>NC_092834.1:0-4827500 GCF_039878825.1 Excalfactoria chinensis | reverse complement strand
TTACTGCTTTGAATGAGCTCTTAGCTTGGTCTGGACCTTCCACTAGTTGACAACATTTACTGGTGATTAGTCCTAGCTGGCTGGTAGCACCAGGCCTGAGCAGGAAAGAAGACAATATAAAAAGAAGTGTAAATCACAGCCCAGACACTCTGCATGTCACCAAATGTGTCAGTTCTGCCTCTTGATGTGCAACTGGCAAGATCATCTGGTGTTATATACATGTGAGCACAAGCATTATCCACAAGACAGGAAAAACACAACAACAAATGCGTAACGGAAGAATAGAGCTTGTGAGGCAGCTTTCATGGCAGGGCAGCCTTCCCTATAGGTGTCATTATATATACTATGTCTTTATCTGACCCTTACCAGGGCTGGAGCTCATATCCCTGCAAGGGCAGCTGCAATCATGAAGTGAAAGATGAATTCCCTACCCTTGCCTGCCCTGGTAATGCCCAGGTGGATGCTGAAAGGGGAATGGTCTCCCAGGTGGGCCCAGGACTAAGAGAGCTCTGCTCCTTCACAGACCTGAGCATGCTTGGGCTTTCCTCCAAGTCACCGAGATCCCTGGACAGATCCCTTCTGAGGGATTGTGCTCAGATAGCAGCTACCTTACCATAGAGCAAGCGGCTACCTGAATATCTGATGGCACTGTTGAGACTATAAAATATCTATGGGAAAAGCAGGGAGAAGATTGCAGAGAGATCCAAGGCAGAGTTTCTTAATATATCACTATTATTGTCTGCCAAAGCTGGGGCGTCTCTGTTCAAGCCCGGAGATATGATTTGTTACCTCTCCAAGAAAAAAATAATTACGAGAATTGTAGGAGACGAATGTAATATCGAACTTTAAAACAGTGTAAAAAAAAAAAAAAAAAAAAAAAAAAAAAAAAAAAAAAAAAAAGAAGGAAAAAAAAAGCCAACAACAACAATAATAATAATGGTCAATCATAAACTGATATAGTGCCGGCTTTCCCTCCCTTTTCGCCACCTTACAGGATATCCCGTCTAGCAGCAGGAACAAAACGTGGAAATGAATCAGTCAACAGAGCATTTTCTCCCATTAAAGCTGTTGGCAATTTTGACCCGTGCAGGGGAAGTTGCACATTAAGATGGATATTCCTAATCTGTAGGGACAACTGTCCTCACTGTGGGATGTAGCTTTTTTTTTCTCTCTCTCTCTTCTTTTTTTTAGCCAAAGGATGTCATAGGTGAATGCATTTCTGCTGTGCACAGTGCGAACACACATACAGCAGAAAGGCCTGAAAATTGTTAACCCCTTCCTATTTGAGATGGTTGTGCTCTCTTTTCTTTTTTTTCCTCTTTTATTTTTTCACTCAGCTTGCAAGAATCTACTGCTCTGTCCTATTGCTATTTACCTTAATAATGCTCAGTAAATCTATTATTTTCCAGGCTTGGGAATCTTCAGCCTTTATTTTCTTTTATAATCCTATAGCTGATACTCGGCGATAGCAGAAGAATATTAAGGTGCTCGAAGAGATTCACTTTCCTTATTATGTTTCACGGATCTTCCACATTTGCAAGGTGGAAGAATGTGAGTTCTATATCTAAACAAGGACCAGGAGCCAGAACAGAGGTGTTCCATCCCACAGCAATAACGACTGTTAGAGATGTGTCATCTTTCCTATTTGTGCCTCAGTCTCTCACATAACACAGGGAATTACGCCGTTAAGCACCAGCAACAAATATGGCAACAATGCCCATGGTATAACATAAAAAATAAACAGAAATAAATAAAAAATCACACTGCCCATTTGTGATTAGGAAAACAGAAACCTCACTTAACACAGCGGGTATTAAAAGTGTGAGAAACTTGGTCTAAAGGCATATAGGAAATCTGTGGAAGAGCAAGGCCCTGAGAGCATCTCTGCCCAATGCCCCGCTTACATTTTCTGCCCTGGTTGATTTTTCATTACTGCAGTAGTTACCTACTAATCTAATGACAGTTACTCTGCTCACCAGGGGCGTGTAAAGACCAATTCATTCCAGATTGGAAAGTTCTTTGAGAAACCCTGAATGGAAGGTGCTATAGAAGTGCAATGTGTTATTAATAATCTCTCCTATCTGCATAAATCTCCATTGAATCCTCCTGGTATCATTAAAAGTAAAATAATCCCCCGGCACAGCTGAAGAGCTCAAACCTTCTTTCCCTTTTGTAGGTGTCTGGCTGGTTGCTAAATGGAAAAAAAACAAATGCCACACAAAACGCTGACATCTTTTTGTGACCCTCGCGGAGCTACGTGGAGCTAATGAGTTTGTTTTCACTTTTGTAGATGAAATTTCCAGGGGCGGAGGGAATCCGGGGTGGTGCTGGGAAACCGCGGCGCGGCTCCCCAGGAACTTGGCTGAGACCACCAAACTTGTTTCATGTGTGGCCTTCCCTTTTGCTTCATTGGACCACAGATCTTTAATGAGCCTTCTGAGAACCACAGCTCTGGTCCCTTAAGCTGGAAAGGGATGGTGCGGTGCTCAGCTTGCAGACCACACAGTTTTCAGGCTCCCTTCTCTGCAAGAGGCTGCGGCCGCTCTTTCCCTTTCAGCAGCTGATGGTGAAAGTGGGGAGAAAGAGAACAATAACCAAACAAAATTGCTTCCCACAGCTGAGAAAATCACCCTCCCTTTATTATTATTATTTTTTTTCCCCTTTAGGAAAGAAATAAATAAAAGGGAAAGAACCCAAATGGGATCTCTCCCTCTTCAAACATACAAATGATCTTATGTTAGCAGTTGGGATTAAACATCTGTCTGGTGGTTATGTGATCATAACAGATGCTGTGTGCAAACGTTTCCTGCTAGCTTTGTTTTGGTTAATATTGTTTGTGTAGCACATTGGGTTGCATTCAGCTGAAGGGATATAGAGTATGTTTTTGTTCCTCACCCCCTTTTCCCCCCCCCCCCCCGCCCCATTTCTGCTCAACTTCAAGCAGCTCCATCATCTTTCTGAAAAGAAATTGGAGGTGGGGGTGGAGGGGAAGAGGGTCATTGACTGATGTCATGTGGAAAGTGATGTCATACAGCACTGATGAAATGGCAATCCACCCGGGTTTTCAGCTGCTTTGATGTTATGTTAGGCCTTTTTCCTCTCTGTTAGGTTGCCCTTGGGTCCACTTGGCCATGCAGCTGGAAATAAATAGAGGGATATCGTAACGAGTTTCACTGTGCAACTGGAGCTCAACTGCTCGGGATTTCCATTGTTCTATCCGAGAGGCTGCGTTTCCAAAAGGGACCAGATGGATGCTGACACTGCACTCTTTGAAGGCATTACAGATTTTGTTTTTCAGGATATTTTTGTACTCCTTTTGCAGATAGGTAAACTAAGGCACAGTTATCTCAAGCTGTCCTGATCAGAATGAACATCTGCAGCAGGATAAGGAGCTCCAAGTCTTTTAACCCGTCCCTTGATCTACACTCTTAAGTCTTACAGGTTGATGACTTGCCCACATCTTCCTACCTGGCTGAGGATCAGCCATTGCATTTACACTGTTGGCCTCATCACCCTGCTCCAGTGGGTCCAGCTGGACAACACTGTTATCTGCAAAGCTCAGCTGGTTTGATCCTCAGACATGACTTAGCACAAAGACGCTTCTGCAAAGTGATACACCCAAACAAGTGTCCACAGCATCCACAGGAGGGCAGAAGAAAAAGTATTCTGAATAGCCTGTAATTCTCATCCCAAAAGAATCATTATAAATAGAAATGTCCTTTTTTTTTCCTACCACCATAACCTTGTGAAGCTGTGCTGAAGCACACACAGGGCGCAGAGTTCACTAAGGACAGGGGATGAAAGAGCCCATTCTGCTGTGCAAGGCCTGGATAGCCTTGCAAGCAGACAGGCATGTAATGATAGCAAGGCAAGGCAGATGGGTTGGGTACTCAATCTCAGTCTGAGCACTGACATCTACTCTGCCTTTTTACTAATAGTTTTGTTTTACCTTCTTTCCATTTTTCCGGTTATGGTTGTTTGTGTGTTAACATTTACCAATCACTTCTAGCCAAAAAAGATAAAAATGATTCATGTTAGATGGCTTCTGGACAACCTTTTGCAATAGTGAGGGACTTGGGGTCTTTTTACTATAATTACTTTGAAATGTGACTTCCTTTTCCTGGAAAGGTAGGCAGGTCCAACGAATGAAATACCCAGCTGGAGACTGTAAAAGTTTTTGTTCAGTGACTGTTTCAACCACAAACATTCTGTATGAAACCAAGAAATTTGTTTTTAACTCCCTTGTGCCTCAGTTTCCCCAGGTCTAATTGTTCTTGATTGCTTTGTTGATTTTTTTTAAATAAATAAATGTGATGAATCAACATTTCTCAGTGGAAATAGTTCATTTTAACATTCTTCTCCCAACTCTTTCCAAAACTCATGCAGTTCTTCTCTATTTCATGTGGGTTTTAGAAAAAGTCATTCAGTTAATCACAATGAGTCTCTCAAATATCACGGTGATGAGGATCACATGAGGGTAGGTAACTTTTTTTCAGTGAAGCTGCTGCCTTCCTAAAAATAGGAGATTCAATTTTCTTCATGAGGAAGGCAGTAGCCTTCCACGGACTAAATTTTAGAATACAATTCCTTTTGGACAAGAAAGGACAAGGAGTCCCATAACCATCTTTTGGTGCAGAAGAGGCGGCCAAATTGTATAAAGGCTACATTTATGTACTTCAGCTTATCTCATGTGTGATGGGAGACAGTTGGAAATTAAAATCCACCCTACTGCCTGTGACCACACACATAGTTCACTGGAAAAGCAAAGTATGTTTGTGCAATTGTGGATCTATCTCCAAAACAGCCTCAGCCCTTACTGTTGGGGCAGCCAAGGTCAGCAGCATCCATGAATGTCTCCTATCCAATAGAGGAGGAGGTGATAGCTCATGGGGATCTCCCGCATCGCTGAGGTTTCCTCCCCATTTCCAGCACACTGCAACACAAATATGGGTCTGAGAGCAGACCCATGAAGTTGGGGCTGTGTTACTGTGTGCAGAGATGGCTGCTTAGGTTGATGGAGGAGACACCTCGGTAGCACGACACAAGGGAAACTGTCCATCCAGGGCTTGGCCAAGATGAGTGACCAACCAGAGAACCTCCCCTCCCAGAGCAGTGCTTTAACCAGTGCTACCTTTACTGAGAAACAACTTCAGCTAAATCACACGCAACAACAAACTGACCAGGATATCCTCACAACTTGCCACTTCTCCTGCCACAGAGTACATAAAATTATTCCACGTGTTGGCATCCTCTAATTTAATAATCTAGTAATATAAATTTAGATAATAGACATTAATGCCATGTTTCAAAATACAGCCACAACATTTCTTTCTTTCTCTCAGGAAAGGGAAAAAAAAAAAGAAGAAGAAGCACACATTGTGAGGGCTCTCCTGATGAAATAATAAAACCCATTCTCATCTAGAAAAAAGAATCATTATAGGAGGATGGTAATTTACTTTATATGACCTTCAATTGATTATTCGGGGCCTGCTACACAAATATCACAGGAGCTATTGATCGTAAAACCTACCAAATAGATCTCTAATAGCTTTTACTGAGGAAAAATAATTATGCTAGCGCTGTGGTCAAACACACATAAACCAATGTGGAGGTATTAATGTATAGTATTATTACCCATCTGTCTGAGAAGTATGGGGAAGATGCTTCACAGTAACATGCCATGTCTAAGCACCATGAAGGCTCAATATCTGGCTAACAATTACAGCCAGTTATACTGAAAAATTGATTACTGTAAGTAAAAGCTAAGACTGGAAGGCAGAGGCTGAGGCTTGCTTAATAAAAGTAAAATACTAACAACCATCATCCTAATTGTGGGGGAGTTCTGGGTCTTAGATACTTGGAGTTGAAAATTGAATTTTTCTACAGAGCCTGTGGCAGGGTGTCATTTCAGAAGGAAAGTTCTCCACCTCGGAAAACCTGGAGGTGGGTGATCAATGCCCATAAATATAAACAGGTTTCCTCAAAAACAAAATGGTCCGTCTCAACAGAAAAGAGCACAGAGTCAGAAACACACTGTCCCTGCCCTAAAACACTGTGTACATCTTCGAGAAAGTTTGGGGTCTGAAGGTGGGGAGTGCTGCTATGGAAGCAGTCTGTGGTGGGACCTGTTGCTTTTTCTTCCAAAGGAGTCAGTCTCCACATAGGGATCTGGTGGTGGTTTTGCAATGGGTTTCATTGGCAGAAGGATCAAAAGCTAACTGCTGTTTCTGTGCCATGCTAAAATTTTCTCTCTCTTCTACCATATGTAGGAATTTTAAGGCATGTCAACTTAAAAATCAGCTTGATTTTATATAAATATTATTGAAATGTAAGAAAAGTTATTATAACTCAAAGGAATTATGATGAAAAGTATATTTTACTCTATTTTTTCAAGACTGCTTCAATTGTGCTTGTATAGTTTTTATTCTACTGTTTCTTTTACAGCAACTTCATTCACTGCTTCCCCTGACTTCTCGGGGTCTCATTTCACGGCATAAGAAAATGAGAAAAAAATATATAAAACAAAACTTTTTTCTTAATGGAGTAATGAAAATGTAAATTTTTGAACAACCATAGGAGGCTTTGCAATTTGGTGTTTTATGCACAGTACTTTCAATGTATTAATAATTACTAGATTTCAAGCTAGCAGTGACCCTTAAAAATAAGTATTAAATAATACTGCTGCATGCTAAGGTAATGCATAAAGGACAATTTATAGTCAGACCACCAAGGCAATTGATCAAATATTTATTTAACTGGGAAGTGAGTAATAATTAGTGGAAGGCTAGCATCAAAAGCCATTCCCCTACTTAATAAAGAAGTGCACTTGCAATCAAAAATGTTGAATGCAAGGATGCTAAACTCAATGGATCCATACTCAAGAAGTGGAGAAATGCTAATTGAAAGAAGCGCTGAAAGGGATAGACAGAGGAATGTTCTCCAGTCCCAGTTATAGTTTAAAAGCAGACGGCACAGTATCACGCTCCAAGCAAAGCTCTGAGAGCAAACCAGGGGGACCAGAGTTCACACAGAGCTCATCCAGAGCCAGGAGTTACATCACAAAGGCAGAGCTAAGGCTTGCAAGGGCTCTCCCAGCCCTTCAGAAACAATACGGTTCAAATGTTAATTTCTCTTCCTTTTGGTTTGTACCAGTATGTGCTGTTAACAAAGTAACACTCAAAGGCTGGAGTCACTACTATCTTTGTGAATGATTTATGATTTGCACTCTAGAGATAAGCAATTTCCATGGCAAAATAGGGCGCATGTTTTGCTTTTTGTTGTTGTTGTGTTTTGTTTTGTTTTTTAAGGAGCAGGCTGTCATTGCTATAGGGAGTGACAATAATTATTAATGAGACCTCTGCCACTTATTGGTGGTGTTTTCCTCCGGTATTTGCATGGGCGCCAGAGGTGAAGGGCTGGTTGAGCTCTACTCTCTGGATTTACATCAGTAATTATTTAGATCCAGAGCACGCCTACCACCTAGCCCTGCAGGGCACAGCCCACATCCTTCTTGACTTAGGAACGAGCACTGATTTAAAAATCAATAGGATAGCTGAGATAAAATGGCACTCACTAAAAGAATTAGGTGCTCTGCGTGGACCCAAGTTTCATCACTTCTTGCAGAGAGGGGATTCTTTGAGCTTTTCCCCTTCTGTTTTTGTCAGGCTTTCTGTACGCTGCCTAATTTCTGCCTAAGAGAACACCCATGGCTTGGGTATGATTAGAGATAAGGAAGACAGTCAGCTGTCTTTCCTGGAAAGGAAGGTGCAGAACAATGTGGTTTATCTGCACTCAAGATGTACTTTTCTCCTATCTTGAAGATGGGTTTTTTTTTTTCGTTTTAGAGTATTTTTGTCCCAAGAAATACAATAGAAGCAGAGCTAAAAGCTCAGTTAAACTTCATAGTGTGTGTGTTCCTCCTCTCAAAGACATAAAGAGTTTTGTAAACTCTTAAGCACTTCAGCAGGTGAATCCAAAAGTGCACGTTTATGAGCTTTATTGGGATACCAATTATGAGTCAATTGGCAGCATATATCTCGGTCTCATTTTTTCTTCAAAATGCCATAAAGAATTGTAACATGACTTGTACCAAACAGACCTCTGGTATCATAATTTCCTTTTTTTTTTTTTTTAAAGGAAGAAGTCATTTTCCACTTGTCTTTGCAGAAAATGTCTCATATTTTCCATTGTATTAATTAAAAACAACTAAGGTTGCTCAGAAGTTTAATTCAGTTTCAAATTCAACTACATCCTGTCCTGGCTCATCACAATCTGCAGAACATTTTATGGCAAAATCATCTTTGATGATCAAAGAACGATACAGCTGAAAGGCAAAGTCACCAGGAGCTGCACATAGAAACTTTTAAAAAAATCTCATAAAACAGCAACAACAAAAAAGGATTATCTGTCAAGTCTACAAGGAAAAGGTAAAGCTATTCAGCAAGCCTGACCAACAAGTTCCACCTATGGAGAATTAATATTCCAAATATCATTAACAAATGACTTTTGTGGCTTTTATTGAGATACTTTCAATGGTCTCTATAAGTTACAGAGAGGAACGAGACAACTTTGGTAGCAAATTTATGAGCCCAACCCTGGGCCTCTGCTGTGTCGATGGGCTGTGTCAATGGGTGTCTTTCCATTGATTTCGCTTTCTCACTGACACCGTGCATGGATGTTACATGGGGGAAAAAGTCTGTGCTGGTACCCTGCCATATTTGGGCTGACTGAGCAGTGAGACAGTAGAACTAAATAGCAGCATTCATATGAGATAGGAATATCAATCAAAAGATTGAAGGAAATGGATGGTAAGAATATAAAGGTGTAACAAGGAAGTCTGGTGAGGAGGGAAATATTAGGGAGCAACAAGAACAGAGGAATGGAAGAAAAGAAGTGCTGTATACAGCAGTTCTTGATGTATCTGCCAGAGGCACTGTGATCTGACAATTTTAGCCAGCCTGTACAATTAACCAAGTCATCACTATGGAATGATTTGTTACCCAGTCATCTCACTGCCTCTGTGATGGGTTTGGTGTACAAAAGACAATGCAGGCACATGACCAAAGAAGCAAATTCAATTCACAAGTGGAAAATGAGCACTAAATCAGTCTTTCTACATTATGGGCTGGATTTCAACCTGTACCCCACAACTAAGACAGAAAGAAACCGCATCCTCTGAAAATCACAAAAGCAATATCTGTCTGCTCCTGACTCCAGCACGTTTAGCTGATTACAAGGACACCGTTAATGGTGTTATTCTTGCTCAGAAATGGGAGGGGGAAGGAAGAGAGCCCACCAGTGCCAGGTCAGGGTGCAGGGCTTTCCTGCGGGCCCGCATCCCACCTGCCCTGGCTGATTGGTTATGCTTGCTGTCGGAGCTGCGGCGCACGCGGCGGGAGGATTTGGGGATGATTAATTGCCCTGTCTTCCGAGCAGAGAGTTCGGAGCAGCGGGGTACTTGGTGTATGTAAATACACGTGGGCTCAGCGCTGCACCGGCACCGGCTGAAATGAATAAAACGCCTCAACAAAAGGACTCAGCGCTGAATGTTTAGATGGCAAAGATTAGTTTCTATTATGTCCCAGTGGGAGAAAGGGATACGCGGTGTGGGAAAGTGGATAGGCTTCATGTGGCACAGGAGCAGGAGAGCCCACGTCCCCAGCACTGCACAGTGTGTGCTGCCACTGCCATCACCCCACAGACCTCAAAAAGCCCAGGTGCTCACCCAGTGCTTGGAAAATCTGACTTAAACCCTGTGGTTTCTGCTGTGGTCGGAGCACAGCACATAAAATAAAACCCCTTCAGAACTCAACTGCAGGCTTCAAGAGTTGTTTTCTGCTTTTCTCACTCATGGCTTCTTCAAATGTGCACAACTGCTGCTATACTGCATTGTGTTAAAATCGTGATGCACCCTGGTTGTGCAAAATGTAAGTTCAGGACCCGGCAAGCAAGGAAGCATCCCATGAACTGCAAACAGCACGTGGGAGTAAAGTTTGTTGTCTTCAGTGAATAACAAAGCACTTCTACATCATTCTTTTCCCCCACAAAGATTAAGTTTTGCCCTCTATACGTGCATCTTTTCACCTTAGGGAAAAAAAAAATATATATATGATTAAATAGAAGCAAGCCTTCCTTAATATTCCCCTAATTTTTATGTGTTTAAACATCACCTGCAATTTACTAGTTGGAATATTTTCAGTGGCGTGGTGACAAAGGAGGGAGACCAGATGTTTTGTGGAAAATTCATTTTTTAAACGGGTTGGTTGGGGGTGGTGGTGTTGTTTTTTCTTTCCCTTTGCACACTTGTAGAACAAGCTGTAAAAACAACGCTCAACGAATGAGCTGCTTTTTAAAAAGCAGGGATTCAAAGAATTTGAAACAGGAAAGATGTTATTTTGGATATCCTTTCGCTAGAGGAGATTATTATTTATTGGTTTCATTATATATCTTGCCTGGTAATCAGCAGTAATGTATGTCTTGGAAGAGTAGAAAAATGAACATCAATAGTATCTTGCATTTTAGAAAAAAAATAAAATAAATTATGAAACACTTAAGAAAAATGAAATAAAACCAGTGATGAATCTGCAGCCTGAGAAAATCAGATAAACAAAATGTTCCAGTTAGTTATTGCCACACTCAATAGCAATACATGAAATTGTATTACAGGCTGCAAAATGAAATAATCCCACCCTGTGACAAGCTGGAAGGATTTGCCTGAAACTCCTCAGCCCTTCAGCAGACTTTGTGCCTTTGGGGAGTGGGGATGGGTTTGTGCTGAGTCACAGAGCCACCTGACCCACAGATAATGGGGAGGTGGAGGCTGAACCCAAGGATCAAGGGTGTGGATTGAGCCTTCAGCGGCAGCAACTTTAATTACCGCTGAGGTTAGATGAGTGGCCGTCCCCAACCCACCATTGTTTTATTGTTAATGTCTGCTTTCATACCTCCAAATTTCACTCAGGGCAGAGTTGGGTCACTTGCATCTGAATGATGCTTCAGTATAGCAGACTTAAAAACAAATAATACAGAATCTCTGTCAGGGTGGGAGACTTTCGTTTATATTTTTCTCTCAAACCTTCCTCCTCTCTGGACTGAAAATTTGCATTGCTTTTCCAAACTACAGTGGAGCATTTCAAAAATGAATTCATGTTTTCTTGCACCTTTTTACAAGCGCTCCAGCACCCAGTAAATAAAAGTAGCAGCCTGTGTCCCTTTTAGCAAAAGCCATATATCTGTTCAGACTTGTAATTTGCTCCGTTTATATCCTTTGCCCTTGAACTCTGGTTATTAACGCAATGTTTCTCCAAATGATGCCATATAACTCTGCTCCAAGCACATTCCTACTGACACCACACAAACAACAAAGCCAGCTGAAAAAAGCGTGTGTGTGTTGGGGGAGAGAGGGGGGGAAAGGGGATAAGGAAAAGAAAAAAGAAAGGAAGGTGAATTGTGTGTGATGGAGAGCATTACTCACAATGATATAAGTTACGGAGTTGCTCATGTTAGCAGGGTGGAACATGGGTTAGAGACCTCACCTGCCTGTGACCACCTCTTCTCCAAAAATCTGCTAAATGGCTTTCAGCAGACGGCTACCTGTATTCAGAGATAACCCCTTTATTCTGAGCAGAGATCCCGCTAAGGGTCTGCTCCTTGTATTGCAGTGAGACAGGCTGTCACACTGGTAAAAGCTCCCACCTCACCACCCCAGGACTATTGATCAGAACTTGCAACACGCTGCTGAAAACAGAAATGAAGCAGAGGATGGAAAAATAAAATAGAAATGGGGGATCAACAGGTGGCCGCTGTAAAATGCTCTTCCAGGAAGAAATGAAATATCTGTGGCAATATTTGCTATGTCATAAAGCAGTGCAGAAATCTGAGGGGCAATTAGTGTTGTTCAAAACACTTTGGCTTAAGTGTTGTCAGACGGTGAAAAAAATGCTCCTTGCTCTGGTGCCTCCCTCTTTATCTTTGTAAGGCGAGGATTCTGCTGAAATACAGATCTTCAGATTCACTGTATCTACTTTCCTACTTAGTTTCATTAAATAATAAGATGCTATGGCACCATCTAAATATTGACTGATTTTTATTAGTCTTTCCATATCTGTTTGGCTAGCTGACAGTAAGGGCTTAGGCAGAGATCTGGGCTTATTTTGATGCCAAGGAGTTCTTTAAGAGCATGGACAAATCATTATCCCCTAATGTGATTCTATTCCTCTTCTTACGTTGTCTGATACGTTTAGACTGCAAGATCTTTCTCAACAGCAAATATAGTCCCATATGTCTGTAGGACTTTGGCTGGGCCCTGCGGGTCCTACTGGTGCAAAATCTAAAGATAAAGAGGTTCCTAGACTGTAATGCTGTACGGGAAAAGTAAAAGATATAAACTACCCCGTGACACTACACATTGCAATAGGTTTGTAAGTATCCAATTCCCTGTAGATTTGGAAAATGCAGGAGGTCTTGAGAGGAAAGTCAGGCTTGTGAAAGTCACAGCTTAATTTGCTTAGAATTGCTCTTTTGAAAAACACCAGGTAAGGCTTTAATCTGCTGGATGTGCTGTAAGAACACATGGCCACACCTTCACCACTTTCTGTTCTTATGGCTGCTTGGCACAACTTCTAAGACTGCTGCTTGTGTAGCATGGCTACAATTCCTTTTTCAGCTCAAAAAGAGACCATTGTTCAAGGCCAGGTTTTGTTGTGTTTGTTGTTTTGTTTTGTTCCCAATAAGAAATCACTGATCTCCCCACCAGAATACACTCACAATGAATTTCTCCGATTTGCTGAGTTCTGGGATGCAGCTGTGGTGGCACAGTTCTAACACACAGAGATTGATCACGGAAGCATGGGAAGAAACAATGAGAGCAAAGCAAATACCAGAGGAGAAAAAACGTTCAAATGAAGCTATATGAAGATTTATTTGGTTTTAAATACATTTGCTTTGATTGCATTTTCTCCCCTTCTGCTTCCAGGAAACAAGTTCCCTGGCAGGAATGCTCATAGACCACTGCGTGCACTGTTATTTCTTTATTTTTGTTACCTTAAAGAAAAGGGGAGAGAAGATTCCAGGAAAGCTAATTCGGATGTTATAAATACTTCAATCAGAAGGGGTACTTCTAACGTTAAGGGGTGTGACCAACAGGTACCTTTCCATCTAATTCATTTCTGCTACTGATTTTCTTACAAAATGATGTGAAATAACTATATTGCAACCTCTCAGCATATACAACAAATTGATTCCTCGGAAAGTTTGCAAATAATTTTTTTAAAAGAACTGTAACTAAAATAAAGCAGCATTATAATTGTTGTACCAGCAGGAATAGCAAATTTCCCTGTTGCTGCTCTGCTGACTTCTCTCATTCCTCTTCATTTCCCTTTCCCTTATTCCTTACAGCATTGGCTGACTCTGGGCCTTAATGTTTAGGAAAAGGGTAAAATCCAATTTTGCCTGTACTTCTGAGGGGCTGTGAGCCAGATCATGCTGTTTCTTTTTGCATTTGGATGAATTTTCCATTTTGAGCTCTCTGCGTGTGAGAGAAGAAAGTGGAAGCACAGTTATGGTCTAAAAAAGAAATCATCAAATTTTAGCCCAAGCTGGTAAGCCTGACAAAAGCTCAGTGCTGTATATTTCCATGTTAGCCTGGTCAATACAAGATGACAGATTGAAACACCATACGTGACTCATAGAAGACATTTTAGGGCAAACTGTTATCCTAGGATGAAATTAAATTAAAAGACACCTTACACAGAGTCATGTCTCTACCATTTTTTTTTTACTCCCCTCCCCCCCCCTTTTTCTTTTGGTTCCCTTTTCAAGCTGGATTGTTATCTCATTTTCAGAAGACTATCACTTCTACCCTGTCTTGTCAAACAGCTATTACCATCAAGATGATGAGCTTGATACGCCGCAGGTACTGATTAAGGGGATAGTGCAATTGCTCTACCTTGAAGGAGTAATTTTTCTGTCTGTCTAGCAAGTGGAGGAAAAATCCAGATTTCCCCTTATCTAGGGAAGAGGGAGGTTGTCTCATCTTTCACTGAGCTTTCGTGAGCAGTCAAATCTGGCCAATACCTGGCTTCCAGACCTTCTCTAAATGGATGCAGATGTTTGGGCTTCAAATGCTGCAAGCAAGAAGTAGCAGACTGAAGTCCTGACAATCCTCAGCATCACTGAAAGTGCAGTTCTAATGGCTTTGCGTGCTAGCAGCAGATAACTTTTGACTATACGATAAAACAACTTGTGGGTGCTCAAGACCTATGGAAATTTTTGCAGGATAAAGATTTGGAGGAAAAAACTTCAGGCTTGGCTTAAATTGTCCACCAAACACAATTCTCCATGGTGATCTCTATGGACACACCACCCTTCAGACCTGTGTCTGATTCTCTATGAAGGGTTTCTATGCTCTTTCACACAGCTGCTGTGTTTAACAGCAAAATGGCAACGCTTATGTGATGGCAGAAATGATTCCTTTGGAGCATAGGCAACTCCAGATCGGGCAAAACTTGTGCAGGATTTGAATCATAGGGAGCTACATCTGTTAGTGCATTTGGATAGAACATTCTGTTTTCTTTGGGATGAATAAAGATCACCTTAACTCTAACTCAAAACAATTAAGAGTAAACTTCAAAATATGTGGGTAAGAATTGGTCAAAGAAAATCATACGTCTGAGTAAAGATTCTGCAAAATATGATATTTACATATACATAATGTACATGCATCTAAAGATACATATGTCTCTCTCTCTCTCTGCCTCTCTTTTTTTTCCTGTATCTCTCTCCATGTATATGTGCATGCATTTATCTTCTGTAAATCTGACAATCTTAAAAGTTTTTTGGAACTTTTACCACACTTCAGAAACACAGCTCCATCTAGAAAAAAACACATTGAGTTCTTAGCATAAAATGAAAGACAAAATGCCTCATTGCACCCAAGTTTTGTCATCTCAAGGAAAGAATAGATACCAACCAATTGCCAGTTTTCCAGTTTGGGCAAAATATCCAGTTTGGGGAAAGAGGGTGAGGAAGAATGACAAATCTTCAGTGAAATTTTGCTTTGAATTCTTATGGCAATTCAGCAGCCAGGGCAGCCTATCTCTTACATAACCCAACCCTAATCCACCTACAGATGCCTATGAGCACAGACTCTGTGCTTTTAACAGCAGTAAAGCAGATGCCCAGCCCATTTTGGCTGTCAGAGAACAGTTCCAAACAAATGCCATCTACACGTAAAGGAAATGCAGAACGCTATAAAGTAAAATCCCTAAAAAATAGCAGAACCACCACCTATAAAATAAATTTTCTGAGGAATGAGATTTTTTAATTTTTTTTTTTTTTTTTTTTTTTTTAATTCTAAAGGATGCACTAAGAGTCCTCGGTTGTGGAATATCCATCTCAACATGGTAAATAGATGCGTTAGACACAGAGTGACATATGGGCAGATAAATACAGCCATAACTGGTAGGCAAAGTAAGTGCACGCGGCATGTGTCAGTATTGTCTGGTAATTCAGAGCTGTCATAAAACTGTCCCACTTATGATGTTACAGCATTTTTAAGAAACATGAATTTGCAATTTAAACTCTGCTAAACGAAGGCAGGAAGTTACAGGTTACGGAGCTGCATGCAAACAGGGGAACCAAGACTTTTTCACTCAAATCTGTCTGAAAAAAGGACAAACCATGAAGTTGCTCTGAATACTTCAGTGTTGCTAGGGATTGGGGTGGGTAGGTTGGAAAACAAATAAGGACATTTGCAATCTAATAAATGTTTGGGAAATGGAATCCTGGTTCAGATTTCAACATAAATCAAATTTCTATCATTAAAGCTGGGATATAGGCAACTACCCTGCTGAAATCCTAAGAATTTTTATTTCCCCTTTCTTCATTTGTATAATACGTACATTTCAAGGTATGACCAAATTTTGGGTTCTTCTGTTTCGTTTTGGTTTTGGGTGGCTTTGCTGTTGGTAATGATGTGGGGTTTGGTTTTTGTTCTTGCTTTGTTTTGTTTCTTTCTACCTCTACCGAAGTTTCTGTAGAGGAAAAACGTTTCAAAAAGGTCTTTGGTTCCTGAGCCACACTGCAAAGTCTGTGAGCTTTATCTCATATACTGTCTCCCCGGGAGTCTGAACTAAATGCATAATTTAAAGAGCCCTTAATCTGCAATGTCATTCCCATTTGGTCGGAGGCAGCCTTCACTTTATGATGTTAACTTTCTCAGCAAAGGGCAATGGCAGTTTTTCTGAGCATGCACTTAGAGGCAGCATCTCATGTAAACCGTTTATTCAAGATGTCTTGACATCCCAGTATAACACTGGGTGACAATGGATAACCTTCACCAAGTTCTCCCATGGGAGAAAGCACTGAAAGCGTTGCACAAAGCCAATGGTAATACAGAAAGGACTATGGAGAGGGATGGGAGATGGGAGGAGGAAAATGGCAAATGTACTTGAGCCATATTATATTTTATTCTGAATATTTTGCATGATCCAAGCTAACATTGTATCTGGTGTAAGCAGCCACATTATAGTCTTCAGTAGGACCAAGATGCCCACGAAAGCTGGCATGCACTAGCCATGTCTTGGAGCCTGCTAGCCTTCCTGGAGAAGAGCTGAATCCCACAGCCTGCTGCTCCATCTTATTAACCTGTCTTGCATGGTGATTTCAGCCCCGAGTTCTTTTTGTAATTTAAGGGGTACAAACCGACCTTTAAGTGGGGAGGGCTGTTTCCTTTTTAATTAAATCTCAAGCCAAGCAATTTGCCTTTCCCGTCCTATTGAGTTTTTCATCAATTGTTTTTTTTCCCCCTTGTGTTCTAGCAAACCACAAGCGCCTTATTACAGTAACTATCACACTGCTCCTGTGCTCTCCTACTCTGAAGGTTTCCTTTAAAGTACAAATGCACTTGCAAAGACTTGCAACAATCTAATACCCCAGGATGTATTAAGAATCATTGTGCTTTATTTCAGCTGCTTACTAATAACAAGATGATAATCCAGAATAAAGAAAATTAAAACATCTTTTCCTCAACATACAAGCAGATGTAGAATGGCATTATGTGTGATTGACGCAATTGTAGGAACCACTGTGTATAACCTTGTTCTCTGGTTGACCCGTTAATTCCCTCCCACAGTCCTTAGTCTAACACGTCCATCACCATACACATCTTCATGAAGACATGCTTAAGAAGCTGCAGCTCTCCCAGCTTTCCCCATTAGCAACACAAATACAGCAAAGGTCCAACAAATGATAAGGGAGAGAAAGATCATTTTACTGTAGGCTCCCCCCCTTCCAGCTGTGTCCAGCCCTGAGCTATTCAACAGCCCATTACTCAGCAGGACCAAAGTCAAGATTGCCTTATTCCTAGCTCTGCCACTGATCTGCTGAGGCAAGTTAGAAACATCTTTAAACATCTTTGTCCTCAATAAGACCAAATTACCTTTTGCAAAGAGCTTCATTGATAATGCACCTTCATAGTGTTTAGTCAAACACAGCCATTGATTAGCAGAGCTTCTAGGAAACAGAAGCAGGCACGGGAGACTGAATAATTCTGTTGAGCATTTCTGTGTCACAGAAAACGGGCTGTTTCTGTGTATGTCATACATGCACCCCCTGTACTCATGTGCTGAATCTGAAGTAGGCACTGGGGTCTTCAGAAAGTCAGTGTGCTAAGAATCCCCACTTGACTCTCAGAGAAGACAAACTTATTTTTCTGATACAAAGTTGGAAAACCTTTTTTGTTCCTTTGTTTATTTTCCCTCTTCCCTCATTTAGCTTTGGCCTATGGAGGGCGACAGTCCTGCTCCAGTTTCTCCCTGGCCCCCTCACTGGCAGCCACTAGATGGGGAGCTCTGCTAATGGGTCCAGCCCTGCACAGAGCCTGGTCACCATCTGGCAGACAAAATCAGAGGGAGGTGACTCTTATGCAGCAACAAAGTAGGCTGCCCTGTCTTCAAATTGAGGATAAGAACAAGTGATGGAGTCTCTGGCCACAGCTTGAAAGCAACCCATCAATGTCATCTTGAGTTAAGTACCTGATGCTGGCACTTTGCTGCAGTTCTTGGGGGGATAAGGGCTCTGACAGGGTCATTGTTTCAAGTGGAGTTCAGTCCTTTGTTTGCCATAAACGAAGAAGACAGGAAGTCAGCTGTGAGGTTTAGGAATAATATTTAGATAATTGTGAGATATCTCATCTTAAAGTTCAAACTGATTGAACCTGAGCTGAGTTTTGAGTCAAACTTTGTTTACAGGCCCATCATCTTTGTGGCTGACACTTGCAAAGAGAAAGAGAAGGGGGGGGTAGGGGGGGGAAGAGGGGGCTGGGAAAAGGGTGAAAGAGAATGAGCCAGGACTTACGGTTTCTTTCTGACCTTGACAAGAGGGAAAAATCCATACGGAAAACAAAACAATAAATAATAATAAATAATAACACCAACAGTGATGCCCACGCTCCAGGAGCCAGAAAATAAAAATAACACTCCATTGTGCCCATATTCTTAATAACTCTGCATACGGCTATCTAACCCGAGCTTCTGCAAAAATCAACGACGAAGATGCTTGTACCAAACACAGCATGAGCCTCACATTTAATCGGTTACTGTAATAAACATATAAAAAAAGATTTTTTTTCTATGAGAGGACAGAGCAGTGGCTACATAAAAGGACATCAAATGACACATCCTCCATCTCCCAGCAAATAAAAAAGCCATCAGCTCATAACAAGGCGGTGATAAAAGGTGCTGAGGCCAGTAAGATTAAGACTTTGTAATAAGGTTCGGGCGCCAAAACTGACAGCCATTTTCTTTTATATTTATCATGTCTTCACATTGGGGTGAGAAGCCAGGAGTCTGTCCCATTGCTGGCTAGAATTTATAGCAGCTCCATTATTAGGAGATTGCACTGAAATGGGGCAGAGGTATGGTTTTCTGAGAACGCTACAATAGCCTCCTACATTATACACTTGACAGGTTTGTCAGCGCTTAGTAACAAGCCTTGTAAAGTACTTTAATATCATTAGCACTATTTTCTTAATGTGTCTGCTCTCCTAGCAGCCTGAAAATATCATATATCATGGTGTGGAGGAAGGCATACATAGCTATCTCTCTCATTCCCTCTCTCTCTCTCTCTTTTTTTTTTTACCTTCCCCCTGAAATTTGATTTTATTGCCACACATTTGGTTGATATTTTAATCAAAATAATGTAGCCATTTCCCTTTATAGATTAACAAGTAAATATGTATAAATACGTAGTTAGGGGTGGGCACCCCTTTTAGAGGATATTGGAAACAACATAATTAATGGCTTCCTCATCTAATTACAGTGCATGTGTTATGTGTCCCCATTGTTTTTTCTGGTGATTCTTTTTTTGTTTTGTTTTGTTTTGTTAGTTCTCTGGCCTTCCAAGAAGAGAGGTCTGTTGCCAGAATGTCTGTGGATTCCATACAAAGAGGCAGGGGCCACGGGGCAGAAAGCAAAACGAAACAAACAAACACAAATTCCAAGATCTTGCTCACTTTTCAGAAGATATTCATGATATCACTGCTGTTTAGACTGATCACATTCCCCATCACCCCCAGATCCATCATTCTGAGCAGGCAGTGGTGGCCCGAAGCTGAGATGCTAACTTTAATTTATCTTAAATACCCAAGACATATATCTGTGCGCATTTATTTATATAGGGAATTTCCCTTTGAGGTGCCAGTTGAAGCATCATTTGCAAGCCAGGGTGTTACAAAGTAAAGGGTTGCCCTCTGCAGACAGAGCTGGAGGTCAAACTACTTCTACAAGAGGTCTACACAGCCTAATGGATATCCACTGTGCCAAAGTCAATGTGAGATGTAAAGCCCATGTCCTACCACAACAATGCAAGAATTGTTTATAACTGTATTTGAAAATAAACACTTATTAACTGCTCTGCAAATGCATGACATTATAAGCAGGGCTTGGATCTCATATGGGAACAGGATATGCTTCTTAAATAAGACTCATGTTTATTCCTGATGTTGTAAATATTCTCATGCATGACCTTAATCATAAAAATTCCAGCATTGTAAACAACTGCACTAAATCTATACCAAAAAAAAAAGAAAAAAAAAAAAAAAAAAAGAAAGAAAAAAAGAATGGGCTCAGGCAAGGAAAACAAATATGTAAATGAACCTCATCAAAGAGAGTTTTATCATCTTAAGTATGACCTCAGTCAAATGGCTTTGTATCTTGGAAAACTGTTCAAGTCAAGTACACAATCTACATCCGTACCAATGCCGGGACTGAAACATCTGTACTTTTTATCCTACATTTGACTGATTTAACGGCAAGGAGTCAAAAAGCAAATCTTCTCCAAATGTACTGCACTTCTGATTTTACTGATCTGATGAAATTAGGGGCAGGAAAAAAATCACATTTGAATGGGAGAAAGGGAAGGGAAGACATTTTATACCCCGTATTATACTCCTGCTCGCTCTCTGGAGTTATGCTCATGTCCTTGGCTTTCCCACACAACTATTGCAGCGCTTATGAGTACACTGGCTCCCATATATGAGGTTACATGCCGGACCATATATTGTACAGATCACATAGCAGAGCTACATGTGATCTCACAGCTAGAGAATATATGCATAAGATGTGCTCTAGGGAGGCAGATGGGTAGGGCAAAGACAGCAATTCTGGATGTTTCTGACCAGGCAGACATATGGACTTAAAGTAGAACTGCTCCTGATTGCTCCAGTGAGAATAAAGGCCTTGCATAGTCCAGCCTTGCTTTCTTGGAAGCCCTTTTCACGAAAAAGAAAATAAATGAATAAATAAACAACTCCTTGCCTTGTACTCTTTCTCAAGGGCTGAAATTTGCCACAGTGTCTTTTAGGCTCTGTTTAATTGATAGTTGAGTTCAAGAAATGTTGGAACACACACCTTCTGCATACAGTTGATTGACCATATTCTTTAATAGATTTTCCTCAGCTATCGTGGTTTTGTTTTATAAACAGACCATTTCAAAATTTGGATCAATTTAGTGCCAATTTAGCCTAGCTGAAAGGCAAGCTTTGTAAGGATTCTCTCAAATATAAACAATAATATATTTATCTAAAGCATTACCTGTAGCAATAAAAACAATCTGGGCTGTTAGCTTTAGCTTAAAACATAAACAACAAAACGTATTTCAAAATATTTCAAGTAGGTCTGCACAATGTCAGTGGATAGACAAACTTCACTTTGTGGTAAATCATTTGGACATAATATAAAATAAACCTTTTCTACTGACACTTTAAGTAACTCAGAAATTTACAGATTTCCTCAATTTGTAATGTTTTCTATCACGTTCGCTTTCCTGGCTTGCTTTAGAAATCATTAAGGAAAAGCTCAAAATAGATTAATCCAATATAGAAACATTTGTACTATCTATATTGCTTCTTACATATTAAAAGGTGATACAGTAAGCTAAGCGGAGAATGTCTATATATCTACATTGTCTTTGGCATATGCCATATGTTTTCTATTACCAGCAATGGGTGGAGTGTCTACTTGAACTAAGATTGTAAGGCTTTTTCTAAAATCTTCATGGGAATTTTGTCTTGGAGATTCTCAGTATTGCACAATGGCATAAAACATACAATGAAAATCCAAAGAATCAATCACATGTATTTCATCACATACATCGCCAAGTAAACACACACAGATTCAGAGATCTAATATAAATCCAGATTAATGTTCAAATATAATGTTTAATATCTCTATCTACAGGGGGGGGAAAAAAAAAGTAAGCTAAATGTGATGACAGTGTCCTTTTTATTGCTAACCAGACTTGCTTTGTGAATGGCTGCCATGTATTTCGTTTGCATCTAAAATGTCCATCACGGCAAGCACCCTGCAGTTGTAATTAGTGAAGATGCAGAATGTTATCGAATATCACAACATTTTGACTGTCAGATTGCTCTAGCCGAGGAAAGTTACTTTGTAAAATGAGAGGCTGATGTTGCAGTTGTATTGACTTTTGTGTCATGTTTGTTTCAGTTTACTAGTCAAAACAACTTTCAGAGCTCTTCCTTGTCCAGAAGGTTCAGGCTGCCTTATGAAAATGAAGCTGTCTTGTTTTCTGCTTCATAAATCATTGTCAGGCTGAGCCAGATAACAGAAACAAGTTCAGATTCCAGAATGATTATTCTTAGAGATGATGTATTAAGTATACAGAATACAACTTGATTTTCATAAGCCATGTTGACTTTGCAGAACTGAGACCAGAAGGGAAAAAAAAAATTAACAAGTAATTGGAGGTGTGAGAGCTTGCAAAATCCCAGGAGAGAGAGAACAGGGTGGGTGGGGAGAATTCCCTTTCTCAAAAAGCTCCTGAAGTCCTTTCAAAGTTGCCATTTTCCCCTCATCTCTGCCCTTGTGCTTTTTCACTGATATATATAACCCATTTGGAGAATCCTGTAGGCCTATTTCACTGCACCAGCTAATGCGGTTTTATAACCTTCACTGGGCTTTGCATCCAGGCTCTGGTCTAAGAGTCTCTCAGAAATTATTTCCCTCATGAGTACCAATGAAAAGAGCCACTGCTGCTGGAAATCTCCCTTCACTTCTCCCCTTCCTTTATATAATACCCATTTCTTGATGATTCTGCAATCCTTTCATAGTTTTTCTGGTCTCTTTTTGAAATCCAGAGAAATAGAAAGAACACGAATGATCCCTCTATAATTGAATTAGAAAAGTCACAACAATAATAGCATCATGGAGGTAAGGTGAATTCTTGAAATACAGCTGCAAAAAATAGCATTATGTGGGAAAAATACCAAGAGGGTAATGGCCAAACCTCTTATACTGCTGTAGGAACCCTTGTAGAGAAAGGGAGTGAACAGGAGGGATAAGGTGGTGTGATAACAGTGATTTGGTAATGAAAAGAATGGTCTCACTTAACAGAACTTTTTGCTTCTATTACATTAACATATGGTACAAGACTGTGAAAGGGCTGTAGGTGGTAGATCTGCACTGAGGAGAAGGGTCTAAGGTTGTCATGCTCTGGAGGAGATACGATTTAAAACAACAGTTCCTATACACACCACTGTGACCACTATCAAATAAGATAACTGGACCTGCTTTCAGGCTGACCAAGTCAAGCTAATTTTTCCTCACATGCCCCAAACTGATGCGTTTTACCCAGATGACTTTTCTATTTTGTTCTTTAACCACCCGCAGATCAAATACTCCAAAATAAGACACTGTAACATCACAACCCTCATGTGAAGTCTGACACAGTAGCTTGGCTAAGGCCACTCAGTAGAAGAAGAGCTTCAAGTGAAGCCCATCACAAGCTGGATGGCCAGCATAGCCCCAAGACAATTTTTCTTGTCTCAACAGACATGCTCTGCTGCTGGCTGCATCACCTCACCAGAAGTTCGTTTTTAACACTAAACACTGTAACAGAAAAAACAAACATAGGAAATTTCAGCTGTGGCTATGAAAAAAAATCATGCTCAGGGCACCCCTCAAACATGTTTCTTCATTCTTTTAACCAAGAAAAGGAAATTAAAATCAAACAAACCTATGTTTAAGGAATGTGAAGGCTGTGAAACAAACCAACAAAAGCCAGGAAATGTTCAAGTTAAGGCTGTGACACTCTGTCCTTCACTCAAGCTGTTCTGACTTATTTTTCCTAAACAGAAGGGGTTGAGATCAGCATGTCATTCTCAGATTTGAATTTCCTGTTGTGCACTGGTATGTGTCTGTGACTTATTAATGTTATTAGATATTGTTTATTACATTTGTGAATGTAATGCAAGTGCACTCATCTCCATTTAAGTACACCCACATTTCCAAGCATTATATTTGTGGATAGCGTTGCAACTGTCTCAGCTTTTTGCATGCGTTAAGAGTTGTTTTCTTAACAGCAATCAGCCCAGATAGCATCTGTATTTTAACAAGCTGGTAGCCACTTTGGAAAGTCACGCTTGTCACCGCAGTATGCACAACAGCCTTTGGAAATGTCATAGTGACTGTAAGGACAGAGATCAAATTCACCTGCTTCAAAACCACCTAAGCAAGAGGGAACTCTTAATTGAAGCAGCACGGGGCTCCAGAAACCCAGATGTGTGTTTCTGCTCCCACTCAGAAGAGGGCAGCAGTAGGTGGAGATGAGGGACGTTTATGTCTTCTCCGTGTCTAACAAAAGTCTGATTTTTACAGGACATGACAAAAACAATATGAAAAAAAATAAAGTAAAATAAAAGCTAAGCATTCTGGCAAGCATACAGATGAGTACACGAGAGAAGAGACGGTTCCCATGCAACTTCAGGAACCAGTTGTACCATTACAGCTCTCCCACCGCATCTGGGGTTTCACAAGTCACTGGATGCTCAGTGGTTGTGTGCATCATATGCTATTCTTCCTCCAGACACATGAGGAACTGGCGCAAGTCAGAGGCAGGATACCAGACTAGAAAGACCAAATGTCTGGGCCACTATTGTGAGAATAACGTCAATTTAATGTTAGTCTATCATCACCTATTTTGAACTAACCTTTGTCACTGCCTCACTTCTGATCTCGTTTGGAGTCTGAGCACTCCAGCACTGCAGCAGCCGGCACTGGCTTCCCCCAGAACAGCTTTAGCACTGTGAACAATAGATTTTAACCTTTGCCACTTTCATTTTTTTTGGTTTTATTATCAGTCTGTGCTTCCACTACAAACCAAGCGCACAGGGCTTTGAGCTAATTACATTCTGTACATCTGAGCCAACTCTCAGTGCTTCATGCTGACACTCGGATACATCTGGGCCTGATAACAATTACAAATACTCTGGGCATACTTTAAAAAAGAGCTTATGTTACAATGTGAAACAGCATGTTTTACAGTGCTCATAACGGTCAGATAAATACAATAGCTTCAAATTCCCTTTCCGAGGCTTTAAAAAAAAAAAAAAAGTGCCTCACAATAATTCATTTAGATCAGGAACCCATAAGGAAAGAACCCTTCCCAGGCTCCTCTCCCTGGGAGAGATATGGCAAAGTACTTGAACCTAAGAACAAGCCAAATTTTTTTGCCGCAAGCCAGTGAAAAGAGATGGTAAAGACTGGGAGGTGATTATGGGCGGCAGATAGCAGTGCGCTTCTGACCACCCCTTCACTCTCTATGTCGAACACAGAGGGAGCCTGCTGTGATTTGATTCATAACTTAAACAGAAAACTATTATACAATGAGGTAGAATGAATCAGGACTTGAATTCCACTGCAGATGTGTGCAGTGGTGGAGGTGGGAGGCCCCACCTGCCTGGGTTGCTCCTCCCTCCTTACCTCCTGCACTCGTTCAGGGACCTGCTCCTGCAAACAGCGAGGAGCACAGCTGAAGGCTGTCTCAAAATACAACCCTGGCACCGTGACCCCATTAAGGATAAATAAAGTATAACATTCTTTAAACCTGCTCTCTCAAACACCTGGCGCTCCATTTCTTAGTCTTTGTAACCCATTGGCTGTCATGGAGATGAAGCAGATAAGAGAAGCACACGTGGCGGATCGACTTCTCTTCTGGGTCCCTTCAAAACCATTTTAGGGCAACCTGACGGCCGCTTTATGCATTCCTAGGGAGACACAGGAACGGCACCTTCCCTCAGGAGCCAATCCTAGGAGCTGCTAGCAGCAGAACTGGAGCTGGAAACTATTATAAAAGATATTTCACAGTGTTTTCTCCAAGACTCAAGCAGGTGAGGGGTGCCTCAGCCTGGGACTTGCACTGCCCAGACAGGGGAGAGGCTTTAAAAAAAATTATCCTTAGAAAAACCAAAACCAACAACTGCATAACAAAAAAAAAGAAAGAATGATTTAAACTTCTTTCATGATTGTCTCGCGGGAGTGATACAAGCCGCTCAGGATGCTCTGCCAGCTTACTTTTCTAAAAGAATTGTTAATGCTTTGGAATGACGGACAGAGAAGAATTAAAAGAAAAACAACTCCCCAGGCCAGGTTTTTGCATAGGGCTGTAGCAATTGTCAGTCTCAAAAAGCTCCCAAGCAAGCCCTTATGATAACACACAGAGTATATCAGTAATCATCTGTCTTTTCTCAGTAAACAGTTGTATAGTAATAAAACAGAGTGATACAGCTGACTCTAACCTGGCAAATTTCCCTGCACCTAGTGTTTACATCTCTTTAAGTGTATCTTTGTCATATGGTTACAAGGCTATTTCATGCTCTCAAGTTTAATTCTTTGTAAATATAGCTCTCTTTGTGCGTGTGAGGCGCATGTGTTAATAAATGTTCCATTTGCAGCCATTCCTCTTGCTCAAATGGAAAATTAAGAGTCCTTGATTGAACGGCATTAGATTGCTGGGAGTCTCCGTTCCCATCTCTGTGGAGTCGCAATGATTGCTTGGGAAGTTTCACACATTCAAATATTCCTGTGAAGGCTAAATCCTGCCTTCTGGTAAGTTGTGGGGAGCCTCTTTTTCTGAGTGTGTTAAAAAATAGTTTGGGGTTGGTTTCTTTTTTTTCCTGGAAAGTCTGCTCCCTGCATTCTCAGGGGTTATAAAAATGGGAATCATTTTTATTGGCAATCCACTGGAATAGTGCTGAGACAAATGGAAACTTGAAGATAAGGATCCTCAGAGGTGAAAACATACAGCTGTTGGGAATTGCGAAAGAATCCGGCCAATAAAGGAAGTCACTATTTTTCCAGGCCTGAAGTGAGTTATAGGCAGAGACGGGTGTTGTATATTTATGTAAGGCTGCAGCAGGGAGCTCAAGCGACTGTATATTGCTGAAAGAGCATCATTCACATTCAACCTGAGACAAAAGGTGGAAATGAAGTAACATCCTGACTGAAGAAGGGCTCATGACAGAATAACAACATTTCAGAGAGGGGGGCCCGTGCAGCGGTCTGCAAGTAGGCCTCAAAATGAGGAAACGGCGGAGGTGCCTTGTCAGCCTTCAGAAGCATACACACACACACACACACGCATATGGCCAGGTCACTGTCCTTGGGAAGAGGGCATTCAGCTTTCACAGAAATGTGTACACGGTCATTCACAACCTTCATCAGCACGCCTAGCAAGATTTTGCCAAAAAATGGGAAAATATATTAATCACAGATATCTATTCAACGCGCGTATATGGGCGCGTTGTTAACAGCTATCATGTCGTGTTTACCACAAAGTCTTTTCTGCCTTGTCATATCACCAGAGAGGAAAGACTTTTGTAGGGCCAAAGCATCTCGGATTTCAATCCTTTTTTTTAGTACATTTATCTTTTCTCATTCTCTCCCTTCTCCATTATTTTTGCAATGCCTTGTTTGAAGTCATCCACATCAAAAGCAAGTTGCATTTCTCTGAGCAAAGATGAATAAGCAAAGAATAGGCAAGAACTGCTCGCTATAATTAAGTAAATTCTTTGCCATAAATAGATGTCCAAAAAACAAAACGGCAAATAATTTGCATTTTCATGATGGTTAATGTAGCTTCTGAGGTCTCAGATGAGTTTGGTGGCACAAAGTGAAGAAGGGAAGAGGAGAGGGAGGTTACATCCTAATTCACTGCACAGTGTCACATCTATAGATGTAACAGTGACTTTGCATCAAGTCTTATATTTTCCTTACAAAATGTTTGGAGACACATCATAAGTTGTTTTGGTTTTTAATATAATACCCATCAATTTAGTTCAAACTGTGAAGTTTAGATTCAATATAAGCCTTGCATAGATTTTGAGGGATATAAGTTGTATTATTTAGGTTAGATAAAAAGTGAAGCCCCTCTTCTAAAAACAGAGAGAACTTTAGGAATCTGCAGCTGAACCTACTCAGCACATTAAGGTGCTTTTGAAATTATGATTTAGCTTCACACATGGGCCTTGAAAACATCAGGCTTTATCATGGGCTGGTTTTTGTGGCGGGATAAATTACAGCATCTGGCTCATAGATCAGAACTTCTGTGGCCCAGCTGTAGCTGTCTACATGCAAGGAATTTAGTTTGGAACAACCAGGACGACCAGATAACTCATTCAATCATGCCAGTAGAGAAAGACAGGCCCCTTCTAGTGCAAAACCTCTGCTTGGCATATCAGCCAGAGGTTTAATGCAGATAGTTTAGATGACTAACGTAGACGTAGCTTCATTTGGACAAGATGAAGTTCCTGTCACCTAATTTATGCTCAATCAAAAACTTAGGTATTACTTTGTAGAAAATCTGAGGTTCATTTTAGTCAGAGACCTGTTTATTCCCAGAATGTAACCACGACCCATCTTCCACCATGCCAGCAGACCTTGTTGCAGTAATTAAAAAGCTTAATTTTGTCTGCAGAAGTTTTAACTGACACTGAACTTCATGTTCTTGAGGAGAGAAAACACCAAAATTAATGTGCAAACACAGTCACATCTACAGACAGATTTGCAGTCTTCAGCAAGTTATCCAATGATGGTCCTCTCTTAAATCTCACTGTATTTAGGAGAAGATGTTCTTCACTCATATCCTGAATCTATGTTCAGGTGGTTTTCTTATACAGAAAAGACAAAATAGATTTGGAGTCCTTACAGAAAGTGGCTATTTTCTTTTTTCCCTTTTTTTCCTTATATTTTATAAGCATCTAGGAAGCTTTGAACCACAACAGAACAAACAAAACCTGCTGTTCCCAGACAAATGGCCAACTTGCTGTGCCCTGCGGAATTTGGATCCGGTTTAAAACTCCAATGGCAAAGATGAAACTAAACTTAAAAGGTACACCTGGGCCTGGAAGAATATCTTCCAAAGCAATTAAACTTCTGAGTAAGACTATAATAACTGATGTGAAAATGAGAGTCTTTTTTCTTCCTATTTTAATTGTTCCTAAGTGATATTCATAAAAATATATTAGCTTATAAGGAAACTGCTGGAGAATATAGTAGGGATTAAACTGTTAACTTTCATAGGATTTTAAAGTACGCTTCTAGAAGTACACCTGAACAACGTCAGGGAATGAATGTTTTTCCTAGAGATCTGGCTTAAGTAACTTGCAGAATTCTCCACTTTGGATAAAATCATGTACACTACTTTGTAGAGTTGAAATTTACCTACTGAAATGGTATTTTCTCCCCCTGGCACCTACAGGAATCTTAAACAACTCAGAAAACACCCTAAAGGCTGAAATCTATTGTTTTATAGTTCAAATAATGTTCATGAATTACAAAACTTTCAGGTCTTATTATCTAATATTATTGTTGTTATTATTATTGTATTTTATCTAATACCATAAAAATTCACTGACATCAATCAAATTCAGATTAGGCCCTTGTAGGTGTTGAATGAATACACTTACAAAGGCTTTATAATGCAAAACCTGATTACTACTGGATGGGGAAAAAAAAAAATCACAGTGCTGTGATTTATTCACTTAAATGCTTAAACTTAAAAATAAGATAAGATACCCCAACCACATGCAGGTAGCCCACGTAGCCCTCTTGTTAAAATGCCTTTCCATTTAAACACAGATTTTAACCTTTTCACCTTCGCTGCTTACATTTTTCTTTCGTTTTGTTCAAAGCATTTAGGTAAATTAGGATGAGGTCCCTCCATAAAAATGCAAGGGGATCAGTGAAACTTTCATCTCTAATTTATTCATGAAGGAGAGAGGTCTTTCCTGGTCATGCTGTGCATCATCCTGTCAGAATGACTTTCCTTCTTCTCGAGAAGGGATAAAGGGAGATAGAAAAATCAGGGGTTTGGGCTTTCCTACTAATATTCACTGGAAGAGAGAAAACTGTGCTATTTTATTCAGTGGTTATTATACTGCAGCTGAATTTAATATTACATATTACAAGGCCAAGTTTCAATATTAAAGGGACTGAAGTTACTAATGAGTGAAAGCATAAATTATTGATGTAAGGTAACTAGTAGTCTTTTTATACAAAGTTCATGCATAACTTTACAAATACCAGTTGGAAGACTCTCCCACCAACCATAAGAGGTACCACTGACAACCTTCTGTCTGAAAGACAGCAGAGGCACGTAGGTGTTTGGGGGAGGATGCTACAAGCACAGACAGCCCACACCACTCATCTTCTAGCACAGATCCTGCTTACTCCAAGCCCAGAGACATTCGCCTTTGATTTCAGCTTTGGAAATTCACTACAACTGAATAAAAGTTTTGATATCGATTATAATAAAAAATAGATTTAATATGAACAATAAACCTGTTTTCTGGCTATTATTCATCGCCCTTTCCAAAATCTTCAGTTTTCTGATTGTTTTCTTTCACTTGTTGTTGTCATAATAACATCCCATTTTGCATCCTGATCTTTTGAAGGGGCAAAAAGGCTTCTAATACAAATGGCCTTTATCCCAGCTGATGAATGAACTCCTCTGTGTTGCCCCAGCTTACAAAAATTATCATCTTTTATGCATGCTTTAAAAAGAAAAGGGTGGGGACTGGGAAGCAGAGCAGGATCTGGTATTAGTGCTTTTAGTTGTCAGGAAATTACAAAATGTACACTTGCGGAGTAAGCAATTTTCGCAGTCTGCTGGCACATCCATCTTTTTAATGAGCCTTGCTTATATCCTGACGCCATGTTTCTAGTCACCTACCCTGTTTACATCTTTGGCCCCTTTAATTAAGAGAAGAACCAGTTAAAAGAAAGTAAGAAGAAATATTAATATGATCTGATTAATTCAGCTAGCGGGAGGTTATGGGGTACCAAGGTTATTATAACCTATAAAGGCAACATGAGCAAAGCTGCGTTCATTTGTAATTTTATTAGGCAGAGCAAATTAGTGAGCCCACATGGCAATGACAAAAGACCCCTTCCTATTCTCTCTTACCCCCCACTGAAAGGGCCAGGCGCCTAAAGTTAGGCTCCATATTAGGCAAATGAGAGCTGATAAATCTCAGCCAACAACTAATGAGAATCTCCAGAGTTGGAGCTGTGCTAATTTGAAAACATTAGCTAGGATTTCTTTTCCCTTATTTTGGTGTATGTACAAAGTCCTACCAAACCCGCACCGCACTTGTCGTGGGATCAGTGGGGTGAGTGCAATAGGGTGGGAGAGGGAGAGGAATCCGTAAGGGGTTAAAGATAAAACATGGCATAAACATATGAGGGGGTGAAGAGGAAACACTGCTAATGTGTAGATCATTAAGAAGAACATATATCATTGATAGTGCAAGGGGGGATATAATTACACATAATTACATGACACTTATGCAGGAGCTACTCTGAACCCCCCAGATAAGAAAATCCAGGCATTTTCCTTGCAGGGTTCTCTTGCAGAGTTCATGCAAGAACATTAAATCATGGCAAGTTCCAGACATTTTCAGGGCTTTCCAGTGCCACATCCCTCATGACATGAATTCAACAAACTCAGGTAAACCTCCTGCTAAACATACAGGTGGATCCTCTGGTGCAGTCCACGGAAATGACTGGCGGAAATCACAGCCAAGCTAAAACATCACCGCATCATCCTGAGGGTACTCAGGTAATATAACCATAAAAAATGAATAGCATTACCATCTCCAAATGCACATGTGAGGAAACTGAAGTACTTCAAGATCAGGGAAAAGAATAATGAGTTTTATAATTGTAGCTGAAATGCTAAGTCACGGCCTGAAACAGAGACTGAGCACTGGTGGGTAGGCAGGGACAGCCCAGGGGAGCTCAGGTGCACGCAGCTTTTGTCCCTTGTTTCTACACCCACGGTTGCCGCACTTGGGCTTGTCCTCACTTGCTGTAGCCTAGGACTCTGCTACCCCACTGTCATTGCTGTTTTTTCCATCACATTACAATAATGAACTCAGATTTTTGTTTGTTCAGTTACTTGTTTCCACCAAAAGCTTTTTTAGTACTCCTTCAAACTAAAGGATTAAAAAGCCTTGAATTCTCTAGAAAATCTGGCTGAAAGTCTGAAATCAAACTGCTTCTGAGACTCAGCTATCGAAAGATATCCTGAACTATAATCTTATGCTTTGGACATTTACCATGGTTATTCATCTATTGCTGTATTGTTACTATATGTACCATTAATTCTACTGATATTTCAAGGTGTCACTTTTTATCAAAGACACTCAGCCGCAAGCCAACTGAGTGAGCAGATGGGCCACGGACCATAGGAACTTTCTGTTTAGTGTAAAGTATTAAAAGCAGACAAAAAACAAACTCCCTGACAGCAGTGAACTAAAATAGCCACACGAGAAAAGTCAACAAAAAAGAAAGAAAACATTAATACCATTTAAAAGATCATAAAAAGATATTCCAAATGTTTAAATTCCCAAACTCATAAAACTAAATTGTATGGATTCAAAAGAGAAGCAGAAGGAGGAATGAAATACGTAACAAGTACCAAAGAATTACCCCACAAAAGGTGGGGACTTCTTAAGATAGAGACCATCTTTCTGAGAAAAATCAATTTTAAGAACATTATAGTTCACATTTCATTGTTACTGCAGTTCACATAGCAAGCCTAATAATACTGAAAACTATTTTTATGTGTACCTAAATCATCCAATCCTCATTATTGTTTCCCATCTAATCCCTAAGTTATTTTTATTAACAAACAAATTATTATAATACAGGTAAGTCAGCAGTTGTGGGGCACTGCCAGACTGAGAAGTCAAAACTGTCAGTAGAATTAAATGAGGAGTGGGAGAAGATAATGGAGAGGAATGGTTGAAAAGTTAATAGCTAGATATTGGAGCAGACGTGTAAAAGCTTGTTTTATTGTCCCAGCTCTAAGTACCATCCATATATGAAGGACGAATCTAAGACAGAGATCAGCTTGAGCAGCACAGCATTGCCTGGGACAGTCCACAGGCAGCTGCAAAGAACCTGGGTCAAGTTTTCCCTCGTTTACTTTATAACACATATAGTTGATGCCAGGACCAGAAGAGGAAGCAGATCTCTCTCCCTGTGATTTTTTATGAGGAAAAAATATCTATAAAAGTGTGTCATGGAGATAGAGATGTGGCACAGGACATCAACTTTCATTATACTCCAAATGCAACCACAGGAATTTCATGGCCAATAGTCATTTTTTAATGTTTCCTGAGAAAGTCTCAATGTTTAATATGTGAACTGATACAACGAGATGCTGAATATAGTGGATGCAGTCATTTTGTCCCTGTTTACCGAATGTAGAGCTAAGAATGTTCTCCTCACTCCTGACAGAAATTTCATCAGCTCTGTTGGTACTATTCTTATTGTAACGCATTAAGTAAAAAATGTCATTACCAAACCCTGGCTATCAGCAGGGAACTTAAGGCATTTTGTTTTAGCTAGATCTCTTCATTTGTTCTTTCATACGTGACCTTGGATTTCAGAGTTTGTACCTCTGAGTCTTCTCCTAAACCATGGTCAATGGCTGTAAGGTACTATTAAGGATAGGAAGGCTCAGGGTGACTGGCAGGTTCAAATCTCTACTTCACAGCAGTGCCTATAAAAGCCAAAAGGCTCCAAGAATTCAAAGATAGATTTATTGTTCAATTTATATACTCTTACAGAGTCTTTAGCAAATGTTATTAGGTGCTATGGATTTTCAATCGCTTATTTTACTGGTGGGTTGAATTACCCCAGTGACTTCCTAGTGTAGACAAAAGAGCTGATTTGGCTCTTTCAAGACAGTATCAAAACCCTAGGGCCTCCAAACAAATCCAGAACCCCTCTCTGGAAAAAGAGGACTATTGTGAATCTATCTATCTCAGCTTTCTGGAGACAGGGTTTGAAAACCATTGCGTTCATTTTTTATTTTGTCTTCTGGTTCTCCACACCATCAAATCTCTGGGTGAGACTAGAAAACATCAACATGCCAAAATGAAAGATATCATTTAAAACAATCTGACACTTCAGTGCTGGGCCCCATGCCATTTTAACACAAGCTGGGACATATACTTGAAAACTCAGGAGAAAATTTGTTCTTGGGATATCTTCAAGTCCAATTTTACACTTGGAAGATGAAAGACAAGACTTTTTAAAGGAGTCTAAACAATTTCAGGCTCCAGATTTTAACAGCTTTCAGTGGACCCAACCTTCCTGATAGGGATGCCAGCTGTCATCCTCAATGCAAAGTAATGCTCTGATAGCATAAACCTCTCATCCACTTACTCTCACTTGCTTCCCTTCTTTCTTCATTATCATAGGGTGGCTAGACAAAAAAACACCTCCAGGCTGTCCTTTAAGGGCAGACCTGTGGTTGCTTTGCGTCATTATTATCCTATTTCTACCCAGCTTTAAGTTTTCTGGTTTTTGGAGGTCACCTTTTCTTCATGAGACAGTTTGCTTTCCCCAGAAAAGGACCTGGAAAAAACGTTCCCCATACCCTGCTTTTCAGCTGTCAGGGAGAAGGAGGCTCTCACAGTACTTCAAGGCTTGTCTGAAATTAAGGAATATAAATACAGAAGCAAACTCCAGGAATGCTGCTGAACACCTCTCAAAGGGAAACCATTCCTTTCCCGTACTTCTCTGCTAAGTGGGCTGGTGAAAAATAATCTGAACTACATGAAAATCCCTGCAACGTGTGAACTTTCATATGGAAATAGGTTTGTGGCTATTCATTACCTGTTTATATTTGCAAGGTTAAAAAGTGTAATTGATCGTTCAATAAATTATCACTTTACAGATCAGGTTAGGCTCTTAAACAAACCACGAATCACCATGTTAACACAAGGATATAAATGAGACTTCCACAATAGGATAAACACTGTCCCCCATGTACGGTAGGTGTGGCAATTAGATTATTGATTTTAGGTAAATGTCTTGTTAATTATGCAGGAGGCTTCACTACTCGTGTTAATTAACTTACTGCTCCTTTGAATCAATACACTGTGGCCACAGGAGAAAAATCTTTCTCCCCCAGTCTTTGGGGCCAAAAAAAAGAGTTTTGTTCATCTCCTGTCTTTATATCTCAAATAGTTCCATGAATCCCCAGTTCCACATATAAAAAAAGCTGAACCAGAGGGTGATCAAAATGCCAAGTGATGATCAAATACTTCAGCCAACGAAAATGAAATTCAGACCTTGCTTGATGAAAGACAAACCTAATTCTCATCCTGCACCAAATTCTAAACAGAGCAGAGATTATCAGCAGAAAAACCCACAGAAGTTTGGCTTGTACAAGTCTCTACAACTCTTTCCATGTTCTTGAGAGCCTGAGACCCCCCTGTTTCATTCCTCAAGTTTGGAAGGTCTCTTTCCAGCTCTTTGCTTTTGTACCTCTTTATCAGAATCCCTTCTATCATCATCCTCTTTACCCTATTCTTTTATCTCAAACTCATCTATGGCTTCTATTTTCATTCTCATTGAAATCTTCATTTTCCACTGAGGCTGTGCATTACCTCTTTCTTCTCTTCCCTGCCTCTAGTTTCGCTTTCTAGGCATATGTTAAAACAATCAACACCCTCCTGTACACCAATATCCCTGCGGCTGGCAATGTTTTCAAATAAATATGTGCTTAAACCCATTTTCAAGCTCAGACCTGAATATCATTTGTATATCTTAACTACTAATCGCAGCTTTAGATCAAATTTCAGACCACTCTTAAGAAGGTCCAATATTATAGACTGACATAAGTTGCTTTTTTTTTTGTTGTTTTTTTTTTAGTAAGCAACTTTGATCCTATGTTACCTAATAGAGAACTCAAGCCAGAAAATCCCATGCAGAACTTCCCCAAAATTTTAATGGTGTTATCGGAATCTCTGAGCTCAGAGGAATGCAGGTTTTCTCCACATTAACTCTCAGGGTCAGAACGGTGCCTATAAGCATGAACTTCCACATGATCACAGCCCAAATCCATATCAAAGCTCCCTGAAAGCAGGTGGATCTGGATGTCTGGTCAAAAGGTCTGTCATTTCCTTTTCAAGTGCAATAAATGAAATAAACCAAAACCAGTTTCCTACTTGGCCCTTGGTTGTTTTCCTATTTTCCCCATTCCTTTGGATGACTTTACAGTTCAAATCCTATTCATGGCTGTTTCTTTTTCCCCCGGTATATTCTGTTTGTGATTTCCTTGGTGAAGAGTGGAGATGAATCATTGGTACCACAGCCCTGAAGACACTTAAGCACAACTTTATTCATATCAGCAGACTTGATGCAGTCAATGGAGCTTTTACATGAGTAAAGTTACTCACATGTCTTAAGTGCTTGCAGGATCAGGACCTTAATCTTGTGTTTTATGCTATTCGTTGACCTTGGTCATGTACACATTTATTACTGGTATGAAAAAGTACAAGGTAGAGTGAGTGACATTCCTGACACAGGGAGAGGTTTAACAGGGGGAAAGAAATGTGAGCGCTTTTGTAGCTGTTCTAAAAATAACCTTTAAAAAAAAAAATCTTTGCAAAAGTTTGAGACTAGCTCGCATTGATGTTTACATGAAGCCTGTTATACATAATTTTCCAAAGCTGTTTTCAATCATGCAAATGATTTTTTCCTTTGCAATATGCTAATGCAATCTGATTTATTTCAGTTGTAAAAGTTAATTACAATGTGTTTGTGAGTCCCTAAAGATGATGTATTAAATGTTTATAACCAGGATTATTAAAATGTCCTGTCTCGATTACAGTGCTTCTCTTTCAAACACTAGAACTAATTGTAGCCTTAAATCACAACAACCTCACCGTTAAAATTAACACAAGGGCAACATTGCATAATTTTAATTAATTTTAATTTGACCAAAGCAAATTAATTTTTGTTTTCTAGAAGGACAGCTAAACTCCTTCCCACTCTGCTTCTGTTAAACTCTGAGTTCATAAACTACTTTTCTTCCACATTTGTATCCTTCTAATGATTCCACAGTTGCATATTTACACTTTAAAATGCTCTTTGATTTCACGTGCTCTATTTTCACTGCTATGACTGTATTTGCATTTGAAGCCCTTACTAGTGAGCACCCCTCAAAAGAAAAGGAAATAACAGTGCAACATTCAGTATTCCGCTGATTTTGCATGCCTGTACACAATTCTGAGTCACAGCATAAGCACATCAGAGCCTCTTGGAGCTTCTGCTCTCCTCTCCTGACCACTTCTGAAAGAACTCTCAATACCTGATCACCAAAACAAAAGTATTTTAATATTTTCCCCATATATTTATTGTTATTATTATTAATTTGCACACCTACATTTGCTGTTCCTCCTTGTTTTGGTGTTTGCTTCTTTCTCTCTGGCAAAAGTAGGATTTTCTGCAATCTTCCTTGTGAATTCCCCACCTAAAGCCTGAAACCTCCATGCCATGTGACACCACCTCCAGCTGCAGCAGTACCTCAGTGACACTGTACTGCTAATTGCTTTGAGCTATGTTTAGAATTAAAAACACGAGAAAGTGCTTACTTTCATTTTCTAAACCTTTCCATTGTTACCATTTTTATAAGCATTACCAAAAGTAGCAAAATTATACCTAGATCTCATCCTGAAGCAGCAGCTGAAACCTCTTTTTTTTTTCCCCCTTTATGAAATACGAAATCCCTATAATGGTAAGTGTGGGATTTGGCTGTACACAAGTAATTTGTTGCCAGGGAAAGGAAGCAAGGTTTCAATTCAGGGAGTTTCCAGGGCTCTTTTCCAGAGGGAGCTGTGGTTTGCCTCTCCCACCCACAGAAGCAGCTGTGGGAGTGAGGGATGGGTAGGGAAGGGCTTGCCCTTCCTTGTGCGCTGAGAGCTGGAACAAGAACAAGCTCACCGCCTTGCATGAACAGAAAGAAATCACTTGTCCCTGTGTAGCACTTAGCAAAGAGCACATGTGCGTGTTTTTTCATGACAGACAAGAACAGTATTATTATGAGGATGGCCACACCGAAATCAGCCTAGAACAGGATTCTGTCTCAACCCATGGCAAGAGCAGCTGCTCAGGCACAAGTATAAAGATAGGTCAAGCAACGTCCGCTACACACCATGATTTCTAGGTATTTAGTCAGATTCTTCCATAAATGTAATGTCCCCCTTTCAAGCTTTCTCTGCTGGAAAGAAGTCCCCCAGCTCAGCCACGTGCTGATTACCAGACAGAGTAATGGCAAGAGCAAGTCCGAGATCTCTCTCACCTTCTGCATGCAACCCCACCAGCCCAAGACTGAGTTAGCTGGTAGTTAGCCTCTTAGCAGCCCATAGGTCTTTCTAATGGCTGCATTCCTGTTTCACACCATGCTGGGGAGAAACAGTACCTATGCCAACCCAGTACTTTGCATCCTGTGATGCTTTAGTTTGGCTTTCTAGATAAAGGAACCAAATCCAAATGCACACAGATCACCAAACTGAAGCTGATGAGGCTATTTCTCACCTCTTTCTTTCCTTAATGACCTGATCAAGTGGCTGCTTAAAAGAGAGAGAGGACGCGGTCACAGCAGGGACCTTCCCACCCACATAAACATCACTTACTGCACGCATTTCTGTGTCAAGTGATTCAGTCCTCCCAGCACAAGAGTCAGGGCAGGGCAGCAGCTGCCCTGAGGTTGAGAGGCAACCAGAATCGCTACGTGTTTTAATATATTCCTCTGAGACTTCATGTCTTTCTCTACTCTTTATGTGGGGAAAAAGAAAAAGGCGCTTCGGCGCACAGCAGCAGCTTTTTGGTTGCATCGGTCACACCTTGCCTGTCAGAAATGTGTTACTGGTATGGTCCTAATCATCTATTTTCACTCAAAGCCTGCACCCATTTGCTCCCCTCACTCCTCTAAGTCTCCATAGTTTACTGGAAAGGAAAATCAGCAAGAAAGATGCAGCTGCACTTAATTCAGATTCTCACTGACTGGAGATATAAATCTTACCTTGGCCAAACACGTCCAACAGTGAAACTGCTGTCTTTAAGAGCTGTCGGACTGCAGCCTGCCATCGTCATCCTTCTGGTGGACAAATGGCTGCTGCATGGAGTCTCACAATTCAGAGAGAATACAGGGCAAGGTGATCTATCTTCTCACTGGATCATCTCCTTACTAGAGAGGAGCAGCATGTTTGCTTTAGGCTTGATTTACATACATGCTATTGGCTATCTTTAGCATGCTGGTGATTTCCAAGGAGATCCCTCAATATAGCCATTAATTTCTCAACCAAAGCCAGACAGAAGCTGGGCGGGGACTTGAGTTGAAAGGAGAAGCATTGAGAAACTGGGCTGTAAGCACACTTCAAAGGAAAAACAGATGAGGTTTTTAAGAGGTCCTGGTCTGTGTGCTCAAATCCTAACTCAAACAGACTCTGTGTGTGAGCCTGAAGGTGATGATTTCCCTGTTATGGGAATTTTCCTACTGACTCAGTAGGACATAGACTTTCAATTCCTTTCCTCCCCCACGCCTTCCCTTTCTAACTCACAGATGAAACATGGACAGAACGGCCCAAAGACCCAAAATAAAAGAAAAATACAGTTCTCCTTTACTGGGGAAAGATTAACCCAAGCAACCCAAGAACAACGTTTCAGAGCTGGTGAACAACTGCAGGTAGCACCAATGGGTGCTCAGCAGTTCTAAAAACAGCCCTTTGTTGTTTGGACACAGTTTTAGCCTTAGGGTTGTATTTCACAGCATAGCTGACAGATTTTTTTTTTGCTGGAAATGCAAGAATTTGAAGGAAGTTGGTGACTAAATTTCCTACATTCATCATTCATAACTGAGGGTACACAGACAAATACGTGGTCCTTTGCCTATAGTTCATGCTGTCCAAACATTCTACAAGGCCCATAAAATATGGAGAAAGTTTATATGGCTTTACCTAATCAGGCTTGAACCTGAGCTTTCTTGTTCTGGACTGTTTTAAAGTATCCTACAAAAGCAGCTCTTCACCTTCTCCTTCAATGGAGACCACTGAAGAAGGCATTGAGACTAAATGTCACCCACAGTGCTAATGACTGAAAGCCAGCATCAAAGTATAAAGCATAAATAAGAATTCTTTAATTATAATGAATGGCACATTACCCTCAGTGTGAATCTGCCATGACTTTTCGAAATGGCACACGTGTGGTGCTGTGCTTCTGCTGATGCCCTAGGCCTTTCAGTTGTTCACTTAGAATCTGTGTCTGCTTTCCTGACCAGAATGGCTCTCATCCAGCTAAACTCAGTCATGGTGTAACACATTTGGGTCCAGCAATACGTAAGAAACTTGCTCATCTGCTGACTGTTGTCTTTCTTGTTCAGGGGGATAAATAAACTTGTTAATTCCCAAGGAACAGGATTGGGCATTAATCACTAGTGTTGAATCGACATAAAGAGGCCAGACTCTCTGTAACTCATCAAAGCTCTGCTGAAGCCCATGAAACAATGCCAATCATTACCAGCTGAGACCCTGGCCAAAACACTGTGAAAAATTCACAAATGTGTGGAATAAATATATTGCTTTCCATGAAACAGAAAACACAAATGTTATGGTGGAAATGGTTTCATAAAGTATGTTGCTATTAATGGACCTCCGATACATTAAAAATATGTTTGCTTTTTAAAATACATGGTAAAGCCATCAGTTTATGGGTGAACCCTGATGGTACCTGCTGTGCTGCTTTTTCAGGTGCCAAAGGCAGAGCGATAAACACTGCCATCTGTGAGATCTGCAGACCTGTCCACAGATCATAGAAGGCTGGATATACTTAAATGAATACCTGAACCTAGAAGCCTATTCTGCTCACTGTGACTACAAGGTTAGCACACCATCATAGGTCAGAGCCATGCAAAAATCACAGAGCCATGCAAAAAATGGGTTACAGCAAGACTGTGAGAGTTAAGCTAAGGGTCATACAACTTTTCACACCCACACAAAATGCTGACAAAGAGAGGTCAAGAAAGCCCCCATCTTGCCATCTGGGTCTTACTAAGTTCTTAATGCCTTTGGAAAGTCCCGCAGTGTTGTTATGAACCTGACATCATAATGATCAGAATGGCTCAAATGCCTATAGCAGGGACTTTGACTGACTGACTTTTTTTTTTTAACCCAATTATCTACCAGATCTCTGTCAGGCGCTTGACTACTTTGCCTGTAGTCACACATCAGAAGGAGATGGCTGGGTTCTGTGCTTGGCCTGCACTCACCAAAATTCTTCTCTTCTATGAGTTGCCTCTATGACTTCTGTATGTAAAACCCCTTCAAAGCAAGCTGCGGTGGGCCTTTGATTTAAATCAGCCCTCTCAAGAGCAGTTCACTCAGACCAGCATTTACTCTTTTGCTTTGTTGGCTGCTCCTCTGCTATTCTTGTTTACAGCATCATTAACCCATAAGGAAAGGGTGAGCTTACCCATCATTGGAAATATGGAATATAATAAAAGTCCAAGTGATATAATGGTACTACTCTCCACCTACAGACAGACACAGTTGATTCAGCCAAGTGGACTGCTCAAGCCCAAGACCTTGCAATTCTGCTGTTGTTTATTTTGCTGCAGCCCTGTGCCTACATCTGGTGCTGCCACTTACTCGCAGGCCAATGATGAGCTGGGTGTGTATACCCCCATTTCTTCACATTCATTCTGAGGTAAGCAAGACCTTAAAAAGTAATTTGTCTCCCTCCTGCTTTTATGTAGACGGTTCTGCTCAGTGAGAAGCAGTATAGCTTTATTCAGTGTATCACTGCACCTCATACATCAGATTTATCACCACTATTTTAATGATGGGGAGACTGAGGACAAGTGAGTGAATTGGTTTACATAAAGTTAAGAATGGTTCTAAATTAAGCACAGGTTAGAGAGAACGACTAAATCTCAAGGGAAAAAGAAAAGAAAGAAAAAAAGGGTTAAAACATGTTTGTACTTTTTCCTAAGTCTCTTCTTGTTTTGTTGTTGGTTGTAAATTATTGCATGAATGTGCACTTCCTAATAGCAGCCAGTGACAGTAAGGGGAAATTCCATACAGGCAGGGGAAGAAAATACAATTAATTTCACTACATTTCTAGCACAAATTAATCAAAAGAAAGGCCTACAGTTTATTCAGATCTCTCACATCAGTTTTTTAGCTCCTCATCACATATAGTCATAGGCCAGAATGGAAAACTCAGCCTATAAAGCAATCCCAGAGCTGCAGATCTGTCTTGTAGTGCCACAAAACTCCAGGCCGACAACACTTATGAGTAAATCCACAGAAGCCTTCAACTAAAAGTTAACAGTCCCTATGCTTTCCTATGAGCCAAACCTCAGAGCTTTTTTTCCCCAGCTGCTGTCTCAGTCTGGTGTTACTTCTGGCCAGAAAAGAGATCCAGAAATGTTATGTGTTGAGGTGTCATCAGCAGAGAAATCCCTGTTACCTATAGGGAACTTGAGTCAGCTTGCAATTCTGGCCAGATTTCTTGAGTGTGAAGGATTTCTCAGAAGAGTTTTGATTGCCTCTAAAAATAAAACTAAATTAAGAAGTAAAAAAAAGTAGCCCCAAATAGGAATGCCTGAACCACACTCACACCACCTCCTAGAGCCTCATCCATGTGTTCAAAGTTGGGTTTTACCACAAGCAGAATTGCATTTCATCCAACCTTTCCAATCCCTAGCCCTGATGGTGAACACATTGGCATGAGGTCTGTCTCAGATTTCTGTTGTGATCCTTCTGATCACAAAATACCTTTTCTCCATTCAACGGGCAATGAACTTTTCAACATTTACCCCCATGGCTGCAACAGCTTCATTAATCTTCATCTTTGAAAGCAACTCTATAATTATATCGTGCATTGTTCTGCAGGAGCTGCTCTCCAGTTAAGAAAAATATGTAATCAGCAGCTTTCCTTTCTAGCCAAAGGTACGTGTGACCAGTGAGACCTTTCCAAACTAGGACTGTAAAGAAGTTAGATGTTAGATAAAGACCATTCTCCAAAAGAGAGATATATGCAAAAAGGAGAAGATAGACATCTTGCCAGAGAGTAGCATTTCTAGATAAACACTTCTGGTTATAGATGATTTCAGATCACATATCTGCTTTCCTGTGTTCCTTTGATTATTGCTGCTTGTCACAGACACTAAAATTGGAATTTGTGGCTGACCCCCATTCCCTATTGGCAAATGACCCTGACAGGGTTATCAAGGCCTAATACCTAGTTCTTTCCTCTTCCCGTGGCTTTAATTGTACTGGTAATCTCGCATAGCTTGTGAATTGTGAGAAGAGAGGGAGGGGGGAAAATGCAGAAGAAATTGGGTTGAAAATGATGGAATTATGTCACGAATGCAAAGTTTCTCATAGGAAAGTCTCTGTCTCAACTATGCAGGGATGGGGCAGGGAGTGGGAAGGATAAGGGAATTCTTCCCAAATATCAGAAAGAAGTGGACCTTCCCTCTTGTCTCTCACGTTTTGTGGAGTAAATGCTTGGCATTAAAAAAGCAATGGGCTCCCTTGTCAGGATGAATCATCCCCTTGGAATCCACACAGAGCATAGGCTGAAGAGGCGGTGTATTGCCAAATGCCAAATGCATGTGCTGGAATCACAGCCCGCCACTTCCAGCACAGCCCCACACACTCAGCCTCGCTCACTCCCGTTCCCATTTCTGGTTTGTGTCTTGTCACCTCGAACATAAACAAAGGCAAAGAGCTTGCAGAGAGAAACGAGGGGGTGGAGGAATGGGGTGGAGGGAGGATGAGATGAATTTCCAACGAGACCCAGCTCTTCCTTTCACTGCCCAGAGAACATCCCTGTCACACAGCCTGGTGTGTGGATCTCAGTCACATCTCCTTCTTACAACAGAAACATACTTCTGGAAGACAGCATCCCCAGGATGCTCCTGGGTATTTTTCCCAGCACTGCACATTTGGTTTGTGTTTTATTGCTCTGGCAATATTAGACTCTCTCAGAACAAGATGACGCTGCAACAACACATGGATTAAAGGCAACAGCCTCACAAGGAGAGCAGCCATATGGGTAACATTTAGCATAGGAGAACTTATTTCAGTGCTACAAAAACATTTAAAGGAGATAAACTTTTCAGAATAATTCTATTTACTTCACATAATTCTTTTGACATAGAAAAGAACAGTAATGACAAGGAATTACAGGGGAAGTAAAATAGATGTGAAATGCTTTTAAACATTTTAACTCACAACAGTCTGCCTGTACCTTTGAGTTCCTTAACAAGGTATTTCTCAGCTGACCCAAATGTACCAACAGCACAGCAGCATACAGTGGTACTGGAGGAGACCATTTCCACAGCAGTTCCCACTATTCTAATAAATACAACTACTTTATTCCCACCACCTCCTCTTTCCCACATGCCTCTGACAGTTGGCTATAATAGAGTTGCTGAATTCATATGGAAAGAAGGAAATGAAATATTAAAATAACAAGGCAAAGATAAGATTTGCATTTGTACTTATACCATTGGCTTTTAAAAGAGTTTCCCCTATTAATATTAGATTTTGACAGGAGAAGGAGAGGCCAAGTTTCTGCTCCTTTCAGAGGCTGACCGTCATCCTGCTGTCATTAGCAGTATGTTTCTGAGCTGGCTGATCATTCAGCAGTAACAACTTAATTCAGATTGGGCAGATACACACAGCCCGATCTCTGTCAGACTAACCAGGATGCACAACATGGAGTTTCTGCCAGATTTACACTGGCTGTGTCTAGACAGACAATATCTGATCTGGCTTAAAGTAAGAGTGGCATGAACAGACAATATCTGCACTGGCAAAAAGCCTGGCAGGACAGAGTTAAGCTGTGACACTTTTTTTTAAACAAACTCAAGTCAGTAGGGAAAAATTTATGTAAGGGCAGCATGTTTTATTATGTAGCCACAGAGTTCTCTCTAGGTACTAGGGACCTTAGTGTCAGATTCTCTGTAAAACTGAAGTGAAGCTGTAGCTTGGTTTGCATCAGCGTTGTGTGCTCTGCATCATCCTCCTGTTAGGTTCAGTATCAGTGTAGCTCTTAAACAAGGCTTGCAGCTTGTGGAGCTGTGATCAATGATTTTTTGCTAGATGATGCTGTCCCTAAAGAAGCACCCAAGCAGTTTGAATACCAAAGCATTAAAAATATTGAGCATACTCATCCTGAATTAAACGCTCTGACTTGTTCTACCAGCCTTCAAAAACCCCAAAACTTTTAACGCCTTCTCACCTCCAGTTTATAACCCCTTTAAAACTCCACTGGCTTTTTTTTGGATTGCAAACAGACCTTTTTTTCTTCCAAGGGTTGCCCCAAAGTGACCTACCCATCTCCATTACTCCACCATATCAAAAGAACCAGTCACAAATCTATTATACGCTTCTGTAAGTCCTCTGGTTATCCTGGCAGTACAGCCACATATAAAGTAAGTAGTTCTGAAAGTAATGTATCCTATTTATTTCCATTGAAACCACAACAGATACAAAGAGCACAATAGCACTATTTGATAGAGCAGGTTCTCAGCTACAAAACACAGCCATCACCATTAGCTGTGCATTTTTGCCAGTGATGAAGACAAGCCTGAGTGACACACTCATTAGAACCCACATGGCCACTCAGAATATAGCTATCTTTCACATCACCCACCATCTCACTGAGCTGACATCCATTGTTTGATCTCTACAAACATCCAGAAAGCATTGATGAATGCCAGTGTATACCGTTTTCTCTGCATGGAGGAATTCAGTGACACACCTTTGCTTCATACACTCTTCCACATTAGATGCCATTTCATCAAACTGTTCTTCTCTGCTGCCAGCTGTTGCACAGAAACAATGTAATGCAATGCTGACCGGAAGGTTCAGCCTCTACTGCCATACCAGCATCACCCACCTCTGATATCATGGGCCAACATCATCAAGTAGGACGCATTACTTTCAGAGCAACCCTCATAGAATGGTTCTGATCCACATCTCAGCTGTGTGCAAGACATACACTGAAAGAGTCCAGCCACCGGATGGGAGGACTCAACTAATTGGTTGAATTGGCTCAAACACTTGGCCACCAGCTGGCTGATACAGCAGCCTCCAGCCCCAGGGAATCAAATGTTCCACCCAAAATACAACCTGGGTCTATTTAGTGGCAGAACAGAGCAATAACCTCTGGCACCACATGGCTCAGACCATTTCTTAATAATTAATAATAATTTTGAAATATAAAAATAGCATGAAACCTTTTTCAAAAATTAATTTGCATTTAAAAAAAAAAAAAAGAAAAGAGAAAATAAAAGAATGAAAGCATATGGTATCAATCATATTTTACAATACTTGTAACTGCAGTTCGGAAACATGTGTTTCCTAACTGCTCATTCAGCAGTATCTGTATAATTTTTTTTTAAGCAAAAAAAACCTCTCTAAACAAAGCATTTAAACTAACCAGCATTGCATGATATTGTACTTAGCTGAAATGAACCATTTTATTTGGGTGTAAGCTGAATAGACACAGCGGTTACTGTTGCTCTGTTACTATTCCAAAACCTTCTTTCAATGTTAAATTAGATTCAAGAAGGAAGAAAAATACTAATCCTTCAAGTATCACTGCAATTGCTACTCCTGTGATGGTAAACACTGAAAGTGCGGTATATCTTGTTCATGCTGTTGCCAAAGCATTTTATTTAACAACAGAGGATCTGCTTTAATGAAGGAAAGCACTGGCTCATCGAAACACGTTCCCTATCTCGGCAGCATCCTTTAACTGATGCTTCCAAAAAAGCACAGTATCTACCTCATTCATTTATCCGATTGAAGCTGGGAAGGGGAGTACTTCATCTTGATCTTCTGTGATGATTAATTAATATTTGGGTCATCTTTCTTTCGTTTCTCATTAAACATGACTGAAAAAGTGGGATCATTTTCCCATGAGTGCATTGGGATGCCCAACATATAAACTTCATGAATTCAGCTCATATATTTAATAACCCTTCAGAGATCCATCATACCTCAGTGCAGAGGAATAAGAAGTGGTTCCAGTCACCTATGCTTCAAACCAAATGCAACACCTTTCCTCCCCCACCCCCCATCATATCAGATCTGTTTCCAGTTTCTTCATATATATGTGTGCATTCCCACCCTCACCTCTCAGGTCACCACTCTATCAAAACCCATTCTTTTTTTTCCTCCTGAAAGCCTCTGGGTGATTTTTAGCAGATAAATGCACCACCTTCGAAATTCAACTCCAGCACACTTTGTTTGTTTGTATGTCTCTCTGTTACGTTCTGCATACCGCCTTGCAACAGAGTGATAATATAGTTATAGCCAGGAAAAAAAAAAAAAAAAAAAAAGGATGGACATCCCTTATCCTCTCTCTGTCACACTGACATCCATTCATTTTACACTGAAATAACTCCATTGACTTTATTGTACTTGTTCTGACTTGGTATTGGTACAAGCAAGAGAAGAACAAGGTTCTATTTTTATTTTTCATTTCCTATGTGCATCTGAGACCCTGCAGCCAACCTTCGCTGAGAAACTCGACAAAAAAAAAAAACCAGCCTTCTATCTGAGGATAAAACAAGGTATTATCAACAAGAAATTAGCACAGCAATCAACATGCAAGAGGATCCTCATTTAATAAGTGCTAACTTTTATTTTCCTAATAGGCATTAAAAACAATAACACCACGTCCATGACACAACTTGATTAAATTGGCTCCGATGGCTTTGGGAGCTGTAATATGATTAAATGTTTAATACAGTGCATGTTCTTGGTGGTAGATTGGCAGAGCATGTAGCTTTTATTCTATACACACTGCAGTTCTTGGTGATGATGGCATTAACCATTTCCTATTCAAGCTTGCTGGAAAGTGCAAAGCATTCTCCCATCAGGAAGGCCTGGGAGACACCTTGAGGCAACACCAGGGAGTGAAGAGCCAGCAATAACTTCCAAACATTCTCACTTCTCCTTTCTATCTTACATCCAACACCTTGGTCATTATTTGGTGTGTGCATGGAAATGTCTTTTCTTACCATCTCTTCCAAAACACAGTCACCAAAGCAAGATTCTTAACCCAACCTTCCATGTAACCAGCACCACGTCAGGAGTTCCCTGATGAGCACAGCACAAATGGAACTACTCATCCCACATTCCCATACCAAGACCCGATAATTATATCCTTCTGATGATTTGTGGCTAAAATGACTAATTTACTTTTAACCACTAAACATACATGACATGTATGATTTCTGAGTGACTTATATGCGATTCCTTTGTTAAGTGCTAATACACCTACTAACTATAAGATTTTTTTATTTATTTTTTTTTAATGGTAAGAAAATTCGAAGAAATCCTGTTGAAATCAGGCAGTTTATAGGCAGTTTACACTTAACATTCAGTTTTACAGGTACCTGATGCATTGGAGCCAATGACTTCTGCACAGATGGGGATCCACTGCAGTCCAGCCTGATTTCAAGGGAATTTGGTGAAAATCCAACAACACTGCTTCCCAATATTACCCAAAATAAATTATCCAATCCTGCCAGCATTATGACTTTTACGAGGGGAACACTTCAGAAAGACACATACCTCATCACGGGCCCATCAGATACTATAACAAGTGTTTCTCTCAGTGACCCATACTAAAGCCTCTTGGAATCAGGGCACCAAGAAATAAAACCAGTTGAGCTCAAGAGGCAAAATATTCATGTTGTTTTGTTCCCTAGAAAATTCTGTGTGTTATATAAACATAGAAAAAAAGCCCAGGTGGATTTGTCTATGTATTTATACCAGACAGCTTGGAACAAAGTATAGCCAGTGATTCAGAACAGAGCATTTCCAGGTGTATAATTGCAGGCAGTATCTAATGCTGTTGAATTCAGAGCTCAGCGCTAAGACAAGATAAATAAATATTTCAAGTCCTTCTAACAGACCCCACATCTCGCATTTGTCCTTCCTGGCCAAGACAACTACCTAGCAGGTAACTGGGACACTTAAGCTTCTTTGAATTTTAAACAATTCACAAAATGCAAAAGGAGCACAAAACTTTTTTAAATTAAAAATGAAAAATTAAAATCTGAATGTAATGATGTATCCTGAGAGAAAACCGTATGTTTTCCCTTCTTCCCTAAATCAGTAATTACTAACACAATGCTAAATAAGAAAAGAAAATCTCATCTCTACCCATGGAGCCTTTGATGTAGTGCACAGCTTTTTTGTTCTAATTCCGTACCGATAAAATAGGGTACAAAGGAGTAATCTGTGGATAACAGCTTTCTCACCATGCCTTTCCGCAGCCCAACTTCTTGTTCAGTCAGGCTGGCAATATCTGTAGTGACTTATACTGCTTTTTTTTAAGTTCCTTTTTGGGGGGTGGGGAGGTTGTTTTCATGCTTGCAAAGGTTCACACAGCCAAAGGAAGGCTCATTTCTGAAGAGGAATAATGCATTGAGAAGCCTCCTGGACCTTGTTCATGGTCCTTTCCAGGAGAACTAATTGCCAAAACTAATTAAGACTGAAACTGATGGAGTTCTCTCCCACATAGACTTTACAGGATTAGGAACAATGCTAGTTAGCTGTAAACACAGTGTCTTAAAAAAATAAAACCCTACAGATTCTCTTTGCCGAAGGCTTAGAGTGGGCGGGGATCAGAAGCTTTTTGATATGTAAGTATACCCAGCAGTAATAAAAGTCTTACACCAGGTTAACTACACAATTTGCTAATAACATTTGCTGACACAATCCATGAAAATCACTCTGGCAGCCTGATTTTTGGCAAGTGTACAAACGTTTTATTGAACACATGCTGCCTATGAAACATGGTCTATGAAAACATGGCCCCCCTATTCGCAAACGAGCAGCTGAGTAACATGTGAATAAATACCTGCTTTCCATTCCTTCTGGCTTATAGCGGGCAGGAAACCTCCAATTCTTTCGCATACATTTTGGAAAGAAAAGCAAGAAAAAGTTTCTCAACCAACTTTGGTGTTGGAGAGTAACATTTCCATACGGTACGGCCCATAACTTTCCTCACCAATGAGTGTCAGTCAAGGGAGGCATCCCACGTCAAAGGAATCACTGTTTTCACACCGTTTCAAGTTGAAACACGGTCTGCTCGTGTTCTTCCTCTCTAAGTGGGGCTTACAGAACTCAGTGATGCATACCATAAGCCAGATTTTTTCAGGGATGCAACTCTGCCTATCCTCAGGGAATTGCATACAGGAATCACAAGGCAGTGTTCTGCCCCAAGCTTGGCTCCAGCTACACAGGAGAGAGTCCCAAGAAGTGTGTATGACTAGGCATATAAATTATGTATCCAAGCTGACCTACCCATTAATTTATAAAGCAGCATTTCCAAAGCCAGGCAGGGAGGCACTGCTGATCACTGCCATGATGCTAAAATAGCATGATGCTGTTCAGCAAAGACATAGCAAGTGCCAGTAAACCACATGCACTCATGCTGAGGTCCCAAGATGCAACTGATTACTTCAAAACCACTGTCCCTAAAATTCCTGGGACACAAAACAGGAAATACTGCTTTACTGACTGTTTACAGAAGAGGTCCACAATAGGTAAAGGAATTCTTTACCTTGTGCCCTAGCAGCACTTCCGGGGCAATAATGAAGATTAATGAACAATGCTATCAATTTCACTTTCTACTCTGGCAAATGTTGTCGTATTATAGAAAACCGTGTCAGTAGCATCTCATTATCTGTCACGTCTTCTGCAGTAGACCCCAGAAATATCCAGAAACTGACAAAGTCCTCAGAAAAACAAAACAAACAATAAAAAACCCAGAAAAGTGATGCTTCTTGTTTTATAAAGAAAAAATACTTTATGGAATTGTAGTCCAGAAGTAAATGCTATTGTTTTTAATGCTTTAATGTTTGTATTTTGTTTATTTATACACTCAAATGTAAATAGGCAAACGCACCTCTGAAAGAAAAACAGAAAATAACCTGAGAGGAAGATAAAGAAGGAAGTACTGGATTCACCATAACATTCCTTAGAATCCCAACAATACCAGTTACTTAGTATAGCTATTACAGATATATTGCACCTGGTCATTGCTTTATCAGGTATGCAATACGTTCTAAGCACACATGAAGCATTGAGAGAAGCATTCACAAAATACATTGTGTGAGCCTGTCCTCAAATCTGGGCTGCATTACAAGAGCGCTTTGCGTTATTTATGGCTATGAGGAGAAATTGTGCAAAACTTGTGGCACTGCCAGAAAGCTGATCAAAACTGGAGCCTCTGCTCCAGGAGAGCGTCTTACAGACTGACACAAAGCAAAATGTTCTTATAGGCGCCCTGAGTGCTCACCTCCGACACGCCGGGATTTGCTAAGAGGAAGAAATACTTCTGCATGTCCTTGTACAGCAGTCTACATGTTTGCAGAGGTGATAGCAATAGCGCTGGGGTATTCTTATGCAAGGGAGGAGCCTGCTGCTCGGGGACTATTAGCATCGTATTAAATCATCGGCTTTAGAGGAGAGACCTGTCAAGTTTAACAATGAGAACTGCAAACTTCTCCTTCCGAGGAGATGCGCGATGTTCTAGCGGCATTGCCCGCATTGTTTCCCAACTACCCTAGAGCTGTTTCTTTATTTTACTGTGACTCAGACCCACATTCAGCGCTTTTGGAGCGGTTGGCCCTTGCCAATCTGGTAGTCTGAGTTAATGGTTTCATATTGTTACAATTGTCTCAGTGGCCCGAGTCCTCCACAGCAGCTCGAGGAGGGTGGCTCCCGTTAGGCTGCAGACAATTAACTGCGTGACTATGATATGTGCAAAATGCACACAACACAGGACGGAGCGTAGGATAGCCCAGTGGCTTCTAGTAATGAAACAAAAAACAAAGCACTGCAAAAGTTCTCCAAAACTGCAGAAATAATGCCACAATAAATTAATCTTTCCAGTCATTACGTCCACAAGCGTGGAACAGTCTGAAGGATGCCAGAGCCTTCTTCTACAAGAAAAGCAGAATTCTGATAACCATAGAGTGATCCCTCATTTCTTCAATGTGCAAAGCTGTGAAACCCCAAGGGTTATTTTTTTGCCTTTCATTTCTCTGCTGACAAGTGGCATGGGAAGTGTAGAAAGAGTTTAAAAATTTAGCTCTGAGAAAACATGCTCCCAGTGGGACCTACTTTATACACTGATTTCAATGGAAAACTATTTTCCTAAAGGGTTTTTTTTTTTTTTCATCCCCTTTTCCAGCTTCCTTCGTTAAACCAAATGTTTTACATACTATTGGAAATCAACTCCCACCCCTCACTTATTCCCTCCCTCTCTCAGTCGGTCTCTCTGTGGAATAGGCAAATCAATGGAGAAATGTTCAAGCCTTTGTTAAAATGAAAGAATGGAAAAATTAAAGGAGGTCGTTCAGTGGTAACAGTCACATAAAAAAAATGTACAGCCTGTGGTTCTTGACTCTCTTTGACTGTAGGACTGTTGCTCATTTCTCTCCAGCTGCCTGTGATAAAGGTACATATGCGGTCTGTATATAATTATATGAGGGTATACAGGCAAACCCCTGCACAGCCAGGATGATGTGAGGTTTCTCTATACACTCATTATATTCCTGTACTTTCAGATTTTTGTAGACAAAATAAGATTTCTTTCATTAAAATGGGATTTATTTGTGGTTCAACAGCCCGAGGCTGCAGAAAAACAGGGCATTTCACCATTGTGTCATTGAACACTGAACTCTTGCCTTTTAATTATATAGGTTTCTGACACCCAACCAGACTTTTCCCCCCCTCTTCCTTTGAAGGAAGATGACGCAATTGTGACATAGCCAGGCCCCGAATAAGACATTCCTAACCCATATGGACACAGTATAAACATTCAGATGCAGACAGCCTTTCTTTAGTATTGCTGCAGGAGCCACTTGATTTGAACCACACATTTCACAGGGCTTTGCTGGTCCCCAAATGAGAAATGATTGATCCAAATGGAGTAACATAAGGACTCTCTCATGCAAGGAAGAGCCACGTGGAGGCTTCCCCCAAGCAGATGGACCAGTTGAACAGTCAGTGCCTTCCCTGGTGAGAAGTGAAACTAGAACAGGTTTTTCCTTTTTATTTTTTTCCTGGTTCCTGTGAATTCTTATCCCCATCATACATGAAAATTAGGTATTTCTTACACTAAAGTGATCTTAATCATGCAAAGGTAATTTCACCTGATGAACAGGTCAAATAAAGAAACACAATCCAGATCAAGGAACTATTCAGTCTGATAATGAGAGGCGTTGAACTGTTCTAAGTCCTATTAAAATTCACCTTGTGTTGCTGTTACTCAACACCTCTGGAGCTCAGGCCATCTGGGTGCTTCCACATCTGTGATCCTTGCTTCCCAAAGGAAAAAATACCAAAATAAAACCCCAAAAACAAAACACAACCACTGATAGTATAAATCTAACACCTAAGTCTGGAGGTCATAAAGTCAGATGCAGGCCTAAAAATAAAGAAAAAAGAAAAAAAACACTCACAGAACAAAATCAAGATCACTGATATCTGCCCAGACCAGAGACTGATGCCTTCAGTCACTTGTCTATTTCACATAGCAGTTAAAAAGCAGACTTTACAGTTAAGAAAAGAACTGTAAGATTCCAAAGTGAAAAATTTAGGAAATGCATAAGTGTTTGTATAGATATATATGTGTGTGTGTGTATATATATATATATGTATATATATATATTTAATGTTTTTTTCTGTGATGCAAGAAATCAATTTCTTCAAGAGAAACACAGAACTAAAATGCCTTCCAAAGTTAATATCCCAGTACAATTCTATGATAAAAAATTCATTTCATTGACTTTACACCTGCAATGAAGTTTATAAAATTATATGTAGTAGAACACCAACTTTTTCAGGCACAATTTCATAACTATTTTCTGTTTGAAATAACCTCATGAAAACCATTAGCTATTTGACTCTTCTTGCAGTCATATCTTTAACATCAAGGATCACATCACTGTTGGACAAAGAATGAATTGGCTATGCGTTGTTTCACTTCATGGTAACTTCTTATAAACATGGTTGTATTTCATGTTGGGTTGAGTTCTCCTTATGATCTACCCAAATACTTCAAATAAAAAGACTTAATCTCTACAGGAAATATTTTAACCCAACTGAAAGTCAAGATGGGACGCCTCATTCTCAGTTGCCAGGCTTTCATCACATGCTGTTGTCTCATTGACTGGATGAATGAAATTTTTGTGACTGAAAGAATGTCTCAGACCTCCCTCGGATCTGGTTCAATACTTCCCTTTAGATCAGGCAGGCTTTTTTTTTTGTAATAAGGCTTATGCTCCTCTAGAAATAGTCCAGCAAACTCAGTCAGAATACAATAAGCAACAAAATGATGTAGTCTCTACCTGAGTAGCTACAGACAAGACTTTTGGTACTTCCTAAGCGACAAAAAAGAGCTTCTACCTTATCAGAAGGTCTCTAAACCATTTAGGTTTAAAGAAAAACAAAACAAAAAAAATAAGCATTATGCAGATAGGAGATGGACTGAAGGATCTGTATTATCTCCCACATGCAGCATGTTATGCACTTTCAGAACAACTTTCCCACCCAAATGGTGCTTGGTGCAGTCATGCATTCCAGTTGTACGTTCAGGAATTTGCCACAGAATCTCCTGATGTGTCATGCACTGATCCTTACATCTCCCTGCAAATCATTATCATCTTCCCAACACAACCAGACACAAAGGAGATTCTGCACGAAGCAGGTAGTATTTCAGTGGGGTGAAAGTGAAGTGCACCATGAAAAGTCATACCAGCTCTTTGCTGTGCACTGAGAGTCTTGCATGAGTCACAGGGCAAAGAAAAGGTTTTCTGCATTTCAAGGTGATTGCGTAGTGCCAAGGAAAACTCAAGGTAAGGAGCAGTAGGCACCTTGAGAAGCTTTACAGGGGGAGACACTATAAAAAAAACTATGTTGCCCTCAGAGTCCTTGCCCTTTGTATTGTTATTTTTTTTCTAGCATCTTCTCCACAAAATATCATCAGCAAGAATTGAGTTAAAGCTTGGCTGAATTATCCCTTTCATAAGTCTGTGTCTTCATGCTTTTTTTTTTTATTTTAAGTAAAGGTTTCGTTTATTAATTTTACCCAGCCAGCATTCACTTAGCATTTGCTTTGAAGGATAATTGACAGGTTGAGGCGACACTCGCCAGAATGAGAGACATAAATCAGAAATAATTTCCAAAATCAGCTGAGGGGTTGGTATGTTGAATAGGCAAATACAGGTAAAAAATCTCTCTATTAGGCCTGAAAGGAGCGGCAAATGTCAAGCAAGTGCTATCTAATGCCCCAGCTTAGATTAATTCTGTGGTCCTTTCTTTGGGTGATTTTGTCTTAGGAATACTACTGTGCTCTGAAAACTCTACCAGACCACTCTCCTGAATGGAAGGAGTTCCTGATTTCTTCTTAATTGAGGAGAACTTGAAATTTCTGTGAAAATTAAGGTGACTTTGGTTGGATTTTTTTTTTATTTTTTTTTTTAAACTCATCTTTAAGATACATTCCAACTAAAAAGTTGATTAAAAAAAAAAAATAGAAGACTTATGAGGAAGCTGAAACTGCTTGGTCATCTGGGGCAACTCAACACCACCACCACCACCACCTACAGTCTGCAGACCACGGTACTAATTCAGGTTTTGTGCTTTCCAATCCCCAGCAGCAAAACAATCAGATTTATGAAAACCAAAGTGCTTTAGGTCATTTTGCCCAAGTTTTTCATGACTTCCAGTTAAATAAGAGGTGCGTTTCCTCCAGGCCTGAAAGCAGGCGCACATATAAAAAAAACACCCTGCAAAAATGGCCAAAATTCAGTCCCAGAATATAACTGTGAAAATTCACAGTTTCTTCCACTAAGCAATTATTTCAGTTTTCGCCAAAAGGAATGGTGAGATTTTAGCATCAGGTTTTTTTGTTTGCAACATAAATACTTGTAAAGCAAAAAAAAAAAAACAAAAAAAAACCAAAACTGGTAGCTTTGCAAACTCTAGATGTATTTAAGGATCTTCTGTGAAATATGATGGATGAGGGGGGGAAGAAAAAAATAAAACAGCTCCTGTCATGGGAATCCAGAAAGAGAAAGTTCTCCAAGCACCCCAAGTCTCAAAACCTTGAAAGATAACAAGGTTAGGGTCATGATACAAGATGGATTGCTGCTGGTAGTGATGGCTGAAATGCATAGAGAAGTGTGGGTTGGTAATCAGACTGACAGATTGCAATTCTTCCCACTACTCTGAATTTACTTCTTCCTTGAAGTCATAAACAGGTCAGCTCCTGCATTCCTCTGCCCTAAATCCTGCACAAGTATGACTTGCTCTGCCAGAGTCCAAGGGTAAGTTCAGCATTGGGTTGCACCCAAGCTTGGGCACAAAGTCTAGTCTCATAAGACCACCTGTGTGTCTACTCTGTATTTTGCTGGATTAGAAAGAAGAAAGGTTGCTTCCCCAAGACTTCACGTTTACACTGTAAGCAACTTTAGATGTATCTTAGTATACATGGGGACAACTGTTCTTATCTATTTGAAATCCTGCTGGATAAACAATCTTACAAGAGGACATGGCTTCATCTAGCAAAATCCTGCCTGAGAAAATGTATAATCGCTCTACTAAAACATCAGGAAGAAGCTGATATGAGAGCAAAAAACTTCAGGCACTACACTGACAAGAAAAGAATATTTTAGTCTAACTTTGTGCACCCTTAGGCTTGAAATTAGAATAAAGTTTCTAATCATTAGAAACGAGATGTTCTTGGGACAATTTTCTTATAAGGGAATGGAGGAATAAACTGTTAAATCACTTAAAAATGATGTATCCATTAATTTTATTATTGTACATCAAAGTTGTCTCCAGTATCTGTGAATTGTACTCAGTCTAAGGACTCCCTGCACAGACATATTGTGTAACATATACGTACAAAAGAAGGGAAACAAGCATATAACACTAAAGTTTACTTAGGTTAGCAAAGGAGATGTGATTCAACATGACACTTGTTACACTAGTTTCTTTGGACTTAAAGAGGTATTTCAGAAGCTCAGCTTAAAGTCACAAGCAAAAGGAACAGAACTAGAATGGCTAACACTGCAGAAGGCAGCTTGGTGGCACTTTGAAAGTCTTATGCTTACTAGACTTTTACTTGTATTTATATATACAGTAAACTTAGCTATGTAGTTACCCTGTAGAGATCCCATTCACTGACAGCTTCACAAAGAGCTCATCACACTGAGGATTGTGAGCGACTTCTATATCAAATCTGGTACTAATAAAACTGGACTAAGTCTAGGATCAGAAGCAGACTCACCTAGGAGTACATTTCCTATCACAGACACCTATGATTTGATGGGCCACATGCATTGCATGAAGCTCACAGTCAAAGCTTTGCAGACTTCAGATCTGACAGCCTACAAAAAAAAATCTCAGATGTGGGAAAGAACTTTTTGGAAGGTTTCTCATAACCTATTTAAGTTCGCTCTGCTCCAGTCTGAACACCCACCGTGTCTATTTCTAAACCATTCGCCCTTCCCTAATTCTTACAAACCACTTTACAACTCAAATCTAATCAATAACAACTGTGTGAAACAGCACTCAGACAGTAAAGAACTTGGAATTCCCCTTAATAGCCCTTTAAAGGAGTTTTAATTAATTCCATGCGCTTCTGTTGGATTATCAACTTTACAGTACGACTGCATGTGAAAGCTTTAAGACATCTCACTTATGTCTGCAGGATGTTATGTTACAAAAACTGGTTTTCAGAGCTTGTCACCGCTTACCATTAGCTTCTTGATTAGTCCTAAAATCCCACTTCTTCTCTCTCCACTTTACTAGCTGTGACTGCAGTTTCTCCTACTGGCCACTTTTACCTCTTTTCTCCTAAAGCTTTACTCAGCTCTTAGTAAAGGAAATAGAAGGGTTTCCACAGATGGCACCAGGAGCTTGGCAGGACCATTCCCTTCCTTCTGCTTACTCCTCAAAGAAGTAATTTAGTGAGGCTGTGCAACAAATGTATTGCACAGCTTCAGTTAGAAGTCAACAAGTCTTTTTTCAGATCCAGACACCCGGGTTCCCAATGCATCTTTTCACTTTCATCACCCTCAACACCTCTGAATTCCTGCCTCTCATTTCAGCCCTCATGTTCTTTCCATTCCCTCAATTACTTAACTTGGGTCCCCTTTCTAGGATCTACCGTACCTTCTTCTAGCTCTTAGTATTGCTAAGCAATTAATTTCATTTTCATTAATCACACAAGACGTGCACTAATTATTGCTCAGATGAGAAGAACTGAAATAGCATCAGAGATGAAAAAGAAAAAAAAAAAAGAGAGAGAAAAGATTTGCTTTTTCTTTTTCCCCCCTCCCCCCCCCCCATCATATTTACAGCCAGTGATTTTTCTTAATGAGCTTATGGAAGGCAAGCAAGTGATGTTAGTGCAGGAAGCCTGAGTGCAGCGTGTAGTTAGAGGCTAGAGTTCATGAGCTGTCCAGAGCATGTTTTATCAGGTCACCGAGTCAGCCGCACTACAGGGCAATTTCTCTTTCTCAGCATTAACCCTCAACTCTGAGTCCCTGCTGGAAAGGCCTCCCCCTTCACAAACACTCCAGGATAAGATGATAAGAAGATTACAAGTAAAGCCTCTCTTTAGCAATTCCACATCTCCTGTCAGACACAGCAAGTTAAATTACAGTGCAGGCTGCAAATGCATTGATCATCCACTCAGCTCCTACAACCCAGGGGTGAAAAGATCCATGCCGAGGATAAGTGAAGTAATTTCAGGAAAGTTTATTTTAGCTGGGAGGGGTTAAACAAGTTCAATGAGGCAAGGCTTAGGGAGGGCGAGGGAGCCAAGTTCAGCAATGTCTTGTTTGTGCAGGTACAGGCTGTGGGTTATACATGCCACAGGTGTTTGGATCTCCTCCGGCATGCTCGCATCATGCCATGCAAGCCACAAAACCTCAGTGATGATGGAAAGCTCTCCCGTCATTCCAATAAAAGCCTCCACACCTTTGCCATAACCAGAGAACCTCTGATAGAGTAACCACTGCTTTATTACAGTAAATGCCTGCTGCTGAATCAGAAGAGGACTTGTTTTTTATATTCACAAGAGCTCCCCTTTTTAAGTAGGTGGCAATAGTATTCATTTTACCTATAAAAACTATAGTGTTTTATGACAGAAGGAATAAACCCCCCTAAGCAGTTTTGATAGAGAAGGCAGGATTGACCATTTTAAAGATTAAAAGAAAAAGATTATAAATCATTAGGAGTGCTTATGAATTCTATTCATGACTGCCTTCTTTATTAAAAAGACCCATTGTAAAATGGAAAGTTCAGAAGGCTTGGTGGTGAGCGAAAATGAATTATAATGACATCACTGGGTCATGAACTAGGCCCACTGGCTACTTTCCAGAATAAAATTGACTGGAGAGATCAGATGAGCCCATTTGTACTCAGAGACATCTGGGTGGCAGCCAGAGAATCTGGGTTCAAGCTCCCTATTTACAGTACATGCTTTCCTTTCCCCTTTCACTACTAAGAGTAATCTGGATTTCCCAGGCACAATGTGTGGGCTAACAATGTCACTCCATTCAGATTCCAGGAGGATTTTCACCCAGAAAAGTTCATTATACTCCTCACTTGGTGAAAGACCTTATGAAGAGAACTAACATGCCAACATCTGAGGTGCACGGGGCATTCTCACCACACTGCTGATGGGAACACTTTACATTCAAATAAGCATAACTTGTCAAACTTTCCTATCAAATTTTCCTCCTAGTCCCCTCCTGAGATAATAAACAGTGCCCAGAACCCAAGAGAAACTCATTTTTGCTAAGAAATAATTTATAAACCTTTAAGGGCTGCTGAAAACATCAGGGAACAGCATCTTCCACTTCCTATCATCTTAACTTTTTCCAGTTGTCTTTCTAAATACAAAATGACACCTCATTCAAAGCTTTCTAGTGTCACCTTCACCTTCCAGTTCTACAGTCTACACTTTTTTTGATATTGCTTGAGACTTCTAGGAAGCTTTTACCTAATGCTGTAATACTCATTATCCAAAACATTTAGGTGCACATATAGTTGCCAAAGAGCAATTGGATGTGAGCAGTCCAATAAGGTGGAATGGTATACATTCAGGGGAAGAAAAGATGTCTGACCATCTGACCTTAGCAATAGCACCATCTCAATATTAATATATTTTATGCATGCATGTGATAATGTTTTACCTTCCTTATGATCCTGCAGGGAAGTTTCTCTTCTCCCCATTGAGGATTATTACCTATTCAGAGGCGGTTATGATTATAGATACTTACGAAGACAAGAATAATTGACCATAAAAAACCTTTTATATTCCCACAATTATTTTTGCATTGACTAAAAGTGTCAAGAAAATCTAGTTTTATTAGCAGGTCCTTAATTTTGCTTTCACTTAACTTATAACTACACTTCTTCTTCCACCCAAAGAACGTTTTCACTTAGTTGTGCTCAGAAACAACACAGAAGATGCCAACTAGAAGTAGATGGACCAAATATCAAAGCAACTACAATACACCTGCAAGGGAGGGAGGGGGCCTAAGGAAGGTATCAAGACCTCATACATGAAGGAGCATCAAAATACATCTTTGAGAGCATTTCATAACAGTCATAAACACATGTCCATAAAAACAGTAGTCTGATAGAGACAAAACTAATAAAAAGTTAAATTCCGTGACAGTTTTGTAACAGAGGAACTGAAAACAAGTTCTGCTTACACAACAGACTTCCACACCATTCTTCAGCAAAAACAGCTCTAAAAACCAACAAGTCTACAGTAGAAGCGCAACAATAGGAAGCAGCAGATACAGTTTCTTTAAGCCAGTTTTGAATCACTCAAGAAAAGTAGCAGCAGCAATCTAGTAACAAAGAAAAGAAATCACCTACCCTTTTCCAGAGATCAGGGCTCACCGAACAGGCCAAGCGAGGTTCTCTCCGGGAGGAAAAGCTTCTCTTGTGGCTGCCAGCCCTTAAATGCTGTAGATTGCTTCCACCTGCGCTCCCAGGGCTGGATACACCCCTTCACCAGGTGCTTAATCACTGGTTCAGGACTGGCCTAACAGTTCCCATACAAGAAGACATTAACTAAACTAACATTAACAGGGTCTATATATGAGTGGTCAGTAATAAATCTGAAAAGTGTGATGGAAGAATGGCAGATTCTCAAGCACAAGTCTTAGAATCATAGAATCACCAAGGCTGGAAAAGGCCTACAAGATCATCCAGTCCCACCATCTGCCTGTTACCAATAGTTCTCACTAAACCATGTCCTTCAATGCAGTGTCTAAATGCTGAACAGCTGTGGGATCAGTGACTCCACCACCTCCCTGGGGAGCCCGTTCCAGCACCTGACCACTCTTTTGGAAAAGCAGTATTTCCTAACATCCAAACTGTATCTTCCCATAGGTGAATTAACAGTGTTCCTCTAACAGATCTTTATTAAAAACAAAAACAAAACCATAATAATTTAAAAAAGAAGAAGAAAGAAAAAAAAACAACAACAAAAAAAACCAACAAAAAACAAACAAAAAACAAACAAACAAAAAAAACCAAAACCACCTAAAACAAATCAAAGCAAAACATTCTATCTTTGCAGTAAGTTAGAGATGGTAACTGATAGTCAGACCCAGTCTCACTTGGGAGAGTTAGGAAAATGGAGAAAAAGTGCAGAAATCAGAAGATATCTTATTGGTCCAAGTACATCTCTCTATCCGATATCTATTGAGCTTATACTGTACTATCATTCACTTTACCTGAATACAAAATTTTAGAACATGGCCTAGTGACTGGAAACACTTCAGTAAAATATGCTATTTCAAAGCCAAAATGATTTGTGGAAAACCTTTATTTACTCTTAAGTCAAGCACCATAACATTCCATACCTTAGAATTTGGTTCACTTTCTGCCTCTGCTATAGGTTTACTGTGCCAAACTCCTTTACTATCTCTACACTTTGTCTGCTCTTTCCTTTAAAATTTACTGTCCTCAAAGACAGACCGTTCAAATTTCTTAAGCTTCTGTTATTTTATGAGTCACTGAAGAAACACTTGTAAGCTCAGGATATTCCATGGTCCAGCTCAAGGCTGAAAACTGACTTCCAGCTGCTATACTTGCTCGGTGCAACTGGGCATATACCCTTGACTCTTCCTGAGGTCAAACTTGAAAATTTGCCAATAGTCTGGAAAACGAGACTGGTCTTGAAGTTACCCTTGGACAGGTCCTTGAGATAAAGAGCAGGTGTACTCTGGGCCTTTGTAAAACAGAGATAAATATCCCTTTTCTAATTTCCAAGATATGTTGCTTCCAGCTAAGAAAATGCAGCTGCTGAAGTTGCAAATAATAATAATAATAATAATAATAATAAAAATAAAAATAAAAATAATAAAAAGATTTTCTTTCTTTTACCATGCAGGGACATAGTGTGAGTCATTTTTGAGAGTGACTGTCCTATAGGTTTTTCTTTTCCTAACACATTTATAAAGCTAATTTGGATATTTTCTTCGTCAAGAGCATAAAACAATGTGACAGAAGAATTTCTTCCTATTAGATTATATCCATGAATGAAAGTTTGTTTTGTTTAAAACTATTTAAGGAAACCTGCACATGAATAGGAAGTCGGGCTTTTAAGAAACTCAGTCATAAATATAAACAAAAACGTGATGCCAAATAGCAATTACTACTTTGTTTCTTTTTTGAATGACAGCATATCTAAAACTCATTCATTTCCAGTTCTGGCTTGCTGCAATGTGTAAAAATACTATTGTGAATCCACTAAATAAGCTTTGTCTTTCTCTCTTCAACTTCTTTGGTTTTTGCTGACTTTCCGTGCTCTGTTTTCCCTTTATCTTGTGAGGCACAAAGGTCTCCACCTCTTTTTCAACTTTGTTTGGAACACTAATTATTCATAACTGCCTTACCTGGAAATGTTTCACAGATAGAGAGAGAGATTGTGCTCACCAGTGGGTGTGCTAACAAACTGACTGACGGTGTTTTAAATGCTGTGGCATGTAGAGTCAATGCAGATCTAGATGGTTCTAATTGCTTGCAGTTGTTGAGTGACTGTCAAAATCATTTATTCTTGCCGCTGATGGTAAATTTTCAGGGAAATGTCACTGCAGACAAGGAGGTAGATTTTTCAAACGCACAAATGGTAGTCAGGCATCTCACTGCCATTTGCTTCTTTGAAAATCTTGCCCAGCTCTTTAGACAAGTTGCCTGGCAAACAGATGTGCAAGGATGGATTGGACATTTAGGTATCAACACTATCTTTGAACTTCTTCGATGAAGAGTCTGCCAACAATTTTTTGGCCTTTCCTCTAACACTTAATGTCTTCTAAGATGAAACACCAGCAAGTTCTTTAAGCTCATGTTATTTTAAATACAGGCCAAGACCTTTAACGAATTTGCTTAGTGGTGGCAGAGGAGGAAGAAAGATTTGGTCCTAAGTGTTGTTCAATAGTATGTCTTGGTTTTCACTGGATGGTAGCCAGGACTGATATTTAAGAGGTGTTTTGCTGATGGACTATCCTACCTCAGTGACAATAACAGAGTAACACAGTCCCCGGCAGCCTATCCATCTTGCTAAATCTAAGAATAGATTCATAAAATCAGAGAAAAATCACAGAAGACACTGCAAGAATTTAACTCACCATTATTAAAAGCAAAAGGAACATAATCCTCTTCTAGAGCATAGGTTCTCACACTCTGGGGGCAAACAGAGCAGTGTCAGCACTCCAAATTCGTCACGAACCACCAAGCGTACTTAATCAAACTTTTAATTGAAAAAACACCACAAAGATAATAGAAGTTTAACCACAAAGATAACAGCACTTTGAAGGCCACCTGCCATAATCTCACAGACCACTCATTGCCCTCAAATTTGAAAGTATTTTGATGAAGTTTCTCAAATTATCTGAGCAGCACCATAAAATAAAATATGTCAAGAACTAGTGAAATATTTGTGAAAATTCATTGACTGTTTTGCTTCTAATGTTATTTTAAAGGCCTGTATAGACTAATGAGGGGTTTTTGCTTTCTGTCTTCTCAGCAGAAGCCCTGAATTGCTGTTGGAAGCTTATGACAGTGTCTAGAAGGAAAAGAAAACAAAGGAGCAGAGAAACTTTCAAAACAATTGTCAAATAATGTTGCAGTACTAGAAATGTGACACGGTGATCAGACTATTAGGAAATTGATCGAGAGAGCAAAATGCAATTCATTTACAATTTTGAAGCTCACTATATACACTGAATTTTCAAGATTAAAAAACCTAAGATCTTGCTAATGGGAAGATAGATGGAATATTTTAGTCTGCATTTTCTTCGGAATGAAATAACACATTCTTGCTAGAACAATAACATTAGAATTTTTCATGGTTTTTCTCACAATATCTGACAAAAGCTTCACTGATCACTGATGGGCTTTTTGATGTCTTGAATAAAACCTCCCAGTTTCACTGCAATTTAAAATGAACATCTATAAAGCAAGTCTCAATTTCAGCCAATATTTCTGGTTAATAAAAGGCTTAAAACAGAACCACGTAAATTTTTGTTGAAAACAAGTAGGACTCAGATAAAGGAAAATAAATAGAAACCAGAAGCAACTTTGAAGTATCAACAGTTCCTAAGAACTAGGGGTTTTTTTAATTGCTTTTCCATTATGTTTCTTTGGTGCTTTTGGTAATGATACAAGATTGATGCTCAAAGGAACATGATGAGAACTTGACATATTAGGAAAGAGGGCTTAACACACCTTCTTGCCATACCTGAAGACCTTGATGTAGACCCTAGTGCTGGAAACATACTGAATTGTATTGACTACAGTGAGAATTTTGATGGGCCTACAGCACCAAAGATTCAACATAAGGTTTCAATTAAGTAAAACTAACCCTATCATCTACTGGTGGCCTCCACAGCACTTTGTGTGTCCTGAAGACAAAGAAATAAAAAACAAGAATGCTCAAGGAAAGGTGAAAAATCAGCAAGAATATGATAGTAGCAATTAATAAAAATACTTAACTTTCTGGTGAGACTTTTAAAATCCACTTTCACTGTCTTGAACTCTAGAGGAGGTTTTAGCTTCTACAAACTCTCTGATGCTATATTGAATTTCAGCAATGAGACAAAAAAAAAAAAAAACGAGGAAAACTTACCCTCCAGTTACTCATCTAATAAAGTCCAGCTACTTATTCTTTGGAGGCTGAGATAGCCAAATTTTTATCTGGAATAAGCATCTGAACTTCTGGGACGACCTCCAAACCTTTTATGATACCTCTAAAATACACCCTTCTTTTAATAGTCTGTGTGCTCCTTGCCAGTCTTCTACCACCAAACACAGATACTACACAGCCAGCTCTTTAAGTGTACTAAATCCCCTGGGACACACTCGTATTCGGAAATAAAGTGGCCTTGATCTACTGTAGCTTTTTCCTCCTAGACCACTTTAGTCTTTCAAATTTGAGAGTTCACCAGTGCTTACATAAAGACTGCATAAGTGTAACAGAGCAATAACTTATCTTCTGATTTCTGCACTTTTTCTCCATTTTCCTAACTCTCCCAAGTGTCCCTGTAAAGAAAAATCTCTGGGAAATTAATAAAAAAATAAAAGAAAGAAAGAAAAAAAAGAGAGAGACTTGAAATACCCTGAACTGTAAGAGCAGGGCTGCAAGGGACCTTTTGCCTCGGTCTCTGCCCTCATATGTTTTAAAGGCAGCCTCATTCTCTTTCATGTAATTAATCCAACAAGTTTTTGAACAACTGTCTAACTTGTTCCCTGAGCCTCGGGTAGAAAATTTTTATCTCTGCTATGAACAGCATGGAAAACTTTTCCAAGTCAGTTAACAGTTTGTCTCGCTGTGGGTTTTCAAAGTCTGAGTACAGATTTACAGCATGTTTTATGTATATTTTTTTAGTCCCAAGGTCCCTTCTCTTCACAGATACATACACAATGTGTCATGTAGAAAATATAAATTGTTGATTGTACAGGCACTTTCCTCCTTTTTAAACCTTTCCAAAGGTCTTTTTGTTAAATACACCCAGACACCGTTTGACAGATGAGGGGCTAATTGCTCTGTGAATTACCTCTATCGATTCCTGTTTCATGTTGAGCCAAACAAACAAAAGATATTAATGCTTCGAAAAAAATGAATGATGACCTTTCTCTGCAAACACAGCTTGCGGCCTCTGATTATTGGTGATTCCAAAGAGCAGCGGTCAATCGCAATAGCTGTAACGCTATGATCACTATAATAAGCTTGCCTGACCTTCTCTGCCATGTTAAGTGGTTTAAATTTATTTGCCCAACAACAGTGGAGCTTTCATTTAAAGTCACAGAACATTCAATTCTATCTAAAGATCCAGGGTATTTTTTTAAAGCTTTACCTGCTTTAAAAATAAAATAAAATAAAAAATAGTGCCACTCTTGGAAGTGATAATAAAAGTGGATAGAAAGCACAGCCACAGAGTTATTTTAACCTGCATAATCGAGAGTCCTTGTTATGGCTCTAACAGTGAGGATTTTTCTTGATCATTTTGCCTTCCCACTGCTCCACTTGTCATAGAAGTGCAATCTGTTTTGCACTCTCCTCCCTTCGACAGAGTTGCAGTTGGCCACTATCTTTGCAGTTATCCCAGCTGGACTAAAAGAAAATCATTATCATTGAATGCAAATGCAGTGCTAAACTCCAGTCCCTGTAAACAAAATTTCCTGAGAAGTGGTTGATAGCAGAATTTAGCTACAAGGAAAACTCCTGCAAGTCCTTCATCAATGTTCTCTGCCTTTTCCTGGCTGAGGTTAATCTGTGAAATCAAGTGGAGGCAAACCACAGAAGATGGAGCGCTTATCTTTTTGCTGGAAGCAGTCTACAAATTTGCTGGAATATCCTTTATCTTTAGATTTCCACCTCTCTGTTTGGTTTCCTATGCACGAGAAATACGTGAAAGACATTCCTTCGTCTTGATGTCTGCAATAACATTACACTGCATCCATAAAATGGGAATAATAATCCTTAGTCCCCTCTTCAAAATGCTTTTCTAAGTGTTGGGTACAGCAACCTCAGTAAAGTCCTTGGGAATTCAACATTCATTTTGATCACTGTTATAAGCCACTGTAGCCTGGTATCGAATGAAGGTTGAAGTATAGCAACAGGAAAATATGATCTAAATTTGTTAGAAACAAAACTACAGGATCAGAAATGATTCCTGGGGGAATGAACGCCAGCAGAATGTGACTCGCTTCTCTCAGCCTCATTTTTAAAATTCTATTTACCTCTTTCTCTGCAAGGAAGGCAAAGCCACTATTTCTTCCGAATTTCTCTTTTTTTCCACTTAGGACAAGTATCAGCCTGGGATCAGGACTCAGCCCAAACTCACCCATGAGTTGTCTTGAACCCTCCTTTCTCCCCACCCATGGCGCTCAGTGAGAACCCGGATTCAGCCAGTGTCAGCCCTGTGCTTCTCACTTCCAGCCTGCTATCTAATTCCTCTCTCTGCATCCCCCAAGTAAGACAGATAATGGGGAGAAGCAACAAAGTCATCGAAGTGATTTTACAGGTAGCACTCAGCACTGCCATGAAAAAGAGACCAAGATTAAGAGGTGAAAAGGAGGCTCAGATGTGTTGGCATCCTCCAAGGCAGATTTAAGGAGTGATGTAGACATGCTTAGCTTGAGGAAAACTTGGAAGTGCAATAAAGCTAAGTCAAGTGCGGGAAGGTATTACCTGCCAAAAGAAGTGGTGAATCAGGCAGGCAAACTATAGAACAGAATACAGGAAGAAGAAATGTGGGGAAAGTACCCTGAAATTTTCTGTGCAGATATACTGGCACAGAGCATGGCTACAGAGGATGTTTGTGTCTATGAAAGAAACTTCTTCCCTAAATGAATTTATTATCAAAATGCCCCTGAGGCTGGAATTTAATTTCAAATAGAGCTTAAGTAATCAGACATCTATGTCTTGGAGCTGTGAAAGTCTGAGGCCTGTTGTGTTGCGAGAGACAGCTCTATCTTTAACATCAGAAATTGTGAGAAAGAGCGTGTTTCAGACTTAACAAAATTCTGATGCATTTATGCATCCATATCAGAACTGCACCCAAGGAAGGAACAGTCCTTTTAAACTATTATGTTGTAGACGGCCCTGAGTCATAGGAATGGTGTAAAGGATCAAATATCATTGACCAGAACAAGAACGTGTTCCTTTCTCCCAGGTGAAGAGACAAATATCCATAAATCTTCATTGCAGTTCCATTTCTGCTTGACCATCATGGAAAAGGACAGTTCTTGGAACCAGAACAAAAATATGTTCTAGGTTTTGACTTTCAACATGCGTGCTACTTGGCTTATGTTTCCCCAGCAATACATAAATACAATACAACTTGCACATCTGATCTATGAAACTTCACTTTCTGAATTAATAATAGAGATCGGGATAAGGAATTTTCACAAACTCCTCCTGTTGCAGCATTTTGCATGCTTTAAGCCCAGTACATCTAACAAGTAGGTAAATGTTCCCAAAACTTGAAATAAAGAGGCATCTGGATAGTATTGAATGGGTGCTCAGATGGTTGCCAAGGTATTTCATTATACCGATACTTTGGAGACACTTTTTTGGGCCGGTTGCTTTTTCTTTTGATTTGTATGCATGTGTGTTTTGGAGGGAGCTAGTTTTGTTGTTTTCATTTTTGAGGATATCTTCAACATTTTTGCATGTGCTATTGTGTTACTGTGTGACTGGAGTGAGAAAGAAGCGATGGGAAAAAGCATATTTTAACCTACAGTCATCCTATGGGCCAAAGCTATCTTGCTTAATTCACTAACTTCATTTGCAAAAGAGGCTGAAGGGGTAAATTCAGACCAGAATTTGCATGCAGTCACTCTATCCCTTTATAAGTTACTTTCTATTGCATTTTCCTCCAGAATAAACTGGGATTTAAAAATGGAGAAGGAAGTAAAAGCAAAGTCTCTAGTTCTATTTCTGACCCTAGAAATTACATATTAAGCACACTTTCCTCAGCCTAAAAGCTTCTGATTTCAAATAACATCACTGTTTCTGGGTAAAGTAAAAGATACTTTGGCCCAGAGACTTGTTTCTGAGCAATGGGCTCCATCAGTGTGGCAGGCTTTAGGACTGGCTTCTCACAGGAGTAGCACTTCTGAAATGCCATTTCACACCAGCTGGGGATCTGCTCCTTACGAACAAAGGAAGCAAGTTACAGCTAGTCCCCGAAGGCGGATAGCTGGCATTTCCTCCCACGTGTGCCTCGACCAAGTCAAAAATAGCTTCTGTTCAGGAGACATCACACACAGGCGCAGATTCAAACCATTCTCAAAAGGAGGATGCTGCTCTACCCGAAACAGTTGCTCTGAGAACACCAGTGCACCACAGTTCTGACTTGAACAAGCCACATGAGACAAAATATGGATCTCCAAGTAGTTCAGATTTTATAGGACATCTCCCAGTGGAATGTCTGCAGTTGCTAGCTCATGGGATATAAAGCCTGTGAAGCAGCCAGATGGGATATAGGACTTTCTTCCCTCAACTGAGTACCTTGCATTTCAAATCCTGTCTAGGTAAATTACCTTTCCAGGGCTGGATATTTCCTTTTTGGAGATTCCTTGGAAGTAACCTTCAGGGAACTGACTAACTTCTTAATGGCTTGGTCAGACAAGAAGGAAGGAAACTTGCACTGGTCCAGTGGGAGGCACCACTTCAGGCAGTCAGCATCCTGCAATTCTTCCAAGTCGGTGAATCACAGCAGTTTAACTCTCTTTCAAGGGCAAACTTCTTCCTTTCAGATAGGGCCAAGGTAGCAAAGGCAAGACCTAAAATAGTTTCAATCAGCACTGGGCTTTGAAAACAATTTCAAAGAATCCCTGTCTATGGCTATGAAGGAGTCTAGCATTGGTCTAGAAGAACTGAACAAAGTATATCTCTTTGAGTGTAAAATCTGGAAAATAAGGACCAGTTCATAAAAGAAAAATCAGCCACAAGACTTATTAAATATCTCCACGTAGAGTGAGAAGAAAACACTCAAATAACAAGGCTTGCTTTTTCTTTTCGTTGCTGGAAAATAGAAATAGTCTTGATAACTGCCAAATTTCCTTTCATTATATTTAAATTAAAAGCACCTACAGACCTTGCTACAAAGAAAGTTCAGCTAGTGCCTTAATCAACAGGGCCATGGCTCCAGGGGCTGCTGCGTGCTTTTCTTTACAAAACAGTGCTTCACCCCTTCACTAAGATGAGTTCACATTTACATTTTGCTGTAGGTTCTCTCTGTTTCCAGTTCAGACCTATGCTTTTCCAGGTTAACTATAGCCTCCAGACTTTTTGTGATGCAAATGTCTAGTGGCCAGACATTCACAATGAGTTAGGGCATTCCATCCATCAGGATCTGGATCTGGTAGAATAAGGGAAGAAAATAGCTGTGTGTTCTAGCTTTTCTTCAAGTTCCTCAAAGGAGTTCTGAATCAAGCAGATTTCTACAGAAAATAAGATAAATATAATGGGAAGAAATTCAAGTAAAGATCAAGTGATATGTGCTCAGAGTTGCTATTCAGATGGCAAAAAGCGAAAAAGGGGTCCGTTTTGTCTGACCCCCACATAAGAGGTAATGGCTAAGATTACTCTAGAGACTCTGGTAATAATATTGGCAACCAGTAGCCAAAGGGAGAAACCTTATTCTTAGACTGTTTGGATGTTTGATTGGTTTTCCTAATCAGAATGTTTCTCCTAAGACAAAATCCAGATTCTTCTTACCTCGACTAGTTATATCCTATGATAAAGTTCCATAAAAGCTTTTCCTTTCTTCAATAGGCTCCGGTGACAATTCCTGAGTAACTGACTCAAACTTCATTCCTGGCAAAACGACTGAGAACCAGGAGCTTCCCATACAGAAAAACGTTTGCAAAAGAATTATGAGAGAAGCTCTGGAATAATAGAGCTGTCTATTGTGAGTGAGTAAGGAAAGAAGAATATTGGGTTAAAACTCAGATGACTGAATCAATTTCCTTGAATATATTACAGGTAATATCAATTAATAAAATCAAAAGATTATTAAGAGTCTAATATACTTCCCAACTTTTATGTGGTTTGTATAACCTTTTGCAGCTCAGCCCATCTCAGCAGTAAAATTAGAGAAGTTTCACTAAAAAACTGAACTGCCCAGTGTTCAAACACTACACCACTGTTTCACAGGGTGCGACAGAAAAGGCATGCTGTGCACTAAAAGAAAATACAGGGATGGTTGACATCAGAAACATTATTCTGTAGCAATGTTCAGATGAAACTGAAATAACTATGCAAGATAAATGGCTAATCTTCATACATATGGCCCTTGCTAGAATTAAAATTTATTCTACATGAGCAGAATGAGATTTTTCATTCTTTTAAATAATTGTTTAAAAAACATTCAAGTCCAAATTATGGACGTCAAGCCTACGAAATGTTATTTTTAAGCATCAAGCTGTTTTCTTTTACTTAGAGAGAAGCCAAGGAATAAATTGCTAAATATAGTTTATATGTTGGAAACAGTGACACAACCTTCATTCTCTTCGTGCTGTAAAGTATGTAACTTTAAATATAAATTTTACAGAACGGTATTTTTCTCAACAGAGATTTCATTTCACTGAGTGAAACACATTAATAACACTTAGCTTATATAGTGCTTTTCATCTGTGGATCTACCAGCACTTTACAAAACGTAAATTCATTACCAATATTTTACAGAGATGCAATAAAGGGATTTGCTGAAGGTTACACAGTGAGTTAGTAACACAGATGCTGAAGGAATAGTCCCCAAAACTTGCTCCTTACCTATTAGAACACAATGACCTAAATATTAAGTGCTTTTTTGCTCTTCTTTCAGCACATGTCACTGGAAAAACGCCCTGACAATTTATGATGGTAAAGTAAACCGAGTCAGTTCTCATGCAGCACATTGCGATCCAGTCACCTAATATTTGTTTGCCATATTTATCCTTGTGCTTTCTACACAGACAACTGAGAAAACTAGGTGTGAAACGTCCAGACACAGAACAGTCCCTGCCAAAGGAACTTACACTCAAACAAGACCGGAAGGGAAAAAATAGATAGAGATATGTGTGACTCTGAGCATTTAACAACTGTCCTACTGAGTCTGGTTTACCTATTTACATTTTTTTGGGGGGGGGGAGTTATCTTGGTAATTAGTGGCTTGTTGGGAATGACAAGAGGAAGAAAAAGAGATGGAATGAAGAAAAGATGGATGTAGAAATACAATGCAATAGAACAGAATCTGTCTGAAGAACCACCAAGTCGAAGCACTTGCATCAGTTCCCAGAATTCTTGAAAAGTTTTTTGCTACTTCGTTTGCATTGTACTTGCTTTTGGCAATACAATAAAATCCTACATATCATACCCCTCACATGCGTGGAGTGGTGTGTCTCTACTTAAATAGAATTAATTAGACTATTGATTCACAGCAGCTGAAAATCCAGCCCTCCATTCTACAGCACATGTCAATGTTATTGCACAAACAATAAGATTTGCTTAACAAAAATATAACTCCGGTCTTTTGAGGTATCACTGATACTTGATTGTTTCGAGTATTGGCTTTCTGACAGGGTTTGGAATGAAGCCATTTTTATTAATTTAGTTATTTTTGCTGATATAAAAGGTCGTCTATCATGTTAATGATGTATCGGTCTGTGGTACCACCGAACAATAATTACAGAATGTTCCTAATAGTAAATCATTTGTCACAATCAGAGCTCACTACAACAACCTTTTGTTGAGCAATAGAATACATTAGGTGAATAGCAATACACCTTTATGCTTACCAATTAAAGGATCCCACACACACAGAATTTACATGAACTTTAGAATGAAGTATCATGAATTATGACTGCTGCTTACAAAATCTTGCTAGGTATAGAACTTGCTGCTAATTTTTAACTTGTCAAATCATTTGTATGTATCTTTTCAAGTATAATTGGAACTGCAGACAGATTTCCCAGTCTATCAAATCAGAAGTGTTTGGAAAATTTCAGAGGCTCAAGGACTTTGAAAATAGCCACAAATAAATATTTAAAAGACCAGCTAATCTATTCAGAATGCAAATATGTCCTGTCACTCTATTACTCCATTTAGATAGCGATAAATCCTTTTTTTCTTTCTTTTTTTTTTTTTTTATATATATTTGGTAAAATCTGCAAAAAGATTTTGGTTTAGAAGGTTTTGGTAAGGAGGTCTGCAATCTGTAAAGACATGTAGCACCTGAAGACTAGCTGTGGAGGGTAATTTGGTCACATCTCACAAGTGAGTCCCTTTTAATTTCCAGCTGCTGAATGTTATTAGCATGCAGCAATAAACCTGAGCAGAAACTTGAGTACTTTCTTATAATCATGGAGTTGCCACATGGAACTGGTTCATGAACTAATTCACCTAAAAATGGATTTCAAACCAGAAACAAACGCAAGAATTTCTGGATTTGAATACTCCTTCCATGTGTTTTTTAGGGCCCTGATTTGGTAGGTTCAACAATTGAGTGATTTTCTTTACTCCCATCATACCTTATAGATGGGTAAGGCCATAACTGTCACCAGTGTTCTGCCTATTAAGAGACAATCAATTCTAGACCACATGAGCCCAGTAGTGCCTAAAATGGATTGATTTAGTAAAACCTGAAAACTGATCTTTTTTGGTTCATTCTCACACTATTTCTTGTGGCCACCAGCTTAAGATAGTATAGATTTGCCAGAACACCAGGAGACACCTCACTACCTCCACAATAATGTCCCAGTGTCAGGCACAAGTCACGTGAAAGTCTCGTGAGAGCATCCATCCCCTCTGGAACTTGAACCCCATCCCACAGCTACAAGATCCTTACACAATTTGAATCAGGATCAGTCATCAACTGATACTTTTCCACTATGAACTGTTGCACCTTCCATCCCATAGGAGAAGTGACACAGTCAGCGGCACAGACACACATACGAAAAAAATAAATGAGCTGCCAAAACAGTGCTGTACTCCACCCATATGCCTCAATTATCTTTCCCAGGCCTCTGCAACACCACACACCACATCAGGAGCAGCAGAGGGACTACCAATGAGTAATTAAACCTCTTATTGCTTTGCATGGCTGAGTAGTTTTCATAACAGCACTGCACAAAACTTGAGATTCACAGATTTTTATATAAGCTCCTCAACATTTCTACTTGCCTCTCTCTCCTTTTTTAATTTCAACTGTTAGAATAAACTTTACTGTGAACTGCTGGGAATAAGAGGATTTGAGCAGGCAAATGCTAAGATGATTGTTCATTAAACCCAATGACTTTGAAACTGCCTCTGTGTCAATTAAAATAAAAACTGTCAAATGCTTTAAAAGAGCAGCTTTGTATAATGGGAACTCTGTTGAGTTTATTGGCAAAGAGAGCCGTTCCAGGAGGTTATGCAGGGGAAGTAATATGTTGTACTTAGGAACGTTATCCTGATCTCTCCTGATTCATCTTCAGAAAAGAAAGCTGCATGTAGCGTATATATCAACATACATACGCATGCTTGGTGGACAACTAGAGAAAGAGAGTTTGGTCCCTTTTACTTTTGTTTTTCCAGCTCTTTTTTTTTCCCCCAAGCTAACAATTAGGATTGTCAACTTAGAAACCACCGAGTTTTGTTTTGTTATGTTTCTAACTGGATGCAGATTTAACACTTCGTATAACTTAAAAATGCCATTTTGTTACAGTAGCCAACCAATACGACAGGGGATCTTCACGCCTGCATGTCAAGTGTCAAACGTAAAACAGCTGTAAAATGGGACAATAAAAAGCGTGTTACTGTAGAATTCTGACAGCCCCTGCACTTGGCAATTAGAGAGCCTTCATAACAATTAACAAAATTGAAATCAGATTTAAGAAGGAAATGTGGGCGAGTAGAATGGTCGTGGTGGAAGCGCCTTCCTTCTGTAAACACCCTTCTTCTCTGTCTTGGGACAACACGTGTGTGCTGTGGCCATCTCTGGACAATGAGAAAACATGCAAAAGAAAGAAACCAAGTTTCTCTGAAAAATAAGGATGTCGGGTCCTCAAGAGGGCAGTGACGAGAAGGGAGGGGGGAAAAGCTTGCAAAAAAAGAATTAGAAAATTCAAATGTCTCTCCCCCTTTACTCACACACACTACCCACCCCTCACCGTGTTCTGTCCAGAAGAAAAATCCCTCAGCCACAATGGTTGTTTTTATTAAATTCTCCTCAATAAAAAGCTCAGGCAGGATTTATTAGGTACTCAGGGCGGACGTTTAGTATTTCGCCAGTTATTAAGTGAAAATCAATAGAAAGCAAAGAAAATGGAAGTCACTGCACTGTTAGCACGCTGTTGTCGCCCAGATATTATGTCGGCTGTCTTGTAGATTCATGACAGACGAAAGCGGCCGGGAGAGAACTCTTTCTGCTTACATTGCAGGAGCCAAAGTGGGGTTATTCATTAGATCAGGCAGCTGGCCAGATGGATTTCCAGTTCAGTTTTACCATTTATCTTAAAAACGCCTGTATCGAGTGAGAAAGAACACTGATATTATGTGATATCGATGGCAGCTTTATGTATCTAAATCAGGATTTATTGTTATTTTGTTCTGAAGACCTTTTTTTCTCAAGAAATACCATTTCACTGGAAGAAAATAATAGCTAAAACCTTGTCAAAGATAACCTTTCATGTTGTTCGTGCACCGCTGGCTGTAAAACAAATAGAACCCAGGGTATAAATAGGTTTAACCACATCCTTACAAATCATTCCCTTTAGGATATTCTTTCTCTTTTTTTTTTTTTTTTTTTTTTTAATGGTATAAATGTGGGTTTTGGTCATTAGTTGTTTTTCCTGCTAGTAATTTAGTTATAAATAACGTCAGCATTTGTTTTAATTGCATTAAAAAACACTAGACGCGGTACATCTCAGGAATGCCAGAGCAGAAGGTTTTTTTTTCTCTCTTCAGTGGGTGGGTTTGGGGAGGAATTTTTCCTGAGTTTTTTTGCCTTTTGCTTTTTTTTAAGCTTCTCTCTCTGTTACCAAACTTTTCACCCAGATCATCACAACAGAAGCAACAACAGCTGTTCTACCATAAAAAAAAAGTGTTTTTAAGAGAGAAGACCAGATCTCTGAAAGAGATTAGCTCCTGCTTAGGCATCTATAGGAAAAGAAGTTCTCAACATTCAGCAAGTTCCATTTTCTCCAGATCACGTAATTCTTTTGCAGTCAGGATGGATTTATTCCTGCCCTAATCAGGAACATCGTGCTGCTCGGCCCGAAGGCCTGCGAGGCCTTGGGATGCAACCTCAAAGCACCATCTCTTTCACAGATGTGCGATCAAAAAGGCTGCAGCATGAAACATGTTTTACCTCCCCAAAACACCAGGGGCTTATTTTGAACCACACGTAAATAGACACAGGATTCAGTAATCTCTACCTCTGAAACAGTTGGTAGGGTTTCTCTGGAGGAACACTGCAGACACCATAGTTAGATGGTGGCAATCCCAGCATATATCACCGCATGCTTTTTGTTCACAGATAAACCTCTGCGCTCAATAACCCGATACCACAAGCATCAAGAATAGAATAAATTCAAACACATGTTGTCAATCTTTAAACGATATGGCAATTAGTTGTGAGAGGTGAGGATAGGATGGATGTCCTTTAAGGTGAGGACAATGAAGATGTGGTTTAGTGGGCATCTGTGATTGCCCACACATTCAACTGAAAACGGCCCAATGGGACGCAAAGAATCTTGAGAGCACAGTTACCACTGTGGCTCAGACTGTTTTGGTATACAAATGCTTTTAATGACCTTTCCCTCCTCTGAGCACCCAGATCAATCAGTAGACGACCATGTTCACTGCAGGTGAGTTGGACTAGATGGCCTTTAAGGGTCCTTTCCAACTCAAACCACTTTATGCTTTTATGATCTTGATTCTGAGTGAGCCACGAGTTCAATCTATCCAGGCCCACCTTCAGGATCATCCAGGCTGTACTGACAAGCCTGTGCCCTTGCCAGGGTCTCTTTAAAATGTGTTTGCTGTAACTCAAGCAGCAATCTCATACCACAACTTTTAGTCAGTCATCCTTCAAAGGTTGTGAAGCACCGGAAAAAGAATCAAAAAAGCCACTTGGAACCAAACACATACAAGAGGATTAACAAAGTTGTAAATAACATCACAGCCCTGGCAGGAAGAAGCAGAATGCATTGCTTTATGGTTTTATGTGGGGTTTTTTTTGTGTTTTTTTTTTCTCTTTTCCTTCTGAGAGTGTCAGCTTGTCACCATTTCAGTGACATGCTGGAGAGTTTCCCCCAGCTGAAGTATTTTTCTAGGATCTTTCAGTTTTTAGATTCCCTTTGAATCCACTTTACCACAGGAAGAGGAAACCATTGTACCTAGGATGGAGTCACAAATGCATGTTCTTCCCATACCAATAGTTCAGCTATTGTTATCCTGCAAAATCCTTTGATTTAGCATCAAGACTTGGCCACCCCCACTGCAGTTTGCAGTAGCAAAAGCAAATGATTTTTCCCAGTGACAAAGTCTGCAGGGTGGAGAGAGCTTTTAATTTCTGTGCATGTTAATTTTTCAGCTTGCTAAGTTTCAATCTTGCTGGAACATCCCTCTGAGTCACTTAGAGACAAACCAAATGCGGTGAAAATCAAGGGCTAGAGAAAGACCCTTAAACTCTCTGTATCAGCGAACATTCACAGTCAGGTTATTTTTAAAACGATATTTTACCTGACAAATCACGTGCAGTTCTTCAGATACACCTGGAGCCATGTACACGATTCAGGACTACCTGAAGACAAACAAAAGAAATAAGAATTTACTTCAATAGATACTTGCATATATTTTACCAGAGACCCCAGATGATAAAAAGACATAGAAGAGACCTGAACCTGGGGACCCCATATCTGATGTGCAAGTTGCTCAGCAGTTATGATAGCTTTAGGTTTTATACAGCTGTAGGTACTGTTCTGATGCAACTATGGAAAAAGTTTCTTAGTTTACTTTTATTCATCATAATTCAAAATACATTTCTAATCAATGAACTTCCACATAAAATAAAAACAAGTCAACCAATTTATCTGTAGTTAATGAAGAAAAATGAAGGTGTCTGTAAATCTGTGTTTAGCTTAATTTCTATCAGGGATGTGAATTTGTGTCCCAGCTGAGTTTAACATTGGTTACTTTGTGATGGAAGCACAGAGCTATGCTTTTGAGTAAAGAGATGTGCAATGGTCAAACAAATTCAGAGGTAATTTTTTGAATGCTCCATTCTTCCTTTTGTTTTAGGCTATCCATTTCCAGTGTCTTCTGGTAGTGGCTGTGTGTAATGAACTATCCTATTCTCTCTTTTTTTCTTTTTTGTTAATTGACTTTTAACGAGCCACATTTCCAATGAAGCTAAAGAAAATAGAATATATTCCATTTACACCAGGGTGGAAAAGTTGTCCTACCTTGGCAGGGTATTACATATACATTTCTCCCCCCCAGAAAAAATAACTTTTAGCATTTAAAATTGCAAACCCCATTTTCTAGTATTCTGCAGCTTCTCAGCTCCTGATGTTAATTCTGGTTCACCACCATGTTATAAGCAACCCCCAAGCTGTGCCTTATTTCTACATTCTGATGCCATCTTCTGACTCTCTTTCTCTTTGTCTGTCCTTCTCACACACACCTCTGCAGTTTGTGAAAAGAGCCAGATTTACACTCAAAACTCCACCAGGAGACTCTTGTAGTCTGTACAGTGTTGGACAGAGTTTTCCACTTTAGTCCCAGGGCAGAGAAAAGAAATGGCATTTCTCCAAGAAGAACCCAAAACTTAGATTAAGTTTTCTTTCCTTCGCTCCACCTTCTCCAAGCCAGATCACAGCAGTTTTCTCAGTGAAAACATGACAAAAAATACTAACACCTGATTTGATTAAATCAAGATTTGATTTTTTTTTTTTTTTTTTTTTTGAGAATTGTTAATAAAATCACACTTCTAAAAAACCAGGATGGAATGTAAATGCTGCACTAATTTAATTACACTTTGGCGCTGGGAGACACTAATGTAAATATTCTGGTGAGTAGGCCTAAGACACTTGAAGTAATTACTTAAAGGCTTCCTTTCAAAGAATCTCCCCCTTTTTATTAAATGCCTTTTAACATTAGCACTTTCTTCCTGACAAATTAAATGAAATTTCATTACTCTCCCTGACTTAATGGCATGACGCTGCCTACTGCAAGTGCAAGTTAACCCTCTCTGGACAGAAGACACAGTGTTGGTGTGTTCTGGTTGTTTCTAGGTGTCACCACACAGCCTGAGAATCCTCCTGGCAGCTCATCATCATCCTCATTCCTGTCTACAAGTTTTGCTTTATGCTCCATATTTCAGAGTGTCCCAGCTATTGGTTCACATCTGCCTGCAGATCAGATCAACTGCACAGAATGCGATACTATCCAGCTCTTCAGTTACTCCAAGTTCAGGGAAGCTCAGTTTGTGTCTGGGCCCTTAGCCTATAGGATCCTTAAGAGACATATCCATAAAATTCAAATACTTTATGAAGCCCTTTTTGTAGAGTTAACAGAGATCTACTACCAGATTTGTACTTGTTTTGATTATTCAGCCTGGTAGCCCACATTTGAAACATTTCACGACTCCACAAAACTTTCTAAAATATCACAGTTCAGGCACCTTTAGCACCAGCAGCTTTTCACGTACTCACAAAGAGAATTGAGAGAGAAGTTATGCTACTAATCAATACTAGTGTGAGCAGATTTAATTTTTGATCAAAGTCCACTTGGCAAGTCCATTTTGTAACTTTTTTTTTCCCCTTTTTCATTGATTTCTCTTTAAATTAAATAAAAGTTGGGTCAGGTATCTCCTCTTTTATTTACATACCCACATTGCACACAGAAGTCCTATTAGATCAGCTTCTGGGCAAGGAAAATAGTGACAAACTGTACCATGCTGTTTACAGATTGTCCCCACAGCAATAGAAGCTTTTAAAACATCCCTGTGAGCCAATGTTCATAAGCTGGCAAAGAAAGCGAAGAAGCAGGAAAACAACAGCTCTCTGTGCATGACTGAAGGGAACTGCATCTTTCATACACGTCTCCCAACATCACTCCCAGTATCCTGGCAGGTCGGGGTTCTCTTGGTCCTCTGATGGAATCACCATTGGAGGCTGTAACAGTTTTACCACCCAGACAACTTCCAACACTGCCAGGCTACCACTGCAGTAGCTGTTATATGTATGATTTTGCCTCTATCGTCTTCTATTTCCCTATAATTTTGAGATTACCAAAGCACTGTTGTAAAGTCAGCCAGCCACCAGATGTGCTTCGCGTTGACATTTCCTACACTGTGTTTTCTTTCTAATTCCTTATCTCCTGAATTGTTGTCACACTGGGGTATTGCTGTGTGAGGAGAGGTACAAAGAGAAAGATGGCCCTTCACCATAGGGTTTCCTCCAAATGGAGCTGATGGAGGGTAGATGGCTTCAGCTGAACATCACTGCCACCTCCCCAGCTGACATCTCTTAGGCAGGATTAATGCAAGCCAGCAAGTTTGCACTGTTTCATCCCAGCTGAGAATCTGGCCTTACATATAAATAAGGAAAATAGTTCGGCTGCCATCCTCGATTCAATCCCGTCCTGTCCACTGAAGCTGCCAGCAGCAGAGGAAACGTATGCTAGTTTTAATAATGGCTTTAAAAAGTTCTTTGATGAAACATTACCTCTCGGTCTGCCTCTTCTGAGCATGCTTCACCCATAGAACATGAGTTACTGGTGCCAAGTTCCATCTTATCACAGATGTCCTTTTTCAGAACGCGGAGTTTTCAGAACTGAAAAAAGGGCCTTGCAAACTCAAGTTCACATGGAAAATTTTTTTTGGCAGGGTCCATAGGTCAACCTATAAAGAAAGAAAATATCTCTGTTTTCTTCTGCAGAGTTATCAGATTTTGAAAAGAGAGCTTTCTCCTCTTGTGAGGTCCAGGTAAAAGTTCACCCGTTCCCTGGCTGCTTGCTTCTGACAAACAAAAATTAAGGACCTGAAAATAACTATTTTATCTGAAAAAATGCTAAACATCCCAAAACAAACATTCAGCTGTGCCGCTGCCAAATTCCACAAGTAAGAGAGCTGCAGGCTGAGACAGCTCATGCCTCACTGGGGAATAATGGGTAAAGTTTGGCCAGCTGCCCCTTCCAGGCCTTCGGGGACACACAATCCAATTGCAGTGTCTTAGCGGATGTGAATTTCAAGGTTACACCTGGGTGTTCAAGGGCAGGGCCAAGTGTAATCGGCACTTAGATCATAGATTAATCTTATTTGCCATCTATTAGGTTTGATTCTTGCTTCCCGCTCTCCCTCCCTAAAGCCAGGATTATTGTGATAGTTTAAGATAATGGATTCTAACGGAAGAAAGGTCACGCAGGCATTGAGATTTGGAACCTTAAGATAATATGATTAATCTAAAAGCTTCTTTCTAAAAGGGGAGGGGACACTCTCATACGTTTAATTGAGGGGAGAGAGTGAGAGAGAGGGAGGGAGAGAGGGATGGAATTAGCAACATGGAAGGAGGAGTGAAGGATCCTACTTTTTGTCAACTGCAATTAATTAACACAGTAAGGAAGAACTTTTCATTCATTTTCAAACTGATAAACCAGATCTGACTTTTTTTTTCCCCTTTAATTCCTGAAAGTGATTATTATTCATTTTTTAATATTTTTATGGAAAATCATAAATTGCTAATAAACATGCATATTGATTTTCACAGCAGCATACATAACAAATGTAAGCCATCTGGTGCACACTCAGATATATACGTACAAATTCATACACTGAGGAATGGAAATTGCTATATAAATGAGATATTCTACTATCAGGTGCTTGGCCTTTATAGGTACTGTAAGAAAACCCTACAGTAGAGAAATAGATTGTAATAAGTTTATAGTAGTAGCCAAAACGTTCTGGGGACTGTAGAAAGAGACTCACTGTCCCAAAGAACCTGCAATGCTATATTTCTGTGCAGTGTTACATAATAAAAACTTTCCTTAGTTATTTATACTGCCTGAGATTATCAGATAAAGGAATTTGTGAACAAAGAAACGGTCTCTTTGTTATTTATGCTGTTTATTTGCTTGAGCATTTGGATAACCAAACAGAAAATAATCAAATCATATCCTTATGGTTTGCACATGTCGTTCCAATACCACAGGAATTATACAAAACATTTTTGAGAAATGTCTGTCATATTTCTATTTCATTTTTAAATCATAAAAATATCTCCCTTAAGATTTATAAACAACCACCAAACACCAATAAATATTTTACAGACCCAAATCAAAATTGTTATTAACAGCCCTTTAAATATGATGAGCCTGGCCACCCACTGACTAAAAATAACAAAATACAAATAGTTTTAGCTGACTCCTGGCTTTGATGTCTTTTGAGTGCCCATGTTCAAATATCCCATCCTTTCTTTGTCAATGATGGGGATAAGAATACTTTTGCCAGTCAAAAAATAATAATAAATAAATGACATAATGGCTTGCATATACGACAGTGATCCCGCTATATTGGACTCAATCAAGTAAAAATCATAGTTTTATGGAAATAAATCAATAGACTTGGAAATGTCGCAGTATTTTCTTCTTGCAGGGAACCAGAGCGGGTTTTTATATGGCTGGATGGATTTAGAAATTTCCAATTGTATCTTCCCTGAAGCTCTGTGGATCAGTCCCAGAACTCAAGCAGTCTAAAATGCACCCGCTTGCTATTAGACCAGGTTCATTTCCTCAGAACTCACTTCTCATGGGGTGCCTTTCTGGAGCAGAATCACGCTGCAGCTCCTATCCCTGTGAGGATGTACGGAGTTAGCATGCATTGCATGGAGCCTCTCATTTTAATCCTCTCTTTTCATGACCAGTTTTGTCCCCTTTTACAATATATCCTCTCAGATCCTACGTGAAAAGAAGGGCAAAAGAATTTCCTTTCTCCCTGACCTTGCAGTCTAACTAAGAACTACTGGTGAGATTATTCCTAGAAACTCAAGAACCAAACCAAGTGTTACTGCTGCCGTGGCTGAAGGGTAATGTAATTAGAACTTGAGCTACGACTGCTTAATACAACCTGTAATAATAATATATGTCTATCATCATTCAGAGCTATTCTAAGACTCAGAGCAGTATTAAAAGCCATAGGAAATAATTAGTAGTGAAGAGGAATCATGAGTTGCTGGGTGCAGCATTCACACAAGAACCAGCTGCAGATGGCTTTAAAAATGACTGTCTCCAACATATGCCATCACTGCAAGATCATCTATGGATAAGTTAATATAAGGAAAGATAAAATCTCAGGAATGGATTAAGCTATATATTAAGCTATATAATTCTGCGGATCATTGAGGTTAGGACATTAAGCTGAAGGAGCAGTGAGGGAGGATGGAGCACTTAAAAGCTAAAAGTAGGTACGCACAAGTCAGTTGGTTGCTGCAGTTTTTACACTCATTTTGTGAAAATGTGAGTATTTACCAGCTTATATTGCCCTGTAAAATGTTTTAGGATATCATGTAGAGCAGAAAATAGAGACAGATTCTCCAGAGAATTACAGCAGTGAGAGTGGCTGAAGCTGTTGGGAGAATGCGGATCTGCAGCTGCAGAGGGTTTCTATTTTGGAGAGGAGCTGAACAGGAAAAGGTGGATTGGTCACATCCATTAATAGACAGACACACAGACCTGTTGGAAACTCAGAGTCCTTATGACATACTTTGCAAGGAGACATTAATTGTGCGTAAAATATTGAGCCTCTATGTTGTTCATTACGGTTCTAATTTCCCTCCATAGGAGCGTCATATTTTTGATGGTACTTGAGCTGTGTTGTCATTACATCCCTCAGAGAACATATTCAGAGGATAAATGCCAACTATACAAAAATAAATACAAGGGCTAATGCATGTTTAAATAAATAAACGATTGCTACATGTAAACGTAAAAAGTTATAACTAAAGGTGAGGTATAATTAAACGGCATGAAATTCATCACTTTGGACTGAAGGGCACAATCCTATGAAATCTTGGCCAGGGAAGCCAGACATGTAAAAGCACAAGCTGAATGTCAAATCCACAGGCAATTCCACTTGCATCTACATATAGGTAAAGGCTCAGGCCCACCCTGTTTTGGCAGTACCTACAATGCTATGGCTTTGAGGTACGAGGACTTCACTCATCTCCCTCAGAAACAGGCCTTGTGTTTCTCGAGGAAGGTGTTTCAGCAACTGACTCCAAAGTTTCATGTTCAAACAGCCCCAAAGCTTTAAAAGAAAAATAGCAAGAAGTGTTTTCATTTGCTTTCCTCCACATACAGTTTTTGTGGGAGTTATGACCCAGTCATCTTCCCTGGGAGGTCACTTGGTTGATGAACCATAAAGAGATTTTTGCTGTGACGTTCAGCAGAAGTCCTTACCCAGTAGAGCAGCATCTGCAAAACCCCAAGCTGCATTTTCCTGTTGGTAGACCAGGTACAAACACCATGGGAAGTACTTAACCAGAACTGAGTTAACACCAAATGAGTGTTAATACTGTGTTCTTTGTCATTCTCATCCTCATGGTAAAACTATAACTTTTTCCCCCTAAAGCCCTAACATGCATGCAGCTTCTAAATAGGTATCAAAACTAGAAAAGATTTCAAGATGGAAGTTATTGAAACAAGTTACAGAGCTTATTATTCACTCCTGAAAACAAACAAGCCAGAGCAAAATGCAAAAGAAAATACGTTCCTTGTTTGGGATAGGCTTCTCTCTCTCCTTTAAAGTTACAGGGTGATCTGCAGACTGGGACGCTGGGCACAGAACAGACATGTACAGGCTCTCTATGGAAGATCTCTTTGCTACCCACCACAGACTAGAGTGTTGGTCCCCATTTCTTCTGCATTCCCATAGAACAGAGTCTTTAAAAACTGCTGTCATGAGAAAACTGCCTGGATACTTTCAATCAACACAGCAGATTACATTTTAGCAGGATATTTCTTCACTCCTCCCTCATTCAGCTGCGGGGCCTTGTGTATGTTTTTCACCTTCTTGGAAGCAGTTGTCAGTTCTTTTGAGCTTCTCCAGAGAAAAAGCCTCTGCCTAATATATGATGTGCTTATTCATCCCAGACGTAGGGCATATCATTCTCAAATGACTGACAAGCGTTCTAAAATGAAGAGAGCTCCAAGTGTGCTCTAATAGTGATGGGAAGCATTTCTAGTCAAACATAAAGCAAATTAATGTGAGCCCCCACTGCACCTTTAATCTGGAAATGTCATAAAGTAATAAGCAGAGTGACCCTGGCAATGTCTAAGGTTGGATTTCAATAGATTTACATCTTAAAGGGCAACTACATATTTTTAAGTAGTCAGGGCCCAAATTCAGAGCCTCTCTTTCACCACTGCAAATCTGGAGGGACTCCACTGACTTCAGGTACAACAGACATCAGAGGATGATCTTATTTTATAAGCTTTCATGACAATAATGCTCATCCCTAAATCAGTCACCAGCTTCCCCACCAAAGAAATTATAATCCTTTCAATCTCTTTCATTATCTTAAGAAGGGGCTGACTCTGGCCCCGCATGTCTCATTTCAAACTAGTTTCATTAGAAGTATATTTAATTAACGCACCCTTTTGATTAGCATTCAGAATGAAAAGCTGCTTTGCACAGCTCCCAAATCAGAAGATTCAATAATACACATGGAAAGAAATAGGCCACAAGTCATATTTCAGCAAATAAGTAGCAGTTTTCATATAGAAAAAGAGTATGAAACCAGAGCTTCCTATTACTGTAGTAATGCTGTATTTTCCAGGTGAGTAAATAATGAATATATATAGAAAATCCTCAAAGCAATGACCTTTGAGAAAATTCTTAAACTTGTTTTACCCATGCACAAACACATACATGTTGAAGGGACTGGTCATCCATCTCTTTTCTCCATCAATCTTATTTAGAACCCTCTTTCTACCTCCTTAAGACCTAATTAAGATAGAGGAGAGCAAGAAACCCTGACTGGATTCAATATTCTTTGAGCTAATTAGGATGCCTAAAGGGGTGAACATTGATGATGAAGACCAAGTGGCAGTAAGTTTCTTCTCATAGCTCTGCAGTACAGAGTACAGTAAAGCTCAGGTCCTCTGTTAATGTCTGCTCTCATCCTGGAGATCCTGCTGCACGTTACATGGACCCATCCCTGACTGCAGGACATGACATCAGAAAAAAACTCTCTTGGTCACGCTTGGGTGTGTTTTCTTTTTCCTAATGGAAAGCCAGCATGAATTAATGTGAATGTACCTGTGGCTCGGGTGACCAAAGCCTAGGAGCAAAACATGGAGCCAAGCAAAATGACAGCATTGCCTCACAGTTCCATCTCCTGCAAAAGCAGAGCTTGGCTGTAAAAGGCATCCCATGTTCAGAGAACATAAACTAAGGAAGTATTAAAAAGCTAATACAATTCAACAGTTTACACCAAGATTTCACATTGAAGACATCTTTGAAGACATCTATTTACTTCTATGCTAGGAAAAAAAAAAATGCATTTTTTGCATTAATCCCCTACTCTACTTGCCATTTTCCCTAAAACATGCAAAATTATCAAGATTGAAAAAGGGAAGGAAGGCAGTGAGTAGCAGACATATCATTGTGTTTGTGTGCTTTCACTCAGTATAGGATTACATTTCATTTTAAATCATTCCAGGTTTTGGAAAAAGAGAAAAATAAAAGGAAGAAAAAAGGAAAAGACACCGGGGTAATAGGCTTTTCCCTAGGGGTTCCAAATAAAGATGATTTTACAATATTCAAATAGCTATGTCAACCAGGTATGATTTTGCTTCTTGAAATTCCCGTCACTCCAGCAAGGACACTGAAAGATAAAGGTGTGCAAAAGCATCAGCAGGGGACAGTTAGAGCAGGGAAGGGAAGACGAATCCTTTGGATCATCGGCCACAGGCTGGCAATGTAGCCCGGAGGCTGTTGCGAAGCACCCAGTGTTGGGAAGCATCAGACAAAGCTCCTGTTTAAACCAGCAGGATTTGCAAGAGCCACACACCTCTGGAGGGATGGGGAAGTCAGGCTCTGAAATGTTATGGTTTCCCCCAATGTAAAATGGGGTTAATCATACATCCTTAACTCACAGGGGTGTTGTGAAGATTGATCAGTTAATGTTTGTACAGAGCTTTGGAAATGTAAAGTGCTATATAAATGCTAAGGATTATTATGTTCCACTCTTCCTCTGCAGCTGAACCCTTTGGGGAAAAGCAAGAAAAATCTATTAAAAAGTGCGACTTGCATTTTATATCTCTGCTTCTTTTTCTCTACCTTGATGCTTTTAGTAACTTGGGTGAAGGCGGGGGGGTGGTGGAAATCTTCAAAATGGGTTTGAGGGCTCACACTCCCTCACCAGTGGCCAACCTCATTTTCATTCATACATATTTAAGGTGAGATCCGACATCCTTTTAAATACACACATATACCTGCAGTTAGTATCTGGGCCCAAACTGGATTTTCTAATGCACAATTTGTCCCTAATCTGATCTCTTTCATGTCAGCAAGGCCATAGATCTCATCAGCTAGATCTGCTTTGGCTTTATCTTTCACCCTGGAATTGGCCACTGGATGATTAGCCTGGCATGTAAGCTAGTCCATCCCTAACATCAGGTTAAGGAACATGTTTCACCCTGTGAAAAAAAGCATTTCACTCCTGTTGACTCACCTCTCTGGGCCCTGAGTGTAAGTTCCATGAGTAGAAGATACCATTGGAAGATATTCTTAAATTTTAAGTTGTGGAAAGAAACAAAGTGCATGAAGGGAATTTCACCCATCAAGACCAAGGGTATCTCCAGATACTGATCCAAATACCTTCTGTCCTCTCATGCAAGATAATACAAAAATATCCAAAGAAACCTCGTAGAGCTGAAGCTCCTGCCCTTAAAGCTTTAAACCATACATACATAGGGTGGCAATAGATGTGCATGAGTTGTGCAATTACTCTGGGCACACTCCACAAGAGGAATGACTCCTTCCTAGAGGTCACCCACACAAAAGATTCAAATCTCACTCATCTTCATACGTAGAGAAACACCTCATCCTCTCCCAGCCATCCTGCCACTTTCAATTGGACTTTTAATACACTGAAACCAGTGGAAAGATGTCTGTTGGTCATCAGTGATGGTAACTCCTTCAGATGCAAAGCTGATTAAGTTGCTTGTGATCATACAAGGATTCAATGCTAAACATGAGCAGCTGGCACTCACACGCACGCACCAGCCCAGGGCAATTCCACAACAAGTAAGCTGCATCTCCCGAAAAGAAAAGGAAGAGGAAAGCAAGACTCAAGATAAGCATTTCCAAATTAGAAAAGTATCAGGGTGGGGAATTAAACTTTCATTTGCAACTGTAATTAAAACAGAGGATTTACAAAAATAAAGAAATTTAAAGAAAGACCAAACTGCAATACAAATAGTCTCAATAATACACTTTGTCTCATACTGATGTCACTGCAACAAGGCTTTAATAAAGCAACGGACCTTTCTTTTAAGCTATACCCCTCTCTCAACTAAAATCCTCTGCAAGTAAAAGCTTTATTATCTCCAATTTCTTGGCATCCACTAGAGGAAAGGTCACTTAATAAAGTGCATTTATTCCTCATTGTAGAAAAACAATATGTCATCCCTGTGTTCATTATTTACCAAATTGTCGTCATTTTTTTCTTCACCTGCTAGGCTTTTGGCTATAAAAATAAATAATATTATAAAACTAAGCCAGATATTTTCAGGCAGCATCAGAATTTGTCAAACCAATTCAGTTCGCAGAGAGTAAAAGAGAATGAAAATCAGAGTGATGGTGCTAAATGATTCATCTTCAGGAAAAGATATACAGTTAGAAATGCAGACGGGGAGAGGACTGACTTTAAATACACTGAGAGTCATAAACTGTGAGTGTAAGCACTGATAATAGCTCAAAATGCATGATAGATAAAGGCTAAAAAAAAAGAAGTTTAAAGAAAGGAAAAGTGAAATACATATATGTGTGTATATATATATATATATATATATATATATATATATATATATATATATATATATATAAAGTATTGCATCACTCAAGTATTTTCTAATCCTGGGATTATGAGGTATTTGTCCGGAACAAAATTCAGATCAGAATCTCCTTGTTAAGGACCGAAGTCTTTCAATTAACAATTCACTGAAAATAATAAAGTTTTAAATCTTCACGCTGATTACAGATTGCAGGATCTTTGAAGATGGTATGTGAGAGAACAAACATTCAACAGGTTTCAGGACATTAAGCTCCCAGGAACTTAAAATAAAAAACAACTTTCATATGTTACAGATTCGTACATTCAACTCTGTAGTCCTTAACACAGTGTTTTTCAAGCCCAGCCTCAACCAGTCCTGAGAAGAATAAAGCGAGGATAATGTTTAAAATATTACATATTGCAGCACTATTTTTTTCTGTTAACATCTGAATTTTTATCCCCAGCATTTTTCAAGCAACTCTAGACAGAACTAATAGAATACGCGCCTACCACATCTGTGACTTTTTAATTTGTGTATGTTGCATCCTACTTCTCTCCATCTGCTTGCTGTCTTTAAGCTACGATGGTGCAGCAAGTCTTACACGAGGGGATGATGAAGGGTTGAAGTCTGTCTGCCTACATTCCCTTTCCAAATCAGTCCCCTGTAGATGTCCCTCAGTCCTTCACAGTGTCAAGATTTGGGCACTTAGATCTGGGGCTGGGGTGAGATTTTGTGACAGGGCATAATACAAAATACACCAGCATCCCCTGTGTTGCAGATGTAAGTGCAATAAAAAGGCCTTACCTGGAGGCACCGTGAATTTCTATTTTGCTTTTAAACAGTTGGGCTGGAAAAACCCTGCTTCTGCATATAACATATCTACCTTCAGGCTATGTGGTGTAGGTGGAAGTTTTGGTTGCATCTACAGTGTAAAACCAAGCCCTTAGGGGGTTAATATGCCATCTTGAATAACTCCTTTGGTTGAAGTTTATTAAATCCAGCCAGCAGACTGTCTGATTGCTAATAGGATTTCCAGTGTAATATCTCCTTGTAAACAAAATACTGCACTTATCTGCTGGACATCTACGTTGCACGCATGTGTGTGTGTATGTGTGCGTGCGTAGCCCGTTGGATCTCTTCTCTGCATTTATTAAACATCAAGGAATAATCCTCTCATGGTGCAGCCAAAAATAAAATGTGAAAACTCTTTAAAGCAGCCTGTAGGAGGCAAAGCAAATCCCCATAAAGAGCAGGTCCTTGGAGTAAAATGGAAGCTCTTCAGAAAGCACATAAATACTTCTTGCCTTTTATCCATACTGGGAGCAGTGTTATCTTTCTTTCCCCTCCATCCACCCTTTCCTCTTCTCTCTGCATCCCACAAAAGCGCATAGATTTGTTCTGCCATTTGATCTTGTGCCTTGTGCCCCATGCCCCTATCACATCACAGTGACCAGTGCCCCTCTGAAGTGTGCTCACTCTGTCACCCTCACACAGTCAGCATCATCAAGCATTTTTATTCCCAAAAGGGCTCATCACAACAACCGTCACTTCTGACCACTACAGCATTTGCAGGGCGTCCTGTGTTAAGTTGTTGTGTGCAGGATTTCTTTAAGCTGCCATGGAAACTAGCGCTAATGCTTTATTGTAACAGGGATAGAAGACAACTGGATTGCTTACTTTTTCCAATTTTCTTTCATTTCACTATGCATTTTCATGAGCCTGTTTTCTGTATTTAGATTCTCTCTGCCTCGAGTAGAACAAATTACCTGCATAAGTTGATCTGATCAAGATATGTTGTATTATCAGATAATAATCTCTAATATGTCACTGCCATCTTAAGTCTATGTATTTGAAATAGAAACCAGTAATGTGAAAATCCTCTGTTCCAGTCTTGCTGCAAGACTTACAACACCTAAATCCACAATTACAAAACTAGAACACTCACATGCTATTATCAACATTAGCTAGTAATACAACCATACATGTCACTTTCTTGTTCATAGGTAACTTCATACAATTCTTCTCTGTCTCTTCCCGAATACTCTTACAGTAAGGAGTCTACAACACAAACAAGCAGCAGCAGCAGCCATAGTCATGGTGATACCCTGGAAGGAGGTAGTCAAGGGGGTTGCTGGTGCTTTTAATCAAGAAATTTTTCTCTCCACATCTCAAGGCTGTGTTGACAGCAGTTGTAGTAGAGAGAACTTTATTCCCATAACTTCCAATTAAAGCATTTGAGCCTCAAGCATGAAAACTCTCAGAGTTTTGCCCAAAACTCAAAGCCAGCCAGGATGGAAGAAACACCACTAAAAAGTTTTGCTGCTATGATTCAGCCTAATGTTGGTTTGTTTTTTTTTTTTCTTCTTTTTTCTAGCCAACTGAAATTGTCTCTCAAGAAGTATTTCAGGAGTTTAAATTCACAGAGGTGAATATAGAGATGCAAGTGCAATGAATTCTTCACATCCAAAACCAGACACTTCATAGTTTTGCTGGAAACCACATAGACAGTGCTGACATCACCTTTTCTTGCTCACAGGTAGCCATTTTGAGGTCTTTCTCGTGTACATGAGCAAGTGAACCCAAATTCTGACAGCAGAATTGAGGCATAGACTCAAAATCTAAATATTTAGTACATTTCTTGGTTGCCAACTCATAATGACAGCTATTATACAGAGAGACAGTAGGAGTTCCCTATCTTAGCCTAGAAGCACACAAGCATTATTATTTAAAAGAATAAAAAAATCAAATCAAATAAGACTACTAAATAATAGCAAACCTCACTTATCAAATGGCTAATATTATCTCATTCTGTAGTTTTAGCCAGCTCTCCCCAGCGATCTGCCAAATAAATACCATTCTTTGTTTCATCCAGATTGATCCTCAAATCAGTCTGCCCTCCACCCATTTTCTATCTTCTGAAGACACTAAATGTATCATTCCAGCACATTAGTGTAATTGCCTATAATAGAGATGTGCAGTTAGAGGTAATTTACATGCACATACGCCTAACAGTGCCCTCACATACTCATTGAGCGTAAGGGATGGCAGGTAGAACCTTGTGAATGAGTTAGATGAGCACTTCCTCATTATTATTCTCTATATATTTCTTAAAAGAGAGAGAGAGGAAAAAAGGAACAAAAGGACAAAACTGACATCAACATCTCTATGCACTTCTGCAAGGTACCACATCTGCGCAATCACTTTCATTATGGCCACCAGCTTTGCTGACAGAACACCACAGAAGAGCTTCAGTGGATTGTTCCACAGGGACAGGCCCTCATGAAAGCCTAAAATGATCAGAGTAAAGGCAACCTGAAGACTTCAGTAATTGTTGAACCTGATTGTCTGCCATGTACCTGCGCTCCACCATTCCTTACTCAGAAACACAAGATTCAGTATAATATAACTTCAATTATTTTCTGTACGAAAACGTCCACAAATCCTCCCAAATGCTCTCCTCAAGGTCTGTAGTTATAACAGAACCTACAAACTGTCATAGACTGGAAATGTAGACAGGTAAAAAAAAAGAAAATCTAGCATTTTAGGATGCAAATTTTATATTTAATTATTAAGTCCACTATCTCAACACCCTGTACCACTTCTATATTTAAAACGTGGAGCCTACTTCCTCTTCCCAGTTCTCCATGCATTTTTCTTTGGCACATTGAGCTCACTCCAACACATACAAGATAACACGGCATTCTGAGGCAAAGTAAAAAGTTACTTCATGAGTTGAAATCCCTGAATCCGATTTTAAACCTGACCAGATTTTACTTTCGATTTCATATAGAGCATCTACTCCATTGAGTCACAAGGCTGAAAATAAACCAAACCAAATAAACCAAATTTAAGATATGGTTTTGAGCAGCTGAGGCTTCTCTTTTATACCTCACTGAGTAATTTGCAATGTAAAACTTCTGTCATAGAAGTTCTTCATTCAGTGAAGCCTATCCTAGAGGAGGCGTACGGCAGGCTGCTACTGTTGAGAACCCACTCTGGACTGTCATGTGCTTTTCTAGTCAGCCTTCAGAAAATGCACGTCCAACATGATTTTAAGTCTTCCTTTGCACTGCATTTTTAAACCTCATTCCCACCAGCAGTTCTCTTATGGCGCACACCATAGAATACCCCTTGAAGTGGGGAGGAAACCTTGGCAAAAATTCCTTCAGACTCTATGGGAGGCTTTAGGCTCAGTGTTGATGACTTCAGTGTCAGCACACATCCTAAGCTAATTTCTACTCTCTGTTCCTATAGGGGACACTCCATGGAGGAGATATTTTGGGCAAGAGAGCTATGGCAGTGTTGTAGTCCCTAACTTGTCATCACAGGGAGATACATTTATATACAGACCTAGTGGATACATGACAGAACAATAGATTCTTTTTAATGGCACAGATTTCATTCCATAAACTGAAATGCTTGATAAGTAATCATTGACTATTAATCAGTATTAGTGATATAAATGGATTGGACAGAGGCAAGCAAATTTACACATGCTTAAACAAGAAGCTTCCTCAGGGACTTCCCTTTTATTCTTTGTTCTCCAGCGACAGGTACATTTTCTCTCTCTTTCTCTTCTAACTTCATCTTTATTGATTTTATAATAAACCACATGTTCCAATGATCAGCAGTTTTTTCAGATACAATGCTAATACTTTGCTCTTATAGAATAATATTTGGCACTCTTGGCTTCTTTCAGCCAAGTATCTCAAGCACTTTGCTAGCATCACTTACTTAAAGCAGATCAATTACAGGCAGCACCTCTTTTAATAACTCTGCTTTTCCTTCAAGGGAATTGCATTTGGCAAACTTGAATCGTGGCTCAGTGTTAACATAAACACACAAATAATCCAATGCAAACACAAACGACTTCCCTCGTTTACAAAAGGCAGCATGGCACATGGTATTAACCACTAATCCCAGCTTCTTTAGATTACTTTCCTTTTGGATTCCCCAGAAATGAAAATGTGCTCTGATTTTCCTTCCATTATTTGTTGGGCTGGAGGAGCTGTCACTAGGAAGCCTGATTCTATTCCCACCTCTTCTCAACTCAGCTGTCATCAAGGCCCTGACAAACTACACTGCTGAAGCAGGATACCTCAGCTTCTTCTTTCCCATAGTTGGGGTTTCTGGATAAAGAAGAACCACCACTGTTCTGCACATTATAAAACTTTTAGCAAGAGGCTAATGAAATGCAAAGCTTTCTATAAGACCAGCACTAGCCTTCCTATCAAATCATCTGAAATATTTATTTGCCCTCTTGAATAATTGATAGGGGCATCAGCTCTCCCGGTCAATTGATTTATTAAGGGACTGTTTGGAATTAAACAGCTTAAAGATATTAGATTTAGCAGCGACCTTGCTTGTTAGCATATTCATTTACCTACGGGAGCTCCCATTAGATATTGTTAATACATGACGTTCCCAGTCACGGCCTAGATCTCCTCAAATTGCATTAACACTGGGCTGTTTAGCCACAGAATAACAGGTTTGATTGAGTGCTTGGTCTTGGTGTAATTAGATTTCCCTAGAAAAGGGGGGGACTATTTTAATGCTGTGTGCGTTAAACTAGATATGTCATCAGCATTACTGTAATTGGCAAACAGGATCTTTGGAGACCTAGCTGTGTGTGAAGGTTTGTGTTTATGACTTGTCCTGCTATTGTCATAGATGCCATATAGTAGCCCTGCTTGCTTACATACACATAACACTGATAGAAAGCACCCAGTCTCTTCAATAAGCACCTCTTTTAAAATCAGTAGAATATTCTATACTAAATAATGGGATCAATTTACTGTTAGTTAAATCTGTCAATGATTCCTCTGACTGGAAAGGTCACAAGACCGGTTGATCAATGACGAAAATGTAGTGTGTTTGCCCATGTGCTCATTCTATGGATCAGTGAGATGTGTACAGTGAGGTGACTCCCCCCCCAGTACAACTCTGACTTGTCCACACTGAAAACTTATTGGAGAATACCTTTACATTCCTCCTGCTGCAGTTTTACATCACTCCCACTAGGGCACATCTCCACTCATTTCAATTATTCCAGCATGAAGTATAACAACATAGCAGCAAACTGAGCACTTCATTTTTAATTACATGCACCTTGCTATAATTAAAAATGCACGCAGGTATCAAATGCATGCCAACCATGTCTAACTGTAGGCTTCCTTGGGGTCAAATTATTCCTTCAGAAACATGTGCATGAAATTGCCATTGGCTTCTATACCAAATCTCCATTATAAGCATACCTGCAATACTGTGATGTGTGCTGGACATCTCATTAGCAGAAACACATGGAAACACTGGATAGAGTTCAGAGAAGAGCAGCAAAGAACTTAGGGCACAGGGAACTGTCATTGAACTGGAGAAAGCATAGGAATTTGCTGTGACTTTGAAAGGCCAAAACAGAGAAGCATGCTAGAAGATGTACTCATCTGGTCTGTAAAGTTCAGAGTTCTCAGCGTGGTCAATGGAAGCATTGTTTCCATCACCAGTTTGATTATAAAGATTTAGGATGGCTCATGAAAACACAGTTGTTCACAGTCATTTCAGGGAGCCAACAATGAGCTTGTGTTTCAGTAAGTTTGGAAACTACTGATGCAGTTACTAGGAACACAGAATTTACTTATTTATAGGAACACACACAAGTACATGACAACAGTTTGTTTGGTAGAACTTGGAAATAAAGTTACACGTCAGGAGCCCAGATCCAGGACAGTGCCCTCACTGAAGGAACTTTTATCAATACAGAAAAACAAAAGGGAAGAAGAAGTCGCTCCCTTCCATCAGAAAGGACTAGAAAAGCTCCTGAACAACGTAACCAAACCCAAGATGAGTCCACTGAAAATAAACCCTCAACACTGTCATCAATTTTTCCCTAATTTTATGCTCTTAAATAAATAGATTTATTCTGCCACTTCTTCAACAAGTGAGGAAAAAAAAATAAAAAGAAGGCTGGATTCCCTTCCCTTTCATTGGGACAGAAATACTGGAAACGTTGTGGGAATGTTTTTTTTCCCTTTTTGTTTTTTTCTTTCTGTAAAGCCAGATTATTTCACATGCCAAAGTACCATTCTTGGGAAAGAAGAGATTTCCAAGAAGGGTTCTGCGCTCAGCCAAAGCAGTAAACAAAAAGAACAACAAAAGTCATTTACTCCTGAATGAGGGGATAAGAAGAGCTGTAGTTGGAGGAGAGGACTCGAGGCAATAAACTGGCAGGTGACTGGCAGAGACAGCTGCCCGAATATTTGAAACTGAGTTTTGTAAAATGTATTTATTTTATTCGCGCTCAAACATGCACTTATTAGTAACATGATCCTGCTGCTAAACGCCAGGTCAGGACAAGGGTGCTTTGCAGCCAGGGCTGTGGAGCTGAGCTCCAGACACCGTCACTCCGTCCTGCCCCAGCACAGGCAAAGCAAAGCTGGGCAATGACAACTCTCTGTTGCACAAACAAAAAACTGAAACAACTTGTATTTTCTCTGCAAGAAAGGCACCAAACTGCAGTAAAACAACCCACCTCCAGATTTCCACTTGAGCTCAGAGATGTCAGCTTGCACATTCGCAGGACCAGTGATGCTGCATTTCCCTGCTCCCGATGACCCTGCAGCTGAAGCAAAATGTAACAATTAATATTATTTATCTATTTTTTTCAACCTCTGACAAATATTTTGATTCTTACATTTGGGATTTTTTAAGTAGTACTTAGGAAAAAAGAAAAAGAAAAGAAAAAGTCAAACGTCCCTCACATTTCAGTGCTAGAAATCCCAGGAGAACCAGGGAGGGAATCTAATACTAAATGCAAAGTGAAACTGGCAACCTGACTCCCCCCTCAGTGAAAGGAAAATAAAGTAAAAATGCTATTGCAAGCAATAAATAACCTGGTAGATTTTTTTTTTCCATGTAACTAATCCTACTGATTTTTTAATTTTTTTTTTTAACTGGCCCTCAGTTTTTGCTGCTTCACAATAAAAACATTAATAGAAAGGAAGAGGTAAAAGACGTTCCTGAATCTCAAGTTATCTGCAGAATAACCTTTAGGAGGCATCAGGAGTTCCCACGCCACTGATCGAGCCTTTACATAACCACTCTGCACCCAAAGCCACCTCCGCTCACAAAGCACAGCAGTGCACAAGTAGCCCCACGTTAATAATCAAATAGTCCCGTGCCAGCAATCAATTCAGTTCAGCAGTGAAGAATTTTGTGCTGTAAATAAAAAGTAGAATAAACTGGAACTAATGATTTATCCCATGTTTTCTGTGAATAGCTATTTCACTAGGCACGACATTGAACGAGTAAAAAAAAAAAGACAGGCAGACTGGAAGTTGAAAATAAACAGAGTACAGTTTGCATTCCTGTTCTGGTGTTTTATTTAAAAAGGGCAATTTTGGTGGCTTTTTTTTTTTAATAAGGAAGAAAATGAATATGTTCTAAGTATTACTTTTCTCATTGGTTTATCTCATCTGCAAGAAATTATTTAAAATAAGAAGGAGCTTTGTTTGTTTTTCTAAATGTCTGCAAGAAAAGCAAGTATTTGAGTAGCACCAGCAGAAAGCACTGACCAATCTTTAATCACTGCTTACTGATTTAGATCTGCTTTATTAGCAAGCAGCCCTTTTCCAGAAAGCTGCTTTCTTGGCAGGAAGTACAGACTATTTGTGGGGACAGAGGGCTGTGTCTTGCTGCTATGCCTCACCACAGCACCTCCTCTGGGGCAAGCCAGCCCAGGAAGGCAGTGGGATTTCAGTGCCAGAGTTTGATCCAACAACATGCATCTCTTCTAAGTGTGAATGAGTGCTAGATAGAAAGTACAGCGCTGGATACAAAGGACTCAACAGGGCATAAAAACAATACATATTGCACACTGTGAGACTCCTCTCATGGGCAAGATGAGAATTGAAGAAGAGAGAGAGAATTTCACTCTTTGCATTGAGAGATTTCCTTCGTTCTTCATTTGTTTACAATTGTTTAAGTGTCAGCATAAAAATAATGGAATTTGGGAAAAAGAGCTGCTAAAAACATTCCTTGGTTTAAAACAGTTTTTCACTCCCTCCCTTCTCTAGTCACTATTTGTCACAGTCAACTACTGAAATCCTCTATTAATCGCTAAATCCAGATAATAGCGGAGGTGGGTTGGCTGACCTGTGAAATTAGGTCTGCATGTAAAAAGGAATTGAGCTGTGCGAGCTTTGGAAATAACTCTGTCGGTATTTACATTAGCATTTGAACATCAAAGATCTCCCCTGGGCTCCTCTAGGTGCCTCTAATCCAAGTACCAATCAAGCAACTCAGTTTTCCAAGCCAGCCAGACAGCCCAGCTGGGAGACCCTTGGAGATATCCCAGCCAAGGGCAGGTGGAAAGCTCCTCTCTGGATGCCAGCCCCCAGGTTTTTGTAAGAGTGGGGCCCCGGGAAGCAAACTAAGTCCAAGAGAAGAGGGTAGAATCAGCATTTTTATTTCACATGAGAAACAGCCTATCCACCTGGCAGGCAAGCGTGCATGCAAATTGTAATTACCGTCTTAAAAAGAAGCCTTAAAATTCACCAGGCTCAGCAGACTCCGTGGAAGTTGAAATTAAAAGGGGGGAGTCATACTGATTTTTGTCTGTTATTATTGGTAACCTTCACTTGTTCATATATGCATAACCACTGCCATTACAGCTGTGCCTACAGAACTCAAATCACTGCTGCTGCTTTGGCAAAAGTCTCATGGTGACCTGTCAACATGGAGGAGGTTCTACTCATTCTACAGATGAATAAAACAAGGGCTCCAACACCAACCACCACTTTAACTCAATCCTGTATTATTTTCATCACGTTAATCCCTGAAGAAGACTGCTCTGAAAGGCCTGGTAGTTTAGATTTCCTCTTGCCTAGCACAAACCAAGGCATATGTTCCATTTGACAACAGGTTAAAATTTACCCAGAATTCTTTTCTTGGCTGTATTACCTCCCTATTAGCTCTAGTCTCTAGGGGTCGGGTGGGGGGCTCATTTACCACCATTTGCTAATAGGGTAGGTGAATCACACAGCATCAAGTGCGCTTCCTCCTGAGGCCCATTCCCAGTCACATTAGCTGCTAAGCTAAAAAAACCCAAGGTGAAGGTTGATCTAACATCTTCCTCGGGATATTTTAAAGAGAAAATTTATTTAAAAAAAAGAAAAAAAAAAAAAAGAAAAAGAAAAAAAATCTCCACAATGGCCTTGTAAAAAGTTGGCATGGATTTACCAGCATATTAAAAGTCAATATGATGCAAGGTAGCAAGGGAAACCTCCTACCTTTAGACTGCCTCACCACCTCTTCATTTTAATGGATCTTGACTGAATTTACTCAGAAAGAAAGAAGAGGTAGAAAAGAGATCACCTTTTAGGCTTTTCTTTCCTTGCCTTCTTTTTTTTTTTTTTTTTTAAATGACAATAGAATTTTTTTCCTAAAGTTGTATTAGGGATTCACTTAAGCAGAAATGAACTGTAATATGCAAATAGTTCTAATTGGACTGCTAATAGAGCGTGTCTCTGTTGTTTTTTTGTAGGGAGTTTTATGCCTATGTAATCAGTGCAGACAGCCGTTAAGTAAATGAAGAGGCAACTAACAATGTCAGAAAAGAGACCGGGCGGTTCCAGCTGACACTACCCTAATCTTCCAGGACCCATTAAATGGCAGTTTCAACGCATTACCTACCATAACATCCTTGAATATCACTGATTTTATTTGCAGTATCAAACATTCCATTTCATGCCCCATTAACAGTAGGAGCCTGGGCTTTTTGACGCAGCTAAACATTTTACTAACTACCTGGACTAAGTAACCAATTAACTTTTGGAGACAATACGGCCAATTAAGCGCGAAAAGGTAAGGCTGTCATCCCCCACTAAAATTGAATTTCCTTTTCCTGATGGCACTTATTGTCAGTGTTCAATTGTTAATGGAGATTTGGTCCCTATTAAAAGGATGAAGCCGAAGGATAATGGGAAAGTTCAGAGGACTTGGTTCCTAAAGAGTAGGTCAGAAAATGTCCCAATTGGCCACTAATTCAGTCATCTTTTCTTCATGCCAGCTCTCTTACTGGAATAGTATTGGCAACGCAACTCTAATCTGACCTACCATGCTAACACATTGTGCAATATGGCAGCTTCACTGACATGCGTAAGCACACACTGCTAGTTAGGGTTCTTACATGGGAAAAAGTTAAAAATATTTAAAAATATATATAAACAAAAAATATAACACTGTTGGATTTTGAAAGTTCAAGTGTCATTCGCACATATTAAGCTGTTTACCATAATAGTGAGCCCTTGAGAGAGTGCTTAAGCCAAGGGAACAGGCAGCGTTGTGGTATTCATTTAAGCTTCCCTGGATGTTAGGCAAACCACAATGCACGCACATTTGTGTAAGCTCTCAGTGTTCATCCTCATAAATTACATTCATTATTTAAATCATTACCATCAGGTTGAAGCCTTTTGCTCTGTCTTGGGGTCAGTACTATGTGAAGAAGACACACCAGATGCTCTAATAACAATAGTTTTTCCTAGGTAGTATAATTCTCATAGATACTGCATAGCAAAAGAGAAAGAAGCTCAGTGTACAAGTGTACATACCTATTCAATTTCTGGAAAAGGAGGATTTCCATTCTATAGGTTTACTCTGAGTAAAAATACATCAAGCCCTACCTCAGAAAAAAAAGAGTTTAAACTTAAAAACATCTCAGCAATGAGCTTTTGGGCAGCAAGCTCAACCTTTCAAAGGACAAACACTTCAAGAAGTCATTCAACAAAGCACAGCACTTAGAGTAACTTTTCAACATGATTTTAGAGAGTCTTTTTTTTCAGCAGTGACCTGAAGGAAGTGGCAAAGTATTGTCAGTATGCAGACAAGAAATTGCCAAAGTGCAGAGAATCATCTTATGCAAGTAATCTATAAACAGGAAAGCATGGAGAAACATCAGAAAGAGTCAGTATGTTTTGCCTTGGTCCTACCCTAAAGGTATTTCTGGATTACAGGCCAGATAAATGCACAGGCTCGACTCTTTGTGTGAGGCAGAAGGTGCATTCAGACAATCACCCATCACAAAGAAAGCGCCGTTTTTGATAAATGGAGCACACATCCTCCCAGCCTGGTGTTTTGAAAGAGTGCCAGGCCAAGCATGACCAAGGTGTGACATCCAAGGATTATGTTCTTACAAAACTACGTAGCATGGAGTCACTTTATCTGCAGCAATGGTATCTACTGAAATGCAGTACAATCAAAATACAAGTGGGTTACAGCCTTTGAGAGGAGGCCAAAAAGCATCATATTTTTGAAACTAAATAAGTCCCAAAGCTGCTTTCGTGGCTTTCCAGACTTTGTGAATATTTCCATTACATCATACAAAGCTAAAACACACAATAAAGGACAAGCCTACCCCGCAATACCATATTTAAATATTAGCCCAGCTGCAACACAGTCAGTTGAGATACTTTTTAATTTAATTTCTTGTAATATAAGATGCCCAATCAAGAAAGAAAGTGAATGCACTTCTGTCTGCTCTAATAGCCAAAATGCAACGTTTGCCTTTCTCTGTAATGCCTCTTTAAGGAACTATTTGTGGGCAGAACCCCAGCCTCCATAATGCTATCTGTACCTGTGTGATTTTATTGGTTCACAAACTAAGTCTACCAGTTAAATCTGGTGTTGCTAGGCTTTTGTGAGACCCTGGTTTGCACCGTCTCCATTGAGTGACTTACTACCCCAGACTGGAGTACTTAATACCCAAGAAACCCCTATCAAGCAAGCCTTTGAAATGCTCTTAATTGGCCCAAGCTGAGGCAGACACACAGACTTAACACCTTAGCCCACAAGTTTCTGAATTTTCATTGTGCTTTCTCATTTTAACTTCTGGGTTTGTTTGTGGGGTTTTTTTGTAACTTTGTATATTTTTTTTAACTAAACATATTTGACTCTGTGTCAAGTCTAAAAATATAAAGATATGTGGCTTTGTCATAAGAGTAGAAACACACTAATTCTGATTTGAAGAAGAAAGTGTCATGAATCTATTTACTTTAATATCAAGCTGTAATGGGAAAAATTAAATGAAGAAAAAGCTTTTCAAATGGACAGTTTAAGAGTATTTAATATCCTCCCTCTCTGCACCCTTGAAGATATATGGAGATAAGTTAATGGCAGCTCAGAGTAGAATCTTGCTCAATAGGAATTTCTCATTATTCTCAACAACAACAAAAAAAACACCCTAATACTCATGGGTTCTGACAAAAGTAATAGTTATGAGAAACATATGGCCTCAGTAATAAACTAAATCCTAGGTCAAAAAACTAAATTGCAATTATGTAAGTAAAGATAGAACTAATCTGGGCATCGAGTCCAGAGGCAGCTTTGGCAGCAACTAGAGTTGCCCTGTCCCTTTGTTCTTCTACAGAGTGGAAAACACTACAGTCCTCATCAACAATGTCCTTCTTCACCCAGCAGAACCAGAAGGAACTCGTGGGCATATACAACTCAGGCTCACACAACAAGAGCTATGAATCTCATCTTGAAGTTACATGAGCATACATACCTCCATAGAGAGCACCAAGCCCACCTCCCCTACTAAATAGTGCCATTTAAAGCAATTATATAAATAAGTCTGCCATGCAGTTCAGAGACACAGGACCACAGCTACATTCTCCTACAAGACCTGTTTATTTCTGTCCTCCTGGATAAACAAGTAACTCTAACACAAACCTGTTGACATAATCCTCATCCAGCTTTATTTCCTCTTCATCAGGAGCTTTTCCATCTTCTTTTCACCCTAAGTACTGTAGCTTTGCTTCAAGCTCCATAGCCAACAGTATCATCAGGCCAAGAGAAAAAACACACACACAACAGCACAGCTAGCACCTTTAGCACTCCATATATCTCATCTGGTGTAATCAGAAACACCTGTCACCTATGAGCTGCAGTTTCCACATTATGCAAATCTGCCAAGTTGATGTAGCTTATGCTAATTAGTAAAATACTCAAGCTTTCACTTCTCCATTGCAAGGCTGTATCTTAGCATGTGGTGAAGTGTGGGAAAAGAGAGATTTCACACAGAAACATCTCCCTTTGTTCCAGTTTTTTTGGCAGGAGGTATTCAGGGCCTCTGGAGGGACTGGTTCCCTGAGCCAGAAAATCAGTCCTGTGGACAGAGCGACTTTATCCACCACCATGCTTTATAAATCCTAAGCTCTTTTCAAAGCTTCACTGATAAAGAGACCAACTCTATCTTTAAAAGACTGTTTTGTGGAAGGGTAAGGGCACCCCTTACACACTGTGTTTCTCCATGAGCTTGTAAAGGTGCCTGATGCTTCACAATGAAGCTTTCTCTATGAAAAAGGTAAAGAAAATGCGTAAAGCTTAGATACTGCAGCCTCTATAGATCTGTTTTAAACACCTTGTTCTTGTCTCTGGTTGTTGGATAATGGGTAACATAGGTGTGAAATTCTATATCAGTTGCAAAAGTGCCATGTAATGTGCTAGGAATTTCTTGAAGAGTTATTCAGATTTATACAGTGAATTATCCATGTTCTCCTATTCACCAGAGCTGAGATCCTGACCCCACACACAGACTATCATAGGCCCCTGTTTGTGGGATCAGAGCTTTTCCTACTTTTATCTACATTCCCTCCTCCCGTGTCCCCCCTCCCATCTCTGCTTCTCCTCTGTGTTGCACTCAGATGGTCTGAAACCAGAAATCAGCCTTACTGCTCTGCATAGCCACGTAACCTGAAATCCCACCAGCACTGGGATTTGTTCCAGTTGAGAACTCTGAGTTCAAAATAGATCTCCTTATGTGCAACTGGAGGGTAACTCAGTGCCTGGTCTAATTGTCAGGGGTGTAGGGTTGCAGGTGTAATTAAGGGGAGACTGGAGATGGATGAGGCTGTAAAACCTCCACTGTCTGCTTCAGGAGTTTGCCAGCTTAACAGCATGTTCATCTCGGGTAGGGAGCATATCCTAGGCCTTCGACACTCACAACAGGAAAAATGCTAGGGAAATTGGATCTGGGATTCAATAAACACCACTGGCTTGGGATCTCGTTGGGGTGAGGAGATGTTCTCCAGTCCTACTAGGTGTCCAAAATCACTCCTCGCTCCTGAATATCTGATTGCTCTGGATTTCCTCCTACCATTTTTTAATATAAGTAGATGAATGGTTTTCTATGTGTTTTGCAGATTTATACCACTTCCACATCTTGAAGAAACAAATGTTTCACCTCAGCTAGTTTTGAATTACTTTCCGTTCGTGACTTTCTTTAAAAACAAAGGAGTGCATTTAGATCTGAGCCTGTTCTGTATGTGGTTCCTTTTAATCCACTGACAAAATTCTACTTTTGACAGCTATAATCTAAATGAAGGAGGAGAAACACAAGGAATTTGCCACCTCTTAATGCAATTTCATTCCACAACTTAAAATGGATACTAACCCCTGCAACACTTAATTAATTGAAATGACTCTAGCTGTGGGAATCTGTGGTGAAGAGGTCTCTAATAGTTACATGCAATTTGACCTGGAATTCAGTTAGAGCTAAAAGATACTTGAACAACATTTTTCAAGGAATGAAAAGTAAAGGCCTTGTTGAATTTAATCAGTCATCCACGTTTTCTTTCTCCTGCCTCTTGTCTTCCCTCAGGGATTTGCTGGACATAATTTTTTTGCCAGCTGATGTACACAAAGCACCTGCCTAAGCACAACTTCAGCTTCAGAAGAGAGATGAAACAATAGATACAAGACCGGAGGCTTTGTTATTCAAACTCCAGAAAAGTCAATGTCATTAACAAGTCTAACTCCACTCTAAAATGATTCTTAGCTGATGAGAATGACTCATGTAATAGTTAGAAAGACGGTAAGTCTTTGTAAGAGACACTCCCTGCTCATTTATATTTATGATAACAAATTGTGATATCCTAGCTTGATTAATGAAGTTTGTGCTGCGCTGTATCTCTCAGAAAGGGTTCCAAGTCTCCAGCAGATATGCAGGAATTGTTTTGTTCATGGCAAAGACTTGTCTGATTCAAATATGGCTCTTGCTGTATTTAAAAGCACTGGTAAGAAGGGATTCAGAAGTGGAGTGAACAACACAACAGAGTTCTATAGGAAAGTATAAGGGCATCATGCAAACTCCATCTGATTGGAAGAATGGTTCTGATAGGGAAAAAGTCTTTTGCAGTAAGAGTTGTGGTGAAAGCCCTATCCTTGTACACATTCAAGGCCAGGTTGGACCAGGCTCTGAACACCTGATCTAGCTGTGGGTATCCCTGTTCACTGCAGGGGAGTTGGCCTAGATGATCTTTAAAGGTCCCTCCCAACTCTAAGGATTCTATGTTCTTTAGTCCAGATTGCAGTCATGTCCCTTATTCCTAACACTAGGATGCACAGGGAATCACAAGCTGCACAATTATTTCCTCTCCTGTTTGCTAAACATCTCTAGGTTCCTTCAATGCGAGCTGCTGCTGTGTTACAGTTGTTCTATCCAGCATATAAATTGCACAGTGAATGGGGGGAAAGTAGAAAGTGAATAGGGAGGATACCCAACATACAATTATATAAGATGTTCAAACTCAGTTCGATTTTGATATGAACTATCTGTAAAACAAGGGCCTACAGAAAGAGCTGCCTTATTAAAACTAACATTGAATCTCACAAAAAAGATGTCACAGCTGCCCATTCTAACCTAGGTGAAAGCCAATACAATTATATCAAGGTATACTGAGGAACCCTTGGTGCTATAAATAATAATAAAGGGTAAATAATAAAAAAATAAAACAGGAGCCCCACAAGTGAGATGTTTTAAATGAAAGGTGATGCACTGTGAACTTAACACACTAGCCCTTTAGCCTTTCTGTTAACAAGGTAATCTGATTGCCATTGATTTTTTTCACCTCTGTTACTAAGAAGGTGATGGAATGGTGTCCACGCAGATGTATTGAATCAGATACTAAACAAAGAGCAACATAAAGAACAATTATCAGCAGCCTCGCCTTCAGCTTGCTGATTATGACATTACTGAAGAGACAAGGTCTGGGTGACTTAAACCAAAAGGAAAAAAAAAATAAAAGAGAGGGAGGAAACTGATATATATTTACCGTCTGTCTCAGTGCAGACAGTTCTTTGCCTGTACTAAAATACGTACTTTGCCTTTGCAGCTATATAGGTGTTGGAGTGTGATCTAGCTAATGAATTTGATCATGTTACAGAAACAAAAATAGCTCAGAGCCAAGGGTCAGCCAGTAGTTTACATTTTTTATCCTACATAGAGGATATCTTGGAAGTCCTGTATGGAGAATTTTGTGTTTATGGTTCTGTCTGTCTCAGTAATACTGGGCTTAACTATTGTCTGCATGATGATTAGGCAGATTTCTCTAAGGGTTTGAGAATACACAAGCAACTACGAGGTTTGTAGCTCAATAGGCTATTAATAGGTGTTTATACAGCCACGTTTGAATAACATACAGAGGAATGGTTGGCCAGATTCTTGCAGGGTATAGAATGAGAAAACACCATGCATCCACGTAACTCTATTGATTTCAAAGCAGTTGGGCCAATTTGCACAGGCTGGGAATCAGGACTGGATAATAGGAAGACTAATACTGTAAACTCTAACCTTGTGGTATTAGATTTCAGTTTGTCCAAATGGTACAGGCTGTTCTACTTGCATCTCTAGCAATACACTTTTACCTGACCCAGCCTGTGTAAACAGCACAGTCAAGTAGCTCTAGTGCTTGGCTGCCTTTATGTACTGGTGGAAGTAATGACGCCTAGTAGGTAGTATTATTATTTTATGACATCAGCATAGTATGCCATTTCCTCAAGGGCAGCCCATATCCCCTGCCCTCCTCCATATTGGCAACCAACACTAATTGACTGTGAAAGTGGAGAATTCAATGGTTTAAGGTGCTCTCTTCTGAACTCCAAAATTGTTTGTGGATGGAAATCAGCTGAAGCAAAACATTGGTTCAATTACACTGTCAAGGGATATAGCTCCCGTACAACAAAGAGGTAAACACTTAAAGGAGCCAATCCACTACTATGTATCACTGATATTATCATTCTCTTTCAGATGTGGGAATTGTGTGAATTAATAAAGGCCAACACTGATGCAATCTAGCTTAAAAAAAAAAAAAAAAGCCACGGTCACTTCTCTTGCTGTGAGGAATGAGGAATGAGTGCCACTTGTTTGTTCTGCATGACACCGCAGCACTCTTGCTCACAAGGGTTAGCAACTTCCTCTGTCCAGCTGAGGGTACCATTCAAAGCTTGCAATTCACTGAGAATAAGTCAGTTTTGTCCTTGACGTTACATCAAAAGGCTAAATTGTAATCTTCTTACTTAGGTCAAACAAAACTTTCTCATCTCATTCCCTTCATTGGTTTATTCAGAACATAAAGCACTGCCTAGTATGAATAAAGAAGAGAGTCTGCTTATGCATTCAGCATCCATATACCTCTGACTGTGTGTTTTTTACTGTGTAATAATTGATGACATCTTCCAAAGACAGCCTAAAGGACAGGTACATAAACTGCAAGAATCCAAATGGACATACCTTAAATAGGACCTCATGGTACTTACACTGTTCCCACAGAACCCTAATTATTGTAGAATATTTACCTTTGCTTGTAAGGGGGATAGGTGGTTAATCAGATGTGGATAAGACTGTTGAACAACAGTTTACTATGGCTAAGCACACTGTGGACTTTCTTCTTGGCAGCTGAATGCTCACAAGTGAAGTTGCTCACTTTCCTGTCACTGAGAAAAAGATCTGTTGATCATCCTGGAATGGTTACTTATTTCTTCAGCTTGGGGAAATAAATAGAGCTTCTAAGTTGTGCAGTTAATCCAAAGATCATCATTTTAATATCACATCTCCACAAAATTCACAGTTTTCTCATACATGAAGGGAAAAGTTATGGCTGATTTCAGGAGACATAGAGAAAAATAAAAAATAGAAAAGATGATATCACAGTAAATCAATTTGGAGATTCCAGAAAATTACTGGAACCTTGATATGTTTAAATGGTAAAATCTCAGATTATCAGTCTCTCAATCTATGCTCGCCCACATACCAAAGCAGACAACATGGGGTATGGGGCAGGGATAGAGCATTAGTTTGCTTAGCTTGCAAAAGCATAAGCAGAGACTTTGCCAAATATTTCTTTGAACTATGCTCAGTGAAATGGACTACTTGATTGGACCATGAAAATATTCAGAACTTACAGATCAGAAAATTCCCAGCCATTTCACAACCAAAGGAGCTTTGTCCATAAATCCCAAAGAATTCATTCTCTGGAAGGAATGAACTTAAAACAAAGGTCTATATGTTGAATATCTCAGGGGGAAAAGAAATACAAAAAAAAAAATCCCTGCCTGTAACTTCAATTCCAAATGCATCTTCAGTTTGCTATTGAAGTAGTCCAAAGTCAAGTTAGAAGCTTGAAGTGAATTTCCAGCTGAGAACTGCTCAGAAATTGAGAAAATAAGCCTTTCATAAAGAAGTTTAGCTTAGGGCGTTGATTAAGCATTTTTCCTGATTTCCTTCTCTTCACTCCCAACTTCTGGCTGTGACCAGAGGCATAATTATTGTAATTAAAGCTGGTTATTGGATCCAACCCAAGATGTAAGAGGATATACCACGTATAAATATATCGTTCTTCTTAATTGTCTTCTATTTAAGAATTTCAAGGTGCTTTAAATTTAATCTCACAGCCCTTTTGTAAAATGACTTTTATGATCTTAGTTGGAAAAATAAAGAAACTGAGGTAGAGACAAGATTTATGTACGGTTGCAATAGAGATATGAAATAAATCAAACGCTGGAAATGAGCTTCCTATCATGTAGACTTGTCTTTGTTCTTTTTCCATTAGCATGGCTATTTTCTCAAACTTTTCAGCTCATCACCAACAGATTAAAGTGATTTGGGGAACCATCCAAGTTTCTAGACGTGATTTCCAACTAAAACAGAGACAATAAGCGTAATGAGGCCAAACTTGTACAGACACCCAAAATCAGCATTGAACTTCACTCAGGAAGGAGGTGACACTTGGAGAAATCTGACCACAGGAGATGAGAAAAATAAATAAAGTACCAGAATGGATAGAAGACCCTGACCAGAGATAAATGATTCCTCTCCTGAGATGTGTTTTTGTTTTATCACAATGACCTTTCAGAGAAAAGATGAAGCCAGCCTCAGGTAAAAAGAAATAGCCACATTTCATCTACGGTTAGCCTTTGCGACCTCTGAACTCTGCTTTTCTATCTGAACCTATTTCTATGCACCATTTCTCCTCGCCATAGATAAGAGACGCCCAAGTGCCAGAAAGAAACTTAGAGCTTTGGCACACAGCTTAGCAAGTCAGCATGACTACTCTTTAATTTGGGAAATTATCCCCCTTGATTTTTAACATCTCTCTCCTCCTGCGTCACATGAGAAGCTGATAAACTGTGCAAGCTGCACATGCAGGAGCTACACTTAAAAAATGAATTCCTCATCATACCTGTGTATGTTGTGTGCAGAGGCACATGTATGCATGCATTTACACTACGTCTCATTATCATATCATCGTTTTTCAGCTATCTCTAACACAAGAGCCAAGGGGTTTGGGAGCACACACACACAAAAAAAAGAGAGATTTCTAAGAGAGAAGGAGATTGGGCCGGGGTCATCCAAAAGGGTAATTATTGTTAAATGTCAGGTTAACTCTGAAGGCCTTGACTCATCCAACTGAGAGCAGATTAGCCCAGATGGAGACATTTTCAACACGGTTCTGTCTGACCAATCAGCGACAGCTGGGATTAGCCAAATACCTTCTCTCATCTGCTTGCTCACAGAAAGGTCAGTTTCTGCTCATTGCTTCCCTTTTAAGATGTGCTTTTTTTTTTTTCTTTTTTTTCCCCTTTTTCTTTCTTTTTCTTTTTTTCCTTGTGTGTGTGTGTGTGTCTCGCAGCTAAATGCAGGAAATCAGGGTTCTTTTATCAGCAAATTAAATATTCAACATCTAAAATGCATGGTGGATTTTTTTTATTATTTTTGAGAATCAACTTCATTCGCTTTCAGGAGCACTTTTATCTTTTTTTTTTTTTTTAATGCTGCATACAGGCAGATAAAATAAATACGTAGCTATCAGAACGTCAGTTTGTGCTAAGTGATGTTTCTTCATGGACTACACCGGAGGTGTGTTGATTTTCACCCACTGAGAATTCGGCCTGGTATTACAGCATCGTTATATGCCTGCTGTAGGATGAATTTTCCTTCCTTTTTTCTTGTTTTGCTTTCCTATAGGAAGTCTTTGGTAATTTTATTCTCAGCATTCATCTATTTTAGAGCAACAGTTTCTGTCTTTTATCAGGGACACACACACACACACACACACACACACACACAACAACAACCCCACCAACCACAAGTTAAAACAAAACCAAACCAAACAAAGAACTCTCCCCGAAACCAACCCTGGAGTGTTTTAAAAACTAATCGTCTTTTATGTAAAGCCTCTTTTCCCAGACAGCTTAAATATGTGCAAACATAAAACTCAGTGATAAAAAGAACAGAAACTGAAACAAAAATCACCTTCAGAATATGTTTGCCAGTAATTCAGCACAGGATCCCTAGAAAGATCTTCCACATCTTAATTATTTTTGCAGAATGTGAGACCCTTTTCTTTTTTATTGATTTTGTTTCTGGATTTGCGTTGCTGGTTTTAGGCAGATTTAACAGCAAAGCTATCTGAACATTTTACTGACCTGAGTGTCACACTAAGATGTCTATACAACATTTGGGTATAAAGGGACCTTTAATAATGGGATAGTCACACATCCACTGTAATATATATTTTTTCTTTCAATTTCCAGGGATCTTTAAAAAGGCCTCAATGTCAAACAGCTTTGGACTTTGCAAGACATAAACCATGACACATAGTCAGGGCAAGATCCTGATGGCTGATGATGTTTTCTTATTGATTTATCATGCAAAGTGACCCAGCCTGGGAAGAAATTGGGTATTTCCTACAAGGGAAGAAATGCTTTACACTACTGAGGGAATGCAGTGTACAAATTAGGAGTGCATTAATATTCTGCCTGAGGTTCTGAGAACCAAACAAGAGGAGCTGCTTGGTAACTCTTGCTCAGGGTATTTGTCCCTGGTGAAGATGGTGAGAAACCTGGAGAAGAGGAAATGGAGATATGGAACACTGAGAAAGAGTTTCTGAAAAGATGAAAGTATGGGTTAGCATCCAAAAGGAAGCTGGACAAGTCCTCAGTTTAGGGTATTTATAGTGGAGGCAGCACAGAGCGACAGGCAACTGGACGTAAGGACTCACCAAGCAAGTTGTTTATGATGTCTTCTGCTTCTGCAGTTCCAAAGATCAGACCAGTTCCTCTAATCTGGGCAGAAATTAGAACTCAATACACATAAATAATGAAATACTCCTAAAAGTCTAGAACTGAAGTAATAATGGAAGGAAAAGCTCAGGGGAACGACTCTCCAACTCTAACCTTAAGAGATATGAAATGCATGGATAAGATCTTATTAACCGTCATGAGCTAAATCACGTCCTTGAATGCAGAACATCAACTGACATGAAAAAATGCAAGATCCAAAGCTTTTCTTCTTCACTGGCTGTCCACATTTTGAGTCCAGGTATGGACAGACACATGTGCTGTGAATGTATGCCATGATGGAGCAGGAGCCATGCTCTGATCCTAACTGTGCTAACCTGAAGAGCACAGAGTAGCTACTAGGCAGGAAGACAATATTGCAAGCTCACTTTCATTTTGTAATGCACAAGGTCTCACACATCCATCCTATCTTTATCTAGTTTAGAATAAAATGATTATTCTTCCAATATTCATGGGAAAGCATGAAGAGAATAACTCAAATTTATATAGCAAGTCCTGATTTCCTTAAAAGTTTTTTTTTGCCAATGAATGTCACTGGTTCTCTGTTTGCCACAGCACAGTGGTTTCCTTTGCAGTATATATCCTTCACTCAAGCAGGTAATACCATCAAAATCAATTATTATTTCAATTAAATGACCCTGCCCATCATCACCACAAATTAAATGGAACTACTATGCAAGCTGAAACCATTTATTCATTTAAAACACGTACCCACCATTGCTCTGCCAATTCTTTGAGCTCTACCTTCCACTTGTATCAAGATGCAGCCAGGCTTCCTACTTCCTCATATGGGAGGGTTCTAACAATCATAGATAATCCACGAATAATGCTGTTTTTACTACTGAGGCATTCCCATGTATCAAACTCTATTGCACTATAATGATACGCATAAGTAAGTTCGCAGACGACACTAAGCTGGGAGGGAGTGTTGATCTGCCTGAGGGGAGAAGGGCACTACAGAGAGACCTGGATAGACTTGATCGATGGGCCAAGGTTAATGGAATGAGTTTCAACAGGGCCAAGTGTCGGGTCCTGCATTTTGGTCATAACAACCCCAGGCAACCCTACAGGCTTGGGGAGGTGTGGCTGGAAAGCTCCCAGACGGAAAGGGACCTTGGTGTGCTGATGGACAGTCGGCTGAATATGAGCCAGCAGTGTGCCCAGGTGGCCAAGAAGGCCAATGGCATCCTGGCTTGTATCAGGAATGGTGTGGTGAGCAGGACTAAGGAAGTCATCCTGCCCCTGTACTCAGCATTGGTGAGGCCTCACCTCGAGTACTGTGTCCAGTTTTGGGCACCTCAGCACAAGAAGGACATGGAGGTACTGGAGCAGGTCCAGAGAAGGGCAACGAGGCTTGTTAAGGGCTTGGAGAATCAGCCCTATGAGGAGAGACTAAGGAAGCTGGGGCTGTTTAGTCTGAGGAAGAGGAGGCTGAGGGGAGACCTTATTGCTGTCTTCCAGTACCTGAAAGGTTCTTACAGTGAGAGTGGGGCAGGTCTATTCTCACTACTGACTTGTGACAGGACGAGGGGAAATGGCCTCAAGTTGCGCCAGGGCAAGTTTAGGTTGGATATTAGAAAGAACTTCTTTACAGAAAGGGTGGTTAGGTACTGGAATGGGCTCCCCAAGGAGGTGGTTGAATCGCCATCCCTGGATGTGTTTAAGAGCCGCTTGGATGTGGTACTCAGGGATATGATTTAGCAGAGGTTTGTTGTTGTGGTATTGTTTTGTGGTTGTTTTTTAAGAGATAGGCTACTGGTTAGGCTGCGGTTGGACTTGATGATCTTCAAGGTCTTTTCCAACCTGAGTGATTCTATGATTCTATGATTCTATGATACAGAACTCTTTCTATGGCAAATATGATTTTGCTCCTCGCCATAGTATAGATACAAAGAGAAAAGAGAAGGGTGAAATGATTTGCCCAATGGAAAATAGTAGGTCAGTGGCAGATTTCAAAGCAGAACCCAGGTGTCTGGAATTGTAGGCTTCCTGCCTAGCCACTGGACCACACTAATTCCCAAGAAGAGCTCAGCCTTGTTATTTTTAAGCTTACTGTCCTACACAGCTGCTCGTGCACTTCTCACATTGTGCTTCTAGGAAATTAACATATTTAACAATATGTCACATGCAAAAAACAAATGCCTTTGATAAATATTTGAATCAGACAGGGAAACCAAGTTCTTTTCAGTATTCAGGGCTAAGCATCTTATCAAAGACCTGTTCAAAATGTAACACAGCTTCATTATGCAATTCTATCAGTTTAATAAGCTACCATTTCAGTAGCAGGAAATTTCTTACCCAGAATCCCACTAGAAAGCAGAGAACTGAGAGAGCTTTTAGTAAACTTGGAAAGTGAGGAACCTAAGTTAATCTGGATGTCAGGCTCAAAAAGCAAAATTAGTTTATGCATGAATCTAGACTCATATTTGGAACTAAATTCTAACTTACACATGTGCTTTGCTTCATATACACTAAAATTTATGTCCCTCTATCTAGACATATAGTTATATTTCAAGTCAAGCGGAGAAGATTCAGTGAGATAATGAAGATAAGAATCCACAGGAAACAGCTGAGCTCAATTCTATTTTCCAAACCTCCCAAGTTGTAAAGTTGTTTAACAGAATTCATATTAATTTACTGCAGAGCTAATTTAATAAAAGAAAGTATTTGAGCAAATGACCTTCTTAATACAAATATAAATCATGGTGTTTGTATTCACACAGAGTGGAAACAGGCTCTACCACAGGATATTTAGAGAAGCGTAGAATGAACTTTGGGGTGCAAGGCTCTGTTGGACTGTGGGTTTTGGTTTCCTATCCATTTGACTTTGGTTCTCCTAGCCCATTTTGACTGCCATGGTCTGGGGTCCTGTAACAGGAAACACTAACTCGATTTGCTACAAGACATTCCCTGATGTGATATCCTAGTTCAGTAGTGTTTTGTACTGCACTCCATGTCTAACCTAACCCCCCTATAATCTTTCATGCATTTTGACACTCTTGCCAAGGTGTCCTTTGCCTCAGCAATGTTATAGCTGCAGGAAATCCTCCTGCATTAAGGTCTCACCTGGTTGGATGAACACATCTCCAGCACATCTTTTGTGCTGCTCAAAGGAGTTAAGGTTTCAGAATTTGGTCATCAGTGACTGCTCAGAGCATTTCAATGACTGTGATGCCTTTTTATGTATGTCATGGAATATCACGAGAATGGCTGATCTACTGACACACCCCATAAGACTGTCATTCATTGAGTCTTGATGAGAATTGCTTTGCCTGTTACATCTGAAGGGCAGGAGAGGACTTCTTGTATGAACAAGGGGTTTATGGGCACTGCTAGTACTTGGAGAACTCAGAGTAAAAAGTGATAATCAATCATGTAGCAGTGGTTAAACATACTTAGGCAAAGTGTGGACAATACAGTCGATTAATGTCACTGTCTTCAGTTCAGGCCAAAAGGTAACCAACAAGAAACATCTCCATATTGTCCAGCTTGGTTCTTCCAATCCATAAATAAAGATAATTTTAATGCAGAATCTTAATATCCTCAAACTACTGTACTTCTCAGGACTCTTAAGTATGAAGTTGTTATAAAACAGATATTATCATTGTAAAAATAGACTTAAATCATATTTTGGAGTAACAGCCTGATGAATAAGAATGAACCAAATACGGTTTAAAATGGAAAGTGTTTTCTGTTCAAGAGCTTTACACTTTGAGGTGTCTAGAAGTACATCTAAGCCATCTACACCAAAAATCTCCCAGTACTAAACAGTTAATATTTATAGGTAACTTATCATTACTATCAACAGACAAAAAGCTACAATAATCCGATTGCCATCACTTTAACCAAAGCCCGTGTCGTAAACCTTGTAATTTTCTGCTGTCATGCTCAGGCACTTTCAACACATTTAAATTAGAAAGGACTATGCTAATTTTGCTTCATAGCCAGGGTAATTGTTGTAAGACATAATTATCTTTTTTTTTTTTTAAAGGATCATTTTATTCTCCAGAGTTGTTTAAATTCAGTCTCAGTTACTGCTCGTCCTTTCATCCCTACACTGCATTCTGGCTCCCACCTCCATTAAATTATTCTTTTCATCTTCGTTAGCTGGAGACAACTTAACCCTCCTTTCTGATGGACATTTCAGGCCTTGGCACAACTCTATTAAAAGCAGGAAAGTATGCTAAAGAGAAATCCAGTTCTTTGTCTCCTTCTGACCTTCCTGAAGAGTCCTCAGTAGGTCTGACAGGTTAAGTCATCTTTGAAGCCTATTTAAAGTTATAGCCCAGCATATAGTCTTCTTGAGTACTGCTGCATCAGAGCATTTTCTTAACAAAAGAAGCAAAGAGTTTAAGCTTGATAATACCGCAATGCAACTAAGCACAAAGAAAAAATGTGAACTTTCCACTAGATAAAGTCCACCAGGCAGGGCACTGCCTGTAACTCATATCCAAAACTTTTAGGCCAGAAAACTGGTAGAGTCTGCAGTAGATGCACAGTCCACAAGTCCAGCCAGCAGATGGGGGACTGCTAATTGCTTAAGCCCACTTGTGCCCGCTTAAGTCATTGGCAGGCACTGCAGGTGAGAGCTGCTTTACAAACCACCTGCTTTGTGCCACTGCTGAGAATATCGTATGGTGTGTCCTTACAGCCAGAATTCACTGCTCCCTTGTTATCAGGGCACCTGGAGCTAGAGCTAAAGGAAACAGTCCTGAATGGAAATAACAGTGATACTATTTACAGATTAAATGCAGAGAACTGAATGGAAGCATTGTTTGCAATTCAGGTGGACTGACATTGGCACCATGACATCTTCTGATGCCAAATGGAAGACCTGAGCACAAAAAGGTGAAACATTTAGGCTTGATGCCAGCAGACTTTGGCATGCCACATACTCTTCAGAGCATGTCAGCAAGTCAGTTCCTGGGCATGTTAAAAGGTGTACCTCAGTAATTGAGAATCTGATGCCTCATCAGAGCTTCAAATGTCTCTTGTAAGGTTGCTCTAAAGAGTTTCCAGAAGACAGCTATTTCTTTCTCTTACATGTTTTTTTCTCCACTAGAAGTTCAATAGTATAGCAGGGGAAAATTTGAAGCAACAAAGGCTCGGTGATTGTTGCCACACATCAGCTGTTACAGATAGGGCTCATTAAGGAACATTCTCTGTGCTATAGTATTGGCCCAAAGGAGGTGGTAAATAAGTAGTGCAGCTCCCTGGCCTTAGGGTCAACCTCTTCTCCCTGTGTCTGTGGAACAAAATGTTGTTTGGGAGGGGGGGGATTAGGGGCAGAGAGGGCTTGGTGGAAAAACTTCTTATTCAGTTCTTCAGCATATACTTACATAACCTGATTTGCAGATGTACAATGCAGCTGACAATGTTCTTGTCCCAGTGACTGTCCTTGTCACCACTGCATCTGAAGGTTTTTTGGCTATTAACACAGCTATCACTTTAAGCAGTTTGTTCTTCTGTCCTCTCCCTAAAAGAGGACATTTGAGCAGTAGAATGGATTCAAACCTTTTGTAAATTGATCATCATTAGTAACCAAATAGTTACTAATTCAATCGGCAATAGTCAAATCTGGTTGTTGCAGTCAAGAAAACCTTACGGCACTTGATCATTTCTTCACATTCAACTGATCTCCATGATCAGCTGAAGAGGGAAGCAGGATTTCAAGTCTATGTAGTTTCATTTCTTGGCTGCATTTACACAGAGTTTAAACTCTTAAATGGAGAGAACAACAAAGACGGGTTGCCTAAATGATAAACTAAAACATCTCAGGGTATTCATCTGTGCCAGTACTGGCTGAGAAAAGGAATACTAATGAAGGAGACTGTTTTCAATTAGGAACCTCTAACAGTGTCCTGAAATAAACAAGAAGTGAAAATTGTCTCTCTGGAAGCCCTGAACTCAGAAGTTTTGTTTGTGCACACACACATATGTCTACACACACTCACACACAGACTTCATTTTCAAATGCCACGAGTCATTTATATCACTGCTAATAACTCTGATGAGTTACACATGCAGTCGCCGCTCCAGGCTCTGTGTCTCCATGTTCTTTCAGCATCAGGGGTTAACTTAATTCCTGCTACAGTTGTCATGCTGGAAACGCCTAAGGTTATAAGGAGAAATGCCTGGGATCAGGCAAAAAGTACTGAATCCTATAATGCTGAACCGAGCAGCAGACCTTGTCATCTGCTCAGTCACAACCACTGTTTGGAAGCACTTGCAAAAAGCCAGGCCCCATATTAGCATTCAGCACTCACTCCTCTGCGCAGCAGGAAAAGTTGAGGTTGATGTGGTTACTGGTACTTGGATTCCTCATGCAAAATAGGAAAAGATTTTACAACAGCCATTAAAAGTTCAATCAGAGCAGTTCTGCTGCAGCTTCAAAATACAGTCTCATGGCAATATTCATCTTCCAGAAGAACTTTTTCAATCTGGAGAAAGGATCACATTCTGTTCCCTTCACTCAGTGCTGAGTGGTAAGATAGAAGCCATCAGAGGAAGAGAGAGCTGTAAGTCACTGCTGAAGTGCAGAACAGGAGACAGCCACATTTCTTTCCATCTGAACTGCCCCTTTCCTTATTTCCTACCCACTTTGACACCCAGTGCTCTGTTATGCCAGGAAAACTGTGAGTATATGGACATTTATCAGGCAGGAAATATTCCCCCATATTATTTGTAAGCATGTCATTTCCAAGAGGTATTCTGGGTTGTTTAACAACTTGCAGTGCTTTTGTAGCTGCAGAAAAGGTCCTATGGGCCATTAAGCAATCGCTTATTGGTTAAATATCTCCATTCTCAGTAATGAATTGCTATTTTGTAAGAACAAACATTTCCTTTCAGTTTAATTTTCAAATTTTGAGGTCACAATGATGTGTGCTCTGGAGAGGGAATAAAGTCTGGGACCAGGACATTAATACGCTCCCAACTTTTATTTCCTTCAACAACCTGACCATAGAACAACCATGAGGATGATTTTCTTTATTGTTTTCAGTTTCATACTTTATGCTTTTTTTTTGTAGGTTTTTTTGCTTTTTTTTTTTTCTTTTAATTGAAGAACAACAATCTTGGACAGACTTGGAAAATTTATTCCCTTGTTTGTTCCGCTACTAGATCCGATTTTGCAGAAGTGTCTTAAGAATAAATAGTGTTTTTCAGTGCATTTTTTTCCCATTTGTCTGAAAGATTTGCCCTTTGAGAATGAAGGAACACTTTCTATAACCTCTACAATCTTTCTTTCTTCTTAAAAGAGTCCAGAACTTCCCCAGCATCCACAATTCTGTTGGTTTTTTTTTGTCCCCAGAGGACTTTATGCCCTGCAGTTTTCTATACAAGCAGCTCAGAATGCTACGCCGACTTGGGGAAAGGATGTATAGCCTCATGCTGCAGGTGACAAACCTGAGGTGTGAAGATCTGAAGTGCTAGAGGTCACACTGCTGAGGAGGGAAGATAACTAAGCAGAGCCAGGTCCACGGCATGTGGTCAGACCCCACACACTATGGATGAGTCAATGGAACCAATAGGAAACCTGCCTAAGTACTGTCTTCCCAGCCTCCCCTCAACCCCAGAGGTTAAAATCTAGTTTTCTATATTTTGCAATGAATGGGATCACTAACAAGATTGAGGAAAATGTGGTTAAATGGGCAAAGCAGGTGCCTTTGATTCCATCCCTGGCTCTACCACTTAGTTTCTGGGGTGGCCTCTGGCAAGTCTATTTCTCTTTTTTCTCCCTCAGACTGTTAATTTACAGTCTCTTTTTAGCCTGAAGGCACAGTGGGGCAGTGACAGTCTCTGCAAAATGTTAGTCCAGTTCCTAGCATGATGACTCACTACACAGAGCAAAAACTCTAAGGCACAACCATAACATTATTTTTATTCTACTATTCATTACCCTCCCTGTGAGTGCCATTGCAGCCTTTCATTACTGTTTTGCAGAAGAACGAGGAAACAAATTCTGAACTAAACACTGAGATTTGGAGCTACATTTTCACCGTTTGCTGGGTTTGAAGGAATAGTTAAGGCAGTTGTTCCATGCATTTGAATATTAATACTCCTCTAGTCACTGTTATTAAAGCCCACCTTGTCTCTGGGGAGACAAAGTCCACTGTATTGGTTGTTAATATACAGATGGTAGCAAATGTACAGAAGGAATAAGCAAAGGAAAGCTCACCAGTGGTGGTGCCTTGGCTGAAGAAGCTGGGGCAGTCCTCACTGGTGAGCAGTCTCCAAGAAATGTTGCCTCAGTGGGAGTCAGCCCTTAAATGAGGTCTCAGAGGGGATGGAGTCGAGCTCCACCCCTTCCGGGAGCACAGCTACATCACTCTCACCTGTGCTCCCACAGCTGACCCCACACTTGCCTCAGATGATTAATCAGAGGTTCAGGCTGTGATTACCAATCTCCCATACATCCATACTGACAAAGGACCTGCTAGGGTCAGTGAAAATGAGTCAAGTCTTTGGAGAATCTACATACCTGCACATGCCCACGTTTTGGTGGCATGCACAAGGACAGTGTCAGCAATAGCAGCAGAGGACAGCAGGAGCTCCATTGCTTCAGAGAAACCAGAGACCCAGTGCCAGTTCCACAGGGGTCGTATTCAGAGGACAAAATGCAGTTACTCAAGGTTGATACCTGCATAAGAGCGAAGCATTTCCAATCCAACACAGGAGTACCAGTGTGAATGAGGTACATCTCAAGCTGCTGGTTTCCAACTAAGTCACCTCTAGTTTCCAATTAAAGCAGGAATAGTAACAGTATGAGAAGGGGAACAAACCTCTGGGAAATGGTACAAGCATCATTTTCCCCTCTCCACTGTGCATGGGTGTGGTTTAGGGCAGAGTCACTGCTCATGTAGGTCCCCTGGGTGCAAACATCACCCTGTGCAAGCACAGTTGCATCAGAAGGCACTGAAGTGGTCAGTGTCAAAGAAGGGTCTCCTAGCCACCAGCGAGACCTCACACGTTGGAGAAGTGTATAGCAAAAAGAAAGATGCATCTACATGAGCCCCTAAAAAGCATTTGCAAATCCAAAGTATGTCGAGTGATGGAGCTGTGAAGAGCTGGCACTACCCTAACTCACTGACTTTTTACTCAAAAGTCATTTCGCTGTGCAAACAAGCATCAGGAAGACCACCTATTGATTCGCTTTCCTCCCTCTAGACACTTACACTCTTATCGAGCAGAGAGCAAAAGAGAGAGCAGAAAGAACGAATCTGTTATGTGGCACAGCTGAATCTGCATCATCTCCATGCTGGGGAGGACTGTTTCCACCTTGCTCCGCTAGGGACGTTTCCCTGCATATGGACACCATGTCAGAATATACCATCTTTCTCCTGATTAAGTCATTGAAGGGGCAAAAGCCAGCTCCAGCCTCCCCGCTTGGATTTAACCTCAATGGGTTAACTTCATAAAACTGCAGCTCTTTATTCCAGCCTGCGATTTCCCATCATACTTTAGGACCAGCGAACCGTCCCTTCATTGATGGCACCTTTTGGCTTCACAATAGAAGCCAATTTGTTAGAATTCTTCACAGGTCAGGGGCTGTGTGAAGATGTGGAGGGCGCAGCAGTGGCCGCTGGAAAATGAAGTTGTATTCGCTTGGCAAATTATACGTCTGCTGCACTTTATGGGCCTTGATTTCCTTTCCCCTCTCCCTTTCCCCTTCCCCCTCCCCACCCTCCAGCCCCTCCCTTATCTTCTCTTTCTTTTTTTTTTAAATCGGAGAAGCGTGTATGTGAGCTATCGTCACATATCCAGTTAATGTAGGTTAATAGATTGATTCCAGTGACACGGATCATAATGAACAGTAAATTGTTTTATCTCTTAAGTCTTATTTGGTCAGCCAGGAAAACATATGAGGTAATATGGCTTGGACTAAATGGACCGTATAATAGATCTCCCTCTAAAGAATAAGGACAGGGGTGACAGCGCCTCTTATGATTAATGAAAATAATAATGGTCCTGAAATTGAAATTTTTCTAATTTTTTTCCTTCTTCTCTCTTGGCTGCCACCAAAAACTTCAGCCAGCAGATGATTTGTGCACAATAACCACCTCTGACTTCTTCCTCAACTCCTAATACAAGTTTGGGGAGTGCTGGGGAGGGAGAGTGGAAGAGGGATGGATGGTTGCCTGCATTTCTAGGAGCTCGGCTCAGCAGCAGAGAAGCATATAAACAGACACCGTTTGCTTTTAACCTGGGATTTAAAGCAAGTGCTTTATGAGCAAGTGCTCATAACTTGCCCAAACATGGGATGTCCAAAAGCATCCAAGGGAGCTGAGACTGGAGCATCCACCTCATTAATGTGCTCTGAAAATACCAGGTCTTAAGCATTCAGACACATCTGCTTGTTTATTTATGTAGGAGCCCCTTTCTTTATTGCTTATGTGCAGCATTCAGAATGATTTGTCATTATTAATGAATATTTACACTTGTTCAGTGTCAGTGCTGCTTGCCATAATAAATGTATAAGAAGGTTATTCCCTGGGTGAAGAATCAGGTTTGGGCAGAATCAGAGTAGTTAAAGGCAGTTTGTTTGTTTGTTGTATGTAGGATTTTGGCCAAAGTACTTCCATTTGGCTAAAGAGCTTTCAAATAAGACTTGTGAGCATTTATCTTGAACAGCATCAATGACCAGACAGACAGCATAAGAACTCTGTCACTCACAGATGGATAATCCAAGGACTATTAATAATGAGGAAAACAAACCCAAAGGGGAGCAGTAAGATATGTGTGCAAGTATTGAACAGTACAACACAAGATGACCAGAACAGCCTTTCAGGGGCACTGGAGAACATTTGTGTGTGTATGCATGTTTAAATCCCTCACCCCTTCTAGTAAAGCTGTAAGTGAACAGCAGTACAGCACTGAATATAAATTTAATCCACAGTAATTTCATATAATGTAAAACAAAAACAACAATCTTGAGAACTGTCCCAGGGAGCATCTTCCAATATGAGCATGGCAATATGAGTCAGTGCACATATGGCCACTTACAGACAGATCTGGATTTTGCACCCCTCACTATTTTTATGGTGCTTATACTTTTTCATTCTTCCTTTCTTTTTAACCTAATTCTGTTTAAGACTATGACAAACAGCAGTAAGTGCCTGGTCCCTTTTATTCCTCTTTTATTTTTCTTCTTTATGGCTTCTTTGTTGTATATGATTTCACTCTTATAGGATCAATAAAAGGTTCACAACACTGCAAAGTTTCGGAAACCAGAAACTGCACTTAACAAGTGGGATAATACGGATTGCTTCCTGATGCTTCAGCAGAGAAGAATCCTTTCTCTCTCTCTCTCTCTTTTTTTTCATCTCCCAATATCTAATCTCAGTATCTTCAGTCACGCTTTTGAGTTCTACACTGGCTGTCAGCCGGCAACCAGTTCAGACATTCAACTCCTTTGGATTAACATCAAGCTCTGCAGTTTGGGTATATTAGCAGTAGGGTCAATCACAGCATCAGGAAGCAGTCTGAGCAGTAAAAACAAATAAATAAATAAATAAAGGAGAAGAATAAAAGGAACCCTCTGAACTTCAAGAGTCTGAAAAACTCAAACTGAGACTAAACTTCATAAATATCCCTAATCTCCGGTTTAGAAGCTAGGATTGTTTATGATTCATGGCATTTGATGACATTTAACAGCATGCAACCCATTACAGCCCTTAAGTCATTACATAACACGGCAGAAAATGTCATCAGGTGCCACAACAACAAGGCAGGTTATTGGAGGGGCAAGGTTCAGTTCAGATTAGTTCAGACTTCTGACAGATGCTAGCCCAGTTCCAAACCCAAATTCTGTTTGTCAGCCTTATCTCTCCAGCAGATCATCCTGGCTTCTCTTTATGTTGTGCAACTTACTCCTTTGCAGCTCAAAATTCAAATTCCCAAATCATTATTTTTCTATTTTTATTAATGGACTGAGTTCTTTATTTTTCTAAGATGGACCGAGGTCAATCTGGGCCCTTTCTGAATAGGCAGAGAGGTACTTCTATCTGACATTATCCCTCAGTAATTTGGCACCACAGGATGCTTTTGTTGGGCCTCATTGGCAAAACCGGTCTGAGTAGATCCCACCATCAAGTGATAGGCATCAGTTAGGGAACCAAAAGGGTTAGTGAATGACAGTAATGTGTGTGAATAACACGCTTCATAGCCATGTTTCAGGGCACTACAATTAACCTTAATAAAGCTACCAGCATCTGGAAACAAATGGGGCATTAAAAATCTGTATGAAATATTTAGCTGGAGATCTTCTCATAAACAGTGGAGTGTGACAAACCAAGTTCTAATCATCTGCAGTAGGGGAGAATTTCCTTCAAAATAAAGAAAAGTTACAAAAATTCCTGGGAAGACACTTCAACAGATAGCAAAGAGAAGAGTTTTGATATCGCTGCATTGCTTTGGAGAGCCAGGTTCAGAAAGCATCGCCTATGAATACTGAACAAGAAGCACTGGCTTCCAACAACAAAATCCACACCTGCTGGGAAGCTGAGAAGTTCCACCATTTATGTTCCTTTAGTGCCTAAACCCTACTAATGTTTCAAAGCAGAGCAGGTATTTAAGAGAAGTGTTGTGGGGATGTTCCCATTTTCATGTTAAAAACAAGAGAAGCATCTACAGAATGGCACAAGAGTGAGTATTAAGGGTAAATAGATGGTAACAAAAGAAAACAATTAACCTTTGTAGCCTGAGAAGATTTTCACTTTTAGACACCATATTGTGTTTCCAGTTGATTTATCTGTACCAGTTTAGACTTCTTATCACTAATTATACATGAGCTATCTTTTAGAAGCTTTCAGGTGGCATGAAGTTACACGCAGTAAAGCCCAAAAGTAGCATTCTCATCTGTTGACATTGTGTCTTGTCTGCTCAAAAATACAACAGTCGTGTACAATTAGCTTATTTATTTTGGGGAAGTCTTGAGGCATAGATATTTGATTTAATGTATATATTTTGCATAATAATAATATACACGTATCACGTGCTTGTGACTTTCTCTTCCATTTAAGAGGTGGGTATATTTACACATAACATTGCACTGCATTATTTCATCTCTTATTGAAGAAAAAAGATATTAAAAAATCCAATGACTGATTTTGCTTCTAGAACCAAGTTAAATATTTTCTTGTCAGTACGCTCATAACTTCAGACTGCAGAGGTCATGGCCTTGACTTTCTCCTTCAGATGGTTTGTGAGTGGAATGTCCTTGAGATTAAGATTCCCTTTGTTTTCCTTGGGAGGGGCTTTGCTTACACTGGCAAGCAACTGAGACTTGCCAAGGTCCTCCAGACTCTGTTTATTAGATTTTTATCTTCTTATCAGAGTCTTCCTCCTTAAATCATGTCAGCATTTTACCACTCTTCAGGGATTCCTGGTGTTTTATTGTCTCTGAACTGCTTGGGAGGTGGGGGTGAAGGAAGATATCCTAGCAAAAATAACATTTATATAATGGCAGTGATGGAAAGACACAAGTCTCTCCTTAAGCTTCTCATTCTGACCAAAGGTACCGATAACTGACCAGGTTCTACAGATTTAATTAAATCTGTATTTAAACAAACTCCAGTTGATTTTGTTGAGAGTTTTGTGCCTGGTGAAGGACTATATAATTTGGTCTGGAATTCCTTCTCAACTCTGACATGAGAAAAATCCAGTACAGTTGGTTATTGTCATTATATTGTTTTTCCTGGCAAAGTGGAATTTATTTTTGTTATTATTTTCACAGTTAAAGGTCCATTGTGGCTTAATGTAGTAATACCTATAAATATGCAATCTTCTGGATTTAATTTCTAAAATCATCAATGTCTGTCACTTAAAGATGATTCATATGAGTCTACATGTTACTGGTTTACTGTGTATAAATGTGTATACTCCCAAAGAACAGAATCTCAATTTTATCTTCAATTAAAGATCTCTATAAATCTTAGTGTATAGACTCTCCCAAATCTGCTTTGGAGTAAACTAAACACACAAAAAAATTCCTTTTCCCAAGGTCTCAGCCAGGGAGTGAATAAATCCTTATCATAAACAAAGCAAACGTAGGACATTTCTAGACTTGAGAGCTTTAAATGGTGCAGGGGAATGTAAATGATTCATGACAAAGACATAAGCAAATCACAGTTTGTTCCACCTGTGCCAACAGATTAACAGTGGCTGAATCTCAAAATGTTTGAAAGCACAAAAGTTTATGGCGTGAAGTTGAAGGCTCACTTTCAGTTCTATGACATTGATGAAGAAGTTAACCCTTTTTAGAAGGTGATGTAGAAGAGGAATCCAAAGAGAAAATGCAACCACTGGTTCAGAATATATGAACAAGTCCCCACATGGCGTAAAACTGTATATCATCATTAAAGGTATTCGCCTGTTGGCATCACTTAAAGATGTGCCTGGTCTGGTAATATAGCAATGTGTATATTAGATATGCATAGACAGACAGACCAGATTTGTACTAGTCTTTGAAATATATTCGTCTTGGGATTGCTGTCACACTTTGTCAGGAGAATGAATCAGTGGGACTGTTCATACTTTTCTGCTTTAGGTAACTATTCTTTTGATAATGAATCTTTAATGATAATTGCTCTTCTAAAGAGAGCATTTTCTACCCTTGTTAAAGCAATACTTTCTTGTGGAAATGTACTTAACATTAAAGCTTCAAGACTGATGTACTTTTCCAATTGATAAAGATCTCAGTAAAGGACAGCAACCTGAAAATTTGGGATAAGTTGTCCAAAACACAGAAGATAAAAGTTAACTGTGAAGAAAGACGTATGAGATGGTATTTCTGATGTTCTCTACAAAGTATTAGAGTAACATCTTCAGTCATAATGCTAGCCCTTACCTTAGATAATCTACTATTCTTGTTAAAATGAGTGTGAAAATATTCTTTTAGCCATTTTTCACATGCACAATGTAATGCTTCAAAATACTTCAAGTTTGGGGATAAACACAAGTTATATCATTCCATGATTTGGTAATGAATCTCAGTAACTATTCAAAAACAGTATCTTTACAGACACAACGCAGTTCTGATAAGTTTACTTATGACTACCTGAATTTTGCAAACCCAATGAGCTACAGGTCTGAGCCCAAAATAGATACCACCATAGTATCATGGTGGTAAGGAAAGGAAACAGATACCACCACGCATATGTGTAGATCACTTTGCAACCTTGAACATGAAGAACCGCATCACAGATTGTGAAATGTGATTCTGCTAAGCTTCTCTGACAACGAGCAAATACTAGGATTGTTTTGCCTTTCATTTATTTTTAAGAATTTGAATGATAAAGGACAATTTGGGGTCCACCGTGTTCCGTCCCCTGCCATTGCTTCATAGAGATGTGCCCTCTGTATATAACAGAAGGAAGCATCAATGTTTTACCAGCAAGCTGTTAGAGCCAAGTGCAGGAACTGCTGCAGCATGTGCCTGAGATTCAACTTGTACAGTGGAAGTATATTTACAGGACGGAGCATGTGATTTTAATTGCAAGTATGTTCCTTCTTCCTTTTAAATTCTGTGTGTTTTCACACATACCATTAAAAGATTATCATATGAGCTTTCTTTGCACTCTATGGCATGTCTTCCAGAATGAGAGGAGAAAAAAAATCCCTGCTAGTGCCAACAAAATCACATACCAAAAATGAAAAACAGATAAGGCAGCAGATTCAGCATGAAGTGGAGTGGGAGAAGGATTCAGATAAGAGGAGATCCAAACTCTTAGGCTTTCTACACTCCACTCATTCTTATACAGATTTTATCCCCCCTTTTTTACTTTTCTTCCTACTTGTCTTTGTTTTCTTTTCTCTCTTTAGGATCCTCTTTTCTTCATTATCTGACTTCACATCTCCAAATTCCAGGCATTTAGTTCTACTGCCCAGAAAAGGACGAGGGGTTCAAAATGGGGCATGGTGACTTCTACTCATGTGTTTGAGAAAGTGTTTTCTGGGCAGCTGAGCACTGCCTTTGAAAGTGCAAAGGGAATAATAGTGCAGGCTTCAAGGCATTAGGCTTAATAACCCTCAATAATTCAGGCTTCTGGATTTATGTGCACCATATAAGAAAACTTAAAATGATTTTACTATTTAAAAAATTGACTGTATTTTTAATGAGCTCACTGTATATTTCAGTAGGAAACATTGTCTCCTCATTTCTGCTTCAGGCTGGTGGTATTTCACTAGCACTCTCCTTTTAAAAGAGATTCTCATGCTAAAACAAACTATATAAAAAAAAAAAAAAGCAAACAAAGAATTGAATAAGTACAGTTTGTTTTTTGCCAGTAATTTATGGCAGTGCCATCTGGTTTTGCACTTCTTTTGCCTTTCAGTGTAGTTCATTTTTTAGCCAGAAATGTTTCTGGCCATGATGAACCATTTGATGATGTTCTAGATCATTTTTGTAGGCAAATTTGTAACAAGGAATCTTAGGAAAAAAATATATGGGGAATGACATGTTTGCCTCATAACAGATCAACACCTCTTAAACAACTCTGACATAATTTCTCCATGTTAGTTTATATGATCACTGTACATAATCTCTATCATCACAATGCCTGAGTGGATATATGAAATGTCAAAAATGAATCCAAGCCACAATGTCCCGCAATGGAATCACAGAATCATTAAAGTTGGAAAAGACCACTGAGATCAAGTCGCCCAACCATCAACCCATTCCCACTCTGCTGAATAACCACAACCCTCAGTGCTATATCTCCACAGTTCTTGAGCACATCCATGCATGGTGACACCAGCATCTCCTATGCCAGTTCTCAACCATGTGATCAGACCACTTAAATTGTCAGAGCTAACTAGAAAGTCAGGGACAGATTAACCTAGCACAGTCTGGTGATGGGAAAATGGTCAACAAACTTTCCCAATGAGCAGGTCAAATATGAAGAACTGTCACTGTTCAGTTCTTCTCTTGCAGCTTCAGTGTTGGTTAAGAGTAAGAAGCTTTGACTGGATTTGAAGTGGATGCCATGTTTTCCCTGTAATATATCTCTGCTTTATATGGCTCTTATTTTCAAAATCACAAATTACCAGAGAGTTTGGAAAGCGACATTCTCTGAGTGGTAGTAAATTGTTAGGCTGTTTGCTTAAACCTACTTCCTGGGATTAGCTCTGACCACTTCGAGAGTTCTGGGCTGAAAGCGAGACGAGGGTCAAGTAGGAGATTTCACTGCTATCTGATACAGGCTTACCCCCTCCAGTAAGAGGAAAGCTTTTCAGCCAATCCTGTCTAATGCTTCCACCTCAGACTATGCTTTGTTTTGTTTGTATGTGTAAGGAGGTTTGAGGGCAGGAGGGCACAATTTTAAATCCCAATTCACGATTCCATAACACCCATCATTATCTGTCTATGCATGGTGATTATTGCCTTGCTTACAAAGCCCACTGTTCAAATACATTCGATACTGCAGAAGAGACCATGTTCAACTGGGTTATTCCACTGCTGAAATCCTTCTGACTTTTTCACCCATTGACACACTTATGGTTATACGAAAGATCAATACTCTTACATTAGGCTGGGATTATTTTAACAATCTCCAAAACTGAGAATATAAAACTCACAATAACGCAGTAGGAAATAGGCATGAATAACCCTCTCCTCAAATTCTCACAGACCAAAACTCACCCCTTATTTGTATCAGATTTTAAATTGGTGCTAATGAAAGAAAACTGAGCGTAAGAACCATGATCCACCCCCTAGCTGGAAACCTTACGGGATGGATAGGCAGACAGGCACAGACAAACACTAACCTTTCCCCCCTCACTCCTTTAATGCTCACATATGAATCCCACTATATGTAAAGTGAGAAGGTCATAAAGAATTACTTATTACGGCCTTAAATTTGATTAGACCATTTCTTTGTTCTAAAGTAACAGTAGGTTAAAGAATACCTTTTAAAATATAAAAATCAAATTTTATTCAGGAGGCAGAGATAGAAATTGCAGAGTCGAGGTATATTTTCATACTGAGGTTCCTATTTAGATATGTTCAATAAATGCAAAACTCACTATCTCTGTAATCTACGCAAAGCAGATTCTCCACAAATTTGTCCAGATTCACAACAGCAATGTGGACACTGAGGTTATGCTTTGGGTGCCCTGAAATTCAAATCCTCAGCCTCATTTCTCTCATGATTTCATTTATATGTTCTTCCCATTTGAACATGTTATTATTCCCACGTGATAAGGAAAAAAAATCAACCTAAAGTTCATTGTCCTTAGATTTAAAGTTTCCTTCTTATTCTTGAGAGGAAAGGGAAAAAAACAGGAGAAAGAAAAATGACTTTCCTAGACTGTAGAGCTCAAAAGAACACAAGCCACCTCTCTGGAGGTCAACCTGAAAAGATTGACTTCAGTCCTCAGAGTAATGTGGTAGACCCTCGACATTTATAGTATGCAGCTGCTGAGGGAGAGAATTGAATACTGACCTTCCTAATTCAGCAACAGAGGTAAGAAGAACTCCACAGCTCACTGAAATTGCAAAGCATATAAAGAAACTCCCCCTTCAGCATTATTTATTTGGGTGAACTCTCTCTGTAACACAGAAAAGGCAATGGCATGCTTATTTTGCAAACAGATCATTTTGTCCGGTTCCAAAGCAAGCACATTAGAAGAATTCCTCCATAATAAATCCACCCAAGGCCCAGCACCCGCTTGCTGTTGTGTATGGGATTTTTTATTTATTTATTTAACCATCAACAACAGAAAGAAAAAATAAGGAATTGCACATATAATGAGACAATGTCCTTCTCCAGCGAGAGGAGAGTTCAATAGTTTAATTTTTGTTAACCAAAATCCCTTGTACTAAGGTAAATTACATTTTCTATTACTAGCTCTTTTAATTGTCAAGCAATAAGAGTTTATGCACTCATGCAAAGCAGCAGAGAATTTCCCATAATGTTACAAAATAAAACCTGACAAAGCACAATAATCTTTAGTTTATTGATGTGCTACTCAGCTGTGGAAAGCATCAGATCTGTAATGTGCTTTTAGTTAAGAAACTGGTGCCCAGATAGAATCATTGGGAATCACAGTTGAGTTTCAGGTTCCACGAATATATACATATCCACATGTGCATAAACTAGAGTAGTGTTGTTTTCCTTAGGAAAACAATGCTGAAAGACTAACACTTACAGCAAAGGTTCTAAGACTGAAATAACACAAAGAAAGTAAAAAGTGTGTCAAGGCAAACAGAATTTGTTAGCTAACGGTGTATTACGAGAAGCTTCTTAATGGAATCATAGAATCATATTATCTTTTGAGTTGGAAGAGGATTCTTAAGGGTCATCAACTCGAACTCCCCTGCAATGAACAGGGACACCTACAGCTTGATCAGGTGCTCAGAGTCCCAGCCAACCTGACATTGAATAGCCCTCCATCCCCAGGTGTAATAAGTCAGGAAAGAAAGGCAAGAGACCGACTTGGCTGAACTGGGACCTGCTGGTCAAACTGGAGTGCAAGAAGAAAATGCACAGGAAGTGGAAGCAGGGACAGGTAAGCTGGGAAAAGAATATAGGTGTGCTGCTAGGATGGAGTCAGGAAGTTCAAGGCCCAACTGGAACTGTAATTGGCAAGAGACACAAAGAAGAATAGGGAAGATAATACAAAATTGGCTAAAATTTGGAGTTTCCTGTATATTTTCCAGCTTGTTTCTTGCCCTTTTAACATGCAATGATAGAGGATGATCATGTACATTTCTACATCTTAAAGCATTTATTTTAATTACAAGGTCTCATAAACAAATAGGGAGATGGAAGAGCTGGAAGAAGGAGGGGTCAGAGGAGGGGTGACAGCAGGAAGGGAGGCGGGAATGCTCTTTATTGTCCTGATTTTGCATTTAGAAAGTAGAAGAGAAACAGAGAGATTCTCTACCTTGCAATAAAAGATGGCAAGGTGATAAATTAGTGCTCTCAACTGAAATTGATTACTTTGTGTTCCTATCCAGTTCATATGGCAGCAACACAGATGCTCTGAAACACAGTAATGACACATTGGAGAAAACCTATCAGGTTGGCCTTGTGGAGCATTTTCTCTCTTTCCTTTCTCCTACTGACTCAAAGGATAAACTGCCATGTGCTCTGCCTGCATTAGAGAAACACACCCATGACTCCTGCTTGGGAACTTTTCAGACTACATAAATACCGAGATGACAAATGTCAGTGATTTTTTTTTTAATTTACTGCGTCTGGATATAGTTTAATACTTGGAGGAAGCGGCCTATATAGGCTGAAGTAGCATTAAGTTACCTTACGGCAATTACGTCTGAGATGATGCAAAGAACCAAGCAATGGGATACGGTTTGGCAGCTTTTCCTTCTGAATGTAGTTTTCCTGTATTTCTGCTGATTAATTCAGAGGGAGTACTGTGTTTTAAAATAATCATTCAGATTTCTGCACTGGCTAAGCCACTTTGTAACTACTATTATTTCAGTATTTTTAAACTGGAGACTTCGCGGGTTACTTGGTACGAGGTGTATGATCATTATGCCCTGCAGAAGGGAAGAAGTCCTGTTCACATGCAGGTAGAAAAATATCCTCAGAAGAATTGCAGAGCAATTTACCTTTATTCATCTGTATACTAAATGCATTATTAAGGAGATAATCCAACACATTGGGCCAATGAAGAGCTAGAGAACATCAGAATAGCACCCTGAATTTCTAACATAGAAAATAGACTTCAGAGCAATTGAGAGCAGATGGGATGAAGGAAGACCTATGCAAGATGAGATGTAGTGTAATTATGCAAACTCATAAATGTCATGATCCTTTCCATAGAAATATTCTCCTTGGTGTGAAGCTACTCCCTCTTTTCTTCACTGAGCTTCAGTAGAGATGATCAAATAAAGTTGAGAGCCTTTCTCAGAGTGAGAAAGTCATCCAAAGAACTAAGTCCTCCTTATCCACATATATTGCTATGTGTGCCTTGATGTCCTAGCATTTCCACTGATTTAAATCAGTTCAGGTCCTGTCTCCAAACCCTTTATCTTGGCGAAGGAAGGACAGAAAGCTTTAGACATCCTTTGATCACCTATGAAAAATGCCAGGTAGTCACTGCAGCTTGTCCCATGAAGTGGCCTTAAACCAAAGCTGTTCAGAAGCTTCAAGCAGAGCAGAATGAGGCTTGTCCTTTAAAAGGAAGTCTTTCATTTAGCAGTGACTGTATAATTTAGATGAATGGGGGGAGCCACATAAAATTATACTTACAAAAATTTAAGCAGACTCTTCTTGAGGTAGTTTTCTTACATTTCCCTATATTGTATAAAATAATAAATTATTTGAATAGTTCTATTATCTGTCCTTAACTGAAACGTACAATGCCTGTCCTAGTTCCTCAAAAAGCTTGTTAATATGCAATCACCTAGTACAACTGCTAAGTTTTTAAAGGTCACCTATGTTTTATTCATAAAGGGTGGTTTTCTGGAGGGAAAAAGGTTACAGTGTCATGTAATATCATATTCTGATAGAGGCTCAGCTTCAAAAATGTATTTCCTTATAGTTTGTAGTGAAAAAGGTAGATTTGTTTGGGGGCTCTTAGTTTCACTGAGATCTGCCTTGTTCCATGGAACATTTGCTGGATGGGAGCAGCACGTTGTTTTTCAGACATATTTCAAATGTTTGGACATTACTGGTGGTTATCTGATTTCTGCACCAACCCAGTTTAAAGGCAAGAGTTCAAAAGGCTTGGTTGCATTTATTTAATTGCATTTAAAACACTATTTTATATGGTGGTCCCAGGAAACTGTGAGAAAGGGTCGGGACTAGAATTCAATGTAAGTGTAGTGGGAAAGGCACAAGCCCTGAAATGATGGTTGGGTGTGCATGCTGGGGCATCAAAATCTGAGCCTGATTCTGCTCCACTTGAAGCTTCTGAACAGCTTTGGTTTGAGGCCGCTTCATGGGACAATTCTCCCTTGTAGGGTTTCTTATATCTGCTCCATGACAGTGGGGTACAAAGTGTTTATACACAGCTTTATGTTTCCCAGGGCCCAACATGTTTCATAATATACTGAATACTCAACTTCCCTTTGAGAATAAATTCCCAAGCCAGTGTTCCTGCAAACTTAAACCCTAGGTGGCAACTGTTGCCTTTGTTCTAGAAAACTCACTTCTGCCTTTAAGGGATAGAGGAGAACACAGTACTGCAATTTACCTTGAACCCAGACTGTAGTCTCCAAACTTTTTAAGCTGTATAGAAGTTTCTGTCTGGACTAAAATTCAAACCTCTCCATTGGGGACACCTCAGTTGAGAGACCACAAACTGATTTTGCAGAAATACCGATTCATAAGATGGAACAATAAGATTTATGGTGTTTACAAAACATATGCAATACCTTGTGAGGAGTTGTGTGATGGAGGGACATTGTATTTATTTGTCCAAGTGTCCCATATTTAGTTGGCCATCTGCTATATGCCTTCCCCAATGAAGCACTCACTGAAAGGAACGAATTTGTTTTTCTTTATGGATTTCTGTTTGCTGCAAGATGGGTGGTGTGGCAAACCATTAAAAGCAGTTCCTACAGGGAATGTGACCCGAGAGAGTTAATTGGCCTGTTTCAATGAAAAGCTCCCAATTTGAAAGTTCTAGCACTACTGGCAAGGGTGCCAAATTCAGCAAGGTTACGAAAATAAATGTGAACCCTTCAAAACACTTGAAACACAGGCAATTGATGGAATAAAAACCATTTTGCTTAGGACAGAGTAAGCTGACTGTTGTTATTCTCTCTGTCTGCAGCTGAACTCAGAGCTAAAAGCCACTTTACTTGCTGATCTGTGGATCTGCTGTATTATTAGCATTTTATTCAATTTTGGGAAGCGTGACTTTGCATTTGTAAGTGGATGGTGAGACCAAATGGACGAGGTCTTTGGAGTTATTAAATTATTGAGGAAACAGTTTGTCCCAATTTTCAGACCTAAGTTGGCTTACTAAACAAATTTCAATGTAAATAAGGTTCTAAATCTATGCATTCATTAGTACTGTTTAACAGCAATGACATTTCTTTGGCAAGAAAGCCTTCTTTGAGAGCCTATTTAGCCTGAGGTCGCTTCAGCTGAGGCCCCAGTGGTGAAGACATAGGGGGAAAAAGAGTGTTCATGTCAATAAAAGTTCTGTTCTCACTTTTTCTTTAATGGCCTGGTAAAAACTTTGGTTTGGCAACTCATAGAAAAAAATGAAAGCCAGAGTAAAGAACATGTAAGGCAAAATTGTATGGAATCTGGAGAGCAAATAAAGCCATTTTATTCTGTGTTTTTATTGCCCATACCAGAACATCATCTTAGCCATGACAAAGTTGCATCAGCATGAAGATGCAGGCCAAGAACTGAGAGTTTTGATCAGAATTGCCCCTCTGAGCATTCAAATAGGAAAACATATGTACAAACCCACATTAACCTTGGAAAAGGGGATTGTTTCATCAAACAATAGCCCTGTCAGAAGTCATCACCCATTCCCAGTTTTGGGGCCATCTGAGTCTTCTGTGTAATGTAAAGAGTCTAATTGGTTAGAAATCAATAGCAGAAGAACAGCAATTTCTGTCACAGATATGTTCCTAATGGGCAGTAGAGCAACTTCATGAAGAAGGGTGAAGGAAAGATCTCAAAGAGAAAAAAGGAGTTGGTTGATAACCAGCCTAAAAGCACAGATAGCTACTACACAGAAAGTCTTCTACTCTATTTCTCATGCTCTTCCTGAAGTCAGCACACTTTTGGAGGTCTGCTGCAGTGTCTAAGAGGAAGATCCCCCAGTCATCCTAGGTTTCCAATGAATGGGAGGTCATAATCACGTCTTCCTTCCCTAATTTCTGCAGTGTGTGTGTAGCATAGTCATTGCAGGCACCACTTGGTATTGTAGCATGTATTACATGCTTTGCAAGTTTCTCTGCCGCTCTGGGTAACAATAAAAGTTGAAATACTGTACAAATGACCACACTTCAGTTCCTTGATGGTGGACTGAGGTAGCCTAGAATGAGAATCTACTAAATATGTAATGAATACACATAGATATGAGTGTTGAGGTCATGGGAGAAAGACAGATTTTCTAATGTGACCCATCACTCTAAAATACTGAACTTCTGTCTCTGTATTACTTGTGTAAATTTCTCTCTTAAAGCACTGCCTTGATATGGAAAAGGGCTATTTGAAATCATACAAGTAGAAGGAGACAAGAGCAACCAGATCCACACTGAAAGTCAGCCACACATGCTACAAGTCTAAAGAAAATAATTCCTATTTATAATTTCAACACAAATCTTGTTCATAAGTATCTTTGTGCACCTGGTCACAAACAGCTACCTTCGTGACATGACAGCTTAGTAGAACGAGGATTTGCATTTTCATGTTTGAGGTTCAGACAAGAATGTTAATTGCTGGACTAGCTTTTATCTTTCTTATTAGTTTACCTGTTTGGGGAATGGGTTCATTGACTGTTAGGGCATGGAGCCCCACAGTGTACACATAGTGTTTGCGTTCAGTTCAGTACCAGGCTGCTATCTTCTACCAAAGGAAGCAAAAATATTTCAGGCATGAGGTGCTGACTCTTCCCCATGGAAAGTTTTTTGTCCCTTTATCTTTTCATTTCTCTTCCTGCAAGAGAAACCAAGGGCAGAGCATTCTGCCTGGTGTTGGCAAAAGATAAAGGAAAAAAAAATGTGAATGGAAAGGCTCTCCAAGAAGTTTTGTTTCTACCATATTTTCTTTCCTATAACTAATTATTCTGGCTGGACAAAAAGTGAAACAGAACACAATAAAGCACAATAAAAACCTGGATATGTATTGGATTTCTAAGTTTTCTTGGAGCCAAAACTCCAGGTACATGAAGGGGAAGAAGAAACAGCCTTCTTCATCCCTCAGCCAAAATATCAACATAGCATTTGCCAGTCATTCTCTGCTGTGATTATCAGATTGGCATACAAACTGATAATTCCCATCCTGCTCAGAGTGAAGCACGCACGCACTTCAAACAAACTATTCCCTTGTGCTTGGCTTTATCAGTGACTCAAAACAACAACTGTAAAACACGTCAGCTAAATGTCCCCCCTAGGCATTGCAGTGCCTCAGGTTTTATGTGCCAGCCTCCAGCAGGTCTGATGAGGAGGAAGGAGGGAGTGCTGTTTCCATGTGTTACGACATGGCGACCACAGCTCCTTCAGCTCCCATCAACAGAGGCTCTCTTTAGATACCGCAGTAGAAGATATCCTTGAAATAAAGGAGGCATTCCTCTTCTCTGTGAAACACATGTCCAAATACCACAGGAAACAGATTATATTCTCGATTTATCTTAAGACATCATGTGATAGTTAAAAATGAGCTATCTCAAGAGAACTATGACTTTGGTCTACAGTGTGACTTAATTTGGTTAACTTTCATATGAGAGAAAAAAAAGAAAAAAAAAAAAAGGAACACAACCTAAAGAAGTTCAAATGCGGATGTATATAAGAAAATTTGAGATAGAAATCCAAATGTAAATGTGGATCGGTATTTATCTGTATGCTTCCACACTGGAAATACTCTACTAGCATTATTTCAGATTTTCCTCATGTATCTGACTACAGAAAAACTTAAATCTTTGAGAAATGCTCCCTTTCAGATGTGCTCCAGGTTTTCATAGATGCTGAGATCAATAAGATCTGCTGTACCTTAAATGAGCTGTCTAACTGTATTCTATAACACAGAGGCACAGCCACACAAAACACACACACCGACCACATCTTGTTTAAACATCACATGCTACTCTGTGCTTCTGGGCTGTTTTACAGGATAAGAACTTTCAGGTAACAATGGATAAATATCTAGGTGTTAACTTAGTTTCCTAAATAACATTTCAAGCCATTCATTATTACTTTCTGCTCAATTCCACTTATGGTTCGGTACTTTGGTGTTGTAGCACACACAATCTTCTGTTCTCTGTATGTAATCTCAAAAACTCAAAAGTCTAAAACAGCCCCTTACTTTTTAAAAATGGGCTTCTTTAATATGGCAGAAAACCATTCTGATGGAGATGCTGTTTTAAAATCTTTATTAATTATTATCGTGATAGACATTTCCAAGGAATTTCAATTTCAGAAGCCTCTACGGTCAACTAATAACTTATTAAATATTACTCAGTCATTAAATATCTTCAGTTTAAAAATGAATATTTAGGGGATAGACATCTGGTAATATGTCTTAATCCTATTTTTAGATTAGATCCTCTAAAGAAATTCCCATATGCTTTTAGATAAAGCTTGGCCCTTACTAATCTTTCTGAATTTTCTCTGCCTGCTGCTCCACACCAGCCCCTAAAATGCTGTACGTAAGGGTCGTACTTAGGTACAAATTTCACAAGGTAGTTGCACTCCCTCATTTTCATGTTTTTTAGCATTAGAGCCACAATAAGAATGGGGGTGGAAGGGAGAAGTGGGGGGAGTCTGGCAATAATGTGAGTCTATTAATGAAATTGCAGCAAACAGAGTAAAAGTCAGAATCAAAGAATTGGTGGTACGCAAATGTGGATCAGTTGTGTAGAAATCTGGTCTGTGTATCGGGAACAACTAATACATATATTATTAAATTAGTTCCCAGCATTTAAAAAAGGCTTGAACTGATCTCTAGTATAAACCAATGGTGGGCGTTGAGTCTCTTTAGCAATGTTCCTGGATTTTAACAGCATTGCTTTATCTAAATATATTTCTTAGAGTCACAAACCCTAAAAGGTATAAAATAAAGTAGATTGAGATGGATTAGGTTAATTAATGGGTATGAACTGGCCTTTCACCTCAACAATTGTAGACAAGTTCAACCTAAGAGCTTAAATCAGAGTTTGCTGTTCTAAGCTGTAGTAGACATTAATTCACATCATATAATTTGGCAGAGTTGGCCCAGAAATGAACTTGCCATGGATTTGACCCTCCAAGTCAGAGATGGGGCAGCAAACAAAGGAAAAAAAAAAAAAAAAAAAAAGAAAGAAAAGAAAAAAAAAAAAAAAAAAAAAAAAGAAGAAGAAGAAAAAAACCCGACAATGTCTCCCAGCTGCTCCCCTGACTTGTGGATAAAACAAGAGCATGTGCTGAGGGTTCAGTATGACCTTTTCTGTGGGGCCAAATGCTGCAGACCCAAAAGGAAAAGTAAAGCACTGAGGAGAGCCTTAGGGTGCATGTTGGGCTTTCAGTTGGACACTTGACTATAGGATACCTGGTCCCTTATAGGGGGACTCTACTTGAGCAACTGATGTTTTGACATCGTACTGATGACTTGGTGTTGTCACACAGTGCTTACAGCCATACAGCAGCCACAACTCTACAGACATCAGCACTCTACACACACAGCCAGGCAGGAGCTGCAGAATAGGACCAATTTTTCTGCCCTTATTTGCATTCCTGCAGCTCTCCAGGGGGTCGCACACTTAGAAATGGAAGAGAAATAGATAAAATGCATTAATCCCTTTGTTTTAGTTTTATTATCTACCTGTAATTCAGGCTTGAAACCACCAGATCATTATTCACTGATAACTGCATATGCAATAGCAAACTGTTCCATGAATAAATCTTTTGCCTGAATAAAGCAACAGCGGCCATAATATGCATTTAATGGATTTATCAGTTTTACATTAAATGCCTTTTATTTGAAAGCACCAATTCATTTCAGAGATGCTCCCTTTAGGTCTAGGCAGTGAGCTTTACGGTGGCTCTTGCTGCAGCTTGGCTCACCTGGGGGACACCCGCTGCCTGCGTGTACATGTGAGCATCCGTTGCATTTATCTGACTGTAATAAGCTAACATAGCTGGTAACACCCCAGGAAAAGCAAACACGGGGCCCATCTGTCTATCACTTTCCCTCCTGATGCCTCACTTGACCTCCTGTGATGAAGAGCACCAGCAGCACTGCTTGGCCACAGGAACCAGTGCAATGTAGAACAGGCTGGTATGAATCAGGGAGCTGCAAACAGCTAAGCAGGGGACGGATTTACGGGAAACCCTCTGTCAAAAAACAGGCCAGAAGAAGATGAAGCACTCCTCCGGGCCTGCAGGGCCGCAGCAGTTATTATTGAATATTTGTACATTTGGCAGCGGGATTATTGTTTTGCTGCTAATGCACTATTTTTATTCTTTTTTTTCAGTCCTGTGTGGCTGTAATGTACATTGCAGCCTTTTCACGAAGGTTATAGTTTAAAAAGAAAAAAATGAAAAGGAATGTCATATTCCAAAAATAGGTTTGTGCGTTTTGAATTGCATTCGGAGACCAGAAAGCATCGATACCGTCGCAGCCTGACTGCTCTTAACTTCTTACATACTGTGTGTGCACGCAGGTTGAGGCAAATATCTTCTGTTTATATGGATTTGGGACACACAATAACCACAAATGGAAAACGTGCAGGGGACTGACAATGTCTGGATTGGCACTGACATTAAATCTGTCAGAAATATGTTGCTTAAATAAGTGCTGTCAGAAAATCGCACTGGGCAAGGAATCAAACCATGGACAAATTAGTTATTTCCTAGTCTTATTTTTCCATCCAGCTCTACTGAATAGTTTCTCCACTAATAAGATACTTGGGTTCCTTTAGTGCTTTGGAAGGGGTCTATATCTTAGAGGGATTTTCAATATGAAATTCTGTTAACTTGCCATTCCTTAAACCGAATTCAGCCAATGACTGTCTCACAGAGCAGCTAATATTTCCTGAGCTTTCTCATATTTACGAAAAGTCTGCCCACAACTAAGTCTACCTTTTCTTTCTTTCTCACTGCATCTTCTCTATACCCTTTCCCCTCCAGATTGGGTTCACTGATGACTGTAAACCTCCTGCCATTCTGAAAGGGATAAAATACAAACTAACACTGATGATTCCTTCAGTAACTTTTGCCAAAGAGAGTCTATGCATGAAGAAAGATGAAGTGTGAAAAAGCAGAAGAGGTTGAGGGGATCAGGAGACTAAATATGTCAGGCACACAAAAACCTCAGTAAATGCATTCCTAGAAAGAAGGAGACTTCTTTTCCATCAGAGAGTGCTCTTGCTGATCAAAAGAGAAATAGGAAATATCACTGTATGAAGCCAAACGACTCTTTCCCCTCAAACCTTTTCTATTTCTTTTTTTTTAATTTAGTTTATCTTGGCTCTTGCTGAGTTTGTCCAAATTCTATGATTGTCCTACTTTATTATTCACCAGCTCTGCAAAACACAAGCTAAACATACACAGTAGGATTATGTATTCCTTGCTCCAGAAGCACAAAAGGGAGAAAGGAATCAAAGGCCAACACTGATGGACCATCATAACTCAAGTTCATTTCAGGTGAGTGAAGAAATCTAGGTCAAAATCTTGTCCCCTAGGTTCTCAAGTATAATCAGACTAGTATAAGGACCAAAAATACTCTGATTACTGCATTTTATATTCCAAGTGAACGAGCAATTAGAGAAAGCTCCATAATTGCATTAGCCGAGCACATATTTCTCACTAAAGGTTTTCATATGGGACTATTAACACTCAATTGAAGTTGGACTGGGACTTAGTGGAAGCATTTGCCATTGTAAACTTAGATTCCTACCCGGACAAGAGGTTTTATTCATAACTGATGTACACCCTGGAATTTATTTGCCACACTGTGCTATAGCAAAACCTTCTTAAAGTGGTAGTTGGGCTGTATTTTATATAAGCCCTGTATTCGGTATCTATAATAAATTTCACAAAGAATGAATAACCTACATGAGTAGGACTGACACAAGGGAAAAGCACTGGCTGCTGATAGGGGGTTCCGTGGCATTTCAAATTGGGTCATTGACTTCTGGCCTTTGACAGTTTTGAGGTTAGATCTGGTTTACATCACAAGTGAAATGATCATAGAGGTTTGGCTTCAAAAATTAACACTCAGTTTGATTGAGTTTGACAGAAATAGCACACAGATGCCAAGAACCACGTTAGACAGAAATAGGTTGTTTGGTGGTGCATCTGTTGATGGAAACGCTGCTTTCTGTCATTTGCCACGAGCCAATTAATACATACATATATATATATACCTGGGTTTGGTCTCTGACATAAGAAATTGTTTAAAAGGAAAAAAAAAGAAGTAGTTTCGAAAGCATCAAAGTGTATAGAATGCAAACTGCAAATAAGTAGGCAAGACATAGAAGTGAAGATACCATTTTTACAAATTAAAGATTTACGTTCAGATTAGACAAATATAAAATCTATCTGGTACAGAAAGCACTCAATCTCACACTAACGTTCTAGATGTCAGATGTTATCCAGTGAAACTCCAAACCTCAAAGTCCAGTTAGAAGTCAAATTAGCAATATCTACGTGGTCTAAAAATCAGAAAATATCTTGCCCGTATGTCAGAATAAATCTTTTGCTTGTAAATCAAGGGAGAACTTGGATAAAAATAGGCATTCCATCAGGATTTTAAGTGCATCCTCCTTTCAGCCAGATCTAAATTGCCGTCAGGATAACAAGTTTTTCTCATGGCATTTCAGCCTTCAAGTCTGCTTCCAAACAGGAAGTGCCAAAATGTGTACAAATAACTTCATAAAAATCATTCAAGACACTGCAAATAAAGAGAAAAACATTACGCTGACTTTCTCAGACTTTAAAATGACTTGAGGTCCATGAGAATGAAATACCATGAGTTCCCAAAGAACAGATCGCTGTTCCTCCCATAGACGTGCTCAAATATAACATTACAGAGGGTTAAGGAGATGGTAATGCTTCAAGAAGGGCTTCAAATCCACTCTCAGAGTTCAGTCATAAGAGTGAATTTTTTAGGGAAAAGTCTTTTACTCTTTGGATCTTTTTCTGAGCTCTTGAGTCTAAGGAAATACTTATTAGATGGGGAAAGCATGACACTGGGCCTCTGGAACGAAAGAATAGCGATGTAACTTCATAGGAAAAAAAAAACAACAAAAACTGGCTCTGGCCCTCAGCCATATTTGAAAGAGTTTACAAGGTTGGCACAGACTTCTTGAGGAGCTGGGAAAAGTGATCTGCTTATTCCCAGCAAGACTGAAATGCTTCATCCAAACAGAAAAATGCAGCCTCTTGCTGTAATGACCAGGCTTTTATCCTAAATGCAGACTATTTTTCATTATGCCAGAACTAACAAAACGTTAATAAACGTATCACCCTAAGCCTTCAGAGATGGAACCAATTCTGTTTGTTTTTTATTTAGTTTTATTTAGCTGGAATCATTATTACCATGGGAGATTTCATTCACTATTGCATCTTTCCATAGAAGAATCTGGATGTGTTTTTCAAGGTTTCTCACCAGACAGTAGGTAGGGGCAGGATGCCAAAAGGAGTGCTAATGACTGCTCCTGTATGGAAGCCTGGCCATGAATTTTCCAACTTAAAGCTAGGGATCAACTTGCCGGTTTTAAAAACACATGTATAGTAGAATTAATTCCATGGGGACATTCTCTCATGTGTTTTTGCAGATATGATTCTGGGACTATTTCCAAAAGGTGCTCCCGAAATAGAGAAGTGAGGAACTGAACTTCTATCATATGTTTGTTTTGCCATGTAGACCCTGCAGGAAAACCTAAAAGCAGTTGGCTGAAAGAGCTTTCCAAAACACCCTGTGCGTCTAACTGAAGGAGAAGTTCTCCAAGAAAGAAAAAAAAAATGAGTCCAAAAGAGTTTTTCTTGTGCAAGACGAGGAATGACAGTCTATGTGGACTAAACACACAGACGTTGTTTCTCTTCCCTGTGTAGGTGCTGGAGGCAGAAATCTCCAGGATGGTTTGGAAGATTTTTCATTCTCCAGCCTGTGGATGTTCCACCTTCACATTGTTCTTTGCAATGGGTAGTTCCAGAAGCAGCTAGGAAAGTTGGGGAGGATGTGGGCTGGCTGGGAATCTTTTCAGTTTGTGACACTGCCGATGTTTCAGCTTGCTGGTCCTCCCAACACAAATCACTGAGCAGGGAGTCTAAATGGGAATGTTTAAATTGGAACACTTTTCTGAACAAAAAAGTGCCTTTTCTAATATACCTTTTCCCAAGGAAATAAGGAAGGAAGGAAAGAAGGAAGGAAAGACACTCACTGAAGAAATCTCCCCTAATGCAAGAGAATTATTTGGCACTCCTACTCCAGAACAGACATAGCTCATTTGGTTAACTGTTGTCATCATTGGGTCCAAAGAAGCAGTGATCACTTGGGGATGTTTTGAAATCATTTCACTTATAACGCATCTACAGAGTGGATGTTTGCCTGAAACTTCTGCTTGACTAACAGCAGAAGCTCTTAAATGCTCAGAAATGTGGGAAGTAACTACTCAACACAGTTGTCCACGACCCAAAGTAGCAGGAGCAGCAGGTGTGACAGAGCTATATTTCATCAGTGTGACGTAAAACATGGCTCAATAACTTGTTTTCAAATGCTGCTCTTTTCAAAGCTTTTCCTTATAAAACTACAGGCATGGCGCTGTCAACTAGGGGAAAAGGATACCTTTAAATCTAGCCTGGCATGCATGTGTATATTTATTTTTTTAAGTGAAATATAAACGGACATGCTGAGTTCCAAGTGCTTGATGGATAAAGGAATTAAATGATTTCATATATCTCTCTATATAAATATACAAAAAACTTTCCCTGATGGGTCACAGAGGATTTCATGTGGATGTGAACTCTGTTTACTGTTAGTATTAGGGAAATAGTGGCTTTTTAACAAGTTACTCATGCCTGGAAAAAATCCCAGTATTGCAAGTTGTCCTAGATTCTCTGCCAATTGTCCGTGGGAATCGTCAGGATGGGAAAAGTTCAGATGTGTTTTAAAGAACCAGCTTAATGGAAAATGGAAAAGAGGGGGAAAAAAAAAGCTACTGTGTCAATCTCCTGGGTAAGAAGAAGTAAAATGTGATTTGACTGGTTTATTTCTTCTTTTTTTTCCCACCCCCCACGCTTTCCTTAATGCTTTTGGATTTTATTCTCACCCGTGCAAAGCGTTCTGTTCAGGCCGTCTGCCCTAATGGACAATGGCTGTGCTTCAGTTCTTTGAGAAGAATCAACTCCAGTCTCTCTCCCCCTATCACTGGCTTGTAATTATAAATACTCATCATCCTTTAGAGCCTGTTAGAGTGCTCGATGCTTTATAGGGCTCTGTGTTCAATGATTTTGCAGCCTAAAAATCAGCCTCAGGAGCATCTTTCACCTCACCAGACAAAGGGAGTGGAGCTGGGGAGGGAAATCACATACGTAAGGGCAGCTTTGACCCATTCCTTGGCCCATGCCAGCATATTTACTTATTTATTTATTTCCCTCTGGAAAAAGGTTCCCTAATTCATTCACTTGAAATAGCAATGACTGTGGCCTGCAACCTCTATGGGGTTGTTTGGGGAGAAGGAGACAAGCCCTGGAGGATCTCACTCTGTCCATGTTTCCCCCCCTCCTCCCTATGTAATTTCACCAATAATCGCTTGTTTCCTCTTGCAACCAACACTTTTAGAACTCCGGGCATTGATTTTGTCACTCTGGAGACCACCAAGTGACTAACAGTGCTGGAGTGAGAATCCCTCATGGATGTCACATCTCGAGAAGCATTAACCCACTGATTTAGCTTTAAATAGCAATGGTGTTACAGAACATGTCACTAATTATTTGCTTTCCAGCAACAGTGTGGTGCCTTCTGGTACGTGCACACACAAAAAGATGAAGGTTAAGTAGGGGGCTTTCTTCAGCTTCGAATAGACACATTGTGTCATCGTGACACCCAATAAATCCACCCGCCATAGGGGGGAACAACTGTGCTCTTCCCTTGGAATCCCAGGTCCAGATTTCACAAATCATATTTCTTTTTCTTTCTCTTTTTTCTCCTTTTCTATTTCTTTCCTTCTGTCTTTCCTTATTCCTTCCTTTCCTTCTTTCTTTCTTCTTTCCTTTCCTTCTTTGTTCTTTCTCTTTTTCATTTATTTTCTTTTTTTTCTGTTTTGTTTGGGTTTTTTTCTTTCCATGGGGCACCCCAGCCTGAGCCCTACAAAGTAAACGGTGTCAAAACCGACAACTCATACCCAAACCCTGTGTCACACAACCAGCTTCAAAACCCCTTATTTTGGAAACTAAAAGGAGCATCCAATATCATCTGGAAACAAGCTGTTAGTCTGGATGCACTTTTAAGATACAGAGTGGGGGGGGAAATATGGATTTTGTTGCGGATCCAATATTTTTTTCTTCTCGAGACTCAGCCAAAAATTAGCTTCATTTAAAATAAGATTAGTCATTTATGGGAACTGGTTGTACAGTTTGGAATTTTTAAGGGAGCGGAGAAAGCAGCTTTTCAGTATATTAAATATTTATATTTGAATAAAAAATTATTGAACGGCTACAGAACTTGCCATCATTCCTATTCTTATATGAAGTTTTGTGAAACAACAGCACTGCATGTTCAGGTCTCCCCCCACCTTCTGTCACACACACCCCAGCACCAGCACCCCTGGATTTGGGGATATACATTGCACTATTTCAAATCCCGTTTGGGGCTCACGAGCTGAATTCTTTGCATCTATGTTTAGTGCACAGAGCTGAGGGAGTGGAGGGAAATCTTAGATGACTGTGGAACCCCAAAAGTATTCGTGTGATTTGGGGGCATTTTATTGTGATTATGGCTATGTTTACTATTATTAGCAGGACAGGAAGCTAATCCTTCGTGTGAGATAAAGCCTGTTAGCATTTTCACACACACATAAAAACGCACTGTCAAAGCACTCCCAGAGCCCGAGTCATTTGCATTGCGCAGTTCTTATTTCCTTTTCTGGATCTTGCCATGCAGAATTACTGTGTGATGTTTCCCCTCTGCAGCATGCCGCTGAAATGAATAAGATGCTGTTTACAACAGGGCTCACAAAGGGACATTGCAGTGAGAACATGATGCAGACGGGTTGTGCAACATCCTCCCGACCACAGCTGAGCAGATTGCTGGAAAGGGACGGACTCGCCAAAACCCATTTGTTGCTGCTGTTGAGAGCATCTCCTGCACAAAGCTCAGTGCAGGGCTGGGGCAGCACTGAACTCTGTGCCTTTGGAGGAAGGTGAAATCTCTGCAGTGGGTCCAGCTAAACCTCACATGAAGGGTCGGAGCCAGAGAACTTGTTCCCAATGGCTGTCATGCCGGAGCAAGCAAAAACTTCCTTAGAAAAAGGGATCTGAAACTATGTCACCACCTCATCTATTTTTGCCATAACGGAGAGGGCACAATTACCTGAATGCAATTTGTGGGGCACTTCTACCACCACTCATGCCTGCTACTTAAAACCCAACACTAAAAAAATAGAGCCAGGTAGGTAGATAGGGTGGCTGGTGGCAAATCTCACAGCAGCCAGAACCCTGACAAGCTGATTTCCAGTTAAGATGATTCCTCCTTTTTCCATGGAAATTTTTATATTATATATATATATATATATTTACAGATATCACCATTATTTGCTATTTTTAATGCATTAATGAAGAGAAGCTGAGCCACTGAGAAATATCTCTCCAACTCCTTTTCTCTGCCTCCCTTGTTTTATTCAGGTTTGCTATGGAATGAAAAAGTGGTTGGTCCATCAAAAAAACACACTCTTTCAAACGAAAATATACCAAAATAAACCCCACACCAACAAAACACGAGTTACACTGATTGTCGAACATGAAAATATTTTCTTTTGATTTGGCTGTGCCATTTTTAAAACTACTTAGCTTACATCTCAACACTTTCAAAACCCTTCTTCTGTAAAACGCTACTTTGCCATCTGAAAACAGCAAAACGGGCTTCTATTTCTTCCCTCCCTGAAAAATACGTTAGACGAAAACACTTCCCCCTCCTTTCCCACTAATCCTTTCCCACTAATAATCTGACAGCTTGGAACAATGAAAGAAAAAATTGTTCACTGAAAATTACGGCTGGGCATTTTGAAGCCTTTTATCTGGCTCGAGGACCTGCTGCGTGGGGTGCGGCGCTGAGAGTCTTGTCTTGCAAACAAAGTGACCTGTTCATCAGCTGGTGTTTATACAGAACATTTTCAACCCAGGGGTCAAAATCAGAAGTACATTAGAGTCAGCATTTGTTTACTGGCAGAAGATTAGTCTGGAAAATAGCGGTTGCATGGATTTTTAGCAGGATCAAGTATTCTTTTGACTGCTATCCAGACTAATAACGGGCGTTCAGGTTTCCAGCAGGGTTCAATGCTGGAAATATTTCTGCTCTCTGGCATTACCACAGCCTTCAGGAGGGATTCCCAGCTTGGGAAGTTCCTGCAGCTCTGTCTGCAAACAGCAACCCTCTGATGGCACAACATTCCTAATCTGCCATGGAAACACCTTGGGAGCCAAGTGGCCTCTGAGTGTTTGATTGCTTTGAATAGGAAACCCCAACACCTTTTCACTTTGTGGGTGTTCCCATCAAAACCTGCCTAATACAACCCCCTACCACTGCGTTTGCAAGGCCCTAAGATTAATATTGATATAATGTCTCTATATTTCTCCTTGGCACCTGTTGAATTGTTGTACTTGCCCATTAGCACTCCATTTAACATCAGAAGTCAGTTAATAAATTCTTCCTTCCTGCATAGGAAATTGACTAAAAGACACAAAATTAGCTTTTAAATTTTAAAGAATTAAGATCTCTACAACTCACTTTTTCTCTTTATTACATTACCTTGAAAATGAGTGTCAGGCTGCATTCTCAGCACTGCTCTAACCTGGTGAGATCTTTCCCTTTCAGCCCTCGAATTTAATGGCTTCGAGGAACAATGTGCATCTTTTCTCAGTCTCTGCCCTCGGGCAGTTCTCAGGAAAAAGCCCAGCTCGGCCAATTGTCCAGGCCTGAGGCCTGAGAGGTCAAAAAGTTCAGGCTTTTGTGCCAGGATGCTTCTCGGATTTCTTTACAGTCTTTGGTAACAGATAAATAACTGCGGGTTTTTTTTTTTCCCCCTTTCTGCAAACAAAACAAAACACACACACACATACAAAAAAGACTATCAGCCCACAAAAGGGTAACAGAGTGGAGAGTAAGATACTTTCCTTTCCTATTTGGGCAATTTTTATCATTTTTAACATTATTGTTTTTGGAAAAAAGAAAAAATAGAATTAAAAGATGGAAGCTCATTAGAGACATCACTTAGCTATTGTGACATTTAGCAGCTAATCCAAGTGATGTCTACAAAGTAATCCAGGCTTTGTCTATAAAGTCTTTCTGAGAGTTGGACTAAACAATCAGAGCCCAAACACACTTGTATCACTACAGATGAACGTCCAAGTCTGGATCTCAGTTTCAACGGGCACGGCTTCATACCAGCACCATTGGTATCAGTCTGGAGTTACCGACTCTGGAGGTGCTCAAGAAACATGTAGAAGTGGAACTTAGGAATGTGGTTTAATGGGCAATATTGGTGATAGGTGGATGGTTGGACTAGATGATCACAGAATCACAGAATTGTAGGACCTGGAAGGGAACTCTGGAGGTGATCAGGTCCAACCCCACCCCATGATCTGAGAGATCTTTTCCAACCTTAATGAGTCTATGATCCTGTGAACTCCAAATTGACATGACATCAAGCCTATGCTTGGAGCCCTCTCTACCTCCCAGCTTCTGCCCTCTCCTGTTTCCACTATGGAACAGTTATTTCAGAAATACTGTTACAATCAGTCACCTTGTCTCTAATTATGTGATGTACACAAACTTCAAATTGTTTTATACAAAAAGGGAAGATAGAGACAGTTCCTTCATGCTTGGGCAGGACATTGAGGCTGATGGTATGCTACAGGTGCATTGCAGCATCATGCCCATATAATATGGATGGATATGCATAATTACTGCAGGTGGACATCATGATTTCCATTTTGCTTCTATCTTTTTTTTTTTTTTTCCCTTTCCTTTGCTTTCCTTTCTTTTCCTTTCCTTTTCCACTCTCTCCTCTCCTTTCATTTCTTCTCCTTTCTCCTTTCTTTCTCCTTCCTTCTTTCTTCCCATTGTAAAGGGTTTGCTTGTCTTACAGCTGATACCTGTTTCATCAGTAAACCCGTGGTCATGTGGGTGAATCTCACTTGTCTCACTCCTGGGAATAATTAAACTAACCATTTACCAGACACACTCAGCTCACACTTCTCTTTAGTCCAGCCAAAGGTTTGGGTTAAAAAGGAAAGGTTTGGCAAAACTCTGTTCCTCCACAGCCTTGTTGTTGAAATCATAGAAGTCCAGAACCAGGGTGTGGAAAGCTGTATTGTATAAACACCCTAATGCATGACACATGACTAAGTGATAAATCCTGACACGTTTACAAAACAAAATGAAAATCTTCATTTGTCTTTAGGAAAGGGAAGTGCTCCCACGTGTTTAGACATCTGCACACTCAACATGTGGCAATTATTGCGCTGAGGAATTGGAGCACTTAACTGCTGCGGCAAATTACGGCTCCAGTGATCAGTACCTTCTCGACACCGCAAACAAAAGCGATCAGTGGTTTTAGGGCTATTCAAGCCAAGGGATGTTTCTGAATGGCCTAATCCCATCAATATAGATTTACCTCCAGCCCAAACACTATCAGTAGTTTCCGTTCTGTTTCCATTTCATTTGACTGTACACAACCGTCATATCCTAAAGCAGTTTATAAGTCTTGCCATTGTATGTTTGCTTAAGTACTGAAATTAAATACACATAATGAAGCCATCTGCAACGAGCAGAATTAATAACTGGCAAACCATATTGCTACGAGATTGTTGACTACACAAGCACAAAGTACACACACACCGATCTCCAAAGAATTTGGCATTTCTCAAAACTTTACAGTATTCATTTGAACCCATCCCAAATTTCTTTATTCTGATGCAACTCTCTTCTTTATTTAGATAGGAAATGTCACTGGTAAGTTTATCTCATAAACTAATCTTTTAGGCTCCTGGTAAAAAAAAAAATAATAAAAAATCTTCTATTTACAAGATATTTTTTAAAGAAAATGTGATGTAACGTACACTTAAAATAATTTGTTTGGGAAAATGGTCAAATGGGTATTGTGAAATGCCAAAAGTGATTTACTGCAATGATGATTCCTCTTGCAAATCTGGAAATATCTGTCCCACACACACGAACCATCCCAAGCTATGCATGTCAGGGTTGTCAGTGTTAGTATAATGCTCCGGTGCTGGTTGTGATGACCTGCTATTATCTCCCAGGATTTTCTGTGAAAGCAAAGAGAAGCTAAGAAGCAATCAGCACTGGATTGTACCTGCCTTCTATACAAACATGTAAGGATCGGATTATTAATGCCTTCTCAGGCAAACCTATGTTTGTCTTTATTTCACATGCAATTTTCATATCAGACTGAAAAATCAGAGGAAAAATCTCTGCTGAGCCAAGGTTAAACTGAACTTAGCCTTTGAACTTTTATGAAGAAAGTAAAATTAAGTCCAAATTCACTTCTATGGGGTGACCTCTTTTGACAAATTATGGCATATATACACACACACACACCCCAAACACAAATATACTTACATAATCCAATCAAAACATCCACTTAAATTAACATGAATGAAGTGCACATTCCCACATTTCCTTATAAACCCAATGTCACAAAGCAAGAGTGCTTTGGTAGCAATTGCATTATATCAAGTTTCTTATCAGGTTACCTAACAGCAGTGGAAATCTCAGCTCTTTCAATACATTTCAAATGGGAGAACCGGAAAGAAAACCAAAATTGCCATTTGTTTATTTTTTCACTCTTGTTATTACAGGGGAGAAAGGGCAAATGAATACAGACCATATTGCTATAGGATCTCTACGGAGAGTTTGAAAAGCTCAGAATCTAACAGAAGGGATACATAAGCATCCATTCAGCTCTATGGGCTCATTTGATTATTTAAACCCTTTTGGGCTAAGGGGGAATTGTGTTCCCGTTTGCTCCTTTTTTCAAGAAAGATTTAAAAATTAGCTTATAAGGACCGTCTTCCTTGTGTGTGGATCTGTTGCAGCCTCAAAACAAGTAAATAGGAATGCAGAATAGGGAAATGAAGAAAAAAAAAGTAAATTTGGCATCAAAGTTGCTGGAGCTTTAGGGACAAAGTGAGAGGTAAAAACTGACATAGGAAACTGTAGCCCTGGTTTTGAGTTTTCTTCATTCCGCCATTTCAGACTCTCCATTTCCTTTTGTTTACGTGAATTACCAAACACACCAGGCGTGCACTGGGCACCTGTCGCCTTATCAGATTGGCAGGGACATCTGACTCTGTAAGATGCCACCTACACCACTTCTCCTCGCGGCCAGGAGGAGGTGTCCTGAGACCAGTGTCACCCCATACCTATCAGCCACATGTCCCGCACCCCCTAAACCTGGGAGCTCAGTCACTGCTGATATGCTGAAGCTCAGCCCTTGGCCACCACGAGCCTGTAACCAACCTGTCACCAAAAGCCAGCCTTTCCTTTTGCCAGGGTATTTAGGAGGCAGTTTGTTTCTCACAGTAAGTGTGCCAAACCATGAGTTTTATTTTCTTTTATATATATATAAATATATACATTTACATATGTGTATATATATATATATATATATATATTAATGCTTTGGGGCTGTTAATATCTACAACAAAACAAATCTACAACAAAATAAATCTTTTTTCTTTCTTTCTTTTTTTTTTTTTTTTCAAACCCACTTAAGCTGTTGGCAAGGGAACAATTTCATGTTTGTCAAAGTTAATGACGTTCACCGGTCTGAGAAAGCCCTCTTCGGGCCCACTCTGTTCTCTGTGGCAGCAGAGCTGTGTCACTGATGGTACATCACACTGCTTCGATCACAAACATCTGTGTTTAAGTTGCTGAGAGCATCTCTGCAGACTTCGTGCACATTAACACCGTGCCAAGCAGGCAGCGATGCAGCCAGCTGGGCAAACGCACGCTCAGGCAGAGCTCTTGAAGAGCAACCAGAGGCCTTTGTACAGGGGCCACAAAGGCCCTTTTTATGTTGAGCCCTTCTCTGCACAACCAGCTCATTGCTGATGCTGCGGCTATTGCTGCTTTTCTTCCCAGCACGGTGGCACCTGGTCCTGATGGGCAAATGCTTCAAGGGTAATGCCTTGCTGGGTCCCATCTTAAGGAATCGCATCTTCCCCAAGGAACAGGAACCCCAAAACTGGGCAGGTTCCCATCACCATGTCCCATGAACAGGACTTTGGAAACCTTTCATCTAAGGGACACACTTAGATGATGCAATTATCACTGTCATCAAAACAATTGTTTGAGTCAAAAGGGACCTTTAAAGGCCATCTGGTCCAACTCCCCTAAACAGGGACACCTACAGCTGGTCAGGTGCTCAGAGCCCCGTCCAGTTTGACCTTGGGTGTCTCCAGAGATGAAGCGTGCACCACCTCTCTGGGCAACTTGTGCCAGTGCTTCATTTACCCTTATGGTAAAAAACGTCTTCCTTACGTCCAATCTAAATCTCTGCACTCTTAGTTTGAAACCATTTCCCCTTGTCCAAACACAACAGAGCTCACTGAAGACTCTGTCCCCTTCTTTCTTACAGCCCCTATTTAGATACTGAGAGGCTGCACTCATGTGCCCCCAGAGACTTCCCATAGCCACACTATTAGAATTTCCTAACACTAGATTCTTCTACATACATGTAAAGCAGAAAGTGCATTGGGATGCATTTGCAGTTCTGTGTGTTCACCATGTCTGCGTGCTCGGTCCCCAGCCTCCCCCCACACTCTCTCTATTTTTCTTTAGGGTTGAATTGGAAAATGCTAAAGATCTTGCCCCGAGCATTGCTACAGGAAAATAAAACTTGCATCTGCAAGAAAAAAAAAAGTACTGCTTTTCCACCTGAGGATTGCATAGATGGGCAAAACAGCCATGTGCTGTTTGTGCTGTCAAACACAAGTTGTGCACAGTGCCACTGTGAGGAGGTGAATGATTCTCAAGCTGCACAGGGAAGATGTGCCTGAGTTTTGCCTTTTTGGGGAGTTTCACTAGTTTAAGAAGCCCAGTTTGTAACAAAAGCTTCATCAAAATCACTAATTTGCATAAAGAACAAGGGGAGGAAGATCCACATCATCCTTCCACAGCATCAGGAATAATGCAGGATTAAATACACCGAGTGACACTGATTTAAAACCAATGTGAGGAGAGTCAAGCCCAATGGGTTTTACATTTTCTATTAAAATGCTTACTTGCATTTCCTCAATAAATACAGTCTATTTTAACACATGGGAATTAACCTCTTTAATGGTGCACGCTTCCTTCTGGTTGATGTGGGAGCTGGGTATTGATGTGTGGGTAAAGATTATGTACTTGCTTCCATGGGACTGGAGCTGAGTGCGGTCTGGGGGGACTGCTGGGAGCTTTATGGCAACTGAAGAATTTCCTCAACCACTCTTCACTGTATTGAGGAAAACCCAATTAAATCTGACCAGAGACTGCTATAATTTGCCGTCCTGTTCTTTTGATATTATTGCTGTATTTTTTTTTTTCCCACCAACTTCCTCCACCTCCCACCCCCTAGGGAAGTGAGGGGATATAGTTTTGTTTTCTACACTTATACTATGTTTGGGATGTGTGCTCACTTCTTCCTGGAATAGCTTTGGAATGCTTTGTGGGTCCCTGCTTTCCCTACATATCATGGTTTTCCTCTATTTAAATAGGAGAAGACAACAGGACTTAAGAAAAGCGCTAAAGGCCTGACTTGTGTGAATCTAGAATAAATTCTGCAATTTCTGCCATGTAGGATCCGACCTGCTTCTTTTTGTAGCAAATGGAATCTGGATGGCCAAACACGTAACTTTAGATAAAAATCATACGTAAGCCCTAGAGAAAACTGGATTGACAGCTAAATTTTCTATACGGTCTTTATCTTCATCTTGCCTCATGTTTTTGGACTTGTAGGAAATTGGTGACACTTAGAAGCAGATGTGAGTTGAGTGAATTGGCCTTATTTGCAGTAATAAGAAGGAAATACGTGAAAATGAGAGCTGAAAATCTTCCCTAAGAAATCTCAAACAAAACATTTGACTGCATGCATTTCACTCTCTCTGGGGGTGGGGGGGGAGAAAGAAAGAAAAAAAAGAAGGAAAAAATAAGGGAAGGCTACATACACATCACAGATGTTGGTTACATTTTTAGTCTCATCACTTAATGCAACCCCAGGAAGAAATCAGAAGCTATGGAGCTGAGTACATTAAAGATCAGCAGAAAGAAAAAAATGCGTAAGAGTTGAGTCAAATGTTTGAAGACCCAGAACTCTCATTCAGTGAAGCTGCATGATGTGTGAGTATATTTCTAACTGATCTCACTGATAACAACTTCACAGATTGCCCAAGGGGTGGTGGCACCTGGTCTGGCCCTGCACATCTACCCATGTCTCAGCAAACACAGAGTTTGCTGAAAAAGACCTTCACACATTTTCTCAGGAAGAAAGCCAAAGGTTCTATTTGCCTAGAATGGATCAATCTGATCTTTATGTATCTGGTTTAAGGGATATTATCCTGATAACTTCGCCAGGCTTTGCATTTCCCATATTAAAGGTGACAGAGGGCACAGAATTTAATTCCCTGATAAAAAGATGTAAACAATCATCTGGAAAAAAAAATAAATAAATGCATAATTGGCTATTAGACCAATTGAAATAAAATTACTGCCTTCCTTTAATTCAGGAAATCTTGTAATATTTATAGCTGATGTAGCATGAAACATTTTAGTAAGTGCAGCATCAATAAGAAATAATAACGAAATTATCCACACCAGTTCAGGTAAGTGGAACAATAATAAAATACCCTCCCTTAAATACTACCAAGTTCTCATCACATACCCCAGGATTAAGCTGTGTGAATGGGCAACAGGAAAAACCCAGGAGTATCCGATTACAGGAAAGAGCTGATATTTATTTAATTCCCCCACCCCACCCCCTTCTCACTCTGGAAAAGGGGGGGGGGGGAAGAAAAAAATAGGCCCTTGTAACCGATTCCAAGAGCTGCCCCTGCTTGGGAGTTTGAACACAGGAGGAACAAGATAAATTCCTCAAAATTCTAATTGGGGAACAGTTGACTTAATTGGTGGCCATTTGGCAGACAATGGGAAAGGAGCCCTGGCTGGCGCTGATGGCACCCCAGGGGGATATAACCTTGCAACAGGCCAAAAAGCTCTCAGGGACAGATTGTTTCCTGAGAAGAAACCATGAGACCAAGGGCTGGATTAACCCTCCAACTGTCAAGCTTTATTAGGAGTAATCAGGCTAGATATAGCAAGGGTTAAACACAGGAAACTGAACTGGCGATGATGACATATGTCTCTTTAAAAACAAGAAAAGCCAGGGAGAGAGGAGGATTTGGGGGAAAAAAATACATCTAAATGAACCCAAGTGTAATTCTTTCCGGTTCAAAGGAATTATCCACTGAACCTTGTGTTGTATGTCACCCACTTGGCATTTCTGGCTTTCCTTAAGCTTACAGGCTGCACCAAATTCCCAATTGCTTTCTTTAAGCAAAGAGGAGTTAACACTGAAAACTGATTATTGTTTTTCTGGAGAACGTGGTGATTTCTGAGGGCCTGATCCTGCACTGCGCTGAGCAATAGGAGTCAAAAAAGTGATCTGCTATGTAAAGGCACACAGTAGTTTTTAGAAGTGACTTCATTCCTTTCTCCCTGGATGTGCAGAACTGCAGAAAGCTTTTATTAGATCAGTTGATGCCATTGTAAAAGCAGGCTATCCACATGGTTTTGGGGAACACTTCTCTACAGTGAGGCACCCCAGATACCTGAGCAACCCTGTTCCTTGCACACTGCAAACCAGAGCTGTTTCCAACTTGGCTGTGGGTCAGTTTTCCTCAATGGAAAGAGTGCATCACAAAGAGAATATATGGGCTAACTAAGTTCTTTAGCAAACGCAACAAGAGCACCCCACAGATCAGCTTTCATCATTTCCAATGCATAAAATGGCAGCATGTTTGTGTTTGTAATACACATGTACAGCAGAAAAGAGGGAAGTGGAGTATGTATATGTGTATACTATTTTCATGATTTAAAATAGAAACAATTAACCCTAGGGTCAGGCATTCCCAGGCAGTTAATGACCACCTGGATTAAAAGCCCTCAGCTTTGCCTCAGGCCCTCAACTCCTGCAGTCAGTCATTAACTGCTGGAGATTCCCCTCCTGTCAAAAATCATTGTTTAATTACAACGATGGGACTAAACCCAAACTGTCGCTCTCTCTTGCCCGTGAATTTTGGAATAAGTCAGAATTTGAGTTCAGATCCAAGCTTTGTTGTTCAGAGGCATCTCCACTTAATTATAAACCTATCTGTTAATTACTGGGTATATATTTCTGACACACAATAGGTTATTCGGCATCTTGCTAACACTACAGCACAGCCCATATTTTGGATAGATCAGAGTGTCCATGGCAACCCACTGGCCAACATGGGGAAAAGGTAATTACTGGTTATTTCTTCAGTTTCTTCATTAAAGTTGTTACCAAATCCCAGTCAAAGTAAACAATATCACCCTCCAAATTGTGTGTTTCTTGCCTGTTTTTGTGTCTGGATTACAGATTTTTGGTGCCCATCAAATGTTGCAACAAGTCATTGCTTCCAGGAGCTTTTCTTGGTTACTATTGCTCTGAGTTGAGCAGGGTCCAGATGTTGAGGGAAGTGATGGAAAAGGAAGAAAGAAGGGAAAGAAAGAGAGAAAGAGGGATAATAAGATAGGGAAAGAATAAGAGAAAGAAAGAAAGAAAGATAAAGAGAGAAGGAGAGAAAGCGAGAGAGAGAGATAAATAAGGGGAGAAAGAAGGAAGTGAGGGAGATATTTGGGCATGTGAAGTATTTCACCTGTGGTGGAAATCAAGGGAGGAACCACTGACTGAAAACTCACTGCATAGGGTTGACCTTTACAGTGGAAGGTTGTTGAAATCCAATTTGATCTGTAGTCACCTGTCTGCCTCTGCCCCTTTCCTAAAATGTCAATCTTATGGGGAAATTTGGTTATATTCGAGAAGAGAAATCCTCGTAGGTAAAAAGAGGAAACTGCTCTTAAATACAGTCCTTTCAATTCATATTCATTTCCACTTAGCCTAGCACTGCAAGCTATGAATCCTCTCCATCTAGGAAATTTGAATGGAAGTTGCTCATACAGACGTAGTCAGCAACCACGTAGTTGAGCAGAGATTTTTAATTTAACCAAGAAAGAGAAATTGCCAGCAACAGATCCAATTCTGCATGCAATGCGGGACTTAAATGGGGGAAAAAAAATGTGTGAATAGCACCGGATATCATTTGGGAAAAAGAAAGAAAAAAAAAAAATAACAGTGTGTTTGATTTTTACTATATTTCAGCAATGTAATTGAGCAGACATATGTTCAAAAATACTTTGGGTACCAAAATAGTGCCTCAGCACTCTGAAGGGACTGAAGTCTTAAATCCACACTTGGAATGTGAGGTCTCCTGCCCAAACAGAGATTCAGTTGTCCTGGAAATCCCCCAGGTGCTCCCATCTGTGCCCACACTGGGCAGGAGGAACATCCTTAGCCAGGGCAGGTGGGATGTGCCCAACATGGACAGGTACGATGCACCCAGCTGCTTCTACACAGGCAGGATAGGGCAGGGAAAGTATTTAGGTCATTTAGACATCAATTTCCTGCCCTGGCTTGGGCTATCTCATAGTACACCTATTCCTTGCCTTTCCAATCAGTGTATTACCATTTAACTAATCAGCAAATTATTTGACCAAAAAAAAAAAAAAATAGTTTTGAATTAAACTTACAAGGAGCCTGAATTTCCCCGTGGTTTTACAGGGAACATACCCAGGTGCCAAAAACTGGCTGAAAGTCTGCCTGCTTCTATCCTTCTCTCTGCAGCCAGCAGCTAAAGCAAATAAAATAATAACAATACAAATAAACCAGGATCACACCCAGACTGATATTTTGTCTTTGTTTTCCCTCTGCCTGACAGTCCAGGCCGAGTAAGATCCCTGAGACTCAGTCCTCACAATTTGCATTCTGAGTATACAATCCTGCCTGGCACTTCCCATCTAATAACTGTTCCTTTTGTTTATCTATAATCCACCCCTGTCACTGTATACCTGTAGTGCACCTTTATCTCTATGCCTCCTATCTCCTGTACAGAGACCATTCAGCCCTGGGGCTTGTCAGTTTTATGATTCATGGGTATATTGTACCTAAGATCCTACAAAGAAGGTCTTGAAGTAATTTAAAGAAGAAAAAAAAAGAAAAAGAAAAAAAAAAAAAAAGGAAAAGGAAAGAAAAAAGAAGGAAAACAGGTATTTCAGATGGCATGCTGTGTGAAAGAAATCCCTTATTGACTAGCCTAATCTTGTATAATGTAATCTAATAATAAAGCCTGTTCCCAGAGGTACTGCTCAATAGATGTTATAGTGTTAAAACATGTTTTATGCTGTGTTCTGAAACATATTATGTGTAACAAAATTGTCCAGCTACTTCTTACACACCAGCTACTAAATATGGCATGAGCGCTGTCAATAAAGCCAGCCGTTACTATAGTTTAGATTTCTCCAAGGCATAGGATTCAGTTATACTTTCAGTAATCAATTAATTGGCTGCTCATTACTGGCACAGATTGCTGGAAGCCTCCCAGGCTGCAAGGCGAGCTGGGCGGCACAGCCAAGCCTAATCTTTGGAGCACCCTTTGAGTCGAGCATTATAACGGGTTCTTGTCTTGGAGATGAGAAATGAATGAAAAATCTCCTTCTGGTGATTCTCTGTGTAAGGGAAGGAAGGAAAACTGCTCAGTTTCTGTGGGCTAGGGCACAGGATTGCAACACAAAGAAGGACCTGAGCAAAAGGATATGGGGTGGGAATGTCACACAGTGATGAAAAAGACTTCAGGTTCATTGGAAACAGCCATATAAAGATGCTCCAACCACTGTACCTTTTATAAGTTCCCTACCGGCAGCAAGCCAGCAGTGCTCCAAGAGATGGGAGCACTGCTGCCCATTGAGACCTGACCCAGGCAGAAATGCTCAACCTACTCCAACGACTACGGCCTCTGTTTCTCCCAGATGCTTTGCAAACCCTGAACCTTTCTCTCAATATATGAATTTTCTCTGAACAGCTTTTAGGGGTTTCTTTCAGCGTAGACACAGATTAGAAATTGTGTCTGGGCTTTTTTAATGTTTATATTCTGTTGGGTGTGAATCACACAGTGTTGCTTCCGTTCCTTGATTAAATGAGTGTGGCTCTCAGAGCCAAGTTTTTAATAATAAATGTTGTATTTACAAATTCATAATTTGCAAATACTCTCCAGGCTTCTTTCAAATTGCTGTTTTCGTGGCAACTTCTCTCAGTAAAACTGACTCGCAGAAGTTTTGGTTTCCCTTGTAGAAAGCAGGCACAAAATGGGACTGAAGGCAAGAGAAGATGCTCTGAGAAGAAAGATTTGCTATTTTTGTGGCTTGGTTTTTTTCTAGAAGGAAAATTTGAGAAATTCTTGGAAAATTAGTTGTTAATCATGTTATAGATGTAGGGCAGAGTCAAAAATAATTTTATTGCTGTCATTTAAGTGGCAGATGAAATTAATATATTGAGATAACGGCAATAATACTGACACTAATGTTACGCTATTGATAGATCTTCATAGTAATAATTAGTGGAAATATTATTAGTGATGTAACAGTGTGATCTGTGAATGTATTATACACCGACTTGAAATTAACAAAATGGAGAGCAGAATCACATGCTGTCTCCTATAGTTTCCAGGTAATCATCACAAAAGCATGCACAGACTGTATAAGAAAAGTTATATGTGTTCCCCAAAAAGCTGTTTTAAAGTGCCAAGGTAAGCATTGTTACTTCCAGACCTCAGAAATAGCAAGGCACTGTCCATGAGCAAATATGAATAATTAAAAGCAATTCCTAGCATATTTTATAAATGCAGTTGCTACCAGCATGTGAGAAACGTTGCCTTAAAATATGTATCATAATAGTTAGCAATTATTTATCACATTAATCATCAAAATGGTATCCCCTATATGCTTAAATATATATTTAAATTGAATACAGACTGTCCACATAAAGTAGAAATCAGGCAATACATTGTAATTAATATAATCATTTATCTCTAGAGGTGTGTTAAAGAGAGATGCTGACCGTATGGCTTCTTACCACAATAGGACATTTCAGGAGGGCCTGTAATACAGACACTAAGAACGCGTTTATATTAAGCAACATTAAATATAGGTGCACAGTTATGGACCATGAAATTGCTCGCCTTTATGCAGCCCCAACATCTTCTCAGAGTACAGTAGAATTATCACACCAGAAAGCACTGTGTGTTGACACCCAATCGGTACTTAACAATAAAACAATTGCCTTATTAAATCTAAATTAAATCCTGTTTAAGATGAATTTAATTTAAAGCATGCCTTAAATGGCTCACAAGAGTGACAAATGCCCGAAATGCAGCAGCCCTGACTCGTTTGTATTTCCTTATTATTTCAGACAGATAGCTGCTTATTATTTCTGTATTAGTGTTTTAATTTACCGATAACCCCATCTGCCTTCATAGAGTTCTCTGAACAGGCAGAACCACAGAGCTGTCAGATGCTCTCATTCTAACCCAGAGCCGCTCACATTCCTCAGGAACTTTGGTGCGCAGACAGAGTCATTAAAATCATTTGACCATTTCATTTCAGGATTCATTTTACACAGCTGGAGCAGAGATGCCCTGTGAATGCGACATGCCCATAATTGACAAAACACAGGACCTAGAGTGGGCAAATAATAATAATACTAATAATAATAGTACCATGTGATTTATATGAGCTGAAGGTGCTTACAGTTTCAGAGCTCCTTGTTACGTATTTTGTTTTCTGTATTTTTCTTTCCAGAAAAGAACGGCTGCAAAATAATCATCCAGCGCACACTTTAAACATAATCAGCTTCAAATAATACCCTATAATGGTTGTGAGCTCCCTAGACATGGCTCCTATCACAATATCCTTTTAGATTTGTTCCTTAAAGGAGTGACTTCTCCTCCTCCAGGTACTTTCTGCCTTTTGTATTCTGGCGAATCAAATCCCTCAGCACTCCAATTCCATGAAAATTTTCCACATTGATTTGTAACCTTTGGGGGAAGAATTCTTAATTCTCCATGGTTTCTGATCACTTAGGCTTTTCTGGGCTTGGGTAACACAGCATGCCACATGTTTTCCTAACAAATTGCATTCGGACACTTTCCGACACTTTCATTATTTTAACTCAGGTAATAATTAGTCACTGTCAGAGCTAAGACTTAGGTTGTGCAAATCAGAATAAATTTACCTTGCTGTAGCAGCAGTCACAAATGAAGCAATAAATTAGAAATAGCAAATTGTTACGGACTTAAGAGATCACAACTCAGAATCGCTACCTGAAATCCAGGAAATGTTGCAGCACTGCAAAGATTTCCTTGAGAGCTTAATTTTTCCAGATAACTTCGTGTTTCATGAATGTTATTGCAAAAAGCCCTGGAGATATTATACTCCTGACATTCCCTAAGAAAACACAATGGGGCTCTGCTCTTGGAAGGAAAGGAAAAAAAAGAGACCAAAGAGTGTTTCCTATTAGTATGAAATGCATGTCTTTTGAAGGTCTTCAGGGTTCAAAGTCTCTCCCCCTCCCCAGCTTCCCTCTCCCTTATCCTTACAGTTTGTATAGATTAAATGCATAGTGCAACCCCATGGGTTCTCCGTTGTAAAGCTATGTCTAATATGAGGCCACTAGACACTGTCACATAAAATCCATTAAAGTCCATCAGATGCACTGTCTTGGTAACATTCAGCTCATTGTCATTGGGCTGCTGCAATGAAGCATAGAGTGCCTGCTTTGAAACTTGATTAAAACAATTCATTAAAAGTAAGGCATCTAATCAGAACGCAAGGGTTGTCTTCGTGGGACTAGAAAAGTTTATTAGTGCTCACACGATGAAAACAGGAGTGGGAAAAAGAGGCAGGAGGGAGAAAGAGAGCCCTCCTCCTCTTGTTTCCAGCCATTATCTGGGGTGGGGAGACACCATCCTTCCCCACAGCTTTCATTGCTCTGCTCTACTCCTCCAGCACCATCCTGAAGACTTCACTTGGCATTGTTGGTCATTACAGCTTGGTGCCTCTTTTTCTCCTGTTCTTAAATAATCACAGAAATGCCACCAAGTGGTTTTCCTCCCAATTTCACCTCCATCCCCACAAAATGCAGATTTCATCGCACAGATGTCCTTCTCAATAAAAGCTCAAGAAGAAACAAGAAACGGCACCTCGGTCTCCTTTTATAGTAAATGCTTGGTTTGGGGGTATTTTTGGTTTTGATATTTTTTTAAATTTAATTTTAATTTCAAAATTTCCTCCAATTTAATTTTTAACCAAAAGAAAACATTTGAAATTGAAAATTGTTTTGAATTTGTCAAAACAAAGCATGTCTAGCAAGCTTAATTTATGCTTTCGATTTGCCAGGAAAATGCTCAAATTTGTCATTTTCATTCTGAAGAAATTTCTTTTCAGTTTTGAACTGAAAACAGCTTCAATAAATCAGTGTATTTTGACCAAGCTGTTTTTTTACCCTACAATTCTGATTGACCTATCTGGATCTCATCAAAACGAGTACCCAAGCCTGAATATGATCTTTCTTCAAAGCCTCATTAAAATAAAAGAAAACCCTTCCCACAGATGGCACCAGTGTGTGGTGGCTGCTTCCCAGCACTGCTGCATGGTGTTGGAGGATGCAAGGGGCTGCTGCAGGTCTGCCACATCATGTCAGCTGCTGGCAGAGGTACATTAGCTCCTAATCTTAACAGGTAAATAGCAGTAAATTCACACAGCCTATTTCACTGGTGTTAATGTTCTTGTGAATAGTAATAGCGGCGCTCCAGACATCCTTCAGGAGGGCTGTGATTTACGTGCCACGGGACAGGTCTATTCTCTTTGTTCAATATAAACCATAAACAAAATTCTTCCAAATGACTATTATGAAAAGTAGCTTCACAATATTGCATGAATCTCTCGGCATCCTATGCCTTATCGAAAGTTTATGCCTGGAAGATGGACTACTTGTATTGCAGGAACTCTATAGATTATCTCGATTACCGATTAAAGAGGCTGTCTTTTTCCATGCCTCATGCTGACCCATTTGTTACCTCCTTAAATGAGTGAAGGGCCTTTTGATTACAGGCTTCTTTGCTCAGGAAACCACCATATTTGCAAACACAAATGCATATATACACTCTAATGAATAATGAAGGTTATTTATTGCTTGTGCTTGAAATAATGGTAGATTTTGGAGTGCCTTTCATAAAACCCACATCGGAAAGTGTGTTATGTCCTGACATTTTCATTGCAGTTCAAGTAAAATAGTCCTTGGAAATTGTCTTGCTACCAAATTGCAATCATAAAGGCATGGCTTCAGACTCTGAGAATCACTTCAGATTGTGAACTTCTGGATAATATATAACATAAAGAGTTTAATTGAATCAGCCAGTTGGGTTTTTGCCCAGAAAAGTAGAAATTTAAATGCTGATGCAGCTTTAGCTTCCAATGACACCAGTCAGCACTCCTTAGATTGGATTGTAAATAATCTTATTTGAGGATATGCAGTATGATAGGGATATACTTGTCTGTAAACTTGCTAGCAAAAGTAATTAAATAATTCCATTGTGTACTAAGACATATGAAAAATCACAGACCCCAAAGAAAGATTCAATAAGTATTTACCAGCAGATAGAAGAAAATATGGACTTTTTAGCAACTCTTGTCTCATTGCTAAGACAAAAGAAAACAAAATAATAAATCAAAATTCAACAACAGTGAATTTCTAACCCATCTTTGAAGACATTTGTAGCAAATGCCTTTCAGCCCACTTGGATGACAGTGCGAATCCACAGTCTGAATGCTAGCTTGGTTCACATCCCAGTGTTTAAAAGTTCATCTTTCTGGACTGGTATTCTGAACATCTCAGATGAGCTTTTCCAGTCCAAACACAGCTGATAGAAACAGAAAAATAAATACAGATATATCTCTATGTCTCCCGCAAGATTCAGCATGAAGCGTTGTATCTATTCTCTCTGTATAAATATATACCAAAAGAAAGGGAATTCAGTCAGCACTTTTTGCTGTAAACAAAAATTCCCCCTAACTCAAAAATACCTCAAAATTATTTATTTCCTCAAAGTGTTGCAATCACTCAGTAAGAATTGCTGAAAATGAAAAAAGGAGCGATTAACAACCACATCTTTCTAACTGCAGCTTCTTTAAGACTTTCTTTGGCCTTTCTTTTCAAAGACAATGCGAAAATTATAATGAAAAATTGAAAGAACAAAGGGGGTAAATAAAAGACAGTGAAGCAAGAGGGAAAAAAAAAAAAGAGAGAGAAAAAAGAAAAGAAAAAGAAAACATTACTTATTGAATCTCATGGCGCAAATGATAAGGATTTGCTTTTTTTAATGATTTAAAATCCAATTTTAAGATTCATCTAAACTTTTTCCAAAAAGTAAAAAATCTGAGAAGAACAACAAAAACAACAAACTATGAAACATTACTGTTCTTTCCTCACTCCAAGTTCTGTGAGGTGTTGTTAGTCAATCTAAGAGACATCCAAGGAAAAAAATGTCACCTTATCAGGAGAGAACTTAAGACGGGAGATGATGGCCCTTTTCTCACTGTAGATGTTAGCGTGTGTAGGAGAGCTAAAAAAAATATATTCTATTATGTGTGAATTAAGAATTCACACTTCAGATGTTCTTGTTTGCCTACCAATACTACAGAGCCTAAAAGCTCCAGATGCCTTCATCCATTCTGCTCGTGTTCTAACAACTTTAGTCCATGCAAAATCAGTCCTGTGAGTTACTGTGGATCACTGATTTGCTTCCACTGGATGCCTAACAAAAGAATTTGAGAAAATCTCAGACATTTCATAAAGTGGCGCAGAGCTCCTCTAAAGCACTGATACACTCCTCCCAGAATGGGTACTCTGCTGCCAAAATTGTTGTCTACAGAGAAGTTATGAGTTCAGAGACTGTTGACATGCAGCTTTAAAGACTGTGCTTCACCTCAAAGAATACCTCAAAGAGTGGTAATTTTATGGATCTAGTCAAATTCCAGTTGGAATCATCTTCATTTCCTAGCAGAGTTACCCACAGTTACTGAGCATTACAAAACAGAAACTCCATTCTATTTGGACAATAGCTCCCTGTCGTCATAGCAAAGAATACATGTCTTTGGGAACATTCATTCTTTTTTTCTTATATCTATTTTCATTAAAAGTAACAAAACTGCTGTTTGTCACTACTCAAAATTTTGTTTATACGAACTGCAGTGAGAGCTCTCAAGATATCTCATCAAGCTTTGTTCCATAATACCTTTATTTTATTTCCCTGCACAGTCTTTCTTTTCCCTCTTCACGTTTCTTTGTGGCAATTTGCACTATGCCTACAAGGAAATTATCTGTAGCTGATGCAAACCTCAATGCACTTATTCCGTCCAAATGAAGATGTGACCCACCATGTCTTTCACCATTCATGATGCAAAAAAGAATATTAAATCTGCCAAGGAAAATATTGATACCTGTCTTCTTTTCCCCCTCCCCCCCAGTTATTTTACCAACAATCTCCAAGTACTGAAAACCTCATATACAAGAATATATGGGTAACATCATTATGTCACCTTGGTCACCAGAGTTGATAAAATATACCTGGCCAAGGCAGCGTGCCTGCATTGTGTTCCTTCTCTTTGCACTCCAGATACCAGCAGGTACCACAGACTTAGGAAGAAGTTACCCCACTACTGAACTGTTTTTCCTTGGGAAATTAGGCATATTTTGCATATGTAAAGTAATACTGACCTCCATTTTGCCACAAGTCTTTATCAAAAGTAGATCAGACAGGATGGAGAGGCAGCACCCCTATTTCTCCCCAAAACTTATTAGCCATCAGACCTACGTCAGCTCCAAAAAATCTGAATGTGTATCCAAAATCAACTTTGCAGATGGCTTTTGCTTCCATTAAAAACGATTGTGAAAAAAAAACCAAAAACAACTATACATAAGATTTAATATAATTATGGGTATATAGAACTTGAAAAAAAGAAGAAAAAAAAGCTTCATATTTGGATTTATGGAATTATTTTACTGCAAAAGAGTTACGTTACATATTTAAATCCCTGGTGGCTACTAATGTTTTATTAAATACAATGTAAATCCAGCTGCGACCATGCAATAAAACCTCCAAGGGGAAAAAAAAAAAAAAAAAAAAAAAAGAAAAGAAAAAAAAAAGATTTTATGTTTTATGATTTCTGCACAAAACAACATGGTCTCCCTAACACTGCCCATATGCCATTATGCTCTCCTTGGCATTGATCTTTAATAAGAGTGCAGTATGCTGAACCCCAGCTTAAACATACAGAAGGAACATGGCAAGGTTATGCACTACCCATAGCATTTCATATATGTTCCCAGCTCCCAAAGCAAAACCTTGTGCTAAGCTATCAGACAAATTTACCTGATACTGGCTGAAAAAAATACACACACAAAAAAATGAGTTTCTAGGAGGAGAAGTTTGATTTCATTAGAGAACTTCAGAAAATAATGATATGACTCTGTGGGCAGACAGTCACCCATAGTAATTAGCTGGTGAGTAAATCCATTTGGTTTTTGCTTTTTTTTTTTATAAGGACATGCATTTTCACTGTCATGTGCCCAGGGTTTGAAAGGTTTACATTACATAAAATTAGGACTATATAAACTATGAGCTTCATCTGTTTTCTAATATAATTGCCCCTTCCCTCATACAGAGTAGCCTAATTGATAGCCTCCATTGTATGCAATGCACGTCAATAAATACTGAACATGAATGTGAATCAATATTGTGTTAGTACTGGGATTAAGAAAGCTATTTTCTCCTTTTTCTCCCCCCTTTTTTTTTTCAAGAAGAGATGAATATGTGTAAACAAAATGAGTGTTTTTCTAAAATTCTGCCTGGGGATTTGGTTTTGCATTTCCTTGTCAGAGAACATCAGAAGTCACACTCAACCCTAACACTTAGGCCTGATGTGGACATTAGAAGCAAATACTTCAGCTGGGAAGGACTGCCCTTCATGCTAAAAATACAGGTGCAGTTGCTGAAGAAAAGTGATTTGCCTTCTGATATTTTTTATTGTTTTCTTTTTTTTCTATTTCAAGCCACAAATTAGAGGACAATTTATGAGAGTCTGGACAATAATTTATAGGACTAGTATTGACTGCTCTTGACCCTGTGTGTTATTTTGCAGTCTAAACAATGCCAAATCGCTTTGATGACCCAATGCCGTGCCAAAACCCACAGACACCTGATAAATGTTGCACAAATTTTTAAGCATGGCAAAAAGCACAACACATGATAAATGATCGCAGTGTTTTAGATCAGTTCAGCACAGGAACTTCTGCAAGTCTGTGAGCTTTTGGGAAATGAAGACTGGAAAAGGAGGTACATAATGTTAGGGGCTGTTAGCCATCAGATCAACGTTAGGATCTAAGCCTGGAAAGACAGGAGCTTGCAATAACCTCTAGACCAGTCATTGCTCATAAGCACTCTAATGCTTCAGATGTAGGCTGGAACTTGGCTCCCCATTTTACTGTTCAGTTACAAAATCACCCTCATTCTTCCTTTTATTATTATTTTTTAAACTGTGCAGAAATAAAATGGTTGTAATTTATACCCAAGCTATTTGTGTATGGCTATTCCTCTCCTGAAAGTTACAAGAAGAAAACTTTTATGTATTTGACAGTATATATGCTTGCAAACTTACACATGCATAGATGTGTTTGCTAAGGCTCTATGTTGTGTATGCATAAATGCATAATATACAGCAAGGAAAAATCATTGTAATGTCCTCTTTAGAATGCACTGCATTTCTTGCAGCTGTATTTATTTATCTTTGTATAAAGAAAGAGAAATATATGTTAAGAATATACTATGCAGATTTTTCCCAATAACAGCACGCTGTTTCTACACACCTTCTTACAGCAGATGAATTATCATTTTCTTTGCTTGAATCTACAACAGTTAATTTAAGTGGTGTCTTGTGGAGAATATGTGGCTAAATCAAGTCTTCAGTTGGAAGGCTCAGCTTAATTTTCTGTGGCAACCTGTGTCACAATATGTCACATCAGTGTGCCTGCATGGGTGGATGGGACACTCTTAAAGAAGGCATCACACTTAAACGGGATTTGCTGAAAAGCCAAACAAACAAAAACAACAAAATGTTAATGAACTGGATTGCTCTGTTCCTATAGTTAATTACTGTACCAGTCAAGGAGTTGGGGGGTGGGGGAGTTTGAAAAGAGGACATACATTTGCTCTGAACTTTCATTTCATATGAAACCTTTGAAGTGAAATCTGCATTGACCACCTCTCCTAACATAGGAGGACTACCCCAACCACCCCAAAGTACCTGAGACATGAACAAGCCTACAAATTCCAACTTTTTTCTTTTTTTTTTTTTTCCTTTTTATTTGCCTCCCACCCCCTTCCCCTTTGTTGCTATAGTAAAAATGTTTCTACTTTTCTACATCTGTCTGCTGTTGCCAACAAAACACTGGCGAACAGGAGGTGATCTTTCTGTTTTCGTTCCAGCAGCCTGGCCCTGAATGAGCTTAATCGGCTGAGAAACAAGACTGAAAAGCGCTTTGCTACCCTTTCTAACTTCACTGCGCTCAGGCTTTCTGTAGCCTAGAGAGTGACACCCTATGCCTTATTTCACTGTGGATTATTTAGAATGCTTCAATTGTGACTTGTCAATGTGGTCCGGGATAGATCAAGGCAAAACCTCCGACAAGAAAACAGCAATGCGAATATGATGTGACTGACTGCTGCACAATGGACTAATACCTCTTAATTTGGACTTTTAGCAATCGTTTACCAACCCTATGCCCTTGAAGATTCCAAATCCACTCCTAACAGAGAAGAAAAAAGTCCTTTGCTTTTTCGTCCCTTTCCCTTCCCCCCCCCCTCACCCCCCTGACCATAACTCGAGTGTATCGATCAATGTCTCTGTATGCATTTAATAGCTTTATTTCAAAGCACTCTGCTCTTAAAAGCAGCTCTCACCAAGCCATGCTATTGAAATACTGTGCAGGTGTAATTAAATGAGTCAAAATTTGGCTCTGGACTGCATCCCTGTCTGTCTTTGGCAGCAGAAATACCAGATGATACCTGGCCACTTCTTATCTCTGGTTGGAACTGATTTGGGGTTTGTCTCTCTCTCTCTTTCTTTCTTTTTTTTTTTTTTTTTTTTCCTAATTAAAAAAAATAATTAAAGTGAAATTAATTGGTTAAAGGTTAATAGATGTAGAGATTGACGTCGTTACTAAAAGTACCGCACCTGAAATGACAGTGCAGGAGCCTTAATATATTATCAGATACTGATGGCTGTACTACACCCAGGAGCAATATGGCCAGGGCACCACTGAGTACTATGTGTCCTGTGACTCTGCTATGAAGACTGCTTCAAAGTTATTCAGTTCCTTGTGGATACCGTGACTGTCTCCTATGTTCACTAAGAACTGAAGTGAAACCACACATTTATTGTGCATGGGAAGTTTTCACGCAATGAGTTTAGCTCATTTCAACAAGCAGGGAAAGAGATAAAAATAACATCTCAGAATATCAGCGTGAATAAAGTTCATACATCTCTTTTGGTATTATTTATGTTCTTCACGAGGCGTTTTTCACTAACACTTGTCTACATGAAACTGACCACAAAGAAAGAAAAGAAAAGGTGTAGGAAAGCCTTGTGGTAGCTCACACATACATATTTTCACTAACAAGGTTGGAAGGTCAGTTGAAAGCTCTTTGCAATACATATGTCATCCAATGAAGACAGAGCAACGTAACTGCATCTTAATCAGGCATCATGAATAGGAAATACTCCAAGCAACAGCCATGGTGAATAGTCTGTGATTAGTCCACAAGCTAAAGATAGACCCCATCAACCACGCTGCAGATAATTTTGCTTGGTGATCATAGTTATAAAAATCAAATTTGTCCGTCAGTAATTCACAAGTCAAAAATGAAATAAAATAAAACAAAACAAAGGTTTACACTTCTGAGATAAATTGTTCACAATGGATGGAGTACAAAGCTCCAGGTTGGGGTAGTATTGAAGCTGATTACCTAGAGGTAAATGGCTGGGGAGTCCATAACCAATCACCTCTGAATTCAGTGTTCTGGGCTGTCTATCCGAAAATTAAACAAAGACCCAACTGTAGTAATTGTGTCACCTTATGTACTTAAAGTAATTTCCCCAGCTCAGCTCAATATCTGGAGGAGCAAATGGAGAAATTGCTTGTTGTGTCACTTCTCTTCTCTAAGGCTTTATATCTGCTCATTTTTTCCTCGGCGCTTTCCTACTGCTCTTCACAAAAACATTGCAAAGTTCTTTAGAACAGGCAATAAAACGCACAGATGGCTGAGCCAACAGAAATAATACTAAAACTAAGACCTTCACACAAATGTGAAAAGGTGAGACAAAAAAAAAGGAAAGAAAGAAAGGAAGGAAGGAAGGAAGAAAACACCTTTCCATAGTTGTTTTCTTTAAACATTAGTCTGTTTTGGCTAAACTGGTGTTACTGAGAAAATGCGTTTATTTGCCAGATCGCTGTTAGAACAGAAGTATTTTAGATTTTATTAATTTGAAAAGCCGAAAGCAAAACTTGCAGTGGCTGGTGTCAGCAATCAGGACATGGCATAAAAATAACCCCATAATTCTATGTGGTTATTGACTGAATAAAAACCCCGTCTGCCCCAGAGTGAGCTAAGAGCACAGCTACACCCCTCTGCAGCTCATGCTGTCTGCTTAAGGAAGGTGTTACACTCAGTCTGCTCAGGCTTAGTGCCTTATTAGGGCATTAAGTGAGGTTTCCCAACCCATGGAAGAGGTCTCACTTGTGAGCCCCTTCCTGCCCCAAGGCTCTGGGAGCAGTCCATGGTTTGGTCCCCACAAGCTGCTTCTGGATGAGATCCCATTAGCATCGCTGCTGTTGCCCTTTTGGACCAGAAACATTTCCTTTCTTTTGCCACTATGGCACTGTAGGTCTTCCCACCTTGACTGAGCCTCTGCTCAGCCAGGATAAGCCAGTGAAGATCCACACAAGTTCAATGGATGCAGATTGCTTTACAACACCTGAAACACTGCCAGAAGGCATAATTGCAATAATAGTACCTTAAAAAAAAAATCAATCTATCTATTGCATGAAGATGGATTTAGCTGGATTCTAATTTTTCAGACTCTTATTTTTCCATCATGTTCCAAACTAGTAAGTGACTTAAACCAGAACAGGACTGGCTTTAAATTCTCCTTCAAGACTAAAAATAACCCTTTCAACTAATTGTGCTTATGTTACCTCCCCCAGCAGCAATTATTTGGTTTCATCCCAACCTTCCTACTTACCCATAATTACCATCTCCTTTGACATGGCTAACTAAAAGCAAGTATTAATATGGATTTAATGTTGTTTCAGAAATTGGTACAGCACCGAGGGTGCCAATGACCCTAATTTCACTTTGTACTAAAAATGTGTTGATCTGTGGTTTTTGGCTGCTGCTTTAATTTGACTTGAAGGTTGAAAGTAAACACATCACTCAAAGCCATGGTGCATGAATTAAGGTCTTTCTGTCACCAGACTCTGCTTTTTTTTTTTCCCTATTCCCTGGGTCAGACACCCCAGAGTCCCCCCCCCCCCTTTCCCCTTTCCTCTCATGGGACCCTGGGGAAATATTTCTCTTGACACAAACTCCTGTGTGAATAACACCTGCATTTCTTTCAGTGCACATTTCCATGGGGGAAGTTTTTTCTTTTTTTATCTTTCCCCTCCCTAGAAAATATTTCTCTAAGAACGACCAGATTTTCCTAGCTGCTCCTAACACAGAGACTTGTTGCACTTCCAACAGCAGAAAGCACGTTGCTTGACTTTGAATTCTCTATAGCCCCGAGATCACCTTCCAAAAATATGTGCTTTCAGTGAACAAAGTCCATTTTTAATGCTCAGTGCTACGTGTTGAGATGGAATTGCGGGCATGGAAAACCCAGGTTTTTCTGCCTATCAGAATAATAACAAAAGCCAGTGTGGCAAATTTCTCTTGGCTTCCAGATATTAGAATACATTCGATGCATCTTTGACAAGTTTACACCTACAAGGGTTTTGCTGCATCACAAACCTCCTTCTCTGAGGACGCAGTTTTTAACAGCAAAAAGAAGCTTTGTCTGTTACAGTTTGAACCAGTTCTCTGAACAAAATAGAGCTATACTGTCGAATAACTTTTCTACACCAGGGTTTGAACTGGCATAAAGACATCGGTTGGGGTCTATGGTGGGGGGGGGATTGCTCTTTTATTATTTTTTACACACATAACTGACATCTTTATTCTGTAGGAAAAAAAGGGAACAAAAAAAAAGTGTAAACCAAGCATAACTGTCTACAGCATTTTCTTGGGGTCAGGGTTTCCAGGGAATAATAGAAGGAGAAAGCTTCCTAAAGACATATCTTTGCGGAGTAAGGATGGGGGTTCCAATTTACTAGTCTTCATCTTATTGAGGGCAATAATTTCCCTGAAGACTTTATTGGCAGGGTATCACTGCAGAAAACGTTTGCTGCCGGCAACCCTATTATTTTCCATGAGAAATACAGTCCCGTGAGAAAGCACGTTCTCACTCTATTTCTGTGGGAAACACCAGGAGAAGAAGAATTCCAAATCCCGCGAGACCAAGCAACTGGAAACAACACCAGAAGCCCTCTTGTTTGTGTAACTTATTGCAGAAATATCAAAGGAGAAGAACATGTTTTCATAAAATTTTCGCTTTGCAAGAGCTGAGGGTTGTTGTTGTTTTTTAAGGAAAAAAAAAGAAAGGATTTATATCTGACAGCCCAAAATCCCAAGGATGATCGGTCTATTTCAGTTGTCAATTTACGATCTTTAAAACATTTTTAAAATTGACTGAACCTTAACTACATCCCACCTCATCTTGTACTAGCCAAGTTTTACAGATGCCATCTTAAAAATCAATTCAAGGAACAGCCATAAACTTGAAAGCTTCCTATTTGAAGTGTATATGGCAGAATGCAATTTTGTTTAATTTTAATTGACAGAGATGTCAGCCTAAGAGAATATTTTAGAATATTAGTAAGAACAGTAAACTCGTGCCTTGACACTTTTATGATATAATGGTATAATTCCCGGGGAAAAAAAATCACCACTGTCAGGATTTACACAAAAGCAGTACATGTTTTACTTTTTCCTCAGTAAAGGAGTGACAAATGTATTACTAATTACACAATTACTTTATTATGTAGAACCAGTAATAAAACCCTTGATGTACACTCAGCAAGGTTAGTTTCATTGAAAAAAAAGGAAGTTGGTGTTGTTTTTTTCCTTTTAATTATTACTACAAATGTGCTGGTGAGGCTTCAGCCAGTGGGATGTGGTTCGGTTGGCTGCTCACTGCATTTCACAACACAAAAAGCATGTTTGCAAGGCCTGTTTGTTTCTACGGAGACAAATCTTCAAGCAGTGCAAAACTGCTATTTGAGCAAGCTAAGAATTAGCCTTGAAGAAACATGATCAATTCCTGCAAAAGATCCAGAAGCGTGGATGTGTGCTGTATTTCTCTATTTCTCGGATGATGATTATTGTATGTGCTTATTTGTTCAGATATGACAAAGCAGCTTCACATAAAGGCATAAATGTATGACTGAAATCATGCTCACGCTCTGAGTTCAGATGAAACTGAAGAAATTCAAGCAGGAAACTTTCTTTCCCCTTCCTTAATTTTGACAGTGGTCAGATTCTGAGCCTACTGTTTTTTGTTAAAGTCCACAAAACCAAAAACCGAGCTCTCTGTCCCCAGTCTGGGACTGGATGAAGTCCTGCTCCAGACGGTACCCTGCTGTCCCTCTTTGCAACACTGTTGTATAGAAAATTCCCAGGCAATAAGGAAAGGGATGCAAAGGCAGAGTGAGCAACTTGGCTCTGCTGTACTACAAGAACACACGCTCCCTAACTTCTCACAGCCTGATCTAGCAACGCAATTAAATATGCAGCTAACTTTAAGCACATGAGTAATCCCTTTGACTTTAAAGAATTACTCATGTGCTTAAAGTTTAGTGCCCTGCTGTACTGGGACCTACTCTCCAAAGCAAAGTATGGCAGAGATTTAGTGATTAATTACAGCCTACAGATGGACCAGCCAGTTGGGTGAAACAAGAATTGGCCCAACCCTTTGCCCTTCTCCAAAAACAAATCTGAATAAAGGTCAAAAGAGTTTGGTTAAGGATGTACTTACCAAACTTTCAAACCTTTTGAGGACCTTCCACCACTAGTAAAGGCTCTCACATTGTATCCCTCCGGGAGTCCCATAGGCGTAGTCGGTTGTAAACTCATTTTCCTATATGGTCAGGCACGCGTGTGGCAGGGAGGAATGAATGACAATGTAGAACGGCCAAAGCTGGTGTCCTGTGACCATGGAGCTTTTAATATGGAGGCAACGGAATCAGGATTAAGAATTGCAGCTGCTAAGATGCTAAACCCCACATACAGCTCCTATGGCTCAGATGTTATCAAGCGTAAAATCTTTTGAATAAAGCCTTACATGGGGGCACCATTGTAAACTGCTTTCCCAGTTAAAGCCTTTGCGTAGCAGTAAGAGGGACATGGTTGTATTTTGCCGTATTATTTTCAGTAATATGTCAAAGGCCACTGAAATCAATTCCTATTAATTTTAAAGGACTTTTCATAGTAAAAATAATGCCCAGTAAGTGCACTGTAATGAAACTGCTGTTTAAAATCCTCTAAGGATTGCCAGCAACTAATGTTCTTCCATGAGATAAAATTCTACAGTGTTCATTTCCACTACAGAAGCAATAGTTAGACAGGTTTCAAATGAGTAAGCTCCAAAGGCGTTTGTGTGATTTTGCAGTACTTTATGATATAGTCTTTGCCTATGTTTGCTTATATCTAATCCAAATTCCCTCTCTGCAGTATTGATATAAATCCCTGTATGAGAGGAGAACCAAATTCTAATCCCAAAACTGCCTGTAACTAGATCTTTGGCTATGAACAAGCCCTCGTCTAGGAAAAGGCATGCAGAGACAACAACCCAGTTAATATTGTACTCCACTAAGAAAAAAGGTAGAAGTTACGATTTTATTTAGAAAGACCAAAACAAGATTTCTTTGTCCCACAGACAAAAGTACTGGGAGATCCTGGTAAAGACTTCCCACCAGGAGGTTAATATGAATCTTTTCTATTACAATTCTGTTAGATGCACAATCTAATTCTGCCCATGTTTGCCTTCCCCAGATCCTAGGATTGGTCTCTACACCAAGGTGCTTCCTTGAGAGCCCTTTTCCATTCAAATCATGTTAGGTTCCTGGAACCTCAAAACCTAAACAATTTCCTGCAATGCCTTAAATTGTTCCAGGCGAGATGAATGCTCAGATCATATTTTTCCAGGGTACTTGCAAGCAAAAGTCTTCAATTGAATACTTCCTTCTAGTTTTCCTTTCAAGAGTTTGGCCTTATTTCATGTGCTGGACAGGATAACAGGGGTGAAAAAAAAAAACCAACAAAACCCATCCTTTAAAAAAACAGAATTGAACTCCTTCTGTGTGATCTTTTGTTTTTTGGGATTTATTTTAGTAGTAGTAGGTAGTAGTAGTAGGGATTATAGGGAGTTTGTTAGTTGCAAAGCTGCCTAAATTCTTGATAACAGAATTCTACAACAGAAAAGTTCCTCTATACAGAACAATGTAGCAGAGACTATGTATCACGGAAATCCAAAAGACAGCAAGACAGTTTTCAGTATTTTTCCTTAAATATTCGTGCTCTTTTTGATGTTCACTTTCCTGGCAATCATATAGAATTTCATAATATGCACAAATAGCAATAGTATTTTCAGATTGAATGAATTTATACAGTTTTGTTGACTAAGGAAAAACAGCCAAAAAAATAAAAATTAAAAAAAAAATAATCAAGACTACAGGCTTCCAAAAGTGGGACCACATCATATAATGAACCTCTGTAATAAGCAGCATTACACAAACATTGGTTGCTAACTCCTGGTAAGGTTAAGCTTGCAGCAACCACATAGGTGGAAATGCCATCAACAAGAGGAGACATTCTGAAAGAAATGGATTGGCAAGTGAAATAGGAAGACTGGGGATGCAGAGATTTAAGAAGTGCTAAGAGGAAACAAGGAACATTCTTTTTTTTTTTTTTTTTGGAAGAAATGGGTGGGAAAATTAAAGTCTCCTCCATCAGATTTGTCGCTCCTTATTCAGAATGGGCACCTGGCCCCTATGAAGGATTAACTGCTCACTTGTAAAATACCATGTTTTGATATTAAGCCATTTTTAGCTGTAAGCTGGCCAAGCAATGTGTGTGCTTCTGCCACTCTATAACTCAGCCATAACTTCTGCAGTGCTCTACAGAGAGCACCATGCCTGAATTGGCAACTCCCATACCAGCCAACAGCCCTCTGAGATTTGCACTGAGTTTAGGGGATTATCGCACCTTAAAATGCAGGGTTTGTACACAAAGAGTAAAAATAGCCATCACTAAATCAGCATAGTAAGGCTTTGTGCAGCTGAAAAACAACAGTGGAAATGGTAGGTGGGACTCCTTTGGCAGGAGCTATTTTTAAACAGCTCTTGTTTTTGGCTATTTGGGTTTTTTAACAGTATGAAAAGTTTTAGTGTATGTTATTGACTAACAGGCTATAAAGTTGCAGGTTTGAACAAAAAATTAAGCCCAATTTTGTGATCCCTAAAAGAGCTTCAGACCACTAAAATAACCCCATAATTGCCCTTTCCTTAATTCTGCAGAACTTTAATATAGCTTACCAGATACAGACTTGAATTGAAACTTACTGAAGTCAAAGAAAACATTTCCTTTGCCTTCGATGAAAGATGCATTTGGCCTAAAAATGAATTTGCCCACTGAGTTCTAGCCAGAACCAATTGTAAGTGTTCAGTTGGAAAATATTCACTTCTGGAGGCTGTGAAAAAAAAGGCTTCATCACTGCTTAGCTCAGATCCACAAGCTTTAAGATCAACAATTGAGTAACCTTCTTTTCTCATTACTTTTGTCTACTACAAGGGACAAACAAGGCAAGGTTTGGGGAATGGTTCTTTAACCTGGAATTTCCCATCTTTCTTGAAACATGGTGAGATACCAAGAAAGCCACCAAACTGTATTGTGGATAACCTAGAGTCAGTCACAAGTCTCCTCACTGAATCTGGCAAGTCACTTCTTTTCCCATATCTCAGTTTCCTCAGCAATATGTTGCATTGGCCTCTGATGTGGATCACTACAAAATTTCAAGATGAAAGTCACTATGCAATACACAGGTTGTAGTAATTTGCCAATAGGATACCATAAGTGATAGGCTATAGTAGACCACAGTGACAGGAAGAAGGTGGGAGGCCAGAAGAATAAAAATAGATAAATTGGATCACTTAAACAATAGAAATAGAAAAACATTATTTCATTTTTATGTGATACAGGAGGTTCATTATGTGCTGTATTGACAACATAATATTTTTCAGTGTCACCTCTTCATTAAAGAGTCATTTTAAAGGCAGTTGATAGGTTCCAGTATCATTCTATTCATCTAATAAAAGTATTCATTAGTTTATACATCATATTCCTTTTCCTGCTGATCTGGTAATCTTTAAATATGATGTCCCAAAGGTACTGATTCTGATCTCACATCAGTACATATTAGTAAATCCATTAAAGTTAATAGGTTATTGTCCATTGATGTAAGAAAATCAAGGCTAATGAGGCTGCTTGAGTATGCAAGAATTACAGGATCGGAACCTACTGCCATTTAGTATTTTGGAAGGTTATATGCCTTTCCAAGATAGGACATAACTTTCCTTAACATAGCTTTCAATAGAGGTGCATTAGCTTCTAGTGGCAGTAGAGGTGATATATTGTATTGTTAATTTAAAGGATTATGCATGAAAAGTGAATATATTGCAATAATTATGAAGTCTTATTTGACTTCACTTTTCCACAAATGTACTTTGTCATGCTTTAAATACATTATGGATTTGAAAAGCAAAATCAAGATGCTGGAAATCAGAGTGAAATAAAAATCTTATTAGCATATTCTAAGAGCAGATTTAGCTTTGGAATATTTTCCATGTGACTGCCATTATTACCACATTTATATCTGAGCAATGCCTCCATTTGATTGCAAGCATGTGTGAGTTTGTGCGTGCATGCGTGTGCAGAAGAGGTCATGACATTTATTAAAGCAGTCAATAAGGCACGCATAGGACAGGCATCTAACCCTGGAATATATTTATATTTATACTCATTTCTGATATGGAAACTAAAGAGAAAAAAATCAATTGGAATCTAACGTTTCATTGTCCTTCACCTTGACTCTTTGGTTTAGAGTAAGCAGTTAAAGAATAAACATTGCTAGGGATAAATAAATAAATAAATGGATGAAAAAGCCACTCTCTAACGTTATTAGGACATCCAAAGTAAATAAAAAGTGGTAGAGCTGAGAGCAAATTGCTGCAGTGGTGCCAGGGAGAATCCTGATTTTAGCACCGCTGTACCAAATTTGTCATTTAGGAAAGCTCTTGTTCCCTTTATTGAGTTCCACTGTAGTGAACAATTTCTGCCTGCATCCCTCGTGTGTCCTTTTGGTTTATTATCTTTCACTGTGAATTGAGCATCCACAATCAGTTTCACAGGAAGCCTAATTTCACACACTGCTTATACATATGATGAGGACTTCCCTCTCCCTCCCCCCCCCCCCTTCCCTTCTCCCAGTGTTCTTATCAAATGAAGAATTGTGGATAAGGGTTAGGTGCAGATAAACATGAGTGTAGCACTTCCAGAAAGGTCATGATCCCCCCATAAGGTGCTTCTTGTTATGCCTGACCTTCAGATTTTCATCATCAGCCCACCTGACAACTTAATAATGCAGAGGTGCAGGATTCATTTCTCCCCTCTGAGAGAGCCAGTACGGGACGCCCTTTTCCCTGATTATTTCCCTGCACTCCCGGCTGCCCTTTATAAGCCAACCAGAACTCCATCAATCATGCTCTTCTCTCCTTTCCTCCTCAGCCCCCAGTCCTCAAAGCTCGAGAGCTGCAATGTCCCCTTTTGTCTTGTGCTGCTACCCAGCTACAACAACAACAGCAAAGGCTCCTTGCCTGAAAACACCCTTTGCAGGCAGCAGTGCACCTTCCTATTTAAAAAGAGAGAGCCTTTTAGTTTCCTCCACCCAGACTGCAATATCTCGCAGAATAGCTCTTCATGGACTCTACTAATTATTAAAGAAGGAAAGAAATTGAAGCTGAAATCAGAAGTTTTGACTTTGTTTTGTTTTGTTTCTTTTCTTCTGTTTCTCTTCTTTGCTTTTCATTCTTCTCGTTTCCCTATAGATTAGCAATAATCAAATGAAGAAAAAAATCCTTCTGGATTACTCCTTTCCCCTTTTATTGTTCGGTTTGGTTTTTTTTTCTTTCTTTCTGAAGATAAAGGAAAAGTAAAGATTGGAGATATTCAGGGTATTAAGAGTATCAGTTTAATGGACTGAAATAACAGAAAAGTTTGGGAAAAGAAAGTCTTCTTATGATGGGAAGACATTGATTCAGATCAGATTCTATGGGCTGCAAAAATAACTCCTATTATAAAATAAGAATTCACTTCAGCCCCAGTCTTCCTAGTGCTTTTTCAGCCAATAATTCCTAGAGTGAAAACGGGATGATAACACACCATGAGCATCTGGTGAGAGCGAAGTACAGTATGTTCCCTGACAGAGCAGGGATATGCCAAGGCCATCTCCTATTGCCTAAAGCAGCTGCCATTTGTATCTCCAAGAGCGGAAGTATCCCCTGGTAAGCTACAGCTCAGCTGGGTACGCGAGCTTTGCCGTGCCCAGCAAGCAAGCTCAGATCTTACCCTGCCCAGTGGCAGCAGGATGCAAATCTGTACCCAGCTGGATAAAGAAGTTAATGCGATAGCCCAGCTCACCCCATTAAGGCGCTGTGCTGGAGCTGCAAGAATAAATAAATAAATAACAGAGCCACATGAAGCACCATAAAACCACTCGATTGCCAAATATCAGCATTGTGGCTGAAATTAAGTTTTCCTAACTCCTCCTGTGCCTGGATGCACTCAGATTGCACTGGTGCATGAGAAAGCCTGAACTCGTGGCTGTGTGTTTTTTAAGTGAATCAGCACCTCGCCTTGAAAGGCAAAAACCTGCTTAAAAGCAGAGAAGGAAAAAAAAGCCGCAGAGCCATTCAGTCTTCCAAACTGGTATTGTGGGAATAATTGGGAGGCCCCTGAATAATGTTTGACCATATGAATTATTTCATAAATCCCAATACAGAGCTGGAGCCTGTAGTGAATTGGGGAATAGCATTTGCTAGTGGTGAAATCTAAATCTCTCTTCAGAGCCTTCTTTTTCTTAATAACGATAACAAAAAGAAATCTCTCCATGAAGATCTTCTTTCAGACTCTGACAAATATGTCAGAGATTGCTAATTGGCATCAGAAGAGAGCTGGAAAAGCTAGCAAACATTCAGGAGGCACAAGAACTGGGAGTTTGTCCTAAATCCCATCGATTAGGCAATTAGTGTTGCTTCTACTTTCTGCGTGTTTCGGACAAAATCTCAAAGGATCATCTGGTTCATTTTCAGGCTTTTCTCCACTTCAGTCAAGGGCATAAGAAGTCTAAAGAACATCTTAGAAAGACCAGAAAGCACAAATCAGAAACATGGAGTTGAAAAAAGTTAAAGAAACAGATGAAAGAAGAAGGAAGGAAGGATGGAAAGGATAAGGCACAACAGAGAAAAGGGAAAGATCCTTCTAAGATGCTGGCGAAGAAAAACAGATGGGAGATAATGATCTAGGGGGTGGAGGAGAACCTGTGTGAGGGAGAGAGGCAGGTTTGGACAGCAACAGGAAGCACAAACAAGTGAAGCAGAAAAACAGGAAGGAAACTAAAGAAAACTTGCAGATACAGAGGAAAAGCAGCAGGAAATCTGCAGTGCCCAGTATTCCTTTCTTGACCACTAGACACAGGAAATCACACTTCAAAGGGACAGTCAGGAACGTGTGACCTGATAAGAGTGGCAAAGATGCCATTTCCACCAGATCAGTGTTGGAGGGAGCAGATAGAAGGAAAAAAAGCAAAAGAAAAAGGCACAAGAAGTCAGTCTGAAAAGCAAGCCGGACTTATTTTTTTAATATTTCATCCTAAAGCATGCCCATCTTGAGTCTCTAAATGGGGAGGGGGGTCTCCTTGGGATATTAAAACCATTCCCAAGCCAAGCTCTATTTAAGCTGCACAAACTACAGCAAATGAAAACCCCTTGCTTGGCACTTCTCCTTCATTCCAGCCTCCATCAGCTGCAGAAACGATGCCAGAGGCTGTCCACAGCCCTTTGGCAAGGCTTTCCCAGCAATCCCTCACCTGGGACTCAGCCTGCTCATCTCCTTTCCAACCCCTAAGCTCCCTGGGAGCTTTCGCAGTCTTTGGGTGGCATCTTCACACAGCCCCAAGTGAATGAGTTAGGGAAGGATGCACAGGGTTAGGCTATTCCATGGACTGAGTTTTCCTTTTGTGAAACACTGGTTTTATAGGGAGAAGGGAGACTGTCCTCTATCAACATTTGCCAAGGGAAAATGAGGAATAGTTTGGATCCAGACCAGAGGGCCATGGCTACATCCAAGCCCTTGCAAATTGACTTGGCAAGAGAGGATTCTCATGAGAAGTGAGGAAAACCAGAGAGATGTCAGTCAGAGAAGTAAACACCATATGCTTGTCTCACAGCATCTGACGGTACTGAAGTGGACAGAGCAGAGAGGCTGGCAGATCTGAGAAATAGGGCAGAGTAAATCAAGACACATTCTCCTTTCTCTGCTTCCCAGAGGAGTTCCACAGACATGAGCAGTGTATTCCTCCTAAATCCAGAAGCTCTTCAAAGCCGATTGGTGTTTTCCATACTGATTATTTAAACTAAGCCTTGATTGAGCGAACAGTAGGTTACAGAGAGGTGACTTTTTTGAAATGTATGAGATAAATCCTTCCTTGTCTGGAGGGCAGAAAGTTAGTGAGAGAAAAGGAGAGAGTACAAAACCACTTAATATGGTGTGTTTAGTTTTAGATTAAGAAAATCTTCATATATATAAATATATGTATGTATGTTTTTTACAGTACTGAAATTTTGCAGGCAAAGCTCATCCAGTAGTTTCAATTATGTTTAGAAGAATGCTGTCATTTGACTCACGTGAAGGTAGCAAAGTCAGGAAGCAGCTGCTCCTTGATGTTACTTTGCTCTCCTTTTCTACCTATCACCTCCTTCGGTTGAAATCTGTATCATGAACACAACCTCTCCCTACCGTTCTCCACAAATGCTATTAAGCAGCAGAGACAGGCTGTAGAGTCACCTGTGAGACTCCGTTACCCAAGCAGAACTCATTCCTGAAGTCCATCAGTAATTACCCTTGTGGCATTCAGTCCACCAGGTTGCCATTGTTTTAAAAATTGGTTTGAGGCACCTTGAAAGCACAAAGCAAAGATGATCGCTATGGAAATAAACAGCTGAGAAGGCAGCTCATACAGACAGAAATGTAGGCTGTTGATAAGACAGGTTGATGAGAAAGGAAAAATCTTGCTAGGAAAAAAAATAAATAAAAATAGGACTTTGAGTTAAAGCAAAAGCTTCTGAAATGTGTAACGCTGTATTAGATTATCCCAGACATATTTTGACAGCTATAAGGGGAAATAGCTGAATTAGAAGTTTTACAAGTGTAATCTCTGACAGATTTTACACCAAATATTTACTTTTTTTATTCATCAGGTTAATACACTTGTAACTTCTTACACTGGTCATTTCCTGATGAGATCCAATTTTCTCCTATCTGCCTGCAACACTCCTGTGTGTTCAAAGCAAGTCTTGAACACAGGTATACCTTCAGAGCCACCATTCAGCTCCAAGGAGGCAGAACTCACATGGAAATCCATGGGAAATTTACTTGCATAAGAATTGCAAATCTGAGTTACTTGGGGGTGTCATTCTGCTCAGCAAAGATTTCTGTTCCTCTTGTTAACTCTTGGTTTGAGTTTCCTGCCTTTAGCTTCTGAACAGGGAAAATGCTGAGCCTTCATCTCAGTTCTCTAGATAACCAGTATTAAGAGCACAAAATTCTTCCTTTTCCTGTGCACCTTCCCTTCATATGTACCCTGTACGTAATGCATACAAGTCCAACCGTTTAAAAATGAGAAGTTTTATGAGGGGAAAATAATAAAGAGATAGTAAAAGAAAATTCTTGCGATAACTTTCTGAACCATAATCAATAACGTGGAGAAATGTTATTGCTGTCCTTTAAATTCACTAAACGTTCTATTATAATCACTCTTTTACATTAAGTCTAATCCAATGTCTCTTCTTTTGCTACTTTTAATTTTTTTTTAATCTTAAAAATTCCTCCTGACCAAAGACATGAAAAAAATCCATATTTTGTCCTTGTATTATTCTCATATTCTTTGTAATGATATAGTATAAAAATCATATTCTAATAGTGGACACATATAGCATAAATATATTAGGACACTTTTATATCAGTGGCAAAAATCTGTAGTCATTTAATATCCTTATATGATGGATAAAAGCTGAAAAAATGGCTTCACTGGAGTAACCCTTGTTCTAAGTTAACAAAAATTAATATTAACTTCTGAAATATGTGATAGAAAATCTTTAATGCTAAACCCTCAAAGTATTCATTCAAAAAGATGTATCAGTTCATAAACCAATTCAAGTAAAAATGGTTGTTTTCATCAGCTAAATCACTGCATTTGGTGAACAGTTGCACAAAAGATCATGTCAGAACTAAGATTTGTCTGGAAAGAGCATATCCCACCTGAAAGTGAAATATCAATTTCAGTAAGACCTCTGCATGCCTTTTTGCTAGACCTTCCCCCATTTTTCTATCTAACAGGCAGCATCAGCTTTCCCATGCTGTAGATCAGTGGTTGGTACCAATCGTATGCTCAAAGATTTACATTTTTTTTTTTGGATGAAGAACTTATTTGTTGCCTTTTTGTGCCAGTGTGCTCCATGTTGGTTCCCTCTTGGTAAACAAACCCACATTTTATTTTCATTTTAAAAAGCCAAACTAGCAGAAAAAAAAAAGTTCTTCCACTTGTAACAGTGTATAAGCCTTGAGTTTCTAACATTCCCTATTTCAAAGGCAGAAAAACAATGTTTCAAACTTCAACATTTCCCAACCTTTTTTTTTTTTAATTGCTTCACTCTGCCACTCAACTGCAAAGTCTCCCTAACACCTCCCAGTGTGATTGTTTCCTGCTAACAGAGACATTTTGCAGACAGATTGAGTGTCAATATTATTAGCAGCAAATTATTCACGTTGCGTGAATAGCCTTATAATCCTTATTTACTGTGAATATGCAGGAACCTATTGTTTTAAAAATAATAGCTTTTAATAAGCCTTGATGGTTCTGATTGCATTTTATTGATGCTATCAATGATTTAGAGCAGCAGAGATAAAATGTCATTCTTCTGATTCAGCAACAACACCAAGTTAGTCCCTAAAACGCCAAAGACTGCGTAAAATATAAGTAGCAACCTTGTGTCTATGCTATGGGTACCACTACTTGTCTGCTTGTGTGGTACTTAGATAAAGGTAGGGAACGAGTAGCTGTATAGGAAACGAGTTTGCTGCTAAAATAGCCTTTCACTGTTTATTTTCCAGCTAAGTCAATTAGGCAAGGTGGTGCATCAACACTCAGAATGTGCTGATTTCAGATATATTGGCAAGCATTTAAATAAACGCCAGTGAAAGGAGTATACATCTGTTAATAAAATTAAAAAAAAAAAAAAAAAAAAAAAAAAAAAAAAGAAAAAGAAAAAAGAAAAAAGGAAAGCTCTTAGGGAAATAAATGCTAAAGATGGCATGCTGTAATCAAAAAACACAGGAAGGCTGCTTTGTTGTCTGAGTATTTTTTCTGTACATGACTTCATTTCCCAAATAGCCTTGTCGCTGTTTTGTTTTTTTCTTTAAACACAAAACTTTAAGCTTTCTCAGTTAAAACGTTGCCTTGTTTGAACGCGTGCATAAATAAATGTTGATCATCTGCTTCAAATCTAACTTTATGTGAAAGAATAAAGAGGTAGTTTTGAGCTTTCTAATTAAAACACTGAGACCTACCCCATTAAATGACTCTAGTTTTACGCCATCTTGTATGCTGCTGTAATTCAAAGAACCTGTTTGTTCCCTTTCAGGTCAAGGCTCATACAAATTGTGGAGGTAGCCATTGCAAAAGCATTTTTGGAAGGACAAGGTCTGAACAGGATTATTCTTGGCAGACAAGTTAGCCCAAAGATTTGAAGATAAAGGGGAAAGAGAAGTGCTTGAGGTCAGACTGCAAAAAATTACACGACCAAGAATCAAACCCAGAGAGCCTAAATTTCAGGTCAGTGTTCTACCCACCACTTCTGTAAATCAACTGTTATCTCAGTGCATTTCCTAAATCACATTTTTTATGCCTTTGGCCCTCTAATCAATATCTACCTGTATCTCCATCCTTTTTATCTCTCCAGCTTAAAATTTGTCTAATTAATCAGAGCTCAAATTCAAGGATTCGTTCCTGCCTTACCACAATGGACTAAGAGATGAAGTCCACCAGAACAATGACTTTCATAGACAGCTCCTCATCCCCCCAGCCTCTAAATACTTGATGTTCTTTCTGGCTTAAAAATATGATACTAATCCAATCAAGAATACTAAAGAACAACATTTGATCAAGGCTGCTAATCATTCATCAGTTAAAAACCCCGAGCATGACTAAGATGAACAGTTTACATGACGAAACATCCCAGCGTAAGCCATGCAAATAATCACTAAAATAGAATCAATTTTTAAAGCAGAAATTATATTCATCCCAAAAGTCTCTTTAATATGAATAATTTAAGGAACTCAAGTAAGCAGTATTAGGTATTCTTTGCAATGTCACAGAAATAATAGAAATGGTAGTCAGAAACCCTCTGTACTCTTTTGACTCTGTGACCCATGGGAAGTCATGGTACCTCCGGGTGACCTGCAAGTTTGTCTGTCTGTAAAACATGTATTTTAAATAATATGAATCTAATCACAGGGCTGTTCTCAGTACAGTTAATGTTTGGGAAGTGTTCTCAGATCACTGGATAAAAGTGCTATATTAGTTCAAACAATGATGATTATTATCTTTCAGGGATTTTTATCCTCAGTGAAAAGCAAGAAGAATTACTGGCCAATTTTGTCTAGTAAAGGCTGAATACTTGGAACACTTCCCGTTCATACTCATTCTGTGGCTTTCCTGTGTCTGACTTATGTTTATCTTCATTAAGTGGAATAATGCAAGTCAAAATAGCTACAAGTAAACCGTCTGCTGGATAGGGAACAGTTGTTAGTTCATGGGAAATGGATCATAAAAAACGTACTCCTTTGACTTTAGAAAAGAACTCTAAATTGATCCATTTCCAGTTCAAAGCTCCTTAAAACATACTGAGCAATCTCACCTGATATTTCATCACCATCATTGCACGTCCTGCAAGTTCAATAGGGGTGGAAGACTGAAAGTTTTTGTCTGTATCAAAGTTCACCAGAAAGTCCTGATTCACAGGGGAAGGCAGGGAGAACATCTCCTATTCTTACTGGAAGCCCATCCAAATAAGCAATTGTCCTGGATTCTTTGAACTTTGGAAGAGGTGGAGATGCAGTCATATAGAAGATGAACTACTTCCCTTGAAGGAGCACAGCACATATCTGTGCAGATTGATGGAGCCATAAGTCACTAGAAGCTAACCTGGGTACAGCCCGAGATAAAGCTGAAAGATAAAGTCATTCCAGGTGGGCTGGTGGAAGGGAAAAACAAATCCTAGACATTCACATATGAGGTCATAACTTCTGTTCCATCGTAGCTCACATATAAATATTTTAGATTTATATTTTAGCAGTTTTAAGCCTCCCTATAAAATGCATTTAAAGGTTTTATTTTAAAATGCCTGTCAAGTCAGCGAGGTGCCACACTCTCTCAAGGATTTTGAGCAAATCTCTCTTGACCAATCCAAATTCATAAGCCAAACCATATGATTTCAAAAAACCTTCAATTGCCACCTGGATCATATGTCCACATCTGGAAATGATGGATACTCTCCTCCCAGCTGCAGAAGAGGGAAATTCTGCATTAGGCTAAAAATACTGTGTAAATTGCAAGGGAGAAGGGTCAGCTTTCTAAAATTACAGTGGTCAAGGCAAGTCAAGCACTTTAATGGAAGGCTCAGATCCAAGATCAAAATCGTTTTACAAATCTCCGAGCAATTTCACCTAAAAACACGCGGAATGTTTTCGTTGGTTTTACAGTGAAGACAGCCAACGAGCAGCAAATTCACATAGCTGGAGACTAATCTCCCTTCATGAGGGACACAAAGCAGGTGTGCACTGCAAGGATGAAACTGTGCCCCAAATTTGGTTGATGTAAAGCAGGAGAGAACTTTCTGATGGGAAATGGTTGTAAATCACGGGAAGATCAATAGAGAAGAACAATTCAATGCTGCAATCACAGTTTTGAACTGACCTCGATGAAATGTCTCTTTCTAAAATATTCTTAAAACACAGAAGGATGTATTAGTTGGTCAGTAATAACAGGAAAAATTATTCAATAAAGAATGACAGAAGCAACTACAGAATTTTTATGATGTATGGCTGAATTTAAAATCAATCTTGTGCTACTTTCTTTTGCACTCCTTTTCCTTTCCCTTTACGTGCAATTATCTATACTGAGTCATCGCTTACAATCACTCTCATATAAAGTTATATACAAACAAAGGAGAAATCACTGCAGGGTACATTATCATATGTTATCACTGATAACAAAATAATAATGAAGTTGAAAAAGTAGTCTCTGTCTGTGCCTCTGAATCATTACCTCACTAAGTCTTGTCTGGGAAACCTTTATTACTTCCAAATGGAATCATGTTGGATTGGGCCATAGGTAGAAGTAAAGTATTGCCTAGAAGGGACCACAGTACAGACTGCCTTTCCCAAGGGAGCAAAAAACAGAAAGCTTTACACTTCTCCATTCAGGCACCTTTAAAATACACGCAAATGACGTGGCACAAGAAAAAAAATAATAATTGTGCGAATATCCCTGAAGTAACAAGATCTAAAACCTCAGTGATAAGACAGGCAAATCAAAATGAGTTGCTACAATGTCAGGGAAAGCTATGCTAAAGTTTGGGGATTGGTATAGCTGCACATTCTTGCAGGCACCAATCTAAAATTCCAAAGCAGGCAGCACATCTTCAAGAATATAGTTTTCTCACAATATTTCTATTAGCTTCTGTTTTTAGTGAGGTTAGAGATAACAGGAAAACAGTGTGTCTCCATGTTATTTTGACTCTCGCAGCTAAGTACTGGCTGGAATACTGGGGCCTAATTCCAGAGGTGACGTAAATAAGCTTACTCAAAGACAGTGAGACAACACCAATTTACACAAAACATAGTTCAAGCCTGGGAAATTCAGATGCACAGAGAAGTTTAGATAAGATACATCTAGGCAAGTATTTGAGGTATGTATACACATCTATATATAATGCTTTCTAAACCACTTTAATCTCAATTTGAGCTGTCTAAAAATAAGAGAAATCTGCTACAGGGAACAGAGGGGCAAGGATGTGAGAAAGCGTAGAGAAGCTCTGAGTCCATCTGATTTGTTTGACACCCACAAATGAACCCCCCACAATGCCCAACAGAGGAGGTTCCCCAGCTAGCATCATCTCTGGAAGTCAGACAGAGGCAAAGGTCCTGCCAAGGAGCTGTTCATGGGTGATCTGGGCTATAATCTGGAGGATGCCCATCTTCCGCTTTCTAAATGGGGGCCCTAGAAATGATGATCATGTAATTTAACACACTCAAAAATTAATTACCCTAAAAATCACACCAGATTTATCCTCCAGCATATAAAAAAATAAAAACCAACAACAACAACACAGCGCAGATGATCGACTTAAGCGTAAGAGAAAACATTTCTCAATTTTAAATCTGTTTTGAAGAGGAAACATATTCCTTGACCAGAACCACAGAAGTAAGTTTGCCTCAATTCCTCAGTCTTTAGAAGGAAAATGGGACTATCTTCAAGACAAACACTAAGGTTTCATTAGAAGTTGGAAAATATATCAACCGTGGATTCTTCAACGTGTTTCACTTGTTCTGATTCACCATTTTCTCAACCTATTCCTTATGCTTTATGCAGAGTAATATGAAACAAGGGAGTTGAACTATTGCACTTATTTCTTAGCAAAAAAAAAACAACAAAACAACAACACCCAAAAAACCCAACAACCAACCACACATAACCACAAAGTCCAGGTTTGTATCTTTTAAACAGTGTTCACACTGGGCTCAAATTATGCGCATAAACATTGGTAATGTATTTGCTATTAGTCTGTGTGACACCTTATTCCTTTAAGTTTGCATCTCTTGGCATGGACTAGAAAAAGTCTCTCCTCTCTTAGAGGGCTAGTTAAGATGTATCTTGCTGTTTCTCCGTATCTTTAGTATGCAGGGAGTGCAGAGATGGAGATAAAAGGAGAAATGTCTATCTTTGAGTCCTCTGCAATACAGAATAAGTTATCAACCTACTAACATGCATGTCTGAATAGACTCCTTTGGCAGGAGGGAGATTTTATCTGTCCTGACATGCGAATTCCTCCCTCATGTCAATCCATGAAAGTACTAAAGAATAAACTCTCTAGTAAAATGAGTGTGGCATACCATTGGGACTTAGAGAGCATCATATTTTCCCCTAGCTACTTTTTTTTAATTCTCCAACTGAATCCTTGATATCCATATAAATTAGTCACTCTGAAGAACTACTTGAAAATCCACTGCTTTAATCTCACAGGCTTGGGGAGGGCGGCTCATTCTACTAAAGCCTAGGAGTTCATTGTCTCTTTCTTTTTCCTCTTCAGCTGAGCAATGTGCCATCACATCTACCCCCGTGCAGAAGCTCTCGGGCAGCATTTGTGCTGGAAGCTTTGCAGCTGTGCAAGTCAAATGAGCAGGCACTACTTTGCCCTCAGATCTGGTAGGCCCCAAGGTACAGATATGAGCAGTCAAAACGTCCTACTTAGCATCATGAAGTGCCCACCCATGCGCGAGGGAAAAGGATGCAGTGTTTTGAATGAAGCCAAACACAATTGGTTATTACATCTGGGGGACGTGAGAGGGAAAGGCACATTGGTCTGTTTGCAGATAAATTATCTGTAATATTTCTAATATACTTGTTGTTAGACTTGGCACCAGTATGAAGACTCCTCACTCATCAGCCTTGACAGCACCTAGAACAAGGCTGCCGCTGCTACAATGAATCCCTTAGTCTTCACTTATACAATAATTTTACATCAATAGTGGTGGTACAACGAGAATAATAATCATTTTTATAGAGAAAAACATTACCAAAATAGTTAAAAAAAACAAACAAACAAAAAAAAAACACAACAAAAAAAGAGGTAAAATAAAAATGATCCATCCTTACTTCTTCTGGTCTCCTGTGTTTATCCCTAGACATTTATGATGTACTACATAACAACATACTGGTTCTTACTGTATTGCGTCAAAGGCAAGAAGTTACACTTTGATTTGTGCTTTGCCTGTGCTTTTGTCTGTCAGTTAAAGAATTTAAATGCTAGACAATTCCTATTCTATTTTTTTATTAATATTTTTAAGTACTCTCCTAGGGGCCAGGCACACAAAGTTGTTGTTTCATCTTTATGTGATATCACTCCAGACCTTAATGTTCTTCATCGTTTCCTCCACCCTCTTCCCCCTTTTTTTTGTCAGTCTATTTATTATTCCCAACTTTTCATTGTATGCAGTACTTGTGACACTGGAAGCAGTTCACTGGACTATTTGCCACCCATTCCTTTTCATGCCTGTAAATCTATAACCAGAGTTTCTATTTAAAAATGAACCTAAAAATGCAAAGCAAGTTCTTCTAGCTTCATAAGAACAATGGCAGTCTATTCCTCCTTCTGACCTTCCAATCGATAGTAAGGGATTAAATAGGGATCTATGCTAACAGAACTCCAAATTTTGAGAAGTATACAACTAGGGGCTACAAAAACAAACATAGGAGTGTATAGACAGATATGGAAGAATAATCAATTGTCTTTTTGTAACTGAAGCTGGGATGGAAGCCTGGGGAGCAATCCTAATGTTGCCAATGGGTGTGCTACCACCAGCAGCACATGCTTCTGCCTTTATCTCCCTACAGGGGAAAGAATTCTGAAGTTTTGCCATAAAAACAAATTGATGGCAATGTGTTATAATGACACTTCACTCATTTCTTTAAAAGTAATTAATTCCACCTAGGGTGACATTTTCAAACTCCTGTCTTCAGGTCTTTTCAGCTAACCTCAACTACATCTTTTTCAAAAGCTCACAGATGAATAAAAAAACCCAACAAAAAACCTTTTTTATTTTATGGATCAAAGGATTTCCCGATAGATTAAGACTTCTCATTTTTAATGTTGCAAATTCCTCATTTTGAGTGCAGAACTACAGGGGGAAAGAGATTCAAGTGTAAGGTGTGGAGCTGTGGAAAGGCCTTGATGGGATTTTCTTTGGGCCTGTAAAGCAGAGAAAGAAATAAACATCCAAAGCATGGATACATATCCTCTAATACTTTCCTCTATCTCAAACACAAAAAGTAGAAAGCCTGCAAAGGTATTGAGTGAAAAGTTGGAAATGCAAAAGCAGTACAGCACAGGGGGAGTCATGCACTGGGCTAAATTCAGAGAAAGAAAACAGGCCTGATGAGCTGCTTCGTATCTGTCTCTCTCTAGACACATATGCACATACACACACACAGAAAATGTGTTTGATCCTGCCCTTTTCTATGCAAGAGCGTATCTCAGAGTAGGCGATAAATCATCCGCTTGGGCATGTGCATGCAGAAGCCAGTTTGAAAAATACAAGGAGCAGAGGAATTGCCATATTGAATCAGACTATTGGTCCATCAAGTTTGGTATCATGCCTCCAGCAGTGGCTAAACCATGATACTTTAGAGGAAGGCAACCCTCAAAGTCCGTAGAGCATTTAGCTGGGTCTGTAGGTGGGGGAGGGAGAATTATTCATCCTAACCCCTGCAGGCAGTAAATGTGTGTCCTATAGAGTGAGCTAGGATTTTCCTAATGTGGAGCTGCAACTATAATTGCTAGTTTGAAGCAGGACAGCAGAACAGTGTTTGCAAACATTCATTCACGTAAAAAGCTGCTAATTCACTTTGACATCATGTGTGACCCTTTTCCAGGAAGGTTCATTTGAGCAAGCAGTTTTGTTTATGGAAAGCAAAAGTTTGTTAAATGCTCTGGAAGCACTTCCCCAAACATTTAACATTACACCAACTTTTCATTCATCTCTACGCCTCTCAGTCATCCGCACAGGAAAGAGAAATGGTGTTGCCTGATACAAATGTTGACTCAGGCAGTGAAATCATGGCTTGCAAGCAGCAAATGCACAAAGAGAAAGACAAAAGAAATGCACCGTAGATCAAAAGCAATGTATAGGGAATTCCTGAAGGGAAGTGAGACTTTTTTTTTTTCCAAATAAGCAAACCCTGAAGTCGCTCCCTTCTTATGACAGGGGGAGCAGCAAGCCATGGATGGCTTACACAAGAAGTCAATGGACTATTTTAGAACCATAGAATCATTAGGGTTGGAAAGACCACCGAGATCATCCAGTCCAGCCATTAACCCAACACATCCATTTCCACTGAACCACATCACTCAGTGCCACTTTTTCCTTGAACACCTCCAGGAAAGGTGACTCTACCACCTCCCCGGGCAGTTTGTTCAAATGCATCACCAAACAGTGCATTTAACAGCACAGAGTTGCAACAAGACTCAACTTTCTTGTTATTAATTACAAGTTAATCTGAGAGATAGGAGAACATGTAGAGAGAAAAGATTTAATCAGAACTGGGCATCCTCATTTCCTAATACAAAAATGTAGGTTGAACTCATAAAAGAAACAAGCCTCCTGGGTCAGAAAGATGCTGTTATATTTGCATGATAAAAAAGAAAAAAAATCTGTGTTAGAAAGATTGTAACTTCCAGTCCAAGTAAACACTTGCACAAAGAGGCTTACCCCAAAACACTCCTCTGCTCTAAGAAATCATACCTGGTTTTCATTTGTGCCATTTGGAGTCCCAGTGCTGCAGAAATGCACCTCATTCCCTTGATTTCATAACTAGGTTTGCTGAAATATTGTCTGGGCAACCAGGCCTTGGCACAGCCTGGCTCTCCCTGCATCCCCCAACAGCTCTGTGACCCTCATGGAGATGGCTGGTCAACTCAGTCTAAAACTTCTCAAGTGCATTAACTGCATTAAAATTGCATTTACCTTGGATGGGTGGGTAATCCCAGAACTGGGGGGTATGAGCCCCATCTTCCTCCCCCAAACACATCCACACCTGCCTTTCTTCTCCCACCTCCTCAAATCAGCCTTATCAACACCACCCGTGCAAAGCAGGGCTCAGAACTCAATGTGATCTTCTGTTAAATCAATTCCTATTACAGTTACAATTTGTTTGGTAGCTTCTTTAAAAAAAAAAAAAAAAAAAAAAAAAAAAAAAAAAAGGAAAGAAAAAAATAAAAGGCAAATGTCTCTCCTGATTTGTTGTGGTTTTTTTTTTTTCCACCCTGTTCCCTACCTCTTCCCCAGGGCCTCTGCTTGTGCCTCTGTGTAAGTCCTGGGGTCTTGGGTGTCAAATGTCAGGCCTTGTACAGAGCTGTCAAAGAGGAGAATAGGCTGAGATGATTGATGACTGCAAAGCCTGAAATCCAAACCTCTGCTGCAAATGCTTCTTTTACAAAAAAGCTGGGGCAACCCACAGTGGCTATATTCAAGGTCAGCTCGCATACCATTACACCCACCGCTTTGGGCTCCTAACAAGCCAACGCATTCATCGAGGATTTCTCGTCTCTCTGTCCCTGTGTGTTTCTCTCACTCTTTCTCTCCCTCCCCTCACTCTCCTGGCAACCCTCTGCCAAAATTTTCAAGCACTTAATCCCAATAAAAAAAGGCATGGCCTTTTTTCCCCTTCCCTCCCTCCCTCTCCTTCAGGCTGCATTCGCTATGAGGAGCCACGGGCTGAAGCTTAATGCTGCACAAGTCAGATGACAAGATTATTAATGGGAGCAGGGCAATGTCATATCTGATTTCATGCATATTCATGAATGGAGTCATACAGCTGGGACCATGTGCCATGAAGAGACAGAGCAAGAGAGAAACTTTTACACCCCCTCCTTGCCGTGAAGAATCTGATCGTGGAGATTAAGAGCCCTGCCTCACAAAATTCAATTGTTCTCTTTATATGTTAAGAAAAAGGGAGGGAATTGCTTGCATGTTAATAATGACTTGATGCCAAGATGGTGCAAATATCTCTTTTTTTCCCCTATCACTGAACTAACTGTCCCAAAGCCAACCCTTCTGCAAGAAGGACGTACACCATCACCTAAAAACTGAATGACTTCCAAAATAACCCAGCATAGGTCAAAAAGAAGAGAGGGGAAAAAATGAAGCTACATGCTTCCAGAATGCATGGTAGAAAAACAGTGAGAAACTGAGCAAAGGAGAACTTTATTAGAGGTCTGCTTTGTCCTCAGCACCTGTATAGTATCTTAGTCTGTAGCTATACAGAGCAGCTAGCTCCTCTTGCCTTTACAATAGTACTTACCAAAATATAGGGAATTTTACTCCCATTTTACACTTGGGTAAATTGAGGCATAAAGCTTTTATGTTTTATTGGCCCCGTATCTACCTTATCAGAAAGTTTCCCATTACCTTAGCAGGACAGGGCCTGTAGGCACTTGAGCTGAAGTCAAGAAGTGAACAGCAGGGTGGTAACAGAGCTATATCATGGGAGTTAATTCTGTCTTCTGTTTGTTCTGTGTTGAAAAATAACGCTCCTTCTTGCAAGACACCAGAACAAATAGAAAAATGTAGACACCGTGGCACTTAGCAAAAGATCTATGGTATTTTTCCCTATTCAAGATCCATCAGTATTATTTCTGAGACTTTGTGAGAATTAAACTCTGTTACAGCTGTCTGACTCACTATTTCTAGGTAAAAATCTGTTTCTCAGGCTCTTAAAATAACCTGTTCAGCCAAGCAGCAGCATCTATTTGTGAAGAGACAGAGGCACGCCATTCCTTTAGACAGGTAAGGACCAAAATAAATAACAGAAGCAGCATGTGCAACTGTGAAATCAATTTGGAATTTAATTGCTGAAAACTATTTGATAATAAACTATAACAGTGCATGAAATGGTCCTGTAATGGAAGCGGTGGCTGTTCCTAGAGTCATTTACAATTAGCTGTGGATAAAATACAAGATTGCAGTAGGAAACCAGACTGGATACTGGCTCTAGCAAATAGGCAGACGACATCTTTGCACCTTTAATTGCTATCTTTCAAGGCCAGCAGCATATTCTCTCATGAGGATGCCAAACAACCCATGTGAACCAAACGGTCTTTGGTACAAGCTGATCTGAGTTACCCGTAGGGCTGTCACAACAGGCTTCCTGGCACAGAGCAACAGAATTGGTATACCTGGGCAGATTCAGGTTTTCTGAAAGGTGGTGAGCTTATTCTACTATGGATAAAAGCAATGAAGACAGGCTTCCTGCTGTTTTTCCTAGAAGCTCGTTTCATAACTACACACAAATAAGTTCCCAGCTATGCAAAACTCACTGTTAAATGTACATATTTACAGAGAGCCCGTATCTAGACAAGAGCAGGAGATATAACTGCATCTATAGAAAGAATGACTGAAAACTTGCTGGGCTGTGGCTCTAACAGGTACAGTTCCACATGAGCTGGGAAAAGTGGCTGCAGTTTGCAATAAATCAAGTTTCACCACAGTTGTAGGGCAATACATCTTAACTTGGTAGAGGCAGAGCACACTACGGGAATCTGGCTCCGCCAGTGAACCACCAAATGACCTTGGGTGGCTTGCTATGCCTCCCAGCTCTCCACTTCCCCCGTCACTAAATGAACAGTGTCAACTACCTTCATTAAGTGCTTTCAGAGCATTTTATAACAGCAAGATATTGCTGTTATTACCATGCAGATGGCTGTGACTTTGTCGTAATCACCTATCAGATGATAGTGACAGTCTTAAGGGTTCCTCTTGAGCCCATGCATAGAATATTGTTAAATATCAAACCTTGTTTTAATTTCTATATTTGAGGATGTGACCTCATATCTATAATCATTTCTCAAGTAGTGAGTAATATAAAAGACTGAAAAAAAAGTCATTTTTCTCATTCAAACAAGCGAAACGAAAAAAAATAAGAAACTCCACAACTGATAGAGATTATAACAGTGGGAAGAACATGACAGTGATATCAGAAGAGAGGAAATAACATGTTAATGACATTCAATATTCTCCCTGTGTCAAGTCATCAGCATTTTTATTGCCACTTTTCCTCCGAATACAGTATCAGAATTTATTGAGACAATCTGTCTCCATCACCTGTGATATAATATATTTTATTCAATAAGATATAGAATAATATTTATCTTTCAACTCCAATGACTAGTTTTAAGGGCAATAACAGCTTTTTACACAACAGCTACAAGTGTAGGAGTTTGTAAGTTTTAATGTCAGGCCTAAGGGCTACAAAGACTTTCCCATCAGATACAGAGCAGTGAAACACTTGTACTTTTGCCTCACTGGTTTTCTGATTGTTTGCCCTTTGCCATGGTTCTCATTTGTAAAAGAGCTGGTGCCAGAAGACAAAACAAACGGTCCCAATGCAGTACACGGTCCCTGTGAGTACACATTTAATGGAAACTGAGGCTGGAAGAAGCTGGTACTCATCAAAAATTCAGGAGCTCAGCAGTTGAGCCTGGTGTTTGATCTCCAAGGGGAAGAGGACAGCCAAGAAAAAGCTCCCACATTACTGCACAAGGAAGGCAGGCGGGCAGGGGACAGGCTGGAAAAGGAAAGTGAAGGAAGCAGAGGGTTTGCCGTCTCTGGTGCAGGGCACGTGTCTGCATTTTAACCACCCAAGCCAACTTTTCAGCTGGCCATCCTGGGTGGCGATGTGGAGAGAGGACAACCTGGCACTCCATAAGAACTAGAGATAAAGGTGATACCAGCTTCCAAACAATCCTCTCCAGGTGTTTCTGATGTGGGATGATAGCCATAAAATTAGCAGTGAAAGAATCAATGCAACTAGAAATGTCTAGCGGTTTCTGTTGGTTTTGTGTTTGTTTTCTTGATAGGGGAAAAGCAGTAACACTAGAGAGAAGATGGAAACCAACTTTGAAATACAGCCACAGCTGTTCCTGCTTTTGCTCTCCTCCCTTCCCTCAATCACACTACAAGAAAAGGCTGTGTACTTCAAATCATTTCCTGCCTGCAGCATCCTGATAAAGCCAGGCTTCCTGCCATTTACCCAGCATGCTGGCACTCTGTCCTGTTCTTGTTCCCCTTGACATGTCCTAAGGCCTTCAATCAACCTGCTCTGTAGATCCTTGAGCTATCTGTGATCAGAGAACTAAATGCCATGAAGTCCAAGAAGCGACTCTGGCTGTGCCTACAATGGCACCCTAAGCAGCCATGCTGTCCTCTAAAACCCATTAAATCCCTTCAGCCCTGTTCTGCTACCTTCTTTCCAAGCACATCCAGGCTGGCTGATGGTTCTGACCTGCCTCTAGCAGACCATACACTCCACCTGATCAACCCTAACTATTCTCTTCCTGCTGCCCAAAGGGAAGAAAAATCATTTGGCCAAAAGTGAAGACCAGACAGGGCTTTGGAAAGGGGATAAAGATCATTCTCACTGCCTTTGTGCACCTCCAAGCTCATGGGTAAAAGGTGCTGCTGTGGCTGCCTGTTAACAGTGGGGGTTTTAAAAGCTGATGCAGGAGAAGTGAGAAAAACATCAGAGAATAACCTGGCAGTGCTGGGAATGGAAAAGTAGTCAATGACCTGAGTGCCTGTGGTTTCACATGGGCTAGACTGCCAAGAACAGCTAGGAGACTCTGCAGAGCTGCGAGTTCACCCCCAGGAACCCAGAAATGCTCAGCTACCTTCTGATAACATTCCTTAAAACATCTCATCTCTCTGAGTAAGGGGTTGCTTGGGCCTGGTTTGCAGTTTGGTGGCTGTGCTGGAGGTTTGACAATGAACCTCACTCACTCTCCTTGCAGCACCCACTGCCCTTGTGCCAAAGCAACACGTCCCAGCAGGCCACATCTGCTTGGCAACAGGCAAATGTCATTTTCAAGCACATCATATTCAGTCTTTGTCCCTGTAGCCACATCCATCTGAACCCACTGCCAGTTTATTCCCTTTAACGAATCCCCTATGAAACAGCCAAGGGCAAACATAAACCTTGCTTCTCAAGTTGCCTTTCACGGGCTGATGGAAATGAGACAGCCACAGTCAGTTTCAGTGCTGGCTGCCCCAACCAAGCTCACCCTGCCTTTCTCCCATTGTAGGCTTGCAAGATTTGTAGCAGGTTCCTGTGGGATCCTGCCTCCACATGCCTCCTGAGCCTGCATGCAGCACCAAGGGGCTACCAGAGGACCTCTGTTGCCCACAAAGCTGTGCTGTCTCCCTTCCTTTCTCTTCATCTTGCACACCTCGTCTCTCTCCCAGCAGTGTGGCTCCTTGCCAGTATGTTGCACTGCCTCTGGGCATCTCACACTCCTTGCTTGGCTGACTCTTTACTCACCTGGCCCCATTGGATCTCACTGATTTCAATCCTGCCTTCCCTCTAGGCACAAAACTTGTCATTATTACATTTTCCACTCCCTGCTGGGCCATTGCTTTGCCTTTCTAATAATTCAGGATACTTTCAAGTAATTTTGGAGGGGCTTTAATTTGAATTTCCTTTTCATCAGTTCAGGGAAGGGGCCACTTTCTCTACATGTGTACATGTGTTGAAGGCTACTGACATGTCATACACATGCTCTAGACAGTGATTGATATAGGCAGTCTGTATGTGTATATAACCTGTTCACCACAGGGCAGTTGGAGAAGATGACCTTAGGGGTCCATCGCAACTCAAACGATTCTATGACACATATGCACTCTGATTACTGCGGAGTTCTGGCCACCTCCTCCTCCCATGGCACCGAGACACACTGACCTCCCTTTGCCTCCTACTCACTTGACACCAGGGTGCCTGGATTTATCCAAATGAGTGGCTGAATGAAGTTCCTGGTACAACTTTTTATTCCAGAAAGGAAGACAAAGAGCTTTCTCGTGACTGATGTGCAGAAAGCACTTCCCTTACCTCTGCACACACACACGCACCCCAGCCAGCAGGCAGCCAGGCAGATCAAACAGGAAAAACTTTGGTGGGAGAAAGAAATCAGCTACAGTTACTTGGCATCCTACCCTCAATTACTCTGCACACATTGTCACAGTCCCAGCTCATATAAGAAATCTGGTGTGAGCAGTACGGGCTGGATTTGGCCCATCTTATTTAAACTAACAGAAGTACTCACAGTTTTATATGGCTTCGAATATTGCAGGAGTGTTAAAAGGAAAGCAAACAGGTGGTCTTTTATTAAAAAAACCTGACATTTTATAGGCATGTAATATCAGACAACGTACATAAGAAAAAGTGTATGGGAAGGCAGCAAGCAAACAACCATCAACATTTATTTATAGCATCAGCTCCCACTCTCATACCTGATACACAGATTTGAACTGTTATTTCCCAGTGGAGTCTTGAGAAGGGTTTGCTCTGACCATGTGAGCTCCCCATCTTTCTGGGCACAGTGGGAGACCCTGAACCTGATTTTGGATAAGAACTACCTGGTGGCCTGCATAACTGAAGTAGTGCTGGTGTCACACCCTCTTGTTTTTAATCTAAAAGTGAAAGGAACTGGGCATCTTCAATAGCAAAAATAACTTTATTGTGTGATACTAAACTCAAGCTAAGCTGCCTTCGGAACAGAGTTTAAAAAGTACCTACTCTACTATTGGAGAATTTTGTACAACCCTTTCCCCCCCTCCAGTCAGCCTTCCATATACCCATGAGAAATGGAAGATAAGCGCAAGAAAACAGAAGATTGCATTTTGCTCACAACTGAAAATTAGCAGACTTCTTAGGAGTGTTATAAGAACACACATTAAATCGTAACATGACTCCCAACCATTCACCAGGGAATAAACTGAAGAAATGCTGAATATTTTCCTAAAAAACAGGAGTCGCGATGCATTCCAGGAAAACTTTGGGAGAGCACTTGAACATCCAAATTCAACCCATGCCTCATATTCCATATTGGTTGGCTTTACATCTTCAGAAGAAAGTAGTTTATTTTTAAGCTTGCCAAATTTCAGATCTGAAGCTGCACCTCAGTGGGCTACAAGTCACTCTAACTTAGTTTAGGATGAAATTCAGGGATAAAACTCACCCCACAACACCAAGTCTCAAATAAAATCCAGCTCAGGCTTCCATCCTAGGAGTGTTAAGAGGAAACGCTGCCTCACATATCAAAGCATTTTAAAACACTTAAAAAAAATCATTAACCTGAATGAGCCTGAAGCAAGCCTCTCTTCTCTGTGTGCACTACAAGCTGCAGCGATGCCACTGTGTGTGGACATTAATATTCTCTTACTGCTTAATTTGCTCTTCTCTTTCTCTTTGAAGGAAGTACAGCAAGCCCCAGAACACCCTTTCAGGTAGACCTGTGCAGATGGGTGAGGTTACAAACCCTGTTAGTGCCAATTGGCATAGTGGCATCAGGAATGTTAGAAATCTGCTAATCCCTTTTCAAAAGATGTAAATTGCTAAGTCAGTTCCAATGCCAACTTGGCTGCTTCTCTTCAACCAAAGAATTTAATACAGCAGAGGTCCCCCGAGAAGGAAAAATAGATTAAGCCCCCCCTAAAACTTTGGTAGTTGGTTTTACATACTGTGAGCCTCAGGCTGCTACTTGAATTTCACTTCAAACATTTACTGCAAAGTATCAGCTAATTTTTTTCTATTCGCCTGGTTACTCTTTAAAGGAGAAAATTTCATTAACAAACCATGGATATAAAATATGAAATCAGAGATCAGCTACCGCAGAGGAGAAGCCAAACATCACTAAAAAGGATTAGTTTCTTTCACTGTCTAGAAATTTCTCATGGAAGACCTTGGCTGCCCTTTTGATATTAAAACTTCCTAACAAGTATTACACAGGAGTTTTAAATTAGAACTTGCTGTCATTGGGACAGTTATAAAGTCTTAAATACATCCCTTTGCAAGTTGAGCTCCGGCAAAATGCATGTACGTGTGGTGGAAATCAGTGGGAAATGGGTGTGCATTCATGGAAAGGTGCCAGTCAGACCCATTCATTATGGCAGGAACTCTGCCAGCTGATTTATAAAATGAGCACCCAAGTTTTTCCAATTAATTCCCATAATTCCACTCTGGACAGTGATCCAGTAGTCAAAGTAAAATAAAGTTTGCTCTCAAGTGTACCCTAGGAAAACCAATTTTCTTTTGCACCATGATTTCTGCGAGTTCCTCTGGTTTATGCTAGGGGAGAGGATCATCGCTTCCCAGGTTGCTTTCTAATTAATAATTATATATAGTGCAGTTGGGCAAGGTTACAGGCACCCTCCAGTGCCAGTTGGCACAGAAGCACCAGGAACATTTGAAATTTATTAATCCTTTCTTTCAAAAGATGCAAATTGCTTTAAGGAAAAAAAAAAGGACAAGAGAGAGAAGTGCTGTTACTTTTAGGCACAATCACAAGTCAGGGAACAGAGGCACCTGCCTGCTACTAGGAAATATTGTCATTTCTATGGCTTTGTTTGCCCTTTACCTTCTGATATTGGACAAGTTCCCAGTCATCACCTGAAAGCACAAGCAGTGTTCCAGGAAGCTGTAATGCGCTCATGTGCATGTAAGGGACTTTTGGCTCTCTTGAACAACCATATCAGGTCTAGGAATATATGAACTGTGACTAGCATAGCAATCACTAGAGGTAATTGGAAACTCTTTCCCATGGAAATTTTAAATTTGTATATGAAAAGTCACATCATTTTGGGCTTGATCATTCTGCTTCAAGGGGGCATCAAGGTTTCCTGCAGAATGAACATCTTACTTCTAAGCAGGAGGAAAAAAGTGGTGTTAGTTCAGAATCAGCTTCAGACATCCAAGAGGAATTCCAAGCAGGTTGTTAATAACACTTTAGTGGTATCTGGCATAATTGAAAACTCCACTGGAGCCAATCAAGTTAAGCCAGTGTAAAAATGGCCTAAGTGAGAAGAGAAGCCAGTCACATTAAAAATGGAACAAATTTATAAAACCACACTTCCTTTTCACCTGTTGTAGAGGTTCCCCCCCATTCTTAGGGAGTCAATCTATTCTTCATTCTATTTCAATTTCATTTTCTATTTCTTAAGCCCATGAGCAACATTGAACTTTAAGGTATTTTCTTCCAATGTAAAAGAGTGAAGCCAAACAGAACGCGACTCTACAGCCTGTTACCCAATTAAGTATACAATTCCTCCAGGAAAAACTTCTCACATCTGTTCTATCCCATCACATGGTCAGGTTTTATGTTCATGTTGTCAATCTCCCAAGCATATGAACACAGCAAAGTTTACTCAAGTCAAATGCAGATCTTCCTATTTTTTTTTTTTTCTCCTTTTCTTTATTCCATTTCTGACAACAATAATCTCTTTTAATTGCCAGTTCTGCCAGTCACACAATGGACCTTGCTTTCTGCTATCTGACCAGTACAGCTCATAATTAGTGCTTAATTACAGTTTATAGAGACACTTTGGTCTGATAGGAAAAATCTGCTTTGTTACAGTCAATGAAGTATTTAAAACTATATCCAGAGATGGGATGGGTTTATTAAACACTTGGGTAAGCAATACTAAACTAACATTGATTGAGCAACTCGATCACTTTCTTATATGTACTGGCTTGAAAAATTAAGAAAAAAATCCAGATACTTAAAAATAACTTGGCACGGTAAGGAAATGTCTCCACTAAGAATACATGGCTGCCAGTGGGGTCTATCACATTGGATATAACTCAATTTTCATCTCCAGAAAAGAGCATTTGCAAAATATGTGGCAGCATCATTGCTATTATCTGCAAAGGAGGAGGGAGAAAGAACTCACTGAGGTCCTTCAGTCTGTTCAGAGCTAAATAAAGAATGATACTGCTGAGCATGGGTGTGTTTCTAAGGGAAGCTGCCAGAACTAATGAAAAAGAAAATCAACTCCTTGCTTTTTAATTTTGCTCATCTCTTTCCAAGTCTTTCAAGGGAAACTGGAGACAGTCCCAAACTCATGACAATTTTGAGTTGTGTACAAAATGGTGATGCAGACACAAACAAGTTTTATCTGCCCGCAGGTGCCCTCACACCTATCAGCTAACTGAGACAATATTATTCTAGGCTTCTTTCCAGTAGGTCTGCCAGGCCACACAGACCGAAATGGGGTGAAGTGAAATAAAATAACCATTTTTGCAACATGGAAGAGGGAAAGGATTGTGCAACATCATTTCCCACCAGTTCTCATGGCAGGCACTGGCCTGTCTAGCCACATCATTTGCTCCTCTAGATAAACAGAAAGGTTAACAAGAGTTGCCTCTGAAAAGACAACGATTTTCTCCCCACCAGGTGTGATTTTCAGAAGGGAAATCATTTAAAATCTGCATTAAAACTGGGTATATTAACAGAGGCAACACGATCTGTTGAATGACTAACATCTATCAAACCCAAACTTCCCAGTCTTATTCTCTCTTCATACACATATTCTCCTGTTGTTTTTCTTCTGAAAATGCAATGCACTTTCCAGTTCAATGTGACAAATTTCCCCTTTATTTTTTCCAAAGGGGACAAGGGTATTTTTTAGCCTTGCTTGGGAAAAGAGGCAGGGGGGAAAAAGAAAGGGGGAAAAATCTGACAAAATGAAGTTTCTGAAAAAAAATGTTTTCCTAATGTGGCAACAGCATCCTTCCTCATTGACCTGTGGACAGATGGGAGGCCACCAAAATATACAGCCTCAGTCTGAAGTCAGGTTATTCCTTTTGTAAGTTTTCTTTCTTTGCCAGGGAGGTGATTTCATCAGACTTAAAGAGATCAACAGGCAATTTATTCATTACATGAGTTAGAAGAATGATTTGACCTTTTTTTTTTTTGGATGCACAGAGTAGCAGTTCCTTAAATGAACTCAGATTAGGAAAAGGAAAGTTGCATTTGCCCTAGTAGAGCTGAGTTTTCCTCTGTCTCTTCCCAACCAATAAAACCACATCATTATTGGTGGTGTATATAACACCAAAACGTGGCATCGCCATAACTTGGGGAAAATAGAATTTGCACAGGATGCCTGTGCTGAGCTCATAGATGAATTTCTATTGTCCATTATCATTTATATCTAATATGAACCATTCTACACAGCTCGCCTCTAATCCCCATGCTTGTTAAGGAGCTTAAAGAGTAAAATCAGTTGATTTCAGGGCTTTTAGAGTTCAAGGTCAAAGTGATTTTATTATTTTTTTTAAGGCATGGACTCATCGCAGTTTCCAAAGTTCAGTTTTTTCCTGGTTCCCTAATTAGAAACTGTACCAAGAGCATATCTGGTGCCTTTTATACATGAGATCAACCCCTTGCCCTGGGACCAATTATAGAAAAATAGCTTTACAAGTTCCACTGTTTGAATACACGATCATACATGCCATCACATTCTACAGCAAAGCTGTGATAAAAAACACACCATTAGCAATTTGATTCTGTGCCTTTAAAGGAGTTTAAAATGAACATTCACACCATAAGCCTATCAAGTACCACATGCACAAATATGGAGTAATGGCATATAAACAACATCATGAAGTCATATGCATTGGATACTTACAGGAAAAATACATATTAGAGTTTTTATCAGATTTTTTTCCCCTCTCTTGGACACCTCATTTACCATCCTTATGCATTTGTATATGTCATTTAGATACCTATCATACAGGTAGGTGCAAGGGTACATACACAGGCAGGTGTAAAGAAATGAGCAATAAGCACATGAATGCATCATCTGGCTCTGTCCCAATGTTTAATTGTAAGCATTCCACAACCACTGCTTAAAATTTGAGAGAAAGATCAGTAACTTAACAAGTCAAAGAAAGGGTCAGAAATTAGAAAGGATTGTTTGGGATTCGGGGAAAGTACTTCACACTTTCCTTTTAAGAGCTTAAAAGGACATATAGTGCAGGAATGTCCCTAAAGTTCTCCTACTGCTTTCTCTGCCCATCAGCACTTCGGTCTTTTGCTAGTGCTGCTGATCTGCATCCCGACCATTGACCTCCTATTAACCTCTGTAGCAACCCATGGATATTTAAATGCAAGATGCACAGCGAAGCCATGCCTAATCTGGTAGGAGACTGCATCAGCCCCGCTGGTCCTGAGCTCATGTCCAAAAGAGAGGGATCAGGAAAAAACCTATGGTGCCCTCCTCTAAATACATGCTTCCATGGCATGAGACCTGGAGAGCTTTGCAAAGGGCTGCATTAACGTATTAAGGATTCAGATGAGGCAATATCAGCAGTTATCAAACATAACTTTTTAAGAAAGCACTGCCTGAGTGTGACATCTTAAGTGGCTCCATGCTCTTGAAACACTGCTGAGAGCCTAATGGAGCCAGCTCCATTACTTTCGCCGGCCTTGTTTAGTGCTTTACCACAGGACAAACCACTTGATTTCTCTTTTTCAGAGTCCATAATGAAGACCAAATACCACTTCTATTAATTAGCACGGCTAGAGAGTCACAGACACCCTTTGATCCTTTGAAACAGTGCTGATACTCAGAGCCTTCAGCATCTAAGCCTCTAAGCCACTTGCAGTACCTATCCTCTTCCTCCTCAACCATTCACAGCTCACAGGACTGATACTAGGTCAGTAGGGTCAGGATCTGCTATAATCCTGCAGAAAAGTTCATGATAGAGCCTAATCATAACAAGCAAAAAAATGTTTGATTATATCTCACATTTTTTTCCTGATGTGATTTGCCCCCAGGTTCCCTATTACTCCCATGACAGGGCATCCTAAAGTAATATCAAAAGGACTCCACAGACATTATTTCCTCAGGATATTAGCAAAGGAAATCCAAACTTGTAAGAGCAGCACATAAGTGGGGCCGGTTCTCTTCAGTTTCCACAAGATAAAGAAGTTGTTCCATGAGCAAACAGAATATGTCTGAAGAAACTGGACATGTGCTGCACATCACCTAAACCACCATGGCCCAACATTCCATCCTGCCTTCCTCTCCTGAACACCCCTTCCTGAACACACATTGCCCACGTGGCCCACTGAAGGGTCAAATACACCAACATGTGCTCAAATCTACTTGTGCATCTGCGTTAACTGTAGGAAAGCCTTCCCTCCACCAGTTGTCAGTTCTCCAAAAGTTTTTATTAGCATAATACTAATAAGACTACTTCTGTGCCAGATTCTGCTAAAGCTAACATGTTCAAAACTTATGGGGGACACACTGACAGATGGATGGACCGAGTCAACTATATATTACTAATATTAACAGTTTCTTCCCTGATGACATTTCAGCTTAATTACACATCAGCACCTTCTCATCTAAACAGAAGAGTTGCATCATGGCCAAAAGATCATGAAATAGGACCTCCTCGTGCCAATGAGGGGAAATGGGTGAAGGAGTTCACGACCTTCAATTTGAATCAATCCTTACCAGCTTTTTAAATTTAAACAACCATTAAACGTAATTCCAAACAGATTATATCTGCCATAATAGTGACTAGCATGCCCAGGAGAGAAATGTTCTTTAAAGTACCCAGTCACTTAATTTCATCATGGTTTATAAATCAGTATCAACACTGTGAATTACTTTTGAAAGCAAAGTTGGCCTCTTGCAAATTCTGGGACCAATTCTGAAAACATCAAAATATTTCTGAGCAGCAAGGTTAATCAGAATGCCTGGAAGTGTTTACTTTTATCAACCCTATTGAAAAGTAATTCAGTGAAATTACAAAGGGGAAGAGGAAATGGCTATCAAACTACTTCCATTTCATCTTGGAAAGAGGGGTGCCTGTCCTTGTCAGTCACACAGTGTGTGCTGGCAGAGAAGAAAACTATCTGTTCTCACTGTGCCACAAGCAAACAGTGGGAGAGAGGATTATGAGAGGCTCTATGAAGAAGGCAGTGCGGAGAAGGCAGTTTGGTTGGACGAAAAAGGAAGAGTTCAGCCAAACAAACCCATGAACATTTATTCAACTCATGTCAAAAAAGACACATAAGCCTTGTAACATATTGACAAATCCCTCACCAAACTGAAATGCAAGCTGCAACTTGAAAAGCTAACACATGCAAACACTTGCAAAATAGACCCTACAGCACTAATTCCAGCACTACTAAGCCAAGTAGGATACCACTCTTCTGCCTGAAATGCAGATAGCTTTTGAGAAATCATCACCAAAAGCAAAAATGCAGAGGTTTTTCCTCCCAGCTCTATTAAGGAAACATGCCAGTTTCAGGCTTCCAACAGGGAAAGGGAATAAAATAAAAAAGTTTATAAATTATGAAAAGCGAGTTGACAGTGTGTCCTTATAAATATGAAGATTACCTATGCTACCCTCATGAATCTGAAAAGTCAGTTAAAAAAAAATAGTAAAAACTACATATTCAGCAAACTGAAAAATAATGGGCAGGTTTTGCTGACCAGGGAATAGTCTGCAATTTAGTTCTTTTCTTGTTTAACATTTACTGTATATTTCACCATCCTGAAATATTATTAAGTTTACAGGAAAAGACCCATTTTCCACAGAAAGGTCCCACTATTGACAATATGAAATACAGTCTGATACCTCAGAATATCCTCTGAATCTATTTAAAGTCCCTAAGGAAAATCCTCTTTTCTAAAAACAAAGAAATTTGTTATGTCAGCCAGCTGATATTGACACATATATATGAATGTGCAAGTCCACAGAAAAAGCCACACATACAGTTTCTTGCTCATAGGGTTACTAATTACAGTGGCTCACCAAATCATAGCAATTGGAAAGTATGCATGAATTGGTAGATGGACTGGTTTAAGAAAGGTATAAATATACAAATAAAGTATGCCCTCTCTCTCCTCCAATGTCTCTCCCTATACATATAGTACATTTACAGCATGAACTACCATATTTCAGCTGAAGACTCAAGACACTGTTACTACAGCTCACCCTCTAAAACATGGCAAGTGCTTGTTTTGTACTGTCAGTCATTAGAAGCACCAGAGCCTAAGGTGTCCCATTCAGTACATGGTCTGAAATAACCAAAACAAGTTTCCTCCATTACCACAATCACTACAAAACCTCAGTGTCAATTTCAGCAGCTTTGGGAACTAAAAGGCTATGCATATTTTGATTAGAAGCACAAATGTTGAGTGGGTTACTTTACATTTTTGAAGCTTCCTCGCCTGTAATGGGTGAGGGGGCTGAGAATTAAATCAAAACTTTAGACCAAAAGGAAGGAGATACAGAACAGAAATTTCCTTGTTGCATCGGCTAATACAAGTTGGCTTTGCCTGGGAAGTGTTTTTTGAAACACACCAAGTTTTCTCCATTAGTGCTGTATAAATATCATCTCCATTGCAGAGCCTGGAGGGAGTTCAGGAGTTTGACTTAATCAGAACAGCTAACATGTATTCAGAAGTTTGGTCTGGAAAGTAGCTGACTATACTGAATAGGTTCAGCCAACCCATCTTTGATAAAGCAACACCGTACCATGCCAAGGAAAAAGGAAATAATTTTGAATTATTTACAGTTTCAATTTGTTCGATTGAAAGCTTTCTCTTAGAATTATTTTCTGCCAGGAAAAAAGAGAAAAAAAAAATAATAATAATACTCCCTTTCCCTTAAATACATCTTTTCCATGGGAAAAAAATTCCACTTTGCACCCCAATGTTTGATTTTCTGACAGAGAAGCTGAAATAAGTTAACCTCATGAGTTTTATCCAGTAATAATTTAAGTAACGTAAATTAACCTTGAAAGTTTTATCCAGTTTGGGCTAAAATCCCACCACACAGAAGTGGAACTGTGACTGCCTTATGTAGATAAACAAGGTTAAGCACACAAAACATGACTGTGAAACAGCTGTCTCCTAAGGAAATAACACAGCTGGAAGGATACCTGAAAGACCTTGTGTTCTCCACCCAGCATGCAGGAGAAGTCTGTAGGATACCTATCTGAAGGAGATGGCAGAAGGAGACAAAACTGCCTCCCAGGGAAGTGGGAAATACCTCAGGGCGCAGATGTCAACTCCTTGCCTGAACCTCACCTTGCAGTGAGCAATTCTGTCAACTGTTACTGGTAGGACCTGAAAAAAACTGCAGCATTTAAGGGTCCTTCAGCACCAGCACACAGGAGAATATCTACAGTTCAGCAGGTGCCTTTTCCTTTAGTGTTGGCTCTTTTCTTCCCCCTTCAGATTTAACCCTGTGGAATTGCTGGTCTTTCATGTGCAGTTTCATATCTAGTGTATGCATATCAGGTCTGGTTAATCCAAACCCTTTTCCACAGCCCAGTCTGACCCAGACCCACAGCCAGCCTTGGCCAAAAGAGTGAATCCATTGCGGCACTGAGCCAAACCTGTAAGTGAACTAAAAAAAGCAATGAGAACACTGTGTTGAGGAGCATGACCCACCATCTTCCCATCTGCTGATGAAACTTGCCAGTGCAGCAGCCTCAAGAGCAGTTTAAGTAGGATGTGAGCAGGGGCACAACACAGTGCATGCTTCTGTTCATCTGGAGTTTGTCACCTTAGTTCTAGACCTGCCCTGTAGCTTTGCCTATTTTCATTCTTGCATCAAACATGGGACTTCCCCTATGCCAAGCACCTTGACTTTCCTAGACCAGTTCTGATGAAGAAATCTGAGTCCCCACCATAACTTGGGCCACACCAGAAGCTCAGCATCTCCCTGAATTATGAACATACCAAAGAACAAACTTTCAGGGCAACTTAGTTGACAACTTAGTTCCTCCCACCCTCATTTGTTCCACAGCTTGGAAGGTACAACACAGCATAACAGACCACTGGCAGTATTGGGCAGGAGCAGAGGGGCAGCTTGGGGGAAAACTCCTGCCCCAACACCCAGACCTACCCAGCCTTGTTCTTTAACCTCTAGCAACTCCATTGGCTTGGGCTACAGGCAAAGGGGAAGGGAGGAGGAAGTCAGGCTCTGAAAATTAACTTCATTCCAGGTAACACTTCTTGCACAACAATCTGTTCCTTTCAGAAGGACGCAGATTAGGGAAGTATTTGGTCAAGGGGCAGTAGAGGGCACTCCAGGCCAGATCAGGTTAAGTTTTGGTCACTTTATCTCTTCTTGTTGACGTAAAGGCTCGAGGCCATGGCCTAGGGTTTTCCTGCAGAAATGTGTTTACAAGCAGGTCAAGGACTTGCAGACAGATAACCATTAGCAAAACAACTTTTCTATTGACAAAAGAGCACAGGATAGTGTGTTGGCAGATGAATTCTCTTGTTTTGTTACCAAAAAAAAAAAAAAAAAAGAAAGAAAAAAGTACTTAAATCAAAGGGCTGCACCCCAGCTGGTTTTCACAACTGAGTTTTCCAGCAAGGATTTAAGATCAAAACTTGCTCCTCATCCACTTGCAAAATGATACTGAGGACTCATGTCAAAGTGCTGCATTTGGCAATAAATCAAGATGGGATTTATTAGTGGTCAGTAAATGCGTAAAGCTTGTTAGCAGATTCATTAACCCTGATTCTGCCTTCAAACTGGAGAAGTCTTTGTGTTCCCAGCATGGGTCTTTTGGAGTCAGGCTTCCCTCAAACCTCTCTCCCCACCAGTCCAGTTTCATCATGTTTTGCCAAAGCTCAGGAGTCATTTGAGCATACAACAGCCAATCTACGGGTTTTATGCACAACTCACATGAGGAAATGTTAGTGGAGCAGGCTAAGATTTAAGTTCCAGATCAAAGTTCTCAGCATTGGATCACTGATCAGTGCCCACATTTCCATGAAGCACAGCTCTATATGCACACAGAAAAAGCAAGATTTTAAACAGCCACAGAAACAACAACGATGTTATTTGCTACCTGTTAGCCAGAGCTACAAAGCTAGGGCATAACCAGCAGGGGAAGTGGCTTCTCGGAAAGCCTTGTTCAGTCCTACTGGAGGAATTTGTGGTCTGTTCTGTGTACAGTTTGTGGTGTCTGAGTCATGACCCAACTCCAAGAGCCTCTGGTTGTGGGATGACAAACACCATCCCTCTGACGGAGGCCTCGCATTAGTCAGAAACCAAATGTGTGCGCGCTCAGGAAAGTTGGGACATTTGAAGCCCAAACAATAAAGAAAGCAAAACAACATGAGCTAAGCCCACTGGAATCAGCAGAAGGAGTTCATGTAGTTTGTCTGGCTGTCCAAGAGGGTTAAGAAAAAAAAAAAAATTAAGCCCAAAGCATGAACAAGTAGAAGGAAAGGTCAGTGTTTGCCTATGGATGCACATCCATGTCTGCATTTCTGTGCAACACAGGAAAAGCAAAATCATTGTCAAGGCCGTTTTGCAAACCAAGGAGAAAGCGCAGTTGGGATAACTCAGAGCTGTCTCATTAAAATAATGACCACGGGTTTGTTTTCCTTCAAGTTTCTCTTTGTCTCTCACTCCCTCATGCACATGTGGGCTGCATGTTGGTGCAGGGTCAGGAGGTTCTTGCAAACTTCTGCCCATGGAAGCTGGACAATGTGGCATGTGCAGGCTCAGCAGCCAAATACCATTCAAATCCCCTGCTTCCCACCAGCCCTCCCTTTTAAAGAGCCCGTGGCTGTGAAATAAACTGTTTCTCCAAGGAAGGGCTGCCTTGTCTTTATTAATTGTGACACCAAGTGCCACTCAACACACGCAGCTGCGCACCTGCATCTCCATTGCTACTTCCCTCCAGCCCCATTAATAGTATTAAAAACCTCAATAAATTTTGCTATCACCTTTCTTTAAATCATATTCCTCTATGAAGTGTAGCTATTAAAAGTGCCTGTAAACTCATCCTATTAAAATGACATTTTAAAAGGCTCGATTTGAACATGGCTATGTCACTTAAAGTGGAAAAGTTTCTGTGAGTTCCCTTCCAAGCTGTTAAAGATTAGCTTGATGTAGATAAGACTATTCCCCAAACTCATTATCTGTCTTCAAAATGCACCTTAAGGACTACTTAATAAAGTCAAGGTTACGTGAAGAGTATTTCAGAGAAAAATCAGTGAATGACTATTAATAAATCTGCATTACAGATTGGCTATTTTGCCAATGTCTTTCATCTGAGCAATAGATGATCTTCCCTTCCTCTTTAAAACAAGCATGCGTTGCTTCCTTACGCAGGTCAACAGTGAATCAGTGGCAGAGAATTTCAGCATATTTACAATTAACATGAGTTACACAATATAAAACATTCCACAGGGAAAAGTGACTTATCTCTGACCAGTATGAGCGTACTGCACCAGGCTTGCATTTAGCAAGAAAATATCACTCTATGTACTGTTTAATTCCCCAAATCATTTCCTACTTCTTTCAATGCTATGGGTGGGAAACACTAATCCTGTGAGCTCCAGCACCAGACAGCAGCAATCCCCTTTACAGTAAAACAGCCCAACTTTCTGAAACAGAAGAAGTTATAACCTAGTCAGGATTTATTCTTAAGATCTTCAGATCATTTGCCCATGTTACCACATCTTGCAATACTCATTATGGATTGCTGTTACCTACTTCACTATCTTCACCTACTGCTGTTAGATCAGCTTGAAAGCTTATACCCAAGGACTGACACTTGACCCCACAATTGGTGCCAATGATTCACCCATGCTGCAAGGACACCACCCTGCCCTGGGCTGACAAGCAGCTCCAGCACTACTCCTCTCTGCAGAACAGAACAAGCTGCTCCAAAACCCACTCACCTGTCACTGTGGATGTCAAATAAGTAGCATTGGACTACAGGAGAGACACAGGCTATTCCTTAAAGATGGTAGAAACACCCACCAGAGCTAAGCTGGATGGAAATTTGGATTGGGAATGTAAGAGTAAATTCTATCTATTAGTTGTCTCACTTTCTTCCTGTTTTTAAACTTTTAAATACTTGAAGTTCTTAAACTACTACTAGTTTCAGTGGAAAGCAGTCACCATAGAAGCTCCTATCTGTATATGCACCAAGAAGTGACTGTGCAGACTTCTGCTGGGATGACTTTATTGGAAATTGTTGATTCACTGTTCATGGAACAGCTCCAAGCTCTTACCAGTTTACCTGCTATTCGACCAGCTCAGAGGAATTTGTGTAACACACGTTTCCATATTGAAATTCTCTACCTTGTACAGTAAATATTAGCTAGATTAAAGGCAAGCAATAATATTAATATAAATCTGTGTAGATAATCATTAGCTGTCCCTTACCTTTATCTACAAGTGCTTCCATGAACTCTGTGCTTGTTGACACTGCAGCATGCATTATTGAGATGGGACTGTATTTTTATTAGGCTTTTGTTTCAGATGTTTGGTCCTCAAAAAGCTTGCCTACATCCATAGGGATTATTGCACACAACTGAAATCCTACTCAAGCCCATGCTCTGTACATGCCAGATGCTGCCAGAGCAGCTCTTGTCCAAGAGCCACATACTCTATTAGCACAATACTGAACCTGAGCCTCTCAGCAGGGTATTTCAACTTGATCAGAGTGAATTTAAACCTGCCCACATTACCAGCAGAGACAAGCCCACCATGGTCTGCATGTGCAAGTGTAAATAATAACAGCAGCAGCCAGCAATTACTCTGCAAAAGCTTGGATCTGCTTACAAACCACAGCACTAATTTTAATGCTGTGCTTAGGTTCTTCAGCTTAGGGGATTTACACCCAAGTTACGGGAGATCAGGTAATTAGGAGACAGGCCCTTGCGAGTCTCCTCACTACTTTTCAGATGAAATCCAATTCACCCTTGGTTTCACCTCTAGAAATTTATTTCCTGAAACCGAAGACGGCAAATATAAAAAACATCTGAGCCCTTCCAGCGCTACCCACTTCCACTGCTAGTAGAAGCACAGAAGCATATGAGAGTGAAGCTACCTCAATGCCAACACAGGCATTGGGGCTTAATGGGCAAAATCCCCCCTGCAGAGCTGATGGATCCAAGGGCATCACCATTTTGTTGCCTATACCTGACCAGAAATCTTAGTGGGAACAAGCCACAAGAATATTTAAAGTCACCCAAAATGAGTAGGGCAGGAACATGCAGGAACAGCAAGGAGAGATAGACCATGACAAATTACCCCAGAAAAGAGCTCTTTTGGTATGTTTTTCCACAGATAGCAAAAGATTTTGAACAGGTGAGTTGTGCCATACGCCCTAAGCCTCTTACTCTGCATTTCACATCTTCCTAGTTTATCTAAAACCCACGCTGCATTGAGTGAATTAGGATGCTGATTGAAAAGTACATTATATAGCAGTTACCTGTGAGATGTGCACTTTAGAAGTGAAGGTTTAGGGGCAGAGGAAAGGCATATAATAAAGAGTAGTGTACTTTGAAAGGTCTAGGCAATGCTGCAAGAAATGGCATTACCTCACAGTTGTCAAGGCTCAGAAGTTTTATTACCAAGGAATTTCACTTTTGCCTCTTATTCTTAACACAGTGGCCAGTTCTGGGACTGAGAGGATTTGCTGATCTAATATAGATAGTGATTCCGTAGGTTTGTTCAGATTTATATAGACAGCACCTTGGGATCAGGAATTACATTTAAAATGTAATAAAATGTTCTTGTGCACTTTTACTCACAAATACTGTACTTAAAAAAGTAAACATCAAATAATCTCAGGTATCTTTCAAGAAAATGTTGACATAGCTCCAAGAGCTCATACAGATGACTGAATAGTTTTCTGAGTAAACTTAATAAACTCATATTCTTATACTTCCAGCATAGCGTGAAGTATCACATCATGGAGAAAAAAAAAACTAAACCATATCATTTAGCAAAAATCTTTTAAACACTGTTTTCAACATACAGAGATGTAATACAGACATTCATGTAGGCATGCTTTTGTACTGCAGTCCAAGGGTTTAAAAAGTAAAGATAACATCTAAGTCTCATGTCGATGAATTAAATTCACACTGTTTAAATTTTGTCCCTATTCTCAAAGATCTCAGCCTTCTCCCAATCAGCAGCAATATAACAATGATCTCAAGGGGCAGAATTTGACCCCCTAATGTGTTCAGAAGGACTTTGTGTAAGTTCAGGAGTTTTAACACAATTGCTCCTCTAAGTAGTCAAAATGATTCATCTACATTATCTGTCTTTATTAAACAGTCATTTCCCCTAGCGAGTCCCACTCAAGGGAATCCTTATTATTCAGACAAGCCCTTACAGTCATAATGACACAAAATACATACATAGGAGTAGTTAATAATACTGCTATTTCTATGTGTGTAGATAAACACTGGCTGGTAACTTTATATCAACAATCCATCTGAGCAGACAGAAAATCCACAGTTCACACAAGAAAGCAACCCATAATACTATGCATGAGGTCGGTGAATAATATAAAGCAAGACAGAGCCCTGAGAGACAGCAAACTGGGATTCTTAATGTATTTTTCCCCAACAACATAAAATTAGCTCACTCTTACAGGAATTGATAAGACTGCTCCAAAGCTCAGTTGCAAAGACTATATATACAATCATTGCTCCAGAGAGGGTAGATTCCAAGCCAGAACCTACCCAACCCATTTATGATACCCAGGACTAGTTAAAAAGTCCTGCAAAACACTTCATTCTGAGCCTGCAGCTGAACCAGTGCAAAAGTTTAAGCAAAGTAAAACCTACTTTTCTCTCTCTCCATCTGTTCTCGGTTTCTCTGTGCCATCCCTCAGCCATGCACAGGTAAATTAGCTGCAGAATGAATACTGCACGCCTTTATGGAGTACGCTGCTCTTTGATCTCCCCTGTTTCTGCCCACAGAAGAACACAGCGAGCTAAGCACAGCAATTAGCCGTAATAGCTATTAACAGGCTTCACAAAAGATACAAAAGGACACAAGTAGGAGGTTTACAGCGTTATGGATAAAAACAAAGTGGATACTTTCGCACATCGTTCCTCCAGCAAGTTTAGGCTAAGAGACCATGGGATGACTGGCTAACAGTCCACTTCAGGTAAATGGACTTAAAAATAATCTGTGGATAGCGGATAGCTCCAGCAGCAAAGGAAGTTCAGCTTCTCCTTAACTAAGATCTGTATGAACAAAAACGTTTTGAGAAGATTCTGCTGGACTGAGCTAAGATTAAGGAAATCACAGACACGGCTATAAGCACTTTGATTTCTGTGCTAGAGGAAATTCCAAGAAAAAAAATAAATAAAACAGGAACAGACACTGACTTCTCTGCAGAAGTAAATTGCTTTCTACTCACTGTCACCCCAGAAGAGGCCATAAACCACAAGATTACTGGACAACAGTTTACAAGCCCTAATCACCTCAAGGAAATACTGGAGTATCCCAAACCAACCTTCTGCAGCTCAGACTACAGGCAATGGTTCTACACAGTGACAGGTCACACACACTCATTTACAATGATATGAGTATATTATACATACAGATATGTATAAAAAGCTAAAGAAAGTAAAGGAATGAAACTCAACAAATCAGAGAACATCTCCGGACTTATAGCCATAAGCAAGTTCCTAAATTAGGAAGGGAAACATACATTAAACAGGATATTAGCACCAGACTGTAACATCAAGAACATCGCTACTACACAGAAAGCCATGAACACACTAACACAATATTCATGTGACAGTAACATAATATTGGCTTTTATCAGTAACATACACAAAAGATCAAAAGGTCAATCACTGTTTCCTCCACTGTGAACTCAAGATGTGTAAGGAAAAAAAAAAATCCACAGAAACAGTAACAATCATTTTTTACTTTTTGTCACCCAGCAACTTGTCCAAGGGCATCTCAGAGAAGATGGGAGGCAGTAGTTTATGTTTCCAGAGCCATTTGACTCTTCTACTGTTTCATATTGACTGTGTAATTAAAGTAAGATAAAGTCTCACTGCAAATAGTGGCTGCAGATGCACAGAACAAGTTTTACTGTGCACACTGATGGTGTGCTCCCATTCATGACAACAGGTAAGTCCTGAAGATGTGAGACATGGCACTGAGGGCCATGGTTAGTGGGCACAGTGGGGATGGGGTTGACAGTTGGACTAGAGGATCTCAGTGTTCTTCTCTAACATGAATGATGCTATTTCAAGCAATAGAGCAACCTCTATGAGAACCTCTGCAGCAGGCTGAATCTGGAGCAAGCCCTGGGACTATATGGACATTTTAACTCTCTGAAGCATGGAAGAAGGCAGTTCAGTACCTACCCCTTTCTCACCCTAAGCTGCGTAAGAGTAAATTATTATTTCTATTTGGTAAATGGGGAAAATGAGACATGCAGAAGTAAAACGCACCTAAAAGCACAATGTGTTCAGCAATAATAATCTCAGAGATCCCTTTTCTGATGACTACAAATGCATCCTTCTTACATTTCAACATTTCCAGACAATTAGACATAAGTTTCCCCCACATTATCCCCTCCCCTCAGAAGTGACTTTACTCACACCCACAACAGATAAAGCAATGTTCAATTTGCCTGCTATGCTGCTGCTGAGAACCAACTCAGACCCAACTTTACCACACAGCTTCTTTTCATTTACTGACTTCAAGCATCTACTCCAAATAAAGCAGAGAACCAGAAGATAAAAAAGTCAAAATCTGAATGCTATACTAAGGGGTGAACTATATAGAGCCCTCCACACCATCCTCCCTTTTTCTTTCCAAGTTGATTAATAACTTGTGTTGTAATTGATCTAGACGTGGAAAAAGCACTTGACTCACATACCTTAGTAGGTGTCTCTGGCATGATGGAGATAAAAGCAAATTATCCAAAAGTCTACTAATTGAGGAATGGGAGTCTCCAGCTGAAGGAGTGATATTTTATACAGTATTGTTTTCTTGAAGTTTGCTCAATTCCTGCCTCCAAAACTGAATTTTGCAACACACTGTTGAGACATGAGACACGCTGCTGAGAGATAGGTGGGAAAGTGTGATAGAAGCAGATATAAAGGTAAGTTTTCCTTTCTCTCTCCCCTTGTCTTCTCACAAAAGCACAGGGTACAGCTAAAACCTGAGTGGAAAGCACTGTACTTGTAACACCCTTTTTCCACATTTACCTGCTATACTGGTCATCTGATCCCAATTCCCTTATTACCATACCAGGCATAACAGGGATCACAGTCCAGCATGGGGATAAAGAGCACATAAAACCTTCAGAAACATTTGTCAAGACTTTCCCTTATACTTACAGATGTTAAAACCAGAGGCACAGAAGCAGAGGGCTCTAATATGTATGCTACTGGATACCAAGTGCTAACTTGATTTCTAATGCAATTGCCTATAAAATAAGACTAATATTTCTGTGAACTACTTCCTATGTCACTTCTCCCCACCAAACATTCTTCCCCAAGCTTTTTATTGTTATCTTTATCTTCAGATACTCAGTATCACTACTGCATCATCACTCAATGACGAATGTAGGAAACCTATCCAATATTATGTTAGAGTTTTGACAAATACAATGTGCTCACTTTTAACTACTCAACACCCTCTATTATGTCTCTGGACATGCTAATTGCCCAGTATTTTTTCCACTCCCTGACTGGAAGCCTTTAAGCTACTACAAGACAAATGTGTGATAATACATGTGTTTGAATATTCTGCAGATTAAAAGTTACTCTTGACAAAAACTGTATATATATATATAGAGAGAGAGAGAGAGGGAGAGAGCAATTCAAAACCACATGCATAAGCATCCACTGTCTGAATACTCACAATAATTGATGTGACCCCCTCATGTGCACTAAAAACATCACTCATGTACAGAGATATCCAGAAACTTACAGAGACCGCTCCAAAAGTTATGAGTCCTATTTTATTATTTCACATTGATCTGCAACATCAGAATCACAGATCAGAATCACAGAATTGTTTGAGTGGAAAGGGAACCCCAAGGGTCACATATTCCAACTCACCAGCAATGAGCAGGGAAATGAAATGAAAAGAGGTGGATGGTGATGGCAGGGCAGTGGAAGTAGAACCTTCCCACCAATAACCCATTTCATTTTGTTACCAGGTGCTGAGAATGTGCTCTATCACTAGTATCACTGCGCTTTTTATAGCTGCTGGAATTCCCACAAGTATAAATAGGAAGCATTATTTTCAGAGCAATGTGTTCTTGTCATTACTTAACTGCATTTTAAAAGTTATTTGTCAGAAGAGTGAGAGTCATTACACAACCACACATTCTAACTTGTACTTAGTAAACCGCCATATCTTCATTCCAATGAAAAGATGAAATCAGGCTAAACAAACAAAATGACAACCTTCCCAGCATCATTAATGTATCAGACACCTAAACAGTCACAGAAGTCAAGTTAAACATTCTGCTTGTAGGTTTTTAAAGCTTTCTTTTTTAAAATAACCTTCATCAGCCCTTTACTAAAGGATATGAGAAAGGTCTAACTCGACATGGCAAAACTCTACCACTAAAACAGGATGCTGCACAGCAAGGCAAACTTCACTAAGGCTTGTTGTATGTTGGTTTGTTAAAACATATATTAATTTGGTTATTAGTCATAGCAGCCTGAAGTTTCATTTAATTCTTCACACAGAACAAAAGTCAGTGGACCTCAACTGTCCTTAATCCCTTTCTCTGAACACGATCTCCTCTCAGAGCATCTGAAGCCAATATACATCTGTTGTCTTTAATACTTTTGGACTGAGATACAGATATCGTTATCCTCCCTACTCTTTCCTCTGCCTCCCCAAATCAGAAGAAAATTAAATATGCTGTTTACAAGCCCAACAGACTGTGCAGTATTGGCCCATTTCCATTACTTGCTGAATCAGGTCATGAGATCTGTATGTCTGAATTCAAGAGGGGTTTGTATTGGCATCTGGTCTCAGACTCTGTGCGGCAGAGTCAGCTATAGACAAAAATGTAATTTTAAAAAGGACTCCCTATTTAAAAACTAAATAAAGCATAAGAGTGAATTAGATGCTTTCATTTGAATAAATTAAGCAACATTGCTCAATTTTATCTTCTTTTTTTCTCTGGGACTTCTACAGTCACAGATGTTTCCTGCAGTTTTGAGGTAAAGGTGCAATAGCACTGCAGTTTTCCCTTACAAAAATATATAAGGAATTGTGCTTACAACAGCGCAGCTTTGAGAGCCATGCTCACACTCCCTCCCTGTGTTCAGCTTCATTTGATAGCTATGAACTGTGGATAAAGAATAAATATGGCTTTTCAGTGCCCTAGGACTCTCACCTGACTTATTTATGTCTGACCTGGTAGAACACCACTGACCTTGGAAAGTTTAATTGAGGCTGGGATTATATGGCACTGCTTGAGGCCACCTGAATTTAGAGGGTGTGACACACTTTCTCTCTTACTGACTCTCTCATGTCTGCTTGGGGATGCATGTGTGTGCGTACGCATTTGTGTACCCTAAATTGAGCCTAGCAGTGACGAAATGCATTGTTTTAAGCCTACAGCACACACTATTGTAAGGGAAAAAGATCACTCTTGTCAGGCAGACAACATGGATATGTATTTTGTTAGCTTTTTTGTTTTCTTTTTCCCAGCACATTCTCTCTGAAATTTGATTTTTACAGCTGACTCCTAACTTTTTATGAATGTGATTCTGCCTGGAACTGAGAGCTTAAGGGATGAAGGAGAAAGAATTATGTGGACACTTTATCTAGACCCACTCATACATATTGTGTTTAATATCCTTTAATTAAATTTAATTAAAGCATATGATGAATGATGATCATTTTCAGTCCTTTTGGTTTTCAGGAAAGTTATATATACTTAAACCTCCCTACATCACAGTTAAATGTGAAGGCGGAAAAAAAAAAAGCGGAGAAAAGATCCATAATTCTGAAAGGTGGAATAAAATGAAATGGCATGGATATCTGCTAGCCAAAGAGAACTATCTTTCCTACTGGAGACTGTCCCTAGATGGGTATAAACAGCTCTCAGCTGGGTTTCTTCAAGGTAGAGGCCAACAAATATGCCATATTATGCACAGAGTTCTTTTATGGCAGAGACTATTGTCCACCAGAGACTGAGCAGACACCGCTAAGCAAGCCTCACCTATGGCCACAGGCAAGCATCAAGCCTAGAGGGGATTCCTCACCCATCCTTAAACATACATTTTCCCTGTCACTCAAAGTTCAGCCCAACAAAGCCCTGAGATAGCCAGGTCAGAGCCACAGAGGTAGGTAAGAACTTTCAGCTGGTGGAAGGGTTAATCTATTCTAGCACAGAAACAACCTACAGAAATTTCCTAGGAAATAAAACAACTCGGAGATGCTTTCAAGGCCAAAAATTATCCATTCTTTGCCTTATTTCTAAGGTATTGCCTGGACCAAAACTGTGACCGTTTTCTGTTTGTAGGTACCATAGGAAATGAAATGAGGAGAGGATTGCTGTCAAGAGCAGCCTCAATTCCCCCATCTCTCTCCAAGAGGCTGTGCCATGAATCAGGATACATTTTATTATTTTTTATAGTCTTACAGCGACGTAACACTTGCCCACCTCCCAGTGAAGCAATGCTGAGATCCAGACACAGGCAAACCCCAACAAGCCATCAGTTAAACACAGTTTACAATTCACAGCTCTGTTTTCAGTCTCTATAGTATAGATGATTTTGCATCATCTAATAATCGAATCAGCAAAGAAAAGCATCTCAGATGGGTGAAGAAAGCACAATAGTAAAGCTATCTGCAGCTGTCTCTCATCATTGATGACATCCTACAGACATGCAGACAAACTGTATTTTTGGAGTTCTGTGGTGAACAGAAGAAACTTTGGAATGACTAACAGACCTCAAGTGAGAAATCTGCTTTTCTCTCTTTCTAAAATAATCCCTCTCTTCCCTTTTGGTGAAACAACAGCCTAAAGTGGCAGAGGTCTCTGCCAGCCAAAAATAATACCAATTCACATGGCTGAACAGTTCCAAGACAGTTATGCTTTGCTCCATAAACCAGCTCAACATGCCATGCTCCTGCCATTAACTGAGCCTCACACTGAACATCTGGGAAGCTGAATACTCACCCATATCCAAATATTGGCACTATTGAACACACTGATGTTTATACCGATTCACAGTCAATCTCTATCCAAGTCACCACCTATCAGTCTTCATCACAGTCCAGGACCCACTGCCCAACATTTCAGGATTCACCAATTTTATTTAACTATTGCTAAATCACCAGGCAAGCCATTAAGGCTGTCTCACAAGAATATAATTGCACTTATAAATTAAAAACATATTGAGAGTCTCATTAATTGAAACCCATCAGAACTTCAATAAGCTGATTTGAATTTATCAGTCCCAAATAGGTGTAGTAGGGGAAGAAAAGCATTAATGCACACATACTTCTGAAACTCTAGGAACAATAACAAAAAAGTGCTAGAGGAAAAAAAAGAATTTCTGTGATCCTTATTTATTACATTTTTAATAGAAAGTCAGTGGAGGTCTTATCTGATGTCATTTGGTTTAGGTTCCATGGTGTTTTTTGTATTTGACCAAATTCCCTTATCTTCTCATTGCTTGTGTTCTGCTCTGCCAGCATCCAGCAAACTGATATACTTATCTTCAATTTTATAATAAAGTTTTAGCTTCCATGGGATAAAAAAAGAAATAGGGAGAAAGAGGAAAGGAAAATTGCATCTAAGATACTAAACATATCAGGCATGTGTGACTGTCAAGGAATCCAGCAGTTAACCTTGTTCTTAGCATAGAAACTTTAATAGTTGAAAGACATTTGATGCAGGCTCATGACTACTTTTTTTTGTTATTATTCCCATTTATATGTCAAATTAACTATTTATTACAATACCAAACAGTACCTACTCAGAATTTTTGAAGCAAGGTTGGTGGTCATTACTTGTGTGATAACAGTTAATAACCAAAGCATTAGAAGCATCAACTCCTGAGGCAGAGAATGTAAACCAAAGACTAACAAGAAAGTTACTGAGTTAGTGTCCATTTCTCTTTGGAGCTTAGCTTCCCATTCTGCCACACTATTTCTCCCCCCTTTTTGCCCCAACATCTTATGGTTATATTTTCTCAGCATTCATAGTTCAACCGACAGCAACTTGAAAATGGTTACAAAAAGTCTTCTCTCCACACTTACTCAGCTTGTTAATTTTCTTTCTGAGCTCTCAGTAAACTTGATCTACCTTTCTTCTCATTAGCACATCCCCTCTTGGCTTCACTCCTTCACTAGAGGTCCCATCTTCTGCACAGTATCTTCCCCTCTGCAGAAATCAGTCTGACTTGCAGAGCAAACAAACTTCCCTCAATCACCAATTTACTTTCCTAGTTTATAACTGTGCTTCATTTGCTCCAAATACAGCATAAAGGCATAACACTTTTTGACATCTTTCACTACAATTAAGAAAAATAAAGAGGCAAAAACCAAAGCTAACATACTAGAGTGATGGAAAAGACCTGAGAATGAGAAAATGAAAGGAGCCAGCTTCCCAGTAGAAGTAAATCAGCCCCATCAGCCAGAACATAGCAATAACAATTGAAAACATCTGAGGATCTGGCCTGAGATTACCTCTATTTTACTTTGATAGAAGAACAGACAAACAAACACCTCAATAAAGCTGGAAGACAGTGAACATGGCCCCAATACATCATGCTGGGCTGGGTACGAGGACAAAGAACTAACTGGCTTATCATCTAGATGTTATACTTTCACAAAGTGTGACAACTGTGCCTCTTCATTTCCCCAGTGGCCTCCAGAATACAAGGCTCAGCATCCTATAGAATACTAAGCTCAAGAAACATTTTCTTATGGCGTCTTATGAGTCCTGAAGGCTGTAAGAGAGATTACAATGTGTTACATCATCTCTGCTTGCAAGAGATATGCTAGTGAACTGATACCAAAGCCTCCTCCACACTTCTGATCTGCAGAAATGGTGCACTTGGATCTACAAGTTCTTCCAAATCATAAAAGGAGCTGTTTGCAATAGCAGCTTCACAATCTTGAACAGCCCTGGTAAGTTTCAGTCCAGAAAGTGTCAGCTTTGCCACAGCTTCCAATCTCAGGCATGCATCAGTTTAAAATGTGCAATTCCCATGCACACTTATTCTAGGCTAAGTGCAATTTTGTTCCCTGGGACAGCCAAAGCATGGTGCCTTACTCTACTCTTAAATCAGGTTGCTTGGTAAATGAGAAATAGAGAATAGAGGGGGTGGGGAAAAAAAAAAGAAAACAGTATTTGTATTTTTTTAAGCCACTTTTCATTTTCCCCCACCTTACAGGGTCTGGTAAAATCCATTGGAATGTGTTGTTGTAGGATAGCAGATGAAAGAACAAACTGCCAAGTCATGCCATTTGAAAGGCTTGTAATGCCTGCACATCCTTCAACTATGCTCAGAAGAATGTTGTTTTTGGTATCTGAGTGAGCACACTAAGAAAACAGACATAAGATCTCCCTGAGGTTCCACAGATGTAAAACCACAGAGGAGACAATTTGTTGTGAGTCATACAAGTTCGCAGCATTGTGGCTCTGGTAGACAAATCTGTGATCTCTCTGTATCTATTTCATCTAATCAGAAGAATAGCAACAGGCACCTCTTGAAGCCATGTTTTCCTTGAAGCCATGTTTTCTAGAGATTGATCTGGAGCCTGGGAAATCCTTCTCTGGCCATAGTGAAGTGGTTTGGGCAACTTAACTGACCCACCAGCACTGCTACTATGCTTATTTTATAATGACCAAATGCCAAAGACTGGGTGTAAATTACATGTGTTCCCTGTCATGAAATTTCACAAAATCATGGAGTTCTGAGAGAAACCACCAGGCACCCTTGGTCAGAACCACTCACTGTACCAGTTCTTCCCAATATTTGTAAAGCAGCAAAGACCAGAGAGAGCTAAACACAGATTAGCTGGTAATTCAGTTTCTGAGGTGCCTTGCATCCTACAGAGAAGGCAATAAGGATACACAAGTGGGAAACACGTTGAACCAAATGATCACATGAAAAGCACAACACAGTGGAAACACTAAATGAATCTAGAGTAAGTCCTCTTCAGATAAAGCACTCCAAAGAAACAGGACAAAAAGAACTTCTTTCTTCATATTACTTCTAAGTGCATTTACAGTGTGTCTTACACAAAGAATTAACATACACCTGGGCCAGCACAGATCTAGGTTGCTTATTATTTAAGGCTTTTAGACTGCTTACGTTCTATAACACTGCTAGATCATGATGGAAAATTCAGCAACAACACTGGGATAGCAAAGTCCATCCCAAGTCACAACAAGCCCAAACACAGCAGCCACAGAAACAAGGGAAGAAAAATCAACTTACCATTAGAAGACCTCAGGCACACAGGGAACACCAGCAAAATACACTTAACCTCCCCAGCTGCCAGTCCTTAAATGAGGGCTGGTAAGGGGCAGATCCTGGCTCCAGCCTTTCTGGTCGCACAGCTGCGTTGCATTGCATTGCACACACCTGAGCTCCGGGGGGGGTTGGCCCTGCTTCTCCACCAGGTGTTCAATCACTGCTTCAGGCTTTGACTCAGCATTTCTGCTACAAACATTGTGCTGCAGAAAGACTCTACCACCACACAAAAGGCCAAGTTTAATTTTCTGCTGTGGTAAGAACCTTCACATCCTATTGCAGACATCCCATGTGCCCATTGCTAAAGATCAAAGTGCGCCTTTCTTCTGTCCAGCAAAGGAAACCAAATTTTAGGGCCAGAGATCAAAATTCCTGGGGACAAAAGCAGTTCCCCAACACAGCTGTCAGCTTGAAAGTGAGAACTGGTTGATCTGAAATTCTTATGGATGTTCTAAAAGTTCTGATTATTTTTTTTTTCATTTTTCTTTTTTATGTTGTCTTGAGCACCTCAAATATCTCAGCCGAAGCAAATGATTCCATTCTAAATATTGCCAGAGAAGCCTCATCCCTATGAGGTTTTGAAACACTTTTGCATCTACAGTGCCTTCACTGAGACAACCCTCCGATAAGCTTTGTAACTTGAATGACTACCAGCTTATCACAGTTGCATCTTTTTACATTCATACTCTGATCTTCGCATGTGGAAACAAGAACCATAAACTCATGGATGAAACAAAACTATGTGCATACACATAAGCACCTAGTTACACAGATGTAGCCAGATATAACATCAGCATGCATCATTCAGACAAATAATGTAACAGTTGTAAATCCTATCTGCAAATTTTCATGTCAGAAGAGGAAAAAAAAAGAAAAAGAAAAAGAAGATTAATACTTGTATTTGAGTCCCTTTGCTTTTTGATTACTAGCAAACTTAGGGTAACATTACTCTGTGTGTATATATACATGTGAACACATGGACATTCATCTGCACTCATATCTATACATGTATACAGACACATTATTTTCTGTATTTGCACTTCAGCCTTCTGCTTTGGATTTTTTTTTATGCTTAATTACCATTTCTACTTGCTTGCTTGCTTTTTTCCTCAGCCCAAGTGCCTCAGTTTCAAGTGGGTGAGAGGCACAATTTGATTTACAGTGTTAAGCGGCTTTAAACAATACATTTCATGCCACTAGAGGCTTTAAGCAAGATCCCAAAGCAACAGGCTATCTTTCCCAAAAGCTTAAAAATTAAGTTTCACTGGAGTATGAAGGTCAACGGGAGACTCAGGAAAGGGTAAACGGTTTGGTATGATTACGCTATGTCTGAACCAAACTGGCTTTCCCAACAAAAATGTGTCAAGTAATACAGACAGTTCATAGATATGAATTTCTTCTCTGTGCTTCTGCCAGTGTGATATTTGAAGGATCCTGCCAAAGAGTTTAGTCCCAAACCTTGTGTTTTGTATTAAATAATAGGATTTAATAAGAACTGTTTATATTTCCATGACATCAGAAAAAAAAAGTAATAATAACCTATGGAAAAAAATCCCCTTTCCCAAGCTCACATTTTAACAAATCCTGAAACTCAGAACCAGAACTGAAGAATGACAATCAGCAAGAACAGGCCCACCTGCATCTCCCACCTGCCCTTCCCAGGGACCATGTGTCCAACCCCTGGTTGTTTCCTTGCTGACCTGTTTTCTCTGGATGTTGAACAGTACACAGTGAACTCAGTGAGTTAGAAGTAGTTGTTTCTGAAGGTGTCCCTTGAGCCCTCTCAGTGGACATCCTTGGCCCTACATGGACATCTGGAAAAGGTGACCCAAAGAGAGATCCCTGCCACAATCAGATGAGATACGGAGTCAGTCAGCTCCTGAGTCACTGCAGTTTACCATGTGTTCTGAAAATCAGATGAAATTGGTGACAGCTTACTGTAAAATGCTACTCAGTATGTCATGAGCTGACTGATGAGCAGCACACTTATCTGCACAGAAGAGGCAGGGCTGGAGGCAGTAGCCTCCCCTGATGTCCCAAGCGAAGCCTTCCTGTCAATCAAAGCCCTCATAACAAACCTACACATGAGGATTTCAGTGTACAAAATTCACTGTCATCAAGAGATGATAAGCCCTCTGAATCCAGGCAAGCTTACTTAAAAATACTGCTAAGTGGTTTGGAAGGGGTGTGTATGTTGCACTGACCCTTGTGCAGAATTTCAGTCCAAGAGGTCTGTCCTCTACAGAGGGATCTGGTCAGGAATGACGTTACCCAAAACCATTTGAAGCTCACACAGATTCTTTCTAAAAACAAACTGAAATTAACGTGAAACAATTGAAAAAAGCACTTTTCCAATCTCTCATTGTTTTACTCTTCACCAGACACATCACCATTAACTCAGTTATGTAATAGAAACCAGAATAACAATAGAAATAAGGGGTATGTAGAAAAAAATTTGGACAGATCTTTATGTTAGCAAAAAGAATAATTCTATCACTCTATTATCCATATGCGGTCCAGTGTTAGTTATCAGACCTTGAAAACTGGGGAAAAAGGTATAAATTGGAAGGTTCACGCAGTTCTGACTGAGTGGGGAAATGAGACCAAATGTACATTAGTCAAAGAAAGAAAAATAATATCCCAGAAAATGAATAAGAAATAACTATCCTCAGAATAATACTATATAAATACATTTGCTGTAGGTCACATAAAAGATTCATGGCACACACATGTACAGGTCAAATTACCTTTAAATATTAAATTTCTTTCCAGCAGAGAAGAATTTCAGATTTATTCTGTTTTCATAAGGAAAAAGGATGCACCCCATGCATTATTATCTGCTGACAAACGATAGCTTCTGGGTTTGTCTGCAAGATGTAGGTTAGAAACACAGTTTTTCATGATTTTTTTAAAAATCATCATGAAATTTATCTCCTCCCTGATAAGTTTTTGCTTTCTTTTGGCTCATTAAATCAATATTTTCTTATTATAGAACCACAAATGTTAGCATTGGAGAACACTTCTTTTGGTTACTTAGAGCGGTCCATTTCCCTGCTAACACCGTGTTTTTTCCCTTCAGCGCATTTTGGGCAGTCTGGTTTTGAAAGATTCAGCGATTCAGCAGCAAGGTTACGCTGCTCCTTGGAGACACGACTCCTCACACACCTCACCATTCAGACATTTTCATGTTAATAGGTCCAAGCAGAGATAACGGAACCCCACAAAATTATAATGAAGATAATGTACAAACTCAAAGCTCAGTAAACAATGGCACAGAGTGGTAAATCTATCAAACAACTGGTGACAAACTATTACTACTGAATTTATGGTTCCAGTTTGGCCTATATCAGTTGAAAACAAATGTGTTATTATCTCTTGGCTCTTTGACGGTCTCTCTGGAATGAGCTGTGACTCTTCCAGATGGATAGATGTTCAAAGCACGAGACCAACTTTGCACTGATAGCCCTGAAAACTGAAACCAAATCAATTACAGTGCAAAAACTCATTCATTCAAAATATGTCTAAAGGCCTGGTACAAGCTCACAATAACAATATCATAGAGTCATTGACTCATTAAGGCTGGAAAAGATCACTAAGGTCACCATGTCCAACCATCAACACATCACCATCATGCCCACTATAACACGTCTCTCAGTGTCTTCCAAACACATTATAATATCAAACTAAAAATACTCAAGAGTGCCTTTAACAATATACAGATGAAGATTTATAACCAAATGTAGCAGTGCTGAGAGACTGGTTTTCGTTCCAGACTGGATAAGACTGTGCAAGCACATCCTTTGCCTTCAGCAAGGCTCAGAGGGACACCGAAACCAGGCTGAACACCAGGAGATGCTGCCAGGCTTTATCTCTCTTTCAGGGTGGAGCAGGAGATAAGCAGCAATACTGAATTGTGGAGATCATAGAATCATAGAACGGCTTGGATTGAAAAGGAACTTAAAGATCACCTAGTTCCAACCCCTGTTGTTGCCATTCACTTTCTCTCTGGTCCTAGCAGCATCTCCTTCAAAGACGAAAAAGGAACTGGCTGGGGCACCCCTCCATGATTCTACTGTTCTATGAAAAACATCCCCAATGTTAGTTTCTATATCAAAAGAGTTTAAAAGTTTTTTTGCCTCCCACATATACTCAAAGTAATTGCAGGGACCTGTTCACATCCAGAGCTCTGAGTTATAGGGCTCTGGTGGATTTAGCAGTGGTGAACTCCATCATTCCCCTTCTTCCCTCTAGCAGTATGAACTAATACATGTGACGGCAAAGTGGCTGAGGCTGAGGACCCACCTCCTGCCATCCCTGCTGTAACCCCTGGCAGAAAGGCAGCAACCTCTGGCAGCTGAGACCACCGGGGTCTGCGAGTCAGTGCCTTCAGGCTACAAACTCCCAGGCAAGGAGGCAAAGTTCAAGGCAGAGCACACTGCACAGAGGAAGTTGCTTCCACAAACTGTGTGTCTGAAAGTACAGCACATTTCGTTCTCATTCATTCAGGGTAAATATGCCACTGCAAGACGGAGGCTAAGGACTTCGGTCACGACTTGGCTGTTTGCATGCAAACCTTGGTCTCAAAGGAAAATCCCACAGTCAGGTTATTGTCTAATCTTCCTGGCAGGGTCTGGGGGAAACCTGCTCCCTGGACTGTATGCTACATAGTGAAAAACTCTTTCCTATAAGGGGAACTTTGTGAAGCCTTTAGTCACTGCTATGACTTAGGTCCAATCTGCAAAGATGGCCTTAATCTTTTATGGGTCCACGATATTCCATGATCCTATGATTCTCTAGCTCAGTGCATGGCCTTGGTGGCCTTGCTGTGTGGAAGACAGTGCCTGTTTGGCCAGCATTATTTCCTTATGATTATTGCCATTCACGTTCTGCCCATCATTTGTAATTAATGCCCTGCTGAGGCATCTTGAATAGGATTTTTTTTATATTGATTTAAATCAGTAGAAATAATAAACAGAATGAAATAGACCGCTTCAGACAGGAATCGTTAGACATGGGAGTTAAAACTTCCCAGCCTTCAAGTCTTCATCAGATGAGTAAAACTCAGTGGGTGGAGAGACACATGGAAGGTGAATACAAAAAAGGCACGTACACAAGGGCACACATTTGTTTTCCTTTCACTGCAAGTGAACACTCAGGGGAAAGAGTTTGCAGCATGAGACCAGCTCCAGTTTCCATAGTCTCCACAGCTCCTGCTGAGGGCAGGAAAGCCATTCTTTCCATTCATGGTGTTGACTTTTTTGTTGCCACCATGCCCAGGCAGCTCCTGCAGACCACCTGGCACAAATGAACCTGTTAACCTCATTTTCCAAAGTGCACACCTCACCCAGGGCTCCAGCCGCCGTCTCTCCGCCAGAAGACACTGGGACAGGAGATTTCTTTCTCTTTTCTCTTCCTTCCCTTTCTCAGCATTGAGGCTTTAAGAGAGGTGGTGCCTGTCTTCCTCAGAAGAGCCCCTTGATCTCAATGCGCTCTCTTTTCCCTTTCTTTACCCTCACCTCCATTCCCGCCTGCTTTGTGTTTTATCTCAGCCTGTAAAGTTGTGTGATTACGGATAGAGAAGTCACCACACAAACAGGATAGAATTCACCACAATGGCTGTTTTGTTCATATACATTTCACTGTCTGTCTCTTGTCGGAGCGTGGCTATCATCTTCTACTAACAATATCCCTGGGTAAATGATAAAGTCAACTCTGAAGTAAAGCTAGACGTTTTATCAGCATGTTCAAACTATCCCCTTACAGCTCTGTACTTGCCAACTGCACATCCTTTTCCTACACAAAGACTCAATGCACATTAAAAAGGCACTTATTGAAGCTGGTGTTTGTTTGCAGAGAGGGTGTGGATCCTGCTCACTGTGGCAGTCACCCTCCGTAGTTTTTCTCTCATCTCCTGGAGAAAACTGGGTGACGCAGTTATGCTCGCTGACAATCTCTTGGCTCAAGTTTGAGGTTACTTCACTTCTTGCCAGGTCATTCTTCTTCATTCCGCCGCTGATGCTAACTGATGGATTTCCCCTAAGCTGACGACCGAGTTGATCTAATGCCTTGCTGCAGGAGAAAAGTCACCGCAGACACAAGATAAAAGATAGGCAGCTCTGAGGTCTCTGTTGGCTGGTGTCCTGAAGCCACAAGAAATTGATAACAGGGGACCCTCGTATACTATCCATACGTCAAAAGGCACAAAGAGATGAGAAACCTCCGAAAGCCTTTCCCATTCTCAAATTTGGTTATCAGATTAATGCTCTGAAATGATCTCCTAATAAAACAACTGCACCCACATCTTGACCTGTAACAGAAAGTAGAGTTGTGAAGCAAAGGTGGCTGTTACATTCATTTATTTCTCTCTCTAACATAAACATGGGCTAGGGCTGCTGATTTCGGAAGTGAGTGCTATGCTTTGCCTGGAAATGCTCTTATTGCAGCTGTTTCTCGGATGTGGGTATCTGTGTGGATTTCTCACAAACTTAATTCTTTTTGAGTACGGTATCCCTTTCTCTCCACCCTTTTCCCTGCATCCGTTTAAAATAAAGAGCCTTTGCAGAGGAACCACTCTGTCCTCTGAGTTTATATAGCAGTTAGTGCAATCGGACCCTAATCCTGGCCGGATGTTTAAGAGATTAAGAAGAGGAGGAGGATGCCTGTTTATACAGAAGGCTTTCTCTTGTTAGCCAAATAAAGAGAAAATTTCCTATTGGTTTAATTCTTAACTGTTTTGACCTCTTACAGCAGGGTTAAATTTAGCCCTTTGTTCTAATGCAGAGTAAGACACTGTGAGCAGAGATGAGCTAACTACTTAATTTAGTTTCATAGGGGTTGATGTAAAGGTTTGCCTCACTCACAATTTCCCGCTTCCTACGTCCCAAGCTAATTCCACTCCAAGCCCCATGGGGGCTTAGCACCTGAATGAACACAGCGTCTCACAAGTCAAATAAATAAGAAGAAAAGAATGAAAGATTGAATTTAAAGGGAATGAAAAACATTTTTCCTTGTCTGAAGATATGGACCCTTCCAGTTTTGCCTGCACTGAATATTATTGAGCAGAAAAAGACTGCGCTATAATGATTGCTTATCTCTGTCTTTTCTCTATTTCCCTTGAACAGTGGTTGGGAGTTTTCATTTCCTATGTCATTTATAACGTGCAGAGTTCTGTATTTTTGTTTTTGTTTGGTATGTGTGTGTTGTGAAAAGAAGGCCTGCTACATTCTGCATCGCTCTTCCTTATCCCAGACACTATTAATGTTAAAGTCACCATTTCTTTTTAGAGCGCAGTGCGTTCTGATGGAGCTGAATGACTTGCAAAGCTGTGTGCAGACTGAAATGCTCCTTAACACCTGGTCACTGATCTGAAGCTCGTCTACAACTACAGTAAACTTAGGCAAAGTAACATCTGTAGTTTTGTAAGCACACACAGTGAAAAACCACTTCCAAAAATGCCTTTATCTGGTAACGTCAGAAGACCAAGCACTCTGTAATGGTCTTGAAATCCAAGCCAACCTCTAACCCATAAAAATGGTCTTTCTAGGTCAGGGTTATGGCACATTGGTAAACATATGTCAAATGTGCTCCACAGTACCTGCCCTGTTCTATTCATTATCAAAGAATGTCCATCTGGAATTGTAGAAATGACCACCATTCTTGTGTGTTTTTTTCCATTCTGGTCCTAATCCAATTCCCAGTCCAATTCTCACCACGGTCCCATTAACTCCTTGCTGTGATGGTTACCAGAGAGCTAAATTTTGCCCAAATTTGCCCTGTTGCAATTTTTCACTCATTTGACTTTCTATCTCAAAGCCAAACAAGCTTTTCCCTAAAATCCTGCAATTTGAAACAGTAGCGTTCATAAGAATCTTCTCTTCTGTATCATTTTTCTAACACATAAAGTAAATGCTGTACAGTAATTGACTGATTCTCCCAGGTCATTGCTCCTGGGGATGTTAGGAAAAGTTTGGTTTTAAGATTCATATTGAGACATTGCCATCAAAGAAACATAAAAGGTTTCTGCAATGTTAGATGCTGTTCTGCCTCTGCCTTGCCTAACAAGTGGCTCTAAGACTGCTAAGTATCTGAACACATCTGGCTTCAGTCACCTAAGCTTGCAGGTCACTGGATTGCTCTTTCTGTTGTCTTTTGCCATAAGGATTTTTCTCAACCAGATCGAAAGCTTTTAAGTAGCTGTATGTTTGTGCCAAACACTAATTGAATGAAAGGGAAAGATGTGAGCCAGATGCAACAGGCTAAATTCCCTCTTGAAGTTAATGGAGTTACTTCAGATTTAAATCGATGAATCTGCAATGAGGATCTGGCCTAGATCCTCTGTTCCAAGAAATAGTGAGACATATTGAAAAATTGATACATCATTGTCTGAAGATAGAGCAAGAGCAGAAGAATCTAAGAAAAATGTGATATGCAGATCAATGAACTTTTGATTAAAGATACCTATTTCCTGTTACAAGCAACAATTTGTATTCCTCAATTCTGCAAATGAGTGGAGGATTTTACAAAAGGTAATTTATGTATTTTGTTGGATGTACTTTGTTTGAGTCTCTTTTATCAGATTTTTTCTGTCAGCTGAGTAACATTTTGCATCTGCATAACAGCTTATGAAACAATGCTTATCGGTTATCTTCCTCACTGTCAGCAGGGACATGAATCAACTCTTTAGACACATCTCATTGAAAGACAGCACTCAGAAACAGCAATAGCTCAATGGCGTAAGTAAGAATATATAGAGAGTCACTGGAAATATTTTCCCACCGTGATGATCTGAGTTAAGCTTACCAAGAAATAACCTTCTCTATTATTATCGTTATTTTCACATGGAGTTCCCAAACTAATGTGGATACTCATTTGAACACATAACCTAACATTTAAAACAGACAAACAAACAAACTGGAAAAGGTATGAGAATCTGAGCAGGAAGATTTCTTAAGCTTAGGAAGTGCTACTTTTTTGTTGCTGTTCCTTTCTCTCTTTTGCTATTTCAAAGCAGTTTTAACATTTCAAAATAAATCTTTATTATGAGTCAAAACAAAACATTTCATCTGCATAACATCAGAGTATTTATTCCCAAAGTGACCTTTTAAACTTGAAAGAATTGCACAATAATTACTGACTTTTCTTTCATAAAAGCCACTTGAAATTAAAAACTTAATCTATGCTTCTGTAAAGACACATGATATTTCAACATTACTGAAATACTTCATTTCATACATATTACAAAATCCAACATTGTTGAAACGTTTTGCTCTAAAATAGTAATGATTTTTAAAGTTGCATTTTTCCTCTCCAGAATTACTTTGACAAAAATTCTAGCTGATTTGAAATTGGGCTTTCTCTTACTGAAAATAGGGGAAGTTGAAGTGCTAGGTAAAAACCTGACCACCCGTGAGAGTTTTGCTGTTTCCCTCAATAGAGCCCAGATTGCCCCCATGGAATTCAATGGCATCATGAAATTTAGAAGTACTGGCTCCACACTATTCAATGGCAGCAAGAGATTAAAGAGGAGTTACACAGGATGGTGATAGTAGAAAGTAATGTATATGGTTCAGATTTAGTACATATCACAGAATAGGCCACAGGGGTGAAAGGGGAGTGGGGCAGGAATTCCAGCTGAACTAGCTCACTTGTCCCTAATCCCTGCTATCTGATGAACTGCCCCTGGCAAGGACCACAGTAGTACAAAAATTATGCCAGTGTTCTTGTGTCAAAGGTGATAGAAAGCCAGAAATCACTTTGCATCAGATGGCTGTAAAAGATTTCCAAAGTTTGGCCTGGATCAGTTTCCCCAGCCATTCAAGAAACAAAAGTAGGGCTCCATATCAGTGCATATCAGCACTAATTCCTGTATATCATTTCTGAAAGGCTTCAGCTCAGAGACTCATTTTGTCCATCAGCTTGGCTCAGAGGTGTGTCGACAGGGGAATATGAAGAGACCAGACTTAAAAACTCTGTCTGGATTGGAAAACAATTGAGGGAATGACAGGAGGGGGAGGGTAGAAAACAAAGTGGGGAGAGGAAGGGAGAGAAGAAAAATAAAGCACAAACTTACACACACCAGAACAGAATCTTTTTCATTTATGAGAAGGAAATACACTCCTCTGGTCTGACAGATGAACACACCTATAGATTTACCTACAGAATTTAATAAAAACATTTTCCTTTCTGTTGGTAAACATAATGCATCATTTTGCAGTCACTATTAAGGGTTATTCTTATCTTAACACAGTGCCTTAAACAGTTGGCACTCATCATTTCTTGCCACCCCAGCAGAAAGTCTCAGGTTGTTGGAATTTCTGTACTAATTTTGCCTTTGTCCTGCATTAATGTCATTAATTGGAGTGTGTTTGTTCCAAAAAGGTTTCATCTAGACCTGAAAACAGTCCTTCATAGAAGTATGTCACTCACCACCTCCTCATACAGATTTATTTAACACTGTTGATGGTCTCATCTTCCATATTTTCACTTATGCAAGTTCTGGGGTGACTAGCCTCATAAAGCTTCTTTTGACCTTAATGGAATGAAACTTGTATGCATGGACACTATCTTGGAGACTACTTGGGCTCTTACCAATGCCACAATCAACATTTAAATTAGCAAATTCTTTTCTGATCTATGGCCTCCCTCCCCCTTTTCCTCCTCTCTCTCTCTCTTTTTTTTTTTATAATTCCAGGGAAAGGGAAACAAACCACAAGCATTCATTAAGCAAACAGCTGTGGACTGGAAGAGATCAGAAGTGCAGTCTGGAAACCATGTGTGCTTCTCATGTTGCAATAATTGGAAAATGATGATCAATGGCAGGTATGGAAACATAGGCATGCTGAAAAAAAAAAAGAGTATATCCAAATCCTGTTCTGAATAATAGAACCACTCTGAAATCTACTTGATCTCTAAAGAGCTGGTTTGCAGAGCATAAATAGACAGTACTCGAGTGCTGACAGATTCCTCTCCCCTCAAAAATCTATTTAAATAGAACATAATGCAAATGGCAGTTCAAAAGATTGCATTTAACCACCACGTTTTCTTTTCTTTCCAGCCTGTGATGTAATCTGCTCTTCTGCTAGTTGCTTCTGTTAGGGACCTACGTATCATGACAGTAGGAACGCATCACAGAGTTACGCTCCATCTGAATTACCAAAAACAGATAATTGTTACAAATTCTAGCTTATCTGCCTAAGCAAGTCTTGCTGTCTCACAATGCCATGGGACAGCTTAGCGTGCAAATCACGTGACTGCTGTCTGTTAATGAAAATCTCATGTCAACGTGCAAAAAAAAAATCAGCTGTCTTCACATTTTGAATGGAGATAGACATCTTTATTTCAGAGATATTTCTGTTCACTTGACGCACCAAGGGGACTCATTCTGTCTCCACAAAAAATTATGCTAAACAAGCTTAAGCTGAACTTCTGTGTTTATGTTGCACCCATATACCATGGGCATGTTCCAGCATTCATCATATGGGCTATCGGACAATTCTGATGAACAGCAGATACCTGGCCATTGCTATTGTCTCATTATAGTCTTATGCTGAGCTGGAGGAATTCTCATTTTCCACTCAGTCACTGACCTCCCTGTTGAGAACACACACATGCACATGTAAAACTAAATTATATTACCGAAATACATCTGGACTAAGAGCTTGGGTTAAGACTGATGACTGGGTTTTCGTAGGTTTCCCATCTGATTCTGGCAGCACACTCCCATCACAACTGGCCAAAGTTGGCTTCATCCCAGTACTAGAAGGTTTTATGTCTGAAGATGATATTTGTTTAACTGTGAGTTTCTCACATGTTTCTCTGTTTCCTTACCCAGAAGAAAATGGAGCAAAATAATATTTTTCAGTTTCCAACTCTCTTAGCGTGGACAGTTGTCTTGACAGTGAGTTATTCTCCAAGAAGAGGGGTAGGAAGAAAAGGGAACATATCTGGGGACTTCCCACACTGTCAGACTCAGAAATACTAGGTTTCACCTAGTGGGAATTCTCTGTGTAAACATTTCTAGAGCTCTTTAACCATGGAGTTTAATCACTGCTACACTAAGCACCAGAATGGACCCTTTCCTGAGAGCAGTCCTGTCTCTGCTCCAGATTGGGTAAAATGGCTCAAAGACCCTGGAAATTAATTAAAAACCACAACACATTTGTGTTTGAAGTAAATTAATGTGAGTTGGTTTTTTTTGTTTTTTTTTGTTTTTGTTTTTTTTTTCCCCTTCATTAAAAGCCAGTTTTTCTTTTAAAAAACAAAACAAAACAAAATAGTCATCCCAAAATTATAAAGATACAGTAAAGCATATGCTTGGGGGATTTAGTACTAACCCTGTACAGTCAGCCTTTTTACAGGGAAGCCCCAAAATTAATAAGGATTTTGTCAAGTCCAGAGGCCTACCGAATGTATTTCAATAGAGCAAAATGCCTGCTGTAGTGAATGAATACTCTGTTATAGTGAATAATCATTTGGCAGCATAGGTTATTTTAATGGACACATCACTTTAAACGAAGCCTTCACCATCTGTTCTGCCCTCTAATTACAGATGCAAAAAGAACATAATTCACAATTGCATCATAAAAAAGTAAGATATAAGTGATTTAAATGCATGTGTATGTTCTTTATTCAATGCAGCATGCAGCTGTTATGTTGTTTTCATGTTTCAGACACAAATCAGGATGAAAATGGCTCTCCTTTGATAGAGTGAATTCCCTCACACAGGACATTTTGTGTGCAGCAAGCAAGAATTCACTAAGGGCAACATCTCCACTTTTTCACATAAAAGACAACTCTGGACTCTGTAAAAGGAAGATGGGATTTATACCACTTAGCCACGAATTTGCAGGGCCATGAGACAGCCTGTTCACAGCTATTCCCCTGGAGTACAGACAGCAGTAGCAGTCACTGGTGCTCCACAAGGCTAATCCAGTGAATATTGAAGTCCCAGAAGAGTTAATCCATTGATATCAATGGTCAGTGGGTCAGAACTCACACACATATCTAGAACAATACATAGATATTTTTTACCTTTGTGCTCCCTGCATCAGTGTGCATCTTGCTAGCCTGGCTTGTTTTAATTCCCTGGGGAACACAACCTTCTCTGTGACCTGTAACCCAATGTTTCAGCTCTCTTGAACACCTTGCTACAGGGCAGGAGTCACGGCAAGGCACTTCCTCCAGCCCATTGCACTGTGCTGGATTTCAGCCTAATAGAAGATTTCACAGTAACTGCACAGTATATAGCTCAAAAAAAAGAGAAATTGGAGAGTTCCTGCTGAGTGGGAACTCATCTATCAGCAGCAAAAAGCAGGAATATGCAAGCAAAGAACACATTCTAAAACTTAAATGATGCCATAAAGTGAAAGAAATGCCAATTATTCTCAAGTGAGTCAAGATAGTTAAAGTGCAACCTTTTATTGGACTAACAGATCGGCTAGAAATAGTACGCACAAGCTTTCAAGATGAAAATGTATTTTCTCCAGGTGCTGGCAGCTTTTAAATTGAGCTACGGTCCAATCCAACTTTTCCTTTAGGATCAATATGGCTCCAGACATGTTATTCTTTCTTCTTTTTTTTTTTTTTTTTTTTTTTTTTAATTCTTTTTGATCCAGTAAGTTTTCTTTAAAGATGGATTTTATTTTTTATCTACTTAGAAACAAAAAATAGTCAAGTTTCTAATGAAGAATATTTTGTTTCTTTACAAGCCTGTAAAATTATAGTATTCTTTCGAGCCTCAGCACGATAGATTCAGCAGAACTTTATTCTCTGTGCAGTTCTTTTTAAAAGTTAGATAGTTCTTATTCTAAGTTCGAGATGTTTCTTTTACAGCTTCTCTTCTCTAGACACAGGAACTTAATACTATCTTTACTTCAATATGTATCTAATGTAATTTTCCTGAAATCACTCAAGTCCATTCAAGTCAATGTGCTTTACCATCTCAGCTGGGCTGATTGAAGAATGTAAACATTTTTTTCTGCCTTTTTTTTTTTTTCTTTCCTGGGGTTCCTTCATCAAATGCAAAGGTCAGTATTTACAGGATCTGTTACTTTTATGAAAATGCTTCAGAAAACAGTAGTCCACCACTCCAGGAGATGAATCTACCTCCTTCTCATGGCTCTGGAGAATGAACTAAAGCCAAAGGAATCTAACAACTTGGATCTTAACAGGGAGAATTAAGTCCGGTCAGCACCAATTTCATTAGTGTCAGAATTCATTAGAATACACACGGTTTGTATAAGATGGATGCGAGGAATAATTTTGTTGCACCTCCCCTACGCCTCAGTCAAACAATCTGTAAAATGGGGATACAAATGTTATCATGTTCCTTCGAAACATCTTGAACTCTGCAAATTTTAAAAAATCCCATATGAAAGCTTCAAAAGTTCCTTTTTATAGGTAAGGTGGAAGGGAAAAAAAAAAAGAAATTGCAAAATTTCCATTAACTATTTTTATCTTTCCTTTTTCTTCCATTTTATGAGGTAGTCCAAATATTTCATCATTCAAAATACTCATCAGAAGTCATTTACACTTTTTTTTTCCCCCAAAAAAAATATTTTCTGTTCCTTGTCTGTGTGCTGCAGATGTCAGCTCCAAGCAAACTCTCACATGTGGTGGGTATCTGCCTGCAGAGGAAGGACGGGACAATCCCATCTAACCTACACATGGCGTTTCACTGTTCTCCCCATATGTCAGGGTATTACAACCAGTATAGTCAATTTTGTTTGATAGCTGAGCATATAATATGAAGTAAAAGAAAATTGGTTAGGTATGTTGGACCTCAGACAGTTAAGACTTAAATGCAAGTCAGAAAACTTCAAAATCAATGGAAGTTTTTACAAGGCAACAATTCAAGAAAAGAATTTGCAGTGCCAAGACAGCTGTGTAGTGGTAAGAATCCTAGCCGCTTCTTTGGAATAAAACATATACTGTAAATAATGCAATCAAGCAACCCCTCAAAATGAAAAATTACAGTAAAGCATCCTTAAAATAACAGAAGACCCTGCCGGCCCTGCCAGCAATTCCAGTCCTGGTGTAGGTAGTGTGCAAAATGCCTCATTTCTTCTGAGTAAGCTATTACTGTCAATTCCCAAGATAAATAATATTGACCGGCATTGGACTTTCCCAGTGTCATAATGTTCAGCCAACATAAACACTTCAAATCAAGTCATTGTTTGTCTCATTTCCAAGACAGTTTTCCAACATATGCTAATTTGTTTAGAGAAAAGAACTGCATGGAGGAGGATGCCTATTTAAACTCAGTATCAGTGATTTTCCCCAGGCACATAGGGGGAAAAACTTGACAGAAGAAACTTTCGGCATTCAAAATAGCTACTAGAGAAAGGCTGGCTCTGCAAAGGGAATCAAAAGGCTATTTGGGGGGCGGGGGGGCTGAAATGAGCTGGTTTTGACCAGGGTTTGGGACCAGAGGAGGGGAGTGGGAGAAAGGAGACACATCTTCATGTTCCTTGGTCTGCTTGTTCATTCTTGGGGGAATCTGTCACACCCCTGGGGATGCTCTGATCCCAGCCAGCTGGAACAACCTTCCAATGAGTTCTGCCAGCCCTGACTGTGAGAATGTCCTGAGCCTTTTTCAGCCATGCTCTCGGCCTTCCACTCTTTACAGGGCAAGGAAAACATGGCACAGGCCCAGCTCTGCTAGTTTTATGCTGCACAAAGACACCTCTGTGAGAGAGGACTCTTGTTTTTGGCTGCTTGGGACCATTTTACCCTGCTTGAAGTAGGGCTCTGCCCAAGTTCTTCTATTCTGCTACTGAACATTTCTTAAAGCGACGAAAAAAGCACAATAACAGTAAGTATTCAGAGAGCAGGGAGAGAAGAGCGGAGCAAACCCTTCTTATCCTCGCTATGATTTAGAGTGCAGGAGCTCTCTGCACATCAGGCAGCACATCTCCACAGGGGTTGCAGAGATGAGTTAGGTGAGGATGAAAGGAAAATCATATCTCCAGCTTTCAGTTTGTGCTACTGTGCAGATGAGATAATCCAGTCATACTGAAGGGTGGCCCCGTCCAAGGGGCCGACTCTGCTTTAGTCCGCACGTGGAAACACCTCTGCACCAGCACCCAATGAAGCTGGCACATGTACGCTGCCACCTCCTAAACAATGCCTCCCCCTCAACAGACATAATCTTTACACTGCTCTAATTCCAGCACCTATTTGGCCCTCAGCCCAGTGAATGACTCGATCTCTTTCCAGAACTTGGACGTGCATTTACATACACTGCGATGTGTCTCAGTACGTACTAAGATCTGCCATACAATTTTAGTGCCTCTCCTTTCAGTGAGGTTATGTGAGTGTGGGCACTCTGGGAAAAAATACAATATAAAATATTAAATGCTAAGTGCAAGGAGTGGAATCATATTTTTAAAGATATTTGCTCACATAAAGATGCAGATCGGTGCAGAAGTGTTTTCTAATCTGCTTTAACTCCTAATTTTGGCTACTTCAACCAGCCTTGAAAATCAGATGTCAGGAGCCCAGCTTGATTCTGCTGAAATAGAAATAAATCTCAATTGATTTCTCAAAGTGTAAGTGAGTGAGGAGCACCCTCAGCAGCCTTTGACTTCAGATGATGTTCAGTGCCCCAGAAATTAGGTCACTCAGTGCTTAGGAGGGCTGCTGAAAAATGCAGGCACAGAAAGAAGTGGGTAGTGTTTTCTGGGGTGACTTGGGAAAGCAAGAAGTTCGTTTCTGGCCAAGTTGGCCAGAACTGTTCCCAGGGGACAGGTTCTGCCCCACTGCAGTCAATTGAACTTTGTCATTGACTCCCTGGAGTTAGTGATTTTGCCCAGGACATTTTTGCTGCCAAACAGCTCTCAAATCCACTGGGCAATTTTTTCTTTCTATTGAAATGCATGTCATAGTAATGGGGCAGACAGTTACACCATTTGCAGGGAACAATGCTTAGGCAAAGAAGCTTCTTTTTCTGTCTAACCCTGGTATCTCTCAGAACTGAATTTATTTTTTCAGATACATAAATTCTCATCTCCTGTTTAGTTTCCAAGTCCTATGGGCTGATGGGACAAAAACAGCCCAAGAGAACTTGCCTGCCTCTATTCTCTTAGATTTGTTGTCAACTTATCAAATAGATACAAACTACACTCTTTAAGCATATAAAGCATCCTTTCAAGTCTTTCCAAGATCACAGGTCAATGAGAAGCCAAGAAACATACACGACTGGAGTACAAGGCCTGAAAATCTAACAACATTGTTATCTTGGAAAACAAAGTAATCATTATGCAGGAGCTTTTCTGTGAGGCCTTCTACTGGAATACCTACATACAGAAGAATGGCCACAGTGCTGCTGTGCTTTTGAGCCTTGTGCATGGAAGACGTGGCTAGTCCAGCTATAAACAGTCTCTTGAATACTAAAAGCCATCTAGCCGCAGAAGCATAGATCATAGGCTAGATTATTTTGTTTCTCCCCAACCCTCATGTCCCAAGTCTAACATTTATTTTTCTTACAAGTATAGAATTCCCCTTAATACATTTTTAATTAGCTCATTCATCCTCTGTGGTGTCATTACCACAAGTCCACTGTGGAGAAGGACTAAGAAGGGTCAAGCTGGACAAGTATGAATTACTCGGGATGTTCTCCTCATCATCTAATGAGTCACTACACGAGATGAAATGGATACAGCCAAAAAGGCATTTTGCAGCCAGTGAGCACAGCACCAGACAGACCATTTTCTAGACAGTTGAACTTGGCTGTGGCCCACTAAGTTCAGCTGTGAAGTCCCACCATTACTGCATTTCTTTCCCTTTCCTCCCCTACTGTCGGCACTACTAAAAACGCTACAATTTCCATGATGTCTCCAGTGCATATTTTGATTCTATCTACTTTTCCAGGTAAAATACTCATGGTTCTGGTTATATGACACTGATGGAATTCATGGATGACCATTTTTGTTAGGGAATTGGTTGCAAACACGTGCCTGGAAGCTTTTCTCTGGGACATTGCTGCAGAAAATGCAACATTTCTTCCTGGTGTAAATCTTGTGTGAGCATTTCATTTTTTTAAGAGTTGGTAATTTTTTACATCATAGAAATTCATAGATTTTTCAGCTTTTCTCCAAGCTGTTTAGGACATTTCCAGCTTTCCTGTGAGAAAGAAAAGAAAACCACTGCAACAGAGCTGGAGAAAAACCACAGCCCACCTCATTGCTGAGGAAGAAGTACCAGGGCTTGGTTCCATCTCCCCTCCCTTTGCCCTCTACTACATCTAGCCTATCCCCACCCCCAAGAGAAGGAAGATGGTTCTAGCTGCCCGAGGTAATAAAGTTAGGCCTGGGAGGAAATGTTGTCTTTTGGGAAATGCAAAATTGTGTGACTGCATTAAAGTCAACACTATTTATCTTCACCTCTTGTCCTAGGGGACGACAAAGGGACACAACTGTTAGGCCCAGCCCCTCTGTGCAGCTGCAATGCAAAGAGGGCAGGGACTGGTACTTTCAAGTGTCAGACCTTTTGTGCCCAACTACTAGTTTATGAGGCTGATGTCAAGCATCTCACTCAATGAAGCCTTTGTCCTAGGTGTATAGGGCAGGACAGTGGAAAAACTACCCTGTCTTATATCCCAGGCTCATCCATCTTCAGCTCACCCGGTTGTTCCAATTTTTTTTAGGCTACCCGTTGTGTTGCTAGTAAGGATTCCCCCCTCCCGAGTTAATGTACTGGAAAATTGCTCTGCATGTTTATGTGGGGGTCCCTTCCAACTGAAAGAGAAAAGGAAAGAGGAAAAAGAACTATTTGGAAAGAGGAATATTTTTCCCACTGAACTCACAGGGCAGACCCCAGCTTGTGGGTTCTGACCCTGATTAAGAGAATTTCAATGACCGGCTAGGAGGTTTATTGTGAAGTCTGCCAGAATGCACTTCCGAATGAATTTTTTTATTATTTATAATCACAAAGGTGGATTTGAATGGTCTACATTCCTCTCCTTCATCAGTTTCCTCACTCTGAGACCCCAAATTTAAACCACCCCAGATACTTAGATCCAGTTTGCTTCAATTCTCATTCAGGTCTTGGGCCTCGGCCATGTTCTCTATTTCATGCCAGTCTCTCTTTTTCTTTTATTCAGTATAAACTTGAATTTCTCTACACAAATTTAGCCACTGTTGATTTTGGACCCAAGGACAGAGCATCACAAAAGATAGCACAACAGAGATAACTTGTAGCCGCTGGATAAAAATAGACAAAAATACACGCCTACGAGGAAAAAGTTTCCAGTCTTGAGGTTATTTTTAGCCAAAATAAAACTTCACATGGTCACTGGCCTTTGAGTTGAGACTAACTGTGGGCAGAAGTGAAATATCATGTGTCACAAACATTGGCCTAAATAAACCTAAAAACTAAAAATCAGCAGTCCTGTTTTCCCAAGTCCAGAAGTGTATCCATATCCACTTGCTTTGTATTCATAGATATGTACTGTCATGGATTGAGCATCATAAATGACTAGGATAAAGACAGGTAATAAAAGGAAATTCTTAATAAACTGAAGGTGTTGTATGTGCAGTGTTAACACTCAGTTGTCTTTCTGCTCCTATTAAATGGGGTAGTAATTTCTCATGTCTTGTTCAGTGAGATCAACACGAGAACAATCTTTAATCCTGATCTGTCCCCTCACAGCTTCTGAGACTTGTAAAAACATTCACAACTGCTCCTTCATCCTTCTTTCAGCAACACAGAGCCCTGTCACCCAGAACTAAGCTCCTTTCAGTTAGTAGGAATAGAGAGAGGTTCTGGGATTATAGTTCATAAAGTGATGTCATTTCTGGTTATTGCTTCTCAAAATGAATTTCATATACAGCTGTGTGGGGACATTAACTCCTCCTGTGTGTAATAAGGAATTTCCATATGTGGAGTACTCTGATATAACCAGTAGTCACAAAGTCTACCACAGAAGTTAGAGTGAGGTCCCACACTTTTTTTTAAGCTTCTGGTTACATCTTGGCATCAGCTCTTTCTTGAATAAATATAGACATAGACAGGGACCAGGAATCCAGGCGTTTAGGACAGATGGTGGGCTCAGGCCAGGGGGTTAAATGAACCTCATGTCCCAAAGCAACAGTTTCCATCCCCCTCTCCATTCTCCTTCCTTGGAGTCAAGTGACGTCAAACCCCTTGTGACCTCAAATCCTGGCCAGACCGCTGGCATGGCTGACCTGTTTATTTGGGTAGAGCATAAAAGAATTTCAGCAAAACTGACAAACCAGGCTCAGATAAGGGGAAACCTTCAAGTCAAACACAAATGTTAATACGAACACCCCTAATCTCCCAGTTTGTCCCCTTCCGTAGGCAAAGGTCAGGAACATTTGGTCCCCACAGACCCTTAACAAGCAGATGTTACTGTAACATGCCCAGGGAATCAAGCATAAATATGACCCCTGACCCCAGTTGTCAGCTGATCTTCTGAGACTCTTAGAAATATACTCTTAACTTTTATAAATTCCCACTTTTTCCCACCGTCCCACTCCATTCTTTCAGTCTCCTCTCCCTTGTGTCCCCGAGACCCATCGCTGCTGAGCGGCGCTTGCACAGTTGCTTGCAGTCTGACCCCTCTCTTCACCCGGGTCAAAGGCCCTAGACCCAGGGCAGGGTTCTTTTCTTGCTAAAGGCCAGCTGATGAATCATTCCCAACTTGAAGGGAACAGAGGAGAGGGGAGGAGCCTGTCTCTCAAAAGGCCCTCAAACAACTGCGGCCAATATATCAGCATTTACACTATTCTGACACTCTCAAAATTCACTTTCCTCTCTGGGAACGGTAACAAAAAGTGAAGGGGGAAGGGCTGGAGGGGCTGTCTGGAGAAAAGCCTCATCCCAACGGGGTTGCAAGCAGAGCATCACCCTTGCTTTGTTTGTTTGTTTGGAGATGAGAACATGAGTTCAAAAGACGCTCCTGTTGAATGGCAAAGAGTGAGAGGGAGGAAAAGAGGGCTTCCAGGGAAAGCTGGATGAGCTGCAGCAGGCAGCTAAGGTCCAAGTCCTGTCGGATGGGGCGGCTGTGCCCAGCGGTGCGAGCTGTCACATTTCTCAGCACTCTCAAAACAGCTCCTTCTCCTTCCGCTTAGCCCCATGTGGCGTTTGATTTCTGCCTGTAACATCTTACCTCTCTTTCTGCCAGATGATGCACTGCAGATCTGCAGAGTTCATCTACGGAAAAATGTTTCGGTTCTGGACTCTGTCACCCCTTCCACTGAGGAGGGACTGTCTTATTCTAAATTAGCTGCAGGAATCACGGATACCAAACCCAGACACCTTCCAGCTCCGTCGAGACGTTGCTTCGGCTTCCTCACATATCCACCTCGGCATGTGTGACTCAGGGCCGCCAGCATCTGGAGACTGCAGGCAGAGGGATGCGTAATGCTCCCGAGACGTTGTTTATTTTTGTTTGATTCCCTTCACCTTTTTAAAATCTCTGAGGCATTTTTGGCTTCACAGCGGCCTTTGATTTGAAGCAGGGATTTCCCTACGTCTGGTATGGTCCATATTCCCTCTCCACAGACACTGCTGAACAATATCTACAGGAGATGACTGTTATCCCTGACCATCATGGATGCTTGCGTAGATGTGCATCAAAATCCCCATATCCATTGCACCTTGGTTGTGGCCAGTTCACACTGTCGCCTGCTCATCTGGCCTTCTGCTCAGTCTCACCCAATTATGTGATTCCAGCACCACATAAAACACCATTGGTTTGCTGTTCTCAGCACCAGAAAGATTTAAACTGTTAGTTTTCCTTATTCAAAACAAGGTCCTACTGCAAAGAGAGGGAAGAGAGAGTTTCACTGCTCCCAGTATAGCTTGGGGTTTCACTTAACCTCACTATCTGCATCTCTATATTTTAAATACATTTGCACTTTGTTTAATCTGCATCTGCTCATTTTTTACAAGTTTTATTAAGCAAGGTGATCAATACATTATACATTTTAAAACACCGCATCAGGCATTATCCAGATGTCTTCCCTGAAAAAAGGCTTGTGTTTGTCAGTGAGCACTTTCAAACATTCTCTGCCATACTTTTGACTGTCTCCTGGCTGAGTTCTGGTTGTGACACAATCTCAGACATGACTTTACTTTCTGAAGTAGAATCCAGTATTTGTTTTTGGTCTCTTTTTTTTCCGATGGATGCCATTATGGCTTCCTGTTCTTCGGGGCAGAAGCTGTTTTTTAGTCCATTCTCTGTATAAGTTTAACTGGCTTGCTGGATGTCAGTGATAATGTAGGGCCTGATTACAATAAACCATTAATTTCTATAAACTTGTCTCATCTGTTTTAAGGTAGAAAAACAAGAGAATTTGCCTATTTTATTGATTTGTTTTATTACTCATGTATATGTGTATTAGAGCAGGGGACTGGAGAAGGGATGGGAACTGCTTGCCTTGAATGCCGAATGGACATAAAAATTTAAAAACAGGCATTAGTGTGGCTGGGTGATGTATTCAGCAAAGCAGTGTTGATTTAAAAGTCTGTCCAGTGTAGACAAGTAAGAAGTGTGGTTTTGTTCACACGAAGACAATGCATTCTGGTTCTAGAAAAGTCAGTGAGAATTTTGCCATTAACATTAAATGGAACTAAGATTTCACCTCAAAGCTTTCAATCAAAAAGTGTGAGCTTGCATGTTCGAACAATACCTTCAGATCCTAGTCAAAACAAAGTCTATGGCTCTGGCAGGGAGAGGGACCTTGTCTGAAAGCCTTTCATCTACCCAATCTCCTGGTTACCAGAGAGAAGCCTTATTCCAATGGCTGCAGTCTTCAGTTCTCTCCCCCTAAGCTGCTAGAACAGTACTTTTTCTCAGCAATGCACCATTTCTTTTAGTTTATCCTGTAGTGGCCTTACAAGAAAACTACACTTAGACAAACTGGAAGCTCAGTTGCAGCAATTATTTCTCTTTGGGACACACAGAAATCCTTTCTGCATCCTCCAACTTGTATAAAATTCAGCACAGTATTTCTTCTCTCTCACACAGAGATAATGCTTGCTGTGGGTGCCTCCAAAAGTATGCTGACCCTCAACTAGCTCTCTCCAAATGCAAATCTCTAAGAGAGCACTATTTTGTCCAGATAGGTTCTTATCTATATGCTTACATATAAGCCATCAAATAAGGATCCTGTCATCACGTAGTAGATCAGCAAATTATACTTCAAATAGTGCTCATTGCGAATAAAAAGTATCAGAGAGATGATAGAAATCTAGGGGTTCCTTGTATTGGAGATTATTTTCTGGTAGTCAGAATTGGAAATCTTAGTTCCAAAGCAGAAATAAATTTTCCCAAGTCTCTTTAGCCCTCCAGAGGCATTTTAGCACATTATCAAATCTTCAGATGATCCAGTAGAATTTGCTTTCCTGGAACTGATTTAGCCTGAGCCGGGTCCAGCCTGTGATGTAATGTAGAAATCATGCATACAGCCATAATGGAGAGAGAATCCACAGAAGTACCCACAACATTTCCGTACACATAACTTACAATTTAGATCAAGACAGGAAATGGTTTTCCCATCCCATGTGTACATTTGACATTTTAAAAAATCATTCCTATCTCAAATCAAGACGAAAAAATGAAATATCCGATATTTTTAGACACCAAAATTCCACACACGAACCAAGAAGGATTAAAGTGCTTGAAGCACTTTCTTCCCAAGTGGTTGCATTTCTTCTCTAACTCTTCTAACTATTCTCTCACAAAAGTTTACCTTAATAAAACAGCAGGTTTCAGTGCAGGCAATGGAAGAATTTTTAGAAAGTTGAAGTGGAATACAAGTGTTGTAATTTTACCAGTCTTTTTCTTTGCATAGTTTGACATCATGGGGAAAGAGCACTCTTCGGCAGAAGACAATCTGCTGACAAACTTTCCGTCACCTCTGCTGCAGTTACATTATTTAGATTCAGAAGTACTTCTAAGTATTTTTCCTGGTATCTGCACATTTCTGTATACATATGAACTTGTAGAGAACTGAAATAAAAAATGGGACATTTGTCCTTCATGATTCTCTGCAGCAAATTCAGTAAAATCACTCTCTTTTCCCAGAGCTTCCAGTACAATCCTCCACGTATCTCTTCAGATGCCCTTGTGAAACAATCCTGTCATCAGCCATGTCCCTTTACACTAACAGAAGATACAAGTTACCTGGTCAACAGTACAAGATACAAGAAGCAGCATGACACTAAACTGTGGGAAAAATGTAATTTATGAATGCTGCCTGACAAATGGTCTTCTATGTATTTACTCCACCTCACAAAAGCCGTGTGAGTAGTGTGAGAACAGTGTTACACTCAAATCAACTGAATGCATCAGACCCTTTACACGTGACAATTCTGATGTATTTGTTCTGCCAAAATCTCATGCCTAGCCCACTTTGATTAACTGACAAACCATTCAATCATATTTTAAAGAGCTGCTAAGGAACTGCAAACGTGTTTCTACATATTAAGAAACAATGGGAAAATAAACTGTTTCAAATTTCCCAATTTTTGCAGACTTCTGGGGTTTTATCCCATCTACCTTTACACAACATTGTACAGATTTCTAACTGGGGTTACGACCGTGCTATGCAAATTGCAGGGGCCATGGATCTAACAGGTAAAAGTCGAACAGGTAAAAGGTTGAATAACATCTAAGAAAGAAACTGCAGTTTTCAAGGAAGAAGCTTTAAAGGTTTGGAAGTCCTCAAGTATACTCACTTGTAGTTGCTCCCCATTTACTTGTCCAGGTCAGTGCTGACATTGCGTTTTTGATGGTCACATATTTTTTCTTTTATTGGGTTTCTACGCTGTCCAGGTAATTTTAACCTTGCCCTGGCGGAACTATCTTTTCACTTAAGCATATTGCTCATCCTTTTTCTTGTTTCATTGTTTGTCCCTTTCTGATCTCTTTGTCTTTGCTTTGTCTATGTGTCTGACAGCTAAAAGTGTAGGTACTTGGGACTATGAAATATCTAGCATATGGTGCCCCAGTTCACCCATGCTGGGAGATGCTACAGTAATACAGTGCACACTGACTTTTATGATCCTTGTGTCCTTGAAGAAACTCTTGCCTTATATTGATAATTTAGATTGCTCTTGAATCCAATTTCAATAGAGGAAAAAGTAAAAAGGAAGAAAAAACAAAACAAAACAAAAGTATTTCTACTTTCTGTATATATTAACTCGAGAAAAATACTATCACTTTCTATCTAAACAAGGAGTAATTTTGTCCTCTGCACTGGATCTTTGTTGTTGTATTTCTTCTTATTTTCTAACAACAACAACAAAAAAAGATGAATTTCCGTAAAGGATATAGGAGAGCTCTGAGTTATTTCTATAACTTCTATAGAACCTGCAACTGACCTATTTAGATTTACTTTTATTTTTATTCAATGACGTGCATTTGAAGCAATTGTACAGATAACTCAGCAAAGATAAAGGCAACACCTGCAAAATTAAGGGAAGTTTCCCAAAGAGATACCACGAAGTTGCAGAAAAAATTGTCACCCGCAGTACCAACTGGATTGGAGTAATTTGTTTGTACTATAGAGCCAGAAGTATTGTTAAGAAGGTATTTTAAAGTCTTTTGTCCAGAAAGAAAGGAGTTGAAGCAGTAGTGGCTGAAGGCAGGTAGTTGTTGAGGAAATAAAGCTTACAGATGCTTTCAGTTCCAAGAAACAAAAGTCAAATTTCCATTTGTGTGCCTCCTTTTTTTTCCATTTTGCTTTCCTGTTACACACTGATAATCATGTTTAGACTCCTAGAAGGGACTGAGCCAGACAGTCCATTGCCAACAGAATCTAATGGTGAGCTAATAGTGTACAAAGCTAATCACCAAATCAAAAAGCTACTGTGTGAAGTCCAGAGCATGTTCCCAAGAAGGAATTACCAAGAGACCATAGGGACACAAGAGGCTAAGCACATCCTGTGCTTGAGCCCTAGAAAACTGTCAAGGAACGTCAAATATGAAGCATCCCAAACATCTCATAAATAGGTGCTGGAGCACCAGTAGTTAATGTCCAGAGGAATTTCTCTCTGGACCTTGCTAAAAAGATAGTTCTGACCCTGCAGCAGGAGAGGTGGATCCTTTTGTCTGTCTGCCTGCTTGCCTGCCTTCCTTTCTTCTTTCTGTCATTCCATCCTATTTTTTATTTATTTTTTTTGCTTGTTTATTTCCAGTTAATTGGTAAAGTTTTGCTTGCACAGTAGCTGAAAAGCAAACATTTGCAGAGTAAGAAAACTCTTCTGCCACAGAACAAAATAACCATGGAGGAACAACAGCTTAAACTATGTTTCTCAGTGTTTAGGACATGTTCTTTGACCATAGGCCATTCATCATGTATTGCAGCTATTGCTGGTGGTTAGACCACAGACATCCAATTGCTCAGAATTATCTCCATGACATTCTCCGGTTAAGTTAGTGCACATGGCAAAATACATCATATACTTATGGTTAAACTTTAAATGCAACTCTCAGAAAGACTGTTTTAAAGGGCTTCTAAGTGCTATTTCTTACTAACTTGTCCTTTAAGCATGTGGATATGCTTGTTACCAGCATCTTTTTTCCTGGTCTGACAGAATTAGAAATGTAAGTACTTGGAACAACTAGAGGAGTAGGCTCGACCCTAATGGAAATGTAAGGGCTGGAGTGCTGTGATCATGTTACAGGACAGACAGTGCATGCTGTTTTGACAGATCCTGGGGTGGAAGGGCCACATACACTTCAGCTACCTTTGCCCTACTAGTAAATTCAAAGCTGATCATTGCAAACACCGGAAGCATCCCTCAAGGCTACAAGGAACACTTCCATTATGTTAAAGATGGATGATCACAGAGCCATGTTTTTATGAACTCTACAATAAATACTACCGTGGCCACGGAATATCTTTCATTTGGGAAGGTGTGTACACAGATGGCAGTGAACTCATTTCCAAGCAGTGAAAACCCCTTTTACAACAGCAGGATTGTCATGGCAGCATCCTTGTATAAAACCAGCCCATGAGATGCTTCATGCTCCCAAAAAAGCTGGTCTTTGGTCAGTCACTGGGCTGAAAATTCAAGGGTTGTCAGTGTAACCCCAGGTCAGAGAGCATCTATATGCACAAAGCTATAACTTCAATAAATAAAACAAAGAAAATAGCAATATCCCCAGCACCCTGCTAGGAAATCAAGCACAAATTCTAAGAACTAAGTTAGACCAAATGGAGCAAAAAGGAAATGGGAGGGGATGAGAAGAGGGGAGAAATTTGAATGCTTTATGTTTCACATTCAGTTGATCTAAAAGACGATTCACCTCTGGTGGAGGAAACTATGTTGCACCAGGGAAAAATTTGGCAAAGAGAGTTTTGTTTTCCAAACTCCTTAAATGGTAAAACTATCCCATATGCTGCAAAGGGTCAATAGAAGCCATATTCATGTATTTTCAATTTCACCCAAGCATAAATATTCATTGTGCTGTCTTTTTTCCGCTAAGTGAAATTTCAGGTACGTGAAATTACCTTGCCTCACAAAATTCCCTTACTTTCACAACGCTAATTATAAGTAATTACTTGCACTGTTCCTTTAAGAATAAGAACATTATCAGGCAGCCCACCTCAGGGAATAAATATGCATCTCAGTCTGATGAAATTTGCACACAATACAGGTCAGGTAGTTAATGAAGCCATAAACCATAATATGTCTGAGGCACTAAACATCACCTTATTCATTTGGCCTTGGTGTTTAAGAGAGCAAGAGATGTTTATTGCCATGAGACACCCTCCTCGCCTTTAGGATCACCATTCATAGCCAGCTCTTTGTAAATAAACATATAACCTTTGCAATGGTAATTTAAGACTGTGCAGTAAAGAAGATGCAGTGAGTGCATGGAGAGTGGAAGAGAAGATAAAAAACCTCATGAATAAAGTCGAAGGCTGCAGGCTAAGGTGTTTATTAAGTCCCAAGCTGTTTTTTTCCTCCACTTTTCCTCTCTACTGAAATAAAAACAATGATTGCTATGATACTCTAAAATTAGAGCACATTTGTTGTTTTTAAAACCAGCTAACAACTGAACTTCAACTGTGCAACAGCATAATAGGTGTAGAAAATAGGTCTGCCCTAGGCCTAGCCTCTTCTGTTGTGTAATCAGCCAGTGAGAAAGCAGGAGATCAGCAGAGATAATGTCAGTTTTCCACTCCAGAGTGGTGAAGGTATAAAAGGTATACATTAAAATGCATCAATGAAATACTGCAGTCCACCAGGCTGACTTCCCGGGACAACGCATCACACAACCGGTTACCTTTCCAGCTACAGTGTCGTATCTTTAGTATGTGTCACAAACAAAATCCCTACATTAAAATGAATAAAACCCCAAACCATAAAAAGAAGACTTTACCTTTCAACCCCAGGATCTCAAAGCGTTGTGCAAGGAGGCGTGAATTAAACCTTCTGATGCCCTGAAAGGTAGTGAAAGAAGATAACTCTGTTTTATGGCTGGGAAACCGATACACAGGGCCCTGACCAAGGTCACGTAGCAAGTATGAGACAGATAATAGTTAGATCTCCTGATTTCTGCTCCTGTGTTTATTCCTCTCTTCTTGTGCTCTGCCTCTTAGTCTGAGAAATGGCATCATAGCTTTCTCAAAAACTCTCCTAATTCTCATTAATCCCTCTCCACTATTTCTACAGCAGAAAAAGCAATGGTCTCCATGTTCACACACCAGAGGGGCTCAACAAATACTTCAAATCATCGGTTTTGCCTGTGATCACCAAATCATGATGAAACTGCATGCCTTCTAGGTCTTACTAAGCAATCTGCAAAGAACGTAGTTTATCTTTTAACTCCACAAACCACACAGATGTTGGCCTTACCACTGCATTGTCTGCATCAGCGCATGCAGCCACACAGACAAATAAACACTATTTGTGACTTCTAATTGCTTGTTACTACTATCAGTGATGGAAGGACTGTTTGATCTTTAGAGATGTTCAGCAGCACGATGGATTCCTCAGTGCAATCAGCATACTTAATCACAAGAGCTTTAAGCCACCTGTTTTTCCCCCAGTTACTGTTTTTGTTACAAGTTCAATTTTCATGACAACTTAGAAAAACCTCATGGCTGTTCTGTTTCTCAGTGCATCAGTCCTATGTCTGAGACTTAAAAATCAGCTGACAGCAAATACCAGGAACAGTCAATAATCCCATTCCTCTTCCTCTAGCTATGATATACTCAGCAAGGACTAGCACCGTCACTTCTACGATAGCATGTGAATCTGAGATTGCCGTGCCATGGGATCTTGCAAGTGACATATTGAGGAAAACCACTAACTACTTTGCATTGGCATCCCAGCGTAAACAGCTGGGGTATTCTAGGGAATTTGTGCTAATCTTGTCCTTTTCAAACATTCATGTGGTTTGCATTCAAACTCCACAGAACTTCTACACCCCGATGCAGCCACAGAAGCTGGTGGTTGGTTATAGGTTATAGTATGAACTCACTCTGCTGTGACTGGCTGCTAACAAGGAAAGTGAGTAGATCCAATAACAAATACAATATAATGACATAGTAAAAAAATTTGGGAAATTGCAGGAGTCATGTTTCTCATTCAGAAGCAAACCTAAAATAAACTTGAAAGCCTGCAAACATCACAATTTTTGTCTGATGAAAAAGTCTCGACTGAACAGTTCAGTGAAATGACTTTGCAAGAGTATATGAAAGACATACCACAGGCAAATTGAGATACAAAGTTTGGGTTTTTGATCCCAGAGAGAGAAAATAATGTGTCCCTCCATTTATCCATGAACTCTGCAGCTGGCAGGGGCTGCTTTCTGTTAGTAATTACCGTGAACAGATGAGGGAAGATTTTTTTTTCCCCCTTTTTATTTTGACCTGCAGTTAAAGAAAATTTGCTTGTTTTATTTTAGGTTTAAAAATGATGAGGCAGCATCAACCTGCGTTTCACCCCAGAGCTGTTGATTTTCCCCTGTCTTCTCCCCCCTTCTTCCTTTCTTTCTCCCCTCATCCCCCAGCATCTTAATTTATTTCAGACTATGAGTGTGCAGATTCCCAATTTAGTGAGAAATACTTGCTGCCAAGGCCCTTCGGGGGCTTTCTCTGCAGTTTATTTTCTTAACTACAAGCTTCAGGTTGTTTTGTGTATGTGAGTGGTGGGGAAGGAGGGAGGGAACTGCATTCCTTCCTCCAAATTTACAACATGAAAAGTTCAGATTTGCTTTTAGCTGAGTAAGTTTCGTCCTTCCTCATCCTGCTGTGCATTTTGTTGCTGCCTTCCTTCAGCAAACACCCAACCTCAGTAACTTTGGTACAAAGATTAAATACATGTCCTGCCAAAATGATTCTTTCCCTTCACTCCCTCTTTCTTCTCTGTACCTGAAGTGCCAAGCTACTGAGTATCTTAGGGTTCTGGGCTTAGCCCCTTTACCAACTGCAACTTTTCATAGAATCATAAAATCATTTAGGTTGGAAGAGACTCTTAAAAGCCATCTAGTCCAACTCCCCTGCAATGAACAGGGAAACCTACAGCTCGATCTGAGCTTTTGAACAACCCACCTGGAGCTCAGCTGCACCATGGCACAAAGCTGGGCTGCTCCCACCCCAGGCCTGGCCTTGTCAGCTCCGGGCCACAGAGGCACCCGCCATGTGCACCCCATTAGGCCCAAGGATTTCCCAGGCGGAAACGCAAGAGGCCTTGCCTAGCTCCAAGTTTTAAAAAATCTTGGTTGCTGTTCAAGTGGGAGGAAAGCCAAATGGATAACAAAAAACAAACCTGTTTCCTGCACGCTGGAAAGCCTGTGTCAAGGCCAGTTGTAGCAGCTTGCTGCCTTCCAGCAAGAGGGACAACACTGGAGGGGGATGAAGGGCCCCTTGAGCGCTGACCCAAGGCAAGGAGAGAACTCCCAAAGCTCTCTGCTTCGTATTGCCTTCTCCACAGCCCATCCCAGCAGCAATTAGTATTGTATTGGCTCTAATTCTGAGAGCCTCAGCAGCACATCCCTGCTGAAGGGGACACCAACAAGGTGGAAAGTGAAGCAGACTGTCACTAAAATAGTCACGACATCACAAAGGTTTCAAAGACTCGACCCAAGCACCGTGTATTTTAGAGCAAGAAGCAAGTGCAGGAAACCCCGGTATATCATCATCAGTCGTTGATGATATATAATGTAATATAAGGTTTGTTTCACTGAGGAGATTATTTAATATAAACTATTCACGCAGCTCCAAATAGACGGCAGTAATATGGAAGTAGTTTTATTTTTGTAAAGAAAGAAAACAAAACAAAAAAATCCTGGGCAGGTTTTCTTTAGGGAAAGCAAAGTTTCCCTCCTCTTAGCCCACTTCCTGCAATTCCACAGTACAGTTGCATGTTGGGAATATACCCAAATTTATTTTTATGCAGATTATGGTACTCACATTTTTCCTTAATACAGTTTCATAGTCGATTTCCTTTGTTCATGCTAACTGAAAACTGGTTAGCATATGCCTCACAACTAGCCATTGTCAGACTCAGCCCCTATGTTTGGAACTCTTATTGGGTGTTTTTGGTGGAGGAACTTTTTGTCACGCAGTTTAAATTGATGTGCTTAATAGATAGGAGAATTTTTCACATTTCCAGAGCGTTATGTGCACAGTGGGCTTTTAGTTGTCCTTTTTGTTTAGTTTGCTTTTTGTAGCTGGAATGCCCCATGATTACCCAGTGTTTCAGATGACAGCCAGAGATCTGTTTTACTCTGTTCCTGGTTCCAAATAGCCGTAGTCAAAAATAAAAGGGTTTTTTGTTTTTTTTTTTTATGAGGCTGATCCAAAAGCTGCGTCTGGAACTGTCAGCCCCCCAAGGATGCTGATCTCAGCATAGCACATGGCCACTGTGCTGGTCCAGACTGTTCCTGTAAGGTAGCTTCCTCTGCTACATGGAATCAAAGGTGAAGAATCAGAAGAATTAAGCAGCAGTGAGGCAAAAGTCACCTACTAGAAATCCCCTCTCCCTTCTGCTACATGGCACCACTAACACCCTATGTGACACAGGGCTCTGGCAAGAGGTCTTGTGTGCTCTGGTCTCCTTCTTCCCAGGGGGAAAAGCATTAGGAGAGGCTGTGCCGGAGGGAAGAAGAGACAGAGCAGATCACACTAAGAGAAAATCTTAGCCTAGAGGAGTGGAGGGACCAGATCAAACAGGAAAAGAAAATACTCATATGCCATCTGCAAGTCCTTTGTGGTCAAGTCATGGAACAGTGGAACAGAAAACAGGAGAGAGATGAGAGAAAGAAATTTTCTGCATTTGTTCTCCTCCTTCTAGCTCAATGTATATTGGATCAGTTTACCCAGTTTCTCTAACTCAGGGAACAGATGGTGTCATATTTGAATATAAAATGAGTTTTCATTTGCTTTGCCATAAAAGAAAAGAAAAGAAAAAAACAAACAACAAACAAATTTAAAAAAAAAAAAGAAAAAAAAAGAAAAAGAAAAAAAAAAAAACGAAAAAAAGCTCACCCCAAAAAAATGATGCTATAGTTTCTTTACAGACCTGTGGTCTCAGTTACAAGCTGAGTTTGTTTCAGTTCCCGGATCTAATTTGTGGTCTATTATGGTCCTTTTATGCCTGCAGATGTACAAAATGAAAAAAAGTCCCTTCTACAAATGGAAATACTTTTCTACTTAGACAATGTTCATGTTTTGGGGAAAAGTGAAAAACTGTTTAACCACATTTGGCAGCAAAATTCCAACTGTACAGGCACAGAATTTGCTGTTGTTGCTCTATGCTGTGTAGCTTTGAATTCAATTAGAATTCAAACCCAGTCCCTTTTAAAGGTTCTGTTGTGTTATAGGAAACAGCTTCTGAGATGAACACTTTTTCTCATGGTACATCTTTTCAGGACCTATGAGAAGACTGAGAAATCACAGAGGAGAACCTCTTCACATTGCAATCCCAGGAAAAAAAAAAAATGAAGTTCCAAGAGATACCAGATTGAACAAAATGGGATTTCAGAGCTGAATGGATTGTGGCTGCTGTTCTTCTTTTCTAAGGCATGAGTTTCATCCCTGAAGAGCTGAAATAAGGGATCTGATTAACCACTCCAGTTGTATGCCAGTGCGACATCGTAATGTCATCACAGTAATCAGTGGAGTTAGGCAGTCATAAAAATAAAATCATGCAGTGACAGAGGAAGCCAACAGGTCAGATGAACAATCAAGACCTTTTTCTGAGTCTATCTGCAGTCTTTCACTTGCATCACTTTTCCCCTGCTATGATGCTTATAAAAGTTTTGGGCTGTTTGCAGGTGCCAAAATATTCTCAGAATAAATTTGCACTGAATTTAAGACGAGCTGACTGAAGACCTCTCCTGAGTCTCTTATTTTCTCAAATTCCACAATTACGATGTTATTGTAAGTAGAGCCTTTTTTTCCTCTTTAATTTACACTCTGCTGGCTCACATATTACCCTCCAATACATCTATAAAAGACCTTGGTCGCTGAGGTGGGGCAGCAATTGAGTGGTTTAGGATTTGGTAAAGGGATTAAGGAGTCTTTCATTTCTAGGTCACTAGTTCAAGACTGTCATGACTGTAGGCTGTCTACTGACCTGTGTTAAATATATTGGTGAATGTTGCCTATTCCCTATCAAAAAATCACCACCACATTTGGCATTGATTTGACTTTATAACAGAGTAGGTTTGGTATGCATTAATCAGAAATGGGAGCGTGTTGCAGAGCTCAGAGGAGGATGTGAAATCTCTCAAGGTTTGAGAATGGATGTGTTTGGGGCTCTGGTTTGACTTCTCAAAGCAAAAGTCAAGCAGTGAAATGTGGGTTTCAGATTGTCTGGTAATTCAGAGATGTTATGAGCCAACTCCTACTTTCAATTCTAGCCATGCTTCTTCCTTAAGAAAAAAATGGGTTTCTTTCTTTTCTTCTCACCTGTCAAACTGTAATAAAAGCTCCCAGTAAAATTCCTCTTTTCTTATTTTTCTTCCAGAGATCCCCGAACACAGAAAAAAAAGGAAAACATAGAAATTAGGAGATTATTAATGACTCAATCAGCTATGAATCTCAAAGGTAAAGGGAGCCATTATCACTTCTGGTATATTTTAGCTAAACATTGGAAGAAATACCAGGAGTTTGAAGCCTTGAGTTCATTCAAATTAAAAGAAGTAGTATGATATTCCCCAAAGAAATTCAAAGATTAGGCCTTCAAATAGGTTTTCTTCAACACCACGGAAGGGAAGCTCTTCTACCTTCTAATGTCTCCACACCCTTCACCAGGCTCTTTGACCTTAATGAGATGCTATTTGCTGATTTGGAGTCTCAGACCCGGCAGTAGGTTCATAATAAGAGTCAGCTGAAGAAAAGCTGCTTCCTTACCTTCCAATGGCTTCCCATTTTAAACGATCAGGCTACACATTGCTTCTGCCAGCACTCAGAAGGATGTCAAATTGAGTAAAAATTCAAAAATCAGAAAGCTCATTGAAAGTATAAACTCAGCTAAAGTGTTAAAATGCAGCATTATCTCTGGCTGGGAGGCAGCTTTCATAAACGGTACAGAAAAGCAATCAAATTAGAAGATAAATACAACCTGGAAACAGCAGGAAAAGTTATACTGAACATAAATCTGCTTGTGATAATTTTAATTAAAACTGAATGTGATACAGTGTTCAATATGATATTTCCTTCATTCCTGTTTATTATTGGGATTACATCTGTATATGCTGCTCAGCTGTAGGCCTCCACCATCGAATCCAAGGAAGTTCAGATTCAGTGAGGCCAAAATAACTCTAAGAGAAAATCAGCAAGCAAAACATATTAAAAGAATTAAAAATAAAAAGAAGAACAGGAAGAAGCACAGTTGCTGCTGTAAACCTTCACTTCTTGCTCCCATGGGGGTGCTGTGTTGACCACATGTTCCATACCTGCCCATACTTTTTATTTGGGAGATATTAGCTCTAAGTAATTTTCTTTTTTGAAGTTTGAGCTAAAACATGGAACTGGTTTTCCTGAGCTACTGCTTCCACCCTCATACAGTGGTTCCTGGCACTGGCAATGAGCCTCTCTCTTTTCCTTAATCTCCTTTTGTAATCAAGAGTGCCAAGGAGTTACTCTCCCTCCCTCATCTCACTGTGGACTTGATCAGCTTCTGCTCACATCCCACAGCTCAGGACAAGGTCCTTCCCTGAAGGGAGGCACAGTTTCTTTGCATACTTGTAGGATGCTTCATCCCAGAGTCTCTATCAAGTGTCGGATGCAACCAGCACACTCTCTTCCCACTTAAATATTTTTCATATATCCAGAAAAACTAGATTACCCAACCAGCAGCAGCACAAGGAAGAAAGTAGTTTTATGGTGTTGTGAGGGCAAAGATTTCTAAATACCTTCCTGTTCTCTACTGGGGGAATATCAAAGGTTTTGCCATTCCCCAGAGGACTCAGCAAACCACTCACATTCTGTCTGCTTCTTTAGGCATGTTTCAGTCCACGCTTACTAACAGCAAGAGCATGCCACAGAAGTAAAAAGGACAAAAAAAGAAAGAGATGATGTTCCACCCTTAGTGGAATGCTTCAAGATACAGCTTTATTCCTGCCCTGATTTCCTTCCTAGGAATCACTTTGGCCAGCATTTGCATTCCTAGCCAAAGAAAGCTTAATTTTTAGCTTCAACAAATTGGTGTACCCATGAAAATTTGTTGGGAAAATTCCCATTCTGCTCACTTATACCATATAGATGACCACAGTGGTTTTCGTAGTCCCCATTCTTTATTCCCCAAGTTGGATCAGAGTGAGAATTTGATCCTACAGCCAGTAATGCCTACCAAGTGCGGCCTTAAGGAGTCCTGAGCAGCTACCCTATATCCCTGCATTGGCACACAGTGGCCTAGCTGAAGCACTGCTCTGACAAAAAAGTACTGTAGCATTTCAGCAAACCTGAATGAGATGCTCTCAAGTAGTTGAGGAATGGCTGTGCTCCTGTACCAGAATTTCCTGAGACCAGATATTTCAGGACTGTGAAAACTGAAAAGAAAGGAAGATGTTTGACTGTTCATGAGAATCCTATTTCCCCAGTTTCAGATGCCTATGCTTCATGAAACTGTATCATCGCAGGCTGGGGATATCTGCTTACAACCTTTGAAGGAGATCTTTAGTCATAATCTATCAAAGCTTTAAATGAACGTGAAACCAAGGAGACAAAATGAATAACTCACTCTAATGGAATAGCAGATGGTAAGATCTCACAGCACATCTAGTAGTGTTCCAGCATCCATTATATAATGTTTCTTTTTCTGAGTGAGAATAGTGCTCATTCTTGCTGTTTAATGTCTACAAGGTCTGGTAGAGACTAAATCATGATAAGAGCCACAGACATTTTGGAAAGCCTGAAATTGGATAAGTGTCAGTCACTATCACCTCCATCAACCTTAACTTCCTTAGTCACAATGTAAACAGCTTTACGTAGTTTTATTTCATCATTTACTGAGAGAGGGAAAAAAAATATATCCTAAACACTTCTGGACAGCAGCTGTGGATGGAAAATATATAAGATGGTGAAGCATGTGAAGCGTGCAAGAAAAACAGCACTAGTTAAACATCTCTGAAGATTGGGAATCCCAGGGCATGCATGTGCTTCAGTTCAGAAAAGGGAGGGATGCTGCATTTCACAACAAAATGTCTTAAAAATGAAATAAAATAAAAATAATTGCTTTGGGGACCCAAGTTAAAATGCAGGTGTTTTGAGGGGAACATAAACATTTTTTCCTAAATGAGGCGTTGAGGGCTGGGAGAAGGGCAGTAAAATTAGTGGAATTACTGCCTGATTTTAACCAGATGATTGCTGCAGTTGGACACCAGTGTGGTTTCATTAGGGACTCTAATTTACAAGCCATTCGTTGCATTCCAGGGGAACACAGCAACTCCCCCCACCCCTAAAGAATGCCAGCACTGAGCTTTATGGCAGCAATGCCTGGCTACAGGCTCGTTGGCTTTGGGGCTTTTTTGTCATTGTAGCTATTTTTGGTTGTTTTTTTAAGGCCAGCTCAACTCAAGTGCTGCAGCCAAGCTCCTTGGGAAGGGAAACAGTCACACTGCCTTAACTTTGGTAGCTATCACAGGAATCTGCGTAAATATGTCTCAGCGTGGAGAACGTATGGTCCTCCTAAGAGCTACCCAGATTTATACATAAAGTCAATCAGGTATATTACATCATTTCAGTACTAGATATTAGTACACTCCAGATATAAAATGACCCTTTTCCTGGCCTTCCATTAGATCCTAACTTGTCATTAAAGTATAGTCCTGAAAGCCTGCAGCAGGTGAGCTTTTGCCCTGATGTGACCTAGCTCAACATAAATTTGTCTGAACTTTATAGAGGCAAATGGCCTAATGAACGGCATGGACAGAGATTTCCACGTAGCCAGCCCTTGGGATCTGGTATTACTTGCAGAGGTATGAAATTTCTACTCCAACTCAGCTGGCAAAGCAGCCGTCATTTATTTTCTTTAACAAATAACACACAGTTCTCCCAGATTCCTTCTGTTCACCCTTCACAGTCATCATCTGGATGTATCCACACCACATCAACACAGCATTCTCTCACATCCCTAAGCTTGATTCCATTGCCACAGTGCAAGTCACCAAAGCCAAAAAAAAAAAAAAAAAAAAAAAAAAAAAGGAAAAAAGGAAAAAAGTTAATGTAGATTCTTATTGCATGGGTTCAGACCCCTCTTTGTAGAGGACAAACATCCTTTTGACATCACCCTTTTTTTTCCCCATCTTATCCCTTCATTCTAATGCTTTTTCTCACTTTTCTAACACGAGCTTTTTTGTCCAATCAGCTTCTTTCACTGTGCTGCTTGCAATTTTCGTTTACATTGTCAGTATGCCTGGGTTTCATTTTTCCCCAATGATTTCCCTCTTGGCTAACCCACCCTCCAATTTTGGTAGGCCCACTGAGGTCCAATGGCCATGGTTAATGTTTGCCTGCTGTTAATCCTAACCCTCACACCTAAATTATGATTAAATATAGCGAACAGAACCCTGAAGCCGGAGGGGGTTTTGAGTCTGTCATCAAGTAGTTACAATATGTGCATGTTACATATTAACAAAGCCTACAAATGCAGGAAGTGAGGTTTCCTTTCAGTTGTAATATTTGTCTCCTATTTTTTGAGGGCAGCCATTCTGGTCTACCACCGCCTCTCCTTTGCTCCTGTCAGATCTTGCAAGTTCTGTTGGGTTGCCTCAGCTATATTTTTCAATGCAAAACCCCTTGTTTAAAACCCAAAACAGATTCAGTAAATAATACCCTTCCCCTGAGGCAGGAGTGAACTAGCAGAGCAGGAACCGTGCTGACGGAGGAGTAACCTCACATATAAGAAAGGGAAAGAGCAAGTCCTCCTGCGTTAATTCACTCCTTGGGATCTTGCATCCTTACCCCACTTCCAAAGACACATTGATTGAGAAAAAAAAAAATATATATATATATATATATATTTAATGTAGCTACCAACTATTCAGTTCAAATATATTTCAGTGAGTATTCAGGTCTTTTCTTTTTTGTCAGCCAAACAAATGTGTGTGAATCAGTTCTGCATCCTGTGAATGTCTTTGTTAGCTGTAAATATTTGCTAGCAGCCTGTATGATCGAGTGGCAACTTACAAATATCTGCAAGAGCTTCCTTCCAGGAATACCTAGGGATCATTACTCTGGTCACTACTAGTATGTGGGAGCCACCTGGACTGCAGGGTGATGATGTTAGTCCAGAACTGAGTGAAACTTTATAACCTGCATGATGATTTATGGCAAAAAGTAAATGAAAAAGAAAAACAAAAAAAAAAAAACCCACTTCCTTTCCAGATTACATTTTAAGCTATTTTTGCTACTACATGGGAAGGCACAATGAACTGCACAAGGACTCATCTGTGCAGGTATCTGAGCTGGTACAGCCAGCCAAAGAGCAACCAAGGACTCTCTTCACCAAAAGAAGAGCTAACCTGACAGAAATCTTAACTTGACCACATGGTTGAAGTCAATTTCAGTCAGTTAAATGGAGTAAATACAAAGTTGACCAGACCCTCTCCATTATTCATTTTGCTCACTGAATATCTTTGTGCACAAAAAATATTCTTATAGCTTACTGTGGTATCTTTCCATTCTTCTACAGATCTAAGATGGCGAAGGCCCCGACGCTCACCTTCCTGTAGTTTATGAAGCAGTTATTTTTACGTTCAGACTATCAGACAAATTGTTATGGTGCCACTCTGCTTTCTCTTGGTTCACATTCTGAATGATAATAGACTTGGAAGTCCTTTACTTTGCTTGGTTGATATTGCTACGCAGTCAGGATTCAGCACACCACTAGGACATTTCCAAATGTTTCATTTTTACTCTTTATTATTATTATTACTATTCATCAACTTTCACTCAAATTTCAGCTTCTATCTCACCTAAATATTTAAATTCGTTTGTAAAACCAAGTAAAATACTCTGTAAGTGTATAAGATGCAGATGAACTCTCTGTATTAACCAATTTATAGGAGTCTCTCTTGGTACAAACAAGGAACAATCCAGCATGAATTATTTCCTGTTGCTACTTAGAGACCCTTTGAGACTGCACTTCTTGTTTTCATAAGATCACCTTGTGTAATTGAGGGCTAAAATGCAGGGCAATTTGTTCAGATCCCTCCCTGGTCTGCTTATCATCACCTCATGGATATATGCAATGGACACTGAAAAAAAACATCGAACAAAAGTAGCTGAAATGCTTTAACACAGTGAAGCCAAGAAACTTCTGGAGATGAATTTGTTAAAAGCTCCTCATTTTAAATGAGAGAAACAAGACTTCACACACATCAAAATAAAACAATAAAATTCAGTTGTTTTACAAAAGAATACACTATTCTTTTTAGTTGCAATTCTTGAACATTACCAGAATTCAGTCTCACTTAAAAAAAGAAATAAAAATTACTCTCTTTTCATCAGAAGGACATTTGGACAGAGGAATTGAGATAATCTTCCACAGCACTGACTGATCTTAAAAGGTTTTCAGTACGAAAAAGTCCTACTGACAAAGATCTTTAGATAAGGTTAGAAATTGGAGTATCATGACTGATCAAAAAGATAGCACAAATCTTACGCCTCTTCATCATTCACATAACTGAAACTGCTGGTTTTTATGTGTTTGTTTATCAGCTCTGTGTACAACAATCAGAGATGTTGTAAGATTAGAAAGATTTAACACTCTACAGTTAATGTTACAGGAAAATGACTTCTGGGTAATACACCAAAAATGTGATGTCCTCCTCGAGAAGGTATGAAACACTATGAGAGATAAGTCAGATAAGGTCTCAAGACATCTCCCCTCACCCAAATGGGAAGTTGATGCTACTAGAATGAAGACCTGCTCCATCTCTGCTTCAAAGATCCTGAGGAAGCTCTAAGGTGAAGCAGAGCACAGATGTTGTACACCAGTGCTCTGCTGCTGCTGAAAGGGGATAAATGACTAATGGCTTTCACAAAAGGCCAAACAAAGTGTCATAAGATCCTAAAAGTTCCTAAGATGTGTTTCAGCATTTTTTGCTATAATTATCTCACTTCTAAGCCAAACTTGACAAAAAACTCCTTTGGTTTTGTGAGAAATAACTCTTGTTGTTTCGGAATGCAGATGTTGCTGAGACTCGGAAGCCTACTTTCATTTGGCCAGCTGTCTCCTAACAAGATGTCCACAGACTCTTCATTACAGAATCACAGAATCACAGAATCACAGAATTATAGGGGTTGGAAGGGACCTCTAGAGATCATCGAGTCCAACCCCCCTGCCAAAGCAGGCTCCCTACACCACGTCGCACAGGTAGGCGTCCAGGCGGGTCTTGAATATCTCCAGAGAAGGAGACTCCACCACCTCCCTGGGCAGCCTGTTCCAGTGCTCCGTCACCCTCACTGTAAAGAAGTTCTTGCGCACATTCGTGCGGAACTTCCTATGCTGGAGTTTCAGCCCGTTGCCCCTAGTCCTGTCCCCACGCACTACTGAAAAGAGACCAGCCTCGCCACTATAGCTCCCACACCTCAGGTATTTATAAACCTGGATCAAGTCCCCTCTCAGCCTTCTTTTCTCAAGGCTAAAAAGTACCCTTAACACTTAATCCAGACAGACAATGACTTAATGCTAGCTCTTGACACAGACACTGCACTGTATCGAATAAGGCTGAAGCCATCAAAATATTTCTCATTTGAGAGTAAATGCGTCTGAACCAAAATTTGGGAGCCTGCTGAGTAAACACTAACAAAGGAGAAATAAACATATTCTGTTGGCCCAAACTACCTTAATGCTCTCGCCTGCAGAAAGAAAATACAGAACAAGAGAAAAAGGAATGTTTAGATATAACTTATAGAATGGAAATTTTCTCTTCATGTTTAGAGGATCCCACAGTATCTGACCACAGCCGTGTGTGCTAGTTGATATCTACCCCTTGCCCAAAAATATGTTCAGACAGATGGAGAGTGAGATTGCTGGAATTTGATTATCAAAAATAAAACCACAGACCTGGATGAGCTAATGTTGTTCCAGATGCATTATCTTATGATCTCCAGGAAGAGAGGAAAGGAAGATAGAATCCTCCCTTAGAAAGGGCTTTCAGCAGGCTTAATCTCCCCACTGCATGAGAAGAAATTGCTGCCTAAAACTGGAAGGGATCTCCCTCTGAATCACAACCAGCAAAAAGAAAGCCAGGTCTGAAGAAACAGCAGACAAACTGCAAAGTGAATCCAAAGTTTCCATTGGTCTGTTATGACACAAAAGGATCTCAGAGTCCTTTCTCTACTCTGTGTTGTTCAGAAAACCACCCCAGGTTGATGACCTACTATTTTTCTTCCTGTTGACTTTCCCCCCCAAGGACACCTTTCCTTTTACCCTCCAAATTCTTCCCAGCTTGCAAACTGTACTGCAAAGCTCGGCCAAAACCAAACCTTTCAAAAAATTTGGGGGGGGGGGGGGAATATTTTCAAGTAAAATCCCACTGAATGGGATGGCACTTTAAGGCGTTCAAAGCAGGTCTGCTTTTGAACAGATTTCACTTTAGAAATAGTTCTAGAACGACTGTCGCATCTTTAAAGCCCTCTGACACCCCTGGAGAGGAGTGGCTGTGTCAGATGCAACACACAGGGCACTGCAGTGGGGCCCACTTTGGTGCCTGTGCCCTTGACCCATGGGCCACTGAGCTCACCAAAGATGTGGCTGCTCTCCAAGGGACATCCAAAGCTTCAGGCCTGTCCCACAGTGACTGCAGGGATGACTCTTTGACCCATACAGTGACCATTAGCTGGAAACTTTGAAAACCAAAGGTCATTTGGAATGCCCTGGCAATATTCATATGCTTGAAAAGCACCTGGGTGCCTTTGTGTATCCAGACGTTACTGCTCTTACATAAAACCAAGAATCTCCTTTTTAAAACAGGATACTTTTTTTCTCTCTTATACACGCCACATAAGCCAGTTTCTCTGCCTTCAAAAGAGTTATCTCATATTCAAAATAATGTGGTAGGGAGCAGAATTCATTCCTCAGCAAGCTGTAGGGGGAAAAAGCTGTGAAGCAAAGGATGCTTTGACCATTGTTTCTTCATTGTTAAAAGGTGAAAACCTCAGACAGCAGGAAAAAAAAAAGAGGGGGAGAGAGAAAGAGAGAGAGAGAGAGAGAGAGACAGTTTTAAGGGCTTTTAAAATATCCAATGCTCCAAGATCTAAATTGGCCAGGAGCCAAGCGATGTCTTAAAGGGACAAGCACTTTATTATACTTTCTAATTCTTCCAAAGTCTGTCTGTAGGATATATGAGCTGGCTCTAATATGACTACTCTATTCTCATCCTCCAGTGGTATACTCTGGTCTCAGCTCATAAATTGAAAATGGAAAATCAGTAAATCAGTGTGGACTGTTTCAGAGGGACACTGTGAATTTCCAGTCAAATCTTCGGGTTTATCTTAAATATTTCATCTTAATGTCACCTTTAGAAAAATCTTTCATTCAAGTAAGTTACAACACCTAGTTCTAAACTGATTACACTCCCCCACTGACCTTCTGTTAGAAAGGCTTCCATCGCTGTATGAATACCACATTGGCAGCAATCTGTTAGAGCTTAGGAAGACGACTTTTTGGCATTATGATGATCCTTAAAACCAACTCAAGACATGTTGCAATGAACAAGTGAGGCAAGAGGAAGTCCTCATCACTGTCACACAGAAAATACATTGCAGTGGCTCTTGTCTAAGGCTCCTTTTCAGGGTCTACCATAGCTGGGAAGGATTTCCATATCTTTACATCAGCATTACCAGCACACCAATATTCATCATAATTAGCTGGGCCAGACTACTTTTCCGTGATGCCACATTTCAGCAGTCTAAGAACAAGGAGCCAAGGAGATGCAGTAGTGGTGAGAAGGATTAACAGAGAGAGATACAGATGAATACCCTCAATGAGCCTCTCAGGCAAAGCCCAGCTGAATCTTCTAATAATAATAATAGCCACTACCTCCCCTGAGGAGGAACGCTTCCCAAAAGCCCAAAGAAACACCTAAAAGGAAAAGCTTTGATTGAAAAACTGTATTATCAATGTCATTCATTCCGACCAATGCCAGTTGTACTGGGCAATAAACAATAGGTGCCTGAAATGCAATTCTTTATTCTGCTGATAACATAACTGAGGAGTTACCTGAGAAATATGTGCTGATAGAATTGTTCAGCAGCTTGACTCTGCCCTCTCCCTTCCCACCCTGAACTTATTCTTTTGTCATCTGAGTGGAGATGACTTTGTTTTTCAGGACTTTAAATGAAGCTGGGAATTTCCATGGCTGCTTATTTATACAGAGCTATACTCCACAGTTAATTCACCCTGACAAGAATGATGTTGAGCTTTCTTGCCATATGATCTTGTATTTAAGATCCTGTCAGTTTTGAGGACTCTAAATAAACCTTCTTTTAAATATTTAATACTCCTCAGTGATATATGCCTTTAGGCTCTAAGCCTGGTCCAACCATCAAAACTTCAGAGTTTTCTATATTCCTCATCACCACAATCTTCCCACATAAATTAAATTTGCACTTCAGTTTCTACAGCGGATTCCAAGTTGTTTTCTTCTCATTTTCTACTCCCCTATATCTAGAAACATAAATAATTAACAAGCTTAGTTCCTTCTACAGGACTTCTAAGGTCTTTGCATAGTAAAGCCACACCATCCCTAAACATAAACAGCTAGAATATTTTACAACAATGTTTCTGACACTGTAAAATCATCAAGTTCTCTATATCTTGCTTCCATTTTTATTCTTTTTTTTTTTTAAAGAACTTGCACATGGAATGGTAAAACAAGTCAAAGAAAGGATGATTTTTCTCTCTACTTCTCTGACCTTGTGACTTTCTCCCTTTTGTCCTGGTAACTACAGAAATAAGAGAAACAATGGAGTCCCTGACACGGAACAGAGATCTTCATCGAGTAAACAGAAGCCACCTTGCAATGTTGACCCACTGAAACACCATGGTAAATGCAGGCTTTGACCAAAGCAGCCAATAGCCTGGTGCTCTGGTCCCTCACCCAGCTCACTAAAAGAATCAGATGTTAGAACTCTTCCTTAGAATGAGATTAAGAGAGGCTTGGACCTCTGTCTCTGCCAACTATACAGACCTGTGTAAGCTCATGTCAGCTCACTCAGGCTTCTCAACACTGGGAAGGGAAAGGAGGCTGAAGAAGTTGGTGAATCAGAGGTTTCCTTTCATCTTTCCTTTCCCAACATGCAGCTTCAGCCACTAACAGAGCTCACAAGGTATTCAAGGACTGGGTCCTTCCAGGCAGGAGTTTTTTGCTCCCTGATGCTTCAGCTCCAACTGTACTTGTCCTTTCCTTGTCCCTTCTTGTCTGCGCTTCTGGATGTGTCACACACACTCTTACATGAGTCACAGGATGTGCTGTGCAGAGAAACCCAGGCAGATGGGATACATGTCACACACCCCAGTCACAGCTACTCCCAAAGGTAAAAACACTAGAAAAGGCCTTCATCAAAGGCACACATAAGTAAAACAAACATACAAACAAACAAAGTATGTGTAAGGGTCAGTTCAAGAGAGCTTCCAGGAAATTAATTCCTTTTTTATTTTGACAGGAATTGTCCTATCTCTAAATAAATACATTTAGACTTTACAGAACTAGGTAAAATTGCCTTTGAGTGTCAGCAATGAACACTGTATATTCTTCTAAGACTTCACAGTCCAACTGTCAGCTGTCTGTTTTCTTTCTGCTATGTGCAGAGTTTATACAGACACTCCCAGAGGAGCCTTTAATTGCATGTCATGACAAGTCTCCCAACCTCTTTGCAGCTCTTCCACTTAACACATAGTGTAAACTCACCCAATCTCCCCTTCACTTTCTCCTTCCTGGATTTCTCCCTTGAAGCTCTATGGAGGCCTGTGTTGAAGCTGCATTATGATGGAGTGGACCCAGTGGAGAACTCTATAAAAAGCATCCAACCCATTTATCAGGACAGACGTCTTTAACAAGTCTACATAAACCTCACGTGTTGAAGAGTCTTAACCCGTGACTCAGTCACAAAACTAAAACCTGAAGTAACTGAGATTTTTTTCCCCGTCTCTTAGTCCTACAGTTTTTCCACAGTTTGTGCAAGAATGTCGCTCAGTTTTACTAACGACAGCACCGAGTGGTCCCAGCAGAGAGACATCACCATTAGAGACAGAGCTATACAAACACAGAGCCTGTCCCTGCCCCGGAGTTCTTATAATATAAATAGTAAAGACAGTGGGAGGGAAAATTAGAAGCACAGTGAGGTGAAATGCGTTGCTCACGATGACACGACAGCTCAGGAGTCACTGCAGAGCGTTGCCTCTCAGAGCGCTTTTAAAGAAGTTTGGCTTTGCATTTAAAAAAAAAAATAAAATAAAATGTCAAAGTAATTCTCATGGCAAAGATTTTGTACGGCCTGGTTATACTTGTAAGAGAACTGTGTAGAACATCGTGTCCCAGTTGATCTGCTTTTGTGATTCTCAGAGCAAATTTCCTCAATATTTGAGTGGAAATACACATTTCTTTTCTACTGTTGCTGCATCAAACTGATATTCAAAAATTAAGTTGCTACAGTGAAAGAACTGCATGTTTGCATCTGATTCCTCCCCCAGCCACTGCAGCCACGGCTTAACAGCACGTTTAAGCACATGTTTAACCACAAGTAGCTCTATGCACATCAATGAAACTACCTGCACTTAAAATTAAGCACTTGTTTAAGGGCAAGATGTAGAGAGACACATAGTGGGATTTTAAAAACCCCTTGAGTATTCAGTGGAAGTTAGGTGCTTAATGCACTTAAGATACATTTGAAAATCCCACTGAGATGGCATATCTGCAGCTGAATGCCTCTGGAAGTCTGGCAGTGAGGCTCAGAACGACTTGTGATCAGCTGCAGCAAGAATTACACCCCTGAAGAAGTCCCAGTTACACAAGGAACTTGCAAGAGATACACCTAAAAGTGGTGGAGGATTGGCTGCATTTTCTAAAGGACATTTTGGAGCCCCTCTGTACAACAGTCACAGACCTCACTCCTCTCTTCCCCATCCAACCTTACTAACTCCTCCAACAGAGCCATCTCCATGTTCCTCTTTGCTGATCGGTCCTGTCCTGATCCTTCAAAGGGGACCCAACAGACCCAGGGACAAACAGCTCACACTCACTGCAATCTCCATTCTCACAGCTCTACTACTCACCCAGCAACACATCCAAATGCCTGAGGCCAAAAGCTAAATAAACACCCCTAACAAAGCAATAGAATTTTTCTAAGCTAATGAGAAGGAGAAGGTGACCCAAAGCCACAGGTATGAACCCTACAGGACAACAAGCCTAGGAGATAAGCCCCCGCTTTCCACACGAGCTAACAGAGGTCACGCTGGCCAAAGCTTGAATCTTTCTGGCAAGCAGCTCACTGCAGCTCTACACCTGGCTGGGTTTAATTTGTTATTTATGTCAGCTTTGCATATTTGTAAAGTTCAAGGGTTTATTGCCCTGGCCTGACCTTGCCAAGTCAGAGCTCACATGTGGTTCTCTAGTAGCAATTTCTTTCTAATAAACTTTACTTGAAAGAACATGTGTGATAGATTTTGTTGATGATTAAAAAGAATGGGGCTATGTTCATTGTTAGCCAGGCCGGTTTTGAAGTTTTGTTGGAAGTCACCTCTGTTCTCATTTTTTAAATATGGCCCCTTCCCCCCTCACCCCTTTATTTTACTGCACACCCTAATTATGTTTCATGTTGAAGCATGTAGCATTGTTTGTGTCTATACAGTAAAGACGCTCCCCCCACCATGTGCTTATTAAGATCATTAAATTAAATAACATTATTCAGAGTTGTTCTTTAATCAGAGCATGTGCAAGCATCCAAAACCTGGGCGCACACAAAGCATGAAAACGCAAGTCTGATGTACAGACATGCAGAAAGCAACCAATGCCTGATGCACTTTTCATGGGCCCCAAAGTCTGTTGCTCCCAATTTGTTTTGTTTTTCCACATTAACAAAGGAAACAAATAGTTTCTGTCCTTAGGAGCTCTGATCCAAGCTTCACTGGAAACAACAGCAAATTCATTTTGCCTTCAAAGGGCTCAGAAATTCACCCCCTTATGCTCAAAAACAAATAAGCAGCGGTTCCCTAAGAAGTGGAACTTCTAAAACCTGCTATTTGGGCTTCCTGAGCAGTAGATTCTCCTGTGGCTAAAAACATGATTGTGCCTGTGGTTTTTTACCTTGATACTTTGACAGGGAACAATTCCAGCCCCCTGGGTGCCACACAAACTCAAGTGCTAGATGCATTGTGGGGACTGCTATAACCGAGCACTTGGTGCTTTTGCCCACGAGCCTATTTTTAATCCAGCTCTGCCTATCCTTCTGCCAAGTGTGGTTGATCCTGTCCATCAAGTTTAAAAGTCATGAGGAGCAGAGAGATAGACACACAATCAGATTGTAAAATCCAGCTGAAAGCATTACAACGCTGCTAGTGCATCCCAAAATACTCTCCTCCCCTACAACTCCATTTTCCCACAGCTTGTTCCATTTTCAGCTTGGGCCCCAATTCTGAAGAGATAGCATTAGGGAAGTTTTCATCTGATGGATGCTGGCAAGTTAGCATGTGTTTTTGTGATTACTTGAAGAGCATGTATGTACAAGTACTTTCCAGAATCGACAGCTTCGATTGTAAATCATTTGAGGCAGGATTGCCATTTATTAAATGCATGTACAACGACTTGCTTGAGATCCCTAACGCTGCTGTAAAATGACTAAATAAGTATATAATACTGACATTCATGCTCTGACAGCAGCCACAAGACTTCCCATTAAATGAAGAGCTCAAGAGGCAATTGTGTCTAACAGGCAAAGCAGGGACTGGGAAACTGAATTTCTGGTTGTTGCTTACTGAGTGAGGCCAGGATGCTCGGTGGGTTACTTCTGCCTGGAAATATCAGCTCCAAGCTCCCCTGTGAATGGGATGCTGGCCTAAGAAATTCTCAGCCTGACACAAGCCTTTCCTTTTGCTAAGTGGCAAGCACTTGTTGGAATTACGCCTATGGCCTAAGAAAGCTGCAGGGCAATCAGCAATGATCAGCAGCGTGCCACCTGAATGTAAGAGCTCAGCCTTCAGTCCTATCTGACATTTGCTTTCACCAGCGCCACTTAAACAAATCTTAAATCTCCTTGTTTATCCTCTCTTTGTGTGAGATGACTTTTCAGGAGAGCTAGGCAATTTCAGCAAAGCCTAACCAACGTTTATGCATGTATATGTATATCCAAATACTTTTTTCTCTTTCCTTTCTTCGTCTGTTTCATTGGTACATCTGCTGTCTCCGTCTCCATATGCAGTCTTACTTTTCCCATCTCTTTCTGCTTTCCAAGTCTTCCTCTCACATCATTTTAGCTCTAAGTATTGCTCCCTGACCCTACTAACATCACATTTTAATCAGATAGCACCTCCTTTTCCTCTTGCAAAACTCTGTTATATCGTTCGCACTTGAAATGCAACAGATAGTTTAGCAAGAGCACATTTTTTGCAAGGAGCAACCAAATAAAGGGGATCCAAAGCCAACTAAAGAGCCCCGCTTTCAAAAGGGTACAACAGAGAGTAAAGTAAAATTAGAGTTTCTAAAGCAAGCTGGAAAAGTTTCAGCAAAGTCTTAGCCCACATTCTGATTGCGGCTTAATTGGACACCCTGGTGTTTGAAGGGGCTCAGTGGAAAATAAAACAAATGTGCCTATTGTTCTTAGAATAAGTATTATAATAATAATCGTTCTTTAAGCATCAGTAGTGCCTTTCATCTAAGGGCCATAAAGCACTGTGCAAACATTAATGAACTGAGCCTCTCAGTGCTCCTGTAAACAAGGTAGATATTTTAGACCCGTTTTTAAAGGAGGAGTGAGGTCCAAGGAAGATAACAGCAAGATGTTTCTTATGTTTGCAATTGGTTACTTAAATCTATGTACAACTAGACCCAATGTCAGCATTGTCTTATTTTCAGAAGTGATAAGTAACCTCAGTTCCAATGGCTTTTGGAAACATGTAGAATCTTTAAAGCTCAGTTCCTACTTCAGCTGCTTCAAAAGTACTTGCTCAGATGCCTCTCAAAATCTCTGTCAGAATCAAGCAACAAGCCTGTGCAAGGATCAGACGAATTTAGGACTCCTGGTTCCTAGTCCCTTCATCTACACAGTAGTCTGCCATGATTTCTGTAGTATAGCTATTATCCCATAAAGACCTAGCCATAGTCTTCACTTTCAGCATGAGCAATTCTATTGAATTCAATGCTGAACACAGTGAATACAGTTGACTTGGTGCGCGCAGGTATTTACAGGATTTAACCTCACACGCTTCCCTTTCTAGACTTCAGTAGATACACTTGGATGGCTTCATGTACCCACTCAATAACTTTAAATATGAAGTGGAGCTAAATCCCCAAGAAACTCTGCTTCACCACCACTTGATAACTATCTGGAGATTGATTAAGAAATTTGTAAGCATCATTTCCCATGCACTGGCTTAACAAGCAGCTTTTATCCTTGCTTTCAGCCAATCCCAGTGCTAAACAAGACGCTGCCCAATTTATTTTTTTAACAAGGTTCTCTACTATTGAAACCAGTATGAAGTGCAATTTATGGGCTTAACATTCAACTGTTAAATTATCCTCCCAACATCCTTCCAGGCCACTCTCTTAGCTCTTCAGAAGAATATTTTATTGGAAAGGGTAAATGTATAAAAAATCTACTGTTAAAACACTTAACAAATCTCCCCTGTCAGGCCAGTAAACTGTAGTCCATCCACTCTGATCTGAGATTGCTGTTTCCCTGCTCCCCCTTCCCCACCTCCCTTTTCTTTGTTTAAAATATGCTGACCACACAGTGACCTCTCGTAACCCATTGGTCGAAAATTACAACCAGCCACACAAACAAGCAGCTCGAGGTCAGAAAGAGCAGGGTCTGCTAAAAGTTAGTAATCATACATTAATTCCCTGACATAATTAATCAAAATGAACCACCGTTATCTAGCGCGGAACCTTTAACCTATTACAAAGGGGTCAATTTGCAAACCACTTGAGCATGGGAGTTTGGTACAAATAGCATACTCCCTTCATCTGGGATGCCCTAAGTAGGCAAAAATGCCTTTGAAGTCCCAAATCTACCAGATTTAGATATAATTTCATCAATCAAGTTAAAAGGCTGCCTTCCCTCCAAAAAGGATTTCATGTAGATCTGTCATCTAGCTCTGTTCAGTGGGTGACTGAAAATCCATTTGTTAGGCTCTTTTTGTCAGGATGGAGTAGGCTGCAGTTGGCTCTACATGTCAAAATAGCTGAAAGTTTATCAAATTGAAGGCTAAGAGGCATGATTTGTGTAAGAACCTGTGCTGACCTGGTAAAGGAAGCAGTAAATCTCAGCTTTGTTATGCCAATCAGCTTCAATTCTGGAACTTAATTGTGTTTTCATTTGATATGACCATAATTACGTCTATATACTGCATCAGCTACTCACAGTGAATAAGACATAGGATTTTACATGTCTGTACAGCTCCCAGGATCATGCTGCCTCACCATCTTCTGTGTACTCACCTGAGCAAAGTCCCTGTGAAACAACATTATCTCCATCCTAAAGGAAAGAACTGATGCCCAGAGAAACACAGCCCTGGCCTTTCAAGGACTTTAGTGCTCAATTCCCTTTCACATCTTAAATTTCCACCAACATCTGCATGAGTAAAGCAGTTCAACAGGAATTGGAAGCCTAAACACTCTTAAGATTTGGGTTTAAATGGCATGTCCAAGGTCATGCAGGAGGAACTTGCAGCAAAGGGGAGAGCGGAATCCAGGTCTCTGCAGTCCACTGAATCAACCTTCCTCCATCAGATTTAAGATCCCTACAGTCCACAGAGTCTCCCTTGAGTGTTATCTAATCCTCTTTCATATGTATCAATGCAAACACTCCTCCATATGTATATTTAATGTATTTATTTATTGCATGCGAGAACAGATGAGCTGTAGAGTTTTAGAATATCATCTAATCCAGTGATATCATATATCACACAGGTGAATCTCAAGGGGTTTAAGATGTTACCAAGACCCCCAAATAGAATTAATTTTAAGTCATTCACCGAATCTCATTTTCTGTGTCATATAATGTATGACCACAACAAAGATGTCAAAATATTTCAAATGACTTTACATTAGTTTTAGTGCAACAACTGCATTTGGAAAGTATCACACCTACTTAAAAAGTTTCTGGGAAATGTAAAACAAAGTCATTGTTAAGGTCAGTGTTTTAGCAGAGGTCACTTGAACTACAATTCCCAATATGCACATGGAGTTGACATGTCTGGCTTTTAAAACAAAATCACAATTCATCATCTGAATGTCAGATCTGTGGCTTATGAGTTCCTGGTGTCTGAATGATTATGACACTTATAAAGTATATTTTATTATTACAGCCCACTCATTGCCACTCTCCATATGTGAAGTGATGGATATTTTAAATGTAATTCTACTTATTTATATTTATATCTTACTACTGACAGGTAAAAAGCATCAACAAATCACTGCAATTTTTAACTAGTCAGAGACAAGATTTATTTTTAGTATAGTTAGTACGCATACTGTGGTTATTAGGAAGAGTGATTCCCACCCAGAGAATCATTGTTTAATTAAAACAGCTCCCCCCCAAATAAATAGATAAATAAAATGAACCTCAAAACTTTCAGAAATGTCACACAAAGGTAAAAGGGACAATGGTAGAAATAAATGCATATGGGGCTGCATATGGGCTGCAGCATCTCCCTGTGCTGGAAGCGACTGCAGGAATTTAAAGGGCTAAAGGAAGAGGTGAGATTGTTTTCAACTTATTTATTCAGAATGTTACCATTTCAGATTACTTAATTTTGTACTTAATTAATTTATTGAGACTCTTCTTAACATTTGTTGTTTAAAAAAGTTAAGGCTGCAATAATGGATGGAATCCTGCAGCTCTTGCTCAGGTCCCTATTTGACCACCTAATCTTCCATAGAACTGTGAGTAAACAACCTTTGCAATAAAAGACAGCTAATGACAAAAATGTGCTCACATATGGAGGTGTTCCTGGACAGAACAGAGTTTTGGCAGAGCATCTAACATACGCACTTTTGCTGTAGTGCTATTATAATCAAGACAAGTGAGCTTTGTACTGTCTATAAGACTTTTGTCATTACTGCAGAGACCTTTAAGAAGTGCAGTGCTTCTTCCCCATCAGCTGGCACAGGTTCCTAGGACACCTGGACACGCTGCCAGACAAAACTACTGCCTGCCTCTGCTTCACTCAACACACTGTATGATTCACCACAAACTGCTGAAACCCTCACTTTGCAAATGCCTAAAATGGATATAACTATAATTAATGACCTCCAGGGTCTCTGATAAAGCCATTTAGCATTTGCCAGGCACTGTGTGGGCTTTGGGGTCAAAAACAGTAACAGCAAGGTAGTATTATGAAGAGTTTCATCCTCAAGTTATAATAATATTTGATAGCAAGATCTTCACGTTGTTAGAAATAAAATCACATTGCAGAAACATATAACAAAGAAAGTGAAATTGGATGCATCGCACATTCAAACAGACTTCAGGGTTTACAACTCACAATCATGGAATCTGTAAGGTTGGAAATGACCTCAGAGGTCATCTAGTCCAACCATCCACCTGCCATTAATATTGCCCACAAGCCACATCCCTCAGTGTCACATCCCCATGGTTCTTGAACAACTCCAGGGATGGTGACACACCACCTCCCTGGGTAGCGTGTGCCAATGCCTCACCACTCTTCCTGAGAAGAAATGTTTCCTAATATCCAACCCAAATCTCCCCTGGTTGAGGCTTTTGAGGCTCACATCCTATCATTCTTACCCAGGAAAAGAGGCCAACTCCCACTTTGCCACAACCTCCTTTCAGGGTGTCTTAGGGAGCAATAAGGTCTTCCCTGGGCCTCCTCTACTCCAGACTAAACAAACGTAGACGTTTTCTAGACCTGACCAGTTACACTGTGATCAGCCTGCTCTTACATAGGTCACTTCCGCAGCTGTTAACAAATGTGAAACAAGTGTGAAAATGCCAATTGCGGCACCTTACTTGCAATGGGAGGTTGCTCCAAGGTACGAGTTATCTTGAGCTGATTCAGTAACGTACATGAAGGACAAAGAGGTTGCTGGTAGCTCATTCTTTAACGCTGTCTGAGCTGCAAGGGCTTATGAGTCACACTCCGGACAGTCTGCAAGGAAAAACACATTACATTTTCCAGGCCACCAAAACTCAAAGTGAGAAATTTACACGTGTTCAACCCGGTCCCTCCTCCCCCCACACAGTCTCAGCTCCCATGGGATAGGGAATTTGTTCGTTAATTCTTGAGCTTAAGTCTTCATCTAAGGAAGAGATGAGCATCGAAGTCTCTCCTCTCATCTCGCATGGAGATGAAAGTTTCTCAGTTGGCCTCTTCACTGCATCCTCCCCCTTCCTGGAAGAGATGAATCCCCATGGAAGAAATTCTAAACCTCTGGCCACCCAGCATATCCATCAGAAATAAAAACATCTTCACTGAGAAAATGCATGCGTAGAACAGAGCACAATGCAAGGCGAGCTCTGCTTGCACAGAGCGGTAGGAAATGAAAGGTAAAAGCCAAAAAAGCCAAACGGAGTGGTGTTGAGATAACAACAGGACACTGTTTTGATCCCAGGAGATCCTGTGGTTTTTCTTTTTAATAGTGTCACATAGAGTAACTTATAAAGGAGGCAGGGAAGGTGACACAATTTTATAACTCTGCGGGGGCTTCACACCATGGGACAAGATTCCTATTGTACAGAGGAATATTGGAAAGAAAAGGGGGAAAGGAAAAAAAAAAAAAAAAAAAGAGCTTGCAAAGCAGATCTAAAATTACACCTATTCTCAAGAAAGATACAAATCTAGGCCAAAAGGATTGCTCATTACAATGAACTCCTAGGAACTTTTCTAGCAAATGCTTCACAGGTATTTATCAACTGAGCCCAGGGCAGGTAAGGAGGATCAGAAAGAAAGAAAAACAGCCGGCTTTCTCTCCACAACTCTCTCAGCCCATTTTCTACAATTGTAGAACTTCTAGTGAGTGTGGCCAGGCCTTCTCTACCCAGAGATAGAATATTATGCATCAAGAAGGCTTTTTGCTCTCTCTGTTCCTCAGTCCCACCACCGGCAGCAGGGGTGGGCTCCCATTGCACCAATGGGCTCTGTATTACCTAAGGATGCTCTGCCTCATATACACAACAGCAACAAATCAGTTGCAAATTTCAAGCCAAAATGTGGAACAAACCCAAGATAATGCCACCCTCTTATGAAAGAAACTCATAAACAGTTAAGCCCAAAACATCATCAACCAGGCAGGTTAAGAGGGAGAAACAAAAAGTAACAACACTGTGTGGGCATCTGTGATTCTGAAATGATAATGCGAATCCGGGGCCATCAACACAGTGGGATGAACCCCCCCCCCACCCCGTCCCACTGTTGCTCTTGTGAGGTGAGGTCTTCAAAGATCTCTGTCTGAGCTAATTTCAGTTGTTTGCTGCAAAACTTCTTTTCTTCCCTTCCCACTCTGCATCGCACAATGCTCTTTTTGGTGTTTCCGTTCACACCGCGGGCACTGATCCCTGCCAGGAGAGGTGTCAAAACTTCTAATAAAACGACTGCTCACGCAGAAAGTCTCACAGCCGAAATTTTGGAGCCCTACACACTCCCACACAAAGCAGGGCTGTCAGATCGGATTGCAAGGTGTCAGTTTACCCAATTCAAACCTGAGGCTCTATTAAAAAAAATGCACAACAACCCATCCCCCTGCAGACATACACACGAATGGAAGACGTCAATCAAAAGTAATTAATAGTTTTCCTTCCTCTTCCACTCTCCAAAGAATGCCAGGAGACAATAATCTGTGAACTCAAATGACCGACGAATAATATTCATGCAAAAACTGGGCTGGTGGTGAAATATTCACAGGAGCTGTCAGTGCTACCTGAAGGCCATAGTCCAGACCACCTCCAAAATGCCTCTGCACTGCTGTGCTCAACTGCGATGTGGAGTTTGGGAGGTGACAGAAGGCGACGGCGCAGATGGGGAGGACAGATGTGGGGATAAGCCAGATGTGAGGGAAAGAGCTCGGGGCCAGATTGGAGCCTTCAGCACCCACCATTTACGTCAAGCAACTGTGAATGATCTCATTTCCCAAGTCATCTTAGGGCAAAATGTTGCTTTCTGTAGAGGAGCCAATGCTTTTGGGGGCTTGTGAAAAAACAAAGGATCCAACTGAGTTTCACTGAAGCCTTCAGGGATTTAACCCAAACTCCTCCAAACTGAAGGGCAGAGTTCTGTTATCCAACAAGACCTGCACAGGAGGGCAGTGTTCCAGTTTGCTGACCCTTCACCTCAGCATCAGACAGCATACCAAGTGCTAGAATGCTACTTTAACAAATAGGTGTGCACTTACTTGCAGAAGGATACAGAGAGGCTATCGGGTCTGTAGTCCCACACTCTGTCTCCCTCATTCACCCACAGAATCCCATACCATATTTGCTCCTAGCCATAACATGGATCCCAGCTGCGTATCTCTGCTTTCCCCCAAACACACCCACGGATGTGTTGGATCCAATTCATGTGGATGGAAATGTATTAGTAGACAAGGAACTATAAATGTATCAAAAAAAAAAAATCCAACAACCTCCCTTTTTCTTCGTGTTCCTTCTCTGGAGACAAATGCCCCTCTTTGGAGCCTCCTGATCATGCACATGGAGGAGGCAGACACACCTGGCTGGCAAAGTGAGCTCTCTCCAGCTGCATGTGATCACCTCACCTCCCATCAGCCAAGCTGCTGTGGCTTAACAAAGAGTGACTATTAAAACTATTGTGCAACTTTTTTTTTGCTATTTCCCATCCAGTTCCATGTGTAAAGGCACGATTCTGCAATTTAACAGTGAAAAGCGGTTTCTCAATGTATATGCTGAAGTTCTTGCGGGTGGTAAATGACCCTAAATCATCCACTTTCACCATCTAATACGCACGCATTGCTTTTATGGACAGATATCATATATATGTTCTGAAGGCTTATTTTTTCCCCCAAAGCTTTCCCCCCCCCCCACATTTTCAAACATATTGTCTACATATCCTAAATCTAGTCTGAGTGGCAAGACGTTGCATGATGCAGGTAGCTCCTCCCAGCCCTCTTGTAGGCAGCCTCACTGTAAGACAACCACTACTACTCTTGCAATCTGTAAAGGGCCTTAAGTTGTTGCTGCTGCTGTAACCCCATAAAGCTCTCTTCTTTTGTTCTCTTCTTGAGTCTGGTTCCTAGTACCCTTCAGACATTTTATTGATCTTTCTCCCCCTCTAGCTCATACATGCTAATTGTACCTCTGTAGCAAAACAATCTTATTATCATGTTAATTAGTGGGAGGGTTGTTGAGGGTTTCCAGTTCATTACCTGCTAATTTCAAGATAAATGAATCCACAGGTTACTAAGTAAATAAGGTCACCTACCAAGTACTTGTAAACGTGTTTGTAAACAAGGAGGGGAGATGGGGAGGGAGAGAAAGGGAAGCATGTTTGGCTTGGATGGTGGGAAGTAGCTTTGGATACGGATTTGGCATCCCATGCTGGGGTGACTCCATTTCCCTTGAACTCATTTGTAATGGAAAGCGAATGTTTGCTGTCCACCTGGTTCCCCAGTGGGACGTTTCCTCCCTGCAACTACTTTGTGCACTCAAAAGGCTCTTTGTGAGCAGATTACTCATTCGGAGGTTCAGTTGATTGTTGCTGCCTTTTGTGGTGAGAGCCAGGAGTGAGGACATGCACAAGGCAAAGCAGCACCAAAGGGGGAACAAAAAGCATGGTAGTGTGAGTCACGTAACCTCCCCCTCCACAGCCTCACATGGCTCAGGGTTATTCATATTGCCTTTATATGCAGGGACTTGGGACAAAGGGATTCAATGGGCAAGGGGAAATAAACAGTCAGATCCTCTGCTGGGGTAAAATGATATATTGCTTTGAAATCCATGCTTCTACACCACCCCCAAACCTCCAACGGAGACCTCTCCGAGTGGGGCAAGTGGATAAAAGGACCATGTAGAAAAGCCTATCTGAGCTATACGGATTGCAGAGGTAAAGTTATCAGCAGACAAAATGGAAAACGATGCTGAGTGAGCTCCCCTGGGGTCTGCCCTGGGACCAGTTCTGTTCAACATGTTCAGCTTGTTAAAGCTAGTGAAATAAAGAATATGAGAATTAAATGTTCAGAGCACACCAAGCTGGGGAGGGCAGCCAACTCACAGAAAGGAAGGAGGGCAACTCAAAAAGAGCTGGATACATTGAGGGGGAAAAAGCAAAAAAAGGAAAAAAAATAATAATAATTTTAAAAAAAAAAAATTAAAAAAAGGAAAAAGGTCCAGCAAAAAAATAAGGCATCACTCCCTGAGAGCAAATTTGGAGTCCAAGCCTGGGTAGGAACAAGACACATGAATACAGAGAGGCAAGGTGGTGATCCATCATTAAGGACATGAAGAGATGAGCAGACCTCAGGTTAGAGAAGAGAGAGAGCTGACTGTCATGATGTTGTGGAGAAGGCAAACATCATATTAGCATTTGTAAGCAGGAGCATTGCCAGCAGGATTCCTGAATGGCCTCCAGCCCATGCAGAGCTGGCTGGGGCCAGGTTTAGAGGGAGAGCTGAAAGATCAGAGCTCTGGGAATCCATCCTATGAAAAAAGGGACAAGGAAAACAACTGTTTCAATGGAGGGTCTTCAGAAATGCAAAAGATGAAAAAAGGAAATCATCTACCCTCCACAGTCATACTGACTACACCAGGAAGAAAAAGTTTATCCCAGGGTAAGAAGGATTCAGGCCAGAAGAAGTCAGGTGCCTGTACTACATGTTTAGAGCCAGCTTAAGGACCCAAGAACATCCAAGACTGGCCTATTGGAGATTTGCAACTTTGTGAGGAGGCTGAAAGCTTGGCAAGGTACCACCAGAGATTCAAACTAGCAGTAGTGTCTTGGGTTTAGGTATCTGAATGAGTCCCTCAGTGCAGCTTCTTAAAGCTCTGGGTGGTGAACGGTGGAGTAATTTGCATGAGAATGCTATAAAGTCTTTGGAAGAAGCTGGCACAGTCTGCCTCCCTTGAGGCACTGGGATCCAGTAGATCCCTACCCAGAACCACCTCGGATACTTCTAGTTTTGTACATAGGAAAGAACTCACCAACCCTCCTTCTGACAACAGTGTTGATGGATTCATCTTTCAAAACCCTCGTCTGAGTCTGTTCCAGAGGTTAGTAGCAGTTCAGAGAGGAACACAGACTCTCCAAGGGTGGTCCAATGAAGTAGACCCGAGAGGAGCTGGGCAAATTGCAGTGAGTCATCCATCTGCCCCATCCCACCTTTTTCTCTAAGGGAGATGTCTGTAAACACTTTTCCACTTTGCCAAATTTGTTCCAAATTCTGTTTAAAAGATACACTTGTGTGTGAATTTCCTTCTTTTTCCCTGAGTTGCTTTTAAAACTTGTTATTTGTGCCAAAAGCTCTGTCATATGAGTCACCTGATATTCTCCCACCAGCTGGCTGAGCATGCAGCAAGTTGTATCATCAGCTTCCAAGGGTGAATGATCATGAGAAACATATTTAAAACTGCTTTTTGCGGGCATGCATGATAGAAATAGCCAGTTGAATGTTTGCTAAAAACAAGTGCAAAAGCACCACAAAAAAAACAACTGGCCAGGCAAATTCATTTCATTTCATTTTCTTTTTTTCTTTCCCCTCACTCCATTTTTATTTGAAAAGCTGTATTTTTCTCCAGTTTTATGAACTAAAAAGTAGAAACAGCTTCTTTTTAAGAGTAGTGGTTGATATCAAATGCATTTGAAATCCTTCTTTGAACTCTGAATTGCTTGTGCATTTATTTGGATATCAGCAGCTCAAGGAGCTTAAATATCAAGAATGGCAAATATGAGGAATATTCAGTGTGAACTTATCATCACTGTAACTGAACAATTCAGTTGTATGCATGAAACATCATCAAATTGGATTCTGTATAAGTAATTACTTAATTTTCACCTGCTCGCCATATAGGATTGAAACAGACTTAAGAAACAACACTTTCTGTGTTCACTTTTGGAGTGGGCTTGGGAATTTTGGGCTTGTTTTTCTGTGGTTAGCTGTATAATTAACCCAAAGTCTATTAAGGCAGACTCGAGTGTTTGTACCACCTGGTTTTGGCATCCCTTTCAGCTCACCTCTAAAGTTACTGTGCAAAGTGAAGATACAGCAGCCCAACTGCCATCTGAAACACTGAATTCTCTCCTCTTCTTTTTTTTAATTAAGATAATAAATTGGTCTTAAATTATCCCTGAAATCAGACCAGTGTTGATTACAATGGGTCTCATGCTGTGACAGCTCAAGATGATGTTATTTTTATTCCTTTTCAATGAGATCTTAATCTCTCCCTGCGTGTAAACAAATTGTCACAGTAACCTTGTTCTTTAATCTCCCAGCTGAAGACCTTTAAAGCATTGGGAGATAACAGATCTAACTGAGATTTCATCAGCTTTCAGGCTTTTACAGATATGCCGCATGCCTCTCCCACTGCTGCAGTCTTTAAATGTTGAAGGAGAGAAGTGCACATTACACTCAAACGCTCGCCTTAAACGTTTGAAAATAGTATCCGCCCAGCAACATGCACTCCGGGGCTCAGATCTGCAATGGAATTGGGATGCAGGCAGGAGGCAGGTTGGTGCCTCCATGGCAGAACCGTGGCTCTTCGGTGTCACTGCCCTGCTCTGGACTGTGGCAGGAATAAATGCTGGGCTGCATTTCTTATTCCCCTCCTAGCAAAAGGAAACTGTTCCAGCGAGCAGTTAGGAAGAAGAATGAAAGGATTGGGAGGTAGCTCACATTTTTTTCTCTTCCACCTGCTTTGCAAATATGAACTAATTCATCTTCTAAAGCAACAGATACATAATTATACCCAGTCAGCTATTACAAATGGGGAAAAAGAGGCAACAGGCAGCAAAGTTATTTGCCTAAGGCCCCGCAGTCTCTGGCTCACGAGCGGTGAGTAATTGCCCACCCTGGGGAACCCAAATCTTCGGCCTCACTGCTCTCCTCTGAATACTTTGGAGCAAACTCTCAGGATTAGCTGACATCAATAACTGCTTTCCAGCTAAGTTCCCAAACCTTTTTTCCACCGGCGCATGGCAGGGATAATGCTGCCGACCCCACCTGTGAATACTTCTTTAAAAAATAATGTCAACAATCTGCGTGTCAGGCTTACTTCAGTGCATTCAGATGAGCATTTTTCATGTTTGAGGGCATGTAAGCATCATTATTCATAGTGGTAGGACTGGGAATACTCAATAGCATCCATAAACCTGGTGTGCATTTCCTTACAGGTGAACATTATTTGTGAGTAGACATATGGGTACATTTTCCAAACACTATACAGGAGCCACTGCACACAGGAAAAAATCTGTTCCTGTTAAAATGGCTTTTGCCCAGGCATCTATTGATGCTTGGAAAATGCACTCCATTTATTTACTGGCGTGCCAGTTATTTGTCTATATAACAATGTTTTCTGTCAAGGCAAAAAATTTATTGCTCGTACAGTTTAAACTCTTTCATTGAAAATTCAGCCAAAACTATTCCAAGTCTGACAGAAAGGCCTCTCCGCAAACAGCACAGATATCTGCATCAGGTTTTCAGTAATACTGTCCCCCATTTACTGCTGACTTTCATTTGTTTTAATATGCTTCCAGATCAAATTTAAAAGCACTTCATATATTTCAAGAGTATTTTAAAGATGGAGCAGATCTACGTTAACAGCTTATAAGTAGCAAATAAATATACATACATACATGTGTGTATATAAAATGCAAATTGCTTTTCATTAACATCGCTATCATCTGAGAATTATTTCTCTGCTTCTGGATGTTTGCTTTCCTGAGAACTTGGAGTAAATAAGCACTTTTCAGATTAAAACAGACAGGGTTTTCCAAGGAAGAATCTTAAGCTGATGGTACAAAATATACCCACATTTCATTTGACATTTCTTAATCAGAAAAAAACAAAATGCTGCAGCAGCAAAAACAACAATAACCAGTTCTCTAATATCAAATTATTCTACAAATGACTCTCCAGTTTGCCAAATTATTTTCTTGGACTTGAAAGAGCCACAACTTAATGACGTGAGGATACAAAAAGTTGGGCTCCATAGGTCTGAAATGCTTATTTTTTGTTCAGGGTGAGTTTTTCTTCTGAAATTCCTTCAACTTTTCTCTCTTTCTTTCTCTTTTCTTTTTTCCTCTTTTTCTTTCTCCCTTTCTCTGTTTCTCTCCTTCTTTCTCACTTTCTTTCCTTCTCTCTAAGCATTCTGCCATTCAGTTTCTAGGAGCATTGATATAATCATCTCAGGAATGATTCCAGAGAATCACGGTTACTCATCGTTTTCTGAAATATTATAAACAGATAATAGGAAGCATTTATTTATTCATTTATTTGCCAGCAGGCTGGTGAAGTGACAACACTTGGGGCTGAGTTTGGGAATATTTACTAGCTGATGTCTGAAACCAAACGGCAGCAAACATGGCTCACAGTGTGAGGAAAAATAAGCTGCTATTGATTATTCCCTATTTATATGCTTCAGAATTTCAGTTTGGAGAAAGAAAGAACACGAGAGACCTTGCCCAGGGTTGAGAGGCCTGACTGCTCCAGAGGCATGTTGTCCCTGCAGCTCCTGATCACATGCCAAACCCAAATACAGAGTCTCCCCATTACCTCCATCGTCTCCAGTGTCAGGAGGAGTGACAGCCATGAGCAGAAGCTGCGTGATGTGAAGGCAGGGCAAGGCTCTCAGAGAGGACAACTCCATTAAGGCATTGCAGCAGGGCAGAGCACACCTCTCTCCTTGCTTTGCTATAGGTAATTCCTCCATTGGATACACAGAGGAACAAGTTCGTAGGATACTTGCACTATTGCATGGGGCTGCTCCACCACTTAAAGACTTACAGCATGCACACCTTACAACCAGAGATAACACAGGGACACTTTGTTTTGCTAATCTGAAACTAATTCTTGAATCACTTCCTAACCACCCTTTCTCCCTACAGTCATTCCAAAAAGAAAACATTCCTGATAAGATGTTATTAAAAATGTATAGTGGCTTTAAATGTAAATATCAGCCGGCAGCTCTGCCATAGATTCCACAGCTGCAGTTCACATCTATGTGCTTGGCACCATCTATTCCTGATCGTAACGAAGGCTAGCAAAATACCACAGCCCAAACCAAGCATAACTTGTCTTGCAACTTCTGTAAGAGTGAAGATCAATTTTCTCCCTGAGCAACAGCCTAATTCATCAGCAGAGTGGAGACTAAACTGTGGCAAGAACAAATAGCAGGGAGGTGAAGAGAGAAAGAGAAGGGGCTGAAAGGAACAGAAAGACAAAGCAATTTGCAAGCTAACAAGGTGCAACCTGGGCTGGAAAAGGTGGTTCTGTGCACAACCCCTGTGTGCCATTTGCACAGCAGAAAGCCCCAGATTTACACTGTGAGACCTATCCTGCACTAAGGCATCAGTTGCTTCACTATAAGCACATCCCTTTCTCTCATTAGTCTGTTTGAAACCAGCTGAAATGTGGAGAGACAGATACCTCCATCCACCGCTCCAAACAGCCTTCCCCGTGGTGCTGCCAGCACAGTTTTAAAGAAGATGGTGTAGATGATTGCTTCAGTGAATTTAAACATGATGGCAAATAACTATGCTTAATAAAACTGAGAGAGCCTTAATGATTTCATTTTTGTGATTTAATTTATAAAAGCAAAGCTTAATCATTTAATGGCGTCATTAAGAAAACACCACAGGAAGTTTAGAAATAAAGAATCATCCATATCTCCTGAGAAATGAGGTTTTTTTTTTTTCAAACATTCAGCTCATGACAAAATAAAATGGAAAGCTTACAGCTCCTTAAATAATTGCACTTGAAATATAAGCAATCCCTAAAGAATCCATTTAGCCTCATCTTCTGCAGCACTGAAGAACTGCATTTCTGCTCACCACTGTGTGAAAGAGGCTCCACAAGTAAGAGACAACACTGGTGATGGGAGAGTGTGTAGGCTTTTTTAGTTAAGGAATTCTTTGGGAACTAACTGCAAACGTCACAGCAACAACAACAAAATAAAATGAAATAAAAAAACCATGTTTATTGCAAAAGCAGCAGTTTAACATAAAATCACGCTATAACATCATATTTGGTGAAACGATGATGGAAGCACCCCTTACGAGCAAATCACAGTGCGTGTGTCTGCATGTCTGTCTGTCCATGCATGCACGTGCACACACAACTGTGTATGAGTCCCTCATGCAAGTCTCCAAGGACTGGATTAACCAAGAGTTTGCATTGGGGTAATGGAAAATATGACCTCATTAGCACTAGGTTTGTCATTTGCTCCATAACACAAAAGTAAATTACAATGTATTAATACAGTTAGTGTTGTTTTTAATGTGCACTGGGATACAATAAAAGTTTTTATTAGGGAAGTGTGATGGCATGTTTTCACTACAGCATTAGCACTTGTCTTCTGATAGGGCAGCCAGTCATATTACCCAGTGGAACACTCCTATAATGATGTAGTAAAATTTGACTCTGATATAGTAAAATCTGTTTATGGCAAAGCTGCTTTTTCACACAATTGGGCTGGGGCAGGGAGCACAAAGGACATAGCTAGAAGAATTCCTTTGTAACTCTGTGTTCATAGAATGTGTTTCAAAGCAAACAAACAAACATTCCCAGGCTTCAGGCCTGCCCAGAGAAATTACCATGCCCATACTATCCATTTCTCTCCACATGGTTTCTTCTCTTCTTCACCCCATCCAGCAGCTGCCATAAATTAGTGACCACGTCTGGGTGAAGGAACCCAAACAGTATTGTAACTTCACACACTTTTAATGGGCTTGTCGCAGAGTTTTTCATGTACAACCCAACCCATATAAAACCACCTCAGGCACACTCATGTTAGAAGCAAAGTGATGGAGGAGAGCAGGGGGTGAGATCCATCCCAGAGTGAACAGAGCTTGCTTGTGCTTGCTGTGGGGCTGGCAGCCCACACACTCCTGCCCACGCTCCATTATTACCTTCCCAACAACAGGTCTGTGGTACTAATGAAGGCTCGCAGGTGCTTCCCAGATTGCTCATTTTAAGCCACGAGTTTGCCTTTCCCCTTTTGCTAAGTGGACAAAGAAAGCTTCATACATTTAAACTCATTCTCATAGACTCCATCCACTGTCTCTCTGCTCTTCCTCTTTTCCTCTCCCCTCATTTTTGCAACCTTTCATGTTTGAGGGTAAAGAAATGTTTGAGGGTTTTGCTTTTCCATCTGAGATGAACTGAACCAGCTCAGTTATCCCTTTGGAGGGTTTTGTGAGAACAAGAGCTGGAGAGCAATATTTTCTACAATAATCTGTGAGAAATGTTCATTAAAAGAAGGAAAAGATTGTGAGAAAGTCCTGAATAAGGCTTTGTAGTGAATTGAGCCAACTAACCCACGCCTGTGGCTTGCTTGCTGGTCTAGTGACAGTAGTTGAAAGTTATTTATTTGTTTGTAATATACTTTTCCACCGGAACACTTTAGTAATAAAGAGACATGAGGGGAGACACATTAGAAAGTGTGCCATACATCAAAATGAAAAGTACCACATAAGCTACATGATAAACGTAGGATAAAATGTACTTTGTTTTCCACAAGACAAAGCAATAAGGAAAATGCTGTGTCTGGTGTAATTCTGAGCTTGGAACTTCTGCTTGTTATTTATTTTTATTAAGCAAATATACAGCCCTGTAAATGTACCTGGTGCTAACTAAACAAGGATAACATGCCGTCCAGGTCGGGAGAAGTTCAGAGCCCAACGTGGCCAAGGTACTGTGCAGGATGGGCAAGACAAAAGACCGTGATTCTGGGTAATATTGAGAGGTTTTAGGTGAAAACATGCAGAATATATAAAAGAAGCATATAATGGGGCTATTGAAACTCCACATAATCATTAACAGGTATAAACGTATCTCCTTCTTAAACACTCTTCTCCTTCCCATTTATTGATTTATTCCCTGGTGGCATATTGTTTAAATCCTTCACTGCGGATCCCAAAGCAAGGACAGCCTTTGTGTTATTTGTACAGTGCTTAGCACAGCCCGGCCCCGATCTTTCACCAGGGGCTCTTCTTATTTCTTTTGCCAGCATTGCTAATATAATGAGCAGAACTGAAGACGAGAGCAAGGAAGAAAAGCATCTGCAAGACTAGAGTCAACAAAATCTGAGGATGACACCAGAGGACTCCAGACAAGAAAGGGGGAGAGGAGGAGGAGAAGGAAGAAAGAGTTTCCGCGGGGGCAGTGGCAGTGATTATCTGCTTTGCTTCTCTTACTTATTTGCTCAGGAGCTCTTGCAGTTTTACTTGAAAACACACAAGGAGAAAAGAAAAAAAAGAGAGAAAAAAGAAGAAGTTATTTTGACTTACAAAAGCGAGGAAAGGTCATTAGGAAGACTTGAGAACCAATAAAGCTCTTTAAATCCTTCCTACTTGTAATGCATAGAGCAAAGCTTACAGGAAAGCTGCAGCTAAGAAAATTACAAATGGTAATGCTATTATTTGGCATATAGTTGCCAAAGGCATTCAATATAAAGATTTTACAGAGGTGTCAACTGATATATAGCAAACACACAAACAGTCTCCAGCACTGTAACATATGCAAGGAGAGCCGAGGCTAAATATTAAGCATATGAATTATATATTGCTGCAACGCGAGGCTGAGAAAATGCTTGCTGTGCACCATAGTTAAAATGAGCAATAAATACCAGCGTTAATGCTGGCAATGTCTTGTTGGGGAAGGTTCCTCCAAGGCCCCTCTCCCAGGTTTGGGTTTCAAACCGTTTTCTGCTGCGTTGGATAATGAAGTGATTAGACTGCTCCTTTCCGAGACTGTTACATATTTAAAACAGGTTCCACCGCTGCCTTGTTTTAAACATCAGAACCTGTTTTGGGCGCCAGAAATGTGAAACATGAACATCAATAGCTTTCTCCTGCCAAGATAAGAGCTTGCTGCAGAGGCCAAACACATGTCTTTCTTTCCTTCCCCAGGGAGGTTCCTGGATAAGGAATAGGTGTGTCTGTACCTGAGCTGCTTAAAATGGCTCAGCCACATATGTGCATTTTGTGAACTTCCCTTTGCTCTTGCTGAGATTTTGTCCTCAGAACCGCAGCCATCTGCGTCCTGCAGGCCTGAGGCCGGCCCCACTGCTAAAGGGATTTTAGCACTGGGGTTGGAGCCTCATGGTAGATGAGAGCCCCTTCGGAGGGGCTCAGCAAGAAATCCTGACCCCCAGGATTGCCCTTTGAAAGCAGCAGCAGGTTCCTCTCGATAAAACTCGATGCGATTCATCACCACCCACCTCGGCGCCAGGGAGGTTCAGGTGAGGGAGGCGATAGTGATGCAAATGTGTGACACTGCTGCATGTCAAAGCAGAGCTCCTGGGCCAGGAAAAGCAATGTCTGGTCATGCTGGGCAGCCAAGGCGATGCCTCTGCCACCTCGTGCTGGCAGTGCTGCCCATGCCTAACACCCCACACAAGTGGGACAAAGCACAGCTTTGTCTACAGTAAGCTTGCCCAAAAGGCAAATTAGTTCTTGCAGCTCAAGTTTAATGAACAAAAAGTGCTAGTAGTAACCAGACCCTTCCCTCCCTCCGACAAGGTGGGGTAGTGTCAGGGCAAACTCAGCTGGGGACTGGAAGAAAGACTTTCCTTGTGTTTCGCCCTGCTTGAGTGACTCTGTGCAACCCAACGCAGGGCTGATCCACCTTTGGCTGGCTTCCCCTGAGGTCTCAGCAGAGAAAAGAGTCACCTGAGCCAGGCTGCCACCCAGCTGCTGGCTGCCAGCCCTAGGATGCTCTCTAGGGAGACAGCTGGAGCCCAAACCTGGGCTTCCCAGCTGAGATTTCCTTCCATCTCTTTTGTTTTGCCACACGAAATGTTCGGAGCTCTGCCCTTCCCAGTGCCATATCTGCACACTATCTGCTTGCTTGTGCCTTGAAATCACAACAGAAAACACAACAAAAAATACATAAATATATATATATATATATATATATATAATGTATATAGAAGAATAATATGTAATGTAGAATGATATATAATATTATTGATATATAATATATAACAACGTATAACAATACGTAACAAATTAGGCACCTCCAGAAACTCAGTCAGATTGTAAAAAATGACAGTATTTCACATTTCCTTCTTCAAAATGTACATCAAAACTACCAGGTCACTCTTATAGTGCAAGGACCAATGGGGATTCACAACTACATTCAGAGTTGCTGGACTTGAAGCCATAGAGTGACTTCAGCTTCACCCTTTATTATATGTGTAAGTTTGGTCTGACCGTATGTGCAGAGCCAGTCCTGAAGCACTGGCAGCCACCTTTGAAGTAGAAACAGCAGTAAGAGAACACAGACTTGGACAAACACTGGAAATGACCCCAAAAATGCAGGGAGTTTGGATAACAAAAATGATGGTTGCATTGTGGTATTTTGGCTCCGGTAAGGAGCCAGAGCTCCTAAATCTTCACAAGCAGCACCATCCAATTTTTAAGCAGTTAGGCAGTGATAAATAAATGCTCATTTAACTGCTTCTTATTGAAATTAATAGGAATGAATCATCCTGGCATTTTTGAAAAATCTCTCTGAAGCAGCTTAGGTGCCCAGATATCTTCAGCAGCATAGACCTGAACAACTGTTCAAGTACTAGTTAGAACCTGCTTCCTGATGTGTCTCACAGCACTAAATCACATAGAATGAATGGAGTTTTTAATGAATGAGAGAAGATGGGGCTCATCTGCCAAGCTCCCCTTGCCTTGTGCTGAGCATGGCAGTAGCTGTTTCTGCCTTCCCTTCAAAATTTAGGCAGAAACCACACACCCCAGTTCCTCCATTCTGTTAGCCAGGGTTGCACGCACATCCCTTCCATTGCAGTGCTGCTCTTGAGCCCTGGATTTATTACATTTCCCGAAAGATTTCAGTGTTTTCCTCCCCAGCTCCCTGAGCACACATTGTCTCCCCAGGGAGGTTACACCCGTGTCCAACTCTCTCCTGTGCCACGGCACCTAGAATACTACCTGGCCTCAAAGCCCCTGACAAACCCAAGCTTTGTTCAGGCAGGCTCCCTCTCACTTATCCATTGGGCTCCCAGAGAGCTCAAAATAACTTCACTAGCTCGTTGCTTGAGAGGCAGAATCCATGCTACTCTGTCAGATTCCAGCCACCAAAAACTCAAGCTGCCACAAGTACAGAGGTCAGAGGAAGATGGGACGGGGCTGCCAGAGGGAGAAAGAGAGCTCAGTTACTGTTGTGGTCATGAGCTTGTTCCCAGCCAAGGCTTTAGTCCATGGGAGTTGCTGTGAGAAGAGAAGTGAAGGGAAGGCATTTGGGAATGCTTTGCATCCTTTTGTGTTTGATTTTGGATAGCTTGGGAGGCACAGCACATTCAGATCCCAATGTCATTGTTTAAGGGGTTGTTTGTTTTCATTCCCCTCCTCCCAACACAGAAAATTAAATTTGGCACACGGAGACCGGGCACTGATGACTCTTCAGGGATAGATTTTTATTACATTTAGGAGACAGTCAAAATAGTTTTTGACATTATTTTATTCTAGGAATTATAACCGAAATCCTGAGGGATGGAGACACGCAAAGCCCACTGTAAAGCAGTGGGAGAAGCTGATTGCCCAAGGCTCCTTTGAAATCCCAGATTATGTTATGGATATAGTCACACAATTGAAAGTGATCCATTTAGCACAGTTTAACCAGTTACTGCCTGCCAGATGAGGTGTGGGAACTGCTTCTGTGGTTGAAGCAAACTTGCTAGCTACCAGGTGGCTGTACTTCAAGCAAGGGCATGGCACCGATGGGTGATAGCTCCTCCACCCACAGCCTCTCAACCAGCACGTCGTGTGCCAGCACCTCGTGGCAAGGAATTGTTATATCACTGGGATGCATCCTAACAGCACTTCTAAGCTTCCAGCATGTGGTGGCCTCAGTGCATCTGCTGTGTGTCTGAGGGTACAGTCCTAATGCTGCAGACAAGCTATATGGGATGAATGAAACAATAATCAGTGGGTGAAGGACAGAAGGTAATAATAATGCTAGGTAGAGTGGATAATAGGTACATAACACGTGCTTTTTAAAACTGCAGGATGTCCAGAATTGAGTCTTCACTGCATTTAAGGGAAAGGGAGATTTGCTCCAGAATGAATATAGAAGCATGGGTTATTGTAGCATTGCTGTTACAGGGGAACAAAATAATGCAAGCCCAAATCTCAGGCATTCTTTGCATATGGTTGCAACTCTGCCTGTGCAAAGAAAGTATCTGTATGCAAAAAATAAAAAATCAAAATCAAAGCATGAGGTTATCTTTCTTTGAAAAGTATGCATTGTTTCACATTTGGAAAATCTGAAACAAGCTCCATATATTTGGCCCCGGAAACTCAGCTGGCTACTTGAATTAAACTGGCCAGCTACATCTTTTCCACAGCTCCGCATGCAGTTAATAATAGCAGTACTTTGAAGTTAGCCAATTCCTTTCCTCTGACAGTCTCAGAGTGCTTTTGAAATGCAACTAAATGTTATTATTCCCATGTAGTAGCTCAGGATAAACCATGAGAAAGTAAATGGTTTGCTGAAGGCTGCAGAGTGGCAGAGCTCAAGTTTCCTGTGCCTGTTCCTGTAGGTCAGTGACATCTAATTTGGGGGTCCCACGCTGCAATGCATTTCCTTAAGGAGACATTTGAAGCTTTTCACCCTGGTCCTTTCCTTTATCATATGACTATTAGGGGACTGAATTGGAGGCATTCCCATCTTATACAGCCATGCGGTAGATGTGTGCCCTGTGTGATGTGGGAGAAGAGTTGTTTTGGGACCCAGAAATATGAAAGCAGCAGGGGCTGACCTGAGCATCACAAAATCTCACCTCCAGCTCACTGCATGCCCAAATCCTAACCTCAGCCAGCAGAGAGGGCTGCAGAGAGCAGGCTCTGAGTGGGATAAATTGTGATGGGCTAGAAGCTATAGCTATGACTCTTCTGTTCTTACTAATACACCTGCAATCACTCACTGTGTTCATTATCACAACAGTTCTTGTATTTTTATTCATCAGTGAGAGCAAAATGACCGAGCCTCCTGATGCCTTTGTCTGTGAAACACTTTTGTCTGCTGTTTTTGTATCACCTTTGCCATCGCAGCTGTAACAAATCACCTTGTTAATGTTACAGTGCTTGTTCTTGTGGCCCGGGGTGATCCCTTGTAGACTGGTGGGCAATGCTCACATAACTATAATCCAACGCATTTTCATGCAATTAGTATGCGGCGGAATGGTCCTCAGATACTCACCCACATGCAAAAAGATTAAATAAGACCCATTTAGCATTACGAATCGTCCTGTTAGGAGTTAATGAGGTCTGGTAGCTTGCCAAAGTCCAACACACAGAAAGCTCTGGCAGGCCAGGAGGGGGAAAAGGAGGAGCTGCTGGGTTCAGCCAGATAGACCTTGAAGTGCAACAGCTGTGCCTTGTCTTTGAGGAGAGGATCAAGTAGAGAATATGAGATAGGCAAACGTTGGCTTAAACTTTCTTCTCTCTTTGATTGTCCTTGGACATCTGCCTCATCTCCTGTCAAGAATGTTTGGCAGCTGTGAGCCCAGAATAACACAACTGCTCAGCCAGCCCACTATCGCCGTCCTCTAATACTTTAAGCCAACTAGTCTCTGCTGTGTGCCTCGACCGATCCTGAACTATGCTAATGCCTTGAGCTAACTAGGCTTTCTAACGGCCCAGGAAATACATAGAAGTGGGGTCTGTGGTTTATTTTCCTCACGTGCTAATTGGCTTTAATTGTTGGCCAATTGGATTTCAAGATGAGAAAAGGGTGCCCCAGACAAAAGGAAAAGTGTTAACATAAGACCGTGGGAGAGACGGGCCATTCTGTTCAGTTTCTAATGCAGTAGACTTTATGCAGATACGTAAGTCTCAGGGCAATGGCTGTCCTAGAAAGATTTCTCAAGCATAACCAATGCAGTTTCTTATAAAATATATGCTTCCATATGGGCTGAATGTCATTAACGTTCAGCTATTTGCTGAAGTATAAATTCCCATCTTTCAGAACCAAAGCGTTTGTGCTCGTTTCACCTCAAAAATGCAGGTGTAGCAAATGGGAATACCAGATTAACTCAGCTAGTGGCTTTATAACTAGAAATTCTTCTTCCAAAGCTTCATTTTTCCCCCACAACCATGGCAAGGGAGTAGGAAGGGCTTCCATCCTATATATACCTCTATGCTTGTTCAACACACACAAGCTCTCTCTAAATAACGGCACTCAGGTTCTGCACCCATGCATCCTGTGAGCAGGGTATCACATCATAAGAGTCATTCTTTGGTGACACCAGATTTATTACCACTGCATTTCCATTTTCAAATAAGTTTCTGGGAAGAGAATTGGGCCATGTTAATATACCTGTGAGATCAACCTGTCCAAGTGGTGTCTGTGAAATCTTTAATGTGCTTGTCCCCCAACATCCCTGATAGTTAGGGTAGTGCAATTATATGTCTTTTGTTGAGGGCACAGAGGGAGACATCCTCAGAGGTAGCTGGGATCATAAATAACTATGAAAATATGTGCTAGAGAGACTAAAGGCCAGCTTTTCAAAACTAAATTAATAGGATTTAGGAACTTAACCTGCTTAAGCGCTTGTAAGAACTTTCTGAAGGACTACAGAAAACTTATCAGAAGTGATTTGCTTTGGTCAATTCAGCAGCTTTTTGCAGAGAAGGAGTCTACGTCCTAAATCCCAATGATGGGAACTCAGTGCCATTAGGACCCAGCCAAGTTCCTGAGCAGAACTTCAAACAAATCCTCATCTTTATATAAAACATCTAGAAATAGGATCAGATTATGGCATTGTGAAGATGATACACTGACTGACAGTTGTTTTGCACGCTCTATTTCATGAAGGATATTCCTTAAACAAAACTCTGTTCAAGATATTTTCATTTGCCCAGCAGCTTTTTCACTGAAGATCCATGCAATTTTTATATAAACTACACCAAACCAAGGATTAGCAACAAAGATGCCTAGGCACATCTCATTCTTATATAAAATTCAACAAAGTCTCTTCCATCCTTTGAGCTGTAGAGCAGCAGATATGCATACTCTCATGCCTGTATCCTGATAGTCCTCAGTTGGAGCAAATACAAAATTGTTCTTCAGGTCTAGGCCTGACCATGTGGACCCTTATAACTCAGTCTTTGCTGCCGTGATTCTGTGTATTGAAATATTTTACTAAATGTTTCCCACTCAGGTTCACCTGACTGCACATGGGATCAGCGCTGAGGATGCCAGAACCAGCACAGAAATGTTCTAGCAGTACTTCCACCTGGGACAGAAAACAGAAGTGATAGGAATCTTGGGACCTGTTTTCCTAATAGGAGTACAGATATTTGGTTAAATACAGACTGCAGGCTTCTCTACCCAAATGAAGCTTGAGCTACAAGTACCTTGACTCCTTTCTTTGTAAAAAGAAACAAACAAAAAAAAAGTATCTTAATTCTATCCTATCTCCTTACTCTATGTAAACTGCTGTAAGGAAAGCAAAAACAGAGGAACTATGCAGGGGAGTGACAAATTCATCGAATTCCTCAGTTAAATCTATTGCCTAGTGATAATATCGTGCTCTTCTCCATGAAACACGAGATTGTCTCCTGGTGTACAAAGCACCAGGGGGGAACATACTTGCAAAAACTTCCAGCTACAGCGAATCTGACCTGGAGCACTTGTTCTCAGGGGCAAGACCTGAGCTCAGCCTCCTCAGCAGTTCAGTGACACCATGGGATTAGCACAGAGAGACTTTGCTGTTTTGCAAAGCTCTCGGTCACTGCTGCTCCCTGCAAATACTGCTGCATGCTGGCATCTCATTCTTTCTGACAGCATTAATGGGAGGTATGTGCTCCTTGTAGGTGCAAACTAACCAAATTAAACTCTTTGCTTCCCTTGCATGCTGCATCTCCTTCTTCCAAGAGCACCTCAGCATCCATGATGTGAGGAAAACGTGGCAGATAGCAGCTCTGGAGATGAGACTATCACAAAGCGCTTCCCTGCCTACAGTATTTTCACTTGGGATTGTCCCAGTTTGGCTTCTTTTGTGTCCTCGGCCATCACCGAGGAAAGCTACACACTAGACACCTTCTGCAGCTAGTCAACACGTCTCTGGGTTTTGTCAGGAGGGGTAACTGAGGGCTGATGCCGGTCACCTGCTCTGAAGTGCACTGCTTTCCAGTGCTCAACGATTCCCAAGAAGCTGCAAGTGGATGTGAGTGGCAGATGCTAACAGACACCAGAGAGCCCAGATCGCCAGCCTTGCCTCTCACTGACAAATTGCCCCTTCACCGCAAGCATCTCCGAACAGAACTTATCTTCCCATCGCTGCACTGGCCGCCCCTCTTTGCAAAGGCAGCGTCCTTCCAGGTGGATTATTTTCCACTCAAAGGCTGATGCCTGCAACAGCAATCTTGAAAGTCTCCTGCTATCTGCTTCTCACTCCTCACAAGACAAGACAAGACCACCCAGTGCTTTGCCTGAAGAAATATTACACCCGCCTGCAGGCCAGCGTGCCTGGAATCGGCCTGGGGAGCACATCGACAATGAGTTACCCAGCTTAGAAAACACAAGGGGATTAATAACTTGGACAGTGCGCTGGATAAAACTAAACTCAGAAACAATCCCACATCCAAACCCCATCAGAATTTTAATCTTTACAGACTTTTAGCTCCGTAGCCCAATAAATCCTTTCCATAGTGACTCATTGTTACCCTGATCTTCCTTATAAAACACACGGTGGAAACAGTGTAACATTTTCCTTTCTTATTGCTCTCCTTTGTAAAACCATCTTTCCCTGTATCTCACTGCCATTTGCCTGTTAGTCATGGGCTTCACTCCTTGAATGAGCCACTTAAGAAATGTTACACTGATGTCAAATTGATACATGTCTTGTGAATACCTCATACTTTCTCTTTATTTAATGTGAAAAGGCGATGCTCAGGACCGAGCAAAAATTGGGGACGTTTTGGTGCGAAGTTTCAGCAGTTCTTCTATTGCAAAATAACGACCCTGTTGCAGAAATTAGAGCTATAAGAGTTCACTCAAGGCCACCAACATTTCATGTTTCAGATTTTTTTTTCTTTCATTTCTCTTCAAGAAATTTCTTGAGGACATTATTTACATTTCTTTAGAAACCCTCCAAACACATTTTCTAAGGAATCCTGCTGCCAGACCTGTTAAGCTGCAACTGCAGATCCGTGTGTTTTCCCTGTGAACTCAGCCCAGCAAAGTGCTTTCCCAGATATTTCAAACCTGGGAGCCCGCATTGATAAATCAGCCCCAGAGCAGACAGAGTTTTTCACAAGATCTGAGCAGGCAGAGTGGCAAAAACATGAATGAGGAACAAAAAATAATGCTGTCCTGCGAATTAGCTATCTGTCTCAGGCTGCTCCCTGCCTTTTGGAAGACTATTTCTCTGCTAATATGATGCATTTTCAGGATTATTTTCAGCTTTTCTGCTGATGTAAGTGAATCTCATACAAACCAGAGTTTCACGTGTTTTGATTAAGTGGGAGCATTAGGACAAGGCTGTAGTGCCCCAGGAGCAGTGCAGGGGAGCAGCTGACGCTGTGGCTGGAGCAGGGCAGCAAGGTGTGAGCCCCAAGCATGTGGCCAGCCTCATCAACTGCTGTATGATTCCTCCTAAGCTTTAAAGTAAGCATTCAGCTTACATTTTGAGATCCAACCTTCTGCACATACCAGAGTCCTTGACCACTCTCCTACAGATAAAAAATAAATAATTACTTTAAAAAAATCCTGCTTATTTTGGCAGAATTTCATGTTTTCCTTTAAAGAAGTGTGCCCATTCCATCTCCTTTCTGACTCTTCAAGGTATTTTTCCTCAGCACAGAGTTTTTGTGGGTTTAAGCTGAGACATGAGTCAATCCCCTCCTTTAAAGTAAACTGATTCCCCCACTCCTTTCCTTGTGATATCTATTTTGGAGGCTCTCAACTCCCTGGTGGGCCAGTGGGACATCCCGCAGGCTCTTTATGGCTGGTGGTCTGTGGGAGGGAATAGGATTACATATCTCAGCAGCCAATGGTGCTGCCTGTATGTTCAATAAACTGGCTTAAAAAAAAAATAACAATATACACACACACACACAGCATGTCCTTCTTACCCAGCTTTGCATAGTGTGACCAAACCTACGGAGCCAGTGGGAGCGAGTTCTATAGCGATAACGGTCACCGTTGACTTTCCCTTTCCTGATTTCACCTCTTTCATTATGTCGGAGAGCTTTGTTCCAGACTAGGAGATTATGCAATGGGCTGAGGAGGAGATGTGACTTCAGTGAGATATAGCGCACAAAAAAGTGTGACCAATCACAATGACAGGGGCTCCGATGGTTGCTTGTGATGGAGTGAAATTAAATCCCTAACCAAACAATGCGGCATTATGCTATATTCTATAGGCACCCTTGTTGAGGGTAGATTGAGAGAAAAGGAGACGGGCAAAAAGAAAGATGCACACATACTTTCCCCATCCTTGTTCCCAGCGAGCCCTTTCCCCCAGTGTCAGCCTGGGAGTAAACAACAAAAAGCAACAACAACAACAAAAACCATAACTCTTGGGATGTGGAACGTGGGGTGAAGTGTCAGGGGTGGAGGCAATGCCAAGCAGACAACCACGTCACTGCCTGTCCCCATGCCTCCACACAAGGCCTCCTGCTCATTTGCCCTCCTTCCTAATTAAAGTGCTCCCAGAGGAGGGCTGGAGGAGAAGGATGTGTGTACACCTTTGTGCTTGGCTGCTCCACACTTCCTTGGGCTATATCTTGGGGCCTTCCTGATGGCTCTTTTCATGCTAAATAACTGACCTAGGCGGCCTTACTGCCCCATTCATCTCTTCTACATAAACAAACTATTCATTCTCCAAGGAATAGGTGCATCTGTTCACCCAGGCCCAGCTCCTGAGGGAAGTCAAGGAGATACCTGACACTATTTAAGGAGATGGAACACAACATGCTGTTAAGAGCTGCTACGCTGTCCTGGGGCCATCCAGGTGTTAAATCACTCAGTGGCCCCTACAGGGTCCTGAGCCAAACAAAAGGCAAAGACAGGGAAGGAGAGTGCCAGATATCACAGCTCCTGCTTTTCTTTTGCTTGCTAGGCTTTTCGGGAGTAGTGTATCGACAGGATGGAAAATGAAGCTGACTCTATCAGGCTAGAAGCACTCAACACAGCTACAAGCTTTATGAGTCAGTCAGCGCCGCTAATGTTCTCAGAGCAACACTCTTGTGGGACTCCTGAGCTCACTTTGCCCTGGGAAGAAACAATAGTTCAAGCTGTGAAATGTTTTACATTCAACTTCCACCTCTCCCCCCTTCTTTAGTGGAGTTGCCATGAGCCCAGACTTTAAAAACATTCAGACTTAAAAGGTTAAGATTTAAGTGCTGCTGATTTTATCTGGGCTTTTAACTAACATAGGCAGGTGGATTAGAGATATGTGTACAATCTCCACTCTAGACACTTGGGTAAATATGCACAACTGCTGAGTGAGCCAAGGAAGGAATCTGATGTTATTGTCTATTAATTTGAAAGCAGAGATTAAAGAAAGTGCAGAAATCAGTAGTGTAAATATCAAAAAGGATTTCCATTTATATGTAAGAACATTACTCTAGCAGTCTGGCTATTTCAAACAACATGAAAGCTTTTTTTTCTGAAGAAAAAGACCGGTGAATTTGTTTAAATTTACATATTTTCTTCCCCCTTTGTTTGCAGGAATGGTCGCCATGCTAGCAGCTAGGAAGCAGTTTGCTTGGAAGGGCTGGGTTTTGTTCTGAGTCTGCATTTGCTGGAGGACTTCTGAACACCAAAAGTATTCCACAAAGTTACATGAGAATCAACTGGGCTGGGATTTCCCCTGCTTTGTTTTGTGGGTATTTTTGTTTTTGTTTTGTGTAATATTTGTGATTTTCTTCCCCCCCTTTTTATTTTCACTGCACAACAGCTTGAAAACAGAGTCTGATTTTCTAGTAATGCTTTTGTTATACAGAAATATTCATGAAAACTTGGCAGAAATAATATGCAGGTGATGAGGCATTTCAATACCATCTTGGCTGTGGCTATTGGTTGAGTCAGCAATGCGACTGCCTACCCATTTCCTTGGCATTGCTTCTGCCTTCTCTTCAGATGCCCATAGCTGATTTTTTAACAAACGGTGGATAATACATAGTGAACACCATCAAAACAATTGCAATGGCTGCACTTTCTCTTAGGAAATAACAGCGAAACGTATGCATCTCATTCATTCATACAGCCTGTGTTTTTAATACTCCAAGAAATAACATTTTGTCTAGAACAGGAATTGTGTCTGAACGTGATAGGTGCTTTTTAAAAGCATACTTTGGGTTAAATTATCAAGGAGTTCTCTACTTTTATGAAAGCTTTACAAATTCCTGAAGGTCACCTGAATACTCAAAAATAATGCATAATATGACCCCGTGAATCAAATAGGCCAAGCTCAGCACTTTTTATTAGCAGAAATATTCATGAATCTTTTATCCTTCTCCTTAGTCCACCAGCTCTTATTTTCACCCTGTTCTCTCCTTAATGCAACATTTCATAGGAATGCCAAGAAAAAGGAACCCAGCTTCAGGTTTAATTGCTAATATTTCTAAATTTAGTCAGCATAAAATCCATCTGAGGCTCCAAAGATTTTCCCTGTAATCTGCAGAACCTGAGTTTGAATCTAGCCCAGGAGAGCACCACAGCAAATAAATACCATCTGATCTCCACAGAAATCTGACAAGAGTTCAGCTGTTTTCCACCTTGCTACAAGTATATCAGAGTTGATTTCCCAATGTAATGCTGTAGGGGAAAAAGTCAATTAAAATGCAACTGTCCCAATTTCAATGAAAGTCACTGATCAGCAGGAATCAATATACATGTGGTTATTACGTGTTTTTTTCTTCTCTATTAAACAGCCCGATACCATGTCCTTGTGTCATCTTGCTTCATGATTCAGGTAACACTGGACAAACAACAGTCATATGAGAAAAAAGGATGCTGGTTTTCCACAAGTGCTGGACAATTGCTCACTCCCCCACCCTTCTCACCTGCTTCTGTGATCATTACAGGCTTAAACTCTGCAATACTTGGCTGGAAGTACACAGAATGGGATAGCCAGTTTTGTTACATACCAACTATTTTCCCTATCAGTGCAGCTGAAAGGGGATTAATTGATACAGAACAGAACCAACCAGGGATACTGGAAACCAGCCACATTTGGTTACCATTTCACTGGTTACCATTTCATTCTTTACTTTGGACCATGCAAAGGGCTTATGGAAGTCCAAAGATAAAAGCAAAGTTTTTCCAGTTCTCTTTCTCTAGCTGGTATCACAGATCTACCTACGTAATGATTCACACAGGTAAATTTCCACAATGACTACAGCAATGTAGACAAGATAATCTTATTGAAGACTGGATTTGCATGTTCTTATGCAGCAGCTACTTAGTTTAGACAGAAAGTTTTCCATGTTTCAGTGAGAAAGCCTCAAATTCAGCAGTGATTTAGTTTGGAGTGGTTTTTGCTCAAGAGTATTTATTTTTGATTGTCAGATCATTTTGCAGCAAACATCTCAAAAAACAACGATATGTAAAAAATTCTGCTTTCCACCCTGTTCTGATCTTATATATCTGTGAAGCACAAGGGAATATCCCCAGTGAAACACTTAAAGTATCAGATCTTCCCAATCCAGAAACATGATTAATTATCATGTATAAGTAAATAAGAATTGTTTCAATTCATTTCCAGATGTAGGAATATTGAAACTACATCAATAATTACTGAATAAAAAGACAAGCCCTGGGTTTTGGACTCCCTTCAGTGGTTTGGATCAGAAGTTCATTCAGATTATGTTACAGCTAACAGCTATGCATAGCGTTTGGCTCAGGTTCAATTTCTTTGCATCTAAGACCAGGATAGACCTTCAGCTCATCTCCTTTGACTCTTCTCTTAGCCCATACAATTATATTTCACTCACATATTTCTAAGCTGAGCCCAGTGACATTAATTAAATGAGAGCATTTCAGAAATCAAGAGATAGTACTGTTGACTGCTCTAGGCAGAGCAACCAGGACTTTACCATGGCAAAGAGCAGATAAAGGTGACAACACCTGGGATTTGTCTCATGTAACTGTAAATGTCTTTAAGGTAGATGTATGCATCTGGTGTCACCGTGCTTGTACTCTCCTGCAAGGAGAGCAAGGGCATTTCTCAAGCACAATTCATCTGCTTCAGAACGAGACCTACTGCCCCACTGCTGCTCGCTGAAGGGTGACCACCTCAGGTGTAGGAAGCTGTGGTACAGATAGTCAAGAGCTGAGCAGGGCCATCACCTGTTGTGTACCTGCCACAAGCACTACAAGAAAGCAGGTTTCAGGTTCTTAAGGGTCTCTGCTGGTTTAACCAAGCAAGGATTCAGATTACCAAACCCTTCAAATGCTGGAGAGGCAGGCTGGGATTTCCAGTTGGGGCCGGCATCTACTGCTAAGGACAGCTCTTTGTCATGCAAAAGTATAATCAAGGCTAAAATGGGGATGACTGCATCCCCCTTCTTCACGAAAGTGAGAAATTATATTATTGTCCTTTCACTCTCATAAGGGATGCTTAATTGGAAAAAAGCCTTTGAATTTTGTTAAATATAACCAGGCTCTATTATATTCTAGATTATTATGTGCATTAGGCAATGCCTGACACTCAAAATTAAACATCAGTGATACAAAATAAGAATAAATTAAAAGACTGCAAGGTGTGTTAACTACTCCTGTTTCTGCTGTAGTTTTCCTAATATTGCATGACAAGAGATGCTAGTTGAGGGAATTTGGTTCAGTCCTTAAGGAAATGTGTTATGGAGGAAAATAAATTACAGAAAATGTGAAATTTAGAAAGAAAAATACTATAAGAAATTGTTTTCTGCTTATCTAGACAAGATTAGAAAATACAGACTAGTGCAGTACAATGTCTTCCAACATTTCATCTCAGCCATCACGTTTCAACTCTCTTCTGAAAGAATAGCCTCTAGGAAGAGGGCTGAGTGCAAAATTCACAGCACATAAATTAGCGTCCTTCTCCAGCTAGTGGGATATTGAGAGGAGATTGGAATTGCTTTGTTACTCAAATGTATTTGACATACTCTTTTGCCATTCTTTTTAAACCCTCTTGGCTATTAAATGCTTTGCCCTGAACAGTTGTGATCCCTATTTAGAGGTGAATTGCTTTCCTTAAATCTAATAAACGAGCAACTTGGCTTGTGTGAGTAAAAGTAGCAGTTTGCACCAGAACTTGCATCCGCAGTCACGATATTGCCATTTGAAAGCAAGAGTATGAGCAGTCACAAACAATTAATGGCAAATTGTAACAAAAAAAAAGGGGGCAGACAGTGTGAAGAAAGAGTTTTTTAGAAAATCCAAATGTCTGTGGATTACTCAGGCTTTACTCTCCACGTTTACACACACCCTCTAGCCCATCAGAGAGCCTCGATATGTCCACACAATCCAGCACACTACATATACAGCATGCAAGACACATTAAGAAACTTGATGTTAGGTTTCCCACTGATTTCTGAGTGAGTGGTTGTGTGGTTGACTGTCTGCCTTTTTCCTTTTTCCCAGCACGCCTGGATCGCTAGTTTTGCTGTCATCAGTCCAAACACATGCTCTGTTTTCCCCTATTTCTAAGCAGAACTATTACTCCCTCTTCCCCTCCTTGATACATTACTCCTTCCTGTCTCTCCTTGCTCCAAAGCAGTAGTGCCTGCCAGAAACGTAAGAGATTCAGTGGGTGCATGGAGCAGCCTGGGGAAGGGGCCAGCAGGACGGAATTGCCCATCTTTGGCCCAAAATACAAGATTTTCAATCTTTGCATTATTATTCACCAGAAAAATCAGCAAGTGGGAGAGGCAGAAAAAAAGAGTCTTGCTCAGCTAGGACATGTGTCGATGAGTATGTACGCACTCTAATGTGGAATCTATACCAGTGATTAAATGGTCTTTAAATCAAAGCCAATAGATAAATAAGGGAACTATTCCAAAACCAAGGGGGTTAAAAAACACTCTCCATGCACCTGCTGGAGACGCTGTGCTGCTGGCTCTACATTTCAACTCTAACCTGTATTTGATATGGTGTTGTTGCAGCTGTGGGTTGGGGTGGTTTATTTAAGTGGCTCCAAATGCTTGTCAGTGTGGCAACCAGCTGAATACATAAAACAGGCTCTCCAAACCCTTTATGGCCCAGGGTCAGAGTAAATGGAATAATAAAATCCAAATGCTTTTGTCTCATTTTCCATCACCCAAGCCTTCCGCATAAATCTACAGCTTTGCAATGACCTTCGCATTCAGTGTCGAGGATGAGGCCGCAGGTCTGAGATACATTTGGTCTTCATCTTAGGTCTTTAAAAGCTTTTTCCAATTAATTTTAACTGACTTCCATAAGGATCAAGTACAGTTTCCTCCTCCCAGCCCCCTCATTCCACATCCCACCCCCTTTCTCTCCTACTCGGCATCTTCTTCAACCTCTCAATTGGGGGAACACTGGAGAATAATGCTATTGATCACATTATATGTGGTAGCACCACCAGAAAGGACATTTACAGAACAAGTGATTTAGCAAATGGGAGGTGGGAGATTTCTTTAAGGAGTTTTAATTTGATGTTTTCCTCACTGCTGGGTATCTGGTTTTATTTATTTTTCTAGTGCCACATTATCCCCACACAGATGTCATCAGGGGGATCCACAGTCTCCTGTACACGTGTTTACAAAGGGTAGGTCACTATTAAACTAAAATATTTATGTTTGGGTTTAGTGAATCAAAAATCACCTTGTCTGGAATTAACTGTCAAGGGCTGCTCCTTCCCCCCTCCCCATCTGATCTAAATTAGATGTAAAGCTACATCTACGTGCCTCAATTATAACAAAAAGCAATCCATACCTCTGTCAGAAAGAAGTCCTCCAGACACTTGCATACATCCTGACCATAAGAATGTGGGGATCTCCTCTCCAAATTCCCAAGCACGATTTTAACAATCTGCTAATGAACTGATGTCCAAAAATCCTCTCATTCCTAATTTTTCACTTAGTGAAGCTGGGCCAGACTTTGAGAACTCTAGTGAGCGTTAGGGGACACATTCACAGCCCAGTGTCTCTACTTTTATCGTAGCTCCATTAGCTGCCATAGAGCTAAACAGTTCTGTACAAGAAGAAGACTTGGCCCATACTGTGAAGATACAGACAATAAACCAAACAGTTTGGTACCTCGCTTCTGGGGGCTTGGGCTCAATTAACTTTAGACAAAACAAGGAGCAAAAACATTCATAAGACGGCTGCCTTCCCGTGGTCAGCCAAAAGGAAAACAGCAACTGACTGTGATCTCCAAAGAAATTCTGAACTTCTTGAGATTTCCTGTCCAGAATTTTAAACATTTTAAAAATTAAGAAAGTTACGATCATGTTGGGTCAGCACCAAAAGACCCTGCGTTAATTCAATTACACACTCGTACTTGATTCTATATGAGATTATGAAGAAAAAAGAAAAAGAAAGAAGGGAAGAGAAGGGATGAGGAGAGAAAATGAGAAAGAGGAGAAAGAAGGAAAGGAGGAAAAAAGCAAATTCATTTAGTTACAGATCACTAAGGAAGAAAAGAAAAAGAAAGAAAGGAAGGAAGGAGAAAACAAACAAACAGAGAGCAGGTGTTTAGCAAGTCAATTAATTTATATGGCTTCTAGCAGGCACAGGGCATTAACACTACCCCAGCCCTGCACACAGGTGGCAGGGTGCGTTCTCGGGAGGCAGGCAGGCAGGCAGCAAGACATACTGTGAATTTTCTCCCTGAGCAACACGATTATAGAAACAACTGCAAATAACTTTGTGCTGATCAGCAGCGATGCATTCAGCAAACCCTAATCTTCCAAATGTCTGCCTATGCGATGGTATGAAAGCTATGGCATTCCTTTAGCCCTCACCTATGGAGAAACATCTGGGTTTCCCTATCAATTCTGAATTTATGGGTTTCTGAGCAGATTGAAAAGGGAGCCAAGTGAAGATCATTAATACAACCCTGAGAAGGCAAGAAGATAAAGAAATACTGGAGGAATGTGCAAGCAAAAGACACACTCCACATATTTCCACCTGGAGTTTTTAAAAGTGATTTTCAGGCCCACACGTTTACAAGAGAAGGAAACTGAGGCACGGGGTGAAACAATTGAACCATGCTGTGCAGTGAAGGCAGCAATCAAATCAGATCCCCTGCCTCAATTCTCCACATGAGCTTCAGAAACCTCCATGCCGTGGTTCACATGTGAAACTCTAAAAGCTTAATTGAGAGGCTGTGTTTCCCCTGGAGTGGAATCAAATGAAACACTCAAGCTAGACACTCAAGTAGGCTTACTGGTTTAATTTAAAAGCGAGGGGGACTGGTAGCAGGGAGCTCTCGGTCAGGGGTCATTTGGTGGGGAATATACTTCTCACCTTTATGTTCCTCAAGGCTGAGCTCTGGCAAACTTAATGACATTTGGCACATCCACCTGCTCTATTGGTTTATCCTTGAATTAGACAGCTCAGCTCAGAGTGCCTTGAGAGCTTCTCTGGGTCTTGATTTTTATTTCTTTTGGAGGTTGGTTATTTATTTTTTTTCCTCTTTTAGAGTTGGATTATAGTAATATTAGTAGTAGAAGTAGTAGGACCCCACAAGGTATAAGCAAAAAGAATCAGTGCAGTTTGTGATGCGGTTTGCCTGGAGGAATGATGTTAATTTGGAGCATTCAGCTTTCCCCCGGCGTCTGCTTCGCGATTATACAAAAATAGGAATTTCACAGGATCTTGATCCAGGAGATGAAGCTGACTTCATTCCTTTTTAAGACTTCGGATTTCAGACCAAACATCTGTTTGAAACTCGAGCTGAAATTCACATGATTTAGACAGAAAGCCATGAGTCAATTAGATGTCCAGCATGCATGGTCAAGATCCTTGGCTCTGATCCTCTGAAAAATTAGCACGTAAGTAATTTTATACACATAAGAAGGCCCAGTACATTCAATGGGATTACTCCGGGTTATTAAGCTTTTCCCAGGGCAGGGTTCACAGTTGGAACCAAACCATAAACCACATCAAGTTCATACACTTCTCGTAGAAACATTTTGCACTTCTGAAACCAGAAGAATTTTCTCTTCACGGCTCTGCAATCATCACTCAGCAGCGGGGATACTCCTGGAGGAGAATTCCAGCTCTGCCAGCAGCCAGCAGCAGGCCGAGAGCTGCTGAAACTCTATTTATGCACCCCAACTCATTTATCAAAAGGGGACACCCAAGGCACCACTGGAGCCAAACCACTTGCACGAGGAATTGTTTGGATTGTTGTTGTTTTGTTGGGGTCTTTTTCCCCTCTAAAAGCCATTGAATATTGTCCACAGTTTTTCCGCAGCATCAAGAGCTTTTCACAAGGAGATTTCTTTCCTTTTTTCCGCTCTCATTTTAAAGAAAAGAAGCCCTGTTTGGTGTCCATGATGATCTCCATGAGCCATGGGGATATCTGGAAAGGGGACTTTCCTCTTAAATTACAGATTCTTGTCAGACTCAGTGGGTGAGAGACCCACGTGCCCTCGTCTGGTCGCAGAGCACAGCACACTGGCACATTAGCTTCTGAAGCTGCCTTTTTAGTGCTGACCTTTCTATTAATGCTAATAGGGTTTAGAGAAATAAAATGTAAATTTGTCTCTAAATGGATTAGTCCAGGCTGGGGGTGGGAAAGAAAGGTGCAGGAGGGGGTACTGCTTGAAGCATTTGCACTAAAATTAAAACATTTATGCTCCAACATTTAATTTTATTAGTGGCACATCAAAGTTGCCTGAATGTGGAATACGCTTTCCAAGTCCTCTGTTCTCACTCCAACCTGCATCCACGAGCTGGAGTTATTCACCATATTTACCTAATAAATGCCCTCCTCTCAAAGCTCACATTTTGTCATCCGGGTGGTTGGTTGGTTGTTGCATCGTGGGATCTCCAGGGAAGGAAATAAACAATCCTGCAAGCTTCAGCTCTGCCTCAGGAACCGTGAAGCTGCAATCTGGGCCTGAAATAAACCCTTGTATTCTCTCTGCACAACACTATGAGTGCCCATTTCTTCCCATCAGCATAGAGTTTACACACAGGAATTGAGTAACAAGGTTAATTGGTGCTTAGGAGTGCTTTACCTAGGCAGAGATCTTAAGAAAAGTGAGCCAACAGCGGCATTCCCATTTTTCAGATGGCGAAATTGAGCCATAATTGGCAAAGATCTATTTAGTTGTGAGGACTCGCAGGAATAGCAAAGACCACAATATTAACCCCAAAAGTACAGTTTAACATTTGTTAAAACATTAAAGTCTCCTTCCTGCTCTGCTTGAACCTCAGGGGCTGACCCTGCCCAAGCAGAGGTGGAGATCACTGAGGTCAATTGCCCAACACTCTTTTCAGTGGGACAAGTCTGGGGCCCTCTTACACGGTGCAATTTGTTTTCCTTTTTTTTTTTTTCTTTTTTTGACAAAATAATTATGCAGTGGAAAACACACAGATTCATTAAAATCAAAATGTTTTTATAGGAATAGATCAGCTGCGGCAGAAAAACATTGGTGAGAAGTTATGATATCTCATTTCACCAACATCAAAACATTTCTGTTAATTTCAGTTCAATGTTTATATTAAAACTTGAATTCTCATGATCTGTGTTTATGTATCTTTCTTAAATTGGCACCTAACTGTTATTTAATGTTTTAATACAGCATACATTTTTCAGAGCACCTTTTTTAGCTTGGAAAACATCAAAATTCCAGCTACTCATTTTGACAGAGACCCAGGTTTTCCAAAAATGTCAGCATTTCTTAGGAATAGAAACTCTGGGTTGTAGCCAGGCCTGAGCCCTCCTCATTGTAAATGAGGCCATATTCATTAGCAACCAGCCACGGCACACTTATCTTACATGAACATATATCTACAGCATCGTGGCTGGGCCAATGCAGAAATCAGAGCTGACGTATGGGGCTGACACAGATTCATTCCTAATGAAACACTCCTTTGTAAAAGTGATTAAGGGCAGCATGCTAGAGAAATTACTCTAAAATCTATTGTTTTCAATGAATATCTGATCTCTGAGCTGTAATTAAAACCTCTCATTGGGTTCTAAGGGCTGACAGGCTGCCCCACTCCTATAGAGTGCCCTGAAACATCTCATCTTTCTTTCTGTGTATGGATTTGTCCATACGTGGGTGAGCCTATGGGTTGAGCGAACCAAGCAGGTCAGCACAGAAGCAGGCAGACATCAGGCTGGGGAGTGGGGAGGAGGAAACAGAGAAGAAGTGATTTGGGCACCCCGTTACTGCCTGAGCTGTGTAATACGCACAGCTTCAAAGAAGGCTCGGATGGGAAGGTACTGTGTATACACACAGGGTCTCATAAGGTGAAAAAAAAAAAAAAAAAAAAGAAAGAAAAAAAAAAAGGAGGCAGAAAAAAAGAGCAGATCATTCAGTAGTGGAAAAGTATCTGATTGCCTAATGTAAACTGTGATTAGTGGCTCAGTGCCTGGACAGTGAGTACTTTGCAGGCCCCCAAATACGGTCCCCAAATCAGCGTGTGTGCTGCCAATCTGTCAGGCAGTCCAGCTGTAACACTTTCTGGCATTGCAATGTCTTCAGCTGGTTTGTGTCAGAGCCGTCCAGTGCAGGGGGAAGCTTTCCAGAAGTTGGCTAAGGAGTGTCTGTCTGCCTGGATCAAGGGTGCTGCCAGCTCGGTATCCCAGCGAGAGGCCACCACATCTGGCTGTGAGGCCACCACATCTGGCCATGGGGCCTCGAGGGAAAGGGGCAGGCGGGGGGTCCCACAGGATTTGCAGCTGAGTGATGCTCAGTGGAAAAAAGCCACTGGTCTGAAACCACAGCGCTTCGGAGAAAGTTGAGACCACCACATGGAAAAAAGGGTTTTGAAGTGCTGTGAGCACAGGCTGAAATTCCCAAGTGGTATTCAACTCCCGAGTCAGACTGGGTCTCAAAGCCCTGAGCATGCAGACCACTTGCTGAGCCTTTTCCTCCCTGTTACAAATTGATATTTTATTAGCTCAAAGCCAGATGCTTCTCCTTAAAACAGATTAATCTGCAGCTCATCCTATCACTGGAGACCAAGAAAGGCGAGGGATAGCTGTGGTGCTGAACACATGCGAAGTGAAAGAGACCCCCAGGTACTGTGGGGGGAGAAGGGAGAGGAAATAATCTTTTTTTAGACACAGCACCACACTGTTTTTGATTGGGCAGATTTCTTTGGTGAGGATGGACAAGGGGGGAGCAAAACCCATACAATAACCCGGCAGTCCCATATACATATCCATATACAAATCCTGTGCCCTCCCTGCACAGGCACTACATACACAGTGATTACTTCTAAAGGATAAAGCTGTTCTCATCCAAGGGGTGAGGCGTCGCAACAGGCTGCAGCAGAGAAAAGGGGTTCTTGCAAAAGGATTCTTTAAGAGTATCTTGAATCAAGGGCTAATTGTTTCCAAATGACCACTGTGTGAGAGACTATTATGGGATGGGACCCATTCAGGATTGGTTTAAAGCTGTTGGTGGGTACCTTAAAAGAGGGCTAAAGCAGCAGCAGCTGTTTTACATTTAGAGTGACTGAAGTGAGTAGTGAATTACTGTGGGAGATGAATGAGCCCATGACATGATTGGACCTGGAATGGCTCTCCCAAGTGGCCACTTGTTTCATGAGAACTCCCACCCCCGGGGTCCGCATTTGGGTATCAAAGGCACAAATAGCACCAATTAATTCAGATTAGCCCAAGATAGGTGGCTATGTTGGCTGCCTGCTTCTGAATGCAGAGCTCCCTCTGACTGCTTCCATCTCCTCACCATCTAAGGATGCCCCTTAGTTGTTCCAGGCTCAGGTTTTGCCTTTTTGCTCCAGGTTGTTCTCAACAGCATCAGCAGAAGTCACAAGTCAGCAAGGGCAGAGGAGCTGGATTGGTGTGAACCATTTGTGAGCAATAAGGAATGAGGTAGCGTGCTGTGGACATCAGGTTTTACCTCCTGAGACAAGGGTTAGCAAGATCCCTGACACAGTTCACTTCAGTGCATGCTAATAAACACATGGTCAGATCCAAATTTTGTCTGGGATTCCTCCACAGCATAAGGAAAACATAAGATAGATCAAAATTAAGAGTCTACAGATGGGTTAAACTGTCTGAACTATGCACTCCTGGCCATGAATTTCAACCTTCAAGTTTGATTTCTAACACCTTTGGAAAGATGTGCAGAACTTCCGTGGAACCACCTGCCTTTTTTTTCTTTTTTCTCTTTTCCTTTTTCTTTCCCCAGTATTAGCCTCAATTTGTAATACTTATGTAATGAGTTTGCTGCCTCTCTCCAGAATCTCCTCTCTCACCATTAAGGCACAGCAGCAATGCACCCAGAGCATCCTGAGCGCCTCAGGAACTTGGTGACTTCCTGGTGGCATCAAGGGCTAGCATCAGCCTTCCCAGAATCAAAAGGAAGCAGCAGCCTTGTATGCTATTTACTAAACTGCATTAGTCAAAATACTGCATTTTAAAGCCCCCTTAAGTTGTTATACATCATCATATAAGTCATCACAAAATAGTGAGTACGGATTCCTAAGAATTATGTTGACATGGAAATTGTCAGCAGAAGTGCTGGGAAATTTACATCTCCTCATATATCTGTAGACATATCCTCCATAGAAATTAACATATTATAACTCTAATATTTCAAGGTAATGTTTTCTCATGAGGATGCCATATTTTATCAGTTAATATCATCTGTGTAAAAACTATTCAATTACAGTATCCAGCAATGTGTGATTAATACTGATATCACCAATATAATGGCAACTTTGTAGGGTGTCATCATAGCTGTTCATACGGCTGAAAATGGTAGCAGCAGGGGAAAAAAGTCACCTTTTAGATTAAAAAAAAGTTCGATATCCATAAAGATGAATGGCCAAAGATATCTGAACTTTAATCCTGTCCTGCCTGAAAAGTGTAAATTGAGCCACAGATCTCAGTTGGTCAAGAATTTCATTCCTGAGTCCTCACACTGACGTACGCAGCCCTGAGCCCCATCCATCAGATCCCTACTATATTAGCAAATAGAATCATAAAACCAGACTCATTTGAACTAGAAGGGAGCTTTAAAGATCCTCTGGTCCAAGTACTGAACACAAACACCTGCAGCTGATCAGGTGCTCAGAGCCCCATCCAGCCTGACCCCAAGTGTCTCCAGATACAGAGCACCCACCACTTCTCTGGGCAGCCTGCACCACTGCCTCTCCCTCATCAGGAAAAGCTTATTCCTTATATCCAGTCTAAATCTGCCCTCTTTTAGTTCAAAACCATTTCCCCTTGTCCTATCACAACAGACCCTGTTAAGGACACTGTACCCCTCTTTCTTACAGTCCCTTTAGATACTGGGAAGCCGCTCTCAGGTCTCCCTGTAGCCTTCTCTCTCCCTGGCTGCCCAGCCCCAGCTCTCAGCCCATCCTCACAGGGCAGTTGTTCCACCCCTTGGGTCCTTTCTTTGGTCCTCCAACAAGTCCATGCTCCTTCCACCTCGTGTGAGCAAAGTTCTGACAGCTTTCTTCCAGCCTCTTACCCAAGGGTGGATTTAATCTGTTCGAAAGGATCTGCGGTATCAGTGTGTGAATCATTTTGGGTCTGTAGCTCATCCACATGCATATTCACAATTTCAAATTCAAGCTGTCATGACAAGATGCTTAGGTCGCATGGGCCATATCTGTTCCCAAATTGGAAGTGGGTAATTTGGAATCAGCTTTTCAGCCCCCCATCCAAAAAAATCTCTTCTCACAGTAAAATCTGCAGCGTTCCCCTGAAGTTTGTTCTTCCACCCACCCTCCTGTCCACATACAGCCAGGAGAGGATTCATGGGAAGTGCAGCAAACCTGGCCCAAGTGAGTTAGTTCGAATGTTGGGATAGCAGGAAAAAATGCTTTTGGCAGCATTCCCCTAATTTATTTCACCAATTTAGGCAGATTTTATAAAGGCAGCAAAGCACAAAATGAAAAGGGGTCTCTAACAATTCTGAATCGTAAACACATTTTGAGCAGATTGTGCAAGGCAATTCAACTAAAATTAGATTATGAAAAGTACACTAAGTAAAACTGTATTATGGAAATGTTATGAAATTAATTAATCTAAGAAGCAGCATTGCCACCAGCATGTGCTAGCCCTGTAAACTTGTGAGTGCCTTTGTTCCACTCTTAGCTTTCATTCCAGATGAAGTTAACACAAGTCAGAGATGTGACATTTCTGGGTCTGTGATCCCAGTGAGTATTGTGACCTATTACAGTTTTTCATTTGATCCTTAATTTGAGTTTGGCTGGTGCCACTTGCATCCACTAAGAAATGCTCTGGTAACCATGGATTGACAGCTAGTTATGATCAGGCCGGCATTTGTTTAATAGGTTTGGTTACAAGTGTGGGTTGTTACTCAGCTCAGCCAATAAATAATGCATTTTCAATTAATACCCAAATCTTAGAAGGCTTTGTACAGTATGTATGACTAAATGAAGAAACACATTATAATTATATGGTAATTTGTTAAAATGATCGTTAATACTTCTGATGTTAATTATCTAATGGCAAAAAATTACAGAGGGTACAAGTAATTTGCCCTTCGTAATTGCTTACTAGGTTGCAGGATAATCATTTTGTTTTCTTCCCATAGCAATATTTACTGCATTTTTCTTCTGACAGTAGCTGAGGTGTATGTGAGGTCAAAAGTTATCAGATGCTTTTCTTAAGAAATGAGAGCACATTTCTGTTAGAAGTTCAACAGAGGGAATCCAACCATGATTGCTCCATGCAGACTTCACTTTAAAAAAGAATTGGAAAGATCACAACACAAAGTGAAAATGATAGCTTTGGTCATGGACTGTATACACACTCTTATGTAAAACAGTAATTGTGGTTGTTGCTATATAACATAAGGAATCCAACACAGTACACTTGTACTGCAGGTTCTGCTAGTGATTTGCTGTATGACTTTGGCTTAGCTACATGACATTATCTGTAGTTCATCACAAGCTGCATACGTGACTTCCAAAAAGAGCTTAAGTGCCAAAAATTATTACGAATTTTATTGGCCTTCACCTCTGTTCACTTTTCCCACCTTAAAGGAGAGCAAATGATTGCTCAAATAAGCAGGATCTCATTCACCTCTTCCTTCATGTTAATCAAGAGTAGATTTTAAAGGCATTTTTTTTCCCGAGAAACATATTAAGCAGCAGGTAGCTTACTGGGAGGCACAGAATGAAAAAATCAGTGTGTTTTACTTTAAAGTTCTTGAAACAATTCCATTCATTTTCTTATTTCAGAGTGATGTTTTTAGACAAATTTAACCAAACTTATTTACACCTTAAAGTTAAAAAACAAAAAAAATCTACCTGACAACTAAATGAAACATTTCATCTAACACAAAACTTTTATTTTTCTTTTTTTCTTTTATCCCAGGCTTAATTTCAGCCAGAAAACAGAAATTTCCCTTCAGGTTGACCCAACCGATTTCTTTTCCTAGTGCATTTCAATCAGCAAAAATAAATAAATAAATAAATAAATATCAGTTACTATGAGGGGGGTTTTGCATATTTTGGGTAACTCTGAAAACTTGTATTTCTTTAAAAACAGTTACACTCGAAAATATGTCCCCTGTGGTTTTTCTTAAGTCACCAATAATCAAAGGTCATCAGGGCTGGTCAGAACGCATAGCAGGGAGGAATCTGAAGTACAGTCATTTGGGAATATCTAGGGAAATGAAGCGAATGGGAGAGCCAGAAGGGACTATGGGGCTACTGGGAAAGAAGGGGCCCCAAAGTAAACTTCCCTTCACATTACTTACATCTGTGTATAACCCACACTGCTGATGAATCTCAGTTTTTATAGATAATCTGTGGGTGATACATAGGAAAATATGGTATTCATCAAGTTCCTATCAGAAACAATTCCACTGAAGTTAATGGGGTTGCACAGGCACGAAACAGATGTGAAGGAAGCATCAGGATCAGGCTCACTGCATGCACACACAGGCTGTCAAGTGCACCATGCTCTGACACCCATTTGGGGAAGGATTCCCCATTTAAACGTGGAGCTAAAGTTGACAATAATAAGAGCTGTAAATATAGAAGTTGTCATCAGTAAAGCTCATTGAGTCTGTTTCCAGGTGGAAATGATGTCTTGGGAGGGCTAGGAGGGAATCTTCACCCAGCAGAGCACTGCACATTGGCCATCATGACAGCAGATTTTCTTGCAGCATGATGCCCAAATGGAAGTGATTACACTGAGTGTGGTGTGAAGCAATAGGGCCATTCACACATAATCACGGTGTAGATGTAGAGGAGATGGGTGTCAGCCAACGTCTTGGATCCAAGCACATTTGGATGTGAGAGAACTTCAGATCTGGATCCAAATTTTGTTGTTCAGACCTGCCTCTTGCTGTCAGGAGGTGGCTTCTGGCCAGCTCCATCTTCCACGAGTGATTCCACTTCACCCAATGACAGGAGGGTTATCCATTTAACTTAATAGGGAGGGGAGAAAAACCTAAAAAATATGTCCTGAAGTAGATGCTATTTTTGGTGGTCTTTAATAGGCAATGCCAAGGGATTAGGAAGATAATTAGCCCTTTTACACCACTTGTCCCCATGCACCTCCATTTTCAGACATTCTCCCTCTTTCCACAGGCTCCTTTTGAGCACTCGGCCTCAGCAAGGCTCTGCTCTCCACAGGCCAAGCTGTCTGGTACACAGCTACCAGCGGCGAGCTGCAGTTTGCTCATTAAGTCCCAGTGCAATCATGCACTGTCTGCTGCCTGCTGTTGCAGGAGCTTAAAAAAACCTCCTCCAGTCCCGATAAAAAGATAAGCAATTTGTTAAAGCAACAGCTCTTCAGGTGGTTGGAAGGACAGAGAGGAGCAGAGGTAGAAGCTGAGGGTAGTAAGGTTCATGCACAGCTGCCCAGAGAGCTGTGGGGTGCCCCCTCCGTGAAGGTGCTCAAGGCCAGTTTGGATGTGACCCTGGGTAACCTGATCTGGTGGGGGCAACCAGCCTATGGCAGGGGGTTGGAATCAGACAATCCTTAAGGTTCCTTCCAACCCAAACCATTCTATGATACTATAGTAACTTCAAACCTTATTAATTCCCAAATGTTCATACTCATCCCATATTTCTGAAATAACAGTGATTTCAAGAAACTGCATTTTTGCCTCCTACTTTCCATGTTCCTTAGAAGACTTGCTGTGCAGGAGACAGCTACCCTTTCTTTTTCTGAAAGTCATTTAAGAATCAACACCAACTTTGTCCCACTCCATTGCCTTGAAATGACTTAATGGCAGCAGTTTCTAGCTTATTAGCTTCTCACCATCCAGTTTCTTGACTAAGGCACCAGACTTCTGGCATTCATAACTTCTGCAACAATGCTTCACATGCAAAGGAGCATCCTCTCCTTTAGCATCATCCTCTTTAAGACACCCAGATTTCTTCAGGATTTAGCACTTCTAGTACCTGTATTGCACGAGGGTCTTTCTCCAGCCCCCATGGTTTCTTCAGCTTCCCTCTGCTGTGAGCCACCTATTAACCCCACAGCATGGCTTAAAAAAAACAAGCCAGCACTTTACTAGCAAGACGTATCATTTTATTGAGACTAAACATCAACTCTTGCAAGCATGCATTGGGAAAGCCAGTGAAGAAAGCCAAGTTCACAAGCTCTCTAACCCCACTTCCATTCAAGCTTGCTAGGACATAAGGCAATGCATCCCATGTTATCCAGCTGTCTTCTGAATGAGCTCCTTTTGCACTGTGACAGAGCGTAAACTACTCCAGCCTTATTCTCCTCCTGACAGACCTTCTAATTATCTCAGCTGTTTACAGCGCTCAGGCCCTCTGCTACCAATTTCTCCATTATTCTGACAGTCAACAAACTAGACCTATTAGAGCACAGCACAATTCTTGCCCAAGGCAGGAACTTTGTGAGACCACAAATCGTCTCGGTATTAAAAGTCGGTGCATAAGAACTGCCCTCAGCTTTAGCGCTAAATTGCTGGTTTGGAGACATTCATTGCTGTATATTGTATTTCCACTATATTCTGCTTTAATAGACTTCGTGCCAAAGTGTGTAAGAAGAGTTTTAAAGCCTGAGGTAGAGAGTAGAATTTTTTCTTTCCATTTTATATATTTTTCCATCTTTTTTGTTTGTCACCTTATATTGCAAGGTTGGTTCACATACATAAAACAACACTGCAGTCACACAAGGATATCTAGCAGCTAGTGGGAAGCATAGATTTTACCACTAGAAGCTGAACAACAAGATTCGGGCAGCCCAGGATTTGTTACTCTTTAATTTGCATGGGGCTTCATTCCCAAATCTGTCTCTTCCATGCTTTGTAGAATTCAATATTCCTATTTGGCAAATCCAACCTGTTTTGTTCTTCTAATCTCCTGGTATCAAAATGGTTAGGGCCAAATAAGAATAATAGAGAGATTACAGTTTCTATTAATAATTTGCATACGTTTGTTTAAGCAATGTTTATTCAAGGTTCAGAAAGCTCTTAGAAAATTGCATTTATTAATTAGTGTACACAACACTCCATAAAGTATTTATATATGGCCTATCTCCAGACTGCTCTTAGTCTGCATTTGTATAGACCCAGGGGTTATTTTGACTAAACATATAGGAAATATCTGATTCAGATATACTCATGCCTGAGACTGGGGCTGATTTTCAATGTTATCTTAAATTCAAGGTTCTCACAGGTGTATATTAGGTTCACATATCTCAGCTAAATTACTAATAATTCTAGATGTCTAAGATACACATTATTATCAAGCTAGTATATCTTGGCTTGATATCTCTTGACTAATCCCAGTAATTAGTCCAAACAGCAAAAGCTCCCAAAACTATTTTCCTGAGCTATTCAATTCCTTCTGACTCAGTTAGGAATGCACTCACAGCAAATTTCATTCAGCCTTGTATTTGCCAAGCAAAAGTGGTTACCTTTATGAAAAATTAAAGCTTGTAAATTGAAAAATTCTTCTAAAGACTGAAAAGAAGGGAAAATATATAAAATGTACACACTGTTTCAGCTCAGTGGCATGTTGGAAGGAACGTGTTGGAAGGAACTGAACTGTTACCTTTGCCTGGTGGAATGCTAGAATATAAAATGACATGTTATATTAGATTCTACTGAATTTAAATTCTTCCTTCAAGGCATTTACAGTGATATAAAATATTTTCCATTGAAGACTCTTTGGAAAGCAACACTGCTTTCAGCAACATCTTACGGAAGACAACGTCCAGTTTAGGGACATGAGGCTGGGTGAAGTTGCTACCTGGCCTACTACAGGAAATCATATACTGGACATGCACACCATAGAACAGAAGAGGGAAAGCTTTGGTCCAGGATTTATGGCAACGGCTATTGCATTCCTGTGAGATCACTATCAGTATTGAGTCATATTTAGCTCAATTGCTGACCGCTTAATAGCTTTAAAGTGTTCAAAGTCCTTATGCTGTTTCAAGCACAGCTCTGCAAGAGAAATGTGTCTGTATTGTGCAATGGCTTCGCATTTTATCTTTAAGGATATACTAAATTAGGACTAAATACTGCTGTAGTTTATTAAAACAAAAAGTAAACCAAATAGTCAGACGACATGTTCTAAACCCAGACAAATTCAGGAGAATTCTGTGAGATCTGGAGTTTTGCTACTACGATTAGGATCTGATCTATTGATTTCCACAGAACTTCCATGAAATGGAAATTAACAAAGGCTACGGTCATCTGTCATCCTTTTCCTACTTGCTTCCAAAATCTTATTTCCTTTTCAGAAGAAGAGCATATTCCTGGATCAAAGCCAGGTTGAAAGTAATCAAATCCTGGATGGTACTTCCAATGGGCTTTGAATTGGGCTTTCCAGCTGGGGAACCCTGGATTAGTGGAAAAAATGGAGGAGCCAGAACTTCCTGAACTGTACAGGAATTGGCACTACACAAAAAGAAATAGGATCATTTAACTTAAATATGGGTGCAATAAAAATCAGCTAATTAATTAATTTTGGAAAACCGTACATAAATAAATGTATATAGCTATATTTAAAATAATATAACAGATGTTTTTATTGACACAGCAGAGCATAGAAAACTTTTTATGTTGACCATAATGAACAAGTTTACTGGTATTTTCAGAATATGTTTTAGGTAAATAAAACACAAAGTAGTTGAAAGAGAATTTCAAGCTCGCAACCACAAGAATTTGTATTGCAGACCTAAGTCTAAACTTTGGGTTTATCCAGTTATGGTATCAAATTGTTACCATTTATATGACCAGGCTAAAGTGTACGGGACAACAGTCAACTCATCAGCCTCTATATTTGTAGGCATTCTACCCTGGGTTCTTTTCAGCTCTGACAAATTATGCAAGAACTGTTTGCAAACCTTGGCAAAACAGACGAGCTGCTTAGTAATATCATTTGAATATTCAAGATACAATGTACCTTCCTCTGAGACCATCCAGAGCACCAGGGAAATTTTGGGATTAGGAGTACTGCTGTATCAGACACAGCCTATCTTAACTGTTGCTCAAGCCTCTGTGGCACTTTTCACAGTTAAAATACTCATTTTAGAGACCTAGCCAGCAGTGTTTTGCAGGAAATTGTAGTTTTCCTATATACTCTGAAATATAACTGGAAAATATATTAATTCTTCCCTATTGCATGCTGCAGAGTTCTGAGACACAGATTCAGGAATGTGATCTCTGATCTGGACCCCTCCACAGTGCCTAAATTAATTAAAGCTAACCAGTGGGATAGACTTAAATTCACATTGGCTTCAGGAAATAAAAAGTAACTTTTATCTGTCAGGGGAGGATGGCAGCAACACATTACTGGTTTAGCAAACCTAGTTCCTCATCATTTCTACAGTTGCATTAAAAAAGATACACACACTAATCATGAAGATGGGAGGAAACATAGGGGAAAAAAAAGTATTATTATGAGAGGCTGGGACTTTGTATTTGTATGTACCACAGGGAAAACTTTATTGAAATGACTGCTAAAAACAGCCCGAGAACAATGCGGGAAGTGGCAAGAAGGAAAACTCAAATCCAGCACCTCGTACAGGATCCGAAGGGCTGGAGTCAGAGCCGCAGAAAGGAGAACAGGTGAGGGTCAGGAAGACAGAAAGGAGAGAGAGCAGCACTGGGAGAAGACATGAGAAATTAGATCAGAATCTAAAAGCACTCAGGAGAGCAGGGGGAAAGGCAGAAATTAGAGCAGGAGCTAAGAGGAGAGCCAAAGAGGCAATAAAAACTCAAGGAGGAGAAAGAAAAACTGCGAGATGAAGAGAAGAGGATGAGGAAAAAAAAGAAAAAAAAGAAAAAATGATAGGAGATAAATACAAGGTGACATAAAAGAGCCTCGACCTCCAGTTCATAAAGGTGACGTGATTTCAGGTGTGAAAGAAAAGAAATACTTTGCATTTATTTTTGAAATGGCCCTGAAGAGAGGACTGAGCTACATCTCAGAAATCAATACTGCATTTTATGCCTGCTGCACCCTTCATGAGGAACCAAGACAACATTGATTCAAGTAAGTAATATTTCATTGAAAACTGATCTGTGATTGCATAGCTGTGAGGAACCGGCTCCCCAAGTCCCTGTGTGGCATCTGTGCTGAACAGGTGTCATTTTGGGGACTGTGTCAGGAGTGATGCAGCTCCGTTCCCGGTCTGCGGAGCACGTGGAGAGCAGAGGACACGTCACTTTAGTCTGGGAGAGCAGATGATGCTGCATCAGAAGGGCTGGCTGCTCTCTAGGGTCATTAGGCTGTGCCTGTGAGCGTGCAGCGAGCAGGCTGGGAGCTCTGCTTCGTGGCTGTATTTGTTTCAAGTAGTTCAATGATTATTTTAAGGTAATCAGTAAAGCCTTAGCCTGAGATTTTAAAGCTAATTTCCTGATCAATTGTAGCGGTGTTAGAACTGGTGTGCAGCCATGAGGCAAAAGGGTCTCCTGGGCTGTGGGGTCAGGTACTGGTGATGGTATTTGCTTTTTCTGAGATTTTTTTCCTGACATTTGAGGGTGAAAGTCCTTTGGTTTTATTTCCCTGGCCACAAATTGCCTTGGGAAAACAGATTCCACTTTTATTTTGCTACCAAATCTTGATGTGTTAGAGCCTCTTGATATTTGAAAGGGTGACGGTGAAGCAGTTTTATAACAAAATTTGTGTTGGAATTCCCTTTAGGAAAATCACTTCGTTATCATGATAAAATCAAAGCATGTATGGACTAAAGGGCTTACTGATAGGGGGGACAGAGAAGATTTTTCTTACTTAAACATCAGTGTATTTCATTACAAGCTGGCACAGCCCAGTCAGAATATTCAGTCTTTTTAATTAACCTAGAGTACTTAAACTGGTCTCACAAAGCAACTGTCCATGGCATGATAGGAGGGCCAGCTGCCCAGAGTTGCTCCCTAGCACAGTGCAAACATCCCACTGAGTCACGTCGTGGCTCCACATGGGCATCACGGGAAATGTAGGCAAAATGGCAGGAGTGCACCTTCAGGACAAATGGAACCTCCAGCCTTCCCATTTAAAAATCCTAGGAGGTAATTTACTGCTGAGATTTTCTTGTTGCATGAAGTGGTTGGAGCCATCCCAGTGAAGAAAAAAAAAACAACTATGCAGTTTTGTTTCAACTATTTCAACTATGTTATTTCCACTGAAAACATGCAAGCAAAATATTGCCAGGACTTTTCAACCTGCAAACTGTTGAGGCAACTTTCCAGCTCAGCTGGATATTAAAGCAAAGGCTGGGACATGGACTGTGGCCCCATGAATCAGTTCTGCTAACTCAGTCTTCCACATTTTCCCACTGCTAGAGGTCTCTACTACTGCAGTACCTTGTTGGTAGTGGAAATAGTGAAAACTTACTTTTAGCTAAACTTACTTTTAGCATTAATGAAGATAAAAACGAATCTGAGAGGTTGCAGAGAGGTTTCTGAACCTGCTCTTAAGGATGAGTATCAAGGGGAACTGGTAGCTCTTGAAATGAAAAGTAATGTGAAATCAACACTTTGGAATATAGTTTCAAAACGCAAAAATTAATGCATGGTAATCGTTCCCTAAACAGCCCAAGAACAGCTAGACATGTTTGGAAAAGAAGTGACTGAGGAAGACACTTTGCAGTTTTAGAAACAAGTCAAAAAACTTGTGGGCCAAGAAAACACCACCTAAACATACTCTACATGTCTGTTCAATGCATGTCTGCATGACTGTGTATACATTAAAGACGAGAAAAGAACAATGTTTGCCAAATATGGTCTGCAAATAATGGAAAATGCAGTGGCTATTTCTCATGAACACAGGCTACTGATTACAAGTATTCATCGTATTGCTGCCTTTCGTAAGAGAAGCTAATACAAATGTGGAGAATGTGGCATGACCCACTGAGCTGACATTAAAAGCTTTAAATTGAATTACATTGGCAGAAACCTTCAAAAATTGTCTTGGGAGGAGAAAAAAATTCATGACAGAGCATAACAGATGTATGAAATTAAGGGCATTTAGGAAACATTATCTTTGCTGTATGATGGGAAATGTTTCTAATTGCACTCACAGGGTGCCTTTAAGATATGCTGTTTTTATTTAAGATACATTCTTTATGATCTGTTACAGATTCTCAGCAGAAATATATAGCAGAGAGAATAAAATGTGTATTAAGATATATGATTTTTTGCAACAAACAACTCATCTATTTTCATTGTTCAAAGAAACAAATTGCAAAGGCAAAGATGCTGATTCTAGAGGAGTAGGATGAAAAGAAGGCATCTCATTGGCTAATGAGCAACCACACCATACTGATGGATGTAACTCTAATGCTCATGGGTCATCTTATATCTCATATCACAATTGGACTGCATGGATTTCCCAGTACTTCTGCACCTTACTTTATGTCAGTTGTTAATGCTGTTCTCTTCCCAGATACTGGACACTAATTAAATCCAGTAATTGAGATGCAATAGAAAATACTGTATGTGGATTTAAGCATTATTAATAATGTCTGCACTGCAAAGCTTTCCCAACCAGCACTCACTTAACGTTCAAAGTCCAATTCAGCACATAGTGAAAACTAGATAAAAATGCAATGGAATTTCTGCTCTTGCATACTGCTGAATCAACAGATTTCAGTAAGAGGTATCTTCTAAAATTACAACACTTCCCTTATGCTTAACCAGGAGTTCACAAACGGAGCTTTTCTGATGAATAAATACAATGATCCAGGATTTTTTCCCGCTTTGCGGTTTCCAACAAGATTCATCAATTTAATGCCAAATTACAACCATCCAACAAATGCCATGAACTTGCAGCATTGGAGCCTAGATCCCAGAATTTCCCTTTCACCTCATAATCTATGTAATTTACATTATGATGGAAAATAACTTCTAATACAACAGGAAATCTTCGTGCTTATAGTTGCATTTAAAAATAAACCGAGCATTACAAGCAGTCCCTCCAACATGCAATATAGACAGAGAAATTAATTCCCTTGTCTCCTGCAGGGATTAGTATCAAACTGATGGATTCATTCTATTTAGAAATTCTACATTTCTAGATTGTGTGCTATCTCTAAACACGATCTCTGAGTCTTATATGGCTCAGTGACAATACACTGAATTGTATGGGATCGGAAAATGAAGCAGCAGAAGATCCCAACTGAGGGACTGGAGTGGTTACCAGTAGGGAAGGAACTCTCCCAGAGAGCTGATTCACAGTTCATTTCCACCCCTCACAAATGACTGAACTACACAACTCATTCCTATGAACAGTGGAGGAAATCAAGAATATGGAAGAGCTCATAAAAAAGGTTTGAATCATGTCCTGAGGAGCAGGTCTATCAGGCTGCAGTCGTCTCAGCAGAGCCTCAGATGCTGCTGAATGCCTCTGGCAGGGCAAAAATTGCCTTGTAGGGGTCACACTCTTCACATTAACTTCTCTGGGAGACAACACACAGGGAATTAGACATATTTCTAGTCTGAGCTAGTGAATGCATCTGAGTTTAAACTCCTGTGCAGCACATCAAACCAGAATTTTCCATCTCATTTGTCATTTCAAAGCATAGCCTTTCTATGCTAGTCTTCACCACTTGCTACTAACATGAGAATAAATCACCTTTTTTTTTTGTATCCATATCCCTTTCATGAGTGCTTTCCTTGAATTAAACTACTATGACATCTGCTTCTTCTACAAATCTTTACCATATTCAATTTTTCCCAGCAAGGGGATTAGACTACGTTAATTCACCAGGATATTAGTTTCTCTCGTGTCAGAGAGCAGGTGGGATAGACAATATTTTGGGTGATGATACATGTGTACAAACAGATACACACCTCCATTTCAGATAACCTCTAACTCCCAGGCTGTCTTTTCTCTGGTACATGCATAAGTGTGTGATCTTATTATCTTTATTCTCATCTTCTCTAGACTGTCTTCTACTTGTATGCCAAATTTCTTTCCTCAGTCTTGAAGTACAGAGTCAATTATTTGAGACGAAATCACACATTAGTACATAGGGCTGCATGTTTGGACATAGGACTTAGACTGGGAATGATCTATGAAGCACTGGAATTTGATGCAATTTATCAAAATCACTCTTTAGAAAAAGATACGGATGCTTCCTACTTGTATATCACTCTGCATGTTGAAAACATTCTGCAAACACTTCTCCATTATCTTTGCAAGCTACGTACCATCCTTGCCTTAGAAGTGAACCAACTCTAGATAAAACTTCAGTGTTCTTCTGGTGACCTTGTAGATTTATTCTTCATCACAGACCCCAAATCGGGTATTATAGCCCTAAAAACTATGCTAGTTCACTGACAGTTAATATTCAAAAGCACATTCCTTTTGATAACTTCAGAACAAAATAGAATAAACTTCTTTGTTGTACATACAAGAAAACAAACTGTTCACTAACGTGGGCAGAACTGGTTCATCCCATCTGAAGTGAAAATTGACAAGATCTAGATTATTATTTTCAACATAAAATTAAACAGGAAAAGGATTTGTTGTAATGGAAACTCCTGCTATTGGACTGAAAATTACCTGAGTTTCCTGACAGATGCCAAACTCAGTGGAGGCCATGATGGCTTAGAACCATTCAGTCTGCACCAGGGAAAACAAATGGGCTGAATGAAGTAACCTTTCATTCAGTTCTGTATTTTTTGTCACCAGTAGTAAAAACAAACAAATAAAGTAGTTCAAATACACCTTACCAACCTTCTCTAAATCAGAATCATCACACTATATGAGCTAATTTCACATACATTGTTTATATTCATGGAAGGGAAAAAAATCAAATAATAATAAAATAATAATAATAATAATTTAGAATTAAATGAAATAATTTAGGATTAGGATTATTCCATTGCAGTAACATAACCTGCATTGTAAAGTTTGTGATTTAATTCCTTTCTGGTAGGATGTCCACCAGTAAAAACAATATATAATGAGTAAATAACTCACCAAATCGCGCGCGTGTGTGTGTGTGTGTACATACACGTGGAGCGCATCACTGGCTTCACAAACAGTAATAGAGGGAAAACAGTAAAGAAAAACCTAGAGACAACCAAGAACTGCAGTTTAACAGATGAGGAGCAGAGAACTGATTGCTAACTGAATGGAACAGCAAACATAGATCTGAACTGTGGGGAGATGTTGGGAAAACTGAAGGAAGAGTGAAAGTCAAGGGCCACACAGATTATCCCAGAATAGTGTAAATAGCCCAGACGCTATCAACTGGGGAACCCAGGGTTCATTTGGGACTTAATGGCTCCATGAAGGCCACACTTGCAGTTATTTGACCCAAGAAATCTGGGAGCTAATTTTTTCCTATATAAATACTTAATCCAGAATAGGAATGTATTTAAAATGATCTAAGAGTATTCTTTTTCAAACTGAATGCAAATTTCAAAATTATTTTTCAAAGAGCTCAAAATATGGGATAGATTATTTTCAATGAAATATTATCTTTGGTCGAGTGATGTGACAGGTTGAAAAAAAATAAATACAACATACTATACTACAATGTATACCTGAGTGCAAATAGTCATTTTTCCATGGTAAAGCATGACTGAATCACTGTTCCAGCATGTACCAAATGAAATCCTCATTCTTTGAAAAAAAAATATATCCCTTTCAAAGCTGTTATTTCAATAAGCCATTAATTTCTGGGTTAGGCTGTGTGTTAAAGTGCCAAAAAACTCATTGACGAGGATGATATATTTCATTCAAAACAAGTAAACCTAGCAGGCAAAAAATAACATCTTTAGCCTGAAGAAATCTTTCTAACACTTGTTTGTAATCCCTTTGGTTAAAAGGTATACATTCAAGCTTTTTATCCAACATTTTAGAAAAAGAAGCCGACAAAACCACTGAAAATATTTCCATCCACTTCAGTGATTCAGAAAATCCAATGAATATAACAAAAATCCTTTTAGATCTCTATTCAAACCAAACCTTCTTGGATGTGTTTAGCACTTGCAACGACACTGAGAAACTGTGACTGAAGGGTCTCTGGACCCAGCAAGCACTGTTAACCATGTTGTGCTGTTGGAAACTGAGGCACAAAGACCAGGAGCTCATTCATATTACTCAAACACAGACAGATTGTTAGTTTTTAACTATTTCCTCAGATGACCATCACACACATACCACACTTCTTTGACACTAGAATAAAGGCAGCTCAGGAAGTTATTTGATATGTCTCCCATTCAAATACAAAGTGCTCATCTTCTGGAGAAGTCTCCCACAGCTCCCAGGGAGCTGGCAGCCGATGAAATCAAAGAAATATCGGGGTTCATTAAGCACGCAAGCACTCTGCTAAAATCAAAGATCAGCCTGAAACCCCCTTGAACATATCATAGTTACCATTAAAAATCGTCATCATAGTATTTGAGGTTAGTAAAACATATTGCTTAGGCTATAAAACATTCTAAACTAGTATCCCAAATGTCTTGCCTCAAGCAAGCACTTAAATTAAAGTTTCAGACAGCTGGCACTGGAATCAAAATAACAGTTTTGCACAAAGAGATTGGATAAACATGATTATTGTTTTCATAATTTATTTTGTCAATGTGCAGCATCGTGCCTCCATCCATCCTTTGTACTTGGGCATGATTTCTTTCACTTTTCAACAGGTAACTATATATTTCACTGTGAATTTTTACAGAAAACAATCCCAACTGATCTGCCGCTCTTGAATAATCTAATCCCTAATTAGCTGATCCTGAACACTGAGAAAGGCAGTATTGTGTGCTTTAATTAATTTCCATAATCTGGAATTTTTGTCTGCTTGCCTCATGAGATTGTTTGGTTTTCAAGGAGAGTCTAACACAACAACATCACTACTTTACCTATTGGAAAGAAGGCCCAGCTGCCCCTTGTCTCTTCTATGTTCTGAACATGGTTTGCTCCCCTTCAAGTTCCTTAAACACAGATCTCCCAACCATGCAACATGTTTTAAAGTATAGAAATATAGTGCCAGAAATTCTCTGCATCTACCTCTTACATAAACACACATTTTCAGACACAGATCCCCCAAACATTTCACATTTAAAACTCTCTTCCAAAGCCAATATGTGGCTTCTTGAACAAATCTCAGAAAGATTTCTGCAGTATTTTATCCATGTGGTTAGCCAAGAAAAGATCTTCTCTCAAAATCATCAAATTGTGACACACACAAAAGGAACCGCAGTTAGAAGAAGCTCCAGCTTTGCAGGCATAGAAAAGCCTTGCCACATTGCTGGAGTGTAAAACCATTGTCATGATTCACGTTGCTTTCTGGTATCATTTTGTAACTACTTCTTAAAGAAATGTTATAAAACGTTCAGAAGGATTCGAGTTTTGACAACTACTTTTCTTGTAGAACCCTTCGAATATTGTCACTGCAGATCTCTCTCCCAAATGAGAGTCTAAACCATTGCCTTGACAGGAACTGAGCTCCCGTGCTTCAGTTCACACAGCTGTAAAGTGGAGATATATTTCTATATTTTATACATTCACTGCTTCACAGGGCTGTTCTGGAGCTTGTGAGCACATTTAAATTGCTTTGACTCATTCTGCTGAAAGTATTCCATGGACAAAACAGATCTTTCTCACAAATATAAATTAGGAATTATCTCCCTTGTATTCAGAGGGGTTAGTGTAAATTTATTACACGTGCGAGACTGAGAGCAATACTTGTCCCTGTTTATGCAAACTACTTCTATGGTTTCTGCTAGCATGAAAAGTGGTGAGTTGTTCTGGCAATCCTTAAAAGGATTTCTCAAGCCAACAATGGCAAACCAGGTGCCATTCTGAGGTTGCCCTTTGCTTTCCCACCTTGTGGGAATTGTGCTGTGACCACAAGGGCCCCAAAAGATGTAGCTAATCCTTCAGCTTGAGGAGGAAACGCATTTCCGACCACCTGGGCCATAACCAGACCTCAACTGGACTCAGCTCTCCAGAGGTCAGCACACTAAGACACTGTCCCATAGAACACGGAATTTCAAGCATTAATCGGAGGAGGAACAAGACGCAGAAAATGTTAGAAATTCGCCAGTGCTGATGTTCAGCTCTTCTCTTTCCTTCTTTGGACATGTCTCTGCTGCTTTTAATTAAGCTCTCAGATTCATAGCTCAGAGATCTTTAATAACTACAGAAAGTGCTTGCAAGGCAAATTTTTCACTTCTAAGGATGGTTATAATAAATGCTACCCTCTAATTTATAGGTAAACTTAACCTGATTTTACCTTTATTGCAATACATTGCATGGCCATTTTCGCGCAACAGACTGATGGCATAAAAGATTTTAACTTTTAATAAATGGTGAAAATATTGGATGGTATGCCTCCAACACACTGTAAGTATAGAGCCTGTTGATTAATTAATCTAATTAACAAAGGTGAAGGTTTATAATTGGGGTTAACTAGAATTTAACTGGTCATTGTTCATACCCCCCACTGCATTGTCCCCTAAGTAACTCACTCCAGTAGCCCTCCATGGTCCCTCGACCCCAACTTCAAATCCAGGGATCAACCAGCTTGAAGGAAAAGTAGATACAATCGTATTTCCAAGACTGTAATAACAGCAGAACTTAATGGTGTGATATTTTTATACTGTTTGGGAAAGAGACCCTATTTTTTCTTACTCATAAGCCCAGAGTATTTTTAAATAGTTCAAGTCCCTGTAGTACTTCACAGTTTGCAGCGCAGTTTAAAAAGTAATACATCTTTTCTTAGATGTACCCCAGATTCTGCCTTTTAATAGACATGATAATGAGATTCTGTGTCTTCATTTCCCAGTGTGCAGAAAGCTCAAATAAATCTTTGATTGTTCACAACCCTGGAGAAGGCTCCCAAGCCCAGGAATGTAATGATGTTTCTCTAAACAATCATTGCTAATGAAATTTAAGTGTATTTAAAATATATAGATGTTTGTGTGTATATATATTAGTACTATCGGAATTGCTTTTTATTCCTTTTACTTTGTAAATTTGAATCTGACTGCAGTAAACTTAGCTCTCAAGGGATTTGTTGCTAGGAGAAGGGAAGTCCCAGGTTATTTCACTGACCTGCAAGACACACGTTGAACTTCTGCTTTTCAGTGAACTTTTAAAGCATTAAAAGAGCCATTCAGTGTCTTCTTCCTAAGAGTAGGGACTACATCCCTAGACCTCTATCAAATGCACCGGAGAGCAAAATGCAGTCCAACTGTACAGTTTCAGAAGAACATCATAAACTCGGACCTCACAAGGTTCAGGAAAGCATCACCCAATATCAGCCAAAAGGCACAAGTAAACCTCTGCTTCATTTACATGATCTGGGCACCTCTGAACCTCTTTGCCAAAAGAAAAGCAATATTGTGGTTTCCTTTGGCTACTAAAGTTGTGCAGGTAACTACATTCCAAAATAGGGAACTGGTTTATTGGAAGGGAATTTGAAAAACCATCAGTGTTTACCTGTTGAGTCATCATTCTGCACGGTTTGTTGCAGATTTTTGAACATAATCATTGATGTTCAGCAAAGGCAAACAGAACATACTTACACTCAGGAAAAAATGCTAATGCCTTATACCTTCAGTCACTGCTAAATTTGCTTTGAAGGGAATCCAGATTTAACAACATTGCTTGTTTTATTTCAGGACACCATTTCTCCCATAACACTTCCAGTTTGTTTTCACTCCCTTCACATACATCAGCCGTTTTCAGGAAAACATTCATCCTACATTCTTAAGTTTTACCAAAAAGTTACACCCCTCAGGAAGGTTGCAGTAAAAGCATTTACATTATAATGCACTCCATGCCGCAAAGAGGACTGACAGGACTTCGGACATCACCCAATTCTAGATGTTACAGCATGAAGAGACTTAGAGAAAATACCATGTTAAAATATCATCTGTAGGCAAAAAAATCACCCTGAACACATAAGATGGGAGAGGAAAGCATTGGGAAAGCTCCGCAGACTTCAGTCCTTAGAGGCCTGCAAATCCCAAGCAGCACCTGCCAGGGTCATGCCACCCATTCCCATATCATCAGAGAGCCTCAGGTGGAGATTAGTAGCGTGAATTGATTAATTAGCCCCATCACAATGCAGTTTTTATTTCTTTACCTCTCCTTTCCACACTGAACATCATCTCTAGAAATCACATCTACAAACACTTTCTCAACCAGAAAATAACTCCCTCCTCCTCACAGATATAAGTGCATTTTGTATGGTAGCTGCAGTATGTATTTTCTCGTAAGTTTGTTTTCCTTTCAAAGTACAAAAATTGACAGTGTAGGATTTAGTACTGAACTACTATTCTTGGTTCTGATGCAAAGAGAACCAGTCCCTTACTGGGAGTGGTCAGGCATTACCTTACGGCCTCTGTTACACCTTAATATATGAAGAGGCTGCCTTCAGCCACAACAGTCCTTTAGATACTCTTGGACAAATAGTGTCTCTTTCTACTTAACCAGCGATAGACATCAACACTCAACAAGATAAATCAAGGCAGGTTTTACAGTAAGACTTAATAAGGCAGACCAGGATTACCTGTTAACTGCGAAACTGAATAATGCATTTCTTCAACATTGGAGAATGTTTCTCTCATTTCTCCATCACTCTTCTTCTGTATATGACCTAAAAACGAAGCAGAAAAAGGCAATCATGGAGGGGGAAAGCAAGGAGAGAAGAAGAAAATGAATGAATGAATAAATAAATAAATAAATAAATAGTACCCCAAAAGCCAGTTAGCCATTGGACAGCTGCTGGATAATCATGGGATCCATAGCTAACTATTGCTTCCCAAGCCAGTACGGCCTAAGAGTCTTGAACTCTGATATTCCAAGGCAGCTAAGTTAAGGCCCCATCCTATCTGGCAAGCAGCTGCATCCCCTTGTTAATTAACAGCATATTCCTGACTTGGTTCAGCTTGTATGGATGAGAAGGTGTTTCCCAAGGAAATCGGAGTAGGGATAGAATAGGAAAAAGGGGGGGAAAAAAGAAAAAAAGGAAAAAAAAAAGGTGAGTTCAGGAGGGCAATGAGGCGGGGGTTAACAACGCTGCTTAAGATCAAGGGCTGAAGTGCTGAGATGCTGCCAGACTTGAAAACTTTAATTTACTGTCACTGTTAGCCCCCTTTGAGGTTTATGGTGGTATTTATACACACAGCATCAATCACATGAAACAAGGAGGGGATTTATAGTTTGTTTTAAAGACTGCAAATGCAATGTAATGCAAATAGCATGCCTCATGGGCATTTACATTTAATGGGAAAATTACAGATGCAAAAGATTGGTAGAACAAATTTTAAATTGACTTTATTACATCTAGTGCTTTTCAGAGAATACTATTAAAAAAAAAACGCGAGGAGATATGGTAATGGAGTTCTACACTGTAGCTTGACAGCTTAAATTCCACTTAACTGACTTTGCTTGCATCTTTCTGTTTACATTACTTCTTCCAATGAGTTTGGCTGGCAAGATCTCTGGATCATAAACTGATTAGAAGCTTTGATTCTGTTTTGTTTCCTTTCTGGGGTTGGAATATTTAACGTGTAAAGCTGATTGTATCTTGATAACTGTTTTTAACTAAGTTTTATCATCAGAATTTCTTAATGTAGATACAGCTGGGAACAGCTCTTTGAATCTATTATCACCTTTATATGTGACCATACATGCATACTCCTTAATTTGTATAAGCCTCCTATATTTCCTCTTTATCTCTACATTGACAATAGAAAGAGATGGCTGTATTATTTCTCTCGCTGATAGAGCAAACATTCAGAACTAATCTCAGCTACTTATGGAAAGCCCATTCTTACTCAAAAAACAGGTTTACTCCCTAGTATTCCCCTGTGGCTCCAAACACTTCTCCTGGAATGAAGAGCATTTGCTGTTGCAGTTGAAGGTTGTTATCATCATTTGTTGACTTATGGTAGATCCATCTGAAAGGTGTTGGTGGGTCTCCATCTCACCTTCAGCAGACCAGATGAAGCCCTGGTTCAAACAGGTGCAACTCTACTTGCTTCAGGGAAGCAGTGCCCAATTACACAAAGGCTGATTTAACACCCTGTAATGATTGCTATATTCCCATCCCATTCAGGCCTCAAATGAGCAAATAATTGAAGGTGTTTCTTAAGCCTATTCCAATTGAGTGAAGATTGAAGCACACATGTTGTTTTTAGTCTGTTTCGCAGCCAGAAGCAGAGCAGCCTCTCTACATGCTGAGACCTGCGTTAAGCTGGTAGAAGCCTTCCGCCCTTTGTTTCTTCAGATTTCCAAATCTTTGCTGTCACACAACATAACACCCGTGAAAATGCTTTACAGACCTGCTCATCATGCCATATTTTAGCCGCAGCATAAGCAAATGATGATGTGACCTTTCAAGAGCGTAAAGCATGTAGTCAAAGATTACTAGAGCTCAGCCTGTTAAGACTGCGCCTTTCCAAGATTTCAAGCAGAACCTCCCTGAAATGCCATCCTCTTTCTTTCTTTCTATTCATCATGATACATATGCATATACCCTTGAGATACCCTATAAACTTGTTATCACCAAAAGGCCACGATTAAGAAAGGAGATGATTTGCTACCCATTAGTGACTCAACCAATCCTACCGAAGTCAGTGAATATTTGTTATCGTCATCTACAAATACCACTCCTGAACTTATTTTCAGTTTCTGCAGGTCTCTTTCATCTTATAGAGTAATACCTTACAAGAAGACTTATAACAAACTATGTGACATCTCAGTGCATTTATTAGTGAGGAACTGACTCAGAGCAATGTTTGCTCTTTGTCCAGTCCTGACAGATATATTCTCCAGGTGTTGTCACCCATAACAAACACATAATGGCAGAGAGCAGCCTATATTAACATTTGAGCTAATACAAACATGCACTGTTTAAGCAATTCACCTGAGATTGACTGCCTTGCCGTTGTGACTTTTGTTTAAGGTTGTAATCCCATGCGATGACATTCTCCTCTGCAGCAGTATGTTAGCAGCAGGCTTGGGAGTGTCACGGTGATGAGGAAACCATAGGCTCCGGAAGTGAGAGCAGAAGTGAAACAAACTTTCACACTCAGAAACCATTAATGAAGTAAACACACTTCAATGTTGACAGGTAACTCGCAAAGTCGCCTACCACGTCTCGTTCCAAATCAAACCAACACTTGCACACACAAAAAAATAAATTATCTGTAAACAAAGTTCACAATCATTTTTAAGTTTGATTATCTCATGCTGGCCATACATCTAATGCCTGAGCAGTCAAAGGAGAGTCAAAGTAGAGAGGGAAACAGCTTCTTTTCCACCAGTGCAGCAGACTCTGCTTCTGTTTTTATGTTTCTGATGATCCATAAAGAAAGTAAATTTACTGCAAGGATGCACACCATAATGGAGAATCCTAATCCTTCAGCACCACTAAATGTGTTACATTACCTTTAGGCATTGTGAGTATCACAAGTATCACTGTTTTTGATAAACCACTCATCAAGTTTAGCCATACCTGAAAGAATATAGACAGTTGAAGCTAATATTGTGGTACACAGGGACACATATGTGTACATATAATGACGGGTAACCATGTGCTCATGTGGGATGAACTGGAGAATTGTTTCTTGTTGTGGAAGGCAAACATGCACAAATCACAACATTTGGACCAGCTTTGCAACCCACAAATGACGGGTTTCTGCAGAATTAAATGAAATGACGATTTAAACCCTACCCATTCCCAATCCATCTTTCAACATGAATTAATATTTCTTCTGGAGATAATTAAAAAAAAAAAAAATAAATAAAAATAAAAATAAAAATAAAAATAAAAATAAAAATAAAAATAAAAATAAAAATAAAAATAAAAATAAAAATAAAAATAAACTGACATGATGCGTATCAAGACAGAAAAAAAAAAGATATTACAGTATTAAACCCCTTACATTTGCAGTGCTATTGTCTTTCCTGGTAAACATTTTCCCCATCTCTAAAAACAAACACTATTCAGAGTTTAGCCCAAGCTTCTGAGACACCAATTACACAGCAGCACTCAAGGACTGTCATCTGAATGCAAAGACAAATACTGTCCAGATAGCACATACCAGCTGCCAGTTCCTGTGTAGTAGGATACTCCCTCACCTTCTGTTTTAGGTTTATGAAAGATTGTTTTCTTTTAAAATGGCAGGTTCCCTCCATCCCTCCTTCGCTGCTCACAGTGAGACATGTCATCTGATACTAATTTGTACTCGCTTTGTGTTTTGACTTAATTTGATTAATAACTATATCCTTTAATGGCAGTGTGACTTAACAATATGCTATTATGTTGGTGCACTGCACTTCGGCATCTAGAAGCCATTCATCTGCATCACAGCAACATTTTGAAACTAATTCAAAGTGGCATTTTTCTGTACCTCTTTACCACAGGGTAGAGGCCTGCTCTTCTACTGGAATTGCCAGCTAAGAGCTGGAGGCCAAATCTGGCTTGAATTTATCCAAAGACTTCTCTTAGTGCTCACATTCCAGCCTGGCTATCTATAGAAATGTTTCACCCCTTTTCTCACCCTTATCCTATTGATTGTCTTCTGTGTCTTTTTTTTCTTCTTCTTTTTCTATTTTCTTTTTTTCTTTCAATTTCCTCATGCATCTGTATTTCAGATATTTCAGTTTCCTAGTAAAATACTCCATGCTTTCAAAAACATATGGTAAGGCTTTACCAAGGAGCTTACAAACACACATCCCCATAAATAAACAAATAAAAATATTTTTGTGGCAGAGACAGATAAAAGAAAAAAGACAGAAAGAAAGAAAAAGAGAAAGGATTAAATCACACCTCAAATTATAACTGAACTTTATGGTGTCTTGAGACATAACAAGTGCTGCCTGCTGGATGGGATGAAACTTGTGTTACAACACTCTGTGGGGATGCAAGGAAATCCAATGAATTCCCAGCAGCTCCAGATAAACTTAGGAGAAGGCATCAGTGCACAACGTGTGTTTGTGTCATCAGTGCCACTGGATCAACTTGCAAATGAAAAGAGAAAGGCAAAGTTGAACACAGGGCAATGGTATGTGGTACGTGTGATTCTGCTGGTGATGCATCTCAAAAAGAGAAGGAAAAAAAAAAAAAAAGATAGCTCAGGAAATCTAAGAAGCTTTAAGGAAATGCAGGAGACATGCCAGAGAAGCCAGTGTTTGGGAGGAAGAGGAGCAGAGTCAGCTCAAGAAGGGATGTCACAGAGCTGAAGTTTCCTATTGCTGACATGAGTCAGTAACAGCTGTTTAAGGTACTTGCTTCTGTAAAAAAAAAGCTTTAAACTAAAACCCTTGGTACCACAAAGCAAACCTGTTTCTGCCTTGAGGCAGTTAAGGGATCATACATAGTAAAAAACAAAAAACAAAACAAAAAAGAAAAAAAAAAAGAAAAAGAAAAAGAAAAATAATTGCCCTTACAGTGGAAACAATGGCTGTAAAGTTTATACATGATGGTTTCCTTTGTATTAGACCAATGCTTGCCACATGCCAAAACATAAACCAGATTCCATAATATGTAGGTTTTTCATAATTTCCTCAGATTAGTTTTTTATTAATGCCTGTCAACAGCAAATGATAGGCATGTGTTGCATTAACAGCCGCTACAAGCCATGCCAGCCCTGACTTTGCTGTTGATCTAAAACCTAGAGGAAGCTTAAAAGCCCATTGATTGAAGCCCATTTGCATTAAATCTCAGAGGTTTTTACCTTCTCCCCTTTTTAAGCAACTATTAGTTGTTTTTACATTTTCACTAATAGTAGTCAGTAATTACAGGGTTATTAACAATCATCTGGAATAAACAGAACTGATTATCTTCTCCAAGGTGTTTCAGCCATCATTGGTTATTTATAAACTTTCTGACTTAAATCATCTTTGGGAATTATTATTTTTTTAATTTCCCCATGTGCACAGTGAAAAAGAACTCCATGTCTCCAAGCCTCTACCCTCAAGTTCTCCTGTTAATGATAATCTGTAAGATACGTTCACAGAAAGGCAAAGTAACAGAAAGAAAATAGACTCCGTATCAGCAACGAGCATAAGCTAAACCTGAGAGATACCTTTTGTTCAGCTTTAGAGCCTATACAAGCTCATAGCTTATACACTGAAAAAAGACTCTAAGCTTTTAATGCTCAATTTCTTAAACATTAGGAAAAACAAGATTTACAGACTCTTAAAGGAAAATGAGACTGAAATATTTAAAATGGAAGATACTTGTAAAACAGTCATTTCTAATTGGTGAAATAAAAGAGTTCGGAATTGCTTTTTCTAATAGGTAATGCTCCCATCATAAAATAAAAATGCTGTAAAAATTTACTAAATTCTCACACTAAAAATGGACACACTATGTTCCTTAGTGTCCTTTTCACGTCATCAGATAACCATAGAAGTCTCTAAAATTTAAACACCTCTCAGACGAAAACGAATGAACGATTAGAAAAAAGAAATCAACTCCTTGTAGGAGTACGTGGGTTTGGAAGAACATCCTAAACACTGATAACGTGGTATTCAGAAAATTTATTAGTTAGGTCTACAGCTGTTGGCCTGCTATTCAGCCAGGCTGCGTATTGCTCATATGCATTTCATGGCAGAAGCATTTCATTTCAATGAGTGGAAAGTCCATGAGAGTTTGGCCCAGGCTGTACAAGTGTAAAACAGGACTGCACTGTGTTAAGCTGCATATTTCTGGATTCAGATTAATTAACATTGCTGACACAAATCCAAGTTTTGGATGTATGTCCATCAACCTCAGAGGAATTCCATCCAAGTTTGAGAACAGAATTAATGTAAGTAGATACGGGTCATCAGCTTTGGGAGCGATCCATTGTTTGTGTATATGCCACTATCTATCAGACAATGCAATTAATAAAAGAAGGGCTTTTTCCTGTTCTGGTTATGAGGTCAGCTCAGTGCTCCACCACGCATGGTTCACATAACCAAAGGTAGCAGAGCAGGGCTATATAAGCCTGAGAGGTGGACAAAGCTCAGCAAGTTGAGCCTAGACTTTAGCTTCTCCTTCCCCTCCCTGCACAGAGCACTCCATTACAGCAAGACAATACATACAGACATTTATAATCATAGACTCAGACAGATGGCACTACCACCACCACCAACAAAAAAAAATCTGCAGAACAGCCACCTCTGTTGTTTGTTCGAGGCAAAATTCCTGAACCTACAACAGGCAATAATTGATGGGATGAGAAATTTCCAAAAAGGCCACTTCTGCTGGGGTCTATGTACAATGTCAGCCATTTTATTGGCATTGAAAAATAATCTGGCCACCTAAGCACATACAGTTTTGCCTCATGTGCAATCAAGGCCTGTACATTTTTTATTGTACTCAGCGTCCCACTCTGGAGGGAGAGAACTTCCCAAAATAAAACCTGACAGCTTACTCAGGAAAAGACTGAGTAAATAGATAGAGCCTGTGTGTTGCCTGAAGGTCAGCAAACCCAGGCTCCTCAATTAACGGCAGATGCAAATTCCAGCCTCAATGCTTTGCTCTGACAGCTTGCCCCCAACTCCCAGACAAATCAAAGTGGCTGAACTGCCACCCCTTCGGCTATCCTGCAGCAGCAAGCATCTCTTCATCCAGTTGGGATGGAGACAGCACTTGAGCCATGACCATACAGCACACAGAGGCATTTTGTGCAGGCAGTAAGATTCCAGCTGCTTGTCGAAGCAAGCTCCTTATTGGGTGGTAAAACAAAAGAAAAAGAAATGCTTTTTAATATGTAAGAGAATCCATAGGAAAAGAAATGATGTTTTTTAACCCCAAACAGAAGCCATGATCCATGGCTGGAACTGCAGATATGCAGTTCTACTTTGAGAACATTGGGATTCTGTTTTGAGGTATCTGGAACTCCTTTGTGCTTTGCTGTTCGTGTGTCTGTGGTCATTATTGTGAGGGGAGGCTGTTGGGCCACTATTAGGAGATAGCGACCTGAATTTCCAGCAACCTAATCAGTGGCTAAGATTTTTGCAGCAGCTGTTTAATAATAGTTTGTCTAATAAAATATTCATATTATCATATATTTTCCATCTTAGAGGATGATCAGAATGTCATTTTAATATTTTCCCCCTACTAAAATAAAATTCTAATTAAAGCTAAAGATATATTGCCTACGGAAAGTTAAACTGTTTAAAATTATTAACTGCTTGAATACTTGTTGCTATACTACAAGCTGCTATAAAAGAAAAGAAATTAAGTACATGGGGGATTAACGCAATTTTGAAAGCTGCATTCCCCTCCCTCCTCCTTTTAGATACGCCTAACTGAGCCATAACTATTTTTCTCCACTCAGCCAGACTCCAGCTTTGTGGCTTTTTTAATAACCTGGCTTTTCAAGCTTGTGCCCCCGAGAGCCTTTTCATTTCTGCCGCACTACCTACAAGCAAATTTCTTCCAGTTGCTCAACAGCCTAATGCCTCCCTTTCTTCGTTGTTGAAGCATTTCATTGCAGTTTCATTGACTGGGAGGTGTTCTGTTACAGTGGAATCAATAGCTTAGGGCTTCCCAGCACACCGATTAGCTTGTCAGTCAGAGCCTGGGGGAGGTAGTGTAAATCCCAGAATACCAGGGGCCACCAGTTTGAAAAGTAAGGAATGCGAGGAGCCCGCATGGGTTTTTCTACCACCTGTTGCTCTGCAACATGTGCAAAGTGTATTAACTTCTTTGCTGCTACATGCCTTAAAGGTCAACTGCGATAGAAGCTTTAAGCTTTTGGAATATTTTAATTCATTACAGGAATCAACTTTTAGCGATTTGCTACAAAGGGCGCCTTACAAAAGGTGTTTTTTTTTTCTGTTGTGAGGCTTTTTGTTGGGGTTTGTCGGTAGGTTTGCATTTGGCAACATGTTGGTTCCTCTTTCAGCTTTATATTATTTAAATAATCTGCTTTTAAATAAGGAATAGAACCGGTTTCCACAGCAAATGAGATTCCCTCCTCTGCCCTCCCTCCAACCATGAAAACGGTACCACTTTGATCACCCAAACCATCAGAGTGGGGATATGTCTTCTCTCCCCAGTTTGTGTTTGAGGAGAATGGAATTATGAAGCATGAAGTCAGAAAACTTCTGCAGTCCACGTGTTGCCAGAGCAGAGCACTCCCATCTCACTGCCACCTGACTCCAGCTTCTCCCAGGCTCCGTCTGGATGCCCAGAACTTCTCCCTGTGTCCCAGGGCCATCTGCTATCAGCCCAGAATGGCTCTGCATGTGGGACCGACCCGAGGCTGGCTCCTCTCCAGCTAACTCACTTCGGTGCCTCAGCTGGGTTAAGCTATATCCTTACGTCCAGCCAAGACGATGCAGAGTTATATATTTTTAATACCTCTGGTCAGAAGTGGTGAGCGAGCCATGGTTCTCTGTACCAGCCCCTAGGTAAATAAATGCTGTCTGTTGGAAGTGCTTGAATTCTGAGAAAATACACGTAACCCAAACTCCTCTGAATGCAGCTATTAAAAACAGAGGCACGGGCCCTCTGAGCCAACCTAAGGAAACCTTATTACAGACATTTATTATCCAAAAAACGTCACACATGACCACAAAAGGAAATTCTGTGCTTAGAGCATAAAAGCCCGCGCTTTGGAAAGGTTTTGCTGTCACCACATTTGGGTTTGCTCACAAAACCTCTACAAACTTGCCACAAACCACAAAGTAAACGTGCATAGTGCAAATTGTGCTTATTAACATAATTCCACAAAATTAACTCAATGGGCTGTTTTTTTATTAATTTTGTTTTAAGAGAATGGCACTGGGATTTTCTGACTATTAGCATAAACAACAGCTGGAAGCTCGGGGCTGTCCAAGTGGATTTCCAAGTTTGTATTGAAAATATTAATCTTTTCAATAGAGAATAAGCTCAGACTTCTGTCATTCCAAAGGCAAGGAATGAAAAGAGTTTACATTAATTTAAAGACCTTAGTGAAATGCCCTCCACTTTAGAGTGAAGAAAGAATCCAAATTGATCTTCTAGCTTGTTTCCTTTAACTGACAGGCGTAAGCCTACTTTTATTTTAAAATATAAATGTTTCCTGTTCTTTTAAGTGTGTTGCTCCAGACATTGAGCTGTTCAAGCAGGGGCATACAACCAAACTTTTTTGTTGTATTGTAGACCACACACCTCCTATACACCTAGTAATTAATAATCCTGAGAATGTCCATAACGAATCAATGTTTTTCCCTCCCCTCTCTCCACCACTGAAAGTGCTGTTAATTCAGCAAAATTAGCAGCCTTGTGTTGTCAGAGCAAATCACTCCCACTCTGCTATGAATGTGGTTACTCAGCAAGAGTGCATGTTCACAATTTTGGGGATGTTTTTTCTTTCTGTTTCCATCTTTCATTTTGTTCCCTCCCCCTCCACACGCTGCAGTCGTGAACATCTGATATGTGTAAAAGGGCACCGCATGATTACTTAAATTCAACCTTCCGCTGCAGAAAAGCACTCTATGCCTCGACATTTCTTCCACCAAAAACTCTGCCTCGTGTCGAATCAAAGTGCTCACAATAAAAGCACACCATCGTATATCATCTCCCTCATTTTACCCGGTAAACGTAATTAATTATTTCTTTACCTTGCACTTTACAGACAGTTACCTCAGGCAGCTGAAAGCAGCTCTGCTGCTTGTAACCACTTGAAGCTTCTGTCATCAGAAGGGGATTACCCTGTATTACTTATTGCACACGTGCACGCGCACACTCACACATGCACTCATTATACTCCAGGCAGGAATGTGAGCCCGCCCGGCCATGAGCCATCAGCACCAGCCTGGGCAGCAGCAGACCTGCAGGCCATGTGGGACCCAGCCAGCACCGACCAAGAAGTTTGCCCTACAGAGATCATGTTACAGTGCAGATAAAGGCCTCCAGTTAGATACAAGCTGGAAAAGAAGTTACCATGCATCATGGTTGTGCATACCTGTATTTTCACTTTTGTACTGCTAATGCTCGAGGTTTGGTAAAAGTAAATAGAGCAGGAAATTCCCTCAAAGGCTGTTCAGAAAAACATACCCAAGTCAAGGAGAAGAAAAAGAGAAAGGGGTCATTCATAGGTAAAGTGATATTGCCTTTCTGACATATTATTTTTTCAAATTATCACTATTTATAAAACTCATGAATTAATTCATGAACAAAAGCTATAAAATATTCATGAGTTTTCTACAGACATGGAAGTTTTGGCTAAACATGAAATTACATATGCAGAATATACTCACACAAACAAAAACACGTATAGGTAGAGAGAGATTTGTCACTTACATCCAGCTTAGAAACCTATTAGTAGGTCCTGCAGACATCTGTTTTCCTCTGTGGTAAATGGGGATAGACTCTAAGGGCATGATGTCCAAATGATTACGTCTGTGGGTGTGCAGGCACATTCAACACAAAATACATCTGCACGTCAAGTTGTTTGCTAACAGGACAAACTTCCTATCTCGTGCCCACTCCCTCTGCCCCTTTATCTGTTGTATTCCTCTAGCATTGTGCAAACAACGGATGCACTGAAAAAACTGTCTCTGTTAATCATTGCGGCATAAGCTAGGTTATACTTTTCATATCCAAATCAACACCTACAGCCATCATTACTTCATGTGTTTGGATTCTGTCCTAACTGGCAGTAAAAGCTGTCATTAGGAGCAGGAAACAGTATGAAAGACCTTTCATGGCCTCTTTCAGCATGCAATGTCATCTGTTACCATGGGTTGTATAGTACTGATGGCTATAAATGCCACTATGAATGATGCAATCTCATATGTGATGATGAACTTGAAAAAAACCTTTGTTGAATTTGTGCTTAAGGTGCTCATATTCCGGTTATTCATGAGCATCCAAAATGTTGATCACCAGCCGGGTGTTTCAGCAGCCCCAGTGGCAATGCTACAAAACTCCCCTACAGTCCTTCCTGTAAAAGATGGCACAAATAAACTCACTTTATAGATTCCATGAGAGTTATTTGTCAGACATGTCAGCTGCAGCTCATTTCCCTAAATTCCGTAACCTTTCCTGGCGGAAGGGTTTAGAAATAAAATTTGCAGTTTGTCTTTTTTTTTTTTCCTTTCTATTTAATGACCACATTTCTCTGAAGAGTTCTCCTTCAAACATTCTGTTCAGATGTATCTATAAATACATTTTGGATACCAAATTGCTCCTATATGTAAGCTAGTTTGTCTGTCAGGAGTAAAGCAATTTATTTCCCAGACTGTAGGTGTGAGGCAAAGAATTAGGTGTTCCCAAAGTGGGGGATGTGGAAGACTAGCCAACGCTTTGCATGGTTCCAAGGGATGTTGTGGGCAAGTTCCCACTGGTGGCTGCCAATGGCTCTCCATCACAAGCAGCTGCAACCTTTCCTACCAGCTGCCAATCACACCATTCTGTGCAGTGATTTTGCGCTCTGACAAAATATCCCCACCATAGGCTATGATGAACTCATCAAACATATTCTTTCCTGTAAATTAGTGGAACTTGAGCCGTGGTCTCTAAAGGCAAAAATGTCAAGTTTTAACTCACAACAAACTAAACTTCAATTGTGTTGAATCTGCTTCTTTTAGAAACAGAGAAGCTTATTGGTACTCTTCAGGGTAGGTTCACTAGCCTGAATGACAAGCACTGAGGCCTTCTATCATGGAACAAAGTTGTAATTGTTATTACAGCTCTATGACTAAATTTACTCACCAGTTCCAGAGGATTCTGAAGTAAAAGGTACCAAAACAGGAATTGAAAAGACCAGAAACATAAGTCACCAGCATCAGAAACGTGGACGTGGATGAAAAAGCTGAACTATGCTGCAGAGCAAATGGAGCATTTAGCTAACAGAAACATGAAAGAAATAAGTGGCACTTTGCACTTCCTGATATGCAATACCGTGAACTTAAGGAGGATTATTATGGCCCATAAGGTTTACAGTCAAACTAGACTGTCAGCATTAGCTTTGGAGCTCCCTGGTCCTATTAACTCTTAACCAGAAGAAAAACCTTCATGTGAGAGTCTCTAATATTGTGATAAATATAGGAATTAATAATCTCATTTTATCTTGTGCAAATCATATGGGATATAGGTAGATAGGAAATTGCAGTAATTTCTAAATTGCCTTTATTTTTTCTAACTAAAATCACTGAGAACGTGTAAGAATATATGAAAATTAACTATAAATACAATAGTAATATAGGGATAATTTGGAATAGTAGACTAACTTTGCTGAATATGTGGGAAATTGTAGGAAAGAAAGTCAGGGCATACAGAACAATAAGTAAATAAAATGGAAAACAATAACGTAGGAGGCAACTGAAACATAATATGGTGAATAATTGGGAAACTGTCAACGAATGAACAGCAAAACAGCACAGGCAAAAACAGCTCCAACTATCACACATAAAACTTGGCAAAATTGAAGGGTTAAATGTTCTTCATATTCCTCTATTTACATAAAACATGTTACAAATATTCATCAGTGATGGAGTAAGCATTGAAGAAGATATAAGGGGACCACTAAGATGCAAGTAGCCGTTCCCATCAACCCAGGGCTGTCCCCAAGAAGGCTCTGCAGGCTTAGGGATCTCATGGCACTGGAGGCACCCAGGACATTTACCCACAACGGTGACTTGGAATAGTTGCCTTCAGTCCTTCCAAAGTTAAATATAAAAGCCTCAAGTCTGCACACCACCTAAGTAAGCACAACTTCACCTCTTCCTATGTGCTAAACAGAATAACACAGTAGTTTTTAGGGCCTTTCTACTGGGTAAGGTACATCTTGGCTATAATTCTCTAGCTTTGGAAATATTCCATCCTTCCCTTCATTTCCTCACCAAATAAGCAATGTTCACCTTCTTTCTTCCTCTATCCCCGTGTACAAAAGGCTCATGAAAGAAGCAGATCCACAAGAATTTTTTAAAGCACACTGCATATGCTTGCCCAGGAAGACAAGAGATTTCGCTGTCAAAACCTGGGGCTATACAGAGTAAAATAATAAAAAGATTAAGGGAGAGGAGTTTTTCAGGTTCAGAACCAGAGCCTTGTAACAAGGATAGCCCCTTTTGTTCTCCATCTCTTTTAACTTTCTTTTTCCCTCGTAACAGTTGCCCAGTGGTTATGAAGAGCTCCAGTCCTGCATTTCAACTAAGGGGCCCTTCTTTATTCTCTCAGAAGAGGGCTGTCTCAAGAGCACCATGCTAAAGTGCTAAGTTATCATCAGGCTGGAGCTTTCGTGCAACTGTTTGTGTGTGTGTGAAACAAGCTCTCAACATGTTAGTAAGAAGCCTTTAACCCAGATTACGCCACCTCTCTTTCTATAGTGTTCTTTTAGGGCAGAGTGTGAAAGGTCACCCTCTCAGGCTGGATAACGGTACTCAACCAATTACAGTGCGCCAGTGTTTCCACAAAAGAGAGTTTCGAGCCCATGGCTACAAAAGATTTTACGTGTCTGATTTTCAAAAACACAATTACAAAAGGAGGAGGCTCGCTTATGTCTATTTTGGGCCCTGAATGATTTTTTTGTTTAGCCAAAAGAAAAAAAAAATTCAGTTCTCCTTCTCCAAAGAGGCCTGAAAAATGTGGCCAGCCCAGCACCTACTATTTAAAGAGCAAAACCTCTAATCCCTCAGGTTCAAGTAGGTGTGATTCAGGAGTCCTGTAGCTGCCAGAATAATAGGATGGGTTATCTGAGAATATGAGTAGGCCGGCTTTATGAAAACAATATTTGCAGCAAGTGGTATAATGACTTTGAATTACACCTTGCATCTGCCTCACTGTTCTGCTCTCCATTCCTGACAAATTGAATACTGTGAATTTCTTTTGCACAGGTACATTTTCAGACTGAATCCTCTGACTAAAGTTTCATCGTTATTCTAAATGTAAGGTCTTCAGAAGTACGTGTGAGAGTGAGCCAGCAGCCCGCGTCCTTCTGCAGTGGAGCTGCTGAACTCAATGCAATGACATTTGTGTTACTCATTGTGCATCTCAACAGGAGTTCACTGCAAATGTGGCAGGAGGAATCCTTCCCTGAACATTAGCCATCTTAGAAGTCCTAAGGCAGAGAGCTCTCCATTTAATCTGGAGACCCTGATCCTTCCTTTACTCTGTGTACCTAAATGTCTCTCATTAGTTGGGGGAAAAAAAATCTGTGCTTTCAAATTGTGCACCTGAGTATTCAAAAGACAGAGGATTTAGGCCATCAGCTCTTCCTAGTTAATTCTCAGGGAAAGCTCCATGCTTTCAGCTTAATTGATAAATCAAATAACATCACAGGGAATCCTTCAAAACTATCTAGGAGTGTTGGGTACGTACTGCAATCAAATTACACAGGCAACCTGGACAACCTCAACCTGAAAGTCTCATTATTTCTAGCATGTCCATCACAATGGCACCTCAGTGCCTTTGTTTAGAAATTCTTGTATTTCTCACTTAAAAAAAAAAAAAAAAAAAAAAAAAAAAAAAAAAAAAAAAGGTACATTTTCTACTCTCTCTCTTTCTTCTGAACCCCTGGAAAACCTATTAAAACCACAGAAAATGAGAGTCTTTTGTAGGGGCAGGCAATAGCTAGAGGGACTGAATCAAGCAAGGTACCAGAATCGGCAGTAAAATATTCCTGGCATCAGAAGCTGTAGGTGAATTGCTGTAATAGCACATGTTTGAAAAAAATTGGGACAGAAAGGGTTTTATCGTAGATCATGTAGAAGACCCACAGACTCAGACAAGAAAACTAAAGACTGATGCTATTTATGTCAGGGCAGAAAAGCAAAGTCCTTGGGATTCCTAAGAAGCTCCATGGAGATAAGAGCCGCCTGTGCTACAAACTCCTCTGGTGATTCTGGGGAAATTGGTTAAAATTCCTGTAGCTCGTTGCATGTGTGTGCAAAATGATCACTGATGTAATTCTCAAATGTGTTGTGAGATTTACTTGCCAAGTTTTGGGGATTCTTGAAAGGGAAGAGCCAAGTGAAGTTTCACACCATCTCACAGAAGATATATGCAGGATTTTTTATGAACCTATCTACATGCTCCTATATGGGTTCCCTGAAAGATAAAATAAAACAGCACTTGCTGCACATTTCCAGCAATTGTCCTGTGTCTTTTTCTCCTCTTCCTCCATTCAATGAACCATTAAAAGGCCAAGAAGAACTGTTGTGCAGATGATACGAAACTAAAGAACTTGTGGTAGGTGTTACACATTTTGGTACCATCTGTGCTATCTAATCCCAGCCAAAACAATCTCCTGTTCCTATGTAACTCTGAATCTCACTGGAAAAGGGGGGGGAGTAGTGTGACTGGCTCAAACCTTCCTGTGTAGGAGTATTATTATCAGTGTTTGCAAATTTTTTCCCTCTTATAACTACCATAACTCTTCTTTAAAACCACTCATCTGGCTGCTGGCCTACTATAGTGACTGAGCTATCTACAGAAAAAAAATGGCTCACGTTGGTTGATTCACTTCTGGTGTGTTGGAGGGAATCTTCACCCATGAGAAAACCGTCAACTCACTTAAAAAGTTCTCATTTCTCTACTTTTTCACATTGCCTCACAGTGTTCTTCACCCCACTTTGGGTCAGGAACACAGGAAAACACCCTGATGACACATTTTGTAGCACAGCTCTAGACAAGCATTTCCTGGAAATCATTCTGGATTGAAACCATTTGTGAAACACATTTCCAAACTTCGGTGCCACTGCAGCTTCTCATAAGACTTGAAAGTGGATCGTTTTGTTTGATTATTATTTTTCTTTAGTTTCTTCTTTCGTTTGTTTGTTTGTTTAGATTTAATCCATATTCTGATCTGTCCTCGGAGAGTTTGCTCTTCTTTAAAAGTTATGGGAAAACCTGTTTGTGCCAGAGGCTCATGTGTGTACACACATTAGTCATCTTATATGGGACATACATACAATGTTGTCATCGCTGTCAAACATAATAAAAGTAAGGCTAAAACACTTAGCCACATATTGATCTGCTTCTGTATCTCCTGTAGTATACTTAGTGTAATAAGGTCTTTCTACAGAGCTCTAATGTGGGGAACAGAATGCTTCCCGGAACTGTTTACTTTGGAAACAATAGAGGAAGCATCTGATCTCAAACTTGCCCATTGTTCTGCAATTCTGCTGTTGCCATACAATCCTTGGGAACCTGTGGCCCTAGTAAGAAACACAAAGGAGCATCTGATTAGGTTAGCCATTACTCTTCACAAGGATGAAGTCTCGGTGATATTTTTCTTCAGGAGAAACATTTGAGAGTATTGTTCCAATAGGAAGCAGCGAAAGGAGTGATAGAAATTATAATTTCTATCGCCCATGAAGCCCATCTCCTGCCCAGCTCCAATGATGCTGTATGCCTCACTCTGTAGTGCTGCAGAAACTCCAGCATGGGAGATTCCCATAGCTTCCCTTCTTGTAGGGGGAATAACCTTCTTTCCCAAAAGCCAACTTCTTTTGTTGTCAAACATATTTTAATTTTAGCCCAACACACCTGTTTATACTAAAAGCCTGGGCAAAATAATCTGTGTGATTTCATTCATCTGCTGATTAAAAAAAAAGCAGTTGCTGAAAGACGGAAACTCTTGCAAATTACTTAAACTTGATTACTGTAATTGTTGTCAAGACAAACAAAGTTTGCTTTATAATGAAGCAATAGATGTAGCACTGTAGTCTTTCATTGTGCTTCTAAGCAATATTCTCTGCATTTTATTGCCCTTGAAAGATAGCATCCACAAACGCATCTTTTTCACAAATAATCAGCGTATTTGAGACGGAGATGAATAGACCACAATAGTAGCAAAAGGCTAACCTCCAGACTGCTACCTTGTTTTCTTCAGCACATCTTCCCCCCTATAGTTATTTCTTTTGTCTCCTTACTCCATGTTACCTGGATCAGATAAATGCATGCTCTGTTTAATCTTATTAAAGCAAAATCCACTCAACTATCTCATAGTTAAGTACAAAATCTTAGTTCCAGAACATTGGTTTTGCCCAGGGATATGGAAGAAAGAGAAGCGCTTATTCGAGAAAAGACTGATCTCATTGAGACATGTGGACAACCTGCTAATGAGTATGTACAGTATGAGACTGCACAGTCCAACTTCAAGGGAAAAGTTTTTCCTTTTCTGTTTTTCATAAAGAAAGCCAACCGCTCGGTTTGCAGGAACAGGGGTAGCTGTTTACACCACTTGTGATTTTTCTTGTCTTTGTGACGAAAAATTCGTTTTTTCACTATATCCATCTCTTTCAAAAAGAGGTGAAAAAGATAAATAAAATGTTAATCAAGGATTTAGAAGTTCTCTCTCCTTTAGCTCATTCATCAGTAACAGTGTGTGTGATAGAAGTGGATCAGGCACCTTTAACAACCCGGTATTTCCAAATTACCCCTGGGTAATTCAGAACGGTAGGTATTTTAATCTCTACAATCCCTAGTATGTATCTATTTATTTTCCCTGGCTTTTTGGCACCCAGTTGGCAAAAATCCAGCCCTCGCGGCAACAGAATTATCAGAAACAATGGGAACTTCAGAGTGGAACACAGGCAGTGAAAGAATGATCAAATTAACAATTTTTTTTTATTTGGTTTCTGCTGGCATCTAGCTGGCACAGACACACACACAGATACACACACATCAAGAAATACAAGGAAGAGAGAGTGAAACTGAAACACAATACGTGCTGAGAAATCCCAACAGACCCACTACATTTTATTCAAGTTTTCTTGTTTTCCCAAGCCTTTCTAACTGGCATTATTCCACTGCAGAGCAGCACGGGAGTTAGGGAAACTGAATGAGAGCAATGCTGCCCTGACTTCAACACTGTGTGTATGTTTAAAAGTCATTCTGCCATCCTTTTGCCAAGGAGCACTGTGTGTATGTGTCTCTGCGTGTGAGAGAGTTTATAAGTTTCCAACATCAGAAACATGAGTGACTGTATTTATTAGCTTGTTTACAAATCTCAACAAATCTTTCACAATTTTATATTGTGTTCATAAAGCTTGCCAAGTCCCCAAAACTTCACAAATAACTTTTTTAATGGAGGAGATAATGCAGTTCTCCAACCAGGAGAGGATATCAAACCAGCAGGATCTGCAGAAAGTGGAGAGCAGCATTAAAGACAAAGTGGACTTAAGTAATTGAAGGAAAGGTCTTAAACAAACATGTAGTTCAAGAGGGATAACTTTGAAGCATCACATCCTGCAGAAAAAAATCTGCATTTCTGTGCAAGATGATCTAGGAGATACAGTTGGTGAAGGATTCAATTTCAATCAACACTGTTGGGATACTGAAGAAAATAAATAAATGTAAACATCCTACTGGGACGCTGTGCCATCTGTAGAACACTTGATGCTTCCCCTCAGCTCTACTCAACACGACCATGGTAAAAGCTGTGCACTGTAATCTAAGAAAGGTTCATACCAAATAGAAAGGGACCCCTGAACAACACCACAAGGGATGAGAGGTCCAGGAAGTGAGGCCAATATTTTTAGGACTTAATATTGTTCAAGTTTCGATGAGAGATGAAGGGAAAAAAATGGCAGCAGTTTTCAAACATATAAAACTGGATGTATAGGTAAAAATATGGAATTATCCTGCATGTGTATTTCGGCTAACAAGATTTAGGAAATTAAATACTAGCACTAGAATAGACCACATAGGGACCTATGGCACTAGCAGCTGTTAAGAAGCACAGGCAAAGCTTGTCCAAACCAATTCTTCTCGTGCCCTCGCACAGGAACAGACAAGATAATCTCCTGGGGTCCCTTCCTGGCTTACTTTTGATAGTTCCACAATAAAATTTGGGAAATGTCAAAATTATGGGTGTGCATTCCTCATTGTCCTCCACAGTGCATTAGCTCCAGCTGGGAAGAATTAAGCAGCAAGAAAATTATCTCTGCTTTCAGTTCTGGCATCACAGCAGCTCTCAGCAAAGAGGAGTAACTTTTAACTGAAGTCCAGCTCCAACCCTTGTATCCCAGACACAAAGAGGCTCATGCTCCCCTTAGTCAGAGAACATATGCTATCTGGTTATACATACAAGAGCTGGCACGTATTCAGTACATGAGGTATCTGGAAATTTGGCTACTGAACTCTAGCAAATTTCTGTAGATCATGTATGAGCTTTTAGTTGTTTTCTAGAAGCTTAGAAACTGGATGAAAATTGGGGTAAATTTTCCATAGGGCAGAAAATTGCACAGAGAGCCACCCCGCCAAGTTTCATTCCCACCCTCCTGATATGGAAATCCTATTTTTTTTCCATGAAACTGCTCTAAAATATATGAGCAGAACAACTTTTTCTGCAACATTCCAGCACCATTTCACTCTAAAGAATTTTTGCAGAGGAAAAAAAAAAGGTTATTTCCATGCCAGAAACCCAAAATTTCAGCCAAAGTTTTTGAAGTTGGGGTAAGTTAGAACTGAAAAGTGAAAAAAAGATTTTGCTCAAGGTTAGTGCCACACAATTATTAGGAGGAATAATGAGACTGAAAAGAACTTCCAAGGTCAGTTAACTCAGTTCTCTGCTATGCAACTATATTGTATAATCCCATTTATAAATGCATTGAACTCCAACTTGAAACTAGTTTCATTATTTGCTTTAACTGCATCTATTAGAAGGCTATTCAAGAGTGTCAGTCCTCCATTGACTAGAAATCTTCCTCTAATTTCTAACTTAACTTTATTCACGGTCAGTTTATCCCATTTGTTTGTGTGCCAGTACTGTTGCTAATTTAAATAACTTTTTTTTCCTCACTTGTTTACTTCTCTGAGGTTTAACAAAGAGCAAGATGTCCCATATTCAGCAGCACCACTTATCGTGCCTACAGTATATGACTTACAGATGCCTAAATTTTGTTTATCAGTTCAATTCTATTCTGTAAGACTACAGAGGGAGAAATCCAAGAGAAATCAAACAGGAGTGTCAGTCACTGTGTGGCCCGAGCAGAATTGTTGTTCCCATATATACAGCTAACGGGGGCTTTTTGCAGGGCAAAGGAGAACAAGCCTTGATACACAAAGAGACCTTATTTCTTGGAGTACTGAATCCAAACTTCAGCTAAGAGTAAGAGAAGAGCCTTGGGAATCTGGGATCTTTGCAGTGATAGCTTAATTAGACTGCCTTATCTATACAACAAATGTGGCAGCCGTCTGAAAAAAAAACCTCTACTTTTTGCTCCTCTTACATCTCTATCATTTTCCCCTGCACTGAATAAGCCTTTTGAGTCGTAACAGGCATGATGCCTACAAGCTGGGCAACACCCATGCACTAAAACTTTAAGCATCCACTTCTAAATCTGTAGCAATTAATGTAAAACAGAAATGTGCTGTGTCTTAACTGCTGAAAAAGGGAATTGTGATGAAAAGTGGTATTTAGAACGTGTATTTGAAGTATATTATTTTACATGTTTTGCACCTATCTGTCTGATTTTCTTTTAAAAAATGTCTTCTCGCTATTAGTCTGAATAAGATCTCTCAGAAGACTTCCCATCATCTCTATTTTCATTATCCAACTAAGTGTTCTCATCTGGATATTTAAATGTTTGTTTAAATTTATTAAAGTTGCCAGGGAAAAAAACAGAAGGCCCTCAGCTCCGCTTTTTTCATAGCACAAGAACTAGGGGAGAGCCAGTTAGACTGAAAGCAGCTGACACAAAATTAATAAAAATGAATAGTTTTTTGTTCAAGTGGTTGAGTGATTTTGCTGTCAAAGAATAACACTGAGGTCCAACACTGAGCAAAAATTCTGACAGGATCTCTCCAAAGACCTGTGGGAAGAATGAGTATGGGCTGATCTACCCACCAATAGGAACAGTTAGATAGATAGTCACCTTTAGAAGGAAAAGGCAGATATCTCCATTTAATCTGAACAACTGAAAGGAAGAGGCTAACACCAATTCACAGAGATTAGCTACTTTAATGGAAAATGATATAGAAATCCTGCCAGGAAACCTGTGTGGATGCACCCAAGAACTGCCTTTAAGCAGAGATTCCACAGAGAACCTAGCAGCCCCCCTCTAGCCTTTCACAGGACCTGTATATTGGGATCTTCAAAGGTTTTTCTTTCCCACATAGTTACTATTGAGCTTTACATTCTTAATTCCAATGTGGAAAAGTCAGAGTTTTTCCCCGTAAAGATTTTTCTAAATTTTCTTAACAAATAAGCAGGAAGTACTTCAGCCTTAATAGAGTCATCTATAGTTATCACAGGTGGCAGAATTAGCTATTCTTGAAACACGTTAGTTGAACTTTTGTGAAAGATGATGTTTTAGAAGGAAAAAGGGTTAGATACGTTTGGCAAATGTAAGAATGCTTTACTTTTCCAGATTACCACTGGGGAAAGGAAGACGGGGAACTTCATGGGTCTTCCCCAGAAGGGGAAGAAGTGACCAGGGTCAGAAACTTCCCTTCCAACCAGGAACAAAAGAGAAGTCCTGGAAGATCAGATGCATTTTGATTAAGAGAACTATCTAGGGGAAAGCAGGAGGGAAATGACAGGCCCAGATTAAACAAAAATTATGCACTGAGCACAAGGTTAAGCAAGAATAACCCTCCTTTCATAAGTAATACCTTCCTATTCCTGGACATCCTGTGTATCTGGAGGTGGGATAGGTCCCAGAAGTACATTGCACTGCATAGTCCTACCTACAGACATACCTAAGTGGGGCTATGAGAAAGAAGGGGACAGACTCTTTAGCAGGCCTGTTGTGATAGAACAAGGGGAAATGGTTTAAACTAGAAGGTGGACATTTAGTTTGGATATAAAGAAGAAGTTTTTTTACAGTAAGGGTGGTGAGGCACCGGAACAGACTGTCCAGAGAGGTGGTGGATGTCCTGTCCTTGCAGACATTTAGAGTCAGGCTGAATGGGGCTTTGAACACCTGATCAAGCTGTATGTGTCCCTGTGTTAAAGGTGGCCTTTAAGGGTCCTTTCCAACTCAAAGCATTCTATGATTCTATGATTTTACTTTATGGAATAGGGGAAGCCCACAGGTGGGAACGGCGCCCACCCTTTTTGGAGGCCAGGTGAAAGCTGGCTGCCAAGGTCAGGCATTGAGTCACCAGGTGGTGTATTTAATTTAAAAGGAGCGTTAACCTTGTTTACACAAAATAACACCAATATGCAGAGAAGCAGTAAATCCATTGTCGTTAAACAGCAGGGAGGCTGCGGCGTGCTGGCAGCCTGCCCGCCCACGCCGCGAACTCAGCTGGCACCCAGCAAACGCCGGCCGAGGCCGGCCTCCTCCTCCTCCTCCTCCTCCTCCTGGCAGCCTCTGCTGAAAATGCTTGCGGTATGCCCTTTCTACCCTCCAGTCGACTCTTTACATTCTTGTCAAATATATTTAGAGCAAGAGGTGTCCACTTGAAGGGAAACATTTGTTAATCACTTAAATGCAGGAGCCTGGCGGCTCGCCAAGTTTACATTTATAAATATGTAGTATCTGTTTCCAGCTAAACAAGGAACTCCTGACCCCCATCACCCGCAATCCAGCAAATATACATACATGGACGGAGGGAGCGGGGAATCAGGGACAGACCTGCAGGACCGAGGGGCAGTGTTGGGGTCCCCCTACCCGCTGCCAGTTTGTTCTTTGCCTTTGTCTGAAAGCGATGCAGATAACAGTGCAGAAAGGGGATGATGTATCTTTAAGTAATGAACCGATTAAAGTTAAATTCCTGTTGACCGAGACAGTTGTGTTGACATTCCTGTTGTTTACAGGCAGCTGTCTCAGCAAATGACACTTTGATAACTGGAGTGAGGCTGCTGGTGGGCAGGGGCTGGGGCAGGCAGAGTCACTGGCCGGGTTAAAGAATGTGCTTTTTGAAACCCGGTCATCCAATTAAACATTAAAGTTTGTTGGCAGTGGTGCAGTTCACGAAGGGGAAATTCTGGGCTTCTTCTTTAACTTGTGCTCAGCTTATGTGCCTTAGAGGTCAGCCTGCCCCAGGTTGCTGAAGGATGGGGGAGATTCCAAGAGGACTAATAATGAGCCAGAAAGCTGCTGGGCTGTCAGGGCAGCCACGTATTGCCGGGACACAGGGCTGGGATCAGGGGGGTGTCCTGCAGGACTGCAAATGCAGTGAGACTGCAGCTCGTGGGACAATGGCTCTCATCTTTTGCCTTCTCCTTGACGTTGCTCTGAAATTAGTGACGTTGCAGGGCGCTTACTATAGTTTTATTTACTCCTTGCTCTTGGTGTTTGCCATTAATAGCTCCCCACTTGGCTGTGGGTTCTTGTGACCAAGGATTGAAATGAAATCCTGAATCCCATTCCCAAAGACCTCACTCAGGTCAAATTCCCAATAGGAGCCTCACATCTACCTGTTGATAAACTTCAATTGTGCAAATAGTTTATAAGATCTCCTCTTCTGGTGAAAATTAAACAAGTGTTTAAGTGCACTATCAAGGCAATGCCCAAAGGAGATAACACAGCCCATCATCCTGAGCCATACATCAGTCCTCCCGCCTTGTATCAGCAGCTTTTGGTCCTGCTCAGAGCCTAAACATAGTCTTTGAGATGCTGAAGCTATCTGGCACTGTGTTACCACATCAGAGTTTCCAGCATTCTAGAGGATCAGTTAAAATGCAGACATTTCCTTCCCATATTTTTGTTAACAAAGTTTAAATTTAAGGCCTTTAAAACAAAGTGATAATGCCTCTTTAATTCCAAACTCACTTCTGCGTGCTCATTAACTATAGGCATTCATAGAAACCAATGGATTTATTTTTGAATATATAAAGTCACATTAATGGACTTGAAACTCCAAATAAAAGTACCCAAAAGACAGCATTTCCTTTTGTCACTAAAAACATTGCTGCCTTTATAGCAGAAGTATAATTCACGCAGCAAGAACATTTACAGTAAATACAACTTAATTTAAATGAGTATCGATCAGGAGTAATGTACCTACGAAATCTTGGCTCTTTAATCGCCACCGTTTGGTGATTAGAAACTGATTTTTTTTTAAGTTCCCAGCATCAGTTTGTTTGCCATTTTTTTCATAATACAAGCCATTAGAAATGGGAAGAATGCAACTGTGTTCCACACAGAGATTGAAGTATTTGGTAGATAAAAATACATGCATATTTGAGGTAAATTCCCAGCATGCATGCAAAAAATCTGCAGATTTCCTAGCACCACAAGAAAACACCACTGACCTCCAAAACTGAAGGACTTACTTTAAAAAAGCGTTATCTGTATGTGCCCAATTTAAGCTGAATCCATTGCAAACAGTGTAGTGGCCATCCAGGCACCGGGTTATCATAAGCATGCTCAGTGCTAACAGGCAAGCAGGGCCCCAACCAGCTCGTTTCTAGTGGGACAGCCTCAGTGCACAGGCACCAATGATGCTTCTGATACAACCCCAGCGCTGCACTCTGACTTGTGGCCACTTCACGATGCCATGGGATGTTTTGCTCACGGGAACAAGAGTGTAAGAACTGGTGCCTTGGCTGCAGTCCAGCTCCGTAATTACTTTTTGCATTTCTAAACATTCCTGGTGTAGCAGCGAGCAGAGGTTATTTTCTACTATTGAGTAACACCAAGGCCCAAAGAATGGCCAGAAGGGCTGGCTGCATTTCAGTGGGAGCAGGAGAGATCTCTGCAGTCTGTAAAGTGTTTGGGGATCCTTCAAGATGAAAGGTTCATTAACAACTGGAAGTTAATATTAGCATAATAATCAGTCATAGCTCTTCTGGTAAGACCTACTCAGGAGATCCCACACTGCAGGTTTCCATTCTGCAGCACAATTTTATATGTGTTTCCCAATCTGCAAGAAGCAGAGTCCGGCAAGGTTTTCCCATGTGAATGAATTTCCAATAAGAAATGCAGGATACAGAGAGGAATATATATATGCATATGAACCTCAAATTGCTATTTCTCCATTTTGTGATCAGGGGACAAGAAATCATTCTGAATTTGTTTAGCCTGAAAAAGAATATATCAATTTGCTGTAATTACTGAAATATAAAGGTAGTATGGTCAGTGACACTCTCTTTAAGGAAAGAAATTCAGGAAATATTTTATCTTGAGAAAGGAGACTGAATATTAATATATCCATATATTTTCTAGATTAAATGTTTCAGAGTTTGTGGGTTTTTTTCCAAATAGCATGTTTGTCTGGGATATATTAAACAATGCAAAGCCTTGGAGAGCCACACAGTTTCAGCTCAAGGAAAACTTTAAACACTAATTCAAACCAAAACTTTTGAATTGACAAGGAATAAAAAATGCATCTTTCTGTGATTCTAACACTTTAAGATTATTGTATTATTTGTTTTTATTTGCTTCTCCTGCTCCCCCCGGGACCGGACATAAAATTTCCATGACAGTATATCCGATTTTTACTAGCAGCTTTTTTTAACATGAAGGGAATTAATACTCGCTGTATTGAATTGCACTGGTCTCTGATCAAGGACACTTTTATGTGTTGACATGTGCTCCAACAAGACTTATGTAAGGGAAGGAACATGACAATCAGATATAAATTTGAATAAGAAAATGAGTTTGTTTTCTTTCCAAGAAACTCCATGGGAAGAATCTCATATATCAGTGCTGTACTACTGCTGGACTTGTTACTTAACAAATTAATTAGTTCGGTCTAACTTGCAAAAATAAAGGCAACAAATTAGTTTTACGCTGGTACCCGAAGCAATGTTGAAAAACACAGGTTTCCAAGTGAAGTTAAGCAGACAGGACGTTAGCTTATAATTAAAATTCAGATTCTGAAGGGAAAAAAAACAGTACCCAGAATTATTAGCAGGGTGAGATGCTACATTTGTGGAGGCCAAGACCCCAGTTTCTAACACACACCTGGAATGGAAGGGCAGCATGTTTTCTAAGTACTGTGCAAGCAAACATGTTCTCTGGTTCCATACTGCACTGTAAGGCATTTGTGTTGAAACTCATCCCCTGAACAATTCATTTTTGTAATTAATTCAATCATCCAACAATTAGTCACTAGCTTGATGTTCACTTTCACTGATCACTTAGATTTTAAAGGCTGAAAAGGACCCAAACTACAGCAATTTCATCTTAATTCAAATGTCAACCTTCTTACTGAACCCTGTACATTAGTTGGAGTTTTAGTTAGATTTATTGTGCTCCAAGACAGTCTTCTCACACAAGAAAATGGTGTCTTGATTAGTACTGAATGTGCATCATGAGAGATTCCTCGGATTACAAAATAATGACCAGTTTCTAACCAGCACTCTGGTGTCTTTTACCTTTATAACACTATCAACCAACTGAGTTGACACAAATTACCTCATTTTAGCTTTGACGCATCATTTTATTTCCATTTACCACTGACTTAAGCACACATAATTACTAACTTAGGTCACAAACAAATGTGACGGACAAGTTTCACACTGAGCAAAATGTTTTATTACATGGCATTACTATCAACCTAAGTTAATTAATTAAAATTAACATAAGCTGTTGGCTAATTGCAGCCCAGGAGAAATTCTACTGCACCCAATGGTATAAGATTGGAAAATTATCACAATATTTTAAAGCTTGACAAGTTCCAGTGAAAAGAACATTAATAGAGGCAGGTTGCCAGGGTAAATAGACCAGTACTGATTTCCAGTATGGAAATATATATTTCCATATTTTGCAATTGGAGCAGAAGCAGCAGCAACAACACTTTGAATTCTGTGCTTACACGGCAATACAAACACCTCCTAAATAAAGTGGATTTATTCAGCAGTCTTTGACTACAACTACATAAAATATAATCTTCCTGGTAGCAAACACAAAATACATATATATGCATTTAGCCCTTTTTCTGACAAAGAGAAAATGAAAAGGGCATTTTCTAAGATTGGTCACAAGAATTGATTAAACACACAATAGACCCATCCATAGTGTTTTGAACATCCCAGATCTTAAGCTGCCAATGAGAATCCCCACACTGATCAGAAATACGAAGGAGGTACAAGATGCATCCTACCGGACATTGCCTTCTCTAGCACACATACTTTCACTTCACCATTTGGCAACTGAAAGATCTTGAAAGATCACTGCCCGGACACAACAGCATGCAGGCAGAGCAGCAGCAGAACAACAAACAAGAGTTTGGGGATGAGCAATTCCAAAACAGTAGGAGCATAGATCCTCCCCTCACGCCACGGTGGACCCTCAGAGTTACAAGTGCTCGGGAATGTCTCATTTTGCTGCCAACAGAAAATTACACAATAATTTCATCGGAAAGAGTCTCTGGAGATCACATGGGTCCACACTGCCTTGCAGTATGTACCTAAAGGGTCTATTAAAACTTCCATGAGTGTTTGCTGGACATGGCATCTGTTAAGAAGGGTCTTGTGCTGCTTCTTTAGTATCAAATACATAATAACTATCACCCTTCATTCTGAACGAACTGCTGAAATGTATTCCTGATTTTTCCACCTATCACTCTGAAGATTTACATCAACCCTATTGTACTTTCCCTCCTCTACTGTCTGGTTCTGTAAGCGAGCACAAAAGCACCAGAGTAGTCTGCTAGCAGGAGGTCAAAGGCAACATGAGGTTGCGAAGGTGTGGAAGAACAATTCAGGAAAAAAAATATATAGTTCTTTAACACTTAACAACAACTACTACTGCTACAAAATCTAAAGGTTCACATATCACGAGATTTCTCCTCTCTCTATTGACAAAAGCAATCATGCGTGCTGTTAGCTGAGAAAGTAATATTCTTTGTCTTTCTAACAAAGATTTTAGTCCTACAATGACGGGTCAAAGGGTTGCACGTTGCAAAGGAAAAAAAAATAATCTCCCATAAAACCAAATGTCTTTCAGAGTTGCAATTATTTGCAATTATCTAATTCAGCATAAAAGGCAAACATGATGTCACAGGGGCTTTGATACTATAAAAGGCTCCTTTTGTGAAAGGCCTTTGATCCTTCCTAATCCACACGCCAGGTATTGCTGATTTAATTGCCTGAAAGGTAAATATAAATTACCGGGCAGATCCTTGTGCTAATTTTATTTATTGCAATTGCTTTTTTATGGATTTTTTCACACTGGAAAAAAAAACAAAAAAAACAAAAAAAAAAAAAACAAAAAACAAGTGTTCTTGTTTCAGCCCTAAAATACTTTCAATGGATACTTTTAATTACACAGAAAAAGTTTTAACCATTGTGAACTGGATAACGTTTGCTTAGAAACACATGTGATGGAGGAAACAGCACTGACTTCATGATGTGCCCGGTTGTGTGCATGTGTGTTCTGCAGGAAAATGAATTATATCTTCCTGAATATGTCTCAGGAGTAAAATTTCTCACATTTAAAACATATGCAGGCTTCAAGTTTTAATCCCTGTTGAAAAAATGAGGTAGTTCATGCTATTTATACCGTTCTATTTTCTTAGACCTCCTGTCCTTTCAGTTCGTTCAATTCTTTATCATCTTATTTCTTCCGGAGCCAATAGCATACCTGTATTGCCAGACAAGTGTAGCATAAAGAGAAACTGAAGTTGATTTTGCATAACAAAAACTTAATATAAAATTGACATAGTGAAGTAGCTAATTCAGGGCTGCATGTATGAAAAAATAAAATAAAAAAAAGAAGAGTAAAAAGAAAATCCTGAAAAAATAGTGAAGAAAAGTTTCCAGAAATTGTTTCCTGCCATTGTGCAGCCTTTGCTGCAGAGCATGCTGCTAGCACTGCAGCACATCTCCCCTGTGAAAGGAGAGCTTCAGCGGTGTGGATCTGTCCTCGTGAACATCAGCATTTCTGAGTAACCCGAGCAAAATAAAACAAAGGGATATCAGCCACAGAAAGCTCAGCTGCCTCTTAATAATACATGGTAGTTGAGTATTTCCAATTAATATACATTCTTCTCAGAGGAGCCTAAAAAATTAGCAGGAAGCGACACGAATGATTTTATCCCACTAAAGAACTGAGGCAAGATTTACGCTGAAATTACAATCTGAGCCTAAACAATGACAGCCATTGTCTTGCAATAATATCTGAAAATGGAGAAGTTGCTGGCCTGAGGTGAATCTCAGGGCAGTGAACACAACCAACTTTCGAAACATTATTAGCTAACATCAATAACTCTATCTTATTAAAATCTCCAATGATAGCGCACGTAAAAACACCTTTGTTAATGGAATACAAATATGCCTTTTTCCTTGCACTGAAATCCTGCTGACTTCTGGTGTAGAAAATATCTCAGTCCAGCAGGAGGGTTTGAACAAGGGGGTCTTCAAATATTAACACTGGTCAGTGACATTGGTGTTAAAAAGGAGAGAGAAAGAAAGAAAGGTAAAGAAAGGGAAAAAAGGAAGGAAAAAGAAAACTCCAATTAGAAGTATCCTGGGGTTATTAGAGATAACACTGCTCATATCCAATTAAGATGAAAACCATTTTACCAGTTTAATGTGCCACCTCTGGCAGTTTTGGTTTATTAGTTTTATCAGACTTCAGAACTGAAGCTCGCAGTGATACATATGCTGTGTACTGGAGAGATAAATGTTAAGGCTTAGAGATTAATTAGTATAGAAGAAGATGCTTGAAAAGTTGTTCCTTAACCACGGGAACTGTGCAATTTCTTGGGGAGAAAACACTGTTTCTGAGGCAGGGCTCCTTCGGGTGGATGGGAAGTGACTCCTCTGCAGTGAGGTGTGCTGACTTTGATACCCTCAAAAGTGGCTAATGCAACACCAAATGCCTTTCCCTGCTGAAAAGATTTGAGAAGAAAAGCTGAGAGCACATGGCAGGATGCTTTGGGCGGCAGACCCTCTGGCACACCTGTTGAACTCCAGGTTGTTTTGATTTTACCACTCTGTCCAATTTAGGGAGCACAGGGCACCAAGGAGGCATCGCTAACAAAGGTGAAGAAAAAAAACACTCAATTATGCCATTTCTTCTAAAATCTGGTGTTTCAGCAGCAAATGTTGAGGAGAAAATCCTCATGTGCTGCTATGGAGCAGAAGGAAAATCCTTATGAAATATATAGAGACCTAAGAACAGAGATCAACAGAGAGAAATATGGATGTTGTTACTGGTGGAGATGGAAACTCCTGATGGTTTCCATACCGAATAATCACCAGAACAACTGTAACATCAGCAGAGTAACATCTGCATGGTACAGGCCTCCAAACATTAAGCAGCTGAGGCAGCATATTGGTATAAAGCAAATTCTTCCTTCAGGAGGACAAAGCTCTCCTGCAGCATTTCCCCAACTTCCTCTGTTGGGTGGATCAAAAGCAGCTTTTATTAATCCCACTTCCTAACCAGGACAAAATTAGCAAGTTTGACTGAAATATGGAAATTTGGAACAGAAGGCTTTCCTATTTGTTATTTTTTTAAAACTTTTTTTTTTTAATTTCAAGCTGGAGAAAGTACTGAAGATTATTTGATTTGCCATTAATCCAAAACATGAAACGTAGTTCAACTCTTAATTTCATTCAAAATAAGCATCCTCAAATTTCACCACATAAAAATGAATATAGAGAAGCAAACTCTATTTATCAATATCTGTTTGCTGGCACTATATCAACCCCCTCCACTTATTCACATTGCAAATGTCAACTGAACTGCAAAAGACCTGAGAAGACATAACAGCAATGAAGAAATAACTTTAAAAATATGTGTTTTAACTTCCTGATCACGCCACCTCTTTGAGGGTTTTTTAATTGGACTAATCAACCTGAGGTATAACAATGTGAAAGAAAAACAAATAAGAAAGAAAAAGAAAAGAAAAAAGCCACCAATTCAAGGATGTTGGTGTTATGGAAAAACTGAATAGCTGTGTTTATAGTGGATCCATAATTCTGGAGCTCACATAAATAGTGTTTATGTCTAAGCTGAACTACAGGAAAATTTACTGGCTCTCCAGCAGTGCGTATTTATACCTTAATGCTGATTTCAAGAAATCACTAACAGTGAGTTTTCTTATAGAGCACAGCAGCTTGAAAAGTAAACATGTTTAAATATGTATATTTATATGTACACAAACAGACATATGTAATTGTAATTACATTTCTTCACTGAAAGTTCCACTCCGTGTATTCCTTTATATCTTATTTGTAGCATTTTAAGAGAATTAAACAATCTAGCACAGGACTGGAGACCAAGCACAGTGCAGTTCTAACCCCACCACTGCCACCAGTTTTCTCTGTAGGCTGGAAAATGGAATCTAGAACAACAAAACTCAAACAACCTACACTAGTCTGAAGGCGACCAATACACAATGCTTATAAATTATGAGCACTGAAACTGCGTGTTTTGTCACTGGCTCACTAATGTTCTGGTTGTTGCTGCTTCTCATATTTTTTTCCCCTTTTTGATTAATACAAGTCCAAATTTAGAGAAACCTTTTAATGAGAGTGTTTCCTTCCCTATTAGCAGATACAATACTGAAAACTTACCATTTCATTACATTACTCGTGGATATATTTCATAAATACAGTGTAGACACCAACATCAAATTAACAAATTTAAGCTTTCATCCTTCGTTCACTTTTGTATATCTTCAACTCGAAATATCTAAGGGATTAATTTCAACACTGAAATCATCACATTCATTTTCATCATCTTCAGCAGCCATTTCACTGTAGAATAGGCTGCCCCTCTTCACAGCCACACACACACACACACAGAAAAAGCCATGAAAAATATCTCTGCTTGTTTAGTCACTGTGATTAATCTAACAGAAGGTACATGAACAAAAAGAGAAGGGTCTTGAAGTCAAAAGGCCCACAGAGTAGCTGAATCTCTGATTGACTTCAAGCAATGTATCCAATTAATGTCCCCCTTCTGCTGAAATCCCTACAATAGTTTCCCTATTTCTCAATCTATTTCTCTCTGAAAGAGTTTCATGTCCACCCACATATAAGGCCCATAATTTGTGGCTAAATGGCAGCTGCAGCTCAGTGCTGGAGGCCTTTCCTCAAATTGGTCTTTAATTGGTATAATCAGGAGCTTGAATTATTGGTTCAACCAAAGGAAAAGTATTCATTCGTACCAACAGGATCGCTCTCTCTTTTTCTTTTAAATTAGCAATAAATTAATGACTTTTCAAGATGTTAAAGTGAAACTAAAACCTATGCACAAAAGATGAGATTCATTAATAAAAGCCAGGCGGTTCCATTCTCATTAAGGAGAAGAGCATTTAGGCAGCAACTTAAAGTCTTAAAAAAAAAAAAAAAAGTTGCTACGGAGAAGCAGTGCAGACTTGGGTGGGTACAATTGAAAATCAAGATAACTTGAACCGTGACCTGAAGAGATCATCAACCTAAGAGGACTTTGGGCTGGTTTCCTTTATCCCATACAGCCTCTTTTATTTTGCAAATTCTGCTGAATTGTGACAGGTTTTTTTGTTTGGGTTTTTGGGGTTTTTTGGTTTGTTCTATAATGTCAAGCGCCATCTTTTAATCCTTAAATGTAACTTGATAAATTAATTCCAGAAACTGAATGCAATTGAAGGGCAAGAACTGGATCAGCCATTCTGATTATCCTGAAATGGACTCTGCTTCAAAAATGAGCTCCTGTATGGGCTCAAGTTGTGTCCTTCCTTCTGCTTATTTCTTTTGGTTTTAACCAAAGAATTCATCTTTATCAGAGTCTTCGGCTCTTTACAACTTTTCTAGATATACATTGCATCACAATTACCTACTTTTGTCAGGGAGCCAGAGCATACCTGTGTTATAATCCCATTGTTTCTGAGAGCTGTGTCCTTTGCCCCGTGTCAGTGGGTTATTTGGGATTGTTAAAGTTTTTAAACGATGTTTACAAATTGCAGGGCTCTCCATAGTCCCAACAATTTGTAAGCAGCGCATCTCCTTTCCTTAGGCATCGACTAAGGTGACAGTACTTGAAGTGATGGCACAACCATTTCTTAGCAAATCCAAAGGTGAGGATGGCACGATGAGGGCTTTGGTTGCTTATGATGACAGATACATATGTAGAGAAGGTCAGATGGAAAACTCAAAGAATTCCTTCCCCTTTGCTCCAGCAAGTAGTAAAATTCCAGCATTTAATTTCTTCCTGGGATTTCTAGCATACAGTACAACTGCTGTGAAATCTCTCAGAGCCACGGCTAGCAAGAAGGACTGAAATCCCTTCCAAACTCATTATCAAGGGAGGGCCTGAGTGTGCAACATTTTGTAGTAACACAAGGACTTTTTCTGCCTACGCTGTAAACAAACAAGACTTTACTCCTCCTGTTCACCACATCCATAACGCCTTGCAACATCTTGAGGGCTAAAAGACATCTGCAACATCTGCAGAGTTAATATTTTCTGTGCAGAAAGTACAACTTCACACATTTACAGCTAGGTGTGGATCAGGGGTAAAGTCTCAAGAAGGAATAGCCATGAGAGGTCTCATATGCAACACTTCCCCTTTAAATCATCTCCTTCAAAGTAACTAAGTATAAAGCCACCTTGCATGGCGATGGATATCCTGTATAGAGATACCATGGCAAGAAGTCTTCATCTTCTGCAAACACAGAGCTACCATCTGCCTGCTGAGTACATTGGACAAAAGAACCAAAATTACTATCTGTGACTGAGATGTGCGCTCTTTTAGTTTCTGCCTTTAGAAGAGAATTTTTTCAGCTACTTCTTGCCAGGTCTCAATCAGAGTTGTTCTTAGCTAGAATTACAACAAATAGGAAAATAATTGTGCGTACAGCATTTAATTATGATGACTGAAATATTACTGTTGTCTCTCTTGGCCCTGACATGGGGGCTAGAATTCCTGAAGGTGACATTTCCAAGGCACAGTGAAACGTGTTTTACACGAGATTCCTTAAAAACCATCAATTATGCACGCTGCAAAAACTTGTTATTGTACTCTGAGGACATGATCCAAACACCAGTTGTGGTTATTGGAGATCCACAGAGCTTGGATCATGTCCTAAATCAGCTGTATGGCCAACTATCAAAGTAACAGCTTTTTTCTTCATTTCCTAGCTAGTCTTTAAAGGTGAAACATCTTCTGTTACCATCTTAAAAATACATACACAGTCTCTCTATGAATATTTTTACGATTTTTCTTGGACAGTTTATCAAAACTTTTTTAATTTGGTCATTTCTATAATAAAGAGTGAGTACCTGTGTGTTTATGTGAGCAATATTCAAATAGGTTTGCAAGCTCTAAGAAAAAGTATTTCTACTCTTCTCTATTTTTTCAGTTAATTAAAAAGAAAATAGTATCAAGAAAAGGAAGGGAGGGAGGGAAGGAGGAACGGAAAGTGAGAAACAGAGAAAGAAAGAGGGAAAGATATTAGGGAAATTAACACAAATCAGCACCAAGCATCTTGGTCTATGTTTAATCAGAAGTCAGATCCCTGCCCAGAGCAAAGCAATGTGGTGTCCTTTCATTTGGTGGAGTTGAACCAATTTGCTTTAGGTTTTCTCTACTCGCATGTTACTACCAGGAAATTATTTATAAACCTCTTATCAAAAGTTCTTTCCGTCTCTGGCAGAGTTGTGAGTTATTTTGATGCAGCTCTTCCACATCCACCACGTTGTCAGAAAAGTTAGAAAGACTGGCAGAAAAACACCCAGTAAGAGAGTTTAGTTAATGCAATGGATTAGCAATTGCCTTTCTCCACCCCCACCCCAACCCCCCCTCCCTTTTTAAATCTGCATATTTAACACCAAGAGAGAAACCCGTCCTCTTTTTCGGCTGGAATAACTGCAGTTTCTGTTTCTAACCTGGGAAGAATGTGATGGGGATTGAAAAGCACCCCTGTCCTATTGTTAGACTCCCCCTGCACTGATCCTTGCTTTTAACATCATAATGAAGGATGCTCTTTAGTGGATTATCTTGAGAAGGGATTAACTCCTTCAAGACTTCTTAGAAGGCAAGGTGTTTTGAGCCCTAAATACACACCAATTGCCTGCTTAACTTTTCATCTTATTTTGAAAACTGCCCAGCTGGAATTCAAATTCTTTTCCATAGAGCTGAATTTTCTTAGTAGCAAAGTTTGAGTCATGGGCAGCAGATGCTAAAAATAAATACTGTTCATTTAATCGTGTGTAGCCAAATGTTTCAGATATTTTGCCAGACAGGCATGGCAGGATAAGACTCAATCAAAACTTTGCTGCAAATTCAGCAAAGCTTTAAATTCTGTCTCTGTCACTCAGGCACATGAAATAAGTCTCCAAGGCCTAACCTTTCTTATAAGGCTTTCTTTTTAACATGACAGAGAGACATAATATAGACGGATAGATGGATAAAGTACGTTCCATGACACTCGTATAGATTTCTTTTTTAATTTATATTAATATATCACTTCTCTAAAGAATTAATAGGGCTGCACATGGATGTGCCTAGTGATATTTATGCTGTAGGCAGACATGCATGTACACCCACACAGATGCACGGACGTGGAAATGCGTACAGCCCTATGGATACATGCACCCATACATCATTCACAACCCTATTAACACACGCATATATATCTGTGGGTTTTGGCTGCTGTACCTTGCCTTTCAACAACATCATTATCAGCACTGTTTTATGACACACTTGCTGTAGCATACAAAATGCCTAGGACAAAAAAAAAGAAATACACTGAAAAGAGGACTAATTGCTCTATAATTTATAATCAAGTGACTTCTTCAACCTATGCTTCTTTATCTTAATAACCATTCATTTGTGTCTGCCTAATTTATTGGAAGTGAAATCTTGTATTTGTTCCACGTTCATCTTATCCCTCAGCTAACCTTGTCTCCATTATTAACCCGCTCCATTGTTTCATGTTCCGCCTGGCTAGGAAGAAGGGAGATTCCCTCAAACTTTCTCTTCCTTTCCTGTTTCTTTCCACTGTACCAAAAACTTGCTTTTTGCCAGGGCTCAAGGACAAAAACACTTCTTTTTGCAGCAAGATTTTCTTCATCTCTGCACTGGCTGAGGGGGGTGGGGATTTGAAGCATATTTTGCATGGGAAACAGAGGAAACTGGTATTTGTTTGATTTCTTTTCAGCTTTCCTGGTTTGCTCCCTCTGTTTTTTGTCCTTCTGGCACTTTCTGCCTCTACAACACACATAATCTATAACTTCATAAACAAGTTTCTCAGTTGGATTATCCAGCCTGGGGTAGGAAAAAGAGTTTGCTAAAGTGACCAGAGAGATGGTTCTGAGGGCAAAGGAGTTTTCTCCATCTTTATCACATGGAGAAGACCCAGGTGCACTCTTATTGTGAGCTAACTGAAATACCCTCTTATTCATTTTTGCAATAATAACTGTATTCCGCAGACTATGCTTTAATTGTAAATAATCCCCCACATTCTTTCAGTGTAAACTCTTTAAGGAGTCATGAATTTTATTTATACTCTCTCACTCTTTGAGAGTCTTTTGTTTATTTGCTGTTTAGTTCTTTGTGAAATAACACTCCCAGAAGAAAATCCCCCTCTCTGCTTAAGGAATTAGCCCAGAGACAAAAGCAGGGAATTCTTTAAGCCTTGTTTTGTGCTAAGAGAAATGTTTGACATTTCTGTGGAGAGGTGTTTAGTTTGGATTCATTAGGTCTTAGGGACTCTTTTCTCTTTTTTGGCCTTTCAGTTTCTGTCACTGTTTTTTTTCTGTGTTTGGTAGACTGAAGAGAATTTACCAATGTGTAATTAGGTTTCCTACATTTGAATAGCAAAATCCAGTTGTGTTTTAAATAGGCGAGCTAAGCATTCCCCTCAACCAGCAGGCCCAAACCTGAAACCTGCTTTGTGAGCGGACGAAAGGACGGCAGAAGGGGAAAAAAAGGCTTCCCCAAGGTTACTTAATGCCTGAAATAAACACCAATAAGGCTCCACCAGTGCAACCCCATCTGTTGGAGCAAAGGGGAAAGCTGCATGCTAGAAAAACGAGTTTCCCTTAAAGTTGGGTCTTAGAATGGTAAGAGAAGCATGCTGTTATCTTTTCTGTCCCTGGATTTATAGGGCTGGAAAATCATCAGCGTAAATTGATACTGTGTATTATTATTTTTAACAGCCTGTAATGCCTTAGGAAATAAGTTCTAACAAATTATGATTTTTAGCTCATATATGTAAGCACTTAGTTAAAACAATCACAAAAGATGCTCCAAGGGCAGAAATAAACTGCAAATATAACCTAAAGCTGCCCAGAGCAGAGCCTTCACTTTGGTTGTGATGCACAGGTGAAGCTCTTAGGTGGAAAATGGGTCTGCAATGGTAAAACAGAAGAAAAAAACAGATTTGTAAGTTTGGGGGTTTGTAAGAAGAGAAGGAACAGGAAGCGATCCCTCAAAACAGCTACTGAGTCACTCTGAGCTGTTTGTGTTGGTGCTGGCATTGGGTTGCTTCCCTCTTGAAAATGGCAGAAAGGAATGTGCTGGCAATTTCATTATTTTTTTTTTTTTTTCTCTGCAGATTCTTATCAAAGTGGGAAAATCATCCAGATTGATCTTCCCTCAAACAGTTTCTGTTTTCAAGCAGTCAGCAAATTTCCAGTGAAAAAGGAACTTTGTTTAAAAAAAAATATAATCAAATTATATTACAGTTCAAAACCTTGTTCTTAACCAAAGCTGTATTTGTAGGTTAAAAACAGCCTGAAGTTGTCCATTGGGGCTGTGCAACACAGTGGAAAATCAGAAGGTTAAAGACCAAGCAGAGTACAAAAAAAAATGAACCCTTGGGTATACACATGCAATCCCCAAGACATTAACACAGGGGTTGTACCAAACTGATCTTCACGAGGAAGCTTTACCTCATTTCTCAGCCCTCTACTTTAAATGTAAACAGGTTGTTAAAGGACATTTTTAATAATCAACTCCCTACTTATTTAACCATTTCATTCAACGTTTCCAGATTTATTGACTGTCGGGGCTTTCTTTCTTTTCTGTTTTCTCTGGGACTTCCCTTCTAGGTGAAGAATGTCACCGCTGAAAAACAGTGTTATTTAGCCATCCTTTTAGGGCTACAATAGTTATGAACTCTAGATCATTTTTTATTTACCAAATGACTGCTGCCAAATGCAGCCAATTCATTCACTGGAAAGACTTCGTGCAATAGCTAAAAAATCTGGAATATTCTTCATTGGTATATCTGGCAGTAACCACCTGTCGTGATGCCAAACATACAGTGTGAAACATATCTGGATGTTGACAGACTTCAGTTTCATTGCAGAGAATCGCTGCTACCACATAAAAGTTTGCTTTTCTGCCTTTCAAAGATGCTGAACACCTGCTGCTCTCATTGTTTTCCTATTTATTATTGCTTTTTGTCTTTAATACAAGTCATAGTTGCATTTCCTGCTTGATAAAAGAGGTCTCTGGAGACTCTCCACTGACTTCAGTGATTTTGACTCTGGCCCCAGAGATATAGGTGCATAGACTTTTGTGGCTGTGCATCCTTTCCACAGCCCTCTGTTCATACATACTGATACCACTTGAGGCATTATAATCCCCTGTAACACAAACAGAGAAGACCAAGAGTTCATCAGTCCAGAGACACTGAAGAAAACCACTGAGAAGCTGCAATGGTACTGAGTTTGTTCAGATGTAACCGATTTTTCCATCTATGTTACTTACCATAGAAGAAATTTAAGAGCCTAGGGTATTTGTTTAGTATATCCACAAGTTTTACAGTATCTGACAGTCCTCACTGTGCCCAGTGCATGTGCTGCACAGCAATGGTCTGTGTATACAGCACATGAAAAGTCTGATGCATCAATACTACTTCTTAGAGATCCAAATTATGGCAAAGCCCTTTTCAGATAATGTATTATTGGTTAATGCAAGCCAGTGTTTTAGAAAACATAGTGTGAGTTTATTGTCACAGAAACATTAAAACAATACTGTGTCAGGGCAGAAAAATAAAACTTCATAGACTAGCGGTGTGCACATTATAATGCCATTATGCAAATAGAAGGTGTAGCAGCAGCTACAGTAATGCCCTTGGTTCATTATCCTCATCCTAAAAAAATACAGGCAACTGAAGATATTCAATTAATGCATGGGAGGAGGCAAGGCACCTGTTTCATTAGTTTCAGTAAGTTTTGGATTAGCTGCCTCCCAGTCTCCAGTATTTTTTTCTATAAAAGACTGTAGTTGTCACTATTAAGGACAGGGGGGCAATACGACAATATCTTTAGACATAAATGAAACTATAATATAATCATGATTTCATTATTTTTCCTGTGTTCCAACATTTCCTGTGAGGCAGTAGCCCATTCATGACAGTGCCAGTATTAGAACTTTTAGAAAAGGTGCATAAAATCCTGGATAACTATGGGATGAATTTCCTCCTTAACTCTATTAGTCAGTAGTTGGCTTGTGTCCTGAAGCATAATTGTTTATATCCCTAATGTATGGTTTCATCCTGTGTAATGTAACTGCGGATGGTCTCATTATCCATATAAGTGTTTAATAAATCCCTTTAATCCTGCTAAACTCATGCCTCAAAGATACTGTATTTTGTGGCAATGAGTTCCACGTGTTAATTAACTACTGCATAAGAATGATCCCGAGTATAATTTTTGGAGGAATTTTCATTAGAAGGTTCACATAAATTCATTTTGACACTGGTAGTTGCTGTTTCTTCCATTTCTGTAATGATTCTCTAGATCATCAATCAACTAGTAAAAAACTAGTGTTTTCCAAACAGTTAATTTTAATTGGGTATTTTAAAGTATTCACAGAAAATGGATGCCTGCTCTGTCTTCAGCAGAGATAACATCAGAGACCATGATTACTCTTATCTGTTTCAGACAAGGAAACACAGATATGACCTGTGAGCCCAGATAAGGTGGGATGTGACTTCTCAATTCCTTAGCAATGGTATCCCAAGGGAGCAGCATCCTGCCTTTTCCAGAGGCAGCATCTCCCAGTTCATTGGCAATTTCACCTCCACACCCGGATACAGCACCGCAGCCCACGAGACCATCCTGGACAAGCTGATGATCTGTCTTCTAACTCGCAAAAGTCATCTTTGCCACGATCTAAAAACTTCACATCCAGTCCTGGTAGCAGTCATTTACCCCTGAATTGTTATAGGACAGTCTCTGGACATCACATCTCTATGAAACTAAGTTAAAGATTAAAGTTAAGACGTATAAATGATGAGGACTGAGTGCTATAGCAGGAAAGAATACAGTCTGATTTCTAAAAGGGGATTGCAGCCACCACATATATATATTTATATGTATATATATAGTTTGGTTACTCACTCAAAGAAATAAAAATTCTCCAGAAGTTCCCCAAAACATACAGATTGCTCCTTTATGGTTATTGAAAGCAGTTTATTTATACCTCCCATTTTAGCATGGGCCATAGCTTCTAAATGAGAAAGTATTAAATCTGATGTTATATTTTCCAACAATTTAATTCCTGCTTTTCTCTAAATAGCAGCTCTTATTACTCAATAAATTTGGGGGTTCTGTTTGCTTTTTGGGTTTTGTGGGTTTGTTTTCATTTTGTTTGAGTTGGAACTTAGAAAAATTAAATATTCTCTTTGCAAAATGAACCAGAAGGGATCTGCAGGTACTGCTGGCAATTCCAAACCCACTCTTCCATAACAGCAGTGGGATCTGAGGGGACTAAGTTTTCATTTGACAATATTGTTTCCACTATCATTTGTCGGTTCTCTTTTGTTGCAAAATGGGACTATTTTCTGAAGCTGACTGTCACTTTTGAAATGGAAATCATGATGAATTATGGCACATTTTCCTTGCTATGCTTTATCAAGCTCATTAGAGATGATGCATGGTCTGAAGCTAACACAACAAAAGACAGAAAGTAACATAAGAAGCTTCCCTTTCTTATCTATAATGTTTTCACACACAACGAAACATCCAGTTGTACTTGTTGCACCAGACAATCACCTCTTATGGGCAGGCTGCACTCACTGTGGCTGTAGATTTCCCCCCAGTTAGGATACAAACCCATGCTGCAAAATTTTAAGGGCACAAGTCACCACAAAACTGTTGTTCCTCAGTGTCACTGTTTCATTCTAGACTTATTTTGACAAGGGGTATGTATGCCAACGAGCTTTTCATACTTTTTCAATGTTAAATGCAGAGAAATCTGAATTTGTTCTGGAAGAGAAGGTTTCAGAGCATGTATTTCCACTAAAATAACCATGGAACAAAAGATGTTTTCTATGTCTCATAGATGCTGATGTATCTTACACAACAAGCCAAGGCTCTCGTCCAAAAGCTAAACAGCTGTGGTGTAGTTTTCAAGCACTTAATATTTGCATAAACACATTTTTTCTTTTGCAATTTGAATCAATCCTTATATCAATAACAGAGTAAACCTCCAAACAATTGTTTGAAGCGAGGAATCCAGTGAGGCTTTTCAACATTGGAAGGCGTTCTGCTCATATATTTTAGAGCAAATTTAATATCTGGAAAAGTTGGCCATTATTTGAAGTAGCTGGAAACATTTGCTAGAAGTGCTTCCTTATACGGGCCCCGATTCAGAAAAGCACTTAAGCACACGTTTAGCTGTTATCACGTGGTGAAGTGCTCTTCTGCCCTTCTGAAACTGTGGGCAACACCACGAACCCAACACTTCTAAAGGCCAGTGAAACGATACTCTCTGGTTTCACTGGATCTGTCCCTTTCTTGACCACTCTCTATCAATTCAGTAGGCCAGTACTAAAGCATAAGATGGTAAAAACGGTAAAAAAAAAAACTCCTTAAAAAGGAGTGTGAAAGGGCAGGTGTGCTGTCAGACAAAGAGAGACTCTTTCTGGCAAGGCTCTGCAGCATTTTTTCACTTCAATTTGCACTTAGCATAGTATTTCTAGCAAATTCAGAATATTTGCTATAATCTTTTCCTTTCCTTTAGACATGTACAAAGAACACAGCATCTTTTCCTGAGAACTAAGCACCTATTTGCAAGGTGATAACAAACAGGCTTTCATAGTAAGTGCCTAAAAAACAGCTGTTGGAATAGAATAAGGCCTTTTAAGTTGAAGGGCAGGATCCCTGCACACTGACTGAATTGCATTAACTGTTACAATACCACTTGACCAAATACTACAATTGTCCACAGGCTGACAAATCAACATTTTCATCCCAGAAAAACAGCATTTAGTTGCTAAAATATGCTTAAGTTTGTAAAGGAAAAACGTACAATTGGCAACTTCAAGACACATGTGACTTAGATGCTGTTTCAAAAGCTGTCTTCCAGCTTGTTCCTACTGAACAGGGAGAAGATAGGCTTGAAAAGTGCTTGCTATTTGTGATCTTTGTTGAAAGTAGCTAGAAAGTGCGGGGGGAGAGCATGCTGCACTTTTTTACTAGGCCACATTTTCCAAGCTCTGCTCCAAAATGAAATAAGACTATTATTCTATGCAGTCACCGCTGTGGTTTTACTTGAATTGTATGTTCACCTTTATAGACCTCTAAAAATAAAACATTTTGAAGCTGATGAAAATTGGGGGGAAAATCTTGTTTGCACTGGACTCATTCAATGTGCAAAACTGGTTTGGTCATCTTGATAGTTAAATAATGGGAGGAAGTGTGTGACACAGAAGCCTGGAAATTTTTTTATATCTGTTCCCACCTTTAATACAAAAGCACCAGAGGGCTCCCCCAAACCCATTACACACCTTGGTTACGTCTAGACTGTGGGGATAACGCTTTGCAGAGCAACCCACAGGTCTCAATGCTCCACCCCTCCCTGTCTGAGCACGCGGGTCTCCTTCCTAAGGAAACCAAGGTCCTCGGGGGGGAAAAGCCTGGATTTTGCCCCAGCACAGATTTGGGACCCGGCCAGGGCATGCACCTGGGCCCGAGGAGCTGAGAGTATCCACAAATACCACAATTCAAATCTACCCTTAATTTCTCTATCCACAACATGGGCACTATGAGAGCTCATCTAGCTATTAGGAGAATGGAGAGGTTTATTTAATTAATGTTTATAATAGAGACTCAAAATGCCATACACTACAGGGCTGAGTTCTCTCGATGTGGCTAGTAGACAAAGGGGAGAGAAGAAGCTAAAGCCGTGGAAAGCATTCTGAGTTTCTGGCTGATACAAATTATTGGAGGTAATTAAGAAAATCACTACAAAAGAAGTCAGCAGAAATGAAAGCTTAAACATGAAGAAATAATGACTTTTTTAGAATTTAAGCAAACAATTAATCAACTAATAAAAAGAACTTAGCATTTTATAAGCTAGCTCATTCTTTTATAATTGAATCACAAGGCCTTGCCTCTAAATTGCTATGAAAACTAGCCAATACTATTACAATAGTTTTAGTTCCTTATACCTATCCTGAAGCATAATCATCATTTTGTATCTTGTATATGAATAGTTACAGTTATCTCTGAATAGTTACAGTTGCTAAATACCAGTTTGCAGACTCAAGCTACTGAAACCCCTGCTTGCTCAGCCACAGGAGCAGATCTGGGCTGGCAGTAGATTGCTCCCCAGCATCAGTGGGCTCTAGTTTTTCTCAGGATGTTCCTAAGCCTTGCCTAAGCATCCCCTTCAGCACGGTATCAGGGCTTCTTCCCACACTTTGGTAAATCACCCTATTTCTCTCCACTCAGGCATAACCCCATGCAGACTTGTAACATGTCCTAATTGTGCTGAGAGCTATCACCCCTTAATGACTGGCAATAACCTTTGTTTTATGTCCAGGTTGTTAATCCCTTTATAAGGGCCATAGCAGCTGTCAGATGAGGTCAGGCATGAGTTCCTATGTTCCATGGTTGCATTTAGACAAATGTTTCTTAAAACTCTTGAGCAATTCTCTTTTAGCAAATAGCAGAGCCCAGATATTTCCTCACTATCACTAACTACATCACATACCTGGAGAAGTAAGTAAAGAATGGGTATGTTTTCAGATAGGAATTTAGCACTTGCATAATTACATAGAGATGTGTATGTTACAGATCCGTATTGCATGCTATAGGAATAAGGCCAGGAGAGGCTTTAAGAAGTTGTTTATCCTAAGAACTGCTTTGAGGAAGAAGCAGATCTAAACCATCTCTTGCAAGGTTCGTTCAGCCCATTCTTACAAACCTTTAATACCCAGTGAGGCTGTGGAAACTGCTAATGTTCAACAGCATGGTCAGAAAGCTTTCTAACTTGAGTCCTCATCTTACAGATTAAACCCATTCCTGATTTGTTGTCCAATTCTTAGTGGACATGAATAATTGATCCCCTTTCTCTTTATAAGAAACATTTAAATATTTGAAGTCTGTTATCGTGTACCTCCTCACTCTTCTCCCTTCTAGACTAAACAAACCAAGTTCTTTCAACCTTTCCTCATAGGTCATGTTTTCTAAATCTCTCATCATTTCGGCTGCAGTCCTCTGGACTCTCTCCGATTTCTCTGTCTTGAAGCGCTGGACTCAAAGCTGCAGCCAAAATCTTACCAGAGGAGAGCAAATACATGTTGCATTCCCATTGTAACTCAGGATGCAAGAGCTGCTTTGTAGCACTGGCTTGCATGCAGCTTGTGATGCAGCTCTAACTCCTTGATTCTTTCCTGCAGAACACCAGTAGTATCTTTGGTTTTGGTGTTTTTTTTTTACTTTTTATTGTAGCTCTTTCCACTTGTCTGTTGAACTGTAAGTCACTTCTCCAATTTAACAGAGTCACTTTGAATTCTAATCCTGCTCCAAAAGTGCTCACGCCCTGGCAGTTTGGTGTCATCTGCAAACTTGATAAGGGAATGCTTTATTGCACTATCCTGGAGGTTAGAGAATATTGAACAAACCAGGCTTAGGCTAAACTCTTATAAGATCCCCACTGACATGACTGCCCAGTTTGATGGCAAAGCATTGACATGTGCTCTTGGTGGGGTTTTTCAGCTGAAAAGTGGTTGTGCTTTTCAGCCAACAAAGCTAGGGAAGGAACGAAATACTCAGAAACAGCAGAATAAAAGAAAAGAATTTGGAGCAAGGATGCTATGAGATCTTAAAAATAGTAAATTATCTTGCATCTAAATGACTGTAATATGTGTTCCTTATTGTGTCTACTGCTGCGCAAGCAAAGCTTAATGTGATGTTTAGATTACTTTAATAGCTTTTGTTAATAAGGCAGTTTTCTGTGTGTGGTGTTGTGTGTTTTTTTATTTCATTTTAGAATGAAAGCAGTCCAACCAACGCAAAGGGGATAAAATAACCTCGCAGTTGTATTTCTTATGTCTTTTATGTAACTTAGATATCTGTTAATTAGGAAATCACACAATATTTGTGCATGGTAATATAGCTGGAAACTTAGAAAATAAAGTATTTCTGTGTGACCCAAACTGCAGTTTCTTCTCAAAGCATAGAATTCAGTCTCGCTTGTTTTGCATGGCCCTTTGCAGGAAGAGCTTGTTTTAGTCAGTGGTTTACAGCCACATCTCACTTTGTGGGGCTGCTTTGTATAACAGTGCAGGCACAAGTTACAAACTGCAAAAGAAGCAGTCTGTTGCTGCTGTGTTGGATGTCAAGAGCAAATCCTGTACAAAATGAGATGATGAGCACTGTTTAAAGATGTTTCTAGGCTTTTAGTTACATGAAAGAATGAATATCCTTTCCCTCTGCCTTCAATGTTCTATTGACTTAGCCCTTCTTATCAGTATTGTGCTTGCTTAATAGAAGAGGTGATTTTCTACCCTGACCACAGGTCTGAGAAGTCAATTTGTTCCAGGAGCTTTGATTGCTTCCAGCAACCTGCCTCATAGAAACTCACAGCATCCAGTGAATTTCAGTAAAACACACCTTAGACTGTATTTTTAGTATGCAATATTGCATTTCTAGAATTAAAGCAACAGAGGCTATCTAAGAAGCATTTCCAGACAGCAATACACTTCAAACGACAAGGCTTTGCTCATCCATTCAAACACAGACTGACTGAAACAGGCATTTAGCAAATGTATCAACTACAGACCTGCTAAAATGAAGACTGAAGATTACTAGGGGATAGAAGTTCAGATATCTATGCAGTCAGGAAGCCAGTGAAAATCCTTCTGTTAAAGCTCCTGGCGGGAGGCACCTTCCCTTGGCTTTTCAGTTACCTTCTTGTCTTGCAAAGGGAACCTGATGGTGCTCACCCATTTATATGCTGCATACTTTTGAGATTAAGGATGAAAAATGGGATGTGTTAGATAGTGGGCACTGCATAACAGTTAAATGGGTATAAAAGGCAAACTAGAAGAGCTGCTTCCCAGTCATAGAAAATGAGACAGAGCTTAAGTTCTTCCAGGTCAGAGACCCCACAGGAAAGTAACAGGCAGACAGATGATCATTCCCAGCCAATACTGCACTTCTTATATGAATTTTACATGGACCTAGCATTTGCTTGAAGAAAAAAATTGAGACGACATAGATTTGTGTGGAACACAAGAGAGGAAGCAGGAGACTTTAAGCTATCTTGCTGTTGGTTAGTGTCCCCTTAGATAAGCAAAAGTCTCTGTCTCTATAAGAGAAAGAAAAATCAAACTTTAAAAACTACAGTAGAATGCACATATATTTAGACTGATTAGTTACTTTCTGTACAGCTCTTTGAAAATATAAGGAAACTATAATGAGCAATGGAAAGGAGCATGAAAACGTTACCAGACAAACATGCTATATCTATGGAGAAAAAGTGGCTGAAACAGTGAAATTCCAGAGACATTTTCTGGGCTCCTTCTGCTTTGAGTAACATGAACACAATCTTCCTAATCCGCCGCTCCTGCTCTGACATTCCAGCCTCATGCATAGCCATTGGCAAACTTGGAACGTGCATCCGGTGCATTTTTTTGGTTGGAATGCTACATCTGGCTTAGCTGGCAAGTGTTACTATGCCTCTAGAAAGTAAGCCAAAATGAGAAAAAGAATCTTAACTACATGCAGGAAAGGATTACTGAAATATACTGTCCTCTTTGTTTCCTGGAAAATTGAAACTGCATTTATGGCCTCTGACCTTTGGAAAGATGGCTTCAGAAGAAAGCCAGCTACCTAAGAGTTAATATATGCAATGTACTGTAACTATTTCGTTAATTTGCTTATTAAAAACATGAAAAGCTTTTGCCTTTTTGACACCCAAACAAAAGGCGAGCAATTGGGAGACTTCTGACCTGAGCTTATCAGATGACTGGTGTAATGCTGTCAAACCTTCCCCACTTCATGTAAGTAGGGTCACATTTTAGAGGTGTTTATGACATTCTAAGGTTCATAACGCCCATCTTTGTCAACAAGAGAATGATGCAGGTCAACTAGATGGGTTAATGAGGCCAAGCACATGAGGAAAAACATACAAAAGAGATGAATACCTAAATTAAAAATCAAAATTTAAGCAACCTGTAAAGCAACCGTGTTCTACCAAAAGCTAGAAACATCACAGTTTGCTTAAACTTAATCATAAGCTTTGGTGCCCACTGGCATAATGTAGGCTTGGGAGCTGACTACTTAGAATCACAAGACAATATGAAAATCTAAATAAAGCATTGTGGAAGATTTCTTACAGTTCTTGCAATTTCCTGCCAATGCTTTTTGAGAGTAGGAATGTATATCCTCTTTTACATAAGTCAATAAACAGCAATTTCAAAAAAGAATAAAAGTCTGAAACCACCCAAATGGTGGTTTTCTTTTGGGAGAAAAAAACAACCACCCTACATTATTTTAGATTTTGCAAAGAAAAAAAAGAAAAAAAAAATGGGCACAAATTCAGATCATTTCAAATTCATTTAAGAATGTTTGCACCATATCCAAGCAACAGAGAAGTAAAAAAACAACTAACATAACACATAAAACATTTGTAAACCTGGAATACTTTCAAGATGTCATAGGCTACGTCTACTTTCTCAGTGCAGTACAGCCACAGGAGTTGATCAATATTTTGGAGCGGCTCCTGTTGAGATTTCTTTAATCTGCACTGCAGAAGAGGTAAAGGGACAAGATTGTCTTAAACTTGATTTAGGCCAGATCCCTGAACTGAAATGTCCCAGTGTGCAATTCCAAGTCGTCTGGAGGTCTAGTCATTGGTTTGGCCCCTTATTTCCGCAGTAGGAGTTGAAGCACATTTGGCACATGCCTGGATCAAAGCTTCCAGTTTAGCTTTGTCCAAACAGACACTAGCTTGTGTGCTGCAAAGCCACTCTGTGAAACTAAGCCACTGCACAGTAAATGGGACAGTCTGGGGGATTTGCTTCAAAACTGCATCGCTGCTCTGAATCACAGCAGCGATGTGGATGCAGTCATAAAAGCCTCCCAAAAGGCAATTTAAAAAAGAGCATCCCAGAGGAGACATTACTGGCAATTCCTGATTCAGTGATAAGCCTGTTTTTCAGGATGGAGAATTTTTCTTTAATAGCTTGATCTTCTGAATGCATATATTCTAAAACACTGGTCAGAGTGTCAATAGCACCTAGACTAAGTCAAGGGTCTACATTCATTTGACTTTTCGTTCCAAATTTCAGTCCACTGGGCTTTACTTCCTGATAAACATCAGTACAGGGAATAGCAATATTCTTTGTGCAAACATTTTAGGGATTTTACATATATTAAACACAGACCACACTGGAGGGCTGGGAAGTATACAGCTGTGTGACGTGCCAGCATTTTCTCTGCTGGGAAAACGGAATAGATGTATACAGAGAATCTTCCCACTCTACTACGGCAATGCTTCTAGATGTTCATGAAAATACTATCAAATTTAAACTACCAAGCACAGCAACATTTTGCTCAGTCCAACATGTAAAACTCTCTGTCCAAGTAAGAAGTGAGAAGAGAGACTGGGTGAAGCCCCAGGACAGGAGAAATGTACTGTGAAAAGAGGTGTCATGATAAAACCAAGACACATATTTTCGTTATCTTTTTTTCCCCAGCAAACATCAGTGCTTCATGACAATTGAAAATTCAGAGAGATTGTTTTAATCTCAGGTTTGGTGGTGGTAGCTTGCTTGATTATTTTCTTTTTTCTATTTTTTTTTTTTTCCTCTCAAGATAAAGGCATTATTATGATGGTATTATTATAATGATTGTCTTAAAAGCTTTCTTATTCCCACCCAGCACTTTCACAAATTCCTTCCCTTTCCCCCCAGCATTAGGGCTTCTCAGATTTTTTAGCATTATTTCAATTATTTGTAAGAAAAACACAATGTCATTACAACCAAGTTTCCTCTGACAGAAGTCAAAGAGGTTTTTGGGCTATAATCGTTGCCTAGCTTAAGAAATGCCAAAAATAAGAACAGAGCCCATCTCAGAAGATAATAACAGTAACTTCTAGTTAGTCTGATCATACATGTATTTTTCAATATTGTTTTGATGCTGAGGGTGTCTGCATGATATCTTCTGAGATGACAATACATCCAAGGAGAGGGAAATACAGTTTTGAGTTCAGGATTAGCACAGACTTCTCTACCTAAATTTTAACTTCCTACACATGTCCAGTGTAAAGTATCGAAAAGCCTTGAAAAAGAAGTAGGGATCCCTCTATTCCTTCCTTCTCTCTCATAGGTCCCCAAAGCAACTGAGGAGAACAAAGGTGGAAATGGATCTGTGACACAAGAGTTTAAAGTAAGATTGTCACTCCTACCCCTCACATGTAAGCTGGCTCTGTCATTCCCTACACTAATATCTGTCGAAGGCATCCATACATACACATTTTATTAGTAATTACCAGCATCTCAGTGATAAAATTGGGATCACAACTAGTAACTAAGATGGATGGGTACACCTACACATGCCAAACAAATTGGTACCAAAGACATACACTAACATTTTTTTCCAGTCAACAAGGAGGGTCGAGTAGATATCTATATTGATATGCCTAAATACTCATGACCACATTTCCGCCTTAATTACTGAAAACTCTTCTTTACGACCCAATATGTTTTTTCTTTTAACCTCTCTTTCACAGAAAGCATGTTCAAACAGACAACTTTTGCTTATTTACTTTCGTGAATTTTCCATGTGTATGTGGGTATTTTAAAAGCACAGCCTGAACGATATCAAACAAGGCTGACCGTCACAAAGTTAGATTAATACAGACTGGTGGAAAGGTATGGAAATTCACCGAGTTAATGGCTAAAGAGACCATATGTCCTCTGACACCTTGACTTGATGGAATGCCTCTCCATAAATGCTTCCTTAATGCATCCCGTTGTGCCTAGGTGTGGGATGACGTATGGTCTGCCTCCGTCCTTTCATGAGCTTTCATCCCTTTCATTTACGAGCCGTGTGTTCTTATAATGAAGATTTTTCTGTTCACCAGAATATTAAAAGAGGGCAATTAGGGGTAATCGCTCAAAATTGTTGTTAGATGCACACGCAAGTCTATGAGTAATATTTGGCTATTGGCAACTGGTTCTACGGGAAGAAAGGGGATGGGTTTGCCAGGGCCTCCTGTAAATCAAAACATAAATCTTCTTTCTTCCCTTGTCTTTACAGTAAGGCTCAAAGAATTTGCAAAGATGATTACTATTTTACAATCTCTTCTATGCTCCTTACTCTCCTAAATGTTCTGATAACAAGAGTTGCATGTTATTTTATAAAAACAAAACAATTTCTAGTGGTATTATTTGTATTATTGCAATTACCCTCAGCCACTTCCACCTCCCTAACAGTGGGGCCTAAATAAACAAGCAATATACAGGAAGACATGGTCCCTGCCTCAAAATGTTTATGATCTAATTTAAGACAAGACACAACAAGTGTGTATAACAAATGTTCAACACAGATTCAAAATGTAAACATACGGTAGATAGGAAAATGGCCATAAATTCCTCTATCAAAGATAACACCTCTCAAAGTCTCACACAGTCTCCGTAACATGAAACATGTCAAGAGAAACGTACATAGGGAGGGGAATGCACATGTTGGTGTTGCTGCTGAAAAAATTAAAGTAACAAGTAGAGCAAACTAAAAGGTCTTTTTCCCTGCTGTTCAGGAAATATGTACAGGCCTAAGAGAATAAAATTTACAAACGACCAGGATTCAAAGAGTTGAGGTTTTTCTGGTATGGACAATCACATTTTGCAGTTGTAGCTGATAGTAAAACAATAAATAGAAAAATGTGTATGTATGTGGCTGTTCTTTAGTTTTATGTTATCTAACATAGGAAAGACATCTGGCATGTTGGTTTTATTGTTCTTTTATTGCTTTATTGTTTTGTTTAAAAAGGTAATATTGTCTAGTTTCGATCTGGTAGTGACTACAAGCATAACAAACTGTGATCTTGTGATTAGGGTGGTGAATCTGGACTCACATGGCATCTAGGGAAGGGATGCTCCTGGATTTGTTCACAGTAAGAGCTGTTTTGGAGCCACAATCCAAGTTTGACTCACAGGCAATGCCAAGAGCAGGCACCTAAGCTTCCCCCAGCTACCTCCACATCAAGCTTTACCACTCAAACATATTTTGGATGGTCAATCTACAACTGGGTCCCTGTTTGGTACCTATCCTGGTAGCAAATTCTGTGAAAGCAAATGCAATACACCTAATGTTTCTATCTACACTTCAAGGCATTTACTGCAATGAAACTCAAAGGTCACATCCTAAATTGGCCTCAGTAAACAAGCCCAGAGGATGTCACTGCAGGTACAGTACAGTACTTTGCTCTGGAGGGGAATTTGGGCCATTTGCTTCTGCATGAGTCACCTTTGAAGGTCTTGGAGAAGATGGTGTTCTGTGATGAGCCCTCCCTCTTCCCCAGCCTTGTCTGGTGAACAAACACAAGCCTCAGAATCAATAATTACAGAGTCAGATTTACCAACAGGTAATATTGAGGCACACAGGTTCAAAATGTAAACATAATATAGGAAGCAAAGCAGCTGTAAATGTATCTCCCGAAGATAACAACTCTCAAAGTCCCTTCTGCAGACTTAATAAAATAAAATAAAACATGCTGAACACCAGGGATTGCTTAGCAGCCTACACAGCATTGGAAATACCCCAGGCTGCCTGGGCTTGCTTTGGACAACCTACTCAAGCTCACCTACCCAAAATCCTGGATGTCTGGTCTTTGTTGGACTGGATATTTAGACTACAGGTTTGGCAGCTTTTTGACTGCAGTGATGAGTTCTGCTCCTGGCTTGGGCTGAATTTCCTCTCTGCTGTTACTGGGTGCCTTGATGCAAGGCAATTCTATGCTTAGCTTCCCTCACCTGCCTTTACCAAGCAGCATTTCATATACAAATATAAACTCCACAGTGAAAAATACTCTACTCATCCAGGGACCAGCTACTTGTTATTTATAAATATCAGTATTATCATCATTAGCAGAGCAGAAAAATTATCATTATTATCTATTTAACTGGCTGCTCATACAAAGAGGTTGGTTAGCTGGTTTGGGTTTTTATTTCTTTCTGATTTTGAACTCTATTATGAAAAGACTGCAAAGGAAATAGGAAAAAGGAGCACTGTGCTATATGAAGAACTATATTCAGTGTCTACAAACAAATTAAAATCAGATATGGAAAGAAGTAGCTCCCGCAAGAGAGGATTAATGAATATACACACTGGCCCGAGTTCTGCCCTTAGGTGAAGTCAATGAAGAAAGCAAGTGCATATTTTTGGCCCATTACATCTTTTCTTACAATGTTTTCTTAATATAAACCCAAAGCCAGGGACCAGATCTCCAAAATCTCTCAAGTTTTCTCCTGAGCAATATGAAGTCTTATGGAAAATGATTTCTAATATCACAGAAAACAGAACACATTCAGTCCAACTGGGAACACACTTATTTCCCACAAATGAAAGAAATAATCCTGTTCATTCTAATTGGAGAATATTTTTCTGAGGCAGTGATTTTGTCAGCTGTAAAAATGATTAATGCGGTAATTCAGCAGGATACTTAAGCACATGTTCAGTAAATTCCTATTCAGCAAAGCATTTAAGTACTTAACTTTACGCACATGCTCAGGAATTTCAGCATGTGCTTATGGGCCAGATACAGAAGCATGCAGCATCAAATGACACAGTGGCACTAAGCAGGTTTTCCAGCCGTTGTCCAACTGGCCACAGTGCGTGACACACCAATTGGAGCGGTTTGGTACCTACATTCCTCTTGCTATGAGATGCTGTGTGTGTGCTGTGAAATATAGTTTGACCATCAAATGGAGCCTAAGGTGATATTTTCGTTACAGTCTTAATAATGGAGTTTCCAACCTGATGGCAGCTTGCATCCCCTGCCGCACAGTCTCACAATAAGCACCAAGATGCAGGCAGCGTCACTTTGCCCTCTTCCACAGGCAGAGCTCCAGCAGGCAGAATGTATGTGGCTGCAAGCAGATGCATGAGGAAACGCATTTCCATCCCTTGATAGGGGACATGTGCGGGCAAATGCCTGTGGCTGCAGTGACAATGGGATATAAAACAACAGAATTTGTGCATCTCCTATGGAAAGATGCTATTTGAGGGAAGCACAGCAAGCAGTGAGTGCCCAGCAGAGGTTGGTTTTGCCAGAGGAGTTGGATATGAGAGCTCCAATGGTAGATGTGGAGAGCGGAGGCAGAAAGGCAGACCAGAAGAGATGAAGAAAAGGTATGTCAATAGGCAAACAAAATCCTCTGGATCATCCAGAAACAGCTCAAGCACTGGCACACCTATTGTTTGCCAAACTGATGGCAGCCACCACCTTGTCCAGATGTCCAGATAATCAAAACATTCCCTCATCTGAACAGATGGCTCCAGATGTTCTGCTGTACTTATTGCACTCTTCTTAAACCAATACATGGAATAAAAAACAGGAGTATTCAGTGTGAAAATGTAACTATATTCAATCTACAGTCAAAAATTAGACAACACAGAGAGGACAGCAGCAAATAACATAAGGGGGAAAACTTCTTAAAGGAGTATAAGTAGTTATTACAAAACCACAAGAGAAAACAGTGGCATTTGCCACTGACCACCATAAAAACTTCAGCATGGGAAAGCTGGAAGCAGATTGGTATTCTGTTATGTGGTATATTTCTCCCCCCCCCCCCCCCCCACACACACACACTGTTCAGACATCTGTTGAAATTAGAGCTGAATAAGTACCTGATTAAAGTTGTAAAGTCTAAGCATTTCATCACATCTTTATGAATTTTTGAGGAACAAATTCCAAACAGTGCCAAGTTTTCTCTTAAACCATGTAGGTCTATATTATAAAATATGAAGCCATCTAATTTCTTAGCATGTTTCCACAAACAGCTTACTGATAAAGTCTCTAAATCTCACAGTGAGAAGAATCTGTAAATGTATAAATTTGGATATGCACAAAGCTTATCGGGGAATATTCTGATAGCAGATCCATAGACAAATTCCTTACAATAGAAGCCACAGAGCTGTAGTAAAGACAAAGCTGCATTTCCCCTCTGATGTGATGAGTTTATCTCACAGTAACCGATCAGTCCTAAAACACTCTTTGATTAGAAGTACAACTCAGTTCTGGTTTTTGTGCTTTTTTTCTAATAAAAACAAGAAAAATAGCACCTGTAGGTAACCCACAGAAAGTACAACATGATATTCAACTGAGGAGATTTCATCATGAAAAGCTCAGCTACTTTCAGGATGGGTGGCCCAATCACAGATGCACACAGAAGTGTTTGTCTTTGACATGCCCGATGGAGCACCAGGAATGAATAATTTCTCAGTACCTGGGAAAAAAAAAGGTGGAAACTGTGTGGCTTTAAGGGAGCAGTTACAGGTTAATAGAGTTATGTGTGTCATTGTGATAGAGACTTTGCAAAGTTCCAAAGCTATTCTCTAAACAGCGTCTAATCTAAATAGTGGAATAGTTCAGTTTCTCTTCTCCATCCCCCATCACTGAAAATAAAAATACTGTTTCACAAAGCACAAAAAGGGTATAGTCATATTTTTTGGCCAAGCTTCAAGAATTATAAATAAATAAATTCAAGAGTTTTCTTTAAGTTTGATATTCAAAGACAACCTTTCAACTTGCTATTTGTAAACCCTATGTCACCTGGAAATACATCTACAACTCCTTGAGATGATAGCCAAGAGGTTAAATAAGACAGAATACTGTTGAGCAGTTTTTTCACCCTTTCATTAAAGCAGTCATTCGACACCCAAAAAAAGTTACTTGTTTAGTCAACTACTAAGCAGAGAAAAAAGTAAAAAAACAGTTTATAAAAACTCTGTAAGAATAAATGAAATGGGAAAATATACAGAAATGCACAGCCTGAGGTATCTTGGAAGGGATGTCACTGCCAAGAGAAGCGATGAAGGACTGTGCGTGCAAGGGGAGCAGAAAAGGGGTAGTGGGTAAAAGAGATTGGAGGGATACCTAGGGGATGAAAAGAAGAGGAAATTGAGTATGATTTCCTAGAGATAATATGGGAAAAACACAACAAAACTTCATTGTTTTAATTTGATTTTAGGACCCTCATCAAGTGTGTGTCGCTAGTTAGCACACCCTTACAACTCAAACTGGCTCTACAAGTTTTTCACTCCTTTGGACTGTGTTACTGTACTGAACTTTAAAACCAGTTTTTCCTGTGGTCAACAAGAAGTCAGTGAAAAAGAACAATGCATCTCCAATTGCATTTTTGGTCTGCAGTTGATAACATTGCTTGAATACATTTGCACAGAATCATTTCTGGTATACTTCTTTGTTCATACATGCATCCGAGTCAATGATAAAAAACTGCATCATTATTAGGCCTACCAGTTTTTCCATGATTTTTATTATCATCATCCTTCTCATTTTAATTAAAAGAAATCATTCAGGGCAGTATCAAATATATCAGAACCTATCTTAACTACAGACACTCTCCTGAAGTCACACAGGCAGGAGGAAACTGTTTTTCTTCCCCCTTCCAGTTCTCATCTCCATGTGCCCATCATTTGTTTCCCTCTCGCTCGATGGAACTTCCACTCTCTCCCTCACTCTGCACTTCATGATTAAATGCCAAAGTTACAGGGCATCATACAACACTTCTATTTTTAGTTGCTATTTCTCATTGCATTTTCTGAGCAAGATAACATCTTTTCCTAGAGTTTTGATATGGATTTTTACTATTTGCAAATTGACAAACATGACTAGCATTGGTGGCATCACCTGTGAGTAACATAGACTGTAATTTTTGGCATTTGCTGTAACTGAGCAGTTATTTACAGATATATTTTTCCATTATGAGCTAGCTGTGCATGCACCTGTGACATTAGCAGATATATGGTTTGCTTGCTGTGCCAGTTACAGGAAGTAGCAATTAAACAGTGAAACACAGCAGTTTTAGCTTGTTTGTACTTATTTCCCTGCCAGTCCTAACTGGTTTAGTAGTCCTCTCATATGTAATTCTTTTACTATTCCATTTCCAAAGCAAATCCTGAGCATTTACCAAGTGATCCTTGCAAAACCACTCTCAAGGATTACTAGCCCAGTATTCCAGATGTATAAACAGAGGAAAATAAATAAGTAAATAAATAAAACCTTGGGTCCTTTACTTGAAATCTCAGCACAAGTTTAGGTCACTTTGAACCAGTGGCAGTGTCAGACTGTACCCTGGCCCTAAGGGGTCTGAGGCACAAGGCCTCTTCCCTTTAAGAGATTTGCTTTGCTGAAGAATATTTGAGGGAAGGACCTATAAGGCACTCTGACTATTCCTCCTTTCCAAACACTAAAACCCAATAACTCCTACCCACCCTCTCAGCTACCACTGTCCGAAACAATCTCCTGGAAGATAAATTCTTCAAGAATAATAGACTTTTAAAAGGCCATGAAGATAAAACTTTGTAAAGAAGGAGGGAAAATCAACAATGGGGAACTGCCCTATCTAGGTTAAATACATATTTTGGTATACATAGTATTTACGCAATAGAGCCTAATGGCTTCTTCAGAAGCCATTAAGGTGTATTAAGTAAATACATAATTCGGTACGTGAGCTAATTTTGAAAGCACATTATTCTGTTTACAATACATTCTTTCAGGTCTGAAATCTACTTTTCTGAAGTGCCCCAAGAGTGACTCACAAATGGATCCTTAATCCACAGCAAGGAAATCACCTCCTAAAACCAGACCTCCTGTCTAAAAGTTTACATAGATGGTTGGAAAGAAAAGAGAAAAAAAAATGGAAATGAAATATTAACCAGCTGAGTGCTCTCCAGTGTACTGAGTCTATGGAGTTAAAACATACCACCAGTGATTCTCTATCCACCTATTACCAAACACGCCATCTAAAATACCACTGCACATGAGAGCCACATACCCTTTTTACTATGATGCCTGCTTTGCAGAAGGGATTCTCTCTCCATGATGAGCATGCATATCACTACCAATGTTCAGCTTGCCCCAGTTCCCAGCTGTACCCAATGATTTAAATGTCAAATAAATATTAGAATAATTCATGTGAATTTCTGGGGAAGGTTACAAGCTTCCTTCTACTGACGGCATCACACATGGCAGTAGACTGCAGACTGGAGATGAGTAACTAATCAATCTCTATTTTATGACAGAGGGGAGCAATATTTGTTTTTGAAAGTCATGATGTGAACCAAGAGATAAATTTTAATCTCCTGATCTGGTTGAGCACAGGTTTGGGAGTCAGTAAGTTCTGTGCTCCAAATCCAATTACCCAGAAATATTGACCTGTCCTGTCATACAGATGACTCTAGTTATCTATCCTAAAACTTATCACAATAACGTTTGATGTACAGGAGTATTATTCTCTCCATTCTACAAATGGGGAACTGAAATAGAAAGAGATGAAATAACTTGCATTCGTTCAAATAGGAAATTGTTAGAGGATCTGGAGACCAGACTATCTCAATGCTGCCTCAATACCTTGATTACAGAGCATTCCTCAGAAAGGCCACGCTGGTAACAAAACAGCATATTAAATCAAATGTGATTAAATACAATATAAATGATACATAGTAATAAAACACATTTCTCTTTGTCTGAAAAACAGAAGAAATTTAAGACAAGGAATGGGGTGGGAGGCCTAGATTGAAGGGATAATATTCGATGTTAAGAAAATGAAGTCATAAAATCTATGTCAAGCATTGCTCAACTCTTCAAACCATATGGAGCATGACTGCTGGGCTTCATATAATGCCCCAAATGTTTTTCATTTTCTATCCCACCATTCACAGCAAAGGCACACTGCTGTAATCCCGTCCTTCCGTTAACTACCAATTGTTTCTTTTGCCAACCTTTTTGCTTTAAAATATCATTTTTTATGAAGGATAATGTTATATAGTGGAAAACTGTAAAATTTTTATGGATAGCCTTGGTGCTGAGAAAATGCATTCTTTCAACAGTTTTATTATATATATTTTTTTTTGTCCATTACACATTTACAGGGTTTTCTCCATTGTATATATATGTGTTTTATAGTTCATTCTAGACAAAAGGCATTATGTTAACAGTCCTATCATTTAGAACTTTAATTCACTATTATGTTTTTTACATTTTTGTGGAAAGAACGATATTATTTTTTCCTCCTTGGAAATGCTCACTGTTGTTAATAACAATAATGGGAGATCCTAAAAAGGGTTAGGTGTGAATAACCACTCAATGGTTCAAATATTTCTTTGAGCCACAGGAAGAAGTATAGAGATCCAGCTCCCAGCATATCAGATGGGATCATATAACTTCAATATAGGGCAGACTTGTGAGCTGTGTGCCCTCAGTCAAATGTTAAACAGTCTCCCAGTCTCTATGAGTCCTCCAGGTCATCGTAAGCACCTGCTAAGCACATCTAGCTCTGGTGGCATTCAATCACAGGTAAATCAAGAAGAAACGCATTCATATCAAAGGAATGAAATAGGTAGAATCATAGAATCACTCAGGTTGGAAAAGACCATAAAGATCATCAAGTCCAACCACAACCTAACCATAGAATAGCTTGGGTTGAAAAGGACCACAATGATCCCTATAAACTCTCTTTGATATTCATTCCTATTAACCAGCACAATCCACTCTAGTAAAGATTCAAATTTCTTTGCTCTGCATCAGGCCTCAAGCCCTTACATGACAGACTAGACTCCAAAGATCTAATTATAAACTCTGCAAGGCTTCACAACCACTCTACTGCAACCTCTGCCTTTCTTTGAAACAGGACCCCATCGGCACAGCAGAACTGTTGGTGCCACTTCTCTTTCCCTCGTGCTTTGTTAATGAGTCCAGTCCAATGCAACGTGAGCCCATGCAGGATGTCACACCGGTAACAGAGCAACCTAGCCCAGATGCAGTCAGGTCACTACAGCCAGAGTAAAGCCAGAAGATGGGAAACTGAGACAAAAGAGGGTCAAGAATGCCAATCAGAGAGCATGACCTCCCAAGAGCCTCATGTTATCTGAGTTCTTCAGTCAAACTATTTTGAAACTTTCTCAATGATTAATAGGGTCTGATTCAAAAAGAAAATTAAGAGCAAGTTTCTTTTTGCAGAATGGGAATTTTTTATAGTCCTTAAGTTTTTAAGTAGCTAATCATATTCACAAGTAATTAAATACTGTGGCATCTTCTTTCTTTTCACCTTAAACTGTTATTTGCAGCAACACGAAACAACTGGTATATTTATATGATTATTTTTAGCTCCATTGTTCATTGTCTTTCTTACATGCTAGTTAATGGGCAGTCCCTGAGCACCTTCTCTACCCTTCTAGCAATAAAGAAGTGAATGCATGCAGAACAGTCTTGGCAGATAATCTCATGTGTTGTTTTTTTTTTCTTTATGAACATCTAACTAAGGTAAGCAATGGACTTTCTAATCAGAAAAAAACAATGAAGCATTAGAATCAAAGCATGATGGAGGAAACATATGTTCATACTAACTATGATGTACTTGATTTGAGATTAGTTATCTTGAATTATTCATACAATGGTCCGAGGAAAGATTGCCTTAAATTCTCTTACAAATATGCCCCAAAATTTTTTGGTTTGTCTATCCAGTTCGGGCAGGGAGCGGAAATACCTTACAATTATATTTCATCATATTGCTGATAGTCAGTTTAGGCAAGCTTCAAACCTGCTAAAATAATCTGACTGATTTCCTACCTAGAGGTGGCCAAATCAAGAAAAAATCCAGGTAACAATTAAAGGTAACAGACAGATTGCAAAAGCAAAATGCTACATTTCCTTTTGTACCAGAAAAAAACTTTCACTACTCGAGTTAAACTCCAGATGTGGCTTCACATCACTGAAATAAAAGTGAGTTAAAAATTACACGTACCAAACACATACACACCAAACTGCTCTCAAGTAACCTACTAATAATTTAGAATGACAAACAATTGGGAAACAAACAAATAAACAAAAAACAAGCAATACATTTGTAGATCATTCATAAACAGAAGAAAGAGATTAAATGTCAGGTAAGTGATTCATTATAGATTATTCATTCAGCCTATGTGTGAACACGTGACTGTAGAGAACTAGTTCTTTCAATTCTCCACATTTTTTTTTGTTAAAAGAGCACGCTCACTGTAAGCTATTGCTTAGCTGGGTAACAGAAGCATTTCATAAGAAGGGCTTCCCCATTTATCACTCAAAAAAATTCTCTGAATTAAAAAAAAATAATAATAATGTGAGGACAACGACCCTTCTGGAGTCTGAGTGCATATGTTCAAAGTAACTCCGCAGTACAAGCCAACAGAAAATTGGCCCCCAAAATGACTTATAAAGGGATTTTGTAAGACATGAACAGAACAGCATGGGCTCTGGCTAGGCAAAGAATTCAGAGTTGTAATAGAAAACATTTATTTGGCTACAGCTAAACATCCCAACACATGTTAGCATTTGCTGCCAATATGCTTCCTAATTAAGAACAACATAAAATCATAGGAAATCCTGTATCCCTGTCTTCATGCACTTTCCTTGTATCTTCCGTGTCCTGGCTCTATTTCTCAAGTGTAGTCTGCACAAGAGAAAGGTTAATTCAAAAGTAATGTTTTGCCAGCCATTAACTGTGTTGTCATTAACAAGATTAATGTACATTCCACTATGCATCACCAAGTGCATTCCCCTCTCGCCCCCACCCACCCTTTAAACAACTGCTCCTATTAAAACCTAATGAGCACAGCACAATTTAAAGAATAGCACCATTTCTGCTGGGCGAAGTGTCGTCTGTAAACCATATAAAGCTGCAGGATTATTATGGATGTAATTGAAGGGCAGCTGAAAAAAAAGAAAAAAATCTGTTCTCTCTTGGACTATGAAGTCTTAGCCATGTTTATATATTTTATCACAACGAACAGATTTCAAGACGAAGGACAGACTAGTATCTGCTTTTCTTCCTAGCCCCTTCTTCCTTCAATCTCTACTCTTTCTTCATCTGAAACTGTTCAGAGACTCCCGCTAGGCACAGTCCCACACCCGGGTTACCTCCAACTCATCATCCAGTGATTACTGTATGGATAAACAGTTGATTGGACCCTTCTAAACAATCATCAGATACATTTTTTATAAGCTGCTCTTAGAGGACTCCAATTCATCAGCAAGGATGGAGCCGAGATTCTGCTGCCCAGCCAAACTCACTCTGTTCTTCTAGAGGAAGCAGCAAACAAACTGCTGGGTAATTACAGCGCTCCTCCTCTGTTTTTGTATTGAAGTAGGCTCAAGTCTGAGAGATCAGCAAAGAGACACTCCACGTTTTTCATCAAGTTCTTGAGAAATTTCAGAATTAGTCAATTTCCAGAAAATCCACACACTCTGCCCTGTTCCCCTCTTGCCTTCTCACTTTACATTTCTGTTTCCCCTCCTCCTCCCCCCAACTTTATAAAATTAAAAAAAAAAAATATTAAAAAATAAAAAATCTATTTCTGCCTGTTTTTCTTGGCTTATTCTCACTTTCAATTTTTCATTATTAGTTCTTTATGATCTTCTGCTTCCTTTTCTTTTTTTTTTTTTTCTCTCTGTCATGGCTGCTCTCCCAGTTGTTCTCCTCTGGGGCCCTGAGTTTCCCTTAGCTAATGAAACAAGAGCTGCCTACCTCCCTTGCTTTTGCAATCCAGCTGTTTCCTTTTTAAAATATAAACTCATCTTTATTCAGTGAAGTTCCTGTGCAGGGTCTGATCCTTTAAGAGGAGATTGCATTCTGTGACAGTGAGAGGGAGGGGAAAAAATAAACTTTGCTGCAGGAAAAGCCCTTTGGGTAGGAATCCAACCAGGCTGCTCCTAAAACACAAAGTCTTCTCTAGTAAAACCAGGTCGTTATTTTACTTAGCACCTCTTGGCACCTTGACATTGCAAAACTCTCCTTGACAGTCTCCCCTCCCTTTTCCTCCTTTAGCTCCTAAAACCTCCCACCTTGAAAGCTTAATGTTTCCTGGCCTCTGTGAAAGTGTAGTCTAACTAACACCACAAACCTGGATTTTATATGATTAGTTAGTGAAAACTTGCCAACTTGAGGTGCAGCCTGCCAAGTCAAGTCAATTTACTGTGATGCTTTGACTGTGCAAGTAGGTCTTAATCCTCCTTTAATCTCCAGTGTACCCTTGACATCATGGAAATTACTTACAAAGCTAATGTCATCAGATGATCCATGTTAGCTATTTCAGTGAATGTTCTTCTGCACAATAGAGTGAGTTTACCTTGTAAGACACAGGCCCCAAAATATTTTCGCTTAATGAGCACAGCAGATATCATCTTACAAATGGGGAATGAAAACTTCGTCTTCTGCACTATAACTCCCCAGGCCTCATGTGACTTGGAATTTACATGCTAGCCAAACATCAGGTCAGTGTATTTTATTTCATGTCTGATTGATTGGATAAAGAGATTTACATAGTAGCCACAACAGCTATGAGTTATTAGGAAGGCAGTTTCCCTTCTAAACTCTGCAAGGCCCCTCCTGTGCCAGAAACACTGGGCCGACATAAACATTTCTATGAGAATCATTCTTGAAAATGCATTCAGCCATCAAGAGTGTAAAAGAAATAGAAAAGTAATGTCATGTTGTGCATGTGGCAACCTATTGTGGTGCTGTATCTAACAGAAAGGAGCTAGCACTGTTAATATTTATTGGTTTAATAACGACTTCCATTTCTACAGTACCTTGTATTGTAGAATGACTCAAAGTGCTGCATAAGCAAATAAAAAAGATATTCAAACTATGTAGAAAGATCATTTAACCCCATTACTGGAACACTGGCAGTGCTGGAAGAGGGATGTACATATAACAATCTCCTCAGCAGCCTAAGCTAAGACCACAAGACAGAGTCTAAGATGGGAGGTGGAAGGAATATTACATCCCCCTGCATCTCTATGATGAATCTGTGATCACAACCTAATCTGGAGAGGAGCAAGGTCACTGTGGCCACTCATGTCCTCTAAATGAAAGAATGCTCAGAAAAGTTATTTTAAATGTCTGCAGAAGTGAAGCTTGCTCTTGTGCCAGCAGGACATTGCTCTGGATAGACAGTTTTGATTTAGGAGTGACTCATTAGTGTCTCTGAGGGAAGAGGAACACTTATGAATGCTCCTTCCTGGATCATTTAAGAGGCTTTTAAGAGTGTCTCAACCCAATGCTGTTATACCTCTTCCTCATGTAGGTTTGACACTGCCCTCTGGAAGCCAATGAGACATCTAGCATTCATTCACATGAGAACAGGAACAGATACTTCACTTGTGATACCAGATGACAAAATAACATTCAGCAGAACATCTACAAGCAGCCAGACCAAGAGGAAAGAACACATTACTTAACTTCAAAATGAAGGCATAAAAGTTTGTACATACTCAGCATCTATCTACAAAGTACTTTCTTCACTTGCAAAGTGCAAGAATGGATGTATAATACCAGTCTTAGCCCATTTAAGAAAAATAATGCAGGTTTTACTTCAACGTATGTCTCTGGTCAGCTGAAACTTGGCCTCTGTAAAAGGAGATTTCTTTTCTCCCCCAGCCATGTGGCCTCTGGGACAGAAAGTGGCAGCTCCATGTGGAAGAACATTACAGTGTTTGTGAAAGACAACAAGATATGAATCCAAATCCAAAGTTTATATGGTGAATAGGTGTCTCTATCCATAGCTCTGACCTATGTCAGCTTTTGAGCAAGAAGGGAAGTAAAAATTAACTTGCACAACAAAAACTAAGAGAGCATTTAATTAGGAAGATAGCGTTGAGCCACCCGTTTTGAGATTTAAGTGAAACACTGTGCTAGCTGTCTCCTCCCAAGCTCTCACAGCAATTTTTAACTAACAGATGCATTCAGGCTTTCAGTTTTATATCACAGTCATAACTCATGATACACAATCTCGGGCTGTTTTCAGAAGGTCTGCAGAACGAGTCCAGCCTGAGATTTCATACCACAGGCTGCTCCACTGCCAGCACCTGTGCCCGACATCTGATCTTAGGGCTGGAGCACATCCTCTCCCCCCCTCACTCCTCCACAGGACTGGCTATAGCAAGCAAGTGAAGAAGCATTCCAGCAGATTATGAAGTACAACTATCCTGGCCCTGGCAGCTCAGAAGAAACTGGACCTAATAGGAATTTCGCACGCCGTTCTCATGGATCTAAAGCAAGCTATATGGGTAGGTCTGCAAGGCAGTTTCTATCCATGTGCTCATCTGTGACCATGAGACATGTGGATCCCTAAATGCTATGATTAGGTCAAGGATAATGGCAGGGACAACTGCTGCGCTGAAATAGGGGATCAATGAAATGAGCACATTCCTAGAAAAGGTGGCAAAGACGTAAACGAGAGTCACTGGTGCTTCCAGAGAATGGCTTGGATTACGGGGAAGTTACTGAATTCATATGAGAGAGAACACACCAAATACTAGGGGGGGAGGCAATGTGAAAACACCTCATCCCAAGTCCTGCCTTGGAAATACTAATGTTTCCTAAACAAAGGCCATTATCTCTGAGCCAGGCATTTGGAAAGAGGGAAGTATGAGCCTAACTCTGTGCTTCCACAACTTTAATCCTCCTGGGGCTGTGATAGGAACAAAACAGTCTACGTAGAAATCCCTCACACAGCCGCTCTTTTTATAGATCCCAAGAGATGGAATGAAGAATGGAAAAGCACTTTGGTGTCACAAAGCACACATAAGTCATAACAGATCAGGTGATTGAAAAGAAAAATAAGAACTTCATCTCCTGAGCTGTAAAAAACTGTGAAATTCACTATTCTCTCCCAGTAAAAGTATTCAGAAGGGGTTCTCTTTAGACAGAGCTTCTTTCCAGAATAATTTTATTATTTTTTTTTACAAAGAAAAGAATAAATAAATCAACAGCTGTTTGAAAGAGAATGAGCAGGCATTGCCCATCGGTTTTGGAGTCAGCATTCTGACACCTGGCTGCCAGACAGGTGTGCTAAACAAAGTCAGGGCCAGTCCCATGAAAGATATTCAGGCACCTCGCTTCTATCAGAGCCTAAATAGCTTTGTGGATGTGGCCTTTAATCTTTGCATGAGATGCGATCCCAGCAGAGAAATCTGAGTCCTCTACATGAGGTCTTCACTTCTGCTTGATCCAGGATAATTCCAAGGATTACTACTCGGAATACTAGGAGGATGGGTTGTCATGCTGTTCCCAGGCAGACAGCACTTTACCTAGCTAACACAAAATGCACACCGGCTTCCAATGCCAAGTTAAAGGATAGGAATTGCAGGAAAATCCTATTAACCAAGGGGATTACAGTCACTAAGTGTACTGCTGAATGCAATGCTGTGCTGAGGAACAAGGGGAAAGAGATACAAAAAAGAAACTACATCTAACGAAGAAAGGGAATTTCCTGTCCTCTCTGATGTCAACTTCAGACTTGGGTGACATCAAGTAATAATTTCAGAATGTAGACATGCAAAAAATAACACATTTTTTGGTTGTTGGAGGGGGGGGGGGGGGGGGTTTGTTTTGCTTTTTGTTTTGTGCTTTTGTTTTTTTAGAGCAGGACTTCATGTTTGGTCTTTTTTTGCAACTTTATATTCCCTTGTGCTATTTAATGCTAAAGGTACTGATAGGCTTTATAGTAATGCAAACAGAGAGCATTCCTTGAGTATTCGTCAAGGCATTTAAAGATCCTATTAATCTGATACCTTAATTGTTATTGAGATTAGGAAACAGCAGAGCCTTTGTTCTCACAGCCTGGGTGCTTCTAGAGAAGTGGCACAGGTTGTTTGGTTTTTGTACACTGAGGTTGTTGATATGACAGGGAAAGGAGCATGACTCAGTGCAGGTGATTCATAAGGGTCACTGGCTCTAAGCAGCCAATTTCTAAGAAAGTTCATGGCACTTCAACTGATCAGGATTGAAAATGCACTCCTGGGTTGTCCCTGCACAGTAGCTCTGTGGCCAAAGTGCTCTTGTTCCACCTGCCTACCTGCTCTTGTCAGGCAAAAGTAGAAATTAGGTTTGCTCACAGTAGGATTCAGATTGACTATGGCTCTGTCAGTGCTGGGTCAGAGTGGGGTGAGAATGGCATTACCAGAGGGAACAAGAACAGAGAGGGAGGAAGAAGGAAGAAAGAAACTCTGTTGAGAGTAAAATGGAAACCAAATGGGGAAAAAAATAAGCTGTGAAGTTGTCTCCACTGCCTTCAAGCAAAAAGGTTAGAAAGTAGTGAACAAACACTTAACCACTGGGTAAGCAGCATTCCTGCTATGGCCAAAAATGCATTGAAACAAACAATAACAAAAGAAGGATGTGGTAAAAGTGCTACCCAGTTTGAACAATGGTAAACTCAAACCATAAAGAATGAGGTGGAGGTAAGGTGCTCCAGAGGAATCGGTAATCTAAAGAAAATCTAAGTGCCTATAAAATATTCCATAGGAAGGTATAAAGTAGCATAGCTTTGATAAACCAGCAATGATTTGGCCTTCAGTCTGAGATGACACAAACGATAGTGGCTCCTCGTACTACATTTGTCCTGTTCTACAAAATCCAAGGTAAACTGCTTCACATAGAGATTAGTCCACACTAACATTTTGAGTGTCACTACCACATAGGCATGAGCACCTGCTAAGACCTGCTGCTAGAAATACCCCTCAGCCATTATGCAGACACAGGGAGTTTTACAGTGTGGCAGATACCTTATGGAGTGTTGTAGCTACCACACTCTGTGTACTTTCTAGTAGCAATAGATTTTTTTTCTCTTTGCTTGAGATGCCTATGAGCTTATTTACAGAGTCAATTAACAAAAGATAACCTCCCATTGTGCAATCATCAATAAATCAATGTGTTAATAGTACCTTGGAATATCCTCCACTATTTACTTTAATATTGTTGACTCTCAGCATTTATGAAAGCCAACACCTTCAGGTTTCACTTGATCATGAACAAATGGAGTTTGTAGTACCTATTAATAAATTGTTTTGGAAAATACTTCAGTTTGTCAAACTTAACCACTTTCTGAGCATTAAAAACAATCCCTTATTCACTTTATTTGACCGTTACGTCAAGAGAGACAATACCACACTGTAGATTATGCTCCTGCACCTCTGTATTTGTTGGCTTAATATTCTTACAGTTCCTTTCAAGTGTGATTATTGGCATAAATGCATAAGACTTTTTTTTTAAGCTTACAAGCTCAGTAAAGTGCTTTTCTATAATCTGGCAGATCCTCATCCCAAAGAGGTTACTTATCCATAGCTCAGGAGATGCTACATTTACTCGCAGTGAGTAGCACTTTACCCCAGCTGTCCCACTGGTTTCAGCTCTATGAACATGTATGATGCCACATCCATTAATGTTCATCAGCACAGAAGGGTCTGTTAGTCACGCTGAATTGTGCCTGCTTCCACAGCATAATGATTTATATCTACAGGAGTGCTCAGCATGAGCAAGGACAGCGGAATGTTTCCCTAAATAGACAATATATAGGCATAGGAATGGGGCAGGGTCATGTTAAGGAAACCTGATGCCCTCGGCTCATTCTGCAAGGACCCCAACAAAAGTTCATAAAAATTATGCTGCTTTCAGGACAGAATAAAATTAATGCCAGAAGAGCAGATTAAATTTTGCTGCAGGTTGTTTGCAACCTCAGACAGACAACAAAATGTGCTTTTTGGTAGGTATGTATTTTAGGATTTTCCTTGCACCCTCCATACACTAAGAAATGTGTCATGTTTTCTTACTATATAGTCCTGAGACAGATTTAAGAACTTCTTGCTTTTCAAGATCTAAAATACAATCAGGAAAGTTTTCCTTGTTTAAAAATAAGAAGAAATAAGAAGTCAACTAAACATAGCTAGAATAATTCTGATGCCTTATTACCTTTGAGGCAAGAAATCAATGACTTCACTTATTCTCCTGTTGCTTCAGAAATCAGTTAGCCTTGGTGGTAAACTGAATGTTATGCTACCACAGATAGCATCTTCCTTATCAAGCACCTAGCTCCATTCTTCTCTTGAAGATGACTGGGGATTTTAAAACTTACATGACTTCTAGATAATAAATGAAAACTGTCATTGTTCTGGGGCTGCTGGGATTCATTTTTCCCCCTTCCCTCTACTTTGTCCTCACTGTGATGTATTGTCTACTTCACATTTCTACTGTCTACTTCTACTAGGGGGAATTAAAAAAAAAAATAGAAAAAAGATCTTGGTAAGGTTAATCTGACCAGGTAAGTACGGAAAAGGCAAGTTAGATAGAAAGAATATGGAGCTAAAGCCAGAAATGCCTTTTATCAGCAGCTTACAGTTTGATTGCTCATACACCGATCACATAACCAGTACCATACCTATCCAGAGCAAAAGAAGACTCTTCACAGTTCAGATTAAACATCTGACATTCATCCATTGTTTTTCCAATGAGGAAAACCCTTTGCTTAAGAACTCCAGCTCAGAGAATTACTTTGACTCGGACCCCACACTAGACAGTCCCTGAACTTCAGGAAATTTCAGTACTTGTAACTTTGTATAACTTCAAAATCCAAACTGCATTTCACTGTTCATATGCGTTTAAAGTTGCTCATCTGGGATATAAATCAGAACAAGCTTTCTGGAAGAAAGAAAATACTTTGTGTTGTTGGAGGTCTGCAGTGGAGCTGGAACTGGACCAGCTGAACAAGGGGAGGCACAAGCAGAACATGAGAGAAGACAGGGAACTTGCTGACAGGGCATCTTCTTTGAAGAAAGGGGCTGTGAAAGAAAGGAATCATAGAGCTGGACAAAGTACACACTTCTGAAGAAGCGTCTCCTCTTTTGCGGTCCATTATGACATCAAGCAATCTGTTGGCTCTCCACAAATAAATAAGAAGATAACACACACCCCCGTGGCAAGGATTTATACTCCTGCCTTCTGCAGATATACAAATATAAAGCAAGAATGTAATAAACATTCTTGTGCTTTCATATATGAATATATATATACATGTGTATAATGAAATCATGCCCTAACCACTCACCTTGTCAGCATTTAAGCATTTAAAATATCTCCCACCTGCAATGCATAGAGCACATGGCTGAATAACCAACTCTCCCACTGAACAAGACAGAGAATTGAACAATACGTTATAAATAAAAATAGTCATGGAAGCTATCAGTTCTTAATCTCTTCCTATTATATCCAGATCTTTAAACAGTATTTAAGAAGATGATGGGATGTGCAAAACAACCTCTGCCCCTTTTACTCACTCACCCAATTGATCCCCATCCACTAGGTAGAACATAAGTAATGCATGTAGAATCTGTATTTAAATAATTGTGGCATAATAGAGGGAGTAAAGGCTAAGAAAGAGCTGTTCTGGTCCATTGGGTAAATATTATGATCTTTATAGTGGAAAATAAATGCCCAGCTATCTATGAAACCAATAGAGCTGTTCCAGTCTATCAAATTATAATTTGTGTTTCTAAAAAACAATTTTAAATAGGCTTGCTCTGATCTACAGAGCTCACTGTACAGCTTGGAAAGACTCTGAATACATATTTATATAGGAAATTTTAACAGCACACTGTAAATAATAAGCATCTTGGGCAGGGGGAAAGCCCTGATTAAATACATCATTGCTTTGTACCTAAATGCAGAACATCACTTCCTAGAGGAATATCACATTTGAGCCTTGTCCCTTTTCTCACAAGCTAAGATGTGGCAAGCTAGGTCAGTCTTAGACGAGAGACCTCCAAGACCTATTTACTGCTTAGGAATGGTGCTGATGACTCTGGTTTATGCACAATCCTCTGAGTCAGCACTGAATTCATTTCCTAGCTTCGTGCTAAGGTGTGCTGAGTTGTCTTTCAATGATATTGAAAAGCAAGCCTACCCTCCACAACTGCAGCTCATTAAAGTTTCCACGGCATGCTTTGCAAGACTGGAGTGCCAAGCCAATGTTCTGAAGAAGTTCCAAGAGAAATAATTACATTCTCTCTCGGGTCTCCCTGCAGTTTCAATCGGGTGCGGTACACTTCTTCAGTTTCTACCCCGTTGTGTAGTGCCACCATACACCATTAGACAGCTGTCGTGCTTGAACCTAGGGATAGCTCCACATCAGTGGTGGGTGACGCTAATTCAGTATAACATTTAGCCAACTCACATGGCTTTCAGCAGCTTAATTAAGGTGATGGTAGAAAGACTCTAGAAAAAAAAAACAAAATAGTATATTCTTTTCTTTTTTTCCTTTTAGTTGTACATCTACATATTTATCAAATAAACTCAGGGAATACCTCAATAAAAAGCAGGACTACTGAATGGATTTCATGGCTGCAGCACTGCTTGACCATGTCTCTAAACTAAGATGGATTCAACCACATCCTGCCCCTCAGTCTTTCAAGATAATAATGTATGCTTTAAGGAGCATTTTTCTTTTTTTCCCACAGTGCTGTAACTTCAGGTCAAAATGTCAGAAGAGCTTGATATTCTTGCCTTTTCTCAGCTTTTGTCATACCGTTATTTAAACATGGGTTTTTGGATTTAATTTGACAATCTTTATGTAGTTGCTGGCATAGTAATTGAGTCTACTTGTCTTTTTCAGGACACTAGAAGATCTAACTAAGTCAGAATGTCTCAGTTACAGTCCAGATTTCTATTTATTACCTACCTCACCGAGAAAGACAAGGTGAGTTATCATTCAGTACAGAAAACCTGAAAGGCATTTATATGCTTGAAGTACTGTATAACCATTCTGTACAGTAGCAGTGTTTAAGCAAACATGCTACAGCCCAGCAAAATCCCTTTGAAACAATACTACTGAGCCCAAATGGTCTGTGCAACCGACAGGAGGGATCTAGAAAGCTTACCTCCCACCCAAGACCAAAGCAAACTGCTTCAGGGATTATTGATACAATAGTTTATGACAGATTGTTCCTCAGCCTCACTACTTACATTCTGTATGATAAATTCAACATGAAGTGACAGTCACAGCAAGAAGTCAGGGCTGTAACTGAAAAAAAAAAAAACTAATCTTTACTGAAGTTAGAACTCCAATGAACGAGAAAATGTGAACATATACATCTATATATATAAATATATCAAAGCTTCAATCCTTGTAAATGCCATTACCGTTACTTATAGCTGAGATGATGTTAATATTTGAAAATATTTCAATAGGAAGCCAATTTCAGGCCTGCAAATTGTAATCAGAAAGATAATATTTCAAGTCTCCCCTTACAAAAGGATATCAGTATACCAAGGAAGAAGAAAGCTGCCTGCTCCACTTATCTCGGTGGCAGATTGGATGAGGCCACCCCACACATCAATCTGAGTGGGAAGTGCCCTCAGATACTTTTTCACCATGGGCTACTGCTTGTCTTTTTAAATTAGGCACTTCTCATGAGCAAAAATTAAAAATACAGAGTTTGTAATCATGGGTAAAGATTAGTGTCACCGTATTCAGCTTTAAATCAGTTGTGTCCCCAGTGTAGCCTTTACCCATTAGAAGAATAGCTGGAAGTGAGATTCTATTTGTGATCAGGTTAATACTGAAAAATTGAAGAAAAAATCCTGAATATTTATTTGGGGTAATTCTTTTTTAAAAACATTTTATTATGCCAGTATCACAAAACTCTATTTTTTCCCCTGTTGTGATTTATTCCAAAATAAGACCGGAAGCAAAGAATACTTGGGTTTTTTCTTATACTTTGGCTGAAATGGCCTTTTACATACGTGAATTATAATTGGTATTTAATTTCTGTTTCTCACATCACAAAACAACAACAAAACAAAACAAACAACAACAACAAAAGGTAGGTAATCTTAAGCAATGAAGAGTATTTTTAGGTTATTAAAAAATGTTGACATTTACTGGCCAAGAGCCTGGCATGTAGTAGCAAAGGTCATCAATGAGTAAACAGACATTAATGGTTAGCTGGATAACTGGTACATAAACAGGTCATATTAATAATTAACACAGAGAAAAACTGGCAGTTTACAGCAGGCTTAGGAAAATAGCTAATAGAAATAACTTTGGAAAGGGCAAGGACCAATACTTAAAAGAATCTAAAAATTAAACCTAGAGGAGTCTAATTTTAAGGCATTAATTTCTCATTCTTCTTTCTCTTCCTCTACTTGTAAACAGATTAGTTTTTAATTCATGGAGAGTAAATTTATTTGAATCACTAAAAAAAGTATTGCACAGCTGTTCATGCTGCAACTGATTCTCAGACTGATGCTGTCTTGTTGACAACTCCACAGAATATAAAATATTCAAAGGACTGATTTTGTCCCCATATATATAGCTAAAAGAAAAGAAAGAAAAACGATAGCTGCTCTCTTTGTTCATTACTAGAAATATATTGAAATATATGGATATTTGGATTTAACATTCCATCAACAAATGTGAGAGCCGCTTAAAGATTCTAAGCAAACTGTATTGAAAGTGCCAGTTGTAGAAGCTTTAACAGCACCGTTTTTCCTAAGAAGTCTCAGCATTTGTCTCCCACTTTCTAAAAAGCAACATTTTTTTACTTCAATTCTGTTTGGCTGATCAGCTCCAAGGAAGCTTTCTTTTTCAGCTCTGCCTTTATTTCCTGATTAAGATCAGAATTATTGATGGTAGGTGTTGAAGTTCTGAGGGTAGCAGCTTTTACTATGGGTACAGATCCAAGCAGTCAGGTATCATCCCTATGTCCACAGTTAGTCATAGCAGAGTTGACTGTAAATGGATCCCTGGTGACACAGGCTAGGAAATAAAGGCAGTCAGATCTGAGACCAGTTGTATTTCTCCTGAAATGTATTCCTAGTGCCAAACTCAATGGACGCCAATTAGTTGGCTTCTTACTTTCAATTATTATTTAACCAAATATGGTACAACACGTATAGAACTGCAGATTCTGCAGATGGAGTGGAATTTACAAACATTGCAACAATAATCATTATGGTACTCACCCTATAGACAAGTATTTCCCTTTTCTAGTGCAGAAAAATCACATTGATTCTGGATATTAACTACAGCAGTGCTATTCAGGCACTGAGTAAAAACTATAATAACATCTCAGATCATCTAGAAGATCAAGTCAGAGCAGAGCAATAAGAGAGAGAACATATTAGGGAAGCCTAAGAAAATGTAGTAAGAGGAATATTTGTGACATAACAGGAGGGGTTTCTGATGATAGATTTGGTAAACCAGGAGTCTTCTTTGGGCCTACAGATGTGAACAATAATGGAAAACTCATGTTACACTGGAAGAAGAACCTTTCTCCCTAATATTTTTTTTTTACCAAAACTGATTTAAAGTTTTCTTATTGATGTGGAGAAGTCACCACATTTTCATGCAAAGCAAGTGAACTTTGCAAATCCAGAAATATTTGTGTTCATATACATAGGCAGTCTTAGGCTTAAACTATAATTCAGCCTCATAACTAAAGAACTGAGATTTAACAATATTTCTACTATCTCATAATCAGCTAATTGTATTATTTTGTGGTTTCTGCCCCACCTTTTAGCATCCTGTTTGGTATCACCTGAGGCTCGATCCCACTGACACACTTCACTCTCTCCCCCTTTCATCCCCTGGTCAGGACTCTACTTCTGTCACATGCAATGCTAGGACTGAAGGCCTCTGTTTGATCTAGATTTTTAAAATACTTATTCGCACAGTAGAAATCTCTGTGAAGGATGAAGAGCTCTCCAGTTGGAGTGGGTGTTTGATTTGTTAGCTGCTTGTTGCTGGGACTCAAAAGATTCATGGTCGCAAAAGGTTAATAGTTATTGATATCCATTGCAACAAAAGCCTGCTTAATGTTTTCAGAAATAAAGCATCTTCTATTTGTTCAAATTTCTTGTTCAATACAGCTGTAGATTCCACAAAACATTTAATGCCTACATTTTAATATATAACCTATTCTTACACTTGAACAGCTGTATTTCTTCATCCTCTTTTTCCCTAACATACATCTTTTCTCATAAATTTACCTTAAAAAAAAAAAAATCTATATTTAATTAACTGCACTATTCTTTAATCCTTTTAATGCCACTAAAATATATACTGAAGCACTTTACAGTCTGAGTCAAAGGGCACTTTGACAAAAGAATATTACAGCTGTGTTGCCTGAAACATCATAGATGATAATGTCTGCAGGGAGCAGGAGAGCTTGGTACAATACTGGCAGATGTAAATAACAGTGTCACATTTGGCCATGAAAACCAGTTTGTGGCCATGCTCATTAGGAGCAATTTCTGTGTCTCTGAAAGACTCCACAGGAATGGGGAGGTCCACACCCCAGGCCAGGAGACTCACTCTGCACTGCTAATCCTGTTGATCTCTTTTCTCTCAGGGTTTCCTCTGCAGCAGTGCAGAGTGCCGTGGTGGGGAAGAAGGGATAAACCTGAAGCAGGCTGTGGGCAAGGGCAGAGGAACTGGGCAGTGTGCACCCTCCCAGTGCTCGTGTGTTTTTGGGGAGAGCTGCAGAGGCACGGTGATCACAGCCACCAGCCAATGAGGAGACAACTTTTGTCTTCCAGAAATTGTACCACTCAGCAGAAACAACCAAGCTTGGCAGAAAATATTTCCTCCCTTTTCCCTCATTTCTCAGTCCTTCCTCCGCCAAAGAAATCCAAAATAGATGCTCTTCAGAGGACAAAGAAAGATGGGGCTGGGAACATGCGCAGGGGTTTGGTCCCACCACCCAAATCCCAGCACAGCAACCATGGCAGCAGGGCAGGGAACTGCAGCATGGAACAGAAACGTCTGGAGAGATGTGTTTGGCATTTCAAGGGAGAAAAATAACAAAATAAAAAAAGAAATAAAACCCCAAGAAAATAAACTGAGATAGAAAAATGTGAAAGCCATTAAAAGAAAAACATGGTTTAAACTTAAGAATAAATGCAATGGCATAGTCACATTCTTTAAAAGCTTTACTCCGCTCAGAATGGCTTTGTTATTAGTGATTCTTAATGCATGAGATAGTGGTTTGGAATAAATCTTTAAGTAATTCAAAACAAGGACTCTTCAGTAAATAGTTGAAATTAAAGGGGGAGTTAGAGTCATCTGGTTTCCATTAGGATGATAAAATAGTTCACTTGAAACCTTTTACAAGATGCTTTGTTACTGGGAGGTGTCTGTGCATCTCACTCCATCACTAGCCATTTGACACAACATAAAAGGCTTCAAAAGCCATGCAAGGCCTCTTAATCAAAAACTAATTGTAATAGATATTGGGGAGTGTTAACACTGTGACCGCTAGGTTGTATCTCCAGTATATAAGCAGGAGTGAACATTAAACACAACCCAGAGTTGATAGGGCTTATCAGAATTTCAGAGTTAAGTGCTAAGCACTGCAGCCCAGTATCTGTGTGCTGTTGCTTTGTACCACTTTTGGAGTTAATTGCACTGTAGGGTTTCGTCTTCCCAACAAAATTTATGGCAGCCTCAGAGAACCTGGAAGCCTCCCCCCAAAGAAACTGCAGCAGTTTGCAGAAGTTCAGTGAAACCGTGGGGGAAAAAAAGCTGAAGTTTCTATTTCAGTATCTAATACATTTGCTTAGGAAAAGGAGCAGCTCCCTTCCATCCTTCCCCATTTTACCACAGAACAGTGATGAGCTGTTTCTCCCTGGCTTATGAGCTAATGCTGTGGCAGAAGAATTACGGCACCAACAGATGCAGGGATCCCCAGCATAACACTGTCCCTAAAACTGTCACTAAATTGACATACACGCTCCCATCCCAGCCCCGTATGTCTTACGATTGTTCACATGAATATTCACAGTGCTCATGAAAACAGCTTTATTGATTTGACTGATACGGGGTGGGATCAGAATTACTGATTTTAACTTAATTCATGCATTTTTCCAGATAACAGATGACCTTAATATTTACACACTATTGCACCACAGTAAACCTGTGCCAGATCCTCTGCTGTTCTATGAACTGCTGAAAATAAGGGTTCACATTTTCTAAGTGAGGAACTCAGAACCAGGCTGTCGTGCACTGAGGAAACCAGAGACACGGCAATTTACTCCAGCTGAGAACGTAGCCCACAGTGTAAAATTCCTTGTTCAGTGCAAAAAAAAAAAAAGCACATTAAAAAGATTGCCGCTGTTATTTCTCATGAGTTCATTATAACCTGTATGCTACCAAAGTCTCTAGACAGCTGTGTTCCTTTTTACTCCAATTTCAAACAATACCATTTAAAAAAAGCATTCGATGAAATGTAGACACTTCTACCATTTATGCCGGAATTCTGGCACCATCCAAACTCAGCCAGTCTGTAAATACCAGATTAGGATCTGTGAAGTGAAGGCTTTTATTCTATGAAAGCATATTCAAAAGAAAGTCTCAACCTTTCTTGGTGAAGAATAAGCTTTATTTGTAAAACCCATAATTATCTCAAATGTTCCGTGAGGCTGGGAGAGCTGCAAATGTTAAATCAAAACGTAAGGAAACAGTTTTGGACATTTAAGCAGAGGCAAATAGGGATGATGTACTCTTCCCCTATTAGTTTACTATATAAATGAGAAGACATTACAGAGTGAAATTTAATTAAAGTAATTGACCAAATTGCATTTTGTAGTAGTTATTGTCGTTAGCAGCCCTGACTCCTCTGTCAAAGGGATTTGCTGAAGATTATTTCTAAGGGGTATTTATTATGAATATTAATCTCTTCAGTAAGTACCATCAACATATTAAAATTCATTTGAAGCGCTTTATGGAAGACTGCAAACAGAAATGACTGGTGAAAAACAAGGTGTCTAATCGCGTTAGCTTGGTTCACACATGGTTAAACCAGAAGTAGAACAGGGATAAGAAATGTAATAAACGCTATATTGGATATATTATGATGAAAATGTGCTTTAAGGGTACCTGATTTTCAAAGAAATTCAGGCTGTGCTACCAGGAGCGCTGAAGGCTGTTGTTTAAGACAGGTTTTTAGGTAGCCTTGCACTACCTCACTGGAGAAAGTCGACTCTTCATCCTTTAATGCTAATTCCTGTTTGAGCTTTTTAGGGATTTTTTTACCCATTCTTGAGGACTGGTGGCTGAATGCCAAAGGGAAAAAAGGTGCTACTGAGTTTCACAGAGTCATAACTTGAAGGTCAGTCTTAGTCCTCTCCAGCCTCATCTCATCCAACTCTTTGATTTCAGGCTTTTTTCTTCATTTCCAACAAAGCCATCTGCAACTTTCATACTGCCTGTGTTTAAAATGAACACCTGACAGCAAATAAGCCCTAAGTATATACAAGCTGAGCATCCCAAGCTGTGCTGCAGCCCAGACGTCAGCTTCACTTGTCCTTTTAATAAAGGCTCGGATGCCTATCGTTCAGCACTCCATCTCAGTTCTGCCAGGAGGCATTCCTTTCTTTTAAGAAATAAGCTGAATATTTTTCCTGTGTAAACATCGTTCCACATCTGTTCGCACTGAAGAACATCAGAGCACCACTTCTCAGAAACCATCCTGGCTACGTGTGGCCAAATGTACCATAGAGAAACCAGCACAAAGTCAGGAATATCCTCAAAGTTGAGGCTTGAAAGAATCACCTCATCCCACTGCCACAGTTCACCCATTCGATCCATAAAATAGCTGCCATTATCCACATGTATGAAGGGTTAACATTCATGCAGTGCTTTGGATGTAGAGATCACTATAACTTCAATTAACTCTCATCTGATAGTGCCTTGAACGACAGGCACAAACTTACCACAGAAATCAGAAAGGAGGCTTAACCCACCCATTAGCACTTCCCAACGTGGCTGCTGCTGCACAGTCCCCCCGCTTAGACCTGCACCACATCAGCCACTGAGTTGGTGGCTGGGAAGGAAAACCCTAAACCAACTCTTTTCCTGAGCAGAGTATAAAAGACAATCCATTTCTACAGCTGATGATAGCAAAAATCCTTAAGGGAGTCCACTGATTACACTACTGAGATTTGTATGAACTAACTAGGGTAAATAATTAGACTATATTTTAATTAATATATCAGTGCCTGCTAGCACAATATAGTTAAATTTGTGCCATTATTAAAGCTGAATGAAAGAAAATTGTCCTATTTGTGGTGAAATTATAATTGTGACCTTTCCAAGAAAAAGATAAGGCAAGAACTCCACAAAGCTTTTTTGTGCTGAAAGAAGTCAAGAGGTGCCTCTAGCTCACCAAGTACCCGTGTGCTTCTCCTCTAGGTAGCAAACCTGGATATGGCAAAAGCGTCTCTGGTGAACAGGGAAATGAGCCACACATACATATATATATGACACAGATCACAAAATGAGGGCTAAAAATACAGTTCAATTATTCAAAGTATATAGTTTCTTTTTTTTTTTTTTTTCAGGTCTGACCTTGTTATTACTTCAAAGCACCCATGTCAATCAAAAGGGGCTTTCTTACACAAACCAGGAAAAATATTTGCACATTGCAACAAAGGCTTTCTCTAAAAGCTGACTTCCTGTGTAATGCTGCAGTTTTGGGGAACAGACTGTTCCCTCCTTTGAGCATTAGTAGAGTGGACTTTGTCTAGATATCCTCCCTGCTGCCATTGGGTCTTCTTTAATACCCATGGAGGCAACTCCTCACCATCTTCCTACCAGGAGCAAGGAATGGAAGGAGGTTAAATCTGTGGATTTCTCTGTATAAAATAAGTGGTCTTTCATGTAGGTCTGAACTTTGAGCACAGCATTCGATATTTGATAGAATCATTAAGGTTGGAAGAAACCACTAAGGTCATTTAGGTCCAACCATCAGCCCACTGATGATCCATTTGTTTGCTAGACACAGATGGTTGGAAGGGCACCATCTGAGACCCCAGGGATGTGTACCAGGAACAGCATCCCAGCAGCACCAGGACCAAGTCTAACAAGTGTCCCTGGCTGTTTCAGTACTGCAGGACAAGAAGCTGCTCAGTTTGCTCCTCCTGAGGCAGCAGCTGATCTCCACACCACAGCAGGCAGTGTGAAACACGAGGGCTTGATTTTCAGGAGGTGGGAGGCTTAGCACCTGCTGAAAATAAGACCCACTTAAGTTGTCACAACAGCAGTCACCTTGAAAGATTTAGGCCATACTGTCTGGTTAACTGGCTATTCCCCCAGCACCATCATGTTTATCAAAGCCCTCTAGCAATTCCCTCCCCTTCGAAGTGCTCTTGATTTTTTGATCACTCCATCCAATTTAAGATGTCACACTGGTTATTGTTACTTCTCTCCCAAACTTCTCTCACTTCTGGCCCACACAAGGTAGAAGATAACCCCTTCCCAATTCCCCAGCATCACTTATCAAAAAAAGGAGAATGTGAGATGGACCTCACCATTCAGTCTTAACATTAATCTTTCCTCCAGCCTCTCATTACTTTGCCAATAAGACGATCTTCCTCACACCACATTTCGATATATTTGACATCTGTCATAAAACTCAGGTCATACATATCTGTCTTCTGGTAAAATGAGTCATCCTACAGAGACCCATACCATATCATTAAGGTCTTGCCAGAAATGATTATTGACATATTGTCAACGCATCCAGCCTCCCGTATTAATAGGAGTCATAAATTACCAGCCTTTTTTCTTCCTTATACCTAGCAGAGAAATGAGGGGACAAACAGCAGGAAAGCAAGTACATGGCCTTTGGGTGACAGAATGAGGCATGTCCATTCACTGTTTCTAGAAGCAATGTGTCATTTAATCTTATTCAAGTAACTAGTTCCAGTAGTCAAATCTCTTCTTTCAGTACCCTTTGTCTTCTCCCTCACTGTTCTACAAGCTATACTCTTATCAAAACAAAAAACTACTAACTGCCCAAAACACGCATGTGACAAACAACAGTAGCTACTTAGGGGGGATAAGTTACGGCCAGATGGAATTCAGACCATCCTCAGCATAAGAACACTGAGTGCATTGAAAAGAGAAGTTTAACCTGTTCTTGTTGCTGCTGCACAAGAGAGATGCAACTAGTCTGTTGCAATGCTCCCCAGCTGATTTTATTAACAACTTAAGTATACTTAAGGATATTTTCCTGCTTTTTTATTTTTGAAAGATAAGTATCTTCCACAGAGAGAACAGAGATTACAGCCGTAAGTAGAAGAGACAAACAGCCTTTCCCAGAACCAAAACGCTCCAGTAGAACAGGCACTGCCACCAGTTCTTCCTGGAACTGCTGGAGTGGGCTCAGTTACCAACTCCAGGCTTCCCTTACTCCACATACTGGTACCAGAGGCACAAGAACAAGGTGGTTAATGGTTAAAGTAACTACTTGAAGACGCAAGCTCTGCTCATCAAGAGAGGACAGGCCTGGGTAAAAAGGGACTGCACACACCAGTGATGCTTCCCAGGCACAGAGATAGCAAAAATGTCACTTCAATCTCTTATGCTTTCACTTCTTCCATCTACAGGAGTACTGAGAGTGCCTCAAACTAATTAATAAGCTGCTCTGTATCTTTGGGCATTATTTTCTTTTTCCCTTTTGATTCACATGCACATTATTTTTAGAAAAAGTTGCATTTAGGAAAAAAAAAGCCACACATGTGGCACTGCTCATCTGCTTGTTGCACATTTATGGGAAGGGGGAGGAAGGAGAAAACATAGAGGCTGCCCTCACCACCGTCACCTCCCTCAATCCAAAACCTCCCAAGTCCTCAGCAAGCACCAGCTCCCTTCCTTCCTCCCCTGAAAACCCCAGTGGTTACATTCACAAAATCTGAGCTGTACTCAGTAGATCTTCCACTGGTTCTGATAAGGGGCAGACACTGTTACAAGCCAGCTCATTTTTATGGGCCATCTGTGGGTGACATATACCCGGACCAACCAACATGATGGCACTTATAACCTTATCGGGTAGGCACAATCACATTCTTGGCTAAGGTGTTGAACTCTCAGACCATTTTGCTCTTTTCTGGTCACTTACTTTGGCCCGTTTAAACTCCTGATAATCACAGTAACCCTGAACTGGACCTAGTGTTTTTTCAGGGTTGAATTTAGTAAAGGTAGAAGTGCAAAAGCCATTCATGCTTTTCTGCTCGGGTACTGTGCTTTGACACACTGGAGGATGCTGTCTTTCATTATTAACTTTGGCAGCATTTAAATTAAGCAATATCTTGACAGGGAAAAGGAGGTGGATGAAGAGCCCTGGGAATATATTTTTCCTGTTTAATTGTACTGCATTTGATGCATTCCAAAAACACTAGAAGAACTGCTCTTCAGAGACAAAAAAGAGTTTACACATACCTTCCCCCCACCCCCTTCCCAGCTGAGGTAGTTTGGCAGCACATAGAAGGATAGAAAACTATCATCTGTCCAGGGAAATCCACCCCCTGCTTCTCCCAGCCCTCTTTCAGCTGGTGCATGCAAGATGTTCCTGCTCACTTCATCCTCAAACATTTAAACACTTTGAGGACCACACACCTACAGTGCGTTATTTGCAAGGCTTCTAAGCTGAGATCCAGTGTGCACGCATGTGTATCTGTGGGTGGGAATGGCTGGATAATGTTACCATGATAGCTGATGATAATATTTCTAGCAATTGTTAAGCTTCCTAAGTCTCCACTTTGTGAATGCTTCAGTGTATTATTTTCTGAAAAATACAGCCTTCCTTGCCTACAGAAAGGTACCAGTCAATATCGTGCTTATGCAAGATTATCTAAGAGTCTCTGATTTACTCCAGGGGAAAAAAAAAGTCTCCCCTACACAAACCCACCTTTCTAAACACTTCAAGGGTCACATGGTTCACTGCAGGATTGTGTCAGTACAGCCATAAAATAAGGCAGCAGCTCGAGCTGTCTTGGGCTAGCAGGGCAGCAGGTACTGCAGAAACACAGATGTGCGTAGCCTGAGCTGTTTCAAAGTGGCCGCTTGCTTGGAAGCATTCTGCTTTTGTTCCAAATAAACATCAGAAAGTGTGTAAGGGATAAAGGAGTGTGTGTTTCTCCAGTGTTTGGGGGAAAAGAATAGTGTGGGAGTAGAGATAATTTTGATGAGTCAGATTCCTAATTCCCCTCAGACCTGTAAAGTCTGTAGGAGTTGTTTCACTTTCATCCTAACATACAAAGATGGGCGAAGTTAAAAACAAAGGAAGATGTGGAAAAAATGAGTCTTTTTCATAGAAGTGCACATAAGGAAGAAGACCAACACCAGCGGCATTCTTAGTGTCAGGACAAAACCAAAAGCAAACTACTACCTTGCATAGCATGTTGTTTAACTGGGAACACTCATTCAGGCCCTGTTTTCTGAGTACTCCGCTCGCCTTTTTCCCATTTCCTCTGCCATGGTGACTGCACCAGGCTTGAACAAAGCACAATATCCTCTGGGACTTCCTTAAAAATACTGTTCAAGACCAACTTAAGGGCCAGCTCTTCTGGCTGTATCACGCTTATGTTTCACATTATTTATCAGTTCCTTCTCTTCTTCTACTGCACCAAGGCACAAAATTCTTGTTTTAACCCAAAGGCATTTCCAAGTCGAGCCACCCATAATCATTCCCTCCTCTCATTCATTTTTGTCCTGAGTTAAACCTGACTATCCATTTCTCCCTCAGGCAGTATTAGTCTCAAAGCTTCCCAAACTTCATAAATTAACCGTAGTTTCACCCATCAAAACAATCTACCACACTCTCATTCTGCCGCACATAGAAAATCATTACAATGCTCATTACAATTACAAAATTGTACACACGATAGCATTTGCTAACACATCCTTTTAATGCTTTCAGTTTTCCACGTTCTTCTCATATAAAGTCTCCTGTTTTCTTACTCCTTTGAGCCTGATCCAAATCCAGTAAGTTACTGGAAATACTAATTTCCAAAGCTTTATGGATCAAGTACTTATCCCACCACTTCTTTTGAGATACAGACTCGTTTACTACCATTCTCAGTTTAACTCAAATTCAGTCCCTGGCTTTCCCTGATTACAATTAGAATTCTGTGCAGTTTTGTTCCCTAAGCTCTGCCCAAGTAGTCTGGGCAGCCCCAGGGCACAGGAATTCCTTTAAGAGATCCGTGAGAGTTCAGACAAGTAAACCTATAGCTAGGATGTTTAAATTTACTGTTGAAGAGAAAAATCCTAAGGACTCACAACTCAAAACAGGATGAAAAATCACTGTTGCATCTATTTGCAGGTTGCCTGATACTAAAAGGTTCCAACTTCAATAAAACCATCTGGATTCTACTGTAAAATAAACAGCAATAATTACATTGTTGCTATCATCATGTTAGGCCACAACATTCTCATCTCGAGAGCTCTGGTAGTTTGAAGGAGAGTTTGTACAAGCTTCAGTGCTCTCTGGAAGAAAGAAAAGTCAGTCTATGCACAAGAGGCAAAAACCAGCACTAAGCAATAGCAATGAATCATGCATTTCATGAGGGAAGCAGTGATCTCTAGTTTTGTTTATCTTTTGTGTGAACAGTTTCCCTGGTCGGGGTCCCTAAATTTGTAATTTTATTTATTTCAAAGTCTCATCCTCTGTCACGGCAAGCCGCCAGCTGACAGCCTCATTGTCCCCTTGGCTGTCATGGGAAGTCATGATAGATGGCTACACCGTCTTTAGACCTTTTAGACAGTGCATGTTCATATTATGCTCAGAGAATTTTTCATCGATAGCCAATCCTAACCTTTTCAAATTGTGTATTCATACAAATACGTTTATGTTTATAATACTTGTAGATAAACATAAGTAGCCAGAGCAAATGTACTTTAATAGGTTTCAGCATTTTGGAACTCAAAGCAGAGGTATCTCATGAGTAAATGCAGTCATTTGTAGCATACGTAATTTTTTTTATTTAATATTTTAGTCGAGGAACAGCCAGAATACTTTCCACTGTGGGGAGCAGAGACTTGAAATAACTTGTTTTTGATACTAGCCATATTGCACTTCACTTTTCCTCAGCACAGAATGCCAGCTTGTTTCTTCAAATTAAGACAATATGCTTATAGTGATGAACCTTATTGGCCATCTATCTTCCTTTTGTAATCTGGCTCTCATCAAGCTGAAATGAAGCCATTTCTTCTGACTGTGGCTGATTAAACACAGAGTAAACCTAGATCTCTGAGGAGGCTCTAATGATTCTCCACAGGCCTAGTGTCAGCCCAGCACCTGCAGCATTCAGCTTCCCCATTTCCATCATAAAATGAAGCATCTGTTACAGAGAAGTGTTATCTTTTTATCATTGACGGTATCTTTCTGTTTGAATTCACCTACCCCATTTGGTATAAATTACAGCCATTTCATACGTAATGAATGGTCACACAGGATGCACTCTGGTTATTGGGGGTTAAAAGGGCACAAAATCCTTTACTAAGCCTTTATTTAACTTGGTGAAAGTTAAGACTACATGGCTTGTGTAAAACCTTCTTTCTTACAACAAACAGGAGGAAATACTTATCACAGCTTAATGCTGAAGCATTTTGATATTGCTTATCTAAATACTGGCCTTCGAGTTTTTTTGGAAGCGATTTCTGTGGCAACATTATTAGTTGCAGAGAAAAGAAACAGAAACACATTCACGCCAAAGACATTTCTGTTTCGGTAACTTGATTAACTACAAGTCTGAAATGTAAAAGTAGTCAAGATTTGTTTGCAAGGAAGAACAGTTGCCAACTCAGAACCTGCTGTAAATCCCACAGAAGTCAGTTGGCATATTTTCAATGATTTCAACAGCATTCGCTTGGATCGGGCCAAAGATCAGCTAGCTGTTTGCATTTTGTGTGGTCCACGTGCTCCTCTACATTTTACCTTCTTGTTTTCCATTTGAGCTGTGAACTGCAACTTTGTCTCAGAAACAGTTTTCCTACAGATGAGGACTTGAGGCTTGGTTTGCCAAAAATTTCATTGTCACCCACCTAGAATATGGATAGTCTGGACATTGCATTGCATACTCCCTGGGTTGGCCCTGCCTTCCCACTAGGTGCTCAATCACTGCTTCAGGCCATGACTTAGCATTTCTGCTATACCTTCCACATTCAATGCTGCAAATATGAAGCCTTGAATGAATTAAAGAACAGCACAGAGATACTTTAAGGTAGCTAGCTTAGCTATCTGTATGAGACTGACTAGAGGAGAGCAGAGATCAGCACCACCTATTTCTTGGCAAATTCTCAGGGTGCTGAGTCACTGAGGTGTTAAATCAGGATAGCAAAAGCAGTTGCAGTCCAAAGCATTTCATACCACTCATCATCATAAGCCATGCTCTGAACAGGACAAGTCCCCACTCCAGTCACTGTGGTTTACAGTGGAGCACTAAAAATACGTTTTAACTATCACTTAGCCCTGAAGTGATCAAGTAGTGATGATCTTTGTAGGCCCCTTCCAACTGAACTACTCTATTCTACAGGTCCCCCCCCCCACCCCTCTCCAAAATCATTTCTTTGAAGTTTCTCCTGGATGATGAGAGCCAACTGGATGGCCACTTCATCAGGGCTGCCTCAGATTTCTTCTCCTCATGTTTATTAACAGGTATAGAAAACGGATCCAAAGTAGTATAATTGAGGTTCTATTGAATTACAGGTTTGGATGATCAAAAAGGAAATTATAATAAAAAAACTTCTTTGGTGGATTTTTTGCCTTTTTTCATAGCACATCACACCAGAAATAATTAAATTGCACAGAAGTAATTTAGAACTGTGTATGTTATTATCAGGTTTAAACTTTCAAGTACCTGAAGAACCAGTTATCTACAGAGGGAAGAGGGAGCAGCTTTAAGTGGAGCTACTGGGAAAAAACCCTTGTGAAAATAAGGAAAAGTGAACAATTTTGTACCAACGTGCATTTTCCTGATCATTTTGCAAGCCTGCACTATGTGGCCACTTTCAATTGATCCATTCTGTAGCAAGCAAAATCATATTGTCCTATCACAAGAGCACACTTGTTATTCAGAATAATTAGGACATGAGTCATCTTAGTATCATAGTTGGCATTAGTGATATATGGGGCTGATGACTGATGAGTCCAGTGAACGTTTGACTCATGTAGACTTAAAGTATGCAGCTGAGAAGCCCGGTTAATTCAGAAGAGACACAGCACAGCAGTGATAGCATCTTGTAAAAGCAAGATCCAAGACAAGTAGAAATGCAGCAACACTAGTGATGAAAACAGCTGAGGTCTTCAGATTTCACAGAGTAGCTGAAAAAAATGGAAGAACTTCTACACACACACAAAAAAAGTTAAAACTCAAGTGTTTTCTACTTGACAAGGTTCAAAGAGTACCAAGTTGGGTTTTTTTCTACTGTTTACATGCTTTTTGCAAGTGATGGAGTTGTTTTTGTTCCCTGTCCATTTCCTCCCATTTTTTCTTTTTGTTCCTTTAGTTGAATAAGTGAATGATATCCAAAATTACAGTTTGGTTTGGAAAAGTTGTAACAGCAGAACGAAAAATGAAACAAGCTCAACCACTTTAGAGAGTTTCAATTTTCCTTTGTTCCTTTCTGTAACTTATCCAGAATTAGAGATCTGGAAGAGTTCATCCAAAAACCAGGGAAAAAAGGGAGAAGGATGGAGACTGCAAATGTAAGAGAAAGGAAAATGATGAAAAAAAAAATCCAAACTTTTTTTTTTTCAAAGAGAATAAAGAAAAATGAAAAAGTTTACTATTCATTTGAAGCAAGATAGAAATGTGAAGATCTGAAAAGCATGCCTGAACTTATTTTCTTCTCAAGGGTACCAAACATTTCTGCAACTGACCAATAAACTGAACATGCAACAACAGTTTTCATCTGTATTTAGCTGTCACGGAGTTCTCTCTAAAGCTCACTCTGTGACAGTGGGAACAAACCCAGGGGAGCAGGAACAAAAGTACCTCCCTTCTCTAACAGCGCGGTGCGGCGCGGCCCGGCCACGTGCGCTCCGGGAGAGGGGAAGGGAAGGGAGACCGCGAATGGGTCTAGGAGGAAAAAAAATGAAGGAAGAAAGGATGATCTGAGAACGAACGGCATTTTAATAAACCCAGTAACACTAAACAACAACGAGAGAGTTTCAACAAGGAGAAAACCAAATCCCAATCTCACCGACAGGCTGTGGGAGGTGGGAAGCTCCGACCACGCTGTTTCCTCGCAGGGAACCGGACCAGAAACCCACTTCCCCTTCCCGACCTCCCCTCCGGTGCCGCTCCCCACGTGCCCATTTAAGGCAGTCCACAGAAAAAAAACTTGTCCCCTTAACTCCCATTATCCTACACGATGTTCTGATGTGGAACAGCAACACCAACCAAATGACAAAACCATAACATTAGCCAAGTTTGTTACTGTGTTTCAGACATAAGGAAGGTTTCCAATGCCTGAAAAACTGCCCGTTTTTTCCTGCTTTATTATGGCACCTAACAAGCTTTGACTTAGATTAAAAAGTAGCAGTGTTTCCATCGAAATATGCTTTAAGACAACATCAAGGCTGAAATCAGCATCAGATGCAATTCACTTTGAATGCCACCTTTTGTAAGCCCTTCCAGTTGGTATTCTAGTCAGAAAGGTGCCCAAAAAAAATCAACTGCCTTCAAATTTGCTTCATGTTGTGGTGAAGCTAATAAGTACTTGTCTTTCAGCAGCTGGACACCCTGAGGGCAAGTGGAAAGCAATCAGAGCCAGAGACTCGAGTTAGTGTTTTCTTCCTCCATGGGGCAACTTTGGGTGATGCACAGATGTTCCCTACATCGGTATTAAATCCACATTTTGACTACAAGTGGAATCAACAGGCTATGGAGCAATGGAGACCATTAAGAACTGCATGTTAATGGTAACTAAAAGTTAAAGGACCCTCATTTCAGACATTTAAAATGAGTCAAAAAATAAACATTTAAAAACCAGGAGACAAATATACAATTATTTCCTCTGCAGTTCCACACACTGAAGCATCTAATCACAAGTTTTATATTAAATGATTTGAAACCTCTCCTATGTTTTTAACTAGGTATGAAGTAGTACAGCACCCTCCTAGAAAAAATCTGATTTGGTAATTCACTGTTGTTGCTTTTATTATTATTATTATTATTATTAAATAGTTACTCTTCAGATTTAAACTCCAATAGTGACACAATGATGCTCATGATCAGTATCTTAATACAGCAAGATGCTTTCTTCATTGATTCCAACATTATAATACATATAGTCCATGTAAAATGGTGCCAGTAGAGGCTCCGTTAATGGTCTAAAGCACTCAATGGTTTTCCAAGCCATTAAAGCTATTTTGCAGCTATTCTGGGGGAAAGAGCAGAAAAAAAATCCACAGCTAGAATGAAAAATCAGGTGTGTACCAACTTATACAATTCTGAAGAACAATATGTGAAAAATGTTGTGATCACCACAGATGAAAGAACTTTGAGATGAAATTGGTCTTTCACAGCAATATCAGTTCACATCATCAACAACAATGTATCTGGACAATGTGCCAGTGTCATTGACTTCCACCATTTTAAAGGCCTTTAATACTGATTACCGCACAGTGAACAAAAGCTTTTCTTGTGAGAACTCTGAAAAGGTTGATTATATGTACATTACAGCTGAAAATGGATCAGACAAGTAGTAAGTTATGAAAGTATGAACACAAGAGAATAAAACCATTCACTGTGCTTGAATTACTTTAGTTTATCTTCTTAGGCTGAATTGTGGCTGTGGTCTTTTGCAACTCAAATAAAAAGCATAGATCAAGATGAGATAAAGATAAGTGAGTATTGCCAGCATTAGGCAATAAAATCAGTAGCAGGAATGGAACAAAACTTTGATACTACACAGAAAAAAAGTTATAGTAATACAGGCAAAAATCCTCTGTAGCTACAAGTCAAGAAAATTAGGCACTAAAACAACAAGAGAAGACTCTGCTCTTGCACATCTTTATGAAAATGCTTGAAATTGAAATTACTTCAGGCAGCTGAAGGGACTGTGAGAGATTCCACTTAAATGTGGTTTGGATGCTTCCAAGACATGAGGGCAGACAACAGCTTTCATATTACAGCCCATAGAAGAGAGAAAACTTCATTCCAAATCCAAAGTCCTGCATTATACTGGGAACTAAAAAAAACTCCAAAAAACTTTTATCAGAAGATTCTTCCCATGTGCTTCAGAGACATGTTTCCCTACATACCTTAGGAACAAAATTAAGTTTTAATTACTTTCTGCTTGTTTTAGCACAGAAGAGCCAAGGCAGTCATCACTGGAAGGAGAGGAAGTAAGAATTTGTATTGCCAGCAATGTGCACCTCTGGAGGAACTCAGCATGGTCTGCATGTCTAAATAGAGTTTACAGACTGAACAGTGAGGAAAAAAACTTTCAAATGCTGCAATTTTGCTCCATAAGATACAGTAAATACTATGGAGGCTCCAGCGTTACTCTTGTGAAACAAAGCTTGTACTTTTTAGAGCAAAATATCCTAAATTAAATTTTAGTCACTACATTAAGGGGTCAGTTCCAAAAGATGAAAGTACATTCTGTAGCAGAGGGCAAAAAAAACCCACACAACTACAACACATGCTAGCTGTACTGGAAAAGAGCATGAGTTGTTACATCCATGAAATGTTAAATTTTCCGCTATTCACAAGGCTCTGCATTCTTAATATCTGTAAATAATGGTCATCTCAGTTGCTCAAATATAACCAAATGCTCAGGCCACAGCTAAAATTCTGCAAAGCAGCCACATCCAGCTGATTCTGCCACTTAGCGCTTCTCCTGTAACACCAGCAGTGTAACCTTAGTCCCTAAAAATTGGAGGGCACATTACACAGCCGACCTTGGTCTGATCTGGCTCTAGGACAAATGACTGCACAATCTTAGGGCTGAGAGACACAAGGAAGTGCTGGGGCTTGGGAAGGTGGAAGCAGCCCCAGATGGAGTGGAAAGCAGTCAGAGCCAAGCTGTAACCTCTTCCTGGGGCTGGCAGTAGCCTAAAGCAGTAGGCTCACACATCACTTAGACACCAGACAATCAAATATATCAAACGTTGCAGGATACTTAAAACCTCTGAGCATTTTCCCCAACACGTCATAGGCACACATACTCCTACACGCACAGATATGCACACATACATGCAGCAACTGCCTTCTCCAATTCAAACAAAAGTTTGCTAATTGATGTTTGTTGAAATTAATATTTTGCCAGTCAGAATTAGTCACACATGAAGCACCATGAGCTTCGAGTAGGCTGTCTTAATTAAAGTTTTATCTGTCACTTAATGGAAGAATTATCATCAATTTTTATCGCTGGTTTTCATTCAGAAAACAATGTTGTATCAGTCTCTGTGTTCCAGTATATAAATCCAAGTTTCTGATTTCAGATGCAGGCTGGTTTATTTTGCAATGTGCTTGCTCCTTCACAGCCACACTCACCCCACGTAGTATAGGAGCTGTGCAAACAGGTGGACCCACAAAAAGAAAGGAAGCTGTAAATTCAGATACTTTCATGCAATGAAATACCAGTTGCATGGCTTTGCTTTCACCTCCTTCAGACTTTATCTGTTGCAAATGGTTGTAGCAGTACTGCTTCTTGGGACAAAAGGTGTTTTATTTACTTAACCAAAAAATGGTCAGTAATGGTAGTTTCTCTAAAGCATGCTCTGTTGTCCACAAGCAAATCCAGAAAAATAGCACAAACGAGGGTGGAATTAAATCTGGAGTCATTCAGGAGTAGCTGAGATCCACATCTTCCCAATCAGTAACATTCTGTACCATATTGCAGAATTACTTGTTAGAACACAAATGCTCTTTTTATTAGAAGTGCTTAAATGAGTTGTTAGTGACGTCTTCACAGAGAGAGCTGAAGAATTTGTTTGTACTTTACAAAGAACCTCTTCCTCTATTCAAAGCCACCAGTTGTTTTAATTTAAACTAATATTAAAAGCTTCTTGCCCCGAGTCTGGAACTGGCTATACCACTATACAGCCAGCTCTTTATCAACATAATAGAGCCACAGCGTTAAGATCATGCACTCAAGTGATATGTTTCCTTAAGTTACTTCCCTCGGTTTGCTGGAATTAATCCGGATTTACGCATCACTCATCTATACAGAACAACTAGTGCCCAATTTCTTCGCACAGAACTGTGGAGCTGATTCAAATAGCAAAGACAAGGAGCTCTGTGTATATTAACAGAAAAGAATGGACTGGTAAATCAAAAACTCCCTTTGTCTGAACCGTCGCAGATTCAGGGGGCTGAACCAAGTGACAACATGTCCCAGAAATTGCATCGTCATCGATATAGCGGCATAAATCGGGAATGCTTTGGTGGCTTTTCTGGGCAGTTCTTTTTTCTATTAAAAAACACAGAGCAGCCAATTGCTCTCTTGTGCCAGGCTGACGTCAGTAAACACAGAAATCTATAGAGTTCTCTTTAAAGTATTTTGGCTACATGCAGTGGAGCTTTAATAGGATCAGTCCCTTCCTGACAGGTCACAGTATGCTGGCTAAGTTTGCTTACACTTTATGATTTCAAAGGCTTCCAACTCCCATTTTTGAGAAGATTCTCCCCCACCCCCTCCTTTATTTTTTAATAACCACAGCAATGATCAAAGTGCTTTTAAAAGATGCTATTCATGACTACTTTGAGTCTGAAAAAAAGAAAAAGAAGGAATCCAGAGTAATTCCAAACTGCATTTCATCTCTGTTTAAGGAAGGTATAAATTCTGCATTTCAACTTGCACCATTCAACCACTGGAGGTAAAGAACAGTTTGTTAAATTATTTACTGACACCTATCAAGCTGAAGCTTAAAGTCAATAGATCAATCAGGAGTTCAAGACTTTAGATCAGCACAGGGGTGCTGGAATACCATGCAGAATTAAGCCAAGATATATATATATATATATGGACGGGTCAGTGCAACCACTGCAAAAGAGATGGAGCACAAAGTGTACATCTGCCACTTTCAAATAATGTGTTGAGTATGTAAAACTAAATGTATCCATGTGCAGGAATTCAGACGAGTACTTCGGTGTCCACACTACGTTTATATTTTTATGGTATTATCTAAAATACCCACTCAATGAAAGCTGCTGGATTACCTTGGAAAGGAAAGCCAAGCTGTTCCCTGCCAGGATTTAAGCACACTCTTCCTGGGTAGTGTATGTTTTCCATGCTTTATGCTAGGCTACCAAACTTCCTACACCAGCACTTATTACATAGTCCAGTTCAACCCCTGAAAGAAGAAAACAGATTTTTGTTCATTCCAACACTTTTTATGAAATATAGGGCTTCTCTAAGGGACCAGTTCCAGTTTATAAGTAGGCAGTATATAACAACATAACATTCTGGGCACAGCAACTGCAAAGGTACACTCATCATATATGAATGATTGTTAGCAGAAAGCATTGCCATTCCTTTGCTATCCTTGGAAAAAGGAGAGGAAAAACTACATTAGCTGTTAGGGCAGAGAGGAAAGCAACACTCCAGTTCGTGCCATTGATTCTCCACAGTGCAGAGGCTGAGAAGTTAATGCATTCATCTTCTCTTTAACGCCAGCTTTCCCTTGCCTTATTCATACAATTTAACTCCGGCTGCCTCCTCCTCATCCCTCCTGCTTTGCCTCCCGTTTTCTCAAAAGGCATTTCTCTGCATGGCACATCAGAAACTAAAAATCTAAGTTGCTATCTTACTTCCAAACCGAGCTGTTGTCAGCATTAAACCTACACAATGCATTACAATATAATCCATTTACAGGGTGTCTTATCATGCAAATAACTCAAGGTGCCTTACAATAAAATAAAAAGGAGGAGAGGAATAAACCTTGGCCATTGGAACACACAAAAAAGGAAACCTTGAAATTTACTTTTAAACACACTAATGGCTCTTGTCTCCCAGTGAGGCATGAAGAGGGACAGGAGAGAGGATTTCACCAAGGAATTCCTATTAGCATTTGATGGGAGTTAAATGTGCAAATCCAGCCGGAGATCACTGGGGGACTAGACTGCTTAAAAAGGGAAGCTTCCTTGAGATCTTGAGAAGATTCATACAGGCACGAGTGTTAGAGAAAAGCTTGATCTCCAGAACAAGGCCTTAATGATCTCACTTAGGGACAAGGAGCTGTAAAAGCTCCTTGCAGCACAGAAGCAGAAATACTATTTAAAAGTAGCTGGTCATAGCTCATTTCTGACTCATTTCCAAAAAGGGTCCTGGTTTAAATTAGTGTTTCATTATTAGGGTAGTAATAGCAAAGAAAAGGCACTTTTCCCCTTCCCATTTCATTTGTTTTCTCTTTCCATAGTTCTTCCTTAGGCTGTTGTAAATACTGCTTTGGAAGAGACAGATCAGGAATATCCTCCCACTCCTTTGCTCCCCCAGTAGGAGCAAAAAGCTGAACAGACCTGCCCAGGAGGAATAGGAACTAAAGTACATTATGGACCTGATTCTCCCTTGCTCCCTGCAAGGCACAGGGGCAGTGTCAGCTTATGCCACAGCTTCTCTTGTTCTCCCAGCTCACACCAAATGAGCCTTAATAGTGACAACCAGAGCACGGGGCAAAGCAAAAATACCTCACCTACACAGGCACCAACAGACACCTCACTCCTGGTGTGGTGCTTAGAAACATTTCTTCGTACTCCCATAAAAACACTTCCAATATCCAAAATTTGCTGCATTTTTTTGTGGTCATTGACACATCATCAGATCCATAACACAGCTAGCATTCATTTACCACATTCTAATTTGACTGAGGAGCATGTAACGTATTTCTGAACATATACTATCTGCCCTTAAAGATAATTATGTACCAACATCTGTTCTACTTCCAGAGCTCACCGCACCCAGCCTGGTTTACAAGCTGGGTTAAGTCTACAGTCATATAAGCAGAAAGCTGAACTGTAATTTCCCATTTTTAAGACAGATTCCTTTATTTCTGGGTCAAAACAGCCATGGTTTCTATGCTGCTCTCGACACTGTCTCTTCTTAGATTTGATTGATCTCTTTCTTCAGGACAGTCACTTTTACATTCATGCCCACTGATTTAAATCCAGAGCTCAAACTGTGAATAATATTCCACATTTCTAAGTGCTATCAGATTGTTGCCTGTGGCCTATGCTAAGTAGTAATGAACTCCTGAAGTTACTTGAAGAAATAAAAGACTGAAGTAAAAATGCAATTTAAATTGGAAAGCAGCGCGTTGTTTGACTCCTCTCACTTCAAAGTACGAAGGCCAATTTGTTTGCCATCTGAAGAGGATGAAAGCCTACAACACTTCATCTTTCATACATCTCTGGGCACGTATGGCACCCATGGCTTGTGAGAGCCCTTCCTCAGGGACCACAGCTAATTCCAGAGGTGATGGAGGAATATGTATCATCTGCCTTTCCAAGATCAGAATCAGGTCTGTCTTGGTAAGCTAAGCTTTAGCTTGGAGAGAGTTTTTATGACTGAGTTATAAAAATCCTGGAAACAGGGGAGTTTATGATAGAACCACTGACAGACCCTTAACTATAGCAGTATTCATGGTTACCACTACAAGACAGGCATTATGTTGGAGGGCAGTAAAGTTAAACCTGCCCATAGGGCATCCTGAAATGTTAACTGCTGGTGCATATAGTAAGATTTTTAGCACAGGTGTAGTCTCCAAATAAACTTGCTTCCAGAAACCTCCTCCTTTTACAAACAGCAAAAAAAAAAAAAAAAAGAAAAAGAAAAAAAAAGAAAAAAAAAAAAAAAAAAGATTTTCATCTATGACACTGGAAACATTTCTATAGTTGTGAACAACTACATCTGATTAAAATCTGTCAGATTTATCTTCTTAGCAGGAGGGAAGAAATATGTGTTTTCCTCCAAAAGGAAATCAATGTGTCTTTATGATAGATGCAGAGTGAAAATGGGGATGTTGTCACTTTAAGTGGGGAAGGAGGAAGGACGGGCACCCCACTGGATATTACCATTAGCTGCTGGCATAATTGTTGCAAGGCAATGCCCCAGTTCAGATCTTATATTCTGCTTTTATAGGGCTGTTTTATGGTCACTGACCCAACAGCTATTACTCAGACTTTTAAGGCACAGCATCTTCAGTACAGAAGCTCTGAGATTTTTTTTTTGTTCTTTCTGCATTTCTTAATTACAGCATCTTAGTGAAATCTGAGGGGAAAAAAAGTCCTTGGCTTTTTTTTTGCAGACAACATTCGTGCCAGAGTCCAACCAGCTTCTTTAAAACAGCAGAATATTTCACTTGAAATAACATAGAATCTGAAAAGTGCTTACAGCATGCTGCTTGATTTAGTAGCCAAAACAAACATCCCCATTGAGATAATGTATCACCAAAATTAGGAAAAAAATATATTAACTGAGGGAGTGAAACAGAGCCCGATTAAAATCAGTAACCTAGTGACCTTATCAAACTATTTGACCTTAACTAATGCATTATCAGCTTGGATTACAACACTATCCAGAGTTACCAAATGAAACTGTTTAAAGAGCCAAGCACATACACTACTCCTATCCTGGAAAGCTTAGGAGCTACATAGAGAAGAAGGAAGGAATAAGCAGTGATTGCACCCTGACCAGCTAAACCACAGAAGGATTAAACAGCATGCTCAGTAAAACAACTTTTTGGCAGAAGATGAGTATACAACCTGCATATCCCAAATGGCAGACTACAGGCCTAAGCAGAAATCCATGGTCTTTTCAGAGACCTTATAGTCAACTAAGTACAACAAAATCTCTGCAGTTTTTAATCCCAAGTGATATTCTGCACAAACCTCTTTCAATAATGATCCAAGTTCCCAAAGAAGCAAAAAATGCATGTATATCTGTTCTGGGAGAATACACAGATCTCCTGAAAGGCTTTGAGAAGGTGTCATAGCAAAGGCCCTCATACTGACCTCTTATAAGTTGAGCTAATCAAAAGAATAAATACCTGTGTTATTTTGTTGTTTTTCAGCAGAGTTCTCCCTATCTTACCAGCTATGCTGATCACATATGTGCAAATGACACAGAACTACTCAGGACAGTCCAAGCTAAAAGCTCCCACTGTACTGAGTATCAGGGCATTATACCAACATAATTTGTAGAAATTTGGTGTCACTGAGGGGAAAGCAATGCAAGTGTAACACACAGGCACTAGACATTTATGCCAGACAGATCCCAGTGATTGTGAATGATTTGCCATAAAGCATCAATTTTATGTTCCACAAAAGGGAAAATAGGATACAAGAATATGAGTAGAGAACGAAGACCCAAAAAATACCCCATGCCATGCATAAATCCACAGTAGTTCTGGTCATTCTAATTGGAAATAGATGGACAGATTATAACACTTTCCCTGTTTTTTAAGTAAAGAATACCTGATAAAAAGAAAGGACATGATATCTGCCCTACAAAATCCAGAATAGAGAAGGTAAATAGAGAATGATTATTCACTATTTTTCATGGTACAATTTGTGGGACCTATTATAAAAAAGTATTTCCCTCCTCAGTCTAGATTAAATGATGGAACTAATTTTCACAAATGCTGCTGAGAACAAAAGTGCATACAGGTTTAAAGAAACTTAAATCACTAAGTGCTACCAAGCATTGGCTTTGAATGCCTTAACTGCTGACTGTTCAAATCAGAAGGGCACAGAGTTCTGCTTCTAAATCTTTTCCTAAGCATCCATCAGTAACGATGCATGAGTCAGGTGTTGCTTTGGTTTGACCCAACTTGCAACTAAATTACAGTATAATGAACTTTATTATTAAATCTTTACATGCCACACAAAATTGTCTTAATAAAATCTATAGACAACACAAATAATTATTATGGCAGAAAGTGATGGAAGAGGACAAGATGCTCACTCAGAGCAGCCTGTTAATCTCTATTTAGTGCAACATAGTTTCGTACAACAGAAGTCAAGGAACACAACTATTTTTATAGAATGTAAAACTGTCTCAAAACAGTTGAACTAGAAGGATTTAGAGTTTAATCTTCACCTGTGTTAAATGCTATAGCATAAAGATGCCAGAAGTCTCTGGAGTCCAGGTCTAGAAAAAAAAAATCCAAAGAAAAAACAGAAAACTATCTCATCTATGAAAAAAAACTGCTAGGATAGCTCATTAGATATCTGGGTCCAATTCTACTTTCAGAAAGGAGAAAGCAATATTGAAGCAAAACCATCAGAGTTAAAAACAAACTATGTATGAAAAACAAGCTCTGTACGCCCCACTTGAAATTCTGTAGTTTGACAAAGGGGATGAGCAAGGACTTATTTCTGAGCAGTGGCACCTGTGGGCAAGGAGAACACTGGTTAGCATGGAGTATTTGACCTTGCTGTCAACTTGGCAAGATGCAAAACCAGAATTCGCAGAAACTCAGCTATGAAGATGGACTTCCCCAGCACTGAAAGCTACTAAACTTTGTACAGACACTTTAAATCCTGAGAGCAATTCTCACATCTTCATGATATTATTCAGTTTTTGGTCTTGCTTCCTTCCATATATATTTTTTCTCCTGATGCACACTAATGATTTTACAGTGCTAAGATTAAGATTCTGAAAAGGTAGTCCAAATTTTCAGGGACAATGAAGAAATCTCACAGGTAGTGGTAGCTGGAGGTCTGTTCTTCTCATGCTCAGGATCACACTGATCACCAAACTCAGACCTGAGCAGGAAAGTAAACCCAGACCAAATTAGCAGGGATAGGGAAGGAATTGTTAAAGCATGGCATTACCTGTACACGTTTCAGTTGGTTTCCACATGCACTGATGGCACCTTGCTGTGATTTTTTTCTCTGCCTACACAGATTGGGCAACAAGGAAGTGCAAAGCAGAGGGGAAAACTGCAGTTTTAAATTGGTAGCAATCTCTGGGTTTATCATAGGTAATTTGTAGTATTTAATAGCTCGGATATACAGGAGGTCACATGAAATCATTTAGAAGTCCTGTCTGGATTCAATTTCTAAGAAATTATTAATCTCTGCCTGGCACAAGAGAGATAATGGCATTTCCTTCGGTAGAGCCTTAATCAGTGCCAAGAGCAGGAGTCTGACTGTCATCAAATCAGCCAGCGAAAACAAGAAGGGTATTTGGTTGTTTGTTTATTGAGTCATTCCAGCTTGATATTGGCTTTATGCCAACACATATACGTCCAGAGATAAAGAGTCATTTCTAGTGACTGCAAGACAATCCATTTCTCCCCATTACAGCACAGAAGTCTAGTGCTAAATTAAATCCTATCCCAGATATGCTGGTAACCTGAACCTTGACTTTCACGAAGGAGAAAAGGTTCAGGAGACAAGCTGGGGCAAATCCAGAGAAGGGTCATAAAGGTGCAACGAGCCAGATCCCTGCATAAAAGCTTTTCTGCCTTTCAACAGGCCAGTACAGATTTGAACTTGGAAAGGTCTAAAGGAAACTATTTAAACTCATGTCCCAGAATGCAGAGTGTGCTCAGGAGCCTGGAGTAGCATTTTTTTTATAGAGCAAACAATACAAAGTAAATAAGGGAGAATGACAGCCCTCTGGGTACTCTGAAGGAAAACCGAAAGTCCCACTGGTGTGCTCTGCTTGCTGGAAAGCACAGGAGCCAAATGCAAGCATGTTAAAAGACTGTAACCTGGAAGACTTTTTTTTCCTCCTTCTTTACAGCAATGAAATGGTTCAACAACCTTCTGAGAAGGTAAAAAAAATCTTGCCTGTCTACATTTGCAAGAGCAGCCTGAATTACCTGCCTTTCCCTTTAAGCACTTTCAGATACAAATCAAACACAGATGGCCCATTATGTTTATGACCTCACTGTCAATTGCTCTAGATAGTGCATGCATTAATTATTGAAATATTTTCATAGTATACAACTTTTTAGTGTTCATATTGTCACAGATAATTTCAACTTTCTGATTAGAAGGAGGTATAAACAGCGTTATTTATGAGAATTAATCTCTTGAATACCATAAAAGCCACAGATATACTGGAGCTTTTTTATAATGAATTCAGCATTAAAAAAAAAAAGAAAAAAGAAAAAAAAAGAAAAGAAAAAAAGCCAACAACAAAAAGAAACTGGCCTCAGTCCTGAAAGTCAACATTATGTTAACATTCCCTGTGATACATAAACGATGCCAAAACCTATTACAATCGCAGTAAATTTTGATCACAAGAGTTGTTTGTTATTTATGTCTAGAAGATAAAGATAATATTGGGAATAGCCCTCTTCTTTTCTGTTTGTAACTTACATCTATAAAATATTGTGATTTTCAAACAGCCAAAAAAAAAAAAAAAGCCAAAACACAACCAATCTTTAACTGAGGTTTTCAAATTGTTGTGTCTATTCTGGTTCAAGAAAACAACCTTTGGAGACTGAGTAGACAGTAGCATTTCTTTTACTCTAGTTTACTTTCACTGGTAAAAATCCAACAACTCCAGACCAAACCCAGAAGAGTCCACAAAGCAACAAACAGCTCCTGGGAGCAGCAAAGGAACAATATTATGAATAGAATTATCAGAAATACAAGGTTCCCCAGAAACAGCCCATTGACAGTGCTAAATCTTATTGCTAGAATAATGCCTTAAGTTTTCACGCACACAAGCAAAGAAAAGGAACAAACCCAAACCTCTATTTCCTTGTCAACAGAGAGGATTAAAAGTAGTAGGATAAAGTGGCTTTTTCTGCCAGCAAAGTTTCAGACTGTACCTTGAGAGCATCAGTTGGCTGCAGGTCCCCGACACCAATCAAGATGTCCCATGTGCAAACGGCCACCAGCCCCAGGCAGGAGCCCAGCACTGCCTGCATATTGCTGGATCCACACGCCACATTCCTGAAAAATAAAGCCAAACCTTACAGCTTCTTTTACTTATACTTGCTATTGCCTTAACATATCTCCACGATAAAACTAGAAAGGGAACCCCAAATTTATGGAGTGAAGAATTAAGGGAGTTAATTCCTCCTAGAATATTCCAGATGAGCAGAGAACATGCCTTTCCAATACTGCTATTTTCAGAAAATCCTTCAATAAGCTGATGCCAAGGCAGCAAAAGCAGGAGCAAAGGGGGGGGGGGAGGAAAGGAAGAGAATGAAACATCTCATGTAGGAAGCCCAAGGGAGAAATAAGTTCACAACTAGCACATTTACACCTTTCTTGATTTATTTAAGGTACAAGAATAGCGTAATATGACCTGTTTGCATCAGTAACAAACTTTTGTATTTGCAGCAGATCAAGTCCAGACGCCATTCCAGGCACCTGACGAGCCCATGGAGGCCAAACAAACGCTGCTGAGGCCTCTCCAGCAAACCCCAAGATAGAAATGAAAGGCGGAGCAGATAGAAGAAAAACAAATTCTAAACAAATTTAAAGCAAAAAAAAAAAAGAATTACCTCTAAGAGCAGCAGCCTTACTTCATGCATGACCAGCACATCTTATCTTTGCAGCTAAGAGACATCTGAGTTTCACAAAGCCCGTGTTTGGCCTCAGTACCTTCCTAGAGCCACTCCACACAGGTAAGGACATTCAGATTCCTTCACAAAAACCCTTTTTGCTTCTTCAGATCACTCTTCTCAGAGGCTTAACATCTGCTACAACGGCCTCTCTAATAACCAAATTAACTGAGAAGGAAAAACAGATGGCAAATCAAAACCCGCACGCTCCAAGATGGAGGCTGTTCTAAGTCTGTCAAGCTCCCAGCATTCCTTTGGGCCAGTTTGCACCACAGGTCGCAGCCGGCTATAGATTCAGCAAAGGCCTCAACCTACTCCCACTTTCTTATGTACGTAAGTACACACATATATACTTTTTTTTAAATATATATGCATGTGTATGCTTTTTAAGAGTACTTTATGTTGTTAAAATGAAGCTGGAAAGGAAAATGGAAGTTTTTTGGTTGTTTTTGTTCTTTTTAATGGCTAGAAGCTGCTCTGAACTTGGAAGTAAGGGTGTTCTGTACCTCAGCCTCTCCACAGATCTGCTGTTTGTGTGTCTTGCTTCTGGTTGTTCTGAAGTTATTAAAGCTATACGTTGGGAGTTTTAAGAAACAGAAATAAGAATAAGGCATCTTAATTTGTTTTTTTCCTGTAGCTTGTAGAGTTAAAGCTACTGCTTCTAAGGGTTTCAACCAGCAGGCCTTTCTCCAGCCTGCCAGGTCTGAGAAGATGTATTAAATGTTCATTTCTCTTTGGTTTATTTTTGTCCCTCTTCTATATAGGAGGTGGAGGGCAGGTTACATTTTTGTCCTCTCAGATAAATGGGCAACATGTTGTTTAACTGCGAAGATCCTTTACTGCTTTTTCTTTCCTGTACACTGCAGTGGAAAGAGGATGTTCCTAAAGGCCCTATCCCACAGGAACGTGTTTGGGGCTGATGGAGGCAGGCAGGCTGCAAGCACATCTGTAGGGATTTATGGTGATCAGTTTTTCAAGCATTAGGAAAGCCTGAGAGCACATTATTTTTAAATGAGTTATATATTTAGCGCTATGCCTGCCATTCTTTCAGTTCTAATTTTAGAGGGCAGGGGACAACTCTGGCACTATTGTAGCCTTGTCTAAATTTAATATAGTTGAGCAGCTGATGATTATCAGAGAGATTGCCTTTTTGCTCCTTCAGGAATTCTTCACTTAGGAAAAAAAGTCACTGTACAACTCTGCTTGGGGTATTGTACTAGCTGTTGTACACAAGAAAGAAGTGTGCTCTAAAATAGCCTTTTTAGCCCTACCTCTTAATCCAGTGAAGGTTTTCAGATACAGGACACGCAAAGTGTGGTTGGCTATTTTTCTGTTGAAAGAGTAATAACTTAGTGGTGGTATTTGGCATGCACCAATATGCTGGTGCTGCTCCATCTCCATGGCATTGCTGGGGATCTTCCAGTCCACGAGGTGCCTTGCAGAAGGTATGTGGAGTGTCGTTTCCTTCTGCTCATCTCATGCCAAGTGGCATCCAAGTATGCCACTCAGAGTCATGGTATGGAGACCAGAAGAGGAGCCATTCTAACCCTTCAGTCCTGTTTCCTGCAAGATGAAGCTCCAAACCAGCCCCCAGGTTACATCTATGGGTAAGTGTGACTTTTAATTCTTATGTTGTTGGAAGCAGTCTGGACCTCAACGTGTTGTTTTTTTTTTATTAAGGCTGTAGTGAGCAATGTTGTCTTGAGTAGTGTCTCTCTCAGTCTGTCAGATGATATTTGCCACTGATGTTTTATTGGAAATGTGAGGACTTCTGGAGAAAGGATGGTTTTTTTTAAGTGTTTGTAAATGATTAGAGGCAGCATACAGAAGTATTTTAGTATTAGAAGCAAATTTAATCTGCATAACTCTAGACGGCGTAAAAGGCATTCTAAGCAGAGAGTGCTTAATGAATAACTGTACAAAGAGGCCTTCTAACTCCCTATGTATATTAAGCTTTCTGCTTTCTTTCTGAAATATATTAATAGCTTCAAGAAGCCTTATTGATGCTGGCAAGTAAGCTTAAGCAGCCCTCTGAAGTCCCTGATGTTTTGTGTACAGCATTAGACTTCTGCATATGGTTCCCCCCCACACTTGAGTGTTTTTAGGTTGGGGTGACTGCAGGTCTCTGAGAAAGCAAGATTGATAAAGCAAAGCAATTGGCGTTATTTCCTATGCATGAAATTGATTAAATGCTTCACTAAATGGCTTATAAATTTGACTCTCATATTTCTGTCACCCACTGCAAAGATTACAGAAACTCGTCTATAACCATGTTGTATACAATACCAAATTACAAAAGGTTGTAAAAACTAATGTTTTGTTTAAAGTTTTGAGCAGGACCATATGCCTTCAGTGACCTTGAGTAAGCTATTTTAATTCAAAACATTTCAAAGAGTAGAAGTGAAAGAAAAAAATAATCTGCATAACAAAACTAAACTAACATAATTTAATACCTATTACTGCTGGAAAAAAATGTTGAATTCCCCTCTACTAGAATTTTATAATTTTATAGGCACTAAGCGTATGCGGCATGAAATCAAAGAAGCTCAGGTTTCCTTAGGCTGAATTGATTGGGTTTTCTTTATATACTCTGTTATCAAATCTATGTGGGAAGGTATACAATCTCCTTTACTCCTGAACTCACAAGCAGGGGAAGCACTGGTGGTTTTGACATCACCAAACCCTTTGTAGTAAAGCTTTATTAATTTCTACATTAGCATGATTTTTCCTTACCTCCCAAAAGTGAGGAAGAAACTGAGGCATGTATGCTGAGGATCTCAAGATCCCAAAAGCAGGTGGGAACACAACTTGCTCTTGTACCTGCTAAATTCTTTTTCATTTGGTGTCCTGTAAACAGATAACTTTCTGCGGGCTGAGCATTGAGGTAAAGCTGTACAAGCATAGTCAGCTGCTACAGAATATGGTGCAGTGTGTTTTCCTGTCTATCTTACTCTCATATGGTGTCCTGTACATGCTTAACAGCTGCTGGTTACACACAGAGTTATTCTCTTGGTCTGCAGTAGAATGAACATCTGGTCAAGTGAGGCTTCTGTTATTCTAAATTCTTGTATGGACTTGTGCCTTGGCTGTCCTGGTATAAAAGTCTGACTTAAAAACTTCAGCTTGCCTAAGCCTGTGTAATTGTAGGAAAGGATGTTACTTGTAAAGTCAGATATTAAACATACTAGTTATAGCTGGAGACTAGAAAAGGCTAGTTGCTATTATAAATCTGGTAAATACTGCCCTTCCAGCAATCATAAATCTTACCAGATCCTTTTCACATGCAGCTCCATTTTATAGATGTAAAAGCTAAGGTTCAGCAAGCGAGCAGGCTTTGCCTAGTTTGCAAAGCCTGAGACTCAGCTCTAGCTCTTCTGCTTCCTAGAGTTTTAAGAACTCCATCATGGTCTCCTTAGTTATAGAAATGAAGATCTGAAGAGATTAAATGTACTTGAATACATACAGATACTTGAAGCAAAGTTCATAGCAAGCTAGAATGATATGGCATGAAATGCAAACATAAGCATGAGAAAATAATCAATGTTTTAACCATAAATGCCTGTTTTCTACAGGAAAAGCCACGTTCTCCTGTAACATTTACAAGCCATCATGTCCCCAGCAAGGATTAACATTTGGCATCGAAGTACTGATCTGGCAAAGAGCTGCCAGTAATGTAATCTCTTTTACAACCAATGACATGCTTAAAGTCTTGACAGACTTGACCTCTGCCCATTGCTAATCTCTCACTTTCTTGCCCATTCAGATGTACATCTTTAAAGAGATGGCACCAAACATAGCAAACATCTAAACTTTAACTGAAGGTGAAACAAGAGCTGCCTAGAGAAAAGCAGGGAGCGGAGGGAAACCTGAGTGTTCCCTACCGACCAGACATGTGCTGGGATTTTGTCCCCATTATGGGGAAAGAGGTGCATGCTCAGTTGCTCATTTGCAGTGACTTTTTCTCCTAAGACAGGAGAACATACCTCTTGGCAAGTGTGGCTATTTGCTTGGTTTACAGGCATACTGAAGAGACCTAACTTTAATCAGACTCTTTATGCTTACAACGTGAACAGTCCTTGATACCAAAGGATTAAACTTAAAGTAGCTGAAGCTCACACATGGAAAAATGATGTATAAAGAAACTTTGTATTTTACTGTATCAGTTTCTGAACTCCCCATTCAGGCGTTTGGTTGAAAAACCAAAGTGACAGATTTACACTATGCTCAGAGAAAATAACAGTCAATCCAGAAAGATTCCAGCTGTCTTTTTTTCCATTTGTATGACAACGAGTCCTGGGACACATGCCAGCTCCCCAGATATTGCTGCTCTGCAGTCTAGTTATTCTAACTTCTGGCAACTGGTTATTTGACCTTTTGGTGGCTTGTCATTTTAATATCACTTTCTCTATGTGGATAATCTAGCGGGAATCCCTCCTTTATAATGCAACAGTCTATACATGGTAATTAGCCAGAACAGTGAAGTATTGTGCTGTTAAGTCCAGCACTGAGCCACAGCTGAGGAGCACTTACTGTGGTTGGAAAGCACAAAAAATATGGTTTAGTCTCCTGTTAGTGAATTAGTGGTCCCAGGGCACTGGCAGAAAAGTCTAATCTTTTCTATGCCGTGTGTTATGTACCAGTTTTTGGATTGCTCTCTAAAGCCATGTGATAGCAATCTTCTCCCAGATGACTGCAACCCAGGCTCTGAAGGAGACACAAAGCACACATCAGCTGAGTAGCTTCAGCTCTCAAAGCTTTTGCTTCCTTATGGGTGATGAGTTACACCACTTTTGTGTAAGAAACCAGTCAGGTGTAAAAACTTATCTGTATTCTTCTGTCCCATTACCAGTGATTACGAAGTGGCATAAAAGCCAGTGGTGTGCTCTGAATCCCATAGAGATCCTTCAGTGAGTGGCCTGTACTGTTGGATGAGGGTTTCTTTTCATTAGCTTCCAAAACAGCCTAAAAGCATCTCAGAAGAGCCTAGCGTCTCTAGACAGTCGAATATTCTGATGCTGTACTCAGTGAAAAAGCATGCAAGCAATCTCAACAACAAAAAAGTGGCCAAATATCTTTTATTTAAGGCCGTATTTCATTGTAAATGCTATGTTCACAATGAGCAGTCAGGGCAGAAAAGGATCTTAGGAAGTGGTGTATTCAGTTTGACATGGACTTAAGTAGATTTCAGAGTAATCCATTATGCATCAAGTGTTTAATCGACATAATTAATATTTTTAAGGGGAGCCATTTACATTGTATGTTCTCTACGCATTATTTACAATTTCAACAGTAACAGTTAATGCTCTGTGACAAACTATATTGTTTCCAGCTTGTTATCCATTCATAACAAGGTCAATCTATTACCATTATTTTTGTGAATGTAGCTGTTACCTTGAGGCAAAAAGTTAATTGTAAATTACGGAGGAGGGATTGAGTTTTTTCAACTGTACTCACTGTAATGTATGATAATGGTGCTATTTTATGAAACATTTACATTTAAAAGCATTTTGTTATTCATATCAGACGTGCTGGACAAATTCACTTCCAAACTTTTCATGAACTTAATGGGAAGAGCCATTTGAGAGGATGCAGCTGAGCATTTCATAACTGCAGCAGTTAAAACCAGATGTGGTCTCATCTATTTTTCCCCTATGTCTGGGACTGATTCCTCTGCCATTACTGTCCAACACAGCTCTGAGAGGTGCTTAGTGCTCAGAAGCTGGAGCAGATATGATCGTAATTTAGACCAACGCTTTAGCTTTGCATCACAAGAGCAGTCTGTAAGAGATACATCTTAAGATTTTATTTGGCCTCTCATCTACACAAAGTACATAGAACATTTTGGGTTGTCTTGCACAATTTCTACTGTTGCCTGATTCCCTAAGAGACAAAGTCATTGTATGTTTATGCTGACTTGTGTGCTCTCACCTGAGCAAAAGTCAAAATGAATGTGGCATTGCTACCTCCTCAGCTCTGTTTCCCAGATCTCAGTAAAAGCTGTCATTTGTAATGCTATGCAAAAAAGGAGAACAATCTTAAAATCTTTCCCACATAATTTTAATGATTCATCTCAAGGCAAAGCCCATGAGTTTCCATTGGAATGTATACTTGTCTATCTGAACGGAGAGATGACACCACTAGTCCAGTGCTTCTGCTGAGCCCCAGATGTGGCAGCTTTGTCCTCATCTTCAGTCTCCATGTCAGCTGTCTTCTGCATTTGTTCTTTGAATGAGGTGACTGACTTAACCACATTTCATTCTGGTTTCAATTATGAAACTGACATTGAATCTTCACAATCACTTCCAGAATAATAGAAGATAAACTTGTAGACACTGAATATTTTGAGATTTCTAAAGAGAGCAAGAAAATGACATTGAACAGATGCAGAAACATATTTCTGGTAGCACAGGAATAAAAGTGGCATCTTAGAGTTCTGTCTTCCTTCCTCTATTGTGGAGTAAGCAAGTGAAGCATGTTGGGGTATTTGTCTAAATGACCCTATAAAAATGTGTTCTAACTTCTCAGTGATGAAGTTTGTGGTATGCTAGCGGTGCTTGGGTGAAAAGAAATTGATTTCCTCTGAAATTTTATGGGGAACAATTTAAATTATCTGTTGTTCGAGCATCGAAAGGCTCACTTGAAAAAATCTATTCCTTTCTTTAAGTCCTAATGAAAAATAAATTTATCAAGCTCGTGTCTTCTATCTGAAAGACTTACTATGCTGAATCAAGACCAGTTGTTTGTTGTTGTTTTTCTCAGCATGCAATCAAACTTATAGGCATTGTCAAGAAATAGCATATTTAGCTTGGGAAGGGTTAAGCACCATTATTTGTGGTCTCCATCACTGGTAGCATGTTCAAAGTGCACAAAGCTCAAGACATGTGCATTCTTCGTCCAATAACTTGTCCAGTAATTGGTATATTGATTGCTAATGTCATCATGTTTTAGTATATATAAACCCTCTCACTCTATCATACAGCCGCCAACAATCCAAGAAGTCATTGTTTATTCATTGTAACTCCCAAACTGGCCGTGTCAGATTCTGCTTGAGGCCTTGCTGATAAAAATCAGCAGATGATTGGGCACACACATTCTTAACATGGCTGACCCATGACATCTTAGGGCCAGCAGGGAGCCTGTCATTATGTGTACAATACTCCTCTTTCTTTCCCCTTATCTATTCCCAGATGACTTTGAGATTTTTATTAACTCATTAATGACTGAAGATGTCATTAAAGAAAGTGGAGGGATAAGAGGAGGACAGTGGAGAAGGACATTTTGTTTGTTTGTTTAAAAGTGGAAAGCAGAGAGTCATTGGCTCCAGATAAGGAAAGACAGAGCTTAAAGACGAAACTGAAACAGAACCAGGGGAATGTATATTCATTTATTAGGGTGCCTATAGCTAAGCCTTGGAGGGAGAACAGTGGGGAAAACATTACTGGGCCACTTTTGAAATACAGTTAAGACAAGAGGGAGAGATTTCTCCACAAAAAGAAATAGCCCAAAAAAAGGCTGCTCAGGTTTCTGTAGTTTAGGTAGTCTTTGCAGGCATGGTGGGATGTGTTCCTGGCACTGTCTAGGTGTTCAAATTACAGAATACGAAACTCATTCCAAGCATGCATTTTATCCAATGCCTTTAAAATATGCTACTTTATATGGGGAAATAGTATCTGCTTTTTTTGTTTGTTTGTTTTTCTTGTAAATACATCAGTTGAACAGATACTGAACACCATTATATAGCAATCACACCTGCAGTTCTTTTCCATATTTTCTTGCGTCCAAAGAATTCTGTCTGTAAATGTAGCAAACTGTTGGATGTAAGTATGCATATTTTTGTGGGTAAGGTTTGATTGCATTAAGATGGTGCAGTACTTTCCAGTGAGTTTGCTCACAGCTTCCGATTCTAAGGCAGTCAGTTATTAAGCTTCCTTTGAATTCTGGATAAACAATTAGTCCCAGACTATGTGCTTATCTTCCATTTTAAAAATATTGCCTATTTTTTTTTTTCATTTCTCTTCAGAAGATCTCACATTTGATATTTATATTGGGATCTGAATTCGTGTGACAGAGGCTTTTTTTCACCCGAAATTTGGGTGTTTCCTATAATCTGAGGCCTGTTGGTTTAGAACCAAGGACTTAATATTTGGAGGATTGGAATTTTATTTTAATTATTGCCATTTGTAGATTGACTGAGGAACAGTAAATGCTGTTCTGTCTCAGGCAGCTGCCCTCCATATGGTTGTTGATCTCAACCTAGAAATCTACAATGTGATTGTAGTGGCACGGGGTGTTACAGTGACATAGATATAGATGTCATCTGCATTGGTTGGCCTTTAATAATCCTTGTTTTAATGTCTGTTTTTTTGATGAGCGGGTGAAAGATGAGTATTTTTCCCTGAAGGACCCCCAGCTATTGATATAAAAGTAATAGAAAAAACTCATTGTGTGGGACTACAAATCACTAAGTCCAACTAACATGGCCATCTGCTTACTGCATCTTATAAGCTGTGGCTAGTGACTCTGTAGTCAGGTATGGCAGTCTGACCTTCCTGGCAGGCAAAAAAAAGAAAGGATACCACAAACTCATCAGCATTTGCTGCCTTAATCAGCTATGCCTGAGTTAAATCAGTGTGCCTCATACCTCATGCACCTCGTTGCAAGGAAGCTTTCCTTCCCCCCCTTAGGTTCTGGCATGCAGACTCTCTCCCATTGTGTGCTGAAGTGAGAACCTGTGATGAATCTCTAGGTAATGGACTGTTGCTTTGACAAACTGCTCCTCTAGTGAAACACATGCCTGTCTTGGTGACGGTAATAGCAAAGTGCGGATTTTGTGGAAGAAATAGAGGCTTTGAGGGCTACAGCACCAGACTCCGAGTCTATAAATTGCTGGACTGGGATGTTCGATGCCTTTTAATATTTTCAAACATCCAGTAGAGTAATGAAAGAACTGTAGGACTATCCTGATGTGAGATCTCGGGAGAGTTGTTTTCAGAGATCATGGGAGCTCACAACTTGTTTAAGAACATGAAGTCCTATCCAAGTAATAGCTGGAAATAAGTTGCTTGATTTTTCTGTCCCCAAAGACAAATTCTTGTAATAGCAAAAGTGTAAAATCCAACAAAGAGAGGCTTGATACTTTCAGATGCTGCAGTCACTTCATACTGGAAAAAAGGCATACTGACAGTGAAACTATTTGGGGTAAATAATGAGGACAGACTTCCCAGAAATAAACTGGCATGGATTTGGCCATGAGATGTCAGATTTGTAACTTGGGAAATGAAATCTTCTATATACTGGAAAGCAGGCCCTACCCCGGCATGGCAATTCAGCCTCCTGAGCCGCAGGGATTTCTTTATAAGCAGTAGTATATTAAATGTGGAATCGGGTAGGCCAAAGGGACAGCGGTAAAACAGACAGTGTGCAGTGACCAAAAATGAGCTCAAGCCAGACACACTAATTACTTATTGGTAATTTTGTTTTCCTATGGAGTTGGTTATTAGCTCTTGCTCCTGGAGAGTAAATGCCTTTTCTGTCACTTCAGTTTTGCATCCAGTATTTTTTCCAGTTTAACAGAAGTTAGGAATGCAGTTTTTGTCTATTTACCTGGTTCAGTACCTGTATCAATGTAGAGGCAAAGGTTGAATTTCTACACTGCGCACATTGCTGGCATGGGCTGAGGAAGAGCACTTTTAGACAGGCCTAGGTCAACAAAACAGATTCATCCATCACATCTGCCAGAATGGAAAGATAGTTGTCTTGATGCTCGGTCAATCTAAGACCTTTCTGCTGAGTCAACTGACAAGATTGCAGATATTTGTGACAATGAGGATACTTATCCACTGGTAAGTGGACTGAAGACCACCTAAGCATTTGGCTGTAGGTCTCCAGCTGAGGAAGCCTTAAGTTGCTCTGGCACGCCAGCAAACTGCTGTTTGCAGTCATCTTCCCTTATAAGTTGGGCTTCATTACCAAAAAGACAAAATAACAAAAGGAATTCTGAGGTGATAATGGAGGAAGGTGTGAGAGCCAGTAGAAAGTACAGTAAAGAACCCCATGACAAGTCATGATAAATGGATCGTTATAAAATTCATGTTTAGGCTGCACCAGGCTGGGGATAATGCCATTCGTCATGGCAACACTGGGGCACTAATGAGCCCTCATTGCATATTCATGGCTGTGGTGCCTCTGCTTCCCTCCCACCCCGACCCAATGCCTGGTAAATATCTCCACCTCAAGCTGAAACTCGACTTAGGCTGCTTTTTTTTATTTGTTATGTTGCAGCAATTACACTGTAAAAGTGCTGCACAAGATTGATTGCTCTGATCTGTAGTTCAATTGTAAATTAGAATACACATCCCCCTAGGGACACACGGCCCCTATTTGTGATTAAGAAAAAAGCCCCATAATAGACTAATAGCTAAAGTTCTCTCTTTTACTTTCAGGCAATTAGCTTGATGAAATGGCCTCTTTTTGTGTACCCTGGAAGTGTAAACCGATATCATAATGAAGTATATGATGTTTATTCTATTATTTTCACCTTGCCATGTATGCAGGAATGCATAAATAATGGCTGCTTTGTCTAGTACATTTACTGATTCAGAAGTAAACTATGTCTTAAAGATGCAGCGTAAGACCCTGCAGCCTTACGTAAACTGAACACCTTGACCAGTCCCCATGAAAACTGAGGATCTGCCTAAAGAAATTGGAGGCTGTTTTTAGCCGGATGATTAAATACTGTTCACAAGACACTTTCATTTGTAAAGAACCTTAATTGGAAAGTCCTTCTAATAACCTTGTGAGTAAAAAAACATCAGGTGTCTCTATTCTCCAGAAAGGAAAACTAATGGGAAGGTGTTGAACAGGTTATACAGGCCCATGCAGGACCCCCTCAGTCAGTCAGTGCTGAAGGAATCCTAGCTTTGCAGGCATTTTTCAGGCAATCAGGAATGCCCTTCTTCTCCTGTAAATTAGTACTGTCTTGGATGGTTCACAGAACAGCTTTGACCTCAAAGATGGCAAACTCTGATGTCATGGTTGCTTTCATTCCATGAGACATAGGTGGTTAAAGCTCTTTCATCTGAATCCAAGGTGGATATGGTCATGCATGTGTTCAGCATCATGTGTTGGATGCTGGTGTTCCGAAGACTCACTGAACTGTCAGTCTGGGAAAATGAGTCATGTTGTGCAATGACCTTGTAGCACAGTGATGGTGTTCATGCAGTTAAGCTTGAGATATTTATTTGGGAAGAAAACTGCCATATGCCAATAGTTCTGTGCATACCTGCTTTGTGACAAGAGGTGTTTCTCAAGTAGCGTTTTGTTTTGGGACTGGAGTGTATTTTAAATGAATTCTCCAGCTAACCCTGCATTCTGTGCTCCACAGCATGCAAGTCCTTTTGTGTGAAATTAAACTAGGTGATGCAGTCTGGGAGCTCCAGCAGCTAGTTAATGGGCTTTCAACTCACAGGAACACACCAGAGCTCAACCAAACAAACCTCTGGCCTGCAATATGACCTGGGGCAGGTTCCTGCTCTTCATAGCACAGTGTGAATGTCCCTTTATTTACCTGTTTGCCAAGTGAGGTGTAGTCCCTAAACTGTTATCCAAGGAGTTAGGAGAAGATCAGATTAGTGTGGTTGGGAAAACTTGCATGAGAAGATGTTCTAGTTTGTTTTATATATATATATTGTTACATATGGTTCATCTACAATAGAAATAATTTCATTGAGTGTGTGAAAGATGTTCTGTAGGGGAATGTGACAGTTCGGAAATGCTTTGTTAAGAAACACTACTGATGCAGACCTTTTAAAGGTAACACTGCACATGGCTACAATACCATATTCTGTTTAAACTTGTTCATCATTGTCTTCTTGCATGACAGCCCTGGCATTTAAAATATGTTAGGGGTGACACAATACTTTCACCTGGTGCAGGCATATATCACTGGAAGGATGTTCTCATAAACAAAGTGCTGCAGGCGATGATCTTATCGTTCTCGTCTTCCTTCTTCTCAGTTCAGTTCAATGACAAACACGTATTTCTCTTCTTTGCTCCCTTTTCTGGTCTGGAGCAGCAGGTGATGTTGCAGATCAGGAATGACAAGCACTGGTGGTGGCCTGATAGGGACAAGCAGTAGATGGGCAGTGAGCATGCAATGTTTTGTAATGCTTGGGCTAGCGTACTGATTCTACATCATGCTGCAGTTTTATAGCATGAGCAAAAGTTTACTTGTGTGCATGCCTGCACACGCGTGGTTTTTTGAGAAAGACATAAAGCAAATTAGAATGTTCATATGTAATTAGTTCACTATTAGTGTAGTTCAGCTAAGGCAATAGGCAGGCAGTAAACTCTGAGATAGCTCAGAGATAAAAGGACTGAGGGTGCTTTGGAAAGACCTGGAGGTAATAGTTCAGAGGCGAAATTCCTAACAAATTGGGCAGACACCTTGGGATGTTCCTGCCCTACACCATCATCATCGCATGGTATGGCTGTACACACCATCCCTGTGTCATCTGCCCTGTCCTCTGACCAAAGCCTAACCCTTCCTGGCATCTAGGGCTCTTTCACCTTGCATAGCTCACTTCTAAATTACTTAAGAGTTAATCATCCTTTTTGTTTTAACATGTTAGTCTGTGAACTAAATGTGGCTGAAATTCTCTGCTCAGACTTCCTGTCCTGCTTGTGGCAGTGTAAGAAAAATGATGCCCTGTCATTGGAGCCACTCAGGGTCAGGCTGGACTGGGCTCAGGGCCCCCGGATCGAGTTGCAGATGTCCTTTTTCATTGAATGAAAGTTGGACTAGATGGCCATTAAGGGTCCCTTCCAATTCAAAGAATTCTAGGGTTCTATTCTATAAGGAAACAAAAAAGACTATCGCCTGCGTGGAAACTGGATCACCTCCAGGTATTTATCTTGAAATGTAGATGACAGCGTCTAATAAAAATAAGTCATCACTTACTGTGTGTAAGCATCACACTTGGAAAGAAACCCAAACCCTGAGTTTCAGTATGTGCGACTCCTCTACGAAGGAGCTATTAAAATGAGAATGTGAGTATTTCACTAAATCTGTGCTTAGTGAAAATGGCATTAGATTTTTCTCTCATTCTGTAGCTAGTGGAGAAATACTTCATCTTATCCTTTGGGAGTTCTTAAGATTTCATTTTTCCAACTAATTCTGTAACTAACCAATATATTTAAAAGGAAAGGAATAAGCGCCAAATTATTTTCTTCAGTAATCTCAAAATATTTAATTTTTAATTTATTTAATTAAAATTTTAAACTAAAGCATTTTGCAAAGCCGATGATAATTTAGAAGAGCATCAATTGAGACACTTTACATTGTTTTGAAATATCTATAGCTTCTTTTTAGTTTGGAAGCCTCTTGAAAACTGATTTGTTGTCTCCATCCCTTTAAGCCTGTTTGGCATTATCCCATGTAAAGTTTTCATGGAAACTCTCAGACACAGACTGCGTATATCATCAAATATCTCACAGTGGTTTTGTTTGGGATGGATTCTGAAGAGGAACAACAGAATTTGTCCCCCAGCACTGATCTAAATTATTTCTGTTGACATAAAAAATGTTAGGAAACTGCACAGCTTTTGCCCACTTTCTTAGCCAGTGTGTGAGTTCCATTGCGCATCCTTCTATTAGAAATCTATCCTACAAGAAGTTGCATGAAACCAGAAAGGTTAATGGTATCAAAGGAGCTGTACTCATTGAGTTCTAAAGTTTTTCTTAATAAGATTATTTTTGTGTGTGTGTGTTCTGTGGCAGAGAGTACCACCATTTAACTGTATTGCATAACAAATTTTTGCTCCTTGTATTAAAGTGAGCAAACATTTTCCTCTGCAGAACGTACTTCATGTTGCTTGTCATTCTATAAACCTCTGCCACCTCCTTTCCCAGAGTTCTAAATGTATGTAGATTTTTTTCTCGTGTGGAATCATATGCGTAGCTACACAACTATCAAACAACTGTTGCTACTGAGACTGAAACTCTTCCAAAAATTAATTTAAAATAATCCTAAATGTGCAAATATCCAATGATCAGGCAGATCTGTAAAACCTGCCCCGAGCAAAATCATGCAATTAGAATAATGCTCATAAATGTTGGACTCTTAAAACTTTAATAGATCATTTTAATGGAAGGAGTTATTAAAATTTGTATTTGATTTGCATTATTACAACACTTAATGCACTACGCAAAGTTGAGTTCATGAGGGAAATACAGCACAAATCAGATTCTCACTGTCTGAGTTGGAGCTTTAAAGAAAGACCATGTTCTGCCTGAATTTTCCTTAGTTTTATTGCTCTTTCTAAATGGATAAAAACATCTATTTTATCATAGAAATGGCTAGGCAAATTGCATGAGATTGATATAAAGCCTCAGAAGAGTGATTTGAGGAAGGAAAAAATCCTTCCCAATGTTGTATCTCACGTAGGAGCAGTGGTGGTGTTCTGATCATAACCGCTATCAAAACACCTTCAGCTGCAGAGTTTCTGTAGGTGATTTAAGAAAAAAAAGTGTTCCATGAGTGGCAACAATTACAAAGAAATTCGTGACTCTTTAGCAGGCATTCCTTGGTTTATTTGTTTCAAGCAGACTAATTTCTGCATCTGTGTGTTCTCTGTTCTTTTCTGTTGGACACTTACCCTCCCCGATGCATTTATAAAATTACCCATTTCATCAGTGTTCCATCTTCAGCAAACCTGTTGCCCAAACATCTTCTGAAATCCAGTGGAAAGCAGAGACTGGAGTCAACAGAATTTCCATAATTCCCAAAGATTTTGGGATAATCCTGCAAGGGTTGAGTGTATAAATACATACATAAATACAAATAAAAGATATATAAAACTATAACCTCAAAGTGGAGCAAGGAATGCAGTGAACTTGGTTTTATTTCTGTATTTTTATTTGTGTTCTTTAAAATCCCCTTGGAAGGATGTGCTCCCCATGGCCCTTGTCCATGTTGTCAAATTCAGTGTTTAGACTTGAGCTGATTTAAACTACAATAGAAGTGCTCAGAAGTTCAGAAATGGTGTCTCTGTGTACAGAAATTGTATCTTTTAGAAGAATTGTGCCAATGAACTGGGAAAAGGAGAGTAATTATATTAAAAATAGAAAGTGTCCTGTAGAAATATATATATATATATATATATATATATATTCACTACTTTCTGAGCTTACTATATGATTTAAAAATCAATAATCAGACTCTTAGCAGGTGTAAATCATCACAGGAATGATGCTGTGATGCTTTATATGATATTACCCAATTGTCTTGCTGGTAATTAAGAATATCCTCAGTAGAATAAGGACCAATGACAGAAGAAAATGTAAGCTGGTATTGTCTCAGCACACAGAAGTGGTAGACAGAAATATTCATGTGCATAATCTTACACCTTGCCTACACATGATACCCAGTGGGCTGAAGTAATAGCTTACAGTATAATCTTGGAAAAGTCACTTCTAACAAACTGAGAGCCTTCTGGGTTTTCTGTAAGTTTCTCGTAATTATACATGGCAACACAAAAATGAAAATAAACTAACAGACATGCGTTTAGAAAATGTTTCTTTAAAATTGTTTCTTTGAGCTTCTGTCAAAAATCCAGAGCATGCTATGCTCATGTTTTTCAAGCCATATTTTTTTTTGTATTTCATCTGAAGAAAATCAGCATCTCTTATTTTTCCCCATTTCTTTTCATGGGTTTCCTTGTATTCCTCAGCCCAGGGAAACAAATGCAATTTCTGTTACTCCAGAAGGTAATGAAGTTCACCTGATAAAATGCAGCAAACCTTTGTACTCAATCTCTAGTGTAAGTTTCAGAGGAAAACTGAGATGTCTACCCCTTAATTAAATAGTCACTTCCTTGAAGATCCGTACAAGTAATGCTGTTTGCCACAGTACAGTTCCTTCAACCTAATGAGTCTTTTCCAGAATCAAACCTTTCATTGCAAAGCAGGTGCTTCCTCCCCTCAGTACATCTCTTCTGATTATTACATAGTGTTTTTATTAAAACAGCCTCTTTAAGGAGGTGTCTGTTTTAAGATATGTAATCTCATGGCTCTGATCTATGCATTCTGCTCATAGCCTTCCCAGTTTTAAATGGACTTCTGAAATCACTTGGTTTTTAATTTAAATCAAGTTGCTCTGGGAATGGCAGGTGTAAATTCCATTTAAACAGTTACATTGCTGGTCATCTGCTTGTTCCCTGTTTTCTCACTTGCATTATGATGATCAATTTTGCTTCTGCTATCCCAAAAAAAACTTCAGGAAAACTTTAAGGGGGGAGGGGGAAAGCACAATACATAGCAATGTATGTTTGGATGCGTGCGTTGCAAGTATCCTGTAAGAATCTTGATGACATTAAAAGGCCAAATACAATTGACAAAGACGTGCACACAAAATAAGTCTTTGGAAATCTGAAAGGTATTTCTAGATCAGATGAAATCATCTCTGCTTGATAGGTCTGGAAGTTTTGTGTCAGTGTCTACCAGATGGCTGCTCTGAAGCCTCCTGCCCTGCAGGGAAAGCCCCATGACTTTTTCCTGGCTGAGCAGTGCTGCAGATAGTAGGAAGGAGTCGGTTTGTCTCCTCCTGCCAAGCCTGCAGCAATCAGGAAGTGGGCAATGGTGATGGGATGGGAAAAGGGCTGTGCTGGCACTATGCTCCTAGAGGAGAAGGGATATGGCAGAGATCTGACCAGCACCCAATGCAGCCATGTGACATTCAGCTGTGGGGTGAGGAAACCGGTTTGTCATTGCATCGCTTAACATGTGATCTCAGACCAGAGTGAGGCACACCTGTGGGTGCAAGAGATAAGATTTCATCATGAATGCTGTACTCAGCTTTTGCAGATTTTCTTGTTTTCAGCCTCAGTTTGAAAAATGCAGTGGAATTCTCAGTTACCAATACTCTTTCACAGGTAGTCCAACCAAAGAAAACACAGCATCTCTCCCTGCCTGCCCTTCTGATTACTGCCAGAAGGTACCAGGGCCCCAGAATAGAAGGGAGTTCCCATAACCCAGGACTCCTTGGCCTCACAACTATACGAACATGAAGAAAGATGTCCTTAGCCAGAATTATCTAAGCTATGAATGAAGGTTGTGAATATTTGTGTAGCAGCACTGTGTTATTTCCTAAAAATATATTTTGTGTGATAGGTAAGATGAATCCTAATCGTTTATAAGATGGAAAAATGCATCTCTGGCATTGAAACTTTCATTCTCTCCAATGTTACAGTCCTTTTTCTACTGTCTTTATGCAGATGGAGCATTTAGGCTCCCCAGATATTCTTCTTCCTCCTGTATAAGATGTCCTTTACGCTTTGATGAGATCACTGGTGGATTAGTTCATTTCATTTTTTCAGAAAGGATCCAGGAGCCGCAGTGAGGTCATGACTGTAGTAATGTCTGAAAGGATAGTTTTATGAAGAAGTTATCCTCTCCTTTAGTAAAGCAGTAAGGGAATTTTGTGGCTCTCAAGTGTGTTGGACAAGTTAAGCTCTGTTTATTTTTTTCTATTGTGTATTTTTTGCAGAAGGCAGCCAGCTTCATACTCTCATTTCCTATGTAGTACGTGAATCCAGGTTTGCAGAGAAAGCCTCCTGCAAAAGCTGTGCTTCATTTTTAATTTGAAAACCTGGTAGTTCCCCAGTCATACAGTCAAGCGGAATTATTTGTGGAAAATCAGACTCCTCTTATGAGCTCAATGTCACATCATTAGACCCTCATCATTCAGAGGGTGGGTGCCTTGCTGAGAATGTCATAGCTTCCTTGTTCAAGGAGCAAAATCCTTGGGGCATCCCCAGTCCCATGGTATCACTTTTTAATATGAAGCATCTGTGCCTCATTGATCAGTGGGAAAATGCCAGATAAGGATTTAGACTGTGACATTTCCGGCAGTGACAGCAATTTGGAAGTGCCAAACTTTCACTGTTGTTCTGATTTTACCTCTGGACTTTTCCACTTTGTTTGTAAAGTGAAGTGGCAAGGCTTTATGGTATGATTCTGAAAGGACTCTAGATGGATTTAGTACTTGAAAGAAATATGTGGGCAGAAGGAATAATATGCTTTGCCTTTACCGTGGTCAGTGTATTGTATTTTAATGTGCTCTAATGAACTTAGAAATGACTCCCCAGTGTGCTTGCTCCTTAGGTCGTAGGGGTTATTTCGAGTTTGCTGTCTTCCTGGATTCTTGAGATAATTCCCCCTGGATTTGTTGGGTCAACAACAAAGTGGAGATAACAAATACACTGCTGCTTTAAGCCAGTGCTATGCTTTCTCCCTCTTTGCTGTGAGGATTTATGCATGCTAACAGTTACACTGCTTGTAACATAACAACTTCAGGGTATCTGTAACACACAATGTAAAACCAGTTCTCCTTTCATACCTAGAGACCAAACATCCTGGATAATCTGGGACAGATGCCATAGGTTTCATTTTCCTCAAAGTTTGAGTGTTAGTTATCCTGGAAGGCGCAGGAGACTAATTGCAGTGTTGATAGTGATAGGGAACCATGTGTTCTGAATGCTATTAGCAGCCAAAAAAATCCCACCTTTAGGTGACAGTAATATGCATGGTTACAGAAAGAATACATGGCTATGGTAGCTCTTCCAGTTTAAAAAGGCTAATTGATAATTCTTAATGGTCTGTGGCTTTCTGCGTATGAATTGTCGCATTTTGGCAGGCTGAGGGAGGTGAGGAAACAGGTTACGTAGCATTGTTTGAAATTACAGGGTTTAAAATTGTTTAAACGATAAGCAGATAGGGTTTCCACACCAGATTTGAGACATTTGTTCTCTTTTATTTGTACTAAAATTTCAGCTTGAGCTCACATTGTCATGCTATCCGGACTGCTTCCCAGACAAGCTAATTTGTCTACCTGTGTTCCATTTTAGGCCCTGGTTTTAATTTGAGGATGATTCCTGCTAATACCAAAGACTGGAGAGGACATCCATTAAAAGTCTACACAGCAATTGAAATGGAAAATTCCAAAAGAAACCCTATTAGAGTTTTTCCCCATCAAATCAACATTACAGACTTCTTATGCATTTCTTAATTAGACATTGATATTAACTGGACTGTTGCATGATTTAGATCTAGCTCTTAATCTCAGCTATTCTATGCTGCTGTAGTTTTTATGACATCCAACTAGCGACTGCTTTATGCATTAATCTATCTGGAAAACCACCTTCACATTTTTTGTCTTTTTTTAGAAGAATAAAGGCCCCAAGAAGGAAATGAAAGCTTTTGGGTTCAGCCATTAGTAATTTTCTGCTTAGTATTTGAAAAATTGCTTATTTTAATTGCTTCATAGAAGAAAAAGATATCAAAGCTAACGTTCTTTCTCTCCAAACTTTGTAATTATTTCTCTCAGACTCTTATTTGAAATGCCTTGAAAGGATTTTCATTGAAATGTAGATTTCTTCTCTTTCAAAAGTACTTTTATTCCCTCGTGTTTCTTTCTTTTTTTTTTTTTTTCCTTTTTTTTTTTTTTTTTTTTTTTTTCCCAGTGACTTCCTCTCTGGTTTCAGGGCAAAATACATGGAGTCCACTCTCTGGACAGGGCAGCACATGTCCCACAGATGTCACTTAAGTGCCACTGTCTTTAAAACTAACTCTCCTGTGGTAGAAACCATGATAGCAGCCAGCTATTGGGTCCTCAGCATGGTGTCCTCAGGCTTACTCTGTGCAGTGAAGTCATAGGTGTTAGATTAGGTGCACCAGAGTTCTGCTCCTTTTGAAAACTGCTATGGGATTTCCTCATTAATAATGACTACTAAAACCAGGGGAGCCTAATGGAAGAGTTTAACAAATGCTTTGTGTCTGCTGGTTAATCTAAGTTTGGGGCTTGTGATAAAGTCTGGAGACAGATAAATTCTGTATAGTTTCAGGTTCTGTTTGTAGCTGTATAATCCCTGAATATCCCAATCTGGGATGGAATTTGTTAGCCAGACCTGGCCGTTAGTTCTGTATTGTATATAAATACCAGCACAGAGACTCTAGACCTATGCTGGCCTCATCAGTAATCCCTGATACCAATAGAGCAATAGTAGCAAGTTCTTTATTTCACCTATACGTTTTCAGAGAACATTATTTACTCATAGATTATGATCTGGTCAAAATGATCTATACATTCATTATGTTTGGAGTGGGCTTTCATAACTCACGCTATCTAAGAAAGAGGCAAAACTCACATTTGTTTATAGTGCAGCAGTTCTGCTCAGCAAAAAAGGCGCAGAGGAAATACTGTCCTATGCTCCCTGTGCTCTGCTCTGGGTCCCAGGTGATTTCTCATGCCAGTTCAAAAACATTTTTGAGTGCTCCACAAGAGCAGGGTCCTCAAAATTGTACCCCTCAAAATACAGCTGTCTGCAAATTGGCTCTGCAAGCCTTCTTCCACTGTGTCTGGGCTAGGGGAAATCTTCCCAGTGGAACAAAACCTTTTGAAAAGAAAAGGTTGAAATGAAGCTAAAGCATTCTCAGTATCAGATTTTACATGTGTTTTTTGCAAGAACACAAAAGGAAGAAGCAGAACAAGAAAATGAGTTAGAGGAAGATGGAGAGATGGTCTATTAAGCAAGGCTACTCTTTTTACTCTATGAATTTACAGTCCTGATAGACATCTTTATTCAAAATTACTCTTCTTCTTTTTTTTTTTTTTTTTTTTTTTTTTATATTCAGATACTACAGTTTTCAATACTAGGCCCTAGATTTGTCCAGACAGATTACCTTCTTATTCTCACAATGAAACTTAATTATCCTTTTGATATCTTCAGGTACTTTCAGTTATTTCCCAATCTATTTCTGAGGACAGGGAGCAGCCATTGGTCAGTCAGTAGTGCAAGAACTCCACCTCCCTGCTTGTCATGCTTTTTTGAAGGCAAAAGCTTTCTGGCCTTGGGCTTCCTCTAAAAAATGTCAAGGGCATTTTTCTCTCATCTACCTTTGCTGGGCTTTCTGACTGGGCAGAGACTTGTCATTTCCTCAGCACCTTTCTGTGTATTACTTGGAAGCACCTAGTGTGAGTAACTCACCTGGAATCCACAGAGGGCTGTATGGATGATTCATCACTCAGGCAAGAATAAATCCTCACAGAATCCAGAATGGAAATGACTGCATGGTTTCAAACATCCTGTATAACTGCTGTTGCAGCAGGAAGGAATGCACCTGAGTAAAGTCAAAATGACTAATTAAATTGGTTCAAAGCAACGGTAGGAGCAAAGAGGGCTGTATAAACTGGTATTGAGTAGCTACTAGACTTCAGGACATTACATTGATTTCATCTGTAAAGAAACCTACAAACACGCATTTATCCATTATCACTACCTTCTGTAATTGAGCAAAACTACCAAAGGGTGTAACACTAGGTAATGTGTAAAGGTTGCATAAGATAACCCAGAACTTGCAAATACTAAATAGAAAGTGATAATGAGTATCCATGTGTTGTTTTTAGGCCATAATGTGTTTGTGAAAGCCTCTATTACTCAAATAAGAAAGTAGAGAAATGTTACAATAAGTTAAAAATAGCCTTGAGAAAAGAGAGATAGCAGAACTGATGTGTGTTATAGAATCCTTTACAAAAGAAATGTGAAATGTTAAAGGGCTGACCTGGTAAAATAATTTTAATATGTAAATGGAGAGGGGTTGTTGGTATGGTATGGTACACAGGTATGCATTATGGGATTGAACAAGTAGTGGTCATCTGCATTTTCATGACGAGACTGGGAATAAGATCAGACTTTGTACAGACTTTTTACATAGCATAAAACTGAACAAAAACCCACTTACACAGAGCTGTATTCATATTCTGTTCGCATCTCCGTGGAAGCTGCTTCTCCAAATGGCAGTTGTGACCCCATCCTGACAGCGGAGGATAGGATGGCACAGGATCCTGGTACTGCAGAATACAGCACAAGTTTCTCAGTCACACCCAGCCTATTTTTTTCCTGATGAATTTATCACTTAATAATCTCCACTAGCCCAAGTAAACAAAATGTTTTCTGTAAATACAATAAATAGCATTTCAAAGGACATGGCACTTACTCAATTTAACATTTTGGTGATTCAAAATAAATGTAAAAATAAAAAGTGTCTGAACAAGTAGAGTTGGGGATAGAGAGACTTGGGCTGGGTCCTCAGCTTTGCTGCTGATAGGATCTGCAATCTTGGACTTCAACTCAGCCTGGCTGCATTTGCAGACAGTTAGCACCTTTTATAGGGCTCCTACTGTACAGTCTGTACAGTGTATGGTAGTAAACTGGGTCCTGAGCTCACCTCTGCCCTTGCTCCCTGTGACTGGGAAACTAGTAATAAAAAGTAATCATAAGGCCTGAATAATTATGTGTTGTCTTTATAGTGAAGGAGGCCTTGAGCAGTGTGAGCCCTCCGCTGGGAGAAGTCCCATTTAAAAATCTCCCTGGCATGAAAATGAATCAGATCCTGTCACATGAATGGCCTGCATTTATCAGTCTTCACCTACCTTCTGGTCGTTCATTTTCTCTGCTGGCTTGTGCTTGTTCCCTGGTTGTTGGCAGGATCTAGGCAACAAGATCTTGCTGGAAATTGGCTATTAAACTAAGGAGAAAATAGAAGAAAAACAGAACTGCCTCAGAAGATGCAGTATTGCCACAATGATGTAATAGCACCAAACAACAAATGCAACTTCTGAATGTCTCGTGGTTCAACAGGAAGGGAGTAAAGCAAAAGAGGATTTTGATCAGTGCCAATGAATTTGGAACAATATGGGATTTTGAGATCTTTAGAAATAAAGCATGAGTCCAGGTTAAGTTCTTGCTTGATCTGAGCAGATCTAAGCATTGCACCTATCATCTTTTAAAAGGCAGGACTTCAACTATCCCAGTGGCAAGGACTGGTCCTCCAGAGCCAAGAAGAAGCTCTGTCACCATCTCAGCACTGGGATATTCAAAATGTTTGGGTAGCTCAGGTCAGGAGAATGGCTCGTGCATGATCCTGAGACTGCTTGTTTCATCTGGGTAAGAGGCAAGATGCACCATGACTGGTCTTTGAAGCTGTTAGTAGGTGTTCATGGGCAAGCAGCTGGTCCAGGCTTGCCCCAGTGATGGAGCATCTCCCAGAGAGCTGAAGTGAAACAGAACAGTGCAGACACTGAAACACCACAAGTAGCCCAATGGATGTTTTGGTGGGAAGAAGGGGGATTTGTTATACTAGAAGTATGCTGATCATTAAGTGTACTGGAGCAGCACTGAAACTAGGATTTTTATCCTTGCTTTAAGATGTCTGCCCTAAGGAAGCATTTGCAGTTGAAATTGTGTCCTCTCTTCCTTAACTGTTGGGTTCCTGTAGGTCTGCAGTTGCTTTGTTAAATAAAACACTGCTTTAGGGAGCCTGGCTGGCCCTGGGGATGGGTAATGCGGTATAGCACTTTCATCTCTCACCCATGAACCCAAGTCAAACAGAGTTTGGTAAATGGCCAATAACCTTTCCCATCCCAGGGCTGTTTGGTGACCTGTGCAAAATGAGGAGGGTCATTGCTGCATCTGTTTACTAGAAGGCAAGTGTCAACTTAACCATAAAAAGGGACATGGTTGCTCCTTGTTATCGCCCAATTTAAGCCAAGAGAGCAATCCCAGAAAACACAGCCAACTTCTTACCCGGCAGTGGTGGTCCCAGTGCATCAGGGCTGGAAGTATGTGCATTAGCAAGGGTGGTGGTGTGGTAGTAAGCCAGGCTAAGCCTCTCCTGCAGACAAAGATTTCTGCAAATCTGTATTTATGATCTGAAATAGGCACAGGGACCTGTACAGGGACACAGCACTGATAGAGTTAATATGCTGATAAATCTCTGTGCTTGCGCTTTCCTGACTACACAGTTCTGGTTACCAAAATAGCTGTGTGTGAAACTCAGTGCAGTGCCCGATCTCACCCCGTGTGCTGCTCATTGTAAGGTCAGACCTTTGGCATCAGGAACCTGTTAGGAGAGAGAGGAATCGCTTTAAGAGTTGCTGCTACTCGGGGGATTACCCTGGAAGGTCTGCGAGGGGAAAGGGAAGGGCAAGGCGGGTAACTGCTTGGCCACATGAAAAATCAACAACTCTTAAATTTTGATAGATCGGTATAAACCTCTGAAACCACCCAAAACTCCCGTCAGCTTGTTCTTGCCCACAGTGCTTCTAGTCACCAGTCTTTTTTTTTTCCAGCCCTTTCGCACCATAGAATTGATAACATTGTTGTGTTCAGCTGTGAGTTACTGTTTAATCCCTACTATCTTGATTAATTGCATTAAACTGGTATACCTGTGTTAATTAAACAGAAGATGGCAGAGGCAGCTTTCAGTTCGTATTCCTTTATGTAGATCATTTCCCAAGGCTTCTCAGGTTGTGGAAAAATAACAATGCAGACACATCACCCGTAATATTTCAGCTCAGCTGATAAAGCTATTTTACTCATACGGTGCACTATGATTTTTTTTCCACTTATCACTGTATAGGCTTAATTACCATGCTGCTGCTGCATGGCAGCTCCCTTCACTGTTTTTTTTTTATTTGTATTATTTGCAAGTCGTAATCATGTTTTCCTGTCATCCCCGAGCAATGTGTGTGCGTGTGTACAGGCAAATGCCAAGCCTGGAAAGGAAATCTGATGCGTGTCCATGAATTGGAGTTTTCAAACTTTGGCTGAAGATTAGTACATATAAACATAGCTCTGCCCCCTTCATCTTGGATAATTGGTCACAAATGCTACTTGACACTTCTCAAATCAGACACTTTACATAGTTCTGAGCATAGCTGAACTTTTTTGGCAGGAATTAATTTGCTTTGCAACTCAGCCGCTCATTCCTGGCCCGATCCCTGCTGCAGTGATTTCAGCACAGAGCTCTGCCAGCGCGAGGAGCGGAGGCAGGACAAGATCTGCTTGTTAGCACTGACTCGCCTGGCTTTGCTGACTCCCTCAGAAACACAGCGACTGCAGTTGATGTTTTGCCCTGCACCAGTCTACATCAGCAGTGGGATTTTTATCTTCGGGTCCCTTTCTTTCTTCCAATTACTGGGCAACTTACATAGCATCTAGAGACAAAAAGGTAATGAAGGCATTGTATTGCCATCAGAAAACAACTTCTGACATATCAGGCAGGACCCTTCCACAGCAGCACTGGCTTTATAGGAGATGGCTGTGAACTCCCTCTGCCCCAAAGAGATTGTCTGTGCTCTCTCCTGCTTCTGCAAACAGCCCTCACTTCAATAGCAGAGAAAAAGAATGCATTCCTGAAGTATTGGAAGTTTTATGTAGCCACAGAATCCATGCTGTTAAGCAGCCCTCTGCTTGCTCTGACTTTGCTGCATGTTCGCTCTCTGTACATTGGTACTACAAGAGCTGAGCAGACCATATGCTCACGTAGAAGGGTTGCCAGGTCTCAGGGAGCATTATTGTGCATCTCCCAGTAGGAGCTTGGGGCGGGAGCATATTCCATAAAGGTTTTCACTAGGAATATTGTATTTTATCTGGCGATTTTTTTTCTGTACAGCCTCTGGACTAAGTGGCAATTTATCAGCATATCCATGTACACATATGAATAACCAAAGGGAAATATCGTTCAGCCTTTATTCACTGGGATGTTGATAAGCAGCAGCATATTAAAAATGTTTGTCAGTTTGTTCTTTTCAGCTATCAAGTGGTATGTGAGCCAGCATGCCCTTCTCATGCTGAAGGCATTTATCCAGAAAATGGAGAAAAAATTATAAAACAATGTCAGTTCTAGAAGAGGACAGAGATTTTCATGGATTATTTTAGTGTCATTGACTTGCTCATTGCTAACAGTAAAGCCTGTCAACTAGAGTGAGCCTACAGAATGATGTGAGCCAGAACAAAGTGCTCCTACCTGCAGAAGCACAGAACGCCATGTTTCAGGTATGGTCTGGAAGAGGAGTAAACACTTGGTCATGCACTTGGTGCTGGCTTGGTTCTTACGTCTTCATGCAGCTCAAAGCACTTTTGAAGAGCAGCCAGGATGAGAGCAGTCCATGCTGAGCCATTGCTGGGCAGCAGTCAGGGCTCCAGATCCATCAACTCTGTCTTCACATGCTTGGTCCTCATGAGCACACTGTCTTGTGGTAGCTCATCTCTGTAAGAGAAGGGTAGCTGGCATCACTAAAAGCATGGCACATTCATGGTAGAGGACACAAATACTTTTGTTACCCCTGACTCTGCCATGGAATAGTAAAAGAGATTATTTATTCCAGACTAGTAAGTGTTAAGTTTTCGTAGGCTCTTGCCTTAAACAGGTAAAGACATATCATGCTTCCTCTTGTTTATTTATCATACTGCAATAATAATGGGCATGGCAGGTATAGTATTTGTAGGTGAACCAAGCACCAATTAATGAAGAAATGCAATATTGCTCCAAAACCTGGGCTAAGGAGGATGCCTAGCTTCCATTGCCATTACATGTCACTATATAAAATTAGCTTTCAGGTCCTAGACAGTTTAAAATAACATGTCTAGTGTTTGAATAGAGGAGTATCAGAAAAAGAGAATTACAGGTTATAGGCTTCTAGTATTTGCAGTAAAATAACTCTTATTGTAATTACACCTATAGAGTACTAATTTATGTTGTTATTACATGAAAAGGATGGTGGCATTAGGATGTATGGAAAGAAGACCTTACAGGAAAGCCAAATAATGTATCTGAGATAAAGAGCAGAAATAGCTACTCGGTAGACAAAGTTTTCAGCACATTTGCTCACTGTGTATGTGTGGACATGTAATGTTCAGCAGGTTAGGAGAAACTACTACTGGTAAATGATTTATGATGCAAATAGGAGCAAGCTATAACTCTCAGAAGGTCCCAGCCATACACACAAACCCCTAGTGGTGCCATTGAGCACCTCCTTAGTCTTTGCTAGATGAGAAGGGAAATCACCCAAATGCATGGACAAGATCCTAACTCCCAGACATAGAGACCAAACTTAAACACTTGAACATTTGCAATGAGACTAAAATAAGAAACAGTTATAGCTTTTCACAGTAAAGCTGAGCCTTCATTTTGAATCATTATATTGTGCTCAGAACTTCCAAGCAGTGTATAGGTACCTCCTGGATGTCATTCCTGAAAGCAAGTGAACTGTTATTTCAGTGGATAAAGATTTACTTGCTTAATGCCTGGTGTCATCAACAAATTCAGGCTGGCAATGGTATCCTACTCAGCTAATATACAGCTTTGCACTTCCCTTTTCTTCCCATTCAAATGTACAACTCGGTGTTAATACCCACCAGTTGGGCATTAACCAGTGGTTACAGCTGGGGTGAATGAAGTGATGGATGAACACAATTTGCATGTAGGTAACCGGAAGTTCAGCTGAGTAGTTTGCATTATTTAACGTAAAGTCATTATGTTTGTCTTTAGAAGCAGCTAAATAATATTAGTTCTCCTATTATTCCGTCTCTGTGGTGCCCTGACACCAGGGATGAAGCTCATTGTGCCTCATGGTAATGGTTTATTTCCTAAAAAAGTATGGAACCACTTGGAGCCTAAATCATTGTTATTGTATGTAGGAAGTAAGTAAGTTGTCCCTAGTTGAGAAAAGTCCTGTGTCAGGAGTGAGACTCCTGGTCTGACTGTGTTGGGGGAAATAGGACAGTATTTAATTATGATAATTCAAACTCATCTGGGTTCTTCTGAGTGCAGACTATATTGATGAACAGTGCTAACATAGAAAAGGCTGAGCTAAAAAGCTGGCTTATTCAGAAACTTACTTATTCCTGAAAATGTCTGTTCAGCTCATTTTTAAATTTGATTTCTTATCCAGGGTGAATTACACTGCACTTCTGAATCTCAAAAACTGCTTGTGCATGGTAACAGCTGGACAAAGTGCCGGCTCAGTTTGTTCATTCTGACTGTAAAATTCTGTTTGTTTGTGTGTTGGACAATAGTGTTTGGCAAAGGGAAATTAAGGGCACCAGAGACAGAATAAATGACCACTTCTGGTTAGTGCATGAGGCTTAATATAAGCGTAGGATCAGAGTCCGTAAGATCTGTTGCGAATGAAACCAGCTTTCAGGTAAAATCAACACCTTGTTGCAAAAAAAAACAGTGAGGAAAATCTGTGCCAGTGTTGCAGCATGACAAATGAATTTATGCAAATTGAAGCTAATCGTTATTGTTTAATATTCAGCAGCTCTAAAACTTGATACTGTGTGGATAAAAGATCAGAAGGCTTCTAAACCCAAAGTTTTGAATCTTTGGTTCAATATGCTTCTCATGTCTTCAGCATTTGGTTTAATTTAGGAGGAAACAGTTCTGAGCTAAGATAAGATCTCAAACAAAATTGACGTGGTCTCACAACATGGCCTAACATAACAATTTAATCTGTCCTATGCTTCCCCTGAAAGAGGGCTTAATAACTGTGGTATGATTTCACCTGCTGCTTCTAACGTTTGCTCATTCTTTTTTCCTGAGTAAATTTGGATTATCAGATGGCCAGCAGCTTTGTTCATGGTGGACAAATGTGAATTCGTTTAGGATTAATAATAACAGGCTCAATCCTGGATTCAATGGCAGCCTTTATGAACGAGGTCTTTGGAAGAGAAATATTTGTGTTAAAAAGAAATAACTAATTGTCAGTTTTCATAAAACCTTTTCCCAGTGTATCCAGCCTTGGGCATGCGATCTGCACAATGGTGTGAGGAAAAACGTATCTCTTACCTACAGAATTATCTCAGGCCTTCCTGATGATCTGTTGGTGGCGAGCAGGAAGAGGGAAAAGCCCACACTATTGGGGTCCATCAGCAGTCGTTGCTCACAAGAGGAGTGCACAGAGGGAAGAATCCAGGCTGGATCTGCTTTTGGCCCATTCCTCACCATTGTAAGCCATTGGCATCTTCCAAAATCCTGTGGGAAAGTTTTAGTTATTTGTTGTGTTCCCTGTCTCTGAGAAACTGACCAGAGCGGAGGGCAGTGCGGTGCCCAGCCCCAGAGACGCTGCCTGGAGCCACGTGCTTGCTGACCATGGTAGAATCAGCAAACTTAGCAGAATAACCCTGCAGGCAATTTTACCACGGAAAAACATCGGTTGTGTTTTAGATTAGAGCTTTTCATTCACATTGGATGTTTTTTTCTTTTATTTCTCCCCCCAGTAACGTCCAATTGCTTAATTTCTGTTTGAAACCTCCCAGGGTTGGCACCTGAATACCTAAATAATCTTGTCCTTCAGGGCTGTCAACATCTTGAGGCACCTAACCACCTTTAGAGATGTGGTGTGAAAGCTTGTGAACAATGCTATCGGGGAGGGAAACAAAAGACAAGTATCCCTATTTGCTGCCCAAGAATCCACAAAGAATGCTGCTTCAGCTCTGCTCTGATTTCTAATTAGATTATGAGTGATGTAGGACTCTGAAGCCAAGCTGGAGTTTGTGCTAGCACTTTGCATGTATGAATGACAAAGGGACACCACTTTCATATTGATTTAAGTGAGCGGTTGGAAGAATGTTTAAACATCAAGTGCTTGATGCCTCGGTTTTCCAGAGCACCTGGAAATATCAAATTAATTCCAGGTGTTCTGCCATCAAGACAGACTCGCCGCTTTTACAGCCACACATACAAAATGTGGCTCCCAGTTCCACAAATAAAAGCAGAGTGGTTTCTGCTCCCGATGCCTTGATAACTCTGACATATTGCAAGTTCTGGAAAGAATTTTAATCTACGTAGTTTTTTAAATGGGGAGGGGAGCGAAGGGGGAGGGATTTTAAATATGCTGCATACAATTTGTGATGGTCATCTCTAAAATGCAGCTCCATTATCCTTTTCCATTTGGAATGAATGAGGCTAATTAATTTCAGGCCATACTTGATGAGGTCAGCACCATACGAAGGGTGCGTGCTAGACATTGCTAATCTCTTTCAGCTGAGAGTGATGAATTAAAGATGAAGCATTCCTTTGCAGGCCTAATTTAGAATGTATATCAAAAACCTACAGCAAATAATACTATACCCTACAACAAAGGAAAACTTGTTCTCTCAGGCTCCCATGTAGGGTTGATTTTAAAGGCATTTTCATTTCACTTTGGAATTCCAGCTGTGGATGGGTGAAACAGTTCAGAAAATTCAAGCTTTCTCTCTTTCTATTGCTTTTATGGACAAAAGTAGGCAAGGGGGGGCTACGGGGAGAGAGAAGCTAGTGGGTGTTTGATCCTGTATGTGCTGTGATTCCAACTGTATGCTCAACATTTAGGAGAGCTGCCAGGGTCTTGCACTCCCGAAGTACCTGCAACATGACCCCCCCACAGCACACGTTAAAATTTTAGCTTTTTGTTGTGGTTGGGTTTTTTTTTGTTGTTGTTTTGTTTTTGTTTTTAATCTGAAAGTAAAGCAGCAAAGTGTCCCATTTTGCTCAGCTTCCTCTTCGCGGATGTTTTATAGGACACTGCAGGCTTTTTCCACGGGAAACAGGGTGAGCGTGGCAGTTCTGCTGGCTTACCCAGCAAGGACATGATCTTCCAAGCCAACAGTGAGCTACAGTTCACTTTTTCAGGGGGGGGGGGGGAGAAATCACCTTCTTATGCAGAGAAATCATCCTTAATTGTCATTTCGGCAAAATAGGAGCTCTGAAATCCTATTCCAGCCTCTGATGGAGGAGGCTGACCATCGACTTCCCCAGCACTCTGCTGTTTAATACCTGGCAGTTGGGTGAAATTCTTGACAGGTTACTGCCGCGAATTCAAGCTCCCAACTGGTGGCCATAAGCGGCTGCTGTCTTTGTATCCCAGTAGTACTCATTAGAACAAAGCTGCTTCGAATTAAATCCAATCTACATGCCGAATCAATCTTTCAACCCTTTGATTGCTTCTGAAAATATTTATATTTCTTAATAATGCACATTTTGTCCCACAGCCTGTGATTAAACCCAGACAAGGTCCAGAGAAGCCTGAAGTATATGTGGAAGGGGTTATTTTGGACAGGAAAAGAAAGATAAAGAACACAGGTTTTTTCTATTGTGAAACCATTAGAGTGTATAAATCTAGCAATTGCTGTTGTATAAGCATCAGAGTGGGGATGTAATAAATACAGATTGGAGTATTATAGTAACCAAATGGAGTTTATGGATTATGCTCACTAGTTCATATTTCTCAGCTACTACACCTAACAAGCACTGTGCCGCATTCAGCTCTATTAATACCCCTGTTAATATTCTCTGTCTGTGTTTGCTGGGGGGAAAATAAAGTTAGAAACTGACCACTGCTCTCTGTAAAACAAACATGTTCAAGGAATCATGCCCTCCAAAGGAAAAAAATGAAGAAGGGGATGCTTTGTAGAGCCCGCATGAGCAGGGCATGGGCTGCAGCTGGCTGAGATCGGCTCTATTCTGCAGGAAGGTAATAACTTCCATCTGAGTGAGAATCCGGCCCAAATACTGGGTGCTTGCTGCCTGAAAATGCGGGTGTAAAAATAAAGGTGATAACGGCTGCTGTCCCTTACCCGGTCACATTTTTAAGATGGTAAATAGTAAACTGGCAATGCAAAACACACAAAGGATTTGAAGCTGTGCTTTGTGGTAAGTGGCTCCTCACAAAGCAGCACGCATCACAGGTGAGATATGTGGAGGAGATGGGAAGGATGCATTCCTGGGCTGCAGAGCCCAAGCAGGGCCCAATCCCACACAGCGGGAATTTGCCATCCATTAGGATGGTGGCTGTGCTGAGGACACCGATCAGATAACAGCACTGTACCTGTCTCCCTCCCTATACATAAATGACTGCCCTTGTCTATAATAAATGGGAAAAATTGACTCCTGAAAACATGCCGCGATAAATCTCCTTGGATAAAGCAGTGCTATGCCTGAGTGAGAGGGAGAGAAGTCCTAGAAACTAAAAATATATAGTGCTTATTTAATGTCATTGTCATCAGCGGCGTCACATGGTGAATGCAGCTAATATGCGGTACCACGGGGCTGGTGAACGCTCGCCGTAGTTTTGCTTGTGACAGTTCCCCCTTTTGTAGAAGAGTAAAAAGAAATATTCCTAGCTTCAATTTTATTCATTTATTCTTTCATCGTGTATTTCATTATATTAAGCTGTCATTTCCTAAATATGTTGGGGGGGGGGGGGCTGTTATCATTATACTTACACCCTGTGTCTTGACAGCTATTTTGCATTAATATATGATTAGGATGCTGAGTCTTTAAGGTAGAGAGAAGTTTTTTATCATCACCAAAAATAAAGAGAAAGCAGCGATGACAAAAAGCCATTCACAAATAGGGCCCGATCCAAAATCTAATGGCGTGGATCCGGCCTCCGGCAGAACATTATATTGTACCACCAGGATTTCTGAATATCTCCTATTGTTCGACAAGCCCGATTTCACACTAAACTCAGAGTTCGTTTCAGAACAGAAGCTTTTTGTGTAGAAACTTTCAGCTACATCCCTTCATGAACACACACATACCACAGAGGCTATTGTCTTATTAAAGAGTTTAAGCCTAAAGGTGTATGCCTATTTTTAAAAGAAATTTTCTGATTGTAGATAACTGCTCAATTTGATTTAGTGTCCAATGATAGTGATGGGGTTGATAACTGAGCATTCATCGGTAATTCATCTTGTGCTAGTAGAAATTTACAGCAAAGCAGTGCTTTCCCAACACTGACAAGTCCTATTAATCTTCTTCAGACACATTTCAATAGGTGTCTCCATCTGTGCCCAACATCTAAACACTCTGGCATCACTAGGGACTTGGAGACACCTTCATTTCAGGTTACACTAGTGAAAATGTGATACTAGATTGTACTCTATTTTTAACCTAATTCTCCCTTTTCATTCAATTAGCCTTTCTTGCCTGCATTTTTCTACTCATGTGTAACATCCTTTTCCCAGGAAGAGCTTAAAAATGAGATTTAGTTACTTAAAGAGACAGAATCTGCCAGGGCAAGAGCAATCAAGAACTTAATGTCAAGCAGCAGCACAGCAAGGCTCACACATGAAGCACAGGGAAGGCATTGCCAGCTTCAAACCACGTTCTATGCAGTGTGCCCACAGGGTTCCTGTCCCCATGGGACTCTTGCAGGCGTGGTTCAGTGAGGACGGGTCTGAACACCCCTTCCCCAGCTTTCCAAATTTTAAAGCAATTGCAAACTGGGGGTCTGAAATCCTATCTATTCCCAAAGACCTCTGTTTGTTCAGGCTACAGGAGGACCGCCAACACACATCCCCACCTCTCTTTCCGTACACGGCTAATGCGTGAACAAACACGGCACAGTCAAATTACAGCAATAACATTTATGGGTGGATTATGTTCCAACTTCCTCACTTATTATTAAAAGCCAGAAAATCACGGGGCACGTGAACAAGACAGAGTGCAAATGCAGGCAAATTTCCCCTCAGAACCAAATGTTTCTTTCACTCAACACTGCAATGAGTTTGCCTGCAGATGCAGCACAGCATTCAAGATTACTCATTCAGAAAAGGTGTGTTTGGGTATTTTCCTCCTCCCTCCCTGTTTCTGCTCACCTGTCAGGGAGGAGCAGATGTGAACCATTGGATTTAGATGGGTCCTCCTGCTTGGAACTTTCTGTGGAAAGAGCAAAGCCCCGCGCTGACTTGGAGCTGCACTATGCGAGGGCGGTCCCTAACTTTGTTTCTGGCTTTATGGAGTTCCCTCATGAGCCATATTATAGATCTAAATGACCTTATTGTAGGTGGCAAGTTTAAATGTGCCATATTAATAACTTGTTATCCAAGACAAATTAAGTCCTTATGTGTCAAAAGCACTCTGCTCTGGATTACCTACAAGACAAGTATTTATTGAATAAACGTTGGATCCAATTTCATTTTAATGTGACTGACTGTATGCTTCAGCCCCTTAAAATGAGATAAAAACACTCAAACCTGTAACTGTGTTGCAACATTACACCTAACTTGTCTATTTCTATTATTGTCTTTTTAACATTGGATATCAAAAGCGTTTGGGGTTTTTAAGGATTTATTATTATTATTGTTATTGTTGCTGTTATTATTATTATTATTATTATTATTATGAAGAGCAAGGAGAGAGATAGAAAAAAAAAAAAAAAAGAAAGAAAAAAAAAAGACTGGCATTCAGCCTAAAGAGAAATCATTGAAACAAATTAATCCTATGCCGTTTAAATTGACATGGTAATCCATCATCAGCAAAGGGAAACTCTGAAAGCAATCTAGAATCTGCAGTGTTCTTTCACTGGCCCTCAGGCACAAAGACAGATAGTAAAAGAGAAAGAGAAAAAAAAAAAATCATAAAAGTTAGCAGCGCCTTAGAAAAGGGAAGGGATAGAGAGGGCAGCTTTCACTTTTTCTTGCTTTCAAATGCCCAGTTCAGAAAGGCGGGCTGATTAACCTCCAGCCGTTGCCTACCATCATTTACTCCTGTATGTCAAATCATCTTCAGCTGCTGAGATATGAGTAATTCTAAATAGCACAGAGCCCCATCCTATATAAACTCCACCATTGAGAACTACGCCAAACATCAACTTTGGCATTTCTGCTTACAGAGGGCCTTTTATTAGCCTAAACTTGAGCTCTCCAAATGGACAATAAATTCTATCTTTGCAAGCCTAGAGAAAAGAGCTTTACTATCCTAGGAGCTTAATAGCCAGGATTTTCATATAGCTAGCAGGGAAAAGCTGGCAAAGCTAGGGATTTTTTAATATTGATTTTTATTTGGGCTTTTTGGGGGATGGTTGTTTTTTTAGGTTGTCTGCTCTCTTCTTTCTCAGCAGGACCGCCCACCATCGTCTATGTTTCCCAAGGGTTTCTTTTCCGATCTTGTTTTAAATATCTGAAAAGTGATGAGACTTCCTGCACCTTTAAAATGTTATTATATTCATGGTCAGAAGCAAACGTAAACCTCTTGGGCCTTGAAAGCCTGTCGCAATACAGCCATTATCCCTGTAACGTCAACAGAGCTACAAAACTCTCTAGAAATAAACCTTTTAAGAGCAGCTTTCCCTGCCTTATGTTTTGTTTTAAGGTCAGCGGTGCATCACTTTTTGGAAAATGTTTCCCCTCTCTGGCCAGGTTTAGCAATCCGAAGTAGAACGTATGTTGCTAAATGAATAGGTTTAATTTTAGACGCTGAAAAAATAAATACGAGAAGAGAGCGAGGGCAGGAATAATACCTTCCAGTTAGAAACAGACATGGAATAAAACAAGAGTCAGGACTTTAGTGCCAGGGGCAAAGGGGTGAAGGGCTGGCTAATATGAACCATATCCAACATCTGCCCTATTTTAATTTAGAGGGGATAAAGTTTCTTCTTTTTTATTATTAAGAAAACTTTATGTGGCAGAGAAACCCATGAGCTGCCTTATCAAAACTGGTTTATTGTCACACTGAAACTTAGAACTAGTGAGAGTTGGTGGGGCAAAGAGATAAAACCTCCCCTTGGCTCTCCCTTTATGCTCCGTGACAAGCCTGGGCTCAGGTCCTGGTATCTGGGATGTCCTTTTCATGGCTTTCTGAAGCACTGCGCTTGGGTCTGTCATATAAAGGGGAGGTTAATTGTTTGGGATGGATCCCAGTGATTGATTCCCCAGGTAAAAAATAATGAAAACAATAAAAATGGAGGGATTTTACACTAAACACTCATTCGCAGTAGCGGTGTGTTGGAGGTGTGCACGTGTAAGGGACAGCCACACCAGGGGCTGCATGGGACACAGCACAGATTGCAATGTGATCTCGCTCCGTGCACAAGTTTTCCACCTCGACAGTGCAAATTCTGCTATGAGATGACAAAATGTATAAAAACACGTGTGAGGGGCTGCGGGAGTAAAAGAACAAATTGGTTTCTGACAAAAGGAGGATGAATACCTTTGGATAATCTGACGTTAGAGTTTGATTGAAAGCATAACATTCCTTTAAGCATCAATATGCTTAGGATCCAAAATATGGTTATTTTATTACCAGTTAATGCTCAGATCAAAGCAAAACACTGTAGCTGGAAGGGATGTTCTCTCTGGAAATAAAGTTCCATGTAATTATTTCCTATTAAAAACTAAAACTGGTCTTAGATTCAAAAAACTGTGCTTCCTAACATGTGATGTAGCGCAAGCTTGTCAGAGGGAGCAGACGTGCCATTTTTCACTGTTTGCTGCTGTCCCTTTGCTTTAAAGTTTTTGGTTCAGCTTTAACTCTTTGAGCGTGAAAAATTCTCATCCAATTTACCTCAGTCAAACACAGGGGGTTCTTTTGAATAACATTAACTGTTTTCTTGCATAGATAAATCAGATTTTGATACAAACAATCACCAATTTACATAAGGTCTGCAAACACAAGGAGAAAAAAAAAAAGATACAGAGATGGATTGGGATCTGAAACTTAAACCTTAAATTGCAAGCAAGTATTTTACTCCGTGGTGAAACACCTCATCATAATTCAGTTTGGGAGAATGGAGCTTAAAATATGCACTCAAAATATTTCCAAGAAAGCTGCAACATTTCAAAAGAGAGAGATAAGGATGTATTCTAATTATGAGGTTATAAATATGCGATCTATTTTTCCTGCTCATCCCCTATTGCAGTACGTATGATTCAGTTCAGATGCAGTTCTATAGCTGTCTGTCTATATTCCTGTCCAGGGTTTGGATTTTATTTGGGTGGGGGGGTGTTTTTCCTTTGGGGGGGTGAGGGGGCTGTTGGGGTTATTTTGTTTTGTTTTTTCCTCACAGTTCAGTCTCTATTTCTGTCATCTCAAAGGCAGGCCCTGGAAAAATAGGAGCTGCCAGCCTCAATAATCCATCCTTCTGTATTTTAAAAAACCCGAAGACTAAATAGGGGGTAGTTCCTTTTTACAAGTGATGGGCTCGAATTGTAAGTGGGAGTATGAAATATTTAGAACCGTTGTTTGGAACTTTCAGTCCTCTTCTGATTCTGCTGATTATTTTTTATGACTCTCGGAAATCACAAAATCTCTTCAAAGAGTTCATTTTCAGAAGTGTGAAAAGGAAGAGGAGTCTGATAGGAGGCAGCAAGTTTGATCTGGGTTTAACATTGTTGTTGACTCCTCGGCTATATTGTTTGCTAGATGGATGGCTACAATATAACTCTGTATTAAGCGGGTGTTGAACAGAGAAGGAGCTGAGACATTCAGCTGGGATGTTGTTTGCTAGCTCAATTAGCATCCCAAGAATTTGAAAGTACAGTACATGTATCTGAAGATCATATCTAAACATACTTACCAGAAAGTACCCACCTCGCTCAGCAGGTCACATATTTCTTCCTTCTGACTGGGAGAAAGGGAAAAAAAAAACACAGAGGCATTTCGGATATACAGGTTAAGATTGGCGTATGGCAAGGTTTGTGTGAGATACAAAGAAACCTGTATTTCACTCAACAATTTCATTGCTTAAACATATAGTTTAGAAGCATCTTTTCCTTAAACATGCGGTTCAATAGCATTTTCTTCAAAGGAACAATTCAATGTGTTAAAAGATTTATGAACAAAGAATGTGCAGCAAAATGCAAATTCTTACAGTGTTATACTGTGTATGCAATTACGTACATAGGCAGATAGATATAATTTGAGAGTTATTAACTTTCAACATCAATGATGTACCCTGAATCAATACAATGCAACTACCTATTAAAACATAAACCAGGTATGTTAGCAGCCAAATACAGCCTGGGAAGCTAGCCTAGATTTCTCTTTTATTATTATTTTTCCCCTTAAAGATTACAGCTTGCCTATGGACAAGCTAAGAGATTGCTGCTGATCCCAGAGATGGAGATTGCTTTGCCTTTTGCAATATCTGATCTATCCAGCATGTTTCATTCCCTTCACATTTGGGAAAAATAATAATAATTATTATAATAATAAATAAATAAAATGATTCTTAAATTAGGAAAAAAAAAAAAAAAAAAAAGAAAAAGAAAAAAGAAAGAAAGAAAAACAAAAGCAAAGCTCTGAAGTGATGTAAAGGGAAAGAATTATCTCCCGAATGTCCATACATGAGAGCACCTCCCAGTGCACAGGACACAGAGAAGTTCCCTTTTCATTTCCCTTTCCCTTTAGATTGGAGGGGGAGCAGAGATCATCTGAAGCCCTGGCACCCCTTTGGGCCAAACCCAATCCCAAACCCTTCCCTCTGCCCCCAGTCCTTCACTCGGTGCAGTGAACCCTGGAGCGAGGCTGAGGAGGGAAGGGTTAATGAAACCCAGCTCCTTCCGACCTCCAGGGTCAGACTCTTCCTATCTGCAATCTAAGGAATTAGGTAAGGAGGTTATAAGATTATAGCAAAAGGAGTTATAGGCCCTCGTAGCCTTACACCTGAACATATTGGTCTAATCCACTGGGATTCTTAAAAATCGCTTCAGCTATGAAAAACTGTTAATTAGGCTGTGTCTGTCCCGAGGTTTCCTGTTGCACTGGTGATCCAGCAGAGCTGCCTGAGCTCCATAGGCTCATGTGAAATGCTCCTCATATGCCTCTATTTGTCCCCTTCTCCGCAGCTAAAAGCAGCATCAGCCCCGGCTTTGGGGAAAGGCAGGGGCTGGGTGCCATGCATGGATGAAAAGAGGGACACGGGGGGACAAAAGCCATTTTCTCCTCTCTTCCAACCTCCAGTGCCCGGCAGACTATATGCAGCTGTTTCTAACTTCAGTGTTTGTTTACAGTAGCAAAATTAGCACTTGGAGGAGAAGTGAAAAGCTGTTTCCACATCGGTTCTACTCCTCTTTCCTCTCTTTGGGTGCCTTTCTTCCCTCCCAGCATTCAGTATCAGTTAAACTACGGTTCCAACTTTCTCCCGGTGCTCTGACTCAGTGCCCTGCAGTCGCATCCTATTGCTGCTACAGGAGAATACACCCAGGGAGGAGGCAGCGCTTGAAGATGGTCCAAACATCATTGATTCGAAGGGGAAGAAAAAAAGAGAGAGAGAGAGAGAGATTGAAAGAGAAAGAAAAAAAAAAAAAAAATAGAAAAAAAAATAGAAAAAGAAAAAAAAACAGCTTTTCTAAGAACGTATTTTAACGGCGATGAGCAGAGCCCTGCCCTGCTTCGTGCCCTTTGGCACTTTCACATTTGCTCGAAGTTGGCCTTAATGTGCCTTAATGTCCCGGCACCTGGAGCACAGCAGAGCTGCCTGCGCCTGGCAATCCGCTCTCAGCCCGAAGGCACGGGCTGCATTCTGTCTTTTTGTCCTTTTCAGAAATACTGATTATATATATATATATATATAGTATATATATATATATACACACACATATATATATATTATTATTTTTACGCCACTTGTGGTCTCCCTCGAATGGTAGTAATCTGTAGATTATATACTGCGAGCCTTGTCATTACGGGGATGGATAAAATGAGGTGGTTAAACCCTAAAATCCATTTTACTCACCACATTTTGCTTGAGGAGGGAGAGAAGGAGGGGAGAACAAACTTGGAGGGGAGGGCTTGAGCCCCTCGCACCGGAGCTGGGCTGTCACCGCCTGGGGACACGGGCTGGGATCCCGCACCTTCACCCAGCGCCCGCTACAGCCCCGCCGTCCCCTCGCTCCTGTCCCTTTTGTCCCCACGCTCGCAGTGTCTCAGCATTGCTCTACAGAGGCGACTTTTCTCTGCCTCTGTTTGCTCTGTAGCATTTCTAGGCTCTGCTCACCCCCCGTTTGCCTCTTTCATGTGCGTCCCCTGTTCCCCTCCAGCTGATGCGATTCTTTGGAAATGTGGGGCTTATCCTGTCCGTACCTTTGCCGGCTCTGATTAGATATTATTTTTTCATTGGCTCCGCTACAGCGGGTTCCTCCCTTTAATCTCTCGATATATTTTCCCCCTCCCGGTATAACCAAATCCATGAAATTCACAGCCTCTCTCTTTGACACGACTGGCTCATCTAATCACTCCATATCGATTTCCCTAACTCTTTTCATCCAGCTGAAGACACATCTTAAAACACTCCAAGCCAGAGTGTGCTCTTTGCTTTATACACACTAATAAAATGATTTACCCTTCTCTCTCTGCTCTCCTCACAGGAGAAAATCGTTCAAGTCCCGGCTATTTGTGTGTGATCAGTAAATATTTAGTGTGGCGACATCTTCAGCTCCTCTCCTGATCAATACACAACCCAACAGGAGGTGGACTATTGTCCGGGCAGTGACTCGCTGAGATCTCCTTCAGATGCATTCCTTGCCCCCATACCGTCTGTTATGATTTATCCTCGAAGGTAACAAGCAAAGAGAGAAATTGAGGCTGTAAAAGCTTCTGTCTCTAACCTGTTTACCGTGGCGTTAAGCCACCTAAGCGAAGAATGCCTTATTCATCCCCATCTCCCATCTCTACATGATGGTCTGGCACTTCCAGAACGCTGCTAGCAAATGAATGTGAAGGCAGGCAGCCGTCGCACGGGCACTTCGCATCCCTGCATCCTGCTGTCTCCTCTCCCCCGGCCCCTGGAGTGACAGCGGTGTCACATCAGGGCGAGACCCGCTCCCACCCCGCAGCATCCCGCGGGGGTCCGCAGGGTGCGGGATACGAGGTTCCCCCTCCACTTCTCCCCGCTCTCCCTCCCGCAACTCTGCAGCCCCGGGTTCAGCCGAGGCAGAGCTGGGGCTGAGGGTTTTCTGTTTGTTTGTTTCTCCGGTTGGTTGGTTTGGGGGGGGTTGGGAGGGGGAGATTTGTAACGACTTGGAAAATCTGCAGCAAAGAAAATAAAATGGAAATGTAGAGGAGCTTAAAGCTCAGTTCCTGTGGTTACCCATACGCGAGAGCTTTCCCAGGGTGATAAAATGGACAGAGCGAGAAGTTCGCGCGAGCGCGCGCGTGTGTGTGCTTTACCCTGATCTGTTATTTCACTCCTGGGAAAGCCCGTGCCTCGGATAGGAAATCTTTCCCCCTTGCAGTCACGCCGCGCCGCCGCGCAGTGCCCGCGGATGTCCGCGGAGCGCAGCGCAGCCCCGGCCGCGCGATGCCCGCCCCTGGCGCCGCGCTGGCTGCGCACTCCGATCCCGCACCCCGATCCCGCACCCCGCGCCGCAGCCCCCGCCAGCGCCCAGCTGTTTTCTTTATTTCATGTGCATTTACACAGCAACCCCGGGTCGGAGGCATTTCTCTGTGTAAACGCACGCTGCGTGCATGCACGCTCCATAAATACATGGCTGTGTGTTAGAGATGTGCGACTGTTATTCAGATCTAAAACCGGCTACATCCACCTGTTAACTTTGTTTAGAAACCACTTTCACTAATGGCTTTTCGCTAACTTATTCAGTCCGTTACTCGAGTATAGGAGTCAATGGAGGGGAAAAATCCATATGAAAACCTGCTTACAGGCTCTCCTCGCGAGGACACTTTACACACCTTGCCCAGACAGGGCTCCTATAGAGCGCTTATCTCTCGAATATATCTTTATACTAATGCATACTTAATTGGTCTGTCTCGACTGTCCATATAAAACAATTTAATTAGGGTGCTTTCTGCTTTGGAAAGAAAGGAAAAAAAATCTGCCCAGCATTTATTGTATTTAGCACCAATACAGGCAGAAAATGTTGCACAAGTTTTTGGTTGAAAGAGCACCTATGTGTCCATTGAAGGGCGTTGATCCGAAAAGACAGAGAGGACAAGTAAAATCGATTTGAAGCGACCCTCTCTGTCCCTTTCACACCATTCAGACACTCCATTCCTTCTAAGACAAAGACCCAGCGCCTTGGGAATGCTGGCAAAGGGGGGGAAAAAAAGAGGAGAAAAAAAAAAGAAAAAGAAAAAGAAAAAAAAAGGCTTCAATCCCCCCAAGCGAAAGGGAGAGCTCTGAAATTCCTTCATATCGCTGTTATTTCCCCCCCAAGATATTTTCAGCTCCAGGATTTTCTTCAATTCGGCGTCTAACGTTTCTGCTGTGAGGAATGTCCCTGTGAGGGAGGAGGTAATTATGGCTATTAGTGCTGCGAGCCCGGCCGCAGCCTTGGTCACTCGCAGGCTTTTGGGGTTAAAATAGCTCTCACCTCTGACCCTGCAGAGCAGAGTTGGAGCTATCGCCACAAGTTGGGCCAAACTTTCCAAATGTGCGGCTGTGCGGCACCAAAGGGTGACTTCTCTCTGGCATTATTTTTGGTTGGGATTTAAATCATCTTTAGGCTATTTAATTGACTTTCCCCCCTCCGTTTTTGGGGTTTGTTTTTTTGTTTGTTTGTTTGTTTTTCTGTTCCAGCAATCTCTTTTGGAGAGGTGTGGGAGAAGAAAGCTCTAAGTGCCCTTCTCCCACCACCTTTCCCTCTGCGCTTGTCATTTGGGTTTGATTTTCACCAAGAAAATGGTCATCCCCAGATTGAGTTCCCAGGTCATCCTCCTCTTCTCCACAGAGCTCAGGAATAAAAGAGTGGGGGGGGGGGGGGGGCACGGGGAGGGGTGACCTCCTCCCTTTAGTCCATCCCCACCGCCACCACGGGCCGTCGAGCTCTGCAGAAAGGAGCATTTGCAAAAGGGGAGAAAGGACAGGCAGTGTGGGTTCACCTCCTCACACCTTTCAAGCTCATCATCTGCGAGGGGGCATCTGGAGGCCGGGGGGAACCGGGGGAGGGCACCCACAGCTGCGAGCATCCCTCTGGCAAGAAGAAAAATGCATTCGAGCAGGATACGTCTCCATCTTCCATGTACTGATTAGGCTTAACAGGAGTGGAAACTTGTGTAGCCCATATTTATGGTATTAACGAGCAGTTAAAAGATTTATCCTTCTTCTGATCAATATTGTTCGTGCCCGGCCCCCCCGGCCCGGCCCCGGCCCTCCCCGAGGGCTGCAATGACAATTGCCTTCATACTTTTTCATCACTGTTCGAGGTGGCAAAACCCCATTGTAATTTTCATTAGCCCAGTAAACATGCAATTAACATGCAGCACTGTGGTTAACTTAATTCCCGTTTTAAGGCAAGGACAAGCAAGAAATGGAAGAGCGTTTGTTCCATTTGTCAAGTATGACACACTTCTTACCATAACAGTTTCTTAAAATAAAAGCTCGGCTCCCCACGACCATGACCATCACCCCTCTTTCCAGAAAACCCCCCACACTGACACACACACACACACACACACACACACACACACAAAAAGGAGCAGGAATCCATTAGTTGGAGAGTATTCTCCTGCCAAAGGCGGTGTAATGTATTCCAAATTTTCCCAAGCCCTCACTGTACTGGGGTCCCGTTTCCCCCCTGGGGAAGGGGCTGTGAGCTGATATTTCTCGTGGGTGAAGGATTCAGCCTCCCCCGAACCGTATTTTTTAATAAAATAAAACAAACGTGCTTGCCATGTCTAAAAGTTGCCATGTTTGTGAAGGGGGTGGGGAAAATGTCTCCAAGGGTTTCAATTAGCAACAAATGATTATTGCAACGGATTTTTGGTAATGAAAAAATGTGGAGTACCTCTTTCTAGCTGGGATCTCAGGGGCAGTGAAAGAGAGCGGGGAGGGGGGGAGAGGAAGAGAAAGAGAGAGAGAGAGAGAGAGAGAGAGAAAGAGATTGCTGATTAGCTCGGATTCTTTCCCAACTTGCTGTAGCGTGTGCTTGCGTTCCCTGCCGACCCTACACAGGACACTATATATTTTTTCCCCTTCGGTGCATGTGTTGATAGTTCAGCCTGTAGTTGTTTGCGGTTGGCTTTTTTTCTTTTCTTTTCTTTTTTTTTCCCCCCTGCCTGCCGGGGAGGGGGAAGGTGAGGAAGGGGGGGCTGAAATCGGCCGCATCCATCCTCCCCCCACAGTCATTAAGTTAGGAGATTTCCCTCTTCTATTATTTTTTTTTCCCTCCCCAATTGGAAGGGTGGGTTGTGATTTTCCCCCCCACACCCCCCTAAGTCTCGCCTTTCCAGCTCCAAACAAGGTGTAGCGAGACGCTCTTCCTTCTAAGGAATGAAATGAGAGACAAGGATCACTCAAAGCCATCTCCTACCTTGGGCTTGGGGATTTTTTCTTAAAGGCGAGGCGCACATTCCTCAGCAGCTATGTACAAAGCCCCCCCTGAAACCTTGTCTGTGTAAAGTTAGAGTGTGTTCAGGATTTTTTTTTTTCCTCTCTCCCAAGGCTGATCGCTAATAATACATCGAAAGCACTTCCCTTTAGGTTGTGGGAAATCTATTCCCTTCACCTTGCCTCCTTTTTTTTCTCCCCCTGAAGGCTGTAACTTTACTTTTTTTTTTTTTTTTCCTCCTTTTTTTTTTTTTTTTTTCCTTTTTTTTTATCAGTTTGCACAATCGCTTAGATAAACACCACGAAGGAGACTTCTCTTTAATTACCCAACGCACATCTTTCTGGGGGGCAGACAGCGGTCTGATCATTTTTTTGTTGTTGTTTGTTGTTTGTTTGTTTCACCTGCCAAACTAAAGGAGAGGTAGAAAAAGGAAGATGCAAGCGATTTGGGACCTTGAACAAGGCAAATATGGTTTTGGTATGTTTACTTCTAGTTTTTTTTCTTCTTCTTTGACACTTTTTTTTTGCGGGCAATGTGTTGTGATTCTTGTGTTTCTCTTTTAAGGAAAACAAAAAATCCAAAAAAGCAAATGTTAGCTAACGTGCGTCTTAAACGATCGTTTCTAAGGTTACGTGGGTTGCTCTAAGGAGGGGAAGAGGGGAGGGGGGGAAGACCCGAGGCTGTGTAATCGCAGCACCGCCAGTTAGCACGTCCTTAGCTAAATAAAGAAATCAGCAAACAAACAAACAAGCCAGCAAACCCAACGACCGGGATCGGCTCCCAGGTCCGAGGCTGCGAAGTGCCTCAAAGTCATTCCCAAAGCGGCGGCCGGGGCTGGGGATGGGGCCGGGGCTGGGGCTGCGGGCGGGGACGGGGCTCCGCGATCGGACCGCGCCGGGGCTGCGGCTGGCATAGCTTATAGATACAGATATAGATATATTTAAGGGGGAAGGGGGGGGGGAAATAAATAAATAAATAAAATAAAGGAAAAAGGTCGGTGGGGAAGGTATAGCGCTAAGATCCCCTCTCTCTCCCCCTCCGGTAGCTTCCCTGGTTAAGTACAATGGAAAGAAGCTGGAATATACTCACCCTCCGAAGGTGTGGTTGGCGGCGCGGCGGAGGCTTTATGGCAATTATTTATCCTTGCTTTATTACGGCAAAAAGGCGCAGATCTGAGTTTAAGCAGCAAAAGTGTTTTGCTCTGACAGCCGCGTGCGAGGCACGGTTCCTCGTTTTAAGAAAAGAAAAAAAAAAATCACAAAACCGGATCACCCCCCAACCCCCCATCCCTGACCACTATCCCTTAAAAATACCTATTCGGCACAGGGCTGGCAGGAACCCTGACGCAGAAATCTTATAGTCCGGTCTAGGAGTGCCCAAGCCAATTAATTTTAAATCCTTAGGAATTAATCAGATTAAAATGTACAGAAGTTTCATTCTCGTATGCATACGTGAGCCAAAAGTCGTTTCCCTTTAAGAGATCCTTTTCTTTTAAAGTTGAATTTTAGGCAGATAAGAGACTTACACTAGGGGGCAGCCAGATACTGTACTTGCTCCAATCTTAAGCAATTTTTTTTCCCTCTCTCACAGCATATGCTCTGATTTAGCACTGTAAATTTTTCAGAGGACCCAACTCTGACAGCCCCTGGTGATTTTCAAAGTACCACAAGCCAGTGGTTAAAAATTGCATTGACTTGGAAGTTCAGAGGCACACAATAGGAGCCACTTTCCCTATTCATGGAACTTCAGTGTGGTGGAAGAGAAAAACACACACATACTACATTGAGGGAGAAGAGGAATTCATTGAATTCTGTTAGACGTAACTGCTTTCCACTGAGTTCAGAGCGAAACTCGGTATTTGTTCGATGCTCTATTCATATTGCGATTTAATCTAGAAAGAATTAGAGGGCTGCAAGGCAGCTTTCTGCCAGGGAAGCAGCTTCCCTCTCTTCCTCCTTGTTTAAAAAACCCCAAGATTTACACCGGCTCTATCCCCAACTCTATTTTAGCAAAATAAATCCTTCCTCTCCCTCTCATTACAATAAATTTACATCTGCAGTAAAATGGCAGGAGGGATGCGCTTATTTATTTGGAATAAAAACAATAGAGCCTTACTTCTAAACAGAGCATCTCTATTGTGACGGGGCTCGGAGAAGGACAGCGGAGAACGTCCCCTTCTTCGCGAGGCGCTCGGGTCTCAAATAGGATTTAGCAAAATGAACCGTAGTTCATTTTCCCATTCACCCGCTCTGCCTCAGCCCACTCACAAACAAATGGCAAAGCGGCGAACGGTGCTAATAGAGAGTTACACCGCTCCATCCCTCGAAGAGCAAACAGTTAATGCGGGGCATTCTTCATTAATGCTCGAGCGGTCGGCGGCACGGCGGTGTGTGAGCGTGTATCAGTGGCTTTGCATTGCTACGATCGTGTATTAATATCGTGGGTGCTGCGAAAACCGCTTTCCCTTCTGATTTCCGCGCCGAGGACGGTATTAATGTTTTTGCACATGGCGAATTAATCCTGTTTACTTTGTCAGGTTCGAGGCAGGAAAGCCTTTATTTTGTTTTTATTCCTCTGGAAATCCAACCTCGGCAGCAATGTGGGACCGTTCCGCGCCTTGTGCTCCATCCCTGCCCGGGGCTCAGCCCCTGTCCTTAGGGCCACTCGCGAACCAGAAGGCGCTCACACCCTTTTACCGGGGACAGACGCCTTTTCCCCTTCCCGGACCTCGGGCGCGGGTCGTCGTGCTCGGGCAGCTCCGTGTAACGGAGCCGCAGAGCATCTCGACCCGCGGGGTCCCGGCTTTGTGCCCGGTGAGCCCGCCGCTCCGCAGCACCTGCGGCTGCCAGGCGTGTTCTTGCTTGTGACACCGGGACGGAGCGCGGGGCGCGGAGCCCTTCGGATCCTACTGAGCCCTTCGGATCCTACTGAGCCCTGCGGGGCTGCGGCCGTGCCCCGCGGGCGGCTCGGCTCCGGCTGCGCGCTGCCCGCTGGGCGCTAACGCGGGTTCCGTGCCCTCTCTCGGTCCGATCGCCGCTCTCGGCGCCCGTCGGCCGCGTCGGCCGCGATACGGAGCCGGAGCTCCGCTCCGTGCGGGATGGCTCCCGCCGCGGCGGTGCTCTGAGGGCTGCGGTACTGCGTGGAGCGAGGAGAGAAAGGGAAATAGAAAGAGCACAAAGTTAGGGCGAGGAGACGGTGCGGGGCGCGGAGGCGTGCGGGGAGAAGCGCCGCTCCGGGGCCGCGCGGAGGGCTCCGCAGGTGCCGCGAAGCGGCCCGGCCCGGCCTGGCCTCGCCCTGCCCCGCGCGGCCGCGCCGCGTGACCCCGAGGGCCCGCGCCGCGCGTTCGTGTCCCTGCGCTCCGCTTTATCCCCCGCGTTTCCCTCCGCCGCCGCCCGCCGCCAGGTGAGCCCCAAGCGGGCACCCGGAGCGGGGCTGAGCTCCGCGCGCGGCCCCACAGCGGCGGCCTTTAGGACCGCGCGGGGCGGGCGAGCGCGCGGCGGCGGCCATGGCAGGGGCCGCGCACAGAGGGCGTCGCGCGCGGCCCAATGAGGACCGACGGGGGCGGGCGCGCGCGGAGCTTTCGCCCAGTCAAACGCCGCCGGCTCGCCTTATAAGGCCGCGCGGTCGCCATGGCGACGTGCGCTAAGTTGCAGCAGTCGTGTCAAAGTTCACTCTCCCGCCAGCGGGGCGAGCGGCCGGCGGGGAGCGCGCACACCACCCGGCCGCGCCCCCGCGCCCCTCCCTCTCCCCTCTCTCCCTCCTCCTCCCACCGGGGGGGGGCGCGCTGGGGGAAGGGCCCGCGCTCCCCTCCCTCTCCCTCTCCCCCCTCCCTCGGGCTGAGGCGCGATGCTGCGCGCCGCGCCGTGATCCTTCCCTCTCCTCCTCCTCCTCCCGCTCCCCTCTTTTATCATCCCGCCCGGCTGGCGAGTTGACTCCTTCCCTCCCCCCCCTCTCCCCCCCCCCCCCCCGCCCCGCCGCCCCCCTTTCCCTCCTTCCCCCCCCCCCCCCCCCCGCCCGCGCCGTGAGCACCGGCGGCGCGGAGGCGAGAGCCCACTTGCGAGGCGGCACAAGCAGCATAAGGCAGCAGCGGCGCGGCGGAGCCCGGGCGGCGGCAGCGAGGAGCGATCGGCGGAGCGGCGGAGGAGAGAATTAATAAAGCGGCCCCCCCCAATTTAAAAAAAAAAAAAAAAAAAAAAAAAAAAAAAGCAAAAAAAAAATATATAATAATAATAAAAAGAGACAGAGACAGAGAGAGAGAGAAAGCAGCGAGCGCGGCGCGAGGAAGAATTAAAGAGAGGAAGAATTAAAGCCGGCGGAGGAGGAGGAGGAGGGAGGAGGAGAGACGGAGCGCGGAGAGAGGAGGAAAGAGAAAAAAAAAAAAAAAAAGCCGCCCGCACACAACACAAAGCGGAGCGCGGCGGTGGATGTGGCTGCGGCGCTCAGGACTCGCGGCGAGAGCGGCCCCCAGCAGCCCCGCCGCCCGCCGCCGCCCCGCGCCTCCCGCGGCCGCGGCGTTCCCCGGCTGTTCGTCCGCGCCTTGATGGCTTTCCTGAATGGCTGACGGCGAGCTGCCCTGGAGCTGGCCCCCCGGCACCACCACCACCACCACCCGCCTCTCCGCCGGCAACTCCGCTGCGGATCGGCGCTGAGAGCAGCGGGCACAGCGGCGAAGGGATTTTTTTTTTTTTTTTTTTTTTTTTCCTCTCTTTCTCTTTTTTCTCTCCCCCCCCATCCCTCCCCCCCCCCCCTTTTTTTTTTTTTTTTCCCCCTTTTCTCCCTTCTCTCTCCTCCGTGCTCGGCGCCGAGGAGCTCCGGAGACAAAAAAAAAAGGGGGAGAAAAAAAATAATAATAAACATTTTTAAAGATATATATATATATTATTTTTTTTTTTGAGCAACAAAAGGGAGAGAGAGGGAAAGAGAAAGAGAGGAGGAGGAGAGGAAAAAAAAAACACCAAGCGAACTGCTGCAAAAGCTGAGCTGCAGAGCAAAGCAAACAAACTTTGAAAATAAAGGGGGAACAGGAAGTTTGGCAACGGTGTCCAATAGATATGGCAATGGTAGTCGGTGCGTGGCGAGACCCCCAGGACGATGTGCCCGGAGCTCAGGGAACGCAGCCAGCGCCCGCCCCGCCGGTGCAGGGCCCCCCGGCCGGGACCCCGCACACCCCGCAGACCCCGGGGCCCGGCGGCCCCCCCAGCACGCCAGCGCAGAGCAACGCGGCGAGCCAGCAGAGCCAAGGGGACAAGCAGCAGCAGCAGCAGCACATTGAGTGCGTGGTTTGTGGGGACAAGTCTAGTGGCAAACACTACGGCCAGTTTACCTGCGAGGGTTGCAAGAGTTTCTTCAAGCGGAGTGTAAGGAGGAATCTCAGCTACACTTGTCGTGCCAACAGGAACTGTCCCATTGACCAGCACCACCGCAATCAGTGTCAGTACTGCCGCCTCAAAAAATGCCTCAAAGTTGGCATGAGACGGGAAGGTATTGGGATTTCATTTGTTTTGCAATTTTATTTTTTTCCTCACTCGCTGCCTTTTAGGTTTGCTTTTATTATTATTGTTGTTATTTTGAATTATGACGATTATGCTTTTATTGTTAACCTCCCTTCCTTCCCTCCCCCCCTCCTCCCCAACCTCAACCCCACCAGAACCCTCCTCCCCTCCCGAATAAACTTTCTCTTCGTGAAAGAAAGAACCGTGGGAGGGGAGGAGGGGGCTCCCGCATGCTGCCCCGGAACCCACTGCGGCCGTCGCCGTGTGCCGGGGGGCGGCTGCTCGGGGACGGATTTCCACTCCGGAGCCGATGGCTCCGCCGGACGCTCGCTGTCCCCGCGGTCTCCCCCCCTGCATGCTCGGGGCTCCCCGCTCGCATTCGGCCCCCGGCCCGCGGCTTAACCCAGGCGGTTCGAATTACGGTTACAATGGAACTCACCCTCCCGAGGGCTCCACAGCACTCCACTGTGGATTCCCAACCGGATTTTCCCTCCTCTAAAAACACATAGACACATCCCTCCCTCCGTGTGTGTGTGTGTGTGTGTATCGCCGTGTGCCTGCCTCTCCCCTCGCTCTGACCCCACTTTTCTCCTTCCTTCCTTCTCCCCGTCCTTCCCACGGGGGTGAGCAGCACCCAGAAGGAAGCGAGGGGCGATGGGGGCTTTGTGCTATAAAATTAGCCGGGAAATGTGAGCCCGCGGCCCCGCAGCGCGTCTGGACGCTGCTATGTAGGTTAAGGGTGAGGGGGCTCGGGACTTGCCGGGCTTCTCTTTGTGTTCCTGGGGGGGGAACCGGGCTCGGAGCGCGGCCGGCAGCGAGCAGAGCCCGAGCGCGGTGTCCGCCGTCCCCTCGCCGCCGTCCCCCTGTCCCCCGGCCCCTTTTTCTCTTTCCTTTTTTCCTCTCCCCGTGTCAATGTCTGAACAAAACGCCACAGGCCCGCTTCCACGGGAAGGTGCCGCCGGATAAAGCCTGGCCCTGGGGGGGAGGTGATGCTGGGGCTGCTCGTTCCTCGCTTGCTTTTTCTTTTATTCTTTTCGGGGGTTGCGAAGTGTCGGTGCCCTCTGCCCCCTGGACGGCCCTCTCCCCCAGCCCCAAATCGATAAAGCTGCTTTGGTCGAAATGAAGGAAAACACAAAGCGTGGTCGTAGGAGGGGTAGAAGGTGTGTGTGTAGGGGGGGGTTCGCTGGGTCCTGCCGTGTGCGGGAGGTGAGGCTGTGCCGGGCCGGGGACGCGCTGGTCTCGGGCCGTGGCACGGCCGCACGAAGCGGGTTCGGGTCTGGCGGCGCTCGGAGCAATTCAGATATTAATAGCTGTAGTTTCTTCTTTATTCACTGCAGCGGTCCAGAGGGGCAGAATGCCACCCACACAGCCAACTCACGGTCAGTTCGCCTTGACAAACGGGGACCCTCTCAACTGCCATTCCTATCTATCCGGATATATCTCCCTTCTTCTGAGAGCAGAGCCCTACCCCACCTCCCGCTTTGGCAGTCAGTGCATGCAACCCAACAACATCATGGGCATCGAGAACATTTGCGAACTGGCAGCTCGGATGCTCTTCAGCGCGGTGGAGTGGGCCAGGAATATCCCCTTCTTCCCAGACCTGCAGATCACAGACCAGGTGGCCCTACTCAGGCTGACCTGGAGCGAGTTGTTCGTGCTCAACGCCGCCCAGTGCTCCATGCCCCTCCATGTAGCCCCGCTGCTGGCAGCCGCCGGCCTCCACGCTTCGCCAATGTCTGCTGACCGAGTGGTCGCCTTTATGGACCACATACGAATCTTCCAAGAGCAAGTAGAAAAACTGAAAGCGTTGCATGTCGACTCCGCAGAATATAGCTGTTTAAAGGCCATAGTCCTCTTCACCTCAGGTAGGCAGCGTTTCTTTGCTCTCCCCTTCCTCCCCCTGCCCCTCTGAGAGGTGTTTGCTCTTTGCAAAGTGTTGCTGCCTTTGCCAGCCCCGCTGCCCTGCCAGGAGTGGGGCTGGGGGGCTACTCGCGGGGCCTCGGCTCTCAGCAGCCCTCAAGCGTGGGCTGCGGGGGGAAATAACCCATCACAACGATGAGAAATAGGCAGGGAAGCGCACCCCGAGCCTCGCTGCATCAGGCTGGGGAAGGGGGATAGAGAGGGCTCGGGGGGAGGCACCCATTCGCCACAAGAGACTGCGCTTTTCCCATTGAAAATAATATTTTATTTAACAGTCTAGCTCTGGGTTGTTGCATTTAATGACACGCATCCGAACAGCAGCAAAAATCTGTTTGATGTTGTTAAATACAAGGCGTCCTATCAGTGAAACCACTTTAAAAAGAGTATCATTTAATGGGCAGCCAGGAAGGAAGGGGGGCAGGGAGGGGGGAAAGCCCTGCAGGATTAAAACTTGAATTAAAAAATAATAACAATGATTAAAAAAAACTTAAATGCGCAAAGCTGAGTTTAAAATACGTTCCCTGCCATCCCATAAAATAAAATAAATCAACTTCCCAAAGAGCTGTCTCTGATTGAAACAGAACGTGGCAGCGAGCAGTTCTGTGTCATTGGAGCTAAAGGGGAAAAGTTTGCATTTGTACCCAGCAGGAGCTGCAGAGTGCAAAGCGAGGAGAGGGTGCGGAGGGATCATTACCATAAGCAGTCGGGGACAGCAGGAAAAAGTCAGAGCAGAGGGCAGGAGCTGTGCTCCGCCGAGCAGTTCCGGGGTGGCACAATGTGAGGAGAGCAGCTCGGGGCGCTGCTGGGATCATCAAAGCGAAGGGGAGGGGGTGGGGGGGGGGAAATATGTGTCAACTTTTGCTGCCTCGAAATAGTGCATGAGTTATAAAGCAATAATTGAGTGCGTTGTGAAATCTAATTAGCTTGCACTAGAGTTTAACCTGGGTGAGTAATAAACCTGATATTAACTCTGGAGGCTAAATATTTTTATTATTATTATTTTTAAATCTGCTCGCTAATTTGCGTAAGACGTGATCTCAGATCGCTAACTTGAAGGCTGCAGCCCTGCCAGTTTGGGGATGGAGTTTAAAAATCCCTAGATTTCTTCTGTAGCTCATTGGGAAGCTTGGGAAAGTGGCCACGCGATAAACATATGAATGGAAGCAGGACCTGTAAAATAATTACTCATCGGAGTTTTTTAAAGCCTGATATCAGGAAACAGGAAAAAAAAATGTAGTTTATGTGGGAAAAGGAGGGCTCACAATCCGCTCCTTGTTGTCTTAAAGGGGGTCTGGGGAACGAAGTCATTTTCTGGACTTTGTCCAGGTTCTGGGTCGTGACCTAAACTTCCTTTTATATATTATTGCTTTACACATTTAAAAAAAAAAAAAAAAGCCTTCTCCTCCCAATCTCCCCCCTCCCCCCTTCAACCACTCGTGCTGAGGTCCTGGGGTGACCCACGAGCACCTACTGGGGGGGTCCAGTGTGGGACCGCTGCCTGTGCGGCTCTGTTTGGGGTCCGGGCACATCTGGGGACGCCCCTTGGATCCCCCATACAGCCCCTGGGCTGCGGCCGCCCCAAGGAGCGGAGCCGAAACCTCTCCTTTCTCCCCAAATCACTTTATTATGATGATGATTATTATTTTTAGCCTTCTGAGAAAACAATCGTCCGATCCTGTCGTAACTGTTTAATTTATTGCTATTTTCCAAATGTGAGGCCTGGCGTGTAAATTGCCTCCCAACGAGATAAACACTCCTTCTTATCTCGATGCTGGGGAGATAGCCCCGTGCACAAGGAGGGCTCCGCACACGGCTCCCCAATAACACCACTGATGGAAAGCAGATGCACAGGGATGCACACACACACACACACACACATATACACACACACAGGATTTGCTCCTGCCTCTTTTTATTTATTTTTTTTTTCTTTTTTTCTTCTTCTTCTTCTTCTTCTTTTTTGTTTTTTTTTTTTACACGCAGAAAGAAAAAAAAAAAAAAAAAAAAAAAAAAGGAAAAACACAACAACTGGGTTCTAATGACTCGCAGAATATGCATGTGTTAGCCCTGTGCCTAGGAAAGCCACAGGGAGGTCAGGTCACAACCTGTGCTCTTTCAGCACAGACGTCTCTGATTTAAAGGGAAGTTATTGTATTTTAGCGTATCAGGAAAAAAATGTCCAGACCCTATCAGGGAGTTTTCTTCTTGTAAGGGCCTTTAGGTTTAAAAAGAAGAAGAAGAGGGGGAAAAAAAAAAAAAAATAAAATAAAAAGAAAAAGAAAAAAAAAAAGAAGGGGGAGTCGAGGGGGGGAAGAAAGAAAGAGAAAAGAGGGGGGAAAAGAAACAGCTCAAATGAACAGAGAGATCACAGTTTGCATGGCTGCCTCTGAATAGGCTAAACTGACAAGATCAGTTTTAAAGGGCCACTTAAATCAGTTTCAAAGACTGAAGAAAAACGCGTTGTCTTCTCTGGGGGAGAATCTGTTGCTGGATCCGGGGCGCCATTCTCTGTGGCTGGGCCGGTTTTTTAGCGTTATGATGATGATTTCCATCACTGCCATCAGCACGCCTTCCCATCGCACGCTTAGGCTCCCCACGCTTCTTTTCCAAGTGGGGGAGATGGAGCGGCTCCCCCCTCCCCTCGCTCCCCGCCCCGCCCCGGCCTTTCCCCGCACACCGGAGGTGGGGGGACCCGGGCAGCGCCCCCCAGCACACGGCCCCGCTCCTGCTGCTGCGGAGCCCCTCCAGGAGGGAGAGGTGTGGATAAGGACAGACATTGGCCCTATGGGTGATACCCACGGAGAGTCTCGGGTGGCGAGGTGATGGCGCACCATGCGCGCTTCTTTCTAGAAATTAAAAGAAAAAAAAAAAATCAAAATCAAAAAGAAAACTTTTTAATCTGATGATTGTTTTCTTTATTCTTTTCTTTCTTTTTATTTTTTTTTTAATTTATTTTTTATTTTTTTTAATACACTTTCTTCTAGATGCCTGTGGTCTCTCTGATGTAGCCCATGTTGAAAGTTTACAGGAGAAGTCACAGTGTGCTTTGGAAGAGTATGTTAGGAGCCAGTATCCCAACCAGCCAACACGATTCGGGAAGCTATTACTACGTCTCCCCTCCCTTCGCACTGTCTCCTCTTCTGTCATAGAGCAATTGTTTTTCGTCCGTTTGGTAGGTAAAACCCCCATAGAAACCCTAATCAGGGATATGTTACTGTCTGGCAGCAGTTTTAACTGGCCTTACATGTCCATTCAATAAAATATGAGAGAGAGAGAGAGAGAGAGAGAGAGAAAATAAAAACAAAAATAAAATAACAATTGAGAAGGGAGATGAGAGTGAAAGGAAAGCAAATGACATTTGGGTTCTGGTTGTTTCTTAAATTTCCTTCTGCTAAGAAAGGATGTAAAAGGATGTTACAAAGTTTGTGAAGACGGGGTTGGGGGTGGGGGGTGGGGGGGGAGGGAGGGAAATAATTAATGGACTGTGAATTAAAGGGAAAAAAAAAAGAGAGAGAGAGAGACTGTCACGTGAACTTTTACAGAACGCATTAAAAACTCCCGTGTCGCTCCGAAAATAAGAGTTGCTTCTTATCGTTTCTTTTGTACAAAAAAAAAAAAATAATTAAAAAAATACAAAAAAAAAAAAAACTAAAAAAAAAAAAAGAGAGAAAAAAGAAAGAAAGAAAGAAAGAAAAGGGGGAAAAAAGGAGGAAGAAGAAGGAAGGAGATGCGTTGGGCTTTTTCTTTTTTTCTTTTTTCTTCTTTTTTTTTTTTTTCTTCCTTTTTTTTTTTTGGTGGGGGGGAGGGGAGGGGGGTCGACTTTTGAAACAATTCTCGCTTAAAGTGCATTTAAAGGAAATTTGGAGAAAATGAGCAGAACGGAAGGAAGGAAAGTCTTTTTTTTTTTTTTTTTTTTTTTCCAAATGATGAATTGTCCTATGTGTCTATGTACCTATAGCTGTTCTTTTTTTCTTTTTTCTTTTTTTTTTTTTTTTTAATGTATTTTTCTGGTTTCAAACCAGTTTATTCTGTGGTTCTATAATATTTTTTTTTTTATATAATCTTGGCTTCTTTAAAAAAAAAACAAAAAAAAAAAACAAAAAAAAAAACTGTGTATCCTTTAAAATATATGTTCTGAAAGAATTAAAACTGAGTCCACGAACGTATCGTATAGGAAGGAAGGAAAAGAGAGAGATTGAGAGAGAGAGAGAGAGAAACACAAACTCAACATCACGGTGATGGAAGCGCACTTAAGGTGGTGACCCAAAATCTAAGCTTGAAGCTGAGAGAGCTATAATTATAGAGACCCGAATGAACCACACGTGTCATACAGCTCCCCCCAAATCTCGGTTTTTTGATATTTCGGACAGAAAATGAACTGTGGGGATTATATTCTAGGTAGAAGGAACTGTGTCCAAGACACACTGCGGTTTTGATTTAAAAGCAAACAAACAAGCGAAGTGAACTTTTGTAATTCGAATTGGGTTCCACATAGTTCATCATGAATTGTTATTAAACTCCTCTATCTGTTTGTATATTTGCAAGCCCTTTGTATTATAATAATTGTTGATATTTTCCCTTTTTAAAAAATACCATTGAAATCAGCATGACAAAATAACACTGTTGGCACTTATAGATAACGTGATTGATTCAGTATCTTAGAGTTTACAGTTTTGTGTTTAAAAAAAAAAAAAACTGAAGGTTTTTTTTTGTTTTATTTTTGTTTCTTTTTTTTTGTTGTTGGGTTTTTTTTGTTGTTTTTTAAGTGCAACATTTCTGTATACTGTAAAAGTTATAATAACTGAACTGTTTGGTCGAGTCTTTGTGTGTTATATTCCAAGGAAAATTGAAAGTATTCAGAAATTAAAATATTATTTGATATCTGAAACCTGTTTGGCTGTCATAAATGTCTTTCAGAAACCGCATTACTTCTCTATAGTTTGCAGTCATTTAGGCCCATAGGCGATTGATTTGTTTACTTGTCACAGTAAGTTTGTAGCAGATGTATTGTAGTGTATTTACCTGTTTAATTCCGGGCTGGGGGCGGAGGACTGAAGTTGGTGGTTGATCTGTGGTTTGAGGAAGCACCGTTCTGAAACGGTGAGCCAACAACCCCCCATTCATCCAATCCTCCTGGTAATTAAAAATGGATTTTCTGGAAGGAAAAGGAAAAAAAAAAAAAAAAAAAAAAAGGAAAAGAAAAAAGAAAAAAAAAAAAAAAAGAAAAAAAACACACACAAAAAAAAAGGCCCTTATTTTTGTCACCCTGAAGTGCCTGCGTAGGAAAGGTATTGTTGTGAAGAAGTATTAGAAATCTGGAGATCGGTATCTATTTTATGATCAGAATGGGGCGAAAATCTTTTGTAAATGTCTGACATACGCGCACAAGATCATTCAAGCAAGGTAATAGCAGTATTGTAAATATAGGTCAGTTGTTTGCAATGAGTTTTCTTGAAGTACGTGTGATTTTTTTACAACGCTCTGTAGTTGCCATCTATCGTTGTCATTGAGAGGTCTTCAATTGGAGTGGCTGTAGCTTCTAGCACTGAGGAGTCGGTTTTTCATGTATATATCCCCTCCAGCGGATCGGTCTTTTTGCTTTTGCCCTCGGACTGTACGAACGCTCCCCACGGGTCGCTCCCCGTACACGGCCACGCGCGGGCGGCCACGCAGCCCCGTCCCGCAGGGCCTCCCGCAGCGCCGCTCACCCAGCGGGCAGAGCCGCAGCCGGGCAGCGCTCGGGGCGACGCGAGGTGGTTCGGAAGGAAGGGCTTTGCTCTTTGGTTTTGTGCGTCTGCGGGTCATTTTTATTTTCTCCTCTCTCTCCCCTCCCTCACCTCCCCTCCCCTCCCCGGCCGCCCTCCCGTTGCTCTGTGGCGGATGCTCTGGATGCGAAAGCTCGCAATTTTGTTTCCCGGCTGAGGATTCCCCTTCTCCCCTTTGCCACGCTTTGGCCACACCGTGCTGTGGTCTCGCAGACGGGGGAGGGAGAGGGCTCGTTCCGTAAAGTGGACTCCAGCCCGGGCTGTGGCCGCTGGGGCCGAGGGTGCAGGGCTGTGAGCCGAGCTGGGCTCTCCATCTGAATCATGGCTCCTTTCCTATAAATATATAAATATCTATAAATATATAAATATACTATTATTGCAGGGGATTGCTGACCTCTAGATTTAGCTTTTTCTATTGCAAGTGCTATCCATGTGAGTGTGTGTGTGTGAAGTTTTTATGCTTACTAAGAACACAGGATCTTGACTTGTTTGTTTTGTGTTAGTTTATTGTAAACAACCATTTGTTGTAAATTGTTATTGGCATTAAATTATAATTTATGATTTTCAAATCCAAAACATTCTCCGCTTTTTATGTCGTAAAGCCTGTAAGCTCTCTCTGTATTTATAAGTTCCTCGCAGCAAGCTTTGGTTCGCTGAGAATAATAGTAAACAGAAAAGCACCAGGGTTCAATCAGAGCACACCCGCACGCACACCCGCACGCACGAGCCCCATGGATATGCAGACCTATATGGGTCTGCAGTGCTCCGAGAGGGATTTGTTTAGGGACTGCAGTTAGTTTTAAGTTTATAGCATTTAAAGAAAGTTTTTCTTTTCATGCTGAGTTAGAACAAAAGATCTACCCAAAGATTGAATTGGACAAAAGGGGAGGGTTGGGATCGAGAAGCTGGTTCTATGTGGAACTGAGGAGATCTTCTTTTAAAGAGGGAAGGGGGGAAAAAAAAAAGAAAGCTGCTAAACATGGCGACTCTTTCCCTTTAAGTCTCTATTTTTTTCTTCCCTTGCCGTCCCCCCCCAACCCTCCCTCTCTTTTTTTCTCCCTTTTTTTGTTTTTTCCTCTCATTTTTTCTGTTTTTGTTTGGGTTTTAAATCTCGATTCCTTCCCCACTACGGGCGCGGGGACTGGCGGGGAGAGACCCGAAGGCGACCCGGAACGAGAGCTGCAGAGAGCAGCTCGGGCACCGGGATTCGCCTCCCCTCCTCCTCCTCTTCCTCCTCCTCCTCTTCCTCCGCGCCGCCGCTCGCCCGAAGCTTCCCCGGCCCCGCCGGCGGGGGGGGGGGTTGGGGGGGGAGGCGGCTGCGCGGGCGCGGAGGGGGCGCGGAGGGGGCGCGGAGGGGAGGCGGCTCTCCCAAGTTCAGACAAAAGCGGAGGGCTGGGGCGAGAGGAGGCGCCTGGCGGGCGGTGCCAGCCCGCCCGTGGGGCTGCCGGGGCCGGGAGCAGCTCGCGGCCCCGCTGGGCTCCCACCCGGGGGGTTGGGGAAGGGGTGGGGGGAGGTGGAGAACCCCCCGCTCCGCGCGGCGGGGAGGGAAAACCCGCGGTGGGAAGCGCGTGGGAAAAGCCCTGCGCCGGGCATTGCGATGAGCTGCAACCCACAACATGGCGGCCCCGGCCTTGGCTTGCGCGCCGCGCGGATCCGTCGCTTCCAGCGGCAGTGCGGGGGGCCCGAGACCCGCGCGGGGGCGGCCGCGGGTGGCGGAATGGCGGGGACGGAGGGCGCGGAGCCCCGCGGAGCTGCGCCGCTCGCGGACCGCGGCGATGAGCCGGGGAAGCGACTCCCCCGTGCGAGCGCGACCCACCCGGGTCGGACCCACTGTGGGCTCGGGGAGTCACCGGCAGATGCGACAAAATAAGGGGATGGGGGGGGGGGGGTTGCGGATAGAAGGGGAACGGAGCCGCTGCGAGGCGCTCCGGCGGTGGGAAGCCGGCTGGGGGGTTCTTTTTATTTTAATTAAAACTTTCGTGGGTCCCGGGGATCGTGCTCGCTCCGCTTTGCTTTGTAGGGTGGAAAGAGATACACGGAGCAATGCAGGCCTTGTCAGGATTTATTGAAGTCGGGTTTAAAAAACGTGCTTCAGATGATTTTTCCCATTTTCTCAGATTTCAAAGGCTCCCCGCAGTGCGGCTGCCTAATTAATGGTGAAATTCAACTAAATCTAATTATGCAGTAATTTTAAAGCAGTTAGTCCTGGGCGCTGCTTTGTAATAGGAACCCAGTTTTTAAAGTTTGCTTAATGTGTTGGTTTAGGGAGCTGGGGAGGAGAAGGGTGTGAGGGACAGAGCGCTGCTTTTTATTATTATTATTATTATTTCCCTCCCCCCATTATATTGTAAAGCAAAGAAACGCGAACTGCAAACCCCAACCACGCAGCGAAAGGGCCGGAGCGGGGCCGTGTTATCCGTCGGATGTGATACGGGTATTGAGTGAGAAGCACCAGCGAAAGTGTAAATAACCCAGTAGTTAATAGGGACCATAAAGGTATTCCCGGCCTGTGGGTTTCCAAGTGCCAAGCTGTTGGAGAGAGGATCTTGAGTCCTGCGGTAATAAAGGGGCAACGGAGACACACAGCGTCTCTTCTTGGGAAATAGAAACCAGATTTCTGCTATTGAACATCTATTGTCATTAAGAGGAGAGGCTTGTGCTCACGGAGTTATAAATCTTATCACCCTTTTGATAACACAGTTGTAATCAGTTAGCATCACATTCAAACCCAATTGTAAAACTGCCTAATTTAATATGTCATACATGTCATTAAAACTTTATTTTCCCCCCTTCTCTTTTTTTTTTTTCCCCTCTACCTTCCCATCCCCCATCTGTAAAATGTCAACAGAGCGGCGTGGCACAGCGGGGTGGGGGTGGGGGGTTCACCCTCTCCCACCTGGGGCAGAGGGAGCAGAGCGTTAGGGGCCAAAATAAAATCCAAAGGGGAGGGGTGGGCGACCAGGGAGAGGAAAACGCGGTTGTGATGGAAGGGCTGCAATCGCCCAGTGAAGTTCTTTGAAAGAAACTTGTCTCATGATTAGCTAAGCAAACACATCTGCTTTCCTAGTTTGGGCTTAGCTAATTACCAAAACAAAGGGGCCGTTTCTTCTTCTACCTTTGCTGGAAAGGAGATGTTATTTCAGCAGTGCTGTCCCTCCACCCCCCCGGCCCCGCACGCACCCGCAGCCCCGTCCCAGCTCCGCACCGCGCTCCTTCATTAGGATCACCGGTGGGGAAATGGGATCGCGCACCCCTCTTCCTACACGCTGAGCTTTGCCATTCCCCCCTTTGGAACAATATTTTTCCACCAAATGTCCCCGCGGCGGTGGAGGTGGGGTGGGAAGGGAGGGGGTTGGAAGGGGGGGGGGAGAACGGTGGTTTAGAATTGCGGACCAACTTCGCAGCTATTTGAATCAAGGCTGCGCCCGGTTGATTTTAGTTGACAGAGCGTGTGTTGAGGCTGAACTCTATAATTTGCACTTCTGTTCTTTTATTAGAGTTGGACAACGAACTAATGAGCTTTCCCCCGGCACAGTGTCACTTGTATTTATTTTCTTTGGGAAACTTTTAGATAGAGGAACTGTTCTGGAGGAAGGGCAGCGGCCGAGGGATGGGTTCGAGGTTTTTTTTTCTTCTGGAGGTGCGGGGAATCTCCTCTTGGGGAGGGGGGGATGCTGTGCGTCCCTGACGGCCCTTTGCGAAGGGTCGAGCTGCGAGCTGCGTGTGATCCCGGCGGTGCAGCCTCGCCGGGGCTCGGGGCCGGGATGGCAACGCGGAGGAGATGCTGGAAACCCGAAGTAAAACGCAGCTCTCCGTGGGGCCGCATCGGTGGGAGCTGCTGGCAAAGGGTAGAGCGAGGGGAGCAGGGAGAGGCCCAGCGTGTGTCTGCGAGACTAAGGGAAGAGGGGCTGATAGAGATACGGAGAGGTTAAAAAAATATATAGAGAAAGGGAAGAAAAACCCAAAGGAAGGATTTCCACGCTCGCAAAAAGCAGGGCGAAGGGTTTGTCGCTACGTGCCCACCAACGCACGGGAACGCTGCGCTGCTCCGAGCCCGCTGGCGCCGTGCGAGCCGGGAGATAGCCTGAATTTTGATTCTAGCGTCTTGTCTTTGAACCGGGCCTTTCGGTTTATTAAGGCAGGAAGAGGAACTCAGCGATCCTCTTTGAAACACGCTCGGTTTAACTATTTTACACAAGTTTGCCAAGGTCCCTGGAGATTCTCCAGTTGAAGAAGATTGAAATTAGAGTTAAAAGCCGGCGGGGGGGCGGGGGTGGAGGGCGAGTGTGAAAGAGGGTGATGAATCCATCGCGGGCGCTCTCTGCATTCTGCTGCCGTCGGTCGCAACGGAGCGATGCGGGCAACGCTGCTCGGTCCGTGCGCGCAGATCCGCGTGTGTGCCGCACCGCCGCACCTCTATGGCCGCACGCACACGCGTAGCGCGTAGGCCACGGTCAGTGTTCCGAGAAACGCAGCAGAAAAATCTGCTCTTCTGTGTGGCTGCCGAAATGCGCCCGATGACCGCCTCCAACAGCTCCGCTCCCAAACTTCGCCTTTTCTTTGTTTTCTTTTCTTTATTCCTTTTCTTCCCACCCCCCCCACCCCCCCAAACCCCCTCCTTGTAAATTGCTGTTAACGTGTGTCTTTATGTTCTGTCTATAACTAGGATGTAATCAGGCGCCCCATGTCTCTCTCTGAAAGCATTTAATAAATGTCTATTAAAGCGCTACAAATGTAAGATAAATTCAGCGGCGCGGCTGTCTCCCCGTTCCCAAACGGTAATGATGGATTTATCAACAGGGATTCGCCTTCAGCGCAGTGAGGGAGATTTACTCAACAAATAAGTCGGAAAAGCACCCATCCAAATACAACCATTTGTACGGAACCTGATTTCTTTACAGCACCACAGATTCGAGAGAACACACCGCCTATTGCCTTTCCTCTGTTATTATTTTTCGCTTTTTCTTTTCTTTTTCTTTTTTTTTTTTCCCCTTCCGCCCTCCTTTTATCTCCCCCCCCCCCCCCCCTCCCCTTTCCCACACGGTCGGTGCTTGTATCCCTGGTTGGGGAGCCTTATTGGTAGGGGAAGCTCACAGACTCGGGCAGAGCGGGTCAGTGCCCCATTTCTCCGCATCGCCCCCATCCTCTTTCCATATTTCCCCCATTTCACCCTAAAACACCGACGAGACGCGTGTTTAGGTCTCAAAACTCGTCGAGCTTCGGAGTGTAAGGTGGATGATGGTAAAGGGGGAGATTCGCCCCCCGAACGTCCCTCGTGCCGCTCCCCAAACGCGGAGGCACCGCCCGGAGAGATGCTGCGCTCCCGCTGACACCGCTCCCCTTTTTCCCAGCCTTTGCTTTGAACCCTTCCCATTAGCGTGGATGCGGATAAAAGGAGCGAACTCAGAAGGAACCACCATTCATTGTTGGATTCGAGCACTGTAAAAAAAAAAAAAAAAAAAAAAAAAAAAAAGAAAAAATTACTGAAATGCGGCCGCGTAGCGCCCTGCGGATTATTTCCCTTTCCTAGAAAGTATCTCCCAACCTCAGCTCTCTCCCTCCCCCCAACATAACAACCCCCCCTCCCCCTCCGATCTTGACCACATCTTTCTGCGATTCGTCTTGGGAAAAAAAAAAAATAGCATGTGTTGATGTGATGGAGTCCTTTAAACAACGGGGATGCGAGAGCGGTGTTCGTGCTGAAACGTTAACCCTGGTTCTGAATTTCCTTCCTTTCCAATAGCTGCTTCTATTTTACCCTTCCCGGATCTCCGATTTAAGCATCCAGGAGCAATATTGGCTTCTTAGAGTCGTATACATTTGAATTTCCTTTAATTTAATTTCGGTGTTGTACTTAAAATGACAATAAATAAAGCCGAAAACTTGTATTTTTTTTTCTTTATTTTTTTCCTTTTTTTCTTTTTCTTTTTTTTTTTCTTTTTGGTGAGTTTTTTATTCTCCCCTAGAAATTTCATTGAGATGTCTCTGTACTTTGTTTGTCAGTTATCTTTGTTCCTTTTAAATAAAGGGCTTTTAAATGGACTTATTGCTCCCAGCGTGGGTTCTTCTCTCTAAATGTTAGAAAATTGTGCCATCTACCCGCTATTCTAAGTACTGTCACACTCGGAGACCTCCAAGGACCTTCCAGCCCCGACTTCAATACAGCCGTGTCAAAGGGTGCCTAGTAGCGAAAGGAGAAAGGTTGGCGTGGGTTTTACAGATTTCCAGCCTGAATCGCTCTGTGAAGCGCCGAAATGATCTGCAGAGATGCAGTTGGGCTCCTTTGATTGCTGCGTCCCCGGCCCGGGGACTAATGAAGCCGCTCTGCCTCTGCCCCATCGCACTTTCTCTGCTGTGCGGAGTTTCCGTGCTCATTTCAGCCCTGAGAAGTGGGGGTGTGCCGAGGGGGGGGTGGAGGGATGGGGGGTTGGGGGGGGGGGGGGAAAGGCAGCCATTCTCCTGTCTTGGCTTGCTTTTTTTTTTCCCTTTGAAATAGACAGATATTTATAGCCGTGGCCTCTGATGATGAAAATATATTGCTGTTAATTGGGAGGTGGGGTGGGTGGGGGGGGATAAAAAAGGGATTTCTGTGAGGTTGGTTGTGACGGATCGGCTCAGGGTGCTGCTGGGTGAGCTTCCGAGGGGGAATGAAAGAAATAGAGATGTACGTCAACTTTGGAGGCCCTTCCACCTCCATCCAAAGGCTGCGCACAGCCACCCTGCCCTGCCCTTACCCGGACACTATAATTAAAAAGCAGATATCGAAACCTTTCTTGCTTGTGGGCTCACGGAAGAAGTTGAGCAGTTCTTTGGTTCTTCTTCCTTTTTTCCCCCCACCGTCCCATCCCACCCCATCAGAAGTTCTCCCAAATCAGTTCTAACAGATCATCAGCGTTCAGGTTGACGGTGCGGCCGCACATCCTCGAACTGATCGGGATGTGCGGAGGGGATCTGAGTGTCACAGAGTATTTCTGGGCGGGGGAAAAGCCCCGGGACGCTGCGGGACTTTGACGATTTGTTTCACATCTTTCGAGAAACGGTGTTTTAAGCAACGTACAATTAAAACCATGTCGCTCTTGGGATAAATTCCGAGAATCTCCAATAGAAATCGGTTTCGATCCCGGGATACTTGTTGCTAAAGCAGATCTATATCACAAAACCGAAGAGGAGAAGCAGGCAGCCAGGGGCAGCTCTGCTCCAGCTGTAGTTTTTCAGCCCCGCTCCCCTGACCAGACAGGCTGTGCAGTCTCTTCTCCGATTTCCCAGTTGGCATTTATTCTCGTCGGAACATCCCGGCGCCGCAGAATCCCTTTCTCTCCCTTTTTCTGTGCCTTCCCCGTTTGTTCCTTTTCGGGCTATAGGGGCAGTTTCGCGGTTTGATTCCCCCCCCCCCCACACACACACACCCCTCCCCGTTTGATTCTTCCCGACGTCGTTTTCTCTATAACGGTGAGTATTTCTGCTGGTCAGATATTGGAGTTCAAACTTTACCCCACTACCTGCAGGCGACCCTGCCCTCCTCCCTTCCTCCTGTCCGGAGAGTCCAAATTGTGACAGCGGCTTCCCCAGCCGCTCCCTAACCTTCATCACGGACTGTTCGCCCACGTTAAGTCCCATCTCCCCACACTCCACTACGCTTTCCTGAGCCCCTGCCACACCGCGGGGTCGGCCCCCGCTCACGTACGAGGGTTCAGGGACCGCTGCTGTGCGTGACAGCTTTGTTTTTCGGGATGAGAAAACTCGTCCCCGGTTGTGGATGCAACGGAGCCCACCGGCAGTTTTTCCTGCCTCCATAATCTAATCTCAGCCAACAAGTTTCTGCCTTTACTCCTGCAACATTACTAATTAACGACCCTTGGGAATTAAGCGCACAGTGACCTAAAATTTCCTGCTCTCGCTGATAGTTGTGCTTTGCCTAAAAAACAAACAACCCCCCCAAAAAATAGAACAAAAAAACCCCAAAAAATAAACAAACAAAAAAACGAAAAATAATGATAATAAAAAATAACGGTGATAATGAAACCTCCGGGAGAAGTATAGATGAGTTGACTTAAAGGAAAAGCATTAAAAACATTAGAAGAGGCATCGGGCATCCTATCGGGTTTTACACCCATTCTGAATTGAGCTTAAAGGAGCGAATGGAAGGGCTGAACCCAGCAAACTTTGCTGGACGTTGCTCAGCTCCGACTCCATCTCTCCCTCCCTGCAGCCAACGGCAGCCCGGACAATAGGAGGAGGTCAGAGCCCGTCCCTCTGCCTGTGTTGTCTGCAGGAACTCGGGCAGAGCGCTGCTACCTTCCTCGGCTGCCTTACAGCGATTCGTTTTATGATGCTCCACGCCTGATAGCCACCCCCTCCCCGCTCGGATTTTGTGTTTCCTATTCTCTGTATGGGAGGCCGATTCATTTTGCACTGTCACTATTTCCAGTATTGTGGGTTTACTGATGTCTTAGTTTAAGAAAAAAAGTACCCTATTCCTACCCAAAGATTTCATTAGCTCCGCTGGCTGCTTTTAAGACAGCAGCTCTCTCTCTCTCTCTCCCCTCTGGATGAATGTATCCAATCCCTTCATCTTCTCACGTTTTATTTCGAGGTTTTGCTGCGAATCTGACATCCCGGCCGGGTCGGTTGCTCTCAGCCCTCCAGCCTCCATCTCTGCCCCAGTACCCAACTCCCAGCCCTACCAACAGCCCCGGCTCGCCCTCCCAGCGCCGGGGGATGGGGGATCGCGGCCGGCTGTGCCCTCCCGGCCCCCCGCAGCCCGCAGGCTCCTGCTTGAGGATTATTCTGATTCTTTTTCTTATTGTTGTTATTAGGATGAAACGCGAGATTCAAATTGCTCCCTGTTTGTCTTCGCCACCAGCGTGTTTCAGAGCGATTATCTCATATCTTTCCCCCAGAAGTAAGCTATCCCTCAGCCCTGGGTCAGGCATTGATCTCCCTGCAATGTAACAAACGGCCGGGTTAATTTTCCCTCATTACCATCTCCATAGCTCAGCCTGCACACCCAGGACGGAACCCTCCGCTCCGTGTGCGGCTCCGGGCGGCCCCGCACGGCCCCACGGCCAACCCCACGCACAGCCCCGGCTCCGGGACATCCCCGCTCGATGCAGCACTGCAGCTTCGCTGCCTTTCTGCTCGTCCCTCACCTCGCCTGACCTCCCCATTTCTTTGTCCCATTTGGGGCTTTTCTATGGGGTTTGCACGATGATTCTTAGTTTTTTTTTAAACGTTGCTCCGTTCACTATAAATTACAAGGATTTTTATTTTTTTTTTCACCTCACCCCGTTTTACTTCTTAATCTTTCTCTCTCTCTCTCTCTCTCCTTTTTTTTTTTTCCCTGGAGCCTTTTCATTCAGTGGCCGCCAAAGAAAAAGGGGGTTGGTCAACACCAAAATGGCAAAGTTCAGCTCGGGGAAAAAAAAAAAAAAAAAAAAGAAAAAGAAAAAGAAAAAAGAAAAAGAAAAAGAAAAAAAAAAAGGAAAAAAAAAAAGAGAGAGAGAAAGAAAAAGAACCCTCCAGCTACCTACAAAGGGGCTCAAGGCTTTGTAATGGCAGAAAGAAACAAAAATGAAAAGAAAATTGCAGTTGAGGCTAAAGTGTGAGAGTGTGTTTGTGTGTATGTATATCTGTGTGTATTTTTAAAGGTTTCTTTGAACTGCCTTTGTGCTGAGTAGGCAGAGCTCCTTGCCAATGCTAGTCACGGTTTAAGGAACTTTGAGTTAACCTCTTATATCGAATGAATCTTTTCATTTGGAAACCAATAAATCTCAATCTCTAGCCACCTTTTGTAGAGCAGGCTGGGGCTTACCAAGGCGAGGCTGAAGCTTATAATAAAGAAGAGATAAAGTTTGCCAAAGTTTTTTTTTGTTTTGTTTTTTTTTGTTTTTGTTATTTTTTTCCCCCTTTTTCTCCCTTCTACTTCTCTTGTAAATAAAAGTTTTGGAGATGGCAGCAGTTGGAAGCAATCCGGAGAAGGACTCGGATCTGTGCATTGTTTCACAGTAAGCCTATTTACTTACATAGAGTCTTCAGGGACTCGAACACGAAAATGATTTATAGTTTTCCAACAAGTCATTATTTTGGTCAGTTGTGGAGGGTGGGGTCGTGAAAGAGGGGCGGAGGGGGGGGGGGTGTCCATACAGTCTAATAATCAATGTGCGGCTATGGAGGGATGGGGAGGGGAGCGTTCCGCAGATAAGTAGGGTTAACACTATAAACATTACAGACAATTGAGTTTTCCCATCTGAGCGGGTGTTTGGGGTCTTCACATTTATCAGCCATTGCGGAGGAAGAGCGAGGGTGAACGAGAGGGGGAAAACCCATCTCTGGAAGCAGCTCGGAGCCCCTCCTCTGCTTTCCAGTTCGCACTTTTGCATATTGGGTATAATTTCTTTGAAGTACTTTGAAATCCAGCTCCGCGTCTCATCTCTGGATGGGAGATGAGACCGCAAGAATCGATGTTTTGATTTATTTTTCAGTACTTATTTCCCGTCTGCTCTCTCTCTCTCGCCCTCCCTCTGAATATGCCATGTTTACAGGGGTGTATACATTACATCCATATTATATGTATAATGCCCCCGCAGACGTCTTTTAAAAAATCATTTGCAATTTCTCTTTCGCGGCGGCGCAGTTCACTTCCCAGCCCCTCTCCTCTCTCCTGCTTCATCTCAAGGCGCTGTCGCCTTCCCTTCTCCAAATCGTTCCCATCCAGGAGTTATTAATTACTCTTACAAGGCGGGAGATTCTTAACTAATAACAAAGTTGTAAATTACCACCTTCCCTCCAATATTTCTCATTTGTCAACCCTGATTGATTTGATTAATATTCTTCCGGCTCAGATCGTTCCGAGCCGCTCCGACGCGACCATCGGCGCAGCGTTACGCGCGGGGCCGCCCGGCGGAGCGCAGTGCTGGGAAGGCTCTCTCCGGCCCTGTGCCGCTGTGGGTTCTCTGTTTGTGCCCGGGGGGGGAGGGGGGGGGGTCAACAGCGTCGAGTGGGAATAAAGGGTGTCGGAAAATAAATGGAACAAAGCACGGCTGATAAAAAATGAAATAAATTAATCGTAAAAAAAAAAAAAAAAAAAAAAAAAAAAAAAAAAAAGAGAGAGGGAGAAATTAAAAGGAAAAAAAAACAAAACAAAACACGAATGGTCACCCCCATAATGAACGTAATGCTGGAGGAGACCCCCCGTGCGCTGCTGCTTCCATCCCTAGCCGTGCACCCTGCCTGTCACATTGCCCGGAACGGAACCCAGGCACCTCGATTTATGCTTCGTTTGTGGCCTCAGCCGCACAGAAACGATAATAGCGCGTAAATTAACCCCTTGAAATGATAGACAATAAACTTGGCTTCAGTCCCCCTTCTCCGCACAGCGAGTGGGGCTGGATTTCTGGTTCAAACCCGTCATATTGGCTTAATTATGAGACTGTAAATAACGGCTCTTAAGGAGAAGGAAAAAAAAGAGGGGGAAAAATAGAGCCCTGGGGGCGATGTTCCGCTCAGGGTCAGAGCCGCATCTCCGCACTCGGGCAGCCCGCACCTATGGGCGCTCTATATGGGACAGAGGGGGACGTCTTGGCACTAGAGGTGACCCCCGCCCGGATGGCGGCTGCTGTCCTTGCGGAGCCAACGATGGGCGCTCCCTCCTCCACCACTTCAGTTTTAATCTTAATTATATTAAGTGGAGTGCCGGGCTGCCGTGGAATTGAACGTGATGCATGACGGCCGCCTGTTAAGCGATCGATTGCGACTATTGCCTCTTTCCTCCCTATCGATATTCACAATCCGCCTTATCTGTGGCCGAGCGGGGTTAAGGGCGGAGAGGGGGGGTGGGGGTGGGGGGGATTGTCTCTTTTTTTTCCTTTTCTTTTCTCTTTTTTTTGGTGGAAATGTAAAAATGAGCGACTCGAGTGAAATAACATTCCGTCCGGTCACCTGCAATTCAATATGCGCACGAGAGACGCCGATGTATATGAGACGATTTTAATTATGATTAGAAGACACACTCGGAACGAGAGAATAGATTCAGAGGGAGGGGAAGGGGGGAGGGCGGCCGGAGGAACATTAATGAAATCTTTCCCCGCGATACCAAAAGAAACAAGTGGTTGGTACAACGGAGGTGATTTGTCACCGAACTCCAAAAGGGGGGGGGTGGGCGATGGGAGCTGAGCAGCGGTGCTTCCCCCGCTTTGAAGCGGCGCTGACGGGCAGCGCCAGACCACGCCTCGGCGGCCGCTCCCCCCCCTCCCTTTCCCCCGGGCCGTCCCTTCCCCGGCGGAGGGAGCGGAGCGGCCGCGGCCATACGGCACCGGAGCGCTGCTTAGGCCCCGAGGAGATTGTATTTGTGCACACGAAACCTTTTGTTTCGGCCCGCGGATCGCCTGCCTTTTCAAACGCAGCCGAGAAACAGTTCAGGGTCACTGACAATTTCCAGCCCCGGTGGATGGGGCGGGGGGGTGGGGGGAGGTGACCCCGGCCAGCCGCCTCCCGGACAGTTGTCGCCTCCGGTCGCCTTTGGAACCGAGACGGTGGGACGGGGCGGGACCCCTCTCGGCCAGGGCCGGCTCTCGGTCTGTCGGTCTGTCCCCCCGGCCCCGCTGCCCCGGCCGGAGCCGCCCGCAGCCCCCCCCCATTCCCGCTCCGCCATAGCCGGCTATTTTTCTCAGGCTGTGACTTCCTAGTGGCAGAATCTGTAGGAGTGTGAATCTGTTCTCGTTATGTTTGTCCCTTTCGGTATTTCTACAGGCTTTTTTTTTTTTTTTTTTTTTTTTTTCCCCTTTCTTTTCTTTTTTTTTCTTTTTTTTCTTTTTTCTTTTTTCTTTTTTTCTTTTTATTTTTTCCCTCTCTCGAGTTTTTTTTTTTTTCTTTTTTTTTTTCTTTTTTCTTTTTCCCAGTATAAATTAACTCCGACTGCAACCACCAGATTGTTCCGAGGAGACTACCTCCCTAATGACTTCATCTCCAAAAGTTGACTGACACTCTAGCGAACTGCCAACACCTGTTTCCCAGCACCCAGACTCCAGAACCCACCAGACCTCGTAAATTTAGCTTCTCCCTCCTCCCCCCTCCCTCCCCCCCCACTTAATAGATGACGTGAATATCTAAAGGGAAGGGGGAAGGGAGGGGGAGATGGAACTAGGTCACATTTGAAACTTTTTATTTTTCATCTCCTCTGAGCGAGATCTGGAGATAAAAGAAAAAAGCTGAAGGGGGAGGGAGGAGAGCGGGGCTAGGGGCTGCCCGCACAGGAGGGATTTGGGTGCAAAGCTCAGCCCTGGATCCAGCTTTTTTCTCCCTAGGGATGCTCCAGGCCCTTTGGTCCCACCTGACCTTGATGCTTCCCAGTGCCTTTACCCGTACAAAGCTTCTTCTGTCCTTTCCGGGCCGGGACAAGGGGGACAGGGATTGGGGAAAACAGTGAGGAGCCAGACGGAACTGCTCCGTGATGGGAAAAGGATGGAGAAGGCTGGGAGCACCGCAGCGTGGCAGGGCTGTACCCGGCCCAGCAGAGTATGGGGTCCGGGCGGTGGCGATGGCCCGATCCCTCTGCTCTGATACCAGCGGCTGCGGGGCCGGAGCACTGCGGCTCCCCGCATGGGTTTCGGAAGAAAACAATGATAATAATATTGATCTTCTTGTTGTTGTTGTTTCTGTTGTTATAGACTGGTGGGGGAGGGGGGGAGGATTTTTCCCAGCTTTATTTTAGCCGAATAGAACGGGATGAGCAGGGAGACCCTAAACTCTCCAGCAGTCTCCATCCCTCCCTGCTCTGTGCAGGTGCCCTTTAGGTGATAACCCTCCTCTCAAACCTTCCCAGCACCCCACCCTGCCTGGGGCAGAGCGGGCCCAGAGTCTAGCGGAGGAGGAGGGAGAGGAAAACCCCCGGGCACCTCTGCAATATGTTCCCCTGCATCCCAGGAACATCCAACCCCAACCCCTCCATAGCCCCGTTCTCAGCCCGGAGTAGCTGCCCGCACCCTGCCCGCACGGTGTGCGTGGCTCTGGGACAGGGGAAGCATTTTATTCTGGTGACAGTATGGCAGCTTCGCATCGTTCTCCATCCCGAAGGGAAAGCTCCGCTTCCCACGGGATCTCACACCCAAAGTTTGGCGTTCTCTAAAAAAGATCCTCCTGAAATGAATAGGCTCTGAACATAATTAATAGGTGGGATATGCAAAACGTTCGCGGTGTTTAAAAGGCTCGTGGCAGAGCCGCGTGTCTGTGCGAGGTGCTGAGATGTTGCGAGTGCCGGATATTCACGGGAACGGTTTACGTAGCTTTAAAAAAAAGAAAGATAGAAAGAAAAGAAAGCAGGTTTTCTTTTTCTCACTTCTCGCTCTCCCTCTCTCTAATCCAGGAATCATTAGCAACCCCCTCTGGCTACATGTTTTGCATCAGTGAAACATTATGACATAGTTGTAATACAAACTCCGCTGACTTGCTCTGCATCTTGTGGTAGGAAGTGCAATAGCAATAAAAGCAGTTTAAAAGAAAAGGACTCCGGGCATTAAGTTGTCTCCGAGAAACGCCCTTTTCTAAACCTCAAAGCGAAGGGGCAGACGGACGAAGGGGCAACTTTGCGTCTCTCGGGACCCTCTGCCCGCACCGGGCAATGGGGATCTCCTCGAGGTTCTTCCCCTCCGCCTTTTCCCTCTATCTATAATTCTGGCCGAGGTTTTGCCGCTTCCCCCCGTCGCCCCACAGCACGACCGGCACCGGGCTGGTATTTCCCCGTAATGTGAATTGGCCGAAGCAGCCTTTGCCCAATTATCTCCCTTCCACCTGTCGCAGCTGTTGGCTTAGATTGTTCTCGGTAGAAATTCTTACTGGAATTAAAAAAAAAAAATAGAGAAATATTTTCCCCCCTTTCTCTTCTTCTGCTTCCTTTGAAAGAATCCAATCGCGCTCACCCCGGGCGGGGGCCCGGTCGCTGCACTCGTTTGTACTTTCCCCGTTACTCATTAACTAATATTCGCTACTTTCTGGTAAAGTCAAATGGCTCTTAATAGCTCTTTATATTCTCGGAATAACATGTGGATGCTCTTAATCAATACTTAATAGCACTCCCCGTGCTAAACAACTGCCGTGCGCGCTGCTGGGCAGGAGTGCTCTGTAAACGGGAGGGAGAAGCCGCCCTATGGCAGCCCCCGACCCCGCATCCCCGGCCCCGAGCGCAGCAGGACGCGGCCCGGCCCCGCGCTCAGCCCCGCAGCGTGCGCTTCTCTCGCTATTGTCAGCTCGGGGGGATCCTCTGTTTTATTCTTTTTTTTCTTCCTATTTTTTTTTTCCTTTTCTTTGTTTTTTAATAATATTTTTCCAGAGGCTCTTCATGGTACTGAAAGTATTTTGAGAGAGATATATATTTTAATTTATTTCTTTACTCATTCTCTCTTTTTATTCCCCTGAGCCGTGCGGGAATTTCGAAGTGCTTCAGCTCAAGGCTGATAGACGCACATATATATTTATTCAGCATTTACTTTTGTTTTGCTGCGGAATACGAAGGGTTTAATGACACGAAGGGATTCAGGCTAGTGTCACAGTTACACGATTTCCGTGTGGCTGCAGGAACGGCTCTGCCCTCTCAGTGCCATTCGAGCAACCAAACCGAAGTGGTTCAACGCTGTTTTATTTTCCAGTGCAGAAATGACGGCGGGCGCTTCCTGTGCGCCTCTGTCATAACGGTGGAAATGGATCCTTCGTTGTTTTGTCGGTTTTTTTTTCCCCCTCATTTGAGCGGAACACCCAAGGCAGTTGTAGCTGTTTGTGTTACGGGACACTTTGGAGTTCAATCTCCCTGAAAGGGCAAAGAAAAAAACAAAGGGGGGGGGATAAAGGGGGGAGAGGGAGAAAGAAAAAAGGTCTTACGGGGAGGGCGAGAAAAACTATCTGTTATTTTTTACAGCTTCCGCAAAACACGGAGCTTGTGTTACCCCGCGGGCCGTGAAACCGTACCCGAGGTTTTGCCTTTCTCGCAGGTGCGCGCCGGGAGCTGCGCGGCCCCGTAGTCGCTCCCCGCAGCCGCGGGGCTGCAGTGACGCGGAGCGCAGCGAGGTGGCGCCCGGGGGCGGACGCTGCGGGCGGAGCGGGGAGGGCAGCGCGGGGCTGCGCGGGCGCGGAGCGGGAGCGGCTCCAACCTCCGGTCACTCTCATCATAACCAAAATTCACACCTCTGTTTTATTTCTTCTTCTTCTTCTTCTTCTTTGTTTTTAATTCGACGGCCGAGGAACGCGCCTCGTTAAAATATGTCACTCTTTTTCCGCACCCGCGGATTTTCCGCCGTCCTACCGTTAGGATCCTCCCTTTATCTTAGCCTGTGCTCTTTCTCTCAGCCGAGCTGCTCATCCCGGGCCAAGCAGAGCGGAGCTCGGCTCCCTCCCGGGGCGCTTCGGGCACCTCTCTACTCCGCTCTTATCGGGGCCACCATTATTCCAGCGATCACGCCCACGGCATTAAGGGAAAGCAAACGCAGAGGAACAACCTGTGTCGTTTGTTTAAAATAATTCCTCCTCTCCCACTGTTTTGCCCCCTGAAAGCGCACAGTTGCCGCTGCGCTCCGGCTGTGGGTTTATTAATAACCGCGCGGTGTTGGAGGTACTTTGGATCTAAAAACACCACGAAACCCTGAACGCATCCTCAGAACTCCTCCAAAGGTGCGTTCCCAGCACCTCACCAAACCCGAACCGCGGATCGGTGCGCGGTCAGAGGAGTCCCTGAGAGCTGCGAGTCCTCTCCTTTCGCATTGCGTTACGGGGACTGAGATTTTCACTGCCTCAGAGTCCCTAAAATAGAAAAAAAATAGATACATTCCAGTATTTCCTGGGTCTGCTCTTTCCCTGCAATACCTGCACGATTTCCCTCCCTGCTCCCAAACGAGCGCCTGACTTGAAAAAGAAATAATGCCTTCACAGGATAGGGCAAAAGTGCTCAGCGAACTGAAGGGACCCGGGGCATCTTTTCCTATTTTGCTGTATTTTCCACGTTTCGAACAGCCGCGATCGGGTATGGTGTGGACAGCGATGAGGCACGGAGTGCTATCCGTGCACGGACACACGCAGTGCTTTCACCCTCCTCTCCCTCCGTCCCCAGACACTTTATCACCTTTCCTGCAACTTTTGGAGCTCCGCGGGTTGATTTGCTTTTTCTGATTATTTTTAATGCTGGCGTTGGGCTCACGGGCTCCCAACGCAGGTCGGGTCATTAGGAACGGTAACGCGGAGACAAAGAATTACAAACGCGATCTCCGAGTCTCTCTCAATTCATTTCTCCCACCGTTTTATTCGGTTTAAGTGATGAAAAGTGACAGTTCTGAAATAGACAGCTTTTAAAAGTAATGAAGTCAGATGACGCTTTAACCTGTCGATTGCTATAAATCAGCTTTGGAAAAAGATGAATGAACGTTATCATTTGCCTCCTCCGCACCGAGTCCGTTCGGTGCCGCGTTCGGTGGGCGCCGTCCCCACCCCGACCCCACCGCTTCTCCCCCCTAAAACCGCCCGGTGTCATTGGCACCTCTTTGATCGTGGACCCTCGAAGGGAAAAAGGGATATTTAAACGATCCCAAACATCCAGCTGGGAAAGGGGGACATCTCCTTTTATTTACTTGGTTTTTTCACCCCCCTTTTCCATTTCTAGAGGCCTTTGGAGCGCAGCTCTCGCCCTTGCGCTGCTTTTTAAGGCCGAAGTGATCGCAGTGCAGCACTCAGCTCTGCCGGCGAGGCACAGAACCACTGCCAAAATAAACGTGGGCCATTTCCTCTCGTCCACCTTATTCATTTATTACCTGCGGGCTAATGGCCATTAAACTGGGGAGGGGGAAGGGGGAGAAAAGGAAGAAAGTAGGAAATAAAACAAGGGAGGAAAAGGTTGGTTATTTTCGTGGGATCAAAGCCACTTCGTTGGCAAACCCGTCCCCATCAGCGCCCGGGGCGGGTGGGACATCGTTTCTTCCCCAGGTCCCTCCCCGGGTTCGCCCGCAACTCGAAAAAAAATCGCAAAGGCAGTAATTAATGCTCCTCTCTAATGAATTATTATGAAAGAATTAATGACGGTGATTACATGTGAGGAGGGTTCGCTCCCGCAGCTTTCCCTGTGCCCCCAAATCCTGCTCCTTAGGACGGGACGGGGCCGCCTGAGGCTGCGGGTTGCGATAGCCGTCCTCAGCCGATGGGAAACAGAGGTACCGCCCGCGGTGTTCTTATCTACTGGGATGCTACGATGGTTTGCAAACGAGTTGGAATTAAAAAGAAAAAAATAAAAATAAAAATAAATTAAAAAATAAATTAAAAAAAAAAAAGAAATGGCGGAACCCCGTCTGCAAAATAGGGTCGGAACTGATTTCTTTTTTCTTTATGTAATATATATATATTTTCTCGTTTCCCAGCGCTGTTCGCTTTTCCTCCTTTTTTCCCACTCCCCGTATCTTCCCTCCAGGAGTGGAGAGGTGGTCAGCGGGTGGCGGGGCGCCTACGGGCCGGGCACGATCTCCCCGGGCTCCTTCTATATCAGTCTGCACCTACCGAGTGCAGAGCTCGGAGCTCTCACCCCACAGAAATGTGCACTCGGGAGAGAAGTTTCTCCGCTGCTCCAAAGGTGACCTTTGGGGAAGTTTCCACACTTTCACTCCGAGCCGCTCAAGGACTCCATTTGAAGCTCCTTGGCTGCCTGCGCTCTCCAAAGCTCAACCTGTGTCTTCTCAAGTCTCTTTATCCTTGAAATACTGAGACGCAAATACATTTTCTCCCCCTTTTTGTTTTTATGAAACAATCGATCCCTCTGCATGGCGCTTCTTTGGAAAACAACCACTTCTCCTTAGAGAAGAGAAAGGCAGAAAACTCGCGTACCTGTTGCAAGGCTGAAAGCGCTCTTTCCCCCTCTTATTAACCCACCTCCCCCCGGCTCTAAAACCTCCGCTCGGGGATGTGGCTCCGAGGGAACCCCGCTCTGCGCGGACTTTCCGTGCTTTATTCGCACGGAGGATGAGGAGGCAGCGGCAGGCGTGGATGTATTTTTACGGTACAAAAGTGCAGTGGGACCTCGGTCCTCGTGTCCCCCCCCGCCCCCCCTCCCCGTTTACCATCCCCTCTCCTCGGTAGCCCCCCTGCCCCAGCCAACCTCAAGGAAAGGCCACGGAAGGAAACTTTCCCCTCTATGATTGTGTTACCTTTGCCTGACCGTGTAATGAAAATCCTCGGAAAATGTTACACAACACGAGGATACTCTTTGGGACCAAAGTTTCCAGAAAAGCCTGCCCGCTTCCCTGGGGGTGATGCTGGGGGCCGCTTAACCTCTTTGAAAATCGCATCCTCCGCGGTTTCCCCCTTCCCCGCCCGAAACGTGAGCCCCAAAATAACATAACCCGTCTGCTGCCGCAGACATCTCCATCGCCATCACAGTGTCACCAAAAGCATTTAAATGAAGCGGCGCGCTCCCGGCGGCCGCTAATTAGGTGGGGAGGGTAGGGAGGGCTGCGCGGGGCCGCGGGATCTGCTCACCGGCAGGGGCCCACGGGCTTTGACCCCCCCAGCATCCAGGATCAGGGGCTGGAGGGGGGGGGGATCATGGTTGAGTTTCATGCCCCCACCCTCCGGGGGGGGGGGTGGCTTCTTGTATTGCTGGTGCAAGGGGATGCGGGAGGGCTGCCGGGGGTCCTGGGGTGAGTGGGGGGGGGGGGGGGGGGGGGGGGTGTCATAGTTCCCACCGAACTGTCTCGGGGGTCGTACAGATAACGGGGGCGCTGCAGCCTTGGAGGGGGTGGGAGGGTGGAGGGTCGTGTATCCCTCAAATCCAACCCCACCAGGAGCTGAAGCGTGGGTGAATTTCATCGCATATTATTTTTATTTTAATTGCCCAGATCTCGCGATAAGGGAAACCTGGCGAGAGCTGCCTTCCTCCCCTCCCCCTCCCTTCCCCCCTCGAGCAAAGTTGAGAGGAATAAGCAGAAAAAAAACCCGCAGAATAAATAACACCCGTACCCCGGCACCGCACCGGGTCTGGGGGCACCCCAGGTGGGGGCTCATCCCTAAAGTTACAGCTAAAATCTCCTGGCACCTCCTGGAGGGGCAAATGACCGAGTAGTCCCTGGGAGAGCGAATCTCCTCAAGTCAGGAGCTGGTGCTGCGGTGTTCCAAGTCCCCCCTTCCCCACTCCTCCCAGGATCCGGCTCTCCCATTCCCAGCCGGGCACCACGCCCCTCTCCTGGACTGTGCGGGGGAGCACTTTATTATTATTATTATTATTATTATTATTATTATTATGACACCGGCTCTGCCAATCGGCACACACGAAAGGCTATGGGTGTTATTATTATTCTTGTTAATTTCTTTTGGTTGGGGCCCAAAGGAGGGGCTCCGAGAAGGGATCAGGTGAGGCCGGGCCCGGCCCGCCGCCCCGCTCCACCCGCAGTCGCCGCCGCTCCCCCCCGCTCCGCAGTGCCGGTGGCTCCGCGCTGCGCCGGGTGGGTGGGAGCGGTGCGGGGGGGAGGGCACGGAGAGGCGTCCAATTTTCCCGTGAAAGAAAAGAAAATAACCGGGGAGGTGGGGGTTTGGGGGGGGGGCGGGGGGGGGGGGTGCGGTGAGAGGGACTGTGGTGAATTGGTGTGAAGGAAGTGGGATTATTGCCTTAATTTCGGACAATGATAACCGAATGAGGTAAAAACAAAACTCTCTTCATTATATACAACAAAATGTAATTTATACCCAGGGATGCCTGTCCACTGAGATTTACATCATTTGCTGATAGCGATCACACTTATTACTTTTCTTCAAAGACTTTTTTTCCCCTTAAAAAAAAAAAAAGAGAGAGAGAGAGAGAGGGCATTTGTGCTAAATTGCCCAATGCTAGTGTGATAACTGTCAAAAGTTTGACATCAAAGGGAACTAATATTATTCAGTTACCAGAGGAGCTGTCTGTCCAAATAAGAATATCTTAATTACTGAATCACAACGGTAGAAAAGGGAACAGATCTGAAAAGGAGAGGGGCTGTGGAGGGGTGGGGGGGGGGGGGGTGAGGGGGAGAAGCTTTCAGTCTGTTCCTTTTTGATGAACCATCTATATTAGGCCACTGTGCGATTCTTAATCATGTTTAGTGGTTTATACCCTTTCTCTCTCCCCACCGGTCCTCTGAACTTTATAACTATATGTAAACACGTTGTCAGTTTGAAAATAATCTTCTCTGGGTTCTTGTTAGAAGAAATTTCAATCTTCTTCAGTTCTAGATTAGGCAGTCTAGTTTTCTCTATCGGTGAATGGACTGGGGTTTCTTGGACAATAATGTGCCAATTGTTGATGGTTTGTGACCCATAAAATGTGAGGGTGACTATTCTGGCTTTGGTATGTAATTATGCAAAACACTTTCTATAAAGGCTTGCCATCTGATCTAATGACAGTCCCTGCGGTCTATTTCAAAAAGGGAGGGTCTCTATATACAGTTCCCGAGAGAAAGAAAAGTAACATTTTGTTTTAATACAAGTTTTATGGGAAAAAATGGATAAATACAGAAACAGCCGAACACATACGTGGGCGATTTAGGGGCGATTTAAACTAATGACGCTCCGCTCCCATAACGGCACGGAGCGGCCTCGAGGCTCTGCGCTATGCCGTGGGGGTGAGGACAAATTGAGCGGAGCCCCTAAGCCAGGAACGAACCCCTCTGCCGGCACTGAGGGGCGCTCCGTGGGGCTGCGGGTCCCTCCCGCCCCCACCTCCCCCCCAGGTCCGCAGGTGCCCCATTCCGCTCCGCATTGAGGTGCGGGGAGAGCCGGGTGGGCGCACACGGGGGGGGGGTGCGGAGCTGGGGGGGGGGGGGAAGGGGGGTGGTGGGCAGCGTCGTGCCGTCAGGCGGAGCTGAGAGGTAACGGCACCGAACAGCAGGGAAAGCACCGGGACAGGCACTGCGAAGGGCCGGGGCTGCTGTTAGACAGGAGAAGGACCGTACAGGGATAAAAGTTACGCTGTGTTTTGTTGGGGGTTTCATTTCCCCCCCCCCCCCCCCCTTCCACCCCCACCCCCCTTTTCCCATTCCGAAGGGAGGAACGTTAAAGGGCTGCTCTGCTTGCTACCAAATGACATTGCTGCTACGTCACGGCAGAAAACATAAACACCGCTGCCAATTTAAATTGATGTATAAAGATTAATGGGAGATGAAGCATACTAACAACCTGGCTCCTAACGGCAGCGATACACACGCACGTATAGGCAGAGCCACAGGGACACGCAGTCCCCGCTCGGGTTCTCTCTCCCACATCGCCATGATGTGTGTCCACCGTGACATGTTTAATTCCCCCGTGGACAGCGCTAATACGATTTAAAAAGAGAGAGAGAGAAAGAAAGAAGGGAAGGGAGAAAGGCTGATTAAAAGGGAGAATCAACAAAATATCAACGTGCCGCAGAGAGGAGGGAGGAATAGATAATTAGAAGCAAAAGAGGAGCAGGTAATTGTGATCTGAAATTAAATATGATGTTTAAGACGTCTCCTTTGTACCGCGGTGGAGATTTCAGATTCATACACATAATAAACACTCAGGTTGTCATCTGGAGGTGCAAATCTGAAAGATATTCCACCAAATGAAGTGCTGGCAGAGAGAGGTATAAAGAGATCTCCGCCTGTCAGGGGTCAGACAGCCTGAGATTGCTTCTAGAGATCTTTTGAAAATTTCACACGATTGAAGGCTTAGGGGCTTTGCTGCGTTCGCATTTCAAACTCAGATCAGCGGGATCACAATCAAAAATAGAGGTCTGGAAAATTTTGATGCAAAGATGGCCACAGGCTTCAACGGGTTGGTTTTTTTTTTCTCCCCTTCCCTCCCAGACAGACACTCTGACATGGCTGTGATCCCCGGGATGACAGAGTTGTCAGAAAAGAAAGAGAAAATAGCATCTTGTCTTGTAACTTCCTATCAGTCAAAAGGAATTTAGGATCCTCTTTCCAATAGAAGAGAGGGAGCGAGAGGGGGAGCGGGGGAAGGCTCTTTCTTATCAAGCAAAACGAAAAGAGTTCTGTGTTTTATAATTAATACCCCGCACCTAAACGTTTCTGATCTCTCCCTTTGCAGTCCTCCCACCCCATCACCCCCTTCTCCTCTCCAATTTCAATTTTAGATCAATTAATGTCCTCCGAAGCTGTGTGTGTAGCAATACAGCGCTGGCTACACGTATGTTCGTGTCACACGTAAAAATCTGCCATATGCACTCACATGAAATACATCGAGTCATATTGAATTGTGTCCTATTTTTCCATTTAAACTCGGTTGTAAAGAGATTATTTTCACCACCAAGATCCCATAACGTTACGGTTTTATTTAAATCATTACATCGGTGTAAGAAATGTTGTTTAAGGTCCGAATAACGGACGGGAATAGAAAACACGATGCGTCCCCTTTGGAGTAAATGACAAATTAGACAAAAGAGAACAGTGTAAAAAGACATACCCACTATATTCCATTTTACAACTCTTTGGGAAAGGTCAGGTGCGATAGGAAGCGTTTGATCAGCTCAGCTATCGCAAATGAATTGCTATTGATTTGTTGACCAGGAGGAAGAGTAGTTAACTCAGCTCAGGTCTAATTACTGCCGTTTCTAAAAGAAACGATGCGGGTTCACTTGCAGAAAGGAGCGGGATGGGGTTGGGAATGGGGTGCTCCTCTTGGGGAGCTACGCGGGGCGGGGAAGCCGCCACCCTTTGTCCCCAGATGCTCCCCGAGCTCAGGTGCGAAGGGATACAGAAATCTGCCCCGAGTTTCCCAGCCGGAGGGTTGTTAGTTTAATTTTGTAGCCGCCTCCTCTCCGGCTCCCGGAGCTGCCCCAGGTATAGGGAGAACAGCGAAGCTGCCGTCGGAAAGATGACTTTAGACGTATATATGTTTATTCAGAATGAAAGAAAAGCAGTTATTAGCAAGGAAGAGGAACGTTGTTAGCAGTTGTACGGGACACGAAAGGATTCGGAGTGAGGGGAGCTGCTGCCGAGCCGGGTAGCAGGAACCAACCTCTGCAGGGCGCCCCAAAGGGCGAGGTTTGCATGACCGGACCTAGGATAATAAAGCCAATATTTTAAAAGGAGAAGTTTTCCACTCCCCCCCTCCCTCCTCCCCCTCCGAATTTGACAGCCGTACCTCTGGCGAATGACATCTCAATAATGAATATTCTCTCCCCCCCCCCCCCCCCCCCCCAGCTCCCCTCGAAGTAATCAGTCAATTAACAAATAACCCCCCGTTCTGTGCGCACCCCGCATTTTCTAAATGAAGGGAGATAGTTTTAAGCCAGAAAATTACCGCCGAACTTCAGGGTGAGAAGAACAAAACTTTGGAGATGCGTTTGATGCGCATTGAACTCCGCGGGGAATATTTCGGGGCGATGCCACCGAAACGAACCTATGCGGCAGTGGGAGCGATTCCCTGCAGATAATAAACAGCAATGAAAAGAATCAAATAGTGGTATAAAATAATTCGGACATTCAGCCTCGGGTCGGTTTTAAGGACGCTCGGAAATATCTGTTGGTGTGGGATTCTTTTTTTTTTCCTTCGCCCCCAAAAGAGATGAAGCAGAATGAGGGGGTCCAGGCGATCCGTCTGCATCTGGAGATGCGTTTTCGGGTGTAGCTTTAGGGATGGGGAAATACAGAGTGGAAGTCTGAAAATAAGAAGAGTTAGGAAGCAGTAAGATCAAAGGAATTCGACGGCGGGTGGGGACGGGCAGAAATAGGTATTTCTAAGAATTATTGCCCTCCTCGGGGAAAAAGAAAGTGTTTTTGCTCGGGCTCGAGCCGATTTTTTCGCTAACAAAGCGATTTTTTACCCTAACAAAGTGTATTCGGGGGAATGAAAAGGTGTAGAAACTGATGTAAGTTCTGAACGCCTCTTTGCGATCGTGTCGCCTTCGGGAACAGCCCGTCGGCGCACCGCAGTTCTATTTGGGGTCCCGAAAAGAGCCCCGTCCCGCTCTGAGAGCCGTGAGCCGGGGAGAGGGGACGGCAGCACCAAACGAACTCCGCAGGGGGAAATCGTTGCCGGCCGCGATAGGACTCGGGGGGGAGTTCGACCTTCAAACTGTGACTCGGGAAGAGTCAAAAAATGAACTTCTGAAGTCGCGGGCAGTGCGGGGGGTGCGGGGAGCTGCTGGTGGTGCCTCTCCGGAGCTTTTTGGAGAGGCGGAAGGAGAGGAGGTAGAGAATTTGTATTCCTCTCAGCCCAGAGATGGACAAGTTTGTCCTGACAACTGCAGAGCGGGGGAGAGAGGCGGGGGGGGGGGTGTGTGGAATCGGACCTTTGTTCTGGGGCTGAGGACTGCGGTTTGGGGTTGGCAACCGCTGTTTGCTTTGCTTTTAAAGAAACGGGATGGTCCGGCGCTGGGGACGGAGATTTTGTTCCAGAAAGTTTTCCTTGCCCGAGTTCTCTCTCTCAGTTTCTCTCGCTTTCTGTTTTTATTTTTTACTTTTGAAACGTGACCAACAGCTCCCTAATAAATGTGGAAATTAACGGAACCCTTTCTTGGCATCCCTAACCCGAGTGAGGAGCTGGCAAGAGGGCCCGATCCTGTCTCTCTTTCTCAGCGAAATCCACCTGGCACCCCGCTCTCTTTTTGGGTGTATATGTGTGCCTACACTACCTTAACACCCGAAATCGAGCTGTCCCGTCCCACCTCCCCCAGCGTAACCCGCAGGACGGGCTCAGTGTCCGAAGCCGGACCCACCCCGATCCTATCCCGGCCCGTCCCCTCCAGCCCCGCGGGCACAGGGGAAGGGCTGGGGCAGGGCACGGGGCTCCTCCGTGAGATGGAAACATCACTTCCATGTGCTGAACTGCGAACACCTCCTACGGCACGGAACGCCTTTTCATATAGCCGGGAGTAAATTAAATCCCCCTTAAATCTTCCAAATTGCAACAGGAGACGGCAGCTAATATTACCATTAATTGAAAAGAGAGCTGCGCTTGACTTATGGGAAGTTTCACTCGGGTTTTTTACATGGGTGATTTAGGGTTGCTTTCAGAACGCATCGGCGTTATGCCCGCACCTCATAACCCTGACATTTTACCTTCGGGGTGAAAAAGGATGCTCACCCAAAGCCTATACCTACGGCCTGTAACGTATATATTTATCTATATGTATATATACCGCTGCACATCCGCGCAGCTGGCTCGAAGCACACGGATGTCTCAGTGTGTGGCACATCCATCCCCACCCGCGTATGCACCTCTGGGGTCAGCAGAGCTCTGCGGACCCGCTGGGTTTGGGGGAGAGGGAACCGGGGGGGCTCTGCGAGGGGGCGGCCGGAACCGTTCCCAGGCACCGACACCGCTGCGGAGATTTCATATGATCTCCCTAATTCCACGTTTTATATTTTATGATTTCTTGCCAGCATCTCAGTGTGTTTCTGTTTAGATATACTAAGCTCCTTGAAATTAATTAACCTGTGGTCAGCGACAAAAAAAGTAATACTGGTTAAGCTATATTCCTTTACAGCGTTTGGTCACAGTTAGTTACTGAATTTTCCAGCTGTGAAGATGATGTACACTATTTACTGTAATTGAATTGCTGTTATAACACCTTTCAAGAGGAAAAGTGATACACGACAAAAGTTTCGCCGGCTCACGGGTCCTCTTTTCTTTTTTTTTTTTTCTTTTTTCTTTTTTCTTTTTTTTTCTTTTCTTTTTTTCTTTCCCCCCCCCCCCCCCCCGTTTATTAGTAAGAAAATGTACAGCCGAGCCGCTGAGCTCGCAAAGGCTGCGCTGCACCCGGCGGATGCGGTGCCGGGGAACGCTGCGGGAGTCGCACCGCATCGCACAGCGCAGTGGGCAGCGGTCTCAGCCCCATCGGGACCTCCAGACCCCCCGGGCTCAGCGCTGGGATGGGGCGGCCCTCGGAAGGGGGGGGGGGGGGGGCGGCGGCTCCGTGCGCTGCGCGCAGCGTTCCCGCGGTCGAGGCGGCAATGGGATTTATTCCCTTCCAACTCGTAATAGATTCTCTCGAGCATCACAGAGGCTATTTTATCGAGTCAATTCAAAGCAGGCTGTTCATTAGATCCCGTTATTACTCAAAGGGGACGATCAGTTGGAAAAATTATCTACCTAATTTGGAGGGGAAAAAAAAAAAAACAACACAAAACCCACACATTTTAAATAATTTTCTGTAACTTTTGCTACCTTTGGCGTTTTTGGCAAGAGAACAAATAGAAACCCGGAGGAGTTAGAAGCGTTTTTTTCCTCTCCATTTCTTTTTTTCTTCCTTTTTTTTTTCTTCTCAGTGCCACATAACAGCCTTTCCTCCTTCAACTTCAAAGAGGACTGAAAGGACAAACATTCTGATACGGCTAATAATACACGGAGAGAAAGAATTTGCATTCCTTAGCAAATATAAGTGCTCATTAATAGAATCATGTATTTGGCTAAGAACATCTTGCCGGTACCGCTGGGAGATAGAAAGCGTCCATGTGGGGAGGGCTTCAGGAAGAGTTTTGATTGACGTTGTAGGAGCCACATCTTCCTCCTTTCCCCCAGCCATGTATATTAGGTCAACGATTACTATTAAATAAAATTAAAAGAAAAAAAAAAAAAAAAAAAGGAACTAATAATCATAAAGGAACAGATGGGGACACAGTGCCCTGCGACTTCTGAAAGGCACAGCAAGGACTCGCTGCCTATAAATTCATCAAGATAATGCTAATTGCTCTCTCAGGCCGTGCCGGAGCTCCGGGTGGGCCGCGGGCTGCGGCCCCAAACCCGCGGATTCCGCGCACCAGCGGATCCCACGCACCCACTACCGCATCGCACCAGCGACTGCTCTGCGCGTTTTTTGCGCTCCCCCCATAGGTCCCTTTCACGGCCCTTTCCCTAGACGAGGCTCCGGCTGCGCGGAGAGGCGCGGAGGAGCGCAGGGAATGCGCGGTGCTGCGAGTGAGATTTCCAGCCCAGCATCCCGAATGCGCACAGCCGGAACGGGGCAGCGATTTATTTTGCCATTGATCCGGGGTTTAGCGATCCTTCAGAGATGCTCCTGTGAGCTCTGCCCCGCATCCAGCACTTCAGCGTGCCCTAAAGCAGACGGGATTCTTTGTAAAAGCAGGGTATGAAATGGTAAAGAAAATTAAAGTCGCATTCTGGTTAAACCGTCCAGCGTTTGAATGGGCTAAGGGCAATCTGGGCACACTCTTCTCCGTCCCATTGCCCCAACCGGCCCCACTGCCCCCATAAATATAATAAAGCAGCTTCAGGTGCAGCCCAAGAAAGTTCCCATGGGCAACACTATGCTGTTTCCAGTGCAATGAATTGCATCAAAAAGATGACAACTTAAAGAAATGGAAAAGAACTTTGCCTGTTAGGGGGTTTATTTGGGGATCACTCCTGCTCTCCTGGCTTACACCTCCTGTCAGTGATTCACGTCTTGGTGCAAAAGCACATAACAAAACCTCTGCCAGGTGTGTGTGGGGATGAACTGGAGCTGCAGCCATACATCGGGGCCAGCGTTTGATCTCTTGGGTTTTCAGCATCTTGTTTATAAAATGTCACAATTAAACAGTGCTTTAAAGACTCATAATGTATCTTGAACTGTTATTTTGAAGGATTCAGAGAGTTTGTTATCATCTCAATCTTTACCATCAGGTTTGGATATCTTTCTAGAGATGAACCCTTAACTCAGCCTCAGGGTTCAGAGCTTGGTGTGAATACCAAGGAAGGATACAGCCCTCCAGTGAGAGCTTTACTGCTTCAAACTTTCCTGCTAACAGATCCCTGCTGGCTTTTCCCCTTCAGGTTTATTTAAAGAAGGTGTCTCTGCCTGAGAATTTCTTATTTTGTATTGGAAGCAGCTTTTTTTTACACCTACACATGAGTGTATTTGCATTACAGAAACACAGCTGAACACAATTTGCCTCTGACTTTAGTGGGACCATATTTCATCAGTGATGCAAAAGAATGCTGAAGGAACCACGCTCGGGGAGCGTCACATGTGGTTCTCAGTGGATGGTGAGAGCAGAAACATCCTTTGGCTTCAAAGCAGTCCTGGGTTTTATTAGCATAATCGGGAGGAATCATCGGCCGGGGGCTGGCTGTTGGTTTAGGCCCAGCGGTCATTGGTCTAATAACCTTCTGACTGAGGTTGGGATTAAAAAGTCAAAAGTTTTTGGCTCATTCAGCAAGTGGGACCCTCCGTCTGAGCACGCTGATGTCTGCATTGGCTCTTTGTTCTGCCCCAGTGGTCCCCAGCCCATACCAGCCCAGGGATAATAATATCAAGCAAGGAATGCACTGTCTTTTTTTCCTCCCCCTTCCCCATCCTTTTTCACTCTTATGACTGTATGCAGCCTCAGAGGGTCCATAAAGTTAACAAATAGGGAATTTCAACCCCGCTTTGTTTCAGCCTCCCTGGCAGTGTTGCTGCCGAACTGTGAACCTGGGGATCCCGTCTGATGGCCCCACAGCCCCCAAGCTTTATCCTCAGCGTGGATCTTCGGGGATGAATCAAAATGTTTCAGGCATAGCAAACTGGATGTCTGTTTCATAGGGGAGAGGAAAAAAAATCATCAGCTCCAGTGAGAGATGCTAAGATATTTTGGTATGTTGGTAGGCTGCCTCCTGCTCCTCGCAGCTGGAACAAACATGCTCCCTAATCTCTTGGCCCCTATGAATGATTTTTTTTCCCCCTGGATAATACCTTTTCTTCACATCAGAGTGCTGAGTATCAGTAGCATGCACTTGATGCTTTCCAGTGCTCTCTTTTGCAGTGCTGGGTCATTGCCAGCCTTCAATTTACCTGCCCGCTCCCTTATCTCTAGGCTGCGGATCCATCCTGTGCTGGATTTCCTAGATACAATGGTGTCTTTCTGTGCAAGCTATTGTTTTATAATTCAGCAGCTCTATCAGTGCAAAAAGTCTGTTTTGTTTCTCTGTTAACCCAATCAGGGAATCTGCTTTTACCCTGAGCTTGTTCTATTGGATTCAGCTCCTCCAAATGCTCCTCCAGCCTGACACCAACTGTACCGGACCAACCTATAGGACCCGCTCTTCTCCTCCAGACATTTCAGCATTGTGGCAGCAATCTGTGCCCAGTGCTGGGTGGAATTCATGTATGTTGACTGCTTTAGCAAGAGATGCTATTCCTTGTTTCAAAAGATTTTTATTAGCAGATTTTTTCTTGACTCGTGGCTCGATGTGTGTTTTTGTACCTGGTCACATTTTTCCCCCTTTGGTTATAGGTTTGATTTGTGCACAGATTTTATTCTTGCTTTTATATTTGTCTGAACTTCTGCTTTTCTGTAAACACGGTTAATTTGTGGAAGAAATTGCTCTCCATCACCAAGTGCTCTGCTGCTGGGCACTGCTTTCCTCCTGGGTACAACTCTGCTGTCTTTGTACTCTCTATTTGCAGGAGGTATCGGGAGGCTGAGCTGTGCCCAACCTTCCTTACATAACCCCAAGTCGAACAATGCCATGGAAGATTTTTTGAACACAGAACACCTTTTTCATTCAAAAAGCAGTAACCAGCAATGGTAGGAATGGAGCTGGGACTTAAGCCAGGCACTTGCAGACCAATGTTAACTGCATTGTCTGTGAGAGAACTGGTGCCTCAGAGTGGACCGTTGCCTTTCCCAGCCCAGAGCTCTTCCCTGCACCTCCTGTCCCCTGCAGCTGCACTGGCAGTGGACCATTTCCAAAGTGCTGTCACCCACATTTATTCAATCCTTGTCATGGTACAGTCTTCTGGAAGCAGGAGCCAGGCTGAAGCGACAGATAACAGCTTGTTGTGCTGTTGACACAGTTGTGGATCCCATGACTCCCCATATTTCTCTTTTTAAAGAAGCATTCCAGCTCTCTTGCTGCTTGAAAAGCCTCCCTTTCATTAAATTGTGCTGATGCCACAGAAAATTGTCAGCTGTCCATCCTTTCCCCAGGCAGGGAAAATATATCTGTATATATCTGTATATATGTATGTATAATCACAGCAAGGGGAGGGAAGGGTCAGGTGTTGCTATGGAAAGAGACTATTAATGTGTAACAGAACTGGTCGTACGGGAGGTGCACAAAATGAGCCTTTCAAAGGAAGGTCAGAGGCAGCCCAGCCTCTCTTTGGGGGACACCTGTCCCAAATTTGATAATTCGATAATTTGTTCCTCCCATTATTTCCCTTTGCTGATGGCTCTTTGGCCAGATTTTCAAGCATCAAAAGGTATCCTGTGCTAAAATGGTCTGGATTCATTCAGAGAGCAGATTTCTACAAGGCATGGGCTTGAGTGCTTTATGAAGAGCTTACAGCCAGATCCTGAGGGTATATAAATTACTGGAACTTTCCAAAAGTCCAGCTTATGCCAGCTGAGCACCTAATGTACATGAAATAACTTTTGCTTTTAATAGGAGCATCCAAAAGGAAAGAAAGTGAAGTGTGAAGCAAGAGGAGAGAAGAATGTCCATGCATTGCTTTCCAGTCTGTCACGGTCATGGATTTAATTGGGGATAACTGCTTTGACCAGTCAGATGGAGCCAGCTCTGCTTTTACACGTTAACTGTAGCTCTGGCCAAGAGAAGGGAGTGGAAGATGGTCTCCTGGTACCTCTGCATAACTGGTTTCTCTTAGCTCCATGCATGACCATCCAGATGCATGCATCTTCCCGAGGCACCCAGTGTTGCCCTCTGCTCCAGTCTTTCTCTGTGTGCCCCAAGAAACATGGAGGATGTATTACTAACAGTGGTATCTTGATCTCATTTAAAAGTAATGTGACAAAAGGTAGGTTTGCTAGCTGGATTTTTCATCCCTAAACTCAGCTTGCACTCTGTAGTGTCATGGAACCATTGAATATCCAAAGTTGGAAGAGTTCATGAACAATCTGTAAGGATCACTGAGTGTAACTGCTGGAGCATTTACTCCAGTCTGGATGTTTCTATGCCATTACAAGAGTTATTCTTTGGGTCTGCTTAGCTTCATTCTGACTGGGCTCCCCGTAAAGAGGGAACTAAAAGAAAGAGGTAAAATGAATTTCTTCCTGGAATACTGTAGCAGAAATGCTGAGTCGTGGCCTGAAGCAGTGATTGAGCACCTGGTGGGAAGGCAGAGCCAACCAAGGTGAGCACAGCTGCATGCAATGCAATGCAATACAGCTGAGTGACTGGAAGGGGTTCAGCCAAGACCCAGCCCTTCCCAACCCTCATTTAAGGGCTGGAAGTGGGGGTGAGAGTGTCTTGCTGGAGGTTCCTGCATAGCTGAGGTTTTCTGAAGGTAAGCAGCTTCTTTCCTTTATTTCTGTGTCCAGAGCTGTTGTTTCTGTGCAAATCCTCGCTTACTGTATCCTGGGACTTTGCTGCTCTGTTGTTATTGCTATGTCTTTCATTTCATTGCAAAGATGGTATTTTTCTGTATGTTTCACTTTTCCTTTTGTTTTTCTTCCAGCTGCTGCTATTTTTCTCTTTGGCCGCAGAATCATCTGCTGGTGTCACCACTCCTGGTCTGTTGGAAGTGGCCTTGCAGTGCATGAGGTCCCTCTTGGCTGAGGGCTGAAATCTGCTGCTTGGGGTGAGGGGAAGGAGCTGGAGGGGGCCCTCTGCCTACTGGGGTCACGGGCACAGCACTCACACCAGTCACATGCCCCAAGCAGTGCTTTATTTTGTGCTGCCTGCCAGCCTCAATTTCAACTTTCTACAAGAGTTATCTTTGTTACAGAAAACTATGGAGGACTGTGGATCAGGGACTGCTAGCCTATATAGGATAAGGAAAGCTGATCTAACAGTTACTGTAAACATCTCCCTGGTCTCTTCCAGAGTTTCTTCAGATGTAGGTAGACAGATTCTGATACTGTTGTGTTGTTCAGGACTCTAAAATCCCAGATCCTTAAGTTCTGGTAAGAAATCATTGTATCTGTCTCTTGCTTGTTTTCTGTCTTAGTGGTCTGAACATGCATCCTTCTCCCAAGCACATGTGTGTATGTATACACAGAACAAAATGGGGTTTATCTGCCTTTCTGGGAATCACATCTGGGTAAAGCAGAATTGGTCCCTTCCTACAGCCCTGGGGAACAGCTTTGGGGTGCTCTCCATGATTCTTCTCCATGCTTCTCAGTCTGGGCTGAAGACCCAGCTGTTGAGTGGGGGCTGTTTCTCTTTATCCCCAGCTCAGTGCAAACAATTCTAGTGAGCACAGAGAGACAAATGGCAGAACACTTGCAAATATTTGAAGAGCTTTTATCTATCAGAGTTCAGTGCTCTGGTTAGTCATTATCTCATAGCAGGAGAAATAGAGCCTCAGTGTTCCTCAAGTGATAGACATGAGGTGGCAATCACATCACAGGGGTTCTGCTGAACTTCTGATATTAAGGCAGCTAAAGTGCTGTTCAGATGTAATCCAATCAACAAGACCTGACTTTAGGCAAGCTGGCAAACTGAGCTGATGAGCACCTAGTGCACTGCACCTATTCAAAGTGCTGGGATGAGGGTCAAGGTGCTTCCTGACATGTGATTATTCAGTGGTCACTGATGATACAGAGGAGACTGGTGAGAAGGGGAGGGAGATGAGAATGGGCTCATGGTGTGCTTGGGGCAGACAAAAGAAGAGTCAGAAAGAAACACTTATATTTTCTGGAGCAAAGAGATTAATTAGTGAGAAGAGCTGGTTTTGCAGCACAGAGCAGGTTTTCTTCACAAATGGGCCTGAATAGTACCATTATAGAGATGAAGTCTCCACAGGCTTGTATTTCTTCTCTTGGGAAACCATGTTTTGTTAGGTGGTGAGGGAAGAGTGATCCAATCTCTTTAGTTCTACCAGTAAATCTATCCCCAATAAAAACAAATCTTAGTAAGTAGAAAAGCCTTTTCTTTCTTGGGTGCTTTTTTTGTGTGATAACATATGATGCCTTGTTAAGAGGTATCCATCCAACATCACAGCAAGAGCTCATTAAAGGCAAAAACACTTAAACTTCTTCTGGTGAGGAGAAGAATGGGTCTCTGTCATCTTATAACATCATTACATACTTTATATTTGGTGTCCATTTAACATTAAAAAACTGTTTATGTCATAGATTGACTGCTACATTTAACCTGCTTGTGTGATCTTTAACTTTTTAAGGTTTCCACTTCATGAACACTTCATACAGGGTAGGGCCATTGGCCACCAGAGTGCTTTGAAGAGTGGGCACCAGGACTGGAGGATAAAAAGCTGCTGTACAAGAAGTGACTGAACAGTGAGAGGATCCAAGCTGGTACTGTTGGTGAAGAAACTGGGATACAGTAAGGAGGAATGGCATGAAAATAGAATGCACACAAGCATCTGATAAGGGAGGTTAAGAAGTATGACCTTACTGTAGGATGGAAGAAAAAGGAGTGGAGAAGATGTCTGGAAGAAGGGCACAGTGTGCTGAGGAAAGTGATTTGTTGCTTGGGCTTGGCCTGGATGACAGATGGGAGGCTGCAGTGGGGAAGGAGACACAGAAGGGAGAAGGGGCAGACAGCAGAGTGAGCAAGACTTTGGGTGGGCAGCAGAGATGAGGTGACAGGCGATACAGTTTGGGATGGATGGCTGCCAGCTCTCCTGGGTGGTGGGGTAGCATTGTCATTAGTGGGATTGTCAGGGATGGCAGGTGACAAGGTGTGGGCAATATGAAGCAGAAAGAGCTCCTCCCTCACTGCTGATGTGGGAGGGGTGAGCTCAGTTATGTTCTTTCACTGCAGTTCTTCAAAATCCAGGGCCATCTGGACACAGTCCTGTCCCTCACACAAGCTGTTGCCCAGGGATTGCTCTGGCAACAGTGACTAGCTGGCATGTCTAGGAGTCTCCATGCTCATGGCCAGGAGGGCAGATGGCATCGGATTCACTACAGTGGCTTTGCAGCACCTGGTGCCACCATTTGGGGGGTGGGGTCCTGCAGAGCCAGGTGAGACTTGCCCCAGGCACTGCAGTGTCATTCAATTGAGTGGCACAGTTGCTCTGCCACGCTGACCCAGCAGGTTCCCAGACACCTCCAGTATCACTGGTGCAGACATCTGGGGATTGGTATGCTCCTTTCCAGTTGGCCTTGTAGTATTGAGCCTCACCAAAGAGATGCCTGAAGTGGCTGGTGAAGGAGAACAGTGGAGCTCAGCTGACATCACTTCAGCAACGTATTTGTAGTGACAGATGTCTTCAGCTCACTGCCCTTGGTGTTCTGGGTTGTTCAATAAATGGGTATGAAGAAGAGACTCTGAAAACATTGGCTGCTCTGCTCACACACACCTAAACATCATGGATAATTCTTTTCAAAGAATGTTTTTGTAGTGCTTCATCCTAGTAACGAGGCTTGTTTTTTTATATAGCATTTGCGATATGGGATTTGTAAAAAATAAATAAGTAAATAAAAAATAAAATGCTTTTGTGTAAGAGATGCTGTGTGTTTACGGCTGACCTTAGAGCTGTGGGAAACAATGAAGACTGCAGCTCTTCATCTTTCTTTGGGGGGCGGGGGGAAATGCTAAGACTCCAGTAAGGATACCATCAAATTGTGTGTTAGAGGAGATAACCTGGGAAGCAAATGATGACTGCAAATTAGTCAGAAGGTCGGCTCATTCTGGCTGAGGAGCCCTGGCTCTTCCCTCTCTCACATCAGGCTATGCCCTCTCACAGTGCTGGTCCTGGGAGAGGGATGGGGTCATGGTCAGCTCATCCATCCACAGCCCTAATGAACTGCTGCCAGAGGAGATCTGGAGACTTTTTAACACTTTGGCTCCAGCCAGAGCACTGGATTGAATCCCACAAGTGAATATATTCCTTCCACTGGAAAATATAAATGTCTGGAAATAAATTACATCAGTTTCAGTTGAACTTTAAGACTTCTCAAATCTAGGTAAGACTTTCTGGTCAAAACTTTGAAGGCAGAGATCCTCATGTGGGGATAATGACATTGCATGGCTGTGAAGGCATTCACTGAGAGAAAAAAAAGAAGGCAAAGTGAATGTGTTGTCTCTCTACATCATACACGTGTTTCCTAAGCTATAATTTATTAGGTGTTGGGAAGACAGGAGGCAAATAAAGAGAAGAAGAAAGAAAACTCCAGACTGATGAGTTTTTTTTACAAATCTTTTACTTGTACTTTGTTACATATCACAGAAAAATTCATGTGCAAGAAAATCATGAATTACCTTGTAGCAGAAATGCTGATTCAAGGCCTGAAGCAGTGATTGAGCACCTGGCGGGAAGGCAGGGCCAACCCAGGGGAGTTCAGGTGTGTGCAATGCAATGCCATGCACCTGAGTGACCAGAGGGATCCAGGCCTCATTTAAGGGCTGGCAGTGGAGGTGAGGGAATCTCTGGAGATCTCTGTGTAACTGAGGCCTTCCAAAGGTAAGTAGATTTTCTTCTTTTGTTTATGTATCTATGGCTGTTGCATCTGGACTTGTCCTCATTTGTAGTAACCTAGGTTTGTGCCACCATGCTGTTACTGCTGTACTTTTATCACATTTAAGCGTTACATGCTTACAAACAGTCAAGTAACTGCTCGACTGTAATTCAAGTGGTAGATGATAGAGAGCACTCCTAAAATCCTACGTTAAACTCTTGCAGAGGCATTTTACTTGATAAAGGCTTCTGTCTCTTCTGATTGTACACCATGCTACCATGCTTTGGGACTGCATGAATGTGACAACTTAGGAAATGCATTTAACTGAATGATCTGTTTTATGTCTTTCCTGGGTCATCCTAAGCTTTTCCTGTGGGTGACACAGTAGCTCTGATGCTGCTACTTGAAAAAACACGGTCTGGTTCACAGCAGTGACGTGTTAGCTGCAAATGTTAATAGGAATATTATTATCAAGTTAAAAATGCATAAACAACAGAATAAGCAAAATTATGGCAAACCTGTTACCAATAAAGCTGGAAAGACAAACACTGCTTATCCAGATGGAGAGTAAAACCAAGAGAACAGCAAGCACCAGATTTAGAAGCCAGCTCTATCTGGTGCTACTAGGGAGGATCTGCCTATAACTGCACTGCACCTGTCCAGTTCCATCGTGTCCTACGTAGCCTCATGCAGTGCAGAGCCCCTCAGTACCTCTGCTCACACAGCAAGCAGCAGTGACCCGGTGGTACCTTTGCCTGCCCTGCAGAAAGAGCAGACTGGCCTTGTGCTGTCAGAATGATTCATCTCGTGTGTAAGACGTGGCCCCTGTAAGGGTCTGGAGATAACTTTACACTCACTAACACAGAAAGTTTTAGGAGTATTAAATGAATACGCACAGTGTTCAACATTCATTAATTTCAAAACTAGGGAAGTTTTGAAACTTTTGTGTGGTTTCTCTCTCTCTTTTTTTCCCTTCTTTTTTTTCTTCTGATGAGCTTTCTCTCTATGAACACAGCTTCTGGGTGTCCAAGCTGTCATTAAAATCAAAGGGAGCCTGAACGCAAAGCAAAAGTACAGTTGTCACTTTAGTTTACTCATGGTTGTCCCAGAAAATGAAAAGAGGCTTTTCTGACTGTTTTTTTTTCCTGCACGTGTGCGGTGCAGTGGCATTTAGAGTTAAACTTCCTATTGTCATGTTGGAAACCCAAACCGTGAACGTAAATCCCCTGATGGCTTAGTAGCAGATTTATGAGTCTCATCGCAGGGACATCTTTGAGAATTTGGCCCCATGTTGCAGTGATAAAGTGACAGATTCCTCCTGTACTGAAATTCTGGTGAGCAGAGTGCCTGGAGGTTTGGCTGCTTTGCCAGGATTAGAGTCTGGGTTTTAAAGACTGTAGCTTTTCTTTTTTCCTCCAAAGAGGCATAAAAATGGAGAAAGCTGCTTTTAGGGAAAAACAAATCCATAAAGACCAGGAACTGTAGAGTTCTCCTATCTGATTGGTGCTCACATGCTCTGAGCTGAGCTGTGCTCCTCTTGCTGAATTGCTTTGCCAGAACATAGGGCCTGTTTGCTTCTCTTTTCCCATCAATGGAACAGCCAGCACTTTTAGAGAAGCTTGCTTTCACCCCATTGATTTCAGAAATCACAGGTTTCTGTCTCTCACTGATGCTTAGTGGATGTCTTACATACTTTCCCTTTTAGGGACTTAGTGGTTTGAGTGGGCTCTCCTTCCCTTACTATTATGTTAAGTCTCACAGAAGGCCATCCTCATAGCAGGGCCAGGCCCACCACCTCCTTCACCTGTTGAAAGATATCACTTTATGATAGAAAATGTTCTCAAGCCCTTGTCAATTAAATTGAGTTTAATATCTTGACTATTTCTGTGTCACACGTAGTCTTTGAAGAGCTAAAAGTAAAAATTAAAAAATATATATATCTACTCAGAGTGCTTCTGAGAGGCACCTTGTCACTATCACACCCTCATTCCATCGATAGGGAGGAGAAGGCAAAGTGATTTGTGTAGGACAATGAACCGAGTCTTCATGTATGGCCCAGTTGAGCTTAATGATGTCTGGTTTCTCACACGAGGCAAAATCTGCCTCTGATTACAGGTGAGGAATACCTTTATGTGTGGGTTTTCTTTTTCTTCCATATGTCAGCAGAAGACAGAGCTGAGACCATAGAGTTTTTTGTCCCTCAATACCTTGGGCCAAAGCAGAGGCTGCTCTGAGGTGATGGAGTCTTTTGGGTATGAAAACAAAGCAGCAGCCACCCAGGGAGTTCTAAGCTCCATGGATGTACAATGAGTTGAGGTGTCCTTGCAGTCATGGTTGTTCTGCCACATCAGAGCAGGAAGGCAATATTCAGAGTAAGGCAACGTGCCCCACTTTGAGAGGTTTAATGCCTTCCAAGAATCTCCAAAGCACGATTAGCAAATAGAAAGCAAAAGTACCATAGAAGTCAAGACAGGAAATGTTTGTATGTTGTTCCAGAATCAAAGGAATATTACCCATGCTTTCAACCTCCTTTCCTCTTGTGAGTTAAAAGTACAACAGATCACTGCATATTTTAAGAAATTTTTGTTTCAGATGTTTAAATGTCAGTGTAATTCACCTGGTGGTAACTTCTGTTGTGCTGCTCCAGGCTGGGGCTGCAACGGAACATCTCCCAGTTTTCACACAGTTATCTCATGTTTGCCTTTGATAGGTTTCTGTCCAAACACTTCAACCATTCACTCTGAATTTCAGCTGGCTCCTGTTCCTTGACTTTTTGCTTTGAACAAGGTCTCAAATGAGGTACAACAGTAGCTTTTATATAGCATTTCTATGCCTTCCTTTCCTCAGGTTTCCCCATCCCCTTCTCTCTCAGGTGCAGGATGATCTTGCTGCATCTCAGCCCTCCTACAGTCCATAATGTAGCCACCTGGAAAAGAACATCTCTCTTTTTCTTTGCTTTTTCCACATATCTTTCTTTAGAATGAACTTTGCATTTGAGGATTATTGACAAATCTGTTTGGAAATGCTGCACAAAGAAAAACCTTTATGGTCCATCTTGTGGTAGGAAGCGGGTATTTCTTTGCTCATTTGAATGTCAGAGGATTATTTATGCTGGTGCAATGTTTTGAAGAGATAAAATACTCCCCACTGTGCTACATGCAAATCTCTGCAATGTAAACATAAATAGTTGTTGCACATGCATAATCAAAGACACTTTTTAATAATTATTGTTAGGTAGTTCAGTTCTCTAATAGCATCATCTGGTGTAAATCAGCGTAGCTCTACCGAAGCCTGCACAGCCCCCACCGATTTGCACCAGATGGGCCTCCAACTCCACACTCTAAGTTTAGCCCCCCTGAAAAAAAAAATAAACTGCAAAACCTGATAGTCCTTGAAACCAAAGTCCTTTGTTAATTCACAGAGAGCTGGTAGAGCAAGAGGGGTGGGGACTTTTCTTGACCTGCACGTATGCCTCAGCCCTTATCTAGGGAGAACATTTCTGGGATGAGGGAAAACATGGGCTGCTGTGCCAAGTCAGCTCCTGCCCCTCGTTTTGGACTGCCACAAAGATTTGCCAGATAGTGCCATGTACAACGTGAACTCCTTGCTGCAGGGACTTGGTCTATGACCACCAGCTCTTTAGCACAGAGCACCAGGCTGCTTCCAGATGCTAAGGATTTTCAGTCATTTGCAACCTGTGCTGCGTTTTTAGATATCTGAAGGTGAAGGTCTTGAAATCTGCTTTTCTGTCCCCAGAGCAATCTTGTTTCACTGTCATTCAGCATTATCTTTTCTTCAACATTACACACGGCACAAAGCACTTCCTAAAGCTATTTTGACACCTGATTCTACACCACCTGAAGAAAATAATGTCATTATTTGGGTGTTCTGTAGGCAAACTTTTCTCCAAGTTAATGTAAAGTAGGATATTTGATAACATTGATTTTCACAAATAGATTCAGATTATATCATCCAAATAGTGGATGTTATCCGTGGAAGCTCATGCTGTAAATAGATATATTTTTCCCCCAATCATTAATGCTATTAATTGGCTTATGGTTGTATTTTTTTTTCTAATTGGCATGAAGAAAACTTTGCACAAAACAAGATGTGAACAATTAGGAGATTCCCCTCTTCTTTTCAATGATGACAGCAAAAAATATCCATTACATACTGACTCATGACTCTCATTGTAAGATAAAAGAATGGCCACCTAAACTTCATCAAGAAGCAAGATTTTATGGAAGAGAAGATTGTAGACACAGGCACCGTATCTAGTTTTCAAGCAAGTAGAAGATTGCATTAGGATGACTGGTTCTTTTAGGTTTGCCTGTGAGATTTTTTTTTCCCTGTTGTCTGTTTTTAATGACCTTCTCCCCCAAAAATGTTGGTTTTATGGAAGCTTGATGTGGAGCAAACTCTTTTGCAAGGAGTCTGAGTTACTGTGAGCAGCCACTGAAGAGCTTTAAGTCCAATGTGGGTTTAATGTTGTGATGAGTGCCATGGCAGAACAGTCTAACAATATAAGTCTGTTGGACATGTCGTCTGGGCTGTCACGTTCAATTTGCACATGACCTCCTGGCCAAAAAATGGGAAAGAAGTGGTAGAATGTGGGACTGAAAGCTTATATTATTGCTTTGACAGCTTCACTCATCTAGAAGTAATGCAAAATGCAATTTATATTTATACTCTCTGACCTTCTGTACAGAGAGGGAAACTATCTAATGATGGGCCACGGTAGAAGAGAAAGAAACAGATCTCAATACAGCTGGAATTTGTCTACATTTTTTGCTTTTCAACCATTCAATTACAGTCAAAAGATAAATGAAACATGAAGAGTGCATTGGTTAGGTAGTGAGACAATTATTTTATAGTGAGTAGGTTCTGGCATTAAGCCTTGGCAAAGGTTGCCATGCACGCCTTGTTTCACTAGATACAGATAATCTGCTTGCTCCCACTGGACAAATCCCCTCTGCTTGTAGGTGTGTCGTGATGCCCATCACAGAGGGAGAAGAGTGACACCAGCAACTCGGTACCACTCTTCCTGTGCATTTGAATCTTCTTGAGAGGGGCTGACACTCTAATCCTATTAACTATGATAAATCAAGTCAGGCCTAATTGTAAATTGGATGTTATTATTCACTTTTGAGGAAAATGGGCAGATAGGAAGAAAGCACTGCTTTCCAATCCTCTGAGATATAGAGAGCAGGTTTGTGTCTTCCCAGGAAACTAACAAATATCTACATACATACATACATTATATATATATATATGTATGTATGTAGATATATGTATATAAAGGAGTTACTAACCTTTGATTCTGAAAGAACTGCTGCACTACATACAGAGCAACACCTGATGATCCTTAACAACACGTATCAGAACAGATATCCTGCCTTAGCTCAGCATCCTTCACTGCAGCCATGGCTGTTTAAAGCATGATAACAGCATAATTTGGCTCAAAAGAATTCAGCCTCCAGCTGCATGTGTTTCTCCCTTTTCATTCAAAAGAGACGCAGCATTTGAAGGAAAAGTTGTTTGCAGGAGTGAACAGTGAGAGAAGACAATAGGCACAGCAAACACAAAGTATGAGCTTTACCCATCTCAGTGTATTTTGGAAAATCACACTGGTTTGGATTTGTTGCTGCATCGCATTGATCCATTCTGCCCTACAGTGTAGTTGATCCAAAGTCTATTGACCTCAACAAGGAGGCTTTCAGAAATGGCTGTAGGCTACAGGACAACCCCAGAGTTGTGGTGTTCATATCAACCAGGCGGTTGCTTGGTTATCTTTTCCTGTCTTAATTGTTTTATTCTGGACTGCCACGTTTTTATGGGTGAGATTTTTTTGGGGTTTCTTTTTTTTTCTCTTTGCTTTTGTAGGCTGAACAAAAAATTCGGTCTGAAATCCAACCTTCTTTGGGGAATTCATTTTTGATAGTTATTCATAATTGCTACTGAGCTGGGCAACAAAGATTTTTCAAAGGTATGCCATGACAATAACAGAAAATGACACCAATTGTCACCATACAGTTATTATGTTGGAAAAGAATAAAAATACGGAAACAAGAGGTATGGAAAGGTTGTGCTTTGTGAATAAATCCAATGAGTAAGACAAAATTGTGTGATACGAGAGCCCAAATATAAACTAATATGTGATTTATCTTCCTTTGATTCATTTCCCAGTAAAAATAGTACTTTGTCCAAAGTGTTAGAGCTACCTTGCAGATTGAAGTCTTTCCATCCCTGCACCTTTTGGAGCAGAATGCAATTATATCTTTAAAAATATAAGAAAACTTGGAGTTGAAACTTTACAGAGCTTCGCCCCCCATCCCTGCTGTCACAAAGCAGTGGCTTTCCAGCAGGCCATGCTTCAGGCTGGGGTTAAGTGATGGGCCACACGTGGGGACTGAGACCTCTGAGTGGTGAGGGGCAGGGCTGGGTGCATGAATGCGTGCAGGGCACACTGCATCGGAAGCCTTATTGCTGTGCACGTGGTTAAATCAATACCCACCTCCCCCGGGCAGGAGCACTGCACCTCCTTTCCTCCTTTTCCAAGTGGGAAACTAGGATAGAAAGGATGATTTATAAACTAAATCTTCCTGTCTAGGGCCAAAAATGCATCTAGGTCTGATTCCCACTGGTGTCACTATGGGTTTTGCCTGTCTTTTGTAGGAAAGGGAGGAGCCCTTTGGTTTGGGTGGAAGAGGAGCCCTTACAGTAACTGCAAATTTCCTTTTGCAACTTCTTGTCCCATGGCCAGCGCAGGACACGATGCTTCCTTTCACATCTGTGCATGTTGCAGATCTTTTCCAGCAGAGTCATGGAATCTAGAAAGAAGTAGAGCAGTTGAGTTGGCATTTTGGAGATAGGAGGGAGAGAGACAAAAAGCGGGATTTTTTTCCTATAATTTATTTATGTTTTTCCCACCAAGCTGTCAGAGTGCAGCTGTTAACAGTGATTTTTTTTCCTTCACCATTTTTAATCCACAGCCCTGCCCTGTACCTGCCCTTATAATCCCCTAGCATGTGCTGGTGACATCACATGGCCATCAGCTCCCAGCTCCATCCCTGTGACTGTCATTAACTGTTGCAAGCAAATGAAAAATGACTGGGAGACTCGGTGGCTCCCACCAGTGACCTTGGGTATTATTAGAATGACCTCGCTTTGGCTTGACCATAAAAAAAAGAAAAACCTTTCTTGATATCATCACAGGGGCTGGGGCCAAACTGAAGCTGTTTGCAGCAAGGAATGGGGTAGGAGTGGGGGAAACCATAAAAGAAAGAAAAGTAAATGTTATGCAAAGACACAGTGACCATAAATACTTGCTGAGAGGCATCACCCCACAGCCCAATCCTTTGCCAGGACACATGTGGTAGTGCCTTGGTTTCTGTGTGCTGCTGGGTGTATTTCTGAGCTGCCTCCTGTTTGTTATTGGCCTGCTTCATCTTTAAAAATAGTGAAATAACGCATAAGGACTTGCTGACTTCACTTTCTGTTATGCTGTTCTTTTTCCATCTTACACACATCCCTGTAAGCAGAGGAGGCAACACACTGGGCAGGCTGCACGCTCACACATAGTGAGACACTTAAACTGTGTCTTTATCTATGTACATGCAGCTGCTCTGTGCATGCACACACACATACAGTGTGATCGTATTTATTTACATGCACATGTGTGTTGGTATAGATGCATATACTGTATGTAACTGTGTGTATTTATGGTTCTGCATTATTCTCAGTACATATGGATATGGACATAGAGAGGGTGCATATTCATCACAGGTGTTGCTGTCTCCCTCTGTGTGATTTGTTGTATACAGTTGTATATGTAGCATTTGTCATATAGCAGTCATTCTCTAAGAATATTTAATAGTGTTAGTATTGGTATGAATAAGAATGAGAAGAAGGGGGAGAAATGGAACAGGAAGGGGAAAGGGAAGGAGGAGAGGAGAAGAATTTGCCTAGTCGGGCTTGGCCACGCGGCCGTGAGAATGCTCTACTGTTGAATGCTTCCCTGTCGGGGTCTCTGCAGGACAGGGGCTGCTCGGAACACCCAGTCCTGTTCTCATCCAGGCCGTGCTCTGGGGACCGCTCCAGGCTGCAGTGTAGTACCCGGGGGGCTGAGGAGGTCTGCGGTCCGACTGTCCTCGGGGTGCATGGCTGGGAGGTGGTGAAAGCCCTGCAGGTAGACAGAGCGATGGCCGGCCGCTGTGCTGCCTCGCACCTCTGCTGTCAGTTGGAAATGGATCCCGTGCCCTCCGGACTAAAATCTCGACAAAAAAATAAAGGGCGGTTTATGACAGGTTATGACGAGTTGCAGAGAGAGATGGGGAGAAGCAGCAGCAAGTTGAGCCAAGGGTGGGAGATGGGAATGCTGCAGATGTTTGGGAGACAGAGCGAAGGCGGCTTCAAGCGATGAGTGCGGGCAGCAGCCCCGGGCAGAGCGGAGGGGGGTGTCGGTGCTGTGGCGATGGCAGCGGGATCCCCGGCATCACCAGGCAGCACTGCGCCTCCGCTTTGATTGTATTTCTTTGATTATTTTATTTTACTATTGCATTATTATTTATGACTTTTTTTTTCGGCTATTCTATTGGGTCTACCTAAACGCCAAGAGAGCCCTTCTCCCTCTTTGCGCCGGCTGTGTGCGACCGAGGAGGGAGAAGGCAATACCATCAGGTTCGCCGCACCTCTACCTCTCTTCCTTTGAGGGCCGAGGGGGTGGGTCGGCTGCTGCCCACAGATCACCCAGTGCACCCCGGGCAAGGCAAGAGCTCTCCTTGCAGCCCTCCATCCTCGGAGCTGTCACGTCGTTATGAGGATGGCAAAGACTTTATGGAGTCTGTCAAGCGCTCAGCACTTCTGTCTTTAGTGGCATCCTCACACACAAACTTCGCAGGTGTTAAAAAAATCTCCCGGAAAATGATGATAATAATAAAAACCCAACAAGCTTAACAGCTGTTCAAGGACACTTTAAACCATCTGATGTTGCAGGATAGGGCTACCATCCTAATTCTCCCTGGCAGCTTTTCAGGCGCGTTTCAGCGCCGCTTGCCAATGGGGGACGGCTCAGCCTCTCCCCGCGAGACCCGCTCGGCGCTGCCGGGTGTCTGCGAGCGGTTTGGCACCGGTAGAATCAGCTCCCAGCTCGGCAGCCGGGGGGAGGGAGGAAGTGCTCGTGTCTGGAAAAAATAATAATAATAAAAAGAGTTTCGAGTGTCAGAGTGTAAATTTAAGAGCTTCAGCCCGGGTAACTTTACGCCGTATGGCAGGTGAGCATCACCCCGGTGACACCAAGAGACATATGACAAGAGCGACAACAGTCCGAGGACACGCGGGTGTGCCACGACCCGGGGGTGGCCGTGTGCCGAGCAGGACCGAAGGCAGGAGCACAGTCCCGGTCCCTCTGCCCCCTGCGCTGCCCTCCAGCCCCTCCGCTTCTCCGTTCCCTTTGGTTCCTGGGTCTTATTTAGGTTTATTTCTGAAATGCTGAAGCCTCGGTAACACGAGAGGTTTTTACTGAAGGACAAACAAACCTCAACGAAACCTCAGAGCAGTCTGCAGAGCTGCAGCGGTGCCCGCAGGAAGGGTGAAAGTCACGAGCCTGAACCAGAACCGTGCCAAACCCGGCCAGCAGCACAAGGGCAAACTTCCCACGGGCCGCAGGGTTCGCTCTTATCCTCACTTACACTGAGGAGTCCTTCTGCTAAATCGCCCCAAGTTGCTTACTCTTCCGTTTCATGTATAAAGTTACCGAAATCTGACAGATAAAGTCTATGCCTTTACCATTTGGGATAAACCCTATAGACCCCACTGCAGAAGATCAGTTAAAACGTGGTGCTGCTTACATGGATGGCTGGGAAAAGACAGGAAAACTGCGTTAATTTAAACCACGGCATGAAGGAAATCGCCATGCAGTAAGAGGAGGAAAAAGGCATCTCACCGAGGCATAAAGACAGCCACCTCTGTGCTGTAACCTGTATCTGTATTTTCGGGAGCAGGCGGAAGGGCTCGGGAAGCTGTTTCTCTGTTGTTTTTCTTTTTTAACGAATAGATATATATATTTATTTTTAAGTTTCAGAACGCAATAGACGCGTTGATGTACTGTTGGGTGCATTATATATTCTGCTCTCAAACTCGCAGCTGGGTTTGGGGGGCTGCGGTGGATGTGAGCGTGAAGGTTGGGGCGAGAAAGTGGAGAATAGAAAACCCGACAAAGTGTTTCTAGAAAAACGAACTGAAGAAAACCCCAAATAACCGGGGACTGGCGGGAGGATACGGTCCCAGTTCCGTACTCCTCGGGCACCCGTGTAACTAAGGAAGGGTGACGCATTTCGGGAGATCCAAGTGTTTGAGTCCCGTGTCCAAGGGAAAAGTTTTCTCTTACTTTTGCAGCCACTGATGGTTCGTTGCAGTGCTGCCGTGGAGAGCAGAGCCCGGTCCCAGCTCTCCTCACCCTGCTAACAAACCACAGTTTCCCTTTGCTTACCCAAAACTGTTTGAATTCGGGTTCCCGAACTCCCGAAACATTTGCAACCAAAAACAGAGAAATAAACCACGCGAAGGAGTATTTGGACTCGGGAGCGATGTGCTGTCACTGTATATTGATCTAAAAATACGCAGTACAGACACTCGCTCGGGTTTATTTGAAAAATGTCGATTAAATTTTTTTAAATAAGTAAAGAACGAAAGAAGACGAAGAGAAATACAAAGGTTTAAAGGCAAAAGGGAGAGGGATTCTATTAGAGAAGACCCGGGAAGGGAAAAGCCGCGTGTGAGCGAACCCAGAGCAATTCGGTGGGGTCGGGGGAGGCGGGCAGCAGCTGGCAGCCGGGAAGAGCCCGGCGTCCGTTCCCGTGCTGCAGGGAGAGGGGCATCGCCCTGCCCCGGGCCGCAGCCCTCGGGTAATGAACTCGAGTGTCTGCCTGCCTCAGCCCTGCCCGTCTTCTTTAGCCAACTTGACAAAGTGGAAGAAATATGACATGTGAATTATTAAAGAGGAGGCAGTTGACTCCTAACCTCTGTTGCTTTTTCTCAGAAGCCATTACCTGAGAATTTATCTTGCAGGAATTACAGTGTCTGAAAGCTTCGGGTGAGGCAGCGCGGAGGGAGGGGGGCGCTTGAATGAGAGTTTTGAAGAAATACCGCTGAAAAGCACCGGGTTTCACCTTCGCATTTGCACCACTCGAGAGATGGATAACGTGTTAGAGAAAACAAGCCATCCCTCCTCAGAAGTGGATCAGTTCGCCGCAGGGAGCCGGGGAATAAAATCCGGACTGAATTTAAAACGCCTATCACCACTTAAATACCTTTAAAAGTAGGAAGGGGGAAGCGGAGAGCTTTTCCGCGTTCAAGTTTGTCCTTTAGCCCCTTCCTTAGAGTTAATGAGGGCACTTTCTGGGCACCCGATAAATAATCCCCCCTGGTGCAGCATCTACCCGATTTACACACCATGTACACCTGATTTATGTACGATTTCTCTCCCTGCAGAACCGTGTTGGAGTCCTGGGAGGAAAAGCACAAACTTTTCGGGATAGGCTTCAAAGTTTGGAGGACCCGCGATCATCTCTGCAGAAGTCGCACTGTGCCGCCTCAGCAGCGGGCAGAGATGAGGAGAATTATTTCTTGTCCTTTCTTTTCTATTTTCCTTTTTATTTATTTTTTCCCTCCCAGCAACTCGTAGTTGAGGGCTTTATTGAACGTAGCTTTTTAGTTCATTATTGCTATTATTTTTTAATTAGTAAACGGGAAAAACCCACTCTGGAAGAGATACTGGGGGGGCTTTTTCCCGTCCTGTGGGCATAGATTTGTATCTAGCGCTGCCAAGCTGGATGTAATAATTGAATCTCTCCCAAATCTTGGTGATAGAGCAGTCAGAAATGACTCCATCTGACAGCAGAGCCATGAGGCAAGTGATGGATACTATTGTCCAAGCCTGACCCTCCATTAACACCACCTATCAGCATCTGTATTCTGTCACCAATTCCCATGCCGGAGCCAAGAGGGGTGACTCTAATATTCTGAGCACATTGAAGGCTTCCATGCTGAGTTCAACCCTGCATCAACTAAATGGGTGGAGAGGATGACCTAAACCTTGCTCTCTCTATCTCCACTCGCCTTATTACCCCTCTCCAATCCCATTGTTTTGCAGGTGCCTGCAATTTGCTCCTTATCTCCTCACTGTTTATGAGGGCTCCTTTTTTACTAATACAAAGGAGAAATGTTATTAATATTAATTAACAAAATAAAAAATGAAGCAGTTTGGGGAATCCACCAAATGAATAATCTCATCCCCTAATTGGAGATGAAGTGGGGGGGAAGGAGGTGTAAGAGAAACAGATGACCTATTGGGTGACAGGCACAGGTTGGAAGGGTGACATTTTATTGTAAGCCTCCCTATGAAAGGAAGAAAAGGAAAGGACCAGTCAATTTAATGCAGGGACCAAGAGTGCAAGAGTGTTGCTAAGAGACAGAGATGCTGCTAAAGTTCTGTGAGAAGCTGTACCCTGACCTTATGCAAATGGAGGCTTCCAACTCTTTGTGGAAAGGCTGCAAATTCCACCCACTGTGTCACCAATACCTGGCATCGAGCCTTTTATTCAAATGTTCTCTAAAAACACACACGCAGAGGATGTGACAAAGCATGACACATTTAGGGCTGGAAGGAGGGGGGGGGAGGGTGGACGCAGTGGGGGGAGCGGGAGGGGGAAGGACGGATCTCATGGTGGAAATATCACCCACCCGTACCTCCTCGAGCCTGTCATCTTCCCGAACTGAGAGACGGACCTAAAGATTCCTAAATTGCCTTAATCCAGACCAATTAAGAGTGATAAACAGCATCAGTTCCTCGTGCATTTGAGGGGGTGGGAAACAGCAGAGTCAGTCCGATCTGCTCGATGGAAGATGCTCCTGTGCCCACATCTGTAGCACCTACAGCTGCCCAGTGCTGCCTTTTGCCTCGGGTTGTTCCTCGTGGTCATAACGCGACAAGGTGAAGCAGAGCTTGCCCAGGGCCCGGACCCACGGGAACCCCTTAAATCCGGCAGAATGCAGAGGTGAGCTGAGCCCAAACACAACCTTCACCCAAGACTGAAGGTGAAAGGAGGGACTTAGACTTCTTGCTATCAGGGCTATTTTTTTTTTCCCTTCTGAATAATCTCAGTTGCAGACCAGCACCCAGGGCAAGGAATCCTATAAAACCCCCAGGTCATGCCAGCTTTCTTCCTAATATTTTAACACCTGCAGATGCTGCATGTGGGACTCCCTGCAGCTCCTAACTCGGGAGCAGAGCCCTGCAGCACAGTAACCCACTCATCCCTCCCCTGCACGGCGCAAATGGCAAGGCGGTGTTTTCCCACGAACTTGTAGATCGAAAGGAAGGGCAGTTTGTGCTCAGGGTGTGACAAGTGCGAATAGGGTAACGGCGGTCAGCCCCTCTCTAAAACGAAGTGCTCCAAGGGACAGCCGTCCTGGTGGTCCAACTTCACACCGGATGAGTTCAACACAGTTTCCACGCGATCTGGAAATTATCGGTCTGCTTTTATTGCAGTTTATCCTCGGGGCACTTTTGGGACTTTCGTGGGCAATTTTCCTTTCACAGGAGATAGGATTTCTCTGCCCTGAGCAGGAACTGAGCAGTGACTCAGCTGCAGTTAGTGCATTGAGTCGATGCTCGAATACTCATCTTTTGGTCATGCACTGTTTTCTTCTGCTCCAAAGAGGCTCGGAAAACAGACACGAAGGAAACAATCAAAACAATAAAATGGATTTAAAATGGTAAAAATTAAAAAAAAAAAAAACTAGCCCTCTGACCCAGTCAGATACACCTATTCTCTAGTCCCTTTGTGGGGTAAAACCACTTTTCGGGCATCTCCTGCCCTCGGGATGCCCCAGCCCATCTGGAGAACGTGACCCTTCGCTTGCCAGCGGCCGAACCCTGCCGACAAAAGTGGCCCTGGGAGGGGACAGCCGCTTCCTATGTGCCAGCCGGGCTCTGGGGCCGTTCCCAACTCGGCCCCGCTCATCCTGCGCACCCCCCGCCGCGAGTCCCCACGTCCAGGTGGACGCAGGAAATGAATTTACCCGTGCAACTTGCCCAGTAGATTATTATTATTATCTTTTCTTTTTAATAGTAAGACTTCTCATAATGTGCACAAAATTATTAATATTTCATATTAGCAGTGTGTGTATGGTGAACTTTGTAATGGGAAATTCAATCGCCGCTGTAAATATTAATGGAATATGAAATGAAGCCACAGCTTCCATGTAGCACTGACAGTAAAACGGAGTGAACATGTGGTGGCCCTGGGGCAAGATAGGCCTTTCCTCTTGTCTCTCTCGCTTTATTACATTAGCCCGAGCCTCTCCTTACAGTCCTGGGCTCAGAAGCTGAAGTTCACAGGTCAGCCATGACAAATGTCCCTACGTCTCGCCAAACAAGACCCCCTGGCCTTGCCATTACATCTGCCCAACGAGCCCCTGGAGGGTGCTTAAGGGGGGTCTGGTGCAGGTAAAGAGCTCTTTAACGCAACTTTCCAAACAGATCAGAGGAGCGGAGGCGCCGGGATCTCCCCCAGGGCTGAACTGCTGGGAGCCCCCCTCTCCCCCTCCCCACGCGTGGGCAGCCCCCGCTCCTTGCTGCGCTTTCCTCCCGCGCAAAGCCGCGGCGGAGAGCGAATATTCCCCAGCTGCAAAGCGCTGGCAGCAGCGCTTTGGAAAGAGTGTCTTTCGAAGGCGTTTTTTTGGCTCATCAGCCAATTATTTCAACACTTGGGATGACATCAACCCGGGACTGTCAGCCCGCGGGCTCGTTTTTGTTGTTGTTATTGTTTTTCCTCCTCTTTCTCCCATTTCCAGGATTTCTCTTGTATAAACAGCTCTCACAACAGCTTCCTTTCCAGAGTGGGCATTAATCTTCATTTGTTAGGGGGGTGCACGTCAGAATTTCCTCCTGCCTTTCCCCTTGGAGGTGTTGGCTGCGCACTGATTTATGCCTTCCCCCTCCTTTCCCCCTCCACCCCCCGAGGTCGGGGCCGTCTCTGCGCCCCGCGGAGCTGCAGGTCTGGGCAGCGCGATTCGGAGTTCAGGGAGAGTGAGCCCCGAGTTTTGAGCTGTGCAAACCCGCTGGGGGCTCTGAACGTGCAGGATCGTGGCCTGCCACGGCGGAAAGGTGGCACAAGGAACCGTGCTGATAATTAAACAAGGTGAATTTAGCTGAGTGGAAAGCGGGAAGGTAACGAATAGGAGGGAATTCCAAAGCGCTTGTGTGGCAGCCTTTTATTTCTCAGCAGCAAACTTCTTTCACTCTCCCTTACCTGAGAGAAGGAAAACCGATCGCACCCCGATTACCCCACTGCCATCAGCCCCTGCGGCTATACTCCGTTTCCAAAACTGCCCAGTAATACATCTATACCCAGTATTTTTTTTCCCCTAGGAAATTCTAATCTTTTATTTTCTCTCAAACCGTATAGAAAAACATTCGCGTCTGAGCTGCTCGTTCAGCTCGTCCAGCTGTCCGGTGGCTGACAAATGCTGAACCGGGGTGATATCGGGAGGCGAGAGGGGGAGAGCCCCCACTCTCTGCTTCCTTCCTTGGGGTGCTCGTCCCAACTGCACACCGAGGGGAATCAGCCCCAGGGAGCCCAGCAGCCCCCCCGGCTGTGGGACCGCCGGTGCAAAGGGAATAAACCCGAACGCGCATCCCGGCGTCGGTCCGGCCACTTCCGCACCGCCTTGTTCTATAATTGCTCCTGTACTTTTTATTCCAGCACCGCGGCTCGCGTACTTCGTACAGTGTCTGTGGCTTCATTAAAAGCATTCTGTTATATCCCCCAGGAAAATGCAAGCGTCACCTCTCTTTGCCTTTTTAAAAGAGTTGCACTTTCAAAGAATATTTTCCCCCCTTTTTAACTAAAAGAAACAGCGCTGGAGTCAGGTTTTGTAAGTGTTAAATAACTTTCCCAGCGTGTATTAAAGGAAGATTGTATTTTATCAACAGCTGATTGATGCGGCCATGTGATCCTCTCGGTTTGTCTATAGTATCATATTTATTTAACCTGCTGGGGGACTGTGTTCAGGGGCCGCTTGCTCCCGCTGGCAAGAGCACACACATTACACACTACCCCAGGTATTCTGATTGATTGTTCCCACCCCACAGCCTTTGGATCATAATTTAACACAGCAGGTCCTACAGCACAGACGGGGTTTTCGGGAAATACGATGAAGGATTTCTATGAACCAGTACCTCACAACCACCAGGTTTTCTGAACTAAAAATCTGAATCAGGGAAAGGGGTGGAGGAGCGTTTTGTAACCACAATGCGAACACTAAACGCCTTTAGCCTCTCCACTAAATGCGAACCTTTCAATTTTAACAAGTTCTTCCTGCAAATGAGCATTTCCTGGGACTATCAGAGCACCTGAGAACAGCTCCATCAGCCATGTCAAAATGCTTCACAGCGGTAGTCAATTACATTCGAGCATATTTAAGATGAGCGGAGTCAGACGTCGGTTTTCTCCGCTCGCTCCAGGTGAAGCAGTTCAGAAACTTATGGCCACCGGCTGCTGTTTGCCCCGGGAGAGGGCTTAAAAGCAGAACAACCCCTTCCCCAAATAACGACCGTAGGTAAAACACCGCACAGCAGATCCGCCCTGCAAACTGCTTAGCGCTCTCCGGAGTGCAGTAAGTTGTGCCAGGTGAGGCTGTTGCTCCCTGTACCCTGTAAGTTGTTTCCCCGCTCCTCGGGCAGGGCGCGGTGCGGGTCTGCTGCTGGAGGAACCGTAACTAAGGTGCTACGTTTGTTTGTTTAGCTATTTATTTAGCGTGTTTCCGCTGCGCAACCCGGAAAACAAACTTTCCCAACTGCTTACGGGCTATGTACGTATATATTTTAAAAAGGTTAGTATTGTTTTTTTCTTTTTTCTTTTATTCTCCCCTCTCTCCGGCAGGATGCTCTCTGCAAAGAGTCCTCCAACCCCGCTTTATGCACCTCGAGGAAGGCTTTCCTCTGCCCTTGGCTGTCTATCGCGCAGAGGCGGAGGGCTCGCAGCTTTGCTCTCTGCTCCCTCAGGACGCCCGGAGTCCTCGCAGGGTACGAGGCCGGGCTGCCCGCGGGGCAGGAGGTGCGCCCGGCGCCGGGAGGTGCCTGCCCCGAGCTGGTACCCCGGGCACAGCCCGGCACTCGGCGGTGTTTACCCATGACTCAGGGCCAGGCGAGGGATGCAAAGACTTCGCAAGGTGAGGGAGATGGCAAAGGAGGTGCCAGCTAATAGATCGGCTGCCGTTCCGTGGGGCAAAGGAGTGTTGACAGATCACGTTAATCAGTAATTTTTTGTATTTATTTTTATTTTAACTAGTGGGTGCCAGTGGTGGATAGCCTCGTTCATTGGGCTCGTAACCCCTTCGTGGCTGGGACTCCGTTGCGTATTTCCCTCCTCTTTGGGAAGCCCCGCTTTGCTTGGGCACATCCTGGGGCATTTCTCTTTTCCACTCTATTCTTGCTCGGGACGAATTCTATCGATCGCGGTCAGCTGTGCTGGGACCCACTAATGCTGATTTTTGTGGTCCAGACTTTCCTTTGAGAGCAGCAGGTGAATGCCGCACCACCTGTTCTGTTGACAAAGTAAAGTAAATCCCACTTAAAAACATGATTCCTAGGCTCTGAGAGAATGAAGCATATATGTTTTCAGGACTTTTTGGTGCCAGGTCATGTTGACCGATTCCTGAATAGTTGCCATTGTGCCGAGCTTGCAAAAGGAACCCGAGCAAACATCACCCCAGAAAGGTTTGTGGTTTTCCTACACATGCGGGCTGCAGCCTCGCACCGCGCCCTGCTGCTCGCCCAGCCTCTCCCTCCCCTTCCTAATCTCTCCCTTTTAAATTTGTTTTGAAAGAGGGGGGAGGAAAAAAAGAAAAACCCTTCATTTCGGGAGGGGGCAGAGGATCAAAGAGCAATGGGTGTTCGCGCTCCTCCCGGGCAATAACGGGGCGAACGTCCCCCGCCCGTAAGGAGGAACGATCGGGAGTGCCCGTCGCCTTTCTCAGTTCTTTCTCCCGTAGTTCCCGGAGCGCAGCGGGGGCTGAACTCCCTGCTGTCCCCCGCGATGCTTTGGGGTCGGCTTGTTACCCCCCTCCCAGAGGAACTTTCCTTAGGAAACAACAACGTTTGTTCATTCCAAGCCTCGGCAAACAGCTAAACTAGTTTACACAGTTGGTTTTGACAAACGAATAAATTGTTTTCTTTAAGTACACCGTCTTAAGCAAGCACACACTTTAACTAGTTTTCCTATGAGACAGCTTTTTACTAGATTGCTTTTTCATTGCGTGGCTATCGAAAGGAGATAATGACCAAAGAGGTGGAACCTAATCAGCCTTTTAGTTGAGTTTAAAGAGTCTAGAGGTAGTTTAAAGGTAGCTTTGGTCATGTTTGCTGGCCGGCTGCGATGTTTGCACTACCACGTTATGATGGGGAGAGTAATGTGTTTGATAGATAAGGGAGAGAGGCTAGCCAAAAAGCAAGGTCAGCTGTGATAAGACTTGACACTTTTACTCATTTTTCACACACTTAAAAGGAAACTTTTAAATATGAAGCAAAAAAAGAAGCAAAGAATCGACATGCTAACATTCATCATAAAAGCAGGATGTTATCAGTCCTTACTTCTTATTTAATTAGCCCAAAATCTTATCATAGTTTAGAACGTGTCATGGTATTAAAAAAAACAACCAAAACCATTTAATGTTCTTCTAATTTGTTAGCGATCAGGACCATTCTCAAAACAACGTACCCCTCGTGGGATAATCGCACATCTTACTCTTTCTTCTAAAGCATCTTCCCGATGCTTTGTGTTTTTCAAGTAGTGGAAAAAAAACAGGCTGTAGGGTGAAAAGACAAGTCTGTGTGATCAATAGTGGAGGGGAAACGTGGAGGGTTTTAGCAGAGGACAGAAATCCGGGGGGGAGAACAGAAAAAAAACCCTCACAGAGGGGTTAAAGTCTCTGCACAATAAAATCACCAGGTACCAATGAAGAAATATAACATGAAATGTAACCAAACAATCAATGGCAAAACTCTCATTAAGTTAAATAAGGCTTGCCGTGACTTGAATGGTATTTTTGAAATATTTGTGTCCAGGAGAACAGATACGTATTATTGATCCTAGATTCTATAAAATGAATTGACTTTTTTTTTTTTTTTTTTTTTTTTTTTTTTTTTCCTATATACACAAGAATTCTAAACCAGAATGTGTTATGTTTTTCTTTCAGGAAGCTTTTCTGCCATCTTCAGTTGAAATCTAAGCTACAAGTCGAAGATCAGTCCCCAGCCAACAGCACATCTTCTCGAAACAAATGATTGTTGTCCTCATTCGACAAAGCAGTAACGAGGTAATGTTTGCACAACCATCTAAAACCAATTTCCAAAAGCATCTTGGGCTGAGTATATGAAGGCAGTTACACACCTATGTCCAAAATACATATTCTCTAAATGCCCATGTAACTGCCAGCTAAAATAGACCTGTTGCTTATAGGTGCTGCAGATTTCTTTCCCAAAGCTTGGAAAGTCCTAGAATTTGCCTCTCAGCAGATCTGGGGCTGTGCTTCTGTTCTGAGCCCTTCACCAGTGAGGCCTTTGCCCATGTCCAAGGGGCTAGTTAAGGGTGGGGGGTGTGTGTGGTTCTCAGGGTTTTAAGAGAGAAAGTAGTGTCCTGCTGAAGGAAGGGGCCCGCTGTTTTTTTCCTTTTGGAAGATGTTCTACCCTTGCCCTTGGTTGGTTGGAGCTGCCCCAGAGGGGTGATCTCTGCTTGGGGTCCTCCTCTGTCTGTGAGGACATTGCTCCTGCACTAGCTCTGGTCTTATTTATAGAAGGGAAAAAAGTGGACCATATGTTCATGAATTTCTCCTGAAATGGTTCCGCTCTGAAGAAAAATAGGACCAGAGAGGGAAAGCAGCTATGACTATAGCTCTGTGTCCTAGTGCCAGGCACTAGAGTAAGGAATTTAACTCCATGGTGAACCCTGTAAGTCCAGGATATTCTGTGGAGATGGGCACCAAAGTCATTGCCATGGCAAACCTCAGTCCTGAGTGCCCCCAGGTTCTGGTGTGCTTCCAGCTCTGTGGGGAAGGGGACTGAGTATGGAGTAGCCCTTGATACCTACTGCACCCAGAGCAGCCAGATCCCTGAGGATGGGCAGGAAAAGCACTGGGGGAGCCTAATCCCAGCATGGCTTGCCTGCAGAGCTCGCAGCAGCCCTGAGTCACAGTCCTTAAGCAAACACAGACTCACAGCCTATGGCTGATGCCAGAGGACTGCTCCTATCCAGGTGGGGCTGATACACTTTCACTAAACCCAGAGCTAGCATGTAAGGCACTTCTGAGCCCATGTGTGGAACCTATGAACTTTAGGTGCCTAGAATCTTAAAACCTCGTGCACAACAATCCCTTGGGCAATTTTTATAATATCACTCCAGAATATTTGTCTAACTGGAACCACTTGGGGTATATTCCAGACTTTATTGAGACACCTTAACTCTAAAATAAAATGTGAGATTGAGGGCTTTGTTGAAAGGAGTGGGATGCCCACTTACAGGCCATGCGGTGTCTCTTTCCCATATCACTGTTGCTTGGGACAGCTTTTCATACCCAGTGTTTCTTTTTGCTGCTGAGTCCCACAGGTAACAGAATCATTAAGACTGGAGGAGTCCACTAAGATCATCCAGTCCAGCCCATCCCTATCATGCCCACTCACCATGTCTCTCTGTGAGCAACTCATGGGTGCAAGCTTAGGGCATTGTGCAGGCAACAGTGGATGCAGCTGAATTACAATTTCCATGAATAAAAGAAAGAAATATAGGATGCCAGTAATGATTTTCTTCCTATGGAGGCCACCATCTACACTTCTTTTGGTCTCATTTTAATAATCTATATCAGTGTTGTTTTTTAGCTGATTTTAATGTCAACTAGGGATTAATGTGCATTAATTAAATTGACTGTATTTTCTTTAATGAGCACAAAAGGATTTTATGTTAATACTGATGATCCTAATAAGGATTCTGTCTACTTATCTGTATTTTCTCAACATCCTGAAATATTTTATTAGGAAACAAATTAATTTAGTTACTATCATGGGGTAAAAACAGAAGCTATCAGGTGACTGCCAACTGGGTCTGGCGTTAGCAAGCTATGTGACAATTAAGCTGTAAGAACTGCATTTAGCTGCAGAACTGCTCATTGCAATGTATTATTTTGAACGATTTAAGCCTTTTCTTATTTCTTGTTTGGCACTGGCTGACTCTTACCTGGATCTGAAGCCACTGTTGAATGAGTACACGAGTAATAATAAAAGAGATGCTGTCAGTGAGACCTGGGCTAGGGTCTATGCCCGTTCCTTGTTATCAAGTAGGAGACAGAAAGGATGAGTTGGGAGCAGATGCTGCAGTGATCCCAGTAGGTAGACAGGTAGTTACACATGACCCTCTTTCATCTGTGCAGACTGACAATGCAAATTAGTTTCTAAATTGTTAAAAACCTTACAGTATAATAACGCTTTTCCATAACAAATGAAAGAAATACATTTATTTGCATGCGTTAATATATCTGTGTCAATATATTTTTATACATTCACAGCTGTTGCGGGCTTGAAAGACACTTGACTTGCTGAGCAAGCATTTAATAAAAAGCCCATGGAAATGTTAATTAATGGTATTTGGTACTAAATGCTCACTTTGATGCTAAAATGTTATGCTGCACAGATTTAAAATTCATGCTGCGTTTTTTGCCCTTGTTACCATCTGCAAATTTCTACCCCACACCCCATTCTCACATCAGGTTGCTGAAATAATTCAATACTATTATAGCATATGTCAGTTAGAAACAGTAGGGGCAGATTCTGATCTCAGCCCTCTTGTTTAACTTTGTTGCTCTCAATTGCATTGTTTTTGCCAGGTTTTCTCATTTATCCTGGTTTAGTTGACTATCCTGCTCAAAACACCCTCAGATCTGCACAGATATGTAGGAAGAGAAAACATGTCTCAAAAAAAATCCCCCATCCAGAATCCCAACAGCTGTCAGCTCCTAAATAAGAGCAGTTCCAGTAATTTCAGAAGCAATGTTTTGCTGCACAAAGTTACTTTGATGTAATATAGCTTCCAAGTGGAGATGCGAGAAACCTGATGGCTGCTCTGTGCTGGGTTCTGAAGGTCTTGGGAATTAAAGCCCTCCCCAAGCATGGTGTGAAGGAGCTGTGAATCCCACTGAAGGTAATTCTCTTTTCCTGAGCCTTATGGTGTGGGGAGAGTCAACCAAGACAATAATAGAATTTTGTAGAGCTGAAAAGTTGTAAGATTTTTGGAAATAAATGCTTTGAAGAAAAAGTGGCTTACTGTTCAGGGACTTTGATTTTAAATCATGTATAAGTAATTGCTGACATGATAACAGAACTACCTGAACTTTCATTTATCCTCAAGTGGACCAAATTTCCCTGCAAAGGATTTTATGACAACAATTTAAATTTAGTAAAAATAATTCATTTGACTAAAATGTTTCCAAAGGGACCAATTTCTGCTGAAACAGAAACAAAAAATTGCCACTATTTCACAAGAAATCTACAAGAAATCCAATTGTTTTGTGTGCTTGTGATAGTTACAGGACTGTTTGAGTATGAATTCGTTTAGGCTTTCATTTCTTTGTGCTGGCTCTTTACGTTTAGTTCAAGCTTTGAATTGAATGTTTATGTTGGGTCTTAACACCATTTCTGTTTACCTTGTGTCATTCTTGGCAACTTAACCTTTTCCAACAGTAACTGTAAATTATACAATCAAATTACAGTATTAATTAAAGATATTAGTAGATGACCTATAATTGGTATAAAATGATTACATGGGTTATTGTCAGTTTTGACAATCTGGAGTTGAAACTCCATTTGTATCAGCTCATGTCAGTATTCCTTGGTGTAGCTGCAGTGTATGCTACAGTGAAATATCCCACCATCATTCTAACAGTGTGTACCTCTGGCATAAAGATTAATTCTGTGCAGTACGTCCAAGCAAATAATCTCTTCAAAGCAGACAGGAAACCAGATCCTGGGTGTAGAGTTCCAAGGAACATCAAACAAGAAAAATACAACCAAGTTCTTCCACCATGGAGCAGATTCCCACTAGATCCAGCTGCAGAGCAGGGCCATGGCTTATCTTTCCATTCCTCCACCACTGGAGTGTTCCCAGAGTGGTAAGTGAGCTTTATAAAATAGAACATCAGACAAAGTGATCTGTTGGGTGTTGTTGCAGAAAATGTTTTTTGGAGAATCGTATTGCCTGTTAGAATGTTGCAAAAAGCTTGAATGAGTTGATGTTCCTCAAACAGCATTACTTTTTATACGCCATTAAACCCTATCCAAACCAACAAAAATAAATTATTATTTAAAATAAATGTCCCCTAGAGAAATCCATCAGTTCCTATTTATGTCAGTGCTGGGCATTTTGAAGGGGAATAATTAATAAACATCTATTCAATCTACTACTTACGTCATTATGATTTGTTAAATGAAAGAAAGAAACTAGTCTACTTTCTGGATGAGAAAGCATTTTCTTTAGCTCTCATTTCATTTGAAGTTTCTGGCTTTTTTCATGTAGTCATATGGATCTGCTCTTTTACTATTAAAAATACCTTCCAAGGGAATATTTCTGGAGCAGATTCTCCTGCCTTGTGGTGAGAATTAGGAGCAGAAGAGCGTACGTTAGCACTTACTCAGCTGAAGTAGGAAGAGGAACAGTGAGGTGAGATGCAGCTAGGGCAGCATCATTCAAAGATTAGGGCAGCTCCCAAGGTTCACCTCAGCTATTTCTCACAGCCAGCTGATGATAAACCAATCTTAGAACTCTTCTCCAGTCCAAAGCAATTTTCTTTATTGCTATTGTCCATACAGGTGTCCTCTCAAGCTGTTTTTCTAATACCTTCTTTTCCCTTCTGTTCTTCCAGGTTCATGAAAACACATAACATGGTACACTACATTGGAAAGTTGGCTTGCTCAGTTCCCAGTGACCGACTCTGAACTCCCCTTTCTGGAAACATGGTGAAAACTTCCTAACAACAAGGGAAAAGAAGTCTTTTAACTCCAGGCTGTGTCTCCCTCATCCACGAACGAGATGCGTTCACCCCACAATCTGAGGGTAAGATGTTCCATATTAGACTTTCAAAAGAAGCAGAACTCATTTGCAAATATTTTGCAGGGCTCTTTAGCTTTCTTCAAGGGCACATCGGGCAGAAGTGTCAGCTTGAGAAATCCAGGACTTCTAAGAGAGTAAAACCACAAAGCTCTGATCTGACTATGAATGTTACATTGCATTTCATTATTGGTTTGGCACACGTTGTAACAGATGAATATAGAGGGCTTCATCTGTATCTTGGAACCTCCGCACTTACATTATCATGAAAGATATTTTTAAGGTTGCTGCCTTGGATAAAAGAAGAAAATAACCTTTATTTGTGCAGATATTGCACTAAATATTGGCACGCACATAAAATGGAGGCTGTAGTCTGAAAATACAATCCATAAAGAAGTAGGGGATGTTGTTCAAAGGACATAAATTTATCCCTTGTTCACATGCATGTATAAATACCTGCATGCGAAAATCGAGTCTTCAGCGACCAGTCTAGATCATGACCTTATAACAGCAGCTCCTGTGCAGGAGTCCACTTGATAATTTCCTATGCTCAAACCACCTCCTTTCATTGCAAATGTAATGAGTGCTTTCAAGTGCACAACAAAAATGAGATAAGAGAGTTTGAGGAAACCTCCTTGTCAGGGAAAACCAACACCTTGAATTAAAGGTATTAAGTATCTGAGCCTCTTCTCAGAATATAAAGCCAACAGTGTGCACTGGGCTACTGAAATACTATAAAATAAAGGAGAGCAATTCCTTAAACACAGCCCCTAAAACTGGCAATGAGATGCTTGCTTCTGATCTGCAGGAGTCTTTGCTTCTCTATATTGCATAAGAAGAAACATTCAGCTTAACCTGTGGGTGCTGCCTTCAGCAATATTTTAGCAATTTGATATTAAAAAAAAAAACCCACACCTGCTATTTCTCAGGGCTTTCACTTTCCCCTGATTTTTTTTTTTTTTGGTATGTTATTAAACTAAAGAGCAATAGGATTTTTCCTCCCCTTGTTTTGTCCATAAATTGATTTATTTTACAGTGGGTAGTTGCATTACGGTCTTGTGTAAAACATGCTGAACGCTAGAAAGGCACTGGCTATGTACCACTTGAAGATTAATCTTCTCTCTGTTTGAGTATCTGAGACAACAGGGCACTCACAGCTGGAGAAGAGCATTCCAGCTACAGGTTTGTGTTTTTAATAGCATGCAAAAGCTGTTGCCAGATTCTTTTTCTTTTATCATCAACATCATGAGAATAATTCATACTGTACTTTTCATCCAAAAACCTCAGAGTGCTTTACAAGCATTAATTATCCTGACCAACTCATGCAACATGTAAATGATGCATAGGGATAATTTAACAACTACTAAAATAAGCTAACCACAAGGTAGCTCTGTAGAGGTTGTAAATTAGTCTTACAGGCTACCTGAGTTAGTTATAGCCTGAGAGAGCTGAAAAGTGCACTACTGACCTGGAATAGAAAAGTGGCATTAGCAGGCAGAATGTAATAATGATTTGGTAAAGTCAAAGTATCAAATAATGACACTATTGTGAGATTTGCACTGAGATGTGCAAGACTTCTCCTTCAGTGCCATGTCTGCTGGTGTCTTTGTGTTTTCAGTTCACTAAGGATTGATGCAGTTTGGCCAATCAGAAGACTTTAACTTGGAAAATTCAAGGAAAAGAGGGGATCTTTGATAACAATTTTGAAAGAAAATGAAATAATTCCTTCTACACTGCATTTTCAAGACTCTTGGCTCTCAGCTTCATCCCAAAGACTTCTGCAGCAATACAGGTAAATGCAACTGCTGTGCTGGGATATGGGTCACTTTAACTCAGATTAGAAATGCCACTACTGAGCCATATCTGTTGAAATGTGACAGGTTCACACAAAAAGGCAGTAAGGCCAAATGAGTACACAGATGCAAATATTTCTATTATACCATAGCAGTGAAAGAGGTTAGTAGGCTCTTAATGTGCTGTTAAGCTCCAAGTGGATAGAACGCAAACTCTCATTTCTAGTGCTTTTAGAAACTGAAGGCAGGAGACAAGCTTCACTTTAGTCTTGAAGGAGGTGCTGTTGGTTTTACATTTTACTGAAGCTACGATTTATGGAGTACACGTTTCAAAACAAGTTTGTGAGGACAATGTTAATTTTCCTTCTTTTCCCAGGTTTTGTTAAAAGGCAATTGGCCAGCACTAGTTCCCATCAGCTGCTCACCTTGAAATGGTGGCAGTCTCTGACATCAGTCAGCTGTTGCCACAGGAAAGATTAAGTCGTCTTAATTGCATGTGCTGTCAGTTAAAGACATCAGAAGGAAAAAAAAAAAAAGCCTATGGTTAGAGAATGTTAAGGTATGTTTGTAACAAAGGCTAGATGCTGAAGTAGAAGCAATGAGAACTATTTCTCATCTACTATCATTGTGTCAGTTTTCAAAGTTCATTGCTGAAGGTAAGGTTTAGGTTCACATCCCGTTTCAGTTACAGTAGCCTCTGTTTGCTTATTTTGAGAGAAAGTCCCAGGCTTCTGCCAGCTGAGGATGTGGCCCTGGTATCACACTCAGTTGCCACATGAATGTCTTTGTCCTCTGGGTTTTGAAGACATATGCAGATGTAGCCTGTGTACCCATGCAGGTACCCTAGCACAATGTTTGGAAACAGAATTCAAGGTGCGTGTGTGCATATATATAAATACAGATGTTTAAATATATATAACAGAGCCTGAGTAATTCACTTTGATTTATGCACTTGGAGCTAGGCAGCAAGGAAGGGGTTAATCATAAAGTATTTCACCTTGAACCTTGCACTCTCTTTATCTAGCACACAATAATAAAAGATCAAGAGTTCCTGCTTATTATCTTATTTTTCCTCCTTGTTCCACTAGGCTAGGGCCCAGACTAGTTATGGATTAACACTGTGATCAATAGTAAGCTTGCTGTCTCACTCTTGGCAGGGGAAAATGAACTCAAAATGCAGTCAAACTCTTATTGATCAAGGATATAGGTCTCACTTTCATTACCTCTGTCTCCTGATAACCCACATATAATGTGATGAGCTGCTAATCTCTCTGATTTTCAATGGACCCTTCACCCTTCCTGTCTGCACAGTATAGCTTTTATTTTTGTGTAATGCTTGTAGCGTTAACTCTCACTCTATTACCATCAGACCTGGTCAATCGGGATTCATAAAATGACTTTCAAGCAGATTTGGGCCAACTGTGTTAAGGTTATATTTGGGTATCTCTGAGAAAGAGTGTTACCCTTCAATAATAAACAGATCAGGTGAGGGAGAAGATTGTATCACCTACAACACTGGCAAAGATCAGATAGTTTGGACTACCCAAACCCATCTCAGAAGAAAGTGTTATGCTGTTTAAATGTGCTGTGCCATAATATGCTTTTGGCTTTTAGAGAACATATAGCTTATTTAATTGTGGATAAAGATATATATCATGTCCATCCAATTGATCTGAAGTGCTGGATGCTTACAAGGAAATACTAGTCCCTTAGAATAGACCTGAGTGTGTGCAGGTGAGTGCATTTCAAAATAGTTCAAAACTAAGCAGAAGTTGGAAAAGTAGTTTACCACGTTAAGTTTATGATACTGAAAGTATTTTCCTTCTGGGATATAATTTGCCCGACTGGAAAAAAAAAAAAAAAAGGCTTGCATTGATTTTATTGTTTAGTTTCTAACCCCGAATTACAAAAATGTTTCTACTGAAGAAATATCAATTTTCCTTATTTTCTGTTTTTTTTTCTTTAAAAAAAATATATTTTTTTGTTTGTTTGTTTCAAACAAATACTCTACACACTTCTATCAGATGATTGAACCAAGTCCCCTTGCTTGTACAGTCATAGAAATTCAAAGGATGGTCCTTGTAGATCCAGTCCTTGTAGATCCTACAAAGTGAGTCATTACTGGCATAATTATTTGTGTGATCTTCAATTAAGGATGTCATCACATTTTCTTAAGCATAATATAGACTAAAAATAAGATATTATTGATTGGTTCTGAAAGAGAAAGGTCTGAAGTTTCAGGTGTAGTGTTTGCCTTTGGTGGCAGTTGTCTTTATACCTTAGATAACATTCATAACCTTGTAGCCATTGTGAATACTGAGAGTTCTTTTGAAGCTTACATCAATCATATAATTAAGACATCTTAGTACTAGTTTTGCAATCTTGCCAGATTGTGATCTGTGCTCCCTGGGCCCGTTTCTGAAACTTCAATTTATGTTCTTTCTTTCCTGTGTGTGTGCATGTGTCACGCAATTACCACTCTTCTTTCTGTATGCTTCTTCCAGGTATTCTTTGCGGTTGGTCCAAATTTCTTTAGCTTAGGCTTCCTGTTAGCTCTAAGTCTTTCCATTTTATTACAAAGAAAAATTAATTGGGTTCTAATAATGAGGTAGGCATGCAGGGCACTTACCAATGAAATACAATTGTTTGTGCATAATAGAATCTCTATGGTGGCATCTGCTTGAACAGTTAAATCAAAGACCAACCAGAATCACTGGTTTGAGATAATTATCTTTGCTGTAAAATGTGCTCAATTCTATATATTAAGATAAAAGCTCACTCAGGGTATCACTAACCAATAGCTTTCATTTTGGGGGGAGAAGGGCACTGATGCATTAGTATAAAAAAAACCCCAAAGCATATAAATGTCATCATAGACCAAAATGTTCAAATACTTCAACATTAAGCACCAGAGCTTTTTCTTTAGAAAAAGGGAGCTGAGTTTCAAAGTAGGTGTTGACACTTCATACTACCTTCACTCTTTTGTCTCCTTTTTATTTCTTCTCAGGTGTGTTTCTTGATACCCAAAGTTCCCTACTAAATATGACATGTAATAAATTTGATTATTAGAGTTAAATTTTTTAAAAAACTGCTCATTTGATGGTGTTGGACCTCTGTACTTGATTTTTTTTTCTTCACTTTAGTTCTCTATTGGATAAGGTTGAGTAGAGGGTAAAAAAAAAAAAAGATATGAGGAGAAAAAGAAATATTTTATAGCAGAAAATATTTTTGTGGAAATGACAGAGGCCTCCATCATACAGAAGAAAAGTGAGCTGATTTTTTGATATTATAAATCTGAGATACAGTCCTGCATGTGTCAAATGGATATGTCAGAAAAAGTGACAGTGGTATTTTTTCACTTTATGACCCAATCTGATTCTTATCAAAGTCAGATCTGGCCCATAAAGTCATGGACATCAGCTACTCAGTAGACCTAATGAGACAGGTCTAGCCATACAGTCTCAAATGCATTTTTATCACTGAAGACCTAAAGCACGCTTACAGATTTTGCCCATAAAGCAATGTAAACCCAGATTATAATTTTAGAGGACACGCTATTGTTGGCAAGTTCCCTAGTACATGAGCAAACAATTATATCTCTATGAGGTACATTCATAATTCATATAAATTTGGTGGAATACCTGTAGTCATAGAACAAAATTATTTAACATTTAAACACGGATAAGGTTTGAATTTGGTGCCATATTTGCAATACCTTTTCACCCAACTCTAGGCCCGAGTTTTACGTTTAGTTATTATTCCCTCTTTCTCCAGAGAGAGAAACAGGGACAGGCCAGTGCCATGTGAATTAATAAACTGCTGGCAATAATTACAATTATAGTTGACAGTCGTGCTGCAGTGTTCTACGTACTAATAATGACACTATGGACAACACATGAGAAGAAGAATTGAATCCTTCAGAAAGGAAAGAATGGGTTAAAAAGGCTTATGGAAATTTACGTTAGGGATCTTTTAAAGCAACTGCTAAGATTAAAAAAAAAAAAAATAGTATAATCACAAAATGTCCACCAATTAAGCCTCAAGAAAAAAGTCTTTTTTTATTATTATTTTTACTTTCGTGTTTTGAGATACAGAGTTCACCCTAGAGCGCTGAATTTCCATTCATGAGCATAGTACATACATAATTAATGCAATCTGCTGTCTGTTATGACTAGAGATGACAGAATTTTATGTGACAGCTACCAAATATGTATATATTTGGTTGTTGTGTATATGGCTGTTAATAGGTTTGACTGTATCTGGCATTGATAATATGCCACCAATGTGGTGGAGTTAAACCTATCCCACATCTTTCAGGACTGGTGTGTGGTAGGGCTATCCAATTTGAATAGCTCCTTTATGTTCTTTTTCAAACCAAACGTTTTTATTTTTGTCAATAAACTGTGTCATTTATTATAGTTAAGAAAACTCATGTTGTTTGAGGTCTTTATCAGAGTTCCTACAAATCAGGTTAATTGGTGATCAACAGAGCTTTTCTGCCTTTAATGAGGCCTGGTAGCCCAAGGCAAGGCCCAGCTCTTGATAAGGGACTTTCCCTTTCCTTATTCAGGACTCTTTGATCACTATTTTTTTTTTTTTTTACTAGGAGAACAACCGCCGGGAATGTCATTGTTTTTTAATTGCCTGATTACCAAATGTTGGAGATAAAAGATAGATGTTCTCAATTAATAACATTTACATAGATTAGCATCACTAACAAGCCTCATTAGTAGCTGCTGACTTTTGTTTAGACTGCATCCCATGTCAGTTGTGCTCTGATAGTGTAGTGGTAAGTACGTTCTCCATATTATAAACATATTTATTTCTAATCTATTTCCATTAATCAAGCTATATATGACATTTTAAAGCACAAATAGGTCTTTCATTAAAGTTAACTCTTACTTCTCAGAATACTCTGTGCAAAGGTAGGTGTATTAGGGGACTTCGCATCAGAAAAATCCTTGCCTTGCAGAGCATTTGTCAGTGCTGAGGTACATTAATGTAGTTAGCATAATAAACAAACCACCCCAGCCAGTTGGTTCAGTTGATTGCAGTTTCTCCAGAACTTACTTTGCTGACTTATTTGTTCTGAACTACCAGATAATTTGCTTTATATGGTAATACACGTTTTCCTTTGAATGCAAGTGTAGAAAATGTATTGATAACAGTCTGCACTTGCAGAGTATATTTATAAATATCTGTCTTGAGAAAATAAATCTCCTTTACACCATTCTGTTAGTGCAGGTGTTATCCTTGAACCCTGAAGTCTGACCTTTCTGTTGAGGGCATTCCTCAGCAAAGCACCTCATCCTAATGATTAAATCATAGGAGATGTCAACAGCCTTCAGGTTTGAACTCTGGGGAGAGTAAAGGGGAGTTAGAGTTTTCTTGGTCCTCACCCTAGGATTGACTTTTCTGTTGGTCAATGCACTCACATGTGCTGTTGGGGTAGCAGGAGAAACCTGTCTCTCCCCTTCAAGCAAACCCTTGCTGAGTTGGCTATAGTTTAAGCATGGTAGACTTTTGGAGATAAAAATCTATTTGAGAATTGGTGTATCAAGTAAAAGAAAGAAAGCAGCAGTAGAGTAGAAAAGGCTTAACGTTTGTAGCTTGCTAGAAGGGAAGGGAAAATGGTATTCTGGCTGAACAGTTCAAGGAATCAAGCTAAAAGCTGAAAGATGCGTATAATGTCAGATTCTTCAGGAGAAAGAGATACACTTCTGCAGGTCTTTGTATGTGTGTTTGCAATTGGAGATATAAACATGTATAGACTTGTGTAGATCAAAAAATGTTTCTATTATTTTGATCAATGGTCCTCTTTTTTTTTTTTTTTTAAAAAATATATATATATATATTTTCAACACCTACTGCACCGATACACATAAAACCAATATTTTTACTCCATCTGCTTGAAAATCTCTAGTGTCATGGCCTTTGCTTCAATGTTGAAGCTGATTTCAGGGTTGCATTAAAAAAGTAAGCTCTATAGTTCAGTCAAGCATCAACAGTAAAGTGCTAAAGCAGAAGCTTTCGTGCTATCAGTGGATGGATTAAATAAATAAATCAATCAATACTGGATGTAAACCTTTTTTTAATCTCTCTTTTCAGTAGAAAAACTAAGGTATAGATTCTTCAACCCTCACTCCTTAAGACAGAAATAGCTTTGTTGACTTCCACTGATATCTGTGTAAGATATTTCTGCCTTTCTAGCAAAGGAGAACACAATGCAAAGACAAATAGAACTCAGTGGGGATAATCATTTTTTATTAATCACATTTTTCAGCTTCTTGGACATGGTATATTTCAGTTTTGTTTTTGTTTTATTAAAGGAGAAAATAAACCTTGATCTTCATTTTACTGTTGCATGCATTTCATTTGGGGATTTACAAAATGCGGAGCAGAAAACAAAGGCAAGAAAGATACAGGAATTGAATATTCCTGTGCAGCTTTGCATCATAAGATGACAGAATTGTGATTATGCATGTATGCATGTATTTCCTTCATAGCAATGTATCAGTTTTGGAGAAGAGGTACTATTGAAATTCTTTAAAGGGTACAATACCAGAACTGCTAAGTAACATCGCACATGATGTCAACACCCCAACATGACAGATGTGTTCAGACAGCAAAATTCATCTTTGTTTCTGGGGCCAACGAAGAGCCTATGAACCACTTAGACACTGTTATGAGAGATGGACACGGACCACAGACTCACTGCATGTGGGCCCTTAAGCAGCCAACCTATTGCTGTTGCTTTGGACTCTGGCTAGGTGCAAACCTGTTTTGAGGGAAATGCTTCTGTGCTGTTACCAGTAGCTGGGCTACCTACCCCACAAATACAAGTTGCTATTACATGTATTTTTAATCTTTCCCAGTTCTCCTTTTTAAACTTTCACCCTTTGTTTGTGGCCAACACAAAAGAAAAATAAGAGAAAAATAGGAATCTAAATAAGCAAGCCTAGTCCTTTTCTATACTTACTTTCTGAGTCCAGGTAATTCCAGCATTCTGCTCCTCCAAATTCTTTGATTCATGTTCAGCCAACCAGAATATTTTCCCTCTTGACAAGGTATAATTTCAATGGATCTGTGTTTTGTCTCTCTATGATGCACTTCATATTTTTCATGATTTTGCATCCCTCATACAACACTCTGTCAATTAAAATGATAGCTACTTATGTGGGACAATAAGGGACTATGAGGGAAGGGATTTGTGGAGGCAATTTACAACCTCTAATTCAGCTCCAGGGATGTGCTCCAGCACAGCTACCCTGCGATGGCTGTGCCAGGTAATTTGCTGGAACGCTCCACTGAGGCATCAGCCTGTTGATTGCCTGATGTGTAAGAGGCCTCAGACTGGGTCATATTCAACAATTAGTTTTAGTGAAAAACTGGGAAATTTTCCTTCAGCATTTGTTTCGGAATATATTACACGCTTCCATATTGTAAGGGTTAAAATATGCAGAAATAAAATGCAAAATAAATTAAATCTGTGTTTTGTTTGAAAGAAAACATTGCAGATTAACCTAAGATCATTTTGTTTGTCACACTGTAATAAACCTTTACATCTGTACTTAAGTACTCTGACGCAAATACTATTTAGATCTTTAGGTTAAGCCACAGAATAAAAAAACAACCCAACTATTTATCACCTAGATCTAATCTTGATCACATTTTCTTCTTAGCTTGTAGAATATTCTGAAACAGATGGTTTTAACCAGCTTTCCAGTACCAAAATAAAAAACTGCTTTAATTAATGTGTAAGCAGTCATGGCTGCGCACTCCCTGCACATGCAGCTCCCCTCAGCACATCTCTCCGTTGTCAGTGGAGCACTGCTGAAATTCTCCCATTCCCATTACTTCTGCAGACTTTTAGGACAGATCTTCCACTGATACGAATCAAAGTAGCTCCACTGACTTTACAGAGTTGTGCCACTGCATAGAAACTGAGGTTCAGTGTTCATATCTTAGTTCTCATTTTTTTTTTCCCTGCCAAATATGCTAAGAAAATAAGGGAATACAGAGGAAATTACAAAAGCTGTTGTAGCATTCATTCATGGTTTGTCCCTTTCAGCAAATGCAAATGCACCAGAGTGTGTTTTTTTTTCTTTTCTGAGTATTGTTCTCATTTAAATGTACACTTTGAAATAGAACAGGAGATGTGCTAATGGAATGAAGTATTAAGAAGCACACTCTTACAGAATCTACATAAAGGAGAACAACAGAGAGAATGACTTTCAATAAAATGGCTTTTCCACTGTAAAGAAAATGAGTTGTGCAATTGTATTTTTTTTTCCCTCCATTATTATATACCATTCTGATTCCCAGGGAAATTATGATTTTTGACAAAAACAACCCATTCCTGCTGAAACCAAATGCCAGCTCAGGGCAGCTTAGTGGATAATGCAGCCAGAGTTCACCTACGGGACCTCTGCTTGAACCAACTTCAGGTTATAACCTAATTGGCTTCTTCGCCTGAGCTCAGTGCCTCCAGGTCAGGGTATGGATCCGTGCCAAGGCATTAGGGAAACTTGCAGCCCAGTTGCATGGCCTGAAGACAGACAACTTCAGTTACAAGCTCTGCCTGTCCTGACCCTGACCCCTCGCTTGCACAAATATCTTCTGCTTGTTTTAAAGAAGAAGGAAAATCCACACTCTCTCCAGATCAAAGTGGTTATTTGTTTTTGTCTTGCAAGGCATTTGGGCAAGGAAAAGGAATAAGGAGATGTATTTGTTTGTTTGTTTGCTTTTAATTTGAATAAGGACCAGAACTTTGGGAAAAAAATGCAGTAGCTTAAAGGTATCAGTGGAAAAATGATGGTTTTGAGGTAGTGACTTTGAAGTAGTTGGACCCACGTGATCAAACATTTATGGTTTCTAGAAAAGAAATAAAATGATAGGCTTGAGAAATAGGAGGGATCCAGAGCCATCCCAGCTGGAGCAGATTATTCTTATTAATCAATTAATACAAACAACAACAACAAGTTAATTCTTCAGCTTCAATTTCCCTACCATGGGACTAGATCCCCAATAGAACTGTTTTCAGATGAGAACAAAATCCTTCCCTTAGCACTGAAGAAAGAAGCCCACAAAGGAATATTGATTGACCCATGCTAGAGAAGGGGTTAGTATTATGTTTTCTTTGTTTTGTTTTGTTTTGTTTTAAAAACAGAATTTTGTAATTAAGTGACTTTAAGAATCTCTCTTTCTTTGTTCATTGTTTCTTCAAACTTCTTCAGTTGGTTATGCCTGAAAGTCCTACAGGCACAGGAATAAAATGTGGGACTTGAAGTGTGTTATGTTGTGAAGGACTTTGAAAAGAGAGCACCAAATTGAAATATGAACAGCATTCCTATTGAGAGCTTTTCATGAAATCCTTTCTTCTTTCCCTCCAGAAAGAAGAAAGAAGTGGGAAAAGCCTCTTGGACTGGTGGTTCTGTGCGAGGAATGACTGCCATGAATGTGTTTTGTAAGAATCCTCGTGCAAACCACTAACAGGAGAATTCAAGTCAAATCTTGACTATCGGTAAGGGGTGCCTCTCATAGCCCCAGACAGCAGCATTTCCAGGTTTGGCAGGAACGTATGAGACCTCACAGTCTCATCCCTGCAACCCCAACACAATTGCATGGAAACAGCAGTGCCAAGCACAAATGCCACAGGCTGGGACTCATCTGCTGAAGATTCCCCTGGAATCAGGTTGAAATTATCTTTTTGTTACATTTTGAATATGCCATTTATTAAATTCAGGCACGCTTCTGGTCTGGGAATTTCTTGAGCGCTTGTTGGGAATACATTTTTGAGTCATCTTGCATCATTTGCAATTTCTGATGAATTCAAAGACTCCGTTAAGTTCCCAGGGGAAAGCCTGCCTGTCAATAGCCCTCATCTGATAGGAATCTTGCAAGGGAGCTTTACAACTCAGGCGCCAGTTTTGAATGCTGGAAATAGCAGCCCAAGAGATAAGAAAAGAGATGAGTGGTAGTTCCCTTAACAGTGTTTCATGTTGCCCAGAGTATCTCGTGAATATCTTATAAAAGGACAGAAAGAAAAACGCAGTAGGAATCAATTCAAATTAAATAACATAGAAAATATATTCTAGATAAATCAAAGCTTGTGATTTATAAATTCAAGCTGCACACCTCCTGTGATTTTTTCCATTGCAAGATTTTCACTGTGTGAGTGGGTATGAAATGCTCCACAGATACTGCTGTCATCTTTCCCTATCACATTGCAAATGTGTTTGTGCTTGAAACTTGCTGCCTTTTCATACAGAGAAAATAAATAGTGAATGTTCTTTTTTGCTCACGATGTTACATGCTTCAGAAACTTACAGGAATAAGTCAGAACAGCAATATTTGTATAGTTAGGCCTGGCATATTTGTGTATATTAGGTAAGCATGGTTATTTGGAACCAAGCTGTGCCTATATGGTTCCTTCATGCTGTTTTGTTGTCTAGAGGCACAACAAGGCCAATTTTTTAGAAGAAAAATGTGCCATATAATTGCCACTTTGTGATTCATTCAACTAAAATTACGGAAAAAAAGAATCTCAGTCTCCCCTTTGATGCATTGTGCTGTTGTTCCACTCGGGCTTTTACGAGGTTTCCAATGCAACTGTACTGCTCAGTAAGAGAAAATACCTGAATTACATACACAAGTGCACACACACACGCACACACACACATGCATACTGATAAGGTTTGCCTAACCCCTGACTTGAGCACACATTTCAAAGATTGCCATAGAGAAAAGGATATGTTTGTTTGAAGGGGAAGAAAAGCAACACTGCTAAGAAAGGTACAAGCTGACATGGTAAATAAAAGCATCACAAGTGAAGGCACAATCAGAGCAGGGAATAGTTGGGAGATGTGATTCAGCACTCAGGCTGGGAGATTATATTTAACATGAAGAACGGAAAATGTAAGGCAGCTCCTCCTGCTGCATATTCATTCTAATATGTGAAAAGGAAAAGTGTGGAACCTAGCTCATCTGAGGCTGATGCCACAAAGGGAAATGCTGAGTAGTTCCCGTTTTTCACATATTTCCATTGAAACGGTGTGAAAACTAAAGGATGACACTGTTGGTGCAGTGAATCTCTCAGCAGATTCACAGAGTATTCTGCTGCACCAAGATGATATTTTAAAAGGGTGCAATTACATTTTCTGTATGGATGTTCGTCAGGATAAAGATGGCCCCTTGGAAAACACACTGCATGTTGTTTTTTGACCCTGTCACAACAGAAACACAATAGCAAGTACCTCTTTCCAGTGCCGGTAGACAGTTTATTTATGCAAGAGCAAGACAAGAGTTACAGTAGGATATTTACGTCTAGCATCAAAGAAAAGCCTGGCTCAGGCCAGCTCATGGAAAAAATTGCTCAAAATAAATTCATCACAGGGAGGTTATCTCTGTAGTGCTGCTGAAAGCAGGAAAGCATTGTGTTACCTGTGATGTAATTGCCATCTGAATGAAGGGATGATTTTCCTTGCTTATTATACAGTATTTCTGTTAATACCGTTTGTGGTTGTGCTTTCTAAGCCTTTCTGGCTTCTTCAGCTTCTTGCAGAGCCCTTCATACTGGGAAATGAATCCAATACTTTTATACTCTTCTTAAAGTGAGTAGTGAAGTTCCAGTGCATACCTTTTGTTTCTGCAGCATGTTCAGAGTTGGAAGATAATCCACATCTGTGAAATAAAAATGAAAGCATTGTGTGTAAACTTGGAATTTAGATTTCTTTTTGAATTGTATTTCTTCTTGATGTGCAAAGACAGTGCAGGATTTCCAATGTATTTTCAGATATATTGATACAGCATTACTTCATGAAATAGGATAATCAAATAGATGATATGTAAACAAGAATATAATGAAGGAAGGCTCCATTTTATAACCAGTCATCAGCACTGTGTTGCTGGTAAAACTTGCATAGCCTTTTGACTGAAACAAAATGACATTTTTCAAATGACTTTTTTCCTGATATTTAGCAGCAATTTTTACTAATTCAGTTCCATACAAAAATGAAATTCATGAGTCCAGAATCCTGCTCTTAGCACATCTATCTCTTGTCACAAGACATCCAAGTTACAAATCATGTACACATGAAGGACCATGAGAAACCTTCCAACAGCTGGGAAGTTCTTCTGGTGGCTGGACTCTGATTACAAGGAAATACAGTTTGCCTTCATAGTGAAAGAAGAAATCTTTAATTAGCAGAGGCATTTTTCCTTCTTTAATTACCTGCAGTTTTCCAAATGTGAAAATAGGATCCTCTTCTTGCCATTGGTCATAAGTGGCAGACATGTTATAGTTTTGCAGGATGCATTGGCTGAATTGTCTGCCAGTAATTTCAAGACCCACTTCAGATCAGCCACATAAAGAAGACTTACCATATTTCAGGACTTTTCATATTTCAAGAGACAAGGTTTACAATACCTCTTGTTCACAGGTGGTCAGTTCAAGGACTCATTAAAAGTTATACAACTTTCCTATTGATAAATATGTGGAAATTATAGTCCAACTGTCTTAAGAAGTCACAGCCGTTAGAGAACATGTGCAGCATTAAAGGGAAATAACAAATTATTATTTAATGAGATGACTAGTCTTGCTATTGTTGCTTTATTTTCAAGTAACACTGAAACAGGCTCCCTGGTGTTTGTAGTTTCTGGCTATCTTTTTTTTCTCCTCATTATTAATTCTTTTTTTCTCTGTGCTAATCAGACAAAGTGCTATGTGTTCAGAAGGCTGATTTTTATACTTTCTTCCCTTTGGATTTAAGGGTTACTTGCAGAACTAGACAAAGACTTAAGCAGTAAGTGAAGTCAAGGGCACACCTCATGACCACCACAACGCACACATGCAGAGTTTACGTGACTGTTACACCTCCGGGTCAAGGTTCATCAAGGATTTCCATAAATCCAGTGGGTAATGTGCCAAATGAGATTAGAGAAGACTTCACATTATTGCACAATCCAATGAAAATATCATCTGCTAAGCTCCTTCTGGTGGGGACTGCAAGTAGGTAGCTAATATTAGCAGATGTTTGTCTCAGAGGCAAAGGGAAGGCAGGAACACCTGCTAACATCTATGCAGAAAGGGGGAGCAGCACTTCACCTGTGGCAATGTCTTCTGTAAAACTACAATTCTTAAGAGCGGAGATTCTGAGCATTGCCCTGTTGTGTCATATTCTTTTTTGTACTCTTACATTAGGTTTAATCTCATCCTGTTCTTCAATCAAAATTCTGTTTAAATTTATCTAGCTGTGCTTTCCTGATATCTAATTCCCAAAATTATATTTTCACAGACAGAATCACATTAATACACGGAGCAGGTGGATTTTTACATCTGATCTGTGCCTGTTTTCTCTATACACATATTTTTCTCTCAAACTTTGACCTGCAAGAAAACAAGAAGGAAGAATGAATTTTGATACCTGCATCCTGGCACTGACACAACAATCATCCAATATGTTTGTATTTGAGAATAAAGCAAAATGTTTTTTTTTTTTTTTTTTTTTTTTTTGTTTGTTTTGTTTATTTTTGTTCCACAACGAAGTAGTAGAAGTCTTAAAGAGGTAGGTCCATTTCCATTTGTCTCCTTCATAAATGCCATTAACTAACTGCCTCCCCTTTCATTAGATCTCTATCCTTTGTCCTCAAATACAAGTGGAGTGAGATTCTGATATTGTCACTGAACTTGATGAGCACCTGACTCCATTAGTCGTTCCCTTGAACTCAATGGTCTAGATTCTCAAATGGTATAAGTCAGCATAACCCATTTCTATAATCTAAAAACCTAACCTGAGAAAATTATTTGTGGAATAAGGTCAAACATGATGATAGTAAGGGAATCTGGATCATAATATTAAATGTTATGAAGCATCCTCATCCAGAAAGACTTAGAAATGTAAAGTGAGAATAAATAGGAAAAATTAGCTGTGCATGACAGATACAAATAAAAGGTACTAACCTCTCTAGATGGATTTTGCCTGTATAAACTACCATGTTTGGTTCCCAAATCCATGCTTTATTGCAGAAATAACTTGAATTCAGGTTGCCCACTGGCTGAATACTGTGTAACACTCCCAGAAATACAGCTGCAGTAATATTCAAAAAAGAGATGAATGAAGCAGATTGAATATGATGTCTTGTCTAGAAGTGACTGAAAGCCAAAATTTGAAATCATGGTTAACAAACAGTGCCCAGGTCTCAATCCTCTTATGCCAATGGGAAGGAATGACAGATTTCCACATTTGCTGTGCAAAAGTGATGCCCCCAGCCACAACCTTGGCTATCAGTCAGGCTTCAGAGCAAATTAGCACAGACTACAGCTGTTCTAAATTTTGCCAAAATAATAATAATGATAAAAAATGTCTACATCTCGTTTCTGGCCTGATTCTCATTTGCTTGTTCTTCTCCTGGCTCCTTGCCTCTTGCCTACCAGTGACGCTGTAACAACAACTTTCTACTTCTCCCAGATCTTTAATAGCACAGTAGCTGGGAAATAAGTGCAGAAAGCAAGAAATCTGGTTTTAGTCTCTACAGGTTGAGGAAGATACAGACTTCAGATTTCCCTCAGGAAGTGTCCAGAGTATGTCTGGTATCTCTGGGGCGATGGCCAACAGTTTTCAGCACATAATCAGGGCACAGAATTCCAAGCAGCATGAACATGATGACTCACTCAAGTTACAGTCACGTGGCCCTGCAGAATGGAATCCATCCCCTAGTGTTTATAACTTACATATAATACTACGCAATTCAACTTTGTAGACTTCTCTGGAAACGCATTTAATCCAATAGTGAGTGTTTGCAAAAGACCAACCTGATGCATGGTGAGGAAATGCTACAAAAATAGAGTTCTGCTCTTTACAGCTGCTTCCAAAAGTGCCATCCTATCAGTGAAAGTGGGAAAGGTCTGCTAAGGTGATATATCCCACACCAGCCAGAGCTGTGGGTTCATGATGGATAGGATGAACTTTATAAAACACTTTTAATCTTTGGCCTTTAAGCAGCATAGCCAACAACAGGTTCACATCAGGATAGTGGCATTAGCCAAGACAAGTTTACAAATCCCTGAGTGTGCTTCCATCATCCTGAGCTTGAGATATCTGTCAGTCCATAGCAGATGCTGCTGTTGCCGTGCATGTGTCATGTTACTGAAACCCCTAGATAATGATTACGACCGATTATACAAGATGCCATGTTCCTTAATCATATCACTTACATTTCTGCTGAACAGCAGTGACAAGGTTTTGAAAGGAGAAGATCACAGCTGTCCAATAAAAGAAAAAAAAACACAGATAAAACAGACAGTGTTTGCAAACAGAAGATTATGCTAACCTGAAAAGTAGCTTTAGCGCTGTTGATTTTTGCACTCATCCTAACTGAGCTGAGCCCTCATTCATCCTTTCTGTTTGGCATTGCATCTGAAATAGAGATGATTGATGCATGAGCATGTATGTTTCTGTATTTTTTTTTTTTCATGGCTTATTTACAATTTTCTGTTCTCCAAGTGAGCGTTTGAGAGGTTTGTTTTTTTTTTGTTGTTGTTGTTTTTCTTTCCTTCCCTCCCCAAGATTACAGGCCTCTGAGTACCAAGAACCAAATACCAGTTCTGATGCAGACAGCTGGAGTGAGAAAATCCCCTCCTTGCCCTAGTGGTAACCCCAGCTCTAAGCTGAAGACATTTCCCTCTCTTTATATGCTGGCTCATTTTGGAGTCTCTCTTGTGCAGAGACTGCCAACTGCCCTGAATTAAATGCAATGCATTTCAATATGAGTTACTGCCTACTAATGACTGAGCAAAACCAGTGTATTCATTTAAGTAAAGAGTTCAAGCAGGGTTCCAGGAATGGAGCACCGTGTGCCCTAGTAACAAAGCTATTTAGTTCAGTGCACAATCTGAACTATGCAAAAGAAAGAACCTTATACTTTTAAGCTGTTATAATACAGTACTACAGCACTTAGTTTTTGGTGAAAAAGTCAGATGTAATTACTGTTTGACTCAAAGGATTTTTGTCCTAGCTCTGCCAGTGTTCTATTTTAAATAATTAAAATTATAATTTAAAAACTTAAATTGATCATTTCAGTAGACCTGATTCAGTCCTCAGAGGGGGCCAGCTGTGTCGCTGTTAAACTGTTGATCAGCCCAGTGTCACTGCTTCTCCTTCATCAGAGCATGTAACATCAGATCTATAATTCTTTTTCACTTATGACGGCAGAGCTCTAATATGGGTGTAGCTTGACCCAGGTTAAGCTGATTTAGCTAAATGCATAATTTTTTCACATTCTGTCATGTAAAAGATACAGGCCTTGAGCTGAAGTTGGGAATATAACAATGAGAAAAGCAATGTATTTATGTATGTAAATTTTCAGAGATGGTTGCGTGTGGACATGGCCCTCTGGCAAATCTTTGGCTGCTAATTGTCCAAGGAAGATACATGGATTAAAACAATGTCTTTGATTTTCATGAAGCTCTAGATGATTGTGCTTTCTGGCATTAACATGCACAGACAGTGAAGGCAGTACATCTCACTGAAGGAGCGCTTTCAATTTCCATTCAATCATTCTGTCCTATTTTCACTGTTAAAGTTTTGTGAAGAATAAGGCCATAAGTCAACTAAGAACAAATCAAATGACCTCCATGGTAAAAATCACAGACCTAATTGGATGCCAATGGCCTTCACAGGAAAGGGCCGTACCCCTGGGTTCCTTTTGCCTTTACAGACTGGTTTCTAGTGGCTACCAGTCCATTAGCAGCAGAGATGTTCTATCAGAGATGTCCTACTATACCTGTGTCATTTTCTCAGACTGTTTTCATGACTACACATTATCCATACGGCAGAAGAACAAAAGAACTGAACCCCGAAAGCACCACTGATTTGTGCCTTAAACAATCCTTTTAAACTGTTATTAAACTAATAGTTCTATGAATTTCTGTTGCCAGAGTTTTCTGTTCTACAGAAGTTATTATGACAGCTTCTTCAGGATCTCTTAATGTAAACATCTAAGTTAAATAATAAAGCTATGTTTAACCTGTGATAAACCGTAAGTTAGAGAATATTTCGAGCTGGAACAGACACAGAAGTATTATTGAGTCTAGATCCTAACAGGGAGTCCAATGCCTCTCAAACCAATGTGCCATATGATAGTTAAGTATGTTTGCTCCTTTTCCCTTTAGAACACTCTCAACTTTGGATACTGGACTTCACTGAAAATCAGGGATATGGATGTAAATTAAGATGCATAGAACTGTAATTTCTGCTTAGGTAGGTTATGCCCTTCTACATAAACAAAGATGATTGCCTAGGGTTTGCTTAAACTCTCTAACATAACATCTATGGACCATATGTGACCACATGTGGTATAAATAAAATGGAAGTATAATAGAAAAAGAGATAAACATATAATTAAAAACAGCATAACAAACACTTGTGCTCATTCATTTTAATGACTGCATTCTCCAGTTTATAGAGCAGTTGCAGCTCCACGCTGTAATAGCTGTGTTGACCACATGCCATAAAATACATCAGTATAGGCTGGGTCCAAATTATTCAATACTTGTAATAAATCTATCCCATTAACTAGATAAATATGCACAAGCAACAACTCTGGTGATAATGTTGGAAAGTGACATGTTGTTATTTGGTTATGCTAGCTAGAGGGAACCCACTAGTAATTACTATTGCCTTTTACTAAGAAAGAAACAAACAAACAAATTAGTTTAGCTTTTAACATTTCATAACTATTTATTTCCTCTGCTATCTGTAATTTGAACTGGAAAAAAAAATATAATTGTGGCCTTGAGAGCTTCAATTCTGATTACTTTTTTGTAAGCTTAATAAAAAGCATCAGTCATACCATTTATTTGTGAAAATGAAATCTTCATATATTGAAGGTCAATTTTAGTTGAACTAATATAATCAGTAAAAGTCAAGGTTCCTTTACCATTAGAATTGTCCGTGCTAGGAGTCTTTTGATATTCTGTGCTTAACCTTGAATCATGCTACGTATGTTGTGTGAAGGGAGGATAGTGAATTCACATTACAGTATAATGACTGTGTCATCATGGCCTTGATTTTAAGCTGGGTAAAGCAAATATCCAACAAGTACAAGACTTTTAAAAATTATCTGAAATTAATACAATCTTGAAGTACTTCCTCTCACCTCAACATAAGCAGCAGGTCACTTTATGTCTTCAGACAGGTTTTAGTTACACTTTTATGAAATATTTATCATCGCTCTTGAATATATTTCTTAAAGTTGAAAGATGGTTACACATAACTAGAGCAAGTATTGGTATTGAAAAACACTTTGAGGTTTGCACAGATGAAATCTCACGACAATTAAATATTTATCGCAGTCTGCGATCAAAACACTCTCACCACTACAGGCTGGCTGACTCTTGCAGGTGTACGGCTCTGCATTACAACACTGAAAGCTGTCACGCTGGGACAGCCGTTTTAAGAGGAGGATTTGTGTAAGCAGTTCGCTACTCACAGTTTGAGCACGAGAAGTGGCACTCAGAATGCCCTGCTTCTGTCATCTCAGCTGAGAGGAGTGCGAACCAAGGGTGCGCGGGATGCTTTGTGAGGACTAGCAGGGCAAAGCTTGTCAGAAGATACACTGGCTAAGGAGCTTACAGATTATACCTTCAGAAGGTGCATTCCCCTTGGAAAAAGGGAATGGAATAGCATTAGGCAGAAAATTGTGTTCTTTTGTAAAGATGTGAGATATACGCCTGAGATCTCCGTGCTGAGGTGGTAAGCTACAGTTCCCTTTGGACAGAGCATGCTTAAACTTGAGCTTTATTTTCTTCAGTGTCTGAATGGATTAAATGCACGTGCCTTCAAGCCCATAATTCGTGACCTCTGGAGTAATGTGGAATAGAATGTGGTTGTCCCATTGTTTTAATTAAAGTGCAGAAAAGTCATGTACAGCCCTCTGTCCCTTCTAGCCCATGGTGCTATGAAAGAAATGTGGAGCAGAAGAGGTGGTGAGAAGCTGCTTCTTGGAAGATGATGCAAGTGGGTAAGGGATACTTCAGCTAGCTGTGACCTGAAGGCAATGTACAAGTCAAAACCACACTGGATTCAATTATAAAAGACTCTCAGACAGGTGATTCACTTAGTAAACTAACCACAGTACCAAATTCATCACTTACAGAGGAATACATTTTTGAGAAATGCTCTCTGATGTTCTTAGTATTCAGATGAATCAGTAAATAATCATTTCTCTAAGTAGATAACATGGTACTTGAAAGACAGTCAATGCATTTAAGTGCTTTGCTAAGTAAATGGCAAGGTTGCACGCTCAGGGGCAGGACTTTCTAGATTCTGTTCTGACAATGAAGATGGCAGTGCAGTTTTGTTCTTTTTCTGCAGAGGATATGAATCTGAGATCTCGACATAATTTGCTTCTGAAGCCTTCTGTCTCACTACCTTTTCCTATTGCAGTTCTGCTGTAAAATAGGTATTTGATCATTTGCAGTGAGGAATGAAAATGATAATCAATGTGACGCTGCCAACCTCAGATCAGGGAAGGGTCAGGCTGGATGGAGTCTGTTCAAGAAGGATGTTGATCTGAAAGCACTGGCAGGCCAGAGCTCTTCACAAACATGAGTACCTCCTCATTTCTTAAAAAGAGGTTTGATTTAAGAATATATTTAAATGAGTTGGCACAGAGTTTTGTTAAAAACATCACACACAAAACTGACCCAAGAAAGAAGCAGTACAGATTTACAGCAGTGTTGCATCACTTACTCTAGTGAAATGATTTTGATCTGTGTAAGTGAGATTAGACTGAGGCCTGAGCCTTATCACTCCAGAACTGAATATCTGGAGACGACTTAAAACGTCTATTTTGTGTTTCTAAAGCAGTGCTGCACCAAGATAGAGCATGAAGAATTTACTTGCTGAAAGATCTGGAGAAAAGATGTACAACATGGATTGAAAGGTAAATATAAAAATAATCAAGGATGCACAGGCTGGAAGGGTCTTTCTATTCATGATCATTCTGTTCCAGCAAAAGTAATTTTTAACCTATGGATGGCTTTTTCTTTGTTCTATATTTTCAATAATTCTGTTCCTTTGGATGAAATTGCAAACTAGAATTTTGTTTCCATTATTCAGTTCTGAATTTTAACTTTATTTTCAAAATTTCAACTCTAGTGAGAGGTTAGAAGAAATTTTAACTGCAAACTCTATGCCAGCAAGCAAAATCTCCTCATGATTTGGTACATATCTGCATAACATAAACTCTTCAAAACCATGTTCCAAAATATTTCAGATTGATTTGTTTTTCCAGAATTTCTCTGCTGAAGAAGAAGCAATGTCAGGCAAATCTATAAATAGAACAGTACAGTATGAACTTTTGAACTGTGAAATCTGGGGGATGTAATCTTCCTGCTAAACAGAGGCTTACAGCAGATATTAAAAGCTCTGATAGGAGCTACGCCAGTGTTTGAGCTGTCTGTTAGAGGAAGGAAAATTGAGAACTGCTGTTCACGCAGTGCATCAATGCATTAGAGTTAAGGTTTCTTCAGAGTCTACTCAAGCTGGTTCATTAAGTTAGTTTGGCTGTTTGTGTGTGTGTGTGCTTGTGCATAAACATGCTGTGACCAAGTGGCTTCCCAGCATTAAATGTCTTCATACTGAAGTGAAATGAAAACATATTTGGAGTGAAAGCAGTTAATTTAGATCACATGATGCAATTTTTAAGTGATGGATTTGGTGAGATAATCAGGCTATGTGGCTGTTAGCATTGCTTTTAGTGGAGAAATGCTGATGTTCACAAGCTGAGGGTCTGATGCATGGAAAGTACCACACACGGAAGAGTTTGCTGCAGTTTCTTGCTGCTGAGTTCCTGCCTGTCACAATTTGAGCACGCACAGGACTGTGCTCTCTTCTGTGCAAGTAAAAAAGAAGGAAGCATCACTTCCCAATATAACTGTTACACTATAAATTAACATCCACGTCATAGCCAAATCCTCATAGCAGTCATGCTGTATGAAGAAGCTGCTTTCCAGAGACACAGGTGTGCAACCCAAGCACTTTGTAAGGAGAGAGACCCACACCCCTCGGCTTGCAACAGGCCTCAGCTGCTCATAACGTGGAGGGAGAGGCACTTGTAATGCTATTTTTTTTTCTTCTGGTAGCATCCACATGTTTGTGTAGCCATTGGTTGTTTCAATCAGCTGCCACAGCTGCAAATATTCCTTTGAAAAGTGACCAGGAAAATGCAAACTCTTTGACTATAGGAGCTGGAATTTTAAGGACAGCTGCTGAGAGTTGCACAGATAATGAAGAAAATGGAGGTAAGAGATAACAACAAGGGATGCTGTGACTGAATGGGAGAGGAGTGCCTTTAAACAAGGTAGGCCACCCAGCAGCACCTCTGCCTACCCTCACGGCCGCCATTTTGTTTGGCTTTCAGCTATAGCTGCAGCCCTGCCATAAAAGAGCGGGAAAAGAGATGCTGAGGTGCAGATGTTGGAGGGCTGGGTTGTTGTGGTGGTCCCTCATCAGTGCTACCAGCTGTGAGCCTTCAGCAGGGACTTGCTGGGCTCAGCTGCCATAGGCTTGCCTCAGCCTTTATCATGAGCATCCATTAGCGTTTTGGAGGAGACTCTTCTGTAATGCCTGGTCCTGTCCTGGAGGTGTGCTGGTTGGATGTCAACAGATCTGTGAGTAAAGCAAAGTGTTGCAATTCTTTGTTTCTTTGTTCTTTGCTGTTTTTGTTGGGGGTTGATTGCCTTGGGGCTATTGCTGAGCTCCTCTGTGGAGGACAAATTGGGGTTATTGTTGAGGGCTTTTGCAAAGCCAGTATCAGCTTTGGGTGCTCTGTTCCTTGAAATACTGTTTTTTTTTTTCTTGTGGGAATTACTCAGTGTGGTGGTTGGGAGGTTTCAGATCTGTATGACCACTGCTCGGTTGGCTAGAGATGGTTTTGTGCCTTAATGAAGGCTTCTTCCCTTTCTTGTACAACTGCTTGAGCTGTAGTGTTTCTCTGAGGCTGGTGCTGTGGGACATAGTGGCGTTTGCAGTGATTGTGGCATGGAGGTGTACAATGTGTGGGTAGTAAGTGCATGTGCTGCCTACGTAGGTTGTGAGCTATAATGTTCATGGATGCTTTGGAAGACAGTTTTGTTGGTGGAGTTCCTCAAATTTGTCCTTTGCATCTGAAAACTGAACTGCTTTGATGAAGGCCAGGATGAGAAAGGCTTTGCCCTTCCTTGAGTAGGTGGACAAAGCAGAGGGGGCTCCTGTCTGGTACAGTTGTGATCTTTGGGTCCTGAGTCTGTTTCATGGATGATGAGTGGAAAACAAGACACATGTTATTCTAATGTACTTCAGATCTGGAAATTAGTATGGATTTCACAGACCTTATCTGAAATGTAGCCCCTGGAACTGACTGTTGTTCTTCCTGATGAATATACAGTATAAATTTCTAGAGACAGGAGTTTCACTTATATTTTCTTTGCAGGTATATTATTATTTTTTGCGATCTTTCTTTTTAAACCTGATGGAAAAAATTCAAGTAAAACCTAATTATGTCTTTCTATTTCTGAACAGTTTGGAAAATTGCACAGCAATCAATATTAAGTACGTTTTATGTCAATTTAGAAACATATTCTGTCCAGATATGTGCTTGATAGAGCTCTGACTTTTGTGTAATTTAGGCTGAAAAGTAGGGTAATGTGGATTTTCCAATTAGCTTATGTTAAGTCACTGTTCTTCCACCTAAATTTTTTTAATAGCTTGATTTTTTAAAAGCATGGGTGTCTGTGTCCAAGGGTGTAGAATAAAAAGGAAGATAATCTTTTCAGAAGGATGAAAGACAAGTGGATTAATGTGGAGTTTGAGATTTTTGTGAGAAATTCAGACGTGCAGACTAGTGCTGCAGGGAGAGCTGCTGCTTGTGAAACTGTCACTTGTTAATTAAGTTAATGTCTACAGTGCTCTGAAAATATAAAACACTATGTAAGTGCTAAGTATTATTATTCATGATGCCAATTTTGACAGGTTTACTGGAATAAGCTTTGCAATACAGTATAAGTTAATGTTCTAATGCTTTACTCATTTGCAATGAAATTTAAAGAAAAGGAAGTAAGAATGGAAGTCCAGCCAAGGCTGGTAAACTACCCGGAGTCCCTCATTTTGTGTTCTCTGCTTCTTGGTAATAAGTTTAAATCAAAGGTAACATGGAGTCAGTTGCCATCTTCTAGAGCTCTGCAGGGAAAACCTCAGGTGTATGGTGAGCTGCACTGGCTTATTGTGACTTTCAGTTGTCCTGTTAGGAGATGCTTGGTCCCCAGTAGCTGTAACACAAAGCATTGTAGCCATATGGCTGGTGTGTCCCTCCTGTCACCAATAGACTCATTCCTGTCACAGACTGCAAAAGGGGAATGGGGTAAGATGTCAGTCCTATGTATCTGAAGAGTGCTTTCCTCCTCTAAGGGAAATCCCCACTGGCCAATTAAATTGGTTTGTGGCCTAAATCTCTGTTGCCCTAGAGGGGCTGCAAAAGGGAAAATGTTTTTGGAGTGGCCTGCATTGGTATTAGTGCCTGAGCAGATACAGAGGGCTGGTCAGTAGTTTTGTATATGGATACAGAGAAAGTGAATCTTTCACAGTTGACTGGGTACTTGTAGTTTGCATATCATTTGGATACAGAAGCGTATTTATGCATAGATATCAGTCCTAGTAAGCAGAATAGTAAGCAGAATCAATGTTTTGGGCACATTTCTTTTAACTATAGGCAACACTTCTTCTGTGAGTAAAGCTACCAAGGTTGACCTGGGAAGGGGACATGCTAATCTTCAGATGTTATTCTTAGATGTGCTTTCAATTATTTTCTATTACCAGGCTTAATTTTCTCCTGTCTCAATGTTTTCAAACTGGTGTAAAACAGTGTGAAATGTAGGATTAAATATAAAATTAAAAGCTCATGTGACCTTATGCATATGTTTCTTTCTGTTTCAACTGTAGTTTTGTATTTCCTGAGAAGTACAGTCTAGAAGATGTCCTACTAGTTTAGGTGAAGTGAGGATCTGTTTAGTTTACTTGCAACAGGAAAAGTTCTTGGATTATTTTGTATTTTTGCTTGGTTCTGCTAATGTGTTGAGTGTGCATGTGCACACACACCTACACTCAATGGTTCCAGCCATATGAGACCAGCCACTCCACTGCTTAATTAAATTCATTTACTGACTGGCAGACACACCACTTTTCAATGCTATGTATCCTGGTTGCAGTGGGAGGCCTTCAGGGCTAGTTCTGTTGTATGCTAGGGACAAAATTATTGTGAACTCATATTGTGATATGAGCTTTGGTATTGTACTGAATTAGTCAAGCACTACAAGCCTTGTTAGGAAAGGAGGATGATGCAGTTATTTGGGGGTGGGGTGGTAATGATCTGTTTCAAGAATAACAGCAGCAAGGGAGGTGTGTGCTAATAAAGTTATTTTCTTGCTGCTAATAAATCTTCAGTCTTCAACTTCACGGCTGATTTTGATCAAAGATTGCTTGAATCCAGCTATGACTCTGTCCTTTCTCATGGATTTAGAAAAATAAAAGTACTAGTACTTTCTTTCCTCTATGTGTTGGAAAATGTTGTGGTATATGAGAACTCTTAACAAGATGAGTCTCTTCTTTGGTAGGGATGGCTGTCTAGAATTGATGCTTTCATCCGTCAAAGCACTTAAAATGATTACTGCCCTCCTATGCAAGTAGATGATGAGGAATGGTACCTTGGGTGGGAAGATCTACTGGTTCACTCAATTGTCTTGCCTGCCAGACAGCAGTCAGCTGTTGCTGAGTGAAGTACTCTTGAAGCATCTTATTGGGACAACTTGAAACCTCTGCTACTCAAACTGAGAGAGGGGTTTCTGCCCTGTTCCTCCTCTCTGAGCTGACACATCTTTTGTTACCCAGATGTCTCCTGAGCCAGTTTACTTTTTATGGAGTGGCAGATCTGGGATATGTAAACCAAAAAATCTTCATGCTATCAAGACTTTGAAGTCTATTTGCCATGCAAAAAAGAAAGCAAAGGAACACAACAAATAAAAATAAGATTAGACTTCAGCAATTGCTGGTGTCCTGGTATAGCAAGGTGTGATTTAAAAATCTAGGCAAGATGGCTGTGTTGATACTGGAACTATAAATTGTATGAAGATCTGAGTCTTTTGACACTAAAAAGAAAATAAAAAGGGAGGGGGGAAGGCAAGAAGATTGCCTCTTACCCTCTTCTAAAGTGCAGTAATAGGTTGTCATTCTAAAACAGATATATGGATGTACACCTTGGATGCTCTGGTTACTGAATATGGTGCAACTAGTACATTGACCCTGTCATGAAAGCACAAATAGTCAGAATAGGGTCCTTAAGGCATTGCTGTCTATTATAAATCAGTTAGAATAATTCATGCTATAGATTTCCCAGTGCGGAAAAGCCTTTTATTCAGCAGAGTATAAACATATATCACATCTTATGGAATTTTTTCCTTCTTTGTGTGAGTCAGGTTTAAAGAATCCTGAAAGAGAGGAACAATGCACTGTACAGACAATTCCCTAAAAATCCATTACAAATAGAAGGTGGAATAGGAAGCTATTGTCTGGCTTCAGGATCATTTTAACAGCTCGAGTCATACCTTTGTTATTAAGTTTGGAGCATGTGTGAAGGAGCTAGCAGTAAGCTGGTGTGTAGAGGATACAGGGACTGTGTCTGGAATCAAGCTGAAAATGCAAATAGAACTTTTCTGGTTTGGTTTCTCAACACAAGTTAGAGCAGCTTGCACCAACTGGTAAAGGCTGCAAAGGGCTATTTTGCCAGCTGGGAGGTGCAAGGGTGTAATAATGCTGCTGGCATGCTGCCTGTGCCAGCCACAGGGAGGAGAGTGGCAGAGAAGCCAATGTGTGTGTCTCAATGCCATCGAGGAGAGATTTTCCACAAACTAGGCTTAAAGACAGCTTGTACCACTTGGGAGCGAGGCATTGTGGCTCTAATGTAACCAGAGACCTGCTGTGAAATGTTTACTCCCTATGTAATTCAAATCATTCTTATATCTCTAGACTTCCCAGAAATGTTAAATGCAGTTGATATGTCATGAGGAGCTGGCTAATGTGTGGTTCCCTAGGTTCTGATAAATGGCCTTGGGAGTGAAGGAGTTAACTGACCATCATCAATTACAGCATCAGAGGGGGTGATTAGGGCTGAAATTGCAGGGAGGTTTTTAATTTAGCCGAGTAGAGGAGACGCCCCCAGCTTAGCCAAGCTCATCAGATCATATACTTCTTACTGCTTCATCCGCTTACCATGCACTGCCACTCAGAGCTATTGTGCATGGAGAGGGCACTGCGCAGGCGTCATGATACGATATTATTGTGTTGTCCAGAAATCCACCCGAGACTTGCTGTCACTTCGCCTGCTGCAGAAGTGCCTATCAGACAAAATTCCCACAAGGACCCCAAATCAGGAATCAATCAGCAAATTATGGGAAGAAAAAAAATTGCACAGTTTTTAAGCTTAACATGAAGTAATTTCTCCAAATGATGTTTTTCTCCCCTTCAATGGAGTCTTGTTGAAGTAGCTGGGCTTGCTCCTAGAAATAAAGATGCATACAGCTTTATGCAATAGAATCTGGGATGTATCAGTTGGGTAATTGTATTTTGCCTGGATCTATATGTATTCAACAGAATTGGTGTATGGATTTCAATATATAAACAGCTTGAATTTTTTGGTGATTTTTTTTTTTGTTTGTTTTGTGAAATAGGTTGGTTAGTGGATTTTGAGCATTGCTTTTGGGGAAAGGACAAGAATCTTCAACCCACAAAGAGCAGCCTGAAGGAGGGAAAAGGTGTAGAGGTTTAGGACATGTTTTAGCCATGGCCATCAGGGAAGAGTCTGGCCCTGGTGCTGCTGAGGGGAGCAGCTGCCTTGTTCCAGGGGCTGTACTCAGCTGAGCCTGATGTGGGGGTGTGACCACTTGACTCCCCCCCCTCCCTGTTTTCCATCTGCTCTTGTGCAGTATTCTAGTAGAATATGTGGAGTGTTTTGCTGTTGAACATTAGGGATTTATGGTGTTTGTTGAAGGAATTGCAGTCCAACATTTATAGAGTAGCCTTTATGTTTTTCTGGGGAAGGGAGGCAAGAATGACTGCAGCAGTCCTACAAGAGAGTGGATTGGGCTTGATATGAAAGTCACTGAGATGACTGGGCTCTTGGAAATGTAAGAAATAGGTCATTTGCAGGCTGCTTTCACTTCTAGATCTAGAAAGAAGCCACTTGATTCCACTGAAAACTTGAGAATAACAATATTGGATCTATGCTGGTGCAGCACTAGTAGCACTAGGTTTTGTAATATTGCAGAGCTATGGTTACTGGGGCTGAAATCTTGCACATGATTTTTGTAATTAGAGATTGTTTCATAGTGTGCAAGTACACACCGGCAAAAAAGTTCCCTGTGAGTTGTTCAGCTACATTTTGTGTGGTGTTTGACAAACTATTTTATTTATTTATTTTTAATGAATACAGCATTTTGTGCAATCATGGAGATATCTACCATGTAACATGGGTCACCTGTGTAATCCTAATGAACTCATGTAGATGAAAATAAGAGGCTTCTGAAGGGTATTAGCAATGAGTTGCTATTTTTCAGCGTGCCCTGATGCTGGGGGAGATCTAGCAGCCCTACCAGCCCTGTGAGAGCCTAGCTTTTTCCTTGTTGCAGAAGAATAATCAGAATTAGTCCTAGAAATGGAGCAAAATCCATTGCTTCGTTATAGGACATTTTAACTTCAGAGTTATCAGTGAGTGATCCTTGCTCCTTACCTGAGCAAATTACCATTGATTTCAGAGTACTTATACCTGAAAACAGAAGAGCAGTGCTTGATTGAGCCTGGGTGTAGTGTAATGCTAATGTTTCTTCTTTTTGATATGAAACCCTTGATATTTTGGTTACTAAAGCTGTCTTACAATGGCCAGCTCCTCTTGTGCAGTAAAACTTGTTTTATTAGTGTAATGAAAATTAGGAAAATCAAACTACCAAACCTGAGAGCAGCCTGTGGGGCTGTGGCTGCTTTGCTTTCTCAGCAAGCTGTGAGCAGTGTCTCTGGCTGCTTCCTCCTACAGTGCTCCTTGCAAAAGTGGAAATGGAGGTCCTTCTGAACCAGCTGCGACTCAGAGCTGTTCCAGCACTTTTGTCAGTGTCGAAGTTGCTGCAGTAATTTTAGAGCTAAAGGGTTTGGGAGTGCTTTTCATGCTAGCAATGAAGCCTGAATGTCATAGGAATGGCTACAAAACTAGAGTTTAATGCAAGGGGCTTGCAAGCTGTTAAATGATCTGAAGTGGAAGTTAGAGACATGCTGTGTTTGCTGGACAGTTGGTACACTGCATCCCTCCTGCATGTAGACTTTTAGAAATAATACATGGCTGCTTTGTTCTATTGTGCTGTTGGGAATGGTGTTGAGGGTCCTTTGCACTGCCTAAAGCTTGCTTGAGGTTTTGTAGACCCTAGCACAGAGCCCTGGTGTTTGCTGGAACCTAGCAAAGAACCTCTGCAAATGCATCTTTGACAGATCCATGCCACAAGTTGCTGCTGGCTGTTTTTCAGCTGACTGCTTTTACTGTGGACATCCTTGGTGACCCAGGAGCTATTACATGCTACAGCTCCTGTGTGATGTGTGCAACAGCTGCTTGTCCGGAGGGATCATTCTTTATGTTTTGGACTGCAGCTATTTCTATGCTTCTGCTTTCAGTGGGAGTTGCACTGTTGTCCAAAGCTTGTGGAGAGATCTCTGTGCAGATTTATTTATTGTACATGTGGGAAAATACTCCTGGTTTGAGTAGGCAGGGATTTTTCTGCAGTGGAACAGAAAATAGGTGTCTTGGCGTACCCCAAAACTGCTCTGTAAAGGCAGCTTCAGAGATCTTTTTCCCATAGAGCCTTAACGTACAGTGAAAAGTAGTAGTCAATCCCCTGGACCAGACACAGCTTCTCATGCAATTTAATTCTGATGTTGTGGCAACAATATCCACAGCAGCATCATTATTCATTTAAAAAAAGTTATAAATGGGGAAAAAAGTAATCATCTGAAAATTCTGCAAGTTGCAGAGTTCTTTGATTTGTAGTAGTTCAAACAAAGAGAAACTGGGAGGCTTCGAAGGGCGCTATTCTGAGCCATGATATATTCAGAGGGACACTTAGCAAGACTTTGGTTCCATTGCAGGATTAGGGCCAATTTTTTTTTTTGAGAGGAAAATAGTTTTTTTTCCCTGAATGTTCACTGAAGTAATTTATACCTTCTGTTTCCTGTGCCAAGATATTTAATAATCTATGTATTCGTATTTTCTTATTAGCAAAAAATAGACAATAACAAGAATATAAAGATTTGATTCTGTATTTTAATGTAAGATGTATAATATATTCAATAGTGAATGCTGGCTATAGTGAAGTATTCTAAACAGCTAATTATTGATATTAATAAATAGTGTTTATCTAAAACTGCATACATTTTTGTTTACTATATAAACTGTAATTGCTCATTTAAATATTTGCTAAAGTATTCTTTAAATCTAAATTCAAGATCACAAGTGGATTTCAATAACCTAGTTAATTTATTGTAATTTTGGAATCCTCTCTCTGCATGGAAAGAGAAATGTGAGGAGTAATTTCATCTCCTTATAGCTGATTTAATTTTATGTACTTTTGATGGATTAAGTTACCAGTTAATTGTGGAAAATGCAACAGTGGTATTATAAAAATGGTTGAAATAAAACCATTGCTGGCTGCCTCACATACTATCTTAAAAAATGTTTAACATTATTAATTTTACAGTGGCAATTTATAAATATTAGTTACATCTTTCCATTTTCAGCCCTCCCAATAGATGGTTTTAATCATACTTATATTGTCTGTAAAATTATTTTTCATTATGCAAACATTTGTCTCAATTTGTGTAATAATAACGCGATGGAAACATTTTCACTGCTTTGAAACATGTTCTTAATAAAATCCCGCTGATGACAAAAAAAACTGGTTTGAAATCCAGAGGAAAAAAAACAAAACAGGCATAACTTTTTGGAATAACATCAGTAGCTTCATTTCTATAACATTCAATGCTGAATATTAGGTTATTTCAGACTGCATTGTGGAAAGATGAACAAGCAGTTGTGTGTGCCTGTGTGCACAGTTAGCTTTTTAAAAATCTGGTCTTAGTTACATTACTTTTTTTAGTTAATACTGACACTAGATTAAAAGAGAATTGCTTTCTAGTGTGTAGCGTGTTTTGTTGGTCTTTGTGTGGAAGATGTAAAACAACAAACTTCTAATTCCAACATTACTTAAAAGGTTCTAAAGGAGCCTTCTTCTGGGGTATGCAGTGCTGTTAGAATTGAGAAGCTGATTTTAAAGTATGGTAACAGCAGGCTAAAATAAGAGTCACACAGAAAAGGAGAGATCTCAAATTCACGCTTCTTTCCTATTTGGAATTTAAAGTTTGTGCAGAGAAATACAATGATGGGGATTCCTTGAGGGTGTTAGATCTAAGTTTTCTGATTTGTTGCTTGTGTCACAGTATAATTGCAGCTTAAAGTACAATGCTCTTTTGTCAGGAAGAAAAAAAGTATTAGAAGTTCTAGCAGATAACTTGCAATTAGTTCTTGTTTCTTTTGTGCAGATAGCTTAAAAATGAGGACTGCTTTGTGTTGCGTTAGGATTCTAGCATATCTAGTATTGGCTTTAAAACAAACGGTTGTTACTGTTGGTTCAGAAACATTGGGATTTTTCTGAGATAACTTATGGGAAATAAATTCCCTATGGATTTTTCTTTTAAAAATCTTCTGCAATGCTTTATTGTTTTATTAAATATATTTACAAATGTATAAAACCCCACAAGCAAAAAGAGTTGCCTCAGCCTTTATTATAGAATCAGTGTCTGCGGCTACAATTTCAGCCTTAAGCTTAACTTTTTTTTTTTCCGAAGTATGTGGCTTTCATTAAACCTGTAATTAGTATAATTAATAATTATTCGCTAATTGAAACGCAGGTTAACAAACTTCCATATGTAAAAGTAAAGGGGGAAAAATGTCATTCATTCACACTGGGCTTTATAAGCCTATAAAACTCTTCAAAGGACTTCAAGATATCAAGCAATCTTTTATTCAGCTAAACCTACCCCCCACCTTCACTCTTACGCACACTTAAATACGCAGTATGCTCACAGCTTGGAAAAAAGCAAGAAAAGCCTTAATGGATCACTGATTTTAACCAAAGAGGTAGGTACGTATTCCATATAAATGGTTTCAAAACAATTTTTGTGTTAGTATTAATAATTTTCATCAAATGAAAACAAGCATCTTAATGCTATAGAAAGCAAAGCTTTCAACTGTGGGCTTATTAACATAGCTTTTATTTCAAGCTCAAAACATCTAAAACAATTACACTGGAGCAACTGTGTAATTTGCTCCTTTATCATACAGGTATAGACTTGTAGACAGAGGCAAATAAAGATTTAAGGGTAAAGTGAAGTACCGAGGTCCAAATTTTGTGCATCTTTACACCCATGAGTAATTAACCCATTTGAACAGATTATGAGACAAATAACATGAATAAACGTATTCACATGTGCATAGGCTGCAATACCCAGCTCTAGTTAGAGGCTTCACAACTGATGTAATAAATCAAAGAATAGAATAATTATTTCTCAATTTACCATGACATGGATATCTTGTCATCGCCCTGGTTATATGTACATTTAAGAAGTGGTAAATGTTAAAGATCTCTTTAAGCACATCAGTGAAATAGTGCTAACACAGCAGGAAATATGACTTGGCTTTTTTAAAATAGAAAACCTTTTTTTTTTTTTTTTTTAATAGAAAACCCCTTTTCAAGTTATTTCATTTCTAGTACAATAGAACATTTTCCATCTGGGAGTGAAGATCAAAATTTTATGCCTGGACAACACTATTATTTTAAATTGTTTTGCACTGAAATGATTTTAAGTACTGTGCTGATATGAAAGTGCAGATTTTGAGGAAACACTAGAAAAATCCTGTATGTAATGATGTGCATTTATCTGAAATGCTTATCCCCAGTTTAATTGTTTGTAAATGGCACAAAATGTTTATTAGATCAGAAAAATATGAAATTAATCTGGGCTCCCAATGCGTGCTGTGTTTTTTGCAGCTGTTTGGAGTGGATGCATTTAGAATTCCTTTTTGAAACATTTCTTTAAAAAATTATTAGTTGAACAACATAACATTGGGCAGAAATTGAATGTTCTAAGCTGAACACTGAACTTTAAAATACAACTGTGATAGTGACAAGCCATGTGTGCGTGGCTACTGAGCCGCTCAACAGCAGGCACTGAAATAGCATAGGCTTCAGTTTTGAACTGCTACCTTTCAAAATCTTTTCTATCTGTAGTTTAATATGAGTGTTTTCTAGGACGTGATTTAAAGTTTTTCAGGAGAATATACAGTTTCGTTCAGGTAATTTAGGGGTATAATTAACAAATACCGTTACAGCTCTGTTACCTTTGTCCTTTTTTAAATGGGGCAGAAAATGCAGAGGATAAAACTTACGCGTGGATTCATTTCAGTAAATTTTGTTTATATTGCTGATAAGCATACATGAATGCGTACAAATGCTTAGAGGTATGTGCTGATTTCTTAGAATGTTCAATAAAAACTATTAGAGTTCACCTAGCACAACTTAGCAGGTTTTTCCTACTTGTACATTGCTGACTAATATCAAATCCAGCTCAAATAGTAATCAGATATATGACTGAAGCAGCATCTTTGCTTGACTTAATCTATCTAAACAGAATGTTAAAGTCTGAAGACCTCCTGGTACCTTCAGCTTCCCTGCTGACACTTAACAGCTTCTTAAAACATTTTAAGCTGGGGTTTGGGACAGGAGGGAGAGAGTAAGAGAAGGCATATCCAATTATGAATGATCAGTGAGAACTGTGGTGTGGTGGTCAAGCTTCTTAACTCTTCAGGATATGCTTCATAGTTCAAAACAGTGTTCAAATACTGATTTGTTTGTGATGCACACTGATGGTCCTGGTGGTAGGTGCTGCATTCTATTGAAGTTTTTCAGAACTGTTAACAGGTGATATCCACTGCTATAACTGAATCCACTTTCTGCTTTAAGAACGTGGGATCACAGTACTCACACACAACATCTAAAGAAATCCACTGCAGTGTCGAAGTAGACAACAACAGTTAGACTTCATTCTCTATTCTTACTCTGAATGCTTGCAGTTTGCACTTATTTATGAACCTGAAACTTGATTCACAGGATGGAAATTACCTAGTAACTAGAGAATAGGTGGTGTGTTCTGCTTAAAACTGTGCACTCTCTAAAAATCAATACAAACTTGCTGCTTTTTCATTATCTAACTGGTAAAATATTCCGTGTCAATAGGATTTCATCTGCACTGGGCAGATCACCCAGGAGAGTAAGAGATCTGTTAGTTAATGACTAGAGTTTGCTTTGATTCTTAATTTGTTGGTAATAATAATCTTAACTATTTGTTTTCCCTTATGAAGGCAGCCCAAATGACTTTGAATGCATACCTTAAATGCTTTTTTCCCCCCTATACCCAGACTGTTAGCTGTAAAATAAAAGGAAGTTCCTATTTTGAAGTAATACAGAATAATTTCAGTTGTTTGTATTTATAAACCTTCAGTGACAAATCTTTGAATATCCAGAATACTACATTTTATTTTCTTGCGAGTTTTGTTTAATTTCATCTTCTAATAAAGTAATTTTATTAAAATCAATCTGATTGGAGGTTTCTGAGTGACTTCCATATGTTTGTAGCTGTATGGAAGTCTCAGGAAGGGCTGAATCTTCAAGCAGACTTCCTTGTAAAGAAATTAAGTAGGTGAACTCGTGCATCAATTGGCATGCCTTTGTATCATACATATATATTTATTTCAGGGAGTGGAAAGTAAAAAGATAGTAAATGTTTAAGGCAGGATTTAGTCTTCATGTATATCTCAACAGTGCTTAACTTCTGTGGGCATTGTCATAGTGAAATAATAGTACTAGATTTTTTTTAACTTATTTGTTTTAAATATTTTGCACATAAAATGAAATGCATCCATTTCTTAGTATGCAGTGCTGAATCTGCACCTCATATGTACAGACAAAACATCTGATTTAGTTGGCAAAACATTCATTTATACAGGATGAACATGTAGCCTAGATCAAAAACCTCACTGTGATTACTTGGCAGCTTTTAACAGTTATCACATTTCTAAGCATGTACTAGAAAACTACTTGGGAGGAGATGTTTGGGGGTAAGATGTGCATAGATACACCCTAGAAACTGATTAATCTGTTTTGTTAATCAAAGGTTTCATCTTCACATTATAGTACAGCCAGATTAGTAAAGCTCTGATGATGGGACGCGATCATTTGCTAAGTAAAGTCAAAATTAATGACAAATAAAATCATGTTCCCTTTGTGGTTATTTCCAGCCAGCTGCATCCAAATATAAAAGAACTATCAAAGAAAGATACCCATTAATTATTAACTCAGAACAACTTCAGAAAGCGCTTCTTAAACCTCCTTTGACATCATCCTGACAGGCTCATAATATTGGAAAGTTGTTGGTAAGAGTTGCATTAGATTCAGCTTGTCATCAATTCTGCCTTGAATAACCACAGTTTGAGATGCACTGCAGCATAGATATGAATACGTAGGGAAAAAAGTACCATCTTTAAGACGTCTGTGAGTAACATTTTCAGCATAACATGCTGTATAATTCCCTGTGTAACTCTATCTCTGCTGTCAGCATAATAGAGTTGTCAGCAGTCTAATTGCAAGATGCAATATGTAGGGGGGGTCATCTAAAAAAGAAATCTCAGTGGAAAGTAACACAAATCAGCTGTCACTACTATAAAGCTGGACCAACCTTTGGCTAAACCATTTAAACCTTCAGATTAATCCCTAGATTCATCTATATAGATTGGATCAAACTCCAAGTTTGACTGCAGACAAAAGAGAAACTTCAAAATGAAGTCTATTGTTTGTGCCCATTAGACAATGCGTTCAGTTCATGATCTGCAACTTACATTACCCTTGAAACTGTTTTAAAGACTTAATTGTTGCATCTTTTTCCTTTTCATGCTTTTTCCAGCTTTTGTTTCTTAACACGTCTTTCTGTCAGAAGAGGAAAACACTTTTTAAGAGAAGGTTGTAGTAATTTCTTATTTATTCTTTCTAACATATGTGATTAAATATAAGATTAGTATAAAGGATAACTTGTAAAGAACTTGTTTAACTATGTGGCATTAGTTGAACCTGCTTTTTTTTTTTAATTCAAAAGTTTAATTCAAAAATTTTCTTCTCTGCAGAAATTTATGCTACTCCAAGCTGCTGAGTTGTTTGATACAATCATTTAGGATTTTTTGCCACTGTTTAAAAGAAAAGGATGTATAGATGTGCATAAAGCTGGAGCTAAAAAACGGTAATAGAGTAACTGGTGGTGTTCTTTACCATAATCGCCTCAAGATCTTAATTTTATTTATATGCAGGTTTAAAAACTCGATCATGAGGCTGTTCTAATTCTGGTATTCTTTTTTTGTTGTTTTTGTTTTAAAAAAAGCCAAGCAAACTCAGACAAAGCTACGCAGCTGCCTCCCCCTTGCTGAACAGGACAAGCTTACTAGTATTCTTCTTTTAAAAGAGAGATACTAATCATTCTTTCATCTTATGGGGAGAGATTTAAATTTAGAATAATTACAAGAAGATAATAAGCAGCACAGAGCACAAATGACAAAATGTAGATCAATTTGATGTTTTAATGCAGTTTTCCCCTCTAATCAGTGGTATTAACCCTTCTGACTACTTCTCTGAAGATTCTTCCCCTTATTGTCTATGCCTTGATCTAAATGATAGAATATCAGAATGTTAACTCTAAACTGTTGCTAAGTGTGGATGAATAAGCAATGACTTACAGTGTATATTTTTAATATACTGATTCCGGTTCCAAGGCTGTATGTTCCTCATTATGCATCATACAGGCCTCACCAGAACTAGGTACCAGACTGATTAGTTGCTACTATTGGTAAAGAACTGAACAGCAATGTTACTGGCTTATCAAGTCAAAATAATTAGACTTTCAAGTAAACTAGAGTCAATATAATTTCTTCCAAAAAAGTGTTTCCTACCTTTGCTGGCCTGTTTCATCAGTTTCGTTAAAGATGCAACTTTTACTGGTGCTTCTGCTCATCCTAGGTTTTCACCAGTCTGAAACCTAAAATGCTCTTTTCTTAAAGTGTGGGTTAGTATAATAGCTACTTGAAGCAGGAAACCTCTGCAATATGTGTGTCTATCTGTCTATAGTTGTCTTTATTTGGGCCTGTCCAGCATTTTGTTTGTCCTCTAGCCTTTTACGGCAGCTGGACCCTGACCTTCAAGTTCTTAAAAAGAGGGAGGGGGGGAAAAAAGTATTCTTTTCAGATTCCAAGTTCCTCCCTTTTTACCCTCCCACTGACACCGTTCTATTCAATACTAGAGATAACTTTATTCATCTATACATCATTGTATCAAATTCAATAGGCAAACTGCTTCAACATGCTTCAGAACTGGACAGGGCAGTAATGTCTTCATTTTTTTTTTTTCTTAATGCAATGAGTTTCTTATCACAGTCCTTTCAAGCACAAAACAAACACCGTAACAAAAAAAGATCTCTTAAGTTTTTCCCACCCTACTATCTGACCGTAGGCTTACTTAATTGTTAGGTATTTTAGTAGATAGATTCAAAGTTGTAAACATTGATTACATACATTTCATACCTAAGAGAGTTAAATAGTAAATAAGTAGGAGAGAATCTTTTGTAATTACATACTGCATTGAGAAGATTTATTTTGAGATCCTGCTAAGAGCATGGAAGTAATTTCTTTCTGAATCTGCTATCATCCTTTAAATAGGCTACTGAAATTAAGTTGTATCTACAAAAGCTAGTAGAGATGTCATGTCAGCTGCAAATTTTGCTGGTCAGTGGCTAGAAAAAACACAGGCCTTTTTCTCAACTATGTCAGTGTGAATTTGCTACACTTAGTATTGAGAAACTCAAAATCTGTCATTAACTGCCAGACTTTACTTAAGGCTAATGACACCAACTCCATGGGTGTTAGTACAACTCTAGCAGTAAGGAATCCAGCATCCCCTTCTTGATCTATTCTGAATCCTGCTTACTACCAGATGACTTCAAAAAGAGGGAGCTAAATGCTTGTTCCACATGTTTGTGATGTGGTATGGTTTAAGCTTGGTAGTGAATTCTCCCCTCCCCCCCTGCCCAAATGCTATGAACATACTGATAAAAGGATAGATCAGCATTTTAAAGAATGGAACAGATCAAAGGTTTTGTAGTGCCTCTTTATAGTAACATGAAATATGTAAGATTAGTATACCCAAGTCAAGCTCATGTCCCACTGACGTCTTTGTCTTTTAAATGGAAAATAAGGCTAGAGGGGAAAAAGTTGGATGGCTAAATTACTGAACTTCTGAAGTGCTTAGACCAGCTAATGGTACTAGATGACTTCAGTTTTGGGGGATGAAAAATGCATTTAAAAAAAAAACAACGCATCCCTAGCTGGGTGTTTTCCACTATAGGCCCTACATGTTTATGTAGAGGGTACTGCGAACGTTTGGAGGGATTTGGGAGTTTCAAAAGGAAGAAGTTTATACATTAGTGCTGCAAGTTGCAAAACACTGTTGATATTCAAATGTTTATTGTGTAAAATCTGGGATAAGCTTCAGCATGAGAGCTCCTTTAAGTGCCTACAACTATTGCTAATTCCCCTCAGCATTGAGGCTTGCACAAAGGCCTTAATCCAATTCCACTTTTTTCTTTTTTTTTCCAAAAGCCTATGCTATTTTCTCTCACATAAACTAACAACACTATCCCATCACACTGCAGAATGGGTCAAAGAAAAAGGGCTCTGTGTTTATACTTCACTAACACTTTGTATTTCTTGGCCAAGTATAGCAAGAAACTTTAAGTGGGTCCTGCAGGCCCCACACCATCTTTAGGAAGAAAAATAAGCCTTCAGAGATTGAAAATGGGCAATTTTAGACACTATAAAAACCCATGAAATGTCAACTATTTTTTTAGTCACAATCCTTGAGAAGAAATCAATCATTCGATCTTCATTCTTTCTTTTCTGATTTGAATTACGAAGCACAGGATTTACTTTGATACAGTAGTGTATTCTTTCACATAACATCCTTGGGGATAATCTTTCTGAGAGTGTCCTCATATACTAATATTAGTGTGCATGTTTTATTTTACCACTGTGTGGGTATCTTCTCATCAAAACATCCTGAAGCAATAAAATTCACTATTGAAAGTAAATGTTAAGGTTTGCTTTAATGAAGTACAATAGCAAGTGTCTCACTTTCTGAATCATGTTTGTTAACTTTGTCCATAAACTTCCTTGTTCAGGAGATTCCAGTCCAGTATTAAGTAGTTAGGCATTCTCTGTATGTAAGCTATAATTTCTGTTGGTCTTAGCAGACTTGCCAAGGTTTGAACAACAACAAAGACCAAGCTGGTTTGAAGTTCGGCTTTCCTCTAGTAGAAGGGGAGAATCTGATCTGGTTCCCATATGATCATGTATGAAACAGTAGAATTTTTGTTATAACTACATGAGGATGTTAATATTCCAGCAAGTAAATCAGCCTTTTGATTTTTTTTTTTTCTTAGTTCCAATCAAGAATTAGAATTTCTTTTGTGATCGGAGCACCTTAATTTTTACCATGTGAACCCAGCTGACATCCCATAGCATTAGTTGTACTAATTTAGGTAGTGCTGATTCCCATTGCTCGAGTAGGTTATATTGTCGTTATATTGTCCTAGGAGTAAGAAGAATTCAGCCTAGAAGGAAGTTTTCTCTCTTCAAGCTGGCTGTTTTCTTGAACATGCTTGTTAATGGCTGAGCCAAGGCTTCATAGGTATTTCCCCTCCTTGCCCCTCTTCCTTCTTGCATCTAAACACATCTTATATCTACATAGCAACTACATGAGTGACTGCATTGTACTCTGGGAATAATTCAAATAAGATTTGAACGTGATGGAATACTATGAAATAAGGTACCTTTTCCTGCTAGACAATTTGTTTCCCCTTCCCCCCCCCCCCCTTTTTGGAATTTGTTATCCACTCGGACCATTCAGGGGGGAAGGAACAGGACCTGCTACCCCTTGTGGCCTTGCACTGCCACCTAGAGCTGAGTGCTGCTGAGCCCAGGCTTTTGCTCCTGGATATTAGATGTAGAAGTTTCCTGTAGCTGTGATGAGCAGACTGTGATAATTACAGAGATCCGTGTTCTGCACAGGAAGGTAACTAAAGCACACTATTTCAAGTATATGCATCGGTTGCCCTCTAATAGACTCCACTGTTTTATTCGAAGTGCGTGCTTTGCTGATGTAGAGAGATGATGGCTTTTTTGAAACACTATTTATTATAAAATATTACTTTTTTCCAGAGCCCATGTTCAGAAAGAGTACTGTATGAAATAACTTCTTGATGTATTTGCATGGGCTCTTCTACACCAAGAGGCTTTAATTCTTTTGGTTTGTATCATGAACAGATACTGCCACACACAGATTAGGTGAGTGCTGAAGTTGCATTCCAGCAGGCTGGATTTTTTTGTAAGGGTATAGCTCCATCAAAATAAGATATTTTTCTGTTGAGGTTAACAGTTATCTGCATTGAAAACTAACACAGTACTTAAGTATCACTTAGCTCCTGTTAGATTGAGCCATATGGTAACATGCAGTTAAATTTTCTACAACAGAGTTTGTCTCTAGAAAGCACCTTGCTGGTATTTCTGCTTTAGCTTTTATGAAGGACAATAAAGCCAAAACACCTGTGCAGAAATGCTAACACTTCTGCAAAGGACTTACATTAAAATTAAAATTCTATGTATGGCAGAATGGCCACTGAAATTCTTGAGACTTTAATTTTTCTCTGCTATAGGAGTTAAATCAATGACATAGGTTTTGTATACACAAACACTGAAGAAAAGTTCATTATCTTGCCCCAGGAAATAGAAGATCTGCTATGAGTTTTTTATAGGATCAGCAAATGACTGAATCTTCCATGTTAGAGATTCATTTCTTCTGCATTGCGCTGTCTGCAGTGCTTATTGTGGAAAATTTATAAGTCGGTGTTTTAGTTGAATGACAAGTCTCTCAATGTATTTAACAACTTTAATTATTCTTGTCATTTTCAAAATGAGTGAAAAAAATGTACAAAACCAACAGAAATATGTCAGTTGGTTATTAGTTACAGAAAAGTCTTTCTTTTATCTCTCTCGGGTGGAAATCATCCTTTCTATTAAATAGGGAGCCAGTTCAAAAACTTGAGACCCATCACTGTCTTCAGGATTTTTTAATTACTCCTCTGTCTTTTTTTCTTTTGGATTGTCTGTGTTAGATGACTTCTGAGTTTTAGATTTCTTCCTTGCCTTGCTGTCAGCATATGTCTTTTCCTTTATCATGTCATACAATTCAGATCTCTGTTTGACTGTCTCATTTTGGTGCCACGCTCACTCAGCAAATGCAGCCCTTCTTTGTTTGGGAAAGTGTGCCTTGTTATCATGAGAAAATAGAGAAGAGAGCATTTGAGCAGGGTGCTGGTAGCCAAGGAGTCAAACTGGAGGATTGATGGGTAGGTTTCCTATTAGCTAGGAGAAGAGCTTCAGTCTCCATTAGAACTTGTTGAAGTGAACACGCTAGTGTTTTATAAATTGGTTTTCTTTAAAGGCTGTGTTTTCTTTTCCACTCTGTGCCCTAGTCTTCCTCACACGTATGCATCCTTTCTATCTACACTCTTCTATTTTTCTTAAAAGTTTCCATGAAATGTGGACACCTTAAAGGGTTTCCTTTTGGTTTGACATGGTGTTTGGAGGTTCCTTCAGTGAGTGTTGGAGGTTTGGATCTCATATCAAAGGGTTTAAAGCTAATGATCTTAAGTATGGTTGAATTTTATTGCTCCTCTGGTGGGCTAAAACCTTCAGCAACTCTGTGACCTCTTCCCAGTCAATCCAATTCCATCTAATACTCTGTGACTAATATGGTAGATATTTAATCTACTTTGCTGCTGAAATTACTTCTAGAGACACTTTTTTTTCCTTAAATCTTCCTCTTTAGAGAAATTGCTGATCGTAAGCTCTAAATATTTTGCCTACTACAACATAGGTTTTTAAAGAAGAAGCTTTTCTTTTACTAAAAGAAAATTAAAAGATATAATTTCTTTTTATAACAAAAATTAAATGAGGGAATATAATTATATTTTGAAAGTAAAAGCCAGCTTAAAATGAAAAATTGACTGAAATATCTCTGATCATACTCTCAATATAGTAGTCATGATGAATAGCCACACCTTAGCCAAATATTTCCTGTAATATAATTAAGCTGTGAAGAGAATTAAAAGAAGTTCCTTCTATGCAGTGCTACTGAGTTGCGTTTTGGAATATGAATCTTGTCCTATTCGTAGTACCAAGATACTGTACTGCATTTTGTTTATATATATATATATATTTTTTTTTTTTTTCTTAAAAACTGATCAAATTGAACACTTGGGGCCATGGTTCCAATGTAGTAGCTGTAGTCTGAGGTACTTGGCTGCTCTTTGCTGTTTGCAACTCTTAAGATATCCAGATTGTACAAATTCTGGACTCCAAATGCAAGTGTAAGGGATTTGCTTATCTGTTTTACTTGCGGACCCACCAAATTGGGTCAAGGATAATGATCTCTAAGTCCACAATCCTTGTATTTTTAGTCATGAGCATGGGCAAATTGAATTCAAGGGGGCTGAGTAATTTGAATGTAATGAAATTACTTATATGCCTAGACTTAAGTATTTAGGCAAGTTTTTGCTGGATCGTGGCATTAACATTTTCCATATGTAAACTCTTTAAATAAGGTACACTCTAGCATTGTATCAGGTAAAGGGATACAGAGTTCAAGTGCTGACTTTGTCTGGATCCAGAGCAGGTAGATGAAATAGAAAGGATGACATGAAATGAGATGTGGTCTTTGCGTAATTACCAAAACTGATATACACAAATGAAAGCTGAAACTTCCAGTGCAAAGTGAATGGAAGGATCATCTGAATTCTGTTTTCTGAACTTAGCCTGTCTAATAATATTGGTACAATAACATGGAGATAAACTGAGGCTGGGAGTGAGAACAAATCTTCTAACTGTTCAAAGTGTAAGACTCCAACTTGTGAAAAGGAGCAATGGTAGAAACAAAGTGATGGTGAACCTTCCTCAAGCTAGGTGATTGTAAATGCAGTTTGATTAGACTTTGCAAAGGAATATGTGGTCTGGAGGAGTTGTAAACAAAGCTTGATCTAACTCAGCTTTCATTAATTTTTAAAAAATTTTGGCCAAGGAATGGGTCAAGTTAAGGAAACAGAAATGGAAAGGATTGTGTTTTACCAAGGTTGCTGCTGTATGAAAGAGTTCACTCTTCTGACCTATCCGTATGATAAATTTCACATGCACTAAAATTAGTAGAGAAGACTGAGGTGAGCCAACTGATGAGTTAATCTCTTCAGAGAAATTGAAGAAGTTTAGGATTGCATTTTTACTTTTATTATTATTATTTTTTAAAAATATGCAAGCTGACACTTTGGGATTAAATAGCATATAAATTGAAAAACACATAGATATCTCCATAACCTTCTTCTTTGTTATTCACTGAATTGAACTGGAACTGATGGAATGCAAGTTATGTATTAAATTTCTTGAACACATGGATAAAATAAGCCAATGTGAAAACCACCATGTGCAGTTAATTTATAGACAAATATATTTGGAGCAGGTACAAACAAAGGTGTAAAGTACAGTGTTTTAACAGATTTTCATGCCATATGCATTTGCTTTTACTGCCTTGAAAAAATGATTGAGCTAGATATCTTTTGCATTAAAATACCTTTTAAACATCTTTTTAAATTATATGAACACTGTTCCTCATGGGTTATTTGTATGTTTATTTGGTTTAGCTATATTTTAGATTGTTTTAATAAATTAATGGCTTATTTTTTCTCTAAATTTCATTTAAGAAAGCAAATTCAGAGCAAGGTGAAATCCTAAACTTTGATAGTCTTCCTAGTATTTATTGCATATCTGTGGAAATGACCCAATTTTAGCAATTCACATAAAAACAGTGGTCAGATCGCGTCATTTCAAATTAAATCTGACAGCTCAGAAGTTAAACCAGTTTAGCTTGTTTTAACAGCTACACTTCAGTGATTCTGGGTTATTAAACTCTTTGGGAAACGTTCCACACTTTATTAGGGAAAGGAAATTTATATAGTGGAAAGAAGAAAAACATATGCAATTGCCAATATATACATAGAGACCCTGGTAATAGCATTAATTTATTGGTTGTTAGCATCCAGTACCAAACTGTACACATATATGCTTTTGTGTGAAATAAATATATACTGGCATAATGAACAGCTTTCCTTAAAATTCGCATTAAGGCAAATGCTAGTTGACTATTCAGTAACTCAGTGGAGAAGGTAAATTCAATAAAATGAAGTAGTAATGTAGATAAAATTCAAACAGAGCTCTCTGCTGAAACATACAGATTCAATTTGGTAAAGCTTGAACTAAATCTGAGCATAGTTTGCCCTTGTCTTTGATACCATGGTGAAAGTGTGGGAGAAGATCCAGAGTAAAGGGTTCTTGCAAAGGTTTGTCCTAGCTCCTGTCTTGTGTTCTCTGCCTTGGTATGCCCACCACTTGGGCATGGCTAAAAGACTGCTCAAATCTCAGCCTCAAGCTCCTAAAGGAAAGGACCAGCAGGAAGAAGCCCAGAGGCATGGCAAACTTGGAATATAATCAGTTTTGAAGCTGGAAGCTGAGGAGGCTGGGATGAGGAGGACAGAGCCCAACATATGATTATTGTTTCACTAGGCTGAAAATGCACTTGTACACTGGCTCCTTAGTATGGCTGCTGTGGAGCTGAGCAAACAGTGACAGTTCCACTGGCTCAGTTTGCATTTCAGGGCCTAGGCTTTGCATATGGAACAATGTGAAATGATTTGAAGCTTCTGCTGTTATGTCCTGTTCTGTGTAAAGTTGCATGTGCCTTGTTGCCACTCTAGAGCTACCTTTTCTGTCTAGATTCAGGCAGCAACTCTGTATGTCTTAAAGGCCAGGCCTTTAAGACATAGCAGTGCTTCTGCTTCAAGGTTATGTGAACTCTTAAACAGATATCCAGAAGATTTAGATTAAGGGCTCTGTAGATCTGTTTATATACAGCAGATTTTCTCAAAATGTTGACTGTTTTATTCCCTGCTTGCAGAGTCTATTTTCAGAAAAAGTCTAAGTTGAGTGTCCAGCATCCTTGCCCTTAAAGAGGCGTCTTAAGAACTGAGTGAAAGTATTTTGAAGTGGCAATATCTAATAATATAGGCTGGTACTTGATAAGCAGTATAAACGTATGTGGCTGTTTTTTTTGTTTTAGATAAACATCAGGGTTTCAATAAGCACTCAAGCCAATGCTGGCTCTTGTACTGGAGGTTGCTGACTGGGTAGTAAATTCAGAGAATTTAAGCAAATACTTGCTAATTAACACAAATTTCCCCTGCTTGCTTTAAAGCAGTCTTCATTGCCATAAAAATAGTAGACTTTCAACTGATAGCCACCTAGATGCAGATGTTTTCTCTTCTGCTTTTCTCTTGGATCAGCTCTAGCAGAGGCAGTTGTTTCCAGAACCACCACAGCTGGATTCACTAGAGCTGTCAACACTTCTTTGCTGTGAACTGGAAACTAAGTATGTTCATGGGTTAAGCATGTTCAGCAAACCCATGGTCATGCATGACCTCTGTTGTTCTGTTCCATCTGATGCTTGCTTTCCTTCTCAGTCAAGATCTGTAGACTAAATTAGAGTAATTTCCATTAAAAAGCTTTCTGGAAAAGCAAAAGTGTATGTGTGAGCATGTGCTCTGAAAAACTTTGCTTGATTATACATTCTCTTTCTTTGATCTGAAATAGATGGAATGCATTAGTGCTTTTTAATTTATTTATTTTTTAAAATTTTGGCCATAACTGTTGAAAAAAGAAAAAAAAAGCTGACTAGTGTTTGTTTTCCAAATCCTGCTGCCATGAATTTTTCTTCAAGGAACAAAAGGTGAACGAATCTCTTCTCTTTCAGTAAAATAATACTATATTAATATAAGAAAATTTCACAGGTGAGCCTGATTACAACAGTTCATTCCAAGCACTTCATGCATAGGCTAACTATCAAGACAGGGTAGAAGGAAAGTAGTTTTTATGTGCTTACTTATCAAGGGCTAGGATTATTACAAAAGCTGATTGGAAAACCACATCATGATGAGGAGTGCAGTTTCAATACTTTGGCAGATGTTGACAATATAATGTAATCAAAGGATGAATATGGAACACTTCTGGGCTTTTTTAGGATTTGAACTGGAAAGGATAAGTGGAGTAACGTTTTTTTAATCCCTAGTCAGCAAAGGGAGAAGTGTAAGGCTGATGTCTAACCACAGAAATTGAAGGATTGAGTATAAAGACACCAGTAGAGCATAACATCCATTGTGGATTGATGTTTGCTCTGCAGAGGGTAAAAATCCAAGATGAAATAGAATAAATATGGAGAAGGAAAAAGATGAGCTGTCAGAAAAGACTGTCCCATAATGTGGCCTACAACAGAGATGACTGAGATAGAAATAGAGTAATAGAAATGTGCTTTGTCTTAGAAACATATTTACAAGTCTTGAATTTGGCTTAAAAAAGGAGGGAAAAGATTTGTTAAAACGCAATCAATTATTTTTTCCTATTTGACAAATGAGAAGACAAATTTCAAACTTAAATCTCTAGGAATTATTTTCTATATGGGGGAGCTTCTCTTAAGAATAATTGCTTGAGGAAAGTTAATGCAATTAGGCTCACAGTATACTTCCAGGTTTATCACTGACTTTTTGATTACAAAAACAATATTAAGAAATTTTTGTCAACACAGATTTTTTTCTCAGGCTTCATATGTGGGAATCTTTTATCACAGCCGGCATCGCTTGGTTCTCATTTCCATTTGTGCATCCAATAAAGATTTAGATGATGTCTTTATTGAGGAAGTCTTTTTTTTCTAATCCTTGAGGATAATCCTTTCCTCTGACTAAAGACAAAGTGAACAAATCTTGTGAAGAAGTTGATGTGATATTTGTAACTTTGTTTGCATGTACTTTTTATACTTTCTTCTGGAAATGTCTAGCTGGTGTCAGTTTGGAGCTGGCAGATATAAGGGGATTAGGCAATTATAGGTGTGTGCATATAATGATACACACATGATCTCTGTTTATTACTGGATAAAAAATATCCTTCAGAAGGGCTTAATCATACCGGCCTGTGTGCTGGCACACATGAATCTGAACATTCTTTTGCAAAGCTTACATATACTTAGAGTGTATACAAGGAAATATTTCAATTATCTGTCATTCAATCACTTGGTTTTGTTTTCTTCATGAATGTACTGTTGAGCATATGATAGGGATGGGAGAAGTTGTTCCAGCAAGTTAGTGGGAAATATTAATCTCTTCCAGTACAGAAGCCACTGGACTAGATAAAGCACAGGGATATAATCAAAGCACTATAACAGCATTGTGGTTATTACATCTTTGACAAGACAATGGGACTTTGCATGTAATGTAAGCCCGAAATTAGACTGTGCTAGTGAGACTGAGATAATGGAAATTAGAGGGGGGGATGGGGAAAGGGGGGGAAAGCATGTAAAGTGGTTTTGAGTGCCAAATTATCCCTGAGCCTGACTGAATGCCCACTGAAACCAGTGCAGAGATATCCACTGACTTTTGTAGGAACTGGATTGGGCACTCTAATTCAGATTTTTCATGTTGTTTTGTGCTGTTTGTTTTATCAGGCTGCTGCCAGAATAACCTTGAGAATGACCTTAAGTAAAATTGCACTTTTGATTTTTTTTTTTTTTTTTAAATTTTCCTTTAGGATTTATTTAGTTTTTAGGTGAGATAAGAAAATCTGAAAGCTTAACTAACAAATTGTAAGGGATAGGGGAGAAGAAATCACAAAGCATGGAGATTCCTCATCTCTTGTTCCCAACATGAACAAAGGAAGAACACTTTAAGAATCAAAGACACAATAAAATTAGATGTTTCTCCAGGGGCCAGAATCTGTTCTCTTTTACACAGATGTAAATCAGAAATGGCAGTGAATCCTTTTGGGTCACACTTGTAGAAATGTTGTGACAATGCTGAGTAAACCTTTGCATACCAAAGGCCATGGGATTCTCTGCTTTTCTCAACATGTTTTGTCACAGAATTTTTCACTGAGAAAGACCTTGTGAGAGTCTGTTCCTGCTGTCCAGTAGTTTTGAAACAGATACTGATCTTCAGACACTTTCTTCCTCAGAATTGTTCACACAGGGTGGAATTTGACTTCTTGCCTTATAAATCACTGAACTAGTGTGTGATTTTGTTGTGAAGGTGTGGTTTTTCTGTGTGCACCTGGCACTTCTCATTTTACTTGTACAAATTACTTGCATAGGTTTTACTGATAGTCAGTGCCAAAATGTGTGTGTCAGTGCAAGTCATAGGGCATTCTTGACCCAGACTGGATTTCCCAATTCTTTAAATTCAAAGGAAAGGTGTTCTAGTTGTCCTGGGAGAAGAAGACAGTTGAGGCCTTCAAAAAACAAAATAAAAAGAAAGCAAACAAACAAACAAAAAAATTTCTTCCTGGATGGGCTTCCTAAGAACATCAAGCATAAGTTAATGTATAAGGCTGTATTCACTTGATGTTTTTTGTACAAAGCACTTTTATTCATTTTAGTTAACTGTGAGTTTGGATGCTACTTTTTTTTTTTTTTTGTCTGGAAACTCTGGAGTTCTGATAAGATATTGAAGTACTTAATTCAGAGTATGGAGCAGAGAAGGGTGGAGCAAGGGAGATGAATCCACATTCACTGTCATAGTCTTAATTTGAGAGAATTGTATTGGGCATGAGGTTCGTTTTACAAATGAATAGAAGATGTTCATTAAGAGACTGTTTTCATACAGAAAAGATTAGATTAGAATGTGAAGCCTAACTGGCATAGAACCCTACTACTCAAGATCTACTGGCGCAGTGCTTGATATATCCTGCTATTAGAGAGGAAATATCCAATTCATCTAAAAGTGAGAAAACAATAAAAAGTCATTATTTATGTTTTGTGACCTCTCAGGCATAATTAGACATCACATGAGGCAGTCACCTGTGCAGTGTTACAAGCAAGTATGTTGCAGAGAATACAAATGCAAAACAGTCAGGCTGGTTATGAATAGTTATGCCAGTTCTGATTCTACTACAGTTTTCTGTTATATATTCTCTAAGGTACAACAAAATAAATCTGCCATTTTAATGAATGTTCCTGGTGTGTAGGAAAAAGATGGTATAGTCAAACATAGGTCATATATAGCCCTTAGTATCAGCTGTAGCATTCATACCATTATATCATAATACCATTTTATCCTTTGTGATCTTTGATCAGTGCTAATGATCAAAGTTTGTGTAGCAGCCAAAGAATTGTGAGACAGTATATATTTATAGCTTATGGCCAATTCTGATTACTCTATAGCAGCTTTCCTAGTGTTCTGTAGCTTGATTGATGTCATTGGCATGCTTCAGCATTCAGAATATATCAAATAAATTTGCTATGCTTTGAACATGAAAGGGAAGTAAAACACTGATAATTTAAGAAACCAGAAAAGTGGGGGAGATAGAAGATACGCATTGCTGCATGTCCTTTGGCAAGTAATGCCAGACAACGCTTAGCAATACGGTGCATGCATGCAAATTGCTAAGCATCCTCTTTAATGCAAGGCTTTGCTTCCACTGTAAGAGTGTTGCTATTGAAAGGGGCTGATAAATGAAATCTGAACTGCATATACTGCAATGGAGAGGAGGACAGGAGCAGGAGACAGCTGTTTGGGGTGACTGCTTTACAAGCAGAAGCCTTTCAGTTCCATCAATCAGACAACGTGAAAGGACCAAATCCAAAGATGCCGGCATCCCACCCCCTTTGATCCTGATCCTAATAGTGTGCCAGTCACTGATGGAAATGCATTACAAAGTGAGAATGGTCCATTTTCTTTTGTCTTTTTTCTGAGAGTCTGTATTTATCAGATTTAACTAGTTAATGATTCTGCCCTCTCCTTCAGCGTACCACGAGGAATCCAGCTGAAGAGGTGACAATTGTTTATAGTGAACTGGCAGTTAATGCAATAGCAATCTATGGGATCCAGAGGAGCCGTTTTGCAGGGTTGAGAGTCCTGCAAAGGGTTAAGTATTGACATGCTTCAAAATCGATGGGAAAATTATATGTACGTTTTCCTCATCTAGGCAGTGTTTGGTTGAGACCCACAAGGCTGTGCTGCGAGTATGTGGTCAGCATATTGATCTTAGCGACAGTGAGCTCTGTGGTGGCCTTGTGCTGAGGCTGTGACTCTGATTTTAGGAAATGGTTGTTCTGTGCCTACCTTTACCCTGGCCTTTGTGCCTGCATGGGCACTCTGCCAGTAACAAGCCCAAAGCTGCCCACCAAGCCAAGGTTCCCTGCCTATGAGCCATCTTTAAGCTCATGTGGCACCTTGCCTGCCCTAATACATCTGTTGTGTTAGCATGCATGTAATACCCAAAGAGATGCTGAGGTGCGCAGACTAGGGAAGGGAGGCAAAGCTTGCCATTTTCACAGACGTGCGGGAAGAGTAGTATAAAGTACATGGTTATAGGTTACTTAGTATTTTGTGGTATAAGCTTGTCATTTGCAAAATGCATTACAAAGTATTCCTTTGTCTGTTGTGTCTGGGTAAGCTCTTTTGAATACCTGTGTATACCTAGAACCTGGCCCAAGGGCTCTGATCCAAGCCCATGCAATGAAAATAACACTTCTGCGTGGATGAGTGTTTGTGGTACCTGTCCTTCTGTCTATGAAAGTCATGGCCTTTTTTCAGTGCATAACACAATGTTATCAGGCTGTCTTACTGATTTGCCAGCAAGAAAGTTTCAGTGGGTGATGGAGAAATGGGCAGCACACTTGGATGATCCCTTCTGCTTCTTTCCTCCTAAAAAGCAATTTTCCTGGCAGTGCATACAATAACAATAAACCCAAGCTATGTCATTAATTTCCATAGATGGTAGATGGAGAATGTTAAATTCTAGGCACTTGAGTGGATCATCAAACTCTTCTACCACATAATGACTCTAAATAATCATATTCATCATAATTAGTACCGTTAATAATGTTAAAAATAAACACTTGTTCCTTAGACCATTAGTAATAGTAATCTTGTCATCAACCATGAAGATTACTAGACCCAGTTATTTTTCACAGTGGGACATAGATATATTAGATATATAATTAAAATATTAATTACTTATTTGATAAACCTTTGACTATCTTCATTATATTACTATTGGCCTCATTATTATGCTTTCAATATATCTGTTACCTTGTGTTTAATAAAGTGTTAAAAAGTGGCTCTGGGTTTCTGAGATCAATATACATTAGAAAGAAAAATGTATACGAATACAGAAGTAGGGAAGAAATGGGATTCTAACAGTGGTTAAATGAATTTCAGTCAATTCAGCCTTGTACCGAAAGCTGGCACTAAGGTAATCCTAATCAAAAAATCCCCCCAAAGTGATACTTAAGTGATATTTAAAGGCTATTTTTACCTGAATAGATTAAAACAGAAGAGTAGTTAGCTGAATGGGAAAGATATACTTTAGAAATGAACAACATGTGTTCTGAAGGCTTTATAGCTCTTTTAGAGGTTTGGGTTCTTTTTTGGTACGCCAAAACAGGAGTTCTTATGTACACAGGGGCAAGTAGAGCTTTTACATGTTAAACTGAGCTAGTACCTTGTATATGCAAGGGGCAGGTGTAATTGGGAGATAAATAACAATGATACAACATACCTTATTAAAAATAATGGTGCATTTAAGATTGAAAAATCTTTTGTCAGGAGTCTATTTTTTTTCTTTCTATGGCGGTTAATTGCCCGTTTATTCCTTCATTCTCTGTAATGAAGTTTTGCAGGACTGAGTTTGTTGCCATCATTTGAATACGGAGTCATAATTTTTCTGTAGTAAGCCAGCATTTCAGGCTGTTTCAGATCAGGGCATGCTTGCAGTGACAGTCACCTGAAAGGTGAATGCTCTAGAGGTAAAACAGGGACTGCAGGACAGTTGTCTTCGCAAACTTTAATCCAGTGCATGGAGATGCTGCCCTGTTCAGCACCACACCTGATGCCTTTCAGGAATAGAGCATTCCCTGGAGCTGAGAACAATCACTACCTTTCTTTCACTGTTGTAAAGGACCAAAATGCAACTATTCCTATTTTTAAAAGTAGTTTTTGCAGAACTTTTTTTTCTTCCCCCAACCCCCCCAATTTTGCATTAAACCAGTATTGAAAGCAGGACTTTCCAAGGAATCTTAAAATAAATAAATAAAAATTAAAAAATCTGCCACTCCTTTTGCAGTATTTTCTTGAAGACTTTTTGTGGATGTTTATCCCAGAGCACCACCTGAAGCTTAAAGGGATGGCACTGTAATGAAGTTATAAAACTTTGTGTATTTAGAAAAGAAAAAGAGATAGGGAGGGAGAAAAAGGAATGGGTTAGACCTGCTGAGGAGATGGGAGGATATTTTCTAAATATAAAACTGCACACCAACCTCTCTGAAGTATCGTATGGCAGAACTGCTATTCCTCCTCCTCAATGGACAGATTTCCTGCTCAACCTGGGTCCCCTCTAATGTAAGTTTTGCACAAGTTTAGCCATCTGGTAAGAAATATACTTTCAGAAGTAAGTAGCAATAATGAAACCTCATAATGTGCTTCACACCAGATAATATCAATGTAGTTGTAAATAAAACCTCATCGCCCACTTTAACCAAACAGCACGTTCAGTGGTCACAGTAGTATTTCTTTTGACCCCACTTTTCTGGCTTTGTTTAGTGTGATGTGCTATAAGACTACTTTCCTCTGATGCCATCTGATATTCTACAAAGTTTTGGAGAGAAAATGCGTTGAATTCTAAATGAATTTAAAGCGTTTCTTTTCATAGTGTGGGATATCTGCTCTGGTAATCCACTGATTGAACATAATCAGTGCATTATAGTCAATTAAGTGCAAGTGCTTGCTTGTCCAGAAAGCAATAATGCTATTTCAACAGTTTGGGAAAGCAACTCATTAATGTACTTTGCCAAAGTGATTTTTTGGATGTTTCCTATGTTTCAGTTTACCTCACGTTATAACATTATGTGTTACTTATACGCTAAAAATTCCAGGTGGATGTTTTCAGGATAATTATCGAAGCTTTAAAGCCAATTTTTACATTTGCCCAAAGCTACTTCAGTTTGACATCCAGTGGTGTCCAAGGTTTCAAAGTTTAGAGCACACACAAGTTTTGCCATCAAATGGAATATTCTTTGCAGAAATAAGATGTTTATTCTCAGTAAGCTGAAGATAAGTTTTTTTCAGGTTTTGGAGCTGGCATGGCTGAGGGCTTGGACTTTTGAGGAGGATGATGAACCTAATAAAACCTCTATGAAAAATTCAAGTCTTCATTAGATCTTCCTTGTCAGTAAGGCTTATTATAGCTGCTTATGTGGAATTAGCACAGGAGGAATTTGTTTAATATGTTATTAAACTAGTTAGACTTGCATTAATTTTTTTTCCCTATTTTTGTTAGTGGGTGCATCATGGGGAAAAAATGAGATGTCCTGCATGTAGACAACTTTGTTTTGCTTCAAAATGTTTGTTTGCAAATTTTTGTTATGCTAAGTTACAATTTGGAGTTTTAAAATTTGATGTAAATATTACATACTTCCTCCATTATGAGGAATTATGAGGGGAAATAAAAAGCAGAACCTTAATTTTACTGCATAATTTGATACTCTGAGGTATAGCTGTGTGATACAGGAGCTTGATCATATGCTGATTCCTTGTAAAAGGCATTGTGGTAATGTGTAGGGATAGCAGCAGAGTATATTAAAACATATTCATAATCAGAATAATAATAGAGAGCCTGTAGGTATGAGAATCCCAAAGTTTTCCCAATGCTTTAATAAGTAACAATTCCTGAATTATTCAAGGCTATAATTTGGAGTGACAAGACTTTAGTATTCTGTAGATGTAGCACGAAGATTTCCAGGGTCAGGGTAGATTTATTAAAAATTGTTATGGAGGGATCTAGATTGCTAATCACACAATAGCAGAAATGCTGTTTAGTGCCCTGAAATTACAAATAATTTAACAGAATGTGACCAGTACCAAGTCCTCTCCTTTCCATTCCCCAAAATACGTTCAGCGTTGTTTCTGTGAGAAAAATGGGCTGCAAAATGTCCTGAAGTGTTAGACTCAAGAATTCTGTGAGTAATGCTAAAAGAAGAACAGAATATATGGAAAAAGCCTCATCATAGACTGCAATGATAGTAACTAACAGCTACGCTGAAGTTATAATTACAGTGTCATGAGAGTAGGGAAGTCAAGGTTTCACAAGGAAAAAAAATCTATTTACAGAAAAATATTATGCTTTTCATTTGATAGAGAAAGTAATTATTGCAAAGGGACCCAAGGAAGATCTTGAAGACAGTCACCCTCCTTTTAATAAGTGCTTCTGGCAGCTAAGTGGGGATCAGGAGTATTCTTTATCAGGTTTGCATTCAAGTAGTACTAAATATATGCAGGTAGGAATTAAATAGTATCTGAGTTTAATTAAAATTATAAAATAAAAAAAAAAAAGAAGAGGGGGTAAGAAGAATGGTTGGTAGACTGCTCGACTGCATTTTAACCAGTAACCTCAGACCCTAATTAGAAATGCTTTTCATATCTCTTCCATGCAAGGGCTTAATCTGACGTGAGTCTGTGCATGAGGGCTTGGGGGACCAGTGTTAATTCTGCATTCGATCTTGGTTTGTATGGAGGCAGGCAGTGCTGATTGACCGAATTGCAGCACGGATCCCATGACCTTGCTGGGATTTTCATGTGAGGTGTTAATTGAGAGGGTGGGTTAATCTTTGAGCATCATTGTCCCCGAGCTGAGGACAAAGTTTGTGCTCTCTGTTTCCTTACTCAACAGTATATTTGATCTCTACCTCCTCCCCTTTATGACAGTTTAGCAAGCCTGCAGAAAATTTGCTCTTGATAAATTTATTGGTGGAGGATTATCTCATGCTGGTTTTCTTTGATTTTATGATCTTGGTTGGGAGAAAGAGGTGGTTAACTAAATGAAAACCAAAATATCTTTTTCCTCTCTGTCTGTGCCAATAAGAACATCATATACAATAGGGGGAGGAACATCTTGAGATTAATCAGTCTCCAGAAAACAAAAAAAGCAACTGACAAGGCATGATATCAAAGAGTGTTGAGAAAACATAAGCTCTTCTATTATTTCTGAGTGAAAGGCCTACAATAATTAAAAAACCAAAGATATTACAGGAGACATAATTTCTATAATAACATGTTGGTTAGAGTTTTCATACTGGAGTTGTGTAATATAAGAAAAGAGAGACTTGCAGTTTTGCTTTTGTATAGCTTTTCTTCATGTGTTGTTGTACAGGTCTGTCATTTCTGGGGCAAGGAATAAATTTTTACTCCAGGCTGGACTAATGTGTACTGCCTGACCTTAAATATGGCTCCCAAGTGAGTCGGTTGATAGTTAAAAGCAGCAGAAGTAATGGAGCTCACACAGAAAATGCTGTGAAACAACAATTATAAAAGCAAACAAGCAAATGATAGCTGTCCTTGACATGTGCTGAATATCTGCTACTTGTTTTATTACACCAGCTGTAGATGAGTTTAATTGCAACACATCCGGACCAGTTTTTGGAGTTATTTTGCAAAGCATGGGCAGCTCTGTCTGATGAACCTGACCACCACCCCAACCCTGGAGCCATCACTATGCTGCAGGGCCAAAGAAGGCCATCCTGTGCCCAGCTGGCTGGTGGGGTGGTTTTGGCCTTTTAAGTAGAAAATGATGTATCCATAGTTGGGTTGATTGGATGGCTGTTGATGACATCCAGTAAAACAAAGGGATGCAAAGGTTTCCATGTGCCCAACTCTGTGCTTATGCGACAGTTATGAGGTTGTTTCCACCCAAACAGTCATCTTGGCTATGCTAGGATAGGATCATTCAAGAGATGGTCTGGGGAGAGAGAAGTTTGTGTGGTGCCACAGCAGAAGGTGTGTTGTCTTGATGCCACTGAACTGTGATTTGGTACAGACTCAGCCTGGCAAATGTTGAGTTGTCCTAAACAGCTCATGGCAAAAGGAAGATACAGGGAGAAAAAAATGTCTATACATACAAATATAAATACATAATATGTATTTGACAAATATATATTTGCAGGAAATTGGGGCCACATTGCTGAAAGATCATATTTTTCTTTTCGGCAGATTAGGAATATTGGTAGAAACTCAGTGGGAACTAGCAAATGCTGATGTTTGCTTCAACATCCCTATCTTGCTTTGAAGTGAAGCATTGGAGCCCAGCTTGCCTGAGCTTGTGATTTGCAGAGAGTTGGTGCCTCTCACGCTTCCTTCAAGATGCTTCAACTGCATGCTCTTGGCTTTGCCCTTAATATGTTAATGTTATTAAAACCCACCCACGTGCTATCTGTAATTGCTGACCACTATCTTAAGCCATCCCGCAGTCTTTGAAGAAAATTAATTTTGGAGTTGTGAAAAACACAAATTTTATTTCGCAAAGGATTTGGAGAGTTCAGAATCTGGCTTCTGTTCATACTGGAATGAAATGTGACATTTTCAAATTCTTGGCAGGGAGAAATTCTCAAAAAAACCTGCCTTTCAGATTGATCAAAATGGTTCATTTGGGGCTGGTCTTGCTTGATTTCATAATCTAACAGGAAAAAAAACCTGAACTAAGTCATTTCAAAATGAAAAATCAAAAGCGTCAAAAAAAAAAATCTCCCCTCCCAAAGCTCTAGACAAATTGGCATGATTCATAAGCCCACTTTAGAGGGTTTCAGCAAAGTGTATGTTTATGGCCTGATTGTGTTGCATGAAAGATCTGAATTACTTCAGTATGTTTGTAGTAAAAGCATCTTATATGGGATACAGCCATGCAGTCTGCTGTTTGTGTTAACTGTAGACAGTTATTGAAAGGAATATTCTTAATCACTGTGGTGATATTAATGTTTTAAAGGTTTCACAGTAGTAATAACTATTTTTAACTTCTAAGGTTCCTGTCTATGCGTATTGCATTGTTTCTAGTCATTTTATCTTGATGTAAGACAATATGTAGTCAAGATTATCTTTACTAAGTTTAGTCAAACTATGGTTGTTAATTACTGAAGATTTGGTAAGTAAGATCTGAGGTTTGTGCCATCTTTCATTAGGAAAAATGAACATTTCTTAGAAGCACTTTCCCATTCTGCTCTTATTGGTGTCCGCTGAAAGACCTTGTTTATGCTTTAGGGAGTGTGTTTTTGAAGCTGACAAAATGAAGAAAGATGACTGTTAGGAACAAGGTGTTAGATACTTTCCCTTTCCAGCCCATGAAGAAATTCATGGAAGAAACAAACAGCGTGGTATTGTGCTCAGGTGCAAGAACCTGCAGGAAAACCTGAGGGCATGGAAATCCACAAAGTTATATGTGAAGGAAGAGTAGCAACAAGGGCTGGGACTGGTGCATGCAGCAGGAGGAGGGCTGCCTGGTTTGTCAGGCTTCGTGTGGGATCCACTGTATCCCTGTGTCTGAAGGAGAAATTCTCCCTTGCAGGTAGTAGAATTAAATGATAGAACAACCTGCAGTTTTTGTAGGCTTTTCTGTGGATTGTTTCTCCATAACAGTGTTTGGATTTGGCCCTTCACATTGTCAGAGGTAGAGATGATTATCAACATCTTTATAGACCTATTCGCAGCTCCGTTAGGCAAGGAGTGAATGTTCTCTAGATTGTTTCCTACATAGTAAGAAACGCCTCATGTAGCAGATGAATAATCAGTTTCATCTTTGGGGCATTAGGCCTAATGGACTTATAGTACTTGTTTGTTATTTCCTGTCGCTACTTTTAATCAGTTAAAAAAAAAAATAAAAAAAATCCAGTGATTCTGTTTTTATAGAGATTGTTTTACCTCACTGCTGTGGATGATCTTAGCAGGTCATGCTTAAAATATATCCAGCCCAGTGTAAGAAAGCTTTCTTATGGTACCTTCCGTCTACGTGATATACTTTGTCTGTAAGTAATAACAAAAGGCTTCATTAGAGAGCTAATCAACTCCCTCACCTTTGAGACCTAAAGTAATCATGTATTTCAGATGCACATCTATAAGAATGAGCCTGGTAATTGTGTATAGGAAAAACTGCCTTTAACCAAAGCCAGTTCAAGGCGGCAGGTGGTGTAGCTGGCTTCTTCCTGCACAGGGTCTGCTTCTTAATCCTGAACCCCTCTTTCAATGAGGTTTTACTTTGGCTTCTTGCAGAAAAAGGTTTCGGAAGCTGGGTAAACAGAACCTTAGCTTGCACGGAGGGGATTAAGAAGGAGAGGCAAGTGTGGAAGGGAAAATGAGGATATGACAGAGGCCATAGTGAGTTCAAACAAAATTTGGCCTGCAGAAGGCAGAAGAAATCCCCCTGGTGACAGGTGCCATCTTGTGGGTCATTCTGCCACTCTGCCTCCTGCCACTTTTTATAACAAGAAGAGATAAAGGAGGACCAGATTCTTGGAGGTTTCGAATTGGAAAAGTAATTCAAAGAGATGTGAACATGGTTGGCTTCAGGGTTTGCATGATACTGTAAACATCAATACTTTGCTTGTCAGCACTCTATGCTATTTAAGAATGCTAAAATCCACTATAAACAGAGCCTATGTGCGTGTCTTGAAACATGTAATGATAAATAGTACAAATGATAATCAAATTATTTTTACTTTACAGTAATGCAAATAAAATATTCATGCATCATGTAGGCCTAGGAAAGGTTACAGCCTGCAAACTGTGCTAATTAAAATATAATAGCACCGAGGAGTGTATGTAAGAGTTACTAATGTCCATATTTTTCCTCTTTCCTTCAAGATCTTATCTTTAATGAACACATAAAAATGCAGTGGTTAGCTGGTACTTTAGCTCTGTATTTTCAGGAAATTTATTTTGAAGGACTACACAAAAATAATCACAGCATCCACGAATCCAAAATCAAACATACTATGGTAACGTATGGATGATTTTTTTTTTTTTTTTTTTTTTAAGGAAAGGACTGATATTTCAGATGTGAGCCTGGAATTCCTTTAAAAAATAGAACATAATTAATTTTTTAAGGTTTCACAATTTAAAGAAAAAAATGGAAACTATATTTGTCAAACATTCTGGCATGGTTCAGTATTTATACACCAAATTTGAGGGTCACGTTTTGTTGGGAGCGGAATGGGCTTTATAAATTACTCATTTCAAGTACTATCAGGCAAACATGGCAAACAGGGAATTACTCTTAATTTCCTTTTCCCACGTTCGTACTCATGTCCGAAAATCTTGCCCTTTCATGGGCATTTATGAAACAAAATCGCAATGTGCTGAGCTAACAGTAAGCAAAGCAAAGCAAGCTTTAAGCTGATGCATACAAAAATGTTAAACACGCTGCATGGTAACATTTATGGCAGAAGTCAAATAAGGAGTATTAGCTTCTCTGGGGAGGGAGCAGAGGCACTGTCATCCCAGAGTGCCAATCACAGCTAGGTGAGCTCTGTTAAGAATTTCTAAGGAGAAAGCAAATCCATGAAAATGTCAAGTAAATTTGACTGATTAATGGATTTTAAAAGAATTCTGATTCCTTTGCAAGCATTCCATCGTTATGAGGAATATGAAGATCATCAAATTCTTTATTCTGTCCCCATGATTTGCTTAGCCCTGGTTGTGAATCAGTGCATGAGACTTGACTGTCAATGGGCATATTGTGCACGGGCATAATATGTGGTGATGGAAAGTGAGCTCAGCCTTAATGTTATTTAGTCACCTAAACTTAGGAAGTTGCATAAATGTGGTTGTGCTTGAAGCTTGCCATGTAATTTTTTTTTTCCTTGAATGTTTAAACAACAACAACAACAAAAAGAATTCTTTGCTTAATGGCAGTAAGAAACTTTTGAGCGTGTATTTCGCTCAGTTATTCATTGAACTCAAAAAATTATTTGTAATAAAACTTCTAGACAGTTAATTATGACATTTTAATAGGAAAAGCCTGACTGAATTCTTTTCCAGGGTTATGAAAACAAATTAATGTTAAATATGACATTTTCCTTTGGATTTATGACATATGCACTGGCCCCTCCCTCACCCCACACAATACGCACAAAAGGAGGTATTAACAGGAAAACAGAGATGTTGTGTGTTCTGTTATGAACAAGCTTTGTGATCTCATCCCAAGGTTTTATCCAAGCTTGAACCATCTGGCTTTGAGCTGGGGAAAGGCATGTCAGCTCTCCCCCAGAATTTCAGTGTCAGGGAGAAGGGGCAGAGTGCCTGCGCTCAGTGCCAGGCCCCCTTTCCTCCCCTCGACAACCCTGCTAGAAAGACAGGAGTCAGGCACTGAAAAGCATACCAGGCATTTTTAAACACAACCCTGACATTTCCTCAGCATTTCCATAGCTAAGGCTTTCTTCCTCCCCATCCCCCTTCCCCTCTTTCAATCAAATAAGGCACCCGCTCTCTCATGCCTAGTGCAAAGAAGGAAGGGGGGGAAAAGTTGGCAATTTAATTCAAACAAAAGAAGCTTGAAATCTATAAGCACAGCAACTCCGAGGCTTCTGGCAAATAGAATTCTAATTAGTATGCTGCTATTTTTCTTTTAGACAGATGAGGGATGCCCCCTATTGACTCTAGCAGGCAGGCTGGTTTAAAAAAAAAAAAAAAGAGGGGGGCAGGTGGGGGCTAGCCAGCAAACACTGCAGATTGCAAATTATATCGCAAACCCTGCCAAGTCCCAGCTCTTGGCATCAGATTTTTAATGACACCCTGGAAAAGGGAAAAAGAAGCCCTCAGCTAAGGGATAAAAATGAGGGGTTTTACACTGTGATAAGTCTTTGCTTAAAACCCAAATGGCCAAGCACACATTAGGGTTTTAAAATATTCATAGATAGAAGTGAAAATGAGGATATGAGGATGTACATTTGTTGCTTGGTCAATTGACAACTCATTCTGCATATTAATAAAAGGGATGATCTAATTTTAAAGAGACAGTCTGTCTTTTTTAACCATGACTTTTTGAATATTATGAAGCTGGGGGCAAAACATCACAGAGGAGGCCAGCGATGACACCGAATGTTGTTTTCTTTTGATGTAGACCTGGTACTAACTACTTCTTTGCTCAAGAATTCTGAGGTCTCTAAAAATACGATACCCTTCTTGTATAGTCTCTCTGATGTATGGCTGCTGAACACTTTGATTTTTTTTTTTTTTTTTTTTTTTTTTTTTTTTTTTTTTTTTTTTTTTTTTTTGCAGTGCACGAGGCCCTTCACAGTTGTAGGATTTTATCCACAAACAGTCAGACCATCACAGAGATGGAAGCCATTTCTTTTAATAATTAGGCCACCTTCTGTTCCAGAGAACTGCTTTTGGCATGCCTATCTCAAAATAATGTTTTGTTTTTTTCTAATATTGCAGTAAGTCTCTCCCCCCCTTCCCACCCCCTTACTATATAGTAAGTGTTCACGGCAGTCTGAGTCCATATCAACATTACATACACTACTGTAGTTCAACTCACAAAAACCTCTGTGGCTAAAGCTTTAAAAACAACAACAAACTCAAGTCTAGCATCTCAAGTGTGTTTCTTCAGGTGCACCTTGTGCGTTAATTTTCTTTAAAATCTACTTTGATATTTTGCACCTGAAAATCTTAGCTGCAATTAATGCCATGAATGCATGTGCCTACCCTGTGTCATGGCGAGGCAGCTCAATACCAAAGGAAGTCTGCCTCCTAATAATTAAAAATGCAAAACTGAACTCAGAATTATTTGCATTTACAAAACTGTAGGCACTACAAAGGGAGACTGTGTTGATACCAGTCTCAAAAGTCACAGCTAATATTAATTATCTTTAAATACACACTCATATACAAATGAAGCATTAACTCAGATCATCCAACTGGCAGTATTGCTAATGCAAGGCTTTAGAGTTTTTTTTTTTTTTTTTTTTTTTTTGTTTTGTTTTGTTTTTCCTATAGTATTCCTTAGGCTGCATACCTACAGAACTGAGGCTTGCGTGGTTGTTTTCTTCACCTGTCAGTCCTTTCCTACTATTGTTCCTTTCTTCATCTGAATTTGACAGAAGTGCAGAAATGTCGGTGATAATTAAGTTCTTGTAAGTTTTGTGGAAAATCTGTGGAGGAGAGAACTCCAAATTAGTGCTCCCACTGAGGGAGAGGGAGGCAGGACTCGGCCCCTTTACTCTGGCTTTGGGAACAGCTGGAGGGCTGCAGTATTTCCTCATGCTTCCTGAATAGAGCGTATGGTGAGGATAGAGATGAGGAGCAAGGGCTAAAGGACACAAATCTGTAGGAAACAAGGCTAATGGACAAATTTAGATGCATATATATAAATCTGTATAATGTAGGCAGTGTAACTAGCTTACATTTTATGATAATACAGCATTTTATTTGTTGTTTTTTATTGAATGGTAATTATGATGGCTTTGTAAGGTAAAAATAGGTGCCATTATTAGCGGAGTGTGCTAATCACAGTTCCTTAAACAAAAATACCCCCCAAAAACAGAGAATGACAAAGGTATTGTAGCATTATAATCTTGTTATAGTGATAAATTGTCCTCAAAATTTATATTTGAAGGTCCAAAAGTTGGTACATTTCAAAATGAGGTGTTTCATTGTGTGGGTCCCATTAGAATTAACAAGATCATTTGACTTGAAAAGTGACTCCATCCTAGAGTGGACACTGAAACCCATGTTAGTTCAGCACAGCCAAATTAACTTTTTTTGTATTTAATGAATAGGAACTTAAACAGATGATATCAAGGGGAAAGGGGGCAACAGAACAGACCAGAATGACGGTTCACAGTATGCTGAGGAATTACTTGTGGTTAGTTATACATACATCAGTGCAGAAGACATCCAGACAGGGATGTCGTTTGCTCCTGAAAGTCCATAAAGCTCATACTGCTTTATCAGTGCCTTGTGATGATGACCTTTTGGCAGCAGGAAACCACAGTGCTGGTGTGTCCCTGGTAGCTGTGGCTATATAGCCAATGGAGACCATTACTGAAGTTATGGGAATGTATAATATTGTTTATATAGGGTAACATATAACCTAAAAAATACAAATAAAGTAAAACTATGGTAGGGTTTATCTGATTTCGTTGGAGTGTCATTGATGTCAAGGGGAATAGGATCAAGCCCATTGTATAATTCTTAAGCGTCCATGTTATCTTGTTTGTGACAGTTGAGGAAGGAAGCTGGATAGATCTTGAAAAAATCATAACTCATGTTTTTGGCATGTAGGTGATATACAGGAATATTTAGGTCCTTAAAAAATACACAAAACAAAATACAAAAAACACGTGTATTATTATTATTATTTTTTAATGGGAAGCAGGGCAAAGAAATGATTCATTTTCCTTTGGGTAGTTGCTCAAACATTAACTGCACATGTCTACATTTACTAGTTATACAGTTAAAGTGCAAAGCTCAAATGTCAACCTGAACTGCCTTCGTTGAACACTAGGCATCCAATTAATAGATAAATTAGATTACAAAAAATAATCCACAGGAAAGGAAAAGTTGAAATGGCTGTGGAACCCATCTTGTGTTTAACGATCCAGCCCAGTGGGAAGAAGAAAATCACAAGTGTGAAGGCATTGCAGAGCCCTAGGTATGAGTACTGAGTATTGCTCTCAAGTGGTTCAGAACTGTTGTAGGGAAGAGTCAATGCCCTATCAATTAGTAAAACTTGCAATTATGTTTTTCTATAAATATTTTCAGTGGAAAAGATTTCTTCTCCTTTTCTTGTGGACCAGTTGTATTAAGCGTGCAGGTGAAGGAGGATGACAAGTAATTTTAGCACCCGGTGGCTTAAAGGAGTTCAAATGACCACTAAAGTCACATTAAGTTGTCAAATTGACCAGTATTTTCTGCCACTGAAACAGTACAATGGATGGCTGGAGACAATAAAATTGTTTCAATTATGCTGCATTAAGCATCTTCACGAAGAAGTGGGAATGTGGAAGGCAAAGAGGAAAGGATCTAGGAGACGTGCTCAACAATGACAAGAATTTTGCTGGGACTCATTTAAGTGAAGACCCCATTAGAGAAAGAGAGATATAGGAATAAATATGCATTGGAGATGCAGACAACTAATTTGTACTTGAACATCCCCAATTTACGGTACTGGGAACTTACTCTTAAATACTAATGACATACTGGTAAAAGAGAGACAAATATTCTGAAAAAAATAGGTGTCAGTAGCCTTTATTATGGGATAAAGAAAATGTCTGTGTTGTCTGAGAGTTGCTAGGCTCAGTTTCCTACTTGGATGAGGTATTTTGCTCCCGAACCTATACAGACAGGAACCTTGCTAAGTAGTAAATATGAGAAGCACTTAGAACTTTCAGCTGCATATAGCAAACTTCTGATGCCTTCTCAGGACATTAACAAATTACTTTTTCTCCTCTTGCAATCTAACTTAAAAGGTGGTGGATGCCTATGCTTTTTCCTTTGTGTTAATATGATATTGTGGAATGAGCAGTACCATTGTTTTGGCTAGCTGTGATATTTTCTTCAAGGTGGTGAATTTTATCTTAAAGGTGACTGAAAAATGTATAAGATTGTGTTCTTCTCTCAGTAAAAATTTCTACAGTTTGCGTGTTGTGGGTATAATCTCAGAAGAGAGAGATCGCTACTAGTACAGGACTATGAAATTAGGGCCAAAGTAGCAAAGCTTCCATTTTGGTATGCTGTGATGAACAACATTATAAGAAAAATATACGCAGGAACTCAACCACTTGTAAACTGAATGCTTAAAGCCAAGCTCCAAAGAGGAGTAGCATGGGAATCAACTCATGCCCAGAAAATTATTGCTTGAATAAAACCCCCAAATTGGCCTTAGCTCTTGAATATTTGCATAGTCTGCTTTTCTTTATTTGCTTCTTGGAGCGAATTAGAACATCACAAGAAATGTCCAACTGACAAGGATGTGAAATACATACACTTTCAGAGGAAAAAAATGTTACAAGCATCTACAAGCAACTGGCAAAGGGCTTGATGTGGTAAGAAAATGACTACCTATGACCTAGCTCAGATTCAGTTTGACTTTTCACTTTGAGCAACGCTTCTTGTTTGTGCCAGGTTTCATACTTTATTCAATGAAATGTTTCATTTACTTAAGAAAATATAAAATTGTAGCCAGTTTTCACCCAGTTTTTTTTTTTTTTCTTAGTGCACCCTCTGTAGTCAGTGTGCTGTTCTTCTGCAACCCAGAAATTCAGCACTAAATTATGTATGATTTAAGCACACACACAGATTTTTATTTATGCTTACAATGTCAGTATAATTTTACAGTCAAGACACAGTACATATACTCTGCTGTAAGTACTAGCTTGATACAGTAAACTCAAAAGAGCACATTGGGGGTTAGCAGTTAGAGCTGAAAGCGCAAATCAAGAAACAGCAGTAGTACTGCTTTTGTCTTCAGCATGCTCTTCAAGATGTGAGATGCTCCAGTGGGTGGGAGACCTATGTACCACCCCCCCAATTCTGGGGATAACCCCAGCAGATATGCTTTACAATTACCTTTTCTTAAAATGCCAATTAACCCTTTCAGGGTTTTGTGGCATACTGTGAACAAGCAGGAGAGGGACACTCATTTATCCCTTATATTGAACATCATAACCAATTATAAGGGGATTGGGGGGAAGGAATGGTTCTTATTCTACTGTGGATGTATCTGGAGTGCTTCCTTGGTTTATCTCTGTGGTTTTTGAATTAGGAGATTCTGTAGATTAATTTTACAGTGAGCAAAAGACAAAAGTACAGAAGTTCTAAAAATAATAATAAAAAAAACCCACAGATAAAGATGCCACAATGAAATAGAAAAAAAAGCTTTAATTGTCTTTGACGGTATTGTTCAGGCTTGTTAAAGCTCACAGGCAGTGACAGTTTTAATTTTATCAAAATCTTGTCGTGTTTTCCCCACAAAATGTATCCACTGGTGTAAATCAAGTCTTAACTCTGTTGAAGTAATTAATCACAGGCTACTGTGAGACTGGAATTTATTATAAAAATAACCCAAAACATTAAGGTTCTTATGGGAAATAGAATAGTACTAGAATGAAATAGAATGAAATGTTTCTAGAATAAGCCAAGAATATCATTAATTAACCTGAAGATGAACTTAGCTCAGTTAAATACAAATTTTGTTACTTGGAATCTGATCCTTCAGATCTCATATGGTGAGTTTTCTGCAGGGTCCTATTTGGGTACGTGTTATTCAATGCGAATAAAGGTTAGACAGATAGTTGTGTTGGTTAGTGGTTGGTCAAATTTTGCCAGAATGCTCTTGATGGTTTTCTTTGAAGAAGTCTGACCGGTTGGACTATTTTATGGAAGCAAATTATTTTTGCCATGACCTTGAGAAAGAAGGAGGTAAAACTCTTGAATCTGTGAAGTTGCTTTTTTGTATATATATAATAATTCTAAAATCAGCTTCACCTGAGGGTGCAGCAATGCTCCAGTCTGTGATTTGTCCATGCCAACCTCTCTGAGAAAGGGAAATTTGGCTGACATACATGATGCTACAAAAGCTGTGAATTGAACTTATAACCATGAATGGAAGATTGACAACTGGTTTAATTTTTGAGTAAAATAGCTTTTAGTTCAGCTCAGTCTCACCCGGAGTATTTGCTCCTTTCATAGAGGGGCAGTTTCTTTAGCACTGGATCAACCTATCAAATGACAGGGAAGCGTTTTCTTTCTGTTCTTAGAGTGCAAGCAAAGAAATACTATGAAATAAAAACTCCGTTGTACATTTGCTATTTTAGTCAAAGGTATGTTTTCAAGGTAGATTCGTAAATTATTCATTATACAAGTGCGACTAGCTGGTGATACGCTGAAAGGAAAATTTCCATTATAAAGTTTTTGCAATTGGAAATCCTCAGGTACTTGACAGTGAATGGAAAACAATATTTCTGAACTTTCTGAGACTTTTAACTGGACAGGAAAAATGGTTATCCCACCTTCCCCATTATTAAATGTGTTCATCTCATATTTAATGTATATGACAAAATAGCAATGATAAAGCCAAAGGCTAGTTTTGTGACACCTGCATCTACTGAATTAGAGTCTTGCAAGTGTTTAGCCATTTTTTAAAGTATGTTATGTGTCCTTTATTAATATATATACATATGTAGGTGTATATACAGTAGGTGAGCTGATTGGATTTATATAAAAAGTATTTCAATCTTGAACAACATGTGTTTATTGCATACTTGAGATGTAATCTTTAAATTAAAATGTATTCTTTGAAATGAAGGCAAAAGTAAGTACCCTTTGCTTTTTTTAAAGTCCCTGCCTTTATTTGTTATGCAAGAGAGTGAAAATGTAGTGTGGATTTCACACAAGGGAAAAAAAGAACTGCTAGTGTTCTGACAAAAAGAAGGAAGAAGTGTCTATCGCTATTTTAATTCCTTTATAGATGTCCAGATGTAACACAGCATCAGAACTCTGGGTGATCATACATGCTACCTATGGTGCAATAGCAAGGTAGAGCAGGGTAAATGAAGTATAGTTTTAGCAGCCCCTGACAGTGTAGGTAGAGAAATAGGGGTCTATTATAATGATTCCCCATGGAGACATGTGCCAATCAAGGGGAGAAGAGAACCTCTGAAGGTCATCACCAAGGAAAATTACATACTATACTTTTTCTGGCATCCAAGCTCTATCACAATACTCAAGAAAATAGTTGGAATATATATATATATATATATATACACACACCATGCACAAATATACATGTATTCGTTTGCTGCATACTGCATAATGTCTGGCTTTTTCAACATCTGGCGTTATAATGGATTCTCTTTGGACAGGCAGAGTAGAGGAAGATGAGCTGTTTGGGTCATGTCTTGCAGAGAGAGGGTGAGATCTTGAAGATGGTGATTCTGCAAGATTGAATAACACAAACATAATTATAGGGTGGGAGGGTTGCTGTAGCATTGTTGAAACATTACTGATGGGCATACTTGCAGGTTAACCAGACAATGAAGAGTTAGGCAACACTTACCACTGTGCTATTAGCAGTGTTACACCATCTAATTGCTACCTTCCCATCGTTGTGTTTGATTGTGCTTCAAATTTGAAGTTTATAGTTAGATTTCCATCTATATTTTTCTTTTCCAGTTTTGTAAAGTACCTTTCAAATGGATCATGTTTATATTTCCACGTAATGCTTTTGTGAGTGATACTTAGCAGAAGGGGCTCTGATTTTCTGATTTTTATTTCTAAATTATTTGCCTTTTTAATCTGATTGTGATTAATTTCCTTGATTGTTTTTTTTTTTGTTTGTTTTTTGTTTTTTTTTTAATTATTGTGCACCATAAAGAGAGAAGCCTAAGTAAAATGATTAGGATCACTCTTTAACCTGTGTAACACAAAGCAAGCACTGGTCTGTAGCATTGACCATGTCATAATTTGTCTGTTCAGGCTGCCTATGTCTTCTCTAATGATTCCAAATTTAAACAGTTAGCAAAATACAATTATCTCCTTGTTAAAATAAACAACCTTTAATGGGAGCAAACATAAAAGGGCTATTGAATTCATACATATTTTAAAAATCATAACATGTACTAATAGAAACCACTTTAAAGAGAATACATCAACGTATTATACAAATTATTTTCTCTTTCTCTTCATCCTCTCACCTCCACCCTGATATCAGTCATAGGTAGTGACTAATATGGAAGGAAAAGCTGAGGAGAGCAAAGAAGTGTGAAAGGTGCAGTTTTTGGTTTTCTTTTTCTTGAGAAAGCTTTGTACAGTGTCAATGAAAGACTTTCTTCTGGGGAAGAAATGCTAATGTGAAATTTTCTCTTTCTCTCAGCATAGTCATACATTAGAGATATTTGTAGCAGTGGAGATGCAGACTTCAATAGGTGGATGGATATTTACCCAAGAAAATTTGAGCCATGCCCTTTCATTTTCAGAGGGCTGCTACCTAATCTCAGTGTAGCATCAAGACAAAGGACACCTCATTCCATTTGTGCCTGCCTGCAGAAAAAAAAGAAGAGAAAAAAAATGTTTATACATACATAAGGGGAGGCGGGGAGTAGAAGGAAAATAGGAAAAAAAAAAAAAAAGCCAAACAAACCACAGCCCTTTGAATGCTATTAGAATAATGGTCAGGAGGAAAAAAAAAAAAAAGAAAGATAAAATACAAATTTCACTCCGATCTGAGTTGGATTACTTCCCCATGCCCCTGCCTTTATTGAGCGATTTGGAGTTTCATTAGAATTCAGAATTCCTGCAGAAAGAAAAACCACAGTGGCACGGTCTTCTCTTTCAAGGGGATTGCAGGCTGACCCATCAAAATGAAAAGGCTCAATGTTTTGCTGACAGGTCCCTGAGCAGGCCTGAGTGACAGCTTCATTTCAGCACTTCTCAGATGAGATTTGAATTGGGGGGCGGAGGGGGTAGTAGGAGAGAGACTTTGTTCCCTAAAAAGTGTCAGTGTCAAACTCTGCAGTTCAAGTTCTAGTGTCTGAGGTACAAAACCAAGTCAGAAATCATCTTAGACTTGTCTGCTTCTAAATTTATTATTAATGTCTCTCTAATATTAGCACACATGAAGCTTCATTTGAATCCTAGAGTTCATGTTGAGTGTACGTAGTTCCTCTTACTGGAAAAAAGAAAAAAAGCAGGAGATGGATTAAGGTACAGTGAACTGTTGTACAATGTCTGTATGAAAGATTTACATACTGGCATTTTCTTATTGTGGTAATCAAAGCATCACCGAGAGCTTGATCCTTCTGCCGTGGTAGTTTGTGAGAACAGGAGCAAATTTCTTGCTTTAAGATGATCCTGGTCCTTCTGCTGACAAAATAATTATATGTAATAAAAATACCTAAAAATATCTAGTTTAAAAGTTCAAAAGCAGCTTTCTGTTTTCTTGTTATTGCAAACGATCCTCTTTTCTATTATTTATATCAGTAGCAAAAATAGTTAAACTTACAAGACTGTCATAGAGGAAGGTGGCATCTTAACCTGCTCTTGTGATGAGAGAAAGACTTACTCATTTCCTGCTCGTTCCATTACTGAAGGCTGATTGCAGAGATGCAAGCATTTTTATTTTTTTTTAAAGTAAAATTTTATTTCATTTCATTTTCCACATGTCTGTTAGTAGTGGTCAGTTTTTATCAATTATTTAACATTTTCTCTCCTTTCTTGTGGGTATTAATGTGTTTAGTTCAAGTACAAAATCCAACTAGTTCAGTTTCCTTTTATTTGCTATAAAAAACGGCCAGATGAAAAAACATTAACCTAATTATTTAAGATGAATGTTAGAAAACCAAAGTTCTGTGTATGCAGATATAAAGTAATAATTATCCTTATAATTTATTCCTGTAATTTATGATGCAATCTCCTTGGTACCTGAATGTCAGCATGGGGTACTATTCTATACCACAAATCTATTCTTGACATTCAAATCTCTTTCTTATTATATGTGAAGAACTTTCAAAAAGATAAGAAAAAGTACAAGTTTGTATAAAACTCCAAATTTTTCCCATAACATAGTAAAAGAAACATGGAAAAATTACAGTTAGGTGTGACTGTAAGTAAAATTTTATGTGTTCTATTGACTTTAGAATGAATTCTAATCTGTGTTTATGGAAAGCTGTAGTAATTCTAGCAAAGCTATATGCTTTAGCAGGTAGGTATAAAGGGGACTTGAGCTCAGGCAGAGACATATATTAAGCTTTAGTTCTTATGTGAATGTGATGAACAGTGCTGTGTTAGTGGTAGTACTTTAAGTGTTTCTATTGAATTCAACAGCCAATAGTGACATAAAATCTATGTAAATGGTCAGAGTGCATATTAGGAACAACCTAAAGAAGCTTCATCATGTAAATTTTCACTAGCTTTTCATGGTTTGCTTTTTCTTAAATAAGTGTGTGCATTTGGAAAAAGAGAAAAGAAGGTGCTAAAGCTAAAAAGTCCACCAAAGTTTCATTTATGTCTTGTGTTAGCTCTGTATTCTAGGAAAACTTACTGCTTTCAGGTTTTATAGACTGAATACACAGCAAGAAACTCACTTTGCTCAAACCAAGCCTCATCGCGGAAAAGACTTGTGTCTTTTATGGAGAGGGAAATAACACTTCACTCTGATCCCACGGATCTATGCTACTTACACTACATACACTCTCACAATATGCTTTTATGGCCAAGGTCTTGTATCCTGTGAAAAAGTTATGAAAATCACAGGATGACCTCAAGTTTTGAGAAAAAAGCCTAGCAGTGTCTAGTACAGAGTAACAAAACCATTGAGGTTGGAAAAGACCTCTAAGATCTAGTCCAGCCATCAATGCACCACAACCATGCCAAATAAACTATGTCTCTAAGTGCTAACTGTCTTTCTTGAATGCCTCCAGGGATTGTGACTTTACCACTTCCCTGAGCAGCCTGTTCCAATGTCTCCCAACCCTCTCTCTGAAGAAATTTTTCCTAATATCTAACCTCAACCTCCTCCAGTTCATCCTCTGGCATTGTATGGGGTTGTTGTGACTGAAGCTGTGGGGCCTAGAACTTGTTGAAGCTCTTACAATTGGTTGCAGCCTGTTGATCCAGCCACCTACATAGTTCTGCAGGGCTTTCCTAACTTCAGGCACTTCCTCCCAGCATGCCATCATCTGCAGACGTACTGAGGATTGTTTAACTTCCCTGTTCTCTGGGAATTCCAGAGTACCATCAACATTGTGTGCGACCAGCTCCATTGCAGAGTCTGTGAGCTGTGTCTTGTCCTGATTGAGGTGATGGATCAGTGGCAGAGTGAGCTGAATGTTCTGCCTGGTCAGGACACTGCTGAGAAACTTGTGGTTTGTCAACTTTTCCTTGCTCCCTGTACAAATGAAAGCTGTGGAGTGATGCAGGAAGCAGTGTGCTGTGTTTTGTGAGCCATAGAGGTGTAAAAATACGTGTTGTAGTATCAGTGTAACATAGCTGGCTTAATTTTAGATCAAGCTAGATGACTAGCAAGGTAACGTATTGCTCTTTTATTTAGTTATTGCTTCCTCACTTTTCCTGTATCATATCCCATTTTTTTTCCCCGCAATGTCTTTTTGTGATTCTTCTAAATTTAACATGCTCTGATCCTACCAGTCAGGTTGTAGATGTAAAATGTATCAAAAGAAAGATGACTCTTCAGGATTTTTCAGGGTTAGAATTGGCTTATCAACCCAGGTGTTAGAATTGATAAATGAAGAGCTTCCAGAAGAGAGCAGAAAGGAGGAGAGGTTGTTGTAGAGGAGATGCTTAACTGGTCTCCTTAGGGAAAGATACTTTATAGTTGTGAAAGTTTAGAAACGGCAGCATGTTGTTAAATAACTTGCATAGAAAGATTTGCCTGGACTCTGATTCTTCATGCGAAATGCCTGTGCAGGTGTTTAGGCCCATCATCAGCAAAACATACAAGCAAGTGAGCTTCAGTCCTTTGCTGAACAGAGAAATTCCAATGAAAAGGAGCTATTAAAAGTACTGAACTTTTGGGTTCTCATGCAGTCATGCGGGTCTGACATCCTGACCCATCACATGCTTTTCTTCCAGTGTTTTTAGTGAGCTGGCTGTGAACTGTCATCTCATTTTGGCATCTTTGTGAATGATGTAATCCAAGAACAAAAATTTTGATCTTATTTTTACTAAGTCATCAATTTTCTGATACTCTATTGTTCATAAAGCACCAAAATGTAACTCTTTCTTTCAAACACTTTTGTTGAGTTCAACGTGATAATGGACGTGAAGGGTTTGCATTGAGGAAGCAAAACTTTTTCTCTCTCCTTCCCTCCCCTTTTATTTTTTTTCCAGGTTCACACCAGATAGGCATTTTTTACAGCCTGAAAAGGGATGTTTTCTTTTGTTAATAGCTTACAATCAGATGAAAGGACTCATCACTCTATTTTAGTGCTCCACCACATGGCGTGTATCTTTTATAAATTACAGGCTGGCGTTGTGTGCACTGGGGGAGAGAAAGGTTGGTTTTCTTGCTGTGAGCCATCCTGCCTAATTGTCGTATGCAAATAAAAGCAATTATAAGGCTTTTAGGGTGAAGGGATGACAGCTGAGTTTGGCAGTTGAGGAGGCCTCACCCACCTTGTTGTCATAGCAACAGGGAGGAAAAGGACAAAATGGTGTGTATACAGTGGAAACATTTATTTTGGTTAAAGAATTAAAAATACATATACCACTGTTATCATGAAACATCAATATGTGTAATGAATGGGTTTGTTTAAAACATTACAGAAATTAAACTGTATTTATTCCTTGGCCCTTTAAATGATCCTTGTCATCTAACTACCATTTACAAACCATCACTTGCGATTTTATCTGCTACTTTTAAAGTTATGAACAGATCATAACAATTCCATTCAATAATTAGGAGATTACAAGTTTCTGTGCATTAGCACATCTGTTTCAATGTTGCTAGACCCAGAGCTGCATGAAGGAGAGGGACATTCAGTAGTGCATCTGTGAAGGGGAAACAGTGAAAAATAATAACCTATTAGCAGTCCATAAAGTTCAATATAAAATATGTTTGTGCTAAAGTGTTAAACAAGTAGAACAAATAGCGTGCTAGTAGCATACAAAATTAAAACGAGTCACAAATGGATATTTTCTATGGCAATTTATTTCACAATTACTCTTGTGGAAGCTTTCATGAATTAAATATGAGTTCTATCTTGAAATTAGGTGTTATAAGGCTAAATTACAAGAGGCAGCCAGTAATTGAGGTGGCTGAAACACGGGGTCTAGTGAACTAATCTCTTGCCGTGTCACGTGGCTGTCCTCGTGCCAATGGAAAACCTCCCCATCACAAAAACAGAGGCAGCTGAGAAAAATTGATTTCTCATCTGAGCCATATTTGATAGCTTTTGAAATCGAAAATTGAAATTAACTAACCTAAGCCCCGTCGTAACAAAAGAGCAAATTAAATATGCAACATGGCTTCCTATTGGCAGCAAGAGGGCCTGCCAAGGTAAATTTGTAAATAGAGTTTAAGATGCAATCGTGCCCCTCCTCCCCCTTTTCCTTTCTCTCGGTGTAAAAGTATAAGTCTGCGGTGTCTTTATAAATTATTTATGCCAAAAAAATATAAAAAAATAATCATCAGCTGCAAATGGCCGCTGTGGTTAAGGTCCTCCATGGAGAAAATCATTGCTCATTGAATGAAATAGAATTAAAATCATCTGCAGTCATCCTTGAGCTCGGAATAAACTGCGCATGAAGAGGCTACATCTTTTCTTCTAAGAAAAGTTTTATGAAAAGAAGTTTACGAAGCCAATAGCAAAAATAAAAATCAGATTGGTCATTTAGACTTGGCAGATAGCTAGAATACACACTTTTTATTTCATTAACCCCAAGTAATGGCATAATGTTTTTTTGAGCTTTGTGGAATATCCACATGCTTGCCTTTTGTCTTGCTTTTACACATCCTAACACATTACAAAGGATTCTGACAGTGAATGCTAATGATTTGAAAGGTGCTTCTGTAGAGCTGTGGATTTACAGTGGGATTCCCTGAAATGAAGGCAGCCAACAAAATCAGTGATGCCATGCTCTAAATACTGTTTTCTGTCCTTTAAAAAGGAGGGAGGGGGGCTTGGGGGGAACACAGGGATAGAAAAAAACAAGAAATCAGCCCTCAGCATTACATTCTTGCAGGGTTTCTGCTTTTCTCTGCCCAGATTTGCATGGGAAAACAAATGATTTAATTCAAATACTTGAGTAGAAGCGCATGAAAATACAGAGCCAGATCTCTGTCTGCATAAATCAGAATAGCTTCTTTAACTTCAGAGTATTTATTCTACTCTACATCATCTGAAGATCTATCTCATGAAATTGTTCCACTTTCCTGCCGAGGCTGTTCAGATCTGAACTGTATAAAATCTAGTGACAACTGTAATGGAGGATATTACACTTAGCCTGTCTGTCATCCCAGAGATCTTGTAAAATCATTTTCTGTTCTAATTTATTACTTTTAGTGTCAATCAGCTGCCGACAAGCTGAGTAACATCATTAGGCATCGAGTTCATCTACTCAGCACTTTTTAAATGCAGTTTAAGTAGTTGTCTCATTATGTGTAGTAGGACGGAAAGCCAAGGTTCAAGGAGTTTTCTTTTTTGGCAGAGATATTCTTGAAGTCTGTGCTATTATCTCTGAAGGAAAAAAATAATACAAGAAAATAGGTCTTTTTTAAGGCTTCGAAAGAATAAAAAGAAGGCAGTAAAATGCAGTAAAACTCACTGTAGAAACTTTGGTTCTGATTTCCCACTGCTTTACTTTGTATTTACCTCTGATGCATGAATTGAAAGGTGTGAGGATGAAGTGAGGCAATGATGAATCAGGGATTTTGTGTAACGCAGAGCTGATGGCTTCCAGCCATGAGCTAATAAGTGGCTGGGGTTCATCTCCTAACTGAGAGCCTGCTATTGCTGCCTGGAGAATATAATGGATAGAAAAAAACTGTGCACCAATCCTATAATAGAAAACATTTCATTCGGGGGCTGGTGAATTCAATCTGATTTTATTTAACACTATTACACATCAGAAGTGACTCCTCAGAACGAGATGTAAGAGTCAAACAAATGCAAATTTGTTTGGAATGAGTTTCAAGGTTGTTTTTAAAATGAAATTAATGTGTGTATTAAAAATATCAGAGTAGACAAAAAAAGCCCTTCAGCTTCATCCCTTTCTGGAAACCTGAGGACTTGACTGTCTCTGGGCTAGACATTCAAGAGGGGCCTTTGGCTACACCTCAGTAAGTTGTCTTCCTCCTGCCATTTCCCAGCAGTGGTTCATGACAGGCAGTAGTACTCCTGTATCATTCTTCATGTTTCTACTCCATTCGAATATGGTTCTACTGACTATAAATCATTTATCTTCAGAAGCCCTGGGGATGCTGAGATGTACTGTTTCCAGGACAGCTGAAAGTTGTGGTCCTTTCTGGGAAGCCTCAGTTAATGAGTGCAACAAAAAGGCAAAGAGAGGGAGAATGGTGCTGGGCTGTGTGGCGACCATGGGATTTTTCTTTCTCTGTAAATGGAAGGGATGACCTAATTTCTCTTATAGTTGCTTGAAGTGTGATTAGAGAGACATAGTCAACTTCCTGCAGTGGAATGAATTTCACCAAAACTTAGAAGGAGAATTATCTGCAGTCTGGAAATGGTTAAACTGCTGAGAGAAGGTCAGGAGAGGACATTTCCTAGTGTGAATGACTGCATTTAGGATACTGCAATCTTATTTGCTCATATTCAGGGAAAGAAGAGCAAATAAAGTTATGCCATATAGAAATAGCATAGAGAAATGATGCTGCACATTTTCTGGAGGATGTGGAGTGTATGATGCTTTGGTGATGGAGCAGGAAAGATATTTTATAAGTGGTTCATTGTACTCGTGCTGAGTTGATGATTTCATTTGGGAAGCTGAGACATAGATGCCCTGACTGTCTGTTATTGTGCCTAAAGCTTTTTAAAATACTTCTAATTTATTTTCTGAATGAAAATAAGTGTAAGTTTCTCAGCAGTCTTATCCAAGACTTTTTGAACACAACCATTCCTAATTAATACTGGGATAAAATGGATGTGGTATAATGGGCATGTTAAATATTGTAAATGATGGTAATAGGAAAAAGCAAATATGTTGATAAGCATTCCCAGTTCATGTAAAAGTCTGTTGTCTCCTCCCCTCCCCTTCCCTATAAACTGCTTTATATGACATTCTGCACATTTTAGATAGTTGCTGAAGCTAGCAGCTTTCATGGTATCCATCCAACAGGATATTGTAATCAGAGTGCCAGTAATTCTGGGAAGCATCAAATAAATGTTTCAGAAGATGTTTAGTCAGAAGAAAATCACAGCAGAGGCAAATCTGTGCAGTTCGAGCAAAAGGAAAATTTCCTGCAGAACTGTAGAACAAATTCTACAAATAATTGCACCTACTGGACAAGTTAGATAAGGATGCAGTACACATTTTAAAATAGTAATCTTGAAACTGCATATGTAGTTGTAGAGTGCAGATGGGTGCATCTTGCTATAAGTGGTGTCTTTGTATTACATGTGAATTGCTTGGTTTGTTTACCTTTGAAGAGAAAACCTTTTTCTTATTAGATCAATCATTACAATTAAAAGAGTATTAATATGTGGAAAAAAAGTATATATACTTTAGAAAAATGTATCACTTTTTCATCCCCTGTATGATTCTCTCAATAGCCACAAATCCTATAGGGACCCCAGTATTCAGATTTGTCTAGATTGTAATGTAAACTCCTAGATTAGGCCTCAAACTAGAATATATTTAAACACATGGTTAAAATAAGTAATTAGTCTTATATATATCAAGGTAAGCAAATGAGAATGGGGGTCTCAATTTTCCAACTCAGTTGCTCAAATTGAGTCATAGCTTTGTGCTTTTTATAGCAATGAGGCCCTGATTAAGCACTTAAGCATGTGCTTAAGGTTAAGCATGTGATTAAGTGCTTTGCTGACCTAGGGCTTAAGTACCCTGTAAAGCATTGGAAAAATGAGTAAATCAAATTTAGGTCAAATCTAGCCCTATGCTACATACCTATGGCAATAGCAAAGCAGAAGGTAGGAAGCTTTGCTTTCAGAAACATGGAACAGCAGGGCAGGATTACAGCTTGACATGTGGGGGACAGCTGGGTAGGGGGAGTGAGCACCTGTGACAGTCACTGTTTAGAGAGGACATGAAGTGCCAGCTGGAGGCCTCAGCCAGGTCCTCTGCTGGCTGTCACACCAGCTTCAGCCTGCAGCCAATGGGAACCAGAGAGGAATGAGGCAGCTTCTCAGAGTGGGACTGATGCAGATGCCTGGTGGTGCTGCCATGTGGCCTACCTGTATGGGATGGCTGCTGCCTGACAGGGATGCTCAGAGTCACTCATCTTCCTCTGTTCTCCTCCTCACCTTATCCCTGTGGGAGGTGACCGCTACAGGACTGGCCTTTCCTTTGGCAATAAGGGTATCTTGATATGGAGCTTCAATGCCTTTTTAGATGTTGGCGCTGGAGGCTTCTATGTATAGACCCCTGAATGTGGGCATCCACATGGATGCATCAAACCAAGCAGGGCTGTTTTTGTTCCTGCTTGCAGAGAAATCTTGTCCTTAAATTCCTGATAGTATCAAATAGGAACATGTGGGAAATAGGAGCTGTGGTGATGGACAAAAGACGAACATTTAGATAACACATTTTCTATGGATTAGGGTTCCCAGAAATAGTGAATATTGTTCTGATCGTTTCTGTGATCTGATAGCTGATATTAGAAACTTCAATGGAAGGGGAAAGAAAAAAAAAAAGGGTGGTTGTGTCTTTATTTCCATGGCCAAATCGAGCCACTGCAAAATGTTTGTGACTGCTGTGATAGTTGCATCATTGACTGTGCTGGAGAAAGGTAAAGCAAAGACTGAGCTCTAAAGAACCACCGAGGTGAGGATAAGATGAAGTTTCAAGGGATGTAGAACAAATATTCACCCTTAGAGAAAAAAATCTAAGAAACAGTACATAGAGTTCTTAGTAAAGTGTGGTATTGCTCCACTTAAATTGTCGTTCTGTTTTCTTTCTTATCCCCCTCTAAATCCTGGATTCTCTCTGGTAAAGAAAGAAAAACACCTCGAGAACTCCTATCTACTGAAAAAGAGGAGCACATCATGTGCTGTCACTGCAGACTTATCCTCTACAGTACCACCTACAGTGGAAGTCTAGCTGCAGGCTAGAGTTATACAATATCACAGAGAGAGATTAAGCATTACATTTATTGTGGTTGCTGGGAGGCGATATTATTGCTATTTCAGTGGAGAGATTTATAGCAATACTTAATGAATGCTACTAGTTTTGTTATCAGTTGGTAACCATGCACATGTTGTGCATGTGAAAATATTAAATTAAGTTGTTATGAAAACCTTAGAAAAGTTGAATATTAGTCTTTGTGGCAAATTTGGCAGCATAATGAAACTCTGTTCGTATAATGGCCTGGTATTGTTAGGTTGGGCATATGCTGTTGGGTGGAATATAGGCAAAATTAGCCTTATCAGTTTTAGGCATTTTCCAAATGAAGAAATGCATTGTTATCTATCCTTAGGAATGTGCAGATTGTTGCAGTTATTTGTCTCAGTCTATTTATGAAAATATCATAGGTCAGAAATAGTTCAGAAACTAAATGCAAATTAAGAAAAAAAAGCTTTTAATGATATTTTCCATCTTATCTCTATTTGAATCATAGCTATATGTGAGGACGCACCAAAAGAGCCCCAGATTATTAAGACGGCTTAGAAAGATGCGTAACTTAGGAGCTCCTGAAAAAAAAAAAAAATATATATATATTCCAATTTTGTTTTCATCAGCATGGTCTACTATCCTCAAAGCAGTAGACAGCTCTAATGAGAATTTGAAAGGTTGCAGTGCAATGAATGGAATTTTTCCTTCCCCAGAATCTTTACTTATAAGCTAAAGACTGAATATCCTAGAAAAACTTCAAGGAAAATCTCATCAGAATTCTTTTAGATATAACATTTATTTAGTGCTCCAACTGTGTGCATTAACAATATATTATCATGCACAGATTGCTGTAAGGTAAATATATATTTCTATATTGATGCAATTGAGCACAAGTGAAATTTTCATTAGTGCTGATCACAGTTAAATTATTAGGCTTAGAAACGGCTCTTTACATTGCAGTGCAGGATATCTCAGTTCACAACTGGTATCAAGGGTCATTTATTTGAATGCTCGTAGATGCGGCTTTTTACCTTCTGAAGGGGAGATTTATTACAAGATTCTGCTATTGAAATCTTGGTTGAGATTAGATGTAATGACAACAGAGCACAGAACAGGTAAATGGCATTGGTGGTACTTGCCATCAAAGGATGTGATGAAGTATTCTCACATGGAACAGACAGGTCTGATTTCTCATATTAGCAGAGTTAAAGTCTAAGAAGTATTGAAAATATTCATGCTTCCGTAATGATGGGGAGAATACAGAAGCTTTTGGCTTAAATGTTTTAGATAATTATGAGCAATAAAAGATTACATTGGAAACAGGTTCTCTAGAGATAGTAAATTCTTGCTAGAGAAATGGGATATCTAGCAGAGTGGTCCTATGGCTCTTTCTTTCTCTCCCTTCTTTGAAAGGAAAAAGCATTTCTATTTCCTAACTGCATTGTGGGATGCATAATCAGACTCTCAGGGCCAATAATGGAATGACTTTTCTTCCTCTAATAATATTCTGTTCCAGAATTTATCAGAATTTTGCAACAGTGCTTGCAGTCTTAGATAACTATTACATAGATGCACTCTAAAATTTGGATAAAAAAACCCAACTGTATCATGGAATTATTAAAGGAATTGAATATGCAAATTAATTTGAATAATGTTGAATAAAAGCAGCTAATTTTATTGAACTTCATCACCTTTTACTAAATGGTAGTGAAGTGGTAATTAAAAAAGGCTAATTATATATTATTTTAAAGTGTACGTTTGTTCTTAATTTTCAAATTAATTTTCTGATGTACACGCTCTGTGTTTTCTGTCTGCAGTTTGTTGCATGAGCTCTCTGCTCTGACTGAACATTAGGAGGTTTAAAACAGGCTGGATGATGGAGTCATCTGAGATGGAGATTATAAAGACTCTTCTTCTTCCATAGATTTTTGTTTACCGTCCTTTCCACCTCTTATTTCCTTTTCTTATTTTTTTCTGGCTATCACTTTCTACAGCTACTTCCCAGCACTGTGTTTCCCAACTGCCATCTGCAGGCCTTTATTGCAGTTGGTGCATAAGTTGTACTGGTCCCCAAACATGTGATCTCCCTGTGTGAAAGCACTGGTATCTCTCTCCAGATAGAGGACCCAGAGCACCAAATGCAATGAGCTGCGAAGTCCTGAGCTATGCATTTTGCAGGAAGAGCTATTCATCTTGGATCAATTCCAATAAAAGTGCTTACTGGATAATGTTGACTAGATGACCACGTAACTAGTTCTGAACTCATCTGTGGAGACTGTTCCATAGTATGCTTTGGGTTCTTTCCTAATTGCTGCCCATATATTTTTGCTGCAGTAAAATGCAGTCTTCACTAAAGAGCTGCTAATACTCTTATCAGTAAGTCATCCCTTGTCATTCCTTATACTCATCACAATTTATAGGATTTTTGTCTAGTCTGAATGACTTGAAAAGCCAGGCTGACTTCACATTAAAAATACAGTTCTGCTTCTGAGTGATGGAGAAATAGGCTACATCACTGGAATTGTGAGTACTCTTATAATACCTTGCTGTGACTCTCTCTGTGCCTAGAAAGGTAAACAACTTATATTTTTCTATCAAAGAAAAGCTCCTAGAGATTTACTATTCCTCTAAGTGGTGGGTATGTCCCTAGAAGTTCTGCTGATGTGTATGACAAGTCACTCCAAGAATGGAGGCAGTAATTTGAGAATGTCCGTGGTATGTTTTCCCCTGAGGCTTACTATATACTGGCATTTATACCAGACACTGTTTACCAGGATGGTCAATCTGTTCTTTCTGGTGCACTGAAGATGGAAAGAAACCTTCCTGGCTATTATCCTGAATCAGTACATGATACATGCTAGTGAACTCTAATGAAATTACTTCATAACTGCATTACTATTTCCACTCTGCTGCATATCCCATAACCAAGTGGTTATGTTTCAACTTGGCTTCCCATGGAAATTTGAAATTTTAACATACTTCTTTATTGTTATTTTTTGTAAGCTTCTCAGTTACCAACATGGGTTTTCAGTACGTCATTCTGTAAACTTTCATGAAAAATATGTCAGCGAAAATAACTTGGTGTTCAGTGGTGCTGCAGTCTCAAGTTGAGCTATTCGAGGTTCTGAGTGGCTCCACAGAGGTTCTCATTCCTACTCTGTATCTCGTAGCAGGCAATCTCATACTAGGGGATTTTAAATGCCTAATATCTATAGACTAAGAAGAAATCATTTTTCAGTCTGAGTCACAAAAATAGCACTGGTTTCCAAGCACACTTAAAAGGAAGTGATCAGTGAACCTGATTTTTCAGTCTTAGAAGGTTCTTTGACAGTTTTTCAGTGTAACTTCCTGACTGAGTCTTTAGACAGAGGAACAGAAACCTCATGTATTTAAGTTCATCTTCTGGACTTCTTTTAAGAAGTAAGGAGTCTTGGTACCATTTATTTTATCTCAAGGGAAAAAGAGACTTTTGTTTGATCTTTCTTTTCCTTGAAAAAAAATGTGTTCAAAAGAATAGGAAAGGACAAAAGAGGAAAAAAAAATAAACCTGGCAATTTTTCTACAGTAGAAGGAGAAAAACTTGTTTTGACCACAGTATCTGAAACAAAACTCCTGCTTAAAATACTGGGAAGAAATGGACATCACGTTTTATTTTGAACTATAGACACTAGTTTCCACTGGAAAGTTAAATCCATTTACCCTTGGAGAAATACTTGTCAGAAAAATCTGTAGGGGATAAAAAAAAATTGCAGTGGCCCATATTGCTTCACATTTTTGGCAAGATGCTGAGATACAGGTGGTTTTTAGAATGAAGAGGTCGTGTACAAGAGCATATGAAAGCTCACCTTTGCACTCCTGTAATCTTAACAAAGTCTTTTGTGCCAAGCTAGGAGATGTCTCTAACTCCTACCAACATCAAATAGCACCTGGACCATTCTATCTATACCTGCTGTTCCCCACAGGCCATCTGTGATCCACATACCACCCTTCACAATTATTGATACAGTGAGTAATTACTTATGATGTTAGGTATAGATCCAACTTTCCATTAAACAGAAAAGACACAGATGAGGTTTTCTCTCTGGAATTCCTAGTGCCAGAAGTAGAAATAACCTGATGGGTCAAAGGGTGTCCAGGTTGACACATGCTGCATTCAATCAAGAGACTTGTCCTCACTTTAGGCTCTGGACATCTTTTGTAAGAGTACTTTTCATCTTAAAGGCTGATGAAAAGGACCTGAGTGATGTGCATCCTCCCGTTTGTAACTTTGTGCCATGCTAGCCAGCAGATTATGCACTTCCAACAAACTGAGGAAAAACTGTATCCTTGGTAAGGAGGAGCTGCTGGTATCTTATCAATTTTCTTTCATAGATGTGATGGTAGTGCAGAATATTTTTCATAAATTCATTTTACTGTACTCTCTGCCTGTCTTCTTTAGATTATTTATTATGTTGACCTTGCCTCTTGCTGTATGCTGGAGTAGAAGGTCTTCATTGCTGACCTTTTGCTTTATTGCTAGACACATTACAGAGGACTGTATGTGCTTTCTCTATCTAAACTGTGCAATGCTTTGTCCAGTGGTTTCAAATTTTACAGTTGATTTGTTTTCACAAGTAAAAGCTACGGGAAAGAACAGTTATTCTCAGTTCACATTTTGGGAGGTGAAGTCCATTGTCTGTGCTCACAGTGCTCTGCAGCAGCAACCTGTAGATAAGAGGAAGAAACTTTCAATCTGTCGATTAGTTTCTGGACTTTCCCCAGAGCTTTGTGTGAGATGGTTTCTGGCTCTTTGTGGTTGCCTAAGTAGTTTCCTTCTAGTTTGTCTGCACTTCTGTCACGTGGTTAACAAAATTTTTAAGACTGCTACTGAGAAGTTCCCCAGCAGTGTCCATCATGGAGGGATATGGGGTTACAGGCACTATGAAATCCTGTTGGTGTGTCAGGAAGGGAAAGCCCTGCCAGAAAAGAAAATTGAGCATGTTGTACTAGAGTTTGTGGATGCTTTCACTCCTAAGGTCCTTCAGCTCCAGTTTCAGATTACCTCAAAAGACCAAATGGCTCACAGGTCATACAGTGCTAAGTCCAGCAGAGGAAAGTATTTGAACCTCAGTCTTCCAGGCTTCACGATAGTAATATGAACAGAATATCAAAGAATCAAGTTGGATATTGCATGATTTCCAAGTCTGGTCTGCATTGTGAATGTCTGCAGAAAATAGTCACAGGTTTGAAAACTATAGAGATGCAGATAGAAAACAATGAGTAAAGCCTTCAGATCAGGTTATGTTTTTTTTTATTATTGTGTTACTCAAATTTTAGCACTAGCCTAACCTCAAGAAGTTGTCATATTTTTGTCATAACAAACATTTAAGGAAGGGGAAGTCAGAATTGCTATTGCTGTTGTCACTGGGAAGAATGGCTTAGTGTGTTCTGTAAATGAGTGAGCATAACAGGTTCTTCTCCAGCAATCTTGGCTCTTCTACAGCAAAATATGTTCTGTATCTGTAGTCTAAAAATGTTACCGAGAACCCTTTTCACTTGGCTGTGCACATTTTTTCTTGGTCTTAAACCAACTCGAAGGGAAGAATTCATTATGTGATTGGTCAAAATAATGCACTGGGTCCATTGCTTATTTTACAGAAGAGATGAGAGTTGAAAGGAAGATGAGGGTCCATTTCCATGTGGACTGGGTTTTTATTATTTTAAAATTTAAATAGGTTTGAATCACCATAATATAAAAAGACCAAAATCAAACAACCATGGTTCATTCCTGTGCTTTGATTTTTATACCCATATATGTTTAAAAAAGAAAAAAAAAAAAAGAAAAAAAAAAAGAAAACCAAACATGTGTGCTGCCTTTTAATAAAGATCATATTAAAAATTCAATAAATAGCAATATCTCTGATCTCTTAACAAAAGCGTCTGGTGTACAGGAAATTAAATGAAAAAAAAAAAAACCTTGTTAATCCTTTTTGATTTCTGTACATGGTAGCTGGAAGCAGAATTCTTTAACTTGCAGGATTCTCTTTTTGTCTTCCCTCTTTTACATTTCTTCTCCTTTTTTGTCTCTCTTTTTTAATCTTCTCTCGCATAAACGTTGTCTGGGTAACCTCAGTGTAAATGCAGACTGTTTTCTGATGCATTCTAAAATAAATATAATAATAATAATAATAATAAACCCATTGTGTCATTGTCTCATCCCTGTGGCCTTGCTGCAAGGGATCCGTCTCGAACCAGGTGATAACCTGATAGACTTTATCTTGTCTTTTCTGGGCCTCCCTGAAGCCTGCCAACACTTCGGCTGGCTGTTAGGCATTTTAAATATCCCCCATGAGCCCTAACCTTACCCCTTTTCTCTTCTTGTCAGCTGGAATGTCTCAGAGCTGTCAGAGGCTTGTTGCTTATTGATGTTTCCGTGTGTTTTATGTCTTTTCTGAGATATGACAGCCCCTGACACAGTGCTGATTTCAATCAGCCGGCTTCTGGAGAGGCCTAAGATTTTGTACTTGCGCGGTCCCAGCCGCTAGCGCACTTCAGAGGCCTCCATCTAATGAAAATGTTTCAGTAGGCTGAATAAAGGCCCGCTGCTCAACAAACAACAGTTGATGAATTCACAAGACAAAAAAAAAAAAAGAAAAAAAAAAGGAAAAAAAGAAAAAAAGAGAGGAAGCCCTTCCCCCCGCTACCCTCTGCCTTTGTTATAAGAAAAGCAAGAAGAGAGGGTGACCTCCTGAGCCAAAGGTTTTGACACTGAATCAAATCCCTTTAGACCTGAACTGGCAGGCTGGGCCCAGCTTTAGATTACTTTATCACATCTTAGAGCGATGCTTGTATGTACCTCAGGATACCCAACATGTAAAGAGTGGATATTTTACCCCCACTGCTTATTAAGTCAAGTCTGGGTGTCTGGTAGAAAATGAAAGTCTCGCTCACTTGAGCGTTGAGAGAAAGGTGAAGTGGGAGGAAACGCATCATTACTAAAAACAGAGATTGAAATTATTCACAGGGAGAAACCCACTTGAAAGAAACAGGCTGGTGACTTTGCTTGAAGTCACTTTGAGAGAACAGATATTTTTGTTTGTAATCAAATGAAAAAGAATGATGAAAACAAGCTTTGGGGCAATGGAGCACATTGCTTTGTAGGTTTTGAGCAGATCTTTTGGTCAGTTGAATCAGGGTGGCACACAGCTCTGTTGCTGAGCTGGGGATGCCTTTATTTGTATTGCCTCTTTCACCTGGCCTTGGGTACAGACATTTGTGAGGGTGGAGAAGCACAGGCAGTGGACTTTCATTGCATCCATCTGGAGATTGAAGAAGAAGCTATGTGTACAACTGTCTCGTTTTTCTGCACCCCCCTGGGCATTCTGTTTCCTCTCTTGCCAATATCTTAAGCCTAGTCCCCTTAATTCAGATAAAACAGCTCTACTTTACTGTGGTTATTCTGACTCTTTGGTGTATGTCAGGGCTCATCCTCTGCCATTCTGGGTGCTCTATGAGCACAGCAGAAAAATCAGCTTCTGCAGTAACACCCTCAGCCACCAGTACTGATACTGTGGTTTTCTTTCCATGTCTTAGAGCTCATCTTGTGCACTTTATCTGTGTGTAGTCATCCAGCAATTTTTTTTTTTCAGAGGGATTATGCCTGTGTGACCCAAGGCTGTTGGCATAGGTTCATCAGCAAGTGAGATTTCTTGAGATTCATATTTATTTCTTTATTTACATGAGTTTTGTTAGGCTTTCTCTATTTATTTTTGCAAAGAGGAGAAACAATCTCTCCCTGCTTTCTAACTAAATAAACACGGCCCACCCCACTTTTGAATGACATCAGTGGAATCCATATCTGCAGTGACTCAGATGGCTTTGTTAATATCAGAGCTCTTGGTGTAGCCTGATTCTGTCCTTCAAATAGGAAGGCTTTAATCCTGAGTCTTATTTTTCACTGTATTCCGCTAGAGGTTTTTGAGTAACAAATTACATCCATGCCTTCAAGCCAAACAAGGAGTGAAAATTTCTATTTAAAAGAATGTGGAAATAATACTGTCCATCTACCTACGGTACAATTCCATTTTTAAAGTGCTTTGGTATTTTTAACAATATTAATATAATAACAGCAGCATGTGCCTATTGGGTTAGTCTGTATTTTATAACTTGGTATCCAATTTCTTCCTTGTTTCCTGCAGGACTGTCACTATTAATTTCTACTCCCATTTTTTCCGTCAGTGTGAATATTGTCATTGGACTATTGTTTGTAAGTGATAAGCAGCCCCTAGTATTATTATTATTTCACTACTGCTTGTTGAGCATCAACAAATCTACCAAAAAAATGAAAAATTTGGTAGGTGTTTAACTCTCTCTTAGCCAGCTGCTCACCCTTTTTCCACCTCAAAGGAGCACATATTATCTGCAAGTAGAAAAATAGGAAACTAGCAGAAAGGCAGTCTGTCACAGGGAAAAAAAATATCTCAGGGGGTAAAGAATGCCTTCACAGTATGGCTTTAAGGTTTTAATTTATATTGGTCCTGACTCATGACACAGTCAGAGCAAGCCAGGGCCTGAGAGTCAGGTCTCCCACTGACCCTTGCATAGACTGGTTGAGAGAAAGATGTCAGCTGAAAACTCCCAGAGATCATGGGCCTGCCAAGCATTTTGAAAATGACTGCCAATTTGGCCTAGTCTCAGCTGAACACATGCCCAAGAGGGAGGGAAAGACAGTAATAAAGCAGTTTAGAGGGAAAGATATTGCTTTTGAGCTCCCAAACATTTCCAATCTTTTTGTATGACACTGTTGTTTGCTTACATACATGCTCTCATAAAAATGCATGCGTGTACATGTGTGTACGCTCACTTATTTAAAAAATAGGAACAATCTATAAAAATAATGCATGAAGTTGGTGCCCTCTTCTGTGTTCGCTTTGCAGTCAACCAACTCCTTTTGAATTTCAGAAGATCACCTTAAAGATGAACAAATTCTATAGCTTAAAAACAACTGACTCATGCCTTAAAAACTTCTAAGGAGTAAAACAAGTGAATATCAGAGAGAACATGAAACCAATAGCGAATTAACATCAGGTAAAAAGTATTCTATAGTTTGTGTGATGGGAGAGTATAAAACCATAAAAATATGTAATTAAGGTAATAAGTGAATGTAAAGCTTTCCAGATGTTTGTCACCCCTAAGAATGAATGGAATGGTGTAGATGCTGAATTTCTATATGTGAGTTGCTTTAAAAAAAGAAGCTTGGGTTTAAATTTGGTTGTCCTGAAGTAGGTTTTTCTTTTTTTTATTATATTCCTGTAGGATGCTTCAGTTAGGAAGATCAAGAGCAAATCTTTACTGGATATGATTCTACAGCTCATTGAAGCTTAATGCTACTTTTTCTAGAGCCACTGGAGTAAGTGATATTACTCATCTGAGTAAAAGCTGTGCGATAGGGCTTAACATGAAGATGGAAGAACAGCAAAAATTGTATTAATCTGTGTCAATAAAATGTTGCATGGAGTATGCCAAAATTAAGAACTATTTGGTGCACATATCATTACAGGTTTAGAATACCTGGATGAAAAAAAGCAAACTAAAAAACATCCCCAAACCAAACAAAGTACCACTTGGCAAGCACATTCATCTGCTGCAGCATCTGCCTCCAATATGTTTTATACTTGTGTAGATTCATTTGGGAAGTGAAAGGTAACAAGAACTTATCAAAGAATTAGCAAGCACATTCACATCTGTTACAAATATAAAATAATTGTCCTAATCACACTACTTTTTCCTCAGTTCCATTTTTACCCAAATGTCTTTTGCCTGAAATGCCAAAATGTAATCTAAACTTGAGTGGATGCTGACAAAGCAGAAACATTTACATTAGTTACCATGTGTAATATAGAAATATTTTTATAGTATTTGTGATTGTGAGTAGAAACATAACAAAGATAGCAATCTCTTCAGCATTTCTTTCTTTCTGTGGAAAAATATACTTTTTCTTTTGGAAGTTTGTCTGAAAAGTACTGGTAAGGAGCATGTCTTCTGTGCAAGTGACTGATGAGCTGTGCAACTGTCCCAGTTTTGCAGTATGTCTGTATAATCAGTACTCAGGTAACTTTAAAGATATACTCTTTGTGTGGCATAGAACAGAGTGTGGTGCCCATTGAAAAACAAATACGTGGTTGCTTTCAGTGAAATGAGGCTGCCTGTACTAAAGCTTAAGCTTGAAGCATTTTGCAGTCACAAGTCCTTCATGCAGAGAAGTCTTTGTACAGATTTCTTTTGCACAGCAGCACAAAGATTTTCTTACATTTTCGTACTGAAAATGTTTTTGACATGATCTTCAAAGGCTTATGTTTACCATGGTTTTGTGCACAAAAGGGGCTGAGAGTTTGTTTTCTGCCCTGAAGAGTCAACACAATAGCAACTCTGCTAAACCAAATGCCAGGTCAGTGAGGCTACTGGACTCTCCTGGTAGTGCTTCTGCAGCTGAAGGGTGCCTGTGTCTGTTTGCAGAGCTCTACATTTGGTTTTAAAGTATATGCTGTATTTGCATGCTGCAGTGTTCAAAAACATACAGGTTGTGTTCTGTTTTTGTTTATATAGTTGTATACAAGCTAAGTATGAAATGTGCGCGACAACTAACCTCAGTTAAATGAGTATCTCTGAGGATGTTAAACAAAATGAGTAACCTGGATGGAAAAACAAATCTAGAGTTTTACTGTCTGCAGGTCTGGGAAGCTGAACCTTGCATGGACCACTGATGGGAGGAGACTCTTCAGAAAGGGAAGAAGGGATTAGCTCATAAGAAGTCATTGATTGTGTATTGGTATGTATGTGGATTCTTTTTCTCAACAACTAAATTTCAGATGTAAAGTCTTTAGAGGTGATCCATGGAGATACTGATGGGATGGAGGGACTTCTAGTGCTGTTGCCTGAATGATACCTGGGCTGCACGGTATGTTCTTCTAGAGTATGTCCTATGGCTACAATCACTCGATAAACTTTCCCTCTTGCCTTGCTTAGACTACAACTTTCTGCTGCTCTTGATTCTCTGGACTCCTCTAGACTATTCCTAAAATATAGTTTTTTGGAGTAAACGGACATTACAACTATTCAGATGTGTGATTCTATACCGATGTTTGTCCCAGTGGAGAATTTTTAGTAAACTTTACAAGCAGAGTTTCAGTTTAAACAGCAGGAAGGTTGCCAGAGGGTGGTAAAATGGATGCTAAAAGCAGATCACTTCACTTCCTACATCTTTATTTCACCTTTCAACAATATCCTACCCCAAAAAGAAAGTCATTTGGGAACAAAACATCAAGCAATTGTGAAGCATTTCTCTCACTCTATCACTGGTTCTTTCTTGGAAAGTAGATCTCACAGAGAAGCTGATTATGCCCAAGGGCATATGAACAGATGCTTCCTTTAACCCTGACTTAGTTTCCTGGACATCCGGCCTTTAGCTCTTTCCAAGACTAAACTCTGCATAAGAAGAGCCCTGGATTTCCTCCGGGCTCTGTTGGCAGGTTTCTTGGAGAGTTTCCATGGGCCTGTTTGTGGAATTCTTTGCAGGATGGGGTTACAGAAATATTAGGAGCTGTGATTTATAGGCTATCAATCAAAGTCTGGTCATTAAACCTCTCTCTAAATGAAAATACTTCTAATTACTTTAAATACTTCTAAATCTTTTTCTTTTTCTTCTTTTTTTCTTTTCTTTTTTTTTTTTTTCCTTTGTATTTGCAATTTTTAGACTGTTACTTCACATCTTAAACCCTCTCCCCTCCCTAGATAGTCTAAGAAATATCTATTCAATGGAGGAATATGAGATTTATTCACTTGAAGGAAAAGCAAAATGTAACCACGAAAAGACTTTGAAATTTTGAGTATGATTTTTTTAGGCAATGAAAAGATTTTTCAGATACTCTGTTTCGCTTTGTGAATTTAGCAGAACTCAAAGTATCCTTCTTTCCTCCTGGATAGCAACAACAACAAAAATTTGAGAATTGGAAAACCAAGGCAAGACCAATCCTGGTTGGCAAATCTTGTCTATTAAGGTGAAATACTTCAATGGAAATCTATGTGGTGTGATTCCAGGACTGGTATTAGTTTTTCCTCTTTAAAATAAACAGATCATCATGAAGTTTGGACAAGTGATGTGTCATACAATTGCAACTTTTCCATTTCAAGAACACAAAGTAGTGTGCAATAGAATGCAAAGTTTTCTGAATTATTTATTCTTTTAGGTTTGGGTCTTCATCCAAAACACTTCAGGCCAAATCCATATGTGCTATGACTCAATTTACTTTATTTTGGATGCAGCAGAGGAAGATTAAACATCAGGTGGCAACAAACTAAAGTACAAAATCCTGGAACAGAGTCGGGTGTTAAGAAAATAAATAGGTATCATGCTGCCTTTTGTTCACCGACATTTTCTGGTAGAGGTAAGAAGTCACAGCTAAGTTTCACAGATGCTTGATGAACATGCTGCCTTTAATTGTATGTCTTGCCGCGTTTGCATGTTTGTGGTTGCCAAGTGGAATGATTTCTTGGAAGAAAAAGATGAATATGACATATTCCAGGCAGTTTTGGCCACATGACCTCACAATACCTGAACAGTGAGCTGGGGAGAGTGGTACAATAATATTAAAGAATAGCATGATAACCAGAAGGCTGGACAGAGGTTTTATACAGATCAGTGAGAGTGGATGAGAGATCCTGTGAATAACTGGTTGTCATTCATTGCTAAAGCAAATAGAAGAAAGAAAAATGGAATATTAGACATATATATATATATGTTCTTGCATTTACATATTACTTACATAGACTATGTTCAGGTTATGCAACATGTAGAGCATTGAATACAGTACTTAAGTAATACAGACTTGTAGAAAGCCTATCTTGGAGGTAAATGGGAAATGACGGTAAGGCATAATGGAGAGCCTTGTTCTCCAGGACTCATCTGCTGTCTCATTTGCTGTTTCTAACACCATTGAGAAACCTCTGTGTACCATTTTACTGTTATTAATAATATCTGTATCGTGATTTCTGCTCAGCAGTAGCAGCCTCAGGCAGTGCCTGCTCAGTGATCTGTGTGCAGCCGCTCTCCACCTCCTGCGATGCCAACAACAGGACATTCTCAGCTTCTGTTGTAGCACTTCTTGTTTCATTTGTTCCCTCATCCACACCTCTGATCACTCGCAGCAAGTTCTTCTCTTGTTTCTAATACTTCAAGTTCTTGAATTTATTTCCATGCTGTTGTCTTTTGCCCCCAGGCTCTTTTTAGTAGGACCAGGAAATATAGGTACGTTGTGAGCATATGGGGGCTTCATAACAAGAGATCAAAACTGCTCTGTAGTTTGGTGACTTTGTTAGCAGGAAAGGAATGGTATATGGAAGGGATGAGATAAATTGACTTCCTGCATGAGCAAAAAACCTGCAGCCCAGAGTACTATTTTCTAGTAATAAGAATAGTTTTCTGAAACAAGAAGTGTTTGTATAATATTATATATTTCATTTAATGACATTGCAAAATAATGAATAAAAGAATAAAGGCAAACACTTTGACAAGATAATCTTTGGGAATTTACAGATTTTTTTTCCTATCTGCTGCACTGATTAAATTTACAGTATAAGAATGTGTTTTTGAGTGATCAAAGGTAGCTTTTAACAGTACTAAATGAGGAGGGAGAAGTGGAAGCAAGTCAGCAGTAAGCAGTAACTGTTGTTTCTGATGAAAATCCAGAGTGCTCACCTTCAGTGTTTGGTTGTTAGGTATTGCAATGCAGAGGAATGAAGAACTTCTCACTGCGTTTTTGTTGGCTAGGAATAGCAGTTGTGGAAGACTTCATTCATGTCTACCACCATCATCACCTTAGCATCCAAGTACCCTCCAGTAGTACATTAAACATGAAAAACATCTGTTCGGTGTTTGTCTTCTCACCTTCCCTCCAAAGGGAACGAATATGAAGTGATCTGTTCTGGTTTGTTTTGATATGTATATTATATTGCTAAATGTTAGAAGACAAAGAAATCCTTTCTGAACTTATAGCACTGACTCCATATAAAACCGTCTAAGTCAAGGAGATGCAACTGTTCTTCATTGTTGCTTTTTAATTCATATTCTCAGTATGGCCAGATGCATTTATACTGGATATTCAGTGGTATTTTTACAGGGAAAATCATGGTAAAGAGAAAATGTTTATCTTCTTTCAAAGATACAGTATGATAGGTTGAATAAAGCCCCCATTTTGCACCGCTGACATCATTTCTTTGCATTAAATGACACAGGTCACCAGTGAGCATAATGATCTATTAAACTGATGTACCTAAGAAAGAAATTTGGAAGCCTAATGTATCAGGGGCAATGTACAACCAGTCTGTCCATGAAGTGGTGATGTATTGACTATGGTCTGTCACTGTCATACTTCCGTAGTTAACACTTCTTAGAACTGTTGCAGTGGTGGTTGTTCTCAGTATGTATCTTTGGGTTGTACAGCAGCTTAGTCAAGCCAAATTCTAGTCAGCTGCCCATCCTAAATACATACAATTTGTAACTTCTATGGTGTTGGAAATGGTATTCCTGTGCCTCTGTAATTCTAGGGAGCAAACTTTTCAAGCATGATAAACAGAAACTTATTGAAAAGAAATGATTCTGTTATCAACATTTCAGGTTAGCGGAGTAGTAAATGCTAACCAGCACAGCCACATGTCAGGCTTTGCAGAAATGTCATACTTCCAGCCTCTACATATTTGGACAGATCTGTCAGTCCTTAGCTATGGACTATGGGATTGGCAGCATCTCGGCTGTAAAACACACACTGGGAACGAACATTTGGAAAAGTGCATGCCTTCTGTGCATAATGGAAAAAATGTTGCAACCCTAACATGCTCAAAAAAGGATATTCTCTTTCAGCATTGCCAAAAAGGAAGAATGCAAATCCTCTTTGGTTTTATGTAGCTAAAGGGAGAAGAGTTTCCCTGTGACTTGGAGAGACGACTGCCATATCAATGTCTGCCTAGCAACTGAAAGGTGACACGTGGAGCCTCCTTTTCAACTCATTTCCTCTTGATGAGAGGAAGGGATCCTCCTGCGAGTTATTACCTGAAATAATACCATATGGTAAAATGTAAACAACATCTGCATATTCATGTAATAATTTCATCTGTTTAATTAGTTCCAGCAAAGCAGTTTACCCTCTGAGGCCCTCGCTGTCAGCTCCACGCTCATACATCCATGCCCTGCTGTCGAGCCTGACAGCCGTCTATTGTTCATTCACTGCTTCCACCTCGCCACTTAATGTAAGTGAATCTTCTGAGGGGTGGAAAGCCTGTCCCCGTTGATCCAGATGTAAGGGCTGGGGAGGAGGAGAGTGTATGTCTGTCAGCTTGGAATATGGATAATAAGAGCAAACTTGACAGATCAGGTGGCTTTGTGCTTTGGTTTAGTTTTTATTTTTTTTTTTTCTTTTTTTTTTCTTTTTTATGGATGGGGGAGAGAAGTCTGGCTCTTGGTTTAAGTGTTAATCAGTGCACAGGACCTCAGGTTGGACTTTGTGCAGCTGCTAAGTCTTTGCTCTCAGGACAAGGCTAGACACTTCCGAATCAGGTGAATTCAGCAATAGAATAGCAGCCCAGCTTGTACAGTCAGCTATATTTCAGTGCCAAAGTAATGACAGCATGCCTACTGGTGCAGCAAAACACAGGGCCCTAGAGGGCTGTATGAATTGGCCAAACAGGTTTTCGGAAATGCATGTCAACAAACAACATTCAGGACAAACTGAGAATGTAATAGTATGAGTCAAAGTGGAAAGGTCCCTAGAATGTATTTTTAGAGTCTCCTGGCTCATGTAAATAAATTATACTGTGGGTCACATGTAACAATAAGTGATTCAACTCACCTTCAAAAGGAAACATTTACATTACGGGAGTATAAACACTTCATGGTGATATTACACCTAAGTAGAGGAAAGTACCGCAGTTCAATGTGGTAAAAGTCAATACCATAATAAGGTAATAATAATAATACTTAGCACTTATATGGCCTTTTACAGATTTGAGCAAACACTAACAGATTAGTCCTCAGAACACCCTGGGGGAAATATGTAAGTAAGAGTTATTGCCTTGTTGTAAAAATAAACCGTATCTTATCACATACCCATCACCATGGTATCTATGCAAACAACCAGTCTGACGGACAGTCTTGCCACTGCCTTGTGATTAACTGAGACAAGATTGCAAGACGTACACTCGGCTAAATAGATATATATTATCTTTTATTTAAAAGACAATCATATCTGTGCCAATGTCTTGTTTAGAAGAGTTCTGGAGATTATAGATGGTGGGTAGGAAGGATGAGTTTCTTGCTGAATTTGTGACCTTGCTCCATTAGAAAAGTCAGATCTGCTGTCCCTCTTTTGCCTGTCTGCGTGTCAGGAAATAAATATTTCTGAAATATTCAGGATCCAGTAATTAAAAAGTAGAGAAGACTAGAATAGATAGACTGAGTTGCATACCAGACGGGTATACTGCATCAGAATATTCTGTCTTTTTCATGGGCTCACAAGAAGGGACCCTCTGTGTGTGTGTGTGTGTGTGTGTGTGTATATGTATGCTGTGGATCTTTCTTACAGTGTGCAGTGTGAACTCTTAGTCATAAATTACAGTGGTTAAATAAGAATATGGATATATTCATCTATATAGTGAAAAAAGGGTGTTATCAGCTACCTGAAGGAGGTGATAACAGGTATTTTGTACTTATCTAAGGAAGAATAGGAAGGAGAGAAACCCACCTGTATGCTGTCAGCTCGAGTGCTTCAGATTTCTCTCTTTACAGCTCAGAATGCTGTTGCAATTAATCTTTTAATGTTCTTAACCTGAACCATAAAATAGCAGTTCATAATAGACAGGTGGAAAACTAGCCACCTCAAAATGAGTTTTATTTCTAAGTTCTATTGATAAACTGTAGCAGAAAAAGGTAAAAAAAAAAACATCTACCATGCGGAATTATCCTTATCCACCTACAGCAAAACTTTTGTGTCACATTATCTTTGTGTGGCCATACTGTCCCTGCAGCTTCAATGAAATCACAGCTTCCTGCTTCAGATTGTATTTCGTACAGTCACTTCAATAACCTGAAGTAACCTGCAAATCACAGAAGTTCAAACAGATTACCTTCTTGAAGCTAATGAGTAACTGTTCAAATTATTACCTCAAATACATTTTTAGAATGTTTTCCTATAGAGTATGGAATAAAAATGAATCTTTGGAAGGTCTTCAAAAAGATAATTTGTCATGAATTAAAATAATAGTAAAATCAGTAATTTAATAGTAACAATAAAGTGACATTGAATTAACAGTGAACTTTACAAAATAATATTGAATACAAGAAAAAATGAATATTCTGTTCCTGACAAGTTGATCGGTCTAATAAAATGAGGTTCTTTTCACATTCCCCATAAACATGACTCCAAATCAGCATGAAAAAATTCTGACTTTTAGAGAACTTTCTTGTCTCAGTGTCCACTGTGTCTTCATTTCCTGTGCTGAAACAAACAGAAAGCATTCAATAGTAAGTGGATAAAATTTTAACAATTTAGGGGACATTGACTAGCATCAGATTACTTGCACTACTGTAAATATCATTGGTCATCAGTTTATAAGAAAATAATTCTGACTGATGAGAAATGAAGTAATTAGGGTTTGGTTTTTAGACTTGCAGACTTCTGATATACTAAGTGACAGTCATTCTGCACTTCTGTTTTGCTGACCATAATGGCTTTTGTCTACCTTGATGGAACACTGAAATGATAACTCTTCTAGGAAAGCCTATAAAAAAATAGAGCCCTGTGCTGAATCTGAAGTGGTGATCTATAAATAATCTATTTATTAATATAAAATAATAGGCAGTCCAATCATAGACATAGTGTTACAAGAATTGAATTATAATGGGACTGTAACATTATCTCCCACACCTCAAAAATAATTGTGTTACTTACCTAATAGTCTCTCAAGTCAGCCAGGATTACTGTACAGGCAGTTGTGTATTCTTGCACAGCAAAGGTATGTTTCATTAATATTCTAGAAAGAAACTTTAAACTAATGGATTCATTCCTCTTTTGTGCACTTTTAAGTGCAATAAAATTATTCTTGGTCATTTTTTCTCCATTAAATAACTTACATGAAGCAATTTCAAACAGGCCTTGAAGTACTTCCTAAATTAGACCAAAAAAAAGTCCATTATTTTGTAAGTCTATAATTGTTACTGTTTTATGCTTGGATCCAAAATTCTACTAACGGACATTTAGGGGTAGGAAAGACAGTGCTGTTATAGTGATGTAGAACTGCTGGTGCCAGCCAACGCAGAGTTAATTTATCAAAATTATTTTAATTATAGTTGCATAATGATGGAACTTCCACAGTTTTCTTCAGACAGAACTTAATTTAACAGGTTCGTTACAAAACAAAGTTCATACAGAATATTTGGTATTTATATTTTTAATAAGGGAGTTAAATAATCTAGGTTGTGCTGCCCAAAGAGAAGCCTTGATGACCTTTATTCTATTTTTTTTTCATAGATTATTGCGATAAGGAAACTCTTGTGTCACGACCCACTGGCGTCTGGCTAATCCGATGGTATTCGTCGCTGCATTGTCCGTGATCAATAACTAATTATCAAAGTGGCATTTCTTTTCAAGAGCTCCTTGTTAAAAAATGGCTTTTGGCTGAGACTGGAGGAAAAAGGTCGCCACTTTGACATCGTTGCAAGTCTTTCAAAATCCAGTGGGCCGTCCAATTGAATTACTGTCCCAAACTAATTGATATAAATTTGAACAGAAGAATGCTTGTTACTACAGAATGTCATAATGATATCCTTGGCAAGAGCATGTCAGTGGGAAAAAAGAGAAAAGACCAGCACTAGTCACAAAGCATCTAGACAAGTTGCAACAGAAGACTGTTAACAAAACTCAGAGGAGTAAACTTGTATACCAGTTCCTTCTTCACAGTAAGTTTGGTCAGCCATTCAAGAAAGAAAAGCATTAACATTTGCTTTTGTACTTCTTATGTTTGAAATCAGACTTTAGAAAACCTGCTGGATAAACAATAATTGCAGTATACCAAGGACTGAAAACTTGATGATAAGTTGCAGAAGTCTCATTGACTCTATCGGGATTGTGAGTGAGTATCTGTTGGAATTTAGCTTTAGTCATAAGGCAGAATTTGACAGACAGTTTCCTTAAGAGAGGTTATAAAGCAGTCTTAAAATATGACCTTCTCTAAAGCAAACTAGATTGTATGTAAATAAGTCATGTGACCTTGAACTAGAAAAAGAACATAAGCACTTAAAATACAGGAAGCACAGTCATAAAAATGTGGTGAAAAAAAGTGGTGAGAAAAAGATTTCATACTATATGTGCCTGAGATTTGGTATACTGTCTTACATGCCTTTTGGAGATTGCTGCAGAAATCTTGGAACCCTTTTGGCTTTTCATTGCATGACAACAGGGCTTCTGGTGTTCCTGGTTTTATTTATGTTTTCTAGACCTAACTACCTTCCCCTTCGTGTCATACACTCTGTCCCTGAGCTGGGAATTGCAAAGGAGGAGCACGGGCAAAGGTCACACCACAAAGGGGTAAGAGGTGTTGTGGAAAAAGGGGTACGGCAAAAGTGTCTTTGTGGGAGCGTGATAACTGGAGTTAACTCATGACAGAAATTAATTAGATGAATTTATCAGCTATCTTCTCAAAAAAAGTTGTCAATTAGTTTACCAAAATGTGTCATTTTAGTCACATGCAGAGGAAGTCATATGATTGCTGAGGAAGAGAGAAGAGAAGGGCATTTGTGCCTAATTGGAAACAGCAAGTGTATGTGCTTTTTAATCCCTCATCTTAAAAGGCTCCAGCTGGGGTCTAGTAATGAATATATTTCCTGCAAACTTACTGTTTTACATTTCCCAATGATAAAGAAAAGGTGACTAATGAATTGACACAGGGACTTTCATCTCTGCAGTAGATTTGGAGGTGCCATTTAGAGCGTATCAATCAGCAAACAGAATTTTTAGTATCTGATGACTAGTCAGTAGCAGTGTGAACTAAGTTTTACCTCCATGCAGAACCTCATAGTCAAAACCCAATCCTGCATCAATGCAATGCTTTTGGGATAAATTCAACAGAGTGGCTTTGGAACACATGGATCAGAGAGATCGAATAAATTTACAGATGGCAGTTATCTTGTTTGGGCTGGGTTGTGACAGATGACAATTTTGAAAATAGGCAATCAATACATGAATTGGATTTAATAGAAGACTGACAGACTGTTGCTTATGATGGATTTATTGCTTGGATAATAAGGCCATCGAGGCGTATTTTCTTGATATGTCAAAGCCACAGAACAAAGTGAGAAACCACAAGGGTTTAAAGATTCATATTCACATGGTTCTGATTAGAAAGGAGAAAGTCTACTTCTGCTGTTGAAAGACCAAAGGTAGCAAGGTCATTACATTCAGTTCTATTCTGCCTTCCATATATGACTTTATGACTGTCCTCTTATACGGGAGGCAGGAAATGCCTTGTGATGGCAAATAGCTGAGCCATCTCTGACAGACTTACATCATCACAGTGTCGCTAGGGAACTCTCTTCTTGTCTTCCATGGCTGCTTTAATGACACTTTGTGAAGCTTTCTTTAGCAGACCAGAGAATTCAGTCTGAAAGCCTGTCGGGTGGGTCAGCCACTGTCTAGGTCATCCAGTCTTGCCCCTTAATTATTCCCTCTGGCATTACATTCACAGGATGGTGGAAGTAGAGGCTAAATATATAGTGACTATTTATAGGCTATCTATATATTTGGCATCCATGAAACATATCTATATTGTTGTTATTGGAATCTACGTTTGCATCATTGTATAATCTGTAGGAGGAGTTGAAATGTATGTGATAGAACTGAAGAAAAGTCTCCTATATGTTTGTTTGTGAACTAATTGCAGGTCTAATTGAAACCATAATGCCATCAGAGCCAGTAATGCCATTGAACAGTTCAAAACTGATATCAACTCTATCATGTAAAAGGAACTGCTCTGAAAGTGAAAATGTTACGACTTGTTTGATACTGCATGACCAACATAAAAAAAAAGAAGTGTAATACAAAATCAATGTAGCCCCTACTAAGCAGATTTAAAAGTGGTTATTTGATCTCAAAATCTGCCTGTAAACAAGAAATCACAATTTTTAATGTGGTTCAACGCAAATCTTTACTTAGCTTAAATTTATTCACTTCTCTGAAATATTTTGTAGAAAATATAAAACTGCAAATAGAATTTGAAAGTGACAAGTTGTAAATGACAATAAGAGTGAGTTAGTTATGTAGTTTTATGGAGATTACACTGCATTATCTGCATGCAAATGTGGAGTCATTATGTAATCAACGATTATGTTTGTAAAGGGTGAACTTCTGAAACTGTCATGATAATTGTAATTGAACAGCAAACAGTACAAGAGGGTAAGTGCAATTCTTGGATGTATGAGAAAGTGAACCCTGAAAAGAGTAAAATTGCTTTAAAAAATCCAAAACAAAATGCAAACATATAAGAAGATTCTGATAACAGACACTGAAAGGATTTGAGATCTGGAAAAATATTTTCGTGTTGAACTTTAGAGATCTTTATTCACTGGATAAGTGTTATAGGAGTTTATTCACCCAAAATCTGCAAGGAATTCCTGAACAGGTAATGATCTTTTTTTTTTCTTTTTTTTTTTTTTTTTCTTTCCCCATAGTTTGAAGCTCAAAATAATTAGAGCTAATAAAAGCTAAAAAGACAAATTCAGCTTTGAAATAAGTCAGTTCTTGACATTTTTTTCAACACATACTGCAACATTATTAAGAGAAATACGACAAAATATTCATAAAATCTTTGAAACATTCTTTACCCCAATTCTTACTTGTCTTACTAACATCCTAGCTAAAGTCATAGGTAAATGAATGGTGTTCTTCTTTATTAATTTTTTAACTTCTTCTACAAAAGTAAATACTTAAGAGAATTTTAATTATATAGTAAGATATGTAATGCTAAATCCAGTTAATTGTCCCAAAGAAGTTAATATATAAATAGTTCCAAATATCTCATATCTGCTGCTTCTACTTAATGCTTACTTCCTCTGATTCTTTTTTGCTCTTTTTAGTACAGAAGTAGAGCGAAGGACCATATGCAGCTAGATCAAAGCAGGAGTCTGTCCAGAAAGGAGTTGTAGCTCATGAGTCATAACTAATCCCTTGATTACCCTCAGATGGTACATTTTATTTCCTTTCTTGTATCTGGCCAGCTGTTGCTTCTACTGCTGATCCTGCTGGTGTTTTACTGCTTTTATTGGCATTCTGATGTCTTTTGGTAGTCATGTAGGATCAGAAGCAGGGATCCAGGAGAGCAGCTGTGCTACATCCAGAGCATTCACAGCTGAGTAGCTCAGGTGAGATCAGCAGGAGCATCTCTTTTCTTTTCTCCACAACTGTTAAATAGGCCTTGAAGTTTTACTGTGGCAGTTATCACTTCACTATCTGAACAACTCCCAGGTTAATTGAATGACCAGAGTTCTTAGCGATGGTGGGTGTTGGCTTTTTTCTCTCCCTGCGTAGGAATCTGGTGGTGAAGATAAAAGAGGTCAGCAACCACTGTCTTAAACAGTATTATGATGGGACAGCCTTCTCAGTGCTTTTTTCCAAATTCATGTTAACATTTATTTTAAAAGGCTCATAAACAAATAGTCAGTCTGTGTATTTGTATGTTACTTATTCACAGCTGTAGTTTTCCTTTCATTTGCAATCTATTGCTATATTATCCATCAAGACAGATAGGTCTTACTTTAATTTATAATTTTCACTTTAATACAGTGTTTGAAGGCAGCAAAACAAAAAAGAAAAAAGAAAAAAAAAAATTGGCAGGAAAACAAGCTCAGCAGAAATAGTTTTAAGTAGTTCTGCACATGGAGACACCCAGCAATAGCTGTCTTGGAGCCTGAAAATCTGTGATGAAAACAACTATGAAAGTTTCTAATATTACCCACTCGAGATAAGAAAGGAGCTAGAATGTCTCTGTGAAACACTGAACGATAATCTTGTAGCTATTTCTGTACTAAATGTGGACACATGCAGTTAGGAAGGTTTTCCAGTTTTCAGCAAGCAGCAAATCAGTTAAGAAAGCTCAGCTCAGTGAATTTATTTCATTTATGTACATTATTGATCTAAGACTTGTTTTTCCATCTCAGCCAAGGTGACAAAAACTTCTTGAAAGTGAAGCAAGTTCAAGCACTCTCAGCCTGGTTCCCATTAAACATCATAAGAACATTGCAATTTGACATTTATCTGGCAGCCTTAAATGTGAAAGACCAGTGTAGCTACTACGCAGAAAATAGAAAGGCCTTTTTTGGCACCACTAGGGATGCTTTTACCAGGTTAGGGTCAGGTGGATGACAGCAGAGTGGAAGTAGGTAGTCTCACTTCTCTGCACACTTGAACTATATTTGACCTCCAGGGTACCAATGACTTACTGGGAAACTGCAAGAATGTTGTATTGCCCTTTATGGAATTAAAATACCTTGTCATTCAAAAAAAAAAAAAAAAAAAAAAAAAAAAAAAGGAAAAAAAACACCCACACTCTAATTAGCTAAAGAATACCTTTTCTGATGTAATTCTCATGCAAACACAATTAGGGATCATCACGTTGCAGTTCTTATAAAATATAAGTGCTGGAAACAGTGGTTCTGGTGGCTGCAATTCAAACATAGACCTTAAAGAATCACGATTCCAAACTTCTTGGTGCCCTTTCCCTATCAATCAAAAGGAATCGTATGAAATAATTATTAGGCTACATAATTATTTTACAAAATAGAAGGTGTTTTTACTGCGCATTTCCATTTTAGTACCAATCATTACTTCCCTGAATACTAATAACAGTGTTAAGCATTAATAGCTTGTTTTAAGGTAAAGGGTCAATAGTCTAAGACCTGTAGAAGAACTCTGGGCATTTGCAATGTAAAAGAAACCTTTCACAGAAAAGTGCTAAATAATAAATGCATTTCTGGAGGAAATATTATATTGTGGAGCATTTGAGGAGAAATGACAATTTATGGGACATCACTCAGCTGTCTCAGTTTAAAATGTCTTTAATAATGCTGTGGCTTTGCACTTAACTCAGAGGTTAACAGAAAGCTTGCAGCTCTCTGCAGAGGTCAGTATTATACTTGCTGAAGGGAAACTGAGGAACATGAGTAAATTGCACATGATCACTCAGTTCATGAGTAAAAGGAAAGGGATGTGAAGTGGTAAATCTGTCCTCTAAGTACAAGACAATTTTGCCTTTTCTTTATTTCCAGAGAGTAAGCCGGGTCTTAATAAGGGTTTTTAAGGTATCACATGCACACAGGGGATGGTGAATTTCTTGAGAAAAAGTAAAAGTACTTGCAACTTTTGGTTCAACTATAAGCTGAGCGATTTGAGGAATGAGAAGGTAAGAGTTGGAAATACTTGACATCAGTTTGAAATTCCTTTATGCTTTCATGTATGCATTGACATTTTCTGGGACCAAAACTAAAGCCTCAAGACAGAGGGAACTGTAGCCTGAAATCTCTTTGCCACACTGAAGTCCATGAACTGACTCTTCAAAGAAACATCTGTTCTCTATGTGTTATGTAAGTGCCATAGTATATTCGTTATGGAGCTTACGACTATTGTTTTTTTAAAGGACTAGGTATGACACAACTCATGGAGGCTCCAATAAGCAACTAGTTTTCTACTTCAACTTTTCCTTCTCTGAGTTCAGAATGCATATTTTCTATGCTATTGCAAGGCATCTCAAGTCAGGGACCAGCATTCTAAGCAAGAGGACACATTAAATGAGGAAATAGAGAAAATGGTATGATTGTAATGTCTTGAGAAGATGAGCTTTCTGCAGCCGTTCTGTGTTCATGAACCAGAACCATCTCTTTAACACAAGGACCCAAGTCCTGTCTTAGAAGCACAGAGAAGGAATCATTTGTATAAGACATGCTGAAGGAAGAACTGTGACTCCTCATTTACCGCTCTGCTGAATGGTTGCTAAGGAAATAGGTAATATGAGGTCAATTGCAGAGGATCAAGGTGAGTCAGAGAAGTAATAAGGCAGATCATCTGCAGGCCCTATACTTAGGAACTCCCCTCCAGGAAAGATGCATGTCCTTAAGTTTCTGCTTAACCATTTTGTTCATATAATTTATGCAAAGTATTATCCACATAAATCGCCTTGAATCAGACCCCAAATCTGAGTTTCACAATTGTTTTTATTTTTGATGCTTAGCCAGAAAATCAAAGCTTAAGATGCTTGCAGACAACATGAAACCAGCACTTACTATTCCAGTGGAGCAAAATCTTTTCCCAACACAATCAACAGGTTTCAAGTGAGACTGCGACTTCTAAGGATTCCTTGTGGTTCAGGTTACTCCTACAGGTTTGCTCATATTTTCCATGAGGACAATTCTCACATGAGTTAAGTGTTACCTATCAGCAACTGTGAGTGTATTTCTAATGTGTATTTAAAAAAAAAACACAACAAACACAACAAAACATATATATATATATATATATATATATATATATATAGCAAGCAGCACCTATTTAAACATATCTGAACTTGTGACTAACCCAGCATGAAGAAAACAAAGGTGGACTGTCGTAGCAGCCAGTGCAACAGTCTACCAATACCTTGTACAAGCAGAAGAAGATGATTAGAAGCAGGGCTGAATGTTGGGAACTTCAGGTCTTGTTTAAGCCTTTTTATTTATATTTTCAGATGTGATTGGTTTAATATGGAAAGTTACCTGTTCCTGTTGTTTGAGAGTGTGAAGTTGCCTTTTGTGAGGAAGCTTCTACCAGCAGTTATGACATAGTATGTGAGTGAAGGGTTGTTTGTATTCAAGTTCTCCTGTATGCCACTGTTGCTGAGTTTTCTCATGTTTTCATTGCCAGAACTTATGAAATAGTGATAGTAAGACTTGAAAGCATGTGTCTGCTCTTCTGGTGGCTATCAACAATTGTTTTATAATGCTATAGAATACATATTTGACTGGTAAAGAGTTAAAGGAAAAAAATGAATCCTGTATAAAATCAGGCCATCGTATAATGCCTCTTCATTGCTATAATGATATCGGTTGCAACAAGTCCAATGGCTGACCTCATTACAAGGGTTTAATTGCATTGTTACACAGTTTCACTTCTTCTCTCTGGCCTCTTTCTCTTTATGACAGCTTTAGAAAGGAATTTCAGCTTGAGGTCAAAGGAAATTAATTACTGCTTTCTTAATCTGTGCTCATCTACATTTAGAAAACTTGGGGCTTTTCGCTAACATATTTGTGTCTCATTTCTGTATAGACCCAAAGTTATAAGACTTTTGTCCTTTGTGAAAGTGCATAAATAGCCCTTTTCATATCTGAGGCTGGATTTTTTTTCATGTCTTTTACAGTTGTACACAAGTGGAGTGATGCCAATGGAACTAGTGGAATGTCTCTGGATGCATATTCACTGTGTAAGTATCCACTGATTGAGGTAAGCTCTTGCAATGTTACTTTAGTGCAGACTAAAGATTCCTGAGAGATGCCAGGTGTGAAAAGCAACAGAAACAAAACAAAATCAACCAAACAAATGAGCCAAAACCCAACCCACCAACAAAAGAAAATCCCCCAAAACAAAATATTATAACTGGGATAAAATTGGAAATGGGTTCTTCAAAATTAATGGTAGCTTCTTCTGTAGAGAGACTGGTTAAAAAGAAAGTCTCTACAATACTAGTTTTACACCTGTTAGTGACTTCCTGTTTTTCTTGAATACGTCACTGGATTGTTAAGGAATACACAGCTCATTCTTCAATGTACTTCCAGTCCAAATAGCACATGGCCCAATATACTGACACCAAAACAATGAGGAAGGGCACAAAGACAGGGATACTAAAACAATAGTCCTTGGTTGAAAAGCAAAAGAATGTGAAAATCGTGGTTAGATGCTGCTGTAGAATGTTGTATCTCTAGTAAGCTTTTCATAAATTAGGGCCCTAGTCCTGTAATTAGGTCATTTGAACTGATCCTTTCCTGCTCTACAAGCTGACTGGTTTGGAGTACAACCAAATTCACATCTTTAGGGAGTTGCTTTCAAGGGGAAAATAGAATTAGAGGTATCTCTGGGGTAATTTAATGAATTAACTCTGAGAGGGTAGGCCATACACCAGGGATAAGCTGAACAATAAGCAATACACTATGGTCTAGTAGTATGCATCTATATAAAAATGTTATGTACTATACATGTACAGAATTATAGTACAAGAAATATATTTTCCTTCCAAACATAAATATTCCATATGTTACTGTGGAATTCTGATTGAAAGTCATGGAAATGTTGACAAAGATGAAAACCTGGTAAGTTTTGAGCCCTGTGACATGAAACACTTAATGTTTCACAAGCCTATTTTCAACTTTTCATCGACTCTGGCACGCACCGAAACTCCTGTTACCAGAGCTGTGTGTGCTCTTAGTTGATTATTTGCTGCCTCATTTTCCCATTACAAGCAGTAAGGTTGGCAGTAACAAAACTGCATCTGCAAAGCAGGCAGCTCACTGAATATTTTGCCTTTTCATCTGTTCTGACTACAATTCGGCTTAATTAGAAATGCCTGCAGAGGGGCAAGGTTTCATATAAGTCAGCATGAAGTGTTTTGCATAGGACCTACATACATTAGAGTGTTTCATTCTCATGATTTCCCAGTTTGTAAAACAAACTATGTAGACCTTGTGATGTTGCTATAAAGCTTTATATGGTAGAAATTGAAAGTCTAAAGACAAACATACACAAATGTCTGTGCAGTTGCCTTATCCACATTTCTGGCTGTTGCACTGTGACAGGAGTCATGACATGTTGAGTATAGGTTGAATGTGAACCTACTAAAATAGCTTTCAAGAGCTTCTTCCAAACCAGCACCTGATTTCAGATGTCTTTCTTGGACTTGAGCATGGATTCAGGCCGAGAGACAATTGTTATGCAACCATGAAGCTCAGCAAAATCTAGCAGTTGTGCTGAAAAGGGGTCCTGAGCAAGCTCAAACCACATATAAACTTCTGACACTGTCATAAAGCTGTCTAGATGTGTAGTATCACCTGCAGTATCACCTGAATCAGATTAAATCTGAGTATCTTGGGTAACAATAGCAATGAAATAAAAGGCACTTGAACTTCAGAATGTGATGGGTATTTGGGTGAGCTGCCAAAGTTGTTTGTGCTTGTGCTCAGTTTTTCCTAAACTGAATATTGAGAATGCTATATTGATATTGATACATAAGGAGTAAAGGTAGCTCTAATCATGCTCCATTCACATTTTTAACTTTGTAAGAGACCCCTCCTTGGAGGATGTTGGCTAAGTCACTCCATAGCAATCGAGGAATTATTTTCCTCCTTGGGACCAAGAGTTTTCGTGTATCACTTGTCCAAGATGAGTCACACTGAGGCATGAAAGGATTAAGCTGAAAGGCCTACTTAACACAGTCATGACACTGGTGACAGAATTAAGTGGTAATGATATATAACAAAATGCTATTACATGAAATAGGATATCTTTCACTCAGTTTTTCGATTTTGTCTGATAGGAGTAGTAGAACAAAATGAAAAACTATTCATCAATCAGAGGTCTGGCTTGGTCAGACACTTTGGTCAAGCAATGTGAGTAATTCCAAGTACCTGCACTATAATTTATTGCAAAATTAATGCTGTAACATGCAAAGCCATTGTCAGATGTAATTCCTAACCCTGGGGAAAGAAGGAAAATTTCTTTCTGTATTTCTTTCTTTCTTTCTCTCTTCCTTTTTTTTTTTTTTTTTTTTTTCTTTTCTTTTTTTTTTTTCTTTTTTTTTCCTCCCTAACCTGACAAGATCAAACTTTTTAATAAGTGGGGGTTTAAAGATGATTCACTTCTAATGATAGAAAAAGGGACCTTGAACAGGGTTTGACAGACTTTCTCAATCATTGACTAAACCAAGATATATTAAAAAAGGGAACAAAAGAGAGTGAGAGGTATTCATTTGTCTTAAAGTTTGCCTGCTTCATTACAAGAAAGTGATATCAGGTCTTACTGGGGAGAATGTGTTTGTTTTGTCTGTATTTTCTGTGAGGATTTTTAGGACAATTTATTCTTAACCAGTTTAAAATACAATAATTCACAGTCTTAATTGCACTGTAATGAGTGAGGGAGATGAATGGTGTATTATTTTTAAAATGCTTTAATTTGTAATTTGTTTAGAAAAGGACTCTTATGCCTACTGTTTGATTGGCCTTGATTACTTCTGAAAATTAAAATGTTATGCTGTATGTTGTAGATTCTGGAGGTGTGCTGAAGTTTTCATAAGTTATCATGTATTCCCACAGGAGGGCTCAGGAAATGAGTGGAAACATAAAAGAAAATAAATAATAAATTCAATTTGTGCAATGTTGATAGCAGACCCTCACAACACTCTATGAACATTATTCTATCTATTATTCAACAGGAGAAAATGGGGCTGACAGAAATGACCATCCTTTCCTTGGAGACTTCCTTGGAGACTGTGAGTATTCTTCAGACTGTACCTTTTGCTTATTCCTGCCCAACAGCTGTTCTGGTGTAGGGTGGATTCTGCCGTGCAGTATGAAAAGGAACCAAATCTTATAAAACTCTAGGGAGCAAAAAAAGCAAAGAGCCCCGTGGATTTCTCTCTTTCTCTTGATGTGCCTCCCGCATAGTTAGAAGTGTGTTGATACATATGAGATTATTTATCTGCCCCTCTATTCCACCTCTTCATTCCTCCATCTCTGTTTTCATGTATATGTTGAAGCTGTTACTGGCAGTCGAAGGCAGGTTGACAGAAGGAGGTAGAGACATTCTTTGCAGAGGATTTGCCTACGTTGTGTGCTGTTTCTTTGTGACTTCCTGAATGAGATTTAGGAGACAGAGCCTGAGTAGAATGAATCTGAATAGGTAGCAAAGGAATAAGAAGAAACTTTAGCATGAAGCAGCTCCAGGTGTACTGCTGCATATCTAGGATTTCAGATTTTTCTTTATGGATTTAATAAGATACTTAAACTCTGTGGTGAAACAGAATGCATATTTTGTGTAGTGGTGTTTTGGTTTTATTTTATTTTATTTTATTTTATTTTATTTTATTTTATTTTATTTTATTTTTCTCATTTATGTAAACTAATTTTAGAGGAAAAAAATAGGAATAATTTAAGATCAGGAGTTAAGTTGGAAGTGTTGCTATAATTGATAGATAATTTTTTCAGGAGGAAAGACAACAGACATAGATACCAACATGGAATTAATCAAATTGGAATAACTTGTGATAGCTTCTCTTTAAGTTCAGGAGTTACACCTGAGAAAATGATACATGCAAACACCTGCACACCTAGAAAGAGTCTTAATTTTATGTCACTAAGTCCTCATATCACCTAGCAGCCACATGCTGATTGCAGTTGAAGTTTGCAGCCCAACAAGCTCATCTGGAACTATTTAAGAAGACATAAGCACAAGACTTTGAATTGCATCTCTGAACATTGCAGTGTATGAACAGAATCTTTAGCTGCCATTTCTAAGTGCCCTCTCATGTTTCAGTCATTTAAGGGCATGTGCAAATCTCATCAGTTTTTGTGGATACAGCATTGTGATGTAGGTTTCATGCAGCTGCAACACCCCAGCATCAGTTGAAAGTCTTCCCCAAATTTCTTGGGTAATTCAGGAAAGGTGTAAAATACACACAGCACTGCCCCCAGCAGGCAGGTAGAAGTACAGGTGTTGAAAGCACCTCTGGGGTCTATCATGCTGAGAGCCATTCACTGTGTTTAAAAGAGCCTAAACTTTAGCATTGGAACCAGTAACATGTCTTACAAGAACCTTCACCTGTGCAATGTCCATTGCAGAGTAAGCTTTCTGCTTTTAGGTAATGTGCATTTCATCTGTTGTAAAGATACGCATGAAAAAAGGACTGGCATTAGCCACATATCCATAAAAGCCTAGCAACCAAGAGTATTATCTTTATTCACAAGAAGTATAGCACTTTTAAGGTTCAGAAACATATATAAAAATTGGGTTCTGAAATGGTCGTTTTTCCCCTCTGCTATGCCATTATAGCGATCAGCCAAGCTTCTGCAAGGTAAATACTTTTGAAAAATAAGTGGAAATTTGCTGCAAATCAGTCCCTTTTGTGCATGGCCACAGGAGCATGTTGAAATGTTTGGACACTAATACCCATTCATTTTCTTGGCTCCATAAATAAAAGCCGCCAGCTATGTGGCGGCCGTGAAATGGTATTCTTCAGGACCCAGCAGGAAGCCCCATCCTTATTACCACTGCAGGGGGCAGGACAGGCCCAAAATAGCAAGACAACTAAATCAAGACATTTTCAATGTCTAACAAAATGACTGTGGTTTAGAGAGAAGCAAAAGGTTGGAAAAAAATTGGACAGCTTTTATACTTAGCGTAATACCTTTGTTAAAAGAGTTCAGATAAGAAAATAAGATCTTAAAAAAAACCCCATAAGCATATTTCTGAATATCATTTGAAATATGTAAAGATCTTATGGAATCATCAACAGTGCACTGCTTTCTGAAAGGACATCCTGTTTGAGTCATCTTTTACAAACGGCAATCCGCGGTTCGTAGGAAATATCTTCTGGCAATATCATTCTGTTTCTTGGTTTTTGATGGAACTAGCAGGTTTGAGAAGAGATGCTGAAAATTGGTCAGTAAAACTAGAAATCTTTTTTTTTTTTTTTTTTTTTTTTTTTTTTTTTTGGTCCACAAAAAATAAGAACATTCATGCATTCATGAGGAGAAAAGATTTAAGATGAAATCATTGATATTTCTATAGCTTTATTTAATTTTTTATGTACTTAATATGCCAGGAAATGATGCTAGACTTTGGTGTAGCAGCATAGTAAAGGGCTTCAGTCAAAATAAAACCTCCATTCATACAGCGTACTGTTCTTTCTAAGTAAGCCATGCTTACCTAGGAAAAGATTAAAGCACTTTTAATAAGTGAACTTCACATAGCTGTGGTACTTTAAGTGTACAAAGAACAGTTCATGGGATACCACCTTGCTTAAGGTAATCAAAGATTAGACCAATGATGTTATAATGAATTCATAGCTCATTTCAGTACTTCAAAACCAGCGTATGTAATTCCCTACAACTACACCACAAAATTACATATGGGGAAGATTTGATTTTATTCTACTTTTAATTGTTTATTATTTTGGTTATAAATTTACTTAAACCAAGTTGAAGTAAGAGAATGCCTTGTGCATTAACAATTCAATGAAGTATATATGTATACACATATATAAATAGAAGTACATTTGTATACACTTACAAACACACATTTTGTAGAAATAAACAGTTACTCAAAATTCATCATTATAGAAAGAAATATTTAGCTTTAGCTTTTGTTTCAAGAGAAAATAAGTACTTTGCTTGAACATTGTTCATTTGCACTGCCAAGTAGAAATTGCACAATTAAGACACAAAACATCAGGGAAAAGTCTCAGTGTATTACTCAGATTAACAGAAAAAAATCAGAGTTAAAAACAATCCTTAGTGGATTACTGAGTATTGTTTTGTAAGCTATCGAGGACTTTTTTGCAATAAAAATAATGCCTGACAGTAGAAAGGGAGAAACACAGTTAAAGTTCTCTTCTGGAGTGACCAATGCACACATCACTTTATCCTGGTGCTGCCATCAGGCTCAAGTTGCCTGACTACATAGACTTCCTTCATGTTGATTCTCCTAGCTCTGCTCTGAAGTAAGCCATACTGTGCAGGGAGATTTGGCACATGATAGGAGTGGTTCATATTCATGCTCTGTCCCTGTCTGGAGAACAGAACTAGTTAGCTCTTTGGCTCAACAAACTCAAGTCTGAAGGGTAAGGCAACATAGCTGTTGTTCATGCAACCAGTTATACCTTACAGTAAAATGAGGAGGATTCAGATAAACTCATCCTTATGATTAGGCATGTGCATGCATACTGAGATTAACTGTAGAACTGGAAATCTGATATAAAGGAAGGAATGCAGTAGAAAAGTCTAATTGTTGCCTGTGTTTTCTGTAACAGCTGAAAGAATCCTTTAAAAGGTGATTCTAATCATTCACAGTAAAGACATACAGAGTTTCTGCAGTTTCATTATAAGTGAAAGCCAGAATAGTCCATCTCCACACTCTATAGATCCCTGCATCATTTTGTTTCATCTTCTAGCTGTGTGGCACAGGTTTTGCAGACAGGGCAGTTGTGTGTCCAGTCTGGTGGTAGCCATAAACCTAATCCTTGAGCACAAGAGCTCAGGCAGCCTTCCGCTTCCCATTACATGGGCAACTTAAGATACACCTTTGGGGCACTGACAGTGACCCAGATACATAAGGCTGCTCGCTGCCCAGCTGTACAGCTCACCTTCCTGACCTCTTGGTTTAAAAAAGCAAAGGATCAACCTGTCTACAAAGGAAACAGTAGCAAAGCATACACTGGTGTCAGGACTATCATTATCATAATTGGCGCTGCTCAAGTAATTCAGACATTAAGCCTGTAATCTGTGCTGCTGTTTTTATCTGCTTCACTTACAAAGTTACAAGGCCAACATTCATTGAAACCAGTGGAGATTCATCCTCTTGCTCGTTTACATTTGGCCTGCTGAATGCAGGAAAAAAACTTGCCAAATTCTTCGAAAGCTTGTATTTGAAATATGACTTCCAGAGTAATTAACCCTGCAAGCAGGATTTAGCAAACTTGTGTTTGATACGTGAAAGGAATAATACCTGAAACATCTTTCTTATGCTCAGCCTTTTATGACTCAGACGCTAATGCTTGCAATAAACATTAGCTTTCCTAATAAAAACTCTAGTATTTCAGAGCTGGCATGCAGTATGTTAACTGCATCTGGTGTCAACTGGAGATAATTAATATTTTTATAGGTGTCTTCCATCCACTGTAGTTTAAATGGGAGTATCGTAGGGTGCTTACATCAAAGCTGGAGGCAATTGAGAGCAGTGGCTTGCATTCTAGGATGAACTGATAGTAGACCAATTTTTATAGGATTGTAGAAGCTAAATGTGGCCATGGTTCATGCAGAGAAGCACTTTTTCCTTGTAGCTCTCACAATTCAGTGCTAATGCTCATGGCTTGTTTGCTGCAAGGTAACTGGAGAGATAGACAGAGGGACAGGAGACAGATAAACTGACAAATAGCTATGCCTGTACTTAGACAAAGCACACAGTGACCCAGACAAACCACACTTTTTTTCGCTCTTTCTAAAGGCTTTAAAATTGTGCTCTATCAAGCATTTACTTGTGGCAGAGATAAGATTTATCTTACAAGCCTGGGCTAAAATTAAAAAGAGAGATGAAATAGCACAAGTGGTGCTAATATGTGTTTTGAAGCGTACCAATCGGCCTAGTGCAATGTCACAGCCCTGGGCTACATTTGCAAGTGGTCGAGCATCTCCTTTTTAAAAGGTTAACCTACAAAGAGCACACAAGCCCCTCTCTATGAATATGGGCAAACACCCAGGGAGCTCCGCAACAATAAGAAAATAATGACATCAACCTGACCATGCTTAAGTACATAACATGCTGAAGGTTCACGGTTGTGTGGCCTGGAACAATAAAGGAAAAATAAAGAAGCCTGCTTGGTAGGCCCCAGCTGTTATTAGCCATGCTGTGAGATCAAGGGAAGGTATGATATGGGCTGCCATTTCAATTGAGTCCAGGTTAATCTCTCAATTTGTGGAAAAGAAAAACTAAAAAAAAAAAAAAAGAAGAAAAAAAAAAAAAAAAGAATCAGGAGAGAAAGCGGTTTTCACTCCACAGTGCTACATATGGGACAAATAACAATATCCCTATTTACATAATCTGTATTTAACCCTTTCCTAATAGAGACTTAATTTCCTAAGAGTCACAAACTGCAGATTTAATTTCCCTTCCCACTGAAATGAAATATCAAGCCTCCGTTAACTGTTTCTCATTGGTGCTGCTGACGTTTGCATCTGACATCAAATGCTGCCACTGTTTGCCAGGGGGAATGCTGGTTGCTGCAGGGGGATCAGAAATGGCTATAAGTAGCTGTGGATGCCACTGACTTTCTGTCACTGATCTGTTTCTAGCACTGAGTAAATCATTTAAAATTTGTGCTATCATTTACAGATGTGAAATACGGCAAATAAAGCGAAGCGCTCTCACCAGTTCTTTCAATTAATACATTGCGTTTCTAGAGTGAAATGCTTTGTAAATGAAAAATCATCCCATTCTAAAGAGGCGGTATTGTGCGAAGGCAGTGTGGTGACTTGATCTAATAGCTGCTCTCGACGTGTCAGAATCTGCATTGATGAGAGCAGGGCGGCAAAGCCAGGTTTCTCAGAAGTCGTGCATGAGCATCCCTCAGGCTCAGGTCAAGGCAGGATTCTCCAGCAGTTCTGCTATGGAGATCTGCTTTCCTGCAGGCATGAAAACTGAAATGGTACCTCTTTAGGGGTATAATATGTAATAATAGCACAGAGATACTGTATTGTACCTGTTTAATTTGTAGTTTCTGATGTGTTTCGCAGTCTATGAGGTTCCCTTGGGGAGATGCTTAACTTCTCCTGACTGCTGTTCTCTGCGACAGCCCTCTGGAATATGGGGAGATTATTTCTTCCCCAAGAGCAACCAAGCATGATCACAGAAGAAGAGGCGGGGGAAAAAGGAGTCTGCAACAAGGGCTGAGGCTGAGATACTCCTGGGGACAAGAAGCAGACAAGCCTTAGGCAGTGAGAGCACGGGGCTTCCAAGGGAGTCAGGGGACTGCGTGGAACTTGTCAGAATTTAGAAAGTCACTGAGTTGCTGATCTGAGAGCAAGGCTGTGGGAAATGACCCACCTTACAAGGACATGGGAGGCAGGGAGAGAATTTGCTAAATTTTGCATTCCATTTTTGTGTTCCTTAATCTTTCTGAGGTTTCTTTCATTTGGAAAAGTTATGTCTGGCTTAAGAACAACTGGAGTTTGCAAAGCTAAAGCTGTGTTCTTGATGTGCTTCCTTTACAGGAAAAGCTACAGGCAGAGTCATCTCAAAGCTCTGCTGATTCAACATTGGCAGCATTGGTAACAGTTTAAAAATGTGACTTTTTTTTTCTCTAGATACCATGATGATCTGGATAAGTAAAAATGTGTGCATGAAACTGATCCAGGGGCAAATAGCAACTCTGTGGCAAAGGGGAAAACAATGTCCCTTAAGAATTCCAATAGCATGTCAGCCCATACACAACTATTTCTTCCTGGATTACTCCTGCATCCTTTATGGTCAAAGGCTGATCCATAGTAGGCTTACTTATTTCTGTTTTCAGTGTATGTTTTGTTCTCAGTTGTGCTTCTACCTCAGATTCTTAAGATTTTACATCATAACACTTCATTGTTTGTTCCTGGCTTAATCAGACTTTAACTATCCTAACAACAACGACAGCAACAACAAAGCATGGAGAAATTACGTTGATTTTTTCTTGAAAAGTTTAAATACAATTGCATTAAGGGGTGAGACTGAGACAAAAATTTCATTCTGTACATATGTAAAACCTCCATAAGCCACTGTATTATGGAAGACAGGAGTCTAATCAGAAACTCCTACGCAACTGGTACTTAAAAACATGTCCCTCACAGGTCGTTCATTTGGGAGAAGCATTCAGAAGTTCAGATACTTAGCTGGATCACTCCCAAACCATCCTGGACTGGAAAATGAACTAAAAAAATACAGTAAATAACTTGCATTTTTAAAACAATCCCCTTTTTTTCCCCTGTTTTGTAAGGTTCTTTAAGGGATAGAAGTTTGGGTACTACATATGATCATACAGTGTGTTATTTACTCAAAGATAGGGTGCTAAGGATTCAGGACGTAATGACTTCTATATTAATTTGCTTTGTATTTCCTATTCCCATTACAATCAGAAGTACTGAGGGGGAAAATAACCATTACATGAGCTTTTAAAAAGATCTATCAGAAACTAAGAAGATATATCTTGCTGATTTTTAATAGTTTCTCAAATTAATTCTAATATTAGTAAATTGATTTTTATATTTTTATGATACTATGCTTCTCATATATAGTAATATGTGATTTCGATGGACAGCAATCTGAAATGGTAAATGGGTAAAGTGTCGTTGTTTTTGCATGCATAGTGTTTATCAACAAAAAAAAACAAGTTTTTTATTTATCTATTATAAGGCTTTTGGCTGCACGTGAAGGCAGAAGTTTCGGCTTTTCAGAACTTAAGAATATGAAGGTCCTGCAAGTAGAACACGCCAAAGACTTGGTCAGTGCTGAAATCCATTGTGTAAAGGTAGGAATTCTCCATCAGGTGTGTTCAGAACAGAACCCAGATCTACAAAGTGCTGACTCAGTGGTCTTCTGTATGCATTTTCTTTTAATGGACTTCTGTTCACAATCAGTGGTGCTACCATGCTGAAATCCCTTGCCAGTGGATTGCAAATGAAACATTTTTTGATGCAAGACTTTGTTCTGAAACACCCAGTTTATATATAATATCTCTGTGTTTGTTTCCATGATAAACAGGACATTTCTAATTTCCCAGTTGGAAAAATTAATATCATAGAGGTAAGAATATGTTTGTTGGTTTTTGGTTTGGTTTTGTTTTTTTTTTTCCAATTTTCTCCTTGGACTTTGTGTAAAAATAAGATACCGTTGGTGCTGTGGACAAGCGTGAGACCACCAGCTAATTTTGCATAGCCCACTGAACAGTTAGATGGGAATTGCTCTTCAGGATGTTCTCTTTGACAATAAACAGAAGCCTCAAGTCTGTGTTTGGCTGCAGTTCAAAAAAATTACTAAGGAATCCTACACACTTATGTATATGAATACAAGCAACTCCACATTCCCATACAGTAAGCTTGCAACCGCAGTTATTAACATTTTGAAATGAGTAAATGCAAATAAAATGACTGAGTAATACATGTTATGTTAAGATCAGCTATATGAAAAGCAAAAGGATTAAAAGTTAATTTCATCCTTTTTAATTCAAGGGACATATAAATGGCATTCTGGGTAGAGTCAACTCCTCTTTTATCAGTCCTTTGATGCTGCTTTCTCACTGATTCAGTTGTTCAAATGCTACCTACATAATAAAATCCTGAGTTAATTTACTAAGATTTTACACCAGTGCAAATGAAAGAAGGGAAAGTGCTAAACAAGGCAATTAGCACTCTGTTTAGTGCACTCCCAAAATAAATGTAGGCAATTTACAATTTGGCAAATGGCGCTCTATCCGGATCCAAGTCATTTCTGCCTAAGGGGTTGGTGCAGTTCATTAGGGGTGAAGGGAAAGGGTCTTTGTTTTGCTTCACTTTTTAACTACATGTGTATACATACACATATACAAATACACACGTTGCTATTAAGGTCCACCCTGTTTTATAGCGCAGCAACAGATGTGACCTCTTCTGGGGTTATTGGGATTTCTGGTGGAAAAAATGTCAAGCTCTATGCTCACACTGTCCACGTCAATGACCTCATTTATGGTGATAGTGCTCCTTCCAAAGGGAGGGATTCCAAAATTGGCAATTCACTGATAACCTCCGTTGTGACTTTCTTGCCATGATGGTTTTCTGTGTACTTACACGTTTATTATCACTGGAGCTGTTCAGATCAGATCCATGAACCTGGGAATGTCCTGAGTGAAATGATAAGATAAAGTACTCTGCAACTACAACTGACTCTCTTTTTAATTGACAGGAAGACTGCACTATGACTTCTATGTTTATTCTTGTAAGCTCCTTATTAATGCAAAAATAATAGCTGTTATTAATGCGGAGTCACAGCCAGCATTAATATTTAAGATGTAAGAATGAAGGAGGTTAAATATGTGTTTATATTAGTTTTAAACAAAGAGCTCTGCAAAACAGTTAAGGCAAGTAATGATGACCGTGTGCACAGAGAGTGTATGTGATGTGAAATACCTGGTGTGTTCTGGGATTTAAATACACGCTCTTAGCGGAATATTTAGTTTCCTGCACTCTTATGCCATTGACTCTCTGAGCTGCTGCTGCTTCTTGAGAAACAGAACTAAGAATCTAAACAAAATGTGCTGTATTCTATGATATTAGGAATTTTATTTTTTTCTTTATTCAGTGAGTAGGGCTTTTTTATATGATAGATCATAAGGTAAAAGCATTCTTTTGTGCCCTCTAGCTGCTGGTTGCACAAATGAAAGAAAAAGGGAGAAAACAACCCTGTGATTATTAAATTCTCCTCATCTTTAGGGTTAAGTACCCTGGCTAATAAAGATCTCTCATGAGGATAAAGTTTCTTTCTTGGCAATGTCACATCCATTTAAGTAAAAATCATTTGGATGCTTTCAGGGATTCAAGCTGTTACCTTTACATAAAGCATCTACACCAATTCTTTGTATTGTTTTTATCCTCTGAGAAAGCCTGACACTGCATTTCTTGGTTAAGCAAACCTCCCACTGAGGGCAGGCTGTTGGATTGGGCCCTTTTGTGCTATAGAAAATTCTGTCTCACAGGAAGGAAAAGAAATCCTTATGAGTTCATGTAAAAATATAAGAACTACTTCTGACTGATGATTATACACGTTGTTTTGAACTGTGACAATTTGACCTGATTTTGAACCGAGCAATCATTATGTCTTTTGATTTCAGACTTGTTCATATCACGTTGGTGTCTGATCTGCATACCCTCATGTTTCAGCCTGTTTTATTTTCTTTGCTTGCTTATTCTACTAATACCTTTCCTAAGACAAATAAGTTCCAGCATTTTTTTAGATTATAGATTATTACTTTATTTTTTTAATTATCTGAAAATTCTCAGCACTTAAATCTCCCTTTTGTACTTAAACTCTGGAAAACATTAATGGGCTAAAACACCACTGGACTTCTCCCTGGATTCTGTTGATGTTTGTGTAGATTTGGTCTTATGTAATCTTAAATCAGAGCAAAAAGGGTCTATTTAGGGAAGTCAGAATAACTTAATAGACTGTAAGTAGAGTTAAGCACTGGCATGGATTGGGAGACAAGAGGCTGTGCTGCTGGATGTTTCCAAGAAGAGGTTGGACAAAAATGTCAGGAATAGTTCAGGTATCTGATATTGCCTTGAGGCTGCTGTGCAGAATAGACAGTCCCTCTCAGTTGTTCTCATCTTGGTGTTTTTATGATTCAGTGCTCTTGCGCATTCCAGGCAAAACTGATGCTTGATTTGCATTGCCATCGTTAGAGCTACTCCTTCCCCTAAGGGTTGTGACTACATTTTGGAGATGTTAAATGATATCGATGCCCTTCCCCTCCCAGTCTGTGGCAGAGAAGGAGGTTTGTCAGCCTCCAGGCTGTCAGCAGGCTGTTCTCATCAGCTGTAGGCTTAGTTACATCTTCACCTTGCTCATGATTTGCTTAGGCGGGCATTTTCCTTGAACCTTACTTAGTGTAAAATGAAGGAGCCTTTGCTGAACTGTAAGTAATGCAATGGAATTCAAAGTACATCTGGATCTTACTCCCATCTCAGAAAAAAAATAAATAAAGAAAAGGAGGAGAGCCTTTTCTCCTGTTATCAAACATTGGACATTTTTGTTATGTGCTTATTATTTTATCAAAGTTATTGAGATTGTATAGGAGCACCTGGTATCTGTCTTTGTCCCTGTGATATGTAGGCATCTTTGCTACTCTTGTCTATGGGCTGAATAACCCTAGGAGCAGACCTTGCAAGATAAAGAGCAGGAGCATAATTTCTTAAGAAACTGTTCTGCTCTGCTTTGGATTTTCCCAATATTGTCAACTCTTCATTTTGAATACATTCTTTCCCCATTTAAGGGAAGAAGTAAACTCCAAGCCTGTCTTGTGCTACAGCTTCTTTACCTTTGTCCGCCTAACTCAGCTGGTATTTAATTGGTCAGCAATAGGAGGGAAGTCTCCTTTGAGGTAATGAATATTGACTGTTTATGTTGAAATGTCACTGTGAAAAGAAAGCCCAGCACCAAAGAGGCGGAACTCAGTGTGAGAGTTTCAGACACAAAGGAGACACCAGCAAAGCACAGGCATTGAAAAGCAAAGCAACTGAAATTCAAAGAAAAGATGAAACAGAAATGGTCTACATGTGTGGGAATTCTAAGCTGCCAGTTGACAGGTGAAAAAGTCATTATTCCACCTGTTAGAACTAAGTGTAATTGCTTGTTTTTCCTAAAATAACACAGAGGCTGTGACTCTTTTTTTTTTTTCTTTTCTTTTTTTTTTTTTTTCTTTTTTTAATTTAAAATTCATTTAAACTTGTTTGCAAATACTTTACTTTTTCTTTCAAGGTAAGTGGATTAAACTCATTAGCCAATTTCTGTACCTTGTATATGCAAGAAAGAAAGGTAATACATTTGACATATCGTGTTGGATATTAGTTAATCAAATCTTGTATTCAGTGCTCTCATCAAGCAAGCTGAACAGCAACTTTAGAGTTTGACATGCAAGTTTATCATCCATTCTATAGCATTCATTGATTTAGAATGAATAAAGGCTCTTCTCCAGAAGACAATCTTAACATCAATCCACTGCATGATATATGGCCTGGAAGTTTTCATTGTTGCATAGAAGCTGGTCTTTGTTTCCCGATGCGTAATAAGGAACCATAGTGCTTGTATGAAGCTGTGGTATATTTTAAGCCATTTATATCTAGATGGCATAGGGAAACTAACCAGCAGATTTCTGGAGTCCACAAATGAGTTCAGTTCTTGAAACCACTCTTCTTTCACATCTGACTTCTTTTTTCTTTTTTTTCCTGATGACCTCTTGGGAACTCTGCTGAATGGGTTTTGCAGAACTGACCTGGTGCTATGGAGCATTACCTCAAGTTGTCCCATTTTGTTCATCTGAGTCCTTTAGTATTAAGATTTGGTACTCAAAGAAATTTATATTTTTGATTCTAACACAGACTTTATTGCTTTTGGTAAAATCTTGCATTTCAAGTAAGGACTGAGTTTATCATTTTTAGCCATAGACATTGTTAATTTTAAAAGGTAGCCATATTTTATCATTCATAGGTGTCCTCCTATTTGATTTTATATTTCAGATCAGTGAATTCCACTAAGAATCTTTGGAAAAAACAATATTGAATAAGTGAAAGCTCTTGTAAGTCAGTGTTGCTGAAACAAAATATATTGCAAACACATTTCTGCTTTTTCTGTGAAAAACTGCTGAAAAACTTAGAGTAGTTCATATGTACTTTATATTAAGTGGGGTTATTTTTTCAAGCAGATAAGAAAATTGCATGAATGGTGCATTCTTTCAGATATCTCCATATAATTATTTTCTAATCACCATCTTAGCTTTGGCACTTAAAATACTCATGTGGTGTTTTTAAAATGTTCCCTGAATCAGACAAGCATTTGAAGCCAGTAGGCTTTTGTTTTTTATTTTCTCTTGGTGAATCATTGAACAATTTCTGCCTAGCCTCAATCTGGGCCCATTCATACAATGTCTCCATCTGAGACATCCTGAAGCCCTGCAAACAGTGAGTTGCTTGAAATAGAAGTGTTTCGCCAGGACCTGGTCTAAAAACAAAGTGTTATTAAATGTATTAAATTTGTAAGAAAACATCTGCAAAGAGATCAGCTAAATTTTGTTGTCAGTGCTATTTCTATCAGGTCAGCAAAGGCTTTGAAATTTAATGCCTTCCACAGCTATTTCTCAGCACAAGGGAGGCCATCTCCTACAAACATGATGATGATCAGGGAGAGCTGGTCTCCTTTCAGGGGACAAAGATGCTCTGAATGTGTTTGGTAGTGGTGGGTGATTTTGTTTTGCTTTATTTTTTTTTCTATGATCATCCAATGACATCAGGAAAGTTTATGTAAGTCTGAAGAGCAAGCTGCTTTTCACTCATACTGAAACAAAGCCCTTGGATTAATTGAGGCTCCTAATTGGCTCTCTTGTACATTAAAAATAAATATGAATATAAAGTCTGTTCAAACTCCAACTTAGTGGCAAATGTATTTTTACAATCTGAAATGCTGTAGCTCAACGTACAAATCAGTTACTTTTGTGTGGGTCTCGAGCTTGGAGCAATGACTGGGCTAGGCTAAAATCCCTTATGCTCTCCTTGCTCTTTATTCCTCTTAGATTTTCTTTTTCTTTTCTTTTTCAACATACTTTTACATGTTTACTGTTGTCTTTTTAAGTGTATTTGAACTGTTCATGATTAAGGTCCTCAAAATGCAACCCTCTACAGCAAATGTTTATTTCATACCTTGCTGGATCATTCCAAAATACTTAATTTAGCCTTATATTACTTTGTTTTGACTGTTGTATCTCCACACAAATAGAAGATAACATCTTTAGTCACAATTCTGTGTTATGTTTGAACTCTAACCTGTGACATTCACCTAGCTCGATCTAACAAGCTTTGTGCTCCCTGTCCAGATGAAGAGTGATACTTCTTCATTAGCAAGATCAGTTTCACCTTTAAAAACCCTTTGCTTCCCGTTTGCATTAAGCCAGATTGAGATGTCTTGGGTCATGATGACATTTCGGGAGTATTCAGAAGCAAAAGAGGAAGTCATTACATCTGCAGTTCACCTGCAAAGAAGATGTCATTAAAAGAGGAAGCAAAATGAACCCCTGTCAACTTGTTAGGGCCCAAAAGGTAATCCTGCCATCATATACGGTGCAGAATATGATATAGATTCCTATTATTACTGACAACAGATAACTTGCTGGTGTAAAAGGTTCTCTTTTCCAGAAAAGTTCAGGTGATACTAAATTTATTAATGTGTCAGTTTGAGGAGACGTGATGTCATTTCTGTTGTCTGCAGAGATGAAAACTAGTCTCCTTGCTCCTGTCTACACACTACCATCTTAATTTCTTTTACTGTGCACCTTGTTGCCATCTGTGGAGAGGAGAGCAAGGGGATGAGGGTGAAGTGTCAGGAGAACTGACTTTTTCAAAAGACCCACTGCAATCTGACATTATCATTTTAACCTGCCTTTTTCCAAAACAAAAACTTCTTTCTGGTGAGCAGTTGATCTGATCCTGTCAGGAGGCTACTCATTTGAGTAGAAGCTTTACCCAACCTTATAGGCTTACAGAATTGCAATTTTGTTCTTTTTTAATGTTCTTCAGTTCAAAACATATACCTAGAAGCACAGATTATATGCTTTTCTACTTGATATAAAATCCAACAACAGTTTTCCAACTCTAGTATAATTGGAAAGGTACTTGAGATTTTCAGCCTATAGAGATGTGTGGTATGCATATATAGACATACTGGTACCAGCTCTGAGTGGGTAGAAGTTTGAGTCATGCAAGTAATTTCAAGCAATGTCTCTGTTTTTTGGAACTAAAATTGATCATGAAAGGCCCTGCTTGTGGAAACAAGCTGAGATGTTTGTCCACTTTTAACGAATAGCTGAAATGCTTTTTAGGTGTATTACATACGAACAATTTCATCCTGAAATGTGTTCTCTACCTTGTAGACCTGGAGACACCAAGCAGCTGAAGAAACGAATATGAACACCATTAATGTAAATGGTATTACTTAAAAATGAATCCAATGAATGCAATCTGGTTTATGCAATCTGTTTGTTTTGGGGTTTTGAATATTGTAGTAACAGGAAATATTTCTTTCACTTCCAAGGTGTCATATGCTGATTCTTTACAACATGTTCCTATGAGTACTGTAACAACTCATCTGATGCTGATCTTAATGGTTTTTTGAACTGCTAATAGTTCAGATTTGGACTAGGTGTACTTCAATTGATGATGTGAGCATTCCGTAAATACCAGAACTAGCATGTTTACAGCCCTATAGTTGATTGATATCTCATAATGAAGAAAGCACCTGGAAAAATTATAAAGAAAAGTCACTAATTGGTTTAACTTAGGTCGTCCACTTCATATTTTATAAATGAAGAAACTTTTAAGGAATTGCTGCTAGAAGCCATCTGCTAACTATATAAAAATGAATGATAATCATCAGGTTCTCCATGCCGTTTACAGAAAGTATCATCAGAAAAAAAAATACAGCTGGTTTCTTCAAAGTAAGAGCAATGTAAGAACTCAAATTTAAAGCCCCTAATAATTGTCAATGTAATATAAAGTGTTAATCAGTCTGGTATATACAAACCTGTCAGCAGTTCTGGATCCCTTCACTATATATCAGAGAGACTACTTGTGGTCACTTTTAAGAGCTGCCAGAGGAATTTACAATAGTAAATTATGATTTATTATTCCTTCCAGGACATCTGAGGTTTTTGTTCCCAGTTCTGCTTCCCTCTTTTGTCAACTGTTTTCCAGCAAAGACAATATCAGGCTGCGAAACAACCAGAATGTGTGCACTTCTCTTGCATTGTGCATATTTTTGCAAGTAATTAAACTTTTGCTTCTTGTCTTTTCTAACCCCCTCAGTAACCTATTGAAGCAACTCTCAAGGGAAAACGAGACAATCCAGAAAGAGACAGCCATAATGCCAAAACAAAACCCACAGAAACAAAATTAAAAAGGGGAAAAACCTACACTTCAGCAATGTAAGTAGAACTTTGGCACTCGCTCATGTAAAGACATACGCTATGTTTTAATTGATTTCCCTTGCAATCCTATTGAAAGGCTATCATGTGCATAAAATATGTGGGAATACTTCCAGCTATGTTTTAATGTGAGGAATACCACATGAGCTTACTAGTAGGGAGTTTCTTGGTACATTTTAAGTGAAAATAAAAATAATGCATTGTAGAAAGAAAACAATGTCATATAGAAAATCCATATGCTACTTTGTTGAAGTAAACGCCAGAAACCACATCTTTCCAATTACAGAGCTTCATGCAGTTACAAGGGCTCATACAATTCACCCTGTTGACATATCAGTCCTGAGAAAATTAAACTTCCTTCACCATAAAGAGATGCTTTCTCCTGTGTTAGCAATGCTCTGCTTGGTTGTATTGCATGTAGCAGGTGTAATTTACTCTGGACCATTTAGAACAACTCAGGTTAAGCAGTGCTGGGAGTTTTGTCAGGGTGATAAAGGAGAATTACACTGCACCCATATATGGTAGACAATGCATGGACAACATGTAATATTCTCTGTAGGTAAAGTTCACTTCTGGGCAGAAAGCCAACAAAAGGCTCATGCACCACTTAAGTCCCACTTAAACCCTATTTCGAAGGCTTAATAGTACATAGGCCATGTTCTGGCCTCTTGCCCAGGAGTGAATTTTGCCATGTTAGCATCCCCTCTCTCTGCATGGACAGAGAGCAAAAGGGTAAAGCTTTTCTGCTGGGCGGTGAGCTGATTTCTGGAAGACAACATCAGTATTCTTTATTCAAAAGAAAGCAGCAAATCCATCTCTCCTGGTTTAAAGCTAATCCACCTTCCATTTGTACCAACAGTTCTGTCCTGCAAAGCTGGAATATATCTAACTGTTGATACACAGCTGCTATTGATATCTCTCTGTGGCTGTCCTGCACTGTTAAAGATCTTCTGCTGTCCTTTTCCAAGCTTGGATTAATTTTGCCTCACTGGTGACCATTAAGTGAATTAGAAAATTTTCTCTCTGCTGTTCTAAAGATTTCTGAGATTACTGTGCTTGTCCGTCCTGTAATCTAGAGTGAAAAAGATAATGCTGTGAAGGTGTTTTCCATTTCAAGAGCTCTCTATATGTAACAATATCTAGAAAGTATTTCTGATTATCATTAGCTTACAGTACCTTGTATTTTCATCTCATATATGGGGCTCACGTTGCTGTTTACTTGCAGGTGGTTATGGGAAGAGCCCCTGAAGTAGAAGACAATCTCAAAGATGAACATGGTGAGTCCTTGTCCTAAAAGAAAAGCTTTTTTTGTATCATGTTTCTGCTACAATCAATGAATGTTAAACATACAATAGCATTATGGGATATGGCTACTGAATGATATACCTGAATACTGAATGATATACCTGTAATCTGTACTGATTAAGTAGACTGGAAATCTGATTTCCTGATGAGCTCTTTTAACTGTGCATTTCCTTCCTAGATCAAACTAAATATATGGTACTCATTAATTAATACTTTCTCTTCATTTTTAAAATGGAATACTTTACAGATTTACTTGGAATATCCTTTAGAGACTATTTAAAAGATGGAAGTTTATGCCCATTAAAAACAGAACTCCTTTCTGAAAACTGACTTTGTGTCACCAAAATACTTCTGAGTTTCCAAAAATATTTTGACACATTTTATGTTTCAGTCTTTATAAGCGGACTTTTTTTGTACATATTCTTATTGTGTTTTCATTACCAGTGTTGTTTTTAATTAAAAAAAGACTGTTTTGTTACAGTGGATGATTTCAACCCACAAAATATCCTATTGTGCTTGCTATCAAAACAAACAGGTGCACACAGCAGCATGCACGGTATGCAGTGCAATTAAACAAACAGTTAATGTGAAGATTTAAGCCCAACTGAACAATGTGAGTTCAAGTGATATGAAGTGAAGCCAAGTGTTCTGGATGAAGGGCTCAGTTCTGAGGGGCTCTGGAGGGAACCCAGAACCTGCTGATCTTTGTGGGAATTGTGGGTACTTTAGAAGATATGACAGGATTAGTTTCTCAGTTTGAAATATCTGTGAATTTTTATCAATAGGAGAGCTAGTTTTCTCTTGAAACACCATGCTCCCTCCTGCCCACACATGAAAAACTTCTTCTGTTCAGATCTTTGTACAGGTTTCATAAGATAGGAATATATAGAAACTAAGTATGTTAGAAGTCAAGTAAAGCATGACTTGAAGTTAAAGAAAGGTGTGTGTGAAGTTTCCAGACATCTCAGGTTCCTGTGTAGCTGGCCCTTATGAATGAAGTAATTAATTTTTAAAGACAAGTTACTAAGTTTGGAATTTTCATGGACAAAACACACTTTACAGCAATTGTCTGTCTTTCCTTACCACAGATTCAGAGTTGCGAGTGTAGGGAAATCAAGGGGACAAAACAGTGATATAGGGAAATTCTCTGAGCTAAAAGGCAAACCAACCTGTCCTTTCCTTTCCTGACAGTGTGCTGTGTGCCTGTCTATGAATATTTCATTAATGCTGGGCTGGGGCCACTGGTTCAGTTCAGACTCCCAATTAGCACTCTGCACCCAACTGTCTGTTGTTATCTCTTTTTATTCTGCTGTGATGTCTTCATTTATCTCAATGGATGATTCCTTTAAGTCCCACCCTTCCTACCCTTTTGCTCCCTTTCATGATACTTTGATCCCTGTAAGCTTCATGTCCTCATCCTGCAATGGAAAGAGCGCCTTGTCAGGTGTCCCTGGGAACTCTGGGGAAGGAGTTCACTGTCTTTGTCTCATTGTCCCATGGACATCCTAGCTGTAACAGCAGGAAATATTTTCCTAATCTAGTCTGTGATGTTACTTCTTTTATTGGCCAAATATCTTGATTTCTCAAATGGCTGAGCAGTCCCTCCATCCACTATTCCTTTACAGCTCCTCTACATAAATAATTGTTACATACTGTTCTGGGTCTAATCTAGATTTTAATCTCTTTTAGGTAACGAGGAGCTATATTTGTTCTGAAGAATGCTGTGCACATCTATAGCAGGATTTCTATCAATAATATCAATTTATTCTTTTCACAAAAGATTGTGGACACAGCAAAAGATGAGTTTCCCAAGCTCTGTAGATGCAGGATGTGATGTTTGGTAATACTAAGCTGTTTTATATACTTTTGATGTGAAGCTACAGCTAGAGTTCTTAGATATTAAGATTATTTGTATCTCTATAACTCAGCACTGTATCAGGAGGTACCAGTAGCTCCACATTGAAGTGGCACTGAAGAGTAGAAGGTGAAAAGCACTTTCCAGGGTGAAAATCCTAAATATCATCTATTCAAAGTTGGCATATGGTGGTCAAATGCTTCCACTTGCTAAAATAGCTAACCATCAAAACATAGTTATTGTCTTGAATGAGAAAATGGCTGCATCACCATTTGCTTCTGATAAGAAGATGACTATTCGATATGTGCTGTCTAATTATAAAACTTTGACTGCATATCCCTGAACTGGTACAGTTTTGGAGAACAGGTGATTGTTCCGTTTTGTTTCTATTTTCATTAATTTCTACTTATATTATCTGAGAAAAATCTTACATTCTATGAATATATCTATATTTAGACATTATGTGTGAAATGTGTTCATCTACCATCTTGATATAGAATGCAGTGAATTTCTGTGAAAGGGAGTAATGAAGAATGTGGTGTTTTTTTTTTGTTTTTTTTTGTTTTTTTTTCCTTGGAAAGCTCTATTAAGAGTTGTGAGCTTTACTACATAAACTTAATCTCACGGACACTTTGTGAATAATTCTCTATGGACTAGTTCCTTCTGGATTCTTGCTTTCATTTCCAGTAGTCAAAGTATTAATAGGGTTAAAGGTGCTGGCATGGTGAATTTATGGGTGACATCTTACAGTCCGTTAAAGCAAGATCACTAATGGGTGACCTTGAGGTTCGGCCATTCCAGACTCTGGAAGATCAAGTCTCAGACCCCTCCTGCAAGTGCTCTGACCTCTCCATTCTTCCCCTTTATGGCCTAACCTTTAACTCACTGATCTTTGACCAAGTTATTAAGCAAACACCTGCTTAGGTCTCTGACCAAGGACTGTAGACCAGAAGAGCTGCCATAATTTCATGTGAATTAGCTTTAATAATACCAATACCAGCCTAAGAAGAAAATCAGAGCATAGGTTTACAGTAAATAATCATGCTGCTGAAGAGCACACACAAAACGGACCCTTCAGCAGCTCTTACCTACAGTAAATCAATGCTGATCTATTTGACTGTGCTAATAAAGGCTCGTCAGCAGATATAGTTTCTTTATATGACTTGACTAGGACAATGAGTAGGTAAATTTTATTTCCTATTACTAAAGCAAGACGAAGTTTAAAATTAATCTTTTGATGCCAGGGATTTCTTGTTTGTAATAATGCACATACTGCATTAGTGTTCAACACAGTTGGTAAGAGTAACTAACAGAAATCAAGGCTGCAAAAATCTCTGACCATTTCAACTATTAAGCCCGTGTAATTTTGTCTGAATTACACATGGAAGGTTTTATTTTCCCCAGATTTCATGCATTTCTTGGTCTTTTTTCAGCCCATGCTGTATGATTTTATAAATCTGCATCATCTGCTACTCAAACTTGAATTGCTGTAGCATATGTGATTCTGTGATTTTTTTTAGTCTTTAATCACAAGAAGCAGTAGAAACTGAGTTATACAATAATATCAGACTGTATCAGTATCGTTTACTAAGTAGATTTTTAATTTCTTTGAAAAAAGTTATGAACACTTGCTTTCTCATAGCAGGTTTTCTATGATAGCTAGCAATGTGTGCATGCAATATCTTCGTGTGTACGTCCATGGAAGCGATCTACACCGGCAAGAGAGGCATTGGCAAATGTAAGTGTTATGGTGCTACACAAAATCCATCTTTTAAATGTAGCCTTTGAAAAGAATTATGAAGATAGTTCACTATTATAAGGAATAGCTTTAAGCTTTACTGCTGCTAATAAGGGAGGGTAATTAGATAAACTGAATGAAGTTTGTCTATAATACTAAGAACATCTGAAGTGACACTGCTTGAAGTTAGCATATGCCACGTGATAACAAAATATTGAATACTCACATCTCCAAATACATGAATCAATTCTGTGTTACCAACTTTAAAAGCCAGTGTTAGTAACAATCTGCGGTCCTTTGCAGTTTATCTTTCATTTTACTGACTTCTGCTAAGTTGTATCAGGTTTGTATTTCCTCATGTATGTAAAAAGAATACAGAAGTATTCCAGGATAGTGGCTGTCCTTCCAGAAGATATAGTTATATTTTCATTAGTAGAATAAAGTCTAGCTAACAATGTTGTGAATGAAATTAAAGGCAACTTAATATAAACTGTGTTCCCATCTGATGGCTGTAAAACTGTATTAAATGTTTATTGGATCAATACATGCTGTTTCCTATGTACAATATCGTTCAGACAGAATGTCCAAGTTTAAACTGATTTACATAGATTATTATTTTCCATTCCCTGACTTGATTAGTTGTAAACTTAAAGCTGGTTCAGCTGGCTAGATAACACCATTGACTATGCGTGTTTATACACTTCAAAACATGAGTGCTTTGCCTCATATATAGGTTTTCGCACTTAGAGAAAAGCCTTCCAAAATCTTTACAGGAGATCTAGAAAAGTGTTAGTTGGACAACGGGGAGACTATTGCATGAAATCTGCACTGGCTGGTACTCTACGTCCTTATGCAAAATTGGCAGCTTCTTTTTGAGTTAAGAGATGGAATGACGTGGTGAGGTATTGGTTTGAGAGAGGAGGTAAGTTAAAAGATAATCAATAACAATAAAAGTTACAAAGCAAAGACTGTAAACAGTAAATGGATTTTAAAATGATGTCTATTTGAATGCTCTCGCTTTACACAGCCATTAATTAGTGAAACACAAGACCAGATGATTACAACACAACAGAGATGTTCAGTTAAATGCACTTCCTACCTCTTTTCCTATCTGTCAGTATACAAGGTCAAATTTTGCCCAGATTTAAACAAATGCATCATCACTGAACTCATTTTCTGCCCTGAGTCACACCAGGCGATTCCACAGATAATGAATTTTTCTGTTTCATGAAAAAATACAGATAGCCAAGACCTTGATTGAATGCCCATTAGAATCAGTGTAAGTCTTACCTATGACTACAGTGAGCTTTTAATCTAACCTTACATAGTCGTGAAATATCCATAAGGTATGGATCACATCAATCTATACCGTGATATATTAATATTTTATTAATATAATGCAAGTTCATATTTTTTGTTGTATGTTTAGCAGAAAATGATGTTAGAAGTGCTTAAGGTGGATCGAGTTTGGGTCATAGTTATGTTGGAAGTCATAAAAATATGAAGAAAAATGAATGGTATAAAGCTTTAGCATATAATAGTATTTAACTTTTATAGTGGCAACCTCTCCTTGTTTAGAAATAAGAGGTAATTTAACAATAGAAATATTGAGTTATGACAATATATGAGATCATGATTCCTTTTTAATACAGTTGTGGACAAATTTTACTGCAACGTAGTTTCAGTTCTTAGTTGCTTATATCTTACTGATTCACCGTGCAGTTAACTAATAGTCTCTTCTGGTGTGATGTGTATGTTGGGGGTGATGTTAAAGAAAGGTTTTCTGACAATAACAAAAGCAAACAAATTTGTTTTTCCCTTTGTTCGTAGCTGCTCCTAGTGGTTAAAATTTGCATTCTTTTAACTGTAAAATTAGAAAACATTTTGAGCCTACCATTATAGAGCAAGGAAATATAATGTGATTTTATTTGATGAATAAACTGAATTGTGTTTATTGATTATTCGAGGAGAGAATTACTTTAAAATATCATTTCAGGTAACGTCAAAGGGAATGTAGGTGCTCTGGCATATGTAAGATGAAAAAAAAAAAAGAGGGTATTCCTGAAAGAAGAATGCACATCAGTCAAAGGCATCAATAAATAAAGCTCTTTTTCATATGTAAATGGGAATTTATAAAGTAAAGAAGGTATTGTTTTATAAATAGTGAGATAATATTCTTGAAAAAGGTTACCAGTGATTACATAAGTTATCTCTTCCATAAAGAAATTTAGAGCTCATAGTTGCTCTTTTCATTAAAAAGGCTTTTCATCTAGTCTCATGCAGAAAGCCAAGCTCTGCATTTTAATTAGAGATAATAAATAATTATATCACTTAGGAAACTGAAGCTATTAAAGTCTTTTTGTGATGCTGTATAACTATAAATCTCTCTAAATATATAGGTATATACATTCAGCTTTTGATTCACAGATCACGTTAAAGTAGATAATATAATAGCAATATAAATATGAGCAATAGTCAGGGCATTTTAAAAAAGGGTAAAATACCTTTATGTATTTGCAGCACAATAAAGCGTCTTAAACTCTGACCAGCCAGGCCAAAATATTAAGTGGTCTCTCTATAGTTGTAAATAAAGACGGTATGAAACCCTCCCCTCCAAAAAAATTATAAATAAATAATTATTGTTATTATTTTAAAATGCAGCAAGGAAATGTCGGGTGACTGGTTTTAATGGGGAATATGTTCCCCTTGATGTGAGCAAGTGTGGATGAAGTCCTCAGAGAGGAAGAACATGGTATTGGTTTTAAACAGCTACATCACCTCTTAAGAGAGCATTGAAACCTTCTCTTTCATTTGATCTTCTGATTCCAAGTTCTTCTTTTTTTATCATCACACACAGGGGCATCTTCTCTGCATGAAATTAGTGAGCCAGAGTCAAGGGCAGAAAAAAACAGAGACAGACAGACTTCCTCAACTTATACACCCCACAGGGACCAGCTGATGTTGAAAAAGCAGAGAAGTGAGCCATTAAAGTACGGTTTGGGATTGACACTGACCTAGGCCTGCCATCCAGCATTGTCCTGCCATCTGCACAGACATGAACTTTGCCTCTAAAATTTGGCTTCTCAATTAACATGTCCAGCTGGGGGGAGAATTCCGTCATTTGCCTAATATCATTATTGCCACTGCTCTGACATATTAATATTAAAAATATATGTGAACAGATCAAGGATTTGCCTAAGCACTTCTCTTTTTATTTCACATAATAGGCAGGAGGTGAAAGAAGACACAATATAATTTGAAAAGCATAACCCTGATTAGGCAGTGATTGGTACACAGCTAGAGCTCACATTTAAAAACATTTTCATTATTAGCAGTGCCTGTCAAATGCAATTCCTTTTTTTTTTTTTTTTATTATTTTTTTTTTTTCCCCTGTTGTGCATGCAGATGCGCGATGATGTGATTTTTTTGAGGTTTCAGTAAACAGAATAAGAGAGAGACCTCACCGAGGTATGTGCAGAATAGACGTTTTAAGATGGTATTTTTGCAAGTGGACATTCTTTTTTAACCGGTGATGTTTTTTCAAGGCTAGGCATAGCAGAGGCTTCGAATGTGTCTTTGTGGTATGTTGAAACCACCAAGCTATCTGGAAACTGGATTAGGCCTTAGGAGGATGAATAGAATGTTACGTATTGGGAGTAAGAGAGACTGAAGAAACAGTGTTTATAAAGCTTGGTACCATGCTGCTCCTTCAGAGCTCAAAAGATGCATTAAAAGGTTAACTAATAATAACATTATATTTATTTCCAGTCCCTGGTGGAGATAATAACACATGTTCTGTATCCTCTCCTACAGTATGCAGCTAACGTGAAAAACTGACCTTGAAAATATTTGTGTTCTGCCTGCCTCCAAGTTCTAGGCTGTTTTCAGCCATGAGCCTACAGATGTGTATGTGCTTGCTTACTTTTTATACCTGTGAGTGATCACATTGAGCTCAACAGCCTGGGGGAAAACTAAATGTACCAATAAGTGAACACATCTCTGTAAAATCCACAGGCTCCTTTGAAAATCACTCCCTTGGTGTGTTTGTAAGTGGTGGGAATTTTCAGAAGCAACTGAGCTGCTCAGGCATACAAATAACCATTGTTTTTAACCAGCCCCCATGCTACTTAACTCTTATAGGCACATCTGAAAAACCAAACCAAACCGACCCACAAACTATTCCTCTCACCACAATGCAAAGGATTTCTCAGGTGTCTCCTCATGACTCCTAAATAAGGGCTAATTCCCTTCCCTGCTGCAAGCTCTTGGAAGTTCAGCGTGGTGCTGAGCCCACTGAGTCAGAGGCTGTAAGGAAAGGAGAACAGCTGATAAACATGTGGCATGTTCCCAGCAAGGTATTTTGCATCTGTGGAGTGTTTGTGTACCTTCTTGTGACTTGAAATGTTACAAGTCTTTCAAACTGCCTTTCTATTTTGCTTTAAACCTGGCTTTGCTGTTGGATCCAGTCTTGTCCTCTTCAAGTTGTAAGGTAGACAGATGGTAACGTGAGTGATCTCTGCTGCTGGCATGGAGGTATCTTTGGGAGGGAGGACCTCATTTGTTCACAGGTATAGAAGCTGGGGATGTCCTCAGATCCTACCATGATCCCCTTCATAATTATTTTCCCCTTCTCTGTCAGAACAGTTTTACCTGAAATGCTCCAAGTTTGGTTTTACAGCATTTGCAGCTCTTTTCTCCCTCCAGTGTTGTTTTTCTTAGGGAGGTAGATGAAATCCTTCTGTTGCTGGGTTTATTCCCTCTTGTGAAAAATAAATCTGCTTTCAGAAATGCTTCACTTTCCTGCAAGCTCTTCCGTCTCCTTTCTTATGCCCAAAGGCACTCTGAGCTGAGCTGATTTAAGTGTTTTGAAGGAGGACGTTGGAAATGTTGATATATAACTCTAAGGCACCTTCGTAAACATATGCTAGAAATGGATTATGGCTTTAATTCTTTATTCACACTTCATCTTTCCAAATGGCTGATTTTCATCTGTTTATTCCAGTATCATGTAGGCGAGGGAAAGAAATTTGGATCTTGTTTCTTCTCCCAGCTTCTACTAGTTATAATGTGGTTCCATTCACACCATTAAGGTCCATATTTCAGAACTACCCAAGAGTTAATCTGGGTTTTGTTGCCCAGATTCATGTGTCAGAGAGTTGGAGTATCATTCAGTTTAAGTGCAGCTGAAGGAACACAGGACTTGTGAAGTCGCTCCGTCTCTGTAGTAAAAATAAAACCAAAATGAAGGGAAATTTCTGGAAATGATACGTGTGTTCTTGATGTTCTCATTTGCCTTGCCAAGCAAGATCCCAGATAATTTTACCAAGTCCAGTGAACTGGGCCTACATAATCATTAGAAAAGTATCTGGATGAGTCAGTACTTTGTCTCAATAAATTTGTGGATCCCAGGGCATGTAAATTTTTGGAATATAAATATCTCTTTTAGCTTTATATAAACTCTGGCTACTACTTATTAACATAACTCCTAAAAAAAATCCCATGGTTACTTTTGGACTCTACAGGTATTTAAGTGTAGGGCCTGGGTTAGAGATGTTGGCTGAGGACTCTCAGTTCTGCTTTTTTAATACCAAATGGGTTTGCATTGTTTCTGTAGATATACCTCTGGAGTATTGTGAGATAAGCAACATAAGAACTTGACAGACATGTTAACGTCTGTCAAAATGAGACCTCAGGTACTAATGAAAGTTGTATATGTTAAAGTGAGTTCATCGTGTGTGGATCACACCTGAAGCTGGTTCTTAGTTCCACCAAAGTGTTTATGCTACCCATACTGTATACGTTACCCTACTGATACATCCAAAACTCTTCTTCTTTCTTTTCTGCAGCGTATTGGAGCTTAGCAACAATTAACAGACCTTCCCACTTTCACAGTCAGCATGTATTCAGATAATACTTTTGACAGTTTGAAAGGCTGTAACTTCTTCTTTTTTTTCTTCCCCTTCTTTAGCACATGAACTTCTCTGCCTTGTTTTTATTGAATGGAAATGCTGCATAACTATTGCAAGGAGGCTGAGACGGAAACTGGACCAGAAGCATTAACCAGCTCAAATGAGAAATACAAACTAAAAAGCTGTCTGTCCGTTTTGGAAACATGCAGATAATGTGTATGTCACTTGAAATTCACATGCATTTGGGATCTGCTAAGAAAAGTAATATACAGCAATGATATCTTTGATCATCGAAAGAACTCAGAAACATAGGAACTGTGTCGAGTGTGGTTATCATCAACCCATTTTCTATTCCCAGTGCACAAATCATTTCATGCATTCTACAACCCAAGCCACGATGCTGGGCTTCAAAAGCAATTTCAGCAGCAAAATAAGGTGCTTTTCTTCAATTTTCAAGCCATTTGTACGAGGTTAGTGTTGTTTACCCACCTGGTACACTGATATTTACATACCCCTTTAAAGAAAATTGGTAGGTATGATTTATGGAGTACTGTAAGAGCACAATTTTCCATGTAGTGCACCTAATCTGAAAGGGCACTTGCAAAGGTCACTCTGGCCATACAAATACCAAGTCTTCTCTTTGGAATAAGTTAGGATATTCATTTTTCTTGGAAAATGTCAGCAGTACCCTACTCCAGGGGTTAGTTTATGCAGATAAATGCATAAGCCTTTAATCTTAAGGCAAAAATACTCTACACAAATGTAAAAGAAGTCCATCTATCACTGTTAAGACCTGTAATTTGTTTTTATTTAAATCCCAAGCCAGGGCAGCCTGGGTAACAAAATTGTTAACATGGTAGCTCACATCTGAGCCAAGATTAAAGTATATAAACATACATTTGCTTTCAACCTGGGTGAACAATACACCATGTCTTCTGAAAGCCATAATCTGGATTTCGAGCGTCTTCAATATCTGTTCTTGTTGTGCTACTGTGAAGTCTCAGAGTGCCTGACCCCAACATGTTGAATTGTCCAATAAGTGCACTGTGCATTTCCAGCATTTTATCTCTCAATGAAGAACAGTGACAAATGTTTTTATAGTAAACACACCTTGACTAAAAAAAAGATCCATTTTCCATCTTCAGACAAAAAGGACATAAACTTAAAAATTGCTTTAAATAATCCCATCACTATGTTTTCATATAAAATACTGACTTTTTCATATGGTGAATGTTTTATATACATATATGTATATGTATATTTTATAATGGCCCATGTTAATAATTACAGGAAGTTGTTATTGACAAGAAGAAATGGTTCCATTTTGGTTGTTAATCATATCCACGTGGGAAGTTTTTTTTTAAGAGTTTTTCATGTGTTGTTTTAAATCATGTCGCAGAATATTTTATAATGAGGAGTCTCAGCTTTAGTTGAGCTCTTTCAATAGCCAGAAACAAAGAATGCACTCTTAATGAGGTCTAGAAGATTTTTAAATGGAAATCATGTTGAAGTGCTGTCATGGTTTTGCAATGTTGTAATTTTGCTATCAGTATTCCACATCATAACATCATGTTAAGCCTAGATAATTTTGACGAATCTGCTGCTCACAGAAAGAAGACTACATGTCCCAGGGAGCACCATGGTCAGTCATATGACCAGGACTATATAATATCACTTCAGTGCTGGACTCGTGCTCTTGGATCCTGCCAGCCAGGGGGAGAGCCGTGTGGGAGCGTTCCAGCCGTTTCGCCTAGAGTTACAGTAGGCCTCTCGGTTTCGGGACTCACTCTCTCTTATTTTACTCGATTCGTTAGCTTTAACTCCAATTATATTGTATTATATTGTGTTATTCTGTATTCCGATATAGTATTTAGTAAATAAGTGTGCCTCCTTAGATCGCTGCCGCTGTATTTATTTCCTTTTCCCTGTTTTTCTTTTCCTTCTGGGCCAGCGGCCTGCGGGCCGACTGCCCCCCTGTCTTGGGTGCAGGTAGATTTTAGGCTAATCCACGACAGGATTTTGGTGGAGAATGCGGGCAGATTGCCAGCAAAAGTGGGCATAATTTGGGCAAAAGTGGGCAAAAACTGCAAAAGCTGCTGTTTTTCCTGCTGTTCCTTTAGCTTTTACAGAGCTACGAGTTTTTTTTTCGTTAAGGAGCTATCTAAAGTTTACGTTTCTGCACCTGGGAGCTTGACCTTGAAAGTCCAGGCGGACAGCCAATACCCCGGAATATTTTGTAAACTTTTAGCTCTGCTATCTCGTTATTGAAGAGAGGAAAAAAAAATGTGTGCTCTGTTAAAACTGCTTGTAAAACTGCTTTTCAGGGGACTGCATGCTCCTTGTCCCTTCCCTGAATCCTTAATGCAGTTTTTGAATGCCCATTTGACCACACTGTTAATTTCCCTGAACATACTGTTGGTTATTTTATTAATCTCACTCAGTATCTGGATTTATAACATTCTGAGGAAGTCTTCCCCAGAACCAGAGAATACTGAGTGGCAGGGAGTGTGGAGAGGCTTTGAGGAGACTTTAAAAAGGCAGACATCTTCAGTGTCATGGAGCTTTACTACTGAACACTTGAAGAATCCTGAGAGCTTGATCGCATATTTGAGGCAGGAATGTTGCGGCACAGGCAGATCTCAGGAGGCACAAATGATTTGGGGCCTGGCTAATGCTTATTGGGTCTTATTCAATTTTGAAGCTGAGAGAGAGAGTCTCAGAGCTGAAAAGGCAGAGAGGGAAAAAGTTTTTGAAGCTGAGAGAGAGAGTCTCAGAGCTGAGATGGAGAGTCTCAGAGCTGAGAGAAATGACCTCCTATATCAGCGTGACACCCTCCAGTCCGAACTTGATGCCCTCTGGTCCAGGCAAGATGCACCCCAGTCAGAGCGAGACGCCCTTCAGTCTGAGCCTGACACTCTCCAGTCCGAGCGTGACACCCTCCGGTCCGAACTTGATGCCCTCTGGTCCAGGCAAGATGCACCCCAGTCAGAGCGAGACGCCCTTCAGTCCGAGCGTGACACTCTCCAGTCCGAGCGTGACACTCTCCAGTCCGAGTGTGACACCCTTCAGTCTGGACAGGACACTCTCCAGTCCAAGTGCAACACTCTCCAGTCCGAGCGCAACGCCCTCCAGTCTGAGCACGACGCCCTCCAGTCTGAGCACGACGCCCTCCAGTCCGAGTGTAACAACCTCCGGTCAGAGCAAGGCTCCTTCCCGAGCCCAGACGAGGCAGCCTGTAGCAGAGCAGCGCAACCCCAAGCGGACAACACCGGTCTCGGCTCCCCCAGTGGGTCTGTTCCATATCTGGAAGGGGTTGGTGCGCTTCCGGGCTGAGCAGGCACCCGCTGCTATGGCCACGGGGCAGGAGGTCGTGCTGCCCCCCATCCAGCCCGCTGGAGGCCCGGCCGTCCAGCATGAGGCTTAGATGTGGCTGAACGGGAGAGATGGCCAATGCTTCATCTTTATACTGATTCATGGATGGTGGCAAATGCCTTATGGGAGTGGTTGCAGTAGTGGGAACAAAACAACTGGCAACGACGAAGAGGTAAACCTATTTGGGCTGCTGAACTGTGGAAAAACATTGCTGCCCAAATAAGAAACATTGTTGTAAAGGTGCGCCATGTAGATGCTCATGTGCCTAAGAGTAAGGCTACTGAAGAACATTAAAATAACCATCAGGTTGATCGAGCTGCCAAAACTGAGGTGGCTCAAATAGACTTAGACTGGCAGAACAAGACTGAATTATTCCTAGCTCGATGGGCCCAGGAGACCTCAGGCCATCAAGCAGCAGATGCAACATACAAGTGGTCCAGAGACCGAGGGGTGGACTTAATTATGCATGCTATTGCTCAGGTCATTCATGACTGTGAAATATGCGCCATAATTAAACAAGCCAAGAGGATGAAAACTTTTTGGGGGGAAGGGCGATGGCAAAAATATAAATATGGGGAGGCATGGTAGATTGATTATATCACCTTGCCATGATCTCGCAATGGTAAGCGTTATGTGCTCACCATGGTGGAGGCAACCACTGGGTGGCTTGAAACATACGCAGTACCAGTACCCCATGCTATCGCCCGAAATACCATATTAGGGCTGGAGAAGCAAGTTCTATGGAGGCATGGTACTCCAGACACTGCCCCAGCAGTTCCACTCCTATCCCTGTCACCTGGGCAAGAAGCAGGAGCTCATGGTGAGGATGGTGTGGATGTGCCAAGTGAGCCACCCCGCAGTGAGGGGGGTCATCCCGCAGCCACGAGGCCTGGGTTCACTGTTCCCCTATGAGGGTTTGGAGCTGAACTCTCCAGGCCAGGATATGAAGCTGCTGGCACAATCGTGTGCCCCGGTGGCGCGGTGATAGAAGTGCCGCTTGCAACACCGGAGGCCTGGGTTCGAATCCCCGCTGTGGCACAAGTGGTAGAAGTGCCGCTCTGCTACACAGAGGGCTCGAATCCCGGGAGTTGGACTCGATGACCTCTAAGGTCCCTTCCAACTCGCACAATACTGTGATACTGTGATCACCTGCTGGGGAGTTTCTTGCTGAGCCTCTCCTTGATGCTTCTGTTCCACTGAAGGGAATGGATGACTTGGAGGATGGCCATACCACCAGCAGTGATGCTGGTCTGCTTCTCCCCTCTGCTTATGCTCTGGGCTCCTGCCCTGACATCCAGTGATGGAGACAGAGGAGGACAGTCCCAAGAAGTCCTCTGTGCAGTGGCCCTGTAGCTTAGGGAAAGGATGAGTGCACCTTGACGTGGGGGACGCCCTGCTAGTGCTGCCTTTCTCCCTTTCTTCCCTCCACCGTTATCATGTTCCTCTTTCTGGCAGTTTTGCCATTTCCTCGACTTAGCAAATAATAGTGTGTTAAGTTACGGAGTTTTATTTTCAGCCTAAAGATTTGCATGAAAATAGATATAAATTGTTAAGAAAATAAGGTTGCTGATTGCTCACGACTATATATATGTGTGTGTGTGTATAATAAGCATAATGTAATGATGTAGAATAAGGGGTGGAATGTCATGGTTTTGCAATGTTGTAATTTTGCTATCAGTATTCCACATCATAACATCATGTTAAGCCTAGATAATTTTGACGAATCTGCTGCTCACAGAAAGAAGACTACATGTCCCAGGGAGCACCATGGTCAGTCATATGACCAGGACTATATAATATCACTTCAGTGCTGGACTCGTGCTCTTGGATCCTGCCAGCCAGGGGGAGAGCCGTGTGGGAGCGTTCCAGCCGTTTCGCCTAGAGTTACAGTAGGCCTCTCGGTTTCGGGACTCACTCTCTCTTATTTTACTCGATTCGTTAGCTTTAACTCCAATTATATTGTATTATATTGTGTTATTCTGTATTCCGATATAGTATTTAGTAAATAAGTGTGCCTCCTTAGATCGCTGCCGCTGTATTTATTTCCTTTTCCCTGTTTTTCTTTTCCTTCTGGGCCAGCGGCCTGCGGGCCGACTGCCCCCCTGTCTTGGGTGCAGGTAGATTTTAGGCTAATCCACGACAAGTGCTTTGTAAAAGTGATGCTTCACATGTTTAAATTGGGGAAATTCATACATATAATTTATTTTTTCTTAGAAAATTCTGGTCAGTTATACTGAAATTTGTCAAGGTCTGTAATATGCCATATATTTCATGCTGCATAAGGATGATGGATATACTTGGAGGATCCAAGTCTATTGCTGTTGTCCTCCCACTTACTTTTATGCCTATTTCAAGAAGGAAAGGGGCAATAGGACACATAGCGCTTGTGCATCCTTATTTCACATCAGCCATCTTAAAAGAGACCCGGTCTATGTGCAGTTTATTACAACTGCAGCACAGATGTGTGATTCCAACAAGGTGATAACAATGAATAGGGAAGAATCTCAGATTTAAAGCAATGAAATGCTTTGTTTTGGAAGAATAATCCACTCTGACATGTAACGTACTATGCAAAATTGGAGTCTTAAATGAAATTTTATTGCATATTATTATTATTATCCCTCTACGTGCCTTTTCCAGTTATTTCTAAAGGTCATTTTGTCTGCCAGGTAACATTCAGGAACAACTCTGAGAGTGATCTGTCTATAAGCCTAATCTGTTCAAGCCAGTGGTCACCTTGAATGATATCCTGCCCCTTAGAGTCAAGGCAGCATACACTTCTGTATGAACCCAGAAAACTTACTGCTGTTGAATGCTTTTTAAAGTAGGGATTGACCAAATAACAGCCAGAACTAAAGTACTGGCCATGAAGGTGAATCACTAATTGCAGAGAACAAAAGGTTACTCCATTTCTTTCCAGATATTTGTATACTGTTGGGCTCATCTTTCCTTTGGCGCTTACTTTTGCTGTACAGTGTTACATTTAGAAGTAATGCAGCCATGAAATGGGTATTAGCTGCAGCACCAGAAGCTCAATAGCTCTTTTAGCATATATTCACTAAGGTTAATTAATACTGAAGTAGCTCAGATGTTTCTACAAGGTACTGAACTACACAGTAATATCCTAAGGAAAAAAAAAAAAAAGCTCTTTATATATCTGTATACTTACAAAAGGTACAGACACAACACAGAAACAGTCTGGGGACAGAGGTTCAGGTAGACTTGTTGCCATAACAGATAATAATTAGGAATAAGTGTGAACCTGTGTGAAAGCTGTGTGAAAAGGATCCCCCTCAGATAAGAGTCAACTAAAGAGATGAAATGGATTAAAACACTGGCTTGAAATCATATTTCATTTAAAATATTAAAATCCCCACACTAATGATATTTCATAGGCCTGAAAAAGGGGTACTTCTCAGTGAGTTGTTATAGGTTGATCTGGTGTATTTTTTTCCCTTGATTTAAAGGAAAAAAAAGAGAAATATGGAGAAATGAAGTCATGCCACAGAAGACTGTAATACAAGTCAAAATAAACAGTTCAATTTTCCTATTAGTGATGCTTCTGAAAGTGATGGAAAAAAAATTCTCCTGTTAGAGAATCTGAAACTTTCACTCTGGACCGTGCTGAAATCTGCAGCATCTCCATATTGCCATTAAAAAAAGTAACACAAACTGGATGAGATTCCAAACAGGCGATTAGTTTGCCATTGAAGCATAACCAATGCCTCAACTAAAACAAGCAAACAAGCAGTCGAACATGTTAACATAATTTTCTATCATTTCTTTTTGATGTGGATTGGATGGAAAAAAATCTGGGACGCAAGCCATGATGTAGATGTTCAAAATTGATTAGCATTTTTGGACAGTGGGAGCAATTTCTGTGGTGGTGTAATTTATTTTAAGCTAAAATTGATCAGAGTTGCATTTTTTTGTTTTTTGGTTTTTTTTTTTTGGAAAAATGTGCACCAAAATTGCTATGCAAATCAAGGTAAATGGAGCCGTGAAATGATGGTAGAGACAGAAACTAGAGTAAAATGCAAGTTCAAAGTAGTGGAGGGCGGTCAGTATTGCAGTATATAAGAGATGATGAATAGTTTTTCTTGGTCTTAGAGCAGCTGTTTACGGTTGTCAAACACTTATTGCAATGTATAAAGTGATTAACATGTTTGTGGAAGGAAAGTTGTTTTGTTCATTGTCATAACATTAATCGTGGATAAATTAACTTTAATTCTAATGTGAATGTAACATCTAATTCCATAGAAATTCTATTGTAGCCTAATGTTAATGTCCACTTACTTTAATGTTTTGGTGACTTTAAGAGTTGTCATTGCAAATGTTCAGTCAATCCCGTCTGAATGTGGGTATAAATTGATTGTATTTTTACAGCTCTTTGACTTCCTTCTCTATTTCCAATACACAAAAACAATCCATACAGAAACTATATTCCTTTGGTGTTATCAAGCACAAACAGAAAGTTAAGGAGTGAGTCATAGCAGGGCAATTCTCAAAAGAATGAGATCCTTCAAAGGTCAGCTTTTCTTGCTCGTCAATTGTTGACATTTAAGCATTTATTTCAGACATTGCTGATAATGTTTTCTGAGATAGTGTGGAAGAACTGCTGTGGTGGTATGCAATTATGAGCATAATGAAATGCAAAAATGCAAATAAGGTGGTACGTGCCAGTCCTTTAGAGTGCCTTTTGTCAGAATTGCAGGCACTACGAGACTTTGATAGATACCATGTCAGTACTCACTGCTAGAGCTGTGATATCTTTTAAAGAAGCATCTCCAACATGTTATCACTGGATGCTAATTAGAAGTAACCTTTGAAGATGAAAAATCCAGAGGTCGTATTCTATAAACTCTTAAAAACAGCATCAAACTAATTGTGTCAATATCATTTCACTGCAGAAGCCAGCATTACCCTTTTTATTTGTGCTGTATTTATACACCAGCACTGTAATACCCAGTTCAGTGATACTTGTCATCCCTCAGCCCTACAGATTTTTTCACGCTGCTATATCCTTTTCATTGAAGGCTCTTTATTTCTAAGTAAACCATCCAGACATACCATCCATGTGCATTTTTTCATTAATTTAGAGAATCTGCAAGGTCTTTGTACCTCAGGATATTATTAGGTCACAGAAAAGGTAAGTTACAGAAACACTGAGGCTGAAAATCAGAAGAGCAAGTGCCATAGTGGAGTAATGAAGCAAATGGTGTAAAAGGCTTTGAGTGTTAAGATGGGACTTTAGTTTTATGTGTTGTTTTGTTTATCATGATATAGTTGTAGATAATGAGATTCCTGAACTAAAAGCTGCTTTCTAGTTTTATGTCCAAGGTTACTAAAGTAAAACGTGTTCTTTACTCTAAAATGTTACTACCCTGGATACTACCTCTTCTAGCATGGGTCTTTCCAAAGCAGATGTTTTAAGTGTAGTATTTGAATAATTTCATTAATTTTGGCCTCTATAATTGCACACTGGAATGACTCCCTACAAAGGGAGGCATTTAAGTTCACTGCTGGTTTGAGGCTTGTATTTCAACACATCTGGGAATTAATCTCCACATTCTTTACGGTTATTCCACTTTACAGCACTGGTACTGATAATCTTTTACTTCTTTGGTACTTTAAGTGAGGATTACTTAGAAGTAATAATGGAAAAGCTGTATCAGTGGAGTTCTACCTGTCAAAGAAACAGGGCTCAGGCACGTGGAATGTTCACATTTTTTCAGACTTCAGCTACCTGGGTTGGCTGTTACAAATTCAAATCACATTCAAACGTCAAACCCAGAGCAGAAATGCAAGTAGATGTGAGAGAAAGATGAAAAACAGAAAGAAAACAGTGGGCTAAGCTAAAAGAGGGGTCTGACTGAGTGAGTCCTTCCAGCAGTTAGCTCCTCTAGTTCCCCCAGAACCAGGGATGAATCAGTTCCTGAAACTATTTCTTCAAAAATGGTTTCTGTTGCCAAGTGTTCCTGTGCAACTTGGAAGAAAATTCCAAAGGCAAAATTAGTTGCTCAACAGACACTGAAACAAGGGGCATGTCCAGCTTAATTGCACTGAATAGCTGCAGCTGTCAATATTTTCTTCTCTTTTGTAGCATCGAAGGTATTCAGATTTTAATTTTTTGACAAGGAAACCTTAAAACAATTAGAATATTTTCTCTGTTTGTGAGTTGTTTTGCATGCAATCTATATCAGCTTTGATGTTATTTCACTAGGGAGATAGTTGTCAATCCCTGAATATGGCTTATTTCATAACTTTTTATCTGATTTTCTTTCATGATGCTCTCTCAGATATAAAGCTACTGTACTTTTGGCTACTTAATTAATCCTCATTATAATTATACTCAGCATATTATAAACTTTGTACCGCACTCAAAATTACTTACCCTTGGGGAATGATGCTAATAAGAATACGAAACAGATCTCATGCAAAACTTCTGTCTCTCATGTTTTTCACAGATTTAATTGTTGGAGGTCTATCTTTGTCACTTATGAAGTAGAAGACACTATATTCTGAAAACTCCTTTCTCACTCTTCCAAATTGGTCTGAGATAAGTTCTACTCATCAGCTAATCCTCCCCTGCGCTACGATAATGTAAGCAGTAATAATTTTAGTATCACTGCGAGATTATTTGGCCTCTGTCAGCAAAACTTGACTGTTATATAAAAGCTGTATTATACAGGGACTCACTACATGAATTAAAGCAATGAACATGCAGCTGATACTTGAGTTCTATTTTCATCAGCATCTCAGTAAGCTTTAGCTTATGGATTGGCAAACTAAAATGATACAGGGTGAAACCCTCACTGAATTCCTTGGCAAAATACGTTCAGTTACATGCTTGCAAAGTTTACTAACATTTACCTCAATGAGAGTTACAGAAGTGGGGTGTTTTTATGTCTATGCCTTCCAGTATCCCATTTCCCTGTAAGAGATGTGGTAACTCCTTTCAGTTATCATTTGGCCTGTGTAAGGATCTCTGCTTTGTGTTGTGTCCCAAAGTGGGACACAGTGAACCAGGGCATGTGTCACATCTTGGTAGATTTCTGAACATGACAGTTTGGTTCTGTTACTGGGTGTAGAGCCACGAAGTCCAGCCTGTGCCTCATTCTGCCAGTTTTGTTTCACATCCAGAAAAACAGGAGCATCTGCCAGGACTGGGTTCACAGGGAATGATTCAGTCTTGGAATGTACTGCATTTACTGGTGGCTTAATGACATGGCAGTGAGTAAGATCAATACTTGAGCTTAATTCAGTCTTAAGAAGAAGAACATTTTTAGTGGAGACGTACATTGTTAATGAAACTAAAAATACCATGAGGGTGTGTTGCTTATCTTCTTTGGTCTAGTAGTCTGTCTGTACAGATTTCCTCACACTGATAAGAGAGCTGCTGATTATTATTTTCCAGTGAAACAGACTCCAGCCTGATTTTATATCTAATCCCAACTGGTTTGACATTTTTATGTGACATGTAGTTCGAAGGGAAAGCTTGCAGATGTTTGAAAATTATTTGTCCTCTTCAGAAAGGGTGGGAACAATACAATCCTATTTGCTTGATTACCACTGAAAGGTATAGGTGTTCTTCTCATGCAGCTGCTGCTAGGATGTGATAGACACAAAATCTAAGGACAAAGTTGGTGGGCTGCTACTATCTCAGAGTGCTTGGTTTCCTATACTGTGTCCTGCTTTCTCCAGCTTTCATAGCAACCCAAAGAAAAACACCATTAGGAAGACATATATTCTATCCTCAAGAGTGTAAGGAGTGATCTCCCAGCCTGGGTTTCTTAAGACTTAGGATCTTGGTCCATACAGGGTAAGAAAACCTCCACCTGAAATGTTTATGACCCATTTACTGGGGGAGGAGCTGAATATAGAATAAGCATTTAATGAGGGTTGTTTTTTTCACTCTTAAATCTGTTTCTGAGAAGAAAAGGATGCCACTATGGTGGTATCTCCAACTCATACTGCTGAATCTGAGTCAGGTCAAGGTAAACTTGGCTTAGTTTCCTATCTAGTTGGGCTGGGTTATTTTTTACAGCTGTGTTTATAGTTGCCATCAATTAAAACTTTCAGATCTGCTTTCTAATGAAGAAAGATTCCAGCATACCAAGACTTGTATAGATACTTAAAATCCTTTAAAATTATGTATTTAACACAGTCAAAGTAAACCATGCAGAAGAAAGGCTGCGTGATCACCCACATTTCCCTCATAGGAATAGGGTGCCAACTCTGCTCAGGTGTAACTGCTCACACCTGGGTGGTGCCTGAGAAGAGTGTTAAGAGAACATCTGGGGAGCAGTGGTGAGTTGTTAGATTTAGTGCTTCATATGCAGATCTGTTATTTCACTACTGCTGTATGCAGGTACCTTTCTGGTGATAGTTTTCTCAAAGTTTAAGTGCTTCCTTCAGTATCTGCTTTCCCTTTAAGTAATGCTTTTCTTTTTATAACACGAAAACTAGAAGTTTTCTAAGATATCCTTTTCCTTTGTGCCTGCTGCTCTTTGTTTTCTTCTATGTTCTGGGTTTCTTTGGTATGTTCTGTTCTAAAGAAAAAGAAAAGGAAATGCCCTGCTGGCTCTCCTTGCGTTGCTATTTGATGCAGAGGAGACTTATGCACCTGTGTATGTGCTCGTAGTGGCAGTGACCTGTGTTTCTGGTGCCAGGTAGTTCTGCTCCATGGTCTAGACAGTTAGTGAATACTGTAATTACAGTAAGCTGTCGCATCCCAATAAATATTAACTTGTGAACTAATTAGTCTTGCATGCTGCACAGAGGGAGAAAGGCCCTTCTGTGCACTGTGAACAGTCATACCCAGGGGGTGGTGGTGGCTCCAGTGCCGGCAAGAGGAGAGTACTACACTTCAGTATCTGTTTCCTTACTGGGTATAGAATGGGAATGAGAATGTGTCTTAGTTTATCCAGCTTGGATGTGGCTTGTCTGCTGCTGGCACTGCATAAATTTCCACCTCTGGATTCTCTGTGTAAGCAGCCAATTTACGGTTCCTTCTTCTGCTGATGGGAAAAGCAGCAATTTCTGCTCTGTATTCCCCATTCATAAAAGTCTGGACTTAATTTGGCCCACATAAACAAAAGGCAGGTGATGTTTGCAATACGAGGCTTACTGAATACATCAGGATTTATTTTTTATTTAATATGTTAATGTCATACAGAGAGCCTAAAATAAAATCCTCATTAATGAAGAAAAAATAAAGCACTTCATGAACTGTATGCCACAGCCACGCTTGTGACACTTTTCCACTTTATTAGCCTGCTGCTGTATCTCACCAGTGATCTCAGCCTGCTGAGCTGGGCTGCCCGTTTGTTCCCTTGGATGGGAGGGTAATTAGTTCTCCATGCTGGCTGTGGCCTGGACCTCTCCTGAGCAGAAGCTGACAGCCATGCGTAGCATTGTGATGTGGAATACTGGTCATTAGGGACAGAGCTGAGATTACCTATCTTATTTCCTTCCTGACCTAAGGTCAGAAGTGAAGCACAGTCCCCGAGGTGAAGGGCTTCTGCTCCTACCTGATGGTTCCATGCTAACTGGTTCCCTCCGAGCTGGCACCTCAGGGAAATAGCAAATCCAAAATAAACATCACAACTAATGTGAGTAACGTAAATGAAATGGCCCTCTCTGCACAGAAAGGCACTTTGCCACCCTGGTAACACTGACCATAAATGACAGTGAGAGACTTCAGTCTGTGTATTTTGACATGTTCTTGCATTAGTGAAGGACAGTTCTAGTCTCCAGCCTGTATGCCTCACACTGGTTTTGTGGTGTAATTTCAAAGGAAGAAAAACGTTGTTGTCAAAAACAGCAGTGCTTTTTTTTTTGTTGTTGTAAAAAGAGAACAACAGAGACAGATACTTTCTCACTATGGGAAATCCCAGAGTGTTATTGAATTCAGCAGGATTCCATGAGTGCCAAGAAAAAAAGGTGTCACAGACTGGGATTCCTGGTGATAATGTCACTGTGCTGCGGTTATACTCACAGAAGCGCTGACTCCAGCATGGAGAGGCCTTCTTCTGCCATGCAGCAGTGCATCAGGAGGCTGCGAAAAGAGGGATGCAACCAGCAGAGCAATGAGATGGCATCAGGGATGTGAAGAGCAAGGAAGGCAAAGAAAAAGGACAGCCGGAGGTCTGAAAATAGTGGCCCAGAATAACACTGGGCCTCTTGGCTTCCCCTAGAGCTTACAGGGTCCAAGACTTAGCAGCACTACAATAACAGACATGCATCATCTGTGAGATCCTCGAAGCAATAGGAAAGAGGAATATATATCGAGATATAAAAAAGAATGAAATGTAGAGGAATCACTCCTTTTATTTTCTATTTTTTTAACTTACATTTACATTGCTGATTCCACACAAGTGTCATATTCTGTGTGATAGAAAGACATAAACAATATTGTGATTTATGAACCACTTCCCAAAACTGCTACAACTAACATTTAAAACACGCTTGTTTTCCTGAAATCTGCATTCAGCAACTCTTTACATCCTTCATGATTTTTATCCCTGTATCTATATAATTTATGTAATACAGCACACTTGATTAGCAAACATTAGTTTAAATTCTTCACGGTATTCACTGATTTCATAGCAGTGACTGTTTTGTCACGATCCGGTCTGTTATTTTACAGCTGGCTTCTACCGCTGCTGGTAGGTAACTATGTGATATATAACTTGCAAGCAGCCCTGCTGTTTGTTACTGGCAATTAATTTCTCTGGTGCCTTTCTTCCATTCAGACCAGGCCTTTATGTTTTAAATCCAGCTATTCTAATACTCCCCACTTCTGCTGTGTAGAAAAGACTCAGACTGACAGATTATCGCAGGGCAGTTAAGCATGTAATTGCTCAAATGAGTTAAAATCCCTTCAAATATCTGTCTTTGTACCTCATCACACCACTTCATGGACTCAAATATTTGACAATTGATGAAGATAAACTAAAAGGATCTTCATTAGCTACCAACCACCGTGACAAGCTTCTTTCAGCTAAAGGCTGGGGAAGTTTGGGACTTATTATCTACTTAAAAACTGCAGGAAAGCAGAAAAATACTTCAGTGTACTTTAGACTAGAGAAAACGGGAAGCTTTCATGGTTGCTGGGGTCAAAGAAAACCGTGGTTTGCTACTCTAGAGCTGAGCTTGTCAAAAGCGTGCGCTAAAATACTCGTGGGATTCTTAGGATAAAAACAGGATGTTTCAAATCTCTGCTAACAACAGCAAATACCCAACCAAACACCCCACCCAGTCAATGGTAAGTGCAGTGATCGTATTCACTGCCACATATGTGTGCAACAGAGATCCATCTGGCAAACGACGTCCCCTTTTTTATTGCATCACAGCTTTGCTGGTGGGAATGAAGGCTGACTGTGGGCGCATCCACCCTGAAAGCAGAGCAGGCAGTGCAGGCAATGAGCTCACGTGGCTGATGGGGCCTCAAGTTGGTGGCACATTTTGGTGCCCAAGTTTACAACACCTAATCATTTTAGAGTTGTTGTGCTGAAGAGGATTGCTGGAGCAGTCAGTGGGGTCAGCTATGTGAAGTCAGAGGGAACCAGTGCGTCATTCATAGTGGGGAAACTTAGACATGCTTGGCATACATATGCTCCACTGTTCATTGCAGGAGAGTTGGACTACATGGCCTTTAAAGGGCCCTTCCAACTCACATGAGTCTGTGATTCTATGATTTGCACATAGAAGAAAAGGTTTTATAAGCATGAAACAGTTCTGTGCCACCTGTATGAAGGTACACAAGTCCCTGATCCAATGTTAGGTGAAGTGGCATGAGAAGATAAGACAATATTTAGCATAAAGTATGGAGACGTAGCTTCATGCTACGCTTTGTGAATGTATTTTAATGCAAAGATTGCATTTGCAGTAGCTTGATGTTTTGCATCATGCGAGTTCTGTGTTCTTAAAACTACGCAATGTTCTACCACAGCCATGCCTCTTCCTTGTCTTGCCTTTGCTTTCCTCAGAATGCACCGCTTCCTCCACGCCTTCCTGCCTTCCTTTCTGCCGCAGAGACTTTCTCACCTCTCCTTCCCTCGCAGCAGCTTTTCCGCCTTCCCTCTCCTTGCTGCAGCCTTCCCTCCTCCAATCACAGCAGCCTTCCCTCCTTCCCTCTCTGTGCAGCATCCTTCTCGCCTCTCCTCGCTGCAACCTTCCCTCCTCCCGCTCTGATTGGACGAGCCCCACCTGAGGTTTGCAGCGTCGCTCCACGCGGCCCCTGCGCCTCAGACGCGGCCGTTTAGCCACGGTATAAATGCTGAGCTCTGCCCTAGTGAGGAAATGTTACAAAAAATGCCACAGGAGGAAAGAAATCTCGCTAATGTGACGGTAAGGGCACATGTTTAAACAAAGTTTCACGTTTGAAAGCCTGCTTAAGCCTAGATCCGTTCGGGGGGTCGGGGTTGAAAGTGCAGTGGGTTGGATGGCTTTTGAGGTATTGCTTAGTGGACTTGTTGCATGTCGTGCTCTTTCTCAGGTGTATTTCCATAGGTATGGTCCGAACCAAATGGAAAACCCCAAAACTCTTTATTTTTTGCCAGGTCCCCCCCATGCTGCCGATATCAGCGTGCAGCCCTCTTGTGCCCCACGTGCTGCAAGGAGCGGCCTGCAGTGCTTTGCAGACAGGGATCCCACTTCACCGCCTCTCTGCTCACAGTAAGTTGAACTTTCAGTTTCCTATTGAAGTTAATCACACTTCCTCTCATGAGCAAAAAATGTTTTTAACGTGAAGCGATGCTCCGCGGGGGCTTGAGAAACTATGTTTTAATTGTAATTGATTTATACCAAAAGATAAAAATGAGTTAATGAGGGCACGCACTCGGAATGAGTGGCAAGGGAAATAGTCTGTGCAGCTGGCAGGTAGGGGGAAGGAGACGAGAGGCTTTTAAAGGGAAGAGGACGCTGGTGCTTTGTAACCTCTGAGTAATGAAAATGTTGTTCCTCTGGCTTCTGCACAGATGAAACGTGTGGATTTTCTGTGGTGTGGAGCTTAGATGGAGGTTGAAACAGGTCCAGAGAGACTTAAGTGGAGCTGTATTTCTGGTGCACCCTTATTTAACGTGGATATGTTGTTTTGTTTCATTTCTAAGTATGCTTTTAATTATTGTTATTTAAAAAGTATATTATAAAGATAAAAATGCATCTTCAGTTTCATGGATTCCAGGTGCTCTAAAGGTAGGTTCTGGTTCTGTAAGGCTGCAGACTACTACGCGAGAGGAGCAAGCTTCAGGAAGAGCAGTCTTTTTGTTATTGGTAATGTTTGTGGTCATGTTGACAAGTTCCATTTCAAGCTATTGTAAGCAGGTGTCACTTTATGCTGCTTGGCAGCGGTGTGCAGTATGTCATCGTTATGGCTATAATTTGGTCATGGAAAGCTTAGCAAAAATCCAGTTATCATGGTGGAAGCATTACAAGGGGTTATCTCGTTGTCATCAAATATGTCTTGTGCAGGTTTGTTACTGTGGAGAAATAAGTTGTGGAATGTGTTAAAAATCAGGCATGTGTTTGGCTTATGTGTGTTCTTCAGCAGGATATTTGGTGGGGGCTGGGCTGTGTCAGCTATCTAAAGTAAAGCCTTTTTCCAGTTTGAAGATGACAATTATTGCTGTTGTGCCAAGTAATATATAAGTATTTTACAAAAACATGCTTGCATTTACCTGGGAAAACCTGACATTTTTACAGATGATTCATACAAATTTTCCTGGTGTAGCTGCGTGTTCTGGTTTGAAATCGCTATGTGAAAACTTGACATAAAAGAGCTAGCAAAGCTGTGTGTATCACTTCAGGGATGATGAGATGGTCTTACTTAATGTCTGTATGGGGCTCTGGCAGAAGTGCTTCCATGCCAACCTGATACGCGTGTTACTGTAGCCACATATGATCTGGATGTTTCAGGTCCTAGTTCTGTAATGTCTTAAAAACAAAGTCATTGTGTGGGAAATCACAGACTGAACCTCTGATTAATCAGCTGAGGCAAGTGCTGGGTCAGCTATGGGAGCACAGGTGAGAGTAATCTAGCTGTGCTCCCAGAAGGGGTGGAGCTCAACTCTACCTCCTCTAAGACCTCATTTAAGGGTTAATTTGGGAAGTTAGTTAGGGGAAATCTCTTTAGAAAGTACTGACTGCTTCTGATCATACAAAGGTGAATTCAAGAAAATATGCAAAATGGCGACCAAAAGATCTTGGCAAAATGAAGTGCTTTCAACTTCTTGTCCTTTTCATCATTACTGCTTTCATCACTATTACTGCTGCAGTCAGCCATCATAGCAAACTCATCTTCAATGCACACAAAGATGGACAGGGTCATTGGTCTGAGAGTGTGTCTAAGCTAAAGCTAAACTAAAACTTGTTGAAGATGCAACTAGAAAAGTTGTTGGAAGGTTGAGGAAGATTGGAAGGGTGATCATCAGAAACAACATTCATTCTCTGGGTCCCACAGCCAAATTTTGAGTGCTCAGTCTTTGTCATTGTAAATCTGCTAAAACCAGTGATGTCTCTAAGGCAGGTAATAGCTTTGGGAGAAGTGTCAGTGCTCCTGAATTACCCCTCTGCAGTTTGTCCATAATGAGTTATTCTTACGAAGCAGCTGTATAATCTGGGGAAGGGAACAGGCCGTGACTGGGATTTCCTTTTGAGGTTTTATTTCCAGACTCTTGTGTTCAAAAAATAAGCAGCTATGAAGAAGAAGGGTGTGCAGGTACTGCTGACTTTCAGTAAATGAGAGAAGCCTGACAACAGTAACAGATGATGCAGTAGGATGGACTGAAGCAGAACTCGGTTGACTTCAACTGATGAATTTGCAATCGTGCTGCTTCATGTACCTGAAGTTTACCTTGCAGACGTGAATTAGGGTCCTCGGCCTAATTAAATGTTGCAAAGATTTGGTCAAATATCAGAATTTTTGGAAATGCTTCTATGGGATTGGAAATGATGTGATATTAGAATGGCATTTTCAGAGCTCTCAGCAGTTTCACTGGGGATTGGAGTCATTTCAGAGGCCCCTCAGGAAATCTTTTAGTCTGTCCGTACCTACCATGCTCAAGTCAGAACTGTATCTATTTACTTTTTCCTTTTGTTGTGACCGTAGCATTAAAATTTCAATAAATAACGATTATAGGTGTAAAAACAATTAATGATGCTCTTAAAGGAAAGCAGTGGATATCCCTATGTATTACCGCCTGCTTTTTCATTATCTCAGAAATACAGAGGATGGTGGGTTATGTTGTCTTTTAGGAAGCTTTTTCCTCAGGTGAGAAGCCGTGTGTGTGTGAGAGGCATTGCATATGCAGGAAGGATCAGACGAAAGTAGCAGAATGGAAATTACTTTTTCATATCTGTTAGAAAGAAACCCCTGTAGACATTGATATCCTTGCAAGGACTCATCTTCACCTTCTGTAAGGACTGCACTCATCTAGTTATTTTAAATTGCTTGCAAAACACAATTATACATAAAGGAACACAGTAAAGAGCTCTATCAAATGCACTAGAGCCATGAATGCTGTTCTCAATTAAACATTGATCTGAAGGGTATTATTTCACCTTTCCAGATTTTGTGTTTTTTGGTCAACAAAAATGTTTTAATTACAGAATTACCAAATCTGTCCTTTTAAGGAAGTTGTTTTCAAGTTGTTCGCTGTAGTGGCTTGCAGAAGGCCACATCCTAGATATCATAACCACTCAGAAAAAGCCCTCCAGCTGGTGTTGCACTAGAAACAAGGTGGGTGTCAGAGCCCAATACTGGACAAATCAGTGGATCCCTGTTGAATTAAATGAAATTATGATCAAATGAAACCCTGAACAAAAAATTTTTATGTCTGAATGTGAATATGACTGAAATACGTTTGAAGTGTAAAAGTATGCTTTTAGTTTTGATCCATTATTATTAAACCAAACATTGAATAGATTTTTGTTATTCTTCTATCTGCCTCACAGTGTATTCGTATTGCTGCAGTACTAATTACACTGTATGTTTTAGAGTTGATTAAACAGTTATCCAGTAATGAGATCCAACTGTAAACTATCACAGAGAAAAACCAGGCAATTAGAACTCTGTTCTCACCTCAATTCAACAACAGGAGCAAACACCCCTTTTCTACAGGTCACTTTGGGATAGCACTAAACAACAGACTGTTACTTGTATCTGTAATTTATGTGATGACAGTGAGCTGAGTGGATTTGCTGTACAAAGTAGCAGCTGCTTTTAATTTCCAGGAGGCTAAAGTACAGGTGTGGAGGATGGGAACAAGAAAACATGCTTTAGAAAGTTGTTTGTTTGTTTCCTGTTGGTCCAGGACATTTTGAATTCACATGATTGGCATTTATATGGCAGGTAATCTATATACACGCTGATTTTTGTCAATACTAAACGACAATCAATAGTCACTCAATTCAAGAGTAACAGATAGCCTATGGGTCTGTGTGGTGGCTGAATGCAGTACGGGTTCTTTACAACGTGCTCTTTTTGTTCTCTGCTTTTGCTGGGCAAGAGAAGTTGGTCAGCAGAGAAGAATTTCTTATTCATATTAAAGCAGAGGTTATTTTTCCTTGGATTGCTCAGGAATTGGGGCTGCTCTAATGGTCCATTGTACTGAGGATAAGTTACTATCTTATGATCACTGGAAAAAAACCTTACGTATTCATGGACTTTCACATCAGTGTTTTTAGATGAGGAACTAACTGTCCAGATCCAAAGAACCATACCAGCCTTGTTCATGAGAGTTTGGGGCTTAGGGTGAAAATTGGGTGTGAAAGGCATTAGCTTAGCATTGAACCATTACTAGTACATATCAATGAAATTGCTTTCTTCATTTCTGAAATGGAACTACATCTGTCCTTGTAACAGTTTTATCTTCTTGTTTATGTTTATTCTAAGTAATGCTGGGTTTTACAAACACCCCTGCGATAGATAGCCTAATTCCATTAGGAGTCAATAGCCTAAACCTCTTCCAGTGCCCTGAAAATCCCACTTGTAGGACACCGTATCAGTAGTTAAACAGTTCAGAGCCACTTTATGCATTTGTTAGAAGGACCCTTCACGTTTCTTTGATCTCTTCCCAAGAAGACTTTCCCAGTGTTCTTGAAGGTGTAACTGCTCGTTTAGGAGGCAGAAAGGTGTGGTTTTTCTGTGTCCTTCCTCCTGTTCCCTCTCATCACACACATGCATGCTGTGTTTCAACTAAACTACAGCAGCGTGTCACTGTTGTGAAGCGGCAGTGTCAAAACCTGTCAGTGATAGTTGGAGTTCAGGTAGCACCTTTACTATAATCCAAGAACGTCCAGCCACTTTGCTTTTGTAACCATTTCTGTCTTAGCTCATTTCATTGTCCAGGATTATGACCTCAGGAACGCTGCTGCTCCACATAAAAGACTACTAGGCTAAAATTAAAACATGTAAGAAACTTGTTAAGTGTTGTCGGGGTTTATAATTTAAAATTGCTATGTTATTAGCTATTGGAGCAGCACAAAAGGTAACTCATGCAAAGATTTTAACCTCTGGCCGTTCCTATACCAATTAAAGTATATCTTATAATGAAATTTTAATCTCATATAATTAAACACAATATTAATTTGGTAAAACTAGAAAGCCTTTTTAACCTGTATTAATCTTCCTTTTTGGGCAAAATAAGTGTGTTTCTTGCAAGTTGCACTGTTGCTTTTTAATTAAAGGAAAGAATCAAATTTCTTTGTTGGTACAAGTTCATAAAATATTGTTCTCTAACTCTTTTCTCTTAAGTTAAATACCAAAGGCAATCTCTTTTTCCCTCTGTTGAACCCTCCCCACAAAGCATTGTTGAATACCATCATTTCTTCAGGGTAGGGTAATATACTTTGCAGATTTAATTAATCAAGAATATATTTATACTGCAAAATATCTAATATATCCTGAAATCCTTTCCTGCTTTGTTATATGGTTTGAAGGTCTTCATGTCTTACTGAGACTTATGTCATTCATTAATCTTTTAAAACAAAAATCTTATATAATTGTGTATATGCATGTGTGTATATGCACGCGTATATATGCTTCCTTTGAACATCTGAATTTTGCAAGATATATAATGGCAAGATTCCCAACAAGCGATACCAGAATGTGCCCTTCAAGGACAGAAACATGAGGTTGCTGATAAAGTGCCTGACTGTAAGGAAATGTAAAGAAAGCAAATAATTGTTTTCCTTACAATTGAAATGAAAATGCATCTGGAAAAGATTCTAGGGAATGTGATAAAAATGCACATGGTATCTAATATTCACAATGTATTAAAAGCTCTAGCATATGCAGTTTGAGTATAATGGGTAATTTGGACTCATTACTGATGACATCTTAGTGAATCATCTCTGTGGCCTCGGTAGCATCAGCCTTAAGCAAACGAAGCGGGGTTCTGTCTTGTGCAGGTAAGTGTTGCTCTGCGCACTGAGTGACAGTGCTAATTCAATGTAACAGGGTGTGGGTGGATGGACTGTAGAGCATCTCAGCACGCCTACTGCCCTGGGTTTCTGTTACCAGTGCCTCTGTGAGAGTATGTGCTAATAAAGAAAGCAGTGGAATGTTTGTATCTGTTGCATTCTGACCCTCCTTTGCGCACACTTTTACCAAGATAGATGGCTGTAATAGTGGCACAGCAATGAGATGGACAGTACTAGATATTTCTTTGAAGTGTGTGTTTTTCTTCAGAAAATCTGTAGATATTTTGCAGAGACTTTAATATCTTTAATACCTGCCAAAGGCTGTTCCTACAGAAACTACCCAAATTTCAGAAGGTATCATAGTTGAGGAGAGGCGTGACACCATTCATGCCTTTCCATTTAAAACAATAGATGAAGCATTTGTAAACTTAGCTACCAAAAGCTCTCATGTATCATAGATACGTTCTCTGGATCTTCAAGTAAATTATGATGGATAGCAGGCAACTTAGATAAATTACCATCCTGTCAGCCTCAAATAGCAGGGCAGACTAGCTTTCATCCTGGTCTGTATTACTCTCCAGTCTGTTTGGTACAGGTGAGTAATCTGTTTGGAGATACCAAAGTGTTTCATTTCTTTGCTTAATTCACAACGTTCTCTGGTGTATTCAGGTGCAGACAGTAGTGACTAAATCTTGTTGTAGGAGTTTGCTTCTAAAAGTTCTGATTTCTGATGGAACAGAAGCTTTGAGGTCTGTGGTGAGGTTTGCTAATACAGAACTGCACTAATGAGTATAGAAAGTCAGATGGAAGAGATGGTAAAATATCCCCAGTCGCAAGATATGAAGGAGCTGTGAAGCAGTTATGAATGGACACAGAAAACAGGTTTAGAATTAATACATTTTCAGGTGAAAGATCAAGAAATTAGTGCGTTCTTGTATATATTTGGTTGAAAATTTAGTATTTTTCAAAGGTCTTTGACACAGCATTTTTTTTTTTTTTTTCAACTCTTAAGCTCACTGGTATAGAAAAGTAACTGCAGAATTGTCCTAATTTACCCAGGAGTCTGCTGTGCAGTGACAGCTGAATGGATCCAAGGGATAAATTGGGCATTGGCTCTTGCGTGTAAAGTGAATAGCACTTATCACTCATCTGACAACCTATGGACCTAGTCATACTACCACAGGGGTTATTAAAATAATGATCAGGCACAGACTGAATGAAATATGTAGTCTGTAAGCAGTACAAAGCTCCTAAGTCTCTTGTCAGCGTGTTGCCTTGTATGGCTTTGCCCCATTCAGAATCTGTTGTTTCTGAGCCTGAGAGGCTTTTAGATGGCAGGATATCTGCATGTAATTAAGAGACAAAAAGTAAGATTTACAAAAAAGTCTTGCTTCTGAGAATCTCAAACACATGCACAAGCTCATAGAAGGTGAGCAGTGATAGTAGAAGATGTTGAAGCTTGAAGAAAACAAAATAAGGCAATGGAGGGAAGGCAGAATTCAATAATATTAAAATAAAAAGATGCACTGGGCAAGTTTTCCCCAGATTGCCTGCCTTTAATATTAAATTACTGTTTTCTGGCAGGATCATCTGCAAAACTCTGATTTTGTTTCTTCTTCTGTTCGCAGTCTGATAATTGAGGCTGAATTCCCTTGTCTTTAATATGCCATATATTCTCCACCTGGCAAAGGACTCAGACAGATACAGATAAATACCCTGTAGACATACAGACAGAGAAACTGCTGTAATTGCTTTCATAATGACTCTCAGACATCAAAGGAAGGCAAATAATGGTATTTAACACTGTTTCCATTCTTTAGCTGAAATGTAATTTTATAGAGTTATTGTCAGGCAGTACAGTGAATGTACAAGTGCAACTGTCATAGTCTACTCATATTAATTAGTTGCCCACAAGAGGTCCAGGATAGCAATGGCAAAGTTCTCCTCATTTCAGATGGTCTGATATTCAGGCAGAACCGTAAGTACAATAGCTTGATTAACATAGTTGCTTAGATCAGGTTTTCCCTAGGAGTATGTCAATTGGCATTTTGAAGAATCAATTAATTAGCACTCCAAATAATCCATTCTTGGGTTAATGAAAGTATTTTGTACAGCTGCAAAAACTTGCATGAAATAAAATCCAAGCCTTTCCAAAGTGCTAAGGTGGAAGGTTTGTAATTTGGATAATGCTGTGTACTTCATGGAAATAGTCACAATAAAAAGTTACCATGAGAAATTCAGATGAGCAGAGCTTAACCAACAGTTGAACTTGTTTTGATTTATTTGTTTGCCTTCGAGAGAAGGGTAAATGGGGAACATAACAATGGAGTAGAAACTAGAAGTTTACTTTACAATGATATGATTAATGTGCAAGGTTGATTAGGGCAACCAAATATCAGTGTTTTGTCTAATGCCCCTTACCACTAGTGGAAGTTAGAGCTTGAATTAGTTAGAGCTAGAGATAATTTAGTTGATTTAGACTCCACAAAGCTTTACTCACATAAATGGTCAATCTAAACCCATGTGGTTCAGGGAATTTTTGTTGGTGAGAAGACTTGGAAATCAATGGAAATGTTCACCCAAGCAAAATTCCTCGTGTAAGAGAGTTTTCAGCAATAGGATTCTGTTTGCAGGTCCTCTGGCACTGAGATGCTCAAGATTTGAATCCTGTACGGATAGAAATTGCAAAAGTCAGTGTGTGGTCGTTTGTTTTTAAATTGAATTGTATTTGTAAAAACAAAGCATTTCTTGAAAGTCACTTGACCTCTGCTGTGTGTTATATATATCTGTATAGAACATTTCCAGTATTTTTCTATCACATTCCAGTGGAGTCATTCTTCCTTTGCCATTGGACAATATTCTGTCTGTCTACTGGTTTTAATAGGTTTGTAGCTCAAAGAGCTACTCCAAATGTAGGTTGTTTCTTACTATTTGCTAAACACTGTTTTATGACATGCTGCTCTGTTAAACTATCTTACTTGAGTACATTCAATTAGTATGTCATCTGGCATCATCACGTTATATCAAAAAACTGAAACACACCACTACATAAAGTGCTCTGAGTTCTAAACAAGTAAAAACTTAAAAGGTTGCAGTGATCTGAAAGAGGTAGAAAGGTGGATGGCACTGTGATAAAGGCAGTAAGTGGGGCCTCAGCGGGGCTGATTTGTTTCTGATTTGCAAGAGATCTTCTGCTTGGGTCACCATGGCGCAGCTCACCATCTTTAAAGCAAGGATAGTGTTTTTTAAAGTGTTTAAAGCATGACAGTTTCTCAAGAAGACGTCTGGAATACCCAGTAACATCAATCTGGTGATATGAATGAGTGTGTAGCAAACAAACCCAAACACAGGATTTTTGAAGCTTAATTCTACCCAGGAAAAGGTCTCTGGCATTCTGCAAAACATTTAGGTGTAGGCTAGTTCAATTTCCTTCATGTTCACTTTTCATGGAGGGAGAACAGGAGACAAATAGTACTGAAAAAGTAATTCAAAGTGGAATTATGCACAACAGATGAGTCTGAGTAAAGTTTATATAGACCTGTGTTGGCGATATGGTTTATTTTCTACCTTTCCAAAAAGTCTGTTATGCTAGCAGTGTTCTGAGCCTTCCTTTGCCTGAAGCCAGTGCTTTGGATACTGGTTAATGTCTATTTATTCCACGTTTGTCGGTGCCTTTTAGAAAAAGCCCACACAAATGTAAAGTTAGTTGTCAAAGCTTATTATGGACTTGCGCCAGAAGTGAGATCTTCCTTATTTTCCTAATCAGCTTCCTCCATATCTGCATGCTCATTTTCTGATATCTGATGAGGCGACAAGGTCATTGGACGTACAAGTACTTATTTAAAAACCGACATGAGAGTGAGATAGAGGTTAGTTGGGTCTATCAGAGCTGTCAATCAATTAATGAAAATTATTGAGCAAGGACACTGTGGGGGAAGTGAACAGAAGGAATGAAAATGACCATGGAGATGCAACATAGGGAAAACGACAGAACTGACTAAATGCGCTCACGTGAGTACTGAAACCAGACATGCTCACATAGCAAATTAAAGACAGCACTGGGAGACACAGGGGCCAGAATATATGCCATTATATGGACCGAAAGACTGACAGATTACTTCAGCCTTTTGTCCAACAGCGCACTGAATGCTGCATTTGCTAAGTGAAGAATAAAGTTGAGCAGTCCCCGATGCATTCTGAATGGCTTTTGTTAAGGTTCTGCAGACTTATTGCAGATTTGTAGAATGTAGAAATGAAATGTCTGGGGCTAGGCTAGAGTTAGCTGTTAAGGTCTGGAATTGAAATTAGTCGAGGGGGTATAGAATAGATTCCTACCTGTAAATAAACTGTAGATATAAATAGCAAAATAGGGCAGCACTGACAGAGCCTCACAAAAGCTCACTTAAAAGCTGCACTATCACTACAGTACATGGTGTACTGGCACAAGACAAGAGTATACTGTTTATCAGTACAAAAAAGAAATAATTTATAACTTGATCCTTAGGGGGAAAATGGAGAAATAAAAAATAGACCAAAAAAAAAAAAAAAAAAAAAGAAACAAGAGAGGAGAAAAATTGCCAATATGTTTGTGTGAATGAAAGATAGTGAGGGGGAAAATGAAAAGAGTGAAGTCAGAAGCAGGGAGATACTGACACCAAATCTCTGCAAAGCGTTCAAAATTCTCCAGCTGCCACGCTTTTAATTTGCTACCATTCTAATTAAAATGCAAATTAAATTTATAATTAGCATCAGCGCTTTCTAAAGAAACCTCCTTGTGTGCAGCACAAACATATGGGATGATGGTATAGTGTAAAGTTTGTAAAAACAGAAGGAGAGGCATTAAATGGAAGGACAGAAATGTTGCTACCAAACAAGTTGCTGAGCAGGAAGGGGTAAGGAGAAAATGGGGAGGTGGGATAGGTTTTAAAGGATGGAATTGGGTAAGTGTCCCAGTGTAACAAAGAGATTGCTGAATATGAAAGATCTGTCAGGGAGTTACTTTTTGTTGAATCAGGTGTCAGAGGTCATGCTGCATGTCATTGCTGTTGTATAGAGCATGCCAAAAAGGCATAAAGGGTCACAGCTTCTAATCAAGAAGTCCATGACCAAAAATGAACCGCTGCTTGCTTCCAGATAATTAATTTAAAAATTGATGGGAAACAAAGTACTAAAATCACATCATGATTTGAGCACATATACCGTTTTAAAGCTTGCCACTTCCCACGTGAGACTCAAAACAGAACAGCCTGAGTCAATGACACGGAGCTTGAAGAATCTGTGTGCCTTAATTTATCTGTTTACATCTGGTAACATTTTGTTGTATGTAAAAGTCTGATTTTCTTAATTTTAACACATTTTATGTCTGGTTGTGGTTTAAGAGTTAGGAACAATGTGAAAATACTCAACGCTTAGATGTTGAAATGTGCTGCTGCATCAGCATTTATGTAACTGAGTTCTAGCGGGTTCACCAGTTATGTTCATGTATATTCACAATTGTCTCTAAGATTTGCTTGGAAAACATGCAAAACGAATACCTTTGCAACACCAAATAAAAGAGGAAAAATGCTGTCGTGGTGCACCAGGCATCATCACTGAGATGCTATCCCAAATAAAGTGATAATTGGAAGTAGTCGTGGCATACTTGCTCTTTTTCTTATGACTAGCATTGCTATTCCATTTGTGGAAAGCCTGTGGTTATTTCATGATGCAGCAAAAGCAGCTGCACTAATCTGATAAATGATGTTTTGCAAATTTTTCCTTCATCTCTCCTGAGAATGCAATTGGGTGCTAGTGCTTTTCTGTTTCGGCGTTCATTGTATATTAAGCAGCTAATATGTTATTAAAGGTTTGATAGAACTACTGAGGGCAAAATTGGTTTCATTATAATAGCGTTTGGTTGTAGGGTGCCTTTGAGTTCTCAGGGGAAGAGATGGGGATGAAACAAGTCTGATCTCAAAAGCTGGAAATTATTTATTTATTTTTCTACTAAGGATCCTTGCAAAAGCTTGAGTGCTTTTAATATTCTGGGAATTCTGCTTTATCTATTAGCCAGGCCCTCCATCGGCTATTGTAAAATCTGAATGTAACAGGAATGAATATTTCATAACTGGATGTTAAGCTGTTTCTAAAGTGATGTAAGGAAAGCAGGATTGTAGGAATATTTTTATAAGTCATGAAGTCAATTAAAAATGATAAGCTTGTAATATTGTCATTGTGATAGTACAGGAATTCATTTTGCATATGCTGTCTTGGGCATGAAGACAAATTGTGGCAAACAAGTTTTGCTGTTGAAATCTTTGGTATTTCTTTAGTTCACTTCAAATCTAGGGATGGGAGGCAAGTGTTATGTTCCCGTGTCCAAGCTGGTGCATGCTGGCAGCAAGAGGTCTATTAGTTTAGAGATGTGATTTAGTTGTGGCTTAGACTCTATGTTTTGATAAAGATGAGGAAACTACATCTTTATCCCTCTTAAATTAATTAATACTTAAAAGCGTATCTAAGAGTGAACATGTAACATCTATTCAAGTATGCCCTTGTTCTACAACCTAACGTAAATCTTGTAAGGAGATACACAGCTGTCCCATTTGTTTTATCCATCATTGGCTCAGTTTCTGTAAGTTTGAAACACTTGGAGCTCCAACTTCACTGAAAATGTTATTGATTAGCTTAGAAAATTGGGCTGAGGATCCCACTGCCCGTACAGATGATACCATTATATCCTCTTCTGTTTCAATGCATGTCTATCAAAAAACTAAGGAATTATGATCAACTGAAATAAGGGGGAGCACGTTAAATAGCAGTGAGACAGAATACATCATAACAGTATGAAGTTTCTGGGAGAGTTATTTTGTTGTTTGTGAGCTCTAAAGAATGTATGGAAATTTAAATGTTCTAAATACGGTTTGTCCAACAGCTATTCTTCAGGAATAGAAGTAGGTGAGTTTTACTCTGTGCCTCTATACAGAACTTGCTTTGTGCTACTGTATGCATCTATCACCATTACTGCTTGTATGTTTCTCCTGTGTGGAGCATGAATGACTGCAGAACTGCTTGTGTTGAAAGAGTGAAGTGTTAGGAAGGTATAGTAGATCTAGCTAAACTAAATTTATCTCAGTGTAGGACCTGATGAACACACCCCATAGTGTACACTTGGGTAGTTATTTAAGAAGCTTAGCAGCAAAACAAAGTTTTGCTCTATGATAATTAGAGATGGGTAAAAACCTGCATGGAAAAGCTCTACTTCGGGAATGAATTGCGTAAATAAATGTTTGGACTGGGATCCAACTTAAGTGATATCCAAGACACGATGCTTCAGCAGTGCTGAAAATTGTAAGTGAACAGAAACCCACACTTTGAAATGAACTTTAGCCAATGTTGTGCAAGTTTGCAGACATTTATTGTAACTCATTTGTTTTCTAGTAACTGACAGCATGCAATTAACTGAGGATTTTTCTAGCAGCCAAATACTGGTGCTATGATCTAGGAAGTATTGTCTTCTGCACAGAATTTAAGTTCTGGATATTTGAGAAGAGAGGCAATGAGCCTAAATAAAGTCTTCTGTTCAGCAGACAAAGGGTGAAAACCAAAAAGGCATAAAAGGATCGCTTTGTGTAATTTTTAATTGTTGTCCTTTTCTTTATTCAGTAAATGAAGTCACCTTTGTCGTGGTTTCATGAACCGCTGGGTAATCAAAATTATTATGCTGCCACCTGTTGTCCGTTAATTATTCTGAGGAGATACTCATAAATCATAACACTGGACAATAAATCAAACTGTCAGGACCCAGGTCAAAGGTTGTGCATGAAAAGTTATAGGTCACCAACGGGGTGTGAAAGATCAGGGTTGTGGAGCATCACTCATTGTCAAGTAATGTTGGGAGAAGTGCCACTGGAACAAAAGAAAAACTAAAGTACAGAAGAATTCAGGCCCAAAGATAGGCTCCAGGCTCAGGCACAAAAGGAATCAAATTGACATGTCATTACACTGCAGATCTGACAACCAGCAAGACTGTCTAGCAATGCCCTGACTGAAATACTTTCGCCTTGAATGATTCTTGTCTTTTGAAACATTTCATGTATCTGGGCCAAATTCTGCTCCCACATAAGAAAATGAGTGTTTTACCTTCTGTGTTACCTGGTAATTGAAAGCAGTGTTAACTTCTTTGCATGAAGAAGCTTGCGTTGCCTTGTATTCTCTAGAGCCAAAATTCTTCAGTGTCTTCTAAAGTCTGAGTGATTGGGACACCAGGGTTTATCTTATTTCAGAAGAATTAATTCTATTTGGGAAAGTAAATTCAGTGTTACAGAAGAGTTCTTGCTCAAACCTGCAAACAAGCCCACGTATCACCCTGAGAAGGCATTAGCAAATGGGCTGCATCTAACTTTCCTTAAGCCAAGATAGCAGGCTTTCATGCTGCTTCAACTGTCACATTCTTGACAGGAGACGCAAAACGCCAGGGTCACCTTTCCTGCTGGATCTGTGCTTATGTCAAGAGATCAGCCTTCTGAGAAAAGACAAAGGAATGCATGTCAGCAGTTTCCCGGAAGTGATTCTTTTCCTGCTTTTTCCTCCTGTTCTTCCAGCCCTGTGTACAAGGGAGGCTGTCCCATTCCCCATGTTATGGGCGGTATAGGTGCACCTTAGAGCAAAGGCGCAGACACTAAACAGTGAGTGCAGTTCATCTTCCCTTGTCGTCTCAGGTTTATGCAGGCATTTGCAGTACCTAGATCCATCAGCCTAGACTGTGCTTATCCCAGCATTATGAGGAGTAGGGAAAATGTATTTCATCTCTTGAAGGACAGGAGGAGTAGCATTCTTGAAGTTCAGGTCTGTACTTTCCTAGTTACAGAAGTGGAAATGGGGTCTTGCTGGAGGGAAGTTGTGATTGGAGGTCTGTGACTTGGATTCTGAAGCAATGGGTGAGTTCAGTCTTTCTTATGTTATAAATGAAAGTTTTTAGGCTTTCATTGAAGGTGCTTAGCATGCTGGCATGATGTTAAGATATGTGCTATGGTGTGTGCTTACTCTTAAAACCTTGGGATGCACATATTCAACTTACTTAAAATACATTTGATTCAGTATAAATAAAATCATTACTTGAAATCAAATGTTTGTTGGTAGGAAATCACTGCTTTGAAACTTGGCTGGAAGTAAATTCTTTCTGGTGTGAAAGATGATGCTTTAGGAAAACAAAACAAACAACAACAAAAAAATAAATAAATGAGAAAACCAAACAAAAATTAACCAGAAAACTGCCCAACAGCAAGAAGGCTGCTGGAAACAGCTGTGATGTGTTAGCAGTGTGATGGACTTTCTATTGCCTTCCCTTTGAGTTCACTTTCTGGTAGGATCATCTGTAGAAGTTGCAGCCCATGAGCAAGCAGCTTCAAAAGATTTATAGGAAGTATTATGATGTGGGTTATCTTTACTGGGGTTTTTACTGTTCAGTTGATCAGGATTTTGCTTTCTTGAAAAAAAACAAAGAAGTGCAAGCCAAGAAAGCACAAGCCCAGCAATGCCATAAAGCTTCAGCACTGGCTGGGTCTTGATATCTCTATGAGCTCTAAACTGGATTAACATTTTTGTTGTCGTTCTTGGGATATCAGTGAAGGAGTGAGACATTGGTCCTGCCCAAATAGGGAAAAATATTGTAAATGAGAAGCAACTGAGGTTTTGATTGTTTTGATTCAAACTGTTCATTTCCCTCTAGTTCTGGTTCCTGAACATTTACAGAAAGGGAATTCTAAGAAATGACCATGAACAGTTTTTTTGGGCTTTTTTCTTTTTTTTTTTTTGAAGATCTTTTAGATGGATGCAGAATTTATTGATGATGTGAACTTTTCAAGTGTTAAAAACACCTGGGGCTTTGCACTCTGAATTTTATTTGTGGAAAAGAGTAAATAAATTAATTTTTAAAGAGGGGAAGAAGCCAGAGTAGTCTCTGGGCAACGTGACAGGCACACACACATTCACTGTTTCTGTGTTCAGTTTATGACAGCCCAGTGGTGCCTCTTGGCCTGTGAACCTTTACATACTTAGATTTCCCATGGTGCACAAGACCACAAAATAAACCTTGCAATTATTGTTCTGTATCTTTTGGGTTTGAGCAATTATCATATGAATGTGTGATCTCTGCATGCAGAATGAGAATGCTGAGAGAAGGTCCGTGGTTATCAAAAAAGTTAAAAGCTTTCTACTCCAAAAGTGAGATTTCACTTGCTTGCATGTTTAGTTTTCTCCTCTGGTTACTCATCTAAGTAATTTGTTTATTTATTTTCTCATTGCTATTAGTGAACATTTTAGGCACTTGCTGCATTTTTGCTTCACAGAGAAGTGATTTCTGGCAATGCAGGAAAGTTCACTGGATAATACCCAATACTTTATTATGGATCTCAGGCCCCAGAACTTTTTGTGTCCACAGCGTTCTTAGGACACTTCACCTTTATCAGAAAAAGGCAGCTGTACTTTGGGATGGCTGTATCTTCTTTTCTGGTGAGATTTGTGATCAAAAGGGATTGAAATTAAAACTTTGTGAAAGTTGTTAGCAAAATGACATTTAATTTTGATAGAGAGGCAATGAGGCAGAACATTTTGCATGTTTGCAAAATAAGTTTCATTTTGATGTGTTTGGCATTACTGATTATATTAATTAACTTAACAGCAAGTGTGAAGATTATTTATGATGCATTAAAAAAGATTGGATCTTAATTGCTTCCCTGTAAGAACAAGGAAGTTGAATTTCTGGTTGTAGACAACTCCACTGTTAGTCATTGCGCTGACTTTTTTTTCCCTTAAAAACAAAGTAATTGACAAAACCAGCCCATACTGTGGTAATCAGTGGTTGGATCAGTACCATCCCCACAAACTTTTGAAGCACGACGTGTTTGTTTTCTGCTAAGCCTGTTATTTCTCCCAGACCCCATTTTTAAAGGTCTACACCTGATACACAGAATTGCTTGAGTAGGAAAGATCTTGCAAACAAACTTGAAAAATGGTTTCCTTCATGCTGTTGCTTGGTAGAATCATTGAAGTGTTTTGAGTTGGGAGAGGCCTTTAAGGTTCTGTAGTCCAACAGCGCTGCAGTGAATGGGGACGGCTACAGTTCAGTCAGGTGTTCAGAGCCCCATCCAGCCTGACCCTGAATGTCTCCAGTGACAGAATATCCACCACCTCTCTGGGCAACCTGTGCCAGTGCCGCACTCAGTTACTGACAATGAATGTAGTTTTTGGAAATGTGATTCAAATCCAAAATATCGATGACTTCAATACAATAAGCTTTTTGGTGTGCTGTTATTGTATCTGTTGTATAAAGGTGAAAGTACTCAATTTTATCACATTTTAAAAGGACTGAAATTAGTTAACTTAGTTTTCAGTTCTTTTATTCAAAACTTATTTCTGCATCTAGCATGAGGCAGATGCTGCCTTAGACTTAAAGTGAGAAAGATTCATATCCTAAGCAACGGCTTGACAAACAGAGGTGCTTCAGATCATAATTATTATAACCACCAAAAGCAGGTTTGTTGATACCTTTTTGTCCTTAATATATTTTAAATTGTTTAGTTGATAGCATACTTGGTATGAGAGCATGTGTAATGTCTGTTTGATAAGTGTCTTCTCACACCCTGAGGTCTTTTGTAGGCAATTTGCATTCCACAATGAAAGAAATCAGCTGGATAGGGTTTATTGTTTTGTATAATAGAAAGGAGTGTGAAAATATTCCAGTCTTGCAGATGGTGTTGCTCATTAGCCCTGAACAGACGCATAAAAATATTGTTTCCCCTTAAAAAATAGGGGCTCCCCATCTTTCTTTCACACAGCATATTTATAGAGGGGAATTTGTAATTTGGTTGTAGTGTAATCAGTAGTTACTGTTGAAAGGAAAACTAGTGGGATAAAGTCCTCCTTTGAACTTGGTATGATGGCTAGTTGAGAGGTAGAATAAAGAAAATGCCTCCTTTCGTGGCTCTTGTTTGAATACGGTCCTACATGTCTATATCAAAAACCTGCTTTTCTACAAAGAGAAAAATACAAATCTCAACTTCTTCACGTAACAGCAAATAAAATCTGTTCTGATAAAACTTTGAACATACAGAAAGAGGTAGGCTGTTTGTCTAAAATCTGGCATGCATAAGTTTCATGTGTCCGAAAATTGAAGATGCTGAGTGGTGAGTGTGGTGTGAGAATCAAAGTCCATTTGAAGTCTTTCTAGTGTATTCAGGGTTCCCTTTGACTTTCGTGCCCTTCGGATTGCTTACATCAGAAGCTGAAATACGACTTTAATTACTTCCCCAATAGCCGTTGGTAAGAACATAGAAAGTACTTAGTTTTATTGATGGAGGACACCATACTAAGGTGATTTTAAACACAGAATAGTTCAAAGAGAACAAAGGTGAGTGTTCAAGATCATACAAATTCAAAGTTAAGATTCTGTGCTTTCATGACCTTGATAAACTCAAAAGGTGGGCTCATGTGAACCTAATGGTGCTCAACAAAGCAAAGTGCCAGGTTTTGCACTTGGATTGGGGTAATCCCATATGTCTATACAGACTGGAAGAAGAAATTCTTGAGAGTAGCCCTGCAGGAAGGGACTTGGGGGTCCTGGTAGATGAGAACCTTAAGACGAGCCAGCAGTGTGTGCTTCTAACCTGGTATCCTGAGCTGCATTAGAAGAGGGGTGGCCAGTAGGGAGAGGAAAGTGATGTTTCCTCTGTTCTGCCATTGTGAGGCCCCATCTGGAGTACTGCAATCAGGTTTGGGCTCCCAGCAGTGGAAAAATGGTTGAGCTTTTGGAGAGGGTCCGCAGGAGGGCCATGAAGGTGCTCAGAGGTCTGGAACACCTCTCCTGTGAAGACAGGCTGAAAGAGCTGGGCTTGTTCAGTCTGGAGAAGAGAAGGCTGTGGGGAGACCTCATTATGATCCTTCACTATTTAAAGAGAAGTTATAAACAGGAGAGAAATCAACTTTTTACATGGTAGACAGTGATAGGACAAGGACTGATACAAGATGATAACAGAGGTTTTTCACTTTGAAATGTTGATTGATTCAGGACATTTTGGTGCTGTAGAAGGCTGTAGACAATGGTGACTTAACTTCCTGGTGCTGTCTATTTTACATGACACTGTAAATGTCATAACACCAGTTGCTTTCTTATTCTATACCCATGCTTGCGACTTTTGCCCAAGGTTGTCATTATGCCTAGAAGCTGAACATGGCAAAACAATCAGTTGCATAAAATGATGGAAATTAGGGATGTCTGATTAAATTACTTCCAGTTAAGCACTTGCTTTTGTATTCTTATGATAATTGATAGTATTCTGTACCTAACCCTGGTTCACAGCAAATCTAGACCCAAGTTTGTACTTATAGAAAGTGTTCTGGGAAATCTCACTGGAACTGAGAAAGGCCATAATCTCTTTACACTGCAGTATCTCTGACCCTTTCTCCTTATTCAATGAAAAGGAGTCTTTGCAGATACAGGTGCATGTATCTGTAAATTCCTCACTGAGTAATTGGAGGTGGACAGATATGGTAGGAATAAGCATAATAAAAGAATTAAGAGAAAGAATATTTCTTTCTTCATGGCCTTCTAGGTCTTCTGTGTGCTCTGTTGAATATCACCTACTTGTCAAAACCTGCTGCAACACAAGGAATTAAAAGGCATCAGTCTTGCAATACATGCGAATTGGAATGAGATGCAGATTTCTAGAGGAGGTAAAAAAAAAAAACAAACAACAAAACAGCAAACTTGAAATGGTGGCGCTCTTACTAAATTTAGGCATTGAAATACTGTTATGGAATTACAGCTACTCGGTGCCAATTGCATTGTAAGCCTTGTATGACATACAGACTTATGCTGACAATAGTAAAAGAAAGTACCATACCTGACTTCCTGATACTTCACAGTATTGTGCATCATGAAGTTATGTAATTTGTATCTATAGAACTGCATTTCATGGGTGAGGCTGAGAATTATTTATGTCGATTAAATATTGTTACAAAGGGACTGGAGTGTAGAGAGCATTAAGCATTTGCACTGGAGAGAAAAATAAAGTGCTGCTTGTGTGAGAAGCTTTAGGCCTTCGATTGTATTTATCTAATTATATGTTTTTTATTTTCTATCCTTTATATGATAGTGATAGGTTTATGGAGGACAGTTCCACCTCCTTTTCTAGTGCTCAGCTTTTGCTATTTTGGAATGGCTTACTGCAGTGGAAGTGTCCATTCACTTTCCCCCAGTTTACCCGTATTACTAGTTTAATCTCTGGGCAAATATCTTTGGGATTGCTCCCACTGGCTATTGAAGTTACTTTTATTCACTGAAGTTTTTACATATTATGCATGTATCTAATGCTGGTCTGGAAATAAATCTGTAGTTGCAAAAGACTCTCTTTCAATTTGAATTCTGTTCCATCGCTTGGGATTCTAAATGAAAGCACTGTAAGTAAATCTGGCAAAGTGAATCCTTATAGAATGTATAATTCTAAAGCCTGAAGTCCTCATAGTTTAGGGCTGAGATATGACAAGGACAATACAGTATGGAAGATAATGTACTGTGTGCACGGCATGGTGTTTTTTCTACAAATATCTGGCTTAACTTCAGTGGTGGAAGCAGGAGATACAGCTAGATAGGCTTAAATCTGTTCTGAAATAGCTGCGCCAATTGCATATTCCTGTGGAACAGCCACTCTACTTAATAACCTCCAATGGCTGGTGGTTCATCAAGATATTGATTTTAAAGCTTTATTGATTGTTTATAAAACACTGCACAGTGACTTTCCAAGCTATTTAAGTGATTTGTTTGTCCCATATATTTTACAATGACGAGACTATTGAAAATCCCTGTGCAGATTCACTCAGACCATTACACATTATTAGTTTGCTCTTGCAGAATTTCCCCTCCTCCAGGGATTTGGAATGTGAAGCACCTTGCTATTGCAAGGTCCTGTATGGGGTGTTTGCTTTATATATTCTCATAACAGGATAATTATATTGCTACCTGAAACACTTTAGCATGCATGCAGGGAGCAGGATCTATGTAATAGTGATTGATAGTTTGGGTTTAAAAATAGTTATGGTGCATTAAAAGTATACTGACATTTATTACTTTCTACAAGGTTACAAGCATTGAGATTACAGTTGAGGCTTCAGGAGCTATCACAAGTCTTCAGATAGAATGAAGCACAGTTGGTGCTCTTCCTGTCATATCTCCTTGCACCTGTTTTTTTTTCTGGGTAGACTGCCACCTTTGAGCCAACTTATTCTATATTTTTAGTAGCAACCATCTAATTAAAAACAAAAATCAAGGACGAAAGTCTCTAAAGTTCCAGTTCTAAAAATACATGTATAAGGATTTTAAAACTTCCTTGATCTCAATGTTCAAAACCATTTGGCAGCTTTGAAAGCTCAGGAGTCAGGGTTGTCTCCCACTGTGACACACCGATATGAGAACCAGAATAGTCTTCAGTTTTCTGCACTTGGCTTTGGGATGTTGGTTTTGGGATGGTTTTTTGCTTTTTGGTGCATTCAGGTCGTACTTCTTCGTTGTATGGTACTGAATGAAACTGATAAGCTACTGTGTCAGTTGGTGTCTGATTGTGTAAAAAATGGCAGCTGATATTGAAGTAAACGAGAGATGCTCCTTGCAGTAAACATTTGAATTCTCTTCCACTCTAAAACAATCCTCTTCTTCCATTGTTATGTTTAGATGGCATACTATTGTATTCATTATTATAGGGCCCATACGAATGAGTTAAAAAAAACAACAACAAAAAAAACCCAGACTCTTTTTCTGCTGTTTCCAAGTCCTTTTACAATATAAACCAATGCTGCACCTACAGTTCTGGTTGTAAATATATTGTCCAGAGAAAAAAGAATAATTTGCTCACAAACTTTCAGTGACTAATGTGATATGTGTAGCACTTCATAATACTTACACATTCCACAGTCCTGGCTATCTGCAGGTTAGACCTAAGGGATACACTTCAGAAAAGTTACATAAATAACTCTGAACCTTCGGCTGAGAAAATGTATACTTTGAACATGTTGAAACTATCCATATTAAGTCAGTTTAGCACTTTGATTAAAGAGTTTAATCAATCACCATCCTAAGCTGTTTATTAATCACTTTATCAAGCAGTTGATGCATTGCTGGTTTTAATAGAATCCATTTATTTTGATTTCTACCTACTTCATCTTTCCAAAGGGCTTTCTGAATCAGCTGTGATAAAAAAGGGAAAAAAAAAAAAAGCAAAAAAAAAAAAAAAAGCTTGGTTGCATCTAAACACAGGAAGGTAAGAGCTCAGACCCCCTTTGCACATACTTCATTATCAACATTCTACACTGACTTAGACAATTTATTAAGGAAAAAAAAACAACCAACAAAAAAACCTGCTTAGAGTGAGTCTTCTGGTGAACCACACGGTTTAGCTCAGATAAACAGAGGCCATTCGTTTGCTTTCACACCTGACAACCTCATGATATACGATCCTAATAAGATTAATCTCCTACCTCCACCTCCCCCCATACCAGCACTTTTGTTTTGTTTAGTGGCCTGACTTCCAGATCTTCTCTTATTCCCCTCATTGGGTACTTTTAATGCTTTTGGTTTCGGTTGATGGTTAGAAGTAAAACAAACAAACAATCAATCCCCCACCCCACTTAGAGGACTTTCTCATTCCAAGGGAACAAGATTAATATAACAAAGAATACAAAATAAGCAAGGAAATACTTGTTACAAAGCAGAATGTACACTGAACAAATTCCTCCTTCGTGCAGTGGCCTTGAAAAGCATGAAGCATGTGGATAATCCATATCATCAAATAAGGACTTGGTAAATTATGCAGAGAGGAACCAAACAATCCCTGAACAAACAGGAGCACCAAAGGAGAATCCACAACTTAGGCCACAGTTTACTTCTATTCTTCTGCCTTTCAGTAGGTATCACTTACCTCTTGTTGTCTGATCTCTGAACTTTAGAAACCTCAGGAGAAGTAATCTTAGCAGTTTTGCCTGGCTTGCTTTCAGTAAAAAGCATTAATGCACGGCTGTGAAATATGACATACAATCGCACATACACAGGTTTTATTTTGAGCTTTGTGCTACGTTAACAGTAATATAAGCTTTTTTATTTCTTATTTTTTTTTTTTTCCAGTAAATGTTTCTGAAGCCTTGATGAATATGCATTCTTTAGAGGGAATGTAAAAGTGCATATCTAGTTTGAAATTCCACTGTGTTATTTACATCCTGTGCTCAATAAGGTGATGCAGCAGGAAGACCCAGGAGTCAAAATTCTTACAATGCATTTTTCCCATTTTAAACTTCCATGAAAATTGCCAGGCATGCATTATTAATATGGACATAATTATATCAGTTGTAGAGTCTGTACTCTTTCTGTGCAAGACCAAGTCCCCCTTTTCCAAATGAGCTGATAATATGTATTTTATATATGTGCAGATATGTTTATGCAGTGGGCTGTTAGTGTCCTATTAAGTTTTACTGACTTCTGTTGTTACAGGATCTTTTAAAACCTCTTGTACAGGTAGATTAGCTGGGGCAGAGAGGGCATGCAGCAGAGAGTCCTGGTCCCATCAAGTCGATAGAGTGCAATCCCCAGATGGGGACTGGGAACCTGTTGCTGCCTTGCAGAGAAATAGATGCTGGTGAGATTGTTCAACAAATCTTTATTTCATGGATAAGGCGTTGTTAGTAATGTCTAATTTTACAGGCTTGCTGTTAACTACAAGCTAACAGTGATATGCTGGAAGTGAACTGGAGGGATATCAAAATAGTGACTTCTGTCAGCATTGAATCTCTGTGCTGGTGCATGCACCAGGTTACAGCCCAGTACTAGCACAGGATCCAGCTGGCTATCGAGTGAGACAGCACGGTCACTGAGCTGCCTAGAGGTAGTTCCAGAAATATTAATTACGGTTGTAAACAGCGCTGCAAAATTAGGGATATTGTGGCCTCCCTGGGCATTGGATCGGCAGCCCAGCTGTGAAAACCACTTCCAGTCAGCTATCAATTGAGATGGAATGGCCATACAGCTGAATTGCAGCGTTTCCAAAAATGTTAATTAAGAATGGGCTGCTGCTGCGAAGCGGCAGCTTTGTAGCCCTTTTGAAGCTGTATTGCAGTTGTTAAATGCGCTAAGCATTGTGCTGGTGAAACTAGTAAGCCTCTTCCTTGCATCATCCACCGAAGTAAACTGCCAGTGGTTTGAAATCAGATGATCCCTTTTCAGAAATTCAGAGGTTAATCCTGGTGCTGTCAGTTCCTTTTTATGTTTTTCTGTCTTTACTGCCCAACGTCTTGCAATTCGTCCTTTGAGAAAATGGGATGTTGCTTAGGAACTAAGTTGGAGCATCCAGACTTTATCCTGGATTTACTTTCCATTTCCATTTTGAATCCCCAATTCTTCTTCAGTCTACTGATAAGAACTCCTTCCCTGGGCAGCCTGATGTAGCGTGTGGCAACCCTTCCTATAGCAGAGTGGTTGGAAATAGATGGTCTTTAAGGCCCCTTCAAACCCAAACTATTCTGTGATTGTGTAGGTAACTGTACAGCACCACGTGGCTGACATTGGGGTGCAGATCGGTGTCACGCTGTAGTTTGGACCTTTTCTATGAGAGAAAATAGCAGAGCTGTATGTGCTGGTATTCAGTTCTTGAGCAAAGGAGAGCTTTTTATTAATTTTTGAAATAGAGTCAAGCTAATAAACTTGAACATGTTTTTTATTATTCAGAATGGTTAACATGGGAAGCATGTATTTGTAAACAAATATGTTTAAACGTAGACTTAAATATCTTTGGATAATTTATTAATGAATTTGTTGAAGTATAGATGGGACTTTACTATCTGAAATATGACCAGCCAAGCACAGTATCCACCCTCTGAAAACACTTCAGCAAGTCATGAATTAAACCTCATACGTATGAAGATGTTTTAAATCCTATTTATGGTAAGGCTGCATGATCTAATAATAATAAAATAAATCAGAAGTAAGAGTTTAAGTTTTTTTCATGCTTTTACTGCTCGCTGTTTTGAGAGAAGTTATTTCACATCTTTTTGCCTTTTCTCCGGTCTGCTATTTCTACCTAGACATATGTAGTTTGCTCCAAAAGTAATGCCTCCTGTTTATTTCCAAGGAAACTACAGGAGATACAAATGAAAAATTATTCATATAGTAAATTCTCAGCTACAAAATACTGATTTTTCCAATGTAGTCACTACTATTAGCTCTGATTTCACTGGCCGTGAACAGGAATCTGAGCTCATCAATATCCACACCAGCAGAGGTGACGCAGTGTCACTAGTGCTGAGGTGCAACACCCATTGCCTCATTGTGCCAGCATCCACTGTTTGTTCTCCCTAAACATTCCGTGAACGCTGAATGTCAATGGCTGCAATTTTTTTCTGTGTGGTGGGGTTCAGAGGCATACCTTTGCTTCATAAATGCTTCCACATTAGATGTCATGTTGTCAGACTGCCTCCCTGCTACCATCTGTAGCACAGAAACATAATCTAATTGAATACTGATGGGAAGATTCAACCTCTACTGCCATATGACCAACATCCACCTCTAATATCACGTGGCAGCATAATAAGATAGGAGGCATTACTTTTGGAGCAGCAGCTGTAGTTATTTCAGAACAAGGGATTTCTTAAATATTCATAAGCTTATTAACATGATACGGTGGAGACTATCTAAGGTAGGACTGCATTTTATAGGCTGAATGCTGATATTGCGCTCTGTGTTGGCTCATCGCTTAAACTTCTTAGTGCTTAAGTTCAGTGTAGTGATGATAGTTTGTTATTACTTTTAAATTTATCATTTTGGTTCCAAAAAAAGTAGTTAAAGCATTTGATTTTCAATACGAATCAAAACCAAAAAGAGGCTAAATAGTCACAGAAATCACTACGAAAAAGTACTTTTTTTCCCCCCACTTGTTCTGACTAGAGAAGAAAGAGTTACATCGATGAACGTTTGGGGAATGTCATAAGAAAATTGCCAATAGTTCCAGCTGAATGCAGCCAGAAGGAGCCAGTTGTAAGATCTCTGGGGTGGGATGAGAGCACGAATTTTTTTCTTGTTTTGTTTTGTTTTGCCCTTTTCACTTTTGGACAGGCTGTATGTAATTCTTTGCACAAGTCTAACAGCTTATATGCAACAGATGGTAAAGACAGAAATAACTGCTCAATATTAGGTTTTAAACTGGTACTTAGGTGGGTTTACAAAAGATGGTGGTGAAACAGTAGGATAATTTTACTTAATGAGATCATTTCTTAGAAGGGATGAATGAGGTATTTGGAGGTTAATTGTAGGAAAAGCTACCATCGTCAGCTGATCTGTGGTGACTAATCATGTGGCATATTGGTAGTTTTAGTGAAGCAAATACTTAAACAAACATGGGCCATACTTCTCAAATCAAGCCAACTTCAATTTATGTATATTTTCCTGAACCTTGAAGAGTGCAGGGACAATTATCACTGGTCAGCATGTTGAAGCTTGCTGATGTGGGTTCTTCCTGTGGTGGGGTTTATGCACTTTAGCCTCAGTGAAAATTTGGAGATGTGCTTTGGAAGAAAACAAAGCAGTTGACAAAATAGCACTGCTCTCAGGAAATAAACAGTCCCTGGAGGAAAAAAAAAACAAACAAAAAACCAAAAGATCTGAGAAGGAAAAATACACAAACAAGAAATTCCACTTCTCTTTTATTTTCTTTAAATGACAAAGGGAAAAGGCAGCTCTAGGAACTCATTTGAAAGTTGAGCGGCAGTATCTGTTGGTTCTGCATGCCCTGGAATTTAAATTCATAATTGTTTAGTATATCATATTTTCAGTGTTTCTAATGATTTTCACATTAATGTATTAAAATTTATGAGCATGTGGTAATCTGATGAGTATCAGTGTGGTAACAGCGTAGTCTAAACTTTGGTAGATAACTGGATCTCTACAAGAGGTTTGTACAGAAAAACTGTAAGTTTTGCATGTAGGACAATGCAAGCAGATGAAGTTTCAATGAACACTGTATTCACAAATGTGTCATTAAGGTATATGTGTTTGTTCCCGCTGTGTTAAAAAATCTTTCAATGTAGGGCAAAGCATTTAGCATTGATTGACTACTGACTGAGGCTGTTGTTTTAGTCGAGAAGTAAATCTGAGCGCTGCTGGTGATGGTGGTTCATTGACAATTTATTGAAACAGCTATTCATTCTATGGAAAAACTGCCTAAAAGGATAGTTGGTGCTTTACATAGTGATACGGAACCTTAAATGTGATTTATTTATCTGTACGTGTGCCTTTGCACATTCCAATTCAGTGTTGCGTTTTGCACCAGATGTGTAGAGTTGCACAAATCGCAGCTGCACACCTTCTCTTCCAAGGAGAAACAACAGCTTGTAGGTAAATGCTACAGATAAGAAATACCAGCATATTTTGAAAGCCACTCATCTTACAAAGAAGTGTCGGTATGGAAAATATTTTTCAGTACTAGCTATTGTTCATGATTATTCAATTTGTTGCTAATTATTGGCTGTGTTGTTGTAAGAGATTGCATTAGACAGCATCAGTGAAAAAATAAGGTATGTTTGAAAATTTGCCATCCTTAAAAAACAACTTCTTTGGCCTAAAAGGGGCTGAGATCTGATGAGGTGCTTTGGATTAATAAGAGTTGGTGGGAGCAAAACATAGAAGTATGGCCATGTCTGAAAAGGTCCGTAAGCCTAAAAGACAAACACACAGAGTAGAATTAGTGGAAAAACAATTTTTAGTAATATTATTTTCCTTTAATCTTTTCTTTTAGGAGGTAAATTCTATGATAGACATATTCAGAAAACTGATACAACTAAAAAAGAAAATTGTCATGAAAATTTAAAACTTAGAGGGAGAAAAAGGACCAATTCCAATAGAATCTCCACCCACATCTCTTTCTCAGCGGGGCACTACAACAGTCTTAACAAGTAAAGTGCAAGATGGAAACATGACATCATTAAAACACTCTAATTAGCTTCTAATTTGTTCCAGAAAGGTATCTGCTTACCAACTAATTGATGTAAACTGATTAACCCTTTCTCCAACATCCCATTCGCCACCTTTTTATTTGTTTATTTTTTACTTCCATGGAATATAGTAAGGGTCAAGACTTTGTTGTGCTACGCACTGTGCAAACACAAATCAAAAAGACAATCCCCTTACTTCAAAGAGCTTACAATGGAATGTGTTGCAGAGGAGGTGATACCTGCGCACAAAAAGGATTTGGTATGAATGGCCTTAACTCCAGCTAGTGTGTTTGGCAGAGGTCTTATCCTAGCAGCTGCTGGACAATTCTGAGTTCTTTTAGAGACCTTGGAGGAGAAATTATATATATATATATATATATATATATATATATATATATATATATATATATATATATATATAAAAGGATTTGAAGGCACATAATGAAGTATCTCTGTAGAGTTTTCATACTAAGTGTGAAGGGAAAATGTGTGACAGCAGAAAGGAGATAGGAAAAATATAACAGGTGTGCACTGGAAGCTGGTGCTATTGGCTGTGTGGAGACGAGGTTTGTTGGACTGACAAAAAGAGCTGATTGGTGGCATGGATGTGATCTCTGAAGGCCTTGGAAGTGTAGATGAGAGCAGCAGAGGGTTGTAAAGAAAAGAGGGGATGTGGTCAAAGCTATGGGCTAAGAAAAGTGATCTTTATGGAAATATTCTGAAAGTGTATGAGTGGAGCAAGGTTGTATTCCTCAAAGTTGGGGAGAAAGGTTTCTTTAATCACAATGCAAGATGTTAACACTTTTAGCCAGAATAGACAAAGCTTTCTTTCTTTATTTACTTTAAGAAGCAATTAGAACAAAGTTGTCTTCAGAGGAAAAGGCGAGCTTATGTGTCTGAGAAATAGGCAAGGTAGTGATTTCTGCGGTAAAAAGGAGCAGAGGGGACGTTTGATGCTCTGTTTTTTGCACTGAGCTTCTAGTAGCTCCTAGATCTGTGAGGAGGTGATGAAAACAGACTTAATTTGAACAGTAGGGACATCTGGAGTAAAGACAGGTCAAGGAGTCACTGACATGAAGGTGACAGTTGAATTTCTCAGCTGAGGTGGCCTGGAAGTGAGAGTAGTAGGAGAAAAATGGGTCCAGTTGGGATGGCAAAACAAAAAGTTGAGTGGTGTCAAAATCTTCTGGAAGATTAGAGAATATGAAAGCTCAACGCCATGAGAGTCAATGGTAAAAATATCATTAAGGACACCATAGAAAACTGTGTCAAAAGGACTTTGATATAATGAGAGGGGTATGGTTGGAGCTTTGGCTAAGGGGACACAAGAGACTGATGAAAACTGTATCAATTGACTGTAACAGGTAGAAACTATGTTAGAAACAGTTTAGGAAAAAAAAAAATGGAAGGAGAAATGATAGAGCTATAAAGAGCTTGTACAATGAAAATGAGAGAAAGCATTGATTGGAAAGACAGGAGTGGGCTAGAGTGCGTACGATTTCATTTTTAGATGAAAGACATTACAGCATTGCCCATGTTTTGATCGAAAGAAATCAGAACAGTGAGAGCAGAGAAAGGCTGACAAGTTTGGGGTTTTTCTGAGTGAAGTCTGATAGGGGAAACTCAGTGCAGTTCCAACATCTCTGGCCCTTACGTTAAAATAACTGCAGGCAGCACATGATTTTCTGTGTGATTTAGAATGTACTTAGTGTTGTATAAAGCAATAGTTGTAATATTCATGTGCCCTTCTATTTTCTCCTGGTTATGTTGTGAGCAAGTAAGGCCTATGTGTGCCACAACTTGATAGTGAGGGAGCACATTTAATCATAATTAACACTGAATTAGTTACATGAGTCTGGCCATTAGATACTGTATGTCTATCAGTTTTGCATTTTCTTCAACAAGCACTTCAAAGAAAATTGCGTTTTGAGATTTTCCTGTCTTTTTCATGGAGAAATTGCTGTGATATGTCAAAATAGGATGTCACATTTTTATGGCAACTAAAGGTTTTTATTGAGAAATATCAGTTCATCTGCTTCTATGGATCAAGAAGCTGAAACATTTTCTCTCATTTTTTCTGCTTTTCATCATACTTTACTTGAAGTTAAAGGTGTTATTTGATTTCACTCTTATTATTTTTACCGGGCAGAAGATTTTAAATGAAATCTGTTGATTTGTATTGCCTTTTCTCTCCTTTATGCATTTATTTTTCTGTTGACTGTTTTCCATGCTACCTGTACAAATTTCAGGTTTATAAAATTTGGATGGTAATGCACAAAACAACAGCAAGAGTATCTAGATTCATCTTCTGAGCCAGAGGTTGCATACATAAATTCATCTCCATCACACTGTGAATAAATTCTTTTGTTTCTGCAACATTCTGTGCAACCACAACACACTTGCAGCTGAGCACCAGTTGGATTACTGCTTTCCTACCATTCTCACTTATGGGTGGGGGGGTTGAGTGCACTGAACCCTACAGCTGGTAAAACCAATCCAGTGTGAGGTTATTTGCATCTGAAAAACCCTGGTTCCAAAAGTGCTGTGGCTTGGCTTGCACTTGCAAGCAGTGTAGCTTACTAAGCACAGCCCAAGTGTGTTAGCTTTGTGAGCATCACTGCTTGGTCATGCAAGTGACAAAATGTGAAGAAACTTACTCAGTTTCTGCTGAAACCAGTGCAAAGACTTCCATTGGCATCTCTTAGTGATGGCATCATTACTAAATGTTTGTATGCATGTTTTCAGTGTGAATATTCGTAATGGTTTCTGCATTTTTCTTTTAGAATTGGCCGTGTTTTATTGCAAGCAAAAAATGGCATTTCTCTCATGACCAAGTAAAGGGAAGAATGGCAAGAAGCATGATCTCCCTTCTCTTTGTGCTTGTTTCATAAGGGCTCACTCAGTGAATGAATGAGTTCTGCTTTTGACTCACAGAAACACAAGGGAGAAAGGCAATCCTTTATGAAGGGAGAATGTAGATGTAGCTTTACTTCATAGAGTAAGCACTGTTTTGGTAGAATTGTTTGTAGATCTTTGGCTGCTTTAGATAGAAGGTAGGTCTACTGCTATGGTATCCTAACATGCAAAGGTTTGTGTGTTGAGATGAGAATGAATTCTTCAGGTTGATAGATGCAGGGAATGCACACCTGTTTGGCTACCTAGGGAGGTCTGCGAATAGAGAAGCAAAAAGTGGTTTCACATTAGGGTCTAAGTCATGTTTCTGGTTTCCCCCACAAGTTTGCCTTCCTTGCCAAGAGGCCGGAACTGAGCAGATCTTTTGGTGCTGTGTTGATGAAATATTTATGTATCTGCACAATTTCACGTCCCTCTCCTTGCTCCAAACTGATGCTTGTGGCTCACTATGTTTAAAATGTAAAGTCCTCAGACAATCCTAATCATATTGTCAGTCAGATAGTCATCTTCTGAAAGGGGATCCTTCACCTTTAAGAATGCATGTACAATAGTGATATGTAAGCAGCTCAAAGACTCAATACCCCTTTTTTCTGCAAAGCAAGGCTGGGTTAGGAAAAAATCAATATGTTAGAAGTAAAGGTCATACAAGGAAAAGTGACATGAAACAGTCTTCATGAAGGATATTGTTCCCTTAGTTCTGTTTGAAGTTTTCTTTACCCTTGTGCTAGCCTTCGAACAAATATATTTTGTCCTAGAATAGAAACATTTTTATTCACCTTTAAAAATCTGTATTTTAAATATTTGTCTATTAGGGCATGTTCACGTTTTAGCTTGTTTTGTTTTTTTGTCCTATGGGTGAAGTAATCCTTGGAGAAAAGAATATTGTGTGTATGCCACCCCAGTGCATTTGCTGGTCAGGGTTCCTTTAGAAATGGAAGTATATAATGCACACAAATGTATTTGCCTATCTTTTTAACAGTTCTCAATTTACTTTTCAAGTGGGCCAGATGCACTACTATAGCTCTTAAAAGGGTCAGGAACATCTCCTTATTTCCCCACACTCTGTACTTATTGCTTGGGTATAGTTTTAAAGTAGTCCATGAACCCTTTTCACTCTTGCAACACATTTACCCACAATTAACAATCAAACCATCCTTACTTCATTCAGGCTCCCATTCTCTCTCTGCCTCATTTTCTCTGCCTCTCTCTTGATCTGCCATTGTGCCGAAAGCTGTTTGTGCCATCGCAATCTGCCCTCCTTACCAGCCACGCAACGATGGGGAGGGGGGAGAGAAAAAGCACACAGCATTCAGGCACTGAATAGCAAATTGCTCTTGAGTGTCCTTGCTTCCCCCATCTCTCCCCCTTCGCTCAGAAGGACAAGGGGGCCCCTGAAAGCAACTATACATTTTGCTTAGTGCTCTTGAAAACAAGCGTTTCACACCTGAAGCCTTTCACGGCAGCCCAGAAGCACCCCTTCAAACCACTTAATTGCCAATTGCTTCTGAGCTTGTTGTAAAAGTCCATTATGTCAGCCAGCTCTATGGCAAGTGACAAAGTATGGGAAATGAAAGAGTCCTCCTTGCGGGGCCAATGCAGTCTTAAAAATCCCCAGTTCATTGGTTTGCTTGCTGTTAACAGACAGTTACTGGCCACAGCCAAAGGTATGCCAAAACCTCTATCTTGTGTTGTTATGATTTTGTTAAATGAAAGATACTGTTTTCCTTATGTTCTTTCACATGTCATATAAGTAAATTTGGAATATGGCTGAGGAAAATATATTCACGCTGACCTCATCTGTACTCGTGCACCTCAGATTGTAGCCTTGCCACTATTGTTCTCTTCAGGCATTTTTATTTTATTTATTTATTTATTTTTGCTTTGGGTGATATAACAACAATAATAAAAGTGATGTGATATTTTCAAGGTTGAAGCTATGTTCCTTTGACATTAACAAATAAACATGCATGTATGCAGTCAGAGGAAGACGGGAGGTGATCTGGAGGAGAAATGGAATAGATTATTAGAAACAAAGTCTTACCCAGGCTGAATCTTAGCAGTGAAGAAGCATTTTGAAACTGAATATGCTTTCCCTGCAAGTAAGCAGCTGGGTTGGCTAATGTTTAGACTGAGCCAAAGTTTATACATAGAAATGTATATGGCAAGGCACGTGTTGCAAACATTTCCCATTTCTATTTCAATACTTAAAGTTTGCTGTTTTTATGATCCAGTCTGACTTTTGTGAATCTCCCTTTCGTTTTCAAGAGTTCCTGATTTTGGACTGTCACTGTTGTATTCATACCAGGGGGAAGTTTTGGTGGACCAGTTTGCTTAATTGTGAAAGAATTTCAAGTGAATGCTTGACAGTATTTGCAAGGAAAAAAAAGGAGAAAAGAGAGAGAGAAAGCTTGTGTACGCAGTATAAAACCTGACTGTAAAAGCATTTCTCTGACCTATGATGAAATAGAAATGCCGTCATGACATGGTGTCAGATCATGAATATCCAGTGTAACTCCCACTCAGCGTATTAAGTATGGCTAACTGATTACTAAGGAGTTGCGAATCAAAAGAAATCATTTTAATATTTTTTTCAATAACAAGTTTAAGAAAATTGCTCTTTGCATAAAGACAATTCATGGGTCAAAAAAGGGGTAGCATTAATTGCTTAAACTGTTCATTATGGACTAATCACCCAGTTTTAATTAACACCTTTTAGTGGATTTTAAAGAAAAGCATTACATAAACAGATGCTGAGTAACTTGACAAAACAGAGTACTTTTAAAGGCAAGCACAGTCTTAGAAATGTTTCATAGCATATTTAAACATATTTATAAATTTGTATTCAGTTTAGGATCACATTAATGAAATCTGGGAAGAGAGACATCTCCGGATTGTTAAGCCATAACGTATATTCTGCACCACTGTAGAATTAAGATTATTGCATGCACTCCCCCTGCCCCGGGTAGGATTTGCTTTAGAGGAAAAGTAGGCAGTCTTGCTTTCTGACTGGATTTAGAGATTATTTTCACTTGCGGAGTTCTAACTGATGCTTCAGGTGGATTTATTAGATGTTAACAAATGTTTAAAGACAGACTGATATTCATACATCAGAAATGATTGCAAGTGATTCTCCTCATTGAGTATTGCAGTCCAAAGGCAAGTAAGTAAACTAACTTAACAAACTTTACTAAGACACCTTTCACTAAAGCAAAGCTATCAGGTATTCATTCAAAAAAGTCTATGAAAACAGGTTAGCTACTGAATAATAATCATTTCTTTGCAGTTACTGAGTTTGTTAGGATAAAAACTTTACTTATTCTTAGAACTTGGTAGTTGCTTGCACCTGTGGCAGTGTAGGACTCCAGGAAGTTCTGTTGTCCAGCATTTGAGACAAGCTTTCAGTGGCCCCTGTACAACAAGGTATAACAAGGAAGTGAGCAAGAAGAAACAATTTCTAATCACGTACGTTTAGTTTTCTCTTGAGTCTATGAGAAAAACACTCAGTTTAGTAAAGAAATCATTGAGAAACTCCTCCAGAATCCTTCTTGCAAATCACCCTACTCCCACTGTTTCTCAAGGTGCAAATCTGAGGACATATAATGTGATTTTTCTGAGCAGGGATGACTTCTCAGACAGAATTATCTTCCTTTTCTGCAAGAACACACATTCATCACTTCTTTTTATCGTGCTCTTTATAGCAATTAGACATTTTCCTATATATTTCACACTGCTATGTAATTTTTCCTGACAGCTCATCAGCCTCTTTGACTCATGACCTGTAATGCCATCCTTGTTTTTTAGATGTTTGTTTGTTTTTTTCCCCACCAGAAGCTATGAGCACATATTATCATAGATGCATAAGGCCTATCAGTCATTTCTTCAGAAGGTATCCAGTAATAGAGCAATACTGTTCCCTCTCCACCCACTTGTGATTTTTTTTTTTTTTACTTACTGATTTCCCTCAACTCCCTGAAAATAGCAGGTGCTTTTCTTCATTCACCTCCGCTTCATCCAGCCCATCTGTCTGATTCTTCTATGAGAAAGATTAATGGGACATAACTCACTTCATCTCATGGTTTTTAACAGATCAGGGTGGAGGGGTAGGTGGACATTCTATCCAATTTTAGATAGATGTTTCATGATGAAGACCTGATGATGATATCGCAGCAGTAAATTTGGGATCTTTCATACTCTTGGTCTGTTTCCAGACTATTTCACAGCCTTTTATTTTGAATGTCACCATAAGTAAGAGTCTTGCAACTCGTATATCTCACCAGCCATCACTACTGTACGAATTAGATGTCTTAAGTGTAGTTTTGATAACATTGCTTTAGCTTCATAAGGCTAAGTACACGTCAATCCCTTAGTTGGGCTACATCCTTATTCCATATCCATATTGGCAGGAGTGCTTATGGCGGCTGTTGGGATTGTTTGCTTTGCAACGTATTTTCAAGTATCCTGATAAAAGTCCTTTTCCCCCTTTCCTAACAGATCTCTGTCTATTTTCCTTCTCATTGTAAACTTCACAATGTAAGGCTTTCTTTGTAGTATCATGCATCTGTTTTTTTTGTGCTTTTCCTTTTATAGTTAGATTTTGTGACTCTGAGTATGAGTATTGTTTTCTTCTGATTATGGTCCTTTTGAAATAAATGGAAGCATATCAGCAGGAAGATGCTTCTGTATGCACAGTGCCATGAAGTGCCTGACATCTATTGCTTTACAGATTTATACCCAGTTTCTCTTAGAGGACTTTGCTGGCGTTTTAGAGTTATGCAATGCAGCTCTTTTCTGTCCCACTCCAGTGGATACTCAGTAATGTTAGAAGTAGTGCATCTTGTCCCAGGGATCTGACCGGTTAACTTCTGCTTTTTGTTTGTGTTTGCTGCATGCCCACGTATCAAACCCAAGTCAAACGGTTTATTCTGAAGGTGAAACTTTGCCTTCTCTTGATGCGTGTGTCAGCTACTGAGGCTGGCAGCTTTGCATATAAATGGCAATTCTGAAGAGCTTAGGTTTGCCTGGAAAATGAGTATGGTCATGTGTAAACATACTGCATTTGCAAGTGCAGAATGAGTACAAGCACCCACTTTGGAAGCTGTAATGATCATACGTGCGTTTTGAAGACATTGCTATTTAGATACTCCCTTGAGAATTTAGCCCTAAAATTCTCACTGCATGACAGTCTCACAATGACAAAGTCTAATTTTCTATTCTGTACTTCCATCAATTTTATTTACAAGGAAGAAAATAGTCTGCATATATAGCATAAAATATATTGAAATCTTTACTCTCTCAGTGTTGCCCAGGAGTGTAAATCAATGCAAAATTTGTCTATGATGGTTTGTCTGCTTACACCCACTAGGCTCATCATTTTAGAGCCATGTTGTGAAAAAAGCTGCTGTAAAAGATGGTTGCACACTGTTCTAACCAAAGAGAATCCTCTACTTAGTTCACTATGTGCACAAAGTTCCTGAGTGGTTGGTTGTAGTTTACGATGCCAAACCAATGTCTCAAATAAGTTTTGATTTAACATAAGGCGAGGTCTTAAGAAGGGAATAAGCAGCTGTCTGAGGGCTACTCTTCCTCTCACGTTGTTCTAATAAGTCTAAGAGTTTTTCCTTCACATTCCAGATTCCCAGCCCACAGCTCTTACGCTTCCTCTGAGATCTTCCAGTGTTGCTCTTAGGCTTGTAGCTTTCTGTCTAAGGATATGTTCCACTTTAGGTTGATAATGAAGGCATAGCAATATGCTGCTTTTAGTTTTTTGTTTTTATTTTTTCCCAACATGATGCTGTGTGATAATAAAGGTTTGAGACCTTTACTCTGTGTGGGAAGAGAAAATCTTTAGTATACAGATATACAGTTTGTGGCACCTCCTTGCTTTGAATCTTCATGTACAGAGACTTTTTCTCAAGTATTAAGATACTGAAAGCTCTGCTTCTAAAAAGTAAACAATGGGAAATAAAGCCCTCTTGCGAATAAGTAGGTGTTAGAGGAAAAACAAGATCCACTTTATTAAGAAGCAATGCAAGCAGTGATGACAGTGTGCTGTATCTATCTTTGTATAGCAGATTCTCTTCTACTTTCAAGTTGGCTCTTGAAACAAAACATGTGCTACATATGTTGTATAGAGCGCTGCCTACTTTTTGTGTTATTTTTCTTTTAAGTACCAAATCTTTCCAGAAATTCCATCAATTCCCTCTTGTTATTCCAAGATGCAGTGAATTTTGGTATTCACTGATCTTATCTAAGAGGCCAAACAGGCCAAAGCTCTAAAATAATGTACGCAGAAAAAGAATTATGTCCTTCAGAACCTCAGTGGTCCCATGTAACCGTGGGACATGCTGCAAATTGTCTGACCTTCCAAGACCTTAGTACCCACAATGTAAATAGAACATAACAATTTATTGACGTAAATGTGCGTTTGGTATGCTGGCAAGAACATGTAACTTTGATAAATAAGCCTTCTGATTTGTGCCAAGGGTTGAAAATGGCATTCTCTACATCAGTGCATCATGTTATTAGGGGGCATCATTATAGGCTGCACTCCTGTTGGGACCTGGACCGAAGGTAGCTGGCTTACCATGCAGAATTAAGTTAGAGTGTCATTTCAGAAATTATTTTTCTGGTTAAAAATGTGTGCTGTGGGATAATTGCTTTGCTAGTAAACCTATGAAACTTTGTTTTATATTTCTGTTTTATCTGGAATCAAATCATTTAATTATGTAGACAAATAAGAAAGAAATAGGATGTATATCTGCATCCCAGAGTTAAGTAGGATTTTACAGTACGCTCCAAGCGCAAGTACATGCTGTAACAGGCTTTGTTGGAGTAGTTTGTATTTTTTAATTCAAAATTATGGAGGAAAAACAAACATCTAAGATCCTGAGTTTGTACTGCTTGTTTTACTGCAGCGGATACCAGGCTATACCATTGCCATAACTTGTATTACAAGTCAAGTTATGAAACTTTCTGAACTAATTTCAGTATATATAATGTAGAAAAAACAATCCTCCAGTTTTTTGTATGGTGAAAAAGTCTTCTCCAGTGGGAATCTTTGCTCTAGATACTCTCTAGCATCAGGTGATACTTAACTGTGAGCACAGGGCTTCAGGACTTATCATGTAGCAAAACAGCTCTTCCAGAGATACAGTAATACTCTAAAATAAATGCTGCAAATCTGGTATTTGTTCCACTGGGAAATGAGTACTGAGATTAACAAGTACACAGCTGTGTAAAAGAACAAATTCAGGTTGAACAGAATTGACCTAACGCCAGTGAGATCTTCTCATTTTAAATAAAGGAGATATTCTTCACATCAGCAACATCGTTAAAAGTGCTTTGAGCTTTGTTTTAAGGTCATAGCCCCAGCATATCATGTTCATTCATAGTGATGGTCAACTTCTACTTGAATGTGAATCTAGTCTCTAGCTGTTAGCGAACTCCTGGCAATTGATGGAAAGAACTGCTCCAAGTCACAGCAGTAGACTGTGTACATCAATAAAGGTTGATTGAACCGTTCCTAGAAGTTCCTATGAGTCTGTTGAAATATAAGTTTGAAAAATGTAATGACTGTCTACTAAAAAAGGCTTATCAGGAGGAGGCTTTTATTGCTTTTTCCACCTCAAATCTCCTTCATAGAGACTTTTCTATACCAAAAATGTGGTTGAAGCATTTATTCATATTCTGAATTCCTTGCTGAAAATATTTGGTATCATATTTAAAACCCTGTTTACCTACTAAAACTTTATGAATATGAACATGGAAGAAAAGTTTTGTGAGGAAGTATCGTAGCTGTAGTTAGACTTAAGATTAAACTTTGTTTGGGATTTTGCTTTGTTTTGGCACCTAATAGATGTTTTATTTTCAAATCTTGGTGATTTCTTCAATTCAGCAATACAGCTTTGGTTTTCCAGTCAGTGAACTGCAGGTCTGTGATTTAAACTCGCTGTTGTATCGTGTGTGTATGTGTTAAGAAACACTGATCTGTTGCCTAAAGAAGAATAGTGAAACTTGTCAGCTGTTTTAAATGGCTACTCTATTGGTAATTAAAATGTTTGGAGGAATAAGAGCTAGAATCATACAAATCAGTTTAAGTCATAGGGAATAGTGTCAAAGAGTAGAGAATATTTTGTTTGAAGTATTTGCTTTCAGCATGAAATTCTTGGTCAAAAATATACAATTTCTTTTCCTTCATTCTCCACCCATCAATTTTTCTTCCTTTTTTTCTTAATCTGATCTTAACTCCTGCTATCTGTTTTGTACAGTCCTTCTGACGTATGCAGCAGCTCAGTAGGTGTAAGTACAAGTTCTTCATGCTCTGTAGGGGAAAATATAGTTCAGAAAAATCATCATCCTCCTTGTATTGGAGGGGGAAAAAAAAAGGGGTCAGGGGACTTAACATGCATGATAGAGCATGCATGGACCACCAGAAAAGCGTGGTGAGGTGGAAGGTGGTGGAGCTCTCTTAGAACAATCTGATCAGAAGGCAAATGTCTAAAAGGAAAAGGAATCCGAAAGAGTGTTGAAGTGTCAGAATGTACCAGCTAATAACTTTAAATAGTTCATTGAGTCTTCCGGAATTTTTTTTGTTCTTCTTCAGAAATAATCTGCTTACATCGTTAAGACCTCAGCTAAGCTCAGTAACACAAATTACCAGATGTTGTATCCCCTAGTTTTTTTTTTTTTTTTTTCCATCAAAAGACCAACCACCAAGCTTGTTGAAAGAGAGAGGTCATTGTCCTTCCATGGCAATAAAACTATTTTTGCAACTCCTAACAAATGAAATGAGAATACCTTTCAGCTGTGGAGGGGATCCTATCTCCTGCTTCTTCCAAGTTTCCCTGTTTGGCTTTGTTATTTTCTAATAATGCACTCATGTGTAAGCTAATAATGTGAACAGAGGGAAAATGAAGAGTTTAGAGAGAGAGGAAAAAAAAGAAAAAAGAAAAAAAGCAGAATGAATTAGGGCAATTGAGGTCGCTCTCTTTCATTTTTGCTGGGAGGATTTTAGCCCTAGTTTTTACCTTATCGCTTATTACACAATTTATGATAAAATGAGATGTGATTCCGTTCTTATTGTTGTGCTATAGCCTATTGAACATGCATATATAGAATTCATTTCAAATTTAAACACTATCTTAATTATAAATTGAATAAAATGGACAACCTATCAGATTCCCTAAATTGCATTCTAACAAATAATTTCATTTCCCATTACTTTTCCACCAATGATATACTGGACATAACAATATTGAGCATATACCCCGTTCCTTTACTTTAATTGTGCCAGAGATTTTGCTGCATGACAACTGTTCCTCTGTGGGCATGTGGATAGATTGCCATTTGTTCCCTAAACTGTTTTTTAGTTTTTTAGCAAGGCTTTATAAAACCCTGTAAAAGATTTGTATGGGTTTTATTCTGCTTTGTCTTTTAAGTCTTAATCTACCACGTGCACTACAATTCATCGCTTGTACTTTTAAATGCACGACTTAGAATCAAACTTGGTTATGTTATTCAGTTTAACAATGTATGTGTGCAGCTCGGATTTTCAATTTTTGTGGGATCTGAGATCAGAATGGAGTCCATAATCCTAACCAGAGTTTGAAATAGCAGCAAAGCAGATCTAACAAAATAGCTGATGTGTGTTCATCACTGTGCATTTCCTACCTTAATTTGGAGGTTAGATAATATTTTCTGCAGATTAAGCTGGCACACTTAAATAAAGAAAAGAAGAACAAAAAGGAAAATAAGCTTTAAATATTTTAGTGAAGTTTGCTACAAACTTTCTAGAATCGTTTGAAGAATTTGGTTGTGGAGACAAGTAGGATAAGGAGCAAATGCACACACTGAGACCAACGCAGCACCAGTGGTGATAAGGGTAGGAATGTGAGGAGCAAATCTAAGTCCTGACTGTTTGGTGAGACCTGCGAGTTATTAATTCTATGTGGAAACCTCAGTTCAGATTTGAACTCAAGTTCACTGTTTGTTTGATTCATAAAATCTCTAAAATTACAGTAATGAAATGTATGAAAGTTTTACCTATTTTCATTATATAGTTTTTACTTTCTGAAAAAGAAAAAAAAAAAAAACTTGTGTGCATTTTAAGGCTTCTCAGTGAAGTCAGCCAAATTTAGGTGATTTTTATATGTATCAAATGATTGATTTTGTTGAAAAATAGCCAAATCCATTTATTTAAATATAATTTCATTTCTGTTTTGGTAGTGCAGTTTATAATCCTGATCTTCATGTTTCTTTTGGCTTCAAAGAGCAAATGTGCCGCTGAACCTTCCTTCACAAAAGAATTCTTAAAGGCTGACGTTCTTTTCATTTTATTTTTATATAGCACTAAATATGGTTGAAGTGATAAATGCAGAATTAGCAACACTGATCTGATACTTTTTTGCATCTCAGTAAAGGTAAGGCTCTTGTGCAAAGACTGAGACTAATATAGGGAGCAGCAAAACAAAAAGCACTTTGTTATCAAACTTTCAGTTTAACATTTTCCTCGTGACATAAATATCGAATCAATAACATTATATCCAATTCCTCTTCCACTTTCTTTTAAAAGCATCTTTTATTTTCATTCGAATTCCTTCAGATTTCTCACAGTGCAAATTACTTACAGATCTATGTGGCGTTATACTGGCAAAAAGAAATAAATGAAATACTTGTTGCATCCCAAAGGGTAATCGCTGCCTTCTGCAGTTTTCGGATAGGGCATAAAATCCAAGAGTGTCTAAAAAATTCAGGGAACTAGTTGAAGTATCCCAGCAATGTAGCAGGGAAGATACACCCGAGCCTCGGGCACAGAACTATTTCCTTTCACTCCATATTTTGTACTTTAAGAGTTTATTCAACATGTTTTATCCTACGTATTTTTTTAAGCCATTTTCCCCAGTTGAAATGATTTGCTATCACAGTAACTCCATCTTTTATCTCCCAAATAGTTTCAACTGTGTTAATGTGTGCATGTACTTTTTTTTTTTTTTTCTTATCAGGCTCTCGGCAGCATTTGTGATTCATAGCAGTCATCAAAGTGATAATAAACTCATTCACAATACTAACAAACATGGGGCTCCCAGTTATTTACGAGGCAAATTCACTGCAATGCTGGGCAGTGGAACAGGGGAGAATCAAGATGGTGTTGATTGATAAATTGACAGGTTAATTTACAAGTGGATAATAGGAGTTAGACCCAGAGGGAGCGACTGCCGGCCCGTGCTCTAGCTTGGTTGCACTGCCATCTGTCTCGTGCCTGGGAATCTGCAGGAGTAGCAGCAGTTTGGATGCGATGCGATCCTGCTCTTCCTAAATTAAAGACAAAGATCCCTATTTACAGCCATTCTAATTTGTTTGCTGTTTCGGCACAGCACAGTGGATGCTCTTCCCCCTCACCCCCGTTGCTCCCTCTCATCTCACCCCTGCCACCCAAGTGCTGCAGCCCTAAAGAAATGCCAGCAATCTTTCCTCATTTAAAACGTGGAGTGTTTCAATGCTCCTGGAGTATTTTTGCTTTGATTTTTATAGAGGAGAAGGAAAATATTTGTGTAGGATATACTAGTGTGTAGGGGTCTGTGCTGTTTTTTCTTTGCTTAAACTTTGCTTAAAAAGGGATCGTGTTGTAATTTTTCTATTAAAATCCACATTAATTATATTTTAAAAGAATTTTTAAAGAAATAAGACATTTTTTTTTCTCACTTTTTAATGCATTTTTCTTCCTGAAAAATGTATAAGTTTCACTGATCCCTCTCTGGCTGACAGTAACCTAGTTTTGTAGCCAAATATTTCTTGTGTCTAATTGGCAACATTGAATAACTTCTGCGTGTCTTCTCATTTTTGTAATCCCTAAGAGCCATTTTTATAGCAATCAATCACTGTTTTTATGTCATTAAGCATTTAACTAAACTGGATGTTGCCTTTCCCACAGTGACCTGAATTTTCATGGAATTTGAGATCAAGGAACGGTTGCCCTTTTGTATACTGAAGTTAATATGTTCCAGTCTTGTATTTTAGCATTAAGAAAGTTTTATTGGGAAAACAAAAGAGGTGATCAGAAATTCAGTTTTATTTTTATAGGGAGTGTTAAACACTGGAAGAAAGTGGTGTTTTAAATACCTAACATGTTTGAACTCCAAATATGCATCAGTTGCCCCATGCCTCCAGCATGGGGTGCGCAGAGCTGAGGCAGTGCATGCTTGCATCTCCTATCATCAGCCTGCAGAAGCAAGTGTGGCATGCTGATTGAGTGCCAGCTTCTTGGAGTGCAAGTTCTGCAGTGCCTAGTGATACCTCAGACCCAGGCTTTCGTTCTGTAGTTCCAGATCTAAGTAGGTAAAAAGCATCAGCACGTGAATGTTTGTGTATTTTGTTTGTTCTTAAACTGTTGTAAAATTAGGGGATTTCTAGCACCTCCCAGTCTTGGGTTTGTCTCCCCTGTTGTTCCTGGAGACACAGCAGAGAAGAGTAGATGCTGCTGGGCTTGTATAGAATGTAAAGCATTGCTGCTTGTCTCTGGTGAACTAGCTATTTGTAAATGGAGTTGTGAAAACATTCAGGGGAAAATCCTTTCCTGCATGCCTAGCTCAAATGTAGAAGCTTGATATGGGGAAAATATAAGGAGCGGGGGAGGGAATAAAACCCTTCCTCACACAGGCCATGGAGCAGCTTGGCAGTGTGTTGGAGTCTCTGAGTTACAGGCACCCTCCTCTGGGTGCTGCCTGTCTGTCACAGGGTGAGTTACTGGTGGGTCTGCACAGTGACAGAGATCCAGGTTCTACCGCTGCTCACTCCAGCTCATGTGTCAGGAAAGAGGACTCTGCACACACTGACAGAAAATATGTCCTGGTATTATGCTGAAACTCTGTGAGACAGTGTCATTTTCTGATGCTGCATCATCTATAGTCAAACTAACACTAATGTTTGCCATAAAAACAAGCCCTCTATCAGTCAAAAACCTGCAAGAATCTGAGTAATGATAGAACTGATGTAGTCTGGGAAGGAGAACAAATTCTAAAGCAGCAGGTGATGTGAAAGTTCCCATCACAGAAGTTTCTACAAGTTAGTGCCAATCATCCTGATCCTCTGCCTTACCTGATGGGATTTGCTGATCTTCCAGCATGGATTTAGTGCCCTCTTCACCTGCTTTGTACTGATTTCGGTCTGGTTCTTCTGTGGTAGCTTGCTAACTTGTGGTACTCCTTTTTGATGTTTATGATTTTTATTTCATGCATTGTTTGTTTTTTTTTCCCCATGTCTTTGATTTCTGTTGAGCCATATGGAGATGGTCAGGTTTGTAGGGTCAGAAATTACAGTAATTATTATCCTTATCAATTTAGTGTAAAGCATTATTATGAAGTTCTTTTTGCAAAAATTGACAGTAGCATTGTGAGTGAGGATGGTGTCGGGATCCTGTGTTTTATAACAACGTGTGAGAACTGGGGGCATCTTAGAAACCTCTGTGAGTACACACTTGGGTGTTCATAGTTTTCAAACGAGTTCAGTGGACTTTGTAGTGCTACAGGACAGGACTGCAAACTGAGTGAAATGAAAAAGGTGCAGAAGCATTTAATTCCTTCTCTTGGACTTGCACATAACCCGTAGGGAATGACAGGTGAGTTACAAGTAGAAAATATTTAGACTCATTGATTTTCATTGTTACTTTCTTCTCATTCCATATGTCACATCAAAGCGTGGTGGTATTCTACTTGGGAAAGAGATCAGTGTGAGAGGACAGGACTGATCTTTGCTATTCAATTGGAGTTTCCAAATTCAGTTGGTGAGTGGAAAAAAAAGTGACCCTGGATTTGCTGTGACTGTTTTCCTAAGTTTAGCCAGACAGACTGCACAAAAAGGGAGAAATGCTTCGATTCTGGCTTTGTGCAAAAACTATTCTCTTAACTGAAGCCTATTTAAAAACTTAGGTATTCTTTTCAATAACAGTGCTTGAAGATTGTCTTGATTTCTCTTTATGATTCAGAACCGTTTCAAGTAAAAGTGCACATCTCTTCTCAGTAAACGTATTTTATGAATCAATCCGTGCAAATAATGCTTTCTTCAATTGTGCGCTTCCCAAAATAACATGTTGACATAAATCATCCTTTTTTACGAGTTTGTAATAATAAGTAATAATCAATGCTGCGGACTGAAGGATGCATCAATTATATTTATTTTACCCACAGTTGAGACTCTCTCAGTTGTATATTTTTCCCCCAATAATTTTGCACATTTTATTGTGAAGTGTACTTCAGTCTAATTGGCAATGTGGCTACTGACTGCTGATTGAGGCAAAATTACACTTTGCCTGAAACAAAAACCGAGTTCCATTATGTGAAATCTCAAATATTGCCACAGTCTTGCAGGATTATTCTGCAATGGTGTTTATCACAGACAAAAGAGAACTGAAGAGCAGGAGTGGCAGGAGATACAACTTGATGCAACAGTTGGGAAATGTTGCTTGAAATAAAATTCGGAGCACTGGTGGAGTGTTTTGGGTCTCATCAACCTTACGGGGTAAAATTCAGGTTTTGAAACTATTTTCAGTTTAGCACTTTTTGGAGACAGCCCACAGATTTAGTGACCAGAACATTGTTTTAACCTTAAGTATGAATCTGTGAGAGAGACTGAAAATTTTAGGCTATTTAGGATCAGTGTATTGTCCAGGAAGGATTGTTTCATGGAGTTTCTGGTTCTTTTCAAAGCTGCAGGACGTACTTAACATGGTATTTTGGAAAAGGGGACTGCAGATTTCATAGGGGCATCGTCAGTTAAAAATATTTCTGGGGACATTTTGAGGGAAGTTCAGATGTCATCAGAAATGAACAAAAGAAATTCCTTTCCAAAGGGCGTAATATTTCCCTCCAGTCTAATTTCCCTCCAGTCTATGTCCTACATTGAGCCTTTTAGAAGTAGCATTTGAGCCCATGGGGAGAGACTGCTTGCTAACTTGTAATTTCATATCATTTGAAATGGGGCACCTGCCGGCCTCCTGTGTGGGATCACTTAAGAGAAACAGTAACTATCTGTAAGACTGGGCTGTCTAGCCGGTTTTCTTCAGCTAAAATCCTTTTTAACGTTTGTCTTACATACGTTGTGTAGATAGGGGGTTATTTTAGTATTGGCTGCTGATACGTAGATGTTATTTTGGTAAATCTATTCTTTACATTTGGGAAGTCAGAGTTCCTATAGTAGCTTATTCAACTAAAGCAAATGTTAGAAATAAGTACCAGATCATAATATTATCTGCTTAGCCTCGTGGAGCAGTTGGCTAAGGTAAGAAAGATGCAAAACAAGTTATCAAATCAGACAAAGGGACCTAATTAAAGCATCATTGCTGAGGTCTACGAAAAATACAATTAAGTTGTAAGCTAAAGAAAATGAGGTGGTAAAGTTAATGTATTTGCCATTTATCTCTTGAGATCTCAGTTCAAAGACTCGCTTTCAAATCCTACAGGATCAGCTCTTTCAGATCCTACAGCAGTCAAATAGATTTAAAATTAGATTGGACTCATCCGAAGAGATCACGTGTGAATGTAACAAAGCCACTCTGAAAATAAAAATAGTACGCTGGCAGTCTTTGCTTAACATCTTTCCTGCTGTCAGCGTTGCCTCAACTGTGTAAAATTGAAGCAAGTAAAGCTTACTATAATTCACAATTCTAGTTACAGACCTAAGATCCTTTTTTTATCAGGTATCCTGTCTCTGTAAAGGAAGCTGTTCTTGGTTTCTTCTTCCCCCCCTTCCTTATTATAGTTGACTTGATTATTCTTGATACTTTGCTGCAGATCAGTTGTACTCTTTTCTCAGTATCTTGAAGAGTATTTTCTATCTGTCCTTCAGGGTTTCTGTTTTGTTTTCTTTTTTAATTGGTGAATTGCAGCCTTTCTGTTACACATGTTCCCAACTGATTAAAATTGGGATGTGTTTGAGCCACTTTATCCTGAATGTTTTGAGTTGAGGAATAAGTGTCCTACTCTTTTATTCTGCTAGAGCTTGGAGCAGCAGTGTTGTTAGAGCTGTCACCTGGCATGTGACTACATGCTGAAGTTTGTTTAGGCTTGTGAATAGTCCCATAAAGATATGGGGTAATGCTTGTGATCTGTTGAATCACTGCCCTGTGATGTTGGGCGCAGTGCAGCACCTCTCCCAGGGGCAGCTATTTCACAGCTGATGTATATTTCCTTTTGAGTGTTCTATGGTCCTGGTGTGAAATTGTTCAAAATGTAAATCAAAGTAGAAAATGTTTCTTTCAAGCAAAGATGACAACCTCCTTCCTCCCAAAAACCAAAGAACAGTCCTATTCTTGTTTCTGTATTCTTCTTCCTATTAATGTATGGAAATATTTCTTCTCAAGATGAAAGTTACCATTTTATTGCCTGCAGTGCTCTGTCAGTTCCATTCTAAGGAATTAAGTGCACTGTGGATTGGTAGGAACAACAACCCTCACGCTTTCTATTAGCTGTCTGCAAAAACTTTCTATTATTCTTGATTTGTGGAAGAAGATGAGATGATTTTAGCTACCTTTAATGACTTTTTGATACTGTGGTTTTTATGATATTTGAAACAGTAAGTCGTGAATATGTGAAACTAAACAAATCTCTCTGTTTATTTGAGCCATCTTATTGTAGAAGCAGAATTGATTTTTGAGGGGAAAAAAAACAAACTAAACCTGATAGGGCAGAGGTGAGAGAACCACAGATCACGTTGTGTTCTTTCCCAGTCTTCCAGTTTACTTTTCAATGGAAGGTAAAATTTGCATTCTGCATTGCACCATGCAGCCCTGCAGCTCTGATGACCGATTTATTTCCTACCCCTGTACAGCCTCCGTTCTGATGAATTCAAACCTAAAAGGGAAATTTTCCTCGTGAATAACCTTGCACTTTTCCTCCTGTTGCCTAGAGGAGAGCAAGATCAGTGAGCAATGCTTGATGGCACTCGCCATACTCCCGTTCCTTGCTGCCTCTCTACCACAACCACTGCAGACTGTAAAATCACACATCCATAATCAGTGATTAAAAATAAATTCTGTACTAGGAGGGAAGTACTTTCCCTCTGCTGCATTTTGAAAGGCCAGTTTGAAATGTTGCATGTGCAGGTGAAGGTGTATCAAGTAGCTGTAGAGTATGCTGAAGTTGAGAATTGATATTTGGTTAGTCTATTGTCTTCAAACTACGGTGGCTTTTTGTAGTTCTTGCAATTTTCTATGTGTATGTTGCATAGAATAGTTAAAAACGAAGCACGATTTTATTACAGCTAGAGAGAAAAGCTGTGTGTTGAGCAAGAATGAACACTGAACTAGAGCAAGGGCAGGAGGCAGATGCATAGGTATGTTCTGTTGTTTCCTTTGAGAAGAGGTGAAGGCAAAGGGGAGATTCAGCAGCTGTTTCTTGTGGCAGAAAATCATCCTTGATTGTTTGTAGAACAGAGGCATATGAGTGTCAAACAGATACCATAGATCCACAAAGATGTATGCTGACCTGCGTGCCTGCTGGATGCGCATGTCACGACTGTAATTTTGTCATGGTAAAAATGTCAGAAGTCATGAAAACCTAGTAAAAATGAAAGAGCAAAGTCACTGACAAGTTTTGAAGTAATCAAGTGACCCCTGTAGACCTGGATCTCTCTAATCTAATTCTCTTAAGGTCTGAAGGGTGGCTCATACACCTTCTGTTAGGCAGTATCTAACCCTTTGAGTTGTCGTGTACGTTGGGTCCTTTGGGATTAGCTGTGCTAAGAATATTGTGCTGTACAACCTCTGCAAAAGTAACATTTGAGTATGAAATTCTTTCTGTGCTGGGGCCAACTGTCTTGTCACTGTTAAACTGATATTGTCACAGTGTGCCAGTGTTTGGATCCATTAGTCTACATAAATATACTCCAGCGTTTGTGTACTTAGTGTACTTCTGTATCATATGTGCCCTCTGTTTAAAGGCTCTGTGGCTTCTGGATTTTTTTTAAACAAGTTTTGGAATTCTTTTTCACACTGATTTGAGCATTTAACTCTTGAGGTTGTAAATTAGATCAAATGCACAATATGCAGTAATGTAGCAAAAAGGAAAGAACACCCACTGTTGACTCTGTATCCAAAATATTTGTCCTCCTAACGAGAATGCTGTCTTGTGTGGTGTATCCTAGATCTTCAAATACATCCCTAAAGCTATTAACTATCCTGCATTACTTCTTAGCTTGTAGTGTATGTTATCTAAATAGGCCATTTTGGGGCTAGTATGCATTGAAGCCTTCATTCACCCTTCTCGTCTGAATGAAACTGGCCGTTTTTCAGGTTCAGATCAGATCACATCAATCTCCCCTCCAAACATGCCCCCAGCTTCCTCTTTCTCTTGCCCTACAGCTTCTCTCGTATTAGGAGATCAGGTGGCAAGTTGTCAGCAAAGCCCAGCTGCTGCTCATCTTGAAATTCACGCTTGCTCTGAGCTCCCCCATTAGTTTTGCCCTAGAGAGCATTGTTGTTTGCTGCTAACAGGGAAGCCCAGAGACATCCGCGTTTTTGCCAGCTCTCCAACTTCAGAGGGCTGGAGGCTCTAGTGTAACTAATAGGGAAGTCTGGAAGCAATGGGAGATTTGAATGTAATGACAGCCTGGGGCCCAAGCCAGTGGTCTGTCACTACCATTCCTTTTCTTGCTGCTTTTAGAAATAGAAAGTGGACCTCGTAACCTCCAATGAACAAACTGCTTGTATAGAAGCTGTGGCTTCAGTAAAGAAAGACAAACAGATTGCTGATGATAAAAGGTATCCTGAAGATAATGGGTAGGCTAAGAAGAGGTGGAAGAAGTATAAAGAGTCACCTCAAATTTTACATAGTGCATTGGGGGGGGGGGGGTGTAGGATTACTGAATCAAGAGTCTGCAACATGTTTCTCCTTCACAAAGCTACCCAGAAATATGGAAGGTGCCTCCTTTGTGGGCACGAAAACCTGCAGCAGAGCTCAAGTGTTCCCACACTATAATATGTAGGAAAGGAGCAACATCTCTGTAATTTTCCCCAAGAAGGTTTAGCTTTCCAGAGATTGAGAAAGGCAACACTGAATAGATTGTTTTTCCACGAGAGTACTTTTGACTACTGGGCAGAACGACATTTGCCTTGCTTTGGACAGCCTTTGTGTTAAACATCTGTGTGAATATGTATAGCTGTGAACAGTGCCAAACCAAGAAGCTCCACTATTTTGATGCCCTCTATTTTAATGTTTTTCCTTTAGCTGTTTGTAAAACTGATCACATCATCTGTTCCAAATTACTGCTGGGAAACAATAACTTGTACAGAAATGATCAAAACCCAGATAAATGAAAACTTGGAGTTCAAGGCCTGTTTTTACATGAATATTCTCTTATCATGCAAGTGTTCTCTGGAGCCTGTTTACCGACTGACTGTACTGGTGTTTTCCAGCTAACCAAAAGATGACATCTTTTGGGTAGTGATATTTGTATGCTGAATGTGAATATTAAATTTCTTCTTAATATATCAAAACGGGAAAGAAGAGTCTAAGTAACCTTTTACCACAGTAGTAAAATTTTCTGCAAGTACAGAAGTATGTAACATAATTACAGTTTAATTATCTACCCATGAAGTGCTGCAGTGTATTTACATATAGGGTTTACTTTTTTCCTCATGCCATTTATGGACTGGTTTAAAACTACTGCCTAGTGGAGTTAGTATTGATTAACACTGAGGTAACTGAATAGAATCACACTTTTGGAATAGACTTAGTTCAGAAAATTAACTTGATTTTGGTTATTCTATGACCATGCTAATTTCTGTTCAAGTCAAGAAGGTGATCATAAATTCATGCTGTTACATTTTCTTTTCCCCTTGTGGCATTTAATAGACTATAATTCGGGGAAATAGTTACATTTTGTGCATTTGGAGATTTTAAAATTTAAATATTGTATCAAGTCTATTTAGATGACAAAGCAAAGATTGAAAGAAAATGCAGTTATTTTCTGAGTTTTGTCTGTATCAGATTTTCTCCCTCCTTCATTCTGAACCATTCAGCTCCTCCTCTCTTAAACCTGTAAAAACTGTACATCACAAGGTCTCAGCACTTCTAGGTACATGACAGTCCATGAGTGCTATATTCCTAAGAAAGTCCTATCATTGTAGAAGAGAGGGGGAAAGAATGAGGTCAGTGATTAATATGAGGCTTGAGGCTGTTACTCACAACCATTTCCATATGTGATGTGCTGGTCCTTCTGTTGTAAGAATCTGCACTACTCTTGCTGACTGGTGATTCCCTGCAAGTTTTGAGTTTCTGCTCCCCAGTTTTCCTTGAGTAACTTCTTTCCCCTGCTGAAAGTTGAATTTCTTTGTTGTGGAGAAACCTTCTGGTCTAACAGAAGGGTGTCAGCTCTGCATTTTTACACTCCTTCCCAATCATTAATCTGAGTTACAGATGTAAGTGGTTTGTGTGCCAAGGAAAATTGATTGGTTCTGTCCCTTTCACATTTTTATTTTATGTTCTTCCTCTTCTGCACTGTCTTCCTTATATTTCTCTGATAGTCATAGAATCATAGAATCATAGAATCATAGAATTATCCAGGTTGGAAAAGACCTTGAAGATCATCAAGTCCAACCGCAGCCTAACCAGTACCCCATCCCTAAGAAAAAAAAAAAAAAAAAAAAAAAAAAAAAAAAAAAAAAAAAAAAAAAAAAAAAAAAAAAAAAAACCAACCTCTGCTAAATCATATCCCTGAGTACCACATCCAAACGGCTCTTAAACACATCCAGGGATGGCGATTCAACCACCTCCCTGGGGAGCCCATTCCAGTACCTAACCACCCTTTCTGTAAAGAAGTTCTTCCTAATATCCAACCTAAACTTGCCCTGGCGCAACTTGAGGCCATTTCCCCTCGTCCTGTCACTTGTCACTAGTGAGAAGAGACCTGCCCCACTCTCACTGTAAGAACCTTTCAGGTACTGGAAGACGGCAATAAGGTCTCCCCTCAGTCTCCTCTTCCTCAGGCTAAACAGCCCCAGCTTCCTTAGCCTCTCCTCATAGGGCTGATTCTCCAAGCCCTTCACGAGCCTCGTTGCCCTTCTCTGGACCTGCTCCAGTACCTCCATATCTTTCTTGTGCTGAGGTGCCCAAAACTGGACACAGTACTCGAGGTGAGGCCTCACCAATGCCGAGTACAGGGGCAGGATGACTTCCTTAGTCCTGCTCAGCACACCATTCTTGATACAAGCCAGGATGCCGTTGGCCTTCTTGGCCACCCGGGCACACTGTCGGCTCATGTTCAGCCGTGCATCAATCAGTACCCCCAGGTCCATTTCCTCCACACAGTCCTCCAGCCACTCCGCCCCAAGCCTATAGCGCTGCCTGGGGTTGTTGTGGCCGAAGTGCAGGACTCGGCATTTGGCCTTGTTAAACCTCATTCCATTGGCTTCAGCCCAGCTCTCCAGCCTGTCCAGATCCCTCTGTAGGGCCTCGCTACCCCCAGGCAGATCCACACTCCCAGCCAATTTAGTGTCATCTGCGAACTTACTGAGAGCGCACTCAATGCCCCCATCGAGGTCATCAATAAAGATGTTGAAGAGGACAGGCCCCAGCACCGACCCCTGGGGAACACCTAGTCCCTACAAATTTGTCCCTACTAATTTGTAGTCCCTACAAATTAGAAAACCTTACCAGATGTGTCTAGATAGATCCCAGTCAAGAGAAGGCAATGAAGGACCTTTATAGAGGTGATGCTATTAGAGTGATAGAATGAGAAGTCAAACAGAGTGAGAATACTCTACCCAGCACTGCAAACATGATCTTGGTAGCAAGGTTAAAATGGACTTCCTATTCTTCTTTTCAAACTGGAAAAGGCTTTTATGATCATGTTCTATGGCTAGTGTAAATGGTGAATGTATATTACTGTGTGGATAGATAGATTCTAAAATATGAATTTCAAGCTGCAGATAGTTGTAATATAAATTCTTGATCCAGGAGATAATGTATTTCTCAAAGCATTTGGTGGCGAGACATTCTTTCCCATTCAGTCCCTGAGTAATGAATGAGTTGCAAAGGAAGAAAGGTTTGTACTAGTAAAGGCAAACACTTGTTTAGATGTGCTGTAAAACTGTCTATCTGTATATTGAAGACAAATGCCACTTCTTTGATGTGAGTGAGCTGCTTACAAACTTCTCTACTGGGTTATTCTTTCCAACCTTCCTTTAGAGGTTAGGTTTCAGCACCCAAATAGTTTAGGGCCTGTGGCATATCTTTTACTGTGAGGGTGGTGGAGCACTGAAGCAGATTACCTAGTGTTGTGGTTGATTCCCTGTTGCTGGGGGCTTTCAAGGCAATGCTGGATCAGGCCCTGGGCAACCTGATCTAGTTGTGCTGTCCCTGTTCATTGCAGGGGAGTTGGACTAGATGGACCTCAGAGGTCCCTTCCAACTCTAAGGATTCCATAATTGTATTCCATGTTGACACTCTAGTGATGCTTCATCTTGGTGGGAAGGTTATCAAAATTGGGCAGACACCACACTGACTGTCCAGGATCCTGTTTGTCTAGCAATTGGATTTGAACCAGAGATGGGCACGGAGTCTCAGCTGTCAAGTATCACCTTATTAGTGATCTTTTGATCTCAAGACTTTGTAGAATGAGGCTGCACTGCACAAAGCAAAGATCCTGTAGTGGCTTGTGGTCTCAGGCACCACTGAAATGCACATTATAACAACCGTAGTTCAATGAAAGTGCTAGAAGATGGTTATAATTTTCTATTTCTTTCTTTGTTTTTCTTTGTTTTTTTTCTTTCTTTTTTTTGTCTGACTAAAGCTCCTCAATTAGGAGGTAAGCCATTTCTGCTGAAATAAATGCTAAATGACTCGACTTCGCATTTGTATGTGTTGAAGTCTGGAGGAGACCTATTTCTGTGCTGAAAATAATGTCAGTTTCCCAATAATGATCCTCTGAACATCTCCATTTATCCAGGAAAATTATTTTACTGCTTTTAAAGGAAGCTGTTATATTTATGGATTCCGGCAACTTAAATCCACCGTTAATGGGAGTGAAGAAGCAATAGTCAGATTAATATACTTTTTCCACTATGCATTATGCTGTTTACCTAATCACAAGTTCATCAAGAAATATAATACAGAAAAAAAATGTATCACATGAATTTTGGATGACAGCCCGACTTCATAGCTGGCTAACTAACATGAATGCTGAAATCGTGTTTCTTGATGGGAAAAATCTAAAAAAAACCCCACAACTATGCACAATAGAGGCATTGCTTGTTATGGTCTAACTGACACCTTTCTCAGGATCCTGGAGGGGTAATCACAGGCACTTGGCAGTAATGGTGTAAGCCTGACTGGGCAATGCGCTCCATCTCTGTGACTGCTAATGAGTCACACAGCTAGTTCTCATTTCTGCCTTTGTGCTAAAGGTGTGAGCAGATCATTGTCATCCTATGTAATATACTGATAGGGCCTGATCCTGCAAATCTCACTTGTGGGAAGAGCTCCAATAACTTGTCAAACTTGACTTCATCTGTGATCATATAAATAATAGCTTCAGAACTGGCGTGGTGTTTTCAAGAGACATTACTTCCCAGCTGTCTAGGTCTCTTCTAGCCATTTTACAATTTAAAGGAAAAGCACACTTTTCCTTCCTGAAATAATACCTTCATGTAACAGATTTCTGATGACTTAAAATTGTTCCAGTTAAAACAATTAGGGACTTGACTCACACAGGACAACAGGGAATAATCTCAACATGTTTTGATGTACCTCATCTTTGTTTTCTATTTCCTGAGTAACTCCTAATACTATGGCTAAAGGAAAACTTCCAAAGGACTGAAAAAATAAATAAGTAGCCTTTTTGACAAACTTAAGTGAGAGTGTATAGCATCTGACACAGAAGTCCTTAAAGTAAATGCTTGATTAGAAATAATTCCTGTATACAGGTGAAATCTTCACGACACAAAACAGCCTTGCCTACGGTTGCGTGCACATGTGTGTGTAGTGTTGTGTTTAATCATCATCTAAAATACGATAAGCAGTGAATAAATTAAGAATCTGTTTGTTAAACTGTGTATATATTTAAACACAAAATTAAGTTGTGTATATTTTATTGAGATAAAATATGGAAATGTTTTTATCAAATAAGCGTGGCTCTTCCATCCTCCCCCCCTCCCTCCCCCCATTCCCTTTCAAAGCAATCTTTCTAATGTTGATTTTTTTTGCCCTTCACCGACATTTGCTTCAGAAGAAGCATGGATACTTGGCCATGTCTATACTCCTTGTCATGCACCTTCATTTCTGGGATCTGTTCAGCTTCTTACCTATAGCCCCAGGCATTGCTGTCTGCTCAATAGTTTCCAACCCCTGTAAAGAAGAAACAAGATGACGTACTACTTTTTAAACATAAACCACACATGACTAAGACCCAATAATTCACTCGCTCCCGCTAGGATGCTGAATGATTAAGTCTGACATCAGTCAGTGCCAGTAGTGTATTTTTGATAAACCACAGTTGTCTGCTGCATGCTCCAACATCTGTATTTTTCACACCAGAGGCATCTGTCTTGCTCAAGAAAATGAGAGACATGTAGCACACTGCTTGTGCAAGTAGTAAAACTGATAGAAACCGTACCAGTTATCATTCTACATAGAGCTCCTTTCTTTGGTGATAGCAAATGACATATTTGGACCAGTTTTTATAGAAATCATTTCAGGGAACATACTTCTGTGACCTAATATGAAACTTGAGAAGATTCATCTGTGGATCCAATAGCATCTACAAGTGGCAGGAAAAAAAAAGAACACAGGGCTTAATTAAGTTTGGCATTAATATTTATCATGAAAGAAAGACTTAACTTTTCACACATTGTTGTATTTCGATGCCTTTCAAAATGTATGCTATTGAAGGAGATCTCAGATGGAACTTCCTTTGGACACTACAGAACTTAATTTATCAAATGACATAAAATATCTATACTATAAATACCTACAAGAATAAGTTGGACCTTGACTCTTTACTAGCGGTGTAGAAGTGACGCTTTATCAGAAATGAATTGGTATTCTTTATATTCTTTGAGAAGGCAATCGTTCTAATCCTCTTCATCTTGTTCATACTTTCTTTTTGTCTTTATGTCATAGGCCATGGATCAGAGATCACTGAGGTTTTTTAGATTTCATGTCAATAATTGCAAAGTTACCATAGACAGGTATCAGTCTCTCAATGTCATTCTTGTGTGCAGTAGCAATATTTTTCTTCACTAAGCCTCATTGCAATTTCATATTTACTTTTCAACTATTGTCAGCATTTAGGATACTGAATTCAGCTTAATTTGAAATAAACTTCCAAATATCACCTTAGATCCAGAAAATCATAAAGAAGAGATGCTTATATCATGTTAGCAAGAACAGAATAGAGGCCAAGAAAAGAGATCTTTTTTAATATTAAAAATAATATATGTTAGAAAGCAAAACAAGCAAATGCTGTGACTTAGCAATGTTACCTCCAGTGCTGTGTTTGCAGCTGGTATTTAGCAGCGTCAGCACACTATCTCTAAAAGAGACTGTGTAAAGCAGTCTTTTTCAGGTTTTGCAGTAAAGGAATGTTTGACTTTGATCACAGTTAAAATGATGGTGTTCTCGGTAGACAAAATACTGCAGATGGTTTGAAAAGGCAACTGCTTCAGAGTATGTCCTTTAAACTCTAACGGATCAGTTAATTCTTCAGAATATTTACTGGGGGAAGTCCTAAAAGGGTTAAGAAGCTGCTATAAGAAAGGCTAAAAATGATGGACTGGAAGAAAAAGAGGTAGTAAAAATTGAGGGATATAAAAAAGCAGAGGAATGTGGCTGGGGAATAATAAAATAAGAGAGAGAAGTTAAACCAGTGACCCTTGTCGGCAGTGAAAAGCGGGAGATTAGAAAATGTTTCATGCTAATTTCCATGGAGATTTCTTTAATTTATCGAAAATTACTTTCTTCTGCTTTGATTTGTCCAACTGCCTGCCCCCTCGCAGCTTTTTCGGGGTGGTCCTACCCGTCACGCCATGCTGAATATGGGCCTCATTTGCCCGCACACTGGGCCAAAGCGTCGTGAGATTACTGAAGCGTCTCTGACGTCTCTATCAGCTTGTGCCACCACAATGCCTTATTCCATTTTTTTTTTCTTTTCCTCGCTCACTCGCTCGCCTCTCCCCTTCCTAACAGAGTCTTAGGATTTCTGTCACATGATGGCTTCATCGGGGGCCCCTTGCTGAAGCATTTTCACTCTTCTCTTGATCCGTTCAGCTTGGTTCTCTCTGCTGCCTGGCATATCAAAGGAGATTTGTGGGTCATTGAGCCATGGACGCAGAATATAAAGTCATCAGCCTGCTTGGCAGCATCAAAACAACAACAAAAAATCCAGCCATCATTTACCATCTTTACCCATCAAGTGGCAGGAGATTGTTAGTCTCTCTTACAAATGTATATTGAAAGCATTTAATTTCTAAAGGATAATCAGGATGTAGAGGTGGCAGCTAAAAGACCTTAAATATTACAGCTCCTTATATGGTACATCGGATTATAGCATGATGTAGTTAGAAAGATGAAGAAGCTGCTTATATCTCTGAATTTAAAGACAGAGGCTAATATTAGTGACAAGCTGGTATTTTTGCAGAATAATAAAGTAATTTGCCTAACATCTCCAGCCTTGTCACAGATAATAAATGAATGTATTTGACTACAAGTATTCTGGTCCAGTGGAAATTGATACTGCTTCCTCAGTGTAGCCTGGATGAGGAGTTGTTCCCTGTTACTTTATTTGGGGAAGCAAGGAAAGATTCATTACAGTAATGTTTCCAAATGGAGCTATTACCATTGTTTGATCTCTGCCAAAGTTTCCTTCTGAGTGGTAGGGCTGTTGAGTTCTGGAGTGTGGATGGGAATGCCAGGATTGAGTCTGTATCCTAGAGAGTCCCAGAAGTGAGAGTACTATGTAAAAAAATAGTACTAGTACTATGCAAAAAGTGAGGAGTACAGCAGTAACATTAAGAATATATGTATTGAAATTTCTACTACACCTCAATTAGAAAGATGTTCATTTGAAGTGATTTGGAGCTGTTGGGGGGGGGGGGGGAGGATTCTGAGCACCTTTCAAATGAGTTCTCATTAGTCTCTTCATAACAAGTCTTCAAACTGTAGTCTCAAATGTCTCCCTCAGATCCCTCTGGACAGTGAACTTGCATATTAAAGTCCTTCTTTATCTCGTAACTAAGCCTACTAAGTATTCTGCTAAGCTTAAGGCTATCACTGCAAGGTGACTCACCTACATTGGTTGATGTACTAGGAGGTTTTTTGGTCTAGGGCGATGGAAATTTGGCTGTGTCTGCCCAAGGTGCACCCTGGAATAAGACCTCAGGTCAGGTTCTAGGGAAATAATCTTGAGGGAAGACAGCTAATGGATAATGCCACAAACGCTGGAGTGGAAAGTGAGAGTGGTATCAGGAATTCATTGTGGCTGACCAACAAATTCTGACAAACTGCAGCTACTGTGGTTGCTCTGTTGCCTTGTATGTACTAGAGAGAATGGGCAAGAATATGAATATTTCATCCCAAATTCCAGAGCAGGGAGGTGTACATAAAGGCACTGTGCAAACTCTGTGCTGGATTCAGCGCTATGTGCTCTGTTAGTCTTTATTTAATATGCTTATCCCGTCCTAAATGTATTTACTTCTTGTGTCTGACACAACTGATGGACCAGCAAAGTCGCATAATTTACAACAATATCTCTATGTATATCTCTATAAATAAAAGTTTCCCAATTTATTTATTCAACTATACCTTTCCATGGACAGATTTTCTTGTGAAATCTGTATTGGCTTTCTGGTATTCGTTCAGCTTGGTCTGTCACTTAACATATTCATGCTTCTCTTTCTAGCCGCTACCGTCTCTGCTTCCTCTTGTATTTAACTATTGAATACATAAATGATTTTAAATTCCCTCATGATCAAACATGATCATGCAGAGCTTGAAGTTAGAGAGAATGTTAAGTGTTCTCTAATTAATTGCATAAATGTGGAATGCAAAAGTTGAACATTAACTGGTAATTTCTCTGTGCAGTAGGCTTCCTCAGTATGTGCTAGGTTATAACTCACATGTGCTTCACTAACTACTAACAGCACTCATTTTGCAAGAGTGATCATCATGTTTCTTCCGTGGTTATAAAGGTTACTAATATATTGATAGAAGATTATATAGACTTTCATTTTGTTGTCTGTTGTCTGTATACTTGCCTTTTTCCTTTAGGGATATGTACAAGCATGCTCATAAATGTGTCATATGTGTACTAAATCACATTAGTGTATCACTAAGAAAGAAGTAGCATTTACACAGTCATGGTTCATTACTTAGTTCATTTGGAATATAGACGGTGTACTTTTAAAAACAGTTTACATCTGTGTGCACGTTTCTCTTTCAAAACTGAGGGGCTGCAGAGATTGCTATGCTTGATTTTAAAAGACAAACCTTTGTAGCATGTGCCGTTTTGTTACTTGTGTTAGAGAGGGATGCTTTAATTCCCTTAGAAGTTAACCTTAAAGGGGAAACATCTACCTTATTGTGGTACTGACCTTGTTCTGGTAAATTGCCATGTTGTCCTTTACCTACATTGCAATATCAGAGTGAGATGTTTACATCAAGGATAAGGTTAAATGTTTCTTTTCCGAGGTCACTTACACTAGTTATTCCTATGTATATCTGAAAAAAAAAGAGAGCAATCAGACTGACTAACAAAGCAAACGAATGAGCTGTACTGAATGTATCAATTTGTGTAAACGTTACCCTAACTTTGACATTCTTCTCTGAACAACACTCAAGTGAAAAGCAACTTGTGCTTAAATCTGATGAGGTTTTCCAGGCAAGCTTATGAAAACTTACATTCTGTATGGTCTGGGTATTTAAAGTACACAGATTCACCTGAAATCTCTTAAAGATGTTAGATGCCCATTCAAGTTTGAATAAAAACCTCCAAAAGATGAGCTTTTAGATTTGAAAACTGATTTATATTTGCTGTGGAGAACAAGAGAAATAAGAATTAGCAGGTAAATTGAAAAACTAGTAGTGAAAATTACAGGTGTCTGAAAGTAGTTAATGAAGTATGACGTTGCTTCAAGGTCTCCAGAATAGCCTCAGCTCTGCACATGTTAGCTACGTCAGACTCATAGCAGGAAACAGAAAAGAAAAACAAGTTTGTGGAACAGCTATCTTGTCCCTTTGTTGTTCTTTAGATGGAATTTTATACTTTCTTGGAGAAGAAATTATGCTGGAGGTCTGTATTGGACTCCAAATTTCCAAAACAGTGCTGAATGCTCATATCTGAATTTCGATTTCCATATAGCAAATGGGTATAAATAGAGAAAATTCTGTTTCCTTAGATGTCTTTAATTACAGAAGTCTTACTGAGACGTGTCTGAATAATTTGGGGTAAATCCTGTAGGAGCACAGAGTCAAAAAGGCACAGAAAGGAATCAAAAAACATATTTACTTCAGTGAGTCTGGATTTCTTCCAGCAAAGATGTGTACCGTGATATAATATTCCCTATAAAATAACAGTGTCTGTTTTATTCCCAGAACATGAAAACAAACAGGAGGATGTTTTCTGAATGTAATTTAACATAGTGAAATGTAGCACTTTATTACCCATATAGCTAAGTTGAAATCTTATAGGACAATATTTGTAACCAATTTCATTCTCTGAAATATGATATTAAAAACAGTATGTTGAAGTTTGTAGATAAAGGGTCTTGCAACATACCTATGCCAGCCACTTTCTGTGCATCTATTTTGATCTAACATAAATACAATTAAATGGAATCCTTACTTCCTTTGGGGTCTTAGTATAGCAGCATCTAATAATAGAGTCCCATGTTTCATTAAAATTTTGGATTTGAGGCTACAGAAATTACATACAGAGGGCATCCAGTGGAATAGCGAGGAGAAACTCAGCAGAGCTTATTGCCTACAGCAGTGCCTCTGTGTTTGATGAATACCTACTTGACCAATTATTCCTGATTTAGTCAGTGGGCTGAGTTAATTTTTAGTTTTTTTTTTTTCTTCTAAAAACGTTAGATGTTGTTTTGTGCTTCTGCATTCATCAGCTCCGTTTCACAGTTGAGAGCTTTGGTATGGAGAGGCATACTGTCTTTATATGTCCTTACTCTAGGGTTTGTGTGAGAAACATGGCAGAGAAGGTAGCTGGGACTCCCTGATCCACAGTGCACTGCCTCATATGGACTTGAATGAAAGTAGTGGAGGAAGATGAGATAGTTTCAGGAATGCGGCTACTGGCCCTCCAGATAACTTCTGTAGTGGAGTTTGAGGGGTTACTGCAGTATAGGAACTTCAGTAATAGTAAAAGAATGTATTAGGTGAAGCAGGAAAAGGGTTGTCACCTCACAGTCCCTCTGCAGGAAACCTGTTATCTACTAGGGTCTTACCTGAGGGAAAGGATGTAAGACAGCACAGTAGTGAGCATGAATATTCACTGCAGGTATCACACCAGAAGAGCAGGAATTGGATTCTCAAGTAGATGACAACTGTTTGTGTCAGGGCTATGGACTGAGAGTGTTGTATGTTCACATCTTGTCCCTGTCGCTGCAGCCTCATCTGGGGAGCCACAGCTGGGGAATCAGGCTCAGTAAATCCAATCAACGAAACATTTCCATTGATTTTCAGTTCCACACAAGCTATTTCTACTGAAAGTCAAGAACTGAAGTGCCTTTTCTGGCACTAAAGTGCCTTTTATTTACTTATCTGCATAAAAAGCTTTGGAAAATAACTTTACCTGCATTGTTTGCAGGAAAATCAGTTAGGCCAAATAAGATACTGCATTTGGCAGAAGTGTTAGGTAGAAATACATGTTGCAAGAATGATGACATCCACTGATGGGTGAAAACTGATGGATTTTGAGGACTGCATTACTGATGGGGTGTGTAATCCAGCTAATCTGATAGCTAATTCTATGTTCTTTTAGGAAGATCTCCATTTGGGTTGTTTCCACTGTCCATTTGAATCATCAAACAAAAACACTTCTTTCTTTTCTCTCGTGTTCAGGTTCTGTGCTTTCTGTTAATTGCAGGCAGTAATATATTCTCTGCATTTAAAATGTGAACAAAGGAAAAAAGCAGAGGTTGGTTGACTGTGGAGAACATCTTTTTAAAAACAGATCAATTTTGTGGGTAACCCAAAGGCAGTAAAGCAGTACAGCAAACTGCCTATCGGAAGCACTTCAGGAAAAACAAAAGAAAACAAAAAAATCCATCAAAAAAAACCCCTTGAAGTTGCTCCAGCTGCAAAATCTGGTCCCAGGAATCCAGGGCAGTCTATTCCTTAAGCTCTGCTCTTGGACTGACCAAGGAAACTTGAGATTTATTGTTTTGAACTTTAGCTCTCTTGGGTTGATGCTCTGTGTCCCTGTCTAGGTGAATAGAGGCCATACCCATAAATCAGATCTTACAAAATGCACTCTGTCACAAATGTTCCTCTGAACAGTAGTGACTTCTATTCTAGTGCTGGCTTCTTCAGAGCTCATGCATACTTGGCTTGCTGAGAAGCCTCGGCAGAGATCACTTGTATGTAAACAAGAAATTTGGCAGGAACTCAATCCCTTTCAGCAAAGTTTTCATGATATATTATTACCCATAAGGGAACTTTACTTCCTTTACTAGAAGAGTGTGGCATCTCATATTATTCAGTTCTTGTCTTCATTTTGCCCTCTCTCTCTCTTTTACCATTTTCATATGCTGTTGTCTCTCAGCTTTCATGGGAAGATTGCTGTTTCAGAAGATTAAGATGAATCTAATTTTATGTTTCAAATCCACATAAAACACGGATAGTTATGGAAGCTTGGACTCATTGTGACAGCAAATTCAGCCTCGAATGCCCTGCAGGGAATTATGTCTTAACATGTTGTATCTCTTTTTCAATGCCTGGAAGGCTATTTCTTCATCACCATGTAAACTGCATGGTGGGGAATGCCAACAAAAAATAAGATGCACTGGGAGATAAAAATTCAGTGTAAATAAGGTGTAAGATAGGCAGTAAGCTAGAAATGGCTTATTCTATTTAAAACTACTGGATGGAAAACAGAATCGAGGGACACATTCCTGGTTTTCTTGCAGACTTAAAAAATTCTATTTAATATTTGTTGACCATATCAGTAACTCAGTTTGTTTGGCGTCTGATGTGGTTAAAAGACATAGAAAATACACAGTGCAAGCTGGCACTATGCTTGTATGTGATGGTGAATGTTTCTAGCATGTCTCTTTGGGAGAGGTGGGTGATGGGAGATAGTATATAATGCTGCTTTTTCGTTTGCAGCAGTCACTAATTTCGTGTGAGTTGTTAGACCACACGTGAGTAATTTTCCTAAACAATGACTTCAATTAGTGGTCAGATCCAGCTTGTTGGTGTTTGAGGCTGTTTTCTCACCCTGGTCTGTACAATAGACATTTTGCAGATGCCATGTAGTGTTCTTACAACAGCTGTGTGAGATTTCCTTCTGAAGAAAGTGTTCAAAAAAGGGAAGTTGGGGGGGGGGGGGGGGGGGGCATTTACAGAAATGCATGTCTGTGTTTGAATGTTTAATTACTGAGATTGCTAAGCAAGGCTGTTGCTGCCTGCTGCTGTTCAGCACTTATACAGAGGGCTGAGTGAGTAGTGGGATAATGTATTTCAGAACATATTTGTTAAGACCAGCTTGCAGTTCATTCTGTCTGTCATTATTTATAAAGCTGGATGGGATTCTTCCTCATCTGCACAAAAAATGGAATTTTTATCCCCAAAAGGAAAAGAAAATGCATCTTTGGATATTAGTGAAAGCAATTATTTCTTAAAATTACTCTAAATAATATACTGCTATTAACTATTTTAACTAATTCTAATTGTTACAATCCCCAAATATTTTATGGTTGGGTTGTGACTGTACTGGGAAAGAGTAGAGATCACTTCAGGCAGAACTTCAGAACAGTGCAAATCCAGAGAATAGAAACACGTTAGATGGGAGCCGAAGCAGGCTATATGAATGGGGGAGGTGTGGCTTATTAATATGGATCTATGCATGTATGCTTGAAGTGGTGTATTTGAGGGAACAAATGATTCTGTGCTGGACAGGATATATATACAAAATTACTTCTCTTGTGACAAGAGAAAATGGAACATAAAATCTAATAGACAATAAATCTGGTTTATATCTTCCTGTCTCTTTAATCAGGAAAGAATATGGCTATTTTTAACTATAAGGTCCAATTATAAAGTGAAATGTAATGTTCTTTCTTTATCAAACATGTCAGGAAAAGATTTTAAGGGTCAAATCCTTATCCAGTGTAAATGAGGGGACTGTGTTGATTTGTACCAGCTGAAGATCTGACTTTGTGTCCTTAAGTTCTCAGGTTTGTGTAGCTTTTGAAGTGCGCACACAGATGTGCATTGATCCAAAAGATTCATTCTTTCTGATTATCAGCTTACTGTTTAGAGGCAGAAGATCGTAAAAGACACTGTCAACTTCCAACATGTCTCATAGATGCATTTTGTCAAAGTTACATATATAATTAATACTGAAAAAAAGTGCTAAAACTAACAGGTCCACGGACATTAATGAATAACGTTGTTGATCACATGCTAATTGAAGGGATGGTAGCAAGTTGGTTAGAAGAGATGAAAAATGGAACTAAAGAAGGGGGACAAGATCTGAGACGGCCAACTAAAACAGATACTTTCTGCTTGCTGAAGTGCTCCTGTTGTTGCTATGAGTGTCATAGGGTAACCTATGAGGTAGAAAGCCAAAATTGTATGCTTAAGGCTTCTTTTAATTAATAAAGACTTAGGACAAGCAGTTATGTCTGCTAAGTGTCGTGCACGACAATCATGATTTAAAAAAAGTAATATAAACATGGATATCCAAATATCTTGTTACTCTGCAGCTGTATCGCAGTCTGCCACAATCAGACATATCAGACCTTGCAGTTTGAGCATTGCTGACAAGCTCAGTTCTTCAAGAGAATGTTTTAAGAATGCAGAAGAGATAATAGTGGCTTGGTTGAGCCACTTGGTAGTACTTGCCTTTGCCTTAGTGGTAGCCCAAAATGCAAGAAGCCAGTTTTCTGCTGAAGGCATCGTCTTTTAGATGATGAGCATGAGTGCTCGTGGTTATTAATGATTGCCTGACACTTCCATAAGAGCCGTAGCACCATTTCCATTCCACCAGGTAACCTGTGTTCATCTGGAAAGCCACTGCTCACTTCCTGAGGGTACAGCTTTGCAGTTGCTAGAAGCAGGGCAATCTCATTAGCAAGACTACGCCTTTGAAATTGACTCCCAGTGTATATACACTTAAGTGTGAATCTAATCATCAGTTGAGCTCTAAGAACTTGTTCTCCCTGCAGCCAGTATCAGGAAGGTGGGTGTATTTTCAATCTCGTTAGGACAATTCAGATTTCAATACAGGCAGCTAGATGCCATGGTGATGAGTACCATGTATTTTTCCATCACAGTAATAGCAGCAGTTGTTTTTATTATACTGTCTGAAGTTTCAGTAATAATGAGAACTGGGAAATTTCAAGAGGGAGCCCATTCTTGTGGTTTCCCAACCCCATGTCTCTGGGATAAGCTCAGCTGAAGGCATCTGCTAAGGTCCTGTCACCTCTGAAGATTTGCTTGACTTGTTAGGAGGGCTTAAAATAGTTTGCTGGCATTGTGATGCTTTTCTTAAGGAATGAAGAACTCAAAATGGAGAATGCTGGTTTGCACTGATGCATTTTGATCATATTACACTCAAAGTATGTTCCATCCTCTTTAAGGGTAGAATTCAAGGGACCAACAGAAATCCTTTGTCCCACTTACTATTATACAATTCCAATAGAGGTTTAAGAGATTACTGTTTTCTGTGTGGTTTGGTGCTGTGGCCATGCCAAGGTACCCTCGAGGCTTGCTCAACAACAGCAAACCTTCAGGAGAAATGTGGTACTTCTCCCCCCTTTCCCTGCTGTACTTGGCCAGCTTCTTGGGCAGCAGGGATCAGCAGCAAACTTTGCACGGGGATGTGGGTACATCTTAGCAAAGAGAAATCCCTTGCAGACTATTATTTCTCTAAAATATATCCAACATAAAAAAAGTTCAAAGTAATTTCATTTGCAGATATGAGCTAAGTTGCAATCAAGCTTTTACAACAGATCTGAAAATTCAGTCGGTCCATCTGTAAAATTGATCACTTTTCTCACAAGTGTGAAAAATAGGCTCTTGACTGAAAAATACTCCTGTTTGTCCTAGCCCTGCCTACAGATGCTCTTACAGAACATTAAAGTGATGTTTTCTATACACAAAGACAGGATATGTTTGGTTGTTTGTTTTTTTTTTCCCCCATACTTTTAGCAAGTGGCACTTAAAGTTCTGTAGATGGAACCGGAGCCATGGTGTCTAGGAGGCCAACCATTCTGATGGTCTTGCTTAAGTGCAGCAATTCAACTACCCAAGGGGACTGTGCGCTAACAGCATCCTCCTATCTTGGCGCTGCATGTTGGGAAAGTCATAGGAAATCTAAGTGAAATGGCCAAATACCCTCAGGCCACAGACCTATATGGTGGCATCACTGCTGAAAAATAATAGAAATGATGCTAAAAGGCACTATCCTCAGTGAACTGAATAGTCAATAAACAACAGGATCTGCTCAGAATTGATTGTATTCATAGTGAGATTTTGTCTACTTACAGCATCAATTAGAGCTGTATTAATTAGTACTGTTTAGACTTTATACTGGCATTAATTTTAATGATGAAGGTTATCAGTTAAAAAATAAAGCAGAGATATTTGCTGCAATGGTTTCATGATCTGGATCTTCCTTAAAGGTAGAGCAATGCACACACTTTCAAATGGATTGTCAGCTTAGAAATTACTTTTCTGTACTGTGCTCCTGGAGCATGGCTTCCTGGAACATGGTGCTGGGTGAGGTGCAGAACTGCCTTATGAGGCTTCTCACTGCAGCTCATGGGTTAGATGTTCTCAGCATCTCCTGCGCCCTGTATGTGCCTCACTTCTGATGGTATATTTTGGCTGATTTTTTGCTTTTTTTTTGGAGGAGGAAGCTGTGTTTGTGAGCTTTTAAAAATCTAATCATGGCACATTTTCAGCTGAAAGCACAGATTATTTTTTTTAAGGTGCATTATACACTGAAGCTCCCCTCCCAAATGAAATGCAATAAAGAAAGCTCTGTTTGAACCCCCTGCATGGGATTTTTCAAACCAGAATGCACATGATTTATACAATATTATAACAGAAGAAAATAGGAGGTTATTTTAATGAAATGGGAATAGAATAGAATGGAGTTTGGTTTCAGATGTTGTATGTATTGTGAGTCATCCCAATGCTTTTATGTTAGATTCCTGAGTTACACCAATCAATGAAATTGGTCTGTGCTTTTCTCTCCCTTTCTTCATTTAAACGTCAAAGTGAAATTCAAAGGCTTGTGCAGAACTACTTGAGTCATTCAGAAGATCACTGCCCCACTGGGGATTCTCTTTGTTTCAGCACTTGAACACTATTGGTTTTATTATCTCCATTCAGGTTTTGTGATTATTCTCATCCATAGTCTCCTAGCAGTCATTAGAGATGCAGACAGAGAAAGAGTTCTGCCTTTGCACTGCATGAATAAATATAAATACTATTCTGTGACTTGTCAACAATATCCACTAGTGACGCAATGTAGCAGCATACTCTGGATACTAACAGCCCCATTTGTGAGATATTAAGCCCCCTTCACTCCTCTTGGTTTCACTGGCATTAACAATGCCTCAGGACCAGATGGTTTTTCACTACACTAGAAGATACAGAGGAACAATAATAATGATGATCAATGAAGTTACAAAGTGTTTTAGCTGAGCTCCACAACAGCTGCTAATTACTTCAGCTCTAAATTTGTGTAAGGTGTGGTTCCACATTGCAAAAATCCTTTGATGGCAAAGCTGGTATAAATCACTATTCTTATCTGGGCAAATTTAGATCTTTTGGGGCCACTGCACAGTACAGTACAGTGGGAGTTATAGGGGAGCATGAAAAATGGTAGCGGAGGGAGAATGGGGTGGGGATCTCTTAAACCAGATCTTCTCTTGGAGCATTCATAGCAAGGAAATGCAGAAGAAAATGCTTAATTAGAAAGGCCTTGAGAATTGTTTGATGTGTAGTCCCCACATTAAGTTGTTGTGTTTTTGTTTTTAAACAAACAAACAAACACAGCGTTGGAATTGCATTCATATATTGTGGATCGTGGTAGCTTTTCATTGTAGCGTTATTTATAGTCTGCAGGTGTTATTGAAAAGTTGTTACTTTAAGGAGTCTAAAACAGATCACCTGTTAAAAAAAAACAAGCCTTTTAATTTGTAGTTGTATTTGAGGCAGATGACGTTGGCAGGAGAGCACTTAGGCAGTGCCATTGAATTTTGAGTTGCATTCAGAAACAGCATTATGTTTTTACTGGGTTCAATTCTGGTCTTTGGGTCCCACTACTAACTGCTGGGAAAACCAAACCTTCACATCCAGCATCCAATTAAACAGAATTTTCTGTGGAGCATCACAGTCATGCGTAGGATGGAAATTATCAAGTCACTGGAGAAAGGACAGCACAAAAACAGGAAACAGACCACTGAACGAGTTAGAATGTGACATATATGTCAACTAAACAGATAGAATTGGTTTAGCAAACAGAGCTATTTCAGACAGGATTTAATTTTGTCCAGACCAGGTGTGTAGTGGTGGTGGTTGGTGGAGTGGTAATCTGTTGCTTCTGTTCATGTTTTAAATAAGGGGCAGGATCACACTTCTGATTTTGGTCGCACATCTCTCTTGTTGCAAGGGGAAGGGATGTTACCGGTCAGCTTCAGAGTTGGAGAGTACGTCCCCTTTTCTGCTGTCAAGGTGCTGGAATAACACAGTTAATGCTCCTTTGCCTTTTTTATTTGGCTTTCTCTGTTAAGGCTGAACTGCAGGCAGAGGGTCTTTTGCCTCCCTCTTAGTATGTGTGAAGTGAATAAAAACGTTACTGATGCTGAGTAATGAATGTAAGTTTGGAAGGAAATAACACTTAGCAACAGTGACAATTCCAGATGCATGCTGCAATATGCCTGCCATTTTTTAGGCAATACAAGGTTATAGTCCATTCAGTGTTAATTTAAATGGAGACAAGTGCTACAGCAGACACAGCTATTATGTTTTTTGCTATTTCCACTTGAAATTTGCTTGCTAGTATCAATTTGAAATACAATAGCCATTAACCCTCATTAACCCTATAGCAATATTGTAAAGACAGGTGTTCCCACTAGGACGAATTGGAGAGAGGTCTCATGCAGTAGGCCATGAAGTAAATTGAAAGTGATCTTAAAATAAATCTTAAAGATGAAATTAAATAAAATGGTACAATATAGGAAGGAGAGCAAGGTAGTGCTGAGGCAAGCAGGAATTTATTAATGTTTGTCTGCAGAAAAGTAAAGAAACTCTGCATATCTGTTTTTCTTAATTATCTAGTTGACCTCAGTGAAAAGAAAAGCTGAAGTTAAATGCATAACGTTTCTCTTCACAATGTCTTTTTCCAAGTTCCTTTCTTATGAGCACCCATGTGGTTTCTCTGCTTCTAAGCTGAGTGATAGCTCAAGTCATTTTAATAACCTCTGAGAAAGTGCTTCAGGACATATTTGCAGAGATGAGGTTGCCATGCCACAGCCTTGTCTCCTTACCATGCTCCAGATATTGAACCTTCCCGTAACTACAATTACAACATAAACCACAAAATGTAGATTTACAGATTGTTTTCAACAACACCCATTCAAATTTACTTATATTTACACTAGAAAAATTAGGGTAAGTGCAATTGTGACCAGAGACATAGACCAAGATCAATAACCAACCAATTCTTGGCTAATAAAGCACTTCTCTAAGGTCTATGGTTGCTTTATTCTGACTTTGAGGTTGGCCTCTAATGTCTTATCCATTGACTTTTCCCGTAAATATGTCTAATTGAGACTAAGCTGAGCCCTGAGAAGAAAAGATACACTATGTTTGGTAAGAATTGCTAATTAACTTGGTATGTAAAATCTCTAGCTACTCTTTGCTTTTAGCTTGTCTTTGGTGGAAAATATACATATGCAGCATGGATATAGAAATCAAACATTAGCTCCTGTGATACAGGTAGATGTTTCTTAAAGAAAAAATCTACTGTTTCTTTTCTTTTTTTTTTTTTTTTTTTTTTTTTTTTTTTTGAGAGCCTTATGCAATTGAAAAATGACTGCAGCAGCACACATTTGTAACAGGATGTCTGTGTCATGGGCTTTGCTGTATATATATTTTAGATACATCGATTAGAAGGTGAAAGGGTTTTTTTTTTTGCTTTGTTTTTGAGAAGTGTGTGTTTGTGCTTTGTAATGCATGCCAGTTGTTAGATTAAAAGGCTTCTGTTGGTTGGAAACAGTTTTCCTTGTTTGACTTTGACTGGCAGAGCAAGTATCGCAGCTTTGGTTAAACAAGTGTGAGGCATCATGGATTGAAATCCTCAGAGCACTGCCACCCAGTCCTCAGCTTCAGAGACATCACGGAAAGCCTGGTGCATTGCTGATATAAATAAGAGTGTGATAAACCGAACTTTGTAAGGAATACGGATATGCTGGTAAGGTTAAACTGCAGCTTATAGCCTAATCTTTTTTAGGAGGATGAGAGTATCACAAAAGATAAACAGCCTATGGTACTTATCAAGTACAGACTTTTGATAGGGTGAATTAGAAGGGTTGTTTTCCTTTGGTAGTTCTTCATGGTGCATATGATGTGACAGCACTATCGGAGATGGGTATATCCCCTTCCTACATGCAGGCCAGGACTGTGCCTGGTACTATGTACCCCTGCATTTCTGTATCTGCCTTTTGAGCATTTAGTATTCGGTCATTAGCAGAAAATTCTGATACAATTTGGGAACAGATAGAGAGAATCCAAATGAAGTTTGAGAACTTGTGAGTCTGATCCAGTTTCCTTGGTTCCTACTACTTTGTCTGAGTGGATCCCATGGCAGAGCAGCTGACTGTTGACTTCCAGATGAAAATACTCTGTTCAAAATCATCCATATTTGCTACCAAGAAGTGGTGGTTTGTTCAGCCATGTTCATTTTGGGGAGCTGCAGACTTTAAGTGACGTGACTCTGACAGAATGAGTTGTGCCTCCATGAGAAGATCTCTGTACTGTTACAGTGAACAAAGCAATTAATATGTCTTTAATTTGCACCTAACAAAACAGAAAGGATGGGTTTATTCTCTGTGACATGTAGACAAATCTTTCTTTAAAAACAAAGTTTCATGCTGTGACTACAATTAGTGTAATTGTCAGCTCTTCTCTAAAAACAAATATGTATTAAGGGAAAAGCCAGTATTGTGCCCTCCTCTGGTGTGAAAATGAGACAATCAAAATCTATTGTAATTACCTCAGTGATATTATAATTAGCAACAATTAAGTTATTCCATGCTGTTTTTTTCCTCTTGGCTACAATTAAAAAAGTATATATCTTTCTGTTGCACATTACCAGTGATCATTTTACCTCCATACATGCCTTGTAAGTGGATAAATTAGAAGTAATTTTAAAGCACAACTCTGTTAAAACATATATCTTTCTATTTAATTACGTTAACCCTTTGCACGTTTCCTACATCTTCTAACATCTGTATTGAATAGCCTTGTTTGTTTCTTTTAAATACTCTCGGCCATGAAAACAAGGGCATAGAAATGTGGGGAGCACCCTATTTATTTCTAATAGATGATCTCAATTTTCAAAACTCAGTACTTTAAGCAGAAAAACAGAAATTTTGGAGATATTTTGTATGGAGGAACTCTGCAACATACCAAAATCCCATTAGGATTCATATGTCTCCATCTGTACCCTCAGCAGGGCTCTGTGTGGAAGATGTGCTCCAGACAGTCTTAAGTTTCATTTTTTTTCAGAACAGTCTCAATTTAAAATGTAACTTTTATTTCATTTTATTTTAATGGAGAAGGAGGAAATATTAGAATGAGAATGTCTCGTTATCAGATAGAGTAGGTGTTAGTGGTTCCTATACATACTTAGAGGGTGCAGAAGCTGAGGTTTATCTTCCTTTTCTGCCTGAACGCCTGTTCATCCATGGGTTGTCCTTATTTTAGGTCTGAAGTACTTCAGTCCTTTTTTTTCTATGTCAGTTTCTTCTTATGAAAAAGAGCATGGTTCAAGAAGAGAGGGAGAGCCTAGTATTCCAGAGCCTCTCATGTGAGGGTCATTTGAGACCAGTGTTCTGAAAACACAGTATATTTATGTTACCATAAATGATTACAGTCCACAAGTGCCTGAGTCCCAGTCATCAAAACAAAGTCTCTTCCAACTCACTAATGCAAAAACATTCAGATACAGTATCTTTACTATCGACTCTGTTTGATGTAGCTATAAAATATACTACCTCCACACTCGAGAATGAGGGGATGGTTAAAACAGGTAGGTACTAAGAAATATAGCCAATTTACAGTGGAAATTTCAAGAAGCCAAAATAGAAACCAAAACAAAAATTGTCACATCATTTTCCCTAAATACACATTTGTACCACTGACCAGAAGGATGCAGTAAAGCAGGACAAGAGTTGTGTGAACTGTTTGTGCAGCGTATCAGCTGTGGGAACAAATTCTTGTCTTTAGAAATTGCCTGCTCTGTTTACATCCTCAGCATCTTGCAAAAGTTAGTTTTCAATCCTGATGTTATCCCATTTTAAATCTTGCTCTCTCACTGATCGGCTCGTCTAGCAATGCTTATTTTGGCACCACTCTAAGAATAAAAATGGCAAGTCCTGGACCTTGGGCCAGTGTAATTTTCATTTCCTGCTAAGTGCCTACATTTTTAACCACACAGAGGCAGAGCTCTGAGCCTCTGGCTTCCTTTGTGTGTGTGTCAGTGATGTTAATAATGACTCTATTGGTATCTTGTCTCTGAAGTGAGCTCCAAAGTCTTTCGTTCTGCGTGTAGAGATCTTTTCCAAAAACAATTCCATCTTAGACCCTGTATGGGGTACTGCAATCTAGTCTCATTAGTGACAGAGAAAGGTGTTAGGCCAGCTATGGAAAGAGGAAATTTTATTTCATCTAATTTTGCTCCAAGATGAATCTAATTGACTTTTTATTTTAGTCATTAAGTGGCTGTTTTCAGATCTTATACTTAAACAAGCCCTATTCGGAATAAAATCTATTTGGCAAGAATTAATGATGTTCCTCACCTTGCAGGATGTTAATGCTAGAAATGACATTCTGATCATGTTGAGGAACTACTGGTCAGTTCCTGAGCACCACCACCACATCCTACTTTTAACTTTGGTGTAGAGCAGATGATGTCCAAAAACAGAGCTTCTGGCTAAGCCTTGGGATAGATGTTTCACAATGCATTGACTCAGCTGCGATGCTTGTGAGAATAGAAGATGCAGTTTTAACTCCTGTGGCAGGTGACTAATATTATTTTTAGCTTGTAACTTATTATTTTACCTCTACCCAGAACAGGCAGGGATATTTTTAGAAAACTGTGTGTACTTGGCATGGTAGAGGGCACAATCACATAAAGTAGGGTAGGAAATTGGCCTTTCTTACAGTGGAGCATGTCTGTGGAGTAGTGCTATTCATGAGCATCGAATATTGGTTGGAAGTCTTTCTGTAAGTGATGTCTGAGGTGTGACACGTGGGAGTTGGAAAGCAACTGAATGCTGCAGAGGAACTTTGTATGCCTTTGTTTATTTAGCCTTTCTCTGGTGAATATGCTTAATGCTTGGCTAGCTTTGGTTGCCTTGGCTTCACTCCTCCTGCCTTCGCTCCTTTTTGATTTTCCTTATATTGGTAGATTATTTTTACATGCTACTCATTTAGTAATATGCTGACTGATCAGTCAAGACCAAGCACTTTGTAGGAGAAAACCAGCTTGTGTCCTGATGTTTCTGCCTTGTAGAGATTTTAAAGGCACTTCTTTCAGTGTCTAATATGACATGTGTGCTAGGCAGTTAGTTGTATGTACCATGTAGTTGTAAGGCTTTATTGTTGGCTTTGAGATCATTTCATAAATGTCTTTATCAATAGGTTAAAATCAAACCCCTATGCCACATCAAAAATAGTAATTCTTGCAAATTTGTTAGAAATAGAACATTTTGTAACATTGCAATGTATACAGAACAGTCTTTTGCATCTTTCTGAGGGATTTAGTCTGACCTTAGGACAACCACTACCATAGCTCACGGTTCTTTTGGTTCATTAGCACCAAGACTTTCCTCTGGCAGCGTATAAGCAGGTCTAACAAGCAGCAGTGATGGCTAATTATTCAAGCTGGGTACATGCTGCGTGGCTGCAGAGTCACTTACTCAGGGATATCATACTGATGTTGACGCATAAGGCTAGCTGGATTTTGGGAGCACATGGAGTCTTCATCCTTAAGCCCTCTAAGGATTCTCTCCTCACTTTAATGTGGAGGACTGAGTCTGTGCCACTTCGCTGACCTTAATACAGAATTAGTAAATTAATCTTGTTCCTCACTGGTGATCAAAGGTAAGGCCTTCTAAAATGAGAAGGGAAAAGTGCGCAGACTCGAATGACAAAAATAAACTAAGAATACCTCTGCTGTTGTTCTGATTTCTGCTAAAATGCTCCGTGCCTCTCTGACAATGCAGAGCAAAGCCAGAAGGAAGGCTTTCCTGTTAGCATGAATGTAGCCTGTGTCATTAGAATACAGAAATGATTTTAAGTAGCCAGAGCTGTGCTGCCTTTTGTACACAAAAAAAGCTAATCCCATTAAAAGTAATGGTCTGAGATTGCTCACTCCAAGCACTGTTAATGAGTTAAGTTTGTTCTGTGTGTAATGAGTCCTTGGTGTTCTTTATGTCCTCCTTGCTGATGAACTGCATAACAGAAGCTGTCACAAGCTTAATTATGAACATTTCCATGAGTGAAAACTATCATTTTAAGAAGTAAGGATAAATAAATGGCAGCTGTGTCTCAACATGTAGGGCACCGGCCACATCCTGCTCCCCTGATTTTCTGGTGGTTGCAGCATTACAGCAGAGCTCTACAGTTTCTTGACTGAGATCTTCATAATGTCAGACCTAAAAAGCCATTTAAAAATATCATTGTATTATAAATGCTGTTATACGAAATCAGAGCTATCCTCTTTTTACAGTATGATTTATTTTCCTTTAGTCTGTTAAAGGTTTTGAAGCTTATGAAATTGTTGACATCCATTGTTTTCTCACTTTTCAGCTTGATTAAGGGATTTTGTGAGGTTTCAGCAGTTGCAGATTTCATTTAAATCCGCTTCATTTTGACTTAGGTGTAAGCATCACATGTACAGCCATTTCACTATCACAGTTACAAGGACCAAATGGGGCCAGTTCTTCAAATGAGTTTGGCCAGCCCAGGAAAGATGTAGGGCAAGCTTGCCACAGCATTTTATATGTGCTGGCAAGGAGGAAGTGTTTGGAGGATCAAGTCCGAACATAGACTGAATCATTATGGAATGTTTTTTTCACAGCATGAAAATACTGAAAATAATTATATTGATTAGGGCACCTTGGAAGAGACAGAAAAGCATCTTATGCATATGCAGTAGTGTAACAGTTTAGAATTTCCTATCTTTTAAAATATTGAACAGGAATGTTTGATCAGCTATATAAATGCTCCTTGGCAAAGAATGTTGACTGTATCAGACAACATATGGTTCTAGAGTACACATTTGCAAATTAAGTGTTATCTGGTCACAAAATATGTTCACTTTTTATCTTACAACACAACTCTCCTTCCCTCCTTTTGCAGTCTCAGCCCATTTCATTGGTGAGTAGATGATTAAAAAAAAAACACACTGCTCTTGGATATAAGTGGGATCAGATTCAATAATAATCATAATAAAAGTCCTAACAGTGACATTAGTAACCTCAGTTTCTAGCTCAGAACTTGTTAGCCAGATCAGCCTCCAGCACAGTATGAATGCATCCATGAAAGGAGGAAAGGAAATGTAGGTACTTTTATTTTATATGCATAACCAAGCTCCTTTGCTGGTGGCAGCCACTTTAAAGTAGTCAGTGCTGGGTTGTTTTTTTTATAACAAGATTTTCCAAGGCACGGTGGCTGTTCTATTAATTGCAATACTGTTTGTAAGGCTTTGAGACCTGGCTCTAATAATGAAAAAAAATGATCAAGTTTTGTGAATGAAGATACAATACTGAAACCTGCATATTGAGGGAAACATCTGAGTGAGTTCAAATTTGACCTACGTTCTCTAATTTTCCTAAAAAATTACACCAAAATTTAATTTAAAATCTTCCCAAACCTCTGGCATATGAAGAAAGCCCTGAATCTAATTACTAAGTTTTATTCTGCATTAGGCTATTAATTTAGACCCGTGTTAGAAAAGATATCTAAGGGTACGTACTACCACCAACGTGATAGGTGTTTAAGCAGTCATAAAGTAGTAGTTGGCCTGCTGTGTAACTCCATGCTAGCCTGATGGTAATTTGAACCACAGCTTCAAATGGTGTGTTGTATGCATAATTAGACCAAGCCCTGTAGGCTGCATTTACTTTCACTGGGTTGAACTTTTCTCCTTAATGGCATTTTACTCCAAAACTAAGGAATCTTCTCCCTTCCTTGCTCTCTTGCAACTCTTTCTTCGTTGTGTTGCCATTTCCTACCAAAGTTGCAGGAGAGCGATGTCAGAGCTTTGCTTTTTGGTTCTTTTGTAACAGTGTTCTGTGTTCCCTTACAGTTTCTGTTAATTCCTTTATTATTACACAGCACTGATGGGGTGGCAAATGTCAGGCTAACCCACTGTAGCCAGAGCAAGCCTGTTGCTTGAGTCTTACAGTGGCAGTCAAATATCCGAGGTTCTCACAGTGTGAAAGGTGCTATCATGTCCACTACTGCCTACAACAGAGCTTGGTGGTGATGCTACTGCCTTTTTCTAGTAAATTTTCATCAATTTCTTTTAAATTCAAAAGCCTGGTAACTACAAAGTAAGGATGAATGAGTGCTGAATGGTCTCTGAAAGCAATAGGTGTTGAACAAGTTGTTAAACAAGAAAATTGGGTGTCTTTTTCCATTATTCTGTATGTAACATTGATTGATTGGAGTTCGAACAGATATTGGTTTTAGATAAACAAGATAAAGTGAAAGATCATCAGGCAGAGAGAATGGATGTTAGAAAAGGCCTGTAATGATAATATCTTGTGAGAATCTGACTGGACATAATTTTGCTCTTTTTTCACTATCTTAAATCTAAATTTGCTTCATAGTGACCACAGATTTAATGCAGTAACACCAGGGAGATCATCATTGAGCTTAAGAAAGAGAGGAAATTGAGATAGTTTAGGATGGTAGAATGGTTGGAAGTCAAGTTTCACTCACCAAGGTTTTCTACATCATTTTTTGAAGTTCCTTGTGTACTGTGCGTGCCTTACATTCCCTGTCATAAGTTTCTGTTTAAAATGAATTTGAAAACAGAATTTCAACTAGTGGATTAGCTTTTGCTTAGGCTCCTCCATAAGAATTACCCAGAAGTTCTTACTAAACCTTGTGCAGATTAGGCTGATGACAGTTCTCTACCAATGTTGGATCATTCCTTCCAGTGCTGTTCTTGAAAAGCTTCTGAGGATCTCCATGTATTAAAGGTGCAAAAGTTTTTTTTTCCCAGTACTTTGAGAGCTTTGCACTTCTAGCAGAGAGGTAACATGGGCAAGGAAAGGCAGAAACTTCCTTTCTTTCTTCAACCTGGTAACAGAGTAGACTTGGAGTTTCTCATGTCCCGGAAATGTTCTGTGACTACTAAGTTACACTTTGGCCGTCTCACAAAAGCTTGTTTTAAATGTAGTTGTAACTTGAGAATACACACCAAATCTGTCATGTAACATGTTTTACAACATCAGTATGCAAAAGGTTATGCAGTAAGCAGATACTGTATAAATAGGTGGAGGTGACCATTTCTCATGTGGAGGAAAACAATCTACTTGTTACTGTGCAGTCTGTAGGTTTCTGTTGTAGGCTCTTGGAGTATCTTTCAAGTATTTACCTATAGTCTCTCTAGAAACATGAAGGTTTGCTAGTGAGTTGAAGCTTTGGGTGAGCCACTGTTATAATCCAATAGTGAGACCCTAGAATTGGCAATAGCGGATCCTGATTTAGGTCTCTCTTGTTTAGTTGTTGGTTTTTTTATTCTTTGTGGTTTGTGTTAGTCCAAAGCTGAAGGGAGCCTTGATTTTAAGTGGAGTAATTTGCATTTGTTCAGTAATTAAGAAATCAAATTAGCGCAAGTGCAGAAATCACCCATCCACTCCATATCTGTAGGACATGAAAGTAATTAATTGGTAGTCTCCCTGAACCAAATGAGATCCAAAGATGGATTCAGAAGACCCTGGAAGGGTAATTGCATAAGTAAAACACTTAAAAAGAAGTACGCTTGCAAGTTCAATGCTGCTCTATAAAATTGAAAGCAAATTTCAAAGCCCTCTGAGGACCACAGTTTGACTTGTGTTGTATGGTAGGAGTCTTACCTGTTTACAGGTTAAAATCATATTAATGTTAAAATAATTCCAAAATAAGTATCAGAAATGGCCTCAACTGTCAGCACAAAACAAACACATCAAGCTGGATACAGATCTTTTATCAACATAAGTGTAGGAAATATAGCTTAGAAGATGCTGAAGCTTTCGCTGTACTTCAGTTGGTGCCCTGTAAGCAACATCAGTCCCATCCTCTCCAGCTCAATCAGCCTTTTGTTTTTCTTTATTCTATGGTTGGAAAGTAGAGCATTAACTTTTGAATATTCAATCCTTTGCTGTATTATGTCACAACCTTTAATGTTACAAAAGGCACTCCTTTTACTTAAGCATTTAATTCAATCTTTATTGTGCAAATTATGCTTACCCAAGCAGTACTGCTTAATTGATTAATAAATTACCATTGACTGTCTATGTTCTTGGATTTCCTCTCTGTGATATTGGAAGCACAGCTGACAGTAATTAAATAATCATTTTATCACTAGTGATGATTGAGTTTATCTAATTCAGAAGCTCTCTTATGTAACTAGAGTTAAGTTTGAACTGTTATAGGATTATATTGATTGATGGAGGAATGTTGGAAGGAGACCTATCGTGTGTTGTTCACTGCATTCAGAAGAGTAGGTACAAAGAATTGTTCTGATTACCTGATCTGACACATAAATAAATAGGCCTTTTATTAGACCCTGCAACTGAAAGGCATAGTGCCATAACAAGGCTCTTTTAAAGTTCAGCTCATAGTACTCAGTGTTTAAGAAAATTAATTTGCTTTGTAACTCATTTGAAAAAATGTGTTATAGAAATGGTTACTCTTCCAGTAAAAAACAAACAAAAACAGAGAGAAATTGAGCTTAAGCATGTTAGTTTAAGAAGTAAACCTTTCAAAATAACTGTTTGTGAATGCCTGTTCATGTATGTATGTGTTTAAACACGAAGTCTGTCTCATCAAGTAGATAGCCATGCATTACCCTTCTTGTTTCATTTACTTCCTAAGTAACATCTTAGAGCTCTCAGGGTACGTTCTGATTTCAGTAACTCTAATTGAAGTGTGTCCCATTCAAAGTAGAAACAAGGTCATGGTATCTCCTCATAGGTAGAATTCTGAAATGTGGCAATCAGCTGAAAGAACTGAAGAGATTTTCTGCCGGAAAGTTGCAAGGGCACAATTCAAAGCTAATCAATCAGGGATGGTTTTAGAAAAATGAAATTAGTTCTGCTGTCATAACAGGAGGCAGATAGATGGGAGGCTGGAAGCTCCGCTATGTGGTGTCCAGCCTTAGAGACCTTTCAGAGGAAAAAATGAACTTCACAGTCAAACGTCAGTCTTTTGTCGTTTGAAGATGAACATGTAGTTTCAGAAGGAACTACATCCTAACATCTGAGGAGAATTCGGGCTGGTCATCAGTTTCAGTTTTGTTTTTTTAGTTAAGACTGGGAGTAAATTTTCACTGTACATTGTGTCATATGTAAGTGTGATGGCTGGGAAAATGGGGAAACCAGAGATTAAGCATGAAGTGGTGAATGGTCAATCCTTCACAAAGGAAGACCATGGGGGTACCTGTGTTTAAGGGTACACAGCAGTTTTTGTGTCTGTCTGCAGAAGGGATGTCAGGAAAATCCTCTATTATAATGAAGGGAAGCCAGTTTCTTCATCACATGAGTTACATGTGGCCTTTAAAATAAAGGCCTGAGTCATGTATGAAAGTTCCTTGTTCATAAGAACCATGTGATTCTGAGCCTTAATTTAATGAGAGTAACATATCTTGAAACCGAGCAGATGAAGCACTCACACAGCTTTTCTGACAATGATAAACCATCCAAGCTCTGCACTTTTTGCTTTATGATGCTTCTGTCACCTCCTCAATGGAAATGCCATCTGATTATGTTCAGTGGGTCTACATTATTCTATATACATTCTAAATCATTTGACTATTTTGGCTCTCCATTAATAGCAAATTACAGTAAAACTCTACAGGAAATGTCTGTGATAACTCTGTGAACATTGAAAGAATTAATTATGATTGATTTTGTTAATTAAGTTCAGTGGCTAATGTCTTTACATTAATGGGATACTTAAAAGACAGAGGCAACGTTAAGTGTTGCACCTAGAGATGAGTTGAAGAGGTTCAGTGTGATGCAGGTATCCATCTCTGTGCCAGACAGGCTGTCAGGGAGTTGCTTTTATTCTAGGCTCATGTGCTTTAGATGAAACTTGGCTGATAAACTATTATCAAGTAAATCTTCCTTGTTTACATGGCATAGAATACATCCCTTGAAAATGGTATTTTCCCTGTAAGTCTAAGGGTTTAGGCTAGATTCTGGATGCCTTAGCTCTCAAGTTTAGTTTCTGCCACTCATGTCCAGCTGTTCTTGCACATCTGCCTGGAGGTAGCTACATCTTTTGCAGTCAGCTCTGGATTCCTGGCATCTCCTGCAATCAGGGTACATTCAATAGTTAATTCTCATGTAAGGTATCTTTGCCCTCTGCCGATTGTCTTCAGTCCGCATTCCCTGTTCTTTTTTGTTTGTTTGCTTCTTCTCCCTCTTTTGGTTTTAAGTTAGGAGAGTAGGAAATGGCTAAATCCACACACTGAGCTCATTCTCTATGAGTGTGGATACACATGCACATGTGCGTTCGGCTTCTGTCAGCTAAGAAGTAGTAGAAGAATGAATTTGTAATTAAAACATAGTTTTGCTTCAAAATGCAAAACCAATTTAGCATCAATAGACTCATGCATCTGGATGGTGTAAGCTGACTTTGTCCTCATGACAGACACACTTCAGATAAGATGCCTCAACACATAGATTATTCTGATGCATTGTGTATCATTTTCCACAGTCATTCTAATATCCCATATAGACTTGGCCTTGATTTATTTATTTTTCTTGTGGCTGGATATGTGTTGCTTTCAAAGAAAGCTGCCACTTGCTATCCTCATATCCTTGCAGGGGCTTGCCAAAAAAGGTTTCCCTCTTTTTCCTGCAGAATTATTTGTTTTTCCTGACACAAAGGAGAGTGCTTTGTCATTGTTTTCTGTATAACATTGATGGATTTCATGTTGAATGGGTATTGGGTTTTAGTTAAACATGACAGGGGAAGAGATTTATAGGCAGTGGCCACAGAGGTTGTTTGAAAGGCCCAATAATGCTTCACTGCACAGATGTGTTTTCAGTGTTCTCTGATGGTAAAGAACCAACCGGCTCATATACACTCCACCCTCATTACGGAGCTATCCTTGAAAAGCCGAGTGTTAACAACTATATAGGTTTTCTTTCTTTGGAGTTTCAAAGTAAACAGGATTCAAGGAGCAGCCTTATGTCAGGAATGCTGTGCTAATGAGGACAAATTATATTCTAATCAGGTTTCTCCATTATTAATTCACTGTTATTCTGCTCTCTTTTTTCCTCTCTCCTCCTCTTTGTGTCCAATTTAAAGTTGCAGAAGAAACATGGGGTGGAGTGTTTTTCTTTTGGTGCTTGTTATTCATATTAAGTAGTCTATTCTGCCTTTGGTGTGATGGTGGGTGTTAAGAATTTAAATCCCCCCAAATGCATTGATAGGATAATGTGAATCACCACCTAGAAAAAAGCAAATCCTATATGGGTCTTAACAGCTCAGGGATGCTACACTGGTTGCCTATATTTCCACACAGAAATATAAGTCATTCTGCTTTGTGATGGTCCTACATAATTTCAGGGTTTTCCTAGGCAGATTTTCATGTTTTTCTTTGGAAAATTTGAATAAGCAAATGAAAATTTGGATAAGCAATTGAGAATATGTAACAAATGGTTATAATGGTGTTCTTTGTTCTACTGCAGCTTTTCTACATTTTCTTAAACCAGATCCTAAAATGAACTTTAACGGATCATTAAAGTGTAGATGTGATAATGTAAGATCCTGAATCTCACTTGCATGCATTGCATCTTTATTTTGTTTACCTTCTTTGATGTTGGACAGCTTACTATTAGATATACCATCAGAAAATACATACCAGCTCAGCTGTAATGGTGAATAAGTAGTGAACCATGTGAAGTGCCAGCTCACACTGTGTGCTTGCTTATTCATCTTCTTCTGCAGTTGTATTCTCATGAATCCCCACTATCTCTAGTAAGTTTGAGACACTCTGGGCCTCATCATCAGCTTGCCAGGAGCTGGAGGGCTGCAGCTAATACAGAAACATCATCCTGGAAGGAATTGACTTGCCACCAGGTCCAGTACTCTGTCACTGCAGACTACCATGTTATGTAATTCCTTTCATTAAGTGATTAAGCTACTTCTGAACAGAAATCTAATATATATAGCACTGTTTTTAGTGTTAGAAATGTCCTTTTTTCTGGTCTAAGTATGTTGCCCATTGGTACAGCTTTCTCAGCGCTACCCACAAGTTTAAATTGTTGTTTCTTTACCCCCATCCCACTTAGAGTGTTCCTCAGTGACCACTTCTTTTCATTTCATAAGTCCCAGCTGACCAAGATTTTCCAGTCACCTCTTGAAGAAAGGACTTTTTTTTTCCTGTTATAATCTGATTAGTAGGCTCTTCTCCCCAGTTTGTCAATTTATCCCATGAAAATCAGTGTTCAAGTTTGCACAATGTAATCTGGTTGAGGCCTCACGAGGAACAGCTATTATCACTATCCTAACCTTCACTAGACAGACCTAGCCTGATGAATAGGAAAAATTGCTTTTTACCTAGCTATAATGTACTGATGGCTTACAGCAAGAATGGTGACTTCTGTCCTCATTCATTTCTAGCTGATGAGATCACATATTCTAGCAGAGATTCTTGTTAGTTCTCACAGCCTTGTGCTTGGAATTTTTGAACTGAATCCCTTTCCTTCCTTGAGATCAACAAATTCTAGTAGGATTTTTACCTTTCTTTTCCTTGCACTCAGACTTCTTCCCCAGTACTACAGAAAAAGTGTCACAATTCAGTCCCTGCAGCTTGTCTAGGTAGAAGGGCTCACACCTGTTCTAGCAGCTCTCACAATTATCAGTGCAGCTTGCACTTAATTCTTGCTTTAATCCCTTTCTGGGTATTTCTTTGTCTTGTCACATGCTTGGGCTTAGGGCATCTTTAGTTGAAAAGAGATTGCAAAGCAATTAGCAAGGCCCTCACTTTTTTGAAGAAGGCCCCTCTTGCAGTGCAAGCAGAGGTGAGTCAACATGGGGCTCATTGCAAGACTAGGACCTGCTTTTGAGATAAAACTAACCTAAATGGAATCTGCCTTTAGTTCTTAAGTTTCTATCCTAAACCTGTGGTCTTCACTGTTATAAATATTTAAATATTTTTATTCCTATTAATGTTTCATAGTATTATTTATTAAATACCAGAGTTTAGAGCAATTTGTCATCTGAATAAAAATAGTGCATTTCATTTAAAGTCCGGCTTGTGCTGTGAAGTATCAATGTAATACAATGTGTTCAGGATGTTTTTTTAATGCTTATTTCCCCCCTCAAATTGGATGCTGGCTTTCAATTTGAATATTGAGCTACCTGAACTGAATTATTTATCAACTTTAATTAGATTTGCAGACAAGTCATATTTGCACATCTTTTCTAGGAAAAATGGAATTCTTTCTGGGAACTTTTTAAAAACACCAGTTTGAGGACATAAAGTTAATTAACATCACATTTCCTGTCAGATTATTTCCTTTTCTATTTCTCTTTCTCCTCCCTTCTTTTTCTGTCCTCTCCTTTTTTGTCTAGTGTGATCAGACATCTCTTTCAGGAGTGGGGAGTAGAAGCTGGGGAATTCAGAAGTCACTGGGGGAGGGTATTGCCTCCAGTTATGGATCAGGGGCACTTCAGCAAGTGGCTGAACAGGCAGGCTTATGGCTCTAAATATCTTTAGCAGCTAGGTAGTGCAAATGCCATGACTTATCTTCAGAGACTGACCCAATCACACACAGGAGCAAGCCTAAATTATGCCAAACACTCTGAATTATGTCTCTATAATTTTTATGACCATTTTTTTGCCTTCTCTGGTATGTATGGTGCCAAAGTTGGAAAAAAAACACCACCACATGATGGAATTAGTAGTGTGACAGCATGGAAACTGATGGAGAATGTTAGAGTGTGGTCTTTGGCCAGTGGGCATCCTTTCTTGCTGGTAATGTGAGGATTGAGCTGTAAACATTATTTGGAGGTATAGAAGATTTCTGCCTGATTTCTAAATATAGTTTACACCATTTATGATTTATACAAACCAACATTAATACATTAATTGATAAGAACATAAATTTTATGTAGTTACTCATAACTCTGTACAGTAATTACATGTAACTACATTGATACTACAGTCTCAAAAGTACTGTATAATTACATTTAGTTAATTCCAAAAACAATTGCTGTGTGGACAGAATTTATTTATATAAACCTAGACTAAGGTCTGAATTGACTGGGAAAGTGAACTAAATCTAATTGCGATAGATTGTGCAAACCTAATCAACAGAGATATTTAATAGCAAAGAGAACAAAGAATTAAATAAAGCAAAGCAAATGCTATTCAGAAGAGTGGGTATATGAGGCAGTTGACTTCTCCATCTCTGATGTCATCTGTGTGATTCAGTGACTCATTCCCTGTTATTTTGTTGGTCCGCTGTTTGTTTGCATTCTACCTAAAGATGCATATGCTCATGTATATATATAGAAAACGTGTTTTATGCAAAGTTTTACTCTAGAATGACACATCCCATGTCCATACATCCTATTTTGCTAAAATAAGGTGAATGATTAAAGGCTTGGTATCATTCCCATCTTACTTATAATTCACTGTTATTATGCCTCTGTAAGAAAATCCTGATGAACCAAGGCAAGTTCAAATTTGCTAAGTACTCAATTCAGTTGACTGCAGAAGGGAACCTGGTGTCATTAGAGATGCCTTTGATAATGAGATATTTGAGACCTGCATGGGACTGGAAAATACAATGTGGGATCTGCAGGGCCTTCGCATTCTTCTGCAGAGGTATATGAAAGCTGGTTGTGAAACCCAGAGCATCTTAAAATACCATTAGATGAGAACAGGTAAACAGTTGAATCAAACTGTAGGATATGTGGACTGAAAGAAAGCTGAAGAGCATCTCTGCATTTCCCAGTCTGAGTCCAATGTCCTAGGAGCTGCTAGGGAGCCTGAGGGTTGTGCTTAGGATGAATGTTGTTGTGTCAGCTGACAGTATCCAGTGTGCAGAATGCAGACTAGTTCTGACCACATCCCTTGATTGTGTGCTTTGATTATATCCCTTGAACTGGCTACAGAGAAAATGAGGGTCCCATCAAAAAGAGACGCTGCATATCAGGATATTGAAAGGATATTGAAATGGTTATAAGACAGGATGTATATTACTGTATATTGTATATTACTGTAAAAATTATGGCCACAAGCATCTTATATTTCAAATAATATGATAACAATGTTAAGTAATACTCCCAAACAGTTACTTAGTGAGAATATGCTGGGCTGGAATTTAATCCAAAATTAATATGTGGAGAGGCGGAAAATAACTGCAAAAGCTGAAGCAGCAAAGTGGGGAGCCTAAGATAGAGGCAGATGGGTAGAGCAGATGATAGAACAAGAGAAGTCAGATATTCACGTTTTATAGTGAATACAAACAACATACTATTTCTCTGATGCTCATTATCACTTATGAGTTAGAACTGCTGACCATCAAGCTGGATGAGTACTTACAACCCTGGTTAAAGATACAAAGAAGTTCAAGCCGATTAGTTCTGATTCTGGAACTGCACCATAAGCAGAATAAGCATAACCCTGCATTTTGAAGAAAAACTATTGATCAAAAAATGAATTCATTTCTTTGTTTCCCATCTTCAGTTTATCCAGCAGGCCCTGAGGAGCAGCTGAAAACAAGTGCTTCAGGAACTTTGAGAACATATTCCTCAAGGGCAGCAAAATGAATTGAAAAGGGGTTGAGAAACACATCTAAGCAGCACACCATGCTGTATCAGTGCATGATATTATCATGCTTGTAATATCTAGACCACTGACTTACTACACTTATGGTCTGTGTAGTCAAACAGTGGTGCCTGCAGAATAGTGATGGGAATGGTTAATAATTTCAGTGGAGTCCTTACAACATACAGTGTCAACATGTGCTGCTAGGAAACTTAATCCTCTGACCACTAATGTTACACTGAAATTGAGCGTTTCTTGTCAAAACGTACCAGTATCCAATTAAAAGACAGGACTGTGATACTTTCTGGATTACCGTCCTAATATTTTGGTAACACTCAGGTAATATTAAATACAAGTTAGATACAGAGAAGTAGTGACAGAACAGGCACAGTTAAATAAGGGCAGGGCTAGAGGCCTCGGGCATGAAGAAAAGCCTTTACACAAGTCAGCCACTGCTCTGAAATTATTTGTACAAGCAATTATTCGGTGCAAAGGAATATAGGTTAAATAATGGCTGGTAGTATCAAATGTTATGCTGTGTTATGTGGGGAAAAAAAAAAAAAAAAAAAAAAAAGAAGAAGAAGAAGAAAAAAAAGGCAATCACAAAAATGAGCCCCAATTAACCGTTCTATCTTACAAACTTACTGTATCTATGGATTACAAGGATGTCACTGAGAGTTGTCAAATCTGACACAATATAGGTCAGAAATGCCTAGATGACATTTTAAACAGTCCCAAAACCTCCTGTTTGTCTTCCACGTCAGAAATAAAAGACCTTTATGTCTTGGCCCGGCACCAATGGTAGTCAATGGCTGTATGCAATGCAATGGTAAATGCTGAAGTGCAGATTTATGGCCTCTGTCAGTAGCTCTCTCCTAGTGTTGCTGTTACCCCCTTGGCAGACTTTAAGTGCCATAGGGCTGAAGGAACAAAGGTTCACAATGGTAGATTTAGTTCTAAGGATCTCCCTGCTGAAGCCTGAGCACCTGCCTCTACTGTTTCTTTGAAGTTGAGTTTTGGGGTGCTTAACACAGATATAAATCAAATACTTACTGTTCTTATTTTCCATGTGGTACCACAGGGGTGAACCTGAAGCAATGCCAACAGCTCCATTGTAGTTGCTTTAGATTTATACCCACATAAACAAGAGCCCCGTTTGCTCATTGTTTCTAAAATATGGTGTTTCTCTTTTGTATCAAACTTCAGTGGCTTATTTTATATTCCCTTACATCACATTTTGTCACAGATAATCCAGGAATATTGTTTTTCTGAGTAATAAAATTGCTCTTTAGTGCATGACCAGAGTAAGGGGTATTGTGTCTTTTAGACATCACGTATAGACAAGAAGATATAAATGAGAGTTAATAACCATCAAATGTGTCTATTTCCTTTTCCTATAAATTAGAGCATGCTTTCCTACTGAATTTTGCAAGAAGGAAAACAGACTCCCTCCTGCTGATATGGGGAAGCAATGCTAAATCTCCCTAAAGATTCACTCTGGCTTCTTACAGCTGTATGTTAGTACCTTTTTATATGCAATTTTACTTCATTTAGACTTTAAGGTTGTGCCTGAGGTTAGTTTAAAAGGTTAGTTAAATGTTAATGGATGTTAATGCTGCAATTAAATTGTTAAATCAATTGAAAACTGTGGCTCCATCTCTATCTGTGTTAGTGCCGGCCTGAGTTGCATTGGCGTATAAATTAAAAGCTGTAAATCTAGTGAAGTCTAATTAGAGACCAAATTTCTCATTTATCTTATTTTCACAGGACTGTAAGCACTGATAGATAATCAACGAAGGGCTAAAACTTTTTAACATTAAAAACTATTTTATCTATTTCAGGACTCAGGTGACTGATTATAATTCAGATCCAATTACTGTAAAAGGTCATATGTGAAATGAAGTTCTTACAGACACTACAAGTTTTATTCTACAAGTTTGCATACACTGCTGCAGCATCTACATCCCAAAAAGCAAAAGTAAATACACTGTACAGGATTATATAAAAGTGCTTTTCAATTATCCTCGCTCTTGTAACTCTTTGAAGTTTGTGATCTCAATACATTAATACATCTAATCTCCAATATGGCAGCGAACACTTCAGCTTGTTGGGTTATGTGTGTATATAGATAAGTTGTTGGTCTTGCCTTCAAGGACTGAAAATAATTAGCTGTGCAGTTAAGTGCATTGGCCAGTATTACAAATTCTTGAAATGGTGAGAACGACTTTTCCCATTGTTATATTAAATTAACTACTGGCTTTCTGCCATTTAGAGTAAAAGACCAACAATGAACAAACTCAGCAGCAACAAAAAAACCCAGGCTATGTTATCTAGGAAGGCCTTGAGGAAAAGGAACTGGTGATCTTAATCCATCTTGCAGTTCCTCAGTTTTGGGAATGTTTTCATGTAATAAGAACACCTGCTACTTGATCTTAGTTCCTCAAAAGTTAGAAGAGAAATTTGATCATGCTGCTTCTGTTGGATTATTTTTCCAGCTCCTCCTGTGAATCTACAAAATGTAGATCTTAAAGCTGCAAAAAGGCCAGCAACAGATTGCAGCGTGAGCTTAGGGAGCAGCATCAAGACTCATTAGTTTACAAATAAACCACAAGACAAATGTTTAAAATGTTTAAAGGTTCCAAATCACAGTTCTAATATCGCATCCTTTTGGTCATGTTAGAAATGTTACAGTTTTACATGTTGATTTCTTGTTTAGTGACTGATCTTGGAACACTCAGGAAACATGTTTTGCTTTGGGAGAAAATAAATCCTCTGTCCTAAGCAATTAAGGCTTCATGAACAGAAGTCATAAACCAGTATTCTGCTAGAAGGCCTTCTTCCAAAGAAGTGTCAGCTCATGTCCTTTCTAGTGACTTCAGCTAAATATCAGCATTTGTTAAAATACAAAGAGATCAAATCAAAACATGAATAACTTCTTCTAAAAAACATCGTGATCACAGATTGCGTGGGAAAAATACCACACTAGGTTGTGTGTCCCCTGGAGCAAATGAAAGATGTTCTGGTTTTATTCTAAAAGGCGCACAGATGTCTTAGCAGCGTTTTCTTTATTTGCATCAGTTTCAGCACTCAAACTTGATGTACAAAATCACACACACAGAAAATGTTGTAGGTGAATGGTAAATAGGTATCTGTGGTGATCTAAGTGGGGAGAGCAGTTGCATCCTGATTTCAGCAGTGTATTTCCAAAGAGCTCGTTCCGTGCCAACTTTATCTTTTAGCTAATTATGTATTTTTGTATCATGGAAACTCTGCATCTTCATAAGAAATTAACAGTGCTAACAGTGATCATAAATCACTGTTATTAAAAGTATTCCCTTAAAAAATTAAGTTCTTTTAATTTCTTTGGCAAAAAAAAAAAAAAAACAACACCACAAAAACCAACCAGCAAAGAATGATAATTGTTTTTATTAAGTGTTCAGAGTAGTAAATAGCTGCCTTAAAGCGTGACATAGTGTCATAAGGCAAGATTTAAAATAATAATGGTTAAATATCAAATTAACTCAAGAATTAGAGAGATCCAAATATTTCTCTGTAGTAGATGTAAGGCCTGTTGATTTAATAGGAAATGCCTTCAATCCAGGAAGAACTGGTAGGTTGGGTAGGTTTTTTGCCCATTGATGTAGCCTGAGAGATTTTCACTGTTGACGAGATACGAGTTGTGGGTTCCCTGAGTGAGCTGTAGGAGTGAATTCTGCTTTCTTTGAGCAGTGTTGACTCACATACTGACATGAATCCTGGCATTTGTCACTTGAAGTTCTTGTGAAATCAAGAATGCAGAATTAAGGAACAAACTATTGAGTTTATAAGCTTGTCCTACTTGCCATCTATATTTTAGATGTTTTATGGTATATCTACAACAATGAGAAAGAAATGAAGCTGTAACATTTCTGAGTTAAAGTCCCAGCAAGAGAAAATATTTACAAGTCTAAGTTGGTTCCCTTGTGGGTGATGGGTAATATGCTCGGAGGCAGATAAAATCATCACACAGCCTTTCATGACTGGCAGTGTCTGGTAACACAGCAGTGAGTGCTGGATGTGTAGATAAAGAGGAGGCACCGGAATAGCAGGGTATGCTGCTGACCAGCACTGAACTATGTTGATAGAATTACTGCTTGTAAAAGGAACTTACACCACATCTGCCTGGAGATATCTGACACTCGTCAGCATCGGCATTGTGTTGCTTTCATGGGAATCAGATATTAATTTTAGAAAGCCTAGATGCATGCTAAAAACAAAAGAGATAAGCATGTTTTAAGCTGTTGCACTTAGCCTTGTGAAGCTCTGGAACCTCTGCAGCCATGTTGTTTGCTTCAGTAATTATGTGAGAATGACAAGGGACAAACTGAGTTAAGCAGAAAGCATAAGTACAGGGAATAGGATGCATCCATTAGGAGCTGATGGTGGGATGGCTCCTAGGAGAGATTCTAGTCTTTGGCTATCTGACTTGAAAGCTGTGACGATCAACAACAGAACCGGAGAGCAAGGCAGGTGACATTGCATGCCTGATACAGGAGATATCAGCTCCACGTTAAAGTCAGTCATTTTTCCCTCCTGACTTCCAGGAAGTACAGGGAAATACAGTATCTCAGCAGCTCCCTTGAAGGGGAACTCCTTTTTCCATTTGTTTGTTTTTTTGTTTTTTTTTTTTTTCTTCTGAATTTTGGTGTTTTTCTGAATGAGAGCCATATGCAGTGTGATCATCAGGCAGTGTGATCATCAGGAGTTCCCCTTTCCTCCATCCCTTCATCCTCCTGCTGCTGTGTGAGCAGGATCTCTCCTCTTTGACAACAGGGGCTGAGGTGGCTGCTTGCAACAGGGAGGTTCAAACATTTCTGCAATCTGCCTGTTTTCAAACAATTCAGGCTCCTGCAGGCCTTACCAGCTGTGACTAATATTGAAGGGAAGGGAAAAGAAAGCTTCTTGGGCCTGCAGGCTTCAGACAGGAAAGCTCTAGGGGAAACAAGAGAAAGCCATTAACTAACCACAGTATTATCTTGATTCTCTCAGAGAAACGAGCTAGGGACGGCTAATGAACTAGCCTTAACGTTTCAAACTGAATGCACCTCTGGGAGCTCTGCTAGAACAAACAGTGTGACAGATCAATGCCTGATGCCTATATCAAGAGAAAAGGTTATTTGCTTCTCTAAGGAATTACAGGATTAGTATATTGCTATGATACACTTTGTATCCCTTTTAAAATATGGTTTTATGTGTTCTGCTTATTTTTATTTTTCTAAGTTGTAAACTCCATTAGCACAAGCAATGAAAATGAAAGGAAACTCTGACTCTAATGCCTCTTTCTCATACTGAGAGCTCCCAGGGTCCTTTATGGGAGTCTAAACACACATCGTTTGATTCCTGTGTGCACCTTTGCCCCAGGATCGAATCACCTTTATAGAGTTTTTTTGCATTCAGTTTAGAGCAGTGTCACCTGGCAGGAGCCCCCTGAAAATTCCTGACAGGGGGCAGGTTCTCAATAAAAGGGACCTTGTTTTGGTAGTGCAATATTGTCTACTGCCACTGGTGTCTTCTGTGTCTTCGGGTAGGTTGGTCTGTATGAGCTTTGCCTGTGTCTAAAATGAGTCAGTAGATATTCCTTTCCACTGCTGTTTGTCTGACTACAATTTCAATTTTGTTACTAAAACAATAACCTTAAAGAGTAACACATCTTGTAAAAAGAGATGGGAAATGATATAGGTGGTGGTGGCAGCTGGAGGTCTAGGAGCTATTTGAATTTGGTAGACTCTGTGGTCTAGGAAGGGGTCAAGCTACCTCAGTGTTCCTGCTTGTACCTTGCCTTTGGTACTTAGAGCAGTACCCAACTAAGGGACATCAGGGGATACAAAGCACCATTATATATTGTGGCTCTGGGCAGTCTGGTCTGGTGGCTGGTAACCCTTTACATAGCAAGGAGCTTGAAAATAGATGATCATTGTGGTCCCTTTCAACCTAGGCCACTCTATGATTCTATATTGTAAATTCATTGCTGGATATTCAGTGGGCAGCCTTCCAGTACCTGGAGGGGGCCTACAGGAAAGATGAGGAGGGACTTTTTATAAGGACCAGTAGTGACAGGGTGAGGGGAAACAGCTTTAAACTGGAAGAGGGTAGATTTGAGTAGATATAAGGAAGAAATTCTTTAGCGAGGGTGGTGAGATACTAAAACAGGTTAGGCAGTGAGGTTGTGGATGCCCTCTACCTGAAGGTGTTCAAGGCCAGGCTGGATGGGACTTTGAACAACCTGGTCTAGTGGGAGGCATCCTTGCCTATAGCAGGGGGGTTGGAACTACATGATCTAAAGGGTCCCTTTCAACCCAAACTATTCACTGATTCTATGACTGCAACAATTAAATACTGTACACAAGGAATGGTTTTCAGTGTGAGAAGACTCAGTAAGGCAGAAAGGTTATGTAAAGTTTCGCGCATACATATGATTTATTTACACACTTCACTGAGCACTTACTATAACGACTCTTTATGAAGATAAGGGGCTAAATAGTCCAAATGTAGCAGTCTTAAATTCTCAAAAGAAGGCAGAGTTGCTTGTAGCTGCTGTGTGTGACTTTACTGAATCTTTTGATATTGATGTTTTTCTTTAAAGCTAAACCTCTTAAAAACTATTTTGATCAATTACCTAATTCAGGAAGCTGCTGTACATATTTGACCATTGATACAAGCCTTGGTCAAGCTATCTAAGTCATTTTCATTTTTACAAATTATTACTTTAATGGGAATTAGATGATGAGTGAGTTATTGTTTCTTAAAAAAAGAAAAAATCTCCAGGTGATTTGTCAAGAGATAATTGTCTGAGTATCAGCATTTAGAGTGCTCCGCATTTCCTTGTAGGAAGGAAAAATGTTAAATGCTTAAATTAAAGTAATGTTGTAACGTAGGAAATGGGACAAAATTAGCTTTATCTCCCCCAGATGTACGTAGGAATTAAGTCATAAAATGATACATATATTCCAACTTAATTGCTTTGTGTCAAATTCTGAAATCTTTATTCTGGTTTGTAGCTGTTACTTCATCCATACTTGTACTGATGTCAGTGGAGCTACATGAAATAGAGAATGATTCAGTGTGAGTAAAGCCGTCAGAATTTGGCCTTTTGAAGTTAATGTGAGCTTTGCTATTGACTTCATTGGAGATGAGAAATTGTTCTTTGATCATCTTCTGAAAACCACAGTTGAGCTTTGTAGGTTTTAACCAAACATAACACCTTATTGTTTGGTTCAGGACAGACAGAACAGAATTTTTCATGTGAGGTACAAAAGTTGTTTCTACCGGATCTTGCTTCCCATCATAGGAACTAGTATTGGGTTTTAGAAACTAACGTGTGCTTTAGAAATTAATTTTCCAATTCAGAGTTCCTGCAGTAAGTTGAAAATAAAGAAAGTGATCATTACTGCTGAAAAGGAAAGTTACCGGCTTGTTCAGCAGCTCCGCTTTATTTATGTGTTTTTAATCATGACGACGACCTTTCTACAACCATTATGAGTTGGGAGAGGGAAAATATGATTAAGGAGGCCACAAGATCCAAATTTCCTCTCTGTGTAAGGGGAGAGGGTTGATTATTTCAGGGGATATGAAATATAATATTGTGTTTTCAGTCTATTTCTGCATGCAGAGCTGAGTAGGGAATTGGGCCAGTCATAAAAAAACATGTGGAATCTTCTAGCTGCAGAAACTCAAGTAGTATGGGTGTTCGAAGAGGAAAAAATATTTAAAAAACAATTTAATATTATGTAAAATTTTGATATCCTGGAAAGAGATGTGGAGGAATTTCTTTGTGTTTGCCAGTTTCTTCCTTTCTTTTTTAAATCTTGAGCAAAGCAGTGGTATTTCAGCACAAGGCACTAACTAGACTTATTATTTATATCGGAGACAGACTCAGTCTTGCTTATTTTACTCAGATAAACTGCCCCGAATAAATGATTTGTTGTACTCACTCTCTTGTCTCATCGAAGGCAGCCCAACCAGTTGTCTGAGTTGAACAGTTTTGAATAGAAACAGATTTCTTGACTCTCTGCTTGTGTTTGTCACTGATAGCAGCCATGACTACTTCAGACTTGATGTCTCACTGTACATTACTCATAAGGTTATTGTATCTGTGCCTGTCTGAAGATAGGATCAAGGCGAGTTTTGTGAGGAGAGAGCTTAAAGATGTTGTTGTCCCCCACAAACTTTGTCCTGGTAACTTCAGGAATCAGAAAATTCCTTTATCATTATACACATACTGCCTTGTTAAAGATGGTGCTTGTTTCCAAATCTCAGTAACAAGAAGCAATTGATAATAACAATAGTTTGGGTGAACAATGCTGGGTTGCATTTTAATTCTATTTTGTTTTTATAACCACTAATGGCATTTAATGCAGACAAGAAGCTTGTTTCCCAACAAAAAGACTTTCTTTCTCTGTCCAGGTGTTAGAATGCTTCTATTAATGCAGTCTTAAACAAATCTACAGTTTTACCAACCACGGCTTTGGTGATTTATAAAATTAAAAGCAACTTTTAATTAAAATTCACCGTATACTGAATACATAAAATATACATTTTAACATAGGGCAAAGATTTGGTGATGTTTCAAGGTATTACAAGTTGTGTTTATACCTTCTTTTCCTGTCTCTTGCTTAGGTTGGACAAGGTCAGTTCAAAAGTCCTTGTTTATATATTTTTCAGTGGTCTCATCTTACTTTTAAGTGTGTGACGCATCAAGGGAAAGGTTACCCAGTGAGACCATTTGCTGTATGGTTGAACTTGTAGACGATGGCATATCAGGGAGCTTCTAAAGGAAATATTATATGGTCTATCAAGGCAATCTCAAATTTCCTGATTGCATATATTTAAATAGGATAAGCTCCAGTTACCTAAGCACTTGTTTTGGCTTTAATGGAAAATAGGAGACTAATGTGGCCCATAATGCCTATCTCATCCCAGCCCATCAATGTATTTGAAAATAAATCTAAATGTCTGTTATTGGAAGAACAGGGACAGGGCAGAAATCCAGTCTATTCAACTATGGGCAGAAAAAAAATAAATTGTTTAGCTGCATTTGGTTTAAGATTATAGCTGTTCATTGAATACATTCATCAGTGTCTGGTTTTGTATTTCTTCTTCCTCATGATACCCCAGATAAGAAGTGGTAACTAAGTCTTAATGGTTTTAAAACTTTCTGTCTGTAACCATAAAGTGACCATTTACAAATTGGAATGCATTGTTGAGTGGGGATCCAGTTCCTTTCTCCTGCCAGACCTGTTCGTGCAGGTAGATCTTTGAGTTAAGACAACAGCAGGCTGTTGAAAAGGTAGATGTCTGTGTGTGTGTGTGTATTTTTTTTAAGCAGTATGCATGTTAGGATTTTTATCAGAAGACAGCTGCTTAGAACAGCTGTCTGCTTATGTGCCCATCTTAAGAGAGAATGATTAATGAATTCACTTGGGCAGTGAGAAACTCAGTTCACTGATCCATAGTTTCAGCACAGGTATTGATGTGAAACTAATGAGAAATTTGATGCTCAAATTTAAATGTTTATTCCAATTACCAAACAACAGATCTAAATTAAAAAATAGCTTGAAACCGTAACCTTTTATTAGTAATGTAGCAAGCTGAACTCTGGCTTTGCACCATGTGATGCAGCCTGAAGGCTCGATGCTCTACTACCTATGTTGTTTTGGGGAAGGGAAAGAGAATGGCCTCTCCTGATTGACTCTGTTCAAACTATCTGATAATTGGAATCTTCTTCCTTCCGTTGCTCCCTCTCCAGTTCTTAACTTGCATGTTTCCCCCCCCCCCCCCCCCCCCCCCAAATTAAACACAGCAAGGAACTGAACTGTAGGCATCCTCTATAGATCTATTAAAATACTGCATTTGTTATTGCAGCTCAGAGCTATGGTTGCTGCCTGATTGTGGTGTAGAAAATGAGAGTCTTGGGTGAGGTCTGCTTTGAAGTGCTTAGTTTCTATAAGCAAAAGGCAGGAGGAAAAGGTAGATATTAGCTTTAGTCAATATGTGAGGAGTCAAAATACAGGGAAGTTAACTGTCTTGTCCAAAGTTATATGCAAAGTTTGTGGCAAAATTTTCAGTTTTCCTTTGAAAGCTGCATTTTCAGTCCTGTGACAAATCAATGTGTTTCTCCAAAACTGACTTTATACAGTATTTATATCAGAAGGAACCAACAAGAACTCTTGAAAGTTACTTGACTTGCTCACGTTGTCTTGTCTGCTAAAATGTGGTGTGTCCACAAAGAATAAATTCTTTCAATTTTCGTACAAATCAGTGGCAGTTTGTAACCCAGCATCTTATACAATCAAGTCAATTAAAATAAGAAGTCCAGAGGGAAGAACTCAGCATTTAAAGTAGTGATTCATGATAATACTTATGTGTGGGCAAGGATTTCTCTGGAAGAGTTTGTTAACTGCACAGAAGACTCAACTTTAAATCTCAGTACACTTTGCTTTAGGTGTCCACTCTGTCATCTTTTTTCTATTTCATGTAGGTATTAAGAAATGTGATGACAAATCTCATAGAAATAAGCCAAGGACCTAAAGGTGGACAGTAAACATTGCAAACATTGGTAGCAAAGCAGTGCTAGTGCAGATGTTTCTACTTAATCCAGATGACTGACTTCTGGACTGTAAATTCACTGGCATTGTAATGCCACTTTCCTACGCAGCTGTGATGCTCCATTAATCCATCCATCAGGTTATGGTGATGCCTTTCATGGCACCCTGCTGTTATCTCACTCCTCTGAAATGTTTCCAAAGCTGCTCTTGATATATGTCTTTGTGGCATCTGTCCTGCAGTATTTGACCATGTTAAACTTACAATACGGAGCTGACAACTGATATGTGTTATTTCTCATAGTGATTTTCAGGTCAAAATGTGTAAAAATAAGCAGATTTCTGTAAAGCAAAGGTCCATACACTTCTGAAAAACCTTCATGGGTTTGGGTGAAGTTAAAACTGAATGTGCCAGAGTTGTTTTGGGGTTGAAATGATTATTAATTAACTGTAATGCTTTTCAACCTTAGGTGTAGTGGAAGAACATGTTATAAGCTAGAATAATCTCTCTTTTCTATTTTATTTAAGGAAAATACTTGGTGAAATGGCCAACGTTAACAATTTATCTTGTCAGTGAGCCCACTTCTATTGAAATTCATTCATAGGTTTGGGATCAGGGAAAGGCCTTGCCTCATTGGAAGATTCTTGGCCCTGGGAGACACTAATTGTGAACAGATACATAGAGGTTCACAGACAGCTGACTTGGAGGACTCCTGTGCTGGGACAGATGTGCTGACTGGTCAGCATTCATGCAGGTTTATAGTCCATGCACTTCTAATAAGAATTGGTCATGGATTGCCCAGGCCACTGGAGACAGTTCAAGCCTGCACTTTTTTGTGATGGGCATGGGGATGAACTTGCATTGGCAATACCCTCATTGCTGAATCTGCAGCAATCTGTGCAGTCTTCCTTTGTTTCCAAAGTCCCTGTTCATTTTGTTACACAATAGCCACTGGGAGGATTAGAACACAGTTTCCATCTTGTTCCCCTTAGTTATTTGTATTCCAGGATCAGCTGGAGACCTTTGTCCAGAGCTAGACCTTGTCTTACTTGGTGCTATGTATATCTGTAGCAGAAGGCAGTTCTTTCCTTACAGACATTACAGTTTATAAACCTCGAGGTGTAGAGATATTTGCCTTATGACATATGTAGTGACAAACTTCATTATTGTTTTGAATCTAACTGATGCCTAGAAAAATGCTGCTGGATCAGTCAGAACAAGGTCTTGAATTCCCCTGCTGGGTGTCTCTCTGTTGTATGGTATATTTGTGAAGATGAACTATTTCTGTTATTCTATTTTTTTTTTTTTTTTAATTTACTCTTCTAAAACTGGAAGGTTTGAAACTTCTTAGAGTAAAAAATATCTATATAAATATATAAATAAATAAAATCTTTAAGCCTCTGTAAAGAAAGAAAACTTTGAAAAGAATTGACCCAGTCCCTTCTTCGGTTCACACCTATCTGGTCAAAGAGTTCAGCTCTCTGTGGAGGCTCCCAGACCTAACAGCAGTCATGCGGAACCTGTTTGCTGGCTTTCAGGCTCAGCACTTTCCAGGGTGCCCCATCTCAACACGCCTGACATTCCTGGCCTGGCAGCCAAGAGGAATAAAACCTTTGGGGAGTACCTAAAATTAAATAACTCCTTTTGGTCAGATCAAGGTTGTTCACTTCAGTAACTCTGCTGCAGCTATGTCCTCCTTTTATTTAGTGGCCATGGAAAAACTTATTTTCTGCATTGCCTTTATTATTTATTTACTTTGCCTACAAGGATTTTAAATACAGCCCTTGAATTTTTCTTAGAATGCCTTCTTATAAAGAAAAAGAAGGGAAAAAAGAATCAGAACCTTTTTAGTTTTCTCTCATTGTTATAAAATATTGTTTGTGCTTGCATTCCTGAGTGGATATCAGAGGCAGCAGAGCATCCTCTTTGTTTATGTAAAGCAGTCTCTTGATCCACCACTTCTTTAACACGAAATAAATTAAGGACAAACAGTGTTCTGGTCCTTGTCCTATAGCTTTCAAAAACCTCTCAGTTTGTTTGTTTTTTTGGGGGGTGGGAGCACTGCGAAAGCAGAGCATGCTTCTCCCCATGAGCCTTCCACTTCAATAGCACTTACACCTCCTACTTTAACACCTAGCAATTTATCTGTGTGTTTTTATCAAGGGGATTTTCAAAATGATCTCTTAGCTGGAGGAAAGACTTGGCTCTTCGACTTCGGTTCTGTAAAGTACTTGAGTGTGAGCCTAACTAATTGACTTTAGCAGGACTGATATCTTAAAAGTAGGCATGTGCTTAAATAAGTTGCTCATCTGGTACTCTCATTTGAGTTACAAGAAACAATTGATGTGTGAGTGGCTGTACTGACTACTTCTGAGCGGTGGAAATTTTTTCTGTCTGAGTATTTTTCTCTGTTCACTGCCACCATTTATTTTCCTTTGCGACTTGGCTTCATTTTTCACCATTTCTCCTCTCTCTCCCTTCACCCTTCTGATAAATTCTTTCTTCCTCTTTTTATCCTTCATGGATCTCCAGAGTGGAACTGAATCCAGTAATCTTTACATATGAATTTAATTTTTCAATCCCTGGTAATTTCCTCCCCCCCCCCCCCCCCCCCCCCCATGAAAAAAGAATTAGCTTTTCTCATCCTAGTTTTAAACATTTTACATAAAAATCAGGGTTTAATCAAAATGATCTGAAAAGTAGTATGATAAAATAAAAATACGCATTAGTTCGTCTCATTAGCTGGCTTTTTCTGCAGCTTTCTACATTGATGCTCATCAGTATTATAAAGCAGAGCTATGCTATATTCTTGTGAAGATCATGGGCCAAACATCAAATTTATTTTCAAAACTAAAGATTAAGCTCACTGCTGGAAGGTCGCTGGATGTGGGCTGCATCCCTGGATGAGGCAGCATTGCTCTTTCTGCATTCAAAACTGGGAGAGAGCTGCGAACCTCTTGCAAATGTGTCCCCCAGTATGCTGCAGGTGCCAGCCGGAGTTATCTCTGCTTTAAGCCATTTTATGCTTCCACCAGGTTGCACACTGGTGGCTCTTGCTGAAAGAATCCCAGCTGATAGCAGATTGTGATGCTATTTTGGGATATTAGCTTACATTTCTGTCTGACCGAGTTCCTCCAATTTGGATGGGAAGCTCTTGCTATGGCCTGTTAATCTAAACAGTCTTCAGACTGTGTTGCTTTCTGAGGTGAATGACATCTCCCTGATGGATCAAGGGATCCAAATTTTTTCTGCCGTACAGCTGGCCCAACATCCCCAAATCACATTTACAACTTTGTGGGTGCTGTTGCCTGGATTCAAGGAGCTGTAGAATCCCCATGAACTAATAATAAGCGTGGAGTTTTCTTTTGAGAATGAGCTGAAGAGTTGTTCCATCACTGTCACGACGGTATCTGTCTTACCCTTATGCTTGGTTGTCTTTCCCAGTCTTGTTCTTCAAGATGTGGAAGCCTGGCATTCAGACCCCTCATTCCTTTATCCATGTGATGTTATCTTGAGGATAACAGCCCCTGTAGGAAAATAAAGGTGTCAAGACATCTGCAGCTGCTATTTTCATTGATCCCTTCTCTAAACAAACAATATTGAGCCTATGCATAGGCTATAAAATTAGGAAGATGTTATATGTGTGTTGCTATGCTTTACAGATATTAGTAGTAGAAAGGAATCCCATTTCTGGAAGGGCTTGTGTTGCTTCCTCCTATCTCTTGATTGAGAAATGGTCTAGAAATTAAAAAAGAAAAAAAAAAGAAAATTTCATGTTGCGTACAAAGAAAAACAAAATGAACCTGAGAGCAATTAGGGTAGACAGTTGAATAAGCTGTCTAGTGAGGTAGCTGAGTCACCATCATTAGAGGTGTTCAAAAAACAGGCTAGATAAAATCCTTGAGGGGGTCAGAGTGTATGGGAAAATCCTGCTCGATAGAGAAAGCTGACCTGGCTGACCCAGGAGGTCTGCTGCTGCTTCTGCATCTCTTTATTTTAAAACAGTGTTGAATTCAGAGAGTAAAGGAGGAAAACAAAACCCAAGCCAGGTGTCCGTGTCTGGTAAACAGTTTTCCTTTTGTTCTCAGTGATGAGAGTTGCAGAAGAAATAGAAAAAAAGAAAAATGGGGGAAAAAAAAGTACCAAAAAAGCCACAAGCCCTAAAATAAAAAATGTATGTGCACTGTTTGCAGAAGTGATGTGATAAAAGATCTGCGTCTGCTTAGTAAAAAAGCTGGAGCATCTTTCAGCAGACCTAACAGAGCCTGAAGGGAAAATTCTTTCAGTGTGAAGAGATGGGGCACACAGGTGAGGTTATGCACCTGTGCAGTAGAGAGAAAACAGGCAGTAGTTCTCTCGAGGGCCTTCTGTGAGTGGGCTCGTGCAGTCCAGCAGTAATCCTGTTGGAAATTCATTGCCTTCATGATTTGTGAAAAATTGACCCAGTAACTGTGGTTCTCAGCTGTGCATAAAAACAAGAAGATGGAAGCCAGGACTCCCAGGAGCCAGATCCAGTGTTGGCACGTGGGGAAATCCTGTGGCTGATGTTGTGCCCAGGGTCAAGCTGGGGATCGGAATCAGTCAAGAAGAGTTTCATGCTTAAGGCTGTAAAAGTTCAAGGAATCCCCAGATATCTTCAGCAAGACCACAACAACAAAAGCCAAAACAGAACTCACAAAAGGCAACAAAATCTTGCAGAAGGTGGTTTGGTTCATCTTTGCCAACTTACGTTTTGAGGTTGGATTGGGTGAGAACAGGAGTCAACTGCTGAAGGCTCCAACTGACAGATTGCTTCTTGCACCACACTTAGGTTTTGTAGCACTTCTTTGGAGCATTTAACAAGCCATTATATCTTTGTAGTTTGTCTGCCTGAAGTTCGTACTCTTATTTCTTAACCCACTTTAAAATCTATCTCTCTTCTCCCTGTACGTCTGTAATCCTCTGATGTAGCTGGTGTTAAGCCATGGTGCGACCAGTGAGGGAAGATAATGAAGCTGAAGACTTTCAAAATGCAGTTTTATGCTGGCCTTTTTTTCCTGCCTTAGTTACTGACATGAATTTGACTTCTACAGGACAGTATTGTTCTTGGAACTTGAGTAGGAATTCTTTGTTTTGAATGCTTAGACGTTACATATATTAATGACTTATTTAACTGATAGGCAAGGAAATAAATAGGGAGTGTGTTTTCTAGTCTTTTAGAATTTAGGAGGTCGTTGGTCTTCCCAAAGAATTATGGTGAATGGTAAGAGATGGAGTGAAAACTGCTTTGTTAAATTCAGAGCTTTAGGTTATTCAGGTGTTATGTTCTTGCCACTGGACAATGCTATTTTTCTGCTACAAATAAATAGAGCATTGGTATTGCATATGCATTGTTACCTGCATGATGGGAGCTGTGTGCAGGATTGAGCTGTGCTATTTTGCAACAGTTTGCTTTCAGAGCTGGTGGACTGGTGTCAGTGTTTATCACTAAGTTACTTCTCAGGAACTGGGCCAGATCAATACTGTATTCTTTCAGACCTCTCTAAACCCAGCAGGGAAGGCAATCACAGTGGTGCAGAACTCTGCACCTTCTGGAACAGATCAATACCCTGACAGTGCTAAGCTTTGTTCTTTCACCAGCTTTAAGATGTTCTGCATGCTCTACATGATTGCTTAAAGGTTTGTTTTCTCGTCTTCCTATATGACAACACTGCTCCCTCCCTTATCTTCCCTAATAACATGACTGTAATTGCCTTGACATGAAATAGCAGCACAGAGATGCTTTGCTTTGAGGTGTTTTATCTCTTCGTGAACATCTCTATTGGTTGAGGGTGTTGATTTTTCTTTAATATGAAATCAGAGAATTTATGTACATCTTTTCTTATTCACATTGTATTACTAAACTTAACTAATTGATTTTGCCATGTAGAAAATGTGTAGGGATTGTACTGCAGGGTGAGGTAGATAAAATAATCTACAAATCTATGCAGAGTAAAGAACATTATATTAAACTGTGCATTACTGAAGTGAACTATTAGTAGTCTAATCCCACTCAGCCACACCATCTTGTTTGTTTCAGAAATACTGCAGGGCACTGCAGAAATACTGCAGTTACCTTTCAAATAAATTAACATGGAATAAAGCAGATTTTACTTTGTCTGAACTGGATCTAGAACTCCTGCCACTATTTCTTTCTTTCTGAGTTCTGCTGTCATCCGAAGCTGCAGAAGTTGTGCTTTTCCCTCAGATTCCCCAGCTGTTTTTCTTTTTGAGACATGATTTCATGGTACTGTTAGACAGTTTGAAAGACTATATTATCCACTGCAAATTATCAAGCTTTTCTTCTAGATCTGGGAAATGTCTGTAGTAATAGAACTGGGCTAGGAAAAGTCTAATTTTCCATGGCTTGTCATATGTATGTGGCTATTTACAATCTCCAACGTGTATGCATTCATACAAAACCAATAAGGTACTTGTTGATGAGACAAGGAAAACAGAGAGCTGCTCAGTGCATGAGATTGAGTGGTCTGAAGGATGCTCTGAATTGCAAGTGCCTTGAAGGTTCCTTTGCTGCTGTGCTTGCAAGGACCAAGGCCAGGTTGTGAATTGAATGAAACAAGGAAAGTGTGGCTCAGATAATCCTTATTGGTTTTAGACAGTTTAAATCCATTGGGAGTCCTTTGTCAAGGATCTGTGTCATCGGAGTTGAAGTTGGTGAATTTTTTTCCTGGATGTCAGTGGAGATTGAAGATGGTTTTTAAAGAGGACAATCAGTTTCCCAAGCGAGAACTAGCTGAGCAAAGCCCTATGCTCTGTAGTATAGAGAGGGTCAGATGAGATGATCACACTGATCCCTGTTTGTCTTTATTATCTCTCAATTTGTAGCTCTCGTTGGGCAGATACATGAAGGGAATTCTCAATACAAATTGCCCCTCATACTTTGAACTGGATTACCACTTCATCACATGAAAACCCCCAGCCCTTAAGACTGGACCAGGGACTGTCACTATTTTTCTTTGATAGTTGACTTCCCCTCCATTTGCCAGGTAAAGCATTAATCCTTCACAGCCCTCTTCCCATTTTAAGTCTTTAGCTGCAGTTCTCTGTTGTGCTTTGAAAAGCGTGTTGTAAGGAGTACAAATTGGAGATATGCTGCCTTCAAAACAGCTGCTGCCCACTTCTGCGTATGTGTAAAGTAGGATAAGATATGCAATTTGTAGGTACTATGATTACTGGCTTAAGGAGAAGATACAATATTTCTCAACATTTTTGAGACATTAATACAATTCAGCCAGGCCTTTTTCTGTAATATGTGGTTTGCTGTATCTGATGTATATTTTTTTTTCATCTCAGACATAAAGGTAAATCCTTTTCATTTACATAAGCAGGCTCTATAAACCAGATTACCCGAATTAATCATAGATATTTAAGCATATTACATCGCTCTGTACCACGAGCTAGCATTTCTAGAAGGTGGATCAGAGATAAGGGTCCCATAAATTACTGACCAAATCCCTTAGTCCATCAGGCTTTATTTCCACTAAAATCAGTTCTGCCTAAGACCTCCAGTATTTGGCCCAGTACCCTTCTATATTCATAGACCTTTCAGATACAAAGAAGGTTTCATGAAGTAATTGTACCTTTTTTTATTGTTATTAAATTCACTGTTTCAAATGAAAGTATAAAAATAAGCTATTTCTTACTAATGGTGCTTTTTGTAATATACATATATGTTATAACTCTATTGTGCTTCATTTTTATTAGCCTATTAGATTTTATTTAACATCTCTGTTATGTTATTTCCAGTAAATAGATTAAAACATGAAATGTGGAAAGCTGGCTATTGTACCCATGGTGGAAATATAGATTTCCATAAAGTAGTTCTTTAGTATTTTGTCTCTCTGCTTCCTAGAAAGCTCGTGAGTTTCATGTGTCATTTGGAAACTGGTTGGACTACAGGCAGCTAACATACTGAATGTACAAAAATATAGGGAATGTTCCTTCTCCTACCCTGCTCTTCTTTTCCCCTAATCAAACACTATAGATGCATATTGTCAAGAGAATGCACCTCATCCTCAGAAATCAAAGGAAAGTGACTTCAAGGAGGACATAGTGGCACAGCAGCAGCTGACCCCACACCAGACCCCACAGGCAGGTCTGTCAGCAAAGCCAGGGAGGAGGTTAGGGAAGATGAGCTGACACCCCGTGACACCGCTGCAGAGATTCATCCTGGAGCTGGGCATCTGGGTCCTTCAGCTGCCAAGGTCACTGGAGCAGCCAGCTCCTGTGCTGGAGCAGCGAGTGCCATGCACATCTCAGCACTCACAATAGGACTGAGGAGTTAGGAAAGCTTGCAAAGGTCTGGATGTGCATGCCAGTGAGACAGATGGATGATTTGGGACTAAAGTATTTTCCTTACCAACTTTTTCCCCCTGTAAATAAGATTCCTCCCTTTTCTCCTTCTTATTTACTTACTTTCTATCTTAGTCTATATCTCATCCAGCCAAAAAAAGGTTTCCAGCAGAGAATCTGTTGTCTTCTACTGCACAGACACAGGTACATTTTTAAAGAAGTTATTTTAATTTCACGTTCCCCTTAAGAAAGGATTTGTCACTACCTGACATAGCCTGTACTCAGGGAGTCTGGTAATGATTTCAGCAGCATTTTCTATGAGAGCAACCAGCTTTCATCATGTGTTGGAATGGCAACAGGGTACAGCAGCAGCATCCATTGCTGGTGGATACAGTGCAAGGACAAGATGCCCAGTGTAGTGGCACACAAACCACATTGTATCAGTTTCAACTCTTAGTTATATGAATCCATTTCATCTCTTATTTACCCTCTACTTAAATGAGGGATAGAAGGTTGTGGATAGCTAGACAGCGTGTCTCCTGAATTATTCCAAGTTTGGACTATTTTTCTTCCTCATTTTGTTTTTGTTCCTTTCCTCTTCATTAGCTCAGGAAAAGACCTACTGCAGAGCCTTAGTTGGCCAGGAATAGAGAACTCCTAGCTTTGGAATGATGGCAACCACCATGATTCCAGGACACTTCTGTCTCTTGTTATGTAGCCAGCAAAAACTGCAGGGTGAACCCATTTAACTGTGGGATTTCTGTGCCTGTGGACAGTGTGTGTTGCTTTCAAACTCTCCTAACAGAAAACATCCTGAAAATTGCAGATTTTCTGTTCTAATCTCACTTTTACCTATGAACTAGGGGATGTTAACTGATCCTGAGAATGCTTGTGAGGAGACTCCCTAATACCTGCTGGAAAATGCAAGAGTGTGACCTATAGCGCATTTTGAAGGTATCCTAATGCATCTTTTCCCACTGGAAAAGAGGCAGAACTGGCAGGGTCTCTTAAGTTTTGTGATTATGCACAGTCTTGACCTCAACACAATAGTTCTGTATCTCATAGTGCAGTAAGATCTCTGTCCTTCTGTACTTGAATATTTTCTCGTATATAATCCTAATTTATTAGTAGCATCAAGAGATTTTTTTTTTTGGTCAGATTTAATTACTATTTAATCAGCCCCAGGAATTTAATTTAAGTGATCTAGGCTGCTGATTTCAGGCAGCCTGGTTACCTGATGAGTGATTTGCTGGGACTCGGCAGTCAGGTGGGAACATAAAGCTACCTGGATGGTGTCAGTGGTCACTACAAAATGAAATCTGCGGCGCTAGCTGAACACCAGCCATTAGATGCTATCACTGGGATTTGAAATTAAATTAAGCAGCTGGAATATCTACTATCCTGGTAACATCATCAACCATATCAAAGGTAATCACTGCTTTTATTACTGCAAATGCAGGATACTGCTGGAAGTAAAACTGTCGATTATCAGATCTCAGTTTAGCCAATTTCAACTTCCAGATCAGAGCTCTGAGTTGTCAAAAGGGACATTTAAAAAGAGATCAGTGCCTTTGAAGTGATAACACGCAGGGGCCTGGGGGGCAAAGTCACAGAACTTCTGTGCACCGTGTGTACTAAACTCACAGAAAATGTTTCCTGTTTTATCGGGGTGCAGGGAGAAAATTAAAACTGCAGAAGCTGTTCTGACTGGACAGCTTGGTAGTGCCAAGCCTTATTAGCGTCTCCTCTGCTTTAATGCTTTAGGGATGGTTTTTTGGTTGTGTTTTTTTGTTGTTCTGGGAATACAAGGGTACAGAGAAAGCCCAAGTTCCAATTACTAATTATCTTCATATTCACATTGCTGGACTTTATATATAGAGCTCTGTTCTGATGTACTGTGTGTTGTGAACCACCAGAAGTTTCAAAACAACCCAACTCTGCTGTTATTGTACTTGAGATAGGCAAGAAAATATGGGCTGAAGGCCCAAGTTTGTCCGGTTCCGTAGCGCAGCCTCCATGAGGCTCAGAACAGATCCAGGCAAAGCAGGGATAATACCCATCACACCTACTGCAGTGCACTCAGACAGCTCTCAAATTCACAGGGGAAGGCTCCCAGAACTTTGTTACAGCTTGTTCAGATCTGAGGGCTACGTCAGATTTAGGAGAAATATTTGCAGCAAGCAGTGTTGTATTGACAATTAAGCTTAGCATTGAAAATGTTAATTTTTCTCTAAGCATTAATTTATGTTTGTAAGATTTTGCTTAGTTTCTGATGACAATTTCTTTTTCAGAGGGAAAATTAGTGCTCTTTTTTTGAGAGAATTTTATATCGTGATCTGTTTAGGTGCGGGTTGGTGGAGACTGCAAGACTCTACTCCTTTGATCTGTAGCTGACTGTCACTTCTTACTAAGAAAAGCCTCTTAGCTTTATCATTTCTTAATCCCCCAAAGGGAATTCTTCTTGTCTTTGACCAAAAAGAAAACCAACAAAAAACCCACAGCTGATTCATCGTCTTCACTGCACAGGCACTGTAAGGATGGCCCTGTGGAGGATGTGTACTGAAACTCCTTGAGTGCCTCTTAAACCCAAGATTCCCTGGCTGTGTCCAGATAGTCAGATAGATACCCACTGTGCAGGAAGGCATGGGCTCAAAGTCAGGAGAGACCTTTAAACAGAAAGGTTAGTTCGTCAGTGACCCTCTTGCTGGCTTAGAGGGTCTACCCTTTGCTAGACTGCATAGCATCCTTGGAGAAACAGTTATAGAAAATATCCTGTGTCTTTTACAGACAGAAGGGAGCAAGTGCACTGCCCTCTGAAGCTTATTCAAAGTTGCCAGTTGATGTGAGTTGGCATTGCACCACGTCATTCCTGTATTGAAGCTGTGCATATACACTGCGCTAGAATCCACATGGAAGAAATGATTTTGTCATCTTTCAGTGCAATCCCCTTAAATGCTAAGCCCAACTGAGCAGGCTTTGTGTTTGGTAACTTAGAGGTCTCAGAACGAACAGAGTCCTTGCCCACTTACAGCTAATAGTTTTTCATTTTTAGTAATGACCTCGAGGCTTTCTGCTTTCATCACCCCAAATAGCTTTATATTGCTCAGCAGCCAGTTTCAGTGCCAATACCATGAATGCTATGAGGAATAAATGCAGAAGAGCTGGGAACAAGAAAAAAAAATAAATTCCCAGATGTCCTATAATAGTTTTTCCCAGTGTTCACCCAATTCTTTGTGGGTATTTTGTCTGCATAAAGGCACTGGGGTTGTATCCTAGGCAACACTGGTCCGGATACATCAGCTCTCTTAAGAAAGAAGGCAAATTTCCAGTTTGATTGTCCAATTTGTTTTTTTAATAATTGAGACAGATTGCTTTTTGCCTTTGAGAACGGGCTCTTGTGTGCAGTCAGGTGAGCTGTTTACCATCGGTGTCTGCGCTGGTATCAGATAAGTAGAAAACCCCCTCAACCTGACAATTCACTTGAGAATAATCTGATCTGGTTTGCTTTGCTGTTTCCTCTTGAAGTGGACAATGGCTTTTCCCCTGTTAAAAAGTTGACACAATGAGACAAGTGTGTGATTATTGTATCCCTTTATGTCATTTGAGTAACTTGAGATAGCCTGGTGTAATGTGAGTAATCTGTGTTCACCACCCCTTGAATCTATCTGGAGTTGATTGGCATATCTGTGCATTTTAACTTGTCTGGGAGGCTCTTATCTCCTCACTGCACAGCATCAGTTGCAAATTTTAAACCTTTCTGTTCAACTTTATGTTTAAATATGTTACTCTTCCCCTTTTCTCTTTAAGAACCTTAGCAAGGAGCTGTTTCTGCTTTGTTTCGGTTGCTGCATTTGGTTGAAGTAAACCCACTGACTCCTTTAAAACAAATGAATTGGGGGAAAGCAGGTAATGCAGCTGACAGACAGGTGATCCTGATAATTCTGTCTGGTGCCTGATAGACTGCCCTTGAACATCTGAGCCATTCACACCATTTTAGACGGTTAACACTGGTTCTCCACTACTGAGCAAATCATTACTTTCCATCCTGACCCATTAGAGTTAAGACCTCCGTGTGCCTTTCAGGTACAGCCTGTGGCTAGGGGGTGATGCTGAGAAGCCACCCCCTGAGAAGTGCTGTAGGCACTGCACCTCACGCCTCCTAGCATGCTTGGGAACAGGACTGCAGTGCCAGCCTCAGGCAGTTGCCAAAGCAACACATTTATATATACTTACATACATGCACACACACACACACACACACACACATATTTAACCTGTGCTTCCCTTTGAAAAGGCTCAGACTAAAAGTGAATCTTGAGAATAGCTTTTTCCTTTTGTGGTGTTGCACTGTGATTGTCACTTCCTTTATTTTGAGAGAAGGTGACAGAAAAACATGATCTAAAGGAACAAACATGATGCTCTGGGGGGGCGGAGGGTGGAGGAAGGAAATGAGATGTTCTAGAGGAAGATGCTACTTTGATACTAAATTTGTTGCATTGTTGTAAACTTAGTTTAAAACCCTACGAGCTGCCTCCCTTTGCTCCATTATGGTGAATCCTGTCCTGTGTTTAGTGATTGTCAGGCCTTAAACTAGCAGAAATCAACAGCTAGATGGGAAAGGTTTATTTTCATACCTTGTCTTTGTGTAAACAGCAGCAGTCCCTCTCAGTCCTTGAAATGAATCAGATCAGTTTGGATCTCCAAGATTTTGGTAAAAGAGAATATAGTTCTGCAGTGTGAAACAGTGATCTCATATAAATTCACTAAGCTGGTCAAAAGTTATATAACATGGTAACATTGTAATGACAGGCTTTGTCTTAGCATAAAAGCATCAAGTCATAAATTCTGTATTAGAGGCTCTGTGCAGTTCAGTGGAAATGTGATCTTTTGGCCACACTTAACCTGGGTCAAATTTGTATGTATCTGGGAACGTCCAGAAGTGATACAAGCACATAGGAGCCTCAGCAGTGGCCTGCAAGCTCTTCTGTTTGCTTTTCTCTGAGGATTCTGTCCTTCTCTCCTCCCAGTGGCTGTCACAATGCTGTACACAGGTGGATATCCTTCCCCTTGTCCTCAGCCATAAGACCAGAAGCACTTACACTGTCTGCCCTATAGTGAGCTCCATGCTAGCTCTCCTTCTTGGGTACAAGAGTATCAGGTATCTGATCAAGATTTCTGTCTCAGCCCTTTTCTTACTGTTCTGGTGTTTAATGGAAGTTTTCTTCCTTTGTGGAGCACTGTATCGGCTTCCTTTGTCCTGTTTCTCCCTCAGCTGGATGAGCACAGGGCTGTCCTGATAATGCCCTTCTGGGCTGCTTTCCCACCTACTGCTCCTCCACAATGTCACCCTTGAAGGATGGATGCTGTGCCTGGGAGAGGGGAAGCATTTAAGGTCAGCTTCCCCAAAACTGCTTCCCAGACCTCTTCTATTGAGTCGATGCAGATCTATGAGAGAGCACTGTGTCTCTTTCTGGCAAGTTTGTTAAAATATAAGAGGCAGTGCTGGATGAGGTACTGCAGCTCCTGCTAACTGTCAGGAAATGTGGCTGCGTAACAACTTTATGTCATTCGGTTCAGGTTAGGAAGAGACACTAATAAACCCAGCCCTCTGAAACCATTCTGTCTCTATCTATTTAAACTCCCGAGCCTTTCTCTGGCTCTTATTCTCTTTGCATTATACACAATGGGATCATAAGATTCACAAATGAGAAATAAACTGAGAATACTGTGATTAAAAATGTACAATACATAATATAACCTTGCACAACAAAATTAGTACTTTGCTAATTTAGTCCCAAAGCATATTGATTAAATGCATTTTACCACTTCAGTGTATACTGGAAAATCCAATTAATATTAAAAAAAAAGAAGAAGAAAATGAAAACATCCAAGTCACTGAACTTTGGATCATAAATGTTAATCCATCCTGCAATATCTTTTGAGCAGAACACACACTAATTTTCTCTCATTGTTACAGAACAGATTTCACTAAAATAATGCTGTAATTGTTTGAAAAAAAGGAAGTATTTGCCATTTGGTGTTTCCATCAGCTTCTCCTCGACTGAATTCATTTAAAAAAAAAAAAAAAAAAAAACAGGATTTTTTTTTTCCTATCCACAACTGTCAGCAAAGTTTCCTTAGTGATAAACTTTTAGTACCTAAAATGTCTCAACGTGTTTCGATCAATTAGTGACGTACCTGCAGGTATAGAATTTGACCAAGCTTAGGATTTAGTTCAAACTGTGCACACGTTAGGAAAGATGGAAAAATAATGAGTCTGTTGCTGTATGCTGGAGACCAAGGGGTCAGCTTTTCTTAGGGAAGAGCACACTTTTGGCCAACGGCACCTACAGACAGTGCATTTTATTTGGTAGCTGCACTGGGGCAAAATCTCATGCATCTCCTCGAGCAGGCAATATTGAAATTCCTGCATCCTCAGACTTGTTTTCCTTTGCACTGGAGTTTATAAACCTTAAAATCAGGCATGCAGGTTATTTCCTGGGGTGGAAGAAATTTTACAGCAAATTTCTGCACTTTCACCGAGGCTTGGTGCGATGGCTGCAGCTGGGTATCAGGAATCTCTAGTGGGAAATGAAGCCAGTGGTAGCATTGCATGTGAACTGGGGAGTCTTTCTCTGCACATCAGTACCACCAAGGGACCGAAATTGCAACACACACCAGATGAATGGAGTGGCGAGAAGTGAAGATTTCCACTACTCTTAAGCTCGTGTAATTAGTGATGTTGTGATAGGTTTATGAATGTAATGATAGCTGTGCGTTGAGTATGAGGAGTGGGGGGAGATGATAGTTAAAGAAATATTTCCACAGGCAGCACTTTTACAATTTTAGCAGTATAGCATTCATAAGGTACCTATTAGAATGTTGCTGTCAAAGGGAATATTGGTGAGGAGGCATCCCTTTTGGAGCTGTGTCTGCAGGGAGACATGTGCAGATGTCTTTATTAGTTTCATGTCTAAGCTGCTTCCCTGGAGGGTGTGCTGGCTGTTGGGTATTAGCAGTTTCAGAGACAATCCATGGAGAAGCCCATGTGCTCTTCACTCTGCTGGTTGTGGGTGGTCTCTAAAGGAAGGCATTCCTCCCCCCACCTCCCTTTTTGTGTGTGTGTGTGAAGAATAACTAAATTACTATAAAAATGAAACATTGCTCTCAAATGGGCATTCATTCAGTCTTGTTTAACAAATATTTTTCATCCTCGAACAGGACAGGATTTACAGGGTTAGCCTGATAAAATTCTTATGAATTTAATAGTAACTTACCTTACGTTTATGTAAGAATGTTCAGCAAAATTCTAATGTATGAGATGTGTGAATTTATCTTAGGTTTTTCATGAAACTGATATGTATTTTACATGGCTAAGCTTTGCAACCACTATTTTATTCACCGAAAGGCCCATTTGATTTCTTGTACCATAAAAAATAGTAGAGTGAGGAACGAGGCATTTCACACTAATACCTGTGTGAGTATATTCCAGAAGTATTTAATATGCAATTGAAAATAGGATTTCTACCAGTCAGTGTACGTAGTTGTGTTTTGTGTGAAAAGAAACAGACTTGGTAGTAGAATAACTTAATTGGTGTAGCATAATCACAGTGTAATTTCTATATTAGAATAACTGGCATTAGGAAATACCTTTTCCCTCAGAATGATGCAGAGCCCAATTCAGATCAAGTGTGCTGAGCTGAATTTTCAGCCTGTCCTTCACTTCCTTCCTCTGCTGTCTAAAGAAAGCCTGGTTTTGCTATCCTATACACTATAAGAAATAGCCGAGAAATTGAATATATCTGAGGAGATCAGAACTGGGCTAACAGCACTGAAAGATAAAAAGGAAGAATCTGATTCAATCTCTGTGTTCCGAGTAGGAGAGTTACGGTTGTGCTATCAAGCATTTCTATTTCTTGACTTTTAATTTTTATTTCCAAATTAAAACCATCTAATTTGCTGTTTAGCAATTGTTCATTTAATTTCTCCTCTCAGCACTGCAGAACACCACACTGTAGTACCTTGCTAAGAGTCAGATAGACTCCATTCCTGCAGCCCAACAGGGACTCTTATTTCAGATGTTTCGCAGTCCCATTCTAATGCAATGGACTGCATTTATGCATTTAGAAGACCAGATCTTCAGCAGGTAAAAGCTGACATAATTCAATGGACATTTATGTAGCTATATTAATTGAAGATCAGGCTCAGAGAATTTTAATCCTGACAATAGTAAGTATATAATTTTGCATTATTTTGCTTGCTTTTAATTTTAACTAAAACCCATACTTAATTTTTTAATTTTGAGATGAATGTGTGTGTCAAAGATTTGATATGAATTTTTAGGAAGTATTCATACATGCAGTAGCACATTGGAAACTAAATAGGAAATGTTAAACAAAAAGAGAGAAAGAGAAAAAAAATAATTAATCCATTCTTTGCTTATAGCCATGATTAGCTGTCATACAAAAAGCCACTGGTGAGGCCACATCAGGTTATTCCAGTTTGCTTTCTTCCATCAGCTTGTGCCCAAAGAGAGTTATTAGCTCATTTTGATTGTTCATTGGCAGTCCCGATGCAATATGGGAAGTGTCTGCCAGCAAATGTCCTTAATATACATGATTTGAAGGGAAAAAAAAAAGACTACAAAAAGCACACATTTCCCTTATCCTGCTGAAATGCAAAACATCTTCAAGTGCCACTGAGGATTTAATATATTTTGCAAAATTGGCCGTGGTGTTTGCATGTTACTTCCTTCTCCGTCACCACAGGCATTCACAGATCTCACGCACATGTGCAGGAAATATATATATATATGTACCTATAATGGTGTCTGTGATGTTTAGAGGTTTTAATATTCAGACTGAAATTTGTGTGCGTGTGTGTTTTAACATGCTGAATTTGGTGTTTTGTGCATTGAAATATTTCTCTTTTGGAATACAGTGTATGTACATGCATTATGCACACCCTCTAGGACGTTCCCTTTAGTATTTATTACGCTTGCAAAATTAACACTTGCAAAACTAAGTTGTATCAGGAAAGCGCAAGGAGGAAACAAAGGTTGCAATTTTTCTTTTCTAATAGTGTAAATCATGACATTTTGCCAAATATTTTTTCTTGAAACCTACTGCACGAAAATAACAATAGTGGTAGATAATAACATCCAACCTTCAGAAATTTCATGCGGAGATGAGTAACTTTAGAGAGTTTCTGTACGTTGGTGTATACCTGCTGATTTACAGTTCAGAGCTGGTCAGTACTTTGCAGAAAGATGAAGGGATAATCAACTTGTATTATGAGCCTCACTGAACAAATTTTGTATGTCTGTTTGTTCTTAATAAGATGAGTGTTAGCTAATTTTGAGTTTTAGCCGAGAGGTGAGATTCCTAAATGTGGCACTGAGGTAATGGCAAACTGTGTCTGAGTGCAAGAACTTTCAGCATGTTGTGTGTATTTTTTCCACCACTCCTGAGAAGCTAGATTAAGGCAGGGGCATCGGTTGGGACTTGGGCAATGCTCACCTCTCTGTGCTTAACCACATCTTGGGACAAGACATGAAAAAGCAGCAACCATTTGAAACTGTATTAAAAATTAAGGAGGGTAGGGACCTAACTGTGGGAGTAGAGTTGGCTTTCCTATGGTAAGAAAAAGTGGCGTTGAATTTTATTTTATTTTTTTAATGACTAGGAATACTTCGTGCTCGTTTCTTAGCTTATCAACAACATGTTGTAGCTGTGTCATGCAGGAACGTTAGCTTGTGAATTAGCCCTGAGGCAGTGTCCTATATACCGCTAGGAGAGCGCCGGGTGTAGGATCCACTGACTCAGAGGAAGAGTGCCTCCTACTGATCCACTCTTCAATCCAAATACTGACCTTGCTCCTCTGATGGGATTTGACAGGTTTACAGCCCACGGGTGTGGCTGTCATAGCATCATTTTTCCTCCCTTTAGCTTCTTCTCTAATAAACTTGTTAAACGTTTCACATTAATAGAGAAACTTATGCAATGCATGTCTTGCTGTCTTTGACAACTCATTCAATGTCAACCATCAACAATTTTCATTTAATGGACACGTAACATCCCTGGTGTGACTTTTTTTTTGTAACTTCTGATGTCAAATTGATAAGTCTGTGAAATAGAATAGATGCACATAATGCAGCCTTATCCTCACAATTGTCAGTGAGGCAGCGAAGCAGAACCTCAAGAAAAGCAACCCAGTTCTGCATGCTTAACCACAAGAGAACCCAGACTGGTCCCCAGTCCCACCTAACATTGCAGCTTCATGACATCCAAGCAAATAATAGGCAGAGAGCGTGAGCTTGTGAAGGTAATTATATAAAGCTGATGGCAGGGGACAAAAAGGAGTGGGATAGGGGAGAAAACGAGCAGTTTCACCACTTTGACAATGTCCACAGCTGTGATGTCATAGGCACAAAGATGATAATAAAATTTGGCCAATGTGGTGTCAACTACACCTTGCTCCTTTTGTCTTTTCCCTCCTATAATTTTGTATCCATGTGTGAATCGGCTCATTAGTGGAGGAGAGTGAAAATTGAGGTCAGGGTATTTAAACCTGACCTGTTCAAAGGCCATGCAATGCCTAAGCCCACCGGGGGTTTCACTTCAGAGCTCTGGACCACCCTTGAAGGTGACACCAATTCAAGCCTCATTTTATAAAGGCCTTATTAATTATTGTCTTTATAAGAAGGAGAAGCCATATAAAGAAATGTGTCATTCTTAGAGTAGGAGTAGGCAGGGAAAAAAAAAAAAAAAAAAAGGAGAGAGAGAGAGAGAAAGAAACAGAAGATCAAAAGAGAGCTTTTTTTTCCCTTTTGCTTTTCATGCCTCAGAACCTCAAAGGAGGTCGGGGAACAATCAGGCTTAGGGGTCTCGTGTGCTTTCTGGCAATTAGACTCAGCTGATGGGCTGAAAGGGATTGAATGGCAGGGTTCAAGGCCCTTCTCCAGAGCTTCAGACAACAGGCTTTTCCAAAGCAGCAGAGCAGCAGACACCACTGAAATCATTTCAAATGGAGACTTACAGCCAGGGATTCATTAATTCACCGGCCTAAACAATTACTGGAACATATAATGTCTCTATATACACTTTGATAAAGACTGTCATCCTAGACCTTCATTTTCCCCATTTTTATTAGAGATTTTTAATGTCAGGTTTAAAAAGAACCTTTTATTTCTTCAATTATCAAATTAAACCTTTTATTTTTTATTTTTTTTTAAAAGATTGGGGGGGGATATGAGGGGGGGTGGTAAAGGGAGGAATATAAATTCCAGAATTATTGTTTTATGGCTACAATTGATTTGAATTACAAGAGGAGACTGAGAAAGTTTTGTAAAGCATCCTTAAACATTCAGTATAAATAGGATGGGAGCCTGAGCAGCAAGAGATCCCATCCTCCTCCTTCCATCTTTTCAAGAGGGTGGTCTGGCACAAGTAGATTTAAATGAACTTGATGTGAGAGAATTAGCTAATAAGGGACATGCCTCTATAGATGCAGGCAGCATTTGCTGCTAGGATGCTTATAACTGAAGAAACCAAATTAGCATTTGTAGTAGAGCTGAAGTATTTTTAAAATAAGAAGAGATCAACTGAGGGTGATCTTTTTTTGTTTGTTTGTCTATTATAACATTAGATGCATGCTGGGGAGGAAAGCTTTGGTGCAGAATTTGGTTCTTTTAGAAGCATACCTGAGTTTCCCAATGAAGATCAGGTAGATGCACTGATAGGTCACTCTAGAGCACTTCTGGCAGAGGTTAGGTGTGTATTGTAGAGGAAGCACAGAAAAAGCAGTCCTGTTCTGAGGTAGATATAAAGTCTAATAATGGACAGCCAAAAGTCAAGAGAAAATTGGATTTTTGACTAAATTATGTCTTGTGTCTTTGTTCTTCAGACTTTTCCTTTGGGAGGAAGCTGTAAACTATGCATGTTTGAACAGAAAAAATATCTTGGATAAAAATACTTTTATTTGAAAGTATTCTCAGAGTGTCATAGAAATAGCACATAATAATAGTGCATAATAACAGCCTCATTCTGTTCTCTGGAGCAGCACCTAGTCAGACACCCATCCAAGTCTCTGTTAGAGCTGTGAGGGTTACGTCCAGCTGGCTAATTCAATTCCTAGAGAGATGTGAGGATTTTGCTTTGCTTTGCAAAAAGTCACTGACTTGTTCACCATGCTGGGTGCTGTGTTAGGGGACTCCTGCATCCTAAGGCACCCCACACATTTGCCTATCACAGGTGCATTCCTTGCGTCATTCCTGTGCTGGTGCTTGATAATCCTAACCATACCCAAATATGTCCTGTGCAGAAAAACAGAGCTGGGAGGGAAGCCTGACTATAATGTGATTTAGGTAGTCTCTGTGTCTGTTTTAACGGATTCTACCCAACTCAACCCTTTGTTCTACTGCTTTGTAGGTGTAACCCAGCTTGGTTAGAAGGTAGGGCTTTACAGCTAGGACAAAGCACTGTCCTGTGGAGAGCAATGCTCAACTCTAGGAAACATATTTCATGTTTTCTGACTAAATCAGGAAGATGACACCAGAAAAGTGTACAGGCCTTGAATTATCGTTCTGCTTTCAACCACAATGAAAGAAAATCTTTATTTTGTTTAATAGAAAAAAATAAATTTGCATGCTGACAAAAGATTCAAGTCACTGATAACTGTGGAATAGGACTGTAGTAACTTGACTTAATTCTACTTCTACCTTAATCCTTTTGGGGAACTTCAGAGAATAGCCAAATCAAAGCAGATAGATCCAAAAAGATGCATTTGGAATTAATATAATTTGTGGTACCAGTGGAGTTATCCAAGAAGATAATGGTGTGAATCTGTTGGATATCTGCTACACACCTAATACACCTGGGGATGCTAACTTAAGTGGGCTATTTTGGATTCCTTTGTTTACATAAGGGCAGAAGGGGAAGGATGGAGAAAGGAAGGGTGGATTAAAGTGAGCCACTGAGAGTTTTGTGAATAAGTGCCCTTTCCATTACAACAAATGAGGGCTATAATGAAATTCATTGAGAGATGTTGTAGCTCTATTGTACCACCAGGCTTACTTGATAGATGAAGTTAACAAGATGAGAGATTAGAACTGTCTGTCCTGTATGTCTGTATGGTATCTGGGCCACAGTATTTTCTTCCACTGCGCTCCTCTGTGAGTGATTTACAGTTTAAGTTTTCTTGTTATCAGAAGCAAATAATTTCTGCTTATGTTTTGTAACTGCAATCTTAGGTATTTATTGGCCATGGCTTTTGTGTTTGTCATGGGTGTAGCAGTACTGTGCAGCATTAGCTTGCATTAAAAGTAATTTGGGACTGTTAATTTATCTGTGACACGCTTCCACTTTGGCCAGACTATAATGATAACGTTTCCTATGTCTCTGTGTCAGTCACCTGTTGAACTTGTTTTTGTAAACTCCTCTCGGCTTCTTTGTTCTAAGTCCAGGCTTTCCCTCTACCGTTGGCCTATTGTTGAAACTCCACCGTGATCATTGTGTCTGTTTCCTGAAATATTAATGCTCTTCATTTGCTGCAAGGCTAGAGGACAGCACTCTTCTATAATTGCATTTTTGTACTTCTCTGCTCTCCCCCTGTGGATGCATTCTTGCATACTTCAGCCTTCTGGGCTTCAGTTGCATTTTTAATACAAACTAATCAGTGTGCTACCTCAGAATGTGGGGAAGAGCTCAAAGAGGGAGGATGCAAAATCCTATTTAGTCACCTCTGTGTTTAATGATGCAGCAGACCAGTGGCCCTAGGTAATGCAAATGTTATCAGTAGACACTTGTCATGACTATTCTGCTCCCTGTCTGCTTCGCAGTATGAGACATGAGTGAAATCATCTTCCCTGAAATGTCTCTCCCTATGTTTTTTGAGACTATTGTTTCAGCTCAACACACCAGTCACCTTCAGCTGTAATCTGTCTCTTCCCCACCATTCTGCCTCATTCCCAAAACAAGCCTCTTTGTCCTTGCCCACTGCCCATTTATACCATTCTCAATCAATCTTCATTGAATGCAGTGGTACATCATTAACTTGTCTTCCGGCAAGCCACTTAACCCCCTAAACCCTGGAGCAGATTCATTACATTGCTGTCTTCCAGTGAGCGGTCACATCCACACTTGACTTAGGCTATTACTTAGTCGCACGATTCATCATCCACATGGGTAGTTTTTTGCTCCTGATAAGATTGGCGTGACAGTATCTGGAGCGTATTACAAAGAGATATCCCAAGAAAAAGGCCCTGATCAGTAAGTTTGTGTACACATCTAACTTCATCTGCCTCTGCTTTTCTCCATTATTACCTATAAGAGGTGGGAACCACTATGCAGCCCTTCCTTCTTTGTGTTCATGGGAACTTATGACATACCCTGAACCAGGGCAGAGCTTTGTGTAAGGGACATAATGCAGAATTCACAGAAGTTTTATGTTAATTCTTGATTTGACATGTTTTCTGCTATTTTCTGAGTTACAATATTTTATTCTGACATTTGTATGATACGACTATAATGCACAAGAGTTTTATACCTGGATTGGAATCAGACCTGAAATTCAGAAAATATATTCATCAGTTTCACGAGCAAATAAATATTATAACTGTTCTTTTTGCCCCTAAGACTCGAAGAGCCTTTCTAACTCCTCTTTTGCCTTTTGTGTCCTTCATGCCAGTTTGAAAGGGAATTAAGCTGCTGACGTAGTTCCTTTATTGCTGAAACCCTCTCAATAATTTTGAGCTTATAATCCACTGTACAATCACCAGTCTGAGTTTGGTAATCGCACATCGCAGTATGATTACCCAGAAATAACTGAAGAATAATTATGCAAATCCTGGACTTCTAATTGGTTAATAATATCTTCAAGACAGTACAGTGATTCCTATGTTATGTGTTATTGAGGGAAAAAAACAACAACATCTGAAGTAATTATGTAAGGCAGTTGCCTGTAAAAACTGGTCAGATGCAAAGCTTTGTGTGGTTAGGAATAGTGCTTAGTAATGTATCAAAACTGTATAGCATCTCTACACTTCAATGTGCAGAGGTACTTGCACTTCAAATTTGCTGTATTGTGCGTAGGAAATGTGTTTTTTTTTACCTTTCTAGCCAAGTATTATTCTTCATACCGTCCTCTAGGAAGCTAAAACAGCCTTCAGAGCTTACGTATACGTTTAAGGTGATTGTTTAGCCCAGGAGACAAATGGGCAGGAAAAAATCCCATTTTCCAAGGAAAGATTATAAAGAGATAATTTAGTCCTTTTTAAGATTGTGTCACAGCCAAAATTATTCACTACTGAAGGTAGTCTTCATTAGTAACCTTACAATAAAAGCTTCTCATTACTTTTTCTCCTACCATGATGTTATGGGGCCTTCTATGCTATCTTCGTAAATTATACATGCTATTCTTATTAACTCAGTTTCTTTTTTTTTTTTTTTTTAATATTAATTCTCATGTAAGAATGTACATTTTCTGAAATCCACTAGGTAAATCCTGATCCACCTTTCTTGCACCGAATACTATAATAGGATTTAATTGATCAACGAGATTTAATACAAAAATACCAAAATTTCCCATCAGGGCTGCCTTGGGAAATATGTCTGGAGCACAGAGTTGATGAGAAACTCTTTGCACTCTCCACAAAGAGGAGTATTTCAGTGCCAGTCTTATGAGCCATTCAAGGCCCTGCTGCCCTGTCTTTGACATCCATCAAATGTATTTCAAAAATTTTCAATATAGAAATATCTTTTATGTGGGCCTTGAAATGAGTTTGTTTCTGCTGACTTCAATGGTACACAATGAAGCTGACTCAGTGTAAAGTCAGCCTCGTAATCCTATTGACCTCGTGGCTCACCAGAGCAGAGTGGTTCAGACCACAGCCCCCTGATGTGTTGGGGTGCATGAGACAAGCATGAAAAACAAAGTCACTGTGTATTCCATATGTCTTCTGAGCAGGTGTTTGCTTTGCTTTTATATTTCTCCTACAACTCATTTTGATTCCAGAGAGAATCAAAGAATAAGAATGACTTTAGGACTTCAGTACACAGTTTCCAACGTAGAGTTTGCATCTCCTATAATAAATCAGACACACAGATGTGAAACCATAGAGGAGCATTTTAATTTTTGTGATGCGTTGTTATAAAGGGTAATGAATGTAAGAAGGGTACGAGGAAGGGAGAAGGGGAAATAGAAGGCATAGGGAGCAGACTTTCAATGCCTGAAAAAGTGTTGAAGGAGAAGACAAGGAACAGTAAAGAGAGGGAGATCCTGCCACTGCTGCTAAGCCACTTAAGACCAGTGGCTTTCAGTGAAGAGTTTTGCTATGATTAATTGCGTTATCCTTAAACTGACTCTTCTATCAGTACAACACACGGACCTGATGATGCGAAAACATTTTTCCAGATACATTCCTTCTTTGCTAAATCGATTGTGTTGGATGTTGTTTGCAGGGGGTTGCTGGATGTCAAATTAAATTTTAGTCTAAATTTTCTCTTTTTTTTATGTTAAAAGAAAATCCAACTAACCCTACAAGGTGGTTGTTGGGGGATTCAGAATTTATGTGCATTTTCAGATTTGCCCGTGCCATTGGAACTTAAATGCCTGTGAAATTTTATAGAACTTTCATTTTTTAATTGAGTGATCCTTGTCTTTTCACTGTTTAGTGATAGTGGATAAACAGAGGGATTTGAGAGCTGACTGTTGTGCAGACAATGTATAATCAAGTGTTATGCCTGTTGGATCGTGAGAGCAGCAGCACAGGATACACATCCCATCATCTTCCTATAATGACTCCCATAATTGCAATGCCCATAGGTTCTCTAAGATTATACTCCAGCTCTTCCCCTTGGAATCACTGCTTCACTCCATTTTCTTTATGCTCTTGATGTTTATTTTCTCATCCACTAAGTAAATTACTTTTAATGAAGAGAACTAAGTTCCTTATAACAATTTGAGCGCTGTTTGAGTCCCGATTTCTTCTAGTTTGTGCTGTGTTGGTGAAAGTGGGTCTGGGTATTCCAGTTGGGATCAGCAGGGCTCTGTCCTCTCCAGTCTGCTTGGCACAGGTGTGAGTAGATGTGTGAAATTTGATGCTATGCTGATGTGCCTGGATGGCATACTCCCCTCCCAAATGTACCCAAATATACAAGACATCAATCTTCAAGATTTTCTAAAACAAGAATAGAATGAAATGCTGGGACCCTGAAGTAATGCAAGCAGGGTTGATAATGTGTTTCTGTACTGTCCCTCCTCATAAGCAAATGACAATTTTTTGAGTAAGCCATTCAGCCGTGCCCAAACATCCAACCCTTGAGTCTGGTTCATTGCTGTGTGTGGCTCTGTCCTCTGAAAACTGTGGCCTAAACATGATAAATTTGGAAAAATTAAAAGTACATCCTAAAAGCTGAGGGGGAAAAAGAGAAGTTATATATAAAAAAAGAGCTTAACTACAATAAAATTGTAGTTGTTGCTTTTTTTTTAGGCTAGACAGTTTAGGCTTGATGCAAGCCTACCTTTAGGATAAAAAAGTATTCTCTTTTCCAAGCATCAAAGAGCCATGGTGGCATTGGGAGTTCATTTCAATCGTAAACAAAGCAAAAAATGGAGTTAAGAGATGAATGTGAGAGAAGCAGAAGAGCTGCCTAATTCATTATAGTAAGACAGGAGAAGATGACAGGGCTCAGGTGGAAATTCTCCTTACAACCTACTTCTGCCTTACCCATTCCCCAGATGTGCTCCATGCATTTCCCACACCCTCCTTCCCAAAGCTCATCCCGCAGCAGGCTGTGCTGCTGTGTGCCACCTTATTGTGCTGAGCAGCAGCTCTGCTCCAGTAAGGCTTTATGTCTTTGGCTCGGAAATGTCTTTGGATGAAAGTCACAATTTCAATTGCTGGGTTTTATTTTTTTTTTCAGCTCGCCTCTTAAAATACGATCAAGCATATGGGTGAGCTGCACAGAATTTTTCAGCAACATTTGAAATCAGAGCAAAACCTGATTGTTCTGTCTTATTAGCCACGTCTTGTTTGATGTAGCGTGTTTTTCTAACCCGATATCACTTCCATCTGAAGCCGCACCGCAGAGAACACAAAGGTTTCAGTATTGAAGTTGAAGGAGCACTGAAGGGCATCTTACAAATGCTACTTTGTCACCTAGCAGGAGTTCTTGGAAATTTTTCAATGTTTTTCTTTTCTTTTGTGAACGGACATAAAGTGCCCCTTTCAAACCCAGCTTGGGTTTCATTCCTGCTTCTGTGATTCTCTGAGGTGCATTAGTCGAGGCTGGCAAACTTTTAGACTCTGGGGAATACAAAGCGAGATAATCAGTGCAAACTCAGTCCCCGCGGCAGCTCTGTTTGGGTGGCAGTTTCCCGGCAGGGACGGGGCTGGGGGAGGAGGGCAGTCGCTCTAAAAATCTACAGGAGCGACTAAATGGAAGCAAGAAGAAATCCTTCAGGTTTTTGTGTTATTTTTTTCTCTTTAAGCCAGAATAAAAACAGAACATGATTCCCAGCCATTCAGACTGGTAGGAGCTGAGAAAGACATTTATGCAGGTTTGCTTCCTAGATTTTTGCTTCGCTCTAAACTTTTATTTATGTGCCTTTTCCTGTGCCACTTTTACCAATGTTTCTCGACAACACATTAACTTCCCTCCCGGTACAATAATCGACTCCAATCTGCTATTATCACGGAAATAGAAGAGGTAAAGTGCCTGTAATAGGATCCAAATCAAATCACTTTCACTTCAGCCGGCTTTTGCTGTGAAGCCGAAGATTCCCCAGGGAGATTCAATACAGAGAAACACCTGCAGACACAGGCTGAGGCCCGGAGATTGTATAGAACACGACAGGCCGAGCTTTGCACTAGCATTTCCTTAGTTACAAGATGGTCACATTGGCAGTAATAACCAGAGGCAGGACCTGATAAAGTTGTGACTCATTGGCAAAGCCAGGATCTGACTTTCAGCTGATTTGACCCATCCTGAAGCAACACATCAGTCGACAATTTACTGCAGAACAGCTATAGTTTTTCTTTTCCCACCCTGAAGCACTTACCTTCGTCTTGAGCGGTTCCGCACGAGTCCGTGGTTGTTTTTAAGCGCAGTTCAGCCTGAAGAGAAAAAATATATCATTCTCCCCCAGTGGCTAGGAAAGGCCAGACTAAATTGAATTTAATAAGGCTCAAGCTTAGGGGAAAATAATCCTAGAATCTTTCCCGTGGCGTAGGAGACAACTTCAGCAAGGACTGAAGTTAGGATCAAAATACGTGGTTGCAACCGACTCGTGGATACAGTTCTGTTGCCTTGTTCTCTAATTCAAATGCTTTTTCCCCTGTCTGTACATTTCCATGTAATACCGTTTAGAAATGCTAAGAGACTGTATGTCAATTGTATGTTTGTATTTAATTTCGTGTTTATCTGAGGAAACGAATCCAGTCTTATTGGGCTAAGAGCATAAGAAAGTTCTTTCCGTATTTGTTGTTTAATATTGGACAGGGTTGGACTTGATGGAAAAATAGCAGCAGTGTTAAAAAGAATATAATGAAATAGTACTGATAACAGAAAGAAAATCATTTGTTCCTCAAATTTAAAAACCCATGGGGAATTTTTCACAGCTGAGATCTGTGTGGAGTTCAGCTCCTATTTTCACTTTCAAATATCTCCTCCAAAGTATCCCAGCAGCTGTACTGCTGCAGCAAACACTGTTCAGTAACCAGCAGGATGCTAAGAGCCTCGCATGGTACCTGTGTGGCTTTGGTAAGAACACACAACTTGATGTCTGAAATGCAGCATTGCTTTTTCTGATAAGCATATACAGTGTCCTCCCCTGTACCCAGCTGTCGGGTCCCCATCGCAGTCCTGTCTGAGCACCATGGCACATTATGTAAAGGAGGGGACAGAGATTGTGCAGAGCTTGCTCTTAGGTTTTCCTTTTTTTTTTTTTTTTTTTTCCTTATTAGAAGAAATATGTACTAGGTAAAGTTTAGTCCAAGTATTTCCTACAAGACCAGTGTATTTGATGGAGCGGCAAGTTTCTCCTCTTCTTTAAGGTTTACTCACAAGTGTTGGTACCAAGCCTTTATCAGAATAAGACAAACCTTCAGAAAGAAAGAAGATAAGTTTGGACAGGTTTTGACTGCACATTACGGTGCATTACAATCCCATTAATGTAATGTATAAAAAAAACATATGTTGAACACTAACATGGGATCAGAGCTCCTGCTGCGAGAGATATGGAAATCATATTATCTTGTCAACTCAAATGCACATTCTTAATTGCTAAATATGAACCAGAATCCCAAGTCCAAACATTTGTTCACTGAAAACCAAACCCTAATTTTACAGTTCATTTGCAGCTGCAAGGCTAAAGGAGTTTGGACAGATCTAACAGTAGGAAAGGAACAAAGCGTCTGAATTATGGGGCATCAGAATTTGAGATGCTGGTTTGTAAGTCCAAAACTGAAAATACAGCATCAACCTTGTGGTACGGTACAGTGAGAATAAGTCGAACGGCATTGTTCAGTCTCCCTATTTAGATCGGGGACAGGTTAGAGCATTCTAAAGCAAAATAAGGGAAAGACTGAGGGATACCTAAGTATCTGAGGATGGAGTATTAAACAGTGCAAGGTTTTTATGCTAAATAATTGCTTTTTCAGTTCTTAGGCAAAAGAAAGCTTTATCTGCATGAGAACAGAGGTGAGGAGAAGCTGGGGAGGAAGGGGGGAATTAGGGCATGTCAAAACATCTTTAGCTTTGCCTGATGAAGAAATTTTAAAGATTACTCCAGTAGTCATTCTTTATAAAAAAAAACTATATCAATTCAATTGCCTAAAGTTTGGCATTTCCTTTAATTTTCAGGGTTTCCTTCTGTCTCAAAATAATAATAATAATAATAATAATAAATAAAAATAAATTAAAAGGAAAAGGGAAAAGATTTCAGGTAGAATGTGAATGCACTCTCACTGAGAAATTAAAGACTTACAACCCCGTTCTGTTTTCTTTTAGCATTCAGCATCTGACGTTCAGTGAGATTTTGTGAGTGTTTCGGTGAATGAAACATTCCTTCTGTGACATTAGAAAATATAGTAATACATTTTCAGCGTCTTTTGTTTATTGTTGTCGCTTTCTGGGGAGAGCAGCCTTGGTTTGCAGCTACGTTGTATCGGTTACGATCTGGTATTTCATTTAGGAAAAGTCAGTAAGCTCAGAGCAAGGCGTGCAGATGGGTGCTCCTAGCAGTGCTGTGGGGAGGCTGCTGCATGTGTGGGAGCCCCTGCAGAAGCCCTTTGGTTCAGCATTGCATTAAGATACACCTTGATCTGCTGACTGGAAAAAAAGCAGAAGTACTGGCTGGAGGAACACGAGGTTTTTAGTGCTTCCTGCTGTATGTTTTTTTTACCAAGGAGCAGTGATGATCTTACTTTTAGTCTTTTTTTGGGGTTTTCAGAGGCTAAAGCCTGTAGGATTTGAAACTGTGATCTTTGACATTGCTTTTGAGAAATGCAGGGGCCTCTCTCTCTCCTGTGTTTCCAGGTGTAGATGTGTCTCAGGTGTTGGTTCATCAGTTTCATTTATAGGAAGCTTCAGGGTTCAGTGTGAGGAGAATGAAAATGTCTCTTGCTGCTGACAAAAAGTTACTCTGCCTTTTTCTAAGCCTCCAGTGTAGCACTGAGCAGTTTGCTTAAACGCAGAGGGGAGAAAATGATTTTTCTACACTTATCCGTCCAGGCAGTAGCTTCCAAAAAGCCTTAATTCACCTGATGCAGTAATAGGAAAACTGCATCTTCTGACAGCATGCCTTTCATCCTAAAGGATGTTTTTGAATTTCTTGGAACTTCTTTTTGAACAAACAGCTGACTCTCCTCACATTGCATTACTCAACACAGCATTTATATTATTGGAAAATTAAACCAGTGACTGAGAGATTTTGACTAATTAGGTTTCTTGGATAATAAGAGCTTTTTAATAAGGTACATATCACTTACAATATTGCTAATGAAATGTGAAAGCGATTCAGTACTCTGTAAGATAATGGCTAACTTGTTTTAATTGTTAACATTTTTTCTTGCCTGCAATGACACAGTCATTATTTCGCAGTCACCACTTATCGTGAAATCCAAGAGGATTAATGGTTTCACTTATACTGGCGAAAATGTTTAAGCTGTCCCGATTATCAGTGCAGTTGGAAAGAATAATGGTTATTTGTCATTGCGTTTAGCCGTAGAATGAATTGTCCTCCAGCCAAGAGAATCATTAACCCTTTGAACAACGGTAATAGAGTTTTGCAATTAAAAACTAAGAAGCAAAGATTTATGACTGGATATATTTTTTCCTGTAGGTAGTTTATTAGCTTATGAGTTCCACTAAAACTAAATACATTTCTCCGGAAAAATAAACCACGCAATGTATCTTATTCTCCCGTAGAACACTTGTGCAGTTTGGAATTAGATTGCTCCGATACATGTTGGTGGTGAATGAGCAAATCTCCAACTAAATTCCCCAAAAGGAAAAAAAAATAAAGATCAAGAAGGTTGAACAAGTATTTTGGAGGGGGAAAAAACCATTCACGTAGCTTGTTTTTTCTTCCTAGATTGCAATAATTGTTTAGTACTGAATTGAAGAGAGATTTCTGTCTATAATTCAAACCATTTACTATGTGCAAACAACTTCTAAGAAAGCACAGAAAGTAACACTGCTTAACAAAGTAATTAATACTGTTAGTTTGGTTTAGCTGGGAGGAGTTTAAAATTGCATTTAGTGAATAAGAATTCTTAAAATTGTGTAATGACACCGAGCTAGCTGTGATTTCAATGCCAAAACAATAAAAGGCATCATAAAACAAACAATTGAGTGTTTAAGTTTTGGGTATAAAAGGGTAATATAAAAAGAAAGGGAGAGAGAGAAAGAGAAAACATTACTTGGGAAGTCATTTTAAATCGGGAGGGAAAATATGTCCTTAGTTTGGCTGTTAATGCATTCTGGTTTTTAGCACTGTTGTTCCTTATTTGTGACTTTATATTGGCTTAGTGCAACTTCATATGGACAGTGGTGGACAGCCCATGGTTAGACCCTGCAGCATTTGGGTGTTTCTTCTGTAATGAACTGAAGATTTACAGCTGATTTACAGCTGCAGAGAATCTCATAGGATTTAAGGGTATGGAATGGTTAGGAAGACAACAGTTGAGAGTTTAACAGATCTGCTGTAGACGACACAGGTTGGCTGCTTTGCTTGGCTGCTGAGAAAGATAAAACACTAAGCATCCCATCTTTTCTTGGTGTGAATGTAGCTGGGTTGGGGCTGATGAGGCTCACAGCCATCCCTTCTGCACCCAGCACCCAGATGGGATGCACAAGCTTGTCTTGCTTTTCTGGGCAGAAATCCTCTCCAAGACTTTTATGAACTCTTTTCTTAACAAAGATAGGGTAGCTACTCCCTCCGGCTATAATAATTATAAATGGGCTCAAAGAAGAACAAACACCTTGCTTGCCACTGGAGAGGCCACATTAATGAAGGCAGCAGTGGGCAGCGCACCTCCACGTAGGTAGCTGAGGCATGAATAGAAATCATATTATTCTACAGTTATTTTTTAAACAGATGTTTCCTCGGGTGCTCCTTGAGCCTGTATCACAAAGATCTGTGCATACAAGCTTGGAGCATGATCGTTATCATTACCATGTGTGATATATCGACAGAAAGGGGCTTCTATGAGACGGGCAAACAACGTTTCTGCAGAAGCCCCCTGAGGTGTGCTGGAACTGCACAGCCCAGCAGTTTTAGATGGGAGAGGTCAGAAGAAACAGCTGCCATTAGAAAAAAAGGCTTAGCAAATGCCTCCTCCCAGCCCCTCTGCCCCCAAAAACTGCATGCACACAAACCCAAATGTATATTAATGACCCCTGCTACATGAAACTGTTGTTGCCTCTGGAGATGCAGGAATGTCAAGCTATAGATGTGGATGGTGGAATTCAGCTCTAGTTTGGAATTTATGATTGACAGTGTTGAGAAACCACTATTAACTGTCCCCATGACTTTAATGAAAACGGGCAATGTGATCACAGGCTTTGTTCCCTTTGGTTTTCTTTTGCAGCAGGGCTTGTGCATATGTTTATATGTGAGTTCCTCCCCCACCCCAAAAATGTTGATAATGGCAGCTATTTTGGGGAAGACAATTACTGATGAAAAGGACTGAATGGGTTCTCCCTCCTCACTGGATGGAGGTTCACGCTCTTTTCAAAAAGCACAGAGCAAAAGTGCTGCTGCACCTCCGTGGCTTGTCGTGTGCATTTGTTGTACTTTGGCTCCAGCTGAAATTTAGGGCTTGCAGAGGCCAGCTGGGAATGTCAGATCCATTCCCACTTTTTATATTTTAATTACAAATGAAATAGCCTACGAAAAAAACTGTGTAAATGGTGAATGGCCCATTTATTACATGGAAGCAGGAGTTTGGAGACTTAACTTGTAAGAGGTGGGCAGGAGCTAACATCTTGCAGCAAAACCGTTGGTGAAAAAGATCTCTGATTGTTCCGTCCATGTGAATAAATGCTTGATGTGAAAAATTCAGACATTCACTGAGGTTAATGGTAAAACTCCCCCGGGTCCTTGGGTCTGTTTCTTAAAAGGCTCTTATGAAGTCTGTGGTTGCAAAGGGATATTCAGACATCTCCCTCCAACACACGGTCCTGAGTTGTAGGCACACACTGGGAGGGCTGTAACAGTTCCTATCAAATAAGAAAGATGGTGTGCTTCTTAGATTTTGTAATTTCTAGTGCAGATGCAGTTTAAGCATTGCTCGTGAAAGACATGCAAAAATCAGAACAGTGAAACTGTCGGGGGGGTTTCACTCTGTGTCAAGTCACACTCAGAAAAAGCAATGATTGAAGCACTGATCAGCTTTCACTTTGCTGTAGTTGCAATAATTTAGAGTCACAGAATCGTGGACAGGATTGGATTGTAAGGGACCTCAAGGATCACCAAGTTCCAACCCCCCATCTAGTCAACAACTAGATCAGCTACTAGACCATGGCCCCATCCCATCTAGCCTTGAACGCTCAAGAGATGGGGCAGCTCTGCCAGCACCTCATCACTCTCTCAGTGAAAAAATTCCCCCGACATCTAATCTAAATCTTCCCTCCTTTAACTTAAAACTGTTTCCCGTTGTTCTATCACTATCTAGCCATGTAAAAAGTTGATTTCCCATTTGTAAGTTCTCTTTAAATATCAGAAGGCTGCAATGAGATCTCCCCGCAGCCTTTTCTTCTCCAGGCTGAGCAAGCCCAGCTCTTTCAGCCTGCCTTTACAGGAGAGGTGTTCAGCCCTCTGATCACCTTCATGGACCCTCTCCAAAAGTCAAGTCCCCAGCCCAAGATGCAGTACTCCACATGAGGCCTCAAAAGGGCAGAGCAGAGAAGGATAATCACCCCCCTCTCCCTGCTGGCCACCCCTCGTCCATTGCTTTGCATTGTAGCTATGGAAAGACTTTATCTATTTTATAGAAAAATAAGCTGTTATATGTAAAAGTTGTTTGTGCTGTTTTCAAAAGGCTTATTTTTTTTAAGTACTCTGTATTGAAAAGTGGGACCAAAATCATAGATCACAGATATCCTGAATGGGTTCTGGTGCTATTTTCTTTCCAATTCCTATAATCTCCCTTTGTTAAAAGAAATGAGAGTTAGACTGTGCACAAAGTGAAAACCTCACAAATAAGTTAGACATGTTAGTTCCTAATTCTGTGAGTCTGGGAGGCTTGGCTTTTTTTCTCTTTCTCTTTGTTTCTTTGTTCTTTTTTATTTTTTTTCTTTTTCTTCTTTTTTTCTTTCTTTTTTTCTTTCTAATTCGTTCTTTTTCTCTCTCTTTTTTTTTTCTTCTTCTTTTTTCTTTCTTATTATTAATTATTATTATTATTTGTTGGCATCTTCATTTCTTTATAATTTTAATCTCTTTTAGCGTGCCAGCTGGAAGCCAATATTCTGATTTTATTCCCAGTATTTAATAGCCTCAGTTTCATAGTTTTTCCCCTCCTCTTCCAAAAGGCTAAAATTTTAATTGACACATTCCTGGAAATGTCATTTACACAGTGTGTGGAGTCTTAGTTTTTGTGTAAGATACTCTTCTTAATTGCTTATCGTGTACATGAGTTTTCTGCAGCATTTACACTTACAAATGTGCATTGCACAATAAATCTCAGAGGTTTTAATATTAACATTTTCTCCCCTTTGCGTTATTAGTAGAGAAATCAGCTCTGGAGACTGGCAAACTGTTGCTCAGGGGTACCCTTTCCAAACACAGGGATTCCTTTGTCCCATAAATGGTTCAATTGGAGTAAAATAACTGTATATGACCAATGTCAAGAGCATAACTCCCGAGAAGGAAAGCTGCTCGTGTGTGAGCTGACTTGGAGTTTCAGGTCACTGTTCTGCTCTTAGTGTGCTTCTGAGAAGAGGTGGCAAAATACCTGTGTGTGCAGCAGGACAGAGGAGTTGTCTGTATCATCAAAATATTCTCATCCTGGGATAAGACTGGTGTGCACAAACAGAAGAGCAGGACACTGTCCAAACTGCACACAGTGCAGCTCCCAAAAATGTTTCAGTTCACTACTTCAGCAGTGCTCAGGTGAAGGGCAATTTTATTCCCACTCCTAAATGAGCACAAATGTGCACTGCTGGAGGTTTGAGATGTGCAGATGCTCACAGCTGTGTGAGTTGTGCCCTCGCTGCTCTGGAGCAGGAGTGAGAGACCTTGGGGCTTTCTGAGCCCCTTCTTGGTGTTCCAGGGAGCCAAGCTGTGAGCTACAGAAAGTACCTGGAGCTATTGAACCCTGCATAGCTATTTTCTGTTATCCGCCTTTGTGAATGTTTGTCTTGGGAGAGCAGGATTTTCGCTTGTCTTCATGCTGTATTGTGCAGATCTCAGCAGCACATCCCTGCACCCTCAATCTTGCAGTTATTTCTGACCTAAAGAGGAGAATTAGTTTCAGGTAGCTGCATTTTTTTCTAACTAAAAATGCGGTTCCACTTGGAATAAAACTATTTGTGAGTCTATTTCAACTTTGCCAAACCTTTTCCAATAGAAAAAAAGCATCCAGATTAAGTGTAGGTATACAAATATGTAATGCATGTACCTCTGTCTGTGTATACATCATTTTAAAAGGCAAAAGGCAAAACAGATAATTTATTTCCAGGCTCAAGATTTAAGTAAAGGGGTACGTACTGATGTGTATTTATATTTTAAAAATAGTTTATTTTCATTAAGTGTCGCAGAATTATTTTGTCTGATGCCAACTCTAAACAATTGCTCGTCTTGCTCTTGTTTTAGTATGTTATATTCTTTGTGTAATTTAGACAGGTCCCTGAAAATCAATTATCCATACCAGAGGTCCACTCAATTGACATTTCTGGTGTGAAATGATGGATACAACTTCAAAGAGCAAGCTGCTTAGAGAACGGCTAGTTAGGAGCATCTTTAGGCTTGCACCCTGGCGATATAACATGACATTTCAACTTGTCCATTATCCCTAGAAAATCCTGCATTATATGCTAGAGTGAAACAACTTTGCATTCTCACAACAGTGCAGAGTAGCTCCCATTTCTCCCCTCTTTTTTCAGAGCTGCACTTTATCCTTCAACTTTTGCCTGTGTTACATGAAGATCTCCAAAGTAAAACTAAGTAAAAGAGGTGGGAGCAAAGGCACTTTCTAGTAAGGACAGAAAGAGAAGGGCTTTGAAGGCACAGGGGAATGGTGATACCGCAAGGACTCTGTTTTGCTGTTTCTGGAAATAGAAAGAATATCCTTTAAGAGCAAGTCCTTGTCAGTCCTATTAGAGGTGCAACTAGCTGCTCTGCATGCCTTAGTCTGAATTTCATACAGTATTTGATCACACAGTCTAGATAGGTGTCTGAAAGTGCTTGGCTTTGCCTTACTGATTGGCTTTGCTGTATTCGGCGGTTGTGTTGCATACAAATCTGCAGCGTTTTGCTCCAGAGGTAGCTCTGTTTTATCAGGGAAACACCGATTTCTTTTGCTTATACCTACCTGCTTTCTTGCCAAATCTTCCTCCTTTTCTTTTTATTTTTTTCTATTCTCCCTAATTAAGCCATTAGTAAATAAAATGGATATTTAAATATCTCATGTTCCTGATCCATATTAGATATATAATTTACAGTAATTTTTTAACTGGACAGAATTGTTGAACCTCCCTGGCCTGAAAGATAGTTTTCCTTAACAGCATGTAAAAGAAAGGGAAGCAAGCTTTATCTCTTAGTTTCTTTTCACTCAAAGGCACACTGAGGAATGGAGATGTTGCTTTGCTTGTGTGTTTGACCATCAGTTAGATAATTCTAACCCTAATGGAAGCCGAGGATTAGACATGTTTATAGAGGGAGTAGAATTATGCCCCTTAGAATGGATGCTTGCTTAGGATCACTGCCGTATGAATCACTGGGACTGTGGCCAAAGGTGGGAAAGAACACGGCTGACATTCACAACCCTCCCAGCTATCAGTAAGTACAGCCAAAATAATTACCCCAAGGCATCTGGATAACCCAGCCTAATTAGCAGTGCCTGAAAACGAGTGGGTTGCGTGTTTATACCTGAAGAAATCAAATTACCCTCATACATTTCACCAGGGGCTCTTCCAATTCATTGCTCTGTTGATGAAAGAGGTAGCTATTTACCATAAAGTCACAACCCGGCAGCCTGTGGCTATTCGCCACGTTGAAGAGTGTTACTACCCTGCAGGGAAATTATTCCTTTTACTGGAGTTGAAGGCAATATTCTGTGCACTGATGAGCTCTAATACTTTTATGGTAGGTGGCATGGACTGTAGAATATACACAAACATAGTAACATGCATTTAATTAGATTACTTGTTAATATTGTACATTCGTTTAATTTGGGTAAAACTGCCGTAGCCAAATGTTCACATTGAGCCGCAAATCTCAGTTACCAGATCTGAGATTTAGGGAGAATTTTAACATCATTACTGATAGTAAGAATATCTGTAATTAGAATATTTGATGCTAATGCACTTTGAAAGGAGCACAAAACCTCACATTTCATATAATTCATGAAAAGAAAAATAAAATCGTGGAGTGATTAAGTTACCCCAAACCATCATAATATCTCGCGTCTTTTGAAACACCTCAAACTGTGCATTTAAAGAGTTCTTAGGCGAGTCTCTATCAAGCCCTAGACCTGATCAAGACTGATTAATGCTTAGTTCTTAAATTTAGCATAACTTCCCTCTGTTATGAACAAATGGGGAAACTTCAAGCAGTACTACTATGCGATTCTGTGTTAGCAAGTTGCTATTTAACAGCAAAGGCCCAGGTCTATTTTGCCCTTAAAACCTAAGAAAGGAATATCTAAGCAGACCATTAATACACTAAAGAATGGTTTTATTTCTTTCTTACTGATTATTGTAAGTACTACAATATATTGTGTGAACACCATCTCAAGCAACAGCAATAGTAAAAATGCTGAGATTGGAATTTGGTTCATATTAAAAATTCAGTGACGTACAAATTGACTTCTGTTACTAGTATCTAGTTTGTTCAGAACAAATTTGGCAGGTCTTGCAGCCCCATTCTGGAATTTAATCCTGAGTAGTGATGCATGCATAATAAACTGACTTGCACAGAAAGTTCTTCTTTGTACAGTCTGTGCCAGTGCTTAAAACTCAGAATTCTCAGCATAACAGAAAGGTCCAAAAGGAAAAGTCACATAGCCTTGCCATACTCTGTTTTGAATTGGTTATTGGAATTGGATGCAGATTTGCTTTGCATCTTTTAGATGAGTGAATGAAGTACAAAGGAGATGGGGCTTGTAAAATGGTGCCTGGGTTTATTAAACAAGCATTTCACCTCCAGAAGGCAAGGTTCAGATTGGAGTTTAGTGGCCTCAGCCTAGTCACTAGTGGGCAGTTGCCCACATTGCTAAGCATAACACAATTTAGCTGAAATCAGAACAATTGACAGTTTCTTCTCAAGAGATGTTGCAGACTCATTACTGGAATTGAAGGGGTGTTGGAGGTCAGAACTGAAGCGTATTGGCAGATCTGTGTGGAGGAAGTTTGCAGGGCTCTGTGTGGTGGGCCAGATGGTGCTATTAGAGTCTAACTTCTATGAGTACTAAAATTCACCAAATATCCCTCTTGCCCCAAACCAAACAGCCATGCGCACTCGCAGACGTGCACAAACAGTCCCACACAGTTTAGGGCAGCCAGTGTCTCTGGCATCCTTACCAACTTTCCTACTCATTTAACACCACCACAGATTAGAGGACACAATAATGCAACACTCTGGGCTATTTGCTGAATGTAGCTCATAATGATTGACATGCTCGCCTGTGTCCCGCCTTTGAACTACATCCTATATATTATTATTTTTTGTTATTGTCCTTTAAAATGCTCTGAGATATAACATATGGCAAGTGCCAATGCACCACAGTGCAATGTAATTTAGTCAAATATCAGAACCATAGACATTGCAAATGGAAGGCAGGCAAAATATCTGATCCAAGTGCCTACTGGTGTAATTGACTCAGTCGAGCCAGCCTGTGTCATTAGTCCAATAAACAGTTGCATTTACAACAATAAAACTGAAAAGCATGGAAATTAAAAGCTGTTAGAATTTCCTCTTGTGTGCATTTATCTGCACGAATGCTGTGTACTCCCTGCACAGTTTTGTAATCTGTTTGGTAAAGTGGCATTACAGTAACCTGTGTCAGCCCTGTACTGTATATCAAACAATATCACACTCCAAAGGAGGATTAATCAAAGTAACGGATGCGCTGCTTTAGCACACCATGTCTGTTGTCAATTACACATGCAGTAAGCTCTCAAATTTAAGTTGCTGAGCAGAATAAAATACAGGTTTGTTGTTTTTTTGCTCCCTATCACTAGGTTTAATATATATATATATATATATATATATATAAAGAAAAGAAAAGAACAACAACAAAAACAACCAACCTGTAAATTTTGCCAAGGGTTTCTGGGCGGGTGGAACGTCTCCAGATCCAGGCAATAAGACAGTGAATGTTTGTGTTTGGCCTCAGTGCTGAGTGCCAAAGGCAGCTGACGGACAAGTGTACCCCAACAATGTTTCACTTATTAAAGAAGCCTTGTCAAACAAGCTGAAAGCCCTGCATATAACTGACCTTTCTGTTCACCTCCCATTACAATGAAGATTTGAGCATTCCTTTCGAGCCTTCCAGTGTCGACATTAAAGAATCAGTGTCTTTCCATCTCTGCTGATGTGCCACTAGACCACTTAACAGAAAATTGAGAGAGTATATTACGGGGTGAAAGAGCAGGGTTCAGAGGTCACTATCATTCTCATTAAGAGATGTTTCTATGCAGTGCCCATAGGTGGGTAAATCAATACTTTCTGTCTGAAAATGATCACGCTTGGTAAAGAGCTCTTTAATTGGGCTGTTACTGTTTATGGAGAGTAAGTATTTATGGGGTTTCATGACAATACACAGCAGAGTGGATGATGGCTTCCATGTTCCTTTGCGGGATGTGATATGACAAGTGGGATGACAGAAGATTTTGACATTTCCGACCTCCCCTGAGTGGGGAGAGTTTGAAGTCTTAGCAATCGGCCGGGAACTCCCAAAGTCCCAAACTGGGATCCGTTGTTAGATGCATGTGTTGTTTGAATGGAAAGGCCTTTATTACAGGTAGTTTTCTAAATGTTATCCATTAAACAAACTAAACATTTGTGGTCTGATAGTTTAAGGCTTCTTCCCCTTTTCTCTCCCCACCCTTTGTAGTGACACAGGGAGAGTGTGTTGTGCGTTGCCTTTTTACAGTCAGGAGAGAGGATGCAAGGGTTACGGTAAAAAGGAGAGATGGAGATCTCTCATTCTCTAAACAAAAGAAGACAACATAAATAAGTGAAATATAAAACAAAAGCTGTTCTGGCTGTGGTGGATGAGGACATTAAACTCAAAGAAAACAAGCCTTTATATGAACGGCATAAAATTCTGCTCGGTGTTTAAGAGTACTGTGTAGTTACCTGGTGCAGTCCAAAGGAAAATACATGGCCGTGTGTGCATGTGAATCTGGGAGCATTAGGCAGACTGGGAGCTTCAGACAACCTCATTCTTTCCGAAAGAGAAGTGTTAAACTCATCTTCAATAAATCTCACCAATTCAGATGTAGTGTACACATCCTGACAAGTTATTTATTTTGAACATGTTTTAGTTGAGATTTCTGGGTAGGTTTGGCGGTCTCACAGTGTTGTATCTCTGCTTTTCCATTTTGAGATGTGTATATTTCACAACTTTTTCCAAGGAAGTCCAGGCATTTGAGGTAAGCTGCATGTAGAGAAAATCTGAGAAAGTTTTAGAGAATCTGCTGTGAATTAAACCAGCTGTCAGGATTTTAACTGAGCATGAAATAATAATTGTGCTGCGTTAAAATTAGCATGATGTTTTTCCAAAATCTCATACTTTGGAGGTAGTCTGATGAAAATGTGTTGTCCCCATTACAGGATCCAGTCTGGCATTGTATGAATGAGAATTAGACCCAAAGGATGTGACTGGGCTCAAGTCCTTGCAGTGACTGTGCCTCCAGTTGACATACCCAAGAGAACTTAACGTGTACCTTTTTGGATAGCTCTATCAGAGTATCCTCAGTAATCATATCACAGGCTCATTGTTCAAACTCTGCCCAAATATTCTTCTGCATGAAGATTTCCTATGAGATACAGATATTATAAGTCCCAAAAGGACAATGATGGAAAACTTGATGCAAACTGATTAATGAGGATTCAAATATTGTTGCATTAGTGTTGAGATCATCCTAAGCCATTGTGCCAGGCAGCTTACAGGGCTGAGGATCTGTGGTTTGAGATAGAGAGATTCAAGCACACTGTTTTAGGTTATTTATTGTCTTCCTTTTCATGTGGTGTGGAAAACTTTTTATTGAGCTGCTGTTCGTCTTTTAGGAATATTGCTGATGTACCAACTTGCTGTTAGAGCAAAGTCCATTTAAGTGTAGGGAAATGCTGCTTCCTCTGAGGGTGAGTGAATAGTGGAACAGGTTGCCCAGAGATTCTCTGTTCTTGGAAAGCCAGCTGGGCATGGGTCTGAGCAGCCTGCTCTGCTGGCCTCTGCTTTGAGCAGGGACTGTAGGATGAGATGGCACTGGGCAAACTGAACAGAAATCCAACTGCTCAATCTTTTCTCAGTAAATCTTGCCTGCATGTTGTGCCACCACCTCTCTTCTGGCCATCAGTTACAGGCCAGATATTTAGACTTCTGCATTGCTGTCTCCTGAAGAGTCAAGAGTGCTGCAGTTTAGAAGCTTCAATAGAAGCTGATTAATGAATATGTTCATCCTCAGATGGTTTTCTTTAGCAAGCAGAGATGCTGTATTTTCTACTTGCAAAGGGCAATGTTTCTGTGATTTCAACATACAAGAAGACATACAGGCTTTAGCTTTAAGAAGTCCATTATGGATTGAATTATCTTTTCAGGGGTTGCACATTCAGTTTTGCAAATTATTTATGAATGAAGGCGAGGTATTTAGGAAAGCATGTGTTGTTAGGAGGGAAGTAACAACAGCAAAAACCCTAGGCTCCAGTTTTGATGGGAAATATTACTTCTGGTTATTGTTTCATCAGTAATCCATAATAACTCTGAGGGAACTGCTGCAGTCTGTCATCTCTTGGACAGCTTAAAAAAATGGCATGCTATAGAACTGGTAGGCCCTAAGGGAACTTTTGAATAACTGATACCCTATTTGTGCAATAGATATTTTCCTTGATAACTGGAAATTAAGCTTGCCTGGAAGAAATGTAAATATCATCTCTAATTTGCACTCTGAATTACCATTAAAAATTATGTGTGCACATAATAATATCAAACATTTCAGAGCTTAGAAACCATGATAACACTTGGCACTCTCAGCATCTTCAAAGCGCTTTACAAATATTATGGTTGCATCCTTCCGCCACCCCATATTGTTATCCCTTCTTTGCAGATGAGGCAGGGGGGGTCAGTGAGGTTCCTTAGTGCACTGGGATCATGAAGAGCATGAGTAACACTGTGGGGAGAGAAACTCAAGCATTTGCCCAGTCCTGTGATTAAGCTCCTATAAATAGACTGCCTATAGGTGCTAATTTACTTACAAGTTGGCAAAAATAATATATGCACTGGCAGAAGGGCATATGATATTGCATAGCTATTGTGCCTTCCAACATAGTTAAGATGTAGCTGCAGGACAAAGATTTTGTTTACATCCAAAGAATGGTTGGAAGAAGAATGGAGTTTTCCTATATAGGTGCCAGTAAATATCTTGAATTAAAACCAGACCGATGCATGACTTTAAACATAAACAGGCTAAATCACAGCAAACTCGTTCAGATTAAATCCTGTTCCTAACATGTTCTTAATCATTGTTATTGCAATTGGAGGGGGGGGGGGGGGGGGGGGGGAAGTAAAAGCTGTACACTGTAGAGACTCAGCCTAAATTGACCTTGACCATAGTTAATGTCATGCAAAAGCAGTTCGTTCTGTTAAACCTCTTACTGTCTTGTTTTTTTGATTTTTTTCCTGTGTGAATTCCCAGGTGCTAGACAGTGCTGTGATAAATATTTGATCACACATTTGCAGTCTGGAGTTTTTTTTTGTTTTATAATAGGCTGTGTTCTTGTATTTTGAGTCTGATTCTGGCCTATGGAAGCCAGGAAGAAGTTTTGTGATTTTATGGTGGCAAACGACATTTGGAAGGCAGGTTTTCTGCAGAAGTCCCTGCATGGTCTGAGTGTGCAAGTCAGTGCTAATTGCTTTTGTAAGTCATCTGTAAAAATCCAGCCTCAAGACACATCCCATTCTGGGGGGCACTCCTTAAACGGGCCAAAGGAAACAAGCAGTATTTGCTAAAAATGGTGCTAGTCAGTGAAGGAGCTCTGAGCACTTCTAGCTTCATTTAAGAGCATTAATCATATGTCTCTTGCTCAAGCACTAGTCTTAGCCAGGATGTAGGGTGAAGCTGCCTTCAAACCAGTCTGAAGGATGTCAGGTAAATTCTGTGATGGGGTGAAGGAATTGTGGCCTTCTCTTTTGTGGGGTGAATCCAGATGTGACCAGATCTCACTGCTCAGTGTGGGTTTCCCTAAGGGTCCTGCCTTCCTTTGTGCCCCAGGAGATGTTTGGAGCTGACTCATGGACAAGTTTATTTTTACATTGCCATGGAAGGGCCTCAGTGCTTCCTGGTGACTGTCATTGCCTTATTTTTTTACAGCAGTGCTGACCTTTTGGTGGAAATTCATCCTCCTGTTACCTTTCAGCATTGCGTGATTGTTTGGGCTGCACTGCAGGAGTGTGTTCTTAGCAAGGTTTGCGTGGATTGTAGTTAAACATATGGTACAGATTCCATACAGATTCTAAATCTTGGGATCATAAACTGATATAAGGGAGCCACAGTTCCCTCCCCTTCCTAAATCATAAGATAAAAGGCAGCTTTGGTTTGGTGAGCAAGTGTGAATGTTTCGTAAGAAAGATTTTCCTGATGAGGGAAATTAGACATCCTAACAGGAGGAATGAGCAGCCTTAGGAGCGTGAGAGGCCCTTACAATGGTATACATTTAAAAATGGGATTGGTAGTAAAGCCATCCTAAAAGAGATTTGTTAGGAACTTAATGCAAGAGCCCAACACAACTGTAAGCCGCTCACTTGCAGTTGGTGCAGACTGCACTTTGATAGACAGGATTTATCCCAGCATATGCTTCTTCCTGCATAGCCTTTAATGTCACTTCCGCAGTTCAAAATACATCATAATGCACTGCTGGAAATCCCAGATGTCCCTTCCAAATAACCGGACTTCCAAAGGTTTGGTGGAAAAGTTACAGCTGTTGGGAAGTGACACTTACAGCAACTTTCAAACTATTAGCGATATTATAAAGAAAAAAATAGGAATAACAGTTCTTTGAGCCCCTCATATTCCACAATTTTTTGTGGCCTCTTTCAGATAAATAGTTTTGAAAAATTGTCAGGAACAGAATAGAGTAGCTTCCGAAATTGCATGTTTTCATGACAAAATTTCGAGTGATTTCAGAGGGACTGGGACTGTGATTCTGTTAAATGGAAAAACAATGTTGATAATTAGGTAAAGTGTAGAGACATCTTATTTACAGTACACAAACAGTACAGCGATTGAATTTGAAAGGAAAAAAATACCAGCCAACTTCACAAGGATGTGAGCTTGGATTCAGTAGCTGCAATTCACTAATCACAGAATAATTCAGTAGTGCTGAACAAAAAAAGGCATTTTTTTTATCACCGTCTCCTCCCACTTTGCAAGCGACATTGTCTGCCCCACCGTTTTGTGTCAGAAAAGAAGGAATTTTAGCAAATGTTTGATTTATTAGAAAGTGAATGATTCTTTGCAGCCATGTGGGGCTAGCCCATGTTTCAATAAGACAAATTGCATTGTAGCATTCCACTGGCAGCCAATGATAACTCATGATCCAGACAGAGTCGGTTATACCAGAATGGATGAAAAGTGGGAGCAAAAGGACACATGGCAGAAGAAAAGAAAACACTCCAAGAGCTGTTCTTTTTTTTTTTTTTTTTTTTTTATAGGTTTTCTAGAAATACAGCCCCAAACATTGCTTAAGACACCGTTTTCCAATGATTCAATTAAAATTCTGCAGCATTGCAAGCAGAGCATGGCAGAATAAAGAGGATCGTGCTATCTTCTCTAGTAGTAAATTATCATATTTATACTCAAAAACACACCACTGTCAACTTCAGTCATTTGCGTAATTGGAAAAAGGTAAATGATGTAGTAAATGAGACCTACTGTCAGGTTTTGTTTAAAAATACACATAGTGGCAAATGGTGCAGGTTTAAAATGAATTAATGTCAATCGCGCGAAGCAAAACCCAGGACAAACAAAAGCTGACTGTTCCTGACCTTTACTTAATATTGATAGTTTATCACCGGAGAACTCATTGATTTTTTTTCCAGTTCATATCTGATTATCACTTCAAAATAGCTCTGAATATTTTAAAATAGCACAGCAATAGCCCGTGTCTCTGTTTCCACTGTTCCAGATTACACGTAAATGTTTCTTTATTTCCGAGCAACATAACACTGCTTTTCAAATAGGTGACCTGGCAGGAGCAGCCCCCAAGGTGATGGGTTGCTTCCTGATTGCAGATCTGCGTGTCATGAAGCGCCGCGCTCTGCCCGTCGGCTTTGTTCTGCGGGATGCGCGGAGCAGGAGGGCTATTGAAATATACAGGAATCGTGTTCCCAGGGAGCTGACAGGCAGACCTGAGGGACAGTGCGAAGTGCATACCTGGTAGGTCTAATTTTAGGCCTGCCAGCTCTGACAGTGTCCCCAGAAAAAAAATCTATACTAATTTCTCTGTGACATATAGAGCTGTAAACTGCAGCATTTTTCATTCCACTACCAAAATGTTCTTGTGCATTTTTTTTTTTTCAGTATTATTTAAAGGAACTGTCAAACCTTCAGCATTTAACAAGTATTTTTAAACTCTGTTTTTCAGTGTAAATCTGCCATGCATTCAAGGTATTGTTGCATGAAAAAGCATGAAATAAAGTCTCAGATTGGGAAAGAAATCAACGTTAGATATAAAACCAACTTCTTTATATTGCTTAGAGCTGGTATTGCTCCCCATGGGAAAAGTGCTGCAGTGTGAAAGGTTCTGGGGGCCCTGCATGTGCTGCTGGTGTAAATCAGGAATGCCCTCTGCATTTTGATGAGGCTCTGCAATTTTACATCAGCTCGGGATTTTAGAATGCGTGTTTCAGTGTGTACACTGTGTTGAAATAAAGGCACAGTCATTTTTAATATAATTGAGTAGGCTCATAAGAGGTTCCACTTAGAAGGTAAATTATGGTAACAAGTCAAGAGTGTACTCTGTGTAGTTTTCATTTCAAGTGTATGGTCTTCTGTATTCACTTAACTAGACACACAAATCTAAGCAGACAGATGAGATAGAGGCAATCAAAGAGAAAAGCTTTATTTGGAGCTTATGGTAGTATTGAAGTTTTATTTTGTAGTGTTTCCCCATGAGGCAATCTCAGAAAGAGATGAAGCGATGGATCATAAAGCATTTAATATCTGAATCACTGGCTGTTGATCAACTGAATTTTGGACTCCTCCCGTGTAATTCTGAAAATCTTTTTCCAATTTGAATATTTAGCAAGAGGGCTGAGAAAGGAATTGCTCCGGAGATTCACTGAGGATTCTCTTAACTGCCCCATCTCACATCCAGAGGAGCACAGTGTTGGTGTTGCCTTCCATGCACATACTCTGCAGGTGAACAGATAGCGCTTTTGGCCTTGTTCTTTCCAGAAGGTGATTCCTGCAGCAGGGAATGATGAAGCCCTAAGAAAATATTCTCATAATATGAGAAAAAGTGGCAAAGGATGCATTACAGGGCTTCACTGTAATGGCGTGTGTTAACAGTGCAATACCATTTAATGGTTTTGTTGTAGTACACATTTATAGCCTCCATGTGCTGCAGAGTTTCGAGCTGAAAAACAGCTCTTTGAGTGAGTTCCCACCACTGGGTCACTTAATGTTCACATGCCCACCTGTGGTGGGTAGTCTGGGGTCACCTGTATCTGTGTGTATGCACGTAGAAGTAACTAGCACTTAACTACAAATTTCATGTGCAACTGTTGGAAGGAATAGACTCCTAACCAAAATGAGTAGCCTCTACTCCCTCTAGAAATGTAATCCCTAAACTTCTTCCTCCATACAGAACCTTTAGTTACTGTAATCTGGATCAGGTAGCTTTTTCTCCCTGTGGATGGGCTTATTTTCCCACAGTATAAAATTCTGCTTAGACTGATTTGTAGCTTCAGAAATGGGCACCATGCAGTCACTGATTATAGGGTACCTGACCTAAACTTCTAGAGCTGATGTGTGTCTTGGAAAGGAACTGGACTGATGGAGCTATCTGTGTCATGAGCACAGATCAGCTTGTGTGTGTGTGTGTGTGTGTGTGTGTGTGTGTGTGCGTGTGCGTGCACTGAGGAGGTGTGTGCTGGCCCAACGTGTAATGGTTCATTTCTGGCAGCAGGTATGGAGGTTTCAGAGAGAGGATTTTTACTCAAGAAACAGACTTCTAAAGAAACAGCGTAGTCAGTGATGCTTGTATTCCCCCCAGAAGTCCAGGGAGAGTCTTTCACTCTTGTTTCAGTTCCAGATGGCTGCCCTCTAAGGCAATGTTCCATCTTAACTTTGATCAAGAAACTAGAAAAAAAAGAAAGGCAGCAGATAAATGTTGGATCAGGAAGTATTTGACTTTTTTACATGTACCTCTGCTTCCCTTAGTCATGTGTCAATACCACCTTTCTCCTACCACTGAGAGAGAAATACCAGGGAAAGTAAAGCAAGAAGCAGTGCTGCCGGCCTGCTGTGGTGTACGTGATGATGCTTTCCAGTTGGCCTCGGGTGTTTCTTTTTACTCTGGAACATCTGAGTTAATTTTGGTCTCCATGAGGCTGGAAGATGTTTTGCAAGGGGCACTGGAAAGGTTCTTATACTCTGCCAATAAGGATGTCATTTGGTTTGCAGAGATTTGTGGACAAAACCCAAACCAAATCACAACTGTTCGCTTAAATATGTAATTGCTCACATTTGTGGGGATTTTGCAGCATTCAAAATCTCCTGTCCAGAACACAAGTGGAAAGCTCTGTGTAGCTTGAAGTCAGGGCTATTCAAAACCAGAAAATAAGTGAAAACATATATTTGTGTACTATGGCACAAAACAGCTTTTGCTTTAACTGCTCCATAAACTGCAGTTTATTTTGATTTATTGAACTTTGAGATCCAGTTGATAGGGAATCTTCTACCAAAGCAGGTGAGCTGAGTGCAGTTTCTTTGGCATATTTTCACGTTGTTTCATTCCTGGTTCTACTTTTGCTTTACTTGAGTACAGGGGAAGTGCACTGATCAGTATTTAGGGCTTCCCAAAGAAATTGTTGTGCTAGAAGCTAAGGTGTGAAGTTACATGATGTAAAGAGTGAATATTCTTGGCATGCAGCATGTATTAGAGATGCTTGCTGAAGGGCTTGTCACTGAATTCACGTATAGCTCCAGAACACTGCCCCAAAGCGGGGCTGACCACATCTGAAAAAGGCTCGGGAATGACCACACTTGCACTTCAGTGGGCAGTCAATCATTAGAGGAATTAATTCAGAGGAAAAACAGATCAAAAAGAGCAGCTATTAACTATATAAACCTGTACCCCTTGCAGAAACAGAAAAGAGCTCAAAAAATCTATTCCCTCTACCGCTTTTGTACAGTAATATTTCTCAGCATATTCGTACCTTATTCTTCATAGAAATCCTTATGTGAGTTCTTTGCTGTACTAAAATCTACTTTCTCAGAAAAATGAATGAATCCTCAGGCTGTGGTCTCACTCTTACTAGTGCCGATGACAGCAGTCCCGGGGGCTTCACTGTAAATTAGATACCCTGGAAAGAGACGGAGCGTCAGAATGGACCCGACCTCCCTGCCATTTCTTGGAGCAAACTCGTGCTCTCCTTGCCATCTCTGTTTTGCCTCTGACAACTTTCCCAGTAAGATCTCCCCTCTGCACACTCGTGCTCTCCCCTTTTCATCCCACTTCACAAAAGCAGTTCAGTACAGGTATCAAATGGTCCGATGTGCTTCTCCTAAAATACAGCCCCTGGGAGCTCTCGGGGGGCTAATTCCCATTCTGTGGGTGCTGGAGGTTATTTTCCAAAGTATGTTTTGTTTTAATTCTGTTTTCTTTCTTTCTTCTCAGGCTCTGTTCTCATAACTCCATCCTGTCACTCTTTTGATCAGTCGTACACCAAGTGTAACATAACTCTGTGATTTCATTTGGTACCGCTTACTTCATACAAAAAGGAACTCACTCTTCAAAGAAAACTTTTATTTCATTGTCTGCTGCATATGCAACTATTCCCTAAGGAACAGGGTTATTTATTATTTCGCTCCCCCTCTTTGCTTTCCCTGTTCCTCTCCAAAAGACTAACAGACACTAATCTCCTTTCATCGGGTTCCCTTCTTCCTAATTTTTTCTTCTTGCACAAAATGCTCACCACTACCTTTAACACCTTATTGTGTCTGGAGTGATAATTACTTTCAGTTGCCACAGCTGGTGCGTGGAGAGCCGTGCGGGGCCCTGTAAATTGGGAATGGGCAACCTGGGTGGGATTGCAAGAAAATACAGAGATCTGCCCTGCAAAATCAGAAACCACAATTAAAGGAGGGATAGTTTTGCTTTTCAAATCTTACTCTTTCTCTTTCTTTCTTTCTTTCCTTCCTTCTTTCTTTTATTTTATTTTTTTATTTTTTTCCATTTAATTCGTATTTGGGACATACGTTTACGGAGTCACCCTGCAGCACTCTTTGATTCCTATGTTAGAGAAAGGGATCGGCTGTAGGGCATGGATGCATGTGTGAGAAAGTAGGAAAAATACGAGGTACTAACCTGAATCCTGTAAAGCTCACATATGGAAACAGCACACAGACATAGCTGAGAGAATCCTAGGGGAAACATGGGTCTGTCTGTGGGTTTTAGGGTCCTTTAGGGCACTATTACTGCTTACTTTGACATCAACTGTATTGCTCTGAAGTCCAGGAGTCTTGATTCAGTCGTTTGCATGTCTTTTGTTTAAAATGTTGAGTTGATAAGGGATTTTGGAATCATTGTACCAGTGAATGTGAAGGTTGGGTTATAATATTCCAAAAAATAACACTTGCTAACATATATTTCCCTTTTCATTCTTCAGTTCTCCTGTAAGCAGCATTTGGAAATTAGTTATAGTGTTATCAGTGTGTTTTTGTATGTAGTTTGACTGCTTTGCTTCCTCATGGCATGTTACGAACCGGTTTATTCTCCAGCTAACAGTGACAAAATTGGCATACGCTGTTCCCTCCATTAAAATTAGTGCTTTCTGAGGTTAGTTTGTGCCTGCTTTCTTAGACTTCTGGAAGTAAGGACTCATAAATTATTTAATATGCTTTTTGAGAGGCTTTTAATAAAATGCTTACCATAAGCGTCACTGCTTTGGGCATGCTGGCTCGAAACCCTGTATTTTGCCTGTTGCCTGATCTCCCACCATGTGGCTGACAGAGGTTCCCATGCCTATGGAAGGTCAGCAAAAGTGGGGTCGGTAGTGCAGGAGTGACTCGGTCCTCTGCAACTTTCAGACAGGTGAACAAAAACCATGAATAAGCCGTCCGTCTTCATTCAGTTCCCATGCTTACTTAGGTTAGAGTTAGGGTTGGGGTCAGGAGAAGTGTTAAGTGTCACAAGCTGTGGTATGTTGGGTTTTCGGGTGGGAAACCTTATGCGGTTTTCCTTTTAAAGCTGCAGTTCTGTGAGTCAGAAAAAAAAGCAGAGAGAGAGCAGTCAAGATGAGTGTGGTACTTCGCCATCCTGCAGATAAAACAAGCAAAATATCACTAGCTTTGAGGTAATTATTCTTTTTGATTTGCAGGCAGTGCTGAATTCCCAGGCATCTTTGGAGTCAGGGTCCAGGTCCGGGTGAAGGTTACGGCTAGGATTAGGAGGAGTTAGGGCTTTTAGCTTTGATGGACTGTGGTATTTTGCTGTTTCCAGAAAAGTAAATTGAGGGACAGTATCACTATCTTCAAATTCATTATTCATTATTTGTGGGCACTATGGGTACTTGTGCATATTTTCACTAAGAGATACTGTTACAGTTAGGTTAAGTAAATAAGGGAAGGTAGGGCCAGAAGTGGGTACCCACATACCAGCAGATAAACTGAATCGGTATCTTGAAATGTATCATTCCTTAATTCCAGGCATTATTACCATTAGAAGCTGAAAAAAACGTGCTATTTTAATATCCTGGCATGCAAATCTTTCTGGGGGCGTTGGGATGAGGCTGTAAGAGGCATCGCTAATGGAAAGAATTGAGCTGTGAGAGGTCCAAGATCAGTGATGGAAGCGATTTCGATTTCATGTCAGGAATTTTGAACAATAAATAGGGTTATTTCTATTGGACTTGGAAAGTCTGACTCTTCCCACACTTCTCTGCAGTACCTCCTTTATCTACACTGTGACTGTTGGCTTTCTACCTGTCTTTGAGAAAAAAAAACTATTCCTTTTTGTACGGTGCATCATCTTTGCTGATTTAGCCCCGTGTGAGTAGTTCCCGAGCTGATAAATGCTTACAGAGTTTCAAGATTTCAACACTGCATTTAGACAAATCCCAAGTTCAAATGTCGTTTTCAGTGTAGCAATGATTTTTTTGTGTGTGTGTGTGAAAGAAATTGCCATCTTTTTCTCACAGCAATTTGCTCCATTAGAATTTCCAAATAAGCATTACAGTATTGAATTTGCTAGAGTTGAACAAGAATCCCAGCCACTTGACCAAAGCAGTATTTCAAGAATATATCGTATTTCTTTTAAAGAAGATAATGCAATGCGGTCATCTTCTGCTTCACTACAGGTATAAATCCTCTAAAACCATTGCAGATGTGGCGGAGATATTGCAACCCATTAACCTAACCAAACAGAGCTGTTTTTCTCCTACAGGGCTTGTTGTTTTTTTTTGCTGCAAGCGAGGCTATATGTGTTAGGTATGTGTATATAATCTGTATGCGTTGTGGCATCGAGTTCCTCTGTCTAGACCGTCTCTCTGTGAATTAATACTGAAAGAGGGTGACTTACATCCTTCTCTTGCCACCTCTCACGTGCTTCAATTGCTTGGATATAACTCAGTAGGAGTGTGAATGGTAGATTCTGCCCCTAACAAAATTACTGTTATTTAATACGGTGTGTTAATATGTATTTAAGATTCCTCTCTGTTGCCGCGTATGTGAACGGCTATGATGCGTTTTGCTGATTGTGGATGTGTCCATCAGGCTGGATTTCAGATGCATGCATTTATGAATCTGGCTTATATGCTGAATGCAGCATTTTGTGCAGGTCACGTGTTGTATACAAAACATCTGAGAAAATGCTGCTCACAGTCTTACAGATCTTAGAAATCCCTTCCATATGTCTAATCTTAAATCCTTTCCATATGTCTCCATCTATACATGAGCACCAATTAGTCAATTAATCTGCCACCTTTATTTAATTAGGTAATAAAGAAGAACTTTTTGAAGTTAAATCTTATTTCATTTTTCCGGGAATCAAAAATGACAACTAGTAGCAGCAACAAATTACAAGATAAATTTCATAATCCACTTGGTGAATACATTAATATTACAGTATTTGCCAAGTTAAAACAAGTCCAACATTCAATATTCTCCTTTGCAAACAAACCACATTTACATGAATCCTAGCAAGATTTTTTTTAAATACAGAAGTGGCTCTTTGTAGCAGTCCTGGAAGGATTGCGAGACATTTTGACTCTTCAGCGTCCTTAGAAATTAACCCTGTGTTAATGAAAGTTCATAAGCAAGAATCCTTATGCAATGGAAATCCTCCCATGCCCCCTTTAGAGTAGCTATCCAGTCACTTTGCAGTGCCTGAGCAGCACAGGGTAACCAGACCAGGGGCTAAGGTGCTGGCCCAGTATGTCTATCTCCATTGAACCTATCTCATTAGCATGCCTGTGTGTTCCCTGAAGACATTCCATTTCATGTGAAAGCAAAATATAACAGAAACTGGATGTTTCTGGGTTGGCTGCTGGCAGCTGTTACCTTTCGGGGGGGGGGATAGAGATGGGGGTGGGGGTGGAAATTACTTTGCCAGGTCCAGACCTAGAATAAATGAAAATAGTGATGTGGAAGCCCACAGAGCAATATCACTTTGCACCTAGGGAGGATTTGTCCCATGTATTTCTTACTTCAACAGCAAATAAACTCAATATAGAAGGCATTAATATTTTTAAAAGGTGGAAGGGATGTTATTTGCCTTTTGCTTCTAGCAGTACAAGAAAATTATTATTATTATTATTATTTTCACAAGAAAATAGTTTTCTAATAATAACCCAGTATTAAGTGTCAGGTAATTGCTTTATGATTTCCAGAGCGTTATTGCAGCCAGCTATTGGGAACGGGGTCAGATTTCCAACTCACTGCAGAAGAGATGCTTTTATTGGGTTGAGCATTGTTATTTTCTGTCAATGAATTATCAATGTCTTTGAAGACGCCCAACTTTCGGGTGGCGTTTGAAGCCTTATTAGCACGCGGCTTATTGGATATAGGACAGTGATTTGGAAACTGGCTTTATTTTATGTTTGGATTTTTTCTCTGAATCCAAGGCGAACAAAACATTAAAACTGTTCAAGGGTTACATTATTATAAAACTATCAAATCGCAAAATGATCAATTATGTGTACAAAAACACATATATAAATTAACTGTCCTCCAGCAGGTTTTCCATATGAACCCATATCTGGAAAAAAAGCCCTCTCAGCTCTCGGACAATTGATGTGTACAGAAAGCCATTTCTTTTGCATGTTTTCCAAAGTGAAAAAAGAGATTTTAAATGATTCATTTCCCAACATGTGGATCGCACTTGGATACAGCAGTGGAAGCAGTTTATCAGAATGTGTCTATTTAGACAGATGCAATAATAACATAATATTTATTTTATAAGTGATGGAAAAGAGTGAACAGGAAGGGGAAAACACAGCTAATATTTCCAGCTACAAAATGGACTTTAGGTCTTATCACAGCGAATATTGTCATGTATATTGGTGCTCCCAACTTTGTGGTGGTAAAATAAAGCGCAGAGGTTTTTTTTTAGGATGTGGGCCTTGGAGATTTTAAAGTTGAGCAAAAGAGATTAGGATTCTATTTTTTTCTCCTGCTCCTAGTTTTTCATATTTATGTATTAAGCTGCTTGTATTAAGCTCTTCACTAAGTAGTATTTCTGATCTATGCTGCAATTTGTCATGACATTTCTCTAGGCAGCTATTATAAAGATGTCTGCTTCCCTTTTTTTTTTCTTGCGCAAGAAAGTAGACTGCAAATAAGTCACTTGATTTTTAAATTACTATCAATTAAGAAAATGAAGTGTCAATGTCCAGAAAATTGATAGCTGAATTCTGATCTTGGATCTGGAAAATACTGAGCCATAAAATATTCATCTACCCACCCCCCGAAAACAAACAAACAAATAAGAAATAAATGCTGCTGTTATGTTCATCTGCCCAACACACGTTGTTTGTGAATGTCACCAGAGTCCCATTATTAACAATATTGAAAAACAGGTGTTTGAGTGAAACAGGCAAACATGCACATGATCCGGTGATCACCTAAGCAGGTTTTAATTCAGAGGCTGTTGGTGCTGAAGCTGATTTCCAGGTCTGTTCTGTGCAAGTCACAGAAACTTGCTCTGGCTCCATCAGATCTCGGATATTTGCTGCCAGCCCTTCCCAATAAGGCACAGCAGCAGCCGGCACCACGTCCAGCCCCAGAGGAGCAGCACCTGCTTGTGTGGGTCCTTCCGTGGCCCCTTGGCAGAAAGAAAATCTGCCCTCTGACAGCAATGCCCTTGAGTAAGACAGAACTGACATCAGCTTTGTGAAAGGGAGCTGGGGGCGAAGGACACCTCGCCTTGCTTAGTGACATGGGTGGCACGGCCAGAGCCCAAGCCAGGCCATGGGCAGGCACAGTGCTTTAGCTCTGATGTCAACCCCTCAGCTGGGTTTTCTGTGGTTTTGAGAATTCAACATACTTGACATCTGGCTTTTAGGATGTCTGAGCACATTCCGACCCAGAGCTGGGCTCCCTCTGCAATAAGCGGTTTCTGACCGGCCTCCCTCCAGCTGGCATTGCAAGCCTGCTGTCCGCAGAGCAGGAGCCCACTGGGAGCAGGGACAGTTTGCTTGTCTTCATCAGCTGCACTGAAAGTGGGCAGAAAAAGGGGAGCATTTTATGGACGGTCAGTTCGCTAAGTGGGAATTCTACAAATGATCCGAACGAGATGAGAAACATTCTTTCAGTCTAATAGAAAGCCTAACTGAACCTTTCCCATTCTTGCAAATGATAAAAAAAGGGGAAAATAAAATAGAGAGAAGCTGAAATCCTGTTGTGCTAATGGTGGTGATGGGTTTGATCGAGACTACTGAATTTCATAGGAAGTTACTGTGCAATTCAACAGGCTTTGGGGCAGGACGCAGCATCTTCATTTTCTCTACCCAAGCTCTTTTCTCTTTGCTTTTGTTTTTATTTGTAATTTCTGAGGTCAAGATATCGCGTATGCTTTGTCTATGTGTACATCTTCACGACTTATTTAATTAGTTGGGTCTTAGGTAGTAAGGGTGATCGTTTTTGTAATGCATGCATTTCATTTATTGTTAAATCAAAAGGTTTACCAGTTAGTTTATGCAGCAGGTCTCTGCTGCAGGTTGAACATTTCCTCCTATAGCAATATATTCGCTGAGATGTTGCCATTCCTTTTTCATACGGTGTGATGTCCAGAGTAAAAAAGAAAAGAAAAGAAAAAAGAAAAAGAAAAAAGGAAAAAGAAAAGAAACAAAGAAAGAAAAAAGGAAGGAGGAGGAGTGAAAGCTTTGTAAAATTCACTTCTTTTATTCTTAGGTACTGTAAAAAATCTCGTCAGAGCACTGAACTTGCATTGTTTCATTAAGGAAAAATCCAGTGGTTTGATTTATAATTAAGGGCTGCTGATTTACATTTTATTTAAGTGTAGTCTGAGCAGACAATGAGCTTTTCCTGAATCTGCAACTGAGCGTTAGAAAGGAATCCAGTCAGGGCTTGAAGGTTACAGAACTGTGTAGTCTGCAGCATACTATCATTAACAAACTTTACCTGCTTTATCTCCGCTCTCAGTCGCTAATCCACACTTCCCTTTCCTCACAAATGAATTCCACTACAGCCCTGCACTAAATACCAGGTGGGGAATCTTTACTTACTGAAATATTAATGGAGCAGGCTTTTTTTTTTTGCCATGAGCCAGACTAGGTTTTTCAGTGGTTCGTTCCCCCTCCGTCTAACAAAGGTCCCTTCACAGCAGCCGGCTTTGTGAGAGCCGAGGAAGCGCTGAACACGTTAGAAACTGAGATATGAGAGAACCCAACAAAAAACCTCCTTTATAGAAAAAAAAAGATACTTTTGAACTTCAGAGAGGATGCGGCGCTTGCTTTGCAGAGAACACAGGGCTGGAGGATTTTTTCTTTGCTTTTTAACAGACATATGTAGCGCATTTGTTTCAGTTTTATATCCGCTGTCACAATTGTGATGGTTTTATTCAGGTTTTAAACATGCTTCGGCTGGAAACCCTACATCTTTAAATTAGGCAACCTCGGTGCCTTTGCGATTTCCCTCGCTGCACTCTCTCACCTTACCCAGGTGCATGTTAAATCAGTATTAATGACAATATCATTCTTCTGCAGTCATCTCCTGCCTGCAATTTGGTTTTAATTACCCACCACGTTGTCTTTCCCCCTCACTGACAGCCATTAAATAGGGAATGACACCAGAGCCGTGGTGGTGTCGAATAGACACTTCACCGGGGTGGTTGGGTCTATTCTCCTCTCCTCTTCTCTTTCTTGTTTTCTTTTTCCTAAATAATTAAAAAAATATATCCTTCCATAAAGCAGGCTGCAGTGCCTCCTCGTGGCAACAGCGAGAAAAAAAACAGAGCTGCTTTCACTTCTGGTGCTGCTTTCTTTGGCTAATTTAGAGCTCCTGGAGAGAGGGAGGGGGGGTGGGGGGGGAAGAAAAAGCACCATTCTTTACGTGACAGGGGGAAAAATAACACTTAGGGATTAAGGGATTGGGGCATATTGAAGTGTCTTCTCATTGAAATCTGATAGTAACTTCAGTGTATTCCAGGCTGTGTGATGTGCTGCCCCAGAACACAGTCCAGTCTGTCTGTCTGTCCAGGAACCAAATCCCGGGGCTGAGGGGCTCGCAGGGTGACCCCAAGGCAGGCATGAGGCTCAGGCAAGGCTAATAGACTCTGTTCTTGCCCCTGGGTTAGACAGGAGTGTGGCTGTGATCACACAGAAACACATGCGCTCAGTAGTTTTCATAGCGGACATAATCTTATAGGAGGTTTCAGAAATCTTCTAAGTTCCTTTCCCTTTTGACAGTGGTTTGCTGTAGTTTTGCCCTGCACGCCCCGCTCCATTATCTGTGTTTATGCCTAGGGGAGAATTTCACTACGTGAACCCAATTCCTGTTGAAATGATTTAAATCTCGAATCATTGCGCTAAACTTGGTGGCGTTAATCTTGATTTATAGTGCTGTAGCTGATGGTGGAACTCGGTCCGAGATATTTCCTCATTCTGCCCGGTCCCATTCTGATCTCTGTGCAACTTCACATCTCAGCGAGGTCCACTGAAAGGAGGAAGGGGAGTGGGCAGAGATTAGCAGAGCAGCATTAGGGTAAATATCTGTCTTCTGGGAAATGAGGGGGAGGAAAGCAGGCATTCTAGAGGAGTAAACAAAACTTTTAAGTTGAGAAAATTCTTATTTTCATCAGAGTATTAGGTAAAAAAAAAATACTGCTTATTAGGAGGGAAAAAAATCAGAACACACAGGCAATTAAGCTGGTGGAGAAGGTTTGCAAAGGATAAGGACGATCAGTGCCCATCCACATTCTGCTTCTAACATGGATAGTATTTGATCTTGTTAAATGTCAGCTGCATTGATTTGATTTGAGGGGCCTAGATTGCGAATCATTAAATACTTGCTCTGTAAATTTGTTGTCTCCCTTACAAGAAAATTTGTGACTGAAACTCAAGGCTTGTAGCAGTGAGTCTACCAGGAAGGTTTAATCTCTGATAGCGCTTTTATGTATTGGTTTACAGCTATATAAGAGCCCAGTTAGAATGATATTTTTTTGCTTGCTTTGCTAATATGAAACTTGATGCTTGGAAAATCTGATAAGTGAGTTTCATTTCCCTGGAAATTTATTGCTTCTATTTCCAAGTGCACGGAAATAAAACAAGTAAAAACAATAAGCAGTCTGTAAGGAGGGTATTAATGAGGGGTCACTCTTTTCTCATGTAGGCTCAAACTCAGGAGAAAAGGAGAAAGGAGTTGCTTTGGGGGCAATCTAAATAGCTGGCGCTGTATATTTTGTGTTATTTATTTGGTAGGAACAGTTCTTTTCTACTCCTTCTTTAAAACCCGCTCTCCAAATCCTAACAGGATATTTATGACAAGAAATAAAGAATCTTTTCTTCAGGTGACGTGAATCCCTTTGACTTCAGCTCACGGACTGGCCAATCTTTAGTTGACAAAAGACTATTTATGCCACATCGAGCATCTCCGAAATTCAGAAGAGCCCATTTGTATATGGAAAAAAGATCCTATAGAATTCCAGTGTCCCATCCTTAGTGGAGAATTGCATTATGTTTATCTAATTCCATGTTCTTTCATTTGGAAATGATGGTGTTCTTCACTTCTTTGTGGTTATTGCAACACAATGCTAAAAAGCTGCCAAGTTCCACTCCAGGACTCATTATATTCAGTAATGGTGGAAAAAAATTGCTATCTATAGAGCATTTTATATTGGAAATGAACTGGGCTTCACAGCAATGCAGATGTGCATCCTTGTGGATCCAGTTGCTGAATCAACACCTAAATGACACAGGCTGTCCATTCCAAATGCAGGACGGAGTGTTGGGAAGATAAACATGAAGTGAGATCTAAGGCAGAAGACAAAATATCCTGAAACATGACAGTAAGAGACTCTAATGGAGGAAAATGTCATTGCTAACAATGTCAGTTAAGTGTTCAGATTTCTTCTTGCAACAATTCCCCGTTGTTCCCCTTGTTTGCTAAGGGAAGTTGTATGCATTTTAGCTCTCTTAATTTTTCATGATGTGCAGGAGTGACTTAGTTGCGTGTTCTAAATGTGATTCCTTTTTTAGATTCCATTGGAGGTTTATTTTTAATTTTATTTTCTCTAGGGAAAGGTGTAAAGTTTACTCACAATTTACCATATGCTTTGCATCTCCTCTAAGATTGCTTTGGTAGAAAATACTGTATTCTGCAGTTTAAGTCTCGTGAGTTGTGAAGAATCAGAGAGAGGACTGATGAAGTACGTGAGTTAAAAAGATAGTAGCTACTTGGAAGCTCTTTTCTGTCCTAAAGCAAACTGCTTCCAAGATGTAGTTGAGAAGGAACTATGGAAAACGTAGTTTTTCAGGTTATAGGCCTACAAACATTTTGTACATGTAGAAACGTAAGATAAGTAAGTAAATGCTTTGGTCTCACAAGGACTGCTTGCAAATGGGAAGTTTTTTTATGCCTGTAAGTGCCTGGAAGATTAAAACTGTAGCTAATGTTTGAATAATGCTTTAATCCTCCATAGTGGTGCAATCCTATGGAGTTTCAGATGACTTCACCTCAGGAGCTGAATGTGCAGATGAAGTTTTGGTTCATTAGTTAGGCTGGTTTTATATTTTGATTTTCCAAAGGATTTTTTATTTTTATTTTTTTAATTAAAAATGTTGCAAAATTCATACTGAAACCCACTTCATTCTGTGCTGGACATTTTAGCTTTCAATACATGCAGTTTTTGTTTATTTTTCCTACATGTAAACAAGTCCGTCATTTAAGTCCTCAGATTTAAACTTTCCTATTCTACTTATTCCAGCTCTAACACAGAAGAACAAGTGAATGAAATGTAGACAAAACCTCCTTTCTAAAAATAATCTGGACTTTTCCTTCTCCTCATTCGATGTTTTCCTGCAATCACAATCAATTTGCACAGCGCTTTGAAGAACTTCACATCACTGCTTATTGTAGCAGACTGTAGGACTCAACTCACATTCCACAGAAGGTACTGAAAGCATTATTTTTTTCAACTCTACTGAAAGCAGATTTAAATCTTATACACATTATAGGATTCCTAACTACAGGAATTATAGGAATTTTTCTGTGTCCGTAGGACCACACAATCTACAATTGCTATAGGCTTTTTCAGGGAACTATTACTCATCCTCTGAACCGAGTAGGGAAGTTTATGACAGTCCTGGCAAACATTGGGTTTAATGAATGTTTTGGGGAAGTGTCTATGTTTATGTAGGAATTAGTGGAAGGGCATGGAGAAGACATTATGAAAAACTAAGACAGGAAAGTACATCCTGCAGGACCGGTGAAGCAAAGGAAGAGCGGGGAGAGTTGAGCTTTTACACCCAGGGATCAATCATGATCCTTTTTGTCCAGAGAAGTGAGGTTCTGTTGTAGCAGTTGGGAATGGGATGAGAGAAGACTGCGCTGAGCTTCTGGTTCATCCAGCTAATTGCACTGTGTGCAAGCAAGGACATTTCTGCTGATATTCTTGGTTTATTTGATTCTGAACCACCTTTCCTCTTCTCTCTTTCTGCACACACTGTTCTAATGAAATCCTTAAAGCAATCTTTGTCATCTAGTGCCTCTTTGACACTGTTTCTTTGTGCATAAAATAGAAATACCACTGTGCTAACCTGCTACTCTGAGAGACTTACCATGGAGCGTGGGTCTGTTTATTTTGCTTGCTTCCATGTGTGCACTTGGAGGACAGGCAAGTAACCATGGGTGAAACTCACCTCTGTGCTGGGTAAACATTTAAACTTTATGATCCTTGTACTAGCCCTGTACATCAGGAGGAATTTCGTCCTCCATAAATGTAAAGTCTTGCTGTGTTATTATAGTTGTCTCTCCCTATTTACCATTATCTTTGAACCCCCTCGCCATCATTAAGCTTTCTTTTAGGGTCCAGGCAAATGTCATTCTCTTCTCCTCTTTCTCTGACTGGCCTCTGGTTATATTAGGAAATAAAATTAATCTCAAGGGGAAAATAGCACTTAAAATTATTACTACTGTTTAGCTTACTAAAGTGATTTGCTCTCTGTGACCTGTCTCAGTCTGATCCTTGTACAAATCAAATCAGCACACAAAATAGCACTTAGAAACTGTTTCCAGACTCGGAATTTCACAGCTCCTGAACCTTTAGAATGTGACAGGCAAATCAAAAATGAAAATATTGGTTTATCTGTCTCTTTAGATCCCAGACAGTGCCTCTGTGCTTTTTTTTTTTTTTTAAAGGCATGTGATTCTCCCATGCTCTGTATTAAGTACATGAACAAGCTAGTTGACTGTAATGCCTCTAGGTGAGCACATGCTTAAATGTTTTGCTGTGTGGGGGCAGGAGGAAGTTTCCAGCCATTTCCAAGCCTATTCTTATGTTGGGGATTAATGTCACTCTGACCTCAGCAGCTTCTCATTAAGCTGTCTAAAAATATTAACTCTTAACAAGTCCCTCTTCTTTACTCTTATTCAATGGATTTCATCAGTGGGCTGAAGACGGCTTGCAGACATACTCAAGTGTTGTCTTATTTCTCTGAGACCAAGCTGCATCCCAGCTGGGAGCATGTGCAGAGCTCAGCACCGTGCTTTGTGCAACACCCTGAGCTCCAGGAGCTGTGTGTCCACATGGTGTGGTCAAAGACACCAGCAAGGCATGTCTGCAGCATGGTCATCTTCACCAGTTCTGTGTCTTATCAGAAAATTAGTGTGATTATTGTGCTTATATGCCAGCAGTGTTATAGGTCGCACCTAGCTCACACCATATGGATTTGGGCATCTGCCTGGTGTACAGCATCACACGGAGCAGTTGGATCCTCAGGGCAAGAACTCCACGTGTGACACAAGGCAGTTCTTGTGACACTGAGGGAACATCGCTCACTAGCACAATTCCTTACACAAGTGAGCTCTGACACCACTGCTTTTCCAACCTTGTTGGGGTGAAGGATAGCACAAGGATGACATATGCTGCTTTTTCACTTGAACTCCTTCCCGTACAATTCAGTGGATACATATTAACGTCTGTGAAATTTAAGCAGCATTACGGAATCGACGACGATTTGCTCGTCTTCTGGTGACCTCTTGTGGAGTCATTTAGAAATTAGGCTTGATCTGTTGTGTACAGTATTCTCCAGAGAGAGAAAGACCAGAGCTATGATCCAGAGCACTCCTGGATTTACTGGCACGGGCAGCAGAAGGACACACAGTCTGCTGCTGGCTTGTCATATTGGGTTTGCTTGTGTTTTTGTGCTCAACCATTTCAAACTTGGTGCTTCATAAAAACCAGCCTGTCCTTGACTCTCAATCATAGGCTTACCATTCAAGAAGTAGTGTTAAAATCCGAAGTATGTTATAGAAATATACCTGTACCTTATGAGAAAGATCCAAGCTTTTGTGTCACCCCATTTTTTAAACTGTTGTTCTGCACATGTGGTAGACATCAGTGTGATTTCTAAGCTTTCAAGGTGCGACTAGGTGTGAATTGTTTAAAACAGGGCTGCCACCAAGTTAATATCAAAGTTTGCATTTGGTAAATCTAAAAGTGATTGTTCTTCGCCCCCTGCCCAAATCTGATGCATAAAATCGAAACTTTCCATGCCATTCACATTATCTTTTGTGCCGATTCTGCTCAAAGCCAACCTTTATTTTTCATTAATTCTCACAGGGCTTGAAGCTGTTCCCAATGAAACCAATTGCCAAACTGACTGTGGAAGCCAGATCAAATCTGTAGTGTAATTTCCCCCCTGCTTTTTTATTGTCCTTGCTCCAAGTCATTCCTGTCTCATGCAAACTACAATAACTATGGCAAGCATTTACTTATAGGAAAAATTATCTCAACTTCCTCTCTGTGCAAATAATATCTTGCAATGCACTGTACTGAATAGCATATTGAGAAATGTTATTGATTATTTGGAGTTTAACATGATAAGCCATTCCATTCTTCTCTTCATTGAGAGCAATTTATTCTTCCACTCAGATAATATTATAGTACTCAAGAAATAAATAAATAAAACCAATGACCTATTATCAGGAATATCTCCCTTGCAAAGATAGCTCAAAAAACACCCACTCAGGTCAAAGGTTGGGTTATTATTTTTTTTCCCCTCATTTGTTTTGTTTTTCTTTTTCTTTTTTTCTAGCGTTATTACTTGGTCAGAAAGCAAAAGGTTTGCTGTTCTTTGCAGGCTTGAGGGAGAATATGAATGTCATAAGTATTTCATTTTCATAGCACATCTTGCATTGTTCCTCACTTTCAGACCTTGCCAGCAGTCAACACAGTAGTAAATTTCAGCACCTGTGGACCCTTTTCAGTAATTTATGATTTCCATTAGATTTCCATTAGAGATGGACTAAAATGGCTTAGAAAAGTGCTAGCACCTTCAGCCATACGGATTTTGCCTGTCTTTGAGGAGGGTGTGTGCTATATGCTGCCGTCTATGCTTATGCTTGCTGCCAAAGGTTCAGGCTCTCAGTTTAAGCTGCCTGATCTCAATGCCAGCCAAGATGTCTCTTGGAAGAGGAGGCACCATATTGGAAAGAAAAAATAAAAGGGCGGATAGAAAATACAAAAGCAGACTATTTTATAAAAATGGGGCTGTTTCTCTTGTTTTCTTCCTGCAGGATTAAGAGTACAGTTTATGCTCACAGTGATTAGTATTTTGTGTTGCTAGAAGCATCTGCATTTTCTACAGACCCAATAGCAATACTTCTGTCAGCAGCAGTCTGTCCTGAGCCTTGTGGGCGCCTGTCCCCACATCTCTCTCTATCGCTATTATATACTTGTGGTATGTGACAGGGTTTGTTGTTGTTGGATTATTTGGTGGTTGTTGTTTTAACGTGACCAGGAAATTTTTTGGAGGGAAGCCTTAAGGTATCTATGTAAGAAATTTGGTTTCCCTATGATTAAGAAATTGGCTTTATATTCCCCCCAGGTCTAATGTGAGCTAACTGGCAGCCCGTGTTGCTTCCAAAACTAGTATTGAACCTGGAAAACCTCCCAGCTTTCAGCTCTCTATGCTTGCCACAAGCTGCGTTACGGCTGCAAATGAATCACAGCGAATAACTTAGTCATGAATTGTCCGTTGGCATTGTATCATAGCTTGAATATATTTCTCATAATAGCTCACGATAGTCCCATTGACATCCACTTGACTTTATTAAGTTTTGCAGATTTCACTCTCGTATGAACAGCTCTGACTGGCATATGATTCTAGCAGCTGATTCAAGTATTGAATATTAGACAAGATATTGGATGAAATATTGTACTCGTGACATTTTCTGGAAGCTGTTGTTGGGGTGGGATTGGAATTGTGGTCATTCAGTTCTGTGCTTATTAATTGTTTTAACCAGCTGTAGTCTATCTAGCCACCATCCCTATGTGAAATCTTTCTTCTGTTGCCGTCTTCCCACCACCTTTCAGCATTGTCATTTGAGCACTCGGGCACTCCAGGGTTCATGGATCATGCTGAGATAACGTCACACTCTGAGTGCACTTCACAATGGTTTTCAGCATGCTGAGGAGTGACATTACCTCAGCAGGACACCTGCCCTTCACATTCCATATGGGGACCCACCTCTGAAAGGTCAACACTTGCAGTTTGAAACAAAATTTTAGCCATCCCTATTTGGAATTCAAAGTAGAGTAAATGTCAGATAGCCACAAAAATCGTGGAACCCACTCGTCCCTACAAAAAATGATGAATGGCCTGAGACAGTCACTTTGAACATAGTTTTACTTATGCTTTAAGTATACTTTTCTAGAAAGAACATTCTACAGGATATTTTAATGTCTAACCCAAATGTGAGGGAGTATCAATTTCTATTAAAAGTTATTCCTTTTCAAAAAGTCACTGGTGAATTAGCACTTTGAGAACTATACCTTACCTTCTTTACTTTACTTACTGTTACCTTTTTCCTTTCTGTTTGATGTCTCTCAATGTAGGGCGCATTTCAAAAGAGCAATAGACCTTATTAAAATACATGCAGGCCCTGGCTTGGATGGAGCCAAGCAAATTTATTGAACCAGTGGATGTATCTGATCAGAATAGTGACTCTTTCCACCAGAGCTGCATTTAACACTCATTTTTGGGTAGTCTTATTTATGAAATCATTATTTTCTTAAACCTTATTTACTTACTAGTCTGTAACATAAAACTGAGAACTCATTTTGTGATGTTAGAAACGGTCAGGCAAGTCTCAGAATTCCTTTTCTTTTGCTTTGTATGAAGAATGTGACTCCTGGAGGCCAGTTCTTGAAACTAACACTGTGTGTGGAAAATGAAACATAGCTTCCACATATGCTCAATGGTATTAAATTTGCTCTTTTTTTTTTTTTACCATTTACACTTCTAAAGCTTAGTAGCAGAGATGGCATAGGCAAAATAAATAAATAAATTGGATTTATCACTGCTTCCCTTGACTTCACTGCTGATGCTATTCCAGCGAAATTAGTGGAGTCCCACCAGCATGAGTCATGCAGTGCAGAGCCATGCTGAGGCATTTAGCTTGGAGAAACGGGCTGAGTACTTCTGGGAAATGTTTCTCAATATCAGCTCAGCATGACCAGGGCTTCATCGGGCTTGTGGATAGGAGTGTATCTTCAGTGGATAGACATACCTTTGATTTGCTGAATAATGTTTCATATATTTGATGCAACAGCAAATGGAAGGCAGACATTCTGAGAAACAGATTTAAGAAGTGTCTGGGGAAGCAACTTAGCTGTACGTATAGAGATACCACCTTTAGCCAATTCTTTTAATCAAAGTGCTGTTATTTTGTCCAGCGCTGTATATCTTCAGATTTTGCAGATTCTGAAAGAAAATTGCAAGAATTTTTTGCTTCACCATTATCACAGGATTCCTAGATTTGGCTAAAAAAGTAAATTTGATTTTTCTAGACTTCTGGCTCTGCTAGACTTGTCTGTGCTCTGCTGCGTGCCTTCTCTTAACATTCCCAAAGAAACTGAAACAATTGCTGAAGAGACATTTGAAGACAGCTGTCAAAACGGCACTGCCTTAGATAATCCTTCAATAAAGATGGAAAAACTTGGAAAAAGAAGAGACTTATATTCTCTCTCTCTTTATGTATATAGAAACTAGAGCTATTTCAGTTTACAGAGTCCCTGAGTTCTGGGTTATTTTTTAGCAGGTAACGTTCATATTCTAAGTATTCATGATATACATCACGTATATAATGTATGCATGTATATCATAGTTAAGTACTGTCTTTCCTGCCATGGGCTGAAACCTTGTAGAGTATGTCAACAAGAAATCACAAAATACAAGCCAGTATTTCAGTGTCTGAAAGGATGCAATTAGTTGAGCTATGAAGTTGCAAAGGGTTTTTGTTTTTTTATTCTCCCAGGAATAAAATACCTTTGGGGTGGGGGCTTTATTGTATTCCTATGCACACGTGTGCCTAAAGTACACCATGCTTTGGCCCTGCTGCAATGGGTCCATGCAGAAGGACCGATTTCTCTGCTGTATGGTTTGTCCTGGACAGAAGGCAGTCCATGTCACATCCCTGTATAGTCTTACTTCAGGCAAGTTTTCTTCCTCTGTTTTCTATGAAACTGTTTAATTCACAGAGCTTTGATGTTTAAACTAGCCCTGACCTTCTGTGAGTACTTCAAAAAGGGAAAATTAGCTGCTTGGAAAAATAGAACGACTTAAATCTAGCAATTTGGGACACACATGTTAAAGTCCCACTGAACTTGTGTTGACTTCATTTCTTTTGGAGATTATTTCCTGATTGACTTATAGCTAGAGAAAGGTGTTAATCTTCAGGACTTTAGGATTTTGTTTATTGATCTGTCTTTGAAACGTTGTTCCTCACACAAGAAGAATTTATCAAGACACAGGGAGCTGCTCTAAACACAGGCTATAAAAGACTTTGATTAACTTTATTTTGGCTTTTACTTATCTCTAATGAGTAAAATGATTAATTGAATAACACTCCCTGGCTTCACTATAGTTGATGGTCCATAACAACTCCCCTGGTTCTCATAGTTTATAATTTAGCTGTCAAAATATTCTCTAGGTTACATCTTGGCAAGAAAGGTCTTGACTTTGCTTTTTTTTCTTTTTTCTCTTTTTGTTTAATGAAGCAAATCCACTTCAACTATTTGTAAGTTCTTGAAGTCAGTTGAAAACATTCCACTTGGAAATACGTGCCCAATCAATGACAGGCTGCTATTATTTTGGGAGCATTACAATGTAGTGCATCATTTCGGAATATTACTATGATTTTATATAGGTTGGAATATGCACACACAGATTTTCAGAGTGTTTTCAGGGAATTTCTGTACTGTGTATCAATGATACAGTTTGAAATATTTGGATTTAGTAGACTTGTTTTGTAATTTTGAAACATTTTTAACATGGTAATGCTTTAAATCCTGTCCTTTTAAAATTGCTTTTACTCTAAGAAATCTGGTGTGTTAAAATACATTTTGGCCTTCAAAGCACAAAGACGTACATGTCAAGGAAGGCTTCATTTTTACTAATGCAGGACTCCATTTTGATCCTAGAAGTACATCCTTGAGCACTACAGCTCTGGCTCATAGTTCCTCCAAAATGGGAGAGCTTCCCTCATGTTTACAGGTTTGCTGGAGGTTATTCCATGTAATGATTGCTTGGCTTGATGTGATTTTTCTTTTTACTATAAGTTAAAAATCTGATGAATTCTGTTAAGAATATTCCCTTCCAGAATTATACCCCTCCATTATTGTTAAGAAAAAAGAAATCACAAGTTCACTTCTTTAATCTGTTACACCTGCCTTTAAGCAAAACAGTTCCCTACAATGTTAATTTTGGAAGTAAATATCTCAGTTCCTATTTTCACATATTAAGTATGTGTATGTTCAGCATTCCTTATTTTGTTATTATTTCCAGTGGAATTTTGCCATAGTTTCTGTGCTTCAAAGGGAATATGCAGTTAAATGGGAAGACTTCATTGTTTTTATTAGCTAAGTCCTTTAAGGTACTAACTCCTCTCAGGCCATATAATTAATACTTCTATCAGGAGGTATTTGTTTTAGCGTAGACCTCTGTGCCTTCCTGGTTTTTGAATTCAACTGCCTAAACTTTGGAACCACCCTTTCTGTAAAACACCGCGTCTTAACAAGGAGGTCTGACTGTTGTCTCTGTGAAACTGTTTTATGAGAAGATAACCTGAAAGTGTGCAGAAGTTGTTGGTAGGAGAGGACTGCTGATAGCAAAACTGCACAGGGAGATGCTCAGCCATTTTTTGGCCTCACAATGGCAGATATGTTGTAGATGGACACTTGAATTCAGTTTTGTAACAAAAGTGAATGGAAATCTGTTTTCGTGAGTTGCAATGAGAATCTTTAAAATAGCATCTGAATTATCAGGTTTTAGCTTTATGTTTAAGAAAAGTTACCTTGAGGAAGCCTTTTAGTGGAGTTTCAGGTTTAAAGTGAGCGAATGAGATCAAGCTATAATGCAAGTTTAGACTCATATTTTTTAGGGTAATTCACAGTGACGTTACACTTCTTTCCTCATCAGCAACATTTCCAAAGCAGTTCATGCTTTCTCCCAAGGACTGGCACTTAGCCATGCCAAATCATGTCAGATGCAGAAACTCTGGGATCTAAGATGATACAAGCTTGGGGGCATGGATTTTCCAAAGTTCATCAATTCATTTCATGTATGAATATGAAAACTTGACTGTGCCTTAAGCTGTACCTTTTCCAATTCTCAATTTAAAATATTTATATATTCAGGAGCTGCAAACTGGGCTGGTTCAGTGGAGAAATCCACATAAGGTTGGTTTGGTTTGTACTATTGTTGAGATGAAATAAAAGCAGTCTGTGAACTTTACAGCTAATAACTTTAGGCAGCATAGGAGTTATTTAGCCAGTAATTAAGTGTAGGAGTCAATATTTAAGTCCAAGAAGAAGTCTTGCGAATCTTAATGTCATTAAACTCCGATCTCAATTACATGATCAAAGACACTGGAAGTATTTTCCTATAAGACTTTGTGCGTATCGTTTTCAAAGTCACTGATTCTTCTTTCACAGGGAGTTTGATTGTTGACTTCAGATGAAGTAAGTTTAGATCAACACTGAGTTATTTTGAAAGATCCTCCCTGATACTTTATCTGAGACTTTTGTGGTCAACCCATCCTTGCCTCCGAACTATCACCAAGTTCTGCAGCTTGTACAGCAAAGAGTACTGTCTGTGTAAAGAATACCAGGTTGGAAACACAGCCTCAAACTCTGTCTTCTTATTTTGAATATTATTTGATTATATATAAAAAGTTCAGAGTTCTAGTAATGTAAGTGGTGTGCAGAAATGGAGAAAGTTTAGCAAGCGTAGAAAATCCATATAAGATATTAATGGCTGCACTCACTGAGTTGCCTGGTTTGTGTTCACTTAGTTGGAAACAGTTCTTGCTGTTAGAATGACTGGGGGGGGGGGCGGAATATTTTGTGGCTGGATTTTTGGCTTGGTAAACTTGTGGAAGTTTTTTAGTTTCAAACACTGGAAATTGACAGTGCTAAGCATATTGTGAAAACAGAACCTGAAAAATTCCATCTAAAAGCTGCTTCATTTTCATACAGCGTAGTACAAGCTTTATAAACCTGAAATGCTTACAACTATCAAGAATTTAGATCAACAAAGTGCCTTCAGTTTTCTTTCTCCGTTAGTTTTAAAATAAGGCCACTTCAACCAAATGCTGCTTACTAAACTACTCTTTTCACCAGAATCCTCTTTTCCTAGAATTTCATCCACCCAAACTCCTACTCATGTTTTTCTTGTCATTTTTTTAAATGTTTCTCTTTATGTTACTTAAATGACAAGACGTACCTGCCTCCTATCCAGTTAATCAAGCTCCTAGAAAGACAGTTGTGCTAATACTAGAAATACTACAGTCATGTTTACCACAATCTACTGTGCATTATGCAAATAATCAGCATCCTCTTATCTTTTTTCTGTATTAGTAGCATGCTTCACTGGTGCTTCTTGGGTATGTGTAGGTGAAGGATAATTTGACTGCCCTCCAGCACTCCAATGTCTGGTACTGCACGATCAGGGAATCTGGTGTCACATTAAGGCAATTCTTATAATATAATCAAAGTTCTGATGTTGTACCGTCCTTTAGATGAAACAAACTAATGAAATGTATTGACCCTTCTTGCGCACTTCTGAAGCAAAATGACTAAGCGGTATTGAAACTACATGAAATACATTGACATTGATTGTGAAGTCTGCATTCCCAGAGTCACTTTGGTAGCTGATTAAAGTGTCACATTGACAATATAGCCCCTTTTGAACAGGAAATTAATACCAGCCTGGTGGCAAGGAACGTTCTTCTAGACTGTAGCATGCACTATCGCCAGTCCTCAGAAATGAATCAGAGGCTCAGCTATTCCAGTGTGGCACATTGCTTTTGCTGATTACAACAAATATAGTAAAAGTGCAACTACCATGAGGGAAAAAAACATACAAAAAAAAGCTTGTGGCATTTTATGTTTGTTCTCATGATTCCATATGCTTATTGCTGATAGGAATTTCAACAAAGACTTAGCAAGAACTGTCTGTTTTTAGTTGGTTAAAACTCCACTGGAAGTACAAGTTGCATGAACTATCTGTCTTTCTAATCCATTTATCATCAACTTGAGTACATAAAAACCTTTGTTTTACTATGTGAGTGATATAGGCATAAATAGGAGGAATTTCTATACATTTGGATACACAGGCATAGAAAGAATGTGTGTATTTGACAGGGTGAGAGAAATTGCCTATTCATTGCATTGTGACATACTGGAAGGGACAAAGCTGGATGAGTAGCAGTAGGAGGTTAAAGATGGGATCCCAAGATCCCAAGGTTTGCTTCTCCATCCCAGAAGCATCGTTTACAAACAGCCTGATGTATGAGGAGTCAAAGGAATGGAAAAGGAGCTGTGGCACAAGAAGCAAGTATTTATTCATTACCAAGTGAGAATCTAAAAGAGAAAATTATGCTGATGTAGGGAAGAGACTGCAGTCCTACCCTGGAAAGATCACATTCTAGGCCATCTTGTAGCACAGTTCATCTCTTTTTATATAAAAGTAAGGTGCATTTCTGACCAGTGTATTACCCAGCCATTGTTTTCTTTCTTGCAATGAATTTTGCTCCATAGCTTTAGGGACCAGAGGTTTTTACCAGCTGAGACTGACACCCCAGGCATGCACAAACCTATTCCCAGTTCTCAGCTGCCTTGAACAGCTGCCACTCCTTCAGCCTCCACAATCCTTCAGTGCTCTTTACCTTATAAAACTCTCACTCTGAGCGCAGCAGGTCACAGTTTCCTCTTCTGGGTCTTAGACTGGCCATTCAGTTCATATCATGTGAGCCAGCTGTAGGCCAGATTTCCTTCAAGTCTGCACAGAGTTATGGAAGGAGTATGAAATGGGAAGGAACAGCTCTCATAAGAGATGTGTGAGTTTGATGCTGGTGGAAAGATTACCCAAAGAAAACTGGTTAGGGCTGAAGCAGTTTGGGGGAAAAGAAGTAGAAAAAAATTCCTTGCATGACAGCAAGGAAGTGTATTTAGGTCATTAACTTGCAAAAAGCTTTGGGGGTTTTCTGGAAGGTATCACAGAATAGCAAGGCAACAATATGACCATTAGAAGTAGTTTTATTACAAGCTAGCTATACAGATCATTCCAGTATATTTCTTCCATGTCCAGATTGCAGCTGTCTCTCAGTGCATACAGCTGCTCCGTGCTAGGGCTGCTCAGTACCGCATGGAAAGATCATAAACAGGATCACACAGGGGTTTCTTGCAGAGCAGTCTGCAGCTTACCATACCTGTGAGCTGCTTTCTGAGGGACCCATTGCCCCCAAGCCATCCCCAGGTCCAACCCTGACCAGCATCCCACCACCTACCCTGCGTTCAGCCTGGGAGATTTGCTGGAGGGATCAGGAGGGTGGGAAGCCCCTTTCTAACTCACCCCTTCTGGAGTCTGTGCTCCTTGTTCAGGAACATTGTTGTTACTTCCAGTGCTCCTCCTGCTGTTGATCTTGGCCTTTGCTTCTGTGATTTCTGTTCCCCGCTGCACTACTTAGGTGAACAATAAGTTCCATTTCCAGCAGTGGTCGGCCTCCTCTCTTACCCCTTGCCTGCAGGAATTTCTTCTGTTTGGTTTGATATTTTTAGTCACGCTGTGTTGTAATAATAAGAACAAGACCATGGGTATGCTAGATTCCAGCCTTCCTTCAGTTGCCATGGCTTGCCTTCATGCGTTGTTATTGCTTTGGATGAGCTACTGCTGCTGCGGCCCTGCTCCTTGATATCTGCTGCTTTAATACCGTTCCCTGCCTTACTACAAAGTGAGCAGCGGTGCTTGTTCTCTCTATCTGACATCTTGAATCCACCCACGGACCCATTATTTTCTGTTGCAGTCAAAACCGGGGTGTGTGTGTGGAGAAATGAAATGAAATAAAATAAAATGAAATACAGATATAGGTGTAATAATAAAACTGTGTGCATGTTGGAGCTATTCTCAGCAGAGCAGGAAGTGCTTGGGCCCCCATTTGGACGTACTGATCAGGATGTAACCATAAGATACACATATACATTGCCCCAGAACACAGTGTGTCAAGAATGCAGGCACTGAGGAACCCTGAAGGTCAGAGTGAGTTGGAATCTTTGGGCTATAAGAAATTATTTCCTGTTGTTGTCTTAAAGGTTGGATTAAGCTATATTGGTGGAGCCAAGTCAAATGTATGCTCATCAGGGCCATGTACATGTGGAGATCAAGTCCTAGGGAAAATAAATGAACAATGTACTACTCTGCTGGTCATCCTATGGCCACTGAAGCACTTAATGGGACATCAACTTGAGAGAGGCAGACAGGGGATAAGAAACACTTTGCTGGTGTCTTTGGTGAGGCTCTGCTATTTGGCAGTAGTTTCAAACTGCTCTTTGGCAGCTGGGGTGCACTGAACCCTCATCGTTTTTGTCACCGCTCACTTCATGCTATTGGTAGAATTCATTTAGTGTGTTTTATACAGTATTATTTCATTTGTATTTCTATCCAGTTTTCCTCCTTGCCTCAGTCTTATAGAAGGGAAAGCATGATAAGAATTTGTTCACTCCACATCTATAAACGTTCCCTCAAAGCAATGCTTCTCAAAAATTTCCACTGTGATTGTGCATTAAAAAAGTGAAAAGAAAACCTGGTACCAAAGAAAAGAAGGTGCAGTAACCTTTGTCTTCCTAAATGGTAAATCGATAGCGGTTAATTTTATGACACGAGTAGTTTGTTTTTTCTTTTTCTACACCGTGTTTTCTGTACTTGTGAAGAACTTTGAACACTTCAGTAGTAGGGAACAGGTAAACAAAACCCACTGTTGTGATCGCGTTCATAGGACTCACTGTGTAATCGAGATCGTGTCCTCTGCCCTTCTCCACAAGTTTAAAAACAGAGAACTGACTCTTCTTTGGCAAACAAGTAAACCAACCCATATGTATACAAAAACAGACTAATATCTATATACCCCTTGCTGTATGTATGTGTGTGTATACCTACAAAAGAAGTAACTGCCGTCTGATTTCCCCAGCTGTGGTTAGTCATTCACTGTGCAGCACAGAGACTGTACAGATGTAGGTGCAGGTTCCTGTAAGTCTTCGGCTCTGGTTTCATGATGGCTGGCACAAAAGGGCAGCTGTTTTGTCTGTGTAATTCTTCACCTTTTGCACTCAGGGAGTTTTCTCAGAGAAGATTGTAACATTTTACTGATTGTTCCTGTAAGCAATCCCAAAATCAAGGAATCTTATGTAGTTTTCTTTAATGCAGTCTGGATGATGAATTTACATCTATATATCAGCAACACTGTCTTCTGCCCTACATTACTAATGTCAGAAAATTGCCACTATATAATTCATCAAAGTATTTCTATAGACTCCCCCTTTATTATCTCTTCTCTTGCAAATGGTATAATTTGCCTTCACTCTATGTCAATGAGAGGAACTTTAATCTTGGATACTGCTGTATAAGGTGCTGTACACATGAAAAGCACGACAAGGTAAGGAAAAGATAGGCCTGGATAAAAATGTAGATTAGGGGCAATTTATTAGCAACTGTAAACATGGCAACAAAATTCTGTTTTAAAACAGCTTGAAAGTTTTGCTTTAAGCTGTCAAATATTGGAAGCCTTTTTGCACTGTTTTGATCAAAATTATTTCCTAAATTTTCTTTTACACTAAAGAGTTTTTGATGAATGCAAAGTTTCGCTGCTCTAGAGAAGTACAGGGCCATAAAGAGAATTTAACTGTGAGAAAAGTCTCAGTATCTCCTAGTCATATTGTACCTTTCACCCTAGAATATCCTAAAGCACTTTTCACTATTAAATAAACGGATATGTAATCGCACCTGCTTCAGATATGAAACGCAGCAGTTGTTTAATGGTGCATGGAAGCACTAGACCAGGGTCCAGGGCCAGAAATTGAAACATACTACATCCAACTGAAAATCCAAGTGGGACTCTGGATGGTAGGATATAATTTCTTCAATTAGAATTTTGTGAGACTAATATATTTAATGGGAGCAATTCCTGGCCCTGTCAAAGTCAATGAGAATGTTGCTGTCGATTACAAATGAGGTTGGAATTTCTCTCATATCTCTACCTTTATAAAAAAAATTCAGTGGAATACTGTGGACAGAAAGGTTTGTAGGATCTTGAGGTTGGTCCTCAGTCCAGCATTATAGCTATGAAATCTTGCTAAGCACCTGTTTTATGCCCATTAAAGTGAGAGGAGAATTGGATCCAGCATCTCCTGTGGCTTTTCCCATCAGTGTTGAATATTGGTTCATTCCAGCTCAGATAGAAATGTCAGCTGCGGAATCAGCCTGACTCACACAGCTGTTCCATGGAGGTTGCTGGTAAAAAAGTAATTTCCCATGCAAGTTCCTAGGCTGATAACTCCTGATCCTGTCAGATCTCGGATGGTAAGGTCTTATAACCTTAGGCCTTTTTTAAAAATATCAAATGTTTAAAATATCAAACGTTTCTGTTTGGTTACTATAAAGTGTTAATAGACAATGGAGAGGAAAGGAATAGACACAGAGGAAACATCCATCTCTCCTTTCCCCTTCCCTCACCCTACTCAGCAAATTGTTCAGAAGGGTTTAATGTTCATCTTTATGAAAATCTTCTGTCGATTAGCTTTGGATACTGATCTGTGTAATGCAGACACCAAACCGAGACCTGTTCACTTCATTTTAGAGATGCATGAAGCACAAAGTGTGGGGGACAAAAGGAACAAAATACATGTCTATATCTTCCACTTCACCAAGTACATATCTGTAGGCAGGTACTCTTGCTGGCTCCCATGTAGACTATGGTATAGTATTGCCTTACTTCATCTACACGCTTTTTGAGACAAACTGCCCACCCAGGCCAAATGATGGACCAGGTGCCTGGGTGTTTGTGCCTGTCACTGTAGACATATCCTGAGTGTACTTGGAACAGATGAAGTGTTGCAAGTGAGTCTGAGCCTTCTTGAATGAGTAGCTACTGAACCGCATGCTTTGGGGCCTTCCTTGCACAACTCCAACTGAGTATATTGGCTCAGAGTCACCTCCACGTGTCACCTTGGTTGTGCATGAATCTGAGTGAAGCAGGTGTATGTAAAGTGTATTGTTCTTATATGACATCTCCGGGGATAGGATTTCCATGCACAGAAAAAGGCAGAATATTTCTCTGAGCAGGCTTCAGTTAGAGAAAGCCAAATATGTTTGCACTGCTTTCTCCCCTTGCAACGTTGCAGGAAAGTGAGGTCATACCAGAGAAACTGCTTTAGCTTTCCAGGTGTGCTGGACTAAAGCTCCAATCTGTACCTCAAAAGAGATCCAGCAATATCCCATCCAGACCTTCTAGCAAAGTCTTCCTGCTCTCATGATACATGAGCAGAGCCAGAGGCTTTCATCGCTTGTACTGCAGCAAGCAGAATCTGTTAGTCATTGGGAGATCAGCATCCCTCCCTGTTTCCCACTGCTCAGCCCTGACCTCTGCCAGCCCCTGTTCCTGAGCACAGCCACAAAGCCCTGTTGTACCTTGAGGGAAAAGACATATTCTTTCTTCCCTTCTAAGGTAAACACAACATTTTTAGAAGTGATTTACTTGAAAGCTGCTTATTTTTTCCCCACTTCATGCCCCAGCTTCCTTCTAGGTTGTTGCTGTGATTTTATTTTGTTTTTGAAACTCGTAACACATGGGCTCTCTCAAAAACACAGAGTATTTGAGATAAAACTGCTCTCAGCCTACGGCATAAAATGTAGGGCTACATGAAAGTAAAGAAGGATGAGAGCTTTTCAATCAATTTGATGAAAAATTTAAGTTAATTAAAAGAATGCTCAATTTTTCCCTAGAAGGCGACACTGATCTTTATTATTAATGCATACCAGTGTTTCATAACTGTGCATAATAATGGCCTGTAACATCAGGCACAGCTTCATCTCCAGCTTAATTTGTTACAAAATCTTTTTTGGTATTCTTAAAGCATGCCCTTTGCCACTGTATCCCTCATGCTCTTGGGCTAATTCCCAGCTCCTAAAGGACATCTTATTTTATGCTCGTACCTGAGAATTAATTTATCAGATTGTTTCATCAGTTTAATAATAATAAAAAAATCAGAAGACATGTAGGGACCCTTTACTGCTTGGCTTTCCTGTTACTTTTTAGTGTTCTGATTCAATTAGTGGAAATAGTACAGGGCAAAATCTTAAAGACTGGAGACGTGGAGTAGGGAAAAAAAAAGAGAACTTGGTGTTTGGTCCTTAAAGACATAATGTTTCCTTTCTATCAAGTGGTATGTGGCTTTTTGACTCTATTTATCCCCAGAATTCTTCCATGTACATAAGAGAAGAAAGTGTGACCTTTCCAAGGAGTATCTCAGAAAAGAACATAGTCACCTGTGCCTTGATTCCTGTTGCTTTTCAGTGGGAGAAGTTAGTTGGTTAACTCAAGCAGGTGAAGGTTTCTGGAATTGACATCTGAGTTCTCATTCCACTGATATCTCTATTTACAAGGATTAAGAGCCCTCTCGTCTTGCATAAATATGGTAGATGCAGACTGTATTTTGGATTTTATATGAGTTGAATAGCCATCTCATTTGGGGATGATGAAACTTTCTGGCTAGGGGTCTTAGTTCCTACAGGAGGAGGAGAGAAACTATACCATGCTGCAAATCTGAACTGATCTAGATGGGGCATACAGATACCCACTTTGTACTAAGAGAAGTGGTAGACTTAGCTGATAGGTAGAAATAGATCCACAGCTTTTAGTTGTAACTGAGTATTCAGCTCATCATCCAACAGGACAGAGCTTGCACCACCTTGAAAGCCTGTAATTATCATGGCTGCATCTGTCTTCATAGACAAACAGGATTATTTTGATCTGGAAAGCCATCACCTTGCCTGCTTCCCATACTCCACTGCCAGTGTGCTGGCTGCAAGCATTGACAAGTGATAATGGCCAGGTAAATGATCAGTGATGACTTGTGAGCCCCCGTCTAATTTGCCTGTCTATACCCCTTAGAATAGCAACTACCATCTCTGCACCTATTGAAATCTAGGTTGAAATATTAGCACATTGACATGCGCAGGATGGACCAGTCTTCTGAAAGAGCAATGTAGAAGTAGACACGAACCACTAAGGGTGCTATCATTGAATAGGAATATAAAATGAAATCCTCTGGGTGAAGGAAGGGAGGAATGTTTGAAACTTCACATTCTAAAAAACTAAACTAAAGGCTGTTCTCTTTCCTGAGTATTCCTTTTATTGCATTTAAACTGTGAGAAATATAGAGGAGAGTAAACACAGTATTTTTCCCCCATTCATAAATATAAAACAGATGTGCAGGCCCTGAATGGGACCGAAAACTTAAGGAAGGAGAGCGTAAGTAAAAGTAAATTCTAGGTTGCATAACATTTATCAAGCTGGTGGAAAAAGCCAACTTGGAAGTTGAAACCAATATTTAGCGACAAGAAATGGTGATAAAAATTTCATAGTAGTTGAGTTTTATGGTGAGGCTTTTAATCAAGAGTCCTCTGGCCAACAGTCTAGTTGTTTCTGGCTATACATCAAAACACTGAGGGACTTGCCCTGACCCTTGCTTGCTATTGCAGAAAAGCCTAGGAGCCATGGCGGTGTGAGAAGGAATTCTCATCCATGAGGAGAAATTCTCACCCTTCATAAGTTGCATTATGTAAGTTGCTTCTCCCCAGGGGGCGCAAAGGGCACACAAGAAAGTGGGGAGTAGTAGAATGGGCTTGCAAAAAGAACGAGTTGAAATGCCCACTCACTTCAGCTAGAACTTGAGTTGGAAAATTGCCACTTATCCAAAAAAACAACACTCACCACCAACCAACAAAAAAGCCTCTCTCTTCCATGTCTCTTCCAGGGAAGAACTTCTGGTTAGGCCAAGACTCAAATTTATCAACCTTCTCCATCCTTAATGACTGTTCTGACCCCAGATTGGGATAATTCCTCAATCTGTTCTGAGGGGGCTTTCCACTCTGCATAAATAATTGAACATTCATTAGAGCAAGGTCTTGGGCCTGGGTTTCCCGCAGCCAAGGTGAGTGCCCTGGCCATCACACTATTGATTTTCCTATTCCAACTGATCAATATTTAATTGTTCTCATTGGCACTAATTGGTATAAGGGGTACCCACAGATTGCCTAGGCATAAGTAACCCCTATGATGATGATACTGCGTATCGTCCAGTAGCAATGGCAATCCACTGCTCAATAAGAGATGTGCATGTCTAGCATAGCTTCATATGTCTAATTTTGTATGCGATCAAACCACCTCACTTTAACTTCCCAATGGAAATGGCATTGTCATTCGACATGATAAGTAATAATTGTATGTTTTCAATAAAGACAGCATTTCTGCCTAATCATGAAAAGCACAGTTGAGCGACAGTCTGAACTGACTCAATTTATGTAACAAGATTCTGCTGTGTTTGCCCAAATTGGCACAGTTCCTCTCCAAGGGACTGAAAAATGATGGCAAATCCAGCATGAAGCCCGTTGTTACAGGAAGTGTAGGGAGTAGCACAAGTTTATTGTCAGCCTTCAAGTGTGCCTTCAGGTGGTCACCACATCCTGAGATGTTGCTGATAGTACTAGATGACATATTTCTGAAGGGCTGCCAAAAGATTCAAACAGACAGTATTGGAGACTCTTACTCTGCTTTTCTTAGCAGTTTACTATTTCCCTTCAGAACGAATATGCAATTATACTGCTGTGAAGAAACCCACAGTGTAATGAGGGACACTGAAAAAGATTAGCCAAGGCAGATAATGTCTTGTAAAGGCTATCTCTTTGGCATCTTTGATACCAATTATACCATGACATCTCAAAAGGAAGTCACCTGTCTTAGGCAAGTTCTCCAAGGAAATCTAACAAGTATTATTTTTTTTTTTTTTGTTCATTGTGCATATGCAGTGACATAATAATCATTTCCCTGCTATAGCAAGAAAAAATTAAGTAAAATTAGCTTCTCAACATGAAACCATTATGAGCTGTAATTTATTTCACAAAGTGGAAAGTGTTGAGGAGAAAAGAAAGAAAGAAAAAAAAAGCAAAAAAAAAAAAAGCCTTTGCTGATAATTTGTTATGTTCTGGACCCAGTAAATGACCTTATACATATGGACTTAAGTATACTCAGCGGGTACAATATATCTAAAATGACATAGAGGATTGAGCCTAATTGATATCATTAGAGCCCTGGTCCTTTTACACTTGGCCTTTGAGATGTTGGTGTTACCAAGAAAGCTGCTTTTGATTTATTTTGCTTTTCTTCTTCATCCTTTTGCTCTCTCTCTCTCCTCTCTCATTCCACCCCCGCCTCTCTCAAGTTCTGCTCAAAGGCCAGACGTGGAGGTTAGGAGCTCATGAGCCGATCCAAGGGCTTTGGTGCTACAGCTTGCAAATTCATTTCTAAAGTGCTAACTTCTAACAAGAGGCACTTGGTATGTTTGACCAGTGTGCTCCTAAAGGAAAAACAAAACAACACAAAACAAAACAAATCCTGTATGGATTAAGAATCAGCAACATTTATTTTAATTAGCTGTTCAAGATGCTTAACATGATCTTCACCTGTCAAGAGGATATTCTTTTCCAACCTGTAACAGAAGACCAAATGAACTTGTGAAGAAGCCCATGCATCAGGTTCAGATAAAATATTCTCTTCTGATTTAATAAATCACAGTATGCTTGTATCTTGCAAACAAGTTGAATGAGGTAGTTGTACGGAATGAAAGAAAACCTGACAAGTTTATTTTGACACCCTTATGCACAGCTTAAAAGGTCTAGTTTGAAATTAAATGACAGATTTGACGTTAATTTAAAATTTGCTTATCTATCAAAAAAGCAAAGAAGCACAGAGCCCAGGCGAGTAGAGGACCATCTCAGTGCTGAGAAATGAAGTAATGTTTACTTGGAATGATAGAGATTGGTGTGAGTTACACAGTTTTGAATGCTCTTCATTTTTAACAGTGGAATTACATGAAAAACAAAATCATATGCTCTTCCCTTAAAAATACTATAGTAAATACTAACAAAGATTATTTAGTCTTTCTCCTAGTATTTTACAGACACTCTTATTTATATGCACCCTGAAAGCAGACACTAAATTTGGACATCCTATTTATCCATAAACAAAATACACATCTACTAGTATCTACCAGTATCCGAGGATGTTTATGTACCAAAAAAAAAAGATGATGGAGCACAAGAGAGAAGAGTGATGTATCACACTGTACCTTAGAAAGCTAGGAATTCTCAAAGTCAGAAGGTATTTCTCATTAATTGACTTCTCTGCATCTATGCTGAAATTCATGGAATATATTTTGGCCCTGAAGTGTATTTGCATGCAACAACTACACTTCCAGGAACAGGTTATAGTTGTATAAGTAATTATACAAAGATTGTATTATGTGTTAAAAAACCCCACACAAACAAACAAACAAAATACCCCACCTTGCTCCAATAGCTTTTAACTCTGTTTACAGGGCATATATGTCTCAGGCAAAACTTGCTGTTTAGCTGTAGCATATCACAGGCTTAGCTGGGACTCAATTAGAATGTATAATTAGATACTCATTGAAAAAGAATTTAATCGTAGAATCGTGGAATGGCTTGGGCTGGAAGGGACCTCAAAGTTCATATAGTTCCAAACCCCTGCCATGGTCAGGATTGCCAACTGCTAGATCAAGCACTAGGCCAGGCTTCCCACCACCAAAATGCACTTCTATTAATCCAGAGAAAACAAAACAAAAAACAAAACAAAACAAAACAAAACAAAAACACAAAACAAACAAAAACAAACAAACAAACAAAAAAACCAACACAGAAAATATATTAAAATCTTTGAAATCTATTTACTTACTTTTGGTGTAATCCAGTGATCTCTTCAGTTATTGGATCCTACATTATGACTGTTACTTCAACTCAGAATAAAAAGGTACAGGTTCTAGGCTGCTTTAAGATAGCAGTTTCCTTCATGACAGGTCTGGAAAACACAGTCAAAGAAAGCTTGTGTTGTTTTGTGATCTTATAATTGTGAGTAACGGGCTCTCCTTGGGAAGGAATGCTGCAGAGTATTGAGGAGTGGTGTTCAAGTGACCTTGCATCTTTGAGCCAGCATCCCCAATTGCTGATGATTATCAGAGCTGCAGGTGCCTGTAATGCAGTTGTTCCACCAAATCCAGAGGGGATTAATGCAAGCACTGGAGCTGTAAGGACTGTATAATGTTGTGAGTGTGGGTTCAGGATCAGACTTATCAGAAAGGGGGAAAAAAAATAAAAATAAGAGATTTTAATTAAAAACGTGCAGTCAGAAATAAAATCATGTTATACAGTTTTTATTCATCTACTAATTGAAAAGGGGAAACTTGTGGACCCAGAGTTGTTATAAACCCATCCCTTGCTTTCTCACTGATATCCTCAGACAGGCAGAATGCTGTGGCACACACTGCGAATGGAGAGCAAAAGGGCAGAACAATTAGAAGGAGAAATGCAAAGTACGGTTCTTGAAATGTCATGCACGTTAGCAGCACAAAATGCCACTTGGGTTCCTCGTCATATTTCCTAGGTGTTTCTCTCCTTTTCTTTTCTAGTTTTTATTTTTGCCTCCTGATTTTTCTACTCATGCATGTTGGAAGGTGACTGTGGAAGCAGGGCACACAGCTGTAAGCACAACTTCACCGCCTGCAGCCTTTTGTTGCATTTACCCCACTATCATCTCACTTCCCAAACGTCTGCCCTCACCACCCCCCAGTGTCTAACTCAGTAAAATCACCCTGCACCATTAGCAGCCATTACCAGCGAGTGCGTTTTTACGGTCAGGGAGCATTCTTGCTTAGGCCTCCCTCTGGGCTCAGATCACATAACTATAAATTTACTCTCGAGCTTCTCTTTCCTTGCTGTTCTGTTGCATCCTCGGGCCTTCCCTTCTCCTGCTCTTTTCCCCTGCCTTTCTCACATTGGCATATGCACCTTGACCCAAACAACCTTGCGCATATGCAAGATACAAAAAGTTCACCAGCTGCGATCAACAGTAAATAAATCTCGATGCCAGTATTAAGTTACAGCAATTTTATCCTCTCTCTTCCCTTCCCTACCCCTTCATCGATGGGAAAAGAATATGAACTTGACATTTGCTCACTGAAAGCAGATGGATGAGGTAGGTCAGCATTAGGTGTAACCCTAGCACTGTTTCTCTGGGTTTCCTGAAGGATGGAGCTAAAAGAATTCTCCTGGTGGGTCAAAGGCCACATTAGTCATTTGCTTAAAGAAGAACTGTGCAGAATTAATCAAAATGAAACACAGGTTTTCATGTCTCTCTCTTATTCAGAATCTCTCGGTCCTTTTTTCCATTCCTCTTAGAGGAAGCAATATATTTTATCCTTTTACACCTTGTCCTGCAGAGGTTTTGTTCGGAGTGGTGTCACAGGCCTTCCCCTTCTGTGTAGAAAACCATTTTAATCAGGATAAAGCCTCCATGTGATACTTGTAAAGGTCATCTGAAGCTGGTGTGTTAGTACCAGTGCAACCATAAAAAAAAAGACTCAACCCTTCATGAAGAAGTTTTGAGTTGAAAAGAATGATTCTATTCACTGCATTTTTCCAACTTAAAAGGAAAGTTAAAAGAGCAGCTCTAACAGTCAGAAGCAAAAAACTTTACATATTTTGTTTCACTATAACCTGAGGAGAGCAAACTATTCAGGGAGAAAGTCTTTCATTCTCGTTTCAAGAGCTATACCCCGAAACTGATTAAGAGCCTGACCTTACCATAAAACAGGTCACAGTAATATTTTTAGGGGTTTCTTTTTTTTTCTCTCTTTTTTTTTTTTGAGGTTGTTATCTTGGTCAGGGAGGTACCGGAGTATTTATGGTTTACAGTTTAAATCATCTCACAGAGGAAAAAGTTTCTTTGGACTGAAAGCTTTCGGCAGCAAACTTTCACCTGCTACGTGAACTGTTCCCGCTATTTGACACAGCTTGCCTATAAAAGCTTAAAATAGCACATCAAGATTCTGGTCTCTCTTTTTTCCCTTCTTTTCTTCTCCTGTTTTTCAAGTGCTGGAACTTCCTATGCATGATTTCTGAAAACAAGCTAATAACTTAGTTGGGATTTGTGAGATTTGCATGCAGAAAATGGCAAAATATCATTAGTCCACAAGAAACTCCATGTACCTTAGCTGCTTTCCCCACTATGCCCAGCAGTAATAAATGTGCTTCTTTATCCAGCACCGCAATAAAATCATCACAGCCATTCTAGAAACTGGCTTCTCCTTGTTATCTGAGCTGTTACCCAGCTGAATTTTTACTATCCTGCCGAATAATCCAGTTTATTCAGAAGTATTTATAAAGCAAACAGCAAAACCACCCACTGTCAGTTGCTCACACATCGGCATATGCATGCACAGACACCTTCAGCAGCCCATATAGCACTGACAGTATGCACAGCTGTTATATTTTACGCTATGTGATGCTCAATAATTAGCGCCTGTTAAAGAAAAAAGGAGAGATGCCACACTACCTTGCAACAAATAGCAGGAATCAGTATGTCCAATTTATCAAGACCTACTGCTGAAAAGAGGATTTCTGCTATAATTTCAGATGATGTTGCTGTCACTATTACACTTGTCAGCACTATGATATCAACAAAAGACTTCTCGTATATCTAAGAGGGAGTGACTCTTCTCCAAAATGACTGAAAGGGGACAAGAAAACTGCAGGTTCCTTGGGATTGTCTTATTAATTGGGTTCTTTTTCTTGTTTATTTTGTTTTGGTTGTTGGTTTCGCTGTTGGCATTTTCATTGGATCTTTTTGGTAAGAAAAACAAATGGACTGAGGACTGAATACTCCATTCACTTTCAGTAAAAACATTGTGAAAACAACTCAAAATTCAGTCATGTCCTTGGGGATGTCCAAAGAGTAACCAGCCTGTCTGCAGGGAAGTCCTGTAGGCTATATAAACTGATTTGTAAGTCTCTCATGGTTGCCTTTCTACCAACAAGAATAGGAGTGTCGCCAGAAGCTATCTATGCTAATCTCCAGTGCTACATCTGCCAGTCTTTAAGACGGCCCAACAGTACACGTCAGAGGAATGTCCAATATTTTCTAAGCTTTTTCATCTGCCTGCAGCTCTTCAAGGAAGGCAGACCAGACAAAGCATACTGCACTAAATATGCCTATCAGAGATCCTCAAGAGGATGTTAGGGAGGCAAGGAGTCATTAGGATCAGGTTGTCCCCAGGACCAACTAGTGCTTCCCGAACCTCAGGTAGGACCCTCATGATGGAAGGTGAATTAAGGGTAAGGCAGCCTTTCACCAGTGGGTCCATGTGAATCTTCTAGAACAGAGGAAAGGATCCAATCTCTGGCATATCCAGAGACCAATAAATACGTGTGCACTCACTGGATTATGAAAACCAGAAGTGAGATCCTGCCCATGTGTCTGTTAAGAACGTAATCTGCAGACAGGCTAGATTTTATTTGTGCACATTCCTTGCAGACAAATGACACTCTTGAATGCGTGAATTCTATTGGATAATTTTGATGGAAAACAGACATGTCTTTATTAACAGGCATTATCCACATTTAAGCCCCAGGGGTTCAGTATCAATTAGATGTACTTAAGTCTCTCTAGCAGCAAAATCTTTCTGATCAGCCACAGTAACACCTTCCTGTGTTCTCTTCTGCTTTGATCCCACTGTTATATTTCTCACCATAACCTGTTGTATTTTACTGTCACATGCAGTGATGCTATAGGTTACTGTAGGCATAATTATTCTTTAGTGGCAATCTAAAAGTTTAGTGCTCTGGTTCTACAGCTGCTAACTATTGGAGCAGTACTGTTCAGCGTGGTATTTGCAAATTGCTGTATGTACATTGCCAATCCTAAACTTCCAAAAAATCACAAGGTTGGCTTTGAAATGACTGGTCTATTTTTAAGGCAATTAGACTTGTAATTTCTGGTACAAAATAAACACTTAGTTCTTTATGATTTGTTTTCTTATAATTGACTGCCAGTTTCAACAGATTTTCCTGTAGCTGCTGTTTCTTTGGTGGATGCTCTGGTGCCTAATACTGCTGTGTATGTGTGTGTGTCCCCATGATGGTGCTCTTCCTTTAGGCCTCTGGTAGGAGGAACGCAGTCAGTCACTTCTATGCAGCCACCTGTTTTCACAATGCTTGTTTGAACTAATTACTTTTGTCAAGTATGTCCTCTTCTTTCCCCAACATAAACACATTCTTTTTCTCTTCAGAAAGTAGGTTATGAAATTAACAGATGTCACAGTCATCTTTCTTTTTTTTTTTTTTCTTGCCCTGTGGATTCTGAATCTTGCATTTAAAGTTGATTGATGTTTTCAGATCTGATGTTTTAGTTACCTTTGTAGCTGTGAGGACTATTAAAGTAGGTTTTGATCTTTCAAAATCAAGCTGAAAATTCTGTAATTCTCTGACTTGAGGATGTGAAGAACACTAATATACTTTTAAGGGAAACACTAGCAGTGATTAGATTTGTAAGCCTGCAGTTCTGAGCTCCGTGTAGGTATGCGGTTCACCATCCAAACTGATGTGATTCACTGGTACTGCCATGTAAATCAATGATGTTTTGTTGTTGGGAGACAGCCCTCTCTTTCTGAGCGTGTAATCTATCAATATGCAGACCATGACAGGTTATTTGTATGCTGTACACTAGTAGTATTTCTTCCTCGTATATAAGAAAAAATCTATCCTTTTGTTGTAGAGTAACAGTAGTTACAACTGGTCACCACAGAGGTTTCTGAACTGCATATTTAGCAGACCTGCTGATGCCTCGTAGCTAACTAAAGCTTTATATTTGTGGGCTATGTTTCATGTACATTTTGTGGTGGCAGCAGCTAGCTCTTTGCTCAAGCAAATGTTACAGATGGCACTTTTTATGCTTGGAGTAGAGTAAGAGATGTAGTCACCCCCTTGGCTAGCACACAGTGTTCCCTTGAAGTACAAGGGAACATGAATGGAGAGAAGCACATTATTCCCTTGTTTGTCTCACAAAGAAGCAGTGCTTCCTTTAGTCTTGTGCTGCATAGTCATGGTTTGGTGATCTTGGGCAGGAGTTAGTCTGTGACACTTGAAATATATCCTGCATTTTATATTTTATGTGAAAATATCCTACATATTGACCAAGGATATATATACATCAGTGAAACAGTAACTGTGAGAATCACATTGGCAAACCTTGCATGCAGATTTACTGCAGACCTTTCATTTCCAGCACGCAGGCTCTCATTCCCACTCCTGATGTATTACAGCATGAGGTGGCTGTGAACCTCTTGAGATCCGTTGTGCGTTTTTTTCTTCACAGAATATTCCTGAATGTTTTCTTCCTTTTGTCTTGCTGCAAATTCATGCCACTTTTGGTTTCATTCCAAGATGAGGTTTGGCCTTGAACCTGATGAATGTCCAAGCGCTTAGGTAGCCTGTAAATCCCTGGGGGGAGAGCTCACCCAAAGGGAACAAAAGGCCATGAAGTTTCCATTAAGTTCTTCGTCCACTCACCTCAGAAAGCAACCCGTCGTCTAAATTAAGGACCAAGTCATTCTGTCTCCATTCATCATCTGTGTTTTTCCATCTCCACATCACAACTGAAGATATATATGTGTATATATATGTTACAAACTACAGCTTATAATTATAATTGAGTCAGGAGATGTTAGCAGACATTGGTTAAGAATTATATATCTAAGCAACCATCCGTCACTCCAGTGATTTCAGCATTAGAAAAAAGAAAGAAAAAAATCAATGAATTCTAAACATCTAAGTAGTGTTGCTGAGCATATGACTGTGCAATGACCTATTTGCAAAGTCACATTAAGAGAAATATATGAGCAGCACACTCCTTAGGGAATGGCAATACAATAAAATGTGGATATTTGTATAAAAGCTAATCCGCCCACAGAGTTGTGTCAATTAAGTACAGTTCAGTGTAATAAAGAAAATATAGTGTTATCTGGGCCATATATTACTATCCCTTGACTTAAAAAAATTGCAGCGAGGTCACTTATTTTAGTACTTGTTACTTAGCACTAAAGTGCTCCTTGAGTTTTGCTGTCTGTGTATATGCTTGTGTGCGTCTCTTTTTCTTTTGCAGTGGCCTGTAGTGGCCTTCAAGCCACAAAAAGGGGGTGAAAAGAACCAATAATGCCACTTCTTTAAATACTGAAGTGAATTTAGTGTGTGTGAATAGTGCCAAATTGACAGCCTGGAGAGCTGAAGGCAGACTGTTACCTGTTATGTGCAGCCAAGAGCCCTACAAGGCACCCCAGATTGCCTTGCTACATTGCTTTGACTCTGACCTATCTAGCAAACATCTTCCCTCCTCATAACTGAACATTTTCCTTCTTTTCTGAGGCTATCAGCAAATTAGTTCCAGTTGCAGTAGCAGTATTTTACTGGGGAGGGGACGCATGGCTTGGTTTTCACTTTAAGGCATCCATTCTCCAATAAGAAATGTATGTTTTAGTTTGCCTCTCTGTGTTGTAGCAGCGAGTTGCTTATTTTTAATAACAGGAAAAAATAAAATAGACAAATAAGAGGGACTGGCTTCTCGTGGTTGCAACTATATGTCCTTTTTACAGGAATAAACTTATTCCTGTAAACAGAGTTCTTATTGCACAGATTATATGTAGTTTTCTTATGAATGTTTGGACCTATTAGTACCAATTTAAGTTTAATTTTCTCTTTTAATGGGAAGAACCTCTGAAGGAATAGCTACAGGCAAAAGGAACTTTTAACAGTTGTCAGAAGAGAGTCTCAGTCCCCAGCATTTTACCAAGCAAAATAAAGTGAAAGAGGAGCCTCGTGTAACAGAGCAGTTCTTCATGCTGCTCCTCGCTCCGGCTTTCCTTCTTGTGATTGACCCCCTCAATGCTGAGTGTCAACACTGACTGCCAGGGAGGACTTTGTGAGTGCCAGGTCGCTCAGATGCTACTGCTGGAGTGGTGATGGCATATCCAAGCTCTTTATCTGGTGTGGATTAAGCCATAAAATGGAGATGTTCAGAAATTGCATAAGGGCTCTTTTTTTGTGATGAACAACTGAAAGTCTGTTTAATGCAAACCAGCTCCCAACAATAACTTTGAGATCTTGGGACTATTCGTAATCTGCCAGTGCATACCTACCTCCTTACCTCTAGTCTTACGTATTGAATAGTACCTGGAGGTTGAGAAGCCTTGGATTTTGATCTTGGCTATGCTCCTGCAGTAGGTATTATTTTACCTACATAGAGCTCCATGTCAGGAAAAGCATAGAGGTTAATTCTGAGCACATGCTTAAAAACTATTGAAGTAAAACAGATATTTTAAATACAGATGTCGGAAATATGTTTATGGGTGTTGTTGAATAAGGGCCTTAAATGTATTAACAGTTTGTCACTTGATGTTACTAGCCAATAATACTTTGCACTTTGGCTCTGTTAAAAATAACAGTGAAATAATTCTGTGTTCCTCCTGCCACGACAGAACAATACAGCCTTGTGATTCTGCCCAACCTCGTGAGCCAGATAACACCACATACATCTTGACAGCCTCCCATCAGTCTGCCAATGTACCTAAATTAGTGGGTATTAGAGCACTTACGATGAAAATGGTATAAATATTGGAATTTCTGAATAAATCTTCTGGCAGCAACGTTGTGTAGTCACTTATGCCTTGGTAAAGAGGCTTGGAGAGTGTGCACTTCTGATATGCACTGGGCTTTATTCCCTTTTTACATCAGGAGGAGATGGCAAAATGTTCAGAGCGAGAGTGATTGGAATCTATTAGTGGGATTTGCAAAAACAATAAATCTCAGTTTTAGAAAGACAACACTAAAAAATCACTTTCTGGAGCAAATCAGATACTTCGGCTTGCAAGATACAGTCTTACAGGGTGGAGCCCATGACCTACAAGACCATCCTGGACAGCTAATAGCAGTAGGTCAGATGTGTTCACAGGAGGCAGTTATCCACTGTGCCCAGCTAAAATTGGCTTTCTTCTTTGATAACTAAATAGCTCAAAATAAAAAGAGAGAAGAGGTTGTCAAAGTACAGCCGGGTACAAGCATTACAAAGTCACTATATTGATTTGCTGGCATTATTGCAAAAGGAACTTCCAACGACCCCTAGCCCAGTGCCATCAACAGCAAGGGCCCATGTACCATGAAAGGGAGAACACGGAGTAAGCATTTCCTCAAGCAGAAGTGTAGTTTGCACTCATTGGATTCCCAGTGATTGTAAGGGAATAAAACAATGGGAGAAACAAAGAAACAAGCGAACAAGCAAAAACAATAAAAAAAATGTGAAGATGGAAAATATTGAAATAAGAAAGTGAGGAATAGTGGTTTCCCTCTGTTTTGTCCTACAGGCAGAAGTGGCAGGACAAACCAGCAGGTCTTCAGGTGTATTTTCTGGTTGCAGTAGATGAAGCATTCCATGGGCCACTTTGACAGATTGTTAATGTTCGTTGGGCTGAGTGTGATTAATATGGCTGCTGTGTTGGTGACAGGGAGGAAAAGGTTCTGCTAGAAGCGAGCAGAGGTGACTCTGCCCGAGTTGGTGGGAGCAGCACAGCCAGGCGCAATGAGGGGCTTGGAGCAGGGGAAGCACGAAACAGAGTCACGGCAGCTTCCCAGCTGTGGGCTCCCGGATCAAAGAAAGAGGCCGCTGATTTGAAATGAAAAATTGGGGCTTTCCTTAATGTGAGCTGGCACAGAGACCAATTGGTGTGGGGTTTTCCTTCCCCCACCTTGATGCAGGGGAAAAAAATGGATCCGGATGTGAGCAAATAGTACAAAGGGAAGAGAGAGCTGCTAAGCTACATATTTTTATGCAATTTTCAAATGTGTGAGCTGTCAGGTTTAAAAATAATAATAATGCAGGGTCATTCCCTGGCCTGCTAACAGATGTATCCAACATTTGGATTCTAGCACAAGGATTTTGCCTTAACTGAAATGAATACATCTAATATATTGACAGTAAATCTCTCAGCACCGTTAAAATATAACTTAACTAATAAATGAGAAAGAGAAGACATCTGAGAAACTGCAAGTGTCTGCTTAAAATATATAGAGTTAATATCAGTGAATGGTGAGTGAAGTCAAAGCAGCCTGAACATTCCTGCTTACCATTCAGCTTGGCTGAAACCGGACCCGAAGGCAGATTCACGTCTTGTGTTAGCACAGCACGCAGCAGTAAAGCCCCATTGATTTCAGAGTAGTTATTACCGATTTTCAGCCATCTAAGGGAGAAAAGCAGAAGATCTGTGTGCTCTGTGCGTTTGTGTGGCAAAGGAAGCAAAGCGCACTCTCTCTGGTCACTCCAGAGCTAAAGCCAACATAACCTCTGGTTCTTTGCCAATCAGCAGTTACTACTAATGTCAACGTAAAGGGTGGTCACTTTGTGTTTTTAGACAGCAGCAAACTGGGGAGATGCATGATAAGCCGTGAGGTGCTGGGATTAGCTGTGCAGGGTACAGAACTCTAGAGTAACTGTGGAAATAGACTTACCTGTATTATTACAGTAGTGCAAAGGATGAACAACTCAAAGAACAGAAGCATATGTTGTGGTTAGTTGTTAACAAGACTAGTATTTTCCTGCAGAACAGTAGCTGCAGGTTTTATTTGCTGTCCTTTCTGACTAACAGAATTGTTTGAGAACTAATCTAATGTACTCTATTTTACTCCAAGTATATAGATGCTGAAGATCACATAAGCGTACAGAACAAAGACATTCTGCTTAATATTAAGAAAAACAGACTTAAAAATCATATGGTTTTTAGCCGTAGAAACTCACATTTCCAACTCTTCCATGACTCTTCCAATTCGCTTTGAAATCTGTCAGCTTCCTTCTGCATCCTTTAGTAAGAATTGGGCTGGGAGATAGAGCAAGGATTATGGAAGTACAGGTTATTCAGGACTTGAGAGGTCTTGATCATGTTTCCACTATCCTGACCTCAGGAACAGTCATCTTGGTTGCTGCAAGAACACTGTCATTGCTTGCTGAGTTTAGTTACTGTGGCTGAAGAGATGACTTCCAAATGAGTAACCTTGAAGTTAAGATGGAGCAAGAGCTGGGGCAGTACCCACCGTGGTTAATCCAGTATAGTTATGAATCAGAGCTTCAAGTCATGAGAGACTTGTAGGTCAGCATCCATCTGTAGTCCAGAATTCCTGCTGCCCATTCGCCTGGGCTGTATGAATTGCGGCAAGCAAAGGACTAGGTGGACAGTAAACCACTGCAGTCAAATCCATGGAGAGTTTAAACTTTTCTAGTGATCATTGCTGAGTAAAAAAAACATAATGGTTGTTGAAGCAGGGAGCTTTGGAATTTGCAAAACAGAATGAGATCATTATAGTGGTAATTGAGCAAAGCAAATACAAACATGCTTAGCTCTGAGCAGTTGAATAATCCCAATCTTTCTGCCCAGAGTCTAACGAAGGACATAAGATTATACTTATTGTTCAGCGTGTGGGAAGTTGACTTCTCAGGGTCTTAAACATATGCTTCTTTTTTCTTTTCTTTTTACTTAGTTAGTGCCATACGAATGAAAATGGTATTTGTAGTTGGTACTGAGGCTAAATCAAGCTGCATGCCTCAGGGTATAAAATAGCTATCAGATAGAAACAGCACTGCAGTGCTCTCGCTATAGAACACTCACCAGAGAATTACATTTCACAGGTAAGTTCATAGCAGATAGCTTGGAAATCAGGTTATTAGAGTAATTCAATATGAGGTTTCAAAACGTCCTTCTTAACTTCAGTCACTGAAGAATTTACCAAATAACGAACAGTAAATAATTTCTTCAATTACATTTTCATATATTTTTCTGTTTCCTGGTTCTTTAGCAGCAGACCACAGCATTAACTAGTTTAAAGGTTACTTGAAATCAATTGTGAATATCTGCAGCAAATAGTTCTCAAACTGCAGCTCTGTTTGCAGACTTTCCCCCATGCTGGTGATGTGGCTATAGGCAAGCCAGTTAATTTGGACAGGTGTAGTTCTCCCTGCCTTTGGTCACATATGACTTAAATTCATTTTCTAATGGGCAATTTCCTGAGTTGCTCCAAGCTTACAATGTGGAAAGGAAAGTAAGATTTTATTCCTTTAGATAATATTAAAAAATTGGCAGAATTTGTTTTAATTACTTTGGCTGAACCTCTTATTAAAGTGTGTCCTAATTTTAGTTAAATGCTTTTGTTGCACCTTGTGACCTTCGTCTTTGTCCTGGTAGTTATATGATGCCTAGTTCTAATTCAGATAAAAGTAAGTGCCTTCTTAATACAGTGTTTGCTTACCTGCTTAATCCAGTTTATTGCTATTCACTTCTTAATCAATATCAGCTAATAAAACATCATTTTGAAGCGCACTCAAGGAAGGGAAAAGTATCTCAGTAAGACTGGTGTCACCTCTTGCAAGTTGAATTAACAGGGAACAGAACAAATTACAATAGCTCCTTAAAGAAATGAGCTTATAGGTGGCCTCAGTGTTGGTTTAGGTGGAAATTTCTACAGCTTCCAAATATCTATTTTAGACCTAGGGAGGCAATGGACTTGGATGCAGTTTTGAGCTGGTGGGCCTCTATGTGTAGCCATGTAGTAAGCTGATGTGAGGAACTGATTTGCTTGCGAAAGACATAAAAAAGAAGAGCTGAGGTTTGGTTTTCTTCTTGATGGATCAATTCCCTGATCCCATTAACCATGCACTTTTAAACAGTGGTGAACTAGTTCTAAGATGTTACTGTGAAACCACAGCCATAGAAATAAAATTACTATAAAAAGAGAATGTATATATATATGTGTGTGTGTGTGTATTTGAATAGGCTATAGAAGTTTTACTAGCTATGGAATTATCTTCACCAGGTTCTTCAGCTGGTGTAAATTAATGAAAACTCACTACTACTTGCATATTGTATACCACTGAAGTGTTCAAAAACTGAGATGTGTGTGGATCTTCCATGGTTAGATGTGAGTTCTGGGTCTTATCAAGGTAATGAGAGTTTTTCTCCCTAGCCAAAGAAATACCCTACTCCTGACCATGCAGAGACATTTGGAGCACTTGAGAGAGCTACAGCAAATAGCTGCGGAGTAGCTGTCACTGTTTAGAATGAATCTTGGTTTGCTCAGCTTTAGATACATTTTACTTTAGTGAGATATTTTGTAGATAAAAAGGAAAGGGAATATTACGGTTAGTTGTAAGTAAGTCTGTAAATACATATATTTCAAATCTGAACAAAACCCAGCGCAACTTCTGCAACACTAAAACTTACGTAATGCATCTAAGTATCAATCATCTCAATTATCAGTTTACACTCAGCATAACCAGAGTGGCAGAACTGTAGCAACAGACTGTTTTACACTGAAGCTACCACTTTGAGGTTACCTATTTGTCCCTTGGGAGTTGAAGACTCAATTCATTAAATGGTGCTGGCTTTGGAAAAAAGCAATCAATGACCTCTTCTCCTGGTCAGGCAGCATTTCTAGTGTGTCAGAGGAGGAGGCCAAATGAAAAACAAGAGAATAGGACAGGGGGTGGAACAGAGTCCTGGTCAAATTCTGCTGCTTTACAAATCTCTAAACTGAGCCATCTCTGTTATTGTTGGTGGGACAAGTAGCAGATTAGCATGTTGATACCTAAGAACAGACTATTGGCCATAATCCACCTACAATGTCTCTTTCACAAATGGATGTGGCTCATTTGCTAATAGAAGACATTCTTTTATAGAATCCAAATTATGAACTTGGGGAAGTGAATCAGTTAACAGTAGTTGAGTGTCTTGTGCAGAATTTTTAGTGAGTTTTGGATGGACATGCTTTTTCTAATTAGGAAAATAATGCAGACATTTCTTCCACGTCAGCTATCTCTGAGACATGAAATGATAGTTGTTTACAATCCTTTTTCCTCCATATCAGCAGAAATCACCGCGATTGTACTTTATTGTATTCATAATGTACTGACCAGTGTCATGTGCTTTAAATGTGTACTTTGGTTTGATAACAGAATATTTCATTAACATATTAGGATGGAATTGTCAGTGTTGTGGAAGCATATCTAGCTCACCCCAGAGGTTTTGAAATTTGGCCACTCCCCTTTAGTCATTATAGAAAGAGACCTGCCAAGATGAGAAATTACACCAGGAGGGTTGAATATTAGGATTAATTGTCTTGAACCAGTGCAGTGGAGCAGGTAGGCAAGTCAAATCGAGGTGGGGATAATGAGGGCCAATAGGCAGCCTTTATTGTCTTCTTTCATAAAGAAAAGTATTTAAAAGAAACTATTTTCCATCTTCTACTGCAACTAAAATTGGAATTTAAAGTTTCTGCATTTTTAACCATGTGAAAATTATAGTGTTCAGTAAAAAAGAGGGTTTCTTTTTAAACTGAACCTTGTTAGAACAAAATCCATCTGCGGGACATTAGCTATTTCTTTCTTTGATGGTAGTTCAGCACCAGGTTTTCCGTGAAGCTGATAGGATTGGTCTAACCTTTTAGACCTTCAATATTGATCTTCAGCCTTTTCAATTGGACGTTTTTACTGTGCTTAAACTGTACCTCCTGGTTGCTTGAAACACTTAATTGTGCTGAAAAGTAGTAATTTATTAACGCTAATAGTAAAGTGGGCTAAAGAGGGGAAGGTAATATAAATGGTAGCATAACAATGACAATCATTTAATAAACTGGAACGCATTGCCTCCTTCTACAGGCTGAAGATTATTGTTTAAAAGCATGAATTAGAATTATCAAGGCGTAATGCTTATCTACTTATTATCCTTACTGCCTTCTGTCATTGCTGAAGACTCACCAGATAGTGCTGCAGAGTTTCAGCATCTCTGAAATGGGTAAAGGTCCCAAACCTTTCCTTTTCTGTAACAGCTGCGCTGTGCCCCCATTTCAAAAGATTCCCATTGCTATCTAAAACTTAGAGAGACCTTCAAACAGGGCTTTGTTTTGGCTTTAATCCTTTAACCAGCTGTTTTCTTCAGTTGTCTCTCCAACATGGTTCCAGCAGACCGCTTTGTGTTTCCTTGTCGAGTTTATGTTTCATCACAGAAATATCACAGACCTTTGAAAACAGAAGCCATCCATTCCTGTGAGATAGTGGTTCAACACAGTGAACAATCCATTCAGATTAACTTTTCAGCAGATTTCTGCCTTTCACTGCCAAATGCTCGTGAGCATTACTGATGTCAAAGTTGCTTGGCCTTAGCCCACTGTTTCTTCTCTGCCCAAGGATGTTCATTTTGAGAAAGAGGATTTTAGCCTAAGGAACAACACAAAACCCAGATTTGGCCTCTAGTCCAACTGAGTGCTCTTCCACTCCTTTGATTCCTTAATACAAATCAAAGATGTTTATTTTGCATGGAAAATGTTAATCAGTCAATTCCAAACAAGATTCTTCGCCAATACTTTAAATAGATTCCGTGATACGTTGGAAGACATTTGTGCTTGTTTTCCATGAGCGCACAAACTTATACATACTTGCAAAAATCTGATGAACTTTAGCTATGTCTCTGTTTCCTGTCACTACCAACAAAAGTACATTGGGCTTTACTTGTAACTTGCATAATCTAAATCTGCTCTCTATGATGAGAGAAAGCGCTATTTTTCCTTTTTCATGATTTGAGGATTGTATCTACAAAGCACTTTTGTGTCACTGTACTCAAATTTTTCCATCCCAAATGATTTTTTTTTTGTATACCATCTAGGAGCTGAGTGTAATGAATAGGAAAGGCAGCTCTCTAGCTTGCCAATTATGAAAGAGTACTTCACTTCCCAGAAGAAATACAGTGGGAGACTGCATGTTTATTTCTCCTGGAAACTACTCCAGGATTTCACAAAGGAAGCATATCAACATATTCACCTTGGATCAGCCAGATACCCTTCAGCTCTGTATCTGGTAATTTCCCTGATCAAGCTCTTTTAATATTTGGATGTCCCAGTTCTTACGATGTTCAAAACAGAACCGTATGCACTTGAGTGAAGGAGGAGTTAAAGCCACCTTGAAATTCTGGCCCGCTGTTATTATTGCTTTCCATACACATTTAACTAGAGGTGTTTTGCTTTATAAAAGATTGAAGTATTGTGTTCTGAATGCAAAACTTTAGTTAGCACAGTCTGGTACATTTTATTTCCTATCCCACATTGGGCAGCACCTTGTCTTGCACCTGTTCATATTCATAAATTTCCCATAGCTCTATTTAAGCTTAAAAACTTTTGCATAATACAACAGTTCTCTTCACAAAAGTAAATTTGAGCTGACCATGAAAAAATCCTGTAAACATGTGACTGTTCTCAGCAGCTAGTATAATTAACAGCAACTGTAATGGACTGTAATGGTGTAAGCCAGGAATAATGGTACCGCCATTAAATACACATATACTAACAAGATCACAAGAAATGAAAGAGCATTCTCATTTCAGATATCCATTAATGTCTCAGCTTTGCCATCTACAAAGGGCCTGTACTAGTGATCTTATGTTAATATGGTGTGTATCGCTTGGAAGGAATGTAAAATAGAGCACGAACTGTTGTAAGCATTGAATCAAGTTTTTGCACTCCATAAATTAATTGCAAAGATCCTCATTACCTTAGAATATCTAAATCTTCAAAAATAAATGCGTGTTAAAGGTGAGGCAAATTTCCATCCGAAGAAGGGCAGCTTTGTTTTCCCACGAATTACTGGAGGAAAAGAAAATGGCACATAAGAGTGAAATTCACTCTTTTTGTGGAGTACTGGATAATGCTTTCTATCTGTGCTTTCCAGTGCAACTGAGTGTAGGACATACACAGCTTCATACACATAACAAAACTCCTTAATGTCAGTGGCAAGGCATGTAGGTGGTGGTTCTTCCCCCAGTGTCTCCCAGATAAGACTATTGAATGGTTCGTACATGTGCAAGAATGCTCAGGTTAATCTCAGTGGGGTGCAGGTCACTTTCTACAGACAATATCTCTGCTGCAGCTGCCCAGATTTGCAAGTGTTTGCATTGTTTGACTCTCTGCAGAGACACTGGTGACATGGAAGTGCCATCTTTGTAGCTCAGTGTCAGCCCCATGGTTCAGCTGTTCATTTCAAAACTGCAAGCCTACAGAAAATAGGTAAAAACGGGGGTTTGCAAAGCGATCCCTTTTTGCAAAGGTCTTTGTCAGGCCAAGATGTAGAGACTTTGCAAAGATGACCGGTACGCTCAGTACTCTTTCTGTTTTATCTTTTAAGAAAAACTGCACTTCTGTGAACCGTATTGGATGGCTATTTACTTAACAAACTTAAGTACTTGTGTCCTTTCAGTTCAGGGAGAGAAGGTATTTTATCATTATTTCATCTAAACCTGAAAGAGCACTGAAATATAAGGACATATTTCCAAATGCATTTATAGATATGAGGATTTCTTTAATTTCTTCTTTGTTCTTTAGTTTGTTTGTTTGCTTTTACTTACCCATAAACCACAGGAGTGACATTCTGTGTGGATCTCTGGTTACATAGGAGAAGCAGCAGTTCCTCTGCATATGGATTTACTATTTAAACACGATATAAGAAAGTTGGATTATTACATTTCAGCCTTTCATCTCCTTAGCGCTTACATGCTGTGCCAGAAACACGCCTGCCTTTGATGGGGTGTGATCCCCCATGGTTTATCTTCATTCAGCTGTTTATGCAAAGTAACTTTTTAGCTTTAGGAGTCCCCCAGGGTCTCTTCTCGAGGCCTTGGGGTCTCTAAGCATTGAAGTCTGGATAAGGAGATATTTCAGCCATCAGTTTGTATGTAACTTTATAGAAAAAAGGAAACTATAAAGAACTAACCATACTAGCGTTCTGACTGGGCAGGAGTCCCTCTAGTGGCTGGGTGTTTCATTAACCAGAAGAGATGTGTGCTGAGATAAATCCAACCTTACTTCTGCTCATGTTTTCTAAGAGGAATAGCAGGTTGGGAGGGAATAATTTTGCTGGATTTTTCTTGACAGAAAAATGAGGGCTGATTTTTTTTTTTTTTTCTTTCCCCCTCATCTCCATCTCTGAAATCTTTTGTGAATTAATTTTCTATTTCCTGTGATCAGAGTTTTTCTCATACCTCGTTCATACCAAACATTGCTCTGAAAAATAGCAAAGATGAGGACAAAGGACGAAAGAACCGTGCACCTCCCATCTGGGCAGCATAAGTAATGACAGGGTCAAGATTGAAGTCCATGAATCCCTCCATTACCTCACTCTCCCACTTTCTATTTCATTTTTAAGGATGCCCTGAAATATGAAGACTTCTTTTAATGCCTTATGAGAGTTACTGTGAGAAAGGTGATCAAAAGGACTCTGCTGGCTTGGGTGCCCTTTATCTCCGAGGAAGGTGATGCACAGCATCTGGAGATGATGGAACGCATGATTAACATTACCACAGAGAATGATTAATATCTTCTTAAAGCACCTACTTCCAGATTATCCATCATTTCATTAGAGTGAAAAAAGTTCTTTTTGAAAGGGGGCTGTGCCCCTGAACCATGAATAACTAACCCACCTCTTGACATGTTTACTAATTGAGTAGCAGAGTGTGCTTAATATTATGTTGAACAAATAGTGATGCCCCCTCTTTATGCAGAAACAAAAGAAAAGAAAAAGCAAAGAACAAAGTGAATTTGGGACAGTGGGTTAATAAAGCAGTCACATGATTTTCATTTCATGGAAACTATCTTTAAATATAGTAGCCTGCTTTATTTGACTCCCTTTTTTTTCCTTCTTTTTTCTTTCTTTCTTTTTTATTTTTTCTCTTAAAACACCTTCTATGTGCCATATTGGAGTGTTGGTATTTGGTTTTGCTTTCTTCTCTTTGTATAATGGGATCTAATAATTTGATTCTCCGAATTCTCTTAGATAGCAATGATGTTTGTGTAGAATTTGAGGTGAGTCCTTGGGGGGGTTGCAGGCTGTGTGACACTCAGGGACCGATCCTTCGGATACAATGAGGGAGAAAGGCTTTGTGCCTGCACTGAATGGTCTGGTGTGAGTTATAGTGAGTTGACCAGGGAAATGCAGCTGGTGATTCTTGAACCTGATTGAAAAGATGAGGAATTTGCAGGAGGATAAAACGATGACTTTATTTTCGTCAACCATTCTTTTTATAAGCTCCCGCATTCTTTTTGTATTTGTTAATGGCACTGTGCAGCTCTAAAGTTCAGATCAATACAGTGCTACCTTTGTGCCTTGCTCACATATGTAATATCTTCTTATATTAATCCTGTTTCCAGGGAAGTGTGACAGGCAGTGGTGATGCAGAATACTAAACTGGTGATTATTAATCACTGTCTTTCAGATCAATAATTCACTGGAACTTTTCCTTTCCCCAATCCTGTTTTTTTTTTTTTTTTTTTCTTTTGTTTTGTTTTGTGTGTGTCACCTGAAGTTAAACTGTAATACATACTTGTATACCAGCAGCATTGTGTGTTTAACAACATGTGTATCCTTCTGTTCAGCACCAGTCTCCTGTCTGCAGCTTTTGCAGAACCTCCTTGATGACTGGAGACTGATTGCCTCAGGCATTCGTCCCCACCCAAGGCTTCCAGGGGAGACCCTGAGACATTCATTGTGGATAATGCAGCATTGCTGGTAATATATTGCTTCCTTGGTGTTGCCTGCAAACCAAGAAAGGCAGGGATCACTGCCCTAAGAAATAAAGCCATCCGTAGCCCCACTGCCTTTGTTTGATTTCAGGAGCATTAGTCACATTATAGTGTGTTCAGATTCTAATGTTGGGAATTTGAGCTCTGGACAGTCTCCCCTGAGTGCTGTGACAACAGATGCACGAAAGGATGTTTCCTTAGAATTTGAGAGAATTCCTTGAAAATGATACAGTGTTCAAACCCCTCTTGACTCACTCCTGGCTCTTTCAGGAAATCGCAGTTAGCTGCAGGCAGGGAAAAAAAAAATAATGAAAAAAAATGCTTTTTTTTTGGTTTATTTTTAATGTTTTTAGTCTTCCACCTGCTTCTCTGTGACGTACAGGCTTTTCAGGGGGCAGGCTAGGAGAGAAGAATGGCTCCTTGAAAGCCACCTCTGGCACGGCTATTATGAGAGACAATGAACTCGAACATGCTTCTTTCCCTTTTTTCCTCCAAAGATCACGAACTCAAAACTCAGTTGTGCATGCATGAAAGTTCTATAAACATTACTTAAACAGCAGCCAAAAGACCTTTGCCAGCTCCGGCCTACTTCTCCCCTTGTTGGGGCTCAGCACTCCCACTCAGTTGACTACTTGTCCTACTCTTTGCCCTCTCTGCTCTGCTGCAATTGTCCTGGAATTTTCCTCTATGCAACTGCTGTCCAAACCAGCTGCACCCACTACATCTTCAGCAGTGGACCGAGGAGGGTATTAATCATATTTTTGAGGAGGACACTCTGCTATTTATCTCCCTGACACCTCCAGCGTTTGGGAGCCCACTGCTGCACACAGCCCATTGACTAGTAATATTACACATTACCGTGCTCCATTGCCTCTCCCTGCCCTCTTCATTGAGTGGCTGTTCAACAGTGGAGTTGTGTTTGTTCAATCAGACATAATTTATACCTTTTTTGTTCCTTCTGGAGAGCTCTTGCTAATTTTAAGTCTAAGCACTGTGTTTTCCATATAATTCTAGCTCCAACATCACCGGAACTAAAGATAGTCAAATAGACCTGACTCCAGACTTGCTCGAACACGTTGGTTTTAAGTCAGCAAATAGATGATTTAAAAACAAAGTGTCAAGGGAGATCATCTCATACGTACTTTAAAGATCCGAGTTTTATTGCATGTCTAAGAATATATATGTCTTCCATCTCTAAGGGGAATACCTGCAACAGCACACTGTACTGTGATCCCTTGGCTATTGTCCAACACACAAAGTCTGCAAAGGACAAGAGATTAATAATTCAGCTAATTTATAGCAAGCGGGTTTTTTGTTTTCATTTTTTAGAAGAAATTTATAGGAAGAGGAGAGAGTAAAGGAAGAAAGCTGTTGTAAGACTAAATGACTAATCATTCATCCTGGAGTTTGTTACCCTTTCGGATTCATCAAACTGTGTAATGAGAGCAGCTAGCTTAAGAACTGCCCGATTTTGTACTATTTAGACAACACAAAGAAACAGAAAGTGCTCCACTCCTCAATCTTTGGGGGAAAAGATTACTCACTGCAGGACGTGGGTATTATTCCATATAGGAGGCCATAACATAAACACAAAATTCCTTTCTTTCTGTTTTTTTTTTTTTTTTCTTTTTATTAAGAAAAAAGGACAAGCATATTTTAGTTTCTCTTCTCTAGATGAAATTTCTGAGGAGTACAAGCAGACAATGTTTCTGAAAGAACCGAACCAATTTAGCCCTGTTAAGGATTTAGCCCATCAGGTCCCAGTAAATGGCTTGGGGGATGAATGGATCCCTTCGACGCCAATCACTGCAGTGTATAATAATGCTCTATATTTCATTCTAGCTTCTGTTCTCTCCACTCCACTGAAACTGCTTTTGCCAAGATCTCTAGTAACCTCTTCAGGGCCAAATCTCAAGGCCATTATTTCATTCATATGTTTCTTGACATTTTGGCTAGATCTGACAGATCTGATTATAATCTCTGTCTTTAAGTCTAGGTTTAAAGGCTCTGTCCTGGAACCTGTTCCTACCCTGAACTTCCTGGTTGCTCCTTCAATGACCTCTTAGAATGCCCCCCCTTTTTTTTTTCTTTTTAATTTTAATTCTTTGAGACAGTTTTTTCTGACCTTATCTTCATCTGTATCCAAATAATTTTCATTGTGATAATAATTTTGGCTTTTATCTCCTCAGCTACTTTCCTGATGGAGATACTGTTGCACTGACATGCCTCTGAGCAGCCAAGCCTAGACATCTGCTCGTCTCTTTGACATCTCATCCCAGATGCTTTATCACCAGGCAAAATTAATGTGGCAAAATAGTTTATTACCGTCTTAATCTCTTATTCAAACATGTAACATGAACACCGTGCTAACTGCACCTTCTTTATCTCTTTGTACTTTCTTGCTGTGTCTAGAACTTGCCTTTTCTTGTTTCATAACAGGTCTCAAGTTCTGGAAATATCCTCTTTTTAAATAGTGTGTAAATATAAGCTGAACTGCAGCCACTCCTGAGGTACAGTTCAGGGAAGAATCTAGGTCAGTGGCTGAGGTGGGCATGGAGCAGGCCCATGTGGTTGGCATGCAGCCCTGTGGGAGATATGGCATGTATGCAATTAAGACAGAATGCTCTGGGAATTGTGCTGCTAGCTTCTAACAAACCTCTACTGAGCATATGCAGATGGTGATTTGCAGAGGATTACAATTTGGCCACATTTTGTTGAATATTCATGAGGACAGTGAACGATACCTCTCTGTTCCTGCACTGGCCTCTACCACATTTTAAGGCAGTCCCCCATTGCACATTAGTGGAGTTTCAGTGAAAACATTCTAAGCTTTTCCAAACAACTGGCACATTTGTTCTTCCTGAAGCTTATTCCTAGAAATGGCTGAACTGTTCTGTAGAAGCTTCTCAGTGTTTTTAATAATAAACCCAACAGCTCAAATGGTTAAGCATTAAAAAGCAGTAGGAAAAGTTATGTGCCCTTTCCTACCTGAAATCTAACCTGTGTTCTGAAGCTGGGTGTAATTACTCATATGGAAATGTGTTTGTCATAGAAATGGCAAAGAAAAATTTCAGAGCTTTGTTAGGTAACTGAAGGTTTGCATTATATTTCCTGGTCAACTGCAGCCTTGGAGTGGGATTCCTTTCCTTCTCACAAGAAGCTTTTCTAATAATTGTAAGGGAACTCCTGATGGTCCAGTATCAGCCTGCCTTGATTAGTGTTCACAGAGCCCAGAGAGATGATTTCATTGAACCACATACATTTTTAATCCCTAATTTTGAAGTTGGCCTGACTTAGAGCCAGGAGTTGGACCAGATGACTTCCAGTGTCCCTTGTAGCCTAAATTACTCTATAGTTCTGTAGTCAGTGTTCTAAGGGTAAGTGTATGGGAGATTGGTAATCACAGCCTGAACCTCTGATTAATCAGCTGAGGCAAGTATGGGGTCAGCTGTGGGAGCACAGGTGAGAGTGATGGAGCTGTGCTCCCGGAAGGGGTGGAGCTCGACTCCATCCCCTCTGAGACCTCATTTAAGGCCTGACTCCTGCTGAAACAGCATCTCTTGGAGATTGCTCACCAGTGAGGACTGCCCCAGCTTCTTCAGCCAAGGCACCACCACTGGTGAGTTTTCCTTTACTTATACTTTCTGTACATTTGCTATCATCTGTATATTAATAACCAATACAGTAAGCATCTCTGAGACCCTAAAGGTTAAGAACAGATGTGGTCATAGGAAAATGAAAGTTCATCTGAGCTGTTAGAAGTCACTCAGATTACCCTTCTCAGTGAGGGACTGTGATGCATCTTGTCTGGACTCAGACACTGAGGTCTTCTGTTCCTGCCTCAGAATCTACAAGCAGACCAGGTCAAAGAGGGTATTGCTTGTTCCAGTTACATATGAAAATGAACAGTTGTCGTTATTCACAGGTCTGCCACTTATGGGCTCTTTCTGCCTTTGTATAGAACTATCACAGCTGAAAGAAAAAGGAGATACTCGTTACACTATAAGAGACTTTTATAACATTTCATAATTTTATAATAAAGGACCTGTTCACAGTTTGAAACTTTCCTCTATACTTAAATCAGTGACACATAATTGGAAAGAAAGAAAGAAAGAAAGAACATAGAGGAAAAATAAAACTGGAGGCAAATGAAGCTTTAGCAGAGCTAAACATATCACAGCTGGACAGCATGCAGGGTTTGCAGCTGGGCTGGGCTAACTGTGCAAGACAGGTGATCTTGTTTCAGAGGCAAAGGACAAGACAAGGAGTCTCTCTAGATTCAGATGAAGAACAAAACCCTTGACCTCAAGGTCTGTGGCAGCCTATGTGAAATTCAGATCTCAGGACTAAGTAAGAGCTGATTGAGCAGAAGATAGAGCTTGTCTATTACATCCTCACTTTTTAATTAGATCTTCTAGCTGCATGTCCTTTGATCCTGAGCTGTACGTGACAGTAAACTTATTGACAGTGGGAACTACATCAGGAATAAGTTTGAGCTGCTGTCTCTTTCAGCTGAGCGAAGGAGTTCCTTTTGTGCAGGAATCTGTCTATGCAAAAAAAAAAGAAAAAAGAAAAAGCATGATCTGAAGAGGTTTGAAACTGAGATAGTTGAGCTGAGTAAGAGGCAGTATGTATTATCTTGCTTTGGTGTAATGGCAACTTACTCAAAGTTCATTAAATCCATTCCTAATTAAGTAATTCAAATTAAGCCGCTATTACACTGCAATAAACACGTCCACGTAGCTTTGTGAATCAGTCTAACTCCACTTCAGATCCTCACCTTCAGCTATGTGGATACAGCTTTCTCAGGAGCTCAGCTGAGTATGTGGGCAGGGAGTGTAACCGATGACAGCATCCAGGAACAATATTGCTGTGCCGCCGTCTTTAATTTTCTCCTTTCTTTTTCTGTCTAAATAAGACGGGAGCAAGGAAGCCTGTTTACATAGTTGTTTGCTGACATCATGTTGCTCTGCCACGTTGAGTAGTTCTTAATTTTAAGTATTTTTCACACCGATTTTCCCTTTTGTGGTGCATTTTGATGCATGTATCTCTCATAACTGGAAAGTTCCTGCCTTCCCCAGGCAGACTGAAGGCTCAGCAGTAGTGCTAATGTTTGGAATAACAAAACTGTTGGGTTTGCTGCAGTTCAGTGTTGCCTGGTGCTGTTGGAGCTCACAGCTGCCCCGTAACACCCTTGTTTGTGAAGTTGTGCACACGGAAAGATCCGGGTGTGGTTTGGGGGTGTGATGAGGTGGGGTTTTAATAATTGTTATTTTAATAAACATTTGGTCTGAAAGAATCCATCAGTAGTTCTTGAAAATAACAGCCTTGGTACCAGTGGGTTACCAGAAATGCAGTCTTAAATGTAGAAATAAGCTGCTTGGATTTCTTTTTTTTTTTTTTTTTTTTCCCTTAAAAAAGACTAAGAGAAATCCCACAAGATTGCCAAACAATTACAGCTTAATTTACAAAAACACATAAATGTATATTGTCATGTAAGCCATTTAGTCCTATTGTCTTCAAATGGAATCTCATTCACGTGCTTAACTCTAAACTGCGGCTGAAAGGCTTCATTGAACCAACCCCTGAGACACTAAGGAGACCTTTGCAAGAGTAACTATTGATAAACAAAGGTAAAACTTGGAGAAAAGCTAAAAGCAATAAATCCGCCTGTATAGTTAGTGTGGTAGAAATTACTTTGGAGTCTGAGCTGTCTAGGACAGCCATTACAGTGACCACTTGGGAAGATGTCAGGATGAAAGATTTCTTAATAATAATTAGAGTAGACGTGGCATGTAGGAACTGATAAAGTGGGTACGGGAATTCTTCATTTCTGAACACTTCAGTGATGACGATACTGACAAAAGAAAGTCGAGAGAAGAAGGAAATAAATAGATCAAGAAGACTGAGAGAATGTCTTAGAAAGAATGAACAAAACATGAGGTAATATGCACTGGCCAAATAGTATCTACTATAGAACATGAGCTGATTTTGGATGAGTGTAAACACCAAGAAGTGATATTTTCAGTAGCTCTTTGTTTTAAATGCTGGTAGCACCTCGCAAGCAGTGACACATCCCAAGGCCCACCCCTCCTGTAGCTGCAGGTAACATCCTGATGTTCCCTGTGTGGTGTTGGCAGATATTTTAGCACATTTTGACAGGCTTCTACAGCATCTTTGAGTCAATCAGATTCTGCTAAATTGAATAAAAAATTACTGTTAACTTTTAAATAATAGTTAGTAAAAGGAGAATGGTAACAGTGCTGCTCTCAGTTTTAGGAAGCTTTTCCTAATGGCTTTTTCCTTATGGCTTCTCAGTCAAACTAAGATCTTTTAGATCACAAATACCTGTCAGAAATTCAGTAACCCTCTCCCTTCCAGACACAAGCTCGTTACCTCAGCATCCCTGTAGCCACAGTTTCATTCATGGTAGTACACAAGATGGGCTGCTCAAATTCATCTGCTTCCAGCTCTAGTGCCCTCTGATTGTCAGGGCTAATGAGAATTGTTACTTGTTATTTTAAATTATTACTTTATGATACAGTCAGAGGTTTAGCATGGGAGTGACGAGGAAGCTGTTCACCCCTTTCTGCAAATAGCATCCTTTGCTGCAGGTACATGGTATAAATTGGGTGTAGGGCGTGTATGCAGGTCAACCTGCCTCTGATTAAGCCATAGCAGGACAGTCTCTGTCCATTATTGTTCTAAAAACCAGAGTGAGTGTGAGAGTAAGATTTGAAATGTCTATATGCAAAAGCTGGGAGAAGACAATTCTTGTTCTGAGTGGAAATGGAGGAATTTCTTCCATCTTACCGTCCACAGAGCAGTGCTGCTGCCTGATGGTAACCCAGAGAGGAATGGAGGTGCCGTAGTGATGAATGAATGCAGTCACAGACATTGTCATTTCCTGATACTTGTGCATGGCAATCCATAACCTAACGTTTTATGGCTGGAGGGCAGCCTTGTTCTCCTCTCCTGTTTGCAGTAGAGGCCTGATGTGGTGTCTTCTAAGGGAAATCTGAAGATTTCCAGTGACTTAAATCCTTGAATCAAGGCTGTAGTTTGCGTAGGTACGCACATGCCTAGAAAATGCAATATGTTGTATAGACACATTATAAGATCACACATACGCACTTGTATATACTGTTTACATGCATCGATGTTATGCTGTATGTGTTTTTATTATCATGGTTTGTAATCCCGCCATCATTCAAAGTCTTACCAAATAGCACTGTGGGCAGCATGCCAGCTTCTTTCACATTCCTGCTAAAGTCACTTGGAATATATCTGAATGTGGCAAAACACATTTGCCAAGTTATGTGCATAAAAACATCCTTTGATCTTTCAGACTCATAAATATGTAATAAAGTACATGATTGCCCTACTGATCTGTCCTGCATCAATCTTACGTCTCTCTTTTATTGATTCATCAAAATAAGATACGATCAAGGTACAAAAGAGTTAAAGAAGCTATTTATTTTAATGTTTCCTTGGAGAGCTTGCATGTTATTTTGAGTACAAATTATATATATAATATTTCATGAATGATGTTTGAAGCATTAAAAATCACCTCTGCACTTCAAGTTAACACAGAATTCTGGCAGTCAGCCATCTTTGCTTCTTTTTTTTCCTTTTCTTCCCTATTTTAAAGGAACATTGCAAGACGTGGTGTCATTTTTCTGTGGCCACACTTCTGTTTTTTTTTCCCCCTTCTCTTTTAAAATCATGTAGTCAACTGATATTGTAATCCATCTTTGAAATGTTCAGGAAATCATACTTTGCAGTAGATTTAGTATATGAGCTGTTTGGGTTGGGTAGTGAGTCTTGTTCAAAACCAGGGATTATCCTAATTTGTACTGAGGGTGAAATGACAGTTGTGAAGGCCCAGGGAGGAATTCTATGAGTAATAACAGAGGCAAAAACTTGACCTGAAAATATCCATGACAACAAGCCTTACCTCTGCCTCGTGATTTCTGAGGCATCTCTAGATGACACAGTTCAGACTTTGGCTCTATCAGGTGTAAAGCCTCTGAAGCTGATAGAAGTGAAATGTATCTGGAAAGAGGTAAAATTATGCAAACTATAAATAAAGTGAGTTATATAGTGGGTAATAAAATCTACATTTTCTTTCGCAAGGGAGAAATCAGGTGGAGTCCTGAAGTGTTTGAGCTGTTATTCTTGCTTGCTGAGAGAAGAATGTGCTTTTCCCCATGATGCTGCATCTACTGAGTTAAAGAACCATCTCAGTTTGCTTTGACATATTTAGTGCATCCAACAGAGGCTGGTTTATATCAGCCAACGCATTTTTCACAACCATTTTATGGCGCTAACTCTTTGGCAGTGTAAAAAGCACCCAGTTCTGAAAATGTACCGATAATGAATGAAATAATTTCTGAGCAAGACCTGCCAACCAGGTAGCAGGCAGTGAACTTCAGCACACTTCTCGAAGCTGTAAAATATGGGGGAAAAATGACATGGGAGCAGAAGAGTTCGCCTCTTTGTCAGGCTCTGTCTTGGCCTGCCATCTGAGTTGTAGAGTCTGGGGAAGTGGAATCATTTTTTATCGGTTCTTGTCATGAATCCACTAGCAGTAACAGGCAGAAAGGCACAGATTATTGTGTGATTTTATGATAATCAAGATGCTTAGCTGACTTGGAGGCTGTGAGAGAAAAAGAGGTGCCAAGTGCTTTGTGATGTTTGGCATCTCCCCGTTGAGGATCATCACACATAGCAAACATTTAATTAAGTTTCTAGTCACCCCGCAACAGAGAATGCCGTTACCCTTTTCTTTCACCAGTGAGAACTGAGTCCAAGCAGCGTGATCACAAGTGTGGAGCGAACCGCTGGTGGAGTTGAGCTGGGAAAATTATTCAGGCTCCCGAATCCCAGTTCTGCAGTTCAGCCAGCAGAAAGCATTGGCTCTTCCTCACTTCCAGTCAGCAGCAGATTATGGCTTCACATTACGCTAGAAAATGCTGTCAGTACAGTAACCTTTGGAGACAGCAAGCCATATGCTGATTTCAGTGATGTGGCTATAACAAGAGAAGTGGTTTTGCACCAAGGAATGAGAGCGTGGCCTCTTCCACCAGCCACACGCTGAGAAGCCCATGTGAGGATTCGATCCATCTGGGCACGTCATCTTGTCTCCCACCCTGCTTCCTGGAGAATGCTTGTCCTCCCCTGACCGCCTGCAGTTCACACTGAGGTCCCTGCTGCTTTCCTGTGGATCTTGCCAGTATTCATCTTTTGTGCTGCGAGCCTCCAGCCTGATACCTCCCCTCATATAGAAGGAAACCCCTTTGTTCCTCCCCACTCAGTCTTAATGTATTGGCATAGACCTGCAGGTAAATAGCTGGTAAAGCCCAGGCACTAAAAAGAGAAGGGTGAAAATTTTCCTGAGCTTTTGTGCAAATTTCTAACTTTGATCCCAGATTTGTTCTGCTGCTCCTGTCCAGGTGGCAGCTGCAGGCTTTGTATGCAGCTGGATTGCTTTCATTTGTGTGACCACTTCGCTGGCACCCTTCAGCTGGGGACGTCCCAGTACAGCAGGAACCAAGCACAGCTGCAAGGAGGAGACACGGTGGCTTGCTTGCACTGAAGGGAAACAACAGATTGAAATTGTCACAGGACCTGGTGGGCTTCAGGCCAGCCATTGGTACGAGCTGGAATTAGTTTAGATTTAGAAATATTAGAATAAGAATCATTGTGGTGAGACCCCTCACCAGAGACACCACATTAGGCTATTGCCAAGGCTTGTTACTTTGTCTTTTCGTTGTTACTGAATCATCATCGTTTGGTTTACAAAGTAACCGAAACAAAAAGATGACAGCAACAACAGTAAGATTTGCTGATTGTTCTTTATTATCCAGTTCTCAAGCCATTTCCAAAGAAAAGTTTGGGTCAGAACATCTCCGTTTCCACTAATACAGAGGTAAATCTGTTTGTCCTCTGCCTGACACCCATTCTGTGGGAGAAGCTGGGCTTCTGGTTACTATTAATTAAACTATTGTAGGACTGTTTATGTTACAAGATAAAAGGGCTGCAGGATTAAAATCTGTCATTACATTTTCATTATCTGGTTAAGAAGAAGGGAACTATTAAATAAGAGTTTTCTAAAGCACTTCAAGAGTCCAGACAGCCAACAGCCATAACCTAACCGGAGTACATAAACAAATCTATTTTAATATGTCTTTTATTTCTCATTCTATTATGTGTTACAATTTTAATTTCAGGGGTGGCCCGGTGGTCCTATATTCCTCTCTATTTTTATTTTTATTTCTTATAACTGATTTATTTTACTTTTGGAAAGCTTTTTTTACTAAACATAAATCCAACTTACTGAAACTTCCTTCCACTTTTCCCAGTGTAACCATTCAGAAAGAGTAATTAAATCTGGCAATTTCATTTCTTCTGGTGACCTTAAGAAACCAACAGGTGAGACGGCAGTGACACACAAGGAGTCTGGTTAAAATACCTCAAATACGAGACTCTGATCCTAATTTAATATTTGCCACATCTTAAAATGGAAGAGGAAATTGAAACTGGTTTTGTTTCCATAATTGTTTTTTTTTTTTTAAAGCTGGTGTATTAAATCCTGGTGAATTATTTAGTAGGAACGATAGCTCTGTACCTTTGATTTGTAGGTGGAATTTTTATTCTTACCTGCTTTTTCCTGGAAGGATTAAATAGCAAGTCCTCAGCTCTCTGTGGAATTAGTAAGACCCTGTGATAGATACTATATTAAATGAAACTGCAGTTAAGAGAAGACAGTGTTATAGGTTTGTTCTCTCAGGTTCCCTTGCTAAACTTTTCCGTGGTGCATTTTCCCACCATTTACCAAAACGTGCTCTTTCTTCAGTCACCTCAGAAAAAAAATAGATTGAAGCAGTCGAAAGACTTGGGCAGGACAGTGAAAACGCTCTGATTTTTGTCTGCTGAAACTCTGCTGCAGGCAGGGTCTGGTGCCAGCTGTGTGCTAAGGCAGGTTTCCAAGGAAAGGAAAATGACATTTCTGGTAATGAATCGTCACCTTTTGGTTGGAGGAATTCAGAGGAGCCCAGCAGGGAGGATGTGTGGCATGACTTTGCCAAAGCTGGAACTATAATTCAGGGTGGCTTAGGTCTTACCCTATAGGAACTGGAGCCTACATAGGGTGATATTTCTAAGTTAGTTATAAAAAAATGAGATGGAATGAAAACAAATATTTGCCTCCCTTTGCTGGCTGTAGACAAAACCTTGATAACTAATTAAGACTTCCACACATGTGAACTTTTGGAAATGGCTGAAATGTGATCGACTGATCCTATTCTTTGTATCACTGTTTTTTATTCTCTAGGAAAACAAAGGAGGAAGGTGAATAATTTTTCCCTTCCTACTGTATAATTTCAGAGAGAGATGCTAAGATCCTGTACTGCCTAAGGCTTTCCAGGATTTCCTGTACTCTTTGTGTATTAGGATTTAAGAGAGTATTTGAACTTAGTGCATACTGGTGTACCAAATGTTGATAAGTAGCGGAGCACGCGCTTTGCATGGTGTCAAATATTGGATCATTGCTGCAAATGACCCTACCTCAGTACTGACTGTGCATTCCAACATGAAATGCACATTTCTCTCACGTATAAAAATGTCTGACTTCCAGGGCATTTCTTGCAGCAGTTTTGTTGTAGCTGGGCCCATCTTTATGCCCCAAGTATTGCTTTTCCCTTCATGAGAAAGGCAAAGGGAGTGTGACAGGCAGTACTTTTCCTCTTCTCATTCCCCTACTTCATGTCTTTGTCCCGAAAGAGTTATCACCATGTGGGTACCTTCCAGGGGCTACAAGTAGATTTATAAAGGGAAAAAAGGGATATGTTGGACTTCAAAAGTACAAATGTTGTGGGAGGGAAAAATAGTTTGCTTATTTTCCCATCATCTAATTTAGGACTGGGGATGGGAGATGTTGCAGGGAGATGGATTAAAACAAAATTAATGGGTCAGCCTCCTTCAGTTATAGTCAAATTCATTTGGGCACATTGAACTCTCAGATGGAGCAATAAGCAGCAGAAGAAATAATTACAATATTCTTCCTTACTGCAATTGGGCATGAGTAAATGCAGACTTCTAAGCTGGCTTACTAATAGCATGCATTCCAAAGGGTCTGTGCGTGGTTCCAATTTAGAGCTGTAAATTAAGTTTTATCCTCAACTCGGCATCCATAAAAGACCTTCATGGAATACACCTGCATTAAAGGTCCTTAGTCATTTCTCTCATCCCAGTTTAGGTTTTAGGCATTATAATATACAACAGAGCCAGACTTTGCCTGTGACACCCATGTTGTCCTGAAGAGGAAAGAGAATGGCATTTCTGCCTTCCAGATTCATAGTCTTTGTGGTTTAACTGAAATTCAAACAGCAGGTACAAAATTACTTTTTATTTGTTTTATTTGTCAAGTTCAAGTATGTTCATTTAATGTTTCTAGGTCTTGAAAAGGGACATACAATGGTTTTGATACAAAAAAGACTGGATCTGTCCTTCTTGCTCCATTATTTATGCCTCTCTCATCACCATGGTATCAGAATGCCTTAAAAAAGCGTGTAGTTTCTATGTAGCTTTTCTATGTGTCTGTTTTCCACTAAACTGTTATGATAATTCTCATGACAATGTCTTTCATGAGGCTAACATCAGCTTTCACTACCTGCTGGAACAAATAGGAATCCACAGAGCAGTCTGCAGCTGTTGTTTTCATGACTAGAGGAGCACTTCTGGCACGGGGGCTGAAAGCAGAGTGGACCTTTGTGTGACCACAGTGATAGAACTGAAGTGGTTCCTCTGGGAAGCTTGCAGTCTGTCCCATTTCTGAGCAGTTATCCCCTCTGTCGGTCAGTGGGGTTGGTATCACGCTGTGCCTATTCCTGGTGTAGCTTTCTGCTCCCTGTCATTACAAGCTGATGTCCTGGTGCTCAAAGAAACCTGCTTTAATCACAGTTCCTAAGATCAGGAGAGGGAAAAAAAAACACAACACCAAAGCAAGTCTTCCTGTGCGCATTCAGATGGGCTGCAGTGTTCTGCACTGTGCTATCTGCCACTAGAGCTGAGTGTCCCAGCAAAACCAAGCTGCATTACACTGCATCCCTGGGGCAGCACAGCATCGTCGGCTCATTACTCTGAGCTGTGCCCATCAGATGCAATCCATCTTCAGAGGAATGCTTTTGGCTCAGGGGGTGAATTTTCTGAGAGCTGTGTGTGGGTTTCAGCCACATGGCTCCTATTGACTTTAATGGGAATCACGCAGCTAGAAACCCCATGCACTCCCGTTGGGGTTATGCTCTCCCCTGATGTGTGTGGACTGCTCCACGCATTAGCTTCAAGGGGGAAAATACACCTCTGCCCTCCTTGTCAGAAAGAAGCCAGGTTCCCTCTCCCCCCCTTACCCCCACCCCTTTGGCCTTGTGTGTTTATGGATGAGCAACAATGGAGACTCATTTTTATGGCAAGTTAGCAAGCTTTATACTATAAATATTGCATTACAAGGTTCAGACATGGTGCTATTTTCGAACATATCCACACTTTGCTGCAGATCAGTGTGTCACTGAAATATTTCCTTTGAAGAGTAAGTTTTGAAACATACCATAAAATTCTGGCATTGAGATTTCTCCACTTGCAGCACCACAGCGTGTGTCAAAATGTCTTTATTAAAATAAGATATTAAAAAGTTATAGGTTTGACTTTGGGCAGAAGGGAGGATTCGATGAGGGATTCAGAAAACAGGCAGCATAGCTTTAATTGAAGGAGACAGTGTTGTCAGTATACGTGTTCCTACAGTTATAAAGCCCAGCAGTATAGTATTCATCAAGTCTGATTCCACCTGACACTTGACTGAAAGCATTTTGCACTAATTTGCTTTGTGCTTGTCTAGTAAATCTAAAAAGAATGAGTGAAGGGGTGATAGGTGGCCATTAAACAGAATAAACAGCCTCTGGCAAGTGAATGAGTTTTACAGACTTGTTGCTTTTGGGAGGGGGAGGGTGGAAGGGGAGAAGATTATAGGTCTTTGAATCAGCATGTGGCTGCCTCTATCACTCTGTAATCACAACTGTTTTCTTTGGCCCGGAGACCCATGTGCACCTCCAGAGAGGCTACTACGGTGAAGGAGGAAGCTCTGCCCCCAAACCTCTGCAGGAGACCCCTCCAGACATATGATTCATATTCCGAGTGTGATAGAGGCCTAAATAGCAATTATTTTATCATATAAACACCAGCGAGATAGATTTCAGTCTGGAGCTGATTGCTTTCCTCGGATAATCCTTTTCAAATTTTCCCCTACATAAAATATAACAGCTTTAGGGTGTTTTCAGGTCCCCACTTATGGTTTGACTTATGGTAAAAACCTTGGGCTTGTTGTCATCTTTGTCTAACTTTGCTGATAGCAGGCAGGAAATAGCTGTGTAAAGGCAGGAGGGGGTAAATAGCTGACTCTGTGGTCTGTAATTGGTTCATAGTTTTGGACTGTGAAGAATAGAAAAGAAGGCAGAGGAGGGCTGGAAGACAGCCTAACAAGGAACACATGGGCATCTGAAAACTAAACACAGCTGGACCAAGAAGTACATTTGACCGCCTGTTCCCTGCTCTCAGACTTCTTAGCATTGTTGTTGTTACTGATGAAGAATATATAGCACCGGATTTCAAGGAGGTGGATGGGAACTTTGCTGTGATAAAAGGCTCAGTATCATGACTAACAAGAAATCAAAACAAAAACTTCCTTTCTCTATGTACTTATTTATTTAGTTGCTTGCTGGCTTGAGGTTCTCTTATCTTGGCAACCTCTTTGCTGCTGTTTTGCTGGAGGACAGCATCAGGCACAGTGTTTTAGGATTTCTCTCCCTGAAAAAAGGGCGTTCAGCTTCAGGGGGCTTCTTTTTCCTTCCCCTTGTCCTTGTTCTCCCTTCCCTGGCTCCATTCAAACACAAGTGTGGGTAGAAACTCATGAACTGAGAGAGGACATAACAAGCCTGGAAAGGAAGATGCTGTGATGAAAACCTCTACCTGTCGATACAGCGTCAAACAGAGGAAGGTTTAATCCTCCCCTTCTGACCTCTCCTGGAAGGAGGGAAGGGATCACGCCAGCCCTCAGCTGTGTGTTGAAGCCAGGCAGAGACTCTCAGTAGGGTTTGCAGACTGTTCCTGTGTCTGGGATGTCAGATTTGTTTTGGCTGCTTCCAGGGCAGGGGAAAACTTTTCCTCTCACTGTCCCTGAATTAAGGGCTCTCATTACTTGGGCCTCATTAAAATAATCTCTCATCTGTACTTGTGTCACAAGGAAATGACCGTTCCTCCTCCCCTCCTTCCTCTCTCCCGATATCTGCACAAATGTATTTTTCTTTTCTAAATTAAAAAAGACCCCGCTGCCGCGACACTGGGCTATTTACATTCTTTCAGGGGGAAAAAAAATATATCTGAAAACCCTGACTGCAGAGCTGCCATTAGCGTTGATTGTGTCCAGCAACGCACAGTCCACTTCAAGCAAGGCAACATCCTCTATTTTTTAAGCCAAATGTTGTGCACCGCAGCAAGAACAAACAAGAGTGACTTTCATCCTTCAAACACTGAAGCAGCTTTGCAAAGCCTGACATGAAAGGGCCTCCCTTGCTCTCTTGTCCATGTAGGCCTGGAAATGGAGCTGAAATGGCTAACAACATTGGTAATAATAGGGGCCTGCCTGGCATCAAGAGGTGAGCCGAAAGACTTCAAAAGCTGGCTTGAGCATGGCTGCAGGAGCATTTGCTCTGGGATTCAGGCTCTAACTTTTATTCTTTCCCTTTGAAGAGCTTACAATTGGGTGGAGGGTGGAAACCAAGCATTTTTGACATGAACTCTGCCATGGAAAATTATGAGAAAGACGGAGATGAAAAGGAATGTGTCCTGATTGTGCTGGGTATTTATTTTATTTTATTTTATTTTAAAAAGTCTGCAAAACAAGGGGCTAGCAGCACTCTAATCATTGATCCTGAAAAGGTTCTTCAGAGATTAGTGCTATCAGTGCAATGTGAACCTCAAGGCTGAGATGCAGAGTGGAGGAGAGAGACCCTTTTGCACTAAAATAACGCAGGGTTTTAAAGGAATAGGCGACTCTGCTGGGAAAAAAAAAAAAAAATAATAATAAAGGAAAAAATAAAAATAAAAAGAAGAAGAAAACACCTGTGCCTAAAAACAAACAGAATAAACCAACAATAAATGATGAGCTTGGCATACCTCCAGATTTGGTAGTCACTGGAGGGTCCCGATTGTTTGAGCGTAGATCCCTCAGAGTACCCCGACTCCTGTTTGTTTAGTGAACTCAGATTACTCTGTAGGACTCTCATGTTGTTTTTCCTGCCGTAAATGCAGAATAATTTCACTAAACCTGGAGAAGCTACCGGGGATTTACAGCAGCGTGAGGAGCTACATGGATATCTGAGGGATTACTAAATATTTAAACAGATTTGCCCTATTGTTTCATCCTTTCTATTTTTTTGGTAGAGCTTCATTAGTATCAAATAAGCAACAGGCAATGCTGTGAAAGGTCACCTGTCATTTCCTATTGCAGAGCTCTTATCTGTTGTGCCAACTTTGCTAACCTTTGGTCACTGGGGCAGTGGGTTAGGAAGTGAGGAAGAGTGAATCTGGAGGTTCGTAGGAAAATGGGAGGGAAAGAGGGCATGGTGACCACTATAAGAAACAGACCCAGAGACCAGACCTGGGGTGAGATTTTGTGAGGCACAGAGTGGAAATGCATTGCTGTATAGATAGAGAATTATTATACGCAGAGAGAACCACTGCAGGGCCTGCACGGAGGCTGTTGAAATGAATGGCAAGAGTTTGTTGGGCATTAGAGCCCTTGTTAGCTGAACGAACACTTCCCCAACCTGAGATTGTCACGAATCAATTTGACATTTTAAGATGAATATGCTGTATTCAGTGGTCCTCAGCCTGTACTTTTGGCACTTTCTAGTGGTCCTGAGTGCTCCTTCTGAGTGCAGCTTGTTTTCCTTCTCTTGTTTGCAATCATACTATAAGGGAACTATGTATACACAACACATGTACCCATTTTTCTCTAAGAGCAGAGTGGTGGAGTGGCTGCTGTATGTGATTGCCTGTCAGGCACCAATTAGCAACCCATTCAGAATCTCTGAAGCTGTGATCCACAGACAGGAGAGAGTCTGAGAACACTTGTTTTGAATTATCCTGCATAAATCTCATGCCACATATCTAGCGTAAAATGAAATAATATCCCCGTGTCTTTTAAATATCAAGACATCCAGATATGCCTGTTTTTGAACAAACAACACAAGACTCACAGTGAAGCTTTTTGTATGAAGCAGTTTCCATGACAGTGTGTCTTAAAAATGAATACAGCTTCATCTAAAATATGATTTGCTATTATGTCTCAAGTTACAATGACATGAGTATTTCAGTTGTAAATTTATAAAGCTTACATAGTTGGTTGCTGACTTCTTAAATAGATTACTGACATAAGTCTTTCACTTGCCTTTTCCGAGATCTTTTCTCAAAAAGTAAGAAAAGCCACTCAGCATTTCTGAAGCTCAAATTGCCCGTCTTTTGCTGTTGCTGAAGTTAATGTGTTAAATCTTTCAATCAATACTGATACTTCTTAACTCGCCAGCTCTCAAAATTTAGGGAGGGAGCAAAAGAAGAAAGCAAAGTCCCTGAACTGCGGGGACTGCGGGCGGAGAGTAAAGCTATGCTGACGTACTGTGTAAGCTGAGTGCTTAAAGCAATCAAAGATAGGAAGAATCTCGAATTATGCCTCTATTACAAATCTGTTAATCTGCAAGGACAAAGGAAAGAGCAATCCTTAGTTGTGTTGCTAAGTTTAAGAAATTTGCAAAACGCCAAAGCAAGAGGGATTCCAGCAGCAATTCCCCGGGCTCCCAGCTCACTCACTAGCTGACTTGATGAGTCTCTTTGATCTGATATTGACATCATATCAGATCTCTTGCACTCTTTTGCCCACTTGCCAAAGCCAGCTTCCCAGAAGCAAAAACGTGCATTCCTTTCCTTGGGGTAATTTGAAACATTGACATGAAACAGACCTCTCACTCTTCCTCCACTGTGGTCTGCCTTTCTAGTCATGCCTTCGCTGGTATCTCCTTAAGAACTTTTGGAGGTCAGTGCCAGGTTTGAATCACAGCATTCTTGTATATTTGAGTGATACAGTGATTAGGTAGTGTGTGTGTATGAATACCAAGAAGAGAAAAGAGAATATCTAAGTTAATTTGAGAGCATGGGATTCACAGACATCCAGCTCTTCTAGGATATTTTCTGTAATAAACATGGGCTTCATTAACCATGTTTAGCTATTCAATGAAAGCCATAGTACAGAATACTTGCTGGCAGTTTAGTGGGATGTAGGATTTGCATGACAAGAAGGATATTGAAAGTCTCCAGTACGATGTGACACATGGAAAGATGCCAAGGCAAAATTTTCCTCTTTTTTCTACAGAGGAATTTTTTATATTAAGAATAAAACTACAGTCTAAGTTAATGGCCGGTTTGAGCATCGTGTCTACACAAGTGTAGAAACAGCATGTGAAGTGTGCTTTCTCTTCCCAACTGGGTGTTCTGGGTCTACTTGTTACAGAGAACGTCAGCCCTTCTTACGTTCTTTAAACTGTAATTCTGACCCCGATTCTATTTGATCCATCAGTTCTAGTCATATTTGGATCCCAAATTTGCTGCTCACATTGCTGGATGCCGTAGTCCATTCATGGGAATACTAGACAGATGACTCACAGGAATTATTGGTACCTAACATTGAGCTCCCCAGTATGAAGGTGTGTAAAGAGACTTTTGCTTTGAGCAGAACATGCATCAAATACGTGGAGGGAATGTGGGGGCAGGGGATGGATTTCTTATACTCTTCTTCCTCACTTTTGTACATCAGTTGTCCATGCTTCTCTCTCATTAAGTTAGGGAGGAAATATGTCTGGAAAAATAGCATGCCACTGCTTTTAAAAGTTACAGTGGCAAAACTGTTCTTAGCCAAGCAACTAGCCATTAATCTTAAATACAAGTGGATTGAAAGGAAAAGAAAAAATCATTGTTGGAAGTCAGAAGGAAAGAAAAGCATCCAGGTTGTTTGTGAAATAGTCAAAGGTGGAGTTCACTGGAAATCTGTCTTGTGTATTTTAATTATGTCTCTGTGAACCTGAACTCCATGGGCCGCTCAGCAAGCCCTGCTCAGTTGTGCTGGCTCACAAAGTTCAAAGCAAGGTTGTAAGTCGTTTTTATTTAGCGCCTAGTGACAGCAAGAACTGGAGGTGGAGGAACATTAAGTACCACTTAAATCTGTTCCTGAACATCTTGTTACAAATACACGGGAATGATAGTCTGGCTCTGACTTCATTGAGATCCATTATAAAGTCCCCCTTGGCCTTTTCTAACGCACACCTGACTATGCCATTGGAGAATCCTCAGCTCTTTGAGTGGGTGAACTCTGATTCTCCCATCCAGCACTCAGCAGTTACTGCTTAAATCCAAAATCAACATACCACGAAGTCAGTGCTACCACACTATCAGTATAGAAAACCTCGGTATTCTTGGCCATGGTGACAATGACTCGAAATAAGAAAGTGTCTAAGAAGGGCTGCTGAAGTTGAACGCAGCTACGCTGAGAGCGCATCTCAACTCAATGTGTGAAAGGTGCCAGGGATGCATGGACTGCTGCTCCCTGTATGGAATGGCTCCCTTTGGAAGGTAGTGTGAGTCCTATTTCCAGCTTCCCTGGGAGATTTGTCCAAAACATTAGGAAACAAAGTAATACCAGCGGTATGCTTTTCTTGGGTGACTTTGCTTATAGAAAGAGAATGTTGGTATTGATCAGGGACACTTGCCCAAGCCCACAGCTTGCTTCAGCATAGCTCGGCACAAGTATTTGTTATTGCATTATCAAAGGAGTCAGTAATGCTTTCCCACTTATTATAAAACGTTTCCATGTAATGGAAATTAATGCTCCTTTCTGAATGCACAGGGGATCAAGGAGCTGAGCGGTTGTTTTCATTATACCATTAACAGGGCAAATTGCTTACTTTCTTTCCACTGTCTTGCCCCTCTTCAAAAGCTGGGGCTTGAGGAATTTCAATCTGGGTTCCTTCTCCAAATCGGCTGTACAAGACCATGTGTTCCCTGCCCATCAGGGCAGTAAATCCCACTGTTGTTCTCAGATGCCGTCCCCTACCCCAGGCCCAGCAGAAATCCATCCCTTGTCATACCAGCTGCACTTTCTCTTCAGGGAGACGGCAGTCACCCATTTGGCGAGGAGGGGCAAGCTGTAATGTCTAGCCAGAAACGTCTACCATAAACCATCGCTTCCTGTTATGACACTCGTGTGTCTAAACTTATTGATTTATTTAGGTCGAACTGTCTAACCTGCTTGAGTAAGAGTGGAATCAGCAGGTACTAAGTCATGTAGCAATAGGAAGCCCCAAAATACAGCTTGCAGTATTGTATCTTAGAGTGAATTCCAGCTTTATTTTTTAGAATGACCCCACTTCTTGTTATTCAGAAGCATCTTTCACATTTCTTTTCTGTTCTAATGTTTTTCTTCCATCTTAACCATTATTATTAGTGCTATCGTCATCATTTTCTGACCCGGCCGTAGCTATTTTCAATCTGTGTGTTTTCCTGAATAGAAATCTTAGAAATTGGAAAACTTGAACTTGGACCACCAAGGATAAAAGGGAGTGTGTTCTGTTTTGATTTGTGCTTCTGCCTTGATTAGGGAATTGTTTCTTTGTCTGGAAGCAACATGATCTTGTTGGAAGAGGGATGGGAGACTTTGGAGGTACCTGAGATCTTTCCTGATTCTGTCACTCAGTAGCTTCTTTACACCTAAATCAACACTTTGGCTTTATTAGTGGGCATAAGAACATCTCACTAGCCTGCCAGTGCACTGTGAAAATGAATTAATTTATATATTTAAAACCCCTTCTATTTGTTGCATAGGAGAATATGAATAAAGCATGTAAGTGCTGATTTTGAATGGCATAAAGAAGTTTTCCCTCCTATTTACCCTAATTGCAGTTGCGCACATTTCGGGGACAGCTCTTCTACGTTACTTCCTTCTACAAAATGTTGCATTTAGAACTTCAGCGTGAATTACATCTTTACACCTGTAAATAATATCTTTTATGTGTGAGCATTTATGCGTGTGGCCCTATGCGTATATTTATATATGCATGTTTATATACACACGCAAACAAGAGAAGAGATAGTCTTTCCAAATAGTCTGGAAAATCTCTGGGACTCCACAGCTGGCAGTGCATTACTTTTATTTAAAGAAAAGTTGCGCAAAAAGCTTATGTGCAGTCAAAAACTTCCCGGCTCTAATTAATATATATATATATGAAGTGTAAACAGATCATGAAATATTTTTTTAGTGCTTAATACATAGAAACGTCCTGTGTTGATGCTAATGAAAACGTAATGCCTGGTATATTTCACGTTGCAGGGCCTGGGGACACAGATCCGTGGAAAAGCAATTCATACCAAACTGCTTTACAAGTGCAAAAATTCTGTTAGCCTGAAGCTACAGCTCTGCGTAATTGTACGGGGAAAAACAACAACACCAAAAACCAAGTTAAAAAACAACACAAACCAAACCCAAAGAACAGCCCTCCTTTGCCCCATGTTTACAGCACATTTCTTTCCAGCACTGGTAATGGGTCGTTCATTCAAAAAAGATGATACCAGTATTTCAACAGTGAGGATTTTTAATCCACCATATTCTCAGTCTGGTCCAGACAGATCCTCATTACCTGCCTGAATAGTTTGTCATTCCAGCAGTCTCAGGATGTGATCATTGGGAGGGAAGTTAAGGAAATGTGTAAAGACCAAGAAAAGCCACCCTGCTACCCTGGAGAATAGACTCTTAATTGTAATAGCCCATTTTAATCACTGTGATTGTTTAAAATATTATCAACAGAGGGAAATAAGGAAGATAATTGTGCTTTAGCAGTCACAATCTTTTGTTATCACCTAAGCTTGTTTGAGATTTGGCTGTGTATAGCCCCAGTACTTCCTTCACATATCAAGTGGCCTTAATTATGTGGGCAGCTAGAATCCCTCCTGAGAGAGAGGCTTGGATAACAAAACAGCAGGTAAGAAATGCCTCTTCCTTACTTCTTTGTTTCTTCCCAGTCCCCTGTAGCTAAGGCTGCATATGTGGCTGTCTCTGTCTTCGTGACACTTTAAATGTGAAGCAAGTAATTTAGTTGAAAATCTTCTGTTATTTTTTTTACATGCTTCATATGCTGGGTTAAAATCCATTAGCATATAACAAAAATCAGAGCAGATGTAGTGCAACAGATTCCTTAAGGGAGTCCATATTTTTACATATTTTGTAATAAGGAAACTGTCACTCCCAGATGGTATCTAGCTAATACTGGTGGTTTGCTTGCTGATAACATACTAAAAAATAAAATTAATTGTATTCTATTTGATGACAATGAAGCCATTATCATATATAATTCACTCTTAAAGGAAACGTCCAAATGATGGTCTGTGCCTATCCCTTCTTCTACCTCTAAAATTCTTTCAGAATTTCTTGCAGTAGAAGCCTCCAGCTGCAAAGTGTAACAGCCGTTCATTAGCAAAGCTGGAAACCAGTGTTAATTTGTACGGGGAATCTGGGCCAGCAGTACCTCAATACTCATACCATAAGCTTCATCCTTCGCCAGTGATTCCCCGACTGCTCTGTTTAAGATGTCACTATTATTTATCGAAGCAAAAGGAAACAGTTAACCATATTGTTGATGACACTAATCAGTACCTGCTTGGTAACTCATTTGGTTATTGCAGGAAGTATCCAGAGCTGATGCTTTCTGCAGAAATGAAATTCAGGGCAACTCTTTACATCCAGAATCTTACATGGATGCACTACAGTGATCTGTAGACTTTCAGTATAAAATAGAAGTATTCAGAACCTCACACGAGGAAAGGTTTTCTGCAAGCTTTATTGACATTAAGAGCTTAGAAGGGTGTTCTTCTCCATCTGTGCTACCACAAAAATATCCAAGTTTCCAGGAAACCCTTGAAGTTTGTAGTGGAGAAGAATAGGGAAATAAAGACTTTTCCATCTCAAAATTGACCATGGGTAGCAAGCGTTGGCCATTGAGACACCTCCTCAGGGCCACAGCGTTGTTTTCCCAGGCTAAAGGCAATGTGTATCTGCTGGCAGCAATCTGGGAAAGTGGGAGAACTGGAAAGGAGTATGGTGACTTTTACGAGGCTGCAATAGAACATAGTGCTAACCCAGGAACAACCCACATTCCCAGTTCATTATGTCCTTTGGGTCCTGCCTTTGCACTGAAAACAGAGTGAAGAAAGGGAGAGATTTCTCCCACTGGTGCTGGGTGGGGAAATACAAAACAACCTGATTTTGAGAAAGAGGGTTTTGCAGGATTAACCAGTTTAAATCACTATTCAAGCAAACTTCTAGCCTGATAACAATAATTTCCCCATCTTTGAATGACTACAGAAAGATAGATGATAAGGCATACTCTCTGAAGGGTCTAGAATGTGTCTAGCTCTGTTCATTCCAGGTTATTTATGCATTTTGTTTAATTTCCCTTGTGGCATAAGGAAAAAATGATATGAGGAAGAAAATATGACTGTTTTTCCATTTGAAGATTCAGTTGAGAAGGTCAGTGCTGTCGCCATCTCTGTCACATTGGTCAGGGTAGCTTGGGGAATATGGGGAGTCAGTTTATTCGCTGAGGCTATTGCCCTACCTTGTAACCTCACAGCCAGGATATTCTTCCCTAAAACCACCTGAAGCTATTGGCAGATGTTGTAGAGGAAACAGCTCTTAACTTTCACATAGCCTTGATTAAAGTATTATTGTATTAAAGAAATCATGGATCATGTCTTGGAAAGTGCAGTGTATATATCTTAGCAACTTGTAGTCCGCAGGCTTCTGTTACAAAGTTCTTAACTACCAGCCACCATTATTTTATTTCATTTTATCTTATTTTGCTGTCTTTTATTCTACTCTATAAATGGAACAGCCTTGTGAGTGTTATGAGAGGGTAGCAAGCTTTCAGTCCCCGAGTGGAATTTGTCCCAGGATTTCACCTTCTTTTTCAATTCAAAAAGAGAAGAGCCTTCTTTCCTTTCTGTGCCTGAAATATGACAAAACTTATTCTCATGAGGTTGCAGCCTCAAATGGCAGAACTCCCATGAAATAGCAGCTCCGATCACATCTCGGTTGTTTTGGTGACTAGAGCACTTCAGAGACCGTCCGGAGTGAATGAGAATTCTGGGGTTTGGGTAACAAATGTTCTACCAAAACACTTCATCTAGCTTTGAATATTCTGAACTCACTATGTAATCCTTGTCTTCACCAGTATCAGACTTTATTTCTTTGCCTTGTTTCTAACATGTCAAATGTTAAACAACAGTAAGACTTTATTTAGCATGATTGGATTTAATCTTCAAATACCTATTGCGTATTAGAATATGTACATCTTCAAACTTCATCATTATGTATTAGCTAACATATAGCCAGCTGGCATTTAGGAGATGTGTGTAAAGAAGAAGCATGCCCAAAAAAAGCAACATTATTTTATGGTTATACGCCTTTTACCTTTTTTTCTCTCAGCCTTCCTCATTAAGACATCACAGCTGATGTGTTTCCTCCTCTGTGTTTTAATGCCTGAGCAGAAGATGTATTTTATTCATGATCTGGTAGGGAATGTGTCTGGTGGGAAGGAATTTGGACGCCATTAATGCAACGTGAAATTCCACTGTGGACACTGGGAGGGAGCTCCTCCTCTTCACTGTATAAAGCATCTGCTTAAATTCTCAAGTGTGGAAGATGCAGACTTGTTAGGCAATATTTTTAACAGACTGTTTGGCACTGAGTGTAATTTTCCCAAAGACCTGGCAGTGGAAATAGTTTAAATAATAGTTTGTCAAATTCTTATCAAGAGAAATGCTAATTTGAAGTCTCATCTGAATCGAGCTCTGCAAAATACCAGAAAGGGAATGGGCATTTCCTGTTTCCTTCCTACTCAAAGAAAAGAGTTGTTTGAAAGATTGTTAGTGTTAAATTAGATATATCCCACTTACTGGATTATAAAGTAATGTGAGTTAATTCATAGCAAGTACATATGAAGCACATTTTATTTATTAAGTAATTTATCCTGTACTGGATCTCCACAAACGTCTCATATGTCCTTAGCTCTGATGTTGTTAGATGCCTTTTTACCAAACGATATCTTCAACCCCACACTGACTTTTGTATTCTGATGTCTAACTTTTTGTTGCTCCTGAAGTTTCTGTGTTCAGGCTGGGGCTTCAAATCGCCAGTGGGAACATGAGGAGAAAACATGGATGTGACTGTGGGACTGGAATGCCAGCTGGGCTGGCCATGGTGCTGCAGCAGCACTGCTGGGTAAAGCAAATCTGACTTCTTGCAATAAATATTAGAGACTTTGATTGCATTTGGAATCTGAAACCAGAAATCAGATCTAAATGTCAGAGTGGGTCTCTCTCTGCAGACTTAACTGAACTGAATGTTCAGCACCCAGCTTTGGCAAAGAAAGCAAACCCGTAAATCCAAATCTGCTTTCCATATTTCAGACAGACTCATAATGCTAATAATACTTTGCCCTTTCACAGTCTTGGATAGTTTAGGAACTTTTAATTTTTTATCATATTTCCCGGTTGAACTCACATGAACCCAGAAGCAAGGTGGAGTTGGGCTGTAGTTGAATCTGTGTTCTCACTGTACCAGTGTGCAGATGCTGAGGCTGTAAGGTTTTATCTGCGTCTCTCTGATTCTTCCACAGCAATATCAATAGCCCCAGCTTCATGTATCTTGGATTCCTATGACTTCTTAGGTGTGTTTTATGCATCTTTGTGTTGACCCATTCCCAATTATTTCTTAAAAGTTTTGATAGAGAAAAAAGTGGTGGATGTTCTTGGTGTAACCAACCAAGTCAAGTTCTGCTTTGTCTGAGCAGCTTCCACACACTTAGGAGTTACAAATGACTTGCCCAGATCTTAAAGAGGAGTGAATGGCAGAGCTGAGACTGCGGCATGGAACTGCTGAATCTCGGTGTGCCTCTGAGCAGCTGTGTGCTTTTACCTTCAGGGAATAGGATCATTTTGTGTCAAAGATGCCACTAGCAGATTCAGGACAACTTCCTTCATCATGAATAATGCCTTTAGTGAGAAATATTAGTATTCCTTAGTACTGATGATAATATATAGAGCACTAGCAAAGCCTTCTGCTAAGAGAGTTATCTAGTGAAGTGAAGTGAATTATGGAATTTTACTACCTGAATATAAGGACTGATAGAAACGATTGGCTCCGTGGCAATGAGCTGATTCTAAAAGGTTTCATAAGAAATTGCCTAATACTCATAAATTAATATTAAACATGAGATGGGTTATCTAATCACACACTTTCAAGCAAATTCCTTTTTAATATGTATGTACACTGCTACTGGAAATACAGAAGAAATATATGAGGAAATATTTCCTGCCATAAATGGCCACTCATGATAATTCCATATTATTTTCATAGATTTTGTCAGTAACAAAATTTCTTTATCATCAGAATTTCTGCATAGAATCCATGTTAAAATAAAGAAGGAAAAAAAAAGGGATTTAGCAGCACTACAGCCCTGCATGTGCTTGTGGTTTCAAACTAAGGCTGGAATTTCAGTAATCCATTAAACACTGGCATAATGGCTTCAGTTTTTGAAGTCTAAGTGAACTCGAGTCACTGAACTGCTGCAAACAGCCGAGGCTCAGGAATATCCCATGGTGTTTCCATTGCAGCTCTTGCTGTATTTGATAAGCTATGCTCTTGGTCACCACCCACCAAAAATGTTGCTGACAGAATGTGCTGAATTCACCAGAAGCTGTTCTGAGCTGTCTTTTGGGGCAGACAGACCTCATTCAGATAACAGAGGAAGAGCAGAAGGGCAAGAAGGCAAATTCCTGCTTTTCTGTTCCCTTCACTTACAAGGAAAGAGAACGCTTACATGGAGCACCAGGTTAATTGTAATTTTTTTCCTGTAGCTCATAATTCTGCCTTATGGACACTGCCACAGTGGAAAACATTCGCTCTGTACTGTGTTTTGAACTCTAAACGACGACATTTCCTTTACGGTGCTTGTGATACAAACGATCCCTTCTCAACCTAACAGGACATACACAGTTCAAAACTGCTTCCACCTGTAGGAGCAGTTTGCATTTTAAGCAGGGTTAACTACAGAGCACCATTTGGAAACAGTTTGTGAAATGCTTGAATCCTCTGGGGGTGGTTGTATTATACACCTTGTAGTTGCTCAGCATATCAGGACTTAAACTTTATCTGTAAGTCCATCAACTGGGGATCAAGCAAGAGGACTGGATGACAGTTTTGCTAATCAAAACAGTTTTTTGAACATTGTTGAGTTGCAGGGAGTTTTTCCTGCCATCTGAAAGCACCATGAGAGGTTGCTGAGAGCAAAATTATAAAACAAGCTCTTTAAGTCATGTTGTACTTGGGTTTGGTTTCCTAGACTTTACAGGGAGCAATAATAAACTAATTATGATTAAACTGATAAGGAAAACTCTTAAGAGCCAGCCAAGAAAGTCCTTCATAAATAACCAATAAGGAATGCTTGGACTCGTAGTTGACATGTATGGGGAAAGCTTGTTTTTGCCTTCTCAGACTCCACTCTTAAAAAAATGACAAAACAAGCAAACAGAGAAAACCAACCAAGCCCATGGAATCAGATATAGACTGCTAGTAATAAAGAAGTTTGATTTCATCTTAAATCACGTTGTCTTTCTGACCCCGAAGAACTGGCTCTGAGTCATAGTGAAGTAGTGTTATTACTGTTGGTGTTTTGTAGCGAAGTTTGAATCTGGACTCTGAGATCCTCAAAGATCCAAGTGTTGGGATGTACAGGAATTGGGATGTAGGTTTCTGTGTTTGGCCTATTTTGAATAGTATTTGAGTATCACAGTTACAGCCAGGCAGGATTTCTTCTCCTTCATACATGAACATTTCTTCCCAATGGGTTAGGTCAGCTGTGAGGTTTAATCAGTGTTCAGGGATCTGACATACTGCTCAAGGACATGTAATCTGAGCAAACAAACAGGCAAGGAAATGCCTGCATATGACAGAGATGATGTAGGATTGCGGGCGATCGTTTCCACTCAGGTGTTTATGGTGGTAGCGACTTTTCATGGCAGATAAGAGATGACATTCAGTATTACACTCTATATGGCACCAATATGTTTAAAATAAATAGTTATTGTTATTTCCCCTTTGGAGCACTGTTGTCTAAAGGACTGAACTGAATATGTTTGCTCCTCTTTGAAGCATGCAGTTATTTCCCACTAACATTACAAAGAATCGGCGTCTTTTACGAAGGGAACATTTTCAACTCTTTCCTTCATTTTGCTTTAAAGAGAATGATCCTGCCTCAGGGTACGGGTTGTTCTAGTTCTCTTTTCCTAGGGTTATAGCTCCACATTAAGGCTTCTGATTTCCACTAGTACAATATGACAAGAGCAGTAGTGTGGACCAGAATCTTCTTTTTCCCATGCTGTCCTACTCATACTTGACAGTATTTTGGAGAAGAAGAGGCTTTCAGCCAAGGAACAAAACTTAAAGGCAACCATATCAGCCTCAAAGATTTATTTATATAATTAAGTCATCAGCACGATGGAAAAATACTCTCGGTTGCCAAAGTGCAGTGTTCCAAGAACGATGGGGGGGAGGGGAGGAGGTCAAAGTGAATACTTGAAAGTTATATGTTACCAGGACTTGACTGTGAAGCTTCACAAAATACTGCCCATTGGTCTAGAGTAAATCATTTACTTTAGGGGGTGCATTGGCTATCCAGGAGGAGAGAGAGAAGGTCTGGGAAATTTATTAGTTTGTCCTCCCACTAGAGTAATTCTACCTTAGAAGCAGACTCACTTGGCAACTATTTTGATGTCAAGTGGCATAACTGGACATGTTTATACAGCAGGGATAGAAAACACAGGAGGGTAGGAGTGAACAGAACCTTTTCAGACAAAGGGAGCAGCCTCCTGCTATAGCAGACATCCACATGATCCATAGTGTCCTTCAGGAGCTCCTGTTATTTTTGCGCTGCTTGCCAAGGGAGTGAGTAGGGAAACAGAATCCATAACTCCAGGCGTTTCATCCAGCTGCAGAATGCTGAGCTACCAGAGGTACAGAAAGAATCTTAAATCTCTTTATCAGCAAAGCCCCTAGAGGGCTTGAGTGGGGGCTTTGCAGTCTGTGGGGCTGAAGCCACAGTCCCGTACCAGCAGGCTGCCCTTGCAAGTTGGCTCTTCATCTGGTATAAATTGGCCTCCTTCTTCTGATCTGGCCCTGTGCTAAACTTTACTGCTGTACACCATTTGCTGTCATTTTAGATAGGACTGAACATTTTTAAGAAGGATTTGGGAAGTAAGGCTTACTTTAGACTACTTCTGGAAAATAGCTCATATTTGCTGTTCTTTCCCAGTGGGATTGCTTATGAACTTGAGAGACAAGAAGTCCAATGGCAGGAGCAATTTAGCAGAGAGAGGGATATATCTGTGAGGCATCTTAACTTTCCAGCAGGCATAGTTGATTTTTAAATAAGTGTTGCAAGGTTCACCATCATCTTTTTAATGCTCATCTGATCGGCTTCATTTTTCTCTTAGAGGGGTACTTTGCTGCAATATTTGCTATTCCAAGATCTTAGCAATTTCTCAGGCAAACTGTACCTCTAAATCTTCCCTTGGGACAACCACATAGTCCCGGAGCTCAGTTTTCTTTGCTCAAAGAAACACACAAGAATTCTCACAAAACATACTGAAATTATTCAGTTCTCAGTTCAGGCCCACTTGACCAACTAATAATGAAGGAGGCACAGATGGGAGAGACTGACAAAAGCTGGGGCAGGGGCTGGGCTGCAGGACCAGTGCTGGGGAAATGGAATGGTACAGCAGTTACATTCAGGGGGTTACTGGAAAAACAGAGATCTGTGCAAACAAAGAGACCTGTTGATCTCAGTTGGCTTATGATTTTCAAGGGGAAAAGAGCTGTTGGCTTATGATTTTCAAGGGGAAAAGAGCTGTCTCCTGATTCCTCAAAATCTGCTTCCTCAAAAGTGAACCCCCATGCAATTCATCCTTATGGGTTCCTCTTATGACCCGTTGAACTCTCAGCCTGAATAATTGCACCAAGTGGAGCAAGTATGATTTTGCTCTTGGATGATATCGTATAAAAATGTCAGCCAGCACTTGAATGTGGCAGTCCAGCTGCAAAGACACTTTGGTTTTGTTCCAGGGTGCAGAAAATAAATAACTAAAATTTCCCATGAATTATCAGTGAGGTACATTATTGTTTTGCTTGAAAACAACAGAAAAAAAGAACTGGCTTCAAAATTTGCCATTCTCATCCAATCTCAGTTCTGATGATCTTCCCAGACACTGGCCTTATTTCATTTATTTATTTTTTTTTAATTTGCTTTATATTCTCTCTGGCCCTAGCCAAAGTCATTACTTTCCCCTTTGTCATACTGAGACTCAATAGCATTGTAATTATTTCTGACATATGGTGTCATCTATCCACCTCTTCCTCCAATATGTGCAAGTAAAATAGGAATGCTGCTGCAGCCACTGGCCCATGGTTTCCATTAGTAGTGCATGGGTCCACTCATGGGTTGGATGGACCTAAAGCCAGCATGTAGGCCCAGGTGCTATGCTTGGAGACCTGACATTTTGAAGTCATATTTCATTGCTCACAAAACTGGAAATTACAGCTCCGGTTACTTCTCTGGTTTTGTGGCAGGAGGCCAATGATTCTACCTGAGAGTTTTTCCTTTACCTTCATTAACCCCCAAATGTTGCTGTATTCAAAATATCCATAGAGAGTGTATTTATCATTCATTTTCTGTTCATGTTTATGTGGGAAAACACGTGCAATCAATACTGAATCTCATTCAAAACAACTTAAAATGGTAACACATATTGGCCTAATCTAAAACTAACCATGTTGATAAATAATGAAAAATATGCCAAAAAGTGAAAATCCTGTTATTAGAACTTCTTTAGTTACAGGTATTTGAAATTGTATGCATAGATACATTGCTTAACAAGCAATTAGATCTCAAATCAGAAAGGAAAAAAATGGGTTATCATATTTGAGTTTGTGCTCATATCTATGTGGGTCTGATTTTTCTTTTTGGTTTCCACAATCAATTGAAATGCAGCCTGGTCCTCTATTTTATTTATTTGTATTAAAAATGACCTTAAGTGTATGTTCAAAAAAGAAGAAGGTTGATTCAACCTAGTTAGGTTCTTCTCAATGGTTCCATCTAGTCAGCTGTCCTTCTTTCCAGCTAAGGGTTGGCTTATTGGACAAGTGAATACTGTTACAGGAGAGTGTGATTGGTGAACATCTTAAATCAATATGAAGCAACTCTGCTAGCAAAAGAAGTCTTGCCTGCACTGAATAGCCTGCCGTGCTTGTGGCTGCAGGAGCAATGCATTGAGTGCAGGGCTGACTTCATCACAGCCTCATCTGCCAGACAGAGCCACGGCTTTTCCCAGCAGTTTTCTGCCTGGGCACAAGTGGGAAGCCAGAAGTTGGAGGAGAGGGCTGCACTGCTCCCCAAAACCAGAGCGATACTCGAGAGTCAGTGGCTCTGGTATCTCCAGGAATTCATTAGGGAGAAACAGGAATTTCTGACGTATCTGCATGTCCAAAATGTTTCCAGGAACTGTGGGATGTCAAATGGTTTTGGCCATGAGAAATTCTCATTAAAAGATGGCTTTTTTAGAAGAGGAATTCAATTTTCAGAGTAACTGATTTTACTTGGATTCCCTCACAGAGAGCAAAATGTTTACTTATGTTTTAAAATTCATCCAAAAAGATTATCCCTATAAACAGTAAATTTGCTAATAGCTATTTCCGAAATTTACAGTAATGCTTTTTGTCCCAAGATAAGAAGAAAAAGCATGAGAGCTGCTCAAACATTCAGTGGCTCAGTTCTGCACGTCTTGATAAAGAATTTCAGCATCTGACCCAAGTACAGCTACTCACAGTGCGTAAAGTTAAACAGCCCTACATGGCTTTGCCTCATTAGGTCAGCAACACCCGCCATCAACACCGCAGCTGGCTTCTGTGACATTAGTAAAGGAACTGTAAATACATGCACACGCTTGTAGCATCAGGCCCCAAATGAAGACATAAGATCAGAGAATAGTTGGGAGGAGGTTAGAATCAGTAACGTGGATTGTAGTAACAGCGTGGTGAGTTAATTTGGGGCTGTAAGTAGCCTGTTTTGTCTGTTATGGTTTCAATCTTTATTAAAACAGAATGCTTCTTATTTAATGCAGTTCACATATGCATAGGCTTCACTACGCAGTTTATTTCTGTGTATACAGGCTTGTAAGGCTATAATGTATTTTTCAAAGCCTTCTGAGACGTAAGTGGCGGTAGTGCAGGTCTGTATGGAAGAAAAGACACAGTTTTTGATAGTTTTGCTTAATAGATTTGGATATAGATATAGATGTAGATTTACAATGGCAGACCATCCACATTGTTTTTTAAAAAATGCATACTTTTTCAAATTATTATTTTCTAAGAATTTAAAACTTCCTTTTGCCTTCTATACTTTTTTAATGCTTTCACACGCTGCTTCATCTGGACTCAGTATTTGAACATACACTTATCACACAGATGTTTTCTTTGTTGCTTGTAATTACTGAATAAGTCAGACTCACAGCCAAGGAATTTGGTGTGGTATTGCCTCTGGAGTAGCGCTATAGCAACATCGTGCTTTGCAGCACTTCTGCTCTCTCAGATCTGATCCTAATGATGGGCTACACTTTCATCTTTAAAAAAAATCATTTTCCTCAACTCACTGCTTTTTACACCTCGTCTTGAAAATGCTGTTTCTTGTTCAGTTTCTCTTGCATACAGTTGTTTGTATCTATAATTGAAACTTAAAAGCCAAGAGCTTGAATAATTCAATCAGAAAACATATTGTTTTCACTGTTCTCAGTATGAATCGAAACGATCACATTATTTTGATGCTATAATATCACAATGTATTTATTTTGTACTTGCATAGTCATAGTAGTCTTTCCTCAAGAAAAGAAAAAAGCAAAGTAGGAAAAATAGAGGAGAAAATAAATAAAATAGGGAGAAAGAAAAAGCCGAGCTTTCTCCTCTGGTCAAACTTAAGCAAATGAGATATCGTGTCCCCTCCAGCCAGCGACTGCTCTGCCGCTCAGGCTCATTCTATCAGCACTGTGGCATGCAATGGAGCTGCCTGAAGGCTGTGTGATCCCGTCGGGTAGGAGGTGCGTACCCTCCTCCTCTGGAGGCACCTCAGCTACCCAGTGTGTCACTGATACCACGCTGCTGGCTGCTCGGTGTCAGCTCAGTGAGGGAGAGAGAAAAAGCAGCCCTGCTTTCTCTGCTACAAAATGCCTGGTGGAATTACAAAGAGAGAATAGCTCCCTGCAAGCCCCACTGATGCCTCTGGACACCCATTCACCCCAGAATTAGTGGGTTACTGTAGAACAAATTGAGGTTTGTGTGTTGTGTGTTTACAGTGGTTTTGGGTAGGTTTTTTTTTAGAGGGTGGATGTAAAAGACAACTGGAAAAAAACCTCCAAAACGCTTTAATGAAAGTATTGGCTTCCAAATAATCTCAGAATGATTTGTGTCAGTGGAAGCACAAACTAAAAGCAGTGAAAACAGAGTAGATAAAACTGCGGTACCCAGCAGAAACATCGTGTTGTTTTATCCCACCTGAACTACAGAGCAGTTTTTGTGAATAGTAAAGCATTTTGTGAAGTATCATACGAGGCCTTTGGCTTAATAGGGCTGAAGGAAGTGGTACGAATTACCAGTAGTATGGAAGGGATACATATTTTCCTGCTTCTTATATTGGGATAAATCGTTATTTATAATCATCTACTCTTAGATAGCGCTGCAACTGTAGAAATAGGCCCAGGGAGAAAAACTGCCCTTGCTCCCATAACTGCGAGTCTGAAATTTTCTGATTTATATAGATTTTCATTATGTCCTTAGCATAATTTCAGCACAAACGAAGGGCTTAGCCAGACTCCCATGGTGTGTCCTCCGGCTACTGAACAGCTTAACATCTTTTTCTCTGCTCACCAAGCTTAGCGCCTGTAAATCAAGCACTCCATTATGCAATAATACCCCTTATTCTTAATTCAAAATAACAAAGTTAGCAGCAGAAATTGTATAATGAGAAACAATATAGTTTTGGCCAGCAGATGATCCTCGTTTATTATCTTTTCTTATTTCCTTTTTTTCTTTTTTTTCTTTTTTCTTTTTCTTTTTTTTTAGGAAAGAAAAAACCTTTTATTTTCAAATCCATCCGTATCATTTTATAAGACACATTATTAAGAAATAGCATGATTTATTGAACTGGGGGAATTTCAGTAAGGCCTCGGTGATATAGACTGCTAAGAAACTCGTTTTTTCAGGATCAGAGCAGATCATCAGGGTAAGACCAGGAGCTCCCTGCCCAGAAAACGTGTGGTAATAAACTCACACAAAGCTCTCACTGCTGCCTATCACTGCTGATGGCTTCCCCTTCCCTAACCTCCAGCATTGCCCAAATGGGGATGTGTGAGCATCTCCCAACTGGTTGTCTTGTGAGGTAAAATGAAGAAAGCCTTAAACTTCACAATTGCCAATAATGAGCAATCATTACTCAAATTACACCAAGCACTGATTAGGTTTAAAGTAATGAAGAAAACAACACGATCAATCATCATCAACCCAAAAGAAGTCAATCTGTGCTAGAGATACAGCAAGATCTTAGTGGAGGGCTCCATCTACAGGGTTTGGGAGATGAGAGAGAAAATCCTCTGCATCACAACATCTTGAAAAGACACTCCATGCCCTCCACTCTGCTCATATATTATTCTTCCCAATCTTCAAAAGCATGTAAGGAATTTGTGGATTGTTTTTATTTTCCATTTGGTTATAGTTGGGTGTTTATGTGTTGTGTGTGCTGCTTTTCTCTTTAGCTGCACAAAAATAGAACGTGCCATAAGAAAACATTAAGATAGGAAAAGTTTTTCAAAGGACATTTTATTGCAGTGCCTGCTGAAAAAAACATCTTGTGTTAAATACCTGACATCTATCAAATAGTAACATTATCCTGAAAGCTCTGACTGTGCTATTAGCATCAGTGGAAGTGGAGATTTTTAATGCAGTTTATATTAACAGGCTTTAGCCAGAGAAATAGTGCTGGAAAAGTACAAATTCCATGGGAAATCCCCATTTTCATCAGCTGCTAAATAGAAAGTTACAAATTAACACTGAGTTTATTTTGAAAATCAAGAACAAATTCACCTAATACGTTTCTTAATGAAAGAATACAATTTTTTGTCCAACTACAAGTTCTGATAAAAGTAAAAATAAGTACATTTAAAAGATAAGAAAACTAAAGATTGGGTATGTTATTATTCTATACACATATATTATGCATGTATGTGTAAAATTGATCCTACTCAGATGTATAGCAATAATACATGCATTTTGTAGTGGACATTTAAAGACAATATTATCCTTTAGAAATAGTTTCAATTCAAATACATCCCCTGCCAGTGTGCTCAGATCATTAAAGAACAGTTATTTTAAAACAAATTTAACTTCATTAAAACATAAAAGTAACATCCCGATTCAATATCTGATGAATGTAAGAGAACTTTCTCTGTTGACATAAATCAATTTATGCATAATCTCTATAAATAGTCAGATAGAAATAAAAGCTTAGTACGAAAGCCGTGACTGGGGGAGATGAAATACAATACACAGGTATTATAGTATCTGTTTGCATTTTAAGCTCCTTGTTGAGCAGTCCTAGAAACGTAAGGGAATTCTGCTTTGAACCAATTAGTACGGCGTCTCCTGCTGAGTTCTGTAAGCATCATGAGAGAATCTGTAGGAAGGGTATCATCACCACCAGAACTTCACACTTGCTTGGGGTAATTTCTGTAAAAACATTTGTAGCCACTTTTGGCAGCAAATTTAACATAACTTAAATGAAATCCTTGATGTTCAATATATTGTAGAAGGGCTTGAGTTCTGAGGAGCTTTGCAAGGACAATAAGGAGATGGAGAGTTCAGGTATTTGTTAAACTGATTAGGAAATGGGTGAATCTTTTGAGGTGCTGATGTCTATGCTCCTGATAGCCCCAATTCTGGAAGTACATAGTCTTCACGCAAGTAATTGTATTGTGCACTTTCAGAACTGTGATGGATAATGTGACCCTATAAATATTAAATTGCAATAAATTCCTTTTAAATGAAAAATTATTACGTTGTTTATTAAAATTTTTATTTACTTAAGTGAGTTTTGATTAATATTGATTAGCTTTTTCCCCTTCCACGCTGCAAAGGAGAAAAAATGTCACATATACCAAAGAAGCTGAAATAAGTTTATCTATTTCCTTCTAAAATTAAATCCTCTGAAGCATTTTCCCCATATCTAAGGATGTAGCAATAATACACTCTTGTAACACCACTGCTAATTTAATGCCTACACTGAACCTGCTTATTTAAAGAAAGAAAACCTTGTTGGAAGAAGTTGACAGCTACAAGTATGTTTTGCAAAGATTTTACATTATACTTCTATAAAATATATGTGGATTGGCCGTCCTTGACAACAATAATAAACTATTTCCATGGAAACTCATGGGAGAACACAGCGGAAATCACATCAGCAGAGCAGCGCAGGTAGCGGTGCTGACTACCAAAGGGATGAGTTGTCAGAGCAAAGTAAAGCAGGTCTTTTGCTAAGCTGTTAAAACAAAAATAAACCTTTTCATTCTGACCGATCGCTTACAGACCATTTAGAAAAAAATCTGTAGGGTGCAGAGGGGAAAAGTATGACTGTAGTGAAAGCAGAGGGTCAGGTTAATTGTGGTGGGGAAAGGCTCCCATGGACTCTGTGCAGCAGGGCACGTGTGGCCTTGCAGAGTAGTGCTGCTCAACAGACAGAAACAGCATCCTTTTGGCACTAACACTGAGAGAGTCTTGGACTCTGCTCTTCTAATTAGAGAATAAATAGCCAGGCTCTTAATAAGATATTGTAATCATGGCAGAGAACTGTATTTAAGCTTTCATTACGTTCTCAGATAACAATTGGTTTGCTCTGCACTAGTAGAAAACAAGGGTCAGTAGCATCTTTAAAGTAATCTCTCATAAATTTCCTCTAATCCCTCCGTGACCTCAGTGCAGTGCAGAGCAACATCTTAAAGCATCGCTTGGAGAGGGAAAGCTGCGTATTGATTGTGCAAGATATGGTTTCATCTGGCACAGAGACTTCAAAAGAGAGACCCTGCTCCAACACATTGTCCAGAGGCAATAAACCCCAGATACACATGGATCTCTGTGTGAAGGAAAAGTGGCCTTCACAGCGCCTTTCATGCTTTCTGTCTCCTGCAGACCTGCTGGGCACCAGCCTGCCCTTCTTGGATCTGACATCCTTGTTCACTGGGAAGTGGAAGGAAATCGCTCAAGTCTAAACTTTGTAAGGGGTAAAACTTTGGTATAAGAGTTTCAGGAGCCATTTATTCCTCTAACAGATCATCTGAGAGGTCTGAGGGCCATCCTTGTCCCTCCATTTTCTGAATTGGGGGAAATCTAGACGGGAAACATAGAAGGAAAATGAACTTGGGGAAGCTGGTATTGCTGAGCTCCAGCTACTATGTTCAGGCAAGAGCACATTAAGCGAAGGAATAAGGAATTAAAGCTGTGGGCATTGGGCTGTGAACAGCAAAAGAAGCAGCTGGGGATTTCTGAGAAAACATCACTGAAGACAATTCAGACTCAATTGAAGCCAACATCAGGACTGGCAAAACTGTTTTAATGACGAGTTCTTGTGTTTCACAAAAAGCCTGTGGTGGAAGCCAGGTGGGGAAAGTCGGAGCGGAAGAAGGTGTGATCTGCTTTCAGGAGTAACTATTTACAAAAAGTACAGTAGAAGAGGAGCTCAGTGTCTTGCTAGTCTGATACCTAAATCATTTATGTTAGACATAGAATTCTTTCCCAGCCTTACATCAGAAACAGCCCACGCTGGTGCCTTCACTGCCCGGAGGAGTTGCTTTCGTACTGATATATTTGTTTTCAGACCAAGTGTTCAAGATGATAGGTCATGAGATAGTGAGAGAGGTTTAAGGAGATCATCTTAAGAAAACTGTAAATACCAAAACACCCTTTATAAGGAAGACTAATAATGTTGTGAATTTCTTAAAATAATTACATTAGAAATGGGAAAACATGAGCACATGTGGGTTGAGCCTGAGATGGAATTCTGCTGATGCTCAGCTTGGTGGTCCTGCGGGGAGGCAACATACATAAGCAATTGCCCAAGGCAACAACATTCTTTATTAGATTGATTAAGCACCAGGTTTACTTATTGTCGTTAGTAATAGATGCCAGATTTCTGCTTTGCCTGTGGTAATAGGAACCAGCAGAGAGGAAGGATTGTTGCTGTGAGCACTGGTCCTGCTAGTCCTGGAGTATTTTCACACCTATGTTGTTTTAATGTGGAAACATAACCACAAATGGTCCTTACCTGGTGCTTGCTGCACATTTCATTGCTCTTTCAACCTAAAACAGAGATTTGTGTAAGCCAAAATAAGATAAGAAACACAGACTCTTTGTCTTATCATCCATGTTATTTGTAGGCTTCATTCGCACTACTGCCTGGGTGAATCATTCTAGGGTGGAGCTAACAAAGAAAAGGTGCAGTTGTTTGCAAAGGAGATGTAGTGCTGAACACAATATTGAGCACACAAAGCTACTTCTAATACTCATATTAGCCAAAAAAAAAACCAACCCGATCCTTGTGATGAATTCTCTCACTAGAGCCATGCCTACCCCACAGAGTCACAACACTTCATCACTGCAGCCCATAAGCTGTGGGAATGCGTCAAGTGTACCTTAACAAGATATAGATCTAAGGCAGCGGAAGGAAGTGCAAATCTTTCCATTGACTTCACATTGTTATCTGTGCTCTGGAGCAGATCCCAGCTACAAAAACCGCTTAACAGGTTTTCTTTGAAAATCAGTCAGACTTAAACTCCTAAGTCATTTAAGTGCTCTTGAAAATGTTACCAATATAGTCTGCATCTAGGTCTCTAACTCTTCAACTATCAACAATACTGATGTGTTCTCACGAAATTCTGCTATTGCGTTTCTTTTTAAAGCATATGTTGCTATATAAAATTGATAAATTCTTAGTTGACTGATAACTATCCTTTTTTCCTATTGGTTGTTAACATAAATGTTATCACATGGTTTAGATTTTTGTTTATTGCATATCATCTAATATAGAAGATGCAACATATTTTATCAATAAAATCAGTACTTTAAATGTAATGTATTCAATCAAGACCTCATGTTTCTGTTTTTACTCAGCTGGTAAGCTTCTATTTCCAATAGTTTTCATACAAATGTGATCAGAATCTTTTTGCTGTTATTACATACTAAATCTCTCTGGTACATACATTTTTCACTCCAGCAAATAGTACTCAATATGAATTATTTGCAGTTTGAAGCTTCACTGAAGCTTTGAAATGATCAGCAGAAGTTGCCATTATAAATACTTTCTCATTATCAGGATCTTTTTTCAGAGATTGTATATGTACATAAAAATGTATATGTGCATAAACATGTATGTAACGTTCATTTCAGTCTTTTCCTGCTATATTCATATAATGTTTCAATATGGATAGATAAACATAACTGAATACAATGGAATTGTTAGACATTTCCTGCATATATTTTTTTCTTCTTAATTTTTGGTTACCTTATTTTATCTAAATTTCATAGACTCTTCAATAAATGGTAAAGAACAGAGGTCCCTGTGCTGTGTTACTCTTATGAAATATAACATACAGGACAATGATGAAGAACAGGTTTTGCAGCCCAAGAAAGGCAGTAACTCACTGTGCAAAGTGATCTCACAGCAAATAAATAAATACTTCTCTACATGATCATCTACTAGATTCAACTTTCTTCTAGAATTAAAGACATACAGCTATTCTCCTGTGCTGAATTCTGATCATACTGTGCTACCTGAAAGCCTACATCTATGTGAAGGTAAGGCCTCGACTTTGGCTCCATCAAAATGAGCAGGACAAGGAATAGGTGTGGGGAGGATCTGTGGCAATTTGTTTTGCAGGATTCACATGATGCTTCAATTTCTGACAAGGATTTTGAACAGGGCTGCCACTGAAGAGCAACAATAACTGCTTAATTAAAACAAGGAAGAAAGTAGCTGTTTCACAAACAAAACTGTATATAACGTCATAGGGAGGTGTGGTTCATGGCCTTACCCACTGATTGAGCAGCTGGGGAAAGGACCCGGTCAGCCCTGGGTGAGCAGGTGAAGGCAATTCATGTGTGTGACTGAAAGGGATGCAGCCTGGCTGCTCCTCTCTTAGACCCCATTAAGGGCTGACTACTGGTGGGGAAGATTTTCTGGTTGGAAATCCTTCCCATGTGGAGTTGTTTCCTGTGAACTGAGATCTTCAGAGATGGGTGAGCATTTTTTCCTTTGTAACACCTGTCTATTCATGCTTGTCCATTTGCTATTACATCTCCTGTATCATCCTTCTACAGTGTTGATCTTTTTGATTGTAACAGGAAGAAAACAGGCTTTATGAGGCTTAGAGGTGTTTGTTATCTTTTGATATCACCCCAGTAGGGAGTGGTCATTGTATCTTAATTTTCTAGTTTGATGAAGTTCTTGGTTTTCAAGGGGAAAACCTTTGAGAATTTCAGTTGAAAAAATTGCTGGTTTTCACCAATAAAATCAGGAGATGACTTTAATAGGCCCTTGTGATACACAGTATATATTAAAGGAATCCCTTGTCCACCAACGTCTGTGACAGCTTGGCCATTGATTTCAGTTGTGACAAGACTTTATGCATACTTTTGTGTCTGTTAACAGTGCTTACGTTCTACGTAATATTTTGAAGTGCCTAGTATATTCTGTAAGATAAAATAGATTGTTGGGCAGTAGTAGGATGTTCATTTGTTTTACGCGTTTTAAAAGTGCAGAGAATGCTTAAAAAAAAAATCAACTAAAAGAAGGGATCTTTCCAGTAGATGCATTTCATGATGCAGGAGGAGTTAGCAGTTCTAGGAGACAAATAAGACGTGTAAAGAAGGTCAGTTCAGTGATACACATGCAAAAGAGAATCTATTTTCTTCTCTCTGAGGATGATATTTATAGAGTCCTTATTTCCAAAGAAACTTGTCTGATAATAATCAGTGAAGCTGTTTTTTCTTTAATTATCACTGTAATTTATTGAACTTCATTGTAAGCATTATGGTGCCACATCCAAATAGTGGATGAAGATCAAGTGTATGGACCATTGCAGATATTCAAGGTGCAAGCAGCATTTTATGAAGTAATCAAAACAAAAATGCACATGCATGTGTGAGATTGAAATGGCTTAATTCTAACCAGAGCTGTCAGTTTTGTATGTGTAATCAGATGGAAAGCACTGATGGCTACATGGATAAAGAGTTATCTGGAAATTGCAAGGTTGGTGGCTTTTTTGGCAATCAAAAGCCTTTTTTTGGCAGTCAAAATTCTGAATTCTGGGTGGATTTATTTATTTATTTATTTGCTTTTTTTTTTTTTTTTTTTTTAAGTTTGATCCCTTATTTTTGAACAGATATGCAGATACATTTTGTTTGTGCATGTACATGCATTATGGTACAGCAAATTCCCTTCCTGTTTTTGTAGTAGCTTAAAATAATTTGGGATACTTCTTGATAGCGTAAAGGTGAACTGTGTTTTAAATGAGTGTTTGATAACATGTAGAAATGACTTGAACCAGGAGTGGTGGAGCTGACTCACATAGAGATGGGAATGTGGTGCATTGAACAGCCCAGGTAGCACTGCTGGGAAAATGTGTAGGGCTTTGCAGGCTGCCATTAAAACCTATAGCACTTATCTGAGCTCATCTGGGAGCGCTTAATTCTGATTCTTGAAAAAGTCAGAATGAGGTGGGCAGCCAAAAATCCAGGCACTCAGATCCAATTTACTACTTGAACATTCGGTAAACATTTGGAAACAGAAGTCATTTTGTAGCTTTATGTTATCATAATCCAGATTGATGCATACTTTATAGACTACTAAACCATGCAGAAGATTTTATGAGAACACAAGATAGAGCATATGCCTTTGTAAAAAAAAAAGCCAAGTATAATATATATGTATTATATACTTAGACACACATGCACATATGAAATACACACATCATGTATATGTAAGAAGAGAACCCAAGTGCCGTATATTCATACTTGTTTTTTTTAATGTGAATTTTCTACTCATTTTAGCTGAGCAATAGAGAAGACTTCTAAGTTCACTTACCTGTTGTCAATTACTGACGCCGCATTACACAAATTGCTCGGAAAGCTGATGAGGTTTTATCTAACATAGAGGCCAGGTCAATCAATCGTCATCAGACCTGTGGATCTTCAATGGACATTGAAAGGTTAACCCAGTTCTTATGGCCTCCATCATGTCAGCAAAAATTAGCAAGAAGGTGGCCAAGTTGTCAATAGAGCACAGAGACAATTAGTTAATGATTAGAATGCTAGCACTTGGGGAATTGATAACGAAATGAGCCATCTTGGGTACATTTGCATGCATTTAGAAAATCCATATAGCTTGGTGGAAAGAGAGGGAAGTTTGTACATATGTTGACAAAGGAGTGTTATAAAGCAGGATTGTGCACATCTGAGGGTATGTATGGCTGTGCTAAATCAATCACAATATCAAAAAAGCTTGTACGTTTCAGCTTATCAGAGTCAGGTACTTGGCTGCACTGATCTACTTAGTAGCCAGCAGTAGCAATGACTCTGCTGCCCTGTCATCATAACCCCATTTCAGCTAAATGATTATGGATTTGATATGTTTTACAGTAAGCACTAGCCCTGTGAGTTGAGATTAAATTTGGCACTTGATAAATTAGGAACAAGATAAAGTTAAGTCTGTCTTCAGTTTAGGATTTCATCACTTAATTTCGTTCTTGACTTCTTTTGTAAGAATATTTTGTAGAGCATCCCGCTGCAATTAGCATTTTACTTTTGTATCCTTGGTTGTAACGTGAAATCCTCTGTCCATATTGCTAGGCCAGAGTTCTTCCTAGTGTTGGCTGAGGCTTCTTAACTAGTTTAGGCAGGAAAAGTAAATGTTAGAGATTGTCCATATAATTAGCTGACAAGTGGTTTTTGATAATTTCAAGGTCCCCTTTGCCTTTGTGCTCTCCATTAAGTTCAGATATATTTCTGATACTCGTGATTATGTTCAAGAATTGCTCAAATGTTCTGCCATTGAAGTATTGCAGGGATTTATTTTAGGCTATTAGGTGTCTCTCCACCTTTGATGGAAGACTAGCGTAGGCTCTATATCTGAATTGCATTGTCCACCATTATAAACACCCCCTTAATAAGAGACGTCCACTCAGTTTCTAACAAAAGAATTCCTTGGATTCTGAGAACAGCCTTAAGAAGATATATCGTATATACTATAGGTTATCTTGTGACCCAATTGCCTTCCTATTGATGTGCTGATACTTGGATTTATGTCTCTGAGTGCTTTGACATACAAGTACCCAATTATATTCAATTTAGATTCAGGTAGCAAAGACCTTCACTTTTATTTAGCAGGCACAGATTTTGTAAGTTTTAAAGAAAATATCGTGAAGGGACAATTTTGAGGTGGTTGATTCCAGCTTTGTTTTCTACCCCCCGCCCCTGTGACCATTCACAAACTGTAACAATTTAAGTAATAATCATATTTATAAGAGATTTAGTGAGCAAAGGGCATGAGATGACCAAGTGGTGGTTTCTGCAACAGTGAAACCAAGGCATTACAGTCTCCAGCATCTGTTCAGACAGTTTTCAGCCCTACGTTTTATAAAGGAAAAAGGCATCTCTTTTCCTCCTGTGAGCAATAAAGGGGATGAAAATGTGCTTTAAAGACATCCGCATTTGAATTGTCCCATTCGAAGCAGAAAGCCTAATTGTCTGGAATATTAGTCCTCCATGTCATTGTGATGAGCCTTTATGAGTATCTTCCTCCAAGTGTATTGGAAAACTCAAGTGTGCTTGACACTGAGCGCTAATGTTTCTCCCTACACGTTGATGCTACCATCACAAAAATGTGTCGTGCCTCAGAGCTGTAACTTCCACAGCAATTACGCTCAGGAAATCTTAGGGATTAAGTGAAAATAAAAATATCACGGCCAGTAAATGCTGTTTCATTACCAGGCTTGTGATCATTGTTGGTTTTTTAAGTCACAGTCATGTTGTTCTTCCTTGAATCTTTCGTTATTTCAATTCAAAGCATTTTCTTTCTACCCATTAAGTTCAGGTTGAAATATATAATGGGATAGATTCCACATTATCACCTCCGGAGTTATTCGACTGTAAGCAATTGATCTGCACAAGGATAAGCAGGAGCAGGCTTTTGTCCATAATACAGTCAAAAAGACTTTTTCCTATCAAACATTGCACACCCACACTGCTGGGTTGTACCCATGATACTCAGACTTCTGGAACCAGCTGCATCCCTCCTTTGCACTTCGTGCAGAGGAAGCCTTTTCCTCCTGGGATACATCGCCATCTCGCCTCTTTGACCCCTAAGCTGACAGAAGTGGCTAAACTTCCTTGATGTAGGTTTTCTTCTTGGCATTTTGTTGAAATCCTGCTCACACTTTAAAGCTGCCACGTAGATTCTTTAAGGATGGTTCCCGGTTCCCTAAAAATTTCCACTATAACTGTTGAGCTGTTGCAACTGTTGCCTTTCTTGTTTCTTACGCTTTGATCAGAAGCTTTGTTGAAATGTGTTGGTGTTAGTCCAAGGAAGTTTTCTTTTTCCTCTTTCACCAGCTACACTGAAGTATATTTCTGAGACAAAGAATGGACTAAGCAGAGAGCCCTGTTTGGGGAACATAAATACTGTTGTGGTCAGTATATTAAGAAATGCCCTGAAGTAAAAGGCAAAACATGTATCTAGAAGTGGAAATGTACCCTTAGTAAAATAAAAAGCTCTCTGAGGATTTCAGCTGAAATATTTATCAATATCTTTGTAATCACTAGTCTTGAGATTATTTTTATATATAAACAATAAAGAAATCTTTAGCATCTAGCTTTTACTAGAAGTGTAACAAACAAATGAAAATCTGGCAAAGGCCGCTTTTATGTTACCTTCCCCACAGGTGAAAAAGAACAGCTTAGCATGGAAGATGTTCCCTTGAGGTCTCTCTGCTAAGAAGGCCCATGAGCTTAATGTACGTTTGGATAACAACAGCAACTCTGAGCTCTTTGAAGTTACACCTCTCAGTGCTAAGCTTATTTCATTCAAAAGAGAAATTTAGGGTGATATTTATAAGGGTTTGCAGTTTCACCGTGGTTTTGATCAGTAACAGATGGTGTATCTGAAACAATTAAGAAAACTTTTGTTTAGAAACGGCCCACACATAATTGGCTGTTTGATGTAGACATCATAGTGTTTGGTAGTGGGGAGGGAAACTTGTTAATTGATTAAAAAATTGTTGTGCCAGGACCTCAGCAGGGGTCAGGTGGCATTGCGTCTGGAAGCCATGTCAGACCATAAGCTGAAGAGCTTAGCCTGCAGCCCATCTCAAATGAGCAATCATTTTCTTAGAAAATGACCATAATCCCTCCCTTTCCCTATTCCTATGAATAATAATTTCATAGAAGATGCACCAGTTCTTAGTTAGGATCTTGCAACTAAATATCTGTCTACAAGAAGATGGGAGCTATGAGTTATTGTAAAGGAGGAGGGCAGACATAGGAGTCAACATAGGAGTCCTCTCATCAAAACTAAAGACTTTTGTGGGTGGCAGAAACATAGATGTGCAGCTGTGTGGATGATGAAAATAGGAGAACACCAGCTGTGGAGACTCGTATCTGCTCTGGAAACTGTTGGTGATCACATTCCTGTAAACTCTGGTGTTACGCAGCATTTTCTCCTTGAGGGTGATATTTAAAAGAGAGCCACATGAGGAACATAAAAGTTTCTTCAGTTGCATCTTGTGAGTTTTCATTGCCAGGAGAAATTACCTTCCTCCTAAAACTCAGTGTGAGGCAATGATGTTCATGCATGCTTTTATACATTTATTTATGTGCATGTATGTTCTCTGTAGCTTTCTATGGATATTGAAAAAAGGCCAACAGAATCTTCTGGTCACTTAGTAAGTTCGTGTTAATGCACCACAGAATTGTACTTACTGAATTGTACTTAGCATGGTGTTCTGGTAGAGCTGGTCTCCCAAAAGCAGTGCAATGTTATTTCAGCCAGAGCATAATTAGACACATGCTGAGCACTCTGGAGCATCTTCCTATATATACCCAAAGCTGATTGTCTTGAATTAAACACTGTTGAACAAACGGTAATTTTCATTAAGCCCTCTTTTTGCACTCCACTTGTAATGAGATGAAAATATGTAATAGTCCAAGGTACAAACAGAGTGCACTGAAACCACGTAAGATGCTTGTAAATGTAGCATACAGTGCCTTGAGACCAATAGGCAAAATGAGACAGACAGGCCTGTGTATAAACATATTTTCACACAACCCTCGGGTTTATGACACCTAACTTTAGGCCCTTAAGTAAGGCACTTCAAAATATGCTCTCCTGTGGCTGTCCATGTAGTCAATGGAGTGAGAGAGGCACTGTAAGGAGGCAATTTAATCTGTCTGCGATCTGAATTGTCCTTATGAGATTCCTGTTTCCCTCCAACACCTATTTAGCTATTTGTAGGGTAACAAAGCTTTTACGGGAGTGAGCTTTCATTGAGCTGCCTCATACAGGGAGATAAATCTTGGCCAAGCAGATTGCATGTTGGAAGTAATTGCTTACATTGTGCTGTTGCTGTGATTTCTTTGAAGATATGAACATTCCCTCAGGAACCTTACTGATAAAAATAAATAAATAAACGATGATTTAAAGATAAAGAAATTTGAAAGATTTCAGTTTAACTGTTTACAACAGACTTGGCTCCCTTACGCAGCGTTAATATTGCAAAATACACTGTAATGAACCAGAACCTCAGCATCCTCTGCTTTTCCTCAGTATCTCAGTTGTCCAAGTAGGAAGATCTGATTACTTGACTCAGTGGCAACAATAAGCGATCTTAGAAAACACTTGGCTCTTTGGATTGCCGTTAATAACTTTCATGACATGCTGTAACGGTGTGTAATGAGTGTAAAAGTCAACAGTGACAAAAAAAAAAAAAAGGTTTTAACCAGCACTGAATTTGCTTATTGCCAGAGTAAACACCATCACAATTCTGTTTATAAAGAAAATCCACCCTAGCAAGAGCAATCATTGTTCCCTTTCTGCGTGGACTCAGAACGTGAGAATAAAAAGAACATTTCTCCTTTGAATAATAGTACAGATGGCTAAGTAGACATACATTTTTCTCACTGCTTAAAATGACTTTAAGTGCATCTTGATCAAAACTGCCTAGATGGCATTATTTTTCTTTTCCAAATGTGTGCTTTAATTCTTTACATCACTGAGGTGTAGCTGCTTTGTTACCCCAGAGATGCTCCTTTCTGGTTAGGATTGAATGCACTGATGGAGGGCTAGACCAGTCTCACCCATACCCATGTACTGAACCATGCAGTGATAAGAACCTGATGCTTCAGGAGAGGGTGCAAGAAACTCCCAAATAAATAACACAGCATATCTACTCATTATGGTTTGTTATTTCCTTTTGGTATGGAGATTAAGAACCAGTCAAGTACTTAACTTTCTGTCATTGAATCAAGAGTGTTAGGATATGCGTTTATTCATTTTTATCTCTTCTTGAAGATTTGTCTTCAATGAGCGTATTGTGGCCTAGAGAACCACATATTAATTTCTGAATTCTGCAAGAAGTATTTTCGTGTTGTCTTTCACAGACTCTCCCTTCTCCTTTTGCGATTATGTCCCTGATTCAGGCTCTATCTTTCTTTTGTTATTTCGTTCTACATTTCCTATGGCATCTTCAGAAACTGAAAGGTAATAATTCATTTTTATATGGAATTCCTGAAGGACTTCCCATTCATTCTGAATGAAGACAAATAAATAAGTCATTAACATTATTGCTAGTTCTCTTTGCTGCTAGCCTCCAAAATACCTTCAGTGTTTAAAAAAAAAAAAAGGACTGGTGCTTTTTTGAAGTGAAGTCTACTGCAATATCCCCACTCATCTCCAAAAATCTGTGTAGAAATCTGTTTCTCTGCTTTCAGTTTGTCATATTCTTTGAAATGCTTCTGTTTTGGGGAAAAACGTCTTCGGCATTGAATCTCTTCATGAAAATTAAAGCTTTCAGAACAGTCTATCTTACAAAGAATGGAGAAAATAAGAATTTTAAACAGGGAAAATATCTCTTTTAAATGCTTCTAGCCTAGAAAATGGTTCTGCTTGAGTAATTGTATCCTGGCCTGTGAGACTGCTGGATTGCAAGTAGCAGATGACAAGCATAGAACCAGTTGCTCCTTTGATCCTGGATTGAGAAATGGAATAGGTTTTAACAGAAGTGAAATTAGGAACTGGACTCACCTCTGTGGGAATAGAATTGACTTTCTTTGGGCTTAATGGGAACTCAGCTCAGAACTTTTGTCAAATATTGCTATGAAATATTTATTAAGTTTTGAAAAATGTCAGTGAGATATTGCAGTTCCCTTTCTCGTTGTTTATCAGTTTGCATTAAGGCGGGGATCAGAGAGCCAGTGAGTGATTGAGACCTTTCCTAGAGCTAATAAAAAAGCATGGAAGGACCTAAAACCTAATGTGATGCAAACAAGCCAGTGGGGACTACTTAAAGCCATAAAATGAGACAAGTGACAACAAGTAAATAAACTCCAGATTTAGCAGAGTAGCACACAGTAATACTTAAATGACTGACTGATGTCATTTGGTTCTATTTCTGCTTCACCATAGCAAGGGTAATTGTGGTTCTTTTTTCTCTCTCCTTTTATCCCATAGTAGTTGCCTGAAGAGCTATCACAGTTTCGACAGTGCTGAAGTAGGTGATTTTGATTTTGATTTAAAAAAAAAAAAAAAGAGCTGTAAATCTTGATTGAGAAACTTCTGTTTTTGGGAAAGAATGAACCACAGGATAAATAAAACAGTGAATGTAGGCACCTCTGAGGGAGGCTGTAGAGCTACATCATACTTCACATGTTTAGGCTTGCCAATAGGTACTCACATTTATTCTAGCAGAAATGACCTCAGAGAGATAACATCAAATAAATATTAGGACAGGTCTGTACAATTTTGGATCTCTGTTAAGCTTTCCAAGACTGTCGATCTCTCCAGCCCAAAAGAGCTACAAATTTGGATGCTGTATGTTGGAGCAATACTTTTCCAAGAATTAATTTGAACGTGTCATTACATGTGAGCATTTCAGATATCTCCGGGAGCAGATATTACACACCATTTTCACTTGTGGGTTGTATAAACCAGTGATAGCTTTAGAGATATTTTGGTGCTGGTGCAGAGCCAAAATCAATCAGCAGTGTGGTATAAGAGGAGCTTCTTTAGACACTAAAAACAATGAGGTTCAGAGAAGTCAGCACACTTACATTTAAGGGAACACATCACAAGCGAATTGGGTCATCTCAGGGAAATATAAAAGCATTATTCCTCTGAGATTTGAAAAAAATACATAATTACTTCTTCCACCAAGCATGATTCTTTTAAATAACCTTCATTTCTGTCCCTTGGAAATGAAAAGAGGTTTACATTAAAAAGGCATTTCCTCTGACTCTCTGTCCTTGAGCAGCACAAAATGTAAACTATACCCTTCCCTTCTTCCTTTGAAGAAAAAGGAGTTTCAATCTTCTGTGAACACGGTCCATTTAAATAAGGAGATGGAGTCCCATCTTTTCGATCAGCTTTCTTTGTTTGACTTGTCAGTAATAACACTTGAGCTGAAATTGTACAGGCGTCCTGCTAATTTAGTAATTATTGACACGGTGCTGGGCAAGAAATGATAGCAAACACAGGGAACTGTTAAGAAGAAATGAAATAAAAGATCTTCATATCATTGTTGAATAATGGTTGAGATCATTTTGTGCACTAAGTAGGCCCAAGACACCTTTTTCCATTTTCTCGACACATTTATAATTTATGCTTTGTAATAGTTCCAAATATTTTTAGGACTCCACACTTTGTTTGAGAATCCAGAAGAACTGAATGAGAATCACGAAATGCACACACAGATGAGTGAGCAGTGTGACCTGCCATAGCTTTTGATTTAAGAATGATCCCTCGTTTCTTCATATCCCCCTCTTTTGTTTCTCAATTTACATTTGTATTTAGAGCTGCCTTAGCTCTGGCTGAGCTCAGTGTTGCCTATGCAGTTGACCCCTTTGTATGTGGCTGGACTCAGAGATTGCTTTTGGATTTTGCCCTGTGGATAACATCATGGCATCTTTACTCAGCTCAAATAGCTTTTTAGTGGCCTGGTGTGCAGAATTTTCAGTACTGTTATAAGGAATGCTGAGGGTTTCCACCACATTGATTTGGCACTCTGTTCTTTGTGTTGAGCATGTAAAAGAGAAAGAAACCGGTAATTAGTTTACTTTGCGCTTGCTGGATGATCGAGCTTGTTCATATTAAAACTCCCTATGGGGAAAAAGAAAAATCACAGTTAACTTGAACATTCTTTATTCTCTTTTTGATTCTTTTTCGTCTCCTCTCACTGAATTGGTTAAAGTAATCTTCTAGGCTTACAAGACTTCAAACTTTTATAAACTGTATTAAAACTGCCCATGTTTCTAAGCAGAAGGTAGGAGACCCTGTGAGCTCACTCTTTATTAAAGTCAACCTGTAGGTATCTCAGTTGCAGGCAAAAGGTACTTCCACAAATGAAAATAGCATTCATAAAAGCAGAGTTTCTTTCTCTTTTAATTTAAACTCGGGGCCCAGTTATTAACAGCACAATGTGAGGTGTAGGTTAGTAGTATTTAATCAGATGGAGAAGGCAGTAAAACACACTGCTGGGGTTCGATGCAGGTATCTGGTATTTCCAGCTTCACAATGGTTTTCATTAGCCAGACTCATCTCTTCAGAACCACAAGGGTATTTGTGAAACAGAATAATGATAGAAGATTTACAGGTTCTTTTGTATGAAAAGCCATTGCACAGATAGTATATGGGAGTAACCAGGACTGATTATTCCCTCCTGTATTGCAGGTCTTAAAGCAAAAGGTAGCATGGAGCATGCAAAATGGGGGATCTTTGGGAGAAAAAGCCTTACTAGAAGGAAATGGAGTTATGCCTTAATGGAAAGATTTTAACAGTGCCTGTGCAATGTATTAAATTTCAATACAGTTGTATATGCATGTGTATAGGCAGTTGTTTTATACGTGAACTAAAATAACAGCTGTTCTTTTACATATTGGTCCATATGCTCCAAATGCATGAGAAACACAGGGTCCTGCAGCACTGAGGAAAGCTGTATTCATATCCAAGCCCATCATTGCTTCTCTTCCATGATCAAGTCAGAGGCTTTGAGGCCATCTGGGGAAGGAAAAAGGGCTGTTTACATGAAGGAATTAGGGGGTTGGACTCCATGATTGCTTGAGGTCTCTTCCAACCCCTGCAATTCTGTTTATTTCATGAAGGAAAGGAGTAGAGAAAAAAAACAATAACTCATCACTGCTCAAGCAAGACATCCTGAAAGGATGCATTGAGTTTTAATGGTGTATGTGGCACTATGTGTGTACGAGGCTGTTAACAAGCTTCCCATTTATTCCCACCCTCTTCAAAACTCTATTATTTTTTAATCATTGCAATAGACTACAAACTTCACTCGAGTGTTTCAGAATGAATTTTGTTTGTTTCATTTGTGCGCGTTGAGTCCAATAAAATATTTAGCAGAGCTTGGATACAAATTGGAAATGGCCTCATCACTGAATGGAAACAGAAGATGTAGCAAAGAATCGTATTAAAGAAAAATTTGTATAATTTTCAGACAAAAACTGAAATGAAATCTGTTTACTAACCCACCAGCTGTCACTGCTACTTCTAGTTGCAATGTATTGCATACACTGAGCTATAGACTTGCAGTCACAGGCATTACTGTATGGTTTCTGCTGGGAAACTGAGCCTATTGCCTTTTTGACTTCTATTTTTCTTTCAGAATGGGAGATCTATGTTTAGTGGGTATGTGCTTCCCAATTTGTTGCAGCGTTGCTTTTGTTTGTTGGCTTGTTCTAAATTTTAAAGTAGATTTTATTTAAAGCAAAACAATCCAAAATTGGGGTCCAACATATTAAAGAGTTACAGCCAATGAAAAGGTTCAGTGGCACTAAGGCTTACAGAATACACGCAGATCTTCCTATTTCCAGTGAGAAGAAATCTAAGCTATGTGACTACAATTTATCTCCATATATTCACTGCCCAGGACCTAATAGATCAACCTGCAGTGAACAAGACAAAGTGCCTCACAGTATTTGCTCTCAAAAATAAACACTAAACTGATTTTTACTTCTATCAGTAAGAAAGTATCATGTATGTAAAGTACGGGGGGTGTTTTTGATGTACACTTAGAGCTGCACCAAGAAAAAGAATGAATTTTTGAAATGTAAAGCTTTTTAAGTTGCAGAATTAACTTAATTTTGTTTTGGCACTGTCAAAATGAAACACATTGACTTGATTTCAGTATATTTTTTTTCAAATGCTTTTGGTGAACAAAACATTCAGCTGAACCAGGGAGAACATGCAGCATCTCTATTTTTTTGTCAGTTTTGCTTGCCTGCTCTTCTCTTCTGCTGCTTTTATTCCATAGTCAAGTTTCTGATTCAGAGACAACCTAAGCCAAACCAGAGCTTAACATCGCCTCCAGCTCATTCAAATCAAACTCCTTGAGAAAAATGAGATTTTCTGGGCTGTTTCAGTGATCTCTTTTTCCCAAGAATACTTTCATACTAAGGGAAAAACTTCATAAAGTCTTTCATTTATGTGCGTGCAATTTTATGTGCTGAGACAAATGTGCTCTTTAAACAGGGTGCATGGTGTAATCAAACACACTTGCTGGAAGCTACGTTTGGGCCGTCTGTGCCTACATCTTTTTCCCACTGCAGAAAACCAACTGCATCCCCTGTCCACATGGATAGCTAATAATGTACCGGCAGTGCAGCGTAACAGCATTTGCACCCACACAGGCAGGCTGCTTTTAAAAAAGCACAAAATTCTCTTTCTTTTTCCCCCCTTATCTCTAAAATAAAACTGCCTGGGTACCAGTGTGGATACTTGCCACGTTTAATGTGCAGCAGATCAGTTATGGACACAGCTGAACTTCCTGACCCCGGGGATGAAGCTCAGGCACACACAGAAAGAAGCAGAGGAAATCAGCAGATTTAATTGTTTATATCCCCAATGTAAATATCCATATATGAAAACATCCCCTAAACCCGTAACCCGCACGTACCGACTGGTCCTTTTTAATCTTAATTTTGAACAGTTGCTACTCCAATTAAATTCTACCACCTAGCATTTTCAAACAGCTCTTAGTTGTTTCAGCAAACTCTTTTAATGGACAGCTGTTTTTGACAGCTCCTCCTGATTTGCCAGCGCTGTGTCATCTGCCAGAGCAGGAGGACCCATTTTGTATTCTGCTGCTGGCACTGAGGGGATATGTAAATGTACACATGAATCAGTTGTCACCAGCACAGACACACTGTTGCGAGATGATCAGAATGTGTTGGGAGTTTAGTTGGCTTAAAGTGGGAGGGAAAAAAAAACCCACAGGAAAAAAAAAAAAACAAAAAACAAAAAACCCACCACGCTTAGGTTTCTTGAAGTGATTTTTATTTCAAGTCCCTCCAGTTTATTTTCACTTTGTGGCGCTTGTTAGATTTAGTTCAGGGGAGTGCAATCTGCTGCTCACAAATCACCAACCCGAAACTCCAAAGTTGAGGAATTATAGAAACGTTTCAGGTAAACAGCATCAGAACTTGAGCTGCACAAACAGAATTTTATATAGGGCTCCACTTTTCAAGCATTTTAACCTCTGCGCGAGAAAACTTTGAGTTCCCATGAGCACAGCATGGAAAGAAAGTTTGTTTCACTTCCCAAAGCATTCTGGTAAAAGGTCTGCACTGTTTCAGCCAGCAAAATCTCTGTTTCGTGGCTGAATTTTTCACCTTATATGTGGTCAATTTATAAATTATTGGGAAAAGTACTATTGGGATTAGCTGCTATGTTCCCAAATGCCCTGATGCTGTAGCATGCTGTAGGCAATTCTTCTCTGTGCTGGTAAGAGATGGGACAACCTTCTGAGTGTTGCTGTTCACCTTTGTTTCTCTCGCTAGCACAGCGTGCTGACACAATCAGTACTTTTCCAGTTAAGCAGAACAGGATGCACATTTAGGACACGCTTTGAAGTTGGCTGTTGCGGAGGTTTAGGATTGTTTGGCCAATATCTGTAATTCTCAGTAAGTAATGTGAGGCTGAAGCTCACTTTAAACACCCAAAGAAAATGGCAGGATATTTTGAGGGCCTGAAGACCTCCAACTCCTACTGAAGTCTGAAACAAAGCAATGTTTGGTGCTTAAGTATCCTTCTTATGCTGTTAGAACACCTGCACATTTGGAAACCTGCTATTGATGCAAGAGTATGTTGAGCTATTGAGACCCAATGCTAAAGAAACATCTGAATTCACAAATGCTTCTGAGAGATGCTCATCTAAACTTGGAGGCCAATGAGCGAAAGACTTCGCGATGCAGGATTCTTTTATTACGAAAGACTTAGGTGTAGCTGAGTCATAGCTGGTAATTTCATCTCTGTTTTACAGTATTTTTTTTTTTAGTGTTTACTTTTATAGATTGCAACGCAAATATGACTTGCGTCACAAATGAAGGGAGTTTTGAGTATTTCAGTCTGATGTTGCTCTGTGTGGACTCTTGAGTAGCTTTGCAATGTCAGTTTAATGGCCAGAGGATCTTCAGGTAGAACAAGAACTGGGCTGGTACCTGCTGGCAGAGCTAAATAACTGTCCCCCTAAGTTCAGTGGGAATGGTGTACAGGCTCCTTTCAGAACTTCTGACTATCTTTTAAAAGCCACAATGCTGTGTTCAGGAAGAACAGCAAAACTTGTTGAACAGTCCAGCTTGGAAGGGAAATGAATATAGGCTATTGTTATGATATAAGAAATGGAGAAAAGGTAAACTGATAACTCTGCATGGTGCAAATACTATGGGAAATAAAATAAAAAACAGGAGAAAAAAAACAAAACAAAAAAAAAAAAAACATGAGAAGCAAAGTGCTAAAGGAGAATTTGTGGTCAAGTTACATGCATTGCAGAGTAGGAGTTAAGTACCTGAGTAACATGCTACTCTGTTCCTAGGTAGATACGGTAGAATATTTCATAGCAAAGGAGAAAGAGCAGGAGAACTCATGTTCTGCAGATGAAGAAAAGCCCAGCCATGTAGTCATGTATTATTATTATGCTGCTGCAGTTGTTTCTTTTCCAAAGTGCCAAAATTGATCATTTTGATAACACTGTAACTGAATAACCTGCATCCAATAATTCTAATAGAGGTGTCCAAGGAACTGTCCAGGCCTTTACTTGTTGATTTTTAACGCCTTGATCACTGGAGTGTTTCCAGAGGAACAGAAGAAATCTAATATTGTGCCAATATTTAGAGTGTGAATGGAGTGACCCAGGTATCAGGCTTAAGAAGGGCAACGTTACAAATGCCAGTCAATGTAGGATCGTGGGAAATACACTGCTGAGCTAACAAGGAGAGTCTTGGTGAGATTAAAAGTTTGGTTGATAAAGCAACAATGTTGATATCATATTGGGACTGCATAATCACTCAGTGATTATCATAAGGGTATCCTCTGGCTTTGACTTAGAGGATCTGTAAGTACCTTTGAAAACATAGTTCAATATTTTTAATCTATAAATCTGCATGATAATATTTGAGTTCTTTAAAACATTTCCAGTCCTGTAATGTCTGCCAGCTATACATGGCTATTAATGGGGGCTGTCTGGCTGTAAATAAATAGTGCTTAGTCTTCGTATAAATATGCAGTAAGACTGAAGTTTTACATTTCATGTAAAATGGCATTTTTACTTTAAAGAATATAATTTAGCTTGACACAGCTCTGCTGAGCTTTACAGTGGCTTAATCAAATACAGCACTGCTTTAAAAGTAGGGATTGCTTCAAACAGGGGATTAAGTTATTGGTCTTTTGCGTCTCGAGTGCTGAAGCTCATTAGGTCTCAGGGTGAGAGTGAAAAGCAGTGTTGTTATAGCTCAGATCACGTGTAGTAGGAGTTAACTTATACCTCTGTCAAGTGCACAGTTGGGTGGGGTTTCTCATTTAAGAGAATGCCCATCCAGGTTTGCCTAAGTTTGAAGAACCTGCTTGTAACAAATTCAGTGTTAGTGAATAAACAGAAGAGTCTGTCATTCAGCACTTGCAGGATATTGGGCATCTCAGAAGAACAAATACTTTCTCAGCTGTCCTGCTCAATCTCTCAAATTAAACATACTAATGCAGTGATGTAACAGTGTAGTTTTAGATACTCCTGTAAAACATCTAATTAAGCAGAAGACACGGGTGAAGTCCCACGGAGAATCTTTGACATGAAGCTATTGATTGGTAAATGCAACATCTGAAAAATATTTTCATATCCTCCTGTCTGCCAAAGGTTGGGTCTCCGTAATCTCCAAGACAAAGCTCCTCACATGATTCTTGGGTTTGTGCTAATGAAGTTTGTGCTTCCTGAGCAAAGTCCCTCTTCACAGAAAATACACCTTTTGAACAAGATTAAATCAGGTTTCTTTGTACACAGTACTCATCCTGTACCTCTTTGCTTACTTATACGCTGATCAATTGCTGATCGATGCTAATGGCTGCAATGTCTGTTTTTCATCAGTGTGCCTTCCTTCTTCTTTGGCACTTAAGCATGTCGTCGTGTTCTTCATGAGAGGCTTGTTGAAAGCAAAATAATGTAAATCAATTGGTCTCCGTGTCATAAACAAAGGCTCTGGGATGATAAGAGACAGTCCTGGAGTGCTGGATGGCAACGCATTTTAGTTTTATCTCCAGCTTGCTGTATTTCTGAAGGCTGTTAAAAACCCAAGCTTCCTTCTCCCAACCAAAGTCCTCTGCAGAGCTGTGATGGACCTGTTCACCCCTCCAAGATTAGGCACTGCAGAACTTTGAAGTTTGGAAGGTTTATCATCAAACACATACAGCCCTATCCTGTTTAGATGTGAGGCGCAGGCAGTGCTGTATGAGGTATGCTTGGCAAACTAGGATGCACAGAACAGAAAAATGCCCCGTACAACAGAACCTGTGTAGGGTTCTGATCAGTCTATGAGAACCTGTTGACTGTGAAAGGTGTTAATATTGGGTCCTTACAGCTAATTTTAGGCAAGGCAGCCAGGGCTTAGGTGTTCAGTGTTTTCATTAGTAGGTAAATCCTGTGCGGTTATGCTTGGGTTTAAATGCATTTAGCTAAGGAAAAAAATCAGTAGTGCAAATAGGACTAAAGAAATCTAATACCATGTCATTATTAAGAAAAACTGACAATCTTTGTTCTAATGTATAATATACCTTTTGACTTTCTTAAACAGTAATTCAATTTAATGCAGATTTATGGTCTTGTTATGATTATTTATTACAGGGAAAGTATTAGTATGTTATAAGTAGATATGAAGTATTTTAGATGGTGAGTAAATACAATTTCTGTTCAGTTGCTGTCTGGTAGGTCAACCATCATGTGTTCCTTACCATTGATTGCTATATCTATACAGCAATTTGACATATATCAATCAGCTGTCCTAGTGTAAATCATGATATAAATATCTCCGGGTCATTATAGAAAGCTTTCATTTTGTGTGTGCTTTATTAGAATTCAAGTTTTCCTCTTTCAAAATTCAGCTAAAAAGGTTGAAAAGGTAGAGAACAGTCATTAATATGATAGACTGAAGAGGCATGCAAATACTTGAAAACTGTGACATAATCTGAAAATTCAAGAATACTCCATTTCATACTAATACAGTCTGGGAGCTTCCTTCTCATTCTGGAATATCTTGAGATATTTTATCTTGAATAATTACAGATGAAATGGCTAACTAGAACAGGTGTGGTTTTTTGTTTGTTTTTTTGAGGTTTCTAAAATGCGTTCCCCTTGCTTTGTGTCTGGAGGATTGAACTCTTGGCAAGTTAAGGTCGTTTGATTTTGCAAGTTGAGAAAGAAAAGGCAGCACGAGTGATTGTTTTCCAAATGTTGGGCTGCTTTTCAAATGGTTTGCTGTTAAACATGCTTGGATTTGCCAAAAATCCTCTACAGAATAGCTCACCATATTAATGGCTTTTGGTTTTGCCATATGTGTGTAGTAATGAGAAAACTGCAGGTAGGTTTGTGTTACCAAAGTAATGTTGACTGGATACGGAGAGTGGCTGAGGCGGTGGAGACAGGATGGCTTTCAGCTAATGTGCAGTGCCAGGTCTCAGCTTGATTTAGTGAGAACAGGAGGAAGCAACAGCCGCTCACCAAGTCAAGGACAGTCTAGGGTGACATCTGAAAGCAGAACTTTTTAAAAAGGATGATTATTTCCAATAACTGATTCATGATTTTTATGACTGCCTCTACAAAACCAGATCATGTCATCTCCAGCACAGACATGAAGCCAGGTTCCCACAGATACGTTATGGACAGAATGGTACAATACGTGTTGGTATTGATACAAGCTGAGAATATCCTTACAGTGCAGGTAGCACTGGGATAGAGCAGCAAAGCATGAGCATCTTGAGGGCACTGGAGTTAAGCAGAACACCAGCCTTTAGTTAGCTTTGCTGATGCAGAAGAAAGCAAAGTCTGCTGGTGGTGTGCTGCAACTATGCAGAGCCAATAGGCCATAGAGGCTAATGGAAAGCTGTGATTGACCCTGGCACAACACACCCTCACAAACTCCAGCCAGTGTGTGAAAGTGGACATGAACAGTGAAAGTTAGAGAGACCGTGGTTATTTTACGTTAACTTACATTACAGGACAGTGTGACAGCTTTTATTGTAGCACGCTGTTTCAACTTTCAGCTGAGGACTGTGGCCAGCATGGCTACAGGCAATATGCTCTGTAAAAATCCTATAATTGATGATCTCAAAGCATTTTAGAGGCATTAATAAATAAAGCCTCAAACACAGCTACCAGTATTTCAATCCCTAACGTTCAGCAGTGCTTGTAAGTGCTGTTACAATAATAGCAGTCACATCAGATGCTCTTGCAATTCCAGAAATATTAATGGCATCTTCTCTGTCAACAACCTCCCCTCCTTCAGGTCCTGCTCTTTCATAGACAGGAAGCAAAGTTTTGTGATGCAGAGGGCTTGGTAGAGAGTTTTAGTCATTTGGGTTTTTGTGTGTCCAAAACAGGACACCAACAAGGTGTTTTCTTGTACTAATAAGTGTTTTTGCTGGTATCAGAAACGTTGGATGGATGCTTTTTTCTTCTCTTCCTTACTGGAATGCCTTTGTGGTCACAGACAGCTAATGAAGAGAACAAAGGAGAGGCAATGTTGCAAAATCATTAGAAAAGAAAAGGAAGACACTGTTCAAGCAAACGCATTTTGCTATTACAATGCTATTTCCCATCTTGTTTGCAGCTCCTACTGTTCCTTACACTGGCTCTTCACTGGGGACAAAAAATTCATTAAATGGCTCTTCATTTTACAATATCAATATGTTTTAAATCAAATTGTGTATTCTTTGCTATTAATTTTCTTTTAAACACAAAGCACCATCAGAAAGTTTAGCTGCAGGGGGGCTACAGGCAAGAAGGAAGATACAAACATCCTTCCTACAAAAAATAATAATAATAATGAAGTCTTTTAAAGTTTAAAGGAATATAGTGGCTCTTTTAGACCAAGACTGTAGGACCTGTTCATTGATCATTTCAAAGAAGCAACAACAATGGAGAGAAACCAGAACGAAAGAAAATGAAAGCAAGAGAATAAAAGCTGAAAGAGTTGGGGTACAAGGAGGAAGTAGTTCAGAATTAGTGGATATTGATGAAACCTGGGATGCAACACATCTGTGATATCAGGAAAGGGCCCGGCTGTATTACCTGACTTGACTTTGGCTTTATATAACATGGTATTTTTACTTCTGTACATTCCTAATTAAAAACTGCTGCTAGTCTTGCTTATCAGACTACTCATAGTTCATCCAGTTTCTGAGCTACATTTGTTCAGTAAGGAGGTCTTATCTGGAATGGAGCCTGAACGCATTTGGAGAGTTGGCCTTTGATAGAGGTCATGACTTTGGTGATAGAGATGTGCTGGCCCTCCAGAAGAAAGGGGAAAGTTTTGTGATAGGTGTTTGTGATTTGAATCAAATTGAGCAACTAGTGGTTTGTGCTGTGAATGGAATGTTTGAATTCACAAGTGACATGTGGTTCTCCTGGCAGTCGGTGTAAGGGGCAGAATACCCAAAGCACGCAGTGTATAATGAAGGTGTCAAAAATACCTGTGGCAAGAAGGCCAGTGAGAACTTAGTGAAGAAATGTTTACACAGTGGGTAGCCATCCAACTTCATTTAAAAATATTCATTCTTATTTGAGCAGGAAGAAAATAAGAAAGGTTGTTGAAAAGTTCAACTTGCTGTCTGTCCAGCGTAAATAGATCTGAGATCGAATATTTAATCTAGATTTCTTCCTCCTCACAAATAAAAGTCACACTTACTTTATGCCTATTCCTGTAGAGGGGTGCAGAAAAGGGCAGCTCTTTACCCCACACACTACACAGTGTGTTTCCTGAAGTCAGCCATGAAGTGTGGCTGCTGCACAGGAGAGACATGAGCAGTCAGCCATAGTGAGAAGAGGAAGTGCTGTAGCTGGTGGTTGAAGCAGTACTGCCACCACTAAGGTGAATCTGTTCTTCAAATAATCTCATTGTAACACTCCAATATAGTCATTTGGAGTGGAGATTTTAATGTCCCGATTCATCTGTCAAAACAGCTCTGAGTAATAAATAAAATTTTGCATGGGAAAAGACACAGCAACGTGAATTCATTGCCACAGGATCAGCAGCAGCAGAAAGAAAAAGCAAAGGCCAACACGCTTCAGCCATCGCTGCTCCTGGGGAGAGAACAGCACCACAGTCCATCACTGCTTCCAAGATTAGTGGAAGCCATTGAGACGTCCAGCAAATGCACAGAAGAGCCAGTCTTGTTATCATATGATTAGGAGTTTGGGCTCCTATTGGGCACAGACCAAAGAAAGTCCTGGAACAAGATAGATAATGAACTTGGGTTGTAAAATACTGTCTACTATTATGCCATTTTGGCCAGTGATCCTGTACCATATGTCAAGTGGGCTGCAAATTCCCATAAAGCAGCAGTTTGCTATGCTAGACCTATAACAAAGGAGGTTGTAAAAGGAATAAATGGCAAATGGAAGATAGAAAGCATGCCAAATGTACAGCACATGCTTATTAACAGCAATACAGTAGCCAAAGAAAGGCAAGGGTTGCATATGGGACTAGACTGGTGCTTGGGGAAAATGGAGAGCAGCAATACTGCCAAAGGTTTTTCTCTTTTCTTTTTTTCTCTTTTCTTGTCTTTTTGCCACTTTTGCAGTACTCCAGGCATTCTGGGACTTTCCTAGGGGAGCTTCGTCTTTGTTTCTTTAAACCGTGTTATTGTATTGATTCATTAGAAGCAAATCTGTTTTATTCTTTTTCATTACTGCATCTGTGCAGACTGCTAAATCATCTAGGTGTTGTGGAGATAAACAGACTCAGATTTGAGTCTGGAAAGGCCAAAACTCTGAATCCTCTAGACGTGGCCTGCTTCTACTGTATGAGAAACAGTCACACAAGCATCCTTAGGCAGACACAGAACTGAATTTTATAATGGCAATTACTGTAACTTCCAATGATCCATTAGGATGGATATTGTTCACTGGAAGCTTTTATACACAGATGATGCCATTTTGCCCAAGTCACAGTGCCTCGTGTGAGCATATCAATTTCAATAAAATGTTATCGGTGAATTTGAAGTGTCCAGAACTGGACATTTCAAATGGTCACTTCAAACTCACCTTCATTCTGTTAAAAAATAATCTGAATTGAACATTCCCAAGATTTTATGAGTAAAACAGCCGTGGTAATTTGTAACAATTTCATGCTAAACTTCATTAACTTCATTACCCAGGAAGTTTCTAAGCATTGATGGGGAGAGCGGAGTGCTTTAAAAAATGCTGCCTTAAAACACGGTCTTCAATGTTAGAGCTTCTGGTAGAATAAAAATTCCCTTCGCTGATAGAGCTGGAAGGTTATTGGATTTTTCTTGTCTGTTTAGACTATGCTATTTCTCATTTGTAATCATGCCATTTAGAAGACTGGATTTGTGGCAAAGTTATGATTAAGCACATTATTGAATTTCTCTACACAGTTTAATATTTCAGTGCGTATGAAAAGAAACAACTGATGTACAAAAGTGCTTTGTGGCTGTTTGAGTGGTGTTTGCTTCGTGTGGGTAATCAAAGAGATGATACCAGGCAAAATGCGTTTAAAGGCAAGTCATTTCTGCTCCAGAATGATACATCAGATTTAACTCAAATAGTAATGTTGCATATGATGCTTTCCGTCATGCAGAGTAGCATTTCATAGCAGTCTCCAAAAGGTCTTGAAAAATAGCCCAGAGTTTCCATGCTCTGTGTTAAAGTCAAAATGAATGTGCAGTTAATGATAAGACACCTAAATATTGCTGAGTGTCATCAGTGAATATTACAGGATCCTTTTTAGGCCCTTTGCAACAAAATGCTCACTTTTTCTATCACGTGCTAATATAAAAATGAAACTTGGTATGGATGAAAATATGAAGCAAGATACAAACTTCAAAGGAATAATGGAATTTGGGCTGTGAGAATTCAAGCAATCTGTCTTACTTCAAAGAGTTGTTCACATTACTAATTTTGTTCTGTAGTCAAAGTTCCGTAAGACCAGATACTAAATTCTGACAATTTCAGAAGTCTTTAGCTGAATTCTTTTAGAACTGCTACAATTTCGTAAGTCGTCCTGAGAAAAGAATGAAAATATTGGATTAAATCTACTTAAGATCAATCAAAACTAGGAAAAAAAAAAAAAAAAAAAAAAAAAAAAGAAACCAAACCAACCAACCCTGCTTGTTGGTTAAAATTAATCCTCTGTGGACATAACTTGTTAGCCTTTCTACTGTTGAGTAATACTCGATTGATTTTACTGAGACTCTTTACAAGTACATTTCACTGACATTGCTGGTTGAATTTCCTCTAACAGCACACTCTCATTCTGGTCTTATTTTAGTGATGCTTCGTCCTCTTCACACCAGCATTAAAGTAGGAGCTGCGCTTAATCTTCAATGTTTTTACGTTACTTGACCTAAAATACAACTTCCTACCTACCAGGTACCCTACAGAAAGGCAAACTTGATTTGTTTAGACAAAATCCATGAGAAATAAAGAATAGGTAGACAATGCAGAAATCACAACAGGAGCTGAAAGAAAAAGGAGACAGAAAAATCCATCACAAATGAAAATAATAAAGTCTTCTTAAACTTTAAGAGAAAAATAGAGGCTCATTTTGTACAAAGATACTGAGATGTGTTCATTGATCTTTTTAAGAGTCGAGATGAAATTGGCCAGCAGCTGAATAAAAGAAAATGAAGTTCCATTAATACAATCCATCGGAAGACAACTCAGGTAAATTGATCAATGCAGCACAAATAATTTCTAACCTTTCCCCTCTCTGGAGAAGACGTTTGCCTTTTTTGTTGTTGTTGTGAGTTTTTTTTCCTCCCAAAGTGTGTAAACAGCGCACATCACTGATTTCTAGTGCTTTTTAGATGGCTTCTCTAGCAATAATTGGAGCATTTCTGGAACTAAGCATGGTAATGGTTTTTCTTCTGCCTCCTTCATTGCACCCTCATTGCCCTGAAGAATATCAATACACTGAGAAAGTTTGAGCACTTTTCTTTTCCTCTTTTTTAAACTCTTAGTCTTTCTTGCCTGTTCCTTCAAAGAGCTTTTGAAACATTTGGCAGTTTAAAAATGGATGCAGCCATCACTGTGGTTTCTGTATGCAAGAGAAACTTCATATTGACTGAAATGCAGAAAGAGCCCAAAGGTCAGAAGAGATTTTGTTGTTGGTAAGTCTTTAACAGCCCCTACAACAGATCTTGGCCCATTGTCTCAAACGTTATAGCTGTTCCTTGTGGTAGTGGCAGTCCTCTATTTGAATTCATATAAACCAGATGTTATAAACAGAAGAGAGCTTCTGAGACCTGAAGCTGCAGCTACACTGGTGCTTTTTCTCCTTTGTTGAGAAAAATTAACACAGCGCTTCATTCAGGTCAGGTATAAAGTTCTGTGAGGGTCAGTATGGGAAAGATCAAGCTGCATCTGTCTAGGTCGCACCCACTCTGTTCATAAAAAGGTACATTCACTGTCTGGCTTGCACACATAAATATTTAGTAAGATCTTACACAATGGTAGAACGATCTGCAAAATGATTGGCTCTTATACTCTGCAAAAATCATCAGCAGAAAATTCCTAATGCATACATCATTCTCATGCATCTTTTATTGCATGCAAATATTTAAGCCCATGCTTAAGCATGTTCTGATATCCCATTGCTGAACCTGCAGAGGGGCATTAGTGTTTCAAAACAGGATATTACCCACTGGCAGATAATCACTGTCTGTTGAGAAACTTCTCGTTTTACAGTACAGCTGGTGTCTGTCGGCTGTGTTAGATTGGTGTGGGGAGGTTTGTACAGTTCAGAGACTTCAGTAGAGGAAGCGTGGAGTAAATATCAGCAATCACCACTTGCGTAAAATTAAAAGTAAGCCAAATTTGTTGTTGCTTCTTTGTAGAGATGGGCAAAAGGCTCAAATTCCCTATCTTTTATTACTTATGTTACCCATATATATCTGGGTTTCTTTCCATTTAAATCAGAGCTAGTTATTTTCCTTTATATCACCAGACATGTAAGTATACATATGCTAGAAAAGCAAATAAGATTAATTAAAAGAATTGTTAAATGAAATGTTTATAACTTTCATGCAGGGGAAATTGTCTTGACTCTTAGCCCGAGGATATCACATCACACAGACTTCTTGATGCGTCTGTAAGGAATACACAAAGAAAGGGCTGTATTTTATCACAAACCCAGCGAACTTCAAATTTTACAAGGCTGTGTCCAGCAGTGAAGTCAAAGTCACAAGGGACTCTGGGAGCTAAGATCACACGGAAGATGTTTTATTACATGATGGGAAAACTGGGAGAGACTGAACTTTCAACCTTTTTTGTAAAAGGATATGAATACAAAACTCAGGCTGATATACAGTAACAACTAATCATCAAGATAGACAATTGTTACTGGCTTACAAAATAAAACTCCAACAGATAAGAAACAATTGGAAAATATCACTGTTTTTCTCCACCTACGTTAGTTAAGCTTGGAAGGCAGTTTTCCTCAATAAGAAAATCAGGGGTGTTAAGCATTAAGGAGATCAGGTCTTCACCTCTCTTTGGTTTTAGAAAGAATGGAAAGAGTATGTTGTTAACACTTTAGGACCTTTTCTGAGCAGCTCAAGAAACCTGGAGGTAAGTAATGATGTCAGGTACCAGGAGAAGCCAGAGCCAGGGGATAGAAGTGAATGTGTGGTCTCCTGGATCTCTCTCCCCTCAGAATTATCTCTGCCAAAATAGTTTCATTTCCATCTGAGTACCTTACCAAAAGCAGGGACATATCAAGGCCTTTGTGAAAGTAAACTTGGTGTATAACGTGCGTGAATCCACAGACAAAGACAGAGCTGAGGAATCAGCATTAGTAATGGAAGGGATCTTCTGAGCCCTGCAGTAGTGGAAGGTTCTTTTCTATTGCATGCTGGAGTGGTGCTGGTAGATCTATAGCCAGATGATACCTGACTCACTCATATATAACACCGTCTTCTATATAATGTTTATTATGAAAAGTCTCACTGCCATAATGATGTGCAGGGATGACAATATCAGTAACCAAGTAGGATTTGCACACACAGAGCGTGCAAAATCCTCGGGAAGGAAAAGAGTAGGATTTTTCATGAACCTCACATGGAATGTTGTGGGTTTAATAAAGCTTTTAATTTACTGCATTAAAAGCCCCCAGTCCTTCAGATGGAAATGTAGCTGTAGTTGGATGAAACAGCATTTGATGCGCCAGCGGGTGGAGTTTCTTGGAGGGACTTCCAACTGTCTCTAATTTCTGTCAGTTCAAAATAAAGGCATGGCATCTCTAGGTGTACTTCTAATAAACATGAAGTAAGACAGATCTGTTCAAAAATGTACCCCACAGTGAAAGGCATGTAATGGTAGGGAACTCTTGCTGGACTCATAGTAGTTCTGCAGGGAAAGGTCAATTTAGAGTGGATTATATACTAAGATTCTTTTAATGATTTTTCCTTTCCTCTAATTATGCCACGTATTTACCACTTTGTGACACAATCTTTGCTATTGTCTTTCTTTTTTTTTTACCCCCTTGTCTGTTATATTTAATAGAAAAATCTATTTATTATGTAAATAGAGCCTTGCTGTAATTGTCACAAACAAATTAGCATAAAAAAATGAAGAGACACCACTCTCTGAAGTTAAAGAAAGCGCTGATTTATGACCGTCTCTGAGGTGTGATTGATACAGAATGTTTTGGAGGAATATTTCCAAGGTTTCTTCTCTCCTTCATCTTACAGCTTGCTTCCTCAGACCGTCCTAGCTGAGGCGAGTTTGCAAAGGCAAGTTGCTTCGGAAGAAAAAACTTTCCACAAATTCATTTTCTTTTCTTTAAAGAAGAGAGAGAAAAAAAGCAAAACCCAATGCAAAAAGCCTACAAAAGCCATTATTTAAACATCCTCCTTTTTAAAATGTTTCCAGCAGATGTTTATGTGGAGAATGTGCTGGAGCTCCTTCGCTAAGACACAGAAGTGACATTTCTTGAGGGTTTTAGTTGAAGAATTTGTCTTTCACATCATGTCTTTAAACATCTGCAAAAGGCACCAGAATCTTTATTATCCCGCTAACTTGAAGAGAGGCGCATTGCAAAGTCCTGAATCCTTAAAAAATGGTATTTAATGGGACTGACAGATGAGAAATATCTAGCTCTAATGTTTTCCTTCAGTAGAAATTCACCTCTTGACCTTATGACTCCAGAGTACGGCTGCTGCCTTCGAAAAAAGAGCATTTCCTCCCATTCAGATGTGCTTTCAGTGGTTTTGTTGGCGCTGTTTTGTTGTTTTTTTTTTCCTGTTTGTTTGTTTTTGTCCATATTGCTCAGTTATCTGCTTCAGGGAAGGCATTATCCTCAGCATTGGAACAAAAGTAAAATTATTTTTTGTTTGTTACTGCAAGCACACTTACGTTAGGTCTGTTTATGGCTCTTGTGCTTCCAAACCATCTCTCAATTTCCTCAGTTGGATCTCTATATATTTTTTTTTGCTCACAAAAAAAAAAAAAAAAAAAAAAAAAAAAAAATCAAAGCCACCTTCTTTTTCTGCCTTTTCTTTTCAGTGGGTTTTGAAAGAGCGTTGTAATTCAGCTTTCATATTTGCTTGAGTTTGGTTGTTTGCCACTGAGCAGAGAATATGGACAGGGGCCACTACTCAGGGCTGCTCAGGCTGGCCTTTTTTACCTTACAAACTAACCTTTTTAAGAAGAATTCCATCTTTCTTTTGGTTTTCTGATTTGTCTCATGTTGTTGGAGGAGGTGGGGGCAAGGTTTGGTTGTGGTTTTTTTCATTCTCCACTGTATTGTATTTCGGTTGTCAAACCTTTTTCCTCCTCCTTCTTATGTTTTCTCTTTCTTTTTTCTTTTCTTCCTCCCTCAAGGGTTTTCTCTGGGAAAAGTTTTCTGGGCTTCCGTCCAGCCAGTGTCACAATTCACAGCTGTACTGTTTGATTCAAGTGCTTCAAGCTGCCAGTGAGGTAGAGCCAAATGAGATTAAGGGCTTTTTTATTAAAGCAAGCACCCGCATATGCTGGTATGGTTAAGGCTACGTCAGGCATTCCAAAATGAACCCCGATTTCTGGAGACCTTTAGTTCCCAAACATAAAATATTTATGCCAGGCTGAAACCTGACCTAGATGTACTCATTTGGGAGGAGCTGTAACTCTTTGGGAAGAAATGGTTTGGTTTTTATTAAGTTACAGGTCCAAGAAAGGAAAATGTACCGATTTCATGATAAGCAGATCAAAAAAAGAAAGAAAAACAGGGAGAGAGAGTATTGTGTATGTTAAAAAAATACACAAACAGTAAGAAGCATCGACTAAATTACATATTTTAAATGAATTCACAGTGAAGCGAAGCGAAGACATGCTTTACGTAGGAAGAGATCTATTTGTTAGCTCCCTCAAATCCACCCCTGGCACACAATGGATTTGAACCCTCCATGCTGGTCAAACACTGCTGCTCCCAGCCTGGGCCATTGGCAGCACCAGGCAATCCCCTGCAGCACTTCTGCTCTTGGTGCCTGACTGCCCACTTCTGCTTTCTGCACCCTAAAAGCCACCTCTGAGCTCTCAGTCACACAGCCCAGCAGTTGTAATTCTTTCTCTGTTAGGATAAACACCGCACCAGTTCAGACTGTTGATGCAAAACAAAATACCACCCCATTTCTTTAGGTTTCTGAGCCTATATTTCCAGAGAGAAATGCATTTTTAACTGCCTCTTCCTTTCAAAATACACCCAAATGAAAACATATTTTGTGCTGATTCTTGCAATTTTTGTCAACATCTCCGAAGATAAATTCATGGATAGTTTAAACATAAAAGACCATTTAAAGCACGATGTGCTAGAGCAGAGCTGATCAAAAATGTTCTAAATAGAGGAAGAAAATGAGAAGCTTTACAGGAAAAAAAAAAACAAAACCCAAATCACCAGCACAAACTTTCCTTTTGCCATCACTTCAGGCCAACCGTAAAGTGGGACAGAAGGTTTTGAAGGTTATTGACATATCAAATTGTGAAATTCTCAGACAGAGGTAGCCTTTTCAATATTAGGTCACCTTTTCTTTTTTCTTTATGTCCAGCTGTGTTACTAAGCATCACGTATGCCTTGATAAAGCCTCTGCGCACACGCTGATAGAGACAACCCTTCATCCTTTCAAGAGAGAGGTGCTTTTATATAAACATATGTCTGGGATGGCACTGTGGTTGGCAGTGAGAGCTTTAATTTTCTGTCCAGGAGATAAGAGACAGTTGCAGCTCTGTGTTTGCACGCAAGGAGCCATCTCAGGAGAGGGGTGCACCTGGGTTATGGCGAAAGGAGTAACTTCAGCAGAAGAAAAGGAAAGCAAAATCAGTTCTTGAGGGTCGCTTCTTGTGTGTTGGGACATTTTAAATATCAAAATTACCTTTTTGACATAAAATAAATCACTGTCTGGGGAAAGAAAGGCAAAACACACACACACACAAAGCCCCTCAGATTGATTTTTATTTATGGTTGAGCTCTTAAATTTCAATAGAGTCTTGGTTGCTTTAGTGCTAGATCACGTAACCCTGAAGTTGCTAATCCCACCTCAGCTCTCCTGTCACAGTGTGACAGTACTGTATCAAATATCAGCCTGTTGAGCAACTATATATTTTAACTGTCTATCAGAACGGACACTGCAAGGACTGTATGAAGCTGCAGTCTCTAAGTATGTCGTTGTCCTGCCATTTTTAGGAAAGGAGTTTGGGAGAGGGAAGGAAAGGACAATAGAGCCTGAAACCGTATGAGGTCTGACATTTTTGCATGACTGTAATGTGATGCAGTTGTTCTCCAAGTCCTCACAGTCAAGCTTATTTTAGCCATTTTTTGGATTTTCCAATTGTAGCCTAGTGGTATCAAGATACAAATACCCGCATTCTCATTTCTGCTGCTCATATAATCTTCACAGTGACGTGAGACTTAAATGCTAGGAAACTGTATAAGTCTGCAAGATTCTGAAATCAAAGCAGATGCATTAATATTCTGTGCAAACGCGAAGAAGCCTGAAAGCTTTGTTTGTTGCTAAAGAAACCAACTAAATCAAACAAGATGAAGAAAACAAAGACTTGTATAATTGTTTCAATTAAAAGTGCCACTTAATCCAGCAAAACTGCAATACAGTTGCACTCTCCCAAATATTTCTCGCTTAAACTTGCATACGTAAAGAAGTGAAATAGTGAAGAAGTGAAATAAAACATTGCCAGCCATTTCCTGCTGCCCTGTGACATCAAACTCCTCAACAAATTGCAACGAAAATTGCAAGAAAGGTCTTTTCCAAAATAACCTTTGCAAAACTTTGTGATGTTTACTTCAGATTTTATCCAAGAAGAATATATGACACTCACCATGTGACTCCAAAAGCAAGTTAGCTCAAATAAAATGTAATGCTTCTTGAATCTTCAAAGAACACGATGGCATTTAGCCACAAAAACTCACTGTGACTTTGGAAATTCAAAAACAGCATTGATGCCAGGATCAGACTGCCCTATATGGTTATCATAAGCTTTCAGGGTCATAAGTGTACTCTATGAATCTGAGCCCTCCATGCATTCAGCAGCCAGTAAATTAAAGCAGACTAGCCATGGCCTTGCCTTGCAGTAGGTGCTAAGCATCTTTGATTTTCCCTTCCCACAGGGTCATCCTGGCATCTCAAAGTTGACCACACATGGAAGGGACCTTGGTAGTAATACCTCTGCTTCTGGGGGCAGCCCAAGCCTCTGCTTCATAACACACAGTATGAATGGTAAGAATACACCTCCGTTTTGACTGAGACATGAGAAGGTCTGACCACTCTACTAAGTGGCATCACATGAGATACCTCCGTCTCTCAGGACTTTTACAGTACTCATCGTGTTTGTAAGCATGTAACTTTAGCTTAAATATGAGATTTCATGTTTTTCTCAGCTATGTATCTGCTTCCAGTGCAAAACTTGGGCCAAAATTTCAGGCAGTTGTAGAATCTGAATCTACATTTACTTTCTTCTTAGAAGCAATCCACTCAGATACTGCAGGTCAGCTTTAGCCTGTCTTTTCACAGCACTGTGGGGACTGTCCTTGTCTTCACCATCACTTATATAAAGTGTATGCTGGGGCCCACTTTGTATATATTAATGTTTTATGTCATATCAAATGTATTCCATTTCCTAGATTCCTAAGCAGTACCATTTCTAAGCTTTTTGGATGAGTTGTTAGAAATATCCTACAGAAAGCCATAACCTATCAGTGGAAGACTGGAAATTTTCTTCCAAATATATTTGTTTTATTGAGCTCTTTGGAGGTTGTAAAAGAACTTACAGAAACTCCCTCTCTCCCTATTTTTTTGTCCTTCCTTTTCCAGTGATAAGTGAAAAAACCTAAAGTCTGTTTTTTTAGAACCTGATCACCACCTGTTTGAACAAAGAAATAGAGGACTGTGTGAAAGCAATGCCTTTGGCAACACGCACACATTGCTAAGATTGTCTCACATCTTCATCTTATCATATGAAGATTTTTGAGCTTTGAGGAGAGTGAAAACCTCATTATGAGCTGAAAACTGCTTGAGATTTCAATGTTGACAATGTAAATATTGTTTATGGAATTGCTGAATACTCAGATAATTTCTATAAAGCGACTCAGTCTAACTAGTAGACCAAGGGTAAAGCAGCAATATAATAACATCATTCTTCACTTACTATGGCCTTTTCCCTCTATGTACATACTGAGATAGAAGGAAAGAACTGGGAGATGTAGTGCAGAAGATGTGATCATAGGACTATTTCTACTCAGCCTTTATGTTCGTATAATGGAAGGTGTGAAGCACCACCAGAGAATGAAGGAAAAGTTATGTCAAGTTCAGTGCATTCTCATTCTCATCAAAAACACAGGCTAGGTCCTCTCATAAGTTGTTTGGGCTTTGTGCTGCTAACAGATATTTATGGTAAATACAGATAGCTTTCTCTGACTAAAACTGCAAGATACATGCAAAAGCTGGACATGTTTTAACAGGGCAATGTTATGTTTATGTGGTATAAAAAGACTATTACAGTTTCCCAACTCTACTTCATTACATATTTTTATTCCACTAAAACCAGGAATTATATCAGAATACAGCTATGAAAACACGATGTGAAATAAGGCCCTTTACATGATCCTCTCTGCCTGTCTGTCCTTTTATATGGCACCTCCCAACATAGTGTCTGAGTGCAAAGTTCTTCACCCTCATCTGATTTTAAACTTAAAATGGATGCTGTGAAGACCTATCGTCCATAGTAAACTGCTCAAGATGAATCAGCTGTTCAGATTAGCCTCACAGAAATGATAATGGGGTTCTGTGTTCACAGCTGAGTTATTTAAACTGTCTGATTTGGTCCACAGCTTCCTTGGACATTAATAGGTTGACTGCTATGTCGCTGAACTTGGTGCATGAAAGGTCAGCCTTTGAAACGCTAAATAAGGTAAGTGCAAGCTGAAGCATGTTCCAGGCGATAGCGTGTGCTCTAAATGCACTTGGAAAGCCCTAAGAATCACTGCTGCTCCTTAGCATTTTTCCATACCTGTTTTCAAAGTGGTAGATCCTCGGGTCAATACTTTGATTTTGATCTCTCATCCACCTGGAGATCGGGGGGTTACTCACATCTGATAAACATATTCTCATCCTATGCATCTTGAATAAACAGCATTGAAAACTATTTAGAAGATGGCTTTTCATTAGTAAATGCTGACTTGGATGAATTTGAAGGATTTCTCGGGACAACAGCAATTTTGCTGAAATTATTGAGGAGTAGCATAATAAGGTGGGGACACTACAGCAAAATGGGATGTTTCATTTGACTTTTGTTTGATTGTATTGTAAATTATAATGCACTATTGTGTGTACTTTGAAGTAATTAAGTCAGAATGAAGAATTCAAAAAGTATTACAATGAAATGTTTCCAACTCTCCCAAGGCAAAAACATTCCAATTAAGGTAGTTTTGATTATATCTATGGCAGAGCAATTTCATTTTATTGTTGTACAGTTTGTCATTTATGTTCTTCCATTGGTTCAAGAGAAAGCAAATTTTGAAATGCTGGTATTTCAGAACCAGCAGCCTTCCTATTCAGCAGCTCAGGGGGGTGAATGGGAAAGTGATGGCAGGAGCAGCTCTCTTTCCTTTCTCCAAACCCTCTCTTTGATGCGGGAGTGTGGGATGAAGAGGAGGGGGAAGGATAAGAGCTAGGTTTATCATCTATAAATAGGCAGTCCTTCACACTCACTCTCCTGAGTGTTCTTAGAGCACTAGGCAAAGGAAGAACAAAATAATCCTACAGAATCCTTGGGAAAGTTCTGTACATTTCAGGAATGTTCCAAAGAAAGTAATGGCTCTGGCAGCCAAAGTTTAGAGGCTTCATCTTTCAAAAGGCATCATCGATTCTTTTCTCAAGTTTGATTCTGTCCTGAGATGACCAGCCAGAAAGCTTGCTATGCAGTGAGAATAAATGCTTCTAGATCATTGCATGTAACTAGCCTGCTATCCACAGAAAGCATTACAACTTGTTTTCTACCTAAATGACTGTAGAGTTTGTGCCCAACCCTTCTGTAAGAGTGGTAAATAATGTCTTTGTTTCTCCTTAGTTGAAGATGTATGAAGTATATACGGAAAAGTATGCATCCTACAGTAGCATTATTTGTATTAAAGGACCGCTTTGTGGGAGGTAAGAAAATAAACTCTTCCTGGCAATGCTTAAAACAATCTAATTGTATGTAAAAAAAAAAATATATATATATATATATACTGGAATATGTAATGGAATATATATATATATATATATAATGGAAATCTTGTTGTCTACACCAAAAAGCAAGTGATATCCAAGCCAGGAAGCTCAAAATCAACAGTCTGAACCTTATTCTGAAAGCTGGATTTGGTTATTAATTGACTGATTTCCTACCAATAAGAGCACACTTTCAGGCTGGTGGCCTTGATAAGGGGCACATGAAAACCCAAACTGAACAAGCATGTGAAATATTTAAGGCCACATTTTTATATTTATTAGAAACAGCCTAAATAATTAAACTAGTTGATTCACTAGTGGCTTTCAGGCTCATGCCCAGAGTGAAAGGTCATGACCTGACATACCATGGCCCCACTTGGTACCGGTGATTGACAGGAAAAGGAAATAAGTTGATATCTTTCACGTGGGAATCACAGCTTGTAGCAACTATGAGCAAGTGGGCTATTTGGACTTTGTGGGAAAAGTTAATTGTGTTATTATTCAAAATCTTCGTTCCCAAAGTTGGTTCAACGGTGATTTATTTACTTTTGTGATAAAACAGCTGTGTACTGTAATAAAATACAGGTCGCTTGCTGGTGTTTAATGTGCAAAAGTGGAAATATATTTGGTTTCTTTCGCTTTGAACTTACATTCATGCTTGGCAGAGGGGATGACTGAATTGTTAGGAATTTTCTGTTAGTATATTGGAATAATTAATGTTCTCATCATACTATATATTCTTCAGTGCTTAGTTATGGAGAATGAGGAAGGCACCATACACTGAAATATGAGTGCCTCTCCACCATATGCTTTCATTATTTCTTTATAATGATAAAAAGGGGCTGCATTCAGTGCCAGACAATGTCATGGCCTCAGAGATTTAAGTGGCCTGCAGAAAAAAGGAGAAAAAAGCATTTATGATATGAATGAGGATTTGAAATGGCTTTTTAAAAAAGGCCTAAGATCCACTTTCACCCTAAATTCTGAAATCACTTGAAAGATGTCTAGATGCAAGCGAGTTTGAAGAATAGCAACTTTCCAACAGGCTGTTTTATATGCAGTATCACTGCCATCTTGACCATGCTTTGTTATAAGGTCGTATAATTGTACTGAGCAATAGGGCACAGCCTAACTTCACATGCTGTCTGACTTGTGCTAGCAATGAACCTTGTCATCTTTGTCCTGAGGACATATTCTTTACCCCAGCCATTTACAAGTTAGCTATGTGACGCACTTTTTATTTATCCCTCTGAGCTGAAGAGCACTGTGGATTTAGTATCAGCTGGCCATATTCCTGGAAGCCTGAAGGGTGGGGACAGCATGAACTGCAGTTGGGTGCAGCTCCATAACTTACACCTATGTATTTTATAATCCCATTCCCTACCTTCTTGTTGAAGTACCATTCAGTGACAGTTCCTGTGACATTGTTGTGTTCTTTGCTAGCACAGATATCTGCTGTTAGATAGCAAAAGTCTAATTAAAGTTCCCATTAAAGTCACAAGAAGCTTTGCCCCAGAGCAGGTCATTGTGGGGAAGGATTACACACTTCAGTTCTGTGGCACAGTTGCCTAATGCAGTAGTCAGTCCTGGCATCTTCCTTAGCCTACCTTACCTCCAGTGCAATTTCTTTTCCTAGTCTTTCCTCATATCTTATTTCCAACACAGAGCAAAGCATTTCTGCTCAAGAAGCTGTGGGAACTCCACCACTCTCCACTATCTAGATCAGGTTTCTCTAATCTGTGAGATTTTCAAGCCTTGCAGTACTTTGTTTCTAAAACCAACAAACACGAGTTTAGCAGAAAATAGAGAGGAAAGCTTCACTCAGAATAAGAGATGGCTGTATTTCTGTTGTGTTTTTCTGATGCCATTTATTCATATTGAGCTTGATATTTTACAAAGCATACAGGCTACAGTGCTGGTCTTTGCTGAGCAAATTACAGGTACTGGTTGAAAAGGAGACAAGAAATCAAGAAAAATGATCTAGAGGTCATAAGATGCTTAAGACTGACTGTTTTCTGGAGCACAACCAATCTACTTCTTCCAAAATTCATCAGAAGTGGGAGCTACTCAAAGCAGCTTTTTTCCAGCAAATGAAGGTATGTGCACCTGTAGCTGTTTGTCCTGTAAGGAGAAGGCTCCCAGGTTTAGGTAATGTATAAGATATATTCAAATACAAAACTGAAATACAAACTGAAGACTTAGACTGTCCCCAGCACTATCAATGAAATAGTAGCTGCAGTTACAAGTAAACCTGTCCACTGGGAGTAGTGAGAGACCACAGCCTCAACTTGCGTAGCCCATGAAAGTGCTTAGCAGTAGATATGACTTTGCTTCTTGACTGACTTTGGTTAGATTCATCCTGAACATCAAGAGGCAAAAGGCTGTTTATCCTGTGCCAGTTCTCTGATCTTCCCATCTCTCCCCACCTCCCCACCTCCCGGCTTTCTGTTTCAGCAGCTCCCTGAAGTGAGCACCATGACTGTGAATCTCAGAGTGAAGAAACACAACTCTTCAGAAGGGAACAGTTATTCTTAGCTTTGTTTTACTGATGTTTTTCTTTCTTCTTCTCCTTTTTAAAAGAAAACAGAGAGCCTGCCAAAATTTGGACTCTTTGATGTGCTTTGGAAAGAAAAACAATGCTATCTATCCAAGTAATCTGAAAGGAACAAAAATATGGCATTATAAGGCATGGATTTCTTGAGAGGAACAATCAATGCGTATCGCAATTAAGGATGGTCACGAATTTTTGAATATTTTGCTGGAAAAATGTGACTAAGATATTTTCAGAGAAATTTGCCTGTTTAGATGATACTTTGTTTGAGAAAAGATGTATTCTAGATGAAAGGCAGCAGAGGGAAAGAAACTGATATTTGCTGTAGAATACTCAATAACCTAATAAAATTCCTAGGAGATCTTCCTGGATCTCGTTCAAGCTTTCCTCCTACTTGATTTAGACTGAGTATGTGAACTTGTCTCATCCATTTTACTCATCTTACTCTAGGAGGAGTAAAAAATTAGACCATGAAAGCAGAATCTGTTCTGTTTTGTTAGTCTGTTGGTTCGGCTTCAAGTGGGGACCCTTTCCTTTATAAAACTCTTCATCTGTAAATGAGACACTGACTTCATTGTCTTCTAGTTATGAAATCTGTTTAAAATTGAATTGCCCCAAGTTGGAGTCTGTGTCATGTAGATGCTGGGAAGCTTTTAAGCGGCAGTCATAACTCAGTAACCATATTTCTGTCTGTCCTTTTTCCTCCATCACACCAACAAATCTTGAAAGAGCCGATTGATACAGTGAGAGTTTTTAATGTTTTTATGAAGCCCAGGCACTTAATAAGCAGTTGCATATTTATCTTTTACCAGTTGAAGATTTTTTACAGATTTCCTTTTGTAACCTTCCTGTGACACTTCCCATTGCCTCACTTACAGTCCATACATGTACAATTTGCTAAGTTTATGCTTTTGTTGTCCTCTTTTTCTTATGTTTTATTAAAAAATAAGAAAAAGTAGAAGTTTTGTTACTTTCAGAAATGATCTATATTATGTATTTCATTGGCAGCCCAATACAATACCTCCTCAGTCAATGTGTCCCAGGCAACAAAACAGGTTGGACACCCACTGCCATCACTACATTGGAAATGCATGTGCTTGTACATCTTAGATTTAAAGAGATATTTCCATTCTGGCATTTTCAAAGAAAAAAGGAGTAGAATTCAGGCACAGGCTGAAACAGCATCCATTCTTTCTTCAGGTTGGTGTAAAGATATTTCTACTGTTGTTGTCTGTGCTACGTATACTGCATAGATTATGATGGTTTACTTTGGAAGATCAGTCCCTACCTGAAGTTCAGACTTCCTACTGTTAGAAAGATAAGGAAAACTGACTTTCAGAAGGAAGATGCTCTGCATTTCTTCAAAGTTCTTTCATTTGAATATCCAAACATCTGAGACTTCTTCAATCTCTAGTCACCTTTTGAAAATCCAGGCCAGGATTTCAGACCTTGAGGATAGCAAGCAAATGCCTTAAATTGGAGGTTTCAATTAGAGAATATTAAATTCTCTTCTGTAAAAGGAGAAGTTTAAGGAGAAATGGGAATAGCCAGGTGGGAGTAATTGGTTTTGGAAGAGTTGTATGTGGGAGCTTTCTTTTATTATGCCTGTTTTTCTTCCACAGCTCAGGAAAACTCGTATTCATGCACACACTTACACTTCACTGGGATTCCCCAACTCGGAAACTGTCAGCATGGGTTTATTATACAAGCCCTTTGTTTTTATCCTGTACAATACATCTCGCTGTACACAATTTGGCCTCTTAACCTGCCGTGAAATATTTCAAGGGCTTGTTGCTGGAAGACGCACCTCTCTTTGCTACGATTCGTGCAGCTGTGGCTGCATTTTCATGACGGCTTATAATGATTCGTGGTGGGCTGCAACACAATGAACTCATGCCGCAGAACAGCACACTGAAAAAGATCTTTCAAATTATTGTTCCGGTGCAAAAGGTGCCCAATCACCTTCCACCTGCGGATTAGTTGGTTGCTATAGGAACACACTGTAGCTTTTCAGTGCTGTGCTACTGTAGTGCCCAGATTACTGACTCTGACAAACACAATAGGGGAAAAGGATCATGGGTTATTAGCACTGCTGCTGATGTGATGCTATAAACCTGGGGTGGCGGAGAGTGGATGAACAGAGCAAGAGCCTTGAAACACGAAGGACAGGAGGAGGAGAGGGAGCAGAGTGAAGTGGAGCTAAAGTCATCACTACAGAAATGTTGTCTTTGATCTTATTTTCCACTCTGAATAGGTATTTTCATAATATAATGCCAAATACAAGCAACGCTGTAACTGATGGCAGAGCCACTGGTCATGTCATTATGTTAGCAGGGGGCTACACCTCCTCCCTTCTCTTTTCTTCCTATGAGTACTGAAATCTGAACCTTTTCATTCCTGCAGGATTAACTCTGATGGAGGACAGTCACTAATGTTCTTCATGGCAGAGTACGGCCTTCTGCATCCCTGGGAAATACCACGTGAAATATCCCCCTGCACACCAGCCTTTAGAAGGGAATTTTGCAGTGTCACAGGAGCTGCGAGCAGATCTGTACCAACTTTGGTAGCCATAACTGAGACTCGGGAGTTTATGCTCCTGAGCACTCTCCTACAGAATGAGCTACGTGCTTCCTGGGTAAGAAGTAACTGCTTGCAGTTATGATTTGTAGATGGTCTAAGTTTCCCCAAAATAGCTTTGTTACCACTTATATTTGGGCAGGGTGAAGCAGAAGAGTAAAATATATACTCATCCCTTGTGTGCACTGAGCAAAACAAGCTGCGTTTAGTCACAAGTTCACCAGATGCTACTCTGGAGGTTATTGCTGCTATATTACATTACTGCAATGTATTAGACAAGGTGCCGTAATTCATTCTTTTTCCTCATTGCTTTAGGATGCTCCTTTTCTCTTTCAATGGAAACACAGCTGTCTATGCTGCTTGTGACCCTTGAGACCAACGTAGGCTCCTTGTTGGTGCATGTGGGTGTCATGGATTTGCAGTGAGGAAGACCAGCCAAATAACAGCACTAAGCACTGCAGAGACCTGGCTTGCATTAATCTCTGTGGCCAGAAAGCATATGCTTAAGCAGCTCTACTTTCTGACCAGACGGCTGATTTGTAACAATTTTTTTTTCAATCCTGACTGCCTTCTGGCACCCCCTGTACTTTTATCCCACTTATTTCACCTTCTCATTGGGCCCTTCTTGGCCTCTCAGTTGGACTGGTGTGACCTTCTGCGCTGGGAAGTGGCAGTCCTTAAGCATAGAACAAAGTTTGTGCTATACTTTCCGAGCCTGAGAACTACAAGAACACCACAGAGAGGTATTGTTTTCCTCCTCTTCTGCTACTCTGTAGGTTGAAACACTTAGTTGAGTGAATTATGTGCTAACCGACATCTAACAACTCATATTGGATTGAAGCCACATATGCATACAGGGCATAGGTGCTCCTGTTGGTCAGCTGGACTGCCCCTGGGACCATCTGGCACCCCTCTTTGGCCTCCCTATCTCTGCCATTATGTTTACTGACCAGCTGCTTTTCCTTCTTGCCATTGACAAAGGTTCCTAGGCCACAGTTTCCCCTTGCTTCCAGAGGAGACAAAGAAATGCTACAGCCTTTCACTGTCTTACAGTGGTCCCGAGTTTCTGGTGCCCTGAGGCCCCAGCCCTGGTTTGCAGATTGCTTTCTCCTCTTCAACGCTGTTCTCACAGTAACTAGAACATTGACTTTAGCTACCCCAGTGAATTATTGCTCACCTGGCCACAAGCCCAGGGTAATCTATTCCACTTCCACAAATTAATAAATTCATAAGCAACACAAGAGTGACAAAGCTTGAATAAGTTTTGCCTGAGGCATGAAAGAGTGATGAAGTAGGTTGGTCTGAACATACTTGGATCAGAACCTTAGCACAGGTATACCGTAATTTCAGGCAACTTGAAAGATGCAAATTGGACCCTCAGTCCCTTAGATCATGCTTTTCATTTCATAAACCTTTGGAGTAAAACTAATTTCCTGGTCAGAGCTCCTGTCTGCAAATTTAGAGAATTAGGGCAGACTCTGCTTCTGTAGTCCTAAATGTCTTTAAATGGGGATTTAAAATGGAAATGGACAAACACCTAACCAGAGAAGTATGACAATGTAGCTCCAGTAAAATAATGGGAAAATCTTTCATTACCATAGTCATATGTATGTATGACCTTAGTGATGCCCCAGACTGCCTTGGGAGCGACAGTGCAACACTCCTGTTATGCCTTATTTCTTTATCAACAATGTTCTCCTTCACTTTGACGTCAGTTTCAAGATTGCTTGCTGTGATGTGCTGCACCTTTCATATTTTCTTTCTAGTCATAATATTGCTTCAGTCATAACCTCAGCACTTTGAGGAATAATTGTCCCTGACAAGGGGGTGAATCACTGGCAGAGAGTTGATAAGCATTACATACAGATGACAGAAGTCAGGACATATCGGATTACTGCTGTGAATACAATAAAAGAGAGCCTAAACACTTTGGCAGCTCAAAGACAAGCCATTTCATAACTCTCTAGTGGGGCTATTATCTTCCATTTACTGCCACTGATAACCAGGTTGCAACTGTCTCTCTAGGATCTAGTTACAATTCACTTAACACTTAGAGGACCAGACATATTGGAGGACACTCAGATGAGGATAATTTCTTAGACATCATTTATTTTTAAATTTTTATCTTCCTTGCTGCCCTCTTTATAGTGAGATAAGAACCTAAATCAGGAAGCTTTGAACTTCCTTTAGGAAAGGAGAGTTCATGGTCATCTTCCCCTTAATCTTTTACTTTCGAGTTTCTTTTGAAGCTAGTCATTCGTATCCAGCTGAATAAGTGACAGGCTGATTCCCACCTCTTTTACTCTTGTAATACATACACCTAAAAGCTTGTTCCAGTGGTAGCTCCATTAGCTTTTCTTGCTATCTTTTTATTTTTGTAGCCAGGATAGGGCAACCGAGCTTACAAATTAGGGAGTGCTGTTGTGTCCACAGCAGATAATTTACAGCAGTGCTGATAACAATCCACATTGATGGGATCTGGATTCAGATGGTATTTGTATGCATTGAATGAGATTTTCTTAGAGCTTAAGATGCATTAAACACATAGATATCAATGTTTTCTCTTTCATTCTAAGGAGAAAAGCAAGTATTTTGCTACGACATCGATCTGGCAAATCACCATTGAATTTCCTTACTGTCCAGTACTGAGAAGTGTATTAAGATGAGCTCCAGGACGGAACCATGTCTGTGTGAAAGGAAACTCTATTTTCTGCATAGATTTTCTCCTGAAGCAATACCGTGAGCAGTAAAAGTGAGTTCTGTTCAGCTTTTCAGCATATGAGGTGTTTTCAAATACAAGGGAAAAGCTCTTCCACTGTTTCTCAGGGTGAAGATGTACATCTGTACATCTGTAGGTGGGAGTCTCATTCTGTAACTTTGGCCACATAAATGCGTACCTGGATTCACATCTGCCAGAGCTCCGCAAATACATTCCTTGAAGAAGAATATCTTTGACAAAAACAGGTAGAGATGATGGGATGGGGTTTGAGACTAACTGCTATTGGCAGCCCAGAGGCTGCACGTTTAAAAATGCATTCTTAGAGCCCATGCACAAATGTTCCCCTTACACTTCCATTACTGGAATCTCTGTAAAGAAGCCAGATTTGGTGAACTCGGAACTGAAATATATCCCCGTTTAAATCTTTTTCTTTCACTGCAAACTTTGTCTTTGCTCACCAAACGTTGGACCTAATTTTCACGTAAGCCAGTGCAGATCTATGTGGAGTGAAATGGAACCAAGTTTTCTTAAAACACAAATAATCACTGATGCTTAGAATTCCCTTTTCAGTAGGATTTGCAACCCTCATTAATGATTCTTTGCACAAGCCTTCTGCTATAGGGAACCAATAAGGGACAACAGCAATTAAGGAGAGAGGAAAAAAGTTCAGTCATTGTTAAGACTGTAATTCCAAGTGGTTTCTTTTCGGGACTTCTGGATCTCCCCACTAACTTTTTAGCATCCAGAGAATGCCAGCTTGAATACCTTTCTGCCCGGCTTTATCCATCCATAAAATAAGGGTGATCAATCTTACGTGCTTGACAATTTTGTCACGTGGTGAAACCAAGTAATATCTGTAAATTGCTTTAAGACGTTGGGATCAAGAGAATGATGGAAGTGCCAAGTGTTGTTGTTGTTATTGTATTAACAACGTTGGCTGTTTTCACTGTTCATATGGTAGCCTGGCTGGAATCGGGCAGGAAGCCCAACAATACCAGCAACCAACAAGAAACTAAAATAAAATGTTTCACTTAATGAGCGCCTCTGTTTAACCAGAAGCCTGTGTAATTATGTCACAGAGGGCTAAGGATCTAATGTTTTCCTAATACATTTGCTTTCAAGGGGATGATTAACCCTGCATATTTCAAGATGATAAGCTGCTTCTTTGTTCAGTTCCAGTTATTTTTTTCTGGATTCCCTTGTGGATCCAGAGAGAACCTGAGAGTCAGAGAATTTTTCTTAATTGCACAATAAATATCTTGGATGTCTGATGCTGGAGTGCTTTTTAAAGACACAGGTTATTAGTCCTGGGTTGGATGGGTTTGTAAGGGAATTCAAATGCTGAATTTATTCTATTTTCTCTCCTCTGAGCCATGGCATACATTACAGTAAGACCTCAGGATGTCTGCTTTAAACAGTCAATATTCTCAGGAGGCAGTTTGGCCAGCAAGAAGGAATAAAACTGTACCTTGAATCAAAGAAAGCCTGACTTAAGTAATAAAGGTTGTTTTCCATTTGGATATTTTTACATGCATGTTCTTATGATCTGTGCACGTCTGTCCAGTTAGTACTTTTCAAATATTTGCATGAGAACAAAGAGCAAAGAAGCTCTTTCACTCCTGGAGGAAGCTCTCTTAAGAGATATTGGAAATTGCTCTATATTGAGATGCCAGGGAATATATTTATGGTGCAAAACAGGGAAGGACTGATCCTATATTATGTATATAGAGTTGTATCTGATGATCCTTGTGAGCCCCTTACAACTATGGTATTCTGCGATTCTATATGACACTTCACCATGAAGAACATTTTCTGATACCTAATCAGGCTCTTCCTTGACATGTTTTGTTTTGCCACCACAGGAATGGAATCTATTTTTGCCTTCCACTTTCTGTAGCAGATAGTCCCATTTATGAACACTATGCATTTACAGTGCCATGATGTTTACTGCGTAGTTGTTTGAACTCTTTCATAACATACTTTGTGTTTGTATCTGGGTGTGAGAATGGTGAGAAAGAGATTCTCTTTACACTAGTAAGGCAGACCTACATATTCCTTGATTTTTGTAAATGGCTTTTAAAGGGAGAAACGATCTCATATTGAAAGTAAAAAAAGATTTACTACTTTTTATATCAGCTTTCAGCCACATGGGAATATTTTAGGAAGGAAAGAGTTAATAATATGATTATCAGGTCAGCAACTTTGAAAGGCGTTTCCACTTTGAAAACCATTTTCTTAATTATTTTACGTTAACACTTAAATGCATAGAAAAAAAATCGCATGTAATACGAAACCCCAGACATGGGGACAGGACTGGATTGAGATAACATTAAAGATTTTATTGCTGTTACATTATAAATTATTTCTATTATGATGGCCCTATGGGTATTACATTCTGTCAGTTCGCTTTCACTGTTACATCACTTAATGTTATTAACACACTTTAGGGTATAACATTACAGTTTTATTATGGGAACCTTAAACACTTACATCCAAAGTACTGAATCAAGTTATTATCCTAGCTGACCAGATCTGGTCTATTATCATTTTATCACTCATAAAAATCTGTGATTCAGTTTGATTTAATACTCGAGGAAAAATCATAGCTTATATATGTTTAAAACTAGTTGCAATATTAATACAAAGCAACACATGGATGACTTCATTTTATTAAAGCTGAGGTAGCCCTGGGAACTGCATTTATGATCTTTATGCCACAAGAGAAATTTGATCTGAACTGTTGCCATTTATGATTCACTAATAAAGTGATAAGGTTTTCTTATCAGTACCTTAGAGAATTGTGAACATAGAACCCTTCTTACTGCATCCATTGCACACCATACCTTCCCATCCATTGTAACCATACCTTGAACATGCTGTGCTAAACAAGGAAGAAGGTATGCTTCATGTCTTGTCTACCTTGTAGACTGGAGAAATGCTGCCCTTTGAAGGTGCTCCGTGCTCCGTGTAGCTTCACTGAGTTTTAATGTTAAAGAAATAAAACAGAGCCCTCTTTTCCATGTTTGGAGAACAATAGTAACTGCAAGGCACAAGTTGCAAACACTTATTTGTGCAGAACAGCTCCAATGCTTTTTGTACAGGCCAATTATCTTTAGCACTTGCACAACATTTAGAGGCACGAGAAGTTCTATAGAAGACACTGATCAGCATTGTGAAGGCAATTGATTATTGGGTCTAGTTTGATAGATGAGCAAAAATAAGAATACACTGCTTGTCACTGACTGAAATTTCATGTCTTAATTACATTATCTGTTTTTGTATCCTTCAAGGAGAAGGCAGAAAAGTGTATGAGAAATTTAAAGTGTGTTTTGGAAATGAAAAATGAGAACAATTTGAATTCTGGAAATTCCAAAATGAAACATTTAATCTTTTTCATTTTGGGTGGAGGAAGAAGATGAGACTATGCTGGTGTGGAAAAGCAGCACTAAGTGTCTTGCAGAACCTTTATGACCTTTCCTAGGAATTCTACTCACACAGCCTCTTTCCTATTGAAGCTGCAGGAAGGAGTTTGCTCAGCCTCACATCCAGGAGTTCATCAATGCAATGACATTCCCAAGCAGTGGGGTGAACGCACTGAACCAACCAGTCCCATTCTGGCATGCACACCTAAATCTCCCTAGCAACGAAAATGACAGCTTGGTAACGGCAGTTGCTGCTTAATGGAGAACATAAGAAAAATAATTCATTCTAGATCTATGTTCCTTCTTTTCATTCTCGTACTTGCCACAAATGAAAGTGTTCTAAGGAAAATAAAATCCAGAACTTTAAATAGCTCTGAGGTGTGAGGGTCAGATACACAACTGTACGTGTAAAGGGATGAGATGCAAAAGCAAGGAAAAATATGAACATGTAAATGGAACACACAGATTTCTGTTTTACCAAGAACCATACTGTTTGTGACTCACTTTAACAAGTGGAGCCACACGCACTCTGTAGGGGTGGCATGGATGTGCAACTAGTCATCAGACATAACATTCATGCATCAAACATTACAAAGGTCAAAGGCAGACCCTTAAGTTCCAAGTCAGTATGTTGGGATTTTGTTGACTGTAGTATATGCTGGGCTCACTGGAAGGGAATTATTTTCCTAATGAAAGCCAATCACCACCTCTGATAGATCTTCCCATTTTTATTTTGTAATGAAATCAAACATCAAATATTTTCTTTTTCAGGACTTACAAAGAGTCTAGAGGAGATGTAAGATAACTACATAGCAGCTTCCTCAGGTAAGAGAAAACCAGAGCACTGCTACGTCACCATGTGAAATATACAAATTAGTTGCAGATACATTAACAAGTGTTATTCATCAGTCTAAAATGATACAATTTATTACTTGATAATAATGACCACGGCTGTGTAAGTAGTAAAGGTAAAATTACATCATAACTTGCATTAGCAGTATGAGATTATATCCTGATTAATGCACAATTAACTTGTCATGTGAACAGTGCATGCATCTGTAGGTGGACAGATGGGTTACAGTGTCTCATACTCACATGTATAGCAATTATTACTTCTTCCTAACCCCAGAGTTGGATATCAGTCTACATCTACTAAAGTCCTTAGACAGCCCAACAGCTTGGTGCAGAGACACCTACAGCGTATCACTAAGAAATCCCTTGGAGATGACCACTGGGAAATCTTTAACACTTGCACTAACCCTTTTCCCCTCTACAGACGGGGAATGTCACCCACAGCTCCAGAATGGTATCTCAGCTGAAAGAAATAACCTTAACTGCTCTTCTGATGGCAGGCACGGTGACCTGTGTAGATTTCAGGGCTATACTTCACAGCTACTCACAAGAGAAAGCTTCCAGCTGTGGATGAGGAATTCTTCTGTGTCTTTTTTATTTTGATTTTGCAGAGAAAAATAACTAAACTGGAGGGACAGTTAAATGGCAACTGAGGAGGCTTTTTATTTTTAATTGCCGCAATGGATTGAGGTGCTTCAGATTCACATGAACTCCTCTTTAGGTGCAGAACTGTGTTACTCATCCTTGTACTGATATTCAGCTTTGTCTGTTTGCTCCCTTCCTGTTCTTTCTTCTTTTGAGTGTATGCATGTGACTGGGTGCATGCAAAAAAATGTAACATAGAAACGTAGTTAACGTTGTTGAAGGGAAACAAAAGACCTCCAGGTTTTAGGCTCTGCTCTGTCACAAACTCAGTCCTTGAGACCATCCTTGAGAAGCTCATTGTAATTTCTCTGGGTTTCTCACTCTATACTGGTGGAAAGGGATAATACGAGGGATGCTCTGAAGTTAATGTCTCCTATTTTGTTATGTTGGCCCATGATGTTTCACACGGATGTTGGTGGCTTGATAGAAGAGACTGAACCTTCCTGCCACTATTTCATCATATTTTGTTGGCGTGCCACCGATGGCAGCAGATGGGTAGTCTGAGAAAATGGTGCTGACATGGAAGTGCTTACGAATCAAAGCTGTGTTACTGATTTCCTCCACGCAGAAAAAAAATGGCACCCATTGACATTTGCTGATGCTTGCTGAATGCTTACAGAGATCAAAATGTGGGTATCAGCAGAATGAGGCAGCGAGTACTGAGTGTCAGCAGTGGAGGCAGTAGCACTGGATCACCTCCATTGGTGCAGATTTTTACCAGCATAAAGCTCTCTTGTTCACTGCTGGTAAAAGTGCACAGCTAATGGTGGTGACTGTGCTGAAAAATACAGTTTTGTAGCCGAGAATTCGCTCTATCAAATAGCTCCGTTGTGCTCTCTGTAGCTGTCACACTTTCTGTGGAAATAAATTGGAGGCATCACTTTTGGAGCAACCAGTGGATGTTATTTTAGCCTACCTCACTCTGCATGTGATATTCAATTAGCTGTTTGAAGCTGCAAATTGCTGAGTGATGACAGAACATAACTTATCAAAATAAATGGCATATTTTTTGCACACTCTTTAGTACTGAAATCTTCCAGAAAGGGTTGGCTGACTTTGATCCTTACTGTGCTTTATTTTCATGTTTGATGATTCTCTCCTGTTCTGACACCAAATAATGGTCATTTTCTAGCACTTCCAATTTATAAGCAAGAGCTGATGTAATAAGAAAAAAAAAATCGAATCATTTTGTTGTCTTGGCATTTATTTTTCAGCTGAGTACTTACTGATTTGAATACCTTTTCAGATGCAGACAGCAGCACTGAGGAACATGCAGAGTTTCTGTTCTGCAAAACTTTAGTGTTCAAAACATATAGAAAACCATGCTATGTTTGAATTCTACTGTTAGAGTGTTTTTAAGCATCTCGTATTTAATTCTGCTACATAGAACACTGTACAGTAGAAATCCTGTTAGCAAATTAGTACCTGGTAAATATCCTCATATCAAGGAGTTCTGGAACAGACAGTGTGACTTGTCTGTGCTACATCTGACAGTTTTGATTCTGTGATGATCAGGTGAGCTCATATTAGATATTTTTCCAGTCCAGAGTAGACGGTTGACTCCATCCTGTATAGAAGAATCTGTATTTGTCATGAGGAATTCACTCCATTATGCCCTGATCTTCATTTTCATTATATCCTTGGAGATACAGTCAGCAGATGATGCTACATAAAGGCTAGCCAAAGTTCCATTTACACAAGTAAAAATGAGAAGTGGCATCAGCATTTATTTGGGATTTAGGTTCTGATGTAATAACTTATGAGAGTTTCATTATATTAGCATTAAACCTGTATTTGAGTGTGCATTTCATCTTAGGTAGTGTGGAGGAGACCAGAATCTGCTCTGCCGCCTTTGAAATATAACTAAAAGCTCATGTGTTATTAAAAATAAAATAGTTCTCTCTCATTCTTTAGGAGTGGTTTGTGTCACTATTGAAGTACTTCAGGATGACAGAAGAGACTTTCAGTTCTACCAGCTGAAATAACTGACGTCTTCACTTCTAAGAGTGAGTTTAAGATTCAGTGATATATTAAAGCTTACATTAGTTGCATGCAAAGCAAGGAGAAAAAGGGTGATGTTCTTTGTTGGTAATCTCCCTATTAGAAAGAACTGTCAAGTCTGAAAATTCAGGTAGTATAAAGTTGGGAAATGTTAAGAATTCAGGTAAAATACTTTGGGTTAAAGTTAATTGGCAGGTCTGAAGCATCTGAGTGATTTAAGGAAACATAATTGCATTAAAGCTAGATGTCCACTTCAAAACAAGAAATGGGAAAATTCCTTAAATTAAAAACCACCAGTCATGCCATTCTCTAGATGGTGTTTTGAGGGGGGAGGGAGGAAAATCAATGTATTTGGCATTGCCAGATCTGTACGCTTTCTGGAGAAAAAAGTTTTGTGCAGAATTTTCCCCAGCACGCAATTAATTTTAGCTGTTGTTCACAAGACATCACAGCTTGCAGAGAACCAGCATAATCACTGCCTCGCAGCTGTGCTGCTTTCCAAATTACTTGCTCCAGGGCTGGAGCCTTCCCAATAGATGAGCAGGTAACTTCTCAATCACAAATACCTCATTTGCCCTCTGCACGGTTTCCCACCAAACAAAGCAGGGGAAGGCATGCCATGCAGTTAGCTCCAGCTCTGCAAGGGTGAGATGCTTACTACTTGATTTTGCTTTTTGAAATTCCCTCTCTTTCCCTCTTACTAACGGCTGGGCTGGAAGACTGAGAGCTTAAGGGATCTGACATCTATGACTAAGACAGTTAATACGCTGCGTCAGGAAGCTGCCAACAGGAGCCAGGTAGCAGTTTGCCTGTTAGCATTACGGAGCAAGAAACTGACGGGTTTTGGGGTGTGTCCTTCCAGCACCAGGAGCTGCTTTGCAATGTTTTCAAGCTGCAAGCATACAAGGCAAATGCAAAGGATTATTCCCCCTCCCTTCCCAGTCCCCATCAGTTCCCAGCCCAGCCTGTAATTTGGCAAGATGAATGAAGTGTTTTCAGAGTGTCATCACTCCTGCCTCTGGCAGATTTGCTTCCCCAGTCTGCCTTTCGCCTTTTGGACCTGTCACTCAGCCCTTTGGCAGAGGGGAAGAGGGGGAGGGAGGAGGAAATCATCTCTTTGCTAATCACCTATCACAGGCAATGAAATCCCACAGGCTGCGTGCCAGCTAGGTACATTTCAAAGGGAAATGGAGGGGGGCAAAGTGTCACTCAAGGCAGATATTTATGAAAGATGACAGTTTGCAAATATCTCAATCTTGGACAAGGCTGCTCCAGTGACACAGAGGAGTGTAGCAAAATTGGAAGAGTCAGCAGCCAACATTTATTTCATCAGGACCTGTCCAATCTTCAGTGATCGCTTGACAGTCTGGGGATTGCTGGCACAAGCCGACCTCTTTCTATTGGTTGCTTTCATTTAGTTTGCATGGATCAGTCTAAAGAGTCGTAATAAATATGTAAAGAAGGATAAAAGGAGTAGTTTTGCGGAGCTGCGTACTCAATGGAAGGACCGGCACAAAGCTTTTTAGCTATGCCAAATAGGAAGAGTAGTAATTACGCTTCTATTGATCGTTACTGAGTGGGAACAATGAGATAGAAACGGCCCCATCTCATGGAGGCCCCCGGCGACTCATGAGCTCTGCCACTGCCACCAGCAGCTGCAACCCTTGTCCTATCTCCCTCCTATCCACGTGGCACATGAGAGGCAGCCTTCAGGATTGGGGTCTAAAGTTTGCAACTTTCACAGCAGCCAATTATGTGTTTTGGAGCTTCTTCTCCACAATTCCATCCCAATAGAGAGATTCAAGCTGGCCTGCCTCTCCCAGATCTCATGCGATGCCATCACTGAATGAGGCACTGCTGCATATGGACAGCCAATCAGAGGGCTCCATTGCCACCACGTGACCAGTCTCGAGGTTTTATTATACCGCCCCTCAGACTCGTGCTGGCAGCTCCGGCGGCCATTTTGAGCCACGTGGTTGGAGTAGAGGAGACGGAAAGAAGGGAGTAGTGAGGGGCTTCCCATGTGGTAATGCGGCTGTGTGTGAACGGGAGTGCACTCGGCAGAGGCAGCAAGGAGTTGGGACACTCTGGGAAGCAGCAGAGCACCGAGCAGGTAGGAGGCAAAAACATGATGAGCGTGGATGTGGAGTTGTGTTATTTGTGCAAGGGAATGGGGCTGGAGGTTTTCTCCTCCAAGGGGGAGATAATAGCCCATAGCGCAGACAGGGTGTGCTGCCCTTTTGTATAGTTTAAACTACACTGTGGCATAAAACAACACCTTTATTTCAGTTATCAGAATCCAAGTTGTTTGTTTCTTGCAGTCTTGGGGGTTCTTTTAAGTCGCGCTTGTGTAATGGATGGTGGTACAATACAGAGCTTCTGAGGGGAGAAACTGCCATGGTTTTGAGTGCAGTTACTGATGTCAGTACATTTTAAGATAGCAGGGTCACTCACCACTCTACCATGATACTCATGTGGTTGTATCTTCTAAAATGAGCAGTGAAATGAAAGTGAATGTGCTGAGAGGTCTGCCTGTGTCAGCTGTGACCATTCCCCAAGTGTTCTTAAATATAAGCCTTGGTTCTTGCCAGGTTCAGTGATGTTTGTGGGTATGCTGAAGCCAGTTTACTAGTGGTATGGAACCTAAGGTCAGTGTCATGCTAGTCAGAATGGTAGTAGTTGCTGTTGTCTGCATTGTCTGCTGTGCTGAATTGTTCAAAGCTGGTGTGAGGAATCTTCCTCTGAGGTTTTCTCTTGGACTTTCTGTTGGCAAGGCACAGGAAAGCTGATCGCCTGTGGGAAGAGGCTTGCACCTTCCCTCTAGGACAAATACTTTTGCTAAAACAAACTTGATTCTTACCAAGTGATTCCTCGTGTAAAAAATAAAGTGCTGTAAAAGACAGGTTCATCATTGCACACCCTGCAAGGAGCAGAGAGGGCCATTCCAAAGTAATTGAAGTTATCATTATTCTTACTTTCGATTACGTTTCAAAATCAAATAAGAAGTTGCCTTTCAGACAGTTTCATGCTCTAAATCTCAGTTCTGTAGTTCCCACTTGATGCTTACTTAAGGCAAAACTTCTACTTGATTTTAACATTTCACATCTTTTTGGAAGAAACTTACTGAAAGAAAGAGACTGGAAAAAAGTTTTGGTCTTTGAAAGAGCAGAATCGCAATCTGTCCCCACAAACACATGTGTAGGTCTTGGAAGTCACCTGCTATTTAAATCTATATTCAAGCAACTGCTTTTCAGGTGCCACCTTGACGCCAATTAAGCACACAGCTGTGCATCTGCTCATGGGCATGACTGGACTAGATTAGTGAAGTGTTTGTAGCTTGGCCACCTCTGTTACTGCAGAGTAAGCAGAATGATTCTTAATAATTATTTAAACAGTTAATGAAGGAAATTAGTGGCTGTGTCTGAACTATGTAAAGCAGGTGCAGAATCTAGTTGCTTATTAACCCTTGAGGGGGTAGTTGACTGAATGTTTTGAGGGCTGGTAAGTTAATGTTAGCTTATGCTGAAGCATGAGATGTTCTCCAAAGTTCTTGGATCTGGGGTGCAGTAAGAATGTCTATAAACTGGATTGCTTTTAACCATGAATGTACCTGCAGATGTCTCAGAACCTGCATGTCAGTGCCACGTATCGGTGCTTTAGTCCTTTGAAATGCCTAATTCCTTGCAGAAAGAAAAGAAACTTTAAAAATAATAATAATTGAATATTATTCAATGGAATTCATCCCACAGGACAGGAATTCCCATACAGGTCAGGAAGAAAACACTGTCTCTTTTTCTGAATATCACTTTTCATACGGTAAATCCCTCAGAGTCTTTATTGTGGAATGAATAATAGATTAATCATTCCTCTGTGTGCAATGCCGAGGCTCTCTAATGTCACTGATTATTCTATATTGAATAAATAGTGTTGCTAGGTTGATAAGTTTAAGGCAAATGAGATGCTTATTGGTATCCAAGAAGCTAGTTAGCAAGATCCATTTTCCTCCATTGACTTCTACTCAGGTATTAATGAGGTTCAAAAATGTCTTTTCTGTGTGTATCAGATAAACGTGCCTTTGTTATTCCCAAGAAGCACACAAATATTTGCTCCGTTTATATTTGTATTAATGTGTCACTGAAGCTAAATTTTCAGAAGGGGTATAAATACCATATCCATTAAGCCACTTAAAAGGTGAGTTCTGCAAAACTATGTTGCAGTTGTTGCCATGGCAAATATCCATATTTAGGGAATTGTGTGATATCAAATCTAGCATACAGGACCAAAAGGGGGGAAATGGGCTTCTCCCCTGACAACTGCCACCTACCTGTATGTGCTTAAAAAGTTTTAATGGCTGAATGAGCAGTGTATTGAATGGTAATATAGGAGCGTGATGTGTGAAAATGCAGTACTTCCCAGGGAACGGAATTGAACAGTGAAGGACAAGAGTTGAATGCAGCCCAGTAAGTGGTGGGCATTACTGTCACGGTTTCTGTTGTGCTTGTCCTTCTCCTTTGCCCTAAATTAATCTTCAATAAACAGCTGCTTTCTTCTCATGTACACATGATTTTTTTACTCCTCTTCCCCTGACTTCTCCAGTGATGTCTACAGGTGTTTGGAATGCTGTTATTCTTAAGAACCAAGTGATCCTAAAGTAGATCTACTTTACCACTTAATTTTGAGTTACAAGTAGGGTTAGGTGATCTTTTCCACATTTTTTTTAGTGATTCTTAGTTTAACTTGCTTAGAGTGGTTCTAAATGTAGTGATAAAAATGCTACCTGATTTTGATGTAGAACTTGGGAGAAGCTAAAAGTGACAAGAAAACTGAGAAAGTTTGCAGGCTTTCTGTGGTGTTGTATGAAGGGCCAGGCTGAAATGATGCAATTTATGTTGCCTCGTAATGGACAAGCATCTCTAAATCAACTTATATTTTGTTTTCCTTCTGTAAAGATCCTGTAGAGCATGAGTGAACTAGGATGTGAACTAGGATTGTTTTTGCCCCGCAATACTTTTAAAACAAAACAAATAGTGGATGTGATTTTGAGATCGATACATCTGAATGTTGGCTTTGTTTGACGGCTTCGTGTGGTTAGATGAACTGAATGAAAGAAAACCAATAAACGTGCCTTAAAAATAACCTAATCAGGTTTAGTATCAAATCCTGACTGACTTCATGCCTGTTTTGAAACATGGACATCCTGGGGCTGAATGGAGAATGAATTACATGTGGATGCTGGGATGAGGGAGTAGAGATTAATATATAGAAAGCCAAGAAGCTTACTCCTTTTCTTCACCTGCCCGGAGCAAATTTCCTGGAAACATCTGCAAATGCAGTATAACGAGAAAGCAGAGCTGGGCCCATACTGTGCAGGAAGTCCCAGCCTTTGTCTGCTGCACTGGATACAATAATATCAGGATGGAGGCAGAACGAAGGGCATCTCCATGTAAAAATCCAGATCCCTTTCTTCTTTTGCTGGTGAAGGGAAAAGGGGAGACCAGGGAGTAGGTTGATGAACACCTGGGAGCCATATGGAATTTACTGATATTTAATTAAAATCTTGTAGCTCAAACATTGCAGTAACTTAGTAAGGAGTAAAACTTTACTGGATTCGGTGTAGTAAAGCCTGAGAATATTCGCACGTTGCCTACAAATGGCAATTGTCTTCTAATGCAGGCTGAAAGAATTGTTGTTTCTTTGTGGCTCTGATCCAAATCCACAAAACCAGCAGGGGAGCCTCTGGCCTCCAGATCAGGTCTGCAGCCTGGTTGGTATCTCAGAGCTTCTTGGGTGTTTTGAAAGTGTATGGGACCTGAAATGTCTTTTTTCTCCAGACACTGGAGTGCTAGCAAAGAGTCGAGGTCAGACTCCTCCAACTGACACTTTTGTTTGTACTTCATATGTAAGAATGAGGTTGATTTCCAGGTATAACTCTGTTATAGCCAGACTCATGTAAACCTGTTCATGTGATTCCAGATGGTGGAAGTATCATGAGAAGAAATCTACCATCAGTGTGCGCAAAAGTCTGATAAAATATCAGGACTCAGAGATTCAGATTCCTGACAGAGCAGTCAGCTTCAGTTCATTGCTTTTCCAAGCAGAGGGTGACTTTTTTGAAACAGAGGCTTTCCAGAAGTAGACCAGATAGTCAAGCTTTTCTTATTTTTGCCAGAAGGGATCCTGTGCCATGCTGCATGTTCCTGATACAAAGACAGAACTAGTTCTAAAGTACATTCCAAACAGATATTCATGTGACATGGAAGTTCCAGAAATAGTCATTTTCACTTTTCTTAATCTAGTGTTTATCAGAAACGTGAGGGAGAAAAAAAAAGCAAGGAAGATGCATCCTCTCTCCTGTGATTTTTATGTCAGGCAATTAGAACTAACCGGCATCTTGTAATGTCACCGAACTTAACTTTATGATTTCATCTCATTTATCATCAGAACCCTGAAATTAAGGAAGGGATCATGAACCATAGTGGTATCTGTGGGTTTTTGTTTTTTTTTTTGCTTTCCTTGTGGATAAAATATTTCGTGTTCTGTGGTCTGGGATCTGGTTCATACATCTTGAACTGGAACACCATGTACAGACTTGCATCAAAATTTCTTGTCCTCTGAAGCACATGAGCTGGTGCTATGACCTGTTGAGCCAAATGCAGTCTACATTTTGCCAATAAACTGCACCTCAGTAAGTGACCAGATCTTACACATGAACCTTGCATAACTTACAGAAAGTTGGCAGTCGTGTATTACATGAGCCTGTTTCAAGTTACTGTGCAGTATCAAGGTTGTAAATATAGCAGTGCAGTCCTATAGTAACATGTATTTTCTGTGATGGCTGGCAGTCTTGCAGGTACTTAAAAGAAATGAATGCCTAATGAAAACCAAGTCTATAGAATGCTTCATTTCATTCTCCTCTCCTAAAAGGTATGCATTTCACAGAGATGCGTAAGGATATAGAAGGATAATTATACAAAAAAGCCAAAAGCGATGGTGTGTTCATTGCAGGGCATGAAGCGGAGAAAACTCCAGGGTCTTTGATTTTATTTTATTTTTATCTGTATGCAATTACATAGGTCTGGTTCAAAGAAAAGCAGGATATGTGGCAGTAGCTTCAGATTTTTGTGATGGAGATCAGCAGCTCAGTAGTTTGAAGAATAGTTAGGACACTCGTGGAAAGGTTATTCTGCAGATGAAGTGGTTGCTGCTTATTCTGTTAGGATTTCGTGAACACCTAGGGCAGGAAAGCAAAGGTACGTTATATCCCTGATTTGATTCCTCAGAAGTACATAAGATAAATTACTTCTAATGACTGGCTTTGGAAAAGAAAAGAAAGCAGGACTGCCACCAGTGTCTTTGAAATACACTTTGAGAGTTTTTATCTGAGACTTAACACCCGAATAGTCCACTGGAGCTGGTCAGAATGGCACAGATGAATGTAAGGGGAGGGCAAGGATGACTAATTGAAAACTGGGAGCACTTTGCAAACTCTATTACATGAAATGTGAGTAGTGTAACACGGCAGAAACAAGGCAGCGGCTGGTGTAAGCAGTTAATTGTGTTGTACAGTGGCGTGTTAGAGCAGCACACTTTGTTAGAATCTGATCTACTGCCATTTCCATCGTCCTCGTTCCTTGATGACTTGGGTTACAGAGATGACCATTTGGGTGAGAGTGTCTCCAGGGAGCCAGCTTGCATTAACCTGGACATTTCCTCTGTTTGATGTGCCTTTATCACACTGCAGTGGCTCTGGTTATTTTTTTACTAATGCACAGCAGTGATTTGTTAAAAGAGAATTTATTTAATTCAGGATGAATATAGGCTTTTACGTTAAAAGCCCCAGCTAGTCTTTACCTGTAAATGAGAAAGGATTATTTGTCTGCTAACATCAGTGTCAGCTGTAGGCCAGAAGTGCTGTTTTCCGTAAATATCTTTTAGAGTTCACTTATTATTAAGGGGAAGAGGGGAATGGGAGAGCAGTCGTCTTAGCAAAGTTACTGAAACAATTGGGTAATGGTTCTGCAGCACTGTGGGCTGCTTTAATGCTCTTGTTGCTGTTCCAGGAGGAGCTGCAATCACATACGCAATTCCAGTATTGCTATATCTGTATTCCCCTCTTTGCTTTTGTGTCAAATGTCTGCTTGCTGAAGTTCAGGAAATACCAGCTTTTATTCTAGTGTAGCCCAAAACTTTTCTCCATTTCATGTCTGTGCTCTCACTTTGGAAGTAGTTGGTGTTGTTTGGGGGTGAGAGGTCCTCCTGAATTTCTGAATTGCAAAACCTCAGCTACAAAAACTAATTGTGATGCTTTGCATTTCTTGAGAGGTACACAAGTTCCTGCTTTTCCTCATTTCTCTTATTAAGCACTTCACAGAGGGTCAGGAAAACTATCATCTGTCTGCTTGCAGTGCAGGCATTAATAATTAAACGTGCAGAATACTTTGGTACTCCGGGAGCATGTTCCAAAACAACCAGCTTTGTGTTTAAGAAATAGAAGTATGGTACGATGTTTTGACTTGGGATTGGGATACAGGACTGTGTGTGAATATTTGTATGGGTAAAATGGATTATTTGAGGCTCTTTGAATTTGAATGCGGTAAATTAACAAGTATTTTTTCTGGGGCGGGTTATGGAGCTTTCAAGACCAACAGTTCCTTCAAGATGCCTAGGAATAATTTGAATCAGGGCCAGATGCTATAACCCTTAGCCCAGAGTGAGAAGTGAGCTTTCTCGTTGTGGATTTGCTCACACAACTGTGTCACCATAGATCTGCTTTTAAGCCAGTTGAATTCTGCTTTTTTTGCTCTTTTGCTGGATACTGTCTGTAGTCACAGCTGACTGCATGTGTAAGCATAGCAGCAAGTTTGGGTCAAGGCCATCAACCCTGTTCCAGGAGAAATACAAATAACTGAATAACCAAGTAGCGATAGGTTCATTGTTCTGTATTGATGTACATATGCTCCTGATTGCATCACTCAGATGGAGCAAGTGTACCTATAGGACACATGAGCTGAGCAGGGAAGGACTGGCAGTGCCTTTGCTTGATGAGAGCAGCAAAATGTTGAAGCCTACATAATGTGCAGTTGCACACTTAGCTCCTGCAGTGGAAGTGCTGCAGCTCGTGGTGCTTGTGGGAGATTTGTGGGAGAGAGAGTAGACTTTTCATTAATCTCTCAGTTCAGTTTTCCCAAGTGCATAATCAGAAAACAATTTCATATGATGAAATAATTGAGATGAAGTGTTTTTCTGACAGGTGCAAAGTGCAGCGTTGTATTACCCATATTATTTTGTACGTGGTACCGGATAGCTCACATTTCAAACGCTTCTGCCTGCCTGTTGGCTTCTTCAAGCAGAGCATGAAGTCTTGTTGGCCTGCAAAGAGCTGTGGCCTTGTCTGACAGGAAGGTGTGCGCATTTTTGCATTTTTTGTGTGCATTTTTGCATTTTTTGCACAACAAAGGACATACCAGAACAATGTTTTGTGAGGTACAGAATTAGCAGGTTCTTCCTCTGCTTGCCTGTGGAACAAAGTCATGCTTGGGAGCAGTGTGTCACTTCTTGCCATGTGGCCATCTTGTCTTGCTGGAAGTTGTACACAGCGCAATTAGGAGTGCTGAAACCAGCCATGGTGAGGTTCCAATGAGGAATAAAGTATATGCTTTCCATACATGGTTTTTCAAAAATGAATTATGCTATTAAGTGCCAAGAAGAAAATTAGCTATGAGCTTTTAAATTTAAAATGATCCCCTTTTTAATTGTAAAACAGTGGCACTTAACTGCTATTGATCCAACAGAGACACATTAGGGAACCGGGTCACCATAACTGTTAATATTCACTGCTTAGTGAAAGAGCATCAAAGGACATTTTAATGTCACAGACTTTCTTAGGGAGTTTTTAAAGAAAGCTTAAATCGGCCAGCCTATGAATGAAAAGGACATGAGGCAGACAAATGTAGAAACAAATGTGATAGCAATTTTCTGCTAATCAAATCATAACTCAGGATTGATTTTTAGGCAAAAGCTTATGTCATATAGATTTCCAAGGCATACCGACATTTACGTATCTAGAGTATGTATTTTTTTTGTAGACTGGGACTTGATCAAAGGTGGTTGTCAGAGAAGGAAGGTTTAGTTAGTCTCAGCAAGTTCTTGGCTGCTGTCTTACTCCTAACCTGGAGTAGCACCATTAAGCAGGGAACTCCTTCAAAGGCATACGTGTTTTTTTGTGGATACTGTGGTGAAGAATCTTGCTCTGAAAATCTCTTGATGTGCCTACCCAAAAAGTGAAGCCTTGCTTCACTGTGTCAGCCTAGAAATGCCTGTAACTTTGACATTAACTGTGGTAGTGGAAATGCAGTCTGTTTCCAGATACTAATGGCACATTTTTGGTAGTTGTCATCCTTGCAAATAAAATATTTCATTGAAGTTGCAGAATTGTCATTATTTTCATGGTGGGAATCTATCCTTGAGCTTTTTCAAGCTATCTACTAATGTGATGCCAGCACGGCTAACTTAAGTATCTCCTAACCAGATGTGAAGTAGGATTCCAGAAATGTTCCTGCTGATTGCAAGTGCTCTGATGAAGAACTTTGAGAAGTTTCCTATTAAGTCAGTTACTCGTGTTAGTTTTACTTCCATGGTTAAGTTGTCTTTTTATTTCTTCACCCAGTTTTTATAAGAGTTCTGAAATGAGTATTGTAACTTTTGTTGAGAGTGTACTGAGGAAGATAGTGCCCTTTATGAATAGGAGAAAAGGTGGTTGCTGCTTCAGGATGTGCAGTGTTTCCTCAGAGCACTGGGTGGTATCTCCGTGTCTTTTTGCAGCCCCTTGCACAACATACTGGCTTTCCTAATGTTGGGTTGAATTTATCTGTACCGTTCATAGTTAAGGGGAGAGAAGAATCTTAAAAAGAATAATTTGCCCTTGTTTGAAAGTTGCTGCTTCAAAAATTAAACTTTCTTAAATGCAACAACTGACATGGAACTGAAAAGGATTGGATATGATTAGGGAGGTTTCTTCCATTTAAAATAAAGCAAGGGTAATTGCCATGCAAGAAAAGCAGCTTTCTGCCTTTCAGGGGAAGCTTGGAGAAATCTTTTATCCATGAAGACCTTATACGGGAATTTTAAATGAGAGGATGCCTTTATCCTATAGGATGGAATTTGATAACTAGGCTCCGTACCTCTTTCACTTGGGGTGATTAGGTCTCTTTCACTCTTGGGATCTGTGCAGTGCATGGTTTGTGAAGGAACTGATAGTTCTTGTCTCTGTTGTGAAGACAGTGTGGTTGTAGGAGCCCTCTTGGGACTCTTATAATGATCAGTACAGAAAACTCAAGTCTATCCTGGAGCGAGAAAGAGCATCGTTTAATGAAAACGTTGTCTGTTATTAATAGAGTGATGGTAGAACTGAGGAAGAAGCAGGCCTGGGGGGCCTGGGGGTCTTCGGCTAAGTGTTTCTACACTGCTGCTTTCTTTTTTTTTTTCCTTTTCTTTTTTTTTTCCCCTTCCCAACCCCTGGAAAAGAGCAGTTACTGTAACCTCGAGGAAGAGATACAATCAAGAGACAGCCCAGAGCAAGAAAAGGTCTCTGTTGTTTTTCAGTGAGGTCATTTGTAGTTCACAAAGCAAGGTCAGAGGGATGAGACTGCTGCAGGCTCTACACACAGTCACTATCACTAAAAGTTAAATTTTCATTTTTTTTCATAGCTGTCTGGCTGTATTTTGTTGGGGACTGTGTAGGTCTCTTATTACAGAGCATCTTATCAACTGTATGCTCCATAACAAGCAAATGTGTTTGCCTGACTTCCAGAGACTTGTTTTGTTAATCGTACTCTGTGAAATCAATTAGTAACCACACAGGAATGGGTACACGTGGGACATTAACCTATACACTAGCAGAAAGATAGACTGAGATTACAGCTGCTCATTCAGTAAGCTTGCTGGATGATAACTAGCCCAAGTGTCAGCCTCTTTCCGTCTTTTTTTTTTAGATCTACATTTATTTATTTATTTATTTATTTATTGCTAGCATCCACTAGAAAAGAGAGGGATTTTAATGGACCGGTGGGCAGGAGAGCAGTTTCCCATATGACTGATAGTATTATAAGAGGTACTTGAATTATTCAGAAGGTGTTCCTGTCCTTGCATATGGGGCATGGTAGAGTAGATCTACTTAGCTGAAATCAAGATAGGAGCAAGCAAGACTTGGATTTGTTTGCAGACATACAGGGAGAATATATGTCTCAGTCTCTAGGCATATAATACACATCCACAACATTTGTGAATGTAGTAGTTTTATTGAGGAAAAATGCTTCTCTACATGTTTAGATGAAAGTGATTTGCCATGTACAGGGTTTGTTAGTCCCATGCCAACTCTCTATATGTGATACAAGTAACCCAAAGTTTAGTTTGTAGATGATAAATATGATTTGAAATAGTTTTTTTTTTGAGTGGTGTCAATATTGAAAGGTGTTCATGACCATGGCGGGATAAAAAAAAATTACTTAAATTTCTGTGTAATTCTTATTTAGATGCTAACACTATAAGAATCAGCACCCTGCAAGGTTAAGCACCAAGGAAGTGTTTACTTGATTGTAATTGTTTGTTTCCTTTTCTGAAGAGACACGTTGTGAAGTGTATGTGCTTAAAATCAGACGTATGTTTAAATGTTGTGTTGTACTGGGCTGTTGTTTGGTGGACCTGAGCTTTGTAGGCCTGGACTCTGGTATGTTCCAGTGTGTGACTCATTCTCATTTCACAGGGGCTCTTCAAGGAGTTAGGTACCACTCTGCAGGAGTCGATATGTTAGAAACTGGCCCAGAGTTTGATAAATCATTTTGAACAGATGTTTACTATTAAACTGTATCTAGCACACTGCAAATACTGGAAATACATTGGACCACAAAGTGTGTGAGTGATATTTATGTAATGCCAGATTGCACACACATGTTGGTGAGTACTTACCCACTGGGAAGTCTCCCTGAACTTACTCAGATGAGCAAGGGCTTGCAAGACAGAGGGGTTGCACAATTAAGCCCTCAATAAATTGATTTATAAGCAAGCCACCCTGAGAATGCTCCAGGGGGGTCTACAACAATATCATATATTTTCTTCCACAAATTATAATTAAAAACACTCTTAGAGCTCTTCTAAAAAATAAAATAAAATGGAAGCCCAACACAAAAAGCAATGATTCTTATGAGCAGGGGGAAAACATTGTTAGAAATAAATAAATGAAATGCAGTTTGGGATAAAATGACAAGAATGATGAATTGTCATTTACAATCCCTGTTTCTCTCTCTTGGGTGGAGTTATGGCTTTATAGATGAAACGATTTGAGCTGCTAGGATTATAGGTATTCTAGAGTGCCATCATGTCCTTAACAGTCAGGGTCAGGATCATATATGCTCTGCTCCAGACTGAAGAATGGCAATGCAAGTTGTAAAGAGCTGGAGCAGCACCCTGCTGAGCAGGAGTCACTCTTGTGAATTATCATTTCCTCATAGAAGCTGTGGAGCTTCCTTCAAAAGGAAAGGCTGAAATTGTCATCTCTCTGGAACCAGGCCTCATCCTTTTTCTCGTTGTTTTGAATAATGCTTAGAATGCAGTGGTGCTTTAGTGTGAAGTGCAGATAAATACAATAATTTAGCAAGAAGGATACTTGAATGCTGTGTGCTTGTAACTTGCTCCAATAAAACATTGGAGATAATTATATTAATAAAATACCTAAAAGAATAGTCTCAAATCTTAAATATTCATTGCAAATGATTCTATAAGATTGACAAGCAAATCCTACACAGACTCTTAACATATATGCTCCTTCATGCATACACACACACAAGATGTGGATTAATAATTAATTCATAATCTGCTTTACTCAGGCAAGAAGCTTCAGGCACAGGCAGGAAATGCCCTCAGGATGAGTTTCTCATGAGGAGCTGCAGATGCTTCAAATGGAATAACTTTTCTTAAGTATCTGACAGCAAGTCTGTTTGAGAACTGAGCGTTTTGAGCCACTGTCCACTAAAGCTGAGTGCAGAAATACTGGAGTTTGTGTAATGCATACTTATATACGGAGGGAGAAATAAATATTGAAAGCTTTTGTGCTTTCTGTTGGAGGGGGTTGTATTTAGGTGAGAAAATATGCGTGGCTAGGGTTAGGCTTAGAATAATGTAACACATGGCCTCTGATTGACTGCAGAGTTGTAATCCAGGTGTTGTGCTAACTGTTTTAATTGTGTGGTGTGGTGCATATGCCCGGGGCTCAAATTGGAAAGGGAATTGGAAGGAAAACAGTGTTCCTCTTGTTGAAAAATGTAATTAGTTTCATAAATATCGTAGTAGACAAAGGAAGGGGAAAAAACAAGATCGCTTTGTTAAATGTTTACCAGTACACCCTTACAGGTGCTTGCATGTGCTGAGTATTTAATGTCAGTGCTATAAGAAACTGTTCAAATCCATATATCCCAAAATGCCCGCTTTTAAAATGACAAATATACTTTTTTTTCCCCCCATATTCTTCCCCAGGAAACAAGTCACACTGTTCCACCTTTCTGAAGCTATAAAGGAAAGTAATGTGCAATTTCATAAGCAGAGTGTCCAGCTCCCATAGAAACTGCATGAGATATTTGGTGTGTGCTGTTGATTTATTTCTAGTATTTTTTTGTTCTGGCTGTTTCTTGTACTGATTCAGAAAATCACAGAAATCTTCCAGTGCTCACCCAAGGAGCCTAAACACATGTCAGCCTATGAGGCCTGATGATCAGTGAGTCATTTCCTCATTTGGGATGAATCCCAGGGAAAGTGCTGTATCAGGGTATTGATAGAATCTGAGTGAAGAAAACTCTGCTTTGAGTATTCGGTGGTTTATCAGGTCGTGTGTTGATGCTAATCAAATCATCAGTTATCACTGTGAAAGAAAGCATGTTTCACAATCTTTTTCACATACAGACTTGAAAGAATAGAAGAAAATTCTCCCTCTTGATTCTTGGAAGGCACCTGCACTTTCTTAGCTCTGAAACAAAATTACTGCAGAATATCTGTGAAGCCCAACCACTGAAGTAACACTGCATAGAATAAAGGGAATACTTGGACAGCAAATGACCAGCAGCCTTTGGAAGAATTTGCAAACTGACTCTTCTTACAGCCTTCTTGATACTGAAATGAGTGGCTTAGCCTGCCAGCTAAGCAGTCAGAAGGAGGGGGGAAAAAAAAAGGCAGTTTCATATCCAAAGAAAAGACCACATTGCAGATGCCTTGACAGAAGACACAGCTTACATCTGCCTTTAGGATCCAGAAGCTGTGGAATGTCTGAAAGGGAGGGATGTGTTTTGGCAACGTTACCTGATCCATGTGTCAGGGGAAGCATTAACACCATACTTCCATCCCTCACAGACATAGATTGATGGAAGCAACATTCTTGTAAACAAATCACAAGGGGCCACCTCGCTCTCCTCTTGCTTCTTCTCACCAGGCATATCCCACAGAGCCGTATGTCTTCAGCTGTGTTAGAATCCAGGCAAGACAGAACCAGTGCACTGACACCATAGGCAGCCAAAACTGTCATGTTGATAGTGCTATTTTTCTTCAGTGTACTGGAGTATATGGGTTGTCTTTGTTATCACAAACATGTGCTGTGGAGAAAGCTCTTCAGGCAGGAAAAAGGGGAGGGAAGGGGAAAAGAATTGAGGGAACCAGGGAGTATTACTAGAAAATAACATATAACATTTAAGGAAAGAAGGGAAAACATGTAGAGAAATAGTGTATACAAGAACATGCTTGCCTTTCACATGCTTTTTGTGATTTCTTTTACTCTGTTAATTACCAGCACAGTTGTTGTCTTGCAGCTTCTTCTTTAGATGAGCCAGCAGCAAAGCCATGATGTGGTGTAATGTAATAGAGACTTTTGCACTTACGTAGCATCTTTCATCCCACCCATCATAAATCAATAAAAATTGATTTCTGAACTCAGAAATACATTGCATTATTATTACATAGGAGCACCCAAACTTCCCAGATCTGTATGAAGGAATGGTGCTGTCTTCATAGAGCAAAATTTCAAGGAACAGGGAAGAGGCAAGATACAAGCAGAGGACAGCCTTGTTTTTTGGTGCTTCATTTTGAGCATCCAGGCAGAATCTCTCCTTCTGAAAACTGAGTAATTGGAGGCTGGGGTTGGGAGTGTGAGCACAGTTACTTTAAAGCAAGTGCTATTTGTCTCAAGTGGAAGAGATCTCTCAAAACTGTTTGGAACGTGCTGGTGCTTAGACATGGCTGGACCAAGTGCAAGTGATCCTGCTTTCTACTGTGGAGCAGTGCAGAGAGCAGCTGATAAAGAAACATGATAGCATGAGTGCCTGCAGTGTGCTTGTAGCATATTACTACTGTTAGTAAATGTTGCAGCTTCTTTCAGAATAAATACAGATAACAGCAAAGTGATGCACAGGAGCAGTTTGGTGTGCTCGTGCTATTACACCAGTGGAGTCTTAAACTGTTGACAGTAATGTACATTAGCAAGTAGCGTAGTATGTCTGGGTCTGTCAAAACAGTGAACACCTTGCATCCACCCTCCCACATTTTGAAGGGCTGCTTTTGGCCTTGTTCTTTCTAGTCCCATTAGCAGCTGTAGTGCAGTGGGTGCGTTGTGGCACGCATCTTCTGCTTAATATGCAGCCAAAGGAAAACGAGTTAGCGCAGCACAAAACCCTGCAACTTCAGCCAAAGCACAGTAAGCAGGATTAAACAGAAGCATGCTACTAAAACCAACTGAAATGCTAATGTATATGCACTTGGCATCAGTCAAAGGTCTTTCAGCACTGCATCCAAAGCAGCGTGGCATATGCATTTTAGTGGGTTGCTTGCCTGTTCCCTCAGTAACTCTTGAATCTCCTGGTAAATTTCAACTATGTTTGATGTTAGAGCTGAGATCTCAAGCACTTTGGCCCTATGGGTTGTGGAAACACCAGTGGATGTGTAGGAAAAAAGTCAGTGACTTTTCTGAAGGTGAAGGCAGTGTTGTGAGCTCAGCTATTTTGAAATAGAGACCACAGGAAACTCACAAGGTCATTGTAAATACCCCAGCAACAGGAGGAACTCTGGTTAAGGCTTATTAGATGCGGTGGAACCCAAACATGAGACAAAATATCACAGGCTTCATATGGTCCATTCCTCCCAGAACAAATTGCTTTCTTATATTGCAGTCTGTTTCTGTGGTTATGAGGTGTAACTTTTCCACGTCCTCCCACTTGCACGCTGGGTTTTACAATGCTGAGAAGAGCTGTGCTGCTTTGTGAAACTTCTCTGCAGGTGGCAAAGTTTGGAGCCAGGAAATACAGGCCTGGCAGGGAGCAACCAGCACGTATCTATTTGCTCCGTGCTTAAGCCAGGAGGATGCACCTCAAGGGACCTACAGAAGGCAGTAGGTCCAGTTTTCATCTATAGCCTTCGCTTTAGCACAGCGTTCACTGCAGTGTAAAAATACCCCAGGATCTTAGCGTACGCTCTGCTATTTATAATCCTTGTGAGATGCCAGACATGTGCGTATATCAGTATGACACTTTCAGAAAGCACTGCTGCTATTTTAGCAGCCCTCTAATGAACAGCGTGGGCGAAGCCACCTAGACAAGCTGATTGAGAAAAGTGTTGCTGAGGGAGGGCTGTGGTGTTCTGCTGAAAAAAAAACACCCACCACACAACTTTCTTTTTTTTTTTTCCTTACACTGTTGCCATTAAGCATGATCTTAAATGGCCCCTTTCTTCCTGGCAGAACTCCTTCCCACTCTCACGTGGTACCCCTCCCCCAAATGTCTTGATTAGTGGCTGTGTGTATGCCGGTCAGATTCTGGGATTAATGATGGCTAATTTGTCTGAGGTTGGTACAGCCTAGCCAGCAGGCTCTCTACCACCAGCTTTTGCTGCCATATGGGTAGAAGCAGCTGTTTCAATTACTTTCTGTGCCCAGATGTGTCAGACGAGACACCAGTGCTCTGCGGGGTACGCTCAGCCGTTCGGCAGCTAATTACTTCAATCGCGTGTCGAAGCATGGTGCTGTATACTGTAAAAGGGGGTTTTGAAAACAGCCGAGTGCCAGCTGTCATTATGCCTCACATTGATGTGAGCCTGGTAGTCTGTGACAAGATTTTAACTTCAACTTTCTGGGGATCTTAATACATACAGTGTATGTGGCTGATGATGGGACCCGTACCTGCTTCACGTATGTCTATTTGTGTACATACGTACTTTTGTTGCAAACAAATGTGTACTGTTTAACAGAAGCTAAGGAATATAGGCTGTGTACTGTCCACGTATTCAGAATACCCTCAGCTGGCATGAACCAGCTCTGTTAACATCAGCAGTTCCAGACCTTCCCACCAACAGAGCGTTTCCTTAGGCTGTATATGTAAAACCTGGTTTGTATTTTTTCCTTCGAACAGACAACAATATGACGTTGGAGTCTTTATATATTACTTAATGCAGTCCCATTGACATAAATGTGACAGGGAAATCAGATCTATCAAATGTCTGTCAGTTAGTGTGGTGATCTCATTTGTGATCATAGATGCCACACTCAACTGCTGTGCTCTGACCCTCTGTTTTTTCCTCAGCATCCTCTTAGTGTCAGCCCCTATGTTTTGGCATCCAAAATACTCTTCCTTCAGCAGGAATTGTGGCTTACAAAGTTCCTTCTTTCTTCTGTCACTGGCTGCTGATTCCCAGCCTTGTACACATTCCTCCTCTTGGGTGCATCAGCAAAACCACGGAGCTAGATCAGAGAACCTGCTTCCCGTAGAGTTATCTTTTTTTCCTCACAGTGTTTAGAGGTCTGATTTGTTGTTTGTTTTTTCATGAAGCAACAAAAGTAAGGGCCCAGGGATGTGGAAAGGAATTTCCTAACTGGGGAATTATCTTTGCCAAAGATGTGATTCGGTGTTACACATTACCTCTGGATTCTGAATTCTTGCTTGCACTGTGCTGTGTTGGTATGGGGAAGAGAACTAGCCCAGCCAAAACACTGACTAGGATTTGGTGCCATTTTAATTTCCCTGACCTGCTTACCAGGATCAGACCAACGTGATCAAAGATGGCTCAATGAAAACAAGATAAAATTCAGCAGTGAAACCAGGTGGCATCCTAGAAGCGTTTGTGGGATGAATGAGGCCAAGAAGTGGGATTAGACAAACCAGGGACTCAAGAAAAGCAGAGGGAAGTGTCTCGTTGTGCTACCATTAACATAGTACATTTTTCCCTCAGCACTCTTAAACACAAGTTCTGTTGGTTTAAATTCATGTTTTCATTTATTAAAATAGAATTCCCTGAATAATGTAAATTAAAACGTAAATTCAAATCAAGCCTCTGTCCTGTCCTAGGTGAGAGCCTCATAAAAAGGTTAATGGTGCAGTGAGTAACGTCAGGAAGGTGTTGCGATCATCTGTGAAGTGATCAATGAATCCAACTGATATTCAAATTAGTGGAGCTGGTTGAGGGGAGGAGAGTGGGGGAGGGAGAAAGAATGAGGAAAGAATCTGTTATAAATACACTCACTTCTTACACAAATTACTACGAGCAAGTCTGAAAACAAGTGCAGAGCAAAGCATTTAATGCAGTGCCTTTGGCATTTTGGGCAAATACTCTGTAATTTGGGGTAGTTACTAACATTATCATCATCATCATAATACATGTATTTAGGAAAAATAAACATTTGTTTTGTGCTAATTCTATGGTAATCAGGGTGATTGTACTGTACTTAGCTACTGTTTGTTACCATGGTTATTTCTAGTGGTTCTTGGTTATTAATGTCCTCCAAGATTCAACAATCTTCAGTAGTATTTCAGCTCACTTTCCTCCAATAGGCATTAAGTATCCAGGGGCTTGGGGTTTCTCATTCTAATGATCTGTCACAGGGCTTTATAAATAAAAATAGATTTGCTTCCTGTCAGACAAGCACTAGACACTGGCTTCTTGCTTACACAAAGGTTGCTTTGCTTCAGCCTAACAGTGTAAAGGCCCTGGAGTTGAGTGTCATCTATCTAAGCTTTATTTATATTGCCAGATGGGTGCAGAGAAGCCTTCCTGTAAAGGGAGTCAGTCATGCCCATGTGTTTTCTCCAGTCTATAATCTAGTAAAGATGGACAGTGTTGCAACATGCTTGCGAGTGAAATAACGGTTGTCACAAAGAACAACATAGAAACACTTTTTTTTTTTTTTTTTTTAAATGTATTCTCGAAGCTATTTTTAGTCTTTTAAATGAATTTTAAAAATCAGAACAGAATAGTGGCATATACCTTCTCCCTCTTAGGATGATGGGCATATTCTGGGGGGAGAATTAAGAATCAGATTTTATACACAGGAATAAGTTAGTGCTGCTGATGGGTGATAATGGTATGTGTGTGCAGCCTTAGTCCGCAAGAGAAACCTGGACTGATACAGCACAGCGCCATAACTGGCTGTCATGTTTGGGCTCTGCCATAACTTCTTATGCAAATTCAGGTGACAGTGGGACAGTCACATGTAAAAATGTATTAATCCAAAAAGTTTTTTTTTTTTTTGTTTTTTTGTTTTTTTTTAAGAACTTGTCTATATCAGAAAAAATTGTAGTTCATATTCTTTGGGAATTTTCTGTTCGACGTAACAATCTCAGGACACTGCAACGTGTAATGTGCTATATGAAGGAGTGATAAAATCCCAGATACTTCCAGACAGGATGGAAGACTTGCAGCAGAACACCTTTGTACAGATTTATTCCTGATGTGATGCGTGTGGTGTCTTGGAACCAGCACAGTTATTCTTCAGATAAATGCACCCCTTCTTCATTGATTTCATTCTGTAAGATTGTCTAATATAAAAATCAGATGAGAACATATTCAGTAGGATTACTGCGGATATCTGTGTGTATATGATAGGCAGGCTGAGACCTGAACCTGATCAAGTTTGGATCTGATACAGGGGCTTAATCCAAAGCTATCATTCTGGTTCCAGTGTTAGTGCAGGAAAGTGATGGGAACAGGAGGGAGGGGGATGATGGTGAAACCTTTCTGCACTATCACCCACTATGTGCAACTATGCAGAAGCCAAGAGGAGAGTAATTACCCTTTTTTTTCTTTCCCCAACAAGGGGGCTGACTGCAGTGTCTATATATTCATGCCCACCTGATGCTTGATATACTTTGGAAGTATTAAGCTGTGGCCAGGACTGTTGAGATTGTCTCTAGATTTAGGTATTCACATAGGTTTTAGTTCTCCCGTCATCACCTGACTGTCAGTCTGTGGAAAATGGTAGGCTGCAATAATGGAAATAAAATCAACTGTAAGTCAGAAGGAAATCAAGCCTGTTATTGGAAAGGTGTGGTTTTCAGATATGGAGAACTTCCCATCTCTCTCTGTAGATGGACTCTGGTTGTTGTATGCAGGGTTGCTTTCTGACAAAGCAGGTATTGTTTTAACTGAGTTGTAACTGAACAAATGGATTGTCATCTGCTGAAGTGGAAGTCAGAAGTATAAATGAATTGCATATATGTGACAGTTCTGAAGTTTAATAACTAGACAAAAGAGTGGAAAGCTTCCCAGAAGTATTACCCGGGGAGAAGTCAAGAATTATCTAATGTGGTTAAATAGGTTAAAAGGATATCCACATCTTGGGTTTTGATCAATGTGGGATTGACAAGTTGAATGAGGAAGATGTAGCCCTAAGCAGAAGCTTGTATTTAGGATGAGCTGTCAACTGAGGGAAGAACAGGCTCGAAGCTGAGCCGTATGATTTAATCAAGGAATCTGACAGGCTCAGTGAAAATTTCTTAGAAAAGACACTGGAAATAAAAGTCAGCATCAGTAGATTTGATTCTCTTACTTGCTTCAAGAAACAGGATTTTTAACAAAATGGAAGTGGAGACCGCATTGATACTTCATCTGTTCTTACAGACTGGGGTAGAGGATGACAATGCTGAGATACATGAGGGAAAAATTATACCCAGGAAGAACTTCACCAAGTTATTGAAAAACCTAAATAAAGAGATGGGTCTTCTCTCTGTGGACTTTGTAGCACGAATGAGATTATATGAGTTTGGATATGGATTGCTAATGTGAGTTGAGCTATAAAATGAAGCAGGTGATGTCAAACCATGACAGAAACCAGATAGGCCCAGTTGGATTTCAACATAATTTGTTTTGTGTTCGTTGAAGTCTCATAGCTCGATTTATGGAGACTAAATGGCATGGGAAAGCCTGCACGATGACTTGAGAGTTAATTCAGGATTAGGATGTTTCACGGCTTCATTGGCTCGCCCCTCTGGTGCATAACGTGGTTGTATTCTTCTGAAGGAAATGGCTTCTGGTAAAGTCCTTTGTGAAAATATCTGTTATAGTCACAGTTTAAGGGGTTAATGTTAAGATTTCTTTTGGCTTATAGTAATGCATAATAAAAAATTAAAAAAAAAAAACACAAAACAAAACTATTCAATGCAATATTAAGTCACGAATTAATGACCTTTAGACTCCTGACAGGTCCTCAGAAATCAATATGCGTAATGTGCAACAGTTGAGGAAAACCTAGGTAAAAATCCAGCCCTTGGAATCATCCTAAAGGAAGGGAAAGAATAGGGTAGGTGAATGCATTACTGCAGCCTTTCTGAACAGGGGAAGGGGGGAATGTGCGCATTCTTAGGTTACACATAAAAATAACATTAGTTTTTCTTCTCCATTTTAATGATTGAGGAGGGAGGCTCAATGGTATCTAAAAACTTCAGAGCTGGCTGATAACTCACAGAGCTCTTTGAATACACCACTACTCCAAGAACAAGACAGGAACCGTCAAGATAATTGTCTGATACAAATCCTTTGTTAGAGTAATAGATTTTGTACTGTCACGATTCTGAATTATAGCCATATGAATGATGAAACATGTAAATGGTAATTCATCATTAACTGCGTATAAGAAACCAAATTATTCTTTTCAGTTCTGTTCTTATATCTTAGACATGATGCATTACGTTATGCTGTAATTTATGGACACAGTGTGAATCAGCCAAAAAGTTTTATTCTCTTCCAGCGTGTATAGTTTAATATTTAAGCTTCTTTTCCCTCACTCATTCAATTTTTCTTTAATTGTAATTTATTTCCTCAGGGAAAATTACACGTAGTGGCTTTGTTCCAGAAAAATGGGGAGCAGCTTAATACGGCAGTTTTGGATTTGTCTAGAAGTTTTGATGCCAATAGCCTGTGTAATTTTGAGGAAATCTTCCACTCTTCCCATATACACTGGAAAGGGGGACAGTGATGTGTAACTGTGCCATAGCACTGTCACTTCATACTTCAGAGACCTGTCTAAGCGTGGGGCTTCTTACCTTCTTCGATCAATAATTTGTTTTATTGAGGTATGATGATTTGAAACACAGAAGTACGTTGCTGAATGAATTCCCCATTTCTGGGTATTAAAACAATATTTTCAATATTTCAAAAACAACATCAAGTTTTCTGACCTAGAAAGTTTCAGTTTCACTCTCGCTGCTCCATGGCATTTGTTTATTTCCCTATCATAAAAAGGCCTTTCAGTCCCTTCAGAGGTGATGCTGGTGGCATACCATGGCTGAGACAGCTCAGATGAATAGCTGCTGTTCTGGGTACCCAAAATCCTGAGTTCAGCAGAGGAAGAGAAGGCAGGGAAAGGTATTCAGAGTGCTACTGTAAAAGTCATTGTGTAATATGACTTGGTTTATTGGCAGTATTTGTTGTGGCATATTCTGTACAAGCTACAGCACGTGCCCTGTTGGTCACATAGATGGCAGAGATTCTGCTCATTTCAGTCAGAGCAGACTAAATTAAGACCAGAATAAAGACTCCATGTTGTGGTTTAATGGCCAAAGGAGAGGCAGATTTAGTAGTAATGCTCAAGAAACAAGCCATTTTAATTGACTTTTCTGGAAAAAGATGTCTGGTTTCAGAGAAGTTTCCCCCAGCTTGATGTCCATTTCCAATGTGTGGGTTTTTTTTCTCTTACTACATCTGTAAAACATAGAAGTACTGTATTGTTTTATCTCCCAGGGAAGATATCCTTTCTTCTGGATGTAACCCTATCTGTAAATGACTTCAGAGTTCAGATTCCTGTAGGTGTAGTGGATATATGGCAATCCAGGCTGTAATTTACAATAACCCATTTTCTGATACCACTTCCATGACTTAACACTGAAAGTATGTTGTTGGAGAGCTGTTCTGTACTGCCATAGTGAGGGAGACTTACTGTGTCATGGTAAATTTTTTATTATTTATCCTGTTGTGGTAATTTCATCTGCTGCCACAGACGTTTGCTCAGTTTGTGTTGCTGCCTGGACACGTTTTCTGATATCCCTCCTGGAATAGGCAGATGTTCCTAATGGACAAAAAATTCGATGCTTGCAGCCTACATTGGCTAGCTTTAATATCCTTACATACCAAATAATCTTCTCAGCTCTCATAGCTGGGTTCAAATCCTGAGCACAAAATACTGATGAAATTGAGCAGAACTACAGGGGAAGAAAACACGAGCTGTGATCTTCATATAATTGGTTAAGACTGTTGTCTGTATTTCTCTTGATGTCTTGCTGTATTTTGGAGTGGTGCCGCTGCTTATTTTTACAGAAAAGAAAAAGTCATAATAATTTGTAGAGTTTGGTTGTTTTATCATGGAGTGCATTTATAAAGTTCATTAGAGTTGCCTGCAGAATCAGTGAGTGCTTTCCAAGGAGGAGTTAAACTGTTCAAAGTAACAGTTTAGGAAATGCTGACTTTGCAGCCTTCTCACTGGGGGAGATGTTTGAAGCATTTATGATCTTGAGTCTTGGAAACGCAAGAACAGTGTTACTGAAGAACCCTGTGAAGTTGTATTTTTTTCCTCCTTTTCTCTGTTTATTCCACTTCTAGTCACCTACCACACAACAGATAGTTTTGTGAAGGAGGATATAATCTTTAAAATGTATTTTAAGCATGGCATTTCAATATTGCTTATTAAGTGGGTAACACGAAGAGACCTCGCTTCGGAGATGTCTTTTGGCAAGGTGAAAAAGCCCCGCTGTAGCAGTGCAAGGTCTCCACAGGTAAATTGGAAAGATAGGTCCCTTTCAGGGTTTTGACAGACTACAGCTGAATTACCATGAATGAAAGAGATGTTGGGGGTGGAAACTGGAGTGGAGGCGACTGTTTTCCCTTCAGGAACATCTTCTGTTCATAGCCTGTGGCTGATACTCAGCTTCATTTCAGTGTTCATCATCACTAATCCATAGTACAAATGAGTATCTGCACTTTTAAACAATCAGAGGTTAAAGACAACCCAACCGTTCGTGTGATCTCATTATACTATGCTGATTGCAGTAGATCAGAGATATTTATAACCTTACTTCACAAAGTTGGTTCCCAGTAAATGAGTTCCCTTTTCAAAGGTTAAATATTCATGTCCTTATTTTCTGTCTGAAACAGTCCTAAGTTTTGAACGTGCACTAACTAATGAAACCATCACAGCCATCTTCAAGAAGATGAAGTTCTGACTGGGTATCCTGACTCCCAAAGTTACGTCTTGCACAAACTGCTTTGCACTGTGTAGGTTTTCACAGCAGATGAATCTCATGACTTCATTAAATTGATGCGGACTGACTTAGCCTCACTTGCATGTGCAGAATAGTAGTAGTAGTAATAATATGTTTTATCTGCTTTCCTCCTACTAGGCTCAAAGACCCAGTACAGTTAACCTCCAAGGGCACTAATTAATCCTTTCAGCCCTGTTTAGTTCCCATTCTAGGGACAGGTGCATGCACTCCCAGAAAGGGTAGGGGGGTATCCCATGTCGTCATTCTTTTATCCCCCAGTTAACACCCATTTTGCTAAAGCAGTCTTTAGTTTATTGATTTCTGAACATGCAGTTCTCCCATTTACCAAACACTGCGGTTACTGAGAGTGCCTTCTGTATAAAATAAATCAGTATATAATGAGCTAAGTTGCACTTTTATTATCTTGAACAATATAAAAAACTGGAGGCCTTTGTACTGGAGGGGTAACTGTTACATATTGACCTGCTAGAAGGTACAGGCTAAGAACGGTTCCTCTATTGGAGATTCTGCTAATTTCTGCTTTAAAATATATGAAATGATGGTTGCAAAATTCGACTCCCAGAAATGTCTGTGATAAATCAGGAAAGCTTTGCATTCAGAAGGCATTCAAAGTATTGAGGCATTCTGCAGTTACATGTCACAGAGGTATTTATGCTAGAGTTTACTTACTCTTTTTTGTTTTCTTATTTTGCCTGTAGTGTATTTGCTTTAAGCAATAAATAGTGGATAATGCATCATTAAGGTCTCTGACACATTGATGCTTGGAAGTCAAGTCCTAGTACTCAGTGCATGGAGAGTTTGTCATTGAGAACATTGTAGAAGTTCCCTCATGCAGACTCACACAAAGCAGTCTGGATGTTCTATGAAATCACTGATACCTTCTTCAGGTTGGTCTCCAAGAGGAGACTTTTTTTGTTTCTGTCACTTGCGAACTTTTGCAACACTCCTCTGACCACTGCATCCTAAATTTAAGGAGTAAAAGGACAGTCTGCTGAGGTGTAAAGCAGCTGCAATTTTTTTCTGCTTCTTCTTTTTATTTTTACCCAATTTTCCTTTTTATAAGGATATAACAAGTAGTAAAAGACAAGTACAGTAAGTCCACTACTGCACTAGATAAGAAGAGATAAACAACGTTGCCAAAACTGAAGTTCTCCGTTGGAGCAGGAAGTTTGTTTAACTATGTACAACGGCTGATCCTAGAAGGATGGTATGTCCCAGGCTTCAGAAAAGGGAGAAAAAAGCACAATGACTCCTTGGCAGTCCTGGAGGATTGTTCACTCCTCAGCCTGCTGCTGGGGTCTCTGGGTAGCTTTGCCCTCATCCAAGCTTCGTTTCCTTTCCCCTGTGCAGGTACAGATTGGTGGGCCAAGTGAGATGATGACAGGTACACCACTGAGCATGAAGTGGTAATTTCATTGAAATGGGAAAATAATGGTTCCAAGGCCACAGTGTTCTGGAGGAAAGACATTGAATCAGAGTGTCAGTTGTATGGGACAGCAGTAATTCCTGGGTTTTTGTGAGACTGCTAGCTTCAGTCATGCAGCTGGTATGGGACTGACCCACAGTATTTCCTTCTCCCGCATTGAAAAACAGGAGTCTGTGGCAAAACTTACTTCTTTTTCTTTTTGAAGGTCTATTTTATTACATTTTTTTCCTGAAAATTATGGATGAATAATGATCTCCCAATTGCCCTTCACAATCACGAGATGGGCAAAGAAGTTAATAAGCCACCTCTGTAGCCCCCTCCCTTCTCTGTACAGACATTTTTTACCACATGGGTGAGCACAAAGAAATAATCAGATAGGAGATTTTTCTTCTAAATTAGGCCTCTTGTTTGTAAACTGAAAGAGTGCTAATGCACTTCAAACTCAGCTGTGTACCACATACACACACTCGGCCCAGGAGTATTATAAAGAGTGGGAGAATAGGGGGTTTTGTTCTATTCTTCGGTCTCTTTCTATATGAGAGGGCCATTCATTCAATCCCTATGCTTCTCTCTCTCTCTGTATTCCTCTCCATAATGCCAGCATTAGCTGCAAGCTGCTAGCTGTAAAAGTGCTTTGATGTTGACCTCTCACTGCCATTGACAGACCCTCATTGGTGGGTGAGTAGCAGAGCAATAAGGGCATGTGTGGGAGAAAAGAGGATGAAAGCCTGGACAGCTAGGAAGGGATAATATGAACAGATTCCTGCCTGTTCACTTAGTTTCTTTTTTTTTTTTTTTTTAACTGGCTCTTCTGATTACAGAGGTTACGAACCAGTAAAACTTCAGAAATGACCACTGAAAGCCTGCTGTACATGAAGAATCAGATAATTGTTCCAGCTCTTGCCTTGTAAAATTAAATCAAGCCATGAACTAGGCAGGAACGCATAGGGGAGTTGAAAACATTTTCCTGTTCAAGGCCATGAAATAGTGGGGTTTTGTCTGATACATACAGTAATATTACAAGGGCAAGAAGCACGTAAATGACATGAGAGTCAGGAACACAGAGGACAGATGCCTTTCAGTGATGTTATTTTGTTTCTTGTCTTGTGCCGAAGCCTAAAACTTAGGTCTTGGACTTGAAAAGGATGACAATCTAAAGGTGTACTAGGACATCCAGAAAACATCAAGGGATTTCTGCCCCGGGGAGCATGTGTGTGCATGCATATGGATGTCTGTACATGAAAACCTGCCTTTTGCTCCCCGCAGTGTTCTTGCATACAGTACAAGCTTATATCCAGATCACACTGGTGTCTCTGGCCCCAAAGCAGCTTTGCACATTCAGAGAATGCCGGGAGATTGTGGGTACAGCGAGGACCATGCCCACACTGTTCTGTGAAAGTGCAGGCAGCCAAGCTGGGAAATGCAGGAAAGCATTACTCCTGCCTGTGCCCTACTGAGGCAGGATGTCTCCAGCCACTTCACCTCTGCACTCCCCTTCACCTCTGTGAAAGCTCTGCTTGTCGTATCAATAATTAAACCTTAAGGCTCTAACTTGAAACGGCCAAACAGCTTTGCAGGGCCAGCAGAGGGGACAGGAGGGAGGGAGGGAAAGTTCACACAAATTTGTGTTTAGAACCCTTGGCTTTGGTTGAGATCTGAAAGCCCCGCTATTGCGTTAAAGCTGTTTGTCTTAATTTCAGTTAGATGCTCCTCTGCAGGGCACAGGCTGTCTTCTGCTTGTCTGGGGCATGGAGAAATCTGTTCTGCCTTCACTTTGGATTCCACAGCCAGCTCCCTGCTGGCGGCACTGGGCCATCGGTCACTTATCTGTTGTTGGTGAACTTTAGATCAGACCTGGCCTTTGCCTTGTGGTGCACTTGTTGCCATGTGATGGGTAACCACAGGCTGGAGCTAAATGAATCGCTTATTTGAAAAGGGGGAATGAGTGGAACAGGTGCCCACATTGCAAACGGGCTGCACATTAATTGGCAAGCAGGCTGTCAGTCTCAGCATTCAAATAACACTCAGTTACAAGTATGCGAACAAGAAAGAAGCCATCGCTGTTAGGATCTGTATAGGATTTCTTCATTAAAAAGAAGGAATTCAGCACACACTTGTAGTGCTGAGACTCTTCACACACTGATACAGAAAGAAATCTTTCAGCGAATGATTAAAAATGCTCACATTTTGGAGGGAGCAAACTGGAACAGCACTTTTTGCCTTACTGTGTGTATTCTCTATCGGGGAACTAATTCTCTAGTCAATTTCACAGATGATTTCTTGTCATTACTACACAATTCTATTTATTTGATAATAATTTTGTAGGACTATTCCAGAGGGATTTGAAATTACACGTTCAGCTTGTAGCAGTTTTTAAAAGGTATGTGAGTACTGCACTCAATCAAAACTTCCCTGCCTATACTTTTTAAAATAGAAAATACATTTTCAATCCAAGCAAGAAATCTTGCCAGAAACATGTTGGATAAAGTTTGTCAATGCATTTATCCCAGCATAATGGGAAGTTTACATAAACCCCTTTCTCCCATCACTTTCCCTTTTGCTCTTTTCAACTGATGAGGAAATAAAGACAATTTTCTCTTCCAGTAAGAAATGAAGTAGTTTCTTGCTACTTTTTGAAAAAGCTGCCATTTTTTAACTTGAAAGACTGTAGGGCGCATTTCTTAACTTGCATTAATGTGCATTTTTTGCTTCTGTTATTTTAAGATAGACAGGATGAATTTCAGCCTTGGTGTTTAACCCATTAAACACTGCAGCAAACTTTTTTGTGCAAGTTGGAATTTCACCCAGATGGTTTATCTGTCCAATTTCCACTCCTTTCCTAGGAAGGCTATCTCCTCATCAGTTCTTTCATGATGAATATTTTCCTTGAAACTGTTTTCTGAAACAGCATTATCTTTCGTAGGGTCCTGTGTTGGTGTTAAGCTGCCTGAGGTTATGAGCCTGTCCTGTTGGGTGGCAATGGCATCATTGGTACAAGCAGGGTTTTGTATGGTTGTGAAGCAAGCCAGGTTCATTCCACAACTCCAAAGAGGAAATACAAGAATCTGGATGAAGTTGCTTTAGAGCTGCATGATAGAAGCCAGTGAAGCCCATGAACAAGGCCCACAATTGTATTTAAAAAAAGAAAAAGAAAAATAGAGTGGTCCTTTCTTTAGCATTTTAGTCAAGCCTCAAAGATCTGGATAGGCAGTTGGATGCTCCATCTGAAAGGATTAAAAATGCAGCTTTGCCAGAGGTATGGCAGCTGTTTTGGCAGGTACTTTGTAATTCTGCCTGTCTGTGCGCTGCTCAAATACTTACTGTTCCCTGATGTATCATTTCATTCCAGTGAAAATCACAAGCGATAACTCAGGAGGCAGTAAAATCACGGGGGTCAGAGAGTACCCCCAGTGTGCTTGAAATCAGATCACCAACCTCACTCAGATGCCCCTGGAGTAAGGGAGAATGCGTCTGCTATTCTTGGGTCAGATCTGGCACAACTGGAACACAGCCTGTGCTTCTGCCCCTCTTTGCTATCTTCTAGAAGTGTGCAGAATGGAGTCCTGCTTGCAAAAGAGAGACAGCTAACAGAGCTGGTTGTCAGTGGAGATGGCTGTGCTATTGACTTTGGAGTGGTTTGATGAAACGTCATCATCGCTGCTTTGTCATTTCATGGAACTTCTATAAAACATTTTATAGAATATTATAGAATAAAGTGTGAAGAATGAGGAGATGATGGAGAGTAGATAAAATGGTTATGGAAGGAAAAGGCAGAAGGTGTTGAAGTCCCTTTCTACTCATGGTGTTCACAGGGGAGCCAGGGGTGGTGGCATGAACTTGATTAGTCTTTCAAATGCAGCTTTTCTAAGATGACCAGCAGAGTAAGGATTCAGGGTCATTTATTGGAACTGTGACTATTACAAGGATATTTCTGTAAAAATAATAGTTGTTCCTTGGATTTTCTTTTGCCTGTGTAGGAAGGGAAGGACTCAGAACTGAAAGTTACTTGGGTGAATATCCAACATTTTCATTGCTTTATGCAGACTTTCTGATCGGTGGTTTTTGCTGACTTTCATATAACCATTTTTGATCCTGTGAAGGGTAGGAACAGGTACGAGGTGGCTGCTGTATCCCAGTGTTCCTGCTCTGGGGGGTCTCTTCTTGCTCTCCCTTTAGAATTCAGTACTCTCCTTTCCTCACTGAAACAAGCATCGTGGTTGAAACAAGTGTTGTGGTTTGCAAAAGTCCAGTTCCACTGTTTGTTTATTTATCTGTTTGTGGATCGATTGTGTAGAACTCTGTGATCCCATGAAATCAAGAAAGAGCACAGTGATGCCATGTTTTGCTGTAGGACTCCAAAATCGGTTGGAGTCCGAGCTTTTCCATTCCTCCCCACTCCAAACATCCTTCTTCCTGCTAGTTCTTTGCAGAAGGAGCTCAGAGATCACTGCGCTCTACTTGTAAGCCAGATACAGTGCTCCTTCCTCACAGTGGAGGGAAGAGCTGCTATAAATCAGTAAGGCAATAAGTGCATTTCAGCTGCTTGCTCAGTAGGATGGGGGCAAGGAACTGAGGAAACCACCTACAGATGAGGCAGTTGTGTGAATCGTGAGAAGAGAGAAATGTTCAGAGCTTCTCAGGAGGTTTTTCCCAGTTGTAGAGAGGGAGCTGAGCACTTAAGAACAGAGCACTTTAGGAAGCTCGTGGGTAAACCTCCCAGAAAATATTAAGCTCAGGTAGAAGACAGACAGCCATGAGGAGGCCAGGACCCAGTGTTTCTTTCTGAGGGGTACTCATCTTACCAGGGGAGCAGAAGAGCGTTTCTGCCATGGATGTTATTGCCCAGAGCTCCTCAGGGCAGGTTTGTCCCCTTGACTTTTAATATTCCATTTTTTCTGTGTTTTCTTTGCCAGTAAGTATCACTTGGGTTACATTTTGTAAAAATAATAAAGCCAGAAAAGGTTAAACTCAGACTTGGCCTCTGTGCTTTCTAAAAGACAGCAACAGACATTTTCAAAGGACTAATTCCAAGCTTTATTGTACTACTGCAGGGCCCACAGGAGGGAAGAGTGTTAGGCCCAACCTGTAGTGCAGACAGAGAAAGATGGATTTTTAAATTATCTACCTTTGCTTTGCAATGTGAACGTTTCAGGGCAATTATCCTGAGATAATGCCTACAAATTGCTGAAGACTTTAGGTTTATAATTGCTCATGTTCATTTAAGGTTCCCAGCAGACTAGACCAGGAAAATCATTGCCAGTCAAGCCAAGGTTGACAGTATACGGTAACTGAATTTTTCTTAGAAGACAGACAAGAAAATCAGTTTTCTTTAAGAGCAATAATTCTATCTAATTGTTTGGTTTCATTGTGTTTCCATAGCAGGAGCTGCAGTTCTTGGCAGGGTAGAATGGTGACACTTCCAAGGCGCATCCATGTAAATAGGCAAATGGAATTCTACTGCATGACGCTATTCTTGTGCTGCAGTTGGTAGGGAGCAGTGCTGTATGGCATACCTCTGCGTTTCCTTATTTACACACCAGCAACCATTCCAGTTACCTTAGGAAGTGAATCAGAAATTTACAGCGAGATGCAGTGCAGAGGGAAATAGCTACTGCTGCATGCTGTGTTTGTAATTAAAGCATGTTTCTTAGAGTAATATTTAGGTGAGGTTTGAAATCAGCAAGAATGTTTATAAAAAGAAAGCCATTTCAAGACCTTAATGTGTGCATGCATTCAAATTATTGGACTGCATTTATATATATCTTTTTATCTATTGATGCACGGATATTCCTACTTATGCCTATGTATTTTATATAGCCATCTTCCCTACCCCTAGATTTATTGTGAAACTCTGGGGTTGGAACTAGATGATCATTATGGTCCTTTTCAGCCCAGGCCTTTCTATGATTCTATGATCATAGGTGTCCTTGGTTGGCCCTGGGGATCCACTAGGCAAGGGAAGATTCATCTGTGATTATGATGTGCTTCGCAGAAGCATCATTGGACAGTTTAGGTGTCTAAACCCCTGCAGTGTAAAGTGTCCCTTCTGTCCCTCTAACTGCTGCCACTGGAGCAGCTGAAAAACTGATTTTTCTCAGTCTATAACTAAGATTAAAGAAGAAAAAAATAAAATAAAATAAAATGGAAAATTAAGATGCAACTGACATTTGGGGGATTTAACAATATTTGGACTGAAAATGATGTCTGTGCCCAGCCTTTTCTGAATAACTTTGCATTTTTTGGCCCTGACTTAGTGGAATATGCAGATAACAGTGGTCATTTGGAAGCTAGGTTGTTCAGTGAAGAAACTCATGTCCTGAAAAATTCCATGCAGGAGCAGGATCCATGCTTATGTAGCAAAGTATGGTTGCTAAATCATTCCATTTTTAGCAGCATATGTCAGTGTTCAGTGAGAAAGTTTCTGGCCTTTAGAAAGTTGGGAAGATCATATGCTGTAGTTAGATACAAACTGAAAGCCCTCAGCTCAATCCTCATCTTCACAGGCAGCAGATCTTTATTTCCTACAAACTGTTGCAAAAAATGATTGTCTGGATGAAAACATTCTAATGAGTGTTTTCTTGTTTGTTTCTTTCTCTGATTTTCTCCTGGTGTTTTGCTTTTCTGCTTAGGTTTTATTTGTTCTAACCTGGCCTTTTGCAAATATTGTAGTTTTCCTGTTAGTTTCTTTTTTGGAGGGGGAGTTGTGTCATCTTCTTGACATCCCAGCTTGGCTAATTCCTACCTTCAAATAAGAATTACTTCCTTCTGTAGTGTTCTGTTAGTTGGTGTCTCTTTCCACTTTCTTGGTCCTTAAAGGAAAAAAACAAAGGACTACTTGTAGGTAGAAAAACATGTGTCTGGAATATCCAGTCGACTTTGCTACTTCTTTGCTGCTTGTGTTAAGTTGTAGCATTGATCAGATTACATTTTAAAACTTGTCCTTTTTGTCGTTCTGTAATTATACAAATTCAAAGCTGTCTTACAGCCATTCCTTTTTTGAGTCATCATTAAACATACGTGCATATAAAGCTGGTATGGAATCCCTCTGTTCTAGAATTGTAACTGTGTCCCTTTAAGACATCATTTAGGTATACTGAATAAGCCAAGCTCTTTTAGTTTCCTCATAGAAATTCTCCGGTCCCTTGATCATTGTAATAGTCCTCTTTGCACCCTCTGCTCCAATTTGCATGCATCCTTCTTGTGCATGGGTAACTAGAATTTATGCTGGATTTCAGATAATGTCTCACCAGTGCTTTGTGTAGTAGCATTAATATTTTCCTCCTGTTATTAGCACTATTACAGGTGATGAATCCTAGGATTGCATCTGCCTTTTCAGCTGCATTATATTAAGGCACATATTTATCCTGTAATCAACTAGCAAACCCAGGTCTTTCTCTTCCTTTGTCGTTCCAAACAGCTTCTAGCAGAAATTCTCATTATTAGTTCCTTAGTGCATGACCTTGCATTTTGTACTGTTCAATTTCATCCCGTTTCTATTACTTCTGTCCTCAAGGTCATCCAATTCTTCTTGTGTGATATTGCGATTTTCGTTTGTGTTGATGGTGCCTCCCAACTTTGTACAATCTGCAAATTTCATTTGAACACTCTTACTTTTTGTGCCAAGTTTATTAATGAACCATTAAATGAGATCCATCCGAAGGCTGATCTTTGAGGAACTCCCTAATATCTTCCCTTCAGCCCTCCATTTATCCCTGCAGTGTGTTATCTCTTCACTTCCCCCATCACCCACACAAACCTCAGAGTCCTGCCTAGTTCTCTGTTTTCCCACGGTGAGCTAAGTAGTTCCCAAATGGCACCTGCTGAAATACCTCATTGAAGAGTGGAAACTTCTCATGAATAACCTCTCAGGGTACATAAGGTGTGCCACATCTGCCCCTGTATTTTATCTAGAGCATTTCTGGTATGTGCAGAGTATGTGGAGTTTGGCAAGCCATGGATAAGGCAAAGCAGAGTAGTGAGCAACATTTGCAGAACTTGAATTTGATAAGCAGGAAACGAGCACCCTGCTGGCCTGGCTGGACAGTTTCACAAGATAGGTTCTATTAAAGTTGTGTTTCACCTCTTGGAAGGTTAATTTGGCTGATGGCAGCAAGCTGTGGTCTTCTGTGGTGTTCTACACCAGACATCAGAGGCGCATTGTGGATATGGGTTTCTCATCATTCTCCTCTCAAACCCTCAAAGCATAGCAGGGTCTGGGATTTCTCTGTAAGCAGAGAGGAGAGCCCACTGTTTGCTTTTTCTAAGCTAGACTCTCCTGCTCTGCATAGCATATGCTGTTTGTTAATTATTCTCCTGTGCCTTCTTTTTCCTGCTCTTGTTTATCCTCCCCCGTGTTTTACTTTTCTGATGGTTTGATCTCAGGTGCTGCATCTTTTCAGCTTCAGCATTCCTTTTGCAGTTTGGTTTTGATTTCTTTTTTTCTTGTGCTTATGGGATTATGCATTTACAACAGACCTTTTCAGAGACTGATAAGAAGGAATATGCACTGATGGTCAGCTCTCTCACTCATGCTGGCTTACCAGGAGGAGCAGGGAGGGGTGTCAGAGCCCAACCTTCAAACTCTTCCCATGTTCTGAGATGAGTTGGTGTATTGCATTGTGATCCTATGAGGTTTAGTGATGCAGCAGCCTAGGAACATGTTCCCATGGCTTTTTTCAGTTCCCTATCAAGGTATGCCTTACAAAGAAGGTCTTGGCCAGCAAAGATCACACGGAAGGGTAGTCTTGCTGAAATCTATGGTGCCATTGTGAGCATGGGGTTTGGAGAGCCCTTTCCCAAAGACACTTCTGGTCCTATTTCAAGACAGAAATCAGATCTGGTTTGCTTTACTACGGTGCTATCCTGCAATGATTTCTAGGCTTCTCCTGTTTGAATTAGCGGGATGCCAGAGGGGATAGTCAGGGACACATTAATGAGAAGCAGAAGCTGGGAGGATGCGTAGGGTACCAGTCAGGGGAGAAAAGAAGGGCTCTGCCATCAAAACGTTCCCTAGTGAAAAGACACAGCAGGGTATAGGGACAAAACATATTCACCACTGCACGGATAGCTAAAGGAAAGTTACTTTCATTCACCAGAAGTAGAAAAAGAAATTCTGAAAAAGCCTTTTTCCTTTTCATTCCCTTTAGTTCTTGTCAACAGAGTGAAGTTCTGAATGTCAAGGGGGAGAATCATCTCCCTGCATTGCCAACCAGCGCAGCCTGCATGATGTGTTGCTATCTGCTCCCCCCCCATAAGTGATTACATCCCGAGCAATAAAATGCTGACACTGTCAGTGCAAGCCTGTATTTTGATACTTTGTTTCCTGCGGTTCATTTCCTGTGTGAAGCCCAAGGAAGGAAAAAGGTTTTTTTTCTAACATTTTTGTTTTTTAATACATATTGGGGTTCAGAGGTGCTCGAGGAGAGGAGAACAAACTCCAATTGCCATCAGGAAGCTGTGCTTCCTTTCTTTTGCAGAATCCGGGTTGATCTGTGGGTCTAAGCCCTGTCCCTTCCCATCATAGGCAGTACGTCTCATCCCACTAATCACTGCAGTACTAGGGCAGGGGTTTCCTCAGCGCTCCAAGTTTTATAAACTCTGGAAAGATCTTATAGTCACATAGCTAAAAGGTGACTTGGAGTGTTGGAATAGCAAAATGGACAGGATTGTTGGAAGAACTGAAATGGTGCAGCACTGTCTCACCCTCCATATGTCAATATAAATTGTTCCAGAGGCTCTCAGACCACGAGCAGCTGAGTCGGTGGCTTTGGTCATGCTGAAGATCTCTATTTCTTGCATTACTCTGGAATATGTGAAGTTTCTCACAGACTAGAGAATTGTGCAGTATTCCCCATGCTGCGTTACCCCTGCCAAAAACATCAGATTGTTAGAGTGATTTGTGTTTTAAGCACTGTGCTCTCCAAAATGCCTTTTTTTATGCTTTGCATTGTAATAGTGCATGTGACATGCTGCATTGCACTTATCTCTGTCTTCATACTAGAGAGCTTCTTCTCATCTTCTTTCATGGATGGGAGCAGAGTGGTTTAAATCAAAGCATTTGACTTTGAACCTCTCTTGAGCTGGCCTTCAGGCAAGTTCTTTCTGATCAAAGACAGAAGCATACCAGGGTCCAGGTATTAAGGCTGAATAATTGGTTCAGACTAAAATAAGAACTGTCCCAAGCCTCTGCAGAAAAACTTTTTATAAAGTTTAAAAAAAAAAAAGTGAAGGTAACTTTTTTCCCCTTGATATTCTTCTGCATTTTCTGAGGGTGTTCCTCTGCGGAGACTGTTGCTGCTGTGTCTGACCACGTTCATATCAGTAAGGTGCTAGAAATACCAGTCCAATTTGCCTGTCAAAGCTTTTCAGATTACATAAGAAACACGAAGAATTCCAGCTCCTGAAATAGTGCTGTTCTTAAATCGCAGAAGATGAGACATTATTGGTGTAATGCAAATAATTGAGGGGGTTTTGGAAGATCCCGATTTCTCCTGCAGCAGAGGGTTCCCCAGTGCTCTGTAGAAATGTATATAGTTTGTATTTGCACAGCAGTTTGAGCTGTGGTTTTTCTGGAGATCTCACATGCAGGTTCAGATTGGAGGGAGAAAAACAAACCCAACAACCAAGCAATCACAAGCAATTTACCAGACGGGCCGGGATGCCTCCAGCATCCCAAGCAGCCTGAGCCTGTCTGCCTCTGTTTAGGATAAATACTGAAGCTGCACCTCTCTGAACTCTTCCGCCTTTGCCCATCAGTAATGTGTATATAAAAAGTCTGTGCCTGGGGATCAGCTAACAGGATTATTCACAGGCACAAAATGAAGCTGGCCCGATCCTGGCATCCTTCACAGCCCTCCCCGCAGCCTGCTGAAAGGGGCAGAAGCAGGATCAGGCTCCAGGTCCTCATAATTTTGGCAGTCTTTGAGGAACGCAAAGGGAATCTTGGAAAGGGAGCAGCAGTAGGTAGAGGCTCACATTTTTATATAAATATATATATATTTTAAGTTGTTTTTCATTTTTAATACAACAACTTTCAGTCCTAAAGGAAACCCTGGCAAAGTGGCGGGGCTTTTGTCTCTTGCTATAATGCCACTGGGCTTTGGATTGACCTGTGTGATACAGTGACACTGTGTGGTTTGAATTTTTACATACAGCTGCATAAAGCAATTCTCATGTAAATTTTGGAGGTAAATAAGCCTGCTGTTGGTCTGCTGCGTGGACACATATGCTCAAATCATTAGGCTCGACAGGAGATTACAATTAGCCCACCCGTCTCTCACTGGCTCACTCTTTCCTTCCCCGCCACACAGCTCTTACAAGAGACCAAAGCACCTCGCTCTTTTAACAAACGTCAGCACAGTTATGGCAAAGGAAAGAAGAAAATTGTTGTATGTCCTTCCTCCAGCCCCCTACCACACCCACAGAGCCTCGGCTGGAAGCAGTGTGAAATTAGATGAGGCCACGAGCTAATTACCATGGCACAATCAGACAGGCTGGAGGTGATTCCCTTCCCTCAGCCCTTTGAATTGTACAGGACAGAACCAAACCCCTTTGGTTCCCACTGTGGCAGCAGGGATGCTCAGTGCCTGTCGCATCCCTTCTTGTGTGCGTGTTTTCTTTTGCCCAGGATAGCCCCATTGCCTCCTATAGGGTGAAGAAGGCTTTTGGAGCCAAAGCAGAAAGTCCTTTCCAGGCTCTTGATGCTGGGACATAACCGCATGCTTCCACAGGTGCTTGCCAATCAGCCACCGTGCCTGGGCTTCACATCAGTGTGGTTTTGCTTTTGGATGTAGGGAGGTTTTATTGCATGTTCTCTGGCAAGAGACAGCCAAAGCGAGTTGCGCGCACACGCGTGCGCAGAAACACAGAGGGGGGGAAAGGGGCCGAGGGGAACCTGGCCTGGGGTTGTTTGTTTATGCGAACTTTAAATAATTCATTTTTGTCCCTGTTGAGCTCATCACAGCGTGACAAAAATAAACGTGTCTTCTTGGCCTATTGTTTGGAGCTGAGGATTGTCAAGCGAGAGGAAAATATTACAGTGACTGAGGGAGATACACGCAAGAGTGTGACCTTTAACTGCAGTACCTATAACCAGTCTCATCAAATTAAAGCACTGTATATTTTCCTTAATAATCTCTGATTAGGCTCGGGGTATGAGCGGACACGAACGCCCGCCATTGCTATGCAGCGGGAGGCCTGCTAAGCAGCAGCCGAGCGCTTGGGAATAAGTGAGCAAAATGCTTTAATTTGATAGGGTTAGAATCCTGCAGGCTCCGGGGTGAGAAGTCACCAACAGCTCCGCTCGCACTGAATATGCAGAAATAAAAAAGTAAATTGCTTACATCTGCTACAGGCAGGAGGGAAAATGATCTGATTGGACAGGCCGAGGGCTTTCCATCTCTTTTGGGTTAGAAAGAGGGGTTTGGAGCATCAAAAGCTCGTAATTGGAGTAATTCTGAATTAATGGACATATACACACACACACAAGCGCGCGCACCATTTTGAAGCAGCTGGTCACAGGATGCACATGCGTAGGAATGTTTAGGGATTGCAGAAACGCAGTTAAAAACGCTGTCCCTTATTGCCGGTATTATTGACATTAGGATTTCTTGACCTGTAAGAAGTGCAGTAAGAGCAAAAAGCCCAACCCATCTGCCAGATAAAATTGTCTCTCTCAGCCTACATCTGTTTATTCACAATACAGTCGTGCTGTATCTCTCGCCCTATCAGCCCGTCTCCCTATCTCTGTTGTATATCTGGTCTTTCATGTCTGAGGGTCTTTGCTGCATGCTGAATCCCAGGCTTTCGCCTTGCCATCTGATACTGTATTTAATCTATGTATTTGATCAATAAGAATCAAAGACAAGGCTCAAGGTCTTTTTGGCAGAAGGCATTCAGCTTTGTCTTGGGTGTCAGAGGTTGTCTGCAGTGTCACCTTGATGGTGTCACACTAATTTGTAACCTACTTTGCTTGTCTCTGTGATCACGGCCTGCACTGCTTCTTTTTTTTTTTTTTTTTGCTTTTTTTTTCTCTGTCTTTTTTTTTTTCATGGTTATTTTTATTAGTTTGGGAGGAAAGGGGGGGGGGGGGGAGCTTAAAGGTGGGAAGCTGAAGACATTAGCTTAGAGGTTCAACGAGCACCCTTCCTGACCCTCTTCCCCCACCTCTCTGCCTTTTCTCTCTGCGAGTTGCCTACGCCACAGGATAACGGTGTCACCTCTCCCTGACGAGCTCTGTATCCCAGCAGGGCAGGAATCACTAAATCCACAATGACTGAGGGAAGCAATCCTGCAAGGCAAACGTTCAGGAGTGATTTCTCAGCTTGCCGCTGAGGGGGAAAGGTAGCACATCAAACCCTGCACTGAAAGGCCAGAGTCCAGCGATGTGGGTAAATGTGCAGAGTAGGTACATCTCTGTATTTCACTGGTATTTTCCTTGGAGCCAGGATTCTTTGGATCTCGCACTGATATACAAACTTGAACAATTTGTTCTTTTATGGCTGCCTAAGGCTGTACTGCATCATTTCAATGGCCTTTTGTCTTGTGACAAGTATTGCAATGCCTATAATGTACTAAACATTCTAAAAATCCATGTAATTAATTCCCCAACATATCTAATGTAGAACTATTATCTTGAGGACAGATAAATGCAGTTTATTATCTCTTTTTTTCCCCCCTCCTTACACCTCTTCATTTTTTCCCCGCGTTGTTATTTAACACAGAAAATCATCACACAGTAAATGTATCATTTTACTCTGGTTTCGAATTGTGTGTGTGAAGGCACTGCACAAAAAAACTGAAGCTGCACTTAGTCCCAGATCCTTAGATGTAGAGTGCAGCCTTCACCACACATTGCCCTGAAAGGCCAGGCAAAATGTTGGGCAGCCGGTGACTTGCATTAAGCATCCACTTTTGTGTCTTGCTTTCGGAAGCACCAACAGTCCACAGTGGCTGCAGCAATCAGTGGAGACTAGAACGCTGCAGAACCACACAGCCCCAGCCAGTGCGTTCAGTTGATCTACTTGTGCAATTAACGTTGCCGTATTCTTTAATGAATTGGTGGAAATATTAGGCCTTAAGGGCAGCTGGAGGTCCACCTGCCCTGGGATTCTGTCCGTAGTAACAGCTGGAGCGGATGCTGAGAGAAAGCAAACAGTGATAGGAAAAAAAACCCAGTGATATTTTTTAAATCTTCAGGCCCTGGGGAAAGCGTGGTATTAAGTGCAGAGGTTTGCTGTTATGATTAAGCTCTATTTCGAAGTTGCACAGAAGAAGAGGAGTCCTGAATGGATCCCACACAGTCTATAGACAGCGCAGCTTTTCATGTCTGTGCTGGCTGTCACTGCTGGAGGTAGAAAGCAGGGCTGGCTTTACAGGTTTTGCTCTGAAAGCTTCTAGTGGGAAGCCGGCTGTCTCCTGGGTAAGGTGCCATGTCCCCCAGTCGCTCCTCTCCGCTCTCTGTCACAGAGAAGCCTCTTTTGTCTGCCTGGCCATGCCTGCCACAGTCTATTGGAAGGTATTTGTCAACAATTATATGTCTATTAAGGACAAGTCAATCAGGCCATGTGCAAATAGCCAGACCTCCGGGGTCTGCCTATTGATAGGGACCTGTCGATAGCCAATCCAGTCTTTTTTCACACGGACAAGAAATCAAGCACTCTCCGAACTCATTGTGAGTCTGAGTCCCCACGGCCCATTTTTATTCTCGTAGCGTTGGCCTCTGTTGTGTTGTTTTTTTTTTCTGCACTAATATTTATTTTTAACAAACAAGAGACTACAAGGTGCTTGTTAAAGAGCTTTTTTAACTGTAAGGAGAATGTTTCCTCTGTGTAATTAAGGATATTACCAAGTGGTTGTGCTTGTAGGTGGCTGCAGTTAATCCTGATGGCAGTAAAACTGTAAAGGAATTAATAACGAGAACTTTAAATTAGTGCAACTGTAATTAATACCTACAGTATATAAATATCCGCTCTTCCGCCAACACAGATTTTAGACGTATTTACCTCTATTAGGCTGGAAAGGGTAGTAATATTATGCAATATCTTCATGCATATTCGATTTGTAAACTCAACAGTTGATTCTGTAATTTATATTGCAAATGACTTCGCACGAGCAAGCAGGAGGGAGGATGGGGAAGATGAGGCTGTGTGCTGGAAGCTTGCTTTAATCAAAAGCCTCCAGCAAAAGCCATGACGAGAACGATGCTCCATAGGGCGATCTCATTTGAATGGGCAGAACTCTGCTGTCACAGAACACATTGGTGTAATTAAATAACTTGCACAGAGACCTGAAATGACCACAAATATTGAAAGCAGATGTAATATTTAAGGCAGAATTGGTACCTGATCTGTCCTTTTTAGGTACCTCACAGCTGGCTTTGTTAGCGATTACCCAAACAAACATTCTGTCCATCAGGCTTTTATTTCTCCGTTTCTAGCCTTCAGTCAGGACAGACACTGAAAGCCAAGCTCCAAATCATCACTAAACCAGTTAATGTTATAATTCATCATTTACCCAAGAAGATCCTTAAAACAGCCATTCTTTGAACCAAGGTGATGTGCTTCTGCCCTGAAAAATGAGCAAATGCAGATGTGTGTTCCTAGCAAAACACTTCACAGCCAGTGCAGGATTGCTGGGTATAGGGACAGCTTTGGGTTGGTTACCACCTTTCTTCTATTTCAAATTAAACCCTGGGCAAGGGGTTGGTTAACTTCATTTTTATTGCTGGCTTTTATCTTTGTCTAAATTTAGTTACTTTTTTTCTTTCATTAAATATATATATATAGATAGATTTATTTTCTCATTTTAAACCACAAAATACTTCTTAAAAAGTCTTCCTGATCGCAGTTCCTTTTTGAGTTCCTCACCCTCCCCCCAGACACGGACCCTTTAGAAAACAGCTTTGGTTTGGCTTTAATCTGATTTTAGCAGGTGCAGCACGTGGACGAAAGCTTTTCAGCAGATGCTTTGGGAAAACGAACATTAAAGGCAGGCAATTTATTTCACTGTAAATAGTAGCTGTTTTTTGCTAAGGAGCCTTAAAGATATTCAGACATGTACACAGGGTTAGCATGCAGCTCCTGGCTGCGTTCGGTGCTGTGTCAGTTTCACATGTGAAATCAGCTCTCGAGGTCGTTTATGTCATAGCATAACTTCACAGGAGATGGATCTGTGGTATTAAGTTAAGGCAGTATTGCATACGTATGTTTGTGGGGGCACAAAAACTGTGGTGCTTACCTCTCAGATAAGTACCGAATAAAAGGTATTTTCTGAAAGCTTTTAATTTAGCTTCATTTTCGCCCCTTAGAACTCGAAGGGACAAGGATTTAGCAAATAACGGGAGCAGTTCCTACGTTCAGCAATGCAGAGAGGCTGTATCATCTGCCCTCATGCAGAACAGAGGTCTCAGCTCCCACCGCCCATTTCTGCCCTGCTCTTAGGGAAAGAAAAGCATGTTTGTTTAGAAATTACATCTCAGGAAACACGCGCATCTTATCAATATTGATGTTTATCTGATCGATAAGCTTCTTTCAAACATCCTGGGAGGGTTTTGTGGGGTTTTTCCTTTCGGTTTTTATTCGAGAGAGAAAGGACAAATTTTCTATTCAGAGGGCCTATAATGCTGCTAAAGGTCTGTCTGAATTCCCTGAAGTTTGGGGAACTTAGTGAGAAGGACGACAGCTCTGCTGTTCTGCATCTGTATTTACACAGGACTGCGTGCAGAGAGCATGGCTCTCTAAACAGTGTGAAACGGGCTGCAGTGCCCTGCTGTCCAGGGGTGAGCTGAGGACAGAACAGCTGCCTTTGAGTTTTGGGGTGTTTGTTTTTCTGATGCGTGCTGGTCAGCTTTATCCGAGTTCCCTGCTATGAAGTATCTTTTTAGATTGCATTTTGTGGTTGCTGTTGTTCATCATCAGATTACGTTCTTAATCGGTATGCGTAAGCAAAAGTGGTGTGTGAGAAAACCCTCTGACTTGCTAGGCAGGAAGCTGATGCAGGACAGTGAGGAAGGAAGGAGCTCATTGCCAATGCAGGGTGCAGTCGATTCCTTGCCCTGTGCTGCTCTGATCCAGCCGCACTCTTAAGAAACTCCAGATTACCTGAGAGAGGAATTGGAACCTTTGATGAGAAACAGCCAGAAGCAACAAAGACTCGACCACCGTGCATTTATTTTTTGCATTTATTTTTCACCTTTTTTTTTTTTTTTTTTTTTTTACACACACACAAAAAAAGATTGTAATTTTAATAGGCAGGAAGAGGTTTTTTGGGGATGGTTTTGTAGAAGGAAACGGCACAGGGAAATAAATGGCGTTGTGTGTGAGATAAGTATAGCAGAGGCACTTTGGATTTTGTTTGATAGTTTTACCGTGAGGCGGATGGTTTGTATCAGAGGGTTTCCATTTGAAATGCTTGCTTAAAACAGAGCGGGGAGGCAAATCAACAAACAAAGAGCCCTGCTCTGAAGCACGGAATTCCATCCCTTCCTCGGGGATGGCGAGGCGGTTAAAAGGAAGGGGCTGGTGTGCACCTCGAGCACTTCTATCCTCACCAAACGGAGAAGGACTCCGTCCGGTGGCGTAGCAAAGGGGTAGCAAGTTCTTGCTGTGATTTTGAACTCTGTCTAAGCAAAGCCTGTCTGTCTTTTGATGAAGTTAGAGAGATCCTTCATGAAAAGAGCTGCTCCCCTCTGCCCTGTGGTTGCGGTGTCTCACAGCTCTCTGCTCGGCGTGGACACGCTGCGTGCAGCGCCGGCCGTGGAGCTTTCTGTGCTCTATGAGCGCAGCGAGCACAGCTTGGCTACAGATGCCAAATCCTAACGTATGTGTGGGAAAGTGGATGTAGAGTCACCATCTGAGAACAAAATCCGACATCCTGTTACCATAGTTATCGCTTTCTGTAGGAGAAAGGGACAGTGCTGTGCGTGCCGACAGAAACAGAGACAGCAAAACGTTGGTGTATTTTGCAGTGCCAGCGCAGAGGTGCAGCTCTGTGTGCTGGAATGCAGCTCAGAGCCTGCTAAGGAATTTTTCTCCTTTTACAACTTGTTCGGGCTCATGGGTTTGCTACAGATCCATGTCCACGTTGTGCCCAGCACTGAGCACCTGCAGCCCAAGCGCTGCTAATAGCAATAATAACAACTGCCCGCTGAGCGCCTGAGTGTTCCGAGTGTCTCGTGTAAGTGGATAACTTGATTTGTAAATAAACTGCATTTGAGGAATATTTCATCAACATCCCGCGCTAAGTTGGTGCCTGGGGTAATATAGATTGTCATCCATATTCATCTCTGCACAGGAATTCCCGGGAGTTTCTGGGCCTTTGCAGCGAGCTGGTTCTGAACATGCGGGGGGAAAAAAAATATATAAAATAAGTAAATTAGGAAAAAAATAAGAAATGTTATACAGACCCTGTGGGGGGATTTAAAAAAAAATAAAACGAAAAAAACAAAGCGATAGAAACAGTTTTAATTGCAAGAACGTGCCCGCTTCTCAGCGCCGGCCGCCGAAGCCTCCCCCTGCTGCTGCCGGGCCCCTTCGGCGGCTGGAGCGCTCCGAGCACAGCGGTGCGGAGCGGGGCGGTGGCCGCCTGCGCGGTGCGACAGCGCCACCTACTGGCCGCGGCGCAGAGCGGGTGCCCAGCACAAAGCGGCGCCTCGGGCCCGACGCGCCGCCCCGCTCCCCCCTCCCCGAGGCCGGGGGTTGGGGAGCACCCCGAGCGTCCCCAAGTGCTGGCTGGGTCAGCTGCCCGACCTCGGCCGTCTGGGGAGCCTGAACCACGCGTGTGAGATGTGGGTTTATCTGGCCACGGAACTTGTTTGTTTTCCCGTGAAGGAGTGCGTTTTGACGGCTCTATTTCCTTATTTCTGTATGCATTTACGGTCCTAGAATCTGGGGGTCGAATGCTTTCAGAACCCGTGTATTTATTCTGTAACAAATTGGGAGGTGCAAGGGTGTGTAGTTGTTGCGCACAGCTGTTGGGGGAAGCCAGATGCACATGGAGGTACCCGGGGGTGAGCAGCTGAATTTGAGCATGAGAAGAAGCGTAGTGAAGGGTCAGGTACTGGCTTTGCAGGAATGGTGACAAAGAAGCATTTATTTATGCCTGCTGGTTTGGACCAATCCGGCAGCGGTTTGAGCTCAGTTCTGCAGGAGGCTGGGCTGGCGGAGCAGCTACAAAGACAAGCCATTGTATGCGTTGTGTACGTTTAGGCTGGCAAGTCACTGGGTGCTGCTTTCACTTAGAGCTGTTCAGGGCATTCGATTATCCAAGGGCCCAAGTCCCGCAGCCAGCAGGCACTGCAGCTGCCCTATTGCCCCCAGCTATGCTCAGTGGCAGCAGCCAGAGATCCCCAAGGAGTCCCTCTAAAACAGCCCGGTCCTCACAGCCCTTCGTTACAGAGCAGCGTTGCTAAAACCGCTGTCAGTCTTTCACCCTGTGTGCAGGAATCGCCACGCTCGCTGTCTTCGTGCTCTGTATCTGTAGCTGAAGCAGCCAGCTCTAAAGCGGATGTGTCTGGAAAGCAGAGGCTGAAGCAGCTATCCACGGCCTTGCTGCTGATTCAATGTGACACCGAGGCTTGGAAACAATATTATTCCTGTGTTTTCCTCTAGCAGTGCGACCACAATCAGCTGTGATCGGTGTTTAAAATACCATTCCTGAAAGCCTGGTGTGTCTTACCCAAAGCTGTACCTCGCAAGGAATGATGTTATTTTCTCCTGAGTATAATTGATCCGTATCTCTGCTTTCAGATGTAGCAAATGCTGCGCTGTGTTGCTGTAGCTTTGAATGGTGTGATTTGCTCTTTAGGTGTTCACATTTAGGCAAAGTGTTTCAGTCATTTGGTCACCACTGCGTTACTGTGCCTGACGGTTCTCTTGCTAATGAGAAATGTACACACACCATTTCTCCTTGTGTGGTTTTTCCCGTGTTCCTTCTGCCTGTCCTTTAATATAAGTAAGAGTGAGTTAATTATTACTTTTTCCAGCTTTTAAAGGTGACATTTAGTAGGATCCCATTCGTAAAATGGGAGCAAAAGCATTTTCTGATAATAGAAGATAAGAGGCAGCATGTTTTGTTGAGTGGAAAATGACTTCTTAATGTTGTAAATATATCTTAGGGCTAACAGGTGAAGGTAGGCTGTGGGGATGTTTTAGGAGCAGGGAGTGCTGGGATGGAGATGTGTCTGTATGAACCTGCTGGTCCTGCTCACGCTGAGAGCTGCAGAGCTCAGGTTGTGGCTGCGTGGCATCACCTGGAGTTACTCCTGGGGTAACCTGAGCTGGCCGGAGGTGAGGCTTTCTAAGCCCCAGTTCCATCAGAGCCCTTCCAGTTCCATCCGGGTTTTGCCTGACTGGACATCGGCATTTGGCTACAAATGAATTCAGCTTAGTTTTCACCCGTAGAGTGCTGCAAACTCCCCAGAAAGATAGGTGTTCTTGTCTTGCTATCACAGTCACAAAGTAATACAAACTTCTCCCCGCAAAGTGTTGGTTGTTCTATAATGAAATCGTAAGTCAGTTTGTAGTTGCTTTGGGGAAAAAGCAAAGACCATTCCTAGCACCTGCTGTATGATATCACTGCTCATAATGACTCTGATATGGGAAGGCGGTTGCATAATATCATCGTATTACGGTTTTTGTAAGGAAAAAATCATGGACAAGCGGCTGCCAGTAAAAACTCCTTGCCACAAATGCTGTTTTTTTTCCCCCTCCTTGCTGCTCCTCTGTCTCAAAATATCTTTGCATTTTCCTTGTTAGAGTCTGTAGGTCTGATTGGTGGAAATAACAGCCAGCAAATAATGAGGAGGGGAGGGGCAAAAAAAAATTGCCATGTGTAAAGAGAGGGAAAAAAAAGGCGTTTTTCTATAGAAGCTAATGTTCTATAAAGAGATGCAAAAGGGGGAGAAAAAGATACTAGATAGCACAGCTGCATTGAATTGCAAGACAGCTGGAATTTTTCAATGTAGCCAGATTTTAGATGAGTTTTCTTTTCATTTTCTCTATAATAAGATCTTTGTAAACCACAGTCCTAAACAAAATCTTCTCGGTGATGATGAAAATAGGACAGAGCGGTCCTGCTTGTGACAGTCAAAATATGAGGCCGGATCCTTCACAGCTATAAACCTGTGTCAGCAGAGCAGAGCTATTTCCACTGGCTGCAGAGCCGCCGTGCTGCAGGCACTGGTAGGAGGGCTCTGCAGTACGAAGGGATGCTGTCTAGTGGTCAGGATGCCCTGAGTGCCCTCAGCTGAATGGATAAGAATGAAAGACATTTCAGGCAGTGCCTCTGAATAGGCTTAAAGCTGAATCAGAATTTGCCCTGGAAAATCCCGGGCAGCACATAGCACAGCAGCTACTCCAGCCTTGGAAGAAATCCAAGATGCTTCTGCCTCACGTCCAGACTCTCGGTCTGACCTCTCAGAGTGATAAATAGTGAGTTCACATTTCACCCTGATCCTTCCTGAACCTGCCCCCTTGCAGAGGGCTGGGGGTAGGAGAGGTCAGGGCCCTCGCGGGCATGCAAAGGTGTGATAAAAGGAGAGAAGTTCTTGTGCACTCTCTGCCTCGCTCCCTTCCTCATTACATTCACACAGGTCAGCCTCGTCTGACTCTTCAGCAGACAGAAGAGCAAGAGGCATTTCCAAGCTGTAGTTCTGTTCTGCCACCTGCTTGCCATGTGGTCTTCAGCAAGTTACCTAATCTCTGTCAGTTTCCTGAACTATAAAATGCAGTATAAATGGAGCCTTAAAGAGGAGCGCATGCTTCTTCCTGTTAAATATCTCCTTGAGAAGTCGATGCATTCAGCTGATTTGGACACCTTAATATGCAGAACTTGCCAGAAAGGAACCCCCAGGAATAGCTGTTTGAGGAAGCTTTTTAATGCCAACCACGATCAGAACCTTAGTGAGATGGAAAGAACTACTGTCTCTCTGCAATTGTAGAAGTAGTCTCTCAATATTTTATACTACATCCTGACAATATATTCCTTTGAGCTAGAAATCAGGGGCTGGTTTGTCTTTCTGATGTGGTTACATTAAGTTCTTAAACTGAATCAGAACCGGTGCCTTTCCTTGTGGCAGCAGGGGAGTGCTGGGATCAGCCACAAGTTCCAACTTATTCCCATCAGTAGTCATCCATCACCAAACTTGGGGGAGTAAGGCAGAAATATAAGCACACTGACAATTTGCCAGAATGATTTAAGACCTGGCATTTAAGAGTTCCTGTTGTAGTTGTTCTTTTGACGTGTCTTCTAATTTGCTCCCGTCTTGAAGACACTCCGCGCTTTAAGACTTGATCTTCACCTGGGAATGGATCTCGGCAGCAGGAAAAGAGGGGCCTTATCCTGAAGGATAGGCAGATTTACTTTTGGGTCAGCAGCAAGCATAAATGTGCTTTTAGTTGTGCTGCGGGCACTGTTAGGTTGGTTTTGCCTCTGATGTAAGAAGAGAAGCCAAAAAGCAGTGTGCATTATTTGAGCGGAGTGTGCAGGTAAATGAAAATGGACAAGCATGTGTCACAATGTGTTTAACTCCTTGAGCCAGTGGCACAGATGCAGAGCTGGGTTATCCTGTCTGGATACCCTGGGTCACAAAGAGCAGCGATCCACAAATCCTCCCCTTCTCTGACTCCTTCCTTCACCATGTATGGATGTGGTACCATGTGGTTTCCTGATCAGCTATGAGTGTACGCTGTTCCTCAGGCTTATTTTATATGAAGACTGCTATCAGTAGCAACGGTTTTGAATACTTGCAGAGAGAATCCTACCATGGCTATATGGTGTGAGTACGATAACAGAGAAGGTTACATCTTAAACCAAAACTGCGGCGTGCTTAGATTTAGTGGGTCTGTATGCATCTGTGTGCTTGATCTTTTAGACTTGCAGTACACCAAGACTGGCTTCTTTGCTTTCTCTTGCTACGTATTTTTTCTTCCTTGATGCAATGAGAGAGGCAATGTGACTTACTTAAGTTTGTGGGTGAAACTGTGTGCAGCCAGTGTTTGCTCTTTACAAATAACACAACACCTGTGTCTACGTAGAAAAAAAATGCACTGTTTGGATATAGGGTAAGGGAGAACATACAGAGACCAGAGCACAGCCAGCGCCTAATGGGATCTGATACTCTGTTTCCAAACCGTGTTAATAGTGACCTATAAAAAGATGAAGGCTGTTCAGTGGTGAAGCGTTTTCTTCCTAAGCCAGCCAGTAGTAACATTGGCCTATGAAATGTAAGGACATGCTACTGTTGTAAAGATCCACTTCTCCTTTTTGATGCATTTTTGAGTAGGGGAAATGCTACTCAAACGCCCTTGAAAATCTCCGAGAACTGCTCTTGGAACGTTTTCTTTCTTGGGTTTGACCTTTATTTAGATCTTTCTTTCATTCGATACCTGTCTGTCTCCTGTTGGTCCAAAAGGCATTAATGTGACAGTAACAGCTGCCCATGTTTCTTTAGAACCTTCTCATTTAAACTTCTTCTTTTTTAATTTGCTAGGAAACTATCACCAACAAGAAAGCTGTGTAACAGGGGAGCCATATTCCAAGCTTGTTGAATGAGAAAAGAAACTAAGAGAATTTGTGAATAATCATTTTTAAAGCAACTCCTTGAATAGCACATCACCAGAGCTAAGCGAATATTGGCAAGGTTAAGTTCATGTCTGTACCCAGTCATGATGTCCGAGTAGGCTCTGAGGTTTCGGTCTGGCAGATGCTGTCACATAGACTTAACACGATGGACTTGAATGTTTCATTGACTTTGATGCAGGAGTGTCTGTGGGATCAGGGCTAGTATTCACGAGGATACTTGACTTTCTCTGCTGCTCTGCTCTGCACACCCAGTGGTGCTTCTGTTGTAGGGATTCTTTTTAATTGAAGGGGAAGCAGAGGAACACTGTTCATAAAGAATAGGATTTAAAATGGGAGAAGGAGATAGAGGAGAAAATAGGATAAAGGACACATTACATCTTAAGGTGAGGCTAAATCCATTTACCTTTAACTCAGTGATGGGACAGTTGCACAAAAACTCCCTTCTCTCAGCGAAGTTGACTTACTTCTGACCCTATGCCATTGAATTCCTAGTAAAACATCACCACTTGCCTTTTATCTATCTTCTGGCTTCTGATCTTCTGATATGGACATTTTATGTACCGGAAAAATACAGGTGTGGGGGGGGGGGAGGAAAGCAAACACTATTTCCATGCAAGAGATTTCTCCCAGGGTGTATCAGTGACAGCTTCAGAGCAGAAGTTAACAGCCAGTTGGAGGTGCAGTTGGCATGCCGGCACTAAAAAGGGACCAAATGAGTCTCGGTGTGAGGGAGAAGATGTCAGCCTAGACACGGCACACAATATGACTGGGATAAGGAAACAATGCAGAAAGCAGCGGTGGCTAACAGATGAGGTATTAGGCCTAGCAGGGAGAAGACAAGAGCTTAAATCAAAAAGACATCCTGATGAGACTGGATGTAAGCTGAGCACACAAGCCTCCAACGAGGGATATGTGAGGTGGTTAGACGAAACACTGCAGGAATTCACCCGTGGAGAGCAGTGCAGGAGTCGAGGCAGCAGAACAGGAGAGGTGGGTGCAGAGGGACTTTTCAGCACTGTCAGGGAAATCGCCCAAACACTCCCTCCCGGAGGCAGTGTCATCAGGGCAGCATATGGCAAAAGTGGAAAGAAACTAGAAGATAGTCCCAGAGCAAAGCAATCACAGCACACGCTCAAAAAAAATCCGGGGTTTAGAATTACTTTTTAACCACTCCTTTTCCCCAAGCTTCGTAAGGAAGATCTTCCTGCAGCAAAATGCACTCTGTGTTTTCATGTATGGCCGCAGACTGGGTTAGTGGGAAATGTGCTCCTGCTGGTGGGCAGCCAGCATCTAAAGCAAGTGAGGCAAAAGCAAAGCTCTTCAACTCAGTATAGAGAGAGCTGGGCTGCAGGTTTTTTGGGCCAAGTCGGGGTGGTGAAAGGAAGGTCTTTCAAGTGCAAGTACACTGCACAGTGACCCGAGTGACTTTCACAGTCCAGGTCTTAGCAGCTGTCCTTTGAATGCATTGAGGAGCTTTTACTCCTCTGGGATTTTACTCCTCAATCTGGGATTTCGTGCCCAATCTCTGGAGCTGCTGTAGGCCATAAGCTCATCTCCCACATACATATTTTTGTACTTCCTTCTGATGGTGTAATGCAAAAATATTTTTACATGTACAATATTAAAAATATTTATCCTATTAACGTGATGCAACATTGTCAATATTTTACATAATTTGCATCTAATGTTCATTTACAGGCAGACATAAATATGAATTTATCAGTATGGGTGCATATGGCTGTAACATATGATTAATGTACTGTCAGCATAATCTAACGGCTCAGAACCATCAGTTCTGCAAATAGTCCTTTCTAGCCATGTTTCCTACTGCTGTTTAGCCTTTTTCCTTCCCTTCCTCCCTCTCTTTCACAGTCTGTCTAACCCACACTTGCTTCAGTAGCCAGCCTTAAAATAGCAGGCGAGCTTTGTGCAGTGGTGACTCGGATTTTACACATGCTGCACAATGCCTAAAAAATCCGAGCTGTGTTCTTGGAGGCTCCTGGTTATGAGAGGAAAAGAAGTTAGCAGAAATCTTCTTTTGTCCCAGAAATCTCCACATGCTGCCAACAAGGAGGAGTTGTCCACAGAACGTTCTTAATTCCCCATCCAACTTCAGCCAGTAGAGCTGTACATGTACCATTTCACCACACACAAGGACTTCTTGCTGGCCTGGGGCTCTGTCAAGTCTTTCTCCTGTCTACCAGAGCAGTTTGAGTGCTTGGCCTCCTCACACAGCATCTGCAGCAGACGAGGTGTATCGCACCAGCACACAGTGAGACCACGTGGGAGCCCAGGCACAGAACAGCAGCTGCCCCGAATAACTTTGCAGATCTCTGAGGTGGAAAGGAGCTGAGCTGTCAAAGCCAAGCCCCAACTGTCCTCTGAAGCAGCTCTGTTTTCAATAATCTTTCCCAAGAATAGAAGATAGGGTTTGTTCATGTAACAGAGATGTCTAACATACACATGAGTAATGTCTGTATCATTGTGGTGTTGACTCATATTTCATGATACAATATATTTTGCGTGCTTTATGGCCTAACCCTGAAATTCTTCTTTGATGCAAGTGATTCTTGGTCCTCAAAAATAGTCCTATTGACTTCAGGGGACTCTCCGGGCTTCCCAAGAAAGTGAAGTTGTCATGGTTTTGCAGAAGTTTACAGTCAGACTCACATTCCTCCTTTATGGCCCAGAGCACCAAGCTGACCTTCAGGGCCATTCTGTGCTGTGGTGTCTGAAGCTCTTGCCTTTTCCCATCGCAGTGCTGCTCCTCCTGGACTGGCTCTGCAAAGTGGGCTGAGAACACTTGTGCTACGTACGAACCACTTCCAGACTGCCCTGCTCAGAGCAGATGGTGGTTTTCCTTCTTCTCATTTCCCTTCCCTATCTCCCAGCAACGTGTCAAATGATTATGCTGATTTCCTCCAAAAAAACTTCAGATAATGACAATTAAATGTTTCGAGGTTTCAACAGAAAACTGATTCCTAAGAATTCATTTTCTTGCCAGTGAAACACGCTTGTTGCTGAACTTCCCTTCATTTGAAAGATCAGTTTTCCATCAGAAGCGTTTTCATCAGAGAGTTTCTCTCCCAGCCTTTTATTCAGCATCCAGTCCCACTAACAGTTCCTGAGGTGCAACATCTGCTGACTTCAGTCAGAGTTGCACCCCAGTAATTGAAAGCAGAGTTGTGTCTGTTATTTGTAAGGTGTGTTGAATGGACCCAAGCTTACAGTGACTGAAGTGTTGGGATTAGCAGCAAAGTGATCCCCTCATTTAATCCTCCGCTCTACTCAGGTGTATCAGATAGGAGATGTTTAATAACTGCAGTTTAACGGTAAGGGTTACGTACCCATCAGCGTATTACTCAGTCTGAATTATTGAGTAGACTGCTTTTAATAGTAGGTTTGTGTTTCCATTTACGTTACTACATAAAAACAGATTGGGTAGGTTGTGCGGCTTCCTCCATTTTTATGTTGGATGGTTCTTCTATCAGCAGTCAATTATGAAGGCTGTTTTCTTCTTTTCTGTGCTTCATGTACACCACGCGTACATACAAGTATGTGTTTTGCATCCAGCCTGTAGGCTCTTGTGAAAGAAAAATACTGATCAACAGAGTTTCAGCAAGATCTTAGGCCCGCTAGAAGCAGTTCAATAAAAGGAAAGTTGTGGTCTAACTGCATACTAAAAATATTTATGTACAATCTTTAGGCATACAAGTAGGCCCAAATTAGTAGCGTTATGCAGGGAATTAAGTTTTATAAGCATCTGAAACATGAAGCTTTGGTGTGTTACGCTTCAGTTTTTGCCAACAGCACTTTTGTAATAGTCCGAGGGGCGACATCACTGCTAATGACGTTTCAGAAGAAGCAAACAAAATATTTATTATCTAATTCATCGTAAATTTTAATCGCCAGCTGCAACAGCACAGTTTCTTACAGGAGTTCTTTAAAGCCTTGACCTGTTTCAAATCAGTGTGGAAAAAATGCTGGTTCTTTCTTTAGGTTAAAAAGTTGTTTCTCTGAGCAGTTGAATTGTAGGATCTCAGGGTGTTACCCCAGCATTCACTTGGTCTGCTAAGTTTTTGGATGAGTAGGTGGATGCATGAGTCCAGAATGAAGAATTCATGTTGTGATGTTAAGTGCTGGTAGGAAAAAAATGTAGGTGGTTAGAATAGCGTGGAACAATTCACAGAGCCACTTAAAGCTGATTAAATGGCGTTGATCAGTCGTTCTAAATAAATGAGAAGGAACAAAACTGAATATGGTGAGGAACGAGGATGGGATGTGATTTTTTTCAGCAAGAAAAGCTTTCCTGGCTTAACACAAAAATATAGTGTGTTAACAGAGTCTTAAAATCAATATACAGCGAATTAGCAGTCAGCAGAGAACAGCCAGATGACAAGGGGAATGATTCATGTCTCAGAATGACTAAGATCTCAGGCTGCTTGTTGTGTGGAGTGTTTGGAGCCTGTGAATACAGTTAAAAGAAATTCCTTTAATTTGATCTGGAAGTATGTTTATGACAGATGTAAAGCACTTGAATTCTACTGAGGATTTCCTCTTGTGCTGCAGCCTTCCTGACTCTGCTCTTTACAGCTGTTCTTTAAGTACTGACTACTAAGCTAGACAGCCTAGTCCTCTTACACCTTATTACATGAAAATGCAGTTTCCAGCTCTAGCTGAGTAATTAGATAACCCAGCGCTGCTAAGCTAATGATAATGAAGTGAAGAGGAAAGGATCCCTAAATAATCAGATCCTTTTTTTAGGGACTGAAAAGAAAATACATTTTGATGTTTTTCAAGAGACACTCAGGCGTCGCCTTCTACCTCTTCCTTTCATTTCAGCTTAAAATTTACCACCAGTTGGTCCGAAGCACAACATTCTGAGGTGTTTCAGATGTAGATGAATGTGGATTGCCTTCATTTGGGAAATGACAGCCCCCGACGTTTGTCTGAATATTAATGGTGAATTGGGTGGAGGAATCATTAGGGCTGCTGCTTTTTGGTTACGTTTAAGATGGCAGAAGCCTGTAGTTGAGTTCTTATGACACAAATGAACGTGGTGTTTTTTTGGCAGGTTTTTTGCTCTTGTGTCCAATGAAATGACAGCACAGAGCCAGGCCAAAGGTAGATGCAGACCCACACTGTTAAATTCCAGCTCTTAATTTTCTGAGGTCTGCATTTTTCTTCCCTAGTGCTATCTGCTAGCAGCCCGCAGTGGCCCTTGCTGTAGTACACCTTACTGAGGCCCTGCAGTGAGAAGGAAGATCTGAAGGTCAGATATAAGGAGAGGGATGAGCTGGAACTCAGAGGGAAGCACTCCTGATGGAGCAGAGGAGAATGAATGGCCCTTGCGCAGGGACAAGAGAGGTGTGTGCCTGGAGGCAGAAGGGAGTACAAGGTGAAGCTGAGAAACAGGGAGGGAAATTCTAGATGTCTGTAAGATGAATAGCAGTAAGTTCAGTAGGAAGCCTGATAGGCACAACCACCATAGCAGAAATTTCTCCAGCACACACACTGTGCTCCCATGCATTAATCTCTCGTTTCTCAGCCTTCCCATTCAGAGCTTTGAGCCTTGTGAACTGTACCTGAGATGCTGGGCTTGGCTGGAGATCCAAAACGGGGCGCTGTCAGTTACTGCTGTGGAGCCACAGACTCTCCCACTTAAACACACGAGCCCTTCTCCAGCCCCAGTGGTTCTGCTGCAGGGGGTAGCAGGTCCCCACGCTGTAAGTCCTCTAAAGGTAAGGCCTGTGTGTGGCTGTACACAGGCCAAATGTCAGCTACATTTTTGGGCTAACATGTCCAGAAGCACTGAAGTGATTCAGAAGCCTAAGTAAGTCCCCAGCAGTTTTGATTTCTATGCCGTCTCCAAATTGCTTTGACTTTCAGAGACACTACAGCTATTCAAATGTTTATCACTTCTAAAAACACTCCCTGTGGTGCTTAGCAAACACCGCTATATTCCCTCTTCAGGGGACTGGGGTGAGTAGCATCCCGCTTCTCTTGAGAAGTGAAGACCTTTCCCCTCCTGCTATCCCTGCTTTGGGGAGAAAGTGTGCAGGTTTATTTTCTGGGCCTTCCTGAAGTTCCTTGTTCTTGCCAGGTGCCTGTTCCCCCTTTTAATTTTGTTTTCTTCGACCCCTTTCTAACACTTTTGCCTTTTAATTTGGGTGGGAGGCGGAAGAGAAATGGCTTTTTTTTGTTCCCCTTCATTATGGCAGAGAATGGGGGATGGAGGCAGGCTTTCCTGGACTTTTATATTCAAAATACCTATAAATAATTAGTTGCAGGGACCTCGCTTCCCCCTCCTTTTAAGGCCTAATTTAGGTTCTTTATCAAAATGATTTAAAATGCCTTTCTCAGTAGGAAGCCATATTTCAGAGCTTTTATTTATTAGACTTCTCAAAAAGTGTGTTTTTAATGCACATCCTGACTTTCTGCCAAAACTGTCCACTGAAACATTGGGACTGGAGCAACTCTTTGTATAGGGAGTTATATTTATAGGATTTTTACATATTGATAAAAAACAATTCGTCTAAATAAATCATACGCAGAATTGGCACATAAATCTCCCAGTCTTCACTACACACTGTACTATATTACCATCCTGACAGCCTCCTCTCAGATATAGGAAAACTTTTCTCATGGTGTACATTTCTTTAGCTTTCTTAAAGTAAAGAATATCCGTAGTCTTCCTGAGCTGCACTGGTTTGTTGTTTTGAGCTGTAGGAGTTTGGGGTGTGGATTTTGTTTCATTACGTAGGGACAGGAAAACCGTACTATATTTTAAGGAAGAGTAAGAAAGAAGGACAGCCCTCAATGCTGCATAATGTGTGAGGACTTCTAAGGACTAAAGCAAAGTCAGATTTCATAGTAGAAGCTTGGATGTCTGAATGTTATTGTGAGCCCATTGTGGCACTGTGAGGAGATCACTTCCTTCTGTTCTAAGAAACAACATTCTGGGACATCCTCTGTCCCCCTTCCAAACTATTTCCTGCTCTCAGAGCAGAAGCTACAGAAAGACAAACAGCCTAATTATACTAAGCACATACAAATCCATAAACCAGACTATGCAAGAGTAGATTCATGGTAATCCTCTGGAAACCTACAGCAGAGATAGCTTTGCCTGGCTGTACTTTGAGCACCTCTCATTACAGATGCTGGGGATGTGAGAGCCTGCTCTTAAAATGAAAGTTCAGTCTTTCCCAGAGCTGTTTCAAGAGCCATGGCTTTCCAAAGGGATTTTGTAGTACCGGGACCATCACTCCAGAAGGCTCTGGTGTTTCTGACCAAAGGGCTCTGACATCCAGGCAGTGCTTGTGAAAGTTCAGAGTTTAGAAACTGGGAGCTCTGTAATAAATCATTGCAATAAAAGGTAGAACAGATTCTAGCAAGTGTTCAGTCACTCAGCATGGTGCCACTTAGAGGCAGAAGACCTTAAAACAACCAGCAAGATGTCTGCAGAAGAAACCTCTGCTGCCAGCTCTCAGCACTCTGTATCCTGTCATTTGACGCCTTTCATCTCGGGTTAGTTCAGCAGAGGGGCTGCAGTGCAGGCTGGGTCAGGATCAGAGCCTGGGCACTGCTGACGAGGTTCAGTTCAGACACTGCATGGGAAAGGGCTTGTGCCGTGCACCAAATGAAGAGAGGCCTCAGGAAACACTTGGAGCTAATAGCTTGTGCCATACCATGCTGTGTAACCAGCTGCCCCTCATGGTTTGGGGCTTTCAGGTAGGTAGGGGTAGCTAGTGCAGATGGGCCCATTCAGCAGTTCCAGTCCCCTCCCATGGTTCAGAGATCAGGTGGGATGTGCAGCTGAAGAGCCACCAATCTCCGGGGGTTACTGGTCACAGTGGTGAAGTAGCAGAGCCCACCTCCTCAGTGGGCCAGTGTGCACTGCGTAGTGAGGAAAGCAGGTCATGATCTGCATCTCCTTAGAGTGTGCTCTGCTGTCTGGGAAGCCCCATATATCCAAGTTAAACATCTTTTTCCTCCAGATGAACTACTGGAACTATTGAGATAATTTTCTTAGTTGAGAAAAACAGTAATATATAAATAGGCTTTGACAATAGGGAAACCGAGGCAGTAAGGTGCAATGGCTGACAGGAGTGTCACTGGTCCTCATGCAGGCAATGGCCTCAGAGCGTTGTTCAGCTGCCACACAATCTGCCATTGGGAGCACACCTGGAGAAGGAAAACAAACACTGAGACAAAAAAAAACACAATTAAAATGCTTTCCCAGCAGGGATTATTACTGTGGGAGAAGGGGAGTTCTGCTCTTTGGCAGCATGTCATGTCATAGCAGCAGTTCATGGTTTTACAGGTAACTTTCATGTCTCTCTTTGGCCAGTTCTGTTTGTGAAGGGGTGATGGGATTAATCTGAGTGTTCAGAAATAAGTGCACTTGGACAAGGAGAATTTAAATCTGTATTTATTACTATTTATTGCAAGTAATTTTGTTCATAAACAGATTAAATATAGGCAGCTAGAAAGCAATATATACCAGTAGTAATCTTAGTGAATGATGACTCTAATGTTTTTCTTATTTAACATTCAAAGACAGTGGTTACATTTTACCTTAAAATGTATTTCATAAAAGGGCAGAAGCCTTTTAAAATACATGCAGACTTGCCTCAGGAGAACAAATTTGTTTGGATGATAAACAAAAGTTCTGGTTTCAGGTTGATTTAAAAAGGAGAAAAAAACCCAAACTTGAAATATATGTGAATGTCATAAAATATTTCCATGTACTTTCAAGAATAATTGAAGCATATGTACCCAAAGTGTAATACTTTTTATAATGGTTTCAGACTAAATTATCCATTATATGAGACTAACACATAAAAGCCTTTCTCTACATCAAGTGATAGATCAAAGGGAGGAACGATGGCTTGTCCGCATGCATAAACCACACCTCTCGAATTCTGAGAACAAGGATATGCAGTCTGCATTTTAACTACATCTCCATGACATGAAACGGTATTCTCGTGTCTCCTACTGTGGGAGAGTCAGGTAGTCCTGGCTACAAAGATTTCCTTTTACATTTCTCTTCTTTCCCCTCTTCTATTTTTTTTTTTTTTTGTTCTATCTTATGGCTGACATTTCAGTGACTAGTCCCAGGTGAGTTTAATTGGAAAACTAAACTTCACTCAGTTCCTCCCCTAGCAGTGGGGAAACCTGTTGAGAAGGGAGTGTAATTCTCAGTTATTTCATGGCAGATCTATGAACCCAGCCCTGCAGCCTGGGGGAGGCTGCTGGGCACACACATGCTCCTGCACAAAGCCTGAGCAGCTTCAGTGGCACACAGCGAGGACACCTGAGGACTGCATGGCCTTAATGGTTGGGGTACAGGGCTGTGAGTCAGACCAGCTCCTCTCTACTGGCTGCTTTCTTGACTTCAGAGGAATTTAATACTTCATGTTCCTCTTTCCTATCTGCAAAATGAATCTGGTAGTATTTCCACCCTCATAGGGATTGCTTACCTTCTTTGTCCACCTAAAATGCTTTTCTTTATGTAGATGCTTTGAAGAACACAAATGTTGAGCATTATGGCTGGTAAGCAGCATGGGATCGCTTTAAGATACAGATCAAGAAGTCTCAGATTTTGGGGTACTTTTTTGCAAGTTTTTCCTCCTTACTTCCATATTAGCAATAAGAAATACAGGCTCACTGGTATAGTGACATAATTAAAGATGCTTGTGTTTGAAATCTGACTGCAGTAGAAAATGGAAGCTGTATAGTTTCATAGAAGTATATCCCCAGATCTGGTCTTCCAGACAGCAGATTGGATGTTAGCCTAGCTATTCCCACTAACATCTGGTTCGTGAACACTGATGTACTACATGATCAGAGAATAAAATTCCTGAAGAGAATCCATTCTCACCAAAATGTAAACTTGCCTTTTATTATCGTCATGGTTGCTAAACAATGTGAAGTGCACTGGGGAAGTGCTGAGTTGAGGCACCAGAAGAAGAGGCTGCGATCATGAGAAGGTTGAAACTTCTCCTCTGATCATTTCTGACAGCTCGAAGTGGTTCTTCCACAATTGGAACCACTTGTGCTGCTTATTAATATAATGAAACTTATCCTCCAGCAAAAACAGAACCAAAGGTTGACACAGGAGTGGAGGGAGAGGCTGAAACCTGATCTGGTTAGGGATCCCTTAAAGATGATGGAACTCTAATGAAATCCAGTCTGCTTCCTACCTCCATTACATCTCCCACTCCCAGTCTGTCTTCACAAGCTAAAGTGGAATAATTCCTCCTTCCTCAGCCAAGCCAAACCCACCATTGTGCTCGAGTATCAATATATCCTAACAGCATCTCATGTCTTCGGCAGCTTGGCCACTTTCGTACCTTTCCTAATTATGAAATTCTTTTGTTTGGATTCCAATAGGCACTGAAAGGTCTCATTTCATAGTAGCCTTTTAATTTCCATTATTTTTTGCTACTTTTTTTCCCCCCCGTTTTAAGAGTAGCTCATAAAAGATAAGTGCTTGCTGCATCTTCACTGTGGAGACAAACACTAGTTGAGAACAGGAAAATATGCACTTTTCCATTAGCAAATGAGTACAGAAAAGGTGTGCATTGCATTTTGTACCTTGTTGGTTCTGTGCTGCCAGAACGGGGATCCTGAGCTGTAAAGGCAGAAAGTACCCTAACAATTAAAAGAACAACCAGCACCACCTGAGCTCTTCAGATATTTAAAGAACAGGGCAGGGGAGCAGCTAACGAGAACTGTAAGGCTAAGCAGAACGAAGTGTCAGAGTTGATATAACTCATTACATTTAAGTGGAAAATAAGGGATGAAAGTGTAGTTTAAAAATAATAAGAAGAATAATAAAGGAAATACCCAGGAATGAGTTTACAGAAGTGCAATATTTTCTCTCAAAGCCGTAAGGTTAGCAGGTTGGTATCCCAACATCTGTGACTCATTAGGGGCATTGGAGATGGCAGGTGGCTTTAGGAAATGGAAACCTTACAGGGCTTTACAAATACTTTCTGTAGTTAGGCAAAGTTATTTGATTTATTCTCAGTGGTTTTCATTCTATAGCCTGGTTTAATATCTATCAACTTGTCTTAATCCACGTTAATATTTTCTTATAGACACAGTGTTGTGCAAATTCTCCAATCAGATTCCTGGAAGTTGCCCTGGAGAATAATAGAGTTACTGGGTTTACACTACTGAGGGCTGTGTTAAGGTGAAGAACATAAATCATGGCATTTAAAAATGCCAGTCAAGTCTTTCAGACAGTAATGAGATCAAGAACCAGATCTGATCATATTTGCTCCTGACAATTTTAAGAAGACCTATAATTTCTATGTACTTCAACCATGTGTGGTCACATTGAAATTGTATGTCTGTATTTAAGCAGCCAAAGCCAGAAAAAGCCTTCCTCCTTCACCACTGGGCTTAATAGTGTCACATGCTCAAAGAATGAGCAAGGAAAGCTAAATGCACCACGTGGCAGTCCTTTACACAGGCCACCAGCTCCACAGAGGGTACATAGCTCCTCTGGCTTGGACAGCAACCAGAACTTATCTCTGGGAAGAGACAACCAAGACAGGGAAGTAAATCCCATGGGAAACGGCTGGAACTGCTTGACAAATCAAACCAACCTACAACAACTGGCTCCTTCAGAAATAATCATAACGCAATTTGCAGCTGACAGTAGCATGGCTAATAGACGATCCAGGGCAGGCAGGAGTTAAAAGTTGCCATTCTCTTTCCCAGATAGTGTTTCTGAGGAGCAAATACCACAGCAACCCCACCATAGGTTTGTTTTTACTACAGAAGAAACATCAGCATTCAGCCAAACCTTCCCATTCTCTGCTATTGCAAAACTAGTCCTGCAGTGCTGTCTGAGATGTTCTAACCTCAGCACTCATCCGGATCCATTTCCAACTATGTGTGTGTGTGTGTGTATGTTCTTCCACAGATTTATTTCAAATCTCCTTTCCTGAAGCTGTTCAGCATTCTGATTTATAGGATTTTCCTAAGCTTCACATAGCCTTTCCTTTTCCATACAAAATGTGTTTTACTACTTTGTATTTTGTTCCCAAAGAAATAGATTTTATTGGACAGGGCTTCACACATAGCTGCATAACGTTTGTCTTATGGATTTTTGTATTAAACCACTTTAACACTTCCGTAGACCTGAGGAACTCTGCAAATACTGTGAGTGAAATGCCCTGTGCTGCTTCTTGCATGCTTTGAACTGAGCACAGTGAACTTTGCCTAGTTACTCAGCTGGCACGTGAGCAGCCTATTTGCAATTCATAGAGAGAAAGAGAGAGGGCCTGATCCTGCACTTAGCAAAGCCAAAGGAAACCGTGCTGCTGAGAGCAGCAAGACCAGCAGCAAAAATCATAATGAGTACTTAGAGACGGTATTTCACAATAACTGTAATGTGACAATCATGATGAAGTAGGTTTGTTTTTTTTCCAGAGGCAGTGTCTGAATTAATGGGATCTTTCCAACTCACTCTCCTTGAAATGGTTTGCAAGAGCTAAAATAAATAAATAAGAAGTCTCGGATACTTCTCCATTGTTAGGATTTATGCTCATTTCATAAATAGCTGTTACGTTTTGAAGTTCTTTTCCCCCCCCCCATCATTGTCATCTTCCCTTCTTTATTGTAGCATGAGTAATCTAATTTTTCTGCATAGCGTGTTGCAGTTTGATAGACAGATCTCTGAGGGATGCCGTATGTGTCAGCATCAGTGAAAATGACTTCTGAGGTTGGCTCACACCCCCACGCGAGCACGGAATCCAAATCACCCCAGAGTTGCACATCCTCCTGCCCCACACCTCACTGCTGGATAATGTATTCGTTTGCCTCTGGCAAGAGAAAAAAAGTGAGATCCTCCATTGCATACTGATGTCATGGGGAAGGAGCCATAATTGGGACTGGTCACGTGTTTAAGGGACTGTAAGCTGCTTTTTGCTGTCTGCGTGGATAAACTTCAGCTCTCTTGATCTGCACCTATAGATATCACGTACTTGGAGTATACGTCAGGTTTGGAGACGGAGCAATTCAGACACATTACACCAAAAAAAGAAAGAAAGAAATGCTAATAGGCTGCAGGCTCCTGGGTTTTTCTTTTCCCCAGAACCTGATCACAGCGGCAGGAGATTTTTATTTGACTTATCACTACTTTGGTTTATCAGTAATAATTTATGGCACGTGCAATTGCATTCCCAGCTTTAATCAAGGACACAGCTTTCACATCTACAGTTCTAGCTGGAAAGCACTCCCAAATCAGCTTTCTCCTTTTCACAGGCAGATGCAGACCAGGACAGTGGGATTCCTGCTTTGGCTGCCTCTAAAGCTTTATTGCTCTGCTTGCAAGTTGAGAGAATGAAGTTCCCATGTTTGTTGCCTCATTCCCTCCTCCCAGCAATACACCTAAACAATTTGGGCACCAACACTTCAGTCCTCACATGAAGCATAGGAATACTTCCAGTGTCTCATCTGTTTCCAGTTAGGCCCTAAGCACACTCCTGCCCTTTCTTCCTACTTCTAATAGCTTATATAGATCTGCTGAGTCTAACTGGGGACTCGGGATGGGCTGCTTCTGGTACCAAATCAACATTCAGTCTACTTGACCTTCAGCCTGAATAACTGCAAGGAAGAACACAAGGCTTTGTGGCCTTATATCTTAACCCATCCTGATATGCTTCATTAGTAGCATGTAAATAAACTGCCTTATTTGGAGCACTCTGTTCCTGACATAGAACTCATTTAGCAAATTTAATTTTGCAGATCACGTGCATTTCTTACATGACAAGGAAGTTGTGAAGATGCATCTTATCAGAGAAAAACCACCAACAAAAGCAATCCTAAGGGAAACCATCCTTCTTTCTCTGTTAAGGTGGGAGCCCGAGGCCCAGTCCCAGCCTGGCATTAGCCATGTATGACACTAGGCATAGCTTCACTAGCAAGCTCATAATCACCCCTATGTTTCCTGGCATGTCTCAGGTAATAATGTTGGTAGATATCAATCATATCTTAAGTACATAAAACTCAACTATGATGTCGCAGAATACAGAGGCTGCTCAAATCCAGTCCAGGCTATGAACTCACAATCCACTGTTTACTTAAAGTATATAGAAAACACTTGACCTCTTCTCAGTGGCAACCATGTGGAAACACTAGATGATGAAGGCCTTCCTTGGATTTCATAGGAATCATATTTCAACATTATTATCTCCTCTAATTAAGGCCAACAGTCACATACTCCCAGCTTTCTACTCACCCTGCTCCTCCACCAAAGTAGGAGGCACACATCCTGCTGCAGTTACCTTGTATGAAACACATGGGGACCAATTTGTGCCTCTGTAGTTCCAAGGGGTGAACAAAGTCATGGAAATTTGGGGCATTGCTGAACCAAATGTAGTTTGTGGGCTTTCATGGTCATACACCAGGATAATGACCAACCTCTAATAGAAGAAGGGAGGTGGGGAGTAGGATTGCTTGCAAATATAATTGCACTACTAGAATCTTCCCTAACCCACAGCTCATATTCCCACCAAGTAAGAAAGGTGTGAGAGGTTTCTGAAGGAGGATGGCAGAGAGCAAATCTCATCTCCCTTTGCGACAATGTAAGTGCTAATTGCAGGCAGGATGCAAGGGGCTAACTGTCAAAGAAACCCAGAGACATTTCATATCCTTGCTTCCCTGGAAAGATGTACTTCAACTTTGCTGTGCCTTGACTCAAGCCCTGGCTGCATCTTCATGAAAACCCACATCACCCTCAGTGGGGGACAATCAAGGAATGCTAGTACCCCAGCCAAGGCTGCTGCTGCAGGATGGCAGAGGACACCTGTAATGCTATAATATGATGGAAAGTACAGCAATAATAGCAGGGTTGTAGTCTCTGGCTGTAGAAAAGAAGGACAAATACAGCAGCCATCGATACAGAAATAATGAAGGCACTTACCCCCCCCAGAGAGCCTCTGATAGGTACAGTTCTCCAGTGAGATACCCTTGTCTTCACTGCCAACCTTTAAATAGGTCTGGGAAGGGGTGGATCCTGGCTTTATTGCCAGGATTGCATTGCATGCACCTGAGCTCTCCTGGGTTGGCCCTGCCTTCACACCAGGTGCCCAATCATTGCTTCAGGCTGTGCCTTAGCATTTCTGCTACACCACCTCAGGCTGAACAAACACGTTCCCCTGAACACAGGGCATGTGAGGACTGTGCTTATACTTAGAAAGCCCTAGTAACTTTTAGGAGAAGTATACATCCTGATCACCAATTATACCATTTCTACAAGAAATATGAACTTTGATTATGAACAATGGATACATTCTTATTATTATTCAGCACATAGCAGCTGTGAATGGTTAATAATGAAAGGGAAAGATTCATGAAATAAAACTCTGTAAAACAAAATTGAGCCAGGCATCTTCAGACCGTGGTATTTATTTAGGCTCGTAGCCGATGCTCTGCACTCTTTCCCTTTGGACTGGCCTGTTCTCCTTTCTCACACACAACAGAATATCATTTTCAGAAACGAGCTAATGCTCTTAAAAATATATATATAAAAGACCAGAACAAAACTAACAGAGTTGTGCCCTGTGTGAGATTGTCTTGACCCCTTGCAAAGGCAGCTGTGCAAGCCAGATCCTCATCACCTCCCTCAGTACATGCTTCCAGCCTTTGCTTGTGCTGAGTTCAGTCACAACTGCAGGTGCAGGATTAGGCCACTTGTTTTCTTTAGAGAATAACAGCGCCGAAACATGATTTATTTTCCCCTCTATGCTGGGTTTATAACTAGCTGGAAATGGCTCCTTTCTCCTATAGCTGAAGTGGGGCACATGGAATAAGACTGAGCCTATTGCTAGCCTGACTCCCCTTAGGTATTGTGAGAATCAGTGCACAAAGAGAGGGGTATCAAAGAGAGTTCTTGGGTATCAAAGTAATACGATCACGGGAGTTAGGTACAAAAATAAAGCAGAAATTACTTAAGACTGTGTCAGCTACTAAGGATTACTGCTCATTTTAGAACTTCTGCCTCTTTACAAACTGGGATTGTTTCTAACATGTAACTTCAGCCTCCCAGCTAAAATGAGTGTGTCAGCAAGTCTCGCAGTGCAGCACAGCATACCTTATCTCTATCGGTGAAAAATCAAAGGCTCATTTCCAGCTGTGCCCGTGAGCACTATTTGGTCACTGAACAAAGCAACTGGCACCTCATATCCAACCTCCCGAACGATCCCAGCCTGATTCAGGTGCACAAACAAGTGCAGAAATGAGCTCCATGCGCAGAACACGTTGTTATTCAATCAAGCCTTTAATTGTAAATGTTTTAAGCAAGGAATTGCCCTGTTTTATGAAAGTGTGCTCAGCATTACTCCGCCGTGGACATCTGTCATTCAGCAGGAGCCACCCAATAAAAGTACTTAAAATGTTCTGTTCCTCAATTAAAATATAAAACAGAGCTGTTTAGGGGCTTTTATGAGGTGATTTCTGTTTACCTGACAGATTTCCACACTGGAGGAGTGCAGAGTGGGATTCCAGTTTCTGATCAGAAGCAACCACTCTACTGAATAGTAAAGCTCCAGTTCTGCTTTATTCTTTTTAAACTTTAGGAACACCTCTTCCAGATTGAATCTGGCAAATCCTAGGAAAAAAAAAAAAAGCCTATTTTGCTCTGACCTGAAGCAGCCTGTTATGAGGAGGATCAGGACTATGATGAAGCAAGAGAACTCCATCGTCCCCTGATGGAACACTGCATGAATGGTGTCGTGGTTCCCCTGGTCTCCTAACCTGTGTATGGCTTTGAACAGAGACCTTTCTTTTTCCCTCCTGCTATTCAAACAGAATTGTGCCATACGCTTCTCTTTCTCTTTGTGTGAGAGCCTCAGAAACTCACCTGAGATGACAAGTGCCTCTTGCCACTGCTAGTCTGGCCACTGCAACCAGGTCTGTTTTTAATGGCCCTCATTACAGGTGACACTTTCCCAGTACCGGTGCTGCTGCACCTGTAATGATAAGACTCTGAGCCATCAGGTACAAGATGCACCCACGTGTACCCTCACCAGGATTTCCCTGTTACTCAGCAGCAGCTTTACTCAGCTGTATCCCACCCCACTGTGGTATGTTTCCTTGCTGAACTGCATTTGGAATAGCTCTGACAGCTCATGCCAGAGGCTGATGAGCAAGGAAGTGCTGTACCAATCCACCTTCAGCCTGGAAACTACAGAAAAAGTTCTGCTTTGTGTTATGCATGGCATCTGGAAAAGCAGTGGTTTGCTCCAAAGTCTCCTATGTTTCATCCTATGCAGGGCCCGCTCACTCCATCGTATCTAGTCAGCCCTGGGATGAAGGAGGATGGCAGTGTGGTGATGAGAACATTGAGTCCTTTCAAGATGAACCCTTTGACATTGAACCTTAAAACAAAGCCATCCAGCTCCTCCCAGGTAATGATTTGTGAAGTAATTCTCCCCTTCCACCACTGTTACCTGTTGTGTTACTCTTCATCACACTGGGGTCACACAGATGGGCTCCAGCACCACAGGCAAATGAAGGACAGAGCTCATGGTGCTGTACTGACGGGGGTGAAAATCTTAGTCCCACTCTGCTTCTCCCTACAGCTCCTTGTGGTTGCCTGTGGCTCCACGGAACCATCACATCAAGTAACGAACCTCAAGGTGAACCAAACTGGGATTCCACACACGTCACACCAGCCCTCCTTTGGGAAATGCAAACCTGTCCCAGGAGTCTCAGGCGTCCTGTGTTCATCCTGCATCGCCTCGTTGAAGACATAAAACTACCTGCTGCTGAGGTAAAAATAATTAACAATACTAAGGCTCCTGATGGTGATTCTCTGCTCGGCCGTCACTGTAATCTTCCATGAGAAATAAGATTTCCTTTTAAAATAAAGGAGAAGAAAAGCAAACTGAACCCCTGAACAACTGCCTCTTGGGTTTTGCATGGCAGATACAGGGAGGAGGATTTCTGCCTTGAACAGCACTGCTCAGAAAATGCTAGGAAATCTTATTTAACTCAATCTGTTGGGCTTTTTTCCTCTCCAACAGCAGCACAAGGATGAGACATTAGTCCTCACTGTGATACCCCTACTGTCAGTTCAAGTCAGATTCTTCCTGTTACTTCTGTACCCTTTTGTAAGCATATCGATTACACAAGTGAGTTCTTGAGTTCTTGGGCACTAAATACAGTCACACAGTGGAGAAAAGCATCCCAGTTAACGCAGAATTACACGTGTGCTAAACATAGCAGGGGACGAGAATAAATACTGACATGCAATTCAAAGCCACAACTTACGAGCTGTGTATTTTACTGCAAGGCACTGCTTTATGCTATTAAAAACACAGCCTGCATTTTAATTTCCAAGCTGTGGCAGAATTGCCATCTTTAGGCCACTTTCAAACACACCAGAATATTTCACAATAATCCAAAATCCAGTGCAAGCCCCTCCCTCCCCCGTTCATTTTTCCCCTTTGCATTATGAATGCTGTGAGTAAGGACTGCCTGTTTCACAGGGGGCTTGGTATCACAGAAAGCTGGTTGTTGATCTCTGGATGCCTGCAGGCCAGCAATCTGTGCTACAAGTTACCCCTCTTAAAACAAAATAAAAAAAGACAAGTGGATGAAACTGGTACAAGCATCTGTAACAGCCTAATTGGACCCTTGTGGGCAACACAGCAGATAGAAAATTAAAACAAACAAAACATGTCATTGTACAACTGTACTTTCAGGACCGTTATCACAAAGGGATCTGTCTGGATTTTTAGTTTTGGTTTGTTTTGTTTAAAAGGACCTAATTATGGCCAGAGCTGGAGTACCACGAGTCTGTTTTCATCTATAAAGAAAGGATATTTTGCCTCTGAACCTGAGAAATTGTTAGAAGTTGGTAATTAGTATGACTTGTTAATAGAGTTTGGCTGTGATTAAGCTGTGATTGAGTGTGAGTTTGGTTCTTGTCAATGCGAATGCCTGTAAGGTTGAGAGATGTTTAATGAGACACCTGTTGTCAGCAGCACCCAGTGGGCTTTGTCACGCCTGATTGGAATTTGTACTACAGAGCAGGAGTGATGCAACTCTGAAACACAGCAGTACATGGGCACCTGGCGGAGCACGAGGGGGCTGAGGCCTGAAGGAGGGTCAGACCTGTGGGGTACAGTGCCTGGCTGAGAAGGGCAGCCCCTCAGTGAGGGTGGGCTCTGCAGTGCAGCTTTGCAGCCTGTGGAAAGTTGTTACTGAGTGCCTTGGGGACAGGCTGTGTCCAGCAGGCCAGGTGATGCTCTGCAAGCTGAACAGTTGCTCTGGCTCCAGCCGTGGTATTTAATATGATAAATCCTCCTTGTCAAGAGCTATGCGATTATGTCTGACTTGGGGAGTGCAACAGGCAAAAACTGCTGACATCTTAATTTATCCCCTGTGGAGTTTTAACATTTCTCTCCTTGGCAAAAGGCAAGTGAGAGGATGCAACCAGGTATGTTTAATGCCTCTCCAGGTGCTACCTTCTTGGGTAAGCAGCAATACTGGAGCTCTTCAAAATGTTAAGGAAAGGCTCTGCTCAGCCATGGTCTGTTCTGTCATCATCCTCAAGCAGAAATATCCCAGTGAGCAAACTCAGTATCTCCTGCGATTAGGCCAGCAAGAAAGTTTCTTTTGAAGACTGCATTTTTCAGTTAGAAATCAGCATAACTTTCCACATGACTCCATGTGGCTACTCCACACACCAAAATCCAGGTCTGACCCTAAGTTTGTATATTTGGATCACATACATAAAATATTATTTCCCCAAAACATCTTTTAGCATTTTCAAGAGGCTCCTATTTAAAAAAACACCTCAGATTTATATGAAAAAGGACAAAGAGGCTGAAAACAGTCAAGCTGGTCACTTTCACAGTCTTTCAGTATCTGAGGACTGACTTGGCTGGGAACAGAGCAGAAACATTTCAGCTTGTCCCTGAGGAAGGATCCAATGGCTTTGTGATGAAGCTGAGCAACCACTGGATGGCATTGCTCTACACAAATGTACCTGTGAGCACATGCAGCTGAGTGTGAGCAGGCTGCTTCGCCAAGGAGATTAATTCAGACCCGAGAGGCTCAGGCTGCTGTGACCTTACCAATCCTTTAAATAATAGTCGGGCTTCTCGTAGCTGTCTGGCTCTGAGTTCTGGACACCCTTTCATTTTAGTTTAGATCAAATATTCAGCCAGATTTTTATACTCTTCCTTCTTATGAGAGGGGAAAAAATCATTTGTAGCTTGTGATCATATCAAAGTGAGTCAGGGCAAGCACACCCAGCCAGCAAGTTCTGCCTTTGCACAAGTCCTGGTCCTGCAGCCGTTCTGGCCGAGCAGCTCCAGCTCCCAGGGCTCAGCACGGTGCCAGTCATCTAGGCTGCTGATCTGTGTGTAAGGAGAAAAGCAGAACTAAGGGGGAAAAAAACAACGAAAAAGAACCCTGTGTGCCAGGCATGTATGGCTTTGGTGTGGGCCGTAGTTTTGAGATGAGGTTATTATCCCAAGTGCGGTGCCTGCGCTTGTGACAGTGGCCTCTCAGCACACATAATACAACTCTGCCTTCTGCTACAGCACTTATTGATAAGGAGTCAGCTGGTGGCCAAATAACCTGATGTTCATATTTTCCCCTGGGGTCCGTGTTTCTTTCATTAACAGCACACTGCATTGGCCTAGTTTTTTTAACGACTACATCTGGCCAAGCCTATCTGAAAATGTCATTGGCCCAGTTCAGGCCCAGGAGAAATCTGCTGATGGCTTTGGAGAAGCAGCAGGATATTTGGAATTGCAGCCCCACAGAAGGTGGATCTGAAGGGGAATAATGCAGGATTTTGGAGAGTCAAGTTTAAATTAACTGACACCCATAGTCTGCACATCTGTCTTCAAATTAGGATATAACTTACAGCTGAATCTTGTATACTGACTGTTAGGTAAAGATTTCTGAGCACAGATTGCCTATTAGTCTTGCCCCAGTTTTGACTGATCTAACAAATTTAATAATCATAGTCATTTGGGTAAATCCACTTAAACTGGAATTAAAATGTCACGGTCAGTTCAAGTCCTGCAGCAGCTCCTACACGTTGGTTCTCAGATCTGTGCCCAGACCCTGTTACACCCACCTTCTTAAGTACTGGAGAACCAGCAGATCACTCCATGGTGTGATAGCTTCCTGTCTCCTGTTAGGAACCATTGATGGAGATTTCTCATGTCACCCACAGCCCCTGCGAAGCAGCACAAGCCTTCGGTGGGTTCAGTGATTGTAGCCTCTTTCCACTGGCATAGAAGGAAAAGGCAGTTTGTTCTGAACTTCAGGGCTGTGTTTGAACAGAGGCAGGATAAGCATTTAAGCATCGTGTTTAGCAGTGGAGAGTAAAAGAATGAGGCATAAAAGAAAGGGTGTTCGTACAGACCTTCCATTGCACAACAGGTTGTGTCTGGGAAGTATTTCCTTGCACCCAGCATTTGGAGAGGGATGATAGAAATCCTGAACAGGGCACTCGCTTCTGTAAGACAGATTGTACAGGCAGTCAGCTCAGCATGCAAATTTGCCCTGGATTTTTCTAGAGTCACAGCAACTTCCCAGGCCTCTAAAAAGTCAAGGTGACCTTCGAAGGGGAAGTCCAGAGCATTGGTAGGTAATGGGAATTTGTAAAGAAAAAAATATAAGTGCTAGACTAATTCCAGCCCATTACAGAACTCTTAAGAAAAATGAACTGTATCTGCTGAAGTGGCTCATTCTGTTCAGTGGCACAATGTAATGGGGGATCTGTCACTGTCAGTGCTGCTCTTGTCTCACTGAAAGCCACGGTGCCTTTCACAACCACTAAATAAAAATTCAAGCCAGCTGTCCCACCTGCCGGAGCAGTTTCTATTCTGGGCTCCGGTGTGCTGTAGGTATTGTGCTCATTGATTAGCTGTGGCTTATTGTCCCTCGACATTGTTAGGGAATATTCCCTAGGTTATAATCGTTAGGACTGATAGAGGCAGAACATTTCAAACCTTGCTGCTGCAGTTCAGGCTGCTATTGTGCTGTGGTGCTGGGCTGTGGCTAAATCTGCAGGTCAGACTGTGGTGAGAAGCATTTTGATAGGAGATGAAAAGGAAACTTGGGAGAAGTTTCCCAAGTCAGAAAAGATGGGGGCCTCCCTGACTGTAGCTGTCAGTAAGGTGTTAGGGCAAGAGTAACACCCTTTAGCAATGACACAGCTGTTCCATTGGAGATGCTCACATGCAAGCAGGGGAGGGAAGAGCCTCATGAAATAATGAACAGAGCCAGTGACTATTCGTAAAAGGGACGTTTTTACCCCAAGAAGCTGAAAGCCTCTTCAGGCTGGTTATTTTAGTGGGAATAAGTTCAAAAACAAGCAGAGCTTCAGGTCTGCAAAAGAAGCTAAAATATTTACCTCTCTTTCTAAAGTCAGATTGGCTTCTAGGGAGGAGAATCACAGTGATAACGTAGATAATGAAATCTCTTAAGTGCCTTGGCAGAGAACGTGCAGATTAACACACAAATCCTTACCCAAAGAAGGCATGCAGCACTGAGTCTCCTCCCCTGAAAGCACTATGAGTTGTGACAGGAGTTAGCTCTGGAAGATTTAACAGTAGAAAGAAACTGGTATTTTGTCCATGATTGTCTTTCTAGGAAAGGAGTCAGAACAGTGAATTTCTCCCTCTGCTGCTTATGGGTAAAATTAGAAAATAGTAGTTTATCTTCAGCTTTCTGCTGACAAAACTGAGCTTGTCCAGTGCATCAGGATCCCCCAGGACAGCGTAATATCAAAGACTTCAGCTGGAAGCCTTAGCACATCAGGATGTTTAATACAGAGTTACACTTGGAAATTAGATTATGCCAGCTAAGGGTGTGGTTTTACAGTCAGCTTAAGCTGACTTGAGGCCAGGTTGCCAACAGCATTACTTCCCCATTAAACCTATGTATCCACGTGTATTCAGCCATGCAGTCCACTCCATGACTACACTTGGTTGGGGCTTAAACATGATGGGAGTGTCAGTCTGAGAGATGGGGGGTAAAATGGGATCACCCTTTCAAAGGGCATCGTAAGCTTAAGCTAATCAAGAACGGTACTGTGAAACTGAGCAGAAACAGGGAAGCTAAATCATTACTCTTAAATGCCACAGCCCCAAATGTGTCAGGTCTGTTACCTCCCTGCAGGATGTGGGACAGATGCCCACCTCTGCCCAGGCCTGTCCCACAGGAGCAGCCCTGCTTCCTCTACCTTAAACCACTCCACAGCCGTCCCACTGGAGCCGTTCTAGGAATGAAATGAGTCAGGCCCTGCCACTGGCATGCAGGGAAGCAACAGCAGCTACATCTGTTTGCTCTTCTCTGCTCTCAGGATCTGTGACATTGCTATCAGTACAGCCTGAAACAGAACGGGTGCGAGCTCTGGGGAAGAGTAGAAGGTCTGGATGGAAACAACAACAACCACAGGGATATCACCAGCCCCAGCGGGAGCAAAAATGTTGCTTTACCACTTCTGAGTGCAGCAGAGCATATGGACAGTCTGGGACTGTTGTCAGCAACCCAGAATGGGGTAGCTCTGTTCTGGCAAAATCCTTTTTTTGTCTTTTATGACCAAAGAATAGTTGCATGTTGGAAGCTCTGTAGTTGCTAGGGGATGAGCCATTAATATGTTGGCGACTCAGAAGTCAGCCAAAGCAAATGCTGAGATAAAATTACTTGTTACCACTTCTGTTTCACCCCAAGTGTGTCATCCAGTCTGCTTGCTCTGCTTAGGGTATCACTTGCACACTGTGCTGTGCTAACTTCTTTGTCCTTTTTGATTTTATTTGTCACCTTTCCCAACGAGGCCTCCAAAGAACAATATAAATGTGACAGCCTAGAAAGACTTCTTACATGATAAATCCCTGCTTACTGGCAGAGTAAGACTTCAGGCTGTTTTTCTCCTATAAAAAACTTTCCTCTGGTTACCTGAAAAGTAAGAGTGGCATAAAATGAGTGATGGTAATGATGAGAGCTGTGTTGCTAAATCAAAGTGTGGGAATGGGAATGCACCCTACAGAATCGTTAGTAATTCTGTGATGGGGCTTAAGGGTGTTACCCAGTTCCCAGCCCACAGTTCTCCCTGCCCAGCTGTTGGGTTAACTCTGCATTATCTTATTACAGAACAGTGATGCTTTTTCCCTTCCCTGCATTATTGTCCTACTGGTGTCAGTGGTGGCTTCTGGTCACCATCCCCTCCTAACAGGTGAAGGCTGTGGAGAAATGCTCCCCCTTTTATGCCTGCAGCCTGCTTCACCACACTGCTCAGTGCAGCCTGCAAGTCTTGCCCGTAGTGGTGGCAAGCACAGCTCTGGAAAGGTTTAATCCAAAACAGAACAAAGTACTCCTATTCCAAAATAAATACATCTGTAGATCTCCTGATTTTACAATGGCATTCACTAAACAATGGAGAGAATACAAGGTGAGCGCCTCTTAAGCATCCTCTTCAGCCTAGTACCCATCCATAAATAACATAAAGATGTATATATATATTTAAAGCCCAGAGTTTTAAAGCAGCTGCTCCCAGACCCTTCCAGCGATTCCCTAGACATGCCCCCTTTGCCCTGCTACACAAATGTATGGCTCCAAACCATTCTTCAGCGAAGTCGGTTCTGCTTTTCCTGTTGGTTTGCTTTAACCCACACCACTTACAGCTAACTGAGAAACAATACAAAGCCACGTTCTGTGTGACCACGTAGTACCCTGCAAACAACAGTATTCATTAAAAACTAGTGCAGGCACACTGCAGCTGCCAGCTTCTGTCTCCACTGTGACACAGACCTATTTTTTTTCATCCTAAGACTGAACAAAAGTCATAAACGGTTGCTTTGATCAAAAGAAATCTCTGCTAGAGTCTGTGGCTTGTTCACCCCTTCCCTTCATGGCAGCCACTGCTCATTTCGTTGACTGTTTGTTCTGCTGTACAGCTGGCTCTTGAGTAAGTCAGAGCAAATTCTGCACCGTACAGTAATACATTGGGAACGAATGTGTTGTTTCTATCGCTGGAAAACAATCTAGCTATTTTTGGGGACATGGGAACCGTATATGCTGAGGTGAACAACACCAGTATCTGTGAGTACCCTGCCTATAGTGTCAGTATGGATGTACCTGGACTTGTTCTTGTGTTATTGGTGTTGTAGATGCAAACAGCGTTTGTTTTAAAAATGTGTATTTAACAGATCAGAGCTCTGAAATAATCATCATCATCAATGTATCTTAATCACTTTGAAAGCTTTGTGAATGACAAGCCCATTTTCTCTTTACATACTGTGAGTATCCCTTGAATCAGATGATGAGGGTAGGATTCCAGTTGCAGTGTTACATCACCTCTGTCTGTTCCACAGCACACCTGGCGACTTCCAGTCTGCTCCACATGCAGATACAGTACAATATTAACCAGCCACATAAGCAGACGTCGAGGCTCAGAGGAACCAGGAATCCTGGGCTGCCATCCATAGAACCCGCTGACCTCCAGCAGCTGGATGTGTGAAGGAAGGAGCTGTGCCGTGGAAGGCCCAGATGAGTGTGTGGGTCACATGCTGCAAGCTGCCAGGTAACCAACCATCCACAGCTCACGACACGAGCACAGGCTGCGAGCCCTGTGGCACTGAATGTCCATTCTTGGCAGTACAGGTAACAAACGTTCTCTATCAGCGCTGAAATACTGCTTCGCATGCTTAACATGTTCTGAACTGTTTGTTTAAATGAAAGAGTGTTTTTCAAGGTAAGGAAGAATGAGACCCTTATGCTTTCTTTGTCTGGAAATATATGTATGTATATAATGGTTTGGAAAAAATAGCCCTGGTCATTCACACAAATGGAATAACTGAAACAGCATTAACAGCTATTGTTGTATATTGAGTATTGCTAGCTCAGTGATGAGAAGGCCTTGTTTAGAGAGGCTGAAGGAAGCAATTGGAATTCCTCAAGACGAGCTCCCTCTCACAGCACACCCCATCCAAAATCTCCTCCTTAACGGCTGCCCGGCTGACTTTAAACTGCCAACACCGACAAAAAGGGGATGTTGCATCTTTTATAAACAGCCTTTTGTTTGCCGTTCTGACACCTGCGAAAAGCAAAATTGTTATTTTCTTGCTGCTTGTTGCTAGTTTGATGCCCGCTCTGGGGCCTTACATCAGAGACACTGTTCAAAACAGGTTGCAGGGGTCCGTTTCCGTGCTGTCTGCCGATGGTGCTGCCTGAAGGAAAACCATGGAAACGGAGTTTGACAGGCTCACAGGGACCCACGGCTGCCAGAGCCGCTGCCTTTGAGCGCCTGATGAAGACATCACAGAGCAAACACAACATTAAAACGCTGCTGGCTGCTTTGCATCACTTAGAATGCAAATCTCTTTGTTCTGCTCGGCCCTTGCGTTTTGTAGCCGAGGAATCTGTGCTATCATCTAACATGGATTTGCTGACCTTTCTTCCCTCCCTGTCCACTTTTCTAATATATACATATATATATAAAATATTCTAAAAGATGAGCTTTTGTGGAAAGGAGAGTGGTGTGGGTCTGCACATTTGAAATAGCCCCTTTTTTTTTCAGTTCCTGGGATTTCTATGCACAAATTAAACACCCGTATTGCAGAGCAGGCTGGGTTGGGTTGCTTTGTTGCTCCCTGTGTATTATTTGACTTGGATTCATTTACATGGCAACTCACAGGGGTAGATTTTATGTCGTCTTTATGCCACAGATTAACAGGTAAAAGTAATCCTTCATTTGCACAGCACATCCCCTCCAACCCTTTAAGCTGTACCGATGAAAACAGAGGAGAAAAATGCAAACTCCCACCACCATAATACCTATTTTATAACTTCTTATGCTAAATTTAAGCTGTGTGGTTATTATTCTGCCCTTCGTTTGTAAGCGGCCTGTATTTTAACTGCAGTTTCTCATTGCAGTCACTGTCAGACTTTCAAAATGCCCCACACCTTTGTGCACAGATGTGGGATTTCGGTGGCTCCTGACAGGCTTTGCTATGCACAGGGAGATCAGGAAGGCTTTTTTGCTGGTTGGAGAAACCACAGTGAGCATCTACAGCAGGAAGGGGCTGGTGGGGAGACGTCAAACAAACCAGCTATTCTCTCAGAAGTGATAATTTGTCATTTCATTCTCCCTGTGCTGCGTAACTCACACATTACTTACGCTGAGAGAGGGCTATCATCGCTCAACTGGAAACAATACACGAAACTTAGAGCTGCAGCTTGCAGTCAGGAAATTATTTAAGCTCGTGTGTAAATCTGCCTCCACCACAGTTCAGTAAGGCTTAAATGGGCATTTAGGTTAAGACCATTCTCAAAGACTTTCCTAAGAATACAGATGCAGGTCTAACCTAAGTAGCTCCTCAGTAGGCTTTGGGAAGTTTGTTCTCAGGGGCTAAGGAGAGCAGTGTATGAATGAACCCTGCCCAGACTAAAGTCTTGGCACCAGATGAGCCCCTTCATGGGTGTATCTTGGGATTAGACCAAAATGAAGCTACTGGTTCTTGCTAAGACTTTCATCTAATAAAACTGGGGCCGCCGAGAGTAAGCCATAGAAAGGTCACAGTTTTGCTGCCCTCATCTCCAAGGAGATCAGTTCTGCAGCTGGAAACACAGGACAGACCCAGGGTGAAAGAGCTTTCCAAGTGATGGTCAAGTGCCATTGCTTTCCTTGCTGCTGCCAAGGGGATGTTGTTCAATGCCAGAGAAGAAGGGTCTGCCTAGACAGGGTTTCCAAGTGAGCAGTTGTTTTCTGCTTCTTGCACTGAGCTCAAGCTGCTTTGAATCTGTTTTGCTGCTGCAACCTGGGAAAAGGCACACTTAGCAGCATGGTTTAGCTGTCTCCGCAGAAACTGTTATTTGTGGGTGAAATCACCGTGCAGTTATTGGAAACAACAGCTATAAATCTCTATGTAAGTGCTGAGGCCTCATCACACAGTATTTTCCCAGTCTCCAAAATGATCCAGGTGCTCATTTCTCTCAGCTTCCTAAGTTCCTGATGGTTATGCAGTTCATTCTCTTTTTACTCTCTCTCCCACTCTTTTTCTTTCTTTTTAGGCTGACTCCTGGAAAGACCTTCTCTTTTCTTGCAGACTCATTGACTGCTTTCCTAACTCAGATCCTTGTGCAAGACTTTGTAGAAGTGACATTTACAAAAAAACCCACAATTTTGAGACCTCGTTTTTTTTTCCCCTGCCCATTGATGTCCTCTCAGTTTGAATTGCAGTGTTTAATTTTGACTGTGAGGCAAAGTTGGCAGTTTCCTGACTAACCCAATGTTAGATCAGAAAAAAGAATGAAAACCAGAAAGGTGCCTCGGAATGTCTAAGCAGAAGACAATCAAATTTCTGTGTCAAGAAGAGGGCAAAACCAAGGATGTGGGACTTGCATGAAAAATCTTGCAGACAGTTATTTTTTCCTCTTCCTTTATTTCACAGTGGGACAAATTCCACTTTTATTTCAGTTCATCTGTAAAACATGAGGAGCCAGCTGAGCGTAGCATTGGTTCAGAATGAGGGCAGCTGACAAGGGAAAGGTAAAAAGGAACCAGCAACTTCTGCAGTTCTCTCCAATAAATGTCTTCACTGGAAAAAAAAAAAAAAAAGGCAAAAAAACCCTCAACTTAACTTCTAAAGAATAGAGGGAGGCAGTAGGACATCATCTACCATCTAATACAACAGACTCCAAAGTGTAATTAATGCATCGATTCTTTATATATAGGGCATCACCTCCTGTTGTCTCAGGCTTTCTACACATAGATGATCATGTTGCCTTCTTTTATCTCCTTATGAAGGATTGCAGACAAGAAGGAAGCAGCTCTACGAGTCTGGGATCAGAGTTAATGGTTAAGACACGGATGCAGGTGGAAGAGAGAAGCATGGAAGAGCAGGTTGACTGAAGGCTGGGGGCAACTGCTTTCATTCACACTTAAGGCATCTGGTCTATTTTGAGGGTGAGTTCTAGCTCCAGTATTTGTTATATATATACTGAATACCACTCTGTGTTACTTTGATTCAGGGGCTGTGATATTTGAAGAGTAAAACCTGCAATTCACACACAAGCTTTCTAAACTTTTCCTCATTGTCAGAGACTTCGGAAAATAATCTTCCAAGAAAGCTGAAAGGATGCAGGTTCATCAGTTGCCTGTGATGCTTCCAATGGAGCGCTCATCTCCAGGTCCTTGCACCTAAAATTTTAGCTCTGTTTTTCCATCTCCTTGACACGTAGAAGTTGGATGGCACAAAGCATTTCCCAGGGAACTGTCCTCACTAATGGTGACAGTGCTCAAGTGGAGCCTGAATCCCATCAGCAGGAAAGACCCCTCCCATCCAGACGGCAGCACTGATCAGAGAGTTTGGGACTCCCAGTACGTTACAGTTTGCAAGTCTACAGCTATGAGACAGAGAGGGGTATTCAGAACAGCCTAATTAGTTGCATTTTCTTTTCTAACCCCAGTCAAAAACCAGTCAGACTGTGCTTTAGATTCTGACATCCTATTAAATGCAGAACACAGGCCAATAGCTTTCATTTTCCCTTGTGATGCTGCAGACTCTTGTTTTTATAGTTTGACAGAGAGACATAATTAGGCCTCAGAAAGGACAAGTCCAGACTATTAGTTCCCCACAGAGGCTCCATGGAAAATCAGAACCCACAATTACTCTCCACTTTCCCACTGAGGTAAATGTATGGATACCTGCTCTCCAGCATCTGATGTTCTGTTCACAACCCTTATGCCTATGACTTTACAGTCCTTTCACTTGAAGGGCACAAGGAAAAAGAGAGGAAGGACAGTACCAGTATTTGACTTTCCAAAGGGACAGGTGTACATAGAGGACAATAAATGACATTGCTAATACTGTAGGTACAATGCCTCTCAGCGACGCAGCCAGAGGGAAAAAGAAATTTATCTCCATATTCCTGCCCTCTTCATTATGGCCCAACAGAATTGGGTTGTCAAAATAATAGTAATAATAATAATAAATTAATTCAACTGCATCACATGTGAAGTGTACCAGATACGAGTTAGACTAAGCACAATTCTGGTAAAGCAGAAAGCATCACCAGGGCATGGCATTCAGTGACATTTGTTCATTGGGGTCCTTACCCATTCTCCTCATCTGTTTCTGAGTTAACAACAGCGTTGCTTTTTAGTTCTCAAAAACCAATAGCAAATTTACTCTCTGGATGCCTGTCTCTCTCTCAAAGGCAGTTCCTTAGTCTGCATTGCCAGGTGGTACATACCAGCTCCCACTTGGTCTTAGTCTCCAAATGCTTGGACAGTTTCTGTACATTTCCTGATGAGCTGCAACCTTGGACACATCTGACTGAAATGAGCTCTCATCCTCAATCTAACCATGGAGCACTGGTCCTTTGTTTGTTTTTGCAGTAGCATCATATTTTAGATGCATCTTCAGTTTATAATCCTCAGTAATCCTCAGATCCTGCTGTGCCTAGCCAGCAGTCCTTAATTCCGTGTAAACCATTCTACAGCTGTCTTTATTATATCATGTGTTACTGTTTTCAAGTCATTACCCCAATCTATCAGCATTATATTGAATTTTAATCCTGTCTTCCAAAGTGTTGCTCAACACATTGTCTGGGAATTCACCTCACAAGGAGCGTCAGCCCCTGGTCCCTCCTGCCACCTGCTTCCCATCGCTAACCTTGGTGCATGATCTGGTCGTGTGCCAGAGCTGTACAGCACATATTGCACTGCTGGCACTTCTATTTTTTTCTTGTGGTATTGTGCTTTTCTTTGTAGGATGTCAAACTTAGTCAGAACTGTTTCATCTCACTGAACACCCTTGACGCCTGATACCACAGAGATGAGCAGTAATTAGGAGCAGGGCCTATCTGCCCACCTGCAAATACAAGAAAATGCTTTCCATTTCAAATAAGCAAGGCTAGTTCCTCGTTTTAAAACCTTGGCCTTGGGTTCTTGTATCTCCACAGTGCTTCAAAAGCACTCCATCACCCAGGGACATGCAATTGCTAAATGCACCCGTTGTTGGCCCCTTTTCCTGACCAAAAGCGCATCGGTCATGGAGAGCCATGCAGATACAGGCTGCAGCACACTGCTCTGTAGCCACTCAATTAGACTGCCTGTTTGTGCTCGGCCTCTCAAGCACTTGGTGAAAGTAAAATGCTTACACAATTCCTCTGCCTACAAGGCCTTGAAATCTTCAGGGGGCCTGGCTTTGCTGCCTGGTTTTCCACTGACAGGCTGATAGAGACATCACAAATCTCTCCAAAGGCCAGTCACTAGGCTTCTTTCAACATCAAAGGGTGTCAGTGTTCACTCTGCCTGGGAGCCTGGGGCAATATAAATCACACATGAATAGGTGAACTGAGTCTTTGAGGTTAAATTCTCTCTGTATATACAAATATCTCTCCTTGGGTATTTGATGTCATTGTGTTGTTTCCCCATCAATATCAAGTGTTTTCTTTCGGTTGTAATATTCCAATGGAAAGCTAGGCTTTATAAACGAAAATAGGAAGGATGTGCTAGGGTGCTGCAGGAAGAGAATTAACTCATTTTAAAAATGGACTGTCATTGTCTTGGAAGAAAAGTCACTAAACCAATATTGGGCTTTTTTTGGTTGAGCTTTTTCAGTGTCCATAGCTACAATCTCTTGGGCTGAACCATCTTTCCTACAGTCACTCAGGTGTGTTTATTCCCAGACTTGCAGGATCCCCTGCCAGGCTCCTGGCTCACCCACAGAGCTTCTGCTTCCACCACAGCTCCCGCTGTAGTCAGGCAGTATGGCCCAGCCCCAGAGCTGGGCAGCAAGAAGCAGAGTTGATGAACACAGATGTCATCCCCTGCAGAGGCTCCAGCCAGCCATGGCCAACATCAAGGAGGCAGATCTGGGAGCCTGCATTTCTTCTTGGGCTGACACCTCACTCAGATGCCGAGTGTCATCTGGCTGTAAAAGACCTGGGTGATAGGAAATGTGTTTACTCCTGTTACATCAACCAGCTGACACCTTGGGTCGCTGGCTGGAGAAGGCAACATGTCTCAGTGGTGGCTGTTTGGAGAGTTTGATTCACCCTGACTAGCACAGTTGTGGCACCTCTGTGTGGGGTATTTATCACCTAAAAACAGGAGTCAGGACAGCTGGGCCTGTCACTAAATTACACTGCGCAAAGATAGTTCTGATTCCTGCCTACCCTGCTGCAGGCAGGGCCCTGGCAGCAGCTCCCGTGTCAGTGCTACATCAGCACATTCATGAGACGCCTGCACTGCTGCCAACTGGCCCTGCCTGCTCCAAGCAGCAGTACCTGATGCCGCTGCGGAGAAAATTGGGTCCAGTATCTTGTAGAGTATTCAACAGATTATCACATGGGAGAGAATGCCGAATCCCTGGGGGGGGGGGTTTGCTATTCCCAGGCAATAAATGGCTATCAAGTTCAGGCTGTTGGCTAATCAAGACTTGCTCAGCTCTTAAGCCTCTCCGCATTTCACCTGCACTCTCAGCAGCTGGTTACATCCCCATGCTTCCACAAGCAGTGAGAGAAACGTGCAGCTAGTCAGCCTCCACGTCCTCCCATACAGCACACAGCTCGTCCTTCCCACTGCCACTGCTTTTCCTTGCACCAGAGAGGGATTTTTCCTGTGGGCAGCCACGCACAGCTTTGTGCCAAGCCAAAACGTGAGCTGGGAAACTACCTGGTCTTAAATGATGTGGGTTTAATGAGATTTTTTTTATGACCTCTGCAGTAAATTGTCTGTGCTCAGCATTGTGTTTGAATAACACCCAGCAGAAATTGTAGCAAGGCAGTAATTGCAGAGTATCTGTCTAAGATCTCTGTGCCATGAGGCGTGGATTTTCATTTCATACATTAGTAGCAATTTGCTGCCATAGTTCCATATAATCAGTACATTCTTTTTAACGTACAGGAGGAAAAGGAGAAGGAGGAAACTTTCCAGCACTGGGAAAATGCCTGGAGCTGCTGTTTGGAAGCAGAACCATGTGGGTTGTGTGGCTCTCTCCCTTACCTCTCCAGCTGAATAAAGGGCTGCACTGCTGCTCAAGTCACATCGCCCGTAACATAAAGTCAGAGATATGATAGGAAAAATGGGTTTGCTTCTCCATTTCCAGAAGGGTTTAGTGAGCACTGGGTGGGTTATACACCAGACTTTACATTATTGCCACTGCCCATTCTGCATCAAGAGATTCCAGCCACCTTAGTGCAGCGTATCTCTTTTTTTTCTGGAAAGCTGCTCCTTGTAAATATAGACTCTGAAATTGGATGGGGAGATTGTTCTGCTTTGCTGAGTGATGCCATCTAAACCACGTGCACCTACAGCATCAGGTCATTCAGGAGAACAGAAGCCTGCGCTGGGCAGCCTTGTTCTTGGAGGTAATTGGGATGCCCTGAAAGGACAGTAAACCTTGTCAAGGAGAGGAACCTGAAAGAGACACTCACTTATGGCTTTCAGTGCTACCACAGCCTGTGCTCTGGCTAGCAGGTGACACACTGGTGTCATTAGACAGAAAGCAGTTGTAAGTCAGAACGGATGGTCAGAAAAACGCCTACGTCACTCATTGCTTCAAAACCCGCATCCACAGCTAGAGCGCTGTGTTCTGGCACACATCATCTGCACGCTTTTTGGCACAACAGTTTTGAAGTCAGCATTTCAGGCTGTGACTTAACTAGAAGAACTGTGCTTCACCAACAGCCAGAGCTTTTACACCCTTCTGCGCTCATTCAGTATTCAAAGTGAGGCCATCATTCCCATACCTGCACATCTCAGTCCAGTCTCTGTCTTTATATGCTGCATCTTTCAGTGAGATTCTAAAAAGCCTTAAGACGAATGCCATGCACTTTTTCCATCCCTTTGTATCCACTGCTGTGAAATCATAATGTGAAAATCTTTGCAGTTAAACAGCCTTTGACTTTTCCCGTTTCTTTCTTTTGACAGTCTGCAAGGCTGCAGTCAGGGAATCACTGCCTTGCAATAGCCAATACCTACTCCAACGCTCGCTCTGGGCACATCTAGCTTAAAATCTGCATAATGAAAAGAAAGCCATTTTCCTTACAATCCATTCTCCTGTTCAAAGCTTTTCATGTGCCAGGTTGTTGTTTTTTTAATCACACAAAATGGTATATATTAATGAGCTCGGAAGTTACATAAAGATAGATCTAAAGCATAAAAACACTAATATGCCCTGTAGCATTCAGTGCTTTGAACACAGAACGGCATCTGTGTGAGAGTGTGATTGCACGCAGCTATGGAAACCAGCGCCAGAAAATGAGGAAATGCTGAACAAGTGGTGCAAGATTGGAAAAAACTGGGAACAAAGATATTGAATTTGCATAAAAAGGCCTGGTTCACTAACAGCCCGAATTGTGCGACTTTCCACTTCAAAATGATTGTTTTCTAGTTCTGCTGGCAACACGGCAATGATCTTTTCCTTGAAAGAAAACACTCCCGGCAGCTCGCAGCAGAAATAGAATTGCAGGCAGGTTCCTTGGTCAGATGTGGCTGTTGCAAATGGGACAAGTTTGGCAGACGTGAAGAAGTGTAAGGACTTCCCTCGTCTTTGCGTTCATCCTGAGCAGTTTCCTTCTTATTTCCAGATGGTGCCAATTAAGAGTCAGAACCCCTGCCCTAATGGCTGTTAACAAAACAAGCACAATCTGAGACTTTAATGAGTCCAACTAGAGTCACATAATACACCCAAGAGAAGCCAAAATGAAAAGAAAGACTGCAGTTGGCAAACACTTGGGTTGTCGGGTACTAAAATGGTAAAATGCTACGGCTGGAGATTTGGTTTTTAATACTGAAGGGTGCCTTCTACTGCTGAGTTCAGGGGGATTATTTTGGGGCTTAGAGATAAGCACTTGGATAAACCGTTCCAATCAGTGACTGAGGCATGACTTAAGCAGTAAAGCCGGGCCACATGTAATTCATATTATAAGGTATTTTTATGATGTATTATTGAATTCCTTTTATTAATCAGTAATTGGTAATTAAAATAGCATCCATACTTTGAAAAAAGACAATTTCAGAATATTTCCAGTTAGAAGAGCATGCCATTGAGATGCAGCAGAAAGCATTGGCTGGAAATGGAAGCTGTACGAACTCAGGGTACAGATCAGGTATGGATGTTTCATGTCAGGAAGAGCCAATGGACTATTTGCACAGATTACCTAAGGACGTAATGGGTGATCTGGGCAAGCACCTGTCTGAAGAGAACTCTCTAGCACAGCTGTAACTTTCCTTAATTCACAGATAACCTGAAAGTGCTTCTGTGGAGGTTCCAGCTCTTGGGTAGCAAATATGAAGCTTGTCTTGTTTGTATTGTTTACCTCTTATTCTGCACAAATCAGTCACAAACTCTGAGATTTTTAGAGCAGACTCTGAAAAAAACCCCATCATTTTGCACAAATTCCTGTTCTACCCATCTTGAAGCCACCCACCAAGGTCATCACATGGCTTGGAAAGGAAAGCAGACGTGCTCCCAGTCTGTCCTGTAGAGCTTATACCTCTAACATTACATGAGCAGATAGAGGGTAAAACTTTAAACTCACAATTCCCTTGAGGGTCATGTAGGACCTCATGAAGTCCGTATTACCACAGAGTCATCTCAGAGCATCATAAAGTTAATATTAACTCAGACAGCAAGGTGACTCCCTGGAGCTCTGAGTCAATTGCTGCTTTCCAGCCTCCTAGAAGATAAATCTGCATACTTCTCACTATCTTCTGTAGTTGGTGCAACCTTCCAGGCTCTTCATTGCTGTTGTATTTGCTCTGTCATTTGTTACCGAAATGAGACAAGGAATTCTGGAGCAATTCAGCAGATCACAAAGGAGCAAAAAGAAAGGAGGACCTGATGTCATTCTCACTGAGATAGCTGTAAGACTCTGATTGTGCATTGCCTATGTGTAAGGACAGGATTGTGTGATAGAGGGAATGAGAGTCTCTTAGACGACCAGCTGTCATGGAAAGATCTGTGTTACCATCAAGAATACAGGGAGGTGGTTGTGCCACAGATGTGCTAAAGTTACTTCGAGCTTTTCTACAGATGTTACTTAGCCAGCACCACTGAAGTCAGCTGCTGTGGACAGCTGGACCTGGGGGTGAGTTTTCCTTAAGGACATTCTAAGAGAGTGAATGGCAAAGATCCTCTGGTTTGGGTGTAAGCCCTTATGTTTTTTCCAGACAAAAGGAGTCAGTTTAGAAAGCAGATTAATACTGTAAGGAAGGGATGCTCAGCAAGCAAGTTGGGCTATGCCTCATACTGCAGTCAAAGAAATTAGAGGCAGAAAAGGTTACATCATCCAGGTCTTAATTCAGAGATACATGTACTAAAATATGTGGCACGTGGTTAAATGCTTTGCTAGGTCAGAGACCTAATTTGCTCCCTGTGAGTAGGGCTGTTCTCTATCATGGACATTTTTAGGGCTAATTAGACTTTGCTCCTGGACATTGCAAGAGCAAAACCCAAGGCATGAATCCTCTGGCACTTCTAAGTGCTGTCAGCATTTTGCAGATAGCAACAAATAATAATAACAACCTTTCTGTCTGAGGTCTGTGCTCGAGGTGGTTTCAGGGCTGATCAGATCTGGCAGGAGAATTGCCAAGCCAATGAGGACTGCCCCAGCCCCGTGTGAAAGATGCCCCAGATACAGTCCTGAATGTGGAATTATTTTCATGCCCTTTTTTACCTCTTCTCCACCCCCAATTTCTAACCATTCTTGTGGATCTTCTTAGATTCCTCATTCTTAGACTAGATGATAAACTGTGTCTTTGCTGGGTCTGATTTAAGACTATAAAGTATGTTTGCTATTGCATTACTAATCTGCATACAGAACTAGCTTGCGTGCACCTACCCACAGTGATCATTAACCTGCTCTCCTGTTCCTGGATCCACTTACTCATTGCAGCTGGTTTGCAAGCTTGCAGAGAAGAGAGCTTCCTACACCACTCCTTGTGCGCAGGGCCTAATGTGACTTCCCAGATCAGCGCACAGAAGCAATGCAAACAACATAATGCTCACTGCACGTGCAAATTTGCTACATCATTGGGCACATGTTTTGTGCGTGAAATTGTGTGGTTGGTTTCAAGATAACATGCTCCTTCAACACGGTCTCTGTTTTGCTTTCTGAGAGCTAGATTACATTTTTAACCCAGTTGAAACATTTCCCATTCCATCATATAATAAAGAAGCTGAGGACAAGTGTATTAACAGCCAGGAATATCTAGTTATTAAAGTTTGTTTGTCTGCCTCCCTTACAGTCTTATAAACTGTTTGCTTGAAACAATTCCACAGCTAGCAGGACTGGCTGTGAACACTAGATGGCACTTTGCAGCAAGAAAGGTTAATAGTTTATGCAACTACATGAAGATCTCCCTTATTGCCCTCATTCACAGGGCAGGACTTTTTGCTTACTGTGTCCTCATCACATCATTGGTCCTAATTCAGCACGTAGTCCACAGAGAAACACCTGATCAGCTCCCAGACAAATTCTCATTTCACCAAAGATGGCATGACTATTTCATGATGAGCTCTTGCTTATACTAATATCAATCTAACTACTTCATATTCTGCCTAAAGCTGCAGCACATACAGGAAGCTGTATTGAAGCCGAGAGACCTACAGGTATCTCAGATGTTTTCTTCTGGGTTGGCTCAGGTCAGGGAGCTGCCCTTTTTCCTGTTAACACCTGTAGTGGTACAAGGGCCAGCATTCATGGGAACGTGGCCTCTTTTATTTACCCCTGAGGCTACACTGGAATAGTAACCCACGGCCAGCCTCAGCCTGCCTTGCAGAGCAGGTATGTGAGCACAGTCCAGAGCATCCTCCTCCTCTCTGGGAAGCTGAGGTTTACTCCACCCTCTCCCAGGTCAGGCCTCCAGGCAGCACTGCGCCCAGCAAGTGACCTACAAGTGTGGCACAAGAGCAGGCTGAGGCCACAGTAAACAACTTGCCAGTATCTATTTAGGTGCAAGGGCGAACTGCCACAGATTATACGTTAAACACGACATGTAGGAGGCTTAGGTTCTGTAAGGCTCGGGTTATCCATACAGAGCTGCCAAGTGCAGCAGCAGGCATGGCTGGAGCCGATGCTCTGCAGAGAGCTGTGTCCCCATGGCACCTTCCTGGGGACCTGCTTGGGCTGCAGGGCCACACTTGTGGTAAGGCATCGCTCACAAGGAAGCTGAGGCAGAGCTGTTGAGTGCCCGCATCTGGAAAGGCAGGAAAGCTGAGTGCTGCTGAGCAGCTTGAGAACGGTCACACCATGTGCTTTCCTGAGCCAGTGCCCTTCTTCACCCCTTCCTCCACACATCTCCCCGATGGCATCCAGGGGAAATCTCCCACTAGTGCTACTTCACTTGTTTTGGAAACCTTTCCCTTTCCTCGTATCGCCATTATTCCTTCATCCTTTTGATACTGCTTACACCTCGACTGAATGTCAACTGCTGCTCTTCACACAGAGCTGCAGTGCTTGGCCCCGTTTGATCTTTCCCAAGGCCTTTCTTAGCACATTCCACCTTCTATAGCTTTTTTTTTCTCTCTTCTTTTTAAATAAAAGATTTCTACATTTTTAAGGATTATTTATTTATCCTCCTCACCAAGGTCAGTGTTTCATTGCTTGGAAGTATTTCTTCACCCTTCCTACAGATTACTGGACCAGGTCCTCTTTTTTCCTCAGCTACCTGACTGTCTCTAACCCCCCTCCAGCAACTCACTTTTTTGCTCAGTGTTTCAGCTCTGCTGTTTGCAAACTGATCAGGCTATCGACAATCTGACAGCATGTTGCACAGCTTCCCCTTAGAAGAGACAAACAATTCCAGTTTCGGAGGTTACCCCTAATATTGACCTGCTCTAACACAGATGTTTGATTTCATGTAACTCTCGCTTTGTTCTGCCTCTGCTTAATACTGTTTTCCAGCTCCATAGACAAATTGCTGATAAATTCGAGAGTTTTGTCTCGGTACTGAATAGAGACCTTGAAATTGTACCTCAGTCCCACAAGCGTGGGACTAACAACCACAGCGCTGCTGCTGGCCTTCACTGCGCCTGGTGGCTTCATCAGTGATGGCACAAACAGCAGGGCAGTGGCCTAGAGCTCAGGAGCATTGGTGGCATCAGCCCAGCATGGCCTCAGCTGGACCCACCAGCTGGGAAGGCTGTGTCCTCCTGCAGGGCAAGACACAGAGCTGCCCATAGGGGGCTGCTCATGGGGCTCCTCACTGCTAATGGTGACACCTCATACTGCTGTCCTGCCATAGAACACCCACAGCTGGGCCTCAGCCAGTATTGTCTGTGCTGCAAAAACCTTCCAAGCCAACCAAACAATAGATTCCAGCATATTCTGCCGTTCTCCTTTCATCACAGAGTATAGAACTATTAACCTAGTAAGGAAGCTTCAGTCTCTTTCCAGTTCAGGAGAATTCTCTCCATTGTTTCCAAAGAAATCTTTCTGGATGTACTGCCAAGAGTGCGTTTTCTGACATGTTCCAAGTTGCTTGAAATAACAAAGAATTATCCTCACAATTAAGATCAGGCTGTACAATTTAGATACGTGCCTTAAAAGATTTCCTATTCTCTGCCAGAGATGTATTGTTCTTCCCCATTTAATTTTATTTACTTTTTTTTAGTGGATGCAACAGTTACGCTGTCATTTATCGGAGGAGAAGGAAGCAGCAGCTGCAGAGCTGTGTATATAAAATAAACAGTGTGGATGAAGCTATCAGAAGCTCAGATTTCAAGGAGGAGAGGGGGAGGATTGCTTTTAATAAGATCTTGTGTCAGTAAAGTTGTGAGACGGAACTGCAGGGTCTTACCCTATTAAGAATACGAGTGGGAACAAATTCTTTCATTTAATGGAACAACAGCGTTAGCTGCATGCATACGGACAGAGGGCTTAATTTAAAAAGTAAAAAGCAATTTGGCCATTCATGTTCAGACTTTGGGAACTCCACAGAGCATGCCAGATGCGCTCATTTCTTTTTAACCCATTGGCTGCAGTGCCTGCACAGTACGGCAGAGGTACAGCCATGGCATGTTTAGTCAGTTGAACAGAACTGTTTTCTCCCTTGAGGAGCTATGCAGGGAGCAGCTGATGCCCAGCGATGGCAGGTGGGAGGGAGGCATCCTGCCCCCAGCTCTGACGCAGTTTTGTTCTGTTAGCTTGGGTGAATTGCTTTGCTTGCCGTAGTGCAAACACAGATGCTGATGGTATCAATGGCTGCTACTTGTTTGTTTATTCATCTGTATTAAACCAGTGGCTAGGAAGCCCCGGCAAGCATGAGAGCACCCAGACCAAAGGGCTGTAAGGGAGCCAGCTGCAACTGTACTCTGAGTTCGCAGGCGAGCAGTACAGCATCACATGCCGTGACATGAATTTGCCCCATCCCTTGCACGCTCACACAGGGACAAGTAGTGCTGCCTTGGAAGGGTACCTGGCTGCTCTGAGGCTGCATACACACAGTGAATCACCTGTCCTAAAACCAATAGAGGCACAGGAAGACGCATGTCCAGCAGCCCAACCTGTGCTTCAGTGTAAGGGGCTCTGCACCTCACCGAGTACTTCAGAACTAGGGGCAAGGAGCTGAGTCAGTCGAGCACCAAATCAGGTTGGATGAACATCCTTATCACAGGTGTGCTTTATAATAAAGCCGAAACCATTTTGTAATACAACTAGATACAGCCACAGGTGGTAACAGTAACAACAAACACACTCCTCCACTGAGCCGCCGTCTGCTCGAGCAGCACACCTCAGTGCAGATGGAGCCCAACTAGCTCTGGACAACTCTGACACAACCAACTGTGGCTGTATTTTCATAAACACGCATACACACACACACACGCAAAGCTCTATTGCAGGCATTATTTCATTAACAGCATAATCGTGCAAAATATGCATGTATTTTCTATAATCGTATAATCACCATGTAATTATATAGAGTAGAAAATATAAATATAAATTAAATAGGTGAATGCACTTATTATTCAGATATGTATTTCAGTGGTAACCGGGGTGTACGTGTGTGTATTTAATTGAGCATTGGAATGGAAAATGTTGCATTTATAGAAGAACCTGATACAGCTGAGGCCACCTTGCACTCAGACACAGGTTGCAGTGACACTGCATCCAGAGGCTTCAGAAGACTCTAGCAGTGAGCCTGCATTAGAGGCCCGCTGCCGGCACTCTGCTGGGAAATGAACAGCAACAACTAAAGGAAATGGATGGAGCTTCTGTTCTACAGCTGCCTCTTTGTGCAGAAACTCCAGTGATTCCATCTGCCCACATGGAGAAATGCTGGGGTGGGAATGCAGCTGACAGCACACACTCTTCTGAAGTATATAAACTACACAGGAAAGCCAAAGGAGAAGGGGCTTTTCTCCTACTTCAGACACCTCAGCCAGCTGCCTGCACCATTTGCTTAAATATGGCCAAGTAGGTAACGTGGAGAAACAGGAGAATGTCTTTAAAAGATACTATGCTTTTAGAAGTATGCAAGCATGCAGCCATGCAGTCTTACACTAGAGTGTGAAATCACCATCCAGGCCTCTTACATCCCAGCAACCTACACTGATAAAAAGCAGTACAGAAACACTGATAAAAATGGGTCTGAGATTGTTGACCTCCTTTCACTTTCTTCTGTTTACGTTTGGTTGGCCACTAGAGGCAGACTTAGACCTGTAGGGTTTTCTGTCTCACCTAGAGGAGCCATACTCCAGACAAACAAACCCATTAGCCCAGGCTTCTTCCAAGAGAAATGTTTTATCATACAGAACAGCTCAGGAATTCAGCCCTCAACGAGGACTGCTTCAGTCACAGATGGGAACTTGGGAACTGCACTAAATCACAGATGGCATATTTTTTCCTATAGTTCACAAAATGAGCTATTTCCACTGCTTGCTTTTTTTTCACCCCCCTTCTCTGATTTTTCTATTTTGCACATGGCAATTGCAAACACAGATAGACATTTTTAAAAGGGCCCTTGAAAACAGTTTCTCTTAATGATGCATGTAATCTTTTCCCGTTCAGCACACCCTAACAACAACATGTCATCCTTTCCAGAAATTAAAACACAGTTAATTTTAATAGGATTGGGTTTATGTTTTATGCACTTTGCTTATTTATATTGTGTCATTTCTTTTCTTCTTGGATAAGCTTGACTTTCCCTTGTTATCTCTTGAAATATTATCAGCCATGAGCTATTTCTTAGACCAAGATGTGGCAGCTTCTGCTGTTGCCACTCATGGGCCACAAGGAAGTGCCGGATCCCCACTCATAGTCCTTACAGTTTGTGTTATCTTAATTCTGAATAATCACCAACAGAAGAAGGTGGCATAGCCCAAATTCATCCCATCAAACTTTGGCTGTTAACTGAGGCAGTGTATTCAGACACCCTATAAAAGCCCTCTGTAATGCGAGGAGAGTGGAAGTAGGGAGAGGGGGAGAACAGCAGCACTGTGGCACACCAGCAATTCATCCTTTAGAGAAGCTTCTCCCTCTGCTACCCGTATAAGGAGCCTAAGGCAGGCAGGTACTGTATGCAAGTTGGGAAGAGAGAGAAATCTGGACACCTTCCAAACAACTTAGTCCTAACACATAAAACAACAGATGGAAAAAGAGAGAGATGGGGGTCCACAAGCAGTCAATGAGATGGTGTTATGAGTTTGTATAGAACACGCCAGTCTCTGCACATCACTGCAGTTCCTCTTTTGAGCTGCAAAGTGACAGCAAAAAAAGCACCAAAATTGCATTTAATACTTTCCTCAAATTGCTTCATTGCTTTTCCATGTAAAGTGCTGCTATGGCTGGCACAGAGGTTTTATTTGTTTGCCTGGAGAAGGACAGCTTATACAATATGGATAGGAGAGAAGGTAGCTATGAGCAGATCTCTCTGTTCAGCCATGATTCAGAAAGATTTAGAACTCCACATGTTGATACCAGTATAGAACCAAGTAGGTTGCTACCAGCACCGTGCTGTGCTCCAACCTCTGGGGATCCTTTTCTACATCCATTTAACTTTTCCACCTCATTTGCTATCACAAGCTGCTCAGATACTGTCGTCATTTTGTTTCTGTTTTGTATTTACTGATGTTATCAAAAATTACACTTCAGCAGAGGGTAATCAGGGCAGCACTGCATGCCCTCTTTTGTGCAGAGCCACTCAAACCTTCACGTTAACCATGAAACCAAACAGCGAATCAAACAAAAACACTGTGCAAGTCAATGTTAAGCTTTCCACTGGGCTTTGGCATGACAGGAGTTCAGTAGTATAAACACTGCATCACATTCAGGCTGAGTTCTGGGTGCTGTTGGGCACTCACAGCCAGCCAGGCCTTCAGAGCCTCGTGCTGATCTTCCTGACTCAACAAAATTGCTCAGCAGTCTCTTCAGGTTGCAGACAGAGATTTGGGCCTAACAAAGAACAGCTCCAATCCCACCATCAGTGCTCCTGCCTGACGCAGTCACACTTGCTATTGCACACTTACTCATGACCTCGCTCCAGGTCCTTACCAACATACATCCCCACACACAACACGTTTTCTAGGAGAAAATGGATGTCTGCTTCAGTGTCTCGGAGAGTGGCCACGTTTGTCACATCACATGGCACCCACCCACAGCGTGACAGAAAGACCAAGCATGGTCACTGTATTGGTTGTTAATATACAGATGGTAGCAAATGTACAAAAAGAATAAGCAAAGGAAAACTCACCAGTGGTGGTGCCTTGGCTGAAGAAGCTGGGGCAGTCCTCACTGGTGAGCAATCTCCAAGAGATGCTGCCTCAGTGGGAGTCAGCCCTTAAATGAGGTCTCAGAGGGGATGGAGTCAAGCTCCACCCCTTCCGGGAGCACAGCTACATCACTCTCACCTGTGCTCCCACAGCTGACCCCACACTTGCCACAGCTGATTAATCAGAGGTTCAGGCTGTGATTACCAATCTTCCATACAGTCACTCACATTGGATCACAGCCAAGGCCCCCGTCCTGACGTTGGTCCAGCACTGATGGTCAGGAGAAGAGACAGACTGTTCCTTAGAGAGTCTGCTCTCTAAGAGAGTCCAAGATGGTAACCAGCTCAAGGTATGTGAGAGGCAGCGTTCTGCCTGCATCTCTATAATCTCCCCATGAGGGAGCTCCACAGCTGGAATGGATACTGCTCTTGGATTCTAATGCTCATACGCTCGCTCACATAAAGCCCAACTATCGAGTCTTTATGAGGGTGAAGTGAATCTGAGCCTAAACATTTCAGATGTAGTGAGTTTGTAGTCACACCACACACAACTTAGTGAGTAACTGATGCAAGGCAAAAAGATGGCAGAGCTGTGTGATCTAACAGCTGTGCAAACAAGCCAGAGAATTGAAAATTCAGGAAGCTGTATCTGCAGGAAAGCATTTCAGAAAAAAAAATCCCTCGTGTCACATCTGGTGGCATCAAATTGTCATTATGACATGGTATTTAAGATGATTTAATGGGTTTATTGCCGAGTAAGAACCTTGGAGTTTGCTTAAACTACTGAGCATTAAAAAGATGTAACTCTTTAAAAGACATTCTGACAAAGTACTGCCTAAACAGTTCATTATCCTTCAGGAACACATACGTATGTGTATCAGCATGTGTGTGCACGTGGAAATGAAGGGATCAATGGGAAAATGAACGGAGCAGATTCATGTGTGGTGTGAGAATTATCTTTGGAAAAATTAATTAGCTTCCCTTTCTCCCTCTCTCTTCTACATCTCATACGTCCATACAGTGGGCAGTGGGCAGGATCTCTGTCCACCTTAATTACACTTCTCTTAGGGCACTGAATCAATGGGTGGTTTTGAAACAAAGGATTCAGCTACTAAAAACAGCCTGCTAAAGTGTCTGGGAAAGGTTACTGATTATAGATGACTTCTAAGAAAAGGTGCCGAGGAAAAGAAAAGGTGCCTCTTTTCTTGCTGAATATTTCTAATGTGTCTTAGTATTTCTTTCACCTTTAGTTCCCGGAACAGTTCTCATTTCCTCTGAATGTTGCGACTTCTTATCTCGAGCCCTTTCAGCTTGTTGATTTTAAATTCAGTCTGGCTCATTCAAATTCAAGGCACACTGCTCCTGAAGTCTTTCACCATCTTCTGATTCCACAGAAGGGGGCTGTTAATAGTATGGGGTTTTGTCAGTGAGGAGCGGTGCAAACTTCCTTTTACACTTATTCCTTTCATACTAGATTGACACGACACATAGCAAGCTAGTCAGACAGTCTTGCTGTACGTGTCTAACTTGGTGATTTTCTCCCTGCTGATTGCATACAGAATGCAGGTTTCCATCCAGAGGTGCTCTGATGCACACCTTAGGCAGATGCCCTAAATAAACAGTAAAGATCACAGCCTGTGAAACGACAGGACAGAGATTTGCCTGATCAGACACATTCCTGAATAATTCCATCAAGTCACCACGAGCTTTTCTATCATCTATGGCAATTTTCCACCATCGATGCATTTGCCTTTTAACGTTTGAATAAACTGTCAAAGCACAGGCTGCCTCTGCTAGCCAACCCTGCACACATGTAAAATGAAGGAGGGAAAGGCAGGCTCTTACTGATTCAGACAGAATTATCTGTTCAGATACCAGAAGTGAACTGGGCAGCACAGCGTGGAGCTTCACACATCCCACATCCACCACAGATCTCTGCAGTCAGGTGCCTGACCTGGTGCCCAGCAGAGCAGCACACACACACACGCACATGGCTTTGTGCAGCACACACATTGCCCTACAGGTGAGTCCCTGCTGCTGATCCTCCTCCTCCACGTGGTACCCCCACACACACAGCCAGCTTGCAGCTGGTCTGTACTGACACTCTGCTTGCCCCGTAGCACTTCACTACTTGTTTACATCTCTGACTTTAATTTTCCATCTATCTCAAACAAATTATTTTTCGTTTCTTCTTTTTTTCCCCCTTGTAAAATGCAGCTCTTAGCAAGCAGGAAGCTGGAGTTTGTTTCTTCTGAAAGTAAGTCAGCTTCAAGGGGTCTTCAACAGCCAAAGGGTATTTCTTTCTTTTTTTTTTTTTCTCTATGAGTTTGATAGTGAATAATTGCAAGAAGGAAAAAAATCACCTGAGGTTGTATATTGCCACTTCCTCCTGCATTGCACTTAATGAAAACCTTTGATTAGCCTGCAGAAGAGACCCCACATTCAATAATTTGAAGCAAAAGGTTAATGGTGTTATTACAACTATTATCCCTTTTAAAATCATTATCCTCTTGTTTTTTATGTCTATATTACCTTCACCTTTCCATGAACCCACTTTACCAGCTGTTTCCCTCTGTCATAAAGTTTGCTGAACATCATCCTAGGAATAGGACAAATGCCATGTTTTATCAATCCAGCCTAAGGGAATTCTCAGCTTCTCATAACCCAAACTGTAAAAGCAGATTATTACAAAGTTTCTGTGTTGATTTTTGAATTGGACATGAGTACAGTTAATGCACAGTTAGTACCAAGGTGCAAAATGCTGCAGTTAAGACACTGTTTTACTTGGGAAGTTTTACAGATTAGCAAAGTATGAAACCTGGGACTAATCAATTGTAATTGTTTTCAGAATGGTCGTTTGTTAGAAGGACAAACAGGCCTGAGCAGAAATGCGTGGAATGCCCCAAATAAAAACCACATGCTGAACTGAGGTGGCGAGACACCTTTTCCTAAGAACATCTTCCTAACTGAGACACTTAAATTGCACTGAGTTGGGGAGAGATTGATCTGGGAATGTATAGCAGTGCCTGCAAGATACTTGAAAATGCACCTTTCTCTCCAGAGATGCTGATTCCATTTGCTAACTTCAGCCACCTCAATGCAGCTGCCCCATCAACACTGGAGCCACGTCTTTGCTCGTTATGAGGGGTAACTAGGTGGTGCAGTGGGGTCTTTTTTAAGCAATTGGCTTCTTCTGCGATCCATATTATTTCAGATCCTGTGGACACCATTAGTCAGCATCTTCCTTGATAATACACTGAGCCCAGGGTGTGATAGTGGGTCTAGAAGAACTTCCCTACACAGAATAAATCTACACTTAATGGAAAAAAAAAAGCGTAAAGGGAATGAAAGGCCTTAAAACAATCCAACTTTCTATGTATTCAGTTTTCATTATGCAAAATAAAAATATCACACACTTCCTGGAGTTCAAAAAGAATCTGTTAAAGGCGACACCTCCACATGAAAATACATTTGTTGCAGAATGGCAATAGTGCAGCATTTACCGAGCTCTTAGTAAAATAAATGAAGTGCTCTGTGATTGCTTCCTTTGAACATGGGAAAATGCAGGTAGTGCATACTAATGCTTCCCAACAATAGTGTGTATCGGGGAAGAGCTTTGATCTGTGCAGATATTTAAGCAGAACAAAGTGTAGGCTTTGCCCATGCCCTTTTTATAACCGTGGACGTAGAGAAGTTAATGCCTGTATAACTCCTGTACCATTGCTGGCAGCAGAAGTGCGAGGTTTTCTCTTTTTGAAATCCCAAACATTTTGCTACCAGCCTCTGAATGGCAACTCAGGAAGAAGAAATGGAGAGTTTCGCCAGGTGAAAGATGTAATAAGAAGCAAATTCCCACTATGAAATCCCTGTGATTGACGTGCTCTTGTCATTATCATTGAAAAAAATCTTTGCAGTGTGTTATAATGACAAGAAGATGTGTAATGTTATTCTGATACAAGAAAAGACAGTGTACAGCCATTGATCCAAAGAATTCTAATTCACCCCATAAAGTGAGATAAGAATCACTACAGCAGGCAGTTAAAAGTCCATCTCGTCCTGTATCCTGGCTCTGACAATGCCTCGTACTTCGTATTTCAGAAGGAAATGTCAAAATAGGAGCCCCATTGTGTGCGCTTCTAAAAATGAACAGTATTAATAGTAAGCATGTTCTTATCTCCCATGCTTTTCACAGCTAGCCAACCATTATTGGCTTCCACAATAGTTACTGTAGCAAGTGAATTTTACACATGTTCTCTTTCATATTGAATCATATATGCGTAGCTGCATATATATGTGCCTGTAGCACACAGCCAATAAATACGTGTGCAGCAACTGAAATAATGCACCCTAATACTTAAGGATTCATATGCTTTATTTTAAAAGCTTAACCGGTTCTTGTCAGCCAAGCTTTTTCATTTCTGTTCTGATCTCAGCCTTCACTGGTTAATGAGAAATATCCCCAATAATGGTTGAACTATTTTTAAAAGCTGTCAGCTTACTCATAGCTTAAGAAAAAATAAGGAAACAGCTGGTGAAGTCGTAACACTGGAGGTGAGGTTTGGGGAAGTGGGCCCAGATTCAAATATTTCTGCTTATCAATGGAGAGGTTTGTGAGAGAAGCTAGAAAAACATAACAATAGCTAAAAAATAGCTAGAAGAATTCATAGCGGTGTGAGTAGTTCCACCCCATGACGAAGTAGCAACACAATGACTGACTATTTAGAAAACAGCATTAGTACTTTCTACTTGGAATCAAGCCACGATTTCCTCACTGCAAAGTGAGTAAAGTCGGAGGTCACAAGAAAGAAAGATGGTGTTGCCATCTCCCAATACCTTTAAGACAGCATTCTTTGAACTTGATGATCCTTGGGGTCTCTTCCAACCCAAGTCCTGCTGTGATTCTGTGATCCTTCTAGCCTGTGTGCTAGAAGGACGGCGTTTGCCTGCATGCACAGGAATGAGGAGGGCAATGTGACTCACATCATCGTGGTCTCCCCAGGGCCTATGAAATGAATCGAGAGATTCAGACTCCCTGCTGTAATGGGACATGCTCATAAAAGGTGCAGCTCTGCCCTAAGACAATAATTAGATTTAATGCCTCGCAGCATCAGCAGGTTACTGGTGAACCTAAGAGGATTCTTTCCCCTGGGTCTGTCAGTTAACTCCCACCAATGGGGTGTTCTGCCTTCCTCAAAGCAGAGGGAGAAGGAACCCAACGTTCTTTCTTATGACAACAAGAATATGCCTACAGCTGCAAGGTTATATTGGGCACTAAGGTTTAGGGAAGGAAGATAAGGTGTTTTGGAGTAAGCTTGTTTATCCACCGTCTGCTAGCCAGGGGTTGATTTCTAAATAGGACCATGTGGGGAAATCCCACCCCCAGACACCTTGCCAATGGTGGTGCCATGTTCCTTCAGTCCCCATCACTATAATTACATGATGACTGAAACACTAACTTGGTCTTTAAGCTTGATCCAAAACTGGATCCTTGATTCAAGGAAAGCTTAGTAGGTTGTGATACTGGGTTAACTAGGTGGGCTTCACACCCAACCCTCCCATGGTGCTACAGGGAAAGAGATTCCACATCATGGAGCTACTTCAGCTACCCCAGGCTTAGAAGGCAGAGTATCTGAATGCATTTGCACAACTTCCTAAGATCATTCTTTTTCTTACAACATCCAACAATCCGACATTGAGCTTAAACACCTGATGAACACGCATCAATTTAAGGACATAAGCTGTGTCTGTACTGAAAATCATGCTGAAAAAGCAGAACAATCCAAGTAATGCTGTTATATGTTAAAGCATACATTTCCCTTAGCAGATCTCAACCATGATCCCAAACTGCTTCCTGTCCTGCCATCCACTCAGGGTATCTCAGGCTGCTGACTCCCCATCCATTGTGGCTCTTACCCTGTGTTCCCTCTTGGCATAAAGTATTCCATTATCTTCACATTCTGCTATAGCAATCTCTTTCCTAAGCCTGGGCAACAACAGCAGCCATCAGAAATGGTGTTGCAAAAAAAAAAAAATAATAAACAGAACAAACCCAACTGCTTCACAAGGAACATATCTGCATCTGATAATTGCTACACTGCTCGGCCATGCTGAGAGCCACACATAGCCCCGAGGGAGACTTCTTCAAGCAGATTCTGTCCAGCAAATAGTGCACTAGGAACTGTCTTTAAACGATGCTGGATATGCCATCTGTGTTGTTGCAGTGATGTGAACCCATGACAGCGCTTGGTGTGAATTGGTACGGTTGAAGCATCACCACAAGACACGCATTCCTGTTTGTAAGAATGCTCTAACAAAAGATGAGTTCAGATCCAGACTTGTACTTCCTTTCAGCACGAGGTTTTTTGGTGTGAGATTTGGGTTCATCTCAAGTTCAGTTTTTTTCAGCCTAAGTGTAAAAACATGCACTTTCCAATACCATCAAAACCCTCAAATTACAGCCAAGAACAGGAAACAACTGCACCAGCACATAAATAAGAACCCAAATTGAGTTTAATTCCCCATCTACTTTCTGGTTATGCATTCTCTTGAGCCTGAACACCAAACCATAAGCCACACATGAATAATCCAACTGCCGTTTCAGAGTTGGATCGGCAGGAGAAATCTGTATCCTTTGATGTTACTGGGAACATTTGTGACCACCTTGCTCTGAAGTCAGAGTCACTGAAACTCAGAGGGCTACACTTTGCAATTGTTGGAAGCTCTTCCTCAAGAAAAGCACTTCCAGAAGGCCACTTAAATTGTGTTGATGCCAGTAAACCTTATAAAAGGTTCTGTCCTCGGAGATCAGCAGATGGAGGGTTATTCTAACCACACTGTAATCTACTTGTGCTCCTTGCAGAACCTGTAGTAGTTGCAAGCATTCAAAGCCAGCCTCAAACAATCCTGTGCCACCTAAATAGTGCTGGATTCAGATTGCTGTTATGTAAGAGAACTAGTTGTAGCAGATCCAGCAATCTGATCCACTACACAGTATTTAAGCAAACAGCAGATTGCTCAAGTGTATTCTTTACCAGTGCATGAAACACCACCATCTCTCACGTGCTGAACTGCAACCCTGGCACACTGGGCTCAGAACTGGCATGTAGATCCTTGTCCTATGGTGGTATTGCTCCAGCCACCTCCCAGACTGTTCACGTTGGAACAAGGAGGGGACATGCTGGTATTGTATTGCTGCTGAAGGATGAAACAGTCATCTGCACCTCAACTCTATAATCCATCCTCTCATAACTCTCTCCTCCTGAAGGTAATCATAGCAAGGACCTACATCCAAGCACTCAGTGCAGAAGCCTTGACAGTTTGGTTCTCACCCACGAGTGGAGTGCAATATACTCTACCCTTGGCAGTCCTACTGTCACTTGTGATTTTCCATTTCCAGGCACAATCTCGTATTAAGAATGGTTTTTTGCCCTTCTAGAGGATTGTGCTTTGTTTGAAAGGCTGCATGAAGAAACACCTGTCAAGATAAAATCTGCACCTTGATAAGAGTCCTGGGCCAGTGCAGCAGCAGTTGCTTTTCTAAATGGACCACGTACAGTACGGCTCTAAAAAATACACTCAGTGGTATTCATACCTTGGCAGTAGTGACATATCAGACTGTGTTTGCAGCAGCATTTGGAAAAGAATCTCCAGCTCTTTGCAGTCTCCTATGTGTAAATGTCACTTAATTGTCTAAGAAAAATTTGGCTGACCTTTCAATTACCAGTAATAGAATAAAAGCAGTAGAAGATTGTATGTGACAGCAAGTGTCACCGATACCCAGCTGTCACCTTCCTGTGCTGACTGGGAGCACCACAGAGGATTCACACTCCATTCCAGGACTTCATTTTTGGCAGAACACTGATAAAGGAACTCACTGGTAAAAGGATGGGGAATAGGAAAAGAATCATCCCTCATCCGTCCCTATCCTGACTCCATGAACAATTCCAGAAAGAGGATTTCTGAATATCTGTAAAAAGGCCCAACATTCTGAGAGCGTTTGTGGAACTTGAGACCTTCTCTCAGCAGGAAACATTGCATAGTTGAGACTATTTGCAGATAAAGGTCTGAGTACATGGACAAACCCACCCAGCCATGCAGAATTAACATCAATATGAAATTTACGTGCTATTTTTGAGTTCTGGGCCAGTATATGTAGATTATACAACTGTTTACACAGCTGTTGTTGACTGCATTTGTGATACATTCATTCAAGTAGTGCATATCTCACGGCTCTTCCACTGAAATACACAGCTGTGTAGTCACTGTTTTGTCTACCATGTTTGGTACTGGATAAGAAAGACACTTGAGTGGATGTTATAGTACAGCGATCTCACATGCAGTTTGTAAACTGGCTGTTTTAGCATCAGTGTTTATAAGCACTTCTCAAACTCCTCCTTTGAGTTCACTCTCTTAAAACTGTCAGGCTGTTGATTAAGGTCAGGTAAGTTGAACTGATAACTTCCTAATGCTGGTGCGTGATTCAGGAGCCTCATCTCAGCTTCTAACTAGCAAGTTTTTCACTTCCCAGTTACTGCTTTGACCCCCCCCCAAAATAGAGACCTTCTTGGCAGAGGTCACTGTTAAGACCACTTCTCATCTTGAATATTGTACAGAACATGGGTTTGTGTCTTCTTGTGGAGACTCAAAATCTATGCGACACCTTCAACCTCTTCTGGTAAGTTTGAGCCCCAAGAGCCTATTTTCAAATTCATGTACTGAGATAAACTGAACATAATTGTTATACCCAGAAACCTAATCAGCCAGGTCCATCTAAATACAGTGATCTGACTGTGAGAGGCAATTAACCATCAGAGCTAGGATGTTACCAGCAGCTGCAGATGTTCTTTTAGTCCCTTCACCCTCAGGGTAGGAGCTGATGACAGCTTCATTTTCAGGGCTTTTCTTTACTCTTAAGAGTCAAACCTGACTATTAGCTTGCTCAAAAGAGATGTTCCTTACACAGTCCTGAATAAGGAAGCAAAAATAAGTGACAAAGTATAATCAAGTACTTTGGTATATATCGTGCACTTTCACACATGTACACACACACACGCATCTTGTCACACATATACACCCACACTGTCTGAGCGTTCATCTTCTGTTCCTTTCTTCTGGCTTATCAGATACTGAAATAGTGATAGCACATCCCATGATCCGTGCTGTAACTGCACTAAAATGAACTAAAAATAACAAAGATGGCAAGATTCCATAAAGAAGGCATCCCAAACACAACACAACAGCTGTAGTTTCTTTAAAGTATCTAAAATTTGTTTCAATGCAGTCGTCACAGTGTCAGTTCCTTTAGTTACACCTTCAGTGTGAGCTGGGGAACTTGTGGCCCTGCTTCCAGATACACTCAGTGGATTCACTCCATCTGTGAGCTCATTCCTCTTCCCCATACGGTTACCAATCAGTGTCAACTTGTAACAATAAAAGGTGCTCTAAAGGCCTAAGTGGCCTTCAGCAATGACATCACCGCAGAAGTACCTAAATAGAAGCCCATGTTTCATAGGACAGGATGTCACAGAGGTACACCACGGATGGCGAGGAGCACTGATGCTGCCGTGTCACTTATTTAAAAGCCAAGGCTCTGACTACAGAAAACATTTTTTGATAATTCCAGTAATTACCTGAGTCAGCAGGGAAGCGCCGAGCTGGTGCTTTACTGGGCTCACCATGGATGTAATAACGCAGGAAGCAGAGGATGATGGAAGCTCCGAGCACAGCGCTGACTCAGGCAGAAGCGCCACTTCTTTGTCACCACTGTAGACGCAGGCAACTCATTCCTTCAAGAAGAGGCGTTGGGCAACCACAAAACAGGAAGCCTCGTACAAAAACGTTACACTCAGTAACCAGCCAGCCCAGGAGGGCACTTGGGTTTGTGATGTGCAGGGCTGTGGCTGTAGCTCGGAGTTGGGGCACAGGGTCAACACCACTGCCTGGCTGCTGGGCCTGGCCTGCTCCCCTCCTGGCACACATGTGTTCACCACTAAAGAGCTGTGGGTTCTCCCAAGCTTTTAGGTCAACAAACTGGGGGGACACAACGCACTGCACAGTCTCACCTGGTTTCTATTCTTTGTGAGTCCCACTACCCCAGGGAGAGAGGCTGAGCCTACAGCACCGTACCCCCATCTCAGCCTGCAGGCAGGAACCAAGTCCCTCGACTGCCATGTGACCAGGACCAGGACCAGGACCAGGACCAGGACCAGGACCAGGACCAGGACCAGGACCAGGACCAGGACGGCTCCATCGATGGAGGCCACCACCACCCACCCGCCACGTGCCCCATCACTCCTTGGGTCCCCACGCCCCGCCCCTTCTCGGCTTTGCCCCGCCCCCTCCCTGCCCTGTTTATCCACGAGCTGTACACGTGGTGGCCGCGCGCCCCCATTGGTCCCCCGTCCGGGCAGCTGTGGTTTTCTCGCCAATCGGGCGGCTGTCCACGCGCGGCCGCCTCCAGCCGATTGGCTCCGCCGCGGCGATCACGCAGCGTGACGCACTCCGGCCGTGCGCCCGCCGGGAAACGAGCGTCACCCTCGACGAATGGCGCGGCGAGCGGCCGAGCGGCGGCCAATGAGGCGCGGCCCGGGGGCGGGACTTTCCGCCGAGGGCGCCGGCGGAGACGGGCGGGTTTTAAAGCTACCGTCGACGGCGGCCGCTGGCTTCCCCGGGCGGCCGGGGAGCGATGGCGGCGGCCGGGCCGGGCCCGGGCCCCGGGGCCGGCGGGAAGGTGAAGACGCTGGCCGTGGTGCTGCAGGACGAGGCCCGGCGCGGCGGCTACTGCAGCGGGGACACGGTGTCGGGCCAGGTGCTGCTGGAGCTGGCGGGGCCGCTGCCGCTCCGCGGGCTGCGCCTGGAGGCGGCGGGCCGGGCCCGGGTCGCCTGGAGCGAGGCGGCGGGAACCGTCGGCGCGGCCGGGGGCTGCGGGGCGGAGGCGGCGGCGGGGCCGCGGCGGGAGGCTGAGGTGCGATACCTGGACGTCCGGCAGAGCCTGCTACGGCACGCGGCACAAGGTGAGGGGGGGGGCAGCGCCCCGAGGGCCGGGAGGGAACCGCGCCTGACACCGGGGCTGCTGCGGCCGCATCCTGAGCTTTGCCGGGATGCCGAGGGCAGCGGCGTGCGGAGGCTGCTGGAGATGGAGCTCCTCCAGCCTCGGAGCGCGCAGTGTGCCACCCGCGGCAGAGCCGAGCAGTTACAGGACGCGGCAGTGCGTTGTGTAAGCGCTTATCTGCAGGAAAGACATGTCAGGCCTTTGGAAGCGCTACGATGGTAGGCCCTCTGTAGTTGTATGAAGATGACAGCAATAAGTTTCATAATATTGGCTTTAGATTGCAGCTTTTTAGTGCAAAAGGTAGATTAATGGTTAACTGAAAAAGCAGATCAGCTGCAGCCGTAGAACTGTGGAGTCATTGTGGTTGGAAAAGACCCTTAAGGTCACCCTGTCTGACTAACGCCAACACTTGGAGGCGACCACTGACCCACATCCTTTGGTGCCGCATCCACAGCTCACAGATACCTCCAGGGATGGTGACTTCACCACTGCCCTGCTCAGTGCCTGACCGCCTTTCCATGAAGGAATTCTTCCTGATAACCAACCTAAACCTGTCCAGGTGCCACTTCATCTGTTTCCTCGTGTCCTATCGCTTTGTCACCCGAGAGACCGACAAAGACCGACACCCACCTTGTTGTGCCCTCCTTCCAGGCAGTGTGCTGGGGTTCCCCCTCGGCCTCCTGCAGACTGAACATCCTCTGTTTCTTCAGCCGTTCCTCTCATGTCTTGTCTTCTAATCCCTTCACCCAGCTTTGCTGCTCTTCTTTGGATGCAGTCTATTTTTCCTGAAGTGAGGGGCCCAAAACTGAGCGCTGTACTTGAGGTGATCTCACTGGTGCCAATTACGGAGGGATAATCACTTCCTTAATCGCTGTCCTGTTAAAAAGCAGAAGAAACTTACTGTATGCTTTTCAGAAGCCGTTTTGGATTGGCTGACCAACATCTTGAACTGAAACTCCAGGACTCTGTGTTTCCTTGATATTTTTTTTCCCATTGAAGTCACACTACAGAATAAATGAAGTGTGGGCTCCAATCCAGAACCCATCGGGATCAATAAAAACTTCTACCAGTCCCTTGCATCTGGGTGTTTATGATTTATGAAGTAACTAAAATACACTCTTCATTTCTATCCTACAGGTGAGGACGGCTTAGTTCTCTTAGATGGAAGACATGCATTTCCCTTCAGCTTTCAACTCCCACAAGAGTAAGTTAAATAACAGAACCTGAAGGGATTGTGCTGGACACTGCTTGTTGTGGACAATTAACTCCACGTCATTTGACTCATGCTTTTTTAATACTGGGCTGATAGTTCAGCTTTGTATGTTTGTCTTAATCAACCACCAGGCTGTAGACATGCCCTGTTTGTTGCAGCTTCCCTAAGGCCCTAAAAGCACAAGATGTACATTAGTGAATGTTTATATACACAGCAAGCGTTTGTGTTTGGAACTGAATTATAAACCTACAGTAATACCTTTGACTGTTTCAGACCTCTGGTGACCTCTTTCACTGGGAAGTATGGCAGTATTCAGTACTATGTGAAAGCAGTTCTGGAAAGACCTGCAGCACCTGATCAAAGCGTACAGACAGAGCTTCAGGTCATCAGCCATATCGATGTCAACTCACCAGCTTTATTGGTAAGAGGGTCCTCCACTGCCCCTTCCTCCCTTAAGGCCAGCTGCAGGAAATGAAAACAAATAATAATAATCACGTTCCATCCAGCCATAACCATTTCCATGTTATTCTAGAGAGCCACTTTCTGACTTCTGAAAGCATATAAGCTCCCTAAGCTTTTCTCTATAAATAGATGATCTTAGTCTGTGTGAATAGCAAACAGAGGGTTGTTGGTTTTTTGTGTTGCGGGTTGTTTCTTTAATACCATTGATTACAACCCTGCTGGCAGAGGTGCTCTTGCCAAAAAGTTATGCAGGCTTCAAATGCATAAATAATGCTTAATAATAATAATGCACAAGCGTAAAGTAGTTACTCTTACCAGAGCAAATACATTCACACGGCTGCAGTGTCCTAAACTCTTCAATAATAGTAGGTTGAGGAACAGTAATTAGAGAAGAGTATTAATCATGCCCAGCCTGTCATTTATGGTCTGTCCATTATGTTACGTATCCTTCCATTTTGCATGTCCTTTTCTAACATTAAGTGTGTGCATGCAGCTGCTCCAGAGATCTTTTCAGTTATTTCCTTATGACAGATTTGGACACATTAAAGCGGAGCTTCTAATAGTCACCAGAAATACTGTAGAGCAATAAGAAAGATCAGACATTAAGTAATGAGAAAATAGGCAAGATAGAAGCTAACGAGCTGGATTCTTTTATCTCAGCCCATATTATGAAAATAATATAAAATTATACCTTGCATTTTCATGATAGCAACGGGATCTAAATGGTTATTCATTTAAATATGAATGAGTAATTTCTATTTTATTTGAAACGCTGGGATAATTTTAACATTTCACCATGATGAACGTAGCTAAGAGATGGTTTTAGCACTTCTTTTTTTTCTTCCTTCTTTTTATGTGCTTACATTTTAATCTCTCCAGAGCTAGAACTTATAGAATTGTTTTGGCAGTGACATCTGTAAGCAGAGTATAGTCCTTTTGTTCATCAGTGTATTTCAGGAGTGTGCAGACAGCATGTCTGGTTACTGCAAGGATAGAACGGGGCTGACCATAGGCTACTGCACAGGAAGGGCAATGAGTCATAGAGCAGCCATTGCTCATAGTGGATTACAAGAAATCAACCAAAATACCTGGAAGTTTTGGAACAATTGGAAAAATTGGATGTTGGGGTTTTTTTTTGTCACAATGTTAAATATTGGGGGTTTGTGTGGATTACACATTACAAAGATGTATCCCCTTAGCTCAGTGTGTATATATATGACCTTCTTTGTTAGATATACACAGATAAAAATAGTTTACCTGTTGAACTACTGCTTGCAGATGGAATTAATTCTGCATTTTTCTGCAGCAGGGTTACGTAAGGGCATAACTACAGCAGCGCTTCCTTAGACTTTTAAAAAGGAACACCTCCAAAACTTGTCGAATCAATCTTTTTGAGATCCTCAATTCAAATACACTCAGTCTCCATCTTCTGCATTTGGTGCCTCTGAAATGCAGACTCAAGCTTTCAAACAGTCCTATCTTCAGACAGCCAAGACACATTTCACATGGTGGGCAAAACACCAGTTGCATTCAGTAGCACAAAGATTCAAATCCAAGGGGATTTTAGAATTAATTTCAATGATTCTCATGCGTTACACTGAACTTGATTGATAACTTCATGCAATAAAATGGAAAAAAAACCCTTTGTTTTATAGACACCTGTTCTGAGAAGTCAGGAGAAGATGGTTGGCTGTTGGTTTTTCACCTCTGGGCCAGTGTCTCTGAGTGCCAAAATTGAGAGGAAGGGATACTGTAATGGTAAGAGGAACTGTCTTCACCCTTCAGGACACGAGTAGTAAACACCTAAGATGATTTTTTTCATCCCTGTAAAGGCAACATTAGAAAGGAAGCCCTGTCAGTAAACTTAATGGAAAAGCCACAAATAAAGAGCATGCTTTTACTGGCAATAAAATACATCATGGGGGATATGGAGTTCTTCCATGTCCCATTTGTGTAGGTTTACTCTTCTGTACAAAAGAGCGTTAGCAGCTTCTTTAGATCTTGATAAAGTTAGAGACATGGAGGAAATGGAACGTTCTGGAATGCAATTAGTACTTCATAGAAGGAAGACTGGTACATAAATTGCAAATAAAGCTTTTAGCATTTGTTGATATTTTGCTTAATGTTTTAAAATGAATCACTGTTTATGCATAAAATGCAGTAAGTGGCTTTAATTCGGCTTGGATGCCAACTCCGTAAAGAAACTAGCTTGAGGAAAGTAGCAAGTGTTGTTCTCATCTTTAAGGTTGGTGATGTACATGCTGCAAAACAGCTTTGATATTTCTAAAAGAAAGCTGGTAAACACGAATTATTCATTGAACTCTTTCTGGTTTTAAGGGGAAGCCATTCCGATCTATGCAGAAATCGAGAACTGTTCTTCTCGCTTGATTGTTCCAAAAGCTGCCATTTTCCAAACACAAACCTACCTGGCCAGTGGGAAGACAAAAACTTTCCGTCAGATGGTTGCCAATGTGCGAGGAAACCATATTGCCTCTGGGAGTACGGATACCTGGAATGGGAAAACTCTGAAAATTCCACCTGTATCCCCCTCTATACTTGACTGCTGTATCATTCGTGTAGAATATTCATTAGCTGTAAGTATGGATTTCCTTTACAGATACGACTATTGTTTAACAACTGCTGCAAGCTACATTAGTTTGGGGACAGAAGAATTTTCATTACCCAGCAGTTTGTACATTTTGAACTGGGGAGCAACAGTAAATGCCAGTAAATATCACATGCAGGTGACAGACTGAAAACCATGAGGAGATGCTGAAACTGACAGATAAGAGTAATAAGGAAAATGTTTCTGAGGGAAGCAGCAGCTCAGTTCTAGACTTGCAGAGGTATCCGGAGGCAGCATTTCTCACTGAATGGGCTCTTCTGGTTGTTCTCTTCAGAAATGGGAGGGCAGGACTGGAATCAACCTGTTTTGGGTTTATTTTTTTAAATGCTATCTGCAGACAGGGCATAGAAGGAGGGAAATGGATGAAACATAATGAAAGCTGCCAGCACGTTAGTTAGACATCTGGGATGAAGAAAGCTGATTTTTAAATGATCTGCAACAGAGGCAGGATGGCAGCTTCTGGGAGCAGTAATTCAATGGAATCTAATGATGTCTTTTTCTTTTATTTGGGGGTTGTCACATAGGTGTATATCCATATTCCCGGTGCTAAGAAATTGATGATTGAAATGCCTCTAGTGATTGGCACTATTCCATGTATTGGCTTTTCAAGCAGAAACTCCAGCATTACCAGCCAGTTTAGTATGGATATGAGTTGGCTGGCCTTAACCCTGCCAGAACACCCTGAAGGTAATATATATATATATCAAACTCTTTACAATACCACATAACATTGTTCACAACAAAAAGATCGCAGCGGCAGTTCAAGGACTAAATCAATAAAGGATGTAGACCACAGAAAATGAGAAGTAAAGCATGGCAATCTAACTGAAAACCCAAAAGGAGTGATGGGCATACCATAACTCCAACTTTCCTCTCAAGAGTCTCTTCACCTTTAGCTGACTTCAACTAAATCTTGCAATAACTAACCTCCGATGGCAGGAGTTCGACTTCTGCAGTAGAATTAGAACTAAGGCACTTAAATGTTCCTTCATAAAACACCATTATCTTGCTGGAGTAGCTCTAAGAGCATCTGCAGCATGCCTGCTGAATCACTGAAGCACACTAATGCCATGGTTCCAATACAGTATTTACTTCATGAAATCTGACATTGTACACTATATGATATATACAGTCTTCCTGGTCTTGGATACTGTAATGTATATGTTGTCTTGCCAGAGAATACTTTAAAATTTCACAGTATTATCTCTTGTGTTTCAGCACCACCAAATTACGCTGATGTAGTGTCTGAGGAAGAGTTCTCCAGACATGTTACTGCTTATCCACCACCAATCGACTGTGAAGAACAATTGTGTTGTCCTGTGTTTGCTTACATACAAGAGTTCCGGTTTCAGCCTCCACCTCTTTATTCAGAGGTAAAAAAAAAACAACACCCAGGTTTCAAAGAGGCTTCAAAAAAATATCCCAGCTTTTATGAAAAGTCTCTGCTGAATCTTTAAGTTGTATTTATTGTCACGTGGGGGAGGGAAAGTATTGGGATGCAAGAATTACAGGCAGCAATTATTGACTTCCTTCTCCCTGTAGGTTGATCCACATCCAACTGATGTAGAAGAATTCCAGCCTGTTTCATTAATGCTTTGAAGAGGGCTTGTAATGAGGATCGCGGTGTTGAATGTCTTCTCTGCTTCAGCTGACTGCGCTGCTAAAAAGGAGACGGTTTTCTTTTTCACAACTTCAGTTTGCGTACAAAAAGAGCAAAAGAAATGGAGAGGGATGTATGAGGATGTCCGGTGACAGAAGAGAATCCGCTGGATTAGCCTGCACAGAAGATGTTGTGGAAGCAGCTCCGCTTGGGCTACATGAGAAGTACTGGAAAATACTGAATGCTTTCTTTAAAAAGTGGATGTACTGCATAAAGTACACAGTGGTGGAGGTATGAAGATATTCTGAAGAGAAAAGAGTGTATATTTTGTATGGAACACACTGGAAGAATTTAAGTAAGGATGATGTTGGGAACTTGCTTAGTAGAACATGAGAATGCAGAACAGAATGTGGGGTAAGAAAACTGTTCCAAAAGATGCCCCAGTGTTCAAGGGGCTTCTGTGTGCATCCAAGAATGGAACACTACTACGGTGTGGAGCGAAAACTTCACTCTAGCTTATCTTTTCATTTCATGAGAGCCTGCCAAGTGGTACTGGTTATTAACTTATTCTGATTCTAAAGATGTCATGGATGACAAAATAGCTATTATGCAATATTATGAAGACAACCATTTACTGAATGAAAGATAAGAGTATGTAAAAGAAAACTGAATTTTAATATGAGCTTATGCACTATGCTTTCTTTCAAGGGATTTCTTAAGGGAATTATTCTAGCCTTTTCTACTGTATTGTTCTTTTTCTGCATCTTAGGCCTATGGGTAGCATGATAAGGGGAAGCATGGCAAGGGAAGATCCTTTTGCCAACAGCAGGTGTACTTCACAATATGGACAATACTTATTTATTCGGAAGCCTTTATAAGCCTACCTCTGTTCTGCAAATGTACTTACGGTCAGATCTGAGACCAAAAAAAGAGTCCTGTCTAAGCTCCAGGATACTTCAAGGTTCTGAAAGGGACCCTGAACAGTATCTGTGGTTAGTGAATGAGATGGAAAGCATAGAGAGAAGCTTAAATATACCCCGAATAGATATAGCATATAATTGAAGTGGAAGCAGTCACCAGAGGAACAAAATCCTTTGGTAATGGCACAATGCTTCTCATTACTCCTGCATTTTTGTCTAGAGATCTATTGTCAGGGGCTGCACTAGTCATTTGCTATCCATCCTATTTTTTTGTTAGCGTTTCCTTGTTTGTTTTTGCTGTCTGATTTTGTTTTTGTGCAATATTTTAATGTTTTTCTTCCTCAGGTCATGTAGAACAGTAAGTTTTTGCTGCTAAGAATGAAGGCACATCTTATTACTTGGCCCTTTGCTGCCTTCGTTTAAAGTAGAATGTTTGCTTCCTGCCAAGCATCAATTGGAATAAGTAATCCACCATGAACAGATGACTTAACGAAGCAGAAACACAGCATTCTCAATATGCATGTTTACAGTCAAGTCTTTAAACTACAGGGAATCTTGAACTGCTAGAACTACTCCATATGTCTTACAGAAGGGTTTTGGGATAAAACCCGGTGCTTCATGCGGTTAAAACATTGTACTCTCTGATCACTACACGAATAGCAATTGGGTTTCTTTCATTTCATCAGTAACTGCAGTTTAAAGTTTGAACGTTTTCTATGAAATCTGTCTTCATTCAAGAAGCAGGGGTTTTTCTACACGCATATACGGATATATATTTTTAGTCTTCTTTTAGTACGACTTCCTTACATTGTCTGATTTCTAGCACTTCACCTCAAGTCACTCTTACATCACTGTAAAAGATGAAGATTCACATTTCTAAACTGCAGTTACGTTTTTCATTTGCAAACAGAAGTACCGTCATCTATGGCAAATGCAGCTTTAACCAAACTTTGAGTGCATGTTTTAGAATGGATGCTCTCAAAATGAGTATTTCTTGTCTTAAGTCTCAGCGTGTAGCTCTCATGCCTTTTTATTTCAGTGTTGGCCTGCCCGTACACTCAGTGCAGGATTTTCTTTTACATATCACCTGGAAAGGGAACAAGCATAATTTCCTTAAGTGGATACCATTATGGTTACTTGAAAAATACGGTGGCTGTGTATTAATTTGCATGTTAACAATTCAAAGTCTTATCTTCAAGAATATTATGTGCTTTTTTTGTTGTTGTTAACTTTAACTCCTGATAGGTGATGTGTTATCCGGCTATTTGATGGGTATCAACATGGCCAGGCAAACAAAAGATGAAGAGTAAAGATGTGCTTTGTTTCTGTTGTTTTTTCCTTCTACGAGTTGTTCTTCGTTAATTGCAGATAAACTGTGGCCTTAGATTGTTTGCTGCAAAAAAAAAAAAACCTACTAAAATGTGTTTCTTAGGAAGCACACACGGTCCTTCAAAGGAGGTTGAAAACAAGATCAAGTTCTGCTCTCGGACACTTGGCTTAGTGCAGAAATTGGTCCTTAAACAATGTTTGCACAATAAGTTCAATAAGCAGGGGGTTGTTTTGATAACTTAACTGTGAAACAGTTGAAGAGAGACAAAAGTAAAAAATAAAAATTAAGAAAAAAACAAAAAAAAAGCTGTTTAACATCCAGGAACGTGATTGTATTTTGTACTAATATGAGCCCCATGGGTTCCTTTTTTTGTTAATAAAAGTATAAAACTCACATAACGCTGTTCCTGTTGGTTTCAATATCTGTACAATGAAAAACTGTTGTCTTTAAATTGTCCTTAAAAATATGTGTTTAAACAGGTGATAAATGATGCCCTGTTCCCTACAAGGGTAGAGGAGGTACTGCAGGTTTGTGTTTGCAGCTCTGATGTTTGAACTGGAACACAATTCCCATACCGAGCAAAAGAGATCACTTCATCAACTCCTGAACTGGGCCCTATTCCAGGCTCTTAAAATAGCACGTTCTGTTATTTCACTGCCCCATCTGAACACCTGACTCCTTTTGTTAAACCTGTACTACAGATCTCACTTTAAGCGTGTGTGGAGAACAGAGTTCGCAAAGTTGACTTGAAGACGATCAATTGCTCTCCTTACCTTCCAGGCCAAAACAGCCACAGCAGGAACGCCTGCTTTCCAGTCAAATTCTGCTGCTTTCCAGAGTCCTCCTTGGGGTAGGTGATGAGCACAGGGACATAAAGAGAGGCTTTCAGACTGCAGCATTTTTCTAAAGCTGATTATATAATATCTTAACATCAATACGGACAGTGCAGGCCAGCATGTAAAGTAGATTCTCTGAAGAACTAAACAGGCTTCTCGTGGGCCTGCTCATTTGCTTCTAACAGTCCAATTTTTATACAGATGTAGCATAGACAGGGTGCAGGTCTGTGCTCCAAATTACACTGTGATCATCATTATTAAACACGATTAATATGAAATGATATAACACAAAATCACTCTACGTTATCATTTCATTATTGGCATTTTAAGACAAGTCGTTTCAAATATTAAGAAATGAAAAAGTGGTTTTACATGGAATGCAAAATGGTAACTCAAATGGGACTTGACTAGAGTAGCTGCTTACTCCAGGGCTTCTTATAACACAGGCAGATTCGATCTGATTAAGTACAACTGTATTACTGATAAACCTCTGAGCACCCATCCCTCCAAAAGAAAGGAGGAAATCCCTCTTAGTTTGGGCTTACATTCAACCATCTGGCTGCCTGGAGGGTGAGAACGTGAAATGCAAGGTGAAAGAAGGAGCGGGTGGTAGTGCTTGATGGACACCTACAACTAGATTTCCCCAAATAAACTGAGGCAAGCAGATCAAAATGATGTTATACTAACACACGTGACTTGCTGTGTCGCTTGATGGCAGTTGTCTTCTTGTTAGTTGTGCTTTCAATAACAACTGCAGTCGGATTAAGGGTTGGATATGTAAGTAAGTGTCAAGTAAGGTAGATTTGCATGTAAATACCACTCAGCAGCTATTGCTATGACAGCCTAATAAAGAGCATCACCCATATGTTTCCACCATCTTCAGTGTCCCTGACCTCTAATGGACGCCATTCCCCTACTCTCCCATCTAGCAAAACTGCTCACTGGCACTTCACGTGTAGCACAAGATTCAGCTGGCAGTCTGTGCACACACACAGAGCAGCATAAGGACACTGGCAATCTTAGTTGATAGGAGTACAGAGTTAAAACCAATGAACTATCATCCACTGTGGGGCCTGCGGGATGGAAATAGGAGAGCAGGGATGTAGGGGAGGAATAGAAAGGAGATGCTGTCAGTGTCGGGAGGAAGACAAAGCTGAAGCAGCAAACAGTGCCCTAAGAGGGTTTCATCTGAACACCAAAAGCAGCCAGCCGCCCCCGATGCCCGGTATCAGGTGGGGTCACACAACATGTGCAAGCAGTGCAGATGTGTAGGCTAAACCTGCTGCCAAATATATTTGGCTGTGAAAAGCTATTAGTTCCCAGTGCCTTGGAACAGCATAATTCACCCAAAAAGCTACGTAGTGGGCACAGAGATCCTTGACACTGACTTCCACAGATAACAGAAGGTGACTGTACCTGTATCTCAGCACCCAGCTGTGGGAGATGCATATTTACACACAGAGGCTTTCTGAATAAATGCATATGTAGAAACAGAATGTTCTTACAAACCAACTGACCTGTCAGAGGCATCTCCCAGCCAGGACTCAGTGGTACGTCGTGAACAGTGAGACCTCAGCTTCTGGGGAACATGAGCACACACTTTCTTCAACCCTGGTTTGGGGAAAACGAAAGAACAGGCGTAAGAATTGTCAGTAGAAACTGAAGAGTCGTCAAAGAGGATAATATTACGACCACAAGCATTAAATAGAATTGTTGCAAAACCAGAAAGGTCCCAGAGCTGTAAATAGGGCAGCCCTATTGATGTCACATCCAGAATCAGGTTATGTCAGTCACAATGGCCAGAGCACGGCACGAGGAGAAAGCGAGTCTTACTGCTGAACTAATTAGATTAATCAATGCACAAAAGAGATCACAAGTGACAAAATGTTAAATTTTCATTTAAATAATTTAAGCCCTGAAGTGCTTTTATCGTCTCTCTTAATGTGATGTGACCAATGCATTAGCCTAAACAGATTAGAAAGATACTAAAATGGAAAACAGTCTGTGGTCACAAGTGTTAAATGAGAGTAGAAAAGGAAAAGCATCTGCTGATCTGACACAGATCCTCCAACCACAGTGTCCTGGAGGAGGAGATGTGTGTCTGACAGCCATTAGTACCACCACCAAGAGGCCAAGTTTTGCACGCCGCTTGCAGGGCTGGTCCTCCTTATCCCAGCAGCAGCATTTTGGTACCAGCCATCTCTCCATCACCCTGAGATCAGAGAGCAGGTTGGCACGACCCTTTATCCGTGATTCAGCCATCAGATCTGCTCAGCACACAGGAGCGAGATGGGAAAGTGAGGCTGTATCTCAACAAGGCCATGCCATGCTGCAGCCAGCCCTGTTCCCACCAGCTGTACTGTGCCCACAGGAGCTCAGCCCCCTCCTGCAGCCCTGTGCAGTCACACGCATCAGGGGCAAAGAATTCAGGAGATCTGTCGGCTCGAGGTGTTAAACAGAGAAGTCCCCAGGAAGGGCAACCTCACAGGCTTTTTTCTCACGTGAACCCACCTGCCATCACCGGGACAGGACATTATGTTCATCCAAACAAATTAACAATTCATTTCCAACCCTGACACGAAGATTAACCCTGCCAATTAATTCCTTAATCTCTTGCTGCCGACAAGGCTCACAGTTGCCATGTGGATGCGTGTCCACTGGGGCCTGAAGCGGGGCCATTCTGTTAATTAATGCTGCATCCAGGACACGGCGCAGCTGCTATTCAAACATACTCCAACTACACAAACCAGGGCTGCATCTCACACTTCACCAATGTGCCAGACAGCACCTGATGGACACCTTGAAAAGGGCCTGGATTTCAATGGCTGCTGAAGCCTTTGCTACATATAGGAAAAAATGTTAGCTGGTACAGAGTCATTTAGCCACTATGTGGTTGTAGTGTTGTACAGCACACACAGAAGCTGGGAAGGTGTGAAATACAGTAGTGATGGAAAGTGATCCTCAGTCACCTGCAGGGTTTTCTGCAAGCCAGCTATGACAAATTGGGTCAATTTTCCTTTGTTTCACGAGGTTTTACCATATATAATTAAAAAGATGCTGCTCATTAAGGCGCTTTATGAAGTAATAATAAAATCTATGAACAATATCAAATTAAAGGCTACATAACGTCTCCGGACATACAAAGCAGGAAATTGCAGGTGTTTGAAGTAAGTGAGCAACAAAAAAAAGGGATCACTTGGTGCCTGTTACAACTAGTCCATCGGGTGGGACGAGTGAAGGTATTGCAGAACTGCGAGGAGTGCACACTGTATAAACACACAACGTCAGTGGTGTTTACAGAGATGTACGGGGAAGGAGGACGGATGGTGCACAGGACAGGACTTTCTGTTCCAAGCATGTGTTAGGTAACGTCTGCTTTGGGGCTTTAGGTTGGGGATTTGTTGTTGTTGGTTTTGGTTTTTCACGTGCTCGGGTTCAGTGCTCAGTTATACACTGACATTCCTTAACCCGGGAAAAGTGAAGCCCACCCTGCTGCAGTAGCAATACGGCCTGAAAAAGAAAGTCTGATTCTCAGCTCAGGCCCTTCCAGCAGCTCCTGACATGGCTGGATCTGTGATTAATGAAAGGGGAAATACACTCAATGCAATAAAAAACTGCAGCCACCTGATTGGAGCCACCAGCCAGGCAGCTCCATGGGTGCCTTGTCAGAGGGCACTACTGGAGAGGTACTGCGTTCTTCAGCAGAAGGCTTATTTAAGATGTGTAACAAAACCAGACAACGTTTGAGGATCGTGAAGGCCGAAGGACAGATACCTATTTACACAGTGGAGGTGCCTTTGGATGCACGGTCAGTGACGGTGCTACTGGAGAATGCAGTCTGTCCTCAGGCCTTGTTTCAGCAGGGTTTGTCAGGACAAAGGCTTGCATCAGCTTTTCCCAGGGCTGCTGCCTGTAACGCAGCACTATTATGCTGCAGTTACACACAGTCCCTGCTGAGCCGTGGTGCTGTTTCCTTCACAGAGCCTCTGGTACTGATTCTCGCTTGCTGTTTGGGGCAATCGGTGTTGGAAGGGTTAAAGTGCTGCTCCGTGCTGGACTGTTTGGCGTCTCCTTGTTTTCTGAAGCTATCACTTCTAGGAACCTGTACTAAAAGCAGCTCTCGGGCGGGTGCCAGATATGTACTTATCCAGACACCACTATCAAACACGTCACCTAACAGCGTGTTGGTACAGAGGGAAGGGGATGTAATCTTTCCATTACAGCCCATGGGAGCAGGTAGGAAAGCCCCATCAGTGACAAGAACACCACCCTTCACTCTATCACACAGTTTCGACTTCCAATTATTTACCAAATACGACTTCTCCAAAGTGACACCAGGCACTGCCAGAGCTCACAGTCCTGCTGAAGTCACCTGCACTTGCCAAACTGTCCCCCCCAAATGCCTCCATCACAAGCTGTGCCCCAGCCCAACGCAGAGCAGCTCCCTGCAAAGCCAGCCTCCCACTCCTGTGCAGGTCTTCTTTGACTGGCAACCACAGCAATAATTTACATCTCCCATCATTAAGCCTTCTGTCTGATCACAGCCAAGCAGTCCTTCTGTGGAGCTGGCATGTATTTACAATCCAAGTATGCTGGGAAAACAACTTCAAGGCTATTTAGGGAGGATTCCCATGCCTGTTACAGTTCACAGTTCAAGGAGATGCCCATCCCTGCCAGCAATGCACGTTGTTAGGAAACCTTGCTTTGGAAAGGAGAAGGCAGAAGTGAGAACAGCCTGAGAAGCTCAGCAGGTCAGCCTTGGCCTTGAAGTGTTCACTGAACGCAGGACAGTGATTCAGGAATGACCAACTCCCTTCCCAAACAGCTGCACACCCATCATTGCTATCTCAGCTGCAGCTACAGATCCCAAATGGAGAGCAGCTACTCCCTTGCCAGTCTTTCCCTTCCTCCTTGCACCTAAATGACACCAATCTCAGAATCCCCACAGATAGCAGGGGAGGAGGAAGGCAGGGAACAAGGTTTCCTGTGCTCACAACACGAGCTTTCCCTGTCACAGCTATCTGTGCCAGCTCAAGGCACTTGAGCCAACAGTTGAATGAAATTAATAAGGCTGTATCCCAGCTAAGTGAGAAGCAATCTTGCCATTGCTGGCATGTGGCCCTGGCTTGCTGGCAGCCAGAGCTGGCAGGAGACAGCATGGGGGGCCGGAGATGCCCCTTTTCTTGGGTTACCCTTACCCGGAGCCTGGCATCAGGACACGTGGCTTGCACTCCACAGTGACTGCTGCTTGTGCCAACACTTGTTTGAATAATTATATTTTCAAGCTGACACCCACAGAAATGTTTGCATTTTGCTCCTGTGCACCTCAGGAGTGCTGTAATTGATCTCACACACTGGGGTTTTCCCAAAATCCTTGATGGTTTTGTAGCCTTTCTTCCACTAAGGCTTTAGCCATCATTTTAATAGACTTCAGTACAGTAATGCAGTGACTTTTGTTAGAAGATTTCAAGCTTTCTGGGCTTTAGAAATCTGGATGCTGATTTTCCTTTTCCCATCCAATCACTTGGCAACGTAATAAATAAAACTAATTTACAATAAAAACTGCTGCAGACATTGTTGTCTTCAGCTGAGTGGCAACTCCCAGTTCCTACCTCAGAACACTTGTGGTTTCTGGCATATCCCTAACAGGTACGAAACTCATACAGCTGCTGACTCACGAGCTGTGTGGGCACTGACGCAACACAGTGCATAGTCAGCCTTCAGAGGTGGCCTTTGGCTTGCAAGTGCCGGGAAGAGATGGCCCTAATGGGAAGAGGCTGTACACCTCAGCCCACTGAGGGTTGGGCAGAGCTCCTTTTGAATGTTGTTTGATGCGATGACTGACTGGGGGAATCAGAGTCACTTCCATCTGACAGCTAGGAAGATGCCACTCTGGCTTACCCAAATACACATGTGACATCCCACTGTATCAACCCATTGACCTGTTAGCTCATTCCTAGCAAATTATTAAGGAAGATAATTAGAAATATCATCTAAGAATGACGAGGCAAAGTGAACAATGTTTGGTCATGAGCAAGGACACACTGGAGTGAGTTTTCCGCACCAATTCTGCAATAGCCATATGGAATCATTCAAGAAAGCACCTGAAATCAAGAGATGACGGTCTAAGCTACTTCCCTCTTTATGTCTTTTAAAGCAGAAAAGGAGACGCTGCTGCCATTGCTAGGCAGTACAAAAAATGCTGGGCAGCTCTGGATCCGAGCGCATGCAGAGATATTCTATAGACAGAACTGCACTCTGAAAGCACAGAGGTGTGACACAAAGTGCTCAGCACCCTCAGAACTTCCTCACCACAGAGAGCTGGTGGAAGCAGACCACATCATTGTCAACAGGCAGCCCAGCCAATTTATGCAGCGTTAGTCATGACAACAGCAGCCACAGCCTATTGTAACATAACCAGAATTCATTAGGTGCTTCCCTGCCACCCTTACGAGTAGCAATAATAACACCAATTAATACTTCAAACATTAACAAGTTTGTCCTGCTCTTTTAAAAGGAAAAATATTGTTGCCCTTATTTTAAGGATGTGGATCTGAGATAAGCAAAGACGGTGACCTAATCGTTGTTATTCTTTGGAGGAGATGATCACTTACGGTGTTTTGGTGCTTGGTTCATTCAGGTAATTACTGCTGTGATCCACCCATAAGTAGAACAACAGAGACAAAGATTTGGAAACAGAGAACAGACGTAAGGCTGCACTGCTTTGTAGGATACTGAATACGTTTGCCATTACTGTGACATTAGGGAACGCCAATGAGTTTTCAGGAGGAACGATGGGTGAAAACCCCCCTTGTTCAGATCTTGCTTCCAGACCTAGTAAGCACCACAAGATTCATGCACGTTTCCACCTACCCTAAAGATCTTGGTGTCAGGGACAGACACAAAAAGGGAAAGGAGATTTTAACATCTGAATGCACTTCAGTCTCTTGAGTTCCGAACCAGACCCTGCATCTCTGAGGCTGCATTCAACAAGATCTGGAAAAGAAAGAAGGCCGCCTAGCTCTGTTCCCACAACCCGCATGAGAAAACACATCCACCAGGCAGTCTCTCTCCAAATACAGACTGCTAATCAATCTTCCTTAATTTATCTTGCTCTGTGTGTCAGACTCACTGGGTACACTCCTGCTACAGCTCCAACTTTTAGCTTTCTCATAGTTGTTTATAATCAGACAGGAAAGACTGCCTTGGATGCCCAAGTTTAGTCCCTTAATAAAAGCAAAGCTACAAGCCTTTATATCAAAGATCTCCAAACACTTGAAAAGCACTAGAGTAATCTTCATCAGAAATACCCATCAGTCCTCCAGTCTGTCTACAGTATCAGTGGATCAGCTGAGTAGTTATTCTGGCAGAAGATGATGTCAGTGAAGTCCTAAATCCCTCTCCTGCTCATTGGACCCTGAGATAGACAGGAACAGAACAAGAGCTACTCAGGTTGTAAGTAGTGAAGAAACTCAGAACGCTCTTGACTTAAGCCAGCTCATTCATGACTGCTGGAAGGGAATCCATTCTCTTTCCCATATACCAAGTCAGAGCTGTAAGATACAGTTCATAGGAATATTTTTCACACAGGTAGTTTTGTCTTCATGTTAAGTACAGCTGTCTCCAAAGGTCACAGGTGAGATCTTTGATGCTGGCGTATGACAGAGGGGAAGAGGCAGTAAGTAGGAAGATCCACCCTTCCCCATTCTGCAACTTCTCCATACACACCTACTCCCTTACTTCACACTCAGGTTTGTGAAGCGAGGCTGACAGCTTCTGGCTTATCAAACCAGGTGACACAACCAGCAGAATGGCTGCAGCACGTGTCACTCCACGCTCCGTGCAATCATATCCAGGTGTCAAGGCTCGTTGATTTTGCAAAAGAGTTTGCAAAGCTGCAGGAGGCCTTTGAGACTACAGGCCTCCAAACACTGCTCAAAAACATAGTCTGTTTCTTTATTGCTGACCAAAATAAATATTAGTTAATAACAATAAAAAAGAATATCGCCACTGTCAGCCACGCACATGTCAAACATGTAAGAAACATAACCAATTAGTTGTCTGCATCCTCCTGCCCTGATAGTCAAATTGCCTGATGTTCAGGAGGATCATGTACCTTCCTGCAGGCTGGGGCTGGTGGACAGAGAGAGGGAGGATGGTGGAATTTCAGATCTCGGTTTGGACACGCAGTCTAGCAATACCGGGTAAAGAAATCTCAGCGGGTTTGAGCAACAAATGTCTGACAGGGAGCCCCAAGAAAGAGAAAGCTCAAAGGGATGCAGGAACACACCCAAACTCCATCACACTTGAGCAGGTCTTTTCCAGGATCCAACAAGTCAGATCACCAGCCTCAAAGCTGTTCTTACCCTGACATTTGCCTCATTATATTGTCAGCACCATGATTTGCACCACTGTGCCTTTCCTGAGCCAGCTGTTCTGAAACAAAGGTGGGTGGTAATGACTATATCTGTCTGCAATATCCTTCCAGGCTTCCACAAGCCTGGCATATGTCTTGAGCATTACCAACCTCACCTAATTCCCAGGACGGATCTTCTGATGGAATGCAGCATCCTTCCACCAGATTCAGTTCCTTCAGTCTAGGAGACTACCTCTCTTCTAACTGCATGCTCTCTTTCTAGACTACAGGACTTGGACAGCAGAGAGAAGGATACCACTTTATAAATGAAAGACCAATGATGCCAATAACCATACCGATCCCCACCCTGACACTCTTCACCTTGTTCTCAGATACCTCTGATAACTGATTTAACTGTAACTTCCATCACATGCTATAAGAATGACATCCTTCAGATTTCTATTTAAAAGTTCATTCAGAAACTGGCCGTTATTTGCAGAACTGGTGATAAAGGGATCAAGAGAACCCTGCCAGCATATAAAAAACAAAGTCTTAATTCAGTGCGTAAGCAGCAACCACCGCGTTGCATCACACATGCTGCTCACAGCCTGCAGAAAGCCCTTTTCACCCCAGCAGCTCCTGGCCAGCAGCTCAGGCACTTGGTTTGGCACAGCAGGAGGCTGTTAATCATCTCTGCTCTGCACACATGTGACCTGGCCATCCTGGCTTTGGAGACGAACTGAATCAAGCTGTTTTTCTGCCATGTAAGTGATATAAAAGAGCAGCCCTGTGTAGCAGAGGACTGCGATGGATCAGATTGAAATAGCAAACTAATGCTGGTATATCCAGGCCACTAAGAAATCAGCAATCAGATTAGGGAGCAGTCACTTACTGTACTGTCCTCCAAACAAGCATTACCCAGGGGATATAATGGAAGTGGAAGGACTATTAGAAGTGAAATGACCAAACAACACTGAAACCCAGGGCAAACTCTTCAGTAAGGCACACTGTGAAAAGGGTAAGCTGCTGGGCAAGGACTGAGAGCAGCAACCTTCATTTATCTCCAAGCATGACCCTTCTATTACACACTGATGGATCAGGCACACTGTGCTACATGAAGATGGAGCAGTGGAAAAGTGGACAGGAAAGAAGGGGCTTTCTTGAAAATGACAAACTTCTTGAAAACTAAAAGAATTGCTCTTCTGAATTAAAGCAAAACTCACATTTTCCTCCTGTTCTGAAGAACATGGATAATTTGCTGCTCACTTGTAGATGTAAGAAGAGCAAGAACTTAGTGCAGAGCAAGCCATGCTAACATGGAAATGTGCTGTTACATTTATATCATGCTTTCCATGAGACAGGAGCTATGTGCACTGCTTGTTTTTGTGCAGTGCTTTGCACATGGGGGTTCTGATTCCTAAATAATCCTGAGGTCCTAAGCACAGTGTTAGAATCTGGCCCTACATGGCAATGTTCTCCAGCTGAAACTGTTCTGGGATGTTACCATTCAGTTGAAAACAACCCTATTTTCAGGCAGATGAAGGGCTAAAGTTTGCTGTGAGGGAAAGAGAGCTGGAGAGAAAGAGAAAAGCATTTGAGACAGCTGTCTGGGTGCTAGAAGCAGTAACCAGAGACATACATTGGATGGGAACCTTCAAAAGTAGGAGCTAATGTGTGAAGCAGCCTGTGAACAAGAGGAGAAGGAAGCACCATCACACCCCAGATTCCTGCAGCAGGGCAGGGGACTTTTTTGGGTACAGATTCCTGAAATCCATCCAACCAATGCCCTTCTCTTTAGCATGAAGCAACAGGCCAGATCTGGTTTTGTGTATGTCGCCATGGAGAGCAGCTGCACCAGCCAAAATAATTAATGCTCCTGTTATTCTGAGCCTGGTAAACATCTATGAAACTCTTCTAGAAACAGGTATGAAGGGCACTTGGCACTATGTAAGATTACATGCACAACTACCACTGCTGCTCTTTAAAAGTCATTCAACCCTTACTCATGATGGAAATAGTTTCCTAACTTCTCTGAGATGGTTTGGAAAAGCTGTTAGTTTATATAAGCATATACACGGCTGCAACCTATAACTGGGCATCCCAAGGGGAACATGACAACCTACCAAAGCATGAGGCTTCTCATCTTATGCAAGCTCCAGCTATTCCCCAGTCTAAAATAGGATATTCATTACAGAAACAAAAAAAGGTCCTGTTTAAATGCTCCATTAGGAAAATTATGTGAAACTTTGTCATAAAGTTCCAAAAACATCCATTTTGAATTTGATTGCTATCCAGGAGACTTCTCTCCATTGCTCAGCAGTGCGAGGACCATCCATGGTCCCCATTCAGAAACTGGCTCATTGCAGAAGGGCCTTTGCCATGCTCTTGTGTTAAAAGCATATGAAAATCCACATTTTCACAGGTCAGGTGTTGATCTGCCCCAGCTAACAGTATCAGGGCACAAAGGGAGATGGGACAGCAGAGGGCCTGGAGCAATGTCAGCACTGGAGCTCTGTAAGCATCGGGACAAACAGACTGAGCACCAGGCAAAGACAGCAGTGCTCACTGTACAGAAATAGCTGAATTTCAAAACAAACAAACAAAAAACACCCACAAATGACTCATCAGAGATCTTCCTTTACTACCAACTACATGCCCTGGGGTACAAGAGACCAGAAAGCTAATGACTGGAGGGAATAAAGCAGCGCTCTTGATCAAAATCCAATCCTATTATTTTCCAGCTTGTGGAACAGAAACAAAACAGCATTTAAGGTCTATCATTTACCACTGACCTTTGAACAGAAATTTTCTGCCAGCCCTTGTTTGTGTTTCCACGGGCGATGGGCTGTTGCACAGATTGCTGACAGTGTGCTGCAAACGCGGTGAAGCCTATGAGAACCCACAGAGGTTTTGGGCTTTGCAGTCATCTGAACCCTAAGGTAGTTTAAATGTCATTTAACTCTCCACCGTGTTAATGCTTTGAGAATCACACACTCCAGCAGAGAAGACATACGTATTGCATGGGCTGAAGTGGTCACTGCAAAGCAGCCCAGTCACTCCCAGTCCCACAGAGCTTAGAATATGAGCCCAGCAGGACTAATTCCCCCAGTACAAGATTAAAGAGCCAACGGTGCTTCCTGCAAGTGACAAACACATTTCTAAAATGCAACAAACGTACCTCGGGTAATCGATATCAAATATTATTAGATGCAGACCGCTGAAATCATGAGGATGTGACAGCAGGGTAACGAACAGCAAGTCTTGCAGGAAAACTGACAGGGTTCAAGCATTAAGTGTTTCCTAACTGGCTGATGCTACTGAGATTTATTAAGCAAAAATAAAAATTACAGGTGTGAGATTTACAAATAACACCACTTAGGGAAAAAGCTGTTTGGAATTCAAACAGAATTTTGCCTTCATTCTTTGATAGTACTATTTAAATCAGTGGGACTATAAGATTTATCAGATATAACCCTAGAGAAGTCCTTGATTATGTCTTATGTTCTATCTAACAGTTTTAAACGTCCTGTTAAAACTCCCTCCATTTGTGTTAAATAAGGTCTTAAAATCTAAAGGAGCTTCTGATTTTCTGCAATGTGATGGAATTCTGCTGGAAGACAACAATGACATTGCAACCTCCCATGTGCCATTTCATATCAGTTTCACAGGGATTTTCCCAAAGCTCTGCCTTGGGAGGCTGCAGTAACAGGAAGCTTTGCAAAACAAAAGAACTTAGTAAAGATAAAAATGCCCTGTTCACTCCCCCAGCCCACATGCATGGCCACATCCCGGCCCCACTTTCATTGCAGGCACCCACTGACTCAGCCCTGGCCACCTCCAGCCCAGCAGCTCTGTGGGTTTCACGCTGCTCTGGTAGTGACTCAGCACTGTGGGTGCCCAAAGCAAAAGAGAAACCGGAGATGGCCTTCCAAGAAAAAGATATCCTTTTTGTAAGTCACATTTGTGATGGTTACATTAGTCCACAGGGAAGTTCCTTTGAAGGATGCCCTGGGAGCCCCAGCCAGACAACCATCTCTCTGCTTGGTGACCAGAAGCTTCCCTTCTGGGAAACTGCCTTTTCATTTCCTGGGAAGAGCTTGGGCAAGTGGGACACACAGCCTGAAGCAGCATGTGACTCTGATTATAGCAGGGCGGTTGAAACTAGATTATCATTATGGTCCTTTTCAACCCAGGCCATTCTATGATTCTACAGTGCGAGCCCCACCTCTCCCTGCCTGTGGTCCCTTTGAGATGCAGCCATCCGAGCTCAGAAACACCAACACAAGTAACCACCAGCTGCTTCCTCCCTCAGATGAAATACACCAAAGGCACGCTAAGATGCATGCCCAGGTTACTGCAGCTCCAAGTTCACAGCACCGTGGCTGTGAGATACTGTCCCTGGTCTCCTTGTTTCTACCTGGATGCCAGTCACGAGCAGTGCAGCTTTTCACTGGGCATTTTAGAGATTCATTCCATTTCCATTCCTTGCTTGAAGAAAACAACCCAAAGCTGTTAAAGAATACACCGAGTTTCTGACAAACTATGTGTCATTTTTCATCATATCCAGTGTGGCAATGCTACTCAGTAATTGGAGTTACAGTCCAGACAAACTAATCGGCCTTTTCTGTGAAGAAACTCCTGCTCTTTCAAAACATTCATATGGTTTCTACCAGCAGATTACATTGCAGCAGGAGTGTTTTTGGATTTCTTCATACCAGGGCACTGCTTGAAAAGAACACCTCGCAATCTCAAGGTAAGGGGGAAGGAAAGCGTTAAGAAAGATGAGGTAAAACTGCAGCCTGAATGATAACCCAGCTCCCAGCAGATGTGGAGACCACTGCTCAGAACGGCCACAGGGCCTGGGAATGGGCTGCATCGTGTGCAGTGGAGAAAGAAGGGACCAACTCTGTCACTGCAAGGTATCTACAAAGCCAGAAGCAAACAGCCTGCATTCGCTGGAGAGGAAATGCAATCTCGCACAAGGAGCCCATGCTGAACAGATCACAATATTTGTTCTCTGATACAGCCTCAAGGACGTCACCAAGCATACAGCATGCCGGCTTCTCATGACTAATGTGCACAGAAATATCATCCAGGATATTCTCTTTCCAGAGAATGGGAAAGTGCAAATACCATGCTCTGATTTTCAGCTAAATGGGCATGTCACTCTGTGTTTTAATCTTATGTTAAATGTTCTAGCCAGAAATCTCATGTGGCAGCTGGTCCTGAGAATTCTGTAACGTGATAACGAAATGTCTGCCTATAAACAAAAACGTTTGTATTACAAGTGCTTTCCCATGGCATTTAACTATGCAGCATGAATCAGGCGCAGGGACAGAAGCAGTTTTCCTTGGGTCTCAGCAAGTCTCCTGTTGTATATCTCAAGAGAAGCAGAATGGCAATGTGTGATCTTCTCCCAGCAGTGCTGGTCAGCACAGACCTAGCAATAAAAGTAATTACATCTCTTACATTTATACAGCATATGAATCTTCTTATTCCAAAGAACTCTCAAAGCAATTTACTAATCACATATCTACCTCAGGATGTGATATTGCTGCTGTTGCAGCTGCAAACAGCAAAGTCTCCTGCAGACTTTGCAGAGACTCTGGTACTTCTTTTTGAAAGGAATGCAAAGTTTGGTACCAAACCCTCCAGCACGAGGAAAAAAATCTCATGCTGTAAAATCCAGCAACTTCTGAAAGACAGCTGGGGACATGAGGTCTGGGGCAGATAATGAGAAAGTGACACAGCCAGTTGAGCGCAGGTATGTGGGACATCACCTCCAAGGGGATGTCTGTAAGAGATGTGCTCCAAGACGTGCTCCCTGCTCACCTATTAAACATCAGCCAAAGGCTTGCACAGGAGACATCTGCCTGCAATTTTTCATTATCTGGGTACTGAAAGGTTTGGACAAGCCTGCCAGCAATAAGCAGTAACATGGGGATCCTGGCTGCTGGCTCTGACACTGTGTTTGCTCTATTCCTTCCATGGTCTTTCTCCATTGGGTGCAGCGTGCAGCCCCCACAGGCTGGATGGACACGAGGCTATTAAACCCTCCCCAAAACCACTGAGCTGCACAGAGGATCCCAGCATCTCCTTGCAGTTCCCCATCCCAGCTGGCTGATCTGGTGCTGAGCCCGAGGTGACCCAGATGAGCAATGTACTTGTGCTCACATAACCTCGTGTGTGAGCTAACAGACTCTGACAGAGTGCTGCCTGCACATAACGCGAATAACCAGAGGCCTGACTCTGATCTATCGACACCAAGTTTACTCCAGCATAGCGCCACTGATTTCTGCTGAAATACTGCCAAGGTCACACTGATTCAGAGAGTTCAGATGTAATTTTGCCGACCGAAGGCAGGGCTACATTTTAAGCGAGAACAGATTTAATTAGTGCTATTTGAATGTGATGAGCTGAAGTAAAGAGGAAAAATAAAGAAAGACAGAGCTCCAACAACCATAAATTTTAATCTACCCACTGTGAGCTTAAAAAACGCGTGAGGGCAGAGGAAGGAAAGAGAAATTGCCAAAGGGAAATAATGTCTCTCCTAACAAGATAATTCAGGGTTTGGGAAATAAAACCAAATAGAAAAAGCCTGGAGTTTAGAATCCTGCTGCTTAAAAGCAGCACTGAATTCCCATCACTGCAGGTTATAATGGAGTGGTTCTGCTTTGCTTTGTATTTAACATTCTGCATTTCACTCCCGTTCACAGACCTCTGTGAAAAGCCAAGTTCTGATGTGGGATTATGGTGCGATGGCTGATGACCACATTAGCCATCTGGACTCTTGCGGGTCCGAGCACAAGCCCAGCTCTTTTCCAGCCAACAGTTGTTGGCTAAACGGAATGACATTTCTGATTTGCATGTCAAACTGTTTCCACTACTGCATGCACGTGAGTGTAGCTGTGGTTTGCCGTGTAGCACGGTTGAACTGCATTCAAGATCTGCAGGAGGAAGAATTCCAGCTGAGTCCAGCCGCTAATGGCTCACCTGGCAGAGCTGCTGCCCGTGGCCTAGGCAGCAGTTGCCAAGTTCAGCCATGGCTCATGATGAATGAAAAACACATGCAACAAGTCTAGCCATGGCTAAATGGCCTCAAACAGCTGGCTGCGAGCCAGCAGATGCAACGCTGTACGTTTTACAGCACGTGGGAGAGGGTGATTGTACATCTCCAGCAACGGACCTGGGCCAGCATCTTAGCTCTTATTTATGGGAAGCCCAAGGTTCAAGCTCCAACAAACTAAATATTCAGCAAAACAAACTCCAAACAATACCTGAAATTAGACCAGAACAGGAGAAAAAAAAAAAAACAAACAACCATGTCCTACTAATTGGCAGCAGGCAGTAACTCTTATCTGCTTTAAATCAGAGCAGAAAGGAATGAAACAGTTCCAGGCTGATCTGCTCTGTAGCGGAAATGCCTTCGGTGCCCAGAGGAGCACAGTATAAAAATGGAAACAGCCTGAGCCTCCGACGTCACAGGGACTGTTTCCTCCAGCCTCAGCCAGCTGTAATCGAAATCCACTGAGAATTTTCAGAAGCAGCATTTTACTTTGGAGACCAAAAGACTCATTCAGTTTCTATCAGAAAAACAATTCTGAGAACTTATTTACTGGGCCAGTGGTAACCCAAGTGCACAGCCTGGTGCCTCAGTTGGTGGAGATGGACATGCAGCCACTGCAGCAATGCCCAGCCAGCAACCAGCCACCGGCTCTGCACTTGCTCTGTCCCCTACTTCAGGGTACAAAGCAATAACAAATTAATTAAATGCACTTCCTGGAGGCTGCAGCAATCATTCCTTTCTGTCACTACTGCAGGAGGCAAATCCCACATACAAGGGCTACTTCTGTCGTATCACATCGCTCCGCAGAGCTTCATGGCCACCCACGTGTTTTTCTCTGTGCACTCCCACAGAGAGTCAGGTTTGGTGTCATCTCACAGCAGTTCCTAACTTGTACTCACTCTCCTGGATATTTTCCTTATCTTTACATCCCCAGTCCTCCTTCAAAAGACTCAGCTTGCTTACACTGACTTGGGTCTGGACACTCATCGCCTGTGGGAAGGATGCCCAATGGAAAATGGTGAGATATGTAATGACCCCCTGGCATTTCTGTGAGGTATCTGAAAGGTGGAAAAGTAAAACCATTGTGCGAGGAAGGAAGCAGTATTTGCAGTATTATTCACCACTGCTTTAGAAAAAGAGACTGACTGAAGGCACACCTTGGACAAGCGAGGGGCTCCCCATAAAGCATACGTGCATACACGCCGTGTCCACAGTCCTGAGCAAGTAATCAGGCCAGCTTCCAGACTATTTATAGGTCTTGACAAAGAGCCAGAACTCCCAGATAATGCACAATTTAACATTGTGCAAAGTCATTAAGCCTCACAAAACTGACTGCACAGCCCTGATCGGGTAACAGAGCACATGAGCAACCCACCAGACATCGTGTAGATTAGTTCACATACAGCCGCACTGAAATACCCCTGCAATCCTACTGCAGGCAGGGATACAAAACAAAACAGTTGTTGACAATGGCACAGAGAAAAAAAATAGTTTAGAAATGCTACTCTCCACATCCAACACAGTCCTTTGCAAAGAAGTCTGATGGTAGAGGCATGAGTTTACATTTTGCACTGAACAACAGCTCTCCTCCCCCCCCCCTTTATTTATCAGAAGGAAATATTCTATAGTTTCTCATTTTTATTTTGTATTCTGAATCCCTTTTGAAGGAAGCCCAATATTTAGCCGTGCAACAACTCCTGCAATTCATACATGCAGACGGACTTTGCAAACAGCCCGAGCTGCTAATGGGGATGAGGTTGGTGGTACAAATGAAAATAGTTCCTCGTACCCTTTGACTTCCTTTAGCCTGTCTGATGGAGGAGATTAAGGCAATGCAAGGGGAAGTAAAAGTTCACAAACGGATGATTTGTGAAGGGATTTCCACAGGTTAGCCTTTATTTAAAGCTTTCTCAATCATCTTATCTTGCTGGGCTTTAAAATTGGAACAGTCACCTTGGCACCTACATCTATTCCCTGCACTGTAGTTATAAAAATGTCTGGGGAGGCCACTTGAGTTAGCAGGGCACCAACAGCCATCTGCTGTGCTAACGAAGGCATTTAATCAGTGGGCAGTTGAGGCAGCCATTGCAACCGAGGCAGAAATGAGGTGTATGCACTACAGCCCTTCTTCCGTGAGTCCTTGGCTCTGAAATCCAGCAGATCCCCAACTTCAAGCTTATCAAAAGTGTTTTTATAGATCTCTAGACTATATGATTACCTTGAAACATGAACAAAGCACAATAGAGACAGCAATATCTACTGCTGCTTGCCAAGAGCCTCAGTTACAATCTCTGAGTCCTGAATTCCTCATGCCCTTCTCAGCAGAGCTGCATCCTGTTATACTGGGCTCTGTGTCCAGCAAGTCAGCAGTGACTCTTAATATCTGGACAAGGATGTCAGTGTCTGGAATCACATCTAGAAAAACAGAATATCCCAAGTTGGAAGGATCCCAACAGGGATCACTGAGTCCAGCTTCTGGCTTCATACGGGACAACCCAGAATCCAACTCTATGTTTGACAGCACTGTCCAGAAGTTCGTTGAACTTCTGCAGCTTTGAGCTGTGATTGCTGGCCTGGGGGGCCTCTTCCATGCTCAGCAACCTCCCGGTGAACAGCTGATAAAGAGCAACATCAAACTCTGTATGTCAATGTAAAGAAGGATCGTGGGGAACCAACTCCTGCACGGACCATATTAACACTAACATTTGTTATTCACTCATTTTCCCTTAAAATCCTTACTACAGACTGAGAAAATTGCATTTCATCACTGCCCACCACTGCTTTAACAAAAAACAGTTCTTTCTAATTAAAAGCGGATATAAAGCCTGAAACCCCAAGCGAAGGACAGACACATTGACTGAGGGCTCCTCAACTGTTTCAGTGGTTTGCCATGTTCTGTTTCTAACAACAACAAAAGCCCTGTCCCCTGAGTGGTGAGTAGAGAAATACATTTGATGTCTGTAGTTATCTGCCACTCTGACTCAAGTCATTCCAAATCATTCCCAGTACCACGCCACAGAGATCTCTCTCTGCCACAAGGGGCTGTACGCATCTCATCTCCATACGTTTACAGTTTGTAACTGTAGCTGTCTAGTAATGCTCTACATATGGGCTTGAAAGAACATTATTGACAGCATATTGCTTAAGATGGGGAAGGAACCACTTTCTCAACCTGTTTTCAACCTCATAATTCAGCAGTGTCCAAATTAATTTTATGATAATCTCATGCATCAATAAATTCAACTCACAGGTGGCTGACAGAACCCAAGATTTTGAAAATTATGTGCATTCCCCTTCAGGGAACAGACACGGGCAGAAGCAAAGGCTTGATTGCAGCCTGTGTATTTTTAGACACGTTAATTAAATCTGCCACATCATTTTAGATAGATGGCTCTGCAACTTTAATCCCAAGGTGCTGCCTTTCAGAGGGATTCCTGCGGGAGTCAATTATATTTTGTTTGCACAGTGTTAACAGGTGGTACCTGCAACTCTAAACTGCGGGCATGGAAATGAAAATCCAAAGAGCAAATTCTGTTCGCTTTGCTAAAACAAGTGTAATTGCAAGCAAATATCCAAAACCCCACTGGGATAAATTACCTTTCTTGAACTTCTCACAAACATAGCATGCCAGTGCATTCAAGGCCAACTGCTGGTGATGCCTGGCTCCTCACTGAAAGAAAACTAAGGATCGGCTCCCCTTTTTCTGCCCAGATATCATTCAGCATTGCTCTGCTAACACCTGAGTCTCCCCTCACAGGCAGGGGAGATTGACGAATTATCTCCTTCAGCAAAACTCAGTGAGATTGAGGACAAATTAAAATAGTCGGGGACACCTCGGGCATGATATTTTGCACACACAATTGAAGCCCTGAACGCCTTAAACAAGAATATCGGCATCGCAACAAAGACAGCAATTAAAAGAAGTCTCTGCATTGGTGGGGATTTCTGGAGCGCCCCGCTGAGTTAGAAGATCATACTCATTAATCACTGTTAAAAATCCCTTAATTTCAAAGGCTCTGTGACAGTGATGAAGTTATAATGCTACCAAGTAAAACAGGTGATCATTAGAAGCCATGTACACAATAACCACAATAAAAGTCTGTAGGCTCAATTAGGATTGTCAGAATCATTTTGGGCTGAGTTCAGCTACTTCCAATATAACTTGATGAGATTTATCCTGCTGGTTGGACAGAACATGGGCAGACTTGAACTGGAAATTAATATCTTACAGTGTTCCTCTCCTTTGTTTTTGAAGAGGGAATTTCTTTCCTTAATTTCCTTTCTTAATTAATTTTCTGGTTAAACATGGTCAACCCCATAGCCCAGTGAGATGGGGAAGATCCTCCACTCCACTGGTTATATAGCTGCAACATATGAGCCCATGTTTTGGCTGTTACTGAACTGAAAAGCAGAAACATTCCTCCGTTGTTTTCCCAGTGTGCAGTTTCTCTTCTCTACAAACACGTTGTTTACTACACACACTCTTGGGGTTTGTTTTGCAATTGCATACTTGTGGTTTCTTCTCAGCCAGCAAGTGCCTGGTCTAAGCTTTTAAACATTAATATTTGTCTCAATTTATGAGGTACGCATCTTCCATGACCACAGGCCTTCTCCACTATTGTTAATTTATGTCAAAAGCAATCAGTTTTTATCCTAAATTCACTGCCAAAGAGGTTTTCTTGGCTATAGAAGCCTGACGTTAGGCAGATTTAAGGGAGATTTTTTTTCTACGTAGATGCTAGAAAGGTTTGATTTAAAACAAGGCAACAGTTAACAGCATTGACTTGGATGACCTGGTGGGCAGGACAGGGCTCTTTTCTGATAAGGGGAATGGCAAAACACGCCAGACATTATCACTGAAATAAGCACCAAAAAGACCAGAGGTTCCACATTCTGCCCCTTGGAGGAAGAGCAGCATTGCTCTTCAATGATGTCCACTTTTTGGAGAACAAAAGTTCAGCCCCAAATTATTGTAACTCAGCAACGCAACCACCAGGTCCTTTGAGACAAAAGTCCAATTTAAGTTCAACCTTCTCCCATTATCCCCTTTGATCTTTGTTATCACCTCTTTAAGAGACCATAAGAAAACCTGGGTACTTTTTGCTGAGACAGAATATACAAGAAACATTTGCTCCTTAGGGGTCATTCATATCAGCAAGTCATCTGGATTGATTAGCAAATGGTGTCAAAGCAAACCTTTCAGACCCAGACACCAGACACCAAATACCCTACAGAGCTGCTTGAGGGAGGGGAGTGAGATTTGGAGCACAGAAACATCGTTTCATCAGCTTTTAAATTCTGACAACCTTTTCTCTTTAAGGTTTCTTTTAGTAAAGGTTCCTCCACAGGTGCCATTTTGCTTGCACATCAGAGGGCGAGTTTCACTGAGTGGAAAGGCAGATGCACACATGTCAACACAAACAGCAAGTCCTCCGTACTTCACTGAATTCTGGATCTGAGGGGTGTGAAAAATCAGAACAAAATCGGGGCAAAAATTACACAACCAGACTGCTGCTGTTTTCACACCAAGATCGTTTTGAAGCCCAGGAACTCCTATTAAGTCATCTCACATTTCATTCATTTCATTCTTAAGCAGAACAAGCACACAGGCACAAACTCACTGAGGTTCATTCAATTGAATTGAGTTTCTATTTCCATTCCCACTGTGCACAGCAGCTGAGGCTGGCAGTTGGGTTTGATTCATTAGAGACAGGGGCTTGGAGTGACCTGGCCAGGACTTCAAGTTTTGAGTCCATTCCCTATTCACACTTCAACTGAAGCCAGAGTATCACATGGGAGATGCTCCCTTTTACCCACTTTCTCTGTCTCCAGCATAAGGGCACACAGATAGCAGATGGAGCTTATTTAATTTAATAAAGGCTGGTTTTAATCAGACTTGGGGTCCACAGCAATTAACAGTGAAGTCCTTGCAGAGGTCATGATCCATTTCATACCCAGGCTGCGGGAAGAGACGTGGCAGGGAGCAGGGCAGTGATGGCCAACCCGTGGGCCCAGGCTGGGTACCAGCTGCTCAAGGAACAGCAGATCCAGTGAAAAGCACCATCCTTGCTTAAAAACAGGCTGCACTGGGATGAGGCCTTTTCTTGAGTGCATTAAAACACCAACTGGGCACCCAACAACCCACACAGAAATCCAGTGCAGAGAGGCTCTGCTGTGCAAATGCGACTTTTCAAGTATTTATGAGCTTCTATTTATATATTTATACATGGCATCCTGAATGCAGGCTCAGGCTTCAGGGCCAAGGGACACCTGAGGCCAAACTTGGAGATGTGCAATGCAAGGAGTAAATATGCCACTTCACCAATGTGCCACCAACAGGCAGAGTCAGTTATTACTGACAAGCAAAGGAAGCATCGAAACCACATTTCTGTACCAAAGAAAACCCACAATCACTGCGTGAAACAGCAGAGAAAAGCTGTTTCCAGAAGCTGAGCACCTCAAACTTTCAGGTCATTTTGAGATGACTTAATAGTAGCTCCTAGGCTTCAAAATGACCTGCTTAAATCACACCAGCAGTTATTGTCTTGGTTGGTCAGCTGCAACTCACTCTTCTCTGCTTTGCATAACTTTCCTTCCCAATAGTCCTGCTGTTACAGTTGATGACAAACAAAAGGGGGAAAAAAAAACACTGAAGAAGGAGGCTTTTGAAATAATAAATGAGAGAAATTACTGTCCCAAAGAGAATATAAAAAAAGCAAAGCAGTGAGAACTGTAAATACCATAAATGTGCTCCCTGTTTTCCTACTACATTAATAACGTTGGGATTCATGTCCACAAATCTGTGTATTTCAGTGCTTGAGAAGGAGGGAAATTGTAAAGCTGACCTGCTCCTTTGCCAAGTCTATGATTTCTGCATTATGCTTCCAACAGCTTATGAAAAATGTAAACTAAAGCTCTAGATGGTAAACTGAGTTCTATTTTTTTTCCAGGATTCAACACAATACAAAGCATAAAAACAAAGCACAAGGTCTCGTTTTCCCCTTTTGTAAAGGTACACATCTTTCCCTCTAAAACAACAGCAAAAGAAAGCCTTTTATTTCTGCTGAATTGCTCCCCATCTGGGAAGTAAAGGGGAGCTGCTGCCGTCCCATTAAACAGCATGTCCACCTGCTCAGATAAGGCAGGCTCGCCTCTTGAATTTGCATGTGAAAATTACCCTGCTTCAGCTCTGGAAATCGTGTTTGTAGGTGCAAAGGGAGCAGCTTTTCTTCTTTGAAGTTTGCAGTGCAGCAACAAGGGAGGCAGGAATTAACTCGGCACTGATTGCCAGCTCTCTGGCTACTCTGCATCAGACTTCTGAACACACCAACCAGCCAGGTTACATGTCTTTTTGTGATCCAAAGTCCTCAAAGAGACGAAAGCAGTGTTTGCTCTCGGAGCCCAGCCTTCCCTCTGAACTGCCTGTTACTGACTCAGGCTTGTGTTAGAAAAATACATCTTCAGAGAAGTGCCAGCATCAGACATGAAGGATTTTACAGACACACTTATCGAGACCCTTCTGTGAAGGGCTATTTCCCACCCTCTACCAGGAACTCCATTCAGCGTGCACTTTAACTCCACCTTCATTGAAACAAGCAAGCAAAAAAAGCTCCCATTTCACGTACTGTAAGGATAAGCCACAGCAAAAAGGGAATATGGTGTCAAGACCAGTCCTTAAATTCACCAGCTCTGGAGGAAAGGCATCAGTCAACAAATGCATAACAGCTCAAGGCAGCAGTGAGAAGGAAACACACTGATTGCTGTTTAGATCTTCTCTCATGGCATACACATAGAGCTGCTGAGGTTATGCAGACCCTGCTGTCCACCTTGTCTATCCCACATTCTTCTGCAAGTAAGGGACTTGCTACAAAGAGCCCTGGCCAGGTTGCTCCCTGCCCTCTGTAGTTGCTGCCCTATTTTTTTTCAGGACTTCCATATGATGTTATAATGGATATCATCACTCTTCCTGGTCCTCTCAGTGCTTGATAAACACCACTTAAACAAGCACCATCTAGAACACGGCTGGAAGAGAGCTGGGTCACCTTGACATTTTTCCTCCCCAGCCTCCAAATATTCAGAGTACCCTTAAGCTGTTACTTACACACACGGTTATGTCTCACAGTCTAAAGAAAAAAGAGAACCACGTAGAGGGAAAATTAAATTATTCCTTGATATTTTAATAATGTTCACAGAAGACAACTTATTGCATCAGTGCTTCTGTATCCATCACAGCTGATGAAATTAAAACCTTTGCGAGATTTAATAACTAGTGAAAGAAGAGTTTGGGGGGAAAAGATACCTCTCCCAGCCTATAATTTTCCTCCTTTCCTTTTTATAATTTCCCTAAGATAACGAGAAAGAATATAATCATGTAGATAATTCTGGAGCCTGACAAGCATGCTCAAGAGTCCAGCCCTATCAATAAGCCATGTATTTGCTAACAGTAGGTACCACATAAGTTTTGAAAATGTGGTAACTGGAGCCAGATAAACCAATCAAGTGAGAAATGTGCTGAAATGTTGCCCAGAATCTGGAAACAAGAAGCAGCCATATTTCGTTTTGCTCAGTTTCAAAGGAGTTGCAATTATCTCCCAGTCCTGCTTTAAGTTCCCACCTACATTTCCCCCCCCCCCTAGGAGCAGCTCAGGAATTCATGGCCCTTCTAGGTCACTGTGCCTATTCCCCTGATGTCACCACCACCCATGCCATATCTCTCCTGCCATAAACAGGCCATGTGCTGTCTTGCTCAGTGCATGCTCTCATCCATCACAGTCTTCCATCAGAAGGCTGTTACTGATGATTATCAACCCCTGAAGATCAAACAGCCACTCTCTGACAGCCCAACCCTTCTTGGCCATTATTTGCCTATTTGTTCTTGTGTTTACCTTTGGCGTACTATCAGCAGCAATCAGTGAGGCCCAAATGTTGATGGGATGAATGGGACAAGATCTTTTGATCTCTCCAAACCAGCTTGGCATATCCTTCCAGATAAGGACACTGAAGGTTGCACCAGGATGGATGTAGAGTATCTCACCCTGTGCCTCAGCCAGATGTTTGATTCTGTTACAGTCCCCAGTGACACAAGGAAAGATATTTGGGTCACGGCTTTGCAGAGGCTTTTGGCTGCAGAAGCAAAAGATCCTTTTTCTGACCTGGGTCTCTTATCTAAGTTAGTGAGCACCTATCACCAGCAATCTTCCTCCAGAGTGCAGAAGTTTGGGCTGATAACTCAGTACAGAACTATGCTAAGTTCACAGAGGGAAGAACTTAGAAAACTCAGGCTGAATATCCAGCTTAAAATCCACACTGACACCTACTGAAATCCTGGCAGCAGGCAGTCTTTTCCCTTTGCTTGCGGAATAGCATGTGTTCAGATAGCTCTCAAGGCCAAAATGCACTTCTTCTTAGATTGGCTAATTTGAGTTGGCCCATTACGTATTCCTGAAACAGTCTGAGATAGTCAATTGTAATCTAGAAATGTTCCGTAGATAGGGCTCCAGCAGGAATCCTTGAAATAAACCACAGTAAAAAGAGAAAATGATAGTCCATAATAGAATCACTCCATTCAACATAATAGAAAATAAAGCATAATCAGGGATTTGAAGAGTGACACACTGTACGAAGCACTACGCGTTACTCATTCTCTTCAAATGATCAAAATTGCCAGGATTTTCTCACGTCTCGAGACCAAACAATCCCATAAAGAAACTGCTGAATATCAAGAGGGAGATTTTCCTGTACCACGAAAAACCCTTTGGTGGCATTAAAGTCTCACAGTCTGCATCTTAAAGGCTGCAGACAATATTCAAAGGAACAGTTTTAAATTTGATGATAGCCATGAGCGAGTCCCATTACACCTCTAAGCCAGCTTCCCAGCCTCCGGACCTCACTGAACGATCATTTCTAGAATGTAAGAGAATGAGGAACATTAAGCTCAAAGTGAGAGTAAATCTACCTGATGCACTGTTAAACTTGTCAGCCTCTGTGATAAATTACCAGCATCTAACCTAAAGCACGAGTCACCATTGTCAGAGACGAGCATTTGTTGCACAGTATGGTGTCCCTGCCTCTAGCACGGCGCACACAAATCTCGTTAGTGAACTAAGCATAACTAATGCCTTGTGTAAGCAGTTGTGTGTATGATTTGAGTATTTAGGAAGTCAACCTTCTGAAACAAACTTGCTTTCACGTGTACTGATGGTAGTTACTTAGTCAAGTCAGTAGTCACTCTGCGGTCTTGTGATGCCAGGTTTTAAACAGAATTCCCCTGATGTCATGATGTGGCCCATGCAAGGAAATACAAAAAGAGGTCTCATTATTCCTAAATGCTTCATGCTCCAGACTCTGAAGGTTTATGATTACTGTGCGGAACAGCCAGACCTTGATGTTTTCACCTGGGAGAAGGCTTACAAAGGTCTGGCATTCCCAAGAATGTGTTTAAAGCTGGGTGTGAAAGAATAAGCAATGTCATCTTCCCTCCTGACAAATCTCCCCTCCCTCCTCCTGAGAGCAAATCAAACACACAACTAGTGAGAGAGCATCCCAGAGCAGTCGGCTCCTCTCAGAACTGAGCAAGAGTCTATTCCAGCATCAAAGTCACTGTGTACGAGCCAGCCATCAGCATCCCTGTAATGTGCAGAATTGCAAGCCTAATCATCGCAGGATCTAAGAAGGCCTATGGGATCTCTGATATGAGCCGTGAGAACACACAGAATTTACTGTCAGAGCTAACTTAGTGCCTGATCTTTCTCCTGCATGGATGCCTTCAGGACCTTAAGCCATCAGCACAACTTCACAGTTTCTTCCTTGTCCAATAAAGATTTCTACGGCACGTGTGAGAATCTGGACTGCTGACGCTTAAACATGTTATTAGAGAAAAACATGAAGGATTTCTGGCTCCTACGGGTCCTGCCAAAACTAAGCAAAACACACACATTTGCAAACCAAATACATTCTTCTACCAGAGCTTTGATGTTTACATTATCAGCCACTGAACCTCCACCTATCTGCCTTTAAAGTCAAATGTGTCTGGCTCATCTTTTCTAAGCCTTGCTGCAAAGCAGTCTAATATTCTCTTTACCCCCATATCTGGGCATCCCACCATCCTGAAGACATGAATTCCCACAACGGAGGCAGAGAAATGCTGTTTTGCAAACAAGAAAAAGTGATCTTCAGTTCCCAGCTTCCATCAAAATCAAAGTCTACCTATTCATATCTACCAGAAGGCAGAGAGAAAACCTGGAACATCAATTTCTTTTACATCCCTCAACTAGTCCCCAGGAAGGGACTGTTCTAGCTCCCACCTGCAAATCAGAATGGATTGTTTGAATCTGTCTATGCAAAGTTGCACTGATTTTCTGTGAGGTCAGAAGCTGATGACAAAACGAAGCTGCAAAAGCCTAAAGCTGTTCCTCTGCTGATCCTCCATCCCCCTCAGCACTGCAGAGTCCCATGCTATGCCTGCACTGTGATACCTGACGGGCCTTGAACCCCCCCCTGCAACTGAGCTCAAGAATGGGATGTTCTTGTTTTACATCAGATTGCTGAAATTAATCCACGCTTTCTTGTCCTTCTAATGCATTACACAGCTCTTCAATCAATATGCTCCTCCCTGGGAGGGAACAAGTACATGTTCCGAGTTCCGCTTCGCTGTGTACCATTGTGCAGAGAAACCAGGCTGTCACCCTCTTGTCATGTTAAAAGAATCATATAATTTAATCTTTCCAAGCAGTTTAAATGAAGCTGCTCTACCCTGAAATAGATACATGAATATAAAGCATGCAAAAGGCAGATCCTTCGATAAACACATTACCTCTGTCCCTTTCACAGCTTGGGATGCTAAAGGTGTACACTGCCATGTGCCCCCAGCTGTCACATGAGCTGTACCAAACTGCCATGTCTTTGTGCTGCTTCTGGAGGTCAGACATTCTGGCCTGCAGATTGCTGTCTTAAATGCTTTCACTTTGATAGAGTGGATACAAGCTTCACTACTCCAGATCTGCTCCAGATCTACTCCAGGCCAGCCTGACACACCTTTGGTACCAAGCATTGCTCCCACCCTACTTCCTCATATTTCAGTTGTTTGTGCATGCAATACCAGCTAGCTCAAGCTCTTTCCATATAAATTTAATTTCTACTGTTCTAAGAATGCACACCATCCACAGAAGTCAGAGATGACATGCCAGGTGAGCCACAGGCACCACTAAGAGCACTGATCCTTTTCCACCTATAGCATCCATGCAGCTGAGCTGCCTCTGAGATGCTCTGAAATACTCCTGGCAAGGCCTGTCCCCCACACCCTGCAGTGCTGGGTTCCCAGAGAGGAAGAAAGATACTGCAGAGCCTGAGAGCCCTAATCATCCTTTGCCATGACCTGTTTGCTATCTGGCTGAGGGCTTTCTAAAGATACTGTTCAAATATCATCAAATAAATGGTGCTACAATTTCCTTCCAGTTCAGCTTAGAGCTACACAGCACGTCCTCTCCAGAGAAAGAGCACTGCAATCAGTTTGAAAAATCTTACACATTTCTGAGTTGGAAAGTGTAATCCTTCTTTAAACAAATACTTATTTTCTATTGCTCTAACATACTCTTGGCAACAGCACTTTGATTTGGAAACAAATTCCCCCAGCCACCTGAGAGACACAGTTTGTGTATTTGGTTACAAAAGGCCAACAAATTGAGGGCTTTCAATGCCAGAGAGACCCTTGGAGCAATCAGTGGCTTGTAAAAGAGTGTTCCTGTCTGGTGCTCGGTGGTTTGGGGGCTTTTATACATTTGTAAGTGATTTTTGCATTTGTGGTCTTGTGGGACAAATAACACTGGCTGGAACCAAGAAGCATGACTAAGTACAACATAAACTTCCTTGCAAGCCTCTTCTGGCAGAGCTGAAAATTCACCTCCAACAAGGCAGCTGTTACAGCAAGCACTCAGGCAGCTCTGAAATGAAGGCCAGCACAACCTCAGCTGCAAGAGCTCAGGTATGAGGATAAATCATCTCCGTAGGGACTATAACAGATTGCTAATGGCAGAAAGGCTCCCGAGGCAGTTGTAGGGACAAGCAACCAGTGCAGCTACCCAGAGCTGTAGCTTACATGACAATGCTGCTAAACCACACTAAGTGTCAGTCACACAGGAATGGTATCTGCCACAAACTACTGCTCAGCAGCATCTCAAGCCTGCAGACAAGTCCACCTAATTAAGTACTACTCCTTGTTTTCTTTTAATGGAGGTTTCCTGATCACGGGCAGGATGAATCAGTACAGACTGGGGAGACAAGCGAGCAGCCCTGCGGAAAGGGATCTGAGGGTGCTGGTGACAGCACCAGGACCACCTGGATGATGTCTAGGGAACCTGAAGGAGGAGTTGGACTAAGTGACTTCCAAAGACCCCTTCCTACAATTCTGTGGTCCTTACAGGTCCCGTCCAACTCAAGAAATTCTACAATTCTATGAATTCTCCACCCTTGATAAGCTGTGGCTGCTGTTAGAGGTCCGATGCCTGCACTAGTTCTCTCCTTTTGGGAGTTTATATAGCTGAAGCCTATAGCAGACCGCTACAGCATTTACTCTAATATCCTGTATCTCACCACCTGCTAAAAATCACCCATAATCTTGTGTGGAAGCCAAAGCCTGTGTGTGGCAAAGCTTTTCTGCAAAAGCAGCCCCAAGTATTATAAGTTTTATTTACACTGCTGACATTTGGCAGGCTCAAAAGTAATTCATGAAGTTGGTTATACAAAGAGAAGAGTCTGCTGAAGTGGTTTCTGATCTCACTCCTTCAACGAATGAAATGTGACAGCAACACTGAATAAACAGCTTAATAAGTGTACAAGGGACTGCTCTGCAAAGCCCTAGACCTGCAGCAACCAGTGAAAGAATAAGAGCTGTTCTGGAGCTGCCAGTCCTTTGGGGATTGCAAGAAACCGGAGTAAACATTTCCAGGTGCAAACAGTACACGGAAATACACACCATGAAGAGCTGAGCTGGAACATTGCCCTGTGGAGTAGTACGTTCCCTACTGCAGGCATGGATTCCAAGAGGGTGCTGGGTGGAAATTCAAACTTTTTAACATCTTTCACAAACTGCATTTCCAAGCTTTGGAGCTGGAGTACACACCAGCAATGAACTTCTCAGCAGTGGGAATTCTGTCGCTCAGTCCCAGCCAGAGGACCTGAACCCCATAAGCTTTTATGGACACTAAAGAACAAGCAAAGATCATGATGGAAAGAACCAAGAGATGATGATTTTCAGAGGGAGAGAATTTCCAATTTTGTAGCCTCAACCTGCTGACACACTAGAAACTGTATAAATTTGCAATAAAATTAAGGAAAGTATGAGGTGCCTTTTGTATGGAAAAGCCTGTAACTACAATAGCTACTGACCATGAATATAAATGGGAACTTATGACAATAATCAGGCCAGGCAAATTAGCCAGTGCTAGAAGCTGAGATATAGCCCACACATGCCAAATGTCCCTCTGGAGAAATCTGGTAATTGCTTTAAGGACAGGCTTAAGATACTGTAAGTAAAAGCCATTCAGGAAGGAAGCTCTCAGGAAAATGTTTCTTTCCATCTCCATCTAGTGGGTGAAACCAACTACTGCTTCCTCCTGAGATGCTTTTCTGGCATCACAGGCAGAGAATTACCCGTGTTACATAACGAGCCCATCAGTCCCCTCGTCCTTTCCCCACAGCCTTCCTCTGTTCCTCTGCCTGCAGCTCTCTCTGTTTCTCTCTCTCCATCCTCACCGTAGTTCTCAAAGTGTCTCCATTTTGCTTCACAGTATTCACTGCACATTAAGGCAGTTTCACAATGAGATTTACAGCAATGTCACAATGGAGAAGACTGTCATAAAATAACCACGGACAACACTATTAAATAGCAGTAAAATCAGAAATGATGCACAGCTGGGTATTTATATCTGCCACCTGTTCTTTTTTTTTTAAGCCACCTCTAATCAGATCAACCAGTTCAGCAAAAGAATGATCTGATAATGCTTCCCAGGAAAGCACAGGTCCCAATTTCAGCCAGCTACCCCAGCCACCATACGCAGACACACAGAGCATCCACTCTACACACTTGTACAGATGCATTGGGTACAGAAACAGGTATAGAAGAGACACTGCTCACAGTGCCCAACAGCAGGGCAGTCATCAAGTAACCATCTCCATGTGCAACATATGCACAAAAACATGCATTCACGCAGAGACAGGTACTATAAATATACATCTGATCACAATTTCTAGGCAGCCATATCCATCTGTCTCAGCATTCACAGGGCCCCAATCCCCCATCTCATGTGTAATAATAATTCTTTGACCATAGCCTGCAGAAAGCAGGCTGGTCATTGGGTTGATTTCTTCATATAAAAAGAAGATGCTGGATAGCAGTCTAAGCCAAGAATCATAAGGTAGTGACAGTGAAGTCTTAGGGAAAAATAATAATAATAATAAAAAAGACATATGCCAGAAAAGAGCAAGAAAGGCAGAAGACAAAGAAAATCCGCTGTGCATTCCAGAAATCCTCAGTGAATTAAATAATGGTTGAAATACAAGAAATACACCCTGTTCCTTGCAGTTCCTCATGAAGCACTGCCCAAAACATAGAAACAGTCACCAATGCTCCACCAAAGGCCACCATTCCCTTCTGCTGCACACTAGGTGAGACATTTTTGGTCACACCACTCACAGTTCAGCTCCCTGGACACTTCTCCAGTGCACTCCTGTGCCATCAGAGCACACACCGACACACGCAGGCACTTTCCTGTGTCCTTTTATCAGACAGAATTGCCCTTCATATATTCAGCATGTTACCATCCCTCCATCATGTGAAACCCGTGACTCGGACATGAGCCACAGCTTCCTTCTCTCCCTAAACTCTTCATTGACTTCAGCTTGAGGGCTAAAGAAGAAAGACTGGGGAAAATGTGATCAGTTTTTCATGAAGAAGAAAGAGGTAAGTCTGTCTTCACACTGAAGGAAGGGTTCGGCATATCTCCACTGTCGGATGACAACATGTCATGTCAGATGACCAGGGCTGAATAAGTAAATGGCGAGACTGAAAAAAGAACCGCTTTGTCCTTCAGTCTAATTTCCAGCCTGGACAATCCTGATGGGCTGTGCTTAATGTTCTGGCTCTAACTATTCAGTCTGGTTAGCAGTGAGATGGTTTGCTTCACCCACCCTTCCCCCTGAGCAATTGAGAGAGGCCTGGGACTGGCCACTTCTTGCACAGAGCAGGTTTTATATGGATTGGTTTTTTTTTTGCAACTTGTTTTCCACTTCAGGCAAACATCTCCACATCCAACACTGAAATAATTGCTGTGGGATCTGAGAACAGCCTGGTGCATTTAGATATCCCAGTTTGCTTTACGGATCGTTTTAAGCAAGGGCAGAAGAGTCGCCCTGGTAACATCCAACCTACAGTGACACAAAGCAGCCTTGTATGCTGTACCACGAGTGATGTGTGAGACAGTCTGTCCAAAGATGTTTGAACTCTCGATTACTGTTCTTGTGCAAACCACACAGAAAACAACCAGAAAACTCTTGAATTGTCCAGGTTGAAAAAAACAACCTCTTCTAACCAAGAGGCATGGCGCTGTCTGACTTGAACAAACAGTAATTATATTCTAATGCAGCAAAACACCCTACAAAAGAACTGCTCAGAGTCATATTAGCCGTGATTTTGTTCATCACTGAGTCACACAGGGAGAGAGTGAGGTGTGAGTTAGGATCCCGGATCATCAGCAAACCCCTTTCCTTCCTCTGCTCTTCAATTCACCCTCTCCTGCTCTGGGTATAATGAAGTTTCCTCTAACTCACAAACTTCCAAGGCTAAATATATTAATAACTGTTAAACATTCGCCCTTCGGTTGCTAGAATAAAAGGATATAGAATTTAAAACAACGTATACAAGATTATTATAATAGGGATGATATGAAAACCCCTGTGAAAATGCTTGAAGGCAATTGGACAAAGTCATTCGGTGATGACCCTAAAGCTATAATGAGCTTCTCATCTCCTACAGTTTCTCCAACTAATATAATATGGTGGTGGGAAAAAAATGAATATCAGGCTATTTTGGCCAAAGCCTGAAGGCAAATCTTTCCTTATCGTAAGTTCTGCAGGTCAAAAAAGGATCAAGAATGTTCATCACTAGCAAGCAAATAATTACCCTGAAGGTGAAAGACAAGTAACTGAGGAGCCATCCAAATTGCACACAGCTAGCACAGCATAAAGCAAAAGATTTCTTACTGTGGTGATCTTTCTCATGGTTATTTGTCACAAGTATTCCTTTATCTGATGGCTTCTAAGGAAAAGAGAAGGATCAATTCTGGCAAAGAAGTCACTAGCCTGCAGTTCAATTTTCAAAGCTATGATAGATCATATGGATGCTGTATAGAAATGAAAAGAAGGTCAGGAAACACATGCAGCCTAACAGTCAGCATTGCATTTGAGATGCACAAAGGATCAAGCAATGATAAGCTTGATACTGAGCTGAAGTTAACAGGATAGTACGCAAGGCAGAAATGAAGAGTATACTTCAAAAGCACACTGTCCAGAATGGCATAAGAATTAAAACTGAAGTTTGCAGTAAAGCTTGTGAGGTGTGTGGATGTGTGAGAAAAGGGGGATGCAGAAATCCAAAATCATCCTCAAACATTAAAATGTCACCCTTCAAAAACTAGTAGAAGAATTAATCCACTTCACTGCTAATAACAGGAGCTTTCTCAGTGCAAACACCTTTGAATTATTATTTTAGTTTTCAAGCTGAACATTCTTATAGCATCTTAAGTTTCAGCCAGCTCTGTTCTGCACAATATCAGCTCGTTACAAAATCAGTGAAATTAATTTCACTGTAGCTCTTTGTATTTAAATACCATCCCTTAGAAAGACACAAGCAACCTAACCAATTTCAGGTCTCCTGCACTTAGGAGTTACTGATCGTGCACATTAGATGACAAGCATAGCACTAAGATGGCATGCACTAGGCATCCACAGATGGGTTAACTGTCCACAAAGTACGTGTTAATAAGGAGACTTAAAGCCGAGTTAGGTAGCCTGCCAGCACTGATGAAAAATACAGCTTGTGACAGCATGCCGCTCTGAGTAAGCAAACCACAGCATTATTGCTATTTGTCTGTTGCAAAGGGAGGCATTTAAAAGCTCAGGTCAATACCAAGCATTTTTAGAAGCGACAGACATCTGCAGTTAAGAGGGGCCTCAGCTGCAGACTCAGCTCTTCAGAGCAGGCCATGAACACGCTTCTCCAGACAGGCACCCAAAAGCAGAGGCACTCCAACCCAACAGCTGCAGCTGCACTATTTGGCCCTGCTGTTTATTTCTCCCTGACTCTCTCCATTTTGTTTACTGAGACCAGAAGATAGACTGGCCAAGAATGGTTTAGGGTGAGTAAATATAGCACTCCGAGGGTTTTGCCATTCTGATCATGCTTGCAAAAGGATGACATCATTCCTTTACCATGGCATGCAAGACCCTAAGGGAAGGAAGGAAGCAGCAGCTTTGAAACGTGCCAGGGACCTGATTCACCCTTCCTTTACACCAGCTTTCTGTGCCACTGCAACTCAGTTTAAAAGACTGTGCATCAGCCCCATGATTTTTATCCAGGATTTAGCCGGCTGGTTATTTCCGAAATAAAACAAAACAGAGTTTACAGCTGTGATGCTGCTGCTGTAGAATAAAACCAGGTTTGAAATGGACAGATCTGTCCCTGGTGCAAAGCTACCACTGAGCACAGCGGAGTCTGGATCTGCCCTAAGGACTGCAGAGCTGACTCAGCTCAGTCCATCTTCATCCCACTATTTAATTCCTTCTCCATTCTGCTTCTTCCCAACTTTCTCCAAGTTTTTGTCTAGCCAGCACAAGGAGGATCCAGGGTCACAGCTCTCATTATAGGAATAGTTCTGCTACTGCAAAACAGAAGAGGTGGCTTTTTTTCCCTCTGGTAGCTTCTCTCTCATCACACATCATATTTTCTCTGAGGTCCTGCAGGGCTGACTACCACTTCCACCCAAGTCAGAAACACAAGAAATGCCTGCAGCTTTCCTGAGACACCGAGGGGTGAAACTGACATGTTTCAATGATGCTGATCTGCCTCCATCACCAAGGTCACGGAGTAGACAATGGATCTCAATGCCAGTAAAATTCAAGGTAACACACGAAAAATAGGAAACAAAATTAAAACGGGAAGAGTGTAGAAGACTGCAAATACCAAAGGTGTCGCTAGTAACGTGTTTGCAGTTGGTTTTCTCCTAGAAGAAAATGCAGCTCTGACTCACAGGAGCCCCTCTACTCCTCTCCCCTTAATCAAGAACCTTATCCACATGGAGCAAACACTGATCTTGGCCTGATTTGCAATGCTTAGTTAAGATCTGTCTGTCTGTGAGTGCTATGTCAGTGTATTTGCTGTAGGTATTAAGACAGTTAGTCATCCTTGCTGCTGAGCCTACAGCAATATTGCTAGAACTTCAAAGGCCCTTACTGAGAATAATATCTTTTGGCTAATTAAATCAGGATATAATGTAACAAAGTTGTGGGTTTTTTTTTTCTCTTCCTTGAGTTTCTGCTTTCATAACCTAATCAGGCATTTTACTGGGTAAAACATCTCTATTAAGTCTCTCATTTCTCAACCACACGATACAAAAACAGGATGATAATTGAGGCTGCATAATTGATGCGCACAATGACAGAATATAGAAAAGGGCTCCATTAGCCAGGTCACATCATTAGCATACATTACGTTCAACAAGATTGCTCTCTTCACCTCCTATTTATTAATGGGTTAATCCAGTCCCATCAGCCTGAATACATCATTGTTTAGGTCCTTTCCTGTAAGATACAGTAGCTCAGTTTTAGGTTAAGAAAGAATTGCTGCCAAGGGTGGTAATAAAATCCCTTAAGTGTCAGTATTTCAGTGGTGCTGTTTGCAGGCGCTCTGGTTCTTCTAAAGCCAAGGCTGCAATAAGGTTTGCAGCACCAATGTGGCACTGGCAATACAGGGCTGAACAGAGAAGCTCAGGAGGGAACCTCTGATACATGTGAGCTGTTGCCAGACCAGACCACACGTGGACTCCTTAAATTATACAAGCTTCTAATCTGTCTGATTTCCTGACTTGGCTGCCATGTTTCTCAGCAAGAAGACAGATCATTTCCTCTTCCATTAACAGAGATACACCAGCTTCTGTGCCAAAAGAAGCTAAAATGATTCTTTGGCCTTGCCAGCGCTCTGCCCTCCTACACTGATCCAGTTTCCCAGTTACTGCATTGCCTGCTTTCCTGGGTGAATCTGCATCAAGAATTTGCTATGGGGCCAAATGCCCATCATCCCAACAGCTGTAGAAGTTCACATCTGATACCACTTACGTGAAGTAAGAACAGTTTCCCCCATAATACTTTTGCACTCCCTTCCCACTGGACAGGAAACCCATTCCTGAAGGCAAACCAGAGGAATCTTTAGGTGCTGTGAGGGAGCTCTGTACTTTGATCACATCACAACCCTAGAAAACCTGGCCTTACAAACTGGGTGTATGATTAGGTGCCTCAAGTTGACCTGTAAGAATGCACACAATTAATTTGCTGAGCACAGGAATCCAAAGAGTAGATGGTGTTAGTGGAAAAGTGCTGTTGTCACAAACAAAAAGAAATGGGATCTCTAATCCAGGACTGCATCTCCTTGTATGAAACCCAAAGCCTGGTTAGAAAATCCCTTCAAACCTCACAATTCAGACACAAATCTTGGCCAAGTAAAAGGTTTACTCTTAGATTATCTTTTAGCAATAACCCGTGCATGAGCTTCCAAACTGCTCATACGACTGCACATCTCAGTTTATTGTTTTAACACGTTGAGAGACCATCTGAGCTCAGACTTACGTTTTGCTACATCTAACGTGGATAGCCAGATAAACGACAGAAGAAGCAAGCTCTATTATTGCCAATTTACATCTAGGTTAAAAACAAACAAACAAACAAAAAACCAAAAACCCAAACAACCTACATGGCTTGTCTAGTCCCATAGAAAATCTTCAAGAGAAAGGAAGTGAAGACAGATATTTCTGGCTGTAGCCGTGCTCCTTACCTGTGCTAATTAATCATCCCCAAGGCAATAATTATCCAGTTCCTTTCCTGGTCTATCATGCTCCCTTCAACCAGAAACAGAACAGAACCAGTGAGGCCAATCTTGTATGATGAGAACTTGAAATGGTGAATGGCTTATGCACAATTCACATATTGTTCCTCAAGGAAGAAAACAGTCCTTGTAAATTGACTTTTTCTTATTCTTATATCTGCAGATGAAGCCATTGCATTGAGTGACATCTCTACAACGCAGAGACTACCAAGATCACGCAGTTAATCATCGCTGCCAGGCGCACTCCTGCCTAACGGCGCAGCCTTCTTGACTGAGCTACTTGAGCACAGTAGATGCACAAACCGTTCTCATGTTCATATCTCATTCAGAAAATGTCACAGAAAGACTTCTGCGCTCAGAGCCTGTGATGCATTGATATATTTACTAGCGTATCATCATCAGTGCTGTGGCTGAGACATGAACATAATCAATCTGCTGCGTTGGATCTCTCAGACACGTTAGAGTTATGTTAATAAGACAGCAGGTTGTCAGCTCTCCTGTGAAGCATCAGAGCTTTTTTTTCTTTTTTAACACCTAATAGTAGCAACTCAGAGTTTAGAAGCTCTGGAGTAAAACAAGTGTTTATATCTCCTATGTAGCCTTTCGCTCCTTTTCTCAGAGTTCATATGGGACACAACACAAAATAATTACTTGGGAGATCTCCCTGAAGACCTTCCCTAGCGTAAAGCTCTCAAACAGCAAACAAAAGTTTCTTTCTGCCTATCCAGGATGCTGAATTAAACCCCACAGAGTCCACAACAGCCTTCAAGTGCCACAGTAAACTAAAAGGAATTGATAACAGTCATTTTAAATGATGGCATTGCCATCCCAGCTCGTATAAATTGGGAGAGGAGAATAAAACACACTTTATTGCAGGACCCTCTCTGACAATCTTCCACCAAAAAAAAACAACAAAAAACCCAAACAACTCAGAGATGGTTCATCTACTAATAAAAATATTCTCCCATATTCAGTTAGCATAAGCTATTACGTATGTGTCTATTTTGTATTTCTTTTTAATGTGCATCATTTAAATCATTTGCATTCTGGTTCTGATTTAAAATAGTCCGTATCCAAAGCCAAATAAACCCTCAAAGTGTATTTTCCCTGTGAAAACTTACTGATTATGAGATCTGAAATTGCAATCAGCATGAAATAGCACGGCCTGATTTCACTCGTCAGTCTGTGCCTTGATTCACATCCCTGCCTAGGCCAGCTGATGGCAAGAGAATTGTCCTGTGGTCCCCTAGCACCATGTCTGTATTAATCTCTCCAGCACTGCACAGACTGAGCACCCCAATGACACTCCAACTATGGACCCCATTCTGGCTTTAGTCAGGATTTATTCAGCAATTCCTGACTGATTTGTATTGCAGGTGTTCCAGGGAGTGATGGTGGGGGAAAAAAGAAAATCAGAACATAGAGATTTGGCCTGTCCTCAAAAGGGTAGATTGGGTGCTAACTGCTGGTGTTGATTAAAGCTTTAAGAGAAAAATAATCACATCACTGATAGAACTGCTGTATGTAGCAAAAAATAAGGGAGGCAGGATCCACAGCTCCATCTGCCTTCTCTGCTCTTCGGAAGGGAGTAAGCAACCAAGCCTATTTATTTTCCTATGCGCACAAGACCCCATGTACTCTTACCCTGGAGATGGCTGTAAGGAGCTGGGGTTTCTTACTCCCATACTGAGTTGGATTTCGGTTCTGAGGAGAGTGGCTTTAATCTTTGTTAAGGTCAGCACAGCTTACCCAGAAAGAGAGACAGAAAGGAAAGAGCTCTTTTAATTGCATTAATTATGATACATTCTCTTTTGTTTCTGATGACTGTTGCATTTTAGGATCCAGGAATGGTATCACTGAATTTTAATCAGAGATCTGAACAAGCTACTGAAATATGATTAGTTTTTCTATCTGACACTGTGATTATTGCTTAGGAGACATCTGCTGTTGCATAAAATCAAATCTTCCTTTTCTGTCTTCCATCGTGTCAATGCAGGAGCTTTTCTCTTTTTTTAAAACAGGTGCAGACAATCTCAAGCAGCATCCCAGCAAGGGAGCACGGCTCAGTCTTTGGCACTGTGTGCCCTCCAAGAACACTCTGGCAAACCTCTCAGATGGTTTTTGCCCTTTGCAAGACCTCCAGACTGACAGATTGTCCAAAGTGCAGTGGGGAAGAAGGCTTTGTTGCTGAGCATTCATTTGCATGCACAGGATGTGGCCCTTCTCTGTACTGCAGCGGGGCTGCCAAGCCTTCCCGTTCTCATGGCTTGACTTTTCTCTCATTGTCCTTGTGACACCTGGTCACAGGAATAGCTTGAACAGCCTACAGCTGGCTCTCTGCTCCTGCTAGCATGTGCTGCTGAAATGCTCTTTCAGAACAAAATAAGTCACTCTCATCTATGCAGGTGAAAAGGCCTTTTGCAAGATGACTTCATCAGAGGGCAAATGGTGGCTTTAGGCTCCACGTTGAAAGCCTGATCTTGTGCTGTGCTGATCTCAACAGGAGCCAAGGGCAGCACCCAGAACCTCGCAAAGACAGGATCCAGAAAATAAAGGGAACAGCGGAGAGAGAGAGAGGAGAGCAAAAGAAAAGAAGAAAAGGGAGGAAAAGAAACCACAAAATAAAGAAGAAAAAATAAAAATAAAAAAGGTAATATTTTTCATATCTGACCTCAAAGCTGCTGGGACTGCTGTGAGGCATTTTTCCCACCCAGGTTAGTCTGTTCTAAAAGGCTACGGGCATCAAAGAGAAAACATTATAAAATATCCATCTTCCACTTGCTTACATTTTGCCTGTAATAGGTCTCCCACTTACACTGTTATTTTTTCCCCCCTCATCTCACCATAGAACAGAGGACGGCTGCTCACAAGGCTCATTAATATGCACCAAGTGCAGTATAATTAGTTGCCACAGGTAACCCTTCTATAACTGTGTGAATTGAGCTAATGTGCAAATATATGAAGCTCTGCAAGTAGGACGGTGTAAGTAAAAGTCCCCCATTTCATAAAAGGAAATATTTGAATAATATGCAAATGTACTGGATGTTATTAACAGGATGTCAAGGTTTGACAGTCCATGTTATTGTGGAAATAAATGAGTTTTGACACAAATAACTTAGATATGCATTGATTTTTTGAGCAAACGTTGTAATGAGATGTTATGTATTGTAGTGCAGGTTTATACAGATTTTGATGACTATTAGGGGAAAACATAACAGTGGATCAATTATTAATGTATTCATTAATATGCTCCAATGTGTAACAATAATTATTTTCTTTCGTTCCCCCACCCCCATTGAAAATGCAGTTCCTCTTGCATATTTAATATACCTGCTTGAGAGTATACACAGCACAGTCAATACAGCATTCAAATCAAAGGTGTCGGGAAAGATGAAATTGTTCCAAAAATAAAAAAGACTGCACCTAATAACCACTGACAAATACTACATGAATGCTCCCTACACTCTCAATTTCTTCACTGTAACTCTCTGGAGGAGATGTCAGCTTCTGCTCTTTGAAGGAGCCCAGTTTATGTGCTGGAGCCCACAGTCAGGTCAACACTTCCTAACATTGGTCAGTGAGCTTATGCGAATTTCCATTGTGCTGGCATTTGCTCCTGAGAGGCAGAGAAAAGATGCATCCAGAAAGCATTCAATGCCTAAGGACAAACATCTGCTGAAATAGCTTGCTGGCCAACTTCGCCAACAGGGGAATCTGCAGTTGATCCATTCCGTTGAACCTGCCAGATGTCCCTGTTCTGTGCCATCCCATCCTGATTTCTAAAAGGACTGTCGCAGAGTCCCAGCAGGTGTTTTGGAGTCCTGCATGGAAGGACTACCAGAGCCTTCCTCACTGTACCGACTGTCACACTTCAAAGAGTGCTTCAAAGAACATTACTGTGTGGAAGGGGACATGCAACCAGTCAGCAGGAGCAGCCCAGCAGCAAGAAATCCAGAGCTGATGGAAAGTGCTACAGATTTAGTTTGACTTTCTTTGGCATTCTCACAACACTATTTCCATTTCCCTGGGCTTGCATGCACATTTGCACCAGTTCAATGATGATGGAGTAGGTATGAAACACCCCTTTGCTAAAATGACCACGGGAAGGTGCACCAAAAGGTCAGTAACATTTTAAGGATGAAGATAAATAGTCATTTCATTAAGATATTTTTTGTTGTTGTTGCTTGAACTTATCCATGCAGTAAGTCTCGCTGATCTGTAGGATCTTCTCTAACGTTCTCACTTCAGAACCCAAAAGCTTAAACCATAATAGAATCAGACAGAGAAACTATAGAACATTCCATGACAATCCTTTTTCCAGTCTTTTCATAAAGAGAAACAAAACAGCAATTATTCTGGCAGATCACCGATGAAAGAGCAGTCATCAAATTGGTGAGTATGGTTGTTGGCAATTCTGTCGAGAGAAGGGTATTTGTGAAGCAGATGAGAGATGTTCCCCTCAGCTTAGGCTGGCAAGTACTGTGGAGGGTTTATTGACTTATGAAAAATGGGCACAATCCACTTCTTGAATCACCTGACAACGTACCTGGAAAAATTCCCCAACTTTGCAGGAACACAAAACACACAAAGTTCAGTCCTTCCAGTGAACTTGCCACATAGGAGAGAAACTCCTTGCTGCTTGGTATTAAGTACTGGGAAGTATATTCTAACCTGAAGAGTGTGGACACAAATGCTGATGTTCTGTTAACCTTTCTCTGTGATGGATGGGATTCATCTTTCTTACTTAAGATCAGTTTAATGGCCTCAGCCATTAGGATCCATCCTAAACAACTAAACACTCCTCCTCCAGATTGTGGTCACTCTCTCTCAGCAGTATTACAATTAGATCAAAGTTGATATCCAGGCAAGTCTCTTGAACTCAGCAAGACAACAATTTTCCAAGTACCATGGGACTCAGGAATGGTAGCAAGTGAATACCTGTTCTCATCAACTCTTCTTATGGTTAAAAATGCTGCCTTAGGACTGATTACTTCATTGTGAGCTTTTAGTCTGTTACACTTCCTCAGTCTGTGTACTGAGACAGGAGTTAACATTGAAGTACCAGTTTTTCCCTCAATGCACAATGGCAGCCATACCACATATTTAGATGGGACACTCCTGCAATAGGGATCGTCATGACTAGGTTTAATTGCTTTTCAACTAGGATGTGATTCAAGAGCATGCTGAAGGCAAAGAGGGAAAGAACCACAGAGCAGTAACCTAAGCATGGATACCCCAAGCCCTGAAAGTGAAAAAGGAAATACAATACCAGAATTAAAATTGTGGCTAGAATTGTGAGTACAGATGAACTAAAGAAGCACATTTGCTAATTGCATGCATGTCATAAATAGTGGGATAGCAAGAGATTCACTGCCTAAACCACTCATTTTACACAGCCAATTAGCATGCTACCTAAACCATTATCTGGCACTACTGTGGGTATCACAGCACACAATGAAGAGTCTCACGTAATTATAACATGACCCAGATGGCCTTTCTTACCACAGGTAATAAATACATCGTGCCTCTTACACTAATACTGGCCAGTGGGCTTGAGACAACTCTGCATTGTTCAGCTACAGACAGGATTTCAAAAGTGTTTCCAGCCTTCAAGCATACAAAGTAATAAGTCATTTGAGGTCTTGTGTTTTCAAGAACAGGTACTGATTTTCAGGGGCAGATTAGATGCCTGAACATTTGAGGCTTTTGCTTCGGAGATAATAACTCTCTGATGGATTTTGCTCACAGACAGTCATCATCGCTGGGGAAGTGAATCTGAAAGCAGCATGAGCGTATAATTGACTGCACACGGGGGTCTGTATCTCAGCATGGCCATGTAACCAAAGAACAGTGAAAAACTTCAGCTGCCAAGAGGAAGAAATATTTTCCTTAGCCCACATGAAACGGTCCCCCAGAACTGCAGGCTTTAAAACTCAAAGCCAAGTTTTCACACGTGACCTCTAAAGCTAACCAACTCCCTACAGACTGTCCCTATTTTTCTTAGATATTTTAGAAATTCCAATCACTCTCATACGCAGTTGAAAATAAAGCCATCCGTTTCTACCAACACTAATCCTTTTACAAGCATATCCTTTACCACTACAGAATGTGTCCTGTGTTCATCATTTGTGCTTATTTATATATCTCCTGTCCGCTCTCACCAGGTAGCATCGCATGTTGTGTATTTGTGTAGTGCAACAGAAGAGAATATCTAGGATTCCTGCTAGAAAGCCTAGAGGAATCATTTTGTGTTGATTATTTCTAAGCAAATAATAACAGTGTACAAAAATATAGCACTTTCCCTGCAGCAATATCATGACGTCTGCAAAAGATCATCTCCCAGGCAAAAGGACCGATTGCTCAGATTTAACCCAGGCAAAACCAATCAGAAGCAGAAAATACTTTTGAGTAACAATTCCTGCTTCTTACTTCGCACTTTTGGGAAGAAGGTTTTTAGGGGTTTGCTTGTTTAGAAGAAGAAAAAAATCTGCTCTTTAGAGGCGTGGAAATCAAAGCAAGGAGACATGAATTGCCAGTGATCACCTACCTGCAAAAGGAGAACAGATCAGAGTCTCCCATTAACTCTGAACTGAGCAGTGAGCAATACTACAGAGCTGTAGGGCACTGGTCCCCACTCATCTAGATAGGGCACCTGACCAGAGTGTCTTACAGCTTCCAATTCATGCACCCACATTTCTTTCATTCAGTAAAAAGCAAAGTGCAGGTAGAGATGGAAGACTGGGGCACCAACATACAGCTCAGTTTTACCCCACATGAAGGCCAAAAGCATCCCTGTGCCCAGCAGTACATCCAGGTCCCCACAGCTTGGCTCTTGGCTTCTTCTCCCCCCACGTTGCTCACACAATAGCCCTTGAACTGCCTCATGTGATCTGAAGAGGCCTCTGACTTACTGTTTGCTTTACATGAGGCATCTCTTCTCCTACTTGTCATAGCAAAATGAAAATGTAGGCTCCGTTTCCAGCCAGGGTTATCAGTATCAGCATTACAGCTCTGATCATGCAAAGAAATACTGTTTCTTCATCCTAGCAAGGACACACAGCAAGCTACACAAATTTTTCTCAGCTGCATCACTGTTATTTACTGTGTGTGCAGCTGAATGAAAAGCAGTACAATCACAGTGTTTTCAATGAAATGGATGCCATTGCTGTCCATCCAGTGCTTCCTAGACCATTTCAGATTTCAGGTAAAACAGCTGGATTTCAATGAGCTGATCCTCAGTTCTCTCACTGGCTTATGTCAAGATGCACCAAGGCAATTGTATGCACTCACTGAAGAGTGAAAAAGCTGGCAATGGGATTCCTCTGAGAAGGAGTATCCAGAAGATAACAGATTAATTCAGAGCATCAAGAAACACTACAACACAGCACAGGCCCGTTCTGCAGAAATCAGCACAAAACTGCAGACCTCCCCAGGGTCGCTCCCCTGCCTGGGTGGTTTCCTACAGAAGGATCATGGGTAGAGAAACAGACCAGTAAGGACAGAACTTTCATCTATAAAAAGGCTTTTTAGATCATTTCTAATGACGCAAAGAAGATCTCTTTTAGCCCAGCAATAAAGCCCATAAGAGGACACCTGGTTTCACTTCATGTGAGCTGGAAGGCTTTTTCCTCCTTTTAGTCTCTGAATCCTTAGTTCAGAATAAAAATCAGAGAAGGAAAAAAAAAGAAAAAAAAAAGAAAAAAAAAAAAAAAAAAAAAAAAGAGAACGAAATGGGCCAATATAGAGGGAGAAGAAACTGGAATGGAAAATGGGTCAGAAAGATGCATGCTATGTATGCTTTGTGTTCCAAACTTTTTTCTTTAGCAAGCAATCAGTATCTTTTGAGCTTTTTGATTATTATTTTTTCCTCACAAAACAAATCTACCTTTTAGACCAGACAAGCAGACAGCTGCAGTCCTCTGTCTGGAAAGCTCTGCTCAAGTTCTTGCCCTCCCTAATGTGATTGCCAACAAGGAGTGACAGTTGGCACCATCTGCAGTACTGTTTTTTTTCCAATTTGAACAACTTTTCACACCTTCAGTGAGACAAACAGTTCTTCTCAAATAGACATCAAACCTCATCAGCTTGTGGTCACTTCTGCCCTGGGTTACATCTGACTACAACCCATCGCTTGCAAACCATTCATCAGTAGATTGTTCCTATCTCCATGAACCACATAGCCCTTGTAGAGTTAGCACAAAAATGGGGGTGCATGTAGACGCACACGTAGAGAAGCACAAGCTAAACAAAGCTAGATGGTATCATATATTTTCAAGGCTTCATTTGAAGTTAGTAAAAAGTATACATCCTTGAAGATGGGATGTGCTGTGCCTTAAGACTGCAACACCAAGAAGGAACTTACTTCTCAACTCCCCTTAACTCTCAACAGCCTTTCTAGAACTAGAAGCTGACTTTTTGTACTGACCTTGCTACATTCCCTCTTTTAGCAGTGGACTGACAAACATGTATCTTAATCATGTTTTCACAGCTACTTTTGCAGTTTAATGGCATGTTATAGTTTAAATGGTCACCAATTGAATGGGCCTTGTTGGTTTATGAAATAGCTGTTAATATTAGATTGCACAGTTGGGAATATTACAGCGTGCACTTGAGCATTAAATATTAATTTGTCTGGTGAGAGCTGAGACTATCTGAAGTGTAAGAATTGAAATTTGGGCAGGGCTTCAGTATGTTGTTGCCAGTGGCTTAATGATGTATGCAATGTATGCAATAGGCCGAGTCTTTGGAGCTCTGCAGCCTTCAGTTAAGGCCCTTGGTCTGTATTCTCCATTTTGTCCTTGTTCCTGATGACTACCAAAATAAAGACATACAGATTTTCATTTCACTTTGTTCCCCAGTTAAGGCTTTTTTTCAGATGTTCAAAAGCGTTGTTTTCCATCCCTGCTCAAAGTGGGCTATGCAATACATAGGCAGACAGTTTCTGCTACCACAAGTATATCTTCATAATAAACGATGGGTCCCTCAGGATGGTCTATTGCCAGTGTACATTTATCTTTAGTGTAATCCTTATTAGAAGAGTCCACACAAGTTTGTGGGAGTCTCTCAAGCATTATCAAACAGTATGTAAGAAAAGAAAAAGAAAAAAACCAGCCAGAGGGAATACATTGAAAGGGTTTGTTGTGTCAGACTGAACCAGGATTGGAATGAATCGTGGACTAGCAGTTTTTAACTTTGGTGCTTCTCAGTATTGCACGTTAGCACTTGTGAAACACCATACATACAGAAAGTCTTTCTAGTACCCTTCAGCTAAAAATTAACATGTTCAATTTCATAAATCCAGAGTCTCTCCATTCAAGTACAAACCAAGTAACTGGATTTCATTGTTCACACTTCACCCAACTTAGCTAACAAGAATTAAGAATGGATTTGGTGCCTTGGCTAACTCAATGAATCATTTCTTTGATCTGTATTCTTTTCCTCAGTTTTCACCTAGGCACGCGTCCATCCAGTACTGAATTATCTGAATGCTTATGGAAATACACAACCTACCAAAGTGTCGGTCAGTGTCTTAGTTTCAGCTGGGAGGGAACTGCTTTCTTAGAAGTGTCTGGTATGATTCTACATTTTTGATTCATGGAGAAAAACAATGATGACAACACTCCAATGTTTATAGTTTTTGCTAAGTGGTGTTATACAGAGTCAAGGTCATTCTCAGCAAAGGACCCAGACCTGGAAGGGAACAGAATTCAGAGAGCTGACTTAAACTGGCCAAAGGGATACTCCATATCATACGACATCATGAGGAAGAAGAGATCTGATGGGACCAGGATTAATTTGCAGCTCTTCCACTCGCTGGGAGGACTACCCAGACATCAGGGGGTGGTGAGAAATTGCTTGTGCATCACTTCTTATATTTGTTCATAGAAAACTTTACAATGCATTTTAGGTTGCTTTGCTGAAAAGCTGTTTGCAACACTGTTAGTTAACTTCTGGAATTTGCTGCCACAGGCAGCTGTTGAGGCAGACAGAGTGAGCAGATTTTAAGGGATTAGAAAAATTCATGGTCAACAGGTCTACCAAAGGAATGTACCCTCTAACATTTTTAATCCAATGATTATGGATGCTGGAGGAGCATGAGTGGAAAGGGCTGCAGAAGGTGGCAAGAGTCACATACTCCTCCTAGACAACATCTTTTGGGGGCAGCCAAAGACATCCAGCCTGGATGGGTGGTCTGACTCAAACTATATTTCTTATATAAGTCATTTTATCTCTTAGCTTTTTTCATCCCTCCTCCCCACCTTACAGCTGAAGTAACTTTCAAGTAAGACATTCACATCTGACTACCTACTAGCATTACAGGGAGCCTTATGGTGAACAATGCCAGCATGGCTGCAGATGGCTTAAAAATTGAAAATGCGATGGCATTACTAACAGCAGCACTGTCCACTCCATCCAGCTTCATGTCACCTTTGGGGTATTGATAGAGTTCAGGGCACACAGTGTATGCAAAGAACTCATACAGCTGCCCTGATTTCTCTCTCTGTCTGGTGAGTCAAAGTTTCTCTCAGAGGAGATCACTCAAGGTCTGTTATTTCTCTATTTCCTGCTTAGCATTTCCAGGAGCAATTTTGCTTTATAAAAAAGCCCAATGAATGGAGTCACTGATAAGCCTGAAACTTGCCTCCTATGTTTTCAAAAGTGACTGATGATTTTGAGTATCTCTGTTTGCATCTGGCCAGTTTGGGGTGCTTTAAAGTGCACAGCTTTAAAGGTCAGAGGTCCTATAGAAGGGCAAACTTTTGTCCTCTTTTAGGCAGCTCAAACTGCGCAGCCCCTCTCTCTGCAAATAAAAGAACAGCCTCTAAGATGAATCTAAAACTCAGATTTTTTAGATGCAGCGTAAGAGGAAGTAGAATAGTAATTATAGTTGCCAAGAGGGGGGAAAGGCATCAACACATGCCTCCAGGTGAGCAGATATTTCAGTGCTGATGAAACACATAGCATTATCTCAAACACACCTTTGACGTTTCTAGTGTATGTGTTTGGGTGGGGATGGTGTAGAACAGCACAGTTCCTGTAAAAATGGAAGCAGACTTCAGAGCTCGATGGGAAACACATGGTGACACCAGATAAAAGAGACAGGCAGAAAATAAAAAGAGCAAAAATTCTGCCAAAGGGGAAAAATCACAACTCAAATCTTCTGCTTTGGAGATGGCTCTGTTTGATTACAGGCGCACTGTGAATATGGCTGTTCTGATAATAGTAAAAAAAAAGTCCACACCATTCATATGAGAAAGTTCTTCTGTTCGAGGGTAAAATGCTCTTACCTATCTTTTTCCTTCCACTTTTCCCTCCAGCTAAGCAGCTTTTGGGTACAACCAGCCTTGCACACAGGCTAATACCCAAACGCACACCCTGATTCCTAAGCGCATATTCATTTGAACCACAGTGACAGCCTCATTTAGAAACAAATTAGGGGTTAACTAAGAAGTCCATGACGGAGGCAGAATCGAGTTTCCCTTTTCCCCTCACTGTCTGTTAGAATTAGAAAGTGTCTATGAGCAGTGTGTGTCAAGAATATGAACATGAGATGTCATTTCTCCTGCCTCTAATTGAAGCCAAGATAAATGAAGTGGAAAGGCGGCGTCCAATCCAATCAAAACATGAAAAAGGTATTTTGACATGTAAATTACAAACTTCCTGTGTATTTTGTCTCCCCAATTACACCCTCCCCTGTCATGTTTTTTTAAATTATATCTTAATCTCCCAGTCTCCTAATAATTATGTCATCATTCTTGGGCCTTGAACACTGTGTAATGGTATTTTATAGGATGTGCCATTCATTATTAACTAAACTCACTCTCTGTCCCCGGTGATGCTATTTCTCATGGTGTTCAAATATGCATTGTGTCAGTTCTTCCTTTGTAAATGTTAGGCCAGTTCCACTCACTGCTTCTTGATTAAATGGTATGGAGTAGGCGAGATACTTTCAGGCAGTTTATTCTGCCCATCATTATTTTACAGGGATGCATGCTCCCTAGTTTTTTTTTTTAATGGAATGGGTGAATGGTTTTAAATGTAACTTCCCAGTCTGTTTGGATCACTAAAAGAGCTTCATGGCTTTCATGGTGTAATTGAGTGTGTTTTCACTCCACCTCTTGAAAAAAAAGACAATATTGGCTCAAATTAAAATGCACAGTAATATATCATGAGTAAGATCAATGCAGTATGTAACCACACCTACTTGAGAGTACTCCCATTGACTGCAACAGTCTTTACATCAGATCTAAAAGAACGGCGCCAAGGATCAAATCCATCACATCTATATTCAGGGATTGTGAATGTTACATCTAAGGTAGTCTGCGCAACCAAAATAAGCACTTCTATAACGTTATTCATCTCATTCCTTTAAACCTGTATTCTGAGATATGATTAATCACATCTCAGAAACGTCTTTTCCTTTCTGAAGACCATAACTGCTCGTCCAAGCTGTAGAAGACCACAAGAAGCAGCAGCCTGCCCCAAAGGACAAGATATTGTCCCTGGTCTTAAGTATCACAGCAGACTGAGTTCCCACATTAAAGCAAAAGCTATGACTACAGGGAGAAGGAGAAAATAGGAAAGTCTTCTGATACCTGATCTTATTAATGGAATCAGTTACAGCTTACTGACTAACAGAACTCAATAATTATTCAGGTTTCTGAGCAGAGTCTATCTAGAATACCACCCAAAACATTAAAGATTCAAGAATAGTAAATAACTTGACCCAATATCAGAGACTGCATAAGCATGCCATATTCTTCTGTTCTAGTCAATAACTGGGTAGAATCTACGATGCAAAAGCAAACAGCTTAATTTCACTGGTTCAGCAATGTAACTTAAATCCTGATTTCAAGAGCATGGAAAGTGTTCTCTACAAGTTACTTGCACGTAAACAGCTGGGAAAATTACAAAGCAAATGACTCACTTGACTGTATCTAAAAGTGATGCTGAATAACTTCTGTCCACACAGAATTTTATGTCCTCAGTCAAGCCTTCAGTGAGGCATAGAAGTCCGCGAAATGCTTTCATCTCAGCCTTTCTGTTATTGAACACAGCATACATACAAGTCAGTCCTGTTTTTCAGCAGCCACCTGCATGACAGGAATTTTGCCCTGGATTTGAACTGATCCTCATCTTTGTCTAAGCTCTGTATAAGTGAATAATGATCCTAGTATCAAAGATATCGAAGTTTGGCTTTGGATACACCTGGGCAATCTGTATTTATTACTGCAGGCAGCAGTACAACAGAGGAGCCGTGCCAAACCCTCAGTGGCAAAGCCTTCCACAGAAATGGAATCTCCTATTGAGTTTCAACACTCTCTCTCCTTTCAAGAAGAGCCGTATTGCTGGAAGAGCTCTGGTCCACAGCTGAGCAAAATGAAAACCAGAAACCCTCCCTTCCTCAGCAAATAAGCTGCCAGAACTGGGTTCCACCTCATCAGGCTTCAGAACTGAGCCTCTCAAAACAGATATCACCTCCTTACACAGTTAAGGACAAAAAGTATGCTCAACAAAGACCATCAGTCTCTGGACTTCTTTCTTCCTAGGGTGTTTTCTTCTATCACTGAATAAAATTTGACCTGAGGTGAGACTGCCGTTAACAGGGCAATCTCCTCTCCTTTCATACATATTACAGAGGGTCTATATTTCTTCCTTTCCCTTCTCTACACTGTCCTTTTTCATTGGTTTTCTTCCCCCTCACCTTTCTGCTGTAGAAGCCTGCACTGCTGCATTTACCAACAAGATGGATTAACAAGTTACATACCTAACCTTACACCTGCTGAGGAGGTCTCACTGCTCTCAACCTGCTCTTGTGCAGACAAGCCTACAGGTGCACTGAGTTTCAGAAGGCTCTTCTTAACCCACCCATCCCCCTATTGGCAATGGGATTTTATATACTTAGAGCAGAGCTCTGCCCTGCTCATGCTCTCGTTCCTCCTCCACAAAGCCTGGCTTTCCTGAAGGACTGCAAGCCCTCCTGTATTACCATAAAGCATCTTCACCTGCCAGCACACCTAGAGCCCACATGCAGTTCCCTGAGGAACTGTACGTTCACCTCAATTTCATAAAGACAGGGGAAGCTGAGTTGTTTTAGCCATTTCATCTTCTAAACGCTCCCCTACCCGAATTAGAAGAAAAATCTATTGCACTCCTTCCTCTGAGCTCCTGCAGATAAACCACCAAGCTCTGTGCCGCGCTGTGGTTTCAAAGCCCCAGCTGCAGACAGGTTCACCAGGCTGTGCCAGTCCCAGTAGTGCACACATGTACCTCCATTCAGAAAAGAATGGCCAGTTTCCTTCCACGCTGCATTTAAACCATCTGCACAAGATGCTCTGTTTTCCTTTAGTTGGGCCTTCTATGGCTTGATATCAATGAGCTCTCAGTAATGGTAGAACCAGATTCAACTGAATTACCACCACCTAAAATTAGAGAGGCTTTTTCTCCAAATATACCCTTCTTTCTCCACAAGCTCCATCTCTACCCATACAACAAAGTCCACAGACAGAAACCTCATCCTTCTCTTGGGGTTCTCAAAGTACGACGCACATCTTCCAGACGAGGCTTTGGCTGGGGGTAATCTCTCTTTTCTCCAAGCACACACAGTGATATCAATTTACACCCAGCCAGAACAAGCTGGGCAAGCTTTTCATGCTTTTTCTTTTCCATTAGCATAGCTTTTACCAGATTATTTTGTTTTAAATGTGAAACATAAGACAACTGATTTAGAAAATGATTAACCTGACTGACACCAGAACACTTGCTCAGATGTGGCAGCCAAACTTCTCGCCTATGTCTTTGCCTTTCGATGGAAACACAGAGTTTCCTGTAACAGGCTTTCACAGACAACAAATTTGCAGTATGAGTTGCATAATTACTATGTTAGCACAGCAGCCTGAGCATCTCTGCAAAAGTACCGCAATGGCTCTGTCATCTGAAATACCTTCATGTGCCCTTCTCCCTTTCCACATGCTCCAACTGCATCTTCACTTAAAAAAGAATTTCTCATAGACAGCCTAAATTACTGAGCTAGCTCAGTCACAGAGTTGAGTAGACTTGTTTCTAAATGGTAATTGCGTATGACATCAGGTATGCAGGCTGTATGCTGCTGAGGAAGGACCTCCCCTGCCTCCCTCCCTCCAGCTCTCCACAGCTCTGCAATTTCATCACGTGCCTGGCAGCAAACCCTCAGCACAGCTCCTGGAAAGGCATAATGAGTGAGAGGAGAGCACAAGGCACAACTTAGCAGAATAAATGCAACAAGAACTTGTACAAAGCTTTCCTCGTAGAGCTCCTTTCTGAGACATGCAAATACATAAACTGGCTGTGTTGCAGGGATGAGTTCACCAGTACAAGACATGGAATTTTTTTGCTCTCCTTTTTTGTCACCTCTGAACTCAGATGACACTTCAGGCAAAAATATCTTAACCTAGTATTAAATTGTAAAGGCGCACAATCGTGCAATAAAGCAACACAAGAGCTCACACCTCATCCTTCTGATGATGGACCCTTCCTTACTGTGGATACACTGTCAGCAGTTCTTTTCTATTACTCATTCATACATTCACATTCCATCACTGATTTTAATTCACAGCTGCATTTATTAGCGTGGGCCTTAAAACAGTGTTTCTAATATATTTTGAGCAGTGAAGAATTTGAAGGACAGAAAGAGGAAGAAAACATGCTGGTAAAGAAAAATAGCATTGCCCCTCAATGAGCCACAGGCCTGGTCAGAAAATGCTTGAAACCTGAATTTTTCCATTAATTCTTTTCTTCACATCCCAATTTCATAAAGGAAAGCTGTCACTTATCAACCCTTACCAAATACATAAAGTAAGGTTTGGATCAGAATCTACTTGTAACCAAAAAGCCCTTTCTCTTTATCATCATCATCCCTACGACACTGCTTTCACTGCTAAGGACATAGTGAAAACACTGTCTGTCAGCATCTCCACAGATGCTTCCTTTCCTTTTATTTCTTTGGCTATCAATTCCTTGATTTTAACTCAAAAGCACAGAATTCAACACACAAACTCAGTACTACACCAAAAAGTGGCATTTGTTCCTGCTGGGCCAGATCCTTTACTAATATAAATCAATACAGATCTCTTTAGCCTGAGTGCATTTGTGTTGTGAATCCGGCCCCTGGGATCTTTAAGCTCACATGCAGGAAAAGTCTGCTTTTAATTAAAAATAAAATAAAGGGCTTTGCAAATACAGCCTTACTAAACTGGATAAGGCCTCCCTGCATCTTCATTCTGCTTTATGTGTATTTCCAAAGCTGGAAATCCATGCACAGCCCACAGAACACATCCATTCCACCAGAAAAACACAGCATGGCCAAACCAAGAGCTGGGATGGGCACGACCTCAGATGAAACATTCTCATGATGATTTCAGCTTTGGCAGCATCCATCTCTTGGGGAACTTGTCCCAGTTTCACCAAGCTCTTCGTTTTTGTGACAGGAAAGGAAATAGTGTTTTAAACTCATTATTTGGATATGCACAAGCCAGACCTGAACTACAACTGTTTTGTTTGGCAATTTCCTTTAATTTTTATGTTAAACGATTCAAACCATCTTTAAAAGCAAAGCATAGATGGAACAAAACAGTTGTTTTGGAGAGAAATAAAACATTTATTTTGACACAAAGGAGTCTGCTCCTTCCTTTTTCAGTTTGATTTCCTAACTTTTATTTTATTTTCCTTCCAAAAAACCCATATTTATTTTAATTTTTTTGCACTGCCAAAGAACAAAAACAATCAATTATTCATTCTGCTGTAGATAAACCATGAATAAATCATGGATAAAAACACAGATTAATTCACTACGCCATAAACCACCACAGTGAAAAGTAAAACATAGCAGGAGTCTAAACTTATTCTTTGCCTCTTTTTGTCTTGTTTTTCACTTAGGATTCAAGTCTAACAGCCCGGATCTTGGGACAACTTTATTGCAGCCACACTCCTTCCATGTTGTTATACTACCATCTACTGATAAAAGGATGCTACTTCTCTGGAATCTAATCTGCCGTCTTAGTCACCTTGGTGCAATAAGCAATATTTCAACTCAATCAGAGCTCAAAAGCGAGCATTAACTGCTACTTCAAGCGTTATCACCTGAATGCTCTTTCCTGCAATACGAACATATTCACAGAGTAATCAACTGCACTCCAGAACCCTTGTGGAAAATAAATTATTGGGGGATTTCTATTTGTTATTTCCTTTGTTTCTTCCAAGGGAAAAAAAAATGATAAGGGATGGGAAACAATCATCAAAAGCCTTTTGCCAACCAGAAGTGAGGAGGCAGGGATGGTCTTTGACTAAAGCAAGGAAACACTGCACTGCTACTTTTAATAAGCTTAAGGATGCATTGTGTTTAAAAACAAAGAAATAGCAAATTTAGTCCCTCTAGATGTTAATTGTTGCCCATCAGCAGCAGCAGGAAAGGCAGTAGCTTAGCTTTGTGCAGTGTCCCCACACTCCTCTAGGGGGTTCGCAGCACTTCCAGAACTGTCCGTGGTCAGCAGCCAAGAAAAAAAAACACTCATCTGGAATTACAATTCTGCCTGAATAAACAGCAGAGAATAAAGAGAGAAGCCGAGGACACATTGCAAGGTCCCTGGATGAAACAATTTTAAGTGCCAGTTAATTTAGTGTCCTCTGCCCTTCTCAGATACACCCAAAATAGAAAGAGTGGCAGGCATCTTTTCTTTTAATCAGTGTGCTACAGTGATTTGGGGCTAATTAGATGTTAGTAATTAAGACAAGATTGCTCTGATGGATGTTTTTACAGGTTGCATTGTTGATTCAAGAAAGAAGACCATTCACCTTTAACTATTGTCAGTCACACTACCTTAGCTGGGAAGAATTAAATGTCAATTCTTTCTTGCTTCATCACTGCTCTTTAATCAATGTCGATGCATCACCTCTCCCTATCATTCCTTCATCAAACACTGACCTGGAAATCTGACACTGAGCTTTCCAACACCAGCTCAGCTAATTAATAACTTTATTATTCCACCTTCCATCTTTTAAAGAAAAGTAAGAAGAGTGCCAAAGAGATTCTTGCTTTCATGTGGAAAAGCATCAGTGGGGGGTTAATAATAGTTATTAAAATGACTGGCAGTTTGGGTTCTGCTGAGATTTGGCCCAGCCCTGTAGTCATAGAAAGGTAAAAGCAAAGAGAAGTCAAGCCCTGCTTTTTTTGTAGCGAATAAATGGGATTTTAGGAAAGAAAACGCCTTCCCACCCTCAAACTACAACAAGAAGCTAAGACTGCCTTTTAACCTGGAAAGGTGCTGATATCTACCTTTGTATCAAACTCTTTCAGCATGGTGACCAGATCCCTGTTACAGCACCAGGTGTTAATGATCAGCAGAAGGAGCATTGAGAACCTTTCCAAAGCAGACAACAACAGACAGTGCAGGCCACCACCAAGAAACTAAAACAGGGATAAGCTATATTGTAATGAGTTCACTGGATTTTCCTGCACATGAACAAAAGCAGAGGAGACTTTAATACTCCAAATTCTGGGAGTCTTACGCATACATTAAGATCAGTATTCTGGAGACTGTAAAGCATGACAGCCCCAGTCCCAAAGATGTTGGCCTGAGCATAGTAATGAGAAACACCATGCAGAAGCAACCTGCACATGGCAGCACAAAAAACAGAATAAAAAGTAAAAGCATTGGAAAGCTTGGACAGGACTGAGTCACTGCTCCCCTGTCTTCAGCAGGCTTTTAGTGGGAAAGCAGGAGAGAAAGCATGGTTTAAATATTACAAAAATAGATGTTTATGAAGAAACTCACTACCTTTCCCCAAGTCCATGGGGATCTCAAGAGGCCAGAGACCGCAAAAGTGATTGCTGGAAAACTTCACTGGTACAGAATCAATTAGCTGTGGCCTGTCAGAAGTGGGCATAGATTTGTCAATACTGAGCAAGAGTGATAAGCAGGATGGATATGGGCTGTGAAGGCTCTTCAATACAGAGACAGTCAGGACTAGCAATGAGGACTTGAGAGGCAGAAGTGGGTCAGGGGAGGTGGAATCCAGCAGAACAGCAAAACTAGGCAAGACTTTTTTTTTTTTTATCTGTGTCTCTGGAAGAAAACTAGCAGGTGCCTTTCCTGAACATAAGCAGTTAGAACAACTGAGGCATGGATTTGGCTGGTATCAGCATTTCCTTACTCAACAACAAATGGTATCCAGAGGCTCGATTTGATTGGTGTTGCAATCAGAAAGATTAACACAGTAGAAGGGCAGTACAGGAGTATAACAGCAAAGAGACCAGCACAAATGAAACGGTATTACAAAGAAAAATGAAAGGTGCTCACCCATCTCTGAAGATCTTGGCTCGCAGGAAAGACTCCACACGGAAGGGATCTGCAACCAGAGATCCTTCCCCACTAGCAGCCAGCCCTTCAATGAGGTCTAAGACAGGTGCAGCCAGGCTCCACCCCTTCCAATCACACAGCTGAATTGCCTTCACCTGTGCAACCAGAGCTGACCAAGTCCTTTCCCCAGGTGTTCAATCAGAGGCTCAGGCTGTGTCTCAGCAGACCCCATACAGTTGGTCTAACTGCTCAGAAGTGACACAAAAGCAGAAGCACAAACATTGCTTATAGAATTTCACTGACACAACCAGATCCAACAGCTTCAAGCAGACTCTGCAGGCTTTCACAGGGTTACTACATGAGAAAGTTGTGCTTTCTTTTTCCCATGTGGGTAAAGAATCAGATCTCCAAGTGTGTTTTAAGGACTAGATTTCCAAGAGAAGAAGAAAAAACAAAAAACTATGCAAGATGCACTCTTTGCATCCTTTTTCAAGGCCAACATTTTCTTCAGCTTTCATTTTAAGGGGAAAAAATTGCTACCGAGGAAACCATGCTACATGGAGTGCCCATCATCCATCACAAAAGCCCCTCAGAGCAGCTTTGTGCAGCAGCTCCGTGCTGACCTAGCCCTCCAACTCCACTTCAAGCAGGACTCCAAGCAATTCTAGCTCTGGAGGCCCTCATTTCCCCAAACCAATTCCTAACCACAGCACAGCATGGCGGACCAACTTGCAGATCTATTAAAAATTCATCAAATTACAATACACCTGCAGGGCAGATCAAATTCCCCAAGTTTTGAATCTTTTAATATTTTTCAGTGCACAAAGGGGACATTTCACAGATCAAATGCTGAATAAACTGAAAGTGCAAATTCAAGTCTTTGCACGGCCACAACCACCTTCTGAGACTGTTGGTAAACTGCTTAATCTCTCAATACTTCAGTCTCTCATCTGGAAAATGAGGGTTCCCTAACTTATAGATTTTGTGACGATCGATTCTTTAGTATCTGTGAAAAGCTGTGCTAGAGATCTACAAAGGGACTTCAGTAATACTGTTTGTGTCTTCAGTCCCACCTTATGGATTGCATTTTTCCTGGAGCGCAGTGACCTTGATTCTGCAAACTGTGTAAACATATACTTAAAGTTTAGCTTATTTTTAAATGGCTCACAGAATCAGGGCCAATACATCCATCACAGATATATCCAAACACACAGCTGACGAAATAAATATCTTCTTAGTGTTCATATTACCATCCTGCGTTTTGGGGCCATCTCATAAAGGCGCTTATGTGCAACAATGCCTAAGCAAAATGGGTTGATTTAAGAGGGCTGAGGGAACACTTAGCTGAGAATTTCCTGGCTTCAGTTAGTTGCAGTCAGAGCGTTAAGATTATATTTCAGTGTCAGTATATTGCTTTTATTTGCTTTATTAAATTTGCTTTAACTTGCATTGACATTTTCTTTCCCTTGTTACTCAATCTCTCAGCTGTAAAGATTCCAATTGCTGAATTGTTTTGCTATTTGGATTTAAAAGGAAAAAAAAAAAAAAAAAAGAAAGAAGAAAAAAAAAGTGAATGCAACAGGAATTCCTAGGGTCTCTTTCACCAACAAGTAAAATCAAGCCCCATGTGCTACTTCTGGACTTTCAACCCCAGCCTGGACAGATGAGTCAGGAGCTTTTGATTACTTGATTCAAGGCAGCTGCAGCACCAGTACACACACCTTGAACTTTCAGGAGACCACTGCAGCTGGGCACCACTGACTGCCACCAAAGTTGGTTTAAATTGGCTGCTCCCATCTTGAGGAAAACATTACTTAAAGTTTTTCAAAGACAAATGCAGTTGAAGTTTCACATTTGATTGTAAATAAATGTCCAAAGAGAGAGAAAATATCCAGATCAAACAGAACTTTACATCAAAGATGCAATCATTCTGAAGTATCAAGACTTCATATAAGTAAGCTAGATTGGCACACTGACTTTAAACACACTTCTGAGATATCACACAGGGCTTTACAGAGTCCCAGGAATTAGTCCTGTAACACAGGAGGGAGCATAACACACAGCTGCAGTGAGGAGTGCTGTACCTTCTATCAGGATCCATGCAGGTCACACCTGGGGTATATTTCTCAGCTTCAGGACTGGACACAGATGGGATTTGATAAGGAGCAGAGAGGAGCCAAAGCACAGGGCATGAAATGCTGCACTGCCTGTGGGATATGCCCTCTCACTAGAAAAATGATCCTAAATGGTCTTTATTTTGAAGCAGAACCTCACCGTATCTGTGAATAATGAAATACTGATGCAATCTAAAATCTTCTCAGCACAATAGTCAATCTGTCTCTTCTCTTTGCCCACAGAGGCTTCTGGACTTCCAGAGAACTGGTGGACCCCTGTGCTACCGATGCCAAAGTGTAACCCAGAGACAGAAGGGCTTAGAAAGGAACATGATGACACTGCTTTCAGGTCTCTGCAGATATTTACTAAAATTGGACCTGTAGCTTTGCTCCCAACTTGCAGAATTTACATAACTTACTTTACTAGTTGCATAGTTCAGCTGCTCCTCAGCACAACTCAGTCCCCAGGTGATAAACCCCCATGGTAATCTGAGAGTGCAAAGGGATGTAGTTAAAACCTGGACAGGATTTCTAATGACTGCTACAGAATCAACATCATGAGCAGGTACCAGTGCTGTGGCACATCAGCTTCTTGAGTGCTCCACCAGCCTCTATACTACAATGCAAACATTCAATGGGCTCTAGGCACAGTGTTTCACTGTAGTATTGCCCGGGCTAGTGCCCAGATGAGTAAATTGCTGTACTAACTTCTGCTCTTCGCCCACTGAATGCACGTGCCACAGTCAAGGATGCTTTATGTCTTTCAGCTATCTTTCTCAACTCTAAAAACTGGTACTTTTTTGAAACAAAAGCCACAACTCTAGTTCCTTCTCTTCCTTCCAGTATCTGCATCATTAATAGAATGACCAAAAACTGCAGCAAAATTCCTACGGCTGACAGTGTTTTTCTCAGAACTGAAGCTGTGAGCAGCTGCCTACATGGGATCTGTGCAGGACCTGCACAGACAGAACCAACAGCTCCTTCTGGCTTGCAGCAGAAGGCATTTACGTCTGCATTGCCTTAAGGACCATTTTGCATCCAATCTCTCTAAGAGTACAGTTTGTTTATAAAATGCTTTTTTGCAAGCAGGGACTGCCAAGTGGAACTGCTGGTCTCTTTATGTCACAGTCAAAACTGCAGAAGACACCAGTACCCCTGGAAAAGGATTCATGCTATGATATGTAGCAATAAATACCCACAGATGCTGCCAACATGCCTGTGAGACTACTACAGCATTAGGCCATTCCCCATAGCCTGTAGCTACCAGATAAGATGCAGTGTAAATCAGAGCACCCCAGCAATGTATTGCAGACATTCAGTTCAGACTAAGCCTACAGCCTCCCATTTGGTCTACACAATGCAAGTACAGCATGCTACTTTTTCTACACTAATAAACCTGTAAGGGCAGGAAAGGCTGCAGGAAAAATGAGAACTACCAGAGCAGAACAGCCCGAGTTTTTGTTTATTGCAGACTAATTAAAACAAAAAAGTATATCATAGCTCAACCTGTAATAATAGGTAACCAGATGTGTCGTTTCTTGACTATACTATATAACAGCATATATATATAAAGGTTATAACATTATTTTTCAAAGCAGTGTGCCAAAGCAAAGAGCTTCCTTGCACTATTACAGCAAACTTAGTACCTGAAGGAACTTAATCTACCAAAACTAGAGCAAGCAATTGCTAAACTCAATGCACATACACCCTTCCTCAATCCAGGAATGAAAACTTCAGCATACAACAATGCTGCACAGTACACTGTAAGACAATTTATATTGATTAGAGATCCTCCTTTTAAAGATCATTTTCCTTCTTGATTTGTATAATATATTCCATAATGAAAATGGTGCCAAAACACCGGTGGAATATTCTTGGGTTTTTCTGGACTCAGCCCTACCCACAAGCAAAATCTCAATGCTAACAGCAATAATAAATGATTATGGTGCATGCAATTTACCTGGTTGTTGAAAGAACCAGAAACAAGAGGACAGCACTAAAAAAAGTCCTGGACCCAAATCCAATAAGGCCTACAGACTTCTAAGACCCCACAGAAATCACTCTTCATTACACACTCCCAGGTGAGAGGATGTTGGTTATGTCTGAAACAACCCAAGATCCACACATTATTAATTTCATCCCACTGTCAATCACTTTCCAATCCATCCGACTGATATTTTCCACCCTGATCTTCAATCTCTCTTCTGAGGACTGAATTTTCAGGTGTCCAGCACTGACTAAACTCTCCATTATAGCCATCCTGGGCATCAAAGGGAGCCGCACTGAAAGCTCTCAGGACTGTGGTGGACTCGTCTCTGGTCTGCAGGGCTGCTGCTGGCCCCAGAAGGCAGCACAGCTGGCTGGAAGGTGCAACAACAAGGCTGTGGGCAACTGAATGACTCCAGCACTTGAAATATGAGGCATTGTGAGTCTGTCACGTGTACTGCAGGCACACGCAAAGAGATTCTACAGATAACTCTATTTTGACTTGGTGGTTTATTCAAGCAAAATAAATAAGCATATACACAGGCTTGGCTTAGAAACAGATAAAAAAAACCCACAACACAAAATTGTTCTGTTGCGCTCTGGCCAGAATTTCCTGTAGACTGAAATACAGGCTCTTCTTTCTGAACCATAATTAACGCTTTTATAATATTACCTCAGAGTTTGCCCAGGCCATCAGATGAATCTGACTAGCAAGAGAAGATGCTTTTAACCTGTGGGCTGCCAGACAGCTGGGTACCTCCTTGGCCACATATATTTGGCTGTCAGGTTGAAAGAAAGGCAGCAGATTCAGGGTTAAGCACTATTCCTGTCATGATTGCCCTGAACTTGCCCAGTTAAATTGCAACAGCATGGGTCTCCATAATTATCTAATTGTTAGTGTTGTGCCTTTACGTAATTTATGATGTAGCATTAAAGCCTGACCCCTGGTTTGAGATGAAGTGCAGTACTGCTGACATCCAAGCTCAAATTAGTAGGTAAGTAAGCACCCAATTAACGATTATGCCACTGAGCTTTCATTTCAATCTGACCACACTGCTACACTAATCAGTTTTCTAAGCCTTTCACCTTCCCCATAACTAATAAGCATTTCTCCTGCTTTTTCATGTCTGCAAAAGCCTTGTTATCCTCATAAAAAGCACTCCAAGATTGCTGCTTCCAGTAATTCCTGCATTAAGCCACTGGCCCAGTGGCACATTACCAGCTCTCTAGCCACCTGATCAGTAAAACCCAAGGCACATAGCACAGGCAAACTGCCACTTTACAGCAGGGGAGGGAAAGGACAAAGCCCTCACAGTACAGCGGAGTTGCTTTAGATTTACTGGTGCAGTTCAGATGAGAATTTGGTCCTGCCAGGAATCACAGTTTCACAGGAGTTTAAGGGCACAGGACACAGGGACTGAATGTCAAAACCTATTTTGGATACGACTAAATTCTGTCACATTAACAAAACAGTGATAAGTGCTGGAACATCAAGGATCTGGAACTTTAATCTGAGATTCATTAATCACCTTTCATTTGTCATGAGCTAGGGGCATGCATGGAAGGGCTTTGGCATGTGTAGACACTGTATCACAGCCTGCATCACCAATAGGAACGTCAAGTCCCTTGAACATCTGTGTTGCAGAGCCGAAGACCCATTCATTCATCTTCGAATGAGATTCCTGATGCTCCATAGATGTGATGGTACAAGTCAGCGCTGGAATACAAGCCTACACGGGGGAAAGAAAATCCCACTTCGTTGCAATTCCATCCACTCCATCCTCAGTTCTTCCAGAGTTCCTCTGAACTCAACAGCTTCTTCTACCTTCACAGGACTTGCAGCTTTTTCTAAGCAACCACAGATTTCAATCTATTCTCAACAACACAGAAATCAGCTCTGAGAAACAGGTGGTTTTTTCAAAGGAAGAACGCTTCACAGTTGAGCACTACCACTGGGCCAGACAAGCACTGCAAAGCTGTGATTAAAATGTGGAAGTGTGCACCAAAATACAATCCTAGTGGAAGGAACCAGCATGTTTGAGATGGAATCACATGCAGTTAAAAGCACTATGCATAAACAGGTGCAGTAAGGAGTGTCAGGAGAAAGGGACAAAAGTATTACGTAATTAGCGTCGGGCTTAAGATCTGAATATCACACGAGGGAATGCAAAATAAAATCTTATCCACAAAAATAAATTAATTAAATAAATAAATAGGTAGGAAAAAAGCTGTGAGAAACGTTTAGAAAAGCTGACGGAGTCATATAGCTATAAAGACTAATTTCCTGTTTCACTGTGGAGACGGTCCTGATCAGCTGGTCTTAATACAGCCTTCTCCATGGCAGCTGGGTCAAACAGTGGCCTAAGCACTAGAAAACTGCCTGCCACGAGGATGAGTTTAATGCACAATAAGCCGTGCAGTAAGTAAACATGTTTACTATGCTCAAAAATAGATACCACTCTGAAGAGCTCCATGACACATCTAGATAGGCGCAAGTCCAAGTTCCTGCAAATTGGCTGACTCAGGGTAGCTCATTCATGCGACCCACTTTTAGGGCCCTACATGCAATTTTCTACACGACAACAAAATGTTCTAATCAAGGAACAAAATATCATCACTTCCTCATATCGCCACATATACATGGCAATGCTCTCAAAAAAGCAGCACCAATTTAGGAGGCATCACCGCAAACACTCCTTGGCTGATAACATCTCAAAGCCATGTCACTGTTCCCAATAGCTTTTAAAAGCTGATACCTTTTTCTGGGTCTCACTCACACATAGTGTGGTCCTGACTCTCCAACCCTTTTCCTGTTAGCATCTGTATCCACCAACTTACACTTGCGTCCATGTGTTTTTTCAGTGGCACTAATGAGTACCCCGGTGGATTGCCCACTGGACTGCCCACTCATTCTTACAAATTACCATAGATTTAAAGAAAAAAGAAGGAAAAAAAAAAAAGGGGGGGGGGGGGAGGGAATTATTAAGGAGTCTATAAGGACATAAGCCCAGGTTTTACAGATACCCTTGCCCTGGCTGAGTCAACAAGAAAGCACTCTACCTGACTAATTGGGAGTCACTCTGCCTTCTGACATCCATGCCTTCAGCTCTTATTCTGAGCTACTCGGAGAGTTGGGAATGTATTGAATTATTGATGAAGATAGGAAACTTATCTCTGAAATGCCTTTGGCAAACTCTTAATATTCTGGGATTTGGCATCACAAAAGACAATGCCTCTCTCTCACTCCTGCTGCTGATGTCTCTCACCCATTTACTCACACCATAAAATTACAGTTTCTTATTAAGTCCATACAATACAAAGAGGCAAATGGAACTGCACTGTATAGCTCTGAAAGCTTCTAGGTAATCCATCTCCGGCACCAGAGCCTGCAAACCCCTCCATCTGTAGAATTTTCACTGATGACAGGAGTCCTCAGAGAAGCCAACCCAAAGCAGTCAGTTGTCATAAATAGACTGGATAATTATCTTAATTATTTATAATAGTACCAGCAAGCAAACCAGCACTGAATGCACGGGTCCTGCCCTGGACAGCACATCTGATTAGAATGTGAGAACACAGTGTGCAAGACAGAGAATGGGGATGATATCAGGGGCTGCCAGGTGAGTTTATTATTATTTTAGAAGAGGGTTCATCAGTAAAGGAGCATTAGCATTGTCAGACCCTTTGACGTGAGAATGCTGAACATAACCACCAAGCATCACATGACAGATTTTTTTTCCTGTGTATTTAAAGACAATACACTGAAACATGACAAAGCCCTACAGAAACGTTCTAATTATTTGCTCTCAACTCACAGGGTACTGCTTTGGCTCAAGCTGCGTTAACTGTATCTTAAAAGTCAGCAACACCGAGTGACATCCCCTTTGGTGCCTTGAGACAGTTTAGGACCCATATCCAGAAGAGTTAACAGGCATCCCGTTTTCACATTACTTTGGTAGCTCAGGAGGGCATTCTTCACGAATGACACTGAGGTTGATATATAGGGATTAATTACAGCACCCTTTTTGAAAACAGCAGCAGCTACGCTTGTCATTAACAACAAGGTAAGAAAGCAGCCTGTAACTATGAATGGACAATGCTTCACTCCCATCTTTGAGGAAGGGGGAACAAAAAGCTTAAAGGGAAGAGCCAGAACCCATCTGCAGTCTGATGGCAACTTGTGGTTGCTCCAGGAATAGGCCTGACCTCTCTCAAGTCCCATACCTGCACTCCCATTGCCCAAAATGGTTTTTGTCATTTAATCAATTTCCTTCAGGTATTACACCTAGATAGAGCTCCCCAGATCTGCATAAAGATGTCACTTGCACTGTCTGTGTAAATATATCCCCACACATGCACCAAAGTCTTCCTTTCTTCATAAGAAGGCTTTTACACAGATGAGGGCATCTGACTACGTTGGGAGCAGTGAAAGAGGTTGAATGTCTTTAACCTATGGATTCTGCAAGAGCTGACTGCCAAAAATGTGTTTTTTTCGGCCAGTTGGTGCACCAGTCATTCGTTAATCAACCATGTTTTATTATCCATTAGTGTACATTATGTTTAAAAAAAAAAAAGACTTGGAGCAGAAATCCCATTCTTCTTGTTTTATCCAATTTTCAGTTCCCAGAGGAAGTTTATATTTTTTTCACTTGAAAGGGACAGAATTATTGCAAACGGGTCTGTCTGTACAGCCAGATCTAGCTTTCTTTCTGTCCTCAACAGCTGGGTTATTATTAGAACTGGCAGAATAATTCATAATGAATAACCTGACACCTCTTTTTCTACACTTACATTACAAGATGCCCACATTTATTTGTTACTCCAAATTATTAACTGTAGACTTGCTGCCAATAATTCCCAAAGGGATATTACTGATACAATATCTTCCTTGTCCCCCCCCATCAGGAAAACCTTTCATTAATTAAAGTCAGAGCGAGAAGCATTAATTACCCTTTGTTTAAAGGTAATAACTCATCATCTATAACCATTCCCCAGAGATAGATGCTAGTGTGATGACCTAAACTACTGCAGAGTTTGAATTGGATGCAGATGAAAACTCACCAAGAACACAAGGAAGAACTTTTCCAGTGTCAGGATCACGTCCTTACAAAAACAAGCTTCTGCTGGATTCTGCATCCATAAGAGATCACTTCTGTCTTGTCTAAAAGACTCAGGCAGGAGTCAGTCTTTAAGCTGCTGAGTGTGATCATTGCACTGTGTAAGCTCTATTTTGAAAGGTTAAGTGGGACTTACGCAGTGAATAGATCCTGTTTTGGTGCCCAGAACAGAGATGAACATAGACCTTTGTGCACTTGGTAGCACGTTGTGTAAATTCCTTTTTGTGGCCAGTTAGTTTTCATTTGAAATGATGTGGGTCAGACCAGAGCTCCAGGGACACATCCCTGCTAAGCCACTAGGTAAATCAATACACAATGAGAAGAGAGCCCACGAACACGTCCATTGGGCCTCCAACCTCACTTCCCTCAGTAGAAATACACACTTCTCTTTTCTCTAATGGATAGAGCACCACTCCAGTACCATATTGGCTGTCCATGTGAAAAATAACCAGCTGAGATAGTTTCTGCCTACATGAGATGTGATGCAATTCAAAGCTCAGGACAGCCTCAGATGCCTACTGGCATTAATATACACTGAAAACACTCACAAAACACCCCAACAAACTTGCAAACCAAAGACAAATACCAACATATGTAAAAGAACTGTTGGGTGAAAAAACAGCCATGGAAACAGTACAAATGCAATAACCAAATGTCCAGACTGGAGACTTGAAAACCATAAGAGCTTACATAATCCTCTGAGAATTGCCTTTCCTGGCCATATGAAGGCTCTTAGTTACTTAAAGTCCAACAGGTGAGCTCAAACAACCTGTTTAACATAAAACATAAGGCTAAAAAACAGAAATAAGCTAAACATATTGGCATTCTGGCACCTTATGCTAAATAATTCATATGTAAGGTACTGCAGAAAAGAAACATATGGTTAAGCAGAACATATAAGAACCAACCTCAAATGTATATGTCCAGCATTAGCCTTCTCGTGAAGAGTCACAAGACAGCATTACAACTGTAGTTTATCCCCATCTTCACCAATGTCCTATGGTGATTTCAATTTCACTTGATTTTTCTGTGAAACAAATGAGGCACACTTCCAAAATCGCACCTACGAAAGAAGTTAGGTTGCTTTCTCTGCTCCAACACAACTATATCCACGTGGTCTTATTGCATTTTGACACACTAATTGTGGATGAAAATTTGATGCATTAGTAGACAAAAACTTTCAGGACTGAAGCCTCCTTTCCCGAAACGGGCACCAGTTATGGTCCAAACTGTCTGCAGAGGACTTGTCATACTCCAGCCATCAGAGCATCAATTTTTTCCTGCACTGTTTGGAGTACTGCCCCTTACTGAGCACCATATGCATGTCTGATAGCTGCCATTAAAAATCATCATTGCACACACCAGTGCCTCAAATACAGTCAGTAGAAAATAAACTCAGAATCTCAGCATGGTAACTGCTGGCAAATGAAGGCTTTCAGCGTTACACTCAGCCAAAGTACACAGCTACTTTACTCTTGGCTGATGCTGCATCCTTTCTGAGACACCTAAACCTACGTGCAAAGTGACAGAATTGCTGCAGTTACATCTTTAATCACAGCAGTGGTTAAAAGCCAAAAGTAAGCTAAACATATTGGCATTCTGGCACCTTATGCTGAATAATTCTTACGTAAAGTGCTGCAGAAAAGAAACATATGTTCTTGGTCCACAGCGATTTTACTATGAAATATTTAAGAATTAGTCCTGGATGTATATATTCAAATAGTAACCCACTGGTGTGTTGTCAGGAAGTCTACCTGTATCTGCATAGTGTGCTGGTACGGCATGTATGTGTATGCTCCTTTATAACACCCAACCTAACTTGTACTCCTTTACGTTTCCATTTAGGGCCTCAAATCCAGTCTCATCACTTAACAGAGTTCAGAATCAGACCCAGCATATCTGGAAACCCACCCAGACACACGCACACACAGAAAAAGTCTTTTGGCATATCTATGAAGAATAGGCCTTCCAAAAAAACATCCAGTATACAGATGAGCCCTCAAATTAGTAGAGAAAGCATGACGACTTCAGCAGAGGTGGCTGATGAAGAGACACACACATATACACCTCTGCCACCAATCGTGCTGCTAGGGCATTCATCAAATTAAGTACCAAGAGGAACAACACCTCTGATATCTCTTCATTTGGGGCTCCAGTAAATGAGGCACTAGATTAGGCCTGACAGAGGCCTAATGCAGCTTGAGCTTTTCCTGGTGTAATTAATTGGAACTTCGCCAACTTGACAAATTGGAATGATGAATCTATCTTGTATGAATAGAAAAAAAAAATGCATAATCAGTCAAAGATTTAGTTAAGACAGCTTCTCTCTGACTCCCTGCCATAGCTAAATCCATTAAGGCGAGGAAACATCACTTTAAGAAAAGGCACTGCTCTCCGTATGCTCAATTTATAACTTTTTGTTCTTGAATTTAATGGAGCAGTCAACCTGGACAGATTTGACTTTGGAGGGGTGAGGAAGGGGGAGGTGGGAAAGGTTGTTTTATTTTTAGCATTCTAATCTTCCACTCGCCTGGGTAGTCTGGGAAAGAAAATAGTCAGTTCAGTCTGAATGTGCTTTCATGGGTTTGTAATTTAAATCTTCGGTGTTGCACGAGGGAATCTAACAAGAGCACCCCGTGTGCTTTGCCACCAAGATGATTCAGTGATAAAACTTGCTTGTCAAGTTTTTCCCCTACTAACTTGTTTAATTGCAGTAACATTTAGGCTTTGCAGGATGTGATAGATTGACTGTTCTGCCAGCACTGCTTTTTCCTCTCTAATTACCACCTAGCTGTAAAGGCCCTTTCCTGACACACTTAATGGAGAGGCAGATAAAACAGGTTTGCTTACTTTTAAAATACATTTCTTTCATTAGCAGTTATTTTCCATATATTTAATTTAATCCATGTGCTTTCCTTCCCCCCTTCTCATTGCTCAGCCATACGATCTGAATTTTGAGCAATCAGTTAGGCAGCTAATTCCCTTATTTGTACTGAATGTTTAGAGAAACTTTACATTTCCTCTTCAAGGCCTCGGGTTTCAAAATAAGTTATTTACAAGCTACGGAAGAAACGCTTCTTGGTTAAGTGAGAGCTGACAACGATGGTTTTCATTTCAAACAATCCAGAATTCCTCGTTGCCTAACACATGCTAGAGTGCTAGGCAAGTGTCTAGCTGACATAATGCAAATGATTGGCCATAGATTTATTTGACAAACAGTTGAGCAGACAGCCCTACACTGCACTCACTTGTACCCTGCACAACCCCGCTGGAGCCAGGAGGATTTTGCTGGCATAGACACGAGCAGAACCAGACCCAAACACTGCAGTTCACACACCCAGCCTCTCGCTCCTGGCCACTAGCCAGCACAACAGCCACATTTAAATAAGCCACCTGCTGAGTAGGGAGTTTAAAGAGCTAAGTGCTCAGGAGAGCTTCAGCTGGAAAGAGTATTGAACTTATGCAATAAGGCGTGAAGTGAAAGGATTTTAGGGACAAGGAGCACTGGAGGCTGCACTATGGACCTGACCTCTGGTTCTAGGGCACATCAGAGCAGTGCTCAGGACCCTTCCCTGTCTTGCCTATGCTACCACATAAGATAGGAGCTCTATCCAGAGTCTACCATTAAATACATGTTCCAAGGAATGAACCGTACCCAGCAGCTGCTTGAGTTTCTTTTTGCTGATATATCTAACAGTGCTATAGAACAGTGATCCTTATGGAGAACACATTATTTCCCTCTGTTTAAATATCACTATAATGCTATTGTTCAGCAGAACTTGGTTAGCAGCACGATGGGCAGAAATTCTTTCCCACTGTGCAACCCCTTTCTTCCCAAGCACTCTCTCACCACTACGCCTTGTCTGAAGCACCTCACGATCCTTTTCCCTCGGTTAACAATCCATTAACAAAGTTGTCTTCAAGCATCTAGATGTTGTAATGAGACTGCACACTTTCTGCTGCTGACTACGTGCAAAAAAAAATAACTACTGCCTTATTACCAATCAGGTGACAAAAAGTTCTCCAGAGAGACTGAACAATGCAACAACAGCAGATGATATTTGGCTCTGTCTTAGCCCCAAATTGTTCAAATAAATCTACCCAAGGGAAGCCACAAGGAGCATTGGGTGAGGGGCTCACTCAGCAAGGGCCCTGCAGCCCTGCCAGCAGCCAGGCTCTCAGCCACATTGCTCTTCCTTTGAGCTTCAGGCAAACACACCTGATGCATCACATCCACCTAGGAAACACACAGCCCCACTCTTTCCTCATTTACACTATTACTGCTTAACTTTTCACCTTCTCAGCCTTTGTTCAGAAATGTAAGATACGCCCTTCCACTGCCAGTTTATTTTTTTCTTTCTTTACCCTCAAACTGTCACACAAATGCCTCCTGACTCGGCGGTGACACCGAGGTTGCAATGTCAAGTTCAGCAGCTGACTCACACGCCATTACTCACACAACTGCCATTCTCCTTTTAACCTCTCCAGCCTGTGTTTAAAACTGAATATCCCCTTAGCTATCTTGCTAGGAAGTACTTAAGTACTTAAATAAAAATGTTATTTTCGGTATGGACGAGCTCTTATTTAGATACAAGAGACATGACAAGTAAATAATCTTAGTGACAAATGCCTTAAACCTTCACTCGCTACAATATAATTTCATGGCACTATTTCCATGCAAAGGGCATCTAAGAATTAATAATTAGCCAATGAAAAAAAAATGCAGCCAATCTATGTAAGATATATTACAGAAATATATTTGCTACAGTAGGTCCTCTTCCCCAGGTGGCTCTGCATTGTCCAACGGTGACTTGCACTCTAGTACCATTTTAGCTTATCACATCTCAACCACTGCTTCACTTGTCATCACAGGTAAGAGCTGGTTCCCTTGTTGCTTTGGAGAAAAAGCACCAGACCCCAAAACTCAACCCAGTAACTCTTTACAAACTTAACCAAGCATGTGGAGCACACAGCTTTTCCACTGCCCCTGAACCAGGGAAGGAAGACCACAAAGACTATTCAACAAGCTGGCATAGGCAACTTCATCTGAAATAAATGTAAATGCATTTTACCATATATTATGTGATTACAGCCTCTATCTGCCTATGGTGCTATGTTTTATTACAGGCCACCAAAAATAATTAGCTGGTGACCCAGAAAACTGATATATAAAATCCTTTTAATCACCAATATGGCTTTCAATTAGATAGTGTAAACTTATTAACCTTTTTACTGCTGAGATTTGATTTATGGAATTCCAGCTGCATTAACATTGCAGGAGGAGATAGAAAGTGTCTTGTACGATGCATTGGGATTAGCAGCTGATAGCTGGCTTTGCCATCACGCAGTCTCACAGAGCAAAGGTAGCATCCTGCAAGTCCTCAGGAGCTCACTTCCATCACAGCTATGTTAAAAGTTTTGTCCGTGAAGTGAAAGTGTGTAACTTCTGTCCCTCCATAGACAAACCTGAACACACAGGCCAGTTACTGCTTTCAGAACAAGCAGGAGTTGTGTGAGCATTGCCTGCATTCACAAATAATAAAGTATGGCTCCTTTGGTGCCTGAACTCACTTGCATCATCAGATACACCTTTATGAAGTATTTTACAGCAAATCTCTTACAGGAAAGTTCAATATATAACATTGCTCACAAACTAGGAGAAAGAAAAGCCACTGTTCACCTAAGTTTTTGCTCTTCAAGCTCAAAAAACTCTGAAAGCCCCAGCAAAGAGAGGCTATGTGGGAAGGTGCTTCAATAGCCTTTACCTATAGAAGGGAAACATCAATATTTGCCATCATCTTTCTGAGAAGGAAGCTTTATGGGAAAAGATGCAGATTTTCACTGTTGCAGAAATTGACTCGTATGGTTACTCCAACCTGAACAGGACAAAGACCCCCAAACACACACAGCACGGCTCCTACCTGGACACCCAGCAGCTTCATGTCAAATGCAGCTCTGATGTCCCCTTCTCTCAAGACCAGATTTCTTGTACTGCAGAACACACATGCTGCTGCCATCCAAGTCACACCAGCTCCTCCAGCCTCTACAAAGGCCCATCACAGGGACAGCATGATTCTTAAGCATGTCCTGTGAAACAAGGAGAATAAAAATCAATGGCACTACATAATCCAGTCAGTGCTTTCCTTTGCTCACAAATCTTCATTTGTTCAGCTGAGAAAATTATGAACGCTGTCTAGAAATAATACAGTAAAGGCAGTCAATGACAAGTACAGCATAAAGGCTAATAGAGATGGTGCTATGATTCTGGTATATCTGTTCTGTTGAAGCACATGTATAATTTTTAATGAAAATGGCAATGCTTTATGATAAGCCGACATCATTTAATGCTCAATTACTACGAAATTCCTTTGGAAATATATATTAAATGCAACAGCTCTGTAGCTATATAAGTAGGGTTCCCTGAGATGGATGTTATCTCAGTGAATCCTAGGGAAACGTCAAGTCCAACACCAGTGCATTCAATATTCCTGCCCTCTAGGTCAGGTATCCTTTCCCCCTCTCCCACCCTGACATTTGAGATGAGTCCTTATCTACAGAGAGAAGAGCTACATGAATTATATATGTGCTGCACTTTAAAAAAAAAAGAAAAAGAAAGGAATTTGTGACACAGCCCAACGAGGCCCTCAGCAGTGATTAAATGAGACGTTTTTGAATTACACAAAAAGCTACAGCTCCTAAACAGACCATTTTCTCTTGAAGGCCAAAAGGTTTCCAAACCACACCATTTATAAAGGAAGCATTACTTCAGATAAAACACAAAACCTTTTCAGCAGAACTAACTTGCCTTCAGCTTCCCAAAGATTCCCCTTAATGAGAAAAGTACCTTAGGCTCTTGTCCTCTTCTTGTAGAAGCTTTTACACCTTAACTTCCTTAGCTCTTTCTACCAGAACTCACTACAACGATCTGAGCCCTCAAACTTGCTGAGCACAGGTGGGATCACTTACACTGAAAAGCAGGGCAGGACCTCCCTGATGGCCCACAGCTGCTGGCATCTCTGCTTTCAGCCACAGCTGTCGGTGCTATGACTCCCCACTGCTCTCCTGGCAGGTTGAGGGAAAACTTGTTTGTCCCAGAGGTATTTGGGAGGGAAAGCATGGGGATGTGATCAGTGAAGCAGCAAATTGAACCCTAATAACGAATGGCCAAGCCTTGCTGAAGAATCCTTAACCCCGAGGCTTCTCTAGTTTAACTACAATCTCTATTAGTTGCCATTAGCAGTAGAAACAACAAAAATGACTGAGCTTGATTTGCAAGGTGCTTTTGAGAAGCCAAATCTGAGGCTGCCCTTTCTGCTTGGATCTATCCACAGCCAGGGTCATTATCTGAATGCAGTCCTTAAGGTGACTTTGTATGTAAAACCCACTGCCTGAGGGTGGAGGGGTAGCGGCCTCTGCAGTGTGAGGGTGCTGCCCTGCATGTGTTGCAGTGAAGCCTAACGAGAATAGACAAGATATGAAAGACTCAGGGGTCAGCCATAGGTCATGGGAGCCTTCAGTCTGCAACACCACTAGGATCCAAAGACAAACCTAAAGGAGTCTTTCTCTTCCCGGACAATAAATACTATCAATAGCTCCTTAACAACTTACGAAAAGAAAGAGCAATTTAAGGAAGGGGGGCATGCTAAGTGCTCTGCAAGAGCTAAGACCCTTCCATTTAATCCTAAATCATATTTTGCATCTTCTGCTGTAATGATATTTATCCCAGACCTCCAGGCAGCTTAGACACCTGGCATTAATAGCCCATTAATTACTTCAGCATGGGAAATAAATTTTAATATCTTTCTCTTTGATGCTCATTACTAAACATTTCACACACTCCCAAATACACCAATCCTCCAAGTGCTTCTTCACTACCTCAGGCAAATATCCACACCACTGGCTCATCCATCTTCCTTCTAGACGTAACTTGTTTTATTTTACAGTTTGACTTTAATCAACATCTTCCCTCAAACCTGGGTGGCTTGTAATAACGCTTACACCCTTATCCAGGGTCACCACTTTATTTGGAAACTCAGGACAAGGTATTTCTATTTTGTTGTACCCACGTTCTCATCCAGTTAAAGGTGATTACAACATCAAGTTTTGTCCTGTGCTTCAGTCTCTGAAGATGAAAGGTGGCATGAGGTATAATGGTAGCAGGTCAGCACTTTCAGTAAGCATCCATCTGTAAACAAGTCCCTTAAAATACTGCAGTGGTGTGGAAGGAGGCTGCATCCTAATTGGGTATAGCGAAAAGCCATAGGGCTTATAAATATAACGTGGAGGTTATCTGTCTTGCCAAAAAAGAGGTGGTTCGTTATATGAAGGACACATTATCCTTTTCTCTTCCTATGATTCAGCATGGTAAGTAGTCATTCCTAATTGGCTTACAGCTTAGTATGAAATATTAGGATGCCACACAATGTGATGACACAGCTGGATTCCTAAGGGAAGCCAAAGAGTGATCTGAGAACAGAAGAGGGACAAGAGCAGATGCAGATCTGGGGAAAAAAAAAATAGTTGTAGTGTACAGAGCAGTGTGTCATTCTTTATCCTCCTCCACCCGCGTACAGCATGCTGCGTACAGCACAACACTCTCCCAGTAGAAAGGAAAGAGACCTGTCAGTTCAGAGCTCCTAAATAAAATGTGGGGGAAAATGAGATTGCTGGGAGCACTGAAACAGGAAGAGGCAGGCAGGCTGAATAAATCTGGGCAATAGCTGCCTCATCGTGAAAAATACACTGCACAAATTTCACCTCTCTTTGTGCATCAAATAATGATTTCCTCAAATTTATTCTTAACTGAAAAGTACTTGCCAAATTACCTGCTCAAACAATCCATGGGTCACTCACAGGAGCTCAGCTTTCAGGAGACAAGCACTTAGACTAGGCACCCAGGTCGTCTGCTGGGGGCTTGTTTCCTGGTCCTGGCCTCAGTTCAGGAAGGTAATTAAACAGCTGCCCACCTGAAGTCAATAGGGCTATTCACATGAACTTAAGTGCTGCTGTCGCTTAAGCTGAGGGGAATAGACTTCTCAGGGGGAGATTTTTGCTGCAAATACTGGTGCTAATTCAAAATTCACTTGCTACAAAGTCCTCCTGCAGTCAGCTGAAATTAGCTATATCCACTGTTGTGCCTGCCAGGAAACTTGATAGAATATTGCCCAAAGTGAACATAAAGGAGAAATAAACACAGCAGAAATTAATAACAGGAGTTCAGACCAGTAGGTTGCAGAAGACGTGTTATAAATTTCATCCAGCTGTAATGCAAATTCTGCCAAATGAGTGGGAACATCTCTCTTTTTATATCACTGTTTCACTGCATATTAATAGCAACCAGTTACTGATGCGGTACTAAAATATTAATGATATGGTCATAAACCTGAATCAGTGCCTAACTTGGCAGAACAACATAGGGTGACTTTTCAATCACGTGCAAACAGAACCACTTTTCAGAAACCATTTAGTTACCGTGAGACAGTGTGAGCAGCAGTAATTGTGTGGCTAGTTTAGGAGCAGAAATTGATAGTCCTCCTTGGCAAATCAACAGCCTTGTTGAGGTGTACAGCATGGATGCCCAGATATATATGCAAGGCTGAGAGAATCTCAAACCAGGCAGAAACAAAGTTCATGCAATTAATTAGTAAGATTCCATCTATGATTTTGTCTGCAGCTGGTGTGACTGACGTTTATATGTACATTAGAGGGAATAGCCTCAAGCCCCTGGGGGCCGATCATTTCAGCAAGATTTAGCTCTTTGTTCTGGACTGAGCGGGATGGAATATGCTTCCCGTGTAATGCAAGAAATCCAAAGCAAAATTCAGAATGTTTGCACCTGTCTGATGTAAGAGCAGGTAAATGCATTAATGCTACATTGCATTACCTGTAAACACAACAGAAATTTAAGGCAGGTAAGAGGATAAAAAAGACAAGTTTTTCTTGCTATGGCACCTATTAGATTTTTCAGTCTACTTCCCAAGCTGTCTTACTGAGGATGGTGCAACAGCCAGCTAAACAAGGCCACTATGGCGATGCTTGATTGGATTCATCAAAGAGAAACATGTCTTGATGTCCCGTTCCTCCTCACTTTATCCACGCACCAGAAGAACTGGGCTGGTCCAGATGATGCCATTTCTCTACACCTTTCAATCACCTTTAATTGCAGTCATAAGTTAAGGCAGGGAAGGACAAGCACAAAGGGATTCTGCATACAAGTCCCATCAGTCACTAGAAGGAACAGTCCAACCTGATCAGAGACGCCAGAACACTAAGAAAGTATTTTCTTTCTACATTTACACAGGGCACAGCTAGTGGCTCTCTCCCCTTCCCCTGTCAGGATTCAAAAGAGACACTGGAGGATACTTACAGAGCCACATTTTACATAGGTGTGTCATACCAAGACAAGGTCTCCACTTCAAAGGTCTTTGACCGTTTCTTCTCAGTCAACAGAGCATAAGTAAGCTGACTTTGGTCATAACTAACCGGGTTTTCAGTTTACAAGTGCAGAAAATGGCATGAAATTAATGTTATAAAAAAGGAAGGCACTTTCCTTCTAGTTTTCTATTGCCATTACATAAATGAGGGCCCAAAATACCACTGAGACATCACTTAGCACTGTTGGTCCCTGGGCGGCAGGTCTGATCACTGAGACAATGTCATCATTATTTGCTGACCAGAGCTGCAGCAGCCATTTACAGCAATGATAATCTCTCTTCATTATATCTGCGAGCAGATGCCATCGAGGTGTGACTGACAATCATCCCTTTCAGAATGAGTGATCATAGGTTTTTCATTGTCCTCAAATCCATTCGCTCCTTGTTTATTAATGACACAGCTGAAATTGTAGTGTTGCTTCTGCTCAGGTGGGAGATAGCAAACATTTATTTGATTGACACCTGTCATTAGAAAGCTTTCTCATACACCTCAAGTGGTAAATAATGTAGTAAATCAAGCTGCCAAGCATAGAAATGGCTGTGGTTTACAGGTTACCAGAGCAGGATTCCACCCGTTTTGAAACTTCTTCTAATGAAACACTGGAAGCACACGGAGCAGTACAAGGACCTCTCAGCAGTCACTCCTTTCTGATCTCAGAGAGCCAGCTCTTCAGTTCCTAACAGAGTGAGTGGTAGTTGTAGCATTTTACAGCTCCTTCACACAACAAAATAATCAGCACTAGTAGAGCACTGGGAAGACAATTATATTTCCACACGCAGCTACTTCTCCAAGTCCACGGCCTGAATTGGCATTAGTGCCATGCTAAATCTGCATCTCCAAACTGCCAAGAGCATTGCCCACAACATCTCCCACATCTGAAGTCTACTCTCTTGGAAGAAGACAAGTCAAACATAACTCATTTCTTTATTCTTTTTCCCTCTCACTGTGATTTACAGATGACTGTTTCATCTCATCCTTCTGTTTCCAAGAAAGACCTTTCTAAATCCTCAGGCAATATTCAGAGCAGGCAGATTTTTCTTTGAGTGTTTGAGACTGATCCGATCAATTAAAGAAAAAAAGAAGGTTGCAGTACAACTTAAGCCAAATACCCCACAGTATACAATCTCAGAGGTCATTCTATAAGGAAAATACTTTTTTTGTGGGCAAGTAAATGCAAAATAACGATAGTGGGGATTCAGCAGAACCCCCTTTCTCATCTGTCCTGTGGGATTTCTGCATTGTTCTCTGTTTAAATGGTTTAAATGGCAGGGTAAGGCTACTGAGCTCCTGGACACGTGTGTTTTGTTCTCCAGCTGTAAACTAGATATTGTGGAGCACGCAGAATTCTCACCAGCTGTTTTGCCTTTCCACATTTGCTCATGAAATCTATGAATCCTCTCCAGCCACAGACCTTCTCCCAGCATGTGACACAACAGGGGCCCTCAATCTTATCTCAGGTTGTTTGGGTCCAGCTGTAATGTAAACTGCCCTCAACACTGCAGCTCCCATACTGGGTTTAGAGACTCTCTTTGCAACAGAAAATTTCCAGTGAAGTACAACTGCTTCCACAAGGTGAGTGTCCCCTAAGGCCTGAGGAATCAGAGCTGACATAATGTGAAATTTGCTTTCCCCTTTACCGACTCTGGCTAAATAAACTCATCTTCTGTACAGTAGGACACACTTCATTTTCCTGCCCTTCATTTTCTTCTCCCTCTTGTTGATTCCAAAAGGAGACCACATAGACCAACTATCACAGCCAATTTGATTTCCAATTTTCTGGGCAGCTTTGCAATCACACTCCATTTGTCACCTGAATGCAGTATCGAATTTGCAGCCTGGGTGTGAATGACTTCTGGAATTATCTCCCCTGGACAAGACACCAAAGCAATTCAAAAGCAAGTAAACAGAATGCCGAAATGTGCCTGAATAGGATTATCTCAGGTTTCCAAATCCTAATCCTGTTACTTTAGTGGCTATCCATTTCTCTTTTCCTCTTCCCTTCTGGCTAATATTTTCCTACCCAGAACTCAGTTCAGCACTGCCACAGCAGGCAAATATATCCTGTAAAGTCACTCAGACTGCATGAACATTTAGAGCTCGGCAAGCTTCACTGTAACACCAAAATACTTTCTTGACAACCACTGACCCCAAAAGCTGATGTGATCAAACACATCCCCCATGAAAGAAAGAATATGACTGCAATCAGTGTTACCACTTTAAGGAAAATAAATCCTAATCCCTTGCCTTTCTGTGGTATTCCTCTAATTGCTGTTTCCTTACACACTCAAACACCTACAATTTGGTTCCATTGTTTGAATGTCACTTGGAATCAAATCAGTGTTGCAGATACAACGTCTTTGAGCCTTTTAGTCCAGCTGTGAACTTTGGGCTTAATCCTTTAGGGCGCCCTTGTCTAGCAAGCTTTAATGTATATTAAATTTTCTAAAAGGAGAGCGAAAGTGGTCAAAGCAAGATAGTGCAAGATTCTGTGTTTCATAAATTAATAAGCATCACCAACTGCATTGCTTGACCCTTTAAACTCTGTGAAATTAATATAAGTAGACAACCAAAGTGCACTCGGCCCCTGAAGAGCCTTGGAAGTTCACTTAAGCAGTCCAAGTTTCCTTAAAGTTTTATAAGCCAGCTTTTAAAGCAAGCCCTTTGTACTTATTACTGGTGACAGTGAGCATTACAACAGCCAATGAACCTTTGCTGACTTCCAACCCCAATATGGTAGAGCACAGTTATCAAGGGAAATATCAGAATCAAAGCTTGTATATTACATTGAGGTCCTGACTCTTGAAAGAGCCCCCCATAGACTCTTCAGAGCATGTCAGCGAAATAAACAGCAAATATTCTCAGACATCTACTTGTGATGTACTGATACTATTGTTTACTTAAGCACTTTTGGCATAGCTAAACCCCCACCCACAATAAAAGATGAAGCCTCTTAAGAGGAAAGCTGTGATGCTCTCAGCTCCTTTGCCATAAGACAATATTTTAAGATCTTTTATTTAGCCTGGGAAAACACTTGGCGGTGGTGAGTCAAGCAACACTAAGTTTGCTTCTTAACAGATTAATGGATTTAAATTATTAAATGGCATTAGGTAGGCATGGTGAGGAATACATGGTCTTCTCTTAGCTTTCTGTGCAGGGTAAGTCTGCCTTGAACAATGAGGAAAATGTGTATCCACACCTGCTGCATTTTGGCATTAATCTTGCAGTCACTTGTAATACTTGAGTTAGCATCCTGTAGAAATAAGATATCTCACCCTTGCCAGCTGATTATATTTTTCATAATGTAAAAGGTTCTTGCTGAATTATTCAGGTGTTTTTCCCACTGCTTCAAAAAAAAAGAGACAGACAGAAAAGCTACAGCAGCTCTTCACAGGTACCTAGGAACAAACAGGCTGACAGGCAGTTGTGCCCAGTAGTACTAATTATTATTACACTGAACAGTGCAATTAATGATGATACTCAAACTATATTTTTTTTCTGAATGGCATGTTAATTTCAATAGCCAGGTTGGTGATGAGAAATCACAGAGATTATCTGATGAAGGATATCAAATTCTTACTGCATGTATGCCCCACCATGAGCAGTGAAGTCTGGGAGGGCATGTGTTATCAGTTCTCTCTAGCTATTTAGAAATCCTGTTGAAGCATTTGTGGATATTTCATGACACTCTTTTCCACTTGTTAACTCATTTCTCTGTCTAGATCTGGACACTGACAGAGACAATAATATCACTGCATGGAGAAAATAAATACTTTAAACATGACATAGACATTTCATACACATACCATAACTAATTATACATGAGAAATTAAACCCAAATAGAAAGCAGAACCCAACTATCAGAAAATAACTGATGAGATTCCTTACCAGAAACACAGGTAGCAAGAAGGAGCTGGAAAAATGAGGTACTTCTCATGAATGTAGCCTGCAGATTTTATGCAAAATGAATGTTAACAGGGACAGCCTGGTGACAGGTTTGCAGTTGCTGCCAGGCAGATGCCTCCTCTAAGAATAGTGAAGTTCATCTAGTAACTCCCTTATAATGAAATATAAATTGGATCATAACTGAATGTTGAAATGCTTTGAGTTTATTCTGAACTATGTTGTTTCCATTTGGATTTTTTTGTGAACATAGCCAGGTAATTATTTTTGAAGATAGAATCATGTGATTCGGTGTCATTATTAATAATGCAGCTAATTTGAATTGGTTTCCTGATGTCTATAGCTATCCACAGTTGTATCAGTGGTTTAACTGGATGGCCTGACTCTGAAGGAAATGAGAGTATATTCAAATGCACTCCATGCACTGGCTGATCAAGTAGTCTAAGAGACCACCCTAGAGCAGCATAGAAGAACAATAACAACATTTTTGACATGAGAGAAAGGAGTTTCTGCACTTAGGACTGCCTCATTTGAAAACCAGTCCTTCATGGTTACTGCTTTTTCTCAGAGCCAACACTTGTTGCTTTCAAGCATACCATCAGTTGGTACCAGGAAGAAATATCCAGGCACAGAATAGTGTTTTCTTTAAAGCAGGTGACAACAGAGGGCTGTGTTTCCTTCTGGGGAGTGAAAGCCAACTTTGTAAATCCCCAGACTTCTATATGAACCTCAGAAGGGGAGTCTGATAAAGTCTAATTTAACACTGGTAGAACCACATAGGAAAAACAGAAACAAAGAAAGAAAAAAACTATAACTCCTCACTAGTTCCCCAGAACTAGAAAACCATCTGTGTAACTCTAAACGGAGTGGAAGTGAGACGCATCTGTCCCAGCTCAGAAAGTTACTTTCCTTACTTGGAACAGTTCCGCAAAGGAGACCCTACAGGAACTTGGAGATGGGATATTAATTTGCTTTCCACCTTACCTCAGGAGATTTCCAGCCTTACAGAGCTGATGAATGAGTACTGTCTACCCAGCTCCCACATCCATTCAGACCTGTGACACATCTTTGTCTTTTGGTTCCCTGGATCAGAAAAGCTCACTGAGTCTCAGGGAATCTCAGAACTGCCATCCAAGTCACTAAGGTCTTCTGCGGGGCACGTTTCATTACCAGCTGGAAAAGAAAAGCCCCTTTTATCCACTCCCCTGGGGCTAACTCATATTGAAAATAATTTGTTCTTAGCACTTTTAGAGGCAGGCTTTCAAATGATGAATGAAGAAGAATATTCTCTGTCACAGGGTTTTCTTTGTTTTTCAAGTCCTTAGAGTGAGTTTGTGATCTCTGAAACCCTGGTACTAAGAGCACTGTCACTATCCACTGAACTTGCCGCTGTTTTCTTATGCAGAAGGCTGAATGTGTCTTGAAAGAGAAAAGTAGATACTCATTTTTTATCCTGGAGATATATTTTAGGGTGTTCCCATAACTTAGGTAATTAACTTGGGGTACAGATCCACATTTTCTCTCTTTGGACTGACTGTTTATGAACACTTTCTCCACTGAAAAGACTTTTAGAATAATGCGAAATGGCCAAGTGCACAAAACTTTCAAGTGGCTGAAAAGTCCGAGTGTGTTATTAGCAGCTTCAAAGTTTTTAATGTTTTTAGCAGAAGCCGGTATAATTTTCATGAAACAGCAACTGCTTTCCTGACTATTTCATCAGCAAAGCTCATCTTACAGATAACAAGCAGAAAAATGCTATAGTGAAGCTAACAATTCAAACCACAAATACTGCACTTGGATCAGAAAACGCTATTTGCACAATAAGCAAATATTAATATCAAGGATATAACTTAATAACTGCGTTGGATGTTGAACGTTACCCTGTACAAACAACCTCTAATGAGAACAAACATCACTGATCCAGCCCCACAAAGACATCCAGACACCTAACTCCTCTTGGTTTCCTTTAAACCACTTACTTGAAGCTGCAAGAACTTTTTTCTTATTTAGAGTTAAATCGGGAACCTTTGTGCAGCACTGCCTTCTGATAAAGAGATGTGCTTCGATCCTTTCAGCCCACTGGCTTGCCAGGACATCACTGCGTTAATTAATGACTCATCTGTGACATCCTTGTTTCTTGAGTCCCACCTTTCTGCCTCAACCACAGAGGAAACCATGCCCCATCTCCACTACCAATGAAGACAATCTTCACTTCCAGCTTTCTGCCTCCAAGAAGGGATCAAAAGGGGAAATCCTGCCCAATTAGCTGTGACCATAATGGAAAGCAGTTGTCATCTCCCACTCTTGGAGGGAATGGATTTGAACAGCAGTTTCCCTGTGTGAGAGATGGAAATGGCTTGGGGTAGCCCAGGTGATTCTTATCCACCAGCTAGGGGAATGCTTAGTATGGGAAAATTCAGAACTTAACATGTGCCTAACCATGTAAATTAAAGCAAAAGAGAGGGGCTAAACTTTGAACTACCATAAAGAAGTCTGGAGTTACTTACACGCTACACCAAATAAGACTTAATTAATCCACTTCTGCCCAGGTAAATCTTCATCCCAGATCTGCATTTAGTCTACTGACACTGCGGTAGCCCCCAAAAGAAACCCCTTCTGCACAGACAAAACACCCTCTGTATCCCCCACAAAGAAAAGAGACTTTTCCACAGCTCCAGAAATACTCATTTGACAGTTTCTCCTTCCTTGGCTACAGCTCTAGTAATTGATCTGCTCTATTATTTTTCCCTATTCTTTCTCTCTTACATTTAAATATGTCCTTCATATTTCCAGAGCTTTTTTTCCCAGCCTGTATCTCCACTTTTACATTATTTTTTATCTCTCTCCTCTATTCTTCAAGTGTGAAAAGGGTGCTCTGTTCTCTAATATTCATTTTTCTTTTTTTTTTATTCTCCAAGTACTTTCTTTCCCATCTGTAACAGCCCCTAATATGCACCTCCATTCGATTTTACTTACCCAGCTTGAAACCCTCTCATTCTAATTACCTTTTCAGTTTTCTTCTATTTCTCCCTTGAGATGTCTCAATTAGTGTACTTTTTCTTACTGGCTGTCACCTCTGAGCTACAAGGTGGGTCTAACTCCAACTTAAACCATGCAGAAAATAAATGAGGAGCCATTCTTGGCGGCCCTGCTGAAGGTGGTGTTACTTTACAAACTAGTGCACCTCTAATAGATGATAAATGGGCAGAAAAGTGGCCTTGTTAATGCTGCAGCCCTTGATTTGGTTGCCATGCCGTGTCCTTTCATTACTCAAAGATACAGGAAAGGCAACCTATGCTAAGTCCTGGCTGATGTACTTCCATACAAAGAGAGTGAGTAGGGGCTAATTAACATAGTTCTGGTCAAAGCCCAAAATTAACTCTTGTTTTTAAAGACTAGAGCTAAAAACATCATTTGTCTTGCCCATAATTATGTTTAGAGGTAAGTACGGTGGTAGAATAGCAGCAAGCAAAATGAATCTAGGAGTGAGTTTTTCCTGCCCTTTCTATCTCTAGCACAGCACTAAATTCTATTTCCGTCAAAGCGAACAGGATAAAAATGCAGGTGGATATCCACAGTACATTTCTTTGATTAAAATTGGCACCATCGCATTGAAGTTCACACAGAGCTTTCAGAACCCGAGGAGTAAATTCTCTCTCTGCATGTTCTCGTATAATGGGAAAAAGAGCACTCTCTCCACCAGAGCTTGAGCCATGCAGCCACCTGCAGGTGTGCACAGCTGATTAAAGTGCCAGGCTCAGACCAGAGCAGTATATCCACAGGAACACGTCCTGCTCCGTGCACATGTCCCACGTCAATTCAAATGACCCAAGAAATCTACATCTTATGTGTGTCTGTGCAGCATTCAGGAGAAAGCAGCCCTCGTTCTGTATTAGCAAATCATTACTTCTGAATTAAAAAGGGCCCTTAATATCTTTTTTGGTGTAAGTACAAACTAAGGTACTGTAATGATGTTCATCAAGAAGACAGTGCATAAAACACATCACAGCATCTTTTTTGAAGTAGTGGAGGAGAAAAGGTCACCCATACAGACCCCTCTAATTATAGTGATATCACCATTTTTACCTGCATCCTTTGTGGTGAGCAGGGAGTCAGGGCAAAACTCCTCCTCAAGGGATCAGCACTAGGGGTCCCTAAGCTCTTCTCTCTCTGTGTCCCATAGTACCAATAAAAGGGCATAGAATTTCTGCTTCGCAAAACACAAACAACCATGGTACCCTTTCAGAAGTCTCACTATGCTATCAAAGTGAACTCGGAAGGACGTGCATATTCCTGAGCTGTGACCTTCAAGAACTCCAGAAGATTTCGGGAAAGTAGGGCTTATGTGACTGCAAGTTTGTATCTTTTTCCCAATTGTATCGGTTATCAAATAAAAGTTATCTCCCTTCCTTATGGATGTTTCCTCACATACCTGTTACAATCTCCATAGCTATTATATTACTACTACTACCTTTACAAGCAGTAGAAGCATCTTTATGATGACATCTGCTAGTATCACCTGACAGATAAAACCACCAAAGTCCATCTGGAAATGTTGCTTCTTCCCATAATATCTTTGCATCCTCCGTGAGATTTTCTTACAAAACTTGGTAGTAATTTGTTTAAACACAAGAAGTTCAAGATTTATATGTTATTTTGACATCTACAGCATTCAAACTCTCTTTGGGGTCCTGTTAGTTGAGTATCATCATTAACTAGGTGGAACTCTAGACCTCCAAACCTTGCAGTGTTGTCATTTATTGGACCTTCCCTGATGTTACAGGCTACCTCTCTCCATTCACAGCGGCAAAGACATCTTCCTGCAGCACACACAGCTTATCTTATACTCCCAAAGGGAAATATGCAGTACAAAACAGAAAACCATATTGTGACTTCAGTGATCTACAGACAGTAAACAATAATCCTGAAACCAAACCACATTCTGCCTTTCCCTGCGAGAGCGCAGACCTGGCAGAACAAAACTGTGAATTGAAAATAAAAAGTCTTTGAATTCATTGCAAGCTCTCAGCCATCAGGGACACAAGGCCTTCTCTCGGCCCTCAGCTGTCCAGCTCAGCACCAGGAACAGCATGCTGCAGGGCCAGCACCGGGAAATGGCTTTTAGTAAACCCACATGGCAAAACAAAACAATGAGATTTAGCACTGTTCAGCCCAGAACAAACTGCAGAATTTCTTCACATGGTCACCAATGCATCTCAATCTGAGATGGCGTGCATCTAGCTCCTGCAGGAAGTATTTCTGCCTGTCTGCTCTGAGTTTTGGTGTGCACACATCCTATGTACAGACATACTCATAGAGAAGCTCTGTCCCCACCATAGTTGAGAAATTGCCCTGGGAAAGATCTTAGAGGCCCTGGCATCTTTACCGCAGAATCAAATTGTGTCATTGTATATTGTAAGCTTGCACAGGAGAAACCTCTTTTTTTAATAATCTTTTGGTTTTGTCAGCGAAAAACACTATGACGTTTGAACAGGACTCACCTTTGAAGTGGCAGAGCACTTTCTTCGAGATCTTCCTAAATAAGGCTGTTTTATCAGTAATGGCAACTAGATTCAGAATTGCTAACTTATGCTACACATATCAGTGCAGGAAGCCATTTCAAGGTGACTTGCTGCCACAGAAGGACTCACTGCCTTTTCATCTGTATGTTTGGTTACAGTTCATACCACCTCTTGACTCTGAGCTCACAGTATCATGGTATTGCTCTCCTTAACGTCAGTGAGATACCTATAACAACAAAACACTGCAACTGAAGCAGAGCTCCTTGTTTGTGTTCAGTATCCAGCAGGACAAAACCCATCAATGCTGCTTGGCTTCCAGCGGTTAAAGTAAGTGAATGGACTCCTTTCCTTTGAGGAAACCTTCTTAAGCCAGCAGGAATTCTTATGTTACAACTGCTTCCCTATTTCTGCTGCTTTTTGACAGCACCCCAGTCTTCGCAGCGCAGCACAAACCAACACAGACAACTCTTAATGTCATACATGGCAGCTCCAAATGCTTACAGTTTATGTAAAGCTATAGAGCCAGTGTGATAAGATCTAATTACCAAGCAAATTAGTAAAAAAACAGCTGTAAGTTTTGCAGAAATGTCTGGAAGTGCAGAGTAAATGGCCACAATTGATAGAGTTATTGCACAGGCATCCTGAGGGCACAGTCTGCAGCACTTGAGTCCTAACCAAAATCACTGTCAACAGTTGTTGTTTTCTCCATTCTGTTAAATGAAAAGCGCATGAAAATGATCCTGCAAACAGCCGTTTAATATTCTCATGCACATGAACTGCAATTATCAGCAGAAGCAACAACAAACCCTGCTGTAATGTGTTCATGGTTAATCAATTCAATTGATCACTGTTTATTAAATAAAAACCTGCTCTCTAAACAGTTCTTCTCTAAATGGCATGCTTTGGAGCTCTTTTATTTCACTAGCTTTCTTTAAAAACAACGACAACAACAAAAGAACACAACAACATGATGCTAGGAAAATCAGATCGATTAAAGCTTTTAATTTAAATCCACACTAAGAGAAGCACTCGCAATGTATAGTGCCTTTACAAAAGCATTAGCTTAAAAGGGGCATGAAGCAGACTAGCCACTCCCTGGAAGAGCTACACTGCATCTGATTCGTTCCTATTTTAAAGGCTTTCAAGGCATGTTAGCAACAGCCAGCGTATTTATCCGTGTAAGAGACAGTCATGACCAGGTCAGCTCAGGATATCAGGAAGTGGGCCGTTGATAATGCAGATTAGGGGCCATGCTTTATTCACATCAGCACCGTTTCATTGATCACCCCTATTCCGGCACCTTTAGAGAGCAGATCAGAAATCAATGAATCCCAGGCTGAAGAGATGTTGTAGATAACAGAAATCCTCTATAGTCAGTTATCTCCCTACAAGGAATAACAGTCTTGCACAGAATTGAATGCTTTAAATGTACATAGACTATACGCTACTCAATAGAAGATTGACACCAGGACAGAGCCTGGGCATAGCACAGCCCTGAGCTAATCTACATGGCTGAATGCAGCACCAAGAACTTCCACCACTAAGCCAGAGTCCTCCTTGCCCTTCGGCTGCTCCAAATGGTACAGAAGGGAGGAGAAGAGGAGTGTTGACACACAAAAATAACCTCATGGGATTTAATTAAGACTACTGAACCTGTGTCACTTGTAATTTATGGCAGATTTGAACCCATGCTCCAGAGGGAGAAAATGAAGGCATTTCCAGTACATTAACTGACTTCAATAACAAAGTCAAATCTGACGTCCTATGACCCTCGAGTGAACGAAGACTAAGGAGTCCCTGTTATCCCAATTATTTCTGACTAGATTTGTGAGATGTTTGCACTACCGTGGAATCCAGCCACAACCAGGTACCTGCCCTAATGGGGGAAGTGCAAAGCCTCCCCATGCCACAAAACCCTTGCGAGAGCATTAGAAACCTCCGGCAAAATTGGGTCATTAATGGTATGTTCCATGGAGAAAAAGGGATGCTGGGCATTTTCCCTCCCCCGGCAACAGGCACCTGGCCTCCACGGGAGCTAAGGAAAGGCTTACAAATAAAGCTGTGCAAATAACTGGCTTTGCCTTTTATGGCCAAAGTGAAAAAATAAACTTAGCAAAAATGCTTTAGGTCAACTAAAATGTTTTGCTCAGCCTCATATCTGGCGTGTCACCTTTCATCCTTTGGGAGGGGGGAGGAAGGGTGAGAACATGCTTCATTATTGGGCAAAATGGGGTACATTTTGCAATGGGGGGAAAAAAAAAAGGCTAAAATGACTGCTTTAAATCTATTTTTCTCATTCTTTGATTTTCATCCAGAATTTATTGCTAGCTACACTAGCAACTTACAGGTAGGTTCAGCTGACCCAAGACTATCAGGGCTCTCAGGGACATGGGGAAAAACCTGTGAAATCTTCCCTTCAGATTAACTTCTACAAAGGTCCTTCAGGGAACTGAAAAGCAGAGATACCTTCCTATTATTATTATTATTATTATTATTATTATTATTATTATTATTATTATTATTATTATTATTTTCTTTTTGAGGACCAGAGCAAATGAATTCAACAAAATAACACTGAAAGGAAGACTTCTCATGAGATGAGACAGATGTTGTGCATGGCTGCCCAGCTCTGAAACCAACAACAATGCCAACGAGGCTGAAAGCTGCAGCAGTAGCAGCAGCCTTTCTAGTCTGACCTGTTTGAGAGAAAACGGATTATTAGGGAATAAAATTAAATCCTTTCCATATAGGTTCCACAGCCACTGAGTTTAGCACACAGATGTCTAGTGACTGTGTTAAATCCATCTCTCCCCCTAGGCTTGCTAGGCAGCGTCAAATGAATTTCTGACCATGCTGATAAGACAGCTGACAGTGTGCAGGGAGAGGAGGGAGGCAGGTAGATCCGAGCCAGGAGGACGCCGTGGGGAATGCTGCCCACACAGCAAAGATGTCCCAAATCTGTGCCTAAACCACCAGCCTTGCTCTGGGAGCTCTGACAGACACACCACTTAAGGGTGTGTTTTTCTCCTTTAGGAAACAGGCACTCGAGTTGGGATAGAAGCAATGCCGCATCAAAGCTGCTCATAATTAGGTACAAATTTTGCTTGTAGTTCAGCAATTTATACGGATTAGCAGCAGCTGACCTTCTCAAGGCCCCCGAAAGGCAGGTTCCCATCCCTGGTCACAGAGTGACCTCTAGTGTCGCCTGCAGCGCACACACAGAGCTGGCACAGGGCAGGCACAGGGACAGGCAATACCCGCTGAGACGATGCCCGAAGCCCAATCAAGACGAGCTTCCCAAGTGGGCTAAAGCGGGTGACTTCCCCCCGATTTTACCGGCAGTCCACTTAAGGCAGCTGATGGCATAATTCCTAGAGGCTTCTCCATCTGTGCTGCACTTTGCAGAAAAGAAGCACCAAAAAGCCTAATGCTTTTGACCTTGGTCCTTGCTGTGTCTTCTGCTTCCCTACTTGTGAAGGCAGGTTGTTGCTCTTGCTAACTGCTACATGGGAGTATTAGAATTTTTTACACCCTGGCATACTGCCCAACTGACTGTTACTGCCATCACATAATTTCACAACTTCATTTTACTCTGCAGTAAAGCTTACTGCAAGTATTTTGACATGGATCGAGTACTGAGAAAAGCAGATTTCCACTATCGGATTGAAGTCGGTGTTGTACAGATGCCCTTCTGGTATTTCTGATTCCTGTACTTTTAGCTACTTCCTTTTGTCTCTCTCTTTTACCCTCCCCTACAAGCACAACACAGAGCACACCACATTCTGCCATGCTGCCTTATTTTATCGGCAGACTTCAACCATCAACAAAGCAAAGCAGCCCGTGATACCCATTTCTTACCCCATGGAACTGAGATAACACTGCCTACAATTTAATAAATAAAGTAATCCAATTCTAAAAGCATCAGAAGATGTCATTCACAACACAAAAGAGTTGAAAAAACAAGTGCCTATTTTCAGCAGGAGAGTCTAGAAAGCAAACTGGTACAGGCATAGTGGCTTTTCCAGACAAAACGAAAACATGAACAGTGTGAACAACAGGGTTGGCATTCCTGGCAGGCCATGATTATCACTTATCAAATTACCCACAAGCACAGCAAACCAAGTGAAGCAGCACATCACACTGACACACACCAAACCAAGGCCCGCAGGAAGCTTCAGAATGCTCTGTCCTCAGCTGGGGGAAATAAATACTGTAGATTAGGCCTGAGAGAATGACCCTGTGCTCAACACTACCTGTTCCTATTTCAGAAACAGAAAAGAGAGAAAAGGAATCCACTGTTCGGAAGAGAAAAAAAAAATCCTCTAACATATGGGGATAGAAAATGCAATAAAATGTTAAGGGAGCAGCAGCCTGGAATACATCTGGATGTTGTTTGATTCGGTGTTCTCAGGGACTGGTCCAATAGGCCTTGAAGTCACTGGAGTAGTTTCCATCAAATTCAGTGAGCATTTAACTCACCACCGGTCTGACAGACCTATCTCCAAGAAACCTCCAGTGCCACTGCATTAGGAAGAAATCTCAGCTGAAGGAGAAAGCAGGTCTGATGACAGCTGAAATTAAGGCTTGTTCAGCACAGGACGCTGAGTTCAAATAGGAGGGAGAAAAATTAAAGGATGCCTGTAGACTGCCTGACTGGACACGGATTCTGGAATAACAGCACAAATAATCTGCATCCATTTTCAAAGGGCAATGGACCCCACATGTGAGCTTCCACAGAGTGATAATCCTGAGTTATTCCTGACTGGTATCTCCTCCTGTAGACAAACACTCCCATGTTAAGAGTGAGGCACAGTGTATTGATAGGAATAAACTGTAGAATTCAGATATGTTTGTTAAGGCCAAGACAAGTGTAAACCTCAAAGATAAAATTGGGGAAAGTTTGTAGGTGTAACTTGTTGAGGAGTCCTGGGAGAAAGCTAAAATCAAACACCACCAGACAGACAACTATCAGTAACCCAAACAACAAAGAGAGGTACAAAAGGCCAGAGGAATAGCAGCCCAGATGGTGGTCATGTGAAAAAAAAACACATTCCACAGATTGTGAAGCACTTCACTTATTTTTGATTATATAAGACAGAAGGATGGCAAAGTTAAAAAAGAAACATGCTTGGGCCACGGTCATCACAGATACAAGCCAGTTGTGGCCCTCTCTAATTTGAACCACTGTTTCTTGCTTTATTTTCCTGTAAAATACTTCAGATGTTTTAGAAGGAAAAAATAAAAAGAAAAAGTGAGATTGAGTGTAGTCCTTACCAAAGTCAATACTGCAGGAAGGAGTGGGATTTTCTTTTGAGAGGGAGAAATTCTAGATAATGTTAAGGTGGTCAACAGTTACTCGCTGCATGTGTCCCTGAGGAAAAGATGAAAGTTATGGTGATGAGGGAAGCGATAGCATTGCAGCTTTTTTCAGCACTGCCTGAGCATCAGTGCCCTAACAGGAGAGAAAAATCACCATGTCAGGAGCATCTCTCCTCTTTGTCTTCATTAACTTACATTTTGGCTGCGCTCTTCAGAGGTGTGCAGCAGAGAGGGATATACAGGCTGAAAAGGGCTCAGCTGGAATTGCAGCCCAGTTCTGCTATAAAATGACTCAAACTTCATTAAATAAAATAAACCTGCTGTAGCCCAAGGATTGAAAGACTTGTAGTTTCCCTTGCTCCTAGGTTAATACAGCAAAGCTGGCACATTGATAGAACACTTAGCAGGACAGTGGGATGTGCTGAATTTAAATGAGTCTTCATAGCTGGTAGGACTATACTAGGTACCTCATACATAATCTGCCACTTCGAGGAAGAGAAGAGAATATAGCTACAGAAAGAAGAGAAAGTGTAAAAATCTACAATTGCACATTGACATAGATTTGTCACAGCAAATTGAAGATCACTGGGAGTGAGAATTAGAGAAAACCATAAATTCCACATCACAGTCTAGATTGAGAGGATCTTCTAACTTAGATATATCTGACTGTAAATCAGCCCGTTATAAAAACTATATGCCAAGAGGATATCATCAGAAATTCTACAATAGATCGAGCTCAGGTACTATATCCAGTCTACAGCACATTTGCTGGACAACTGAATCACACAGCAAATCACTGACTACCAGAATGCTTCAGCTGCCATGGATATGTTCACATGCTCAATTCACGGCTCAACTTCAAGTCATACTACACAGGTGTCAGGCCTCAACCACATACAGCAGATGATATCAAGTCATGATACCTGCCACAAGCATGTGCTGTGGAGTTTGTCCATGAGTTCCTAGTTGGAGTTTTCTACTTGCAGAGGATTGAAGCAAGAGCTGCTGATCCAGGAGTGCTGTCAGACATTGAGAAAACAGAATATACGGTGAATACCTTGTTAGACACAAAGCCTTCTGCCAAAAGAAAAGCAATAGGACAAACTCGGTTCTGGTTCCAAGTCAGTCAGGTCAGCACTCAAGAAGGGACTTTAGCCATTGAGATACCCAGCCCTGGACTAAAAATACTGAGCAAGGGCATTTTTATGGACAACGCCATGGAAATAATGTACCCTTATGCAGAGAACACAGCAGAGGACAGAACAAGTCAGACAGAAGTACAGCAAATCGATTAGGTAGCATTTGAATAAAGTGCCACGAGAACCAAACCAATGAGAAAAAAAAAATCCTGAAGAGAACAAAAAGGAGAACTGGGCTGCCTCCCAGGTGAGAACAGCAATTAAACAGATATTTCAGAAACTTGAGGGCAACCTGTGAGTTCCCCCACACCACCCTGCTCTAGCTATGCTGAAACCAAAACAAAATAATAATAATCAGGCAAATACCATGTGGTTTCCACTATATATGAGAGAAGACATTCTGGGAGGAATGCCCAATGGCTAATATTTATTCTACGCTAGATGCATCAGTAGTGTGCTGGCAGCAGTATTAAGGCACAAAAACAGAGTTTGTGCCTGGGTGCACTCAGTTCCTCCCCTGGGAGACGCTGCCACCTTTAGCTCCATTTGGGTTTTGCTCTTCTTCACTGCTGAATACAACATGCTTTTTATGCTATCTGGAGAACAAATCCTACATGCAGTACCATTTTGAGAGACAAGTTCTAAGAGTTTTGGGAAGAAATTAATTACATAAGTGGAAATTATAAAGCAAGTAAAGAAGCTAACATATCAGGGTGGGAAATTATTGTTAGGTTCAGTCAATCAGCAAGCATTCTGCTTTAGGAGATGAGAAACACTTACTTAAAAGGGGACTGACACAGAGAACTGAGAGCCTGCAAGTTCACACTTCCATACAGGCGTATGTTTCTACCTCACCTGTCACTGACAAGGAAAAAATTTTGGGAAGTTTCTCCATTCCTTCCTGTCCAGCGGCCCCATCACTTGGAGCTGAGCTGCCCCATTTGGTTCCTCTGCAATAAAAAGCTGCAGCCCCTGTGTTACCCTCTCTGATAATCAGACTCAGCACCTGTGCTATGAGATGGGGCTGACCTGTGTCTTGGAGGTATGGAAGTGAGAAGTGATAACCTGGCCCCTGTCTGGACACCTCACGTTTCTTTACACAGCCACTGACTTCTTCCTCCTGGCTGAAGATGTGACCTACATCACTCCTGAGAAATGTTATCAGAAAAAAATGTTCTGCGAGCAGAAAAGCAGTTACTTAAAGATCACTTTTTAATGCCTATCTGCTTTCAATCTGTGTCTGTATCAGTGTGGGGGTGTTTGACACAAAACTGTACGATTCCTAGAGTAATTTCAAGTACAAATTGTACCAGATCCACAGAAAGAGAGAGAGATCCCTAGGATGTATTTGGGTAACATAATCAATTCATACACAGTGTGCGGGTGTGTGAGTATGCAAGCGAGTACCAAAAAAGCACACGTACACACACACCCACACAGCACGCCAGGATGCTGCAGAATCCCACAGACATCACGAGTATAAAAGCCTGCCTTTTGCATGCATTATTTCTGAAATTTCTCAAGCCCGCCTGTTTCACAAAGCTGAATTATTTAAACCGAACATGGAGAAGCAGGATTGCACTTTAAAGGGGAGGAAAAACAAACATTACCTGTATCTGAGCAAATCAGATTTTGTTTCATACTCAATTGCTCACAAAGAAAGTTTATAACCCTGGTTTGACCTTACCCAGAGCTGCAATTTCCCAACTCTCAGGGTGACAAAACTAAGTTGAAACCTATATCTGAATACAGTGACAGCAGTTTGACCCTGGCTTGAGTTAAACTGATTTTTATATCTAAAGACAACAATCCCTTTTTGTGTCGTCAGAAGTAATGCAGGGGGACAACAGTACAAGAAATGTCACAACATGGGGTGCTACGGACTGGAAAAAAAGGCTCCTTGATGGGGTCCCCTGGTCTCTGGTGTGCCCCTGGTAAAATGATCTAAGTGATTCTGGCCCATTGCCACGAGCCCTCTTCTTCGCTGCATGTGCAGAGAAATGTGTTACAGCATTATGAACATGTCACTGGAACTGTTAGCAGTACAGAGATAAAACCTCACTCATCTTTAGTGCAGTGTGTAGGAATGCCTTTCATTCCTTTAATTATTAAGCTAAGTGAGCTATCCTCAGTTTCCCAAAGCCAGTTTAAACTGGACTGTACCCTGCAGATTCATCACTTATGGGATGCTGATGGAGAAGAGCTTGAAAAGTATTTTGCTCTTTTCCTCTAGCTCTTTCCCACTTGCTTGTTCATTTATTTTAATTCCTTGGACTCCTAAGCCTTTTGAATCTGAGGACAGCAAACACCTCGAGTGAGCTGTAAGCAGAACTGGCAGCCTCACTGCTTATCTGCTGCCAGCATGGGGCCCCAGCTCCAGCCTGCTGTGTCATCCCAGCCCCGCTTGGGTGCTCCCAGGAAACAGTTCATGAAGCTTCCTGCACCTCCTATCCGAGCTCAGCGCTGGCACAGCTCTGAGGAACAAATGGCCTTGCTGCAGCAAGCAGTGTGCCTGTCACCACTCCTGGAGCTGAGAAGCATTGGGACACTCAGGAAAACTCTGGCAAACATTTCTATCTCAGCTTCTGCAGCCCAGGCTGTAGGCCCAATAGGAGGTACGGGAAATAAAAAAGAGATGTAAGTTTGGGCTGAAAGCAGCATAATGTACCTGTCCTATGCCCAGGGCTGCCACCTCAAAAGTCTGTCCTCCACCCAGCTCCTTTGGACTGTCTGCCCACCACAAATGACTCTCCTCACTCATTTGGAGGTCAGAACGAATAGCACTCTACCAAAGGAATATGGGTTCAAAGTAAATCCTTGGTACACAGGCCAGTTTAAATCCTGATATTTGGATAATGAAACACAATATCAACCAAAAGAATCATGGGCATTCAGGGCTCTGATTTTGCTTTTCAGACTGGGTGTAAAACCTTGCGTTCCTTCCAAATCACATGTTGCCATCTGTCTCTGCTTCTCACCATCTCCATTTGGCCACATGCTGCTCTTCAGGGCATAGGAATGCAGCAGCCAGTAAAGAGGAATATTACTTGAGGTTTCCTTCTCCCTGTACTCTTTTGGTGCTTCCCAAAGTCTGTACCCTTCAACACCCCTACCCTACCAACAAATGTGACCCAGAGTCTTAACTAACTCCAGAATTATGGTAGTTCTGTGGATAACATGAAAAGTGGGGATAAAAAAGGACAGGCAGAGGAGAAAAAAGTACTGTGCAGGTAGTGTGAGACAAGAGAACCTTTGTTTTAGGAGAGAACAGTGGAAAAAGTAAAGCTACAAATTCATTGGCATCCGCAGTATGGGATATATACAGCAGATGAGGAGGATATAGTTTCAAGTAACAGCAGTGCAATGGGACTGTTAAGAACAGTCACAACAGGAAGGCAGAGAAACACCCTGTACATAGGTAGAAATTAATGTTCTCTAAAATTGAGCTCAAGGTCATCGAAGTACAGAGTACAAACATAATTAACAGCTATGCTAGTTTGTGTAACATCGAATGGTATCTGAATCCCAGAAATTACTGATATTCAGATCAGTCCCAAAGTTCCCTACATGCTTCATAACTTTCCCATGGCAGGGCTTTCCTCCTGTTCACCTGACAGCCATTAATCAGGATAAGGCTGAGCCCAAGACACAGGGAAAATTCCCTACAAACCCCATCCTTCCCAATCAGCTTTCCCACATCCCACACCTCCTTTCCTTCTCAGTGCTTTCTTGGCTCCTTTGCCGATTAATTTTACACTGAGAACACACTTCACTGCCAGGCAGGACATCTCACACATGGTTCATATCACCCAAGGCACATGCTGGGAGCACAGAAAAGCCATGGGGTGGTTGGTAGCTGATCAGTGTCACCTTGCATAGGTTTGGCCACTGAGTTAGCTGCTGCTCAAAGCAGCCCTCAGAGAGCCCTGCTCCAGTGCCAGCTGCACTACTGCAACATAGAGCCAGACCTGGAACCCAGGACCTTAAATCAGCATTGGTCCAAGCTATTCTATGTAGTAAACCAACTCATGCCCATTCTTTTTATTCTTCTCCCTCATTCCTCCTGTGCGTCTTTGCATACGCTAAATTGTGTTGGGGAAAAAGATTAACACAGTGTCTGCACTGGATTTTTTTCCTCTCCGTTTGTGCTGAGAAAAGGGGGACGGCAGATGCTTAACCCCCAGCAGGAACACACCACTGATGTTAGCTTTGCAACCTCCTCTTCCTTGCCAATGTTCCTGTGATGATCCTCCAGGCAATCTGCACAGAGAAGGCTCAGGCTCACCTGCAATCCCTTGCATCTGAGAGATCAGCTGCTTGGTGGCACCTCATCACTGTGAAGGGATGAAGCTGCTTCATCTTGGCTCCTGCCGAGTTCTGAGGTCAGCAGAAGTTGTGAGTGTCTGCTACACAGGGAAGCAAAACGCTGCTCTGTGAGTGGCAGGGTTTCACAGCCCGGCTCAGATGAGAATGCAGCTGCAGATGTAAGCCTGGAGCCCCTGCCTATTACCACAGACAGAATTTTACTTGCATGAAAGGCACACACTCCTCCTTCCCAACTCCTGCTTAGCTAGGAACCATATTCCGCTCTTAAGCAGCGCTCATGCCTACAGCCTTTCAGTGCTACTAATTATGCTTGTAGCTAGATCTGCACAGCTCAGCTTTCTGTTCCATACTGTGCTGCCTCTACTGAACCCTACTGAACATAAACCATGTTGTACAGGGTTGAGGAAAAAGTGTGGAAAGCATCTTACACATCATGGGCACAACTTGCAAAGGGAGAAACAAAGTGAAGACCAAAATCAGCCTGCAGAATTTCAATCAGTGCACAAGGAAGAAAGAATCTGAGTTAACTTTTGGACTCTCAGAAGATTTTCCTGGCTGCCAGGAGGCTTTTTAGAGCCTTTTAATGGAGAGTTACTTCAGAAACAAGAGGCACAATATTTTTCCAAGAGGAGAACTGTGCTTTAAGATACTTCTTGTATTTCTGAGTCACAGCATACCTGCTTTCTATCGATCTACTGTACAACTGGAAGAGAGCCAGCATGCCCCCATAGAGCAAGCCCCCACCAGAGCAGCACAATGCTTCATCAAACACTGGCCACCTATCCATTGTCATGTATCCTGTATTTGTCACTAGCCAGATCAATCTCATGCTGTTCAGCACATTTTAGGAACCCAGGCTAATAAATCATTTAAGTGCCTCTCACTTCACAGATGGTAAGTGCAGTTCAATGAAGGTAATTATAAAAAAAAATTACTTCTGGAGCAAAAAAATCAAAACATGGGAATATCTGTCTAATAGAAAAGGCTTGCAAAGAGATTTGGGAGTTCTAATAATTCTGAGGAGCAGGTTAAAGGTCTGAGAGTCTGACAGTGGGTTTTCCGTCTGATTGACTGAATCGATCCTGTCCTCATGTAGCAGCTCTGAGAACCCTCTATCTCGGAGATTTCAGGTCCTGAAAACACTGCAGAGGAATAAACTATACCAAGACTCCTTCTCTCACTCTAATTTTTTTTTTTCTTTTTGTAAACATAATATCCATCACTAAGAAGATGACGTGGTAAAAAGGTGCAAGTCCTGTAGGGAGCAGGGAAAACACTAAAGCAAGACCCAAATTCTGGTAACAGTGGCACATTCAAAGTAGATTCCTAAATTTCCATTTGATTTTTGATGTTGGATTTCAAGATGACACACTACTGCTCTGTCATTTCAACTTATCCCTTACATTAATCTCTCTAGCATCCCAGAAGGAAACTCCTTAGTTATCAGATGACGCATACTAAGGGAAGAGATCCTTCTCAGCCAACATTGCTGGAAGGCAGATTCACAAATGGTCAAAACACACAGCTGGGAGGCCACACAAAGTGAAGTCACCCTTGTCCAGGCATTAAGGTCACAGCTACCATCATCCCAGCCATGCATAACCAAGGGATGAGGAGCATGATAGACTGGAGTGAGGCCCCAAAGTTGATTGATGAACTCAAGCATCCATCATTGTGAGGAAAGGCTGCGAGCTGTGTTTGTTCAGCCTGGAGAAGGGAAATCTCAGGGGGAATCTTACCCATGTGTATAAATATTTAACTGTGGGGAGTAAGGAAGATGAAGCCAAACTCTTCTCAGGACAGGACGCAACAGGAACAAACTGAAATACAGGAAATTCCATTTTAACATGCCTCTCTGCACAGAAAATACATGTTTTTCTGGACAGCAGTTTTTAGACTATCTTCATAATTCCTTTGAAAACATTTGATTAAAGGCATCTTTGTCAGAGTCCCTGCACTTGGAGCTAAAGAGCTCAGGTGCGGCTTGTTAGCAATAGCTGAACAAGCCTTTTTATTTGCCTATAGCTCCCCCAACTATGTGACAATGGGGCAGGCTGCCTTAGCAAGCATCTCCATTTTTTCTGAAGGATAGTTGCATTTGATGTTCATCAAACTACTTGGCTGACCTTTCACATCTATTCTGGTTCATGTCTATGACCATCTCTATGTCCCGTCATCCCACCTTCAGATCCAAGCATGGAAATGCCCCATCTTTTACAACTTTCTTTACTAGCACTATAGCAGAGTGAGTTCAGCCAAATTTGGGGCTTTTACAGAATCAGTGCACCAAATACTACTGAGATATAGACTCAAATGCTAAACTATTGGGTTTATTTAAATATGGTATGGCAAAAATTGTTTCAGAAATGGACAAAATCGCTCTAAAGAGTTGAAGTCCCCTACCTTTTTCTCTCTCTCTTTTAGCTCAGTGATGAATTCATGTCCTTCCATCAATTTACTGTGCCAACATTTGTACTAAGTTATACAACCTAATTTTAACAAATGCATTTGTTTTTGGAAAAAAATAAAAATCACATAAAGCCTTCACATAAAGCCTTCAGAATCTATGATGTTTACCTTGTCCTTTCTATCTAGCAAGTTGCGATTTTCATCTTGATGCAAAGACATTACGTTAACTAACCCAAGGGTAAAGCATTGTTTCTGAAGCTCTAGAAAAATAAAAGTGGCCATGTCTCCTCCTTACAGCTTTCAGAACAAAGAACACTTTTGTCTGCAATTACAATTTGAGGAGCCTAACATTTAGTCATGCATTCAAAGTAACCTTAAATTGTTACGTAAAGATGCACAGGCCAAATGTGAAACATAATTCCAGGAACTGATAGGAATTCAGAGATATGAACAGAATCATTTGTGGAATGAATACCCTTCTCAGATCTTAGAATTTCAGCTGGTTCTTAAGAACAGCCAATCACAAAACCCTTTGTATTATGAAGAACCCTACCAGCAGCATAAAATATGCAATGCAGCCACAGAACGGAAGAGTTAAAATGAGGGCAGTTTTGGTGAAAATGCTCACCCTGCTGAAGACAAGAACTAGCTAAATAACCAAGACCTTGGAACTGCTATTTTTTTTATACACTCATATAGACTCAAGAGATTTTACCTTGGTTTCATCCCAAGCATTTGAGTACACATCCAAACTCAATCAGAGACATTTTGAGAGCCAGCTAATACGAGTTAGCATAAGTTTTCTGATTTCATAAGTGTCTGAAGTTTTCCTGTTCAGTTTCACTGAAGTCATCAACTAGTGTATAAACCAGGTAGCCCTGAACTCTTACTCCCTCTCCCACTTTGACAACAGCTTCAATTTAATTAGCACCTTATCATGCTGAGACATCTCAAGGCACTTTATGAAAGATGTACAGTCATATAGTCCACAGTGCCAAGGTAACAAATGAAATCAAGAAAGAAAAAACAAGAAAAGCCTCAATTTAGATTTATAGAGCAAAAGAGTAGCAAAGGACAAAACAGGCCAGATTCTCAGCAAACACACAATAGTTACTGAGTTCTGTTCTCATTTGCCCTAGTCCACTAACTTCAGCAAAAGTTTCTCCTCTGACTTAATGTTTTTTGATATTCATGTTTCTACACATTAGAAATTTAAACAAATATCTAAGGAAGATAAGCCAGAAACAAAGGTTTGATATTTCAGATTTGCAACCCCTTACCCTCCTTTAAAATCTGCTCCAGAACACTGTATGTGTGGAACTAACCAAACATAGTAAAAGTAATCTATTGCTCTCATTGCTTCTATTTGATACCCTGCCTGCTGGTCAAGAAGAAACATATGGCACATCTCACAGATACTCAGATCTGGTGAAGCATTATGATGAGTGAAGCTGATACTGGAAATAACATCCTTTAGATGAGAAACTCAATGCTCATCCAATCTGAACTCCTTCTAATCATCCAGGTGGATATTAAAGATAGCACAACACTATTCACAAAGCATGGGGGACAACTCCAGTGTCTTGACCAATATTCCCTACTGAAAACACCAGGGCTTTATGTCATACAGAGCGAACAGTCATAAAACAGATGCTAGTTCTTGTAAAGCATTATTAACATTATTGATCTGGATCATGGGACATATTCTGATGTTCCTACTCACATCCTGCTCAGGTGAAACTCCCAGTAAATGCTGAAGAACTGTGTTCTAAACCCTATTTCCAAAGCTTCTGATAATATGTAAAGCATAGTTTGTTGCTGAAGAAAAAACTATCCTTGAACAAAATTTCATGCTATTCTCTTTTCTCCCTTTTGGCTTCTGTGATGCCCTTAAACAGAGAATGTATTTTAGTTCAGAAAGATCTACTGGCCTGTCAACTTTCAAAATATCCATCAAGCCATTTTTGTAACACACTGGGGCAAGGAAAGGGGAAAACAAATTTGAAGGACTTGTCAAAGCTCAAAGTAATTTATGAAGTGAATGGAAAGTGCCTTTGACAGTAAGAAACTACTTGCCATGAAACTATTTTGCAGTGAAATAAATACTGTCAACTGAACTGGGATGCCAAACTTCTTCCCAGCATCCTAGCAGGGCGTTGTGCAATGCCTTGCTCTCTTTTGCACCTCACTTAAGCCAATTCTGAAAGAGGACTGCAAGGTTTCCAAGAGCAGAAAGTTCATCAGTATTAATCAGTGGAACGGCTTCAAGGAAAGGTAAGAGCCATCCTCACTCTCACTCTCTGTTAAAGACACACAATGTCCTACCTTATTTAAGGTATCGCTCAGGTTACAATAGCACACAGAAGTACCAACAACAAAGCCCCCATTTGGCACCACACAGACATGTAAGGGAAGATAAGCAAATAGTAAAACCTTGAGAAATTATGCTTTAACCACACAAGGTGACAGAGGCAGCATTTCACCCATTTTGAAGGACAGGAACTGAAAGTACTCAACATTTCTGGTGAAAAGTGGGAGTTGAGCCCATTAATTACAATTTGATCTAAGCAGTACGAAAACGTCACACATAGCAAAAAAATATGAGCATAAAGAAATAGATAAGGCAAAAGTAGGTCTGGCTAAAAGATACCATTTTGTCTGGAAGAGAAAGAGCACCTTGTGGAGATGTAGTTTTTAATAAAAAGGAGTTTTGATAGAACTGCTGTTTTCCTGGAAAATAAGATGGTGTTGATAACATTATAAATAAATAGTTTCTATTTATGATGAATAACCAGTCTTAACATCATTATTTGGCAAACACACTCTGCTGAGTACACACTGCTTTATTACCAGTACTACAGAAATAGATTTGCACTAGTATTGTCATGGAGCAGTCCAATCTTCCCCAGCCTTTTTTGGACTTGAAATGCCCAGAGAAGCAGAAAAGGGGTCTGGAAGGGGTTGCTGTAACTCAGTGCAGGTATTAACCAGCTAGCACTGAAAAGAACTGAGAAGAGACAAGATGAGGTAGTACTCTTTTCAGTAGTGCGTGGGGACAGGACTAGGGGCAATGGGCTGAAACTCCAGCATAGGAAGTTCCGCACGAATGTGCGCAAGAACTTCTTTACGGTGAGGGTGACGGAGCACTGGAACAGGCTGCCCAGGGGGGTGGTGGAGTCTCCTTCTCTGGAGATATTCAAGTCCCGCCTGGATGCCTACCTGTGCGACGTGGTGTAGGGAGCTGCTTTGGCAGGGGGGTTGGACTCGATGATCTCTAGAGGTCCCTTCCAACCCCTATAATTCTGTGATTCTGTGATTCTGTGAGGTGGCTCACAGAGCTGCCTAAGTCATGAATTTGTGGACTGTCCCCAAACACAGCTGAGACTGGAAAAATAAGTCAGCTTTGAAAAGAAAAGTCAGAATCCTTTTGTAAGACCAGTGGCACATGGCTGATTAGAATTGCAGGCAGCATTTTCAGGCATTGTTTGTTGATGTTTTGTCTGTAAATCTGAAAACTGTAATATTTCATAATCCCAAGGAAGATTCAGAAACAGAGAAAAGATAGTCTGAATGGCCCGTTTACAATGACTTCCATTTCTGAAGCCCCTTATCTTTTATCTCTTTCATTTAATCAGTGGAGGTTATTAATGGAAACAACCCTGCGTTTTATTGGTTCAGGGTTGCTTCTTAAAATTATTCAAGAGATGCCACTATGCATGTCCTTTTATTCAGCTCAGTAGCAGCGAGACTAACTCTCAGTGCTAGCTGTAGAGCAAAAAAAATTGTCTTTGCCATGAAAACTTTGTGTTTTCCAACCCATTTTAATTTGTGAACATTACCTTAGGCTATGTCTTTATTTTCAAGCTCCAGCTCTTTATCTTTTTAATTGTTCAAAAATTCAATGTTTAAAACGAATTTGATCAGGTTTGGGTGACTTTTTGAATTTATCAGCCTACGGTCAGAGCTTTGGATGAGTTCCTTATTAGCTGAAGGGTTTTAACAAGTAGCATACGGGCTGGGGCTGCCCCTTAGTAGCAGAAAACTCAGCGTCATTTAATATTTAGGATTTTGGAGGGGGGATCCAGTTGTGTTTTGTTTGCTATGGAATGAATTCTCCCATAGTAAAATGGGAAAAAAATACAGAGCATTGAGTCCACATTCTAGGGACGTACTGGCAGCAAACCTACATTGTACTAGTTGTAGGCTTTTGCATTTTTACAATGTTCTGCATGCATGGAACCAAGATAAATAGTTGCAGATGTCTGAAACTAAACTTCAGAAAACAAACTGAGTTTACCTAGTGCTTTGAATATCTGCACTGCAGATGTTTGCTTGGTTAGCAGGTCCTGCTGAAACAATTCAGAAATGACTGCCTGTAAAAGCTGGTTTGGAGATGCAACCTGCTAAGATCATTAGTACAGTCCCTTTAAAACAACATCAGCTCATTTTCAAGGACTTGTGATCATGAAGTAATTGGAGCTTTTGCCTTCATTTTCTTCCCAGCTGCCTCTGTTTCTTAAAACACATATGAAGAATAATGTAGTGAGGGAGAGGGGCTGCTCACCCTTACATGACTGAGATGCTGCACTTTTAAGAATACAAATGCTGAAATGGAGATACTAGAGAGGACTCACAATTAAAAAACATTCAATCCAGATTTGAATCCCATTTTTCCTAAGTGAGGAAAATTCATGTCAGAAAGGATATATTAGAACTGGAACATTATGAATAACTTCAGCATAAGGGAGGTTTGAAAAGATATGCTTTAGAAATTATTTTAGGGGTCTGTACAATCAGGAGTGTTGGACAGAAATGGACAATACAGCATCTCTTCCAGTGTAAGAATGAGAGGCCATTAGATAAAACCTGTGAAAGCAATGTTCAAATAAACCAAAGGAGGTGGTTGTTCACATAACAGAAAACAGATGCAGAACTCTGCCAAGGGCACTGTGAATGCAAAGAATTTACATGATTCAAAGGGAGTTTAGGCTAGGATTTGGAACAGGGACCCAAGTCCAGGCATCCTGATTTCATCCGCCTCTTTCTGTGCCTCCACCACTACAGCCTGCCAGCGCATTCTTCCCAGCAGGCAGCATATCATCTGAATCCAAAGTCACTTTCCTTGTTCTTATTCTTAAACAGTACCTCTGTCTCCTGACTACCCAAAATGCCAGAGCCTGTGTTTATGAAGGAGTGGGTTTCCTTTCTCAACTTCAACTTGTATAGCAGCCCCAGTATTTGCAACTTATGAAGAGGCCACATACTGATGTGACAGTTATGGATTTCAAAATGAACTTCAGCAACCAGCAGTAGAATACCAGTATTCAAGCATGAGAAAGAGGCTTCAGCAAAACAAAAATGACCTAGAAGAGTTAATTCTTCTCTGAAACCATAAACTCATTGAAAGGTAGGTTAAACCTAGAAAAAAGCCATTCTGAAATGTCACAAGAGAACTGCATTGCGGTGGCATGTTTATGTAGCAACACATAGGTACAAGGGAGAATAAATTCTAAAGTAATAAATTATTGCCCCTTCCTCATAAAAGCCCTTTTTTTTTACTATCTAGAAGATAATCCGGTTAATACAAAAAATAGGCACAATTCTCCGCTAAACTTAAGTACTTCTCCCTGTAGCTCCAAAAAACAGAAACCATGGATCTTGTTGTTCCATATGTATGCACATCCAAAGAAGACACTCCCAGGTTATTTTCATGGACAAGAGTTCATGACCAAAGCAGTGCATAACCCAGTATTGTTCATCACTGGGAGACTCAAGTCAGGTTATTCAAGACTTTCTATGATAAGTTTAATAACAAAGAGCATACTGAGCCTGAAGCAAAATTGTTTAGGTCATGGCAGGATAACTTCCAGTCTGCCACAAGAGTTTCATGAACTTTGGAACTAGATGCAGGGGGGTCATGAATACTTCAAAGTTGTCAACCATTCCTAATCTCAGTATTTTTCAAGTATTTGAGAGCTCATAAAGCCATTTTCATTATGGGGCTCAAAATTGTTTATTATTCACTCGTGCAGAGTAGTTGCAACAAGAACACTGCACGCTGATTATCAAAAGTTGCCTTTTGTCACACAAAGTATCTCAGTAATGAAGTAAATCAGTAATTTTGTATAGATTTGAGAGGGGGGTGGTGGTGAAGTTCTATCACCAATAAAGCACAAATAAGTTTTGAACAAGCACACCACATTTTCCCTACTTTATGCTCTGGGGGATGTGAAGATTGTTCTGCCCCCTAGAGCATTCCATGCCTCAAGTTCCAGAATAAGAATGTTTATTCCTAACATACATACTTGCTCCGCTACACAATATACAAAGTGTATCAAGAAAAGAAACATAACCAAGAAACAAAGGTGGAACACAAGATATATTCCCGTATGCGTCAGCTTCTCCAAGTATCAGCACGGAATGACAGAAACAGAGTCTGGGAGCATAATGATCTTTGTGGCTCTCTCCTGGACTCTCTGGAAGTTCCCTGACCTTCCTGAACTGAGAAGAACTAGACACTGTACTCCGGATGTGGTCTCACTAGGGCAGAGAAGAGGGGAAGGATCACCTCCCTTGACCGGCTGGTCACGCTCTTTTTAATGCACCCTAACAATCTCATTAAATGGTTCAGGAGCAGATATTCATCCACAGCATTTGCTTCTGTAACCTCCTATGACAGCAAGTTCCCGCACTGAGTGAGAAAGCATTTCTTTTTTCTGCCCCATTCATTGCCATTGATTTCATTGATTGATCTCCTTTAAATCACTCAGTGTAAAAATAAAAAGGGCATCTGATGGGGTTCCAGAGTGACACAACTTGACATAACATAGCCTAATGTGACAAGCTGTTGAAGTCTGAAGGAGAAGATATTCCCAATTCCACATGGATATCAAGGGTGAACTGTGACAACCTGAGGTCTTCTGTTCGCATTTCTGTGATAAAGGACTGCCCTGCCAACTCATCTCCCACTTTTGTCCTTCAGTATCACTAGCTTTCAGTTGGAAGATGGATGAAGCAATTTACCAATTCAATATTTACTTTGAACGAGAAGGTCTTTGGTGGTACACACTCCTACTGAAAACCTGTGGTGAAGAAGTTATAACAGTCCAAAGTATAGAGCCCAGTTTACACTTGTGTGGCATTCACAGTGCCTGCACAAAGGACCTGGAGAATATTAAGTAAATGTTTACATTGCTATCAGAGTGGAGGCACAAGGACAGCTGCTTTATAAGTGCAAAACTACAGTGCTCTATGAATTTTCACTACTCTCCAGCAAAAGGAGAACGTGCTGCTCTCCCTGAGTTGCAGTTGCTGACAAGAGATGATGTTTTCACAGGTTGACTGACCTGGAACAAGGTCAAGATGTGAAACGCCTCCAGGAAATAAGAAAGATCCCATCCTGTACATATCATGCTTACTGTTTTTCTTAAATATCATCATCCTACAGCATGCCATACATTACAACTCAACAGAGCTTGTGATTGCATGTGCAAAGGTGGCTTCATTGTTTGACACAATGCACTCTGCGGTGCAGACAGTGAGAAGCGCACTGCTGTGCTATGCCACTGTGAGAACTGAACTTCCAACAATGCATGGTGCTCTTCCTTCACTGAAATCCCTAATTCTCTGCAGAGGATCATCTTCAAAGTTATATGAATGTTTCACTCTCTTCAGATATGTGTGGGAGGGATGGCTACAACAGAAAACAATGGAAACATGAACTCCACTTTAATTCAGCTGTATATGACACTTGGGAGCCATATTCATTACGCAGCCAGTAGAAAGAGATGAGCTTCTCCAAACATCAATATTGTGAAGGAGTTCAGCATTGTCCACTGATGATGTAGGAAGCAGTGAGGAGCTGGCATTCTAATATAATCAATTACAGGTGTCATAAATTGTCTCAATATTTCACAATACTACAGAAAAAAAATTGTTTACAGAAGTGATTTCCTATAGAAATAAAGAAGCAAGAAGCTGTAGAGTAGCATGCATGACATAGGTTGAGATTACTATTTGTTGCATGCAATCACACTGTATGAAAAAGTGAGGACGAAGGAAAACAGATTTTATCACTTTCCCACAAGTTTGCAAAAAAAAAAAAAAAGTAATTTTTCTGTGTGTTGGGGAAAAGTTTGCAACTTAAACACAACTTGCATTTTAACAACGCTGAAGGTTGGAATCAACAAAGAGAGAAATAGGAAGCAAGCTCAAGAACACACCATATTAGACAGCTTCTTTTGTGTCATCTGTATAGGTTTGCCAGGAAATTATGTTGTCAAGGTTCCTCACGTGAAAACTTTAAGAGAAGGAAAAGACACAGATAATCCTACTAATGCAGAAGATGGAGTAGATCAATACTTCTGAAAGCAAAGGCTCCGTCTAGGAGGATGAAATCCATTACGTTAAATCCTTTTCAATCTCCAGGTAAGCAGGAGAGTAGAGGGACCGTTTCACTTCACTTCTTATCCTTCCTGCCTTACCACATAGAGAGTAAACCTTGACAGTCTGCCCTCCTTATGGCTTCTGATCCTCAAATCAATCTAGACATTACTCCACAATTCTGGCAACTCCAACAACAAATCAGAACCTGATCTCTTCCCTACTTGTATGTAACACACATTACAAGAACGAAACTAGGTACTCAAATCCAAATTCACCCTTCAACCCCATTCTTTTACATTCACATGAAAAACTTCACCACCACCCAAGTATTCATACTGCTGCTTCCCTAAGTGTGTAAAGAGGAAATGAACACAAGGTGTTACATTTGCCCTGCAGGTGCCCAGCTGAGCTGGAATCTGTTGCTGTGCATCTGCCCTGTTTCTTTTTTTTCTTTTTCTTTTTTTTGCTGTATGTGACAGATAAGGTTACAAGATTAAGGGTAGTCTAATCTTTTTGTATGGTAGAGAATGCTGGTTGTGATCACCGTGAATGCAAGGTATCAAGCAACCAGGCACCCATGCAGACAAGCACAGAAAATTCTATGAACTTCAAAGCTAAACAACTTAGTATGTGGGAATTATAGTGAGCAGAACTCACTATATTCAACAGCATTTCTCTTTACCTTAATAAAGGATTTCCAATTTACTCTTCCTTTCAGGTTTCTAGTGTTGGGAGGTTCCTCAAAAAACTTGTGATTTTTCAAGAAATCTGTTTATGTGAAGGCTGTTCTTAGCATTTAGTGAAAACCCCTGCTTTGGATTAATACAGGTGCTTTGCAGTCTTCTGTGAAGGCTCGCAGATGAATGCACTTGGATCTTCTAGCATTAGCACTGAGCCTGACTTCTATGACTCTCTTTGAACCTTAAACTTCTCTTCCAGCTGCATCATCAGTGCCCCATACACCAGCAAAAATGATTCAAAAATCCCTTCAGAGACTCTCTCTGACCTAGAAATCCCTGCTGAGCAAGATCAGTCTCCTAAACAGGCCATAACTAGAAGATATTACTGAAATCTGATTGGTTGTACAAACTTCCCTTCCAAAGTAAAAGATCAGAGCTTATATGTGCTATTTTAACCTTTCACATGCTGTCCATAACTTCTAGATCCATACAACGAAAGGGACAGACCCAAATACCAAATTGGTTCCAAAGTTTCACACGTACACACTGGTGCTGCTTTAATGCTTTAACAACACTTTTGAAGACCAGGGATTTTTCTTGCCCGGACAAAGTATATTTTATTTACATTTAAACAGTAAAATTATGATTCTGTTCCCATCTGCCTTACATGTACATAACTTCTGAGTTTTTTACTTGCAACTCGAAACACAAGCTGAGTTTATTCTAAATGGTTTTCTGTTCAACTGCCCCAACCCGTACTATCCAGGACTGAGGCAAAATGCTCCCCTTAAGAACAAACAAACCTTGAAGCTTTCATTTCTCTCTGACTTATCTCTGATTGTTTTAAAAACTTGACCAGATCCTTCTTTTCGTCTCCCAAAAATTCATGCCAAGAAGAGTAACATCACCACAACCTGTCAGCACTCAGAGGCTCAACAAAGTAAGAAACAGAGCAAGAAAACTGAGATGAAAAGCTTTTGTGCTCCTCTTCCCAAACTAGTACTTCCAAAATGTATTTAGGGAGAGGGGGGAGGAACCATTGTTTGAGCTAACACATGAGCCAATGTGCTTATTTAACTAACTATCTCCATCCCCAGACATATCAAACGGAATGCAATGCCAGCTGAAAGTATTATGTAGCCTTCAGTGATGTGAAACATATAAGCTCTAAGGCATACAGTTTGGCTGAAGGCTCCAGCTGGCACTGGTAGTTTTATTGTACTGTGAAAAACATTAAAGTCCTCAGATGCCCTGCTGATCATGGGATCAGAGAAACTTTCCTGTGTCTGCCTGACATGTACTCGCACTGCAATTAACACGCTCCTCCTCCTCTCTTTCCCTCATTGCAGATATATACACACACACCTGCATGCATACTGCCAACATTATTCAGTCCATGAACACTGGTGTTGGAGCTGTGTGCACTTGGGAGAGAGGCATTCTTTGTCCAAGTGCTAAAAATAGGGTGCCTCAACTTTCACTTGAAGGTGGCTGCAGCAAATGTAGAGACCATTAAGGGTTGTGTTTTGCTTCCTAACTTTTCACATTTTTCCTCCCTTTATGACACGTTTATTGGCCTTGAAGGGCGAGGAAGGATAACATAGGAAACTGAAATCCTCCATTCAGCTCTGACTCACCTATTGTGTACCTCTGACTCATTTAAGGGCAAGTTGCACTCGGTATGGTGGCTAGATAGTATGAGCAACTGCAGCCATTAATCCCTGTTCACATCTGATTTTTGGCAATCTCTAAGCCAGCGTGCCCAGGGTAGTTAAATGTGCAGCCTGAGCAATTAAAAAAACAAAAAATGGTTACAGATGAATATTATTATTTGGTCTGAAAACAAAACTGCAAGGGGTTTTGGAGACTAGTGCCTTGAGGATTAAAGCTTATTTGTGGAGCTCCAACAGGAAACTGCTAATTATGACACCTGCACAACTTTCCTTGAATTAGACCCTGGGGATTCATTGCCTTGCCTATAGATGTTAGCCAAAGCCTCAGGCTCTTAATCCACAGCCATCACCTTAAGCGAGAACACAACAGCCAGCCAGAGGGCATTTGCAATCTTAGTTATAAAAGGGTATCACACAGTTTAAATTGGATGCTCTCTTACAAGACAAACCACTCAAGTTTTGAATATTCTTCCCAAGAGTTCTACTCCTAAGGATGATGGCCTCGTGAAATCAGAAGCCTGGTCCACTAAAAGGGCCTCCAGACAAAGTATGTATGCAGCATTACAGAAATGTTGGGGGAAACACTCAAACTGTATGAATCAGTACAAAGAGTCTGACTACTACGATTGCAAAATAAGGGAGTTTCATACAGAGCCATCATATAACCAACTCACTATTTCAGGGTGAAGTGAACTCTCAAGCCTTATTTGATCCTCTACCTAAGATGAATGTTAACTTCCAGACTTCAACAAATACACTTTTAGAAACATTTTCTAGAGCTGCCATACTTGCACGTTTCCTGGTTTCCAGTAAGCATGTTCACTTTCCAAATACAAAAGCCGTGACTTTGGTCAAGAAAGCTTCACTGGAGGATTTAGGTCAGGCAATGGTTTATCCGAGATGGACTTTTAAAATCAGACAAGCTTGCATGCCTTGCAAAAATTAAGATTCTAGAAATTGCATAAGCAGTCGTGCTCTGGGTGAGACTTTGAAGTCAATCTGCCATGACAGGCTTTTCTACAATTCCCACAGGTTATGCAGCAAACAGGCTGGTATGTCTATCCAGCATGACCAGCACCTTCTAAAAGAAGAGCTATGTTAATATGTTATCCCCTTTCTCAGCTACATCCCCCTCTTTAGTTTGTCTATGAATCTTGGAGAGAACAGGCTGATGTGTCTGTATTAGCTCCTGTTCCAATACTTCTACCTGGTGCTTTTTATCCTGAAAATTTCAAGGATGTGATAAAAGAGACACCCAAGTGAGAAATCCAATTGTGACACATTCCCCATGGCATCAAGAAAGCCTTATTCATGGTTCTCCAGTTAAGTTTCCCCCTAAAGTGCAACTCGTAGACAAAAGTTATCCTGATAGAAAATACTGACCAACTACGATGGTGTTTTTCTTCTTTTCTAAATGAAACTGCTTGGTGGCAAACACTCCTGGTGAGTGCAACAGACACTCTTTGAAGCCTACGAGGCAGACCCTCATTTAATTGACAGCAGCATGCCCAAAGTCCTCTCTGTGGCTCTTGCATCTGAGCCATTTCAGAGCTCGTTGGTACTAAGGTAATAATGAATGCCTAGCTCTTACACAGTGCTTCTATTCAGCACACTGTGAAGTCTCTTCCAGAACAGCAAAGTCCAAGCCAGAATCAAAACTCATTTCCTGAGGTCCTGATGCTCCCGTGTAACATCACAGCGTGCCTTGCTCTCTGACTGGTGGATCTGCTGCACATCTCCTCTGACCTTACTGAAAGAGCAATATTCAAACAATGACGAAGCAGTGCAGTATTTCTTTTCATACTGAGGCAGGAAAGGTCAGCAAATATGTGGCAGGGCGAAGTTATGCAATGCATTCATAGAAGAAAGTAGTTATGGATTTGTTTCCTTGTCTCTGTTCATGAGTTTTTACAAATGTCTCAGCTCATTTTTATCTCAAACTGCTTAAGACATGGGAAAGTTCCAAGTAATAATAAACTCCTTGTCTTTAATTTATAACTCCTAAAATTGACAGAAGCCCACAACACATTTTTAAGCCTGAAAAGGTGGCAGAGACGCATATTGTGTTCTCAGCATAAGAACTTCTGTGGCTGCAAGGAGAGCTGCCAATGCGCTTGCAGAAATAGCAGCAGTATTTTATTCTTGCAAAGCTTGGCCAATATATTTTGCACTGAAGGAGCAGATTTACAACAAGGAGAAGGATCTGCTGCCTCTAACCCTTTTAGCATTGCTTAATTGCAATTGAACAGAACAGCGCATGTCCAAGCCCTGGGCTGAGCCCTGCCCTCCCAGCATATACCCAGCCCATGGCCACATCTACTTCAGCAGCACAGATCAAGGCTATTGCACCAATCCTCCCGATGGTGCTTACAGCCCAGAGCCTGTGCATCCACTCCATCTCTCATCCTTTCCTATTTCACACACACGCAAGACTGGGGAAGCAAGCATCACTCAGTCCCATTGCACCATCTTGTCCTTCAGAAGCACTCAGTAAATGGGCTTTTGCCCAAGCGTACTGTCACAGGGGCACAGAAAGCAAGGGTTTGGAGTGGGGGAAATGCACACACTAAATCCTCCATCTGCAGCCCAAAGTAACAACAGGGAGGTGGGAGCCGAAGAGGGAGTGTGGTACACACAGCAATACAAAAAGTAGTTTTTGTGCCAGGCTCATCAGTGTGGCAGTGTAATAAGGTCAATGTGAAAACAACTGGAAGGCACATTCCCCAGTAAACATGTGCTGAGTGAAAACGGCCCGACCTTATGTTGTAGAATCCAAACCCATTGAGTCAATTGCCAGAAAACATGACATGACCTTTCAGATTCAGTGAGCATCAGTTCCAAGAGCAGGCTGCCGTGCTCTTTTCCATTTCACTGCTGCCCCCGGAGGGCCTCAAGTCACCGGAAATAATAGCTCGGGCTCAAAATCTGCACTCCTTTAATGAAAAAAAAAATACACATGGCATCCAGTTTGACCCTGGTGGCAGATTTTTTTCTATGCTTAGCTCAATTTCTTTAAGCTTAACAACTGTGCTTTATTATTATTATTATTATTATCAATATTTTATTATTTTTAAAATCTTCCCAGAGCTCAGATTCGCCCACAGACAGCTCATTTTTTGGCAACTGTGGAAATATCTTGTCTTTGTGAATGAGGAAAATAATTAATAGCTAATGAGGTGCTCATTCTAACCCCAAACCTTCCCTCTCCAAACAAGAAAAAGCTTGATCATATTCTCCTCGCTTTCCAGACTGAGAAACACATAAAGATGTATTTTTGCCCACAAACCTACAAGAACTTATTTTAATCCACAGAACTCAAGCAGCCCATGACAGAAGCAAAGCTGTGTAACATTTTAAGCCCTAGCAAGACGAGAGCTTGTGATATTAAGTGTAATACAAAATATATTTTCCCTCCCACTGAATTACTTTCCCTGCTAAATCCTGATTTAAAAATCTCTCCCCTTTTACTGCCTTTCTGGCAGACTGATGGGTCTGAGATCTGAAATCAACTCCAATTTTTAGGTGAAATATTTATATTAGGGGCCAAAAAGAAGCTTTCTTGGATGCTATTCAGATTTTACCCTCCTCTGTCAAAAAGCAAAAAGGAGAGGCAAGGATTGCCGTCTGGAAATTGTATTTATTTTGACTTGAGCTGTGCCAACCTGCAGTATACAAATACTCAGTCAAAACTGCCTACCATCTGTGTTTATTGTAGAGGAATAGCAACATCCAATGGCCAGTTAAATGCAGGTTAATTGCAGGCGTGTATTGAATTCCCTGGAGAGCCAAGTACACAGTTAGCTCCCCTAGTGTAATCTCTTTCTGCTACATGAAGGAAATCAAAAAGGGAAAGAACAACAATGCCAACTCACAGAAGAGCTGGATGCCTCCCCGCGCAGAGGGGGGGTATCTGCAAGGAACAATAGGGGTCTATTAAATTCTTTCATTGGCACCAGAGAAGTAAAATGAACATAAATTAATCAGCTACAAAAGACGGGACAAGTGTTGGTGCAACTCTATTGAAGTCTGAGGAGTTGTGGAAGGGATAAATTTAACCCAGAATCTTTCAACGTCTGCATATCTGAAAAAATTGGGCATTCTTAGAAAAGAAAAAGGGAGTGAGAGACTCCCTGTGAAATGCCATCCTTTTAATATCCCCGAACAGCCACATTTTCACCATATTGACATTTATCATTTTATTTCTTTGCATTTATAAAGCCATCTGGCCAAGATTTTCAAAAGCACTGACGAATTGTGGGCACCCCACTTCGGAGTTTTAAAGAGCCTGGGCTGACAATGGCTGCAAGATCAGCCTGCAGTGAAAAAGAGAGCCGTGCAGAAGTTGGGCAAGACAAGGTGCAGGTGCTGCGGTGTGTTTTGTAAAATGTAGAGGAACAATCTCATGTAAGTAGAGAAACACACTGGTACTGAGGAAGAATTAGGGTAGAGGAAACCACAGCTTGTTCACATAGTGTGCGGTTTCAGTTCACATCAGGTCAACCCTAGTCTCCTCCTCACAGCTGCTATCCTAAACTATGCATTGCATGTAGCCTAAAAAGAGCCACAGAACTCTTCAGAACACAGAGAAAGGCACAGGGCTGGTGGTGTACCCAGAAGATGGAAATCTTGGATGATGCCAAAGGGGAGAAGAGAGTTCTACAGCCTCTCTGGAGAACATCCTTCATATGTGCACATTCATGGGGCCCACATAGCAACATGTGATGCAGCATGGGGCTGACCATTGCTCTCAGCAAACCAAATCCCAAAGATTTAGGGCTTTAAAACTACATTTAACTTGGAGGGGAGAGAGAAAGAAAGGAGAGACTCGGGAGACTGCAGTCTTCAGGAGTACTACCACGCAATAGGGAAAAGGCCATGACTTGGCACAGTCTCCCCATGAAGCTGCCTCCAGCCCTGACAGGCAGCAGCCTGCCCTACAGGGACCAGGCACTAGTCAGGCCAGAAGGAGCTCCAGGGCAGAGCCTGGATGAGATAAGGGCAACAGAAGAGATACTATACTTCAGGTCGGCTCTGCAGTAAATTGGTATCACAAAGAACACACAATTTCCCTGACATCTCCTTTGCTCTGCAAGAGTAATTCATTTCAGCCTTAAAATACTTACTTCCTACCTCTCTAGCAACCCCTACAGATGCCATGCCATACTGACAGATGTGAGACCCCTTCCTAGCACTGAAGGAGGAGCTGTGAACCACCCGCATGTTGCACAAGATCCAGGGGGACATAATGGGGCAGTTGGTGCTTTTTCCCTCATCCACTTGTGTGCGCTCAGAATTTCAGCCTCTGCACTGTTCTCCTTTGGGGGATTAATATATTTTCTGCTTCCTTTCTACACTGCCAGTAGCAATGTCCTTTGCACACACTCATATTCTTAGGGGCATTTTTAGCTCTTCTTCCCTCTTCTCCCAGATGTCAAAGCCACATTTAAATCTGCCTCCCCAGTTTATAATGCTGCAGCCTTTCAGCCAAGTCTTAGTCATCTCACGCCTCATCTCACTGAAGCTGCCTCCCCTCCAGGCTTTGGAACTCATTCCCTCCAGTCCATTTATCCAGAGTCACCTACCTTCTCCACCATCCTCAGATCCTCCTGCTTCTCAGCCAATGCTCATCACATCAAAGCTTATTGTTTTCACATTCAGCACCTTCAACAACTTTTTTTTTCTCTCCATTTCCCAATGTTTTCTTTCATCCTGGCTATCCTCAGCCCTCTCAGGAGGCAATTTGTTCATTATTTTCTTCCAATTTCTTACCAGAGTTTGTAGTACATGCAAGAAACCTCTTCTCTAATAAGGCTACAGTACTTGTATCAAGTCAGATCCACATAGCATAAGTGTACGATTAAGTTTAGTTTTTCCTCACTTTGAAGCATTCCAACAACCATTGCCACCATGAAAAATAAGACAAACACAACACTTTCCTGTTTCCCTCAGTCACATCCCATTCTCATCTGCTTGCACTGCCTTCAGCTGACAAGCTGTTCTTCTTGGGTCTTACATCTTTAGGGCAGAACATGAGGTCTGTAAGTCATACCATTTAGTAAGGGCTGTATATGATCTCCCTGAAAACTCCTTCTTCTCTTATTTCACCCAAAAACATCCTATTTTGTTAGAAAGAAATATTTATAAGGAGGACTGGATTCTTAAAAAGCCTATGTCAAGTGCAGTTCTGGGAACACCCATGAAACATAACTGGCTCTATCACAGTACTTTGAGTAGCATCAGCTGGAATGTTGGTCCTACAACTTAAAATTCAAACAGAATCAAGCCAGTGGTTCCAAGCTTAATTCAAAAATCACCATCAAACTCCTGAGATTTCACATTGCCAAATCTCTTTTAGAAACTAAAGGGCAAAAATCACATTTTCTCTGCATCCTGATTTTTGTTCAGAGCAAGCAGCAGGCAGAGGCTCTGCACTGTGCTGACACTTAAACTGCTGAGCCACTGTTGCAGTGTGAAGCTGACACCCATCACCACGACTCACGGTACCTCTTGAATTAAAATGGAGCACATCAAAATATTTCCTGTTGTACTGATGGTCTCTCACAAAAGTCTTCAAACTCCAAAGTTCATCATTAAATGCAGATTATCACCCTCAGGAAGTTCCAGAAGCCCAGGGAAAGACACAAGCTTCAGTTTCTACAGTGAATTCAATTACACCATGCAAGGGAAATTTAAAGCAAGTTTCCACAGGATAAATGAGAGAAAAGAGCCAGAACACTCAGCTGGGGTTAAGTGAAAAGCAATCTTCAGCTGGTGCTGGTCATACATACTTAGAAACCCCACCCCCTCCAGCCACTACCAGCAAAAAGCCAGCAAAAACTTATTTTAGAATTTGAAAAGAGAGGAAGTTGAAGCATTTGGCGGCACAATCTGCTACTTAGGGACAAGCTCATTAAAAATGCAGCATTATTTACTGAAGGCAAAATGCAGAGATGCATGCAAAGCAAACATGTATTGAATGACAGGAACACCTTTCTTCCTGATTGGAATGGGATGGAAGATTGGTTTAATTGCACTGATGGGTGGATGACCCTCTGAAAGAAGCTAAGAACTTGAGAGGCCATTCCAAAATCTGTTAGCTGTTGGCCTATGAGATTGAATTTAACAAGAAAATAGCTACAGGGAGTTAAAAAGAGCCTAGGAAGAACCATGTAACGAACCCCAGGCTGTATGCACACTGGAGGAGAGTAAGGGTGAGCGCTGTTTATGTAGCAGTCCCAGCAGCATGACTATGCGTCTTAGAATCATAGAACCATTAAGGTTGGAAAAGGCCACTAAAAACTGTCCAACTGTTGACCCATCATCACCACGCCCATCAAACCAAGTCCCTAAGTGCCAGATCTACCCTTCCCTTGAAAACTTCCAGGATTTATCTCCAGAAGGAGATAAGTTTGCTAAGGGAAAAGAAAAACCAGGCAAACTGAGTTCTAGAGGCAAATGGCAGGAAATGCTGAAATCGGAGAAATCCTATTTGATTGGAAATCAAGAGAAGTGACACAGTGGGAAAATGAGTCTAAAGAAGAACACTGTAACTGTCAACACAAATCAGAGGGAAAGGGCAAACAGAAGGAGAGAGGAAAGAATCCAAAGAGGATGTTCCTTATTCTCCTTTCTTCCACTGAAACTATTTTGTTTGCCTGACTGCAGCTGAAGTTTGTTGGGGAAACTCAGCTATTTGAGGCAGCTACTGATCTCACCATTTATACTGTCATAAATCTCCGACCTAAATCAACTAGTCACTTCTCATCTTGATAGATCAGGAGCAAGCCCTTGGAAGTGAAAGGTGCTACAGGAGCATGAAACATTTTCTTAAAACACAAAGAAAAGACCCTGAACACAATCAAACACTCCAAGCTCATAGCTATGAAGTCCCTTGCAACATAACTCTGTGTATCAGCCATTCTTATGGTTGATGGGAGTAAGTCACTTGTTTGTTTCTAAACAATGTATTATATATGTTGTATATACTCTGTAAATCATATGAAATTAAACACAATAAGCGGTTTTGGTGGTTTTATTCTCTGGTGTTCAGAGCCTCGGGTTTCCATGACTCACTTCAAAATAGGTCTATAAAATTTAGGTTGTTTTTTTTTTTTGTGTTTGTTTTGTTAATTGCAGGGGGTGGAAGCTTTGCAAACAGAAAGCAGTTGTCAGTTTGACATGCTTGCAAAAGTGAGTAGACCGGTGTGCAACAGCTCCACAGCAACAGTAGCAACAGTGCGCAGTGTACAACCACTGCATATATGAAATAGAAGGAAAGGTGAAGGACAGCTTCCCAGTCAAATATATATATATATTTTTCTAGCCAAAGAATGTATTATGGCATATCTGGCATCACCACAGCATCTCCAGGAAAATGAGATTTGCAACCTCAAAACCCAGAACACCTGACTACTTAATGTTGCCTCCAAGCTTCCCATCTGGAAGCTAGAGAAGCACTCTCTCTATAGGATAACTGGAGGCACATACTGAGGTTAATACATTCAAAATAAGCCTAATAACAAAGCAGAGTTTTTCTCTTCCAGATTTTTCTCCTTTAAATTTTCCCAATCTGACAAGTATAAGGGAACATTAGGGGAAAAATGTATAACAGGAAGAAAACTCTTTGTTTTCTTTTAATGCAAATATAATTTAAATACAATTTCAAAATAACAATCTAAGAGGCTCTTATTTCTATTTCTTTCATTTGTGTCTTTACTTCTACTCCCTGTCCTGCCCCTCTTATGCAAAAAATAAAATGCTGTGTTTAATACAGTATGAGGAGAGAATGGAAATAAAAGAATCAGTATTCCTAGTGAGTAATTTGACTAGAGGAAAAAGATAGATACAGATCAGATTCTTTTGATATGTTAAAAGCATCCCAAAATGCCTGTGCTCAGGATGCTTTTACACAAATTATCTTTCATCATAAAAGTACAAAATACGTATAATGGACAGCTCATCTCTCTCCAATGAATATGCAGCCACTAGCTGATAAGATAATAGACTAAACACTGACCTGCCACAGACTTGATGTTCATAAAAGTAGAGTTTAAAAAGTTGGTTCTCACATCTCAGGAATTTAATGGATAGGCACTAAGATATGCTTCCAACCTTCAAACTCTTTTCATGCTATTCCATCTTAGCAAGCACTGGAATTGCCCTTAAACTGGTAGTATTTGGAGGAATATATTGTTTGTAGATGTTACTCTTACAACCTCGGGTTCCCGGAACTCTCTCACCTAACCTTTGAATGACTTTGATGGCACATAGTAGCCCTGAAAGAAACAGATTAAAAATCTTTTTACTGTATGCAGCAACCCAATCTGTTTTATACCTGAGGCATTGGTTGATGATTAGGCTCTTGGTAAATAATAATTATTATTGCAGTGTGCTAACGTGTTGAACTATTGCAAAGAGAGCATCAGACCTGATAACTCTTTTGTAGGTAGCCTTCTATGAATCACCCCTATATCACACTGTGATCTGTGGCTCCTCCCTAAAGTGTGTCACTGTGCCCATGAGAACCCAGCTCTTTTCTCATGTCTCCTTACCCAAGCACCTTCTTCAAAGACTGGGAAGGCAATGTCTTTTTGGCCTTAATAATTAATCTAGCAGGCACTTTCACTTCTCTACATGCACTGCACATAATGCTTTTCACTCACACACTGCAAAAGAGCCTGTAGATGATAGTTTGTTCCTCCCTCTCTTCTCAGTATCTCCCTTTGGAATCTGAAAGGTTCATGTGAGGATAGGAAATACTCCTGTAAACAATACAGCAGGTGAATTCACTTGAACTGGGCAGAAAGCATTACAGATTGCTTTCATGTAATTCAGTGTCCTGTAAGACATTAAGATTGCCTGGTTATTGCTAAATGTTATATTTCAAATCACAAGCCTGGAAAGAAACAGCATGCTCATTCCCCAAAGCTGATGGGTCTGGGCTTTTTCTATAGTTCTGCTGCTAACCCACTGATTCTCACAATCCCTATTCTATAGCCCCAAAAGCTGGAAGATTAGCTAAAAAATTGTAAGTTATTAATAAGATTGCAGCAGCACCCTTATATAAGCACTAGCACCTCCTATTAAACTAATAGAAGCTCAGCTCTTTAAAGGAATGTAGGTTTTTATTTTCACTATAGAAGCTAAAAGTACAGGAAAAAATGTAGCCAGAGCCACCTCCTGGGGGAACAGATCTGCATCTCTCAAGGTTTCTGTTTTTCTACCCAGTTCGCATCCTGCCCAGCTGAGTATCACTCATTTAAACCCATATTTATTGATTGACTCAAGCACTTATACAGTTACAGAAAAGATTTTCATTTTGCCTTAGCACTGTGGAAATAACCACAGAGCTCAGATGAAAGAGAACCCGCATTTAGATGACAAAGAGGCAGATGCTGATAGCATTCAGAGGTAAAAGCAGGCCAGTGCATACAGGCACAGATGTAGTGGGGTGGCCACTGCTTCCCTGAGGAACAGACCTCAGGACAGAAAGAAAAAAAAGCACTAATCCAAGAGAAAGAAAATGGCAGACAAAAGGATGAAACTGTGGCCGTACTGCAACTCTCTGCATATCCACCCTTAGAAATCAGTTTGCTGAAAGGGCTGAGAAGCTGAGAATTTGCTTGATGTTGCCCAAGACGTTAGTGTCAGGGCAATGGGCGTTCCCAGCTGCACAGGGACATTATTCCAGCAAATTGATCTCCCTGGCTAAATTCAACATGTACAGATGATTTAATGTACTCCACAAGTTTCTACATCTGGAAATTATGAGGGGCAAAGTCTAGCCTAGAAGTACAGCATTTTTGTATAAGAAGTGGCAAAGCAGGTTGGCCATAGCCTCATCAGTCACTGTTAATCTGAAAGTGGTTTAGAAGTATGAAATCCTACTGGAAGATACTTTGGAATTCATTCCCTCCCTTTTTCTGTCAGCCCCTTGATTGTTTAACTTTCTGGAAGTGCTGAAATGCTAATCCTTCCCATTCAGCCATTTGGGCAGGGATGGGATGGAAAGCCTGTGTGGTCTGCCACAGGGTTAATTATGGTGGTTTATGCATTGCTGTACTGACATGAGAGCAGGCTGATACTTTATTCTTTGTACTGTATAATTCAACTATTGTCAGACATCAAACCCACACAATATAATACAGCTCTGTAAAGAGAGGGAATTCAATGAAATAAGACATGGAATATGAGCAATGCCAAAGGATAAACAGAAGCCTAAGAAACACCATCTTCCATCTAGGCTTGGAACCCGCACTGTCAAACCCAGAGTGGTCAAAAGAAAAGCATGTCAGGCCTACCATGATGCTTCTTCCACTTCCAGCTTCTGGCAATCTGCCAGTTAGGGATTTCCTGAGCCAGAGGTTGCATCTGCATCAGCGTGTTTAATAGCCCCTGCTGGACCCATTTTCCATGAATTTGTCTAATTGCTTCTCGAATCTATATCTGTCAGCAATAAGTTCCACAACTGAATTATGCACTCTGTGAAAAAGCACTTCTAGATGTTGTGCACTAAAGTAGCTGCCTGAAAATTCCCTTCATTGACCCCTTAGTCTTGTATTACAAGGGGATAGTCATTTCCAATTCACTTTTCCCATGTCATTTCTGACTTCACACACACCTGTATTACTTGTCTCTGTTCCAAGCTGAACTGATCTATTTTATTTAACCTCTCCAACAAAAGTCATTTAATAACTCTATTCATCCTTGTTGTCCTTCTCTCTACTTTCTGTATTTCTGTCTTTGGAAATATGCTTTGAAAAGAAAAAGAAAGAAGCAGAAGAGAATAAAGGATGTAAATATGTGAAGGATACAAGACCTTCCTACCTCATGCCCAGAACTTTTCAGAGCAAGACTAATAATACGATTTTAATGATACCAACATAGGAATCAGTTTTCCTACATGGAGTTTCTTGCCTGACAAAGTGATCAAGGCCTCAGACTCTGGTAACTCACGGAGAAAGAATATGTGAGGAAAATATAATTTTAATGTCTTCTACCAAAAATAATGCCCAGCTGTGCCCTCTACACCAGCATTTATTAGTTCATTACTTCCAGATAATGGGGAAGTAGCTTTGCTGTGTGGTCGAAAGTGAAGTAGACTGGAGTAGCAAGTTCAAAAGTGACAGAAAAAAAAAGAATTCCAATAACTCAACTGAGAAGCTTACTGGAAAAGTGGGACTGAAGATCTAAATGCGGGAGGAGGATGATTCAGTAATGAATGGAAGGCTCATTTTGACAGCTTGGGCTGCCATCCAAGCTAATTTGTTTCCAGGCCTTCAGTTTGCCAACTGAAGTGGCTGAGAAATAATAGGCCCCCAAAAATATTTCTAAGGGAACACAATGCCCATTATCACTGAAGGAGAAAGAATCTGCACAATTCAAAGAGGAAAAAGAAATTTGAGATCTGCCAACTTTGGCCAGTTCCAAATGACACAGGAAGGAGCAGTTACAATGTAGTGAAAGGGAAGAAGTACAGTATTGTTAAATAAATTCAAAGTAAAAGTCATCATAAAAAAATAGACACAATAAATAGAAGGATGTTTCTTTCACAGAGAGATGATTTTATGGCTAAGCCCATGCGAGCAGCCTGCGATAAAGAAAAGAGTTTGGGATATAGGAAAAAATGAATAAGAAACTTGTAAAGAGAAATAGATCATAACAAAATGAAAAATAATGAGACAACCTCTTTATATTTGACATGGTCATCACAGGAAACTTTTTATATAAAACTGCCTGGATAATTTATAAACATTAGAGATTTAATTATCTCCTCCACACAAAGACTTTGTAGTTCTCACTAAAGTCAACAGCAGCAAGGAATGGTTTCTGATTATCACCAGAGGTTAAGCCTGGGCTTAATTTTCCTTCCAGTCACACTTAAGACACATCTACACGGGGCGCAACGTAGAAACCCTCAACTTACCAGTCAGATCACATGGCACAGCACCGAGTTGAACACCGCAGGACAAGAAATGCAATAGCCACATCCTGCCAACAGGTCAGGTCAGACAGATGCAAAGAACAATCCTGATGAATGGGAGCTGTGTGTCTCCATAGCCACACTGGAAAAATCTCCGCGGCCACTCTCTGCCTTCGTACCCTCCCTCTCAGTTTTATTAATATAACAGCTTATCTAGAAGAGAGAAAAGATACGTAAGATTTGATGAACATTTTCAAAAAACAGAACAAGAAATTTCGAAATGAAAACATTTGCTGCCAATAATAAATACTTATGAAGGTTGAATGCTCTTTTTCATCACATTTTTAACAGAAGTCTGGACATGGGTAGCATATACATTAAAATATTTTACGAGAACACATTAAAAATAGTCATTGTTTGTAAAAACATTTCCTTCTTATGATGTTTTTTCTACCTAAGAGCACAAAACTCCAGATTTTTTGAACAGCGGTAACTCATCTGCTTCAAGATATGCTCAGGAAAACACTCAGCTACCTGTTAGCCTTCACCTTGGGTTTTCCTGACATTCAGCAACTGGAAAACTTTCCCTTCTCACTTGATACACACTTGTTGCTACAAACACCTTCCCTTTTTGCCAATACAAAAGCAAACTAACATTTTGCTAAGACACCTGACAGCCTTTTGGAGCAACAATGCCACAACTGAGCAGACTTCATCACAGGCTGTTCCACTGCACACATACTCACACAACTGTTCCACCTCTTTATTTTTAAAATAACAACCAGATTAAAATTAGCTACTGTAGAATGAGGGCCAGCACTGAACTCATTAAATGTTTGAGAAGGAGTCCCTTCCCTTCCCAATCACCCAGTGATCTTTTACCTAACTTAATTTCAGTCTTTATAACTGCCTTGCTGCTTGCCCCTAAAGCCAACAGTGTTTCCACATGCTCATTTGCAGCAAAGGTGCACTATTAATTCACTATCATACCTTGAGGTGCTTTCATGTCAGTTGGTTTCATGGGTGGTCACCTCTCCAAGGCAGAGCCCAAGGGTTTATTCAGTACCTTGCAAATTGATTCTTCCTCATGAGAGGGTACTGGCAGGATGCCACTGGAACAGAAATAACCATGTTTCCGGAGGTGAGATTGTTTTCCTTTATTCAATAAGCAGCATCTTTACAATATTCTGCTATTGGAAATCCAAGTATTAAATGAAATTAACATTTCAACAGAATTCTGACAGGGCAGAATGTTTTGCTGATAGATGAACGGTGTTCTGACACACTTAAAAAGATTAATATTTGTGAATTTTGACATAATTACTGATTTCCTCAACAGATTTAAAGTCGAAGTTTATCTTCATGTTAATCCAATTTCATGCCTAGAACAGAGCAAGCATAACAAAATGTCTTTCGTAACCTTCTGATATCATTAATTATTGCTACATTGGGAGTTACAGCATGGAACAAACAGGTTTTTAAAAGGAAATCATTTGTCTCTCAGCAGGGAGACTCAACAGTTCTATTTCCTTCAACACCAAGCTGCACTCAAGTAATCTTGTTTCATGGTGATCTTCCCTGGACAACCTCTAAGTCAATGGTGAAATCCCATCTATTTTGTCCCTGGATTGGTCAAATGTGCTGCCCGTAAGGGGAGGTGTCTATTTCCTCTCCTAATTATGGAGGAAGGGTTTTCTATATGTTAAGGCCACGCTTTCCCCAAGCTGTGGGCATTTGGTCAGGTTTCCTGGTGATTTTCCACAAAAGGAAATCCCCTAACTCATTAAAAAAAAAATAGATTAATTGACCGGTTCAGTAACAAGCTGCCCCAGGACCCAATAAACTTTACAAAGGGTACATTCCAATTACAACTGGGCTCAGCATGAACCTGATAAGTAAGCCAGCATAATCTTTCTTCAGCATTAAGGATTTTTTTTTTCCCTATTTTTTTTTCTTTCTCCCCCCCTTAGTTTAACTCCTTCTCAGCACTTGTGGACTGAGTAACTTCATACTTCTCTTTTTCTTGTGAATGTGAATCCCACTGAATAATTCCCAGCAATGTGATCTGTTGAGTTCAGTAAAAACAACCAACAGTCTACAGTCACTTTCTTCGCACCACTGCAGCCTTGAAAGAAACAGCTACAGCGCTGCCTTCTTCCACGCTTTGCCTGGTGTCACTAAGTGAATCCAGATCTCAGACCAGGAATGGGAAGAAGGAAAGTGATCTCACAGTATACACATCTGGTGGAGCAATTGGAGCTGCTTGCTTGCAAAGTACAGATGTAAGCCTGCTTTCACTATGTCAGAGGGTCGGAAAGGATGCAGGGTTTTTCAGTAACAAGCATGATTTTAACAGCAGGAGAAGGAAATATGAGGCAGATGTCAAGCTAGAGAGACAAAAACAAAAGGTACTGGCTACAAAACATTTTAGATTTAGATTTCCACAGCATTAGAAAATCCAGACACTTTAAAATGAGAACCAGAGGCTGAAGTACTCCTGAACCTTCTGCATTCATCCTGTACTATGGCACAGTCTAGAGATGAGACTAGGATTTAATAATATGCAAGTGTCAGGTGTGAGGGCACTGCTTAGCAACAAAAAAGAGTTTCTAGCTCTAAGTCTTCGCAGTGGTTCCCCATCTAAGGATGAAAGCTGCCAGTGGATACATTAGACAGTGCTCTTCAGCTCTATCCCCTCTTTGCCTGTAAGGAATATTGCAGAAGTTCAGGCTCCAAACATAGGGTTATCCTCAGATAGAGATTATGTGACCATGTTGGAAGTACCCAAAGGTGGTTCAAACATTCATTAGGCATCACCTCCACAGACAGAAGCAGAGGTCAAGAGAAGTGTCCCCTGAAATGCATCTGCTCTGCAGAACCCCCAGGCTGACCTCCTGCTCCACAGCCTGGCTTGGCTGCTGAACCCCAGCTCTTCCACCAGATCGAACACTACTGATGCAAGACAGCCAGTATTCAAAGAGGCTTATTTAGAAAACATTCACTGGTTAGCTGGATAATCACTGTAGAGCACATTTACACACCTGCCTGGTAGCTACTGCTACTTCTAAGACATAAAAATGCACAGCCATTTGTACAGAAGACACAAACTGTTTGGACTTATATCTGCTTCTGCTCAGATTTAGAATATCATTTTCATACATTTATTACGCCTAGCCTGTGCTGTATGTCTTACAGGAACAAGAATAGCTATAATTATTGTTGTCAATCAAAGTTTCTCTGAAGTCCTCAGCTTTACTGTTTCAATAACTCATTTTTACCGGTGGCAAATGTCTTCAACAAACACTAGAGCCTAATTTGCAGTTTGGTTCCCTTGTCACTTTCTGAGTCATCTTGGTGGAATGCTGTGAGGCAAGAGATTCGTTTTAAGACTTTTTTTCATCTTCCCTTTCCTTACATCTGAGGGCTGTTAAGAAGTTTGTTTTCAATAGCTCAGACATATCCAAGGCGTACCACAGGTACCGAAGGTGCAATGAAATACAAAGTTTATTCTACTTCAGGTACAAAGAGAATACCTGATATACTGTTCCAAAGTCAGCCGTAGCACATGCAGGTGCACTTGTTATTGGTTTCACTGGAATTACAGTTGCTTAGAACTGGTGCTGGGTTTAGCTACTTATAAGCAAACTCCCCAGTATTACATAGGGCTCAATGGTGACTGCATACCCTTTGGTGTAAACCAGAAGTAATTCCACCAATGATGTGCAAACCTCAAGGCAAACATCACCCTCCCAAAATAGTTAAAGTGCCAAAAATAAATATGATACAGTGCTGATGGATTTATAGGCAACTGACAGCTTCCCCCTCAGATTCTTAATCAGGTGTCACTGAGAGGTGCTAATATAATTAGAGATGAGATATGGATTAATAGGAAGAAAATATCATAACCTCGCTCTCATAATAGAACAGTCCGTACACTACACTTACTGCAAACTGCACCATTCTTCTGGTAGCATGACATTTGCTAAAGAAAAAGCCTGTTGATAATTCTCTATAGTCCTATATAGCACTCTGCCATGACTGCTCTTCAAAAGGCCATATTTATCCCCTGGGAAATATAGCTGTATTAATATGACATTTTGTCACAAATTAATCTTAAACGGGGTAATATTTTTGACACCAAATTGAAACTGGAACTAAAAGGCAGTTCAGGTGGTTAAAGTGGCAATATCCTGTAGCAGACTTATGTTCCCTAAGACAATACTGTTATGGTGTAAGTACCATTGTACTGGGATGTACCAACAGGGAGAACTGTGCAAGTATTCCTTCATTTTAACAACAGACATACAGGATCATTGGCCTTCCACTCTTTATTACAGTTGGTGGTACAGTAATGCCCACTGACCCCAAATATCAGAGCCTATGACGACAGGTGCAGTATAGAATAACAAACCTTGTGCTCAGAAAAGCAGCCAAGTAATTAGCACCTCATCTCCCATCATGATGAGATGTACTGTAGAAAAGTAGACAGACAGTTCAACAAAGATTTAAAAAAAAAAAAACTAATTCTTCATTAAAGCAATTAAAAGTGGCCTGGTCTGGTTTTTAATTGATGTCTCATGGCACAAGTCAGTCATGACGAAAGGGATTCTCTGTGCTGTGCTCTCTTTCCTGCTGTGGAAGTTCCCAGGCTTTGTAGAGTTCATCAATGCCAGGCTAATTAACACAGTGTAATACTGCCACTTACACCCATTTCCCAATTCATTTGCACATAGCTTCCACTTAAACAGAAATCAGGGTAAATTCATCATACAGATTTCCACAGGAGTTGACCCTATTATACAAAGGATGCTGTTAACCTTTTCTATTCCTTTCCTCCAAACGATGTGATGCTGATGGTCACCAAAGATGACTGGTGATTTAGTATACCAAAATATCACCTTACGAGTCCTTCAATGTACATCTCAGCTGTTATTCACCCACTGCATGTCAGCTGATTTTAATGGGATCGTTTTTATTAAGATTAATATCTCCCCCACAGCTGTTTAATTACTTCCTGAACCTGAATGCTGCAGCCAGCGCCCATCCAAATATATTTCTGTTACAAAATATTTAACTATCTACACTTCTGATTAATAACTATCTCTGAGATGTGAAGCCCACTGACCACTAGTGATCCTTAAAGATCCTATGGCATTTTTTTGCAAGAGCAGAGGGTACTATAAACTCCTGGATGTTGGCCTTATTCCAGTTGGGATAATTAAATTCTACCACACTAAAATTCCCCCTGCAGTTTCAGTTGGAGAAGTCCTGTTCTTCACTTCCTGTTTTAACAACCAGACTGAAGTGTTGCTTGAGTTGAATTGCCAACACGTTCCATCCCTGAGCTGGGGAAGGAGACTCAGCCCATGGGTACACATTCTGCCAAACGCTTTGGGACTCATTAGGAAGGTGGTGTAGAACATGTGACCTAGAAAACCATACAAACATAACGCCAACCTCCGTGTTACTGCAGGTTGATCACTGTGCTCGTGTGCTGCTGGATTTTTATTTTCAGCAGAAGCAATCAACGTGAAATGTCTGAGTATCTACCAATGCTGCAATGAAACTCCCCAGGATGGACAAAGAGGTTTTGCTGGTGAGCGTTTTATCAACTGCTCAAGCAAGTGTAAGAATCAATCCAGCTGAGATTTAAACTTCAGCACTTTCAATGCCTGAGTAATCACTTGGTTACACTGAGCATTAGCAAGTTTTAGATAACAAATTGATTTTCTAGGAATAGATGGTAAACATAAGTACCCCTAATTTCTGTATTGGGGAACAGCAGAAAATATTGATCCGAGGGCAGTGTTTTTTACTTAAATGGGGAATTCTGTTTATTGGTCCTGCTGAGCTGCTTCCTCTTTCTATATGCTACGAATATACCCCATCTGTAAAGAGGCAATGAGGGGTTGCACAGCCCCATTTGTCCTAGGAAGAGAGCAGGAAGCAAGTCTGTAACTTTGTCAAGGGGGGAAATCCGCCATTATATTTAAAGGCTGATTTGACTGATTTTCTTATGAAAAACATTTCTGGGCAATCCAAGTCTGGAATTCAGAAACTGCAGTGGCTAAACAGATCAATACAATGAGCTATTAAAAAAGCCTTGAAAATACTATTTCTGTGTTCATTTGAGAGCAAACAGACAAAACTCCTTCCTCTGAATTCCTCCAGCTTAGCATAAAGTAAGAAAGATGATACACTGCAGATTCTGTTGCTCCAGGCAACTGATGAGGAACCTCTTTGATGTGCTTTGATTAATGCAGACTTCTTTGATTCAGTGATATTTGGTTCCAGTTCTACTTTAAAAATAAAAAATCCTTGTTGCCACAGGGAAAACAGTTGAGGACACTTGCTTGGAAAACACTTGGGCTTATGTTAAGAGTTCTTAGTCAGGATTGAAAAGTTTTGTCGCCTCTACTGTTCTCTCTCCTTTTAACTGATCTCCTTGACTGCAAACACGAGCATGAGGTACATTATCACCATGTAGTTCTTTACATCTTTTAGAATAATAGAAAAACAGGAGTGAAAGGGACCTGTAGAGATTATCTATTCCCTCCCAAACCACATGCAGTGTTTCTATCAGACATCTCCCTGCCTCTGTGTTGGAGGTCACATACTGCCCTGGAATGATCTTGCAGCTTCAGACAGAGAGATGCTGTCAGGAAACATAAGGCCTCCTGAGAAACACTAATTCCATAGTTTACTACAAAAGTGTCTGTATAAAAATAAGGATAAGAAACCACTTCATTAACGTTTGCTTCAAAATGAGAATGGATGTTTTATCTAGCTAATACGGAAGAGATTTAGTGTAAGTCAGAACAGTCAGAATCTAGAAGGAACCCCTGGCTATTCCCAACTTTGGGAATTTATCATTAATTTCAAGCCCAGTAGTTTTTGATTAATTGGGCCAGGTCATAATACCAAGCTGTTTTAGTCTGATGTCCAGCTATCAGAAAAAGCCAGAAGCACAAGGAGGACCACCTATCGTGTTTCACCAACAGGGCAAGCATCCTCAGACTCTCAGTCCAAGAGAACTCCCACTTGTTTCTAAGCGAACCATTCAGACTGCATTTTTTTCCTGAATGGATCAGTACAGCTCACAGACTTGAGGCTATTCTAGAATGAGTCAATGGCATTTTTAAACCACTCTGAGTTAATATCAGTCTACACTGCAATATAAGTATTGATAGTTAAGTAATTTTTTTAATTATTATTAATTTTTAAGAAATGTGAATTCCCTTACACCCTACTTCGGTAGCTTAAAGATTGTAGGAGGTCAAAAAAAAATAGGTCATTGAAAATAACATTGCAACAAGAAATTAATTGCAAAGAACGTTTAATATGACAGGGGACTACATAAAATCCTATTATATTTCTCCACTATCCTACTCAGTAGTCTGTACTACTGCTATACTCAAAGGCCAGGGCAGTCTCCCAGGGTAAATTGCTACATTAGTTTGACATTTCTGGCTCCAATTAACCTTATATTTGAGCTATTTTCTGAGGGTTTTTTTCTTTTTTTTTTTAAATCTGTGATAAGGTTATGTTTTTCTATTAGAGTTTCAATTGCTTAATGGCCTGTTCCTGATGCCAATCCCTCTTTATACACACTATAGGTAAGAAAATTAGGCCGTACTTTGACAATGCATTACCTCCAGGAGCAGGACCAGCTTAGGGTATTCCAAACTCTTCCTGCTTGTCCCTGAGCTCACAGGACAGTGCAGTCCTCTACATTGCACCCACCTGGCTAAGTGTTGCACTGCAGTACAGGAACAAAAGAAGTTTCAGATGTTTGCCTAAACCCCAATCTTACTAAGTTTGTAAAGGAAAAAAAAAAAAGGAGAAGGAAAACAAAACAACATCCTGTTATTGTTATTAAGGGCATCGCATCATATCACACCTAGCATTCTGCAGTTAGCCCAGCTGTAAATGCTAAGGAGATCATGAAGGCAAGTACCAAGAGGGCATTTAGCCAGATGAAAGTCAATGAAGACACCAATACCAAATCTCAGCTGTTGCATTTCTGGACTGATTACATTTTGTATATAGCAGTACAGAGATTTGGAAACAAAGCACAGGTAGCTTAATTAAAATTAACCTTGATTAAGAAATAAAACAATATGCATGTCCTTCTGATCTATACATTAGATCAAAATAGCATGGAAATGAGCAATGCAAACCATTTTCTGAGCAGGAAAAGAGCAGTGTCACAATCTTGCTTATACCTGAAACATGGGGTATAAGTCTTGGTTTGTAATTAGCTGGCAAACAGTTTGCTCTGAGTATTGAATATTCCGAAAACCAAATTCAAGCTATATGACCTATAGCTCAGCAGAACAGTCAGTTCTAATGTTTTAATTGCAATTCAGACAAAACATTCTTATGTTTATGAATGCAAATTCATTAGCCACAAACAACTGCCAAAAAAAAGGCGTTCTGAAACTTTCCCCATGTCAAGGCTATTTACTAGAAGAATTCCAGAAGAGAATTACTTGGGAAATGCAACATCTTAAATGTTATTTTTGCTTTCATATTAATATATTTCAATCTGAAAGAATAATAGCTAGATTTTGCAGATCCACTCAGCTCCAGTATTAGGTGAGTGGTGTTAATACTGCACAAAGCATCACAGAGACAACTACAGAAGTGCGAGAGCTGAGATATGGTTGGCAAGGAAACCACAATTTACAATAGCTTGGATTTTCATATGCAGAACCTACCACACTGTAATGTTAATTATGTACAGCAAGGCAACGCTTTGCTTCTGAAGTCAAGTCACTCCACTGACTATCACATGAGCCAAACTAAGCAAATGCTGTGTACTTCCATCACGATGCAGCATTTATCTGATAGAGCCAATGGAAGTAAATGGCAAAATCTGCTTTTTATTCAGTGGACAAACATCGACACCTTGGGATTTATTTTACTTATTTTAATCCATTCTTAACGCCATTCATGATCCCAAACTAAATGCTATAGTGTAATCTGTATTATGTAATGCGGTCCTCTATTAAAAATAAACAATAATCTAATTTTGGAAACACAGTGAGAAAATAATCATGGCTAAGATTTTCAAAGGACTGATACTTTAGCTGGGTAACTTAAAAGGCAGTGGTATGGTTGAGAACATGGGAGCTCTTGAAATTGCTTAACAAAAATAAGGACACTTATTCAGGCCCCTAAAGAAATAAGTTACAGTTAGATGTGAAGTTTCAGTATCCATCAAAACATCTCGACATGAAAGCAATGCTCCTGAACTATGAAAAACATTCACCTCAAACCTGAAAGCTTGCCCAGGATCTTATTAAAACAAGGCACTTGCAGAGATAATGAACCCTGAAAAAGCCCGTTACTGAGACCTGACACACAGATGTGACTCGGAGCCTAGCAGAGATGTCCAGACTCAGAGCAGACATGGGGCAAATTTCAGCTCAAGCTGATGACAGCAATTGGCTGTTGCTCTCTCCCTTCTCAGCACCTCAAAGAACTCAAATTCCCAAATATGAAAGATACTATTTGGAGAAACGCTCCTAGAACAGTGCCAGTGCCTCCTGAACCTAGTAGTGAGATTCAGATCCTCATAGTAGACCTCAGGTCAGGGCAGATCCTGCCCTGCTCAGCAGAGCTGGCTCTTACGCAATCGGCCAGTTCCCATTGTAAACAATGGGCAAGAGACACTTCATCCATCTGGAGGTTACCAGCATATCATTTATTTATTGTCTTGTCTAAAAATTACCTTTAGAAATATAAATGCTAATTTCACCATAAAAAAAGATTGCAGAGATTCAGGCTGGGGGATGTTTTCTACATTCATTAATGCAAAATCAACTGTTCTGTTTTTCAGGAGCTAAGGATCAAGGACTGTCTTTTACATAATTAAAACTCTGAAATGTTAATATTATCTTCCCAGCACAAGATTGGGAATTCAGGAAACACCTCTCTGAGTATTAATTGTGCAGAATAATATGGCTGTCCATCTGTATGATCTGTTCATCTTTTGATGTTTAAATTGATCCTAGTATTCTGGAGACAGCTTCTGCAGAACTGATTTCCTTGTCTTTATTTTAGCTAGGTTCATTCAAAGGGCAAAATATCTAAGCATTCAGCTTTTGACCCTACTAGCAAATATTTAATGTATGAATTAAACTGGACAGGGCTTTGCCAGAAGCTCTCTTCATGTTTTATTTCTGAAGCTATTTTTACCAACATTTAATCGCTTAAATGTAAGGAGATAAAGACATCTCTGACAAACTGTGTTTATTGAGCTAAATGCAATCAAGGAAAGCCCCTTCATTTTTTTATAATGGGTTCAGCGCACTTTGCATCTCTGGCTTCATTCTGAACACGATGTTACAATCCAAGAGGATGATACAGTAGTTAATATTACCACTAAATAAATGCACAAGTGGATGGACACAGAAGGCAAATTGACAAAGAGATGGATAGATGAACTGAAAACTGCCTTTAATAGGCTCCCATGAAAAAAAAAACAGTGGTGTACAATGCACAATCTCCAGTTACTCTCTTGCCCTTTCTGTGTCTATTTACAAGGGACAGTTCTGTAAAGACCATCAGCAAGCAAACAACAGCCAGGCACCTGACTAAAGGTCATGCCAGCAACAGTAAAGCACAAATTAAAAGGCAAACCCCCCAATTTTCACTCCCTATCCCCAGCCCCACCAACAAGTAAGCATTAGAGACCAGCCACCTTAAATATTCCGGATATTAATGATGATCTTTGAGATGAGTAGCAGGAGGAGGAAAACAGCAAGGAGGAGAAGGTTTTAGGAACAAATAGCCCAAAGGTGGAGAGAGTAGCAGCAGAACGTGAGAATGACAAAATCAGGCCAGTGACAGGTGGAAAGGGCATTAGGAGAGAACATGATCAAGTAATTAGCAGGTGGAAGTGGAAGTTAAGGGTCAAAATCAATCTGTCAAGGGACAACAGGGAGGTATTACCATTGCAACTGATTGACCAATGCAGGAGGAGATCCATAGGCTGCTGGGAAGAAATTGCTGCCAAACATTTATCTCAGCTCTATTCTAGCTGCAACATACTTCAGAACAGCCCAAAATTGTACTGCATATTCAAAATTGCTGTTTCTGCTACACTTGCTCCTTTCTGGGGAGAAAAGAGGACTTCCACTTTGATCCCAGTATGCAAAAGATGAATACATCTGAACAGAGAGACAGGCATTACCCAAACTAATTCCAGTAAGGAAACGATGTGTTCAAACATACTGGCCTGTTCACATCATTAACATCTTGGATCCTTAAGTTTTTTTCTTTAAACTTCTTTTTATCAAGACTTGCCATAGCAAGTGGAGCAACATAATGCAAACAGCTTTAGACTCGTGGGAGATTCCAACCTCCTCACCCTTCCTCCCCCCCCGCATCTGAGATGAGGGGAATCTGTACACTCTTCTGATTTCAACAACACAACTGAGTCTCTGTCCTTCTGAAACACCCATCCTTTGATGTTCAAATCCACCCTCAAGTACTGGAAAAAGCATTGTAGAACACATTTCTTGTCTTTATTTTAGTGAGGTTCATTCAGAGGTCAAATATCCAAGTATTCAGCTTCTGACCCTAGTTAATCTGACCAGCAGGAAAACTGTCTGTAGTGAAGTGACAGAATGGCAAGTGGTGAGACAAACTTCCCCACCACATGTCCTACAGGACACACTGTTGTCAGATTTTCATCTACCATCAGGGAAAGCATAGTGTTGTAGCAAGTGAAGCCCTCCACCATGGTCCAGTCTCCCCTTGCTGCCCCTGCAGAGGTCAATAATAGTGGTGATTTTTGTCATGGGATAGTGATCTGTAATTTAAGTGGGGGCATTCATCATTCAGAAGTCACAGTTGAACAAGCTGCTCAGTGATGACCTTAGGGCACTCTCAGCCACAAAACCAGACTCAAATAGTGAGCCGGGGATATAAATGCTCATGTTTAGAGACAAGTGTTTACACTCTCTCTCTCTCACTACTTCTACTGCTTAATAGATGGGTTGAGACCTCATATGCCCTTCAAGAGTCTATAAAAGCCTACATGAGCTTCAGCAACCCAAAGAAAAAAGAGACTCTGTTAAATTAGTCAGCACTGATGATCCGTTCACATTCACCAAAAACAGACACAAAAAAAATGTGTCTCAGGCAAAACTCTTCAAGAAAGCAAGGATTTTTAATGGAGGAGAACTCTAAGTCAGTGAGACACTGAGAATATTTCATGGCCAGCTCAGCATACATCAGACATCTTTTAATAGATCATCAAGCATCTTTATGACTGTCTAGTTACCATGCCCATCTAATTACCTACTGGAAAGATTCTATCCATCATCTACTGTCTACCTCCAGCACAAACAATGCTACTGTCCGCTCCAGTTTCTCAGTCAGAGCAGACTGCCAGGAACAGTAGCAACAATGACATCCCCTTCTGTCCTCACAGGAACTGAACACAGAAATATAGCTGCTGGGATTCTTCTGCACGCTTTTGCCAGGTCTGTTGCCAGGCTCTAGCTGGAAGACAGACTGGAACCAGAAATGGCTTCATAAAGAAAAAGTAAAAAAATGAAAAAGACCCACAACAACCAGATGTGCCCAATAAATGAGAGCCTCTCATGTGGCTGAAAGTTTCAGCATTTTGTGACAACCAGCTTCAGTAAAAATATATAACTCTAAGTATTTTGTTCCTGCTCTGACTCTTATCCTTTCACTCATCTATGCTTAAGCATCCCTTGCCTAAAGAGAGATGACATTAGTTTCCAACACCTCGGTGGTTTTGTGAGGTTTAACCCAAAGCAGATTGAGACCACGGAGTGTTAGGCTGATGAGAATTTTTAAAGCTTTCTTACTTGAGAAAAAAAAAAATAATAATAATAAAAAAAAAAAATATATATATATATATATATATATATATTCCATCCATGGGTAGAAGATTGAGAAGATTGTCTTGAAGTGGCAGCATTCAAATGTTTGGAACCAGCTGAACCCTGCTCTGTAAGGCTGTTCTCTGGCTCAGCTGGCTCTGAACAATCATGCTCTGCAATCACCTCTTTTCATACCCATTACAAAAGGTGAGCAATACTTACTGGTTCAAGCAGGGCCAAGGGCTGACATTAAGCAAATTTCAAGGGTTATTTGAAGTTAATTGAGTTTAATCATGTAATGATTTTATAATTAGTCATAGTTCCCAGTCTCGCACTGAAAAAGTCACATTTAAGAATTATTTAAAAGAAAATTAAAAGCAATTTAGAACAAGCGAAGGGAAGCTACATTCCATGATTGGTGGGACTGGGTGAGGTGATCACCAAGTGCTGGCTAAATGCACTAACTGCTTCAGCGCACTCAGCCTCTGCCTTTAAGTGCAGCAAGCTGAAATCCCAGCTGGGGATTTTCACTAAAGCTAAGGACAGCAGTAAGTTTCCAAATGTTAGTCGTGCTGACTTAGAGGTATTTCTCACTGGCAATGAGCTGGGTGGATCCTGCCCCAAGGGAAAAGAAACTTCAGAGTTTTTCCACCTCACTGGAGCCCGGTCCACCTCGCTGGTTCAAAGGCAGGCAAAGGCCAGGAAACCATATTTATGTATCCTCAATATCCGAACTTGTCAGAGGAAAATTATTACCCTCTGTTATATACAGGAAGGTAAATCCCGCAAAGATAGGTATTCTCAAAATTCAAGCTGGCGAATTTGAAATGCTATTAAAACGACAACAATAACAAATCATATGAAAATGGCATGCGCAACAATAAATGAGTTGTAAAGAATACTAACGTCAGTGAGTTCAGCGAAGTGCTCACGACAAAGCACCACCTATTGTATCTTCAACTCTGCAACACATTCAGGACAAGTGGAACACAACACTTGGAATGCTGGATATGTATTTAGGGATAAGGGAGACGAAACTTACACAACATACAACCATCTACCTGCTTAGTAATTAGCACTTCAAGGAGCCACACGACATTAAAATACAGCATATAAATTGTGTGGATCTGCTGTGGGTAAAAGAATGTGCATGTTTCTCTTGAGGGTGGAGGCAACATGCAAACCAGTTCTGAATCTATGTGTACCATGAAAATCCATCCTCTGACACAAAGTCATTATACTCCTAGGAAGAGAAAAAATAGTGCTTCCAGAGAATAAAATCCTTGGGTATGGCTCCCACCAATGCTGCCCCAACGTGCAGAAGTAAATGGCACTACTGGACCCACCAACAGTTGAGATTTTGGGGGTAAAGGGCCCATGTCTCTCCTCTGGCCTGGCTCTTCCCCCTGGCATCATCTCCCACCAACCAAAAGGAAACCCAAACACAATTTATCTGTGCAACTGAACAGCCTCGTGAGGATGCTAACTGGATCTGTGTCTGTCCAAAGGCACATGAAACAGTGTAAGGTTTCAGACAGGTTCACACTCTTTGATGTGGCATGAACACATGCACTGTGTGCCACAAGCATGGTAGTGCTGCCACGTTCAGGGCAGTCCCCACGGTGTACATGATTTATCTGGATTTAAGAAGTTAAGCATTTATAAGCAGCACCGCAGTAAAGACGCTTATTACCCTGCATAGGGACATAATTATTGATAAAATCCTACTTTTTCTCATCACCCACTGATAATTCTTCCATAATTGTCTTGCTTATTTTTAACAAATTATAGAACTGACCTGTTCCCAACTACTTGGGGATAATGAACCACAGGAAGCAGGACTAGCTGGGACAATTCCTTTCTTTTGAACACTGAAATTGCATGGAAAATTCAGCCAAGGAAAAATAATCGGACAAACAAAAATTCAGAGCAAAAGTGAAAGTGGAGTGCAATATTCTCCAACTCCAAATCCCTCATAACTAAGTTGAGCTTTCATTAAAAATAAAAATTTTTCAAGTGGTACCATCCTACTTTTAATTGCAAACACACATCACAAGTATACGTATTCCAATTCGAAATGACTGGTTCTGCTTTTACTGAGCAAGAAATTATTTCAGTGATAACACTATGAGACGAGATATTCAGAACAGCCCAGTAAATACTAGGCCTTCATCCTTTTCCACAAAGAAATGCCTTGGAGGCAATGCTCTGCAGGACCTGAGCAGTTACAAAGGCTGACAGTGCTAGTGCCTGCCCAGTACAGCACAACACACCACACTGCTGAGTGCTGCCTGATGCAAAACCTTTGGTCCTTTCTGAGAATGAGAGGAACAAGAGGCCTGTGAGATAGACCAGTATTTAGCAGGGGCCATGCAATGGGACCCGCAATGTGCCCCATGGGTAACCGTATCAGAGGCACTCTGCTGGTGGCTAATTCTTTCAGAGGATGTCCACCTCCCAGGACAGTTCAACAGCTAATGCTTTAACTCCAAAAAGGGGGGGTTTAAAATGATAAGCCTAACAAAGGCTTCTTTCCATTTGAAACACAATCATATCCACACCGTTCCTACCTTCTCCCTACAGCCATAAATAATATCAGTGTATTACTTAATGATATGACTTATTTATTATTTATTTAAATGATTAATGTAGAGCCTATAGCCTTAACAACTATAATGATAACGATTCAAAAACCAGAAGCAACATGAAAAGGAGATGCTTAAATAATTAAATGCCTCCCGCCTTTCCCGAAAGAGAGCTGAGGAGCAGCGTGCTTTTCTTTCTTTAGGTTTTTAGTTCTCCTACAAGTGAAAGGGCAGAGTGCCATTGGCTAAATGCTAGCTTAGCAAAGGAAAAACAATAAATCAGAATAACCAGTGTTACGGAAGCCCTAGTCTAGCATTTCCCATCCATGTATCTCAGAGGAGGGTAAGTACCACAAGACCTATTTTACAGAAGGTGAAACTGAGGACATGGAGGCGATACAAACAATCCACAGTCACCCAGAAGTTCACTTGCAAAGTTGGGCATAAATCTCCTTCTCCTCCATCTGTTAGCCCAGACGTCATCCACTAAGCCATACTGCTTTCCCATTCCCTCTTCTTGAGCTTTTTCTTTCAAGTCTTTTCTGAATCTACCATGTTTCTCCTTTACATCCATCTTTTTTTTCCAACCCCTACCTTTAAGCATTCCTCCTCCCCGGCAGTCTTTCCTTCCAACCTCACCTCTCCTGGCATTCACTTTTTACCCAGTTTCTTCAAATAGGTTTTATTCTCTGCAACTAGATAAATACTTGGCAACTCACAGTGCAAGTGGATAATTGAGCACAGTTGTAAGTGGATTATCACTGAAATGACTGATTTTACACAATACAAAAAGCTCAAGGCAGCAACAGGGTGCTTTGCAATTCAAACATTGTAAAGAGAGTGAAAATATTTTCAGGTTTCATTTTAAAATTTTCTAAACGCACAATGGAAACCAATTTCCCAATGGCAAGGCATAAATACACACTGTAAACTCAAATCACCAAATGTTTGCCTGGTTGTATTAAGGGGAACAGATGGATTATTAGAATCAGATTTTACAATACAGCTGGAGCACTAAAAATAATCCGAAATTTTTGAAGACGTTCTAGACTACTCTTCAAACCAACAAAAAGACAGAGGTGCCCTGACATCAGTCTTGACATGTAATGGAAGAATTACTGAAATAGACTGACAAGTTAAAAGTTAAAGTTATAAACCATAAATACTTAAACTCAGGGATCTCAAAGTTTACGCCTAGATTGTGGAATATTCATTGGAATGGCTTGGAGAATTCATTTGTGGTTTTGACGGGTAGCTTACAAACCCAACAGCTTTTTAATCTAGAGATCCTCTCTGTTAGTTTAATACAGAACTAGCTCATTAGCTGAAGAATTTTGAGTTTTTCATTGATTTAACTGAAAGTACAGATAGCCTACAGATGTTGGAAAGATTTTGTTGGTTTTAACGTACTCGAGACACTGGGGTCATTTGATAAAGCAGCTCAATATCCAACCCTACCAAAAACTTTGTGTGACCTTGGAAAAGTCATTTAGGTCTACTCATCTGCATTAGGAAGCACATCCACCCACATAATGCAGAGACAGAGACGGGCACCAAAAGAATGGGGATGCAGACCACCTAAATAATACATTACGATATTACTTTCTCCCACTCTTCATCTCCTCTATTGAGGATTGCTCATTCGATTCTGCATTATCTTTATGGCATAGACTTTTCTCCCACCTCCAATGGGATCCCAATTTCATATGCAGTCTTGGAGTACTGCATTATTACAAATAAAAATACAAATTCCAAATTGTTATATTTATCTCATCACGGCGGCATATGTTTAAAAGATGTAACTGTCACAGCGAAACAGCTCACAAATAACCTGCAAACCAAGAAGGAAAAATAAATAAAATGCTTTGTTAGAAGTTGTTCAAGGAATGATTCAAATCCACAATCAACGTAAGAAAACCACAGTCTGCTCAGTGACCCACTGAGAACACAAAGATATATGAAGTTTGAATGAAAAAATACACAACTTAATCTGCCAAACTACTTTCTTTATTCTCAGAAAGACCAAATAAAGGAAAGCATTTGTGAATAAGACTATTCAATACTGGAAGCAGGTACATGAGATATGGTGGACTGCAAAAGCAGACTCAGACTGCTGGAGACAGGCAGTCGCAACAATTTCCAGTGTCAAAGAAAAATCTGGCACCTTGTTAAATATTAATAAGCTGTCAGGGTCAAAATGTTTAGGTCCTCCCAACTCAATCACTTTCATTTCTACTTCTCAGAAGCCATTCAATCGGAAATACCCTTTCCTGTCTTGCCCCTCCTCATCCTGCCATCTCACCCAGAGCCATGTAAAATCAGATGAATATGGACAGTAAATGAGTTGATAGCCAAATGATGCTTTTGTCTCCCCTGCCTTTGTCATTATGCATTCTGTTAGTTTTAGTGAGGCACAGAAAACTTAAATACAAGAATGAGAACAATGCAAAGACTTAGTTTAGCAAATCTCTGCCACATTTTCTGCAGGTTAGTGCTATTGATTACTGACACCTAAGGGTCTGACACATAATCGATAGACCTCATGACCCACATATGTGACATGGCCTGTGGGGGCTTTAGAAACAAGAATGAACATGGCAGTTCCATCTGAAGCTTTTCATATAATATTTATTTATTTATTTGCAGGCAAAGCTGTTTCTGCTTAAATTACTGTCATGGTGAAAACTGGTGTCAGAGGAGAATGCTCATCTCTTCTCCTGATACCTGAAGACCAGAACAACAATAATAACTGTCAGTGAAACAAAAAATCAAACTCTACATCAGTAATCTAGGAGCGAAAGGCTCCCTTCCCTCACAAAATTATCTCTCCACAATGAGAAGTAGTCACCTGAAGAACTACTTGAATAAGAGACAGAAGGTGACTCACCAGCTTACCTTCATGTTTATGCAAAGCACCAGAGTAGTGCAAATCAGCATGGAAAACATCAGAAGATCAGAGGAGCTCTCTTCTGGTGTACAGTCCTCAAAGACAGATGGTGAGCAGAGCTTTCTCTCTCACCAGTTTGCAGAACACCACCGCCTTCTCTAAACATAAGTCTTTGTCTCTCCATTATCTTCACTGAATACAAACTGGTCACTCTGAATAATGTCCGGGATTCAGGAGCTACTTCAGATGTGCTCGACTGAAGCACTGATTTTGCTGAGATTTCACACTCCCAGAACTTTCCTCTCTCAGGTGACTATTTTACTGTCTCAGTGCTGAATTCCCACTTAGGCAATCTCCAAATGAAGGCAAAAATATAAAATTTTCCAACAGATTTTCAGATATTACTAAAATTCTTCCTCCCATTTCTCCAGTTCATTCTATCAGTTGGTCACTAACCCCAGTTTGTTTCTACCTTGTTGGTTTTTTTTGTTTTGTTTTGTTTTTCACTGTCTGAAGTGCAATCACTCTAAGTCATCAGTCATTACAGTGTCAATGCAATATTTTAAGACCAGTTCATACATATGAGCCACACTCCTGAATGAGCAAATTCATGCCAGAATAGCCTAGATTTCTTCATAAGTAAGCAATGGCTTTTACACGTCACCTGCCTTTTTACAGCAAGCAATATAGCCTGCTATCAAATCAGGCCCCATGAATCACTTGGTGGGGCTCTCTGAGGCCACAAAAAGCATCCTGCTGTTCTCATCCCTGGGGACTTTTTGCCCCACTTCTGTCACACAGACACTTTCCAGGCATATTTTGAAGGAAAGTATGTTTCTGACCCAAAGCTACATGCACTTTCAGTGTTCCTTCCAAATCACAAGGAATCACACTTCTGGAGCCAGAGACTTCCCTCTGATAGTGAGTATTCAGGACAGAAGCTAAAATCTCACAGAAATCCTTTTGTATATTAACTGCCCTCCAAAGCACCTAATCTTGAGATATCAGTCAGCAAAAGTCAATTGAGATGCTGTTGACAGGTCATCTCACAGTCCTATTCACTGTGCCAGCTTCTGCCTCATGCTGGAAAGATTTCAGTTCTTATGGATTCTTTGTCAACGTGAGCAAAGTTCTTATTAGGCCAGTGAAGCATGCATTCCCTAATGCACGTACCATGATGCACTGTGTGTTGAGAAAGGGCAAAGGTAGCTTAAGATGGAGGAAAAAGAAAGAGGGAGGATGACCCACACTCACCTAGTGATCTTAAAGCCCCTTCAGTTCTACAGTGGTTCACTACAGATCTCACTTCTCAAAACAGTAGAGCTTCCACATGCTCAACAATACCAAGCAAACCTGGGCAACTCAACCCTTTCCACTTAGATTCCTTCCTGAACATCTAACTCCAGCACTGTTTTGCCTCCCCTCAGTAAAGCACACTGATTCCTAATGCTGAGCAGCTTCACACCAGTGCTGTGCTCCACCCCATAGCATATCATAGTTAAGCGGAGGTGGATTCCACATTCTTGGTCTGTGAATTGGTCAGAATCCTTCAGGATGAAGAATACCACATATTTTACCCACACCTATTTCACACAAGCTGACCTCCTAATTCTTTTTCTCTAGTTCTCAATTTTTGCAAGACACTGTTATTTTATGGAGAGCTGAAAAATACCCATAAGTAAGTCAGAGGCAAATAATAATACCCATTCAGCGCACCGCTAGAAACCCTACGAAGATTTTTTTCTTTCCACAAGACCCAGCAATATCCTGCATGAGAGGTGGCCCGCTGCTATCATCTCAGAGGTACAATCTTTTTTTTTCATCCTACCTGCTGCAAAAAATTCTTCATCGCCTCCCTGTAAACACTATTTCTGTTTTACTCTGCTGTGCCGCTTGGGGAAACACGCTGCTGGGTGCAGGATCTTCCTGGTATCTATTTTACGCCTCTGGGAGTTTTCCAGCAGCCAGCAATAATATGAAAGATCACCACAGACTGTGATGTGACCAATTACAGCAGACAGCCGTTATTTATAGAAAAGTCAGCAGCAGTGAAGCTTTAACACCAGCCAGTGCACCCCTCTGCTTCCCATCACCTAGTGTGTGTGCTGGCATCCTGCAGCATCCTGAACAGCAAGGATTTTTAAAGCAATTACCTTGCTACCTCACAGAACTGTGCAGATGCATGGCATATGCCCACAGGACAATGAAGGCACAGCATTTTACATGCATGTGATCCTTGAGATGCCACTACATATTTAATTTTCATAAATTGTTGACCCCAGATGTCACTTTCATTCCGAAATCCTTGTCCGCCTACTCAGTAGCACAGCACATTAGGGCTCAGCACAGTCAATGTACATAAGACCCTGTAACACACACCATCCTGATTCCTAGCTGTTTGGAAAGTGTCTCTTACTCCCTCCACACCTTGCCATAAAGTCTGTCCAAATACTAAAGTACACAGGAGGACACGCTAGCTGGGTTTCATTCTGAATTACCCTTATCACGATATAAACCAGAGTAGTTGATACAGTTTTCATTCTGTTGCTGCAATCAGAGATGGAAAAATCGCCAAAAAAGCTAGAAAAATCAGAGCAATCGAGTGGGCGAAACTACTTACTGGGGATATATCTTGCCTCAACAAATCCCTGCTATAAGACAACGGTGATGGTCCCTAACACGTAAATGCCTGCTCTCTGAGCTGACACAAGATAAGAGAAGTTTGGGTGCTCAAGTACCTGACATGAGTAGCTGTAGAAATATGGATTCAAGATGTAATTTTTAATTATTTTTCTTCGTGAATTTTTCATACGCTGTAAGTGCAAAACTGCTCACAGAAACTGAGGGGAAAAGTTCACGGCCTCTTCCTGAGGTGAGCATTTACAGCTGAGCACAATGCAGAATGAAATGCAATACTGCCATCTACTGCCTAGACTCAATAACATCTCCTCTCCATCTGCCACGTTCAGCTGAACATGAGATCAATGTTTCAGGACACAGAATCTTTTAATCATAACAAAAACGTGATCTTGACTGATCCAAGGTCGCATTACATTAATACGGTCTTCGCAGCTTTTTTAATAATACAATTAACAATTTCTGCCATACCATTAAAAGAATTAGAGACCAAAAAGCTTACGGGGTATTGACCTATTCAGTTTCAGTTTTTAAAACAACCTCAAAGCAACACAGACTTCTTCTCTTCCCACTACCACCACCACCTTTAAAATCCCAGATACATAATCCTTAGCTGTGTTTTCTATTTGTTTTCATGGATATTATACTTTTAGTAAAGACTTGGTTAGCTGCTTTTATCTTGTGAACCAATAGGTCAGGTTAGAACAGCTTATGCTACACCAAGAAGAAAAACACCACCATTAATTAGCAAGTTTGATACCACAGTTTGATGCAGAAAGAGCCTTACCTTCACTGTGATGATACAATTCACTACCAGCCCATTCTCCAAGCCAACATTCTCATTCTCTTAACCTGTCATCTCCCTAAGGTGCATCTGTGCCTCTGACTTGGAAAGCCTTGAGGGAATTAAAGAAAGCCTATAGTACATCCTGGGTAATTTTTGCTTGCAGTAAGTCCGCTCTTTAGCACCCGAAGTACAAATTCAAATGGCATTTCTCAACAAGTGGTACTGTCAGTTGGTTACTAAGCTTAGTGTGAACATCCTTGGGTTCAAACTGCTCTTCAGTGGCAGTGCAGTGCGGGATGATGTCTCCCATGAATAATCCACCACCAGAACGCAGTGAGGTTCAAATTACTCAGAGGCTGTGGCTAGAAAGCTGGGTCTGATACACACTGATATGGTTATAAAAGGAAAGTTAGCATCAAAAAGCAGCAACACAAAGTCGCACCCTTCATGAGTTCCACAAAGACTTTAGCCAAAATGGCACTCTACCATATGCCTTTATATCAGCTGAAATCTGTTCTGAGTTCAGTGGGGTTTTTTCTTCTAATGCATTATATACAAGAATTTGCAGTCTGTCTATTTTTAAAGAAAGAGAATCCTGGGTAAGTAGTTTTGAGTCAATTGCAGTTACTGGCAGGGTTTTGTGATGAAAAATAAACATGTCTGAAGCTCCACACCTACTCCTGGGTAGGATACAAAAGAAGAAAAGCAGAACCGCGCATGTGCATGAAAAATTGCAGATGAAAACAGGGGACCATGTAAAATCTATAACAACAATAAAGAACACAGCTCAGCTCATGTCATCACCATATGAGCTTATTGTCCTGGGCAAGGGTTCAACAATGGATTTGGCAAAGACGATTCTTTCTGATCAGCATTACATCAATCCACAGCTACAAATATACCGAATAATCTAGCATCAAAGCTGTCAGGGTTGTATTACCCTGCACTTCTGGGTTCTGAGCAGCAGAATACTGCCTGCCTCCTGGATTTTTAACAACAGTGGCTTTTTCACTTGGCTAAGACAGGCAAGAATGTTTGTCCTGACCTTGCTAAGTTGAGAGGTGAATTATCACAGTATGTCTCACCTCCCCTTCAGATCCCATCGCTGAAATGGCAGGGGACAGGGAATCACCTCTGTCCTTGTAATTATGCTGCATCAAAGAGACTGGTTGATCTGAGAGAATGTCACTGCAAGGCTGTGACTAGGCAAAAATAAAAATACAGAAAAAATCAGGCACTTCTACTGGTTCTGACTGATGTCAGCTCAGCCTTTGGTAGAAACTAGCCTTCCTGTTCCCTTTCGGACTTCACTCTGAGCTAAGGCTTGTAAGTCAGAAGCCAGGCAAGGACAGAGCACAGCATGGTACATCCGTCTGTTGGAGGCCAAAGGCTCTCTGAAGCTCAGTCTCAGATACCTCAGTTAGTAGAAAGACATAAGGCTTCTCCCTCCCACCCCCAGCATGGCAGAGCAACATGCTTTGCCATCTATTTGACAACTCACAAGGATATTACCTATGGAAGTTCTAATGTCTTTGATGCCTTAACTGTTCAGGCAGGACATGCTAAATATCATCTCACAGAAACTTCTGAAGTCTACAGGGAGCAAAACCCCTTCTTGACCTTTTCTCTTGCTATTTTGCTGGTTTTGTTCTGTGCTTCTCAGAGGTGTTCCATTCCAAATGCACAAAAGAGGTCAAACTAGCAGAGGTGGCTTGTGCCAAAGGCTTTGGCTTCTACCAAGAGACACTTGAAAAGAAAGACATTTGTGCTAGTGACATAGAGCAAAGAGGGACAATACGTCTTTTACTCCAATTGATTTACCCACCAACCTTCTACGCAAACAAGGATAAAAGCAGCATTCGAGTCCACATTACAGCAGATGGGCTCTGCGTGCAGCACGAGAGAAATAGCTTTAAAAAAAATATTGAGCCAGCCCCAAGATCTGGAGGGGATGGGAGAATCAGAAGGCTTTTTTACATTGCGCAGCTTGAAGATGTCATTTACCTAAAATGCATCTTAGTTAAGATAGTTATCAAAAGGGGACCTGCCAAGCATCGAGCAACTTAGAAAACTAGTCAGTTAAACTCACCTTTTTAGGAACTGTTTTTCTCTCTCCTCTGTGCACAAATCTAGGAGGGGATTACTGGTTCTAGATATAAAGACAGAAGGTATGTTGCACATCTGTATCTCTTAAAAGCAGCATGCAACTAATGCCATTAAGCCAGGGCCACACTGCTTACCAGAGCACAAATAGCTCCCAAAGTGTTCCTCCACTCACGGTCACTGACCTTTAACACACCACAGCACAGAGAGGCTGAGCTATTAATTTACAAATCAGATACTGTTGAATGAATACCGACATCCCCAAATGTATTCATGATGGTGAATTCAACCTCTGATCTCCTCCATGAGAACTAAAGAAAAAGTTCAACTTCATGCAAGTGTCAAGTGGCTGGGAGAAAAGAATCCTTCCAGATGGGGGTTATTGATCTTCCAAAAATGAAGTCTCCATTTTAAATTAAAACCAAAAACACTGTTTCAAAACACCATCACTAAAGTAAATAAATAAATAAATCAGTAAAATCCTTCAAGGCATAAAAATTCAATAAAGCAAGGATAAAGTCTAAGGCAAATAGAGAAGATTAAACAGAGACTTTACCATCAAATCAGATAGCAAGAAGAAACAAATTGAAAAGCAGGCTAATTACAAACTTCTAATTTTGTCTTCTGTGTACCTAAAATTTTATTGCATACTTGTCCGTGGCAAGAAATACATAAAGAAAGGCCTAAGTTAGTACTAAACAACTAGCTCTATCTGGGTATGTATCTACATCTCTATATATTCTCTGTTTATGCAGTTGAGTGACAAGTTAAACAAAAGAGAAATTCTGTTTGGACATGTTAATTTCACTTTTTTCTGCAACATCCTTGATATGCTAATGGCAAAAAGGATAGAGTTAGGTTATGAAGTTCAGACTGTTCTACACACCCATCCCTTCTTTATCTACAAGGCACAAAATATGATTTGAACAACACTAAACAATTTCAATTCAGAAATTAGCAAATAAGAAGTAAAATTAATCTGCATTTTCTTCTTTCTTAATATGCTTTTCTCTCCTTTGGAAGAGTTGCAGAAAACAGTAGGAAAGGAAGAAACTTAGCCTTTAGGACAAGTAGAGAACATCTTTACTTTTCTAATGCTGAGAACATTCTCAGCATATTACGTGGCAGGTGTTATTACATGCAAAAAAAAAAAATAGCAAAGAAAATACTCAGTAGTGCATTGAAGCAAGGTGTGTATTAGAACGACAAGGGTCAAAAGCAGAAAATGAGATGCCTAAATTATCTATGAAACAACAGAAACAGAATTAACCACTGCTGAGAATCCATGGCACAGTCCTATCCAGGCTTCCCAATGAGACATGAGCATGAATGGACACAAGCTGGGTGTAATTTGAATTTGGTGCTACTCCGTGACTTCATCTTGGCTTCACAACTATTTGAAAACCACTGCCTCTAGGCCTATTCTGTTCAACCTCCATAGATGCAATGAGACTGAGCAGCAAACACAAAATGAGCTTTACTGCACCCTAATCCTCCTTTCTCTTAGCAAGTAACCCTTCTCTGGAGAAGTCAAGCCAACCAGTGATGTGTTTAAATCTTGGGCAGTGTCTCAAAACACCTAAGACATGACAACATTAAGCTATCTAACAGTGCCATCTCGTGGCAACATTAAGATGATGCTAGATCAACTCAACATTCCAGTAATACAGCGCAGCCATTGTGCCCATTAAAGACAAAATATTGAAACAAACACCTCTTAATTTCACTGCATCATATAAGTCTCACAGTGCATGTTCACCATTAAGAATGCCACAATGATTTACAACTATACGTCTCAGCAGTCAGGAAATGCTAGCATCCCTGTGCATCCCTCCCATGAACAGACATTGACCTTCTTATCTCCTAAGCAAAAATGCCATCATGCCAAGACAGCTCTGAGAGAGTACATTCAGAAATAATTTAAATATAATATTTTGAAAATCTAAATCCAATAACTGGAATGCTCATTCAAAACTCTGCCAACTTTCACAGTACGCTGAAATCATTTGTGCTTTCTCTATTACATTCTCTTATGACAGTGAAGATACTACACCCTCTTAAGTCCTTTGGACTGCCAAGATCAAAGCTTCTAAATGAATCAAATACATTAAAGCACAAATATCAACAAAAATTAATAAATATTCAGACTAATTGTTCCGTAAGCCCACATTTATGAAAGAATGAAGAGCAAGCTTGTACTCTCCTGCAGCCCATCAACCTGAAGATGAAGTTGGTCTTAACTGTATTCTCCTATTCTCTTTGAGACAGAAGAGCCATTGGAACATGACTAAGGCTGGTACACATTTCAGTGTTTTACTTTTCTTGACAAAAACTTGTAGTTTCCAAATACAGCTTTTGATTTCAATATGCCTCAGACACATGGTTTACTGAACACCTGGAGTTACTTGAATATATGCTTAAAAGCTGTGTTGAACCTAAGGTACTGAAACAAAACCAGCATTACAGGATACATACAAGGAGTTATGCAATAAAGGCAGGAAAAATTTATGTACCTATAATATGTCTACAACGTCCGCCTAAAAAACTGCCTCCCTGGCAATACTGGATTTGTTTCTGGAAAGAAACAGCTACCACTCCTTCTAAGACATCTATTTAAGAATTTCAGGCTGCTAAATCTCTTCAGGTTCCTCAAGATGCTAGTGCTGTTCACCACTGGGTTCACCTCCTCGTAAAGAATTCCCCCCAGAACTAAAGATCTGATTCTTAAGAATTCACTTTTGATTATTAATACCATATTCAAGCATTAGAAAATTCTCACTAAAAAGAATTTAATTCACAATCAGTTTTCAGTCAACAAGATTCCTTCATCAAGCCATCAAGTAATCTGGTGAAATCTGTTACACTTCTATGTTAATTAAATAAAATAGAAAAGATCTTACCTGAAATAAAACATGCAATATGTAATCTACACAAAGTGCTATACTCTATAATCACTCATAGAATGATCACAGTGTCTGAATTTAAAGACAATTTAAGGCCTGTAGCTCACCTTCTTCTGCGTACCAAACTTCTTCTGCATTAATGGAGTTTGTATAATCTCCTGTCCACCATAGGGTTTAAGGCAGATTTTTCTGCCAGAAAAGTTCAAATGAAAGCAACTGAAACATCAATTGTTCACTTTCAAAGGAAGGTTACAGCTGTCATTCTGATACCAATGTGTGTTGTGGTATCACTCTTCCATAATGCAGGATGTGGTTTCCATAGAAATATCTTCTTACATCAGTATCTACGAGCCCTCCAATTATTCCCTTTTGGTCATCTCACGCAATCCATTAAAATCTTTCCTGAGCAGGGAAATAACAAGGCTCAATCACTCAGTAAGAAAAAAACAAGGAAAAGATAATCGGTAAAGAAAAGCTTTATTAAAATACAAGACACAGAACATGTTCCTTTACCTGAAAAAATCTCTCTAGTGTTACAAATTACGAACATTCAATTACATTTTATTTTTTTTTTAAACTAGACTGAAATTTTGCTGTATGGTATAATAGTTATGGTATAATTCTGAATCATTTGACAGCCTTGCCTCCAACATCCCGAGGACCTGCTTCTCTTCTTGATCCTTTGCATTGTTGACTATTGCCTTCATCTTGCTCTACGTCCTGCTGCTCAGACTCTGTGAGTTTAGAGTCCTTACTGCTTGCCATCTTCTTTATTTTCCTGTGACACCTCCTGCCTCTTTCTCAACATCAAGAATGTATTCCATGCCCTGAAATTAGAACCAAGAACATCAGATTATACAAAAACAACATAAGCATCGACTTACCTGTGTCACTCAACATCCCCATAAACATGCAAGGCCAAAAAGCTTTGCTGCATTGTTTACAATGAACAACTCCTTTCCTGTTGCTCTGCCCACATTTACGGAAGTGTCAGAATTAAGAAAATTGGAAGTATATGAAGCCTTTATCTGATTGGGTGGGCCTTAGAGCCACAACCACAACATAAAATGTGAGAGTACACCACAGGGGCCAGCACTGCTATGGCTCCCCCAGGAGCAGCACATTTTCACATAAATTTTTACTTCAAAAACACATAAGAAAAAGCTGTTTGGATGCTACCCCTTACCTCACTTTTGTTAATTAAACAAAACAGGGCAGATGATGACAGTACTACATAAAACAATTTAATCTGTTTGATCAAGAAACAGCTATCTCTGTTTTCTAGCAGCTTCCTGACTAGCACTTCAATATTTAAAGCTCCACACTTGAAAGAGTTCCCAAGGCAATCACAATCATGACACAACCTGCAGACAACGTCCAAGTGGCACTAAGCAGATCTAATTTTGATTATTACTTGAAGAGAAAGAACGAAAGGAAGACCAGACAATGCTGAATTGTAGAAAGTTTACTACCAAGACCAAGTGAATGCAGACGCTATGTTACAGGGGAGCACTTAAACCTTAAGAATCTTATTTTTAGCTCCTTAAGGTGAACTGTACTAAAAACCACTGAAAGTTTCATAGATATATGTATACACAGATATTTTATGCATCTATGCACAATCAAACTTAAGTATCACGGTGCTGCAGTTTATCTGTATTGCCACTAGATGCAGCCACATAACCTTGCAAAATTAAGAACTCTAACCTCAAGGCTGCAGAAATATTTTTGGAATACCCAGGACTGTAAAATTCTCACAACAGCTTTAACAGTGTTCATTCCCGAGACTTGGAAAATACAACGTAATACAAACATTTTTTTCTTTCTTTTCTTTTTTTTTTTTTTTTCTTTTTTTCTTTTTTTTTTTTAATAATTTTGTTTCAAAACATTGAAAAGCATCTCCAAGATTGACCGGAATCTAAGAAATCACAGCAGAATAAGACCAGTCTACTTTTGTGATTGTTGCCATAGATCCAGATCATAGCACGAAGCCCTGGAAAATTCTTGTTATTTCCTCACCAAAACTACATAGGCCTAACCCCATGTTTAGGACAAAGAGCAACCAAGGACATCATCCCCAAATTTTATCAGGTATTATCTATTCTGTGCTCTCAACTGGCAATCTCCGGGGTGTGTAATTCACACATTACAAATACACTAGTAGATCCTATAGGTAAACAGAAATAATACCTCTATTACACAATGTTTTAAAATACTATTTTTAATAGAGCGCTGTTTTCCACTGAAGACAGATGAAGCAAAGCGTGTTCAGCACATTCAGTGTAAAGAAAAGTGAGGCCTGGTGAGCTGTGCACCAGAGAAGAGAATATAATTTAAAAATCAGATTTTTATTATGTATTTAAGTACTAACTTCAGTGGCTTTTGCTCTCCTCTGCTAGAAACAACACACCAGAGTTCACAATCTACTTATCAGACAGACCCCCACCCGTCCCTACTACCCCACCTCCCTATCCTGCCGTTTCTGGTTTATAGTTTCCCTTTTCCTTCTTTTTGTAGACAGAAATGCACAGTTTCTATCCCCAAGGCAGATCCCAGGCCTCACATCTATTTCTAACTGACAGCTACTCCACTGGAATTATATTTACCTGGGTTTCAAGTTGTTTCTCTTTGTTTATTTTTGTTAAAGATGGCAAAAAGAAGAATGAAAAAAGAAATGACACTCTCCTCTAGGATCTGATTTCTTTTTGATGATCTGATCATAGTTCTCTTCAATTGCCATTAATAAACTGAACTGAGCAAGACGGATAAAAGGAAAAAGGAACACCAGATTTGTTGTCTTAAAGCATGAGGAACATAAATATAATGGCTTCAGAGAAACTCAGCCTAGGGCAAAATTCTGGCCTGATTCTCCTGTGGGGTTCTGCAGGCAAAATGAAACACAATGTTTTAGCTAAAGGTCCCCAAGCCAGACAAAGAAGGACAGATGTGGGAAGGGGTGGGAGCAATTTGCTCTGTAGCACTCCTTGCTCTGCACTTTCAGAAAAGACCATGTGTACCCTTGTTTGGAATCTAATGCTGATCACAGCTTGTGTGCAGGCAGCAGAGGGGCCTGTCTGGATCCCCAGGCCAGCTGAACAGATTGCATCAACAAGATCCCCATATGAACTGTCAAAAGGGTTTCTACTCTGTTGCTGTCTTTTATGAAGTAGGCAGAAAATGCTCCCAGCAAGAGGGATTTACCCCGTAGGAAAGAATTTTAAATCTTCCAAAAGCCATAATGAAAATGTTTGTGCTTCCATCCAAGAATGATACTGGCAACAAATTGAAAGTAATTAAACACTGCCCCCTGGCCATATACATTTATCCTCTAATAATTTCAAAGATGCAAACCCCTCTCCATAACCCAGACACTGAGCTGTGCAACAACAGTTACTTTGGGCTAACTTCTAACCTGCTGTAAGTGCGCTGCAATGAGAGTTACAGACACTTTATGCTAAGACTGATTTGTTTAATCCCTCTCAGATTCTGTGTAGTTCAATTTCATTACCTCATGCTTTCTAAGAAACATCCTGTTTAATGGGAAAGACCGGTGAACTGGAATGCATACTCAGTGGTTTCACTACCTTTTATCACCACCTAACCTTTGATTTTAACTCGTATCTTAATACAACTATTGTGTCCACATTCATACTTTAACTTACTTCCTGAAAGGGATGATTCCATCAGAATTTTTAACCAGATATTCACTCGCTGACTCCAATCTCCTGGTGCTTCCACCTCCCACAGTCGCTTCTGCTCCTCAGGGTAAGTCTGCAAGTATTTCAGGCAAACTGAACAGGAAAAATCAGAAAGTAAAAAAGCATGAATGAGTGAAAAGTACAATGGAAGGGGGCGTGTGTTCTATCTCTGAAATTCTCTGAGACCTACTTCCATTAGTTCCTTTTCTTCTCTCTTCTCATCTTCCTTTTTCTTTCAGGTGGTGCTTTTAGAGAAAAGCAATGCGGAATGGCCCAGACAAAAACTGCTGCGTTCTGTCTATCTGCTTCTGTTAGGATTACTTCCTCATGAGCACAGAAATTTTGCAAAGACTTCTGCAGGGCCTGCATCACAAAATTACCTCCGGAAACACGGCAGGTTTTATATTAAAAGTAGTGTGTGTTTTTTTGTCCTCAGTACTCCAAAATGAAAGGTGCTTCAGTATCTTCCAGCTTTAACAGATATGAATGCTTCTTTCTGCCTCAGTATCACTTTCCATTCCACTACTACATTCTGCTGCTGCTGTTTATTTATTTCTTTGGATTGGGAAAACAGGAAATATGAAGGACTAACAGAGGAACAAAACAGTTACGTGTGTCAGATGTATGACTGTATTTAGAAACTGTATTTCCATGGACTCCTACCACTGTCTTTACAATGAGAGTTCAATATAATTTGGATATACAATCAATTTTAGGCGTGCTTTTCTTATTAAACTGAAATCCATCTTATACAGCAGTTTCCCTAGGAAGTCTGCAGAGCTAAGAGGAAGAATATGTTACAGGACGTAGCTGAGTAAATAGCTGAAAAAACTTAATGGCCATTTTTAAACTTTCTGTAACCAGCATTCTATCAAATTATACCATCTGCACTAAGCCAGCAATCAGTAAACAGGAATATGACTTTTGTGCTTTCCTCTGACCATTGTACTCTATCACACTGCAGTATGACTTTAAATAGGTCTTTTATCTTCAACATTCAGTTGAGTTTAACAATGGGATGTCAAAACCCAAACTAGTACATACACGTTCTTTATACAGTAATGAACAGAACACTGTCATTAATTTTATCCAAAGGTATCCAAACTAAATTGATCATTCCAATAAAAGCTACTGAAAGTAACACGTATATCAAAATAGAGATGTTTGCTAAATGGCTTTTTACTTCCTTTCAGCATAGCATGCTAGCAAAAACTGTGAACATTTAGAACAGCATTTCAGAGTAAAAGGTTGCAATCTCTAGTTCAAGTATTGGATTGTGATGCAAGTGAAAGAAAGTCAACTCCAATGTAAGCAATATATATTCAACATCTGACTTACAGTACCAGTATTTTCATAGAGACCTCCCCCAGAAAACAATTATAACTATTGATGCCTGCCATAGGAAAAAACTGATTTTACTGGGCAAAGAGAAAGAATGTTGTAAATACTATTCTTTCCTGAATTTACAAATATCAGTCCATTAGGAACCCCTGGTGTACATCTGCCATGCATTCAGACACATTCTGACCATAGATACAGTAAAAATTGTGTTGACATGCATTAGGATATGGATGCAAAGTCATAAATTGATAGAAAAGCCCTCCTAAAAATGACAGTAAAGACTCTATACCATACAGAGAGACTGACTTTTTTTTTTTTTTTTTAGAAGAATGCTCCTCTAAAGGAAGTTTTTACCAATAATGTCATCAGAGATATGTCCTGAAAATTTTACTAGTAAAACCAGAAATCCAACCTGAACATCAAGAAATAAAACTACTAATTGATCTTGTAAAAGAGGCAAGTGTTTAAATATCACCAATAACGACAAAAGTACCGATAAGACTGGATACATGAGAAAAACCCAAGTGTGTAGTTTGTTGCATGTATTTTTTTTTCCTTCCTTAACAAATACAGCACCTACAGGAGCATTATATTCATACTGTAGGCTTGACAACTTCTTGCAATTCTCTCCCATGTGAACAGAGCCTGTAAGTCACCATCCAGGGCACTGACATAGTTCTATTTCTCATAGACAGCAAGATAAGAATGCAAAATGTCAAAAAGGAAGTATGCATTGTAATTGTTTTACATAAATATTGTCCTACCTTTCCTCAGGAAGTTCTAAATACCTGAAGAAAGTTAACTACGATAAAAACAGTTCAGTTCAGACAAGTGCACTGAACACTTACATAGTTAAGAAAATCCTACCGTGACCATATTGAAATTTATACATTATACATGACCCTTACCTAACGTTTCCACATCAAACAATTTACCTTGATACATGGCAGCAGAAATAGGGCAGCTGATCCCCAAGGCATCCTCAGTTTTGAAAGACTGACAGAAATCACGCAGCATTTTCATCCCTAGGCCACCTCTTCGATACTTTCTCTGGACAAATATGGTATCCAAAACTGGCAGCAAGTAACATTGACTGGTAGTACCATCACACAGACTCCCTGAAAGCAAATGGTAAAAAAATATATATATTAATTTAAAAATAAAATTGATATTGCTGCAGTAACTAACTGCAGTGTGATTCCAACCACAAATACTGCCTCAATACCTCTGCATCAAGACTTTTAATACAATCCACTTTTTCTTTATCACAACCCCATAGCAAAATTAAATGAAGGTTTACTTCTGTTTCTTAAGACTGCACTGAGTAGCTTTTGCTGGTATTTGTGAAGCCTCACTTTGATTACACTTCTTCCAGGAAACTAATTCAGCAAAGCACACATGAATATATTTAATTCTAGACTCAGATTTGTCAAGGCCGCAGCTCTCTGTTTTAGCAATAATCCATGTCACACACATTCTCAGCCATACAGCAAGAATATGTAACTACATAACCAATCTACATAACCAATCCACTCACATTCAGGCCTGGTCCAGCCCTGCTTAATCAAAATGTGCACTTAACTTCAAACACACATTCAAGCACATTGCTGGTTTGTGGTGGTGTTTATAACCTTGTAACACATGATGGGTAGTTGTTCTTTTTTCATGAGCCAAGAAATTGAGTCTATCCCCAGTTCTGTTGTTAGCTGAGAACCCAACAGAGACGTTGTAGTCCAGCAGTACTGCACCATACAGTATAAAAACGGGACAAACTTCTCATGAATCAATAGTTTTAAGAATTCCTGCATGTTGCAAGTGACTTTATAAGCTTCTTATTAACACATACAGTCCGTCTACTATAAATCCTTATGAGACTGCTGTGGTGGCAAGTCCAGCAGTTGAGTGATTTATGTTTGTGCTCCTAATTTTGTTGAGAAGACAACAAAAATTTGTAATGTCTAAAGGCACTGTAAATAGAGAAACCACGAAACCATTCCTCACCTTCTCCCTAGAAAACGCAAGAGTTATAGCCTACAGACATTAGAAATAAAATAAACAAAAACCTTTGAAATGAAGGTCGTGTTAATTCTAGTTCCAATCCAACAGCAAAGAGGTTATCATAAGCTAACAGTGGTCCATAGGAGACCACTGGGGTCTGATGCACTTTGTTTGAAGTTTGTTTCATTGCTGAAACACACATACTAAGTCCTGAGGTGAGGGAACAGACAGGGAAAACATGGGCACTGGCAATGGGGATGAAAGCATTTATACAGCCCGCCCTTTGAAAGCCTTTGATCTGCTTGGTTAGGTCACAAATGCCAAATGACCAACGTATGAGACAGCAAAATCATAAACAGATCTTACAAGGGCAGGAAAGCAGACAGCCATTAGCATTCCCAAAGAGCCACAAACCATGGAAAAAAATCCCAACAAAACAAGGTTGTGCACAGTGACTGTTTCCCTGCTGAACAAGTTGACTTGGCACACGCGTGTTTGGACAGGCCTTCTGCAGCCTGAGTGACTACAGACAGGGTGGGGAGGGTTTCTGCTGAACAGAACGCAAGGGTCAATCCGCTGTGTGAATTTATATGTGAGAACGTGTGTGCGACTCCAATAAAATTAAATGAATTCATGTCTTGACTGGTATGTAGTCATTTAATTTTTATTACAACCAGAACCTTCAATCTACCTTGGAAATGCACGTTAAAAACATTATTGCTAGAAAACACAGGGAGAGAAAAACAACTGTCCAACAAGATTCCAGCTAATTGCCTGTCAGGTTAGCTTCAATTCTGATAACTTTTTTTCCTACAAGAAATGTATGTATATATATATATATATATTCTTTTTTTTGTAGAGATAACCAGTTTTGAGATTTTGGCTCATGTAGCTGCTTTCAAAAACAATCTGATAGAGAATTTATTATCATTTTTGATGTATTCTGGTGCTACCCATTGAAGTGTTTGATACTGCTTTTCAACAAACAGCCCCCAAATTCCAAAACCCTCAGTTCTTAAGCAGACTCAGACAGTCCCAGCTGGCTCAGAGCACCCTCAGACTTCCTCACTGATATATTTGCACAGTCTTCTACATTCTCCTGACTGCCACACACTAATGTGAAGGTGGCAAAAAATCCATTTTCAGCAATTAATAACCTTCTGTAGATAAAAATAAAAGGTTTTCAGGGAATTACATAGCCACTTTGCACAAAAAGTAGCATCAATAACCGCAGTCGTTAATCCTACACCACTACCAAAAAATCCCACATGATTTCAGAGGTTTTCATACAGATTTAGAGGATGCCAAGAAAAAAATCTGAAAGGAATACCTGGAAAAAGTATAGAACAAATCTAGAAACTGAAGTATCTATATGAAAGCTTTCTGCAAAGCCACCATTTGCAAAGTAAGTCCCAAGGACAGGAAACTGATTTCCTGTCGTACCTTTAAGTAGCTGCATTCAGTGAGGTCTAACTCATCAGCTGTCTAATATGGAAGCTGCTGACATAGATAAAATTGAAGACATTTATCTTGGCACGTGACAAAGTGTCTTATCAGCCTCATTAGTGGCTTAGTACGTCTCATCAATCTTTAGTACACCCAGTGGTAAATGCTGCATGCCTGTCATTGGATAGCAATAGGCACATACCAGAGAGGTTAGGGTGATGATCTGTGTAGTCATGAATAAATTTTGTTTTAATAAAGGTGTCTAATGCTCAGGAAAACCGATAGCCTTGAAGAATGAGTCTTCTGTTTATCTACACAACAGGTGCAGGACAACCAGTGTCAGCAGTTGCCAAACTGTCTCAAGACAGTGACTTAAACTCACTGCATCCCTGAGCAATGCGAGTGCTCAAAACCATCCATCCATTTTTAGCTAGACTACCAAAACAGATCCAGTTAAGGATGTTCAAAAGATGGATGGATACGCTGAACTGAGCCGAAATCACAAAGTTCACTTTGTACAATATTGTCAAGCTGGTTAACTGGAATCAATGATGTCCACTGAAAATTTAACTTGCACAATGGCACAATAGATCTGTAGCAAAGATAGAAGAGACTCTCTCCTCCTTGGTCATCACTTCTATGATTCACATAGAAAATCCATGTTTGAGATAGCTATGCTCCATGGATTTGTTCTGGCTTATTATTTGTCTCCACCGAAGCATGTTTTCTGCCATACTTTAGATATTGGAAAATCCACAGATGAAAAGTACAGTTGAACGCAACATCAGCATGATGCTCTCAATTACCTACTGGAAAAAATAATACCACAGTTTCTTTTCAGAGGCTTTGCTCCGAAATTCAGACTTAAAGGAAAATGCACTATGGTCATAGAAGCATTTGCCAATTACGAAGAAGCTCAACAACATACTCACAGATACGTACTCGATTCCCTAATCATTGGATGCAGAATGATAGTACAGTAGCACTGTTTCATAACAGTTGAGGTACAAGCTATATCTCTGTATGAAGGATTTCACAGATCCCAAGGCAGATGAAGAGCAGAACAGCTCTTACTGCTGCTGCCCTTTGAGACTCATCAGAGAAGATGTCTTCAGACTGTCCTCCGGAGGCTAAAGCAATTGCCACTTGCACAGCTCTCAACCTGTTTCTTATTCTCCCCTTTTTGACAGATGACTACTGATTGCTGACTTCAACAACACATCTACCTCCACAGATACCAACTTCTCTACATTTAAGCTGATAGCATCAAGAGGACAAGATAAACACAGACAGGTAATCAGATTTTGAAGAACCAGTCACAGATTTGGAAACAGCTGCGTACCTGGAGTTACTTTGATGAAGCCTTTTCCACACTAGATAGCAATACACCTGCTTTAATGTAAACACTCATTTTAATAAAAGCCTTTCCTCAAACTTATGCTGGTGTAGGTATGCATAAAGAATCAAATACAACCTCATGTTTTTCTGAGCAAGTTAATCGACTAATAACAACATCCATCAATCATCATCATTTAAGCCAGGAGCGCCACAATTGGATAAACCATACCAGGATTTAGTGTATATATGTTCCTCTATGGAACCTAGCCACTGCTCCTCCCACATCCAGAAATACTACCATTTCTTGCCTGGTATACTGTCTTCCCACAACAAAGACTCCTTTCTTCTAGATATTGCTGTTTCCGAGATGCAGTTCTCCGTTCTGTAAGCAAGCCTTGCACTCTTTGTTCGTAGATACGCAACCTTCATGTTGGCTGTATTAAAGCACATTTTATTTGAATACGATGCTACCTTAGATCACTCACTGTAACTGAGAACAGAGTTTGGAACCATCATGTTAAAATGAAAGTAACATGGATGGCTTCCAAATTCTGGGAAGGCTGGTTCCCCAGATTCACTCTGAGAGAGATTTGATATAAAAATGTAAATGAGAGACACGATTATTTATACTGAAAGATAAACAAAAGTATTGCACTTCTGGCTACTAGGAGCTAATGGAACATGCCTCTAACATGACCTTACCTTTCATCTTCACTGAGTAAAAGGCAACAGCCTCTCCATTTCTCCAGAGTATCTTGGCACACTCAGTGGCAGAGTGAGGTAGAAAGAATGCACCGTTAGATGAATTCCCTTCCGGCATTCCAAAAATAATGTAGTTTAGAACAAAGAGGACAATCCTTTCTCCAAACGTCTGGACCTTAGTGGAGAAACAAAAACAGACCAAGGAAAAATGAAACCGAAAACTGTATTTTTCCTTTCGTGTACAGTATCAAAATTAAAGAGGCTGTGAGGAAAGAGGTCAGGAAACATGTACCCTTAATCTGGGGAAAGTACCTCATTAATTGGTTCAGATAGAATAACAAAACCAATTCTTCCCAGTGTTCCATCCTTCATCCAGAGGGCACAGAATAATTTACAAACAAGTTATAAAGCTTGAAATATGCCCTGTTGTCACAGAGAAGAATTGCAAAGCACCAGGAAAAGCCTCTCACATGGAGTCACAGAGAACCAGTCACAGATTTGGAAACACAATCAAGGCAATCTAATCCTACCCGAAAGAGAAATAAAGTCAAGATTCAATGAGTTATCCCAATCACCTCTTCACTATTACATGTCTTGCCATGCCATCAAAGAACTTAAGTGGGCCAGGACCTTACAGAGCAAGAAAAGAGAATAAATACAGAGCACAGCATATTGGTCATCAAGGCAAAAGTGGTGCCAACAACATTTACACTGAAAATCAGTGCTTCCACAAAGAATAACAATTCAACTCTGTTTCTTTCTTTGATTTCTGTTTATTTGATTATTCCTCTTCCTGGCACTGAGGGCAAACTAAAACTAAGTGTGAATAAATCCCACAGAATCACATAGTGCATACAGAAAATGGTTTACAGAGGGTAGTGTGCAGGCCTCTCTTCAGTGGGAGATATCCCCCACATCTCACAGGTTATATAAAGAATGAGCTATAGGAGAGAAAAGATCATTACTTATTACTTTAACTGGGAGTGTCCAGGGCAAAGTCAAATGTTTAAAAAGCATCCTCACCGAAATCAACCCCTCTCTAGAAGGGTCAGCAGTTTTTACAACATCTTCAACAGGCCACCATCGCTGGTTCATATAAAGTGCCAAAACTACAAAAAGAAAAGGAGAAACACGTGAACTGCAATAACATAGAAGTCTGATTCTAAACCTTCCCACAAGCAGCCCCGTATCTAGTTTTCCTTCCAGCTGACTCTAGTTTGATCTGCTATGACACAGTGAAACAATTACTATATTTCAATTTCACCTCCACACCCCATGGTATCCAATTTTCAGTTCTGCACATGAAATAGACATCAAGAAACACCAAGTGAAGATAATATTCCTCAGAAATTGAGGCAACTTTGGTATGACAACCTCTGGGCCATATGAATAAAGCATTTCCTGCACAGTATCTATTCAGCAGCATACTGTGGGACAAAGAGAGCTATCTGGCTAAATATTACATTATTGAATTTTCTTTCAGCCTCTGTCCCCCATCCACATGCACACACGCCAATATTGGCAGCCATGCAAGTAAATATCCATATACCAAACAGCTTTTCAGCTACATATGTGGCTCAGTTTCTATGTATCTGTACCTTCAGAGTTACTTCCTAATTCTCTGCATGGACAGGCATTCACAATAGTTCAGATGCATGCAGAGAGGACAAATACACGCACTCCTAAGGCACAATTTCAGGAGTGTTCAAGCACCCTGGTATCTTTATTGTCTTTAATCACAGTGGCACATATCCCTAAAATTTTTATACAAAATGATACAATGCAACAAGTACAATGCACAGAACAGCATGGAGCTCTCATTCCTCCAGTCCTAAGGGAAAGCACTCTCCTCTGGTTCTCTAAGCTATCCAAATAAGGACAAATACGAGAAAGTTAAAAACCATCTGCCAGCCAGAGACAAATTTACACATAATGAAGTGAAATGACTTTAATAGGATTCATCATTCACCTGTTTTAGCCTCAGGTTATACAAATGTCTCTGATGTGCAAAGGTTAGTTTCCCTTTTTGATTCAGAATGTACGAGCTCCCACTGGCTTTGAGGCTGGAGATTCTGCTTAGCTAACTTATATTTTAAATAAATTATTAAAGCATGTGCCAAAAAGCATTACACTTTGCATACTGGTTTAACAATGAAAAAGTATTGCACGCAAGGGCAGATGCTTGCTTGCAGCATCAGGTCCAATTCATTAAACATTATGCACTAACTTGCATGGGAGTTTCATACTTTTTCTGTGATGGATTCAATCTGTTCCCTCAATCCCTTCACTCTGCTTTCAAATGCAAGCAGCCACTGCTCCATTACACATCTATGACACAAGCCAGACAAAGGGAACATCATGGGCCAAAGGCAGACTTTAATTGGAGCAGCACAAAGTCCAGAGATGTCCAACACATGAAGGAAAGGCCAGAAAAGTTTGAAAAAGCTTTGATGAAAATAAGATGTATAACCACATCCTATGGAGCTACTTTTATAGAGCATTTACTGTGCTATTCAATAATTTAAATGTGTGGAGGGGGAACGCTAGTTGACATAGCAACTGTCACACCACATTACTTGAGCAACCTTATCTATATGGATGCCTTTCCTGAAGGAAAAACATTTCTCCAGATTTCATGCAAACATATGTACTTAGCTTTTTGTTATCATTTTTTAAGTCAACATCTGGTCCACAGTTTAATCCATCTAGGCTTGCCCATATTCTCATTTTCATTTTATAGTTAACTTGAGGAATGCTATTTCAAATGCAAACATGCTTTGTGAAAGCACGTGTTCTTTCAATTTCATTTCCTCATCTTATTGTTCTTTCCAAGACATTAGGTTACATTCACCTCATCATAAGAGACCAAGTTAATTACCAATCAGCAAGTTACACACATACCTGCACACTGTGATTCATGATTAACATGATCTTGCTTCTGCAGAACTAAGTTAAATGGCTAAGTCCAACACATTTCAGTTCACAACTAATGTGGTATCTACACGCTCAGTTGTGCAGCTTGCCCTGTGAGCACTAGTTTGCTAAGCCTCACTACTTTGATCAGTTGCAGCGAGACAAAAATATTCACAGTGCTGCAAGAAGTTGATAGCCTGCGAAACAAACAATTCCATACCACTATGAGTGTTTGGAAAGGGTAACTGAACAATAACAAACTGAATTAGGCACTAAGCACAATGCAGTTGTGATTATGAAATGTGTTCTTTTGCTATGCAAACATGGATTCTTTCCCAACCCAAGCCTGGATTATATTTTTACCTTCTAGGTGAAAATACACTGACCAGATGTTCCCACAATGGTGTGCAATTATTCAAATGAAAACTGCACATCAGGACTTCACGGAGTAAAGACAGAGAGAAGCAGAAAAAAAATCACGTAATATCTAGTTTGGTACTTCTTGTTCCGCAGCCTTCATCCAAATAGCTGAAACCCATCCCTCTGTCACAGTCTACATTGAAGGCAAACACTCTACATAACAGATGTAATAATAGAGTTTGTTTAATACATATTGAATCTAAAAGTTCTGCTGCAGCCGTCTTTCCCTTAATTTTGGAAGTAAATTCAGACTGACGGCACACTAAGCTGACCATGGAGATTGCTGTTGTTACATTTATACCTTGAAAAAAGAATGGTGAATTACCCCAACAAGCATTTCAATGCAGCCAAACTCAGGTCGGCTCTGACAATAGAACACACTCAGACATACTACATTAAACTGCATTCTGCAGCACTGACATACACTGAATCACTGTCTGTCCCAGTTCCCTATCTTTAAAACGGAATAAGAGAATGTCTCTCTCTCACTCTCTTTCTCTCTCAGAGTCTTATCAAAATAAATACAATAAAGCTTGGGAGGCATGAAGGTGCTGCAGTAATGGAAGCTACTCAAGTATCTAAGATAGATATCTTTCCTGCAACAAATTACATTTTATTCTACAATTCAAGTTTTACTCAATGATTTGTTGCAAATGTCTTGTGACAAATGTTCCGTGGCATCTAGCAGTTATTGTAAATTATTATATACAGCGCACATGAAGCGCCACAATAGGATATGTTTATTTAGTGTTATAAAGATGTTAATCACCCATGTTATGCTTTGTAAGACCTTACAATACGATTTACATTCTCATAAAAATATCTGAACAAATACACTATCAGAATACTCTGATACAAATAAATTACAAATACAAATAAATTAAAAATGCTCCCAACCAAGACCAAATCCTTTAAAAAAGACACCACTTGTTTTCCCTTTGACATATGCAGGTCATTTATGATACATTACATACCAATTCTGGATAACCTATCTGATCATGATGATTGGATATAAATCTCAGCCTTGGATTCAATCCCTCTTTAACCTACGCCCAAGAATCAAATGTCATCAAACTATAAAGCTCTTCAATGTCAAAGCAGTAGACAGGCTGTTAAATTCTGTATTTGTTAAGAATCTAAACTATTAGAATATTAAACAAATGATTAGATCAGCAGTACTCACTCTGAGACCTGTGGAAATAATTGTTGGAAATAATTACATTATAGAGGATATTATTTCATAAACATCATGTCTGTCATTTTTATCCATGCAGTACTAATCCATTAGTCTCCAATGTGGATTTGACTTGCTATTTGTGGAAATCTTTTCTACTCTGCTTCACTGTGTACATACCTCATTAATAAGCATTGTTCTTACTACTATTATCCAACTGAAGATCTCTGCTAAATTCATTGCCTTCACCTGCATTTATTTAACAGTTCTTTATTTACATGTAGTCATTATGTACCCCCATTCCTCTGCTGCAATCTAAACTAAACGCTGCTTTCAACCACATTCCTTTGAACATGAGTCCATAGGTATGCACAGCTGCACTCAGTGCAAGTTTGGCCTCTGCTGTAGGCACTTCTCTCCTTTATCACACCGGAGCCTATCTCTCTTCAGAAAAAATGTTAATGGAATATATAAATTAATGTCAGGAATGTTCTTCTCTCTCAGTAGTTTTAGAGGGACCATAAAGTCTTTTGACTACACTTTCATCATAGAAAGGTCTCCCACATTCAACTAAGTGAATCACAGCCCATTAAGTGAACCTCCAATTGAAAGTGTATGTAAAAAGAGCTGGAAAACTTTGCAGTTCACCTCTAACCACAGGTGATTTTAATCTGTTTTTTTGCCCTTATGAAAAAAAGTTCCTGATTACTTGATTTGGACTGAACAGTAGTTACATTAACAGTATCTGTTCTAGGACTACAGGATCATTACCTGACGCTCTTCGAAACTGAACACAGAATGTAAAACTTATTAGACTTTCCTTTGTTGTATTATTAAAAATAGAGGCTGTAAAAGCCTTTCAGGCATAATTTACAGGCTACCCATTCAGAAATATATATGTTTTTAGTGACAAATGTCATTACTTTGATGGACATGTGGGAGCTGAAAGTTTAATGGATTAGATGTTAGTAAGAAACTACCATGAGGATGATGAGGCACTGGAACAAGTTGCCTACAGAAGCTGTGGATGCATCATTCCTGGAGGTGATCAGTTCCAGGCTGTATGGGGCTTTGGGCAACCTGGTCCATTGGTTGGGAGGCAGACGTACTCATGGCAGGTGGGTTGTAACAAGATGATCTCGAGGTCTCTTTCAACCCAACCATTCTATGATTGTTCAAATATATTGTTTTCCTTAAGCATTTCAGAATTCTATCCAAACTATAATACATAAAATTTCACATCATCCTAAATCACTAAACTATCATTCCATTTAACAAATTCAGAAAAAAATAAGAGATTTATCTAAGGTCACTTTTTTACTACCAGCAGAGCAATGCAGAGAATTTGAAAGCCCTCAATGTCAATCCTCCCTTCCACTTAGTAGCCCATCAAAACAAACCCTGACAGGCAAAGAGAATCCACCTCATACTCAAAACAACATCCCAAATATTTAAGTACGTACACCAGCAGTCCATCTTAAAAACAAAATAAAGTATAACTGCTCAAATTTCAAAATATTTTTTACCAATTCTAACCTGTCTCTTTATCCTGTGGATCAGTTAACAGCAACATTTTGAAAGTAGGACTATTTCGGTAGAGAGGGACAAAACACACACAGGAATCTTCAAGTTTAACCTAAAAAAACAAACAAGCCCTGTAGCTGTTTGTACTGCAAAGCTGACAAGAAGTACTTCATGTATTATGTGCACTTACAGTATGTTTTACTAACATGTACGGTATATGCTTAGCACAACACCCTCTCAGTCCTCAACTTCAAAATGGAAAGTGATACATATGTAATAGTCTAATATTATCAGCAAGCAATTTAAAAGGAATTTGTTATCAAAGTGAAAAACTTAATATTGACTTACTACAACTGGTACATAGCAAGGCTTTGAAGGCTGTTACACGAGGACAAATGGTGTTACAAAAGACCAGACACATTTGTATCAACTTAAAACAAATACAACTTGCACTTCTTACAGCACAGTCCAGCTGAGTACTTGTGGTGTTTTGCAAACAATGAACTAAGCCTCGGGGTATAGTGAGTATCAAAGCGTTAGGGCAGCGCCTGGGCAGTTTATCTGTGAGGGACAAGGAGGGGAGATAAACTGGCACAAGGTGGTTATACTGCAGGGAAAGCTCAAAGAAAAACACAGCTTTCAACATCTCATTCTTAGACTAAACTTTTAAATGATACGAGACAAACACAAAATTACTGTGCTCAAACAGCTCTATGTGCATAGAGATGACGATTTCCATATGAATGTTGTAAATGCTCTCTTGGAAGTTTAGGTATAGGCAAAACGCGTGCATAATTTAGCACAGTATGTACTGTACTTTCAAAAATCTGGTCCATTGTGTATGTGTGGGTGTGCCTCTCTCTGTAATTGCACCCATTTGTCAGTTTGCTATGAAACTCAAATCAGTCATGTGATACATTTAATATTACTTGGTGCATGGAAGGAGTCGTATGAATATGGATTACTCGAGATAACCACTTTAGGATGAAACCAGTGTTCACCAGTTTGTCGGCGGCAGAATCCTGGGATCATCTGTGCAAATACTGGACTCTTAGAAAACAACTGAGAACTCCCTGAAATCTGTATTCCATGAGCTTCCTTCAATCTCACTCTGCTCAGGCAATTCAGCCTTGCTTTGCATGCTACAGATGTAACAGCATGGGTATCACTATGGCACCTGAGAGTATTATTGTGATGGAAAGGCCAGTACTATATCCAATACTATGATAGCTATTTTGTTTTGTAATGTAATGTGCACTTTTCATAGGTGCTAGTAACATTAGGATGAGCCAAGTATAGCTTTCTCTTTCTGAACTCTGACATTGCTCTTCCATCCTTGCTGTTTCTGCACTGACTGATTGCTCAAAGACCATGGCATACCAAAAAGAAGTTCCGTGACCTGAGCAAGTGGGCTGACAGACACTAATTATGCACGGATGCTGGTCCTGCTGCTCAAAATCTGCTTTAATTCAGATGCACATGGAAAAGAGAAAAAAGGGGGGAAAAAAAGAAAAAAATAAAAATAAAAATAAAAGGCTGCTAACTACAGCCGATTATTTAAACCCCAAAATCCTTATCTTTAAGGTCATAGGTACATAACAGATTGTTTGCTCTCTGGAAATTAGAGTTTAACATACTACATTTAATTTACTTTTAATTACAAAATATCAACATTAATTGAAGTATTTGTAATGGAGTATAAGGAAAAAACAATATAGTGTGAACGTTGCCATTATTTATGTCCTTGACTAGCTGTCTGACTGCAGATTAGATTAGACCTGAATTAAATGAATGCAAGGAGAAATGTGTTGCTATGAGACTCAAATCTGTCATGTGATACGTTTAAGGTCTGATGACAATCCACAGAATCAAGACAGCTCTGACTCAAAATCCAGAAGTCCTCCTTTAACTGATTTCACTGCGTTTAATTATTGCAAGAATATATACAGCACTGCTTGGGACATTATCTCAGCCTTCTTTTCAATGAAACAGAAAATAATCTTTTGAAAGTATAACCAGGCACGAAAGGTTGATGGAAGGACAGAGAAGCCCTAACTGGGAGACCTGTGCGTGGTCAGATTTATTTGTATTTAACCCTCCATGATCCACTAGAGGGCATTAAAAGAATACTTAAAGCTACTTACATTCAATGCTCAAAGAGGGAAGCCAGCCACCTGAAACTGTATTCTTCTGGAAACTACTACATGTTATTGTCCTAAATTGGGGAACAATCATCACATTCCAAACAATCATTCCAACTAACCCACTTACCGATTTGATAGTGCAATAACAGGTAGTCCAGTATCATGTAGAAAATACCCAGAATTGAAAGTTTAAACACATATATATCGGTTTTAACCAGTAAGGTTTCATATGCTGACTTAAAGTCAGAATATTTAACAGGCTGGCTCTCTCATCCCCAATTCATTCCTCAGGTGGCTCAGAAATGGAACGAAAATCACATCACTGACAACTACAGCATTTAACTATTAGGTCTCATCTGATCTGAACTAGGAAAATCCACATTCAGCATCACTGATGCTACAATTAGAAAGGATGGAAACCAAAATATAGTCAATATAATTCTGCCAATAGAGGCAGAATAGAGCAGAGCCATGGTATAAACTGCTATCAAGCTCACATTTCATCCAGTCCTCTAACAAAGCAGGTCAATGCGTAAAGTTCAGCTAAGTATTTCAAGCCTTCACCCTCACTTAGACTTCTAGTTTAAGCTTCTCTCTAATTTGCAGCACGTAAACTATTTGAAACACAGAATTTACTGATTTTAGAGATCTGTAATCTGGTCACACCAGCTTGCCCCTATTCACAGACTACGAACAGAACCAACAAACTGGTTTGCAATATCTAACTTGTAGAATGAAAAACAACAGCTTATTACCTTTTTTCCTCCAGGGATGGAAAAAACATCAGAAGCAGATGATGATTGCTTCAACAGTTTTTCATAGTACATTTCAGCATCTGCTTGCAGAACCATTGGATCTCCTGCTACTGTATCTACCAAATAACAGCAACCTGCAGTAAAAATAAAACAATATTTTTATTTTTAAAGCAAGGTAATAAATATGAATTTTAAAACCACAGTTTTCTTAGTTTAGTGGAAACTGGCTCTTAATATTCCCTCTAGAGCTTTCTGTATAATCCTAGTCTTAAACAAGAAGACCAGTAAAATCCTATCTATTTGTTATCTAACCCTTGACATCAATTTCACAAAGTAGTACCATGACAGCATCGAATCACATTGGCTTTCTTTGAATTAAACAAGCAGAATCTCACACCTCTGTAGGCATTAAATAAATTGCTTTAAAGTTGTTTTAAAATAAATAAATAAATAGCCTTCAAAACACCATCTGATTTTTAGTACTGCCCAAAACCACAACAGATTTCCAATTCCTTCTTGGAAGGCCACTGTTGCATAGTTATCTCCTTCTCTTTTTTGACTCATTTCAACTGGGTACTTTTAAAACAATTAAACAATGTCCAAAAAAATTAAAGTATTTACATGCAGAAGTGTTCCCAAAATAACAAAAACCAACTTTTACGCAACACAGTTTTCTTTCCACATGACCTGATGCTCTAAGATATTTATTCAAGGTACTTGTTAATTACATGCAAACAAAAATTACATACATCTGATGCCTGCCATCTAAATGCAAATTCCAAACATCTTAGCTCTGATAAAAGAAATCAGACTGATTGGTGGTTCATCACCAGTTGAAAAAAAAAAAGAACATTAGAATCAATGAGTTAGCAGACCAAATAGAATTCTGTAAGTCTTATGTCATAGGAAGGAAATATTTTCAATTTAAGGTGCTTTCCATCAACAAGCCACACCTGCAGCTCTTGTATGCCCCAAACTGAGGACAAAATCTTCCAACACTGTGCTGCATATTAACTCTGAATCCTGTATTTTTAATCATGGTTTCCCTTCACGTGGCAGTTTCAATGACCCAAGTTTAATATGAAATAGCTACACTAAGAGTAAGTGCAAAGTAAATGACCGAGACAATGAACAGTCTCATGAGGGCCATTTTAAAAACTGTCTACATCAAGACTCTATCTCTACATCAAGAAACTATGGATGATGAAAGTATGATATTGTAAGCAAGACATTTCCATGGAAAGAAGAGCATGGGATTTGCAGTACAGGGTCAGATCATTCATCCACTGCCCCACCAGCCTCCTTCCGGCAGCGATTAAGATCTGATTCCTTATCAGAAGGTAAAAAACTACAATGGATACACCACCTCCCAGCTCTGCTTCAAATACATCAGGCACTATTTTCCTGCCCTTGCAAGCAATCAGCTTACAGTCTGAGCCTTGACAGCAAAGCTCTGTAGTGAGAATGCTGAACAGAAGCCACTGTTCTGTGACAAAAATGAGAGAAAAAAGCATTGCAACACTGCAAGTTGAATTGCATTATAGAATCCCAGCCGCTATTCAGCAGTAGCAGTTTTCTTCTGCTGCATAGTGTTAAACAACACCAACCAAACAAGCCATATGAAGGAAGGAAGAAGTCAAAGACTGTTATTAAAAAGCAGCTAAAGAGCAGCACATAAGACTTCAGTTTAGAACAAGGAAAAATACTGATTATGCTGATAAATGCTGTTCGTGAGACGCTGCTTACAAGGTGTTATTCTGCCACTGTTAAGCCAAAACATCTTGCTGAGTGCAAGACTCACTGAACAAAACAATTACCACCTTCAAGTTTACAGTAACTTTCTGGTACGGAGTATGCTTGTATTCTACAGGAATGGCAACACATTCGAAGAATGAAATAACATCACAAATTCAATGAGATATTTGAGGAAATTTTGGAACATTTCATTAATTCAGCCTTCCACAGAAGTAACTTTTACTCCAAAAACTGCTTCTAGACTTCCATTTAATTTGGCTTTCCTGTGTAATACTCTGAAAACATCAAGGTGATTTTGGAGAGCACATTCCAACAAAGGGGAAATCAAAGGAGGTGGTGGGAGGATCCTTCAGGACAACACATTGCAGGCATTTAACTTCTGGTGCCCCGAGTGTCCTCAAGAAGTCAGATGCACTAAAGTCAGATTCTGTGAACATCCACCCAAAATTTGCACTCGCATGCACTTAGCACTTATACTGTATAACTGCCACTGGCAGTAGAAGGATCACAGAGTTCACTTGAATTTGCTTACATCAACTGTATTTCCCAGTTTTCCCCAGAGCAAAGTGAAGAGATTACACTTCCTCTTCTGTGTACATACTTATATGCTTTTTCTGTCTACAGAACCAAAACCAAAAGCCCTGACATAGACTACGTATAACTGTTATTATTAAGCATTTGACTACAGCAATAATTATTGCTGGCTAGAAGGACATTATAAAGCTTCCAAAATCAATAGCAAAACAATTTAAATTTGCTTTGAAGGAAAGCAGCACTATTCTCCTGTCAGTAGTTCAGTCTGAGGCCCCTACCGGCATCTTGGGATACTAAAATTGCAGAGTCCCAAGGACAGCCTTCTTACTTAATCTGAATTACAGGTTTTCATTCAAACTGAATCTTACACAGCGACAACAAAGGAGCACGCTGTTGCAGCCAACCAGCCAACACCTAGCGAGCACATTTACCACCCAAGCCATGTGCACAAAGGGTTACCATCAGAGCAGGGAGCAGAGGGGGCGGGAGGGTGAGTCATAAGGAAGGGGCCTCTTGCTGCAGCCACAGAGGAAGGGTCATAAACCAGAAGCAGAGTAAATTTAGAACAGAGGCCTACTGCATTAGAGGGATTCCAGGTATTCACAATGTAGTGGCTGCCAACGTTGGTCAACACATCGTATAGACTATTCCTACAACAGTATGATGAGGAGGAGGTTGCAGGCGACAGCCATCACCCTTTGTCTCGTGGGGCTCCAGCATTCAGGGTAGCAGAGGAAGAAGAGGATGCAGCTCCACTGAAAGGAAAACTTACCTAGAGATAAATTAATTAATTAAAACAGAAAACTGACTGGCTGCAATTTGATTTCGAGCATGAAGAATGGATTTTAAAGCAAAAAATTAAGATGATAATCCTTCTCTCTTTTGTTCCCACAGAGTAGTTCGGGCCATGTTCTCAGCTTGTACATGTAAATGCATTTCCTCTCATGCTGGTAACGTGCCATCAATTTGCACTAAGAACTTGATGTGAAAAGCTGCAGCTACAAACAGCTACTACAGCAAGCAGACATTGCCCCACTCGGTCATCCTCACGGGACACCAAACTCCAGCACCCATATGGATCTCAGCCTGAAACATCACAGTTTGACTAATCCACATCAACCAAGGCCCCTTGCTTTGATCCCAACCTCTGAACTGAGGGATTTTTAGTTTCTGCAGATGAGAGAGATGAATTTTATGGGTGTTCCATGAAGTGGGCAAATATTTTTCTTGTAGGGGTAGAAGTCAGATGAAGTTCTCTTCACTTAGGATCAAAAAAGAAAAAAAAAAAATCAATATGTGGGAATCCAGATAGATTTGATTAACATTCTTACATTCTGCTCTGGGTAGATAAATAAAGACTGGAATCACTAAACAGAAGGCAATATTCCATCTTGAACTAGAAAATTATTTTTGTAGACTAGAGACAGACCCTCATCATTACAGATTCAACACGACTGTCATCTGATCAGTTGAAGTAAGCAGGAAATATTTTTCCACGGGCAAAAGAATTTATTCTCAATACAACAGCAAACACATGGTGCACACACTTGCATGTGAAATTCCACAAGTGAAACTGCACAGTGCAGGAACGCCCAAAGGTAAATGAAATGCTTCAACTGATTCTTTTTGACAATTCTCCCACATCCCCTGCAACTAAACTCTATATTGTAATAGAAGTAATTTAACTAGAATACAGATAACTGCAGGCTTACATAAATGTGATGCTCCAGTAGCTGAAATCCTGATCATACTCCTCAGGCTCTTTTAGACTAGACTAGTCATTTTACTACCCTACTTATTAGCCTCACCATTTTGTCACTGCCTAATAAATCAGTTACAATTTGGGACAATCAATTCCATCTCTTTGTTTTAACTACTCATGTAAATTTCATATTACTATGTCCTGCCAATATACTTAGTTCCTTTTGATCATGAACCCAATGCATCATTTATTAAACAAGACAAATTTGTAGCTAAAAATTTCCCTTTTCATATGTAGCTTATCAATACTGGCAGCCATCTCTCTGGTAACACAGAGGTTTCAGATTAAACCCATCACTGGGCTGACAAAGACAAATTAAGATGAGCCCAAGAAAGAGTTGAAAAGAGCACTTTAGAAATTTGTAAGAGCATTTAAGACGCAGCCAGATTTGTAAAGCAAAATACATCAGCCTCACCACGGATGAAGCATGAAACAAGCATTATGTCTAAAGTGAATTAATCATTTATCCTACAACCACTTCTTCACGTTCCACAAACACAGAGAACAATACTACATGCATCCATTAAGAAACGCGTGTTTACAGAACAGCCATCAGTCACCACACCATTTGTTTGTACTGTGCATCCGTCTGAACCTATTGCTGCTAATTGCACTGCATTTATGTGCAAAAGAATGAAAAACGTGGTTCCCAATGATACCAAAAAGATAGAAAAAAACAAAAACAATTTAACAGCTCTAACTTTTCAGACTCACACTTTATTCAATTTTGCCACTTGTAATGCTTGCAATAGCAGCACTGGTTTTATTTATTGGCTTTATTTGCATGCCAATGTATTTCACAATTAAAAAAAAAAACCCCACACTTCAGCAGATTTTAAGTGCTTTTGACAGTATCTTGGGTTTGCGCTGCCCAAGAAGCATTTTCCACTTTTTTTCTTTAATCAAAAAACACTTTGCAATATGTGACAAACATATGTACACCAACACAAAAAGACTGTACATCATATCAATTCTTAGAAGAGAATGGTTCTGTAATTAAATGAGGAAACTGAAACCAAAGCCCCTACATTTTATTCCCACCACAGGTGTGTTTTTGTGACCCTCAACAAACCACTTCATCTTCCATCTCAGTTCTTATCTGTTAAGCGTATGTCATATCTGCCACTTCGCAAGGCTGTGACGTTTTTCTTATCAGCCTTTCTGAAGTCACAACATATAAAGACAAAGAAATAATGTAGCATGAAAGACAAAGAAATAATGTGCACTGTTCTCACTGCCACTACAGAGCAAAACCGTCTCAAACCTGAAGACAACACTTACTGCTCTTTAGATTGTGTGCATGTAACAGAAGCACTTTTGCACCAGTCTCTCCCACAGGAGCAGGAGCTCTGGTAAACAGCAGTGCTTAACACCAGCTCCTCCACTCCTTCCAATGAGCTTGAGCCATGCATGTGGTTATCATTAGACAGCCATATTTGTTTAACCTTGCAAAGGAAGGAAGAGGTCTTTGGCATGCTCCCAGGAGTACATGCAGAACCTGACTCTCATATCCTGACTTTAATTCAGCAAGTTCATGTCAAAAACCCAAGTTCTAGTGTAAGTGAAACTGCAGTATCATAACAATGTGTGATGGCAGCAAAGCCAGCTGCAAATGCTGTGGTGTGATATTTGGTCAACCTGGCAAAGGCAGCCCTTAACCACATGCTGCACATCATTAATGAAAACAGTGCTCTTCCCCACTGCATCACTTTTCACCATTACAAACAGAGCAATCACACTCGGAACATAAAGGATAAAGAAACCTGCGCTGGCATTAGCATGTTTCTATGTCTGACTGAAAAAAACTTAGGTATTAATCATTATTCTATCTCAATTCAAATGATGAAAAGAGATAAAATAAATACAAGTTTCTGACTGTAGATAATCTTCTGCTGTGAAATGCAGAAACGAAGGCAGAAATGTAGAGAAATAACCCTAATTGCATTCTCAGTTAAGAAACCGAAGTTTAAATATGAGTTCAACTGTAGCTATACATAGCATTATTGCAAATCCTGTCACTCAAGCACGGTGCAGATCAAACATCAAGCATTCCAACAACAGGATGCTGTCATACTAGCTATCCCATTCATGCTAATACATTTTTACTACTAATTTAGGAAAAGGGAAGAAAGAAGCTCTAAGTATCCAGCTCAAGTTAGAAGAACATACATGAGGATGGGCAGAGACCAGACAAGCCTAACTCTGAAAAATGTCCAACAGCTTCAATTTCCACTTTCCTCAAGGAGCTTTGGAAGCCATCAGAACCTCATGACATGACTGGGGTCTGTGTCCACATCTCATTTAGTCTACAAAATCTGTCACAGTAATCTGCAATTTATGAAATGGAGGGGAAAGAAAAAAAAAAAATCGGCAAATGAATTAAATATTTGGTTTAATTATTTAGCTATTTTGGAAAACTACCTGGATGAAACCATGTTATTTAATATGCTTTCAAATCAAGGAAAGCAAGCTTACACTGAAGGGATCACAAAATGGCGCTGACCAACCCTAACCCTCAGTACTCCCACACCTCAAATAGGTTTCATCTACGTGTATTTTCCTTCAGAAAGATTTTTAGCAGTGCTACATTTAAAAAAGCACTAAAGTCACACCCAGTCCACAGTATAGATACATTAGAACACATCTATGTAAACAGCCTACTCCTGTCTCTGTGAACATCAGAATTAGGTTCTTAATACGTACGGTTTACCATACAAGCAAGAAGTGGGCGGACATGTACCTGCACAAGTCTAACTGCCATTACTGAAGGCAGAGGAAATAACAGTGGGAAGGGTTTTCTTGGATATCTAAAAAAAACCTCTACATTTGCCAACTTATTTGTCCACCACTAAACAAAACAAAATATGCTAACAAAAAAAATGAAGTTTTTCTAAACAACTGTGTCCACATCAGGCTTTTTTTTTCCAGAACAGCTCTGTCACTGATACATCTCACTTCATCATACCCACAGCCAAAATAGCTGTGCCAGCAGAAATGCATATTTCCAATCCTGACCTCAAATTAGAGTTTGACTCTCAAAGAATGGGAGGCCCCAACTGACACTGAAACGTATCTCTGAAGTACATTCATTATTCAAAGAGGCTGAATTGAAGGAAAATGGCAGAAAAGACGCAGTGAACAGCAGAGGAGCTTTCAGGAATTACCAGTTCAAATGCGATGGCGTTAATTCAATACTTTACGAAGATGGAAAGCGGAGAAGAGGACACAAACTGCCCAGAAGTCATCCCATAGTATAAGGGGAAAGAGGAAGATAATACCTCACATACTGATAAACAAGGAATAGTGGAATGGTAGGAAATGACGAGTGAGTTTGGAAAACAAACTAGCATGAAGATGATTTCATCCCATGGGGGGATTCCAGACACATTGCCAGCTCCGACAGCTTCAGAAAATATCTGCAATTTAGGACCAAAGAGCATCTAAAATTACTGCTGAAACTCCCGCTCTCGCAAACTGGCACCAGGACTAAAGTTTAAGTGACATGTTAATGATATTTCCCTGCTACTACCATCACTCAGAGCACATGTAGGGAGCATAACGCCACAGGGCCTACACGCAGCCTTTACCTTCATCGCATACAAACAAGGCCAGTACGTGTGGTAGATGTAGGATATCTGAAAGCCACGGTTTGCCATCAGGAAGGTCAATGTTCCCCATACAAATGATGCAGTAATGAAAATATGAGACAACCAGACAGATTTCCAGCCTCAGATCCCCCATAGATTGAGCTGCAAACGTTTTACATCTGAGAAATCCACTGCTCCCACCAGTGGAGGACATAAGTCTATCTAAGAAAGCTCAGCAGCCTTCCCCCAAATTACTTACAAGTACCAGTTTGTACAACCATATTAATCTCAAAATGAAGCAATTAAGCAAAACAAAAAGGAAACAAAACAAAAACAAAACAAAAAAACAACAACAAAAAAAACTCACCCTCTCTACCATAGTAATTTACACATTAGTAAATTTATTATGCAGCTGCAAATTAATATGTCACCTATACTAGCTATCACAAGCCTCTTAGTCTGCCTTGGAACTCCTTGCTTTAATAAACAGCTGCATGTAGTGGAGAAAATATGTAAACATCTTTCTTGTTTCTCTGTGCCATTGTGTCAGCTGCTTTACATGCCTTTGAAAGTGCTCCAAAATCAGCATGGTTCTGCTTTTTCCTTTATTTCACTTTTAGGAAGAGACAGAAGCAGAGAAGGAAGGACACGCTGGCAATAGAGAGCTAACTCCACACTTGCTGTGCTCTTGATAGCAAAGCTGAGATTGTTTAAACTCATTTTACACAGACTCTTCTATAAGGACAAAAGAAACCACTGATGGCGGATAAAAATGCAAAAGGTTTTGATTGTAATGCCTTGAAAATCAGCCAAAGATATGCCTAGTGGGGAAAAAACACCAGACAGCCATGACCAGAATGGGAGAAACAAGGAAAAACACATGGCCTGACTTCAGAGCAGAAAATTGACTTAGGCTTTGCATAAGCAACAGCATACCTCCAAGCTTGCCTGATCCACAGCCTGCCTGGAATGAGAAAACGCAGTCTAAAAGCAGAGCCTATTAAAAGGCATAATGTTTCTAAATGGCATCTGTTACGTACTAATAAGCATTACTTAAAGGACACAGGCCTTAAATTGCTACCAAACGTGCACTTATCTGAAACTGCTGCAAGGCAATCGTTACAAAAACGTCACATGACACCATGGGAATTTGATAAGATGTTTTTATTTAGTTTGGCTTGAAATCATTAACGCAGAAAAAATATGGAGGCATTTTCTGAGACTTTGAGACTGTGGAACTTCACAGGAATGAAACACTAGCAACAACTACATCAGCAAAGCCATTTGCCATCTGTTGTTGGTAATACTATAAAGACCAGCCACCAGACAGCAGTTTCAAAGGTTACAAACAGCATTTTTAAGCATCCACAGACCTCTCAGTAAGCGAGCAGGACGCAGTTTACTTTGGATACGTGTGACCTGAGGGTCTGCCAATCATTTTGCAAACACAATACGTAAGGACTGTGCATGCCACTAGAAACGTCTGGGAGATTCTCGGTGTGCAATACTTACACAATGCAGAAAATACACAGCAACGTGTTCTATGTGGGTTCTTATAACACACTCATTAGGATTATGGCTACGCATCTTCCTCCTTGAAATTTACATTTATAATCGTGCACGGCAACAACAGGCAGAATTTTCTCTTGCTGTTTGTTCAGAAAGTAAAAAAGGTTCTAGAAATCCCTACCTGCTAGAAAAGCACACTCCTCAGTCTGAGTAAAACTCCCTCTCTTCCATAGAAGAGAGTTCAGTTATACTGAAGGACTAAGGTTGCTGATCAGACCCAAAGTTAGAACTCTGAACAGGTTTTCTAAACATGCATCCACACTGTCATGACTCTGAGTTTTCACCTTTCAAGGTGCTGCCCTCCCACCTCTAAACTTTAACCGATCGACATCAAGGCAGATGGAAATTCAAACCTCATTAGCGCAATTGTTAAGCTAGACGGATGGGTCTGTGGTGGCAATACCTACTTCTCAGGCTCTGGAATCATGTGAACATTGTTAGGCACTGATTGGCTTTTGCAGCCTTGCTGTTTGATGGTCAACACACAAAACCTGACTCTCAAAATGCTCTGAAACAAACAAATAAATAAAACAACCACTTGCGAGAAGGCTGAATTCAAAACAAAAACATCCAGTTCTACGTCAACATGTGGTCTGCTTTTCAATGACAAGGTTTGTCTGGGATCTATACGGGAGCTCAGAAACCTTGCAAGTCTTGCTTTATGAAACAGTTACAGTAACAACTGACCTCTGGAACACACAGAGCTGTACCACCTCGCTACAGCAAGGCATAACCTGGAAAGAACCATTTGCACAAGAAAAGCTAACAGTTGAATCCAATGTTCTCTTGAAGCATGCTGCATGCTAGACCTGCGCTCATTCAACTGTTCCATATGCAATTAATTGAATAACTATAATCAAAATTCAAATGATGGCTACAAACAATGACAAAGAAAGGAAGAAAAACAACACCCAATTATTATCAATGTTTGACTTCCACAAGAGGCTGATGGGAGGGGAAAAAACAGCATTCCAGCTACAATGCATTTAGCCGTGAGCAGTCAGAGGAACTAATGAACAGCATCGTTATTTTACTGAAGGGGATGAAGTAGGTGTTTTAGATAAATGGTAGCAACTTAAAAAGCGTTTCAGAAGATAAATTCACTTTCTCTCCATTTACCTGCTGGTGTGACAAATTAAGAAAGAGCATAAAACCAGAGCGAGAAGGCAAGCAGTGCAAAAGCTAACCGAGGGGATGCAACGGGCCCTTAACCAAACAGCACATGCACAGAGACTGCTGGAAGAGCTCCCAGTCAAATACAGACCAGAACACCTCACACACTGAGCTGCCTTGGAAACCCGTGACAGAGTTTGCATTGAGTTTGTCCTAAAATAAGATCCTCAGACACCAGGAGTGCTGCCACCTGGGAACTAACTCTATTTGCTTCAGTGTTGCACGTGGAAGGCAATCCCCAGCCTGCTGGGCAGCAGCTGCCACAACCACCACCAAATCGATGGTCGCTGAAAGCAATGGGGCAAAGGTTTTCTCCCCCCCCCCTAGAATTAATCGTTAGGGACGGAGCGTTTCCTGTCCTACAGCCATCCAGCAAAGTATTTACTGAAGGAACAACCAACAAAGTATTTACTGAAGGAACAAGTGCCCACGTACAACGGAGAATGCCTTCTGCGCCTCCTCTCTACAGCTAAATAACCTCCGCGGTCGAAAAGCAACGTGCTCACCGCTCCTCGTGCCCCCGACGCCATGTTCGACTTCCCCCCGAGGAGCACCTGAACACAGCCCGCCATTTGGCCTTAAAGACGTAACGTGAGCTTAACAGTGTTCCCCTTAAAAGTGCTAAAATGCTCTTTATTACTTCTCACACAGAGCCGTTAGGCCACAAGCTTTGCACAGCGGGACCGGGCGCCGGGAGCCCAACCGGGGCCGCCTGCGGGCCCTCCTCACCTCAGCGATCCTCTGGAAAGCTGCGCGCTGGGCGCATGGCCGCGAAGCGCCGCGGCTCGTCCTGCCATGACCTCGGGCGACGGAACAAAGTTTCCCTGGACGGGCCCGCGACTTTGGCCGCGTTTTGTCCGCTTCTTCACAGCGGCGGTGCGGGCGCTGCGGGCAGCCCAACGTTCCGCAGCGGCTCGAGGCTGCGGGCGGGTCGGGACACAGCGGGACGGGCGCTGCCTGCGAGCACCGCGCCCACGCGGCGAGGGTGAGCAACGTGCAAGAGCACGAGGGAGGCGAAGCGAGCAGGGCAGCTGCCAGCAGAGGAGCCGAGCGGCGCGAGGGGACAGACGGAACAGCGGGACAGGGGCTGCTGAGGGAAGGAGGGGAAGCGGCGAAGTGCGCCGCTCCAGCTGGCGGGCGCTCGCGCTCTCCCTCTCCTCTTACCAGCTGCTGCTCGGCCTCCTCCCTCGGCCTCCATCACTTCCTCTAAGGCGGTTCTCCCAGCACGCGGCCCGCCCTCGCCCCGGCCGGGGGTGGCAGCGCGGGCGGGACTGGGAGGCGGGGCGGAGGGGGGAACAAAGAGACCGCGGGGATGAAACGGGGCTGGAGGCGGTAGGGACTGCGGCTGTAGAGCCGGAGCTGGGGGAGCAGCGCCGGACGTTCCGTCGGCGAGCACCAAAGGTCGCTTCTTCACATCTCAGCGTACCTCTACACTTACGCTTTTGGGGAACGTTGCTGTTTTAGTCCATTTGAGACGGCATTTGGAAGCTCTTGAGGTGGCTCACGGTGCTGTTACATACCCTGTTCTGACAGCGCTGTAAGAGAAAACTCCACGTGGTCGATATTCAAACGTGTTTAAAAATGTACCGCAGATTTGTATCTCCTTCCCTCAATAGGAGAAAGCAGCGTTCCCCTCCTCTGTAGGACGAGACCAATCTCAGCACTGACAGTCACACAACCACTTTACAGCACAGCAGTGCATTCCAATGCATCCTTGCGATCACTTGAAGCTTTGCCACCTTCCAGCGTTCCCTGAGTATCACACGTGTCTGCCCAAAGGTTGCACCATCACATTGGAAGTGTCCTGGCCAGCTAAGACTTGCCAGCTGGGTTTTGTTTTTAACCAGGAATGGTAAACATATTACTACTTAGCCCAGGAATCCGTCGGTCTTACTTATGTATTTTGCATACCATCTGATAAATAATTACATACACTGTGTGATCCTGCATGCTGAGTCTCTTCATGCTTGGTGGATGATGCCTGAAAAGAGACCCGCTGCTCCCCTGCTGAGGTCCTTCCTCTCTGTGTTAAACTATAGTAGATGAAAAATAAACTGTTTATGCACAGGAGCTCACCTTTGCTAATGTTACAAGAACGCATCTGAAACAACAGCAGCCACCCAACAAGCTGCCTACATTAAAATGATATACAATTTCAGCGCTTCCATTGGTGCTAAGCATGATGTACGCACCAGCAGTTTGCAGACAAACTTCTGTAAGTAAGGCAGCACTGCCCAAAAAAAAAGTGAGTGAAATTGGTGTAATATTTTTCTATTTCCCATTTCTACTGAGTTTGTTTGTTCCTCGTGGGCACTGACCCATAGAGCACAGCAAGCTTTACACCCTAACGTTTGTCTCTTTTGTTTTTGTGACACTGCGTTCCATCTAAGAGTGATCAGCAGGGTTTTCATAGTTGAGTTGCTTCCATTTCTTCTTTACTTCAAGATGAACACCATGCCAATCATATCGTATACAGCAGGAGAAAAACAACCAGCACTGAGCTGAGTCAGCTGTGTCTGGGATTTGCTCTCATATATCCTGGGCTTGTTTTCTTAATTGTGGATGAGGAAAAAAACATGCACACACCTCAGATACCCATATGTTACAAACACATGAACATATGCAAGTGCTAATATTAAAGCTACAGACTTTCTCAGAAGTTTCAGAGTAGCTTTGAGTTCAGTTCCTTCAGAGTACACAGATCTAGCAGACACAGCTATACTGTGCAAGAACAGAGAATAAATCCCCTAGTATTTCATAGCACTGTCCTCCATATTGATCTGTAAAGCTAAACAAAAACGTCCTAAACAAAAATGTTCATCAATTCTTATTCAGAAAACTGATTTAAGCAACACTAAGTCTTAACTTTTGTTTTCTTCCTTGCACATGCATTGCTCATTAGGCCTTCCTAAAGAAGGCAGGCTTCACTTTTTGGTTGGTTGGTTTTTGTTTTGCTTTTTTAATTATTATTAACTTATATCCTTTCTTTTAACACACAGATCTGAAATAACTACGAACTGACCCACATATCACTGTGCTGTTTGGTATCACAGGCTAAGTTTTACAAAGTGGTTACACTGAAAAAATAACTGGTAAGGATCTTGATTGACGTAGGAAAGACAGTGGAACTGTAAATGCAATTTGCTGATAGTGGTGGTAAATTTTGCCTTATTTAAAGCTGCACACTTGCTTTATTGGCTGCTCCTTCAGCCTTCGTGGCTTGTAAAAGTCAGTTCTGCAAGTTTTATTAGCCAGGGAGACATGGGTGGTAGAATCAGTGTCTTCTTATCTAAAAGAATCCACAAATTACTCTCTCTCAGTTTAGGAGGATTCAAAGGGCAGAAACGGCTCATAGCTCCAAACCTTGCTCGGCCACCAGCCAATCCAGGAGAGCTCTTCAGGGATTTTCTCTCCTATGATCTCATAATTACCATCTCTTTTGAGAATAAATAGCGACTTTCTATTCTTAGTTTATTTCTCCTCTCTCTCTCTTGCACACATGCACATACTTCCTACTCAAAACAAGACTCAGCAAAACCCTCTGCCCACATAGTTCTAATCCCCAGGAGGACTTTCATACGCTTTTGTTTTGGGCAGTGACAATGTGCATATGTTTTGATTTCAGGCCCCCTATTGGTTCTTGCACTTCAGTTTAATGAAGACAGACCAGCTATTAAACTCACCAGTTTTGACAAGTTAAAACCCTGCCTCAAGATTTCCTTTGACATTTTAATTTGGACTGAAGTTTTGTAATGCGTTGTCCATTCAATCATACCAAGTAATCATTTTGCTTTAGCAAATAGATATTTTCCTGTTAATGTTTATTTTTGAAGTGTAAGCAGCTTGGAGATTTTAATAAATAATGCAAGATAAAGCTGAAGATAAGTAAATGAGGTCAGTGCTGTGAGGAAAACAGGAAAGGTACCTCTATGTATTTATAGATAGTAAGAAAAACCCTAATATTGATTAAGAGTGGAAATGGACAGATACTTGTTTTTAGCTCTGTAGTTCTTTATGATTAGAGTGAATTGCAACAGTGATAAAAATACAATATCCACACACATATGCTAAAAGTGGCTCAATTAGTTTTGCTTACTTGTATATAAATAGTTTTCTGATGCAAAATATTGCTGGATATTTTATTGCTGGACATTTTGCAAAAAAATGTCCTGAAGCCTTTTCTGTTCCTCCCAAAACACGGTTGTTGCACGCATGGGGAACCTTCTGCCTTTAACACGGGGGTGTAACAACTTGTTTTAAAAGCTACGTGGGACAGAAGCCATTCCTCTCATGGAAATCCCAACCCTTCTCAGCTTTATGAAAACATTTTCTTCATCCAATAGAAATCCGCACACTTCAGAATGGTCTGAATCAAAAAATAGATGCCCCAGATGAGGAAGTTTGCCATAGATGCATGAATGCTGATACTGCTGTTTGGAACTGGAAGTCGACAAGATTTCACCTTTTGGAGCATGGAATCAAACTCCAGCATTGTGGTTGTAACTGGTAAGATTTGTATTTTTTATTTCCTTCTCCTTTTCACTAGAGCTGGTATGCACACATGCTTCATCTCTGTCATAAACAGTTCCCTGGAGGGAAAAACAGTAGCAAACAGTCCACACTTACAATTCCAAATGGAAAATAACTTACTGCTGTGCCTTCTTAAGGTACATGTCAGCGGAAACAAACTGCAGCATGCCCTCCTTACTGCCATCCAGTTTGGTTTGTTGTTCATTCTCTCCATGTTTTAATCTTTGTTGACATTCTCTCTGATCCAAACCACATAGCTCAAGGCAGTGCATGCTAGTATTAGAGAATGCTTACCCAAAAGGAGCTCTGAAGCAGCAAAACCAGGTTGCATCACGATGTCACATAGTCAGTGTCCAGAATTAGAACAGCACATGGCAAGTTTCAGGGTCTCAGTGTCACGGCAACGTAAGAGAAATTTAAACAGTAGCTGCTGCCTCAGCCCTGCTAAACTAGACCATTGATTTTAAATATATCAAAAGAACATGTGTGAATGTGCAGCATAAGGGACAGAATTTGTTCTTTTTCTTGCTGGCTGTAGCTGCTGCTGAATTACAGTGAATTACAGCCACCAGCTAGAGACGTCTGAGCTTCAAAAGGTTAAAGTTCCCAAGGAACACTGCTACTCACTACTCCTCTCATTGCTACTGGCTCATCTAAAGGCAATCATTACACATATCTTGACATGTGAGTTGCAGGATAATTTTCCACTGTAGGTCAACTGAGGACATAGGAATGAGGTTGAAGCTACATCAAAGAGATTTGCATCTTGCTGTTTTCAATTAAACACTTCATTTTTTTTTTAATAGCTCCAAGATGGGCAGAACTAGTTTGGCTTGCTCCAAAAACCTGCAGTTGAAATGAATGGGAGTGGAGGAGAACGCAAGAGGTATTTGCTAACCTCTTAAAAGGCTGACAACCTGGTTCTCTCCTATGATATTTATAGCACATACCCTTGATGGGCACACTTCTTAGCACCTTGTTAGGTTTTTTCCTCCCCTTACATCGCCATTTAGGTACAGAAATATACTTGTTCAAATGCTTTTAGTCCAGTGTGTCCCATTAGAGACACAGGTGCATCTTCAAGCTATTACAGAGATTATCACAGCATGCCTCTGTCACATTCTCACCTGCTCATAATATAAACGTGCTGGCAGTGAGCCCAGTTTATTATATAGTGCCTAATAATATTCAACCCATTAGCTCTTGAGGTTTCTGCAGGAATTTCAGTACTGTATAACCCTCATACATTTATTTTGTTGCACAGAACAATTTATCCCAAGCAGTGGATTCTTACAGCCACAGCTGTCGATTTAATTTAATAGTAATTTTGGCTCCAGAACATTTAGCAGCTTCAGTTAAGTTTACCTCATAAGGATTGTAGGATTAGCTATTATGTCAGCACATCTGATTAAATGCTATTCCCTTAAATGTTATGGAGGCTAAATAACATATATATGTATATATATATATATAAATCAACCCCCATAACAAAAAATGCTGAAGTACAATCATGTGATTACATACCTGTTGTCAGCTAATCTAAACTTGCAGTGCAAGGATAAGTTAAACGCACCTTCTTTCCTTTTCAGGTTTTGGTCCTTTCAGACAATACTTGGTTAATTCTAGCTGGGAAGCAGTGAAGGTAAGCATGAAAAAAAGAAAGGGAGGGAGGTGTTTTATTTTGTGGAGATCCAAATACAATCTCCTTCTGGGCTTTCTATTCCTTCCAAGACAGTTATTTCTCTCACTAAACAGAACTTTGCAGTTTGGAACAGACACAGAAGGAAGAGAATAACGAGGAAGTGAACATGATTGGCAAGATTTTTTTCAAAACACTTTTTTAAAGCTTAACAGACATTTTTTCCTTGCCTGTAGTTCCTGCATGTGCCACAAGTTATCCCTGCCTTCTGTAATCAGACCGTGGTTCATTTCAGCGTGTCTATGTGAGGTGTTTTCCTTCCTATACAGATGTAGCCTATTTAGTTATTACTGCCTACTTCAGGAACACAAAATGAAAGCAGGTCTATTCTAAGTGTGTTTTCACATCTTAGCTTTGCTTTCCACTTTCAAAAGACAGCAAAGTCTACAGTTATCACTGAAGACAAGACCATTCCCACTTCTCCTCACTCCAGATACCTGGAACTCTTATCAGTAGCTGCAGCATGTCTAAGATGGAGTCCTGAAAATTCAGGACAGGTTTGGATACCTGACTTTCAGCATAAACTTTTCAGTTACAGTCATTTTCAAACAATAATGTGTGAGTCTACATCTAGTAGCCAAGATCAAAAACAAACACAATTATTTCCCAGAACACAATTATTCTTTTTTTAAAATTGCGTATATCTTAAGAGCTATGTATAACTTCTATGTTTAAATGTCTTACAAAACAAATACCCCACCCTAGTAGGTGAGACCCTGTATGCCACAATGCAATAATTTACTAGCTTGATACTTTCATACTGTACCAAAGTCATGAGGGATGTTATCCCTGTAGGCTAACATGAAGAAAAAAAACTTGTGTTGTACCTTTGCACACCCAGAATACCCATAAATTATCTCAAGTCCAACTCCAGATGTGATCTAAACCACAAATATTTGTCAAATATTCTATGGATCTGCCATTCCTCAGCAAGCGCCCCCTGAGCGTTTAGGAAAAGGGATAATCAAAAGAGTCAGAAAGTACCAGCAAACCTGTCAATTCAGTTACTGAAAACTTCAGGGCTTTTACAGACATTGTCACATGGCCCAACATCGTTGTGTAGCACTAGAAAGACAGTTTCTCTTCTGGAAACCTGCCTCACTAAGTTCTTCATGGTTCTCACAACTGCACTCACCTGAAATACCCTCCTGATATATGCATGAAATTCCACCAGCACCTCTTAACTCTTGAAGTGCAGAACATTCTCTCTAGAGGAAAACAACACTAAGAGTTAACTCCACGTTTGCAGACAGATCACACAGAGTTATTACGATGTGTTCTTCAGAACCACGTGGGACCCTCCGAATCTCAGATCTCCTGAATCATTTATTCAGTATTGCAGACCAATGGTCCCACCTAATACCCCTTGATCCAACTCCATTTCTGTATTTCCTCCAGAAACCTATGTCTGGCACTTGGCAGCTAAATAACCTATCAGAGCAACCTACCATCAAGGTCGAATTCCCCAGTTAATAGGGCACAAGTGTAAGCTGAGTGACAGCATTCATAGCAATTAAACTGTTAGTGCAAAGAACAGGTCACATTTCCAACTGCTTCTGGGAACTGTGTTTGATATCAGGAGATGAGGATCAGATCTCTTGTCGCAGTTTTTCATTCTGCTGCTGACCATGTGGTCTTTGGAAATTTGTCATTCAATCTCTGTCTCACCCCTCTCTGCTTTAGTTTCATCATCTGTGAAACTAAGACGATGCTATTTAGTTCCTTCATTTGTGTTCTGGAACTTTCTAACATCCCTGACACTTTAAAGAGATACCTGCAGGATTAGAAGAAAAAAAGACTTATTTTGTTTCTGCATCAACCTCTGCACAACCACAGCTTCTGGCCTCAACTGCTCCGTGCAGATCCCTTCTCTTTGGAGAGGGCTACATATGGGCACAAACCAGAACTCCAGTGACCTGTGGTTATGTCCACAACTCACCAACAACTCCAGGTTGTCAACTGATAACACTGGGTTCTATTTTCCTTTTAGAGAGACTTTCCCACAACAACTTTGTTTTCTTTTGAACCACTTTGCCCACCAAAAAAAGGTTTTCCAAAGCTTTTAAACTCTCTCAATGTTTCCTTGGCTGTTTCAACTACAGCAGGCAGGCTGTTGACTGAATTAACCCACCGACGCATTCAGCGTTCCTTCTCATCTTCAGATTCTTGCATTAAATGTAAAAATCATTTTGGTTATGGCTGAGACAAGGAACAACCTTTTGTTTTTTGTTCTGTTTGCTCAACATCTGGTGTGGTGGGGTGTAAGTCCATGGTTAGGAATCCTAAACAACAAAATAATACACATTATTGACAACATTCTACAATTACTTAGGACAGAACCATCATCCTTTGACACAAATTCCCAACCCTGGGCTACTGGCCAGCTTCTGATTTTGTCCTGCACAAGAAGTATTTCAGCATTTCTCCTATGACAGAGAGTGACAGAAGAAGCTCAATCCAGACACCACAAGAAAAGAATAGCTTACAATAGCTTGTAACAACTTACTTTGGGTCTTCTGATTCTAAACTAAAGTTGTGGATAGTCAAGTACTTCAAGTCCTATAGTTAAAAAGGAAGAATCTCATTAAATGTTAAAATTAAAAATGTTTGGGAAAATAAAATGCTAATTGTGAACCAGCTGGGGTTTTCTTTTTTGGATGCTAAGACACAGTACAGCATTCTTAAGCAAGATGATGCAATGGCCTCTCAAAGACTGTCAGCGCCCAGAGGGAAAAAAAAGGCTGGCAGTGTTCTCTAAATGTGTTTACTTCCCTGCAGGCATTGTTTCCTTGCTTGTGTCAAATAGTTTATTGAGCACAGCTAATCAATGTTTCTGCTGACAAGAAGATTGGAACAGTTTATATAGGAAGCCAGTGTTGAAGGGCAAATTTCCCAGTTAACTCAGCCCCATCCACGCAAATATCCTTAGTAAGAAAGGAAAGCTTAAGGAAACAATGACATTGAAAAAGTTACAAGTTTCTGGGTCTATCAATTACTGCTGCTCATGACTTTTTACCCATGCCCTCCAGAGAAACTCAGAAAATTTGTTCACTTCTTTTGTGGTGGTCTACTAAGATGTAACAGGGATTTTCAACCACCATTTTGCTTTAGTGGGACAAAGCTTTCTGACTCAGTTGTACTCTTCCTGTACCCTACCACTGCAGTACTTACATTCTTTGTAAAGGCTTATGGCTTCTTCGTCAGCCCTGTTCCACTGACAAAATGATATCAAGGCATTATCACCACATGATGTTCGTCGTTGACTCTTATCCAGACCATCTTCCAAACATCTACCCAACGTGCTGTTTTAAAGGATGCCTTTTTTTCCTCTTTTACCTCAATGCTGGGTATAATTTTTGTTTCCCCTGGAAAAAAGCTCCATGCTGAACTTCAACTAAATTACAAAGAAAGAACATCCCAATAAATAACATTTCCTTCTTTCATCGGGGGAACATATTCCAGATTAAAAAAAATTAATTCCTATCCCAACATGCTTCTTCTTATGCTGCCAGTCACTTTGAGGTTACCAGAAACAAGTCCAAGACAGCAGGTGAAAAATGACCCAAGTGACATCTAATGAGAATTCTCTCTCATTTGTGTCTCTCCAGAAGCACAAGTTTATCTACTTTGTCTTTCAGAGGAACAACTTACCTATACCAAGGCCTATTAGACGTGGGTCTTTTCTGAGTAATTCTGTATTTCATGGTTCCCCATGGGCCAGTCCAAATCAGGACTGCACAAACCACACACTGGAGGCTGAGCATCCCTTTGGAAAATATAACCATGGCTCAACACGAATGTGACATTAAGAATTCTTTAGCACAGATGACTTTTCCTTCAATAAAAATGGAGAGCTGTCATGAGACAACTGGGTCCCTTTGTAGACCAAGGAACAATAGGGCTAAGCAGTGTTACATTGCTCTTCTGTATCTCTGCAGTTTAATCAGCCTGATTTCTACATCACACTGAGAAATCCATTGCTCTTACACATCCATCACAGTTGTTGGGCTGGTTTTTGTATCTACAGGAGCTGTCCAAGAGAGGCCTTGGAAAGAACATAGATCTTCGTATCATGCAACTACCAGTGGTTTACCAAAAAGTAAAGGAACAAATCTTCAGGATATGGACAACTCTTCATCCAATAGTAAGTAGTAATAAAGCTGGGTAGTTTTCATTTCTAAATAATATTAGTTTCAGCAGATCTTTAAAAAGATCTCCAAGAGATTACTTAACGATGTGTATCAGGCAGCTCTGGATAGTGACTAATAAAATGGTGATGAAGGTTCCAAACAATTTTGGAGCACAAATTAATTAGCACGTCACTTTAATCCTGTGCTGTTTAAACAGCATAACTGCGTGCAGAACAAAGAAAAATGCATCTATCATAAACTGTAGAATGGAGGAAAAAAAATCAGCTTTGAAGTCTGGAGTTGACTAGACACAGCAACAACAAAAAAACCAAAAAACACTATTTTGTTCTCATTTATAATCTCTTATCAAGTTATCTTGAGGCATGAGCCACAGCAAGACTTCCCACCTTGAAGACAGTATTTCACATAACGCTTGGCAATACTGCATTACATGTTTTCAAAAAACAGGGCTCATTTTTAATTTCCTGTTATTCACTCTGGTGGGAAAAAACAGCTTACTGTTCACGTTGGGCTGGCTTCATCTGCCAAAGCAATCATCATCCTTGAGCAGTGTGGGAAGAACAAAGGCTATGAAGAGATGGATGCTTGTGGTTTTCACCCAGAAGGTGGCTGTTGCATGCTAGATGGTCCGGAAAAGATTGAATCGACAATTAACATGAAGACTATCTGGAAAAATATTTCACTGGAAGGAATTGATATCATCTTTTCCAGAGATGCAGGAAGGTAAACATTGCATATTGAGGTCTCAAAGTAAAAGCAGAACTAATTCAGTCACCTCATTTAAGCTTAAAGAATCTCCGCAATGACTTCTCCTCTAACCAAAATCACTCTGAAGAAAAGACTTCCAAGTGACACAAGTATAAAACAAGGATAAATTTAAATTTTATGTAGAGAAGCCTTCATAAAAAACAACAGTCAGTAGTCAGTTTTCCATGGGTTGCAAAAGAAACAAGTTTCAACAGAGCACACTGTGATTAGCAACCCCAGTAAACTTGTGCTATTAGAGTCTAACAACAGTACTGACTAGTAGGAGATTCCAATCTATTTTTCCCAACTGGGAGAGATATAAAATGTAAATACACACACTGAAGAACAGAGCAATTATAGGTACCTTTAGAACGGTATCTGTGATCTCACTGTATGATTCAGAATTTCTTCAGTTAAAAGGAAAACAAAACAAAGTGTTAGTTGGTTGTTGTTTTTTTTTTTATACATAGCTGATCTTGTCCTGTGCTTTCAGGATATGGATCTGCAAGCTAAAAGGTTAAGGTGATAAACAACAACAGAAATAAGAGGTTAGTGGTGAGCCTCTGTATGACCTACACAAACAAACTTTACTATGTGCTGTAATGTTATGGTTATGGTTCCAAGGGGCTGCATTACCTTTCTCATCTGACTTAAGCTTACAGAAACCTAGAAAAGAAAGCATGTCTTATGATTTATTTATTATTATTTGAGTTGCTTCTGAGTGAGTGTCTGAGAGACTAATAAACAGGTGTGGAACAATTGCTTCTCAGACTAGTTTTGTTTCAGCATTTCCTTTACTCAGTACGCAAATGCGTTTGTAATATTTTTGTAAACCAGATCTGCTTTGGCTTCTTAACAAATATTTTAATTTAATCAAAGTTTGCTGTTCCTTAATTCAGGTTTCTATTTATGTTTCGTTCATTGTATTTCAGGTACCTCTGCGATTACACCTATTACACCTCCCTGTATTACGGCAGTGGAAGAGCAGCTTTCATCCATGTGCCTCCATTATCAAAGTCAGTAACAGCAGACTCTCTAGGAAAAGCATTACAGACGATCATCCTAGAAATGTTAGAACAGTGTGGGGTACAGAGAGAATAAGGTGGAATGTTAGAAAAAGGGAGCTTTCTTAAAATGGAATTTCATTTCTCCTAAAAGTAGCAAATCTAGTGATTATTTAAAGCCCTGCAAGGTTTTACTCCAAGTTATTTTCAGGGAAATCTCCTTATAAAAACCAAACAACCGTTTCAAACTCAAAGGTGGCAGTTTGTAGCACTAAGATTGCTTTGGTTTAAGAAAACACAAGAAATAGGACTTAAAAATGGTTACATATTTCCTAAAATCCTTTAAAAGCAGGTTTTAAAAAATCTAATTAAAAAAAAAAAAAAAAAAAAAAAAAAAAAAAAAAAAAAAAAAGCAGAATAAATATCAAAAGATGTTACTACAGATTTGTTGCACCGAGATCCATTCTTACATCCGTGAGGGCATTCAGCACCGCTACCACAAAGTTCCCCAAGTCCCTTTCAAGTATAGTGACACAGCTTCATCTAATGCAAGGTGCCCATATTTAAACTTTAAACAGGAGGGAAAAATAAAACACAGGTAGAGATCCTGTTATGTGAAGAATTTTTTCAGCTTCTTTGAGACCAGCTGTAGCGTGCTGGCTTTCACATACAAAACAGACTACGAACCGGGGGTGACTTAACTTGGAGCCTGGCAGACCCTGTAATGCTATTTGAGTTCCAACTGCCTGAAAACACCATTTCCCCAAATTCTCAGCATATGCCCCAAAGGAAAACACCGCTGTCCTTCCACAAAGCACAACACAAAGACAACAGTCTTTCAGTACAATGGCTCATGCTATTCAGGGATTTATACATCAAAATCAACAAGCTAACTTGTCCCAGGAAAGGCAATCAGTGAAGTACCATGCAGTGGAATGTTATGGCACATTATCTTTCTTACAAAACAGGAACCAAATGAGATCCTAAGTTGTAAAGCTTGGGATCAGACAGTGACGGATCACTTCTGAGCTTCTCTCCTGCCAAGCCAGACTCCTCGGTGTCTCAGATATGCCTGAGACAGAAGCACTGCTCTATTAAGGCTGGGCAAGACAGAGGTTTACAGCGTGTCCTCTTTAGCACACCGGGAATGTCAGTGCACACAGTTTTGCTTGTACTACAACAGACAATTATGACATAAAGCTAGCAAGTATTTTTCAAAAGCCATCACCAGAACAGAACAGCAGCATCTTCATGTGGACACCTGGGATTTCTCTAAGGGAAACAAAAGCTCATCCCTCTAGTGCTGTGTCAGTAAAAACGACAAGAGACAAGGATAACCTGATGGCACGGACACCTGAACAAGCTCTGGGCCACCACTGTGCCTCAGCCGAGACTTCGATGACGAGACTCATAGAAACTGTAAATGCCAAATAATGCTATGCTAGTTTGCTTGTCGCTGTTTTTCTAACAACCTTTGCAGAAAACTGACAACTTTGTGCTGGATGGTTGAATGCCCCACGAATGCATTGCTGTAACAGAAAATGAAAGGATTTCCTTCAAATAAATAAATAAAAATGCTTTCCTCATTGGAATGAACCAAGTCCTGCTGAAAAATGGTCCAAAGGTTAGTGTCATTGGATTACAGTGCTTTTGATTTCAACACAGCATAATGGAAGTACTGACCTCTATGAAGATCTTTTTCAGAGTTGCTCAACTAAATGCAGCCAAAACTGCAGAAGAAAAACAGTCTTGAATCTTCTAAGCTGCACTTGCTTTGCAACGAAGAACAAATTCCAAAACAGACAAATGCATACAGAATTCTTTTATTTAACTTAAATCAGGTAGTACTGAAACTACTAGAAAAAAGCAGAGTAAGAGAAACTAATGGAGCCTTAGCTTCAGCCATTCAAAATAGACAAAGTTTCTTCTTTTCATAATGTAAAGAATCCCGAGTATATCGCAATAACAGGAATAAATTCTTACAACAGAATATACAAAAACATTTTGAATTTTTTTTTTTTTTTTTTTTTTAATCTACTGATTCATTTTAATATAAACACAGGAATTTCTTTAGGAATAATTTATACACAGCAAGTCTTTTTTTTTTATGTAATAAATTGGCCATGTTATTGTTTAATTTTCTCTTTAAAAAAATCTAAACAAGAAAACTCGGAAAAATGTCGTATTTGCAACTGCATCCATTCCTTAGCACTTTCTAGTTTTGTTTTTGTCCCAGAGGTAGACAAACTCTGGCCAATCCTTTCATCTCAAACCTCACTGGTTTAGAAAACAGAAGAGCTGATCTTTAAATAGCATCTAAATCATCGTAACGCTTCAGAAATGCAGTCAGTCAAACTTCAGGGGGAAACGGGGATCTTCAGCATTCTTAAATAAAAATAAATAGGGACCCCGCTTTGCTTCTTTCAACAAAGCTTCGAATGGTACTCAGCATCTTTAGAGGCTGCATACAAACTTCTAAAGTGATAAGAAATACGCAAATAGTTCTTCAATAGTAATTACAAGAACTGCCTTCCCGCTTTCTCTTATGCAGTCATTTCCTTCAAACCACCTGGCACCCATAAAACAGGTACTGAACAGCACGAGTGAGACTGTGTAGCAGCAAAACCCATTCTGTTTTCCCAACCAGTGAGGTTCTTGTAATCCATTAAGTTAACTGCACTAGACAGTAAAGTGAAATGACCAGTTAAGATGATCCCACCCCAACCAGAGGGCTCTGGAAGACCAGGATACTGAAGATACAGAACATTTCCCCAACTTCTTTACTCATTCGCTTGATACTGGGACACAAAGCTTGGGCAGGTAGTGGGAGAGAGGGATGAGCCTTGAATTGGACAAGTTAGCGATCCTTTTTGGCATATTGTAAAGCTAGCTAGTAAACTGGTACCATCAAAGGAAACGGATCTCATACAGACACACGCACACACAGACAGAAAAAGTGCCCTTAAATTATATTTTAGGCATTAATAAACTACAAACATTTTATAAAATTATTCTATGCACTTACAAAATGCAATGAAACGTTTAATTAGTTCTTGTAAACCAGATCTTCGTCAACTGACTACCCGTAATCTACTGGACTTTAAAGCCCTATTGAAAATGCTAATGGATTACTAATCAACGTAACGCATACAAAAAAGATGGACATGCACACATACGCACGCACACAACCTGGTGATAACCCAGTACTTGCAAGACAAACCAACTGCAGGTTGAGACTGACTCATACAGACCGATGTCACAACCACTGAACTCCTGTTACAAATTTAGCACTTCAGCTGGAAAGTCAGGCTTATTTACAAGTACCGATGATCAGAATGGTGATACCTGAGCTCTGCTGCTGCCCCACACACACCATGCTCAGGAAACAATTTCAAACTTCTGCCAAGCCCTGTGTCTTTGTAAATATCCATTTCCAAATCCTTTGTTTCCAGATGTCCCCATATAAACACTTCTCCGTTCTGATTTACCTGGCTGCGCTCCCTAACAGAGGCTGCTCATTGCCTCTGAGCAGCCAGTTTTCTGAACTGAGGCAACCTTCGAAGCCCTCCTGCCTATTTACAGTTCTGTATCTTCAGCACCTCTGGCCACAACTGTTTTTTTTCTACACATCATTCCTAAAACTCTCGTCTGCACAACTACTCATGGGTTAAGTTGCAATATCTGGCTTTTATCACTGGTTAGTAAGGAGTGGACCCTTTGCACCTTCCTCCGCTGTTGTTTAGCCCAGTGATTAAATACACTGTTGACAAACAAAATAAGAACAACAGGAAACAAGTGTTACTTGTACTAGTGGAATGAATAGGGTTTAAATATATATAAATATATATATCTATATTATAGATATACATATGCAGATATCTATGTCTATATAGATATATATTTATGGAGTTACACCAACAACGGGAGCGTTGTTCATTTCGATTGTATGGAACAACCCTCGGCAGTTCCCAAAGGACCTGACAGTGGTTCCATCTGGTGACCAGTCGGTCCTGGGCAAACTGGGCTTCACTTGTTTATAAAGAGCAACAGGAGCATCAGTGCGAACATCTCTAGAATCATACATCACTTAGAACCAGCTTTAAAGAACAGAGGCATCACGCTGAGAAAGACCTGGTGAACACAGGCTGGCCTCGAACTTCCAATCATGCTTGGCTTCTGTGTCCAATTCATTGCCCCCTCAAAAGCGCTTCTTAGTACCAAGCAGCTGACGCTTCTGTGCTTACACAGGAGCCACCTTCCTTTGCAACCAAACCACCTTCTGTGCCACTGAGAAGCTTTTAGATGCGAGTCAGGTGAGAACAATGGCCCGAGTGCTGAAATCAAAGCCTGCCCCTACAGTGATGCCAGTCTGTTATTCTACTGCATTGAAACAGCTTGGTAATGTTTGTCAAAACGCTGGGCTTTGGGGCTGGGTGGGCTATTGTTTTTCATTTATAAGCAAATTGGATTCCTCGAACTTTATTCAAACACAGTCGAAGTTCTGAATAAATTTACCATACCAGACAAGCCAGTGGTCTCAGGAAAGAACAACATTACAAACCATATTATGACTCTATCAAGCCAACATTAATTCTCAGTTGTTCACATGCATAAACAACTTGATTTACTGTCCAAGGGAAGTCTGCATGAAAAGCCCATGTGAATAAAGCTATTCAGAATGCACAAAACACAACAACAACAAAATAAGAACGCTATGGAAACAAACAGAACAAAAAAGTAATTAAGCCTGAATTGCAAACACAGAACACAATGGTATCATGAAGGTGGTTTGGTCCAGGAGAGCTGACTGTCATCACGCATGCGTACTTTACTTTTAGTCCCATGACTGTATTCTACTGAAGTGCTTTTTGAAATGCCTATCATGATGGGTGCTACGTCATTAGTGTTTCTTCCTAACGCGTTTTTAAACCACCTACATCAAATTATAAGAACCAATAACTTGGACAGTTTTAACAAAACCCTCCTAGCCAGCTGAAAGATCTGAGGATCTCCAGTTGTGGTAATCAATATGTGCGAGTGAGGGGAACAGTCACTACTCCAAAAAGGTCACCGTAAGCTTCAAAGAAATGCAACGACAAAAAAGATGACATGGTAACAATGTTAAATTTGTTGCTTTTTCAGGGTCTGAGAGAAAGGATCCCTCCAAAGACGAGCCCCGCAGTACTTAACCACAGCACTGTGTTCAAGAGGCCGCATACAGCTCCAAGCACCGCATTATTCAGATACCACAACCAACACCTGCACGAACAGCTGCCTGAGCTGGAAAAAGAGAAACATTATACATCATGTTGATGGCAAGCCTGTGTTAGTCCTGTGTGCTTGTAAACCAGTTACACGCTGTCAGAGGGCAGTTAAAATTTGATGGCTGGTCCATCAGAATCCACAGTTATGAAGCATATAAACGGGGGATGAAAAGGGAGCTGACTTTTTTTACTGGCACATCAGAAAAAAAAAATAATAACAATAATAAAAAAATCAATTCTATGTTAGTTTTGAAAACAAAAACAAAGCGATAAAATAAAATGAAATAAAATCAGTGCTCTCATTAAACAGAAGCAGCAAAGATCCGAAGCTGTAAACTCGACGTGGTATCATCACCAGGCAGCCCGCAACAGGTTTGTCACTGTTTTGGTCAAAAAAAGAAAGAGCAGCGCTGTGCTTGGTGAGCCAAATGGGTGCTGATTCAGCCAAATGCCTTTTTGGTGCTCGCGGCATCTGAGGAAAATTTGCCAGGAATGACTGAGGCCAAACAGACCGCTCTTCTTATTCTATCAATCCTTCTGGACCTTCCAACACCGTAAACAACTCATTTCTGTAGCAAATTTGATCGATACTCGTGACTGAAAGTTCTCTATCAGGTCAGCCCTGCACCCACCTAACAAGCAGCAGCGCTGCTGCTGACCTAAGCGCTGCCACGACGGCCCGCTAAAAAGCCTTCGTGTTTCCTTAATGAGCGGTCAGCTTACAGTCAGACAACTCTCGCATTTTCCCCACGACAACAAATTGGAACTGAAAAGGCAAAACTCCTCGGAATTGAGGCAAATACTCTGAAGTGACCCTTTGTGATGAGCAGTGACTGTTCCCTTCCAGAACCTAGAGCATGTGGTTTATGGAGTGAGAGGTTACCAGTATCGACGGCATTTATTGGCTGCTGAGAAATGTGAGATGTATTTTTTTTATATATATATACACACATATAAAAAAATAAGAGTGAGGTAGATAAATGTTTGAAAAAAAAATCAAAAACTGTCCCCCTGTCATACTCAAAAACCCTTATCTCAGTATTTAGATTTATTATGGGGCGTCTCTACAGTGATTTAAACTGATATCACAAAAATAAATAAAAAATCCTACATAGAATACCTTCTTAATTAACTTTTTTTGTCTTTTTCGTTTTTAAAAGGGAAAAATAACTACGGGACAGAGGCGAGAGAAGATAATGGGACCTAAACTACACAAGCAAAAAGCACTACAAACTTTTAAAAATCTCCAGTCAAAACTAGCAATCAGTATATTTTAATTCTTTGTTCTTACTCAAAGGTTTCAAACGTTTCCATCCCAGAACCACCTCTTCACTGCCATCAGTTGGTTGGATCAGTGCTAAACAAAGGCTTAGATGCTGTAACTAAGATGAGCAACTGCTACGACTCCTTGGTTGTAGGCTTTATGATGGCTCCCTCCTTCCCTTTTTGCCAAGGCTTCTGCAACCAAACAAACAAGCTCACTCATTTTCTTTTGTTCTGAGGTTTGGTCTATGACTTAAGCAACAGGCTTGGACTTGTCCAGGTTTCCATAGCTGCCAACGCTTAACTCTGTTTGCTAGCTGAGCCGCTGGCCCCAGCTACGTGCTCTCCACCCTACCCCATGGAAATGGCATGCTGTTGTTGTGTGTGAGGGGGTGGGGGAGAGTTAATTCTGTTTACCTTGGGGTGCAAAATGCAGCCCATAGTGTCCTCCTGGAGGGCTTCCTCATTGGGAAGGCAAAGAGCCGGGGCTGGAGCCAGGTGTTCAACGGCCACCCAAAAAGTGCCTAGCACCGCCAGCCTCAATTCATACAGCTCTTCTTCAAGGGGTGGAAGAGTTCAAATAGTCGTTTTCAGAATCGGTGACCCAAAAGCCTGGTGTCTGCCGCTGTACCCAACAAACAAAAAGAGCGTGTGTGTACGTGTGTGTCTGTGTGGGAGCATGTGTGGGGACGGGTGGGTGCGTGTGTGCCACAACCAAAACAAGCGGGGAGGGAAGGAGGGGCAGGACCCTTGTACAACAATGAATATAAACACTGAACAAGAATGTACTAAATATTTAACCTTTTTTTTTTTTTTTTTTTCTTTTTTCTGACCTGAGTTTGTATCATGCCTTGCACTGTAACAGACTCGCATGCTGTCTGGGCAGAGGTTCGTGGGAAGGAAGGAAAACTGGGTCTGACAAACACCACACCGCTGCTGGAGCGTTCGGTGTGGGGCGTCCCTTCTTTCTCCATGTCTTCCTCAAAAGCCCTGCGACCCACACAGCCAAGATGCTGTAAAACAACTAATGGAAAAATAAAAATAATAAAATAAAATAAAATAAAACGAGGAGGAAATGCATTTATAAAAAGGCATTAAACAGTTCATGGCAAATCATACGAAAGGTATCGGTTACTGGGAAGGAAGAAGAGTTACACACTATAGTACAAAGCATAAGAAAACTTGTTGAAGTGGGAGGGAAGGGAAGGAGGGCAGACCTGAAGGTTTTCATAGATTAAATCCACAAAGATAAAGAACAAAAAAAATAGCAGCTTTTTTTTTTTTTTTCTGTACAGACATATAGATGAGTATCTGAACCGTAAAAAAGTTATAAAAGTGACACAAAAGACAATGTGTATGCAAATGATCCATGGTCTAACATAGAACTGCAAGACCCTTCGAGAAGTCTTAATAATAAAGAGAAAAGGTCAACAAAGCGTTTTATACACTTGAATCCGGTTACTGCCTTTTTTTTTTTTTCTTTTTTTACTTTTTTTTTTTTTTTCCTCATCTTCTCCCAATTTTTGTGTTATTGGTGCTTTTTTCCCTGCAGGCCTGCGGCACAAGGCAGGCTGCGATGGCGGAGATCTCTGCTGCTGCTTTTGTCACGGTTCTCACATTGCGTTTTTGGCGTGCGGTTGACTTTTCCTGTACCAAATGCGCGTGTTGGTTTAGAGCTCACCACTGCCAGTTTTGTCCAGAATTCATCGGGATGGGCACGGGGCGGAGGGAGGGCTGGCTCTGTACTCCATCCCTTTTTTCTTCTCCATCACAAGAAAAAAAAAATAAAATATATATATATATAATAATAATATTATCACATTTTATCCAGTTTTGGAAAAAAAAAAAAAAAAAAAAAAAAAAAAAAAAAAGAACCTAAACAATTTGATTACTGTTATTTTGTTCAATCCCAGTGTATGATTGAATAGAACGTATTGGTCAGGATCTCCCTTCAGCAGAGGAGTCGATTGCTGCGCTCCTTCCACGCCTACCAGCAAACAAACAGACAAACAAACAAACAAACAGAGTTCTTTTTCTTTTTTTTTTTTCCTTTTGTTTTTTTTTTTTTTGGCAAAATTTGGCAGCGTTGAAAATGGGAACAGCCCTGGCCGAGCGCCGGCCCTCTGTTGTTCTTGTACGCGTTTCTAAAAAGTTTAAAGAGCAACATTAAAAATCCAGTCCTTTAATTTGTTTGTGTGTGGATTTTTGTTTTTTTTGTTGTTGTTTTGTTTTTTTTGTGATTTTTTTGTTTCTTTTGTGTTGGTTTTTTTTTTTCGAGTTTTTTTTCCTTTTTTTTTTTTTTCCTCCTTTTTTCTTTTTCTTTTTTTTTTTTTTTCTTTTTGTTTTTCTTTTTTTTTAAATAAAGACCTACAGTGTCAGGCAGGTGCCTGCAGGGGAGCAGGGAGCCACCTGGCCTGTGATATCTTTGATCTGAAAAAAGTGCCGTACGGTTGAACCTGCACGCAGATATGTTTCCCATTATGAAGCAAAGACAGACAGAAAGAAAGAGAGAGGGGAGAGAGAGAGAGAGAGAGAGAGAGAGACATCAAATCTCAAGTTTTCTGTTGCTATTAAGTGTTAACATCAGAGTTTTAAAAGGCCAACTGTGTGCCCCATAAATGGAGTCCTTTACCGAAACAAACATCTGCTTGCATATTGAAAAAAAAGAAAAAAAACAAAACAAAACGATAACTTGTTTACTGAAAAAAAGGGTTCTTCCCAAGTGCAGCTATGGCAGTTCTGAAGATCCACTGAGGTACAGTAGGGCTTTTGAATATATTGTAATTTTCTTTCTTTCTTCCCCCAATAGACGCGCTTTTCTGCGTTGTGTTTCTGTCAGACTCTGGGTCCAAGGATCAGCAGGCCGAAGACTGGGGCAGCGGTAAGGCCCTCTCGTTCTTGCGTCCCCCGTTCATGTGTGCGTACGGCTGTCTCTCCTCGAAGCTGGCCCGAAGGACCACCACACCTGGGCCGTTCTCGGCTTTGTGTCCTGAGTGCTTGTCAGTGGGTTGGAGGGTAGAGGAGGGATCTAAAGGAATGCTCTCCATGTTCTCAGTCTCCAGGTCAAGCTCCTCTGTGTCCAGAGGCTTGTTCTCTTCGCTGTAGTAGAAGGAGACCTCTTTGAACGCCGGATCCAGCTCGTCCTTAATGCTGCTGATGATTTCCAGGAAGGAGGGCCTCATCTTGGGGTTGTACTGCCAGCACATGCGCATCAGTTCAAACCTGGACGGGAAACACAGCAAATCCATTCACCGAGGTGTTTTACAAGCCCTGCCTGGAGTGCAACCGGCCGTGACTGAATCAGACTGAACGTCTCAGAAAGTCGACCCATAAAGACGGGACACGAAGTGACAGAATTTTTACAGGCCGACATCCCTGTGACACACGCTGACCTGCTTTCCAACCGCTGATTGACTTCTACAGCTCCGACCTAAGCCTTCTCAACCCCCTTCCGCACACGCCTGCTGATAAAGCAGTCCTGCAACGCCTGACATCCAGCAGCATTCTGTACTCTTATTCCCAGGTGGTACTTCCCTGGTTCTCCTCCAAAGCATCCTCTACTTACCCAACGTACAGTAGCACCTCTCAGAGCATCTTTTCAAGGCGTTCCTCCTTTACAGATGGTTGAAAGTAAGCAAGAAATTCCATGCTATACTTCAGTTAGTCTGCACTGCCTTTGGCCCTCACAGCAGTTCACCAGGTCTCTGCATCTCTGAGTGGATTTGTTTTGTTGTTGTTTTTTTTTTCATTAAAAAAGACAGAGCCAAAAGAACAAAAGCACACTCTTTTTTGGATAGCTCCCAAGCCCACCCAAGCCACTTAAGGCCCTCCTTTCTGAAGGGTCCCTGCCCTGGAGTAAGCCTTGCGATATGACTGTCACTGTGCTGGAGCCCTGCTCCACGCCTGCCGCACCAATGCACAGCCCTGGCCTGAAACAGAACCAAAGCAAAGCAGTGCCTCCCACTCAGCTCTCTGCTGGGGAAATGCTGTTCCCAGCCGACCAGAACCAGCAAAAAGGGGGAAAGCTGCTGTGTTTGGGATGCAAACACTGCTGAGAGCGCTTCAACCAAAACAAAAGTGATCTTAATTGAAGTACATTTGAATTCACAAATATTGCTGTGAGAGCTTGGCTGGCACAGCGTAGCGTGAACAGAAGCCAACCACCTGAGCACGGCCCTGTGACACCCAAAAGAAGCTGGCAAAACCGGCTGTGCTGTGAGTGCCCCACTCCTCAGCGCCGTACGGTGACGGGCACATAGACACACAAACACTGCTCCACTATTGCTTGTTTTCGAGTCTTTAAGAGACTTCCACAGCGAAAGTGAAGCCAAACTATAAAACCGTATTACACCCTCACCCACAGCCGAGGAGGAAAGCTTGAGACATAAATATATAAAATCCATTTCTGTTACTTCACTGCTGTTTCCTTTCCAGCTGACTGCTGCGTCCCTGAATAGCAGCCTCGGCTGGAGCCAAGAACACTGGATATTCACTGGCACTTTGCCCTGAGGCCTAAGGGCAATGCTAAGGAGATACCACAAGCAGTGGAGTAATGCATGTGACATCAGCACAAACAAGGACATGTGATGTTTCTTTTAATCCATTCCAGATTTAAAAACCCTACAGAGTTCCCATAAAAGGATATTTCTTTTCTTTTTAACTCTGTGGGCTCTAAGACCTTGTTTACATTATCTTAAAAAAAACTTTCCAGCAGACAATGGAAGACTTAACAGGCTGCTAATACAACCCAAGTACTTTTATCCAGTGTGTTTCTGGCTGGTGGCTGTGAGCCTGAGGAAGCTGGAGGCATTAGCATGAGATGGGGGAATAACTGGTGCCACTGTAACGAGTCCTTTGCTCAAATAACGCTGCAGAAGCGGAGTCACTTCTTGCACTGAGACATTAAAAAAAAAACAAAAATGGAAAATAAATTACTATAGAAGCTGCATTCCATTTGAGCGTGCACTTGTGCTCTGCATCAGATGTGATTTGACGGAGAAAACAGCAGTGAGCTCTGCCACCCTGCTGCTGCATGCTGGTGTCACCTCTGGAGAGCAGACCCTCACACCAAGTGAGCACCAGGAACAAAGGGAAAATCGGTACTACGTAAACAGTCTAGTCATCTACATGTGGGGGAAGCAATTCTTACTTCAAAAGCAGAGTGGAATTCCAGCCTACACAACTTTTAAAAGCCCCATGGGAACACACTGTCTGAGAGCTTCAGCTGTAATCTTCTTGCCACGCAGCCATCACCTGACAAACGCTGCCTAACAATGGGAGTACATAAAAACTTTACTTATTACACAGGAAGAGGAGAAAAACAGCAAAGCTTCTCCTGGCACCGTCTTATTGAACCATCTGTCTTACTGCATGGTTCTGTCTGTAAAATCATGCAAACTATGCCAAGAGGGTGTAGCATAAACAGAACTGAGTCTTGTTTCGCCCTGCACAAGAGTGAAAAGCCTGCAGAAATACCATCCTCTTTGTGCTCAGCCCCTTCACACCGATTTACCACTTCTCTGACCCACAAGACAACCGTGCGATAAAATCCACCTTGCACAGCCATCCAACACATCCACGTTGCAGAACAGAACCCCTCCAGTGTCCTTGGTCTCTGATCCGCTGGGGAAGCTGATGGCTCCCTGCTAGCAGGGGTTAGCAAAGCACAGCCACTAACAAGCATTACAGGCATTGCAGTCTAAGGAGAGATGGAACTGCCAAGACTGCTTGTACCACGTAGCATTCACACATGGGGCAACGAGAGGCCCTTACAAGAACTGCTGTGCTGTGGCTGGAGTGTGCAGGGCTGTGTCAACACTCACATAATCTGTAAGGTTAAAAATAGTCGGTTCGGTGTCAGTTGCAGAAGGATTCTTCTCTCTGTTCTCATCCATGCTTCCCCACAGCAGAACACCTACTCCACCCGTTCTGGACGTTTTTGTATGTCAGTACAATTCCCCCTCTTTTCAGAAAGGTAAATTTGTTTTCTACATTAGATACCATCCTCCCATTATTACATTTTCCTTGTTCACCTGTCAAAGCAATACAAAATATCTCTGCAGTCACCTCCTACCAGGTGCTCCTAGCTCCACTTCTGGTTTGCTGTTACACTGCGCTGAGCACTAGAAGCGTGCTGACTTTCCTGCAGCAGACAGGCTTTACTTTCTGGCCATCCTGAGTTAATACTGTGCGTTAATACTAAGTAACACAGATCGGTCAGTATCTTGCATGGGGAACGCATGTTTGCAACTCTGCTACAAGCACCTTTCAATAATAATGTCCCACTCTGGTTATCAGACAGCTGGAGGGAGAGAAGCATCTCTGTTCCCAGGGCAGCTCCCAGCAGTAACAGTGAGCAGCGAATGCACTGGCTGCTGAGTGCTGCCCAGCACCTACATCCAACCTGGGGCCAATAGGACGGACAATGGGAAAAGCAGTGAAAGCATGCAAAAACCCCAGGCAATACAGACACATAAAATAGGTTCTCTGGATGCCCAATACGTGGAGCAAAGGTAAAGATGACTTCAGGAGCTCCCTACTGCTACTCTCTTAGCAGCCACAATGAATTTCAGCAGGCTTGAGAGTCTGTGCTAATATAAAGACCAAATAAGCTGAAAGGAAGCTACAAGTCACAATGCGCTTCTAAGGCCAACGCATTCAATTTCTTTCAGCATCTGGGCAAAGTTAGGATCTTTTTTCCCACAATTCTACTGACAAAATAAGAGAGACATCATTAAACTGGATGTGCCTTAGTTCTGCTTCTTGTGCCAATGGAGAGAAGTTAAAATAAAAGGAAGGTACTTTCACTCTGCCCCCCTGCCACGTTCGCCTAAAGTTTTGATGGCCATTTACAGCCATCAGCTGTGAACAGCTTCATTTAAAATTGGCACAAAAATGTTTTTTGCTGGCTTACAGTAATGCAAATTTATGATGGTTACCCTGAAAGCGGACCTGGTGAAAGCAGGGCCCTGTGAGCACAGGACTAGTTCCAAGGATGGAGGAGAGCAGTGGATGGGTTGCAGCAGTGAGAGCTTCCCTTCCCCTGCTCATACCACACGTGCCCCAGGTTAGAGTGGAATTTCTAATGCAGAAACTCTTGCCAAGTTTCAGCATTAGAGCTCGTTTTTCCCCGCTGACTGGGGGAGCAGGGCAGCCCTACCCAGAGCTCCTCACAGCCTCGTTCCTCCCCATCCCTGCCTCCATTACACGGCGCTCGCCATGTGAAACAATCTCCGGTCGATCCGCCTGCCAGAAATTCTCCACAGCATCGTGGAAAGGAAAGAATGTGAAACTGAAGAATCACATGGCACTACACCTCCCCTTGCACATACACCCACCCCCCTCAAACAACAAAACAACGCTGCCTGTCATCTGAAACCAGAGCCAGCCGGCCAGCCAAAAAAGCTCTTTTCCTAAGAATCTCAAGCAGCTGAGGCCCTTAAGTGATTGTATCCCTTCTGCGGGCCTCCAACAAATTTCAATAACTGCAAGACGCAGCATTTCCTTCCCAAAAGCCAGTTTGGGAAGTATATCAAAGTAATAAAGTCTGAACAACTGAAACTGCTGTACACCAAAGCCAGCAGAAGTATTTCAGCAATGTAAAGCTGAAAACCGAAGCCTGCTGTGCTGCATGCTGCTCGGCTGTAAGCTTTGTGCGGGTTCTAGGGGTAGACAAAGGTTTTTCTGCATGCCTCTTTCTGTGCTCACAGGGCAGGAAACTGTTGGCTGGGCAAACTTGTTTGCCTAAAAGCAATGAGCAGCAACCAAGATGGCAGATCCAAAGCTGCTTCAGACACAGGAATGAAGGATCCATTTACCTGTATGCCGAACTGAAAACTGGCATTCCAGAGAGTTTAAGCACAATACAGCTAAGCTCTTTTTTCCCCTAATCCCCAGCAGACTTACTTGAAGCAGAAGAGACAAGATACAGGTACAACATTTTCTGCTGCAGAAGATGACACTTATGAGCTGTTATTAAATGTAAATTTAGTTAGGAACACAGAGATTGGGAGTTGCTTCTTTATGAAAGAGCCCAGTGTGAGATTCTGCCCACCAGCAAAGGTGTTTGATGGTAACTCTAATTAATACAAAACTGAAGATTGACAGAGACTGTTCAAACAGCATCTTGCATTGCAGTCACACCTTAATAGCCTCTCCTGTGGCAGACAGGGCAGAAGCAGACACAAAGGGATCACGAGGAATAAACTGAGCACTGAGTGGTAACTGCTGACACTTACAGCATATCAGGGCAGTTGTCTGGTTTTTCCAGCAGGCCTCCTTCCATCACGAAGCGGAGCACTTGCTCATTGGTCATGCCTTGGTACGGCTGCTCCGCTAATGTTGCGATCTCCCAAAGTACAACACCAAAAGACCTAGAAAACAAGAGAACTTTAGAAAGCCAAGCAATGTTTGCAAGGATATTTTCCCTCGATGATGCTGAGCAAGGCGGTTTCTGGGGGAGTTTTCTTTTTACAAAAATCTCTCTTAATTTCCACACAGCTGATCACAATTATCCAGTGGTCCAACACTGCTTGTTCACAGTGGTTCTGCAAAGGTCGATCAGTAAGACAAGCCATTACAAGCTCCTTGCACTGACCAAAGGCCTCTTAATTCAGAGGACAGCTCAGCTGGGTGCTTGTCTGGACAATCTGCACAAACCTCACTTTCCCCTCCCACAGCTCTGAGTTCTGACTCAAGGTGCCCTGGGAGGTGGAGAGAGCAGAGGGAAAGATGCAGGTAAGGGAAGAAGAAAAAATACTGTTCTGTCAACCTCCTGTGCAAGTTGAAGAGCTGAAGAGGTGTTTTTTAAGAAAGGCCCAACGAGCCCCAAAGTGACAGAGACAGCAAGGGAAAAAACAACTGTGTGTTAAAGAAATGAAACCCAAAGTCTTCCTGGGTTTCTCCAAAGTCAAACATCTCTCAGGCACTTCTGATAGCAGCTGAGATGACCGTGAAGCAGAACTTTAAGGTCTCCTTCCAGCGCAAGCTGCTTTTTGTCAGAAATCCTCAAGTCTCACAAATCTCATTTCAAAGCTTCAATTTTTCCCTACCACTCCGGGCAGCAGTGAGCTAAACAGCAAACACACCCACCGCACCTGTGCATCTCATCTGCCTCCCCATGAGAAGCAAACCAACCAACCTCCGCTCCCCAGGCACAGAACACTGAGCAATACTTCCCCATTTGCCTCTCTGCTCTGATTTCCTCCACATTCCAAGTGAAAAATGCAAAGTAAGGACCAAGGCATTTAAAATACAGAAACAACTAACGGAAGTGATCTGTGAAAAAGGCTGAGAAGTGGCAGAAATGTTCTCCAGCTCCTCAAACAAAGGCCCTACACTTTGCTGCTTCAGCAGTACAGCTGAGTCCCAGCGAGAAACCCAGCTACTCCTTTAGCAACATCCTGACACAGAGCTCCTGGCTCTTCCCCCCTAACTACTAAGGACAGCAGAAGTGAAAAACAAGTTGGTCTAATAATACAAATTGATTACTGGTGAATAAAGATAAACACGATTATGTAATTGGACAGTTTAGATGTAAATATCGACGCTTTCTAAAAATACCTCAATTTAAAATTAGTTTATTGAGCAGACAGATCAAACTGTCTGCCCTGCATTCAACAGTCATCTACTTTTAGAGCTGCTGCGCCACGAACAAATCTAGCTGCTGTCCTGTCCTTCTGTGGCTAAAATGCTGAGTCAAGCATAGGGACAGAAGTGTAGCTCTGACATGACGCTGCTGTGTAACCAGGGGTCCAGCACTATTAGCCAGTTATGGTACAGGGGTCTTTATCTTTCTGTTATCCAGTGGATCTGAAGCAGCTTGTGACTGAAGCCAGAAGCCACAGACAGATCTGCAACTGTTTGCCTTTCAGAGGAGGGAGGGACAGAGGGTCAGTTCAGCACCTGGGTGGCTTTGAAGCTGCTTTGATCGCTGCAGGAATAAGGAGAGCAAGTTCTGTTCATCTCCTGGCCATATTATCATAACAAATACACTTACACTGCTCCTTCAAGGCAACCACTATCTCTGGAAGAATGCAAGATGCCGAAGACTTATTTATAGAAGCACACCCTCATCCTGAACAGTATTACATTCATTTTAAAATGTTCTCCTACACAACAAGTGTTCTCTCCAACTACAACAACAACAACACTCTTGTCTAATTACCTCATTCTTCAGCCTGGAGAGCAATAAAAGAATGAACTGCCAAAATAAAGCTCCACCCTTAAAAACCTCCAGACACTCTTGTGCAGTTTGCCATCTCACCTTACAGCTTATAAATCTCGCACTCTGACCACTTGCAGTTTTGTCTTTGTGACATTTTGGCTTCTAAAACTGATCTCTAAGAACACAGACCAAGATGTCGCAATTTCCTACCAAAAAGGCAGAAAAAAAACAACCTACCTACTCTTTTTTTTAAATGTATTGTTTGAATAAAAACATGAACAGCCCCTCAAAAGGTTTTCATAAGCTCAGCAAGTTTTCATAAGGCAACATCAACACGGGGACTCAGGTGACTCTACCTGGGCATGAAGAGGCCTTCAAGGTACACAATTAAAAGTTACTGAGGAGTAAACCAGAGGAAAACACTGCAGTTTTGATCTGAATCCCTATCCACGGATATGTGGCAGATGCAAGTGTTACACATTCTAAACATACAAGTTCCTTGTGTGGAACTTTGCTCTTTTGCTTTGCTCTTCAAGGCAGCATCCCCACATGAGCTGCGTTTTAGGAGAAAAATCACTCCAACAGTCACAAACCAAGCCAAGTGTCACAAACCACTGCTGAGATCTGTGGACCCGTGGTCCAGCAGATGATGTTTTTCTCCCTGTATGCTTCCAACTATGAATCTATCAGATCTGACTCTTCTCCCCTGTGTTTCCCAACACTACTGTCAGTGAGCTGCTTTCCTTTACGGGACATCTGCAGTAGTCTGGCTACAATACATTCCATGTCCCACTCCTAAAATGCAATACTGTTTGATCAGTCTTGCTTTGGACAATGAACACTGTGTTTTGTTAGCTCTAAGAGAACACATACACTTCCTGCAACAACTGAAGCACATATTCAGTAATGATGCTTGACTTAGCATCTCAATCTGTTGTTTTTGTGCGCTGTGTTTTGGAATCCAAGTTCACTTTAAACAACACCACTTAAGAGTTGCAGGTGAAAAGCAAAATCTGCATGAACAGTAATACATCAGCAAAGCTGACAGCCAGTCTGCTACAGACATGAAACAAAGGCTGAAGACGAGGGCTGGACATGGAAGTTCCTGTTTGGTGGTTAGAAGAGGCAGATCTGCCAGCTCCTCACTCTAGGCTAAATTCACTTCTAAACCTGGGGATTTTTCGAGTGATGTATTTCAGATCTGTCTGCTTTGTGAAGCCATTACAAGTCCCAGAATTGTTTTACTACAGAGGGACTGCCAGAAGCGTGGTTCTGTTAGGTGAACGGCCGATGAGGGCTTCCCCTTCAACTCAAAGTGGATATTTTCACTGAATTCCAAGTTTGAGGTTAAGTAACATTCCGATGCTTTGCTTTTCCACTTGTTTTTCAAAGTTGATGCTGTGGATTGCAGCCCACTGACTCCAAAATCCTCAAGCTGTTTAAAGAAAATGCAGTTTACTACTAAAATACCATTTCTACCGACTTTTAGGCATTTGGAGGCAATCAGCTGCCAATTCTGTAACGAATCAGCAGTAAAAACATCTTGTTAAGGAGGCAGAGAAACCATAAAAGTCTGAGTAGAGGCAGAGGTTTTGCCTGTGCACATTCATCTTTTGCCAAAGCCTCTCCATCTTTCTGCAAAAGCAGAAAGCAGCAGTGGGGGGGCGGGGGGTGACGGGGAGAGAGGAATGTTCCAGAGTATTATTTCTACTAAGAAGTTTATTTTGAAATTTCCTGAACGCTTCTATTAATAACTTCACAGATACAGCAACTAAGCAATGTGCTTTTAAAGAAAAAACCTATTTCCGCATCTCGTGGTATATAAAGCAAGCAAACAAAGACCCAAATGGGGGAGAATATACACGAGGGAGAGCTCCAAAGAAAAAAAAATGGTAGCATACACAAACTGTCTGCAGGAAAGTAGAGCTTATTTACACAGAAGGTTTTGATAGAAAAGCAGGTCAGCACCATGAACCTTTCCATATTCTTGGCAACTTCTAATGCTTTTCTTGAGGGAGGGCAATTTGAAAAATGACAACTTGCTCTTCCAGGTGAAGGCAATGTTCTTCACTGCACAAGTGATTTTACAACTCACAGTGGGAAATAAGCTGCACCTCCAGCTATGGAAATCCATTTAAGGCTCTGCCTCTGAGGGCAGAATAACCTCACGAGCCCTTGATTTTTGCAACAGAAACAACAGAAAGTAAGAAGTTTTGCAGTGGATAACGAGAGCTACCTTTGAGGAACCAGAAGCAGCAGGATACTTAATTAAACCTAGGAAAACAAGAGCAGAAACCAGAAAGAAGAGGGCAAAAACTGCTTTTTCAAAACCCCTTTTTTGTTACCAGACATCGGAGTGCGTTGTGAAGACTCCATCCTTCAGTGATTCCGGGGACATCCAGCGGACAGGCAGCAAACCCTTCCCTCCTTTCCGGTAATAATCTGTCTCATAGATATCTCTTGTCATGCCAAAATCTAGAAGGCACAAGTTTTATTAGTTTGCATGATGAAACAACAAACACTGCACCTTACTACAAGCCACCGTCATCAGCAGATGTAAAGTTTGGTATAAAGAATCTTCCACCTGTCAGCACGGCACTTTGCCTTGCAGAGCCTTCACCTGCCTGCCTAGGGATGGCTGCCTTGCCTCTCCTTGAAAAGCCAGCAGGCATTTTTACCATGGACATCAGCAGTCCGAGCTGGATCCCGATCAGCTCTGAATGAATTAAATATGTTATTAAGGAAAGTTCCACAGTTTACGTCCAAGCCTTGCAGTAAGTCAAATCTTCTGAGGTTTCACGTCATACATTAATCTGCTCAACAGTCCAGTGTCTGTGTTTTTTTTTCTTTTCAAAGAATGCAAATAACAATTTTATTTCTTATCCTACTGCCTTTCATTAAAGAACCTCACATTTCGAGGGAAGTGCTTCTCTCACTTTTTTTCCTCCCTCAAAAGCAAGTTTTCAGTTCCTACGTAATATTCTACCTCAAATTCCTCAGAGGATTAGCCTATTCATCTATGACTAATGCAGACCACTATTAAAGCCACACTCCCAGTGACACGTGTCATGCCCTTAGCTATAAATACGTAAGCATTTGCAAGGCTTGGCCTAACACCGTCTGACTGGCACTCACTCCTTCCAGTTTTTTCCATATCATCAGCTTGATGTACACAGACTGGTTGGGCCTCGTATGAGCCTACTCAGGTAAGCAACTTCACTTCCAGATACTAACAAAAACTTAGTAAAACACATGTGATCAAACTGCTTGCTAAATTAAATGCTATCTGCTGACACAGAAAGCCTTGGACAAAATCCAGTTTATCACTTTTTGTCTTGGAAATGTGGAGTGAAAAGAGAAGTCCTCCAGCTTAAGCAGTTCTCACAGCCATTACTACAAGTCTACAGCTTGAATGAGAGACCACTAATGCTTCTCATTCCTTACCTGCTAGAGCTGCTGATACCCCAGTGATCCTGACTAACAGCCCCATCTGTGCAGCTATTCCAGCACTCCCACACACCAGGCTCATCTTACCCCCAGCAGAAAGGAAAATTCTTTTAATGCATAATGCAAATAAGTAACAGGTATGCAATAAGCATAAGACAGCACAAAACAAGGCTCCTCCTTTGAGATCTAAGCAGTCTAATCTGGCGTGTTCTAGCCAAGATGTCCCTCAACTGTGTCCACATGAAGTGATTTTCTATACAGGCACACGAACAACTGTAGCGCAGCATATTTCATGAAATGCTTTCTGGGTAACCATGCACCATGTTAAAGGGAGGAAAACACACCACCTTGAAATCACACAACTGTAAAACACACTGGAGTAGGAATGCTGGAATGGAAAGGATTTAAGGCTGACTTCCTCAAACCTGCAGAAAACATACATAATCCCCCAAAGATCTCATTTCCTAATTAACTGACTCAAAATGAAATCATATTTTCTTTCTCCCAAATGACAGGATTACTTACACAAATTATCAAAATAGCTGAGTTAAGCTCAAAGAAAAAGAATTAGTTTCCTAGAGCAGAAGGCTGTTACCATACATGCTATTTTAATATGCACAACTTAAAAACAGCCAAAAGCTCAAAATCACTCTCTGGAGAGAAGTCTGAAAAAAACTCATCTGACACTGTTTTGGAGGAATGGTGAAAGGGGAAAATAAGTGGTGTTCTAACAGCAGAGCAGAGGAAAAGCCATTCTGTTGTCTGGAAAGCAGCACTGCAGTTCACACTGGAAAGCATCCAGCTGAAAATCAAGCCTTACATTCCACTCCTAATTCAGATACGGTTTAAAATAATACTAAAGTTGTTTTTCTTGAATCAAAAAACAGGAGATGGAATTATTTCTGTGCGTTAACAGAAGAGCAAATGACACACCAATGGTAACCGTGCCATCCACCCAGATGTCTGCAGCATCTGCACCTCAAATCGTTGCCTCACCCGCTCCTTCTAAGCCTACACGCTATACTATTTCCTCAATGGAACAACAGCAAGGAGAGGTATTCCAAGAGTTTCAAATCAGCGTTGACTGCTCACACGTCCTAAATCACAGCTAGCCTTTATGTGAAACATATTTCATTCAGCAGAAACTAGAGCTAAGCTCATAAAGATTTTAAAAACAGGCATAAGAAAAGCTAAAATGCCCTCTAAGATGTTGATTTTTCAGGACGATGTTTTTCATTCCTGTAAACACCAAAAAACACCAAAAAACACACCTCCGATTTTCACTGTGAAATCTTCTGCCACCATGCAGTTTCTTGCTGCAAGATCTCTGTGAACAAATTTGTTGGCGTTGAGGTATGCCATCCCATCAGCAATCTCTCCTGCCATTTGAATCATCTTCTTCAGAGTTGGAGGTGCTTGGCCAGGATTACTCTGAGCAGGATTAAGATGATAAAACATGTAAGGGGAAAAGAAAAAAAGACACAAACCTATTTCTGTACCAAACCACGAGGTATTTTTTAAAAATGACGAGCACTGCAGCACCTGCTTGGGGGGACAGATGGGCATAACAAGATGATCTACAGACAGAACTCCCAAACAGCCCTTTTGCAGTAGGCCGTGGGCCACACTACCATAGGGAAAACAAACAAGGAAGACTTTTTAGTAAAACTGTGTTGTTTCTTACACGTGATGAGCTTAAACAGTTCATTCAGCGTGGATATTTTCTGTACCCAATCACTTCAGCAACTTGATACATTCCACGTTCTCCATTTATACCACATACATTCTCTGTTGCACATAACCATGTGCTCACATTCTGTTCCTGTGAACTACTTATATCAGAAATTCTAGATCATTCCACCACTGGTAAAAGACAATCACTGGGCTTATTCTCTACAGAGTCAACTATGTTTTCAATGTTCAGTGTCATCTTTCAGACCCTACATCATAAGGGGCAATTTTAGCTGTTACACTGATGGCCTACATGTTGAAGTACATACGTGTATTAGCAAGCACGCTGATTTTTAAATAGACAGGCCTTATTTGTAATTATTTTCCAATAGAGGCAACAGGCAGGATGTAAAGCATGAAACAATTACCCTAACGTGTATGCTTCAACAAGCCAATCTTTTCAACTTCTTGACAAGAATTAGGCTAGACAAGGGATTTAATTCAAATGTGGAAAATGGACTTGGTACCACAAGATGGGGCCTATTCCAGGCAGCACACCGGGCTATTTGCAGTAACTAACTCATAAAAAAAAGGTGTTGCAGATCACAGGGCAGCGTGTTTTGTTCTTAGAGCTTAAGGACAAGGGCAAGAAAGGCTAATTGCCTGCTGCTTCTGACATGACGCCTTTTTGCTCAAGATGATTTTGAGTGAAGAAATAATAATAAAACAAGTTGTGACTCACCTCTGTGTCTGGCCTCAATGATCTCAGATAGCTTTTGAGGTCCCCACGTGTCATCAGCTCCATGATAACTAGGGTAGGCTGGCCCTGAGAAACAACACCTAGCAGGCGAACCTGGAAGAGGAAAGTCAAACGCTCAGCTACAGATTCCACCAACTGAACTGCAGTAAGCATTTATTCATGTGATACATAGCCCCAGACACCCATGAAACAGTGGGAAATGTCTGGAAGCAGATTTGCTTTCTCTCTGACTCCTGCTGAACAGCAATATTCTAATGCTGACGAGTTGAAGCTAAAATCCAAGCACCCCTTCAGCCAGTGAGGACATGCCCCGAACACCCTCTGGCCGTTAAAGCACCACGGCCTTATCAGTCTGCCTCGTTACAGTTTCAAGACTTACCACATGGTGACAATTGAACTCCTTCATCACAGAGGCCTCGTTTAAGAACTCGATCCTCTCACGCATGCTTGCAGACTCATTGACCGTTTTGATGGCCACCCGGGTCTCCGGCTCATCCTTCACCACTCCCTTGGCTATTCCCTCATATACCATCCCAAAAGAGCCTTGCCCAAGCTCTCGGCACATGGTGATCTTCTCGCGGGGCACCTCCCATTCATCTGGAACGTACACTAAGCAGAAAGAGAACATGCCATCACGTTCTGTTCTCCTAACTACTGGGATCACTTTATGATATCAACTGTCTGAACAACTTTGCTGTAAGCAAAGCTGGACATCATCTTAAGACCCTGAATCATGCATGTGAATATTCCAAAGTCTTTCCCTTACAGAGACAGGCTTAGCACACAAATACATCTTAAAAGGAACTTTAAAGGAATGCAAAGGGACTGGCAGAATGGGATAAAAAACAAGGAACCTAATGCACACAACCAGGGTCATTCAGCTCCTGCTGCTGCCCAGGAGCAGCCAGCACAGGAACCACCAAGGAGTTTATCTACAGTACAAACAGCAAACCCTTCCGCAACAAATGAAGTAAATGTATCTCTTTTTACACCCTTTCCCTCAAGCTTTCAATGGGCACATCAGATACTTTTGTTTCTTCATTGGAAGTGGAATAAAGGAAGGAGTTATTTTTTGCTACCAGTGGCAAACAACCTCCTTTGGAGGCAACCAGAACTATTTTAAGCAAAACTGTCCAATTGACAAGCTAAGCAAGTTCATGTTCTGACCGGCAAGTGGTGAGCTTGTTCCAGGAGGTCAGAACAGGGCTCAAAAGGACAAACAGCAAACCTGGAATTCATGAATTCTTCCTTCAATTTAGTAACAAAATTACTGTCTAAATAGGCAATGCTGTGAAAAAGAAACCCACCCAAGTTAATCTCAGCCGAATAAACTACAGGAAAAACTTCAGAAACTCCCCACTTTCAATAGGCAGACAACATTCACATACAACTGCCTGTGAATTAACTATGGGTGTGCAGATACAATGAAGAGAAAGAGGTTTTACCACATCCCTTTGTCAGTGTTTCATACCTTCCCAAACCAGACACAAACAGAGCATACAGAACTAAGTGCACAGAGGCTCAGGCCACACTTACCGTCCGAAGCACTGAAGTACTCAGGGTTCACAGACGCATAAAGCACGCCGTTGCCCAGTCTGTCGCTGTTCCTGTTGAAATACATTATTTTTTTTCTTTTTTAATCTTTGAGCTCAAGTAATTGCAGACTGACTATTCTACAGCTTTTCCACTGTTTGCTCAATCACGAAGTATTTACTGTAGGTGGAGAGCTTTTCAGAGAAAGAAGACAAATCACGTTCTTATTCTACTTCACATAATCAGTGGGAAAACAGCTCAGAACATTTTTCCCAGGAAACCTGCAGTCTTCTCTGCTGCTGATGTGGTACAGAGAAGTGTAAACACATGGTACTTTCAGCTGCTAGGCAAACTTCCTTTAAGAAAGGCAGCTGTGCACTGATACACCCAGGAGACGTACGGCTTTAACATCACCTGCTTTTTACTGTGAGGCAGAAGTGAGCTAGCAAAGAACAGGGTGTTATTTTTTCATTCGGGTTTCTGTTCCACTACTTTATAAACTGCTTCTATTATTTTACTTTCCTGGTGTGATTTTCAGAATAAGATGTTTATTGAGAGTTGTACAAGTTCTTGCAGGGGGCAAAGCTGTACAAATAAAATTAATAAACAGACCTCAGAAAACCAAAGAAAACATTTTTTGTGTGCTAGAACAACAGCTTCAAGAAGGATGGGGGATCAGTTTCTCCACGCTGGAGAGGACATGGGAAGGCCAGCAGGCACCTCACTTCACTAGAGGCAAAGCCCTTTCTGTAGTGCTTGGGAACTGGGATTACAGCGAGCACACAAAGGGATGAGAGCTGGGATACTCAATGGGCACAACTTAAAAGTATGTGTAACAAAAACCTGCATGCTTAAAAAGTTGCAATACTGAACATTTGCACTAACTTCTGCTAAGTTCTCATTATGTATTTCTATTACATAGAAATTATTAAAGTACAATGCTAAGGAAAGCAAATCAATTAAAGTTCTGTCCAGCATGTAAATATTTGTATGTGTATGAAAGAATTGAAAAAAAACAACTTCAAAATTTGCAAGAAATCAAATTAACCTCACTTGAATGAAGTTTATAAAGCAACTTGCATTTCAAAGCACCTGATTATAAAGGTTCAGCATCTGCCATCACTGTCCCAGTTCCTGACAACCCTTCTTCTCCCCTTTCAAACACGATACTGTAATAAAAAGCCCCTTTGCATCCCAAGCAGGAGGCAGATACTGGCTGGTAACTCTACACCACCTCCTTCTACACACCAACAAGGCAGAATCCACTTTAGCTTCTCAAGTACTCTGAAAGCTATTTCACTTCTTACTTTCTAACTTGCTCCACAGACACAGATTTGAAAATAAGCATTCCCTTCCTGCAGTTTAGCTTTAACCACAAGTATAACTCACCTCTTCTTGTTAAAGACATACAGCATTATCAGCAAACCCCCAATGATGAGCAGGAAAGCAATGGGGAGCACAATTATCAAATGGAGGAAGTTGTCATAGTTTGCTGCTGCAACCAACAAGAAAACAATTGTATTAAGGTTTCTATAAAATCTCTATTAACAAAGAAACATTCAAAACCCACTCAGTATATTTCCATACACGGGAGAAATCAAAGTACTCATTTTCTTGTCTGATGTGGAAAAATGTACTCAGAAACACGCCCTGACTGCAGATGAGTGGAATAAGAGAACAGAGAGTGAAAAGCTTTGTACAGAACAGCGTCTGTCAGGAGTTTGGTTTCACATGTTATGCTTGAAGACTTACATTCCTTGGTGAACAATACAGAGCTGTTCACTTGTATATCAACCTTTCTTTTCCACCACCTTCTGTTCACCTTGCCATTGCTCCTACTTCAGAAGATATTCACATTGGTTCATCAGATTCCCGCAATTAGAAAAACAAGAATGAATAAAAGATGGAGTCTGGCTTTCCATGGACACAGCTGATCTTCAGCTAAACACAGAAGTTCCCAAGACGGTCTCTGTGTACCCTCTACAGACCTATTCTTCCAAAACCTGAATCGCTGCCATTCTCAGGAGCAGAATCCCCCTTTCATCAATGCCAGCTTTATCACAACATTCCTAACATCAATTCTAAAGTACAAAAAATCATACTGATAAGTTAAAGAAAATCTGCCAGGCCAAATTCTTAGCAAATCACTGGTTCTTACGCAGCCAAGCAATACTGGTCTTACATTTGGGTTGTACATAGAAAGAGACTGGCTCAGTCCAAGATCCATTTCCAGCCAATGACGTGGCCTGAACTCTAGCAGAATAATTTCCGGGGTTCAGATGAGTCAGCTTCGCCCCTCCGAGCTTCTTGTATTCCTGTCTCGAAACACATTCTCGTTTCTCCTGGAAGGAAAAAGCAATTTGCAGCTCACATCAAGATCTTCATACTCTTGGCTCTTGAGAAGAGGGTATGGCTGCAACATAAGCTGATCTGTATAACTAAATACCCCATCTGACTAGTTTTAATTCAAACAGCTTAAGGAGATGTGGAATCCAAAACCTGACAAAATAAGACAAAGGAATGAGATGCTGCTTGCTACTGAGTGTTTAAAATCACCATCTCCATCACTGGGCTGTAGCAGCACTCAGAAAGAAGGAACTAAAAACAAGATTCCATTTTGTGTCTCAGTTGGGACCAAGTTGAACACTGCTCAATTATTAAAAGCTGGGTAAGCTACTGATCTCTGAAAGAAAGCAGCTACCATAAACACCATATTCTTAAGAATACAGAAAACAGGTCTATTCTGAAGATCACATTTTTGGTGAAAGTCACAAATATAACTCTTGCAGTGCTACCAGATCTCCAAGCTTTTTATTACAGCCTGCAAATGATTAACAAACCATTAAAGTATTAATTTGTACAGACTGAATGTACCTAAACATTGTACCCCCCCCCCCACCCCTCACTCAGTTTTGAGTTATGTATGTTTTTTTAAAGCTTAATAGAAGTCATAACTTGCAATCCCTTTCAGATTCTCATTTACAAACTGCAGGTAAGCCCTGTGGGCAAAAGACTAATAGGGAACTCCAAAGATTAATGTGGATGGCAGACTGGCTGCTAAGTCACTGTCTGTGGCATCAAGTGCTGTTTGAACCTCAGCAAACTCAAGTGCGACAATGTTAGCTTTCAGTTACAGAGGCTCTTCACGTAGCACTATGTCTCTTGTACCACAAAAGTCAAAGCAGGGAAAATATTCTACAACTGTACTTAAACCTGAACTCTCCAGGGCTGAAAATACAGGCTGAAAAATTCTACCTTGGTTAGACAGTCTGATGTGACAAAATAAAAGTATAAACTAGAGTAACAAACAGTAAATATTAATAGAGAAGTGTCAGATCCTCACCTCTCCATGCTGCCCGTACTTGATTTCATACATTAGTATCAGCCCATTTGGATTTGTAGGTTCTAACCACTTCAGGTAGACGGTGTTTTCTTCTTTTGCTTCCCATGCTACTGTTCCTGGAATGTTATCTGCTCCCTCTGTAAAATATTTACAAGTAATGTGAGAAGAATACCTACTGCAGGTAAAAAACAGGAACTTAGGCAACAGTTGATGGTGAGGGGAAAAAATAAATAAATAAAAGTTCACACTATTCTTTAGGTCACAAAGCATTGAAGTACTATCTGAAGATCCAGAGGGTGTACACAGCTTCATCAGATATCAGTGCTGTTTTAGTAAATGTGCTATATTTGCATGACGTGAAACTGCTTATCAGCATTTGGTTCTTCATTCCAAGCCTTTCACTACATCAAAGCCATGCAGACACAGCTAGTCCCACCAAATGGCTGCAAACAACAACCTGCTAGAAAGACAGCAAAATCTGCCCCACTGCCATCCCTACTCTATAGGTAACCTTAGGAAACTCCTCAGTCTAAAACAGGGTCTCATCAGCAATTCAGCAGTTGTGTTTATCCCCAGTCATTTTCATCCTTGGCCATTTTATGGTTTTTATTTAAATCCTAACAGGAGCATGAAGACAGTTTCAGTCTTACGAGGTTCAGAATAATTTAGCTTTTAATTTTCAAAACCATACACTAAATAGCTGGGAACGCTTATGTCCTTGTTCCGGATCTTGCATATTTCCTTATTTCCTTGAAATAAGCAATACCTTCACTGACACAGCTGAACCCAGATCATGAGGGAAACAAAGCAAAATTACTACCACTCTGCATCAAATATTCCCAGACATCTGCTGGAGTCAGCAGCTCTTTGCTGAATGCACAGGAGCTTACACTAAAATCATCTCTATTCTTCTCAGAAGAAGTACAATCTGTATAATTCCCAAACATGACTAGAGCATTCAGTGTTTTTTATTTGAAGTATTCTAGATGCCCGTGATTGGGCACAAAGCATCTCAGTAATCCTCCTGTTTCCAGGCTGGACAAATGCTTGGTCATTATGTGACAGAAGAAACATTTGGCAAGCATTTCCACCAGCAGAACTAACATCTGTAAACAGTTCAGCATGAACACAGCAAAACTGAACACCAGCAGAGAAACGTTCCCTTGTCTCTATTCAGCATGCAGGGAACTGAAGAATAAAACCTTTTCATCCATCGTTGTCTGCGGCTCTCATCTACAAAGCTGGGAAACTATTTCTCTCATAATCATCTAGGTACTGGAGGCAGGGCTGCCCTTCTCCAGATCAGAAGACAGGCTCAGTACAGATGACTCAGTACACAGGAGAGACCAAACGAGACAATTAAACTACTGCAACAAACTTTCATGTAGTTCCAATTTATCTTGTGTTCAATTTTTATTTCATGCTCCCAACACTTTCTCTATCTGTTTTCAAAGATTTGTCCCCCTTGAGATTCAGCTCTTCCCAGACAAAAAGAATGCAACAAAACCTTGATGCTTATGAGAGCATACCTGAAGGCATGGTTCTTGCAAAGACAAAGTTGGAAGCACTGCAACCAAGCGTGTCAGCTTCATGGTTGCAGCTGTGAATATCAATGCGGTAAAGAGTAAAAGGCTGGAGATGGGAGATCACAGTTCTCTCCTTGCCATCCACTTTGGTCTCAAAGAACGGGTATTCCACCTCACTCTCCTCTGTATCAGAAACGTTGGTGAAGTGATCTGCCCCAGTTGTGTTCCTGTTTCGAGTGGCCAAAGTGGCATTTGCAATTCGGAACACATCCCTCCTCTTCCGATCAGGTCTGTGGAAAAAAACAAACACAGGAAAAAGACCTCATTAGAGAAAATTCACTTTTCCTCTAGGTTCAGGAAAACTGGTGAAAAAACGCAGTAAAATAGGCAAGTGCTATTAAGAAAAAAAGCTACATAATAACACGGCAAGGCAAGAAAACAGCCCTCTCTAGCTAAACCTGCAGTGCATCGGTACATCCTATTGCTCACCTTTGGCTGGAAATCCATCTACACTCTGAAGCTCAAAGTGAGCTCATGATACATGTGCAAACTTCTGACCACCCTGGTGCTGGCACAATAAACTGAATAGCAAAGACAGATTCTCTGTTATTTAATATGCAAACTGGATTTGTGTTTAATGACAATAATGTTGAAGCTTAAAATAAAAATCAGATGGTAAAGGTTTAAAGGGTTAGGGAAAAAACCATTCTGAAGTTTGCTTGAATAGCACAGCTAACTCTCAATGGGCTTAACTTGTTGGTCTGTTCAGTTACAAACGAATTGCAGAACTTTGAATGCACTGGACTGAGAAAAGAAACCTTGGTAGGAAGCTGAAAGCCATGAAAGTCAACAGCCACTACTATGTGGTCATTTGTGTATCTGACTCTCTTTACTTGCTGTGAAGGACAAACCTTCCTAGATGAAAAAATGCAGCACTAATTTTGTGTATAGCAGGGTTCAAGTTTGTTTTGCATCCCTATGAGATTTGTGAACTGAATTAAAAACGTGAGCATTTACAGCAATGCCACAACTTTCCCAAGTCTAAGGAACAGCTGTAACAGCCAGGCTTGAGTGGCATGACAAACATCAATATAAAAATACTCTACAAATATTTTGCTGGTATGAGTTAATCAACACACAACTGCTAAATAAAAGACATGCCACTTGATCACATGTCAAGTCCGTGTCTGTTTTGCCCATAAGCACTAACTAGGTAAGCAGGAGTGCCTCTCCACCTCCCACTTTCCTCCTCACTGAAGTCACCAGCACTGCTCAGACCTGGATAGCAGTGCACCAGGGCAATTCTTTGGGCTGCATCCTGCCCCACCTGCCACCATTTAGCGCCTGGTCAGCACAGTGGTTCTCAGTAACAAAGGTGAAGTCTACCACATTCCTACCAGAGTAAGCTGCAGATCAGGTGCGTAATGTCTTCCCCAAGCACACAACGGGAATAAGTGAATACAACAGGAGAAACTGATTCACTATCTGACGAAATGTCAGACCGTTCAGTCACAAAGCACCACGTTGCAGAGCAAGCCAAAAAGAGCCTGACTTGATTTTGAAATCTGGCAGAGAGTGGATGAATTTCTTTTTTAGAGTTGCCGATGAAATTTTCCAAAACCCTTTTACTGTGTCTTGAGGAATCATTCTGACACTCTCAGATGCCATGTAAACCACAGCACAGAAATAAAGACAAGAAAGAAGCTTGAGTTACCAACAAATTGTTTTAAGAAACATACAAGCCAATTTAATCTCTTGTCAGCGGGATGCGTGAGTATTTCACAGGAGATGGAAAGCATTTCCTTCTCCTCTGCAGTGATATTTATGGAAGTTACTAACCCTATTTAACTTGCTTTGGAAGAGCACCCACTGACTGTTTTGATTCAGTGGAAAGAAAAAACTTTTCAGGTCCTAAAAACACACGGAATGACCTCCAAACAGCGCCACAAATTCTGTGATAAAAGCAGTGAAATTACAAAGCTTGTTTCCAATCAACAGAAGTATAAATTCAAATATGAACCCAGAAAGTGTGTCTTAATCCGCCACATTTATGGGACGCAAGATTTTTGATTGTATCTGAAAAAATGTACAGTCCTAGCTGGAATTTGGGTGAAACAAAGAGACTTGGTGGTGAAAACTACAGTTGTATCATGGAGAGAAAAAGACCTACAGGAAAACAAAGGCAAACATGATTAAAACATCAAGAGCTTGGACACTACTGCTTTGCTGTCAAACAGCTTCCTGCTCCAGTGAAAGGCAAAGATAAAGACAAAAAGCAGAAACCAAGGAAAACAAGGAAGAGGCAGGAGATAAAAACAAGAAAGTTCATCTATTCTGTTAAAGGAAGTAAGAAAAATAGGACTTTGTAAAAATGAAATCAAATTGACATTGGTCAAAAAAACAAAAGCAATTTAAAATGCAAACTAACTGTTCCAAGAATCACAGAATGGCCTGGGTTGAAGAGGACCTCAAAGACCATCCAGTTCCAACCCCCTGCTGTGTGCAGGGTCACCAGCCACCAGACCAGGCTGCCCAGAACCACATCCAGGCTGGCCTTGAATGCCTGCAGGGATGGGGCATCCACAGCCTCCTTGGCCAACCTGTTCCAGTGCATCACCACCCTCTATGTGGAAAAATTTCCTTCTAACATCCAACCTAAACCTCCCCTGTCTCAGTTTAAAACCATTCCCGCTTATCCTATCACTATCCGTCCTTGGGAACAGGCATTCCCCTCCTGTTTATATGCTCCCTTCAAGTAGTGGAAGGCCACAATGAGGTCTCCCTGGAGTTCTTATGCCCTATGTCAAGTTTGTAATTACTTCTGAGATACCTTCTACTACAAACAGCATGCATCTCATCCTGCTCATTACAGAACGAAGGAACTTCATGAGTAACTTTTCATCCTGTGGTCACGAGCGTCCGTTCAAGACTAATCAGAGTCTTAACGTTTGAAATCTACCTCATGACTGCAATAACCACAGTCATCCAAGAATTGCACACAATATTAGATCAACAGACTTCAAGCAACCTTAAAACCACACAGCTGAATATCTTCACGCAGTATTACATGCTGCATTTCTTTCACAATATCCTGGAGACAGGTAGAACACTGAAAACAAATACCACTATTGAGGCTTACATTAACACATTCAATAACTTCTCCCTTTGGAAAGAACAAAACATGGACATCAGCAGGTAACAAGCTGTTCAGATTTGTCCCACAGAGATATTTTACTAGCTCCATCTCTAATTTCCCTAACATAACATCTGAAGCTGCTTAGCTATGCAGCTATTTCTGAACGTTATACTTTATCTACCCTTGCTGTTACAAAACACGCCCTTATGGCAATAAGTTAAGCAGAATGGGAAACAGCCAAGCTTTCAGGAAATTCTTTGTGAGCTGATCAGCTTATTTGTTACTATCTGAGTTCAAAGTTCTGAGATTTCCCTTTTGTTTTGGGAAACGCGAGCAAATTGGTGAGAAAAACAACACATTTTTAGATGACCAGACTGCTGAAATAAAAACAGTCTTTTGTAAAAGCTGCTTTGATACATTTTCAGGTAGTTTATAACTTAAAAATGCCTTTTAAAACTCCTTCGTATTTCATAAAATCCAAAATAAGCTCTCATTTGTACCATCTCACATTGCACAGGGGGACCTGGGTGGTCATGGCGGCTGCTACCTCACCTTTGCAGCTGGCTGTTATCATCATAAGGAAAACACTGCATAAATTCAACCACAAACACGAAACGTGAACCAGCCAAAGCCCAGGTACAATACTTAACACCTCCAAAGAGAAACAGTACTTATTGCCTCATTTTTTTGGACAAAGCCAAGAAGCACTGAACATATCGTCTCCAAACCAAACAGGTCAATTCAAAACTGCCTTGAATAAAAGTTCCAAAAAAAAAATCCCCAAAGAAACAAAAAAAACAAACCCCATACTGGAGAGTAATATAACCCAATTTCAACGAGTAACAGAGCCACAATGCAGAGTACTCAAACACAGGGCTTGAACATGAACTTAACCTGTCAACAGCGACAATGGATAGCATGCATGATTGAAAACTGACTCCTTACAGAAACTGGAACATGTTAAACAGCTGTATACCGGGCGCTAGGCTCCAGGGTCCAATTACCTAAAGACCAGCTTACACAAAAGATAAATAAGAAATTCAAGGATCAAAAAAAGAATTGAAAAAGATTGCAGACTGTCTCAACTACACTGACAGACAACGTTAACACATTTCACGTATTGCCTGCATATTCTTCCTCATTCAAAAAGGCTGAGCTCTAGGAAACATTAAAAATGCAATTAGCTGAAAATCATTACCTGGGGACAAAGATGGAGTTGTGAAGGAAGTTCTCAAAGACTTTCCGGTACTCTGCTTCCTCCTTCTCAGCTTGTTTTTCTGCCTCTGTCTTGGGACAAGCACAACAAGGTCCTTTTTCTCCCCCACAGCCCTCTGGCTTGGTGGGTTCAGTAGCCTCTTCTGTATCAATGGTCCCATCAGCATATCTTCGAATTGGGACTTTATCTTAAAAGGAAACAGGCGGCTTATTTATTTTTTTTTCCTCTCTGTGTTACAAACATGGTAACAATCCACATTTACACATTCTTTTCTACTTGTAGTTACTCATAAAAGAACTGTGAAGCACGGCACAAGCTTCAGCCCCTGTAAATAATCATTTATTTACAGGCATTTCAAAATAACTACTTCAGTTAGCCTACCTTTGGAGCAGTAATTGTGTCTGTAAAGGTAACTGTCCTGAGGTTGCTGCTGCCATCGTACAATGTAGTATGAGAGGTTGCCATTGGGAAGAGAGGGAGGATTCCATTTCACAATCAACTGGGAAGAGGAGTTGGATGCTGAAATAACATCCAAGGGAATGGATGGTACTGGCATGGAAAAAGAAAATGAAGGCATTTTAAACCCAGCACATTCTACAATATATCTGGATGCTTTTAAAGTAAACCCCAGATAATAAGCATACCTATAACAGTGTTATCAACTCTTCACCAAGTGAGGAGGACCTTACCTGCAGCATTGGTTCGTATATACACAATTTCACTTTTTGCTCCATGAATGTGATGGTTTTCCATCATAGTGAGGGTAACAGCCTTGACATAAATGGCATACTGAGTCCAAGGTTTCAATCCCTGCAGTAAAATTCCAGGGTCATTCTCCTTATTCGGTGGCAGGTCAACATCAACCATATTCCAGCTATTGGAGCCACACGCATCTTGTCCATCATACTCTGTCACATTTTTGAATGGCCTGAAACATTGGGAAAAAAAATTGTACAAGATACTTATTTTCTACTAAAAACTGTCACACATTTATGCAAGTACCTCACTTCAATGTTGTCTCACCTTCGCCTCCCACCTAACACCATTCTGAAACTCCCTTTAACCCCTCCAACCCCCCAAAACTGAAGAGTTATTAACGTACTTATTTGTATTTTGATTCTATTTTAAACCTGAGCTCTTTCAAAGATATACAAAGGTAGAAGGACCTCTGAAGAAATTACTCTCCCTGCAGTAACTGCTTCCTACTTCAAGAGAATGCAGAAAATTACTGAGGTTGAATAATGTAAATAACTTCAAATAGGAAGACAAGCCATCGAGGTGGTAGGTAAAACTTCTGATATGTGACATCCACTTAGTACTACGGTTAGAGAAGATCTCGCAGAAACAGGAGTATGACTTGGAGAGCTCCAAATTAGTTCCCTGAGAATACTCAAGCCATCCAACTCTTTTGTTCCCAAATTTAAAACTACCCAATGAATTTGGAATCCATTTATAGTCCTCAGGCAAGATAATCTTCATTTTAAAGGGTTGTTTTTTTTTCACTCAACCAAGAATAGAAATCAAATGGAGGCAGGATGTGAGGATGAATTATGCAAACTGAATGAAATACGTAAACTGTGAAGCAGAAACTACCTGAAGGAGTTTTGCTGACTAACTTGTCTCAGTGTAACGACAGTCAGAAGAAAACTGCCTACTATCCCCTGACTGTCTCCATTAGCCTCTGCAGATGTCTACTCACGCTTCTTTGTAGTAAACGGTGAAGCTAATGAGATCTCTGTAATCTGGAGGGCGATACCGTTCCCATGTCAGTTTAATCCGATTCTTCAGTGTTGTGTTGGAAACAAAACGCAGAATGTGGCTTTCACCTGCAACACAGAAAGACATCACAGGGCAGAGTTATCACTGCACTGCCTGATTGTTTTGCTTAGCAGTTATTGCTTTTTCTTATGTACCAGTTTTTGCTAACTAGTCTGTCCAACAGGGCCTATGATACCACAACACTCAGGCAGCCTTTGTCTCCTTATACCTTAGTATTTCATCCTACCATATTTGAGTGCTTAGGGGTAAGCACTGGTCTGGCCTTGGCAATCACTGCAGTGTACACTGGAGCTACTTATTCTTCAGAGCTTTTTTTGAAGCACATTTTCTTTTAACGCACCATCAGAAAACTCTTGAGAACTACTTCAGCCTCTCCCTGAATGAGAAATCAACGTCCTGTTTATTCACAGGACTGGTTTAGTAGCACTAAATTCACCATCCAATTGCAATACACAGGCAGAGATGTAAGTGGACTCCTTGTTCTCACTTTCTGAGACAATTTTAGGCAATTACAATTTGTCTTTCTGGAGAATAGACAAGATAGAAAGCATAAAGAAGTTTATATTCCTACTCATTACAGGCTGGACCAAAACCTCCAAAATACAGATCATATACTGCACAGCCATTTGATGGCAGCAGCTTCCAGCTACTCTTCTGAACAGAGCTGGATGGAAGCTGGCAGCTTTGAAATGAATGGCTTCCCACTACCAAGTCACTGAGTTTTCCAGTCCAAAACAAAATAGCATTTTAAAAACTTCATGCTTGGATGAAAAAATTGTGTTCTAAGTGTCAACTGTGTGACAGTTTCTAATGTTTCATACAAGTCTACAAAAATAAAGGGGGTTTCACCCTTGTGTACACTGGCACTGTTGGTGCTATCTTTTCAAAGGCAGTTTAGCTTTTGTTGATTCTTTTCCCTTCTCAGAGTCAGAAAGCTTTCTGTAATGGTTTTTTTTTTAAACAGGCAGCGGCTGGCACTTGCCTCAGTGGTAGTAAGGACTGACTGTGTGCCTGTAACTCCTCCAGGACTGCAAGCCTTTGCTCTATTGAATGTGCAAAGAATGGAGTGTACTTACAACAAGGATCTACGCCATCTGCATTTATGCATCATGCCTAAAGAGACATTCAGCAGAGTACGTGCCCTAGTTTTGTGAATACCATCCTGAACGAGGGGACTTGACTTATATACAGGATTCATTTTAATTTACTCAGCTCCAAGAGCACCACAAACGGACCAAAGAAAAATGCACCATCAGTTCTAAGAGTCTGAGGTCAAAACTGTAAGCGTCCTGTCTTCTTAATTCCTACAAGAGAGATTGCTTGTAAATGTATTGGTTACACCTGGAGACCTTATGTGAACTCCACCAAAGCCTACAGAGAACTTCCCAATAATTCTGACATCAAGAACATCACAGAATCCAAAATTAAATGCAGGCACTGAAGTTCAAGCACACTGTAGAACACTATAAATAGCCAGCACATCAAAAGCAATCTGAAAAATAAAGCACAAAAAATGGAGCGTGCAACAAGCACTTCTAGTAACAAGATGCAATATTTGGCAAGAGCTGAAAAGAAGCTCAGGAGTAACACAAATGGTTTATTTCAGCGCCTGTGAAATTGTTACATCGGCAGCTTCCTTAATAACAAAAAAGAGTACGTACATTTGAGAAAAAAAAACAAGAATTATGTAAATTTGCAAAGGAAACAGAGCAACCGCTCTTCATCGGCCGTACCAAAACCCAAGACTTTACTGACTCCATCCCTATTGCTATAGGATGCTGTTGTCACAAAAAAGTATTCTGAAGGCAGATTTCTTCATCAGTTTCTATAGATGATGTAGTGACTTTGTAACCACAGTTTTCCACAAGTACAAACATACTGTCAGCTACATTTGCACAAAACAATCAAGCAGAACGACTGAACGCCTAGCGTAGTTTCTAACCTCTACATACTCTAACAGTCAATAACGTGACCATGTGGTGAATGGTTTTTTGCTTTGTTTTTGTGTTTAAACTTACAAGAGGCTCTCTCCCCATTGTTCCTTGGATTTATATCTCCTTTGCTCTGTCGCCCTTTGGTTCCCGAAACTTCCTCCATACGGTAAATCTCAGAAACGCAGAGTTTAGGATTAAATGCAAAGTACATTTTCCCCTCCTTGATCGTCAAGTTATGGTGGTTCCAGTCCCACAGCTGCTGCAGATTGTGGTTATCAAGCACATAAAAAGAATAATTCCTAGAAGAAAGTTTTTGAAGGAAAATATCAGTTTCAATTCATCACCAATTCCCACCCTGAATATCTTAATATAAGCAAACTTGAAAATTCTGTACCTCCTCTCATTACTTTAAATTGGTATTCAGCAGAGTAAATGATTTTCTTCTCTCCCATGGAGCACGTTTTTCTGACTGCTCACTTTGGTCAGAGGTCAGGCGAATGACTAACAGAGGACCCCAAGGCTGACACCACACTGTGTAAAGCCCGCTTCAACATATGTTTTAATCAGGGATAAATATGCAAGTTGCTGGAAGGAATACAAATTCATGTCCTCTGGACAGCAGATCTCTACAATAGATATTCCTTTCTGTGCCAAATGGGAAGTAATGACCTTGTATACCTTATGGGAAGGAAAAGCAAGCTGCAGTTCTGACGATAAATAAAACAGTGAACACAGCTGTCTTGCTTATGTTTACAAAAGCAACTGTAAGAGTTTGCATAGTGAAGCTTCCTTGCCTCTGTGTCTTAGTTTACCTTTTGGCCCAGTAGAGGCTTCCTGCGCTGTGCCAAGTACAGTTGTGCCTATACATCAAAACTGACAGGGAAGAGTTGCACGGACTGCACAGCACAGGACCCGCACTTCAAAGTGAAGAGCTAATAAGGCGGTGGCAGCATGTGCTGAGCCCATTCCCAAAGCACAGCAGGGGAAAAACATGAGCATCCTTTATTTCCACAGACATTAAATGTAAAGTCGTTTGTGTCAATCCTATCACACAGTAAGAAGAAATTCCTGGTGCCGCTCAATTGTGCTGAACTGAAAAAAACAGGTGCAGCAAAAGCAAGATAATAGGCTGCACACCAGCAATAAGGCAAATCCTGCAAAACCACATTTTGGGATGGCAGAGACAGGAATGCAGAATTAGGAAATGAGTTAAAGGTTTGTGTAGCTGACGGATTTAAATCAAAGGAACCTCTTCTGTCAGCATTTATTGTATTATTCTCGGGAAGCCCTACCAACAAAAGTACATCGATGGAAAATCGATTATTAGCACAATAAATCCCTGCAACCTGTGCATGTCATTTTACCTCGGTAAGCTCTCATCAGCATAGTTAAAGCTACAAATCCTACGCATCCTTTCAACTGCAGTCGGATTTAGCCGGGGTAACATGGCAGACAAACCATTCTGCTCATAAGAAGCTGGCACACTACAGACTCATTTATGGTTTTCTTTCCACTGTTTCAACTAAAATTTAGCATTCATTCCTCCCTCACCCAACCTGAAGTGAGAACTGCATTCTGACTGCAACCTGCACAGAACACAGCTGCAGTTTCTCATGACACACCAAAACGCTCAGAGTATTTTGAGAATGACATGAAAGAGAAGGGCTTTTTGTCCTATTTCCAAGTGTTCCTAAATATCCAGGGCTTGATTAATAAGAAAAGTGATACACCTGGAACCGCTGCAGTAGGATGCTGAGAAGAATGTGCCCTGGTGACTAACAGTTGAAAAGGGAGTACATACATGCATGTTAAATGCTTCTTGCCAGGAGAAAACAGTGATGCTACACTGCATGTGAGATTCAACAGATACCACCAAAAAGGGTGTTTATTTGTTACGGATGACTAAAATCCCTGCAGCTCCCTGTGCACTGCTCAGAAGATGACACTTCGCTATAATTAGCTGTGTGATTAAGCAATGGCAACTAAGCTTTTCAGCAAAGACCCGAAAAGCTGGACTCAGATTTAATGCAATAAACAGGTGTGGCTCTACGGCTACAGAAACCACCTTAAATATTTAATAACAGCCCAGCCTGTCTCCTTCTCACAACTGCGGCAATTATGCTTTAGACACAAGAGATAATTCTTGCACTAAAACACAACAAATAACTCTTGTATTTCAAGAGAGTCGAATAAGTGCAGCAAATCAAGTACACATGGGTGCTTTACTCAACTGCGCACTGACCAGCACAGTCAGGGATTTCCATGGATTGTACTTCTAAAGGCATACACACAAGTTTGAGCAGCAGTCTGAGACAAGGCAAACAAGTCCTAAGGGATCCTACACTGTGAGTATAAATTAGTGCAAGTTCTTCTGGCACCACGCAAAGTGCCAAGGAAACCAGTTCTGGAATGCTAAATCAGGTCCCAGGCACAGGAGAGGTGCAATGCTGCATGGCTCAGAAGGTGGAGCAGTGGGCAATGGGAGGGCACTTATGGCTTGGGTTGTAAATAATGATTATATCAGACATTGACTCCAATAGCAAGGAAGACAGCATGGAAAGAATAGAAGATTTGGTGTAGGTAAACAAAGCACTGCCACTGAAACCCTTGAAAGTGTATCTGAGTAAATGACTGGAGACCATGACTTGAAGGGTAGGCTGAACTTCCGAATGGTACTTCCCCCAGTACTGCCCCGCTCCCTGATGTTCACAGCTATTCCAAAGTCCTCGTTCAAGCTCACTTCTTCCTTGCCAGGTGTCTACTTTCATCTAAATATTTTTGGAAATGTTATTTAGATTGTGGCAATGCCTAAATAATGCTAGGCATTTTCCAGGCAAAGCGCCCCTGATATCAGTATGCAAATCGGGCCACTTCCTATCTTCCCTCAGCCCCATCTTCCTCTTCAAAGCTGCACCATTTTCTTTCCTTGTTGGGAATCAGATTTTAAAGCCTACCATTTCTCCTCGTATCAGCTCTGCTGATATCTGCTTACCGACATCCAAGGTGACAGCAATATATATACACCACTTAAACCTCAAAGCTGAACTCAAATTTAAGGAGTGCAAGAGAGGAAGGAGTAAGAGAAAAGACAAACAGATAACTGGAATATCTGTTAGAGCACAAAGCATCATGAGTGGCTGGAGGGGCCTTGAGCTCAACTAACTGACAAGCCCCCAGGATTTGCAATTAGAAACGTGCTTTTTCATAGAACCAACAATCTTACTGAAAAAAAAAACTGTTTTTCAAGTGCAAGATGAAGAGCTGCCCTTTAACTCGCTCTGTCAGATGATGGAATCTGAAGAATTTAAGGCTGACCAAAGACTGGCCTGACAGAAGCAGGGAGGTTGTGAAGAATCCCTCATGCTGTAACTTTATCCTGTCGGGGCAGATAAACCAGACATAAGCAACCTTTCCCATGACCTTCCCACTACCTTTTCCTATACAATTACCCAAAATTCTTTGTTTAATAATTCTCTCATTACCGACAGAGACTTAACTTTTCCCACATAATATTGGTTTAAACTTGAACTGACACTTGATTCGGGAAGAGAAGGAAAAACACAACTTGCTGCAGGAACATCAACACACCTGAGCACTGCAACTTCTGTGGAGGTTAAAGCCCTTGTTTCTGTTACCCATGCAACCACAGAGAAACAGGAGCTGTATACAACTCTAACTGCGGAGCAGCTGAAGTATCACACACTTTATATGCATTACAGAAACAGAATAACCCACAGCAACCATTTCAGGGGGATCAATTTTACTCTTCCTGATCGAGCTCCTTTCGGCTTGATAGACAATTAATGTAATGGTAGCATTTTAAGGAACTGCAAACAATCACAACTTGCAAAATATTTCATACTAGTCTCTTCCAGTTGCAATCCCCTCATTAGTGAAATTTATTAGCAGATATTATCAGAAGAGATAATTATATAAACAGTACATGAATGTTCATTAGAGACTCGGCCCCTTGTGGCCCTGTATTAAAAGTTAAATTGCACCTACAAACGTATAAATGCTTACCCGTCCACCTGTTCCTCTCCCAAAATATACCGCAGGTTCTTCAAGAAAGAAAGGGAAACTAATGCATGGGAATGGCGAATCTTCACATATCCCGTCACTGTCTCAATCAGACCCATGAAATTCTCCAGTTCTGAAGCAATGTTATCTACATGAAGAAAAACATAGCAGAAGGAAGGGAATCAAATACATCTGAAGGTTTCAACTGCATTCGTGAATGCAAAAATCACCTTCCTTACAGGGACAGATTTCCAACAAAAACTAACAACAATTTTTACTGTGTATTTCTTTAAAAGCTCACCAACTGTCAGCACATCCCTGACTGATGAATGACATCCCTGACAAACTTAATCCAGAACTTGTTCAAGACATGCAACAAAGACAGCCAGCTCACTAATGATGTCCATCCAGAGGCACAGTGCTGGGCTTCGTACAAGCTTTTGGAACTACTGATTGCAAGTTTCAGCAAGACAACACAACTTACCTTAGAAACTGAGGCTATTCCTACCTGTGGAGAACTCTTATTTATCTACCCAGATACAAGGACTTTCCATTTTTTCACTCTGTTGAGGATTACTTCTTTGGGACTATTTGTCACCTCCCTGCCTAGTCCTGGTTCCTTGCCCTGCTGAAAAAAGCTAAAGAAAATACCAGTCTTCCCTGCTTCATGGTTGGTAATCAACTACCTTTTCCATCTGCATATTGGAGAATGGTACTACCAGTGGGCCAACCCAAACAAGAGAACTGCTATGGGACTGGAAAACAAACAGGTCACTGAGTTTTTTACCTTCCTGTTATTATGCTGACAAAAGGAAAGTATTAAAAGCAGCCTTATCAGAGGTTCGTAAAGGCAGGGCAGTCACTTACTTCCACGACGGATGTTGATCAGCAAATTCCCCTTGAGAATCGTGCATCCCTGCAACATTTGTGCTGACGTGACAGAGTCAATGGTCTTTGTTTTCCCATCCTCACAGATTTTGGGGCAAGGCCCCTCACAAGGACTGCAGAACATACTGTTTGGAAAGGAAAGAAAACAGAAAATAAGCAGTGATACACAGCTCTGATTCCACAGACTGCTTTGAATTTGATTTTGAAAGACATTTCCAAACGAAGCTTAGGGAAATGCATCAACCCCCAATGAAAGTTACCCCACTACTGCAGACACTTATAGGTAAACACAACATGCTTGTGGGACACAAGAGAGGCTGGCACATCACATCTCCTGTCTACGGCAACATGGGAACAATCAAATGGACTCCTACCTGCTGTTTGCCAGTTTCTTAAAGGCTCTGTTACCCAGAGCAGAAGGCACCTCAGGTGAAAAACAGCACCACTTCATTTACTCCAACTTCATTATAACCACAGAGATGACCCTTCTAACCTACACAAGCATCAAGTGCTATTGAAGTTTTGTGCTAATTCAGACTCAACCTCCAAAAATAGGTCAGCTCGGAACAGGAGGTGGGCAAGTACTGTTACAGCGTCTATGAGGCTTTCTTTCTCCATGCCCTCAAACCAGCATTTCAAGACCAACATTTGTGTTTTAGCCTGGGAAAGACAACAGTGGGTGTATACAGTCCTGAGTGACACAGAGAAAGTGAGCAGTGAATTAGTCACTATTTCTTATAGCGTCAGAAGTATTAAAGTAGCAAGTTCAAACAAAGAAAAAGATGCACCTTCATGCAAGACAAAACTAATTTGTGTAACACTGCAACAAGGACTGGGAGAGGCAGGCAAGAAGTCTAAACAGATCCAAAATGGATTACACAAATTAAGAAAGAATAGATCCACCTGTGATCATAAAACATCAAGACAGGCATGGCCTAACTCAGAGAAACCTGACTGTCAGGCTGACATGTCCTGCTTCTTATACTTACAGACAACCATAAGCATTTTAACAGGCCAAACTCCAGGAGCAAGATTGCAGGCTAGCCCAGCCTTTGGCTACTGCAGCTTCATAGAGACTATGCCACTAAACACATGTGAAGAAAACGTGCCCTCTGATCACGCCTGGTACACATCTTTCCTGATGCAAATTTGTTTTTGATCTCACTAATGAAAATACTGGAATAAATTGAATTTCATCATCACTCACCCTACATTACTGCTTTAGAGGGGAAAAGGAAGGAAGAGAAAGAGCTCCAAAGACAAAAGCTTGTGATACCAACAGTGATGAGCACAGACTTTATTATCTTTAAAAGGAACTGAGTCCACCTTCTTCTAAGGCTTAAGGAAACAAGTAAATTGATAGCAACCACCTTTTGTGCACAAACAGTATAAAGAAGGAAGCTTCCTTTTCTTACTTGTAAGGTCCCATTTCAAAATCCTGCACTATTAACATGCCACAAACCACTAAAAGCTACAGACACAAGAAAGAGGCATTCAACTAAATGTACAAAGAATGCGGGAAATGCTTTCCATTTGCAACTATTTGTTAACACCACCTCTGGGGAAGAAAACATTCTCTGGCCTTGGGTTACAGCTCCTTTCAATCTCCGCAGCTGAGCACTGTACTGAGATAAGATAGGTCTGTCATGCACTTCAGTGTAAGCAGCTCAAACAGCTGGGACTACAACCACAGGTAGATAAGTGAAAGATTTCTCTGGTGAATATTTGAGCAAACACAGTGTTAAGCTGCTTACAACCAAATGTGAACCAGGGACTGCCTTGCTGCTTGAGTGAACAGATGAATGCCATGCACAGACATGTGGCCAGTGCAGGTATCTTCACAACCATCTCTCCATAAACCTCTATCTCATAGTGACTTGCAAGGGCATCTTTTTAGCATAGTACTGAAGCACCTTCCCTTACTTATAGAGGTCTGGGTCAGCAGGCAACTGAGGCTGTTTGCTTGACACATACAGAAATTTATTCTGTATGATATTATCTGCATCGTTTTTGTAACTGACTTAATGATTATTCTCTTCTAAAACATCATTGCTATTTTCTGAAAAGACTGAAAAAAAGGAAATGAAGTTATTAAAGAATACGTCTAAAATGTAAGTATATATAAAGGAAATAACATGTGAAACAAGATAGCTTCTAGCTTGCTGTATGTGTGACAGTGGTAACCTGCCAATCTCCAGCTCTGTCTTCCTTGGCTCTCTCTTTTGCTCAAAACCTGGTTTTGCGCTGTTCTGACCTCCTGAATTCTTTCAAAACAAGCAGCATGAACTGATGTGCACAGGCCATAATTAGACCTCTAAAATGATGTCTGAGCAAGCTTTTACTGGGAAGTGATGAAATTCCAAATCACATCTTCCACCAAATGCATCACAACTTGCATCACAAGGATACCACAGAGTAGGGAGGGGAGAATAAACAAGCTAACTATGATGGACTTGAAGAAAGTTTCATTACCTTTGGCTCCCATTGCGTATGAATCCAGAGGGGCACTCTGCCATGCACTCATCGTTGTGAATCACAAACCTCTCATAATCACTTGTTTCAGTGGCAGGGACTTTGGAGCAGAACTCCTTGGTCACGCAGCGCCAGCCCTCAAACTTGTAGGTGTTGGGAGGACAGGTGGGCAAGCAGACCCCTTCGTAGTAGTAGTTGCGGCAGGCCACACAAGCAGTGTTGTTGTCGGGTGCTGTGCAGCTCCCCAGGCACTCAGGATGGCAACACTCGTTCTGGTCTGTGCAGGCTCTCTTGCCACATGAGCTGGGGCACACTGCAAGAGAGAAGGCAAGGGATGTGAGAAGGAGCTGTGAAATAAGGGGAATGGTATTATGGACAAACCCCAATATGCACAAATCTACGTCTTCATTGTCTGGGCCGTAGACAAGCTCAGCAGAAGAACCAATTCCCTTGGAACTGACAAAACTGATTCTTTTTTCCTGTTTCAGTTGCCTGAAAATTTCTTTTTTGCAGATGAAATTTGTAACACGAGCCAATGAAATAATGCAGCTTCAAAAGGAAGAACAACATAAGGGTAATGGAAACAATTCAATACTCCCCCATCCCAAAGCCCTAGAATTATGGGGTTTTTTGGTGTGTTGTTTTTTTGTTGTTTTTTGAGCACTGACTTATTGTCTTTCTAAGCATTCCTTGCCTTTCCCATTTGTACTTCAAATTGGTCTTTGCTGGCAAGAAAATAAGCCTCCTTTAAACAACTTAATTACACTTGTACAATAAAGCAATGCTATACTATAGCACACATGGTTAGGTCAACCCCAACGTAGCATCCCAATGTTGCTTATGTATGCAGAATAAGGTTTAATAAAGTACAGATGGTAAACATCAAATACTGTGCAATCAGAGGAGCTGCTATTTCTCCCTTAAGAGCGTAACAGAATTCTGCCTTATCCCCAAATTCCAGGTTTGGGGAACAAAATAAGTAAAGTAAACCCCCCCAAAATAAAAATTGGGGTGCAGATTTATTGAGACTTTTGTTTTCTGTGAAAGCATTTCAGCTTGGAAGAAATGAACAAAGAGCAGAATCGTCACCAGACAATCTCACTATTGTTACATCAAAAGAAGTGGCAGCATTTTATTTATGTAACAACAACATTTTGATTGCAGCTTTGTATGGCCCTTTAGCCATGCGAGCTGTGTGCCAGAGGCTCTGTAAACAAACACAGATAGGAAATCTGGTTTGCATTAAGTGACTGTTTTCCACTTTCTAACTTAGCTAAAAAACAGCACCAATAATAACAGCGTAAAGCAGAATTTCAGTAGTACAACTCCAGCACGATCCAAGCAAAGCACCACAAGACATTTAAACTGAGCTATCTGAGCAAAAAGCACACGACCAGCGAAGATGCTCATGTCCCAGAACGGACACAGAAGCAACAGCGCCCAGCCTGCAGGGAAACACATTTTAAGATGCTATTAACAATTCCACAAAAGAAATTTTGCACTGCAACTTCCTCTTCCCGACTGCCAAAAATCTGGCAGGTGGCAAAGCATGAATATCTGAGAGGAAATTCTGCTCAGTCGCTGCAACAAATCAGAATCCTCTTGAATTCCTCTGCTCATGAAAAATCAAAGTGATCAAAGTGGTTCACAGCTCTGCATCAGGATTTACGCATTGCATACAAAAAGCCATCTTCTGCCAGCTTTAAGCCAGTGCCCACCCTCAAAGGGACTCACAAGGCACATATCAGAGAATTCTGTATTTGTAATCTGAATGCTTTTGTACGGATCTTGCCTCAATATTTTGCACTTCCCCCCAGCTCCTTTTTAAAAGAAGCTCCAGCTGCCAATACAGCAAGTCAAGGCAGGCATCCGAGCACCAGCCTGACTTCTCCTCATACCCTCACCACTGGAAACATTCTGCAGAGGAAATTCAACCTGCAGGAGGTGGTGCTGCACATCCTGCAAGCCAAACTGGCAGACCAAGTGAAGGCAGCACCTCAGCAGGCCAAAGTGAGGACATTTCTGTAGGGACAGCTACTTACAAAACCCATAGCAGGAGTGAGGGGCACTGTTACATAACACACAGCACAGGTATACCTGATTTCCCTACATCACGTACCAACTAAAGATAACAAAAGCAAACAGGAAAGTGTGCCTTGCTAGCAGATGGACTGCTGATACGACTGAGTGCCAGGACCCCCACTTAGTGTGGTAGTTACGTTCGCAGTTCAAAGCCCTACTAAGAAGCAGCACATGTCCCCATGCCTCCACAAAGTTCTAGATTTACTGGAGCAGCACTGCATGTTTCCATCTGGACAGACACTTGCAGAAAACAAAGGCTGCCGCACTGAGCGCTCATGTGAATGTGAAAAAGAGCGAGATGATTTCATTCCTGGGAAAGACTTCCATATTGCCTTAGTACCTCTGCGATTCAGGAACAGGCTGGAGTATGAATAGGATCCCCTGCATCGCTCTGTAAATCTGCTGACTGCCGTCTGCAGGAGTACAAAGCAAAGCAGAGGAGGATATCCGAGTTCACGTGAACGAGGCAATCAGTGAACTAGATTTCTAAAGCACAGGAATAGTTTTAGTGGCAGTCGTTTGAATGAGAGCTTCTGAAAACATTGCACAGATAATTTTTTAAAAGCTCAGCAATTTTCTCCCAGCCCTGTTTCTCACTTGTTGCTAACGTTGGCAAAGTTCTCAGCCTGGAGACAATACGGGCATCCTGCTTCTTTGAAGAGGCAGGACAAGAACTTTTGTGTGTACAGGGTAAAGAATGAACAACAGAAAGTCCTATCTGCCTAAAATGCCAGGTCCCTCAGACGGCCCTGCTCAGAGACCTTACTATGTAACATCAGCCTCCCTGTTGTTGACTTGAGTCAAAACTCAGACAAACGTAAGCAAACGGTGGACTGACGTTTTGGGACAGAATTTATCAGCGAGGTACAAAAGTGCTTTGAATCATGACGGCTGATGACTGCATACAAGAAAAAAAAGAACAAATCCTTGCTGACAACCACAAGGGCAAGAATTACTTAATTGTCATCACATGGAGTTACCAAGATAATGGAAAATTTCAGAGACCTTGGAATGTAGCCATGGAAGGAAGAAGCCAAAAGAAGACCTGGGGAAAAGCAGCTCCTTATACAGCTTCATGATCTTACTGAAAAGATGGTTGTGGCTCAACTAGACCGGAGAGCCTCGTTATTTACTTTCAGGGAGTGAAAGTACCAAATAATCAGCACCTCTTTAAAGAATGACATGACAAGAATACCAGAAACCACAAATCAAATTCACCAGAGCAAAAATAACAGCAGTTGTTTCTCTGACCTTCTGTGCTTCACCTTCCCTCTCATTTCTTCAAATGAAAAGTCTTCCTTGTCAACACAATTCAAGAGATTTCCCAAATGCTATTAAGGTAGGATTACTCAAAAATGCAAAATACATCACTTCCAGAGAGCTGCTCACTGAGCAGCCCAGACACAGACCTGTCACACAGGAAGGAGATTCTGGAAAACTAAATGCAAATCTTAAAAAGAAACAAGGAGAATTCCAAGAGAACCCAACGCAGACTCATCACTCTCAATTAAATCTCCAAGATGCTGAACTGAATATGCAAACAAAAAGCCAGGTTGGGAAATCCTCAGACATAACAAAAAGGGCAAGAAAGAAACCATCTCTTTGTATTCAGAGCAGTTACTTTGGGGACAGCTTCACACTAAGGAGGTGGCAATAAGGCTTTCTGCCATTAGTTATCTCAGTGTTACATGGAGCCACACAGCGCGAAAGCTCCCTGAAACGGCCCTGCATTGACATCACGGCTATTGTACAGTTTGGACAGGCAAAGTGTCCTTATCCGCTCCAAGATGCCGGGACTTCAGCAGCCCTGGAACAGGAGCATCAGGTGAACAAGCCACCCGTCTTACGGAGGGGAGCACGGCCAGGAGAGGAAGACTTCTGGCAAGCTGTGGCGGCCGGCCCTGCCAAGGCTGGCTCCCGGCCAGTCGCACGCGGGCAAGCACCAGGCTGCCAAGTGTGAGATACTACTTTTTATTTATTTATTTCACATTCTTTCTCTCCTTCTGAAATGATATTCAGTCCTTCCTTCTTTTTTTTTTTCTTCTTTCCTCCTCCTTTCTTAACGCATCCTTCACGTAAAGCATTTCTGAGAGGGAAAAACCCAACTTTGAGCAGAAACCAGAAGAGGGAGGGAGGATGTTCTCCCAGCCAACTACTGAAAAAATTAGCTGTCTAAATTTATCCACAAAGACAGAAAAAAAAATGCTCATTTTTGGAATGCTAATCCTTCTATATGACAGATTTTTTAAAATACTGCATTTTAATGGTCTAAACTTTGGTCTGATCTTTCAAACAGCTGACTTCAAACACACAAGCAGCCTACACAAGACTCGATTTCTTTTGCCCAGTATATGGTAAGAATGGAGAAGCTGGAGATATTACTCAGAAAATCCAGTTCCAGTGATTCATGACCAGGCCTGGAATTAAACAGCTACAGAATAAAGGCAGCAAGAATGAAACATGCGTATTAAATACACGCAGTAACATGTTCTGATCACAGAAATATGGGTAAAGTCATCTCCAAAGAACTGAAGAAGCCACTTGGTTACATGACTTGTAGAAAACCCAGCACACAGACATCCCCATCACTGGACTATTTAACTGGGTCTATGCAAACTTCTACCAAGAATCAAGACCAGAGCATTAAGCCTGGCCTGCAAGCTACATCTGACTGGAGAGCACTTCACTAAAGCCACTCGTTTCCATGCGTACATCCTACTTGTTACCAGCCTCTTTTTACCTGGCAGACCTTTCCGCAGATCTTGAAATTATTCTGAAGCTGTTCTGTGAATTATTTCCTTCCACTGTACAAATCCAGCTGATGTTCAGCTACATCTGCTTGGCTTACACTCAAAGCTTTTTGATCCCCTGCACCCCAACATTTCACTTTATCACAGGTGACACATGAGATAACCCCTCTCTGAAAGGCACAGTGGGACGAAGCACCCAGAACTGTGATTTAGAGGATATGCCCAACCTGAAATCAGCCCACCAGCAGCTCAGCCTTCAAGCAGATGAAACACTGACCAAGAAATCTACCTGGACATCCCCCTTCCCCAGGATTTGGTGGCTAAAATCCAGAACTGTGCTAAAAGCCTGTATAATGCCGAGTCAGAGGGCAGCTGGGTACAAATGCCACAGAGGATCAGCTGAAAGCAACTGCCAAGAATATAGAAGCGAAGAGCAGGAACTGGCCAGAGGAAGGAAGCCCAGCACCACACAGCACCTGGAGATACTCAGAGACCACCAAGGTAAGGCATGAAGTATAGAGGATGTTCACTGTTCAATAAAATGAATATTCTTCTAGCACATACTGTTGTGGTGAGCTATTCAGTGCCCTCTAGTCCTGGAATATGTTTTCATCAAAATTAATACTCTCCCTCCCTTGGAACAGGGCATGCCACACTAGCACAGGGATCAGGAAAGCACACTACTGGGGAACCTGAGGCTCATGGCATGGTTTGCAACACCACTAACATGCTGCATATCTGCTACTCTCCTTCCCAGCTGAAAAAAGTATAACAGCCCATTAGAAAACTGAGCCAACAACAACAGGCACACTTCACTCGGATACAGTGGACTTCGAGTGGCCCTCCCCACTTCTTTCCACCATCTATAACTCATTCCTCACCCCAGAAGTTCCCTCAAAGCAGCCTTAAACTCCCCATGCTGTGACAAATAATGATGTGTGCTCAATTTGTTTTATTTAGAGTGCCTACAGGACACAGGGACACTGTTTGGCACTGCAAAAACCAACCAACCTTTCAGGTTTTCTGCAGATGAAGCAATCAGCACCGTTAAAAGCTCCCACAGCTACTCACATCTCACAGAAATGAGAGCAAACAGAAAGCTAAGTGAAGAAAACAACTGCCTTAAACCACAGTCAACAGGAACCAATGCATTGTACATTCCTCCATTTGCTCTAACGTGCGTAAAAACAGCGACCGGGAAGGTGCAAATAAACACGACTTATTGATGAGAATGGGCAGCACGAACTGCATTCTCTTTCAAAACAGCTTATGTTGCCCAGCACAACTCAGACTGGCATCGCTGCAGCTGGCACTTGAGAGAAAGAGGAAAAAAACAAGTCCATTTTGTCCTTTCCACGCCAGTATGAATCCAGTACACAAACAAACACAGCTCAGGCGCACACACAGCACCCAGCAGGCGTCAAGGCCACTTTTACTTTATCTTAGATGCCAGGTAAGCAACAGGTTGGGAAAACTTTATGATCAGCACCATCCTGTTCTAAGAAGTGAAATTTCCTCTGCAAAGAGAGCATTTCCCACTGAGGGAATGCAGATGGGAACAAAAACTGTAACACCAGTGGGGACATAAGCATGGTGTGAAGAGCATGGCACTGCACTGCACCCTGAGCTCTTCCCCAGTCCAGAGGAAAAGAGAGGGGCTGCCCCAGAGCAGCTCTCAACCAACTGCATTTTCCTTTCATTGATTTCACAACCAAGACATTGGAGCATTGTTGGTTTTTTCCCTGCACTGTTGCTTAAAGCAAGATCTAATCTGCCTGTCTTCCAAATTTTGGAAGTGCAAGGCAATAAACTTTATGTGACTTAATTAACAGACTGCAAACAACGAGTCTTGGTCAGCCGTCTTCTGGCAAAATCCACGCTGGAGGAAGAATATTTTCACATTCCAGATTTATTCTAAAGGAAGAAGATGGTTTGATAACACGATCGCACTGGCCTAGATTTTGTAGTTCTCTTAATGCTGATGGTTAGCAGCAGAAAAAGTCACTGAGAAACAGGAAGGACTACAAGTACAAAAGAAGATACAAGAACAACAGTCGTTTTGGAAGCTGTCAGAAACCCAAGTGCAGCTGTTTTAAATTGGGGACTATTAAGGCTTTGAGTACAGCCATCACTTAAGACATCTTCACTGGAAGTGAAGTCATTCTACCAAGATCACACCACTTTAAACAATACTAAAGGCAATTAGCTTCAAAACGATGGGCAAAATATTGCCTACACAACTTCTTGAAATACAAGAGCGTGTAAGCAAATCTGGCAGTAAATGAGGGTTGTGTTCTTGAGATCCTCAACAAACAAAAAGTAAGCACTTCTCTCAGTTCCTAATAATCATGAATAATCTTCATTCCAAATCTCTAATATAAATGCAGACAGAACACGCAGTGTGCCAGAGTTCATAGCACCCAAAGGCAGACTGAGTGCCGCAACGCACTTCAACTTACGTGCAACACGGACTGCAGAGTGGGCACAAGTGACTTGAAATCTGTACTAAAATCGCTGTCTTCTCATACACCGTGCAACTGTGAACTAGAAAGCATTTGAAAAAGGGGAAAAAAAGCAACTCTGATGGGTTTCCTCAGTGTTTTCATGAACCTAAGGGAATGATGGCACTGCCTCATACAGGCTGCATTCACTTTGCTATCTCTAAGAACCTCCTCTGCTATCAGAACTATTTCAGTTCTTCCAACACAGCGGTAAAGCAACCTGAGTGAGAAGAACCATGCTTTGCTCCAGCACCCCCTGGAAACAGTGAGCAAACCATACAGTCACAACAAGGGGTACACAAACCACTGCTGCCCACAAAGATGAGTACAGCTAATTCCTGGATGCACAACTGCCCGTGCTTACTTACCAGCACATGCTTTTGAGGAATTCCTACTAGTATGACTAGAAAAAAAATGACATTGCCTCTGATTTTCTAAATCCCTTCCTGTAGTAAGGATTTGTGATCAGATTAGGGAGTAGCAGACAGATTTGTTTATTTATTTACACAAAGGACAGTCAAGGTGAGCTGTACTGCAGTATCCGATGGGGACTCTGGACTACAGCAAAGCCAGCTCTGAGATGCTACCTCTGCTGCTCTGAAGCTGGAGAAGGTTTGGGATGGCACTAATTTAAAGGGAGGGGGGGGGAAGGGAAAGAAAAAAAAAGAAGAAAGAAAAAAAAAGCAGGATTCATGTTTTGATACTGACAAAAAGTGGGAAGCACTTCCCACTATGTTTCAGCTTGAGTTTGGCACATCTGAGCTACAGTTTTCCACTCTCGTACCTTTTTTTGTACTCTCAAGTCACATTCACATGAACATATAAATACACAGATCCCTACACTCTGTGTATAGCAGATACTTACATGGATGGTCTCAAAAAAGAATATTCTTTTCACACACTAAAAAAATTATACAGAGTTATTTTAAATTCAGAACTGTTTGTATATTCCTTATAAGTTTATAAAACTCTCACTGTCCTCCCATGACTAACGAAACTGGAATTGAGAGAGTAGTCTATATTTATAACTCGTCTGGTTGCTCATGCCTATGGCCCTATTTCCACTCTCTGTTACTGTACACAGAGCTATGTGAGGTATTGTGGGTTCCCAAACTTCACCGATTTCCTAACAAGGCAGGCCTGTGTCCCGGAGGAACAAACTGGGGGCTGTTTCATTCCAGTATTGGCCGAACTCAGAGGGAGAGGCCTTCAGCTCTGTGGTTTTGGCAGCTCCTCTTGAAACTGGTATTAGAGGCCATTTCTGTGCAATTACATGCCTAACTGGCACTGGATCATGCATCAATGCTACCGATACCCCATCTGCAGCAGCACAGACCCAGGCCTGGCCCAGCCCACACCATGCACACTTAACGTACCACCTTGATCTGACCGCTGTGGTGCTTGTCAAGCAGTTCCCTCAATAAACGCGATGGACACCTCAAGCACTAAACCCCACTCCAACAGACTGCTCACTGCCCTCTCACAGCTGGGAGGAAACATCAGCCAGAACCTGATCCAAAACCCTCTGGAGACCACACCATGCTCAGCAACACTCACATACTTCAAAACCTAGAGAAGCAGCGGAGAAGGAACTGGATCAGGTATCTAAACAGAGTATTGTAAGACAAAAAAAGTTCCCTACAATGAAGAGTGAGTTACACCTGCAATCCGTATGAGTGTAGTTCATACAGATGTCATAAGACCTGCCCAGGCATCGTGGAACCATGCATCATCTTTTAATCAAAACCACTTCAGTGGTTCAGAAATCCTGGGGATAAAGGCGAGTCTTCGCCGTGTAGAGACTCAGAATGCACCGATCTGTAACACATGCCAGGCACCTGCAGGGCACAGAAATGGTTTCTAATTTGCAGATCTGACATCTAATAAAAACAACTGTTCATACTAATTGCAGAATCACAGAGCGCCCTGAGCTGGAAGGGACCCACGAGGACCACTAAATACATTTGTCCTTCAAAACTGTCCCATCTGAGAGAGAGAAAAGCACCTACATCCCTGTACAAAGCAAAACTGGATTTCAAAAACAAAGAAGGGCACAGGTCAACAAAGATGTATTTTGGTTAAGTTCAAACAAGTGCTGTTTTAATAGCTGAGGACAGCAACAAAACACGCCACTGTGCCAGACACAGGAACTTGTGAAGAAACATCACCATAAACATACACAGAGCTCGGTGTCTGGTTTGTTTGCATTTTCTGTGTGCTCAAAACAAGTACCGGCACGAGGAGAACCCTTACACGTGTTTTGCAAACAATTAAAACAACTCGAAACCAAGTGCCAGGCTGAAGTCATCCTCAGGAGGGCTGGGGCTCAGCAAAGGCAGGCAGCACTGCTCTCCCCTCCTGCCCTTACATCCCAGCACTGCACTGATATGACAAAGGGTACGGGAAAAGCAGCACCATTTTACCCTTCCCAAAACACAAACTCTGCCATTCAGTCACGTAGCTATTTGTAATTTCATGCAGAGCGTGCAGACTTGAGACGGGCTGTGAAGACTTCAGGCAACTTCGTTTGCCCTGGCAAGTATTAGGTTTGTAGGACACCTACAACACCTACAGAGGAATGGCAAACTTAATGAATTTTAAGTTGAACTCTCAGAGATGCTGCAGTAAAAATTACACTTTCTTTCAGTCATGGGCCTCCGTAAGCCAGTAACTGTACATACGTTTTTCTACAGAGGTTAAATGGGTGTGAAAGCACTGCTGCTCTTTACGCTTTCCAATCCCGCATGCTATGCTGTCTTTTTTCTACTCAAAAGTACAGCTTCCTCCTTCCCCACATGTTCTGAACCTGCCTACAATGCAGGCAAGGAAGCCTGCCACTTCTGTACTTAGAATTTACAAAGCAGATCACAACCAGAATTATTTGGTAACTGCGGCTATTCCGGAGTTATCAATCTATTAACATCCCCAACAACATTCTGTGCTGACACCAAGAAATGTTGTGACAAAGAGTTATCAGTCACCTCTGTTCCAGATACTTGTGACTATAAAAGGAGCTCAGTGACCAGCCTTGGCCAGCCATGCTGGGACCGGGCAACGCTGCCACCAGAAAACATTCAGTTTGAGAAATGCTCTCCAGCTCCACCATTAGAAATGACATTTCTCTTCCAACGTGTTCAAGTGCAAAAAGGAGCAACAAATGGATCTGTCTGTATTCCAACCACAGGAGGCCATGCCTCCTCTTCAGTTACAGGACAGTAAGCTTGCATATGCATTATAATACAGTTTGCTGTCGTTATGCATGTGATGCCTGAAAGCACTGTTGGAAAATCACACTGGTTAAAAAACACACAAATCCTAATGTGCAGACAGAACAGCTCTGAGCCTTCGATGAAAAAACAACAAAAGGGAACTACCAAATTATAACAGGTCCTTCTTGTTCAGGGTTAAGAGAGAAAATCACTCTTCCAGGACACACACACACCCCTCCCCAAACTAAAAGTACTAAGTTGGATGGGAACAAAATAGTTCATTTTGCCTGCAGTCAAGTACAGAGAAACAACATTTAAATTGCAAATTACAAAGCAACAGATTTTTTTCAGGAAGCTCAAGGGTTGTTTATAGTTTGGTTTTATGAATTAGAAATGACATGAGGAAGAAGCAAGGGGGTTGGGTTAGCTACTAACCTTAATGCCTGTTCCAGCTTAACTACTTCTCAGATTTGTTTGATGCATTTGATGTACGCACCATGGCTTGTTACACTGATGACAGCAAAGCATCTTCTCAGAGCTCAGCCCTGGGGATGCACTGTCCGCTGGTGGCCACACTGGGGCTGAAGGCTCCTGCTGCTACAGGAGGATCTCAGAACAGACTCACATCATGTGCCTCTCTGCAACGGGAACTTCTAATCCAATTCCTGTCCTGGAAGTTTCTATTTGATAAGCAGCTCATTTGACAAACCTTCTGCTTCCCTTTTGCAGGTTTCCTACTCCCATCAGCTCCCTGGTCTTGGTTTCTACTAATTAAACTTCATGAAAGCTCAACAGAAACACGCATACTTAACATTTATACAGTGCTTCCGAATCAGCAGTTCTCAAAATACTTTACAAAGGATGAAATCTAATCAAGTAGTCATTTTCATGTCCTTTTTAAAGCGAAGGAAAATAGGTGCAGTACAAGACAATGAGTTACTCAAGGTTACATCAAAGGATGTAGAAATAGAAGAAACAGCACAACCACAGTATGACCAAGGAACATGAAGGCTGCATGACCTACCAGGGCCGCTCAGCATGGGATGTGACCCACAGGGGCTCACCCCTAACTAAGGAGATTTCTCCAAACTGCCCTTTTATGTTGTTTTGTTGTTGTGTTGTTTTATTTAAGATTAACAAATGCATCTAGCTTGAAAAGTTATGATTTAGAGAGTGACATGACCACATCAACGTGTTCCTCAGCATTAAGTACCTCTGAGAAAAGATCATTCAAAGCTCATTTTGTGGTTCTCGGCACAGGGGATAAGAATAGGCTCAGCACAAACAATTTAATAGTTAATGCCCTTGGAAACCAAAATCTTTTAAAATGCCACTTGAAATCTGCCAAACTAAACCTAAAAGAAACTCTACATGTCCACAAACCCATTGGCCAGCATCTCCTTCCCTTGGATTTCCTCTTGCTCATAGCCCTCAGCTTTGCACCGGTGAGGTACCCTGTTGTCCTACTGGCTTCCACCATCAGCTTTTACCCTGCTCTACTGTTGGCCTGAATTACTCTTCCAAAGCCTGTGCACCTGACAGTCTCTCTGTCTAGCTCTTACTCACTCCTCCTCTAGCTCTTACTCGCCTCCTCCCTACCTCAGCCTCCAAAAAATGCAATTTCATCAGTTATTCCCTACAAACCACTAATCAAGTACTACCACGAGTCTGTAACTCCCAAATGTCAATACAGCCTACTGGCAACCCTATCAATAACCAGAAGCTACAAAGTTCACACAGCTCATCAAGTTTCTGCTGGTTTAGATCAGGGTTAGCATGATAAATTAGCAGTGTTGACACACATCCAACAAGCTAAAGGATTGCTGAGCTCTGCTATCTGAAGACGAAGAGTTTAACTAAGAAGTATACAGCGGGATGACAGATCTCATGGTCTGAGTTATGATCTTAGCAAGGTACTGCAGCATATATTGCTTTATGGAAGCATCCAAACCATTTATGATGTACGCTTTGTAAATGAAAAGACCCAACCAGTGAGAAACAGAGCTGTAATGACATCGCGAGCTAAGTGCTTTTGAAGTCTAATCATTCTCAATGAAGGGCTGGCAGGCTGTTCCAAGGAACAATCTCCCATCCAGAGCGCTGCGGCTTCCACACTGTACACCATGGGTCAGGAACAACGCACCAGCAAGCACATGAATCCGTTTTTAATAAAAACCTCCGCTGGTTAAATGGAAAGAAACTGTACTGAGCAAAATACTGAAAATCTCTCACACATTCATTGTTCTGCCTGCACCTTTATGTTCCCTTACCCGGCATTAAGTGTACAATGCTTGCTCACATTGATGTATTTTTGTCAAGAAAGAAAAGCCTCTGTATAGGTTCAGTGACCTAAATCCAGGTTCAGTGCATCCTGAATCCAGTAGCTAAAAAGGCAAAGAAGAAAAAAAAAAAAAAAAAGAAAAAGAAAAAGAAAAAAAAAGGAAAAAAAAGGAAAAAAATCCCGCCTTGTGTTGTTTCATTCACCACACATTCCAAAACATTCAAATCAGCAGCAGCTCAGAGGGGAAATCCAATAAGGATAATGCTCTGGCTCTCCCTGTGCCGGCGCGGCTCTGTGGCCACGTGATGTTTGTTTATGAGGCTGGAGCAGCATCACGCGATGCCCCGCTGCGCCCGCCGCTCCCGGGGACCTGGAGAAGCATCTTCAGAGCAATCATCGGTTCAGAGCTCTGCGCACGCAACCAAGCACATTAAACAAGCAGGACGGCGTGGTTTTATGCTGCCAACATCTCAGCACGTGCTTCTCGGCTTCAGGCCTCAGTAAAATGAAAGGGAAGCACAGGCAGCCGTTCAAAGCACAGAAGAAACGTGGGCTTTTAAAAGCACACATGCCCAAAATTAAGCAAAATGGAAAGGCAGCTCTTGCCACAGATTCCGTTTGATTCTGCAGGTATAGATTTCTCTCCATAAAAATCAATAGGAGATTATTTTAAGCCGTTCGATTTCATTACCCTGTATCAAATCTCTGTTCTGAATGGAACATCTGAATCAATTTGTGAAGCTACTACAGCCTGTGCTGTCATAGGCTTTCAAGTGCCTTTTCTCTGCCTCTCTTACCACAAAGAGATAAAAATCCTACACTGGAGGTTATCTGATAGCTCTGAACAAGCACCAGCGGATTTCTTTTCCCTTCAGCCCTCTGATTCTTGACACCGGTGTTTCAGGAGGAAGGAAGGAACCACCACGAACTGCACAGAGCAGCGTGCCAGCTCCCCACAGCCTTGGGTAGGGTTTCTTCAAGAGAACATGCTGAATTCAACAAGGACACATGCACATGGCACACTCCGCATACTGAGGCAACGGGGTTTTACCACAAAAGAAACATTTTGCATCATTTAATACATGACAGAGTGGATTTCTGAGTAGTGCTCTGAATCATAATGAGAGGCTTATTAGAAACTGAGCAGACCAAAATAAACGTCATTATTTTTGCTGTTTTGGGCAATATATTACAATAGAAGAAGCCTGATGTTTACAGTTATGAGTTTCTCAGATTCCCCCTCAACAAAGAATTCCCCTTGGGTTAAATTGCTGCCTTTACAACCCCATCAGCCCATCCCACACGCCTCGGTCAGGAAGGCCACAATCCCATTTGCTTCCCACATGCAAAGCTCCCAGTGGCAGGACACAGCTCCCCAAAGCAGCATGGAGCAGAGCACAGCGGGTTCTGCACCATCGGGACTGCAGCTGTAGGATCAGTGAGCAATCCCCACATCCATCTTTCTTGCACCACCACCACACAAAGTACTTAAAGCATGAAAAATGCTAATAATGATCACAGCAGTATGAACAAATGCGGCAAGAAATAAATGCATTAAGTAACATAAAAGTAAAGCATCAGGTGTAAATCAGTTCAATAATTGCTATAGAGCCTAACGCTTCTGGGTGGATTTTTTATTTCTTTTTTAATTTGCCTATTCTGGATTTCAGTACGATGCTTTGTGCTGCAGAATGCAGACACTCGTGCTACCTGCCAGGCACACTGCTGAACATACCTCCCCAGCAGTAAGAAGCCAAGCCGTGTACCAGCACTCACACTGACACCACCGGGCCATGGGACTCACAGAGACCATGGGGAGGTTATTTGTTTTTCTGTGTTGAGAATAAGAAAGCGAAAATGAATTCAAACACCTCCCTTCTTGGCAGTAGGCAGCGCATTGTTAGCATCCCGACCCACCAGTCTGAGCAGCGCAGCTGCCGAGAGGAAGGAATAAATAAATATGAGCCCAACCCCTAACAGCAAGGCATTTCAAAGGACAAAAGGATATAAAAAGAAGAGCTGCAATAGATTTTGGTACAGCCACAAGTGAGATACACGGAATTCCTGCAATTTACAGGCACTCTCAGATTACTCCCTTTTCTTCTTTTTTTTTTTAAGGGAAAAAAAAAGCTCCTTACAGTAAGTGCCACTTATCAGTCCAGCGCTACCACCCTCTCCTCCCAGCCAGGTTCCATTTGCTGCAAAGACCGCCTCCATCCATCAGCTTCCAGCCCTCACTCCTCCGCTGATAATATCCCATGGAGCCAGAGAAACAGTCTACAAATCCTGGGGGTTTCACATGCAATCTTATTTTAAACACACTGAAAAATAATTCATGTCAATGGCTTCAAAGCTGATGCTTTGAACCACGGGGTTCCATTCAGCTCTTTAAATATCTGAGCAGAGGGGAGTGTCAGCACACAGCCCCTGCTTGGGGCTACACCAGAAGGACCAAGGAATAAGATCCTCCAGAACTTGCACTTGGGTTGTCTCATCGAGGAGAAATGCAAACATGGAGGACATACATGACCTGATCCCTTTCTGATGCAGCTTGGAAGTGACAGCCCTGCAGACGCAGGTTGCAGTCCAGATCTTTCACAGCACAATCTGAACAGGCCTGGAAGCCCAGCAGCCATCACTGCACAAGACATACCAGTGCTGCACTCTATTTTGCACTGTGCAGCCTTCCGTCGTGCAGTTTGAAGGGAGAATTATTACAGAAGAGAGAGCAGCTAATAGCACACAGTTACATTTAAAAGCTCTTTAGCAATCCACATCTTCCTTTTTGGAATGCCGTGAGAACTGTGCTGCAACACAAGGCAGGAGACAGATGAATTACAACAAAAAGGATGTCACTCAGTGTTTCATTTATCTCAATTTCATATATTCTGGACAAGTCTAAATGAAAATCTTATTGAACTGGTAAAAACGCATTAACACAAGGCAGAAAACTTGGGTTTTTCAAGCGGTAATTGCTTTTGAAAACACAGCCATTAGGATGATCATTCGAGGTAGAAATGCTTTGTCTGCCCCTGCAAAGCGTGGGGGAGTGAGAGTGGAGAAGAGGTGATTTCCTAAAGAACATTTACTGGTTGCTCGGGAAGCCAGAAACAAGATCAAAGACAAGCACAAATGGGCTGCCTCCATCATCAGCACAAAGACCTGCTCCTTCACACACAGGCACCGTGTGGTACCTGAAAGCCATTTTTCCTTCTATAAGTAGAAATGATATATCTGTAATTTCTATTTTCTCAGTAGTTTTGAGAAACACATAACGTCACCACATTAACCTCACAGATTTAACAGAGCCTGCAAAATTCACTAAATATCAGTAAATATTAACAGCAACCCTAGCCATACCGATCCTGACTTCCCACAAACGAACCCTAATTCTTTCCAAGTGATTTCCCATACCCGCCATACCCACACACAAGCAGAGCAACAAGAAATATCAGAGCCAAAGGGATAAACACTAACGTCATTGTTCAGCTTCTGTCTGAGACCTGTCGGCTCTGCACACTGATAAATGTAAGAAGCAACTGCATATTGTGAGCACTGCTCAAAGCAGCACATGTCACTCCTCCCAGCAAAGCACAAAAGACTCCGGTAAGCTGCTTCCCCCCCCCCCCCCATGAGTACCAATTTGCATTGAATTCAGAGAAATTAGTCAAGTACATCTGTCCTAGAAAGCAGTGCTATCACAACAAAGCAAGGTTCCCCCATACACACTGCCTCCAGAACGTTCTGCTTCCCCTCGGAGCATGTGCATCATTTACACAATACAACTAAATTTGTATAGAACAAATAATTCCAGCAGAAATTGCCAAGAAGTCTCACAGAACAAAGAACAATTTTCTGACAGGCAAATCCTCGTTATGAAGGTTTTTTTTTTTTCCACTACAAAAGGAGTGTAAAAGAGGAGGAAAAAAGCAAACTTTCAGCACAGAAGGCAGAAAGGTAACTAGCCATAGACTTGTGTGACTTGAATGGTCAATGGACACAAGCAAGGGAGCTTACAGAGGAACACCTCTTATCAGCAGGTGCTGGATGAGAAGGGAAAACAAGGAGATTTGGGGGCTAACAAGTCTTTTTTCCAGCCAGACACACCTGTTCTGCTGGAGGACTCAGCTACTACTTGTTTCCAGCACTGATTTGCTTTAGTCAGAAGCGAATGCTCGTCCCATTTGAACCTGAGATGGAGGGGATGGTATTTAGGAAGATGTGACAAAGCTAGCAAATAAGGAGAACGTGCTCAAAACGAGTGAGATATTAAAACAGTGCTAAACTAGGTCATATTACTGGAGGGGAGAGTACCCTGAAATGCACACATCAAAAAAAAAGCAACTATTATAATTTCCATCCCAGATCATTTTAATGATTAATAGCAGGAGTTAGCAAAAATGAATTAATTCCTGCAACCAATTCAATTCTGCCGCATTTCCTTAGGGTGTCTGGATTTTTAAGCTTAGTGCCCAAAGTCCTTTACGCTTTTACTTCAATACCCCCATGAACTTGTACTTTTATTTTTTCATTCACTTTTTCCTAAATCTCTCCTAGCTGCTCCTGTTTCTCACCATCTTCTCTGAAGTTCTCTCCCCATCAGGATGCGCACCGAGGCAGATGGGGGATACAGCTCAGTTCCAGCAGTGCCCTGAAACCTTCAATGCACTCCCGAGTGCCAGGAGGAAGCAAGAGGAAAACCAAGCCTGGCTCTGCCCAGAGAAGTAGAAGGGGAAACGAGAAGCTGCTCCCTCCCAGCCCCACACTGAGGCCACAGTGCCACAATCCTTCTGGAGCCACTGAGGGGCTGTGGCAGCTCATGCAGCTCTCCCTGGGGAAACGGGGAGCAGGGGGCTGCCCAGTGCTCACAGACACACAAAGGAGCTCAGAAGGGCACAGCCTGCCCTCCCACCCCTCCCCTTACCCTTCCTCTCCTCCCTTGGTCAAAACAGACCTTGGTCTTTTCTAAAAGGTGTGGGGGGGGGAACACACCAAAATAACCCACCCTACAGCAACCCCGTGATTTTTCCCTAGAGGGCAATTAAAACAGCTCCTTTATTAATGAGGAGAAAGCCAAATTTAGAAGAGGTGCAGCATCCAAATATAGGCTTAAACACACTTTGCTCCTGAGAAGGGGCTCACTGTTCACTTCCCTCTGACAGCAGACATGGGCTGAACTCACACTCCCAGGGGTTCTGCAGCATCCCCATGGCCCCTGGCAGCACCCACCAGCCCAGCCCCACACAGCTATTTCAGCAGAAGCCAATCCTGCTCTGCAGGGAGGATCCGTGGGACTGGCCCTGTTATTCCAGGCGGAAAGTAGTAAACAAGCTCCAGGGCTGCAGACAGAGGTAAACCCCAAAGCTGCCCTGTCCCTGCTCAGGCAAGATTACTGCAAGCCAAAGAAACAACACGGAGCTTTTGAGGCTGAGCTAAAAACCGTAAGGGAGTAGGAAGGGGCAAAACAAAAATCAGTTGTGTGTTTTTCCTGAAGGACTTAATGAAGCTGTTTAAAACAATGTTCACAAGTACTCTGAGTTACAGGACATAATTCCACTTATTTTCTACACAGGTGGATGCTCACGGATTATTCTCCCCCCTTCTTTTACAGCGTTTGTTCTTTTTCTGAAGAAAAAGAAAAAAGAAAACAAGGGCACTGCAATGAGCAGTGTTTCCTACTCATACTGAAGCATCACCAAAACCAAGACTTGGTGCTTATCCTGACAACACCCAGATGAGGGGTGAACATTCCCAGTGCAGCTGCCCCTCGGGGGAGGACTGGTACCTGCTTTCAAATGCTATGTGACCACGTTCTGCTGCTACTCACGTGGTGTCACACCTGCTTAAGCTCAGCCTTAACCTCTAAGGCGGCTCCAACTGGGATGGGAGGATTAGTTTGGCCTCTTGCAAGTGAATAAGTTCTTGCTGAACATGTTTACACAATGCAACTTCATGGGCCTGAAAGGTGGCTTTCAGGAAAGGAATGCAGCCTGTGTGGGGAGACAGTGTGGCAGCGTGAGGCCCAGCTCCATGCTGGCCCCACGCTTCCCTCCAGGTGATTTGCGGAATCAAACTCTATAATCCAGAGATGGGTTATAAAGCAGGTATGTTTATTTCAGCGCTGGGTGCAAGGGGGATAGCTCCTCCAAACTTGCACACCAACTGGTAAAACCGTGATACAGATATAGGTACACCTCATGCATAGTCAATGATGTCCCGTAATTCTGATACATATTCTTTATCATGTAGACCCCCTCTTGTTATCGCCCATCTTGTCAAGGAGATGCAACTCCTCTTTTGATATTTACAACCCCTAATCCCCTCCTCGCCAGATGTCTCAGGGAGTTCTCACACCTTATCTGCTCTCCCAGACCCACTGTCTCCATTCCTTGTTATTCTACCTAACTAAATCATTTTCTGTCCTTGTTACTCTACCTAACTAAATCATTTTCTGAACACTACCTTTAACTATCCCCCTTCTAGCCCCCCTTTATTCTGAATTCCAGCAGAGCATCTGTTTTCTGCTTCCCTGTTCACAGGTGCCTATTTTGGGTATGTTTGTGCTGCAGCTTTGGAAACATTCGGAGTATTCTAGACACAATGGACCCCAGATCATATTTTAAAAGCATTCATGTTGGAGGAAACATTAAGACAAAGTTTCCCCAACAGCAGGAGCCCCGAGCATAAGGAATACTATACAAATCAGACCGCCAGGAAAAACGTTGCCTTCCTTTTTGCAGCACAACCACAGGGCAGCTCGTCTTTTTCCTTTTTCCCCAAGCAACTCCGGAGACTGCATTCTGAATTGATTGAAAATGGCTTCCATTTGGAAGCCTGCAGGCAAATCAGCAGCAAGACATCTCTGATCAGCCAAGCAGTTCTCTCCAGAACCAAGAAACACCTCAATCGCTCATATGGATCAGCAACATGCTTCTTGGAGGGGACGAGAGATCAGGTAGCGCCTGTTACACAAGCTGCACTTCACAGATCCAGCATCAATTAGAAGATGCTGTGTATTCTGAAACTCCCACGCTGCTCCTGCCTACACATCAGCTGTGGGCTTTCTTGGCAGCAAAAGTAGCGGCACTGAGCCCGATAACAGAGGATTGAATTAAGCTTCAGCATCCTCTTCCCTGCACTCTGGGTGCAAACAAAAGTAACAAACAGAACAAGTCAGAGCTGGCCAAGAAGTTTCTCCCAGTCACGCTGTATCACACGTGCACAGATAACGTGGTGAATACAGACCCGGATGCCTTCACATCGAACACATGAAACAAATCTGGACGCGGCACAGAGAGGATGACAAGGGCCTACTGAGAAGACAGCAGCTCCCTCGCCATAAGCTCTGTCTTCAAGTGATGCAGACTCCCATCACCATACCAGCGTCAACTACAGCTCCCAAGGGGCCATGAGAAAGCTGCAGGGCAACGTGTTAGCACGTCCTTAAAGCTGTTGCACGGCTCATTTAAAATAAAACTAATATATTTATGTTGATCAATATACTTATAAACCAGCTGCCTCTATTACCATTTAAACAGAAACGATGCTTGATTAATTTGGGGAACAGCTCTTAATTTCAGCACTTCACACAACCAGCAGGTGTGCTTACAGTGGGGTCACAGAACACACTGCTCTCCACAGCAGCTAATCTTAAACCATACACATAACTAATGGCACATCAGCTTTCCCCCTGGTAAAATTACAACAGACATTTGTTACAAATTAGGCAGGCTGGGTGGATTCCAGTCTTATCCTTCTATCCCGTGGTAAGGGTTACACCAAGAGCCATTTACCTGAAGTGGAACAAATATATTACTGGTTTACACATGGAGAACCGCTCGTTTTTTTGCACTGGGGGAAAAAAGGTATAGATGCACAAAACAAGAAGTTCTAGCTGCTGTCCTGGAGAAGCCTTCCTGGCACAGTAACCCCCAGAACACGTACTGCCAGAATATTTTAAATGGCCTCTGCCCAGCTTTCATGCACCTGTGCAGCAAGTTCCATCTGACCGTTACTGAGCTCCACGAGTGCACCAATTTATCAGCAGCACACCGACAACAAGATCTCCTCATCTACCTCCAAGCCAGCATCTGTACTTGCAGTGAATTTGTTTGTGTGCTGGAGCTCTCAGGGTGGATGTTCAGTTCACCCTTCAAGTGAATCGGAGCATTCAGACCCCAAAATCCTGCGGGCTGTCCAAATTTTCCATCATCTTCAAGGCTGCTCTTTACCTTCTCAGGAATCTCCTCCCTCCCTACTCAATAAACAAGATGATTTAATCTACTGAAAGATCTCTGTTAGTCTGACCTTCTTGCTTTTTGCAAAACATCTACATGTTTACTTCCTTTTTTTTCTATCCTGCTACGCTCTAACTATTCTCATGAAATAACACATTCTATAATGAAATCTGCAATTTTAATTAAGGTCTGCTCTCCCAGTCTACTTTTAAACTCGGACCAAGCCACGAATGCTGTTTGTTCACATTTGAACAATGTTTTCATTTACCGTGGATAAAAGAAGAATTATCTAACGCCACTTACGTGGAGTTATAAATTGATTTTTGATTAATGTTTAATCAAAAACAAACAGATCCATCTGTGCAAGGAAGAAGTGGTGAACAGAAAGCCCTGTTCATGGGAATCTGCAGCACCAGGTCCGGTTAACAACAACAGATCCATTCCCTTCTGCTGCTACAGGAGCACACACTGTTGACAGAGCACTTCACTACACTGGATAGTTTCCTCCGGGAAACACTAATTTAAAACAAGATTATTTTGTTGAAACAAAGAATCCACAGCACAAAATGAGTTGTCCAACACCTGAAACCACTAACAGTGTCAGACATGAGAAGCACTGGGGAAGGACATCCTCCCTACCTGCAGCAGGCAGGAGGTGGCACCTCCCCACCTAACAGTGCTGCATCTCAAACTGGGAGCTCTTGGGGAAAGAAAGCAATCGAAATGCAAACTGAGTGCTGAAGTCTGCAGTGGGGCACGTGTGACCAAGGAATCTCTGTACCCCTTTTTCTAGTTTTATTTTCAATTTCCTGCTACCCACACTACTGAACGCCTGCAGTCCCCAAACCTCTTTTTACCAAATGTAAATACAAAGCAGTTTTCAACCATTAACATCTCCCAAAGGAAGGTGGTATACCAAAAAAAAAGTGACAAGAACAATCTTAATTATAGCTCTGTTAACACGCTATGATAATAAGTACATTTCTTTATCAGACATTAAAGAAAACTATTATTGTTCTGAATTAAACGAAGAGCGGTCCAAAGAACGGGGATCTTCGTCCCCCCTCCTGAGGCCTGTTTCTGCCTTCAGCTGACAGATCCGATTTTGGCTTTAGAAAAATAACTAACATCACGTTCTCAACTGGAGGAAAAGAAGTTCCCTTCATTCCCTTCGCTGAGATGCTCACAAAGGAGCAGCAGCACCGTTTGTAGTAATGCTGCATTTCATCAGCCCGAAGGAAAAAAGGAAAGGGAAAAAAAAAGATGAAAGCTCCGGCTATGCTTCTTCAGGTAAACAGCAGGAGCAGATCACAGAGTTAATACTTGTTTAATACTTGTTTTTCTTCATATTCCTCTTCTTCCTCTCCACCTCCCTGGAGCCCAGACTAGAATTACAGCCCAACAATAGCCCAATTGTGCCCCCGGCAGCGACTTCCAGACAAACAATAGATCTTTCCCTTTTCCCTCCACCCAAAGTAAAAATTAATAAGGAAAAAATTCACTGATTACAGGGCAAAGAAAAACATTTTCAAGGGGGAAGACAGAGAGACCTATGTCTACACCATGGGACTCTGAGCTTCCTTTGTACCGAAGAATTTGCGTTCCCTTTCCCAGGCTCCTTTGTACCCCGCAGCCCCTCCTATGCTGGGGAAGGGGCCGGGAGGAAGGTTACGCGCTCTGGCATGAACGGCATTTCCTATGAAGGTCGCTGAAGTGCTGCATGGGGTACCTGCCCTAAACAAACCCCACCTCGCCCTGCGAGCACTGAGGGACAACTCAGATCCCCCTTACTTGGTACTACGATAACCTACAAGTGTGTAGGTTCACAGATATTCACTCTGAGGAGCAAAGCAGATTGGATTTACACAGCAAACTTACGAGCATTGACATATATGAACAAATATGTTTTTATTTCCCGCTTTCAAGATGAAAGAATACATGTTATTGCAGTGCAATGTTTTGGTAACGTGTGCCAAAACCCCAAAACAGAGCAAGAAGCCCCTCCTTACTTCTGGAAAAATAAAAATCCCAATTGACCATAGCTGGAAGTGCAGAAGTCCAGCATTACACTCATCACCTGGTTCTGTACGTCACAGAGCCCGACTTTCACTTCCCAAACCAAGTGATAACAAACACACAAAGCTCCTTTCCAAAGAAGCTGTCAAACACGTCAGGAATTTTCCTGTGCTCTGCCCAAGAGCAGCGTGTCCCTCCGCAGGGCTCTGCCTCTGCAACCAGGGCAGCATCTGTTGGCTGCAGGGCGACCGACCAGGAGGCACGTGATACTTCGTGATCCTGCCCTAACTGCCAGTCATCTACTCACACAACAGCCAGTTAAAAGCTTCAAGTGCCTCTAAATATTTAAAATTCATCTGCATTAATCAAGGTTTATTCTCCTGTAGGGTTAAGTACTTATTAAATCACTGCTCTCGCTAACACTGCCATCTGATTCCTCCCTGCTGAAGCTATTAAGAAAGATTCTATCATTTGGCTACTGCAACTGGAACATGAACAAAATCAGGTCTAATTTCACTAAGAAAAAGCCTACATCCACCTACCAGACAGAGGAATCCGACACTGCAAATGCCTTCACTACATACATATAGAGCCCGCCTTGTCAGCAGAGCTCCCACACTAGCTGAAGTCGCAGGAAGAGGGGCAAGCTCTGTTTAATGAAGAAGTTCAGCATTTGAATTTCAACAGAAACTTGCAGCTGAACAGGAACGTGCCCACCTCCACACAATGAGGCTGCCCAAGGCCCATTTCAGTTTAGCTCAGGGCACAATCACAGCCACACAATGGCAGCCCCGATTCCCTGACTGTCAGCGATGGTGCCCAATGCAACAACTCACCCACATCATCAGCAAGTGGAACCTATAAAAAAACATGGCTGCTTGTTTACAACGGTTATAGGGTGTAAAAATAAGCGAGGAAAAAAAGTGCTGCTTGTTGATGCAGTCCTTTATAACGCACTAAATGCCCAGAATCAGGGAAGGATATCTGCAGAAGAGACTTTCTGACTCTGGCTCTCCCAGCTTGACATTCTCTGTGCTGAACCAACCAGCAACAAATAAAGCCGGTCTGCATTTTGCACAGAAACAAGTAACAGAATTAAAACAGGTGCTGTTAATTATATGAACCACACTCCTTTTCTGACGTAAAGAGAGCAAACCAGCCCATAGAGCAAGATGCCTTCCTGTCTGACAAAGCTGTGAAGCTGCCACGCTTGTATGCGTACAAATGCAGTAAAAACATGAGAGGACAGAAAGATGCTGAAGGCACAAACGTTTGCTGTACACTTGACGCAAGGATCAGCAGGATCAGAAAGTCTGCAACTGCAGTACAACCCCATACTCGGAGGTCAGTGCATTTGCTGCTGATAAATCCTTCTCAGAGCGGTTCCTTGCTCTGTTTTCCACACAGCTTTGCACCGAATTTATGATTTAGGGGCCCATTTCTAACACAGCAAAGCAGTGCTGTACTAAAAACCAGCAGGTACACTCACTGTAAAGGAATTCATTGGTATGGGTGAAAACTGCATCTGCTAAGAAAACACAGTATTTCAGCAGGCAGTGATGATGTTGTGTTGTGCTGGTTTTTGGTGGCTTGTTTTTTGTTGTTTTTTTTTTTTTTTTTTTTTAAGAATCAATATTGACATTATTACTGACATTCCTTAAGGAGTATCACTAACATTTCCTTGCTTCATTTCCTTTTTGGTTAATGTTTAAGGACAAATATTTTGTTTATAGTGAGCTGAGCACACATCCAACTCATCTGTGTCAGAGAACTCTCCCCAAGTTCAACCAGAGAGAACCTCCAGGCTGCCCACGGCAAAGTCAGATAAGCAGGGTCCAGCTGTGGGAGCTGGAGGACTGGAAAATACCAGTGCCAGCTATTCCTCTTCTTCCAACAAGGCATTTACGAGGTGAAGATGTCATGCAGAAGTCCAATATCTGCAACAGCTCATAAATAACAGCTTGAAGCTTCCCTCGAAGACACAGTGGGGGGGGGGGGGGGAAAGGGGGGAGGTGGGAAAAAACCTACCATCCTTCCTTTGTTCACAGAGGTAAATTTAAAGCTAACTTAAAACTGTTTCATTCTGGGGCTGTAAGTAATCCTCACCTGTCTCTCCTTGCTTGTGACTAAAGGAACATGCCAGAAAACAGCACCCTTGCAGCTTCCTAGAGCGTGAGCTCCACTGCTTGTATCCCTACCCTGCCAAGGAAGGAGCACACAGGTAAGTCCAACAACACAACCACAGCATCCCTCAGAAATCTGCAGTCATTGTCCGTGAGAGAGGGATTTTGCTTGTAATTGAAAGCCCTCTGCTTCCTGGAACAGACTGAAGCACTACAGAACAACTTGCCCAAGACTCCAAGAGACCCCCGACAGTTTCCCAGTTCCACAAATCCATCCCATAAATTTAACTGCTCCCTACAGACTCTCATCACGGGAGCCTGTAACAAGTGAGAGCTGCCTTGGTGCCTAGGTTAGAGCATTCATCACCCTGAGATCCCATTGCAAAGCATCTTCCTTATGCAGCTCCAGGAACAGCAGTGCTGAGGAAACAGCAGCCACACAGCCCTGCTCTCTGAGCCCCACAGCTGAGCCATGCTCACAGCTCCAACATTTGTGCGAGGGCAGCTATGATTCCTCACTTAGGTTCATTTAAGGACCTTAATTGTTTGTTTTGGCTCCAAACAGCAACCATGTTTATGAAAAACAGGTTAAGCTTTTGGCACCAAATTGTTTTCAGAAAACCTCAGCCTTTAAAATAGTGTTTCCTTAAAAAATTGTTCTGCTACCTTTAGACCCCGCATTTTCTCCTCAGTGACATTTCATCCCTGTTTCTCACTCACTGCCATTACCACTTGGCATTCCCATTAGAAATGTATTTCTCAGCAGCTTACTGCTTGATCTAAAGATTCTAAGCTAAGAAACACAAGTGAAATTTCAGGGAACTCTGACAGCTATTATTTGCAAAGAGAAACACAAGGCTCCACTACACGGACATCAGAAACAGGAACCAGATGAGAGCAGGCATCCTCCCTCCACATGCCAGCAGCTCAGAGAACACCACCAGCATGAGATGCAGCTACAAAAAGCACAGAGCTCCAAAACAACCTGCCTGCTGGTTACCTGCTTTGAAGAAGTCTCTCTAGTTATTTGCACAGCTCTCAAAGAACTAAAAAGGAAGAAAGAAAAAAATGCAGGAGTAGGGGGGAGGTATGGTGGTGAGGTAGGGAGACAAGGAACCAACCACCATCAGCTCACAAAAAGGTAGAGTAAATATATAAATAAAGTTAAAAAGGATCCATGAGCAGTGTCAGGCAGCACCAACACCACAAAGTATGCTCAGTGACCTGCCAAGCAACACCAACTCCAGATATGAGCCCTGGACCATATAACCAGCATTGTCCTGCCTTGTCTTGCTCTCTGCATGACCCAAGACAACCAGAACGGTGCACAGCACAGCAGGGAATGCAGCCAGGTCATCCTGCAGTGCCCGGTCAGTACACCATGGGCTGGGGATGGGTCAGCTGTGCCACTCATGGAGACATCCAGAGGTCCGTCCCCACAGCTGCCAGGAACAAAAGTAGGAAAGAGGAAGGAAACAGCAAAAGGCACAAACATCCAAGCCGTTTTGGTAACTCTGCCTATTAATTTAAACTTAATATCAGCTTACTCAAAAGTGAAGTCCAACCTCAGAATGCAGCTTTGGTCAAATTACTGGCCTGTAAAATTAAAGCTCATGCAGTAACCTAAAAGACTGATGAGAAGAGAGGCTATGTGATATAACCTCCAGCACCAACCACAGCCACTGTTTTCTGCTGCCTCCGGCCAGTTGCCCAGCTCCTACCATCTGGCCACTACAACAACAGCAGCCCATGTTCTAAAAGGAGAAATCTCACCAGCTGTTCTACCAGAGCATGGAAGGGAATGCTCAATATACAGCATACCAGCTGAAGAGCAAGGATGCCCAAGCTATCAGCTGGAAGTCCTCCTGCTGACCAGCTGAGTAACCACTGCATCCTCAACCCTCAGTGCTGCAGTTCTCACACCAGGGAACACACCAGGCAGCCCAGCAAGCCGGCACAAGTCAGAAACTCCTGATGAATCCGGCCTAGCATCTGTACGTGGCCTTGCAGCCCTTCTCTCAATGCCAATTTCTACTACTCGTAAATACAACACGATAACACAAAACTACTACAGGACCCCACTACAAGCTCAGCGCACTGCTTCCACAGCTTTACTTTACAGATAACCCATTTCCTATGTAAGAAGATTATTTCTATATACCACAAAGTGTCAGAACAACTGCTGACCACAAGGGCCTACACCCACAAAACAAGAAAGGAGCACAGATCCACACGCACTGACTGGCTGCACTTGGGGCACGCTCACCAGTGGGTCCTGCATCCCACTTTATTAACTAGCCCTATCTCTAGTCCTTGCATTGGTAAAAAAAAGCCCCACAAATATCTCCAACTTCCATTACAATGCAGAATTTGCCACTGTAACTCATCGGGAATAACTTGAAGTAGCACTCAAGTGGGAAAAAAAAGATGGCTAAGTCTAGTCTCCAGTTTTCAATTCAGCTTTCCCAGAATTAGATACGCTATAAATGGAAACACTTGAGCTGCACTGGTTTTGCTTTCAACTAAAAAGCGCTCCTCTAGGAAACTACATACAAGAGATGCTCTATAAATTAAGATTAAAAAAAAAAACCATCAAAAACTAGTTGCTACTTTTCAACAACATCCCACAACGAGCAGCTGTCCAGTACTTTGACTATTCAGAGATGAATTACATCTTGCAGTGGCTCACATAAATGCGTAAACTTATTTTTCTGTTCCTCCCAGAAAGCAGCTACAAAACATTAAATCACTTCTATATTGTACAAACACCTTCAGTTTGGGTCGTGATGAGAGTGGCTTCCACGAGCACCAGAGAACACACGGGCTGCTCCGCCGCTCAGCTTCCTGCCTGCAGCAAATCCAATTTATGATCCGGCTGCCAGAGGTCAGGGGAAGCAGCCGCTCACAGCTTTTCATTCTGCAGTTTCCTCACTTTGGAAGACAACTCGCCTCCTCCTACCTCTCACCCCTCACGGAAGCAATCTGGTGCAGGCTCTTAATGAAACTTTTTGTCCCAGCTACTTCCTGAGTCTTGCTTGACTCTCATTCTAACAAACATCTTAGGAATCCCAGCTTTCAAAGCTGATCAAACATCTCCTGAATGTGTCATGTGAAATCCAATGTAGCTCAAATATGAGAAAAGTTCCAGTGCTTGGACTAGAGCAAATGACTTACTGCTGAAAACATGGATCCATCGATCTGACATTACTTGTCCTTCTCCCAGGCACAAACAAAGCCTTCCTCCATCCCTTCTCCTCACCATTTCTGGTCTCACCAAACATTCCTAACCCAAAAGCATGAAACTGGAACACAGTTCTGGAGGAGTCACCAACTCCAAACAACTGCTCTGTGTAAGCATCTCCACAGACTTCACAACCCTAACTGTACAACACAACTACCTGCCCCAGCCAGGGAGACAATGTGGAAACAGCTTCTTTAGGGGGTGGGGATGTATGAATAGAAAGAATAGTAAGAGGATGCTACAGCAGGACCCTGTCTGTCCTCTGAAGGTAGAATTTTTGTTCCAGATGTGTTTACTCTTATCTTTCTGGTCTGACTGGTGTCAATAATGTCCTCAAACAATATAATATTTCATCCCTTTCATTTTAATCTGCCTCCAACTGTACATACAGTCATTGTTTTGAGTGTCAGAAAGGGTGCCTCAGCTTTCCGGCTTGAAAAGCAACTAGGTTTCAATTAAAAACAACAAACAGCTCATCCAGACTCCAACAGCTTGAACCACCACTCATCTTCTGCTAACTGGGTAGGAGGAAACAGAATAATCGATGTAAATTCAGAGCTCACCTATGTGATTTACTAACCACAGAAACGATGAAAAATGAGTTTTGTGCTGTGTGCTGGAGTCTAAACAAACAACAACGGTTTATTATACACATTAGAAGTAAAAGCCACATACCAACACAGACCTTACTCAGCACACAGGGCTGAACAACAAGTACTGTAAGAACAGTACGAACAGATCCGTTTGCCTGCTCTTCGTGTGCTTCATTAACGAGCTGTAAAAGCTCCCACACAGTTCTGCAGCCTTGGGAAACTTCTCAATCCCAGGAACTGCAGGATTGATGAATCGTGTTCCATGTGCATTTAACTCTCAAATAATACACTTCAAAAGGCTCCGTCCGGAGCAGTTCCTGGTGGTGACAAAGGGACAACAGGAGAGCAGGGGCTGCTCCTCTTGTTCTACAGACACGGGGGCTGCCAGACATGTGACATCACCCTTCCTGATTGGCCAGCAGTGACATCACTTTATTATTCAGCTGGGTGCTCGCAGTTCAGCTTCCCCTTTCGGGACCTCCAGACCTCCCACAGATCTGCAGGAGGGCCGGGAGCAGCTCAGCAGCGCACTGAGCAGCATAGCACAGGCCGGGGCCACCTTGCTCCTCAGGGCTCCTGGACACAGAGCAGGGGGAGAATGGAAAGGCCCACTGCTTTCAGACTGATTTCTGAGATGGGAGATGATGACAGCACCAGGCGGCCGGGCAGGAGTCAGAGCTGTGCAACAACGCAGCAAGAGTTAAAGCAAAACTCGAAAGGATTTGTTGCAGAAAGATCTGAAGACTGGAAAATGGAAACCATATGCAACATAACAACAGAGACTGTGCTAACAACACCTGTTCACACACATAATTATGCATGTATACACAACACGCACACAAAGAGTGCGCTGGCACCACAAGTGATGAGAGCAGTGAGCAGCAGGCTGCTGCCCCAGCCCTAAGGAGCACCGAGCTGCATTGCACAGCCCTGCAGGGCAGGACCCCACTCTGCATGCAGCGTCCCACTGCCCACCACGCTGCCCCTCTGCTCTGACATCTGAAACCCAACCCCACGGAACACTCACTTCTTGAGTCATTTTCAGAAAGCACAGATTGACAGTCACTCAGTATCTCCCCCATCTTGAGAAATAATACCTTATAGCACATACAACTGTTGGAAAATCTACCTGGACCACAACAAGGCCTTGGAAAAACATGCTGAGAAGTGGGCTGCTCTGCCTCTTGCATGCCCACTGAGGGGTAGGTTTTCCACTTAGCATACAGGCAGGCACTAGGATGTGTTTGCACACATAAATACAAACATGCATGGATGAATTATTCATGTGCACAGAAACACACACCAACCAGACAGATCAGTTTCAAGTACAAGAATATGAACTCGAGCTCAGCGTGAACTAACATTACAGACACAGCATGGACAGTAACTTGTCTCTCACACAGCACTCACCTATTCATCCCTCAAAACATACCCACAGTATCTGCAATTCAAAAATATCTTTATGAACGATTTTACACAAAATCAATTAAGCAAACACAGTGTTGCCTAGAAAGCTCGTTCCCATATTTACATAATGGATTTTCTGCACACTTCTTCCAGCACCACGCACTTTCAGAACATCCTGCATAGACTATGCCTAATGGAAAGCACAACAGTGGATGTGGATGGCTATTCCACAATCCCTGTCGCTTGGCCACCTGTGAACACTGCAGCCAGCATTGAGTGCAACTTCCAGGCAGGCTGCACTGTTATCTGCACACATACTGGTAGGAAAGCTTGCAGCGTGCCCCTTCTGCATAGAAGATAGTACTACCTTGAGCCATCACCAACTCTAGCCAACGTAACGTGAGCTATCGCTAACCTCAAACACTGCATCACCAGTCTAATCGTCCTCTTACACATTATGATACCACTGCTTCTGGATTTAAAAAGTGCAAGTATTTCAAGACATTCAATGTGTACACTTTTACTTTTGTATCTATCCTCAAAACCACAGAACTACATTTAAAACCGTGCCTTAATAGTTTCAGTTTTAATACATATTGCTTCCTAGTCCAGCACATTTTACCAAGACAGCAATTCAGACTGCGCTCCCTTAGACATAAAGAAACTGAGTGCTTTTATGTGCAAATGAAGTAGAAATGTTGTAGAACTGCTCAAGCTTCAACTTCCAGACAATAACAAGGAAGACAAAAAGGCCTGGTGAAATTAAGCAAATAGCGAAGTGAGATTCTGTTTTGCTTACCTTGTGTGGTTTAGAATACGATATTTCGTAGTGGGTGTTTTCTGGCAACCACGAACCCTTGCTACCATGTGAGAAATCACTCCAAAAAGCATAATCTGTTCTTATCAGCATGTCAGCTGGGTTAACAAGGTGAGCCCCCCACGCATGGAGGATGACACAGGTACAGCTGAGTCCACCTGATCAGCAGCAGACCAAATACACTGCTGTTATCACATGGGAATAGGTCATGCTCAGAGCACACAAGTCCCTGGCTCAGGATGCTTTTCCTAACTTCAGCTCAGCAGGCTGCTGTCACTATGCAGGACCTACGACAAACTCTTCTGTTATCGCATACTTTCCAGAATGCTCTACAAATCCTTTTGTGCAAAACTGTTTTCACCAGCCACGGGAGCATTCATTCTCCCACGTCTCACCAAGAACAACCCCAGTAAGATTCAGCTGAGCATTCCTTGCAGTAGGAATGGCGTTGATCAGAACCAAACCCCTGGAAGCAGATCTGGGTGTATTTATTTATGACTCCAAGTAAAGATTTGCAGAAACCAGTGTTTCAACAGCAGGACGTTCACTGCAGCATGGATTAAGGTATGTCCACTCTGCTGCTCAGACTGTGGGTCTGCTGGACGGGAAGAACAAAAGGAAGAAAGAGGACTTCAAAACAAGAGAGGTAAATCCAGCTTCCTCGCCCACCTTCCACAAAAACACCAAATATTTTCTTTCCTAAATAATTGCAATGGGATGCCGTCGCCTTTCCCCAGGCACACAATAGCGAGATTGTGTAACGCTTGGGCCCGGGGGTGGGGGGGGCACACAAAGGCCGCTTTCAGGGCGCGGGGCGCTGGGCGGGCACCGCTCCCCTCGGCTTCTCTCACACCTCCGCCCCAGGCGGCCGCCGCCGGGGTTCCTGCTGCACAGCGACGCAAACAAACAAACAAGCCCTCGTTAGCGAGCCCCTCCGGCTCCCCGCCGACCTCACACGGAGCCGAGTCCCACAGGGCCCGGCCGGAGGCCAGCGGGGCTGCAGGGCCAACGGGGCCTGCGCACCCCCGGCCAGGCCCGGCGCTCCGAGCCGCCCGAGGCCGCGCTGCTGGGCGGGAAGGGCTCAGTGTGGCTACGGAGAGAAAACAACAGTGAGATCTCCTCTGCCCAGGAGGTGTTTTGAAATAATCGCCCGTTTGAGTTGAGAAACCCGAGAGCTGTAATTCGCTTACTGATTCACCTTCCTCCTTCATGTCAGGAATTAGAAAACAACCCGCCCCGCCAACATCAAAGGGATGATGGTGCTCCCCGGCAGCTGGCGGCCACAGCAGCCGTTCCTGCCCAGCCCTCTGCTGCGGGCGGTGAGAGGCTGAGGGCAGGCCCGGCTCCACTCGGCCGTGGCCCCTCCCAGCTGTGACCCACCTTCACAGCGGCACACACTGAAGTCACACACTGAAGTCACACGGTATCTCACACCAGGACAAGGCTCAGCAGTGCAAGCACCCAGCTCTGCCACAGGGTAACAAACACCAGCTCCCAGAGCCGAAGGTTTAGCACAGTACCGACGTGTAACACCGTATTACTCTGTGCAAAACAAAGCCAGCTAGATGAGACCTCACAGTTAGACTGTTCTTTACAACAGAAGACTGAAGAGAGCAACAGTGTAAGCATGGCCACGCACAAAGGCACAGCTACACAGCAGTCTGCCATCACTCCAGTTATTTCGTTTGGTTTCTGACGGGCATCAGAAAGACTGCAACAAATGCAGCAGTGCAGGTGAACTGATCTGAACCACGCTCCAAAACACACACCACCAGGCACTAAGGAAGCAGCAGACAGGTGACGGCCGCAGCCATTAACCTTCAGTTTTCAACAAATTTAAGCAAAATCCTCACTTTGAAACTCAGGGGGGAAACAGAACAGATTGCAGAATAAAAAAGTAAGGTCAAAAAACTCTCTAAGACATTTCTACAGATGGAGACACTGCCTGGCTTCTCTGTGAAGCACAAAACAAGAAGAGTAATGGTGCAAAACCACTAACCACTGACCCTTCCCAGTCTCACTTGTAAAAACACGCGTGGAGACATTACAGGGCATTCTCACAGCAGTATGGGCGCCCCAGCACCCCTCTGGGCTCCACAGATCCTGACAGTGCAGCTCATGGCCACGCCAAGTCACCCAACAGGGACCCAACCAAACCTGACTGCGGCAAGAGAAAAGATTAATGAAATGCTCCATTAGAGTGCCATATTTTTTTTGGTCAGAAGTATTTCCCCCCGGCTCTCTACACATAAATGTCTATTTTTAACTTCAGACTCATTACTGATAATTTGTAGAGAAATTTAAAACACCTCCCATCTACTGAGTACTAACATGTTTCCACAATCTATGTCTGTAAGAGCTTGTTTTGGGGTTACAATGATTCTGTGCATTTTGCATTTTTCAGGTAACTCTGGTTAAACATTGGCGCATACAGAGACACACTGACAGACACAAAATCATCGCATATACGTTACTGTGTGTGAAGAAGTTAAGATACCAGTAAGGTTTCTCAATGGGCCGTGCAGCTTTAGTTCAAAACTGCTCCTCAGGTTCATCCCAGAACTGCTTCCAGCAGCCTCTGCCATAACAAGCCCCAGTTGGGCTCTATGAGTCGCTTAGCCCAGGGAAGCACATCTGGAGCTGGGAGCAGGATGAGTGCAGGAGACCCTCTCTATACCACGTTCTACTGGGGGCTTTCTTTTTTTAATACAAACGACCCCAAATTCAACGAGGTTATTTCACAAGTGATGTCCCCATTTACCAGCCGCACAATCTCCAAATACCACTTGAAGTCTAGGGCTTCAGTGCCAGCATTGCCTTACCACTGGCAGAACACGCAGAGTATAAATGCTTTATACCTTAGGGGCTCTAGCTATCAACTGAATAAAGGTATAGGTGTGCATGGAGAGAAATATTTTGATCTATTCCTGATATATTTTGTGAAAGAGCTTCGGAATAAGACTGACTGCACTTGAAACAGTTGACAATGAAAAACCTCTAAAAATCAGTTCTAATAACTAAGCAGATCTCTGCATTTATAACTGATCCTACAGCTTTTTCTTCTTTTCTTTTTGTTGTGTTTGTTTTTATAAACATCTTACACTTTAAAATACATGCATGAAAACCACGAGCACAGTAAGAGAAATGCTTATTTAACAAAACGTTCCATTCCAGACATCAAATCTCAGAATCCCCAGCAATTCTCAGATGCAAGGCACATCTTAGACCACCTCAGTTCAGGGCTTCGATCGTTTAAATGACAGCCTGAACTCCTCCACAAATCTGGGCTTTACCAGGCCTCATATCGTGAGAACAGGCTCCCTCAAGATTCCCAAACCCAATTTCTAAATCAAAAAGCTTCAGATAAGTATCTGTACATTTGCAATGCTTATCTGCTAGCTGCTTTTCAATTCGTTTCTGCCTTGATGTTTTGAAGGCCTCCACAATGAATGTTTGCCTAAAGAGAATTTCATGGCCATGCAAGTTAAAATTCCTCTGCAGATGAAGGTAATTTGGAAGGAAGGCTCTGTTGTTCTTATGGAGAGCACAAGAAGTACATTTTTGCTCTGTAAGCACAGTGCAGCCGTTCAGCAGCAACTCACGACAAGCACTTACATATCTGCATGACCAGCAGTGTGGTCACCATAAAGCGTGTCTTTAGCTCACATGCACAACTGGATTGCCGGAAAATGAGAGCACTTATTAGAGCATTTTCCTTTATTTGTTTATTCATTTATTTTAAACTTCGCTTTTAGTCTAACTACTTCAGAGCTCGTTTGTTACCCTGCTATGTTGCTGTGATCTCCTAGGATGAGCAGTTAACACGCCATGTCAGAGTTTCTCTCCGTTCTCCATCCAGCGCAGTGCTACCTGATGGGGCAGCTTTGCCCTCCTACATGGACCCTTTCATGGTCCTGACATTCTTTTAAACCACTGCATTTTTCTTCGCCAACTCCAGTCCAGTCTTTTATTGGACATTTCCAACAGCAATACAGAATGTTTACCCTAAAAAGATTGATGAGCATGTGCTTTGGTTTATCCAAATGTGGAAACACTGTTTTGCAATGCAAGGTAGTGTTTCATGATTAGATAATGAGGCACTCTTCTTGAGAGGCACGTACCTCACTAATAAAACACTTGGGGTACAAAACCAGAATGGCAGCACAGCAGCTCCCGGCCTGCTGCAGAAGCAGCCTGGCAGCCTCAGGGGTTCAAAATCATTTCAACCCAACAAACACAGAGTCAGTCAGGGAGAGGAGACCGCCTGCTGAAGCTTTATAACAGAGCAAGAAGGTAAGATACAGCAGCTTCTACAAAACACCTCCTAATGACAGCCCACACAGCTGGCACAGAGGCCAAACATATCAGCTTCCCACTCAGCAAAGCTGCCAGAACTCAACTCAAAGCAAAATTCATATAAACCAAACAACAGTATCATATTCAGCTATCATTTGACTGCCTTCATTTTGAGAGCTGCAAGTACAACAAGGGATTTACAAAAGGAAGGGGGAATGCACTTTCCCATCCTCACATTCTTCTGATACCCTGTTCTGAAACTTCTTAGCATCAGTGAGCAGCTCTGCAGCCCGAAGGACTTGCAGCATTTCAAGATGACTGCTTCTCATCCTAAAAACAAATCGAAGCACAAAACTGAAGGACCTGAATGCTCTTAACGTGAACTCTGCTCGCTCTCATCCTAAACACCACAAACTGTTAGCACCTTGCTGCGCACACTCCTCTTATTCCTCCTTATTCACCAGATCACAAGACTTTACTGCAAAACTGTGTCAACATGAATTGAGCGTTAGTACAACGCGTGGAGACAATCCTGGAAACTTTCAGGGCCCTTCCAAGCCCAAATTAAATCCCTACAATAACAACAAGCACGAGGCATTATCTCAACTACCGGCACACTGAGCAGAACCAGGCGGTGACAGCAGCCACGTGTCTTCTCAAGTATTAGGGGTAGCAGGTGCTTCACTCTGGGAGTTTCTAATAAAGTTTAAGATCGGGAATTAAAACCTTCTATGACCATGGAAACAGATTGCCTTTATATTAGAGATTAATCAGATGGAAAAGGCTGGCACATTCAATAGTACCTATTTTTGATTCTGAGGAAGAGATGGAACCTATTGGAACCTATGGAGCCTAAAGGCTCATGGAACCTATTATTACCCATATTCTGATCTTAGGTATGCAATATTAATGCAGACAGAAAGTTAGATCACACTGCTCTTGCACCCAAAATACGCAGAAAGATATGAGTATAAAATAAAGAGAGTGGTGCACTTAAAAACAAGCACTGCATGAATAAAAATTACCTAAGAGCCACCTTCGCCCCTTTGGTATTTTCAAGTAAATTCTAAAAGGATTTGCAGAGTTAAAGATATGGACCAGAAGAGAGATAACAGATGGCAGTGGAAGGAAAACAGCATGTAATAATTTGATACAGTACATTCAGTACTCTCATACACTAGGAGAAAGCCAGAGAACTTCTACATGCGTGTTGCTTGGTTCCCAATTTATGAACAGCAGCATCATTAAGGACTCAGCATACAATATTTAGTTTTCTATCTACTGGCCTCTGTTCCTGCACTAAGAAGCAAACAGCCAGGATCCTGTCAGCCAGTCTGCATCTGTAGAGTTGAAACATGAAGATACCTTGCATCCAAACAACCAGGACACTGACAGAGACAGGCAAAGCTGTTAGCCATCATCTGTGTGTTTGGACTGGGGAGGAAGGAGACAGAGGAGACAAGACGGCCATAAGCTTTGGAGAAAACAAAATTCATTTATTTTTAAACAGAGCTGCTTCAAATCCTGCTACAGAGAATAAACCTAAACAGTACTGAGCAGCTATGCGAACTGTGCCATCCAAGGTTGCTGCACTGCCTTTTCCACGAGTCCCCTCCATGGAGTTTAGTCTTCCCATGGAGTCAGACTGCTCAAATCATGATAAGCACCCCTGGCCATGAGACGTCAAATCCCCAGTACACAGCTACAAGCATCTGAGAAGGACAACCTGCAAGGTTATCACAGACAAGGCCAGTTTAACCCAAACGGGTCACTCCCAACGGTGAGCAATTACAATTCTGATCCATGCCTAAGCTCCATTTTTTTTTCCATAGAGAACATGGAGGCACAGAAGTCTTAACAAGCAAAACAAAACAAAAAATGGACAACAGAACCGTAAGAGCAACTGCAACCTGGTCTGTAGTTATGACTGCTCACAAAAACATCTAAGTATTTCCAGGGTCATTTCCAAAAGCCCTCTAGATTAGCTGGTACCATATAAGCTACATGCATCTACAGAGAGAGAACTGCCTGTCTACAAGGAGCCCGTGAGCACAATGATAGCCAGTTCTCACTTGTATTTTGGTTCTGTTTGACCAGTTGCACCCACACAGGCAATGCTGGCTAAAAACTACAGCTGTGCAGAAAGCCCATAAAGGAGAAGAGTTAATTTGTAATTACCTCCAAGGCACAGATTCCAGCACAAGGGACACTTTTTGCTTTGGTATTCTAATTTACTTTCAAAAGCATGTTCAAGTTGCTGACAATTAAAAGATGTGTGCAGTATCTTAGAACCAGCTAGAACCCTGAACAATCCGTAATGATACCATACAGCAACACGTTATTTATCAGCCCAGCTGCTGAAACACAGATGCAAAATTTCTGCTCCAAACATACATGAGGGCAAATGGGCGTCATGCAGAAGGTTCTGTGCTACAGCAAGTTGGTGAGATGAGCGGAGATGCAAATAAAATGTTCTTTATGGTCACAAAACCAAGCTGGGCTGGAAGCATTGCAGTAAGGGTGTATGCTGCAGGGGGGAAAAACACACAAAGATCACTGCAGTGTTTTAACGTAAAACGCAGGCAAGATTCACTACAGAGTATCTTTTTTCCTAAATGGGTGAACTGACAACTGCATGCAAGCCAGCAGTTTGCACACAATTTTAATGAGGTCAGAGTTCCACAGATGGACACACAGCTCAGCTCACAGCCAGCCCCAGCCCACGCCGTGCGCTCTCTCTGACAGGGAGCAGGCCATGAGCCCACCCCACACGCTCATTTTCAATCTTTTTCTTATGCTTACGTTCCTCTAATGGAAATCACCTCGCAAGCACAGAACAGAGGATTAGCTCATATTAGATTGTAAAGAAAGATTAGAAAATCCGGGATTTCCCCCATCTCCTATGAGCATTCTTTTAGACTACCATGGCCAACAAGTAAATCTAATTTCAAGGAAAGATAACCACAAAATGATGTATACATTTTCCACATAACTAAAATATACAACAATTGTTTGTCTAATAGAATATTAATATGAAAAATATGAAAAATACGAAAAAAAACCCTAAGAGGTATTTTCCTTTTTTCTTTCAGCTCAGTTTCTCTAAATAGCTTACAAAACCCCCAAAGAACTTGCCTGAAACTGCAACGCAACCAACACAACCCTCCCCACTTCCCTTCCCAAATTGCAGCCCCTAATGTGCAATGAGGTGGAGTTCAGAGAAGCAGAAAGGAGTGCTATTAGCAGAGTGCTCTGAACTGGAGGGCAACCACGGAGCCCTGCCTGGAGCTAATTCTTCCAACTCTGCACTGTAAGTGCATCCACCTGCGATCGGCACAGTTCTGCGTCTGCTTACTTAACCCTGGCAGGAAGAGCTCACTTACGCAGTGCAAGATGAGCTCTTTCCTACACTTTCTTCAAGAGTCTTATAAAACTGGCGCAGTGACAGGCCTTGCACATTTCCAAATATTAAAAATAGCAAGGCAAGAATTTACAAGCCGTGGTATTGCTGAGGACAACTCGCAGAACATCTACCTCCCAAACTGCATTTTTGTTGGCTTTTTCCAAGCCAGGTCCACAAGAGATCTCAAGTTCAAGCACCAAGAATACCTGTCCCCACACTTACCCAGGGTAAGACAGCAACCCCAGAAAATACCTAAGTAGCTTATTAGTTGAGCACCCTACCAACGTAAGTGATACAGAAGCACAGAGAGAAAGAAAGTGAGAAGGTCCATGCAGAAGAGGTGTCCTAAGCACATCAATGTCTTCAATGCTTTTAGGAAACTTAAGTGAAAATTAGACCCCCAAAACTCCCCAATACATCTACAACAAGACTTCAGAGATGCCTGTGAGCCACTCTGGGGTCATACAAAACACATCTGTAGCCTGCACTTGAGTGGAACTTACGTGTTGATCAGGCTGACCCTCCGAAAAAGATGTAAATATGACCACATGCAAAGCTGGGGTGGAGAGACAGTCATGTATTTGTCTGATCCTATCACCCAAAAGCTTTCTGACCATCCAAGGTGAAAGCTTATCAACTCCTGAGCCCATATTATGCCCCAAGTACTTCATTCCTCATATGAAAACTCACTTCTGCACAATATTCCATAATTTGCACAATATCCATCATCAAAAAAAATAACTCAACCTTCAGAACTCTTTTGGAGCAACCTGCATATTCCAGTTCCCTTTAGCCACTCTTTCGTGGCCCACAAGCCTCCCAGGTCATCTGAGCTTACTCATTCCCAAGAGCCATGGGTCTGTTTTAGTGCGTGTGAGTTGCAAAGAGGCCCTTCACTACAGTTCCAAAAAGGATTTGGGTCTTTGGGAATGAAATTACTCTGTTCTGTATCTTTAAGGTATATGGGGCTGCTCACTTCTGGAAGAAGCCAGAAGCATCTGCCCAGAATTTGCTCCAAGGAGCATCTTACCTGCCTGGCTTCACAACAGCAGCCACCGATATTTGGAGCTGCTCAGCATTCATTTCCACATGGCAAAACGTCCACCATCTTCACAACTCTGAAATACTTTATAACCAGGAAAAAAAGCAAGATGAAGCCGCTCCCCTCTCACCAACAATTCATTCCCCTCAAAGGACCACATAAAAAACAGGAAATTAGCTTCCCTCACCATACTTCCCAACCTTTTCATCAGTTTCCCATATCCGGCCAAAGAAGCCTTTTAAGGAGTTCTCCTGAAGTCACAAGCCAGTTTTGAGATCCCACTGTTACTGACATCTTCCCTGCTGAAAAACCCATCCACCCTACACATATTACACACACGTAGGAAGTTATCATGCGCTCAGCACAATGGAAAGTGAATGAAATCTTAGCAAGTCAGATGATCAAAATAGCAACTTCTTTTTTGGAAATAACAATACAGAAGGGTTTTGTTCGTTTGTTTGTTTGTTTTTGCAGCAGTGTGTGCTATCCTTCACCTTAATGATCATCAGAACAGAGCACGGGGCTGTTCAGGATGCACATCAGCACCTCCACCTTACCAGTATCTGGCATCAATACAGTCACTGTCCCACAGCCAACAAACCAACACGGCAGGGGACATGACTTACAAAGACTGCCATCTAGGCTAGGCAGATAAACTCACAGGTGAGCTTTTCTGGTCCATTTCCATACCCCTGCAGTTCTCATGAGAGCAGCTGCTTAAAAGACAAGCAAACAAGAAGTGCTTTTTGTAGTAAAAATGTAGAAATGACTATTCTAAGACTTAGATGGGAAGAGGAATTACTAATGCTGCAGCTTTGCTAGGCAAGGGCCAAGCACGGAACTGCAAGAAGGCAGCACATACCTGACCAGATTCATGCTCTTGAGAACTTTATGAGATCATTGGCTTAGTGAGCTTAATTGAGGAGACATCTTTGATTTCAGAATTCATGCTCTTTTGTGGACCCAGACTGAGTTTTATTTGTTTTTTAAACTGAATTTGGGGGGGCAGGTGGTTTGTGAGTCACCATCAGCAGCCTCACTGCTTGTAAATAACATTAAGCATGTCCACACAAAAAAAGTGTAACTTACTTGCATGGCAAACAAAAAGGGGATACAGCACCAGCGTTAGAAAACTTACTGTTGGTAATTAGGTTTGAGGTCCTAAACAGCCTCCACTGTTACAGCTCACACAAGAAGCTTTAACTGAGTTGTCCATCTCTTTCTGTTCCTGTTTTGATAGAGGCTCAATTATGCTCAAGACAATGGCCTGTCTCTTCATTTTGCTGTGAATAGGAAGCAAGGCTGCCATTGTCACCCGCTTCAATGCAGTTACAACAAAGCGGTCTGAAGTGCCCAAAATAATGGGCTACCTAGAGTAGCTGCTAGGAGGATGGAGGGGACTAAGCGCTGCAGTCCCCTTGCCTAGACCTTCCCCTGCCCCAGACTACTGCACCAGTTGTTGCTGTGTTTTAAGTAAGCACAACTGGGAGCCCTGTCTTTCCTAGCATGCTGGGTAGGTGTCTGGGGGGAGGGCAGGAGAGGGAATGCAGGAAGGTGGAAGGCGAGTAAATCACATAGCAGACTACGGAAAAAGAAATGAATGCATTTTGTCCTTAAGAAATAGCACAGGATGTTATTAAAACACAGCATCAGTCACTCTAGGATGGTGAGGTGTGAATGAAACCTGGCCCCAGCAGGTTTGGAGCAGAAATCCACTCCTCCCCTTCTGGTGCCTCATTCATAAATGGCTGCTGAAGAGCTCCAGCTGCAGCCGCCCCAGCACATCTGCTGGCAGCCAGAGGCAGCAGCCCAGCCTGGCCTTGGGCTCAGGACCTGCTGGCCATCGCCGCTTCTCTCTCCGAGTGCTGCTCACTCTGGAGCTGGGGACGGTGGCAGCTTTGCTTACTGTGAGTGCCGGAGGATTCTGCAGGCCGGGCTGCACGCTGCTGCTGCCAGCCCCTCTCAAAGGCCACCTTTGTGCTCTTCATGCTGAGGAGACCCTGAGGATGGAGCGTGCACAGAAACACACACGGGGCAGAAGAACCAAACAGGATGGGACAGCAGGAAGAAACCGGCACCTCCAATTCTGCCTGCTTAGATGAGAAGTTTTCCCCAGCTAACGTGCACATACAGTTCGAGCTATTGGCTCCCATCATTGTTTTCATGCTATGTGCAGTTCAGATTTCCTTCACTACATTTTAATTAGGCAGAATAAAACTCAAGCATGCCATAAGAATATCAGTGTGAATAAACCCCCAGTGGTAGTGTTTGCACTCACAAAGGCAACTTCCAAAATGCTATAAAAGGAAAAACTGAACTAGACAATGTGCTTATTAGGAGCAAGAAAGATACAGGGAAGAGGGTGAAGAGCCCACCTGTGATGCTCTGCATTTGCAGAGATACCCCAATGCAAGTATGAGGTATGATAAAGACCCTCCCCTCACAAATATGTCTTCTTTTGAAATTAGCTTTGTCAAAAACTTGGGTATTTATCCAAAACCTGAGAAACTGATAATATCTGGTAGAGGGGCCAAGGCCTGACCGAGGACTTGTTTCATTATCAGACAATAAAGTGACTGATTGTAACTGTCACCATCAGCGCGAGTTCCCCATTTCTGACTCTCCTGCTAAACAAACCTCAATTCCTGCTGAACAATGACCAATTCTCCAGCTGAACAATAAATCAGGAAGTTCAAATCCACTTCTTACAAAGTGATTTAATAAAAGACTTATTTTACAGCCAACTTCCCAAGATAAGTAACGCACACAAGAAAGCGGTTCCTTATTCCCAAGTTAGAATAACTGGACAATGCAAAAGATGACAAGTAATTCTCTTCCATTCTCCTCAACATCCGAAGGGGCCCACAGCCAACAGCGTGCAATTGAGAGCAGCTCGCAGGCAGGAAAAGAAAGCCTGCCCTGCTCTCATTTGTTCATTTTTACACTAAGAAAGGAAAGATCATATTCACACTATAGGAAAAATAACCCACGTGCATTGCAGAACTGACCCCAAATGCCAGCTATGTCTTATCACTGGAGCTATTTTCTCTCTGGACCAGAGAGAGAGAGGGAAAAAAAATTAAAAAAGGCCCTGAATAAAAACAAATTGAACTTTACAGACAGATTAAAGGAGCGGATAATTCAGGGGTATTTCACACAATCCTGCTCGCCCATCGGAATGCCCACAGAAGGCTGTGAGATGATGCAAGATCCTCAGCAGCGAACCAGCAGCTCTAACACATTTCAGAAGAAAACCAAGTTTCCAAACTGTGGCAATTATTGCCACATCTGACCCACCCAGATGTGCCCATCTACCAAAACAAAGCAGTAAGACATTAATACTCAGTCCAAAAGTATATCTTAATCAGCAGCAACTCATTAAAAAGTTACTCAGAAAATAAAGGAAATGTGCCCCCACCCCACCCACACCACTTCTCAGGTTCCAGTCCTGCCATTCCACAGCCCTGAAGACAGCATTTCCCCGCAGGCATGCCCTCTGAAAAGCAGGCATAACGTTATCAAACAGACCACAGCCGGCATCTCTTCCCAGAATAACCCTTGGTAAAATATTTCAACAATTGCTTGTGTAAGTCTGAAGTGTATTTGCTGGAACAAGTCCCACGTGCATGTGCTGAAAGCCATTTGGAGCTGCTGTCCCCCCAGGTGTGATCACCAGGGCAGCTCTTCATTACTTACAATATTTTCTCTATAGAAAACAAGACAATTAATTACAATCTGAAAACATCCTTTGCTGTCACCATTTCAACCCTCCACAGTGCCCACCAGCACAGAGACCCAATTTTGTCCTGTTGGTCCAAAGAACACCCACCCCACAGGTACCCAAAGAGCACGAGCCAGCACTGCACAGCTACCTTATGGCCTCCGGTGCAAGACGCAGAACCAAAAACTGCAGGCACCCACATCTGCTAAGAAGAAACATGGTCTCAAAACCCAACAGTTCACCAGGACCAAAGACAACCCTTCATAACTTGTTCACCACCAACCAGAAAGTGGGGAGGAGGCAGCTTCCATTTAGAATTCATTACAAATATTAACTTTGCACCCAGCCTGGAAGCCCACATACTTCTTTTTATTCAGTATTTATTTTTGCCATGGGCGTCACCTCAAAGCTCACTATCCAGGCAGAGCAAAGGCTCATGACAAGTGAAACAGCTTTTATACTTTCCTCTTCCACTTAAACATCATTATGTTACTTTCTTGCAACTTCACTATGATCAAAGTCCGCACAAAAGAGCAAAACAAAATGACACGAAGAAACTTGGAACTCCAGATGTTGGCAAAACAGTCTTAGCTTTCATCGCAGATCTCTTTGTCCAGCAAGTAACCACTACAAATCACATTATGCTCATCTTGGCAGGAAAAAGGATAAGATACAAAAAGAATAGCAGAGTAAAGCAGTTTCCATCTCCCTCAAAAATAAGAACAGACTATTTCCGCTAGAAAAGATACGGCAACTAAGGACAGGAACAAAGCATTATCTATTCCAGCTGTACTGATAGCAAATAGTAGCATCAGAAGGCATGTGATTAGGAGCCAGGCTCCTCTGCAAAACACTGGACTGAGTTTATGCATAACTCAGGCCAGCACCCACTGGTGACTGAGTGCCCCCACCCAGCCCAGCAGCCACGTGGGCACTGCTGCTCCTGTGCCTCCCATCTACCCTGTCAGCCCACTCATCTCCATCATTTTCACCTTATACTGATGAATGAGACTGCGGGCATCACCTGATGAGGAAATACCCGTGCGTGGCTCAGTTAAAGCTCAGTGAAATGTCCCTGTACTTTCCACAGCTGAAATAGGAACAGAGAAGCAGGACACCTTACAGAGCCCGTGCTTGTTTGCCTATGGAAAGAACCGGTGCCAACTGAGGTCGGTTCTCACTCTCCCGTAGCACCCAACTGCTATCAACAGCCTATTCACTACTTCCAAGCGTCATGCACTCTTAAAGCACTTGCTCAAGACAAACATTCACATATCAGGTTCTTTTGATGGACGGTCTCAAGTAAATGATTTTCCTGCGTGTGTGACGAAGAGAGGCCAAACAATGGCAGTGGGATTGGCTTTCTCTCTATCACTCTCAAGGAGCTACTTCATGCATTCACCTGCCAGCTCTCAGATCAGTTTGTTATGCTTCTGGATTCCTACAGAACTCCACAGCATCCCTTCTAATCTGTTCTTCTCTTTCACCACAGGGCAGTTCCCTTCCCGACTCCCTTGCCAGCTGACCACGAGCTGCCCCACACTGCAGCACAGTGAGCACACAGTGCTGGTGCTGTGAGCAGGACCCACGTGTCTCCTCAGACAGAAGCTGACTCCACAGCTGTATGTACCACCTGCTCCCCCCAGCCCAGAGCATCAGCTTGCTGTGCTAACAGCCATCAACGTGGAAAAGCTCACCAGGGCTCAAAACCTGTTTTCCCATTTGGCTGGAGAGCTCCCCGACGCGTACAATAGTTTTTATGATCATCATAAATCAGTTTTCCCCCAACCTGTCAGCTCTAACAGGAGTGTGTGTGAGGGAGGGAGGGGAAGCTTCCCCAAACTCATTTGGGCGCAGTGTTGAGCTGCCTTAATTGGAAGCCGCTTTTCCCTTCAAAACACTCACGCCTACTCAGCAAACCATAACCACAGCTGACTCAGAGGAGGAGGACAGGCTCCTCGGCTTTTCTTCCTGCTTGAGAGAAAAACAAGAGGGCACAGCACCGCTGCCTCCCTCCCTCCCTCCCTCCTTCCAGGCACAGCCAGCTCCAGCGGAGCTCCTCGTTAACCGGAGCCAGGAGAAACCTCGCTCGGGGACGCGAGCGGTGACAAAATCTCTGCTCTCACAGTAAACAAGCATCCTCAGAGCAAGTGTGGGGAGCAGCGGGTTTATAAAGCCGGACGGAAAGCCAAACGGCGTGTCATTCCTCTTCCCACACACATACAAAGGGCAGAAACAGGCCACCCTCGCCTTCCCCCTCGAGGTGCCTCATGCCGACACGCTGCTGGGCTGCGGCGGCAGCGCCTGGAGCAGCTCACAGCAGACACGGGGCCCCACCGCTGCTTGTAAAGCACTCGCTCCATCTCCTCAGCGTGTTGTTTTGCTTCCCCGCTTCTGTTGCTGCTGTTTGTTTTCAGGACTGGGAGTACAGGAACAGGCAGTCTGCTCCAACCACACCCTAGATTGAAAAAATATATGTATGCATAAACACGGGCTGATCTGCATACATGCGCTGTGCTGAAAAACACAGCCTTGGCATAGAAACGCCCTCCACCTCTGTAAGGGGAAGCAGCACCTCGGCGCCGGGCTGCGGGAGGACAGATCCTGCCCTGCGGCTGCGAGGTGGCACCGAGCAGACACTGCACGGCGTCTGCAGGCAGCGCCCACATCTCCATGTGCAAGAAGCTCCGACGTCTCAACGAAGCGCAACAAAGGTAAAAGTTACACAAACACGGCACAGGAGCCTTTACTCCCAGTAGGCATCGGACTCTCAGCCAGGAGCTTTATTACTTTCTAAGGAATTCAGCCTGCAGTTCCTTGGTTCCCGCAGATGAGGAGGTGGTTCCCCCGTACTAGATTTCAGAATTCTCCTCAGACGAGCACTCTGCATTTCAGAAAGGGGAACGTGGAAGTGCGCAGTAACAGCAGCAGACACCTCGTGCTGCTGAAGCAAGCAAAGCGAGGGGCAGTTCCCGCAGACTTTGCCTCATCCCTCCCTCCCATCCCCCCCACACTACTGCGGACCAAAGTACATAAACAGATCTCCAGGTGTTTCTTTAATTATTGATTGGACTCGGGAAAACCGACTCGCCGAGCTCTGTGGCTCCCTCACACTGCGCTTGTTCCTCAGTACAGGCATGCTGGGTATGGATATTCACTGCTATGCTGGATGTGGGGCACACAGTGTTCAATCAACACTCATTTCTGACATACCTCCACCTGCAGTCAGTACTACAATAGCTCTGGAAAGTCACTAGAATTTGTTTTCTAGCACTTTTAAGCATTAAAAGCCACCTAACAAACACAAATGCAGCAGAAGCACACTACTCCCATGTGCATGGGGTGCAAACCCATTCCAGCTCCACTCCTAAAAAGATTCCAACACCCGCTGACAAACCTGCTGCCGCTACTCACACCTATGCTCAGCTCACAGTACAGAGCAGGGCGAGCAGCACAGCCCCTTCCCAGGGGTTACAGGAGGAGGACGTGCACACACACTGTGATTTTGCCCCCAGAACACAACATGGCACTGCCGGGTTGCAGTAGGATGCCCTCTGGGTCGGGTGCTTTGGCTTCCAAGTCACATTTCAGCAATACAAGGTTGCCCGTTAGCAGCAATGCAGTAGCTTAAGGATTTTCTTCCAAATTCATAAACCCAGAACAATTCTGAATCAAAACCGAAACAAGTGGGCACCCTCACACTAAGTCTATCTCACCATATGTAGCTTTATTTCCAGAACTTATTCCTGCACTCCTCGAACATCTCTCCAGTTCTGAACAGAGCAGCACTTCCCTTTAAATGACAGTCAATGCCGTCAGCATTTACTGACACAATTTCTTTGCCCCCCAGTATCTTTCCTAAATCACACCTTACAAATTCAGGGATTCACACCAAGGCTGCAGGGAACCCCCTGCACCTCTAAGCCTTCCTCAGCCCTCTTCCCATCAGTGCACGGAACAGATCTCAGCTTATACACCACTTTCCCCAGCTTCAGAAGCAGCAAAACCTTCAGAGTTACACCTGGGAAACCCCTGGCACAGCACAGAGCTGTGTGTGCTATTAAAAGGTTGCTGAAGTATCTCCAGAAAAGTGATGTGAAAGGGATGTCCTGAAACTTCAGGGTTTGCACCAAACAGCCCCTAAGGAACAAAATGACTGAGAAGCCTCTACCCAGGAAGATTGCAGCCCTGGTTTCCCTGAATCTGAATGCTTAAGATAGGAGGAGCTGCTGGAGTTACTCTGACCTCAGTGATACTGCTGTGCTCTATCTACGCGTCTCGGTGAGCAGCTGCCTGCAGCTGCTGGGTGATGCCAGGATGATAAAGCACAGTTTCAGTTCCTCCAAAATGAATGCAACACTACCAGGAAAAATGAACTCATGTAACTGACAGATCCATACCCACTGCCCTCCTCTTCTGACTGCACCCTCACCACAGGTGCCTACCAGTGAAGCCCTGGATGGAGTACCAAAAGCGAGAGAGAACAGTATCATCATAGAAAAGTGCAGCCTACATGAGATATTTCATCTACAGAAAGAAACTTTTCAGAGAAAAGGAAACTAATTCAGTGCCACACAAGCTCTACACAGATGCCGGCTGCATGATGCACACCCATGCATTCCAGCTCAGCTTTCCAGAAGCCAGTGCAGAGAGCTCGGCTCTCCAAAGGGCTCCTGTGCCCAAAAGAGGCACCTGGGTGCAGTGCAAGAGGCAGGGAAGCACATCCAACCCTCACCCAACACACAGACACGGCACACGGGTGGATTTAGATGAAGGACAGTGTAGGTTGCTTCTGTACCACTACTGAGCCCCAAATTAACATGAGCGGATACATTACATCCCTGACGATCTCACAAAGGAGTGGGCAACACAAAATGAAAACAAACTCAGTAACCAAAACCCAAGAAATCCAGTAACCAGGTGCTTTCAGTTCTGCAAATCAAAGCTTCACACAACAAGTCCACAGATTGCCCCACAATTAAATGCTCAGAAAAGGCTAAACCCAAGCCGGCAGCTCCCTACAAACATAAAATCACAGCACTTCTTCAGGACACTCCTTTACAGCAGAGAAGAACCCGGGTGCCCAGTGCAGCAGATCCCCATCCCGCCCAGCACATCGCTGTGCAGCCGGGCTCAGGCAGGCACTGCAGGTTACGTGCCATCAGTGAGATGGGCACAGCTCCATGTGCCACGCTGCTGCCACTGAAACCAAGCCTGGGAAGTTCAGGTGTTTGAGGTGGTGAGAAAAACTTCCATTTTCAAAATGGCAATGCTTGCAATTTTTTTTGTATTTTGCTACTTCCAACGAAAACAAAACACTCCATAAAACAATCCCTTTGAACACAGGAACAATCAAGACTTGGCAATACGAAGCGACTGCTAATATGAAAGAGCTTATTATACAACTGTTATTCAAAGGGAAGAGTTATAATTTTTAATTATTTCCTGCAGTCGGTTATGTTAAGGATGTAGCTAAGTGTCTGCCTTTCCTCTGTCTGCACACACGATCACAATATACTTCATCTGTAAACTAAACCAACGCCTGTGAGCACCTCATTCTGAGCAGGTCAGCAGCACACAAACAGCAGCAACCCCACTGCCAGAGATGGGGTTATTTGCACCCCACCGAGGGGAAGCTCTGATCACAGATGATCGGAGAACCTTCCAAGTGCAAACAAGAATCCACAAACCCCAAGAGCTAGAGAAGTACAGGTGAATGGCTATTTCCGTATCTCCCAGTAACACGAGACACTGGATATTCCAACCAGCCAAGAGAGCACACTTTAACATGTGTATTTTCCACTGCATGTATTTCAGAAGTCTGTTCCTGCCCTACAGCAAATGTGAACACCTCAGTTCAGTATTGCACAGCAGGAGCCACGCAGAACCACCTCCAGCACAGCGACAGAACACAACGTGGAGGGGACAAAAGCCACCAGGTACACCTCCATGTGTCACCAACAGCTGTTCTGCAATGAGCTCAAATGGCACCCAGCAATGCTAGAGGTGTTAACCTCTAAGATGGTAGCTGCACCTCCTGGACTCCATTCATCCCAGTGAGACCTTTTGGCAGAAGGAGGTGCAGATCTTCTGCATGCCAGGGAGCAAAAAAAAAAACAAGGCAAGAAGATAAATACAAAAGGTTTGTATTCATCTCATGCATTAACTTCTCACAAAGCCTGTTACAGGCTGTTCATATAGCAACTACAATTCACCCTTTGACCTTAACTCCTAGCAACACAATGTGATGTTCCTTACTATAAGCTATTACAGCACCGAATGGCAGTGCTGTGATACACACTGTTGTTTGTAATTCCTCTCATACTTTTCACCAATTTCCACAATCAAGATGAAATTAAAATGCATTTTGTACGTGTTTTCTTTCTGTTCTTTTTTTTCCCCAAACCACTTTCTTTTCCCATGCTTTTCAGTACAATCAGGCAGCTCCCCACACACATCCCAATAAGTTGCATTTCTCTGTTTCACTCTCCAGTTGCAAAAGCATCACGAGTGCTGCTGGGCTGGGGCTGATCCCTCCAGGGATGAGGGCAGAAACTGACCCTTTCTGATTCAAATGGAAAACATTCTTGTTCAGATCAGGGTACGCAGCTCCACCACCTTGCTTCTTCTCTTACTTTCTAAGTCAACAGGACTAAAAGCAAACGGGCAGTGACCCTCCTACAATAGCAGTGCTTATGAGGTCTGCAGCCCAGCGCCAGCTCAAGGCTTAGGTTCTGGCCAACTGACTAAGAGAGAGCTACATAAATTTATTTTTACAGTGAAATATCAAGATAAAATGTTCTGGTTTGAACTCACGCTTTTATCAGAAACATGAGAACAAGCAAACAGTGCTTTTGCAGAATAAAACCCCTAAGCACCCCCAGCAATCCACCAACAACAGCCGTATCTTTTTTGATACATAAGCACTGAGGATGCAGACACAGCCCTGCACCCAGCACAGTGGGCACGAGCAGCAACAGTCCCACATGGAAGGGAGCAGCTGCCCATCCTCACACACATGGATGCCTTTCCCACAGAAAGTGCAGCTTCATTCCAGGATTATTTTCTATTTCCAGGTAGCAAAGCTGTCCCCGAACACACTGCACTATTTCGCAGCTATCTATAGCACATAGCAGGCGGCGAGTCATTTTAATCCCAAATCCTCTTCCCCCTTCGTTATCCCCCAAAACTGACACCAGCAGCTTTCAGAAAAATCATCTGGCTGAGGATCCTGGATGTCGCACAGATAACACTCAGCCAGGAGTGCCTGCGCCTGGTCCAGGGCCGCCCTCACACGCCTGGCTCCCAGCAGCAACCCTGGAAGACAAATAAGGTGTGGGCAGATCTGCTGCCAAGCACAGTATCCATCACTTGCTCCACGTCCCTAAACCCTACTCACAAAACAACCTCACAGAGACCAACGCGTACGTAAGAACATAAATCAATTCACACAACCACCCGCTAATTTAAGATATTCTGCTCCTATTAAAATGTTCAAGCCTGTTAATCTATAAAAATGACTGCAGCCATTTCAGCTCAAAGCATCTTCCTGCAGCAAGTCTTGGTAAAGTCGACGCTTTCCCCTCCTACATCAACACTTCATGGTGCTGAGATTCTATTTTTTAATGACTCTTCTATTTAATAAGATTTTCACAAGTGAAGGGTGCTCCGAGGCTGAGACCCCCAGGACAGAGCTGATGTTGCTTATACACTTGTTCCTCACCTTGCAGCACGCCCTGCATGCACGTTTTGCTGACCAGCCAGTGCCATTCTCACACAGCTCAGCAACCCTATTCCACTGTATCAAATATGGAGAGATTTGAAAGCAAGAACTGAACTTCACAGGACAAGTTCTCCCAGTCCCGCTGAGCAGCTAGTACAAAAGTGCACAAACACAGCACTGCTGTGCAAACAGGGGGAGAGGGACCACAATGACAGAGCACACACACACACACACACACATACACTGCACTGTATGCAGGGGCGCAACAGCATCACGATCCCCATCAGCCCCAACATGTGCTGATAAATGCATGGCTGATAAGGGGGATGAGGAGTCTGCCGTGGGGAAAGAGATTACTGCAAGTTTCAACTCTTCCTTTTTCTGCTCCAAATCTCAGAAAAAAAACCCACCAACAATATTTTGAGAGAATGACGACTCAGATGAATTCCTCCACCTCTAGAACTGCTCCCTTCTCAGCAGAACTTGCAGCAGTTCCTGGCACACCGAGGGCAGATGGAGCGACGCTGTGTGTACAGAGACTGCATTTAGATAACAACAGCACGAGGCTGGATCACTTTCTCCATTTAAAAATCATTTCCAGGCTCTTAGGTTACAATCAGAACAACTGCAGAAGAAGTGGTTTTGTTGGTTTTGTTCAGCTGGAACAACACAAGCACATTCAGACAAGCACTTTCTGTATGCCGGTCACTGAAGGATCTAACACATGGGTATACACGTACAAGTCTTAAAGATTTGTACTGAAAATTGTGCTTTGGCTCATCAAATTGATTTGTAGGAAATGCAGATCATCTTTTTCCTCATCTTTCAGTAGATGTTTGAATACATTCTATGGCACACCTGCCCTGCAAGTACTGAGATTACAGCCTGTGCTCTCCAAGCCCTCCTCATGAGCAGGGTGTCAATGGATGAGGCAGAGAACCTTCACTCATTGTACAAAGAAGACAAGGAACCTCAGCTGATGTTTTCAGTTTTCTGGAAGTTCCTACCCTCTGCGACAAGCAGCTGTTTCATCTCCCATTCCTTTAATAAGGACACACTTCCTCAGGCTGCACGCAGAGGCCCTATTTCATATCAGTTTAAACATGACCATGACATTCTTGTCCCTCAATGCCTCCACAGGAAATCGGAGCAATCTGCTGAACGCATTCCTCCTGCTTCCCTCCTCCTCCAGATGAGCCCTGCCATATTTATGTGTATTCACAGGAGATGCAGGATCCCAAGGGCATGGAAGGTGCAGGTGATGGCACGGTGCTGCAGAGCTGAGTGAGGGCAGCAGATCCGTGCCTCAATGAAGCCCAACACTCCAACTATTCCATCGGCTCTTGAGAGGAGGTGACTGGCACAGGAGCAGCAGAAAACAGCTGGGAAGCAGCAAAGCCCCGACAGGTACAGGATGCAGCAGACAGCAGCTAACTGCATTTACTGAAGTGACTTTGGCTCTCTGCATGCTCCAGCGCTGGCCTCGATTGTGCCATATCATAGCCTGGTTGGTTTCCCAGTGCCAGGCAGCCAAGGCACAGGAGGAACAAAGCCCTGTTGCAGCTCTTCCTGCCTGCCCAAAAAATCTCTTCCAAGTCAGGTAAGGGAGAAGCCACCTGAGAGGGCTGAAAATTTCATTCATTGGTGGTTAACCCTCATTTCTACAGTGTCTGTGGAGAAACAGTATCTGTGCCCAGCTGCAGGAGTGGCATACAGGTAACCCAAGGCACGTTCAGCCCCTGGAGGGTCTCTGCTCTGCAAAGCAGAGTTCCTTCCAACTCAGCTGTAGCCGTTACCCTCTCACCAACCCACCTATGTGACCCTTGCAATGTAATCTCCGGGTTCAGATGTTGCAGGAGGCCTCCAGCTTCACTTGAAAAGTGATGGACTGGTTTGTAAAGAAGCGGTCAGATTATGACAAAACACAGCAATAAGAACCACACCTCGCACAATTCAGTGACTCGCTATGTAAGAGTTTTGCCTTGGACAGTGCAAATTTAGAAATGTCCTGTCTACAACAGCCTGTGCTTGGCAAGCATTATCAAGGAGATTACTTCTCAACTGCATTTCAGTAACAGCAGCATTTTTATTACACTTATCTCCTACTTGTGCCTGACACGTCTTAGCTAAATTTAACCTGCTAATCCTTACACACCTGAGACACGCTGCAGTGGCTAACGCTATCACCCTCCTAACTTAAACAGGAATGCAAGCTACCAAGTAAGATTACTCAGATTAAGTGATTGACTTGAGGTCACAGGAAGCACATTGTCTGGCCTCAATTGGAGCTTGGGCCGTCTGATGATTTTTTGAAGCAACTCCCTCATTCTTATTTGCACAGTTCATATATTTACATGCCATCCATTATTCTGCAATGAGCTATAGACAGATTTAGCTCATCATCTGCTTTCATGTGAGTGTCCTCCGGCCCTCTGGGCATCCCTGTTCCTCAAATGTTGCTCCAGGTTGGTGACAGTGACCCGCAGTGCTTTAATAAATCCAGGTATAGGCTTCTCCCACGGTCTGATGCGATTTGATGGCTGGACTCAATGACCTTGAAGGTCTTTTCTAACCTAAACCATTCTATGATCCTATGCACCAGCCACCAGTTCTGAGCTGGAACCAGACTGCACAGGCTTTCTGTGAGCCACTGCAGGTTTAGGGTCTAGGGCCGGCTCTTGTCCTATTGCTGTATGTTAACAGCATTATAATATCTACTCAGGCAGTCCCAAAGATGCAGTAAGCAGCTGCAGACCCAGTGGTCTGTGGTCTGTCTCCCAAATAGAGTTTCTGAAGAAAATGGCTATATTTACACATGAGCCACCTTTTCCTGTCACCTCATGTGTTTGTTCCCCCCAACCCCCCACCTCCAAACAAAGCAACAACACCACAGGAAAAATCAGTCCCTGAGTCGCACCAAATTGTCACCTGCACCACAACATCCCAAGTGCTTCTGAGATCCTGCGATCTTTGCTGGATTAAGAAAACAGATTGGACAAAGCAATGAAGTAATAACAGCTCCAGAAATCACCAAAGATCCTTCTACGTTCTCATCCTATTATTCGTTCCTCTTTCACTTTTCACAGAGCTCTACACACACGTCTCAAGATTCGATTAAAAAACCACCGCCCTGGTTTTAGTGCTTGTGGTTGCTATGGATGCGGTGCTCTGTTCTAGTCAAACGCTAACAGTGCAGCTGTGAGCGACCTGCACATCATAACATGGAGAGCTACTGGAAATCTGCATCCTTGTGCGTAAGGGAAGGAGGAACCACACAGACATCCAGCCCTCGGTACTCTGAAAAGCCTATGGCTCACCTGCAACACATCATTCCCGTGCAGATACTCTCAGCATAGAATTCAATGCATGAGAAAGGAAGGAGTATGTTCTAATACTAGAAATTCGAGAGTACAATACTCCTCCACACAGCTTTAATTCAAATCTGCCGGAACAAGCAAAGAAAAAACACAAACAGCTTTTCTCCTGCCCGATGCATCTTGGTCCAACGGCTTCCTGTTGATTTCTGTAGTTAAATGTTTGACCCTTGCCAGCAGTGGAACCCAAAGTGAAAAGAACCACAGTTTGCCAAGTGAAGCAGAACCCACAAACAAGCGTCTCACACTGGCTACAGACTGTTTCCTCTGAGAGATTTAAGAGGGAGAAAGGAAGGAAGCCATCCCGTGGCAAGTCCGTGTGCATTCTTATGAAATCCATTATTTACAAAACAGAAAACAACGCACAGAAATCTATTAGTGGAGAGGAAGGCATGCAACCAACCCTGCAAAGCCCAGCATGTGTTTATCACCTTATCTTCTTCCACACACACAGATTCACTCCCCAGAAAGCTCAGTGCAGTAAGAGTCTGCTCAGCTTGCCTTGTAGGGCATTCCACTGCCCAACACCGCCTAACCAGAGAAAGCTGTCACAAGGAATATTTACCTTCTCAAAGCAAGGAAGAAACAGTTTTTTTCCATGTGTGTACACTGCTGAGTTGTACAAGTCCACTGGAGAATAACGTGCACTATTTATTATACCTAACACTGGGAATTCTGTAGCACTTACAAAAGACCATTACGATGCCATTAGAAAGATTTCATGTTCAGCTTTCTAGGCATCTTGGGCACACAGCCATAGCTACAATAATTATTATATTTATCACTATGTAAACTAACTTTAATGCTTCATTAAGATAGAGAAAAATGATATCAGCGAGGTCCCTGCAAGAACCAGCATCGTTTTGCTCAGTTATGTGTAGGTTTACTCTACACAGCAATGTACTGCAATGCCCAGACTGGCTCAAGGAGGTTCTGCTGCGACAAGACAGCCTGGAGATGCACACTAATGAGGGCCCTGAGCTGCAGCATGTGGCCTGCAAAGACACTGGTAGCAAACCATGCACATGATCAGCCCTTCTGCTCACAGCAGGTTAAACATGGGGCTGCTGGGCACAGCTCCCCACTATCTGCTTGCCCCACAGCCTCCAGGCACAGGCAGCTCTTGTTGTCAGTGTGAGGCTGGAATCAGAAGGATCCTTCTGACATGGAAAACTACTGAAGAGGGCTTCTACGTAAGCATGAGCCTTGGAGAGATTCCAAGCATGCTGCTGTGACGCGGGGCTGATTGTTCTGAACTCTTTGGATTCATGGAGAAAAACAGTTGTAGGCAGAGCTCTGCTCTCCATGGAGTTGGTCGTAACCAGAGCCTTCAGCAGTGGCACTGTGACAGAAAAGCACTGCTGCATTCTCCATCTTTCTTCTCCTGGTGTGCTCTTTTTGCTGGTGGGCCCTGGCGTCCCTGGGTAAGCAATGGGGACAGACACTGACCCCAGGCAGGATTCATACCTAGAAGTCACTATTGAGCTTCTGAAGCAGAATGCAAGCAGCCATAAAGGTGAGTCAATTTGCATTTATGGCCAGCAGAACGTGCTCTCAAAATAAAGCCAGTGTGGCAAAATACAAAGAGAGACCACCCAGACCCTCCTCACCGGTCACTGAAGTCACACCCCTACAGATAAGGGTCATTTAGGAAATAGCAGCACAAGAGAAAAGGGAATCTGTGGCACACAGAACTCCTGAGAGCAGACAGTTCTAAAGGACAGGAAAACAGAGGGGTGACAGCACTGGGCTCCCAGCAGCCTCTCCCCCTGCACAGAGGCCCAGAGCAGCAGCAGCTAACTGATGCATTTGGGCCTCTCTTGCATTCTCTTACCCAAACCCCAAATGGTACTTTATAGTCAAATACTGTTATTTACTGAGGAATGCAAGGCCTAAAGAATAGGACCAAGATTCCACGAACATTCTTGCTTTCAATGCAGAATTAGAGCAGCAGCATTATGGGTATTTGTACAACCCCTCGGTAACAGAATCCAGCAGCACTTTGTCAGTCACAAGGTAACAGAAACAGCCACAGCCATGTGCTGTGTGGCAGGATGGAGCTTGGTGCAAACAACATCCCCAGAAGCAGAACTGCTGCACCGCCGGCTGCAGGCATGGGAGACGTGCAAGAAAGCAAAGCACTCATTTCTAGTGAACAAGAAAAAGGTAAACACATTCAGGTCAGAGACAAATGGTTCTGTTCCAGGCTGACAGCAGCACTCAGCTCAACCTTGTCATCTACTCAAGGATCAAAAATTCCACATCTCCGCTCTAAATCACGCTGTTTAGGTAAACTGCAACATTCCTAACTCCATGATGCCAATGCCGTAACACTTCTTTTCTTGCCCCTTCGTTATCAGTAAGGACACACAAGAAATACTGGAAGCTTCAGGAAATGCCTCACCATGATCCATATCTCCCCCAGCCCAGCAGCCCAGGGATGGGGACAGCCCACACATGCTTTACATAGCTCCCCAGCTGCACTGCTTTCAAGGTAAGGATGTCACCGTGACCCAAGTTACTGCTGCTGGACACAGAGGCATTTACACAACACGGTGTTATCAGTGCTGAGCTGTCTGCATGTCCTGCAGGGCTCCTGTTGCGCTGCAACTTCAGCCTCACGCTAACCAACAGGGCCCTTGCCCTCCCCACACTGATCCCAGTGATGCTGCATGGTGGGAGACATCTCTAGTTGTCCTTCGATGAGAGCAGCAGGATCTGAGATGGAAAAGAAGCTCACAATAATCAATAATTCATGGCGTTAAGTGAAAAACTACTCTTGTATCTGTAAATGGAGGACCTGGATAGCAATTCAGTTCAATCCTTCACACAAACACATCAGCAGATGCATTTAACAGGCACATGCTTCGCCCCATGAACCAGGCAGGGGAAGGCAAACAGCATATCAGTACCAGCCTGCTCCCCAGCACAGTGCGGACAGAGGCTCACCCACAATACAGAGAGCTTGGGAGCAATGCTCCATTAAGGGGAGTATTTATCATGGTACCAGGCCTGCATCTGCAGCGCTGATGATGCTCAAGTCTTGGGCTTCTCATAAAGTGAGAAGGTCAGTGCTAGTCCCATTTCACACACAGAGCAAGCTGGTGCTGACCCAAGAGAGACAGGACAAGGCCAAAAAGAGAACTGGAGGTGGTATTTATTGCCTGTTCTCTTTTTAACACAAACACGAATAAAAGAAGGCAGCTGAACAATGCAGTGTCTTTATGACAACCAAGTAAATACAATCCTATAAATGGCAGCACATAACTCCAATCCAGCCCACAGATCTAAATGCTGCACCCGGCAGGAGCCATCTCACTGCCCCCACATCCCTACAATTACAGGAAGAAGTGGCATTTATTTCTAAGACAAATTGACACCACATTCCCAAACAAATGGGGCACAACAGCTTCCAGAGCTTCTATTTTTCTAGTTACTATAATCATTTCTCAGAGCCAATAATTAGTGTGAGAGAAATCCCATATGAACTGAAGTACATAAACTCAGTCCAGCAAGAGGAACATGAAATAAAACCGCATTTGCCTCTTAGCAGTAGAGATGGCCCTGCAGCAGACTACTCACTGGTAACCCAGCAAACTCCAACAAGAAGATCCATAAACTTCACCTAAGCAAAAGAAAAGCAAAAAAACAACAACCTACACCACCAACCCCAACCTAAGCAATAACAACAAGCAAGGCTAAAGGGACTTCCCAGCTTCTCAAATATGGCACAGCACTGGGCAGAGCTGGACTGCTGCTTTCTCCTAAAAACATGGACCAGCTCTGCAATGGCCGTGCATGCCTGGCAGCAGCTCCTCCAGCAGAGCAGTGACCTTTGGGAGCCAAGTGGGAGGCACGCTCCTCATTCCAAAGCCGCTCACAGCTGCTCGCAGTGTGCGTCTGTCCCATGAACAAAGTGCCAAAGCCATGAAGTGAACCCCAAACTGGGGTGGCACCTCATCCCGGCCACCATGAACAACATCACTCAATTGGGTCAGCAAACAGCTTATAGGCTGAGATCTGTTCAATGGATCGGAGACTGAGCATGACTCACCTAACATACAAATGCTCATGGTAGGACTCTCAAACTTGGAGAACTTTTGGAGAATAGCACAGCAAAATGACATAGATGGTCCCTGATGCTACAGCTGAGCAGCTCCCATAACACAGCAACAACCCAATGTTCTGACACAGGTTTGCAAGCCCAACTGTGAAACCAACAAACGCATCTCAGAAAGGATCTTCCATTGTGGGGACACAGAGCCTACTACAGGTAAATGAGTTACGTGGGCAAGCAGCCCAGCAAAGACACTCAGAATTTGCTTAAGAAAACATGGGATTTAAGCAGTTTGCAAATGGAACATTAAATCCAGGACATCTCCCCCGCAGTAGGATCAGAATGATTAAGAAGGAATCTTGTTTGTTATTGGTAACCAAAGAGCTACGTATCAATTGTCAAAAGCCTACTCAGATGAAAAAGGAAATACAAAAATATATATTCTTGTGCCCCCTTATTATGGGTCAAACTCAAGCAGAAATCGGCCACTCAAAGAAAAACACTAATTAGAAAAGCAAAGCTACTCTAGGGAAGGACATTATTTATCCTAATGCTAACATAACAAATCTCTTCTCCACAGTGCACTGGCCATCAAGCAAACAGCCCTCCCCTCCTTGTTGGAAGTTTCTCTCCAACATTTGAACGCATCCAGCATTCAGCACACACACACTCAGGAGCACAAACAGCAGCCAGAATCCTCACGCAGAATCCTCCTTACCTAAGAAACAAAAGGAAATGTGAAAACAGGGTATCCTGGAAAAATGAGAGGCATCACCTCCCAGCACAGAAGGTAACAGGCACTTCCTGCAAGTGATTACTTCAACACACGCTCCTGACACCACGCTGCAGCCAAGGGCTTATGACTGTAACGAGAGAACTGAGCTATTTCTTCACTTATGAAAAAATTAGACGCACCAAAGCAAGGTAATTATGTAAAAAGCCCCAAGGAATCAGATGATATCCAAGTGCTGGCACCAAGAAGCTGCCTTTCACAAGTCACTGGGAGCACCCTGTACCGGCCAGTACTGCAGATAAGCCCTTTGTAATACCCAGCCGTCTCTTGTTTCACCCTAAAACCAGCCCAACCCACGCGTGGGCTCCTCTCATACACAACACAGATCCAGGCTAAGCCCTGCCAGGCAAGCTTCCCACTGCCCCAGTGGCATCAGCCCCAGCCTCTGCAGTCCCTGCAGCCCCTGCCCACAGCGCTGTCCCAGACCTGCTGTGACAGCCTCAAAAACAACTGCTGGTTCCACAAGGGCTGCACAGATACAGCCCGGGTCTGAACAGGAAGCAGATTTGCCACATTAAAGACCAAGGCATGCCATTCCTGGGACCACCAATACACTAAAACAATTCTGTCAAGCGCAAGAACAACAAAGTAAGCCCGCTCCCTATTGTGGAAAACAGAATGCTGATGGGAGCTGTGCCGAAGAGAGGTCTGAACTGAAGATCCAACTGATGAGAAGGCTGAGCCCTCTGACTTATTAGCTACTGCACACTCATTTCTTCCCTCAGGTGTAAGGTGCATGGGATTCTTCCCTCTTTTAGAGCTGAAAATGAGACTTTGGCTTCATGAAGATGCCAACTTTAACCTGCAAAAAACAACTGACAGAGCTGAGCTGTTGCTGTTACACTGCTGGGGCTCCAGGATGACCCCATGCACTTTTTTGAGGGAGCTGAAGAGACACAAAGGCCCCAGACATCCACAATGCACGTCCCTCTGCTGTAGAACTGCTGAAGAAGCAGCAGAACTATTTTCCATGCTCACTTCCCAGCCTCATTCCCCTGGTGGATAAGGTAAAACCTTGCTGGAAGAGCCCCTGCTGCCCCGAGGACACTGCAGCACCTCCACGCTGCGTCACTGTGAGCGCTCACACGGCTGCACCGTGTTCTGGAGCAAGAAACATGACCCAGGTTAAAAATACAGTTTAGTTTTTAAGACCAAGTTATTTTTAAACCAGATGGAGTTCTCTGCTCCCACTTACTGCTTGAGTCCATAAACAATTGTACCAGCACAGGGGTTGGTGCAGGGCAAGGAGGCATTTAAACCAGCCATGCTACTGAGAGGGGGATGAGTAGAAAAAGCAAAGCCATCCCTGTGTAGCTGTGCTGCAGATTGAGGATGGGCATCTTCCTTCAGTACCAATGAAACATAGATATAATTCAGTACTGCACTCCGAAACTTCTGGAAGCTCTGCTTCTAAAAACACCGACAACAGCGGGTGCCATGCCAAGCATTTCATCTTACACTAGTGCAAACCGACCACTATGCAATAATCTAAGTTTGTATATTTTAAGAAATAAAAATATAGAATGTATATAAATGCATAAAAATATAAAGGCCAGGTTGGATGGGGCCCTGGGCAGCCTGGTCTGGTATTAAATGTGGAGGCTGGCAGCCCTGCCTGTGGTGGGGGGGGGTTGGAGATTCATGATCCTTGAGGTGCCTTCCAACCTAAGCCATTCTGTGATTCTGTAACCTAAGACAAACAAAATTCCTCCTCACATTAAGACTCGTACTTGCTAAAGCCTTGCTTCCTTACAGAAAAACCTCTTCTAACTCTTCTGTTCTCTTCCGTGTCTCAGAGAACTCCAGAAGAAGCAGCTACAATGAAGCTGGGGCTCCGCGACGACACAACACAAAATACATCAGTGTTGTTTTCCTTCTTTAAAATGAAAAATAAATATGCTTATTCACACCGTGCTCCTAAACGATACCTAGATGCAATTATTCAAGCCACATTTGTCATCTGGCATTCCACGTCTTGCTGCCTGTGGCACAGCGACTGCTGGCAGGTCAAGAGCAGCAGCAACACGGCTGGGATGCTCAGGGGAAACAAACCCCATCACTTCTCCTTCCTGCACATTGCCCACTTAAGAAATGTTTTAACAAACAAAACCAGCCTGTCTTCCCTGGCCAAATACACATTGCTCCTCTGTAAATGAATTTGGTTGAATAAAGATGCTAAAATGGGAGACAAACAGCTTTCATACTACTGTTAGCGTAACTTAAAAACACAGACCTTTCAAGACATTTGTTGGGGTGTTTTTTCTCAGTTGAAGCAGGGGGTGTTAATTTTCAATGCCTGTTCCACCTCACAATAGGAAGCCCTGGTGTCAGGACACACACACACACACACACACACACACACACACACACACACACACACACACACACACACGGCTGCTCAGCAAATACCACAGCAGCAGTTCATGCCCCTGCAGATGTACCTGCACCGATGTGTCAGCAGATAATTGATTTCACTCTCCGATGCACCTTGACCCTTCCACTCCACATCCCCACTGCTCGCATACTTGGTATGCATTAAGCGTGGGGAAAAGCAAAGGGTCTGCAATTTGTGTGATTTTAATACAGACACCATTAAGTGAAACAAATCACTTGCTACTATAACTGGATCGTGCATTATACACTAAGATACCTCTATCACTTCCAACTTTTTAGGAGAGCTAGAGTTTGATTCACACAGCATTTCATCCTGCGTGCTGCATTGCACCATTAACCTCTTGCTGAGATGCATCTGAAACAATGATTAGGCTTTCCAGAGCACACAATTAGCTCATGTTCTTTACTTCCTCACAAAGCAACCAAACAACACGGACTTAGCAATCAAATTATTATCTAAGAGTAAGTACTTTCCTCCCCTGACTCACAAGTCCATGCATTCTGCTGTTGCCTAGGTAATGTGCGTAGATATGTGGAAGAAAACAGGGAATTAAAGCAACAAAGACCAGCAAGAACAGGAGAAGCAGGTATTTCATCTTGCATATGCTTCCTTCTTCCTCTACAATGCTTTCAAGTCCCCTAAAAGCAAACTGGAAGAAGAATACCTAAGCTGTCGTGATGCAATGAATCTCAGTCTCTTTCATTTAATAGGCCTTACACATGCTTCCAAAAACCTCTAGCATGCTCATTCAAGCAGACTGCTTTTCCATTAGCAGGAAGCTACAGAACTTTAATATAGTCCTGCCCATCACTACTGGGTTGTAAAATAACAGAAATGTATTTGACATCAAAGTACCCAAGCAAGATGCTCATCAGTTCTTCATGCTGATAGTTAAAAGGCACCAGCAGCCAGTCACAAACATGAACTTGTGCACGATGCTCGTGGTACATCACATCGCTCCTTACAGGACAGCTGTAATGCCGCAACTTAGAAGCTACTTTCCTGTAAAGCAAACATAGGACAGAAAAAGAAAGCAAACCCACCTGAAGGTGCGAGGCCATTCAAAACAGCTGCCCGTGCACAGAGCAGTACGCACAGCGGACACATGCAATGCATCACCCAACATGCAGGAAAGAGACTTGCAAAATTCAGATACGTGAAGCTAAGTTCTGATTAGACTGATCTAAAAGATGTGATAGATTAAAAATTTAAAGGTACCGAGAACAAAAAAGAGAAAGGCAACCTGGGGATTCCATGAAATAGAGAACAATAGCAATAAATTCCCTTCTTTCCATTACCAGTGATATTCACCACAATTCTAAAGCCAAAGCGAAGTAGATTTCTGGATACAGGAAACATGAAATAGCAAAGAAGCTGACACATTTCCAATCATTACCAGCAGCATTTAGCATGTAAATGAACACACAAAATGCCTACAAGCATTTGGTTTTTAGCTGCTGGGAACAACAAAAGAAGTTATTTAGTAATTCTGCTCCTAACCCACAGGGAAGATGCAGGAATATATGGCTTAAGGAATATTACTTAGCATCATTCTGAATCATTTAATACATGTTGAATGTGTTGGAAGAAAGGGCCCCGTCCTGCAGAAAGCTATATATCAGAACAGCAAACACCATGGCAAGTTAAGGCGTTCATCATTTACATCTGTTGACATTTTTATGACACCAACCATCTAAAAGTTGAGTTTTCTATAGATATAGAAAGATAAAACCCCTGTGAAGCAAAACAGAACTGGCTTCTTTTAGAAGCTTTGAAATCAGCCACTCAGGCTTATGCATTTTTGCTTTAGATACACACATGGCAGTATTCATTTCCCCCTTCCCAGATCCCAGCTTTCCCAATGAGACTCAACAGGACGGGTTTTGAGTCCTCCCCACAGCACACAGCATCCGTATGGGGCAGCCAGCAGTGAGCACAGCCAGCCAGCTGTTAGCTCCCATCCCCACCAAGCCTCAGTCCAAAACGTCTTTGCAGCACTGACTGATCTATACTTTAACAAGATATGTTAGAGAGTCATTAAATTTATTTATTGGTTGATTTTTGGAATCAAGCGAAGCGCGCCCCAGGCTGTAACCAGCAAGAGATTTTTCACTCGGAATTAAATTACTGGTTACTTTTCCACACTCCTTGTTGGGGTTAAAAAAGAAAAAAAGCCTGGGGTTCCACATAGCCTTTCTCCTGCCATAGAACAATCAAAGCTCCATGGCCGTTTTCCCACTCAAACAATAAAAGCAATAAACACTCTTCAGGCATTCCCAAAACTCACAGATTAACAAAAGAGGCTCGTGGGCGTGGGGGGTAAAATGAGGACTGACAACAACGAGCCCTGGGGAACACAGGGCTGGGGAGATTCCACAACCCCGTGTACTTCCCCGTGACCCACACAGGGTGAAAGCGCCCTCAAAGCCACAAGAGGAAAGGGCAGCTGACAACAGAACAGGGTCGGCACCAACCTGAAGCGCTCCCTGAATGCAGACCCACCCCTGGCTGCAACAGGAGCTGAGTGGGACTCAGTTCCGCAACTCACTTCTCCTTCCGCTCTGCAGCCAGCTGCTATAAAGGGAAGGCTCCGTGCCTTCCAGACTTCAACACGGCAGCGGGCCCAGCAGAACTCCAACTGAGACAGCTGGGAGTCAGGTTCGTTTCTCAGGTGCCTGATTTTACTCAAGATGACACAAGTAGATCAAGTCTAATTGCACAAGCTGGGCATTACTGTTATAGATGATAAAGGTCTCCTTTGGTTGGCCTACCTAAACCAATGAATTTAGAATCCATGAGATGTACGAACTGCATAAAAGTCTGGGCATAAAAAGCCATGTCAAGTGCATTGTCTTGCCTTCAAGTAAATTACATTAATGAATCAAAAAAGTTTGGTTGTTTTTCACATCATGAGTCAATATTTACAGTTGGAAAAATCCTCTGGCCTAGATTTTCCAATACAACTGCCTGTTTCAGATAAGTAAGTCAGGATATCATACTGAAAAACACTGAAATACTCCAGTCTTGCTTCACCCACCCACAGCACAGCCCGAACAAGCAGCAGTCCAGGCATAACCTTTCCCCAGACCACTTGCACTCCATTAGCATCTCCAAAGGCCTTTGACATCAGTGCTGAGAAGCTAACATTCCCCCTGATCTGACCAGAAGCAACTCCCTGAAAACTCATCCATCGCCACAGGACTGAAGGGCTTTGAACCATCACTTGGCTTCAGAGAGTTTCTGCACCTCCAATTCACAAAACCCAGCACTGGAGACATTAAAACAGCCTTCTATAACGCATGTTATAAAACAGACCATCTGGTCCAGTGACTCACGAGTATTTTTCTATATGACTACCATTTTCTCATCTCTTCGTGCACAATAAGTAGTGAGAAAGCAGACTAAGATATCAACAGAGGTCCTCCAAAGGACATGCAGACAGACCCAACCCTCAGGAATACTCCGGTCACCTGGAGACAGAACGCTACAGACAAAAGATTCATTTTGAACCCAGATAACGATTTCATTGGAAGTCACTTGAAGAAACAATTCCCTCACAGCGTTAAGGCAGCTCAGCCCAGGCGTCACAGAGTACTAGAAACAAGTCTGCAACCACCAACTTCCATCCATGCCTTGCTAAACCAGTGGCTGCTCCATGCCCAACTGGTTCATCGCTCGCCTCTGGGCATCCCAGCAGCTCTCACAGCAGCACAAACCAAACGCTGTGTTTTTGTTAGTTCTGACAAGCTCATCTTCCACAGCTACACACAGAAGTTCAAGCATTCATTACTGCAGTACATTAAAAAGGTAAAACCACACCTGCCTTGCAAGAATGGAAAAAACAAGTAGTACAAAAAGCACTTGAGACAACAAGAAAATTAAAAACAAGTTCAATTCCCACATCTAATTTTACTTAAGAAGTATGTTACCATAATCACATCTGTGACTCTTCCTCTGTTGGTTACTGCAACTGCTAGACTCGTAATTCCTACATCCTAGAAAGCTACTATTTGCAGCCAGGAGGAGGATGAGATCCACCTCCCGTATCTGCTCCTCCAGGGGGTACAGACCAAGGTCCCATGTCAGACCCCCACATGCCATGGCCGCAGATGACCTCTCACTGCCGGGATGGCGGCCTCCCCTTGCAACCACATTACACCCATCACCGGGAACCAAAACAAACACATTCAGTCTTAGCGGTTAGAACAGCAGAACCCAGCAAACTGACCCAGAAAGCAGAACGATCAAAGACCTTGTGGCTTCTAAACTAATGCATGAACATAATCCTTTGACTCTGACTTTCCTGCAATTGCTTTTACCATGCACGGGACACACCCATTTACCCACACAAACCAAAACAAGCCCAACACAAACCCTACAAATTTAATCAAGGAAGAAAAAAAAGAGCACGAGATGTTTATTTCTATTTTTAAATACTTGGGAGGTGCCCCAGTGCTCCTTCCCTAGACAGATACCGAGGGAGGTGCTGCAGAGCAGAGATCTGGTGCACGATCTGGCACAAGCTGGCACCTCTGACAGCAAAACATCAGAGCAGCCACTCAGAAAGGCTTTTGAAATAATTGCTGCCTCTAAGCCAGGACAGAGGGCAGCTCCGAGCACTGTTCCAGAAAAGAGGCATATAATATATACATATATATTCAAGCACGCCAAGCCGCTCACATCTGAGCGGCTCTACAGTTTGTTGAGAACAAGACCGTCTCCTTCTTGTTCCCACAGTTCTCTTCTGCCTCAAGCAAAGTTGGTTGCCACTCTGGTTGCTCTCTCCCTCATCCAAATGGTTTGCATAGCAGATCTGCTGAAACATCAAGTTTTAACCAAGCCCTAATCCTGCTGACTTTTCTCACAAAACTGCTGGAAAGGAATTCCTGCTGGCAGCTGCAGTGCCTCTGCTCATTAGTTTACCAAGCAGCAGCAGAATGCAACAGACAGGCAGATCGCATCAGTGCTGCTCCGGAAAGAGGCGACAAGCAGCAGCAGGAAGGCTCCCAGCTCCCCACAGCATGATGCAAGGAGGACAGGACAGGCAAAGAACTTCCACAGAACACAGGAGCAAGGCCTGCAAGAAGCCCAGCAAGTTATTGCCATGGTCACTGCTGCTGCCAGGAACACAAACAGGGAGACTCGTTTTATTTCAAGTTCTTCTAGTAAGATTTGGGGGGTGGGGATGATTCGTTAAGAAGAACAAAACAAAACACCCTACTGCTTTAAGGCATTGTGTTTAATGAGGCAAGACAGAGAGCTGTGCACACCAGTGTCAGTCTCCCCTGGATACTGGAATAATGACTGGGACAACAGGGCAAAACAGAGGCCCACTACCTGCTGAAGGTGCTCATCCCAGCAGCACCCCTGTGTCCCAGTCAGATGATTCAAACCTCTTAGCACATACAGAAAAGAGCTCCATTTCTCGCCACACGGTTTCACTGAATAAAGATAGTACAGATTTGGCTTGCTAGACATGCTTAAAGTGTTCAGGTGCAGGCGCTGCTGGGGTGCTGGATACAGTACCCACATGCTTCCCAGCAAGACAAGTGCACCACTGTGGGTGTAATACTAAGAACTCTGATGCTTTCATGTATTTGTCCTTAATAAGAGGTGGCTGTTCTGGGAGGAGGAAGTACTGAATGCTGGCCAGGCTCACCGTCACCGCTCCACCCCAGGCTTTCCAACGGCAGACAGTGCATCACAACTTCAGGTGTACATACTGTGCTTGGTGCAGCCAGTCAGTACTGATGGCCAGATGGCCTCCCCCAAGCACTGCAGGTGAAACACTTTGCCTACAAGGGCTTTTTCAGAGGACTCCCCACCAAACAGAAAAACATTCACAACTCTGAACTGGTTCAGCCAGAAGTCGCAGCTTCTCCTCTCCACACTTCAGGGCCGGAGGTGGGCACTGCTCCTGGGAAGTTATTGCTGATCTCTTTGAGGAAAAGATAAAACCAAACGATGGGAAACGCCACCCAAAGAGATGAGCCACATCTCTCACTGACCGACCCAAGGTGTGCAGGAGAGGAGGGGCTGCAGGACAGATGGGTGAGCACAGAGCAGGGCCAGACAGGAGGTGCTGAGCAGCAGCACCACGACTACAGACCGCAGGGCTGGGCTCCACTTTGGTGCTGGGCTTTTGCTGTTGGTGGGTTGGTGTGTTTTCCCACCAACGGCAGTTTCTCTGGATGACCTCGTGCAGCACGAGGCTTCCCGGTACCGCACATCTGAGGACCACAGAGGCCTCGGAATTAACACCATACTTGTCTCCTGTCCAGGGAGAAGTCTTTACAGCCTCGTGCCAGCCCTGTAATTAACAGCACAAAGCATCCTCCCGCCCTTATAATGCCACAGACGCCATGTTCACCAAACAACAAGGGCATTCCTTCTCTTTTTTCCTTCTTTTACCTTTCCACCCCTTCGCCACACCCACACCATGACCTCTCTGAACCGCCTTACAGCTCCGTCCGGTGCTCACTGATACATAACTTCCATTTTAGCGAAACAATCCATCTGCTCCATGTGACTCAGAGCCCGCTCTAAGAATGCAATACTGTTTAGGCCAACCGTTGCACCGCACAAAGTGTTTTGTTCACATGCATTCCTTTGGGATGACAGAGCCTATCCACGGCTGTAACGGTTGGGGCCTGTGGTTTTTTTCCCTCATCCGCTGAATGCTGCAGTGACTAAGCTGACAAAAATTCCTGGCCAATTATAAACCCACTTAAAGAGACAGGCAACCCTCTTGCAGCCTTCCCTCGCCATCCTATACGGGAAGTTTCTATACATAGAAAAACATCTCCTCCTCCCAAGGCTGCGTTGATATAAAAGACTTTCGCTGCGCGCTCAACACTTCCAACATACTTCCTAAATGGCATCATGTCACAGAACCAGAGCTGTTATCGCCCAGAAGCCCATAGACTGCTCACATCAAGCAAAAAGATGAGAAGAGGAAAAGCAGAGCCTTCAAGTGTGTTACACTAATAACAAGTCGGAGAAACCATTGATATGAGGACACCGAGTACACAGGAAGCGGTAAGCATCAATAGTCACAGAGTGCTGTTTATTAAGAGGAGAACAGCTAGGCACCTATAAAGCAAATATGTCACAACAAGTATCAAACACATGGCAAGGTCATGCTCACGGACAGGCTGCACCACCGAAGTGCACTAGCTGAACTTCAGCTAACAGCCAGGAGAACTTGCAGCTGCATCACAAGCCCCTCTGACCGCACACATCAGTGCCCAAACCCCCAGCATGCCAATGAGGGATCTGCACCTCACCCACCCAGTCTGTTCTCACTTGTGGTGTCAAGGGTCACACAAACACGTTTAATGATTAGCCAGGGCACACAGAGCGGTGCCGTGGGCAGGTAACAGGTTCATCTCACCTAGGGAGATACAGTCCACAGGAAAAGATGAGAACACCATGAGCTCACAGCCTTCTAGCTTCACCCATGCAGACTGTGGGCACCTCAGGCCCTTGGACAAGCCATTGGCTACAGCATTTTCAGTGCTGAGCTGACAGCACAGACACACTGCACTGCCAATGCTGAGAACTTTCCTGAGGACGGAGAGGAAGAAACGCTCAATAACTGAACGAGGCCCAGCTCACCCAGAAGTGAAGGGGGCAGAGGAGCAGATAAAAAAATGAAAAAAGGGATCCTACAGTCTGAATTAATGTCCTATTATTCAAGCATCCTATTACAAGTTAGTTCTCAGAGCCATAAACTGACTTGAGAGGGAAATCACACCATCAGTGGGAAGGAAGCCTAAACAAAGACTGCTTCATCACTGTTACACACTGAGAAACTTGTTTGCCACATGAAAACAATTCATGAAAACCCTTCAGGACAATTAGTTCCTACATTCATGCGTATTTGGAGGAGGAAAAACGGCACATTCCATTCAAAATGTGAGGGGCACAGCTCACCCAGGGCTGAACTCAGATTTACCTTTATTTCATACAGAAAGCAGGTTGGCGAGTTGAGTGACTTTGCTCACATGGCCACTTCCAAATCTCCTGCAGCCCACCCCAGCCAAATTTCATTGCGGATCAGCCATCAGAGCAGATACAGCTCTGCGCAGTCCATGAGGAGGGGGCAGCCTGATGGAAAACAGGTCTGTTCAGGGCCCCCTCCCAGACAGAAGGGCACAGCTCAGCTCACCTTCACTCACATCCACACAATCACAGTCACAACAGGAATCCCCAGCAACTGCTACTGAGCCAACTGCAGACTTGCACAGGTAATGGGCACAGACATAGAACTGCAGAAAGCGCTGAGCCAGAGCAAGTCTGCCTCGTCCCTGCAGCACTTGCAAAAACACAGCTTTCTTCTGGTTTTACAACTGACATTTCCCTGACATTTTGCTAGCTATTCCCAGTTGTTTCGACAGTTTATCATCAAATTTAAGTCCTACATTGCATGTAATTAACTACACAACTGCCTATTCTATCACCAAACATTTGCCTAACATGTATCAACCGTGCCAAGAAATCCATGCTGTGCGTGGTAACCAAAGGTGGAGTTCAAGTTTAGACACATATTTAACTTCACAGATCTAGAATGGCACCGCAGCAAAGGAAGGTAAAATAATTACAGAGAAAAAGCAATTCTTCAAACCATACGATGTCCTCGGACTGTGCAATGACAGAATGTAGCTGCTATTTGCAGAAGCATTGCATGCAAAACCAAAAGCAGAAAAACTGTGTGCACACGTATACAAGTGCAAGTAGAAAACACAAGGTTCAAGATCCCGAGTTCATTTTACCTTACAAATTCAAGGTATTGCTCTCGACTTTATAACTTACAACTTTTGCATCGATTTTGAGGTGTTTTTAAATAAAAAAGCTCCTGTCAAAGCCTCCTTGCTGCACACAATTCATCATATCGAGCCTTTAATAATGAAAAACAAAACTCAAAAATGCTAAATATTTGTGCCAACAGAGGACAGAAGGCCAACACAAATCACAAACCGTAAACATCAGCACTTGGTTTTTGGTGCCTGGCACCGGCTGCAGGACTTGAGGATGCTCCTCCCACGTTATGGCAACCTGCAGCAGAACCTTGCTACAGCACAAAGGAAAACAGCGAGCACGCATTTACATCTCAGCCCTTTTCTCAGAATATGAACCGCTGCTCCTGTAATTAACTGCAGATTGGCCCGCGCTACTCAGCGGCCGTTCCAGCTTCCTAATTAAATATGCTCTCACAGCCATAATACAAGTTCTGGGAACCCTTTGGCTGCAGAGCAGACTGCACAGGAGGGGACTGGAAGTCAAGAAAAGCTTCATTCAGCACCAAAACACTAACAAAAAAATGTTAACGTGCTCCAGGTTTTTTCCTAACTTGGTGACACCAACTGTGTCCCTTCCAGTATTTCTGTCCACCCTTCTGCTTGTTCCTCATATCAGATGTGCGTTCACTGCAGTCTGAATGCCAACCAAATGGACAAACAACCTGTCAACGTCTAAATACGTCCAGGTTTGTATCAAACCCTATTTGCTTTCCTTAAAGCCAGCAGAAGCAGCTGGATCAGAACTACACACACGAGTTCCACTATATCATGTCACATCTACTTGCTAGAAGAGAAAAACTCGAAATGCATGCTGTCTTCTGCTGACATGGGAAATCTCTGCTACATTTCAGGTTTCAAGCAAGCGAACAAAACACAAAAACACTCCTCCGTATACAGCAGCAAACAGCAGAGCATGCATGGAAGTGAAAACAAAACACACACAGCGTGATCCAGCACCTCCAGCTTGTCTCCCTGCTGTCTTTTGCCCCGTTCTCTCCCATGCCCGTAGTTCACATACATCCAAAGGACAAGGAAGTGAGAAAGAGAGGGAAAACCAAGGAGGAGGAAGGGAAAACAAATCCCAGCACATGGTTTTCACCACTACTCTGCTGAATCAACAGGGAGCAGAGCCCCAGATGGCGCGCTGGTGAGCACTGCACGAGTCAATGGAGCTATGTCAAACGATACCACTCAGCTGCATTATCTGCTGAGCTCCGTGTAAACAAACAGGAGCAGATTCCGAATATTTGTGAGAACACATCATGTTACTGTCTCCATATGTTTAAACATTTCAGTGGAAGATACATATGGACCACGCTTCCCACTCACTGTCATTCTTTCCCTCCTGTTCACCATTCCCCACATAGACCGCATCTTTTCAGGCCACTGTCAAAGCAATTCAGAGAGGAGTAAGGATACATTTTCATTGAAAACATTTTGTGCTCAGTTGCCATCTGCTTCTTTATCAGCCTCTAAATCCTCACACGTCTTTTCTGTGGTCTTTGGTTTCACACACTTGGAAGGCTGAAGTTCTCTTCCGTTGTATTTCGGAGCAGTCTACACGAGCTATTGTTTTTCACACCAAATTCACCTCTTAAAGCACACGCTTACGGTCCCAGTTCTCTCCACAAAGAGAATTTAAGCCCGTAATATTTTTTAAATCTAATTCTAAAGGTCTCTCATACACTTCAAACAACCACTTTGGTGGTTTTTACAGCTGGTACCTGATGGTGGATGCAGAACTGATAAATGATTAACATGCAGAGACCAAAAACCCTACAAACCCTACAGGTACATCAATCGCTGAGTGAGATGCAAGCAGCTTTCCATAAGTGCTCCCAGCAGTCACAACTGTTAGGAAAGAAAGCCGAAAAGATTCTTATTTACATGCCTGAGCACTACATTTTTACCTCTTCCATCTCTGCCTGTGCCTCAAAGCCCAACCATTCATGTAAACAACTCCAGTGCTCTTCTAGCTCAGGAGAGGTTTCTGTGTGGATCTGCAATAGAAATGAATGAAGTACAGCAGGCAAACTGGGTGCAGGTCACAGAGATCTCAGCATGCCAAACCCAACGCAGCCAGCAAAGCAAGGCTGCTGCCCAAGGGCACTCCAAGGTAAAGGGATGCACAGTGCACAGCCTCCAGGGAACACAGCTGGCAGACACTGCTGACACTTCAAGCCGAACCTTAAAAAAAAAAGAACCCTGAAAGGAGTTACAGCTTTGTAGCTTGTTCTATTGCACAGACGTCAATGGATTATTGTGAGTCAAACACAGCATATCCTTCCCTCTCTCCTCCCTCCACCCCCAACATTGTTCCTGCACAAGTAACACTGAAGGAAGCACAGCATTTTTCCTTTGTTTGTGAGCAAGAAAAAGAAGGAAAAAAACAACTTCCACTCAATGGCAACGCTAAACAAGAAGGCAGGCTACTTTAAAGTACTCAGTGTTCCCACACAACGTTACCCACCAACCTGATATCTTTCAGCGTAAAACCTACACAAGGACAAAAGAGATTTCATGTACACTCCTCCACAGATCCAGAACAAAGAAAAATAAAAAGGCATAAATGAACCCTGAATGATAGACAGCGTTTTCAGTTCAACGTTACTGTGACGCACAAGGAGAATGTCAGGGTTAAATTAAATACTACATGAGAAAATATCCCTGGAAAATAGCACAGGTCTCATGTCTGCACTGGTAGGAAAACACAGATAACAACACCCAGGCACTTCAAGTCCATTCTTCTATTCTTTTTCATGCCCTTGTAGTTTTGTACAGCAGAATCCTCTCCAGACCAGGAGTTCATTGCCAACACGTTCACGCAATGCAGAACAACAGACTAAAAGCTTCCTTCTGAACAACTGGGCATTTGCACTTCCCCTGGCTATCTCTGTAAGGGGACTGACTTTTGGATTGTGGTGTGGTTTTTTTTCATTAAGACCAACAGGTGGCAAATGGAAAGCCTTCCCCTCCCAAACTCCATAGCTTACCAAGGCTAGGAGATTAAATAGGTCCAATTTCTTCACTATTTATTTAACAGAACTTGGTAGCTTTTGTTACACTCTGCATGGTAAGATACCCTGAAGTTTAGAGCCTAAAACTATGCTGTTTTTGAAGCTTAATGCTCTTAATGAGCCTTTTAAGGCTATATTTCAATTCTTGCTTTCTTCTTCATGATCTCCCACAAAAGGAAGATTAAAGCATACACGGAAAGAACTACATTACTTACATACCTTCCTTAAAAGTGCTGTCATCACAGTTTAACTATGACCTCATCTTATTTAAACAGATCTCTTCTCATGTGCATTTGGGATCCAAATTATGTTAACATTCCCCTAGAAGTCAACAAGCTTTCCTTGCACGTTGTTTTTGCCTACTCCAAATAGCTACAGCACACAGCAGGAAAAGTATTCCATTAAACATACTCTAGTTACATCCATTCAAACCACTAAGGGCAAAGGAGGTTGCAAAGGAATCACCTATGACACTCTGCAGAGAACGGAGTTGCGTCCTCATGATGAAGACATAAATTTGGCTGCTGAAGCCTCACGACTCATAGCAGCACACGAACAAAGCAGAGCAGCTCACTTCCCTCACCTCAGACAAGTCACATGCCTACCAGTTAAGTGCGAGGGGTTTTCTTGTTTCAACACAAGCCTCATTTCCTGTACAAGTTACTAATAAAAATCACAGTCCTGTACGTGACTTCAGTCAGAGATATTTTTGCCACATGCTCAATGAAAGGGCCCCGACAAAGTGCTCCATTTAACTGAAAATGAGGCCTTTACCCACCTAACAACCACCTTCCCCAGACAAAGGCAGGCTGAACAGCCCTGGTTATGTTTCCCAGCATTAGAGCAGCTTTACTGAGGACAGTGTGTGGAACTTAGGAACCGTTCCTTCCAGCGACGGCCGCTTGTAATTAAGAACTGCTGACACCCCAGGGCTCAGCTTTCCTGAAGTTACAGGATGAACTCAAAAAGCCTGTCATGCAATCGTGTTATCTGAGTAAACTATGTATTTGTTTACTCTATTTTTAAAAAGTGGGAAGAGATCAGCTTGTGCTTTTGCTACTGATTGCTATCGGAAAAACAAAAACCCCGTCGTGCCAGATAACAAGAAAGCAGGCAAGGATCATTGCACTGAGAGTCACGATAGCCATCGACTCTTCAACACTACAGATTGTTCTGTAAAATATGATCTTAGTAAAAATGTTTACATACAGCATTTGCTATCACTGAAATTCCTCAAGGGTGGTGCCAGGGGAGGCAAAAGTCAAATGAAGTTAATTGCAAAGCTTCAGCACAGCAATGGGAGGCACACACAGCCACATGTGAAACATCACTTCAGCAAGGAGGAGACGGTACCTGAAAGCCATCTCCTGCTTAAGTCATCCACAGACACAGAAGTGGTTTCAACTTTGCTACAATGGCTCTGACTCTACACTGAAACGCTTGGAACTTCAGTAGCCCAGAAAGTTTGTGAGTTTTTGAGACTGGTTTTGTTTTGTTGCTGTTTTAATTGAGTGTGATGATCCTTTACTTGCTGATAGGAATTCATCTGTCTGGTAACTGGATAACATGTCATGTGGCCTACATACCAGAATAAAAGTTTAGGTTGTTAAAGAGCTTAAAATACAACCACAGAATTAAGCCTTTACTTCAGAAAGAGAGAACAAAAAGCACAAGTTCTTACTTTTCTGGCAGTGGTTGGTGGTCCAGCAGCGGTAGTTGTACTCGTTGTTAATAGAGGTCTTCTCACACAACGGTTTCTCCTCCATCGTTCCTGGACACAAGTCCCCACACTCCTTTGGTGGTTTATTTCCAACAATGTAGTTATTAGAAACCGCATCCAGGATGAGAGACCAGTCCACCGTGGAGAGGTAACACAGGTCAGAGTTCTTCTCAATCCGTATGGCCCCGCGGGTTATGTTCCGCAAGTTGTGAAGCCCGATCTCTTTCAGATTTGTCATTTCGAAGATAACCAAGGCATAGTTGTAGAAGAGGTTCCTCCCACGAATGACTGTGAGGTTGGGGAAGAGATCGCTGAGGCTTTCCAAGCCTGCCACACGGAACAGCAGCAAGTAGTCAGTTATGACAGTCAGCTTCGGGAAGCGGAAGTTGCGGTAATCCTCTGCTTTAGAGATGAGCAGAATCTGAAGGAAACCCTCAACTACCGTACAGTTCTCCAGACGTTTCAGCTCGTGGATATCATTGCGAATGTCAACGTTTGGCCCACAAACTGAAAACGTAGAAGACAGAAAAGGAAAGTTAGCAATAAAGCACTTTAAGACTTTTAAAGTTGTAATGCATGCAAGCTATTCCCATGGCCGTACGCTTTGCTGGGTGGTTATTTCGTTTTGTTTTGACTTAATAATTAGTCTGCAACGTTAAAATAGGAAATGAGTGTTTGGCTTACATCTACCCTGAATATTTACATCGTTTAACCCATCACTACGAGCACTACCAGCAGCAGCACAGAGCTGCAAGCCACGTCCTTCAGCAGACAAGGAAGCCTTGTTTTATTTACTGCTGTGGAAAAGAGAGCTGCAACAGACTGAGGAACACAAACTGAGTGCATCTGCGTGACCTGCTGCAAGTTAAAATCATTATATACGTGGGATCCGACCAGGGGTTCAGCCGCACAGCTCCCAAGAAGTAACACAGACAGGAACCCACTGGTCAGTGCATACTGAGTTTACCTCCTCCTTCCACCCCAGTCTTCACGATACATGGGCATAAAGGCAAACAACTGCTCAAATCGCTCTTCCTTCCAGAGTGACAGGGTAAACCAACCCAACTTCTCAATGGTAGCCTAGCCATAGACCAGCACCACCACCAGGACCACAGAAAGCGGCCAGCACAGCCTGCACTGCAACTGGGAGGAAAAGAAAGCACTTGGGCCTGCAATGCGTGGCATTCCCGTGTTTCTATGAGCCCAGTTTCACTGATTTTTGGCATCAAGACAAAAAAGTTCCTCTCAGAAACAGGATAAGTTTGTTTACAAGAACACACAGCATCACAGTGAGGAATTTCCCTTGGAAACATGAGATTGAACTCAATGCACTCTAGAAAACAATGGCCAAAAGGATTTTTCCCTAATAAGCCTATGTATTAGATCCTTCCACCTAATACATGCACCACAAGAAGAATTTTAAAGGCACTGGAAAAAAAAGCAATAATAATGCAATAATGAGACAAAACACACTTTGAAGTAAGACAAAGAACGATGGTGTGCAGAGAGCTGTTGTTCTTGGACTCCCTCTGACTTTGTCTTGCATGGAAATACAGATTCCCCAGAACAGATAATTAGTTGCTTTTAAGCAAACAAAGTCAAATGCCAATTTATTTGGGAAACCCAAAACTTAAATAAACCCCAAGCAATTTAATTTTGTGGAAAGGTTCTCTTCTTACACACGCTGGGCTTAATTGTTTTAACAACATCTTCTTCTCCGACGAGGAATAAGCCTCAACATAAACAATGAAGCCAAAAATTTTAATTCTAACCCTGACAAATGGTCCAGAGATTCAGAAACCACTCTGACAACCCAAAGCAGCCCTTCAGTCTTATCTAAAGCGAAGAACTTCAGCTAACAAAGGATCCGGAACACAAACAGGCTAAAATCACAGCAACGCTAATGTCCAGCAACAAATTCATACCATTCAACAAGGAATTAAAAGATGGATAATATGCCAAATCATTGCAGCAGATAAGGTCGTTACAGGCAAAATAAGAATGCCACTTTCTTGTTAGAGGGATGTTAAAAACAAAAAACCAACACAACAGGATGGGATCTCTGCTGACAAACAGTTGTTTTCTGTGCAAACTGTTACCGAATCTTCCTTCTGTAAAGATCTGAGCTGAAAGCAGAGGCTTTTTTAATGGGGGCTGCTGCACTGTAAGCAGCCACCACCAAGAAAGTTCATTGCCTAAACCTTAAAAACAAACCAACACATGAAACCTCGTGTATCTAGCAGAACACCTGGCCTTCAGGAGCAGCAAGGTGAGAAATTCCCATTTTAGTATATATTAACCACAGAAGAACTGCATCCTGCTGCATGGGGTAAGTGCCAAGGCTTTGACTTCAAGGAAAGGAAAACAGCAAGGTGAATGGGTTGGCACTGCTCAGCTTTCAAAACCAGACGGGAGAAAGGGAGCATACTAGATACCCAAGATCACAGCCATGCTAAGAGATGGACCAGTCACACGAGGCAAACACAACCCCAGCCCAGGTGAAGTTGTACCTACAAGCCAGTACCAGGTCTTGCTCTGATTGCCAAACCCCTCTTTTGCAGAAGTCATCTTTTCAAACAAACAGCTGGACTAGATGATCTCCAGAGGCCCCTTCCAAGCCCTACCACTCTGTGATCCCTCCAACCCAATCTCAAGAGGCAATGCCCTCTGCCTGAAGCACAGCCCACCAATACAGCGTATTTACAGCTGGGCAGTAGGCTTCTCTTGTGGAAAAAAGGCAAATTACAGCACATTATTTCTCCAATTCAACCGCTCCAGTTTCTGCCCCTGCCTCCTGGCAGGACAAGGTGAACAGTATGCTTCTTGTTATGGCAAAGCCGAAGCAGCAGAATTTATTTTACTGCCATAAAATTTTAGAAAGCTTAGCTGCTCCAAGCCCTTTATTTTGTTAAAGGAGTAAAATTTGCACTTGCGCTGACATTTTGTAGGCAAGGTTCCAGAGTGATGGGTTTAAAAACAGCTGAGTTACAATACCCTAAAGAACAATTTGTAAGAGAAATGGCAGCAACCATTAACTAAAGCATTATACGTCTGCTCCTGCGCCCGTTCTGCAGCTTGGCTTCACAAGTCATATTGGTTTTAGCTTTATGTTTGTCCCAGCTTGAAAGTTACTTAATATCAGACACTTAATGCTTTTATAAATCAATGAGATTCCTAGAACTTTATGGAAAAAGTATGCACTTCTTTACTCAGTTATGAAACCTCATCCCCTTAATACAGAGAAGGAAGAAGTCCAGTGGGCTCCAGCATAGGAACTGCCTTCAGATGAGAGTGCAGCTGATTTAAGATCTTATGAACACTCCTAACTGCAGAACTTATTAGTTTATCTAGGAAATTACGTCTTACAGACCTCAACGTATGTGATGAGAGCGGCAGAGCCCTAAAAGGGAGGTAGGACAAACACCTCGGTCTGTGCTAATATTTGGGAGAAATAGTTCCAATCAAAGCGGGTTTTTTTTTTTCCTCAGTTCGTTTAAAGTTCACGTTGTTCTCCAAAGTTAATTATACCACAATGCATCATCTTTTCTCACGTTTTTCTCATTGCCCTGAAAGGGATTTTATGAAAAACAAATTAATCAGAGCTCCAAGCGTACCACAATTTCCAGTTGGCAGCGTTGTGTTTTCTTTGGATCCCATTTTGCAAAAAGCATACGTGGACTTGCAGTACACTCTGGCCTGTCGGGCTGAACAGCACCTCAAATGTTCCTCAGAATATTTATTTTCCATTGAAGAGTTTTTGATATCCCAGCAGATATCCCATTCTTATGTATGACTGGTTCAGCTTGCTTCTGCTTCGTGCTCTGCTCTGAACTGGAAATTCACTACCATGCATTTACTTTGCTCACTACTCACTAACAGAAAAATAAAGAGGCAGCACACGTGCTTTCATCCTGCCCCAGCAGCTCTGGCTCTTGGGCAGATTACCAACAACCAGGAGAACTACCACGTCAGACTGGCTCCGTTTTCATTCAGCTGCATATAGACTTTCCACCCTTTCCTTAAGCTACATACCTTCTCTCAGATTTATTCTAAACTAAATCTCATTTTAGGTGGGAAACCACTTCTTGAAAGAAATGCTTATTTAAATAACAAGCAGCAACAGCTTCTTTACCCAGACACAAACACTTCTTTGGAGTTAACACGTCGGCACAGAAGCCCTGCACTCCAGCTCCTGCCCACACAGCTGGACAGGCATTGCTGCCATCTCCCAGTCTCCTGTAAGGAGAGGCTCAGACACACCATCCTTCAGCAGCCCACCGCAGAGCTGGGGCCTGCTGGGAGAGAAGCACATCTCTGAACAGCGCTGGTTCCCTACAGAGCCACTTCCTGCCCATCATGTGTTTTTCAATCTATGGCAGGTCTTTAACTAGAAGCCCAAAGCAGCTACTGAACGCAGCTGCAGTCCAGCAGTGCTCATCCCAGCTCCACACCATACAGTGTCCATTTCAAGGCGAACATCTCCGGTGTCACAGTCTCTTTCACTACAACAAAGAAGGAGCTTATTGTACCAGATAGATTTAGATCTGCATAATGCATAACGCTTTGCACACTGACATGTTTACTATATATTGGATTAACTCAATAGAGGGGCTTGACTGGCACCTTAAGAAAAAATAGACTCAAAAAAGATCTCGCAGACACTTGAGGGTTAAAGAAACACAGCTGATGACAGCATCTGAGCCTCCAGGTTACTCAAAACCGACCTGAGTCAGGTTACAGAAAAGGTACCAAGGCACAATAAGGCCCTTCAGCAGATTGAAAGGGAGCCTCTCTTCTACACAACTGTAATTGTTCAGAAGGGAAGCAAAGGATCAGTAGAAATGGAAAGGAAACGGTCTCAAAACATTATGCCTAGGAACAGTAATACCTGATCTTCATCTTTGCTCTTCCTGATACCTACCACGCTTGTTTTAATAAAGCCATCAGCACTGCCATACAGCCCTGACAAAGAGAACTGTTTTTATTTGGCCATCTCTGAAGAGCCCAGCAATGCAGCCAGGCCTGGCCATTCACACAGCCTATCCTATATCCTATTATATCCCATAATGCCACTCTGAAATGCATCAAGCATGTTGAGCCCAAGGAGGAACTCATCAGCAGCCACAATCTCCCTCCGAGCCCACGCGGGAAGGTTTCAGCATAGCTGCACCATCTGCAGATGCAGGGAGAAATGTTACTGCAGAAGTCTAAGGATTCTTTAATTGCATACTGTGTAAAGATGAAATTAAATGTGGAGTTCACAGAAATCAGTGGTTGGAGAGATTTCTTACGACACTTTACATTAAAACAGTCTTCCACCACCCACCACGCTCTCGGTTTTTGCCTTCGTAGTGACATTGTGAATGAAATATATATTTTAGTGCCTTTAATGTACTTACACAACCTCCCACAAAGTTTCTGTACTCTCTAAGCTCACCTATCCTGTATGTGTCACATCAATCACTTGTGCTCTTCCCAGGGAAGCCAGCTCCTCTATTACCTCTTGGGATGCCAGAAACAGTAACAAGGAACTAAACCTCTATCATGTGCTCGGAGCTGCCTTCCAAGCCATTCAACAAGGGTGCTTCCTCACTCCATTCACCACGTGAACCATCCAAGGTTTACCAAGTTCTCCCTGCATTGGGAGGGAGTCAAAAGGCACCCTCCGACCCAGTAACATCAACCACTTCAGGCCATAGTGAAACCAAGGCTCTTTATTTCTAATGCTCATACAACACTGCCATCTTTAGCTTGCAAAACATGAAAGCGATACTCAAACCCAAACAAAAACTAACTGTTTCCATTTGAATGCAAGTCTTGAGAGTGTTCTTGTTTACACATCTAAGCCCAGCTTTTTGTTCATTTAATTAGAAGTCAAGCTTTGAGGGCAAAGCTAGACCACAACCAACTTCTGAACGCTCAAGGGACTGGTGGTTATACTGCAATATAACCATCGGTTATCATCAATTAACCTTGTGCCTCTCATCATCCTATGGATTTCCTCTCTCCTACATTTGGAAGGAAAAAGTGGTATCAAAAGGCACAAATGAGATTTGGCCCAATAACCCATCAAACAGACTGGATTCCACAGACGTTCTCGTTATCTCCCACAGTCCCTAGAAAAACACACTCTATTTCAATTTGCTCCTCTACCAACTATATATTTCCAAGCCAATGGCCACTGTGTTACCAAACTGACAAGAACAAACCATTCACAGAAATAACACAGAGGACTATGACCCACATCACAGCTGAGAGCTGCCTTTCTGTGCCTGCCATTTCAGCTGTCACAGTCTGAAGGTGCCCCCAGCATTGCTGCTTCCCACTAACTTCCTCCAACTGCCCCCCATGAGCATACAAATACATTTCCAGAATAAATTACATTTCTGTCCCTCATCTCGCTTGCTTCCTCCATGCCAACATTTTACTTTGAATGTCAACAGGAACAGCAGCTTAGCAAAAATGGAGCCAACAGAACGAACTGAATCCCTATAATAATATTGATTGATGCCTTCTCCACACGGCTCACCAGAGCAAGTAGCTCTAGATTTAGCCGAGCTCACATGAAAGCATCCTCATGACAAAGTCATCCCCAAATTAATCCTCTCTCACTCCGGCTGCACTGACCCAGCACATCCCTCAGGGGCTCCTCTGAAGCCACATCTGTGAGCTCCTGCTACTGAAATAGCACGACGTGAGCGGCTCAGCTGGCACGGATTGCTGTTTGTTCTCGTGGGTACACAGGGCCAAAATGGAAGACATTCTGCAGTAATATCCAGGCGGCTGGGCTTGCATGGTGACACTTCACACCCTGACTATCAAACAACTCAGGGCAGCACCAAACCTTGAGCTCCACAACCCAGGTCAGAAAACACCTACAAGAATCTCTGCCATTCAGTAGAAGAGGAAAACAGCTAACTAACACAAAATCCACAGCAAAGTCCTTACCCACTATTGCCCTACGTGTGCCCAACACCAAGATCCACTGTTGGAGCATTACAGCTGACCTCCAAACTGGTGAAGTGACTGGGGGCTGTATGGAGCAACAGCTTAATGCAACTTCAGAACAACTCCCAAAACTACACAGCAACAATTAAGTCACAATACGGTTGAGTTTGCCAGCTTGTGAAAACACTGCCCAAGCCAAACAAACTAAAAATGCCTCCACAAGAGCAAGCAGGTAGAGCCCAGCTGACAAGACAAGCTTCACCCCTGTGAGAAGACAGACTTCAAACCTCTGCATTCCTTCCTGTCCTGCAGAACTGCCTCTCCAACAGCAGCACATAACAAAAAGCATCCCACTCTGTCCTAAATACACAATGGAGAAGGAAGTTGGTGGCATATTATGATCGATAACTACAAATGTTAAACTTTTTCCTTTTTTAGTTTTTTTAATGTGGTTTCTAATAACGTTTAAGCCCAATGCCAGCAGCTTCTGTCTAATTCCTGCTAACGCAGAAGTGGAAGACTAAAATTACAAGCTGTTTATAACACTGAATTTATGTTGCACAATCTGCCATGACAATAGAGCTTAGCAGAAACCGTCTCTCCTGGGGACAGTTCTTCCCCACCTTTAAAAAAATAACCGTGTGCATGATTTTCCTTATTTACCTTCAGAACAGCTGGCTACACATCCAAGTGAGTCAGCAGCTGACTGACGGAGCCTATGGGATGTTCGCACTTGGGATGCAGGGATAAGCAGGCGATTCTTACCGAAGAGAAGCCATCACATGGCTGGGCTCTGCAGCTCATGATTAAGGAGACCTTACTGTGCTGCTGTCCACACTTACCTCGGGAGCTGGCTTCTCCTTCATGTATTTTAGCACTTCTATTTTCCCTTTTCCAAAAGCCAACCAGTCGGTGCGGTCAGATCATTTAGAAACAAACTGCCAAAACATGACTGTGCCATTGTGTATAACTGCACCCAGCTTCTAACGGCCAGCAAAAGAATTTAACAGAGTCAGAAGTTGTGCTTAGCTACACCGGAATCCACAGCAAATGGCAAGTCTGACACCACTATTTATAACAGTATGTAATACACGACCCTACTATCAAACAGTAATAATCTCTCTTCGTTTCTCTGATGAAACAGAAATCCTACACGCTCTGACCTTCTGCAGAACCGTTTCTGTTTAACGAACCTAATCAAAATTCCCACCAGATCAGAGAAGCAAGATAATTCTTAAAAGCATCTAATTCACATGAGAAAAAGACAGAGCTATCAAACTTGATTTAAGAGGGCAGGGAGCCTTCCCAGCCCTCTCTTCACATGGCAGCAACACAGCTGAAATCACACAGGTCATGCTGGAACCTGTTTTTTCAAGGCAGTTAAAACATGACCAACTTGCACCCCCAAAAAAGGGCCTTAAAGGTATTAAATTACATACATGCAGGCACTGTGGGGCTTTCCAGTCATGAGCTAACTAGACTGAAAAAAGAACCTTCTCTCCAAATACATGGTAAAACATGTGGGTTGGCACCAGAGACAAAGTGACGAGTCTGGGGCTTATCAACTGCAAACTGTTGCACCAGAACCAAATTTAACAGTAATACAAACCCACATAGCTGTAGCAGTAGGAGTTCCCATGCAAACTCACTTTTCTGGATGCTTCTGACTTCATATTTATACACTGCCCAAGCCAGTGGACTTCCAACCCTACAAGTAGCTTCTAAACACTGCCTATAAGCACTGTGAACAACGTGCAAATTGTAATTCTAGTTAATAACGTGATGTAGGTATTTAATCAGCCTGCCTGTACCAAGTTCTTGTGCTTGGCAACTGCTCTCATGGTCACAAAGATGCTAAAACAAGAGCATCAGGTATCCTGGATGCTTGCAAAACCGCCAGCTTTGGGACCTTCCTTCACTGCCACCTGCAGCTGTGCTCTCTCATTCCAGAAGGTAAATCAAGGCCAGCCTTGGTTGAGAACTTCAGCTTCAGACCATCCCCGTGGTTATGTCTACTTCATACCTTGCATACACGACCCACTCCTAGTCACAGATAAAGCTGGAGAACGTGTCCTTCAGCAGTTTCGCTAGCTCCTTGCTACCACTTCTGCGTTCATTCTATTCATGCATAAGGTAAAGTAAGAATGAGAAGAAATGCGAGCTAGAACAAAAACAGCCACAAGGTGAAGGAGACAAAACCAACCGTTCTGTTCTTTCAGCAGAGTAGCTCTAACCAACACAACCCAAAACACTGACACTCTTACATAAACCAAGTTAATGACTTCAAGGGGTTTCTTGTTTTGAACTTACTGGCATTAGTTAGCTACTGAATGCTCATTTGTTGGTAACCACGTTTGCCATGCTCACTGCGTACTTCTGCTAAACCAAAAGATGAGTAATCTATTTACTCAGTACTAAACTTCTTTAACCAAAACTACAGAAGCAATGCAACAGCATGACCAGCTGTCCGTCCTATAACGTAAAGGAAGAACCTCCTTTCCACTGCATAAGCTGTGCCACGACAGCAGTCCCAAGAGTTTTCCTGCCTGCAGTTCCCTGCCTGCCTGAACAGCATCAAGCCATGCCAGCCCAACTGCGGGCAGGGGATGATGGTACCATGATGTTGGGTAATGGGAGCACCACAGCCATGCCAAAACACACCTCCATGGCAAAGCACTAACTCTGACCCGACAAAGGAAAACAACGAGGGAAAATAAAAACGTACATAAAAGCATTCCAAAGAAGAATCGGAAAAGCTCCCTTCCAGCTGCAGTGGGGATGACTGACTTGAAGGCAAACCCACAGGACAGCAGAGCTGACAGACAGCCCTCAGCCTCACCATGCTCACAGCTCCACCAGCTCCCACATTGTGAAAGAAAACCACAGTATTTGTGCAGGGCTGTTTGGTTCCACGGTAAGAAAACATATCTGAGCGGACTGCACTTTGCTTTACCACATACCAGCTCCACGAGGTAGTCCCCTTATTTTCTCTACAAACCAGCAATTTTGGGAACCAACAGATAGGTGCTAACCCACGCATCAGCCTGTGAAGGTCACACACAGTCACTACTGACTGTTTTTATGGACTGCTTTGGACACGGCAGCCCCCAAAAGGGGGTCTCGGTGCCTGGGATGGCAGCGCTGGGCAGCACTGCAGCCACCACCTCCCACAGGTACAAAAGCAGACCCGACTCCATCCCATCCCCACCTCCTTAACAGCTCAGGGTGAAAAACTCAGCTGCCCTTCCCTCTCTCTTTCCCAAGGTGCTGACCCACAACAAAAGGCAGCAAGGCTCTGTGCAACCCTGCATGAGGGCTGGTACAAAGTCAGGCATGCTCATGCACCAGCCACCCCAGTTCAGCAGCATCTCTGCACATCTCCCAGCAATCAGCCTCCACTGAGGCACAGCCAGGCACCAGGAAGTCAACACAGACATCTGCATTTGTTGCACAGGAGGGTAGTGGCAGGTAACCACCACTGAAGAGTCACACTTCAACCTCAGTTTGGATACCCAAAGTGAAGTTAAACCAAAGAGGAAATTAGGAGGCAGCAGAGATGAATCAGAACAGAACTTCTCCGTGCTGAAGCAGAGTCCCTTGGCAGTCACACCTGGGGAAGTGAGACAGGAGTGAGACCTATTAGAATATTGCATCAAAGAGCATAAAGGCAGCAAGCCAGCAGGTCAAGCAGGCTGCAGTCACACTGATCGGCACAAAGGGTGGTGTTTGATCTGAATGGAAAAGCCCATCTAGAGGGAGAAGTGAGGAAGGTACCTACAACACACAGGTCTGGAGTCCTGCACCTGGCTGCGTGCTCACCAAAAAACTTACTAATGAAGTGGAAAACATCAGACATGATAACCCCCCTGCCAAGGGGTTATTCCCCAAGGACAACTGATAATACCACACACACGTAGGTATGTGCTTTTTATCTCAACCTCTACTTGACCCAGTGGGAGCTGCAGACACTTTCTCCAAGTAATTCACATTCAAAGGAAGGCAAGGTGGGGAAAAACAAGTGGGAAGGATTTCATCTCTGTGCCCTTTCAGCCCATTTCCACCGACTGATACCAAAATCATCCAAGAGAAACAGCAGAGAACGCATCTGTATTACCTGGCCAACTCCCAGCTGTGCTATCAGTCCATACAAGTTACTGCCCTTCCTTCACTGCATTGAAAGCAAAGCATTTTTAGAGAATTCCCCCTGAAAGGCCTGAACAAATGCCATGACTTGCAGGATCTACTCTCTACAGCACTGAGCAAGAGTGAGAAGAAATGCAGACATCCCTCATCTATGGCTGCTTTTAAGTCTTGAAAAGTAACGAAGAATCGGTGTAAGAAAGGAAGAGGTCTGATCTTCAGACAGTACTTTGGTGAACCAGTAAACAAGTCCAGATGTTGCAGACACTAAAGGGTTAACTACATCCCTTATTCTCTGGGCTATTTCATCAGGTGATGCATTACAATCTTCTGCAGGGGCAAGGCGTTTTGGTTGTCTACAGCAAACAAACACAACATGTCCAGTGCTGAGGTGGCCTCCTCTGACATTCTCTCCCTCACTGTGCTCCAGCACAGATCAAACCTGCAGGGAACATCCTGCTCCTTAAGAAGAAACAGGAGCACGTTACTCTTGAGTGAACAGCAAACACCACTTCCTAATGCATCCTACTTTGTCAGCACAACAGTCTTACCATCGTTTCAAAGGAAAATGGCCATAATTGATTTTCCAAAACACAGCATTGCAAAAATATCGTGCATTTAATTGTTCTAACAAAGTGCTTTTATTATAGCAAATCACAACACGGATCCTAAAGGACAAAAAACAGGTTTGGGAGCTGCAGCTCCTCGCTACCACAGCCCTCCTGCAGCTCCCAGGGCCCTCATTACAACGCAGACAGCTCCTCTACATGCGCTGTTCCTTCCCAGCTCACTGTGCATGGAAGCAGCCATCCTACATCTCTAACAACCACCGCCCTGCCATGCTTCACCAAACTGCAACCACGCAGCTCAGCGTTGGGAGTCTGCAAGGTTCTTTACATCCTCTGCGAGTCACTTATTCCTCTGGTTGTTTACTTGCAAAAACCAGACCAACTGCATCAGCTTCTCTGACCGTACAAACCACACACCCAGCTCCTCAGAAACCCGGGAGAACTTTTTCCCCGTTTCTGTTTGCTCTCAGACAGCAGAACAACCATTCCTTTTCGCTCCTTCTCACTTTCCTGCAGCCCTCGGTACGGCAACGCTGGAAAAAGCTCAGATGGGCTTTCCAAGAAAAAGTGTGTTTTTCCCCCTCGGTCGGTTTCTGCACGGTGTATCTGAGCGCACATCAATGGCAAGCTTCAACGGTTTAAAAGTCACCCAATGGCCACAGGACGGAACGCAGCTTGCTTGCTTTCCTTCCAAATTACCACTTCAGAAAAAGGCCATAAAAATGCAATTCTGTGAGGGAAGCAATAAACAGAAAAGGGACACAACCCTACCTCACATCTCCTGCTCCTCCAGGTAACCAAGCTCAGTTTCCTCCTCATGAATCACTTTGAGGCTTCTTCACAGCCCCAAACCCAACTGAGAGCACTGTAAATCCTCCCTTCAGTTTCTTCCAGAAATCCCCCTTCAGCACAGTTTGCTCTCACATATGCAATGCAGGCAGCCCAGGAACCATTAAGTTACATTGGTACCAAAACATATTTTGCTAACAGAAAGTGAAAATATTAGTTACTATCTCAAAACAGCATGAATCCCATCCCATCACAAGAGGACAACGCCGCACAGTGACAGGGGGCAAGGATTTGTCAGAAGGTAACCACAAGAAATGACCATGATGCACCAGATGTTCTCCATCACAGCGCTGCTGCACCCTCTGTCACCATGCAGTCTGACGCTCATGTTGCAGCTGCTCTGCACAGTGAATGGCACCTGGAAGCAAAGGAATTTTGGGACAAAACCTGGACATCTGCAGCACAGTGAAGGCTAACAGGAAGGTTCACCTCAAGCCCCCATCAGCTCCTCCTGGCTGAACCCCCTTCCCCACCAGCCCTGCATGGGCCTGGTGTCCTGTCCCTGAGCCCTGTCCCACCAAGTGATGCTCACCCCAAGCTGCTGCCCCCCACACCTGTTCTCACAGGGACATCTCCATGCAGCACCCTGGGCAGCATCGAATTACTGCACAGAGTCACTTCCACATTCCACCCTCCAGCTTCCCCCCCCCACCAGGAGCCATGGGTTGCTCTCAGCTTTCACACTTCAGTAATTTTGGAATCAACAGGAAACAGAGATCAATTGTGATGGTACCAACCCTATAATGACTCACCACTCAGCTCCCCCAGCCTCCGAGAGATGCACAGCAGCAGACCCGGCAGGCACACAAGCTCCTTTCCAACCTTGTGATTCTATTCTATGATTCTACTCAATATACGCAGCCTGGCTGCCCACAGCTCCATGGTCAGGCTGCTGCAGAAAGCACCCCACCTGACCCCCCTCCCACCCCCTAAATGCAGCAGCTAATGGGTTTTCTTCTGAGTTTAACCCAGAAAAAAATAAGCAATAAAGTCACATTAAACTCATTCTACTCCGTTCCGTACCTGCAGATGCCTCAATCTGCATTACCTCCACCCCCCACGAGAGACAACCACCCTCCTGCTCTTCCCCTTAAGAAAATACTTCCAAATCATGGCGTTTCGTTCTGCTTACACAGCCACCAAGCCAAAAAAAAGCCATTTGCATGAAATTAAAAGTCAATAAGACCTGATTATTTCATTTACCAAAATAGAAAAGCGTTTCATACGAGCCACTTAAACGCATTCTTCTAAAAATAAGCTTCGCTACAAATCGAACGTGAAATTATAACAGCATATATTAGGGTAAATGCCTACTGTAATTTGAATAAAATAAAAATAGGAAGCATATAATTTACACAGAAAAAGCTGCGCTCCCTCCCAGACACGACAGCTCCTCGTGGCCCTCCCTTGTCCCACCCAGTCCAATGGATCCCATCCGTTGGTTGGTGTCACCCACTCCCAACACGACAAGATACGTCAGTGCCACACAGCCCCCGGGTGATGGGCAGATTTTGCTTCCCAAGGATGGAAAGAAATCATTCTTCCTGCGGGTGATTTTTTTAAGTCACATCTGTCCACCTCGACCAGTTTTTAATTAAAGCTCAAAACTCATCTCCCACATTTTAATTACAATCCCCTTTTCCGTCCAAATAGAAAAGGAATGCAGATGAGAAGCAATCTACCACAAAATCCACAATTCTGCCTCTTAGAAACGTGAAAATTGAGGATGTGAACAAACATCTTTGTCAGTTGTTTACGCAGACGTATCAAAATGACAAATGCTCTTTATTGGCAGGAAAAAAAGACAACAAAGAAGAGACGCACTGCCCATAAGAGCCATGTTATAAATCACGGTGTGCAACAGCTGGCGGTCAAAAAAACCCTGCTAGAGAATACAGGGAGCGGGCTGAGAGCTTCTTGTTCAAGACAGGAAAACCACCAACATGTTGGTGCACACAGCTGCAGCGCTGAGTCCCACATCCCAATTCTCTCGCCCTCGTACAATGCGATGCACTGCAGACAAAGTTAAACACGAAGTCACCGATAGCAGCAGCACCGCCGGCACAGCAGTGAGCGCATACCTGCCCTGCTCTGATGCACAGTGACAGACCTGGAGGCCCAGGAGGGACAGCCTAGCAGCTCACTGAAAGCCTATCTCCAGCCGTGGCATTTTTAACTTCCTGGGTTATTTTTAAATATCAGAGAGATGAAAGAATCAAGAGCAGAGATTGCATCTGTTGCCACCACAATTTAACCACAGTCCATGTATTTATACAGTGGAATCTCCAAAATAACACTGCATCTGTTAAGATGACGGTGTTTTTCCATGGGCACTGGGCTGCATTACAGGGGAGTTACTCTGAAGCAGTGGCTTTTGAAGTGCTGATTGTGATCCACCCCGAATTCCTTCTGTAATCTTCTCCAAACCTGCTGAATTGTGAAGCTGCTGTTTCTCAGACTGGCCGGGGAACAACAAAACCCAAGGCAGCTCTTCAGCAGGCAGCGCAGCCTCACAGTGAATGCAATGTGTTTGTTTAAACAGTGGACTACTAAAAGAGAAGCACAGGATAGAAACCACGTGAAAACAGATGTCCACCCCACATGTATTTCTGCTGAAGTCCAGAACCGCTGCCTGAACACACACCGCACCGCGGTGCATCTCCTTCCTCCTCACTCCTGCTGCTATCAGATGAACCGACCTGCAGGGACCCCCACTCACTGCTGGTGGAGCTTCTGCCACTCCTTGGAAGCACTGCCCATCAGAGCACAGAGAAGCTCAAATTTACAAAGGGGGTCTCGGAAGCTAATTCATGAATTCAATACACAGAACGTAGCCTTTGTTAAGGTGCAACATCAGTGAGAGAGTCTGAGTGCAGAACCAGCCTACTCCAACCAGACAGAAATCCCGGGATTTCATTAGTGCACACCAGAACCAAAACAAAAAGCAGAACCTTCTGTCACCGCCAGCCTTCAGAGCCACGGTGCCAAACAAGCCAAGGCTCAAACTCAGAACAACAGCAGTGCTTTTCTTACAGCCTATCCCTGCCACTGTGCAGTGACACCTGCACGCACACCCTGCACCACGGCTGCAGCCACTGGCTGAGCTTCAAGGGAACACCAACACAACCTGCACAAACAGCACCTCTATATCCAGGTAAGTGAGGAGCAGGGCCTGCACACCTGTGAACTTTGGGCATCCTCCTCCAAGTTCTACTGGTTTGCAACGTATCTTCCCCTAGCGTCCAAAGAAGCACAAGCACATGTATGAACAGCAGTGGATGTGTATCCCACAGCTCACCTGGGCAGGCATTCTGCCTGCACTTCCCAGGAAGTGTCACACATGTATCCCCAGACAAAATGCACACAGAGCCACCTGAGGCAGCCTGGCAATAACAGCCCATAACTCTGTGCGTATTTTGGGGAGCACACCACATCCCCAGTGCTGTACATGAAGTTTGAATACAGCAGTAACAATCAAATAATACAAACAGTTCCTGCAGTGGCAAGGAACAGAGGGGACAGGCTGCACAAGAAAGCCATTTCCAAATGATCCTAACACTACAGCCCAAGCATTCCCCTGCGAGCAGCAAATAACGAGGAAACCACTCCAGTGAGATCCAGGAATAAAGCCCTACTGCAGCCCAAGCCAACTCCCTGAGAAGTTTGCTTCCAGCAGCTGTCACCAGGCACCAGTCCAAACACCGCACCTGAGTAAGGCTGGAGATGCCCATTAGTCCCTGTCAGACTGTCCCCCTCCAGAAAAGCCTGTTTTTTGATGGCCACTCCATCACACAGAAAGCACCAAGATACGCATAGATTATGGCAGTAAAATTTAAACACCGAGCTGCTTGTCCATGAAACAAACACACCAGCACCACATCAGTTTGCTTAGAGAAGACATTTTCACACCCGAGACATCTGAGACCCTCTTCCCCCACCAAACACCTTCCCTAACACAGCAGTGCAGCTCTTACCAAGCTTCCCTGCGTGTCCAAACCTGGAAGCATTCTCAGGCTGACTGCAATGCTCCAAACCACAGCAGTTACATGAGAGACTTCAGAAAGTGCATTATCCCAGCTCTGCTCCATGCATGCTCCCTCCTCACATCAAGCCGTTTATTTTCAACCTGTCGGGCAAACTCGTAGCACCATGGATAGTTTGAAAAAGAATCTGCACAGACCAAGCTTATAAGACCAGCATCAGGTGTGGTCCCCGCCATCCAGGCACCGTGCACTGCAATGAGCACACAAGGATCGAGAACTGCTCCAACGTGAATTCATTTTGTGCATTCTGAACTTGAAAAAAACTGCCCTTTACTTTCTCCAATCCAACCCTCTGCTATCGGAACACAACTGCCTAAGCAACCAACTAAATGAGGAACGTGCCAATTAGTGATCTGTTCCTACCAAACGAAAAACTATGAAGCTTCTGGAAGCACTCAGTAAAAATGAACGACACCCGATCTGCCACACCATAAAAACAACCCAACTCCAAAACAACACTGCATAAAGTTCCCCTCCAACAAGAGCTGCAGGCTGTCACTGTTTGCCCATCACGTTCACACACTGCTCAGCCCATAGGGGAAAGGGCAGCAGCAGGCAGTGCAGGAGGAGCCCACCTGCAAGGAGAAAGTGCTTCCACCTGAGCTCAGCTCACACCAAGTCAACAGCGCTATCTTTACAGCGTAATGGCCCCAATAACAGCCTGCAGATAACGCTCTCCTGCCCGGTCACACACGCTGTGCTGGCAGCACAGTCAGCTCCTCACACCACTGGACTGCAGAAGCTCAGCACACCCCTATTTAATGTACCACTGCAGCAAAGCACATACATGGACAACTCACCAGTTTCCTGCTTAAGAAGCCTCTTGTCTTCAGCAACAATTTTAATGTGAATCATTCCTCCAAATTATTATTAAAATGATTTTGTGCAGCTTTAAGAGCCAACAGTTGTTGTTCCAAAGTGCGTCTCAGCACGTGCAGAGAACATCCCCATCACTTCACTGGGGTCAGATCTCATCTCGCTCGGGAAGTCCAAGCACTCAGTTACCTCACAGACCTCCATGGCACCATTGGAACTCATACAGGCTTCTTTCTGCTCCTGCCCACTAAGCAAGGAGCAAAGCATCAGGACTTGCACAACTCTGGGTACATCCATGTCAGTCCAGAAAGTAGTACTGCATTAAAGCTTACAAGCCAGCTGCAAACGGAACTGTAAACTACATTAACAACGTTGCATCTCACACTTGATTTTCAACAAATTCTGAACAATTTCATTTTAAAAATCAACAGCAACACTCCCTTACACTGACAGTGAAGGAGCAATTGGTGTCTTGAAAGAAATCCTGAAGGAACTGCTCATATTTGGCACTTGCAGAGGTTGGAAAGGAAAGCTTCCCTGATAATCACCAGTTAAACCTTCACAACCCACTGCCATGCCAACAGCAGCTCTGCAGGAATGCATCTCCTTCATTAATGAATAAGCCAAACTGTTTGCAAGTTCCTGCAGCAAAACAACCCCTGTGCAAAGGACAGAGCCTGTTTGGGGGCTTGGGGAACCATTGCTGCAGAGTGTGAGCACAAGGAGGAATGAGCACGGTATGCAGCTCCTCACTCGGCTGTCCTCAAGCGTGGTCTCAGACAGTTCTGGACACAACAAAGATAAATATAGCACTACAGAAACCAGCCCAGATTGTACCTGTCATGACTTGGCTACGAGGAAGAACCAGGCTGGCCAACAACCACAGCGTGTCTCCGGCAACTGCTGTGTGCCGAGTCCTGTGTTAGTGCAATATGAACATTCTGAAGCCATTCTTTTTAAAGCAGCTTCCATAAATCATAAAAACTAATCCAACTATCCTACACAAAGAAGCTGTCTATACAATTTACAGTGATAGAAAAATTACACACGTCAAATATACCCAAATACTAAAACAGTATTTCTGCCTTTCAAACACATCACTGCACTCCCGAAGTCTCTCTGAGCACAGCACTCCCAGGAGTGGCACGTTCCACTTCCATCGAAGCCCCAAAACCTTCAAAAGTCACGTATCAGAACGAACTGAAGGAAACTAGAAGTACCAAACTGGAGTTATGAGACACAGAGACCATTACTTGTACCTCAGCATCCTGACATTCACCAACACGTACCATAGCCACCGAGAACAAACTGCAGCTGATCCATCCCACGTGCACAAACATGCGTGCACACACGATCCCCAATGAGACAGCCTCACGCTAGAGCTCCAGTAAGAACTGATGCAAGTCCAGTGTGAAGATTGAAGAACACTTGATGAAAGCTATCACTGCTGCCCAGCTATCACCTTTTAAGAAGAGGGAAAACCATTCATTTCACTGTAGTCACTCCCTTCTGCCATACTGAGCCACCCTGCAGCCCCTCACTGCTCCCACCACAACATGAACCAAGCACAGCTTCCCTCCCTTCAAACACAGAGGGGTATTTCTCCCAAACACTGGCTCAGCCTTGACTCTTCTCATAGTCACCTTCCATCCACACCCATTCCTCGGCTTTCTCACATTCTTAATGCATTTTGCCCAACATTGGCCAAGTCATTTCCTTACCCCTCTGGTTTCTGACTCACACAGGCCTTTGCTCCAGTTCAGAGCACACAACCTGAGCCCAGCACTCCCTCCTACAGCCGCAGTGACCACTGCTGCCCAGCAGCTTTCCACCCCCACTGCTCCACACCCAGCTGCTCCTCCACCGCCAGCATTCCCTGCTTGCAGCCGCAGCTCCAGGAGCTTCTCAGCTCCGTCCAACAACATCCACTGACCAAAAGGCGCACACAGAGGTGCTGATGTGAAGCCAGGTGTGCATAATGCTGGCACCGGGAGGGCAGGAGGGTTTTAGTAGGCAGCTTGGGATAGAGATTAAGCATACAACATGAGCTGCTGCTTATTAGCATCAGAAATACAAAGCACGGACCGGTTAGACAAACAAAAGCTCATAGAAAGGTGAGCAGATCCACTCAGTCTGAACTATGATTAATAACTGAATCCATTTATTCTAAATCCTCACACCATTCCCCCCTCAGACACCCCTCAAGCACAGCCCACATGAGAGCAAAGCTCAAAGCCCTCCGTGCTCAAGGCACGAAAGGAAGAAAACACTGAAGTTAAGCTGCATCCCAAACCCATCCTTGGATGGAAGAGCCCCCAGCAGTGCAGCCCTGCACGCCAAAGGCACTGTGACACGGCACGAGGGCCTCGTTACTTTGACGCTGTTCTAAGCAAGTCTCAAACTCGTACCGTCTGGTAGCATCTCCTCCACCCAGATGCACACCACTGAGGCTACCTGCATTTTTCAGAGCCCTCTGTCTCCAAACCAAGAACAGATTTCACATCATTTGGCATCAAAAAGATGGGCTTCCCCCTCCTGTTGCAACTCCTTTGTATTCCTATTTAGGAATGCTGTGCTTGTTTGACCGAAAATGGAAGCGCCTTTTAGCTACGACACAGTATATATGAAAAACAAATAAAAATTCAGATTAATCTTCCTTCCACTGCTGCAGAGAGAGAAGAATATGAAGAGATGCAAAACATCTGCTCTGGAGATCGTTTTTCCCCCTAACAGCAAAATTCTTTGGGCAATAAGTGGTGAAAACAAAAGCCATTAAAGTGCAAACTACAAAGGCGATCGATCAGAGGCAGCGCCCGGCCAGGACGAGTTCCTCAGCAAATCTCCCCACACGTAAACACGGAGATCAGTAGGAGATATTTCATTGGGGAGGTTCTTAATTGGGTCGTTTCAGTTAAATGGCAACGGCAAACGCTCGGCAGGACTGGAAGCCAACATCCCAACCCTTTGTGCCCGATTTTATGGCAGGAGTTGGGCAAATGCTTTGGCTTGGAGGCAGCGCAGGAGAACCGCAGGGCGCACCGCATCTCCTCGGTCCCTGTTTTCCCCACGCGGGCTGATCCCGCTTAAGCCCTTCCCTGAAGAAGGGCACGGGGGTTTTTGTTTTCAAGCCTGCGGATTAACGCTGCCTCTCGGAACGGCTCTGGGCAGCAGGGCTGCAGTTCCCAGCCCGGCCGCCCGCACCAGCCCAACTTGGGCCTCATTTGCAAGGAGTTAATTGGCATTCGCCGCCTAATGAAACGCGGCGTTACTCAACAAGCGTTACACACTCCGTCTACACGCATCTTGCTCAAACACCGGGTCGTTTTAGCCTCGTCGTCAGCGCAGCCAAGGAACTTCCCCTTCAACCCGAATCCACCGCTACCACAGAAGCTCCGCAGCTCCCCAAAGCTCGCCCTTCCATCCCCACGGCAACACGCGGCTCTCCCAAAGCGAGGCACGCGAGGTCCGCGCTGAAAAACACACACAGCGGATTAAGCCGAAGCACCAAAACACAGGAAACGAGCTCGGCTCTGCGGGCGGAGAGAAGAGCCGGAGCAGCCCGTAAAGCGATGGGGCTCCCCGTACGGCTCCTCGGGAAACCAGGGGCGGCCAACCTGATGCCCGAGGAGCTCAGTGCGGGCGCTGCGCGCACCCGAACGCGGCCCGGGCTGCTGTGAGCGCCGGCGGGCGTCCCCCACATTTACACACACGGAGGAAGCCGCTCGCTACCAAAAAAAATATTCCCCCGTTACTACGCGGCTCTTCCGGCCATCCGACGTCTCCGTACGAGCGCGGCGCACCGAGCCGAGCGCTCACGAAGGAAAACGAAGCCCACCGCCTTCGTTCCGAGCCCCGAGCAGAACGAGCCCCTTCCCCGGCGCCGTGCCGGGCAGCAAAGCAGCGCGCAGCCGGCAGGAACGCTCCGCTCGCCGCGGCAGGTTACTGTGCACAGCGCTGACAAACATCGACCTCCTTCCCGGCCCGGCAGCTCCTGCCACGCGGCCCCACGCCCCGCCAGGTGCGGGACACAAAGGCGGGCGGCAGCCGGGGGGGCTGCGGGCCGAGAAGAGCCGCGCCGGGCAATGGGGGACCCGCACAGCCGCACGTCTCCGTAGCGGCAGCCGCAGCGGAGCCGCCCCCCGCACGTCGCCATCACCTCGTGGTCCCTCACGGTGTCCTCGCGCACCTTGGAGTCCCCCAACGCCACGCCGTCACCTCGCGGCCCCGCACGCAACCGCGGCACCCCCACGGACCCCGCGGCCCTCGCAGCACCCCGACACCGCCGCCCCCTGCAGCCCCGCAGTACTCACTTTCCCCATTTGTCGGCCACAGGCAGAGCGCGGCGAAGGCGAGCAGCAACCCCCAGAAGACGGCGAGGGACCCTCCTCCGGCGCCAGACTTCATTCCTCTTTTTTTAGTTGGAAAAAATCCCCTTTTCCGGAAAAAAAAAAAAAAAAAAAAAAAAAAAAGGAAAAAAAAAAAAATCCAAAAAAGAACGACGGAGTCCCGGACGGCTCGCTGTCCTCTGCTGCCCTACAGATAACAACGACGGAGGGCCGAGAAGCGAACGCCCCACGCCGCCTCTCGGAGCGACGAACCGCAGCGGATCACCGATCTCCCGGAGGCGGCGGCGCACCAACGGCGGCAGCGCGGCGCGCAGCCCCGCGGCGGAGCGGCCGCGTCCCCTCAGCGCCGCTGCCCGGAGCCCGCGGGCCGTGAGCGGGGCCGGCGCTCGGCATCCTCAGCCTCCATTTTCCAGCACCGCACACACACACACAGAGCTGGGAGGGCTGCGGGGGAGGCGGGGGGGCGGCCCAGACAATCTGATTACAAAACAACAACAGCGGCGCGCCCGGCCCTGCGCGCGGGGACGGGGCTGCCCCGCCGGGTCCCCCCTCCGCCCTCCGAGAGGCGCGGCCGCACCGCACCGCCGCGGGGATGGGGCTCGGCTCGGCACGGCTCCCCCCGCTACGCCGCCTCTTCTCGGCGCCGCCGCCTTCTCTCTCAAAATCAAAATAACGAGGAGAATAAAAAATACGAAAGCGTAGCTTACAAAAATAACACCGCGGGGGACGCGGGGCGGCTCAGCAGCTCAGCACCCCGCCGGTTCCCCCCGCGGCCCGGCCCCGCGCATCCCTCCGAGCCGCCGAGCCATGGCGGGGGCGGGGGGGGCCGGTCGGCAGCGCGGAGCCTCCCGGAGCCGCTCCGTAAATCTTCGCCTCCTCTCGCTCTTTTTTCCCCCCCTTCCTCTCGGGGTGCGCGCGGCGCCGGGCTGGGGGTGGGGAGCGCCGGGAGGGGCGCGGGGCGCTGAAGGTCACAGCCCCGCAACGCGCGGAGGGTCCGCGTTCCTCAGTGGGTTGGGTGAGGGGGGGGGGGGGGGGGTCGCGCCGCCGCCGCTCCTCGCGCTTAAAGCTCCGCTCTCAGCCGCGCTCCCCTCCGGTTCCTCCCGCTCCGCTCCGGTAAACAACCGCCCGACGCTCCGCTCCGCCGCGCCCGACGCTCCGCTTCTCCCTCTGCGGCCGCGCGGGGACGGGGCTCGCGCCCGCCTTGCTGCTGCCTGCTGCCTCCGCGCGCGCGCACGCGCCCTCGCCGCTCGCAGAGCGCGCTCCCGCAGCACGCCGCCGCCCCCCCTCCCCTTCCCGCTCCCCTCGCCCAGGCGGCGGCGGCGGGGCGCGAGCGGGCGCGAGGCAAAAGGCGGAGCGCGGTGCACGGAGCGGAGCCGGGAGGGGCGGGGCGGGGCGGGAGGGAACCAGGTCGGATGGGTGGGAAGTGAATGAATGAATGAAACGGGTGGAACGGGATAAACACGGAATAAACACAGCGCCGTGCGACGGCATAAACGGAACGGGATGGAAAATGAAGTAAAATGAAGTAAAATGAAGTAAAATAAAATAAAATAAAATAAAATAAAATAAAATAAAATAAAATAAAATAAAATGCCTGAGTTAGGTGGAGAAAGAAGCGCCCAGTTTCCATTTTCACACCACGGTCGCTTACTGGCTGCTTTCAGTCCCTCCAGACACATGGTGGGAGTGCAGGCTGAGGGCCGGCGGGGTGCAGGGAGCAGGCTTTCTCCCCGATCCCCATTGCCATCCCTGTGTTTGCACCCCGCGGTGCTGCCAGGCAGGTGGATGGACACACCCAAGCAGGTTGGACTGGGGGTTTCATTAAGGAAGGTTCAGATCTGACATCATTAATGCAAGTGCTCCCGCAGTTCCTCCATCTGCTTTTCCACCCTCCCAGAGGGCTGCAGCCAGGCTGCAGGGTGGGCGCAGAAGGGGCTGTGAGGATGCTCGGAGGCTGGAACATCTCTCCTATGGGGATGGGCTGAGAGCTGAAGTGTTCAGCTCGGGGAGAGAGGGCTCCGGGGAGATCAAACTGCAGCCTTCCAGCACATAGAGGGGCTCATATACAGGAGGGAGACCAACTCTGTGTGCGGTCTGATAGCGGCACGGAATGGGGGATGGCAAATTTTGCTGCATACAGCTGTGCCCAGTTCTGGCACTGGATGTGGGCAGAACAAGTGTCCCTTCTGTGCACGTCGTGGCATTGATGCACACACACTGTAATGCGTAACTTACAGATTAATGTGTTGTTGTGTTAAGGCAGAGCTGAAGTGGGAACGGAGTGTCCATCATTCATCACCCTGCTGTCATAAAGAACTTCTATTACTGTCAAAGAGCCATTCTTTCATTGCTCTGACAAATAGGGCAAGCCGTGGACAAGCACGCCGTACTGGATGCTGTGCAGAGAACAAAAAGTTGTGCTTACAGTGTCTCAAAAACACCATCCAGAGTTGTTGGAGCAGAGCTTCCTTCTGGAACCTGACAAACTATTTTAAAAGGAGAAAAAAAAATACACCCTAACAAAGTGAGGATATCAGCACAGGGTTGGATCCATCCCAATGGTGGTGCCATTGTGATGTGCAGTGCCAATGTGATGGTAGCTCCTCAGTGGGGATGGTGTGTCTGGATGCTGCCAGGACACCTGCAGCTGACCCAGTGCATCTGTATGGTGCCTTCTGCTGCAACCTGAGCAAAATACAGGTCGTTTTATAGAACAGTGCAGTGGTGCTTCACCATGGAATGCACTTCCTTGTTGACGCTGCATGCACCTGTTTTATCTACAGACCTGCTCAAAGGAGGTTGGTGTGAATCATGAGGAGTGTTTGGTTACTGGGAATCCATGTATGGCATCCTGTCCCAGGCTGAACAACACCGACTGTAAGTACAGATTGAACGTGGCTCTTCGGATGGAGATGATTAAAATGTTTTATTGGGATTTCATCAAAAGGGAGTAAAGCTGACTGGATACAAACATCCCCAGCTCAAAAGGGAAATGTTTTGTCCATCAGATTACATGAGGTGGTCGACGTGCAAAGCCCCTGTAGGTCGCAATATCTGCGAGTCCCTCTACGTACATCAAGAGTGTGTCAGGAGAGCACTTCCCAATGCAGTCATCGCCATCTGCAATCTATGCTGCTGACGTGCTTTGCCAGCTGCTGTCCTTCCCCTAGCGCTGGGCACCCCTTCCCATCTCCGGCCGCCCCACCGCACACAGCTGGGGCTGTCACTGACCTCTCGCTGTTCTACAAACTGTTTTAAAATGACAGAAGTTTGGCTCGATGTGTTGCACACCCAGACTTGTGCAAAATCTTCCCCTGCTTGCTTTTTGCTCATGAAGCGTACGCGATAACTTCCAGCAGCAGAAGTGGCCTTCTCCCTGCTCTCCCTGCCTGTGTCCCGCTGCTTCCACACTCGTTCCCTCTCTGCTTGCACCAGGCTTCATGCTTCCTTTTCCCATTGCCGGTTTACGGTCCTTGAGACAGGCAGATGGACAGAAAGGAACTCTGAGTGCACACACATTTCACCCTCCGGGGCGCGGTGCAGAATGCCACCAGCATACCTGTGTCCTGTCAGAGCTCCTCTTAAGTGGAAAATGCAGGAAGTGCGGTGGTGGGGATGAAACGATGCGGTTAAATCAGCCGCTGACCCCGGTCTCTCAAAACATGTATCTGCCCAAGGCAAATATCCTCAGCCATATTTTAACTTAAACACCAGCCTCACCACTGCCTTCTGGGGCCACCACTGGGGAGAAAGAGGCCTCACTATTTTCCCTGCCCCAGTGCTCTCTCTCGGCACAGGCCTGGCTAGACTTTATTTTGGCTTCCGCACCGCTCTCAGGGCAGGCTGACCTTCCTGCCAGATGCCGGCTTGTCACAACCTGTAACACCCCTGCACTTTGCTAGTGCTGCCCTTCACCTGCTGCTCAGAGCACGCACCACCTCCCTTTTCCACCTCCCCATTTGGCCAGCCTTTCCCAGACTTGTTTCAGGTTGAACATTTCCTTGTGCTCTGCCCAATATGTGCCGTTCACCTGCACATGGACACATACATTGTTCCTTTTCCCCACTAAACATCCATTTACAAACTGAGTGAGTCTGACAAGAAACCCTTCCATGTTATGCAAAAAGCTCGTTGCCTATTTATTTCCTTATTCACCACTTTTTGTGCTGATGCGAATTGTACCAAGTACCAGCGATCTCCACAAGTTCCCATCTGCAAGGAACTGTGGCTTCCCATTTGCACAGGGACAGGAATGGAGACAGGGATGGAGACAAGGATGGGGACAGGGACAGTCTGGCTGCGGTGCCCACGGTGTCTGTAGAGCCCCTCCACCACCATTTGCTACTCCAGATCTGCAGCACAGGGCAGGATGCAGGTAGATCACGCAGCAGGGATTTCTAATTCTCCCGGCCCTGATACGGCTACAGACAGTGGTCCAAAATTGCTCCCTTCTGGAGCAAATAAAAAGTGAAGGGAAGAAAGGACATTGTTTATCTCTTCTTTCCCACACACCTCCCTCCTTCAAACAAGGAGGTATGCCATTACGTGGACGATTTAGGGGCAGCAGCCGTGCAGGCATAACTCTAAAATTCATGTTTTAATAACAACAATAATAAGCACACAACAGCATTTATAACCCTAGTTACAGGCCTGGGATATCATATCCATAGCAACCGCAGCGAGTGCTGGATGCCATATATTTAGAGTTCCCGTGCACCTGCCTAAAATAGCCACCAATAAATTATGCTGATGTTTGTGCCCTTCTGACAGCATTCTAACAGGCTGCCGGTGTGCTGCGAAACCGCTTTGTGAGGGGAATCTCACTTTGGTACCAAGTGTCTCACAGTGGCCTCCTCTTTTGTGTTTCCCAACGCACCAAGTGATTATCAGCACGGAGGGGAGCATGGCGGCAGCAGGCAGAGCTCAACCAGCAAGAGGGGAGCGGGATCAGACTTCAACCATAGGCCTTGCACATCCCACCTGGTGCCCCATTCATTCACTGGAGGGCAGATTCTGCAGCCTCTGTGATGGGAAGGAAGAAAAGCGGGTGCAGGTTGGCCCCAGTTCTTCATCCCTTCTACCTACAGGAGAATTGCAAGGACCACGGGTGCTGCAGGGGTCACTTTGTTTTGAACCTCAAGTGTATGCTTGTTGCTTTAAAACTGATTTCATACTGAACTTGTTTCTCTGTGTACTTGTGTTTGACCCCAGAAGGGATGGGAGCATTCATTCTAGTTCAACAGAATGTAGAATGGAACCCAAAACAAAGTCAGTAGTGGATTATGTGTGTTGTAATTCTTCACTGGTACCAAATCTCTGGTAGAGTCCTGTGCAGAATAAAAAGACCTAAGTATTACAGGTGCGTGATGCATATAACGTATATTTTAAGTTTTAATTTCTTCATGTTTCCGTTCATTTGATGACATGCAAGCATCAATACACTCCTTCAAGTCCAGTGAAATCCAAACTCTCTTGCATTTGCAAGAAGAAAGAAAAATGGTTTCGCTCCCTTGTGTCTTTTCTTTAAGAAGACTGTGGAAGAACACAGCCTTACAATGAAGAAACTGGATCCCCAGCACTAAGAAGTTGCTGAAGGAAAAGAAAGTCCTGACATTCTGTTGGAACAGGAATTTGGTCCTCGGGTGAAAGACAGGGCTGTGCCTACTGTTATTTGTTGTTGTTTTCCTGAGGTGGTTAAACTATTGTTAGATATTAGGGTAAAATAATATTCATCTCTGAAAGGCTGAACGTACATTCAATAACACCAAAAGTGCTTTAAAGCAGTTGGAACATATTTCCAGATGGTTTGGGAATGTGTAAATATTAGCACATTCTGAGGGCAGGTTTTAAAAGGCCCTTCAAACTTGGTAGGCTGTGACATCAGCTTTCCCCTAACTCACCCTCAGCGCGTTGGTTCATGCGTGGGCACTGCATGGGGTGAGATGGATGCCCTGCAGAGGTTCAATGGCAGCAGAAGGAATATGGCTGTGAAGACAGAGGAGACAGAGAGAAGGATGTTAATCGCCAGGAGCTTGGGAAAGAAATTTCCAGGCATCCACTTCCAGGCTGTGCCAAACAAGAGAGACTTCAGCTTTCCTGTCAGAGCCACCTCTCCCTGGCGCCGTGCTGCCCTTTCCCTTTGTCCCACTCACTGCCCTCGTTCTTCACACCACATATCAGTGCCCAGAGCAGGCACACTGCCCACACTGCAAGGCAGGGATGTCCTTCCCAGCACATTGTTTGGAGACCTGCAGTCCATTCCAAGGCAGGGGTATGGTGGGCTGCTGCGCCGTGTGGCCCTGAGTGGGATTCACACCACAAACATCAACATCAACCATTATCACAGCCCAGGTCAGCTCGGAGTGCAGCTCGTGGATCTGGTGCTGTTTTTTGTTGTCGTTAAGAAAATAAAAAGGAATAAAAGTCTCTTTTCTTTCTTTTTTTAATGAGAGAGCTCTAAGATTACACCTTTTATTGCAGTCTTAGTTTTCTCTTTTTGTGCCTACAAACAACCTGCAAAGAATACATGTGCTGTGTGACCAGAATGGCTCTGGAACTGAGAAATTACTCAAGAGAAGGACTTTGAATCACAGTTGTTTAAATCCCAGTTAACAGCAGCTCACAGCCCCAACAGAGACAAACTGTCTCCTTCACATAATGCTTTTGTTAACTCCTCTGTATTCAACGCCACGTGGATACATTCAAGCTACTGCCTTTTTCTGGACGGTCTCCCCAAGCTCTGTCTGTTCTTCCATTCCCCTGGAGACGCCACAGCCAAATTTCAGCCCAAACCAGGAAGAAGGAGCACAGCAGCTGCTGAGTCCAGCCACCAAATAGCCAGGAGATGCGCAACATACCTCCCCCAGCCACCTCAGACCACTGTTCCTACATGCTAACAAGTATCCTGGGTAATTCAAACGTCTGTTCCAACACCATGGACAAACCAATCAAAGCATTTTCCCTAATAACTCCCTCCATTTTCTTCTCTCAGAGTGTTTCTAAACCAGAAGTGGTATTCATGCCAGTGAACTGGGGGAACACTGAGATTTTGTCCCTCAGCATCGTGTGAGCTTCAGCATTTGTGCTGTGAGAGAGGGTTGTCATTTGCCTGGAAGTTCCCATAGTGAATTTATTGGTCCTCTGACGTTCCTGGCGCCAGGTCTGCATTCCCACAAAACAAGCCAGAAGAAACTTTGGAAACAGAACCTTTATAGTATCCACAGATTGGGCCATATTCAACTCCGAAGTCAGCAGGTGCAACTCCCATTGATTTCAGTGGGAATTCTGTCTGCTTACGCTGGAGCTGAACTTGGTCCACGATATCTGGGCATCTTTCCCAAAAACTCTCTTCACTGAATACTGGGAATGACAAAGCTTAACAAGCTCCTCTGCTGTCCCTCAGAAAGGAATCCATCTGTCTTTTCAAGAGGCTGTAGGGAAAAAAAAATACCTGCAAGGCTTATGGAGCTGCCTTTGCCATTATACCCCGGTGTGAGTGTCTGATACGTTCTCATGGACTCACACCTTCCCCTGTTTAAAGACTGCCTGTCCAAAATCACCTGCATTTTTTTTTTCTTTATTTTCTTTTTCTTTTCCCGGCATAATTATTTGTTCTGCAATGATTTTTAAACGTCGCTGAAGAAAAAACTATAATGTAAATAAGGTAAGAAAGAATCTTCTTGAAAAGGAAAGGGATTTTGTCTGCAGAACTGCTCTTTCTGCTAAGTCATCTTGCATAGAAAAAAAGCGCAGTTGCATTAGACAGTGTTCTCCCAGATTCCTTCAGAGGAGAAGGAAAGCTCTCAGGTGCATTTCTGAGACCCTCATTCTTTAGGATGTGTCAGTGAAGCTCAGTATGTGCTTAAGTGTGCTCTTAAATAAGACATTGGGACTTACGTAAGTATATCTTCATACAAGAGGGCTGCATTTTATAGTATTTGTGACAGTAAGGGTGGATGGATTTAAATCCTGTCGTAATCTCCAGGCAGTGTGGGCTAAGGCTTGGGATTCCAGTGTGCTACCAGAATGTGGTGAGACCAGATTTTGAGGGAATGTCCATCTCTGTAAGCCAGGATCTTATCAGGAAAGGCTGTTCTCACAAGAGTTTGGCATAGATTCATTTATGTAAATTTGAGAGAAACTGCTGAGTGAGGTACAAGGGTGCCTGTCTACCTCCCCCACCTTCCAGATCCTGGCAGAAATAACTGAGACAGGGCTGCGTCATTACCTGCTCAAGCTGAGTTGTCAAAGTGCACGGATCATTCAGCCACGCTGTACTAGCTGCCAGACCTGCCTTTGAAAATCCTCTCCCAGGCTTCTAGCTGCTTTGAGCCTGCATGTGTGTGTTTCTGAATGCTGTTTTCTCCTTCTCACACCCAAACCCACAAGGTTTTCCTGGGGAGGTGGCATGCATCGCTCCATCCCAGGGATCCATCCCGGGGAGGAAACCAGCTGCCAGGGCAAACATGGGACATCCAAGCTATTGGCCTCCTTTCCCTTCCTTCTAGGTGGTGGCTTTCCCTTTGCTCTACTCACAGCAGCAGCTCTTACTCACAGATCAGCCAACACCATGCCATAACCATGGCATCTTTTAAATAGCTCTTAATCCAGATGATTATCTTCTGTAGGTGGACACCTCGGAACAGGTTTCTGGTGCAATAGTAGCTTTGCAATGTCAAGGATCAACAAGAAGGGAGAAGAACATCAGCTGTCAGGAAGGTGCTGTTGCTCCTGAAGAACCTGCACTGATACCTTTTGTCCCAGGCCCCACGGGTTATTTACTCCCAGCACCCAACCACAAAGCCCCCAGCACCCTCACCCATATCCCTGCAGGGCACAGTCCCAGCAGCTCCAGCTGCAGCTGCAACACAGTCGTTTTATCACATGTACTGTAATATTGTCCCTAGTAAAACCTAACGCTCTTGAGTAGGCATAGTAAACCGAAGACAATCAAGATCTTAAAGGGTAATATGTTTTTATGTGTTTAGTAGCTTATGGTGCTGTATAACTTCCGAGCCCAAATGCAGAAGTGGCCTCTCCAAATCGCACTATTAATATTGTATAATGAGCAGTGCTGCTACTCCTGGATTCTGGCACACCAGAGGGTAATTTCTAGCACTTCCAGTCCCTAGTAAAAGTGCTCTCTTCTCTAAAGGCTGTGTGCTTGCCTTATGCTGGGCAGCACTGTGCAGCAGCATCCTGCTCTACACGACCCTTTGTGGCTGAGCATAGTGTTCTGCATCCTGCCACCTCTTCTGAGGCTCCACGAGCAGATGTCTGTAAAAGGGGTCACTGAGACCAAACCAGCAGCCAAACAAAAGAACTGCTGGAGAAGGTTCCCAAGATCACTCACGGAGGACGGGGCCAAATTCTGCCTCAATTACTCACTTTCATAGGGCATGATTGTACTTCTGCAAAGTGGTTGTTACATGACTCTTTCTGTCTCCTAAGGACAACTGAGCAACTGTGTCTGCAGTTCAGCTCTCATTAGCCATCAGTGAAAGGTGTGTGAATGGCAGTGGAGAACAACAGTAGCAGTGTTTGTGCAATGCATTGCCACTTCAGAAAAGTGGGCTTCCTAGCAATAAACTGTCGCATATGCAAGGCTAACACAAGGGAAGTTTGTGATGCACCAAATGTCATCACATTTTCAAACTGACAACATCTTGCTCAGAAAGTCTCTTTAATTTTGGGTTTCTGATGCCCTAAAACAAGTCTCCTGTTGCAAACGTGTTCCGGCACCTGGGCGGTGGGCACAGGACAACATGGAACAGAAAAGAACAGCTTTTTCCCCATCACTTGTATTTTGCTTCTTCCCACGGTAATTAGAATTCAGATAATGTTAATGTTCCCATTCTTATGTTAAAATTAATAGTAGAGTGCTGGTATTTCAGCTAGACATTAATTGTATAATATTCATCCGACAAATGCTATTAGTTTTAGAAATCTTCCAGATAAACTTATATAAATTTGTCACCACAAACCCATGAAAAAACTTCCATGCATACTGATGAGGGCTTTTCTATAGTAGTGCCAGGATCCTGAGCAGTCCGAGAGCAGCTAGCCTGCTTCTGAACAAAAAGGAGAATATCCAGCTGTATCGCCCCATTCTTTCAGCCTTTTTCCTGTTTAATTTAAAACCTATTGTTTCTCACCAGTATGTAACACTGAAGAAATTACCTTCATACCAGGACTTACTTTATAGAACACGTTGCGCGGCAGGTTAATATTTTACAGCTATTATCTGAATATTATTTGGATTTGAGTGGTTAGAAAAGCGAAGGAAGTACATACAGCTCCCCTATAGATGTATGACCAGTGGATGGGGTTTGTTTTCCAAAGACTTGGATGTGTAACAAGAGTTTCCGAGACTTTCTCAGCCAGAGGAAATTGAGAGAGCCCCCTCATCCCCAAGGGCATCTCTCTGGTGGTAGCCAAAGTGCCCTGCAGGGGTGTGGGTGCTGGCCTGGAGCCCTGCTCGTCCCCCTGGCTGGGCTTCCTCCACATCACCCATGCCTCCACACTGCCTCCCTGAGCCCCTGTGCATTGCAAAGAAGCAGAGAGAGCCAGCTCGCATAGAAATCACAGATCCACCAAAGTCACCTGGCTGATCACCTTCCTGGCCATCCTTCTGTAAAAGCTTAGAAGCGCTATTTGTGCTGGAGTCAAATGCCAGATGTTTGGATCATTATTCTCTTGTTCCTTGAAGACTGCAACGAATGTTCTTTGCTTCCAGCCCTCTGCTATCTCCTCAGCATTGCCACGACTTCTACAAATAGTTGTTTGAAGGGTCAACCTCTTATGAAGGTGAGAATGCAGTTTCAGTCAACCCTCTTCTCCTTTCAAAGGAGGCAACAGCCCATCCAGTAGAAAGTGTAATCTAACAATGCTTTTATACATATATACATGTTTAAAGAAAGTGAAAATGCTTGTTCCAGTAGCTGAAATGCTGGATATTATGTCAAATACGTACTTATCAGAGTACAGGACTCCAGAAATGCACAGACCTGAATCCTTAACTCATGGCTACTAGAAAATTACTTTCACGAATGCTCTGCAGTGCTTTGTGTAACCTGACTTTTCCCACTTCCCTTCATCGTATTCCTTTGTGTAATTCGGATTTGTAAATCATTCCAGGAAACTTCTGATTAACTTTACAAGAGCACTTTAAGACAATATCCTGTAGAGCATTTTCCAGCGGCTGACTCAGACTCAGCGTATCAGCTGAGAAATATCAGTGACCTTTTCATGCCTCTTGTTTTCCGGTGAGCATGGAAAACCAAAGTAACTTCTGGACAAAGTTCTGCCCACTGTTTTGATGGGGAAGGTTTTGCCCGTGCTGGTAAAACACCTGAATTCACGATGAATAATTCCACCATGCCGATGAAAATTCCCCTTCCAGCTAACAAGCACCAGGTGTTTTTCTTGCACTGGTTATCTAGCTGGGTATCTAATGCAGCTGCCTTCCAGTGGAAGCAAGGCGATGCCTTCGTATGATCACAATTTCACCACAACTCCCTCCCATCGAAAGTGCTGCTTCCCAAGAAAGGCAGAAGCTCATTCCCTTTTGTTGTCATTGCTTTTCACAGTGTACTTCTGTTGGGCTGATTGACATTTAAATAAGCCACCGGAGAATTATACCTAGGACACTTCTACTAAATATTGCCTTTGCAGTAGGAGGGTGCAAACGCAAGGGAGGCATTTGGAAGAGACTTGTAAACAGTTGCCTTGGTGCTACCTAATTAGTGTTACATTGTCTGGTGGTATCCACTCCCAGGAATGTGCACAGCCTGGGCTAATTTCTGCACAGCCAATGTGGTAGACGGTACGCTGTCGAGATAGGAAATCATCTGAGAAAGGAGCTGGGTTGCTCTTGAGACTCATTTCCTGGCTTTTTTCCTGGCCAGCAGATAGGTTGTTCAGCCTGATGCCAGGGCAGCTGTGCCTGTGCAAGAAAGGGTTCCAGCTCCTCCAATAAAACTATATCGTCGCTTGTCCTCTCTCTGTGGGATTGCTGCTGGGGAAAGCATGGTCCAAGGGAGGCACCTCCTGGGAGGATTCCGGACAGCTGGGCTTAAACTTGCTCTTTATCTGTTGGGCAGCTTCGACCGAGGCACTTCACTTCTTCTGCCCTGTTCACACCCAATGCATTTAATTCTTCCGGTCCTGGGGCCCTACACTCATGTGCTGTGCAGTGAGGCTCTGCTGCAGCTCAAGGTGACCACAATGTGCCCAGGGAGCTTTTGGGACCTATAGCCTGCATGCTGCTTGAATGCTGCTTGAAGCACCCTTCTCTCAACGCTGCTGTGAATTCTTCCACAGGACTTGTTTCTGACCAGGGTACATTTGTGCTTTTCCACTTAATTTTTTTTAAATTTTTTTTAATTTTTTTTTTTTTTTTTTTTTTTTTTACTCCTTTTATACCTGATTTATCACCTTCGCTTACATTGATGCTCCGCTTACCCAGGTTCTATACAGAGCTTCGGAAGAGCCATCAGTGAGGAGGCTGTGAGCTGCCAGTGCTGCATGTTTCACTACTAGTCAATAGTTTGAAGGCAGAAACTATTGTCCCCAGCTGTACTGCCAGGTAGTGCCTCAACCATGAGTGCTGCAGGAAAAGGATCCAGATTTCCTCCTTAGCCAGCATTCCCAGGACTTCCTGGAAGCATTTCCCAGGTGAGGGACTGCTGAGGGCACAGTGCTGGTACTGAGGCTGGATGGGGGATGCTGTGCATTCAGGGCATGTCCTCAGGAAGGGAAGGAATTGCTCATTTCTCAGCAGAGAACCAAGAGCACTGGGTGATTTTTCCTGTGCAGTGGTGAAGGATTGGACGCTACTTTAGGGTATATGAGAGATCTCATTACCACAGCCTAGCCATTTATTGCACATACTAATTACTTACTTAATGGCATTGCTATTTGATTATTTAATGGTTGTAGCATCCCTTTTGATAATTCTGTTGTACATGCTTAAGTGTTACAATTTCTAATTAATTAAATGGTTTTGAATTTCATATTACATTTTAAACAAAAAGCACAAGGGTTAAAGAGAGCTATCTGAATACATTCACAGGTTCCTTCATTATATATCTTTTTTAAGTATGTTTGCTCAGTTATGGAGGAGAAGAACTTCCACCCTTTGAATTCGGAATGTACAGAGAGAAAAGTGTAGGGAGCCCAGCTCTGAACTGAGAGCAGTGTTTGTATGGGGCTGTTGGCAAACAATTCTGGATGATGAACTGTGTTAAGTGTGGAGGGTTTTTCCTCTATAAGGAAAGCTGAACTATTGCTGCTCACATTTCAAACGTTTTAATCATTTTAAAACTGAGAAAAATAAAAATGCAAACTAAGCGTCAGGCAAACTTGACACCACAGACCTGACTGAGAGCTCGTCTAACAGGATGCCCACTGGCAACTTAACCAATCCCAAACTAAACTCTCCTTTCATTATTGAGTAGCTGGCCAGCTTTGGTTTCCACGACTTGACACGAGTGAGTCCAACTGCCAACACTCGAGGCTTCAGCCATCACATTTTAAGAGGTTCATCTCCTTCTCTCTTTGCATCATTATGAAAAGAAAACCATGTGAGGAACAAAAGGAAACTACCCAAGTGACCGCAGAGTGGAAACACTGAAATCAAACACCCCATCCACAAAGCGATATCGAATGAACCGAGCAAACAATCTGGGAAGGGAGAAGTATTACTCTCATCTTCTTCACTTCTAGTCACCTTAGACACTAATTTTTTGACCACGGCAAAGATCAGACAGAAGGGCAACTTCAGGATGCTGAGAAGCAGAATAGGACTGGAGTGGGACGGCAGCGGACCCACGCCGCAGGGTTGGATCGGGCTGCGCACTTTTCCCTCGTCCCGGGGAGGCGGCAATGGCAAAATTCGCGTCGTTCTCTCGCTCGGGCTGAAACGATTTCTTTGCTCCGTGGCGAGCGAGTGAGTCAGGAGCTGCAGAGCGTGCGGACCATATGCGGGAGCTGCAGAGCAGTGACTCAGAGATGTGAGTGTGCGGCTGTGTGCGCAGCCGGCGCTCGGCCGCACGCCGCGCGGTCCGCAGGGTTTGCTGGTGCGGGGGCGGCGAAACGAGAAAACCTTTTGTCATTTTAGGGATGTTTCCATCGGAAGAAATCAATTTCTTCCTCCAGGTCGAGCGCGGAGGTGCGCGGCGAGTGTGCGTGGGCTGGGAACGGCGGGGCGCCTCGCAAGTGTCAATTCCACGGGAATTTCTCGCGGAGAGCCCACGCGTGGTGCCCACATCCCCGCGAGCCGGGGGTCCCCGCCAGCCCCGAGCCCCCGGGCTCCCTCAGGGTCCCGCTCCCACCCACTCCCGCTCCACGCCGGCTTTTAGGGCTTTTAGGGCCGCATACTTTGCCCATGACATATGGGGCCCTCCTCGGCGTTCGCGGCAAGAGCCGGGCTGGATCTCACCCCTCGAAACCCGGAGTCTCGCCGAAAACCTCGCTTCGTCCAGAACAAAGAAAGGAAAAATCCCAAACGGCGATGCCCGCAGCCGGGCTCGGCCCCGCCGCTCGAGTGTTCCACCCCGCGCCGCACCGCGCCGCGCCTCAGAGCCGCTTCCCCCGGCTGCGGGATGGCTCCTCTCTCCCTGCCTGCACAGCTGCCGGCGTGCTACGCCTGGGTTGCTTTGTTTTGCTTTGATACACGGAGCTATTGTCTGATAACCTCTCCCAGGCTGGGATGCTGAGGGAGGAGGAAATGCGAGGCGAGCTGATAGTGAGGGCGTGTTTGCCGGGAGCTCCTCCGCAGTGCTGGGAACGCTGGAGCGAGGGCACGATGGGCATCCCCTGGCAAACTTCGAGCGAGCAGCATTTCGTTCAGCACCTTCCATGCACGAATTTGCCCTTGCCGTCAGGTGGGGAACCTGCCGCAGGCTTCAGGTGGACATGAGCAATTTAATGGGCCCTTTGTGTTTAAACAAGTGAAATTGGACCTAGGGAGCAAAGAAATTCCAAGGGAAAAGCCTTTTGTCTTGTTTCTGGGAGGTGGCAGGGCTGCTTGAGGCCCCTTACATTGCTCGGGGTTGAGTCCTCAGTACTGCAGCCTCCCCGCAGCCTGTGCAAGAGCTGCTTGGGGTTGGACCATTGCATCATGCCCATAAACTGCAGATGGATTTTGCATAACTATACAGCTTTATTTCTGCTGTTAGGGCATGCCCTGGGTGTCTGCAATGGCTATTGTGAGGAGTGCATACTCAGAAGCTTTCTGGAGGCTGGAGTAAATGGAAGATCTTAATCTCAGTGGTGCTGCTCCCATCAAACCAGAAGTGGTTGTGCTCCAGGGCTACGCTGAAACCCACCCGCTGTGCACTGTGGCAATCTGCTGGCCATCCTGGTGGCTTTGCTGCTTGTCCCCAGCCCTCACAAGCTGGGCAGATCCTAGAGCAGTGAATGCAGGGAAATTTGGTTTCCATTTTGCCACTCCAGAGAAAAGCAACAGGAGGATGGAGTCTCCCTGTCAGCCAGGGCAGAGCAGAGCTACAGGTGAGGCAGGAGCTCTGTGCAGTGGCAGAAAGGAAGATGGGGGGAAGAGCAGGAGCTGCAGGTCTGGGCGCAGTTGTGCCTTCACTAGGAATTCTGCAAGTCCCTGTCTGCACGGTGTTGTTGATTTTGCCATCTTTGATCAGCATAAACAGGACTTATGTGAAAACGAACAAGCCAGGCTAGAAAATATCGTGAGTCAAGAAGGCTCTCTCAGTGCCTCCACCTTCCTTCACCTCAAGTCAGCAGGTGCTTCACTGCTTTGCAAAGCAAGGAACAAGCCCAGAACTTGAAGCCCAGGTGGCTCAGCCTCTCTGTGATCTCCTTCCTTCATGCTGGGTGACCAGCATGGTGTAATGAACAATTGTACAGCCCCAGCTCACAAACAGGTTCACTCTGCACTCAAGAACAACACTTGGTGCTCAAAGAACCCTCTTAAATTCATTTTTTGGGGATCAGCAGTAAACCTTTTTTCATCTGCTGTGAAGCAGTAGCTGACTCTTCACCTCTTCTGCGCAGATACCATCAGATTGAGACTGCATGATCTTACACACACATCTTTTCTTTCGTCTGGAGCCAATTCTCGGGATGATACAAAATTTGGTTGTTTTTTACTGTTTTCTGCATTAGGCAGATGGAAAAGAAATAGAAAATTGAGAAGCATTCTCCTTTAGTATTTCACTTTGGCTGAATCACTTCCCACACTATTTTTATGACGAAGCACTCACACTTTTTGACATCAAGACAAATGCTGGCAGTGTCCCAGCAGGCTGGGAAGCACAGTGCCTGCTAAGAGCTCTGTCTGTCTTTCAGTGTGAATGGAATTTATTTGGGGTGCAAAGAGATTTTCCTGAGCACCAGCACTACACCCCCTATTCTAGCTCTGCAGCTCGGGATGTGAAGGTGTGACACAGACACACCCCTGGGAGCTTTTTGCTCCATCTCTGCTTTGCAGGAGCACCCGAAGCTGTGGTGATGCCGCTAGACAGAGACAATGGCAATGAAAGTTCACTATGGCAGAAGGAGAGCTGTGCTGTGCCACTTTCCAAGGGCTTAGAACACTGTGTGGGAGAGGGGAGGCTGAGGTTGGGTCACTGGCACCAGAACCAGCCTGGAGGTTCCGTTGTGCATCTTTGTGGCAGATTATCAAAGGTGAACATTCAAAAAATCCAGTTTGGTTGTTCTTAGGAGTACAACAGGGGCAGTGCAGACAGGCAGCAGGGCTCCCATCCCACAGGCATCCACAGCTGCGTCGCTCATGGCAGATGCTGGCATCTCAGTGCCTGGATCGCCAATTTCTTTTTTTATGACCTGAAAGTAACCACGAGCCCCGGGTGTTTGGGAGCCCACAAAGGGAACACAGCCCCTGTGTAGCTTATGGAATAATATGCTTTGGTAAATAAATGAGCACAAGTCACCAAACTATTTCGCATTTCTGGCTGTTTCAGAATTGAAAATAAAAAGAGAACCCAATATATTGGATAGTGCTTATGGCAGAGTACGAATTAATCTCTGCTTAGCTGAGCCACTCAGAGATTAAATGTAATAAAATGATGAAATAATGTAACTAATAATGAGGATGTCTTGCAGGCAGTTATCTCTGCTTTCATCCTATGTAGTTTGTTTGATTATTCATATATTTTACTTTATTTTGGGGGAAAAAAGGCTGTTATTTAGTTATTTCCATATTAAGAATCTTGCCCATGTCCTAAATACAAATATCTTTATTGCGTTACTGAAGTTAAGCAGGACTCATTGCTGCCCCCAAAGTCACATTTGTAAAAGCATGAAAACTCCGCTGTGAAAAGAACAGTAAAACTGTTCTTCTATTTACAGTATTTATTATTTGGAAGAGTTCTAACAGCTTCAATAGAAATATTTGTGCACTCCACGCAGAACCAGTCAGGAGTTTGTAACTGGTTCCTTAGCAACTATTTTTCCCTTCTAAAATTAAAGTATTTTTAATCACAGATGTAATGTAAAAATTATCTAGACTGCACGTTGATTGTTACAGGTACCTCTCCTCACAAACGATACACACATCAGTTGTGCTGAGAGCGACGCAGACAATTCTTTGCTTTTGGGCTAACAAAACGTTTTAGTGTTTTCTTTCTTTCCTCTTTAGAATGAACATGTTTTTCCAATTTAGGACTTTTAAGGGAAAAGCCAGTCAGTGGAATTAAACACATTACATTTTCCAATAGACTTCTGCATAGTGTTTGTAACAAACGGTCCTGCACCTGGACGTTTCACAAGGTGCGTTTTCCATTGAGCGTAGCAGCAATTAGCTGAAGATGGGCATTATTAAGCTTTGCGCTGCAGTGGGCTCGATTTCCATCTCAGCGCTACAAGAATAAACCAGGAGTAGCTCTGCTGCATGCAGTGGGGTTATGCCTGCACGCAGGCACTGAGGGATAAGGTAGAAGATGAGCATTTGGGAACTGCATCTATTTCCTTCACAGAAATGCAACCTGTAAAACTGATAATCCTGAATTGCTTTGAACTCATACTTTATTATTATTGTTGTTGTTGTTGTTGTTGTTATTTGGCTTTAATTTGCAAGAAATAATGTGAAGTCAACTTGCTTTTAAAGATGCCAGTCGTTGCAGTGATGGAAAACAGGCTTTAAAAACAACAAATTCTGGACCTTTTTGCCCATCACGTGGGTCATTGGTAACTGGTATGAAAAAAAAAACCCAATGGAGCCTCTCTGGATGGGTGTGCCACAAGATCTAAGGAGGGCTCCTTTGGCTGAAGCCCAGTCACAGGGTTAGTGGCAGTGGGGGTCTGCTGCTGCCCCCAGAGGAGCCAACCTCCTTGGGTTTGCCAACCTAAATAACACACTCCTTTTTAGGGACTGCTTGCAGGATTGGTATGATTGGCTTTAACTACTATTTTGTGACAGCAAAGCTACTAGCTTAAATGAAATTAAGTTTAAATTATACCTTTCTTCAGGATCAAGCAAAATCTTCCATCACAGTTTTATGTAAATAATTGTATATATTATTTAAATGCACCAAAATGTGAGCTAGGAATACTAACGTGTGGCCTTACAGGCATCTTAAGATTGTGACAAAACAAAAGTGTGAAATCAAGGTTTCTTCCTTCACTTTTTGCACATAAGATAGTGGCAGTTCAGCCTGCAGTGCACTTTTGCCACCAGCTCTTGTGTTTCTGTGGGCAGCCACAACCAAGGCAAACCCAACACAACGAGAAAGGACAGCCCCAGCACTTCCTGCCCTGGAGGTTGGGACTGTCCAGTAAAGATCAGCACAATATTAGAACTTTCCTTTCTTTATCCAAACAGCTGAATTGTTTCCAGCTGGCCCATAGCAGCTCAATAATCTTATAGAGTTATATCAGTGGCACTCATTCATTTTTCACAGGCTATAATAAACACAGCAAAAATTAGATGAGGTTCCATTTGAGGTTAAATGTTTCCATGAGATAATAACTTCTGTTTACAACAAGGGAAAAAAAGTGGTCTATTTTTAAACCTAACTTAGATGCTGTATCCAAATTGTACAACAGACATGACTCTATCCTTCACAATTCTAAATGAGAATGAGGGTGCTGGGAATCCCACTGGGCAGAGGATGAAGGGGGGAGATGCTGGACTTTGCGTTACCCAATAACTCTCAAGGTAATGAATTTCCCTTTCCTGCCCAAGGCTTCTGTCCTTGCTATATATTCTGCTTCTGCAAACTGGCTATGGACCTGTGTAAAAGGCACTGCTTCTCACCACTCGTTGCAGCCACTCAGGATTTGCAGGACAGCCTTGATGAGCTCCTGTCTGGGCTGAGAGGGCTGTGGGCGATGGGTTGGGAAGTCACCGACATGCATCAACACGAGGAGTGATAACAGAGCCCAGGATGGGAGGGGTGCAGCTGAGGCTGCAACTGAGGATGACGACAGGGAGCTCCCCACAATGTAGGCAGCCTTTGCTGCAGAAGGAGTGCTCATAACCCAGCTGCCAGCACCAAATTTTGCAGTTTGTCAGTAGGAACTTCCAAACAAATGCTTAGAAATATACTCCCTTGATTACAACAGAGCATGGGGCCATGGGGAAGTAGAAACCAACTAGCAAGTGCAATGCTACTATCAAGCTGAAGAAAAGCAGCACCAGAGTTACCAGTGGTTGTGTCTTGTTGGGGTGTGTGAATCTCGAAGGGGTTTTGGACTGCAACACACTGGGTGCTGCGCAAATGTACCAGCAAAACACAATGCCTTGCTGTGCTGAGCTGCCCAGCCAGATCAAAGGGTGAGAGGTAAATGCATTAGTCTTGTTTTGCAGCTTGGAAACTACAGCAGAAGAACACTTGCAGGTGATTTTCCCCAAGGTCCTACTAAAAGTTCAGGGTAAGTGTTGAGCAGAGCTCTGGGCTCTGCTCAGCGCTGTAACCGCACGGTTGCTCTTCCGACTGGGCACTCGTGGCTGCATTTCTTGGCCTCTTGTTGACTTCAAGAGATTTTCGGGGTGCGTAAAAATGAAAACTGCCATAATTCCAGGCAGTGATGTGTTAAAGAGCACTCAAAAGGCTTTTCTCTGGTTTTGTATTGAAGCAAGAAAGCAAGGTTGTGTTTTTCCTAAATCATGCAGCAACATGGAGTTTGGGTATTTCTTCCTATGGTGCTGCACATTCTGGTTCAGACCCATATTTTTTGTAAGCTGCAGTTGCAGTCTCTTTTCAGTGGAAAAACAATGAAGAGACTTGCTTTTGTTCTTGTGAGATGTAGAGAATTATATGGGCTAAAAAGTGCCTTTTAGAAGCTCAGCTTTGCTTGTGGACAAGGGCTATTGCCTTGCTACCCCATCCTGCAGCAGCTGTAATTCGTTGTGCCATTAGCACAATGCCACCAGATGACAGCAATACAACTAGCTATAAGAAAATGCTCTGTAAACTATTTTGCAGTTTACTAAAAGTGAATCCTTCAGCCCGTCTGCCTTAGTCAAATTCAGATGAGACGTCCCTGGGATGGACAGAAGCAGTCCCACTGGAATGAGAGAGGTCTGCAACTGTCAGACCATGTGTGGGATGGAGCCACAGCAGTCTTGTTCCTCATTCATGTTGTAACACAAAGTACACTTGGAAATTTAAAGCCCAGGCCTGAAGCTGAGGCAGGTGGATGGTGAGTTTCAAGTTTTGAGTGGGAACCCTGGCTCCAGAGGCCCATGGCATGTTCCTATCACAGCTGATGCAACAGAAACCTCACACTGTCAGACCCCAAACATCCAGGTGGAATGGCTTGGCCATGTGGGGAACAGCAAAATCCTCGTTGGCTTCCCCAGCTTACTGGCTTTTAGGTTGGTTTCAAGGCATTGATAACTTCAGTGGTTAAGTACTTCTGGGATTTGGAAACAAAACATGAATGAAGATGATATTCAATAATTTTTTTCAACCCTAAACTTTTTTTTTAAGAGTTACCAGAGTTCTTAAAAATATTTTTAATAGTTTGGAACAACTAAATTTAGCTAAACTGCAGATAGGCCTCTCTTTATTACAGCTAGAGTTACTATGGCAACATGCTACAATTATTTATTGCCATGACAATCCACTGTAGATCTTTAAAATGCATTATCTATTTTTGTTTGCATTGTCATTCCCGCCAGGGGAGGGAAGACACCAATTGTGTGCACTGTGAAACGGCCAGCACTGCACACAGGCAGTCACGGGGGAGAGGCCGGGGGAGACTTTAAAATGAGTGGCAGTGAAAGCCAAGGAACAACCACCAGCAGGACTTCTTTTCCTCATTTCACCTAAAATAGGTTACTGTTTCTAGATGACAAGGGAATAGGAACTTGTTCTGTGATAGTCTTCCTCCTGTCTGCTCTTGGATAATCTGCAATACCAGAAGCAAGCTGGATGAATGAAGCTGTGTGGCACACGTGCTGCTGTTAGCTGCGCTGCGGAGAAGCCAGGCAGCTGAGCTGTAGGAAGGCTGTGGGTGGGACCTGCATCCTTGGCATGTTCTTCAGAGCGGTGGCACCGCTGCAGTTACGGTATTGCTGGCACACATGCCTGGTGTCTTTGCTACAGATAGCAGGCTGGGGAGAGCAGAAAAGCCTGCACATCCCTGACCTGATGGAGAGAGAGAAGAAAATCTGCTGTTTGCTTCAGCTGCAGTTGTCTTGCTGTGTGCAAAACAGCTTGAAGGACATTATATTTCTCATGCTCTAACCCCCAGTGCCTCTGCGTAAGTTTCTGACCCCAGCAGAGCAAGATGGACCTGTTCCATTTGGGGCTCAGCTCTGGGCAGCCCCAGCTGGTGCAGGAACTGCAGTAGCCATCCCACAGAGAGGCTGTAGGGCACGGACGTGTTCGAGGAAGAGACGGTAGACAATGTTCCAACCCATCCAAGTGATGCTCTGCTGGTCTTGTCCAGAGAGATGGTTAAGTAATCCCAAGGAAGACTTGGAAAAAGCTCCCTTTGTGGTTCTCTGACTAATGAAAAGCCCTTTATATAATCCTGCAATCAATTGCACGGTGCTTCTGGGACGGGTAATTGGGCTACGAATGGGCTCCATTTACGGGAGATTATGTAATTTACCATTCTGTCATTATCTGCTCCCAAAACTGATTATTTCTCCAGGGCTCATGCTCCCAGAGATACCAGTAATGACCAACACCTACCTCTTTCCATCTTGGACCACAAGCAAGATCTTCGTAGTTAGGGCAAGTTTGGCCTAAACTTGAGTGCTACTGAGGCAACTTTTGGTGGGAGATCCCAGATTCCTGTTCTTATACGGCATGTGTAGATGTGAAAATGATGGGTGCTCAAGAATCAAACAGGTGTTTTGCTGCAGGTGAAGGTGCTGAGCGATACTCATTTACAAAAGTAAAAGTGCAGTGCTTCCTACTTCTCCACTGCCAAATGCATGCATGGCAACGTCCAGGCAGGGGAGTTTTGCAGCAGCTCAGAAGTGGTTCACCCATGGGCTTCCTGGTCCTTTATCAGATACATGCTAGCTGCCCTACATCGGGGTTTTGGTATCTTTATCCTTCCACTTGCTCTCATCTCCAAGTGCCAACCAGCAGCCACAGGAGGTTCAGGGCTTCCCTGAGCCATCCATCTGGTTTGAAACCTTGAGGATATGGAAGGCAGCGTACAGAGAACGGGATTTCCCCAGTTTTGCAGGCTTGATGCCAGGATGGGGACACACAGACTTGACCCTGGTGCTAATGCATGCAGGAACATGCAGACCCTTCCGAGGAACTCTGCAAGTCACTGGGTGCCCCAGGTTACAGAAAACCGTGGCATATGGATTTTGCAGGACACAAGAAAAACCTATGGGAAATTAGGCCTTTGCACCAAGCAGCGCAGATATGCGGAGTAAAGACCATATCTGTCTCCAGCTGTTTGTGAGCTTTAAAAGGGAGTGTGGGATTCCAAGAAGGAACTGGAAGCACAGGTATGTTCAGTGACTTTTCACAGATGATGCATACAGCATAGTGTTTTCTTTGGCCAGACTATTTACTGTTGCAAGAAACACAATTCTGCAATACAGAACCAGTTTGAAGATAGGTCTGTGCTATTACAGGGAGCCCTCTGATATTTCACAAGTATTGAATTATTTCAAGAAACATCCCTGGCTCTAACAGCCCTTGTCATAGTGGCAGGGTGAGAGGAATACTTTGAGATGTTAATTAGTAGGGAAAAGCTGTCTTTCACACTAACCCCAAAGATCTCCAGTGATGGTGATCAGGAGAAGGCAAAGGAGAGCAATAAAGCATTTCATTTGTAATGCATGTTTTTATTTCACCTTGGAGATCAGCTCATTGATGGATTTGGCATGCAGATAACAAAACTGCACTGCTGCAGGATTCCTGACTGCAGGGTGCTTAAGCACAAAGGGAAGCCCCCAGGAAAGCTCCTGGCAGGGGGGCAGGAAGCTCTGCTTGGCAGAGGTTGTGCGAAGAGGTGGCAGGGGAGAGCCACACCTGCAGCAGGCTGAAAGCGGCACAGAGTGAGCAAGAGGAGGCCAAAATGGCAGAGGGAGGATGAAGCAGTTATGGATAAGAACAAATGCATGAGCTGGGAGGTGGGGAACGTATGAGCTCTCATGCTCCTTTCTGTTACTCTATGTTGAGGTCTCCCTGTCAAGGCCCATTTGTCTAGAGTCACCACCCAGCCAGGAGCAGTTTCCAGTCCTCCACCTCTGTTTCCCAACTATTTCCTTTAGCTGGCAGCTGTGCCAGGGCTGACTTCATTGGTGTCAGCAGAGGGGCCACAGTCAGCATCAAAAATAAAGCCAAATGCTTCTGCCTGAGCACTGCCTGCTAATCGCACTTAAACACAAAACGTGGCTAGTAATATGTGTCATAGAGGCTACTGACTTTAGTGGCTGCTTTTTGGCTTGGTGGCATGGAGGTTTTAATGGCATTTTTTATCCCAGAATGCTAAGTGCTGTGAAAATGTAATGCTCTCTCATGCAGCTGTCTGTCTGTCAATCCCACTACAGCTTGCTTATTTTCTGTGGTTAAGGAGAACCGCAGTTACAGCACTCCTGCATGTTTAACACTGTTTCCCTCTTGACTTTCCATTCTTCCTAAGGGCCACATTTCAGCTCTGATTTCCACCCCCTTGGACTGAGGATGTTGCTGAATTACAGCACTGGAGCTGCTCAGTGCACTTCAGCCACACCAAACTGCCATGGACAAGCACAGTGATGGGGAATGGGAGGCACTTCTGTGCAACCATGTAGTGCTTAGGTTTTATAGTGATAGATTTGCTTAATTTACACAGATCTGAAAGCTATTCATGTCAACCATAAATAGATATGGCGACAGGGAAAGAGGGGGAGAATAGAGGGATAAGAGTGCAATCTACAGAACCAAATGTAAGGGCTGTAATTAATCAGGTAATTGCAGTATTTGCATGGAGTGTCTGTAAATATTACTCCTATTCCTAAGTGTAGTACTTTGGACCATGTATCTTATCATGGAACCAACCATCAAATAGAAAACACATGCACTTGATTGGAATATAATGAATATTAGGTCAGCCAAAATGCAAACTGAATTAATTTGTAGTTGTGTACCAAGTGATGCTGGTGTGATAATTTAATGAAACCCTTCAAATAAATACCCACTGGGGGAACAATGAAGGGGAGCAAATGGCTTGTGCTCTGCAGGATCACGAGGGTTTTGTGTAATTGCAGAAGGAGGCACCCAAGAACAAGCAGGAGAGGGAAGGATTTTGCAGAGCACGGGGAAATGCAAAGGCTGAGCAGGACCTGGCAGTGCTTTAGGGCCAGGGCTGCTCTGGGGGCCTGCAGCTGCTCCAAGGACCTTGGTTGGGTCACCTGCACCTCAGTTTCAGTTTGGGTGTCATAAAGACAGAAGCAAGTGATGTAAAGCAAGAGAGAGCACACGAGATGACTGAGGAACTACCTGTGTTCTTCTGCTAGCAGTAAGAGGAAAGCTCTCTCTATGAGTTATGCACACATCCTATCTCCTGCTCAGCACCAGCAGCTTCCCTTTGGTTAGGGTGGCAAAAGGGCAATTCCCTGACTGCCAGAGCTCCCATAACATGTTCCTGGGGAGCCCCACAGCCACCACAGGGAGCTGACGTAATGGGTGCCCTTGGAGCAGGATTATGGGACACACACCAGACTTACTGGGGGTATATCCACTTGCCCACATGACAAGTCATACGGCTGCCTGTTAAGCCTACAGCAGCTATTCACACACAGCAATGTCAGATGCTCTTTATTGGGTTCGGCATTAGTCATTTCAGAGCGTAACACAGGAGGACCAACTGTTGAGGGCTAATAAAGTAACAGCTACAGCGATAACGAGTAACAGTAGCTGCGAGTCATGTTTGGGGTGTTTGACGTCAGGCCAAATCCAGGCAGAGCACACTAAGACAAACACGACTTGGAAAATTTAGACAGGGTCACAGTGGGACAGATGGACCTGGGCTGCCGTCAGGAACTGATCCTCCAGGATGTGGAGGATGTTTGTGCAGACCAGTGCTGGGGGATACTAAAGATGGAGCACAAATAGATAAGACATAAAAAACTGAAGGTCCTCCTTTGCATGAATCCACTCATCAAAGGTGTCACCGCCCATACACCATCACCTCCTGGTGCTGCTGCATTTCAGCTGGTGGCTGTGGTCCTCCCTGAAAGCCACAGCCTCCACATTTACCCCACTTGGCACACTGCATTTGTTGGGTAAGCGCTGAGGCTTCATTCCCAAGGTGGCCCTGAGTGTGGGCTGTGAGCTCTGCCTTCCCCACAGTGAGCCAGGTGCTGCCCAGCAAGGTGCTGGGGAGCTTCTCTCCTGCCAGCTGTCTCCTCTGGATCTGGCATTAGTACTGCCATGACTTGAAGACTGCAAGGAGGAAGGAAGAACAACTGGCTGTGGGGGCTGGGAGGGGAGGATGCTTTGAAGGGCTCTCCTAAAAGTGCCTGGAAGGCAGAGAAGCGCCTCTGTGGAGGAACCTGCCCATGCCAGTCCAGGCAGAGCCTCCTATGACATCAGCTTGTAACCGGCTTCAAAACAAGGAGCCAGGGAAGACCCTGCAGTACACAGCAATAGGAGCCCAGCTTCTGCAAACCTGGTACTGCCTGGCCCCAGTGAAGCCCTGAAAACTTACATGCCTGGAGCCTATGGCACTTGTGTTCAAGGCAGTCATCACAATGACTACAAAGTGACATCAGATTAACCTGCCTCTGAGCACCTGTTTGCAAACCTGACTGCACTGACAGTGTTCTGGGGTGGAATTGATGTTGCACACCAAAATCCCCATCTCACTTCCTGCTGTGACCCAGCCATGCAGGAGGGCTGCAGGAAAGGGCAGCTGGCTCCTACAGCAGCTGAGCCTGGCACGAGCAGAGACCTGCAAACCCATGGGAGCCTGGGACAGGTGTTTGGCTGCTTTCGCCTGTGGAAGCATTGCACAGTGTGGGTGGGTGCTGGAGACTCTGTAATTATAGCCTGCAAATGTGAATCCTGCCGTTTGCAGGAGTTCTGGGGTATTTAATGCGCTGTAAGCTCTGCAACACCTTTGTGACAACATGAAAACTCAGAGGTTTTTGCCTCGCTGCAGTGAAGAGCAAGCTTTCGTTCATTAACCCTCACATCACTGACAACTCCTCATTGCCTTCTTTAGTTACGTGGAAAATGGCAGAAAAGGAAGAGATAAAGGTGAAAGCAGACTCCCAGAGCTGCCCTGCCTTCAGTAACTGTGTGGCTCATGGGTGACCTCAGCTGTTCCTGAGTCCCCAGTTGGGTTTGTTTCTGCCTCTGAGCAGAGGAGTCAGCCAGGTGAGAAGTTCAGGACTCACTTAGAATTATCTTCACCTGAATCCCTCCTTCCTTTATACTCCAAGACAGTTTCCACCACTTAAAATAAAAACAAACAAACAAATTCACTTTTCTTGCTTTTTTTTCTGAAGTATTCCCTCTAGTTTATCTCCCACACTGTGGGACATCAGCTGGCAGTGGGAGCCCTGGCTCTCTGGGTCCTGGTTTGCCTACTGCCAGGGAGGCCAGCAGGGCTCCCTGTTTGGTTGCTGATATGTGTAAAGCACTTGGTGGGGTTAACAATTTTTAAGCAACAAGTATTAGTTATGCACGTGGTTAGCACTGCCTGTTATCTTAGCATATTTATGTAATATCTCTGTATTCTCTGTTTCAGAGGCAACACTGTCCAATTTGCCACCTGCAGCCTCAGCAGCAGTTTGGCTTACCCCAGTGACACTTCACCTGCTCTCTTTACTGATGCCACCATTCCCCCCGATGCTCATGTTGTCATGCTTCAGGTTCATACAAGTAAACTGAGGATGAGGTACCCTGGGCACATTGCCCTCATCTGTTGAGCACTGTGCATTTGAGTGGGAGTAGATGTGAGCTCAGGGACAAAGGCTTGCAGCCCTACCAAAACCTTCAGTGCAGCTAATTGCTTGGCTGAATTACACCTTTAGATACCTGGGTTTCCTAGCTCAGCCTGCAATACATGGAGGCTCCAGTGTACCAGAAGTCCATCATTCACCCTCTTATCATAACCCATGCAGCCAGCAGACTGTTTCCTCTGGAATAATAAATATGCTTTCAAGCAGAGGTTAAAGTAGGGCCAGGGAGCGCTGGGAGCACTGGGCAGGCAGGGACATGCTCGTGTCAACACTACAATGCTTGTGATGCTCTCACTTAGCAGTGGGCTCCTCTTGCTCTGATGTCTCAGGCCTCAGTCAGGGATGTGGGAGCAGTTCACAGCCCCTCCTGGACTCAGGAGTATGGAATGAGAGCAGGGTGGGAGCCATGCTCAATAGCTCTTCTCTGACCCATAAGGAAACCAAAGAGAGGACTTGCACCTAAGTCAGATCATTGCACGAAGCTTTGCCTTAAGCATTTTGCTCTTCCTGTCCACTCAGGATTGGGAGAAGGGAGCAGGGAACCTTTCCCATTCCAAAACTACTTATAATTTGGGTTTTTATATTCTTAAATGCCACTGGAAAATGTTTGTGACTAAGATCCATAAGTGACAGGCAATAATTCACACACTGCACTGGAGTATCAGCTTTCCATCCAGCTGTGGGTTTTCCAAAGCTTTGAGAAATATGTTGTCACATCTCTGCTCCTCTGTCAAATGTGATGGTGAAGTCCAAGAATTACTGTGGGGAGAGGGAAAAGCTGGCAGGTGGACAGACTTCTATACATGACCACGGAAACAAGTAACAGCCTGCAACAGACTGATTAACACGCGGTGTGAGCAATGGTGAGTTCTGCCTTTGTGTGTAGGCATACAGTTGTACATATCCTCCTGTGCAGCTCTGTAATATGCTGAAAGATGCAAAAATGGCATCTGAGCTTGAAATTCCCCAGGATCCAGGCACAAGCACCCCAGGCCAGTCAGTCATAAGAAGTCAGAGGGGCATTTGGAAGGTGGAAGGCTGTTTAGGGTAGAATGATACGCTCAGGAATTCAGCAAGGTCATGTCAAAGATAAATAGATTCTTTTTCCCCATCATAGCTGGCTTCAGCTTTCTTTGCGTCTGTAGATAAGAACAGCGGGGCTGAGGCTCCTGCCCGGGGATAACTCCATTGACATAAGCTTTGGGACTCACACAAGTGAGGGCAGGGTTAATCTTCTGGCTTTGAAGTATCCTTGTCCCAACAGATTTATCACTGGGGCCAAAGCAAGGCCTTGAAAGAAAGGAAGCTGTTCTGTTTTGCAGCCTTTTCCTCCACCAGAGTGTTTGCAGTTGTCCTTTTATTATTATTTTAGCTCCAGTGATTACACATGTGGGGCCCTTTCTGCTTTGAGGTCTTTTTGCTTTTGGTATATCAGGGCTGTTAACAAAAGGATTATTTAGAAACAGAAATGACTTGTTAAGTGGGTTTAACTGGTTGTGGACTTGGTGTCAGGTTTTACCATGCAGGCCTTAATTAGTCATTGCATAACGACATGCAAGTGGGAGGCAAAGAGTTAAGAATGAACGCCAGAGAAAGGGAAGATACGTATCATTAAATAAAAATGTGACCACCCATGATTACAAGTGTTGTAGTCCTCCTTTTAACAAGCACACACCGTACTTTCATTAACCCGGGCCTGCCTGAATAGCAGCCTGTCCTGCCGAGCGGGCAGTGATTTTGTAAAAGCCGTCCCTAACAACAAAGACAGGCCACCTACCATGAACTTTCCTCTATGACTTTATTCTTCAGTAGTGCTCAAGTGTAAATAAACTTGTTTACTCCCATCAGGATGGTAATGATAATGAAGCCTTATTTGTTTCACCACAATGACAAAGTAATTTGTGCGTAGCCAAACTGGAGAAGCCGAGGGAGAAATTACAGTTCTGCTGTGCAGTCCCATAGGCAGAGCTGCTGCAGTCAGGGCTCTATGCCACTCCTTGTCCTGTGTGGCAGGGTCAGTGAGGGAGAGTTCTGCATTGGGCTGCTGCAGCATCCTGAGGCTTGTCGTGCAGGAAACAGCAAAGAAACAGCAGTGACCATTGGGAGAGACACGAGGAGCCAGGAAAGCCTATCTGGCAGGGAGTGAGTGACTGAGTGAGCTGGTCGGCCTACTGAGTCACTAGGAAATGTACAGAGTGTTTGATGAGTTGTTGTTATTTTTTCCATTTGGGCTGGTATCTCTGAACCATGAATGAATCACACGGTGGGAGGACGTGAAGAAGGGGCAAGGGGAGCCTGAAATATTGTGGCAGAGAGCATGGTGCATGCTATAGAGAAAGCATGGGGAACAAGCAGGGGCTGGGTGTCACCAGGTTGGGGAGGATGCCTTGGGGCACCCACTTGGTTCAGGCTCTCTTCAGGCTGCTGTGACAGGGCAGTGACTCGCACCCCACTGGCTATGCCTAGCCTGGGGTTTGGGCTGACTTCCAGGCAAGGATCTGGCTGGGATAGAAATCAATCCCTTCATTTCTTGTTGTGTTGGTTTTCAGCTGATCACACCAAACTGGTGAAAACATGCCTGGGACACAACTTCTTTTAAATGCTAAAATAAACAGTTTAAACCTGGCTCTTGTAATTGTTGGGAATAAGAGCAGAGATGGGGAGATGTACGGTATCCCTAATGAGGTAGGCAGTGAAAGTTTAGCTATTTCTTATTGTCTGTAACTTCCTAGATAGCCATGATTAATTAAAAAGAAAAGCATTATTAAAACAACAACACCGCACACACGCATACACACACAAAGCAGAACTGAAGAAGGGAAGGAAAAATGCAGCCCAGATACAATGCCTGTTGGCAGGCTCTTCAGAAAACCTCGCCAGCAGCTGCAGTCTCCTCTTTACAACGCGGGAGGCCACTGCGGCAGAAAGCTGGGGAGGATTTTGCAGGGGAATCACCCGACAGGGCTCCCACACACTGAAGCAGTGGAGCAGTGAGAGGTGGGGACACCAAAGCCCAGTGCACAGATGTGTATTTACCCAGAGCTCTGCAGTGATCCCCAAGGACAAATGGTTTAGCAAGCATCTGGGTAAGGCTGAGGACCACCAGGTACCTGAAACATGATGAGACACTGGGCAGAGAATAGAAATGTGAATGACCCTTTAGGCTGTATCATGTTATTTTCTGAATTACAAACACTTATGGGATACACTTGGCCATGGCAGCAGGGTGCAGCCTGCTCCAAGCTACACCAGATCCCTGTATGCACACCACTGACATCAGGAGCAGAAAGCAGCCTGAAAGCCCCTGGCTCAGGTGGATGTAGATCCCTGAGGTAGCTGCATATTTCAGTAGCATCACTGTCTTCAGACAGGCCTTGCTTAGGGGAGGCAGCCAAGAACATGCAGCCTTGCTGACACCTGTCAGCTGCACAGGTTGGCTTCATGGTACAAGGGTGGCTGCCCTCACAGAGAAATCAGTACAGGTGGAATAGAGAGTAATTGTACTGAGCATGGCAGACCGTGTGCTCCTCAAGGATGTGCCACGTTCTTCTGTGCTGGGGACTTTGGGGCTGGAGGACACTCACAACCATGGCAGCAGCAATTACTCTTCCAGGTGCCACAAGCTCTCATCTGCTGTGTCCCATGGTCTGTGATGTTCAGTGATGGTATGCATCAGAGCACCACAGAGCTGTGGTACTATCTTCTTTTACAGTCTCCCTCCATTTTACTCCTGAAGATCAGAGTATCGAGCTTTCCAGAATGTAGTCCCCATCTGCCTGCCCTCACAGAAGTTTTGATTAGCCTGCCAGCCAGTGTCGAGGTGACTTTCAGCAGCACAGAAGAGCTCTCCAGGAGGCTGTCACTGACAAGACGCCCTCGCTCCTCATTCTGGCTTTCACCAAGCACAGCAAGCAAGCACAGCAGTGACTCCAGGGCAAAACAGAAACAGTTAATCTGAGGTAATAACACTTTGCTTCTCTATAGCACCTTCTTCAAGGACCTCAAAGTGCTTTTCAAACATGAATGAATTAAAGCTGTGCAGAACTCCTAATGGAAGTGAAAAGAGAGGCAAAATACAGTACAGCAATGCTACACAAGCTCAGAAACTCTCCAAATTGTTTCCATGGGGACTGAAGCACAGCCCTTTCAGCTAACAGCTGCGGGGAACAGCCCACCCCTCCAAAATGCAGCAGGAACGCAGTGCTTGCTTGATGGGAATTGAGAACAAGGGAGAGAGTGAGAAAGTCCAGTTAAGAAAATGCCTTTATGCTGAGGAGTACATTTGCACAGCTCTATCCTTCTGTTCAGAAATGCCTAAAAACCAAATAACTGGATCCTCCTGAGCAAGCACCTGACTCCTTTGAAAAATGATGGTTTTCATGAAGCTTCCAGATCTTTAAGAAGACAGTCCGGGCGAGACTGTGGAGCTGTGCATGCAGCTTAGCTTTAAAACCTTCCTTATGCTGCCAAACACACAGCTCTGCTTGAACACAAAGCAGCCCAGCATCCCTAATGACCTGGTTTTCTTAGCTCATCTGAGCTAGCACAGCATCACACCCTTCCCCACACCACCTCTGCTCTTGCTCATAAACAACACCATCACCTGTAAAACATCTGGCACCACCTCACATGATTCTGCAAGGACTTTCACCCCATGCCTGCCTCAGTTTGTCATTGTTTAGCAGGGAAATTCCTTTGGGAGCCCCAACACAGGGAAATGCAGGGATAAAATTCCCTGCGCAAGTCACCTTTGTTTCAGGACTGAAGATGGAGATGTACTCAGGCTGTGGGAGCAATGACATCTACAACCCAAAATCATATCTTTGTGACACTTTCATTACCTGAGCTCTATCCAGAGCCGGCTGCTCTTTGTGTACTCACCTCAGCTGTGAGCAGGGCTGAGTTCTGGGTTTGCGGTTCTGTACTCCTTATCCTCAGCACTACGTGCTTCATTTACAAAGCTCAGACTGGTCTCCAGGGTTGAAGTACATTAGGAGCTCGGATGTTATAAAAGATCCCAGAGCAGAATCTAGTGGTTGCAATTTTGTTTCTTAATGTAGATGAGTCCTAACAGTGTTTCAAAGCTGCTGATAACTGCGAGGTGGGGAACACCAGATTCTGCTTTCTGTGGCAGTCGCAATGTTGGAGAAAACAAGCGGCAAAAAACGAGGGTTGGACTGAGACTCTGACACCTGCAAAGACAAAGTAATTGCTTGTGTTCATTCCCCTGAACAGTGAGAAATCATCATCCTAATGTAGCTAAACTTCAGTTCCTGGTTCATATTTGTTTCATGCACTGAACTGTAATAACATCCAAAATGGCAGATTCAGTCTGCTGCGTGGGCAGGCCTGGCATTCCAGTACCAAACTAGGGCAAAATCTGATGAGCACCAGGGAGAGAAAAGGTCAGATACATTGTTAGAAATGGGTGTAACACACATCATAAACACGGAGATCAATAAAAACTGTGCCGTGGAATTTAATTGTGGGGCTCTATTACAGATTATTGAATTGTTCGTGTTTTGGAATTGATTGTCACAATGTCCATCTCAAAGATGTTTCTGGTGTTAACTCTCAAAGCTTAGGAGCTCAAAGCACGAATGGCTCAGATGCTGAATTTACAAAAACGGCACTTTTCAAGGCTTTTTAACCTTGTGCTTAAATACTACCAGAAGTTATATGTCTATGTGAGCTGGTTTATTCTTTCTGCCCACATCAGCCTGTGTCAATGCCTGGCTGACAGACAGGGACAAGACAGTAACGCTGCTGAGGTTTCTCTGAAACTCTGACCAGTTTCCTTTAGGAGTTCTTGCAAACAACCAATTTTACTGCTTTTAAAAACTGTGATCAACATCTGCTCAGGTGTGTTTTCCAGAATCTAAATATCACAGAGGTATTGCTGCCTTTCAGGGGCCCGAAGAGAGTCAGCTTTCAAAGCCCAGGGGGTACTACCAGTGATTGCTGTGGTCCCATATGACTCCAGGAGTGAATGTCCCACTCACATGTTAACAAGATAGTGGGAGTCCATGAATGTGAGGTAGAGAGAACTGGAGGCCAGAAGAACTGATAGCCTTTATGGGCCACTCAGCATTGCTCTCCTTGAGCAGGAGGAGCAACGTCCTGGTAAAAAGCTAAATGAAAACGTCTAGCAACACCCTGTGATAACCACATGAAAGCCTGGCTTCTGTGAGGGGCCTCTGTCAGGGACCTGCAAGCAGAGCATGAAATGTCGTGCGTTGCAGTGAAGCCATCCAGGGCATGCCCTCACTCTGCTCTGGGCTGTTCTGGGGGAAGCAGGATACATAAGTAGGTGTTTATACACTAAATTGTTCTTTCATGCTTGGGAACTGTGACTGTAGCCTCTGCATCAAAGATAACTTCATAATAGCCTTTTAGTGGAAATAGCTGTTATTTACAAGCCAAGCTGAGGAGTAAAATAAAAGCAGTGGATATTATTCATAATGCACTAGAAAAATTGCTTCCATAGAAGACTTTTTTTTTTTTTTTTTTTTTTTTTTTTTTTTAAGTTCTGAAAGCGGCAATTTCAGGTTAGAAATCATGGAGAAAATCTTGGATCCATTGAAGTCTGCACATGTAATTTCCTTACCAGTGTTATGAAGAACGTTTTAGCTCATGAAAGATCAGCAGATTTTTTTTTTTTTTTAAATCTAATTTCTTTTTTCATCATCATTTTTATTTCATTACTTTTGGTACATTCCAGCTGGGCAGTGCAAACAGATTGGGGTCTTTTTAATCCCCAGTTACTTTAGCTGTACCATTCCCATGTCCAAGACCAGTGAAGACAAGCGTACTTCCTTACAACTTCTTAAGAAACAACCAGCAATCAAGAGAACAGCCTTATCCAAGCAGCTCTTATCCCTGACCCCAAACTGGTGGTATTTCTCCAAATCTTCCCCACTTCTTTCCCAAAATGGTTAAAACTTGGCTGTTAAATTATCTCACGTTGTTCCTTCAGTGTGCTGAAATGCTGACGTTTAGGAGGAAACCACTTCGTATTTTAAGTAAGTCATAAACTGTATACTGGATATTTGGTTAACCAGGGTCTATCTTTTATTTGCATTCCCAAGTACTGAAAAGCATTAGAGAACTAAAACAGAAGGATAACAGAAGCTGTGATGCTCATTCTTCTCACACATACTTCCTTACAATTTTCTCTACAGACTATCAAAATGGAGGTACAAAAATAGAATCACAGTTCCAATGATAGACTGGATTCTTATTCTTCTGAGACATTTCCATAGAGGAATTCCACAAAGCCTATAGTACAGCTCAGCTAAATTCTACACAAGTGTAACATGAACTGCTGGTTAATGCACGTGCCACTGCTCAGCACTTCTCTGCCTGCCACCCTCTCACCATCACTGTAAGAGCTAAGATCCATATTCAGACTGTATTCCCCATAACACAGATCTGACATTCATCTTGCTTATTTTCTGCACTGAAGTATTGCACTACATTTTTAGAGTCCCGAAAAGGGCCTGAGACGCAAAGTGTCTGTTGGTATCACTCGATCTGCCTTGTAAGAAGGTTCTAGGTCTTAATTAGTTAATTAAGATCTAGAGAGTTCTTTAGTTTTTTGGGCAGCGTGCCTCATGGAAATCATCCTACAGGGATGGGAAATCCTCTTTCCACGCTGCTTGCAGCTCGCATGAGCTTCAGAAGGTTGGGGAACATTACATGCTTGCTAAAATTTGTGTTTTTACTCCAAAGCTTCATCGCTCTGCTCCACCCTACGCTGTCCACAGTGAAGCAGAAATACAGTGGACACAGTTACTGCAACGACTTTAGCTTTGCAATATTAGCAACTTAAGTGACTTCCTCTTCTCCTTGTATTCAAGTACAAAAGCAGAGACACTGTATTAGGAAAAAGAAAAAGATTCTGTTTTAAGTTAGCACAGGAATGAAAACAGAAGATACGCAATGTTTATCCATTACTGAGTCAATACCTCATATGTCCAACCATATGCCATGTAACAAGCTTTTTTCTGAAGCATGCAAGCACTACATTTTTATCATTTTTGCATTACGCTGCAGCCAGATCTTCAAGATAAGGCAACAGGGAAATACTAAAGCGTGTTTTGTTTGGTTGGGGAGGGCAACCTGTCTGACAAGTGAGCAGAAGTTACGTAAAGGCCCAGGAGGGAAGTTCTCCTGAGTAAAACACGCCATCTAGGGGTGAACACCACTTCTGCAAGTGCTCCTCAGGAAACTGCGCTGATGGGAGCAATCAAACTGCTCGCAGAAAAGGAAGAAAACTCATCTCCGTGGGGGCAACAAAGTCAGAACTTTGTGCTTTTGGCCCTTGAAATAAATATTTGTGAGGCTTTTTCTCTAAAAAACGTACTTCCGTATCAAGTCAAATAAAAATTACTGCACATGCTTGCTCCAGAGGTCACTACAGGAAGGTGCTTGCTCTCGGGGACTGCGGCATGTATGGAGAGCAAAAACGCCTCTGCAGATAAGCTTCTGCTTTCCGTTTATGGAAGAAATCCATACACTGTGAAACTCCTGTTGGAGCCAGTGGAGGACAATGGTGCTGCTGCAATGGAGTGTCAAAAAATGCTCCTGGTCTGGAAGCAGAGGATCCTCAAGCCCATGGAGAAACATCACCTCCCCTGGTGACATTTTAGCCAGTTTTCCAGGGTTTCTGAGCTTGGTGGGGTCCAGCAAAAGGATGCAGAGAACTCAAGTGTTTCTCTAGTAGTGTGGAATTACCTGATATTCATTAAAGTGGTAAATTGTCATTTCTTTCTTTATTATCACTATCATAAAAGCAGGGTAGCCAGGAAAGCCAGAAGGTGAACACAGGAAACACTGTACTTCACATTCTTTCCCCACCTGGCTCAGAGGAATATTCCTCCACTGATCTAGTTGCAGGAATCTGTAAACAAATGTGTTTTGAAGCTTCTATACAAGTAGGAGTCACAACATCTTGCGCACCTTTTTAATAAACCACGCGTTTTCTTTGTGTCTATCTCAGAATGTCAGAATCAAAACATTCCCTCAGTGACAGCTTCACCCTTTAAACTTCACAAATGAGACAGAAAGCACAGCAATCTGTGCTAAAACAGGAGTAAGAGTTACTAGGGCGATGCTTTGTAATTTGTAGGGTGCTGATAATGAATCTTTGAAAAGCACTTCACTAGAGCTCAAGAAACCACAGAGACCAGTTTGTCTCCACAGTCACAGAAACAGCAGTGAAGACAGAATTCCTTCTGCCCTTTACCTCCCCAGATCTTTGCTACTATTAACTGCCTTACTTCCTAGAGGCAGGATGTCACCCCTAGCACCAGGGATTTACTTGGGGAGGAAGGAGGCTCTGGTCCATGGCTTGCCTCAGTTGTGTCAAAGATCTGCTGCTTAGAAAGTGATCTATTCTGTCATGCTCTTCTGCAGCCATCTTTAGTGACAACAAAGTTGTGGCACCACCTCATCTCTTCCTACAAGGACAGATAAACTATTGTGGGCAGCATAAGTCTCAGTGTCTTCTTCATTTGGTTGACACTGGTAGAGGACATCAGGTTTCTTTCCCTTTCCCTTCTTCTGCAAGTGCATTCATTAAAGTCTTCTTCATTAAAGTCTTCAGGGAGAATGATGCCAAGGATGAGTTTGCATTTTAGGTATCTGCATACCTGGAAATATCAGGAGATACTCAAGGAGTTTCAGAGTGTTTGAATCCAGCTCAGGAAACTTTGAGTTCTGCTTTAGAAAGAACCTGAACTTTGCCCATGTCAGTCATCCCCTATGCCAAACTGCCCAGAGCCCAGGAACAAGCTATAGGCTGCTCAGCAGACATCAACATACACAGCAAGGTTCGTGGAGAACTTGACTCCCTGGCATGGAAAGCTATTCAGCATCTAGAAAGAGACTACCGTGAGTTTTCAAGGCAGATAAAAGTAGAGGTGCAGTACCTGCTGGGTTTTCTACAGTGCAATCAAAAAAATTACACATACAGTTGAAGCAAAAAGAAAACAGCCAGCCAACCAACCAAAACCAGCCAACCAACCAAATCCAGCCAACCAACCAAAACCAGCCAGCCAACCAAAACCAGCCAGCCAACCAGGCAGACTGTTAGCAAGGAAGAACAACAAACTGCTGGTAAGTTATTTGTCAGGACATCTACAGTAAGCTCAAGAAAGCCTGCTTAAACCAGCTGCCCTGCTCCTGTCAGAGCAGCACATTGCTGTGGGCAGTGCACTGGTTGCCAGCGTTCTTTATTCAGGGGTTTTGGGATAACAGTGACATCAGAGGCAGAAAAAGCCTGTAAACCACAGGAACTTACCTCCTCTCAGAAGCACAGTGGTTTCCCTCATGAAAGAACAGCAAGTGCTAAAGTGTCACTGAGGGACCTGATTTTGACCACAAGGCCAAGAAAAAGCAAGTGTCTTTAGTAAATCAGCTTCTCAGTGACCTCTGACAGGACAAATCTGCCAAGGATAATTGGCTCACTTTTAGGCCAAAGCCAATGATTTATCTGTGTTGGTTGGGTTTAAATCCTGTAGGCTTTATCGAGATTAAAAGGAAAGTTTCTCCATGGAGAGCAAAGCAGCAGCCAAAATCTGGCCTTTTGACATAAGGGAGACGTGGTGCCGGGCTGGGAAGGTTGGGGAGGCGTGTGACAGGGCAGAAATGAGTGTGTAGTGCTGTCAGTGAAGCACGGCTGTGCCCTGATCCCCAGCTCTGCAGGGCTTGTGCCAAACTCCAGCTGCTTCCCAGCGTGAGATTGGGCCGGGCACTGTCCTGAGGAGTAAATGCAGAGGTGGTGGCTGTGCTGAGCTGGCTGCCTGATGCAAAGCTGCAGATCTCTGCAAAACTCCCAGTGCTGCAGCACTGGGTGAAACTTAAGTGTGTATAAGAGAGGGAGAGAGAAGATAAAGAGAGGATGCCTGGGGAGATGAAAAAGCTTGGAATGAGTCACTCCTCATCTTTTTCTCTAATTTGGTGGGTAGCACAGAGGGTGATGCTTTTCTGCCTCCTTGCTGAGCAGCTCACATGAAGTCAGTCTCTGTGCAGTCAATGAAGGGACTTCTCTGCATGCAACCCATATATGGTGCAAAATAAGGCAGCGGAGAATTGGGCACAGGGACGTGCTGGCTGCAGGAGTTTCTGCCCTGCATTAAGCCTGGGAAACTGAGTGCCTTTCTGTTGCTCAAAGATTTCGTGAGTCGTGGTACAGGTTCAAAATTGGAGGCATTTCAGTAGCTTGCTCAGCTTACAAGTGCTGTTCTAAAACGACTCCTGACACCAACTTAAGCCCAGCCACAGTATGGTCACCGGAGGATCACAAGCTGTTCAAAACCCTCACGGGAAACAGGACGGCGCAGAGATGGTAAAGCAGGCTGAACTTCAGCCAGCGCGGCCCCACACCGGGGGAAGGATGAGCTTGTCCCGGAGGTGCTGTCTCTCTTCATAGGGGGCCGGCACAGGGCAGCGGCGCTTCTGCTGGCTCCCGTGGAGAGCCCCGGCTCGCAGCACGGCTCGCAGCGGCCGGCAGGGGACGCCGCAGGGCAGCAGCGCGGGGGCGGGCGGCGGCAGCGGGCGGGCGGCGCTTGGCGGCGGAACGGGGCCAAGAGGCGGCGGCGGAGAGTAGAGCCCGCGGCGGGGCGGCGGCGGAGGAAAGAGCTGCGCGGCGGCAGCAGCAGAAGCAGCGCAGGGGCCAGAGCGGCTCCGACCCGCAGCTCGGACAAGATGTGGCGGCGCTGGGAAGCAGGATGGGTCGATGTCATAGTGACAGACGAGAAGAGGGAGCTGCAGGAGCTCAATTCGCGGATGCGGGTCTTCGTGAACCGAGTGAGGGAACTAGAAGAGGAGAACCGCTTCCTGGCGCGGGAGCTGGCGGAGCTGCGGGAGCAGGAGCTGATCGGGCTGCGGGTGCCCGAGCAGGAGCTGGCCTGGCTGCGCATGCAACTGGAGGAGCTGAGCCAGGCGAAGCTGGAAGCGGAGCTGGAGCGGGACGGGCTGCGGCGGGAGCTGGAGCAGCTACAGCTGCTGGGTACCGAGGTGCTGGCGATGCGGCGCCGCTTGGAGCCGGAGCTGGCCGGGCAGCGGCAGCTGTTGCAGCGACTGCAGGGCGAGTGCGTGGCGCTGGAGGAGCTGCTGCTGCAGTTGCAGGACGAGCACAGGCACCTGGCGGAGCGGCAGCGGCGCGAGGTGGTGGAGATACGAGAGCTGCGGATGGACCTGGCCGCCTTACCGCCCCCCTTGTCCACCCTGAGCCTGGAGGAGCTGGAGGAGATCTACGAGATGCTGCTTAGCCAGAGCTGCCAGGAGACTCTGCTGCGCTATCAGGAGCAGATCCAGAGGCTGCAAGAGCAGGAGGCGCAGCGGAGTCGAGAGAACCTGGAGCTCCTGCGGGAGGAGAGCCGGCAGTGCCGCCAGCACCTGGAGGACCTCCACCGCCAGGGCCAGGAGTTGTGTGGGCTCCGAGAGCGGCTGGAGCAGGAGCTGCTTGACATGCAGGACCGCCACGGCGCCGAAGTGGAGGAGTACCAGGTGCGTGGCACTGCTGCCTTGCCTTGTCCCTCAGTCGCGGCCCTTCGCCAGGGCTGTCCGGCCGTGCCGCTTCATGCTCGCTCTTTGACGCTTGTTTCGGTGCCTCTCTGCATCTCCTTCCACCCTCTCGCTCACTTTTTTCTTTAAGTTCTGGCCCATAGTGAGATGAGATCAGCACCTCACTCCGCAAGGCCTCGTTATGCTGGCAGCCTGCTCCCGTAGTCCTGAGTCCCGCTCCTTCTGCCGTGGGAAGTGCGTATCAACCTGTGGGCCTGGGCTCCCTTGCCCCGCTCTGCCTCCCTCCAGCAGGATTTCCTTGGGCTGAAAAAGCCCTTGTCTTGGGGCCACAGGGAGCCCTGCTGCACCACTTCGGGGAGAGTCCTCTGTGAAGGGTGGGGTATCTGAGTGCGATGATGACCCTGAGAGCATCTTCCTGGTGACAGGTGCTCCCTTCCCAGAGCCCTTGCCAAGAGCCCAAGAGCTGGCTCGCAGACTTGCCTGGGCTGCCACTGAGGCTGGCTCAAGCACACGGTGACTCAGAGCAGTCCCCGCGCTGAGCGCTGGGTCACAAAGCTTCCCTTTTGGCCTGAGACTTAAGGTTGACTTGTTGAGATCAAAGAAGTGATCTGAATTTTCTTCCTGTGTTATGTACACTGCTGAGCATAGAGAAATGCTTGTGGTCCACATTGTAGGTGAGGAAACTTAGTCTTTTGAAGGCAGGAAGATGTGTTACTGTGCTACAAACAACAAGCTGAATGGGAATTGTTTGATAATAATAAAACCTTACTAGTGTAGGTGCCTGGCAGCCATTTCAGATGGATGTTTGATGTTTTTAAACAGAGGGTTATCATAGCATTTGTAGCTGGGAATTTGCTTGCAGCCAGAATTCCTTGGTGGCACGTATAATCACCCCAAACTGATCAGCAAATGCCAGGACAGAAAAATATCAGTTCATCAAATTTAGAGCGGAGAGCGCATATTAGATCATCCGGACCATCGATCCATTTCCCGAGGGCGACATTTCTTTTGTTCCTTGTTAGACCCTTTTATTAACACCCTGTTGGAGCTCCTTGTTTGTCTGAAGCCCTCGTGGTACTGTGACATTGTATCCACCAGCGGTAGATTATGGAGATGCTGGCAGTTGGGAGGGGACTGGGACCTGTTTCTCTGTGTCTGGTTTTTGTAGGCTACCGGATTGTTTGCAAGTTGCATATTTTGCAGATTGCTGTGAACTGAGTCAGAGTAGGTATGTAAGAAGTAATCAGAAAAGCTTTTAACTTCTGTATCTTTCTTTCTTTCTTTCCATTTTTGACAGTCCACTTTATTCTTCCAATCATGTGTAAACACTTCCAAAGTTTTAGAAGTGCTGCATAAATCTCTCGCTAATTAAATTTATCAATTGATCAGAGCCAGAGGAAAACATGAAGAGGGAAAAAATCCCCGCAGGCTGTCATTCCTTAAACTTAGGATCATAAGTTTACCCGAATGTACATAAGACAACTAATGTTCAGTTATTTTCATTTCCAAAATCTGTCCTTGCTGCGCTGTGTTTAAACTCTTTGGTTTCCAGTGAAAAAGGTCTTTTCCAACAGCTTGTGCATGAGAAAGAAGAGATCATTGATTCACATTCGGGAAAACCAATTACAGAATATGTAGAAGCAGCTTGTGCAAGTTTTGTTCTTGTCATCAGAGCTTTATTTTATTTCATTTCCCTCTCGGTGTTTCTTTTGTTGCTGAAAGTACTTTTAGCATTAGATTTTCTATGACTCTTTAAAGAGTATCTATTCCGTGCTTATTTATTGCGAAGTGTCACATAGGAATGATAAGTATGTACAGATTTAAGTCAAGTGATTTTTGTCCATTGCAGCTGTAATAGCAATTAGATTTATTCATACTTTCCATATATCATCCAGTCGCCTTATATGTCCATCTTTGTCTCCTACCCCATCCCTATCCTCACTGAAGCTTTCAGCAGCGTTAAATAGAAATATGTCCTTGGGGTTATAATTCAGCTGAACCAGGCATGCTGTAAATCATGCATTGTTTGGAACATTTTCACTGGTCCTGGGTGCTGTGGGATGAACTCAGTAGATTTCTAATGTCTAACTTCCATAATTTCAGCTGCGTGCCCTGAAAATACTTATACAAACACTCAGTGATTTGAGTACCAATTTCAATATGGAGTGACAGCAGAAGGAAGCTCCATAGTTTTCAGATGTAAAAGAAGGACATAGCTGTTGCTTTGAAAGAAGGCAGAAATTTGTCACTAATTGAGGGACTGGTTCTTATGTTAGTTGTGTTGTAAGTTCCAGAGGAAAAGAAAATGTTTTGTCAAATGAACTTGTCATATCTGTATGTCACATGCATTTTTTTGTGTCCCACCTTCCAGCCAGCTAAGCACAGTTCCTCCCCCTACTGAGCTGCTGAATGAGCTGTGGGATTGGTAAACACTACCAGCTGGAAAGGGCTGGAGCCTGATGTCCTGTCTTTATTCCCTCAGTAGGTACAGTTTGGACAACCCAAGTACATTCTTTTCCCCCTACTGCCCTTCTGAAATTTCCCACTGCTGCCTGGAAAGAGGCCTCTGAAGGATGAGAAAATCACTTCTATTCAGTAATACAGTTCTAGTGGGACTCCACCAGGACTTAGAGAGAGGCTGATATGGGTGAGGAACGATCTTTCCAAGTTAATCCCTTAGAGGAAGTGTGAAGCAAACATGACTGGAGCAACATAGGTTACTTTTTGCAAAACTGATGTTTGTCGGTTTCCCATCTCCTGGGCTTTAGACACCTTTTTAGCATGCTTGGAAACAGTGTGTCAGTTGTCCTCTGCACCATAGCTAGGTATCAGTGACTGGAAGGCTGGGCAAGTAGCTATCTGCCATCCAGTCTACAGATTGTCTCCTCCTGCTGGAATGAATTCCTTCAGAGCGATTACACAGCTGGTCCAGTTATGTAGCCCCTTTATGGTAATCATTAGGACATTGTAACTAATTTTATTTATTTAGTCTCTGTATTTGAAGAAGAGGCAACAAATGCCCGAGTCTTCTTGTTTTGTATCTTACCACCTTTAGGGACTGGTCTCATAGATATCCAGTCTTTCTTGTCTGTTTCTTTTGCAGACTCTTCTGGCAACACTCTGTCCTTTTCTCACAGCCTTTTCCTTTTAAAAGCAAGGCCTGGCACTTTTCTTCCCTTCTCATCTTGGCATTTTCCATTGTGTCAGTTCTTGAATAGCACTACTGCCTCAGAGCCTCTAAAGGTCAGTGGTTCTGCTTGTCATCATGCAGAACCATACAGGATGTTACCTCTGCTATAGTCTGGATGAGGCTAGTGGATGGTCAGTAGTGCTCTTTCAGATACGCAAATATTATTTGTTTTCTGACAGGAAAAAAAAAAGGAGCTTTAATATATGCTGAAGACTGTGGACAAGATTTGTCACATCAAGTGAAGTAAATGTCCCAATGTTAGTATAATCATAGAACAACAGCTGCAAATACAACTGAAGAAGTAGGTAGACAGATATTCCCACACACATGAAAATACAAGAATACAAAATTTCTTTTTGCTTTTGCATTAAACAAACTTATTAGTGTTTGGAAGGCTAGCACTTTGTGTTCTTAGTTCTTAAACCTTGCTTCTGCCAGCAGCATATCATACTAGCTCTGTCCAGTCTGGGGAGTCTCCTGCTGCATCTATGCTTTTATGCTATTGTTCATACTGCGATAATTGAGCACTTAGTGCATAAAAATAAAATATTTTGACTTTCTGAGAGCTAGGCTACCACTGTCTTGATTCTGCTGTTTGTATTGCAAAGCATCTGTTAAGATGCAATCTAAAATATGCTGTTCCCTGTTCGGTACCATATATGCGTATGAGAGTTTGCTTTGCAAATGACAGTTTGGCTCCTGCATTGTGCAGAGCGATGTGAACAAAACAGGATTGGGTCTTTGAGATTTCATTTCTTTCTCATTAGCCCTCAGAACAAAGTGTAATCTCAAGCATTTTAGTTAGCTTTTTAGTTAGCTTCAGCATGCCATCTGAGGAGAATTGATTTTGGATTAGTAGATGATACCCATAGCAAGGAAACCATTAAGAATCACTTTGAATAGCTAACACTGATACTTTCAGTTCTGAGTCTGTACTGAACAAGCTCCTTTCAATTATTGGGGAGAGGACTGTTTTCTGGAGATGGAGATTTGCCCTTCATGTGAGAAGTAACACCAGTGCTTAAAGCACTTGTGTTCTGTGGTGTTCTTTTCAAGAGCAGAATCCACTTAGTACAGTCTAAATCAAATCTTAATGTTCTGTTTAAGAAGTTTTTGTTGCTTTTTGTGTTGTGTATGGCCAGTCAGCTTTTAAATTTTAACACAGTATTTTATGAGTATGTTTATTTTAGATCATTTTGTACTTCACTATTTTGCAGTATCTGCCTCTAACTCCATTTTCAAAACTTTCCAAAAATTGCTGGACAGATCTTATTGTGTCATCACTCCTCTCAAGTAATTTATAGGAATATATGAAAGTGCAAAGTTATATTTAGTGATCAAAATGAAGATGAGCACTACTTTGTATATCTTCTGATTAGCAGTTAGAAGAATAGTGTGCGGATTTAAAAGCAAGTATCTAGAGAAAACTTGGTGGGAAGAACCTTCTGGAGGTTCTTCCTTCACCTTTTAGGCACTACGAGTATCTCCAGAGATATTAGAATCCAAAAACTGGTTTGGGCCCACATGTGTGTATACATCAAAGTACTAACAAAGAGAAATCAGCCAGGTTCCCTTAGCAAAGAAACTGCAAAAATTCCAGATCTCAAGAATGATTTAGATATCCGTATCTGAACCCTTAAAACGACAGAGTGAATCCCATTCAAGTCACGTTTATGAAGCAGTATCTTTTCTTTGCTATGTGCACTTGATTACTTTTGTACACAGCAATTGAATGGGTTTTGCTTAGATATCCAACCAGCTTGATGAAGTGAAATCCTAGCACAAAACTCTGTTTCAGTAATAACGTATATAGGGAAGTCTGAGAGCTGATTTGTTCTGTTTGTGATGGAATGTGTTGATTTACTGCTCTTCCAGATTTTAGTTTAGTTTTTGATTAAAACTTTCAATTTAGTAAACATTCAAGTATGAGAGATTTAAAAGTTTATTTAAAACTAACAATCTGTATTTCTTTCTAGCGGATAATTGATGCTCTAGAAGAAGAAAAGCAGTCCCTGACCATGTCAATCACAGATTACCTCAGGGACTATCAAGAACTACTGCAGGTGAAAGCAGGTCTCATCCTTGAAATTGAAACTTACAGGTAAGTATTTCAGTCATGCTCAATTTTCTAATCAGAGGATAATAATGATAAATGTGGGGCAGTATAGCTGCTATCTGTCAAGTAATATGGCAAAATTCATCATTTAAATATTCTGCTTAGCAGCCTCATGCAATGTTGATGTAAATAGTGAGTTTTCAATTGTTTTGTTCCAGCTGGAGAATAGTGAGAAAGTCACAGAAAAGTCTATTTGATAAATCCCAGTTGTTCATATTCTTGGTTTGCTTGGGAAATATGCTTGGGTCAAGTGTGAGTTATCAACAAACAATTTTTCTGCTCGTAAATCTTCAGTACTGTATGTATTTAACTAGAGAGGTGGTAGATGCGTGGCTGAAAAGCCAGAGTATTTCTCCTGTCTGGAGAATCATGATGTATCAGTTTACACATAGTACAGAAGTGATTCAGAAGGAAAAAGATAAACTCATTGGCTGGAGATAGTGCTGCTTCTGTGGTAAAGGAAGCTTCTCAGGAAGAGAATTCTGTACTGCTGATCTATACTTTGAAGTCCAGCTCTTCTGCCAGATCTTTTGATCTACAATAATCATGGCAGATGGATCCAGCTTCTCTTCATTTCCACAAAGGATCCTGGCATATACCCTTGTTTATGCATATTGGAGACAAAAGGCACCTCACTTCAATATCCCAAACTGTCCATTGAGAAGTTTCCATTGAGGCTTTGGCATCTCCTCTCCTCTTGGCACAAAAGGGTTTGCTGTCTGGTCAGCCTCTTGGAGCTGTCTTTTTTTTACCTCCCACCTATGTTTTCCCTTTGTTTTACAACTCCTACACGTCCCATTCTAAAGCTAGTTCTTTCCATTAGTCAGTTGCTTCGGCACTGGCAAGAAGGTTCACAGTTGCAAAGAACACCCTTCCCCAAGGACCAAGTGTACTTCCTCTCCAATTCTGCTCATTTTTCCTGCTGTGGGATCCAAGGCTCACTCAGAAAGTGAAATACATATCTTATATGGCTTTATGAAGTTGTAACTTGTGAAAATCTTAACGCTCAGTTCTTTTTCTCCAGTGCTCAGTGAATCTTTATCAAGTGCCTTGTAATTTTGGTCCATTTTCTTGGAAACCTGAAAAACCACAACTACTTAGTCTGTGCATAGTTCAGAGAGAAGTGGTAAACTATTCACTGTTTAAGACTCTCAGACTAGAAACAGGTAGAAAATATGCCTAGGATCAGAATTACTGTCAAACCTTTCTCCAAGATGTGTTGTGCCAGGGCAATTTTAGATTAGATATTTGGAAGAATTTGTGAGTGTTTTGTTCTAGGTTATCATGCTGTGTTTTGAAGCAGCAGAGCCTACAAAGCTGTTTTCGGTCATGGTTGTTTCCAGAACCTCCTAATGCACTTAGCAGGCCTACTTTCCAATCCTTCTTAGGCTGGTTTCCTCCATCAGCATTTCTTCCAAATCTTTCCAGTTCTATCCCTCAAGAAATCATCACCAACATTAAGGCCTCCTCAGATGTTCACCATAGCCTCTCCAGTCAGTTCTGTTATTGTCTGTATACAACTTATACCATCCTGTATCTCATATGCTCATCTTTGTTCTATTTCCCGGAGAACGTTCTGAGTCACTGATGTCCAGGTTGTTTCATGTGAGTTAGTCACCTGCTATTCTTCATACAGTCCTTGTCATCTCACAGTGGAAAAGAACTGCACTGGATTGGCCTTTACCCCCTAAAAATGCTTCCTCCATTGCATTCCCCAAAGACATGTTTTTTATAACTCTTTCCAAATACTTAGGATGGACAGGATGAATTTTTATGGGCTGCTGGCTAACTGCCCCTGAGATTTTCAGTTTCTGTCACTGAGACAGATCAAGTTACTGCTGTTGTGAATGACCACGATAACATTTACTTGACTTCCTTTACTTTTGGCATCTTCTTCCTCTGCACCCAACCAGTCTAGCTCATCTATCTGCTCTCCTGGACTACTTTTTCTTTTATCTTCCAGTACACAGTAAGGTTTTGGGTTGGCTACTGTGTAACTGCTTACCTTAGATAAATGACATGAATGATGTGATGTATTAAAGGTGCAGATATAGTGTTTTCTGGAAATATTAAGTCTTAGGTCAGTGACTATATATGTCACTGGGAGTCAGATTTCCAGGAATTCGCTGACAGATATTTTTCAGAAGAGAGCAACTTGAAGGAATGCTTTTTGTCATCTCTATAAATACTTAAAAGTTTATACAGTTGAGATTAACACTCCCCTATTCAAGTGGTTTAGCTTCAGATTTAAAGCAGACTTTACCACAAAGAGTTTATGGCTTAAATAATTGTTAGTAAGAAGGGCTGCAAAGAAATAGAGAAGCAAAATGACTTTTATAAACCGAAGCAAAGGTGAAGCTGGTGAACAGAAACTGAATTTGCTTACTTCCAGACTAGTGCTCAGTACTTTATACTATGGTTTCTTATGGTAATTTAATTAAACCAATATCAGATTAGTATTTTCTTGTCTACCTGATAAGCTTGAGGAAATAGATTATGAACTGTATACAGTAAAACACTGATCCACTGTCCAGTTTTTTACAGGTTTCATGAAGCTTTGCCTTTCATTTTCAAGTACAACATATTTTCAGTAGTAATATTTCAGCTCCAGCTTTTCTGTGTGCTGTTGCCCTTTGCCGTATACAGTTACCTCTTGGATCTTATTTTTAGTGACTTCATACGTTGCTGCAGCAACTGAACAACTGTTGTTTTAATAGCAGCCAGAAATCCTTAGTCAAACTACCCACATTCTTAGTTTCCTTCATCATGGTTAACACTTTAATTGCCAGCCCCTTGATATATTCCCGTAATGTCACCAGGTTTTCTAGCATTTATTTCAGAGCAAATTCCTTGGTGCTCACCAGGTTAATCAGATATGATGTTTGCTCTTGGGAACACTCTTTAGCAGTGTTGAATTGATTTCATTGCTGCTAAACAAGGACAAAAACAAGTTGCTTGTATTTTCAGTTTCCCCAGTAAAGGTTGTTCTAGGGTTGAATTTGACTAACAAACTGCAGGTGTTTATTTGAACCTGTTTAAGGAGGCAAGTAACCAGTAAATAATGTTAGGTAATTCTAATCTGGCTTTTCTTCTGAATCAAGGTAAATCCATGGCTGCAAAGGGAAACTTACAGGTGATCTTTGCTAATATAGCACTGTGCCACTGAATCTAGAGGCAGTCAGAAGCCAAAAGAAGCATACAATGTCCAGACTGGTTAGTCACCATCTACAGGTGATACTTAAAATGTCTGCATTGTTCATTTTGCTAGAAAGGCCTAGCAAATGTGTTTATCCCACAGTCTTCTGTTGCTTACAGCTCCCTGCTAGGGAGCCTTGGCTATCATAGTCCTGCAGCCTCCCCTTCGACAACTTTGATGTTGCAGCTGCTGTTATCAGTGCAAAACATCCGGCATTTCCAAAACTGGAAATGATGAAGCAGTTATCTCACCAGTGGGAGTGAACATAAAAGCACAAAAGTACTGTACTGATTAAAGCATTCAGTTGCATATTTAAAGAACCTGCCATAGAATTTCTGGCCTGTTGAACCACAGTGCTGCAGCTTAGCATATTTTTTGGAGAATAGCATAGATTGTGGCCCAGACAAAGTGGAGAAGATGCAAACTACTTCTTCTTCTTCTTCTTTTTTTTTTTTTTCCCTAAGAACAGCTGGATATGCTTCATGTCAGGCAGTACAAGCACATAAGAGTAGCAGAAGAGTAGAAAGCACACAAGGACTTCAGGATAATTTATTAGAAATTTTGGGATCCAATCTTATTGAATCACCATGTCTAAAAGTGATAGGACTGCATAAGATGTCACTCTAGTATCTGGTTTTTATACTCTCTAAAAAGAGAAGGAGCCAACAATTTTATTTTTATAGAGCAATTGCGTTCTTTTTCCCCTGAGGGGGCAGGAGAATGCTATTTGCCTATATTCATTTCTTAATGTAGAGCCATTAATGCTGAAAATATTTTGCCCCTCAGCTTTGCTGGTATCTGTAGGAAATCTACCTCGGGAGTATTTTCCACAACTTTAGGGGAAAAAAACAAACAAACAAGAAGGCTATCAAGTTATTTAGAAACTGAACAAGCCTATGGCTGCTGTCTGGTTGTTCTTGAGAGTAGGTGTCCATGCCCAGGTGTGCTGTATAGGGAACAAAATTTGGCATACAGGTAGGATAGCAAGTGCTCTCAAGTAATGAGCTGGGTGTGATGTCTCCAAGAGCAGCTGATGTGTGCCACCAGCACAGAAGTTTCTACCACAGAGATTTTTCCTAGTCCTTTGGTGTATAATATGTTGTGTTGATTTCAGATAGAATAAGAACTAAGAATAATTACTTCCAGCACTAGCCAGTCTTTGACAGTAGGAGTAATATTTTCCTTCAGTTTTCATCTGAAAAGGATAGAAATTACATTCTATAGAAATTAGAATAACTGTTATCTTTATATTACACTGCAACACTTTGAGTACTATGTAATCAAGCAGGAAAGCTGCTGGTTATTTGCTTGCCAGTATTATTTCATTTTTGTCATTTCTTTATAAAATATTTCTGTATGGTTCTCTGAAAAAGCTTTACTGAATATCTGCTAAGATTTGTTTAGCCCATTTTTTCCTAATTCTATTATAAGACTGTTGATCTGGAAAAACATGCTAGTTTTTATGATTCCAGAGTGGAAGTCAATAGATTTTGTCCATGTCAGGAAGCAATATGTTTACAAATGTGGAAGTTATAATCTAAAACTTTATGGTTTCTGTGCTATAACCTACTGCAAGATCATGGTGTTATTCTGAAGAAGTGAACTCTCTGAACCAAGAGGAAGCCAAGGATTTCTAATTGTCACTGATAAAATTATGGGATGAGAATAACAATCAGAATTGGACCCAACTGCAGGATAATTTTTTCAATTTCTAAGACTTATGTATTTTAAATATTATGATTATTCTTCCCAGTATTTTGACGGAATGCCTTTTTATGTGTTTTCCAGGACTCTGTTGGAAGGGGAAAGCAACCCGTGGATTATTAAATGGAGAGATCAGCTTATAGGGAAATTGCCTCAAGGTAAAAAATGAACATTGAAAAATGGAAATTGAATTAAATATAATTGGAAAATAGTGTGCTACGATGTTTCTTTTTTATCAGTGTACTGTGAAATTGGTTTTGAGTTTTAACATTTCAAATCAACATGGTGCTCTAGTGTATAATAAAACTTATAAAATTGTGACTCAAGTGGAGGAGTTAAGCAGGGAGTGATGTTTCATAGCTCAACAGTGCAAAAACTTGGATGCCCATAGTTCTTAAGAGAGTTTTGAAGTATGAAGCAAGAAGTATTTAATAAAACATAGTTAAAATTTTGGCACTGTGAGTTGAAACCATGAGACACTGTGAACGTTAATAAATGTACATAGGTTTAGAGTAATTTAAGCAGAGTAAGAAAAGACAAATCAAAGACTTACTAAACATAAAGATACCATTTCTATCTTAGGAGCTGCAAATCTCTGGAGGCTGTGAGAGTATACCAGGGAAGTATCACTATTTACTTGCCCTGTTCTTATACTCTTCCTTATTCTACTGTTGGTCACTGTAACCAGGATACTAGATGAGATGAATTTACAATCTGACTGCTTTGACAACTCTCATTAATATCAGAATGAGTCCTGAGAATGCTCCTGTGTTTTGTCTTAAATGTTATCCTAAACTTGCCAGACTATCACAGGCATTAGTCTCAGAAGAGCTTGGAAGTCTGTATCTGTAATAGTAAATCAAATAGATTACATCATAGGTGAAACATTTGCATACGCTTGCCTATAGTGTTAAATTGTTAGTGCTGCCTCTGGCATTGTTATGATTTGGATTAGCCGGTCCTTTTGCAGACAATGCTCAGGTGTGTTCAGTGGTTACCACAGACCTGGAAGCACTACCAAAACGCAGAGTAGATGTAGCTAGCTTTTTAGGAATAGGAGATTTGAATTAGAGCTGGACAGTTATTCCTGGTCCATTTTATTAATGTGTACGGGTATAGCCTAAGAGGTTCTTTATTGCTCTCCTTTGTTGTACCTTGTTGTATCTCGTGGCTATAGATGATAGTATTGATATTGTCAACTTCCAGCATGCAGGTATGCCATTAACACTCTGTAGAAACAGAGAAACTTCAGACCACTTGGACTGAAGAAGCAATAAAACAAGTATACATTATTAAATAAGAACTTGTAAATGTGAATGGATATCAGTGTAAATAAGAAAGGAGTAATTCTTAAGTAAATGCCATAATATCCAATAGCTCATAAAATGTTAAATTAGCAAGAACTTGTAACTCAGTAAAAAGCTTTGCTTTCAGCCTTAATGTAACTTATGTAAAGACTTAATTATCATACCAAATCTATGGAAATTCATTTTCAGAGCTTTATTGAAAATGAAGATATGTTGTTTCCTTTCAAGCATCAGTGTTACATTTCTTAGTTCATGACCTCTTTACTCTGTACTATTTTTAGATACGAGCCATAATTTTAATATTAGTAATATTAATAATTTACCTATACTCTCTTTGCAGATATTATAAACACGTCATATAACTACACCGATATGTACTCTACTTATCAAGAAAGAAATCAAAATAAAACTTCACCAGCTATCAGGATCACTGATACAAGGCATAGAATACCAGCGATAAATATAAGCAATTCTGCACGCTATTCAGCTCAGACAACACAGGCTGGATCACAGACAGCAGTGAGTGGAAAATCTTTTGGAACAGATATACTAGGTTCAGTATATCGCCCTTCAACAACTGTTAGAAAGGATGAAAGAATTGTGACAGACCACAAAGAATTAAGAACATATACCCCAGGCTACAGTAGCTGGAAAAGCACTGAAACGCAGCAGAAGACAATTCCAGAAAGAAAGAAAACAGAAGTTACATCTTCATCTACAATATCTTTTTCAAAACAATCAACACATGCTGAAGGATCAGACAAGGACAGCAAAGCTGACACAAAGTCTAGGATTTCTGAAAGTCTAGGAACAAAACCAAACTTCTCTAAATTTCCAACCTACGAGCTGAATACCAATTTAAAACCATCTGTATATGAGGAAACCATAACTGAAACTCAGACCACAGTAAAAGAAAAAAGAGGAGGCAGCAAACAAACTGAAGAGAGCAAATCACTGACAAAAGAAAAAGATAAGCTAGAGAAACAAACAAAGGAGGAGAAAAGGAAGGTAGATGAGAAGACTTTTGTAGAAGAAAGAAGTGTTAGTTTTGGAAAGCAAGCTGATACAAAAACGGGGATAGAGCAGAAAAAATTTGTCCGGGAGGAAGTAATTAACCAGAAGGTAATGGGGAGTGATATTTCTAATGCAAGAACCTCAAAAAGTGAATCAAGTAAAAAAGATATAGATGTATCCTTTGAATCCAAAAGCAAAGAAGTCATTGAGATACCTATCGTTCTTGAAAGGCCTGCTCCTGATAAAGTATCTCAGAAGAATAACAAAGATATACGTTCACAAGATTTTAAAACTTTCACAGGAAGAGAGACAGATGAGCACGTCACTGAGGCTGCTGAAATTCACAAAGTCAGTGTTTCAGAATCTAATCTGAGAGATGAAGGAAGAACTAGTGACAGAAGTCATAAAATGGAGACTCTGTCAACTGAAAATATAGCAGAGAACATTGTTGCTGACATTCTTAAAAGTTTTACTCAGTCTTCTAGTTCAGAAGTATCAACAGACACAAAAGTAACCTCTTTTAGTAAGCAAGAGCAACCTGATGATGGGAAAATAAAGACAAAGATGACAGTGCAGTCTCGAGTACAAGAAAACATAGATGTTTCTGCTGAAGCTGAACGAGGAAGTCTTTCAAATCAGGGTGTTAGAAAAGTGTTAGAGAGTGCTGAGGGAACTCCTTCCAAACAGGAGATAGAAGACATAGTACATCATGGCCTGAAAGGAAGTGTGGGTGCAAAGAATATGTCTGTTAATGTTGAGATTGTGGAGGAAACAGTAGATTATTCCACTGATGAAAGGACTGAATTTTCAACACCTTTTGAAGTAGAGGAAGTGGAAGACACATTCCCTGAAAGAGAGAAGCGTTACGGTGAGGAGGAGCAAGACATAACGCTTACACATGGAGATCTTAAAAAGAAGAAACAACGCCATGGAAGCTTCACTCATGTGGAGGAAGTAACTGAGGAAGATGACTCACCGATTGAACAAAAATATTTTGTGTCTGTTCCTGATGATCATCCCATTATTAATGAAAAAGACGATGACTCAGTGTATGGGCAAATTCATATAGAAGAAGAATCAACTATTAAGTATTCTTGGCAAGATGAATTTTTGCAAGGCACACAAAGTAAGAGAGATGAAGGTGTAAGCTCTCAGGAGGAAACATACAGAGTGGTAGGGGAGGAAGCAACTGCCCACATATTAAAAGAAGAGCATCCCAAAGCTGGAACATCCCATGTTGAATCTGTTGTTATTGAAAAAGAAATTAAAATACCCCAAGAATTTCAGGCTTCAATAAAGGGGCTTTTATCGAAGGAAACCAAGGACCCCAAGCAACAACTGAAGGAAGCTTTAGAACAGTTGGAAGGCAGTCTCCCAGAAAGCGTAAAAGAGGAACTGTCTGCATTAACAAAAGAGAATCAAGCAGACTCTAGTAACTTGGAATTTGATATCAAAAAAGTTCATCAAACAGAGGAGGGAGGCTTGCTGACAATTGTTGCTGAAGTCAATCTATCTCAGACCCTTAATGCTGATGAGTTCGATGTAGCTCAGCTTGGTGAAGTAATTGCAGGTGAGAAGACAACATCACACTCCTTGAAAAGAGATAAGTTGGAGAGAGCTGTTGATGGTAAAATCAGTACAGAAACAGATGTTTCTGCACACAGTGACACATACACTCCTGTGGCTAATCAAGAAGTCTACAAGTCATCCACAGTGAGGAAGAGTGGTAGCACAGGATATCATACCACTGAAAAAGTCATTTATGATGGTTCAGTTTTGGAAACTGCAAATTTTGGAGAAGACTCTCACTCACCAGAGTCAACTGATGAGAGCAAGTCTGTAAGACATATTAGGGTTGGTCCAACAGAAGTCCAGAGATTTGAGCAGATTGTATACAAAGGGCCTGGTTCTGAAATGCTGGGGCTCAGTGCCACAGAAGATGTTGTTCAGACAGAGGGCTCATCAGGGATGAGCCATTCTGTAAAGCATTTTAAACTGGGTCCTAAAGAAATCCAAACATCAGAAGAAGTAATTTATAGAGGCCCCATTACGACAACTGTAGAAGAGACTGATTCTGGAAATCTTTCCCAGCAGACCTTTTCATCAGATATCAACAGGTCCACGAGGCATGTTACAGTAGGATCAAGGCAAGTAATTGAAGAAGTGTCTTTTGAAGAGCTGGGCTCTGAGAATCTCTCTCAGGCAGAAGGGTCTGTGGATGTCAGCAAATCAGTAGGGCAGTTTAGATTACATCCAGGAGGGATTCACTCTGAGCATGTTATTTTTGAGGGACCAATCTCTGGTAAAGTAGAGGTCAGTGACTCTAGAGACTTTTCACAGACAGAGAGTTCAATAAGACACGTTCAATTAGGCCCTAGGGAGTTTATGACAGCAGAAAAAATAGTCTACCAGGGCCCCATCACTGAGCATATTGAAATCAGTGAAGTGGGAGACCAAACCCATTCAGAAAGCTCAGTAAAGCATTATAGGCTCGGCCAAACAGGAGTTAAAACAACTGAGAGAATCATATATCATGGCTCCCTTTCTGAAACTCCAGAGCTCGTTAACAAAGGACATCTTTCAGAGAATGAAGGAAGCTCAGATATAAGTGGGTCTTTCAGGCATGTTAGAATAACTCCTGTAGAAACTCAAAGTGAACAAATAATCTTTACAAGACCCATTTCTGAAACACTAGAGGATCATTCACAAACACGAGAGTCATCAGAGAGCAGTAGCTCCATGAAGCATGTTAAAGTAGGATCCAGTGAGACGTCATTTACTTTTCAAATGGGTGTTTCCAATGTGGGTGGAGCATCTATGGCAGAAAGTGAAGAACAAGCAACAGTGCTCATATCTAAAGAACAAGACCCTTCTGTTAATCAGTCACAGTTCAGAGTTGAAAGTGACCACAGTGGAGATGGTGAAAATAAAAGAAGTTATATTCACTCCAGTTTTTCCCAAGATCATGTTGAAAACGTAGTGGAAAAGTCGAGTTTTGATAAAACTGTACAATTGCAAAGAATGGTAGACCAAAGGTCAGTTATTTCTGATGAAAAGAAAGTCGCACTTCTCTATCTGGACCATGAGGAGGAAGATGATGAAGAGAATGATGGACAGTGGTTCTGAAAGGACACTTTAATGAAGTCTACTTGGTAATTTGTCTATGCAGGTTCTTGATTATCCTGTGTTGGTATAGAAACCTTCAACCTATTCAGTACACTTTTTACTTGATTTGAAATTATATTTTTGGGAGAAATTGTGTTATTAATATGTTGTTTTTTTTCCCTCAGAGACCTGTTTGCAATAACTTCAGGTTTTTTTCACCAATAGAGACAGAAAATTGCTACCGGCTAATTCAGAAGTTTGTATTTTTTTGTCTGTTTTATAGCAGTTTATTAACAAGTGTGTATTTGAATAGGATTTTTCCATTTTTTAAAAAAATACTGTATCGTACTTGGCTGCTAAAATACTCAGCATTTCTCTTTAAAGCTACTAACTACAAATATAAGAGGTCATAAGACTAATGAGGGTGGTAGGTAGCTGATTTTCCGTTCTATCTCTGTGTATTTATATGCAGTACCTAATGAAAATATTTTAAGGAAAGATACAGTTATTTCAGCTATGGAAGCTGAATACAATTCCTTAGGACTTAACAATGCACAGCAAGAATAGACAAAAATACTATTATCTGTATAGTTAGAATGCAGTGCAAAAATAAAAATAAGAGGTAACACTGAAGCAGAAATTTCTTGCAGTACTCACAGTGAGAAATTGCAGAGTATATCTTTAAAAATAAATAAAATTTTAAAAATAGGCTGGATTGTACTTCTACCGGAGTAAGGAGAACTCTACAGCTTCAGTGTGTATGCAGAGTAACAGCAGCAAGTTATTTTGCAGTATATTGCTTACCTTGACACTAGGTATTGCTAACGGTAAGTGTGAAGTGTCAAACATTACATAATGCATAACTTAACACAGTGGAATTCGCTAATATTAGCTATATTCTGAAGAAAATATGTAGATCATATCTGTGACCATTTTATGTCAGATAATTTCCAGGTAATTCCTGTCTTGTTTACAAATGAGAAGATGCTCTTTCTGATTACTAGACCTGCAAACCAAACCAGAGATTTTAATTTCCCCTTGTATTGCTTTTCTCTGGTTGTAAGACTTTTCTCTGGCCAAAGTTGGTTTCTGCTTAAACCGTTTCGAAACTGTATTTATTTCACTTGATTGCACATTGGTTAAATGAAAGATATAAATCAGCTTTATGATAAAAATTCAGTTACTTCAAAGTCCAGGTCCAGTACTGTACTAAACCGTGCAGTGCTAGCAGAAACAGAAATAGCAGCTGAAATGTTTTTTCTCACTGGGGTAAGAAGATATGAAACTAAACACATACAAGAATAAAATAAACAAATGAGAAGCTGCTATATTCACATGCATGCATACACATACGCACAATTACTCACTCACTCTCCTATACTTATCTCTGCAGAGTAGGAACACACCTGTATCTGGATGGCTATCATGTGCCATTCTGGTAGTCTCTGACACAGAAGTATTTTCCTGTGGATCTATATGCATAGTACTGTGTGTGCTAACCCAGATTAGAATCCAGTTATGTATTTTAGTCTGACATGGATATTCAATTTTCAGATTCTTTTAGCTTTAACAGAAGCTAGATTTTTCAAAACTGACTGCTTCTTTATAACATGAATAGAAATGCAAAGCTAAAGAGAAGTAACCTGCTGACTGACATATCATTCTGTTTCAGATATGGAACAGATTAATCATTGTGTGCCTTAGTAACTAAGCTGGAAACTGTATAAAGTATATTAAAACTATTATCAGTGTTCCAAAGACTAACTCAGGAGGTTTGTCTGCATTGCAAATCTTTCTGTATATTTTCCTGTTTTTATGTGAGTACAACAGTGTGAGTATCAGTGTTGGTCAGGCTTTATATTTATTTTTTTTATGACATACTAGAAAATCACTTACTGAAATTGGAAGCATAACCAACAGCTGGAAGATGAAAGGAAACTGAGGTTTGTGGAAGCACCAAAGGCTTGTACACTGCGCTCATCTGTGCTGTTCAACACGTAATGACTAACAGTATTTTTCAAAATTATTTATATGCACTTATAAAAGACCTTGTGCTTCCATTTATCAGTAGGGTGTTATTAGTCATCATACTTCAATTATCATCCTGTTTTTGTTTCCTCAGCTGACCATCTACTTTTTAAAAACGGTAACGGCTTTGTTTATTTTAATAATTATGTATGAGGAAGAATTTTCCAGCTAGATGTTTAACTGCAAGCAATCAAATTATGTTCTTCAAGTATTAGATAATAAGGAATGAGGAAAGGAGTCGGATCTGTAAAAAGAAGCAGTATTTAAAAAATATTTAAAAAGAAGTAATCAGTGTTAATTTTCTTGAAGTTTGATTCTAACCTGAAACTTGAACGTTTTCTTTAAATTAGAACTAAGAATATCTGCAGAGAATGTATTTTGTAATCAATGAAAAGCTACTTCCAAATTAAACCATTTTTATTGCTAACCTGTGTAATCTAAAACAGACATGGTCCTTAGGAACAGCTGTGCCAGCACTGTTACATTTATCTTCACCTGCTCAGAGGGTTATGTCAACTAAAGGGAAAAAAACAGTTGGGATTCACAGAAATGAATCACATAACACCAACATCCAGGAGAAAAGAAAGTATTGTTTCCACCAAGGAAAATTCCTCTAAACATCGCAATCAGATCTTGTAGGCTACATCAAGGTGTACAACTATTCTGATTGCCTGAAAGGAAACATTTCTTTGGAGTATTTTCATTAGTTCCATTAAAGATCAGGATTTTACTTGGCTGTTGGAAAGTTAGTTTATTTTAGGGAATTGGCAATGTGCATTAGCATAATGCTTAAAGATATGCACAGTTCACATTTAAATACATGCACAATTCCTTTGCTAGAATACTTAGAGGCTGTGAAAACAAATATTTTGTATGGATGGCATAAGTTTTAAACATGTTTATGTAAGCACCAATTTTCCACTTAGCTCTCATTAACCCAAGACATTTTGACATGACAGCTTTTGGATAATACTACCTCCAAATAACAAAATGTAGTTAGGTGGACAGTCGCATCCTGCAGGCCTTACAGTTGCATTTGCAGAATCAGGGCCATAGGTGCATTATTAGTAAGAACAAATGTTGTCTAATGTACTAACCCTGTCTGCATGAGCATTATATTATAACATGGCTGGAAGGATTGGTGATATAACCTTGGACAGCATGCGCTTCTGAAGCTTATTCATATAAGTTGTGCTTTTCGTTTAAAAACAAACAAACAAAAAATAAATTTAATGGTGAGTTTAGATTAAGAAAAAAGCTTTTAAGATATTATTACTAATCTTGGGAGGTAAAAACTATATGCTGAGATAGATAAGAAATTGAGCACTTTTCTAAATGTGTAAACATCTGGTCTAGATGTCAAATATAATATTGAATATAAGGAAAGTTGTGTGAGAGACCTGGAACTTTGTACTGACTGATGTTTGTGAATAGCAGGTGTTTAAAAGACGGTAAGAATGTTGAATCTGGGTTTGTTGATGTCAGCTGTATGAGACTGCAGGCAGCTTGTATTTTGGTTATTTGAAATGAAACTGCATTTTGGTGGTGGTATAAGCTTTGTAGCTTTGTGATTTTACACTTTTTCACTCTTGAGTATTAAACAATCAAAATCAATGCAAACGTTTCGCTTTTTCCTGTCTGGTATTTTAAAGGCTGCATTGTCAAAGGAAAAGAAATTTGCATTTATAAATGTCCTGTTCTTAGATCTCTCAGGCTGATGAGCTCATTTTAGTCCAAAGAGGGAACATAATTTTACATTCCAGGAAAGGTATTCCTCTCTCATGTTCCTGATGGAAATGATAGCAATTCAGAATATTCTTTGTTGCAACTACATTCAACATGCACAGAAAAGCAGTGCCATGAGTTCAACAGCTGGTAACATCAGAGGGAGAGGCAAATCCAGAGGCAGCCATGAGTACCTGATTTTACTTCTTCTGCACTGAATTCCAGTGTATTTTCCTCTTTTTACAAAAGGGGATAAAAAGACATAGGTTAATACTCTGAAGACAAGCAGTGTATAATATAAACTTATCTGCATAAATTTTTTCTGATGCTTGTCTACCTAAGCAACCTCTCCTCACAGAAAGTTATTTTTCTTTGGTGTTCCATGCAAAGAAGGGATGCTGGTTCTTCAGAATGGGTAAGAGAAATGGAACAAATGCAGTCATATTTATTAAGAATAAAAATCCTGGTTTATGTTAGCCTGGTTTCCTGATATTAATGTTGTGCTTTGGGACAATAGTCGGAAGGAGACTCATGGTGGGTTGGAGTTTTCAGTGTGTTGATCTTTCTGATTTGAACTCTGTTTTGTCAACATTTTTGTGGTCCTGAAAAACGGGGAGATATAAATTACAGTTTGTTACCTCCACACCATTTGCCACTTTAATTTTGTAACATTTACAGAGGCTGCAGTGAAGGTATACTTGCAAGATGTTTAATGGCATTGCATCATCTCATCGAAATGATCAAATGACGTATGACCATTTCTGTAACTGTTTGCTATAATTACTTAAGCACAGGACTTGACCAAGATCATTACTGTTTTTCTTCGTGTGAATTAGGAATAAAACTAAAGGTGAGCATATTCTGTTCTGATTTTTCACTTGCTGCTTTGATTAATCATAGAGGCGGTGATGCTGGCACACAATCAAATCTCAGGCAACGGCTGTTAGACCAGTGACACATCTGACATTTAGCAGAGGAAAAAGTCTGAAGAGTTAGTTATCTGAACTGCTGCCCTGGGAACTTTCCAACAGTTTGACTCATCTGTCTTTTCCATCAGGCATTTGTGTGACTCTTGTTCCTACATACCTCAGAGAAGTGCAAAGGAACATAGATTCTAACAAGATGCAAAAAGATGTTCAGCCAAGAAGAGATCTAATTAAAAACTCACTGTGAATATGTCAGCAGTTTCTTGAATTGCTCTCAATCTTTCTTGTTGTTGTGGATGTTTTTTTTTTCCCTGTTCACAAATGACTTGTTCTTGAAAATTATTTATCTTGTCACATAAGTGATACTTCCCTATTGTGTGCAGCATGTGCTACATGCTGTACCTGTGGATAACATGGAGCTATTTATCCAGTGCCTGCTTCATCCACGTGTTAAGAAAATAGTACAAGATACTGATTTTTAATGACTAGATGTATGGTTGGTTTTAAATGCAATACTATAAGGTACCAGCCTTTAATATCACTTTTATCAGGACGATACTAACTTAGGAGTTTTCAGACATTTATCTTTCAAATATCTTTAAAATTTCAGTGATTCTGTGAAATAGAAGCGGTAGTTCACACAAAGGTGGATCTTATTCCTCTAGTGGGAGGAAATCTTAATGCCTTCAGTTCACTTGTTCTAAATGTCAGGATTTAGTTTCAATATATATACATATATGTATATAAAAAATAAATCCTTGACAAGAACCTCAACGAACTTCATGTGGCAATAACTAAGCCATTGGAAAGTGATGATTGCTATTACATCTGAAAAATGTGGTTTTTTTTCATCATCTGACTGACTGTTCGTGCTATAACACAGATCTAAGGATTCTGCAATGTTCTGGAGAAAGAAAATGGATGACAGAAGTAAGAGGAGAAAAAGGAGGTCCTGGAAAGTGGTACTATAAAAATATGCTACAGAACATTGGAGAACAGACATATTACTCTCTCTCTGAATCTTCCTTTGACAAAATAGTCGGAATACTGGATGAAGTGAGAGAATTGAAAAGCTGTAACTTTGTCAGTGAGCACTGATTAAAGCTGCTTGCTGCTAAAGCACCATAGACTCAGCTTCCAATTTGCTTTATACACAGAAGAGCCAGCCCATCTGGCACACTCAAAGCTACATCTGGAGAAACTTCTATTCAAAGAAATTCCATACAGCCATGCTAGAAACCACCCCTGCAGCTGCTGTTATAATGCAGAGTGAACAATTAAAGTAGTCTACAAAAAAAGCCTTTGCTGACTGTTGGTTTCATTTTTTGAATTCTGAATCAGGCAACATTTGTGGCTTGTGATCAGCTCTAAAAGTTTTGTCTTATTGTTAGATGCTGCTATGAGAAGCATTAGATCAGTTACTTCAAATGAGTAGTTTGAACAACCCTTGTTAAAAAATCTTTCCATAAGAAAATGCTCAAACAAAAAAAAAAAACGTTCCAATTAGACCAACAGCAGCACACTACTATATAGAATATAGAATTTTCCTGCAGAAAGAAATGATCAGGTGCAGGGCAACGCATGGAAAAAAAACTGCGGTAATCTATGTTCTATTATTATTATTATTTTAATTGAAGCAAACCATGGTACCTCTTAGGATGCTATAGACATTCTTGAAATAAAGCCAATAACTGTACTTTCATAAAATCGAAGAAATGGTTGTAACAAGTGATTGTTACTTCATATGCTGAATTTATGTGTATGTGCGGTGGGGTGACTAGCAGGCTAAATAAAACACAAATTATTGTAGTGATTCCTTAAAGGGATATGTGACAGCTTGATTCCACTTTTACTTTGATAACCAACTCTACATCTTACCTTGCACCATGGTTCAGTTAAGAGTGAACAGCACGGCATAAAAATGGGTTAAACTGCTGTTTTGAAGTCTTATTTGGAGAAGTGCTGTTTATTTTACCTGACACCAAATGTGGTTTTGCTGACTTTTAGTTGAAAATAGGCTAAACCTCATTTGAAGCATAGAAATACATTTTTACTGTACATTTTTACTAGAAGGAAAAAGAAAAACAAGTAAAACTTGTTTTGCTGGCATTCCTAAGTGATTATGATTCTGTCATAACAAAAGTTAAATATAGTGTTCTGTAACAAATGCATTAATTTTCCTTTTTTCTGGAAACTTAAAAAGAACATGCTCTTTATTCAAATCACCCCACTGAGTTGCTAAATTAAAGTAGAATTACTTCACCAGTTGTTGGCAGGCCATTCAATATAATGATGGTTTACTGATCTCTCTCTTATCCTGACACAAATATTTTCCAGCTTTAGTGAGGAAAAAACAAAACCAAACAAGCCAAGAAAAAAAAGAATGGGCAATGTTCTTAACAATTATTTGAATATGATATGGTTTTCAAAGACTGCCTAATAGTTGGGCCCTGATTCTACATTACTAAAGAGAAAGCTGAATATTAATTTAGTGCAAGAGATAATAAAACCCTTAGTAGTGGAAACTTGTGACCCCTCCTTTTAGGATTTGTTTCTAAAAGAGAAAGACATTATTTGAAAGCAAGCTGCAAAAATTCTCTTTTTGTGCCTTGAAACAGAACAAATATTTTATGATATCATAAATAAAACACTTCCTGCCAGCAAAAGCAGAGGAGAGGGCACCTGTTATTGGTGCCCATGAAACACCTGCCAAATTCCAGAGTGTAGGAGGGCAGTTGGACAGAACTGCCTTATCCGAACCCTTCTGAGTACCGTGCAAATGCTGCCATTGCCTTCCATGAGCTTTAGTTGGGTACTGTAATTATTATCCTTAGGTGTAATCCAAACATGTTTGCCAGAGGTTTTGTATGTAAAACTTTTTTGTTTGTAGCGTTAATATTTGCAACCTCCAGCATGTAAAATGTAACCAAGACCTCTGTTAATAATGATAAATGATACAACTTGTAGCTAACAAAGCAAACATAATTTTATGAAAAATTTCCACTATGGAAATGCCCTCCTAGCATGTCAAAAATCTGTACAACATATTCAAGACTATTCTCTTGTGAGTGGCAATAGCTCAGTGTATCTGAGGTAACCCACTGCCTTCAACTTGCATTAGCACAAGATTGCTCATAACACCAATACATGAGCAAACCAGTAATGAAGCAACACAAATATAGCATTTACATATCACATAGGAAATAATAATAATCATAGAATCATAATTGCATCTTGATTTCAGTATCAATTATGAAATTAAACTAATTTGGTCAAAGGAAGAAGACCAAATTATTGCATATGTTTCTCTTTTCTATTACTATTCATGGTTGACTGGGTGGAAAATTACCTTATTTTTCTGGAAAGGCTATAGAAAAAAAATACACAGATACTCACTGATACTGGTCAACTGTGCTGATGAACAAAGATGGCCAAGCTGTTGTAATGATCTTTGCCTTTTTTGTTTTGAGGCTGTAAGAAACAATCAGTAATGATTCTCAGTTTTAAAGTATTATTCTCCTCATTACATACCTTCATCTCCTATGAGAGAGTTCTGAAAGTATTTTCCAGGCACCCAAACAAAAACTAAAAGCAGTCTATTGAATTATATAAAAATGCTTTCATTAATTATTATCTAAAATATCACAGAATTTAGCTTTAATGCTGAGATTTTTTTAAATGCAGTTTTTCAACAACTTTTGGTAAAAAAAATTCCAATCCTAATCATTTGTTTTTAAATTTTACTTTGATTTCTTTGTTTTGGATCTGAACTATAGATGGAGAACACTAGGAACAACTTTAGAAATACTTATTTAAGAATTCCTGAATTTTGAACGTTTTCATTATCCAAGATGGTAATGCAGATTTAGGGTAGGAGATCGATAATGAGTGATTTGTACACTTTGAAGGATGCACATGTAACTTCTGCATTCCATTTGCTGAGTTACAAACAACAGGGAATTGTCAATGGCTGTGCCTCTGACTTCACATTTTCCAAACTGAAAATAGAGCAGAGAAACATTCAACTTGGTCCCGTTCAGAAGTAAATAATTGAAGTGTTTCTGCCTTCTGTGTTCCTATTACTAAGAAGCATTACATTTTCTTCTTGACTCATGAGAGTTACCTAATATACATATATTCTTGTTTAGAGCATTAGCTCACTTTCTAAACCCTTGGCATTTGGGCCGGCCTATAACTGGTACCTCAGAGGTAGCTATTTTAATCTTTCCTATGATCACTTGTTCACTAACTGGTTAATTTAAGGAGCTCTTTCTCTCATTTTACTCATGTGATGCAAGTAGAAGTATTATTCCAGGAACTCCTTCCCATTATCTTAATTCTGTGAATGGCAACTCAGCTCAGTGAAGAAAAGCGTAGTTGTGTTCTAATGCATTCTATGACATTAGTTAGTACATTCAAATACATATAAAAAGTCCCTTCCTAGTTTGTACTCAAACACATGCTATTTTAGGCTGACATTTTCAAACCAGGCCTGAGGGAGTTAGATGTCTAAATTAAATTCAGTTTGACTGATTTGGACATTGAACATCTCTGAAATAAAATCTTACTGATGGACACTGCTATTCAGCAGCACAAACATACAAGATGTTTTTAACAACATGGCCATATAATTGAACTCTAACTTGAAGACTAATAATTTAGGCAATGAACATGGAATATATATACACTGAATGTGAAAAAGCTGTAGTGTTGTTTTGAGCTGCTTTGGTCTGAAGATGATGTAATCACTTCCAATAAAAATATTATGGTTTTGTTGATCTCAATATATACATATTTTATTGAGTGATAAACAAGCTTTTCATTAGATGGTTCTCTCATGAAAGAGAATTTATATTTTTAATGCTTGCATTTTGATAGTAGAGATTAAATGTTGAAAACCAATAGTACTGAACATAATCCATGTTAGACTTCTGGTCATTGCTCAGACTTGTATAATACAACAATGTTTCTGGACAGAAGTGTGAAAAGTAGGCTGCGAGCAAGAATTTGGGTTCTATTCCCATATCCTCACTTATTTATTATAAACAGTTGAGCAAAATGACATGAGCATTCTGGATCCAAGTTGAGTCATCTCTCAAACGAGTGTAAAACCAAAACAGCCAACAGGATAATAAAGCATAGCAGTGCTTATAAACTGTTTTGGGATCGTCATGTCAAAGGTGCCATAAAATCACAATATTACATTTTATACATTAACTTATAGGGAAAGTACTCATGTGTTTTACATAGCATAAGGGATGATGTATATAATCATGAACTATAACACCAGAAAGTTTACAGCAAAAGGAATTGATTCTAAAATAACTGTGAACTGTTGAATATCAGTACTCTTACTGTTACTGAGCTGACAATTGCAACCTGGGGAAGATGGCAGAGTTAAAGAAGTGTCTCTCTGCCTGGTGCCTGCTGTGTTATGCAGAGTCTGTTTGCAAATGCTCTTAAAGAACACAGTCTGGAAGGGGCTCAAGCATTGAAAAGCAAAGAGGGAAACAATTCCAAACAAGGCTGCCTGTGTGCAGCTCCGTTTCTGGTATCTCCCTTTGAAGGTTTACACTGAAGTACTCTTTGTCTCACAAGCTACTTCAGACGAATATCATTTATGGAAAGAGCTATAAACAAAAGGCAAATGTCTTGAATGCTTTTCAGCGCTGAGGAGAAGTGTTATTACGAAAGTCTGACTCTGTCCACCCTGGCAAGGCCAGCCCAGCTCAGGTTATCATTATCTTTCAGATCAGAATATTAGAAAATAACTACAATATCGTCATCTTTTATACAAATTCATTGTGCAAACAAAAAATCATTACTGAAAAAAAGTCAAAATCTCTCTAACATAGCTCTTTCAGCATTCTAAATCCATCCAGAACAGTTACCCAAAACAGCATTTAAAACTTGGAATTGAGAGAAAATGTACATTAGAAAGGCTTAGGGAATATAATTACTTGTGATCTGTATGTCCTTGATGTATTAGAATGTGTACTACAAATAGTCAAAGTGATAACATGAGAACCTTGAAAAGTGACCTCGGAATTGGCATCTATGCCCTTCATGTATTCAGGCTAAACAGTCAGACGTGTGTAAGCACTAGAAAATCCTCTGAAATGAACTGAAATATAGGGTGGGTGAAACTGCCAGCATATTCTACCTAGATGTGCACTATTACTTCAAAAGAATTAAAACTGCATAAACCCTGGAAGTTCTGGGAGCTGGTTTACCTGTGTGAACCTTTCCCATCAGTAATGTTAACTGTGAAAATCAGGACATTCCTTTTAATGCCATCTGCAACTAACTGTCTTTTGGAAAAGACAAGAAAAGTCTTTGAAGAAAGTTCCCACCCCTGGCAATGATTGCTCACAGGACTTCTGTGCTCTAGGACAGTCCCATATATTTTTTAGTTTTTCACCCTGTTTCTTCAATCAACCTAACAATAAAAGGACAGTCTGACTGAAGAATGCCTTCTGGCTGCAATGAGAGCAGTAGTTCTTATCCTTTTAAGGAAGTACTCTCTGTGTTCTTTAAGTTTGTAAATAGCTCCAGGAAATTAAAGCACTTTAAATTCTCAAGTAGATAATTCAAATGACCAGCTGCATTTAGCTTGGAAAAGAGCTGCCTGTAAATCTGTAGCTAGAATTTACACGGTACTGCAGTCATTAAGTACTGCTAACCTTATCAGTTGCACTGGTGAATTTGACTTCAAATTATGTGCCATTTTGAAATGTTTATCATTGTCCTTTCACTGGAGATTCAGTGCAGCTGAATCTGTCCCAACAGTGTTACCATTCTAATCCAGGCTTTATCCATAGTGATGTATTAGCCTGAAGCCCAAACTCTGATGAGCATGGAGGCTATATAAGGATTCCTGCTTCCCTTCCAGGCAGGGCTAGATACAGAGGAGGACTTGTGCCCTGGTCCTGTACCTAAGAGCTGTGTTTATGCCCACAACTAGAGCTATACAGAGCAGTCAGTATGAGCCTTCTTCTGAGTATAGTGCGGATAGAGCCAATGGTTGATTGCCTCAGAGCTGCAGCTTGGCTCAAATGGAACAGAAACCAAAGCAGCAAGGTGCGAACTGATGAAGGGGGCAAGTCCATTTGTAAAAACAACAAAACAAACAGCAAATCCTGCAAGTCTGCTAACGCCTATCACATGATGGGTTGGGAAAGTCAAATAGTGCTGGGAAAGGGTTTTATTTTCCTTTCATTTGTTTTCCTTTTATAAATTTGCCATCCACAAAACTTACATCACCTTCCTGTCTCTGGTCATTTGAAATAGCCTTTTAAAATATGCATGAAACTACTAGCAGCACTTTTATGATCCAATGAAATACGAAGCAGATATTCTGTAGAAGTATTTTCCCTGTGCACTTCATTTAACTGATCAGCTTGAACCAGATCACCAAAAAGATCCTGCCCTGTTCTAGTTTTGTATTAGTAAAAGCATGAAGAAATATTGCCTCACCTAGCTCACGTATCAACGAGAAGCTTAACAGAAAGGGAAAACAGCAAATTCCTCCTTACTTACATAACTGAGTTGCTGCTGAAAACTTTAAATCAGCAAGATGAATTGCACTGAAAATTCTTAGTGTATTACGGACCTTCTAAATCTGCCAGATCCAAAATTACTTTTAAACTAATACTGAAATTGTGCAAGAGTATTCTTCTCTCAGTTCAAGAGTGATCTTCCAGCAAGGACTGGAAATGTTTGCTGTAGTGCTCTGACAGACAGTGCTTCAGGCTGGAAATTCTGTCCCTCAGGGCATAACTTCCTTCTGGAAAAGGAAAATTCCCCCTATGTCCTGTACCTTTTGTGTTTTTTGAGCTCTGCCACCAGGTGTAGAACAGATTCAAACACTTCAGAACAGCAGCTGAGGTCAGAACACTGAGTTTCATCTAAGCACTTGTGCTGCATTGCTTTTATGTACTAAACTTTGCCCCTTTCTCTTTTTTCTCTTATATTTCAATTTGCTGCTTTGCACTGATCCTTGACTTTGTCTTTCTGAGAGGAAAAATATTGTCAGTAGTTACTTCATGTCCTTTCAGTATGGTCCTTTTCCTAAGGAGCAGAAGGAAAACGTTTGGAGATTTTTCAAACACAAGGGATTCACCATGCACCCTGCATTGCTTTGAAAAGCCACGTAGTAAAGAGGACTGGGAGGGAACACGTGCAAATGGAAGAAAAATATTTGTGTCACTGACACAGCTTTCTCTACAGCTGAGATGGCGAAATCTTTGAGAGCTGACCCCCGCTTCAGGAAAACAAAACTTACCCTGTCATCAACCCATACAAATGTGATGTATGCTGTTAAATGCTGGCATACTAAACTACATAAATCTTTCATGGAAGTGTCCCTCTCCACTTCATAATATCACAGCAGCCTATCAATTTCCTCGCTTTCCATATTTGTTGAAGAGTGTATTATGACTATGCAGACTGATTTTTGAAAACAAGGTAGAGGCCAAACAGTGCTGCATTTACCATTGCACTGGTACACTGACAGGCATGTATTCTCCAGCATCTGTGAGTGCTTTGTATGGAGTTGTCTAGCTGGCTCCCATTTTCTAAAGAAACAAATATATGCTGTGCTTCTTTTGTAAACTGTACTGTTTTGGCTGCTGTAATTTGTATCTGCGGATGATTGTTAGACAAGTGCAACCACTCGCTAAAGGATAATGGTTCTAAGGACACCAATGTGTATTTATGAAACTTGAACTCACTGAGTATGACTTCAGTTCTAAAAGCACTGCGTCACTAAAAGGGTTTAATAGATCTAATTACTTCACTGTCACAGAATTATGGGCTATTAATTCCTAGAAGAGAGTGAGGGGCACATGACCCTTTTTCCTATGACATTGGTAAAAATGAAAAATAGTTTCAGTGTGAAGGTTTATTCTCAGTTGCAGTTAATGTGCATCTTCATTTCTGATTCCGAGTGGAGACAAACTAGCTCTTTTTGTCATACAGAACATTTAAAGCTGTTATGAACATGATTCAGAACAGTTCCCTAGGAGCGGAGCGAGATGCAATGCCATATTCTCCAAAACACTTCTTATGCCAAGGAAAATTGAAGTTAGTACCTGGTATTCTGCCACAGTTTTATAGTCTGGAAAGATCTTTATCAAAGTTACGTTGCAAATGGTACAAAACCAGGGAGGAGATAAAAAGAACACATATGTTTTTTAAGCACCACTCACTGCCAAACTGTTACTAACCACTATCTTAGTCCCCCCCTGAGCCCACTTACACATTGTCTGGATTTTCTGCTACCTGCTTTAGCTCATTTTTTAACTGCTGGACTTCTCACTAATGAAATGCTCAGGGATTCACACTGAATATTTCTAAGAAGATGCAAATGCCACAACAATAACAAATATGCATTTTCTTTGACTTTTCTGGCTTGCTTTTGAACACTAAAAAATCTGCACTAAACAGAATGCAGTCTTGCGTGCCTCCCCAACATGCAGAACACCCAGACATACGTTCAGCTACTCCCAGTGTGCTCAATAAAAGGATAGGTCAGACCCCAGCTGTAACCAAAGGGAGAGCTCACACAGAAAGGAGAAAGCCTCTAAGCTCTCTGCAAGCAAATCTCCCACTGGGCTCAGGAACAGATTTCTATATCTGACTTCAATATAACAGGTTCCACAGTATGCCTACATAAATCAAAGAGCAGTGTATACACCACACTTCCCCCCTTCACTATTTATAATCACTGGGAATGAAAAATAGCACACCACCTGCCTCATTTCTATCATAATGTAACAGGTCACAGAGTTAACACCCTCCTGATACAAATGGCAGAATAAAATCACAAAACAATCACTCTTACACAGTCAAGATATTTGGCACCTCACTTGGAACTTTTTCATAAGGAATACAAGCATCTCATAAACACACAGAAACGTGATTTCAAGTATGTGTATGATATGTAATAAAAAACACCAAACCAACAAATGCAGCACACTTGCATTTGAATCTTGGATGCACTAAAATTACAGACCTGCAAACAAGGACATAAGGATTCAATATTTTAGCCAAATTGAAGTAAATCCTTAGGAACAATGGATCTTTCCTGAACATATGGAGTCTGTCTTCAAAGTATATCTTTGTTATGACACACTGAGAAGCATGGGACTTCTCCTCCAGAAAAAGTGAATGGCTAAGAGGAGAAAGAAAACGATGCTAGCTAGAAATAGTTATATCAGATTGGAGAACTGGAGTGAGTCTGACAACTGGAAGTAGAACAGCTTCAGAATAACCTTAAAGCCATTTATTTCAGGTGAATGAACAACAGTGTTTGCTAGGATTAGATCCAGTGTATCATTAAGAATACTCCAGAAACAAAGTGCAAACTCAGCAAATGTGTAGGCTGTACTCAGGGCAAGTGCAATGAAAGCAAAGGGAGAGCCTTCCTCGGGCCTGGAAGAACACAGAAATAACCACCACACCACCTCAATGACAGCAGAGGGCAGCAGTAAAAATAACAATTACTATTGAGGTTATATAAAAGTAGACCAAAGAACATTTTGTACCATTTGCAGCCTGAAACTAATGAACAACCACAGGTTGCCTAAATTTGTTGCTACTTTTCTGGTTTAACGTCAAGCAATCTGTCAAGTTCAAGAAGTTTCATAAAGTGAAATCCAAAATATAAAGAAAATTTTATTCATTAACACACTTGTCATATACAGGGATATGGGTGAAAAACAATACTTGCTTAGTTGAAATTAAGTAGGTTGTCTTGTCAACAAATGTAGCATAAAATATTGCTGTATCAATTACTTGCACTGTTAGTAGTCATTAAAGGTCTAACGATGTAATACACAGTAGAGAGCTGGCTCACTTGTTACCTTTGTGGTGATCCTATAGAGATTTCCTAAGGGAGCAGAGGCAGAAACATTCATTCTGCCTATTGTTTTACCTGCTCAGCGCATTAATAGAGGAATTTGGTTCCTGGGGCTTCTTTTTCCAGTTGAGATGAATTATATCAGTGGGAATTCAGAACTGAACAGAGCCTGCACTATCAGAGCCAAAATCTACTGCTCACGTATTCTGTGTTAAGGTTGTTTCAAACTGTGAGTACTTTCCACTACTTTCTATGGAGTCTATTCCACAACACGACAATGTAGTTATCAGGAGTTTTTCCTCAACTAATGAATGCAGCCCAAATTGGAATTAGGCAGTTTTAATATAATATTCAATTGTCAGAAAAGCTGATTTGAACCACAGCAGAAAACACAACGTGAATTTCTTTCAGATTTCTTTCAAATTTCGGCATTGTGTTGTTTCCGTCAGCATTACTGCCACACTGAGACAAGTCAACGTGAAGAAGGAGCCAGATCGACTTTAACAGATACAAGAACGAATGAACTGCGAGAAAAAAGAAACAACAAAAACACAACGGTCTTCAACTACAGACGCGCAGCAAATACTGCCATGCTGGCACTCGGCATGCAGGAGCTCCCTCTGCCTTCCAGATTTTGGTACTGTTGCAGAAGGCAGAGTTTAAGCTAAGGATTTAGGGATGGATTTGAAGTTAGCTGTACTGTAATGAGTTACAGTAATTGTTCTCCACTCGAATCAAACAATTTTGATACTACATAAAAATTAACTTGAAATTATTAAAGATGTGCTACAAAGAGCCAGGGCTTCCTGGAGAGCAGCTTACTTCTGTGTCAGTAAATCCAGAACATTTTGGCGAGTTTTCCTCTTCATGGTATCACTAATGAATCAGTGAACGCATACCTGATGCTCCCCAAAATAACAAACCCATGAATCAAGCAAAGCAAACAATCAAAAATGTTGAAAATATCCTAACTTCTGAATAGTTTTCCACTGTTTGTGTGAGAGCTGCATATATTGAAAAAGCATTATGTGAAACATTGTACAGAGAAAACGAGATTAAGTCGAGTTATCAGGTATGAAACAATGGAATAAGAAAATGTAAACTGAAAAAGTAATAGTAGTGCCAATAGCACATATTGTCTCTCTAGTAAAGTGGGAAAGTAAGTTTATTAATGGCTCCGTTTGTGTATCTGATGATGATACGAGGCTGTCAAACTCCCCTTAGAAGAAAAATATAAGTCATTGCTTTTCACAGATGAGGGAAGAAGCCACCTGCAATGCCCGCCATTTCACTAGACAATTTCAAATACCCTGAGCTAGGAAAATATGTGTTAAACAGCTGCTTCTTCCATTGGACTACGAAAAAGGAGTTATCAGGCTGTGAGATCTTGCAAATGTTACCACACAGTCCACTGGTTCATTTCTGCTTTTTGCATTTGTGAATGCTGTAAGTTAACATTCTATTACACACCAGCTCTTCTTCAAGCAAAACCTGAAGAAGAATGTATCTGTTGAGCACCGGGTTAATCTGTTGATAACTTGGCCTAGAAGTTTCTTCCAACCACAAAACCTCCCTGTACCAGGTGTAGCTCAACAAGCCTTATGTTTTGTAATGGGCAAAGGGTAAAAGACTTGCTAATTGTACAACACCACCCTTTCCTTATTACAAATCAGTCACAGTAAAGTTTCCTGCTGTTAAAAATCACCCTTGTTAGATTGCTGAGTGAATGTTTTGATTTTTTTTTTCCTAAATATGCAAAGTCTACTTTAATGTAAACAATATAAGTCACAATATCAGGTAGAATCATCATTAGGAAGGCTTATTGGAATGCTCAGAACTCAGGTTCAAAGGCTTAATAAGAAGTTTTAGACCTCGTAATTCTGCAGAATAGAAAGCTAGAAATCTTATTACAAAAAGCCTCAAAAAAATCTTTTCTTCACTTACTACCTGTCATGGCACAATAAAGGAAAATGGTTGCATAAAACTTTACCACATACAAATATATCCAATTGCAGCTTACCAAAGTTGTTTGTCTCAGGTACCAACCTTGTGTAAAACATTTGATATTAAAGAATCGCCCATTTTTATGCACATTTTATAGGTTTGGTGCAAAGGAGGCCACCAGTGGAGCTGTACCCATTTGCTCCAGTTACTGTATTTGTTTCAGTTATGAACTGAAGACATTGGCAACAGCAAAATGTCTACACAGATCTACAAAGCTGTTGCATTTCAACACTGGCTTTAGTATTTTCTCCATGTAGACGCTGATGAGATCAGTCATCCTGAGCAAGATGTCAATTTCAAGACCCTTAGTTACCTGCTCCCATAAGCACAAAATTAAGAATCACACCACAGTTAAGAAAGAATAACCTGGTACTTAGCAAAGGGTTTCCCACTAGTCCCCCTGGTTGGATGGGAATGACTTGGCAACAATGAGGCAAGCATTCTCCTTCATGGAAGATCAGATTCCAGCACTCCCTGTTCTGCTCATCGTTTTTAGCCTTGTGACTACACAGAAAAGACTTGACACCTGTGCTGTTCAGGATCAGAACTACAGAGATCAGCTTGCAGATCTGAGACAGTAGTGCTTTTAATAACCACTGCACAGAAGTGCTGGTGGTATAAATGCAGGTCACTCAAGTGCTATTGAACAGAGTGGGAAATATATATGTATATACACATATGTATGCAGAATAATATGATAAAAATGGAGAATGTTCAATTTTGCAGGACTTTTTTTTTTTTTTTTTTTTAAATTTCAAGTTATGTCAACAAAATTCAACATATTTACCTGAAAATACCCAGTGATGCTAAATAGACTGAATGTGAGGGGATCTGTTGCCATTAACCTCCACAACCTCTCTGTGCAAACTGTGCCAGTAATCCATCAACCGTGTATGTAAAGAAGTGCTTTGTGACTCCCCTGTTTCACCTGACCACCGACCATAGGAAATGATGGCCGTGATGGCGGACCGGGGTTGCAGGGCGGCTGCCCAAAGAGCTCCAGTCTGTTGTCAGCAGAGAAAAAGTACTATTTTCTGCAACAAAATTCAGCTCAGAAAACGTTCTTTGGTTACCACAACTTTTACCTGCAAGTGATTTTCTCCTTCCAAAGCTGTTGAGCCGCGTTAACTGAAGTGTGAGCAACAGCTCGTGGAGGCAGCAGCAGCAAACCTTGGCTCATCCTGCCAGCAGCCTAAGAGTTAATCCTTAGTCTAGTGGGAGCAGTTAACTGAAGGGCACCTCCTGATTCAGGATCACGCACGGGGCGCTGTGTAAATGTGCAATATAACAAGCCGAGCTCCCTCGCTGCCCCGAACAGCACAAGAACGCAAACGATCTTCCCGGGCCCGCCCCTCACGGGCTCCCGGCAGGAGGCGGGCAAAGCTCTGAGGTGAGGCGGCTGCTGAAGGAGCGCGCGGTCGTGAGAGGGCGCAGCTCGTGATTGGCTGCTCGGCAGCGAAGAGCTTCACGATTGGCTGGTAGGCTTGCGCGCGGGGGCAGTGTTGTGTTTGGGCGGGAAGGCGGGGCTGCGACCGCGTGGAGTCTCGCGAGATCCGCCCGCTCCGCCCCCCGTGTTTGGAGGCGGAGGTGGCGCCGTGCGGAGCTGGGCGCCGCGGCGGTCCGGTGAGTGTTGTCGTTGTGTGGCGGAGCGTGTCGGGCTGTGGAAGGGGAGTATCTCCTCTGCCTGCCGCCGTGTGAGTGCGAGGCTTTCCCGTTCCGAGGTCCCTTTCTCTCTGCCCCTCGCCGGGCCGTTCCTCAGCCCCCACAGGCCTTCGCGGCGCTCCCCTCACGCGCTCCGGCGGCGGGCCGCTTCCCTCGGTCAGTCGCAGCCGCGAGCGAGGCGGCTCGAGCAGCTTTACCTCAGAAGTTGTGCGCGTTTCTGTCTTTTCCATGCTGTGTGAAGCAGCAGGAATTCAGCCCTCACAGGAGCCCCACCGGCGGCTCCTCACCGTGCTCCTCTTTTCCTCAGCGGCTGCGGGGTGCTCGTTCTTGTTGGCGGTTCTTGTTGGCTGAGAGCAGGAGGTTTGGTCGATAGGGTGAGTGGGACGGTCTGCCTTTGAGGGAAGGACTGAACTTCGTGTCTCTGGGCTGCGCCTTGGGGTCTGTGTATCCCCGTGTGCCGCGGTCTGCTTGGTTCGTGGAGTGCAGCTGTGAGGAGCAGCCTGCAAGTGCAGAGCTTCAGAACGTCTGTGGAAAAGTCGGAAAGCTGTTGGACGCTTATGTATCTGTTTTCTGCTCTCATAGGCTTTTCATGTAAAGAACTCAAAGCTGAGAGCTGTGCTGTCGAAGGGGGAAGAAAAAACACTGGAATTGCTTCACTTGTCATCAGGGGAAGATGAGCTTTCCTTTTCCATCTCTTGTGTAGTAGCAGTTAGTACCCAAATATTTATGGAATATGGGCACTACAAGTCCTGTTTTTTTCTTTGAATTATTTTAACGCTGATCATCGGTGTGGAATTTGTATTGGTTTAACTTTCTCTGTTTGCTGAGCTAAGGGAGCTTTAGAATGCTGGTACCACAGACTTGCAGTGACTGTACTCTGTCTCCTCAAGGCAGCTGATGCAGGTACCTTTTTCTTACAGTGATGTTTCTTCTCCTATGTAAACTCTAATTGTAAAGAGTTATACTAGTACTGTCCAATCCCATGGAGGTGTTTCTTAACACGATAATCATTTGCTTACAAAATTGATCTTAGCATTTCTTGAATTGTGTATAAGGTAAGACTGGAGAGGGTGTGCAGGATGTTACATCCAAGTTGTGATTAGTAGTACCTATGGCACTTGGAAATAAATGCTGCATTCTTCCAGAAGGGCACAGGTCATTTCTAAGAGCTGCTTGTCTGCAAATCAGTAGAATCATTGCAACTAATGTAATGGTTTGGTCTACACATATGGTCCAGTTCTCCATCCTCAGCCGAGTTTCACTCACAAAAGATTGCCTCAGATGATAGTTCAGTACTTTCACTTCCTGCACTAGGTAAGAAGAGAAATCCTTCCATCAGTAAAGAAATAAACTAACAGTCCAAATGTTATTGGTGGAAAGCAGTTGTGATTCCTTTTCCTTTTCCTGAATGGAGATGAGCTTATACACGTAAGGCTATAGCAAGCTTTTAACTTTACTTTTATAAATATTCTGAATATATTATATTCTGAGTTTTGAGACAGCTTAAAGGAGGCGGCATTTTTATTATCCAGATTTATTCAACGTAATGACAACTAGAATCTTGTTTGTACCTTCAAGATAAGCTAAATAAAGCCTGGTTTCACATGCGGATAAATTAAAAATTAATCATCATGCTTCAGTTTTCTGGCTTTGAAGTCATCGGTAAAGCTGGATACTTCGTTTCTGTTTTTTAGGCCTGCTGCAAGTCTGCTGTCACAGCTATGGCTGATGCTGCAAAACTTCAAGTTTCTCTTGCATTAATTATCCTCTTTTCAGATGGTCTTATTTGCTTTCCATCCTAATGCCTCATACAAATGATAATGTTTCCTCATAATTTTATTTGGGAAGACTTAACAGACTTTTATAGCCTGTTGTCACAATGGCTGAGTACTTTATGTATTGAATGGAATGGCTGTTTTGATAGTTACAGATATCTAATAGTCTGACTTGGCAAAAGATTTCATGGCATAACACTTGATACTGTCTTGTTCTCTCTTCTTGTCTCCTAGAAATGGGCCTGATTTTAGAAGATGCAGTGCACTAGATGTGGTGTTTGGAACAGAATTAGTCATGGCATCAGAACTATGTAAAACAATCTCTGAGGCAAAGCTGGAAAAGCACAAGAATTTGTTCCTAAATTACAGAAATCTCCATCATTTTCCTTTGGAGTTACTGAAAGATGAGGGGCTGCAGTACTTGGAGAGACTTTATATGAAAAGAAATTCTCTGACCACATTGGTACGACAACTTTCTTGTGATGTTTACTGTCTGATTTTGAAAGAGGAAAGATGATTTTAAAAATGTTTTAGCAAATTTGATCCTGAATCATGTGATCCCTTGTGAAGTACATGCAACATGTGTGGTTGTATTATGTTCTAACTTGGATGGATAAGGTAGAGTATAATAAAGGAAAGCATATGCAGTTTGTGTATATGCTCTCGAAGCTCTGAAGATCCAATGTTGTTTTTATTGGACTGTGTTGCATGCTTTTATTTTTAACTTGTAAATCTTGCTCAAAATGTCAGTGGTCACATCTTTCTATTGTTAGGAGATGCTGTGCTGTCTAGTCCAGCTCCATTAGATTCAACAGCTTTGAGCTTTGTGTGTATCTTATTGTAAAGGCAATGCCAGTCCCAAAATCTAATTCTAAGCTTTCTGTTAAAGTTCTAGTTGAAACCTGTTTTCTGTAATCTGCCAACAGTAGGAAGAATAAACCACTAACTCAAGGGTTGAGGGGCGGTGGTTGTTTTTGACATCTCTTGCCTTAAGTAGTTTTTAAAGCTTCGCAGTGATGCGAATTCCTTAATAAAGGCTTTGTTCCACAGGGCTGGAGCTGAAAGGATTCTGGAGGTTTTATACCTTCCTGCATCTTTGAAATCAATTAAGTTTGCATGTGCTGTAGAAAGTTATTTTGGTATTTCTTGGGCAAGACTTTTTGCTTAACGATTTAATGGAATTGTGGCATTCATGGTTAAAAAGTAAAACTGCTTTAAAAATTAACCTGGAAGTCAATGATTGCTTAGTTATGTAAGACTCATGAAGGTTGCACTACTCAAAAGATGGAACTAACGTGGAGAGTTTTTGTGTACCACTTTTCTGTGTATCTATTGGTTTTATTTTTCTTAAGGTAATTATAATTGTAATTGAGTTGTGAGATAATGGAACTGAAACAACACTTAAATTTGCCTGAGCAAGATCTACATTTTTACTTTCAAACAGCATAAAATAGAGAATTAGTATTCAAAGTGACCGGGATAACTTTCTCTTAATATGACTTGGTGGAATCTTATTCAAGTGCACAACGCTACAGCTATGACTTGGGCACCCAAAATTGGATCTAACAGAGCATTTATTCAGCAGAATGCAGGTTGGAAGTTGTAGTAGACAAAAATAGGTGAAGTCAGCAGCATTTTCTCCAAAAAGGCACAAGGCTGCGTAAGGTTCAGGAAGATATATAGCACGCTTATATCCCAACCTAGTGTTGTACCTTCTGGTTAGTATTTGACTGATAACATTAGCATTTTAGTGATCCTGTTTCCCCATCTATAAAAAGAAATGAGTGTGCTTTCATGGCACTGTCAGAAGCATGATCTAGCCGTATCAAAAGGCAGTTGTTCTCAGTTTATTAATTCAGAATTTGCAATGCTGTCCTGTTGAGACGGGATCAGCAGGTTCACTTTTTCAAATATGCCCTCCGAGGATGAGGCAAACTTCCCTAAACTGGTGGCAGAAGTGATTACTCATCCATCACTGTTATTAGTTGTTGTGTCTACAACAAAGGCCACAGTCCCTGTCACTGAGTTTATTCCTCAATGGATGAACCATGAATAGTTCCTTTTAACCGTAATGTTTTTGTGGGATGTTATTTGAAGGGATCAGACTTAGACCAGTTGTTTTTTGTGGCATTCAAGAAGATAAACTGAATTTGTGATAGATATTCTAAACTGTAAAATTGTAAACTGTGGAGTTTCTCTCTTTTATCTTCGTATTTTAAGATGAAACAGGTAGAAACTGAATGTGTAATGTGGAAATGCCTGTATTTCAGATTAGTGTCCTTAATAGAATAAAGAGTTTGGGATCGAAGAGCAACTTTTTTTTTAAATATTCATTCTTAATTTTTAAGTTGAATGTTGATGTATTTAATTTGGATCTGAGCACGTTGCAGCCTTTGTATATTTTTCCCATATTAAATTTCTACTTGCTCAGCAGCCTCCCATGCTGATAAATGTACGGCAGCAAACCTTCCAGTAGGTGGCAACAGCCGATCAGCTTAGCCTGTTTCTTGAGGCTGGAGGTCAGCTGGTTCATTCATTACAGAACCATATCTGCTGCTTAGTTAAAACCAAATATGTTTTTTTTTGTGTGCTCAAATCTAGCACGTAGTGTGACTGTTGTATAAGCACATTGTGGTAACTTTTTCAGGTTTACATCTTTCTTCATAATAAATTTATAAAACCATCTTAACCTTGAACAATCTTAAGTATGATAACCACTATTTCAATCCTAGCAAGCCTGTTTTGTGCTAGACATTGTTGGTTATAAATGCCATCAGGGAATTGAATTGCAGCTATAGATCAGCAATTATGAAAATGATTGCATGTTAACATGCAAAGATGGCAATTTAGTTTGTTGGATTTGGTGTGCCTGACTTTGTGGTTATTGATTAAGGTATGCAAAATTTTTACATCTTAGTTTACTAGTATTACAAAATAATGTGTTAATATGAAGGTATCTTGCGTAGATCTTGTTCCTCTTCAAGTCTTCCCCTTCAAGTCTCAGCTTCTAGGCAGTCTCTCAGCCTCAACTAATTCATTTTAAAGCTTTCCTTTTGAAAATGTACAACATTTCATCTTTTCAGCCCCAGAAGTCCACCTACCATTTGCTTGAGGATATGTTGTTGTCATTCTGGGCTGTAGTTTAATTTTACTAATGAATTGTTCTTCCTTGAAATATCCCAGATTGCAACGGTGGAGAATGTGTGGGGGTGTGGAAGTAGGATATTGTATGCCAACATTTTGTTGCAGTTCTTCTGTGACTAGCTGCTAACATGTTTTAGTGAGCTTAGTAAAATTAGTTGGGTACACAATGTGTGTGTTTGTTTTGAAACCTAAAAATCTCTAACTCTTTTTCAGCCAGAAAACCTTGCACAGAAGCTTCCAAACCTCGTGGAATTGTGAGTTTGTGTAGGAATTCTAATATATTCTTATTGTGCTGGTCCATCTCAAAATAGTTTTGTAATGCATTGCTGTATATTGCCTGTCTTTTAAAAAGTAAGGGTTCTGTTGGAGGACAAAAAAGGTGCTTTTTCTATGTTTTCAAGTGGTGTTGTATCCAGATGTGTTCAGTGGTGTGTGTGTGTGTATATATTTAGGATTTCATATGTTGAATAACGAGAACTGTTATACAAATGTCCACACTGTTAAGGGGAAAAAAACACCTACCCCCAACTCCTGTGTAAACTGTTGTAATGCTTATATAAAGTACTTGAAGCACTGAATGTGGTGGTTGTGATAGAGCCAGAGCTCATCCCTGGCTGTGCATTGCCACTCCAGCTACAAGAGTCATAATGACTGCAGTCTTATTGGTTGTAGAAGGCGGTCTGTGCAGTGTGTCTTTTTTCTTAATCAAGACAAATAGGAGCAGGAATAGCCAAGTATGAGTATTAACAACTGGAGATAGAATAGATTATCCTGTTTAGTCCAAAGAGGGGACATCATGTGAACTGTTTTGTTTTGGCAATTAAATTGAAGTTGTCAAGCCTGAGCCAACAGTTTCCCTCACTCCCTGTTTTTTGTTGTTGTTAAGGTTACGTTGTCCTTGCTTAATAGAATTGGAGTCTGAAGGATAAGAGGGACATTCCTATATCCCACTGTAACTCATTTTTCTAAATTTTGGTTTGGTAATTGATAGACCATTAATTCTGTGTGATGAAAAGCTCCAAACAGGAGGAGGTGCATATCCGAATAGCCTACTGCATTCAGCTGCCTGATCTTGTCATCTTAATTTGGTCCTTGAGGCCACACCTTTCTGGTACACGTGACCAGTGTATAATTGAACTGTTTTGTATGTCACTGCAGTCTCCAACTTGCTTAAGTAACAGTCTTGTCTCATCATGCTGGAGTCTTAAGAGTTTGTTTATGCTGTTGAGCAGAAAAATAAATACTTCATGTACTTGGTGTTTAATGATTTGCCATGGGGCATCAGGAGATCTCTGTGCTATCTGATTATGCCTTTAGGGAAGACCTGTGTAAATTATTACTTAATATCTTACAAGCACCTATCATAAGAGTGATACCTAATTAGCAATCATGGCTGTACCACCATTATTCTGTATGTTCTAGTGGTTTACAAAGTTTTGCAGTGTGCCTGTGATTGTGTAGCTTTAATAGCACAAGGCAGTGTTTGAACAGGCAGTAAGAGCTGCTCATTGTCAGAGAAGAGACCACAAGATTTTCTTTAAAAAAAAAAAAAGTGAGTTTATTACAGACAAATTTAACTTTAATAAAAATGAAAATCAGTAGCAATTTCATTGTATGTTTTTAAGAACTTTACTGTTGTCTACTTCTGTATATATTGTGTTTATCATACTGGGAGACCTGTTGTAAATACTTACATGCCTTTTCTAATTTACCTGAGTGAAATAGTCAGAAGTATTTCTGGGAGCTGCAGCTGAAATGAGTAGAATTCTCTTGTCAAGGCTATAAATGAAGGCTTTCACAAAGCCATCAGCTATCCTTTTGTTTCCTACGTTTTTACAAAACTTCCTGCAGTTTTTAAAGAAAAATAAATGCTACATGCAGTTGAAATGTTCTTTGCTTCTATCTGCCTGAAAAAGACGAAGCTGCTACTCTGGGAATACTGTTTGAGTAGAACGGAAAACAAACTTGTCTAATATTTTTGTGTGTGCCTTTGGCAATTCAGCACTGAGTACTCAATATTCTTCACCAATGTATATCAGTATTTGAAAATTCTATTAGTGTTGTTTTCTACCAGAGCCATTAGTTCATTTGCAGCCATATTGATTTTATGCATCAAAATTAAAATATGAGAAATCCACGTTGCTGTAGGAAGTGACTGACAGTGTGGGGAGAGTTCCAGCAGGGGGTGCTGAATATTTTCAGTGAGAGAGCTGGTTTCAGTAAGTGACAATGGGCAACATTGGGTTTTTTCTTTGGAAAAATATACTCTAAAGCTGAAAAACTCAATTAAGGTGACTACATCATTTTTCTCCAGCCAGGTAAGGTGCAAGATTTATTTATTTTTCTAAAGTATAGAGAGAAATGTTTCTAATTGGTATCGCTTGTGCCAGCTTTTTTTTTTTTTTTTTCCTTGCATTCTGTGTGGGAAAACCTGATGATCAAGTATGATTGACTTTACTTATTCTGTCTGCTTCATTGTTTTTCCTTCTTGTTTTCTTCTTGTGACTCTCAGAACTGAAGCCCATTATTGTAACTGAATGTTCCAGTTGAAATAATTATATATCATTCTGTTTTATTTATAAGTTTATCATTTATTAGTCTTTAGTGAAACTTAAGTACCTGTCCATTGCCAGTTTATGTAGTGTCCACAGCTTTTTATGGTCATAAAGAGGAATGGCTTTGAGGGTGTTCTTTCAGTCTGAAATTGGATATTTTGCAAACTGATTATGTAGCAGAAGTCCTTGAGGGTAACAGGTGGTGTCCTCTGCTTTTTTTCTCCTCCCCCCAGGTACCTTCATTCAAATAACATAGTTGTTGTACCTGAAGGTAAGTAATCTACCAGCTCACAATAAGTGGCAGGAATCATAAAATATTCATTTTTCTTCTTTGAAGAGGCCTATCTTTTCCTTTATTTTCCCATAAAACATTAAAGACTTTGATACAAAGCATACCAGTATAGCTCTTAGTTGATAATATTCTTGTTTATGTTACATTAAATTCTTCTAATGAACTCTCAAATACATTTGAATGCTGTTTGCTTCAATTCTAATTGAAGAAACTGGAGTAGCTAAATGGCACTCATCTACAGAAACAAAATTCGGAGTGTCTTCTGCTCTGAGCTGGTTACAATACTCTGCTGTCTTTTGTCATGCCTTTTGAAACCTGAAATATCAGGAACTTGTATTAGTCTTCTGTGCATTAAATGTAGAGTTCTGTGTCCAACTTCAGTAAAGTACTCTAAGCTCTGTTGGATGGATGCGAAGGAATGAAAAAAAACAAATGCAGAGCAGAATCATTTGAGGAGAATCTAGAAATGGAAGTATCGCGTACATCGCTTTTCCTCCCAATCTCACTGCCAGCAATACAGTTTTTTAGATGAGCATTTTCATCAACTATGTCATTCAGTTGTCAGACTGACTTTAATACGTCAAAATCTGCTGATACTTAGGTGCAAGGTACTATGGCTTTTTATCCCCTCGTAGTCCTATTAAGATTTTAACATTACTGTTGGGTCACATTCATGTTTTAATCTGTTCTCTCGCAAGCCATTGGCTCCCTCGTTAAACTGCAGTTTCTGGACCTAAGTGATAATGCCCTTGAAATTGTGTGTCCAGAGATCGGTCGCCTGAGATCTTTACGTCATCTTCGTTTGGCTAACAACCAGCTGAAATATTTACCTGCAGGTAAGTACAAACGGAGTATTAAAACAATAGCAAAATGCATTTGATCTTCTTTGGCACTGTGATTTGTTCTAGGTTTACTCAATCTTAGAGATTACACATGGCACAACTTGAGTGTAAAGATGAGGTGGAGGTTACCGTTGCAGCGTACTGTGCCACATGAACTTAAAAAAGTAATAAGCTGTGCAGTATTGATGTGAGGTGGAGGAAAATCGTGAAAATTATTTCTGAGGAGGAAAGTATTTATGTAACAGCTGTTGCCATTGTAACAAGAAAGTCTTGAAGTTACTCAAGAAGACACAAAATGCTGATGACAAATGTCATTATGATAAAATATTTCTTTGGATTTAACTGAGTATAAAATATTCCGGTCCTCCTCCTATTTTTTTAGCCAAACAGCCTCATACTTTTTCAGAAAAGACACGTGTCCAATAGCTTTGCCTATGGCAGTTCTACCTCAGTATGACAGTAGATAACAAATGATGGTCTTACTGGCTTATAACAAAAAAGCAAAATTTATTCCAAGTAAATGTGACACGGAGTCAGAAAAAGTTGGCCATGGGCAAATGTTGAATGATTTTTTTGTTTGTTTTCTAAGTACTTTGATAAGCAGAAGTACCCGATTTCTCTTCTTCCATCTTCAATCTATCTGTCCAGATCAGACAACAATTTTTGATTTTTTTTCACTGTTTCATTTTTTCATCTCTCTCTGGGCTATTTGCCTTTTCTGATCTGTAGGGAAGATAAAGTATAATGTCAGCATTTTAATAAACAAACTGGTGTAACTTAGTCTAACAAGTTTAGCTTTTGGCTCTAATTTGAGCTAAATTTTCAGCATGACTTTTTTAAGTCCATGTGGCTTATTTGCAAGAAATATACTGCAATTTTTCTTTGAAGTCTTGTTTGCAGAAATCTAGGTAGTCTTCTCCTTGTACTTTTCTAGGCATAATAAGCTTTGTAGAATTAGTCAAAGAATGATTATGATTAGAAAGGAAAAATAAATTGACTTTGTAAATGCTCTGGAATGAAATTAGATAAACCTGTTAAACATTATGACCTCAGGCCACTAAAATTTCCATCAATTTTAAGATTTCAAGAGAAAGCAGTGTTTTGAATGTGCTTTATGTTCCTCAAAGATAATTTACCTTATGGTGCTGTACCATGAAAGAAAGACTTGTTCAAAGAAAAAGTGACACGTTTGCTTCAAAACTTCACACATAAACTTAAAAAGGTTCCAAGAAAAGACTACTTTCAAAAGGATAATTTACATTACTGAAGAGCTGATTTCGAGTCTACCACATTTGGAGGTGGTATCAGCAGCATGTAAAAGCTTCATTTAATTTGTTCTGAAGTTTACAAAATTTTGTACTGAGCATCATCAAAAAGTGGGTTTTGGTTTGAGCGTATGAAAATTTTGCATGTTTCAAAAGAATACTACTGTTGCTAATTTTATACTGGAGAACCCATTGACGTCTTTTCATTGTTTCTGTGATAGAGTACCACCAGTGTATACCCATGTCATTACTGCTATCATTCCTAATCCTGTCTGTTCAGATGGTGTCAATGTCATCATGGCTGGATGTCACACAGCAGGAGCATTACCAGTCCAAACAAGATTTATCTTTCACTTACACTGGAGAATGTGCCCAGCTAATCTACTGCATTGAGTGTTTCTAAATGTAACGTTTCCCGAAGAGCGTTTTCAAGCACATTTTCTTAGGTTCACATTGTCAAACAGTGAAGATTTTAAGGATCACCTCTACTTAAATTTGAAAATCCCATTAATATTGAACAATTGGCAAAATAGAGCAAAGTAAAACAAGTGAAGTTAATAAAACAAAGCTATGATTTCACTGCAGTATGTTATTATACTGGGTTGCTGTTAACTGCTTTCTTCAGAGCAGGTACTGCATTGCAGCGCATTAGGGAAAGACAAACCTTGATTTTTCTTACTTTGTAAAATAAGTTACCATTTAAGATAGAGTTTAGCTTCTACAAATGCAGCTTGTGCTGAGTGTAGAAAGCTGCTCTAAGGAAATAGTTCTCAGCTAAAAGTGGTGGTCACTTGCAGAAGCAACTTCTCAAAACTGGTGATTATCATTTTACTTCAGACTTTGTCCTATGCAGATACAACACAAATGGCAGTGAACTGTTTATCCCAGCAGGGATCCAGTTAATAAAGGTTAATCGCTATTCATCATCTGTAACCAACCTGCAGTGTAATGATGTCATCATATAAAAAGCTGACTTCAGAGTTGTTGGCCTGTCGTTCCTCTTCTCTTTCCCTTCCCGGTGTCTGGTGCTCTCAGAACTCTCAACTTCTGTTGAAACCACACGAGTATTTGTAGCAACTTATTGAGGGTACCAATAAATCTTTATTATGACTGTGCAAACACTTAGATGGCAAATAGTTTCTCATAATCATGTAGTTAATGATGCTTTTCTATTGGACTTTATATTTTTAAGAATGACTCTGTTTTATGTTCTTTAATTGTGACTAAGGATTGAAGGGAAAAAAAAAAAAGAATAGCATGTGGTGTTTAATTATCTGTTTTTGATGGGATTGTTCCAGTTTTGCTATTAACACTCGTTAGTATTTTAGTGTTGCCTTACAGAAATTCAGCATAGCTTTTTAAGATATTTAAACATTTGAATCAGCACGTGAAATGAAGCCTTCATAAAGATGTTTGTTTTCAGTAGATTGTAGATGTTTTTCAGACTCTAATAAAGATTGAGCACGTGCTGCTGTTTACCTTTAGTGTAAATGGGCAGTAAGGTTTCAGTGTTTACATATTCACATAAAGTTTGTGAGAACTGGGTAACTGGAAGGCCGGTCTTCTGTTTCAGGTTTAGTCATGTCTGCCTAAGTAGGTTTGAGAAGTTGTCTTGAGAAGATGTGAGGGAGAACGATGAAAAAATATGCTGGCTGTATGAAAGGTGTAGTGTCCTAAAGAAGTCAGACCATGTTGGACTGGTAAGGGGAAAGAGGGCAGTAGTTGAAGCATGGATGTTATGTTTCTTGGAGATTAGAAAATGCTTTGTGTGCTGTACTGTTCTTGTAGTGTAAATAATAATCCTACCTTTGTGCTTAGCAAACACTGTGAAGTCGGTATCACCTGTTGATAACTTTTTGCACTTTGGCCTCTGAGCACATTGTTTTGGTGGTTGGATGCAGTTAAACAGTGTGACTTCCCTCATGCATCTTGCCAGCTTTGGAAGGAGACTAGGCTGAATTTGGTGAGAAGCAAATGGAAAAATTGTCCAGAATGAGCACATTGAAATGGAACACGAAATAGCAAGAAGAAAATGCTTCGTGAAATGCTGTTGTAGTCGTGTTTTGTATATTCTTTGGAATAATAAACGGACCTGCTTTTGTCTAATGCAGAGTCAGAGTATCTAATCTGTAGCAATTAAAAAAAATTAACTGAAAGACCCTCTCTAAGACAAGAGCTACTTAAAAGAGCTGCAAATAAGTCTAAAGAAGTGAACATGGTGAGAATTTTAGTCCTTATAAGAGTTCTGAGTGCCCTTTTCATTGAAGTGTACAGCTTTCATTTTGTTTTGCAAATGGCAAACTCGGGATCTTTTGTTGTCCTCAACAGCACGTCAGTTCTTCTAGTTGACACTGGAAAATGTAATTCTTGAACATCATACTTTCTACTGTGTAACTGTGCCACTAAAATCCTTCAGATTCCTGAGGACCATTTAGAAGTACTACTGGGAATATGTTTTGAAAAGTCTTAGTTGTAGCGTAAGTGAAAGACTGATTGTATTGTTATAGTAACTCTATTTTAAGAAATTTCTCATTTCCCAGGGAATTGATGCATCATTTTAATGTAGGATTTTAGGTAGGTCTATTTGAGTGTGTTGTCTTTAGTAAGTTTTCTGCCTCTTACTTAAAAATGACTGCTTAGACTTGATTTTACTTTAGCCTCAAAGTTTTGATGTGATGATTTTTCAACTTACATCTTGGTCTTGTAGTTACTGAATGCATGTTTGGACAGCAAATGACTGAAAAGAGGGCGGGTTATACTCAGGTGGACTAATGTTTTGTGTTTGACAAGGATTAGACTTGTACTGCGTGCTGCTTGACAAATACTTCTCCTTAGAAATGGCAAGTTGTAGCATCTTGTTCAAAGATTTAATTAAAAATGAGGTTATGTTTACTCAGCACATGTTGGAGTTAATTATAGATATACTAAAATGAAAAGCTTCATGTTTTGCCAAGTCAAGAGCAAAAGCTTAAGTAATTATACAGAGAATAGGGTATGGTTTATGATCCCAGCACATCTTTAGGCAAAATTCTCTTGAAGATGGAAAAGTGTGTGTGGATATATAGCAGCAGTTGTCTTTATATGGGCTAGACCAAGTTTCCCTTTGTGTTTGTTGTCAGAAACAGTTCTTAAATGCTCTGAGTTGATTGCATTGATCAGGCAAAATGAATAACATACAGTCGGATAATAGCAAATTGTATGTGATCTATGTGATGTTGTTTCTTTGGTCTGTGAAGCAAAAGTGCAGGTGAGTGGGATGTGTGAGCAATGATGGCAGCAGGGAGGTACAAATCTCTGCAGCGCTCAAATTCAGGTTTACCGAATACTGCCCTTTCTTTCTCATGTAACAAAAGGTGGGGCTTCCATTTCTAATTAACGTTTCTGTGTGAACCCAAAGGACAATTTATTCATATGCCTTTGGTGTTTCAGAAGTGCAAATTGCAGCGGTATTTAGGGGAGCTTAATGACATGCATACTTTTCATTTCACTTCTGTTCAAATCCTTCTTTTTAAGGCAAATTGTTTTAGAAATAGTCAGTTTAGGATCCATTATAATACATTTGTAGACTTAAAAAAAAAAAAAAAAAAAAAAAAAAAGACTTCAAAGCATTTTAGAGAGATTCTGTGAAGCTGATAAGGGGGCGTTATCATCTTCCAGGACAGAAAAGTGTTTTAACAGAAGTGATTTGCTCCAGGCCACAGCAGGAGTCAGTGTTAACCAGAAATAGAACTTGGGTGTTCCCATTCCATTTGTTGAGACCACACCTTTATGAGGTTAGTTGTGTTTAATTTTGGGGAGGACTGAGTTTTCCTACCTGTTATTAGGAAATGAATAATTATCTCTCCGTAATTAATAATTCTCCGAGTTAATAAGAAATTAATAGCGGTAAGATCAGTGAGGCTTTTATAACTGAAACACCTCGTGTTTCTGGAAGGCTGGAAGAGTTCATGAAGCAGAATTTAAAAATTATATATAACTTCTACAGTATCATTTCTGTCTTGCATAGGTAACTTCAGTTTTAACGATGAGGAGGGTTAAATCAAACGACAATTAATTTCTGCTCTGCCTATTTATAAAATAAACCTAGGAGTGTTAATTGATAAATGCAAAGCAAAACAGACTTAGCAATATACTTTGCTAACTGGGGGCGAGGGAAGCTTTGAGATGTGAAAACTGTATTCATTTTTCTCCCTTTTTTTAAAAAAGTCACTCTAAAATACAATATCTGTATTTACTATTCATACCAATATTTCACTGGTAAGGACTTCCTGAATACTCAACATAGCAATTCTGAATAGAGCTCAATATAAGGTATTTCAGTAAATCTTAATTAAGAAGTAGTGTTTACATGCCTTTCCCTACTTCTGTTTTCACAGTAGATTTCCACTGATCAGGGCTGCAGCATGCCAGCAAGACTATTCTTTTTCTGGATCTTGGCATTAAAATATGCAGTCTAACTTCATTTTTAAATGTGTTTTTCATATTTTTATTTGGAAACCTCAAGATGGGGGCTGGGGGTGAAGGTGGAGGAAAAAATAATTTGTATTTTGTAGGTCTTTTCCTGCTATCTTTCCCTTCTGCTTTTATTACAGTCTGATTAAGCAAGGTTGTGTTGACACTTTTTCAAGGTTTTTTTGTGATTGTGTCTTTAAAAGCCGAGGCACAAACTGATGCAGACTCTGTTCTTTTTTCAGAGTTGGCGTAACCTTAGTCCACTCTGCTTTCCTAATTTAGTAACATGTGTGCACGATGGGACAGGTTTGGTACGCCAGGCACCAATCCAGGAGTGTGGTGTTTTTAAGTAAATGGACTTGTGGGGATTTGAGGAAAACATAGATTAGGTTACACTGGCTTTGCACTCAGTAAGTCTGTGACTATTTAAAGGAGCACAAACTCTTAAATACAAATCCCTCAATTTTTGTCATAAGAAAATTGTTTATCCTGAAGTACATAGATGTCTTTTAAATTTAAAATGAAACAAAAGCCTGTTTTCTTTGCAGATGCAGTTTTATGCAGTAAAATGAGTCCTGCAATAAATTATTAAAAAGAGCATATATTTTACCAGTCGGCTTACTAACTGAAATTAATACTAGTTCTCCTGGTGAACAACAAAATAATTGTTCTTTACCCAAGTCAACGTGAAATGTACAAACACTTGCCTTTTACTGGATTTTTTTTTAACATCACAGTTAGCGTGGTTTTAGTAATGATGCTGTATTAGTGGAAGCACAGTGAAAATATCTGATGGTAACTTTAAGACATTCTTTGGCTTTCTAGCAGGAGAACATTTTCAAATGTTTTGATTTTTGTGTAAGCTCCTATACAGCTCTGTCCCGACAGTCTGTAAGAGTGACATTTTTTTTTCTGTAAGAAAAAATTCCCCTAGAAAATGATAGGAAAGGATTATCTCAGGAGAACTGAACAAAATGGCCTTGTGGATGGTTACTGTTATTGGACTTCATGACTTAAACAGAGGTGACCAAAGCACAGGGTGGTGTATTGTACAAGTGCTGTTCCTTAACAGATTAGCTTTCATGCATGTCCAAACACAGTGGTGCCTATTTAATTTAAGGATGTTGGTGGTGTGAGATTTTATAACAGAGTCTGCATTTCTCAAATATTTGGTTTGGTTTAAATTCTCAGGAGGACTGCGAGTACCTCTGAGTGCTTTGAATTTATGGGGAGGGAAGTGAAGACAGAAGAAAAAAAAAAGTTATATTAAATTCCTGGAAATTTTTACCAACTGAAGTTTTTCTGTATACCCTAACCTGGATAACGTGTCAGAATGAGTCATCTGTGTATACCAACCTGTTCACTATTCTCTGTTTGTCTGCTTGCTCCTTCTTAACAGCTCCTTTTTTTTTTCCCATAGTTCTATGGCACTTCCCCTCACTGAGAGTCTTTTGAAAGCCTTTTTGTTAGTATCATGCAACAATTTTTAGTACACCGTGGAAGGTTTATAACATCAGTGGATGCTGGTAGCAAAAACAGTAGTAAAAACATACAGTCAGAAAAATTCTAGGACTGTTTTCAGTTTTATGTATTCCAGTGTAGGCTTTTTTTGTTCCACCTCTTCTTCCAGATAGGCTTCTACTGGGCGTACTGGAACTGAAGTATTTCCTGTAACTGCAGCAGAGGTGAATTTAAGAGCCAAAGAATTAAAAACAAAGAAACAAACCCAAAATGAAAAAATGTTTCAACAGCAGCCTGTGGTATTCCTCACCGTAGTGTTGCACACTAGGTTGTCAAAAATGCGTGTGTTCGGTGTGTCTGTGTTGTAATTCATTAATCAGGAAGCTAGTAGAAAGCAGCTGGAAGTAGCCATAATTTTAACATTTAAACTGGATATCCAAATATTACTTAGCATATTAGGCTTACTGGGCTAGTAAATTAACTTAAAATTTGCTATTGTAATTTAACTCAATGACTGGAAAAAACATTTGGAAACTAAGGTATTTTAATTAGCTTGTTGTTTTTAGTTATTCTTCTAAAAAAGCGATATTACTCAGTGCATCTGATTTCCAAATGCCTTCAGTTTTATGAAACGTGGTTCTTAAAACAACTGTGGTCATTATGTATCTGGAGAAGTGATCAGGGACAAACAAATTGCTGTCATGGCTTCATGTCAGTAGTTTGGAGTCTCACGTCCTTGTAAGGTAAAAGCATAGAGACCAGGAACTTAGCAAGCGTTTGGGCTTTCTAACACTAGCTCCACAATATTTAGAAGTTGCTTAAAGTGTGTAACTTGTTACTGATTTCAGCTTCTTTGTATTGCATGTTTTAGCAAGGTGATGAGTTGGTTCCAACACACTTTTTTTCTTAGGTCCCTACGTTATTTTTGTTGATCCTTTAAGTTGTGAACTCTACCTGGTTGACTGTATTTAAGGTATGAACGGTGTTCTTATGTGGTTACTCAGTTGATAAAAAGATCCAGGAGTGTCTGAGCGTAGGGTTCAGTACCTCAGCGTTTCAGACATGTTCATTTCATTTCAATTCTTTGTATGATCTGGGCAGAGGGTGATTTGACCTGTAAAGGTTCCCATCTTTGGCTGATAGTTCTTATTGGCCACAGAGCCTTAGTGAAAGTTATGGTCTCGTCACATATCTAGAAAGTGACATCTCTCAAAGTGACACCAATTGTGTTTTAATTTTTATAACAATTTTTTATTACATCCATGGTAGAACAGATGTGCTTTTAGAAGGCAAGAATATCTCAGTGGAAGGCTGCCTATGACCTGATGTTGCCCAGTCTGTCTTCAACTTTGATTTCCAGTGAGCATCAATACCCTGTGTGTCTATGTAGGTGTGTGTACACAAGGCGTGTGTATGTAGACATGATTTTAGTGTTTCGAAATGAACTGGTTCAGACTAAGAATGGTCCATCTGTTGCCACTTGCTCTTTACTATTCTGTGAGATCATTGTGAAAGATACCATGTGTCAGACTTGCAGAATCTGGCCTTGCCAGTTCCATGCGTCCTACCTCCAAACTGTGCCTTTCCTTCACTGAAAAGAAATTTGTAGCAAAGCTAAGAAGGTGTAGGTGAAATCAGGACGGGGAAGAGAAAAGCCATTCTAATTATTATCAGTGATACTCTTGAGCCTGTTGTGTTTCTAGCTTTGTAGTGCTACATTTGTGAAAATCAAAATCTTTGCAGGAACACGTATGTTTTCTAAGCCCTGGGCTATGGGCTTTCCCCCTGGTAGCTGTCCCCCTTAAGGGCTTTTTAGGTGGGAGATGAGGGAATTGTGCCAAGGTGAATGAGTTTGAATGCTGCTTCTAATGTTGGTGCACTTGGACGATATGTGCATTCCAGAGAGGCTGTGAGCAGAGTGTGCTGGATTCTATTGTTACGAGATTTGATTCTGCCTCTTGAATCCTGGCTCATGCTTCTGTTGAGCAGCCGTTGATTTCTCAGTCACTGTAAGCATTGTTTTGCCAGGGGTTTTCCTCCTGTCTGGGGGGGGTGGGCTGGGGATTTGAAGATGCTGAGAATGCTTTAAGTAGTTGTTGCAAGCATTGATTTTAGGCTTTGAGAGATATCGGAGATCTTATAACTGTAGAAGTGCTGTAGGTATGTTACACAACTTTAAGCCTTTTTATTAAAAAAAGCTGAAGTGGAAACCATATAAGAATTTCATTAAGCAAAATCATGTATTTTTTCTAGTTAACTCAGATTTCTTAGTAAATTGTTAAAATACAGATTAAAAAGTGTCACTCTGTCACACGTGTAAGAAACCTCCAAACCTTGCTTAAAGTCTACATAGCATGTAAAATACTAAATGACAAGGAATTTAAAGTACTGATTTTTAACACAGAGGTGATGTGTCTTTTGGCGATACTGAAATCGGTAATGGGACAATGAGGAAATGCTCCTACCACATGCAAATAGTTCACACCATGATGTACTGAATTAATTATCTTCACAGAAGAAATGACAACCCTGAATTTTTGAGAGTAAATAAGATCTCCACTTCTACCATCACTGAGTTGCTGCTTCAGAATGGAGGGTTTCTGAAAGTCTCTTGTCCTTTGAGTAGCTCCCAATGACATGCTGAGCCAGAGGCTACAAGACAAAAGTGGGAAGTTCATACAGCAATATATAACTTTAAAGAACATTAAGTTGTCATTGCTGCTTTGATCAGTGATAGAGTATACTTTGATAAAACTCGGATCTAAGGGCTTCAGGCTGTACCATCAAAACAATGCATTCTGTTCCTTTTCGTTTTGAAAATGTGTTTCTACAGTCATTTTAAGAAGTAGAATGTGTCTGTGAGAACTGATTAGACCTGGCACACAGACCTAAATAATGAAGGTCAAATAGAATTATTTGTTGTGGGTTTTGTTTTTGATTGTTTGAAAGCTTAGATTCAAAGTTTATGGAGAGAACTCATTATGAAAGTTGCACGCAGCAGGAAAAAATAACTTTGAAAGTAGTCAAGGTTGTATTTGAATTCAGTTAATATTTGATTTGCAGTGGTTGTGCTGTGTGAAGTTACTGACTATATAGAAGTGGAGATTCTGCAGTTGTTGTTGGTCAGTTCAGTTCCAGTGGAGTTGAACCTCAGATGCAGGAAAGCAGGTTACCAGGAGTCAGATTTGCAGTTGTGTCAGCCAGTGTTGTGATGTTACATTGGCTGTTTGAAGGTACTGTTTATATAAATTTTTGAAAGCCCATTCAAAATGATCATAACTAATAGTTCCTTTAACTTCATGTATCACCAGTGTGGACCCTAAAGCTCTACAGATCCCTGACAGCTCTGGCAAATTTTCTCCTATCCTCAAATTCTTGGCAGCAGCTCCGAGAGTCTTCATAGCTGAGGTGACACGGTACTTTGTTGCTTAGCTGGCTGCTTTCCTGTGCATCTCTCTTCAGTACTGCTGAAAATGAATGTAGACATCATTTGATTTATTATGTTAGGATGCTTTGAACTCTGTTAAGATAATGTGTTGTTTGAGTTTTCATGCCTTAAAAAAAAACACAAAACAAAACAGAAAGAAATTGAAATTTTTCTTACCTAAGAAAAGAACTACCTTAAAGAACTACCTTATAATAAAACATGTAAGTTAGTGTTATATTTTCAAGTTGTCACTCCCTTCTCTGGAACTTCTTTCAGTCTGCTGAATATCCTGTAAGAGCGCAGCAAATCTTCTTCTGTGGAATTTGGTACAAGGGCTTTTCCATGTTAAGCCTGGCAACAGTCATGTTCAGAGCAACATACCTTGGGGCTATCACGAGGTGGATTCTCCTTCTTGTGCAATGCACACATTGGTTTCTCCTTATGAGAGGAAGAGTATGGGATTTGCAGTAGTTCCGTTACTTTGGAGTGTCTGTTACAAAAAAATAGCTTATTAGAGACAGTCAACATATTCAAAGAAATCAGTCTGAAGTTGAGTGGTCATATAGTGCCGAATACTTACTTTGTAAGTAAAGGAATTTCAGAGGAAGTGAGTTCATAACTCATCTGTCAGCACTGAATTCTTGTGCTGATGATTCTGATAGTAAAGATCTGACTTCATTGATTGCCTGTTTAAAGACATATGTGATATATGTGAAGTTCATATCTGAAACTTCTTAACAGATGCTCTTAAAAATACTTCTAAAAGACTTCCTTTTAGATATGTTACCCAAAGGCAAAACTGAATTTAGAGGGGATTTTAAGGTGCTCAGGGCCTGTCTCGTAAACATTTCCAATGGCTGTTCACATGGCTGAAAACAGATGTGTATGGACAAGGCTGGGATTAAAACGCCCAAGATCTTGAGAGCTGGATATGTGCTGAGAAAGATGCGTTTTATATCTGAATGGTGTATTTCTGTAATAAGAAAACTAATACGGGCAATATGTTCAATCGCATTAGTGAGATTTCCAGAAAACCTCAGCTTTGAACAGATACTCAACTTTTTCTGTGAGATTTTTTCATCACTTTGCAAATGTGTGGGAAAAGGGCATGTAACACTGCTTTGCAAATTCCAGGTTTGCATTAGAAATGGCAGGGTACTATGCTGCCAAAGAGCTCTGTGTTCTGCTGTGCTGACTTTAGTACAGGAGGGTCTTAAACAAAGATCAAGTAAACCAAGCAAGCCAGAACATTTTTTCTGTATGGTTATGCCAGTGCTTACCAACACAATTTGTAAATAAATTCATGGTGGAAAAACTGCACTTAATTGTATAATTTACCACCATAAGATGATAGGTAGAAGTTAAACAGCGTGTGACTGCTGTGACAGACATCTGCTGTGTCAGACATATGGCTGCAGACTTGCTTATGGAATGCAGGAGCTGTTAGTTCACAGATCCAATTCAGCTATTTAGTTAAGAGGTAATTTTCAGTAAACTGAACTTTTAAAATAATTTGCTACTGATATTTTGTGTAAAACCTCCTGCTTGAGTGGAAAAATTGATTTGTTGCTGTTGTAGGGAATCAACGTTGGTGACCAAAGAAAAAGCTCTTGACTCTACATTTTGTAACTTTACAGGGTTGGATGCCAAAAGCTAACATTTTTTTCCCCTTAAATTCCTATGTCTTTACAAAGTAAAGCTGTCTATGAATGTACTTCTGTCTCTTTGGTCCTCCCCTCCCCCCCTCGCTGTTTGTGTGTTTTGTTTTGTTTTTTTTACTTGCCCTAGGCTTTCCATAAGTTGCATATGATGATTAGCTCTATCAACGGGTAGTTGACTTTATGTGTGCATTAAGCAAATGTAATTCACTAGTAGGGCATGAGTGCTCAGGGAGGCTTGGTGAACAAAATTATTCAGTCTTTGAAAGTGAACTAAAAGAAATTGTTAATGCAGCGCAATAGAAGGATTTTAGAGTGTATGGATTTCCATTTTGATCTTTCTGGCCACATGCAATGCTATTTTACATTTGCCATTGTGAGAAATTCAGATCAAAACTACTTAATACTGATATCTTTGTTTTTACTCAGCTGGTCTATTGAATAAATGAAGGCAAAATAAAATGCATCATTTACTGACAGTAAATGTAAATGGTAAAAGCCTATAAGGAGAGTGTGTGGAACCAGAGGTATTACATGAGATTAAATTTCCTGTGGTTCATGTCACACATGCAGAGTTTGATACCTGTGTTTCAGTTACCTTAATTTTATTGCTGTGGTATTCGAAGTAAAGGGCCATCTTTAACTTAGCATTGTGCGAATCTGCATTAAATTGTCATTCATTATTGAAAGCTTTGATGCAGAACAACAGCAAGTATACTCAAGTTGGTAATTATGTAATGTTTGAGAGCTTTATGGACTAGGACTATTTATTTGTTTATCTAAGAGAATGAAATTCAGCATGGCCAAGTGTGGGATCATTTGGAGTCTAATTGTAAGCCTTGTCCATTTTGTGCTGGTCTGAAATACTAAGCATTGGTACTGTCCACGGATTGAGATAAAGCTTGCAGCTTGGGACATGGCTGTAGTTGTTCTGTTTGAAGTCTGGTGTTGTCTCCTTTGGTAACAAGCTTGGTTAGAAATTGTTAGCTGTTACTCAGTACCATTTTTCAATAGTTGCCTCATGATTAGATCAGCCTGCTGAGTGACCCTGCAGATGCAGATGTGGGCACAAACCAGCTGGGGAAGTAAGGAGGAGCTGGAGAACCTCCTGTTACTGCTACCAGGAAAGGGCATCACGATCAGTAGCTGCCATAAGCGGGCATAATTTGGCTTTATACAGTGTAGTAGTTTTCCACTGAAAGATGAAAATCTAACCCTGGCCTATAGCTTTTGTTATGTATTTAGATATTTCCTGGAGAAGTGTGGTGAAAAATCACAACCCTAAGAAAATAATCAAAGATATACCCTTTCCCAGGTGGTTGAGAACAGCTGATAGCAGCAGTCCAAGCAGGTAGGTCTTTGCTTGGATTAAATACACACTGAAGTAGTAATGGTTTAGGAGCACGTAAGTACTGAGCTACTTTGTCAGAGAGAACAGTCTGTCTTGAATTTTTTCCTCTGAAGAAGAAAAAAAGAAGCTGTCCTGGAACTTAGAGCTACCATTGGCCCTGTCTGTGTGGCTTCCTGAGCTATCCTTAATCACTTGCTTAGGAAGCTTGTTTACTTTGTTTGTTTACCTTGTTTGTAAGTGATGATTGCCTTGTTGTGCATATTCTAAGCCATCTCTTGTTAGTCAGCATCTCAGTTCAAAGCATTGGCTCTTTATTTTGTTCACAAAGGTTTTCCAAGAGGTTTTTTTTTTTTTGCGTTTTACATATTGACAGGAGTGCACAGTGAGTTATGGGTGATGTGCAGTAGTAAAGATAGTAAGACAGAAATAAAACAAGAGAAACATAAAAGATCTCATGCTTTATTCATATTGTATTTGCTTACAATCATACCACCCAGGAATACTCAGGAAAAAAAAGTAAACAGCTGTTGCTCAGGGGAAAGACAGCAGCAAAAATACATCACTTCCTTAATGAGACATTTTTTTGTAAGGAACTAGCAGGGTTTTCCAGGTGGTAAACTTGCTGAAGCCCCATTCTATCTCTTCACGATTTATATTGGCTCCTCTATCTGAAATTTGGGATGTCATTTAATGAAACTGTAGCAAACTGTTCGCATAGTAATTCTGCATCTGTTACGTGTTTGTTTAACAGCAGGACCTCACTTAGGTAGTGAAGTACTAGGCAGACACACTGGAATAAAATAAGTTGTTTTCTGAGAAAAGAAGGCTGGCTGATGATCTCATGGCCTGCAGTTACCTTTGTCTATAAACATCTGCTTCCCCCGCACCCTCACTCTTTATGTTGGATGAATCCTTACTCACTGCTTTAACCTGTTTCCGTACTTATTCCTCTGGCCATCCTTTTTGGCTGTTCTCACATATGTTAATTTCTGGTATATTTATGATCAGGTTTGTTCTAACTATCCTCATTTAGACTGTCAAGTTATGGAACAAAGTGGAATTCCACATGTGTTTGTGCAAGCGTAAGCACAAGCACTTAGGTAAGTTAAAGAATAACAATTTAAAAAAGTAGTATCTTATATAAGGGCATTTGGCAGGGCATCTGTCTTAAATAATGTGAGCAAATGCATAGCCTTATAGCTCTGGTAGCTGCTTCTGTTGGCATCACGTGGATTCCTGACAGTCCATCTCCTCCTATCACTTATTGCTGGGGAAGTTGTCTTTGCTGGAGAATCGACCTTCCTGTGTGGGTAACCACCAGCAGAGGTTTGCAGGGGCGTGCGTGGGCTTAGGAGTGGTGCCCTGTGTATTGAGGTAAACATGGAGCACAACCTAATAACTGCTGTAGGTTTGTGCTCTTAGCCTGCTGCTTCAGTGCTGATGTTGAGGAGAGAGAGGATACATGAAACTGGCAACTTTGTGTATTCTCAGTTTAAATTTAATTGTGGTAAGAGGTGGGAAACCACTGACCTTTGGGAGAGTTTGCCTTAATGAGACCCTCACACCCGATGTCTGTTTTCAGTCACTTTGCTAAACGGAAGTCGCTGTTTTGCAAGATTGGACTTTGGAACACTTCACTCTTCCCACCTTTGTGAACAATGGTGCAAAGTAAATAAGGTTTGATACTAAATCGGTGCATGACATTTAGCAGTGACAATTTGGATAAAAGATTGTATGTGGTATGTGCAGTAGAATCATATATTTTGCACTTGTTGAGTTTTGTCTGCTGCTGAAATGATTTTAAATAGTGTCAGGATAGTGAATGTTTGAGGTAGGGGAAGCAGAGTTGGGAACGTCTTTGAGGCGTTACTTACATGGGTAGGTTCATTCAGAAGAACAGTTGCTCCACAAAGAAACTTTGTTCTTTCCAGTCAGGAAATCTATATGAAGTGGAACCAAGGTTTACTTAAAAATGACAGATTCAGTTTCAGTCAGTTGGGATGGGATCTAGTTTTTATGGGTTTGAACACATTCAGGGCCTTGTTTAAAAGCAGGTTATTGGTGAAATAGTTTCTGCGGTATCCCAGCACATCTTCCAGTCCCATTGTCTGTTTTTTTCTTTTAAATTATAGAGCAAATATTAGTCTGCACAAGAAAAACAGAGGAATAAGTCACCTTCAGGTTTGTTAGTCATGAGGAACAGAACGTTTTTCAAACTCTCACTAACAATATGGTTAAACTCTGCATAGAGCCGTGTCAAAATGTAGTTCTTTTCACCTCCCCCTTTCTTTGTCCTTAAATCTAATTATTCCAGTTCTGAGTTATGGTCAAACTTCCTTGTTTGATGATGGTGCAGGTCTATCATAAGTGCCAATTAGTGCAAGAGGATTTATTTTTTATCTTTTTTTTTTATAGGCCATGAAATGTGAGCTGCTTAGTAAGACAGTAAATGTAATGTAATACATGATAGGCTATTTAATTTGCTTTAACCATTTTAAAAACTATTTAAGTTCTCCTGAGACATCCTAGAGTGGATCTAAAAGATCTTTTCCCTCAAGCTCTTGGTTACTTAAACTTGTGTTTCCTGTCCAGTAGAGTTCTTAAACTGATAATAGAAACATTTAAATTTTACAGGCATGCACAGATATTTATATATTTTTCTCAAATGGAACAGGTAATAAGCTTTGTGAGTATGAGAAACTTCAAATGTCTTTCATTCGTATCATCTGATAGGGAAATGCGTCTTGTATTGAGGTTCATGGAAGTTGATTATCATTTCATACATCGAGTGTGGTAGCTGTGAGCACTTTGTTCCCTTCCCGATGCAATCCACTGTTTTCTGTTTGGACCTTGGGATATAAAGGGACCACTAGGTGCATGAAGTCCAGAGCTTCACATGGCAGCCAGTCCCCACAGTGCTGGATTCTGCGAAGACTAGTAAGAATCCATCCCCTTGGGTACCACAGGCTGGAAAGAAATTAACTGAATGGCTGGTAGCAAAGACTGTGACTGCAGTTGTGGGACAGCAGTGTGCTGCTGGGTTTGCAGTGTGGGTGTCAGACAGCATTGTTCCATATGGAAAAGTTTGTATGATAAAAGCAGGACCATCGCTGCGAACAATATGAAGGTGTGTTAATGTACATCTTTGTTCCTGATGATCCAGCTACACTAAGAAATTGCATTACTTATTTTCAGTGCTGGCTTGTAACCTGTGAACCAGCATAACCAGTCCCTCTCTTGTGCCATTGCTTCAAGCAGATATTCTTCATTCCATTTTAGCCATTGAAGTCTAAACGTTCTTGCTTTTCTTTCTATATAGTAATTGGATTCTCTCTCATGTTAGCAGTATTTGAAATGCTTATTTCGTCACCAAAGCAAAACCTAACAATTATTTTTACCGTGGCAGAAAATAGAAGTTCTAAACAAAGTAAGCCCTCAAGGAATATCACCACTGGTGATATTTTTCCATGCCAATTGTTTGCTGTGAGATACGACACCCATGTGTTAACTAAGGAGTTTCATCAGAGAAAGATAAGCCAGTATAACTTGATTTACATTTGGAATGATCGAGGTTGCATTTTCATCCTTCTTGTCTTGCAGTCACTGGTTATCCCTGGTTGCCCTTAATGTAAGATAATAAAGAGCACAAAGTCACATTAGCTTAGGTTAATACAGGTACTATGTTTAGTCTCCAGACCTAGACTACTATCCAAGGAAATGTCTTCTTCATGGCGAGTCCCTGATCCTGAGCTTGCATTTCTGATATATAACTCATTTTTTTCAGTGTTCTGTGATGGAAATTTTCTAAGTAGCTTCATTTCATTTTAGCAATGGATGTGGTAATTTTCAGTGCTTTGTCGTTGTTCCCGTGAGGTATTCTGTCTTTGTCCTCATATGCAGCATTTTTCTTACAGGGGGAAAAAAATGATGCCAAAAGCTAGTTTAATATTTGGATTGTCTTCCCTGTTTCTACCCCTTATTGAGACCAGTTCTCAGTTTCTTGCTCTTTCCTATCGAGAAACCTTTTGTTTGTTTATGATGTTCTCTGTGAGTTCCCACTTTCCTGGCCTCCTGGCAGTTTAATTTAATTTCTACAGTCTGACCTCTAAGTGGCAGCTCTTTGCTGATAAGTCCCTTTTTCCATTCCTCGTAGGTTCTCTGCTTTCTCTTAGCATCCTGCTTTGAGGTGCATACTCATGCAGGTAGGTCTGTAGCCCTTTCCTGTCCTCTTTTTACCTCTACTTGGACTGAAAGACTCAGAAAGCATTTGATTTTAAGTAAACCTGTGCCTTCTGCTCACTCACATTCAGCTGTGCATGTGTTTTGTTTATCTTTGAATGAAATTTTGTGGTATGGGCCCATCAGACAAGAGCTGGGATTGCTCTTCACATTTCAAGGAAGCGCTTACTTATTTTTGAGTTCTGCAGCTGATGCGGCCTGTATTGTCAGAAGGCTGAGGAGGTTTGAATTGCCTTTGGCAGTGCTTGTGCTGCATAGGCTGGTTGCTTACAGATGGGCTCTTCTTCAGATTAAACCATGGGAACTGGTTTTTAAAACTGGCGTTTAACCACCTGAGCCAGTTATTTTTCCCCTTTTGTTGGATGTGTTAATACAAACGCTGAGCCTTTTGGTAGAAGTTGGGTAACTTTTGGAAATCTTCTGAAAATCTTTGAAAGATTCATTTCTTTTTTTGGAGAAAGTACACTGGTATTTTCTCTCCCTGTGTTGAGAGCTGAACTTATTAGGCAGCTTTTCTTTTGAAAATACACGTGTTAGAGGCCAATATACTTGTCCCTTTCTCCGAGTGGTTGGGAAAGCTATCGCAGTGACTGCGAAGGCTGCTTTTTGGATCTGCAGTTCTCCCTTCTGAATCTCCACGTTATAAGGATGAAAAGGCTGAATTAATTACTGGAGTGCTGGCAGTTTTAGAATAGTCTGAAATATTCATATGTACATCGGTGTCATTGAAATCCCGTTCAGAAGGCTGTAGGCAGGACTTTGGCTATAAGCCTATGTATAAGTTCCTGTGAGGTAAGGCAGTATGTGAATTTACAGGCTGTCAGCTACTTGGTGCACAGCATCCCATGAGCACGTTTGTACCATATGGCTAAGCCACAGAATCACCCAACAGTATGTGAAGGCAGTAATCTGTGCAGATGGACACAGCTGACGTACTGGGGTCCAAGAATCAGCACAGGAACTTGGTGCTGGGCCTTGGTGTGCCTCCACCAGCCTGAGAAGTCCTGTTAGGAGATCAGAAGAGCTGCTGGGAATTTCTTTGAGCTCACGTTGATTTTAATAGTTGTTGATTTTAATAGTCTTAACTTAATACTAGAGCTAATATAAATGTTAATGCACACATTTGAGTTCCATATAAATGTAATCAGGACTCCTGAATGTGGCCTAATAGTGATGTGCATTTGTCTATTTCTTAACCAGTAAAAAATCCCATCTCCCAGTTAAGTCCCTTCCCTGTTGGCTCTTTTTACTTAGGAATAGCTGTTTTCAGAATCTGCCTGAAATTTCCAACGCCTCCCCCTCATAAATGTTGTAGTGTTTGATAAGGTGATGGCAAGAGAGGTTTGTAAGCCTTTCAGTGTTCTTGTCAGATAAAATACCTTGCAGTATTTGTGGTGATTTTGTTTTAAAGTGTGGATAATAGTAACTAAAAGTTTGAGGAACTTATTGATGGGCTGCTTATATTTTGTGTTATTATTCTTTATTTTTTCCTTTGCTTTGGATTGAAACCAGCTTATTGTCAACAGTAAATGTCTGAGTGTGTTCTTCAACGTGAGCATTTAGCGCTATGGTGGGGAGTCTGGGAGTTGCATCTTTCATCTGATGGTGCTTTAAATGGTTTGGTTTACTTTTTAACTTCATCGTGGGTTGGTGAGTGTTTCTGTAACATATGGCACTATAGGTTGAAAGTGGATGTTTACATCTGGTATGCATTGGAAGATTAAGGTAGAGAGGATGAAGTTTTGGACAAGTATGTGTTTTTTGGATGAAGGATAAAGTGAGAATACTTTTATTTCCTCTTAGATTTGAAACGTATCATTCCAGCAATGCCTTTGAAATTCTGCCAGCTTTGCCATCCGTAGCATTTATGGGATTTTGGACCAAAACTGAATTAGAAAACTGTTTTTAGTGGTGGAGAAAAAGGTTAGTGTATGAAAATAGCTAGGCCTATTATTGACTGCATGTGGTCAGTGGTTTGGCTGAATGTAGGTGGCTCTCTTCCTGTCACTATTTTAAAGCATGGCTTTTTTTTCTTTTTTAGATGAATATAAATCTCTTTAAAAATTAGACTGCCCTACTGCAGTTCTCTAACACAGCAGGCTTTTGCTTTTTAGATGTCACTTTGCTTTTGCTATTCAGTCTTATGGTGAAACATACAAAAACTTTAAGAAAGCTTATGGTTGCTGTTGAAACTGTGAGAGGTTTGCAGAACTGTGTATAGCTGCAGTTTGTCACTTCTTTATGAGAGGATTCATGTCCTTTGCTGTTGGTTCTTTATTGTAGTTATGCTAGGATTTTTGCAGCAGGTAACAGCACAAAATTACTGTTGTTCTGAGAATTGCTAATAATTGCATTGTATTTACCTTTTTTTTCCCCCTTCTGGTCATGTTTCTTGTCTTAAAAGTAAATTTTTAGCATTTTTTTCCCAAGGTCAACTTCAAACTTGCTGCTTCTCATTCTCCCATTGCATAGCAGGCAGCTTGAAATTAACCCAGTGTTTTGTTTACTTCTTAGTATTTAGCGTTCAAGATGCTCAGGGATGCTGGCAGAGCTCAGGGAATAGTGGATTTTCTAGCTCCTGCTGCAGAGGGAGCTAAAGGGCACAACAGGTTCTCCTGAGCTTTAACACTGTCATCCTATTTATTTTCTCTAAAAATGACCAACAACCAACCAGTGGTAGGTCCGTAAATCATTCAGGTTGTGTTGAATTCTGGGTTGTGTAGGTTACTTCATGTTTCCAGTCTAGAAAATTTTGGTGAACCTTGTTTAGAAGTTACCAGATGTGAAAGCTGATTTCATTCAGCTGAAGGCAAAGAGAATTTGGTTCTGCTGTGAATTACTGTGAGAACCAAGGGCTGAGAGAGCTCAGTGAGTTAGTTCCATTGCTGTGTCCACAAAGAAAGAGAAACTGCTCAGTTTCTCCATGTCTGGGGACAACAGTGGATTAGAATTGCTTAATTTATAGAGTAACTGTAAAGTAGGGAGTACCTGATCAGTCAGCACGCTGATAGAGCTGCTTAGCATGTAGCTCAGTCTGCCCTTAAAGAAGGGCACCCTGGTCCCAAAGGCCAGAGGCAAGGAGATGGCTGTGGTACACGAGTGAGGCTGCTTGGTTGGTTGCATCTTACTGGCTTGGAGAATCTTCATTTGTTATCTGCAGCAAAAGTCCCACAGCGTTATATAAAATGGAACACAGACTGCTTCTCCTAAAAATATTAACCAGATTGTTGAAATGCTAAGAGAGAACCTCTAGAAACTGTAGCTTTTGCAATTATCATTTGTAGTTTATTGTAATATTTTCTTGCAATAAAACAGCTTAAGTAAGGATGATACCAAAGTTGTGTCCTCAGATGTTAAAATTATGTAATATTAATTTCAGCTTGCATGAAGCTGGGCTCATGCAAAAGTCTCTTGGTAACTGCTTTTGGCCCAGGTACTGCTTGGTGTTGTTAATAGTAATCAACAGATCACGAACGCGCTGTCTTGAGATAGCTCATAAATGAGAATGCTGTTGCTTATCAGAGAGATCTGAAAGACCATGGTGATAGGGATAACTAGTATTGTTTCTAAGCACAGGTTCTTAGAACTGTATTTTATGAGGAAGAACAGGACAGCAAACAGCTGACCTTTGTTTTTGATTTCAGCGAGCGTTTTTCTGGTCTTGCTTATGAAAACAATGACATTAACATATCTCCACTCTTCCTTTTTGGATTGTAGAGGTTGGAGATCTGAGGGAGCTGCAAACACTGGATATTTCAACCAATCGCTTGATAACGTTACCCGAAAGGCTGCATATGTGCCTCTCACTGCAGTACCTGACTGCAGACCGGAACCACCTGTGGTATGTTCCCCGCCATTTGTGCCAGCTCCCAAGCCTCAATGAGCTCTCCATGGCTGGAAACCGCCTTGCATTTCTGCCTCTGGGTGAGTCACTGCTATCACTGGCCTGGGAGTGGGACAGGGAATAGGTGGGGAAACAAGTTTGCTTCCTCCTCCTCCAAAAAAGAAGCAACAGGTGATTTTTGATCCGTTCTGATCCCTTCAAACTCTGTTTATGGAGTACTTACAGTGATGAAATTGTTGGAAAATATGTTAATAAATGAAAAAAAAAATACAAGTTGAGGTTTCATATTTGCTTTAAAGCAATAGGTCATCTATCAAATCTGCTTTATTTTTAGCTAACTGGGGAAAAAGCTTAAATGATGTCTTGTTTAAATATAGTACTATGTAATCTGAGTTCCAACACTTTAGGTAATGACCTGCTTCTGTTTACTGGACCTGGTGTTTAAGTAAAATTCTTCAGCTGGGGTTGGAAATGTGCTGTGAAGTCCCAGTAAATCCATACGAGCGACTTTTTTCATTGCTAGGAATGTCAGTGCTAAATAGTCTAGCTAAGATTTAGTTTGTGCAGTATATAGGCATCCATCAAAGCTTTCACGACAGCAGCACAAGAAAAACTTCATCTGCCTTTTCTTCAACCCTTTCTAAGGTTGGAAGTGTAGAGCCAAGCCTTCACGAGCAGGAGGTGTGGTGACTGAGTGGTTTTTGTTGTGGGAAGTCATTGTGACTGCAGGAAGGGTGGACTGCATATTTTGTCCATGGAAAAAAAAAAAAAGTGAGACATCATCCATGTGTCAGTAGGCTAATCTCTGCTGAAATGCAGATGTACATGCAGATTTACTCTGCCAGCTGAATGGCCATTAACAGTCTTTTTTTCTAGAATACTCTTAGAGTTTGGTTAATTAGGTGCAGATGAAGTGACGATAATAGCACTGAAAAGAAGATGAAAATGAAGGTGACTAAAAATGGGATGGTTTTATTTCTAAGTAACTTAGACTGTGGGGTTTAACTTAATTTTTCAATACTAGCAATTCAGTCTTTAAAGAAGCTGATAGTCTGATTATCATTATTTTTTTTTTAACACCTTAGTTCATATTACTGACAAGTGCAAATAATGTCTCCAGACATGGTGTTTCAGTTGTGTCCCAACATATGTCATTATATAAATGAGAAAATGAGTTCCAGGATGCATCATGCAGACTCCACGGTACCATCTGAAAGAGGCAAAGCAGCGAACCTCAGTTTGGCAGATATTCTGAGCTCCATTTCATGAGAGAGAAGCGGAATATTTTTAATTTCTCAAAAATAAGATGATGTTCAGTAAGATAAAATGTGAGATGCTTAAGAGTGGAACTTCTCTCTGCCTCTGTGCTGGTAGCTGATCTGTGAGCTATGACCTGCGTGAGCCGCAGATCGGCTCACGTGCTTTAAGTTCAAAAGGAGGAAATAAATCTGTAATATAATGATACACCTTTTTTTCTTTATTTTTAGACTCAAATTCAAAACATTCTGAAGGAACTTTTAAAAATAATGGGAAACATCAAAGAGTGTCAGTTGACCTTGTTCAGTAGTTCTTAATAGTGACTCACTGGTGAACATTTGGAGATAATTTGCTATCTGTGAATATGAAACTGAATCATAAATCCTAGAGTTCAGAGGAAAAGCAGCCCAGCATAAACGTAAATGTTTAATCCTTAGTGAAGAATCAGGAGGCTTCAGAGTGGTCAAGATGTGATGATATCAAATAGAGCACACTGAAAAGCGAAAAGATTAAATGTATTTTCTGCTGTATGGGAAAATGTTTTCCTTGGTGTGCTGTACTACATGGAATGTTAGAGTATTACTGAAGTTAAGCCATAATTGTAGCGTATTTTTGCTAGCTGCACATGCTGGCCAATTTTTTTTTCTATATTTATATCTAATTTCTCCGTTAATGGTGCCCATGGCCAGGGAGGTTTAACAACAGTGAGAGGTACTGCAGGAAAAAGAAGAGTGATATTCGAGCAGTAATTGTCTTACAGTTGTTTTTCTATGAGGGAGTTGAGTAGGAAGGCAGCCATCTTACACACCTCCCAAGAATGTTTTTTTGCTTTTTTAAGAGGCATGTCTGTGGTAGAAGAAATGTTCATGCTTGGAACGTGTTGCTTAAAGCCTTTTCAAGCGCGATTTACTTTATTTCCTATGGTGGTTGACATCAAATGTGGCAAGGTACACATTCTTCCCCAGCTAAATGTGTCCCTTGTTGCTGCCTGTATGGCTCCTGTTAGGCGCTGTGCAAACTGGCATTTTCCTGTTCCTAGACTGATAGAGTTAGATGGATGCTGGCAGTAGCACTGTGACTTCACTGCACTGCTGGGTAGATACTGTATAGGATTTTGCCCCCTGCATTCTTTGAGGTGTTAATGGTCACCCTTCCTTGTTAGAGGGCCCATGCACCTTAAGAACAAAATTCTGATATTTTTCGGTTTTGCTGGGTATGAATAATACTTTACGCCACTCTTGACTTTTCTAACTGGTAGGGAAACAAGCAGGTAGGTAATACTGAATAAGTCTCTTCTTGTGCAGGATACATTGAACTTTTGGAAATGCTGGTATTTTTATTTTTCCACATTGTGTTGGTTTATAATAAACAAATGTGTGGATCTGAATCTTTGGGCCTTCCTAATGGTTTCTAAGAATGCCCAAATCAGAGATGGAAGTTGAGCTGGAAACTGCATTTTGGCCAGCCCTATGTGATTGCTTTTTATTTTCCCGTCACTGGCTTTCATGGTGTCCTAATAAGTAGCCTTAGGAATTCTGCTCTTGAATGGCAGATAGCACCACTGATCCCTCTATATCCATCTTATAATCAAACTTACACTTTGAATAGAAGTTAACTGGGAAATTTTACCGCTAGCAAATGCTGCAATGCCTGAAAGCAAATTCCACTGCAAGCAGAACTTTGAATCTGATGACACTGCAAAAGCAACATTGATTTATATAATAGAGTATAAATATAATTAAAATAGGCCATAAATTCTGAAGTGTACTGGCAGTTCAGGGGATGTTATGACAGCAAATACTCAGTGTTATATCACTATATTGGGGGTTTATGTGCACTTTTTGTTTAGAAAATGGGTCTAGTAATTATCAGTGCACAGTAAACAAAGGTCTTATTCTACCTCAGTATATGCTGCTTTTGTGTCCTTGCCCTCGCAGTATGGTTAAAAGAGCATCAGTGCAGACACACAAGAGCTTTTGTTCCATCTTCAGCCATGTGGAATGCATATGCCAGGGCCCTGAGGTTAAGACAAGAAAAAAAAAAAGGAAAAAAAATAGAATTGGGGTTTGTTCAGGACTCATGGCATTGGGTCATTTCTGGGAGAGATGTCTTTGATCTGGGAGCCTGGAAAGAGGAAAGTGGAAGTGTTTTAGACAGTACAGTGCTTGCAAAAGCCACATAAAAACCCTCTTTGTAGCTTTAGCCTTTTCATAGATGGACAGCTTCCTTATTTTACCAAGTTCTTGCAGACTGTTTTCTAGAGAGCCTTTAACAATATTTGTTGACTGATATAAAACATTAAAAATTAGTGGAGATAGGATGGGATACAAAGAGCTTTTTAAAGTGATGTTTTATTTAAATTTAAGTTTTACGGATAGTGTTTGAGACTTGAAAAAAAACCAACAACAACTTTTGGGGTCTGGAAAATGCTTGGTTATTTAATGCAAAGAAACTATATCAAAGGAACATTTATAGTTAAAGGCTATTTGGCTTTGGGAATAGAATTTTTCCTACTGAGATATTTTGTCTAACGTCCAAAAATTTGCTTTAATTACCTAGGAAATGCAGTCAGCTTAGAACTCAGAATCTAAACATAGCATAAGATAAAGACGGAGGAAAGAGATGAGATGCAGCCTAACTCCCCACCCCTAAATGCATATGAAAAGAACAGCTTTAGGGCTTTTTTTGACTTGCTTGATTTGCAGCCCATTTGCATACATCTGTGTGGAAATAAGCAAGATGAGCCCTCTTTTAAAATTTTCTTCCATTCTCTAAATTAATGAGTTAAACAGTATCACGTTCAAGCTGCCCCAGCAACCTATAGTTTTCTGCTCTCCTTCACCACAATGGACTCTGCAGCATGAGGCTCCCTCAGCTTTCAATGGGCTGCTCTATTTGTGTTTAAGTGAATCTTTTCCACCATTACAATACTTTGCGGTGTTAGTTCTTTGCTACTGCGATATTTTTCTTCATTGTAGGATAGTGATGTTTTTGTTTCATCTAAAAATATCCGAGGACTTTGCTAAACTATTTTCAGCCCTGCCACAGAGTCAAAGTACCCCACCTTTTTTGAGGTGTGCACTCTTAACGGTGCATAGCAGCATCACACAGCAGTGCTAATCAGTCAGCAGAGGTATTTGTACTTCTTTCTTAGGGCAGGATGCTTGACAGATGCAGGAGATGGTTCCTGGAACCAAAGTACCTTTGGGATGGGGGAAAGAAGAAGCAGTAATAGGTAAAAACGTCCCCTCACGTCCAGTTATTCTGATTTGAGCAAAGCCCCAGTTATGGTCCCTGAAACCTGTTACAAAATCTCTACAGAGTGCAGCATAAGAGCCTATATTAAAAGAAAAAACAGAAGTCAGGTTTTCTATGTTAATGTTTTCCTTTCAGAAACAGAACCTATTAGTTTTTTGTGGGTATCGGTTCTTCTTCCTTAGACCGAAGCTTTGATGATGTGGCACTCTTTGAAAGCTCCTCAGCTCGAGCCTTTAAGGTTTCTGATACTTACAGCTGCTAGTCCAGTGGGTGACAGCTGAAGACATTTGTTGTATTTTAAGATAGCCAAATGTTTGGGGAGATCGTTTCAAATGTCATTTACTTTATCTCTGTAAAGTGGTACCCAAAGCTCTATGTGAAAGTGGAACTATTCTGTGATTAAAAAAAGGGCTTGTGTTACTTATTATAGTAAGGAATAGTGATGAAAGATCACTTGCAAACAGAATAGCTGAATATAGGTATTGTATATGAAAATGAAAATAAATTTTTCTTCTGTTCGCAGCTGCTATTACAAAAGGGGCAGACGCTATGTTCATTTTTGCTTTATGCTAATCAAGGTAATTGCCAGTTGACAAAGATGGGAAGTCAGAACTAGTCAATATTACTAAGGCTTTCAGTGTAGCTGATTCAGCTACAAGGCTTGTTTATCTTGCTTAGTTTCTAGAACGTGCTCATGAAAGTTTAAGAAGTTGAGAGGTGTACACATGGCTTTCCATAATGCAGTTTGTTTGGGTTGCAGTTATCTCTTCCAAAGCGCAGAGGCTTTAAAACGTTTGAAAACCTCTTGCTTGGTTTGTGTTAAATGCAGTTCTCTTCCTAATCTGGATGGCATACGAGCTGCAGATGAAATGGACTGCCAAGATGATCCTACATGTCCTACAGCTTTGGCAGTTCAGAACTCTCTTAAAAATAAAAATGAATACTATTCCCTTTACTTTGTTTGGTTTTTCATGTCTTTCGATAGCAGGCTGACTGGATCTTGCTGATAAGTAAAACTCTCCCTTCTGAGAATTATTACTAGAAACCAAAATTTTCCCCTTTTGCTCTGTTTTTCCCCTTCAGATTGCTAAACAAAAATAAAATCATTCCATACCTGTGTGGTTATATCTGGAACTATTAACATACTTATGATTCATGAAAGTATTGCTTAAATATGCCCTGCTTGCTTCTTTTGACTGCCAGCCATGAATATTTTAACAGAAATAATAAGCAGCTCATATTCAGGTGTATTGATTGTTTATTATTACTACAACTTCTGCTGTATAATATTCTGCTGTTTAATGCTTATGTATTTTCCTGTGTTCTGTAATTTGGCATATCTCACAGATTTGTTTCTGAATGGTTACTGGTTGGTACCTGGTTATGGCTAAGGTAGTTAAATGAGTTTCTCTTCTTGGAGAGACATACTGCGTTTATGTTTTGGTTTTTTTTCTTCACCACTTCACAGATAATAAGGCTGTGATTTCAGTGGTGCAATGTTAAGGAAAAGGAGATTTGAGCTTATGCAGTACAGAGTCACAGAACAGCTTAGGCTGGAGGGGATATTAAAGATGATCCAGTTCCAACCCCCTGCTTATGGGCACAGTCGTCAACCTCTTCTAGATCAGCCTAGATCTAGATGGATCCCATCCAACCTGGCTTTGAGCTCCTCCAAAGGGGGCATCTGTGACCTCCCTGTGCAGCCTGTTCAGTGCCTCACCACCCTCTAAGTTGAAACAACAACAAAAAAACCAAAAGCATGCACTGCAGGATTTGAAATGGATTGCCACTTTTCTTCTTCTACCTCACCTGGAGTTTGTCAGAGTGAAATTTTAAATGGGATTTTCTGATGTATGGAACAGAGCTTTAGTGTGGATCATTTGAAAAACCTAGTTGGAAATGGCGTTTAAAATTATTAAAGTAACTTGCTCCAAAATGTTATAATTGGGACATAATAATTTGTTTGGTGCCATGGAATTTGATTTCTCATTTATAATGAAGAAGGATCACTCAGCTCAGAATTGTCACTGTCATCCCTTCTCCCCCTTACTTTTTCTCTTGTTTTCTGAACCCAGATTTAGGTCGGTCACGGGAGCTACAATATGTTTATGTGGATAACAACATTCATCTCAAAGGCCTTCCATCTTTTCTGTATAATAAAGTCATTGGTTGCAGCGGGTAGGTGTGAATTAAATCAAATGTTTTGCAAATGTGTTCTGTTGAAAATTTCTCATAAATATGTACTTAAATGATACAACTGAATTTTTTTTGTGCTAGATTCAGAATTAATGTCAGTTTAAGGAGGATTATTGCAGCTGCCAGCTCTTCTACTTTTGCAACAAATGTTCTATTAATTGCTGACTTTCAGTATTTTCATGTTAAGCCAGAAGTCGGTGCAGTTATTCTGAAGGAGTTTATAATGATAATGTAAGTCCCGAGGCTGGATGCCGGCTGCATTTAAAGATGGCCAGAACTGTAAGCTTTGCAAAATCTGCATAACTGAAGAATGCACAAGCTGTCGTCATGTGTTGCACTGTCTATCCAGTTCTTAAGTTCTTGCATTTCCGTAAATTTGGGTCCGTATCTTGGAATGCCACACGCAGCTTTGCTCACTTTTGTGTCCCAGTATCAGCTTCTCCTAAGTCTTGGTACATACTAACTAAAGTAGGTTTTTTTTCTAAGGAATTGTGGATTGACAGATATATTTTTAAGTGTGCATTTTAAAAATATCCTGGGGTTGCCTCATGTTTGTGGTTAGGATGTGAGGGAAAAGTGGTCTGACTGGGACAGTGGCTTAATTCTTTCTGTACTGACACTAGCATAAATTAGGATCAGCACCGCTGAAATGAATGGAGCCTTACTGGTGTAACACTGATCAGAGGAGGATTGTCCTCATTACCATCTAATTATAAATTTCTGGTATGCTTGCTCTCAGCAGATCTTATATTAAATATAAATTCTCCCTTTGCAGCCTGTGCTCTATTGCAATATGTGAGATGCTGAGTCTTGGCATTTTAAGGTTTTTCTAATATTCATGTCAGCTGGTTGTGTGATATTTAAATACTTGCAGTTGCATGAAATTTGTGCAGTCTCAAACTGACTTTGTTTTTCAGGGAAAATTATTTCTAGCCTTTATTTTTTCAGGACTAATAATAAATTGTAAGAAAGACATTAAATGCCCAACAGGTAATAGAACTGTATCGATTGTGACCAAAACACTAATGATAATGTTGAAAAATGTTCAAGCAAGTGTGGTCCAACTATCCCGTCCTTGTTTCTTATTTTACACTCAGGAAAATTTGTTTTTTATCTTTGCACTGATCTTTTCTAACTATTCAGTTTCCATAATACATGATGATAATAAGAAAGTTCTTAATAAAGCATCCAAAACACAGAACTGATTTCCAGTACCTGAATAAACATGTGCATTTGTGTAACAGACAGGTAACTGTCCTTACGTTGTAAACCATTGTGTGTTCCTTCTAAGAAACCAATGCAGATTTTTCCGGAGGTCAGGCAAAATGTTCGATGTTCCAGGCTTTAGTATTTTGGTAATTCCCCGGACAGCTGCTGTTACTAATATAAAGCTAGATTTCTGAAAATAGGATCTATATTGCATTGTCTAAGCAGTGAATCTCTGTCTGGGAATCCTGCAGTTGGACTGATGAAGTCTTCATGTAAGATGTGATGATCTCAATACTCAAATAAATGTTGATCTTAGTTTTTGCAGGTAGGGTTTCATAGTTTCCAGCTAGCTGTCTGTCACTCTTCTTTAAAGCAGCAAATGAACGATAGTTTTTTCCACACTGTGGTTTATTCTGCAGGGCTCTTCTGCAGCTCCAGGTTTTTTTTCTATCCGGATAGACCATCTTTCCCCCTTTTCCCCTGCCTTTTAAACCTCCTTTGGTTTTCACCATTTCCTTCTTGCACCCAGTGTTACTCACAGGTTCTGATTCTTTCCCTAATATGTCCAAATGTAAGGATGCATCCTTTAAATTATTCCTCTCGATGCTCTGTTTTGCTTGCCTGCTTTGTATGTTACAGTGGGCATTCATAGCTTTACCCTTTGTGCAGAGTGAACCGAATAGCCCAGTTTTTAATCTACCTTAACTGCAGTGAGTTTATGAGGTTTGTCTTCTACCTAGGCTGACACAGGGTTGATAAGCTTGAAAATATGGCATTATGGATTTATTGGTTGTGATGGCTAATTCTTTGGGTATTGATTATTGGAGAATGAATTGTTGGAATACTGGACCTCTAAATTCTGGATTCTGTTTTACCTCTGTTAAAGGTCTGCGGGGAAGTATTAAATATTAAACAAGAGGCTTATTGACTTGCTTCTTGATGCTTCTTTGTTTGCTTCTCTGAAGTATTTTTTCTTTAATTGGTGAGGATGAGATTCTTCCTTATCAGAGAGGTTCTACCACATTTATTTCATGTCTGATAAGGATGAAAGCAGTTACCTCAGGTTTAGGTCCCAAATCTGGGAAAGCTGACAAATTTGTGTTCATGTTCCATTTGTTAGGACTGGCCCTAACGAGTTGCTCTTGGCTTCAAGTTTAAGTTGTCATAAACAATTTAAGTTCCTTTGCTGATTTCCCCAACTTCCTAGTAGAATTTTCTTATGCCTGTCTCTGGCATGATAACTTGCAACAGGGATCACATAACATTTTAATACTGGCTGAATTTATCTCCTTGAAATCCCAGTAACCTTCCTTTTTCTTATTACAGTTTGAAAAGGACAAAGTTAGTACTTGAAAAGGGATCTTTATCGTACAGTTTGAGCTGGGGTTTTATTTGGTTTTTGTTTTTCAAAGGGACTCTATGAATAGGGAAAGGTATAGGAAATAATTTCTGAGTAGCACCTGAATCATACTTCTTTGTGTCTGTAGCTCACATGTATGCTTTATAATAGGACTCAACTACTGAATATCATCCTCAAGTGGTTGATCCAAGATAAGAATTAGATTGCACCCTTATTATAAGTATTTAGTAATATATGGCATTTGGAAGCTAAATGAGAGTAACTTCTGTTACTTTGGTAATGCACTTGGCTCACTCCTTTTGGACTGTGTACTCATTTCTCTAGCTTTTGAAAGTTATTTGGTAAGTGCAGACCTCCAGATGTCCTGCTGCATGTCACTGAAGGTTGGATATCTTAAGAAAACGTGTGTCCATACATACTGCACTCTGCAGTGTGTCCTTGAATGATGCTGCACTAAAGAACAGTATCAGATGTGTTTGGGGTTGGTAATTTGGGTTTCCCCATGAAGTTAACTTAATTTTTTCCTAACCACTTCTTAAATGTCTTGTGCCTTTCTAGCTGTGGTTCTCCAATTCAAGTTTCAGAGGTGAAACTGCTCTCTTTTTCATCGGGACAGTTAACTGTGTTCCTGCCAGCAGAGGTGAAGTCTATAGGGACAGAAACAGATCGTGTGCTGCCTTTGCAAGAATTGGCTATGAGGACCCTCTATAACACTTACTACGTGTATTTAAAAGGTAGGAATCTTTGTGTTCTTCAGACTTTGGATGTCCTATCACTGAAAGTGTTCAAGGAGCAGCTGGATGGGCCTTTCAGCAGCCTGGTGGTGTCCTTACCCAGGGCAGTGGGGCTGGAACTAAATGATCTTGAAGGTCTCTTCTAACTGAAGTCACTCTAGGATTACAGAAAGAGTGGAAGTGCATTTCTGGCAATGGTAGTAACATTTGACGTAGCTTCTCAAAGAGCAGGACAAAGATGAATATTTAAAAAAGATGTATTTAATCCAATTCTGTTTGAAATGCTGTATTGCAAGAAAAAGAATATTAAAAAGGGATCCAAAGACTGTTTCTGAAGTTGAGTGACACTTAGAAACGGTTTCTTGAGGACTGTATGAAGAAGGATGCTTTTTGGAGGAGAAACTCTTTAATGGAAATAGGGAATGAGAAATACAGTTCCTGAGGCAAGATTAGATGCATCAGCCAACAATGCAGCTTCTTGCCAGGCAGCGCACTCCTAAACTGGCAGGCTTGTGATACATAAGGCAAAAGAAACACTAGCAGCCGTTGGCCATTTCAGTACAGTGTGACAGCTGAGCTGTTTTAGTTCTGCCCCAGTTCAGACTCTGCTGTAAACTGCCCCTTGGCTGCTCTGGTTATGCATTATGCAGTCACGTGAGTTAGCAAAATCAGAATATCTGCAGATTCACATTTTGAGATTTGGATGTACCATCTCCCCTGTTAATGGCATCTTGGGAGAAGGCAGAGGGGTGGAGAGTTAAAGTGGGAATACTAAAGGGAAACAGGAAATGTCTGTGCTTTGTGGAGAATGCATTAGCTGATCCAGAACAATTTAATTGATGACTGTAGGATTGTCTGTTCTGAACTTCTGCACACGGAAGGGAGATTAGAGGTTCTTAGTTGTTTAGTGATTTCAGGGGTGCAGCTAAATATGTGACTGCTGCTAGGTAAGTGTGACAGAAATGAGTGGATTACTTTTCTGTAGTCTTCCCTTGGCTGTGCTATGTTACTTCTTGTTTCTGATGCAAATATACTATTTGTCATGCTGTCATCTTGTAGAGTGCTACTGTCATAGTTAAGTAATACTGAGTTCTTCTCAGAATGCTATTGTTGTTAATTTCTAAGCACCTGTCTAGACCATCATTATGTTCACAAATGCTTTATTGCATATTAATTTTTGTTTTGTTATGGGCCAGAGCTATGGCATTTTTCAACTGTATTTTTGAACCCAATTCATGTTAGATGGATGTTTAACTAGCACATTCAGCTTCTTGAACCTGTACATGGAAAGCACCATATGCATCGCCTTAATTGGTGACTCTTCCTTTATGTTGCTGTTCTTTCAACCAAGTCTTAAGAAAACAACCAAGCTGGTTTTATGAATGCATGGATTGTACTTCTTATGTTGGACTTAATTCAGTTATTTTCTTACAAGTCTCTTCTATTCCTTTTTTCTGTTCTAGATTTGAATTTTCTTACTCCAATCTCACTACCAAAAAGCCTCTTGGAATTGTTGCACTGTCCCTTGGGACACTGTCACCGCTGTAGCCAACCAATGTTTACCATTGTCTACCCAAAGCTCTTTCCCTTAAGGGAAACTCCAATGGCAGGATTGCATCAAGGGTAATTATACAGGAAATTACACTGGGGTTTCATTTAGAAAGAAAAATCTTATGGAAAAAAAGTATGTTGGTTTTTGTTGTTGTTGTTTGTTTAACAATCTTTCATATGTAAAGCCCCTGTCCAACAATTACACGTGAATGTTGGCAAATCTAGAGGGAAGCCAACCTACTACTGTTGGATTGTTTAAAAAGGATTGCCTGTTTGATTCCCTCTAGATAGTGAAGAGCTTTGATATGACGAGATTGATACAACACATACCTGGTAACTCTATGCCCTTGGAAGGAAATATGGCCTAACACCAACACTTAACTCTGCCCTGACTCAAGAATGCCAGCACCACGTAAAAGTATTTTAGGATTAAAAACAGGGAAAAGCTCTAAAGCCAAAGCCTAAGCAAATATTCTACAGCAAAATAATCTTTTTAAAAGAATTCTATACTAATCATTATAAGATACTCATTGGAAACATGCTGAATTGTAAAAGGATGGCTTGCTCTAAAATGTTCATTAAAAATATCTTAGTTATTCACAACTGTGCTGCTGAAAATATCTGCAGGATAGTCAGGTAGACAAGCCTACGCACACTTACTGCCTTGCTGGGTAGCAGTCGTAGGAGGGTCTGAACTGTGTGATTCAGAGTACTGCCCTCATGTAGGTAAAGGTTTGAAATGCCTTTAATATGATAATACCTTAAAACTGACTGTAAGGGAAGCTTACTAATCTCTGTTCCCCTACTCAGAGTTTAGTCTTAAATTTACCAATACTGAGTTCAGATTCAACATTTCTCATGCTTTATGCTCACGTACATTATTTTCCCTCTGTCCTACTCAAATGGCTGTGCCCTTTGCTCATTTGGGAAGCATATGGAAAAGAACTGTCATACTCTATATGCGTGGTATGTGCTTGAAGTTTCACACGCTGTGCATCCAGCAGTGTTAGATGTATAAGCTCATGGTAAAGCTCCTGACTACAAAAATGCCAGACGCCAACACCTCCTTGTCTCCCAAGACACCAGGATAGGGCTACAAATATCGGGTCCATGGGAGGAAATGCAGAGTTCTGTCAGGATCTTAAAGCTCTAGATTAGGGACACTGCTTGTGTTCCATAGCTTGTATAACTCAGACTAAACTACAGTACTGTTTGAAAAGTAACTTGGTATAAAGGAATGTTACTCGGTGGTAAACAAGCAAATAAACTGTTCAGATTCTTTTAGAGAATTCATGTCAAATCATTACTTAGGCAACAACTGCTGAAATCCATTGATTTGCTGCCTGTGATGCATAAGAATAAGAAACTGCCTTTCAGTGGAAATTTATTCCATTTTAAGAAAAAAATAGTTTCAGGTCAGGTGCCTATTTCTCACAGCTGTGTCATAGGCTATTTTCTCGTGAGTTTATGGCACGATAAACATCTGATTTGTCAGTGATTCAAATTTATGAAAACAACTTAGGTATGCCAAATCTGAGCAGCAGCCAGGAGGCTGCATAGATGTTATTTTGGAAAAGCCATCTTTCTTAGAAAGATCCTTGGATTACAGAGACGGCATACTGCAACTCTGTTATGGTTCAGTCGGATGTTGAAATTCAGTGGATTTTATATGCGTTTAAATCAACTTCTTGCAGATGACCATCTTTATATTCAAGGTGACACAAGATGTTGTGATAATGCTGTAATTTCTTTCAGTCAGTGAGCTCCATTAGAACAGTATCACTTTCTGCAGAAGTGATAGTCATCTACTTGCTGGTCACTGCTTCCTTTTATTACCTGAAGTAACCCAATAACGGGAGAGTAGAAAGCTCTGCTTTGTAATGAATTGACTAGAGTTGATCTTTGCAGAAGTTACTTATGAAGCAGTAAGCATAATAGTAGGCACTGAGAGTTTTGGAATTGTGAGTACTAAATGTGTGACTTGGCAAAAACAAACTTGGTTTATTTTGGAAAAACAGTATTGACATTTTAAAATATATTACCTGAAAATATTTCTGCACGGCTTTCACCTTAAAAAAAAAAAGTTATGTTAATTACCTTGTGACAGTTCTCATCAGTTCTCATTTTCTCCCTTGAACACGAACATGCCGTGTTCTACAAAAGGCTTTAATAAGTGGAGTTTTGAGTAGCTGACATTTGAAGCAAAGCCAGAGAAAATGAGATCTGAGCAGGGTAGCCTGTCATCTCTGTAGCTTGTACATGACATGCAAAGATTATGTGGAAGTGCAGAGGTGTGATAGCTGGTTTAGAAGAATGTGAAGGACAGGGTCTTTGTTCTAAAGAGCTTACAGTGACCATGAAAACACACAGGATGAGGATCCTGAATGTTTGAACAGCGCTGATTAGCACATGCCACGTCCACGCCAGTATCTTCTGTCTGGATTTCTGTGTCACATTCTGTATCCTCTTACAGGAAGGGATAGCTAAGTGTTGAGCTGTGTTTCTATCTCCAAAAAAGTACAGATGACGTTTAGCACTGGCTGAAGTGTGATTTCTGGATTAGTAAAAATCAGATCCTAGCATTGTTCAAGTAGACATCTAGGCCTCTGCCAGGAAAGGGGCAGGAGGAGGGACACAGCAAGGCTGGTGTCACCCTTTCATGTCAACTCCTGTTGTCACAGAGTGACAGCACTGCCTGTCCGTCATCCTTGCTGAAGGTCTGGGCCCACTTTGTTCTCTCAGCTGGACCCAAGGACACTGGACTTCAGTCATTGCATGCCTGCAAGCAGTAATTTAAGAAACACGCTAGCAAAGCTGAACCAAAGAATTACCCAGCTATTTTCCTTTCAGCTGTTAAACCTACTGGCTGTAACACCCAGCCACACCCTCTGCAGAAGGAAAAACCACACTCGGTTTCTTTAAACTGAGCACATTAGAAACCAGGAAGGGTTTTGAGAAACCCCTACAGTGATTTCCTTGCCTTTGTATCAGGCACTGAGATGTATCAAGTGAGTCTTTTTCTTAAGCGTTGAGATGGACTAATCCTGTGTTTTATAAACCAACATATTATCTGCTGTGGAATGGGGCCAGGAACTTAATCTTTACTGACAACTGTTTCTCCCCCCCCCCCTTTTTTTTTTCCCCTAGGAGGACAACTGTTAGTTTTGTGGCATACTGCTGCTCCACCCAGTGTCTGCAGACTTTTGACCTACTGAGTTGATAAACATTTTAAACTACTCAGGAGTGCTGCCAGTTTAAAGCTGCATTAGACGTCGTATCCCGTTGGTACTGGAATACAGTGTGTGTGCCAAAGCAGCAGAAGTGCCCAGTTGGGAACATTAAGAGGCACTTAAATCCTGCCCTATCAAATTTGGATGAGGTGCAGAAACTTTTTCAGAAGTGTAAATACCAAGTTTTTAAGAGCATTAGCTTCTCTCATTGAAGACATCATACAAACCAGATGAATTTTTGTGTTCTAAGCCCCGAGATTTGCAGTGTTTTTCAAATGTGACTGCCTTCGTGTGGATCCACTGAGTCCTCTGAGGCAGTTTTCATTCCTCTAACAGTGTCAAACTGACCCATAATTAAAAAAAATACATGCCCAAACAGTTTCTGTTTATTGCTCCCATCTTTTACGTTCTACATTTGGATTCAGATGTGTGAATCTAAGCCTGTACATGCCTTTGAAGGAGCCCTGTGAGTTTCTCACAGAACTTAGTTTTGTTTGTTTTCTCTCAATATTTTTATCTCAATATTTTTCTCCACAGAGTTATCCTAGTTTTATACCAAGTCTTTAACAGGCAACCATGCTATTTAAACTCACGCATTTAAAGCAGATCTTTGCTTCTGGTATTACTATGAGACGTGCTGATTCCACTGGAGTACCTAGGATATGTCTGGAGACTGAAGGTGCTGTTTGAGTAACAAAGGCCTATACTGATACCTACAGTAAGTGATGTTGCTCTGGTGTGTTTGCTGATGATTTTAATTTTCATCACTTATGTGCTTTATTTTTAATAAAAACAGTTTCCCTTTTGCTGTGTTCCAAATTCTTCAGGAACAAGACATTAAGTACGAATTTCACTTGGAAAAAATAGTAATGTAAATATTTATCCCTATTTACTCTATTTTGACACTTGCAGCCAGTAGACCTGCACAGAGTTGGTCTTCATTGCTCAAGGTTCTGCATTTGATTGGTGAGAGCTTCTCTGTGGAGCATGCTAACCTTAGAGGAGGCTGGAGAAGGGGAGGGATGGAAGTACGTTTATGTCCATGGGTAGCATACATGCATACTTCACTAAAGAGCTGTTAAAATCTTTTAGTGTATGATGTTCATACTCAGTTTAAAGGACAAAAAAAGGTGTTTGTTTGTTTTTTTTTCCATAAACATTTTCTTTATAAAAAAGCTGTTTAAATAGTTACCCCTTTTTTACTTGCTTTCACATATTTAAACTTTTAATATATTTATTTAAAATAATTAGTTACAAACTCTTTGTTGACCCAGCAGTGTTCTGTTCTGTTCTCTGCTCTGTGCAGGAGTTATATCCTGAAATAAATTTGAATGAAAAAGCTAGAAAGATATCAAGATAGAGAAACGTCCATGGTAGTGTATTAGCGTATCTTGCGATGAGGTGTGCATACTTTGGAGGGAGGAGGCACCGAAATGTTTTCTTTGTGCCAGAGAAGCATTTGTTCCTATTGCAGGCTTCCTGGCATCTCTTCAATAAACAGAGGATCTTAAGAGCTTGAAAGAGCACCAAAAGGACAGTTTTTGAGGGTGGAATTTTTGGGTCGTGCATGTTACTTGTAAAAAGTGTTGCTGGTTTTATTGGGTTGATCTTTTTAGGGAGTTAAATTAGCATTAAGAAATGTAGAACATAATCCTTCAGGAATGCGAGTATCATCTACTCTAAGAATTGTGAAACTTTCTAAAATAAATCCCTTTTAATAAATTTGCTTTGCAGTAGGAGAAAGAGCCATGGCCAAACAGACTTGTTTTTTACTACTGGATTTCTTACTGTCACTGGACTAATTTCGTTTCAATGCTGGTATCCCTGCAGGCCTTCCCACCCAGTGGGGTTAATGCTGAAGCAACAAAATTAATCTTCAGCTGTTTTTTCTTCAGAATTGCACATTTGAAATGCAGAGGATCCATGTACAGTATCTGCCTATGTCAGAAGGGTGCAGGTGTAGTGCAGGAGCCAGGATGGTTGGACAACTACAGTAGTGGTATGAAGGCAAGTTTTCAGAACAATCGTATAATTGGGAGTTTCTGTTATTATTTTTACTGTGTCATCTTTTGTAATGTTTGAGGGAGGAATTTTGTTGGAGGTTTGTCCTCTTTTTGTAGAAACTCACAGACTTTAAAACCAAGTATTGCCAAACTCAATCGTAAATTGAATTTTATTTTGGAATTAAATCTTTTGATCAACTGAAGGACACCAATGTTTGTTTGATTTGGAATCAGATGGTAAGAGGTAGAGCTTGGCTTTCATTTGTTTTCTTCCCATAATCATTTTTCAATTCAGATCAGTCTATTATTGTCTGCAAGTGCAGTTCAGCAGAAGAAATTCCAGTCTGTTCTATAAGCAGGATGAATCTTAACTAACATTTTAATAGATGATATTTCAAGAATGGAATGTTCAATGAATAAATGACTTAAACATGCAATTGAAGCTGAAATGTCATATTCTATTTTTATGGGAAAAAAAAGGAAGAGGAAAGCCAATATATAGACTGAAGACACAGCTTAATTCCAAGTTTCTTTGATGTTTTTGATACAAACAGAGTTTGTATTCATCTCTATCTGTGGGTGATATTGTCCTGGATTAAAATAACTCCATTCTCACTGGTCCAAATTCTTCTAAAGAAGCTCTGCTGTAAGAGTACTCCATAACAGGTTAACACGAGAGCCAGCTATGCTGGTTGTGGGGAAGAGAGGGAGCTTGCTGCTGGTTGCACTGCATCACTAGATTCACAGTATTAGATTAAATGCTTTGTGGCTTCTCTTTAAGGCGTTTATTTCTTGATAATTTGTGATTGCTCTTGTTGGTCAGCTCAGTTCATGTTCTGTTTCTCCTTGTACTGCATAAAAGTCTGGTTTCAGCAGTTAGAAAAAGACCCCTTTTTGGCACATGGCATATCTTATGCATAAGATCTTATGTCTTTGCTTATGGTGGGAGCAGGAGATCTAGCTGTAATAAAAAGAGAGTTGCAAGGCAGGAAAGAGAGATAACGTCGAGTTACAAATTTATTGCTATAAAATTTTTCAGGGGGACATCTGACTCCTATTGTGATTAAAGAGCGCGTGTTTACGTTTTGTTTGTTATATCAAGCGCCGTGTTAATGAAATGTAGACCCTGCAGGATTGTGCGTATAGATCTAACTTCTTGTTCTACCAGAAAGAGGAAAAAAGGAGTCTCTGGCTTTGTGGAAAACTACTACTTGAGCACTTTTACACTGGCCACTGTTACATTTGAAGCATTATTCCTGGGAACCTTCCTGCTGCTGCTCCTTGGGGGGATCAGCGATACCAGTATCCTTTAATGAGTGAAGAACAAGCTCTTAAATCAGCAAGTGGGCATTTTTCTGTTTGGGCCCGATGCTTCTCGTGAGTTCATACTGAAGTCCATCACAAACTTTGCTCACTTCATTGTGGTGATCTTGGGCTGAGCAGACTGGAGCTGCTTTTATTTACCAAAGTTGACTTCAGTTGTTACAAATCAAATTCTACTGAATTACTTTTTCTGGTATGAAGGAGGACAAGCCTTGAGATACCTGTATGGTAACAGCATGTCAGGTTTTACTGACAGCACAGCCAAGCTGAAGACTGGAGAGTGGCAAACCTTTCACTGGAGAGGGTGACTTTTTTTAAGGCCATTGTGGTCTCATCAGAGTACTGCTGATAACAGAACTTTTGCCTTGATGTCAGTGGAGGTTGGATCAAGTTCTGATTCATGAGAAGACTCTTTTCCCATCTTTGAGTTTCTTGGAAAAACTGGGACAGTGTCATTGAAGGCTATGCCTACTGCTCGGCCACTTGTCTGCAGATAAAATTCTGTGATTCCGAGGTGTCATTATCTTTGCCTTTTACCTCCCTCCTAATCTCATATTGTTGCAAAATGTTACAGTGAACTTGTCATGGAAGAGACTGAGTAAGCTGAATCCAGAGCTTTTATTACTTTTTGTATTACCAATCAATTTTGTAAGAGACTGAAGGTCTGCTGGAGCAACGTGGCAAGTCTCAAGCGAAGCCTTCACTTTTTACTGTACGTCCCTTCCTTGGTTTACAACTTGAACATGGATTGCAAACGAGTTTGCTCTGTGTTTGTTGAATGTACATTGCCTTTTTGCTCTGTATTCACCAAGCGTCAGTCAGTGTGAAGGTGAGCTTGGTAGTTGTTTTATTTAAAGTTAGTGGTACAATTTATTGTACGTGCTTGTTAATAAATCATATTTTTTATACAATTACAGTTCATTAACGTTAACTAAACTTTTGCTCCTGGGGCTATTAAGCTATGCTAGGATTTAGCGTTTAATTTACATCACAGCTAATTTGCATAGTAATTAGTTAATAATTCTTCCTTCCCAAGGCTGGAGAAGTGGGGTGTGGACACTTCAAAAGACAACGGAGCCCAAAGCGCCACTTCAGTTCACAAATCCCTTTGTCTCAGACAATGTAGTTCAGCAGATAATATGTGTAAAACCTGATACTTCAGACCCTTCTGTGGATTGATCAAAAGAATGCAGCACAATTGAAAGTTATCTTCCTGTCACCCTAATGGTCCGTAGATGTGCACATGGTTCATGTATTATTCACTAAGCAGTGTTCAGCAGGTTTTTTCCCTTCATTTTAACCTATTAGAACAAGGTTGGTTGCCAGGAATAAGCAGAAATTAAGCATCTTTTTTTTCCACTCCTTGCTGTGTGTTATTTGGTTTCAGTCAAGGCTGCAGCTCTGTATCTGTTCTGACAAGTTCTTTCACTTGGGTATTCTCTGGATCGTTCTGTGTATCAGGTGTGTGCTAGGCTGTCTGTTCTTAAATGAGATGTATGTTGTTCAAGGTGATGCTGAAAATCACTTAAAACTGATGTTTGATAGGTTTTAGATGTAACCAAGCTGAAAGTGTGCAATGATTTGTCTTAGTGTTTTACGAACGACAAAGTGAATTTTCCTACCTTTGCGATAGAGGTAACCTCTATTTACCTGGCAGCAGGAGGATGATGCAAGTCTCCCTTAAGAGAGGTGGGGGAGAACAAGCCTTAACCTACTACTTTTACCAACCACTGCCGTGTCCCTTGTGAGTTAGAAAGAAACAAATGGGAGAGCTTAACATCCTTTTCCTTTGCAATTAAAAGTACTTGGCATAAATGCAAGCTAAGTGGAAACTTCAGTGGCTGAATAATGCTATTGTGTGCAGGAAATGAGAGGAGCTGTGGATCTTGCTTGGAAAGGCACTGGCTGTTTTATCACTTTAAAGCCAAGATTTTGGGCTGTTCTGTGTGGTGACATTTTGGTAGTTTGTGAACCACGCTGTCTGTGTCCCCCAGCTTCAGTGCTTGCTTCATGCTCAGGTACAGTCCCCTACTCTGCAGTGAAGAATCCAGCTAGTATTCTCTAGGGCTGGTTCAGGGGCCTGGGAGGGACCATTTATAACTATCAGATTTCTGCCTGCTACATCAGCATGAGAGAGCGAGAGCCGACCAAATATGCTCTTTATCATATGAGGTTTTTTTGTGTACCAGTTACGCTCATCCTGCTCCCAGGCAAAAGACCTTTTCAATTTTGTGAGAGATCTCGAATCTCAACAGTGAAAGCAGTTCCTTTGGAAGTGGTGAGGTGATTTAACTTTCTGATGATGCCTTCCAAATGGCAGCCAAGGGCTGATTTCTCAGGTACCCCGATCTGTATGTTCATGAGGAATGCCAACTTTGGCCGTCTCTTTCTGTCAAGGAAAGTTGTCAGTCATTGATGGCTGCTGCGTTACTAAATGTAACTGCATCCATGGTATGAGGATTGCTCCCTTCAAGGTATTCTGCCATTCTCTTTCTCTTTCTCAGGAAATCATATTTACAATTTTTTTTTCTTCAGATCACTTGAGAATGCTTTCTATGGAACACGTCTAAAAGCTAATGAGTGTTCTTTCTAGAGTCGAGTATTTTAACACTCTGCTTGTAGCTGTTCTGTCAATCTTCCTTCATACTTTAGAATTCTAATCATTTCGTTTTATTGTTAAAGCAATTAAAAGAATCAAGCTGACTGTACTTGGGTCAGTGTCTGGTAACTGTGATTGCTTCTCTGGCACAGAAGGTTTGAAATGTTCTGAATATAGGCTTAAATCTGGCTGCATTTGCCTCTGCACTGACTTTCTTGGCTCTCTAATTTCATTTCACAAAAAGCCAGATCAATGTAGATGATGCATGAAGAGAAGAAAAACGCTTCCTGAAGAAAGCCTAGCTTGGAAGATGAGCAGCAACATCTCCTGTCTGAATTCTAGGTAAGTGCTCCTTTCAAAGTAGGATGAAAAGCAGAAGTTGTCCAGGAAAATTTATCAGGACTAATTGTCATTTCCAGTGTTCACACCTGGCTGCTCTCTTTCTTTACAAAGATAGTAACTGCCACAAGGGCATGGCTTGTGTCTGAAATCTCCCGTAGAATTGTGGTCTGTAACTTAACTTCGTTTGAAAAGCTTTGTTTTAAAATTTTCTCTAATTTTTTAATTTTCTTTTACTTTTCCCTCAAGGAAGATCAAATAGTGCAGGAGCTGATAACTGCTAGCTAGAAATTTCTTTCCAGGCCAGCACTGAGCCATTGCCCCTCCTTCCCTGCCCTGGCAAGTGGCGATGCTGTCTGACATCCCTGCCTGACTTGCTGCTCTGTGACCCTGAGCTGCAAAGAAGAAAAATATTGATTCTGGTCCATCTCATTGAAGTATTATCACGAGGTGTTCACAGACATGCTGGGACTGGTCCTTTACTCACAGGAACATTTATCCAGGGGGATCAGGTGTGTTATGTGGCACAAAACAGCAAGAGGGAGAATGAATTTACTGTTTTCATCTACAGTCAGTAGCTTGAGACCTTACTGTGGCTTTAGGTATTCCTGATTAGTTTCATATGTGAATGCTCTTTTTTCAGAATAAAAGTGCTTTGTTATAAAATAACTTAATTCCTTTGATTTCATTTGGGAATAGATACATCCACACACCTGGAGTTTAAATCTGAGACAGCAATTTATTGATGAACATGCTGCTTTCTTCTGGGTCAGGTCTCACGTAGCTAAATCCTTGCATTCATTTAACACAACAGGTTTCATTGTTTAAAATTATTTCTTTTGGAAAGTACTCAATTGGGGGAAAAGAACCAATCTACTTGTAAGAGATTTCTTTTGTCAGGTTTTTCAGATACTTGAACAGCTGGGAAACAGCACATTGGAAAATGTTACCTTTCAGACTTTACGGTTTTGCTGTGACACATCTGTCTTCTGGCACTTTGAAGAATTGTGTTGAACTAATCAGTGAGGAAATGCAGCTTTTAAATGTGGCTTGGAATATTTAATATGTCCTAACTGTCAGACTTCACATTTTCCAGTGAGAAGATGGCAGTCAGGAATGCTTTGGACTGATTTTGTCCAGGTGTCGAGGTTAGCTGCTGCACTCAGGAGACATTCATGTTTGCAGCACTCCTGCTTGGGTGTGGGTTGAGTTCCCTAGACACAAGGGAAGGCCACTGCAGGGTCTCAGCAGCTGCTGTTAAGCATCCCTTGTGAGGCTGGCAAGGCAGGGACTGAATAGGGAACGTTTTCTTCTCTGACCTGTCTTCCTTCATCTCTGAATTGTGCAATGTCCTCGCGCCTGTTGGGCAGCGTGGTGGTGATAGCAGTGTGCTCCCCCTTGGTACACACAGACACGCTGTATGTTCTTCTGTGTGACTTGCTGCTCTGGTGCAATGCTGTGATTTAAAGCTTACTGTTTTTTAGCTGTGTGGATGTGTTCTTGCATTTGGGTGTGCCAGCTTTCTAAGGAAGGATGTGCACTTCCATAGTGCAGCGTGCGCACTGTGCGTAAGCACAGGGGAGAGCTTCCCTGAAGATGTATTGCTAAGCTCTTTAAGATTTAATGCTCTCTTGAAGTTCAAATCAGTGTAAGGGAAGGCTTAAGCAGCTTAATGGGTTAAAATGATCCATGACTGTGTCCTTCAGACAGTTTAAAGTCCCTGCAGCAACCCAAGCAGGCCACCTGTTCCTCTCCCAGACAAACAGGTTAGCCTCCTGACCTTTATTCTGCCACCCTTCAATTTTGTCTGGCCTGGCTCCATGTGTGGAGTGATTGTTCTAAAGTTTGTCATTGTTTAAAATGCCACTTGCTCGAGTTTAATGTGCACAGCTGCAACTTGAGCCATTGCTGTGTGTTAATAAGACTAAAACTGTTGGACTGACACCAAAAGATCTGCTTGCACTTGGCATGTCATAAATTAACATCATTCTTACCTGCCAGGGATGATTCACTGCTGGCTCAAAGCGTATTTAAACTTTAGAGGATGCCAACAAACTGGGCGGTGGTTTGACCCGCCACGTGGCCCAGGACTGCTGCTTTTCTCTCCCCCTCCGCCTTCCTTCTGTTGCAGTGTGTCGGGAAACAGAAGCTCTTTATGGCCTTATGAGAGCATGTGTTTGTGTGCCTCCTGCCCCGCCTGCCAAAAAGTTGGCTTGTTTGTGGGAAGATCCTCACTCGCTTCCAAGTTCTGAACTGGATTGTTATCCCCTCTTTGAGGGGACGAGGGGAAAGTTCAGTGCTTGGCTAGGTGGTGGCATCCCACTGTAGCAGCTTCAGAAGGCTTTATTCATACAAATCTCGCCTATGTTGGGCAGGTTGGGATGTGACGTCCTCTTAGCATCCCAGAAACTGCGTGTAAATTTCACGTTAGAGATGTACACGTGACCAACTAACAGCCCACAGCAGGTGGGTTAAGCTTATGCCCATGGTAGGCAGCAGAGGAGACAGAAGGAGATCTACATGGAAGTGAGGGAGATCGTGTTGCAGGGTTGTGTGCCAGAGGTTGAACGTGCTCCTTGGAGCCCAGACTCCTGGGCTCCAGCCTGGCAGTGGGGTGCTGGACTGTCCGGAGGGACACACCGAGCACTGGGTGTTGCTGCTTGTCCTGGGCTGCTGCTGCAGCCACCACAGCACCTCTGGGTGTGGACTTCCCAATGCATCCTGAAAGATCTACAGGGCTGTTGCAGGGTAGAGAGATGTAGGAATTAAGAAGGGATGGGAGTCAGTTCCTCAGGAAGGACATAAACGTTTTGGAATTCAATGTAAGGGGGAAGAATGTGGGTGAGTGGCTCTGGTGGATGGGATGATTTTCATTTATCTGCGTACAGAGACCAGGCCTAATGATTAGAGACTTTGCAGCCTCGTGCTTCTCCTTTGGGGCTGATGTGCTCCCCATAAAATAATGTGAGGGTATAATGTGTTCTCTCAGTCAGAACAGTTCCTTTGCTTCCCATGGTGCCTATTTACCTTGGCTCGTCCAAATCATTTGTTAAATACCTAGTTCACATAAGCAATCTTGTTTGGACTTTGAGCACTATGAGTCTTGCAGTAGAGAGCAGCAGAGATAGAAACAGGCCCTATATCTGTCTGAGATGTGTTTGGATCTGATGGAAATACAAGATGTAGTACAGAACAGGGTGTAACCACGGCTTGGTTACGGGTAATTATGGTAGGCAATGCCAGCGGCAGGGTGCAGTTCTCCCTGTGTTCCCCACCACATCAGCACACAGGCTGGCAAATTAACTCTTATGTAACTATTGCTTTATAGTCCTCACAATATCCACTATATTTTGTTTTCCTTCACAGCAGGAGAAAAAAATTATAGTCAGCTCTGAACAAATGAGAACCAAGTAGTCCAGGAAATGGATCATCATATTCAGCAGAACAGAGAAGAGACCTGGCTTTGCAACCCCAGCTTACCTATTGACATTGTTCAGACTGCAGCAGCTGACATCCTGCAGCAGCATCGCTGAAGAACATTCAGGCAGAACAGAATCAGAGGACAGAATGTGTCTGTAGGACAGGGACTGCAGCTTGCAAACACGTGGTGATTGCTGCCTGCCCAAGCTGCATAAACGGTTATGCTGTGTCTCTATTTTACTTTGTGGGTAGTGCGGGTTGTAGGATTTTATTATTTTCTCTCTATGCAAGGTTAGCGTGGTGTGCAGAGCTGCTTGCTGGGAAGTGGGGACTGCAATTGGTAATAGAGGTCTGTTTTCTCACTTTCTCTATTTTTGTCTCTGGGCAGGATGAGGTACATCAGGGGAAAATCTGACTTGCAACAGAAGCTCAATTTTAAGTTGGAGTTAGGCAGTCCTGCAGAGAGGTTTACTTACACCACAGCTGTCTGTCATCTCAGGGCACGCTGCTGTGCCTTGTCATGCCCTGGCAACCCCTGAAGTTCAGTGTCACTACTCTCCTGAGTGACAGGTAGGGTACAGGATTGCACCAAACCCTGACCATTTCATTAGAGTCTAGAGTGTGTTCTGATGCCTGGGGCAGGATGTCTCCCTGTTCCCAAAGGTCTTGGGAATGTGCTGGAAAGGTGATATATATCCTCATGTTGTGAGGGAGCGGTCTTTGTTAGGCTTGAGTCAGGATTCCTGGTTCTTGCACCTTTTCATCCTGTTTGGGGCACCTTTTTCTGTGTGTAACCCTGCTCATGGTCTGTTATTTGCAGAAAGATTCTTTGCTTGCAAGGAGAAAGAACTCTGCAATCACCAGTGAAGTGAAAACCACTCTTTGGAAGAACTCTGGGTTTGTTACAGAGCTCTGAATCTCCAGGTGAGTCTGTTATCAGCAAGGTTACCGGATATCCTTGCATCTGCTCAGATGAGGAGATGAGTGAATCCAGCTGAACCACGTCTTCCAAGTGCCCCCTCTAAAACGAACCACAGAGCTGATAAATTCCTTACCCCTTGCCCCTGCCAGCTCTGCTGATTTCGCCTTCTTTTGAAGCTCAAGGGAAAAGCACAGTCTGAACAGTCACAGTGCTATAGCGAGTGTCAGCTGAGAGATGGGCTGCAGCAAACCTAGATACGTGCCAGAGCCACTGCCTGGCCTCGGAGGGAAGATCCAGCCAGACTTCTTCGTGGATGCTGCTGGAATGTTTTGCTTCTTGCAAGCTAAGTTTGAGGAAAGGGAGAAGCAGTTTTAAGCGCTGCTGGTGGTGCCAAGAAAGGCATGCCCCCTCCGAATTGCTTGTCAGTAGATGTTAGAGCAGGAGTCTGTATCTGATATTACCAGATTTTGCTTTTTGTTGGTATGAAGATCAAAATCTGGCCTAGGATAAGTGTGATTATGTTTTGGCAGTGGGAGTGAAAGGAGAAACTCCAGAGAGTTGGGCGGCAAATTTTAGTTCTGTTCTCTTCTGTAGATGGCCTTCTGGATACACACTGGGCGAATGGAAAATGTAATGAAACTCTCAGAGCCTCTTCGTGCACTACCAAGATATTCTTGCCAGCTTTCCAGCCCTAGATGTTGGTGCAGCTGGAGGGACCAGCTCCACAGATAGAGCAGATTGCAGATTAACCTGCACCTTGGCAGTAAGATAACAGTTAAGAGGTGCTTTCTTTACCTGTGAAGTAACACGCAGTATGGACACTGTTGCCTTTGGGGTAAAATTAGCTGAATAAAGGGCTGGCTGAATCAAGCTCCTTTCAAAACTGTCTTTCCCTTTTGAAAGTTTACTTGCATGTTCTGCATTACAAACTTAGCAGTATAAACAGCAGTAAAATTGTGATGCATCCCAAATTCTAGCTGTGAGAGTAGGTGTCATGACAGTTGCAGTTTGCAAAAGGTCTTCTAGATCCAAACCATCTGTGGGGTTCTGAGAATGCAAACTATTTGTCTTGTAGTTACCGTGATTTGCCATGGAGCGGTACAGTGATGTGCCAGAATCCGTAACAAAAGAGGGACCTGCACTGCTGGCAGTCCTGGGGGCCTTGTATAGGCTTCTATTGAATAGACTGATCACTGCTCTGCAGCACTTAGTGGTGGAGAAAAAAGGAGACAGTAGGTTTAACAAATGTGTCATATGGTTTGTGTTGTCTCCGCTATTCCAAACCATTTTCTGCTCTCACAGCAGGGTTTTTCTTTGCCTCTGTTTCCTCTGTGCAGATGGTAGCAATAGGTTTCATTTCCCCCACCCCAGCTGTCAAATTAACAGCCTTGGCGAGCTCTCATTTGCTGGCTAGTTTTGGGTGGTGCTGGAGAATTGCTCCACTCAGTACATTTCCAAGACTGTCTCTTTAACCCAAGCTCTATAAAAACAAACTTTTTTTTGTTTATTTGTTTGAGAGAAGGGACCTTGGGAAAGCAGAAGCAGAATTCACTCTGACAACATAACTGTGTGTTGTCTGCAGAAGGAACTGGCTTTGAGTTGTGTTAGAATAGCAGACTGGCTTCTTGCACAAATCTCCCACAAGCGATGGGCTGAATTGGGAGAAACTGATGGGCAGAGCTACTGGAAACAATCCTCTGCTCTGTTAAAGCATCTACAGGAGGGACTAATGAAAGTTCTGGGTTTGTATCTCTAAATCTCACAGCATAGCTTTTTAATCTACCCAGTTACAGTGATCAGCAATATCCTGAGCTTGTGAACTTGGAATGTGTTTTTCTTTTCTTTCCCCCAGTCATGTTAATCCAGCACGGTATGAAAGAGCGATGCTCCATGGCAACCCCTCATCATTCCGCAGTAGCATTAGTGGCAATATTTAGCGTAAGGAGAAATTAGTGGTCTGAACTGTTCAGTTGATAGATGATGATGCAAGTGGATCCTAACCAGAAAAAAGGTGAAGAATTACTGTTTTTGTTCTATAAATGTAACAACCCAGCCCGAAAAAGATGTACAATAGATTTACTGAAACTTTACAGAAAGTCTTTGAGAGGGACATAAACCAATCTCAGGTGCTCCTGAGACCCGGTCCTTGTGCCTTTGCTATTCTTTATTTTGTTTGTATTCGTGAACATAAACATTTATAAATACCAAATTATGTCTGTAAAGTATATATGTTTGTAGCTTATATACTGAAGGAATTTAACACAAATCTGAATTTCTTTCATTGCCTCCCTGTCTAACTCAGGCAGCTGAGCTCTTGACATCTTTCTGTAGGACAGAAGCATGTGTGGGCACATTTAGATTGGGCAGCTTTGTGCCTGTGCAGAGTGCCTCTTTACCCTTTGGGGCTGACTGAATGGTAGAGACCTGCCAGGACTGTAAAACCCAGACTTTTGGCTGCCTCCACTATCTTGAGGATATAGTTGGAAATATTGACTTATCAGGTGTTTCATTTAAACTTGGTTCTACTTGAGAAAAAAAACCTGTATATGCAATGTAGTACCGTGCCAGGAACTACAGAAGATAGAGCCGCTGCTCAGCTTTGCATTTGTTTCTCACATGTGTTCCAGGGCTGCTCTCCTCATACTTCCTCAGTGGTTGTTTTCATCTTTTTCTGGAGCTGTATGTCTAAGGAATGACTGGTTCTGCTGTTTGAACAACACCTATTTAGTTTGCACTGCTGTTACTTGTGTGTTTCCAAGAACCCATGCTAGGTGAGGTTATCACAAGCTTATATTTTAGTGCTGGACACCCATGATTTATGGTTCTTAACTGTAAGATCACTGCCATCAGCAGTTAGGCTTACTAGGATAAATATTCATTGGATGTTCAGACCCGCTATTCTTGAGGAGCCACCAAGCTGCATTTGCTGTGAGTTAGCACTCAAATATGGTCTTTGCAAGCCTACCCTCAGCATGACAGGAAAGACCATGGACAAAAGCTAGTCAGATTTAGTCCATGGTTTCAGCTCTCTGTAGGTTAAACCTGCACTCTGTTTAATTCCCACCTCCAAGTAGACTGTTTTATTTCAGTAGAAGTAGTAATCTTCACAGCTGGCCACAGACTGCTCAGGGGATAAAGAGAAAGGAGACATGGGTGCTTCTGCAGTTTTCTATCCATATCAACGTACACTACTAAGAGTAAAACAAAGCATCTCCTAGAGCATCGGAGAGGCCAGAAGGTCTCCTCCTCATGGAGTTTAATGGAGATGGATGGCTACTGCACAGCCTGGAACTCAAGCTGTTTTAATTTACTAATTAAAAATAAAACCATGTTTATTTGCATCAGTTGAGCAGTCTTTTTCTCACAGCTGATTGAGAAGTGAGCTCTAGCTGCCAAGTGAAATAAGGTTTAATGTTACAGTGTGCTCTGGGAAGGGCAAAGTAATTACTCTGCAAGCAGCAAGACACCAGTAGGTAGAACACACAGAAATATATAAATCCATGCTAAAGAACTCATCTGTGGATTGTGACATAGGCAGGACTGAGCCACAGGAAGGTGTTACAAAATAGGAGCTGCCTACAGCAAGTAACCCTTGTGACTGTACGTGAGGAAACTGTCCTTTGGGATGCTCTGAAGAGCAATTCTCTCCTGCCACGCGCTGTCAGCCTGTGTCTGGCACTCCTGTTATGCAGAGCTAGTCAGGAGGTGGCTAGAATTATAGGTTTCTTTTTAGTCCTGTCTTGTCAAGCTTTGTGCTCTGGCAAACATGGGTGCTTTTTGTTCGACAGCTACTAAAAGCTGGCAAAGAGTAAGCTCATCTTTCCAGGTCTGCTTTCTGCTGTGCTGCGTGGATGTGTACAGCCTGTGAGGTCTGTGTGGGCTTGGTGCTGGGGAATGGCTATTTCCCTGCACAACAGCCACAACTCTGCAGTGCTGGAGGGCAGTTGTCAGAGGGCATCTGTTTTGTCCTCTCTGTTTGATGCCAATGAAGTGGGTTTGCAGGGCTGTCATGGTTGCTGTGGTCTCAGCTGGGTTTCATCTGACTCATCTGCTACACTGGAAGAAATGACCAGGGTCTAAATACTGTTTTACTGTGGCTGAATCTGAAAGCTCAAATATCAGTACAAACGGTGTGCTGCTATGCAGTGTATATATTTATAGACAAAATTTCCCTGCCTTTAGGGTATAAGTGCAGGAATAAGAGTAGGCAAGGCAAAAGGAGGCTTAGAGAGGCTGAACTGTTTGATTGCTACACGCAGAGGGCATAAGTTCAAATCAGATCTCACAGAAAAAATATTCTTTCCTCTTGTTAATGACAAGGGAACATGGAGGGGTCTCTGGTGACCCAGATCACATGAAGATGGCGTACTCTGAAACTGCTGGTCGATCTCAGGCTGGCAGTATTGACTGGCCTGAATGAGAGGTTCATGTGGAGCGGCATACAGTTATTATCTGCATCCCTTATCATGACAAAGCATACGTCTGTTTTGTGTTGGTGTAGCCAGGAGCCTTCTGTTGCTGGCCCTCCTCTGCTCAGTATTGCTTTGTGACCAGCGTTTAACAAGGCAGTTTACAATGGCTTTGACACCATTTGGGTAGATGAAGCTGGCTCACAAAGCATCCACCCACTTGCTGAACAATGCCTTCGGCACTGAATGCATTAAACTGTTGCTCTGCTGTACTGCCTACATGCAGCTTTCCAGGTGGAGTTTGTTTTTGATGTTATCCATCCCTCTGCTAGTTTGTCAGCCAGCTAACTGATTCCACCTCCTGTCTCTCCTGTCTATAGTCTTCACTACAATTTTAAGTAGTCCACTTGTGGCAAGTTCATTCACGGACCACAAACGAGCAGCTGATCTTTCTTTCAGAAAGTCTCTGCCCTTTCAGTCAGAGAGCTAAGAACCAGGAGCAAGAATTAAGTGAAAAAGCTAAGGGATGCTGTGGGTATTTGTTGGTAAGCTCTATCTTAGTCCAGGTGAGCACTCATCTCATTCACTAGAGTGCTAAGGTGGCCAGGGTTACTATGACTTCTGTCAGAATTTTTATGTACATCACTGGTGATTTGGTGTAGTATTTGACTTAATGGAATTGCAGAGACATGAAATGTTGAAGAACCCTTGAATTAAGTGGAGTTTATGTGGCCAAGATTGCAATTTTGAGTCAAGCTTTTTATTTATTTAAAAATGAAAAGAAAGAAAAGAAGGAAAATCAAATGCAACGCAGTAACAATGCCACCAACAACTACTTTCTTTTTTTTAACCAGGGGCATATAATCCTCCTTGGAACTCTTGCGAAGCATTAGAAGGATGAAGAGGTGGATATTGTGAGCTAGCACAGTTCAGTTAGTTGTAAGGGCCGGGCTTTTTGAGGCTTCTCTAAGGCAAATAATGATGCATATATGTTGAAACTTAGAGTGAGTAAAGAACCAACAGCCTTCTGCTGTAGTGGCACAGTTAGCTGGGGAATGGCCAAACACAGAGAAGTCTTTTTTGGGGGGAAAAAATAAAAGGAGAGAAAAAGTTGGCTGTCTTCAAGTGTGTTTGAAATAATGAAAAGAACTGATGTGCAAAGCGATTAAGAGATCTTTGAGGATCAAAAGCCTTGATTCAGTTTTGCCAATAGAACAAAACTTTTCATCTGTTCTTATGTGGACCTTAAAGTAGGGCAGGCAGGTGTAGTTTTTAAATGATTTCATTTCAAAATTTACTTTGGGCAGGGGGAAAGGATTCTTTCTGTTTGTTCTTGCTCTTGTTATTCCGTGTCCTTAACACAAAAGGCCAGCCTGGCTCTGAAATGATGAGCAGGGTCATTCTATGAACTGGTGGTTCATTAGTCTGCTTTTGATATGTCAGAACAGTAAGGGACCCTTTTATTTTTCCCCTTTCTAGTAATGCCTGTGTTCTTAAATCAAGACATCTTCCCTCATCATACAGCACTGGCTGAATCTTTTTTAGAGATTTCCCAAGCAGGTTGTACCAATAATGCCGGTCGTGTTCAGGCAGAGCGTGCAGTCAGAAGCTGCATGCATAGGAAGCCAGAACCAAAGGTTTTCTGTGCTCCATGCAGTAATTCCAGCTTGATGTAGATGATGTAGCAGAGTAAATCTATGTTTGTTTTCTCTGGTGGCTTCTTGCCAGCAGGACCATAGAGCAAGTGCAGCCTTGAGAAGGGGGCATGCAGAAGTGCAGTTTGATGGATTCTTGTACTTTGATGTCATGACCGATGTCCCTTTTCTCGGGAGTTCCTGGGAGAGGAAGTAGCAGCAGAAGAAACTGAAGCCATCTGGGTGTGAGAGCTAAAATGAGATTAGGAAAAAGAGAAGACTAATGTCAGAAATGTCCTTTTCTTTGAGTTTCTACAGGGACAGTGGAAGAGCTCCCTCTTCCTGTTTCAGCCTGCTGTAACCATTGCCTTCCTCTCAGGGTGGAGTATCTCAGTGATCCCAGCATCCGCAAGGCAGCGTATTTCAGCATAGATTTGCTTTAGAGGCTTCCCAGGCCATCTCTGCTGCACCATAGGCTGCCTCTGAAGGTTTTGTTTTTGGGGCATTTACAACTGAGTTGCAATATTTTGGAGTTTAATGAACGAAATCGCTTCAATAGTGGAAGTTGTGTGTTGTCTTGCTGTAAAATAATTGTTGTCAGCAAGGAGAGGGTATATGTGTTTCTGTTGCCATTGCAAATGCTCTACTGAGTAGGCATCTGGTGTCAAAACAGCACAGGTGCTTCCTATGGCCTGGAGCTAAATTTCTGCTGGCACACGGTTTCCTGATCTGTCCTAACTCAAGGCAGATGGTAGGTGGGCTCTGATCTTTGCACTAGGACGCTTCTGATATGTGGTTTAGAAACCTGGTCTTGCCTCTAAAACTTATTCTCTGCAAATCACGTTATGTCACCACACGTCTATCAGTGATGGCAACTCCCATTGGTGCTGTTATGGGAAGCACATCCATAAGCCACATAAGTTGTCATGCTGTAGTGACAAATAACAAAAGGGGAAATCCAGAACCAACATCAGCAAAAGCTGAACGCTGTGTATTCCCATTAAAAGTGGAAAAGTTTTGCTGGTAAAAAATAATAATAAATTCTGGCAAGGTGTGGACTGCAGAATGAATTTCTCTTCTTTTCTTCTCGGACATGTTTTCAGATGAGCTGTCCTTGCCTGTCCCCAGCATTCTCCTATGTCCATGTGAGTGGCAGCAGTGAAGTGTCACCATTTAAGTGAGCCTGGTGTAAAAGTTTAAACCATGTTGTGAGCAGTTTTTATACTACTCTAACATCAATGTTACGCATTTCTCATTTCAGCATATTATTAATTTGAATACAGCTATGAGCAGCAAAAGAGTAAAGAGGAGACTTCAGTGCCTGCCTTGTGGGATGGTGGAGTGCAGATGAGGTTGGTGCATTATGTCTGGACAGTAGCTTCTCCCATGGTGTTCACAGAGTTATTTTTAGGAAGATCATATATTTCCCAGTAATTGTTTTGAATGCATCAAAGAACTTGCTGATATAAATCCTGTGATTTATGGTTTTCCACTACTTTTTAATAACCAAACTTAAGTCCTGGATTCACTGAAGCCATTTGGAAAGTTGGGATTATTCCAAGCTGGAGCAAAGGGAGGGAGACTGGTTTTTTGCCAAGATCAGCAGTGATTCATTCCCACATTCATGCTCAGCATACAGTGAAGGGCAGAAGCCGGGAATGCTGTAAGGAGAGCTAGCAAGAGATTATCATGTTGAAGGTGAATCTGCCCTACTCGTTCCTTCTGCTGCTAGATAAGGTCTTTTGAATGAGAAGGTCCAAATCCTGTTCCGTTTTTCTTTCATCCCCTCTTAAGAATCCTTGAACCAACTAACTCTCCTCTTGCCTGTAAGGAGATACTGAGAGAACTGAAGATTGGCTGTCGTGAAGAATGTCCCTGTAGGGTGAAGGTCTGGAGAACACCTCCAGATAAATATACTTTGGAAATCCCTTACGAAGAGATGTTTTAGTGACTGCTTGGAATGAAGCAATGTCTGTATCAGCTTAGCCTAGCAGTCTCTGGCAGTGAGAATAGGAGCCCTGAGGATCCTGTAAAGGGACTGAGTTGTCCCAGGACTTATTCCTGGTTAAGTCAAGCTCCAGTGAGATTTGGCCCTGGACTCTGAGTTGAAAGGTGGTCAGAGTCATTCAGGTGGGTGATAGGATAATTAAGTTGCATCTAAAATGTTGAACTAATATAAAGAGTGGAAGTTTGCCCTGCCGCAGATTTTACTCATAACACAGTGATCTATTTCGCCTGAGAATGTTTATGCTTTTGGTGCCTACAGCAGGACTGAAGCTTCATCTCCTAGGGCATCCAGATAGACAAACAGTCACTAATACACGGGCGTGAGGAATGAAGTGGACTGACTGCCTATGCCTATCCTTGTTCTGTCCCTCCCTTCTCTGCAGCGCTCAGGGGCTGTGCTCAAGCTGCACAACCAGTAGCTGAGGCCGTACTTATAGGCAGAGCGAGGCTCTTACAGTTGGGCAGCTGAAATGCTTCTCAGTTGTGAGCCCCCTGGGAGCTGACTTTCTTCAGAGACCTCTCCTCCTTGTCCTCGGGCCAGATGACGGAGGAGTAAAATTTCTCATCACGTTCCAGCTCTCCCAGCCCTGGGAGAGAAGCACAGAGAGATGGTAAAATACATGGAGCCAAGTATCCCAGCGTGGTTCAGTCCCAGCAGAAAGGGAAGTTTGTTGTTGTTTTTGTCATTTTTGCTTTTTTTTAATTTTTTTTAATTTTTTTTCTCCTTCTTCTCCAGATTGGGGACAAAACAGCTTTCCTTTTTTTTTTTTCTTTGTGATCATCCCCATTTCTTATGTCTGAAATGGAATTCTGAGAGCACTGCTGTGTGACAAGAGGGCAAAAATAAGCAAATCTGCTTTTATGGATAAGAGGCGGTAATAAATCCCCGAATTTCCAAATGCATAGAGGAGCATTGACTTCTAAATACCAGAAATTCTAAGCCCTTACCTTGCTAATTCATGTGGCATCTGGAGGGGCTGTGGATTTTTATTTCATCCTGGTATTTGTGGTATTTCCTGCCATTAGTATAGGAAAAAACCTTGTGTGGTAAATGCTGGCTTTTTCCTCCGCTGGTGGCAAACATTGGAACTTGGGTTCATGAAAGGCAAACCAGCATTTTCAGTTCTGAAGGATCTCAGAGGTACCCGGGAAGGAAAATCTCATTGGGGTTGAATGAGGATTTTGGTTCTGTGGTTGGATGCCAGCAGAACAGCTCTGAACAGACTTAAATCTTGTCTTCAGATCCGAGAGTTTGGCTGAAAATACACTGAGTGGTTTCAAAAGCTGTAGCTTGGAAATAGAGGTTGAGATAAAATTAATATCCGTATTTAAAAGTAATCTGGTTGTAAAGGCTTCAGGTACGAGCATTGGCTCTGAGTCCGTGGCCCAGCCTTCAAAAAACTGCTGGGTTTATTGCAGATTGAACTGTAGATTGGGCTGCTTAGATTTGTAATGGAAAAATATCAGCCAACATACTTTCCTCCCCTCCACCCTCCATCATCAGGGCATATATCAAATTGCACTATCTGGCAGGGAGTTCCAAATGTTATTTGAGAAGAGAGAAGAATGCAAGCGATGTCAGCAGAAAACAGCTGAGTAGCAGTTAAATTTCTTTGGCCTGAACCTGCTCCATAACGAAAGAGAGATGCAACAAATGGACTTGTTTAATTTCACCCCAGCACAAACCATCCTTTGCAAACTGACAATGTTTGTGAGAAACTCCTCTACAGAAGTTGTGGGCGTGGGGATGCTGCTAGAGAGAACAAGGTGGATGTGTCAGGTCTTACCTGGTTGAAGTCGACAGAGCCAGCAGTGCCTGTGGTCCCTCAGTGACAGCACTGGAGCTTGCAGGGTGCTGGCTGTTTCCATTCCTTTATGTGGCTGGAACCAGTTATGTTATGCTCCAGGTTGCATCTCCATAGCTTACTGAACTTTCTATCTGTGCTTCGTGTAAAGATAAAAGCCTCAAGAGCTGGCTCAAGTGAGCTTGCCCAGTGCTGCAAAAGAGCAGTGGGGGTGCATGCAAGGATACTGTTAACTGAGAAGTTGGGCTGAGTTAAATGGTACCCTTAATCCCCTTGATGTCTGGCAGAGTCAAGTTAAAAGGTCTTCCCCACTTGGGGTGAAGGCTTTGCATGTGTAGATGCTGGTTCACTTAAGGGCAATGCTGCCTCTGTGGTGAAAGAACCTTCTTCTCTGCTGGCATTTGCTTCATTGCTGAAGGAAGGAGAAACTTCTGCAGTGTCTTGTGTCAAGTGGGGGTCTGGGCTGAAGTTTTGTTCCACAGAGGCTTTCAATAAACAACAAGAGAGATGGCAGAGGGCTAGAAACAGGCCAAACAGACAAAAACGAAAGTAAATATAGCCCTTCTCCAATTACTTTTGTGTCTTCCCATTCCAACTGGATTTGCCATGTTATTTCCATAGCAGAGACCCATGTTTTTCTTCTCATTCTCACAGCTGTTGCAGGCTACGGGAGGTTGTGGTTCCCTAACACGGTTCCATTTGGTATTGGGGATCTTCTTGGTGGCCTTTCTTTCCTGGCTGTGATTTATGGTTCTTTCCCTTGCTGAGTTCTTTAGTTAGTGCTGTTTGTTGCCTCTGTGCCATCCTGATAGGACAGCTTGGTCTCCCCCAGTTAGAAAACTCAGCTGTGGAAGGGAACAGAAATTGGCTTCTATGCTACCCTTCCCTATCTTATGAGAGATTTGGAGAGAGATTTTCAACAGCTACACAGCAGTCCTCGGGTCCCTGAGCCAGAATTTTCTGTAGCTGCTGATCTCTAGGTTTGTCTCCAACCTAAACCTGCATCCGTGCTTCACGAATGATTCCTAGTGAAATATTTTCCAGGTCTACTGCCCAAAACACACTGGTTAATTAGGCAACTCCTAAAGTGAATTCCTTTAGTGGATAAATGAGTAAATGAGGCAAGGCCACTTGATGCAGTCCCAGTACATGTTCATAAAATCTTATGAGGAAAATCAGAGAATTTACCCACGTTTATTGTTCTGGGGGGTATGGAATAATTGTGTGAACTGAGGAGATATCTGCCAGTTGAGCTTCTTATTCTACAGCGCGAATAGTGTGACCGCAGTCTGTGTGTATGGAAAACTACATACTTCAAAAAAATTGAGGTGTTTTTTAAAGGATATGAGTAGTTTTTCATTTGCAGTTGCATGCATGACATTGATGTATTGGAAAAGGATATTCAAGATCCTAAACCAAATCCTATCTGGTGCTCTGAATCTTTTGTCTCTGCATTTCCTCTCTTCAACTCAGTTGTTGGTGCAGGAGTTACATTTCCTGGTACGACCTTTTAAAGCGCATGTATTTTGATTTGCATGTAAATTGGCAGAGGGAGGCATCTTCCCTGTAAATTCTGTGCTAATCATTACAGGTTCCATGGTTCATCAGGACTTGGGTTCCTAATTGGCTGCAGGATTCCCAAAAGCGTCAATAGTCTGATTCGGAGCAATAGGAATTGTTGAATCTACATAATAGAAGGAGTGTGATGAAAGGTGAGCGCACGCCTACTTTGTGTGTTGTCATTCTCAGCAAGGTCAAATAATTTTTTTCCCTTCCCATATATACATATTCATAGAGCTTGTGCACAGTTAATGAGTCGGAAGATTAAATGGTTGTGGATTAAGAACAAACCCTACCGTTCTTCTAATTAGACTGAAAGTTACTTAGTTCATCTGATTAGAATTTGGAATTCAAACCAGCTAATGTGTGTGCACAGCGCTCCTCCACCACTCACCAAATCTGAGTGTAGATGTCCTATGGATCAGGCCAACAGCTCTTTTTGCACAGCCCCCCCAGCTCAGTGCTGCATCAGAAGGATCACTGGGGACCCCCCAGGGCTTCCACCATAGAAAATGACCCAGAGCAGAGGGGCTGTGCTGGCAGGGTTACCTGGCATGTGAGATCTCAGTTCAGGGTGAACTTGGTGCCCAATTAGGAATATAATAGCAGGGACGTTATTTCTAGTCCTTGGTAATAGACGCGTTACCTAAGATACTGAGAGAAGTCTTTGCTCTTGCAGCTGTCATGCATTCAAATGCCTGCCTTTTTGAAACATACTAATGTATATAATTAGCAGTCATGACTCAAAGAATTTGTTGCCCGAAGTCCCAAGTGTCACCCCCTCTTTCCCCAAGCCTGGAAGCAGCATGTTCTGGTCCTGGGGCTTGGAGAGGGCTGCAGCATCATCAGGCTTAGAAAGCCTTGGGACACAAATGGCTGTGACTAACAATAGGCATGAGTCAGTTTCTTTGCAGTTAGGTGATTTGGTTTCCTGTTGCTCTGCTGTCTGGGCTGCTTGTTTGGGGGACCAAATCCTTATTAATGCTTTATCTGTAACGTACTCACTTCCACCAAAAGGAATCCTCTGTGCTTTATTTTCCTGACTTGTGCTGTGTATCACTTCCTCCTGCTCCCCAGCCGCACAGCTGCTTGTGCTACAGCTGCCGTGTGAGGAGTTCTGGCAGTTCTGCAATGAATGCTGCTCTGAGATGCTTGGCTTAGCTGCGTGGCACCCACAAACATTTGTCCTTTCCTTCTAATCCCCTGGACTGCGCGAGTATTCAGTATTTTGGCTTTAGATCCTTCCTGTTTTTATTCAGGTGTAGGAAAGAGGAGAAGGGAGGGTTGCAGAGGGTTTCTTTAATTAGGAGAACAAAGGTAATGATTTGGGGCAACCTTGTCCTAGTTGTGGTTTCTTTGTTTTTCTCTTATTTTTGTGCAGATATCTATTATTTTGTGCAGTTTGAAGGGTGGGAAGGGGCCAAAGTACTGAGCCGTGCATTTAACAAAGAGGGCACTGAATGTGACGATTGAAGTTTTCACAGGTGTATTGAAATAGTGTAAGATTCCTGTTTCCTTAATGAAAATGGGGGCAATGTGCATCTTTCCACAACACAGATGAAACAAAGAGAACTAAGAAATGTGTTGGCACTCAGAAGAGCAGGAAAGTAACACTGTTCCTGTCACTGTTAGAAGATTAAAATCCTGCCTGGCAGCCTATAAACTATTTAAACGATCCTACAGAAATTCCACTTACTGAATCATTTTAGGGATTTATAGCTAAATCCTTCACCCCAATTGAAGACCCAAATGTACTCACAGCACTGCCGGAAAATGCACCTTAATGAGGGGAAATTGTAAAACTGGACTGAAAAAAAAAAAAACCACCCCTCTTCAGCAAAGAGAGGTCCTTGCTGCAGTCCTTGTTTCACATGGCCATTGAGAGCATGGCAGCTGTGCTGCTGTGATCATATGTGACCTAGATTTTCCTCACAGTAGTCCTGCGCTCTCCCTGATCTTGTGTAGGCCTGAATGAGTTGAATAGAAACATTTCTGGATACTTTCAGAGAGCGATGATATCTTTTTCTTTCTCTCTTTCTTCAGACCACAGCATCTGTTCCCCTTGTGGATTTCTCCCTTTGCTCTCTCACAGCGGTTGTAAAAGAGGACAGGGCTGGCACAGCTTTAATTTGGCTAATGGTGGTTGGGGAAAAATCAGGGCAGGTGCAATTCCTCCTTGGTGTGCTGCGGCACAGCAGAGCATGAAGCTGTGGTGCATGCATTGTATCACGGAATGTGCGCAAAGGGAGATGAGAGGGCTGCTGGGAAGATGGAGCGTGAGTATATGGCCCCAGGAAGCCCTGTTTGTGTGGGGTTTTTTTGTTTGCTTTTTGACACTGTGGGTTTGTGCCTGGCATCAAAACACCAGGATGCTGAGCTACCATTTGCACATGAGCTCATCTGCCTGGGCTTGGAGATGACCCTTGAGCAAGTTCTTAATGCTTTTGGAGAGAAGAGCTGAGGAAGCTCAGCTCCTTGGTGCATGCCCAAACTCTTCTTAATGCTGCTTGACTGCTTTAGGTATGGACAGGAATACATTACAGACATCCCTTGTTGCAATCTTGCCAGCACGGAGGCAGCCAGACCACAGTTGGTAAGGTGTGCAGAGAAGTGCAGGACCCACAGCTCCGTGTGCTTGACTTTGGCCTTGTACCTGCTCTCCTGAACGTAGCTTCTGGTGTCTAACTTCCCAGCTCTGACATTGATGCCATCTATACATGAGCAGAACTCACAAACTAAGGCATTTGGAGGAAACTAGAGAGAGCTGGTTTGATTTCCCTGGAGGGGATGGCAGGGCCCTGCAGGAAGAAGGAGGGGGAGAAAAAAAAAGTTGGAGCAATCTGCAGGGCAGACTGCTAATGTTTCCTTCCTTCCATGCAGATCCTGCTGAGTCTGTTGAGAATTCACATTTCTAGGATCAGATGGAAAGATTTGAAACTCGTAGCAAGCAGCTAGCACTTAGGTCCAGTGGGGACTTTCAGACAGTGTTCTGATAGGAACAAAAATAGACACTCGTCCTCTGCCTCAGTTCATATGTAAAATGAAATTATAATGATCCTATCATCTACTTTGCAGAAAGCTGTGAGGACAACTTCTCATCAGCGCTGTCTTCAGTTATAGAGCTGTTCTGACAGTGGCGAGTGAGTGTTGCGGGTGGTGGGTGGGGGTTCCTTCCGAAATTTTATATAACTCCAATATTATCTGTTCCTGCGATTGACTTGACACATGAATTCAAAACAGTTGGAGCTTCTCTCCCACTCTCATGTAGCAAACTTGATGTGAAAATGACACTTCCCCCTGGGAGCTGATAGTTTGCTGTTCAGTGCATGGTGTTGTGTTCCTTTGTTCGCTGAAGGTGGCACTTGGCAAGTGGTTTTTGCCACTTTGGGGTTGTCGATTCTGTCTGCTAAAGGCCAAGATAAAGCTTCACAAAAAGGCTTTTGCTCCCAACAGCTCTTCTCTATAGTGCACTGATCTGATGACAAAGGAACCAGGAGCTTAGAAGTGGCTTTGATTTTTATTTATTTCCTACCCCAAGTCCGCGCTCTTCCCTTGTCATGCTTTTATTTTAATATGGTATTTCCTACCCTGCTGTAAGCACTTGGGTGGTTTTTTGTCTTGTGACTAGGCAGTGCTTTGCCATGACGTTCCTTTCATAAGGTGTTGCTGATAGCACTAGATGTGCTGCTGGCTGCTTCCAAGGCTTATCAGAGGGTCTGTACCAAGAGCACTTAGATAATCCCGTGAGGGTATGCATTAGCAATAAGAAACCTGTATGAACACTGTTTTATAGATTTGCTACAAAGCCATTTAAAATACATGGAAACAAATTCATGGCCCTCTGGTGAGCTGTGGTTTTCAATAGGGCACAGTGAAGCAATGTATATAGGGTGTCCCAGTCCATAATGTCACTGTTTGAAGTGCCCTCAGTTATTGACAGTATAGTGCCAAGCTGGGCAGCAGCAGTTCTCCTTATGAAGCCCAGAGTGAAATGCACGTTAGTCATTAGACATGTAAATAACAGCAATGTAAGAAGTATTCATATCATCTTGCTTGGCTCTTGTTTTTACTTCAGAGCACGTTTGTCATCACAAAGTATCTGAATACTTCAGAGATCCTCAGCAGCTGTGACCTGAGCCACCTTGATGGAATTTGTGGCTTCGTGAAGGTGAGGGTTTCATTCTGTTTTATATTTCTTCGTGACACAGCAACAGGAGTCCAGCAGAATTTAGAATTACTGTGCTTTCAAATTATATGAAAATGGTCTGACCTGAGTCATAAATCGATGGGTTGGCTTATTTTTATGGGCTTCTGTAGCACAGAATACAAATCACAACCCACCCAAAGACACTGGATCCTATCTCTGTGCACAGTGTTTTTACCCTGCAATTTGGCAGCTGTCTGAATGCTCAGATGCTAATGGTGGAAGAGGATGATGTACATATAGGGATGAGGGCAGTGGAATAAATACCTCAATACTGGAAGACAGCAGTAACATGAAATAAATCTGTGAAGCTACAGCTAACGTACATGCAGTCCAACAGTGGATCCTATTATAATTAGTGGAGGTTGTTCTATGGACTTTGCAGGGATTGACTTCACAAAATGATATAAGAAACTTAACAGGGATGGAAAGAGGCGTTACCAGACTATTCATAACACTCCTTGTTAGAAGTTGCTAGGATCTTCCTACGTAAAATGAAGGAAGCTACAGGTGATGGAAAAATAAATTGGTCCCTGTGGGCACAGTGTCTTGACTATATAGAGGGAGATAAGGCAGATGTGTGCCGAAGTGCAGGTGAAATGGCCACAGCGATATGTGGAGCCTTGGTTTATGGTACGTGAAAAGCAGTGATGCTGGAGTGCTGCTCAGAAGTGGTCAGAAATGCCACATTTTGTGCAGGCTGAGGCTAAAATAAACGCTTCCAAGAACACAGAAGTTGCTTGTTGGAAGAGTAAATGGCAGATTGTATGTGTGTTCCTGAATTTTCTACCCCCTTCTCACAGCATTACCTCACAGTGTGGGACTTGCTGAAGCTATAGGAGTACACTGTGGTACAGTGAGGAACGGGATGTAACTTTCTGCCTGCTAAGCCAATATCTCATTGCTGGTTCATCTTGTGTGCATTTATGCAGCACTGAGCTTGCATGTGGTGCTGCAGAATGTCTGCAGCTTTTCTAACCCCCAGTACTGCTTTGGCTTCAGCCTGATTCGCAGTTATGTGGGCAGGGAGAAAATGTTCTCCAAATAAATCCATCATAAACACAGTGCCTGTCTTGTAATAGCTGGGATTGGAGAATAACAACCTAATAAGCCCAATTCTTGTATTCCTTCCCTTGTAGCTGTTAGGAGAGATGCTCTTTCAGCTTGCATTAGCCAGATGTGCTAAAGAAGATGTATTTACTGGCTTTACCTTGGAGTTCACAGCCACTGCTGTGCCCATGTGGCCAAAGAACAGCTGTAACTGGGTGGTGCATACTGTGCTTCTGTAGGTTTTCTAGTTGTGTATGAGGTGACAGAATGGTGACCAAGTGAGCAGACAAGAGAGAATCTGGTTTTGCGTTCTGTGATGTTCAAGTCCAAGCAGAATCTTGAGATCTGAAAGCACTTGAGCTGCTTTCAGCACTGGCTCTGCTGCTCAGAAAGAACAGAGCAAGTCTGTGGGGAGTTCTGCAAAGCTTCTCTCATCTGTCTTACAAACATGAAGGTTCTCCCTTAAGGTTCAGGTGCATGATGTTAAGTAATAAATGGCAGAAGGGAACCAGCCTTAGGGAGTTAATTTAGTGCCTCCTTTTGAACTACAGCATACGATGCTCTTCTTTAGTTGTGGGACTCCAAGTTCAGCTAGTGTAGTCTGTGCTCTTTCTGATGATAGTGTGCAGGTTCAAATAAGTCTGAGAAGCAAAATGTCCCCTTCCAAAGGAGCCTGACATATATTCATTGTGCTGAAAATCTACTGGATGCCAAAGCATTGCTGAAAAGCATAGAGAATTTGATCTGGATGTTCAGGTTCATATCTAAATGAAACAGGCTGCCTTCCAGCTATGGAAAAGGAGGTTTCCCATGGTACTGTGAAAGCCAGTGGAATTGCAAGGACTACTGTATTTTTATCCAGGCTGGTTTTTGTTTGTGTTAACCATCTCCTATAGCTCTGCAGCCTGAAATGAATGCCATGATAACACAATGAATTGCTGTTCTGTTCATGAGATCCATGGTTCTGCTGCATTTTGGCAGAACCAGTCTATTCTCTTATGGCGTAGCTTCTCCCCAGTGATGTGTTTGTCCTGCTTGCTGTGTCCAACTGAGTCCCTGAGGGAGCTGATAAATTCCCTGCAAGTTACGCAGCTCTCACACCTATTCCCTTTTCTTCTTCACCATCAATTTACACTCAGGTTAGAGCAGTAGGTTTTGCATGGAGATCACACAGGACGCATCTACCAAGCTCTAACTTGTCCCTCAAGTTATTTCTTTCACTGTAGCTTCTCTCCAGGCTCAGTAGGCCAAATGTCTCTGGCCTCCATAGACTGAGGACAGATTTATCAGGAAAATATTGCCTCAGACTGGTTTGTCTCTCCAGCCCTTTTCTTCTGTCTCCATGCATTCACTGTCTGGTGCATTGCATTTGGAGACAAAGATTTTCAATACTGTGCAGGTAACACAATGGTGGAATACAGCACTTGGTAAGTAGACCACCTGTAATCTTATTTCACAGCTCTCTCTTATGCTTACATCTTGAATTTGAGATGTGGATTTGCACATTTTCCTTCTGCAGCCCAGCCATCCCGGTACAAAGCCTTGGCTTGATTGTATGTAACAGATCCTAGAAAGTTACTTAGATCTTTAGTTCTGAGCTTGGCGCTAATAACACGGCACGAGCATTTTTCAATGCTGTTCTCATTATGAAGGTAGAACTTCTCCCTGGAATGCTACAATCATTTTTAGAAAGGAATTGGAAGCAATAAGAGTGAGTGACAGCTTTCGCCTTAAACCCTTTCTATTAAGTGACAAGAAAAGATGCCATTTGCTTCCTTTGCAAGAATAACGTATAAAGTAGTGTTAGGGATACCTCAAAATGCCACATTAAGAGTGCTACTCAAAGGCAGCCTAGGTAGCTGTGAGAATGGACATTGTTCTTATTCAATTTCAGATGTGCTAAGAAACTTACCTTCCAGGCCTGAAGAGAGGACAGACTATTCTGGGATGGAGCCTCTTCCCATTGCGTGGCTGTATGAGGCTGTTAAAGGAAAAGATAAATTCAAAGTAGGTAAAAGAATTGCATTACAAAACATTGCAATGGAAATGAAAGCTCCCCCCAGTCTTTGAAAAATCATTTTTAGTATTATGTAATAAGAAATACATAACTGTGCCTATTTTTACCATAATTTTGCTTTCGTTTGATGACATTCAATAATAAGATTTATTATCACCAGCATGGAAAACATCCTGCCTGGGGGCGGCTGAAATAGATCCTGCAGACAAGTCATCCATCAGCTCATGTTTATCTCTTCAGAGATCAGCGATATCAGTGGCAGGAACAATTTCAAACAATCCAAGACTATTTACTGGTAATCAGAGGAAATGTTCACGTGGATTTATAATGCGTCTCTCACCAGAGGTCACAAAATATTTTTTGCAGGAGAGGTGATTTATTAACCTTCGGTTAAAGATGAGGGGTGGATGGCAGGCTCAGAGGTGATGGCTGCCCAGGCAGGGGCAGCAGCCCTGACCCTCACACTGCTCTGGCCAATGTGCTCTTTCTGGGAGAAGCACTTGTACAGGGTGACGTGCACAGGGCTTCATGATAGCACTGCTTTCCCTTGCCCAGTTGCTAATGAGTTCAGCTGGAAGAGCTGAAGACCGGTGCAAGCAAACAGGTCTTCTGCATCATGCGGATAGCGTGCAAAATGATAGTCGTACTGAAAAGCAAGTCATATCTGCTCACTTAGCTGTGCTGGCATTTTAAAGCAGAAGCTCTTGTGTTTGTGTCCTTGATAGAGAGGTTTCTTTAAAAAAGAAAATGGTGGCAACTTTCAGCATATTTATTGGCACTGGCTGTGGGGTTCAGGACAAACAGCTGTTGTCCTTCAGGCAAAAGAACAACCCTGACTTTACCTACTGTTTCCCTCTCTTTGTAATCAGTCTGGAACCGAGGCTCCATTGTTATTGAGCCGGTGTAGGACAGAAGTTTTCTTCCTCTCATTTTTGCTTTTTTCTTTGTAGAATTTGGGATTTATACTTGGTGAAACAAAGAGCACTTTGAGTCACGACATGAAGTGGACATTTTTTAAAGGTTATAAAGGGATCTTTTTTGTTTAATTTTTGTTTTTGTCTAAGGAAGCTCACTGGAACATTCATTTCTGTCTGAGAGGAAGCTTGCTCTATATGGACAATAAGGATGTTAAGATCAGGATGAATGTCTACGGGAGATAATAGCAAATAAAAGAATGCACCAGTCCACTACTCATGTTTTCCAGGAACTGCAAGAACTCAGCCTGGGTTGTGTTGTAAATGTGAGCCCCGTTGTTCCTGACTGGGGTCGAGCCTATCACAGAGACTTCTTCTTTGTTCCTCTGAGCAGCTTCCAGCTGAAGTTCACGGAGTGTTTTCATACTTTAAGCAGAATTTTTGAGATGCACGTGCACTGACGTGCTTTGCTTTCCGCTCTTCCAGATTTAGCATCTTTTCTGCTGTTTCCTGTTGAACATACAGCAGAGCGCGTTGACACCGGCAGAAGTAATCTGACCTACGGTGAGGCTGTGTGTGGGATGGCCTATAGTTACCAATAGTACGTGATGTGTGCCATTAGTACATAGCTGCTCTAAAGCCAGGGAACATGCCTTGTGAGGCAGCGCCAGTGAGAGTTTGACCTCAGGCATCCCGATAGCGTGGTGTGTGTGCTGCGGCCGTGCTGGCTGACACCATTTGTCCCCTGGGAGATACAAGGTGGGTGGAAGCACATTTTTTTTTCCCCCTCCTGTTGACTCTTGTACTTTGTAGCAATAATCATAGGCTTGCAGTGTCAGGGACAGAATTTAGTTATGCCCTTTTCCAGGTGAATCCCCTAAATCCTGAAACAGACTCACTTTTTCTGTCCCTCTGTTTCTCAGTCTCTTTCACAAGGCAATTGGTGCTTCAGCCACAAACCCCCCGATATTTTGACTTTCATCTTGTTTTCCTGTAGGAGCCTGATAAACTGCTTGCCAGTTGTAGGCAAGATTTGCTAGCAGGTAAAATTACTTGGCTTTTAGGCAAGGTTATTTGGAAGTGCCATTGCTCATCCTTTTAATACCCACCAGGTAAACTGCTTCCCTTTCAAAATTCCCACTGAGTGTTTCCTGGCGCATCCAGCTTTCAGCAGTACCACTGGAGAACAAGCACAGCTATATTGTATGTGAAATAGTCTCTTAGAACGAGAACTACAGAAGTCCCAGGTTCCCGTGTCACAGTGTGTTTGCAAGCCTGACTGCCACTGACAGATTACTTGTCTGTGAGACCACCGTGACAACACAACCTGGCAAAAATTAACTTGAAAAATACTTGGGAGCTTGTTGCCATCAGCAAACCTGGGGTCTTTAAGAGGCCGTTGTCAGCAGGGTGAAGCCATCCAATGCAATCATGTTAGTGCTAGCACAGAGCATGAACTCCTGAGAGGGGACTTGGCATTGGCTTCTGCTCAAGGGCAATTGTTGGAGCAGCTTGTGAACAGGCAGCCTGCCAGCTAGACGGGCATAGCTCTGGACAGCTAATAGACCATGTGTGTGTGCAGGGAAGGCAAGATGCACAGCTGGGAGATTGGAAGGAGATTTCTATAAACTTCTGCTCTGAGGGGTAGGAGTATATTCAGGCAATGCCAATCCATGGAAGAGTAACAAAATGATTTCTGGCAGCTAAGACAGGTTCTTGGTCCCGCTGAATCTGACAGAATGCTGTGGGGGAGAACTGGAGATGTCATGGTTAACGAGTATGGAAATTATATCAGTAGCTTGGCCATCTAGGTTTTAAATGTTGTCAATCTACAACATGCAATACTTGTCTAATGTTTTCTGGCTGCTTAGTTTAAGGCATAAGAGCAGACAGCCTCTCTGTAATGAGCTGGGATGTATAGGCAGCAAGCTGTTGATAGCAGAGCAGAAATCTTGGTTCCTCGTCTCTATAAGCTAAACTTAAATTAATCAAAAAGGAGGCAGGCAGGAGAGGCAGCAGAGTTGTTTTCTTTTGTCTGTGCTTTTTTTTTTTCCCACCTGACAAAGTGAATTACCTGTGATTTTCTGTCTCTCTGCTGGGTCTCCAAGAGCACTCCTTATCTTCTCAGCTCTATGTTTTCTCTAGCTCACAAACTACGCACTGTTCCTCTTTCTCAGCTCATCTTTGCATCCTTGAGTGTATTTAGAATCTACACCACAAATGCTGGGCTGAAGCAAAAAACCGATTTACTGTAAACATGTTGTCACTCAGATTTCAGCAAGGGATAATTACCCAAACTCCAAGACAAAGGTGTTCTGTATCTTTTAACTGGTGTATGGAAAGAATACTTGAGTCTAATGAGTCTGTGGCTCTTCCAGACATCCAAGTGAGCCTTGCTGTCTCCAGAAGAGCCAGAAAGTCACTCTGGGAAGGCAGAGTGTGGAATCTGACACTACAGTGTAATTGAGGAAAAAGAGGCCATATGAATTATTTATGAGCAGGAGGCTGGGCTTACTGTTAACAAGGGAGAAGAAAGTAGCTTCCAAATGCTGCCTTTCTGCTCTTCCCTGTAAGAAAGGCTGCTGTTTTAAATTGCTTGCATTTTAGAGCAGGAGGGAGACAGGGCTGTTATTTATACAGCGCCTTATTTTGTGTCCGCGGTGTAGTTCATGATTGAGGGAGAGGCAGGGATTGCCCCAAGGAGCACACTCTCCGTTCACTCAAACTGTGGTAAAGATGTGTCATGTGTTCTGCTCTGAAACTAGCTCACCCCATCTCCTCCAGGCAAAAGATTTTCACTGCAGGAGAGAAACAAGCAGAACTGCTACAAGTTTGGCATTTCCTTTTGGGTAGGGGACAGTTTTAAAGGCTGAAGAGTTTTTTCTGGATCACTGATCCACCAGATGACTTTGTCATGCCCTTTCCGTGCAACCTCTGTCCATGTTTGGGGTTGCACGAGCTGATCTTGTGGCTTTTGTCCTGTGAGAGGGTCTGCCCTCCCAGCTGCTGGCTTGTGTTGAAACTGGCGTGAACCACACAGCTCAGGCAAAGTCTCACCTCCCAGTCTTACAGATGTGCCGTGGTTTTGTTTTTCAGGTAACTAGGCCTCTGTAAAAGTCAGGATGCAAGAAGTGAGCACCGCTGCACTAGAACTGATGAGAAGTACTCTGCTCCTTGATTTCTAACACTGGCTCATTGATTCTTTGGTTCAATCAGCAGTTATTGCTTTTCATTAATCCAGGCTGCGGTACTTATCAGAGTAGGTTCTTGGGAAACATACCCCTGAGGAATCTTAACAACGGGGCAGAGGGGTGAAGAACGCTTGGATCTTACCTGTGGCCCAGAATTGGTATGTTAAAGTGAGGGGTTGCTATTTCTAAGAGTCCTCGCTTGAAAGTCACTTTGCAGACAGGTTTGTGACTGCACAGCTTTGTGCATGTCCGGAGGGGCAGGCAGATGTATACCTGCGTGGGGAAAGTGGAAAAGAAAACATTTTTATTTCTTATGTGCAAATAAGAGTGCCATCGAGTTTTCTCAGTTGCTGAGCTTGTTATAGCAAAGACTGTAAAAGCAGGAAGGACTATGGGAAAATGTTTTCTTAAAGGAGAGATGGGAATAGGAGAGGCTGGAGGTGAGGTACAGCGCTGGGGGAGGGAGGCAGCCCTTGTGGGGACTGGTGAGTCACACATCCTCCAGCAAAGAAGCACTGACTCACTGGAAAGAACATCACTCTGCTGCTCCCTTTCTGCTAAGACTGAGGAATTGATAATCAACTTCACTCTGCAGGCTCACCAGTTAGAGAGCGAGACCTAAGAGGGTAGAACTGGAAATGGTGGGAAGAAGCGAGAGACAAAGGTGAGCCTGAATGCTCGGTGTTAGTGCAGAGGGTCCTTGCAGAGCTGGAAAGGAGGATCCCCCGGAGCACAGCCTGCATGAGGAGCAGCAGGTCAGCTCCAACAGCTGGGCTGTGCACCAGAGTCTTGAATGCCTGTTAGCATTCACTTGGCAGCAGGGTCGAGGCCGCGGTGCTCTCAGCACTGCTGCCCCTAGCAAGGCACACACGATCCTTTGGAGCATGCCACCTGGGAGAGCTGCCAGTCAGATCTCCACTGCGGATTAAAGTTGAGTACAGCCAATGGGGGTGTTGTTCCATGCTGATATTTATCTCCTGTCCAGCTCGTAATGTGTAACAGGATAAGGAGAGCCATCATTTGTTCTGCAATATCTGCAGATTTCTAGAAGAAAATGTATCTTATTACCGTGTATACAGGAGGCCCCTCTGCCTGGGTGGAGAAAGGGATCAGAGTGCCATGTAGTTCTTTTTCCTTCTGGCAGAGAAAGAAGAGGTCTCAAAAGAGTCCAAAATGACTCTGAAAGCTAATTTGTGCTCATATTACTACAGCTCGAAACGTATTTCTTATGGGCCGAGTGTAAAGAGCTCTAATACGGAGTGTGGCGTTCTAATTAGTTTCAAAGCAGCAGATGACTCTTAGCATGTTTGTGCAGTGAGCACTGAGGGCAGGGGCCGTAGAGGCAGAGCACAGCCAGTCCCTGACTCTGGGATCAGAACGTGTGATTGCAATTTTCTCTCACTTTACAAGTTTTATGTTGGTAATATGAAATAATTAATGAACCACAGCAGCGCCGCAGAAGAGGAATAATTTTAATGTTCCTTTCAAAGATGGTACTAAATCAATGGGGCAGTTTAAAGAGGAATGATGGCCTGGAGATTAGCAAACTAATGTGAGAAATGAGGCAGGGTTTTTTTGAGAGTGACTGAGTCTCAAGCAGGCAGATTCTTTGTGATCCATGGTGTGTGGACGTTTGTAAGTCTGGCATACAGTGGCAAAGGCAGAACTCGCTGACTTTTAGGCGTTGACGAGTTAGACTCTGCAATCTTGGTCAGAATTAAAGATCCCCAGCACTTGGAAGAGGGACTGAGAGATTACAAAGCACAGGCGACACTGTGCAGGAGCAGTATTTTTCCATTCCTGTCATAGGTCTTCTGACTACCAGCTACATAAGCGATGTCTGCATGGACTTTTGAAGGCAGATAGGAGCTTACTCTGGCTGTTGTCCAAAAGAACCAGGAGCCATGTAGCTGCAGCTCGTGTGCTGCATGCCCAAATTACTGTGGCCTGCTGAGAGGCAGGATATTAGCTTGGGCTTGGGGCTGTGGCCAGCTCAGACCGTGGGTAAAGCAAGATTTCGTCTTGTGTGCAGAAAAACACGTAGACAGGGATAGCCAATAAGATTTGGAAATCCATTTTTGCAATGAGAGTATCAGGATCCAGACTGAGTTTGCTGCCCGCATGGAGTTGAGGCAAATACAGCTTATTGTGCGCCCTGCCCAAGCACAAAGAGCAGCACCATGTGGTTTAGCCTGAGAGCCAGCCTGCTTCTCCGTGGCCAAAGAAAACTGCTTTCTTGGCCTTGACCCAAATTCTGTGGGCCTCCAGTTGGCTATCTGTGTTGCAGGCATACCCAGGGCTTCTTTTCTGTTTTGGATGGCAGTGACTATGAGCAGGGAGGGTTTGAATTCAATCTCCACTGGCTCTGTGAGTTTCTGCAGGAGCTGACTGTGACACCTGATTACCCAGATGGAATTCTGAGCCCGAGAGGTCTATAAGAACGAATGTGTTTGTTCCATCCAACTCGTGAGTGAGAAGGAAGGCTGCCTCCGTCTTGGATGGATGTCTTTGCTGTCTGTTTCCTTCTAAAATTTCTCGTTGTCTTCATTTTGAAGAATGCCTCATTTAAGAAATTTCACAATGTGTTACAGTTAAAGATTCAGGGAGAAGGCACTTTGTGTGTATATTTAAGTGCATATGTGCACATGCTGTGTGTAATGCAAGAACGCAGATATTTTTGTATGTTCAGTACATGCGTGTCAATCAGTCTTACCTTAGAACGACAGACAATGGTATTAAATACCCATAGCAAAAGCTGGGAGTGCAGCACGTGGTGTCTCAGGCGATGTCCTGGTGCAATGAATTACTTTACCTCTCACTCAAAGCAAGTATCCCCCCCTCACCTGCACTTATGCTCCCCCACCCGCAGTGTTTATGCAACATTAAAGCACTGTGAAAGCAGGAATTTCAGTAACAATCTCAGTTCCTGGGGACAGAATGGCACTTGGAACGGGAAGAATCCGTAGCTGAAACAGACCCATCAGGTGAAATCCTGTGCTGGCCAAAGGCACAACTGTCCCTGACCCTCCACAGAGTCAGGATTTTGCTCGTATCTTCTGACAGTTGCCTTTTCTGAACTTGAGACATTAGTCTTACAGAGGAATAGTTAAGCTAAAAATAGAAAAGAGTCTGACCTAAAATAGTTTGACATCCATATCATAGCGCTTATTGTCTGAGAATACATCTGAATGACATGTTGATTAATCCTGAGCTGAGGAAAATGTGATTCATTGGAAAGAACTGGGACTGCACCAATAACTCAGTACCAAAAGCTACATGGGCACCAACTCGGTGTGCAGTTTTTCCAGCAAAACTTTATTTGCAAGCTGTCAGAATCATCTGCCACTTTCTCAGCTGTGTTAGTTCCCTTCTGAGTGGCCTGGACAAAATATTCCAGCCCAGCTCATGTGGACTACTTTACCGAAGCATCTTTTTCCCCCAACAAAAACAAAACAACCACATCAAGTCAGGTTGTTGTGAGCAGCTTTTAAGATAGATGTCAGTAGCACTTACTGCACAGCTGGGGCCAAAGTGAAGCTGTGTAAGTGCTGGAGCCATTCAGCTGGAAATTACATCTTGTGCAGGAACCTAAATGTCAAAGTTCCACAGTGCCCCTCACAGCCAGGCTTCTTACAGCTCCCCTTTTCCCATGACTCTTCTTCGCTTTCCTACAGATGTAACCCTACTTCCCTTCAGATACAATAAATCATATATGGGAGTGCCACAATCCAAGGCAAAGCAAGCTGTCACCCAGGACTTCAGCTGACACGTAGCCACATTAACGAGTAAACAGAGCCCACAGGAAAGATGCCTTTTGAAATGCACTGTTTGTGTCAGCAGCGCTAAACCTAACGAACCAAAACAATGAAAGAAAAAAGGGAGTCATTGGATGCGCCTGAAGCTGTGGTCTATAAAGTCACATCAGTGGAAATGAGCTCAAATTGGTGCACATCTTTGGGATGGCACATGAATTGTTTTCCATGAGCACAGGACAGCATATACTGCTGCTTTGTGATGAGAGGAAGGCATTAAAAGAAAGAGTAAGTGTAGCAATGTGATGAGAAGGCACCAGGAGTCAATGTGTTTCTTATTTTGGAACTTTCTCACTGTAGATAAGTGAGGCTTGAGCCGAAGTCTTCAGGACACCAGAGGAGGCTGGAACTATAATAACACCATCGCATGGCTCACAAGTGAACTAGCATGGAGAAGGGGATCAGCTACACGTTGCTGAGGAGGAGTCACACAGAGTATGCAGTGTAACGTGCATCCCCAGGGCTTCTGGAGGCAAGGAGTATCAGCAGTCCAAACGTACAGCAATGCAACTGAACGGCAATTTCACTCTTGAGGATGGGGGTGAAAAATACATACCAGAGAAAAGAGACGTCTCTCTGAGGCTATGGAAATGGCAGCAGGGAAATGGCTTGGCTTTGCTTGCTGTTCTGATTGGTGTTCCTGTTATATCCCTCGGTCCTGACTCTTGTGGTATACATGTTAAAATTAGTTCCCCTTCCACCTTTTAGGTAATAATCCTCTGAAGGAACCTTTCAGATCATCACCACCCATGATGACAGGAAAGCAGTGTTAGCTACAGTTCCTGTGGTCTTGGTTACTGCGTGTTGATACAAACAGAAGGCTCGGTCTTGGATTAACAATAGCTATGGCTTAGGTTTTCTTCCTTCAGCTATCCCTGAAAAGGTTGCTTGAGAGCATAATTTGGTGCCGGAGGCTGACAAAACATCAATTCTAATAGCTGCGTTTTTAAGGTTAACACGAGGGCTAAGTACACAGCACTTCCTCTGAAGAAAGCATATATGCTCTGGCAGAGGGGTGGCTGAAAACCATGTCTGTGAGAGCAGTGGCTGATGGTTTAGTTCTGCGTGATAAAATAAATAACGTTGATTAAGTTCAAGCTCCAGTACCTCAGATGTTTGCTGTCGCAGAGCAGCAGCTTGGCTGATTGGCAGCTCTGGTTTAGTTGACATGTGTTAACAGAAATTGCTCAATTTGCATGGAGTACTTCAATCTGCTGTTTTAGAAGTTTGTCCCACATAAACCAGCATTTCAGCTTTTGAATAAGCGGAGGACTTGTAAGGGTCATTAAAGGAATTGCTAAAGCTTCTGTGAACTCTATAGGCCAGACTGCTGGCTGAGATGCATCGCATGCACGTGTCACTGCAGATACTGCCCAGATAATGGTACTGGTGAGATTTTAATCTGGACGAAGTGCTGGAGGCAACTCTCTTTCTAACACTCAATTATCCTGATAATAACACACTTTTATTTTTCCTGTGTTCAGGATGTGTGTCCTGCTGTGACTGCAGTGTGTGTACGGAGCTGTTGGGAGTGAGGGAAAAAAGCAACAAACCAAATTTATGGCGTAGCAAAGGGCACTTACATTATCCCCTGTGCTGTGGGACTTCTGCTGTGTCTGTACCTTGGGTGGAGGAGCCAAGTAACCACCATGGGAAAGGACTATTTTTTCCCACAGCCTGCAGAAGGACGAGTCCTTACTGGTTCTCAGCAGCCTTACAGGAATATATGTGAAGCACAGCTTGCTGCTGGGGCTATGTGGTATGTTGTAGGGGCGAGACTATCATTTTATTGTGCATATACGTCTAGTGACCTCCCTAGTGGGATGCTGATCTTCTGAAGTCTCGCACAACAGCAAGAATTCAGAATAGTTTCCCACGGATATTTTCTCTGAAAGAATCTCTTCGAAGAATTAACTCAGCCAGGAAACGGGAACTGGGGGACCAGATTGCTGCATACATGTCAGTCTCCCATTGGTGAAGGACTGGAGAAATAGTCACTTGATGATTAATCTCGACTATGCATCCCTAATTTCATTTACAGTTCTTAGAGATGAAGGGTGAAGCCATTTGAGAAAATCAAGCTTTATTTGCTTTTTATTCATTAGGGATTATTCCACGAGACTGAATTACTAATAATACTTCAGATCATTAGATGCATGAAACTTAGATTTGCTTTTCAGTATGTGTATCGTTTTCTGTTCCTTAATAGTCTTCATCAATCTCAAAGAATGCAAACAAACTCAGCTGTTTTGTATTTGTTTACAGTCAAACTTTACCAGGCTCATGTCAGCATCGTTCCATATTTGTTGCTGAATGGGGGAGTGCAAATTTCTGAGATAAAGCAGAATTACGTACTCGGGCTTTGAACAGTTTACAGTAAAATACAGTAGAGAAAACCAAATTTGCTAGCAGAGCCAGAGAAGGTATTACTGCATTCACAGCCGGTGGTCCTCTCTCTGCATTGTCTGCTGAGATAGCTGTGAATTTGGCTCACTTTCTTTGTTTGTGTGTCAGATTGTATTTGTTGCTTGAAGTGAACGCTCACGCCCTAGGCAATGCTCAGCATCGGGCAGAACATTTTTGGCTCTTTATGGTTAGTTGAAAGTCTTTCCATTTTTGTTAGATTAAGCTGACCTGGATTTAGTTAAGCTAGTGCGGGGTAGCCACTTTTGTTTTGGACTAAGAGTGATTTGTGTCGATTTAGCTTAAATCCATTCCTAATTGACTTGCACTGAACTGAGCTAACACCTGATTTATGCCTTCAATTATCCTATTTTAACCAACAGCTCGGGCATGCTGTCCAGCTCCAGCACCTGAACGAGTTACCACACCTCAGCTGAGGCCTGGTAACCGCAGTGTGTCTCTCTCCATCCTGCAGCAGATGTGAGGCTCAGTGTGTCAGCTTAACCTCAGGGGCAAGAAAAAGAGAAGTTGAAACTGGTTTCTTCCATCTGAGGTGGCCAAAGGCAAGAAGCAAACACACATGGACAATTACCGAGGCGCAGATGATGCATGGTAAGTTGTCAAGCATGTCAGTACGTGAATGAGTTCACTCATTCATGTATTCAGACCCTGAAAGTACCATTTAAAATTTGCTTGACACAAACAACTCTAACTGTGTCTGTGTATGCATGAACAAAAATTAGCGAGGGGATAACAAGACTTTGTGCCAGCTTTTTGCATGTGCTTATTTGCATGAAGTACTGGGCGATTTGAGGTGAACTGTCCTCAGGGCAAGCGACAGCTAAGGCATGGTAAATTCAGGACCTGTCTTCCATTGGAGTAATAGTTTTAACCTAGCTTGGAACAGTTCAGCTGGGGTAAATTGTGTTAAGTCGTATTTTAACTACTTGTAACTACTATGGCCGCTAAACTATAGCCATTGCACCTTTTATGTTGGTGTAGGTATTGCCGTTTTCAGGTCAAATTTTAGAGTTGGTAGGAACTTTTCCATGGGCACTAGACAACATTATTCCATTGTGCACAGTGAGAAGTTTGAACACCCTTCATTTCAGGGTCTAATTTTGAGATGAACTTGCATCTTTCTTAAAAACCAGTGTAAACAAAACAAAACAAGACCACCAATAGCGAAAGAAAACCACCAGCCCCAGACTTCCAGCTTTTGTCTCAGGCAAGACCTGTTTTCTTACTCCACTCTGTGAGAAAGCAAAGAATACGTTTGCTTATTTCCAGCTAGGATTTGCTGAACTGAAGCTAAAGATAGAAGAGTTCCAAACCCAGGAGGAGTCTGGACCCTCTCAAACTATGACTGGGATCAGACATCAAAACTTTGGATGCTTTTTCTTCTTTTTATTTAGTAACTGGAACTCAATTCATCTTTCTCTGCTTTCACGTAATACAAGGAAAGACATTTGATTAGCTTATGTGAGATACTTTTTAAGGCAGATGGATTCAACACATGGCTGCAGGACCAGGCTTTATTATCTCGACTAACGTGGACACATTTTGAACACTGCTTCTCACTCTGCCATCAGCCGCCACCACCTCTGCAGTACTGTGACAGCAAGAGAAAAAGGACAGGAAAGTGATAAAGTTTGCACACGTAAGCAGAAAAGAACTTTCTGTCCAAAGCCAGCTGGCTTGGCTTGGCACTGAAGTGGCATTTTAGCACAAGATGACACGTTTATGTGTGTACTGGAGCTATGTTTCAAAACACTTGCCCTAGATGCCACAGGAGGGGTCTGTGAAATAGTTTATCACCAAGTAACCGTAGAGAGTAGGTGAGCTGTCTGGATGCCAGTTTGTCTTTAAAACTGGCAGACAAATGAAACCATACTAAGAAATCACAACAAATATGCTGCTGCTTTTAATAATTAGAGTTGAGTGTATTTTCACTGAAGTTTGGGAAAGTATGCGATGATCCTATATCACAGCCAAGAGGACAATGTGTCCAGTAATAAATGCCTGATAGAAAGGCATTGATACACAACTCAGAAGTGCACACCAGCCCATCCACGTCAACATGGGTTATTTTTTTAAGTCTTGTTTTCCAAACCAGAGCAGAAAATGAATGGCATCTTTGCCTTTGCTCAATAAAGTTGCGTGAGCAAGTAGGGAGGTTGATGGCTTCTGTAGTTCCTGTGGGACACAGATCGGTCATCCCAAGTGTAATCCCAAAGAAATCAACTGAAAATAAACCACAGCAACATTTGTACTTTGGAGTCTGGGTACCATCATAAAATGCCAAAAATGCACCTTGTATACTGCACAAGTTTAAAGATTAAACTTTATTTCAGAAGTTAACTGCTATAAAAGTTTCTTTGCTATACGTTGTAACAGATCGTGCAGACCTTTTGTGGACTCTGCATGTGAAGTTTACAGGACCAGGACAGTAGTGTAGGTCTCCTGTGCGATTTGATCAATCGAGTTTACAGCGAAACAGATTAAGAAAAATAATGCTTAAATTTACATGTTAAGAGCAGCACTCGCTGTCTGCAGTGGGAGCCGAGGATGCCCTGCGCAAGACAGAACTGAGCTGCCTTTCAAGAGTTCCACAAGTCATTTGTCACTTGAAGAGGTCCCACCAACTTCAAATCTACTTTAAAAAGCAGTTTAAAGACTTTTTAGCTATTATGGTCTCCTTTGTCTATTTCTGTCTCTTTTGTTTCCTAACAGCGTGAGATACTGACCACACATACTGCAGTCAAATATAGAAATTAAACTTACAGGTGAAAGGATGTCTTCTCTTTAATCTCTTGGAGAATTTTCCAGACTAAAGCCCAGTTCTTAAATTGATAATATCCCTTTAAGAATTTATTTGCCAGGTAATGTTAGAAGAAAAAGAGATTAGGGCCAGTTTGAAGATTAGAAAGGCCCTTTTTAAAATCAATTTCAAGTCCGCATTAGAGATGAGCGTTGTCTGAACATGCTTCCAACAGATAAAATATATTCTGCACCTTAAGAGTGCGAATAACTTGAAAATCCTTGAGACTTCCAGCTCTTTGCAGAAAGGTCAAACTCAATCCTACGAAATATTTTACTACATAGAAATAATAGTTTAGTGTTGCCGTGTATGAAAGTCAGAATCTGTAGGGCTGAGAAATTAATAACAGATCAAGGGCTGAAGTTTTTGAATGATGTAATAAATATTTCTTAAATGAGTGCAATGCTACAATGCCACGGGAAGAGAGAAGTGCGTCCTAATAAAGAAAATATTGAATGTAAGAATATTCCTTTAGATCTACTATGCAATCTGTGTGTTCCCTGTAAGATGTCAGACTACATGGTGCGTACGTACACTGTGCTCTCTGTAAATATACATGTGCATGGCATATTTCTAAGAGCAGTAAATGAATGCTGGGGAAATACGGCAACAATGAAGTTCCTAAGAGAAGGTTATTTTTTCAAGTTATTAAAAGAAGGTGGCGAGCATTCACGAGGATATGAAAATTTAAAGCTGTCTGCAGGAAACTCTGAAAACCTCTGGTTAAGGCTGCTGCCAAAAAATCTCAGCTATGTTATGTCAGAATGTTTAATTGCAAGCTGCAATTTTAATGAATGGAAAGATATGGCAAAAGGAGGAAGTTTCTGCAGCAACGTAGAGCAGCCACGAAAATAAAATGCCAAAGGTTGTAATCTTGGACGCTGTAGGAATCAGGAATTTCCATCCACGTTCTGACTCCTTTTCCTACTGTGAGAGTTTGCCAGCTGTCTGGCTGAAGGGAGGTAAGCTGTTCTGGGTATCATCTCCTGAGCTCAAGGCAGCACTTGTTATGTCTATGTGAAGAAGTCAACTTCTGTGCATTTGTTGTTACGGATGTTTACAGAAATGCAGCTTAGGAATAGGGAAGGAAAAGCAAATGTCAGAGTGCATTAAATAACGTATTTTCTTTACTTTCCAAGAAGCTTGCTAGCAGCACGATGTTACTATTTATAACAGATCTCTTAAACCCAGCTGTTGGTTCATGTTAACATGGAGAATGGTGAGAAAACCCCGGCAGGAGAGTGTGAATCCCAGAGAGACTTGTCTTCTGTCATTGTGAAGACCTAGAAGATATCCCAAGTTTTGCTGAGGTACGGATTGGTCATGCAGCAAGCGAGGTGTGCCATGCAAATATTTCCTGGCATTAGAAGGCCAGCAGCAACACGGAACGAGAAGTTCCGAATGCTGCAAGAAGCAGCTTCAGGTAGCACAACTTGAGCCTGTGGCTGGAAAAGTTTGAGAAAGAGAACTTCTACCTGTTACTCAAAACTAGCAGATATACTGTACACCCACACTGCAGCATTCTTAGACAAGCTGCATCTGATCTAATCTTATGTACCTTGGCCACAAGTTTTGGAAAAACAAATATTCCCAAGGCAATTGGATTACTGAACGTACCATATAACCATGTGGAAATATTAGTGGTTTACAGAAGGCAGTTTAAGAAGTGGATTGAGTGAATTTAATTCATGGGCTGTCAAGCAATTTGGACTTAGATATAATCAGGTTAAGATTTCCTTATTTTAGCTGTCTTTGGTGGAACACCGGAGCCAAATAGTAGTGTATGAGCAGTACTCCCAACTACAGGCAGAGAGGTCATGGGCGTTTGATCCAAGCCAGCTTTGGGCAAGTGCAAATCTGTGTCTGTGCTGAGGTGGCTGTTAGGGGGTTAATAAGGTTACCCCCAGTATTAGTGAAAAAGAACCATTATCTCCTTCTCTGTGGCTTCCTGCTCCATAGGTAGGAGTCTCCCCTTCTCATGTCCTTTGTTTCTCATGAAAGTTTCCATCCTGAAATGCTACCAGTACAATTTGGTTTTGTTGCAATAAGTAGCCCTTTAAAAAATCTTTGTTCAAGGAGTCCTTCCACCATTGTAAGTGAAACAATGTTAGGATTTAATCTAGCCTGTGATTTTAAGAAACCTTGTTCCTAAAAGCTTGTTCTTAGACCCTTCCTCCCTGTGAAGGATAGCTGAATTGTTTGACAGATGAGCTGAATCTACCTAACATTGCCTACTCCTCCTATCCACAGTTTAAAAAAATCCTGTCTTGTTTTATGATGCAAAGTTCACCTTTAGAAACATGAGATCTGATTATTTTTTTTTTTTCTCTAGAATAACGAGGAAAAAGCTGTTTTCTGGAATATAAGAAATATTAGAAAGGACGAGTGTGGAGCAGCCGTGGTACTTCTCTCTGGAGTGCTTTGTGAGAAGGTCTGAGGATGTAAGTTAAAAGAGCAGATACGATTTTGGTGCTGCTGTCTTTAAAACGCTTTGAGTGGGTGGCTGGAAATGCACTGGAATAGGAATGCACAGAAAAGCCTTATTGCTGGATGGTAACTAGAGAGCCTCGCAGCTGAACAGTCTAAATTACGACTCCTGTGTTGTATTTTTGAAGTCGTTTTTCTCCTTATTGTTTTATTTTCTGCTTTCTGGATTTACTTCGCCTTGTAGGATATCATGGAAATTACACTGCCCTGTTGTTTGGCCAGGGAGATTTCAGATGGGGTTCTTCAGCAGTTGCTTTCTTATTTCTCAAGAACCATCCTAGCAGATCCTTGTGGTAATTTCTCTATTGTCATATTGGCACACAAGTGCGATATTCTCTGGGGCTTTCTTATGTTGTTGCTTCTTTGGCCAGAAATTAATTGGTCTTATAAAGATGATCTTTTATTTCTTCTCTTACTTCTTTTTTTTCCCACTGCAGTGTGGATTTGCTTCAGTCACTGACAGCTTTGCATCCTTTGGATTATTTGGGTGTATTTTGCCTTTGCAGTTGTCCTGGAAATGAAACCTAACCCAGAACAGGGCCGTCACACCACGGAGTGATTTCAGTCACTTTAATATAGAATTCCTTCTGTGGTTTTATTTGTGTCCACGCTGAGGAGTGATGTTTTTCATTTGTGCTGTTCTGATATGTGATAATATCTGTGACCTACCTCCCACCCAATTCTTTTTCACTCGCTGTCCCAAGAAGGGGGATTGTTGAGGCAGAAGTAGCAGCAAATCATTGTGTATGGAAAACAACATTGGTCATTTCAATCGGATGCCACATTTTGCACTTCCTTTTCTCAATTGTTACATAGGCAGCATTTCAATTGAGAGAGGAATGCATTTCAGTGCTCTACTCTCTTTAACTATTGTTTGCAAGGCATATATACCAATCCCTTGAGCAACACATGCTACGCTTCTTTTTCTAGTGCCACTTCTATGGAGCAATTATTTATCTCTTTGGCTTCCTGCTTTATTTTTGCCAGCTTAGAATAATATGATTACGTAGTGAAATTAATTAATGTGCATAACCAGAAGTCCTTGCTCGGGGCTTTGGTTATTCAGGCTCCTACTGACTTTAGAACTTAAGAGAACTGAGTATTTTATCCAGTGTATTCTCAGCCTGTTATGCTCAAGAGTGAACAGTTCGGTACAGATTGTGATCCTCATGTTGCTGGAGCTGTGCGTTACCGCTTCCAGTGGAGCTCAATAACTGCAAACAGACACTCTTTGCCAAATGGAGCTGGAGAAGAGGTAGAGCACAAGTAACTTCTTTGGAAAGTAACTTTTTATTGGGTCAGCCGCTGCCTTCTGTTGCTTTGCAGTGTCTTTGTTTGCAGCCGCTCTTTACCGTTTAATGGCAAGTTTGCCACGCTGAGCGGGCGAGGGGTGAGAGCGATAGCAGAGGAACCCACGTGGGCCCAAAGCCGACCTCGAGGCAGCTCTGTTGGGCCGCAGCCCGTCTTCCCGGGGCTGGCCGGGGGGCTGCAGGCCGTGACGAGGCAGCGGCCCGCCCTGTGTCTGGGCGGAGTTGCAGGCCGCAGGCCCCGCCGCAGCCGTTACCCCGGCAACCACGGGCACGTCGCCGCGGGGCCGCGGCCCTACCCGAGCGGGGAAGCGCCTTTGCGCATGCGCCTTCTCATGATAGGGGGCGGGCCCGGCTACGTGCGTCACTCGCGGCCCGACCCAATTGAGCCTTTGTACGCATGCGCCGCTCCCCGCTGCTGGGACGAAGGGGCGTGGCTCAGGGTTTCCTTTCCGCTAGGCCCGCCCCTGCTGGGCTTTGATTGGCTGTCTGTTCCCACTCCCTCTCTCCGATTGATCGCCGTCCTGTCACTCTAAGCCTCCACGTTTCGTTACGCCCCGCCTCCCAGCTACGTGCTGAGGGGCGGGCGCTGCCGCCGCCTCTGTGCGCTGCGATTGGTGCTGCTCGCCCTTCACTCCGCCGCTCCGTCCTATCGGCGGGCGGCGCCGCGCCATTGGGTCTCCGATGAAGAATGTAGACCCGGCCGCTCCCCGTGGTAAAACAAAATAATCCGGCGATGCCGGGCGCTAAAACCGGGGCGTTCCTCGCCCCGCCACAGGGAGCGGGCTCACCTCTCTGTCTCCTGCGCTGCCCTCCTCCTCCCGCCGCGGCCCGGCTCGGCTGAGCGCGTCAGCCCGCCCTGAGGAGACGGCGGAAGGATATCGACAGCCTCTGCGTGCTGCGCCGCCTGAGCAGTGAGTGACAGAGGAAGTAGTTCCGGCCGCGCTCGGGCCTTGTTTCCCAAAAATAGCGCCCAGCGGGTATCCGTGCGCCGGTGTCAGTGTCTCCTGAGGAGCCTCAGCGGGGAGGAGGCAGCGGCGGGCGGCGAGGGGCTGCGGCGGGAGGGTGAGTGAGCGAGGGGGGTCCCCGCTGCCCGGGCCGGGCGAGGGGCCGCTCCCCGAGCCGAGGGGCGTCGGGACGGCGGGTGTCGGGCGGGGGCAGCGGCTGAGGGGGGCGGCCGGCGGGAGGGCACGGCGAGGGGAGCGGCTTTGTGCGCCCTGCGGGCCGCTCCGCTCGGGAGGTGCCGGCGGGCGGCGGAGGAACGGACGGGGTCCCGAGGGGGGAGGGGGCGGCGGCGACGGGCCGGGGGGGGCTGCCGGGGGCGGTCAGGGCGGGGTGCGAGGCCCCGGCGCCGGGGGAGCTGAGGGCAGAGCGAGCGCGCGGTGCGAAGTTTTCCTCTCGGGGGGGGAACGAAGCGCAGAAACGGAGCCTTTTGTGAGCGGCGGCGGCGAAAAAAGTCCTCGCGAATGGGAGAACGGGGGGATGCGGCGTCCGGAGGGAGGAGAGAGGTCGGAGCGGAGCGGCGGTGCGCGGCCGGGTCCTGCGGCGCTCCGCGCGGGGCGCTGGGAGGGAACGTGGGGCGGGCGGCGGAGCGGGGCTGGGAACGGGATGCGGGGACAGCGCTGGGAACGGGGGGCGATGTGTCCATCGGAGGGGCAGTTTACGTTGTAGATCTGGTGCGAGCCGTCCTAAACGGTGGAGGAATGGGGCTCTGGGGAGCACGAGAGGGAATAACGCTTGGTTTGCTGTGGAGTTGGTAACAGACGCGGTGTTTCTTTTAACCCTTTTTCAGAGTCCGCTGCGTTGTAATGTAGCGTGAGATGGGTTGGGAGCTTTCAAACTTCACTGTGGTGGTGCTGTGTGAGGCAGCTTGCAGTGCTGGCATCTGGGTGCCCGTTTTCTTACTGTTATTCCTGTTCTTTATTCGTGATGGGCAATGCTTAACCATCCTTCTCAGGGGCTGTAGCAGCACCTTTATCCTGCCCATCTTCAAAAAACATTTAACACGTTTGTTGGTGCCTCACACACAGAGAATGGAATCTTTGTGTTTCCTCCTCGGCACCGAGCGGGTTGCATTTGGGGGAGAGCTGTGAGGTCACTTGTCAAGCTGCTTTCTTCATTTAGGTGCTAGAATGTGTGCAAACCCACACGCCTTTTTGGAAGGCTGGTGAGGAAGGATACAGTTTGAGCTCTTTTGGTCTCTGCAGAGCAGAATTGTAAAGCAGCCTTCTGTAGTTCCACTAGCAACACAAAAACGGGAAAAGGAAAAGAACTAAACCTCGACACGAAGGCATTATAATAGTCCTGATTTGGAATATAGGAAGCCAAGTACCCCATTGCCCTCGTTAGTTGTTTTTTCCTCCCTCATTCTGCTCTAAGTATGTAGTTGGCATCGTCCGCCAGTAGTAGTAGGAGAGTTCCATTGGTGAGAGGGAGGGATCCTTGGGTGGGAGGGATGGGATGGGGTGGATCGCGGCATTGCGGTGCATAGCAGCCTCCTGCTGCCTGTGCAGCTCCTGGGGGCTGTTCTCAGTGTTCAGTTTTGTTTGTGAGGAGGCATTCGCTGATAGGAAGTTATGGTGGAAATATCTTCGTCTTTAATTTGAACGTGTGTTTTGCTCTATTGACAAGTGTGTATCTAGACCACTGTAAACGGACCCCTTAAACGAGGGGGGTCCATAGAATGCTCCGTGTGCTCTGAGATACCTGGGTTCAGATTGCTGTAGTGTCACAGAGTGTTCTTTTTTTTCCCTCTGAGAACATGGGATGGAGAAACAAGCGAGCACTGAAGCTGGGTAATGGCTCTGTAGCATTGAGTCATGTTGGACCTGGCCGAATGGGAAGCTGAGACAGTTGTGGAGAGTAGAATGGCTCGTTGTGGCAGAAGACCTGCCTTGTTCAGAAGCCCTGCTGGAGCTGGAAGTGAATGTGGTTTTCCTTAAACCAGCTGATGTGTGCAGCAGAGCTTTTAGGGGCTCATTTCAGAGCGGCAGCCGGTTTCTCAGATGGCCCCTTGAGGTCACGCTGTGTGTTTGGAGCTGAGTGCTGCTTCAGAGGCTGCAGCAGCGCACACCTGGGTGGCTCTGTGGCAGTGGGGCTGTGGGGCTGTGATGAGCACTGCTCTGCCAGCTGTGTGTTCTGCCTCCATAAGAAGCAGTGGGGTTTGTGGGAGCTGTGGATAGCTACGCCTGGCATGTCTGGTGTCTGAAGTTTAGCTTGAATATGTGTTTTTTCAAGAGGCGTTTCTCTGAAAATGTAGGTTTTCATGCTTTGTTCACCTCATGAAATTATTAATTTTTTCTTTTTGAAGGCCGCACTATTAAATAATCTCTGTAGAAGTTGGGTTTGAGGCCTGTTCTGCCATGGCAGCAGGCTGATGGCACGAGCACAGCACTGCAACTGGCTTCTCCTCCTGAGTGGAACAGTGCTGTGTGTTCATCTGAGCAGCGTGTGCCGACATAAAGGCTGTGTGACTTATTAATGCACGGAGCGGCTTTCAGTTCTTCCTTTCTTATATTTGAAAAGTTTTCTGTCACCTACCTAATAATGCTCTCTTTAATTGCTAATGTGGAACAAAAGTCACAATCTCAGCCCATGATAACATGGAGTTCTGGTGTCTTCTATTCAGATTCCATTCCTTCAGCTCTGAAAAAGTAACCAGCGAAAATAAATGCATCGTTCCTCCTTTATCTTTCCTTTTCTTACATACTTTACTACTGCCACTGAAGGCAAATGCAGTAGTTATTTGAGTGGACAAGCTGTTGTGTTCCTGATGTGGACTCGAACGTGGGTTTCACTCCTGCCATCATGTGGGACTGCTGTGCCTTCAGAGATGTTCAGACCCTGCACTGAGGGCTTCCTGCACGGAGCTTACAGAGCGGCCTTGGCGTACTGTGCAGCTTGTGAGATTACAGCAGGATGTTCCTTTTTTTTTCCCCTCGAAGTTGATTCTGTTGACCTTCCTATAAAAATGAGCTCAGGAGCTTTTATTTTCCTCTCTCTTTTTATTTTTTTTTTTGAGGGCAGCCAGGCAAAATACATTGTAAGTTATTGATACCAGATCATTGATATGGAGTCTAATGAATGGACAAGATAGCGTTATTCAGCGTTTAAGACGGGCTTCTGCTATGCAGCACAGCAGTGATCCCACCCTGCACACACACACACACACTGCATGCTCTGTGGTGGAGCACCAGCTAATAATTAATCCTGGGGAGGGTTTATAGTTTGCAGTAGTGTTGCCTGCTTAATTTTCAGGTAAACTCCTGGTGTAGGTTTCTGCCTTTCACCACCCCCCTCATCTCGTGCTTTCTGACTCTAACACTTGTTCTTTCAAGTGACTGCTCATGGAGCTGAAGGGAAGGGTGTGGGTTTTCTTCTTCCACGTTAAGGCACTCCTTATTTCTGTTTATCAACCCAATTGTTTAAGCTGACGTTCAGTGGTTCTGGGGGAAACGTTCCTAAAAAGAAACATAATAAAGAAATCTGGAGAAATAAGCCCCTGTGCTGCATACACTCATTTCCATTTGACACCGAAGGGGAATGAACGTCTTCTGTGGCACCTTCATTTCATCCCTCTGCTCCTTGTCAACCCGGTCTCTCACTGAATTGGAATGTGTTTAATGATGTTTGGTAATCTTCCTTCTGCATCGCCCCTTCGTCTGGGGCTGCAGGAAGAACAAGGCAGGAGCTGCTGTCAGGTAAAGGCGGCTCAAACATGTGGCCACTCTTGTCAAAACTTTGATGCGAGGGAAGTGGAGCGTTGGAGCCTTTTGTCCGGACAGCAGCATGGTGTTTGTTACCCATGTGTTGGTATGAGTGCGTCCCTATGAGGAGAAGAAAATACATTTTTTTGTAGTAAGAGTGTGATTAATTGAATAATTTTTCATGGCACTAACTAGTGTATTGTTAGCAATGCTTAACGAGCTCCCAGTTCTACTCAGCTCTGTGTCTGAAGAGATCTGCAATTGCGCTCAAGTCTGTCTGGGCCAACTGAGACATTTCAGAGTGCATTGTGTGTAGCCTGGTGCCCGGCAGGGCCATCGCTGGCGCTTATTGAGTGATGTGACTTTTACGTGTGTCAGGTTAAAAAGGAGTGTCAGGAATTAACAGCCAAGCATAGCTGTGAGAAGGTGCTGGCTTTGAGTTAAGCAGCCGTGTCTCAGTCATGGATGACAAAGCATCTTTTACTGTGATTTCTTCTTTAAATCAAGAGCCAGTAATTGTGAGAAAAACGTTTCCTTCCACGGTTGTGGCTGGAGGTGACCTAAAAAGGGGAGTGGAACAGTTGTGTCTTTGCTTATGATACTTTCACAATGGTGGTTGGAGGGGGCTGAAGGGGAAAGATTTTTTCCATTTCCTTTAAATCCCTGCAAGTGATTTTGAAACAGCCTCATTTGAAAACCAGATTGCTTCCAGTACTGTAAGTCAGGATTGCATGGACTGGGCTAACGTTACTTCTGTTGTTTGAAGGCCAACCATAGTGCTGTAAGAGTACTGAGCCTGGCTGTGGTGTCATCATCTGTGCAGTGAGCTGAGGTCAGGGTTGGTATTGAGTGCTATACCGATATGCCTGGGCCTGGTCTTGTCATTTTCTGTGATGATTTATAGAAGGTCAAGAGGGATAAATCGGGAAACTTTTAGCTATATGGTTATGTAAGCACATCCGTAACTGAGCCGTGCTGCCATTACGTTGTTAAACATTTCTGCCGTGAGGATACTGGCATAGGGAGTCAAGGGAAAAGACTGAGAGGAGATGATTTTGGTGTCCCTTCTGGTGTGGAGGAAGGCCTTGGAAGCGCAGAAAGATGGGGTGTGGAAGGATTACAGTTTTAAGGCCAGAGAGTGAGGAAGTTCTGAACGTTGAGTGGGGGATGTGTGCACAGTGAGGGGCCTGCGGGGCAGAACAGACTTCCCTTGGCGAGAGGTCCATTAAATAAACCACTGGAAGGTAAAGTGAGTCTTGATTCGTTTTTCCCTTGATTGTGCAAAATCTGCAGTGCTTGGCTTGAGGAGGCTGAAAAAGTGGTAATACTAGTGATGAGGATTTCTTTTTCCCCTCAGGTATCGAAGTAAAGTGTGCATCTTTCTCCGATGTTTTGAGTGTTATTTAATGGATGGTCTCACTGTGGAGGATAGCTCAGAAATACCGAGGCTATCAACATTAAGGATGTCTCGGGTTTGGTATCACTCTTTCACAGCAGCTGCCCTCTTCCTGACAGGACTGCACGCATCCTGTTTTAGAAGCTGCAAGCTGACAGGAGTGGCTGCAGTAAGATGGTGCCTTCAGCAATTCCAAGTGCTGCTTTTTCCACTGTGAGCTTTCAGAGCACCGAGTCTTCCAAGAACGTTTGAGACCGAGATGCTCCCTTATCACCACGCTTTGTGTTATGCTGTCACATAGTGAGGGTCATACAGTGAGTTCTTTAGTAACTGGCTGCTTTTACTTACTTATTTTTAATTAATGTGTATTAACACAAGGTTTTAATTGCAAATCTGTACTCAGAAGCTGCTTTGTCGTGGGGTAAAAGAAGGGAAAGTAGAAAGTACGGAGAGAGATGCACTGTTTCACTTCATGTACCAGAAAGGGAAATGGCTTTTTCCTAAGCTTTCTGAGCCTGTCAGCTGTAGAATTAACTTGGTTGGTCTGGATTAGGTGATACACGTTAGCTTGGACTGCTGGCTTTACAGAGCTGAAGTTTTGGACTACGGAAGAAGGATTTCCTTTAGGACTTCTTGATGTTCCCTGTTCTTTCAGCACACCAGGGCTTTTTTTTCCTTCCCTCCCCCAAGTTTATTTTGTTCTCTTGTTGTTTTCCTTATTTTGTTCTTAGCATTCCCAGTGGTGGTGTCTTCCCTTTTGTTATTGAATCGCACATAAGGATCTTTATTTTGAGAGCTGTTGGATTCAGTTATGGAAAAAAGTGCCAGCAGGAAAGGTATTCATGGTTCCCATGAGGAAGCACTCAATGGGAAGAACTCCTTCAAGGGCAGGGGAGCGGTGTGGCTGCAGAGCAGGGCTCGGTGAGCGGGGCGGTGCTCACTGCCTCTTGGGGGTGGAATGTGGGGTTATTTGCAGAAGTTCTGGTTGTTCACACAAATGCTCTAAAAATTCCCAAGGAGCATGTAGAGCGTGTAATAACGTTCTAGCTTATCAGAGGACAACTAACAGTTTTAAATAGGCCGTCGTTGTCTCTGTCGTAAAAATGAAACCTGCAGACGTGAATAGGCATCAAAAAGTAATGGGGAACTGTCAATTGGATTAACTGGAATTTAAAGATGTTTTACTGGACTGTATGACAGACACGGGGCGCTTGTTCTTGGTGGAGGCCACAGAGAAATCTGAAAGTTATCCAGGCTTTGTCATGGGTTTACAATAAACTGAAGTTGGAGGCAATGGGAGTTAGCACAGAGCGCTTCTGTCAAATGGGGGTTTCTTTCCTTTTTAACAAAACAAAACCCCAAACTCTTGGTCACTGTTTATCATGCTCTTCATTCAGTGGCTTCTTGGATGTGTGAATGGTTAATGTTGAAGTAGTTTAGAAGAGTGAAAATTCAGATGTTATTTTTTGCCTGCTGGAAGACGCTCACAGTGACTTCTGATTGAGTTCTCCTACAGGGGTATATCTAGTTAGGGGCCTTGGATTCACAGTGAGGTGGGATCAGACCTGACAGCCCATGGTTATCCCACTCGCTGCTCTTAGGAAGCCTTTGTGCAGGTACTTTGGGCATGCCTGTTCTGTGAGGCTTCCACATCAGCGCCTTGCCCTCTTTTTCCTCCATGTGTAGGCTCCCCGTGCCTGTTTGCTGAGGAGGTGGCATTCTGTGGCTGTCAGGCTAAGTCTGATGGCGATATGCTTGCTTTTAGAGCTATCTTTTGAGAATGCCCTAGATTAGTCTATGAAACCTCCTGTCAAGTGCGTGAGTATTTGCAGCGAACACTGTTATGTGTTAGCTCAAGATGCTTACATAAAAACTCAGACCAGATTCTTTCAGAAAATCACTTCACATGGAGTCAGAAGAGGTCATTCAGGAGATTGAAATTCTGAGTACTGAGAGGCCTACATAAAAAACGGTTTTTAAAACTAGAGCAAAGGACTTGCCCCGTGTTTGTGATCCAAACCCAGGCGCTGCATCGGCACGTTAGGAGCCCCTGCAGCACCCTCTGGTGATCCTGGCATGCTTGTGCAGCAGTCGGGGTCCTGGCTGAGCTCCTGACCCAGCACAGCCATCGTGTGTTGGCACGGGGCTGAAGGACACGCGTCACAGTGAGCCATGCTGGTGTAATGCTGGTGCTCTTGGGTTCTGCTGCCATTTTTTTCTTTCCTTTTTACCTTCTTATTTTTTCTGTAGGTAGAGACAGAAATCATTAAAGGATCTCTGGGCTGTCCTTATAGCACTGGCTCTAGGCAAGCACAGCCTGCATGGTTTCATGTGATGAAAGGATTCCAGTATCAGGGCTGTGCTGCTCTGCAGCACATGAAGCGCAGTGTGGGGAAGAGCACAGACAATCTTTATATTTAAATAGTTGTTCTGTGGATTGTAGCCCATTTTATTCATGATACTAAAATATGTATGGAGAAACTGGAGCTCCTCCATTATTTCCTCGGTGTGAAAAACACTGAATTTCAACGTATCCTGAACAGTAGGAGCTAAGTACTGGTTTTGCAAGTAACTTACAGAGCTTCCTTTATTTTTTCCATTATTTGCCGATTTTCCAGAGCTTCCCTTCCATACAGCTCATTTCTCCCAGGCTCTTTACATTACACCAACACAGATACCTGCCTGCCCAGGGAAGTGCCAGGAGCTGCTGCTGGGGGCTGCAGGTGGGGCACTTCATGTGGGGCTGTGTGCAGCCACCAAGCCCTGAGCTCTGCAGCAGCCCTGAAATGCTCCAGTAATTGGTACTTGCACTGTTGTACTTGTCTGACACTGCCTAAATCCAAAGCTATTAATGAGGATGAATGGGCTGTGATTATATCTGTGTTCTACTGAGGACTTCCTGAATGCTTTTTTTTTTCTTTTTTTCTTTCTTTTCTTTCTTTCTTTTTTTTTTTTTTTTTTTTTTTTTTTTTTTTTTTTTTTTTTAAATAAAAAATGTGGGATTTTTAAGGCTGAATTGTTGAGTAACAAAACCTACCTCGATATTCCTGAAGGTGCTGGCTGACTTGTTCTCAAAAGAGGCTTCAACCTGCTTTTCCGTTGTTCGTTCCTCTGGTGAAATGTTAATGAAGAGATGATCAGATAAACTTCTTGAAAACTTTCGGTGCAACAAACTCATAAGCTAAGGAGTTTTCTTCAGATCTGTTTGTTTTTAAGGCATCTGTATTTGTTTTTGTAGCTGTCTGAGTGCATGCACGTAGGTAATGCCTACAAGCAAGCCACAGAGATCTCGTGCTGTTCCTCTGAGGCAGGAATTAATAATTTTCTGAAGGTGTAAAGATCAACAGCCCCTCCTGTGTGATCTCTTTGCTGCCTGCTAGAACTCTTAGGTGGAGGAGAATGTAAGTATTTAGATATCCCGAGTCACTCACCAGACTCAAATTCCTCTGGACTTCTTATCTCAAATAGCTGCGATCACAATTCTTACTTCTGTCTTATCCGTACTTCATTGCTTTTAATTCTTCATGGTCTTTTCTGCTTAGTCTTATTGGCTTATAAGATACTGTGCTGGCATAATTAGCTTATCTTAAAATAGTCTGATCAGTTAGCAGTGTTGGACCAGTGATGGGCCAGCCTGGGCTCTCCCTGCAGAACAGAGGAGCAGGTGAGACCCTCAGCAGCCCTGCGTCTTGAGCAGGAGTGCATCACCCCACCTGTGTAACTGTTCACCCATGCTTTCCTTCAGGAGTTTGTGACGACAGACAAATTAACTAGAAAGTACTTTTTTTTTTTTTTTTTTTTTTTAATAATTTCAACCAAGATTCAAGTGATACAGAATGAAGATAAGAAACTGGTTCCACAGGTATTCCTTTGCTTAAGTTCTCTTTTGCATTTGCAGCTTGAGTGTGTCTGAATTGGTTTATCAACTGTTACACTTGAGAGGCATTAAGCCTCTGTAATCTTGCCTCATCCTCCTTGTTTTGAAGCTAAAAGTATTTCTGGTCTCAGACCTTTAGTCTTACAAGTATTTTACCACTAATGTATCAGCATACTTGGGACTGTGTCTGGGTTTGGGTGCTTTCTATAATTGTCTTGGCTTTCCTTTTCTGTTACAATCTCCTTAGACACAAATACAAATTTGAGCAAGGAAACAATTGCACATATTGATGAAAATGATGGTACTTTAATGCTGAGGGGTAAAGCATGCATTTAAATTACACACAGTGCACTGTTGTAGTTGCTATGTTGTTTCAGGGATTGCAGTGCTTCATTTCCTGTTCTGTACAAGGAGTTTGGTGTGAAATAGCTAAGATTCGGTTTGTGCTTTATTCTGTGATGTCTGGAATATATGTTTTATTATTATCTGTAGAAAGATGCCTCCTTTTCTTAAGCTGAGAAAAACAAATTGTATGTCAAGTTTCCTTGCTTTTTCTTGATTACAGTCCAGTTTCAGTTCTCACTGTGATCTCTATGTTCTTGGTCAGATGTGTAGGTCCTGGTAGCTGATGCTGGAGATATGAATGCTGTCTGCTCTTGACTGTGAGCAGATTACTTCCGGCATTTCAACAAGCAAAATGATTTTTAGGGAAAGCTTTTTCTACTTTTTTGGGCTGAGAAATAATATTCTGGAAAATCTGCTTGTTCTGAAGTCTCAGAAACCACCTGCATTGACATTTCTAGGCTCTGGCTTTGGATCTCCCAAACGCCGCAACAAGACATGTGGAAATGCTTGTATTATGTGGTGGCTGAATTTGGGCTAACAGTCTGGTACCCGAAGTGGCAGTTAAAAACCAATTCTAACACTGTTTGAGTTTCTCTTCCAGGTGGATTTGATCTAGTACCTCTGCCATGAGGCAGGTGGATTTCACACAGTACCCAGGAAGGAGAAAAATAGTTTTCAATGCCATTGTGTGTGCTGCAGCATTGCTGGAGGTTTTCTTGTAAATGGCACCAACTAGGGAAGTCCTATGGGCAGTTTATTTTTAAACTAGCTTGGTTTGCTGGCATTGCTGGCACTCTTAGGCGTACAGATGGAGTTACGGTAACAGTGAAGATAAAGATGTTGAGTTTGCTTCTCTTCCTGTTCGAGCTCTACTTCCCAGTAAGCTTGGTACACCCCTGTAAGGCTACATTTTTCACTTTTCCTTGTTTCTCTTATATTCATTAGCAGTGATTACAATGAGTTTTCAGAGAATTTGTTTCATTGTTGCAGCCAAATCCTTGGCTGTAGCTCTGAGTTACTCTAGTATCCTTTCTGTGGTGTTCATTGTGCCCTTTACATCTGTGTAGGTGAAAATGCTGCCATCATTGCCTGTGTGTTTGTTCCTTGTTAAGGTATTAATGTTTGTGTCTCAGAAGGATTAGTACAGAGATTATTTGAAGGGGAAGTCTAACACAGAAAAGCTTCCTTTAGTCTGCTTGACTTAGTGCTGAGTTCTAACAGCGTTCCCATGGTAGTGAACACATTTTCTTTAATACACATTAGTCAGATCTTGATACTGTCATCTCTGTAATGCAGCACATTGACTGTATTATACGCTATACCTGACAAAACAAAAGCTAAGGCATTCTAGTGTTTTTTTTAGGTTGGATGTTAGGAAACACTTCTTTACAGAAAGGGTAGTTAAACACCGGAATAGGCTCCCCAGGGAGGTGGTTGAGTCACTGTCCCTGGATGTGTTTTAGAGCCGTTTGGATGTGGTGCTCAGATATAAGATTTAGAGGAGGGTTCTTAGAGTTAGGGTACTGTGGGTTAGGCTGTGGTTGGACTTGATGATCTTTGAGGTCTTTTCCAACCTGGGTGATTCTATGAGTCTGTGTTTATGTACAGAACTGTCTTTCTGCTGTATGGATTGGGAAAGCTATGTGAACCCCAGTCACTGTCTCTTTTTCCTGTGCTGGAGCCCCATGTTAAATTGTTTTAACTTATAGTTTAGGAATAGGAGACAGTTTGAGCCCAACTACAGTAATGTATCATGGTAAATGAGTGATACCTGATTGGGTTATCGTTGTTTAGGGAACATCTCTACAATGCTACGTTGCAGGAATCTGCAGAGCTGTGAGGGAGCCACAGTGAAGTCAAATGAAATCAGCTCTGGGCCTGTATTGTCACTGCCACTCTTGGTATCCAGAATGCATGAGAGGGCTGAAGTACTGTCCTGGAATCCCTGAGTTCAGCTGATGGGAGCACACACCATGTTCAGACACTGTACAAGCTTACAGACCTCCTCTACTTTGTGTACAGCAGCTTCCTGGGCTTATCTTAATCATGTTGGAAAGACTTGCTGAGCTACTATACTGAACAGCTCATGATGGGAAAAATACTAATTAGATCTGTCTTTCAGATTAGAGAACAAATTCAGGAGAATAGTCTTTTAGTCTCTTTAGCCAGAATTCCTCAGATCCCCTCCTAGATCAAAGGTAAAGCTGTACTGGGATGAGAGGTGTGACTGCAATTTGTGTAGACAAATGTATGCAGACTACCTTTCAACCAGTTAGCTGAGTAGAGCTGTGTAAGCCAGGGGCACCGTAGGATACCCACACACAGAAGGCATTTATTTTCCCTTTATTCTCAGTGCCTAAACATTCATGGTGTCGCACAGCGCTCTTTAATTGTAGTTCCTAAAGGGGACAAAGCTGCTCATGGAGTGCGTTCCTTTGGAGTCCGGTTTGTGAAGCCTTAGAGAGGCAGAATTCAGAAGTTCAGATCTGAGTTTTTGCTGAGAGGTGAGGATGGCAGTGCCCCACACCTGCGTTTCCAGCCATGCTTCACATGGTCCCCTGTGGTTTGGAGCTGTGAGTTCCTGTTTCGGTTTGTATCTGTAGCAGTAGAGGGCTGAAACTCTTTGATACATTCCAGTTAAACAAACGATAGCGCTAACCAACTTTTCTCTCTTTCAGTTTGTTTCTGTATTTAATGTGGTTTGGTCATTTTCATGTATTACGGGAACAGGTGAAGGTTCTTTGATTCATTAGGCCCTGTTTTGTAAAATGCCTATACAAATAGGCTAAAAGTGCCTTCAAATGGAGGCCCCAACTTTTGGTGTTCATTGGAGTAAATTTAAATCAGTCATCCCTCATAAAAACAATCATTTTTTCTTACATATGTAATTTACACTATTAGACTAAAATGAAATTTGTGGCTTTCAGAAAAACTTGTAGATCCAGCATTTGTCTGTGCCCCAGGTTGGTGCTTCTCTCTTAGGAAGGCGGTGTTGGCTTAGACAGCCTTCCCTAATCACGAGAAGCAGTGAGATAAAGATTTGGGTTTGTTATGCTGCGTGCAGCAGAGGCTGCTGAGCTGCTCAGATCTGCAGGTGTTGTGGCTGCTGATGGCGGTGGTGGCTCTTAGCAGTGGTGTTTGGCCTGACCATGTGGCTGCCTGGCTCTGAGAAGGCTCAGCTCTGACAAACAGAGTTCTTTCTACCACGTACAGCTTCCACCAGCTCTTGTTATTGCAAAATACAGAAGATATATATATTATTATTATTATTATTATTTGTGAGTGTGCTGTGTTTTTCCATTTGTTTCCACTTCTCCAGCTGATACCTGAAGGTTAAATTAAGAGTTCAGCTGTAGTCTGGAGGACTTTGCTAGTCAGTTGCTTTAGCAACAACTTACTTTTATTGGCAAACCTCGCCTTGCTGGAGTGTTTTACTGCTGAGGAAATTTAAGCTTGGTGCCTGGCCTTTGGGGTGGGTTGATTGCTTTCTGACCCCAGTGCAAATACCTTCGTCCTCATCTCCCTGCCTGGGCATGGCTTAACAATCTCTGGCCCTGCTCTGCCCTCTCACACTGACATGGAACAGTGTTTTGGACAGCATTTATGGCATGCCACATGATTTGGCTACAGTGAGGGAATATAAACAGCTGAAGCTGTGTTGCCTGTGGCCCTTGGTGTGGTAATTTGGAAAGTGAATGTATCAGGCTTCAACTTTTGTTCTTCCTAATCTTTTTTGAGAGGAACTTGCAAGAAGAGTTTGTGTTTTATCCTCAACCTCCTTATCTTCCTCTCTTCTGCCTTGTCCATAGCTCGTATTCACTGCACTTCCCAGTGGGTTGATGATGAGTTTTCTGTCAGACCTATGCAGTGAAGTGCTGGCGTATTGTTCTCCTGAGAGCCTGGTGAATTCTGCTCTCAACAAGGAGCTTTTCTTTTCTTTCTTTTCCTTAATATCTTCCCTTCATCTGGTCGTGTGATGCTCTCAAGAGTGAAGTTCCAGCTCAGTCAGCTGGGTTTGTTGCATGAACAGTTTTATTCCCAGCTTCCACTTTGTGTTTTGAATATGTTCCCAAGCTGACTGGTTACGTGCTATTGCTTTGAAGAAATAAAGCACTTATTTACTATTTAATAGAAGCAGTCAGAGCATCTGCATAGATTTACATCATGTAAGCCATTGTTTTACCAATAATCTTGTTAGGTAGGCTTGATTTCAGTTTTCTGGTTTGTTTCTGAAATAAGAGTAGACTGAAACACATTTGGAACAGTTGCAGATGGTGGAGACTCGGCATTACATTAAGGTCAGCATTCACTGAATGCTTTGTATAATACTGAGTGTTACTCGGGCAAATCATGGTTTGAATGACCTGAGACCCTACTACTGTTTGCTTGCAGTAGAAACACGTGAATCGTGGTTCTTACTGTGTTTGTCAGTTCTGGCAGTCACGGTTTTAATGGTGCAATTGGAAACTTGTGTTAATTACAAGGATGAAAAAATGTGGATATTTCTAGACAGATCTTGCGTTGATCTCTCTTCTTAGGATTGTCTTCATCTTGATGTTTATGGGCTGGGCTGTTACCCTGCTGTGTTTTATCAATGTAAGTTGCTTAGTAGGTACGTGTCTTCATTGTTTTCATTCTTTGCTAAAGGAATCTGATATCAAACTTCTGTAAACCGGGTGTACAGTTCTGATGTGCTTTGTTTTGTTTTTATTTCTCAGTGCTGTGACTTTTCTAATAGAGAGTCAGAATGGTGTGTAATTCTTGAGTCATCAGGATGGAAATAAGTTTTTAAATATGATGTAATGCAAAAATGGACTTGAGCCTGATGCAAATAAGGAAGTATTGGCTTAAGTATTTGAGCAGCAGCGTGTCAAATGCAGAGTCTAGCAGGAAGTGGATGGTTGTTACACAGTAATTGGGCTGGGCTCACGTGGTTCACAGTTGCAGAGGGGTGAACCGTGGCTCAAAAAAAGAGGAAATTTGTTTCTTTGCAGCAGCAGTGGCTGTGCTCCCATGGGACGGGGGGTGGGGAGCTCACACTGTTGGCTGCGCAGAGCTGGAGGTGAAGGCAGCCCAGGTGTGGGGTTAGAGCTGTGGGGCAGAGCGCTGCCTTGTGTTGGTGCTCAGCAACACAGTGCTGTGTGACTGCACTGAGTACTGGAATTGCACGTATGTGTGGCACTATATACATACGTGTCTTACTCGTAGTTAATTCAAGTGTTTCTCTTGGTACACCGTAAAAAAAAATCTCTCCTCCTTTACAGAGACGACATGATGCCTTCACTGTGATTCTGTAGGCAGTCGGGTATTTCTGAGGGATGAGTGGTGTGAGACATCTCATTATGATGCTGTAGTCTTAAACTTCATGAAGGATGAAAGTGATAACGTTAACTTTTGTGTTCATTAATTGTACTGAAGTTCTAATGTCTGCATAAAACTGGTCAGTGTGTCAGGACTGTATCGTGTGCTTCTGATAGGTTGGTGTTTAACCTTTGAGCAGCTGGAATTGCAATGTAATATTTCTGTAAAAATGGGATATTATGTATCGTTTTGTCACTGTTAAACTGCTGGTTTATTAGTGTCTACAGACTAATTGAAGAAGTTAAATTAGCTTGCTATGCGGTCTGTGTGAAGTCTACTTGAAATCCAGTCTTATATCACAGGGTAGCTGTACCTTTGCCTCATGTTCCCTTGCTATGTCCATAATGTGCTTCCAGGTGTCCTTCTGCCAGTGAGGACTGGTGATGACTGGGCAATCTGGAGAAGCTGCTGCTTAAGCAGAGTGGCGTCCAGATGTGCTTATAGTGTGTGGTAAGCATGCAGTTGCACCTCAAGTAGGTACGTGAGGTAACTCTAAGCTAGCCAGTATGGATACGATTTCAGTAGAGCAGCAGCAGGCTGAGCTGTGTGAGAGCCAGGGCACTTAGCAGAGCTCTGCGTGTTCTCGCTGCCTCCGGCTTCAGTGCTGGAGCTGACAGCCATTCCACTTCCAGCGCTGAGTATTTTAGGTTAAGGAGCTGGGCCTTCTTCCCCGCTTCTGTAAAGAAACGGATTGGTATGAATGCGATGGAATACAGGTACTTTCTTTATTTCTCTTGAGCATTGAGATCAAATCTATTTATTTTTTTTTTCCCCCCAAGGCAGCAGTCTGAGGTAGTGAACTGTATTGTCCCCAGTGTCCCATGTTAGTCCGTGGGCAGCGCTTAGAAGAGATTGCCTTCTGTTCCCCACCAGACTGCCTTTCTCTGGTGTATCATTTATTGCAGTACAATGTAGGAAAGTGTAGCAACAGAGGTTGATAAAATATTTGAAGTGTGCGCTTCATTAATTTTGACAACTCAGATTTGTTTGTACTTTTTATATGCCAGCGTGTGTATATTTGTATGTCAATATATGTGGTGATAATGTGCCTTTATATGTCAATATCTTTTATGGAGAACATCTGCTATGAAATTGTTAGGACATTATGCCACGAAACTCGCCTATTATATGTTCCAGAAGCTCTTGTGTACCCAGATGATGTAGTAAACCAGTAAAACATTCCAAATATAATTGAATATCCTATCCAGCTAACAGTGCTTCCTGTTTGAAATTTCATCAGTTGCATACGTCACATGTTACAGTCTGTAATACTGTAACTTCTTCCTTAAATTTGCATAGTGAAGGACTAACCAATTAGCTTTGGAGACTTGTATCATAAAAATTCACAACATGAATCACATAAATCCAAGGGTTATGTGTGTGCTTTCAAGTAGTAAATGGGTTAAAGCAGTGCTGGCAGGTTTAGTGCTCCATTGGCATAGTTATTCCCTTCAGATGGTTGGTTGGAATGTGAGGCCTCTTCGTGCATTTGCTGTAGCAGAGCTAAACTCTAATGTCACTTATGGGAGAAATTTAATACAAGCAGCTTGTTTAGAACTGAGTTCACCTTAACAGAATTGGCTTCCAGAGAGTCAAAGAAGACCATCTTCTTTCTTGAAGTTCCTTTTAAATGTTTGAATCTACTGAGTTAAAACAATTACGTGCCTGTCTTTGTTTCACACTTTGTGGCATCATTTCGGATGAAGCACTGCAGTTGCACTCATTGTTAACTCTTTCTGCTGCCATCCTCAGTCATGCTTATCTTCTGCCTTTTGGGGCTTTCTGTTCCATTCTGTGCCTTTCTTCCTTCCAGCTGTTCGAAGTGAGCGTTGTCCCTGAGGCTGACTTGGATTTGTTTCAAAGGACAGAGAGCAAGGTGTGACAGCTAGCTCACCTGCATGTGTGAAGCCTATAGGAGGCATTGCCATCCTCTTTAGGAATATTCTGGCATCAGTTCCATCTACTGAAAGAATTAGGCAAGGGCAGCCATTTGACTAAGATGTAATTTTGAGTCTGAAGATGCACTGGAGAGAAGAAGGATTTCTTCTTTTTTGTGCCCAAATTGACAGCTTGAAGATACTGAGTTGGACAGACTTAGTAGCATTAAAACCTGAAAGCAGAAATTATAGTTTACTCCATTGAAACCAAATGTCAGTGCATCACTGCTTTGTAGATGTGGTATGTCTATGCCATAAACCAGCCTCGTGTGTGCTCAGCAATTAATGAACTGTGCATTTAGGACAATCTTCAGAATCTGTGTGCTGTGGTTCTTTCTCTGCTGCAGAGCTTGTGTTTGTTGAAAGAGTGATGCATACAGAGGGAGGTGCCTGTCATCTGTCACTTAGGACAGGCTTGTTAAAGTTGCTAATCAGATATTACCATCCAAATAGATTATATTAAATGTTAGAGAAAGAGGAAACAAAATCTTCCAAAAGCCATGGGAAAGCTTCACAGGTACTGATTTAAGTGACTTGTTAAGATCGGTGGGAGCTTGAAGTTATGAGGTAAACTTGTTTCCTTTCATATCACAGGAAAGCAGGCGAAGGGTGATAGCACAGAGGATGTGTCCACAGCTGCACCCATTGGAGCTGCGTACTGCAGAAAGTGGCGACACTGCATGCTGCTGAATTCTGATGAACATAAACACGGGCTGTAATCTGAGGTGTGTCTGCGCAGGGGTGGAAATCTCCTCGCTTCAGATGAAACCATGAGCAAAACCTTTGAGAATGAAGTCAGTCTCGGTGGTTTTTGGTTCTTTGTTGTTTTTTTTTCCTGTTGTAAAGGATTTATGCAGTGACTGGGAGAAAAGTAGAACTCCATCACCAACACCATTTCTTAATTAAAATCCATTTAACTTTTTTTTTCCCCAATTTCTTTTGTGCTGAGTATCTCTTTAATTCGGCATATGGCTTCCCATGTGTTTGCTGTAAATTGACTGCTTTTGTTGAGCAAAATGTGGCCTCATATGCAATGCGTGTGAAGAATCAGAGGAGAATAAGCTGAGCAATGTAAGGACGTGGAAGAATGGAAGTGGGTAATCGCAAGTTTTTCACAGTGTGCTTTGTGGGCAGTCGGCTTTGTTGTTATGTATCTGTATGTCGCAATGAGATTTAATAGCTAAGTGAAGGGTTTCAGAGTGCTCCAGGCGTGCTCAGCAGTGCTCCGGTCTTAGAGGGTAAAATGTGTTTTTAATACAGACAAAGGCAGCAGTAATACCAGTGCACATTTTAGGCACAAGATGCTGCCCCTTTTAGGATCCATCTTTGCTGATGCAAGTGAAATTGGAGACTGAGCGCTGGTATCTCTGCTGTTTGCCAGCGAGCTGTCAATATTTATTGCTTCAGCTGCTGCAAGGCTTCAAGTCAGCATGTACAAGTAAGAAGGTTTTAACATCCCGAAAGCCACGAGAGCTCAACAGTAACCTTTTTTTTTATTAAGAGTTAAGGTGCCTTAGAGAAGAAAGGAGGTTAAGGGCGATACTTCTAAGCGGGTTCTTGAAATCTGTCTCGACTGTGAAGTGTGTCAGTTGGCTGTGGTTCACCTTTTATATTTACATAACTCTGTATAGTCATATGTTAGTAGAAGATTTACTTAAAATGGATAAAACAAGATGCTATAAAATAATGAACCGTTATAGTGTCTGATTCTGCTACATACAATTAACTTTCATTGATACGTTTGGGGTTCTTCATGGTGATTAAATGCTCCATGATCATACCACAGAGAGCAAGTTCTTCATGCGCTCCCAGTGATACTGCTAGAATAACTCACTGATGTATCTGACTAAGTTTGTCACTTCATGTTCAGGAACTGAACCCTGATTTTAACCACTCATTGTCCCAAGCCTGTTACAGTTCTCTGAACTTGCCCACTGCAGGCTGCATGTAGCCATCTACCGGGGCTACAGGCAGTATTCATGTCTTATAATGCAACGTAACCGCTCTTAGCAAAATAAGGTACAGCAATCAATGTGAACTGCAGCAGCTCCAGCTAATACCATGTGGCTGAAGTTGTTCATGTCTTAACTTCTGCGTACTTGTTTTACAACTCAAATGTGCTCCATAGACTTTTAGGTAGTTTTTGTCAGAGATGAACAAGAATGCAGCATGGATGGAAGGGATCTGGCTGTGAAATGGATGTTGTTTTTTGTCATTTTCCTAGCAGGTATAAATCATTGATGCAGTAATTTTGTGCTGAGGTGTCCACTTTGACCATCTAATAGTGCAGGAGACTGAGTCTGCTGATGTAATCTGCCCTTCAGAAACGTTTTAGGGCTGCTTGTGGGCATTTCTGCCGGTTACTTTGATAGTGAGGATATATATATATTTTCCGTTCTCAAAATAAGGATAGTAAGCTATGCATGATGGTTCTTCTTTTTTTCCATTTTTGATACCTAATGATGGGTGTGGATGTCCAACTGCATTTGTCATCTGTGATCCCTGACTGATCCCGGTTACTGTCAGCTCTGGACAGCCCTGACACCAAGCAGAACATGGCTGGTAGGGCAGGAGAGGCAGAGATGTCTCCTGAGCAGTTTCAGAAAGCTTGCATTTGCATCAGATGCTTTTGCCGTAGTTAAATGAATATACTTGTTTCAACTGAGTGTTTTTTAGCAAGGATAGTCCATGGCAATCTGAGCATATCTAGGCTTCAGCCTCAGATTCCTGGCTGCTTGAAGTGATAGTAAATAGGCTGCTCGCCATACAGTAAGGTCCAGCTTTTGTGATATCTTTCCTTTCATAATACTCCTTGCCCTTGTTCAAGGTTTCAGTGACGTAGTTCATCAGCTTTGTGTGTGGATAACAGAATTGATCCTTGGTTGGGGCTTCGATGGAATCTTTCTGGGCGTTCTGTTGAACTCCCACCAGATGGATCCCCTCCTTCAGACCTCCTTAGTCGCTCCTTTGTTTTGGCTATCAGAGGTTGGTAGTGTCTACAATGACTGCTGCACTGCTTAGATATCATCATGTGGTGCTTAAAATGTGCTTTTAAGGTTTGTGTTCTTTTGAAAACATTTGCGGGTAAGGTGTTTGTCGGTATTTGTGCACAGGAAGAAGCATTAAAATATGTGGGAAGTTTTGAAGGTTTCCAGCGCACTGTTTAGTGCTTTTAATGCAATTACTGGAACAAACTGGTCAGACTGTTCTCTCTCTTTTTTTTAATTTATAGTCCCTGGGTTTTTAAAGGATAAGCCGGCTGACTTCAGAGACTGTTGAAACACTGCATCCTGCTGCACACTACTTGCATATAGTTTTGCTATGGAACAATCATATTAGGATCGAATGGCTGAAGTTTGTTATTCACTGTTATATTCAAGAAAGGTGGATTAAAATCATTTTATTGATGCTCTTCCTTGCCCATACACCCAATGGCGGAGTTACTGTAACGTCATGATTTCCTCATTCGGGTAAAGCAGTGCTGTCTGTGTGCTGCTTTGTTGGCGCTGTTCAGGAAAAGTTGTTTCTGAGTTAGCTAATTTTAGAATTAGGTTTCTTTTCAGGAAACTGTTTCTATTTAGAGAACAGTTCTTATCTGAAGATTCCCTGTGCTATATTGAGTGTAGTTTAGGTAATGTTTGTGTAAGTGAGTCAAGGTGGCTGGGTTTGTGTTGTATTATGATGTATGAATAATCAGATTAATAGGTGTCAGCTGCCAGTAAAGGAAAGATTGGATTCAACAGCAGAAAATATTTGGGATAATACTCTTTTCTCAGTAGAAACTGAATTTACTTCGGTGTGCTCAGGCATGGGGGCATGTATCTAAATGTAACTAACCATCCTTAGTGGTCTGGCCACTGGTTGATTTGGATAGTCTTAGCTTGGTGTTATTTTTGGAACATAGGCATCCTGGTGGAGGGTGGTGACTTTGGGCTTGAACAAGAAAAAGAAATGAGCTGCGAAGTACCTTAATCAATAAGATGCTTTTAGGTCTTGAGGAATTTTATTCTAGGCTGCTTTTAAAAGTGGCTGCTGAAATTAAAGAGTTCTTAGGAATCAGGTGGCTTTTTGTTCATTGAGGCTTTGATTTCATCTTCTGCAATAGGTCGCTCCTAAGACATACTTGAGTGGATTAATCTCACATGTGTGTTATTTTATTATTTGCTACCTGACTGTCTCAATTAGATCCTAAAACATTTACATTACAAGGGTGCTCTTATGCGTGTTTGAAAGGGACCTGTGCTGCATGCTCTCAAATACCTCCCTTGTTGTTCCCCCACCCCCTACCAAAATGGTGTTTTATTACAAAGTATAAAATAGCTGTTTGCTTAAAAAGGTGCAAGGAAGACTTTACTGCAATTTGCTTTTAATTTCTGATATGTGCTAACTGTTTTTCTTATGTAGAAGTTGAAGCTGGTGGTGTATCTGAATTTTAGAAGAAGAGACTGAGCTTTGAACAAATGCAGCTGAATCTTACCACTAGTCTTACCACGAACCTTTGTGAGAAATGTGTAGGCGACTTTAGGGTTGCAGAATGTCTCAGTGAGGCATGCAGGCTGTTTTCAGCATTATGTTGTCTTGTCTCTGGTTTATAATTGTTGCACTTCAACAATATGACTGCATGCTGTTATTTAATCAGACATTGAATAAATTATCAAGAAAGCGTTCTGGGTAATTATTCAGTGGTTTAAAGCTTCCTACGGATTCTTTGTTATGTGATCTTTGCTACTTTTTCCCATTTTTTTCCTGCTCTGTTCCCTTAAAAAGGGATCCTGAATCGTGTGGAACCCTGGAAGGCTGGAAATGTGCATTCAGTACGAAACTGAGTATGCTCAGGGGAGTGGTTGTGGGACCACCTATCACTGCTGGAGCAGTGAGAGCCAGACAAGAAGGTGAGAGCCTGATGCTCCTGCAGGGCCTGAGGAAAAACTGAGACAGGGTTGGGAAGAAGCACATAGTTGAGAATGAGCTGAACCACAGGAAGAAGTTTCCTAAATGTGAGCGTGTGTTGCTCTGCCTTACAAAGCCTCTGTTGACTGAAGTATGACTTGGAAGTCACGACCTGCTGTCCAAGGCACAGAGCTCAGTGAGGAATCTTGTTTATAATCCTTCTACGTTTCCATTCTCTCATATACTCGCTTTTGTCTCTTGCTGAAAACTTCATAAAATCTGACATTGGTGGAGTGTGAAGTCTGCTTTGAGGAAGCTATATAAGGAGAAGGTGTAAGCAGAGCCTTGTGAAACTGTGGCTGCCTTTGTATCCTGTTACATTCCTGCAGTCAGCTGTAGATGTTTCTGATTGCAGTGATGTTTGGTCGATAACAAGTGTTCAAGTGGCTGTTATGCGGCTGTTTGTGGCCTGAGCTCAGCAGTTTGTGCTCTGTAGGCAGAGTGGGCACTCTTCCTCTTGTGAAAAGGAAAAGTGAATTATTAGAAGTTTAGTCACTGATGAGCAATCAGAACTGTGCTGAGCTGAGCTTTACAGATCTTGCTGCAAATCACAACATCAGTATGGTTTCTAATGGAGTTAATAAGTTTTAAATAAGTTTAGCTTGCAACTTACCATCTAGGTTAGTTTCCAGTAGAAAAAAAAGCCAAAACATATGGGCAATCAAATGCCTTTTATATACATGCAAACTAAGGAAAACTACTGTGGTTTTCTTACCTTGGGGAGCAATGCTAGTTGTGCACCAACCAGTTTTAATATACCAACTATGGACACTTTTTCTCTTATGGGGAATTGTTTATTTGGCATTTGCAGAAGAAAACTGAAATATACCTTTTACAGTTTAATACAGTTTGAAAGAGCATTTCAAGGTCAGCAACTATGGAGTGATGAAAATAGTGAGTGACTGCATACATGAAAAAATTGGCTTTGCAGCTTGTGTAGAATTTCACAGAAATCTGACTCATTCAAGGTAAGACTTCAGAACAGTGTTCAGTGGTTGTAACTGTGAAACCATCTTCTGTCCACCTGCTTCAGTCACTGCCCAGAGTCCTGTTTGATTTCCATTGTGATTAGGTGTGACATGTAGGTGTGACATGTAGGAGAGGGGTGCTGCTGACAACTTAGAGATAGTGAGATGTGATACCTTTACCAAATACAAGCCGTGGTTGGTTTTTGGTGTTCTTTTTTGTTTTGTTTTCAGTGTTTTTCAAATAAGATTATTTATATTCTTCTCATCTATGAACTTAAGTTGAAACGGAGAAAGTAACAAGCCAAGATAGCAGTAATTAAAGTCTGAGTGTCACTGAGATAACTGGTGGAACATGAAGACTTTCGGACATAGAATTCCCCGTGTTCACTTTGTTGTTTCTTTCCCTAAAGCCATGATCTTGGTGGGATGAAACATTGTTAGTGTTTTCTAAGAATGCACCAATAAGCCTGAAGAAAATTCCTTGGGAAAGTGTTCTACTAACCAGAAGAAAACTCTGTGCAAGTGCACAAACACAGTCATTGGAGACTGCCTATTTTGTTCTTTTATTGTAAGGTGGTGAAAAACCCTTTGATTGTCCGTGGTGTGATTGGGTGCTCTTGAAAGTGCTTTTTAAGGCCATTATGACTGAATCATTAGGATAGCTTTAAGGAAATGGGAACGAGAAGGTAGAATTTAATGTCATAAAGGCATTAATCAATACAGTCAAGATGTGTGTTGCTGCAGGTAGCTTGGTAATGGCTGTTCTGCTTCTGGATAGTGTAAATGTTTATGATAGAATGCTGCATGTTTTCTGGACTGCAGTAGGCCAAGAAAGCTTCTAACAATATACCAATGTGAACAGCATTTGGGCACTGAGTTTAGTGGGACTGCGAACCAATTGTGATAAACTGGTAGCAGCAGAACTCCTGGCTGTTCCTGGTCCAGGACACTGCTGCTCTTCTTGGAGCTGATGCTTCCTGAAATCTGTTTGGTCACCCAGCTCAGGAAAATCTCTCCTTGAAAAACATGTGCTCTTGGGATAGTGATACTTGTTTGGAAAGCAGTTGTCCAAATCCCAGTTCGTTTGTCATGCAGATCAGAATTTGGTAATTCTGTTCACAGAATGGTTATTCCGCTTTGTTTTAGGCAAGACGTGCTGCTGTTAAAAAAGAAATGGCAGGAAAGTCCATGTTGAGAGGCAGTGTTTGATATTCAGGAGTTGCAGTTCTTCAGTAAGACTGTTTTGTTTTTTTATATAGTACTCTGAGATATTTTCTAATAAGTCTTGCGAAGTTGATTTGAAAAGCCGTGTAACTTACAAATGAGAAGGTCAAAAGCAGAGTTAATGTTTTAATTATTGAACTTAAGGACCATATCCACTCTCAGGAGATGATTTCAATGTTCTAATGAGAAACACGTTGATACGGAAGTGTGTGGTGTTCTCTGCAGCTGAAAGAAACAAGTGCTTTATCACACATAAAGAGTATCAATAAAGAATTGTGTATGGCTTCCTGTTTTTTATGTTGTCCCACTTGAAAAAACGTTCTTTTGGCTAAGGCTTGGTTTATTGTTCTCTAACAATACTTGTGTATCACTTGCTAGCCGAGGACCTTGGAGCTGTGAGGCTGGTCTGTAAGGCTGTGTTGGATCTAGAATGACTAAAACAAGAGGATGGGAAACACATGTATTTCCTAATATTGCTGCACAGCAAGAGGTGAGAGATCAGTGACAACTTACAGTCTTGTTTTCAAGGGGCAGGCCATGCTATTGTTCTGCACTTACTGTCGATTACGTACAGCAGCAGATGATGACAGGGCTGTAGAACTGTGATTATAGGAATTATTTATTTATTTTTTAAAGTTCTGCAAAAACAAACAAACGGAGAATTGAAACTTTGTTTCTGTTAAATGCAAACCTGTAAGTATTGGAGTACTTGTGCTTGAAATGTTATTTTAAAATCTAACTTCAAAGTGGCGGCGATGCATTTTGGAGTAGGGCTGGACATCCTGTCAGCCTTCTGGAGGAGTTCTTTGGCTCCTTATTTGCTCTAGCCGTTTCCCCATTGGAGCTGTGGGTAGGCAAGGAGGACATTTCCATGTCTGTAGGCAGTACAGAAGAATGAGATGCACTGTGTTATCTGCTCTGCTAATGTATAACAGTCAGGAGCTGCTGATGGGCCTCATCTTTGTGGTCATACGTTTGTGAATGTATTCTGGTTGTGTCCTTACTGAGCATGCAGAGTGTTAGAATTATGAGCTGATGGGCTGCTCAGCCTTGAATTGGTTGTGCAGTCTGTGCCTATCAGATCGTGCTTAGAGGTAGAACAGCCAGATGGACCCACAGCGCTGGCCCATCTAAGACTATAGAAGGACTTTGATTTGGCCAGCATTACTCTTGCCTATTTGGTAACCCCCTGGTAAGGCTCAGCAGTGTAAAATGGATCTGTGCAAGTCACAGTGTGGTGGAGATCTTTGAGAGTTACCATGAAGGCTGTCTGACTTCATGACATCCTTTCCTTCACATGCATTGCAGTACATGAGCTGATGTGGCTGTCAGTTGTAACCTGTAACCATGATGGGGAAAATGGACGTTCCAAGAAAACAAAGAGAAGCAGAGGGAAATAAAAGGAAAATAAATGGAAGGATTATAATTCTGACACAGTTTTTCCTAACCTGCTCTGCCAGAAAGCTTCAAGACCTTGTGGAGTTCTGCACAGATCTAATTTGTTTCCACTGAACCCTTGAAAGAATCTTTGTAAGTAGGTCAGATACAGTTTCCTCGCTTTAAAGTTGTATCTCTTCCGCTATTTATGAAACTGTAAGCAATCTTGAGAATAAATGAACTGATCCGAGTTGCTGAAAATATGCAGCCACGGAGGTAGATTTCTGCATCTGGTTCTGATGTCTTTCATTATTTAATGGGACGTTTCCATGTGTGTGGAAAAAGAATCAATCCAGAGGATGGATTGAGGAAAGAGTCAATCCAGAAAATTTGAATAAATATTACTTTTATGTTAGAACAGAGGCCTGTACTAAGAGCTACCAACCACATTTTTTCTTACTGTTACTGTGAGCTGCATTGTTTTCTGCTTGAACCTGATTATGAGGTACATAGTTTTTTGGTTTTTTTTCCCCTTACTCTTTCTGTTTTGTTTAATAGGTATGTGACATTCTATCTTTCCCTTACTTGGGCAACAGTGTGTTGATGTTCTGAATGAAGAGGCTTTGTGACTTAAGGTGTGTTTGGGGTAGAAACATGACTTGTTTGGGGTAGAGACATGACTTGTAAGAACAGCTAGGTATGTTTTTGATGCTTAGCAGGGACAGACTGGTGTCAGTTCGGCTGCTAACCAAAGGGAAAACAAAACTGCGGCAGAGTACATTTATGGGAAATGGTTGCAAATGTTTGTAGATCTCTTACCTTGTATTAGGTGTGCACTGCTGGTCCTTGTGCTTCAGGAAGAGCAGAGAGAAAATGGGAGGGGGTGGGACAGGAGTACAGCTTTTGTGGAAGAAGAGATTGATTGGGGGTGGTATTGTTTAGTTCTGAGCCAAGGTACCTGAAGGAAGATACAAAGTGTGGAAATGAGGACTGACGTGATGGATGAAGACAGTGTTTGGCTGCCTCGTATCATTCAGAGTCTGTGGGTATCAACTCTCAGGTACTGTCTGTGTTGATGGCTGCTTTTACAGAGCAGACTAGGAGTCTGCTAATTCTGTACGTACTCAGACAGCGATTTCAGTCATGTATGGTGTATTAAAAGATGAAGCCATACAAAATTTTAAGTAGCTGCTCATAGAGAGACCCTTTTATTAGCTACATTCAAGGAATGCAACAGGACTTTTGCAGAACTAATTTTAATGTAATCAGACATGGGGTGGATCTTTTTTAAGAGAATGAGGCAGCTGACTTAAGTCTGCGTGTTTTATGAATTCAAGCCTAATAGTCTGGTGGATATTCTTGGTGTGTTTTCAATGAGAAAGTAGAAATTTGTGTGCCAGCTGTTGTTTTCCATGTCAGATACTTGCTCTGCACTCGGCTGTGTGGACATTTCCTGCTCTGGCCTTGACTCACTATTAATACTCGTTTAGAAACTCCTTGGAAGAATGTTTTGTTTTTTTTTTTTTTCCATGAAGAAAATACGAGGGATGCAACACTGCATGTGTGTCAAGTGTTGTGAAGTAAAAATAACATCGAGCTCATTTCCTTTTGACCAGTGGACATCACAGAGTGTTAGTATGCATTCGCTCTTCGGTTCCATTGAGCAGTATTTCTAAGTACTGCTGGACATTTTGTTTTACCCAAACAATCCCTTGTTGCTATCAGGTAAATATAAGATGACATCCCTTCATTTCATGATGTTCCTCCGCCTCTTTTTATTATTTTTTTCCTTTTCTGTTTTTTCACCCCGAGCTGCATCAGAATGGCATGGCTGTTTCCTCGGTGTAAATGGGATGTGTTGTGAAGTGCAGCCTGTGACTAATCGCCTCTTGCTGTCTCTGCCTATTAGCTGTCTGACGGTGATGTGGTTGCACCACTTTCTATACATGGCCTCAAGGATCTGGCATTGTGACACCCGTATTAAAATATGCAACACTTGATTTCGGGAGATGTTTTGGGTTGGAAAATCAAGAGAGGTTATGAACTGATGTTGTGGTTGTTTTTACCCTTTTGTTTTAATGACTGTTAGCTGGTAATTGAGTGGGGTGTACCTAATTAATCTGTGTATGCATTTTAGCATACAGTTGATGTTCTAGGTGCTCTTTATTTTCAGTTTTTCTCCCATTTTGTTGAGTTGATGTTAATTTGAGCACTGTGGGTGTATGGCTTAGAAGGCTGGTTGTTGCTTTGCTTCATTGCTGTGATTGTTCTTAAAGTGAAAATGCACGTGAAGTTTGTTAAAAGTCAGCACTGAGCACATTGATTTGATGAATTATTACCACATGAAAATATCATGAAGGCACTTTGGGTTTTCAAGTTCACGTGCACCTTACTCTTCTTCAACAGTTTACCAGACTCAAATAAGTGCTGGACTGGTGATCGATTTATTGACAAATGTGAAACTTGCAGGCTGCTGTGGGGAGTGTAGCTGTGTGAACTTCGTACTTATCTGTTGGCATCTTGGTAGCTGTGGAGCAGTTCTGTTAAGATAACGTTTTCTGTGATTTCCATCTTGTTTAAGTAAAGACATTCCCAGTTCTGTTGTATCTCACACCCCAACCTCAACCCCAAATGCTGTTTTATGAATCATAATGTCATTTAGTTTAGGAGGAATTTGCTATTGTTAATACTTTGTTTCATTATTGGGATGATAATTATACAAGACAAATTGGAAATATAAAACTCATGAGGAAGCATCATTAATTTTTTCCACTTTATTTTTTTTTAGGGGTTTATAAGAAGATATAGGAACCGTTTCTCAAGCTGAAGACAAAGTAAAAGCAAACTGTATCATGTGTTAAAATACCGAAGGGTGAAATTTCTTGGATTAGTATATTTCTGGATTGCAAAGGAAAGGAAAGAAGAGACTGAAAATGGGGAGGAAGAAAATACAGATCACGAGAATAATGGACGAACGGAACAGACAGGTGAGAAATGAGAAGTGTGTGTGACCATGGCTATCAGTAACCCTAAAAACGAAAGGAGGCTGAAGTACGTTTGTTGTCTTCATTCACCCTTCTAGAGCTGCTCTGTGTCTTCCTGTGTCTACAGATGACGTTACCAGAAAACAGAGAAGAAAACTCTCTTAATTTTTTCAATCACATTTTTAGGGGATATTATTGCTTTAAGTTCCAACAGTGGCTCCTTTAAATCAAATTCATGGTGTAGCTGCTATTCCTATACAGTAGAAGTATTTGTGATGCAGCTCTGCATCAGAATGACTTCTGATCTTCAGGAATAGTTGTTGTGTGTCTGACTGAAGATCCAGCTAATCCAATACGTTTTATCCAGCAATGGTCTGAAACAAATAACCAGTGTTGTGTCGGATAGAGATGCACATGTTACGCTGCTCTGTAATCCTCTTCCAGGTTCTAACTATTCTTAGCTCAGTGATTTCCTGAGCTGGATGTGGTTTCCGTATATTTAGTAACCATTAATGGATTTCCACCCCCCTGTCCCAGTGGACTTGTTCAGTCATCCTTTGAGCCCTTATAAAGTTGCAGCATTTACAGCATTTTTTTGGCTCAGACTGTCTGTAGGTTTGTTGTACGTTGTTTCAAGAAAGCCCTTTTCATTTATGTTTAGTTAAGCTTCTGCTCATTTTTTAGCTCTTCTATGAAAGAGGCACTAGTCAGTCCCTGTCTGGTCTGCCTCTGTCTTGCTTGTTCTGTGAAACTCTGTCATATTTTCTTATTTTCTCTTTAAATAGCTGTTTTCAGTCTTAAGCTTACTTAGTTGTCTTTATGTGGGACTTATTCCATACCTGTGATTGTACTCACTGCATGTCTCTAAACCTTCTTGAGTGTTGTGTGCTTTCTGATGGCAAAGGGACCCAGAATTGCACTCAGTGTTCAAGATTCATGCAAAATATGGATGTGTAGCAATGTTTTTTTTTTCTATTCCCTTCCTACTTTTGGCTTTTCTTTTTATTAGTGCTGTTGAGCACCAGCTTGATGTTATTTATCTTTTCAGAAAGATAATGATTGATGTTGGGGTTGTGATAGAATTCCAAGACTGTATTGCTGCTGATGTGCCAGCTCAGAGCCCATTGTTTTGTATGCAAAGTCAGGGTTGTTTTTCTCCCTGTATCACTTTAAAGCAGTGTAAACTCTGAGAAGGCTATATATAGCAGAAAAGTATTATTGGAGCTTGGGAGAAAGCCAAGTATTGTGTTTGAACAGCTTTAATCACACAGTGACTGTGTGTTTGATGTAGATAAATGTCTTAAGTACACATAGTAAAAGCAGAGGAATTGTAATTTCTTTCAGATCTTGCTCTGGAACTTCAGACAAGTTAAGGAGGTAGAAATTGGTTATTCTCCTCACTTTCCTATCCCCCTTTAACTTACTTGGAGAGCAAGTTATAAACTTGCCGTTTTTGTCATGTTTGAAGTAAGAAACATCCTTTTTTATATATCCATATCACTGTTCAGATCATTACTCCTTTTTTTTTGCATGGAAAGGAAGGGAAATGGTGCCTTTGTTTTAAATTTTAGCTGCTCTGTGTGGACTGAAGCAAAATAAGGGGATTAAACTCTTTAACTTTCCTTATGGATTTTTTTTTATTTTTATTTTTTTGCAAGCATGTTTTTTGGCTTCACGGTGATTAGGAAGAGCTTTTAGGCCCTGACTTAACACTGGAGTTAGGTTTGCCATTTCCTTTTCCTGTGGAAACAGATTTAAAAGATATAAGAGCTTTTGTCAGTGGAGCCATGTTTTGTAGAGATGTTGAAGGTGTTCTTTAATCCCACGGGCAATCAGTGTTTTTTTGGCAGCAATTACATGTTGCTTTAACGTAGTGGGGTGCCCTGATGCCCAGGATATCTATTAGATACGAATTTACTTTGAAGAATTCTTTTTTATTGAGCTAGATAAGGATTGTAGTTAGGGTTTATTTTGCTAACCACAGAGCAAAGTTCATTTGTATTCTGCGAATCTTTTGGTGGTGTGAGGAGCTGATTAGTGGGTCACTGGTGAATATGTGAGTGATGTCCTGTCTTTCTGGTTAGTGCTTTTTGTTTGGAAATACAAATAGAAATGTGATAGAACTGTGCTTGTAGTGGGTCTGTATAACTTGTGGGAATAAAACCTCTTGTTTTATCAGAAGCATCTTCTTTCTAATGAGATTGTGTGTGAGCTCAAAACAATTTTATATAGACCATTACTCTGGGGGGATTACAGTTGTCTTGAGACTGTCATTGTGTTATTAATTAAGCAGTCTTATCTGCTTGAATGAGCTGTCGGGCATTTATGTTCATTAAGATGAAGAGAATAAAGTACAGTAAATTAGATACCAGAGGAGTTCAGTCTTGCTGGCTTTACTCTCTTCCTCCTCTGCCCTTCTTTGTGAAGTGATATTAGAGTAGTATTACTGTTGGCCTGCAATGAAGATGCATCATTTTTGTTTCCTGTGTGGTCTTAAAAAGCTGCTGTTTCGTAATATATGTGGACAGCAAAATTTCCACCTATTTTGGGAGAAATGCAACCCATTAAAACTTGCTTCTGTACTTGGTCAGCTTGTTGAAAAGATGACTGAAAACAGAATACAAGCAGGAGACACGCTAAGGTGGAGCCTATTGGATTTCTGGCTTCTTGTCTCACTGATGCATTGTAATTGTCAACAATAAGTAGATAAGGAAGATCTGCTTGCTGCAGTTGAACCTTGGGTGAGCTGAGCACTAACATAAAATTGTTTCAGAGGGAGTGTTGTGTCTAGGGCTTCTATCCAAACACGCTTTAAAAATGTTGAATAAAAACATTACGAGTATCTGAATACAGATTGTTCAGGTCTTGCATGGGGCGCTTTGTGTGGTTGGAGGTCTTTAAAATGTTTCTTAGAAGCATGGAATAGAAACGTAGGTGGAACTAGGGTTGTAATTTATCTGACTGCATCTGTGGAAAGAAATGGTCTGCTCTTCTTCCATGCAGCTATGGAGGTGTTTAAAGGATCTTATTTGCTCTTACTGTCTTGAATCGTTCAGTCACTGAGCTAATTTGACTAGTAGTGGATGAGCTGAAGGAACAGAAGGCTGCTTTGTCATAATTTGCATTGGTTTTAAGAAGTAGAAAGAACTGGATCATTGCCTGACATTAACTTTGAGATTCTGAACTAGCTTCTTCAGAATGAGGTCAAGACTAGATCAGCAGAATCCCTGGGAGGTTTTTTACCCCCTGATTTTAATGCTTCAGTAGTGCAGCTCTTAAGGTAATGACTCGCCCTTCCCCCAAACCAAGAAGTCCCAAGTTTTGTTACAGATTTTAACTCTTTGTACAGTATGTGCCAGGGATGCTTTCTGGGCTTTGTGAATTGGCATCCATTTTCTTGTGTATGATAAGAACATTTCATTGGGATTTTATTTTTTTTTTTTTTGTAAATATTCACCATGGAAGTGTGAAATAAAAGCAGAAACAAGCAGCCCTTCTGTGCTGAAGAGCAATATCTTTGTAGTACGATATTTGTAATAGAAGGAAGCTGAAAGTAAGGCATCTTATAGAGTAATATTTTAATACCTATTTGATTTCAGTTGGATGCAAGACACAGGAAACCTTAAGTGAGAATTGTTTTTGCTGTCCTCAGTGTAAATAGAAACAACAGAGAAGACTTCTTAATGTAAAAAATAACATTGAAATCTGTGGTCTTAAATGTGTATAAACAAATGATTCTTTTGTCTTTGTTAGTGTGTGCCTGTAGTAGTTCACAGTACTGCCTTGGCAACAATCAGCAATTTCTCATGTTAGCATGGCTTATTTTTAGCTCAGCCTCATCCTTGCACCGGGAATGTCTTTGTCCTGGAAACAGTATGTTCTGCGTGCATTTTCATTGTATGTGTAACCATGTCTGCCTTTAGATGGTTAAAAGAATACACAACATCCAAATCACACGCTTTCAAACAGGAAACTTCCCTGTCCCCTTGGAGAATTGTGCTCATTTTAGAACCAGGGAAGTTTAAGGCTGGTAGGCAGTTTGTTCAGAATTATGCAGTACAGCTGGATGAGAACAGAAAGTGGATACCACAGAGTACTGACAGCACAGTTACTGGAGAAGGAGCAGCAGATAGCAGGAAAGCAGTATGAAGTCATGCTTGCATGCAGGCATCAGTTGTGACTATTGAACACAATGCACTCACACTCCATGTCCACTGTTGGAGTGCACTAATAGAGATAGAATTAATCCGTGTTTCCATTGGTGCTTACATTTGTTACCTGTGTTCCTACAGTGCTACATGATAACAGTTTGCATTTAAAGCTGTGGGCAGTGTATGCTGAAACACATTTTTTGGTGAGCCTGGATGGTGTTTAATAGCTGGAGAGGAATCACAAATCCACAGTGCCTTTGCCTGTGTTTGTGGGGAAACATACAATTCTGAATACTGTTTTAATAATAGTTACTGTTAGCGAGGTGTGTATATATGTTGTTAATGTATGTCTGCATCTCTTTGTCAGACTTCTTATGTGGTGAGAAGGGTGTTATGCATTTTTTTATTACAGACAGTAATGAAGCAATGGTGTAAGATATGCATTTCTAGGAAAAAAAAAAGCCTTCAGGTGTGAACACGCAGAATTTTCCCATCTATCTTCCAAATACGTCCTGTGCTATAGAAACCCATACTACAGGTTTCTTTGTTTCTTTAATTCCTGTTGTGCATATAGGTCACTCACATGCAACAGAGACGTATGCTTTGAGGGGGCATGAATAGACAGAGGTGTTCCATCAAACTGAAAGGCTTGAAAGCTCTGAAAGTCTTATCTTTATTCAAAAGATCTCAGAATACTGGTATTATATTAAGTGCCTTTTGGAGGTACTTAAATAGACAGCACTGAATGTCCTTTAAAGAAAATTGTTCTTAGCATTAGACCTGTACTTGATTTGACTTGAGCATCAATGTATTTGATATCCCGCATCCTTAACCAACTGAAATCCTGTGAAAGGATGTGCTTTTAAATCCTTTTTTCCATAACTGATGGTGATTTTTGTAAGGATTTCTCTCCGCCTTTTCCCATTTGGCCAATACTCTTTTGTGATAGTCTTTGTGATAGTAATAGGTTTACTTTCCCACAAGCAACATTTTTAAGAGTACAGAATGGGTGTTTCATGATGTTCCCAAGTGGCAGAAATCAGCTTAGAAATGTAAGGGAATCTGATAACGTGGTATAATACTAGCCAAGTAAGCATATCTCTTAGCTTCCTTTCTTACCATACTATATAGTAACAGTGTTACTCCACTGATAATGCAGGTTTGCTCATTTGTTAAAACTGAGACTGAGAAGCAAAACTGGGGCAGGCTAATAACATCACAGAAGGAAGGACTTTAATACCTGGAAAGCTGGCATCGGTTGTACAGAAGGAAACACGGTTGGGGGATTGCTACAGACTTTAACTCTTCTTGGTATATACTGGAGGGAGGCCTGGGTGGGAAATACTGTTTAGCTTAGTTAAATATAGAGTACTGACCCTGAAAGTGACACCCAAATATGATAGGCAGTTCTTAAGCTTCAACACGTGTTCAGTTATGCTGCTTGTTAACAGAAACGAATAGCGTAGGCTCAGCTGGTATATTTCTTGAATGCTTGATTGTGGTCCTTCACAACATTGCTATTTGGAAAAAAGTAATATATATATATGTATCTTTTTCTCTAGGTCACCTTTACGAAGAGGAAGTTTGGATTAATGAAGAAGGCGTATGAGTTGAGTGTACTCTGTGACTGTGAAATAGCGCTCATCATTTTTAACAGCTCTAACAAACTCTTTCAGTATGCCAGCACTGATATGGACAAAGTTCTACTTAAATACACAGAATACAACGAGCCCCATGAAAGCAGAACCAACTCAGATATCGTTGAGGTAACAATCTGAATAGATGAGCTGTGTTCTTATCTCATGAATTGGATTATAATTATTGGAGCATATAGTATTTTAAGATATTTTAACTAAATGTATTTATTAACTTTATCATAAAACATCAACTGCTCTTTTCAGTCTGTTTTTTGTAAGAGAAAAAGTCATTTTTACATCCATGTTGCCTTCCCATCTGCCCTTCACCCCCTGCACGTTATCTTGGTAACTTGTTTGATAAAAATCACATTTGATAATGGAAATAGAAGTGTGAAAGATACTTTTTTGTGTGTGTGGATTTTTAGGGAGAAGGAGTTGGGGGGATGACAATGTGGTGGGTGATTCTAGGCTTTAAGGGGGGGGGGGGGAGGAAAAAAACAACAAATTGAGTGGAGAATATATTTAGAGAATGGAGCTCAGCTTAAATGCAATTACAACTTGGCCATTTTCTCTTTGCTTTACCAGTCCAGTTTTGCACAGAAATCGGCCTAGGACTTTGCTGCTTCTTCTTGAGCCAAAAGAATGAAGTTAATCGTTAATCTATAGAGGAAATTGACTTCATTAATTTGGTTGTCCAGTTACTTTATAGTCAGTTAAAATATAGTAAGATGCGCACAGTTTTTGCTGTCATAAAATAGCATGGATATATCGTAGCTTCTATTTTTATTGTGCTCATACTTTAAATATACACTCAGGTTAGGCTATTTCAGTATATAGTTTCTAAACTAGGTACTGTAGAAATCAGGGATTCTTTTTGTAGTTTGAATCTTTCTTAACTATAGCTGAATTTTAGAGGAGTCGTGTCTGCAGTAGTCCTATAAATGAACCAAAACAGGTGTCTGACATTTAAATTCCAGAGCTGTCTTCCAAACAAATGCCTTGACTGTAAGGAGTGGTTTGGGAATAATGGTTAGCCTTGTATAGCTGAAGAACTGTATAGTCAGGGGATTACAAGTACAGGGTGGATACCATCTGCTCTTTTAAGAAAGTTTTCAAACAAAAAATCAGTTTGAGAAAAATAAGAAATGAACAAATGCCTTAATTCTTTCTGAGAAGATTATTTGCTAATTTGTTAGCTGCCTTTTGTGATCAGGGAGGTACCTCCCCAACATCTGTCCTCAGCTTTGAATACAACTGAGAGGGATAACAAGCTGTGAAGAGCTGCAGGAATGTTACTTCGTTGTGGTTAATATGAGTAAGGGTTAAGCAGTGGAGAGGAAGATAAAAAACAGATCAAAACAAGATGAGCCTGTGACAGACATAGATTTGAGATAGAGGTGCAGGCAGACTGATGTTTGTTTTGCAGGCCTTACTGCATTATGGCTCATGGGAGCAATTCTTCACATCTTCAGTGAGAACCTCTTTGAAAATCATTTCAGTGCCAGGCTACTTGTGTACACATGTATTTTTTTTCCAAACTGATGTCAAACATTTGACCCCTGGCAGCTGCATAGAAAAGTGCAATCAGTACTCAAGTGCATATATCGTTTCTATTCTGAGGAATATGCAACAGCTCATCTACAGCTTCTTCAATGTTGCTTCTGTGGGTTTATTGTATTATGCTACTGTGATATTTGATATATTACTGTGGTTGAAGAACAAGAGTATAAATTAGAAATGCCTCTCAGAAATGCATCTGTTCACTCTGGTCTTGTCCTAGAAAAGAAAGAATAGAAATAAATATGAAGTTCTTCAATCTGAGACAGGAGACAAGTCACAGCTTCACATTCTTAGAAATGTTCTGAAAGATGACTTAAAGGGGCTTCTTTCTATTGTGCCTACTCAGAAATAACATTTATAGCCCATATATAGCACAGAACAGCTCATTGAACCGATTTAGAAGAAATGATTATAGCTGATGTATGTCTGGTTAACAATTAGTAATTCCTTTGTGTCCTTGAATATGACAGGTAGTGTTTGTTGTGCTGGAACCTCACTGCAAAACTAGTCTTGACCCAGCATGCTCCTGATGGGCATGACAGGAGTTTGATTGCGATGGTAGAGAAGGAACTTAATTTGATGCAGGCCAGTTAATTCTTTTCAGCAGTTTGTAGATTGCAGTATTGTGAGTGATTAAACAAAATCGATGAGACATCTTCCCCTTGCAGTTGCCTCCTGTTCAGTGTTGGCATAGGAATTGCTGTGATATGCCCAGAGCTTGGTATCTTCTTGCTGCTGGAATGTTTGTGTGAAAACATAGTAGGAGGGAGAGCACTCATGTCTTAAATGAACACTAGATTTTTTTTGGTGTGTGTGTTCTCTGCACCCTTTTGTCTTTTGCTATATGTGGTACTGCAGATACAAGTGCTCTGTTATCATGTACCAGTCCTGTTGGTACTCCCATGGTTTTTGCCATGACTTTTTTTCTTTGATAACTTGATAAGGGTGTGAGGAATATTTTTTTTCAGTCATCTTGGCAGAATTATCGACATCTGAATAGCTGGAATTGGAAGTCTCTGTTTCATTACAAGTCAGGTCTTCTATCAACAGTTTACCTGTGGATGGACCATTACTTGCCATTTGGTGCTTCTGAAATTAAGGGAAATAATGTTGTAACAGATACCCTTCAAGGCTGATTAATGTCTAGCTTGTAGGGCATCTAAAGGAATGAACAAGTAGTTCAATTCCATCCTATTTAGTCGGAGATGTTAACAATTATTGGTCTTGATCCTTGTGCGTCTCTTCCTACCCAAGACACTCTGTGATTACTGCAGATTGTTTAGAGCGCAGGTGTCCAAGTTTTTTGCTTGCCTGGGCTGCACTGAGTGAAGAGGAATTGTCTTGGGCTGCATATAAGATATATAATTAGCGTATACAAGTTAAAAATAACTTCTTTTACTTTTCATAGTTTTAATAAAACATAAAAAAGAGGGCAGCAGAAACATGAAACTACTGGGTTGGATGCGTATGGTGGGTAATGCTCCAGGTTGTGTCCTTTTGTCCCTGAAGAGGACCTCATAAAGCAGTGTGTCTTCCCTCTTTTCCAGTCTAGTAGTCAAAGTTGAAGACAGGCTCTTCTTGCTTTATCAGCTTGACTTCTGTCTTTTTGTCTCCTTGGCATTTTGTTGTTCCTTGAGTGATGCAGCAAACCAGGTTTTATTTAACCTAAACTGGGCTGTGTTGGCTATGTGTGTTCTGTTGTATCTACTCATCAAACTGAAATATATGTTTTTTAGAAGTCTGTCTAAAAAAAATGACCTGTTTACCCGTTTGCTATCTGTGCCCATGAGAATTTTGGATGGTGTCAGTGATCCTCTTCACTCTATAGCTGAGCGCTGTTATAGGGTGAAATGCGGTATAAGGTTTAGGCTGTATACCAGGTATTGACAGCAGTCCTTGAAATATGCAATAATTTGATTAAAAAAATAAAATCATAAGTATTAAAGGCAGTCTGTCCTAATCTACATCATATAATTATTGTAAACATACAGTTTCTTGTGAAAAGACTGTTGTATTGGAATAGTTGTGGGTTTGGTGTAACTTAGAGCATGACTCTGAATGTTTCATGAAATATCTTAGCATGGGAAATGCTGACTCAGGTAGGAAGTAATGTTTACCGTGACTTGATGCGATAGTGGTCGTGTCATATTTTCAATTAGAAGCAAGGCAGAAAAGCAGGTTCAGTGTAACTGCTGCTACTTCTAGTAGTGTAAATATGCCACTTCAGTCTTACAGAAGCTGTATTCAGTGCATTATTGTCTTGCATTACAATACCAAACTGGAATTCCTGTTTCTCTGCCTCTTCACAAAATGCTAATGATGAGCTATTGTAGGAGCAATACATGTTCTCTCGTCATAGGCATGCTTAGTGTCAGGGATTTGATTGTCAGATCATAGTTTGAGTATGTGCGTAGAGCTCATCTGCACTTGTAGAGCCTGCAGCATAAAGAAGCAGATGTATCTCCACAGCCAGATGGAGCATATGCCAAGAGACACGTGTGGAGAGCATAAACAGAAAAGCTGGTGTTGAAACATTATGTTTATAAACCTAAAGCATCTTTTTTATTTTTAATCCAGTTTTCTCCACCTACCCAGCATTGCTTCTTTTCCAGGCTTTGATTAGCAACGTGTTTTTTGAACTGTTATTGCTGTCCCATACAGAATAGCTGTCTAACCTTGGATGCTGTTGTATTTTGGTAGCACTTTTCACTTGGTTCCTAGTTTTTTTTTGTGTTAAGCTGAAGATCTGAGAGCTTTATCTAAATATGCATGGATGCACATATGCAGATGCAGAATTAGATGAAAAAGACCTTCAATTAATTGATCTTATTTCTTTTCTTGATAGTTTTCACACTTAGCTGTATACCTGATGTGTCGTTATCTAGATACGTATTTGGCACGTAATTCAGGCTTCTGTATTTTGCAACTAAAAGCTAAAAATGAAGATGGTGGAAATTGAATGAGGTCCTTCAGAAGTGTGTTTCATTGAAGTGTTTCATAAGAGAAGTTACATGGTAAATTTTAAAAAGGAAGAGAAGAAAATGCTCTCCAGCTGGGTTCCATGGCAAATGAAAACTGATGGCTAACATAGGTTAAGTTTCAAAATCTACATCAGAGATCACAGCTTTCTAAAAGGAAGATAGTTGAGAAGTGATGCCTTGAATGTTGAGTTAAACACACGTTGTTGGTTGTAGGAAGACTGGCAGTGCTCGGTTAGTTTATATCATTTCCCATTCCTTCATATCTGGTAGATGGAGAGCTGCCAGAAGTGGGCAAAACTAATAAAAACCCCAAGGTATGGGGCGAGGAGGTTGAGAAGCTGTGTATAAACACCACTACTCTGAATGTTGTTGTCCTGTGTTGCTATTGTTTGGACCACTTGCTTTGGTCTCCACATAACTTTGACCACACTGTAGCAGCAACTGGTACGCATTTAAAAGAATTAAGAAGCTTCAAAATGGTTTCAGTTGAGTGAGGAAATGGCTTGATAATCTGTTCACCATGCTGAGAAAATGTAGGCATTATTGCACCTGATTTGCTAAACAATTATGCAAATGTAATTATACTGCGTATGTAACATTTTGAATACTTTGAGGCGGCACACAAATGCCTCTGAGGCATCTTCAGTTTCAAGGAGGATTTCTGTATGGTTAAGGACTAAATAACTTTTAGCTTTCCTTAAAAAGACAGAAAATGCATAAAAGCTGAAGTACTTTGGAAGAGAATTGACTGTGAAACTTGCATATCTAAAAGTCTCTTTGTATGATGACTCGAGTCTATTTTTTTTTTTAGTGGAAGTGTCCACTGTAAACCTGTCTTGTAAGCAGGGTGCACTTTGGGGTTTCATTTTCCACAAGAGGTTCAGGAAGAAGCGCATCCCTTGAAACATTTTCAGTACTGCCAATGTGCCAAAAGCTGTGAGCACAGGGACAGAAGATACCTGTGTGTTTTGTGATAGTTCTGTAGGGTTAAAAGAAGCACATTTTGTTTCCATCTTAATACAAAGCTAGAGTGTTTTAGCATAATAATATGTAATTAGCATGCACTGCTCACTGGGTTTCCTTTTCTAAGGTCAGTGATTGAAATCATAGGAGATATCTTAGTGTCAACTGTTATTTGTATTCTTCCTGATGTTATTTGGTTAGTATTTACAGTGAAGTTTGATTTAAAAACAACATATTCTGAAGAATAGCTGTGTTGAGGTGGCATCGGGAAGAATTCTAAGGTGTTTTGGAGCTTTGCAAATAACTCGAGAATATTCAGGGAAGTTCCAATTCTGAGAAAATCATCAACTTCTCGCTCCTCATTAATACTGGAGTTCATGCAGGCAATCGTACAAAGATATAATTATCTTCCTCGTATTAACAAGTTCTTCAAGCTTTGCTGGTCTTATTTATTCTGCAGCCTGTGTGCTGATGCAAGATTTGGAATTTTACACTGACAGTTAGAAGAGCGTATTTTTACTTTGCGATTCTCCAACTGGGGACCATGGCATCTGTTAATCGAGAGTGAATTTGGGCAAGCTGTACTTGCAAAGTAGAGATCCCAGAACATTGCATCTTCTGGAACTACAGTAAGGTTAAAAACTAATCTTTCTGAATATACTCTTGATTTCACTGGACAGTTAAAGTAACCCTGGATTTTGACTTTAAAGCTCACGGGTATAGTGGCTTGATAGTGTCTTCTGCCTCTGAATTAACCACCTTGCAAAAGGGCAGCAGAAATGCCAATGTCTTGATCACTGGTGTTCATCAAATGGTGTTGTAGCAGTCGGGGAGGAGCGTGTTTCCTGTAGGACACTTTGTTACCATTTTCCTTTTGGAGTTCAGTTTCTAATACATTGTGTTTTAGTAATTTTCATGTTTGGACTAAAAGATGCTAACTTCCCAGAAAAATTGGTCTAGGTCTTCAGTCTTTCATATAACCTCCCTGTTGCATACCCCAGTATGTAGGTATGACGAAGAAATTGTAATCATGTGGAGACTGTGGCTTGCTCTGTCACAAAGCCATGTGTTTTGCTAATAGCAGCATGGCTCATCTAGGCTGTAATATTCTCAGCTCATCTGAACAGGGGACTTGCTATTGATTCTTTCAGCTGGTGTGATCTGCTCGGTACCTTTCCTGTATCAGCTGAGCAGATACTTCATTTGTGGCGGTACAGACCTGTGACCTTTTTGCATCCCTACTCCCCTTTCCAGGTTCCTGGTTTGACAATACTAAGTTATCTCAAGTATATCAAGAGTTTGAAATACTTTCTGTTATCCTTTTTACTTTGAAGCTAAAAGGAGAAATAGGACATGAAATGCTTGAAGTAGCAATCTGGCATTATTGCATAGGTCGGTTGACTGTAAGAATCCCACTTCCATTCTTTTTATATCAATGAATTGTAATGAGAGTTAGATTTTTCTTAGCAAGCCACTAAGCAAGTTTAGCAAGCAGAATAGCGAATAATATTTTCACTAAAGAATTTCTGAAAGATCATGAAGTGTATTATGCAGCCGAGTTGTTAGATTGGACAACTTTTCATGCTCCATATGGCTTATCTGCAATGTACTGTTGCTGAAAGGAGGCATTCAGTCTGATGTTGCTGATTTTACGTTTTAACTATTTTATATTTAGGGAAAGGTACACATGGGAGGATATGTGTGTATGTATAGATGCCTTCACTTATTAAGGACTGATAACAACATTTACATGCCATGAAATACAGATGGGCACTCTTTGAACTGTCTTATGGGTAGAATCGTATTCTTACTATTACTTTTGTTTGTTGAAAAGATTATAGAATATGTTTAGTTTGTGAGCTACTGAATAGTTTCTGCTTCTTAAATCTGAACGTAGGTTTGCTTTGTCCTTTGTTTTTAGTAATAAGATTGACTTAGATGGTCAGTTGATTTCTCTTTAATTGAAAATTCTAGTTGAAGGTGCTTTCTGTACTTCAGGTAAAAGGAAAACCTGCTCAGCTGTATATGACTTAATGATCTATTAAGTTGTATAGACAGTGAAACAAAGACAAATGTGTCAGGTATCAGAGCTTGGCTTAGTTTTCTCTGATGAAACAACATTGTCAGTACTTCTGGATTACTGACCATTTTAAGCCCCAAGAAATTCACTTGGGAATGAGCAGTGCCGCTACTTCTGCAGGTCATTTAACTGTGTCGGAAAGCCCACAGCTTACTGAAAGGTTCTCAAAAGTTGTAGGTAGGAGAACAGTGCTTCCTTCATCACTACTCCCATGTACTGTACAATATTCTGGAGTGGATTTTACAGAAGATAAAACTGTTCTTCAGTAATTGCTGGTGGTTTATCTATTTAAAATAACGTTTCACAGCAAAGATGGTTCAAGCTGGAAGTCTGAAAACCTTTTGTATGTGTTATTTTATATAAACGAGAGTTTGAATCCTGAGTGCCATCTTTATCATATCTTGGAGGAATTTGACAGCTAGCTTTTATGTTTGGCAAGCTAAGGATGCGTGTTAAAATTTGCCAGATACTGGAAGTGCTCCAGCATTTGAAACAAGACCTTGTCTTTTCTGAGAGTGGAATATAACAAGGACACTGATAAAATTTCAAGTCATGAGCATTCGGCATCTGTAAATGATAAATACCTTTGCCTAAAACTGAACTTAGAGCATTGCCTAAAGGGCTCTCCCTCTTGTTTTATGGCCCGTCATTCCACACGCTTCTCATTTCTTGTTGGTTTTCTTTTTTTTTTTTTTTTTTTTTTTTTTAAATCACAAAGTAATTCTAAGAATATTTTCCTAACCTAACACGTGGCTAAGGAGTATAACAGTGGTGGCAGAATTTATCAAGATGTGCTCTAAGAGTTTTTGTTATCTGGTCAATTATTTACTTATTTTTTCATCCTGTAATACTGCTACTCATTGAGCACAAGCATGGAAAGCAGCATGTAAGTTAACTCTAAGCTTTGGCTTAGAATATCTCCTTTAGGCTGGGGAGCCCCCCAGGGAGCTTGTTGGGGCCTTGTTCATTAGGAGGTTAAGCTCTCCAAGTTGCTTAGCTGTGCAAATATCCATCATAATCTGTTTTAACCTCATATGCATTGCATTGAAATTTTGAGAGCTCTGCACTGTCTGCTCTATGGCTCGCTCTACTATGCTGTTTTGCTTCATATGTGTACTTGTGGCTATGACTAGAATGCAGCATAGGAAAATGTGAAGTATCTGGTGGGGGTAGTGAAAAGAAATGCATTGGGCTAAGCCTAAGTGGCCTCTTAACTCACAGGAAAGGAAAACAGCTTCATGATGACATCTGCAGATGCTGAAGTAGTTAAAGTTGAGAATATTAATAGAACCTGTGGAAAATCTACAAAATCTGTAAACAGTGCACAAAATCCAGCCCGTATTACTTAAGAAAACAGAAATTAAAGCCTACAGAAATAGTGTTGATCGACTTCCTACACAAAACACTGTTACTAAGATGAGTTACGTGTTTTTCTCTGGCTGCTCACTTACACTACTTGTAAACTTTGGTCCTGCTGTATTTTAGACAGCAGCAGAATTTATACATCTGATATTGCAGGTCAAGCTTGGCATTTGTGGAGCTGTGTCATTACTTGGGAGAAAAGAAACAGAAACGATGCTGCTTCTGAGACTAAAGTGACCTACAGGAAGTTTAGAAACTATAAATAGCTTCCTGTGACTAAAAATACTCCTCATAATAAGGGAGAAACGGTGTATGTAAAGGATGAAGCACAGTGGTATTATTCACAGTGATAGGGGTGAAATATTCTGTGTTATAACAGAAGAAATTCAGCCTAGTTTTTATCTTGTAACAGGGAGCAAATAACAAAGGGATCGTCGTGCTTTCATTGTGACATTTTGCTCCGTGTCAGCTCTGCAGCCATACGTGTAGTTCTCTGCTCTGTGGGAAGGGAGGTGAACTGCCTGAAAGGAATTTGCCCTTTTTTTCCTCTTGCTGATGTTTCACAGAATAAGAATGAAAACTGGGTGGGAGTCTGGGGCTGTGAGTGCCATGTTTTTCTTTTTCCTTTGTGTAGGAATATCTCAGAAAAAAGGTGGGGTTTTTTGAGGAGGATGTTGTTATCAGTGGTGGATTCAGACAGTGGTCTGCAGCTGCCAGAAGGACCAGGCCAGTACTGTTGCCTGCTCGGTATCTGTGGTGCTCAGCCCATGCATTGGTACACCAGCTCATTCCTGCTATGAGCACTGATAACAAGCAGAAGTAAGTTGAAGCATAGACAAGGAGAACTCTCCATCGTTTTAGTGCAGAAGAAAATGGCTTCCTGCAGGCTCAAGCAGAAATCTGAATTGGCTTAATGCTTTTGTCCAGGATCATGCACTTTATGTGGCAGTCACTTGTTAATGTCACCATATCAACTCTACCCATGGAAATTTCAGTGGTTTCCTTAACTTTGGACAAATGACTGTAAGGCATGATCTCTAATTTTCTTCAGAGGTGGAACAAGAGACTCATCCTAAAGAATAAACTATGGCTGAATAGCTCAGTTATCCTTGGTTTCTGTTGGATTTTGTTCATTTCTGAACCTTGGTAGAAAAGACATTAATGCAACTTGGGCTAACACTGCTGGTATCTGTGTTTGATTGGTGTGAGGCTGCAGCTGCACAGTCTTGTGCCTCTGGATCTCATGGTTATTCCCATCACAGGTGGCAGAGTTCTGCTCAGTCCTGTCTGCCCTGCAGAGGCACTATGTGAGTGCGTGATGGTCACGTTGTGAATGAGGAGCCTTTGGAATTTGATGCAGCAGCATCTTCTCCCTCCCTGCTATTGCATGGCAAGTCTCTGGAGCATCAGGAAGCTGTTCGGTTGGTTATTCTTTGATAACCATGGTGTACATGCTTACCAAGGAAGCAGTAATATTTAGAAGTTCTAGTGCTTCTTCCATTACTTCATGCTTAAGGAATACTTACACTTGGATTTATTATTTTTTTTTAAGTGTTTACTCCAACTTTGTACTGCTTCACATCTTTTCCAAGCTCAGATTGGAACAGCAGAAACAGAGCTAGCCACTATTTTTATCTGGAAGGCTTGCCTTTTCTAAAGGAAATAATCTTTTTCATTTCAGTTTTAGTAAAATTTTGGAAATGTTTTTTCTCATGATTTCAGATGAAACACCAAGAAAAACCCAGCTCCAATAGGATCTGCAGAAATTGAGCTGTCATCTTGATTCAGAGTAGCACTGATAGCGACAACCTTTACCCAACTTGTGTAACATTAGTAGACTACAAGAACCCAACCGTGAGGACTTTGAATGAGCTAACATTCCTGCTTCATAATGCACTTTACATTTCATGTCCTCCTACTTTTGCTTTTTAAGGCAGAAAGATATTATTTTCTGAAGTTACAGCAAACACAAGCAAGGTCTTTACAGTTGTGCGAAGGGAGCTGGTGAGGAGCCCAGATGACTACTATCAGCATTCTTGCCCTTTTAACTATATGAGAGCACAGAACAAGCTGCTTGTGCATTTTAACCAATAGCAACACATCCTTCCAGAGCTGGACACAAACCCTGTTATCTTTCCTGTAGAGGAGAACGGTTGCATGTTGTCATTTAACTCTGTCTCGGGTAGCAGTAATCTGTACCTGGCAGTTCTGTTTCTGCTTTCAGAACTGCTGATGACTGGTATTTTGAGCCAGTGTAAGTTTGTGTGACAGAAGATAGTTACGCTGTGGTGGTTGAATATCATCTTTGCTTCCTCGTGGGTCACACCATAAATAGCTATCGTATTTCTGTTCCCTTTGTACTGGCAATTTAAGTAGAATGTGTTGAATTGCAGAGAGAAGCTAATTGGTTGTTGCTTGTTTTGCAAGAAGGTCTCCTGTTTTTTAGATGCTTCTTGCATGGGCAAAATGCAGTGCAATTAAAATGGCTTTGTGCAATGTGTAGGGAAGGTCAGGAGAACACTGCACTGTGTGCTTGAATGTAGCATTTCAGTCTTCCATAACTAGTCCAGCCTTTCTCATACAGCATTTGCCAAGCTCTGCCATTCAAAAAATTATATATATATAAACATAAAACTAATAATTTGGTTTATCTCAATTTTACACAGTGCCACAAAAACAGCCTAAAGCTTCTGGGCCATTCTGCAGTAACTATGTTACCACAGCTGCCAGGAGCATTTGTGTAGTGACTTCACACGTAGCGCAGCGACATTGCTTTGTTTGCTTGGTGCCTTTTAAAAGGATTTCATACCTGCCATGGTTCCTCTCAGCACTTGCTTTGCGTTATTTTTTTTCTGAGTAAAATCAATTCTTTGCTCAGTTAGCTCATCGGGTCTAACATCAAAGCTGCAGAGTGTCAGTCACTGAGGACACAGTGCAGCACATTGGCAAACATGCTGGAACAATTGCCAGTAGTTTTGGATAAGTCTTAGAGGAAGTGGAAAATAATACAGATTAACTCCAAAAGCTACACGTTCCCTTAAATCATCTGGAAAATAAGACTTAACACGAGAAGGCAGTTGGAGTGAGCACTGAGTAGCAACACTTGGAAGTTCATGTTCTTTTTCCCTCTTGTGGTAAGAAAGTTTGTTCTGTATTAGCCTCAACTGCAAGAACTCTCATCTTTTGTCTACAAAAATGTTTGTGTATCGCAGCAGAGAAATTAAACTGTTAGAGGTATTTCTTTCATCTTTGGAGTTTGTGAAATTGCAGTCTGTATTTATCTCAGAAATAATACAGAATTGTAGGATGGTTGGGTTGGAAGGAGCTGTAAGGATCACCCAGCACCTCCCCTGCCCACTCAGGCCACCCAGCCTTGGGTACCTCCAGGGATGGGGCACACACAGCTCTCTGGGCAGCAGTGCCAGGGCCTCACCGCCCTCTGAGTAAGGAATTTCCACCTGACCTATAACCTAAATCACCCTTCTTTTAGTTCAAAGCCGTTCCCCCTTGTGTGTCTTCGCTTGTAAGCTCCTTCAAGTGCTGGAAGGCCAAAGGTATGCAGAGTTATTTACAGTCATTAAAGAAATGACAAAATGTAACTGCAGGGACCACGAAGGGTGAGGTTAGCCCTTGGTGTGGAACTCAGCTCTGTCCCTATGGCCCCATTCCCAGCAGCCGTCCCTGTGCTCCCGTGGGCAGGGCCCGTTATCATGCTGTGCTGTGCTGCGTAGGCTTCGCCTGACTCTGTGAACAGCTGACAGCATTCCTCTTGTTAGTGCAGCCGCGGAGCAGGAAGGTTTCACCGTTCTGTTATGGCACAGTGATAAAGTAGCAGTCTTTTTATGGTTAGGTCCTCGAAGTGACAGTGCGTGTTTCAGCGATAAAGAGACAGAGCTCGGGATATCAGACCCAGACGTATTATCTGTAACAGCACACCGTGCCTTAAATCCTTCCACAATGACAGGAACCCCATCTGGAGTGAAGGTTTCCAGAATCTTAACCGGGAGATACTGAGCATTTTCCTTCCTCATGAGTCAAACGGAGTTAACCCCATTGTTATCGAAAATAAAAATAACTGCTGGCCGAGAGGAAGGATGCCTTTCTGTATTTACTGAGCCCAGTCCTTTGTATTGGAGCTGTGAGCATATTGTAAAAATGCATTACACTCACGTTTTGTTTTATAAAAGGGGCATTAATGAAACTGCCATGCTGCAGTACTTTAAGTTACACTAACCTCTAAGGAACTAGAGACGAGTTCAGCACTGTCTGCTGTGTATTTATTGCAACTTCTTTCTATATAATACCTAAACACAGCTTCTGAATGTCTTGTAGGCTGTGCTGAGCACCCTGTTACGTACCTATTTGAGTTCTATTCAGAGCATTCAGTGGGCTGCAGGGGTTAAGCACAATGCAGATTGCACAGTGTCAACATTTTCCCTACTGATATCAAAGTGTAGAGAAGTGGCAGCCTGGCTTGTCAGGAAGGGCTGGGAGGGGTAGCGGGCTCCGACCTTGAGCGGCCGGCCCTTGTATGGCCACGTCCATATCCGTGCCCAGCGGATTGGCTGGCAGTGTGGGATCAGGGCGCAAGCGGGGCTGGAGGGAGCTCCACCTGTTCCCCATGTGCTGCTGCAGTGGTGGCATTTTTGTGGGAGTTCCAGAGACGGCGTGGGATACCGGGAGCCGGCTGAGAAACCCGAGAGGGAATGACAGCTTGTGGTGACCTGTGATATTAAAGAGTCGCAGAGAACTCAGTTGGGTTTTAGTGCTGCTTAGAAGCTGAAGTAGGGAGTGTTTTGCACATGTATAAATAGTAAGAGAGTTTTGTGAAATTTTTATTGTGCTCGATAGTGCTTGAACAAAAAATGAATGCTTGAAACTAGCCTTTAAAAAAAAGAAGGTTCAGCACGTTGTGGAAGCGCAGCTTCTAGCAGGAAGTGAGTTTCTTTCAGTTGCTGAGAATGTCAACGTGTAGATTTCCATTTTTTAGGATCTTTCAGTGTAAAGTTCATAAAACTTGCATGCCTTGTCAGTGAAAGAAAACACCACCTCCCTGCCCCCGTAGTCCCGCTGCTGCCTTATACATGACTGTTGTGATATGGACCTGTTGCAAAACCTGTATTGCTTTCTTCTTGGAACCTCTCTTTAAAACATTCATGATTTTTCTGTGGGTAGCAATTTAAATCTTACTTTGTTAGAAACAAGAACTTGTCATGAGAATTTTGATTGTGTAGTAGATGAAAAAAAGGACTGCAAACATATCAAATGCATCTTTTAATTGCTCGCTCACAAGAGCTGCAGTTTCACATCCTTTCTCAGTAGCTTGTTCGTGTTGCCTGCATTGTAGACATGCTCTGTTTCTGGGGGATGTTGATTCAAGAGTTCCACCAGAAAACAGGAAGTACCCCACAAAGCGATCACATCAAGTTAGAGTAAAGGAGTCTGAAAAAGCTTATATTTAGCAAACGAAGTCATGTTACAGAGGGATTATGTCATTTCTTTTTATACTTTTTGCACTTCTTGTTACCATGCAGGATGACTGCAGTGCAGGAAAATCCTGCCTTTGTAAGCCAGTGAGACCAAGTGTTACATATATTCATGTAATGCAGTAGCTGCATTCAGATGAAAACTGTTTGCCGTTGTATCACTCGACTTTAAACCGTATGCTTTTTAAAATATAAAGGATGTTAATAGGGATGCTGAAATCAATTTATTAACGATCCAATAAAGACTAAGATGTTTTTTAATTACTAATGAGGACGTTAACTCCTTTGCCATAGGCTAACTGTTGAATGTCTGTCAGGCAACTGTCCTCCATCAGCCGGAGTCTGAAAGCAGTTTGGTGTAGAACACTGGAGAGATGGAATGGTTTTAGGTTAAAACTGGCCATGAGATGGCACCTTGAGAGTCTATGCCTCTGAATGAACCTTTTCTGCTGGTGTACTATGCCACTATTTTGAAAGACTTAGCTTGTCTATTGATTTTTGTATGTGAAAATTTCATGTAGTTTCAGTGGCTCTGAATGATTCGATAGTATACAAAAGATCTTGGCAAGTTAGTATGATCTGTATGTGAATTTTCCAATTGTATTTCAGACCTTAAGAAAGAAAGGCCTTAATGGTTGTGAGAGCCCTGATGCTGACGATTACTTTGAGCACAGTCCACTATCGGAGGACAGATTCAGCAAACTAAATGAAGATAGTGATTTTATTTTCAAGCGAGGCCCTGTAAGTACTTTTATTTTATCTCTACTTTTTATTTGTTGATCCTTTTTATTAACTTCATTATTTAGGCTCTGAACAAGAAGGAACACAGAGGGTGCGACAGCCCGGACCCTGACACTTCATATGTGCTCACGCCACATACAGAAGAAAAATATAAAAAAATTAATGAAGAGTTTGATAATATGATGCGGAATCATAAAATCGCAGTGAGTACTAAAGTATGGTTTGTGCTTCTATTACATGCATGAGAGTTTTCACAGATGTTGCTTACCACTGTAAAGACAAGAGGCTGGATTGGTTTGAAAAGGGAAACGTGTATTTTCTTAAGGTAAAATGAGATATTGATACTCACTCTTGTTATTAGATTTTTTCATAAGGAATAGGAATTGTGTCTCCAACTTGTCAATTAATCACACAGATCTTTTCATGCTGTGTGGATGTGAAGTAATGTTTCTAAACTACAGCATCTTAGCTGCTTTCCCTGATCCTGCCTAAAATATTCTAAAAGAATAGATTTCATTATGGGATATAAAAATCTATGTCACTAAATTGCTTTAGGAAGATATTGTCACCCATCCCATAGTGTGACCAGAGCATCATTTTCCATTTTAATATTATATTAATCAAAAATGAGCCCCATGGACAATCTGCCCTGTAAATACATGTTCTTGTGAGTTTCATATGTGCCCTTTAATTTATGAGTCCAAGGTAAAAAGATTTAGTGAAGTACTCTCAGATGAGAATTGTTGGGCTCTAGAACTCAAGAACTTTGGGGTTTAAGAGTAATGGAATTTTTGCATGTTCTTCTCAGAGGTGTGATGTTCCACCTACAAGAGCAGTCAGCATTGAGTGTTACAGGTGAAGTATCTTCTGAGAAAACTAATATGGGGCTCTGCCACGACCTTTAAATTTTTTAACATTTTCAAGTTGTAGCAATTAAAATAAATGGACTGGCTAGGTTAATCAGCGTAGATCCTGGCGTAAATGAAGAGTGTGTCCCCACATGACTGCAAATAGTGAAAATGATTTAATTGTTCAGAGCAGTAGAACCACCTCTGGGAAAAGAACAGCAAACTGGCAGTCTGACACCCAGACTCCGTTCTTTTTGCAAGTTCTTTATGCTTGAAAGTAGCTAATGTCTTTTCCTTCTTTGTTTTGATGTTTTTGCTACCTAGTGTTTCTGTATTGAAACATTTCAGGCATCATCTCTTAGTATAATAAAGTTAAACTGCTCTCCGTTGATGTTTTGTGGTCATCCCGAGCAGCCTAAGTTTTCTGTGTGGGTGTCAATGTAAATAAAAAAGGGAACATTAATTTTTAGCTTTGTAGTTCTGTATTTATAGTTTAAATTGTATCTGTTGTGGTTCTGTTTCCAGTACTTGCGGATCTTGGATAAGAATGTAGCTTCTTTTATTCTAGTGCACTTATTACTGTTGAAAGATAGAAATGAGGCAGAGTGAAGAGTTCAGTCAAAACCAAATGCGTACCGTAGATGGACAGATGCTGCTGTCCATCTGTATTGTAAGGAGTGGGGGAAGCAATCACTTATAGATTCTGTATTGAGAAAGTTATGGAAAAAATGTTCAAAAATGTTCTTACTGTTAAATTCTAAGCATTGTTTTAAGCATACTTCAGCTATTTTGAGTTTAGTTTGAGTTAATGGAAAGCATGCTATTTAAAAGCATCCTTTTTTAATAGATAATAAACAGTTTCTTGAAGTAGTTTCCGTGAAGACAAGTATCAGTGCAGCTTGTCATTACTTAGATACTGCAAATGATTTGTTAGCATTACATTGCTATGCTTCGTTACTTCTTGCTTCCATCTGTGCCAAAAGATGATAATTATTCTGAGGAATGCTTCAGTATGGAAGCTGTCATTAGTTCTCACTAGTAAGAGGTTTTGCTTTTTGTATAAAATGTATTATGGTCTTTACATTAGTGTAGTTACTGTTGTATTTCAGATGACATCAAATTGTCATTTAGAAGTGCCATTCTAAGTAAATTTTAAGCTGCTTATGACAAAGTACATCTCTTAAATATACTTGCTAGATCATGAGTGTGTGTCATCTTCATCTGACCTCTAATCTATCATCTGTATCAATGAATTCTACTGAATTTTTATTCTTAAACTGTACCTGTCATAGTTTTGTTTGCAGTTAGTGTAAGAGTTGTGAAAGAAAATAGTCCCTTTTGTTTCAGAAACACAACACAGTCAAAGGATAGGAATGAGACAAAGGCCAAACAAGTTAGTCATAACCAAATGAGCACCATAGATGGGCAGGCATTTAAGCTTTTGAGTCAAATAGTTGTTGAATAACAAACATATATACTGTGGAAAAATAGTTGCCTTTTGAATAATGCTGTGAGAATTAGAATAAAAGAAAAAGTAAGAAGGGAAAAATATTGACACAAGAAAATAGATTCAAGCAGGGTTTTGCTGAACACGTCTCAGAAAATGACAGTCAAAGATGGTTGAATTCAAATTACTGAAGTTTGGAAATTTCTGAAGGTTTTACTTTTTTGGTGTGTTGAAAAATGGTTTTAGAGATGAGTAGCAATATTTTTGCAAGATTTAGTAGAAAATGTTATTACTAATTGATCCTTTTTTGTCTTATAACTATTCTATAATGTGCATGTTTACGCTTACATTTGGAAGATGTAACAGTTTGTCAATTTGTCAACATATTTATCTTGTCATGGCTTTGTAATAATCCAAATTAACTGGTGAATTTATTGTATTTCTGAGCTATATGAATATCTTCAGGTTTTTGTATGTGAATTTCCTCTCAGCGTTTTGATAAGTTTATGAGTAATTCTTCTGGAACTGTATTTTTGACATATTATAATTCAACACCAGGCTCTACAACAAATGGATGTTTTCAGATTGTATGATTAATGAATTAGAGTTTCAAAACTAACATAATTAACTCTTAAAATTGTTGGCAAACTTGTAATGTGTATTTTTTATGATGTGCTGTGTTTGAGAATATAGTTAATTCTAACGTTGTCTTCTGTTTTCCTTGCTTCCTTTCCTCCAGCCTGGCTTGCCTGCTCAGAACTTCTCCATGTCGGTTACGGTTCCAGTGTCCAACCCCAACACTTTAACCTACAGTAACCCAGGGAGTTCCCTCGTATCCCCATCACTGGCAGCCAGCTCATCGTTAACAGACACGACCATGCTCTCCCCACCTCAGACCACGCTGCATCGGAACGTATCACCTGGGGCCCCGCAGAGACCACCAAGTACCGGCAATGCTGGTAGGATTTCAGTACTGTTTTCTTGTGCTTTCCCTTTTTCACCCTTTATGATTTTATTAAAAAACAAAACAAAAAGAACAACCCACAATTTCTTTTTCCAATGTTTTTTTTTAGGTGGAATGCTGGGGACAACTGACCTCACAGTGCCAAATGGAGCTGGTACCAGTCCAGTTGGTAAGTGCGGTATCATGCTTATGCTGAAAAATAGTGTCGTGGTTTCAGTTTGCGCACTTATTCAGAAGCAGTTTTTTTTATTTTGATTCCTTTTGGTTAAGGAAGAGCAAAGGACATAGTTATTAAATTGCCTTGTAATTGGTGAGTTTTGTAATTCTTTATCAGACATTTAACCCTCCTGCTTCTTCCACTGCAGTAATAATTTGTGGTTTTTTTACTGCCATTGTTTTAGTCATTTACTGTTCTTGCTTTTTTTTCCCTACAAGTGCGATTACAGCATGCTTGAGAGTTATGCTCCCCCCCCCTTTTTTTTTCCCCTCTATGTAAAATTCTCTATGCTTACTAAACTAGCTGTGTTCTGAAGATCTGGGTCTTTAATGCTGGTTCTGGTGCCTATCAAAATACAGACTATGTCATTTATATTGCTATGTGTATCTTGCTAATTATTTTATTGCTGTTAGACAAAAACAGCTTGGAAAAGAAAAGCAAGGTTCAGTTTTAATTTCTCAGCATTTCTTTCAAATACGAATTAGAGATGTTGCCAAATAATCAGATTCACAATAATTTTTGGTCTTCAGTAATTCATATAATGGCACTTCTTCAGGTAAATAATTCTTGTCTTGCCTAGACAAAATTGAATACTCTGATAGTGGTCAGGCAGCCACTGAATTTTATCATTACAGGTATAAAAAATGAATGATAGCTGACCCACCTTCTTCATATTGCTTACATTCCTTGAGATGTCTTGGTAACTGAGAGCCAATTTTGGAAGTACTTATAGCTGCCTTCAGTAAATGTTCATGGCAAGAAATGAGAGAAGCATTGCTTGACCTTCCAGTATTTGCCCACTGGTTACTTAATAGGGCACATGAGAACAAGTTCTTTGAAGATAAACTCAGCGGACTGGATTTATAAATAAAAAAACTGCAATTATAGGCTGAAGGCCTGAGATTGACTTCCCACTGTTTCTCCATTCTTTGGCTATACACAGAAAATAAATATTTAAGTATGGCTTCCATTGAGTAAGCAGCATTTTACATGGAGAAACTCTGTAGGAAAAACCAATTATTTTTATAAGCTGTGGAGGTCACATGTTAATTTCTGTAGTGTTTCTAGGAGCATTGGAATTTCCACACCAATATACTAAGGAAGGGTGACATTGCCCTGGAACAGGCTGCCCAGGGAGGTTGTGGAGTCTCCTTCTCTGGAGATACTCAAGACCTCTCCAGACTCCTGCCTGTGCAGCCTGCTGGTGGGGCCTGCTTTGCAGGGGGGCTGGACTCGATGGTCTCTAGTGGTCCCTTCCAGCCCCTACAATTCTGTGATTCTCAAGTCGGAGTAAATTTATTATCAAGACACTTTAGTTGCCTTTTTCAAAATCAAACTTTAGTAACAGTGGTTGCAGGTTTAAGATTCTTTCTGCCACTAAGAAAATAAGACAGTTGTCTACAGCACTTGCTATAGAGTACTAAGCGAGGGAAATACCAATTTTCAGTAGCTTGGTGAACATATTTAAAGCAGTAGAAATGCTTTCCTTCTTGCATTTATTAATAGTTTATGTGAAAAGTCAAAATGCATCACTTATCTCCTGCTTTCCAGAACATCACACCCAAAATGTTACACACATACCCACTCATTTCTAGAAAGATTTTCATTTAAATAAGAGTTGTGGCTATATAAGAACAGTGGAAAATCTGGAAGAAGAACCTCTAGCAAAAAGCAGATACCTTGTTAGTACCAAAGTGCTAAATTACAGGGTCTGTAAAGTTGTTGGAGCTCCATGGTCTGCCAGAATGTGGCATGACTTCTTTCAACTACTGTCAGGTGCACAGTTACCTTCTCAGGTGCAAACAAAATTGAGAAAGCGTGCATAAGTAGACTGAGTCTTGGCTGCTGCTTATTAGGAGTATACTTCAAGTTGATATTTGCCAAAAACAGTGGTTCTAGGTTGTTGTTATATTTACTGTATAAGCAAAATGTATTTCATTTTTTTTAGCTCCATTTTTTCCCCCCATTTATACTTGCCAAGAGTGGAGATTTCTCCTATAGATGCACTTTGTGAAAGGTCGTCTTAATTTTTCAGCTCTCTACAGAGATGCCAAAGACCAAGATGTGGTACTCATAGTACATTTCCCGATACTCTCTACAAACAGTTGCTCCAAATGATCTTGGAAATCTTTCCAGCCTCAGTGATTCAATGACTGAAACAAAGGGGAGAACAGCTCTGAGTCACCATTAGGAAGTTTTGAGCGTTTGATTATGCTCTCTTTTAATTGAAAGATGCTTACACGCTTATGTCTCTGGGTGAAAAACAAGTAGAGGTTATCTTGGGAAGTAGTTCATGGTAAAATCTTGCATAAAATGGCTCATTTAATTCACATGAGGAATTTTTTTCCCCTCATATCCTATGCATCTTGATTAGAATAGATGATTTACTTTAACAGTCAATCTGCCGACAACAGTTCTTCTGTGGAAAGTAACTTTTTCTGATGAACAAAAATATCTGTGTTGTAGCGAAGATTGGTAGGTGGCTTTTTATGTTTAGAACAGAAAATTTTGTGATCGCTTTGCATGCAGCTGTCATAACTCTGAGAAATCTGTTGTACATTTTTAGAGGGTTTTTTTTTTTTGAAGTTAACCCACCATATGAAAACTTCAGCAGATCCTTTTCACTTAACTGGCGTATCAATTTTGAGAGAAGGAAAAAGATCCTACATTTTGAGTCTTTGCTTTTGAGCAAAGATTTTTGTTGTTAATTAGGTATTTTGCAGGTAGAATTTTCATGATGGTATTACCAGTAGTCATCACTAACCCTGTTCACTTTATGATGGACATCTAATACGTTTCAAGAGTCCCATGTCCCCAGGCTGTGTACAGTTTGCTGTTTGTTATCAACATTATCTTGGCTTGAACGCATGCTGCATGTCCGTATCATTCTTTCCCAAAGTCTGTCATTTCTGTTAGCCAAAGTGGATTGTCACTTGCTCTGAGTATCCAAATGTGGGGGAGAAATTCTTTGACCTAAAACTAAAAAGACACTTGACGGACTGATCACCTTCATGTTTATCACAGGGATGTTGTCTACCTTACTGTGTTCCAGAAGATTTGGTGGAATTTGCCAGCAGAGTTCAGTGCTATTGAATTTGTCCTATTCTTGATGACTGTAAGAATTGGAATAGCTTAAAATAAGTGCCAGTGTTAGCCCAGTTCTAATTTCTGCTCCCACACCTTTCTTGTGAGGCATTAAACTAAACCATGCAAAATACTGAAGTGACCAGATAGGATTGTGGCCTTTGTTGCCTGGGCTACATGCCTAAGAAACCCTGATACCTTTGAACTATGGTGAGCTTCTGAAGGACTTTCCAGCAATGGATGTTTTTGAAGGAGCTGTTGGAACTGGAGAGCCTTTATAATGCAGGGACATGATATCTTGTTACAAGTGTCTTTGTCAGTGAAGTAGCCCTTCCAGTCAGTAATGTGGTTTGTGAATCCAGTTCATCTGGGAAATTATCTTTCCTTTTACAATTTTGTCATCAGAAGGAGTGGGTAAGATAGAGCCATCCTGAGTACTGACTTTCTCTTCTTTCCAGATCTATCTTATGTAATGTCCTCACTGATCTTCAGATTCTGAGGACACAAAGTAGCTTCAGGTGTATTAAATTTCTTCAGACTACAGCTGAAGAATATAATAGCCTGAACAGCTGTGTCTTGTGAGCTACTGGATCCCTACTGAGACCGAGCCTAGATCATGTGTCATCTTTGATCATGGTGTCATGACACCAGGAAGGATTATGCAGAGGTGCAATTGACAATTTGCTTACACCTGTGAACTGGCTCGTGCTTCCAGGAGAGGATCAAGACAGGGAAGTGTGAAAGGCCATGCCAGCAAAATGGTTCACTTTTAACTCGAGGGCTTGTCTGACTGGGCGACCATTTCTGTGTGTTTGAGGATAAAACAGTCAGACTGACCTTTCACAAGTCTGTTAAGTCAAATGACTGTCCTGCTGCAGTTCTTAAGCATACACCAGAAGGCTTCAATAATAAAACAGCTTCCCATGCATACATTTCTGTTCATGTTTTGCTTACTAAATGAAAGAGCACCCTATGAGAAGCATACAACTAACTGAAAAAAACCCTTGCAGCAGTTTTGCTTTAAATGGGTTTGGTGCTATCAGCCTCTTCCTTAAGGAATCATGTTCTTCTCCCTCTACCTAACACCCAAATTCACCAGTTCATGTGAGGACTGCTCCAAAATTAATGCTTCCTGTTTTATTGACCCACAACGTCAGAGAAAGATGTTGGTGAGATGGCAAAGGAGCTGTGTGACAAAATGGCATCTGACATGGAAGAGGCATGAAGCAAAAGGATGTGATTGAATTCTTCCATGGGGAAAAAATGGCACCCATTGACATTCATCAGCACTTGCTGAGCGTTTGTGGAGACCAGACAGAGTGAATGTAGCAAGGAAGTGGTGGGTGGCGCCTTTCAGCAGTGGCAACAGCAATGCTGGGTCACCTCCACTGGTGCAGATTTTTATAGCATGGTATGCAGGCTCTTGTTCATTGCTGGTGATAACGCACAGCTGCTGGTGGTGACTGTTGAAAAATGGCATATTGTAGCTATTAGCTCTATTGTGTAGTGTTATTGCATTCTTTGTGTCTGTTATTGCTTCCATGGAAGTGACTGGGAGGCATTACTTTTGGAGCATGTCATCTGTGCCAGATAAACAGCTTAGCACTGCTGTGCCCAAGGAAAACAGCTGTAAACCTTGAGCACATTATTACTTTATCTGCTCTACTTCCTCTTCATGTGACAGGTAGTATCTGTCAGAGGTGGTCTTTCACTGGGCAGAGTTCCTCGCTTCTTAACTTGTATTGGAAGCGATGCCAAGTAATGCAAAATGCAGTGGACACTGGTTCTTGCTGTGTAATCTCAATAGTGTTGGCATAATATTTTGCCTTGCTCTGATCTTCAGGGTTACCCGGGTAAATACAAGTCAGTGTTTCACCCTTCTCTAAGGAAGAAGTTGAAGGATGCCTGAAGAACACTGAGAGCAGCCTGTTTACCCTTCCAGCTTGCAGCTTCCAAGCTCTGCTCGAGGAGGACTACTGAGAGTGGACTGCAGCCCTGCTGGTTCGCTGAAGCCATCTCCTTTGCTAGGCACAGATCCTCTTATCAGCACAGAACAAAGTTTGACGCATCCATCATCATCTAATTAGATCAGTTTACAAGATGGGCTGAAATGGGCTTGGAAAAACATGCTGGTAGAAGAAAGCATTTAGATTTTTTTCAGTTGTAGCAAAATGCCCCATCAGCATGTGGTCAGTCCAGCCCCTGAATTACACATGGGTTTTTAAAACTGAAATGTCAGAGTATCATACCATGATTTCTGATTTACTAAGACATAGAAGACAATTCTGGGTGCAGTTTGCCACGTGTATAACAAATCATTAATCTCCCATCTGAATTTAAGTGTTGCGGCAGATCTGTATCAAGTCTCAGCACTGCCATAATGTCAGCTTGCCCAGGATACCGCAGCACCTGGCCTCAGAAGTTCCAAGCAGAGTGTTTTGGGCCTCTGTTCTTTATTGGTTTTGTGTAGATGTATAGAAATCAACAGATTCAGAAAGCAGAACTCTGATTTCATTAACTGTAAACTTGTGCAGTTTGGAAATGACCTAAAAGGCATCTGTCTCATTCCCACTGCTGTGTTTTCTCACGCAGTTGGATAACATTTAGATACAAAGGCAATGTGCTCGTTATAATTTTGTTGCTGCGTTCCGAATAAACAAACATTATCTTGAAGATGACTATTTAAATTCTAAATATTCTTGAAATTTCTCTTTCATTCTTGCATTTAACTTCAGGAAAAAGGAAAATCCAATGGCCTTCCTAAGGCTGAATCTTTTCAAACTTTATTTTTCCCTTCGGTTTTGCTTGCATTTCCTTGACAATACGGTGTGTCTTTTTTTGCTGCATTTTAATATCTAAAGTACTGCCATTAGAAGTATAAATTCTACATGTTTCAAAGTCTGACTGCTGACAATACTTTAATTCTACCCACAGTATTGTCTGAAGGGCTGATCTTTAAAGATCTGTGGAAATAGCTTAATTTCAGCTTCCTTGAAATGCCTTCCCAAAGAACTAAGGAGGAGTTGCAAAATTAGGGTGGCATCAGTGGAGAATTCTGTGTAAAGCTGAAAATGGTGTGAGCTGCAGCTGTAGGCTGTTTGTTGTTTTAATTCCTACTTAAAGCTGTCATATTCAGAAACACAAACTGGGTAGCTACTGCTATCCCCAGCCCAAGTCTCATGTATAAGCACTTTTCTGGTGTTCTGTAGGTGTAGTGGTTCAGCTGTTTGCAAATGTACTTTTCAGTTTACTTCTATTTATGTGACTTTTGTCAGATTACATGATGTCACTTGCATATCTATTTATTTGCTACCATTTTTATTCTTGCTTAATCTGACGTTATTTAACTCCTTGTCCATGGTTGTTTTTCAGAACTATGTGCAGCCATTTAGTTTCTCCAGAGGTGAACCACAAAAAAAGATTAATGGCATCAACCACTGTAATTTATTCCTTGAGTATTAATAAGAACATGGAGTGCTTTCCAGCCACGTGTGTTCATTGTCTCAGCTGATGTGATTTATACAGTGATATATGAGTCTGGCTCGTGTAATTGAATGCTTCATCTTGAGCTGGAGGACTATAAATGAGATTAAGTTGTGTTATGTTTCTGAAGGCAGGGGGTTCAGCTGTTGAATTAGCTGGATTTTAAAACTTAGGCTTAGAAAAGAAAGCTAAGCAAGAAGTGGGCTCATGGACAACGGCCATGCTTATTATCACAGCAGTTCAGTGAAGTGTGAATCTTAACGTTTGTTTAAAATGATTTCTAGAACTGAGAGCTCATCTTTGCATTGCTGTCTGTTTTCCAAGTACGTGTCTTGAAAATGTGCTTGTAGTTGTGTTTAAAAGATCAGTTAAATAAAACTCTTACCATGGAAATAAAAGCAGTAGTCTGAATTTACGCTTGCACAGGGATGTATATTCTGCTTCCATTTTTCAGTTCGGTGTTTTTAAATTTGAAATACCTGTCTTTGGGGACGGTGTATATTGGATATGGTAGATAAAATTCCTGCATGATACAAAATAGTGAGCCGAATTTCTGGGGGTATTACAGTCTCAGTTTGGCGCAGTGCCGAGTTGCATCATCCTGTAATGGTTATCGTTTTCTGGCTCCTGACCTTATTCCAAGAAATGCTGTGCTTTTCCTTATCCCCTCACTCTCAGCTTGTAATTTAATTTTCTTTCTAGATTTTTAACAGCAAAAAAGTGCTTAAAGTCTCATATGAGAAATGAATATTCTGCAGTCTTGCAGCCCCAGCATCTGGTTCTTCAGGTTATGGGTGTGAATACTTCAGTGTTTGCTAAAAAGAAGGAACAGAACCTTTAACAAAATGCTTCTCCCAGGTCAATACCCGCACTGTTGAACACTTCTGCCATTTTTCCCCATTCTTAATACGTATTTTTTCTAAAGGCTTGTTTTCTGTTTTTAAAAAGTGCTCAGCCAATTGACAGAACAAATGCTGGACTCTGCCCTGCTGCTCGAGTGAGACTGCCCAGAGGAGGCAATGGCACAGAGTTTGTTGTTTTTGACAGCACTGTTAAAAGCATGAAATGTTTCTGAAGGATTGGCAGAGCCTTGTAATAAGGGTTGCAGGAAATGACTGTATTGGGTGTGGAAGAAAGACACTGTCCAGATTTAACACATGAGCTACCAAAATACTTGAAAACAGAGGACAGGAAATGGAGTTACAGGCTTGACCGAAATGTGGTACAGAGCTCCATTGTTCCTAAGAGAGTTATTGTTCTGAAGTTTGAAGTGCAATGTGGAGCACCACAGCATTGCATGCAATAGTACTGGCAGCATACTGAGCGATAGCATTCTATTTATTATTAGATTAAAGCACCAACTTTACTTTTTTAGTACCATAAGGTCTCTAAATGCACTGTCACCCTCTATAAAATGGAGGCTGCCGTAACAATGTGTTAGATATAGTTAGATATAAGTGTAGCTGACTTCAAATAATTTCGCTTGCATCTTTTTCCTGATCTGCTTAGCTTCTGCTCAGTCCATTGGGGAGGTTTGCCTTGTGACCTGATGTGGTATGGGCTTTTCATAGCTAATGTGTACTCTCATTTATAATGGATAGGTATCGATGCATCTATTTAATAAAGACGTCCCACAGTTTCAGATACCTCAGAGGTAGCGCAGAACTTCTATTTTTACCGTTTCTTTGTCTGCGTGACCTACCTTTTAAAACATAACATTGGAACTGTCCTGTACTTGTTCTGTATGCTCTTGTGCTTCATTCCTATGTCCTACCACATGAAGCAACCCATACACCTGCCACAGCAATTAGGAAATAAACCAGTTCTGTGTGGATTTGGTTTCTCTGTGTCTGTGGTTGGGTTGTTCTGCTTTTTTTTGCCTGGAGCTCCTGTAAGGCTCTTCTAACCCATGGTGAAAAGGTGCCAATTTTCTCCTACTATTGAGGTGTACACTTAGCTACATTCTGTATTGTCCAGTGTAAGCAAACTTTCCAGCCTCTTTAGCCGAAATTTATTTCTAACCTTGAAGCATCCCAATAAATTCTGTTATTGTCAAAGAACGTAGAAACTTTAACCGTGAAATAAATCTTTGCTGTGGTTATGGAGGAGGAATGCTGACACAAGAAGCTTTTTCTTGCTGCTGTCGTTGTGTCCCTTCTTTTCCTGCCTGGTTTCTGAGTACCATGGTACAATTCTCAGAAAACTGGTTCCCCTGTCTCCCCTAACAGTGCTTCAGGAAAGCCCCTAATTAGAAAAGCTCATCCTTACCCTGTGAGCCTTGAGAAAAAGGAACATATCAGATCATCCATGTATGGTCAGGCATTTGGCACTGTAGAAAATCCACTGAGCAACAAAGCCTGTAATTTGAAATCCTCGCTTGGAAGCTGTGAATGTGCTGCTTAGCGACATGTGAACAAGGATTGCGCTTGCAAACTTCAGCTCAGTACATTCCAACCATTTCGTGTTTCCTTGAAAAATGTTTAGATGTACCTTAGTTTCCAAAAGGCCTCTATAAAACTCAACAGAACATCTTTAGTTCAGTTGGAAATCCTGGCAATAGGTGGATGGTTGGACTAGATGATCTTGGAGGTCTTTTCCAACCTCACAGATTCTGCGGTGCTGTCTTCATATCAGCATAAGGACTTTGTTATTCTTATCTTTGCTTTTTCTACTGCTAAACTTATGAAAGTAATATATGAGGTTCTTCTGATAGCGGGCAGGGAAGAGATGAGGGCTGCATTCAACAGTTCCCCCTGTGTATTAAGAACTGGGGTAACAGAAGAGGCTCCCTTGGTAGCAGCCTGGTGAACTCACCCCTGGGTTCTTGACACAGTTGCGCTTGGTATCACCTTCATTAGATGTTGTGCCAGCCTACTGATAGTTATTGTTCTTCATCCTTGCTATGAAATGCATTAGGAATTTTACTAAAGGAAGTACAATGTGACACTGATATCTTTCTTATTTTAATTGCTTTTAGATTAACATGTATTTAATGTAACAAAATTGGATTGGGCATAGGGGCCTATTCAAATTAGAATAATAATACAAAATTCATGCCAGCATGGCACTACAGGCTATTAGAAGAGAATTTCCCACACAGTGAGCTTTGTGTAATAGACTGCCCCTGAACGGTGACTATAAGGACCGCTTTCAGAACTGGAACATTAGAATAGACACAGTGTTGTTATGAACTGTATTTATGAATGCATGCACATACAACTTTTGTAGCGTGAACTGTAGAGTTCCCTGTTGTAAAATCCTGTCGCTTAACGTTTTTCCTTTGCAGCTGAATAAGGGAGGAGTTTGGGGAGTTACTGCTATAAATCTGGTAAAGTTATTATATGGTAGCAAAAAAAAAAAATTCTGATAAATATGAATATGTTGCTACAGGAGAATGGTGTACTGTGCAGTAAATTGTTTCAGTATTGTGTTGATTTCTTCTGATCTGAGTATAATCTCAAGACTGTGCTGAGCACAGTCAGTTACTGGAGAATGCAGTGTTGAAGTCAGGGCTTGTACATAGGATGGGGCTTGTCTAATTCTCCTTTACCATGTACACTAGGAGTAAAATAAATCACTGGGTGTAAACCACACGTATGTCTGTGCCCAGAGCTTGGAATGAATTTAAATAAAAAGAATTTGTTCTTCTTATCATTACCAAGTATACTAACTGGACAATATATATTACTGCAACTTGAAATTAATTTTATTGTTGAGTGGGTACCGAAATCCTGCAGATCCTAAATGCATTTGAACACTCCATTGTAGAAATGGGGACTTACTCTCAGAGGCAGCAATCTTGTATAGTTGGTGCTCTGTGTGTAGTGGGGGTTGGGATGCAGTGGGGCTGTGTAGAATCTGACATTCTTGAAAGTTCAGCCTAGAGAAAAGGAAGACCAAAACCAACATATGTTGTTAGAAACAGTTTTTGACAACAGCTATTCTCAGCATTTAGTCTGCTTTGCAGTGCCCTTAAGGTAATAACTCTATGCATTGATCTTCTGGGCGCAGTACCTTTTGTTCGGTTACTCTGTACCATTCCTCTTGTGAGAAGTTTATATTGGAAGTTATATGAGAGAAAGATTACGTTAAGTTGTGCACACACCAAGGTTTTCTGTTGCTCCTTCTCTCAAGCTGTGCGTGTCTTAAGGTATGTTTGTTTTGCAGGAAATGGGTTTGTGAATTCTCGAGCTTCACCAAGCCTGCTTGGCACTGCTGGCGGTGGGAATGGCCTAGGCAAAGTCATGCCTACAAAGTCTCCACCTCCACCTGGAGGAGGTAATCTGGGAATGAACAATCGCAAACCAGACCTCCGTGTTGTCATCCCACCCTCCAGCAAGGGTATGATGCCACCACTGGTAAGTTAAACCATTTGTTCTGTAGCTAGTTTTATTTGGGGTCAAAATGACGTGTTTTGCCCACACGCACAGGAAGACACTATCTCATCTGCTTACTGTGCTTACAGTAATAGAAAAGCCTTTTATTTAAAGCGTAAGATAGCAGTCTGACCTAAACATGGTTAAGAGAGCAATCCTAGTGATTTAGATTTGGATTTTGTTTTGATGTCTCACTGACTTGGCACTGAGAACTTTGCTGGTTTGGAGGATGTGGGTTTTAAGAAGGGTTATGCAGTATTCTGTGTAGGATTAGCTCATTTTATTGGTAATACAAACTTTATTAACATGCCCCAAAGCAAATTTGTACCTTTTTTTTGTGGGTTGTAATGCTTGTGGGATATAAAACATAGCTTCAGTTGTAATGATGGTCTGAGAAAAACTCCTGTTCCGTATGAAGTGCAACCTGTGTGGCACAGTGTGCTATGCTGGGTGTCTCATCTTCCATGGAGACATGAAAGGGTAATGAGGATCAGTCTCAGGCCCTATTTGTGTACCTTTTCAATACTATTCAGCTTGGCATGTTGGTAATAATGTTTACACAGCCTGGGTTTAGCATAGCACAAAGTACTGAGTCAGGCATGACACAACCACAGCTCTGAGGGCAGAACAGGACTGTCAGGAACAGTTGCTCTATTCCTCCTTTCATTTGGCTGACCAAATCCTTTCGGTCCTTCACTGTCACGTAGAATTCTTGAACATCAGTAGGGATGTTCTCTCTTGTTCTGTACATGGAAGGACAAACCATAACCAAGAGGAGCGGGATATAAACAACAGGAGTGCTCTCCAAATAATTTGTGTTTGTTTATAAGGTACCACATTTGGACTGGCATTCCTGATGTATAATACAAATTTAATCCAAATAACAAAAGTTATAGTTATGCTTGGAGCAACGGTTCTTAAAGATGAGGGTTTGTTCAGGAATACTGAACTGTGGATTTTAAAGTGAAATCTGTTTTTTAAATAGTTAGAACTAGGTACAAAAAGAGCATCGTGTTGGTGCAGATCTAACGTTAGAAGTGCACAGTGCCCACTTACTGTGCTGGTGTCAGGAATGACACAGAATGCCACATACTTTTTGTCTTTCTGAGGAATTTGGAAGGTGTCGCAGTAGAGCTGCTGCTGCACAGTGATCGTATGTGAGAAATATTTGGTGTCTTTGCTCACTGTGTATTGCATCAGCGCAGCCAGAAACAGCTGTGTTGCATACTTACATGTGATGTCAATGTGTAGTTGTGTTCCTTGTTTTCGTTAATTTTTCTGCTTTAGTTTTGCCAAGATATGTTTGGAGTACAGTATTTCTTATTAAGCAGCCTGCGTTACGTGACGTACTGCCCAGCAGTATTATTCAGAGTCAGGAGGCAAATTTGCATTATTAATTGAAATGAGTAACAATGTAAAGCACAAACGTGACTTTTTCTTTCGTCTCTGAAAGCAATGCTATTGTTAGTAACTGTGTTATCCCTCTTGTTTGCTGAGTACAGACGGAGGAGGATGAATTGGAGTTGGTGAGTCTGGGCTCCTGTTTGATGAGACACAGCAAGACAGCAACTTTTTACTACAGTTCTGTTTAACTGTAGTTTCATTACATGTTTTAAATAATTCCAGTGTTCCCTTGGTAGCAGATTGTAATACGATTGTTTATCAGACTTCAAAACGGACCAATTCAAGTTGAATTCACATCCAAAGTTGAGCACTTTCCATTTGTAAATTTTTTTTTTCCTGAAACGATTTCTGTTTTTCTTGGAGGGAACATTGGAAAAGAGCCTTACAGAGTAACTGTCCATGTGTGCAGCATGTTTGATGTGCTTTGTTTTATGAGACATAAACAACCACTTATCCCCTAAATTATTGCGATATTTTTAGAAGGTGGCTTCACTCCTGACGCTCTTCAGATAGTCACACCAGCGTGCCGTGTATTGCTTGTTTCATGGGGATGATATCACTGCTGATGAGGTCACCTTTTTGAGTTGAGCATTATTTCATCCTGTGTGAGATTATCAAACCACAGGGGTGTTCCCTGTTTACCAAAAGGAATGGAGAATTGCAAAACGTATCATTCTACCTTTTTTCCAGTGGAACGATACTTTGGTTTCGAAAGGAAACTCCTGGGATTGGTGTTTTTCTATTTTTTTCCCCCAAAGTTTTCAACATTTGGCATTCTGTCTGGAAAAGAACGTAAGGCCACAATAATCCAGAACTTATTTTTAGAGCAATTTGCAAATTGTTCAGCGGCACAAACCGTGCAGGAGGGGCTGCATCACAGTGCAGTCCTAAAGATCCACCAGGACCCGCATAGTGCGTGACTTGATCTGGTTTCCAACATGGACCTGTTGCTAACAGGAGGCTCTAATTGCATGAAAGCATGGAAAACGTAGTGACGTAGATACGTTCCTTAATATCTGCATGCTTTTGACTGATTTTTACCCTAGCAATAGATATACAGAAGTAGGGGAAATGTGTTTTTGAAATCCAGTGTGATAGTTGATAAGTTCATTGGGCTGCCTTGCTAGCAGAGCAGTTCCTCACCATCTTCTCACCTTTGTGAGGAGTGTCAGTTTCCAGTGCAAGAGAAAGAGAGAAAGAGTTTAATTCAACATAGGAACACTTCATCAAAATAGTATTGCATAAATGTCAGAAATCGGAATTGTGCAAAAGCAACTGAATTAAGACATTCTCCTGCTAGAACTGCTGCACCCCTTGCGATGTGAAACGAGGCACTCTGAGGAGGGCTGCTGTTCGGATGCTGCATGGAGAGCGGGCCCTCTAGCGGCTGTGCCGAGGGCTGCTGGGTGGGGGGGGGCACAGAGGAGAAGCAGAATTGCTTTCCTTGCAAGCTCTTGGCAGTCTGTAGAGCACCTGTAAGGGGATCACTCTTATTGTGCTCCTTTCTGATGCCGATGTAGTGCCAGACAACAGTTCTGCATCGCAGCTGTGAGCACGTATTTGGTCTGCTTGGAAACGAACATGGAACATGGAAAGCAGAGAGTGTGGTAGTGTAGGGTGAAGCAGAGGTATCCAGCTCTGCCTGTCCCCCTGTCCTGTGCACAGCTTAAGCAATGGGCTGACTCTCCAATAGCAACTAGTGCTGGATACATCCAGATACATCTCAGTGCTTTTGTGCGGTGGAGTAATTCAGAAATAAACCACCTCAGAAAACCACCTTTATTATCCACCCAAAAAAGCAAAAAATCCCATGGGGAAATCCTTTGGCCTGGATTGTTTCCCAGTGTACTCCTCTAACTTTTCCATTATGCAGTAATCCCAACTTTATAGGCTGCCGGCCAAGAAAGCTTTGCAAAAAGGTCAATTCCTGACAGACAAAAATCTGCTCTAATAACGTATCTTAAGGCCAGATAAACTCAGTCTAGCAGAGATTTTCAGAAGTCCCTGAGTGATTTAGAAGGATAAATTGCACAGAAAATTGGTGGGGCTCACTTTGTGGTTTGAGGGCTTTGAAACCTGGGAAGTGGACCTGGAAACCGGGGGCTGCTGGGCTCGTGGCCCTCCTGCAGTGCTGGGGCTGGGCACAGCATGGCAGCCACTGCATTTAGTATGGTAGCTGCAGTGTACTGTCTAAAGCTGGGAAGTGAAACACTACCAAAGAGACAAAAATCCCACTATTGCTGCTGCAGATACATTTTTTTTTTTTAGGGATACAGGAGGGATTGCCTTAAAAATGTATGAAGCAATGTGAACTCCAGCTCCCTTAATGGGGAATGCTTGTTTGAGAATGTGGAAATATGGAGTGCAAGGAAAGGGAAGTTAGGTGTTATGTCAGTAAAATGAAGCATCTCTTGCTTAAAAAGAAACCCCGCAGCACTGCATCCACTGAGAGCTGTATGTCTGTGACAGAGCACTTTGCTGTCTGCTGGCACTCAGCACAATATTTAATGTAAGGTTTTCTAAACAGCAAATTCTGTTGAAGAGCTTAATGTGAGTGATATGTTTGCTGCAGATGTTCACTCCAGTATATGGCAAAGAAAGACTGCTCACGCCTACAGCGAGAACAGATAATGTGAGACTGTGGAGTACGGCTGTTTTTCCTGTCAGAAAGCACAGTTGTTCTGCATTAACTCAAATGTCATTTGCTCTGAAACGTATCTGCACTGTAACAGATGCTTCACCGGTTTCTCGGGAGCCATGGGAACAACAGGACTGTGTCCTGGCCAAGGTCTTATCAGCAGAACTGTGCACCATCACTGCGTTCCTGTCAGGCAGGTGCAGTCAGCGCAGAGTCAGAGCTGGTGGCTGAGATGTGACAGTCAGATCAACAGCTGGAAAGTGGGGTCTGTTCCCTAATGGAGCTGCACCTCACCTTCTGTGTTAGATCCTCTTTCAAAATAAGGCTTGTAGCCCCTTCAGTCACTTAAGAACTTCTGAGAATTGTTGTATGTATCCCTAAGAAATTGCTTTAAGTTCTTGTCCTCCATGAGATGAACACAATGTGCACGCTCAGGAGGGGACCAGCGAGTCTTACCTTTTAATTTCTGTTTGCTGAGATCATTTGTGGTTGAGTCTTGAAATGTTGAGGTTCGTTTAGAAAATCCATCCCGACTAAAGCTATGTGCTGCTAATTAAAATACAAAGCTAAGTGACACGTTTTATCTGAGTGCTGTTTGTCTGTTAGCACGTAAGTTTCTGTTGCTCTGACTGCTATCACAAGGCGTGCTGTTATTTCTCATCGTTTCTAGAACACCCAAAGGATAAGTAGTTCTCAGTCCACGCAGCCCCTCGCTACCCCTGTGGTGTCTGTGACAACTCCCAGCTTGCCGCCGCAGGGACTCGTGTACTCGGCCATGCCCACTGCCTACAACACTGGTAAGCATTGTGCGTGCCGCGGTTCCTCAGACACACCAGGTTTTGTGATTCATAAGCCCAGAAAAATTTGCATTTCTGTGACACTTGGCTTTATTTTGCTGCTCAATTGAAATGAAGGCTTTTATTCATCCAAAAATGAGCTTTACTGAATGCAAAATGTGTAAATGTTGGGACTTACAGGCGGAAGAAGCTTTCAGTCAAGTTGTGCACAGCTGAATGCAGGCAGAGACGCAATGAAAGCGTTGCCTTGTCGCTGTGGTGTTCTCGCTGTCCATCTGTGAGGTGACAACCTCCCACTGACACAGTGCTGGTACCGAGCCTTGCACTCTGCTGAGCTCCTGTGGCACCAGGGAGCTGGATTCAGGGAGGGCTTCCAGTTCACCAAAAGCAGGACGGCCCCTTCCTCTTTGGCTGTGATCTCCAGAGCGAGGCAGGGAGGTGGTGGTGGGCACAGTCGGCGTTTCATCGCTGGGAGTGTCTGAAGGACATTAAAGCTGCTTTTTTATGTCATTCAGATAATTGGGTAACGTTCAGAATGTAGCTCAGACTGTGGTGCCTCTGCTTGGTCTCCACACCAGCAGAGTTCACTCAGAGCCTGCTGTGTTTGTCACAGAGCCTGTATGCGACAGGGAAAGGAGTTTTTGGTAACCTTGATAGGCCTGATGGTCTCTGATGGTCTGTGATGTGTTAATTTCCAGATGCACTTGCAGAGAAACTGCATTGTTTCTCTGTGTAAGATTTTAGGTCTGAACTAAGTTAGCTGTTGCTTAAAAGCAAGCAGGAAAGCAAAGGAAATAGTTGCCCAGTGTGCTGTTCTGTTCAGGTGAAATCGAGTTAGGACATTCAAATGTAAATGCTGTAATATCTGTTAGAACAGGAATTTCTGACCTGGGCAGCATTGCGTTGGCCATAGTACCATTGAAGTCTTACTTGGTAGGCTTTCAGTTATTTATTAAATGTACGCCAAGCAGAATTCAAGTCCAGTTGTATTGAATACTCTGCCAATAAGTCTATAGATGTGTTTCTTTGGTGACATTGTTTTATGCAAGAAAACTTCTGTAAGGAGATTTCTGGTGGTAAGTGTGTGAGCCTCCTCCTGGGCTGAGATTTGAGGCAGCCTGTAGTGCATGCTGAGCTCTGAACCCAAAGAACAGACAAGGCGGTGTGTGACGTGTTACAATTTAAGCCATTTTTTAGAACACGGCAGTGCTCTTTTTGAGAGGGCACATGTGCCGTTGTTTCGGGGCTGTCTCATGTCCTGTGGGCAGCGGGAGCTCAGGCTGAGCTGCTGGTACCCGAGCTCTTCCCTTTTGTCTTTCCTTCTTTGTGCCTCCTGTCAGGAGGCTCTGCTGGGCAGAAAAGCCCAAGAGGGCAGAGCAGGAAGCAAAGCATGGCCTTGTGCAAAGGTCAGGGCAAATCCAGAGCAACTTTATTGCGTGTATGTAGAAAGTAGCAAGAAGTCGAGTTAAACAAAGGCTTTTTGTGTTTGTTTTCTGCAAGGATGGGCACCATCAGGAGTCTGTTCTGAGAGGGAGCAGAACAGTGCCAGCCCTTCAGAATCACTTTCCTGACAAAAGACTTTAAAGGTCTTCAGGATGTTTTGTTAGTTTTACCTGCAGCCATCTGTCAGCTCAACAACTGGGTCTGTTTTGGTCTCATTTACCCTACCTACAACTACCAGTGTGCCCATTAGTCGCTGTTAGGACTCTTTCTGCATTGGTTTGCCTTAGAGGCACTGCTGTGCACCCACTGCATGCAGGGGTTTGGTTTGCACGGGGACTGTTCAGTCAGCAGTGTAGTAAAGGTTTCTGCTGCAGGAGCACCCGCATGAGTGAGACGTGTGCAGGTGGTTGCTGCCCTGAGGGGTGAGGGCTGGCGTGGCCAATGAACAGGATGGGGCTGCAATAACAGTGCACTGAGTGAAGAAATGTGCTTAGCTTCTTGTTTAAGATTAAAAACTGCAGCATGAATATACTGGGCATGTTGACCTGGTCATGATTCCTGCTACAAAGACTGTCCATACGCTTTGTTTAATTGCTGATCCCAGTAAGCCAGCAGTTCCTGTGCCCGCTCAGAGGACGGCAGTTGTTTTCCTGCCTCCAGCAGTTGTGCTGTTCCCTCTGTGCTGTGTGATGGTCAGAGGCAGCACCGTGTGGCAGGAAGCGGAGCGGTGCTGAGCATGAAGGGCTGTGGGGGGCTGAGCGCTGTGTCCTTGGAGCAGCACACAATGAACGTGGTGTCCCACACTGCAGCCGGGTGCTGCTACTGCTAGGAAACATCTACAAACCAGCCCCCTGCCTTTGGGTAATGCTGTGTTTTGCTGTTAGTGTTTCTCAGGTACTTTGAGATTGTCTCTATTAGACAGAGCCTTTCAGGGGTCTTAAGAAAAAGAAATTTGACTTTGAACCAAAATAGTTGCCTGGCTTATGTCCACGTGTTGCTGATTGTCACGGCTCTGGTAGCTCTGTGGTTTGAGTCCATGTCCTCGTCATTGGAGGGCTGGATTATTTTTGTCATGCAAATCTCAGATTACTGCAGGGTACCAATTCCAGCTGAGAAGAAACAAAAAGGCATCATAGGTAGCACAGTGTGCTGGGCTGCAGCCAGGACTGCCAGTGTCCTCATGGAGATTCATGCAGTGCTGTCCATGCATCTCTGAGCAGCGCAGCTGCTGGCCTCCCTCTGTGGGGCAACAAGAGGGAAATCCTGACATGTTGAACACAGAACGAGTCGGTGTGTGGGCAGGGGGAGACCGAGAGAGATGGACTGTGATGGTTTTGGCATTTTAGGCCGATGCCAGGACAGCAATCCTGCAGTCCTACTGGAGGGAATGTGTGGTTACCCTGCAGGTGATGTACGTTTGGCTCCCAGCTTTTGGTCTTACCCTCTCGATGCCAGGAATTATTTTAAGGAAGCGATGTTACATGATAAGTAAAAGCAGACAAGTATTTGCAGCTTCGCTTTTGAACCTGAAAGAAAAGCAGAGGGTGGTGATGGTAAAATGAAAATAACTCCCCGTGTGCAAATGAGAAGTGAGAACTGTCTGAGCGTTACAGCCTGACACTGACTGGTGATCAGGAACGTGTTGGTTTTCCTATTATTCCTTTAAGTAAGTTGTATTCCTAAGTAATGCCTTTCTTTTAAAATGAGTTCATTAGGTACAGAGATGCTGCAGTGCCTTTGCTCACAGCACCCCTTTGGGCCACCTGCCTTTAGGTGCTCTGGGCAGAAAGCCTTTATGTTTGTCTCTGTCTGTCTGACATATGCTCGTATGTGTTTATATATGTAAGTATATATAAATAAATCTGTTAATGTACTTCTTTGTTCTTCCCTCAGATTACTCCTTGACTAGTGCAGACCTGTCTGCCCTGCAGGGATTTAACTCCCCAGGAATGCTGTCTTTAGGGCAGGTATCTGCCTGGCAGCAGCACCATCTCGGTCCAGCAACCCTCAGCTCTCTCGTGTAAGTAGATTTGTAGTAGTTCAGTACTGCATGGCGGGGAGCTTCAAGGTGAATAATCTGCACTGGGAAATACATAACACAAAACCATTTTGCTTTTTTTTTTCTGCTGCCAATGGTACATTGCTTTTCCAGTCGGCCCGTGGGCTGCAGGAGTTCTGAGCCTGTGTTGTATCCTCTGCGGCCCCTTCACTCAGTCCTGAAGCTGAGGGGCTGCACCCCTGCATGCCCACCTCCTTGCTGAAGTCACCAACACGATTAACTTCAATGGCAAACCATTGCTGTTTGTGCTTAATGTCCATAGAAGTACTTAGGTATTTAATTGATGTTTCTAATTGATGTTTCTTTCTCCTTAGTAAGTGGCCTTTATTTACATGCGTGTTTCAAGGATGTCGAACTACACGGCAGCACCGTGCAGCAGATGCATGAACTGCCGCTTTCTTTTCCTCTCTCACGTTTTCTTATTTCTTCCTTTTGGTTTTCTTTCCCCCAGTACTGGCAGCCAGCTATCTCAGGGTTCAAATTTATCCATTAACACCAACCAAAACATCAACATCAAATCAGAACCCATTTCACCTCCCCGGGACCGCGTCACTCCCTCTGGGTTCCCGCAGCAGCCCCCGCAGCAGCCGCAGCCCCCGCAGCCCCCACAGCAGCCGCCGCAGCGCCAGGAGTTGGGCCGCTCTCCTGTCGACAGCCTCAGCAGCTCCAGCAGCTCCTACGACGGCAGCGACCGGGAGGACCCACGGAGCGATTTCCACTCTCCCGTGGTGCTGGGAAGGCCACCAAATTCAGAAGATAGGGAGAGTCCGTCAGTAAAACGAATGAGGATGGACACGTGGGTGACATAAACTTGCGGTGTTGCCTCTTCAGTTTTGTGCTCTCAAAATGAACTGTCCTGACATATCTAAATTTATAAATAAGGACATGAAATAAGTATATTTATATGTATATACATACGTGCATATATATATCTTCACATGCATATATATGTGCTAGTGTGTGTAGCATACACAGAATCATCAGGCACTTATTACAAACTTCTTGTATAGCTGCAGATGTCCCATGGTAAAACGTAACAGAACAATCCTATAGGTATTGATCTAGTCTGGCACTTACCTGGACTTGTTGTTTTAATAATATAACCTGTTTTGCAAAGAAACATTGTACCCGTATTATAATCCTACCACACTAGATTGCAGAAACCAAGAGGGCTCGCCTGTAGTAACGTCCCTGTGTGTTTTATTAAAGCTGTATGGTTACTCGTAGTTAAGAAATAATGCTTTGTAGCAGCAGAGCAGTAGAAAAGCAGGAAGAAGAAAGCAATACTGTACATAAAATGACCTTTATATTACCCCACCTGGCATGGGTCTCTATTGCAGAGGGTGCATGGAGAAGGGCTGATGCTAGAGAAAATAAAAAAAACAAAAACCCTGTTTTGCACGTGCAAAAAAAAAATAAAAGAATAGTATTGGGTCAAAGAAGTGATTTTTTTAACGAGTGAGAGAAAGGCAGACATAGAGAACTCGCATGAAATATTCAGAAGATATTAGCCTAGGAAATAGAGCATTAACAAAGTAAAAGTAATATATTAAGTTATAATTGGGATATGTTGGACAAATTTGTTTTTACGTTCGTACCTTTGAGAAATATAGAAGCGGATTTTAGCTCGTGTATATTTTATATTAAAGAAAACAATACCCGAATGAATTGAAGACTATATATAAAGTTATATACAGTACTTTTGAACACATTCTGCTATGAATTATTTATATAAGCCAAAGCTGTACGTTGTAGCTTTTTTGTAGAGTATAGTTTTATCTTATTTTGACTTTCTAGTTTTTGCTTTCAGAGATGAAAAGGAAAAACTTGCAGGCGGAACCTTGGGGGAAAAATAAGCCATGAACACTTCTATGTAAATTGAAATTTGAGCCAAACTCGTCGTGTATATAGCATCTTAAAGATATGATCACCTTGGTGTAAGTACCTCTGTATTGTACGGTCACCAGATATAAAAGTCTATTTTTGTGGATTGACGCCGACTTGAGAAAGGCGAGGTCCTTATTAAGTAGAGTATTCACTGTTTAATATTTACTATTTTGTTAAATATACTGTACTTTCTTTGGATTTTAATTATTATTAATATTATTATCCAGATTTTTCAGAGGGTGTATAAAGGGGTTGTCCCCCTCACTGGTGGTGAATGTGTGCCGTTCAATTGTAATCTCTGTGCTGTATGGTTAAGCTTCATTATACATTTTATATATATGTATATAAATAGCAAAGTGGCAAAAAACAAACAAACAAACCCGGCGTTAAGTTCATCCTGCATAAATATAACACATCTGCTACAACGCATCTGAAGGCATCAGTTTAAAACTGCCTCTTCTGAGGAGGAAACAAACAAACAAACGCGGTGGAAAAAGCTTGACCTGATTTGTCCTGCTAGGGAAATAAAGAACACATATCAGATGAGCACAAAGGGCTCCTGAGGTGGTAAATGGTTTGGGATAAGGCCAAAGCTTCAGAGGGAGACGTGCAGAGCTCTTTGCTGCTCCGAGACAGAGCGTGGAGCTGCGGGAAGGGGAAGGGAAGGGCAGCCAGAGCTGGGAGCAACACCCACCTGCGGGGGAACCAGCTCCGTGCAGCCTTCCAGCTCTGTGGGCAGCTGGTGCCGCTCCGGGCTCCATGCAGATCCCCTTCCTTCCCCTTTCATGCTGGGAACCAAATGACGTAGATCTCAATGAATTCGCTGCTGCTGGTGGTTCTGGGGAAGGAAAAAAAAAAAGCCAGCAGTGCTATTTTGTTACCGAACCCCCATAAAGTGACCCCTGATATTTATAAAAGCTTTGTGCCAGATTTTTTTTAAAGTAATTAACGGATATTTTAACCAAGGGGTGCGAGAAACAAAAATCCCTCGTGTTCCCACAGCGGCAGCTCCAGCTACTTTCGTGGCTGCTGGCTGTAAGGTGAGAGTGGAGATGGGAGCTGCTGCCTGCGGCTCTGCAGCCATCCCTGAACACCTGCAGCCTCAGTGGCTCCATTGCCCAGCTGTGACGTCCTGCAGTCCCGGCTGTGGCAGCCTGGAGGGCAAGGAGAGTTTTGTCCCAGCAGCTCATTGATTTCACAGGTGTCCGAACTCAGTTACCACTGCGGAGATCCCTTTAATGCTTGGAAAAGCTATGTGGTTTTCTTCATTATTTATGCACATATATGAACTTTGCTGTACATCTGAGTGGGAGTTCTGCATTCACATTTACTGTCTATTTTCTTGTGTGCCTTACGAGATGGCTTTGCTGACTGTATCTCAATAGTCTTTATTTCTATGCAGGTTTGTAAACAGTACTATTACTGTTTTCTTAAAGAAAAAAGCTACATAAGGGTTAGAGTTTGTATCGAAATCGCACCTCTGAATTAAAAACCCGACACGTTTGTTCCTAGGAACCGCAGGGGGGCTGTTGTGGTGCTGCCCGGCGCCCCATCCCGTCCCACACACCCGGCAGGAGATGCTGGCCATGTTCCCTCCCAGCGGGAGAACCTCCCGCCCCTGAATAAATGGGAGTCCTGGTTTGTAATAACAGGTAACTTAACTTTGGAACAGACTTTTTTTAGCAATTGTAAAGATGTTTTGTAACGAGACAAAGACGCAGCACAGATATTTCAACCGCTGACAAATACTTTTTTTAACTAAGTAAATATATTGAAGTTTCAAGTGAATCCAATCCTGGTTTGAACCCATTGAGGCCTGAGCGACTTCAGATTTCTATCTGTCTATTTATCTCCTGTTGTGACCAATCGATCACCTCCATCTCCCAGCTCTCACTTTAGTAGTTACAAATTCACACTTGTTTCAAAGTCCCCGGTCAGGGATTTGTCCCAACGCTTCAGCCTTTGCTTTCACTCCGAGGACACTAAGAGCATCCCAACCTTGAATTGCTGTGCGCACAAGAAATACATAGTAAATAAGGAACATAACAACTCCTAACAGCCCATCGTGGGAAGAAGTTAAATTCGAATGTGAAAGAAAGACTTCAATGTAAACGTTTAAATCTTAGTAGAAACTTTCTTCACTTTGCTGTGCAAGAGAACACTGCTTTGCTATATTTAAAATGGCTTTTTTAAAAGAGATTTATGTATTTGGTAAATGTTTGTAGTCAACAGTTCACAAAGAAGCTGTTCACGGTTTAATGATGATAAGCCGTTTGGCGGCACAAGCTGGACTTTGTTGCCATCCTTGAGACGAATCTTTTAAGAAAAAAATAAGTTAATCTCGATTTTTTCCCTGAATGTGTTGTTTTTTCTTCAATATACAATAAATATTCTAGTGAACTTTTTATCAAATGGTTAAGAAAAATGCTAGAGGTTGTTGTAAAATATTTGTATCCTGCATTCACTAAAGTAAAGATACTGGCTTTTACTGTGTACTCCAGCCTCTGTCGTATTTGCAGAGCACAACCCCTGTCTGCTCCGTGCCCTCCTGCTCCCCCTGCAGCACCCCAAACCCTCACCACGTTCGGTCCTGAGGTACCACTTCCAAGCCGTACCCACAGCTCCTTTATTTATTTGGACACTCAAGAACGGAAGCACTCTAAGATTATAAAGCACTTACAGAGAAGAACAGCAGAAGGCAACGATGCACTCACCTGCCCCTCCGCTGGCACTCCCTGCTGCTGCAGCTCTGCCGTGCTCCGCATCCCGCCGCCCCTCTGCAGCTCCACCCGGGCTCTGCTGTGTGCTGAGAGCAGCAAAAGGTCACAGCGCTGCTGCCCGACCTCTGCAGAACAAAGGCTTAGGCACAAAACAAACGTGATGGCACAACACGCTGCCAGCGCTTCAACGCTGCAGTGCTCCGTGATGCTGCGAGGCACATAATGCAACACACCAAGAAACCACCACGAGCCAGACAACAGCAAAACAAACACCCAACACACAGTCTGGGGTGGGTAAGTGCCCCTTGTGCTTTTATTTCATCTCACCTCATTTAAAGGTAACCACCCCCCTCCTCCCACCCCCAAGGGATACTTGTCCTTCACAGAAGAAAACACAAGCTTTTTTTTCCCCCATTACAAGATACTTCAGGTTCCCCATCCACAACTTGGGTTTGCTCAGGAAAGCCTGAGCACTGTTTAAGGCTGCGGGAGCCCCGGGTTACAGTGTAACACCGCAGGGCTCTGCTCCTTTCCCCCACACCTTTTGTGCCATGCAGGAGATGCCGTCAGGCCGCTCCTCTCACCCACCTCCTCCTTCACTCCTGCTCAGTTTTAGGCAGCATCAGAAAGGATTGAAAAACAAAAAAAACAAACAAAAAAACCCCAACAACACAAAAAACAACCAACAAAACCCAAACCAAGTTGCATGTGGTGACGCATGGCCACAGACATGAGGTCCAGCATCACAACCCAACACTGCAGCCAGGCCCCTTGCTGGGACCCTCTGCAGCCCCCAGGCAGCAGTGCTCTCTGCTGCAAGGCCCGCAGCAGGCAGGCACTGCTCCAGCAGCTCAGGTCTGACCTCCGCAGCTTTGCCACAAATGGATTCTGTGCTTTTTCTCTGCAGGCTTCTTGTTGAGCCTGCTGAGAACACAGCAAATGGTGGGGAGGCAGCACAGGGCAAAGATGAACTGCCTCTGTGTGTGCTGCCCACCAGCTCTGCCTCCTCCGCAGGAGAGCTCAGCCCTGTGCAAACAGCCCGAGGCTCACCATGAGCACACACAACCAGCTGGCTGCTGCTGGGTTATGGCCTTCGTCCCCCCCTGGGGGTTTCATGCCTCAGCATTCAGCTCCAGGCGAGTTCACCTCTGTCTGCAGTCCCTGAATTTGTTGAATGCAAAGTTTTGAGGACAATTCTCTGCAGCAAAACTCCCCCAAATCCTCACTGCTCCTCACTTCCAGCACGTAGTGTTCACTGACAGCACACGGATCAGGCTTACAGACAGCTCAGCCACACAAACCTCCATCCATCCCTATTTACTCAGAGCAGACAGGCCTGTTCAGCACACAGCAGCTTCCCTGTCCCCATCTAGAAAGGATCTGATACACCACCTTTCTGTGACTACCTGACACAACTTTGAGCTTCTTTGCTGGTCTTTGTAGCCAAACTCAGCAGCACCACAAACAAGGAAACCCAAGTCCATGACTGCAATGTGACGTCTGAGATGCACCACTATGGATTTAAGGCAAAGGCAGGTGACAGCTGGACTTCCCCACACCAAATAAACCATTGAGAAGAGCACACCATCGCACACACCTAACTCTGTTCTCACCATCTCCTGCCAACACTGCGGCCATCTGCTGTCAGCCCGCTGTAGCTCTGGCCCAGCAGAACCCTGACTCTGGAGGACTCCGCGATGAGCTCTGCCTGCACAGACACTGGCTCCAAGCAGTCTCTGAAGGACTTCCACCAGGAGAAAAGCTGTGGCCTCCCCCGCCCCACTGCAGGACTCGAACCACCCACTGCTGAAACACCGTGCACAGGATGCAGCTATTGAGGCTCTTGCTGTCCTTGAGCTGAGCCACACACCGGCCAACCAGCTAAAAGCCACCACTGTTTGGTTGGGTCTGCCAAGGCTGCCATGCTCTGCAGGCAGGAAAATGACCATTCACTGAAAAGGATGAATCCTCACCTCTGAGCAAAACGTATTTTCTTAAAAACACAAACAGCCGCCAGCCTTCCAGTCACACCAGCACTGCACTATCACACAATAACGGGTTCGGCTTCTTAGACAAAACCGCTCTTCAGAAATACCTGAAGCACGAAGAGCAAACTGCTTCCAAATGCTTTCCCTCATCAGAGTTCACAAATGCTAAGCCGGCTGCCTGTTGTTCTTTACAAGCAACAGAGCACCTTATTCTTCCATTAAATCACACCTTCAGTTCAGTCAAGCTCAGAACTACATTGACTACTTTAAAAAAGAACATAGATATCTGTAGTGTTATCCCCCCGACTGCACTCGAGTCAGAGTCACCATCTTATGGCCGTCAGTGCTGGGAGGAGAGGCAGTGTTTGGCTGTATCTCCCCCTTAGCATTCTTTTCTACAGCTGAGCTTTGTAGTAGCTTCTCTTCCAATCCATCTGCTGAAATATTTGAGGTTGTTGTTGTGTTGGAGGTGTGGGCCGCTGGGCCATTCTCTTGTGTTTTAAAATAGATGATATAAAATACTGGCAAGACAATTCCTACCAAGAGCATAATAAAAACTGCGTTCCACCACTGGATTCCACAGTCTGCACCATTGCTGCTCTCCCTCTTCCCCGGCTCCACCAGCGGCCTCTCCGGAGCCTCCAGGCAGTACTCAGCACTCAGCTGCGCCTCCGCCTGCACGGCGTCCTGGATGCTCTTGTCGATGCCCCTGAAGTAGTCCAGCAGCTGCCCACCGTCAGCAGAGCCGCTGCCAGCAGCTCCAGGCTCCGGCACGTCCACCAGCGTCACCCCGCTCTGGGAGCGCGCAGCTGGGAGCGGCCTCAGCTCCTCACTGCTCTCTGTCAGCAGCCCGTGGGTCTTCACCGGGATCTTGATGGACTTCAAAGCGTACAGGTCCTGCTCCCGGATAAAGTTGTTGACGCGTTTGATGTCTGCGACCTGCAAGATCCAAAAGGACATCAAGTATTAGTGCAAAACGACCCAACCTTCCACTAGTGTTGGAGCAAGAAGTGGCTACAAAAGCAGCCTGAAGATAAAGACAAGCTCTGCCTGCAAGCAGGTTACTGATCGTCAGAGATTTCCCAGCAGTTGCAGAAGTGCTCCAGGTCCTGCAGCTTAAAGCTGCTCCTGTTACATCCATTACATGTACACCCACCACACGTACATCTGCGCTGCTTTCACATCTCCTGTAAGCTGTGTTTTTCTTACCAAGTCTTTCCTCTCTCTTTGCTTTCATTACCTTTCTCACACTTGCTTTTTAAATCCAAGTTACAACAAGAAGAGTCTTTGGAGCAAACCTTTTGAAAACAGCAGCACCTTAAACAGCAGACAAGTGCTGAACGAGAGGGGAGAACTGCAGCACGAGGTGAACAGCAACAGCATCTTTGGAGCACGTGGCAGCTCTGAAAGCAAGACTGCAGGCTGGGACAGAACAGCAGGCACCGCTCCCATGCAGACATGAGCACCCTCTGCTCACACTGCTGAGCCTCTCCCCACATAACAGCTCCATGCAGCTCGCTTCTCCCTCCCCTGCTGATAAACACTGAAGGCAATAATGTCCACCTGTGAGCAGCTCTGGATGTTGGTGTGTGCTAACAAACCATCAGCCGAGGGTCCACACCTGTGTGCGGTGTTTGCACCCAGCTTAGTCACACAAACAGCAATAAGAGCAGCAAGAAAGAAGGCACCGTACACACAGCATTGGTCAACAAGGACCACTAGTACCAGAAAGCAAAGTCAGCAGTAAGGCAGCATTTCCTTATTCAGCGTTAAGTAAAGAGAAGGCAGCTTAATACAGTGTGCACTGATAGCCCCCTGAATCTAGCAAAGACAACAAACAGGCCCATCAACACATGCAGCAGCAAACCAAAGCAGCCAGGCAGGTGTGAAAGAATCACTGCACACTCACAAATGTCAGGCTACCAATGAAACCATGAGGATTAAAACCAATAAAGTGCTTTTCTTCCTGCAATGAGCGTCATCAGCTCCAACATCACTTGGCAGCTCATGGCAAAGATCTGCCCTTATAACAGGCAGCACACAGGTAAGTAGCAGGCAGCCCTATGGCAGTTCCCAAACAGCTGCTACAAGAACACGACCCTCTCCCTGCTGGCTGCAGAACGGCTGCCTGCAGGCTCTGCTGCTCATGGAGCAGCGTGGAACCACCCCAGCCAGGGGGGAAAGGCTCCCTGCCCTGCAGGGCTCTGCCTGCACAGCTGCACCCTGTTCTCCCCTCAGCCCACGCTGTCTGGGAGCCTCAGTTCCACAGGCAGGTCTGCTCTGTCACAGCTGTGCTGCAGGACTGCACTGAAAGGGAGAGGGGAGATGGATGCCTGAACATCATGTTTAACTCAGCACAGCCTGAGACATCTGGAAATGGGGTGTTCAATGCAGACCCTCATCTGCTGCCCCTGAAGCGAAGGGGATCCTCAGCTGCCGGATCCTCAGCTGCTGGATCAGACTCCTCACAGCTTCCCTCAGCAGAGCACCAGGAATTAAAGTCTCCCAAATGACTTTGTTATGAAATAACAATCTGACACTAAGCCCCCTAACTGAAGCTGTGCCTCAATTTTCTGTTCTCTTCCAATGAAAACAGATTACTGGGACAGTAAACATCCCCTGCAGTGCCTGCAATCAAAATGCAACGCTGTGCTATAGCTCTAGAAAGTAGAGCACACAAAAACAACAAACTGATGGGAAGAGCGCACAGCACGGGGCTGAGCATGCCATTTAGGTTTGTTATTTGCACTCACGTTTGGCTGCAGTGAGCCCAGCTGAGAACTGTGCCCAAAGCAGGCCCAGAATATAGATGGTAAGAGTAAAAATGGGAAGTTGGCAGAGCTCTGCATCTCTGCAAGTTACCTGCTGCACAAACAAAACCTCCTTGCACTGCCCCAGTTCCCCCTCCCCAGGCAGGCCACGCTGACTCCCAAACCAATGAATCCTCATTCATTTCAAGCAAAGCTCATCCTGGAATTTTCAAACACGGTCACATTTTTTTGCAGCTAAAAATCTTCTTTACTGACATCCTGGATTCTTTCAGGAGCTGCTTAACTGTGCAAATCCAACACACTACATCGATACCAACCGGTGTCAGCCTGTAAACCAACACACAGTCAGAAGGATTTCCACCTCTCCAATGCAATGGGAACAAATCAGCAGTGTGCTTTCTGAAGGGAGGCAGGGCGTTCTGACTGCTGGACTCCTCACTTACACCACAGGAGGCCCATCTGCCAGGGCTCTACTGCTTGCAATCAAAGCCTCTTTAAGCCCTACCAGGCTCTCTCCTTCACAAGCACCAGCTCATCAGCAGCATTGAGAAGGTTCTTTGTTTTGTTTTTGTTTCTAAGGGAGGGGAGGAATTGTCTCAGCTTCTCTAAGCCCTCTTGCTTCAGCTGTACCTTACAGCTGTGTTATTAAGCAAGACAGCGCAATAGCATTGCAACAGTTCAGCCAGCACCGTATCATTACCACCAACCAGGCCACTGTCCAAATGCTTCCATTATGCAACTTCTTAATCACAGCACAGCTTGTAGATAAAGGAGCCTCTAGGTAAAAGGAGGCTCAAAAAACAAAGCTGTAACTGCTAAGCAATGGGGTATTCCTAACGTTCCCATCAGGTTGTTAGGGTTGTCATTTTTTCCTATTGAACGCTCCACTTCAAACCCAGAATATCAGCCTCCAACCTTGTGCCCTCCCTTCAACAAGTACAAATCGTGGCTTTGCAGAGGTCATCCAAATTAACCACGAAACCAGGTCACACAGGACGGCACCTCCCACGGCTGTTTGCTCTAAAGCTCTTTTTTTTACCTCTCTCCAGCTCACTTTCTCCATTGCCCACCCATGAAATACACAGAGCAAACTTATACAGCAAGGAGCCCTCACACAGCTCCGGGAGGTACGTGATGTGTGCAGCAGATCATGAAGCAATTCAAACAAGAGCAACGAGAGACAACACTTACTTTGCAGCCGTACTGCAGGGCAAGCTTGTTCAGACTGTCGTCCTCGGTGAGCTCCCTCTCCAGAAGCACCACATCCCCAGCCCTGCCCCGCTCGGGGCCGCCCCGCTGCTGCTCCCTGCCCCTGGGCCGCAGCTCCATCACGGTGAGCTCCGAGTCCGACGACTCCTCCGAGTCCGAGCGGCCATTCGGGAACACGAACACCTGCCCGCCCGGGTAGTTGTGGATGGTGACAGGGGGCTGGAAGGGCCTGCGGCTCTCGTTCAGCCTCATCTTCTATGGCAGCACCTGGAACGAAACAGCTGTTACGGTTTTTGCGTAACTTCTCCATCTCCGCTCCAGGTGCCGAGTCGCAGTGGGACACACCGCGGAACAGCGCCGCGCTCCGCCCCGCGCAACCCAACACCGCCCAACAAGAGAAAGCAGCCCCTTCAGTTGGGAATCGCTGCTACAACAACGGCCGCACAGCGCAGCGGGGCCGAGCGGCGCATCCAGCCGGTAACGACTGACCACGTTACGCTCCGCGCCGCCGTCCCGGCAGCCCTCGGCTCTCCGCACTATCAGCGTTACGGACACACGGCCCGGCCGCGCAAACCGCAGCCCCAGCCCCGCACACACACGTACCTCCGCCGGACGCGGTGCTGACGCGAACGGGCCGGGCGGAGCGGAGCGCTACAGGGCGGAGCGCTACAGGAAGGCCTCGGCCCGACCGGACCGTCCCGCCAGGCCCCGCCGCCCTCAGCGGATCCACGGCCCGGCCCCGCACTCCCCGCCGGACATCGGCCGCGCGCACCAACCTAACTCCGGCTCTCCCCCAACTCCCTCTTCCATTGGCTGGAAGCGCGGGGAGGCGGGATCTCAACGCCACTCAACCAATGGGAAGAGGGGAAGGGCGGCAGACAGAGGTTGGTTGAGAGGTCGCCGCTGGAACGCGCCGCGTGAGGCGCGTCTTAAAGGGCCCGCGCTGCTCCCGTGTAGGACTCACATGGAGCCTTGGCAGCCACGTGAGCTCCTTCTCTAGAGCCGGAGTTAATCACATTCCGGTAAAGAACTCAACGAAGATCTCGGTTCTGGCTTTCCAGAAAGAGCATGAACTGGAACAGGGCTCCTTCTCACTGCCATGATCTGATCCAGATCTGCTGTTCTCCTCACTCCTTCTCCCCTCCTATGCAGGCTGATTCAGGAGCATTTCCATTTCGCACACACGTTCCTTGTATGTTCATTTGTTTCCCTTTAAGTAACCTACTAAAAGCTCAGTTGCAGTCAGACCGACTATTTGCATGTCAGGTCCCTCAGTGACTCGGATCACTGCAGCACCTTCAGCTGGGAAACCAAAGGCTGAGCGCCCAACTTGGAGGCAGCTCTAATGGCTGCCAGCTCTAACGGCTGCCTTAGGGGCCGTTTCACACATCCCAGCTCATCGCTCACCAGCACTAAACTGGCTGCTGGGCTGCAGCTGCTCAGGTTGGCACCCGGCGGTTTCCAACTGCCCTGAAAGCTGCAGTTCATAAATCACGGCGGCCATCAGTAACTGCGACCCGATCCGTGATGTGGGACTAATGAAAGCAAGTCAGAGGGAAATCGTTCACCATTTCCTCTGCCATGTGGGCTATTAACTAGAAAAATGTAGAACCAGGAGCAATCAATAAAAGATGGAGGTGGGAACCCTCACACATACCGAACTATAGTCCTGATACAACACATGGCACAAGGTAAAGAAACACTTCTGTAGCATCTGCTTCTCGGGTTCAACCAGTTACTTCTGTACAGTTGAGCTCCAGCTCCAAAGACTGCAAAAGAGCACAGTGAGGCAAGAGAAATCTACTGATACTTCTGATATTGCTGAGTTACGTGTCGGTGGAGTTACCCTCTGTTTTAAATTCAGAAGTGTGAACCAAATAGAACAAAATTCTACTCTCCCGTGTCTGGAGTGACTAAGCTTACGTCAGTACTGTGTACACCTCTGAATTACATACATGTCATACATGTTTAAGAGATAGATACACCAGGCACGCAACTTAAGAAACTTCAGTTAAATTAAATTAATAACAGGCATATACTTAATATAGTTAATTGAGCTTTGGGGGTTACTCTAAGTGCACGTTGGGTAGCACTGGGCTCCACCTCACCTCTCAGAATGCTCTCCAGTCGGCAGGGCACGTCTCACTCTGCAGGTTCCAAACTCAGCCACAGGCAGTTCCACACAGCAGCATCCTGCCACCAACAGCCCTCCAGGGTCCTGTGCGGAAAACAAGGAACCAAGTGATGGTTTAGGGGTCACACCTGGAAGGAAGCACAAAGGCTGCGTTCAAGCAGCAGCCACAAGACCTGGCTTACAAAAAGCTGCACACCTTGTCTGTGGGAGAATTCCCAATGGAGGGGCAACTGGTCCCAGACAAGGCTTACATCTTCCTTACATAAGGGTACACCCACTTGCAAAGTGACACCCAGCCCTGCAGCACGGAGCACACACAGTGGACACAGTGCCTTGTAGTCCTCCCCAGAAAGGAGCTTGCTGCTGCCTGCAAGAAGCAGATTTTGTCAACCCTGCGAGCAGCTGTGGGCACAGCGCACCTCTGACTTCTTCCAGGGAAGAAACACAGCTCTCATGTTCACCTTCACAAGTTTTCTTCCCCCTCCTTGTAACACAGCAGGTATTACAATAAATATGCAGCTTCATCACTCATCTCCAGCTCAGACATCATTACTCCCACCTATGATGACTAAGTTTGCAACTGCGCTGTGACTCAGGATTGAGACTTTCATCTTGGGAGCCACAGTGCAGATCCAAGCAGCACTGCCGTCTCCTGGAGGAGGTAACGTGTCTTTGCTCAGAGACCTAGTTCTGTGCTTGGCTTCCAGCAAGCAGCACCATTTGGCTCCGGCCGCCTGGTTTATGTGATAGCAGAGACTGAATTACTTAAGAAAAAACAGATACTTACTCTTTATATAAAAACAAATGACAAATTAAAAGTGGTTTTAATTTTGAAGTTTGTATTTTCTTGGGATTGTGCCAAATCCTGGAACCCACACTCCACACCCTGTCCTGCTGGAGGAATTTGGCTAGGGAACACGCCATAAGATTTGTTCCCTTTCCTCTCCTTTACTCTTAAAATCCTGAGTACTAGTAAAACCCTGCTCCTCCACCCCCCTTCCTGCAACTGGTAAGTTGTGAAGAACAGGAATGTTCCTGGGAAGAAATCCAGGCTGAATCGCATTCAGAACAAGTCAGAGATTTCTTGCATAGCTGAAGCATGTGTTTGCAATCCCCAACTGCTGGAGCATGTAAGCCCTGCCAGCATATATTGTTCCTTCATATATTCTCAGAGAGCTCTTAGCAGAGTCTAGGGCACTCTGTGGACAACATCCTGCTAAGGCACTGCTCCTTGGCCCATCTGCTAACGGTGCCGGGGCCAACAAGGCTCTTGGTGTAGGTATGGCAAATAGGCAGTACCACTCTTCCATGAAACTATGCTAGTGATGGTTGGAGCCGTCAGTCTGCACGATGCCCTGAGCCACGCACTGGCTCCATTTGAGCTGGCTTACCTACTAGGCAAGGTTTCAGGCAGCTTCTAGGACTGGTTTACTCCGGTGTCATGAGCATGTGCAGCCCCAGCAAAGGATAAAGCTGTGAGAACTGTAATGAATGTCCAGAAGGTAAATGGTAACTGCTGGGAAGCAGCAGACAGCCAGTAGCTACACACAGCCTGTTCTCCCTTCTGCCTGAGAGCTGCCACTAGTCCAGAGAGAATTTAAATTAAATCTGAATTTAATGGTTCAAAACAGGAACACGACATGGCCAAGAAGGGTGGGAAGCTGGGGACTGAGACACTGGATGGAAGAGCACTTCTTCAGTGCATCTGGGAGGAAGCTTTTGTCCTTGGCATCACGCGGTGTGCAGTACATTACAGGAGCACAAAGTGAGTCTTCGCTCAAGCTGGTGCTGATACTGGGGAAAGGCAGGTTGCTGAAAGCATCACTTGCCTTTCCAATGACCTTATCATGTGAGCAGAGCTTGCCAAGAGCTGTCTCTCATTCTGCACTCCTCGCAGCCTGAGCCAACAAGCCTGAACACGCTGTGCTGATATCTGATATCGCTCAGCAATGCATGGCAGTCTCCAAGCATTGCACATGCATCCTTTCAGAATGGACATGACTTCTCTGTGCTTTTCTGCACTGCATGCTCCAGCTTGTCTCACTTCCAAACATGTCCAATCCAACTTTGCACTTTCTTAAATGTGAAGAACAGAGAAAACCAAAAGGTCTTCCAGTTCAAGACCTCTGACCTCAGTACCCGAAATGGCTAAGCTGTGTTTAGCTTGGCTAGTCTTCATTCTCCCAAACAGGATTTCCCCTTCTTCACTAGTGCATGGCAACAGTAATGAGCAAGTAACACATGGGGGCAGCAGCAGGCTTTGCTTTCTTGTCAAACTTGCAGGAACTTGCGGCTGTGGCATCCTCGCAAGGTCTCGTGAAACTGCGGCATCTCAACATTTGAGGGTCACTGTGTTGGACACAAACAAGGCCAGACTGACAGCCACGGCTGACCACGCTGTGGGAAAAGCACATCCTTGGAGACAGGAGCTTTGTGGCCTCACAGCCCGGAAACCTGTGCCTTTGTCACTGCATCTGGTCTTCCTCCTGTCCCTGCAGTTCCGGTCCAAGCACTCTGTGCTCGTGTTACAAAGAGCATTCAACTGGCAGACAGTGGCACCATTGTCTGCAATGGCAAATACGGAGGGAGTGAAAATCCCAGGGCTCAGTTCAGACCCCACTGCCCACCACTGCAGGAGCCTGCTGAGCTTGTTGCACTGCAGGCAGGATGGAGTGAAATGCAAAGGATGCTCTAATTTGACTGCATCAGAAGAGAGATGTAGGGTTCACGTGATATCATTTATTATCTCAGAGATTCTGAATGTTCAGGTGATGGGGAAAAGCCTTGATCTTGGCAGTGAATGTGTTAAAGGCTACATTTTCAGAGTAGGAGCATTTAGGTCAGGGAAGTGGCCCTAATTTACATAGCGAGGCTCTGTGATTGATTTCCTGACAGCACTATTTCCACAGCAGGATGTCCTTCTTGCTGCTGGAGGTGAGCAGAACTACAGAAGTTGCTTATGTACCTGATATTCACCTGGTCTCTCTCGTCAGCACTCCACACTGTGGGAGGTGTCTGAGCGGTGACACAAGCTGATGCTCAAAGTGGCAAGAAATAAAAAACAGCAAAAAGAATCCCAGTCACCAGAAACGAGGATGGGTTGATTATAACGAGGGATAGGAAACAAAGCAGCTCTGTGCCTCCTGAGTACTTACAAAATAATAACCAGATAAATGGACAAGTTACTCTGCAACTAAGGCTGCTACTTTAATTGGAAAGTGCTGTTAATACAACTGCCTGATGGAGGCGTGAGCAACAGCACAACAGGGCTGTTGCAGATCTGCAAGTAAACAGCTGAAATGCATCTCTCAACTTCAATCTGTGACTTTCTGAAGCCAAAAGAACAGCTTTAAATTTAAAACTTCTGTTGGAGCTCATGCTTCAGTTGGGCTTTGTGCCAGAACATGCAAAGACTTAGGGCATTAAGAGTCTCATGTAGAAGAAAAGACAGTGAGGAGTCATTTGAGCTGGCTAGTAATGCACTGAGATGTAGCAAGATCATTGCCTCCATTCCCTTTAAACTAATTTGCGGGGAGGAAAATTGGAAAAAATGAGACTGTATCTTACAGCAAATCTAGGGCTGAGCACAGCCTTGGCGGATACAACTGTGTCCTGCACACGGAGCAACAGGAGGGTCCCAGCCCCAAGCTGGCTCTGCCCTTTTAAATAGCTGGGCAGCGAAGTGGCCCCTGAAGGTGCCAAAGGTGCTAAGCAAGCATCATTAAGGACACCCAAGGAACTGTTCTGACAGCTGCTGTCTTCTATTCACTTTGAACCATAATCTCGGGGAACTCTTGTTCTTTCGGAGAGTTCAGTTTTCATAAATCCACAGCCATGCAACGCTTTAATGGCACCTCTGCTATTCCCTGAGTTGCAGGGAATTAATTGATTCACCCGTGCCTGATGCACATGGCACAGCCTGGTCCCAGCACTGGGAAACTGGGGAGAGCAAGCATTAAGCAATGAAAGATGTGTCTGGCTGCCAGTAAAGATCTACTAATGCTGCAATCACAATGAACAGTAGCTTACACACTAGCACTACCAGCATGATCACCAGGTACCAAACAAAGCACAACCAGCCAAAACTTCTACAGAAAAGGAGAAAAAGCTGACCAATGCCTTTTTCTATGGTGTCCCTGCTGGTTAATGCTGAAGTTCCCTGGATCTTTGCATAGGCAGGGTTTCAACGGACAGCCTGAGAATGATTACCAGGAGTCGATGTGATCCTTCCCTGGGACTCTTCACTGCCAGAAGCTGCTTTACAATACTCCCAGCCATTTCCCTAAGTATCTGACAGAATTAAAGAAACATGGGCCTTGGGCTTCAAGATGACTGGGAAATAGCTAATCAGGCTCTCAGCTGAGCCAATGCGAGGAAGAACATCGTCAGCAATAAATTTTCTCTAACTGGAGCCAAGGAATGGGTACGTTCTTATGGGAAAACCTTCTTTCCATTAGGCCACATGGACCATGAAGAGAGGGGCCCCAGTGGGCAGCAGAGGACTTTTAACATAGTGCTAGGGACCTACTCAGATGATAAGGAAAAAGAAATGCCACAAAAAAATGTTACCATTATTATTTTTTTTAGGCAAGGGCTGGGAAAGCCTCTGCAGCTGCAGGAGCTCTTGCACTTCACATGCTCATGCAAGTGGTGGGTAAGCAGTCTAGGGAGCAGGCTGTGTTTACAGCTGCTCATGGGCCCAAGCTGGGGCTCACCATGTAGACACCAACCTTGCAAGGAAAAGTTTCTAGGTCCAGGATCCGGAATCAAAAAGGGAGCTCCATTATGGTCTCTTCCACAAAGGTCAGAGAGAAGCTGGTTCCTGGGTTGTGCTCATGAGGCCATCACCAACATAGTACATGGGAGAATGGGTGTACACTGGCAATGATGCCTCGCCTTTAATAACTGCCAGGATCCTGTGCTCCTCTCACTTTTGATTTTGCCCCTTTTGTGCTGAACAGGAGGGGAAGATGCTGCAAAACATGTGCATCCTAAAGAAGCGAGAAAAGCCAGGGCAGTTTCTTGGTCCAGGAGATAAACCTATAAACCTTCGTGCCTTTTCACAGATATGATGCATTTACAAATATTTCCAGAGAGGGGCAGTAGAGACCGAACCCACAGGATGAATGGGAAAAGACATCCTCATCAGGGAGAAATACAAATAAAGAGCGAGAATTGCTTGCAGTGGCTTTTCCTTGGCATAGAGAGGCTCCACCATGCGTCCATTCAAATAAAACCAGCAGGACTTACATAGGCCAAAACGGGGCTGCTTGGTGTAATGATTTCAGTTTGCTCTGAGCTGACTTCCTTTACCTGCATTTCAGAGGAGAGAACAAGGCCTTCCAATGCATCAGAGGAGCACTATATTATGTACTACATAACAAAGCCAACCCTGCAGCACCAAAGTTTTCTGTCAGGTTCACGGATACTTATACCACTGCTCATCACTAACACAGTTTCGCTTCCACCTGACATTGACAGAGTGGAGACATGACAAAAAGAGGTGCTGTTAAAATCAAGACCCTCATCAAACCATGCTGTCAAAGTCTCAAACAGTGAGGCCTGTCTGCACCGTCTTCACAGTCTCTTCAGATTCTCTTGAACCACAGAGCAAAATTCTAAAGCTGATTCAAGTTCTTTACCTGGAGAAAACCCCATATGTTTTACTTAACTCAAATCACCTATTTGTTCTTCATTGCTGCATTATGCCATCCTCTTGCATCACCCATCATCCAGGATGGAGGGGATGTTTTGGCAGTGGACATGTCCAGAAGCCCCAGATGTGGGACAATACAAGCAGGCACAAATCATGCAACCAGTCTCTTCCTCAAATTGTTTCTAGCCTAAGAATAAGACTTCAAAACAGGGAGACAAGCAGGGAGCAGCATCAGGTGAGAGGCAGCTATCTGCAGCAGAGGAGCTGAGGCAGTAACAGCTTCATCAGGAAATCGAGAACCTTTTCTCATCCTGCACACAGCACAACACAACACACCAGCAATCTGGCTGCAGACCGAAATCTTGGCTTTCCCTAAAGCCAATGGCAAACATCCCACTGGCTTCAGAGGGAAGAGGACTTCATGCCAGATCTCGTGCTTCCCATTCCTTTGCCGTAGCCATGAAAGCAAGCTTCACTTCCAAGGCAGTGTCTGCAGCTAGGGCCTTGTGGGACAGGAGAATGGTTCTCCTTGCCACCTGACAAGTATCAATGGGAAATAAAAGGCTTCTCTTTAACAGAAAAGTTTACTGCCCCAGATAACAACCTGCTTAGTGATATGAGACTCTCCAGGCTGAAATTCTTTTTTCAGGCTTCAACATCTGTCTACAACGTACACTACAGCTCAATCATACAGCTTTTGGCCCTGATGAAGCCATTAGTGGGAGAGATGGCATGAACAGGATTACGCAGCTGGAAACTTTCATCTCTCCTGTGTTAATATCTCTCAACCTATACCTATCACATGGCAGTACAAATGCGTAGTGTGACTTACAGCAACATGGCAGGTGGGAAAATTAAGATGGCCCATTTCACAGAAACTGTATCCCAGCTGCTTTTAGCACAACAGAGTCAATGACTGTTTGAGGAGTTGAAGAAAGGGATGCTGGCAGAACTGTATGCTGACTGCACAGGGCTCTATGTTTGCTCTGGCATGAAAGGTTACTTAGATCACTGCGCAGGCTGGAGATGGAAGGTTCTGGTTCCTATCAACCTGGCAGACTTAGTATAGCACAAAGGGGATGTATGCTCGGCTGCTGAAATGAGCATCTTGAGATCTCCAAGCTATTTTTGAGGTGGCAAGGTCATGGCTCACATTCCTTACAAACCTTTGCTTTCCTTGGCAATAATCAAGAGTGCTGTTAGGGAAATCCTGGTGGGTGTTTTGTGATCAGTCAAGCACAGCAGATTACATTACTGGACGGTGTATACAGGACCTCCCATCTTCTAGACATAGTAAAACAAGTCTGTTTTCTCCAGAAATTCTGGAGTCACCAGCATGGTGCTGGCCACCTGTATTATTTCTTGGGTCACGCAGCACGTCTACTGGTCAGATTGATGTCTGTACAGCTGACTGTTTGCATATCAATTCTAAAGGCAAAGGAAATTCTTAAAATCCCACAGCACAAATGTGCAGTGCTACAGAAAAGCAGGTGGAGATGTGCCAAGACACAGCTCCTCAGTTGCTACCCCTCTAACAAATGCCCTGCGAGGAAAACTGGAAAGTATTTCATGAAAGAGCAAAGATAACATAAGACTATCTGGCAAAGGCTGGAATTTAATATTAATGGCTTTCTTCTAGTCACTGTATTTCCTGTTCCTAACTTAACCCACTAAAATCACCAATGGTCAGAGAAGGGCTATAAACTTTTCCACATCTAAAAACCCTTTCATTGGAAGATCTCAGAGTACTTGGCAACTACTAGGGACTGCTGCAGAATGGCTGTCCTCAGAGGATACTGCTCAAGTAGTCAGCGTGCAGAAGCTTTTTTGGCTCCTGAAGCCAAATACTGAAATTTAGCTTCTGCCCATCTCTGCAGGAATAACTTCCTGAGAGTAGCTGAGCTTCCCTTGAATTCATGCTCCACATTCAGCGTGAGAACAACCATCCCAAGAGACAGATGGGTAACAGATACACAGCAGCGATGTGACTGGTGTCATTTCAGTCTACCAGTCAATTTAGAACCTTCCCCACAGAGCTTCTCAGGGGTTACACTGGAGACTGCTCATGCCTGTGCATGGCTCAGCTGCTGGTATTTCTAAACAGCTCTGTTCAACAATAGCACAGGGAAGTTTGTTTTGATAGTGAGCTGGACTAGGCCCCATCTCCCCACCTCTCCCTGCCAGCTGGTACTTGCCTGCAGGAGTCCAAGTATTAGTTAAGGTGGATAAGAAGTGCAGAATATCTCTCTTCCAAGTCTTGTGGTCTCCTGGTGATCCTACTGTGCCACCCACACCTTCCCTCAACTGGGCAAAATACCTGAAGTATGGAGCTGACTTGCCAAGAGAAATTTAGACCAGAAACGCCTCTAGAAAGATGGGTCTCACCAAGGGTTGCAGACTGCAGAATAGCACAGTGCTGGCTGGGGCACACGGCTGGGGAGGGAAGCATTAGTCACTGCCTGCCTTGTGCTCGGCCCTCTCGGACAGTCTCCCCTCTTGGAAGATGCACTGTTTTGCCTGTATGACCGTTGGCAGAAACTCGTGAGCAGAGCTGGTTGAAAATTTTCCATCAAAACAATATTTTTGTTTTGCCAGAAAATACTTCAAAAATTAAGTGGAAAAATCAGAGCAAAGGGCCTGGGTTTTGGCTGACATCGATGGTTAGAAAATTCTCAAACTTGCGATTTTTTTTAGCCAAAAATGAAAGTATTTGGGGTGAGGTGGGGAAGGAGAGAGGAGGAACCTTGCAAGTCTTTGCAATACCCTGAAAAACATATAAGAATTTTCTTGCAAGTATGAGAATGTTTTTGTCAGGTTTTGTTGTTTTTTTTTTCACAGTGAATGATAGTTCTGTTTTAGACCCAATCTACAGGGAGACCAGAAAACAAACAAATGTGCTTTTTTCCTTTCTTATGCTATACCCATGTGCCCTTATAGTCTATGCAAAGGCAGCACTTTGTCTAGAAACACATGTAAGACACACCAGATCTCATAGGATCTGCCCAAGAGCCTACCTCCCAAAAACTGAAGCTCTCATGGTAAAGCACACGTGCACACAGCTGATTCTGCTCTGAATTTGTACAGCTGATGGGAAGCCATGATAAACATTGCTGTTGCCTTGCATACAAATAAACTAAGCCATGAGGACAGACAAGGAAAAGGCAATGCTTGCAAAGGTACAGTGCATGCAGCTATTGCAAAACTGTCCATACTTAATAATCAGGAGCAGGCAATACTGTTGCTAATGGCACTGTAGAGGCAATGGCTCTATGAATGAACTGGGGAAGCTGCAAGGAAGGGTGACTGCAGCCTTGGAGACCTGCTGAGGAGTTCAGCAGGACACATCCTCCTTGACACAAACCTGGGCATTAAGCAGAGGTGACAGTGCTGAGGATAACAGTGCCGATAGCACAGAAGTTGAACTAGATCAGTAAGAAAACTAAGAGGTTATTAGGCAGTGAGAGCAGAAGAGATTCAATTTATAGAATTGGATTTATATTAGACCATGATTCTGGACAGGATTTTTATTTTAGACAACACTTCATTTTTTTAAAGGACTAGTGCAACTTAGATGTGGATTTCATACCTTTTCCTTAATGAGAGCAGCACCGGGGGAAGCACGCTCAGAAGTACTGACGTGTCCTGGCAGGGGCTCAGACTGCTGCAACTCGCCTTGCTGACAGGCCAAGCTTGACTCTCATCCCACGACGACCCGGGGTTACAGTCCCAGCGACTTCCACCACAAGCAGCTCTGGCTCTCAGCCGCCAAAGTGATAAAAGACTTCTTGTGTGATCATCTCAGGAGGCAAGTTTGATGCCAAACAAAGCTGCGGTCTGGTTGGGTCTTTCAGCCATCAGAGACAAAATCAAGGGGAAAAATGCAGAGCTGGGGAAATAAATGGAAGCTGCTAAGTGTTCAAATAATGTCTTTTCCAAGAAAACAAAAAAAGAAAAAAAAAAGAAAAGAAAAACCCCAATACAAGAACGACTTGTTTGGCTTTGCTAGCCAGACCCAGGTAGCTCTCAGCTTTGTGTTCCATTAGAGGACACCTCCTTTTCAAACTCTGATCTGTTTCACTGCCTGTCATCACAATGGCTGCAAAATGATGCTGTACGCAATGACCTTACAGGAAACTGTCCACAGTCTTTTGATAGTTGATGTTTTCTGGGAGCAGAAGCAGTCATACAGACTGGCATGCTACCAGCACTCTCCTGCTGAACGAATCAGCACTTCCCTCTATTTGCCAGCCTGTGTTTTGAGCAGTAGCCAAGCTGGGGTTTGGATCTTGCAGTTCAATTGCTATATGGGGCATTTCAGAAGTGATGTGGATTTTACTCTCTGCTGCTTTCAATGACCAAAAAAAATGTGTCTGAGGATAGAAAACCAGTGGGGGATATCACTTTCCATTCCCTGCTATCATGGTAATCACAGCATAGACTAATTCAAAAGAAGCACACATTCATCTCCATACCTTTTCAGATCACTGCTGCCAATAATGCCAAGTAGCTGCTTTGGGAATCCATCTTTTCCTCATCACCACCTGCAGTCTGTGAGCTCTTCAGAGGAGGACCATTTCTTCGCATATGGCTTTCATCATCCATTTCTGGTTGCAGCATGCAAGTGCCACTGCTCAAAGAACACTGAAATATTATAAATATCTCAGAAGCAAACACCAGCCAAAGTAACTGTGAGGGGAGACAAGAGGTTACCACAGGAGTAAAATTAGAAGAATATTTTCTTTCAAGGGCTGAGGGAGATTAAATGCACTTGTGCTGTGGAGGAAGGGTATTTGTATATGCAGCAAAAGTGGCAAAGTTTCTAAAAGGTGCAAAGCAAGTCTGTGGGACACAAAGCAGCTGCAAGCATGCAGCAAGGACAAGGACATGAGATGCATCTGTGGCGAGCAGAGGGAAAAGGACAAGGCAGACATCTCTGGAGTTACACTGAGACTGCCATAAGCTCAAGGCTTGGGAGAGGCTGGAGATGCCAACAATGCAAGGGCTTACCTGGAGTCTGAGTTGCACCAGGAGCTGGCCCCACAAACCAATGTCCTGAGGGATCCACCATGGTCAGTGTGTGGAGTTGCTCCCTGCTGAGACTGAGAAGGAAGCCAAGGTCTGTGGCTTCCAGACCCAGATGAGTCACTCTGGAGGCTCCAGATCTGCCCGGGCCACAAAAGAAAGGACTAAACACCCAAACAGCCGCCTTCGCAGCCAAGCAAAAGGAACTGAGGGAAATCATGTCTTTCAAGAAGGCCCAGCTGCTTCCTTGCCCCATGGCTGAGGCGGTTACCTACCCCAAGCCACGTGGGCTGAGCCAGATCTCAGCTGTTGTAATGCACAGGGCACACAGATGCAGCCCTAGACATCAGCCACACAACTCTGCTAATTGGGAAACTGAGTGTCTGGCCACCATTTGGCACAGATGGCAGCTCTGAAAAAATAATAAGTGGTCCAGTGCAGCCTCCAAGCATTCATCGTGGGGTCTGTCACATGAAAGCGTCTTGCAAGAGACGAGGCCATGAGAGATGCATGGTGTTCATCTTTGGAAACACCCCAGTCACCTTCTGGAGCAGCTGTTGCTAGGGACAGGTTGTGAGCACTCTCTACTTAGACATTCTTGATTAAACTCCCTTTTAAAAATGGACAGTTCTTCTTCAGAACTACAAAGTGAAGGTTCTTTGGTTGTGTTTCTTCAAGGCACATTTCTCTCCAGTCAGACAGTCCTATTTCTAAAGAGGTTGAGGAGAAGCCAAAGAGATGTGATAGAGGGACTTAGAAAGGAGAACTGCTTTTTGTGCATTAGTAACACTTGAGGAACTCTTGTCTTCATACCGACCTGCTTTCCAATTGAGATAAACAGAAGGCTGCTGAAGGGCAGGCTGTATGGAGAAGTATTGCCAAGTGTGTCCAGCACAGGTCTAAGCACTCAAAGAAATGCAGTTGAAGAGCAGCTCCCACATCCTGCCCGTTTCTGGGTGTGCTACTTTCACACAGCAAGACAACCAAACAGTGATGCAAGTGACGTGTCTGCAAGCAGCTGTCAGGGCTTCTTCTGTTGCACCATCAGAAAAGTGTGAGTGCACCGAACTGGCATCTGGTGCGATTCTTTTCTGCCTGTAGATCCTCAGCATGGCGGTGTTTGTGCTGACACTCTTCAAGGAGGAAACACCTTTCCCAATAGACCACGAAGTGTGGAGAGAAGCACAAAGTAGCATTCAGCTTTCACTCTACCAGCAGAACAAGGTCCTCCAATTCACTCAATGATGCATTCAAATGCTCTGAGTGCATCATGAGGCTGATGTTGGGGGAAGGTGCTCCATTATTAAGCTATTTAGAAAGAAATTTCCTTCCAGAGAAAGCAGGGTCCAGGCCAGTTTGCTGTGAGAGATCAAGACACAGCTAAGGCTGCTCTATACACCAGGAATTGGAAGAGAGTGAGGGAAGCAGATGGAGCTGGTGGAGGCAAAAGTGAGTTCCAAGCAGCTAAGAAGAGATTATACTTTCCTCATGGTACTTCTATGCCAGAGCACTGGAGCCTTCTAACCCCACCTGCCTTTAATGAACTTGGCTGAGGTGCCTTAAATAAAAAGACAACTGAGATCACAGGGAAGGACAATGGCTTCAAACCATCTGGTTTCTTGGTTGGAAGATGGGGATTAGGAATAAAGGAAAAACAGCAAACTGCTACATGCAAAATAGGCAGACTAAGTACATAAGCCTACCAGATTTATAGAAGACATATTGGCACATACCAGGAAAATTTCAAGCCAAATGTATGACAGCATTCCTTACACCCCTCCCACCCATTGCCATATCCGAGCTTAATGTAATGCCTTTGGCTTCCAAAGGCTTACAGCTATGTTTTATTGTTTAAACAGGTCAACAATTGCAATCATATGTTGACTCCAGGCAATACACAAACACAATGAGGTGTTAATATACAGCAACACTTGGATGAAATTTCTACAATTTTGATGCAGTTAAGAGTCATACGTACAATGGCAGCTGGACTGCTATCTCAGGCTACCTCTGAAAACTAGGAGTCTATAAGTGCTATGCCATTACCAAGAAGCCAGCATGAGATCAGAAAATGAACTCTATTTTTTAAAGAAGGTATAAACTCAATTTCTGGAAATCATTTTGGGATGAGGACTCTCGCACCAGCCATAGAAGACATGGCTTGCTTTTAGGGCTGCTTTAGAAAGGTGCTGCTCCCATCTCCAAGAGTGTCCTTTTAATAAGAATTGAACTGGATTTGGATGATGGCATCTTTGTAAGACAGGATAGGAAGGGATCCTACATGCCTGTGTGCAACCATTCATAAAAAGACATGTTCACCAGGCTGAGAGGGCAGTTAAGTATTACAGAGATTCTGGCTAGTGCCTACAACAAACACATCCAAAACACTTGGCACTCAAGTAATTCTGTTTATTTCACACCAGGGCAATATGCAGCTACGTTATGAAGACTTCTTTCGAATGGATGGCCTAGTTTAGCTTCAACATAAACTTCCATGTGCTCACCAACCTTTGTTATTGGGTTGCACCTGCAGAGCAGCTACCATACAACATACAGTTAGCTACCACCTCACCTTAGCTCCAACATACATTGAAAGCAACCTTTCCCAAAGCCCTTGCAAAATGTCCCTAAGCATATGCTTTAGCTTCCTGGCAGCCTGCTCAGCCATACACAGCGAGTTCCCAAACAAAACTTAGGTTATTTTTTCCAAACAGGCATGTTCTACTGTTGTGTCCCTGAGCAGAGACCTTGCTAGGCAGTAATCAGCTATTAACACTCCCTGTGCTTCGTTCTGCAACCCAGCTGGGACAAGACCCATCACTCCGTGATTTGTTAGCACACCAAGAATTCTGAGATGCCAGATTTATTACTGACAAAAGACTTTTTACACCCTACCACAGCTATCACATAGTTGGCCTAAAACTTACCCAAACCCCAGTCTCAGTCCAGTATTAGACAGGTTCATTATGTACTACTTACAGCTTCACTCCTTGCTCTGAATTTTCATGCTAGATGCTTCATTTGCATTATATTTTTTACAAGTTCAGAAACCTTATTAAAGTTGTTATGGAAAAAATAAATTTATTATTCAACGTACTCAATATTTTTTTTTCAAAATGGAATGATCCTCTTTTCTATTTCTTTTTTTTTTTTTCTTTTTTTTCCCTTAAGTTTTCATTTACAACTGGTTCCATTCAGTTTGACTGTTTTTATCTTTTCTATTTATAACCAGCACCAAAAAGAAAATTACCATGGATACAGTACATATGCAAATTAACTAATGGAAAAATATATACATTTCACTCTGTAATGAAAAACTTACATGGTATTATTGCCACGGAGGATATATCCCTGTATTATTATAAAATATCAAGCAATAATCGACTGCTAAGATTCTTTTCCACCAACAAAATTAGCACCATACATGAGATAGTGAGAATCTACACTCAATAACACAATTGTGCAACTAGAAATGTACAGTACTTTAGTAACAGTACAGAGTATTGTTTACAATATGGAAATACCACCACTGTAATCTAAAGAGTGTCAATCTTTTAAGAACAACTTAAAAAAAACAAACAACTATTGCCATAGATACACCAAAACAAACAGCTTTTCTTTCACCAGTATGGAGTAACTGAGGGCAGAGCATAGCTGTAAATTCATAGTAAAGCTCCTATAAAATGATACAAAACAGAAGTGCAAGAGTATTGAACAGAATTAAACTCTTTTTATGTTTTTTTTTCTGGCTATTATAACATGGGAGGGTTGTCACCAGATGAAGTTAGGGAACGTAATAAAATGGAGCTGTGTTGTACCATCAGCTTTTAGTTAAGGTTAGTTTCTGATTATTCAAAAAAAGAGCTTGACGCATGCTAATCTGTGGACTGAGAGAGCAAGTGAGGTGATTTTCAGTGCTCAGACATTCAGAATTCCTTGTAAATTCATGTTTCCTTAGGCAGGACCCAGAACTCAGACCCAGAACATTTTCCATTGATTACTTTCTAAGTATTTACACAATCTTTACATCTGGGATACAGGGTGGGAATAACAGAAGAGGGAGTTGGATTCTGACTGCTAGGTGCCAAAAGAACATCCAGTATAACAAAAGCCAAGTTAGAATCATTTCCCCGGTAGCAAAAATCATCTGGGACACAGCAAAGCAGATCTGTTTGTGACAGGCACTTGAGAATAAATGGTGTGCAAATATGGCTTCGTGCACGCAGGCCAGCCCTGGTGTGCACACACTTGTTTGCACTAAATAAGCACAGATACGAATGTGAAGCCCACGCAGTATTAGTCTGTTGATGAACATTATATCTCCCTGTGCTTGGAATACTTAAGTGTTGATAAAATGCTGATGAATTATTGCAGTGAGATCCTGAAAACTGAAATAAGGAAGGATAATGTCGCTTTAAAGATATGTTAGGTAATAAGAATCTTTATCCCTCCTTGCATTGAAAGGAAGACAACAGCAACAAAGACAGCTTGAGGACAGGTGTGAGCTGTAATCCGTAGTGGGCTCAGGGTTAAAGGTGGGCTTACTTCTGCACTCATCCACAAGGAATAAAACAGTAACACACAGTTCTAGAGCGAGTACAAAGCTGCAATTCATCCAAAAGGCTCTGTTCATATTATGAAGAGTGAGCTGTAACTTAACCACTGCACAACTGGCCTTGGAGCCTGGCAAGGGAAATGATACATGTTGGAGCAAGATACGATAGAGAGACATTGATCTGTAGGACTAGTGGTGGGGACAAACTCTGCCCTGGGTAGAGCTCCCGTTTCAAGTCTCACATATCAGAGAGGAGTTTGGTTTAAAGTGCAGACACATGGAAGAGAATATCATATATGCAGCACTTTCTCAGTGCTCCGATAGCACCAATCTGATAGCACCAAACCTGATAGCGCCACAAAAGAAAACGTGACAATACTGTGAGCAAAATCCTAACCCTTACTGAAGGCAACAGAAGCCCTTGGCCTTAGGGCTTCAGCACACTCATGGTTTCAGCTTGAGTGCCTTGTACCACTCATAGCACTTTTGACACAAAAGGCTATATAACCTTCAGATGTATACAAGAGCCAAAGACAAGAAACACCTGTTCTGCTCTCCAGTCTATCCTTCATACAAAGGTTGTTCCAAGTCCTGTTTCTGTACTAATCGTATCCAGTTTCATGGTACTCTCCTTATCTGAGTGCCTCCTAAAAGCTTGAGAGAGATTAGATCAAGCAATCCCCCAGTGAACTCTACTGGATCCAATGTTTTCTGGCTTTTCCCACCTTGTTGTAAATGGTTTTTGTGTAAAAGTAACTATCTACTGCTGTTAATAAGCTTCTATTCCATTAAGCTTGGAGAAAAATTAGTCTTCATAAAAGAAATGATATTATTTTTGGGAAAAGAGAGAAAGGGTTGGTTTTTAAAATTACAAAGAAGAGCAGTCACTATTAGTTGCTCTAAAAATATGACTCAGAATGCTGGATATAATTGTACTGAACTTCCTGTGGGAGCTTCAGAGATGTGCATCCTCTGCTATCAGTTTTCACAAGCTTTTACAGTAAATACCCTCTTTAAATTAAGCCTTTCATTTATGTGTGTCCCTTCAAGCCCACTCCACAGTGGGATAACTGTTCAGAATGAAAAACATTAGATGAAAGCCAAGATTAAAAGATTAAATAATGTCTCTACCTTTGCTTAACTATTTTGCCAGAGGCCTTCCTTCATGGAGGCACCATAGCCTTAGTCAATGTAATCACTTTGCAACTCTTGTCCTTTAATGGTAGTAAGCCATCCAGTGGCTGATGATTTCATATATTAAAGTAAAAAGCATTAATGAAAAAGGTAAAGATGTCAAAACATGATAAAATGATTGGCTCCTTGAGATGACTCCTTTCTATTTTTTTGTTTTGTTTTGCTTTCTTGTTTGTTTATGGTGGATGAGTGGATTACTTTGGTATCCAGTCTGTAGAGTTAGTTTTCAAGTCTCAAAAGGTATGCTTTGGAATCCACCACATTGTAGCAACTCATGAAGTTCCAGTACTCAGACCTACTAGTCCGTGACTTACATACAAATAGCTGTAATACCCTAAGAAGTAGCACAGGGTCATTAACTCTTCTGTTGCATCTTGTTTGCATAAAAGTCTCTGCAAGTCTGGCAACAGCGCTGATACCACCGCATGTCTTGGCACAGGTTCTTCTCCCGGATCACCCTGCAGTACACTGTCCACTGGTCGCCTGTGCACTTGTACGTGAGAGCAGCTTTGGACAAGAAAAGAAAGAAGAAACTAGCAGATTAGCTAGAGAACAGCATTGCTGGTGCGATCAAAATCACAGAAAGGGCCAATCTCACTGTCAGCACCGGAGACTGGATAATGTTCTATCTACTGAGATAACAGGCAATGGATAGAGAGCCCTTGGAAGTGCTTATTGCTAGTGCACAGTTGGCTGTGACTGTGCAAGCACAGAGCTACTGATATTGTACCTATTTTGTCTCAGTGACAAGTAAATTCAGATGAATGAAATACTAAAGCATCAGCTTAGAGTTAAATATACGAGTGCCACACAGCAGCAAATGGAAAGCTGTAAGCTTCCAGGGACAGTGCTTTGCTAAGGGCTGCTGCCAGGAATGACCATCATCCTCTCAGTGGAAAAGGTGTTTACAGAGAAGCAAAAGCAAACTCAATTTGACAGATATAAAGTTAAATTAATAGGAGGCAATAATAACTCTTCTTAGTTGGACAACAACTGCTGTTGGGAGGCAGAAATCCTCTAAGATTGACAAAATGTTTCTGCGGGGGAAAGCAGCACAAAGATATCGCTGCTTAATCTGTTGCCAATATCATTAATGTCACTAGTGATTTTATGAAAGAGTAACAGGAACAAAACTGTATGTGACAAAAATGCATAACTATAGCAAATGCTTTTTATGCTACTACACATTTATGGACTGAATGTAGCAGTCTTAGGGAAGTTATGATGACTGAAAAATCTCCTAAATAAATATTCCTGCTTTTGAGGTTGGGAAAAAAGGACTAATTGGAGAATGTGAAAAGGTGCTGACCCGGCACCATCTCGAATCCCTTGATCCTCATTTCTGCCAGATGAAACCAGGAAAGGCTGTTACCCTGCATTTAGCTTAGAGTCTCAATGTCAGGCACCAGAAAACCACAGCAGAGAATGGTGGGAATGCCTATCACCAAAGCTGCATTTAGTTGGAGAAGTAAAGGTCTGATAGAATCCGATGCAGTGAAATTGCACTGTCTGATTAAAAAAATAAAAAAAAGAAGAAAAAAAAGATTTTTTTTTTTTTCATTTTTTAATTTGTGAGAAAAAATAGTGATCATCTTAAATGCAAGGAGGATAGAGTTATTTTTGTGTCTGCCAGCAGTGAAGGGGCTCACTGAGGAGGTTAGATCTGATGCATACTCTGCTAGCTATGGTTCCAAACAGCCATGGTTTACAAAAACATGATGTAGCTGGGTAAATCAGATACCTTGCAGGAGTATCGGAGCTATGTAAGAATTGGAGACAGAAGGCTTTATGTAATAGAAGGGCACCGAGCCACAAATAAAATAGGGCTCTGGTTTTTTAGAGGTCCAACATTTCTTACAGGTTGTGAAGTAAGACAGGAGGCACATCTTGGAAGAACCTGGGGGACAAAATAAATCCCCTCTAAATGTGTCTTCACTGAGAGACACCGGACACAGATATGAAAGTCAGGCAAGGTGAACTCCAATCTTAGATACTACTAGAAACGCTACAGAGGTTGCAGAAAACAGAAAATTTTGTTTAAAAAATAATCCAATGAGAATTTTTATGTATTTAGGAAGAGCAAAACATTCAATGATGTATCTTTCTGCTAATATCAAATATCATTGTTTCTGGCCTGGTGATTCCAAGCCTGGTTTAGAAACAAAAGCATCCCAAATTACTTGCAGATTACTTTCAGCAGGGACTTGAGCCTTCTCAGTCTTCTAAACACAAGAGCTTTTTATTGCTTTGTCCTAGAATGTGAATTAGAAAGGATTTATTTTCTCATCAGTGTATCAAAGGCTTATTTCTCAAATGAAATGTTTTCCTTCCACTATTCTCTTAGTGCTAAAATATTTGGGAAGCACTCTCAGATGTTCTTAAACAAAAGAGCTTAAAAGCTCCTCAGTATGTCTGTGTTTGCAAGACTGAAATTTCCCATACTCTTTTAAATAGCTACTAAACTTTTGGGAAACAACTTTCAGCTACTTTAAATGTTATTTAACTCTGGAAAGCGTGATTAGAAATGGCTCTCTACTACTTAGCAGCTCTGCATTTTCATGGGTGTTAGAGGCTTCTTAGTCTACAAGAGGTGGTAGGGTGGAAGCTGTTCTTCCTAAAAGCAATGGAGGCATCAGTGAGGCTGTGTCAGTGTAACTGATGGCTAGTTTAGCTTCCTCTTACTGCTGATGATGTGTGAAATGTAAAGAAATCAGCCTGGTTCTCGGAGCTTTGGCTGAGCACGAAAGCTGAAGTTTGAAGAAAAAAAAGAATTATCCTTGTAAATTAAGCAAATATGACATAGAAAATTATGGACTCCTACAATTTTGTATTAACATAAGCATTTTTAACTAGATCCTTCTCTTAAACAGCATTTTGGAAAACAAATGGCTTACCACGGTAGTCAGCTTGGCCAGGTACACAGTGAAGGCAGGGAGGGTGAGAAGGACAGTGGCAGAAAATCAAGTTTTCACAGAAGGGGTCTGGATGCTTTCTTGCCTCCCAGGGCAAATTAATTCATCAAACCACACTCTTGTGGCAACAAATGAAAAGGAAAGAAATAAACTAAAGCCAGTCATGCTCTGCTTGTCAAGGTCAGGCACTTTCCTTGGGGCACAGATGAGTAAAATATCACACTTTACACACACTGCAGTTAAAGTGCGGTGAGATGTTTGTTTATGACTAGAAAGATTAGTCAGTCAGCTCCCTCTGTGATCCATCAATCAATCACCCATTGCTACTCCTATTGGTCCCATAGGCCTACCCACTGCTTGGTGTTCCAGCTTGGGCAGCATTGAAGGGTGAGAAAGGACCTAACCACTGCAGACCTTTAGTCTGACTGATGATTGTCTCTCTCCTAATTTCTGGAAGCCCCACTTTTTTTTTTTTTTTTCTATATATATATTTTTTAATATACTGAGATGTTGGGCTTCATCTGGTCCTTCACAGGTGGCATCTTCACCCCAGCACCCCTCACTCACCAAGTCTGGGCGAGGTAATTGTGTTGACATTAATCTTCTCATTGCAGACCTCCTGGTGGCACTGCCTGTAGGCCGCTGGCTTGGACAGGACAGGACACTCACTGCCATGGCGCCCGGTGACTTTGTGCATGCACTGCACCACACGTGACTGGAGGCCCTTCCCACAGGTAGAGGAGCACTGGAGAAGAGAAGAGACTGAGACATGGGCAAAGCAAGAGAGCTTCAAAATCACATACACACGTACAACAATAACTGCCAGAACTAAAGTGTGCAGCAGATCAGTGGCTAAGTATGGTGCTGAGGACTCAACACTGAGCAAATTTATTAACAAGAGACTCTTCATAAAGCTGTTGCATTTGTCCATTAGTATTCTGCAGCTCCCAGAGTGCTGCATGCAGAACAGTCCTAGCACGGGGTTGTCTTTCTGTGTGGACTCATTTCGCCTTGAGTCCAACCATATACTAGCTGCCTCTCCCAATGTCCGTGAGGTTCCAAGAGGGCTGAGGTGCAATTCTTTCCACCAGCCACAAAGATGCAAAGCTGAAAAATGATTACTGCTGAACACTGCCTCCCTCTTCACAAGGGACACAGTAGAACTGGTTGCCTTAGTTTAAACACCTTCTCCAAGACTTTGACTGTCTGACAAGGCTACATCCACAGACCAAATGACCACTGCAAGGCACTGGTATCAGGTAACCAAGGACTACAGCAGAGTCAGTAGGCTCCTACTGCATGCCCAGACCCACAGAGAAGCTCTGTTCCAGTATATAGAAGAACACATTAGGTATTCAAGTATTCACTCCTCCATCCCTGCTAACTGTCTGGCACTTGTCTGTCCTCCTGGGAGCAATTGCAAATTGTACTTCGTGAGTTTTGGCTTCTATTAGCCAAGAGGCCCAGCCTGTTTATATGCTCTCTTTGTTGTCATACAATTGGAGTCCCTGCCTCTCCCCCTGGCCCAGTCACTTCTGATTTACAATGTCCTACTTGCACGCAGTTCAGTTTTAATAAAACAAATGCAGTGAGCACAGCGAGGTGCACCAGCTGGAGTTAATAAAAGAACCTTGTATTTAAAATAAAGAAACAATAGGTTGCAGGACTTTGGTCTGATTCCTATTTCTGTTAGAGCCACACACAAGCAAATGATGGGGAAGAGGAGGTGGGGGAAAAGTCAGGAAATATAATTAGGATGGTGTCAAAACGACCACGTTTTCTACCCTCTGCTGTTTCTGAACAAGGTCAGTGCAGTGGAGCTCTTTCCCTGAAAAACATTATAACTTCAGACTGTTGTTTCTTAAAAATGTCAAGCCAGAGATTTTGGATGCTCCAAATATCAGCACCGCTGAGGCTGGGTGGAAATATGAACAATGCAGATGCAGTGTGGATGACTGTAAGACTAGGACATAGGAGCAAACGTACATGTGGATGCATGTACTCCTCCACCTGCTCTCCCATCTATTTGTTCTGAAGTATCATAAGAAACCTTTGCTGTTTCTCAAAGACCATCTAATGCAAGAAGCATAGCTCTGTTCTGTGCTGGAGCACACAGACCTCCTCCCACCTGTGAGGATTACTGCAAGACCTCATGCAAAACGGCCTCTCATGAACAGAACATTGAAACAGAATTGATGGGACCCTGCTTCAGACAGCCCAGCACAAGGAGTTATATACATATACAATGTGTGCTCTCAGTTCTGCATAGGAGGAACTGTAGCACCAGTAAAGCTTACTGACAAAAGTAACACAGGCTATCTCTAACATTCACCATTAGTCACTCACATTCACGACTTCTTATTAACAGGTTTCCTGTATTTGTTGTACTCACCAGATATGTATTTGCTATTCTCTTAAAAGAAAAACACATGCACCTGCTCTTTATCCTTACGATACTCCTCACTGCACTTCTCTAGCACTGAATTTCTCCAAAAGAGTGACAAAAGACACTTTCCTCATAAGGTGAATAAGGTTTTCAGCTACTGATATACAAACATTTTCCTACCTTGGTCTGTGTTCCTGTCTCTGCATTTGTTAACCAGCAAGGAGGGCAAGCAATGAATTTTTTTCCACAGATACTGCCAACTCCAATCCTCAGACAAATAACAGCAGAGTTTTGCCCGAAGCAGTTTTATTCCTTCCCCTGGGAGACTGGGATCATCACCTATGCTATGCAATTAGTTTTTCACAGCCAGGAAGACGGATTTTAACATCTTTCTTGAACTCTTTTGGGCTTGGCAGCTAAAGGAGGGTTGGACATCTGGCTTATTTTAAGATGAAATTTTCAACTCTGTACTTGGATAGTCTCTTTCCTAGGAATTTCAATAGGAAATAGGAATAGATACAAAATACATACAAAGGGGGAATTGTTACTCATGCTGCTCGATGAGGAGAGGACATCGTTAAAAGAGGCATAAAAATTAAACTCCAACTGAACAGCAAATTCTCATAAATACCTTTCCTCCTACTCTGGACAGCTAAATGCATTGCTACAGTCTCTCTGTTTCCAAATATTTATGGAACAATTAAGTATATCCATGGAAAAGTTTTCAGGGCTGGATTCACCCTGACACAAGACCCTCAGGACTGGACACAGGTATAAAGTGTTTGAGCAGGGAAAACTGCTGTAGCCTTCTTGAAACAGGGAACTTCTAGGCCATCAAGGCAAGGGCATATCAAAAATGGGGCCGGCCTGCAGGGGCTGAAACCCTGCTCTAGCCTGGCACCTGATCCAGCTTTCACTCTGCAGAATGCTGAGAAAATATTGGGTTGTCACAAACACTGCTGTTAACAAAAATACACTGAAAATCAGAAAAACCTATCAGAGCATTGATATAACTCTGAAAACATGCATGTCTTGATGCCACAGTGGAGCAATGTGACCTGTAAATGTGGAGCAGCTTTGGAACGTGGCACAGAGTGGTGTGGATCTCTGCCTGCCTCATGAGCTGCTCTGCAAGCACTGAGGCAAAACCCATAAGCAAGTTGGCCAGTCTGGGAAGGCAGCGACTCAGGCAAATGTCTGAATAGACACTAGTGGCAAACAAAGGAGTGTTTTCTTCCTGTTCATGAAGCACTGCCAATGATATCAATATCACTAAAATGCATATGCAAAATTCACATAGTTTAGCCACAACACACTAAACTGACAATATAGCCATTGTAAATTAGAAATCAACCCACAGGCAAAGATCAAAGGATTGTTCAACACTGGAACAAGGAGGGGGGGATAATGAACAGTTAGGAAAAGTGAACCTAATGAGAGCTCCTTTAACTCCCAGTTTAAGCACTACTTGAGAAGGCAAAATGAGTACAAAAATGCCTCCATTCACATTCTTTGGCAGTAACATGCAAGCCAGTGGGGATATCCAGAAGGAAATAAACTCACAAATTGTCAAGGCAGCAGCTGCATTCATCAGCTTAAAGAAGATTTACTCACAGAAAGACTCCAAACTCCAGACTAAGCTATGATTTTTCAACTGGAATGCTATTTCCACCTTAGGATAGTCTAAGAAAGCTTGAAATCTACGAAAGGTGATGACAGGTGTCTAATTGCTTTGAAAGCAAATGCCTCAGGAGAATACTAGGTATTAAAACAGAATGAATTTACAGTAAGTGCTGGGATCTGTCAAGGACTTCATCAACTCCTGATCTACAGAAGATAGCCAGAAAAGGAAAGAGGAATAAAAACAAATTAAGCCAGGGCAGGTCTGCCTTTGGGCAGCTCAAGGAATACCTAAGAGGGACCAGCCCAAAGAATCCCTGTATTAAGGATTAATGGGGACAGAATAAAGGACAGATTTACCAGAACAGAGGACAGGCTGTGATTTGCTCTGGACTGAATGGGATAATGAAGCACTGCTTATGCCTTAGCTGAGGACTGCTGACCTGGCAGGGATGCCCTCAGACCACATGTCACCTTTAAAAATCTCACTTTTCTGACCTCGAAGAGACGTTAGTCTCTTTTATAAGAGACTTGTTCCTCGTGGCAGAAGGTCACAGCATCCCTTCAGCCAATCCTGAACATACTACAATATTTATAAGGCATATCTGTTGCAGGGAGAGATAGTTAAAAATGACAGTAATAACTAAGCTGAAGGCAAGTTTTGTTTTTTTTTTCTTTTATTCATCAGTCTTCAGGCATCTGATGTTTAAAGATATTGGTTTGTCCCCAGTTTGCTGAAAGTTTCTGAAGCCAAAGATAACACTAAGGCTAAAGCTCCAGCATTCAGAGATACAGTCATGCTCTACTGACTTCAGAGTTCAAGTATTCAAGGTTTAGGATAGGGCAGGGAGTTTTTCCCCCAGGGGTTTTATTTCTTGCTTCTGTGGAAGCCAGAAAAAAAACCAAGTTCCTATTAACACCATTCTAACACAGCACCTGAGACAAATGACAAACATCCTGTAATTTAACTGTCCCTGAGACCTTAATGTGTGCTCTCTGAAAGTCAGTGCCCTATACCCCTTAACATCAGGCTTTTTACAAGTACTGCTAATTTAAACTCAAGAGTTTGAACTGAAAAGCAGCACGCAATATACTTTCATAAGCAGCAGTTTGACTTTCACTATGGCATCATACCAATGAAAGAAATTTCTGTCTTTTCATTGATAAGATCTAATCAGCCCAAAGCAAACTGTAAGCTGTTTTTCAAGCTCTCCTTTTCTTTCTTTCTTTCTTTATTTATTTTTTTTTCCTTTTAAACCCTGGATCTGTAAAGAGAACATATCTGGTCTTGCTTACAACAAACTATCATTTGGAATCTTTTGTGAAATGACTGATTTGTTTAACTTAGCCAAGAAAAAACGCATACCCTTCTGACTCAATATAGGAAGAAACAATAAATTACAGCAGAAAATGCTCGTGGCTGATGCGACAGTATCTTAGAAGAGAGAAGAAATCTTTGCAAACTGCCTACAGCTGTGCTTTCAAACTGTATGACCCTGAGGAACAAGACCTGACCAGCATGTCTCCCTGCATAATTATGCTTGACTTTGCTATTCTGAAAAGTTCCATTGTGCACGGAGTTAGGAGATTATGAGCAGGATGCATGAATATTCAGGGCATTGACAGTGCTCCTAAGTACTTGTGCAACAGCTCAGGTGGATGCTAATGAGGAAACTCCATTTAATTCGTCATACCAATCAGACAGAATTCCTATCATAGAATCATAATGCATCAGTGCTGGAAGGGACTCACAAGGATCATCAGATCCAACTCTTGGCTACAGAAAGGACTATGTAAAACTCAAGCAATAAAAGCAAAGATAAGAAATTATATTGTATTGCCTACAAGGTGCCATATTCTAGCATACCACCTATAGCATGTGTGCAGTGTTTTGATCTGTTACAAGTAAGAAGCAGAAATCCTCCACAGCTTATTCCATATGAATGCTTCATGAAAATGAAGCAGAAAACCACTTCATGTAAAATGCATAATTGAGCTAACTTCAAGTAAGCTAGATAGTAAAAGAAAACTGCATAACCATGGACACACATAATTCCACTCAGGCTGACTGCCTGAGAATTACCTTACTTCTACAGCGTGTGCACTCAATGCTGAGCAGTGTTTTTATGAGCTACATGAACTACAGTTGCATACTAACTACTGTCACAGATGTTATCCGGAAAGAGAATGTCGGTAACTGATGCTCCACTGAACACATCTGTAAGTTAGTCATCCCTTAATAAGCAATGCTACCTAAAAGCAATTTATTTAAAGGAAAGTAAGTACAGATCTCACTAGGATTATTTTATTTCAGCAAGAGGTGCTTATTTTAGCACATTGGTTCTGGCTGGGTGATCTCTAGACAAGGAGCTACTCAGATCTGAGATACGTGAAGAACACTGCAGCTCACCACTTTGTGTAATCAAAAGAAGGGATCATCATCAGGTTGACAGCAATTGTTCTTTAAAGACATTCTGGAAAGTTGTCACCTTAATGCCTTGCTTGTCACTGTAAAACTCAGTAGGCTCTTGGAAGGACTACAGAATTATAGCACTCCCTGCTAGTGACACATACTGCATGCTGTAAGGATTCGAGGCACAAAAACCTCTTCAACTGCACAGTACAAACATCAAAAAGCAGATTACATACTGTTCACCTCTTTAGAGACATTATCCTAAATACTGTAAAGTCTCAGAGTTACTCAGAGAAGACGAATGCCAATATTTGAACAGGCTTGCCTTTCATGCTTTCTTCTTTTTCACATAAAAAGGAGTAAAATAGTCACAATAGAATTCCATTTCAAATCCACTGATCTTAGTGGGAGGCTTTAATTCTCCATCAAAAAAAGCATTTAATGAATGAGGCTTTCAAATAAAAGATATCAAAAAAGAAAAGTTATTTTTCCAATTAATAGGATCACTGGAGGCTGTATTGGAACAGAAGACAGTAACACTATGACAGAAAATACCCCACTTCAAACGAAACACTCATGAATATGGCCTTTTTGCAGCACACTATGCATTTCTTAGGAGCCATCAAAATAATTTGTACATTCCCAGAAACTCCAGCAGAGCTGAGCTGTGCAAAATGTTGTGCAAGGAAGAAACTGTCATTGTTTCAAAGGCACAATCAGGACTTGGTTTCTGCAGCTTAGAGATCACAGGGGAATGACACGGCCAGCACTATAATCTGCACCTCTTCACTTTGCGTGCCTAGGTTTACTTCTAAAGCTGCGCTAACTGGAGCTGATAGCACAAGTCTAGAGAGTCTTGAACTTGTTTTAGTACTGATACATGATTTTTACACTTCTGACCATAGCAAAAAATTTTTCACAGATGGTAAATGGAAAATCAGAGGGCAAAAAGGGAAGGATTCACCTTAGTGAACAAGCTCTGTTTATCTTAGTGAACTAGTTCTATTTGGGGTCTCTTTGCAGCCCACAAGTGGAGGGATCAAAGGGCAATTCAGCCTTTACTAGGGAGAGGAGATAATGTTATCACAAATCAAGAAGGTACCATTCTATTTGAAAAACGCATAGCTATTTCTTCTCATGATGGTTTCCAAAGTCTTTACTACGACTCCAGCACCAGCTTTCCTGAATTCAGGACTGGTCTCTATGTGATATAACTAAGTTTGGGCCATTTGTTCTTATCCTATGTAGCCAGGGGTATTTTGAAGATTAACTGCTGGCAAGAGAGGCTGTGATTTGCACATCAGTGTCACAAGCCAGAGGAAAAAGGCCACAGGGAATTGAAACTAGTAGTACAACTTAGAGCAGTCCACTGGGGCAGTGGTTTAGGATATGTTGATGGCTCCCAGTTCTACTTATAAGGAGGGCTAGGGAAAGTTGCAACACAGAAGCCTATTGGGCCCTCTCTAGCCGCATCCAGCTGCATCATTTTCTGGAGATCAATTTGCATCAGTGAATCTCTGTGAACAAACTTTCAGTATCAGCTTCTAGCTGTGGTGCTGAATGCACACAAGCAGACATAAATCATAAGTTGTTTGCCAAGCCAAAGCAAGTACGAGGCAGGAAAATGTCTGTCAGCTGTGATGTGCGCCTGCACTGCTCAACAGCTATCCCTCCTGCAGATTTTTCTCCAATTCACCAAGAAAAGTTATTTTCTTCAAGGTAGAAGAAGATGAACTTAGTTGTGACCTTTACAAACAATTAACAAGTTGTCCTTGGTTTATCATTAACAGATGGTGGGTCAAGCCATGAATTTGTAATGAATGCTAGAACAAAGGACAGACTGCTTCTATATTTACAATGGCTTTGAATACACCTCTCAAACCACAGCTGTCCTTGATTTGCTCTTCTTATCATATAATGTGAATTAATCATTAAAAGTGAGGCATAAAGAGGATTCTGTTGATGTTCCCAAACATTTGGAACTTGAAAAACATGCCTTCCTGGCAATGGAAAACTGTTGAGTTTAAACATAAACAAACACACAAACAAACAAGCAGAAACCCCACAAATAAACCCAAAAAAACCAATACCTTTTTTTTTTTTTTGGTGTGTGTACTGCAAGGAAAGGGGTTTTATCTCTTAGTGAGTGCAACCGACTGCAATCCTGCCAAAATAATTAATTTACAATAACAAAATCCTTGTTACCACCCATTGCAGTGAATGAGCACTGATCTGCAGTATGAAACACCTCACTGTCTGGCACAAATACAGTATTTTTGTTATAGGAAATTAGATTTTTTTTTTTCTCTGTATTGTTAATATTCTCCTGGGATGAGAACCTGTAGCCAGTATTTCCTAGGCTGGACAAAATACTGTAAAGAAATTGGCAGCCAGTGACGTACAGGCAGGTCAGGTGGCTGTAGGTAATTTTTCAAATGTATTTTATCATTACTGACATTATTTGGCAACAAGAATACTTCTTAAAATCATGCTTTGCCAAGCTGATCATTACTACTGCTGTGCAGATCTGCAGTACACAACCATTCTGAACTCTAAGTAAAGTTGTGCCTGGGTGTTCATAAAACATGTAGAATGGTAGAAAAAGATTTCTCCTCCACTCCTCTCCTTTCCTCAAGTGGAATCCCAGCTTGAGATGCCATATATTTCAGTTTTCACCCAAAAGTATTAATCTGTGATGGTTCCTAACCATGAACCAAAGATCTCATACAGTCCAGCAGATCAGATTCTGATCTGAATCTCACCGGCATAAGCTTGCAGTAACTTAAGCGACTGAATCAATCTGCATTCACACCAGTGCCAGACAGATTGATATCTGACCCACAGCGCTGAGTGAGACCTCTGGCCTGTGGCCAAGGGATTGGAAGGAAGAATGAAAGACGGTTAGCCTGGATTCACATAGGGTTCTCCAAGATTAATACAGGCCTCATTATTTACAGAGCATCTACTGTAACTGTAAAGGAAAAAAAAAAGGAAAGTCAATATATTACAAGGCTTCTAAGTATCTTTCTTCCTCTAAAATCCTTTTCATTGGACTACATAATGTAATAGGTTAATGAGCTAAGTTGTTAACTGAGGAACAGATGTTGCATGTTTTATCCTCTACAAACAACACTGGGAATGCATCCCTCCGAAAATCAGCACTAATGATGTAGTTAGTGTATCTTACTTGTAATTATGCCTTCCTTGACATAATACCAATTAAAAGGAGAATAGCCAAAAAAGTGAAACAGGGAACTCTGAACCATTTTGTGCTATTGGCTTGAAATATAATACTTCACTCACAAGACATAAATAGAGGATGTTGAGGCACATGGAACAGTGAAACAACTAAGTAAAACTAGAAATGAAGAAAAATCCATAAAAGACTTCTGGAAGATTACTCCTGCCATGTGATCCTGCCTCTTCAGTTAAATCTCAGAAGAGTCCATAAGCCAACTGAAGAACAGGAACTGAAAACATAGGGCCTTAGCTCGCACATCTGCCCCTAAGTGATTTCCCTGCTTCCTCATTCCAAGATCAGACGGGGTGAGTGCTGAGGACAGAGCTGGGAGACATGTGTGGCTAAAAAGCAGTCCCCAGTGCTGTGCATCTTCAAGCACAACTGCTCTTTGTCACTACCACAGCTAGCTAGTCCATCCAGGCTGTACCTCATCTCCCTGCAGCAGGCCAGCAACGTACTCCCACAGCATCTCGGACATCTGGTTCCACTGCAGGAGTCACGGCAGACTCCAGCACAACAGAGTCCTGCAGCCTTGAGCACACGAGACGCAGACTGTATCCTGCAAAGCTTTCCAGACAGCCACATTCTATCCACCAGCTACCTGTATGCTTTACAGGAATGTAATCGCTGACCTGAAGTTTGTCAACAAAACACAATCAAATGTGAATGAACGAGCTACTATCTTGCTAATGCATTGGAGGTATAGTTTCAGCAGCTTAGGAATCTGAGGCAAGAGCTGGGAAAGTGAGCAATCTACGGCTGTTCTTTCGACTAGCACAACCACAACAAAAATGTAAAAACGTTTCTGATGCTATACAACATTTAACAGCTCAGATTTCAAACACGCAAGAAGTACTGCAAAGCCGAAAGAGTGTATGCGATGTTTGTTTCTTTAACTGAATACAAACTGGATGTGGAATTTCCTTTTGGAAGAAAAAACTGAACGGGAGATGACTTGGATTCCCATTTGTGTATTGCATCATACAAAAAACAGGATGATATAACAAACTGCAATTCTGAAGAACCCAGGCAACGGTAAAAAATAATTTCAGGTTAACACCTTCAGTGGGTCTTTCACTTAAAAACCCGCCTTTTTGCTCAGTTTGAAGAAGCTCAGACCAGGAATATTTTTCTTCTGCTGCTCACATTATTGCTGCGTTTGTGCTAAACGATAAAAATGAGATGTTTTTCTTTAAGAAAAGAAGTTTAAGAGGGAAGCTGAAAGTCCAGAAGTGTTAGCAAATAGAAGGTGATCATGGTTACTAGTAACAGAACAATATTCTGTCTTTGCAAGTACAGTAGATAGTATGTTAATCTCAGCCTTTGGACTAACAAAGGTAACTACAAAGAAATTCTAAATAACATCACAAACCTGGACCTATGTGTTTGCTTAGCTAACTAGATGTATCAGCTCCCTGTGGCACAATTCAAAGCAACAGCAAATACATGGGAAACACACAAATAGCCCAGACTGATTGCTAAATCCACTCCATTAGCTCCAAATCCCTGCATCTTCTGAATGGAACAGGATCTAAGATCTTACATAGGATAAGTGCGTCCATCACTGCCAGCTATAGCAATTCTTGTGTGTGCCTGTGATCTCGTGACTGGAGGCATTCTTTGTAAAGGTCTGAGGAGCTCCTTAGGCAGGTCTTCTCATGCACACTGCCTGTGTTCCATAAATGTTTCTACTGCTCCTCCTGTAGAATTAACAGTTTGCCATTACCCCTCAGAGAGCCTGTTCTATTTACAAGTTGTATCTGGACATGGAGTTTCAATGAGGTTTTGCCTCTTTCCTACATGACTTTCAGGTATCCTCAAATGATCTTAGTTTGGGACAGTTAAGGATTGGATGCCAAGTCAGCACGTAAGCTGTCTGCACAAAAAGCATCCATCCCTCATTTTATCCTGTGGTAATTACTACTGATCATTTAATCTTGCTTCCTTGACGATTGTTAACAATAGAAACAAATCCACAATGCAGTTAATCACAAAAGGTCGTTGCTTGTTCTGAGATCAGTTTGTGATTGTAGAGAAAGTTTCCATCTCAGCACAAAGCTCTCATGGTTATTTTTATAGCACTGGCAAAACAAAAACAAAACAAGACATAAAAATGTTTTACAATGGGATTTTACCCTAAAACTGTGAATAATTTAACTTTTGAAGACTGTGTTTCTTCTTAATGGGCAAATTGTTTAAGCCAGACAACATCAGAAAGGAATTGTTGATAGCTGTAAAGGTCCTTCTCCTAAGTTCTGATTTGAAGCTGCTGGATCCTGAAAATGAAAATCCCGACTGGATCTGCAAAGAATTCTATACCAAGTATTTCAGCTATCTGGGTTTCTGAGCCATTAAACTTTCTCAGAAGAATTTTATCTATCCACACCTTTCTTAAGCCATCCAGTGATGCTTTTAGTTTACGTCTCCACTCACAGGGTAACAATCTAATTGTGTGATCCAAGCGCTCATGTCATTAACAAAGATGTCTAGAATTTTTAATGTTCATTATAAACCAAATCTAAGTCCAAGAACATCTGCTGGATTTGCGCAGGGTGAAATTCCTGGGAAGCTGAGAGCTGGCACATGTTCTCTGCGGGCAAAAGCAGACCACATGAACAGCACACAAACTTCTGTGCTCTTCTGCACAGAGAAGATCCTGAACCCAAGTTAAGAATTGCAAATAACAAGTGATTTTGCACTGAACTTGCACTGCTCATATGCAGACATTAAATCTATCAACAACACTATTTACTGTGACCATGCATGACTGCAGCCCTTCTAGCAGCGAGCCAACTTCTTTATCAGATGGGAACCATTCACACGGCACTGAACTTTCAGTGCATGTAATCAGCGAATACACAATTATTTCATATTCCACCTATAAAGAGAATCCGAGTCAATTCTTCTGCCAAAATCTTTTAAAATTCCACAAATAAATAAATAATGTTATTTCACCTGTTAACACACTGGAACTGTTTGTTTTGGCCAGACTGTGTGGATTCTGTGTGCCAGGTTATGAATAAAATAACGTTCAATACTCTAAACATTCTGTGATACTAATTCCTGGCTCAGCATAAATACAGATCTTTTGTATGTGGCTGGTTCTTAAATCACACTCCAGCACTGACACCATTAAATTCATGTATCTCTGACACAGTCTGTCTATAAATATTTGTAATTCCCAATCATAATGCAAAAAATGCAATTGCAGATAAGCCAATTTGCCCATCATGGGCCTCTGCTTCAGTGAATTTTGCTTGCTGGAGTTTGGGTTTTTGGAAAGCAAAATGCAACTACTGTATCCCAGTGGTTTCTGCACATGCCGTACATTCCAGAACAAAAGTAGGCCTTCTGTTTCAAGAACAGAGCAGTTACAAAGATAAGATAAAACTAAACTGGAATATAATATTCCTGGGAAATTTCAAGTTTTTATATGAGCATGAAGTTGGTAATGTAAAGGATGTTTTACAAACACTGGCAAAGGCTGAATTTCTTATACTGCTGGGCCTCCTTCCCAAGCAAAACTACCTGTAACTTTAAGATCAGAATTCAAATACAGAGCAGATCCTGCACTGGTTTAATCCACTGCATACAGGAATTAATTCTACTGATGTCACCAGAGAAACTAAGTTCAGACAGATCTAAATGAAGGTGAAATCCAGCCCTAACGAAGGGACTGATAGTTTTGGCTCTGAGTTTAAATAGAGGGCATACTTTCATCTCAAGTAGTTGGAATAAGTCTGAGACTGGGTCTCAGAATAGCATGAGATTCAGTTGTACAGCTCTAGTTTTGTTTCTGTGGTAACACAGTGGTACACTGGTAAACCATCAGACTCTGCAAGCAAGATCTGGATGAGAAGGGCAAATAATTCAGCAGTGTGTGCCCTCAATTAACCTTGGTCTCTGTGTGAGCCTGCTAAGGCTTCCTCATGCTTCTCCCCAGATGAATTCTCCTTAACAACAGTTCTCCCAGACCTTCAAATTCACCACCTGTGGAACAGGAGGTGGAAGTCTCAGCTCTCAGCTGTGTACTGATGCTTTGAGGGAGACAAAACTTTCATCATATCCTTTCTGTCTAAGATTTCTCTTTTTCTCAGTGACTAAGTTTCTAATTTGAAGTCCAAATACTTAACCGATACACGTACTTGAAGAAAGAAAACAACTTCTATTTTCCTTCTAGGTTGCCCAGGCTGGGCATGGGATTCCTCCTTAACTCCCTGCAGTCCTGGCAGATACTGTTCATGAAGTTCTGTCAACCTGTTAGCCACATCAACTTGGAGCTGTTGTTTTTTTTTTGAAACAAGTAGAACAGTTTCAGCACTGCTCAGGAAGAAGCCTTTTAATGCTAAGAGCTGAGCTGATGGATGAATTTTGGCCTGTGGTGAGAATCTTCTTTTTTGGGTGGAAGTTGTGTGGGTTTAGCCTTTAAATGGATAAGATGTCCATTAATACTCATTTTGAATCTGTCTGTTGACACATCCACAAGCCTGTGTTGCAATATTTGGGTCACAAATGGAATGAAGGGAAAGTTTAAATCCCAGCAAAAACTTCAACCAAAACCTGTTAAATGTTTCCTTTCCAAATATTTAAACTGCAGAACAGACTGCACATGGAAGCACAGCATACTGAACATCTTTGGATTCAGAGAGAAAATACTGTGCACTGCTCACTGGTACCTTAGACCAATCGCCTGTTTTCCACTCGTAACAGCCTGTGTGATCCTCACATTCTTCCTCATCTCTTGGCCTGGTGGCTGCATCACATTTGCCTTGAGAATTTGTACACGTCACTGTTCTTTTTTGGATCCCTTTGCCACAGTCTGCTGAACACTGCAAAACAACAGGTATGTGTTATTATTACTAGGAATCAGGAAACAGAATTTTTATTTTTTAAAATATTTGAAAGGAAAGTTTAATTTTATGCACGCAAAGAAAGCCTGATAACTTGCAAGATTTTACCCCAACAACTGGAACAACTTTCAAACATGATTAATCTGAAAAGTATGAGATACACTTGTGAAATCTTTTACCTATGAAAAATAGCACTGTGCTAGAAATGGTGTTAGTAACTACCTAAATCTTGCATTTATGAGCTTATTATTCGTAACAGAACTGCCATATACCCTTATGTATCACAGGAGTAAAATGGTGATGAAAAATGCACTTTATGAAGTAGGAGATCATGGTTATAAAACCAGCTCTGCAGTACTGTTTGTATGCACCATGGTGACATTACTGTTCTCAGACATGTTCTCATGTGCACACATATGTGACCTTCACTCTTTGAACTGCCACCTCCTCATCATCACGATGTTAATTTCAAAGAACTTGAAGTGTACAAAGCAGATCGCTCAGCAGAGACACCACTCAGTGAGCCACAGAGTTGTCATCACCTTCCAACCATGGCCAGCAAGTTGCCCACACTCATCAGCAGGTACAAAAGATGGGCTCTTCAACATCAGAAGCACCGGCAGGGTCTGTGGGAATGCAGCAGGCTACTAGGGCTGCTAGGATCAGCTGCTGAAGAAGGACGTGATTCATGCATTTGGGCACTAGAGACAAACATCCATGCAAGGGAACAAATATCGTCCACAAATATTCTAATGCTCAGACACTGTTATTTATGCACTTTGAAAAAGCAGAAATAACTGGTCACCCATTTGCTCTCTCTGACAACGGCTGACTGGAAATTCTGTTTTACTGGTGAATTTGTCTTGACTAGTAGGTGGGATAAAGACACTGTTGTGAAATGAAATGGAGAAATGTTTTCAATAACCAGTTCAGTCACAGTGAGTAGATCTACCAGTGCTGATACAGCCATCTATGTGCATGCTACTACACAGCAGCACAGCTAGTCTCTCCGCTCTTCATTTTCATACCGCTGCAGTGGTTAAGTGAGAAATTTTCTTAAAGAGCCGCTGGGGACAGGTGGATGGAAAAATGATATATGTACAAACTGAGATAAAAACTAACCTTCTCTAGCATGTCAAGTTCTCCCCTTTAGGGGATCGGCATGGAAAAAGACAGCTGAGTTGACACTGAATAAATAGTGAAGATATGAGATATTCTGTGAGGTCTTTTGAACATAATCCAAGAAGCTTCTCCATCCAGGGGGTCTATGCTGGAAACAAGCACCAGCTTGATATAAATTACATCAAATGGACAAATCTCAGCATGCCTGTCTAATCGTCTTAAAAATACAATCCAGGCAGTTCTGACCCGCTGGCCTTGTTAAGGACATGAATGACAAGCGTTTATGAGCTGGCAAGCAAACAGACATGCCTTTAAATACTTCAGAGCACTACAAAGTGACTTCTTGAAAATCTGGGAAACCTTCCACTTAATTTACTATGTGCTGCTCATGGCATGACCGCCTCACGGATGTAACATCTTTGTAACAAGCACAATCGTATAGCTGTGCTAGATAGCAGGGTGAATTCTTCCAGGCTTTGCACAGTTCCAGAAACTGCTTTGCTGGAATCCTCAAAATGCAAGAATTGCCAGAGAGCCAACACCGGAGCTCCCTAAATAGTACCTTAAAGCCATGAATTTGCCCTAAGCAGTACAGATTTTCCCATATTAACTATCATTTTCCTCAGCCCTCAGGGTGGACTCCTAGGAGTTGTTCTTGTTCATCTCAAACTACAAAGAACAATATACAAAATCATTCAAATGGTCCAGTTTACTGAAAGTAAATCAAACTGAAGTAGGAGCATTTTTCACCATATGAGAAGCCTCTAGGTGGGTCGTACAACTGAGTTTGAGGAAAACACCAACTGTTTATTCTTCCCACCAGCTTTTAAGTCATTCACAGCTTAGTATTGCATTCACTTTTCCTAGACAGAAGGTTTCCAACAGATCTTTGGTTGTCATACATAAATCACTCCCTTTAAGAGGTTTTTTTCTTTCCTAAACTCCTCTGTCATTGTGATTTTTTTCTAATGTATAGATTTTAACGAGGCAAAACAAGATAGTCTAAGCAATATAAGGATCCCGTTAGTATCCAGTTTAGATAATCAGGTTTTATTTTATTAACAAATTATTTGTTCAAATTCCACAAAGGCTTGTAAATGAGTAACTGCAGTTAAAGTATAACTCTTTTATTTGAAGAAAATCCATTATTTTTTTCTACTCGTGTTCCCTAACAGTAGGAACATTCACCTTTTTGTGACAGTCTCGATTTCTGTCATTAAAAATGGATTAAGTGGTACTTTGTCCAAAATAATCTCAAGTGTTTGGCAATAAAAGTGAAACTTAATTTTTTCCACACTGAAGATCGTAATGGAATTTGCTTTGAGAACACACATTTTTGATTGGGGACCAGACACAAATGTGCTCAACTGTTTTTTGTTGTATAACCAAAAGTTCAAAAACACACACAAGAAAATTATTTATAAAATGTTATTACTACTATGGTATTTTTTCCACAGTATTGGAATAAAATGAGTTACAGTCACAAATACAGACTTCCACTTCCTAAAAAATCTTCTCTAACTTGACTTACTCCAATTCAAAACACGAACACAGAAGTACCTAAGATTATTAAAAGACCTTGAACACTTCAGTGACAAAATTCACCACGCAAGGCAGGTAGGAGCTGCAATGAGAAGACTAATCTGCTATATACAATGCTACAGGTTACCTTGTATAGCTATAAGAAATAAAAAGGGCATCATCTGATGCCAGTTAACATAGCATGGTATCTAACACTTGCCTTAATAACTCATCTGGTATGAGCTACAAACCTCAGCTTCAATGTAATAATTTCAACAAAAACCAATCCTACCTAGAGCCTCAATACTGCCAGTTAACAAGTACGCTGACTGTGAGAATGTGCTTAACCTCAAGCTCTTAGCTAGATTAGGGCAGCATATCCAGAACTGTGTGCTGTCTGGCTCCTCTCTTGGGTCAAGTTCCTACCTTTGACCACTCTGATGCTTCCCAGATTGAGAGGCAGTCTTGTCCTTCACAGCTTTGTACTGTTGCTGGTTTGTTGCCAAGGCAGTAGAGGTCTCTTGTGTTAACATAGGTGCCATTTTGCAGCTGATAAACACAAGTCACTTCCCGATGCTGGACACCTTTCTCACAAGTGGCAGAGCAGGGACTCCAAAGGCCAGTCACCCACCTGGGAAGGAGATACAGAGGGAATATTAAAAAAAAGAAAAAGAAAAAGGTAGGATAAAATATTATGCTTAACTTAAAACCAGAGAGAGAAGACATTGGCAACTCTTCCTAGGTTTGTGGGTTCTCCAGTGTTGCTGTACTGCTGTCAGACTGAGATCAAATACCTTCTGAACCTGAAGCATGTAGAGCAGAAAGGGGCTGTGTACAAGTGAAAATCTACTCTTGGCTCTATGCTAGACAGAAATACCAATACCATTCATAGCATAAGGACCTTAAAACTGGGGAATAATTGCCCATGGCCATTCTTAGCAAATCTGAATACTACTTAACTGCTCGGTTAACTGCAGGATTGGTCCACCAGAAAGGAATCTGCAACATTGATTCAAAGCTGCCATAACCTACAAGGATGTACCATAACACAAACTGGATGGGAGTAGGGATACTTACCTATAATAATCATTCTTCTGAGCTTTAGGATTCATTTACTTTTAAGCACATGTCAGTTGCCATTTGCTTTCCCTTTGATCAAATATGCTGGGAACAAATATGTGGACATTGTTTTGGTTTGTTTGTTTACTTTGTTTTCTCTTTAAAGGCTCACAATGCCGTGAGGTGTTTGGGCTCCTCCAGCGTAAGGGATGCACTGCTGCTTCAAGCAGACCTCTGCCGTAGCCATGCACCCTTCTAGCCCAGTGTAAGGCTGACTGAAAGGCTCCATAACAAGATGCTCTGGCAGCACCGCTGTAGTTAAAGCTGGCCTACGTGGCAGCAGATAACATGTCTGAGAAGAATCTGAATTAGGAGGTATGCAGAGAGGGACAATTATTTCCTAAAGACAATCCATCTTCATGCTTCCTGTAATCTGTCAATGAGGAACATGCTCTTTGTAATTACAGGCATTCCTGGATGAAGTGAATGATGGGAACAATAACTGTGTAGGTACTAGGCACCGGAAGGCTATCATCACCAGGTAATTGACCTTTTAGCCTGTTATTTAGGACTGGCATCTAGATTAGTATCCTAATACCATGAATCTTTTACTTGTCACCCAATCCTGGGTTGCCTGTTGTTATAAGGACCTAAATAAGACCACTCAAATACAGAAGCTTGCTTAGAAATATTGTTTGATTTTACTGATGATGATTTTACAGTAGTTCACGGAGACAACTTAGGAGTCACACTGCTGATGAATGCGCTCCATAACGCCTCAAAAATCTAACAACTCATTCTGACATTTGTGAGTGGGGAAAAATCAGTTCAGAACCATTTGCAGAAACATCCTCCTTTGGTGCAATTGGCACGAATTCATTTGCCAGCTGCTGTGACTGATGACCTGCTGTGACAGCACTGATGACAGTGAAGGCAGAAACCAATTGGTTTGAGCAGAACAGGATCAGGAAGGCTGGCCACCTGTCTTTTGTGGAACAGAGCCCCATTCAAATATTTCTTTGCAGTAAAGCAGTTGACACATCTGTGAAGTTCTGTTGGCTAAAACAGCTTGCAAGCCACCAAACGTATTTCTCTAGATAGTCATTCTGACGCATCACTGTGGCTGAGTGCTTGATACTTTGCTTATGGAATGGGAAGATGCCAGCTGGGTAATTGAATACTGAGACTGAAAGACTGACAAAAATAGACTTCAAGTGCAGAAATCGGTGCTCACAAAAATTAATAGCCAGGCTCCCTCTCTATCAGCTGGGTGAAGGAACCATTCAGCAAGGACACAAAGGGGGAAAAGTAACTTTGCTTTATGAGCTGAATGTGAGTCACAGGGCCAAGAAGGGTTTCTGTACAGGCTCCACCGAACTAATATTCACTTCAGCACCGTGCTCTCACTGTGATCTACAGCTACTGGCAAAAGAAAAAGGGACTGAAAGCAAAAGAGAAAGATAAAAATACATTCTTGGCAGAAGCTGTCTGTGTGCTTTCATTTAGGATGGGCAGCACACTGCATGCCAACTATTTTCAAGATGCCGTATGAAGTCAGGTTATGACTTTCCCTTCAGGAAGGAAAAATCCTTTTTCTATTTTTCTTTTGTTACTTTTGTGGAGGGGAGAAGTCACCTCATTTCTACCCTGCTCAGTGGTCTCTGCTTAGGGCTACTTCAGCACACAGACACACATGGGTCAGTGAGACAGAAAGAACGAGCATCATCAACATGAGAAGACTGCACAGAGCATCAGTCAAAACCTAGAGAATCAACAGAAAACTATGGCTGAGGTCACCTCTGATCTAGTCTGTGGTAAAGATGTGATCACCCCCAGCATTTTCATTAGAGTGGTACCCACGTGGCCAGCTTCAATTACACATTCAATACATCCATCCCTAATCCTAGCCTGCATTCACTGATGGGTACAAAGAAGATGGACTACACTATAAAGGACCTCTGAAATCTCACAGCCTACTCCATCCTAATGGTGAAACTATTATTTTAGTGCCTGGAAGGCAGTAAAGACAGCAGCACATCATTGTTACTACTGAATTATACTGCATTTTCCTCTCTACACCATTATTACACCTTTTGAACACCTCTAGATAAATGTAAGAATGAGACTTAACTTTGATTTTCAAACAAAGTTTAAGTATTTTTCTTATGACAACGTCAAAAATAATTCCAGTGTTCAAACACAGAACACCAAGTCAGCTCTGTGTTAGTAACCAAGCACTGAAGGTTGCACACTAAGCCATGTGTATCATGTAGACCATTTGGCTTTATCCACATTATTTTTTCTTTCTTTTTTGTAATCTTACATCTATGGAAGATTCAAGGGTCAGATGATCCCTGCTGGTGCTTAGATTTATGAAGAAAGTGATAAGCTCTTAAGTAGAGTTTTTTAACCCAGAGAGTGGCTGCTTTTCTAAGCTAAAAAAATGCACAGTAGGATCTGTTTTTCTCTAGTCTCAGATGTCAGGGATGGGCAGAACATGCAATCTGAGAGGGCTGTTTTAAATCTTTATCTTCTGAGTCTTCCTCAACCTCTGACCTCTCCGTATCTCTGTTGAGGAATTGGGAGTTCTTCTCATCTGCTTTTGCAACAACCATCTGGCAGGGCCCTGGCGCAAACCTGAAATATCTTTAAGAGGTTCAGTTCATCATTTGATCTTCGTAGAGTCTGGATTAGTCATTAACGCTGGATTATTTATTCTACCTACTTGCCTAAGACTCCCACATTTTCTATGAAAAAAAAAGGAGTTAACAACACTATGTACATGAACCCAAGGGAGATGAAATGTCTGCAAATGACTAGCTGCAGCTAAGGATTTGGGAAAACATGCAATCAAGAGGGTCGAGGCTGAAGGATGAGGTGGAGAAGTGCAATCAAAAGACACGTGGTCACTTGCCAGAGATTTGTAACCTCAGAACAAAAAGCAGTTGCATGTTCTACAATAAACACTGCAGCTTGTTAAATTTCACCTGGTTACTTCTGACTTCAGCCCTGCATAAGACTGGTGCCTGCAGGTTGGTTCTATTCCACTAACTGAACATCCGCCACACATTTGCACATGTGCTCACTCCCCCACAGGGATTGTGTTACTTCTGTTCCCTCCCAAATGCTACACTGAAATTCATTTCCTTGCTTTGGTAGCAATAGCTTGGATTTGACCAAAGATACGTTTGTAATAACACTGATACTTCTATTTTTAGTAAACCTGCTTTTTGATCGCTGCTATTAGTTCAGAGCCTACACTACCACTGCATTAAGTATCAGAGGACATTTGCTACTAAACAGCATGTGGCTGATTTGAAAAAGCACATGTAAGAGATACTAATCTAAAGCAGTGCAACTTGAGCACTTTAACACTTTGTTGTTCTCTTTTTGGTTCAGCACAAGTTGTTGAGTTACTGTGCAGGTGGGGATAACTCTATGTTTAATTAGAACTGGTTGTCTTTAGCTCCAGTCTGTGATGCAAAATGATGTTGAAGTTGCTGCTATTTTTCCAAGGCACCTGGATGAAACTGTGGCTCTACTGAAATCATGCAAAACTCCAACTAACATCACTGGGGCCAGCATTTCACATGGAATAACTGCAGAAAGCAGAACAGGAAAAGATTTCTGAGAATCAGTCACATGAACTTGATCATCAGATGTTTCTGCTTGCAGCTATCAAACTCAGTTCACGCTGGATGAAACCACTGTTTACAAGTAGACTCTTGACTACCATCAAATGCATCTCCTCTGCTATTGTACCTTCCTCTCTCCACACACTTCTGAAACTCTCCACTGCATCTCTGCTATCCTGGAGTCAAAACAATCAGGTGAATCTGGATTTCTGGGAGCAGGTTGTGGCACACCCAGTCACCAGTTGTTGCATCGGTTTTTTTTCTTTGGAAAAAAGCACAAGGAATCTAGTAGAATAATACAGCTGCTGATGTCGAAAGTAGGACTCCAAGACTAACATTCCTGTCTGATTGCCTTTATAAACAGTGCTCAGTAATTTTCCAGTACAGTAGTCACTCTGCTAGCAGACTTGCCAGCTTTCACTCACACAGATTTCTTTTTTTCTTTAGTGATTATCATTTTGACAGCTTTATTTCTTGAAATTTCCCATTAGAAAATTGATCAGAAGGCGCTGCTTTCTCATTTATGTGCACCTCTTTTTTAAATCAAACACTTTGATTCTCCCTGCTCTCTCCCTCAGACGGAGCAGATCACTGTTTCCAAACTGTCAGTGTGGCATTAATGTGATGACTTGTCCTTGTTTGCAGCTGCTTCACTGCACTAGGGCACAAAACATCAGCATGTTTAGAGACCTTCTGCAGTGATATCCCCCTGTTCCAATCCACTCTTGGTGTGCCTTCGATGGGGCAGCTGGCACCCAGCTCCATTCCCTGCCATTCAATGAAGGCTGTGCAGGATATAAGCAGCATGAAGAGCATTACCACAGGCTGCAGTAGGGGTGAATTTCACCCCTAATTAAATATTTTGCTAGATTATCCTGCTAATCCCTTTCTGTGGGTAAAGATTACGCTCAGCCTGAAGAGCTTCAAACCAAAGAGGCACAGATCATTTAACATTTTAAAACAACACAACATTCAAATGTAAGGTTGTTGAGTCAAACTGTATAACTGTGATGTAAGCCAGCCTGGGTGTTTACATCAAAGCTAAGAAACTTGTCTCATGACTCCACGTGAAAACTAATGCCAAACAAACCTCAGCTCCAGCCAGCCATCTTAAATTATTTGATGTAAATGCATTTACCAGTAGCCAACAAGCCCTCCTAATTTTATCCTCTGCTTATTCCCAAGACTTTTCTCTTACTTCTTTTCCAGAATTGCCTCAATGAGCTGAGTTGCCGGATTTCCTTGTTAGTATCTTTTTGTCTTTCAATAGCAAATTAACTCCTGACTGCCTGTTGCTTAATGAACTGCATACAACCCAGGATGCATGTGATTTTGTCTCCTTCTAGTGGATGGTGATAACCAGATGTACCCACAATACGACATCAGCTACTCACATCATCTACTCACAAGGGTACCCAGTTAGTACCATCTTTCTGTTCTACAGCATTTGGCTTTGTCTGTAACCCTGCTGGAGCCCAGGGCAGTGTCCCAAAGAGCAGCCAGCAGGGCGCAGCATCGCCTGCTTGCTCAGCCTGCAGCCACCGGGTCCTGCACCGTGTCCAGCACAGTCCTGGCAAATTCATTAGACTGATTTGAGAAATCCCAACTCCAATTTTGGGAAGTGCTTCAAAATGAGCTCTTACGTGGTACCTCCTTGGATCAGAGGGTGCTAACATTACTATTTATGCCAGATTTCCAGCAGGCTAAAATGATTTGAAACCATCCCCATAGCTATTCTTTTCTTTTTCTTTCTTTTTTTCTCATGTAACCAAAATCAAAACACACAAAAGGGAACACTGCCTCGCATAAGGCACAGATAAGGTTTTGAAATCCACTCCATTTGATCTTAAGGATGATAAAGATTTGTTCTGGTTCGAAAAGAATTTGAAAACACCGATGAAAGGACAGACTTGTTAAATACATAGCATCCACTCTAGCTCTGTCCCTTAACATACACTCCCAATACGTCCCTCCTCTTCAGTATAATTTCCATACAGCTTTGTGAGTAACTTGTTAGTTTTCTCAAGGAGTTTTCCACTAGAGAGCCCTCCCAAATTTTGTGGCTTGTTGTTTTTTGTTTTTTTGCAAGACTTTCACCCCACAAAATGAAATCAATACTTTCCTGCACCTCATTTATGTGTGATACACATAAATAAATAAATAACACAAATAAATGTGGTGCAAACTGATTGGAATCGAGGAGACTAGATTGAGCACAGCAGGCAGATGGACTGATCCTGACTACAGCCCAGGTCATTCTACTCCAAAAGAATTTCCCCTGTAACTGCTAGTGATCAGCATCATCCCTGGGCTGCTGACCTGACTGAGGTCCACTGGCAGGCACTGTCAGCCCTCACACACTAAGGCAAAGCATGCTCTGAGTGGTCACTAGCCTTCTGGGCAAGCATGCAAGGTGCTGAACCAGCTGAGGACTTGCCTGACTCTTGTAACTGGATTCATTTTATATGCAGCAGGAATCACTGTGGCGCATGAGCCTTTGGACAGCATAGTGTTGGATCCTTGCCTGCAGATGGAAAAGTGAAAGGGGACTAGAAGAAAGAAAGAATGAAAGAAAGAAGCGATCCGTATAACCACAGGCCTGACCTCAGCAGCGTGCCAGCTTTTAGAACAGATTTGGAGGGAAACAACAATCAAGGATATGGTGGTAAATGGAAAACAGGAAAAATACAACATAGGCTTCCTCCAGGCAGCCCAGGCTAAAGTAAGTGGGTGTATTTCTTTGATTAAAGTAACTGCTTTTCCAGACAGTGGAAACATGGTAGATTTAATTGATTTGGTTATCAGTAAAGAATTCCTTCTGCTGCACTGGAAATGCTTAAGCAAGTTGGAGAAACTAGCCACATGCTGGAAAACACGTATATCAGTGTGCATGGTAGGTGACAGTCAGCCACAGTGCAACGCTGTAAAGGAAGTATCAGGTATGAAGGGAACTCAGATCAATTACCAGTGGACTTCCTGAAAGCACTGCCTTACTTTTGATGACTTTGGCACAGAACTGCTGAAAAACTGGTGAAATACACTGCTGACAGTACAAAGCCTAGAAGCACTGTCAGTGTTGTGGAGAAATGGGATATCATAGAAGATAAACTGAACAAACTTGAGTACTGCAATAAAACAGGTTCTGGTCACCTATGTACTCACATGATGCAAGTAATTTAACTAATTTAAATTATGGCCTGAGTGCAGAACACGATCAGGGTGAAAAAGGGAAGTGAGAATCTATGGACAGTGTCTCATCCAAAAAGTTGTTAGAGAAAATAAATGGATTTAGCTCAGCAAAATGATAGAAGATAAACTGGTTTGCAGCATCACAAGGCATTAAGCATAAAGAGCAAGTGAAGGAGAGTACTACATAAGCAAATAAAGCAGAACTGATGCAAGAAAAAGGACAGTGAAGATTGGAAATAAATGATCTTGACCCACACAGACAGCAAGGTCACAGAGGAGTCTTCCAGCAAAATTATTTTATGGAAACTAGTGTATAACATGCCTCTAGCAGCACTAGAAAACTAACCCTTGGACTCGGAGATGCTTTTAAGTCCTGAACAGTGAAAATAAAGGCTCAGGTCTGCTATGGTTTTCTGCAGATGAAGGCAGGGATTTCTGGCTGTTCATGCTGCTGTTAAGCATCTGTGTAGGAACGGCACATATTCAGCAGGTCCTCAGAAGGACTCAGCCTCTATTTAAATCTGTTACAGCAAAGACAAGGAAAATTAACAGTGTTTGCATACAGACCACAGCAAGTCTAACAGTTGGGGAATTTCACATGTTTTTGGTTCTTTTTCTGCTTTAGAGGGGAGCATTTTCATATCCATAAACCCAACCATGCATGCTGAAGTGTGTGGCCACTGGCCGACCTATGTTTTCAGTAATAACAGCTGATGTGATCTGTGATTTCTGAGTCTTGTGCCAACATGAGTGCTGGGCTTGCCTATATATTTGGGTTGGTGTTCAGTGTGCTGGAAGCAACCCATACGCACCGCATGCAAGAATCCAGATTCCATCTGGTTACAGCAGGGTTTTGTAAAAAAATATCTAAAGAGCTAGGCAAAGGATTAGAATAAAGAGGTGCTAATAGGGTGCAGTTGGGACAGGAAAGGAAGCTGTAAAGAATTTAATGGAAAAAGAGGGTCAAGGAATATAAAAAATAAAATAAGAAGAAAAAGAGGCATTTTTTTAAAAGGTGAAAGAGTAACAATAATAAAGAATGAAAGATTCTTTTTTTTTTTTTTTTTTTTGCCAGTTTCAACAAAACTCTTCAGAAAATTCTGTTCTCTGAAATTTGATTTTAAAACACGTCAGTGTATCCAGCCCCTTTTTTCAGTCTGCTTTGTGTTTTTCAGATGCAATGTTGCAGTTGCAGAGCTCTGATCTCCTTGGCCTCACCAAACTACTGTCCCTTAAACCTACGTTATTTGGCTCTCCCAAGAGGTGGCTGAAGTTCAAAGGGATGTATAATTTGCAAAGCACTTTGAGATCATGCTGGAAGAAATACACTGTTATTAATATCATACACTTTTTTTTTTCTCTCCAGATCATTTTAAATATAACGTAGATTATTTTTTATTTTTATGACAATCTCAACATCAATAGCCCTCTCTGTCTCCTCTATTTGTATGACATGATCTCACTCCATTCCAAGGAGTTTGCAGACCACATTATAAACGAATTAAGAGAAGATGCAAAGAGTGTGGGATAATGAATTAAAGTCATACAACATACTCAAAAATGAAACAGAGACCAAGAGTCCAATGACTGTGTCCTGGGTTCTGGCCATTACACCTTTCCCTAGAGACAAATTCTGTGTAAGATGATTCCCTTACATTTTGAGTAAAAGCACAAACGTATAGAAAAATGCACAAAACAGAGCAGACCTACAGCTGAAAGGAAAGCATTATTCTTTCTTCTGCTCAGGTAAAGGGCTTAGGTCTGAGTGGAAATGGGAAAGGGCCTTATTGTAACAAGACGCTACAGCGATTTTACTTGAAACCTGAAAACAAATTCAGGGTTTATTAAGAAAAAAAAAATAGAAGAAAAAAAAAAAGCATTGACATGGTGAAAGAGAATGGTTTATTTAAGATGTTCTTGGTCAGAGAATATGCTAAGCATGCATTTCTAATATCTGGGTGGGCAAACGCAAATGGAAATTTAAATTCTACAGAGGCACAGAGAATGTGCTTCTTGAAAACGTTTCCAGTCAAAAGCGTGTTATGTGTGAAAGTGTGGGCTACACAGAGGGAGCGAAGGAGTGTGGTCTGTCAGATCATCAGCAAGCATTTTGTGGCCATTTTGGGTACTAAGGACATTTGGTATTGACTGTCATTGCTCAGACAACAGAACGTCGCTGCGCTGGAGCTAATTATTCCTGAGGAGAGCTGGGCTAAACTATGGCTGTAAGTTGCCTGATAGCTCTGTACAGAAGATACCTTGGAACAATATTAAGGGCTGGACCTGAATCTGCAAAAGAACACAATCCGGATACAGTAACTGATTTGGTCCTTTCTCAGCAGGTTGGAGATTGCACTGAGAAAGAGCACTGTGGGTCTTAAGGTTCTAAAGGACGTGATGGACAAGATCTCTCTATGTGGTGGCAAAAGCTTTTAGCTTCTTCCCAAGCTTTTTTACACCTCTAACACCTGGAGACCCTTCATACGACCTCAATGATTCACTCCAGACTCTTCCCAATGTATTTTTAAGAAGCCTAAAAGAAATCCTTTGTTCCAAGACAGAAACTCAAGCAGATGCTCCTTGTTTCAACCTTTCAGAGAAAATGACATGATAGAAATCCCAGCACCTCTGAATTTAGGAAACTTCCTCACAAAAATGACAGTTGTTTCCCTCAAGCTACTGGGAGTTTGGCTCTCCTTATATCCTAGAAGCACACACAGTATCTCATTATACCTTTCAGTACCACTGAAAGCATTTTGGCCACAATATTGCGCAGCTGTAATAGGTGCAGAAACAAAATGAAACCTGAAACAACTCAGTCTTATTGATGGATCACCTAACACTAGATTTTCCTGCTTCAGGGCACTTTAATCAGAATGCAGGTCCAATTAGAGGGAAATGTGTTGCTTTTCACTTCCCCTATTGTTCCTCCCAGCAGGATGAACTTTGTAGGTACATTCCCCCGGCTTCTCCGGTTATACAAGATGCAACAGATAACAAATTCCTTTTAACAGGCCCTTGTAGATATTCATGAACTTTATTCTAAGTTCACTTTGTGTTCTAACTGCTATCCAAAGTGGATGGTCCACTTTAGTCCACAACACTAAGCATTGCTTGTGAGCAAGAGTGAATTTTTTTGCTAGCAAATAAATAGAACAAATTAATTTGTGGTCCTGTGTTTTGTCATTCTGGGCAGAAACTTCACCGTTTACACAATGCAGAAAAAATTAACATGGCTAAAAATGCTTGTCAAATAAAAAAACAGTGCACTTTTATTATTTTTAGAACTTCCTACTATTAGACTTTAATTACTACTACTGATGCAGAAAACCATCCATTGCAAGGAAAGCACAGAAAACACGTTCCATTTTAATTCCTTGACTTCAGCAAAATTCAGATTTGCTTTCCAAACTATGCAGGTGTTGGTACACAAATTTAACACCAAGAAGCTTCTTGCCTGGAGACTCCCAGTCTGAACTACTCTGCTAATACAGATCAGACATGCAAGACAGCAGGCAAGCTATAGTAGCTTAAAGGTTGCAGGTTGCTCAGAAGTTTTTTTTGTAGCACTGTGAGCCAATTAATCAGACTCTACTCTGTGCTGGTTTAAAACAAAACAAAAGTTAAATATAAAGTCACTGCTATCTCGTCTGGCTTTATACTGCTGCTGCACTATCTCCCAGGAGACATCCAAAAGGAAAAGAAAAGAAAGTCATCCTCAAACAATGCACACAGGCAGTTGCATGGAATCTGGACTTACTGGCCATGCATTAAATGGACTCTGAGGTAATAAAAACCTGATCTGTTCAACAAAAGGAAATGAACATTACAGCTGGTTGCTGTGACTAACAATGTGTCCCAGCGCTTTTAGGCATTTTCACCATGTTCACCAGATGGAGACTTTGGAAATGGGTGATTTGTGAAGAAAAAGGATATTACCTTTTATTATTTTTAACTCCTTACCGTGACTGGCAGGGGTGTGTGTTACATTTCCTGACCTGGGGCTCAGGGCGATTCACTCGTTGGCAGTCACTGTCATTCACCACTGTCATGGTCTTGTTAATAATCCGAGTACAGGACACAATTGTTTTCCGTTCACCTACAAGTCAAATAAAACACTACTTTGAAAAACATGGAAGACAGTGACTAAGAACAAAACCATGCCAACTCATTAACGAGATTTACCTACTATCTTTACAACATGCAATCTATACAGACATACAAACCCTGTAAGCTGTCTTACCTTCCAGTTCTGTCTTACCTTTGTATGATACTTTCATTTCCCCAAGAAAACATACAAGTCTCTTATAAAACTGAATAGAGACTAGACTTGATCTTTCTAGTGTTTAATGGGAAAACAATACTGAAAACAACTTGTTTTTATTTCTGGTTCATCCTTCACATATTACAGCGTACTGTAACCACCTGGGGCAGATGCTCCAGCTATGAAAACTGGAGTAGCACAATCATCTGCCCCTCACAATGACAGGACAGTTGTACCTTGCTGCTCCTTGCACACAAAAAATTAGGTTGAAAAGGAGGAAACAGACTTCAAGATTGATAACCTGGGCTTGTTTGTATTTCACAAAGAGGTAAAATTAACTCACCAAAATAAATTATTTCTGATCTTCCTGTCTTTCCAGGTAATGATGCCTGAAAAGTCCTGCTACTAAGAGACGCCTTATGAGTAGTCAGCTTTTCTCACATAGACTATTTCTCATGCATCAGCACTTTCCTTGAGATAGCACAAGTATGACACTGGATCAGCTCTCCACTGTGTGACAGCAAGAAAGCTCTGTCACGGGGCAGCATGACAGCAACCAGATATGACAAAGAAAATGTCATCCCTACACTATGTGACTACACCTGACTGCATTTTGGTTTCTCAACTTCCCTCCTTGTAACTCTGAGTTCACAACAAATTGAGTTTGTTCATGATTCATGATTTCAGGGCAGTGAACTTGCAAATGTGAAGATGAGCACTCTCTTCCTGTGTGATAAAGTACAATAAATAACTCAGTCTACTTGTAAAGAAAAACTGGCCAGAGTGCAGGGAAAAAAAATCTATTTTCCTGTGGGAAAACACTACTTCTTCCAGTACTGAAAATTCAATGGACAGTGACTGACAAAACCAGTCTCTGGCCTCACAGGCATCAAGTTCCCCCGGGGCTTCAGTAAAACTCTTTCACGGATCATCTGAAAAGCATGATTTGCAATGTGCAAATGTATGCCCAGAAAGTCTACTGCAAATTAAGAGGATCTAACACAGTCTCCAGGCATTGTCACAGCAGCACTGTCCCTGTCTCATCCCTGGGGAAGGAAGTGTCTTTAAGTGAACATGCCTGAACACCTGTGAAAACTCTACTCCAAGAATGTGACAGAGATTTGAGATATGAGGCTGCACACAGCGCCTTAAGCCATCCACAGAGCACTAACCCAGGTGCAGTTCCAGCCTAGAGTAGCAAGCCGACAAAGCAGCATCCCTGCCAAAATGCTGGGTGAAAATTAACTGTGGGGATGGAGACAAGAGCTGGGAGAGCCGGTGAAAATGAGCTCTCATTTGAATTCATTATTGTAATATACATTACCATGGCCAGTTTCCTTCATGCTTTGGCAACACTGCCTTCTGCAGGCACCTCTAACAGCTGATGTCTGCAAACACTGCTTGAGTCCCACCGAGCTTCCTTACGGCCTTACCTCCTCCACACTGCACACTACACCCTTCCCATCCGCTGTGCGTCCAGATGTATAATGAATCCTGTTGCTTTTCTGGCTCACTTCTGTTTTCAGCAGTATAGTTTACAGGAATTGTGTATTCGTAATGAATTCCATAATTCTGGTCATGAAACAACAGCACCTGGTTCAGCAGGAAAAGAAAGACTGTTACAACACTGTGAGCTGGGAAAGTCACCAGAATGCGGGGACAATAATGCTAGAAACGCTGTCTCAGGCCAATACTTCTGTAACATAAATACTTCATGAAAGGCAACCAAATCCTTATGCAGGAACCTGAAATTTCAGTAGTGTTGGCAATATGGGGCATCTCTGAGATGCACGAACTGCTCATGATTTATATTTAGATGTCCAAACCTGGAATTCGGTTCAAAATTATTACGTTAGTGTAAGACTCAAATGTGATCAGCAGGCCACCACCTGAAGAGAAATAGCAAGACAACAGGAAGCACTAAAGCAACAGTTTTCATAAAACTGTTTATATTTCATATAAACTAGTCACATAAACTAGTCATATATTACACATACTCATATAAACTATAACTATTTATATTTCATATAAATAGAGCTATTCTAATGAGTGTCTAGAGTTAAAAAGTCACTCATCAGACCTGTCCTATCTTTGTTTTCCAGAAACCAGGCTGTCTCCAAGTCTCATGAACAAACTCAGGCTCCTGGTTAGGGAATTTAGTAGAGAATGGGAAAGTTCTGGATGAACGTGGTACAGTTTACAGATCAATGCAGCCTGCTCTATCCTACCCTGCCTGAAAAGTGGGGGTTGAACAAAATGATCTCCAGTTATCTCTTCCAATGTCAACCATTCTGTGGCTCCAATTTTACAGCTGCAGCATTTACTGTTGCATTTGAGTGGGGCGGCAGCAGTTCACAGTTTGATGGCAGGAGAGTTTATTAACACATCTGAAAGCACAACTTGATCCTTCTCAAAGCAAATCCAGTGAACACTAAAAAAACCACATGCCTCCTGGGCAACATGGCACTTAAATTGAAGGAGACTATTCTTGCTGACAAGCTGTAGGAGCAGAATTTTATTGTCTCAGAAGCCTGAGGACGGCAAGAAAGGGCCATATCATACAGCTGCTGGCAGCATATATATTTCTGTACCCGTGCAGATTTCTGGACGGAGGTGAAACCTGCTTTCAGCAGCAAGCTGATTACTTCCCATGAAGTCACTTGTGATGTATGTCTCTAGTGTTATTACACTGAAAATCAGTGCAGAAACTGAAGAGGAATGGAGAAAAATGCTTAACTTTTCTCCACAGGCAAATGACAGGTCTGGTCTTGTTCTGATTTAACTACTGAGCTTCATTTGGCTCCCATTTCCACTGGCTTAAGTCAGAAGTCACTTGAAGACACCCAAAGAACAGTACTAGTCCCACAAAATCATCTCATAATTAGAGAGGCGCATTCTACTGGCTGTTGGCACTTACTGAAATAGGAGCTGAATCTTACTGAAGAAGGTATTTTAAGTACTGCTGTCATAAGTGAACAGAGCAGCTGCCCAATTAAAAAAAAATAGCAAATTTGCAAATGCTATTTCATCCTAACAATCTTTGCTTCCCACTAGGAATGGCAGAAATCCCTTCTACTTTACTAATAACGTCACTGAAGCTGTCAGAAGTTCTGTGTAACAACAGTGATAACCCCTGACACCACTGAAGGCTGAAATAAGGGGTCCTGTTTGCAGGCACTGACATCCAGGAGGTCTGTGCCAGTGAATGCTGGGGGGCGACCCAAACTCAGCACCTGAGAGCTGCTCTGTGCAATGCAAAACTCCACTTCAAAAAATACCTTCAAGAAGATGCAGGGAACAAATATATGGTTTTGACTCAGCTATGTAGGGATCCTTACTACCAGAACTGAATGCCAAGGTAGAAGCCAGGTGAATGCATTTTTATTTTCTCCACAAACCAAACTATCAGGTAGTCAGCAGCAGAGAACTCAAGTACTGCTCTGGCTTTCTTTAAGTGTACGAGATACAAACAGCTTGTTTTACAGAACTGATCAGTCGGCTTTGTCTAAAGCATCTTTGTGCTTTGGGAGTGTCTGGTTGTCCCATGTTGCCAAAAAGAGATCTAGCACAAGCCTAGCTACACAAACATTAATTTCTCCAAGAAATATACTTACAGCAATGCACTTGGAGAAATGCCTCAAGTACTAAAAACCAGCCCCTAAAAAGAAATCCTTATTATCTCAATATGGGAGCAAGACTAGTGAATCTAAAAGCCCATATGAAATCAATTTAATGCAATTTTGTAGCCACATATAATTGGTGTGTGTGTACGTGTGTATAATTGGTTTCAAATGCAGGTCACAATGGATTGACTGAAGCTTCTGGCTCTTTGTCAGGCCAGTGTATTCCACCACTGTTTGAACAACAGTTTTCTATTTAGAGGCAAGCGGTAACCATCCTGCCACTCTTGCATTGAAACCCACTACCCCAAATCAAGGAAAAGATTAATATCTGATCTGAAGCAAAGACTTCACGCGTGCTTTGTTTATGACTGGCAGTGATTTTAAGCCATGTATGTTTTTTTTTAATGGTCTGGTAGCTTTTACTTTCCTCCTTTTTAATCAGTTCAGGAGAAAAGATGAAGAAGGAAAGTTTCCTCTGCTCATATCTGCTGAAAATGATACTCACAGAGAACCTCCTAATCACTGATTTCCTATGTTGTTTACTTACTCCTTAGTAAAGGGGAAACAGTATTTCTTTAAAAATAGACATCTACTGATGCTGAAGCTTGAAAAAAGCCAGTACAAGGTTTTACTGCAATATGTCTCAACCAAGCAATGCTCTGGAAATTTCATAGAGCTGGCAAAGAAATCCTGCACAGCATCTTCAGAAACAGTACGTTTTTCTTACATGAGGTTAGGAAGATCTTGCAAGTATAAGAGCTGTGAGATGTTTTATGATGAATGCTAGTGATTCAAAAAAATCCAGTGAAGACAGAAAGAGATTTCTGATATTTAGCAGCATTTGAAGTCAGCATTCATTGAACAAATGACAGATGCAAAGAAAAGAAACAGTACAAAGAAAAATGTAATTGGATAATAAAGTCATTGGAAACAGTGCAAAGATTAAAATACCCTATGTTTGTATGCAAACATCTCTCTTGAAACTGAGAAGCCTTATGCAAACTTTCAACTAGTAGCATATGTGAGACAGGCATTATTACAGCTGTCTTACAGATAGAAGCATTAAGGAGCTGGCCCACAAACCACACCATCACCCACTAGTAACAGGACTGGGACTACACTCCTGTTCTTCTCACCCCTGTGGACTTCTGACGTGTGTTCTCATACAGCAGCTATAAGAGTGTTTATAAAATGACAGGTGAGGTTAACAGAAGGACATCAGCAAAACTTTCAAAAACAGCTTAAAACACATCCAAAAGTAAATAAAGAAGGAACATTTCTGTGTGCAACATCACTACAAATTCACACCTATCATCTCTACATGTAAAACGTACATCTTTTCTGTTAGAGCAACAACGTGTCTAAAAATACAGAATATTACAGAATCATTTAATGGTTTGGGTTGGAAGGGACCTTTAAGGTCATCCAGCTCCTAACCCCTGCTATAGGCACCTAGAACAGGTTGCTCAAAGCCCAGTCCAGCCTGGCCTTGAATGAATATGCTCTGGCATCAGCTAAGAAGGAAATTTGGTAAATATCTGTCTGTGTGCATCCATGGTAAATATCTGTCTGAGTGCATCCATGAAGTAAATAAAGCCTCTTGTAAGCCTACATTCTGTAGAATGGATATGTCACAGTGTCTGACGAGTTACAGGAATGCTCTGTACTGAGATGAGTGTACTGGGACACTGTATGTTCTTCCAGAATAGAGCTCCAGCTATTTTTTAATAGTGAACTGGGTTTCTCTAGACCCTCCAATACTGCAAAAGAATTCAAGAAGCACTACAGCACATCTCTAAGAAACTCTAATGAGGAAACAATCAAAATTAAACTTTCAGCTAGGATATAAACCCTTTAGGTTGCATCACTTAAGAAACACAAACAAAGGATATAAAGTTACCATCAAGTGCAGTGGTATTTTAGTTGGTCCTTTGGCAGAGATTTTCTCCCACAGACCCCTTCGCACGTATCGGACAGTAGTGCCTGCGATCTGAAACTCACCAGGAAGCTCAATTTTCCAGTCGCTGTTAATGGATCTCTTACTGGAATCTTTTAAAGCTGGAAAGAATCAGATATCAGGGAATGAAATGAAAGCAAATTGATAATTACAATATAGCCTATTGACTGAATACACTGACAGGACTGAGCTTCTCTCTCAGCCTAAGTGCAAGATGCAGTAACTTTATAAGACACACTAGTTAAAAAATAATTAAGTATATTTTTAATCTAGAACTAAATCTCACAGCTCTTCCACTATTTGATCTGTTTCAGGAGTCTGCTTGATAAACACACATAATTCACAGCATGTTGTTGAATTTGGTTACATACACAGAGCTTGGCAAAGGAAAGCTTGCATAAGTGAGATGATTTTCTTAGATTTTCATTGTAGATTTAATTTGTTTTTAAGTGCATGACTGAAATACTACAGCACTGTATTAACAAGCAAGACCTGCAAAGCAGAAGTGGCTAGGAAAGTACAAAATTACTGAGCCATTTTCCTTATCCAAGCTAAGCAGAATGCAGACTGGGAACAGACAGCATAATTAAAGAACATTTACTCAGAGACATAAGTCTTGCTGGAATAATCTCAGTACTAGTCTAAATGTTACACATTAAGCACGCACACGTATACATAAAATGAACATGGCTGGCGTACCTGGTATACTGAAAAATAACACTTAAATCACTTTACACACTATTCTCAAATCTCACCATTTAGATTTTAATCTTCAAAAAATGGACAGTACCATAAATCTGGACAGATAGACCAAATTGCTAGATATGATAGAAGAAGTGCCTCTGTGCATCAGTAAGAACAACAAAGGAAGCCCTGTAAGATGAACACCAAACAGGAAAGGTACTTGCAGTATTGTGTCCTTTCCTCCAGAACACCACGCATCAGCAACACTGATATTCTCTAAACACTCGAACTCCAGCCACATGCACAGAATCTTACTGGGAGTTGTCAGTACAATTTCACTTAGGGATTTTCTGTGTTATCTACATTACAATGGAAGCAGAGGTGTTCAGATGTCTGTGTGATGCATTGAGGGAAGAGAAAATTGGCAGACCATCCTGCAACAGAGAGAAAGTCTCAGTGCCCTTTATGGAAATCAGCATACTGTGATTGAATTTGCTGTGACATCAGACAGAATAGTCTGTGTGTTTTTCAGTTACCGGGTTTCCTTAGTTCAAGGTTAACTGTGTCCTTTGGCCAGGCCTTTAAAATGGTGTTTTTTTAACCTCCAGCATTTCAAGCCTATTTTCTTCTCTTCCAGTAAAATAATACAACTTTGGCTCTCATTTTACTGAGTATATTCTCAGGAGGTAAAAGGAGCTGATTTAAAGACTTTTCAAATGGCAATAGGAAAATCTCCCATTGTCATCCCTTTGGAACAAGTTCCCAAAGCCGGCAAATCCTTCCAGCTGCTCATAGGTTACATATAATTCACTGCTATGCTTAGACGACCAGCAACTGGACTTTCTGTCCAACACACAACACATCTGAATTATCAGTTTGGTCTAATCTATTGTAGGGAGTGTCAGTAGTGATACCGGACCATTCTATAAAGACCTTCCTTTTATTCTGGTTGGCCTTTTCTAATATCTTTTATATAGATCCTACAATGAAGACTCCCTTAAGACATGGGAGGTCTTCCTCAAATGATGTTTAAGATGATAGAAATCACTGTTAGTTTCCCCTGTAGGGGACTTCCTGAAGATTGTTCTCCTTGGCTCAACAGCACAAATGCCTGGCACCTCAGACCCCAGGGAGGCTACCAAAAGCATGAGCAGACAACTCAAGTGACTTCAGAATGGGGAACCATCCTCAACTTCATCATGCTGTTCCAATTACGGCACACATACATGTTTCCCAGGCACCTGAGCATTGTCATCTGTCCTATTAAAATGATTCCTGTCATACTCCGTAGCCAAGTCAGATTGATTTCTCCCAAACAACTCCTAGCAAGGGCCAATACTTTCCATGTTCCCTTCCCAACAAGCAGTGCACACACGGCCCTTGGCTCTGCAGGCTAAGAAATGAGTACGATGATGTCCTGGTACATGCATGCTATGGCAATACAACTCTCTCTGCAGCTTACTTCTATCCTGCTTTGCTCTCCAGTCCACAAAGTGCCCTCTGCAAACTTCAGACAGAATTCCAAAGAAGGATTGTTTTCCTCTGCCAAAGCCTACTGGCTTCCAGGCTGATCAAAGCAGCCATCACACTGGGTTTGAGGAGCTGTGAACATGACAAATCAAAGCTGTGGATGAGATATAACTATCTCCACAGCAGTACAGCTGACTAGTAAAAATATCACGGCACATGCTCCCAAGAGCATATGAGAGCTTGAATAACAAACTATGCTTTGGCTCTAGCTCATCAAAGGGAAGCAGCTTGCTAACGAAAAAGAAAAATGTTTCATATTTGTGCATCTCTCTTCCGAGAAAGGTTTGATTTTGATTGTTACAGGCACTGTTCCCCAGATGACTGAGTAGAAGGAAATAGCCCCAAAGTTACTTCTTGAGAATTGTAGGAGTTACATTGGAGACTGCAGAGTGTTCACTGCTGTCTGTATTCACTCCATGCAGGTGCTCCATTAGTAAGGAGCAATTCAGCTATAGAAATCCCATGTCTCAGACTCAGGGTACTGCTATTTGTCCATTGGCTGTTGTCACAACCACTGCAAGGCTGTCTCTGCCTAGGTACTAATGCACTGTGCTGAATACAACTTTATACTCTTACTGAACATTTGTAGTTCTCCTGGGACTCCATGCCTCAACCAGGGCTGCAAAGCACAGCTCTTTCTCTTCACTGTGGGTGTATTTAGGTGGTAGCAAGCATTCAGTTGTACACCTCTAAGCTGCTTCCTGGCTCAAAAGCTGTACCATTGAAGAGCATGAGAGAAAAAGAACCCCAGCAACAACCCATAACTTCTTGTTGGCTCAAAGACAAGAACTGACCAATCTATTTCTAAATCTGGCATTTTGTCAGATCTTTATTTCCACCTTGAGTCCCTCCAGCTTGCTTCCCAGTCTGTGGACATACACTGCCGAGGCATTTCCTGTTCAAGGTGGTTTCTAAGCATTTCAGCCAGCCAAGCCAGCCAGCGTGGGTTGCCTGTAGGTGGAGGGAAATTCTTCAGGCACTGCTCCCAGCACATGGAATAATGATTCCAAATTATGCTGGGCTCAATTCCAAAGCACTGTACCCCGTTCTGAGTTGAAACAGAGTCTGATTGGGCTCAATATTGACAGCATAACTGAAATAGAAAATCCTTCCATGCTCAAACCTAGACTTACCATTCATGACTAGGTTATCAAAGTGACTGAAACTTCATTTCCCTAATCATCTTTTTTTCAAATGCTCCTGCTGCTACTCTTCAGCTGAGGTTAGCAAGACGTTGGGTATCTTCTCTTTGTGTCCAGTGCTCCAGATAAAACTCTGAAAAGCTCAGATTGGTTCTCCTGACTAAGAACCAAAGAGCAGAAAGCATTAAAAAAAGCTTTAAAATGTTCAGTTTACCATTTACTTGATTCAGTTCTTGATCTAAGAACTGTAGAATTTTTATCTGTCTTTATGGGATGCACACAGGCGCTAAGTCCCACTCTCAAGTATATACAGTCCTAACCTTCATCATCTGATGGAGAAATCCCTGTTTAAGTCAAGGTTATGTGGTCACAACAAAGGGTCAGCTCTACATAAGGTTCTCAGTGTTGCAGTTATCTGCCAAAGCCCAAACCTCTGACAACCCGCATAAACCCCACAAAGACAAACAAAAAGGTTGGCTTCCAGAAGACAGAGTATTTGCAAAGCCCAAGGAAACACTGGCACTCATTGTTCCACCAGTGCTTTACTATGTCAAACATCTTACGTGTAGGCGTAATCCTCTCCCAGCAAGCTGGCTGCTGCATTAGTAGAAATATTAGCAGCAGGAATATATGCTTCCTACCAAGGAGTAGTACAAATGCTAATACTTTGACCCAAGGGCTCAATGACATGATTTGTCCTCTTTCTTTCTTTTGAATCTGAATGGAAGCAAATAAAAGCATCTTTCCCAGTGATTTTGTCAGCATTGATGGCATCTCATGACAGAGAACCAGCAGCACTAGGTCTGAAATCCTAACATGCAATTGGTATGTAAATGTTTTTAGCAGCTTCCAATATTCCACTACTGGATTTTGACATCTCTTGGCTGCAAAGGAGAGGATTATAAGAAAAATAGATGGAAATCAGAAACAAAGGGTCCTAGTATGAGCTTTGCTGCTGACTCCAACATAGACATGACAAAACTTCCCCATTTGTAAAATGGGAGGGCAACAAGCTCTGATTTTCTAATAACAGCACTGATCTGTCCCTGGAAGGAATTCCAACCTTCAGAATACTTTTCTACCCCAAAACCTCACAGCGTCTCCACTCTGAGAAGCTCGCTTTGAGAGAACCAGAACATGCACAGGAGAAACAGTACTTAATACTTTCCAGGCTAAGTGACAGCTGGAACATGCATCTGTTCCAACCACTGCAACAAGAACATCAGTTTGTGGAAGCACTGAAACACTGTTTGATAGGGAAGGCGTTGGTAATGAGCTCATCAAAATCAAGAAGAGCTGAGGTTTGACAATGCAGGTATGTATAAAATGCAAAATCCCACTAAACATAGGAGGAGGTGTGGGAAGAGAAAAGGATAAAAGAAAATTCCAAACATAGCTCCACAGCATAAAGAATTTAAGAGATGGCAGAAACCCCCTACTTAAGCATGGTCGTACAGCTCTGAGTGTGAAAAGGATGTTTCAGTGCACTGTGTTCTGTGCCTCGAGCAACCTTCTTTAAACTCCCTGCTCTGCCACAGACTTCCTGTGGGGATTCAAGGTAATAGGGCATTAGCTCACCAGTGACTTAGTTTCCCCAGAAGTAGACTGGAGAGAAAGCACTTCATCTATTCCACATTGTCAATATGGAAACAAACACCACTGACACTGGAGATAGAGGCAGAAGACCAAACTTTAAAATGTACACTATAGCTGACTGATTGCATTTTACAAATGCCCTTCCATCCCTTAATCTGAATGATTAGTAGCTGGACAGCTTTACTGATAAACTCTGCCTTAAAACAACCTTATATACAAGTCTGAGCCCTCACTCAGACTTTAAAAACTTTGATTTCTAGCAAAAACAAGTGAAGAAACCTGTTTCTCTCTGGACAAATGCAGAATGAGATTAAACTTACTGTCTGCTTGAGAAAATAGAGGCAATGGACTAAAGGCTGCAAGTAGCCTACCTTAAGAATGCAGAATCAGACCTTGAACACAGCTGCAGGAAATGGTGCAGGCAACCTCAGGTGCCCTGTCCTGCCTCTGTTCCAGTCTGAGCTAGGAGCCTTCCTGTCTGCATCTCTGCTGCTTTATTCTTAAAATGTACTGTTCTCTTTCCCACTCCTACATAAGTGCTATGAGCTCCTAGCAGCCATGCTTACCACAGTGCCAAGTGCTGCACAAAAAATCCTTCAGCCCACATAAGTGTATTCTCTGGTCCTTTAGGCTGCGCAGGGTCTGAGGAGTGTCGTGTTTTATCACATCAAGCAAATATCACAAGATCAAGGTGCAAAAGCAAAGACTGAATCAAGAATGAAATCAACACAGCCACTCAGAGGTAACAACAAACCTGTCATCGTACAAGTCACTTAAGAGAAAGATCGTTTTAACAGAGAACAGAACTGAGTTTTGAATCAATCTTTTTTTTTTTTGGTCTTTTTACCCAGAAAACTGTGAGCAGGTTTGTCCTCAACCACTCTGATCCGTCGGGCACCTGCAGGGATCACAGCTGCTTCGATGTAACCTACAGCAAGAAAAAGGCAGAAGGATGAGAACACCCCACAGACAGGCAGAAGCATCAATCATTCAGTATCTCACCATGAAAAAATCAACTCCTGCCCATGCTGGGGAATGGGTGGGGAACACTTCAAATGAGATCCCTGCTTTGGCAGCCAAGTTTCACTGCTGTGACTTGCATAGCTATGATTAATCATTTCGTCCTGTGAAGAGGGATAGAAATGCACGTATGATGCTTAATTGCAACTTAAAGCTTGTGCTTGGGCCTAATTATGTTTGCACTCTCTGAATCACTCTGGCTCTTCTGTAGTACTGACAGGGATGCATGAAGACTGTTACAGAGCTGATGGGAACTGACACTGTCGGAAACAACACTCCATATCACAAACCAGATATCTGAAATGTGAAACGAAGTTTCTGATAGATGCTCCTGTTGTCTCCTCTTAGCAACAAAAAAGAATGGGAAAAACGCTGCTCAAGGCTATGATCAATAACGGAGAGAACCCTGTTCCATAAAACATATGGATGATGCTAAAACTAAACAGAAGGAATTAGTGGGACAACTGGGGAAAAAGAAATTTGTTTTCACTTGCACATTAGCTTTATGAAAATGTTCTGGAGGATATGATGGTTAATGGGCTCCTTGTACTGGGCTGCTAAACAGAATTCCACAACTCGGATTTAATGCAACACCAGAGCTGAAAGTCTGTCAAGGAGTGACCACCTCGAAATGCTGCCAGCAGAAGCACATGCCAAATTAGACCATCTGACATGGTAGGGAAGTTTTTACAGCACCCCATCATATTTTTATGGAATTCTCTTGGCTTTTATCTTTCTGAAACTCTTGGCATCTTCATGCTTCATTCAACAACCAGCAAAATGACGTAATTATACTACTTTTCACTAACAGAATAACAGTAAAAATAATAAGGAGCTAGAAAGAAATGTAGCTTATTTTCACCCACCACAAAGTCATGTGGAGTTACGTACTTGTTCCATGGGGTGGAACTGGTGCCTTTAAACTAAAAAGCTGAGGAACATTAAAGCCTGTTTCAGTGGCCTGGGAGTCATGGAGAGATTTTCCACTGGCTTCACTGGACTCTGAATCAGATCCCTGTAAATGACACTAATCTCATCACAACCATGATTTGATTCTTTCTAATTGGCCACCCAGTTGACATTGCAGTGTATTATTTGGCACATCTTTGGGATTATTGGTCTCCTTTTCTTTAGATGTTAAGCAGCTTATTCTGCATGTTCTCTTATCTCGCCTCATTCTACCACCCCACACCCCCACACCCCTTTTTTTTTTTTCTTGGCTTTATAAAGGGCTGTATGAAGCTATGAAGTTCCTCTGTGTCAGTCCTGCCTTTATGGAAATCAGGGCTGGCTAGAGTAATAGGTTGGAGAAGTGGCTCCTCTAGTAGCAGTGTTTGGGAAGCTCTTTTAGGGACAAGTGCAGTCGAAAGGCCGTGCTTCTCCTGTGCTGATATGAGAAGCCTTGAAGAAGGATGCTGACAACTTCATGCATCTCAGAACTAAGTCACTCCCTCGTCACAATGATATGGAGCGAAGTAGATGAGGATTTTAGATCTCAGACTGCAAATCTGTTTTTCTCTCTCTGAACAAGCAGACTGCCCAGCCTCTTTGTTGTCCTATGGATTTTGAGGGTCATTGGATGTATAGATTATTTGGGCTAGACTCAGTTCCTCTTTCCCTGATTGTTCTATGTGAATCACACAAACTATTTGACCCTTCAGTTCAGTCAGAGTAGGCTTCACTGGGAACAATCTTAACTTCCAGGGTGAGCTCTTACACGCAATGTGGAAATCTGTTCTAAAATCAAAGCAATCAGATGTTGGATTTTACTCTAGCTATTTCCAGGAGTTGTTTTTTTCATCAGCTGAGATACCAAATTACAGTCAAAACAGAGTGTACCAGAAATCAAACATCCTCACTGCTCCCCATGCACCTGCATATAAACCCGATCGAGAATTACCACCAGACATGAGCACACAGCAAAGACGTGATTCATAACAGTATATCACAAGAAAATAGGCCCTATGACACATCTGAACACCCCTGTTAGGAAGCCAGTTTGGAACATGCCCAAGTTTCAGGTAATGTAACATCCCTACGAGGGTACTATTTACTCATATTTTAAATTGTTTTCCAGATATCAATGCCTAGAGCCAAATCTTGCAAGGGCTAAATGCAAAGTTACACAAAACACAGTGGAAAGCCTGCCACTGGCTTCAGTGAACTCTGGGTTTGTCCCCTGACCCAGCAAAGCCCGAAGTGTCACTGCTTTAGAGGTGAGCAAACTGTGGAGCTGTGCTTGAAGCTCAGCTAGTGCCATAAATACAGTCTCATTTCATCGCTGTGTCATGAGAGAAACACCACATGAAAAAGCTGACTTTTATGTTACTTTTTACAATGGTAAATAGTGGAGAATAAGCTATTAATAGGGTATTAGTTCTGGAAACTGTTTAGTTTGGTCTTATACCAGATTTTTCTCCTCATGTAATTTCTTGTCCTGACTGATGGCTTTGGGGGGTTGTATTCAGCAGCTCCTGAATAAGAAGAAACATACTGTGTTAACTCACTGAGATCATGTGGCAGAAACCTGACTGCCGGCTCTTACTTCTCCTTTAGTGAAACGTCAACCAATTTGCAGTTGTATGAATCCATCGAGTTCTTACAGAAATGAAGCAGAATTCTTGGGCATGTACCAGAAGAGGAATCTTGACACTCTCAGTCATTACTTCTAGTAATATTGTGAGTTAGGGGTCAAAACTTATTGCAAACATACTATATACACCATCCATGCAAATTCGTCCCAGCTACAAGTTCAGATCACTTCCACTGTTCCAATCTGGAGATTAGAGCTATAGTGACACTGCGGGTCACATAATAACCCAGGTCTTTCAGATAACTACACCAGAAAACAACTCCACTGTTTTCCAGGCACGTTTTATTAAGCAAACTAACGCTGCAGATTGCCAGAAAGATTATCAAGTGTTAGCTAGTAAGACAAAAAAAAGTCTCAAGAGTTGGCTTAGAGTCAAGGAGTCTCAAAGATCTGTTAGGATAATTGTCTGCAATGCCAGAGTTTGCAAGGTTGGGCTTTAAGTTCTTTAAATGAAGAACTGGTTAAAGGCTGATGAGATTTGGCAGCTATGGGGCAATATTTCTAGTAATTTCACCCATAAATCAGCCTGTTAAGATGAAGCTTTGAAAGTACAACAGGAGAACTTCATTATTTGATAATTTATAGTGCTGTATGTAGTACACTCCACCTTGGGAACAGTTACTTTGGCACACACCAATCTTTCTGGACAATCTGCATTACATCAGTGTCTCAGGAATGTAAGACCGTGATTGAAGCAAATCCTAGATACAAATTACATGGTGTAACTCGTATTAGGAGAGACACCAGAACAAAGAGGTGGCTTTGTCATCAAGGAGATTAATATGTGAACAGTGGCTACTGTATCTTCATTTAAATGCTGGAGAGATTTGCAAGAGGAAAGCAGTTCACACAGAGAAATCCATTGTTAGCCACTGTTATTATTCCCAGAATGAAGACAAAGTTTAGTATGAACTTCAGAATGTCACTGATCTACTACAAGACTGGTTTCCCATTGACATCTCACCAAAAGACAGATTTCTGAAGGTGAAATTATCCCATGGCTGAAAGTCTGATCTCTAGGCATTGTACCTTTATATCTTATCCCCCCTCATACATGCATGACAACAAGGTAGGAGAAAGCCAACTGTTCTCTGCCCATTAGCAGGTATCATGAAAGTACTCAGAACAAAGATCTCAGAGTAGAAGCTAAGGAAATTAAACTGCCCTGTCTACCTGCTGGTTATGGTCAGCAGCGCTTCCCTAATATTTTAGGGATGAGTACCAGGTAGGCATTTTAGTTTCCATTGCCCTTCCCACCTTGCACATTTTACTGAGTGGAAATACGTCCAGTGGTAACCATATGTTCATTTTCTGAGCTGCTGTGATGATTCTCTCCTGCTATTATCTTGAGAGTAATTCTTTCATCGGCACCTGTCCACTTCCAGCCATGGGATATCTTGTTTGGAGGAAAATAATTTCATCAGGGAGCCATGGATAGATTTCAAGCCTCCTACCATTACTTCAGCATTGGCTGCTAGAATTTAATTTGCATGTTGTGCTTAAACTCTTATAAGACACCCCAAGGGTTTCTGCTGGGGCACTACTTTTCCCATTATTTTGACGTACATCCTATAGACAAGAAAATAATTTCTTGCATTATATAAAGATACAAGGCATACTTTTTCATCATCATAAAATAAAAACTGCTAGCAAAGATGTCAGCATATATCACCCCATGATGCACTATAATTGAAAAAAAAACACATATTCAAATAACCAGAATCATTCTTTAGGATCACAAGCAAAGAGTTGCAATCTCGATGTGTTCGAGAAATAAATCAGCAGAGACAGATGCAAGGGAAAACATCTTATTCCTAATGCAGATCTGAGAAGGGCATGCACAGCCCTGGAGTCTGCAGGACAGATCAGCCACCCTGCAAATATAAGCCCAAGAACTGATTTCTAGTTCTGGGTCCCTTGTACAGTGGCAGGGAGATGGATATGAACTTCAGAACAAATCTGCCTGTATTATTATCTTCTAATTATCTCATAGAATTAGGTACAGGGAATGGTGCCAGACAGAAGTAAACCTCTGTCTAAAGCAGTGCATTCAGCTGCCCTACTGAGGACAGCCAGGTGCACCTGAGTGTATGTGACATTTAGCATCACAAATACAGGCTTTTGATCTCCTATCCGAAAGAGAAGTTGAATCCATTTACAGATCACTCTGAAACACAGGCAGTAAGTTTCGTACTGCTGGACCTCCTGCGAAGCACTTTGAATGTTCCACCACAATGTTCTACTGGGATAGCAAAATCTTATAAAACATGGGACAGTAAGGTAGTAAAAATAAGTTAAAAATTGGCTCAGCATTTGCCATTTTGTTAATGAAAAAAATCTCACACAGGTAGATTTTCTCAAAGGTAAGAATCTGTACTTGGTATCTTTAAAAAACAAACCAACTAGTAAAAGGTCTTGAAGTTTATCCATGGCTTTTGATACCAATCTCCCCAGTTAATTCAACCAAAAGAAGACAAAGGACCAACACCAAAGGATGTCACCAACACCCACTGACACTGCAAACAGCATTCAAGAATCTTACACGAGAAACACTTGGGAACAGCCTTTGCCTTTGCCATCACACATGTGGAAACCTTCTTACAATGACTATTGGTTACTAAGAAACAGAAATGAGTTGGTATGGGTTTAGTTCAGTTCACAGGGCTTGACAACATAATTTGCAATCACAGGAAACACAGGGACTGACCCACAGTCAGTGTTGTTCCACATGTACAGCTGCTGAGGATATGGCCTGAAGGTAGCAGCTACAATTCACGAAACAGATACCACTCCAAAGCAATCAATATATTGATATTTGAAGGTTATTCTCTTCCGAAATAATAAATTAGCATACTGTTGGCCTCCACTTGGACAGCAGCAAGCTTGCAGGCATTTGCCACTGACCTGTGCAATCATTTGCAAATTCAAAACCTGAATTCACACTGTGTATCCTTGTTCGACCAAAAGATCATCAGATTTTTGTACATATTTGTTGAAGTGCTGATTTAAAGAAAAAAGATCACTGTTTTGTTCAGTCATGATCTCTCAGATCTAACACTGCTTACTGCATGGGATTCAGGAAGTCAACCTGAGGACCTGATTCTACCAAACATTAATATACAAATATAAATTGACAGGAATAACTTGCAATGCATCAAATGCTTGCAGAGCTGGGAATTGCAAGCGAAAATCTATTTTCAGTGTTTAACACAGAAGAAACCCCAAAGCAGGAAAACAACGGACTAATTAAAGAAGTGTAAATGGTTGTTTTCTCTTACAAAATAAAAAGCAAAGATGATTCCCAATCTAGAAGACTTTTTGGCATGTTATGGATGGTTTTTAAAGCTCTTCCCACAAAACAATGTAATTTTTACAGCTGAAATGAGAAACTTCTTCAGTCATTTCATCAAATGCAAATGCCTTGATAAAAGGTGAGAAAAAGGTGAGAAATATAACTTGGACAAGAGTCAAAGGCAATAATGCAGAACATCATTCAGCAGGTTGGTCTAGCAATGCAACAACACAAGCATGCTCCAGAAAGACACAGCAGAGGTGGGAAATCCTACCTATACCTCACAAATAAGGAGGAAGAGGGTACAGAGGAAAAGGTCAGTGTTCAAAATTAGAGACTCGGATTTCAGTGCTGGGACCTTAATTCAAGGAGGCTACTAAGCACTTACACTGCTTTAGTAATTAAACAGAATCGAAGTGCTCAAATAACATCTATTTCTAAGCGCTTTACTGTTCTGTCCTGTAGTAGCACATTTTGAATGTATTTTAACATAGAAAAATGGCACTTCTGCATTTACTAATTGTGAAATCACTTTTTCTGGACAATTCTTTCCTACTGGAGGAGCTTGCAAGTCCTGAACGTGACTTTCCCTCCCTTTGTCTGATAGTGTTGGGTGATAACACATTTCTTAGAAGTGCAGAAGAGATACTCTGAAACAAAGACTAATTCAAACACCAAGCTGTATATAATTTAATGTTTAACGTTTAACAAGAGAGGGTAAAGTCTTCAGTCTGATCAGAAGCTCCTTTATCTTACAGTGGATGCTATTGCTGGCAGGGTTTCAGTAATAATATTTAGAGGGGAGGTCTTTTTTATTTAGCTGAGATATGCTGATTACAGAATGAATCATTTGTAGCATAAAATGTGCATCATTCAGAGCTTCCAAAGAGCTCAAAGATGGTGCTGAAATCTGACTTCCCTCCACTGGAGAATATACTCCGATTTTATCTGTTATTTAAAAATCAACAGCACCAGTAGTATTCAAAAGGAGAAATACAACTTCATTCTGAATTTCAGACAGAAGAAATGGCTGGTATCTGTACAGCTGAATAAAAAACAGTCAGAATGTCATCACTGAATTGAGTGTTTGGTGTTCCCAGCTAGATTTTGTTATTCTAAATGAAAAATATTTTGGAAATTGCACAGCTCCATCATGTCTGATCCTGACAAGTTCTCAGCAATCCCCACTCACCATCTAACAAGAGGCTCAGCAAATCATAAGACTGAATCCTGCTCATCTATCCTTGGCTATCTAGTTTCTCATAAGCAGGAATAGGGACAAGCCAATATTCTCATCCTTGCACATCTTTATAGTGATTCTTCATCACACACTTCTACAGAACGTTTTCTGGCTGAACAGCTGGTTGAAAGTGAGAAAAATCAGAGAACGCAGGAGGGTTAGACCCCTACACATTGTCTGCAAGAGTAGGATGTCACAAACATTACTCAGTTCTTGTGTTCTCATACATCAAAAATCATGCAATTTTAGAGAAAGGTTGCCCTCTTCTACGTTGTGTTAAATTCTATCCTAGAAGAAGAGCTAAAACTGCCTCTCTTTAACTCTTCTCAATCAGTTAAGAGAACCTCCACTCTACTGAAATGCTGCTGAGGGTTACTCACCCATCCCCTTCGTGTGGTTGAAGTCTCCTTTCACCACTTTACAGGTTTTGCCATCACCACTGCAGATTCCACAGCGATCCTCTTTGGCAGCTGAGCCAATGATTCCATCGCAGCCAATTTTCTAATGACAACAACCAGAGGTCCCCATTATTTTGCTTGCAAGGTTAAAGTATCTCTAAACATCGATGTCAAGACTAAGATAAGCACCTGACTGAAAATATGAACAGGAAGAGAATGCTGTGAACCAACCAAGCACTCATTTGGAACAGCACTGAGTTGGTTATTTAGCAACCTCCTTCCCTATCACTAAGGGCATGTATTTTGATTCATAAGACATTACTGAAGAGACCTTCCACAAACACTAACTTTTCCAGATAACATCAGATATTTCACAGTAACCTACTCTAACTTGCTTCTAAAACATGAAAGATTAGAATGATGCTTCATGTTTGCATTTTCTATCTGAGGAACTAAAGACATCCCAGAAATAAGGACCACTACTTTGATACTTAGATTAGAGAAAAATGTGACTCAGTTAAATGGCAGTTAACCTAGGTAATCAAAATCTTGGTGCTAGATCTTCACCTCATGAGTTTCAGGGTGCTCAGTTCTCATTGCACATTTGCACTACCTGAAAAAAGATCTCACCAATCATATAGCTCAAGGTACCTGCAATGCAAAAACACTCCAGTGGAATCAAGGCAGGTTTCTACACGCCAATAGGTGCCACATGATTTTTTTATGCAATTACTAATATTCCCAGATGTTTGTACTGTCTGAGCTTCAACATTTATTTGTAAAAACAGTAAATGGTTTCACCTAAAACTTCATTTCAAGGGGCATTTTCATAATTTTCTATTTCTACCAAAACAGTTACCAATAAAAATCTCTGAAGCAGCCTTACTTCACAGACAGGTATTACTTGAATAGTCACAATATCCTCCCTGTGGCTACGAAGATTGCCACGGTAAGCTTATTTATTCACAAACCATTGGAAGGTTGTGATGGTGACTACTGCACATTTGTAGATCTAGAAGTCAGTAAGATTAAATTACAGTATGATCAGACACATTAACATCATGATTAGTCTGTGTGAATTGTGTTTCTGTCAATGTAAGACTAAAAATTATCAGCAATTCACTCAATACATGAACTTTTACTGATATAAGAGTTCTAATTATGCAAGTTACTAGAAGAGATTCTACTATAAGGTGAAAAATCATTCTTTGTAGTTGAACAGTCCCTTGACAAATAAGTTAGCAGAATTGTCATTAACAGCCCTTACTTGAACAAGGCTGTCATGTCTCTCCCTTCTTTATCTTCTTATAATAAAGCCAGTTGGAGAGAGATCTCAGGGAAGAAAACGCAGCATAACCAACGTTTTGAAAAACAGGGTAAGTGGAGAAAAACTAAGAGAACTCCAGATGTTTTTTTTTCTAAGGCTGCCTGCATGTAAGCAACGCAATTTGGACCTGAGCTAAAACATTCTCCTTATTCCAGAAGTCATGGGCCATTGCCTAAGACCAGATGTATTTCAGGGATCAAAGATGGCCAGCATTCAGAGCCATTTTGATGCACTGTTTGTCAACACAAATCATTACAGACAGATAAAAGCTCAGATAGGATAATCATTCTTAAATACATAAACATACACAAGTGAAATGCTGCTCATTAAGTAGAACAACACATAAGTTGTTGGACAAGGACTACAGAAAAGCTTGTGTAAGTGGGCATTAAGTCAAGCTGAAGATGAAGATGATCACTGAGCAGTTCCAGTTCTTAGGGCTAAACTTCACACCCATGTCCAACAAATAATTGTGGGATACTGAATATGATTCTGCCCCAAAACAGAAGGATGTCCCAGCTGTTCTCCTTCCAGGAAAATAAATATGATTTATTAATGGGCTTGCTGAAAGGCAGCTGGAAATACATGCCTGACTGCCACCCTGCTGAGATACTGGAAAGGCTGTGTTTAATTTAAGGCTCTTGTGCTATCTTTTATTGTACTGCATTGGTATTAGCACTATGTGAGCACACAAATGAATAAAAGGAATATAATGAGTGCTGAACCACACTTATTCCCAGTTCTACATAATGGAGGCACGCAGAGAATAGGGAGTCAGCAATCACATGCTTTGCATTTATGCTGCAGCTTCCTGGTTAAGATAAACTAGTGCGAGCCTCTGAAAGAGTAAGTCCCCCTTATTTTGACACTGGGGTTCAAGATAAGCCATTTCTTCCCACATTTACTAAGCCACTGACACACTTCAAGAGATCCTCTCTGAGGACAAGGAAAGTGCACCCACTGAATCCACACTTCCTGAGAAGGTAGTATCTCAATCTGCAGAAGGTTTCAAAAAATGTGAGAGATTATTAAACAGTATGCAAAGAGCAAGTTAAACTGCTTAAAACACAAGTGTTCACAGCGCAGAAACTATGCCTTGAATCCTAAGTAGTTAGTGCTAGATCTTTATCACCTCTGACTCATTCTGCACTGCTTGCTGTTCAGTCCAGCATACTCAGCAAGGTAAGGTCATTTTTTTCTTTTTTTCTTCTTTTTTTTTTTTTTTTTTAATAAGAAGCAGAAGAGCAGAAAGGGGAAACTTTACATCCTGAGGAAAGACAGGCCTTGCAAATAGCATCTTGTATGTTTTCAGACCCAACAGTTATCCCGCAGGTTAGCAGATCAAATCCATGGTACTGGTTGGATGCTTCCCACTTCAGCAGTCTTGAATAGACTGGTAATAACAGAAGCATTTCTCTTTTTCTACCAGGAATGAGTAGGGTACTCGGAGCTCTACTATATTCAAAAGGAAGAATAAGAAATGAACAGCTAGGCTGGTACAGCCACCGTTTGCTACTAGGAGTTTGTGTGGGTGCCCACCACTGCTAGTCATGTTCTTGGACTCACAGAACTTCCCTGTACTGTCCAACATGGACTTAACAGTGACATTCTTAACTAGGTGAAGGGCAAAGATGCTGGTATCACCCAAGAGTTCCAGTTCCTGCCTGTGCTAGCTGTTGAAAGCTGACAGTGCTGATAAAATCAGCATTAGACAAAGAGGAAGCAGATTTTAAACCACAGCCGACCCCCTGCCCATATTAAAACATGAAGTACTGGCAGGAAATTTCAAGACTGATTTTTTGGGCTTCAACTACTCAGCACTGACGGTGATAACCGTATCCACAGATTTCTTAACGATTTTCAACCCAGGCAGTCTCCTACTCTGACATCATGTTTTGTGACTATTGACTGACCTTTAAATTGGCAGGTAATTGCACGTTCACTGAGCCAAAAGCCTGAAATTCATCCTCTCTGAAATGATACCTCAAGTCCACCCCTTCCTTGTCTTCCTTTCCCTTCTCATTTTTGTAACTAAACATCTGAAAATATTGCTTGTTGGGTGGTATTTCCAGCTTCAGTCATTGCTGGCTCCAGCATAGGAAAACTCTTCCTCTTGAATGCACATCATTTGGGCTCTTCTGTGTGAACTATTTTCTGTATTGCTTGGATATTTTAATGATATTTTTATGTGTATTGTGAATGGCTGTACAAAAACTCAATTGATACAGCCTGTGTGAATATGTTTTGCTACATAAACACAATTATTTTTGTTATATACACCCACCCTCTGCAAAAAATGACATTGCAGGCTCACAAAACTGTAATGCTTCCCATATGCTGAACTAGCTAGCTGTCTCAATGGATCAAATATAAATATTGATGCAACATGTGCCATTTTACAAATTAATCATGTACAGAACATGGTGGTTATGACAGATCCATCTGCACTGCCAACTTTTTGTCCAGAGTATCCAGTGTCCATTGATACCTCAAGGGATGGGCCACATGAAACAAGAATGTACGTATCTGAGCAACTGATATTCAGATTTCAGGGTAAGAGAATTTGTATTTCTTTGTTTTAAACATGATTTGTGGAGAATTATGGGTATCTGTCAGGATTTGTACAAGACAGTGAGCACAGAACCCTAACAAAGCAGCTCATCTCTAAATTACTTCTCTTTCTGTCCCACACCAAATTTTGTGTTACAGATTGGAGTCAACATAAAAGTTAGTTTTGAAAACATTGTCCTGGATTTTATCTGAATCAGAGCAGTGCTGCTAGAACAGGAAATCTGCACTACTTGTTTTATACTGTTATACAACATTAGACATACAATGATGCCCATTGAGTTTGTGCTTAGATCTCTGTATTTTACATAAAGTTATTCCTGATAACTACTTTTCCACATACAAAGCTTGAAGGCTCGCATGTTGATAATCCCTATGTTTTGGCATCAAAGCAGACTACATGAGTGAGCATGAGAGTAAAAAAAGAGCCCAGAGACTTTTCTCATCCCAGGAACTATTTTGCTTCTGTTTTTTTAGCCATTTTCTGTAGCAATCCTTTCCTGATCCATCTACATCAGGTTCATCTGAATGGACGCCTCAAACCTGACTCTACCTCACCTCTGTCCTTCTTTGTACAAATATCAACAGGCTGCAGATACCAGAGAATTTTACATCAGCTACTCAGCCTTCAAAAGCAGCATCTATCGTGTCAGTTCTGAATGAGAAAATAATATATATTTAGCAGTGTAAGATACATACAGCCTCTTTTCTGTTCAGTTCTTGACTGCTATAGTCTCCCAAGTATATAGAAATGAATTGGCTATTACATAGTCTGCAAGGGTTAACACAGAAGAAAAAGAGTGGGAAAACAGCATGTTTTTTCATATCCCACTGTAAAGTACATGAACAAATAGTAAGATATAAGTCAGTATTTTCTTGCTGTGTCCTACTCACAAAAAACCCCAGCACTCCTTCTAGGATTACACTGGTACAGACATAGGAGCTGAGAAAGAAGCAATTACACAGTAGGTATCTATAGTTCAAATAATCCCTTCCTAGACTTTGTGAGCAACACCAAACGATTTATCGAAGCACAGCACAGAGCCAAGCTGTAAGAAGACAAGCTACTCAGTCTGGAACATCTTGTACTACAGTTTATAATACAGGAATATGAATAATACATAGAAAATCATCAGATCAGGAGGCAAAGCCAGAACTGTATACATCAATCAAATGTAAAACATGGGTAATAACTATGCTGGAAAAGCATTTGCCAACAATGGGTCCAGCAGACAACTGCAATTTATCCTCTGCCACTTGTGGCCCTCTCTTGACACACTGTCCACCCAATCTGCAAAGTCTGTTCTTGAAAATATGTCCATTTCCAAATTTATGCTTGTCTTTCAGACTGCATTACAGTCATTTTTGGAAGATGGTCATTCTACAGCATTTTTACTGTGCCGGGACAGCCTAATGTGTAGCTTGTCAACATTAAAAAGGCTGCAGATTCACCAGCAAGTAGCCCCGATATAGCAAAACATTAATGAGAAAACTTCAGAGAGTCAAAACATCTTCACCTTTTATGTTATTAAATCACAAAGACGGCCTTTGATCTCTAGCCAGGTTCTGTTGTACAAGACCCCAGATTACATCCTGAAGCACAATCTGTAGTCTCCACTGGAAAGTTCTAATGCTATCATAAGCCTCTGAATAATCCTTTAAAAATAGCCAGTACAAAGTCATGTACTCCATTACCTTATCTCCTCCAATGCTGTAATGTCCGCACCAGAGAAAGAAAGCCATGAAAGAAGGCAAGAGAGAGAGACTACAGAGTTCCCCGACCTGTTACAGACCATCCACCTCTGAAAAACTCCAGGAGAAAACAAATTCTCCTTGCTAGAAGACAAAGCGAATTTCAGAAAGAAAAGATCAAATACGTACACGAACACTGCATTTTGTACCAGAAGATGGTAAAGATAAGTGCATTTACTTTTATTCAGCAGTATTTCTTCTAATGGCATAACTTTATAAGGCTATCCTCAATTTTTAACACCGACTCCTTTAGTTCTTACACAGCTTTTGTCTTGTACTCATGCTGGCAAACCTCTACAACTATCATGAACAAAATGCGTATCCTGAAAGGCAACTCTATCCAATTTTATCCTTTCTTTGCTTATTATCGACCTCAGGATTTATCTCAAAGAGCAAAATTATAAAAAAATTATGGGTGACTCAGGAATTTCTGTGCTAAATTTAGGGCTGACTTCTAGTTCTATTCTCTGTTCTACTGCCTCTCTGGATGACCAGAGTATTAATCAGGTTTACTCAGTCCAGCTGCCTTCAGGTGTAAGTGGTAAATGCTGCTGCTCACCATGATTTTGCTTCAGAGACAGTGTGGCTTACACAAAAACATTTAATTCACACTGCTCAGTCTGGAGCTCAGATCATGGCTTTAAAATGAAGCTGTAAGAAGTTCATAACATACAATAAAAGACTCTCCGCCCTTTAATGTGCAGCTCCAATTGGGGTATTCTGAGGATCAAAGATCCTGCTTCCCTTCTCAAAACTCTGCTCTCCTTGAAAGAGTAGACAAGTGCAGTAAAGTGAAAATGAATTCCTTTTTCTAGCAACAATTGCATGAGTTTCATGTAGGAGCAAACACTGCTGAAGAGAAGAGGGTTATTACATTGCCTGGACTAAATGTTCATAGGCAATGGACACTGATAATACGCCTGTTACTCTGGCAATCTATCATTCCTGCCTTTGAGAGCCTCTAACTGCAAGGATTACACAAGAAAATAAGTAACAGCAATACCACCCTCTGATTTCAGCACTTATTCTTTACTGTTTTCCAGACCTCCAGCCATGCTTGTTGCTAAGCTTTGTCTACACTGGGTAAAAAAACAAGAAGAGTAATTAAATGAATATACCATTTAAATTCATTTAATAGACAGCTAGTTTGACAAGCATTTATGGCAAATGGGGTGCATAGTCACAGTGATTCTCAGCACTGGACTGCATATAAGGCAGAAGATTATTATAAATGACTTTGCAAGACTTTCAAAAATGCTCGGCTTGAATTGATCACTTTGCATTTTCTCCCAGCCAGATGCAAATGGACTGAATGTTCTGCAGCTGTCATCACCTCTCTGAACAGTTAAAGGCAGTTGCCCCCAAGTTAAGAGCACAATTTGCTTTCCATGATGTACCTCCAAAGCTCTGGGCTCATAAAGATTTTCATTTGGAGAGGAGCAGGCTACTGCTCTTCAATGGAAGAAGAAAATATACATTGTCATAACGTCTGATTTACCATTTGTGGCTGATCTGAACATTTGGAGCAGTAAAGTTGGCCAGCCCAGCATAATGGTCAATGGCACACAGCTGGAGGTGCACAGCTGGCCTTACTATAAAAGATTATTAATGGATTTTTCAGGTTTGTTTTTTTGTTTGTTTGTTTGTTTTGGTTTTTTTTAGATACAGCTGAAAACAGGGAAGAATTAAGTAACTTGGGATGCACCATGAACCTGGACCTGTGCAAGGCACTTTTTACTAAAGAGCATTTAAAGAATCAAGCCTGTCCTGGCTCCCCCACAACTTGCTGTTGTTCATATTCTTCATCTGAATAAATTATGAGGGCTGAATTAAACATGCCCCTTCAGCAGTGATGTTGGCAGGAAACAGTGGGAAGTGTCTATTTCAGCAGTGCAAAATTCAATCCAGACCAAGCCTTTCCACTTACCTCGTCAAATTACTATTAGTAAGACTGCATTACGTCCCCAAGGTCTCTCTCATACCCTTGCTAATACTATATTCATCTACAGTCTACTAGCAATAAAACAGCTAGCTCTGAATCACTGCTCACAGAAATCAAGGCATTTGGACAAGGTCCCCTTCATTTCCATTCCCATCTGACCAGAGATGAAAGGAGATTAGCATCCTCATGGTTCAGCCAATCCATGCAGGTACAAACATCTAATTGAGGACAGCAGAAGGAGGCCTATCCTACCATCTTTCAGGTTTACTCTCTTTGTGACCTGAGCATGAGATGAGGCAGATGAGAGGCAAAAGAAAACTGGCCTGGGTCAATCTCCAGACAGCTGGATCTGTTCTTGTAAACCTAATGCTGTCTATCGCTTAGAGCTTTATAACTGAGTTTGTAAGAGGAAGGGAACTTTCTTCTTACTGCAGAGGAAACTGGCCTTTCAAACAGTTCTGGTGGGCACCAAGGTCAGAAAATCACCCTGCCACTATCTCGTAACAAAACAAAAAATTACATGGATATAGGATGCACAAGGGAAGCCCCAGGTTTATGCAGCTCCAAGAGCCAAAAAGCAAGTAATAACAAAAAGCTTCCTCAGCACTTCTACATAGGCCCCAGACAGAGATGAAAAGCATCATAATGCTGTTAACACAACACTTACAACAGGACAGTAATGAATTATACTCGATGTTCAGCATCAATATTTTTTCAGCAATTCCTCTAATAGCAGAAATGGAGCAGTTAAGCAAGCCAAATTTCCATTCCCATCTTCTTCTCTCACAGAAGCCCCTTCCCACCCAAGCCATTTGATGACTACACATGAGCAAATATGATCACTGAACGTTCCCAGCTGTCCAGTAATATTTTCATACCACAGGCATTTATCACAGTGTTCCATAAAAGACAGAGCTACAGAGCACTTGCAGTGCCTATTACAAAACAGGGTCACCCTCTCACCTCAGAGAGGGCTGCCCACCCACCCACACAGACATCCGAACTTCTAGGACATATATAGCTACCCCAGATTATACATAATGCTAAAAACAAAAGGAGAAAGTTACTCCACCTGGCACTTGCCATGTACACAGAGGTCAGTCTCATAAGGCCCACATGGAGTACCATCAAGGACTCTATCTGTCACCAGCACAGGCGAATCTTTCCCCAGTGGTGAGCAGAAAAGCTCACATGGTTTATCTGGAAAAAAAGAAATACAAAAGCAAGTGTCTTTACGAGCAGCACAAACAAGTGTCTGAGGCAATGGCAAGTAAGCAATGAAACGCAGTCTCTACTGAATATTTGCCTGCTCATACAGAGAATCTAGTGCTTTCTCTGCCAAGGTGTATAAAGGATGGACAGCTACTGATAAGAAAAGTAGAGAAACAGCATGGCAGCAAGAAGTAATTGTAATTCACCTTTCAGATGTAGCTACAGCTTTCTTACAGAAAACTGGGGGTCTTGCAGATGAAATCATGACGGGTTAATAAGCTGCAGTGGAAGGACAGCAAGAAAATACAGAGGAAGCCGAAAAAACTTACCATCAATGACAACAGCTGTGAGGAGGCTTTTTTTTTTGTTGGTGTATCTGTCATGGGCCTGGCACTGCTGGTCTCTGAAGCTTGGCACACCTTTGGAGCAGGGCAGGTTCTCACACACAGTGTGTTCCACACTGGCCCCACGACAGTTCTTCCCACCTGGCCCTGGGCTATTGCAGAAAAGAAAAGCCAGGATCAACAGGAATAGCAAAACTACATGCAAACATACCTTTATTTAAGTTTTCCAATCCAAGCCAACTACTGAAATAGCAGGAAGGATCCTTCCCTTCAGACATTTCTTCCTGGAGTGCAAATCTTGCTCTCAGTGGCTCTGACAGAAATATTCAAACTCCATGGTGGATACATAATTGGCTTATCAGAAGAGATGCTCTGGAGTGCTTCAGAAGCACGTTCTTTTGTAGCATCCATACACAGATCAATAAGACGGTGGCTGATTGCACATTGCACACTTCTGATAGGAGGTAATTTAACCACTAAGCGGCCTTCTTAAAAGACACAGAGCATTCAATTTTTTGTATTCTGGTCATGAACCTCAAACACTTTTAACAAGAGACACAGAAAATGTCTCTTCAGCACATCCTCTAAGCTTCTTTTTTTAGTAACAAGAAAACAAAATACTACAGAAGAAGCTCAAACTACAGCGTGAGAAGGGTTTTCAGAAAGAGATCTGTGCAGTGGACAGCCTCTATCCTTGAAAACCATGCCATTTTCCACGATTCTATTTAAGCATGCAGGAAAGGTGACTAATCCAGTATCAGGATTATGCATCTGCAAAATCTTTGCTTTTATTTAATTAAATATATTTATGATTCCCCAGAGAAGGAAAACTAAAACTCTTGACCAGTGCCCATATTTTGCTTCTTTGCAAACAAAACAAAAATAAACCAATCAACCAAAAGAAAAAGAAGAACGAACTCAGCAAGCAAAAGCCACACTAAGCGATCACAATTTCTGTAGCTACTTGCTGATACTCTCCTGAATTGGTCACATATCTATATTTCAGCTGTGATCAGCATAGATGGATAAAGTCATGTCCTTGTGTTTTTTAAACAGATGCTATGAAAAGCAAATCCAGCCAAATTCCAGTTGTTAGCAGCACCGAGATTCATTCCAAAGGCTTCTTCTCCCCTCCCTCCCAGAAGAGCAATGAATATCAGGTTATATCACACTGCTAATTAGAAACCAGGGCTCTGACCAAATAGCATTTACTTGCGTCATTAGTCCCAGTAAGAGTTCATTCATTCATGCCCTGTTCATTTACACACAGGCAGTACAGCCCCAAGTCCTCATGGTATGGGCTGCAGCAGTGGCTGGGACTATCAACAAACAGTATAATTCAAGGCCATCCTGACACATGCCTGAAACACTGACTCTATGAGATTTCCTGCTAGAAAACTTCACAGACATCGTCCTCCATTCCACCAGGTTTCTGCCAAGAGAATCTACCCACTAATGAACTGAAGAGATCATTTATAAAGCCCTGAGTCTTCTACATGACAAGAGAGGATGGGAAAAGGGATGGGGATCTCATTATCCTGTTCTGTTTAAGGCTGTGTTTTTTTCTTCAGTCCCACTGTACGAAAATAGTCCAAAGCCTGGACAAGAACACAAGGCAGTATAGCTCAAAAGTTTGCATGTGCAAACTGGCTAATGACACACTGCTTTACAATCACTTGGAGGCAATGCATGCAAGTACTGACAGAAATTACAGAGAGGAAAAACCAAATCAAACAGTGAAGCAACTGGTTTAAAAATACTGATAGTCCCACAGGCTCAGAAGTCAGCTGGCAGGAGTACAGATTCCAGCAAAGAAAAAAAAACTGAAGACCAAATACATATAAAATAAAAGATAAATCCCTTAGCCAATACTTTTGGACAGTGAATAAACCAGCTGCAGAAGAAGTGGGCTGATGCCAGGAATATGAAGCAAAAGAAGATCACGTGTGTATCCCCAGCCAAGAATGTATATGAGCAAGAGAATTTTAAAATCAATGTGCAATCTTGGAGGGAGCATTTCCTGTAATTTAAGGAACGATGATGAATGGATTTAGGTTTGGTCAGTGCTGTGGTTAAAGAGACTTTTTGTAGCTGACAGCAAAGAAACCAGCTCAGTCCCTTCTTCAGGAAAACAAGCTGGTAAAAATCAAGCATGGACACCACAGACATGAAGTTGCAGTTCTGCTTTACTAAAGGAGAGAAATAAACAGAAATATGCTCTTTAAGGTGAATATATCCCAGCAGAAGCCAGTGGATGTCTACCCATCATCTGGGCATGTCTTCAAAGCAACTGCTGTTACCCAGAATTTCAGCCTCTATTTAAGAAGTTTCCTGTGCTTTTTCAGTGAAGAAAACCTTAAAGCATAACTAAATCTGGAGATGGTCAATCTTATTCATCTCAGAATTGATAATGCACAAAGGTGTTCATCTAAGCAGTCAAAGTGGTAACCTGTTCAGGCCTTTCATAAAGGACTGAGGGTTTGTTTCAATTAAATGGAGAGATGCATTGTACTATGTGTGCAGAGTACTCTCCTTTTCATGTGCAGTACATCCTGACATACAGAATATCTATCAAGGTACTTGATCAACACTGCTACATGACACTGACCACTGTCAGCCACTCTTGCTTCACAGAGGCAGAGGCAAAGCCAGCACTGCCTGCAAAACTGATCTATTGACATATTGGCTCAGTTTGCACTGCAGATCCAGATTTCCCTGTCTCATTCACTGCAGTGCTGAAGAGAAAACACAGCATTATTTCTCTGCCAAACTACAGGTCTTGAATTCAGTTGTATCTGCATCTGAATCATTGCATTGGGCCACTTCCAATGGTAACCCCTCAAGCCATTTCCACACAACACACTTCACTCCAAGTAGTCGCTCCTGGAATCTGATTCAGTCCTTGCTGCTGGTGAACACCACATTTGTTGTGTCCCCCCCACAGCTTTGCTGCTCATTTCAATACTGTACTTTTGGGTTAGGGTTTGCCTAGGTGCTGCATGCAAAAAGGAATCAGTATGATGTGAAGACTTACGGGGGATTGTCGCATTTCCTCTGTCTGAATCGCACTCCTGTGCCACATGTCCGGCTGCACATGCTCCACTGACTCCACATGCTCCAGTCTCCATCAACATGTTCAGGGATGGGAGTTTTACTGACACACTCCCCAGCTCGGCACCACTGAAATGCAATTGTGTTAGCAGAGCCTGGAAAGGAACCCTGGATCTTGCAAACAATCCTGTACTGGTGGACTTTTAAGGGATGTCTCAGAGGTTACATGCCCATGTTTACATTTCTGGAGATTCCAGGCTTCTGTGTGATGGATGAAGAAAAATATAGATGTTTAAATGTCACCCTCCATCAATCCCTACAAGGAATTTCTGTCATTAAAAGAACATAATCACAGAAATCAGCCCCTTGCTTCATAATGAACATAATTATCTAAGTGCAAAGACTTCAAACAATGCTCTTCACAGAAACCAAATCCAAGAAATTACATCCCAAAGCAATGTCTTCATCAGCAGTATTCCCTGCATGTACAAAATCATTGAGTATTTTGACCCTAACTTGGCTAAAGCCCCGAACATCCTTCGATTCTAATAAGCTACACTGGCTCCTAGCCAAGTAGCAAACTTGGCCCATTCTCTTGCTCTGTCCAGGATATGATACAGTAAGCACTGCAAAGCAGCATTATGAAAGAATTGCTGAGACTTCTGTAGTTAGAAAAACATATATTTAAAAACTTCTTGTCTCAATTTCCTTGTTAAGCTTTCCAGAACACAGCCTTTCTTGTCACTGTTTATCTTCCATTTGGAAGCAAAGGTCTCTAATCTTTCTTTTTAGCAACAATCTTTTAAAGTTTACTCTTTCTTACATCTCTAATCACACCACATACAATAAATACTAGAATACTAGTAAGTAAGGGGGTTGGCAGTTACCAAAGCTGTCAAGTTTCTTTGCAGCTTAATGAGTTATCAGCCACAGTGGGAGAATGAACCACACACCACCCAGCACATCTCATCTTAGAGGTTAAACATGTTCACTTAAGTGTACTTCTGTTAGCACAGCTGGGAGGTAGCAGCTCAGTTTCAGAAACTCCCACTCTTACAGCACTGAAGCTAGCTACTGGAGCAGTGAATTTCACTGGAGAGAGATCTAATAACCTATGAGTTTATTTTGTGTTTTTTGTAACTGTTTTCTCCATTGACCTGGACTCTGGGAAGTCCATGCACGCCTTACTCATCTAAGTAGATACATACAGTAAAGCAAATATTACTGAAAAAATAACATCACTGAATTTGATCTCCACATGTTTTGAGCTACTTTTAGTAAATAAAAAATAGCCTCTTGTTCTTTCATCATCTGCCTCCACTCCCAAAATGCCAGTCTAAACGCTCCCCATAATTCCTATCTCAAATACAGCCAAGAACACTACCTTACCTTAGCTTGCACTGAAAAAACATTTCACTCTTGAAACACCACCTGCAGCAATGAACCAACTTGTGAAGAGTGGGTGACTACCTAACATGACTCACAGCATACTGTGCACTTAGCAGAGTGAGGCATGGGGCTTTCCTATAGTGTTTGTCTAGCACCTTGACCACAAGCTGTGGTCTCCAGAGGCTACTGGAATTGACATAATAAAATCAGAAAGATCTAACCCAATCCAGCTGTTAACTGAGCAATTTTTTGTTACAGACTTGGTGTAAAGTATGGATTAGTGATAAATACTGAATCTTGGAGACATTATTCCACTGACAGTGCTGGAAAAAACAAACTCATTGCTGCTGAGCATTTTGATTACCTTGTCTGCGCCACACTCAGTGCCATCCAGAGGGGGATCCAACTTTGTTTTACAGGATGTATCTCCTTCCACCAAGCACCAGAGCCCAGCACACATCAAATGCTGTAATTGTAAAGCAATGAGGTGCAATTATTATTTCTGGATGTCAGCTATCATTATGAGATACACTGTAAAGCTCAGGCAGTCTCTCTCACGTGAATCCAGAGGCATCTAGTTGGTTTGGGAGCCATTATTTTTAAGGACTGGTTGTTGTCAAGTGTTTGGGCTGGGTACATAAAAGACATTGATGGATATCATCATCAGAACAAAACTCATCCTAAACAAGAAGCCTGCTATTTAAAAGGATTTATTTTTCTCCAAAATAAATCTGGTTCATTAAATCGGAATCCTATTTGGGAGGCCAAAAGATGAGTGCTTTGGAACCACTTCAAAAATCTGGGTGTCTGAGCTGCTTAATTACTTGCATGTTTTTCCTCTAAAGGTACTCACAGAACTAGGCATGGTAAAACTAAGTAACCCTGCTGATCTTGGTGGTATGGCCTATGAGAGAAAAAGATCTGAAGAAGCAATATGAGGAATGAGCTTCACAGTGTGCCATGCAGCAGAGGAGCTTGGTGATAAGCTATAAAAATGCAGACAGGCTGGGAGAAAGGTTTGGGAGTGAGCAGTAGCTGCTAGAGTCCAATATGATAGAGAAGGTGAAAAGTCAGATGTTAGGGCAAGAGCAACATGAGGTACCGCACATCTCGCTACCAGACTATAAACATGTTTTGGGTACCATTTCTCAGCACCACTGTTCTGCTCAGCAAACGTGTGTTAGAGGGATATTAATGGTGACCACACTTGCGTGATCTGTCAGATCAATGATATTTTCAGAATCTGAGAAAAAGAAACAGGAAAAAGGGCTTTTATGTCGTTAAAATTTTCCACAGCATCCACTGTGCTTTGCATTCCATGAAAGTAGATGAATTCAATACAGTGCTACAGATCCGAGTACCGAAAAATGAAAAAGAAGAGTTTCATTTCTTACCACTATTGTTCACGTTTCAATGTAATGGTAAAAAGATGAGAAGCCTGATTCTAGTGCCAGCTGGTCTTGTCAAGATTTATTGCACCTCATTAAATAGTTGAGTCAACATGCTCAGACCTTTTGGTTCTCTCACAATATGATGTTTGAGGCTGTGGGTGCATGTGTGTTTTGTGTACACACACGCTGTGTCTCCGTGGAATAGAGCTGTATGGCAGAGGGTGTGGATGAGACAAATCCCAACACTAGTAGTGATGATGCAGAACATACCAAGATGAAATAAGTAATCACAGCAGGCTCTGCACCCTGTTTTGTTTCTACATTTCTCTCTGGAAAGAGGCTTTTGCACTACTTAAACCAAAAGAACATTCACAAAAACTAGAAGCAGACAGCACAATTTAGCAACATCTGTACCAAACACAACAAGGAAAGCTATCATCGAGCATACCAACAACAGCAAATACACAAGGGAGTCATAAATCAGCAAATTTTCCCATCGTTTTTCCTAAGTTAGTAGTGCATATGAGGAAACACAGATGTCATTTCGACTACACGATTGTGACTAATAAGTGTTTTACCCACAGCTCTTGAGCACCCATTAGCAGAGAGGACACCACGTGGTATTTTACAGACAGGTACACAGAGACAGAAGAATTGACAAGCCACAGATATGAGAACAAACTGAGAAGTCAATTGTTCCACACTGCAACTCCCCAGTTCTCAAAACCCCTCCTTCCCTGCAGAGCACTAAAATCAAGAAGTATGTCTATTAACTGTCGAGCCTTACAGACAGAATAGTGATCTAAGGCAATAAATCCTTTAAAATGAGAAAGCATTTTCCCAAAATGCCAAACTTACAGCTCTGAGAGGATGCTTATTTTCCTGGAGGTAAAACCATAGCAGCCCTGCATCTGTTTTAACTCACAGGGATCAAAAAGCAACGAGTTATTCTTTATATTAATACTACATACATGAATGATTGAAAAAGGATTCTAAAACAGAGACATTAAAAGCATGACACAGACCTAAGAGGGCAGTATCATAGGAGGTTCTAGATACGGAAGCAGGACACGATAGATGTAGCTGCAACTACAATCCAAAGCAATCTACGAGTGTGGTGGGCTATTGACTTCTAGAAGCTGCATGCAAAATAGAGTTAAAGTCTCCTGTTTGATGGTAAAAAAAGGGGGGTGGGGAGGGGCGGGGGGAGAGAAGAGAAAGAAGGGTGATAGAAACGAAGTCATAAAAATAAAGCAGGTTTTTCTAAAATTTTAGTTGCCAAACAGAATTCCTCCATAGTCCACAGGAATGTGGAAGGTGATACACTCAGCTAACAGGCCCAGCTACGAGCCATGGCCTGGAGGAAGCATTGGGCACAGCTAACCTCAAACAGGTGAGTCCATATGAGCAAAACCACAGCACCCAAACCAGCCTGTAAACACAGCTGGTGCAAATATTCACTTACATGTATATGTGCCTATGCCTATATCTGTACATGTATATACATGAACACATTCACACGCATATAATAAATGATAGAAAAAATCTCTTTTACCAATACCTACCTTTCTGAAAATACCCATTATTGAGGTATGGAAAACATAGGATTTTTATAGTATCTCTGTATTTGATTCTGAATACTAAATGCAAAGCATATTTCAGGAAGCAGTTATAGAAAAATCTGGTAACTGCGCTTCAGCTCTGTGTTCTAGTGCCATACCACTACAAAGCTGAAATACTCATTAGTGCAGTCCCCTGTATTTAATGCAGCTTTCAGATACCTCAACACAGATTAAACCATCAGCTTTCTATTGTATATTCCCAAGATGTTTTATCATGTTAATAGCTCATTTCAAAAGAGATCAGATATTCTCCTCAGCTGCAATATAAACCCAAACAAAAATCCTCGTTAAACGGTCCTCTACTTTAACCAGTTACAATGACTGATTTTTAAAAATAATTAAATAACCAGCTTTGTGGGGAAACTTCAAAGCAAGAAATGGCAAGACTGAAAACAACGCCGCTTGTATATCGGTGTCAGTTCACAGCTAACACTGACATAGAAGAAGCCATCAAAAGATCTCTATTTCTGCTAATCGTGTCAGCAACCAGGTTTAAGAAAGATCTCTGCCTGCAACGTCCTCCTTACAGCATCCACAAAGAGCCTGTGAGGATTTTCCAATGATAGTTATTTTTCTCTGGAAAAATATGGATGAAACAGGCTGTACGGAAAGGTCATCCTTGGATCAGCCCCCAGCCTGATGTATTTCCAGGAGGGGAAAAAAAATAAGTGAGATGGTTGTTGAAATGTAACATTTCAATAAAAATGCAGATTTCCTTTTTAAAAACTGAAATACTGAAACCTTAAGGAATTTATACTGACAGAAAACAAACAAGTGAACTAAAATCAAAGGGGCAAATTTTAGTCTCTCAGAAACTCCTGCAAGATAGGAAAACGTGCCTGCATAGCTGTTAGAAGCCAGTCCTGAGAGAGGTCACCGCCAGGAAGCTCCCAAGCTGGGAGGTATCTGCTTGGCACGTGAATGATGCTTCCGACTGCAGCTGTTCTAATGGCACCTATTTGAGAAAGGGGCCTTACTGTGCCAGGTGTTTTCCTCAGAGAATCTGCAATCTCAACAGGCTCCTGGAATTCTGGAGACAAAAGAAGCTTTTCCCCTTTGTTTTAGGTGACAAGTCAGGAACAGGAAGGGATTAAATGTCTTACTGAAAGTCTGCTCAGACACCAGCAAAAGCTCAGCTCAGAGTTCAGCAGTCCTCTGCTTAGTGTCACAGATACAGACTTGCTCTGCCTGCTGGCTAAACTTCAGAGTAAAATGAGAAACAACGCCTGGGACACCCCCAGGAACATGCCTGGCTGCGTGCCTTCCCACCTTTCACAGTTCCTCATACTTTTGCACAACACATACCGTCCCTGAAGATGGTATTTACCTTGCATGCAGCCCCATCCCAGACACATGCCAGCACAGACTCAGTGTGTGAAGCACTACGACCACTCACATGTGGCTCTAGGGAAGTAATCTATTTTAAGGTTCTTTAAATCAGTGCTGCAGCTGGAAATGAGGAGAAGGCAGCATTAATTCAGCCAGATCTTTGCCCACAGGCAATCAGTCTAGAGTCTGTTACTTTCTGGGTTAGCTGTTGCATCACCAGTTACTAAAAGCTGCGTGATTCTGTCCAATGACCTCATATGATCTCAGTGAGAAGAGAATGCTTGCAAAACTCCTCTGTCTCAAGCCTCAGATTATTCCCTACAAAGGGAAGCTTCCAAATCTCCAAAACAAAAAGAGAATGTAGCGAATAAAGAGAGCCTACCTACCAGCTAACAGCTCTACAGAAGCTAGTTCCTTCCCTACACATTCACTTCCCGATCTTGGATTCATCCAAAACCAACAGACTACAACACAACCACCACTACAAAAAGCCTCACGGTTAATTCTTCTGAAAAAGAATTTGTTCTTGCTGCCTGCTGCCCATTGGAAAGATGGGCAGCTTCTTATTTCCAGGAGCAGAATTAACCACCATGAAATCAATTTTGCTGTCAAAACAAGGGGATTGTGAAGAAGGACTTACCAAGAACAAATATCCTTAAGGAAGAGAAGCAAGAGACCACTTAACACAAGGGCATGTTTATAAATAGACTGGCTTTCAATGAAGTATCAGATCTCTTTAATTTTGCCAAGGTTTTGGCTTGGCAAGTAGCTAACAGTGAGATAAAACATGCTGATAAACAGAATCCTAATTAACACCTATTAAGAACAAGAAACACAATTTACACACACTGTTCTGTTCAAAGACCTGTGTATGTGTTCTTGAAGTCACACAGCATGCTTCTGAGAAGGCCTTCTTTAAACAGCACAGTGAGACAAACAACGCCCTCCTTTTCTATGTCAGTGCCATTAATTTGTGTGTATAAATGAGTCTACCATGGATTGCAAAGGAGGTGAGCACTGTTGTTTGCCACTAGTGTTAGTGCAGTTTCTTCCTGTTGAAAACTAGATGAAAGGTTCTGAAAATCATAATGGTATAAAACTGGAAAGCACTTTTGAAAAGGAGCCATTTGCTGCCCCAGATAAGATAACTGCAATATTTGGGTGTATGTATCAGTGGGCAGCTGCTGACCTTCCTGTAAAGTCGATAATCCAAGGAACAAGTGGTAGGTCCAATAGTGAAAGTGTTTGCATGTCTGTCCAAATGACAGATGTGATCCAAATGTCATGGAAAGGCTTGAGAAATGATCACAAGGTCTACCCTAGAATATTCAGAGGCCACCTCCATCCACTATTTAAAAAATGAACCTACGAAGAGGCACAGCTAGAGAAGTGCTTTTAAAAACATCTCTTTGTTTTCACTACCTGATTACGTGCTTCTTCAGAAAATACAAAAACTCGAGGGCTCGTCAACGCTTTCTAGATGAGCATGGCCAATAACTTGCCTGTTTGGAGCCAACAAACAAATTCAGAATCGATTCCCCTTCATGTTAGTTTTCATATCAGTGCAATACTGTTAACTTAAAGAATGGCCTCTTCATCAGTACTTATGCGACTGGAAAGTCACCAAAATGAGACAAAGTGCACAGAGTCAAAGAGTTTGTTTTAACTTCCGAGGAACTGGTCTTTGAGATTAAAGTACTCTTGAGGAAATGGCCCTTCAGAGTCAACTGCTTTCCAGCGCTACCCTTTTTCCTTGCAGCACAGTACAAAAAACTCATGATAAGCATTTCCGAGATTTGTTAATGTTCTGCATAAGAGAAAACACAACAAACCAAGGCCAGCAAACATGAAGGGTAGCACGCTGGGTTGGTTATCTGAGCTAGATGGCTTGATATGCTTCACACCAATTACCAAGACATGAATGCAATGCACCTAACTCCTTATACCTACATGGAGTGATACTAAGAACTTTTCTGATCTACAATCAAAATACAACATTCCCTCTTCATATTTTTGGGAGAGAGAGAAAAAAAAAATCTATTAAATTCCAAAACAGTAACTACTATGACATTCCACGCTCACAACCGACAGATTAGGATGGTTTGAATTTGATAGAAATTATTAATTGATTATATTCTTCAAATAACCTTTCTAACAGTAGATGATAGTCTAGTGATTTGAAAAGCCCAGATAGCTCCTGTTCTGACAATGTTAGCTCTCCCTGAGATCTGCCCAAAGCACACTTACAGACAGGAAGATGAGCCCTGACCCCTCATATAGTGGATGCAGCAGGATTGTTTGCCAAGTATGCCATCATCTGTCATAGTAAAAGTCTGCTCCTAGGGTTCTATGAAAAGCACTGCAGGAGAGATGGTGAGACAAAGAAACGTAAAAATTCCGCGTTGTTCATTTTGAAAGAAAAAAACAAAACTAAAAAAAAACTGAGGGAATTAAAAAGGTGAAATCACAGACTGCATTTCTTGGCCACGGGGAAAGGAAAAGAGGACTAGCAAAAATAAATATGGATATGGACACACAATGTTTAGATGTGGCTGTGAAGAGTCTGGGAGTTTTCTCTTGAAGTGTTTCACAGATGGGAAGTTCCCAGAAGGCCAATGGGAGAGGTCTGAACGCCCTTCAAGCTTGTTACACACTATTTTCAGGCTGATACTCAATAGTATTTTGGCTAATTTTGTTAAGTTCAAGCTTCAGCTGCAGATGCCACATCACAAGGCTGTACTAATTCCTTCTCCCTCCCTCTGTGTCTTAATAAGAAAACGGCAGAATTTCCAAGCTCAAGTGCTTGATTCTTAATAGGCTATCGGTATTATTTTTAAGAGTTTGTTATTTTTATATTCTTAAATTTCCACATTGTATTTTTATAATTTTATTTTGGTTCCCCTCTCTCTTTTTATTTTTCTTTAAACCACTGCACCAGAATGTGTTTTGACCATGTTCCAAACTGAAACACATACAAAAATTTCTGAAGCATTCCAATAATTGTAAACTGGGCTGTGCTGCCCAGGCAGGAACTCTGCTTCTCTCTCTCTCTTTCTCTCTCTTAAACAAAAAGTATTTCCACTGAAAATAAAGAGAAAAAGGTCTTTCTGCAACGTTCAGAAGCAGTGAAATAGGACGCTTCAGTTTCATATGTAACAGTCAACGTGAAAATAGTCTCAATTTTGACAATCTGCACTAGGAAAACTATAAAATATAGCAATTGAGTAAATTGTTGCCTTTACTTATTAAAAAAAATCTCCTAAATTTATTTTTAGAATTGCTAGGCTTCTGCCCTGCAACCCTCAGTTTTTCCAGCTACATTATTATTATATCATCATTTTCCAGATATATTATTATTGTATTTACACAGAAGTTAAAGTGTGTGCGTGTGATAGAAAATTATGTAGACAAAGTCCCTGGTTACGTAGAAAATGACAATACAACCTCTATTATTTTCAGAGGAAATCAGCTCACAATCTAAAGACCATGTTCTTGTAAATAGTCTATACATTACTAAATAATAGGGCTTACTATCATTGTCTGGATCTCACAAATGACTGCTAAGAAAGAACAGAGCCCCATTGATTCACATGCATGGAGTCCAAGAGTCCACTCTGGCAATCTCTTTGTGATTAACATCAAGACCACAGAAAACCCACATTTGCTCATGTTATTATTATATTTACCATCATGCCATAAAATATGAGAACTGAAGCGATATTTACAACCCACTTAATTATTACAATTGTTGCTCCTCCTTGATTATTACAGTTCCTCTTCCCTCACATTTTCTTTTCTGCTCCTTTTCCATTTTAGCCCAGAAGTCTATTTAGCCACGTTTGGCTTACAGTCAATTATGCTTCCCTGTTTCATGCTGCTACTCTGTGGCTTTCAGAAACTGGGAGATGCATATATTTATTGCAAAGCAACTTCAGTTCAAGGAAAACCGTAAAGCCAATTCTAGATGTTTTACATTTTCTAAAATCAGTGTCACGTCAAAATCCCCATTCCCAGCTACATCTGAGTTGAGTGCCCCTTTTTCAGCAAAAAATCTCTCTGTAGCAATGTCAGTCTCTTCCCACATGCCATTTTAACCTAAGCACAGTTTTGACTCAAAACAATGCTGAAAGATAATGGTTATGTAAAAACCCGCAAAAATGTGTTAATAATAAATAAGCCAAAAGTCACATAAAACAAAAAGCTAAACACTGGATACAAGAGATAGAAGTCACATTTTTTCCATAAACATAATTTCAGTGCAAAAGCCTTTATTAGTAGGCTTGCCAGTCTGAAAAATAAACTCTGCGTTCAGATTATACTCACAGGATATTCTCATTTGAAATCATGAACAGTGCATTTTTATGCATTTCTGTGGAGAAACATCAACTCTGCTTTGAGACAGACTCAGGCATAAAGCATTTATACTTTTTCTCTCACTGACTGCACTGCTAAACTAAAGGACAGCAAAGTATTAAAGTCTACTCTTTGCAGAGGTCTTCATAGCTCGAGTGGGACAGAAGCCTTTTACTTCCTCCTGCGTAGGGGTCAAATGAATTCACAATACTTGATTCATCGCACAGATCTGTAGAACAGAGGCCAGGCAGGTTGAATTTCCAGTAATTTGCACAACCTTGCATACTGGCCCCGAACCCTCATCAGCATTCAGCAACCAGAGCCCAAAAAGGTCTCTGTGTTTGGGGCACACTGACAATGCACTGTGCAGTGTCAAAAATGCATTTTCTGATTTGCTCAGGACTTGACAAGAGTGGAATCATTTATCTCATTTCTGCTAACAGTAACTTCTCTCCCTCAAAACAAAAAGGACTGTGCAAACTCTTAGGTGGACCAGAAACTCTGGTAGCACTGCAAGAAGGCATGTAATCTTGTTACTTATTAATCACACAATACCACAACAGAAATGGTACTTTTTAATTAACAGAAATGATTGTTCCCTGCATGACAACCCTCCAGCCTAAAAGCCTTATTCCACAGCTCCTTAAACAGTCAACATGTACACGGACATCCGACCTAGCAGGCATGTTACAGAATCTGATCCTGAATTACACATCTAAGAAGCCATAGCTTACAACAGCATACAATTGTAGATCTGATTATCATGTTCTGACTCTTATAATTATTGTTTTTATTATTTTTTTTAAATTCTATTATAATAAAATGTAGAGTCAGTGTCCAAATTAAAAAGGAATGCCAAAAGTTATAATATATGTACAAGTGAGCCTACCTCATAGTTTTTCATAGCTGTTTTGCAAATTTGGAATAGGACAGCCACGAATTACCTTTTTCTGGTTTGGCAGACTGTCACAATTCTGAAGGCCACTACTTTGTATTATCATAGAATGGCTTGGGAAGGGACCTCAAGGATCATCATGTTCCAGCCGCACTGCCACAGGCAGGGCCACCAACCTGGACCTGGTACTAGACCAGACTGCCAAGGGCCCCATCCAACCTGGGCTTGAACACCTCCAGGGATGGAGGAATTATGGCAGATGAGATACCATCAAGAACAAATATGGAGGAGGAATTGTGGAGATTCCATCTGAAATACCAATATAATGTTGAATATTCATGGTTTAACTATCAAGTTGGAGCAGCATCCGAGGTCCAGACGCTGCCAAGCATTTAGGCACCTGGCCCTCTGTGAAAGCAGAGGATATTACATCCCTTTAAAAAGCTGTTTCTTGATGCTATAAAGGGAAGGAACTTACTGCACAGAAAGTTTCTGCAGTTTCTCAAAAATGGTAAAATTTTGAATTTATCTTATCTCTGAAATTTGCTCTACAATCACTGTATGACATCTTTGCATGTAGGTCTCCAGTTTGCCTGATGCAATTATGTGGCTCAGCTATCCCCAATGAAATGTTATAACGTAGCTCTTTTATTAAATAAGAAAAGTAGACAGTAGACACATGCAATCATAAAAAGACTGAACAGGCTAATTTCCTGAAGTTTATTTCCTTTTTGTAACAAATATTTACTGTCAAATGTTTATTACTTCTACATTTAGATTTTTTTTTAAATCCTTTATTGAATTAAAAATACCACATTACCATTGGCTAAAAGAGGAGACAGCTACATTTGCCAATAATTTCTACAGCTAATGCCAATGACTAGTGCCAATTTTTTTTCTTGGTTCATATTTTTGTAGACAGCTTTGAGACTTACAATACAGGCATTCTGCAGATGAAGCATGAGAAACACAAAGGTGAAAAGAAAAAAAATCTTTTAAGGGCTAGAAATTTAAGATGATAATTTCCTCAAAAGAAATAATTTAATTGCCTTCAAACTCCATAGCATAACAGGATGCAGTTATTTACGTAAATTTATCGCATGTGCCATAATTGATCCAAGCTTTACAGCATGAATGTTAACTGTAATGAACATCTGATAGAGAAAAATAAATACTTCTAAGTGTTCATAAGCTCTTTTTAATTGGCAGAAGTTTTACAAGGCTTTTCTTTAGAAACTACTAAGGGTTTAGCAAACATCTTTTTTGAGGTGAGATTCTAAGGCACTGATGGAAGGAAAAAACACAGCTTTTACTGTGTTCTAAAGAAGTCAAGTAACACGACAGGTTAAAAATCATGGGAGGCACAAATACCTGCTGTCTGTATCTTGCAGAGAAGAACAGTACCAGTTGGTTTGTTATCCTGGCAAGAAACTTGTTCTTGAAACTATTCCAGACTGTAATAGTGGACATGCATGAGAAATGCTGACCACCTACCAGTAGCCTGACATTGTTCATAGGTATTGGCCAATCCAGAAACAGGATGTGTTTGGTTTTTTTTTCGGTCACAATAAGGAAAATAGCAAATATCTGTTCCAACACTAATCAAGCTTTGTGACACCCACACAAGTGGAAAAACTATCCTGGGTAGCTCTGGGATTTTCTTTAATGACCTAAATTCTAATATTTTGCTTCTAGTACGGTAGTCCCAGTGGTCTGCATTTTCCCGATGGATCTGGAAAACAGAATCTCTCCAGATTCTTTTCTTATTGTTTTAAATCAGCTTGCTTTCAAATCCAAAACAAATAAAACAACAAATTTGAAACTAAGACCATGTTCCCAGGATTTGCACATTTTCAACCGTTTTAGTCATTTGGCACTTAGAAACCTGTTATCGCTGATTATTATTTTCACTGTTAGAATGATTTCAGATCTTGGGATTGTTCAGAATGGTACTAAAGGACAATTTACAAGTGGCTAGTTAATGACAGCAAGAAACCTGACTACTCTATGCCTATCTAGGATGGATTGCTCCCAGCTGGCACTGGTTACATGATATAGGGCTTCATGACTTTCTTCAGGATGTTTCTGAGGACACGATGGAATTAAGCCTTTCTCCCTATTTGAAGTGAGATGTAGACAACCTCTGGTGAGAATACAAGACATCTAATTACATATAAAACTTTAGGAAGAGCTTAGATATCTAAATAGAGAAATTTATACTAAAGAAAAAAGACAGAAAAATTGGTTAATAAAGTCAGGCTGCCTCATCTCAAATATGACCTGCTTCTAGAAACACTGAAAATCACCGTTTCTATTATGCTGCCCAGCCATATGATACAAGCCATGTCGTATCCAAAGTCTGACTAAATATTATTTTGCTTAGAAAACACATAGGAAGGGGCCTGATTCTACATGGACATTTAATTGATACCGTAAAGGAAGCAGTCACTATTATTTCCTTTGCAAGGAATCAGTCAGCTTATAAGGACAATGCAACAGTCTACAGGTGAGGTTTACTGAAAGAGCCACGCCGATATCTAGTAGGCAAGCTTTCCTGTGAGAAGGTACTTTCATCTCAGCTGAACTACTAGGAAAACAATCTCTACTGAGCTCTTCAGAGAAACGGTGTTGAAAGGGAACAGTGCCTAAATTAAGAATGAGTACAAACAAAAGTTCTTCTGTGTCTGCTGTGGGACATTAACAAGAAAGATATGAAGAAAAGGACTGCAGAATTATGTATGTGCTGTTGACATGAAAACCAATGGAAGTTTGTCTACTGATTTTGTAGCAGCAGTGCTAAACAATCTGAAAGTCCCACTACAATTCTGAGGAAGATACAAACCCCTTCACTTCTACAACATTTAACAGCTATATTTCTACAGCCCACCTCATTTCCAGTTACATTCCATGAGCTCTTACCTCCATATTTTTACAGAATGTAGCATTGGTCCCAAAGAGGATCTGGCACTGTTCATCGGCACTGTAGTGCATTCCCGGCAACTTGTGAGGGAGCCGCACTGCATATTGGCTTCGGGGATCTGTTACTAGCAAACAGGTGCTGACCTTGGACCTGTGGAGTGAGATAATTAAACATGCCTTTAAGGGAAAGCACCTTTGAACTGGAATGTTAGATCTCTGCTGTAGAGCAGCTCTTGTCCTGTCTTAAACAGGGAATCTGATGACCTCGTGTGAAATAGTGATGTCTTTCCCAATATTTTTCTGGAAGCTGAATCATTAAGCTTATGGATAGAAAGGTTCTTGAGAACTCATCCTCCATGTCAGGCCCTGAAGCAGAATACACTGTATTCACATCATTCTGTGTAAATATTTGTCTGAAATCTGATGCAGAACCAATTCTGCCCTTAGGCTATCTATCCCAGTAGCTTTACAAGCCTTACACAGATTGCTAGAAAGACTTCTGTCAAGTCTCACCTGAATCCCTCTAGCTGAATTTTAAGCCCTTGGCTTCTTATCTATCACAGACATAATGATTTTTATCCTTGTCTTCAAAACAATTTTTGACAAACCAGAATATCTTTGCGGCATCTGCCTTCTGTCAGGGACCAGAGTGAGTTCAGATGCGACTTCTTTTACAACTTTGTGCTTTAATGTAAAAACAGATATCTCATTTTCTCTCATTATTTTCCTGTCACTTCCACCTCTAATCCTAATTTTACATGCTGAACCCATTCCTAGCAATAATGGCATTAGCTGCTTTCAGAGTTAAACTGTTCATGTAAGACCACAATGAAAGAGTACAGTGCAGTCCTTACTTTAGGAAGTTTTCAAGGTCATCGCGACTGCATGAAGACCAGGAGAGGTCACTGGGGTTCCTGCCCTTCACCCATTCTCCAGACATAATATGGGACCTCCCTGCACAGGGAGGATGATCGTCATCATGGCTCATTCCCATGCTGTTTAATTAAAACAAAACAAGAAAAACGTCTATCAAGTTATCGCGTAGGACATTTCCAAATAATACAGAAATATTCACCTAATGGTAGAGTGTGTTTCATGAGTAAACTATAGAATTATTTATATTTTTAATAATTGTATATGTATGCATATATTCACATAAAATTAAACTGTAAATGGAAGATTCCTTCAATTTATCTTTAACTTCACCCAGGTTTTAGTATTTGTTTGCCAGCAGTTTTTAAAAGTGCTTTGCAAAGATTCTCCTACCAGAAATTGTAACTACTTGTTGGTTCATGAAGAGTGAACCTGGATGTAACAGACCTGAAGGATCTCTAACAGCAAGGCTCAGGTAGGAGCCTTAATCAGAATCAAGCTCCCATTTTTGCAAGCACTGTCCAAACAAGCACAAAGTCTGCCCCATACCAGATTCAGCAAGAAGAGAATGTAACCTACTCAGCAAAACTAGCTATCTAAACGAACAGAACAAATGGTGTAGTATAAATATACTGGGAGGAACTCAAATACGTTCAGTGAGAATTTTGGTAAGTGTTCTAAACTAGTAAAGTCTTACTTTAAAAGTTCTCTCCACCCTACCCCTCAGGATGTCTACCATTGGCTGCTACTGTAAATCACTTTTCAGAGGAGCCTCACTCTGTTGTCCTTCTAGGAAGGTGAATCTCCTCAGGATCAGGTGAGCATTCAGCAACAGCTCCAATGGCAGCAGAGAAGGGATAAATGATGTCTGCAAGTTCATCTACTCCATCAGTGTCAGAAGTCCTAAATGGCAGTTTTGCACTCAGCTTATTGTATCATGCTGCCCAGCCACAAAAGAAAGCTAAGGATTTTCCATCCTACTTTGAAACAATCATTAAAATTATTTTTGAAGTTACACAGAATAAAAACATTTTGAGATGTTAACATCTTTCTTTTGATTCCAATGTGAAGTGGAAAATGGTTTTCAGACAAGAAGTGTCTCGTTTGGCCCGGGTCACATGTTAGCAAAGTAACAGCCACCAGTGTTGGGCCAAAAACACAGATTAACAGGAACTCTGTAGGTCTCCAGCCTGCTGGACTGAGCAAGCCAGAAGCAGTCCCTTAAAAAATGGTATTGGATGCTTCAATATATGTTATTTCACAAAGGCTCCTGTTTGCTTTCTGACTACACTCTTGGCTTTGCTTCTTTCCATTTTTGGGACTCAACTGTTCAAGGTCTAAACACAACATACATTTCTAGTTGCAATGAACCAAAACCAGCTTCAGCAGCTTGATAATTATGGCTTAGATTAAACCACCACTTATGCTATTTTTAGCTTAAAGTGAAGATTATATAGCAGAGTCTATTATTCTAGGTTTATCTCCAGGGACATTATTATTTCTAGCAAAACTACATTTAACAATGTTTAGACACAGAGGTTCGCAGTTATGCTTGGTTTTAAACCTTTGAACGCAGCAGAAACATTAACATTGAGCACGTTTTGTTTGATGCATGCAGGAATAATTTAACAGTCTATTAGTAACTCTGACTTCAAAACAGCAAAGAGTGAAATTCCTGCTCCGTTGAAGTGAATGGGAGTTTTGCCATTGACTGCAATGTAGCATGCATTTCACTCCAAATATTTTGCTCATGTTGCCTCTACAGACAGAGAAATCTCTTCACATGCAAGGAAGAAAGTTCCAGCAGTATTCCTGCAATGCAAATAAGCCCACCTAAAGCCTGTATTAATGAACATAAGGAAGGGGAGAGCTGAACACTATGAAGCAAGTCATGTAAATTTGCTGGAAGTCCTCTAGAGGAAAATTTTGCCTGTCTAAAAATGCCAGATTAGAAGGCTCGCAATCACATTGCAATTGTGTTAATATTTCTAATGGAAACAAAGCAGGTTTCCAAGGTTTCTGTCAGCTTGCCCACCTTGTGACTGCCACACTGTTGAGGACTGAATTTACATCCCCTAGATTTCTGCTCTGACAGCGTTTCTATGGAATGGGACTCAGCAGTGCACGCTCCCATTCTGGCAGGTCCATAAGAATGGCTCTAAGATTAGAAGGTTAAAATGGCACTACATAATCTTGGAGACCCCCTGTGCTGTTCAGTTCATTAGAATCCCTTTTACCAAGGGCAGCAAACACATGCTACATAATGTCCTTCACATTGCAAAGCCAGCACAGCTATTAGAAATGAGCAGGACTTAATGTCACTTTGTGCTCTTCCTACCACAATCATTAATTCCATTCTATGCAGTTAAAGTTTGGCCTTTGGTTTACCACACTCTCCTCCTGAAGATAACAAGTTTCCACACAGACAAGTAAGAACGGCTGAGTCTGTCAGCTCTTCAGCACGGTTCCTTCATTGTGTATTTATTCAGAGGAAGCACAATGGGACTCTGCTTTCACACTCCAGCTTCTCTTCTAGTATAAATAATGCAATGATAATCAGTTAAAGACACTAAGGTATCACTGATGGAGTCCTGCAGTATATTTATTGTTGATGATCATATGTGACTGACCTGAGCTCTGTTAACATAGTCATGACATGGAAAACTTTATCCCAAGTCACTACAAGGCAACAAAACCAAATCTCTTTCATCTGTTTTTTTTTGCTTTTTGCAGAATGAGACTTGAATAAAAAATACCATGCAGTCCCTCCATACTCTGGCCTCTCTGAAGCTGGTGCTCGTTTCCAGGACACTACTCTCTGTCAGTCTACACAGCAATTAAAGTTGGGTCAGTATGTCAGAATTACACTCTGGGCCTGAGCTGCCCAACTTCTTGTGTAACTCTTTTTAGCTAAATGCAATTAAGACGTTTGTTTTCCCACAGCAATACTAAATAAATGGACTGGCTTTGTTTATTTTGGTCATTAGCACAGTTTCTCCTCTAGACAGTAAATGTAACTATACTGTTTTGTTTACCCTTGGTACTTTTTCCAATGCTTCCTGTTATTTCTTAAAAGCTTGAGCCAAAGCCCACCAAAGCCTGTGGAATGCTTTCTATTGCATTCAGTGCACAGTGCATTGCACCTCCAAGTTCTTAGGCCATGTACAGAAATCTTCATCAGAACCACTATGACTCTCAACAGGATTCCTATTAAAAGCCCCACATCTGAGTTTAAGAATAATGCCAAAGGCTGAGGGAAACTGATTTAAAATATGCTTTAAATTTTTTAAACAGCTGCACGTTTGTGGCTGGTAACAGACCACTTGAAAAACCCCAAGGTTTACTGTCACACTCTCCCCTTCTGGTAGGGAGAGGTTATAAAGTAGGGGGAAGGCATGGAAGTTTGATAGGAAACATCATCAGCCGTAAAACAAATGCTTTTCTTCAAGCAAAAAGAGGCTGGCAAGGTAAATAATGAAGTATGATAAAGAGAAACCTTAAAAAAAAAAAACACACCCAGAAGTGGAAATACCATGAACTACTACAATCCCTCTGTTTCAAATAAGCACTTCAGCTGGCTGTTAATAAGAGACTCTCCAAAGCCTCTCTGTGAAAGCCAAACCTTTCCATTGGTCTGCACTGAGCCCAGGGTGAGTCAGATGCTGATTCACTTTAGAAATGGGTGGCAACCAGGACTAGTAAAGCTACCCAAGGTGACCTGGCTGTCATTGTAGCTGTTTGGTAAACTTGTGCATGACACACAATTGCTCTCCACACAATTAGCAGTAATGCCAAAGTCACCCTTTCTCTAAAGGACAGTGAAAGACAATGATCAGCTGTCAACACAGAAAAAAAGACAACGGTCTGACTCTCATGACTGCTGACAGCGTAATCCAAGAGTTTCTGTACCTCAAGGGCCAACCCACAAACTGCTCTCATAGCATAAGCTCAGCAAGACATTCAAAAGGAAGGGCTCCTTGGATCCACTTGCCCCGTACACCAACACGGACTCAAAGAATCAAGCAAAGGTCCTGCTACAAAAATATAACTGAGTGGCATGGGAGAAGGCAGGTTTTCACATTCTTGGCTGATCCTTGTATGTTGGAAAGCATGTTTTCTCTACCCGTATTTATAACAGGAGGCCCTCAACCCTTTTCTAAAGCATTCTACTTGTGCAAAGCAGCAGTGCTGTAAGAGCTATATGCAGCACCAGAAGCTGCGTGTTACAGCAGGGTAGGTCACTACTGACCTTCTCAAGAGAGCACACGGGGAAAAGTCATTTCCTGTGACTCACCTTGCCCTAACTCACCCAGAGGTGATCTAGCATTAACCACAAAGCCAGGATTTGGGGCAAATTTCTGCATAAACCCCATGGCAGCAATTAAATGCACAGGGAGGGCAAACAGAACAACATCCTCACTCAGTGTGAAAGGCTTTGTGTGTGACCTGTAACTTAACATGCTCTGGCATTTCAGCGTGGGCAGGATGAGAATACCAAATGGAAAGCCTGCTATTTATGTGCTGTGGGCACAAATCCCACTTTTATCCATATGGAGGACAAAATTCCTCCCTTTTCCCACTCCCTATTGGGTCTCCATGAATGGTTGAGATGGGAATTCCATCTCTAAACTGCATCCAATTTCAGCTATAAAGGAAGATGCTGGAATGGAAGGTTATATAAGGTGCACGAGAACACTAAGCATGAATATTAAACACAAATCAGTGTAGATCACTAAGCAGAGAATTTATGTCAACAGTTCTCAGCAGCTACTGACTTGGGCTGGATTTGAACCAACAACTTAGAAGTGGGAGACAGTATATCACATAATCAAGCTTGTGAGTCGTCCAGTCCCAAATCAAGTTCAATGTTAGGAATTTTTATTAACGTTTGAAATTGAAGCTGTGTCACTGGAAAGATGCCTACTTCTGAACTGGTTCAACATGTTTAACATTTCAATATAAAATGCTGATATCTTGCAAGTTACGAGGCTTCCAACGAGTTGAGAATAACAGGCAGAAGTGAGGCATAACGGAGGCAGAATTGAAACAGAGTTGCTCATTAGAGCTGAAATTATAGGTGCAATGCAAAATGGGGACAGGAAGTTTAAAGTAAGATTGACCTAGGAAGGTGATGCATCTGTGAAGTAAATGAAGAGATGCAAAGACAGCCAGAGGAGTCAGAAGGGAGTCCAAGTGAGGCTTGGATGGAGGACAAACTAACAAATGCTGGGGAAACACGCTGGGGTGAGCTGTGCTGGGAAACAGGCACTGAAATAGCTTGCATAACCTTCTTACACAAACAGCGGTCACTAGGTCTGTTGGCTTAATGGAAAACAGACTTTTTCACCTTGTGCTTTTCAAACACAAACACGGTCATTTAAATATAACTCAACTATTTCGGAGGCTGTCAGGAGGTACTCTGCTGAGCTGAGATGAAGAGGGGAAGACAACTCTACTTAAAACATTTGAAGTATTCAAAGACATTAAGTACACAATGTTATCCATTTGAGGATGGGTGCTATTATTTTACTTACCAGGAGAAACAACGTTTCAAGGGAGTTATGACTAACAGACTCTTATAAGCAAGTTTATTCACTCTCTAAGGACGAAGTAACCAGACATTTTCTATAGTTATCTAATCAAATAAACAAGAAGTCAACAACAGCGAGTGAGAACACTTGAATGCCTACAGTGAACAGCAGTGTGGAAAGCAGTGGTTTATTCAGCTGCATGACAGATCCAGCCCTTTATGATATGGTTTTGATTTAAAAATAATTATTTCTTCTGCCACAGAATCTGTAAGGCAGTAAGTATGAGCTTGTGAAGCAAGGGACATACAGCACACACGGAAGACTAGCACAGCAGGCACAGGCCCACAGCACTGGTCTCACCCAAGCACTTCATCTGAAAGCCTGCTGCCCCAGTGGTCCTGGATTACTGGAAACAGAGCTGGCCAAATCCCACTGACATCAGTGGCAGTCCTTTCAGTTGGTTTGATGGAAGTTAGACTAGAGCAATGAAGAGCAAAGTGAATCATCTTATGATCACTTCTCCAGCAATAACATCACTTGCCTACACTATTAACTACTTTTTCCAATGGACATTAGCTCAGGTTTCTCTCTTGAGATTCCTTGGTGAGGTAAAGGCCTTAATCTCGAATGGTCCAGTATGATCATGCTGATGTAGGAAGGAACAGAGTTGAGCGCAAGCAATGAACATGTAGAAGAGGCTCATGCAATGAATCCAATCAGAGGAACACTGTCCAGCATCATACAGCAATTACAGCCCAGGGCTAAATGTACTCCTTCTCTACCCTTACGTCCTCTGAAGAGGATCAGGAGCTCATCACATTTACAGTAACAGTTTCACAGACTTTTATGAGCTCATGACAGTTCACAAAGATTTCCTACCCAGCCTTTCTTTTTGGCACTATGGGCCTCATCATCATCATCTTACAGCATGTACATTTCTACACCCTTTGCATCCCCAGAGGGCTACCCCCATCTTCACAGCAGTCGTTCAACCATATGATCAGGATTTCTACTTCTTTTCCTTGCCAACAGTGCACAGAGACAACAGCAGCACCACTAACAGTCATGGACTGTTATAACAGTCTGAAGACTGCTGAAGGGGTGAATGCTATACCAAAATCCACTCATCACACCGTACATCAAAGTGACTGCTGACTGGAAAAGCTAAACAATACAGCTTCTCTCAAGCTACTTGCCATGATCACTGCTGAGCTATGAACCTAAAGGAGGAATAAAGTTATCTGAGGGTCAAAGTGTAACATCTCCACAAAAAAAATGCATATATTCAGCCATTCAATTGGCCTCCACAAGATCTGACCCACTTCCTGGACATGAGAAACGCTCTTTCTCACTCTTCAGTCTGATTTCAGAAAGCATTGGGCAGAGAAAAGCTGCACGTTTCTCTCTCTCTTTATTTATTTATTTGGTAAATAAAAGCTTCTGCACTCCATCTGCAGCTCCTTGTATGCAGAGAACACCCCTGTGCATCACAGCAGTAACATGCTGAAACATAACAAGCTGCTTGCTTTCAGCACTGCCAGGAAGTGGGTGAGAACAAAACCCCAGAAAATGTGACTTGAATTTCCTCAACAGATGAAAAATAAATATAAATTGTATGGTGTGAAAAAGACAAAACCCTGATACAGATGGGTGGGAGGCTTGTCCACGCACTATGAAACTCAGACAAGGGCTCAGTGAGAACAGCTGACAGGTTTGTCCTTCAAGATGTTACCAACCTAAGAGGAATGTGCTGCAAGTAATCACCTGAGTGCGCTTCCCTAAACCTTCTAAGAAAACAGCAAAAGTCTCCAGTCAACTACATTAATTACCAAGAATAAAACCTGAACCAAGAGATGCAACATAAGACACTCTTAAAAGAAAAATCTCCAGAGAAAGGAGAAACACTGAGCATATGTGTTAAATATGTGCAACACGAGTAACCACAGATGTCCCACACTACCCGACCAGGAAGCCACCCACTACTGAGCAATGGGGAAAACAAGGCAGACTGAGGAACACACTGTTCCTGTGGAATCAGGAATGCTGGCTGCCTTCCCCATGCTTGGAGATGAATTCTGCTTTCATGGAGGTGGGAATGAAGAGACGGCAAACATCAAAAGACGTTTACGTGAAGTAACTGTAATGTGTATAATTCTACCAGCACCAAGTCTTCAGAAGCCCCCAGAGAAGGCAGAGGATACATGCTTCCAGAACAGTAGCAATCCTGTTCACAGGGAAGAGTATTTTTTTGCCTCTTTCTTTTATTCTTTCTTTTGGTGTAGGTTGCCAATCATTGTGGAGTTGCAGACCTAGTGCAAATAGCACATTCTGTGTGATCTTACACCAAGTCACCAATACGTCAGGTGAATGCAGGGAACAGTAACAAACCCACATGGTTTCTTTTGATCCAAGAATGAGAAAAAAGAAAATCTTTCTAGAAAAAAAAAGTTGCACAGGGAACATGTGACCCAATTCTGCCAGTTCTAGCTGTAACCCAGCAACGGATCAGTTTGCAAGAGCCAAGACCCTTCTGTTGAAGGCACCTGCTTGTCACAGTCATTCCCATCAACACAGGTGTGCTTCTACCCTTACCAGAAATTTTGTTTCTAATAATGCTCCTCTTATGTACCAGCTCTCTTAACTCTTGGGATTTTTCATGATGCTGCTTCTGAGGAAAAAAAAAAAAACAAAAGCCATAATCATTGCATCATCTGGCCTTGGCCTAAACAGTTCAGCATTTGTCTCACTCGTTTCATCAGTGGGGAGACTTGATATCAAACAAGAACGCTGCAAATTATGGCTTGGTATCAAAGCCCTTTTGAAGTGATACATTCAGAGTAACACTGAACTGAAATTCTTTGGGTAGTGGAGATGTTTGGTTGCCTACAAACCTCAAGGAATATGAAGCCAAGACTGCTTTCATTTTGTAAAGAACAAAACATGAAGAAAGATAAAAAAAGCAACTCGAATACAGATATTGCTTTGAATGAACTTGGTTTGAATGTGTTAATTTGAAAACAAATTACAGAGAAATATAAAACCCTGTTATCTTCATAGGAAGATATATCTTTGTAAGGTCTTCAGGTAGTAAGGTGTGCAGCACATCATTTAACTGACGACAACTTTATGAACACAGCAGTTTTTCTTACAGGAGTCTGCCCATCACATGCAGAGACGATGCACACAATAATGCATTTTACAAACTGGTAAGGTTTAAAATACCATACAGTTTTCAGAATAAGCCTCCAAATGTGTACTGTAGCAATAAGGCAATAATGAGAAAATATCAACAGACGCTAAGACATAAAATGTATACACGTATATATCCTTAGTGGAGAAGATGATACTCACAAATGAACAGATGGGAGTTGATGCTTGTGCAGGTGAACAGAAAAGCAGAAGTGTTATAAGGCTCCTGTGGCAAAACCAACTTTTCCACATGCTTTTTCTGAGCTACACAATGCAGGCAATCTGCATTTTTAGCAGAAGTCAAACAGCAGTGATCACAGTGTCTCACAATGGATGCTAGACAAGAGTTCTCTCCTCTTAAGCTAATTCTAACACGTCATGCCGCAAGCAGTCCTAATTCAAATAAAGAAAGTGTTAATCAGGATGCAATTTACCCATTAAAAGGTGCTAACCATTGATCTTTTGAGAGGAAGGAAGGAAGCCCTGCTTTTTCCTTTTTTTTCTGAAGTCTGAAGACTACCCAAAGTAGGAAGCTAATTGTTCATACAAAACATTTCCTTAAACTCCCTAGTTTTAATGTTCGTAATTAAAACGAATATAAAAACAAATACATATTGGAAGTTTGTCATTTTACTAGTGATCTTTGTAGTTATGCTGGTAAACAGCAAGCCGGCAGGAAGGGAGCCTGGCTGGCAGCAGCTGGAAAAGACAGGAGTGAGCTGGAGACTCACAGAGACTGGACATCAGAAATTTCCAAAATGTCAAACTGTCCCACAAGCAGATAAGATCTGGCACAAAAAAATGAGAGTCGTGGTGGAATTTGGAGGAGAGAAGGAAGGTAAATAAAAACCACTCATTAATAAAAAGCTCAACATATTAAGCTAATCAGAGCAGAGCAGGAAGGAAACTCTTCAAACAAAGAAAATTCAGGCAGAACAAACCATTATGCAGGTTAGAGCAAACTCCTTTTGCTCCAATCTGCTCTACCCAAACAAGAACACCAGCAAAAAAAAAAAAATATCTGAGAAAACTACATAGCTTCTTCTCTTTTAGTAACTGGGGTTCAACTAATGATACACATGACAGAATTCCCTGTTGGCAATTGAAAGAGTCCAGCACCTTCAAATGGAAGGAGATCACTGGGAACAAAGGAATCCTGTTTATTTTGTCCAGTAATAATTCCTTGAATCTTAGTCTACAACACAACTGCAGTCCAAGAGGCAGCCAACCTTGTTCCACTACCGTGCTGCCTTCCACTGACATAATGGTACAGGGAACCACATTTTTAGAGGCAACATCATTTCCATTGGCATTGCTGCTGCTGAGTTACGACAGAAGGTTTTTCCAGTGACAGTCTGGGATTTATCATCTTCCACAGAAATGCAGTCATTTTCACCTGGAACCTGTTGAACTCAGCAGGCCAGGCAGACAGCCTGGGTTACAAGCTATTGGAACTCAGCTGCTAGTGGAAAAGTAAATACTTCAGCTTGATTGCTGCCCTTGTATAAGAACAAATGATTATTAGGTAAATGGCACTTGCAAACCTAACAATTCCTCAGTTGCTGTGTATTGTGGAAGTCATACAGTGGGGCCTTGTACTGTTCCTATGTTGTGGGTCACTGGGGCCACATGGCTGTTGCCAGAAAAGCCAGTAAAGCATGAAACCAGAACCCTAGTAGCAGGAAGCACATGAAGGATTTGCCAAATCATTACAGCCCATTCTACATGGCCTTGGCTTACTCAGCAGAATTACCCTTCAAAAAGAAAGACATAGCTGGCAAAGCCACAGAGCTATTGATTAAATGAAATTGTGTTGTCTGAGAGTTTCTAAATAACTGTTGTTTGTTTGTTTGGTACAGTTTTATTAGGATAAGTAAAACTGTACAAGATGCTCAAAAACAAAGAAATTAGTGGGTCTGTGACAGAACATTGCTTCACTACACAGACATCTTTCACAAAGCATAGAGTAAAACCATAGAAATCCTTGCCCAAAACCACACAAATGCTTGCCACAAGCATCCACAAAGCAATTGGAGGTAGATGTTCCCATGCACAGTTCCAATGTGGTTATACTCCAGTACTGTAAACAGACAATCAAACTCAGAAGAAAACAAGAGTGAGAAGATATACACATGACAGAGGGAAGGTAGCTCACCATTATGCTATGATTATCAGGTTTATTAATTACAGCTGCAAGTACCTTGCAGTTTTGCACACAACTGAAATAAAACCAATCATGTTACCCAGAGGCTAACACATGATCAGACCCCTCCATTTCTCCTCCACAGTCATCTTTTCCTCTATTCAATTTCCCCAGAATTCTGCCTCCTTCAAATTCTACTCAACTTCTACCAAATAACCTCACACCTTTAACCCTGCACTAAAGCTGATGATCCACGAGGATGCGTGTATGATTCTGATGTTACTAAAACAGCTTGCCCAGCCAAAGTTACCACAGCAGCAATATTCCACTTCGGGAATTCAATATGACAGAAGATACACAAAGTCAGCTAATACATGTCAGGCACAGACACGTGTTCTGTTTAGCAGTGCTCCACCTCAACCTCTTCCTCAACATCTCAAGTCAAACCACCCATACTTGCAGAAGGTTCCATTGATTTCTTATTATTTATTTACATACATTTAGATCTGTATCTGCCATTGATTTCTGCTTCCTTGTGACAAACTTAGGGTGCAGTTTTCAGAAAACTGTCATCAAGCTACTAATATTAAGCTTAGGTGTACAATAACTTTCTTTTGGTCTAAAACAGAGCTCTCCGTGTGTTGCTGAAGTGGAATAAGCATCCACCGACATTTTGGGTTGTATCTACTTATCTCTCAAAATCAGAGTGTGTTACGAAATAGCTGTTTAGGCTTGATCATATTAATTCTGATGTATAAGGACAGACTATGAATTAGACAGTGTTTCATTATGTCTGCTTGGAGCTGTGCAGAGAAGAGCAGTTTAACTGTGAAAATGTGCTTGTAATTATCTGTAGAAGAAGAACGAAACCTGGGAGGAGGGGAACAAGGGAGCATGGGAACAGAGAGGGACATTCCACAACTGAATTACAACACAAATGGCAGAAAATAAAATTAGCAACTCCAGGGTGGGTACAAACTGCTGCCAGCATTTTTGGCCAGCCTCAGGGTATGTCTACACAGCAGTCAGTCACTCCCAAGAATCCCAGGGCTGCAGTGTACTGGAACAGCAATACTCATGTGAGATTCAAATGGAGTGTGCTGGCACTAGCAGAATTTATTTGAGACAGTAACTGTCTGAAAGAAACTGAGCAGCTACTCAGGAAGCCTTGGTGCAACAACACAGTTACTAGTACCTGAGCTTGTCAGAGTAAAGCCTGCATGGGATCACAGCATCAACTTCTGGTCCCCCATGGGATCCAGCTGACCTTGATTTCCAACCCCTACAAAGGCAGATATGAGTTCCAGCGCACTGTCTTCTGCAGCATGGCCAAAGCAGTCACAACGGCTTTTACAAAGGCACAGAAGGAATTGCACCACAGCTCTCACAAGACAGAATCTACATTCAAGCCACCAGCAGTGCCATCAGAGAGACACACACAGCCACAAGACAGCCGTCAAACAGCCACCATCTGCATCTCTGAGCCATCAAGTAAATAGGTACTAACTACAGAACAACGGGATGAGCATCTCTTTGCTAGGCCTCTATACATTAGAACATCCATGGACAAGAGTAAGATACGCCTGTAGGCAGCTAGAGCTTAGGAATACATGCTGAAATACTACTCTGGAGGTCTTGAGAACCCATATGAAACTTTTCAATTCAAAAATGCATTATGATGAAATCTTTATGCATTGGAGGGAAGATGTTAATTTCCTGTTTGATTCTTAGGAAGTATGTTTCTACACCTGCACCACGCTGACCCGAACTTGCCACTGCAAGTTGTAACAGGATTTTTTTCTCTGTGTGTTTTGTATCAGCTGAAGACACATTCAGCCTGCAATATTTTCTTGTCCTGCCTTACAGCCATTTCCAAGACAGAATCTCCCTGCAGGGTACTGCACTAGACAGACTGGAACAGCAAGATTTTTAACAAGGTTATTAGCATAAATATCAGGCCACAAAGGGAACATCCAGAGACTATTCTTCCCCTGCCTACAACACCATTATTCTTTGAAACACACCATAAAAGCTATGCTTAATTATGCAGCAAATAATTATGCACCTTAAAGTCAGGTCAACCAAAATGCATCTATTGTTAACTTATATCTAAAGCAAATCATTGTTACAGACAGAAACCTGATGGTTCTAAATTCTTCTCTTCACTGATTTCAAATCCAGAGCTCTTAGATTTGTGTAGTAGAGTCTTTTTTCTTTTCTTTTCTTTTCTTTTCTTTTCTTTTCTTTTCTTTTCTTTTCTTTTCTTTTCTTTTCTTTTCTTTTCTTTTCTTTTCTTTTCTTTTCTTTTCTTTTCTTTTCTTTTCTTTTCTTTTCTTTTCTTTTCTTTTTAACCTTTGCACTCATTTTTGTCCTCATCTGGTTCAGCTTCAAGTCAGGCCATGCAGTTTCAGCCCTGCTGGCAACAGACTGCATCTTGCTTATTGTTACTTGATTTTGATTCACTTTCTTAAGGGCATTTGACACAGCATGGCTTCCAGCCATACCACCTCTGGCTGTGCTCTTACCATCCAGGCAGTGCCAGGTTCCACTAGCTCATGAATGGGGGAGTCTTCTCTCCCCACCCAAGTCTCCCTCCAGCCCACTACAGGAAATTCAAGGCTGTTGAAATAAAATCAAAAATCCAACTACAAAAAGCCCCGAGAATGGCAACAGAGCTGGCACTCTCCTGAAAATCAACTGGCTACAGCCCACCCACTTTATTTAGGGATAACACATACAAGGATGAAGCCCAGTTTTTGTTGGGAAAAAAAAAAACAAAACACCACAACTTCTTTGCCTTTTTCTCTGAAGGATGTCTTGAAAATGGTAACAATGTCACTGCTGTAGGGCCAAAGAGAAGCAGGGAGGTGAAAATGGTGCTATTTTTCTACAAGCCACAGTTGTTCAGGGTGGTCTTTGGGGTATGAATCTCGGATTAATCTCATGGGGGAGGAGAGAGGCACTGTTCAGTGTCCTCCTGGATGCAGTGGGGCATCTTTAAACTTTTACTGTTGAAGCTGCCCTACTAATCTAAGGAATCTAAGAAAGTTTTCAACAAATTAAGCTGTTTTAATTCGAAAACCTTGGAATTAAAGCTTTTAAAACTTCAGGGACCGCTGTGATTACCATCTTCTCTTTTGTGTAGCTCTGAACGCAGCACTCCACACAGCAATCCCTGGATAAAAACCAACTAATTGTGGTTACATTAAGTGTGTTACTTTAAAAAACATCTACTACTGAGAATGCTGAATGAAGGAACAATGCTTGCTGAGAGTTCTGTCATATATGCTAAAACATTATGATTTGTAGCCTCATCATATATTCAGAACTCTTTACCCTGTCTGCTGTGGTCTCACAACAGGAAATTTCTCCTTCTAGGCTCTTTTAAGAAGAACTGTATCTGATTACAAATGGATGCTCCTTTGTGAACAAAAATCTCACTTCAGATTTAGGGACGTAAAAGCAACAGGCAAAAGTTACACCACCCACCTCAGCATCAAGCAACAGACTGTCTACAGGGTAAACCTGAAAATGAATTTTTATAGGACGTATAAGCAACATCCTGACTGACCTATTTAATAATGTCTCCATGTTTTCAGTGCAGCTGTCTGTAATAGAGTTTTTGCAGAAAGTCCAAGTGACATTAGTGGTAGGTTAGGAGCTTGATGCATCAATTAGTAATCTATTCACTTTTTCCAAAGTCTACATCAGAAACAATCTGTGGATGCCAAATTGAGCTTGTGATCTCCATGGACACTTGTTAGTCTTAAGGCAAGAAGTAATAAATCTCAGCTGTTCAACACTCCTAAAGAAATCAGTCCTCAATAAATCTCACAACTATGGTTCTCCAAAACCTGTATTTTTGCCCATGTGGATGTAGATTTTGTTTGGATTTCTTTTTTAAATAAAATTTAAGAAAATTACATCTACTTTTCCTTGATTTTTCTTTTTAAAATTGAAGCTGATCTCAGCTTCTCTATCTCTGCAATGAATTTCCTTACATCTCACAATCACGTTAAAAGTTTCTAACACTTTGTAGGTAAAGCCAGCAAATGATCTTTGTATTTGCACAAGACATGCTGCAACAGGACTGCTCAGAGCATTCTGTTACAATTCAAAACCAAGAGAATAAGGAGAGGCCTGAAACTTAGTAAGACCAATGAAAAGATTGCTGCTAACTTCGAGGCTAGAAAAGCACTAATAAATGGACCCATCTGAAATAACTAGCCAGGTCAATAGTAGAGGACAGTATACAGGGGTGATTTTCACGCTCAGTGATGAGAGACAGCATTTTTTTTTTTCCTTTAACACACTGGGATTTGATTATGCATGCACATGGATGGGCTTAATTGAGGGAAGAGGAGGCAGAAGGACCCTCTAAGTCCCTCCAGCACCCTTTCTAATTTCCATTTCCTCAGCCTGTTCTCATCTCTTTTCTCTCAGTAAAGTGGCCCACGATGGAGATCTGTTATAAAATGCAATCACTTCAGCCACTCGTCCCTCTTCACCTGCAACCTCCATTTAAACTTCCCATCTCCTCCCCGAGCAGCATCTGTAACTCTGCTACAGCCAAAGATACTCTGCAAAGGAGAGAATTCGCTTGTCAAAATCCTCTGGCCCAAGTCATGCTCTGCTAATCTCTTTTTTAGACATCTCATATGCACCATCTGAAATAGCTTTCCATATGGAGAAAGCAAAAAGAAAAACAAAAGAGACAGGCCTTACCACCAAGAGTGGTAACTCAGAAAAGAAAATAGAGTTTGCTACTTAATGCACAGGTAGAGAGCTGTATCCAAAAGCATTACGTCCCTTATTTGCATTGTGAATTTTTTGCAAGGCATTATTGGAAAACAGTTTGACAGCTCTTCCGGGAAATCTGGCAAATGCCACCATAGAGCAGCCTCAGCCCTTTACACAGCTGGATTTTCTGCAGCCCAAGTATTTTTTTTCCTCTCCTGTTCTCAGCCCATCCAAAGATGAGTACTGAATTTCCCTTAACATTACCCACAGGTTAATTCATTATTAAGCTTAGGCTCAGTTTAACATCTTGGCACACTGTTCAAATAAAACCAAATCCTTCATTTCTGCTGAAACCACCTTTGGTTTGGCTCAGCTACCTTTGGTGTCTCTGAATGGTGAACAGGCGATTCATTTTCATCTTGTCAATTCTGGTAGTAACAGATATCTTCCATGCAACCCAGAAATACATTGCTGTAAAATAAGTGTTTGTCATGCAGTGAGACTGACCAGGATCTGAACTTGATACATGGGCTTTGACTTAGCTGTCAACTATTTGTTTCTGCATGAAAGGAAGATACAGTAGACACATTAACAATATGCGTCCAGAAGAGTGCAGACAAAATTCCTTTAGAGCATCTTACTGGAGAAACAAGAGTAAGATTTTCTGTCTTCCATCCACAGACACTTAAAGAAAAACAAGGAGTATTTGAAAATGCCATAGGCACAGCCCTTACTCTGTATACATTTGCTCCTGGTCTAATTCTATACATTAATTACACAGTCTAACTGTGACACAGTGCAACCACAGTGATGTCAATGGAAAGGGAAAAAAGTTTGTAAGTATTATGAGTAAGTGCACATTACATCCAGCTTGGAAAGCAGTGAATGTGAATGGTGACCTTTGGGTTAACTCATTAACTGCACTAAGACTATGCAGTAAGTGACTCTTCCAGTCAGTTTGTTTTATTCTGTCCATGGAATATTTACAGGCAGCTTTAAGGTCTTCAAATTCACCTGCAGAAAGTACCTGGTAATCTTATGGGAATTATCATGTCCTTTGCTTTATTTTTTTCCCCTCCAGTCAAAGTGCTTTGGATAACTGTAACTGAGCTGATGAAATCAAGTTATACAATTTATTTCTGTTGATCATACAATAATGCTGAACAGAATTTCCTAAATGCTGATGTTTACAATTCAGTACCTCTACTTTACTTCACTTGCAGAGGTCAAACTGTTACTGTTCAGTATTACTGGAACTCTTGTCAGATACCTGAACTTCAAAGAAAATTTTCCAGCTTCAAAGATTATAAGACTGATACTGTTTACCTGGACCAATTCTAGAGCAAATTTGCAGAATCCATCTCCAACCATTGCCATCAACCATTCAGGGGAACAAGTCCTCTTCAAGCTACTAAAAATCATACTGTAGAGTGGAGCAACAGGGGAGCATCTAACAGGAAGATTTTTGTGTGCCAAAAGTACTTACACAAGTCTTCTAAAATTAATTATCAATCTACCAGATTTATAAAACCGTAATGAGAATGTCACACTAGAAACTTCATTTGTAAGGTTTTAAATGAAAGTAGCTTACAGTGGCATCAGTAAAGAAAGAAACTGAAATACAAGTTCTTACTTGTGCCCAAGTTCATGTGCAATTGTAAACGCTAGATTGAGACCGTTGTCTTCAGCAAGAACACACTTTCTCTTGGCACTGCAGACACCTCCCAGGTAAGCAATTCCTGCAACAGAAATAGAGAAAAAATACCCATCAGAGTTGGTGAAACAATTCATGCACTCAACACACACAGCTGTAATTCAGCAAAACCGATAAAAATATGTTCCCAGCATGGAAAAATATTAAGTAGTTTTCTCACAAAAAAGTCATCTATTTTGTTCAATGTCTTACTGAGAAACTGGTTTCACGATTCATACAAGACGCTAAAAATAATATCAAGCTTTAATTTCTTAAACATCAATTACCACAGAAGGCTGGACTTGCTCCCACATTAGTTCTAAGGATGTTGAGGAATCACTCAAGAAGTAACATGTTACCTTGTAAAAGAAACTGCAACCTCACTCCCAACATCTGGTGAACCAATGAACTGGTCACAGAACAGAATCTCAGCTGTTGGTGCCTGTAGCTCTTTACCTCACAGCTCAGCCTCTTAAGCTATGAGCATACCTTCCCTTTCTTTTAAAGATCACAAAACATTCCTAGTTGATTTTGAAAGGGAAGTAGACATTTCTCCTGATTTAGATCTGCTAGTCATGACCAGAAAAGGATTCTGACTGATAGTGCTCTGTTTCTATTACTAATCCTAATCTTCCATTTAACCACTGCCAGTATGTCACTCAATTGTACTTAACCACGCATGGATATAACTGAGGAGTAGCAAAGTGATATTACACATCAGACTCAGTGGTCAGTCAGACAAGCCAGATTAATTTGAAATGATTCATGCTACTTTCTTTTTGATAAACTTCAAAATTCAATGTTTGTTGGCACTGGGAAATGAAAGGAGATAAAGTTTCCATGCTTGGGATATTCAGTGTAGCAAACTACGAGTACTGGCAATATCCCAAAAGTAGTTAAATATCAATTAAAATTTCAAATACATCATGAAGGCTTCAAGCAATGATTCTTTTCAAGTCTCTGTTTAGCTGTTCAAATCCCCACTGAAGCTGACTGGCAGAAATGCTGTTGCGCTAAAAATCTCATTGCTCAGTGTTGGAAAAATAACTTGGACTTGTACATTCATCAGTGGCTGAAAAAGAAGTAACTGTCTCAGTTACAGACTCTTAACCACCTTATTTTTATTAGTTGGTTTCAGTGTCCTGAGTGGCCGATTTCTAATATCTGCAATGAACAATTTCAAAATCTAGATATCAAGCTTATTATTATAAATATGAAAGACATTTATTGCTGCAAAGCCTAGTGATCAGACACCACAGGAACAGAAATGTACTGGGGTAAGAAACTTCTAGAATGGCAGAAAACTTTATTGAAGCTGAACTTAGTAAGAAACCCAGCTTATAAACTGAGAGCTTATTAATAAGAGGAATGCTGTCACAAGCTGGTTATAACAAACTGTTACAGCATTATGCTTGCCTCATAAATGTTTCAAAATACATATTTTGTTTCAAAGCAATCCCAAGGATTATACATTTTTTGAACTAACATTTTATCATAAATGCTTTCATTAGAACACAATAGCAAACATCCTGCTCACCTGCAAACATAACACAGTTCTCTAGGAAATACATCCAAACCACTAATATCAACAAAATTGTTACGTGACCCAGTACAGTGATCCACATAACTAATACGCAAAGAAAAACACACCTTTACATGACAATGACTGTAGTCCAATGCCTTGGTAGATACATTAATATGACTTACTTTCTTCATTGGAATGAATGGAAATTCAATAAATTTCATGCGTTCAGACACGCTCATGAAAATCCTGGCATGCTGCTATCTACCAGGCTGGAAATAACATAAGAGAAACTTCACTTTATGATTTTGCTCCTGGCCCTGTCTAGAAAACAGGTGTTTGGAAATTAAAAAAGGAAGAAAATTGAACTGATTTATTTATTAACCTTACAGCGTGTTCATGCAAATACACAAACAGTGACTCTCCTTGGGACAAAGAGTCCATAACTTTCCACATACACCACTGACTGACAGCAGTTATCATAAATGTATATTTAATATTAAAAAGGGTCAAGCGGGTGCATCAGTGGTAGAAGGAAAGGAAAGCCAATTACTATTTTTACTAAGTGTGAGGGTTTTTTCCTGTCTCCCATGAGAAATTGCATAATTACAGTCCATAACTTCTGTGCTTCGGTTTGAACACGCAAAGCTATCTGCACTTCTACAGCAAACCTCAGGACGCAGACAACTGTGTAAACTCAGATTTATCCAAAAAGTTGTCATGTATAAACAGTTTGCAGCTGTTGGCCCTTCTGCCAGCTAATAAGCCCTCTGCTAGTAGTATCTCTAGGGGGAATGATTACATATATCCTACCAGCTCAGCTAGGCATTAGAATATTACATACTTGCCACAGTGATAGCCAAGGCTTGAAGAAGACAAGTTCTGATGCATGGCTTCACATTTCATCCTACTCAAAACACCTGGGACTTCTTTTAGACATCTGTGGAATATTCACTCAGCAAGTGGCTTATCCAGGTACTCCAGCTTTCAACCCTCTAACGTCTTGTTTTCATTGCACTTCTAATACGTTAATCTCTTCTTTTGCCAGCCACCTCTGGATACAGAACTTTTACTTGATTAAAACTTGGCTAGCTTTCCTCTTCTCTATGTATTTGCTGTTGGGAAGAGAGCCAAACTTGAAGCCCTGAAGTCTGCTTGGCACAGATGAAGACTCGCTGTATATCCATATGCACAGAGCAAACCTCCCATTCCCCACCATTACGAATTTGATGTTGAACTGATGTTTTTCTCATCCTCTCACAACTCTTAGCGCAGCTCACACATTGCCATCACTTACACTCCCATAGCCTTCCTTAACATCCTACAGGAGTAAAATCAGGAAATCCTAGAAGTCATTCACACTCTGCCTTTCCGTTCTCTTGCAATAATACATTTGACAGGGGTGTGCTGACTGTATTTTCACATCAAGTCAGTCACCAAAGGAATCTTTCAGTGCTTGCAACGTTTAAAAATGAAAAGTACTTTTTCTTTCCATGATGTCTACCTATGAAAAAAATAACAGAGGAAGAGCCCATTAAACTGCCTCCGACACATTCTCTGTTCTACAGCTGAATAAACAGAGGTCCCGAGAAGTCAAAGTTATCCAAGTGCAAAACAACAGTATCTATAGAAAGACCCCCTCCAGCACGTACTTTAGATTGACAGGTTATTACCGTCACTGTCCTACAGAGCCTCCAGCCCCAAGTTTGGTTTACAGGTATCATCCAGAGGAAGCTAACAGAGCGAGATGTTCCTTCATTTTATGAGAACGTGCTAATTCAAGGCCAGATATGTAATTTCAGAGGCACAGATTAATTTGATGTAGTGCTCGATAGCCGTTTAGATGCCAATTTCTGTTAATCCTGCAGTAAAAACACAGTTTCCATTAAAGTTTAACATTAACTTATGGAAACTGTTTTCCACTGCAATATTTTTCATTGTCACTGCATTTAATGAAAACCACACTGGAAGCAACGCAGTCATTGCCAATCACCAGTAAAGGAATTACAGTAGAACCATCCAAAGCACAGGAGGCAGCTACAGTCAGGTAGGAAAACAAGGTAGCAACCAACATTATGAACTTACAAACGTAAGTCATGGCACTCCTGAATCTCAGCACAGCTTCACAGGGGGCTCTTCCAGTGTGAGCTGGACTCTTTGCAGGAACGTGCTCCACCTGCTTTCAAACAGATAAGCTCACATCTAGTTGGGGTTTGTCTACGTGCTCATCCTATGACTTGTGCCATGCCACAGCTTCTGGCAACAAAGCCTTGGTGCAGGTAAACATCTCAGTGTCAGTAAATCTCCAAAGGCGGCAAGATTCTGTGAATAATCAGTGCTAAAAGAAGCACTTTTGCTATCATCTGTTCCTCCTTGTTTAACTACTCTGCAGGACAGCAATTGATGGAACAGGAGGAATCTTTTCCCCAGCACGGCCAACTTTCAGTTTTAGCTTTCAGTGTTCCAGCAGGGCTTTTGTGTTTCCCGAGAACCCTCCTGTGGCTTTCTAACTATAAAGGATGAGTCATTTATCTGCTCCTTTACTGATTAGCCCACACACAGACATTCCCTGCCATGTCAAGAGCCTTATTCTAATGCCACTGGCATTGAATTTACACTGTGCTAATTCACTGATTTCAGCAGTCTCTTCAAGGGGCTGCCCAGGCAAAAGCCCTAGAGATTAGCCCTGTTCCGACTTCAGGAATAAGTGTCCTCCCTAAGTACACAACATGCGACTTAAAATCATATTCTGAACTCAGGAAATTGCTACCTGAGCACACAGTTTACACCTAGAAGTCAGTTCAGGAAGCCTGGATCTGTTTTCCTACATGTCTTTGGCCTTAGAACTTTCAACCATTCCAGTATTACATGGTGCATACCCCTTCTCACAGACTCCTGCATCATAGATATCCTCCTTCTAGAAGACTAAAGGAAAAGACTGAATAAAAATACTAGGAAGTAGGAATCCTTCAGGAGCAGGGCAGAAAAGCCTAACCTCTCACACTGCTAGTAGCAAGTTGGTTCAGATACCAAACAAACTGAAGTGGAGAGCTCACACAGTGTAACATCTTTTTAGCCTATAAGATGCCCTAACAAAGGTCTGCAAAAAAATTCCAGACAATTAACCATTATGCCAGTAAAGACCAGATAATCTTCAGAATCCCCCCACAGCCCCCTTAGGTTTGGCATGGGCATCTTTGAAAACGTTCTTTCCAATGCCAGTCATCAATGGTGTGTGATTACAAGCATGAACATTCATCTTAATGACTGCAGCTGAAAAGAGGTACAGTTTTCACGAATGCAAGAAAAGCTGGAAACAAGCATAGCGGTTAGCATCATAGAACAGATATCCATCATAAGCAATAATGGTATCACTGATCTTGTCTTGCAGCAAGGGAATGCATCAAACAAGCATCTCAATTTATTCCTAGTCCTAACTTCTCACACTTTTCACAACAAAATACTAGGATATAAGACCTTGGCAAAGGAGATAAAAGTACCCTTTTTTATTTGCCATCTGCTCTTTGTTCAGCTTGACATCTTATAACCCATTAACATTACTCCTCTCTTTCAGCAAACAGCTGCTTCCTCAAATGACAGCAGATTAACAAATCCGCTTCAACTAACCTGACAAGAGGAGTTGTTAATTAACTGGAGCATCGGAAGCAGGGTATCATCTGTGTGTTTACTCTACTTTGATACGCTAACCACCACATTCCAAAGAGCTTCTCCACACACTCCCCAGTAACCGGAGCCCAGACCGCTGATGCGAATCTCTAACAGGTAAAATACACTGTTTTTGCAGTCCTGTTTCTATAGTTTAATATAAGGTTGTGGATAGTTACCCCAAATCAAACGACCATTTGCAAAAGCAGATTCTCAGACCCAGGCAACTAATTCACCATCTGTTCATAGGCATCATTACACTGTGCTGAAAGCCTGCACGTTATGCACACGTGGAAATACATGGGCTTAATTATCCAAAGTAAGATAAATTACAACAGCTGTACTCCTGTCAAGAGGAAAGGCAAGGGAAGAGTTAGCCAGGTGGATCTGAAAGGACTCTAGATGGGGGAATTGATTGACTGGATGAGTCAACAATCAGTGCTGGAAAGTATACAGAGCCTTGCATAATTCTGAGTGAACAAGAAAGACAGAGATTAGGAAATGAAAGGAGATGATGACAAATGTAGCAAATGGAGATAATCGTTTTCTAGAAGTCTTCAAGAAACAGGACTTTGATCTCAAAAGCAACACAACTACTTTTGTGGGACGGTCTGGCCAAGGAGGGCAAGAGATAAGATCAGAAGAAGATAAGCACTCAGAGAACTTCTGTGGATGCTTAATGCTGGAGGGAAATGAATCTACAGTCCCGGATCATGTGTTTCTGGCATAAGAGCTGCCTTGAGAAAAGGTAGGAGACAGTCTGCAAAAAGGCCCGAGAAGGGCATGGAAGTAGTCAGGGAGGGAGGCCTCTGGCTTGGTGCGTGAAAAGAAGTGATGTTTAGAATAAGGAAAGATCATAGAACTGATAGGGAAACAAGCAATAGAAATCAGTGGAATAAGCTGCATCTTTCAAGAAATAAGTAACCGACTGAAAGGAAATACATTTGCCATCAGAAAGCAAAATGCTCGAGGGAGACCATAGTGCATGCTCATCACTCTGCCACACGTACATCAGTGCCAGCTCATTAATAACCATCCTCTTTCTCAGGGAACTTCTCATCTGTACATTATACTCTCATAAGAAATCAAAAACAATCCTGGCATTGCCTGTAGTAGCTGCAACTTCGTGAACTGTGTAGAATTTCAAAACCCTACGCAGGTTGTTCTCACTTTGCTTTTTCAGATGTGTTCTGTGACTTCCAGTTTTGAATCTGCCAGTTTGTTCCTACAACTCAGCTAAGCCATCTGCTTCAACAAAGGGCCTGAGTTTAGACAGAATGAAGGGGAATGAAGAAAAAGATAAAAATCAGAGCTTCTATTAAGACTGCTAAACAAAGAGGAACATGGAATCCAGCAGCAGGGATTCTGGAGTCTTCAAATACCACAGTATCGCCTTTCCAGAATGAAGAGACAAGGTCAGACTTGGCAATATATCAGATAAAATATTTGGAGTCTCTGTACCAAACAGCATCAAACTTAAGAGCTAATAGCCCAGCATTCAGTACCAGTTGTTCTTTCTCATAACTGCAAGCACTAAGAAACTCATGGAGCTATTCAAATAAATTAAAATATACTTTTAAAAGTTTCTAAAGCTTTACTGAGCCATGCAGCTTTGCCATCGTGCCATCGTGTTGGTCAGAAAGTGAATTAATCAGCAAGGATGAGTCCTGCAATCACTTAAACAACATTCAGCAATGTATGACAAACATTGTTTCCATGTCTGGAGTTTCAGCACAGTCTGCTGAACCAGGCGATTTGGAAGATGGCTGAACACCTGTGTTGCTGATGAATGGCATTCTTCCACAGCTCTCAATTAAATTCCTTCCATGTTCTTAAAGAATGACTAAGCATTCATTGCTCTCAAAAAATGAATGAATCTATACTTTTGAAACATGTTCACATTCAAATTGTGTTTTATTTTTAGGCACCTTATGTGTGTCAAGCTGTTCTCTTGGCAAAATAAGAGCAGCTCAGGCGACTAGCAGAGCCAGCCAGCAGAATGGGATGATTCACAGTAATCAAACTTTGAACAGATGCTTTTCCAAATTGCTTCTGTGATACTTCTCAATTACAGCTCCTACATCCTGACTTACAGAGTTATCTAAGCTCCTGGCTTCTCTTTGTCAAACTGCCAGCCAACACATGCACTGATAAGCTTATTTAACAGTTCTTGGTTCAGCCCTTCTGTTTTAATTCTTTGCTGAGCGCTGATTTAACCTCAAAGCCTGCGTGATCTGAGAAAAATGCAAAATCCAGAGTTTGTGTCTGATAATGTTAACAGGGTTGAGTTATTCTGCTGAAGTGGGAACTTGGGCTGTAAAGCCTGTACCGTGCTAAGGAATGAAGCTTGTCTTTAACTCCTCAGCACTGTTTCCTCTGCTGCCAGTACTAGGGAGTGAATACAACCCTTCCACCACTGGGCAGGAAGAGGAGACCAAATGACTGCCATTGCTCTGCTTCTCTCCTCACACAACACCATGGTCAGCCTATCTGTTCTGCCAGTGCAAGATATTGTGGTGCCAGGGGAGCTCCTTCTGAAAAAAAACATGAATCTGGATGAATATTGCTGAGCAACCTGCAAGGGCAGCAGCCAGAAGAATCCCTGGGGCCTCTCAGATACAAGTCAGTCTCAGTCTTGAGGCCTTTATACTCTGAAGTTTATAGACTGAATTTAGGCATCACTGAAGAAGCTTACTGATGCTGTATCCCGCACAGGGACAGTGGGACATTTCCAGAACCCACATGCTTGCATTATTACTCTAGGTTTTTATATCAAACTACCAGGACTGATAAGGGGAGAACTGACCCTTGTCATATCACTCTAAATAAAACACCTCTGGGAATTGCAGAAGTTTCTATATACTTCTCTGCTATATGGTGACATTTCCACTCCTGAATCAAACTTGTGTATTCTCGATTAAAACTATGTGCTGAGTCTGCACCACAGTGGATGGGGCAGTGGGTTCTCAGCTGTCAAGCCCTATTCAGTGAGTGGCTGATGGAGAGAATTTGGGATGGTAACAGCTGTGCTTTCCAGCCAAGCAGATAGTGCATTTTTGTACAATCTTGCTTTGGTGTCCAGTGGCAGTGGACTGTCAGCTGCCATGTAATGAGAGTAATTTCCCAACACGGCCATCAGATTAATGACAGCATAAATAGCTACAAAGCATTCACAAAAAACATGCTGAACATGTACTATTTCTAATCTAATTGTACCAGCTATCATAATCACCGTGAACTTGATTAAAATCCTACTGGAATCAATAGGAGTATTACCACTGTGGAGAATGAGCATTTAAACCATTTCCTGGCTTCTTTTAATTAGCTCCAATTTTCAGAAAGTTACCCTTTGTTTATTTTTTTGTTTGTTTGCTTGTTTTTTTAATTCACTGTAAAACCAGAAAGCTTTTTACTTCAGCTTTGAGACCAGGCTGTGGCTCAGAGGCATCAGTGCATGACTGAGTATTCCTCATCTCTGTCAGCACACCAGTTCATTGAACAAATACAGACTACAGCTTTCCTATGTTTGGATGTGCATCAAACAGCAAAGATAAAAATAGAAATTTTGTTCCGAGATATTCAGTCAAAAATCATCATTGACAAAATCTCCTGTGTTGAACAGCAGCTTCAAAGACATGAGGGAACCCAAACACCAACTACTGCATAGTGCTGGATGGTAGCTAAGATTCCCTACTAAGGACAAAGACTAACACAACTCAGTTCAGGTCACAGCAGTTTACGGTTCAGCTGGTAAAGGTCTCTCAAGATAAATGAGAGGTAAAAATATCTAGAAGAGCAGATAAACTCTGACCAGTGCTGCTTTGCTGAAATCCAAGGCAAGAGTCAGTTCTAAGAGGTGGATGAAGGGATTACAAGGTGGCACCAGTATTTCCACAGAAGTGATCGGGAGTCATATGGCAGGACAGGCATAATCAGGAGTTAATCATCTATACTTGAAACCTGGCAAAGACAGCACCTTGTCTCTGACATTCTCTCTCTCTGGCATAACCAGAAAAGATGACAAATGTAGGCAGACAAGACTAGAAATACGAATGCTGTCTGGAGGTTTCTTTAACAGAGATACAAAACAAATTCTAAAATAAATTCTATTGTCAATTTTTCCTCTCCTGTCATCTCAAGTATTATGAAGTCTGATTAGATTGCTGGATTCATTTGAGAGCAACAGTTTAACGTTCCAATAAATAAAAACATCCACACAGAGTTTGCTCACTTACTGGCCACTGTTTACTTATAAAGAGCTGCAGTGTTTACTCTGTTTGTCTACTACAGAGCAAATATTGCTGCGCATGCTAGAGCTTGATGGATGACATTAGTAAAACCAACAAGCAGATGCTCAGCAGAACATTAACGTGTACCCAGCAGTCTAATTATGGCCAGACAGAGCCTTAATGCAAACAGATCAGTCAAAATAGCTACACAAAAATGTATGACACAACTACACAAAGCCAACAAATATTTTCAACCTGCTGACTGCTCATGACCACTAACTAAAGTAGAAATGCAAGGCTAATTCCAAGTTAAGCAAACACAGAAATCCTCAGCATTCTACAAATCATGCTGAAAGAACACAGGAGGAGAAACATTTGATGGGTTAGGTCTAGCTTTTTTTTTTTTTTAAAGGTTAAATGCAATTCTATGAGCTGATTGAAAGGGCAAAAAAACCTCCTCACACTAATGCAAACAAACACCTTACTGACTTTAGGAATCTGACAGTGAAATTTATAAGTATGTATATGTACAGGAGAACCCCCGAGTCCAAACCAATATTTGTCTGTACCTGTAAGCTGTCTTTTGAATCACCAGATTTTGTTTGGACAAAAATCTCCCAAAAACTAAAAGTGAAAGCCAAAATTAACTACACACAAAATTAACTGCACAGCAGGCACATATGACACACACATGAGGTCAAAATTGGGTTTAATTAGTCAAAATCAGAATTAGATCAAAACTTTGCTGTCTCTTACTTTCACCTTTCTTTTTTTTTGTAGCTTGACAGTGGGGAAACCCCACTGTTTTCCACACGGAAGATTAAGCCCAATTCGGGTATTCCATCACCTCTAAATTTAGAGGCCGTGCTGTGAGCTTGTACCAGAGGACAACTCCTACTGCATTTCCACCAGGCTGGCCAACACAAGAAAGATGTTCAGTGGCACAAAGTCCTGTTACATGACCCATTCCTATTGGCATTATGCGCAACATAATCACAAGTGAGAAACTCAGGGCTTCTGCTGGAGCATCAGAAGGTCCAAAGGGATTTTAAAGAACAGTTTCAGGGACTTACACTTGCTTTTAATCTACTAAGTACACTTAGAATAGCAAAATCCTCCCATGATCAGACACCCTTGTAGACACCCTGTGGAAAAGGCTGTTTTTATACTACAATATGATACCAGATGATAAACCAAAGTCGAAAAAACAAATGAAAATCAGTGCAAGTCAAATTTCCTTTTCTGGGGGAGGTGCCTCCAACAAACTCTACTTTGCTTGTGTTTTATGCAGACTCCCCAGTGCTGGTTTCTTGGTTATCACCAGTAAAATCTCATCTCTGCATTTTTAAACCTGTTCTCAAAATTGTGTTTTAGTCCGGGAAGCTGCAGAACAGAAGAAATGTAAAAGTAGAGTACGCAACTGTCCTTCATTTCCTTCCTCTGCTCTTACATATCCTGTGTGCAAGTGGAATGTTTCTATCTGATTATTCAGTGGAGCAAACATTACAATGAATGCAATCAAGCCTTACTATCCTACGCCTGCAGCCCATTGCACAGCTACATACAGATGTTTTTACACAACTGGTTTTCTAGCTACAGTGCCTATAATACAATAGAAACTATCTGAAATGTTTTCAAGGCAGCAAAGGATAAAGGCACTGAAAAGCAGTCAATTGGATAAAAGCCATCTATGTCTGACAGGGGGAGAAGAAAAACTTCAGAGGTTTTTCAATTACAAATACACCATGCTTTCTTAAACAGTATGTGACTGCGGTCTGCATCTGACTGACTGGGCTGGAATGTGTGAACAGAGGTAAAAAACAAAGCAGTGGGCAACGGAGAGAAGAAACACAAACCTCTGATCTGTAGAATGGCTGAATCATTATTTTACTGACCTGAAGAACTGGATGCTGCACAAAGAACCCAAGCATACACTGGGAAAGCCTAAGAAGAGCTGAAGGAACTGGTCAGGGACTCAAGAGATGTGGGGTATACTCAGTCAGTTCTATCCTTTAGCATGCCTCTTCACATCTAAAGGCTTCTTTCCCTGTACAGCGGGGACAAGTTTTGATCTTCTAAGTAAAGAGCTTTGAATTTTACTAAAGAAAAGCACTATATACAAAAACCAAAACCCACAATATCTGATTAACAGGGAGACGCTGTGAATCATTAGGTAAGGCGCTGGACTGAGAGTCAGGATGTGCAAAATCTGTTCCCTGTCTTTGGATAAGAAACAATGGGCAAATACTCTTCTGACTCTCATGTTTTCCTAGACCACTTAGTCTGAATGGTTGTCACAGCAGAAAAGCCTGCTTTCTGCTGCAGAGAATCTTGTCTTGGTATTCTCAGCACAGATATTAACAGCAAGCAAGGGGTTATTTATAAAGGCACTGACAAGGAAGTTCGGCACTGTAGAAAACAAACATCTCTCCTTCCACAGCCTTATGTTAAAAAAGAGAAAGAACGAAGCAGGTGAGCTATGAAAGTGAAAGAAATGATTTTATTTTTTAATGTCTATTCTTACAAGAATCCTCCAGAGGAACAAAACCTCAGCAGTGGGAAGTTATGGAGTTAGGGTGTGAAATTGGTGAAGCAGTGCAGAAAGCATATAAAGCCTCCAATATGCAAGTCTCCATTGATATGGAAGAGGTAAGAGACAATGGCAGAAATACTATAAACCCCAACAAACAGAAGCTGCCTGCCTACAGATCTAATGTACTGAAATTGTTCTGCCCATGCTTGCCTCAAAGACTTCTCACACACAGTAGCAAGGAGCAGTTCCAGAACTTTTCTTGACATTTGTTTGGCAGCGTGTGCTTAGCTGGACATCAATTAGACTTCTGCCTTCAGCCTGTCTGTTTGCAAATACAAGGACTGCTTTCAGAGATAAACAGCAGAGATTTCTTTAAGTCGTGATTAAATGGAATTTAGCTATAAGAAAAGCCTTGATTCTTCAGGCAGTGTCCTACAAATCATCTCTAATTTAGAAAACAATCAAGGCAGAGAAACTGTCCAGGAGGTAAAAGTGTAACTCAACAGTTCTAGAATTACACATACACACACAAATTCAAAATACAAGAAGTGCCTGTTGTACAGATGAAAAAGAAGCATTCTTTTCCAATTGAGATTTTAATTATTTTTTACTCCATGTTAGCACGAAAATTACTATCTACTTCTGAGAGGCACTGTCACATATATTCATTGGGAACTGTTAATTAAAGCAGTAATAACAAGACAGCTTTTCCCTGCAGTGACTGCATGTCAAAGCTCTAAATGTAGGGACTGGGGGTTGAGAAGGCATGGAAGAGAAATCTTGCATAGATATCTTCCCTTCAAGCTAGGAGACGAAAATTCCCAGGTGTTTTGCGTATATGTCTATGTAATTTCACACAGACATAAATGGCCCTAGAGTGGAATGTAGTACATGTTTGCACCTGTACCAATCAAACTGCACAATGATTTTATACATAAAGTGAGTTATGACACGGAGGTGAAATGAAAGGATAACGTCAGAATAAATACCAACAAAGTCATGGCAAATATTTTCCCTCATGACATACTCCTTCCAATCAAGGGAACATAAAGGAGCTTAGCTGCACACCAGTGTGACTTTAGGTTAGGATTTGGTTTGGAGTCCTAGATCCATGATGGGGAAAAAAAGTGCCTTAACACAATACTTGCAACTAGTCAGTTTTCTGAAGACATCTTCCATTCCAATAGTAATAAGCATTCACCTTGCACAACAACATGATGAGACGGCATGGAGGAATTTTACTCTTAAACACATTGTCTGGTAAAAGAATAATATTATTCCTTACCACAGCATTTTGGGCAGTTGTTGTCCTGCATTTATCAAAAACACACTGCCATAAGCCATTAATAAAACTACAGGTGAAGGGGAAGTTTTTGAGCAAAGATAAGCTTAAATATCCTGCATTAACATTGCAAGGAGTCAAGACAGACAGAGAAACAATTAGAAAATAAAGTAAAAATAAATATTGGGGCTACAAAAAGAAAATGATGTATAAAGGAGAAGTAATAAGGAACTACTGGAGGTTTATGAAGAATGAAGTGTAGCAAATGTAGGGAAATTCCATAGCCCCAGTGGGGAAGTCATGTGGTTAGCGTGATGGAAGACAGACCATCCAGGCCCCTCCCGGGAAAGCAGCTTCTTGGTGTCCAGCCCCAGCTGAACAAAAGAGAAGATGAAGGAACAAAATTGAGCAAGAGTTTCTAAGAGCTCTGAACCACCACCAAAGACAAACAGGCCCTCAACAAAAAGGCGAGAGAAGGGGATTAGTCATGAGAGCAACAGAGGATCTGTGCTGCTTCAGAGCTATATACATACGGAAGGGGGAACAATGACAAACAGTCAGAAAGATCTGTCACTAACTCTCTCTCTCCATTAAAAGCTTTCATATATCTTAATTACATAAGCTAATTGTTCCCTCTGCTAGACATGAAAAAACAGAGAGAAGATGAAGAAAGTGGTTGAGATAACCAGAAATTCAGAAAATGGTACTAACAGATTAATTTTAAGAACGGAACAGGCTGGTTGATCAATTACCTATTTTCTATGTATGATGGGAACGTAAAGGATCCAAACTCAGCACAGCCATTAGTGTCCATCTACTGTTTCTCTGCCATAGCTATTTTTCATTTAAGGAGATCAAGAATCCACCACTGCCATAAGAATGGATTCCATATTCAGTGGAATAAATAAAGACAAGCCTAAACAAGTCTACTGAGCTGCAAAACAAGCCCAAAGGCAAATGAAATTCAAATATTTCACTTTCCATAACAATAAAAAGAGAAAACAGCATCAGTGCTTCACTCAACCAAATACGCTGCACACATCCTAAGTTTTCATATAAATCAATGTGAAAGCATATGTATTTCACAATAGATATGGAGTCTGCTTAAACCGACATGCCCAGCTTTTTTATTTACATTACAGGCTGGATAGAAGGAAACATTGTTTGTACACAGCCTTTGTTTGTATTTCCCACTTGCCCTTCCAAAAGCAGACTGATCAGCTTCACTTTTGTTTCTATTAGGTTTTGTTTTCTGGCTCTCACAGACTATTGTTTCTTTGCAAGATTTTAAGAACTTCCAGTGATTCTGAATGCCCAAATAGAGGCAGCTTAATTGAGATGACAGCTAATTTGCAGGAAGTACAAAGCACCAGCCTCAGGACATCAGGTTTTCCAAAGACGTCTCAGGTACCTCCAAGCCACAGGTTTCTCCAGGAAAAAACTCATGCAATGAGTCTCCTGGAAGCTAGATTTTCCTTCAGAGGCTCACAGCTGGAGACTGAACAGCTGTGCACATATAAAGCAGCCTCGCTGAAACTGTGTCCCCAAAGCAAGCAAGAAGGAAAAGCACAAACAGGACACTGAAGTGAGGAAGAGCAAGGGTTATGTTAGTAGGAATTTGTGATTACTTGAGTAGCCATGTTCATCCCAGTGTTTCTATTAAAATGTATGTAATCTTATATTAAACTCTACTGGCACATAAATTTTTATTAAGAACTTAGGAGAGATTGCTAGATGGTAAAAGAAATTGGAAGGCCGTTGTGAGCAGGGTGGGGCACAAGATGGTAGTGATGAATATGGCCAATTGCACAGTTCTGCACTGTCTGAGTTGTGCAGCTGAGTATTTATTCCTTAGCAACCAGAAGGCAAGGGAAAAAGTCTTCCACTGTACCATAGCATGGCTCCCTTTGGTTTTGCAAAGCCAGCAGCCTGATTCTACATTGCCCTACACAGCCACAACTGATAAAAAAATATCTGCAGTGCTCTGAGGTCCTGCTCATTCACAAACATTACATTAACTAAAGACTGTCCCTTTAAGGGACATTTTAACTGACCATATGTTCATTTTAATGCACTGAAGTGTGTTTGATTTTGGTCTGGAGGACAGTCTCAGTAAGGTTTTTGCTAGAGCCAGGCACCGCTTCTCTAATGAATTGTTTTAAGCAGCAGGTATTTCTATTTATTCTGGCATCAAATAAAAACCCGCCCTGGAATATACAGAAACATTCAACACGAACCACTATGGAAAATGTTTTTAATGTGAGAATTCCTTTTCTTTTCCACTCACAGCAAACCAACCAGTCTTTTCCCTTTCCTTAGGGATTAATTCTCTGTTGTGACACTGTTAAGGGACCGCAATCTATATTACACAGGGAGGAAGATTTAAATGAACAGCACAGAGCACAGGCAGGACTGATAAGAACTGTTACTGCTGAGAACAGGAGCCACCGACTGCACAAGCAAATCAGCAAGGAAAAGGTAAAAAAAAAAATGCATTGCCCATTTTTCAGGTGCTCTACATGCAATACAAAAGGATAAAATGTACAGTGATGAATAGTCCAAATGTCAGCTTTGGAAAACCTGGACATATCTTAAAAACTCTGTGCTACAGCACTCATAAGAAGAAAGCAGGGTCTAATTGTTAAGTGATGGAAAATTAGCCAATAGTCCCACAGGATGCAGCTCTCTACGGTGGCACTTCTCATGAAAGGAAGAAACAACTATGGTATGAACACGCTGGGACAGCAGAAGGATGTCATCTGCACAGCTACCAAGCAGCAACAGTGACAAAACTGAAACCTCACACATAAGTTCATGTTTGGAAGAGGCAAATAAATAAATACAGAACAAAAACTATACAAGAATTTACAACCCCCAGGACCTTCTTAATAAGTTACCTCAGAGCCCTTCAATTAAAGCCAGTCAGGAGACGAAATTGCTTTTCACAAAACACTGATTCACTTGTGGAAACAGCTTGGAAAACTGTTTCTCAATCACTGCTGCTCTGATGCTTGGTTTTCTCCACGCAGTTATTTCTTCAAATAAATCTGCCCATCTGCAGTATGTAACTGTATTCTGCTTTCTTTTCTCCAACATCAAGCCACAGAAAGCATATGTGACTGCAGAAGAGGTAAAGACATTTTTAACCAGGGCAATTTAAGGATATTTAAGACACTTTCTCATTTTCCATTTCCCAATTCCATACTGCTCCTACCTTCACTATTAGCTGAATACAGCGAAGCTTCAGCTTGGATCTGGGGTAACATGTACACTGAGGAATCAAGTCCAAGCTTTGCCTTGAAATATGCAGGATCATTCCTAACTAACCATAAAGCTGCTTATTTGGCACTAGCAGTGGAAATACTGAACGAAAGGGGCATTCTCAATCTGCTTATGTCACAGAAAGGTTGGATCCTTACAACGTGCAAGGCTCCAAGCTGCAGCCTGATATTAATAGCTAGACATTAAATTCTCAATTTGGCTGGCTTAGAGGCAGCTCAATTGGAACAAAGATTTTTCTGCAGGAAACAGCAGACCTGGTTGGAGTCACATCATGAGAGATGAGTCTGAAGCAGTGGCAGACTGCAAACCTTTTGACTGGTGTGTGTCAAGGCTATGTTGCACAAAGCAAACGTCCTGCACTCAAACTACAGGGTAGGCTGTACCTATCAGAGGTACCAGAAACTGAAGCTACTGAAACACAACTGTGGCAAACGTGTCGCATGCAGGCGTAGTGATTTCCTTCTCTCCCCCTCCTTTTTGAATTCATTCGTTCTTAGAGCTTACTCACAAAACCAAGTGGGGCAATAAGCAATAATAAACTACTCCTTAAACAAATGTGGTTCTGTTTCTTGACACGGTCAGTGGGGTATCACCCCACAAAGACATACCTACATATTTTCACAATTTTTGAGCTTGATTCAGCCATTATGTAACCTTCCACACTACCTTGGCAGCTGGGCCAAGAAAATTTGAACCAAGTCCCCAGAGCAACTGGCTTCGGAGAGAGGCCCCTGCCAGAATACAAATACAAACCTCCTGCTGCTGTTTTCTCTCTGTGTCTGCATAGCAAGCAAAGATTCCAGACAGGTTTTTCAATATGGATCTTTCTGAGCACAAATGAGCACCTCTTAGAAACCACTTAAATTTCATAATCTCACTTCCAAAGAACAGCTGAGCCTCATTACTTCCACCAAGAATTCTGCTTGCGTATTTCTCACAACAACAACAAAATAATAATAATAAAAGCACAGTCACAAAACAAAAAATACTAAAACACTTACAATGCTTCAAATACACTAATTTTAGTGCACGTAATCTAATGGAGCCTGTATATGTTCTTAAACATGACTAAGCAACTTTAGATTGCTGACTTACATCTGCACTGTGCATTTTATATACACATCATACAGCTTTATATGTGAACTGCTTAAGCCATTATTGCTATTAAAACCTACTTCTTTGTGCTGACAACTATTTTTTTCCTGTTCTGATCAAGAAGGAAAATTGGAAGACCTTTCATACAATTAAAATTTACCATTACCAACACTAAACGCTTTTTAAAAGGGATGGTATGCCACAAAAGTACATTCCTTAGTTTATTCTTCCTCTGCTGTGATACACATAAACAACACAAAACCAAATTCTGTTCTGGTCTAACATCTGTAACATGAAAAAGTTACATATTGTCTCACTTTCACCAAAGAAATAACAATTATATCACCCACATATTCAACAGAGAAACGGAAATGAACTTAAAACACTGCTATACTGAAAGCAGAGACAGTGACCACCATGCAAATCACAAATATGATTGATTCAGGGCATTAAACATGTGGCCCTTAATTATCTGACACCATCTCGTGGCTTTACCACTCACCTAAGAACTCAGAAACATGATTTTTTTTTTGGATGTGAATCCCCCAAAACCCACCATTCTCCAATTTCATATTGCTAAAGAGAAACGCAGTGGTGCAAACTGATGACCAGAAGAATCGTTATCTTCTTTCAGGCTCTAAGCGAAAGTACTATTTCTTAAGGCAGTGACAGATGAAAGATCAATATACAGCATAACTTGGGTGGACTTCATTCAGACTGCAGCCCTACCAGAACAGTTCCTACTCTTAGAGTTTTGAAGTAACCTTTCAGTATATGCAGCACAGAGATATGGGCCTAAGCAGGTAGTTGATCTGAGACAACTGCAGTAGCTCACCGACTTGGGCACAGGCAATGATGCTTGAAAATGGATGTCATCAAAATTTTTACTTAATTCTACAGTATTTAAAAAAAAAAGTAGATATCATATGATAAAGACTTGATCTGGACACCGTCTTTGGGCTCAAACAGCAGAAATAGAGGGGCATAGGAAATGCAGAAGTAAAGATGCAAGCACCAGATGTAAAGAAAAGTAGGACTGAAGAGAGCAAAGAAACTAAACTGCTTTTCTTATTGAAACATCTACCTTCTCAATGTCTACTATGCTGGAAATAGCATCTAATGAGTTAAATCTTTGTCACTCTGATCTTCCACTTTTTCCACTGGAGCCATGGATTTCAGCACAAGAAAGTATTCAGGTAGTTTACAAACAGGAAAAAAAAATAAATGATAAAAATATTTCCTTAGTCATGCCGTCTACATCATTCCCTGAACAGAGATCTACAACATCTTTAAAAATAGAAAAAGCCCTGACCTTGGTCAGCACATCTTCCATCAGCTTTTCTTTTTCTTCTTTATTTCTATGTTGTATCTTACCACAGGCATCTCCAGATGCAGGCACAAGAAACCTTCCTCAGTAGTAGCAGAAGTGTGTTTTCAATTGGACAAAGAACAAATGCACTGTGAGGGATTCCCATTGGAAAATTTAAACATATAAGCCAAGCCTTGCTCATGTTTAAAAAGAAAATGTATGCATTTTTCAGCTCTTTATTTCCTTTCACCTGATCAAACTCCATAACACAAAGAGGGAAGGGTCTGCATTTTGAAATGAGTTCTCTGTAAGCAGTCCCAGAACTCCTGCTGAGGACACCCCATGTCCCTCGTCACCTATTGCTGTTATTAGAGACCCCTGGTCTCCAAGTGTCTCTGCAAACCCTGAAGTTTAAGATCAGCTGAAAGTCAGGATCCACTCCAAGCGCACACAGTATGTGGGACAATGGGCAGTTTGACTTTGAAGCCAGTGGAAAAAAAATAAAATAATGTAATCACCACAGAGAGAACGTTGAGTTATTCCTCCACACACTGCTGCTACTGTCAAGATTAAAAAACACACACGAGATGAACAGATACAGTGAAGATTACTGCTACCTAAGTAGAATAAATAAATAGATGGATCATGTAGGATGTAAGGACTCTGCGAATCCAGGCCTTGGGTGAGATTAAAGGCAGTTAGGAAGCAGGAGGCGGAAAAGAAGATTTAACTTGGCTTTCCTACAATGAGGTATTCTTCTCCGTGTCTGTGTGCCAGTTTGATCTGTGAGTGTTACACAGGTTCCTTACAGCTGCAAATACATTCATTAGTTAGCAAATTCTTGTTTGAGAAATGAGGTGAGGGAGCACTGGAAGGCACATTGCAGACATGCTAACAGACAATTTCTTAATCTCTAGTTATCTAATTCTACATCTGCTCCAAAAACGTAAAGTTACTTAAGATTACTTCCTAAACTCAGAGACCTCCGGTGCTTAGAAGGGTTAGTATTTAAAGGATTATTTATAGTTCGTACCCATACTAACCTGTATTTGCATCACAGAGGTATTCAGAATAGCAAAAGCAGCATTACATTAAATCAAAGAATTAAAGATTGCCCCAAAAGCTCCTCTCAGCATAGAGTTGGCTATCAAAATATTCTCCCCTACTTCTTTGACTTACCCACAGTGTCACAAGGCTCGTCTTTGTGTACGCAGAAATCTGTCCTAGAAAGCAAAACAGAACAGAAGTCAAATGTATCCTGTTCCCCCAGACTCCAGGCTAGGAAAAAAGCAGCGATGCATGATTCACATATCATGGGAGTAGAGGGATTTTGTTTTTTATTTAACTGCTGTGCAGTCTATGCAATGACAACACAGACAGCAACACTGATTGCTGCTGCAAGATTACAAGCAATTATGTGAATCAGCTCCATGTCTTCCTATCCAATTAAATACTTCAGATTTTGCATGCAAAGAGTACTGCAATATCATATACGAGAATGTCTCTAGGAAGTCAGACTTCAGCACCCAGATTAATAACAAATCTCTCATTTTGAAAAGAGAATTGTATTATCAAAAGTGAGAGGAAAGGATAAGCGGGGTCACTGCCTGGAGACACAGAACTGATCATCTATACCCAGAAATTCTCAGTTCTTCTTCCACTGCAATAGATTGAGAAGGACAAGAAAGAAGCAGGAGTAAACAGAGAATGTCAGTTGTTGGCAAAGAAATAAGAAGAGAATATCAGGATTTGCCAGGTAACAGCCAGGTGAACTGGCTTCCACTAAACATATTACTGCCAAGTCTGCCATGTTATGATTGGAATCCAACACAGAGGCTTAAAGGACTTCATCTGGTCTCTGTTATCTCTCCACATCTCATCCAGTCTCCCTGAATCTCACTAAAGCAGGAATAGATACTATATATGCCACTGGCATCCACACATCCTGCCAAAGATCCACAGATTCTTCTTAAAGAGATGCAGGAAAAAACCTTTGAACCTCATTGTCTAAGCAGTACCACTTCAAGTGAGAAGATTTTGTAAATGAGAGCCCTCACGAGAGCATAACAAGCAAGGAAAAGAGAAGCATTTTATAACTAAATTAATGGTTTGAATATATTTCAATAAGCAATTAGGCCTAAACATTTAGGAACTATCTTCAGACCTGCTTTGCAGCACCATCTGCTATGAAGAGGAACAGAAAAGCATCATGTACATTTCTGAAGTTCCTTAGCCCAAGGGAAGCCAAGAAACCACTATCTGTCATGGCTTTCCTCAACCTAAGGTGAGGCTAGTGAGAGAATCACATTAGTACAGTTGGAAAGTGTTGTTTGAAACACTCAAGTCCCAGAAAGGATTGTGAATTTTAGAGTATGGCAGAAATAAGAATGGATAAAGATTAAAAATACTTGTTCCATGAATAAAAAGTATGAGATTAGGCTTGATAGGAAAAGGTGCTTAAGGCTCAGCATTGGGGCTAACAGATGCAAAACCTTCAGTCCAAACTCTTTAGAAATGACAAATCAGTTTGCCAAAGACCTGGAAGAGTAGAAACAGTAACAATTACCACCTCTTGCTAAGCATGAAACCTCAAAATGCTTCAATTCAGAAAAAAAATGTGACAACTATCGAAGTGTTAAAAAAAAAAATCTGATAGGAACAAAACGAATTTGGAAGCTACGACCACACACCAGCCCCAGCTTTCATTTTTCACTGCAGCCTTATTGTGTCTCGACACCTTGGCATTCCAGCCTTTCCAAAGAAGACTAATGACAGTCTCCTGACAGAGCTGGCAAAAGCACACCCGCTTGAGTTCCCAGGGCCAACTTGACGGAGGTTTATTTAAGGACTTATTATGTTATATAAACTGGTAAATCAAACAGATGCTTTTCTTGTGACAACAGATAGCTGAACTATTAGTAAATGGCAAAAGGCCATTGCTAGAAAAGCTTCTCTCCTCAGGGGCTGGCTGGCTCTGCAAACAAAGCACAGCAAATTTTGCTCCTTGCATTCCATGATCTACACTGAATGGTGTCTGGCACTTTTGGGCAGCTTCCTCGAGAAATTACCACCATGCCATAAAACAAGGGGTTTATAAATAATCCAGCACAACTTGCATGTTCAAAGAGAAGTCGAACAATCCTTGTTTGTAAAGAAAGTGCTGCGATGATGTCTGGTCAGAGTAGGACTTGAAATAGGTCAGCAAAAAGAATTGAACATAACTACCCAGCTCACTGCTTGTGGGGCTTGCAAGTATGACATTTCCCAGCCCTCCCTATAAAGTCCAAGAGACACCATACTTCCTTCTATTAAAAGGCCTTGCATGAAGATGCTAGGGTTTAAATTACCTGGACTTATTGTTAAAGTTTTACCCTAAAACTCTGGCCAAACACAAAAGCACATTCAAATGAGCTCAGTGGATCTCAGACTTATTCCAAACACAAGATGCTGCCTCAATAAAACTTACCCATTGAAATTCCTGAAGTACTTTCCTGGAAAATCGTGAGAGGGACTACCGACCATACAGGCATTAAGAAAGACCTGTCTCACCTGAGGATATGTAACAGGATGTTAGCGGGGTGGTTTACAGAGCTATATTGGAATAAAACTCACTCCTGGATCTGCCATTCAAATCCAAGGTCAGATCGGACCTTATCACACTAAGTCCTGGATAACATGCTGAAATCATACACTATGGCAGCGAAGTAAATTTCCTCTCCACTTTCAGTCACTGACTGAATCAAGTAGCACGTGTTCTTACTTTTTAGGGATCTTTTCTTGGTCATTATCACTTTTATCATGGAGTGTGTTTTCATTAGCAAGATTAAACAATTGTTTTGAAAAAATGACAATAAGTGGGTTGTTTTATTCAATAAAGAGAGCCAGAAAAGAAGCTCAGAACTCCTCCTAAAGTCACTCTTCCATCTGGCTCACATGAACTGGAAAAAAATACCTAAGTGTGCTAAGCTAAATTCTGCAATTCAAGTCCTTCCTGTAAGAAAGGAGGACAGTAGTTGAAATGTGCAGCATGAATGAGAAGTATTCTGTTTAGTAGTCGGTTATCAGCATCCTTCAAATGATGTCTTTTGACCAGTTTCACCCTACTGGGTCACAAAGTTAAAGGACAGAGGAAATGGGTACAGGCAAAACCTTGCTAAAAAAAAATATTTACCCTAAATATATAGTTAGTAGTCCGATGATCCCAGCTTCCTAAATGCACACAGAATTGCTTCACTTAATGGAAAGGCAAAAAGCTGAAGAGATGCAGAGGCAGCAAGCAGGCTGCAAATGGAATAAACATAGCAGTTCATCAGGAATAAAAACAACACAAGTCTTTGCTGAGTAACAGTTCTGAATTAAGTTCTTATCAGCACTGATTGATTCTCTGCTACCTTATCACCTAGACTCTAATGACTGACCCAAATGGCCAAGAAGCTGGGAGAGCAACAGAATATCTGGAGATTTTCTGAGGAATGCAAAGAACAGAAGATCAACAGAGAGAATGTGTTTTAAATGAAACACGCTTCTAGGATCACTAAGATAAAGATTCTGCAGAAAGAAACTATTCTGGTCAGCTGCCCACTAAAATATGAAGTGTATTACCTGTAAATGCCAGAGATTTGAATTTCTGGAAGTTCAAAATGAGAATCTGAACAATAGTGTGATGATTCTAGATACCACTGCGCTATATTCAAACCTTCAGAGATTTTTACCACTGCCTTTTTCACCTACTGAACTGGGCAATGGTACATCTTATTTCAGATATAGTATTCCTCTTACCCACAACTTAATTAGGTAAAGGCTATCGAAATCCCACAAGAGTTAGGAGGTCATCTACTTTTGCAAACAAATGAGTATATGGGGAAAACCAGTTACAAGTGAAGTTCCAAAAGCCAAGCATAGCATAGCATTTCAAATGAACACAGCAAGACTGAAGAAAGTCCTCTGGTTACAGAGGCTGACCCCAAATAATCTGTTCCTGCTCTTAAAGCAGCTGATGAAAATTCAGCTTCTGCTTTTTCTGGTTCTATTACTTGTGCTGGACATGCTTTTGTTCCCATATCATCTACTGGTCCAGCTGTACAGTCTGGAAGAGGGTCAAGCGACAGACAGATGGAGACACACACACACTTCCAAAGCCAAGAGTAGAAACCCTAACAAAGGAATTGGGCTGCTTGGCCAGAAATCTTCCAAGAACACAGCATCCTCTTTTCAGCAGGAGCAGGATGGGTCAGGATAATAAGACGCAGCAAGAAGGAAGGATACAAATAAACAGTGGTGACCCATCAAACAGGACAGTGCTGCTCTTACACAGAACAACGCTCTCCTTGGCCTGAACTTTCTCACAAAACCTTAATCTAGCTTCTAACCCAACCGCACCTGTACTTCTCCAACTATTCCAATCACAAAAGCTGCATATTTACTGAACTCAATGAACATCTCTACAATTCTTCCGCAAATGCCTGAGTTCAACTCATTTAATATGACACTATGCATTCAATTTGTAAGCTGCAGACAGAATGCACAGATGAAATGCTCTGCTCATTCCCTCCATCCAGTGCTTAGAACACATCAGAAGAGATTCTGTATGCCTCGCTTGTCATGCAGGACAACTGGATGCCCAGATGAATTCAACAAAAATGTTAGTTATTTATTTAGGCTCTGATCCAATAAAGCACATGCTTAACTATAACCAGGATGTTCAGCCCATTGACTTCAAAGGAACTATTCACCCTGTCTAAAACGCTAAGTAACTGCTTAGGTGTTTGGGTTGGACTACAGTGAATATAATTGAGAGAAAAGGATGTGGGGGGATTGCACACATCTGTGAAGGTGCACTCTTTAGAACTTCGCTGGCCCCATGCCCTGCTTGCCAGCTATTCTACTGAACACTCACCAAAATCCAGGGGATAGTTTGCAATGTGACCGTTAACACAAGAGACGATCGCAGTCAGAACAACAGCTTATGCAAAAGCATGAATTTCTAGTTACACTGTTGGCAGGGGTAACACAGGTGAGCAATATCTAACTGCACTACAAACATCTCCTGTCTGAAACCAGGGAAGAGGGTGGTAGGAAGTAGTGTCTTCCAAGCACATAAAGAAGCCATCTTACACTACATTTTTGTGTTCACTTTAATTATTCAGTAGTCCTTTCTGTAACAATGTACTCTTAAGTTTGAAGCACGCAATTTACACAACCAGATATTTGCTGCTCATAACTTACAATAGAATGTGGAATTTGCATTTTACTCTGAGGTTGAATTCAGGTAGGGAAAGTACAGGAAAAAAAGACAAGTTAACATGGAAGATATCCTTTTTGTTTACAGTATCTGGGCCATACTCTGATATGTTCGATCCATCAGTAAGGAGTGCCACAGGTGCAAGGAAACTTCCTGTAATATTCGTACACAGACTGTTTCATGACTGAAATGCAAGCAGCAGGTTTTAAACATACAGACAAATTAAGAATGACTAACTTTAGGATTGACAGAGGAGGGATGTTGGAGTGGTTATCTTCTAATGCAAAGAGAATATTAATTTATCTTCTGGCATTCATTTACTTCTTTCTTTAGGAGATAGCTCCCTCACCAACTTCTTCCTTCCAACACACTGTATGCTCCAAAGGTACCAACTCTCTCTCCTCCCAGTGTTCAATATACATACCTAATCAACTCCAGGTACTTGTTTACCCACATTCTCAACTTGGCAGCTTCTTTCCTTTAGGATGAAAACATTGTGTCTTCCTAAACCTCAACTATCTCTTCTCCACTCACACTGAGAAAAAGGTATCACCTGTTTCTGCAGACATGTCTTAACTGTATCCTGACTATTAAATGCTATCAGGACAACCGTGATAAAGCTTTTGCACAGCAGTGGTAAGTACACGCAAAGAAAACACTTCACCTGAGGCATCTGAGCCCTCCAAACAGCACACAGGCAGCAAATATATCATCATCAATGTATATTTTTCTTGGATTACTGCTGGACCAGGTGATCCAAGCACTGACTATGGGCCAGAATTGCTTAAGGAAACTGATAAACCTGTCCTCATTATACCTGGTTACAAACACTGCAGCATCCACAGGAGGGGTGTCATCCCTCGCACCAGGAACCTGGTTGTTACCAAGGTATTTTGCTCCACCATATTCTTCATTTTGCCAGTGACAAAAGCTCTCCAGAGACCTCTCTCCATGATGCCCAATAGACAACTTCGCCTTTTGTATAGAAAGGGATACAAAAGAACAAATATTCATCACAGTGTTTACAAAATCATTATACCTCTGATAAAAAAACAAAAACAAAAAACAAAAACAGCAAGAAAACACCAAACAACTGAGGATCAAAAACACAGACATTAGAAAATGAAAAAGCACAAAACCAACTTCACCTGAGTGGGTGAAGTAGGAGCTTTGTAATCCACACTGACCTCTGCCATTTAATATACAGAACAAATTCCATCAGCTGGCAGCAGTCAAGCTTCAAAAGTCTCCTAAATCTGGCATTTTTATTTCTGATACCAGAGCCATGCAACTTTTCTAACAATTAACTCCTGAGATTGGTTCACAACTATAAGCAAAGATTTTCCAGGAAGACTACATAAAAGGACTGCAGTTCCTTCCACTTCTGCAACCCCTTGTACTTCCATCTGTAACACTATCTAGTGTAGCACCACACACTAGTTACATTTTGTGATCCTATGGCCAAACATGCCATACTTCTCACACACAGGACAGAGATCCTGTAAGACTATAGTAGTACAGTTATAGCAAAGGGTAAAAATGAATTAGAACTCACAGGTCGATTGCGAAGTAGGACTAGTTTTGTCACTCGAATGCTGACTTTAATTCCAAGGCTCTGATGTTGAAACATGTTGTACACCTGTTAAAGTGCAAAGAAAACATCTACAGTACATCAGTAACAATGTCATGATACAGAAGTAGTTAAAAGAACTGTGACTGAAGTTAAATATTTCTCCTTCACAATACTGACCCAAACTGAAAACAAATGGGTTGTAATACTACAATAAAGAAATTTAAGAGCTACAGTTTTGCCACTCTAACAGTTCCACACACTATAGCGTAGCTTACAAAAACACAGTACATTTATTCCTACTATACAGCATTTGGCTTCACCAGCTGGCCAACTTATAGCAGATTAATGAGTGAGATTCAGCATTCAGGGACAGAAACATTAGAAATCAAACAAAATCGATGAAACAGAACCCATAATCAAGTTGAAAAAAGAAAGATGATTCTAATTGCACTGAATGAGAGAGAACAGAATTGCTGAGTAATCAAGTAAAGAAATATTTCAAAGGTATACTAAGCATAAACCTAAGTCTCAAGAACATGGACATACATTACGAAGCATCCAACTAACATGGATCTTCAGCATTTAAATATCAGAGATATCTGAATACAAGATGAAATAATGGTGTGTTTTAGACTTCAGGAAATAGAATGGAAAAGCAATTTCCCTCTGTTATTTTCATATCTTATATAAGAAGAGAATAGTAATAAGGCAGCATATAATGACACAAGCCTCAGGAAATACAAAAATAGCACCGGAAACTACCTTACTACTTTCTCCAGATTTTGCATTCCAGCTCAGATACTTCATGTCATTTTTATACATTAGAACATAAGATCTTAATTGATGCCAGAATGTTATTTCCCTATTTCTTTGTGTACAAATGCACTGATTAGACTGTATAAAAAAAAATAAGAATATAAAAAAAGATTGAGAGATTCATTTTAAAAAGGTTTAAAATATCCCATAATAACCTTTGGATGAACACTGCATTTCCTTCCCAATCAAGACCACTGAAGAGAGCCTATGTAGAGGCTACAGGACTTGGTCTCAGGTAAGCTGCATTTCCTACTCACATCTCATTTGCCTAGAAACATCACAAAGACTCAGCTAACTTCCTACAAAACGCTCAAGACATGAACATATCTTGGATATTATGTTTTCAACACGGGGTATTTTTCCTATTTGTGCAAATACTCAGGAATGTGTTCTGCATAAGAGAGTTCTCAAGCACTTTAGTGTTTGGAGTAGGATTTAATCATACACTTAAATGTTTCCTATAATTTAGGCACAGATTTCAAGACAGACACTGCTCAGTATCTGACCCACCGACCTTCAGCATGAGCACAATGAGCCATTTATCTGCCCTGTGGTTGGTATACAAATGCACACAAGTGCTGGTACTATTTACTTACCTCAGGGGTATGTTGGTAGAGTAGGTGAGGCCTCTCACTACTGACTCGAGGAGAGTTGGGTGGGGGATGTAAACTTAATGCTTGCAGAGAAGGGCTCTGACTGTTGACCTGTCTGTAAATGGAGATCTGGACATTCAGCTGAGTGGGTCAGTGGGGCACTGAGCTGATCAAATCAGTCTCTCATGCATCACTGGAGAAACTAATGAGTATTTGCCATGATCCTACGATGGATGCTTTTGATTTGTCTAGCTCACTGCTCACTTGGAGCATCCTTTAAAGTTCCTAGTCATAAAACAGCAGTACAGCAGATAAGTTCTTATCGGTAAACCTAATGGATGATGGACTTTCCATCAAAAGAGACAATCTGCCTGCCTCTGGACCCTGCACAGATAGATTCCAAACACCACTGACTTCAAAAGGTAGTTTTCACTGACAGAACCTGCATAGTATAAACCAATTGCTGGAAAATATATCTTGTCTATTTAAAAGTTGTCGGTCCCCTATCCTTTTCTCTTGTCTTGTACTATTTCCATCCAACTGTTAATTTAAGTCTAGTTGTATTTACATCTACCAGTGATTAGAGAACTATTGGACACTGTTGAAAGTAGCAAAAATTGGATACTAAACAAAAAAGTCACCGGATATGCAAAAGAGGCTCTTGTTTGCATGTTTATTCAAGCTTTACATGCTGATTTTCTTAAATGGATGCCAAAGAAGCCCCATAGTCATGATAGTATTTGTTGTGCAGTAGGAACAATCATCTTTCCCTCTATTAAGAGATTCTGGTAAAAGCGGCTGTTCTACTTCAGTACAACTGAAGCATTTAAACATTATGCCACCTAGGGTAGAGACAGAGCCTCTCTTATCAGAGATCTGGCAGCTAGCTCCTTTTCTTCCTCTACTCTAAATGCCTCAGAGGCTGAACAAGACCTTTCAGTCCACGAGCTTTGACTGGATTAAAAGGGAGAGACAGAAGTTTGCAGCAAGACCAGTTCCTATATACTTGAAATCAGTACTTTAATGCATGTACCGATAAATATACTGCAAACTGCCTAACACCACAGTGCTGAACTTAAAGACTTTGATAATAACAAACTGCTCATTATCAACAGAGAATAAATCTGGATGTTGTGGCAAGAAGGGTTTATTCCCCAACACATCAGCCCAACAAAAAAAACCAACTGTCTCTAAACACTGTGTTAAGTCTAGAAGGAACCTCAGTGAGAAAGTGGCAAGTCGTAAATGACTTGACGAAGAAGAATGAGACTAAGTTCAGTACAGGTGAATTATTGACATTTCAGCTGCACATAGACAACATTAAATCATACTGTTCAAGGTAGGTAGCTTGTGAGAATTATTATGGAGCTCAACTGTCCATTTGAAATAAAAATCCATGGGCCTTTCCTGCTTGAAAACAGACCCCATAGAGTCAATAACAACCTTCTGTCCTTCTTCCCTAGCCTACAAGAAAATAATTCAACAGGTTAAAGTTTGCTCACACAAGGCAACCAACCAGCTATCATCAACACATGAGCTAACAGTACCACGTGAGACGGCTGAGAGAAGGAAGAATGGGATTTCCCAGTGCAGATGTTCTCAAGGTTTATTTCTGCACAGACAGCACTAATTTATAGAGAGATCGACTCAGACACATCCCTTCCCACTCACAATATAATGGGCCGCCCTTCCTCAAGCTTGAAAAAGCATTATCACATCCTTGTGGCCATGGGAAAATAAAGAGTATTTGGGTTATTTTAGAACCTTTTGATTAAATGACGCGGCTGGGAACAGAAGTCAGCTGCATGAAACTAACAGTTTGCTAAACTCTGCCATGGAACAAGCTCCAAAAGTTGCTGTTCTAGGTTACCGCTTGCAGCACAAGAGAGCAGTTCAGCTGGAAGAGAAAGGGAAGTTCTTGCTCACTGAACTGAAGGGACATGATGAAAAACTGTCAATGCTGCTGAAACACAGACACGAGCACTGATTGCCCTGTTGAATGTAAACCATTAGTTTAGCTTCCATTCTATGAAGACTCATCAAAAGTCCAGATAAAGTACTTAGTAAAGAGGCATAGTCGAGCCTTAGAAAATAGAACAATGGAAGAGGAGTTGTCAGAAGAGCTTTATTCTTTTTCTACTGCATCTCCCTTCCTACACATTCCCCTGATACAGCCCTACTGCACAGCACACCCTAGAGAAAACAGAAAAGTATGAGGCCCAAATAATCTTTCTTCTCCATCTCCTCCTCCATCTGCATTCCTCCTGCCCTTCTTTCTCCTTATAGTTTTGACATCAATGAGACAGAATAAATGCAGTTCTGGCACGAGCAGTTCAGACCTGCCCCAACATGCACAAAGTGCAACCCAGACATGAGGAATTGAGCTAAGAGAGGAACTAAACTACATTAGTATAATATTTTTTATTTTTTTTTTCTGAAATTCTCAAGAGCTTCCTCTGCAGGTGGATGGTAGGAGGGAGACGCATGTGTTTCAGATGTTCAGCACAACAACCCTGAGGGTGAACTGCATTTTTTATTCCCCCTCCACATTCCTCTTCTTTTTCCTCTAACCCCCCTCCCCACCCATTCCCCAAGCCTTGTGTTCAAGCTCCAGCCTTCCCATTGCACTGGCTGCTGAAAGATATTTGGACAGCAGGAGAATTAGTTGGGTTTCTGAGGTTGTTCTTTTACTTGTTTTGAAAAGTGCTATTGGTTTCTAACACCCACCTGAAGCCAAGCTTGAAAATTTCCCTATCAAACATTATAAAAAAAAGAGCACATTTGTGTTCTTCATAAGACACAGTTGATCCCCCCCCCCCCCCAAATCTTGGGACTACCAGAGAGCAATCTTTATAAAGTGCTCAAATATCTGTACCTCATTCCCTTACATTCCCATTCCAATAATGAAAATTTTAGATCAGAGCAAGGGAACTGATTATCAGCAGCAGCTCTTTTGTGTGTCAGCCCCCAAGAGCATGGAGATGTAAATCCATCAATACATGCATGATAAAAATGTCTTTTTTATCTACTACTTCAACATGGATTTTCTCTGTGAGAGATTTGCTACGACAAAAAATGAGCTGTAGAGTGTTAAAGAAGGTTTCAGGGAGTAAAGCAGTATTATCCTCAAGAATGACATAAAAACTTTCCCTCTTAATTGCATCCAAAATATCACTAACTTCAAGTTACTGCTTGCTCCCGCAGAGGGCTTTCACACTAATCACACAGTTTAGGAACAGCTGCAGGAAAACTAACATGTACTACAGTAACTTATCCCTGCATCCCGGTGTGCTCTGCTCTCTCAGAAAAAGGCATGTTCAGTTATTCCAAAGCTCAAAAAATGCACTTTAATCTAAGAATCCCAAAGCCAAATAAAGCAACTATTAAATTACAATGTATTTGTGAAGATCTGCCGCAGTAGAGACCAGTATAACTGTCAAAGAGGACAGAGAATCTCCTTTTATTCTTACTGGCCACTTTTCTCAGATGAAAACAAAAGTGCAGAACTGCAAGAAAATGCATGTGTTTAATCCTTCAGAACCTGCTGAACTTAGTCCAAAAATACAGTTTCTGCAAGCAGACCCAGAGAAACAGGCGATACAATGCACTGAGATCTCCTTAACTTCGGCAGAGAAGCCTCAAGTTCAGTTCCTACTCATACATGACATAGTACCACAGAGAGAAATTCTGTGATCTGGGAAAAGCTGTCACACAACTTCAAAAGCTGGTTTATTAAAAGGAAGGGCTTGCATCTCTACAATGACATTCAAAAGTGAGTAACTTTAACAAGAATCCATTCTCTATTCATGGGGGATGGTCAGAACCACAGAGTATCATTAAAAAACACATCATTGTTTCTTCCATGAAGTTCTACCTGGAATTTCTGGATTGCAGATGGATTTTGAGTTGTTGTTTTTTTTACTGAGGAGTTTCCTCCCACCATCTCCCTCCCCACATCTCCCCCCATCCCCCAGATTTTCATTTACCAAAGGAGCAATAAAACAGTATTCTGTAATTTTTTGTAGTTTTCCCTTTCAGAAATTCTTGTAACGTAAATAGATATTAAATACTTGAAGGCAGATCACTTTGCTTAAAATGTCTATAAATATAAAACGCATTAATAGGACCTCTTAATGCTTGTTTTGTGGTTTGACAGTAAATGTAATGGCTTACAGAGAGGAGTTAATATACCCCTGACCAGTAACGTTCTATTTGCTTAAATGCAAGCCTTCAAGCCAAAATTAACATTCTGGTTTCTTTTAGAGGCAGCCCGCCATCCTGCAGTGTAGCTGAATAAGCACTGCCTAATATCATGGGGCAAATCCTGTCCCCCAGCTAAAGTGACACAGAAGGCTGACAGAAGTCTAGTGAGGCAGGCAGCAAGCAGAGGTCCCCAACAGCCTGGCCTTTGCTGTTTGGTTACATAGAGCACAACTGATATCGTATCAAAGAAAGTCATCAAGGGAATTTTCCCAAGGAAACACAGTTTTCACATTCCTTGAACTGTAATTTTACAAACAAGGAGCTAACACGCGCACACACAGATTTGTCACACCTAGTTCAAGCACTACCCAAAGAGCATGGCTGAAAGATCAGCTGAGGCTTACCTAAAACACCTTTCTCTTCATAAAATACATCTTCTAAAATATTCTTCTATTCCTCTATTGACAGTGTGAAGATCTGCTTTCATTATGGCAAACAGAATGCGAAAATTTCCTTTGATTTTCTTGATTTCTGCAATTATGAGATCTATGTGTTTGCCAGTTATTATTCCTCAGTATTATTTGAGCTTGCTGTCCTTTCTCAACTATTTTGTTCAGGAAGAGCCCTGAAAGGCACTTCGCTTCTACAAGTGTGGGAAAGCAGGTGGGCAGAGGTGAAGGACTATCAGTGTTTCTTTGAAGGCTGAGAAGCTGACACAAATTCAAATCCTACCAGACATCAGAAAAACCACACAGATGAGCCCCCAGGAGCAATGACTTCACAGTGGGAAGGATTTCAGCTGGACTTTGCACCTTAGGAGATATCAAATAAATGTATCCTCAGCCAGCAGTCCTCATCCATGTGCACTCTCTGGTGTCTAATAAAGGACTGAGCTCACACTAAAGCATCAAAACCTAGCACACGAGTCAACCAGCCAAATCCATTAGAAATTAAGCAGTTGTTTAGAAAACAGGCTTAGAGGTTCCAACCCATCAGCACAATCTCATATGCAAACTCACACCTAGCAAGAGCAAGCTAATGTTGCTGAGATGTACTACAGGACTTCTCAGTCTGGACACAGAGAAGCATTTGTGGCCAATTCTAGTTTAGAACCGGGCCTCTCAGTGCACTCAAATGTAACGATCTTGAGAGACAGACAAAAATACACAAAGATAGAGATACATTGAGATCTGCCCTGAAAGAATGGATCTTTTGTTACTAGGACAATCAAGACACGATTAGACTTAAGATTTAACAGCTCTCACAGCCACAATGGTCCCAGCAGAACTGTCAGGCATAATGGCAGTGGTTTATTAGCACAGTGACAAAACATTACAGAGCCAATTTCAGGAGAGCCACTCGGTTCCCAGTGCAAATGAAATATACCCATCACCCCTCAGGACGTCCCAACATCTGATGCATGGAAGAAACTCAGACCTGACACACACATTACATCCAGACGTGCATCAGGTTAGATTAAACAGAGACTAAAGAAGTTGACTTGCTGAGATGAACTGATGTCCTGTCAGCTCACTGCAAAGCTAGTATGTGAATTTACAAAGTGAGGAAACCAAGACCTTGAGGAGACTAAGGCTCTTGTGCCCCTAACAAATACATCCTTAAACACAGGAAAGCCAGTAGAACCTGAAAGGATGGTCACAAGAATGGATTTGCTGAAAGATGCTTCTTAAAGACCAATCCAACTAAGTAGAGGAATGCAATGATGCCCTGTTAAGTGACTACTGTCACAGCATGTTAAATGGCAAAATAAAAGGTAGAGGAAAGGGCAGAGAAGCAGCTCATTAAAGGAAAAATACTAGTTAAAATACTTGCTTAATCAGAGAAGTATTTCACTACAGGAGGGCTCCCTCACATCAGTGCTTAGTGAAGGAACATAAGACCTCTTAAAAAGCTCTGTTCTCCCATGGCTGGGCTAAACACTGAACACCTAACATTCATCTCCTCTCTTGGAAGCATGAGCAGTCAATTACTGTTAAGAGCTGTTATTTTTTTCCCCCAAGCCAACTTACTGCTCATGAACAACAACAGAGCTGTAGTCAGGAGAATGAACTGTTCCTGGATTTTACAGTAGCATGGGCACAGGCATAGAAACTTCCTTCAAGATTTCCTTGAGCAAGTGCCTCTGGAAGGACCCCTGCTGTCTCTAAGCAGAGTTTTCAGCATCCACATCTAATTTGGCCATTATCTTTTTATTGCCACTGCCAACAAGTGAGTGAGCAAGCATCCACTATGAGAGATTTGGTTTCCCTATCAGCTGAGGGTGAATACTACTAGGACAGCTAACAAATTAACACCAATACTCCATACGAGCTCAGAACTCTGAAAGGCTCTTGCCACTCACGGCAGATTTCCTGCATAATTCCTAAAATTATGCTGAAGCTCAACTCTGTTGGCTGCTCAGAATCACAAGCAGAAACACTTCATGCTCCAAAAAGTCCAGGAGTAAAGAGAATGGAATCAATGGAAATTCCTATCAGCTGGTAGTTTGGTATTGAGTTTTACATGTTTTCTACAGCAAGGGAGGCAGCCACTTTTATTATGTAAAAATCAGAGCTAGATACTGCCTCTAAAAGACTTCAAGTCAAGCTAGTTCATTTGCTGTAAATCAATATAAATCTCATCATCAATAACAATTTGTCTGCCTCCTACAACAAATACACACTGGGAAATATAGTCTTTAGAAAATGATGATAATAAAGAAGAAAAACACAAGAAACGTATCAGGTGAGACCATTTATCCATTCTGGGAGCCTCTCTTCCAATGTAAACTATAGGAGTACAAAAATATGGCAGAATGCACCACTCCTGAGTAATCATGGAATGCTTCCCAAATGAAAAATTGCAAGGCCCATTTCAAAATAGCTTTCATATTGCAATGTGACAAACACAGGGAACCACACAGATAGGGAGAAGCGGTACGTAACGCGAGAAAATAAAATCCTTTCTCATACCTCAAAGTCAAAACAGTGACCCAGTACAGCTGTCAAGGAAGCCAGCTTTAACCTACCCTAGATAAAATCCATTTACTCCCGCTTCTTCTTTAGACAATAAAGTACATACTCACCATATTCATAACTGTGAGGATGAATCTTTGGGCAGCCTCTGCGCCATGGTATTGGACCATATCAGCATCTGCCACCACCAAAGTTTCTACTGTGTATTCATTGGTAAGCCGAATGGCGTTTCTTCTCTCCCTCCAGTCACTGGTTGATTTCATCTTCTTTTGCCTCTTCTTTTCTAAAAGAAAAGAATTTATCAGGGAATACTACAGCTGGCAAGTCACAGTAAAGCATTTATATTCTTGTCAGCAAACACGCTTAAGCAAATTTAGATTTCAATGACATTTTTAATTACAAAGTTATTTGCAAATTAAAATCAGCAACTTACACATTCCATTGCAGGTACATCTTTTCTCGCATGTAGATTTATATGAAATCACTGGATTTCATGAAAATATGAAAGAGAATGGAGAAAAGAATTCAGAACAGAAAAGAAATAGCTGCAAATCAAACCAAGAAGTCGTGAACTTGCAAAAGCTTCAGAAATTGGAAGTCCCGCTTGTGGAAAAAAAGGAGCATTTCACAACAACGTAATTCCACAACAAGCTCTATGTAAGGAAGAGTCCACTGAAGAAACCTTCAGGATAGGAGAGTGCACTGTGGGATGTAACACAGTGTAGAATTTGCAGGCTGCTCTAAGCCAAGGAAGTTGTAAAATATTCCTGGAGTCAGTATTTCAATCAGCTTCATTTTAACTTGCTACCAGCGTTACTATAGCAATTTAACAGAACACAGAGTATGACACAAAGATTGAGCTCTAACCACTTAATTTTTTTTTTTAATTAAGTCAGATTGTTTTGGACCATGCGTTATTGGCCAACTGCAGAAGTCTCTGGATAAAACCCAGAAGTGCAGAAGGTCAGGCTAGATAAGACCTTTTCAAGCTTTCTTTGCTCATTTGTTGCTATTGGCATGAGCACCAGCACCAGCAGCTGCAGTCATTGGCCACCTACGTGCAGAGAGCTCACGTGCCTCTTTATATGGCACAAATACCAAAAGCAGGGAACCCCTAAACTAGTTGACCCTTATTGATCTTACATTATAAGAACCTGTAAGTACAACCCATGCTAAGGACTGCAGAATAAAGCATTAGTCATCTACTGCTAGCACAAAAATTAAAACACATCAGTTAAGTTAAACCTCCTCTCCTTCAAAATATAAGATTAATACATTAGTAAGTTGTCCTGTTTTAAACTGAAAGGTGAAATGTGTTTCACAGCTCAAAGGCAGTTATGCAAAGCAGCTGAGATACAAACAATGGAGAAATCAAGTTCAGATCTGAAACTGAGTCTACCCACTTCACTTCAGTCACAAGAACCATATTCATGTTTTCAATTGTAAAAAGAAAGAAAAGCAAATGAAGTCATTAAAACAAATGTATTTTACAGAAAAATACAAACTGCCAAGGTTCACGGAAATTATACCTACTTATTGCTCAGCTTGCAGTGTACTATGGATAAGGTATTGACACTGGTGCTAGCACCAATTTCTTCCAGTAAAAAAGGGAGCAGAACAAATAAAAGGTCCCAAAACACTGTAAAGGTAATAGACAATACAAAAGTGACACAGGACAGAGCATTCTGGATGATCTGACAGAAACCTGGTGTAGGGAACCTACTTTGGCAGGAGGGGTGGATTCAATAATCTCTAGAGGTCCCTTCCAACCCCTACAATTCTGTGATACCACCTCTCATTACACATCCTGCCTCCTGAAGCAGCAAGTAGTTTTCTGTAGACTTATTTTGAGACCTTCTCTTAGTAAGCAGCACCCTACAAGGGGCACTGATTTAAGGTCAGTGATCCCACAGCCTATTCACCAGCTCCCCGGCACAACTCTCCTTGAATTTCCCAACCTGGTAAATGCTCCAGCATCCAGATCCAGTCTCCCAGACTTCCTCGCATTCAAGGTGATCAACTCTACCAGTTATAGCTGTCCCAAAGCCCAGATGAAATGGACTCTGTCTTTTCATCCCATTTTCTGACTTGTCAATAGGCACATTTGCAGACACCCATTCCATCCCTTTTCTCAGTTGTCTAGCAGTCATGCCAGCATTGCTCTGTACATGCATTTGTGCCCAAGGCATCAGCTGTCAGCACTTGGTATATATTTTAAACTGACACAACAACTATGAAATTTGACTTCAAACTTTTGAAAAAGGGTTTGGAAATATTCCCCTTGGGTCAGAAAAGACAGACAGGAGCCTCTTGACAAGAGGGGAAAAATAAAATAAAATCCTGAGGTGCTCATAAATAATGGGAGCTACAATCAAAGATTAAAATTATCAAGTTTCAAGGCTTCTTTTCACAAGGACTGCAGACACAGCTGCCTCAGAACAGGATTTCTGTATATTTTTAAGTGCTCAAGAAAGGCAAAAAAGTAAAATGTGGAAACTACAAAAAAGGAAAGGTGAGTACATCTTTGATTTGCCGAATATGAAACAGAGATGACTTCAGCTTCTGTGAAATAGCCCCCATCCTTGTTTTTTGTTGTTGTTGTTCATTGTGTTCCATTCCATTCATGGGCCCATACCTCCCTCCCTCTGCAGAATTGCATCTTTTGCTGCAGGATTTTCAGGGTTATCATTTAAATAATGAGGGGTATGGAGTGGATTTGGAACTCAATGAAGCAGAAGATCATTCCAGTAAGACCACTAACTTCCTGGGTCTTGCTGCTGCCAATGAGAACCTTCTTGGAAACAGCAGAGATTCCTGCATCAAATTCTTGCTTTGGTAACTCTCTGCTGTTTTCAGCTGGTATAAATCTCTTACCTCTAGAGATCTTGCTCTTACAAAGATTCATTCAAATAAGTCTCAGCCTGATCCTGAATATGTAATGAAAACTGCTTTAATTGAAGAAAACAAATTTAGAGCCTTCATGGTTTCCACTTCAAAAATTTACCTTTGAAAAGAAGCCACTTTGTCAGTAAGAAAGCCACTATGCTAGACTGCAACTTGCATGCTGCGGAGAGAAGGTCATGCCATGGTCACTTGCCATGCAACTGCCTGGCATGGTCCCTCCTCCAGAGGCAGATGAGGGAACTGGCAAGGCTTTGCCTATTCCGCTCAGCTCCATTTTGGACAAAGCAGCTGTATAAAACTCCGATGTGTGATTTCTGGAAAGCAAAAGCAAAGGTACCTCTGGCAAATTGCTGGGAAGTCTCAGTTCACACAAAGCCTCTGGACTCCATCCCTTCGTGAGTTTTACTTGAAATTGTGGATTGGCTGCTTTCCACTGGGTGGCAGGGATTAGAAGTTGTGTGTGGAAAACTACCACCCCACAGGCTCAGTTAGAAACACAGCCAAAGTGACCTAACATCAAGAATCTGGACTCTTACCCTCATTCTCTCCCTAGCAGTCTCTAACCACAAGCTTACTGAGAACTCAAACAGGCAAAGCACAGTGGACCCAAAGGAGCCTACCAAGAGCTCAGGCAGTCATTAGTGATGCATTACTTAGGAGGTATAGCAAAGCAAAACAAACTACTCAAATGCAAGTCCCCTCTTTCTGTTTTCTTCTTTCAAGTTTGCAAATTCTCTATGAGGTAACTTTCCTTTAGCCTTGTCCTTTCTGCATTCACAGAAAGCTACTTTCTGAGTGGTTTCTATTTGCATCTTCCTGCCTCCCACACACGTAAACTATTTTCCAGTATAATCAAACACACAGACACAAAACAAAACTACTGATTTCATAGATGAACAGTCACAAATAGAACCAAGAGATACGTGCCTTCTGTATCAGAGATACCTGAAGAGGAGCATATCAGAAACAGTAAAAAACAAACAAACAAAAAAAACCACTCCTCATTAAACTCATAGGTGAGATAAGTGAGCTGTACCAAAGTATCAAAAATAATAATATAAAAAGACAATCTCTAGAATCTCACTTCAGAAACAAACCAGCACAAGGAGAAGTCTCCCTCCTGCCCTTTGTGATTTATGGACTATGGGCAGAGAAACCCTCCACGAGTATACAAAACCCCAAACTAAAATAAACATCAGCCATTAAAACAAGGATTAAATGCTTGGTGGATTCGTTATTTGAACAAATTGATGTTACAAATTTTGTGGCACAGATGTTAAGTGTTATTGTGAATGCATGAGAGGCCATAAAACATGGGCAGCAGGCTGTCAGAGAAGTTTACATTGAGGAGAGAATACATAACCAAACCGTGCGCTATTTTAGGAGTCAGGTGTTCCCTGCTCAAGAGCTCAGACAAATTCATGTGAAATAACAGCTGAAACAGCCAATCTACAGCACAGCACATATATGCTGTGCGTGACTAGGCCCAAGTGACATTCTCTTTTACCTGTCACTTTGACAGTGTATTACACAGACTATCTGGCCAAAAATTCCACAAAATTCAGGACTGTTAGCTGGTGGGAGAAGAGAAGTACACCACTGGATCCTCAGCATGAAATCCATGCAAAATCGCACAAGCTCACTAGCTGGCTTTTCTTTACAGGCTCCCACCCTCCCCATTACTAATCACCTGCAGAGCAACATGATCATATCACCTTCAGTAGTCCAGCAGTCTTTGAAATATTCCTCAGTACAGGAAAAAAACGTAAATAAATGTATATATAGCCCTTATTCTCATGATAAGCGCAACAGAGCTATTTTGGAGCCTCAATAAAAAGCTTCTTATGTTCAAGTGCTTCTTATGGCAACCCAACACATGTACAATTCCAAAGCAACCACCCCAAATGACCTTTTCTGATTACACACCGAAAGCCCTGCCTGGTTTCTGGCATGTCTCTGCTGTAACTGCAGAGTCCCCTCCTGCTCCTCATACTTCTCTTCCAGCAGTATTTCCCAGACTCATCTGAAAAACAATCTTCACTCCTAGCCCTTCATTGTTTTGCTCCCTTACCTCCATTCCTGTAATTCTAACTACCTTGCTATAGATCCTGGATGCAGTTCAACAAATACCACAAATAAGCAAAACTTTAGAGTCCTCCCAAAAGTCATCTAGTCTGTGTTTAAAAGATCAGCATACTGTATATGTATGTTTTGGACATCACCATTACATCCAGACACTGCACTAATTTAAAGTAAATTTTCAGAAATAACAATGACTTGATTTCATTTAAAAAAATAATAAGAAGAAAGGGAGGGTGTAAAATGGAAACCAAGAAGGAAGTGAGGCAGGAAATGGGGATTATCGGTGGCATTTACATCCCAGCCAAGAGTAAAGCAAAATCTGAAGAGAAGACAAGCAGGTTTCTTTCTTAGTTTGAATTAAGATCACTCATCCCTCCACTGGCTCCTGTGGGCATTATATCCAAAGCTCTGTGCAGTGGTTACCTTACAGCTGCAGTTTTCATCCATACAACAATAGAGATTATTTTCAAAACACTGATCTCCTGAAGAAAAAAAAATATAAAGGAACCACACTTCAGCTGCAAGGGCCTTGCTTGACACAGTTGTTTCCTTGACACCTTCCTTATGGCACTCACTTTTCAGCAGACACCAACAAGAACTGAAGAAGGGAACTAAGAACAGACACCAGTGATGTTACAGCCACAGCCAGCACACCCCAATCTACTTCCACCCACAGGAACATGCGGCCTCCTTCACCAGTGACCGTTTACTGCAAAACATTGTCCCTCTGCACTGGACTTCTATGTATCCACTAAAAACTTGGGATTCCAGGTTTACAGCAGCTAACTGGTGTCAGCAGGACATCTGAAGCTCAAGAAACAGAAATGGTTGCTCATTCAAATTACAACTAACTGTAACAGCCTCAGACCTCCTCTCTATTTTTAAGACCCGGCACCACAAAATGATTATACACTCCCAGTTTCTTTCTGAATAGAATGGAAGACAAAAGCATGCATCAATAGGAAAAACAACAACAACATCACTGCATAGTAGAATGATCACTTGCTCCCTAATCCACCTCCCAAAAACATTATTTTTCTTTATGTGACCACTTCCATAGCAAATCACAAATTCAGGACTATTCTTCTGCACATCAGCAAACGAGAACTTGAGACAGAAACCATGAACTCTGTGTTCCATCCAAAACATCAGGGAGACTTTCTTACAAGGATTGTTATTGAAACTAGCCTGTGGCTTAGACACATCAGTTAAAGCTTTATTCGTCTGCAAAACACAGTCATCAACACAACATGTCAGGACTTTGCCTTTCATGAAAGGTCAATATAGTACAGGAGAGGCACTATGACCTCCACCAGCTCACTGGATCAACTTGTCAGCAGGGCTTCAGAAACTGCCACCTCCTTAACTATGTACACTCATCTCTTTTTAAAAGCACACCCTTGTAGGCTCTTCATCCAACTAGAAGCAAGGACTTGCTTGTAAGACAGAAAACAACCTAACGTTACACAAAGCAGGCACATTGAGCATAGTTTAATGGTAAGACTATTAAAGTGGGAATGGAAATACCTGCTCTGTCACTCCCTCTTAGCCTCTGTGGCTCGGTTCCTCCTCCTATATTTGATCTGCTCTGTTACTAGTTGTACTCTGAAGCAGAATTGATATCCTTTGCTTGTGACAGACACAAAGGTCCCAACTTGCCTGAGGCCATGGGGGAAGATCCTGTAACACAAATATAATTAAGATCCAAATGACAATGGCTGATATAAGTAAGAGTGAACTCAGAGTCCTCAGTTTTGATCACTTAAACTTAGCAGATCTGAAACCAATCAAAGCACAGTCTTGTCTTAATCCCCTTCAAGGGCTTTAGAGACTACAAAACACTTGGCTGCAGTTATGCTGTGAAAAACAGCATCACTGGCCTCCAGGTTTATTTTGTTTTAATGAGTCTTTAGAAAACGTGCTTGGTTTGTAAAGAATGTTTTCACAACTTTCAACCCTACCAATCTGTGAAGTATGGCAGCTGAACTCCAACCACTTCTGCTGAAGGTGAAGGAGTCCAAGGAGACTTTATCAAACCAGGAGCTCCTCACTTACAACCTGGCCCCACTATTACACCTACACCTCGAGAGAGGTAGCACAGACCTCCTCAGACACCAGACAATTTGTTTCTGGCAACATGCAAAAGCCAGTAAAGAATGCAGTTTATCTCCAATAAATGTGTTGGCTCTGCAGGTCAAACTGAAGTGAAAAACAGTGTAATAGTTATTTTTAATCCCTTACATATACACATGTGTCAAACTACACGGGGAACAGATCACAGAAAGAAACTGCCAGTTCAAGGAGCAACTTGTCAGAGCCAAAGCCTCATAGTACCACAGCCAGCTCAGACTTAGTAGATCTAATCTTTAAATAAAGAAGGTGTTTGAGAGTTAGAGGTTAGAGGCAGTAGTCCAAACAATCTCTAATTTTTAGTGCTTTCAGTCTTGGACACTCAGTTTAGGACACATACTATAGCTGACGATTCAGAATTACAAACTACCTCAAAGGAAGCTTAGTACTTTTGAATGGAGGCAAAACCTTCCACAAGGTGTTCCCATCTTGGCCACACAAACATGTAGGTGCCCAACACATAGTTGTTTCCACATGTAAGATCCCAAGAGATCTGCTGAAGGTCGCAAGTCAAAAAGCAGCAGGAAGCAGAGCCAGCAGAGTTCCAATTCCCAACTCTTGGCTCCAAGCCTGAGCTATGATTTATGACAATACGGAAAAAATGAAGACAGCTAAAAGGTAAGCAATGCATCTTAGTCTGCCTGGAGCCACCTGTCTGCCTTCCTAGCCAAAATGACCACTGGAATAGCCATAAACATCCTGAGAGAAGGATGGTATACATCACACACTTCAGCTCATTAGCACCCACCAGTTTAGATATCATCAAGTTCCAGGGGAAACTAGCATTAATTTTTATCAGTAATCAAGTGGAGGAGCAGTACATTCTACTTCAGCAGCTGCTCTGGAGAAGGAAGAAATCCATTAACTACAGATATTCGTGCATCTTTTTTGCACCTTAACAGTACACAAAGAAGAACCTGGAGCACGCCCCTCCATAAGGCTGCTGTTTGTCAGCCATGGAGAAACCAAAGGATTTACCCACACAAGACATACTCCCATGGGTAACGTGCTGAAGCACCTAATTTCTGATACAGGGAATCCATCAATACTTGCAAACACTTAATCACATTACATCTTCTGCATTGCTGAAATCCTTGCTTTAATTCTTCAACAGATGCTTCCTAATATGGACTAACACAGGTTGCATTACATCTCTCTATTTTTAGCGCACGTGTTTTTTGGCCATAACAACTGCTGTTTCAGGCCAAGTCAAACCTGCAGAGAAAACACATCTAAGAGACAATGATTAAAGATGGGGAAACGCAACATAGCAGTAACATGTGTTTAGGATTTATACCTGTTCAGGGAAACCATTCCCCACATTTGATACCTGCATACTAGTGCTTAAATTACTGCCAGCTTTGATCAATTGTTAAACAGTTTGCAAAATAACTAGATAGAGAAGCAATGCATTGTTATTTTCTGAATTAAAATGTTAATCTTCCTGTGTTTATTTTCCTCTATTAACTTCTCTCCAGGCAGCACATTTGTATTAAACAAAAACTGGTTCATTCAAGATGACAAAAGGGGGTTTAGAGCAAGCTCGCATATAAGAGTAATTTATGAGGTCTACACCATAAACATGAAATAACAACCTACCCTCCTAAGACAAGCTGCTCTCTCTCATACTCATGGGCTGTATTTTATATCAAATCCCTTCTATGTAAAGGGACTTTAATGCATCACTGGAGACTTCTGGAAACGTTACAACAGAACTTACTTTTCTCAAAGAAACAAAATGTTATGACACAGTTAGAAGAGATTCCTAGGCTTTCGTATCATGGTTTAACTCCATCTTTAACACAGATATTTTCCCTCAGTAAAAAGAAAAAAAAATCCACAGAAAACCCAACAACTGTGAGGAAGAAAAAAAAACAAACAATAAAAAAACCACAACATAATTTTTACTTAGATTTTGAAGGCATAGGGAACATGTAAAATATATGCTCAGATCAGATGAGGTTACCGGGGAGTTTGTGGAGTCTCCCTCCTTCAAAGATCTTCAAAGATCACCTGGGCAACCTGCTTGAGATGGTTCTACTTGAGCAGCATGGCTGGATCAGATGGACCCAGAAGTCCCTGATAATCCAAACCCACCCTGCAGTTCTGAGATCTCAGCAAATATTAAACTACTGTTTTTCCACACATACTGTCACACGAAAACAACTTTATTGTGTGTATACACACACACAAACACACACACACACACACACATATATATATATATATATATGATCACAGAGAGATAGGGCAATGAAAAAAACACTGGCTCAGGTATTTTCTAACACCACCCTAAGCTTTAGGGTGCTAATACAGCAGATCATACAGTCCCCAACCAGTCCTTCCTGCTCTGCCTATTTCTTCCTGGTCAACAACTTTTCATACAGCATTTGGTTAAGGGGAAAGACAGACACTGTTAGAAAACAAATTAGCCCTTCAGCATCTTAAGCCTGGGAATAAGTTAAGCTTATGCACAGACATCCAGGCCTAACCTGAGGGCACTGCAAAAGATATGTATGATGCATTGAAACAGAGACTTCTCTCTCACTTGGCTCACATTTTGAACAATTGTTATTTATATATATTAAAGCCTATAGTCAGAACTCTACTCTCTTTACAGAAAAATCACAAGTACGAGGCCTTTGACAAGAGTTGTCAAGATCATCTTTAAAAAAAAACAAAACAAAACAAAAACCCAGCATGTTATGATATATTTGTACCCCAAGTTCAGCCCAGATTCTTTGGTTATCATCTCTAGAAGAACCTTTCACATCAGTGGTGCAAAGCTATTTCCCGTGCTTCTAATGACGCCATGCTTCAGAGCTAATGAAACCCAACCTTCCCTTCCTTCCCCCTCACAGCGTATGCACCTGGAAATCTTTTAATGGGTTTTCTGTTTGCCTCACAGGGGCTCATGTTCATGCCTGTGCAAAAACATGCATTGCAACTTCAAGTCTTCCTCTTGCTGTATGACAGGTGATAAAAATACTACAGATACACATATCGTATGACTAACAATGCCACCTGGCCTATGATCCATTCTTTGCTGCTTGAGCACTTCAGAATTTAAACAAAAGAATTAAAATATCAGCCCTGAATCAACAGACTGGGGATTTTTTAACCCATTATTAGCCACTTTCAGCTTCAGATCTCAAAGATCCAGTCATGCATGACTTTAAGTGCCTTTCCACTTCTGACAACAGATTAATCCTCCTATACAGATTATACCAGGGGAAATTTAACTCCTGCAAAATTCTCCCACAACTCTAAAAAATTCTAGCGTTGTAGGACATGTTATTTCATTTAAAATAAAGGAGTTGTTTCAGAGATTTTAGCAGCCATTTACCAAACCAGACTGCCAGCATTACCCAGCCCCAAGGGACTGTTTATTTCAGCTTTCCTCTCCCATCACTTGGGTCTATGAAGAAAATACCACAAGGAGAATGCTTTTGGAAAGCTGTGCTCTGCACTCTCCCCTAGTGCTGACACACAGCACCTCCCGATTAAGCTCATTTTGCTTTCCTCAATTATTTCCTCCAAATACTCACGTAAATTACTGCATCACTAGGCTTTTTCCCCTCAATCACTTAAATGTAGATATCATAGGAACCACCACCACTCCTGACAACAAATTTTGCCATTGAGTTCTGCTAGCTATGTTTAAACTCTCACACGTTCAATAACCATTTGAATAGACAGCACGTGATGCTTTCATTTTGGTTGAATCCCAAACAACTCCACAACATACTACAAACTGATGAATTGCATTGAAAAAAAAGCATCTTTAAAGGTGATTCTTACCTGTTCCAGAAATTCAAGAAGAACGGGTAAGGAATGGAAATGCTCAAGTGTGACAATTCTGTGGCTTTGAAAACACCCTTTTCCAGGAAAAACTCTGGAAGTGAGCCCCAAGATCACCATCACCACACAATTTCATTACAAATAGACCTTTTGTGTGTCAGAGAGGATTAACTTTTTTTCGTTTCTAAAGTCTGGTGCACAAAAGTTAATCCAAACCAGACAGGAGTCAATTAGGTCGTTAATGTGCTAAACCTATTAACAGCCATGACTTACATTTCTTCCCCGCAACAATGAAAAACATTCAAGAGTTTGCCTTTAAGTGGCAAAGCCCATGAGCAATTTCATTATTTTACAGCACAGCTACTTGAAGCAGTGGCTGTTTGCATAAGCAAGTAGTACTCCCACTGTGTTGCAGCTGAGTGTTTTGTTCCCCTTTTAGCCTAACCAGCTTGCAGCTAATGCAAAGAACCAGCACCCAAGGGATCCAAGTTCTGTTTGGTGCTCTTTTACAAACTCCTGTGTAATGTGGAGCCGGTGTGTGCATGTCTGTGTCTCTCCTCACCTAAAGCCATCCTGTTCTTGCACAAGAGTCAGCAAAGCACATGCTATCCCCAACTCCAGTCAAATACGAAAAGCAAACTGTATTAAGCTCATTCTTCTTGCTGCTGACATTTCCTTGTGTGTTTAACCACAGAGATTGCTTATGACCAACCTATTGTTCCATACTCACAGATTTTACCTGTCATTTCTGCTTCCTATTTTTGTCCCTTTAACAGCCCAATAGAAGGTAACACAGATATCTTAACATGCTGCCTTTATTTAGCACACAGTCCATTCGGCAGAAGATAGAAGCTGAAATACTGATAATGGGACAGAGGAGGAATAAAATGAAAAGAATTTAAAGAAATGACTTTGTATAGTTCATTAAAAATACCCTATGTATACAGCACACCTAGATGGTGGTGAAGAGGGTGCAAAACTGCATGAGAACACAACCAGATCTTTAGCAATTGACCAGCACACACTAAGTGCCTTCTGTGGCCTTAACTGGAAGTAGCTGAAAGACAGGAAGAAAACTAAAATAATTAAGTCTGCCCAGCTGACAATGCAACCTGATGTATTCTGTCATGGATAGAGTGTTCTTCCAGACAGAAGTAGAAATGATGGCATACAAGAAGCTGAAAAGGAAAGGGTGAGAGGAACTGTTCACCTCTTTTCCCCTCCAGATAATTTTTTGTCCTGTTAAGTGGATTCCCAGATATAATCTTCACCTATATGTATATATGTATATATATATATATATATATATATAACTTCTGATTAACTGACATAGAAGTAACTGAAATGACGCTGTCATTCTGAAACGTAAGAATCATCATCTGTCCACACCTACATCTCTGCCACAACTCCAGTGAAAAGCTGAGATGAAAAAGCACCCCCCACAACTGACTTCAGTTTCAAGACACTATTTTTCACTACTTCCAGCAGTCACAACACCTGAGTTACAAAATAGAGACATACAACAGTTACAACTAGATCCACATGGCTGTTCTCTTGAGCTACTTCAAGCTCACCTGCTACAACCTTGCAGTGCTCATCAGGAACGTGTGACTTCAAAGAATGGCTGGATTTTGTGGATCGTCTTCGTCTGATGAAGTGTTCTTTTCCGCTAAACGAGGTCTCTGATGTATTCACTGGTTGTATTAACATGTGCTCTGATCCAATTTGAATATACCCAACCTATCCACAACAGAAGAAAAAAGGATATCAGTTTGTTATCTTACCCATTTTTATCAACCCAGTCTTACCCCAGATGGTTTCCCTGCAATCATTATTCACAACGTGAGGAAAAGTGAACATTGTGTATTACGTAGATTGAACATGATCAATTAAGAACTTCGTCTGCTTTTCATATTTATCTTTTATTACGTAATAATATTCAGAACCATCATTATGCAAAGCACTATACGTGTCCCAAAAGAGTTCTTGTCAACACCTGTCCTTCCACTTCTTTCTCTCCCTTCAACTAGAACACTACTCCAGCTGGAAGCATCACGATGTACACCTATGTTCAGTTCACCTGAGAGCAAATAAACCCTATTCACATAAATGTTTTCATAACCACCCTTCTAATTGACAGCTAAAATTACATTAAGATTAGACTGTTATTAAGTGGCATCTCTGCAGAGAGATCCCACATTGGATTGTTCAGGAAATGCCCAACTGCAATGCTAGCACTGCTCAGGACATGAACCACAGGATACACAGGCTGCATTCCATAAACAGTCTTTCTTCCAACCTGAACTGCAGGCCTTGTCTGTACGCCCGCCAGCAAACCTTTAATAGTGATGAGGGTAAAAGGCTTTCTCTGTAAACAGTGCCTAAGCGAACAACTAGAATAACTCAAGTTCACTGTAGCATTGGTTTGGGTATTTTAACTTGCCAGGTTACATGGCAAACAATTGGGCTCTAAAATCACTTGACTTCAGGGCCATTCCAGACTCAAAACCTCCTAGACCATCCGAGGCACTCTTCATTCTTCCCACTCATTTGCATAGCTTTCACTACAGGTGTGCAGATCTAGTACAGCCACTACAAAATGCTGTGTACAAAACAGTCACAGAACACAGGCTAAAATCTACTACGTTCCCTGCTTACTAATAAGCTTACAAAGCCAAAAGGTCAATTTAGCCAGGAAAAAAGCCTATGTGGTTATGTAGATCATCTTAAGTTTAGGGTCAGCTTACAGATACTTATGTTTTCTGCTATTTTTCACTTCAAAGGTGTTATAAGCCTTAGCTAGCACATATGTACTGTGCATCTGCTCTGATCACTTTCCTCATTCCTGGTGGTTATCTGAATAAAGAGCAAACGAACAGATTCCTGCAATCAGAAAGGAGCCTCAACACACAGACATCTGCCCACATCCCCCTCAGTGCTCCCAGGACCAGATTCACAAGCAAAAGCGAGCAGAGCTTTACCAGCATTTCCCCTTACACAGGTGGTAGCACTGATTTGGGCCCCCAGGAGCGCCACAAACAAGCAGCTCTGACAGGAGCCATTTGACAGAAGCCACTTTTTGATCCCAAGTTACATCAATGTGCTCAGTTATACCAACTTACCCATAGCTCAGAATTCATTACACAAACAGATACCACAATATCTCACCTCATTGTGAGTTCTTTCCCAACTTTTCAGCTGGGATCATCGCCAATCGCCTTCACTCCCCCCCTCCTCCATCCCCTGACATCAGGCAGTCAATACCTACAACCTAGTGCCTACAACTACATTTCTCTTATCAAACAGGCTCCTTCTGTCCGTGTGTTTTTTAGCCCTGATGCAGCCGGTCGCACTGGAAGCTCTCGGTGACCGGGGATAACGAAACGTGCCTAGCGACAAAAGAGCGGAGCTATCGCTGACTTAAAGCCCGAAGCAGAGGAATCCGCTCCGAACTGTGAGGATGCCCAGCTCAGCTCACAGTGCCACTCCACCGCTCACTATCTCCAAGCCACTTCTTTTTATCTCCTTTAAACCTGAGGCACAGCGCCCTCAAACGGTTCAGAAATGAAGGCTCCGGCTTTCTCAAGCATCTTTCTGAGCATCTAAATCTTCATTTCCCCGAGGAACACAAAGGCCGTCCCACACCGGATCCCCCCCAGCACACACACGGGGCATCCCCGGCGCTGTGAGGCCACCTGAGGCGGGAAACGCACCACAGAGGGTTCGTCCCCGGCCCGCCGCCCCCAGCCGCACCGCAGGGATCGCGGAGGAGAGCACGGGGCAGGCAGGTGACAAACCGTGCCCACCGACCTGCCCAATGGCGGGACAGCAGTCGGGACAGCCCTCAAGGCCATCGACAGCTCGGGGCTGACGGGGAGCCCCGCTGACCGGGATCCCTCAGCGCGGCCAACGGCTGAGGAGAAGCGCCCGCGCTGAGAGGAAAAGCGCCGCGGGGACAGCGGAGCTCGGCACGGCCCGGGGGGGCGGACGGGACGCGCAGGGCGCGGGAGCGGCACGCAGGAAAGCGGCGCCGAGGTGAGGGGCATCCGCGGGGATGGGACGGGGGGGCTCTAGAAGGGTCGGTGCCGACGGGAAACACCCTCGGGGTCAGCGGAGGGGCGGGGGGGGGAGAAGCGGCGGACGGGGAGCGCCGCGGGGCAGAGGTCCCTGAGAGCGGGGGCGGGGCGGGGAGGCAGTACCAGCCCAGCGCAGGTGCTGAGAGAGGCGAAGGAGTCGCTGCGGTTCAGCACGCGTCCCGTGTAGAAGCAGAGCCGCTCCGCCGGGGGCCGCCGCTCCTCCCCGCGTCGATGCTCCACCACGAAGTCCCGGGCGAGAAAGCGCAGGTCGCGGCGGAGGTGCACGTAGAGCTCGGTGCCGGCGGCGGGCAGGCGGAGCAGCAGGGCCTCTCCCGCCGCCGCCTCCCGCAGCAGCTCCCGACGGCGCCGGCCTCCGCCGCGGTCCCCTCTCCCGGCGGGCGGCAGCAGGTGGATCCTCTCCAGCGCCACTCGCTCCGGGATCACCACTTCCAGCTCCGCTCCGCCGGCTGCAGGCGAGAAGGAGACAGCGGAGGCTCAGCGCTCGCGGTCCGACGGGGCGGACGGTGCCCCGGACCTCCCAGCGCCGTTCTGCACGAGCCGGACTGCGGCTGCGATCCCCGCGGACTGCAAGTCGTGGAGCCAGCGGGAGGAATTTCTTCCCCCGTATATATGTACGCACGTTAGGATTGAGAAAGAACGCGCGGGGAAAAGAGGAATAAAGCAAACGCTCGAGCTACTTGTATCATTAAAATATATATATAGCTCAGACACAAGCATCGCGTTTCACCAACCCCAATAAAAATCTGCAGGGAGAAGGGGAAAAGCAGAGCGAGCCGGAGCCGCAGCCAAGGACAGTCAGCAGCTTTCCACATGAAACGTTACAGCAGCAGCGAGAGGACAGGAAAGGAAAACGCAGGAGCCTGGAGCGGTTCAGGCTGCAGAGCGGGACCGCGGCCACGCCGGGGGGATCCGCCGCGCGCCCCGCGCCTGCAGGCGGCCGCCCGGAGCGGGACCCCCATCGCGGCGGGCCGTCAGCGCCTCCGGGGATGCGAAGGAGAGAAGCGCTACCTGTGCCGACGTTCAGTCCCCAGAGCAGCAGGCAGGGAAACACGAGAGGCAGGAGGCAGCCGTCAAACATTTTATGGCGGCGGCGGGGCCCAGCGCGGAGCGGCGGAGCAGGAGCAGGAGGCGGCGGCGGCGCGGCCCGGAGTGAGCCCTGCCCGCCCTCGGAAAAAGTAATCGGCGCCGCCGACAGCCCCAGCGTGCTGGGCGCCCGGACACGCCCCCTCCGCGGCCCCGCGCGCTCATTGGCTCGCGCCCCCCTCGGCGCCCCGCCCTCCGCCCGCCCATTGGCCGCGCGCTGAAGGCGCTGGGCGGTGCGGGGAAGGGTGCACGTGGGTGAGGGCGGCCGGAGGGGGGCGCACTCTCCTGCCCCGGCCCGACGGGGCGACGCAGCGGAGCGTACAGCCGCTGCATCCCGGGGATCCGTGGGAACGACTGCGACACCCGAGCGGGGCGTGGAACAGCTGACAGAGCACGGCGGAGTGGAGAGTGCTGCCGCGCTGTCCACATGGCCCATCATTCGCTGCCGACAGAAGCTTGATGCTGCTGGGCAGCTGCTCTCTTGATTCATTCATTTTCTACAGCCTTTCCCACCGCCAGTCCTGATCCCTTCTTTATTTCTCAAAAGACCAGGAAATAAAAAGTGAGATGGGAATACGTGAGCACACAAAGGTGTTAGGTAATCTTAGAACAGAATATAGGAATGTTAAGGTTGGAAAAGACCTCTAAGATCCACCTACCACCAATAGTGCTCAATAAACCATGTCCCTAAACACATTTCCATTTGGTGGGCTCTGAATCAGTTTTTGTGCTCCCAGCATGGCTGAGTTACGGCAGTTTCATCCCTGTGAGGACAAACAGCTTTGGGGTGGTGCTAAGAAAGCTGTTAGAAACTAGAAAAAGGGCTGGGGAGAAGCTCAGCAGACAACTGCAATAGTGCAAAGTGAAGGGGAGAACAAGGAAACGGTGAGTTAGAAAGATCTGGACTGTATAGTCAGCTAAGATATAACTCAAGATATTTCACCAAACACGGCCTTCTTCCACTCACCAGCTGAGAACCAGACTGCAGTCAGGCAAACAGAAAGAGGAAACAAAGTAGAAGCCATCACACATGCTTGGCCTCCTTCACTGAGCCAGATCTGCCCCTTCCCAACTCAGACAAGTCCCTATCAGCCTTACAGCCTTACGACCAGGACCTAATTTGCATAGGTCTACATACTTCAGGCTGACTGTAATGCAATGGAAAGTGCAGCAATAACAGCAGAGTAACAAGGACCTAAGCTGAAGCAAGTAAGGAGCTGCTCAAACATGACAGCCGTAGGTGCAAAAACAAAGGAAAGAAGTTGCTTACTTTCAGAAGGCCTCAGTTAAGCAGGGATCATCAGCAAGATCCCCTTACCTCCACTGCCAACACTTAAATGAAGTCTGGGATGGAGTGAATCCACTCATATGCATTGCATACACCTGGGTGGGCCCTGCCTTCCCACCAGCTGCTCAATCACTGTTTCAAGCCATGTCTTGGCATTTCTGCTATGCTCACAAAAGTTACCGGTCTGAACTGACAGCCCCTTCCTTGACTTTTATCTTTTCATGTTCTGTGAAAAAGGTTTTGTTTTCTAGTTCTGCTCAGGATGTCTTTCTCACATTGCCTTGCAGTAGAAGTGACCGCAGCATATAAATCATATTACCAGGTACTTCGCTATTTGCAGTGTCCAAAAGACAGGTAAGTCAACACCATTTTTTCTCTTCCAGGCGCTGTGGCAGCTCTAGGCAAAAGGAATCATAAGAAAACTCATCTTGCCAGCACAGCAGCGCTGGGAGGACATTGCCTGTGGTCAGCAGTAAGAGTGAAACTGAGTACCTACAGCCAGTTCCCAGCAGACCAAATCTGAGCAAAGCCATGTCTATAATTCACTTTCTTAATGTGAGACCAGGTGAGATTTAATAGCTCTGTGTTTTCCTGACTCTTTTAAAACGCAGTCTATGCTCTAGCATGATATTAGTTGCCAAAGCAAAAGGACTGGCTCAGAATCCATCCAAATGAGAGAAAAATGCCATTTGAGACCGCCTTGCTACATGCCAATAATGTAACATAACATTAAAGCCTCAGAAACTGAGTTTCTCTCCTGAACCAACAACTTCAGTGCCTCCCTACGAGGCTAGAGCCCATGCTGGCACAGCAGTTAGGGGCAGCAACTTCCTCTCATATCTTCCACTCGTGGCTGTTCTCCACTCCTGAGAACCAAGAGGCAATCTGATTTGTGAGCTGCCAAACCTGGCCTGAGCCCCAAACAGCCACATTTGAATGCAGACCACCAGCTGCCTTCATTTGCTAAGGGACCGAATTCAGTGCCATGTCTTTTCCCTCGAAAAGGTTTGAGTAAGGGGTCATAGATTTGCTGAAGCATTCAGTAGATTCTTTCTCCCACCTTCCAAACTCCTCGGCCAAAATAATAATGCAGAGAAAGAATTAATTTAATAGCGTGGGGGAAGAGGGTCACTAATAAAAAGTAGTTTGTAACACACTGCACAAAAGGACTGAGTGGCTGAGCTGGCCAGCACAGACAACATTGGTGTAGATCTGTCTTAACAGAGCATCACAAGATGCAGAGCCTCTGGGCAGGGGTCCATAGGGCTGCAACAGGTGCAATATCACAGGCAGGTCTTGGTGTTGGCAAAGGCTGAAACCAGGAGAGAGGGACAAATCCCTGCAAAGGTACCCAGGCAACAAAAGAGGAAACTGCCTTAGGAGCAGCAGTGGGTTTATTGAATTCAAACCTCAAAGCCCCACTGAGACGCGGACCTTCTTTATTAATTTAAGACCAAGGCTTCTCAGAAATGTCTTGAAATCGTTCTTGATAACAATAATGCACGTGGTGGGAGGCAGCTGCAGTCCTGCTGAAATGGCTGCATTCCTTCTCTGTCCCCAAACCCTTCTGTGGGGAGAATCCCTCTCCTTTCAACATCAGAGAGTGGACTTGGCCCCACAGTTTCTAGGAAACAAACTCTGTCCCCTCTAAAGCCAATGTTTTATTTTTTCTGCAATTTTAAATGTATTCCAAGGAAGCCAAGTTTCATGGCCATTATTGCAGAGTTAATAACCCTTTAGAGAATGCAGACATGTGTTATATACATCTTCCTGAGCAGTCATTTGGCTCACTGCCTGGAAAATGCCAGCATGTGAAGGGTTAATTTGGCTGTTATTCAGCCTTCTCTCCAGGCACCCCTCTCTAAACCTGGTCCTGAGGGGCAATGATGGTCTTGCAGGCCATGCTTTCCTGCTCAGTATGCTCTGATGACTTCCCCACTCTCCCTACAGCTCCTCACCTTGCTGAGGTGATTTCCTTCTCAGCTGCACCTGCTCTATTGTTGCAGAGTCTGCCCAGGCTGATCAGAGACAGGCTTCACGAGTGCAGCTATTCTTTATGTCAATGCCCTCCAGATAAAAGAAGAGTTTAACAACAATTATTTTATCACCTAAAACAATCAATCACATAAATAAATACAAGTAGCATTATGGTTCATGTAAAAAAAAAAATAGGTTTCCTACAGATCAGTTTTTCACAGTCAGCCAAAGGCTTCATCAACGTTTCTTCCCTGCACAGAGGGAGTTTAATGGTGCGCTCCCTCATCTGGATTCTCTGCTGTGTAAAATTACTCAGGTAGTCCTCAGCAGCTCTTATAAGGACTCTCCTTCCGCTGCGTGAATTCTCTCTGGGACTCGTCTACCAGTTCCAGTTGAAAGTGACAGCCCATTCCTGAGCTCCTGGGGGTAAGGAGCAGAAAGAAGTGACTGACAGACGACCAGGGACAGAGCTGAGCCTCTGAAACTTGTGTACATTCAGGAGAATACAGTCTGCTTCACTTAAGGTAAATCTGTGACAGCAGTCCTGGCCCTTTCTTTCTTCTAGCTTGGAGCCTGAGAAAGATACACAGTCTGGCAAAGGTTCCCTTTAGTCAGAGAGAGTTTGCTTTTGTTGATGTACACCTGTCTCAAACAGCAAGTACAGCACTGGTGCCACTACTGCCTGCAAAAGACCTCAAAGACCTCCTGCAACATCTCGTTGCCTTGGTTCAGATATTTGGAGGGATCAGGGCACAACATTGTCAGGAACAGAAAATTACATTGCTCATGTGCTGTTGTGGGTGAGAAAAGGCAGGGAAAAAAAAGTTCTCCCAATCAAGTAACACACCTGCGGGACGCTGGAAAATGTCTCCCTCCAGGGCAGGAACCACTTTATGTAAGGAGATTGGAAATGGAAGTGTACTACCACCTCCACACAGACCATGGCGGGACTTAGAAACACAGAGACAGGGCTTGTCCAGGGCCTGTTTGGTATCTGAGATCGGGTACAGATAGCCATCACCCAGGCAATTATAATCAGCCACACGTCACCCCCCAGGCATGCAGGAACAAATGGACAAAGGAAAGAGCTGTCGTTTTTTGAGCCTGACCCTAAAGTTCAGCAAGGCTTTTAATGGAGTCCAGTGTTGTCACCTCAGATGATGTTATCAGGAACATGGGAATAGCTGGCACTTTCTTTTGTTCGGTTTCATGGTTTGTTTGGGTTTTTTCCTCTCCAGGCCTTGGCTCCCACAATCACGACTTATTTAACTGTTATCACACTGTGTTTGACCCCATAACAAGCTCGGAAATGTGAGCTGCAAGAGGCCTACGGGCTCATTGGCTGGGAACAAACGAAGAGGATCCCAACAACAGGATTATTTTAAATAATCTTTTCTCCAAAACTTCTGTGATTTCTTCTGTGTGTGCACGTGTTTGTGTAGAGATGTTCTACTTGGAGCTGATAACAACAGGCACTTTCATGCAGATGCCATCTTCCTTCTTTTCCTGGTTGTCCCTCAGCTGGTTACATCCAAGGCCAGTGTCCTCCTTCTCAGACATTTCCCCTTCTGCCCAGCATCTGCCTTGGACACCAATTACCCCCCAGAACAAATATTTCATGTGAGGTTCTTTGTTCTCCACGTATCCCTTGCAGCAAGAGCAAGAAGCTGGAGGAGATTTGTAACTCAAGAAGGCAGTGCATGGTTTGGAAGAGAAATAGGGGTGATGCCAAGGGCTTAGTGCTGCCATCTGTGTGCACGCGTACAGGGACCTGCATGTGGTGGCCCAGAGCAACTGCGCAGAATTTAAAGTGGCTTCTTTCCCTCATGAAAGTACTAATAAGGGAAACCGTCAACTTAATACACTCTTAAATAATGTTTTCCTATTTCTTTAACACCTCTCCCTAGAGCGCTCTCTCCTCCTTTCACAGCGTCTTGGCCAATTACACTTACAAAGCAAACAGAAAACTCAATATCCCCATGGGCAGGGATTACCAGGAGTCAGGGGCTGTCAGCAAGTGCTGTGCTGGGGGCACCGAGGTGGGTCACAGGCAGGAGCCTTCTCTCCTCCAGCCACTACGGCACTTTCCCTCGCTCCCCTTTTGCAGCCCACCAGGGCCGCAGAGGAACATGGCAGGCTATGAGCCAGTGGGGTGTGCCAAGACAACCTCCTTCAAGCACGAACAATACTTGATGGCGGCACAGAGCTGAGGAAGGTCTGCTCCAAGGCCAAGTCCCACCATCCCCCCAGCCTAGGTTAGTAAATCACCTCTCCTCTCTTCTGGAATTGAAACAATCCCAAGCTGCTCTTGATATCTGTCATCTTCTTTTTCTATTTCATATTCAAGTTTCTCTCAGGGCCCCTCACATATATAAGCGGTGATGGGGCAAACAACGCACTTTTGTTACCTTTCCCTACTCGAACAAACCCACATTAGTGCAAGTTTTCTTAATTACCCCCATTTTGGGTGCAGAGCTGTAAACGAGCATCCCTGTAACACCGCTCTCAGAAGCAGTGCAGAGTTCACAGCCTAAAACCTCCAGCAGCCTGGAGCTAAGCCTTAAGAACAAAACTGGCAGTACAGTTTTGCTTGTGTTCCTCCAGACTTGACTCTGCTGCAGTTCCCCACTCTGGACAAGTCAGCCCCTGTGCTCCCTTTCCATCACCCTCAAACACATCAGCAAATTCCCCAGCACTGTCCCAGAAGGACGAGCACTGACAGGGAGGGATCTGTAGACAGTCCTGGCCAGGCAGCCTCCAGCATGCCATCTCACAGCCTCCAGCATGCCATCTCACAGCCTTCAGTAAGTGTTCCACAGCCTGGAGATGCAAACTGTGGCTATTCATCAGCTATCGCCAAGGATTTATTTGTTGTCTATCTAAGGGGTCACTTTAAGCATCTACTAGGGAAAAGTCCTATGTTTCGGGCTCCTAAGCTGACCAGAAGCAACAGAAACACCTTTATTCTAATGAGACAAAGGAGCAGGGCAGGCTTGAGGTGCTGTGACCATTCCAGTGCCAGCAAGAGCTCTCTTTTTATACACAGAAAGCAAGGAAACCTGACTGCCAGGTCAGCAAAGTCTGCTCGAGTCTCTCAGGTAAGAACTAGTCAGTGTGAGGGAGCAACCCTTCTGCAGACTGAGACACATCATGATTTTTAATCAGCAAGTACCAATACCTCATCTCAGACCGCTTCTGGCCAAAATTGTTATCACTTGCAAAGTCACGGAGTGAAGCAAGAACAAAATCAAGATCCTTCTCCAATGTCAGAGCCTCTCTGCCAGCAGAACTGACAAACAACTTCAGCTTGGTTGCAAGTATTTACTCATAAAGGCAAAAGAATTTGGAAGCTCACCAGGACAATAGTAGCCGGACTCCTATAGGACCGAGAGGAGAAGTGTTCTGGTCAAGCTGGTGGCAATTAGGAATCCTAGCGCCATCTGTGAGCTGCGATGGAAAAGACTGCAAGCAGCTGCGTCCCAACCTGGCAAACCTCCATAGGCAGCACGCACTGAGCAGGCAACCCTGACACTTCGGCCTCTGCTGGGACAAAGTGAAACCCAGCTACCTCCTAGCGCTGATGGAGAAACCCGGGGAAGAGATGGGGTCAGATGGGAACCAGAGAGGCTGCCATCTCTGATGTGCTTGAGCACAACCACACACAGAGAGACCTTAGGAAAATGCTTCATTGCCATCAAAACAAATCAGCTCCCAGCTCTCTATGCAGCTGTAGTTGAACACAGCCGAACCACAAAGGTTGTGCTGAAAAGGATTAAAGATGATTGTTTATACCAACAGATCCCGTTTTCCTACTGACAAGTTGAGGCAAGTGTGGCTGCACACAAGCTGTTTGCTCGTCATTTCAGCCAGGGCTCAGCACAGCTGTGGAGCCACTAGGTTCTTTATCACACCTGCTATTGAGCCCTAGCCCTGAGTTTTCTCCTAGCAGTGGAGGAAAACTTCTACAACAGTGGTAAAGGAGGAGATGCGGCCCCTGAAATGTACTCTGATAATAGAGCTTGGGGGAGAACTCCCATAGCTCTTAGATTTTGGTCTGACTTGTTGTTTCTCTTTGCTCTATATTTAATAAAAAGCACAATTTCAGTTCAGCATTTGACACTATTCAGTGACTACTTCAACCCGGGGTGACACATTCCTTATTTACATTAACAAGTCTGGGACCAGCTTCCTACAGGCAGCACTTTCCAGCAGTGCTTCCTGACAGTGCACGGTGGTGGTTCTGGAAGCGTTTTAAGGTACCACAAAACTGAACGTTCACTCCATGTTTCTGTACATCATATTTGTCAGAGCGATACAGCTCCCATTCACTCAGCAGCCCGTCACATACCTTGTCTTTTCCACAGGCAGCAGCCAAGCAGTTTGTCCTTCTGCCCTTATAAAAGTTGGTGGTGGGCAGGTTTACCTCACAGAAAGCCACTTCGAGGCATTCCCACATCCTTAACTTGCTCTGACTCCATTGGATTTAAGGAACACGACACATCACAGTTCCTCAGTCTCCATCTTCTTTTGTTTGAAAGGTGCCATCCCACCACTCTCTGCCTTGCACACACCAAACCCGATCCAAATCCTTCTACCTTTAGACCTTTACTTTGATGTTAGCAAGGAAGATCCTTTATATACTTGCGGCAGACCACCTGCCTCCTGAGATGGGATGTCAGAGTAACCCTCATCACCTGGGAGTTTTATCAGCCTTACGTGCATTGCAGATATTAAGGATCCAGGTGAGGCTGGGCCTTCTGCAAGCCCCGTGGCTTCTGTGTGGGCAGCTGTAAGCTCTGTGGCTTGACGAATTAGTAGTTTAAATAAACAGTACAAAAAAGTACAAGCAGCAAAACAGAGATGATTAAAAATCCTCCCTCCCCACTCCCAGGTTCAGCTCTGGTGCCAGGGAAGTCAGCAGGATTGCTATGCTTAGAGTACAGGTCAAAGCTGTACTGGTGACAGCCACGTGGATGCCGGTCCTCAGGCACCAGCTCACCAGTCCTCCCTACTGGCATCAGTTACTTTCAGTAAACTTAGTGATGCTTGTTTACTAGTGACGTACCAGGCACTTGTTTCGCAGTGTGAGACTGACCGAGTAGAAACTGTCAGCTGCAAACAACATTCCTGCAATCCGATCTTTAATAAAATCTTCGTTGTTTCAATAGCAAAAAGACAGACCAACACGCTACGTGGGGCCCGTGTCTGAGCAGGGAGCAGTGTCCTGCTATTGCCACCTCGTGGGCTTTTGCAGCAATAACCAGGTAACCTTACACGTTTCCAGTGGTAGATGACTCAGTGTTGCTTTCTCAACCCTAAGTGCAGCCTGCAGGGACCAGCTGTGCTGCTCTGGGATTTTTGAGCCAGGACTCAGCTCAGCCCTGGTGAGACGGTGAACGCTGCAGTAGGACAGGGGGCAGATTGCTTGCAGAAAGTGAAGCTCCTGGCTGAAAGGCGCTGCTTTTCCAGGGATGCCTTTCAAGATGTACGTGCCTGGTTTGGGCAAAGGCAGAGCTGTGTTCAGGTGAGCATCGTGCAGACGGGAGGTTTTACTTCCTGGAGACAGTTTTACTCTGGGCTACAAAAGGGGAGATACTGAGATCATGCCCTACTCCTGGTGGCTGGAGAATGCAGCTGTTGCTGTATGGCAATGACATGCTGCCATTATCCTTTCATTCAGTCCTTAGAAGTCTGGATCCTTTTCTCATCTGTTTCATGGTGAAAGGCTCCTGTAAACTTCAGAGGGAATTTAGTAATCTATTTCCCTGCTCAATTTTAACTTAGTTTTAAACCAGGTTCTTTTGTGTTAGGAGAAATATGGACTTTCAGCCACCTGAACCAACTGTGTGGGAGCTGCTTCTTCCCACCCCAGCTCAAAGCACAGTAATTTTCTATGGCCACAGGGACATGTTTCTTGTGCTTCACAGTCAATGCAAATAGGGCTTATCCTTGTTATTCCGCTTAATGTTTCTGACTTTGAAATGATTATGGGGTCTCCTGAATCCTTTATGGGGTAGCAAAACTCCAGAAGAACAGGATCGTTTCCAGCTGAGTAAATAGAAGATATTTGCATAAATCTTCAGACCATTGGAATATCAACAGCATTTTCCTACATGGATTGTTATGACTTTGTATTTGCAGAATCATATGTTGAAGCTTAGACTTGCGCTTCAACCTTATCTTCTGCTAAGCTGGAGACCTGAAGTAATCCTACAGAGGATGCTTCAATTAAATAAACTCTCAGAGCCCTGCTAGAAGCTCTCTGTAGTCAGCCAAGGTGAAGATTACATTACTTTGATCCCCTCCGTTTCCTTGACTGGGAACTCTATTCTCAGACAAGGGACTAATGTCGGGGCTTTTACCTTCTTTCTGTTGCTTATGATCTTAATGTGGAGGACAGGATGGAAAGTGAGACTGTTGGCTTTACACTGCTTCTACTACAAGGTCGGAGCAAAGATGTGTAGAAAAACCTCTGCAGGCCGTGCATGAAACCAAAAACCTGCAAGTTGCAAGCAGGATGGCAAACTCAAGATGGACAATGGGTATCCAAAGAAATGCTCTAAGTTCCTCACCCAAGGTATGCCCAAATCCTGCAGCACAAAGCATGGGCAATAGGTAGGTTTTGCTATCTTCATAAATAGAAATCACTCCCTCAGAGGAAATAAAGATGTCCCACCTGGCCTCTGTCAAGTCAGAGGTGTTTATCTTCTGGCTGCTGGGTCCTCACCTTGGGCAGCCAAATCTCAAACCCTACAGGCAAGAAACAAAAGCTTGACTCATATAACAGAGAGAGAGAGCAGGAGGGAGCCCATAAAACTTACTGCAAAATGAGAACAGACACCTTCAGTAATATTGAACATGACCAAGCAAATCAGCTCAGAGACGCATACTTGGCTCATTTGCTGCTCCACACTGAAAGGCTCCCCAGCTCTTGGGTAGCTATCAGCCATCAAACCACCTCTCTTTGGCTTTTTTACAGCCAGGCTATGTTCTTATCCTCAGCATGGACCTTCATTTCTGCCTGCTGGTTATCTGTTGTTCTTCTAGCCCACAGCTGGGGGAAGTGCCTGTGGAGATGGTGTTTTTCTTTCTAAATCAGCAAGATTATTTTTTTTTATTATTATTATTCTTCACAGTTTGCAAGTTGCTTGTAGCCAAAACTCACAGATCTCTGCTCAATTTGTTTTCTATCTACTTTGTTCTTCCTCATAATAAATAAATAAATAAATAAATAACTCAGATAAATAATAATACATCCAAAGTATTCTGCCACAGTTCATTATTTGGGCTGAAACACCTTCCATTATGTTTGTCTGCAAAGAGAGGCGAGTCAGAACCTCTGATCTTTCCAACTAGGGAGACAGAAATGGCAAGAACAAGAAATATGGAACAGCTCTTCCGCTGCCACTAATCATCTGAGCTTTCAGTAGAGCTTTCCTGCTTGTTTCAGGTTAAGATCCATGCCGGAGTTATCTGAAATGTGCTTCAGATCAGGCATTTGGGCAGCGGTCCCACTGCAGCCGAGCTTAGAGATAACACCTCAGACTATGTATGAACATAAGCAGTCCCAGAGGAAAAAAAATTCTGGTCATATCCGTATTTATCTCCGTGTTTCTCAAACACACATAAATTCAAAATCAGTCCCACTGTGCACAACAAGAAAATGAGTAACAATATAAAAATGCTGGCACTGTAGAGAGAGTAGAGGAGCTTCTACTGCACATGAGATCGCTGACAAGTACGTTAGTTGAAGTATAAATCTTGAATGATAACGATGATGGAGCCATTAGATTTGCTTCCCCTCCATTTATGAACTGTCCAAAAAAAGAATTCTCAAATTTACCTGTAACTAAAGATGTCTCTATCTGTGCTATAAGAGTTAAGGTGCTTGCCCAATTTACCCTGTAGGAAGGAAGCTTGACTTGCTGTATATCCTGTACAGTAAACAAGCAGAGAAACAGCATAGTAAGAACTGACAGGAATCCCAAAACAAAATTCAGAGGAATTAAATGGAACAGAGGTGTTTCAGCTATTTCTGATAGGGTAGGACTTCATTTTCTAGTCTATAATTCTATCATAAATATTTTGGCATGCCCAAAGTGACATGGCAAACCCAAACACGTGGCGTAAGGCATTAAACCAGGACTCACTGTGAAATGACGAGAACGATGTGTCAGTCTTTATGCTCTCCTGTTGCTGTGCATCACCTCCCATCATTCTGCACTTGCCTATTGAGGCAGTAATGTTTTCAAAGGACGTTAAGGGCATTGGATAGATTATAAATCTTGAAGCATCAAGGCATTCATTTCTCTAGTTGGTTGGTGTGAGCTGTTTTCCATTATCTCAGCTTCTTGTTTCTGAGTTTCTATCAGCAAACGGCAGAAAATTACACCCATGTAATTTCAGGAACAAATCTGATGTTAACACAGGAGTTGGCTGCCCAACTGTGATGAACTGCTCCCATTTCTGTATTTATCTCCAGTACCTGGTGCTTTATGCTAACAGTTTGCTTGGCCATGAGATTAACTCCCTGGGATGGTTTTCCATGACCTTCCTGCTTCCTGTCCCCCCTGGATGCAATGCCATGTTGTTTCTTGGTTGTTTACTGCACTCACAATCTTTGCCTTCCGGACATTATTTGCTTTCGTATTCTTCTCACTCAAAACATGACTCAGCATTTCAGGTTTGAAGGTATTTATCTGCCTTTTACTCCCCCTGTAAAACCCTAATTTCAAATAGGTTTAAAATAAACATAATTACGTTACATGTCTGCAATCCAAAATTTTACCTAGGCTTAAACTCCAGTAGAGCTAATTGGCTTCAGTGGGAGACTTGTCCGAGTAAGAAGGGCAAGATTTGGCCTCAAAGAGACGATAAATTCCAGCTTAACATTCAGTAGTTGTTCAGAGGCTCCTGTGACAGCACCATTCTTCGTGCTTCCTTCCCTGAATTCCATTCCTATTCATAGTAGGAAAGCTTTCTGGCATCAAAATCAAATGATAATACCCTGGCCACCTCCCAAAATCCCGTTGTGTCTTGTGGAAAGCATCGTTGTCTCCTCTGCTTTTAAAGGGAGTGTAAATCCTCCAGGACATTGGATTTCTACTTTTATTTATTTATTTATTTTAGTTTTTGTTAGGAAAGGCCATTTCTTTCCATGTAGGCCATAAACAGGTCCTGATAAGCAGCTGTGACCCTGCCAAACCTACTGGTTGCCTTAGATGATGTAATAAGTACTTAGGCTTCCAATAAGTTCACACTGCAGTATTTAAGGTATTCTCTACAGCTGTGTAAGGAAAAATACTGCAATACAACAACTACTGAGGGGACTCTGCCTGCCCACATGAGCAGCACTACTTATCTACAAGCCCTGGCACAGGAATCCCCCCCCACCACTGCCCATCTCCCATCCTCAGAAGCCATAGGCTATACTCCTTCCTTGCTGTAGTTGCCTTTGTGGTAATGGGGAGTACATTGTCCAAAATGTAAGTAAAAAATTAAACACAGCCTAATTCAGCACCTCAGGAGACATTTTCAAGCCACAAGCCTCTCTAACAAAGCACTCCTGCAGTTTCTTGCAACCGGTCAGAAAGAAGCTTTTATTCTTCATATCTGAGGTCCCAAACACTTCCAATTCTCACAAATGCTTCAGATGCTGAATTATATCCCTGTTTTCTCAAGATCTCCTTGGCAAAGAAGTCGCTCATATTGTGCTTCCTGTAGGTCACCAAGTTCCCGCTGAGCAGCCTTAAGGGAAAGGAGCTTTCCAAACTGATAGCCCTGCACTGTTTTAGCTGTGGTTCCCTGGTCTCTCAAACTACTGGATTTAGTTCATCAGATGATCTCAGCTACAGCAGAACCACAAGGAGAGCGTCTCACCTTTAAAACCTGTGACAAATCAATTAGGATTTGGTAAGCAAAATGCATCTGGAAATGAGACGGGTACCACTGTTTAAAGGAGCATGTGGGTCCTGTAAAATCTCTTAGTCCAGTATGTGAACTACATACAGCGCACTGCAGAGATAAGCCACACTTAGACAGTAAAGCAAACTCTTCAGAAGCAAATCACTTGAATTCCTCCACATTAGCTTCCATCAGCCTCCAGAAAACAAGATCAAACTCATAGAAAATAGCCACTTTAATGAGATTTTAAACGGAAAAGTAAAGACTACAATGCTGGTCAACCTACACCGCTCATTTTTTCCCCGCATTGAGTAATTCTGTCTCCTGATGGAGTTCACGCCAGGTGCCTCCCATGAAACACCCAGGAATGAAACTGCTTGATGAAATTGATGATCAGATTGAAAAACAGTCAAAATCAATGGGACGCTAAATGATCTGATACTTCCACCTTGTGAGAGTGGAGCAGTCCGTGTCCAAGCACCTTTCCAAATGCTAAACAATGATTCAGAATGTGGGTCATTAAAACATTTTGTCACGTTATGCAGTCTTCCCCTCCCTGTATACTGGGCTTTTTTCTGGGCCCAGTAGCCAACAATGAATCAATCACAGTCTCTCAGAACCATTTTGACTTAGGTTTGATCCCACCCGTTGGGTTAAAAACAGAGCAGAAACCACTGCAGGAGGTGAGGCAGGAGGGGGCTAGTGGTGACTGCTGTTAAGGAGATGTTTGCCTGACCCACAGCCATTCTTACTGCCATTCTTTGTAGATTCCTCTTCATTATCTGTAACAGAATCTTCTTCCTCTTCATCACTCCGGTCATCTTTCAAGTCCTGTGGAGAAGAAAGCACCGTGAGCATATTCTACACTTGCAGTATTTACTGTCATATAAGTTGCAGTACGGAGCTTTCAGAAAGGCTTGTGTGTACCACAGTAGTAAGTTACTTCTTTTTAATATGAACTGTGTGTCTGGATCTTTACAATGACTTTGCAAAAGCAGCCAGGTAGCTTCATGAGTCTGTAGCTCCCATTTGTAATTGCAAACTGAAGAGATGGTGCAGAGGAGTTTCACAAAATGAGACATTCTGCCTTCTTGGAAATTCTCCATCATCCTTTGAAGACAAAACTCCTCCATTTCTTCAGAAAATAATGTGTGAGTGAAAACAAATGAGCGGCAGTTCTAAACATGAGAATAGCAGAATTGCCCCCGCAGGCCGCCTCCCAAGAAGATGGAGGATGACACTCGAGGACAGGCCAGATAACACCAATTTAATCTTGCAGAACCTAATGTTCTTCTGACAAAATTACCTCTGTGGGCCTGGCCCAGCCATTTGACCTCTCCCCGCTTGCTTTTGCTTTCCCTTGTAAAGCATTACTAGTAATCCCTGGGTGCTGTGGGATTAATTAACAACTGTGACGTGCGGGGAAGATGAAAAGAGTATTGTATAAAAGCTAAATATGATGAATAATCTCACTCAAACACAGTAGTTCAGAGGCTGCCTGCTTCTGACAGGTGTAAACTAAACAGCGACTGGTTGTGCCAGCATCTCCTGGTATTAACGTCACCCAGAGAAACTTACTGACCCTAAAATGCTGCATATATCATACCAATATTTGTAAAGGGAAAGCCACGTCTCTATACAGCTTTGGACACATATATACATCTTCGACATGTCAACCTGCTAAGGGAATTGCCAGGGAGGAGAGGATGGTGACCAACAATTTAAGCATTAACAGCAGGGTATTTTGTGTGTTAATGGAAATTCCCAAAGTTTAACAGCCAGCTATTGGTGTCAACATCCATACACTGAGGACTGCAGGTCTCGTGGTGCCTTTATTTGATGCATGGGTTTTGGCCTGCAGGGCTGGCTGCTAAGGGAAGATCCAAGGCTCTTCTTCAGCACAGAAGAAGCTGCCTCTAAGAGCCACGTGCTGGATCTGACGGGTATGTACATCAGCTCTTGCACAGTCTGAAGGCTGCCTGTACAGCTACACTGAGGATCACTCCTCCATGAATAAATTTATTTTCCTTGCCATCCATCAGGATCTCAACCTCTAACAGGCTCAGACTGTGAGCTCTTCCTGCTCCTGGAGCAATGCATCAAGGTCAGAGATGAGATGCAGAAAGGAGAAAGCAGTGTTGCCCCTCTATCTGCTCTCTGAACGAACCAGCAGTTTCACTGAGCCTGCCGGTCTGGAGGTCTTTTTTAAGCACCAGATTCATACAGAGAAAATAAATGACAGCTCAGTAATAACTCATCCCACTGCAATCTCATAACCCTTTATATATTACATTTTTAGTAAAACATATAGGACTGGAAAGAAAATTAAAGCTTAAACTGTCTCATCAGAAACTATAAACCTCCTGGAGCTTTTCTTTTGCCTTTTCTCTAACAACATACAAAGGGTATCAAAACAAACAAATCTTATTGTAAATACTGTAAAATAAACTTGGCATGCCATCAGTTAGAGAAAAGGAAAGACAGTCTTTCTCACACAGACAATTTATGAGGTTCTGCCTCTTTCAGATCACCTCTGTTACTCCTGCTGGTTATGTTTTGTATTCAGAGTTAAAGACAAATGCTCGGGGTGGGGGAAGTTACTTTTTTGCCATCAGAAACATTTCAGTTAAAAGTGCAAACCAAAGCAGAGCACACGGGGATGTAGCATCTGCTGGACTCCCTGCAAGTGCTCTCATCTCCTTGAGCACCGTCCAGCTGCGGCAGAAAACACACGGAACGACAAGGGGAGGAGTGCTTTTGTGCTGTTCGCAAGTGCACTTGGAGTCAATAACGTTCTTGATTTCGTAGCTCATTTTGAGCACCTTGTTGTGACCCACAGAAGTCGATGGAACTCAAGCATATGCTTAAGAACAACTGGCAATCTGCTTTACCTCGAGTGATATTTATTACACTTCGGATGGTTTGAGGTAACAAACAAAATGGATGCGTATGTTTCATGCTCTGGATGACTAAGCAATTTAATTTTTCTAAATGGATGAATGGTTTCAAGGTTTATGAGAAGCAACACTAATGCTATAAAGTCTGCAAGAGAGCCATTTGTAGTGAAGCCAAAGCCGCAAACTTTTATAATCTTTTTCCCTTTTGTTTAACCCTTCCACCTGCTGCTCAGTCTGCCTCTTTTAGTTAAATGAACCATACACGCTAAGGTAGTTTTGGCTTCTTGCATTTCACTACTGTTAGAACGTGCATCATTCGAGTCACTAGCACTGCGTCTTATTATACAGATGGGAAAGGACCTTCCAAGAGGATTCACCAATGAAAAAGGCTTCTTGAAATCAAGAGAGAGGCAAGCTTGAAAGGCTATTTCCCAGCCTCTGGTAGGCAGAAGAGCATTGTGTGTAAGCAGTCACTGGAACGACACGCTCCAAAACAGACATACCCACTGAAGCATCATGGAGGAAAAGAATCTGGGTAACCTTGCATGCTTTCAAGGCACATTCAGACCTGAGCAGAGGAGGTTTCTGCAGGCAAGTTCAGCTACTACATTTTTTTCCATCCAGCTTTCAACGTGGCTCCTCCCTGACAAAGGCACAAACCTTTTGGAGGCCTGCAGTAGCTTAATTTGGCAATATGAAGGCAATAGCGGAGCCTCTGCTTTATGGATTCATGGTGTCAGTTTGGGAGTACCATGGGGGTAATGTCTGTTCATCTCCTTGTTCAGCGAAACATCTGAACAGGAGAGAAGGATGATAAAGGCTTGCTGGGCCATACCGCAGGCACAAGTGGGCACGGACATGCTTCCAACCTGGACTGGCTACAGCTAAAGCCATCAGCAATCACATATCCCTTCGTACCTTTTGACAAACTCTCTAAGCTACATCAATCTCAGCACATTAAGATCTGCAACCAAACAAAAGTCAGCTCAGAGTGAAAACTTAACCCCTGCAATACGTGTGTACCTGGACAGACACATTCTTTAAAATACTTACAAGTAAATAACTGGCAGTGGCTAAATCCTGAGCCTTTTACTCAATCATTTGCTTCTTGATGCAGAAAATCCTGTATGTGAATAGCACGTAAATCACAACACGAATGCCAGCTTCTGCCCTTACTGCACCACCCAGCAGCCAGATCAGCCCCAGGCCAATGTACCGCACAGAGGCAGAGACCTCCCTAAGGTCCAGCAGCTGCCTTGCCTTGAACTCATCCACACTGCTGCAACTGCACCTGTTTGAGTGCACCACTTTTTCACTCCATCAGCACAACCCCAGCTGACTCAGTGCAGCACAGCTTACATCCATCCCTTCTGCAGCTATCAGACCTCACCCTGTAATGCAGGCTGCCAGTCAGCTCGCTGGAAATCGACCTAAAGAACGGCCCTGCACCTGAGATAAGTTAGGTCATATCCCTACACACACACCTGCTAATGTGATTAACATGTGCCAAGCCAGACACCTTTCTTCCTTTTTACTGTTCAAATACAGATCACAGCAGCGCGGTTCTGATAATCACCAAACCCACAAGCAGCCTGTCAGATCTCGTAAACAGCAGGAAGGGTCTCTCTCATGGAGGCGGCAGGGCTGCAGGAAATACACTTGGGCCTTTCAGGTTAAGCCTAATTTACTTCCACATGCAGCTAACTGGATTTCCTTCTGCCAGATACAGACATATAAAAAGCAATTCACAGCTGACCCTGGGGTCGTTATGTTCTCTGATTCAGTCCAATTCAGATTTGTGGATTTTCAAATACTTTTTTCTTTCAGTGAAAATTTCCCAGTTCTTAAATGTATGCTTTGTTAAAATCAGAGCGTCCGAAATTTCATACCTTAAGAATATTTGCACTTCAGCATCTACAACCGCACTGCCTACATCTTGACTTTTCAGCATCAAGACAATAAATTCCACAGCACCTGCACACAGGAGAACAGCTTGCAGTACGAAGATGAAAGCTATCAGCGAGGTCAGCAACCACTGGCTCAAATCAAAGAGATCATAAACAAGAGAGATAATAAAAAGTGAGTCCAAATAGATGGAAGGGGGCTACTTTTCTAACAGATAATTCTATAAAGTTGATGAATCTCTGAGATCAACATATTTAATTTGACTTCAGCTGACATGAGACTTAATGAACCTTTACGGTCCTGTGGAGACTAAGCAATATGCATTTGGATTCATGCAAACTGCCCTAAATTTCCAGCCTGGAAGACTTTCTTGGCAAATATATTTCCCTTTTCAGCTTATACACACCAGGCAACATAAATAATGCTGATCTTCAGTGGAAGATGCGCTGTTGGACTCTGCTTTCTGCAGTTTGGTGATGAAGACGCAGAATCCCTGGATTAATTGCCCTGGACATTTCACGGGCAAAACTCGTCTTATTGAATCTCTCTTGTTTATGGAGCTCTCTCTCCCCAGGTTTTCCACTTTGAGCTTTCAGAGGGAACTCAAAGATGTGTGAAAAACAAACTAATTTCACACATATTGAAAAGAGCAGCCTCATAAAACTAGAGGTTACTGTTAGAGAGCTCGCCCAGGACTGTGACAGAAGGAGTAAATTGAACTTGAAAAATGTCACTTGTCACTCAGCGAACCACACCTGTACCTGGAGCTGTAACACCTCAGCTGTTCAGAAGAAAGAAATCACTGCGTACAGTTCATCAGATACTCCGTGGTTTCAATAAAGCCTGCTGGCTGTGTTACTGAAATCCACCAACTAAACCTTGCACTCAAGTGTATGTGACTTTACGATAATGTCAAAAGCCCAGGAGGTACCGAGTGAGTCATAATGTCCCACTGCTTCTTGAATTATTCCAATTTTAAATCCACAGTTGGCAAAGAAACAAAGAACAACATAATAGGCATTTGATGCTGTTCTGTACAGTGAACTTTTTTTTACCCTAGCACAGAACTTGCATTAAGCCAAGGAGTTCAGTGTTCTGAACCTTTATCGGAACATGCACTTTCACTCCTTACAAATGTTTCCTTGGCTGCAAGGCAGACGATCAGACACTCGCACTGTCCTCGCTTAGCGAGGTGTGATGCTGCACTTAAGACCAATGCTCTGAAACAACACAGCTGCCGAAGAGCATTCTTACAGAGCCTCACAGCACGACGAAGCTAACCTGAAACTACAGAGAATGCGACTCTGAACGATGGCTCCTCTCTCCTACCCACTGCATCCATCGTGGCGCTCATTTCTCTTTTTGCTGTGAGGAGGCGCTCCATTCCTTGTGTGATGTACCTCAATGTTGGCACCACACTTAAAAACTACTAATCTGATTTTCAAGTCACAGACCTGACATGTAATGTCTTCTCCTTTTGCACTCACAGCAGTACGCACGATGCAGAAAATCACTGTAGTGCAATATTCCTAAGCACACTAATGTAGGTCTGGATGTAGAATTCTTCAAGCAGTACCTAATGAACAAAGTTTCTTACATAGCATTAGAAGTCCTGAGAGTTGCGTGCTCTAAAGTCACCTGGAGAAGGGCTCATTTCACTGGTGTTCAGCATTCTGAACACCAGAATGTCGGGTGTTGCTCAGTGCACCATCCAGGACCACACTGGTACCAACACACGGTGCATTGCACCTCTTTTCATTCACGTTTACAGTGGGACCCTTTAACTTGAGCAAGCATAGCTTTTATACAGCCAAAATTAGGCAGGACAAATCCCACCCCCGTATGCTTCAGATCCTCCTGTATCACCCCCTGATGAGAGTGGTACACTGATCAGGTATGTCGGTGTGTTTATCTGATGATCTGAACTCAGCTGCATGCTGTGCCTGCTCAATAGCCATTAGTTGTTCAAGAGTCAAGACTGCTCCTTCTAAGATTTCCTGCCTTCTTTGCAATAAGGATTCTTAAGGATTACGAAGCACTTCCAGGTCTACCTAGGGAAACATTTACTTTAAATCCAAGATATGGCAATTTCATTTCTAAATCGACACTAATCTATCCATTAACTAGCTTTATTTCAAGAGTACTTAGAAAAAATAAAAATGGATTCCGCAGATTGCAGTTCTATACACCCCTCTGAAGGTCTGAGAGTTATCCATCTAATAAGGAAACCTCTGCAACTTATATTAAAAATAGCAAACGAAGGCATAAAAAGCTCTGTAGAAGACCAAGGGTTTGTTCTGCAAATTGATTTTTGGCAACTGGAAAGATAAATACATATGCACGCTATTATACATATACAGTTTCAATATAGGAGCACTTACATAAAACTAGCAACAAATGGAACATTTCATAAACATTCTCTAAAGTTAAAAGATATGAGCAGTTAACAAGAGATGCCAGAAAGGCTGTCAGCAAATGCCCTTCTGTGAACACTAAGGCAAATCCATGAACTGTAAAGCAGAAGTTTCACTATTTGTCATTTAACTGAATTAGGATCATTCACATGAAAAGAAGGATTGTCATTTAGGACACATTTACTACAAGTAGAGCTGTCTCGTGTCAGACACAGACATGCAGAGGCAATGGTCATCTGCAGCTCCTACTGAAGTAAAACCCAGAGATTTGGAAGCAATAAACTAGCTAAAAGACTTTAACTTAGCACTTCAGGGGCCTGCACAGCCCTGCTCATGGCACAGCTGATAGAAGAGAAGCAAAGGTAGCACCCACACACCCCATGTGCTGGGATACGGCCAGAGGACCAAGTCTGCTCTTGCAGAGCATTACTACATGTGCAAAATAAAGCTGTGGAAGAGTACTGCATCCCAATGGGGGTTCACAAACCCATCAAGTGGAATCAAATGCTTGGAAACTATTTTCTTCAGTTTCTAATTACTTCATTCCCCCATATTGGTGTTAACAGTCCCTGACTTACGTTTTCTGAACTTGATTTTTACGTGATGTACAAGTGAAAGGTGGTGTGGAATAAGGGGCTTTCTAAACAGAGTGGATTTAAAGAAAAACAATAAAATCCAGCAGAGAGCATGGGTGCTGTTTTGAAGTCGCACATTTCAGTCTACAGTACAACAAGCCTCCCTGGAAGTCACTGTTCAGCTGCTGGTCCCATTTCATAATCTGGAGTGAAAAGCAGAAACTTAACCAGCAATCTGGCTCCTAACTGACACAGCCAAGGGAAGGCCCAGGGAGCAGCCAGTGCTCTTGGATCAGCACATGACAGTTGTGCAGTGGAGAAGAACCGGTGGGTTTTCCTCTTTCACACCCTGCTGGCTATTAACCTTATCCAAAGGCAGCTCCTGCTAATCCAGTTCCAACAGACTTGAGTCTATGCTAACCTTCATTCCGAGGACTCAAACTCTGACAGGTACCCACCAGGTACCAACCCATCCCCGTCTAAAAAGTAACCACAAAACCTACCCAAAAGCTTTTCAGCAGCTCCTCAACCCCAAGCTGTCATGAAATGGCAATTTACAAGATTATCATTATCCTCTACAGTAAGTTACTGCTTTTAGGAGAGCTGCTTGGAACTGAGGCAAGAACATTGCTCTGGTCTGCTCTGTGAGCACACTGGCTGCCACCAGCATGGTATGGGCTTAACAGAGCTCAGACGAAAAAGGAAACAGAACAGAATGTAAGCGCCTATAGTTAAGGGGACTAAACTCTGTCCTCTGATAAACTCCTGTAGAATTGCACTTCCCTGAGATGAACGACTCCTTCCTGACTGTGTTAATTCTCATTAAATTTCATTTTCTCATTATAATGAGATGATGTCCTGAAAACAGTTTTCCACTGCTAAAAAAAAACCCCCACGGTCTGACTTCTTAGAGTTGGGTCAAGTGCTGTGCATGCCAAAACTCCACACACATTTCATTTCATACTTCATTTTTACATCCCAGTAATTGCACGGTGCACGAAAGCGCAGCACTGCCGCGTACGGTCAGGGTCACACTGTGACCTTTTGCAGATGAAGTTAAACGTTGTGGTTTATGAGCTGGGAGCAGCCAGGCTGAGTTCACCCCCGGTGCCTCCACTGCACACCAAAGAGCTCACGGCTCAAACATATGAACGCTGGTTCCAATTTTATTTGCCACGAAAGAGATTTAAAATGTAACCTCTTCAAAGGCCATTCTCTACTTTCATGTTACATAGGGCTCTTTTCCCCCCACGGTTTTAAAAATAAGATTTCTATTTAGGATGAAATATCACAGGTTATTGCACAGCTCCACAAGAAGGTCCGTGCTGCCACAGCTGTCAGAGCAGAGCAGTGCTTATGGCTGACAAAGGCAAACCCTCAGATCTCAACCACCGTGGATCCAAGGTCCAGTTATGAAGGATATAGCCCCGATTCCAAACGTAACTATGGAAAACAAAGCAAGTGCCGGGGGTGCTTTAATTTGTTGTGCAGAAGTCTCAGCTCCCATGGAAAAATGTTTAAGGCCCTGCAAACAAAAGAACTGGAAAAATCGTTGCTTTAAGCACACGTGCTGAGGGCCCATGTTTAATGAACGTGAAAGTTGTCACCCTAATTCAGAGCTGAAGTTTCACGCTCTCAGGTCCCATGTGGTCACAAAATATATTTAAGAGTCGAGTGAATTATTAAAAATCAAAGTTCTACTCGATCAAACACACAAACAGAGGAATAAACAATGAAAGAATCCTGGACAGGGCCCAGGGCAGGAAAAGTTCTGCAGCAGCTGATGTGAATCTGAACAGCCTCAGCCTAAATGCTGTCATGTGGCCTCCGGGAACTGTAGAACTTAATTTGAAAACAAAGGGTTGTAGCAAGTCTCTAAAGAGGTAAATTCACAACAAATAAGGTAGAATGTAACATAGGGCAGGGACCTGTGCGGGTGTAAAGAAGCATTACTCTTCAGTATAGGCAGTGGGGCATGTTTTACAGCAGCCTTGCCTGTGCATTACTGTTAAAACACATGAAGCTCTTGAGCCCATGGGCACACTTTCAGGAGCACAGCATTACTGGTACATATCATTTTGATGCAGAAAAAGGACTCCTGATTTCAGGAGTCTTTATGTGGCTAATCATATTCACGGCAAGGGCTGTGCTGGAACCCCGATGTCAGTACATGAGAAAGAAGGAAAGAAAGTGAACTGGAACTGGCAGAGGTGTCTCAGTACAAGAACGGCCTTCAGACAGCACAAAATGCCGAAGCTGAAGAATGAGCGCTGGCAGCAACAGCAGAACCACAACAAGCTTTTCTTATGACAGCCCCCGAATAGCATTTTCTTATCATTTTCAGCTATCTTACGCTGCCATGCACCATTCTTCAAACATTAACACTCGCCGTTCCCTTGGGAAGCTGGACTGAGTAGGGAACAAATAAATCACGACAAGAATATGTCCAACCAAAAAGCCTTTTTAACGATTGCAAAACAAGGGAATACTGAAGTTTGTCTTTAAGAAAGCGACAAGTCCATAAAGACCTGGTCTGGTCTGCAGGACCTCGTGGGTCTTTTCTTCTTTAGGAAGAGGAAAGAACCAAAGCTGAATTAGTAAGAAGCTCTTTGCCTTAATTCAGAACAGCCTGACAGCAACAAAAGAAAAGAGTCAGAAAATGCCTTGCTGGTAACATTACAGACAGTGAAAAGCCTGCCATTACCTTTTGCCATTGATGGACTTCGCATCGGCCCCGAAGTATCTGAGTCATGCGGACACCATGCCCATTTCCTACAACTTACACACATTTTCAAGACTTAAAACACCGTAGTCTCAAAACCTTAAACTCCATCTGTAATGGTTTTAACATATATTTTACATCTTAATTTGCCATAATAACGTGGCTATAAGCTGCTGTCATTCGCTCCCTTTTTCTGACCTTGGAAATAAAACCTTTAATCTCCATGGGATTTTCCTGGCGAGATATTTTAAATCAGTGCACATGTACAGAACTGCTCTGTATGTTTTTCCAATTTTCCTAAAATATTCTCATATGTGCAGACATGATGACTAGACATGTTTCGGTGGTGCTCGAAACCTGATACAAGTGGGTAATTTAACCATGTAATTGAACAGTATTACAGAAACACGGGGAGTTTCCTAGCAACAAAAGGCCTTGGACACCAAGATGGCAGCCAGCAGCTAACATTGCGATTGCCTGACCTAACTTGAAATGAAATCACACTGAAAAGCGGCCTTCTTCCTCCCACTGCAGAACTGATCTCAGATAAATGGCTGCAGGTCTGACCTTGAAGGGCTTACATGCCTGCATCTCACTTATAATCGGGCTCATAAAATGTTCTATCCAAAAGGGCATTTAGGTTCGTATTCGGGTATTATTCTTATTTGTTACATTTTCCAGTGTAAGAACAACCTTTGATTCGAAATATTCAACATTCATGTTCTCTCAGGTTTAACTCCATGGAAACTAAGAGCTTCCTAATGCAAAGTAGGTGAGCACAGCTTAGTTTGCTGCCACAGATTTCCCACTCGTTAGGGCATTCCTGGACAGCGAATTTCAGAGCAGCACTGCTCTGTGCCATCAGCTCCATCACTGCCGTGTCTGAGTCAGCTGAGCAGTTATCCCAGAGAGACGGAAAGTGCCCCTTTATGGGGGCAGAGGAGGTGGCAGCTGAAGTTAAGAGCTTCTGTCAATGCAGTGCAAGAAAAAAGCCATCTCTCTGTGAGGAGGAAGAGTAAAGCACGGAAGAAAGCTACCACCTCACTGCTGATGTTATTTCTCTATTAATTCCTGCCCTTAACAAAGCCTCCCGTCACAGCCTGAATCGTGAGCTCTAGGCAGGCTGGGACATTGCTCTGTGTGTGCCATCCTGGAGATCTGGACCCTCTTGTTAACATTGCCCACCACATTCCATGCTTCACGTCTGACCCAGGCAGATCCTTTAACCTGTGCTTCGAAAGCAGCACTGCCCATTCAAAACAAATGCATTGCAGTCTGTTGGCTTTCAGACAGGCTGATGATGTGGGCCAGGATGCCACCAGGAGGCACCAGCCCCTTGGAAGGATGTCAGGCCATGTTCACTGCTACAGCGCAGTGCTGTTCACTGGTGTCTCCACCAGTCCAGGGTGGCTCAAGGCATGGAGGACACATATAAAATCCTGACTCCCTCGGTGTGCTTTGAGCTTCTTTAGGGCTCATACAGCTACACGTCAGTCCCTATTCCCAGTTAGACCGTGACTTCATTTTTCCACCTAAAGTAGCTAATTTGCTTCATGAGAAAAGTTAAAAATTGCCCGTTTTCTGAATGGGCTTAGAAATCTTGGGCAGAGAAACAAAACCCTCCTCACACGAGCATGATGGTTTGCTGCTCTTTCACTAAAATAGCAGCAGCTCTTTGCATGGAGCATGTCTGTGACAAACGCGTTGGGATAAAAATGCAGCCTTACAAACACCATTCTTTTCCAGGCTGTCTTTACAGTTTTGGAGGCACCGCCTGCTTTCACAGCCAAGTTTGCCACCGCTATGGAAAACAGGCTGCACATGCAAGCCAGCTGAAGTCATGCAGACTGAAAAGGGCTAGGCCTGCTGCTGCTGCCACTGTAAAAATGTTATTTGGAAACCATCTTCTCAGAGAGCTGTATAAGGAAGGAAAAACCCATGGTAGAGATGCCGGCTTGGTGCTTTTCCATTTTTTTGCAGTGACTAATACAAAAAATGTCTTCTCTCAAAATAAAGCATTTCTGCCCCTTACAAAGGCATATAAGCAGGCAGGGCAGGATGGCCTTATATGGGCTGCTCTACTAATGTCTTCTTAACCATGGTATCCAAAGACTTCTTGCAGCGCACTCACAAAACCTCAACCAGTATGGATGGAATACTATGCCAAATCCCTTAAATATGTTTTAAAAGCAGAACAAAGCAAGATGTTCCTTGCACAGTTATTTCCTCGATGCTCACTGGTTTGCTCTCTAACAAGGGTAGAGCTTGTAAGTGCCATATTCTTCTAGGGAAGACAATGAGTCTCCTTTATACCCACTTGTTTGCATAAGACTTGCATGAATCTAGGAATGCCCTCAAATGAGGCTGAGATTGGCCAGTGGGATCAAACAGAAATGTAACTGAATTGCCTGAGCTTTCTTGAGAAGCACAAATAAATAAAGCACAAATCAAAACTGAGCAACAACAGAATCATCCTTCAAAGTAACTAATCAAGAAACTTCTCATCCAGACCCTCATCAAAATCATCTGGAAAATTCAGTGGGATGAATGAAAGGCAAAAGGAAGCACAAATAGTCCCAGCTACCATTATTTGAGGTATAAAAAACGCCATCTGGCACACTGCAAAGCCCAACCAATGGAAACAATCATAATGGATTACCAGGCCTAGCTGCACTGAACTGGCCATTGCATTTCATCACTTAGTCAGGCCTCTTCATCAAAGCAAGACAGAACCTAAAATACCACAATCCACAATTTGCACTTCACAGTCACGACACATAAATAGATCACCAGGAAAGCTAAAGAAAAAACCCAAAGAAGTTTTCCTTTCAAAAAGGCTGTTTAAAATGACTAGTTTTTGTTTTGTTTTGTTTTTCTGAGGGGTGTCTTATCAGTTTGGCTGAAATTAATAAACAAATTAAGGGCACGGAAGTACTCAAACTACAGAATAAGCTTGGGCTGAGAATGAAGACATTCAGCTTGACTCTTTCTCATTTGCGGTGATAGCCAGAGTAATTGGCTGTTATTTTAGAATTTCATCCAGTACCATTAAAATCAGCAGCAGTCTTTCCATCAACTTCAAAGAGGTTTGGGTCAGGATGTTATTGAAATGATAGGGTCCGTGCCTGGGCAGCAAAATTGTGTATAATTGCATTTGTACGGAGTTCATTGCTAGTTATTTCCAGAAACTAAAATACAGGATAGTTTCAGTTAGTAGCCAAACGATGAATAATATGTGTAGGAAGGAATATCTCTATTTCTTTAAGATGCTTCACAACCTTAGCTGCTTCAGACAAGATTAGAGTCAGCTCAGTAATGTTTTTTGTCTTGATAATCACAAGAAATACCATTTTTCAATAGCATATTTCACATTAATTAGCAAAGTATCCCTGATGGTTATGCCAAATATTGAGACATTCTCCAAAGGCCTGGACTGCTAAGTTTTCTTTACAGCTTCTTCCCATATGAGCCTCCTCTGCAAGTTAAAAGTTGGCTACGACAGCCCCAAACTTGCACTATTACTCTATTGAATATGTTGAGACTTCTTCAGCAAAACTAAGCCTTTTTAAAAAGCCACGTTGAAAATAAAAGAAAAAGCCTTTGAGCTCTGAGCATGATTTATCTGTATGTCATGGTTGAATGGGACTGTAGTTCATTATGTCATAATATAACATTGGATCGGCTTTATATGGATTTTTAAGTCCAAAAACAGCACTCAAGTATCACCAAGCTCAGATTTAGAGAAGCCTGAAGCACTTTAACCACGAGATTTCTGCAGGATATAAAGATCGCAGCACTCACCTCCCTTCATTTCTGTGATTGTTCTTATAAAGTCCAGGGAAAAAAAGAAAAAAGTACTTCCACTCTGAAAACAGGCATTTCAAGTTTCTGTACCACCTCTGGGCTCCAGCTTTTGGGAGAGTTCACTTCTCATTTACCATCAGATACAGGCCACAAAAAAAACCCCAAAAAAACCTGTACCTGAAGTTTTGCTATTCTGATCTGTGGCCTTGCATGTGAACTTGAAGGGCAGAAAGCACATTTGGATGTCTCTGTACTGAGCAGATCCCTAACAAGAATGCCAGCAGGAAAGTTCAGGAAGACAATAAGAAATGCCAAGTAAATCTACTGAAGGTTTCATTGTATGTTTGATACTTCACTGATCTTTCCGTGAGGCAAAATTGCTTACCTTTAAGAAAATGAACCTTTTCAAAATCTTGAGGATCAAGTAACCCCAATATATATGTAAGCCTTGAAGGATCAGTAGCATCCCATTGAATAAGAAATAGGCTATGACTGGAGTGGTGGAGTAGAATGTAGGTTGATATAACGTGGCACGCAGAATCCTGAGAAAACAAAGGTCATTGTTATGATGCAAGGTTCCTTTTCTATGCTGTTTAAAGCAATTTCTACTTTCACATTCCAAACTGATTAACTCCTCCCACAAAGATATTAAGAAGCTCCGCAAAGATGCCAGATCAGCTAACAAGCTGTGGCTTACCTATATTATGTATCTCTACCTAAATGCAGATGTCAGAAGATAAGAAATTCTAGTCTCGCATGAAAGTATTCTAAGTAGGGATGGCAATGTATTTTTTAATCTTGAGCTCGGTGTGGTCTAGATAATACACAACACAGAGCCAGACTATGCCATTTTTCATGCAAATTCTCTCTAATCTGAAATCCACATTCAGAGAAAATCCTGCAGGCTTTGCAGCGGGGCTCTTTGTTAATTAACACGTGTTTTGTCCATCTTGAGATTTCAATTCTTCCATATTATTTTTGGGCTATTTGAGTCCTTTTAATCTCATCACGTTTTGCTTCCAAGCTCAAGAACAAGAAGCTCAGTGAAGCAAAATGATTGGAGATCACTTGTGCAGTTAATCAAAAAATAACAAGAAAGCAGAAATGCTGATGTCTTTTTAAAAAGAATACTACAGGAAATTAAAACCTTGTGCTGATCAGTGTTCAGAACTACTAATTTAACCAGCTTGTGTCTCTGAGGGTTTGTCCACATGCAGGGAGGGGCATGAAAGTAATCTAGAGCAAATCAGTGAAACCCTGGATGTGAAACACATTAAGCACTTTTTAAAAGCTAAAGATGTTAAGCATTAAGCACACGTGTAGATACTCCAAAGCAGATTAAATCATAGAACTCCAAATTCATGTGAGCGTTCAGCAAGTTGTGATTTACGTGCACTGGCTTTATAAATTCATGGGTTCACCTTAACTTTTCTGAGTGCTCCCACGTAGGCAAGTGATGCAAGGTAGCACTCAAGAGCTAAGTACTGAAAAGAAGGCACCAAAAGAAAAAGTAACTGCACTTATAGAGGACAGACTGTCCTCTGACTGTGCAGCTCCAGCAAGAAGACAGGAATGAAAGGGACAACGACTACTCCTTGTTAAGTAGCTCACCCCCTTAAAAGCACAGGATCTCACAGCATCTAACTACTAACCATGAAATGAAGTTAAAGAATAGATTTAACCCTTTATCTGAGTTAGCATGTTTTCAAGTGGCTAATTTAAAAACTTTTTTAACTGAACTATATATATATGTATAAATAAATATATATATTTATATAAATATATATATATATAAGTACATATATATATATATATATTTTTTTTTTTTTTTACTAAAATGCTAAATAAAGTCATGGGCACTGAAGTGACCAATAATGAAGAAGCCCAGCTTCTTCTCTTCAAGGTACAACCAATTGCTCTTCTTTACCCATCACAACCACTACTAACTTTTCAATGGAAATTAGAATGAAATAAAAGGTCATGACTGTGTTAAATATTGCTTACCAGAAGGGGAACAGGATGATTCTTGTGATGAAGAATGCGACAGAAAAGATGAAAAAGAGAATATTGCAGGTTTTCTCCCAGCGAGCATAATTAAACATTTTGGCTGCCTGTATTGAATGCAAATCAAACACATTACAAATATCCCCTGAAATAAGTTCATTTCTGCATTTCTGTAAACAAGAACTTATCTTTCCCTAAGCAGGAAGAAGGTTTCCTCCCTGTTTGACACACAGAGCAATCAGTTTACTAATACCTAATAAAGCAGCAACAAAACAGATTCTTCGTTTATGTTTCTCCTTTAATCTTAAAAGATGGGATTCAGTATGAAAAGCTGAAGAAACAGCTCTGAGATGTGAATGTAGATGTGTCATGAAAACATGAAGTGCTCTTGAAAGCAAAGGTTCATCCCTCAGTGCTGTACCAGATTCAATGCGAAGCTGCTGGCCTTGTCCACACACTCAGGAGCAGCAGTGACCCTTTGTAAACCAGCATTCTAGTGTATGCATTCTGTCCCTAAATTCAGCTCTTACCCTCCTCTTTGAGGGCTGCAGGTCATAGCTTCGGTTTTCATTTCACTAGTTAAGATCATAATCTCTGCTTCTCCCCTAGCTGAAACATGCAACTCCCCATGCTTCGCTGAGGAATCACCCTGGGTACTGTCAAGCAAAACAGCTGATCTCAGGAGTGAACACAAGCTCCAGATGCCAAGCCTTAGCCTTAAACAGCTTAAACACTGCTTGAGAGTCAGCTAACTTCAGTTTGTGTCTGAGTGCTGTTATTCCAATTGTTGGTTCAGCTGATTGTAAGGGCCTTACAGTGAATTGAACCACAAAAGAGTTAAGGATTAAAAATAACCCAGCAGAAGCCTGCATTTAATTGGACCAGTCCCAAATGTGTGACCCCACAATCAGTTGCTCCAACACAACTGGGAGCAGAAATGAGTACTGGGAGACAACAGCCTACAGGCTGTTTGTTGTTAGATGGCACTGCCATCAAAAAGGCTGTGAAACCGTGTCTGAATCCTCCTGTCATAAAACCAGAACAATGCTGTTGAAGGAACCACAGAGTTAATTTGTCTTTGGGGAAACCCGGCAGCAGGTCTCCATCACTGCAGAACTGGGCACAGAGAAATCTTAAAACATTTTTGAATATTGATATTTAGTCAAAAGATGGAGAAACTTTACTTCTGCCAGTACCTGTGGTATCTCGTTCAGAGTCAGCTCGAATATCTCCAGCCAGAGCTGAATGAGGTTGACACAAGGGTGTGAATGCTGACCAAATTAAGACAGCTTAAAGAAGTAGCCAAGCTTTTAGCTGCTAGATTTGCTTGAGAATTGGTATTGTGACAAGCTGTTCGCAGGCCAAATTGCTCTAATCTTAAAAATTAAGCAAGAATAAGGCAGGGAGGCAGCTGTATTTCCAGCCCCTGTAATGCACGGCACAACTTCTCCTCTGCTCTTTACTCATGATGGGTTCTGTAACAGAATATCAGCTTAAATTATCTGGAAGGTGTTTTTTTTTCTAATCTCACAATTTATGACTGTAAAGCCATGTCTCTGTAGGGACAGGGAGGGAACATATGAAACTGATAGCAAAGAGATTAAAACATCTGAACTGAACATAACCTGGGTGATGAAAACAAAGGAAGAAAAACAATTAATAAAGAAGGTCATCGTTACCTCAAGCCAGAAATCTGCAGTATCGTGCACAAACATCACCAGTGTTCCAATACGCACGTAATTGCCACACCAAGAGCAACTCATCAACCCAATGGCTGCAAAGTGATGAACGACGTGAGCCAAAAAATCCTGGGGAGAAGGAAAGAAAAAAAGTAGAGCCATGCAAGTGCAGCTCTGGAGGGTCTCCCTGTGGATGCAGATACTTTTGTCTCACACAGAGAGGGAACCTGACAGCCAGAACAGGGAAGTATGCAGGTGTGCCAGGGATAGGCTGATGCTGCCCTCATGTGGCTGCACCCAATCCAGTATCAGGACAGTGCTTTTATCAACTTCGTTTAGCGTGACCACTTGCCTTCCTTTTGGTATCGATCCCAAGTGTAAATAAAAGAGACCAGTAGAAACTAATCTCGGCCATGTAGTACCAATATTGAGACGGCAGCAAAGTCTGTAAATAAAATAATAGCAATAAAAAAAGTATTAAAAACCAAAACCAGTTAACTTGGAGAATAGCAAAAATGAACACCAAATGAAATCACTTCTTTTTTCCTTCCCTCACTTTTTTGCTCCTCTGCTGAGTCCTGCCTAAAAAAAATATTAAACTAAATCCACGTTCTGGGCTTAATTATGAAGGATGTTCTGGGAGCCAAATATTTTAACCTTTACTCAGACCAAACTCCAAGATTCTGTAGATCCTTCCCCGCCCCCAATTTTTAGCGTGATTTTTTCTGTGCTTTTGTCAGAGAACTTGATGTAGAGTCCTTCTGTGTTTAATTACAAACAACTGCAAATAAATAAAGCTCTCCACTTCGGCAAACAACAAACATTTCAGATATTCACACATCTTAAGGTCTAAAAGGTCATCTATTTACACTAGAATCCTAGGTATCCACATAGGGCACAACAGGGCTAGGATGCTGAGAGAGGTTGGCTTCTCGCTTGGTTAAATGTGTTTCCCAGGTAGCAGGGATTGAGCTTGTCTTTCAGGTCCCACAAGTAAAAGGAGCTGGAAAAACCCAGCTAGGAGGCAGGATTCTTTTTACTTTTGGCCCCTTGCTTGGAGTCAAGTAAAAAGAATGTGGTGTGATGTGCCACACGTTTACCAAAACAGGAAGGGAGCAGCATGCAAGAACCTCTAACAGGTGGGCAAGAAGGCAGCTCACTTGAAGCCATCTGTTAGGGGACCATTAGTAAAATACTTCAGAAAGAAATCAGAACCCTGTGACACTTGGAGGGAAAAAAGAAGAAAAAAAAAGTAATGAGCAGAGATTCCCAGAGCAGGGCATCACATTCTGCCAAACCACGTCGCTGCAGGGCTCCCTCCACCTGTGCTACTGAGCAACAGCACCCAGCAGACACTTGGCACAGGCTTGGTGCAGCCGTCTGCATACTGCTACTGTGCCTCAGTCTCAAAGCGTTATCAGAACTGGTGCAAACCAAAGGATTCCACACTAACGCCTCAAACACTGAGGGACTGTTGTGGACAACTGGTAGCATAGGATGGGCTGGAAGGCTGCAGTGCAGCACAGGAGTCACCTGGAGGTACCAAAAACTGGCAGAAGAGTTTAGTGCCAAACCTCTCTAGGTGATGCCTGCTAGGAGGGAGAAGCACCTCTGTAGATTACCCCTTCCAATGGGGAAATACCTGGAAAGCCCTGAGGCCAATGGACTGATGCCAAAAAGCTCACCTGAAATGGATAGCCAACCCACGTCTGCCATATGTCGTAAAACCAAGGCTTCTGGGAAAGACAGATCATTCAGACCGATCAGCTGAGCAACAAATCATCAACGCAAAATTCTCAGTACTTAAGCATATTCTAAGTGGAACAGGCTAAGAAAGTATGTTCTTGATAATTGTTCTCCAGCAATTTCTAAAGAGAACGTATATCTCAGGTTTATCATATTAGTTTCAGCTTTCTGGCTTCTTTTCAAGACACCTGAGATATTCCAGTTGATCATTTCATCATCCAAAGCAGTGGGCGTGTTTTATTACTGCAATTACTCAAGATGCGTTGCCACAACTATTACATTTTGGTGTATTTACCAGCCACACACACTGGTTCATGAGGATAAACTGTTTAGGGAGGAGAGCCAGATGAACGTAGACACACTGGGAACTGTTCAGTCGCTCAGGAGAAGCATTAATGACACCCCAGGCAGTGCTCACATAGCTACGAGCAACACACTCTGCTGCTGAGTCAGAAGTTGGGAGTAACACCACGATAAATAGCCATAAAATGCACTGTTTCTGTGACCCCAAAAAGAGCTGCCAGAAGAGTTGTGCTGCTTTCTTTGAGAACAGCATGGCCATGGGAGGTACTTGTGGGTGTTAATAAGGCGTGTTGTAAACCTTTCTTAACAACGCTGGTTACTCATTATTTTATTTTATTGTTAGTCATATAAGCTCATGAGTAAAAATTAAAGCCCCAATTAAAACTTCAGTGCATATTGCAGCCTGTCACACAGATTACATACCTCAAACCTCTCAACCCAAACAGCCACTGAAGTCAGAGTGCATGAGCTGCAGTGGGCATCATTAGTATCTAGAGATCGGTCCTTACTTTGGTTAAAATATATCAAATATTCGCAAAATGAACTTACATCATACAGAAATATAAACCCAGCAATGGAGGACGCAAAATAGAACAAGAATCTCCAGCTGCAAGATTAAAAGAAAAGAACATAATATTATTTTTTATAGATATTATCACTTCTTTTCCATAGCTTTTAGAAAGTCGTTGTACATTACAGACAATTTACACGTCAATGCACCCTCACACTTTCCCTGTAGCTATATCTAAAGGATTATCATTCATATATTTTGATTAATTGCTAAAGAAAAAGTGAGTTTATATGATGACAACACAGACCCCTCGCTTGTGGATTGTGCCAGTAGTTCTCCAGCCAGGCACAAGATCATCAAGACAGCAGTCATAGCAAATCAAAGAGATTCCCTATAAACGTATGTTTGATTGCCCCGCTGTAATCAGACACACTGAATCACCGTATCAACTGCTCTAGAATATTCACACTGGACTGAACATCTCATAGCTCCCTACCACTAAAAACCTTTCAGCTACAGAGCGTGTATTTCCAATCTGATCAAATGTTATTAACACTGTGAAAGTCAGCAGCAACTTGCTTCAATTGCTCAGTAGATTTTGTCTGTTTTTTTGTGTGTTGTTAAACAACAACTACAAAACACCAGCTGCTGAAAACAGGGGAGCCCCATGGAACTCAACAACAGCTACCAGGTAAGTTCATATTTACTACACAGGTCTGAATTAACCATAAGCCTCAATCTAGCATCTAAGTTTGGTGTAAGCTTTTGGTGGTTTAAATGCATATCCAAAGAATAAACTTTCAGATTTTCATCACTGATCCGGTAAGTCAGCAAAGGGGGAAAAAAAGCTCCCATGTACCCCAGTGAACCGAAACTGTGTTGTTGTTTATGTGTGTCAGAGCAGGATGCTGTGATTTGGAGCCAGCAATCAGTGTTGTAAGGACTCTGGAAGCTGCGTGGGAGGTGCTGTCCCTGGGACTGGGTGTGTCTGCAGACTCAGGAGCATTCCCACTCCCACCTCTACAGGTGATGAAAAACTTCTTCCTTTGTCCTCTTCTGCTCTGCAGGAACAATCCTGACCTTTCCCAGAGCAGCTCTTCAAGATCAGCAGGAAAATGCTGCAGGACTTCACATGCTGGGAGAGGTCACAATCACAAAGGCACAGGGCCCCAAACGCAGTGAGAACATACTATAGAACAAGAGGCATCCCAAAGGAGAACAGCAAACAGCCTCCCAGAATAGCGAGTTGCTAAAAAGGAGACAGAGCCTTGACAAGAGTTCTGCTTTCACTGGCACTAATGAATTGAGAGACAAATAAAAATGATGACTGTGGGTCTTTGGCAAATGGTAATGAAGTGTCACTTGAGAACTGAGTCTGGTTGAAGCAGCCTCTCTCTTCTGAGCCCTGCGTTACCTGGAGGCTGTCCCACGTGGAAGAATGTCATGTTCAAAGACTGAGCCAATGTTTTAGAGGAAAAGCAATAAAGAAACTGAGTACATGGGACACTGGAGGCCAGGCGGGGCAATATGCATCACGCCTGCAGAAGAGGTCAAAAAGCAATTAGAAAAGCACCAGAAGATACGCTGGTGATAAATGATCATTTTACATTTCCACTTTTAAGCATCTTTCCTTAGATTAGGAGGGGGGGAAAATACACTTCATAACACCCACTGCACAGGCAAAAAAAAAAAGAAATAAAATGGCAGAAATTAGGAAAGCAAATAGAAGGGGAGGGCGGAACTCATAAGTAATACCTCACTCAGAGTTAAATGAGAGATGCTGGGAAAAACACTGTGGCACATGACTGACTAACAGGGGCTGATCCTGCTGTTCTTTCTCCTCACGTTTCCAGCGAGAGGTGTGAGTGGTTCGATGGATGTCGAACAGATTCTGTGTTCAGTGTAATACGTACACATGCTTCAGCAGCTTCCTGATTGCACCATTAGTCCCCAGCCCTACAAGTCCATATATCTAAAACACTTGGCAGTAAATACTCAGAGTGCTTCAGATTAACTCATCATATGAACAAGACTGCCAGATGAGCGATACCTCGTTTTGCACTCAGCCAAGCTTCTTCATGAATTGCATTAACAAAGCTCCAAGTAGAATTCATCCAAATTCACAACCTTTTATGCAGCGTGCGCCTTATAAACCCTGAACCTGGCCACCAGGACAGCACTGCACAGCAGCGATGTAAAAGGATCTTTCTGATCCAACTTCAGGAATCTTTTCTCTTGATTTTTTTTTCTCTTGAGTCAAGTCTAACAAAAAATAACTTAGTGGGTGAATTTAAAGGCTGTTGAGTCTTTTAAGGCAGGGAAGGTTTCATGCAAAGACCTTTCCAAACCTCAGTATTGCTTCACTGGGAACGCTAATAGCTTAAGTACAGTGTGGATCTGGCTCATCACATCTTCCTTGTGATTCATAAAAATGATCCTGGAGATTGCAGGCTTTCAAAAGTGTCATAACGCTCATAATGCTGACTGCTAACATGGGTTAGCTCTGCTCTTTCCCTGTTGCCTTGAAAATTAAATCCAATTAAATTCACTGACACAAAGAGCAGAGCAAGGTCTCCAGAATTGCACAAGAAAAACCTGTTTGCTTCTTTCTAACTTAAGCTGCTGAGCAAGTTTCAATTTTTGTCTTTGGCTCCGTGTAACAAGGAGAATGGACCCATGGCAGGCAACTCCTGGATTCATGGCAGGAAGTCTTATCGTCACTTGCCAAACAAAGATAACTCAGCCACAGAACAGCAGAAAAAAAACATGGATGTCACTTGCCGAAACATTTTACTCAGGTTTCAAAGCAATACACCTAATGCCTAACAACTGGATTTATCGTTATCATATTGATTCACACTGAAAATAATCTTGATAAACTACTCAACTCTGAGCTTTTAACCCTCATTCCTTAAGCCAGCCTTCACTAAAAGAGGTTAAATATTACGATCACATGAATTGTTGCCAAAGTAGTTATATTGGCTAAAAATCTAAATAGGTGGGACATTAGGAAAGAATTTTACACTAGCACAGTAAGTTTCAGTATTGAAAAGGGATGAGCTGTGTCAGCAGAACTGTGCTGCTCGCTTGGGGACTTGCAGTTTGTGTGAGATCTTGGACAACACTGGAATAATTAATTAGTAAAATGCTTATATAAGTGGAATCTCTCACAGATTTATGAAGAAAACAGACTCCTGAAGGCTCTGCTGGTTTGTGGTTGGATGCAGAAGGAGGTTTTGAAACGTTTTCCATATTCATCATTATCACTCAGAATTGCTCAACAGCCCACTACTCAACAGCCCACAGCATATTTGAGCTCACGTTCCATATGGTACATTGTGTTCAAGTTGTGACACCTACTGCTTCATTAGGATGACATGATTCCAGCTCCTGAACCAACCTCAGGACACATAATATTATCCCAAGATGACAGCACAGATGCATATTTAAACAAGAGTGAATAAGTACTCTTGTTCCCCTATGATTATGGGCAGATAGAGACATGTTTTCCCATTCTCTACATAGTTTCATCAAGCATTATGTAGCAGCAACCTACAAATAAGCCCCTCACTAAATAGTGAAGAAAATTAAAACATTTTAGAGTCTTTAATATTTTTCAGCTACAAATCTGGAGAAATCTTACTAGCTCCATTCAGTTTCTTGGTAAATGCCCAAACACAAACCAAACCCCTTGCCAGACAGACCCAGCTTCCTGGAGATGAGCTCCTGTCAGGAAGGCATCTAAGGACCTCAATTGCTTTTTTTTCCCCCCAAAAAAAACAGAAGTCAATAATAACAACAAGATTTGTCTCTTCTTACAAAGCTTCCTGGAATTTCCGAAGCAGTGTTGGGATCTCAAGGTTTCGTCGTCTCCTAAACCACTTTTCCACCAGGTGGACTGTGCAGTTGCACTTTTTGGCAAGGCCTTGAATTTCTGACTGCAAAAAAAAAAAAAGTAACAGCGTTAGCAACAAAACCTACACTGATGACATCTGCACTGATTTTGTACTTCACAGATTGCCTTCCCACCCACTGTAAGGTCTTCATTTAAAAATACAACTAATATTAACTACCTATGCCATTTTAACCTGCTGGCTTCCCAGTTTACCTTTTGAATGGCATTTGCAGAAATCCTGGATTTTCAGGACAGTAATTCATATTATTAAAGTGCGTACAAAATGCATAGGCTAACAAACCATGCTACTGTTTTTCTGGTGGCTTCTGATAATTTCAAAGATGCACCTTTGGACTCAACAATCCTTATAGGTCCCTTCCAACTTGGGCAATTCTACCATTCTACGAACTCCTACTGCTAAGCAAGAGGTTTTGCTGAGGTTAACTTACTGAAGTGTCACACATTACTACAGATTACCAGTGCATCCAATACATAATCTTATTACATAATTGCCAGATTGTATTTAAATGAGTCTTTCAGGTAAGACATGGCTCTGTTCTCAAATCTGATGTTCTTCTACGTAACAGGGCAAGTCAGTTAATCCTACCAAACAAAATCCAGACTGCCTTCTTTCAATGCCTAAAAATAAGTTAAGGCTTGAGCAACTGCCTAAAAATTCATCAGCCGCCAAGTGTCTGTGCTGTATCTGCACTCTGAAAGTTGAAGCAGCTCTGCTGTGCAGCCATGTCTGCTGCTAAGCACAAGGTTATAGCTCCTGCTTAGGTGAGCTGAGGGTAATGTAGCTCCTGCTTAGGTGAGCTGAGGGTAATGAGCTGTCTTCTCTGTTGGCCACGAGACTGTTGTGTCTCTGGGTGCTCAGAGCTTCACGTGCAGCCTTGTAGGCTTCCTCCCTCTCTTCCCTCCTAAAATGAAGATGGTGTGGGCTGATCTGCCCTGGAGCTGCTGCAGAAATGGAGGCAGCATTCCACTCATCCCCCTAGAGAAACAATTTACCCCGAGGCTACTATGCAAATACTGGGTGGCAGCATCACTTACTGCCAAGGTAAGTCCAATTCACTTGGTCTCCTTCCCTTGGAAAAAAGCTCTGGTATGTGAGCAAAGGATGCTTCAGCTGCTGGGGAGCGCAGCACTGCAAACTGGCTCTCTATTCAGCCTGTCTTGCTGGCTGAAGAGTGTTCCACTTGTCACACAGGAATACTGACTTTGTTTTGACAGACAATGGAGCCTAGATGTCCTCAGATGACAGCCAGGACCTTGCATGCACTCTCAGACCCGCTGGTCCCTGAGCCAGACAACTAAAGGATGTGGCCTGAATTCTTTCTATCTATACTGAGAAGTATGAAGATGCAAATGTTGTGCTTCCCTTCAGAGATTAATTGGCAAACTGCACTCATACGGAAGGAAGTTATGAAGCAGAGATCAAGACACTTGTCCAGACAGAGAAGAGCTTACATGCTCACATGAATACATCTACTCCTCACAGTATGAGGCCAAAAAAAGCCAGAGAGGTAAAGTCAGGGATAGAACACAAAGTTCCATGTATTAATAATCAGCTGAGCATATAGTTCTTTTCAAAACCAGTGTAGGAATGCTGCAGTTGTATTTGTAGTCAATTAAATGAACTTTCCAAGACTGCAATCGCAGCAAGGTACCTGTTTCTCATCAACAATCAGGTTGCTTCATATTTCAGGATGGTAAATGTTGGCTTTTATCTTGTTCGAATTTAAAAATAGACAGCAACATAACGCACAGATTATTTCTCTTTCTTTCATTAGCCATGATTAAGTGTGCAGCATTGTAGCGGATCAAAGGGCTTCCATCCCAGTGTTCCAATATTACTACTTGCAATAAATATGACACCACTTCCCAACAACAGACGTCAGCTGATAGTTTCTCCAGGCAGAATGAGTTAAAGAAGATGAAGCACTGATCTTCATTGGAAATACTTCTTACAGTCTAATGTACAAGAGCATGCCAGAACATTAAACATCTTAAACGTATTTTCTGGTTTGGATGCTACATACCCTTGTCAGGGGAACAGCAACATAAACCCAAATAAATTAAATCATCTGTCAATCAGATGGAACTCATCCCATGATGTCATGGTTGATTGTTTATTAAAACAGTAAAACCTGTGATTTTCCAAGAACCAAAACTAGTTTAAAAGAGTCCTTACTTGAGATGGATGTCTTGAGCACTCCTGGAAATAACTCTCTAAAACAGGATTAGGCTGCGGCTTCACACGTCTTACATTCTTTATACCTAAGGCTTTTGCTAGAGGAATAGCAATGTATCTGAAAAAAACATGCAATGAAAAGCTTAAAAAACGCAACACAATTACAAGACCTCAGCTATTCTCATGCCAGGATATGAATGAAGTCATTCTGAAGCATTTTAATTGTCCATAGGATATGACCATGCACCACAAGGAAAAAAAACATCTCATTAACTAATCCCAAGAAAGAACAATAGCATATTAGCAGCTATTCAAAAACGCAGGTCCTGAAAAGATATAAAGGAAGAAATCTAAATTTTGTGTTCTTGTATTTTGTTGAGTTCTGCAATAGTTAAGGTCACATGAAACAAGAACAACTGGTCTGTCCATGTGAGCTGGAAGAATGCTACTGGGATACTTTCTCTTAGAGGCAAAGAGAAACGTGACATATTATGTTGGGCTGCCATGGCCCAAGAAACAAGATTCTCCATGCAGCCTCCAGCACGTGGCACACAGCAACTCCCTCAACAACAGAGGGCTTCTTCTCTTCCATTTTGCCCTCTAAGGGGCTACAGAGCATGGCAGCTGCTTTGCCCTTCGGCTTGGGCAGGCTCTTCTGAGAAAAGCCCTGAGCCCCTGCTGCTATCAGCAACTGATTCTCTGCTATTCCTAGTAGTGGTCAGTTTCTTCATTCATGAGCAGATTCACTGCATGCCAGATGTGTGGGCTGATTTTTCACATGAGCAGTTTCCAATAGTAGTGCAGTGAGACAGTCAGGCAAGCGCTTACTCAGGAGAAACTGCGAATAGTTATAAACATGTGATCCAAATTACTTTTGATCTCTAATATGAATGATTTTATCTGGTTCTGTCTCAAGTCTGTCCAACTTATGGCATTCCAAGTTTCCTCATTCTATCCTGAAATAGTTACAGAAACCTACTACTCACTTTCTTTAGAGAAAAAAAGAAAAGTCAAGAAAAACGACACAAATGAGTAAGTCAAAGCACTATGAATCTTGATGTTCTTGAAGCTTTCTTCTATGGAATCAGCTTCTGCCCATACCATAAAAATTCCAGTCACAGAATCAATACAGCTTGAAAAGCCAGAGTTAGACCAAAAAAAAGGGGGGGGGGAGAAAGTATGACTCCTCAAGTCTGCCTCAGTTTGCTCCAGTTGGACACCTGGGATTGATCAGCCTCGTGTGCTGGGGGAGAAACTACCAAAAGGAGAGGTTTGGTTTGAAGGAGCAGTAATGATACTTCTACCAAAGGAGGAGAAAGCAAAAAGAAACCAAAATGTTTCTGGAGGATTTGTATCTCTAGAGGAGGGGCATAATTAGAGTTATCCAAACAAAAAGCTGTATAGAAACACCCTCCTTCTGGATTGGGCTGGAATCACATTCCTAACAGTGAAACTACCTCCAAGTTTGTCATTTTCCACTGTTGTGGCAGTAGGTGTTTTTAGCAGACTACCAACTAATCCTCCATCACGAAAACATAAGAATGTTAATCGAACGATATCTGGTTTTTCAATCATTTTTAGCATTAATGGAAACTAACAAGAAGGTAAAATTGAGTTCATGTTTCTTACCTTTCAGCGAAGAATCGGATAATCAGCAATACAAAAGCATACGGTATTGTGGCATACAGCTGCTGTGGTTTTGGAAAGACAAGGCCTTCGCGGTCCACAAAATCTGCCCACGTGCAATTGATGGGCATCCAAATATTCTCCCACCAGAACCAGCTGTTGAGTGTCTTTAATATGTGCGCCATGCTAAGCAAATGAAAAGGTAATTAAAAATTATTCACATCATATTAGAAAAATGCATGAAACAAAATGTATTGAGCCTTGTGAAGAGCAGTGCTTCCCAGCTGGCAAGATACTTCCTAAAGAGAAGGTACAAGCAAATAACACAGGAGGCTTGGGTTCCACCAGAACATCCTCTCTGACCAGCCCAGGTTGCACCCACATCGCTGGCTCAGCAGAAGCACTCCACAGCGCTACTGCAGGCATGCAGGGGGGAATTAAATACCAAGGGAAAAGAATAGAGCTGAATCTTTAGATCTTTAGCTGGTATAAATGAATATAGAGTCATTGAATCAGCATTTCTATTGTTTTTTGTTTGTTTGTTTTAAATCTGCAGTCTCACGTCTGTCTTTCAAATAAGGTCATTTAATATCTGGTCTAATCTTTTACAATAACTGCTTCTAATCTATCACACAATTAGACAAACGACACAAATGAGAACTGGTGCTCCCTAGGCCACTCTTCTCAATTAAATATACGTGGCTAGGAGGATGGGAGGAAAAGAAAAAGGAGAATTTCCAGGGGGTGACTCAATCTTGCATTAATGAAGGCATTTTGCTGCTGAGTTACTACTGCTTGATGTGGTAGTTGCAATATGCATTTTAATCCCAATTTGTAAGTACCGCTGTGCACAGGACCAAGTATAACATTACAGAGTGCAATAAGCTTATTTGAGGATCAGAACAAAACGTCAAAAATCGGTTCTTGAAGGAAAAGATTGTTTCACTAAATCCAAAACATTTCATCCTTTTCAAAGCTTCATTTTCAACCCTCCCATTCTACATTATGTCTTTAGATACATTTTTCTGTTACTCCTCATTTAGTTGTAAGAGCTTTACAGTCCAAATGTTTTACATATAAGGAATGAGTGATCTTCCTATAACTTCTCTAAGTAATAAAATGATTCCCCCCCCCCCAGAATAAAATTTCTTCATAGTTCTTTGTTTGGCTTATAGGAAACAACTGATTTTATGGATTTTATTTGAATGAGGAAACAGGCTGGGAAAGCCAGCCAAGCCTCTTCGTCATGTCGAACTTTCCATCGGAAGAGCTTACAGTGACCCATTTGAATAGGATCCAGTGAGTAAATCAAATCAGGCCGAGGGCAGATAGCGGTTCGGGGCCTCTCATGTGCCTCCAGTACCAAGTAGGGACAACACAACTCCAGGTTTGCCTACAGCCACATGTCAACTTTCACCTGTGCAATATCAGGACACCCAGCTTCACACACTCACACAGTACAGATTTTCCAGATTCGGAGCTCTGAAACCCACTATAATCAACAGTTAATGAGTAATTGCTGCAATCCACAAAGGGCTGCTTCCATTAACCAGAAGACTTGCTGCAGGTTTGTGAAACTGTGACTTGTACCCGTCAAACAGAGCTGGGTTAACAAGCACCATGAATCAGTTTACTGGCCATGAACAGTAGTCAGCACAGAAATATTAATAACTCAACCATTTAGTCTTTTTAAATGCCAAAGGGGGACAGTAAAATCTACTGAATGGATTGTGTGTATAAGCAAATGCAAAAATAAAGAATGAAGAAATCACGATTGTTCCTTCCCTGAGACTTTATAAGTCAAGTTTCAGCCTAGAGCAATTCTTTACAGCTGAATTATAAATTCCTGGAAGTCAGGATTTATAACGGGGCTGCTAACAGACCCTCAATTACAGCTCGCAGGCGCCATGATAATGAAACAGAGCTTTGAAACATGACATTTTATGTCAGACAGAAAAGCTTGCAGACATGCTCCCCTAGAAGACCAGGGGAGACACTCATTATTTAGCTGTGCTCCTTTACGTATCTGTATTTTTAAACTAGACTGTGCATTGCAAGTTATCACAAACTGTAATTTAAATGGGCCACTCTATTAAAACAGTACACAGAGCACTAACAGTTGAACTACAGGAGGTGGGCTGTGACTAAATATGCACCCAGAATACTCAAACCCTACAAGAACCTAGAAATGTATATTTCAAAGTTGGATTCTTAGAATCTAAGCAACTCACGTCTTCCTGTCACACACTGTCATACAGTAAGGCAACTAACTGATATATGACGTGTGAAGATAATACACCTTCATTAAAGCTCATAAGCACACACTTGAATTTTAACAACCAAGGAAATTCTGGGGTCTGATCCAGAGCCCACAGATGTCCATAGAAATCTTTACTCTGAGACTCCAACCAGAGTCACAGAAAGGTGGGTTCTCTGAAACTCACTCTTGTGTAAGCCCCCGTATTTCAAACAGGTTTTGCCTGGTGCACAGTGGATTAAACCATCTCTAATGATGGCTGTTCAAGAAATTCTTAGAAAACCATCGATGAGATTCTACACCTGTTTGCATTGCTTGCTATGCTTCATTATCCTTGAACGGGACTTTCACCCTACACTGTTTTCACTGCAGCAAATCAGGTCATTCCCTTAGCAGTTCTGGAGATTTCCATCTTTGTAATAGAGGTTACTCAGGTACTGGGGCTATTTCCCCGTAATTTTCAATTACACTTTTAATAGCTAATAATTATACTCACCTCTCTATCCTAAAGGTTATTTTAGCAACCCCACAGCATGACCAATACCAAGAATCCTGCTTTATGCCTTACTCATCACATCCATAGCAACCACTGTCCCAGTTGCTAAACCCCCATTATCAGCTTTCTCTACCTCATGACTGCTTCCATTTAGATTATTTTTGATCATTTGACCCTCAACGATAGCTGTGAGATACGCAAAATGAGAGGCCAGATGATAGGGAGTAGGTGATTAAGAAGGTAAACGGTTCATTTGTCGCTAGCAAGCTACCTGTTACCAAAAAAACCCATATCTTTGCTAATGTCCCCATTGACTACCAGGTGTCTGGGACAACTGTGGCAGAGAGGCTTCTCAGAATTCCTTACTCCCACCTCTATGTCACTTCATCAGGCAAGAGACTGAATGGCAGAGAGCAAAACATTCTCAAATCATTTCCAGTGCCATTAGAAAGAATTTTTCTGTTATGTTGTCATTTATTTTTTTTTTCCTGCTACGGTTTTCCCTATGGACTCCAGTGGTGGTGCATTAGAAGTAGACCAGACACAAGCACTTATATGTACTTTTAATGTTTTGTCTATAGTGTCTAGCTTTGTTTTAAACCCAGTGATTTTTGGCAGCTTATTAAATCAGGTCAGGAAGACCAGTAGCCATAGAATCTTACACCAAGAATACCTCTTCAAATGCCCACAGCACGCATGGGAAGTGAAAGGCATTTGCCACTGGTACCTCCTGTGGTAGAGTCAAATAAATAGGTAGAGATGTTTCAGCTATCTTTTCTGCCACCCAGGAACAGGGCTGATGTGCAGCAATGGGTATGTAGAAAGGCATTGCCTCAGACAGTGCCCGAAATCTAGGTGGAAGATGGGAGAACCAGTTTCTCAGTACTTGGGTAAGTGAAGTGTTTTGCAACAAACTCCTCTTACACTGCCAAGAAATCCTCACCCCTGAGAAGTGCTATTAACCGCAGTTGTCAGGACCCAAGCTTGCTTTCCCACAACATCAGCATAAAACTAGAGGACGCTCACTTTTATCAGGAGCTTGTGACAGCACAAAGGCATGAAGAATAAGCCCAAGTGGTAGCAGTCTGTCCCAGTGCTGGAATCAGGCTGTAGATACTGGATTTCAAAGAAGGCCAGTCTTTGTAGCTTGCAGGAACTGCCATGAGATGTTATCCTCAGTGTGTGTTGTTATACACACTCTGCTTCCAAAGAATCAGCAGCAGCTGCAAAGGCCCAGTCTGTCCAGACTCAGGACATTATATATAATTTCTGTAATAAGAAATCTGAAAGTCTGCCCAGTATAAGCATCCTTGTTCTAGGATTGTTGAGCTCAGAACTTGTGGCTTCTAACACTGCCAAGGAAACAGCTATAAATCAGGTGTGAAAACAACACCTAAGTGACAGATGCCCTGCTCAACCTAGGGTGCAAATACCTACTATTTCCCAGGTAAACACTGCCAATATTATTTTCACTGACAAAACCAAAGTTTTTGCCATTGCTCTAAAAGGATCTGAAAAAAATAATTTAAAAAAACCTGTGTAACAATAAAACAAAGATATTATAGAAAATTGGAAGGTTCCACTGTATCCTGGAAAATAAACACTCCAAGTAAATGCATCTCATCAAGTCCTTGCTAAGGATTTCTTCTGTAGCCTAATCTACTACTATAACTGGGCTCGTGTAGAACAGGAAAGTCAGGAATGGTTAGTTTAGGAACTGCATCCTTTGTAATTAAAGAAAAGCCTACACAGTTGGGAAGTACCAAAGTCAACTTTCCTTTCAGGCTCTTTTCCATGGAGTCTTGATGTTTACAGTTAAAAACAAAACAAAGCAACAACAACAACAAAAAAAAAACACAAAAAAAAAAAACCAAAAAAAAAAAACAAAAACAAAAACCACTTATATTTTTACTGACATGACACAAGAAAACCACAAATTTGGGTTTGACAAAAGCCAAAAACTATGTGGTTAGATTTTGAAAATCCAGGTCAGGAGCTGCTTTGAAGTTTAGTTACTGACTGCTACAGTCTAAAGAATAAATAAAAAGAGACACAGGCAAGTCTTGATTTTATTCTCCATGCAAAAGCTCCTGCTTTGCAAAAACTGAATTTCCAAAACCAGAACCAAGGGAAGGTGATACCCAGGTTTGAAGGAATTGTTAGAAGGACTTCCTGTCTTCACGTACTGAATGTTAGAAAACTCAATAGATTGCCAATACAAACACACGACTGAAATGAAGTGTCATTTCACTCAGTGTCTTTCCTAGGCTACCTACAAAGTACCACTCTGGAGGTGCAACAGGAAAAGGACTAATCAACAAAATGTAAGAACAACCCGCCTATTCCTGCCCTCACCTTGTTAGAACTGTTTAAGCTAGTGCAGTGAGATTTGGAGAGAAAAAGTTATCACAAGCATCATGTATCAAGAAGATAGCAAAGCTGTTCTAAGCTGTTGATCTTAAACATTAAACCAAAGTGGATTAAAAGAGTAAATAAGATCAGAATGTCTGTATTACAGCTTTTATTTTTGTTTTGCTTAAGACTAAGCAATAAATGCTAGAGGCAACACACAAGTTTCAGCCACAGATTTATGTTCTGCCAATACTGGGCAGTGTGCTGCTCAAAGATTCCCCTGCAGCATGAAGGACATCTTACCCACCCAATACATACAAGAAATGGGAGCATAAAATGAAAGAGCTGTTAGAGGTTCTTATGATGAAACACTGAAATACTTCATACACATAACAGAGCTGAATTAAGATCACTATGAGACCCTTAACTTCAAATTTACTCCTTAATACGGACAAGTTTCAACTGTAAACAGTTACAAGTCCCTAGTTATAAGGCAATTAGAATATTTTGCTTCTTTTACTATTCTATCACATTACCTTGTAACTTGGTTTCTGTATTGTAGCAGGCCAAAATAGCACAAACTAAATCTCAATTAAGGTGGCAAGTGAGTTTTATTACACTTCCCTTTGTTCTACAGGGGAAAGAGAATCAGAACTGTTTGAAAGAAATCATTTTCTGGGTGAAAGTTACCATGCTCTGCCTAGTTAAAGACAAAGCATTTCTGAGTGTATGTATTTGCTTTAGTAGAATTAACCAGGTTGGAAAAGACCTTGAAGATCATCAAGTCCAACCGCAGTAGATCTCAGGCAGCTTCGAGGAGCAAAAAAAGTTGTCACGAAGAATAGTTACAGTGTGAACTATGCCTGTGTCTAAGCTTTGAAATCCCTGACACTGACAGAGTTGGATAAAGAGCTACGCAATACTTTAGAGCTTAAGCAAAAAAATACAGTTCTATGAAGAAAGCTCAAGCAGAACTACGTGCTCTTAGATGCTTAGTTCACAGGAAGTTTGAGCAGACCTAGGGGACACCACTTCCTTCAAGAACTCATTAGTAAAACTTGTCAGAACATAAGAGGCACTAAGTATAGCACAGCCACAAAATGCGTGAAGGTAGCAGAACAATAAGAAACTGGAGAGAGGACCTAAGGGTGTAGAAGCAAAGGATGTAAGCTTCTTCACCTGCACAGCAGATGACTCAACATTTCAAATTAGCCCTCGGGAATTAGGGAAAGAGACAGCACTGGTGCAGTTTCACTCCGGAGAGCTGTCTTATTTACAGCTTCCTGAAAGAGGAGCTGTTGGACAGTCAAGGTCTTCATCTATCATGTATGCACAGTGACTCAAACTTGTGCATTCATCTCCTCAACACCCTAAACCAGAACTTAAGTCTGTTGTGCTCCACTGTTTTTAGTTCTCCTCCTGCTGGTTATCCCTTCCTTTGCGGTTTAACCTGCCATACATTCTCCACCCACAAAGCCAACTAGAGGAGGAGTCAGAACATAACTCATATTTCATTACTGCAGCCTCTGTTTGGCATCCTATTCATGTCATAACAAATGCAAGAGAGACCTTCAGTTAATGCATAACAGCAGTCTCTTCATCAACAGTGGTGCTTCAGCTGAAGTTTTGATTCAAGCTAAAAAGCTAGCTAAAAATAGGTAAGCAATACAAAAAGTAAAAGGGAAGAAATATACAGCATTACTCTGAGTTTTGTAGCGTTACTATGAAATAACCCTTTCCAGAAGCTGGTTTTAATGCGTTATTCACAGCACTAGATACCTCAGACCAGCAGCAGGTAAGTCATACATAAAACTCTGCTGAACTGAGTTACTCGCAGAATAGCACTTTGTTTTAGAGGACAAAACTAGAACTAGTTTTTTCAAGCAATCTAAATTCAAAGTTTTCTATGCAAGCATTTTATATCATTAGCTATTATTTCTCCTGCTCGAAAGTTTTCCTAGTTTCCAGTTCAGTATTACCTGTTCTTAGTAGCACTTTGAATAGAATGAAGATGATACAAGATGCAGAAGTACAACTGTAATTCATACTTCAAGTAGAAAAGCAGTTCTCATAGGCTGGAATACTTGCGATAACCTATAAGATCTCCTCACATCTATACCACCCTCTGTCCTGAAACTATTATGAGTTATTTTCAACTGTCATTATAAAGCTGACACGCCAACAGTTTGGATCACATCCTAATGTAGGGAAGCAGGAAGAAAAAAAAGGCTAAAGAAGTTCCTACCTTTATGATGTTGCAGCCAAAGAGAACACACGCACATTAGCCACGAAGAGGCATCGCGCTCCCTACTTCGACAGAAGTAAACACGCCCCATCTGCACAACTCTTTCAAATTCTTCAGAGACCCACCCACCAAAGCTGCACTTCAAGATTTCTGACTGAAGGCAATCCTGATGTCATGAGTAACTACTCAGTGAAACTCGGGAGCGGTAATGCCAGGCGCCTTCCCTTGTGCTTGTTTCAACATAGCAGATGAAGAAATGCTCTAAATCACACGGTATTTTGTTGCACGATGAGAATTTGTCTCAACTTATGTTGCTCTAGACACGCACAGGAGGATGCTGAGCCAGCTGATCGCACAGAAGGGAAATCCCAACGCACCAACAACTTTAGATGCATTATCAGGTTAAGTAAGGGTTTCAAAGTCAGAGGAAAGTTCCCCCTCCTGCTGATCACCTCGGGAATACTGCCAGCCTCAGTCAACAAAAGCAAAGCGTTAGAGTTTCTCAGAATATAAAGTGGAATTTTCAGAAGTCCTGCAGCAGAGGAGAAAAGAAAATCACGCTAACCGAACATGTTTGGTCAGAGATACCATACAAACATATTTAATTACTTAATTCTATGCATGCTATTCTTTGTTTGTTTGGGTGTGAGGGGGGATTGCTTTAATTTAAAAGCTTTTAATTTACTCTTAATTCCATGACTAAGGAATACGGCTGAAAATCATTCCGCAACGGATCACCTCAGATTCAGATAATGATCAACAGCACTCAGAAGCACTGGTATCACTTAGTGTTCTGAGGCATAAGACATCTTAATATTGTTGGAAAAGAAGGAAAAAAGTGTCACTAGGAAGCCAGGAGCACCTACATCTTAAATCTGTAGAGAAGTTCTATCAGCCCTGTCTGCTTGCAGTCTGCAGACAGCTACGCATACAATAGGAACCAACATGTCAAAGCTGGACCCAAGTTCCACCTCTCCTGAGGTACTGCCTCTGAAGGAAGCTAACAGCAGATGGCTACAGAAGAGTGCAGTAGGATATACAAAAAGTAACTGATAATGGAGCACTTTTTCCTCCTGCACCCCACCCCATCCTTTGAGTACATGGAAGCTTTCATCCCTAAGACAGTAACAGAAGATGTGATGCAGCAATACTTGGATCGAGTTCATTTACTTTCCCCCTAAAGAGATTCAGACTGAAATGTTTTGTTAGTTCACAAACCTTAATTTTATTATTTATTTTAAAGGTGTTCAGTATTGCAGCTATTGCAATATCAATAAATAAAAACTGTTTCAGACCTCTCATAAAACTAGGAATGGTATCCAATAAACTGAAGCACTAGAGCAATATTAAACACAAAGGATTATTTCAGAAAGGTAGTATTAAGGCACTGCTGCTCCTTTAAGTTATCTCCATAGTTTCTCACATCTAAATCACTAGCATGAATCAAGCAGAACACTTAGGAACACTTTGCCAATCAGGAAAGCCTACAGCAAGCTGATTCATATTTCCCTTGTCTAATACTGTGCCAGTAATGTAATAGGTAATTGGCACAAACACCTCTTTCTTACACTTCATAATTTCTTCACTTTTGCGCTGCATTGCAAAAAAACCCATTTGTTTGAAGGGAGCAAATTTGAGGCTGCTACAAACAACAGAATAGCAAACTTTTTATATAGTTTCTGAGGAGCCTACTTAGGTAGCATACATTACCTACACTGGATTCTATAACAAGATTAAAATACTGCACGGTAAATAACAACCTAACCATATCCTCTTGATTTAAGTTGCCTACTGCCCTTTCAATTACTGCCCCACTTTCATAGAATTCTTCATTCAGTTCTCTTTAACTTTGATGCCACTGGGATAAAAAAATAAAAATCTTAGTCTGTACTGCTCATAGAGGAAAAAAGTGACTATTCTGTACCTGCAGTGTAATATATCATAGAATCATAGGGTGCCCTGGGTTGAAAAGGACCACAGTGCTCATCCAGTTCCAATCCCCTCCTATGTGCAGGGACGCCAACCATGAGACCAGGCTGCCCAGATCCACATCCAGGTTATAAATACCATACCTTAACGTCAATGCAGGACTGAAGTAAAAATAAATGTATTTGAACAAATGGGCTGAAATCCTCCAAGTGCTGAAATCTTTTAAAATTATTGCTTCAGAACTTGATTCCTGTGAAGAAACAGAATATTTGAGAATCTGTGATTTGAACAACAAGAGGGCAACAACTGAACAGAAAGGAGAAGTCAGTAGTAATACTGGAAAGGTAAAGGCAATGGAGAGGAAAGAAGCAGAACAGTAATACACTGCTGACCCAAACTACCAGCTTAATGGCCAAAAGAGGACCATTAATAATCCTCAACTACATCTTAGGTAAAAGGCTCCAGGAAGCAATACCAGCATTACCTGGGGACCACTTTCTAACTACATTCTTTCTCACACGCAACAACTGAGTGATATAAATACCACAAATGTGCTACATCTCACAAATTCCTGGCTCTATTTCATTTAAATACTGAACATACGGTGTATTGATAAACCTCCAGAGCTGCAGTTAAGAATTCATCCATGCCCAGAAGCACAGAGCTGTATGTATATGATTTAATGAAGCATTCATTCAGTTGTAGTTTGGTCAGCTTTCCTTCCATGTAGACTTCCCAATCTCCCTGTTTGCAAATGATCCTTCACAAGGTTATTTCCCCTTGATTTAACATCCCTTTCTCCACAATTGTCGTAATAACAGAAACTCTCAATTATAATTTTTTTTTTTAAACCAAACTGCGTATCCATAAAACATACATAGTGAAAGTACATTAAAATATACTTGAGGAAAAAAAAATAGGAAAAAAAAGTAACTTCTATTGCTTGCTTTTATAGGAAGCAGTGCATTAAGGCTTAATCTGCTACTCAAAATCTTAATAAAAAGAACTATAGCAAAAACTCGGACCTTTTCCCTTTCAAATGCAGCACCGCTTATGTGCTCCATAGTATTTGCATATGCAAGAGATTTAACAATCAGTTCAATCAGTTTATTAAGGAGAGTGATTTTAATTAATTTCCAACAGTTTAAACAATATGGGATTTAAAAACAATAAATAGATGATGCCTTGCTGATTCCTGGAGCTGGAATTACTGGATAAAAAACTGTATGAAAATAAACCTCAGCAATTTGTAACACTTGCACATAAGACAACACTGCAAAGATTGCTTATTGCTTGATTACTTGAACAGAAGATTCTTAAAGCAATGTCTATCTATTCATACAGAATAAGCACAAAACATGAGCATGTGCTTAGTGAAACCAAAAGGCAGCCCCTTGCATGTTTTAAGTTAGTAAGAACTGCCTCCTCTACAACTGCCTGTAAACTGAAAATTACAGAAAACATTAGCATCACACCAGCAGAAACTTTTAAATGAGGTGAAGAAACAACCCGTTAGAAGGACTGATATTCTGCTTGGGATGACCAAATAGATTCAACTTCAAGGAGGTGATGAACTTAAATAAACTAACAAACCATTTAAGAATTCCGTATTTGCTGCACAGTGAGTCTGTGCCAATTGTTAATGAAAATCAAAGCACATCAGACTTGTTATTTGATGACAGGTCTTATTGGCTTAATCACTACAAGCTGTTTTATAAAGCAGATTTCATCATCTTTTCCACTGTCTTCTTTGCAGCTGTTACTTCCTTCCAAGTCACTGTGGACACTTGGAAGCTCTTCGAAGCTCAACAGAAAATCTTTCCGGTTTCAAATCTTACTTTAAAACACGGAAATTATCATTATTAATAACCAACTGGGTATACAATCAACTTAATGCCTGTAAGAATTAAATACAGTTTTACTGCAATCTAGCACTGCTGCACTCATATATCATGTTCTGAGTCCCATACTTTCTGCTAACACTGGGCTAGATGTCTAAACTTCACATCTGAAAGCTTTTTATATTTGTAATACTAACAAACATGGCAAGGAGTAGCACTTAGAACAGGGAGGCAAATTTTTCTTTTCCTACCTTTCTCTCCCTGTTTGTCTCATTAAGGTATGAGAAATATGATCGTAATTTAGATACTTCCAACTTGCAAAATAGTTCAGTGAAACAATGAGGTCACTTAAGTAAAATAAACTAGTCAGCAAAGCCCAGATTAGAAGTGGGGACTTTCACTGAAACCCAAGTACCTACACTGAAAATTGTGAACTTGAGAAATCCTTACTCAACTGTTGCCAAAGGCACTTCCCTTGTCTGAACTGAAAAGTTCCCCAGTTGTCTAGAGCTGCATCTTCGAACATGCCCAGAGGCTTCTAGTCCTGACAGAAACGAGCAACTCAGCACCTAGAGAATAACTGCATTCAAACCCTAAACAGAAACTTGGCATTCCTCTACTCAGACAACTCAGACTTTCGTTTTTTAACTCAACAAACACAAAGTTAATATTTTTTCCCCCCAATCATTGACATTCGTACCTACTCTCCTGTGCATACAACCAAAGCACAATGTAAGCACAGAATATGTTGTGTAATAGACCTGAATAACTTTATATTGCCTATACAACTTCTATTTTGAGATGACACAGCAGTCATCTCAAAGACAATTAAAGTTCAAGTATTCCTGTCTGAAAGAATTCATACCATTCAATGTCCCTGGAGAGCACCGTGATTTCCATCTAAATATCCTAAGAACTTCATCTAGTCTCCTCCCGCTCCCAACACACAGTTAATTCACTGTCTGAGAGCTCAAGACTAATCTACAAGATGACCATAGCAATTTGGTGGCCAGAGTTGCCCATTTCACAAATGGCTTGTTTTATTAAATCTATTCTATTTTCCACTAAACAGTTACTGCAAAGGGAAAGAGACAACTTACCTGGTGCTCAAATAGAACAGAGCACTTCCCTTCCAGAGAAAATACCAAGAGGAAAAGTGCTTCTTTCAGAGGCGATGAGGTGTGGGATTCCACAGTACTCACTGTCATTGGTATTTTCCCATTGCCTAACCCTCGTGAGATCATTACAAGCTGCACGCGAAGTTAAACAACATGAGGAGGCTTCCTGTTTGGATGCTGTTCTGAACTAACTTTCCCCAGCAGAGTCTTAGACACTTACTTTTCAGGTTATTCAAACTAGATATAATAAGAAATGCAACTATTTAAGATTACATTCAACATCCACCTCACTGCAGATGTTTAAATTTATAATCCTCTACTTAGTATATATAGATATATATTTGATACTTACACGTGTAAAGGAAGTAAGAATTTATGTCTGAATTTCATTTCTCTTGATTTTAAATATAATGTTCCAACAACAAGTTCTGTAAATAGGTAAAATATACATTAGTACCATGCATAACTTTCCTTTATAATTAAAGGAACACAGCATGAAATATTAAGAAAAACTAAATTCAATTTTCAGTGAGGTGATAACACCACTAATTAGATCAAATAGTACCTCATAATCACCAGGTAAGCACTTCAACCAAGGAAAACAGATAGCATGGATTAACGGGATATTGGTAGCACCCCTACATGTCTACTTGGAGCAGAGCACAGATTCAATACACACAGTATGAACATTAAAACTATCCCCAACTATAGTACTTTATTTCACTCAACCTCTTCACTGCTTATAGTCCATAAATTACCATCGGTCTGGCAATCACTACTAAATCACTACATTAGAATGATGTTAAGTATAACTGACAAGACTTTAAATACTGTATGTTGTTGATATTCTTTCCGACAAGTTATTTATTAGCAATTTTTGCATTACTAGCAATTACTACTGACAGAGTACATGACATACATACCACTAATAAGCCTGAGACCCTGAGGTAACAGATCATGTCACTGAGCACAACTGCAGACTTCTTACAGTGTCAACCAAAACCATGTTTATCCGATTTCAGTTTTAATACACTGACAGGTGCAGAAGGCCATGAGCCTCAGAAGTCATTCATCTCTAGTGCAGTTAGAAATGACTAGAATACTTCTTTGATTTATTGTGAATTCATGTTCTTACTAATCTTCTCAATGTGATTCAGTAGTCTCAACAGTGCAGATGGATTATAAGGGAAAAGATTTCTTCTCTGCAACCTGGAAATTGCTTTTTGCAGTTCTTCCAAACACTTTGTTGATTTATAAAGCATTGTTCTTAGGGGAATGATGTTATCTGAAGACACTACGCATGCCAAACTGGATGAGGTATTAGATCCCTTTTGTTTCAGAGGCAACGCTTCAGACTTGAGTGTCTTCTGTTTATCATCTGTGTAGCTGCAAACAGTTTCCCTTATCATTGTCTCACGCTCCTTATGTAAAGGCATCTGCTTTATGTTTACCAAGCACTCTTTTCCAACTGATTCTAGTTCAGAATCTTCTGAGCTGTCATAATTAACAAGGCTTTGAAGAGAACCCAGCAGAGATGTATTATCATTGCATAGCAATGAGTTAGACTGGTTAGACTCTGCAACCTCATTATCATCTTGCTCTGTTGTAAACACTAAGTACTTTTGAGAAGAAGCCAAAGGTATCAAAGTCTGTGGTTCAGGTTCACAACAAGCATTTTGCAAGCTCACACCGACCACGCAGCTTTGCTTTTCTTGATGTGCAGGCTTGATAGAAGAAATTGGTTGAGAAGTACCATGCTGGCTATCAAAATGGTTACAGATATTTACAAACTGATGCCAGTCTTCTCTAAGAAGTTTTAAGTACCTTACCAAGTACTCCAGAAAGCAAGTTTCTGATGAAATCAAAAAATCTAGGAGTACTGTGGAATCAAAGGCAATTTTTTCTAGAAAAAATAAAAGTATGCAGTGGGGATTATAGCCACTTGCATGTGTATGGAGCTTCCAGTTCTCCTCCTCTTCCCAGCTTAAATTGTCTGCAGCATCACACCGTAACCTGAAAAGTAGGTTGTGAAATGGATTAAATTCAGTGGAAGCTTACAATTAAGAACAGACATTTCCAGCAAATTTTATTCTTGACCTTTTTTGATGTTCTGTAACAGATAATAAATGCACGCTTGCTAGACCCTACATGTTTCACAGTGAAAGATTTCCAGGAAAATATTTTAAATAAATAAAATTCTGGCCAAAAAAATTAGCAAAGAAAAAAAGCACCTACTAGATTCCCAGTAAAATAACTTGCTTTGTTTGATGAGCTTTCTATGCAAAATGGGTTTGAAATCTGTTTTACAATATACAGTATTTTGAAATCCAATATCCCAGAATCAGAATGCCAAGAACTAAACATCAGGAAAAAAAAAAAAATGTAGTTTTCATATTAGAGAATGAACTCAGGCAGGGGGTAGATCAGACAGCTTGGGAAGCCAAAGCACTTAAAGCAGGTTTTCTTAAACCACATGTCCTTAATTCTAGAAGAAACAATACTTAGTATGTTAACAGCTCTCTATAATACTTCTCTATTACTTTTATAAACTTGAATGTCCACCACATAGGAAAAAGGTAACCTTACATATAAGTGCCTAAAAATCATTTTGTGTATCTAAGATACTTCTTGCAAGGTGTTCACACTTGAAGCTGGAAAAAATATTTTCTAAGTTCTTATAATATCTTGTATGTTAACAAACAATGAAGAAGTGAACATCCAGGGCAAATTCACAAAAAAAACATTTCTGATGGTAGTAGTGACAGTATTTACCAAATAACTAGAATTTACAGGGGTCCAAATGTGAGAGCACTGCTTTACCAGAGGTCCCTAAATTCTTGAAACTTGATTACAAGATTGTGTTCTTCACGTGTTGAAAGAGAACAGCCTTGCCTTTTATCTGTAGTTAACCACTATTTAGATTAAGAAGTCAATTATTCTCAATTACAGGATATGCTGTGGTATTTAATAGGAATTTGTTGCATGAGTCCTTCATTTCAATGCAAAAAACACTAAACCAAATTATCAGAAAAGTTAACAGCTCTTACAACATCCATTACCACATAATCCAGAGCTTATTACTAAAAAACATTCATCCTTCATATGAAAGTAATCAATGGAAGTGTTATGTATGTCACATAATCCCATTAAATTATTATTCATAGTTCTGTCAAATAAAACACATACCAACCTATCCATTTTTAAATAAATGAGTAATAAAGCTTTTGCAGCTTCCCACATGTCATCATCTTGCTCTATAAAAACCAAGGAGAGCCATTCGCAATGATGTGCAACTGGGTGAGTGTGCAGGGAATCACTTCTGTTATTCCTCCAGAACGTCAGCAGATGGGACATGGAACTCTGAAAGCCTTCTGGAAACAGGAAATAAAAGGGAAAGGGAAAAAAAAAGTAACAACATCTTTTTGTTACTAAGCAATATTGACATTTTTAAAAATTAACAATGCAAAACACTGCACATATTAATTAATCATTCCTAAGCTCAACTGATTTAACACAGCATCAAATTTTATAGATACTTCTGCCTCCTTGGTACTAAAGAAATCGAAAAAGAAAATCAGAAAGCCACAAGCAGTTATCTAACCGTAAATTCTTTTTATCTATAAAAACACCAACGTTTAGATGTCAACATTATCAACTAAGTTAACCAGTGGAAAATTGATTTACTTATTATATACTAGGCTCCTCCTCTTTTCCCTCCTTCTCCCCACAAATTAAACCTAAGAACACAGTTACCTGATATGTCTATCAGTGTCCTTCTAGGGGACCCAGAAACTCTTATGCCTAAATTTGCAGATGTGAATGTATCACAAAACCTATAGAAATGCTGCTATACCTGTACAGCTGTGGTTAGTATTTTTTCTTTGGCTCCCCATTTAGGTAGCTCTATTGGTATACAGCAAGCTAAAGAAAGGTGAATTATAATCAGGTCAATGCCACAGATGTAATGATGTAAATCGAGTATTTACATTCCATAATGCAATTCTGATGTTTTAGCAGTGCTGAAACTAAAAATCCCAGTGTGAAAAATACCACTGTACAAAAATCCGCTGCACTGATTCACAGCTAATGGGACCAAACTGCCATCTCCACAACAGAGTAAGAAGCTTGCATGATAGCCTTAAACCAAACAGTTCTTTACAAAATATACTCATCATGGATGATTCAAGTTTTCAAGTGCATATAGGCCTGAATAAAGGTACATTCATGAGATGGCACTTCCAGCAAGGATTTTGCACTACTTGCACTAACTCTCTAAACTAATGCCAACAGTGCTTTACCTGAAAATCCTCATCTCCCCCTCCTTCTGAACACAACTCCTCAGTGGGAAAATCACCTCAAAATTTATGCCAGTTTAGTATAGTAGCTTACCCATAAAAATAACTATTCTTATGACTGAAACAGACTCTTTTCCTTTAAGTTGAATTTACATAAGTTCAATTTAAAGTTCCTTTAAATTGAATATTTTGAAAATCAAAAAGAAAAAAAAACCTGACGCATCTTTACACCAAAGGCATTCAGTGGGAATTTTACACTGCTTTTAGTACACCATAGCTGGAAGGGCACGGTTGCATCATTTATATAAACAGCAATTACTGCTTTTGAAAGATTTCCTGCAGCATGGGATCAATTTTACTAACAAAGCCATCATTATGTGGTTTGCCTTATTATTTGACCTTAAGAGTTGCTTCTCCTCTCAGGAGAAAAAAAAAAAAAAAAAAAAAAGAACAGCTAATTATCTTCGTTATTAATAGTTACTATTCAGAATGAAATTCTCCCCTATAAATCAAAGCTATCTGAAAATTACTCCCAAAATTGGAGTGAATTAAAGTTAAGCCACCGTAATTCGTATTAGTGAAAAAGATAAGATCAATGAGCTTCCCAGAAGGGAAGTTAGTCCATTAAAGCATTTTGGAGCTCGTTTTAACCACTTCATTTAATAACACTCCAATAGAAGCACCACTCCTTTCAACTCGAAATTCCTCATGACACCTGTGGTGTTTGAATTTAATTAAACAACTCATTTTTGTAGCATTTTTGTAGCACTCATTTTTGTAGATTTATTTTGAGACAATTTTTCACAGAGACATCTAAAATAGGTATAGCCTACTTTTATTCTATTAATTCATTCTTAGACAATCTCAGAGCTTCTACAGGAAATGGATTTTAAGTAAAAACCTTCCCTGCAAACACTTAAAAATCCTAACAGTGCTACTGGCATCACAAATGACATCTTCCACAATACTGAAAAAGTGTCAGTAGTTCTCTTGTAAAATTCTCCAGCTGTCCTGTACAGATGAATTAAAAATGGACTTTGCTCCAGAATGTAGACATATAAAAGCTAAAATAACATTTACATCTAGAACTCTTCGAGTGTCTCAGTACACCATAAAAGTGCAGTAAAAATACATCCCCATATGAAAAAATGAAGTAATTGTCACATTTTGTCACGTCAACATTCAACTGAGTGAAGGAACATATCCATTCTTGGTTGCATTTGACTAGAAACACTATTTCAGAAGAATTTTTCCTTTTTCACCATGTCCTGTAATCCAGGGCAACATTCTGCTTTGATCATACAATTTTCACATCCAAGTTCACATGGTTTAGTATCAGAAGACACTCGTGTCTCTGAGAGGTAAACAGGATACCAGTGAGAAACAGCATGGCATCCTCTCCTGTCAAGAATGTGAACTGCACCACATTCCTCTGCCACCCCACTGTCTGCCTTGTGGCAATGACCAAACACCGGAGACCGATTTGCTCTTCTGCTAATCGAATTCACCTCTTCAGTGGATGAAACATACTCAAGCTGAGCAAGAATGAGAAGAATGCCTAGCACCTACTAATTTCAAAGGGCTATATTTCTAAGTTAGAGTGAAGAAAACCACCACTACACTCTGTCAGCTCCCATAATTTCCCCGTCTCTTACTTTACAGCCTCATTATAATATTTACCTCTTCCCCACCATTTTTTCTGTCCCATAGTATTATTTGTCTGGCAGAAATGCCAGTACCTTCAACCATGTTAAGTAGTACTTGAAAGGTCTACCTCCACATTACAAACCAGAAAACTATTACCTGTCCTTTCTTTTCATTCTCCACCCAAATGGAATAGAAGTTTGTGCTATGAACTCTCTTTTTTTTCCAGCTGGAGAAAAGCCCGGTGTTCTCAAGCTGGCTGAACTACTTCAACAATTAAAATATATTCTTAATATTAAAGGTTTTCTATCTCAAGTGCAGCTGTCACAAGCCCTCCTTATTCCAAGGCTAAGATCAGGAAAAACATACAGAAAAAGCTAATTTAGGCAGAGCACAGTGATGGCAATAACAAGCTTTCTGGGTGGGGCTTTTTATTCCACCTTCCTACAACCACAAATTCAGTGGTTCCAATCTTAATGAGCCGTGACTACAAATTTAAAAGCTTTACAATAAAAACAAAAAGAAAATGTTACCTTTGATTTCAGCCTCTGTATCGGCGTTCTGACACTTGAACTCCAGTGTTTTGAGCACAGCCAGACTCAGGGCTCTGAGAACAGTTTGGTCAGAACCACCTTGAGTATTATCTCCAGAAAGAGCTTCGCTGCTTCCAAAGTACGAGGCCTTTTCACCAAGTGGGATTGCATTAAGCCAAGTCAAATTCACAACTTGCAGGACAGCATTACTTAGTGCAAGCATATCCTCTTTTAAATATGGGTTTTGTAAGAACTGAGACCCACTTACAGCATCTTCTTGAGGCTTATAAAGGACATATTTTTTAAGAAGCATGATGAACTTCTTCTTGATGAAATAGTGAGTTGATGAGTTAATGAGGTTCAGGACATAAGACACTTTTAAAAACAAAACTCTCTGACATCTAAGTGGTACCTCTAATTGAGTTCTAGAAGCCAGGAGTGCTTCAAGCAGGTCTGTGAAACTGACCAGGTTGTTTGCAGCTTCAGAATAAGGTGAACTATAGAGCTGACTATCAAAATGATATTGCAGAATAGAATTGTAAAATCCTTCAAGCGCAGCATCAAGAGGAGCCAACAACTTCAAAATACCTACAACAACAAGAAGGTTACAGAGTTGGAGTTCCAGTATGCCACAATCAGCTAAATCACCAGATTAGCAGAAAACTGGTGATTGCGACTATTTCCAGTTTTAGAGCACATCAAACACACGCTTTCAATTGCACTTTAACTCTCCCTACAACAATGAAGAAAGTAAGTGTTGTGCAGACAAGCCACTCTAAAGATTACCAGTAACATCCCTCCCCCTAGCGGACACCAACATACTGACACTACCATAAAACAACTCGATTACTACAGTACCTGGTTTGGGTAACATTTTATCTTTCACTACATCCTTGATAATGGCTGTAAGAGTCCACAGACATTCTGCTACTTGGGTATGTACAGGGAACTCCAGAAGACTTCTTAAAGTGAAGGTGATCCAGGTGACATTCACTGCATTCTAATTAAATAAGTTCAAAAAATAAAAATAGTTACAGCCACTAAATAAATTAAACAGCAATACAATGATAATTAGTTTGAGATTCATAACCAGCCATATTTTGATGACACTGACAAACCTAAAGGATTTAAAAATCAAAGGTAGATACAATACATCCATCTAGTGTTTTTTAAGCATGTAGACCTATACTTACACACCTGAAGTCATACATGCATGCAATAAGAAGTGCTGTGTTTTCCAGAAAGGGAAGTGAAACCTGTTAATGCTACGCAATCCACCCCAAAACAGGTAACACTGTAGACAGATCTGTAGCAACCAGACAGAGCAATATGATGGGAAAAAGAATTCCACCTGAGGTACAATAACAGAAAGGTCACCATGACAGAAAGATGTCACAAAAAAGAAACACTTTTATGATTTAAGATTACTTACCTGAACCAGAAGATTCCAGGTTTGCAGGGAAAGACTCCACCAGGAAGGAATTTCCAGAAAGAAAACCTTCCCCAAAGTCCCCAAAGTCAGCCTGCTCAATTGCCTTCACCTGTGTTCCCAGATGGAGCCTGGCTGCAACTCTCTTAGACCCCATTTAAGTGCTGACTGCATGTGGGGAAGGATCTCTTTCTGGAGGTTCCTTTCTGGTGAAGCTTTTCCCTACAGACCTAGAATTTTTTGGTGCAGGTAAGCAATTTTATTCTCTTCCTTTATAGTATCTTTCTGTTGTACTGGTTCTTCTGTCATTACACCTTTGTTGTAATGCCTTTGCTATTGTACTAATCTGTTCAATTACTAGAACAACCTTCCTACTGTTCCTGATACTAAACGCACTTTGAAAACTGGCATTTTGAGGAGGCTGGTGGTCTATATGGTAAGCATTACTAGAACGCAGCTTTAGTTTTCTGAAGGAGTAGCAGAGACATGTAGGCAACAGGTGTAGGAAAGGAACAGTATTGGTATTTCTCTGTAAGCTTAATTATGAAAGGATGTAATCTTAGATGATGGAGTCATCAGGTAGTGCCACTTTTGTGCCATGTATGGGCTATAAGAAGTTGGCTATAAAGTCAATTGGAAAAACTGGTAGGTACATATTTGCTAAGTCACTCTTCAAGCTGTGAGAATTTGTGAGATACTTACTTCTTCTTTTAGCTGGAAATATACAAGAGATGCTAAACTTCTTGAAGCTATGTGAGATAACAGTTGATCGTGACTACTGAGAAGACAAACCTGCAAATACATAAAAAGAAACAGTACCTAAGTAGTATCCTTTCCGTATCTCTCTTGCAAAAATCTTTCCAAAGGTTACAGAACCTTACCAATTTTGAGTCAGCTTTTGCTTCCTTCAGAAGAAGGAGAAGGACTTCACAGTACTTCTGTCTTGTACTGAACTCAGTTTCCTGGGACTCCACTTTAGCAACCAGCATTTTGATCAAAGTTAATTGAAGCAGTATCACTTCTCGTGGACAAAATGAGAAGTTCATGGTTGCTAAATTATGTGATACATCATCTGTTGTAGGGGCAACAGTGCTTTGGTGACTCCTAATACTGCCATCAGTAGATGGCAGATCACACAATTCATCTTTTTCCCGTGACTGCCCAACACATAGATTAAGAGAAGAGGTGTAATAGTAGCTTTCCTTTGGTAATGGAGTGCCTGCCAGTACATCCTTATACATCTGCTGTAGCAGTGATATATTCATTGTGAGAACATTCAATCATTCAATATATCACAGAACGCTGCAGGTCTTCACCAATTATTTCTGATCACTGCAAATCAGCTTTGAAGTTATTTTTATCCAGTAAGAGGAAGAGACAAGCTAATAGGCACTCCTCTTCTAAGTTACCTAGGAAAAAAAGATTATATTATTACTGAACTTAATAGATAACCATAAAGATATGAAAGAACACCACATACCTTTAGACTTTTACTACCATTATTAAACTTAAAAATGCAATTATTCTGTAGTTAAACAAGAATGATAAACTTACAGTTGCAAGAAACTGTCCCAGTGCATTGTTCATAAAGTATAAGAGTTATAAAGTAGTGAAGAAATTCACTGTTCCAATACAATACTACTGAAAACACTGATTTGCAGGAATTAACAAAAATAAAGATGACCATTTCCAGGGTCTGCTTCTGAAAGATAGAAGAACTACAATCAAAGTTTTCTCTACCTTTATACTGTTAAATCTTCATTTCCTTTGGGAGGGATTGCTTTATGAACAAGCGTGATGTTTCAAGTGGGAATTTTCATCTGAACTGGCGGTGTTTATTTCTCTACTCAGGGTGAATAGGAAATCTCATTCTAGTTAAAACAAACAAATAAAAAAGGTAAGTCTTATATTTTGTTGTACATAGACTGAAGGTGAATAGTGTGAATATGCAGGAGAGAACCTAATTTAGCAAGGAGAACCAAGGAATTCATTTACCTCTGGACATGCAAACCTATTACTCTGAGCATGTAATCTTGTAATCCAAACGTTTTTCCATATAATACAAAGGGTTAACTATGCCTTTAAGCTTGGTCTCAAGGGTCCAATGGCTGGAAAGTTCAAAATAAAAATTTACTTGAGGTGTAAAAGACCCTTAAAAGCATTTAAATATTCAGAAAAAGATTGGAAAGAAAAGCTTTATCACAAAACCAATGGAATGTTTCTTTCAATTGCTGGATCATTCAGTGTAGCTTTACAAGAAAACCTATTAATAATTCCAACCTTTTCTTAAAGTGTGAGCAGCTAAGCACCCCAGAATTTCTAGTCATTATGCAAATAGATAAACGGGTGTCAGATCTCTCCAGAGAACAGATTTACTCATGATCACAAGGGTTTCTTTTTCATCAGTGGTACTACACTATACAGCTTTAACATATTATCTAACCAATACCCTTTTATTAAAAGAAACTCATTACCTTTTATCTACTGTGAATTTAGGAGTGGGATTTATTTTCTTTATGGGAATTTTCTTGTATGCTTTTGGGATCTCCCTCTCTTTAAATCTGGCATAGCCAAGGTATGTCTCTAGCTGGCTGTTGGTTAAACATTAAGTTTCCCATCTCTTAACAAGGGAAGAAAACAGTTCAGTCTCTTAATAAAGACTAGCTATTCCATTTCTGTTTCTAATCATAATTCCAGTTATCATCACACCAAAGACATTTAAAATTATTGCTTTCTAGGAGAATACTAACAAACTTTGAGGCTACCAGGGTTTACCAAGCTTATAATCTCACATTTTTAAAACTATCAAGCATTGAGAATTATACTTTCATTTTTATAATGTGTTTTGTACTTATAAATGAAGTATGCATTGACAGAACGGCCTCCCAAAGCCATGGAGTAATGGGGGTAGACCAAGAACTGCTACCCAGGCTGCTGCCTATTGCCACAACTGAGTGGTATTTCCCTCGATGTAGATTAAAGAGAACCTAAAATTAGAGAATAAGCACTTCCCTCTAGGGAATAATCTACAGTTCCCTCTGCTGGGGTATTTTGGACAGTAATGACTGATCTGGCAACTTCAAAATGTACCTCACCTGATCCATAGCAGACCTAAGAACCCTTTCCCACATTCCACGTGTTAGAGATTAGATCTGATACTTAAAATTCCCTCTTCATCTGAAGAATCTATTTGTGATTCTACTTGAGGTGGAAGTTGATGGCCTGAAACCTCATAAAATTTCTTCACAAATCATTTGGAATATTTTATGTAGCTACTGTTTCCATCTATGAGTTTTATTTCTTCCTACATGAACATCTAATAACGTAAAATTATCTCAACGCGTTTGCTCCTATGTTCAAAACCAACCTGAGCTGTCATGCACAAATTCATACAACACAGCAGGGCTGTAAGAGCACGAGAGGTTTCGATCTCCTCCAGGACACGTTATGAAATGTCGACCTTCACCACGTGCTATTGGTTGTGCTTTCCCTGATCCCACCATCACGCATTTGTATTATAGCATTGATTTGAGGAGCACTTTGCAAAGAGGACAGGTAAGGCACGCCTTGCTCACACAGAACAGCATGTCATGAGGGGGAGTCATTAAAAGAGATACGTGAGGGGCTTATTGTGAAGAGGTTTAACTTCAGAGAGGGGGAAGATGTCAGACAGACTCGGTTGGGCTCAGCCATAGTAAGAAGGCACAGTAGAAAGCTCAAAGAGGAAAGAAAAGTGCCTGCATCTGCACAAATGAAATGCCAACCCCAGCTCCTGCTTGTGTTATTTGTAACAACATCGAAAAGCCAATTAAGATAAGGCCCCACGTGTCAGACTCCTGCATAAGCAATAGGAAACAGTTCTGAAGCCCTTGTATTGAGATGAATCAAAGAGAGCAACTGTACAGAATGATAAAAAAAACCAAGCAAACACATTTTCCTGTATATTATTTTCGCCATCATTTGAATTAGGCCTTAAAAGACATAAAGTCACGTGGAATTGCAAACACGGAAATGAGAGATTGAAACGCGATGAGAAGAGAAATAACGGACCTGAAACGGCATCTGAGCCCGTCAGCTTTAAGGGCCTCAAACCCCAGCTGTGTACCTGCAGTGACTGCGTAGGCTCACCTCTCGTTAAACCAGCTCCTGCCCCCTCTAACACAACGTCATTTCCCTTCAGAGGCCGTAAATAACCGCTTCAGCTCTCGGTCTAACCCAATGCTTCTGCTCTTCTGCAGCACCTTCGGCCCGTACCCACCCACAGCAGCCCCGAGCGCAGCCCCCCTCAGAGCTCCCTCAGCGCCCCTCCAGCGCTTCCCGCCCTCCCCCTGAGCCCCCCAAGCCCCGCCCCTTCGCGTCCCCCCCCCCCCCCCCCCTTGGAAGCCCGCGGCCCGCTTAGTCACCCCGCGCCGTCCCGCCCCGTTGCTAGGCGACTGTTGCTAGGCGACCGCCGCGACTCACCCGCCCCCGGGAGACAGGGCGCGGGAAGGCCCAATTCTCCTCCGTTCGATCTCCGGATCCGCCGCAAGCTCCCCCCGCCGCTGTCGCAAAGCCCTCCCGCTTCACTTTACGGCAAAGGTGGAGCCACGAGCTGCGGGCGGAGCTGCCGTCAGCCTACTGACCAATCGGAAGCTCCGGCGGCGAGAGGCTGGGGGCGGGCCCAGCGCGGAGGCCTTTGATTGGCTGCGGAGGAGGTCAGTCCCTGCCCGCTGACCCCGCAGCGAGCCGCGGGGGGCGGCTGGGTGCAAAGTGTCCCCGCACGGCGCGGCCCCTTCCCGCGGCCGGCCCGGCCCGGCCCCGCCGCCGGCAGTCAGCGCAGCGCAGCGCGGGGGGCGGCCGCAGCGCGGAGCCCGCCGGCGCGCAGGTAACGGCCGCGGTACTCCCCGGCCGCCCCCCGCTTTCCTCCCGGTGCCGCGACCCCGTGGCCTCCGCTGCCTTCCCCTCAGTCCCTTCGCTCCACGGAGCTGCCCTCTCGCCGCCTGTCCCTATGGAGCCGGCCGGCCCCGCCCCGCCTGCCCGCCCCCGGGGCTGCCCCGGGCCGCTCTATGCACTCCTGGGGCGGTGAGGCTGAGGGGAACGCCGGTGACCCCACGGCGGAGCGCGGCCCTCAGCCCGCAGTGGTGCCTCTCGAGGTCGGAGCGGCGGAGCGGGGACGGCCCCGGATTTCCCACAGCTCTGCTCGGCGGGGACTTCCTGTCCCTTCCTCGGCGCTCACCTCAGCCCCGGGGCTGCGCTGACAGGGCGGACGGGCTCGGCCTCAGAGCTTCGTACTGAGCCCCTCTCTGAGGTGAACTATCCCTTCCTGGTTGTCCGTGAGGGCTTTTCCTGCTTCGGGCTGCTGTTCCTTTAGTATTGGCTGTTCTGCTGTTACCTTCTGTTGGATCATGGCTCACTTCTACTTTTGTGTATTTTTTTCAGGTTTAAGCTGCCTTAAAATCGGGACTTCAAAGAATGGAATGAGACAGAAGAGAGAAAGCAACACCCACAAGAGCCCAACAAGGTGATAACCTACATAGAATTATCCCTGCTGCATGGTTTGCCTGGGTCTGTGGTCCTCAGTGTGTTGGATTCCATGGGCATTGTTGGGTCTCTTTGTTCTCTCAGAACCTGCGTGCTTCTGAGCATTGGTTTTGGAAGCTCTGAAGCCCACTTGGAGGGCCCTTTCCTCCTTGTTACGGTTTGTCATCTGAATCTGATCTGTAAACGTGATTCTGATCACAGATTACTCCTTAACGTGTGTTGGTGTCTCTTCAGCTCAGGTATGTCATAGAATCATAACAGGGTTGGATTGGAAAGGACCTTGAAGATTGTGTAGCCCCACACCCTGCTGTGGGTTGGTCGCCCCCCTCCATCTTGTGCTGCCCAGGGCCCCATCCACCCTGGCCTTGGACACCTCTATGGGATGGGGAGTGTCATTTAACATGACCTCACTCAGGGCAATGGTGAGGGTCCCTTCAGCCTTTCCTCCCACTGACATGACTTGTTCCTGCTCTGGTTCTGCAGTTGGTGCTGCAGTGGGTCACAGTGATTAGGTTTTGTTGGTTTTAGTCGCACCAAACTTCTGTGTGGGTCAGGGTTTTTGTATTATAACCGAGCTGCAAAAATTCCAGTGGATTTAATTGGATGGTGTTTGTTTACAAGTACTTTGTGGGTTGAGATGACAGAAGAAGATAATGCTGTTGGATGCTTAAGGGAGAAAAATGAAAGGAGTCATCAGAAACTGAGTCCTGCTGTGAGAGGAGGATGGTGTGGTTTCAGAGCAAGAGCAGCTCGTAGGGAGAATTCCTGTTATATGTTGCTGGGAGGTAAAGAGATGAGCTTTGGAAGGAAAGAGAATGGGGGGTGGTTAATGTCAGTCAGCGTTATTCTGCATCCCACTGTTATATGTGTATAATGGCACTCATGCCTGTTCTAATGCGAAGTCTGCGCTGATTCTATTGTAATCCATTTCAAATGTAGATGAGTTTGTGTTATGTGGCAAACGTATCCTCAATATGGGTCCTACTGGTCTTTGTCTTGTTTTCAGAGATATCACTGACTGCACCAGAATGGTTTTTGTTGTCAGAAATGAATCGCTTCTAGTGTTAGTTGCAGTGGAAAAAGCAGTACCTGTTGCTGTGGTCAAGGGTGGACCTTTATTCTGATGTATCTTCAGCATATGGTGGAAATGTTGTTTTCACTGTTGTGCTGTAAAGATGAAGTGGAAAATTCCCCTGTAACACAAGGGACAAGAAATTCTGAGGTATATACTTTAAAAGCAGAGTGAAGAAATAGTCTGTGCTGTTTTGATAGCATACCACAGAAATGATGCTGGAACACGTAGACAGGCCCACTGTGATTGCAGGAGTGACTTCTGTGCTGTTAGATAAGACAAGTGCGTTAATGCTGACTTTTCAGTGCAACCATGGTGCACCTGTATCATACAATGTTGGTTTGTTGTAACAACCTCGTTGTAACCCCTCAGTCACATCTGACATCAGAGCTTGCATCAATGTAGCTACTCAAAGAGCACAACATCTTGGTGCTCCTAAGCCATGAGGTCTTTTGAGAAATGTGTTTGTGAGTTGCTAGGCTCCTTCCTGATGTGAGATGCCAATGCAACAAAGTTTGATCCAGATGCAGAGGCTGGAACTGGGTTCACAGGCACTGGGGCATGAGCTTCTGCCAGCAATGTGCATGTGATCAAGACAAGAAACAGAGACAAATGATGTGCTGTAGCCTTCCTTTCGGGAAGGAACGCAGCACGTTGCAAGTAGAGCTACCCCCTTAGATTGTTGCATATCCAGTGCTTTTCTTATTTTTAGCTTCAGGTTACATACTCACTGTTTTTGTTTTTCCTAATTGTGAATTCTAAACCCTTAGAGGAAATGTGTGGAGTGAGAGGCTGTTTTCTGTTCCAGCATTTGCTTGTAGCATGGCATTATTGTAGTGAAACACCATTGCTTTATCTGCTGAAGTCATCCAATTAGTTCTGTCCAGTTTGGTTCTTCTAGGCCTTATTAAAAAAAATACAGAGCAAATACACATTTTGCAGAGACTGTTAAATAAAATGAGCTCCATAAGCAGCGCTCTTTTTGCTCATCAGTTGTATCATGAGTAGTAGGACTGAAACAATTGCTGTAGTGAGGCTTAAACTAGTTTGTGGGTTTTTTTCCTGCTTCTGTCATTCAGTGGAAAGTTGGTGTTTGGATACTTTAGTAATAGCAAGTAATATTAAAATGGGTAAATGTTACACCTTAACACTTGCTCTGAATTACTGCTTACTTGTAAGGCTAAGTTTTTACTATATTTGTACTGTTTGAAGCTTGCTAACGGTAAGTCAGCAATGGGGCTGCCTTTTATGCTTGATCTCAAAGTGTGCTGCAGGCTCCCTGCAGGTGCTCTGTGCAGGCTGGGGAAGGAGCATTGCATCTGTATGAACTGATGCAACGTTCTCTCCTGCAAAAGATCTGTAAGGCCTTCCTTCAGCACTAACACGGAGCTTATTAGATCTATGGCGTTTTCTTCACAAGGTCCCACTTGTGGATAAGGTTACCAGTGTACAAATGAGGATTTTGAGGATGGTTTGAGCTGATGTGTTAACAGTGGGTACTGAAGATGATGTCTTATCTGTTGCTGTCCTGTTTGCAGACCTGCAGTTACTTGTGCTGGGCAATTTCCCTAGCTCTCCATCAGGCCCAAAAGTCAGACCTCACATCTCACCATTACACGGGTAACAGCTGGTAAAATGATACCTCTAAGCTTCAGTTTTGGTCACCTGCAGAATGTAACAGCACAGCAGCTGCTCGTTAGTTGATAATGGCAGCATGATTGGTACTTCACACACCTGAAGCTGATGGAACACTTTTAGGTTAGCTCTGTTACTTTAAATATGTCTAAACTAGAAGATGGCATTACAGGTGCGCTCATAAGGAATGTAGAACTTCTAATGACCACTCATGATGAGTGCAGCTTCTTTCCTTTGAAGTTGTTCTTTTGTGACGTTTAGGAGGATTCGTGCATCATGGACTCACTGCTTTTGGTGCCAGGAGTATGCATTAGCAGCTTGGTGACTTAGTGACTTGGATGCCTCGCTTGGCATCCAGGATATAGCATAGAGCAGATAACATAAGATATATTCGTAGAATAGCTTGGGTTGGAAGGGAGCTCAAAGATCATTTGGTTCCAGGCCCCCACAGCTGTAAGGCCCTGTGAAATATTGGCATTTCATGCTTTTTTTTGCTTTTTTTTTTTTTTTTTTGCAAATATTGGTTGGAATATAAGAACACAATAACATGGTTGTTGTTCTTTCTCTGTCCATAGAGCTTCTAAAATAGGAACCTAAGTGACACAGGAGGATGATAGTTGCATTGAAGCTCTTTGTCAAACACATACTGTCCATTTTCAAAGTGCCATTTGAATGAGAACACATTCAGCATGTTTGAGTTCTGAAAGGGATGGGGAAAAAGTGGGTTGTGAGAATCATGAATGCTGATTACCCTTAATCCACAGGACTTTCTTCTATGTTATTTCTTTGGTTTAAATGTATTAGAATACTTTAGAGACAACTATGCTCTTTGATGGTTAACTCCATGCTAGACATTAAGTCGTGTCATGATATGCTTTTCCTGCTTTATACAGTTAGGTTGACACCAAGAAGTATTGTCTTCTTCCTGTTGGCTGTGTGACCTTAGGGCTCGGGGCTCAGTCCTGTTGTCCATCTGAATGGACAAAATAATGCATTATAAGCAAGTGCATACACATGCTGGAATTTGTTTTCTGCATGATATATGCAGTGACTTTAATGAAATGATGTATGATGTAGAAAAGTCTAAGGTGTCTTGAACAACATGGTACTTTATCAATCAATTAGGAAGATGTTTCTTTTGTTTTCAGTGTGCTACTTTGCTACAATTATTAGTGTTTTAAGCAAACTTTGTCAGGTTGAGTAAGTGAGCTTTACTTTCACTAAATATAACTTCTTTTTATTAAAGTTACAGATCTTACTCTTGCCATATGCAGCTAATTTTCCTTTGGGGGGAAAAATGCTTGTTACTTTTTTAGTGGAGCAATCTGTTACCTTGTCTGTAGTCTGTGAAGTCAGTGCAATTCTAATTTGCATCAGCTAATAAAAAATGTGTGGGTTTTTAAGTGGAAATCATGCAAAAATTTAAAAGAAGAAGGAAAAAAAAAAGAGAAGGTGAACTAACAACTGATCAACTATGCAAAAACAAGGCTGGAAATGTGATCAAATTAGGTCACGGCAGTGCAGTTTTGTGCAGGGCTGTGAGCATATCTGCAGACCTTGTGTGTTTCATCTTGGGAAGCAAAGCTCTTCGAAAACGTGCATACGAGGGATGAAGAGAGCTTTTTTTCCATCCTCTTTTTCTGAGCTATCGTCAGCAAAGCACAATCATATGTTGCGCGAAGTGACAAATTTTAAGCTGAAGGTTCAGTTCTTAAAATTGTTCAGATGCAACAGAAACAGCTCCCAGTCTGTGTGATCTGCCATACAATGAAGTAATTAATGCTTTTATTATTTGTTGCGTTATTGCAGTGTGTAAGAATGGGAAGGGTCCTCTCTCAAGGGTTCTTTCAGACTAAGTGGATGAAATGCCAGCTGGACAGAAGTGTACAGAGAATTAATGAAATAATATTGGCCAGGAAAGGCTCATGGCATTGCTTTGAGCAGAGGTCAGCTGTTGGGACTGGTGCTGTTATCTGCCAGGAGAGAGGATAAGAGAGGCTGGGAGCTGGATAGGAATGGGTACTGGAGTTCAGTGAAGTTAGATACTGAAAGAAAAGGGTTTAGGTGTAAAGAAAGAGGTGGTGATTTTTGAACAAAAGGTATTGCTTGTGTTGGAAAGGTGTGTGTGTTCACTTGCCTAAAACACAGTGTATGTTAGCTTGAGTTGGTCTTGTTGGGGAGAGAAGGCTTACCTAGTGGTGCTGGAGGACCATCGGATGGTAAATGGGAAAAGGCAGTGCTCTACCTTCTCAGGTTATGTTCTTGAGACAGAGGAACACAGATGAGGTGAAGATAAAGAGCCAACATTTGGGAAAAGCCAAGTGGATCCCTAAGTTTTTTTTCTGGCATGTGGCTCCCTCAGGAAAACATTGAGCAGTTGGGCAGAAATACATACAGTAACCTTTGCATCCTTGTTCCATAACAGGAACAGATATGTGAAACTGTCAGAGAAGAGGTTAGGTGATTCCTTCAAGGTTTACTCTGCAGCTACCTGGTTTCTCTTGTTTTCCACAGATTATTCTCTGTAGCTTTTCTTTCACCTGGCAGAAGCAAACTTCTCACCCCAGCATCTGAAGGACTCTCTGATAATGGAAGAAAAACCACATATTTGTGGCCTTTTTTGACATAACTACATTAAAATGTAGCACTCTAGTAGTGGTACAGGATAAAAACAGGTAGACCTCTGACTCTTACTGTTTGCACCTAACAAGAAATATCGTTCTTTTTAAGGGGTAGCAGGCTGTTTGACACGCATGGACACACAAGATTATGAATAGTGAAGAAAATGAAGAATGGAACATCCATCAAAGACTGACAACCTCATATAAGGTAATTCAGGGACATGTTGAGTTCATGCTTTTGTACTTGCAGGATCACTTAAGTTCTTGTTACTGTCACTTTTTGTCATGGCAGTATACAAATACTAACAATGTATAGGTATGTATTTAACATACTTTTCCATCTTAGTTTTTTACTAGCACGTAAGAAGCCAATATGCAGCAATCTAATTGCATCCTGTGTTCTAATTGGCATTGGCTATATTTGCAAAACATTAAATATGAAGTGCCTACTGGAGAAAGGCTTCCAGTAGACTCCCTTCCCTTCCCCAAAGATTGACTCAGTAAGTGTGGATTTGTAAATGGGATGTCTGAATGATCTGTGGAGTAGATGTGAGCATATTTCCCAAGCTGGCATGTGTCTAGAGCTATCTTGAAACCTTCAGTGTTGCGGTTAAATATTCTTGTAATTTGAATTTTATTGCTTGCCATAGGGGTGAGATAGAAGAGGAGATACTCACAGAAACTACACAAGTGATAAAAGGAGCTGCTTATGCTTGACTTTGTCTTCTGCTTTGTATGTTTTAGTACTTACATACTTTAGTACTAGCTGATTTGAATAAGCTCTGCTAGTCACATGCAGCATATGGGGCCAGTGCCAACTTTTTATAATGCTGCATTACAAATGTACCCACCAGCTGAAAAGTGTGATATGAAGAGCTTTGCTTTCTATTAACCAACTGTCTTTGTAGGTACGTTTTAGGGTATGCTGCTGGCCCTTAAATGAAAAATCCATTTCTTCTTGTTTGTGTGGTCTCCCTTTCTCTCTGTAGCATTTTGAACAACTGGTTTGACTTTCGTTTTCAGGATAGTAGGAGATCTTACAAGTACTACTCCTTTACCAGAAGGGCCTATTAAAAAAATGTGGGAGAATGTTTGTTTATGTTTCCTTTCCATCACTTATTCTCAGTTTGAAAGAAGTTTTCAAATGTATTTATTTTTACATATTCAGAAAGTAGGGCTGGAAGGGCGTGCTCTGATTTTTATTTTTTATCATTGCTTTTCTTTTGTTTTGAAGGATTTTCCCCCAACTCACATCTTTTATTGGTCAAGTTCTACTGTCAGCTTTCACTTGTAAATCCAAAGAAAGACCTTGCTTAATGGTTGGAATTTCATTCTACATTGCACTACTAACAGTGCTGTTCATGAAGTCAACCTCACTGCCTTACATGTGAGAGTATTTTGAAGTGCTAATTGGAGTTCAGAACAGAGCTTAGCAAAAACGTATTACAGGCAATAGAAATACTTCCATTGTCATCACATTAGTCAGGTTTGATTGTGTTTGTTTTGTCTTGTTTTGTTTTGTTTTTTTTAATATGATGCAAAAGCTGAACTTTAGAGTTAGCAGGTGCCAGTTTGTAAATCACCTTTCCTTCCAGAGCCAGGTAATGGAGTTCGTTCTATAAAACAAAACCAAATCTGTACCTAAGGCGTGAGTTGAGCTAAGAAGTTGTCTTCTAATGCCCTATGCTGAATTAGTGACTGTTGGCATACGGGCTATCTTGAAGCATCAATAAATGTCAGTGGCAGGCATTGGCTGTACATACTTACACAGCAAAAGCTGAGATTATGGTGATTGTAGCTACCTGTTTGTTATTAGTTTCTCTGCAAGCAGCAGATAATAATTTTTTTGCAATGGGCACAAGCAGGTTATAAGTAGAGTGAATAGCCCTCGAAGCCTTCATCCAAAAGGATGGCAGTGATTGATGTTTTCACTTTTCTATTGTCTGTGTGCATATCTGGATCACAGGAGAACAAGCGCCTAGTGGGATATGAGGAGTTGATTGCAATGTCTTTTGAATGACCTATGAATCATGAGGATGTGAAATCCTTATGATATTTGCGTAAATGAAGGTTTAGGTGATGATGTGGTTTGCTATCCTGATAAAACAGGGTTGCTGTAAATTTTAACATTTCTTAAAAATTCATTTTCATCTTCAGAATTTCTCATTATACTTTACTCTTAACTTTATAGCAGTGTAAATTCTCTCTCTTTTCACCCCTTTAAAAATCTTTGAATTCACTGTTAATACCCACTGCAGTTGTTTCTGGGTAATTGCTGTGACTTCTATTACTCAGCATTCCCTTTCTTCATTTCCCTGCTTTTATTCTTTCTTCTATTATTTTCCATTCTAGTGGTAGCTGTTAATGGGATATGATACACAGTGCATGTGAAAATGCAAACACTTCACAGACTTTGTACTGTGAAAGAATTCTTAAATACCTGCATTTTTTTTCTTGTCCCTAGCTGGGTAGCAAGTAGAACTGCAGATGAGTGCTTTTCAAACAGAGCACAGAATATTATACTTACTTCTTTCCCAATATATGCTGGTATCTAGGCTCTTTTGCAATGGCTGTTTTAGAGACCCTTTCAGCCCAGCATTCTGATATACTTTATCAAGGTAATTATAAATTGAATTTTTCTGATTTGCATTTTCATGTCTCGTGTAGTACCATCTTTGTCAAATCTTCAGTATATGAAGATCCTTTACAGCATTTATGTTCTTATAAAGAAGTCCAAAAGCCAAATTATGGGCAGAAGATTCTAATTTAAAGAAAAAAAAAAAAGTAATAAAGTGCAAGGAGAAAGGAGGTTAAAGTTGTCGGTTTGAACACTGATACTGCTAGGATTCCTGTGCAGCAGGTCACAAGAAGACATTCTATTAGTAATCTGAACATACTTTTTCAATTATTCTTAGAGGTTATTTATTTCTAGGCAGGGGAGGAAGTCGTAGTTCAGTTGCTCTAGCAGTACAGTACTGTTTCATGCAACAGTTTAGAGAATGTATTCAACAGTATCTCTTGAGTCAGCGTTATTAACCATATTGTGATCTGGAATGAATATTGGATTCTCGAGATTCCTCATTCTCTTCCTCATTCAGGTACTTTAACTGTCACTTCTGAAGAAAATATTTACTATTTATTATATGCAAGTGTCCTCTTCAGTTACTGCTTAGTGATGGGAATCATATACCAAGCTTTTGCTAGCAATAGTGAGAGATAGTGCTTTATCTTATCCTATGTATCAGACGACTTTGCTCTGCATATAGGGAGTGCATCTTAGCATTGCTTTTACTAGTACTGATTATTTTTCTAGATCTCTTTCCTGATCGTGGTCCTAATTAATTCATGCTTTATATTGATTCAAGGTGACCAGTGTGACCTCATGACGCTTCTGTAAAAGCCAGACTCAGCTAGGATGTTACACCATCACTGTCGGAGAAACCCTGAGCTACAGGAAGAATTGCAGATTCAGGCTGCTGTTGCTGCTGGCGATGTTCACACCGTGCGCAAAATGCTGGAGCAAGGTTATTCTCCAAATGGTCGAGATGCCAATGGCTGGACACTGCTTCATTTCTCTGCTGCAAGAGGGAAAGAGAGATGTGTCCGTGTTTTTCTTGAACATGGAGGTGAGTTGCCTTGAGAGAAAAAACTTGATACCCAGCTCACAGCTCTCTATCCCAGTTCCCATCGTATGGTTTTCTGGTGTCCCTTAATTGCCAGACTGCTTCTTTTTGAGGTTTTTTTTTCCCTCTTTCTTTGGTGCTTCATTTCTGTTTCTGTCCAATGTGTGCTTTGTGAATGAGGTAATAGATTAGCTGTATAACTTAAAACCTGACATTGTTTCAGAATTTCCAAGTAATTGTTAGAAGAATGAATACACATTATAAAAACAGGGCAAAGAGCTCATTATAAACTTAAGCACACTCACAGGACTCGCTATGGGTCTTTCTACTGTTAGGGGCTGTTAGTAGAGGAAGGCGGATCTTGGGGTTGAAATCTTAGGGAAGACTGTTTCATAATTCTCAAGAAGTTAACCAGTGACATTAAAGGTTTGAGTTTCCATCTAGGTTTTAATGCAGTCTGCTAAACTCTGTGAAAACGTTATTATTTTGTGCAAAGACTTTGGTGTCAGCTAGTCCAGCTGAGTTCACGCTTTTCCTGCACTCACTGGTACTGAAGCTTTAAAGAATGTATTGAGTTTAAGCGATGTAACTGCATGCGTGGTGTTCATTCCCACAAATGGTACAGTCAGAATTTTTTTCTGTATCTTCTTTTAAGGCCATCTATAGGTTTAAAAATTGTCGTGTTTAAGCCTTTAATGTGAGATGAGAGGGGGGGAAAAAAAACAAAAGTGGGATGACCTCCACATTCTGAGTAGTGTTCTTTTAAGAATAGCATCCTTTACTCTAACACTGTTCAAATCAACTTGGTTCTGAATCAGGATGGCTTCTAGTCCTATGAAAACTGAAACGAATTATCTTTTTGGTGCTTTACTTATCTAAGGTTTGGTCCTGGTCCCCTTGTTTCAGATTTCTACATCTGACATATGCTACATTACTCTTAATATTGAATAGCATTAATAAAGTGTGCCGTTTGCCCAATTCATGGTGTGCTATTTTAGAGCAGTAGTGAAACGCGGCCTGAACATCTAAACCCCATTTATATACCTACTGCAATTTCTAACGATGTAATACTGGGTAGTTCTCCTGTCCTTATTGGAGTTCAGGGGAAAGCTACTGAATTACACAAACAAGTAACTTTAAACTCTGCATTTTAAAGGAAATATACGTAGATAATCTGAAGTCTTTAGTTTGGTAATTCAAAATTTCTAGGCTGAGTCTCAAAGGATGTGGTTTTTAAAATGATCAAAAAAACCCTGTAAACCCTGCTTACTTTAGTTGTATGGGTTTTGCTATTAAATAGCTGCTGGCGTAATGTTTTGTCTTGTTTTTATTTTTTTGTTGTTATTCTTTTCCATATGAAGTACCAGCTGAATCTGATGCCTGGTGAAAGCTGCCTGTAATGAGACATCTTTGTTCTGTAAGCAGCCAAGAGTTTAATCACCAGGACTAGAAAGTTGAGTAACAAATAGTGTGAGGGTTAGTCATCTACAGCAGCTTTTTCTGTAGCTGAGCCTCCGTTCAGAAAATTGGCACTGATTTGGGCCTTACCTTGTTTTCCCTCAAAACAGATAATATTAAAAAACAAACCACACGTAACAGATAGTGAGCATTTAAAACATAATAATGTCACAAGTGAGCCAATGAGCTGAGTGTTAAAAACAAACTTAGTCAAGCCTGCCTCATTAGAGAAAGGTTTGTATGTACCTTTCTTAACAGCCTCCCCTTTCCTCCCTCTTAAAGTAGATTAATTTGATGATGGATATTAATCCCTTTGGACCAAAAAAGATATTGCAGTGAAGGGAAAAGTCATTTTCTGGTATGAGTCTTATGGTAAACAGCACAGAAGTGACTGGGTGTGTATTAGTAATAAAGGGGAGGCAGTAAGTGAAGTTGTGGAGAGAAAAAAGGGTACCTGAGAGTTAGTGGGAAGAAAGGAGGAGACTGATAGTTGTGGTTGTGGAGCTTAGCAGAGCTGGAACTATTCTCAAGTACAGGAATGAGAAGACTCTGGATTGTTGCTGAGGGAAGAGTGCCATGCCTCACATCTTGGATGCTGCGGGAGCACTGAAGTAGGCCTGAGTGGTAGTGGGTTTGAGATGGATTTTGGCAAATGAGCACTGAGAGAGACTCTGATCACTGACCTGGAAATAAGAAGTAGCTTCTTATGGGAGTCGTGACCTAGCTGCCTCCGACTTTTTCTTTCTCTTCTTTTTCATCATTGCTTACCAGCAAAGAAAAGAGCCAGGGGACAGTGCTGTACATGCAGATTGGCTGATGGGAGTGGAGGTGGTGTGGAACAGGAGGAAGCGTTTATTTTCTGCTAAACAAGGAGGAGAGGCAGATAGATGGGGAAATGCCTAAACTAACAACTCGCATTTAGAGATGAAGCCAGCAGAAATAGCAACTAGGTACAGAGATAATAGATCAGAAAAGTACTCTTATGAAATGCAGAAACTTGATCAGAACTCCAGAGAAACTTAGTTTTTATTCAGAAACAGGGAATTTGACTTAATGCACTTGTCTCATTTTAATGAAATGGAGATGCTCTTTCCTTCCACAGGAACAATCCAGTGTCACAAAGCTCAGTATGAGAGCAACATAAAAACAGTGGGTTAGTTTTCAGTAATTTAGACAACAAACCTTTTTTCCCCTTAGATGCTTTTTTTTTTTTTTTACTTTTCTTTTTGCTTTCAAAATGATATAGAGACAGACAATAAAATACTGGACAAAAACTATTTTTTAATTCCCAGCACCAGCGAAGTAATGATCCACTGAAGCCTTGACAGTGTGTAGTTGCTAGCTGTCTCTGGGTGATGTTCTCTCAATGCTAATTGAACAGGACAGTTTCTTGTTACTTGCATTAATGCGAGGAAATGATTTGGGAAGGCTCCCAGAAATTAGACTAAAAAAAGGATGTGTCTAAACAGAGCTGTTTATTTTTAGTCTTGGCTGGAAGGTATCTAATTTTTAGTAAGGTCATGCAGAATCCAGAAGAAATGATTGAGTGCCAAATGCTCATCTTCCTAAACCAATTCACGGTGGTTTTGTGTCTGAACAGCAATGCCTTCGTGGAGGTCTTGTGTATCAGTGTTGTCCTAGAAAATCCAAAACAAAAGATAAATGTAGCCATGTTTCTAAACCTTGTGGTCTGAATTAATTCCTAGTAGTGTGGGAGTGATAGAAGTACTTTATGAAACTAGTAGCTCTGTGTTCTTGGCTTCTCAAATTAGTCTGATAGAGCAAGTGTCCTGAAAGTAGGGAAACTGTTCCACTGAGCAGTAAATTGAAACTAAGATTTTAGACTCTTTCCTAATAACCTATATATTCTCTAGATTACAGTACTAAAAACAGGTTTCATTAACGGTGGAGTTAATAGCTAGCTGACGTACCCAGCTTTAACATGAAATAAGATCATGAGCATCACTGTGTTGCAATTTTCTATCTCAAGTGAGATTGATTACAGTAATTAAGGTACCCTTAATAAGCAGCTCGAGGTTTATGTCGCTGTATTATGCCGTATATTTTAAGAACATTAGAAGTGACCAAATGCAGCTGTTCATATTTCTAGATTCTGCTATCCCCAAATTAATGGGAAGCTTGAGAAGAAATAACTATAATTGTCAAACAATCAGGATGGAGGCAAGATAAAGAAATGCTGGCAAGTGCTGGCTTCATCCCTTCCTAGTTAAATACACTTGTACCAAGTACTTTTTTACCCCTCTGCTGAATCTGAAAGGTAAGCTAAGTGAATTCTTTCCCAATTCATTTCTGCCTTGCTTGTGTTCCAGGGGACAGAGATACTTTACAACATGGTAATGACGTTGGAGCTTATGAAAAAATAATTAAAACAAAAAAATAATCACAGAAATCAAAGCTTTTAAGGCAACATCAAGCCTTGCAGTCTTACCTTTGCTCGTACAGGGACTGAATGGGTAGAAACTGTGTGCAATGCAACGCTGGTCCAACTTCTAAAAGCCCTTGTGCAATTCAACAGTTTTACAGGAGGTGGCAGCAAGACACTTGCTAGTAGCTGCAGGTATCGTTTTGGTCGTGTTAAAATTGCTTCTTTACTGGGGGAGTAGTTGGTGCAATTAGCTCTCCCAAAGCGCATTATGAAAAATGGAATATTTTTATTGTGTTTATTTTATTTTATTTTTTATTTTTTACTTTGGGCTTGTTTTTGGAGGGTTAGTTATCTGTGTTCCTTGGTTGCCCAGGTAAGACTTTGTTGTTCTGTTCTTGTTGAGATATATGTCTTACATGTTCTTGTAACTTTATTGAGCTTAATGATACAAAAGTAATGAAACTATGGGAGGGGAGAAGGCACTGAAAGGTGCTTAAAACCATAGGGAAAAGATATCCTTACTTTGTGAGCAAAACTGTTGCTTTCATATTGCAACAACTTGCCTGCTAAATACTTGTACACGTGCATACACAAAAGTTGGGGCAGATCTGATGGGATCTGGAAGTCTCACAGACCAACCAGGCTGGAACCATGTGCCTCAGCTGGGAGGTGGAAATGATTGACCTGCATGCTCACCATGGGAGAGAAGGCATGACATGAAAGTGCTTGTCAGTTCTATTTGTAACTCTTTTTTTGTGGGAAATGGCTGAGGCTTCTGCTGTCTCTGTTATGTCCAGCTTTCTCCCTAAATCTGCCTCTCAGGATGTGTCATCCTGCTGCATCCTTGTGCCTGTGCTGCTCGCTTTGCCTATCACCACTCAGGAGATAATCTGGAGTAGTCTGAGCAGTGTAGAGAGAGAATCTGTGAGGAGCTAGTGTTACAGGGAAGTAGTGTCCCTGTAGTCTTTGATAACTGTGTGGGTCGTACTGATTCTGTGCTAAAATATCAGACACCATCACAGAGCAGGTTAGGAATCGCTTACTGAGCCCACATCTGCGTTTTCCTGCCAACCTGTGGATACTTCAGCAATTGCTTTAACTCAGGTTAGTGCAACTCTATAGAATGCTGAAACTGTTATTGCATTTCACAAAAGGAAGGCTGTCTACAAAGGCACTAAACTTTCCTTAATCTTTCATTATTTCTGGGTTTCTTCTCTATTTCCTAGAGGTGATTCTTACACTTTATTTTGTCATGTGCTGTTTTAATTGTGGCTTTGTTAGTTTGTACATTTGGTTTTCTTTTATCCTCTTTCCTCAGTCCCTTCTTTAAATCTTACATTCTCTGGATTTACTGAGTTACCTTTGCAGCTGTATTCTCAACTCTGTGTTCTCTGCCCTATTATTTTGGTAGGACATCTATCTCATTGTGCTATCTGAATGTGGTCTCAGGAGGTCTATACTGAAGCTCATCCCTGTTTTGTGATGGCATCTTTGCATTCTCAGACCATCGTTAAACTGAACTAGCTTAACGTTGATATTGTGAACTTAGCTTTCTTCTATGGATGAGGAAATGGCAAAGAATTCAATACCAGAACTATTGCAGTCATTTCAATAGATGCATGAGCATATTGAAAATATGTCAGCTTAATGCAAGTTTTTTGTGTGGGCAGCATCTCTTTTTACCAGCTGGAAAACTTAGGTTGGGAATGTGCCTCAAACCTGCATGCTGCAGTTTGTACTCCTTACCATCCACCAGGCAGCATCTGCAGTCGTGAGAAGTGGGAACAAGGCAGGCACCTTTCCTTCAGCAATTAGCTGCTACATGGGAAAAGTCAGTTGATTTTGAAGTCTGGTGGAATTAAGTAAATTGGTTTAGTTATTTTATGCTTCTAAAGTCATAAATTAGATGAAGTTTTTGGCCTGTGTCAGGGTTGGGGGAGTATCTGTCTGATCACTCGTGTTCTGCACTAACTTTTCTCTTGACTCCTTCCATACGTGGTTGCTTACATTCTTGTAACATCTAAAATTTTTGTCAAAACTACAAATTCAGAACAGATTCATCGTTTATAAAAACAAACTTTATCAAGATAATCTAAAATAACATATATCCTACATGCTTTGGAAATCCTGCAGACCACAGAGAAACATTTTACCTAATACAGTATTACACCCTAAAAACAATACAATCCTGCCAGACCACAAAACATCCGCAATTTGGGACAGCAGATGTTTCTACACATGCTTCTTTTTAAGACCAAGAAGCAACACAAGGGAAACTTAAAAAAAAAAAAAGAAAAAGATGAACATTGAGAAAGAAATGTAATATTACAGAGCTGGAGGAAAACTGGATGGACGGAGAGATTTGGGTAATTAGCCCAAGAGTGCTAGAAAGATGTTGAAAACTATTTGTCAAATGGAAACATACATAAATGAAAGAAAAGTTCTTTTTTAGTTTGTGTAATTCTTTTGTAAATATAATTATGCTTTTTCTTTACAATAGCATTTGGTGCAGAAATTTGTTTGAAGTACGAAAAATCCTATCTTGCTGTGCCTGAAAAGAATAACATCCAATCATGTGGTTATTTGTTTGCAGCACTGGATTACCCCGATGCCTTCTAATTGTTTCTTAATTTTATTTTAACTTCAGCTGATCCCACGGTTAAGGACTTAATTGGAGGCTTCACTGCTCTGCATTACGCAGCCATGCATGGCCGAGCGAGGATCGCGCGCTTGATGTTGGAATCGGAATATAGGAGTGACATTATTAATGCAAAAAGCAACGACGGTTGGACTCCCCTCCATGTAGCAGCCCACTATGGCAGAGACTCGTTTGTCCGGCTCCTGTTGGAGTTCAAGGCTGAGGTTGATCCGCTCAGTGATAAAGGTACAACCCCGCTTCAGCTGGCCATTATCCGCGAGAGGTCAAGCTGCGTGAAAATCCTGCTGGATCACAATGCCAACATCGACATTCAGAATGGTTTCCTGTTACGCTACGCTGTGATCAAAAGCAATCACTCGTACTGCCGAATGTTCCTTCAGCGAGGGGCGGACACAAACTTGGGGCGCTTGGAGGACGGACAGACACCCTTACACTTGTCTGCTCTTAGAGATGATGTGCTTTGTGCACAAATGTTGTATAATTACGGAGCAGACACTAACACAAGGAACTATGAAGGACAGACCCCACTGGCTGTTTCAATAAGTATTTCTGGAAGTAGCCGACCCTGTCTGGATTTCTTACAAGAAGTGACAAGTATGTATGTAAGAAAAGTTAAATCACTGGGCACGGTGTCCTCTAAAAGCCTTCTTTGAATTTAGCCCAGGAGAAAAATGCTTTCTCTCTGCCCCTTGATGCTATTGAAACGCACTATAAAGTTTCTGGGAAGGTGAAGGGATTCTGATACTGGGAATCTCGTACTTGGCAAAGGTGTTGATGTGAAGTATATTTCATTTGAACTCGTTTTAAGTATCAACAGGAAGCATTAAGTTTTGTTTTGTTTTTTTTTTAAAAAGCAACTGTAAAAACTAGTTTTATTTATGACTTTAGTGTAGGATGTTTCTTGCGTGTTGGCTTTTATGGGGGTCTTCTGCTGGGTTAGCATGCTGCGAACGCAGGGCAGTCTCTGCCTTTGTCCTCTGGCAGCACTACGCGAGCAGGGAAGAACTTTGCTGCATTTTTCTCTCCCACATTCCCTCTCCCTCTCACCTCCAACAAACAACAAAGTGCTGCAGCTTATCCCTGCGTGCTGAGGGGGATTCGTGTGCTGTGTGTGGCTCTGGTTTTGTTACCGTCTCCAAAAGATGGAAGTTTTGAACTCGTCGTTACTTCTGATGCTTAAACTGAGCGTGTTCGTGTCAGTTTTGCTTATTGGGTTTTGGTGTTAGACATCTGCAAGCTTTCTTACTCTTCCATTCAGCATGTAATGTTGTAATGGTGTGTTTTATAACTATAATATTACCTAAAAGCACTTAGGAATTGCTTATATGCAATTAGCAGTTTACTAACTCAAACATGATGGCTTGATAAATTACCATCCAGCTAGGGTGATCTTTACACCATTGGGAAGCGTGGGGCATTTCACACATCCTTTTTATTTTTCCCTATGGTTCCTCTTCTTTCTTTCTTTATGTGGTGGTTTTGGTTGAGAACTGAACACCCCGTGTTTTCTGAAGGTCAGCGTGGGCTGGGGTGAATCAGCTGAGATCTGTTCCCAGTAACTGACACAGAAGCGTTTGGAGTTTCATTTTAGTCTTCCTGATGTGCTGCTGTTTTTGCATCTATCTTGAAATACAAAGAGAATTTTTTTGGAAAGGTGGAAGTTGACAAAACTGAATAGTTATTTCTATTCCTTGTTACTTTACTTGACCCCTTTTCGTATGCGTTTCTTCATGCTTTTGCTTCTGGGAGCCTCTCGCTATATAGGAGCACAGTTGGGTTTGTTAGTAGAAGATAGAATATCCAGATTTGCTTTTCTTGCTTAAAATATATATATATATATTACATATATGTATATGTATATGTTAATAATAACTCTTAGAGGGTATCCATAAGCACAGAATTTTAGATCTACTCAGTTTTTCCTTGTTGCTCCCAAAGCCTCAGCTTCAGCTGGGGTTGCAGACTCTGTACCTTAAGGGTTTACATTCTTATTTCATTGAAGTGAGACTAAGTTCTGCTACAAAAAAAAAAAGAAAAGCAGCTTAATTTTGTGGCCAGCGTAACAGCCCTGGAACTCTTCCAATTTTGTGCTGATGGAGGGAGATCTGGGAAAGCAGGGAGGACGAGCGCTGACAAAAACACTTCAGCTTTGTGCTTCTGAGCAAAATGATTATGAATATGTGTTTACAAACAGCTATAAACAGACCGCGCTGCCCTTATTATAAATCTCCAAACACTGTCTTCCACTGTTTTCATGAATAATCACTGCAATAAGATGGTGTAGGAGAGAGAAAATAAGTAGAAAAGGGTTGGGACTTTGGAGCAACGTTCCCAATTAGATCAGCCCGCATGCAGGGAATTGCCGAGCTCAGGCCCTGCAGCACTTGGGGAAGAATCTTGTTTCTCCATCCATTGCAATATGTATTTACTCAGGAAGAAAAAAAATTACAGATTTTATAGCGTTCGGGCAGAGTTCATGCTGTAACTTTCTTGCAGCTGGTAGCAGTGCCTGGCTCTTAACAAGAATGTGTAGGTTGTTTACTTGGCCATTGTACTGCAGAGAGTCGGACATGCTGATATAGAAATCCACAGCTGTACATTCTATATGTGTGCCCAGAGTTCTGAGGAGTGTCTCTGACAGTAAAGCAGGAACTAGTTCCTAGTTGCATTAGGCCTAATTATGATTTCTAAAGTTTACAGATAATGCATTCGAATTCTGCAAGCTGCGTCTTCTAATGAAAGCACTTGCATGCTTCAGAGAAAAGGAATACTATTTAGCAGCCTACATACAATGTAAGTTGCTGAAGTTGCTGTGTTTTTAGTTTTTTATCTTCAGAAAACATTCTTACAGTTGGGTCTTCCAAAATTGTGATTGTTGTTTGTATTGGTAGTTCCTGCCGTGGTTAATAATGGCATCCTGTAGCCTGGGTCCCTAGCTGTGCACAGCAGGTAGGAAAGCAGTCTCAGGCAGCCCTGTATTGGTTCTTGATAGCCTGTCGGTGGATTTGGGCACCTTTGGGTTTTGTTTTATGATGCTGGAGGTCTGATATTCTTCCTGGCTGTAGGCAGATTGCTTTACTCTTAGACTAATTCCAAGTGGAACAGAGTTGCTCTGTAGTTGTATCTCAGTGTTTAAGCATGAATGTCAAAGCTGTGAACAGTAGAGTTTTTTAAAGTGAGCCTGCTGTTGGTTTCATGTACAGTCACTTGTATCTCCTTTTTTCTTACTCTTTTATTTATTATATAAGTCTCTTTTGGGGGCATAAAACAACAATATTGAGGATGAAAACTGCTGAATGTTTTTAACACCTTTTCCTTTTTTCTTTTTCCTTTTATTTTCTATTTTCTGTATTACATTCCAAAAGGATGCATTAGTTTCCACTGTGGTATCTGAGATCATCCAATCAAGAGTGCCTTTTGGTTATGGTTCAGTTGTACCAGATCAGTCCTTGCCTCGGTAGGGGTGTTAAGCTTGGAATGCTCTAATGCAAAATTAAGAGATGCATTTATATGATACCAAATGGCAAACTTGAAGGAATGCATCTGTATAGTAATTAGAAATCAATTTATTATTATTATTATTTGGTGGTGTGTATGCATTAGCTTTGTGTATGTGCATTTATGGGCTGAGATGGGATATTGACATTGGAAGGGATTTGCAAGTATTAAAACTTGAAGAGGATGCTGGAGGCAGGGAAAAAACATGATTGATAGGGGAGATAAATCTTACAGACTGAGTCTTAGGCACTAGAAGTTCAGTTCTGAACTTGAAAAGGAAGGGAAATGCGTGAAGCTTTCCACAGTTCCCATATTGCTCATTTAAGGTAACGGCTGCTGGGATAAGGTGGCAGAGGAGCGTCTGCAATGCTGAGTGGGCTGCGCATCTGCATTAGCCACAACAGTGCAGCATGGCAAGTATGGTAACATGATCAGGGACCTGATTGCAGACCTGGAACAGGATCTAAGGGTCTCCAAATGAAGGGAATTACAGATACTTCATCTGCATTCTGTTTTATTTTCCAAAGGGTGAGTTACACTGGCTTTGAATAGGGACCGTCATTTTCCTGTCTAGAAGGTCTGTGCAATGCTGTGAGCATGCAGCAAACTTTAGACAGAAGTCCTGCTAAGGAAATCCTTACTCTCTTTGTCTTTATCCCTTTGCTAAGTAAATATAACTGTCACTTGAGTTGGATCTGTAATAAATACTGTTTGAAACACAATTACTTTTCACACATTGCAGGTAACTGTTTCTTAAAGAGTATAGTTCTTTATAACATGGCCTGAGTCCTTGTCTAGAGGAAAGGGAGGTACATTTCCAATAATCATTTAACTCTCAAGTTAGAATTTCCTAGTGTGGTATTTCAGAATACAATTGCGAACTCAGACTGCAGTTGAAGCAGCCTTTACTTTTCAGACCACTTTGTCTCCAAAAACAGATGAACACAACCGAAATTCTTACTGAGACTGCTGTGGAAATTCATTGGAGGCTCAATTTAAAGATTAATGATGAAATGTTAAAACAAAATGCCGCAAGCCTATAGTTTATTGTATTAAAAATCTTATTACTAAATCCACCTGTTATGCTCAGCATTGAGCTTTCTGGCATTCTGCTCTTCCAAATAGCTGCAGGCATACTTACCATCGAAGTCTCAAGGAACTCGGCTGCCACCAGCTATATGTATATATCAGCTTTCTCTAGTGTTTCACAAATCTTTAAGTTTCGTTTGTAGCTAAGAAGAAACTACCAAATGGCTTCTTGCTGCTGCTTTCAGCCTTTCGCAATTCCCAGGTGAGGCAGTGGCTCTGTTTGAGAAACACCACTGCAAGCTTTCAGGGGAGATGTATTTAATATTGCAGAGAAAACCGTGGGCAGCTTCCAAAGTACAAAACTGATGTTCCTGTTCACTTGCGAACTTCTTCAGAAACTGCCTACACGCTGCAAACCAGTGACAACATTTGCTTTTAAAAGCACTTCTCTCTTTTTCTCTCTTTTTTTAGTAGGTGGAACAAAAGATCAGGAAGGATTTCCAACAACTTCTATGTGTGTAATTGCAGTTACTGCTGAACGCTCTCTTGGCTCTGTCTGTGGCTTTGCTTTGTGCAGGTGCAGGATCTTTGGAGGAGTATGGCAGGAATTCTCCTTTTCCACTCTCACGCTACTTTTGCTTAAAGCCTTGTGGCAGTCTGTAATAATTAGTGTTGTCAGAGGAATTGGTATGAATTCAAGGACTGGTGAGACATAGTACCTGTTAGGTGAGTTAGTACTTTGTTTCTTGGGAGGCACATCTGCCTAGGAGGAGGAATGAACTGGCACAGTTCTCGGTAGCTGCTGCTATGATGACATGGGTTCTTTGTATAGGGAGCAAATCCCAACCTGAACTTCTGCAGAATGCATTGGCTGAATATTCCTGTGTCGTGTGTGGCTGAGGTCAGTGATGTGTGCTATACTGAAGGCTGGAGGACTGTATCCAAGAGGTATGTGGATACATATGTATGTGACATATGTGACAAAGGATTGTTGATGTTTATTGAAGAAGCCTAACATTTTCAGGTTCTTGTGTTGTTTTTTCCTCTTACACCTGAACCCACAGATGCAACTTCTTCAGATCACTACTGCCAGCAAAACTTCTGCTACAGGCTGTTAGCTACTGATGGATGAGTAGTAAGCTAGGCTCTAATTAATGTTGCTAGGACTGACATAAGATAAAAGTTAATAGGACAGCATTCACCAAAATAAAGTCTTCCCCTGAAGTTTGATGTACCAAGTGATATTTGTGCTTGTGCATGGAGTGGGAGCAGGTGAGCCAGGTCCTGCTATAGAAGGGGCAGCGCTGTGCATTCCCTGCTACTGCCTGTCCTCATTGCAGAGCTGTCAGTGCTCCTCTATTTACAGTGCACGTCCTAAAACAAAATAAAAGAAGAAAGCTTGGCTGATTTATCATGTAGGATGAATGGAAAAAGAAAACACTGCAGAAAAGAAAAACAGGGAACTTTTATTTTTTGTTGAGGGCTGTAAAGCTCACTGTTTACCTTGTCCCTTCCAACTCTTGGAAGTAATGTGCACAGATGTTTGAGAAACTGTTTGTGCTCAGTAAAGCAAGAGGCCCAAGTTTAGCCTTGTTGAAATGGAGCTCACTGTGAAATTACAAGAGGGTGTAATGGACACAGCCATGAGCAGCGGTGGGGCTTGCCTGGAGGCCAGCTCTGTTGGGAACGGATTGTCTGCAGGATGCCTTGGGGCTGCAGGAGGAGGGGGATAAAGCACGGAGTGGGAATTCACCACTAACTGTAATGTGCTTTTTTTTCCCTCTTGTTTTTACCAGACAAGGCCAATCTATTAGTGACATGAGCTTTGAAATCTGTTTGGTTTTTGTTGCTTTGTTTTTTAAAGGAAATAATTATTTAAAGGGAAAAAGAAAATAGCAAGAAGCTGGAACTTTGTGAGCACCTGAGTGAACACGTCAGTTAGGGCAGTTTTACATCCTGACAACTGCTATCTGTAGAGAGAATAGAACTGAAAATCAAGTCCTCTTTATTTTATAATCCGAAGTTTCATCTTTCTTCTGCTTGGAAGAAACTTCTTTAATATTTAGGAAACTACACAAGTGCTGTGGTGGGGATTTCTGCTTCCCATTGCAGCATAGGCAGCGGAACAAAGATGAACTATACATCTCTCCTTACGTAATTAATACTCTTATTTGCTCGTCACCATGAAGCTTACAAAATAAATCCTCTGAAATATCAAACTTGTTGCTGTGAATATCCGAGCAAACTTCCAGCTCCCAGCAGCTGCAGGTGTTGGCTTGTGTAACAGCCCAACACAGCCCTGCCTGCTATGGGCCAGCAGCACCGCTGGGCTCAGCGTGTCCTTTTGACACTGGATCAGGATTTTTTTAATTTCTTTTTATTTAAGATGATGGGAAGCGGAACTGGTTTTATGTAACTGTTCTGCTCGACGGTGGTAATTGGGTCAACCTTACCTTTTGCAGTTTTCAGTTTCTTCCTTTAATTCTTTTTTTAGCTTATTTGCCTCAACAGCTTTCCAAACTTGCAATGCGGGGTATAATCAGAGCTGCTGCTTTCTAATCACTTTTAAACAGGCTTCATTCATCACTTAACTTGCCTCACTTTGCCAAATTACTAATAACATTTTTCATTTGCCAAACTAAGGTTCACTGACATTGGTTGGTAATCCTTTATTTTTTTTTCTCCTTTTCATTCAGATGCAACCAAGAATGAGTAAGTGTTCCAGACACCGTTTCTAATAAATCACAAATGCATTAATAACCCTGGAATTTGCAAGGCGTGACCTAAGACACCAGCAGCCACTAGATGCAGCAACTGGTGCTTAACACTGGAAATGTCCATTGTTAACACATTCCCAGGAAATATTTTAGGCTTACTGGGGGAAAATGTCATACGTTTGATAATCGGGTCTTTTTGAGTTAGCTGGTGACCAATTTCTTCTGGGTGTTTTCAGTTGTCTGTTCTGTTTCCCTCTCAAGTAATCCACGGGATGTTAATTAAAAGGCATTGATTTCTGAAAGCAGAAATCATCGTCTCATAGCTGTGTTATTGTGTATCCTCATGCAGATAGCAGGGTTTTGTAGTCTTTCTTAGCCTCTGAATCTGCTGTTTGCAGTGAACTTGTGAGGAGGTGCATCCTTTTTCAGTCCTCTTTGCATTCACACGTAAAGCATTAGAGCTATTTATTTATCATAATTAGGATCCCTCTGCTTTGTTTCTTATAGCAAACAACATTTCTTTCTCTGAAGCTTGAGACTTCAGTTGTTTTCCAGATAGTCCAATTCCATTCCTTGCAGCAGGAAGAGACTTTGCTAAGAAAAAAACAACCAGGGGAACAAAGTAATTGCTGACCTGCATTTGAAGCCATGGCTGAAGTATATAATTAAAAATACGCTTGTATTTAGATACTGTGGTGATAAGTGTGGTGAAAGTATTATAAACTGATATGAAGGGAAACTCCAGTTTTCATGCTCTGTAATTTCAAATCTGATTACTTTAAAAATGGACCGAGACTATTTTCCTGCATTACTTCTGCTAGCTTACCTCAGATAATTTTAGTGCTTAGGATAAATCCAAGTGTGTACCTGTCCATCAGGCCGTTTCTATAGAAAAACCCACACAGGAGTGGGGGGGGGGGAAAAAGAAAGGGGAACTGGCTATAAGGGGCAACTGAAACCAAGTACCAAATGCCCAAAGTAGAAAACAGGAAATAGTTTCATAATCTCTTTACTCTGTGCTTAGCAAGAGCATCTAGTAAACTCGTAAAGTCAAGGTCTATTGAGGCAGCACTGTCCTGGTGGAAGGCAGGTCTGCCCTGCAGCCCTACTGTTGAAGGGCTGAGGCTGGAGAGCATGTGGCCAAGTTGCTTCATTAATGGACTCTTGGTGTCTCTCAAAGGGGCAGGTGTTCGAACAGCTCAGTGCAATTGTGGTACGTTTCCTTCTAAAGGCAATACTGGATTACTTTTGGGTTGGTGGTGAGTTATCTTGCTATTGACACCGTTCTGCCAAGTACTTTGTATCTGACCAGCTCTGAGTCCTGTAGTTGTATAACTCCTTTTGCAGGCCATGATGCAGCCAGTGATCAAAATAACTATTTGTTATTGGGCTGACTTCAAAATAGAGTAGGATGAAGAAGGCAGGCAATGAGCGTGGGCAAGGGGCTGGATTGGCTCCTGGTGGGGAAATGTTTAATTAGAATAAAAGTTTAATTAGAGTCAATGGCTTCAGCTTTGAAAGAGCATGAGTGGAGGACGGGGTGATATGGAGGTATGGTATATAAAGCTATGACTGCCACAAGAACTGTTATTCATCACTTATTTTTTTGCAACTGGAAGAATGCGAGGCACTCGGCAGAGCAATCAGGAAGCAGATCTAAAATAAATAAAAGTGCTTTGTAGTTTTCCAGCCGACGCCTCGTTACATTGTGAAATGTGTTGCCACAGGATGTTTTGGATACTGAAAATGTGAATGGGTTCAAAAAACATTCGACAGATTTACAGGGGGCACAGCAACTGCAGGCCCAGATCTGTGGGGGCCCCGCTGCAGGAAGGCTGCATGCTGAAAGCTGGAGGGGTGTACTGGGACAGTGTTTCTCAATGACTGTTGTTCTCATTTTTTCCTTCCTTTCTTGGATCCGTTGCTGGGTACTTTGGGATGCGAGGCTAGATTAACCTTTCCTATGTTATGTTGTATGGAGGACTGTTTCTCAAGGTGGGAACCAGTTATTTTGGAAAAGCCTTGCTAGAAATCAGCGTGATGTTGGTAAAGCTTGTTGTGGATAGTGGTTAACTCATATTTTCATCCCTTTCTGCTTGATGGGGCTGTGGCTGTGTGAAGCCTAAAGGCTTTGTCTTTTCATTAGAAGGGAAAAAAGCAGTCTTCAACTCTGCCACGCGATCCTCGAATAACTTTGGTAAGCCTTGCTCTCCTAGGGGACTGCCTCTTCCCACTGCAGATGAGCGAACTAGTTCTTGTCTGAATGTCTGAAAAGAAGCAAGGCTGTGTTTTATTTCTTCCCAGGTGACAGAAGGATAGGGGAAAAAAAAAAATGCACGAAAAGTTGTACAGATTAGTTCTGCTGCTCTGCAGTGCCTTGACTGTATGCTGCCGCCTCGGGGGAATCCTCGCATGGATGATGTCTCTTTACACTGACATCAGTAAAATTACGTGCGTGTAAATGGCAGTGCTTTTAGGATTCATCCCTTGATTTCACTGAATTATTATCCATTAGAAAGGCACTAATTTCTGTCTTTTGTTGTAACTTTTTCCTTCCCTTTGCCCGTGCAGTTTCCTTCTTTCTCTCAGAAGACAGCAATTCTGTTATTTTTACCGAGCAAATGATCTCTTAAAGCATGTTTAAAATGTGATCATTTTACTTTTGTGTTCCTTTTCTCTTTTCAGGACAGCCCAGAAACTTGCAAGATCTATGCCGAATTAAAATCCGACAGTGTATAGGCCTTCAAAACCTAAAACTACTTGACGAACTACCCATTGCCAAGGTTATGAAAGACTACTTAAAACACAAATTCGATGATATCTGATATCCATGAAGAGAAGAACTCTGAGCAAGATTAGTTATATTCCAGATACTGAAGAGGCTTGTTGCCTTGCACAAAGTATATCCTATGCAAATTCTGATTTTTCTGTGAAGTCAGAAGGCAGGTATACACTTCCTTGGGTTTTTTATACCACATGCTAGAAGGTCTTAATTTTTGGTTTCTTGGTCCAGGTTTACAAGGTCCAAGCTTTCTATACGATGTTGCATTTTAGAATTTGCTGTTGGGTTTTCAGTTGTTTGTTTTCACATTCAGTGTGCAGACTTGCAGTGGAGGTGGAATGTGGCCTAACGACGGAGGGGGTTGCTTTGAATTGGCGTGCTGAGCAGAGGTTTGATAAAAGTCTGGAAATCAAGGTGCCAGTCCTGCGAAAAGATACCGATAGACCTCTGGAGCCCTGTGGTCTGTTGGGGCATTTTGTCTCTACCAGGGTGGATGTTTTTGCAGGATAGGGAAGAGTTGATAATCACAATGTAATTGGGTACTGTATGAGGATAATTTGTGAATTTAAAAAGTAATAATATCACTCGATTCAATGTGAGGGTCTTTTTCATTTTGCCCTCTTCCTCTTTCCTGTAGTTCAGATGCTCATCAAATTCAGCCCTCTTTGCTGACGTCCCCTGTACAGCGGGCGGCTCTTTTCATCTCATCCTAACAGTGATGGAACACTATGAAGAGGCGTAGCCTCTGTATTTTACACATTAACTTAAGAGTAAAAAAACAAAACAACAAAACCTAGAATTCTGAAGCTGATGTATTTTCTCATACAGTGCCTCCTGTGCAATAATCTTTCTGATGTATTTTCCGTTTATGTGTGATTTATTTTATTTTTTTTATTCCTTTCCCCACTATTCCTCATTTAGTCTCAGTGCATTATTTGTGAGAATAGGAACTGCTGCCTCGTTGCAGTGTTAACAGGACGTTACTGAGATGATGGTGGCAGTTGCTGTTCGTTATTAATCCCTGAATTTCATGAATGTATAACCTGCTTTATTTCACTTTCAGTTGGAATTTTATCTGTGGGTTCTCAGCCAAATTGCATCCATTTAAAAAAAAAAAAAAAAAAAAAAAAAAAAAAAAGGTAGAAAAGAAATTGGCCAAACCCTTCATTTTAAAGGCAGTGATGAGTTTTGTTGTCATTATTGCTCCGAAATTCAATTTATTTTAGAGAGTGAGAAGTGCATGTAAGTTGTGTTCAGCTGCACCTTATATGCGCACAAACAAGAAGCACCCTCTTGGTATTGCAAGTTTAAATTGTGCAAACATCAAGTGATTTCCTAGTAATCTAAAAGCAGCAACTGAAAGGAGTACTGAAATTTGGCTACTGGATGTGTTCTTTGTGCTGGGTATTAAAAAGATCTGTTAATGAGTTTTGTTTCTGATCATAACAAATGAAGTTCTTGCTATCAAAGAAAGATTGGGCCAAAACTTGAAGTTGTTTCACCCTCTTCATTATCAAGAGATGATGGAGTCATCACATGGTTCTTGCCAATGCCTTCTCCTTTTATTTTGCCATCTCACTGATTCCAGAAGAGCCCCTCTAATGTCAGGAGTGTTTTGTACCCATTATACCAATGGAAACGGGGAGATGAAAGGAACCGATGGAGGCTTTTAATTTTAACACTGTCACTTTCAAAATATTTAGTATTAAAAATACTAAAAAAAAAAAAAAAAAAAGGCAGAAGCAGGTTTACTCACATTGTTTATATCTGCTAGTTCATTTTAATACCTTGTAACCCTGGGTTGTGGTTTACCTGAAGCACAAACCTTTTCACTGGTAATAGATGCAGCAGAGCTATGGCAGCGAGAAGGCTTCTCCCTCCGTGCAGTGCCCAATACTGCATTCAGCTTCCAAACCATATGTGATTTTGGAGATTCTGGAGCTTTGGTAGCGGAATGTGGAACCTCTCGATCTCCAGCTTGTACCAGTTCCAGTGCAGCCCACTTAGCAGCATGTGAGCTCCAGGTTAATGTGAGCACTCATGGCTGATCCCAAAACTGCACCACCTGAGCCTGGGCCACCAGTAAGGCTTGGTAGGGCTCCAGCCAGGTGATGTGTGGGGGTGGACTGAGCTGGAGTGTGTATGAGAGTGTGTGACAGTGCCCGTAGCTGTGGTGGAAGCAGGAAGGGTCAGCCCTTAGGATCTAAAAGCTCTGCAGAACTGAGACATGATGAAAAGTAAGAGCTGGCGGGTTTGAAGCATGAATCTTCTCTTTTGTAACGCAAGATCAGAACCTTAAAACTGCTTCTTGTTTTTTTTTTTTTTTAAATACTTAGTATTGTACACTACACTTGTAAGTTGGTCTAAACCAATATCTTTTCCCACTGAATTTTTACAGTAATATTTTCTAAGGTAATCTAGAGTATATTTTAGTTGCAATCTATTTTAAGGCAAATTATTTGTTCTGTCTGTTGCTGTGACTGAAGAAAATTATGGAAGACTTGTTGGTAACAAGAATGCTATTTAATGAAGAAATGTGTAATTCCATTATTTATTGTTTGAGGTTTGTTTTTTGGTTATTTAAGTAGCTGACGTCTAAAGGGAACACATACATTTCAGGCCAGTAAAAAGCCTTTCTTTCAAATTCATTTTCATCCTCTCCTCTTTCCCTTCCCCAAGGTGGAGGGAAGCCCTCATCATTTCTTATATGCCAAGCCATCTCTTGGAGCTGGTTTCTCAGACCTCAGTTCAACAAAGTGCTGCAGCACGTGTATCTCTGAGCCTGCTGATAGTCCTGGTTGCTATCTGAAGTTATACATGTGCTCGGTGAAGTAGGGTTACTCACCAGTAATCCTACCCAAATTTCATGTAGAATCTGGTCTTTTTTTATTATTTAAATTATCGTGCACAAATACTTTGAAGGAGTAAATGGACTTTGTTTTTCATTTGAACTAGAATGTGGAAAGAGAAGTGCATAATACAGATTTGTTATGTAGCCTAGATCCATTACCGTAAAATTCACAGTTGAACACTTTTAATAAACCTTAAAAAATTGGCAAGTACACCAAAGAATCAATATGAGTAAAAGACTCTGATCGTTAACAAACTGCAAACCTCATCCTTTAAAACAAAGTGGAAAGTTTTTGTAAATATTTGTTTATAAATGTACAGCAGAGTAAGAGTGTTTTTTAGATTATTTAATTACCATATTTCTAAACTATTTACATTATAGACAATACTTGTTAGTCTGAAAAGCTCTTGAGTGTGGGTTGTGTTTTTTTTGGTTGTTTTTTGTTTTTTTTCCTCGTGGATTTGTTTCTGGCTCTTTGGGTTTTGTTTTTTAAATTCATTATCACTCATGCTTGGAATAACTTTGGCTTCCTTGGAATAGCGTGGAAAATTCTTTTTTTTTTTTTGGCTCTAGTTGGCTATAGTAGGAGAACACATCTGGACAAACTCATCAGAGAAACACCCTAAGGCAAAAGAGAATATGTAGCATGTTTACTAAGGAAGACCTGGATAGATGAAAAAATTTGGGATCCCAACTTTCTCAGTTCAATCTGTCCAGGGCCCACGATGATGCTGTGATGAGCAACTTGCACCCTGCCCACAAGTCTGGCTTCCATGCAACTCTGTGTTATCAATGCCATGATGTATTCTGTTCTTCCTCTGCAATGTAAGCTTTTGCTTTTGGATCAACTCAGATTTAAAAGAAAAAGGAGAAAAAAAAAAAAAAAAAAAAAAAAAAAGTTTGAATCTGGTTTAAAACTTTTTCTTTTTTTTTTTTTTTTTTTTTTTTTCCCATTTATGTTCTTCTGTTGATTTCCAATGTAATGTTTTAATAACATGATACCACTTTACACATCTCCTCTCAATGTTTGTCTGTCTATTCTACTCCTTTTATCGCCTCCTGGGCATGTGATTCTGCCAATGCATTGGGTACTGCAGTTTGCCCCCCCCCCCAAGTAACAGTTCAGATGTTTCATGCAATAGAATGTGTATTCTACCAAGAAATAAGAGCATAAGGCTCCCTGCACAGTAGAGCTGGGCTTCAAAAGGGAGAACGATCTGCTCTCACTATGAATGGGTCGGGTTTTCCCTGTTCTGGTTCCAGTGTAACCAGTTCAGGGTTTTCCAAAAGTTTGGCCTTTTCTCCCTAAGTTGATGTGCTGGCTAAAGTGCAGAAATGGCCTGTACAGAGGTCATATTTTACAGATGAATCCGTTTGGTGTCCATTTACTAATAAAAGTTGAGTAAGGGAGATGTATGAATATTCCTGGCACACAAGTGGGAACTGGAAGCGATTGCCTTCAGTCGTGAGGGATGTGCAAGCCAAAGCTGCAGCAAGGTTTTGAACAGTAAAAAGAAAACAACAACAAAAAAAAGCCAAAAAACTGGAGAAGGAGCAGAGTAGATTTGAAAACATAAGAAAAAGGTCTGGGGGGTGATGTTTTTCCATTGCCTAGTAGCACGCTGCACAAACATCAGTGGAGTACATAAGCTGTACAGTCAGCAGTTGTGTTTAGAACTGTTGGTGATGGTTCCTAACAGACTGGCCACTGGTGTGTTTACTAAATGCTGTTGAAGACTTTGTTCCTGTTTATGTATCATATTTCCCATTTGAGTGTTCGTTTGTTAAGTTTAAAACAGTGGCTGATGTTACTACTTTATAAAAAAAAATATTATTTACAAGCTGTTGACGAATGATGTTGTTTAGAGTATACAGTCTATGCTGGTGGTAAGTGGGTGATAAGGAAGTATACTTATATAGCAAAGCACCTTTTTTCTTCTTGCAATAGTATATGGCTTTTTTACTTACCGTAGTTTAAAGCTTCTGCTTCTTTGTAGGCAGAAATGATGGAGCTGATGAAAATGAGTGAAGATCAGGAAGCTGAGGTCCATGCTGCCTCTCCCAGCCACCCGCACTGAAGCTTTTAACTTCTTTGCTTCTGCATGGGTTGGGGCTACCGTGGCCTCAAAGGCTTTGTACAGCTCTTTGAAACTAGGGAAGTATTGAAAGGTGGAAGTTTGTTCCGTATCACTAGCATATTGAGCCTTTTCTGCATAGTTGAACTTCTTGGCTCATGTTATTAACCGAAAGAAAGCTCAAGATGTGATTTAATCTCATAAGAAACAAGCCAGATATGTGCATTGCTTTATGAAACCATGCTACCAGGAATCCCTCAGCCAGTGCGTTCCCCAGGGATCCACAACGTGCAGCTGGAGCAGCAAAAGCTTGGGATCGAAAGCTGTGTTGTCTTTTATTGGGAAGTCTCCAGCTGTCTAGCAAAGAAATGGGAACTCCAGCTGTTTCCTCCACATCTGGGCTCTCCAGTGCTGCTGACTGCTGTCTGTGAGGTCTCAGGTAAGTTTTGAACACTGAAGGTTTATCTTCATGTTTGCAAGAACATTGTGTGATGCATCTTCTGGGGGCAGGTGCATTCTGAAGGGTCTGAAAGCACCTCTATGCCTTCCTGAAGCTGACTCCATTTTTCTTTACAATTGCATTTATGTAGTCTTACAGCTAATATGCTTGAGTGCTACAAGTGTTACTGAGAATACTTTTTTTCCCCCAACTGCTGCAGTGTTTTGCAGACTTAACAGCACCTATGAGATATTCCCTAAAGGGCTGGGAAAGGGGAATGAAAAGCATTTTAGAAGGGAGATGCCACTAAGAGGAAATTTAAGTCTGAAAGCTGATGTACAGCAAATAGAATCTACTCTTTGTTCAAGGGTAAGCTACCTAATGATTAGCGAGCCAGGAAAGGAATCTTTTTTGTTTTGGATGGTTTAGTCACCAGCCCTGAGGAGTGGGAGACTGATTTCCTGCTCCAAATTGGGCATGGCAGTTAAGGATGGAGACTTCAACTTCTTTTCTTAGTGCTGTGATTACAGGGATGTAAAACTGTGACAAAATGAGAAAACACCCAACAAAACCCCCACACGGTCTCCAAGGCTGCCCCAACAAACTTGTAGTAACATATCTGCACTATTAGTACTGTGCTCTGTATTCTGCTTCCGGTTGGTTCTTATCCAAGTACGTGAAATGGATTGGTTTTCCTTTGGTCTCATTGGTTGTTTGCGACCACTATTAGCAAGTGCTTTAATCAGTTCCAAATAAGACGTTCCTTGAAAGATGATCCGGATCAGGGCAATTTCAATTTTATCTGGTAAGTGGCTTCAGATGACCTCTGCTGCTAACTGAGTCTTACATTTTGTGTCGTCTTCTTCCCAAGCTCGAGTACAACGCTGATTATTTCTCCCCACAAGCCATTTTGCCAGAATTTTCTGAAATCTACCATTTTGAGGGGGGTGGAGGGGGAGCCCTTCAGTAAATGTGGATTGCGTTCACAATTCTCTGGCCCACCTTCTGTCTTAGCAACAGAACAGATTTTAATGAGAGCAGACCCCGTGTTTTAAAGGGTGTTCTTGATTGCCACTACATTTTGCCCAGATGTTCAGCTTCTTAACTAAACTTTGTTAATTTGTAGTTGTCTTGTCAATAAAGCAGCTTTTTATCAGATGCATGTAGCATAACGGTTATTACTTATAAACATATATACAGCTGAGTTTGCTGGCTTTGAGCATTTCCTGTGCTTCGTGAGTACTTATATAATCTGTTATGCAGGCTCAGCTGTTCTTAATTCCGATGTGATTCATATCGTGCTTAGAAATTTGACATTCTTGGCTTGTCAGAAATATTAATGTATGTTAGTGCCATATCTCCTGAAAATTGACATGTTTTTTGCAGGGCTTTAATTTTCCCTTCTTTATATTGCAGCATTCCACATTGAGCAACGCAGCATTGTTTGCTTTTAAATTTCCCTCTCTCCCTCAGTCTTGTGAAACCAGAAATAATTAGATTATATCTCTCTCTTGGCTCACAGAGTTTTCACTTGTAATGAATTATGCCATGCAACACCGTATCCCTCCAGAGAGAATTTGGTTGTCATTGTTACAAGCTACATCTGGACTGGATAACTCTTTGTACTTTGCACTACAAAGACTCTTTGCCTGTGGCTTGGAGTTGGGAACCATACCTCGTCAGCATGTCTGAATGACTCCTTCTATGGGCAGTGCCACACTTGTCCTTTCTGCTGCAGACAGAGCTGTCACATGGATGGCCGTGGAGCTCTAAGATGCCACCAAACTGCCTGGCCTCAGGCTTCTGTCTGCTTGAACCAGATAATCTGTCTCAATAACTGGATGCAAATTTATCTTCAGGACGAGGTTTGAATGCACCTTAAAGGTCCGTGTGATGGCAAATCAAAACCCTTTGCTGTTCTGCTACTCCTGTGTTTAATTATCCCATTGCAGTGGAGCTGAAGCTTTTGTGTTCAGGTCGAGTCTTTTGGCTGGGAAGTAACAAATGTTCCTGTCTCTGAAGTCTTTCATCTTGCTGATGATATCATTTTCTTGCATGATCGTTGGGATAGTAAATGATTGCTGTTCAGACGTCCTCTTTAGAATGAGCCTTAAGGAGTTTCTCTTTTATTCCCTGTGGCGTTTCTGTTGCCGTCATCCTTTATGCTATTCACTGAATGTCTGTATGTATGGACCCACCGGTTCTGTAGTTGGATTCATACAAAGCCTTTTAAAAACAAACCTTTGGAGGATTCTCTTGCAGGTGAAGTAATGAAGAAGTAGTGTGATTTGGTTGCCTGAAGAAGAAACCTAAATTTAGTGAGATCTTGGGGCTCAGATGTTGCTGATATTTTTTTCTTTTTCCTCCAACATATCTTCTAGGTCAAGAGAACATCAAGTGCTCTAAGCAGAAGTGCCTCTGTGCGCAGAAACCTTGGAAGTCAGTCTAATGGCTTGCTCCTGAAGTATTTCCTTACATAAGAGCCATACTCAGAGCTGGTGCTCGACGAAGTGCTCTCATTGAAGCATAAAGGTGGACTGATCATGAATTTAAATAGCATTTAAGAGCTACGTTTCTCTGTTTGTGATGAGGAAAACGCACAGCTTGCTTTTGAAGCCTTCATTTCTCTTAGTTTCCTGTCTTCATTCACTTCTCCCATCTCTGTTTCCAAAACACAGTAAGCAGCAGAGTCAACTTCTGAAACAAAACCAAAAGAGAAGCTACTTTGAATTGAAGTCTTGCATACCTTTGTATACTTTCAGAAGGCTGAGTTTGTACTACAGAGAGTAAATGAGGCCCAGATAAGGCCCTGCAGTCTTCTGTTGGTCTCCACGTAGAGTGATCTCTTGCAAAGACAGGAGATAAGCTGCCACTTAGTTGGGTTGCTTCGACTCATCTGTCACACCAGACCATGCTGCACCTTAGATGCATCATATTTTAAGAAGCATTTATTCTCCAAGTAGCCAGTCCCAGCTGCCTCCTTTCCTGCAAACCCAGATGTGAGTTGCAGTACGATTCTCCCTAGAATGATGTATTGCTATCGTGACCTTGCCTTCTGCTCTTACAGAGGCTCATGGCCATAAAAATCACTTTGTTCGAGAGCAGTGGCTGTAACAAATAAGCTTAGCTAAACCATCACTTTTTCACTTTTACTGATTTCGCTCTTCTGCTTTATGACAGAGGTTAATACGGAGAATTAGATTTCAGTGACATTATTTAAACCTCTTTATCCTTGTCTAATTAAACCAAATACTTTAACGATGATTCATATTGCTTGACACCCTTGCATCCAAATGCTCTTTCTTTTAGATGGGAGGTAAGGGATTCAGATCAGTCTTCAATTGGCTTCATAGGATGGCCATGTTCTTGTGGCTCAGTACTGTGTGGGTTTTGTCACCTGGTCAGCACAGAGACACTGAAATGAAAGCTGTCTGCTTCAGGTCTGCGTAAAGCTCCTGTCCTTTCTGGAGGTGTGACGTGAGTAAAAAAGGCATGGGAGATGTCGTGCTTTCCCTTCCTCCTCCCTGCAGGATTTATTGATAGAAAGAGCACGGCACTTCGTTGATGTGTGTTGCTGTCTCTGCTTGTGGGCTTTTTCACAATGCTGTGGTCAGGAAGATGACAAGATAAAAGATGACTAGTTTAAATTTCCTCACTCTTTTGGAAGAGGAATAACCCCATTTTCTGATTATATTTCCTCTCCCCTCTCTTGGAAAGTTTGACTCAGAGATCCATTACAAAGGAAACAAATTCATTTGAATTTCTATTGAACCTTGAAAAGCCGCCTTTATGGAGTTCTTTCTGGAGGCTTTCAGCAGCAGTCCTTTGGCAGGAGGAGAAGACAAAACCGATGCTCACTCTCCCAATACTCGGGTGTCGGCGGTTTGCCCTTGGCTCTTGCCCCCTATTGCAGATGGAAAACCGAGAGCATTGCTCATTCTTGGGGCTATGACGTGGGATCTGACTCCTCGGCAGCCGTAATAGTAAGAATCTACCATTACTGTTAGCTTACTGGAAAAAAATGCCAACAGCTCTACTGTGTCTGGTGGTGAGAGGAAAACGAATAGGCTGAATGCAGTGCATTATTTTCCCGGCCCTTTACAAGTTTCTGTTCTAAGTAAAAAAATTTGTCTGTTCAGCCTTCATTCTTGAAAGCAAGTTGAGTGGTGCTCTGAATGCATACCACCAGCTTTTGTTTCTTGTTTCCTGCTCAGAGGAACAGAAGTTTCCAACAGATGAGATACGTGTTCGGAACCCTGTGCTGTGTGTGCTTCAGGAGCAGCGTGGTGCATTTCGTGGCTTGTGCAAAGAGTTCAAAGTCTGATCTGAAGTCATTCTGCTGTCCCATTGCAGGTACCAGCAGGTTCTGTTCAGATGCTACGGCTTGGGATGGTGTGGGCAGCCCTTATTCTGTCTGTTTCAATTGATTGCCCTGTCTTGAAAGGGAAGCTTTTGAACTGCAGCCATAAACGATGTCTACCTGGTTTTGGATGTGAGTTATGGGCATCTGAGACCCAATTGTCAACAACGAGGTAATGCTCTGGACTTCTAAATGTCTCACAGGGGTCAGGCTGTCATTTTAGTAAGTCACGTTTCTGCTGTTGCTGTGCCCGGAGTAGCTGGAGGATTTTAAAAAGATGTTTTTAGGAGTGGAGAGGTAATCCATAGATGGTATGTCTGCTTTGTGTAATGCTCAGTTGTGTGTTTGTGTTTTATCAGTTCTCAGAACAGCAGGTGGGAATAGGAGGACGCATGATGGAAGTAAAATGAGACCGTGACTTTTTTCTTACATACACATCAGAGCTTATTTCTTGAGGTTAAAATCTAACAAGCAGCTCCTGTACCTGTCCCTAATTATATACCAGCCTGAACTCACAAAACTCAGTGCTTCAGTTCTCTGGTCTCCATAGCTGGATTATCTGGCCCAAACCTGACGTTTCTCCTATTGACAATACCCCATTAAAAGCAGAGGGGGTGAGGGAGGTGCTGCAGATAACTTCTGGGTGAGGCATTGCTTGGTTCTGGTGTGGGTGTCCGTTCTCCGTGGCACCCCATGAGGACTGACAGTGCCTCTTCTGGGCTAAACCCAGGAGATGGATCATGGCCATTGGAGGCAGGAAGGATGAGATCTGAATGGAGCCTGTCTCTAAGTACTTTACTTGCAAGTTGCTGTGCGAGGGTGAGAATGTGCATGCCTGTTACTTCAATATGTATAATTCCATAATGAAGAATGCTCTCAGCACTTTTTAATTTGAATGTTTGCATTCACAGTTCTGCCTTCCAGCTCCTTTAACTTAGGGCTGCGTATTTACAGCGGTTCAGTGAATCCTAAGGGTTTTCCCCTCAAACCACCATTTCTTATTGAGAGTTTCTGGCACTTCTTTTGAATAGAGGCACAGTGCTTAATGCATTGCTCCCTGCCTGACTTGACTGCAGGCAGTTATTTGCATCCACTCTTTTTGTAATAGCAGAATTAAAGGGCGTGTTAAAAAGACTTACGAGCAGCAAATGAAGCAACGAGCAAAGAAATCATGTTTGTATGCAAACGCTGGAAGTGCTTTGTCATGGTCTGGGATCTATCAGCTCTCTCCATGCTTCCAAAGCTGCAGCCTGATCCATCCCCTGTACTGAGGCTTTGTGCCAAAGCCTGGTGTAGTCCCTGGGTCGTCCCCTTTGCCACACTGGGAGCAGAGACGTGTACAATGCTAGGATCCCACCAAGAACTCCCCTATATTAGAGGGCTTTTTCTCTTTTACTAATAAAACCTAACAACAAGAGCTGAAGCACAGCCCAATCTTAAACATCTCTCCATTATTTTCTCTCTGCCACTGGCTTGATCTAGTGACCTCCGTACTGCAAGCATTGAACCTGATGGAGCCAGCCTCTCTAGCTGGAGCTGGAAGAGATTAACAGCTTGTGTAGCTTCAGGCAAAAGGAGAGGACAGGAAGCATGTTGACCAATGTGCCAAAGCTGTTTCCCTGAAGGGACATGAGTCTGTTGGGCTCACAGTGAATTATCCCTGGAGATTACAAGGAGCTGGCTGCCATCCCTATCCTGCAGGGAATCACAGAATTGTTGGAGTTGGAAGGGACCTTTTAATGGTCATCGGTTCCAACTGCCCTGCAATGAATAGGGGCATCTACATAGGGGCATCCCTTGTGCCTGTGGTGTCTAGTGGAAGCTGAGAGGCCTGGGTTAGGCTGGAGAGTTTTGCGATGATGTCCAACCAGTGCTGTCACCTTTTCACAATGAGGATTTGCAGGGTGCTGCAGTGCTGGGAAGGATGAGTGAGATCTATGTTGGCTTTACGGCTTCTGAGCTGTTGTGCTTGACTCTAAAACACTGCTTTGCATTATAGGGTAGTCAGATCCGTATCCCAAGAGATGGCCAATGTTTGGCTCTTTTCCTTGAGCTAGACAAGCAGGAAGGACGGTCCCTAATGGGAGCAGAGGAGGAGCAAGGAGACATGTGGCAGAACAACCTGGAAAGCCTGTCTATGAGCTGGACCTGGCTCCATCCAAGGGAGGAAGCTGATGCTAATGGCTCTGCATGAGATAACAAATTATACATGAGCATGTGTTTTCTGTATTCATTACAATATGTCATGGGGGTGGGGAAACAGGATGTATAGTGAGCGCTTATTTCTGGAGCCTCAGGAGAGCTGCCCAGATGTGGAAAAGAAGTAAGGAAGGGAGATGGAGATAAAGGAGAGGACCTCCAGGGCGGGACAGTAAAAGCCGGTCCAGAATAGGAGTCATTGTGTTTTGCTCAGCCACCAGCTGGCTGCAAGTGGCAGAGGAGCCTTCCAGATAAGCTGGGGACAGTAGGAGCATAAAGAAGGAATTTGTGCCAAAAGGGTGAAATGAAAAAAAACCAAAACAAAACTGAAGGACGCCATACAGCCATAAATAATTATTTAAACGAGCTCTCCTTAGAACAGCTGCTGGGTAAACTGTCCTAACGTGAGCCTGAGGTGCGGTGTGAAATATGGTGATAGCCGGCTGTGTGTTGATAGTTGTTGTGCAGAAATCCTAAACAGGACGTCTGAAGAAACACCCTTGTAATCGTGTTGCCGTATGCAGCCGTGCGCTTGAGATCTTCCCAATCCATGTGGTTAGCTGTCAGAGCTGCGTTACTGACTGACCTAACTCGGTGTGCTTGATTGCCGTGTGCTCAGAACATATGGTTTTGAATGAGTTATCCCAATCCAGTCCTTCCCTGAAGGCATTCCCAAGACCTTCTTCCTGCTCTTCTATATATAGCACTGCTCTATAAGAGGTGGAGGTGCTTTAGGGCTGAAACTGCTTTCTGTGCGGCTGACCTGCTTGCTTTGCCTGGTGATGTTTCTGTTTTTCTCTCTGCTCTGCTGAAGTTTTGCTGTGTTTTAATTTAATCTCTGATTCTGCTAAGAGCCAGAGCTCAGGACCTCATCTGTTGCCTGAGCATGTCAAGCTTTCGTGCTGTCATCTGAGGGCATGCTCTGCTTCCCCACTATTTCTGGTCATTTTGCAAGAATCCAGATGCTGCTGCTTTTACTAGGTAATGAAAGCCCAGAACATTTTGCTTCCTTGTGAGTAATAATGCATTTTAATTGTCCTGAATTCAGTATGCCTAAAGTCATTTTCTCCCCTCCCAAAGCGCTATAATCCTGTGGGACAATTTAGAAACCCATCCCCTGTTCTCTCTGATCTGTTCCCATGTCCTCCATGTCCTCGTCTTTCTCACGACTGGATTCCCAGAACAGAGTTGGGCCTTCGTGAAGCACTTTTTGGCCAAAGCTTCTCAGATGTAGAAAATTTACATGCTGGAAAATGCCTATGTCTTGTCAGCTACTCACTCTCTGGACCAGGAGAGGAAAAAGCAAACTTTGCAGAATGCAGTCACAAAGACTTTTGAACTTATTATGGAATGGTTGCTGCTTGTCCTGGGTCTCTTGTTGCAGAAGTAGAATCATACAGTATCCCATGTTGGAAGTCCAACAGGTCACTTCTGTCAGACTGCTCCTATCAGTTTGGAGAGAAAGAAGCGGCCCAAATTATTGCTTTTCTTCCCCAGCCATGCCTGAAGTTGGCTCAGCAGAGCTGTAATTAACAGATGTCAATGCAACCAAGCTCATGTTGCAGTTAATCTCTTGAAGTTCTGAAGTGAATAGAGTTGCTCAATGGATGGAACTTCCCGGTGTCCCCAAGGAGAACAACACTTGTCCTTCCTTCCCTCCAAGGAGGGAGTAGATAATCCATAGGAGAGTATGTCGATGGCTTCAGATAAATACGTGAACATGACAGATTTTTAACCAAACTATCATAAGTTCTTGCTAATGTTGGAGTCAAGTGGGTGGATGAGAGTAAATCAGCAGAGAGCTGTTAAGCTTGGGCCGATGGGCAGTGCAGCACAGCTGACAGATAATAGGATGATATCATCCATTTCCTGGAAAATGAGAGGATTCTGGCCAGAGCATTCCAGACCCTGCGTGCTCAAATGAGCTGGAGAGTTCTTGGAATATTTTAAACAGAAGTTTCAGTAGTCCAGGTGTGACATGATTAAGGATGAGTAACTTCATGGCAAGGAATGATTCAAGGTCAAGATTTCTGGGAACTTCCCAATAGGCGACAGTAAGAATTGTAGGCGAGGAGAAGGGAAAGTTATGGTCTAGAATTAAGAATTGCAGGCAGGGAATGAGAGTTATGGTGTGAAGGTTTAGGGGAAAGCTTTGTGCGATCAATAAGTGGGGTAACATTTGTTGCTTTGGGAGTGGAGAGCGTTGTTTTAGTTGTCCTACTATTCAGTACAAGAATGTTTTGAGTTAGTCTTTTATTCACTTCTTTTTTTTTGCCTCTATAGGAGAACTCAGGAATTGGAAAGGTTAAAGCAGCCAAAAATTCAGTGAGGTAGAGGGAGACTGGGAAACTGGGAAGGGCATGCATGCCTGGCAGGTTGGCTGGAAGGAGACTGTACGGTTGAGCTTTGGAAATGATGAGTCCTGCCTTCTCCATGATGGGGAAGACTTTTGGTCACTCCTATCAGTGGAGTTTAATGCCTGTATTCATACAGAAAACATGGACAGAGTCCCTCTGAGAGACACCCAGGATTCATACTGGAAAGTGATTAGAGCCTTTCTGGATATTGCTAATAAGCTGATAAAACAAGAAGGACTTGGCTTGCAAGTTGCTTGGTTTCAGATTTAAAATGAAGCAGAAACAGGATAAGGAATTTGTACATCTACTTCGATGGGAGTAAACATCAGATAAACACACAAGGGTTTTGTACCTTGGGATGGGAGGACAGAGGAAGTGCTCTAGCAAGGAGATTAAAGAGTCCTGTGAGCACACACCTGCATCTCTGCCTAGAGAAGGGGCTCCCATAAGGACAAGTTCTTGAGCTCCCCTACTGAAAGACACAAGAGAGTCATGTAGAGGTAAAAAGAATGTCAACATAAATGCAGACGGCTACAGATGAACCCAATAACACATCTGGCATAAAAATAAGCTGGGTCTGTATGTGCTCCATTCATCACTGAAATCAAGGTGCAGGTACGCTAAGGCAGAACTTGTCTGGCTGGGCTGCAGTTGGTTATTGTGAATTGGAGGATCCTGAGAAGATAAACACACCCCCAGCACCCCGAGTGAAATGTCTCATCCTAATAGTATTCTACACTTAGCTTATCTGGCAAACGTGAGCTAATCTTTTTACACCCTTGTACTATCAGTTGGCCAACAGCAAGTATATAATTATCTCTGTGCTGGCTGTTTTGACTGCATGTTTACAGATTGTCTCCCATAGCAGACATTTCATGTGGGTGGATGGGGACAGGGAGGATCAAGAGCTGGCTGGGATGAAGGACAAATCATCCTCTGTAAGTCCCAAAAGGGGGGGAACAGCACACAGGAGAATTCTGTTGGCATATTTAATAGTGGGATTCCAGCTCTTCTGAGGTGAGCAGTTATGTGCAGTGAGCTCTGCATGGGTTAACGCTGGAAATGATGATAGGATGTTCTTGGTATGTGAGGTGGCAGCAGAACGTTTGGCGAAGGAATAAGGGAATGTGATAAAGTCCTTGAAGAAAACAAAAGGAGTAATGGTTGTTTGACCTAAAGCTGGTAGCAGAAAAGACATGGAGCCATTAGCTGAATGTGTAAATAAGGTTCTGGAGCTGTAGATGGATGGGCCTTGCAAGGAGAGGGTTCCCAGAGCCCAGCTGCTCAATGTGGCTCCCAGCCAGGTCCAAAGTGCACTGAGGATGGACCTAAATTTTTTGAGTTTAAAACCAGTCTCTGTAAAACCCTAAAACAGTAATCCTTCATGTCAGGCAATGACTTAACACGGTTTAATGAACTTGTAATGGGGAAAAATGTCTAAATTGGTTTTTGAAGCTCTTTATTGAAAAGAAGTTTAAATGTAGTTGAATAGCAAAGAACCAGGCTAATATGTTTATTTGGCTAATGGGTTTTAAAATAGAGCTGTCTTGAATTCTTGCACATCATTGAAAAAGTGGCAAACAAAAGAGAGAAAGAAGAAACCTCAGTTCCTTCAAAGGAGGAAGGAAAAGGAGCAGGCTCTGAGCCTCCCACATCAGAAGCAGTAATGGCTGTAGCACATCAGAGACATTAGAAGATAATCTCTTTTGCAAACTAGACAATCATATCAGCAGCTTTTGGTTTTTCCCATTGGAGGGAGGGTGGGAGCTTATAGGAGAAAGAGGCCCCAAAGCACGGTTCGTGTTCCCAAGCACCATCCACAGTCAGCTGGGATTAAGTGCAGGGGGTGTGGACACCCTGGTCACCTCAGAAGCTCCTTCCTTGATCTTTTATTATCATTTTTTCACTCATCATGGGGCCGTCTCAGTTTGGTGGTGTCTAGTGGTTGTTACTTAAAGAAAAATAAGAACAGAATGTGTATTCATGTCTCTGAGCTGTCCTTGGGGCTCGTGCTTATCTGCTGTATCTCCATCCCAGTGTTCTACCATCCCTCTCTGTGTCATCTACTTTACTTCCTCTGCTCTTTCTGGACCCGCTTATAATTTGGCATCCAAAACATCTCGTGGCAGTGAGTTCCACAATCAGATGACTATTATGTAGGAAAACACTTTCCTTTTCTGCTCAATTATTTCATTGGTTTTCCCCTAAGTTTTTTGTGTTATGAGAAAAAGTGAATTATTTCTTATTCATCTTTCCACTCATCTTATAAGTACAGTTGCTCTCACGCTTCACCTCCAGTTCTGCTCATCGTTCCCATATTATTCTCTTTGTACACAATCTTTTTATTACCACTTATTGCGTTTCTGCTTTTACTACAGACTCCTGTAGAGAAGGGCAATTCTAGAACTGGATGTAAGGCACTGGTGGGTTCACATAGCAGACGAACATAACTTCTTTTGCTGGATTCTCTCTGTGTTTCTAACAGCTGCTGAGTATTGTGCTGATGTTTTTAAAGTCTTACTCATGATAATGACAAGATTTTTTTGTTCTTAGTGGTGATAGCTAATTCAGTCCCCACCACTGTCTGGGTGGCATTAGCAGTTGTTTCCTCCATGTGTGTTACTTTGCCTCTATTACCACTGTGGTACAAAGGCAGACGAACTCCATGGTATCATAAATTTTTGCAGCCCTTCACAGAAGGTTCTAGTTTTGACTATCCTGAAGAATTGCACATTGTTGGTAAGACTGATTGCCTTTCTGCTCACTTTCACAATCCGTTTATGAATGCTGACCACTCCCAGTGTCTCAACCTCCAAGGCTGAGGCAGGGAAAGGCTGAGTCTTGATCTTTTCTCCCTGTTTGTTAGGCCTAGGTAGAGCACACTGGTACTGAAGGAATGGGCTGCCAAATTAATAGCAATGAGAATGGGGTATGGACTCCTTGCACCACCTGGACAAGGAGTGGGACAGAGGAGATGCCATGAACCAGGTACAAGTGGCAGAACTCTTAGAAAAGGGACAGAAGTGGGCTCAGTGGAGGTGACTTCAGTAGCTATTCTGGGAGCTGGCTGTGCCTTCCCATGGCCAGTTTCATCAAACCACCCCAAGCAGGGCCCAGAAACGCCACGCAGCAGTTCAGTGGAGCAGTGACCTGTGGGCCATCTGGGTGGAAAGTGCAAAAGTAGAATAGAGGTGCTTTCCCTGCATCCATGAGCAGCTACTGGGGACAGGCTCTTCTGGTGATGGATATGCTCTTAGTGTTTGTTTTTTCCTCCATTAAATACAGGCAGCCACTGAAGTAGGTAGGTTAAGACATCTTTTGCTATCTGGGGACTTCCTTCCTCCATCTGCTCCTTTGCGCACTATTTGCCTCTGCTCCAGCGGGGCGCTTTGTTTTCATTTGGTTAGTTTAGTAATTCTGGGTCATTTCTTCTCTAACCCCTCCTAGCCCATCAGGCTGTATGGGAGGGCAGGACCCTTCCTGCATCTCCGAAAGGGAATTCATATAGACTGAAGCAGTTTTCTAATAAACAAACTAAATGGACTTTGGGGGTAGAAATCCATCTTTTTTGGTATAAACAAGACAAGTGTGTGTGTACGTAACAAGAAGCGGAGTTGGGACGCAAGTGCTCGGACACGAAGGCCAGTTGCTGGATGTCCACTTTAGCTGACGGCGTAGCAGTAGATGGGGAATTTACAGAGCTCAAAGCAAATCTGAAAAATGAAATGAAGAAATGACTGATCAATCTTCATCTGAGATAAACACTTTGATGGGAATAGCTTTGTGACTTAGGGCATTTGAAAGTCCCAACTTAAGGGATGACGTAGTCTCAAAAGGAAAGAGTAAATCATCATCTTATCACTGTTCTGTTTCTTAGTAGCAGGGAATAACACCACCAGCAGGTAGAGTTAGCAAAGCTAATCCTATAAAGCTCACCCCTGTGTTAAACAAGGACCTGGTTCCTATGAAGCACAAAGACCTGCCCCACTTCTTGCTTGTGCAATAAGTTGGTTGGGAACGCCAATGTTGCTACTGTGACCCAAGGCAAAAAAAAAAAATGCATCCACAAAACTGCAACCTCTTTAATCGTTTGGCTTCAGAATGTGACACAGGATGCAGTTTGCACCCAGGGCAGCTGTGTTTGACTTGGTCTTCAGCTGTGTGCTGCTATGCACCATGAGCACTTCACAAGATTGAGTTTGGTGCTCATGTTCCTCTCACTGTCAGAGGCATTAGTTTTGCATTTTGGAAGGCACTGTTTGTGCCTTGCAAAGAAAGATTTAAATAGCATTATTCCAGGAAGTCAATTTGCAGCGTTTCTTCATTTTTCACCCCCGCTTTCCTAAGGGACATTCTGCACGGCCCCGGTTAAAAGATACCTCTTCACATGCTGTTTGTAAACACTGCCGACATCCTCTGCTTCCACTCCCCAGAGCGGGCTGTCTGCACAAAGCCTGCTCAGAGCAACGCTGCCTTTCTTCCCCACTTTTGTCTTTTGTGGTCTGAAAAAGCTGTCAAATTTCCTTGCTCATCTGCTGTTTCTTAGTGGGTTTTGTGTGTATGTGTGTGTGTCTGGGGGGGGGATTCATCCATTCTGTTACCACATGCAGCTCAGTGATGCCATATTTCTAGTTCTAATGCATATTTTCCCTAACTCAAGCTGTCATCTAGCGATTACTTTTTGTCATGGAATAAGTTTTAAACAAGTATCGTGGTGTTTCCTGCCTAGTCATGAAAGGATCAGAGCATGCCTTTGTTTCTTCTTTCTCTTTGCGTACCACAGACCAGGTTGTATGGGACTTCTCCACCCCAAAGCTTGGGCAGTCATGACAGCAAACTGTGAGAGCCAGCATAATGCATCTGGACCACGGCTGCTTGGAGACACAGGGTCAGAAAAAGCACTAATGATATATGTGGAACTATACACATGAGTCCATGTAGCCTCTTCCTAGGCTCTGCTGCGGTCTGACATCTGCAAAAAGAAGGTAAAATGGCTCCCAAGTGGCTTTCTGCCATCCTGTCTATTCCTTTTGTGCTCTAAAGCTGGGTTACATTTCCAATTCAAAGAATTCTACTTTTGCAACCCAGCTGATGGATGTGGAGCTGTGGATGGAAAGGATTTTGCCCCGGCTGCCCTGTTCTGCTCCCTTCATCCATTCCTGTAGCTAAGGAGTGGCTGGAAACCAATCTTCTTGTTTACAGGGTTCTTGTTTTGTTAAGTTGGCTTTCAGCAGTCCTTCCCAGCAATCATTGTCCTGTTTAACTGCAGGCATTTTCATCCTCTGCAGAGCAAGTCTGCTCCTGAATGGACTTTTAAAGCTCTAAAGCTGTGGTTTAACTTGACTTTTCAATCCCAAGCATCAGATTTCCAGTGTCAGTCCAGCAATATGTTGCCAGACTCACCAAGAGCCCCTTTGCTCGTAATGCAGGTGCATGAATGGTAAAGTCCCATTTAATGACGGTCTCCTTTGCTGCTTCATTCAGTAATGCTCTGATTTCCTCTACCTCATACCTTTCTAATTTTCTCCACTTAGGAACATTAAAGCTTACTAATGAGCTCAGATTTGGGTTTCTTTCTTTTATTTCTTCCTTGATTATTTCTAATCTGATTGTGAAGCAGTTTGGTTGGCTGGAGGCTTTCCATGCAGTAAGGTGTTCTGGTGCATCTGAGCTGGGCCTTCCTCTGCTTTCTCCACAGGAGCAGCACTGAAGCTGTCACAAAAGCAGCATTAGTCATGCTGTGGGTTACCTACTCAGTGGGATACATAACAGACATTGTTCAAGGGAGGAAAAAATTGAGCCCTTATTACCTCTAGATATTAAAACCTTGTTCAGTGCAGAGTTGATGATCTATTTGGAAAGCAAACAGCTCCCTTTCTAATATCATCAGTGGGTGCTTTTCCAATATCCTGTATAATTTAGGGCTGAAAGCACCTGTCTTCTCAACCAGATGCATGAGGAACTGAGGCGTGACCAACTGAAACTCAGGCACAGGAATTCCCTCCTGCTGAGTTATTTCTTTGGAGATCATCTACAATCGCTATTTATACGAAGTCAGATTCCAGATAGCCTTTTCTGTAGGTCTGCTGAGGCTGAAAAGCATTCTCCTGAAGCAAATAGCAGTAATGCAAGTGTGTGCATGCAACTTCGCATTGCTGTAACTGGGCATCTCTCAAGCACCTATGAGAGGAGCAGGAGAAAAGCATGATGCAAAACAGTAAGGGCTCTATTTTGGTTTAAAAGTTGGAAAAGGAATATGAAACATGAGCCGATTAGCTGGCCTCAAAGGGTAGGAGTATCCAGCGATTGCCTGCACAATGGTTCATCGTGATATCAGCCTGACAAGGCCAGCCTTGGTGACAGCCAAGGGGCCATACATTTCTTGAAATAATTAAGCAAAAATATCTCACACATGGCTTCTCCCTGAGAATGTGGCCTTATCAGGTTTCAATTTTATTTTGGTTTTGTTCTGCATTATGGCTTGTTCTTCCCTGCTTAGGGTTGGTGGTGGGGGCTGCAGCAGGGGAGGCTGAGAGGGGGAGAGGGAGAGCAAAGTACGCTTCATTTATTTCAGGAAAATACATATGCCTTGCAGGCAAAGAACCACTCTCAAATATTTTCATTGCCAACAGTGATTATATCTCATAATGAAGGTTGCATTTATAATAGATCTGCATGCTCAGGTATTGAGGTATTTCAGTGGTTGGTATTATAGAAAGTTCTCAATATTTGATGCTGGATAGGACTGAAATGATGAGAATTTGCTTTCCTTCTGCCGACTGAGCAGGTAACCTTGGCAGAATGGCTTTGTCTTCCTTCAGGTCTGAAGGCACTGGGAATTCTGATAGCTGCTTTGAGTCTGGGCAGGAAAGCTGCTCAGGTCACCATGGGAGTGTCTGAGTATCTCTGATAATGTTTACATGTATTTATTTATAAGTTATTATTAAAATGGCTGCAGAAGCTGATTGAAGGCAGGCGTTCCCATCTTCTCGTGTTAATGACCAGCATAGAATAACAGGATGAAAGGACATTCTTTTTGAGTTTTGATTTGGTTCCTCTTTCCGTACCTTGAAAGTTAACACGTGGAAGCGATTGGCTGCATTGTTTCACAGCAGCTGTTGAAGCCTTTCAGTAGCTTCAAACTGAGCAGTTAGGGAAGGTCGCGGGACTATCACCACTTGGCTTGACAAGCAGTTGATGGGGTTTCTTCTGTTGTTCAGGGGCATAAAACGCACTGTCACAGGGAAATCTGGTAACACAGATCATAGGTGTAATAGCATATCCAAAAGCACTCATTGGAAACAAATGCTCAGAGATGGAAGATCCAAACAAAACAAATACAAACATCTTTTCACTTTCTCTCTTGTAGCTTTGTCCACCTATGTGTCCACAGGGCCTGTGCAGTTCAACCCACATCTCATTGCTATTTCAATAGCCTTGCATCCTGCTTCCTAACTAAGCAGAAATCCAAGGAAATAGGGTTGCTTCACTCAGTGGTGCTGAGTGTGCAGAGTTTCTCAGCTCTAGAAGCTGGAGTTTGTATCTTCTGGTGCTAGAGTTAGTCCTACTGGGGTCCTTTGATGTATGATTTTGTTGGTGACTTTGGACACCTCTTTTTTTTCCAGCAGAGTTTCCCTGGATGCACAGCCACTATCCCCTGTGCTAATCTGACTTCCTTTGGATCATGTAGTGAGCTGGAACAGGATCAGGTTGGACCCAATAACCCAGTTTGACAACTAAAGGGATCAAGGTCCTAAAGATACAACTAAGAAAGGCAAGACAGTGAAAATATGAAGTGTAAGGAGGAAAATGTGGGTCCACATTATACAAACCTGTACTGAATCAGTTTCCTTCATTCCTACAGGGTGGGGAACTCAGATTCTTAGCTGCCAGTCAGGCTGAAATTGGTCCCATCTAGCACTGTGTAAATGCTGAATGTTCTACTCATCTTTCTCCCAATGTTTTGTCTTTTCTGAGGGGAATGTGGTGGAATTAAGCTCAAGGATTGGTTCAAGTGCCAGAGGACCCTGCAGAAGATCAAGTATTCAGAACAGCCATTTTCTGTAAGTGGACTTAATCAAGCACAGATAACGGCAAGTTAGTCCAACTTTGAAAACCATGATGTGTGTCACATAAAAGGATTGGAGACTTACTGTTATGAGTTTATTTAAGTGAAGTGAGATTGAGCTTCTTGTGGATTTGAATCCTTCTAGAGTCTATTGGCATGGAAAATTAAAAGGGATTTTTCTGGGGAGCTGCCTGGAGGCATTGCCTCTGTCTTGGCCATATTTACGCACACAAAAAGAACCAGAAACAGGATTGTTGGCCTCTAAAACTTCTCTAAGGCATTGAATAGAGGCTTGTGTTTCACTGAGAGAAAGCAGGATGTCATCTGCTAAAAAAGTAATTTTATGTTCTTTATCATGGGATGTGATGCCCTGAATCTAATTTCAGGCTTTGAAGTATTCTGAACCTACTTACATTATCACCAAATCCCTCCAGTTAACGTGTTCAGGGAAAGGCACATATCTTAAAAGAAATAGTCATGCAAGGAGCCTTCCTCACGATAGCTGAGACTTTCGTGCAGACTCTGCAAAGCGTAATCTAAAACTTCCTTGGCTGCAATTAAGTAAATCTTGTGTCCTACAGCAGTGAGATAATATCTCCACAGAAACGCTTTTTAAAAGTTTCCTGTTTCCATTGTGTTCTCAATCCCCATGGGATAATATTCTCAGTCACTAAGTCCTGGGCCCTTAAGAAAATGATAATTAAAGCAGGTGTGAGTCAATGGGATTCCCCAACTTTTGTTTGGCTTTTGCTTAAGGAACATTGTGGCATGCCCAGCTCATTGGAGCAGTCTGGAGGAATGTTGATGTTTGCACGCAGTGAACCCACAGCCATGAGAGCCTGGAGAGGGAACACATGGATTCTCGGGATGCTCATCAGACACTTTTATTCCACGCTTTGTCTACACTGGCAAAGATTTTCCCCATCTCTGTCCCACATAATTTGTATTTGGCTCTTCTCCCCACGGAAGCACTGTCCCACAGTGGGTGCACCCATACCTTGTACGTGTGGGAGGCAGCAGGAGATTCTTGAACTAAAGCTGTTGGACGAGCAAAACCTTTATCCAACTGTTTTCAAGAGCTCTGAACCCCCAGCTGAGCCTTATCCACTGCTGGGTGTTTCACTGTCTCCCTAACCTGGTGGGGCTGTGCTCTGAAGTGCATCTTAGAAGGAGACCCCTGTGCTTCTGAGGGCATTCTGGGTCTGATACTCTCTCCTAGGAAACGGGAGGTGGAGAAAACGGTCCATAAAATTTCCATCATGCTGAAAAGCAGAAACATCTGTTGGAGACTAAGTGAGGTTGGAAATGGTATTTACCAGTAAGGAACTGGCATCTAGTCTGTTCAGACCCTCTGCAAAATAACTCTCGCTTCCTCCCATGGAAAATAACGTGGAGGAATCTCTGAGTCAGGATCTGCCCCAGGCACTAAAGGCAGCAAATGGAGCCCTTCTTGGCCAGGTTGTTCTGTGTGGATGGATGGGTGTGCTGAGCGAGGTGCATCTCATGAAATTGCAGTTCAGCAGTGAACTGTTTCTAATAACAACTCTTACATAAAGTCAGCTGTTCTGCATCACGCATTTTGAGCCTAAAAACTTAGCTCTGTAAAGCAGAGTTTCAGAAAATTAAGTTGGTTGTTTTGTTTCCTTTATTTTTTTTAATGGAGAGATTGGTGAAAGTGACAAAGGTCCCATGGTGTCTGGAGATGCACGATCCTTCTATTCCCAGGAAAAATCTGTAGAATGGAAGAGGGAATGGCTTACTTTCTAAACCAGTGCCTTGGGTCTACGTGTTCTTGTCTTGTCCCACGTGCATCCTGCGACTGCCTCCTGCTTGGTAATTTTGGTGCCAGAAGGGCAGGCACCTCTTTTGTCACCACCAATTGGTGATGCATTGGAACAGGAGGTGGGGTCACCATCCCTGGACGTTTTCAAGAAGGGGGTAGATGTCACACTGAGTTGCATGGTCTTAAGTGGTCACAGACATCGGTAGACTAGATGATCTTGGTGGTCTTTCCAACTTTAACGATTCTATGATTCAATTCCTTCCTCTCCCTGTTACTCCAGACCTGGGGAGCCCTGCTGCTCTGGCTACAAGAGCTTCCAGCACTATTCCAGTCTTCATTAAGTCATCACTATAATACAAAGAAATTACCTGCACTGGATTAGTCAAATGTCTTCATGGATTTATAAGGAATGAGAGGTAGGTGCCTGTCCTATGGGTTACCCCTTGATTTGGTCCTTCACCAGGTAAGGCAAGATGTGCTGAGTAGTGCTCACCAGAGCTCTGCTGGGAAAAAGGAGCAAAAAATCCAGAGGTTGGAAGGTGCTGTGGGCCACCTCCTGTTGGCAGTATCTTCTGCTGGGTGAGGGGTCTTGCATCCCTGACTGGCAGCACATTTATCATATCAAGTGTGGAAAGAAAGTGACTAATCTTTGGTTTCCATTTTGGGATGGTTTGCTGGCTTATCCTTCCAGAGTGTTTTATTGTGGAGCATTAAATTAAGAGGGAAATTGATTTAAACGGTGGTTTGAAAATCAAGAAGCAGGGAAGGCTCTTCTGCTTCACTGCGGTGCAGTGTTCCATAGTCACAAGGCACTTCTCTTCTTCATCTCCCTTCCTTGCTCCAAGAGATCTGAGTCAATAAGTTGCAGCCCATCCTGGGAAGGCATCAGCTGCTTTTTGGAATGAAGTTAATTGTAGAGCACTACGCTCATACTGAGCTGGCTACTTGTAGCACATTCGTTTATTTAATGGGTTGTTTTCTCAGATTTACATAAATCACTTGGAGACCTGACTGTGGATGCCACTGCTTCCCATGCTGTACTGCATTGCAAGAGCTTTCTTGAGTGCAGCACCATGATGAAAACTTGGAAAAACCCGGCACTGGAGGATATGGGGATGCCAAAGTTGCCAGGGAATGACACGACTCTGATCCCCTGCCTGTAGCAATGTACTGAATGAGCTTTTCTCCTTCCCACCTGTGCTACACAGCTGGAGAGTGCTGTGGGTCTGCAGTTGGTCAGGGGCTGTGTGCATCCCTCAGGCTGAGCGCTGTCAGATATGACATCCCAACCTCAACCATTAGTCTGACTGTACATGGCATTTCTTTCTGTCCTTCTGCCAGGTTGTCTTCTGAGAATAATATATGTACATTGCAATGTTAGCTAACGATGCCAAGGACTGCTGGAGGAACTCTTGCAAATGACCTGTTTCTGTGTGAGATAATCTGTGGGTTATTAAAAAGACATATATTTAAAAAATCCTAAAGTCAACAGATTTGCATGAAATATTGTCTGCCTCGTCTGGCTTACTTGACACTTTGGCTGTCTCAGAACAGATGGGACAGTATCCAGCTGTGAGAAAGGAAATACATTTAATGTTCATATTGTGGTCATTGAAATGTGAGGGGCACCAACAGGCTCATAAGGAACCACTGAGAAAATCCCCAAAGCCTCTCAAAGTCTAGGTTGCATAATTTTGACATAACAGTGCTGCTCCGAGTAGCTGTGCTAAATCTAATAGCTGTCCAGGCTGCTCTGTCCTGTCATGAAAGATTAGGCTGATTAAGACCAGTGTTTTTTAAGAAATCATTTGTCCCTGCAGATCCAAGCAGGATGCTCTTGTGGGCTTAAAGAAGAACCTCTGAGGAAGCAGGAAGCTAAAAGTTTGAAGAGGATGGATATAAAATAGTGACCATCAACCATCCCTAATGTACATTAATGTTCCTGGTAAGAGATTTTCTCCCCTCCTAGAATCAACCATGTAGTTCTGTGGTGGGGTGGAGTTGCTCTCGGTGGCTTTGGTTGTGTGATGCTTTCTGGAAAGAGAAGGCTTTGCCCCAAAGGGGAGACCTGGAGGGGAATTAGTGACTGGTAATTGCTTCATTCATGCTTCTCTTCTTCCCTGCCAGTCTGCAGGGAGTTTTGGCAATGAGAGGCGAGCAGACTGGCCCATAAGAGCTGTGCCCATGGTGATTCCTTCACTGCAGTTTTCCTCCCACTGGTGGCTTCCCACTTTGGGACATACTTTTTTTTCTTTTTTTGCTTAAGGAGGAGTGTGGATTCAGCTCTTTTCTCCCCCTTCCTAACTTCTGTTCAAGTTGATCTATGGTCCGAGCACCTTAACTGTGCATAATGGACAGAATAAAAGCTCTGACCCAAAAATACTGAACATTCACATCCACCACGAAGTTCCACAGCTTGAGCCCATCTCCCCTTTTAATTATACAAGACCATTCCCATGTGTCTGTGTCTGCAAAAGACACATCCCCTGTGTCTGCTTGAAAATTATATCAATTGCCGCTCTTCTAAATCCTTCTATCAAAGAAATCCTCTCCCCTCCCTGCTAAATCTCTTGCACTTGGAACTTCAGTGAACGGAGCAGATGCAATTTGATGCCCTCATCCAAACTAATGATTTGTTTCTGGCCGAGAACACGTTACCATCAAGGGGTTTTAATATTCTGCAGAATGTAGTGGAGGCCAATAGAGTAGGAGGGGGTTAGAGGCTCTGCCTTTGCCAAGATGTTTATGCAGCAGGAATGTTATTTATGTAAATCTGGAAGCACTCTCGAAGCGATAGCCCTGCTCTTGTATCTCAGACTTTTTTCATTAAGTCGTTGATCTTCCTTCAAAAAAAAAAAAAAAGGAAAAAAAAAAAAAAAACTTTTTAAAAATAAAAAATCCCTCTGAAAACCTAAAACTTGAGCATGAAAAGTGCTGGGGGAAAAATATTTACGGCTTGACTGCTTCATGCTACCCACATTATACAGACCACAGCAATTGCTTGAAGAATGTTGGGGTAACAACCGAACGATTCAGAATGTTGTCCATTTTCTTCCCCTCTTTTCCATCTTGTCCCCTTCTCCTTTATAAAATGAGGTTATTGTAAGCCCCAGCATCTGACTGTCCTCTTCAGGGTGAGCCTGTTCACCTAGACAGGCTGTGTGCAAACAGTGAACTAAAAAGCACATCCTAATTGCCAAAGTCCATATGCTGGGCAGAAATACCACTCCTCATCTTCAAGCTATTCCTTCCTCACTGGTGCAAAGCCCTGCAAAGGTTGTGTTGCTGCATGGAGCAACCCAGCTCCAGCAAAACCCTGTTGGTACTTATGCATTTCTTAGGAAAGGCTTGATCTCCTTATAAAGTTTTTAACATGTTTTATACATTTTCTCTCCATAAATAGCACAATAAATGAGTGCTGCTTACAGCTTCATCTGCTAAAAATCGACCCATAATGAGGAAGGTCAGATGGAAGGGCACAGTGTGGGTATCCATGATGTGTTCTAGTGTATGGTAAATCAAGGGAAAGCCAAAGTGTTGGAGCCAAGTGATACTGGCCATGGTGTGGTCTGTAGGGTGCTAATGGCAATTCCAGGTCTCTGTGTGGAGACCTTGCTATGCTGGTGGAAGCTGGTGGCTATTGAGAGCCCCTCCCTTCAACTTCAGGTGCTTGACTAAGCTCCCTAGCACAGAAGTTCACAAATGAGCTGTGGAAAGGTGGTTTCAGGTATTTAAACATATTGTATTCCAAGTAGAAACATGCACCCGGTGTGTTTAATTCATAGTCAGCAACCCCTATCCTCTCTGGAGCAGCTGAGCAGAATCCTTGCTCTTTCTATTAATATGGGATGCGCAATGAAGTAGCAGGTTCAATGAGCAGCTTGTTCCTGCTCATTCATATTCATGATTAGGCAGGGAGCAAAATGTGGACTGAAATACCCTGGAAAGTAGTGCTGATCAATAACGTTACCAACTGCTGGAGCTGATGAGGAATGGAGACCGTGCAACTCTGATTCCAAATTAATGCAAAACTCTTTGCTTGGCATGTAATTCCAGTGACTTACTGCAGCTAATTGACCTCACTTATCTTTGGAGGATTTGCATTATCTGCAGTAGCAGCAGAATTTGACCATATCCTCTCTGAACCTCAGCCAATCCAATGGCAAAATATAAACATCTGCCTGGAAACCATTTTTGAAGGGCATATATGGTAATAATGGTTTTAAGACAGAAGAGACACACCTACAGGCAGCACAGATGGCATCTCGGACCCGTATCTCTGCAAATGTACGTGCATCATGGTAGTAACAGAGGGCAGTGAAAAGAATGGTGACTACAAGCCAGATAGTAATGCTCTTATAATAATGCAACTGAAGCACTTTCTGAATGCTGGGGGAAACAGAAGGAAGTTGTTTTACAGTCAGCACCTGATCACAGGGGAGGCCATTGCCATCCGAGTGCATCTGAAGCTGGGAGTATGTAGGAAAACATCTTGAATCTCCTGTTAAATAACCCCTTACACTTTCCAATTTGAAGCTATGTGAGGTAGCTTCTTTGAGCAAAAGAGGAAAGAAGTGCTATGGCCAAACCCATGGCAGTAGGCAGATTGCACCAGATGTGCATCTGCCATTAAGCTCCAGCCATAGAGCTGAAGTTAGCTTTTAGAAAAGAATGTTAAAAGGAACCAAGATGCTTTTTTTTCTTTTTCTTTTTTTTTTAATGACGTGTTTTCTTTTGTCCTGATTTTCTTTTCCTTAATAGAAGGTATGAGACCAATTATCTGCATTTTCTCTGAGCAGTTGTTAGTGAGGTTTATTAACATCTGGTGGTTGACCCAGACCATCAGTGTGTGGCACTGGTAGCAAGCAGGATTATGATGTGGCAAGGGGACATTCTTATGTGCATGAAGAATTCTTGGCCTCCTTCCTGCCAGGGATGCTTGGATCCCTCAGAGATGGGTGTGGGGTTTATGAGGAGGGGGAGGAGGGGTTACTCGCTGGTTTTTTACTCTTGATGGGTAACACCCTACCCGTGGGGCAAATAGCAGGCAAATCAGAACCAGGAAGTGATGTGGCACATGCACATGAAAAATGATGGGTGGGGAACATTAACCAAACTCGAAAAGAACTTGGGACAGGTGCCAAGCCATGTTCTGGTTCAAGCCCTCCACTTGGCTCCTACTTCATCGCAAGTCAGTGGTCTGTTTGGTAAAGCCCATCCCTCCAAGAGGACCGATGCAGTGAGGGATGGGGAGGAAGTTTCTTTGTTTTTGTTTTCAAATATAACTTGGACTGGAACATGGCAGGGAATGTCTGACAGCTGTTTACTTGTGGCTCCTGTGTTGCTCAGCACCTTTTCTACTCCGTCTCACGGTTTATCATGAAGGCAACTCGTGCTGCTTGCGTGTATTTCTGGCAGGCTAGGAAAGGTTTCTCATGTATTGATTTCTTCAGCACAGTCCAACAGCAAGAAATGATGTCAGAAGGAAGTGCCCAGCCAGCACTTCACAAGTTGTAAAGGAAATGTGACAGGGTTTATGTTTGGAACACCACAGAGGTCACCTGCTGCTTTCTCTTGTCACTAAACTTCATGAAGAATGCTGGTTTCTCTTAGAGCTAAATGTGCAATCTCCAACCCTCTGTAGCTCCCATGTCTTTATAACAGAGTATTCTTTGACACCCAGTAGGGATCATTTTTTGTGCCCATCCAGTCGTGATCCTGAGATCCCAGTTCAAGAGGATGATAGATCTCAGATGTATCTATACACTTTTGTGAGCCCTGAAGTCATCTAGCACTTGATCAGAACTTGTATAGTTCCTTCACACTAGGAGCCCAGTTAGCCCTTAACCCTTCTGGAATGACCATGCTACAGCAGTGGCCAAGCCTTATGCTTGAGGAGGTAGGAGGACTGCAGGAGGTGAAGGACAAAGATTTCTGCAATCAGCTCAAGATCTTGTTCCACCACAGCAGTTGTATTGGCATAATGCATCATGTGAAAGGTGCAAAGTGGCCATAGCGTGAGATAGGGTTTATCTTTTGAAAGCAATTATTCAGTAGAACCAAAGGCTGCGGATCAAAGAATGTCCCTCAAGAAATGCTGACTATCTGAGCCCAAGGAACTGCTAGATGCATGTTTTGATGTAATAATTAAGGAAATGTGCCTGGTTTCCTTCAATGAAACATGCAAGCTATCTCTAAATGCTCATTTGTTATATAGAGATTTTACTGCTTAAATCCTAATTTTTCACAGCTGTAAATAGAAGACAGGGAGGTGAAAAAAAACAGTCTTAAGTAGGAAGGAAGAGGTGTGTGATCAGAAAACCTTTGGCAAGTTAAGAGGATTAAGAAAGTCCCCAATGTTCTGATTTTAAGTTCACTAAGTTGGACTAACATCATGGATTAAATTTGGGTGGCTAAGAGGAAGAAAATACCTCATTAAAAAGAAGCAATTGGGTTTAAAGTTGTAATAAGACAATGTCTGAAACTGCTCAACTGGAATGGTCTCGCTTGCTTAATTCAAGGGTTTTGTGTGCATGTGTGTTTTTAATGCCCTCCCCCACCTCTTCACTCCCAATCTAAAAGCCTGAAAGATTTGCTTTAAAATATACTGCTTTCTTTCCTTCTTCGCTATCAGTGTTGCTATATTTGAGCTGTGTTGCTGTTCTTTAGAATGGAGCTCAGGAGCAAAGCTGTGCTGCTGTTGGTTGATAAAGAGCCTTTGCTCTGAGGGCTTGGATTCTAAAAAACACCACTAGAAAAATGCAAGTACAGTCATTTGTTTAGATCCTGCTTCATCCTTTCCAAAGGTAAGACTGTTGGATTTTTGTGCCCTTATTCTTTGCAAGGTTACTGTTCCAGCGCGATTCAACTGCATGGATGGGCACTCTGGACTCAGCTCTGCCATCTCTTTCTCAGCAGTAATGTTCTAACAGCACATACTAGCAAAATCACTAGAAAATTGGGTGCGTCTCCATATTTCAGAGAAAAAGTGGAAAAATATTGATCTGAAATAGTAAGAGCCGTGGCAAGACATGCTGGAAGCGTAGCCAGGAAGCAATGTAGAGACTGTAGGGGGACAAACAACAGGGCAGATGAAGTATGTTGTGTTCCTGATCTGCCCCTGAGAAGTCACCTCGGAACTGTTTAGTGCTGGGTGAGGTGTGTGTGGTCAAGTTACTTGTATTTGAAGCTCTGTTGGCCCACTGTTGGTGTGTGCTTGTTCCAAGAAGTCAATGGCAGTGAGCCGTTGCCTAGGCAGGTGCAAGTCCTGTTGGCTTCCTCCTTAACAGGGCTCCATCCAAAGGGGAAAGCAGACCAAGAGCACATCAGCAGATCCCATAACATCAGTTAGGTGGGCTTGGATTCGAAAGGGAAATTCTCTCAGTGTCAACATACCCAGCAGCCAACGTTCCCGTTGGTGTGAGAGGGGCCTGCATTGCATGGTCTGCATTTCATTGGTGTGAGCAGGGCCTGCTCCAGGCAAACCTGCTTCCCGTTTAGACAACATCATGTTACCTCAAGTGCCTTCTGCTGTGCCGTCCCCGCAACCGGGCGGGTTTCTCATTTTCCTATTGAAAGCAAAGCAGTTCCTCCAAGAGAAGTTCTCTCAGCCATGATATCTTGCCAATGGAAAAAGTGACACTAAAAATAAACTTGTTTCAGAAGGAGGCAAAGGCAGCTTCCAAAAATCTCGAACTGAAAAGAAAAAAGTGGGGAAAAAAGAAAAAAGGAGGAAAAAAATCCCAGCAGTCTAGACAACTGCAGTAGGTGGAGGCAATAACAACCAAAAGGAATAAATTAAACTGTGGTTGAGGGGAGAATTTGTCTCCCCTGATTGCAGGACAAAAGAAATCCAATTCCTTGTTTGTAGAGAGAGATGTTTGGGGATTTCTCAGGCCAGCTAAGGGCCTATTAGAGTGATGTGAACTGGAAATGGAGTGAGAGGGCTCTGGCTGGTTGCATGACCCAACTGCAGACCACACACAACTCTCAGGGCTATCGTGGGGTGGCGAAGCTGTTATAGGATTGAGCATAGCCAGCTCCTCTCTGCAACCTCAGCATCTGCACAGCCATGGGAGGGAACACCGCTCTGTCCCCTCCAGACAACCACCTCTGCTGCTCAAACCCTACAGCCAGAACCCTATCGATGCTTAATGGATACAAGTGGTGGCTGCGGCTTTGAAATTCTCAAGACAGAGTTGTGACTGTGGTTTCAAAACCCCCACAGCAGTCCATTTCCCCTTTTTGTTCTCCCAGTTGCAGGCACACTGAGGGCTGGGTGCTGCCAGTGCTCTGGGGGATGGGGGGTTGAGTTCCTTGTTCCTGGGTGTTGTGGCTGCATGATTCTCAAAGGATTTTGTGCTTTTTATGTGTCCACAGGGATACTTTTATGTATGTATATGTGCATGCCACGCCAACTTGGATGTGTTTGCTAGTTACTTGACTTGGTATGGGCAGGACTTCATTCCATGTCAGTACTCACAGTCTTCAATGGGAGCACTTTACTTGTTTGTTTTTTTAACTTCTGAAGAAATGACTGAAAACTCATCCAAAGGAAATAACCACAGTCAAATTCTCGGTCTTCTTTGTCCTCTTGTTGTAATCTGTCATTGGTCTGTGTATTATCTGCCTTCTAAAAATGAAAGCTCTCTCAAGAGTGTGTGTTTAAAACATAAAGAAGAAATCTAAGTGTTTCTACTCCCGGGAATGTACCTGGAGTCAGGCAGGGCATTAGTTCCCATCTCAGTCAGAGAGGAGACCCACGAGGTGTCTGCATCCCTTCTGCTAGGAATTGGTACTGGTGATGAATTGTGAAGCAATGGGTCATTTCTTATTTGATAAAAGTCCCGGTGTCCAGAATGAGTTTCACTTTGTTTTTAAGATTTTCCCCTACAGTGGAATTGAAATCCAAGCCTTTCATCGCTTTTCATGCGCCCTTGCACTGCAGGAGTGGCTCTGTCTTGGTGGTAGATGCAATGTGTTGGTTTTTACAAGGTAACTGAAGAATGATTGGGTTGGAAGAGATCTTAAAGATCACCCAGTCCCACATTCTGCCGTGGGCTGGCTTCCCCCCACAGTTCAGGCTGTCCACAGCCCCATCCATGGCCTTGGGCTCCTCCAGGGATGGGGCACCCTGAGCTTCAATGGGCATCCTGTGTCAGCTTCCATTTTGAAATAGAATTATTTTTTTAAATGCATTATTATTTGTATCAGCTCTATACAACCAAACAGGCACAACTGATGAAATCCCAGTACCTCTGCCCAGCAGTTATGTGGATAAAGATCTGAGGTGCAGTGTCCTTGTGTTTTCAAAACTGTGTTAAAGTTATGGCTGGCACGACAGGCAAATCCACTTACAGCTCGTCTTATCACTACAGGGAGGTTCAGCCCAAGTGTTTGATGCTCAGCAGTGTTTTGTGGAGTTTCCTTGTCTGTGGGTTTGTTCCTGCTCGTGCTCTGTGGTCGTATGAGTAGGTTTGCTTGGGAAGTGGTAATGCAGATAATGGGGAGATGTTTGTATGAATGCGGATAAAAGGCGTCGTGCCATTTCTGCACCACCTGACCTGCCTCCTCCTCCCCGGCTCCTTTTGATGTTTGCTTTCACGGTGATTTCTTACAATGTGAAATTCATCCTTGTTTTAATGGTTTGGGGATGGTGTGGTTTTTCAGATGAACAGAACAAGGATGTAGAGCTCTGAAAGATTCCTCTGCTCTTTATCAGCTATTTCTTTCAAGTACAAAATGCTTTTTCTTTTCCTTTTTGTTCTGTAAAGGTGGATTCTTCCCCTGTGCTGTTTACTAATTAAAAGTTAGTTGGTAAAGAATAAGCATATTGTTCCTGCAACGGTTTGATCTATTGTTATTAGGGCTCTGTGTTGTTACAGATGAGATCAAAGAATTTAATTTATGATGGGTGGATAGGTCAAGTTCAGTCGTCTGAAGCGAGCGTGGGGTGGAAAGCACAGCTAGGCAGCAGCAGCCTGGGCAATGAGCTTTTCCTTGTAAATAATATAGCCCCACTTCCTCCTCTTTTGACTTAAGAAGCTCAGCAGCCCTTTGGGTATGAACATTGGAGGACAGATGGATGGAGTCTATGAAGCCCCTTCTGCCTTCCCTTGGTACAGTACCCACGGGAGATAATGTAGAGGCAGAGGAATCTGAGGCTTGAGATAAAGTAGAAACCCAAGGACCACAACTGTGTTTCAGCCAACCTGATTCACAGTTCTGCATTGTGTCTGCATGTGTGCTGCAAGTTCCTATGGTATTTTAACATGGTTTTGAAATATCCCTTGAGCTTGCAGCAAGAACCTCTAATTAAGACTTAGAGTTGATGCTGCTAAGTCTTAGTCACGCCCTAATAACAAAAGGGGAACGGGGCAGTGGAACAAATTTATTGGGTCTGCTTATAGTCTCTAACTGCAATATTTTCCTTGAACTCTGCTCAAAGAGGAGTGGGTTGGATTATTTCCATTTCATCTTTATTTATTGCACACCAGCGTGGAGCACTGTTATGAAACTAAGAAAGACACCCACCTCTCCACTCTGCCTATGGAAACCATGAGGACTGGCTTGACGTGCGAGATGAGTAACCTGGGAGCAGTTCCTCGGCTCTATTATTAGTGCGTGTCTATGAATGCGTGGCTAATACAGCTGCATACGTGGTTTCTGCTTTCCTTGTAGTCTGCCCAAGAGGAGCCTGGAAGCTGGTTTGGGTGGGAACCATGTCTCTTCATGTTTGGGGAGCACTTAGCACAACACAGACTGGCTGGATGGCAGGGGTGCACGGAACCAGGCTCTCAGCTCCATCGCTGGGCTTTGCCTCACTGTGTGTCTGTGTATGGTTCTTGGTCCCAGCAAGGGCTGTGGTTTCTTTGGGCCAGGCAAACTCATTACAAGGCAGCCAAGCTGTATGCTGTGCATGCCAGCCTATGCAAAATGTCTCTGCTTTTCAAAATAAAATAAATGGGAAAATGTCCCTTTTCCTGACCTGATTTACAGGAGAGGAGTAAGCACCAGTGGTTCTCTTATGGATGGCTCAGCTCAGTCATCTGTAGGGTCTGTGTTCTCCCTGCTTGTGAAGCTTTGGTTCGATGAGAATCCTCCATCTGGAGTTCCCGGGGTGCCCTATTCCGTGCAGGCTCCTGTTCCCAGGCTCTGTGTTGGCTGTCTGCTGCTTGGCCAATCTGATCAAAGCCCATCCACTCCAAACACACCTATCTTGGGTGTTACCTGCAGCAGTGGCCCAATGCTGACCCTGCTTTGGAGGGGGGACCAGGCTTTGGTGGCCATTCCAGTTTGTCATGCTGATGACTCCGCCTTTTCCCTGTTGACTCCTGCTCCCAAGTGGCAGCCTTCAAACTTCAGCTCTGTGCTGTAGCTGAGCAGGGAACTGATCCAGCTTTAGACAAACAAACAGATCTTACTCATAAAGTTGGGTTTTTCTGCTGGGGTATTTTGAAGTGAGACAGTTCCTCAGATAGGTTGGCAGTGCAGCGGCGCAGTTTTGGTGTGACGCAGGGAGGCACCAGGAAGGAGGGAGATGCTTGTGCCTGACATGGTTCCAAACCAACTGGAAACCCTGTGCTGCTTAGAAACAGATTTGTCTGGCTCTCACGGGACTGGCAGAAGTATTTCAGGTGCAGCATTTTCAGTTCCTGGTAGTATCACCAGTTCCTGATTCTACCTTTTTTGGTGACTATGCCTTGTCAGAATGCTAAAGGGATGGGGAACAGCCTCATTGTGGCTACAGTTCATGCTCATGATTTTCATCATCTCTTTGCTATTGGTTTCTTCTTCAGCATCACCACACTCTGGGTTCTGGATTTGGCTCTTTTTCTGTGCTTAGCTATGTGCTGTTGTATCCCCTGGTTTCCTTCTCTGTTTTTCATCATGCCCTTAACACTGCTTTTTTAAGATTCATCTCCTTGTCATAGAATCATCATGGTTGGAGAAGCTCTCTAAGATCACCTAGTCCAACCACCCACCTACCACCAATATTGCCCACTAAACCACATCCTTCAGTGCCACATCTCCATGGTTCTTGAGCACCTCCAGGAACAGTGACTCCACCACTTCCCTGGGCAGCTTGTGCCAGTGACCTACAGTTGACCTTCTTGTACTTTCAGCCTTGAACACCTCAGAGGGTCTGATGACTCACTTGGGTCGTAACAGGGCAATACTGGGATGGAAGATGCTCTTGGGGTATTGTTTTAACCCAACAAGAAGTCATGAATCAGTGCATTCTTGTGAATCTTGCACCCCATGACTGCAGATCCAGGAAGTCCACTCAGTCTGGAAAACCCTTGGGGATGCTCACAAAGGTTGATCTGCTCATCCAGACCTAAGCCCCAAAACCTTTAAAATGTCCCGATTGCCACTCTGTCTGACACTCAGCTCTAAAAGGGGAAGTGATGGGTGCTATCATGTCTATCTCTTTGTCTTCATTGCATTCACCATGCCTTCATTTTCTGGAATAAAAGCTTCAGCTTTTATTTCTCCTGACTTTACAATATATCAGCTTGGAAATCAATCTTCCCTTTCAGTTTACTTAATAGTGCTGTCTAAAGTCATCAGCTAGAAAGCATTCAGTGGCGATTACAAGAAATCTTTTCAAAACCTACTCCCTGCTATGGCAAGAGAGAGACAAAGAAAATCTTTTATAACATATTTTTTCTGTCTTAGAAAAATAACAGTGGCCCCTCGAGAGGCATTAGTAACTGTTGAGAACCGATTTTTAGATGTAATAATTTATCTTCTTGTTTATAGAAACTACAATTAAATATTTTTAAATCTCCGGCAAATTATAATTAGGGATCTGCAGCCAAATTTAGAGGGGGAGGAAAATAAATTAAAATAATAATAATAATTTAAAAAAAAAAAAGAAAGAAAGAATGAATGACTTTAATGTCTGGGGATTTGTGTTGTTTGTTTCTGTTGACTAATATATACAGTAAACTGCCTGAGTCCCGAGGTGACTCACGAGCTGTGCAGATGGTGAGCTTTCCTCCAGGCTCATTGAGTTAATTGAGTAGGAAGAGATGCTGCATAACCGCCTCCTCTGTCCCATGTCCCAAAACCAGAGGGTGTGTGAAAACCCCTCCTGCACATCCAGCTGCAGGAACGTTGGAGTTTCCAGGCGATTATTTTCTTGGGAAGCTTGTGCTCTGACCCGGTGTGAGCAAAATGGAAGTAGTTGGGGTCTTCTGGAGGCTGCCAAGATGAAAGCCAGGCTGAGGGTGCAAGCTTGTAGGAGAAGGACTTTTGGAGGATAAAACGGCCCAAGTGTGGAGTCTCAGAGACGGTTCCTACCCAGGAATTGTCATGATGTGAGAAGCAATCGCCTTCTTTTCATTGCCATGTTATCTTCATGAGGCTTTGGGAGAAAAGAGGTGTTAAAAACTAGAAAATAAAAATACGAGCTCGCTCTGGGTGATGCATTTTGTTGCTTACCCTCGGTGCTTTCACAGTTGTGTGTGGGCTGTTTTGAGTCTGCCTTTGGGAACCGGGGCAGTCCTTGAGGGGTGCCTGCGGGAGATGGAACAGGGACCTCAAAAGCACAAATCCTTTGTGAAATTCACTGGAGATCTCCTGTAAGCTGATAGCTGGCTGCTTGAGTAAGGTGTCACAGAGCTGTGTTGCTTCACCTAGCCTCTCTCAGCACTGTCACAGAATTAAGGTTGGAAAAGACCACTAATATCCTCTGGTCCAACCATCAACCCATCAGCCCGCATTCCATTACCCAAACTCATATCTCCTTTGTGCATTACCTGAAAAAGTCTTTGTGTTCACGGTCATGAATGCTTGTGAAGTTTCCTAAATACAATCCATTCCTCAGAAGAGTTCCCTTCATGCGTGGGACAGCTTGTCCCAAAGTGATGCTAACTCTGAGATGCTTAAGAGGAGGATGACATCACAGCTCCTGTTGAAGCCATCTGCTCATGGCACTGATCTGGAAGGTGGTCTCCCACAGGAACCCAGCCCTCATTGGGGGTACTGAGCTTTGCTGAAAGTCTTGCCTCTACTCCACATTCACAAGGACAGCTTTACAACACAAAGCCTCTTCTTGGCATGGGGACAGATGCAAGCTTATAACAGTATGCACTTAGTTATAGAGGTAATTTTATTTGCCTTTGTTAGAATCTTTAATATAAAACTCAGTAAAATGACCTCTCTAATAAAAATGGCTCAGAGAAATAACAATAAACAGGTTTTATGATACGGAAGATGCATTAAAAAAATCCTGCTAAGGAAAATGATCTTAGGAGTCTCAAGAAAATATTAATATGAAAGGAGAGACTTTTTCCCTACCCGCTACAATCAAAGATGGGTGGTCTGCATGCCATGTGAGCTTCCTCACTCTGGCTCTTGTGGGCAGGAGGAGGGGAAGCTGTACTCTATCTCAGTAATGAACTCTGACTGTCCAGGAAAGCATTTATTTTTGCAAAATTAAAAAGGGGGGGAGTCAATGGATCTGTTTATAGCTATATAAAAAGGCAGAAAAGTTAATGCTAACATATGTTGCTTCATGTTCCTGGAGCAAAAACATTTGCGGGATACTATCCCGGAGCGCAGGTGGTAAGCGATCAATACTCTTATTTGGTTTTAAGGGATGGCAGAACTGCTCACCTGCAGGAATTGCAGTGAATGTTGGAACCCCTACAGACACCTGGCATTAATGTACGGGTGTTGTAGGCGTTGTATTACATAGACTTCGGGAGTTGGCACTCAGCTACCAGGATCTCGATAGCTTTTGTTCAGTGGGAGGCATCCATCCCAAGCACAGTTCTAGATCCTAATGGAGTGGAAGGACATGTGCAATGGGTGAATCCTTGGAAAACTGAATCATGGTCATGTCTTCTGCTGGCTGAGCAGGTTTCTTCTGTTATCTAGCATAAATCACATCTCATTCCAGTGTCACATATCTAGAAACTGGTGAAAATGCTTTTTTTCTCCTGCTTATTGCAGGATGTTTAGGTCAGACTCCTGGTCTGAGTTTTTAGACTGCACGGCCCCAGAGCTGCAAGCTCGTGTAGCTAACCATGCACTACCACGATGATGATATCCAGAGATGTCATCTCTCTTTACGGATCTACACAGACTGTAGATTTTTCTTCGGAGATACATATCCCTAGAGATAAATCTTTCTCTCTTTAATCCGAAACATTCAACTGGCAATTACTTGCATCTCGTGAAGATTTTGCTGAAAGTGACCTTTGGTGGTTTTGGGACAAAACGTGAACCTTTCATCTTTCTTGTGGCTGTAAGTGATCAGATAGATAGAGGGAAAACCCTATTTCCTGCCTTCCCATACCTGCTGAGAGGGAGACGGGGGGCTGCTGGTGTGAGATCACCATCTTTCAGAGGACAGCAAGCTGCTTTATGGAGACTGTGACCTAAATACAGATGAGATATCTGGCAAGGCTCCAATTATTGCTTCAGGACCTTGTATATCTTCTCTGCCTTCAGGACCCAGGTGTTGTCAGTTACCGCCGATATTCCTGACGTCAGATACAGTTTCTTCCATTCATGAGGCCAACAGAACAGTTGGCCACAAGGAGTCTAATCTTAGGTGTTTTGTTTGAGAGACGTGTAGTACTGGCATTGTTTTTCATAGAGAGAGAAGTTCCTTTGTGCTCGCTGTTCTGGGGCTTCAGTTTACTTTCCCATTCAGACCAGGGCCAGGTAGGCCAAGACAAACTGGGAACTCTGGAAGCACAGTCTCTCTTTTTCCCATTGTCCCCAGCTTAGAAGATGGTCTGGTGGTTTGAGCTGGGTTATGTTGGGCCCTTGCCTGCTGCTTCTTGGACTTGTGCATATTAAGGTTTCCACTGAGCACTTTGATCACTGGCAAACTGTTTTCTGCCAGCATTGTTCCACCAGAGAGTTTGAAAGCTCATCTTGAGAGAAGGTTAACTAATAACCAGTGGTGCTTTTGCTACATGCATTCCCACAAGACCCACTGCTGGTGACTTGACTGAAAACATGAATGAACTGAGCTTTACTCCACCTCTGCGAGTTAGAGAAAAATGTCATTTTAGCTTTTTCAATAACATAAGCGGTTTTTTCAGAGCGTTAAACTCACTGGCCTCAACACAACTCAAGAGTTTTGCTGTTTTCCTCCAGCTGTTAACAGAGCTAAATGTTTTCCTAGTGTAAATAGCAGGGCCATGGATGGGGTCAGCTCCCCTCCAGCCTCACTCTGCGTCACGGCCATGCAAAGGCCACCTGAGCAATTCTCCTTGGACTGCATTGTATTAAAGAACATTGGGAAAATGATTCCAAAATTGAAGGCTATCCTGATGTCTTTACTAGCAATATCTGTTTTTAAATTGAGTGAGCTCTGGCTTATGTCTCTATCTGTTCCAGCTGTAGAATTATGGCTGGAGGACAGAGGCACTCTCCTGGGTGTGAAATATTGCAAGGAGGGAATGCATTCCGAACACAGGGGTGGCCTGGCAGAGGAGGGTACCATGGAGAAGTGGTTAGACCCAGAAAGAAGCTGAACATTAGAACTGCAAACACATTTCAAGTTCTCTGGTTTTGAAAAAAAAACAACAACTTCCTAGGGTTTTAATTCATCGTTTCTCTTGTTTTTGCAATAAGAACAACTGTGGTTACCTCACTGCTCTGGCTCTGTGCTGACGGAGGGCACTGGGGAGAGATCCATCACTGCTGATGTTGAGGCTTTGCCGATAACCTCTGCCCGGGGCTGGGTGAAGCTACAAACGCTGCCCGGTCTTCAGAGGTGGGAGAGTGCTTTCTTCTCTGCTTGATGTATTTCTTTAATGCGTGTTGATGCTGTATGTTATTAAAATCCATTACCTCCTTCATTTATTTCCTTTCCTCTGGACTCAATTATCTTGCATTTCTGTTTTTGGAAAAGTAGGTCGAAGCTGATACATGAGAAATAATATCCAATCTGTATTTCTTAAGGTACAGGACCAGTCTGTCAGGCTGTTGGCGCACAACAATTGTTTTATTGTCAGAGTAAGTAAATAAGAACAAGAAGTCTTAAGTATTGGCATATGTTGATACGTGGCCAAAAAGGTCTCTAAACAATACATTTTCTATTCATTCCAGAAACCTCATACTCCGTTATTTCTCTTTTAATGCTGTTGGCAAATACCCATGTCACCATCTAATTTTGACTATAGTTCAACTTTTTTAGTGCAAACTTAATCCTCATTATAGTTGTAAACATGTGTTTCATTTGGCCTCATGCTCATGTGCTAAAGTGACAAAGGCAATCTAGGGTTTGTATCAGAAATGGAGATGTATAGGTAAGCATTTTGCTCAATCTGCTTTGCCTCTTATACAGAGAAAATCAGCCCAGTTGCTTAATAAGGAAGAATGTTTTTATAAGGCTCTTTGTGCTCTCGTGCTTGGCCTGTTTCCTGCTCTGCAGCGGGTTTTGGAAAGATGGGACTCTTCAAGGGAAAATGAGCAAGTGAATCGAGGAACTGTTGCAAGAGCGTTTGGGAACTTGTGTAGTGAGCAGCTTCTGTGTCTTCATGCGTTCTTCAGAGATAGTTTTTTCATATTTACTTTAGTTTCATCTTACACAGTTTTCACACAGAAGATTCAAGTTTGCAGATTACTGCTAGTTTAAGTCGGAACTTCCACTACTCGGAAGATATCAAGCAGCAGGAACAGTTTGGTGGCACTAAGCAAAGGAGAGAGGTCTGTTCCTGGCAGTGGCGTGCGATGTGATGGAAGGATGCTCAGTGGCAGATCCCACCCAACAGTAATCAGGCTGAAGCAGAAAATATTTGCAGACATTCCCTAGCAGGCACAGCTCATCTGCTTGGGCTGCTGTGGGGACCACAGTTTTAACAGCTGGTAACTTGGTCCGAGTTTGTCTGCACTTTAAAGAGAACAGTTTGCTGCAAAACATTTTTCTATATTCAAATACACACTTGAGCCACAAGCATTTCTCTGTGTTTGCGTACATCACCGAGTCACAAATTGTATTTAAATAGGTCCCAAATTCAATCCATACATCTCCAGTCATTTTCACCCCATTATCCTTTCTCTTTCTTGCTGTTTTTCTCACCAAGTGGTGGTAAACCCCAGGCCCATTCTCAACCATGTGGTTGATATAAGAGGAAAGATCTTCTCAAATATTAAAATGTTTTAAAATACTGTTTTATAGCAATTGTGGTAATCTGCAAGGAATCAGTTTTCAAAGAAGCATCTGATGGACTGACACCCACTGGAGCCAGGGACAAGATGAAATGCTCCAATTCAAAGCAGATTAGGACTTACTGTTCTGGAAATCAAATGAGTTTTGATGAGGATGATGAAGCTCAATTTTGAAACTACCAATCTGATATTTAAAGTGTTTTGGGATCCAGACTGGCAATAGCAAAACAGAGCTTTACACCATACAGTGGTCATCCCTATTAGACAAGGGGAGACTGACTGTTCTATAACTGTTGATGATTCAACATTTACAGTTGACAAATGTGATGCCTACTGAGTGACATGGGGCATTGCTCTCAACACGGGATGTATGCTTCCAAGGGACCTGCTCTGTGAGGACCACATACAGCTGAGAACTGAAAGCTATGGGAGAGCGTGGCATGCTTTGTAGAGAGGGCAGCAGCAAGGAGAAATGCTAAACATATCAGAAATATCATCTCTTCTTTCATTGCACAACTCCTGTCATGACCTGGGATCCTCCTGGTAAAAGCTGAATTTAATTTCTACTGCCCCCCACCCAGTATTTCTCGTGCAGTTGTTATATAACTGCCTGCAGTCTCATTTATTGCTCTCCAGAGCTCACAGAGTGTTTGCTTCCTGCAAACTTCGATTTATACTTTTGTCATTAACTATAGATAATCTTCTGTTTGTGCACTTAGAGAACTTTCAGTATTAAGTTTTAATGTGTTTACATGGAAGAAACTGGAAATAAACTATTTCTTAGTTGGAATTGATCAGGTTCTCAGCTGAATGCTTGTTGCATTTTAGGTTGTTGGAATTATACAGAGGCAGCTCTTGCATTTTCCATTGGTTGAACTGTCTTTACTGCATATCCAGGTTCAGAAGCAGCGAAGCCTTGGGTTTGGGTTTCCTTTTTCATTTGTTCCCTTGTGGAATGCTGGTAGGGAACAGTCAAGTGAACAAGAGCTGACACTAGCTCTGCTTTAGAAACCATTCATGCTTTTCAGGTGTCCAGCTCCCGAACTACTCAGGGCAGGAGGGGAAATGTAAACATTGTGCTGTTATTCAACCTACTACATAAGAGCATTGAGCCTGACAAGGCTCCGGGTACCCCCGTGCCCCATCCTTGCCGAGATCGGACGCTGATATCCCTCCTGCTGACATGCAATCCTGCAGCACAACAATTGCCCACTGTACACATTGGCCGTGCCGCTCACTGCCAGCCCTGCTGGGAGCTCCACGCTGCCTTTCTCAGCACTTCTTATTAAAGACTGCTTTTATGAAAAGCGTTTTTTATTAAAATAGTTCAGGTGTATCTGAATATAAGTTCAGGTCTGTGAACTTCTATTTAATTCGTATACAGAGAAAGGTGATTTCAGGTGCTCTTTTGAACTTGGTTTCAAAAGCCTGTCCAGGTTTGGTTTGGTGATGGGTTTTTTTGCTTGGTTTCACTAAGAAGGTTTAGTGTGTTATTCAACATTGTGACACTTTGCTGGTATGGCTCGGACTGTGCTGGATGAGTCCATTTGCAAGGCACAAAGTGGCTGTGGAAGGGACACAACACATTTCACTTTGTGCCAGCAGCAGGCTTAGGGCTGGATATGAAGCTGATAGCTGAAATCTGAGAGTAGCCGTGGATGTACGGATGAGAGAAGTGATGATGCTGTCATTAGATTGGATATAGGGAAAAAGATCTTTACAAAAAGGGTGATGAGGCACTGGGATGGGCTGCCTAGAGGGATGCTGGATGCCCAGTCCTTGGAGACACCCAAGGTCAGGGTGGATGGGCTCTGAGCACCTGGTCAAGCTGTAGATACCCCTGTTCACTGCAGGGCAGTTGGACCAGATGGCCTTTATGAGTCCCTTCCAACTCAAATGATTCAGTGATTCTATGATTCTAGCAAACGAGCCGAACCCATCTGATGGTGCACGCTCTGTCCTGCCTTGATGCAAATGATTCATATTCCTACAAGGCCAGCAAGGACGGGAGGTCAGGTCTGGCAAGCAAATAGCAGCAGCATCAGCGCATTCAGCATGATAACTGAAAGTATGAGGCACACATGAATTATAAGCAACAATGAACGTGCTCAGACCCAGGCAGGGCAGAATTACTTGTGATCAGCTGGCGGAGTGGGATGTAGAACAGGACTCTGGACTTTGCTGTAGCCTGAATGGAGCTGGATTTCTGCATTACATTATTTTTATAGTCTCTTCTCCAACAGAGATCTCTATTTCTTTGGTAACTGAAAGTATGAATCTGGGCTGCATATCCTGTGCACAGAATCATTAAGGCTGGGTGAGAGCAACATCAACGCTTTGCTTCTCTTTCCTTACCTTTGGCTTTCAGGTCAGGAAATCTTAATAATTTCCTTGTTATTAATTTAATCCACGGTTCCTAGTAATTACCATAAATTAAACCTGCTGGGGGGGAAAAGCACAGCCCATAAACTGCAGCAGCGGCCGGCTTTATTTGGTCACGTCAGTACCTGGAGGATTGTTTCCTGTAGGTCGCTCCCTTGGCTGTTGTGATTAGCACAGGATCAGCACGGAGTTTCCTGTCCACCATTTAAACACAATTCTCACTTGCCAGGAATTCTGCTAACACATGGGGTCCTATTAAATGCTTAAACTTGGTGTGAAACGAGCTCGCTCTTGCCCCTGTTTAGGCATTAAATATTTCCTGAGGACATTATGGTGCCCACCTCCTCCTAATGCCCAGAGCAAGTGGACACAGCACCAAGAACAAAAGTTGCAATGGGAAAATGCATGGCATCTTTTTGCATACATCCTCCTATCGCCTTCATTCTGACATGTGGGAGTCGTGGTGCCTTTGGGAGGTGTTAGGTGGGAATTACAGCAGGGCCTGCAGGCTGGGCTGCAGCCAGGCATTCTGGCATGGCACTGCTCCTCCTGCACGCGCAAAGTGCCTGCCTCAGCCAAAGGTTACCCAGCCGAGGTGATAGCTCTGCATTCCTGCCATGTCTTAGCTTTTTTAAATTAAATTCTTGCAACATGAGGATTTAATCCCTTCTGCTATATACATCGCGGATGTGTGTGTGTGTGTATATATATATATTTTCCCTACAAAAATTTCATCAGGCAAGTTATTTGTGAGTTTGAGAATTGGCTTGGATACAGGGTCAGTAACTTTCCACCCGGAGCCCATGGAAAGTTTGGGGTTTGAGGCAGGATACAGGGTCAGGTTTGGGCTTGTACTGAGTCGAAACCAGATCTGGGGTTGAGAGCCACTGGGGATAAAATCTGTTGCATTGCTCGTTATGTATTATTTTTTATTAAAAATAATGGAAAAGAGCAGTTTTACTGTGCCTGGGTCTTTCAAAAGCAGTGAGATTTATCACTGTTAAAATGGCAGTAGGAAAATTAGTGTACAGAATCAGTACAGAACTGGATTTGAAGTCCGATCCCAAAAGGGAAGCTCTGGACTGAAAATTCAGCTCCTTCAGTTTTTACTTGGAATAGAAGAAGATAACTGAGGACGTGATCTGGTTGTTGATTTCTTGTTGATTCCAGCCAAGGATGCCCCAGCTCCAGCTCTACAAAGGGATCAGCACTTAAGGTTGGTCCTCACCTTAAAGCAAAGAGAAACCAAACCCACAGCACTGGACAGTGAACACTCAATTGCTCTAAGCCATAGCCCAGATGGGAAGCACCTACCTTCCAGCAAGGATACAAATCTGTTTCATGATGCATTGATTCTGGAGACCTCAATATGTCAGCATGGTGCTTTGCCCTGCAAGGTGTGCCCAAAGCTTCTCCCTCCACACAGCCATCATGGTGGGCACAGATGCAGCTTTTCCTCAGTGAAGATATTGGTTTTTGTCACCACTTTCAGCTCTGAAAGAAAAATTGTTCCTCCAGGTCTTGACATCTGCTGCTATTTAAAGGAACATCATCATCACCAGTGCATTCCTCTGGGAGTCTTAAGGTATGCAAAGCCATATTCTTCCAAACCTTGTGATTGAAAACAGATTATTACATGATGGTGTCCCTATAAATGCCATGTATTGCTGAGAAACTTACTAATTAGGGGTCCTGCAGGGCAGAAGCTTGCAGTGAATTGAAGAGGCTGTAACCATCGTTCAGGTCAGTTGTGGCCACCTGCAGCTCTCTGCTGTGCTGTAGTTTGCAGTGCCCAGGTCTCCCCTGCTGCGTTCAGGCAGTGTTTCGGGGTGAAGGAATGGTGTCAGAGGAGAAATTGCTGCTCTGCCTTCCTCCTTCTGCAGTATTTTCTGTTAATTGAAATTAACATTGCTCAGGTCAGCGCACCATGGCTTTGCGTTAAGAAACTGCCCATGTGGCCCTTCCTTCTGTGCTCCCACCCAGGGTGTGCACCCACCGAGACGCACACGTGCACCACAATTAATGACTTGGCTGATTTCAAAGCACATTGCACTTGGGGCCGTCGTATTGTTTTGACACAAAGACATGGGCTTTCACTTTTAGGGATATTCAGTTTCATTCTTCTTCCAATTCTAAACCTTCCATGTTTTTGTCCTCAGGGAGCAAATCCCTTCAAGAGAAGCCAGGAAAGGTTAAAAGCAGAGGGCCACGGATGTGACAAAGCTTTGACACTGTGTCATTTTTATCTTCCTCTGCAAGCTCTCAGCAACAACCAACTGCCAGGGCCATAAAAAATGTCAAGGGTGATTAACCATGTGGCAGCTGGGGCATATATCTCAATGAAGACAAGGCAGAGAGAAGCATCAGGTTGTACAAATATGTCTCTCTCCCACTGGGACAAAGTCCCCTGATATTCATTATTGAGCAAACTGATGGTGTTGAGCACCTGTCAGGATGTGCTCCAGGCACATCTCACCCAACTCGTTGGTCACCTCAATCCCAATATATCTGTCCCCAAAGCATTGGGTGTCCTGAGCTGGAATCTGTGCTGTACCTACATGGGGACTCAACTATTTGTTCCATCTATTGTATTTTCCATGGAAAATATTTTTTTGGAGAAATACATTTGTTTTTGTTTTGTTTTTTAGACAGGCTTCAAACTGTTGCCGAGGCCTTTGGCTTTGCAAATACTTGAAAGAATGGGAATTTTTCACCCTCACCACTGAAAACAGCCCAATTTTTTGCCCACTGCAATCTGAAAACAGATGAATAAACATTAAGGCTGATAATTTTGGGCAAGCTATAAAAACTTGTGGCATTAAATGAACAGATGATACTTTTCTAATTAGAGTTGATGTAGCATCCTCAGTTGTACAATCCTAAATTGATTTCTGTTGGCGTATGTAGAATTCAGTGATTTACAACTAAGCTAAGGGATAACTCCTTGGGTAACATACAAGCTAAGGTGTAAATTTTAGCTTAAACTTTACCAGAGTTTCAAGAAACCTTTGGGAGTATGAAGCAAGAAGAAGAAGAGCTTTTGTTTTCCTTCTGATGCAGGCGGCTGAGGTTGGGCATTGCAGAGTAGAACCCAGAGCTTCTCCAGGCAAATAGAAGAGATCTGAGAGACTCCAGTCCCCAGGATGGTCACCACAGCTGCTTTGAGCATTTAGCAGTTGTTGCTTCCTGGGAATGATCATGAGGTTGTGGGTTATGCCCAGTCTGTGGGTTGCTGGCTGAATCTTGTTGTTTTTCATCTTGTCCCTCAGATACAGTTTTGGCTGAAGCTGATGGGAGCCCTTGGGTTGGAGGGATGGCTGCCACCTGCATCCCTCGCATCCCAGCTGAAAGCCCTGAGGACTGTGAATGATACCGAAGGATAACACTAAAAAAGAGATAGATAGATAGATAGATAGATAGATAGATAGATAGATAGATAGATAGATAGATAGATAGAGGAAAGTAGGAATTAAATTATATTTTCTTGGCCTTTATGTTTGTCCCACAGCATAAAAATAAAAAGTGAAGAACAAAATGCAGGGACGGGGTTTCTTCTTGGAGACCTTCAAAAGCCCTGGGTAACCTGCTCTGGGTGTCACAGCTTGAGAGGGGTTGGGCCAGATGGACCCTTCCAACCCCAACCTTTCTGTGATTCTGTGACAAAGTCGTGTCATGCACGATCAGAGCTTTCCAGAAGAGCAGCTCATTCTTTGCATAAAAGTCATAGAGTTTTGAGGAATCTGCAGCATTCCTGGTGTATTCCGGTGCTCGGCTCCCCTGGCTGAAAACCAGAAGTCTCCTTTCAGTTCAAGTGGTGCTCACTTCCCTTCCCAGTCCTCAGACCCTCTTTGGAGGGAGGTAAAGAGCCTAAAAATATCAGATCTCCTCCCATCTGCCCCCCAGTGAAGCACTGTCCTCAAGCTGCTTGCCCTCCCTCAGCATCCATAAAGCAGAGCTATTGGGGTCAGAAAGATCAATGGCATCGTAAAACACTTCAAGCGTATTCCTTCGCGTGGTGCCTTGGCTGGGATGGCCATTTAGTGGGCGTGAGGCCTTCATGCACACAGCTGTGATCTGTTTTTTCCATTGCGGACTCTTCTTTGACCCACCTGCTTGGGAGAGTGATGGGGTTCTGTCCTTAGTTCAGTTTTCCTTTTCTTGGAAAGTGATAAATCTGTTAGGGCTTGTGAGTATTTTTTCCCTGCTTTATAGCTTGCCATAAATATTCAGTAGTACTGTGCTTGTGGCTGAGGGGCTGATGGTTCCAGATGACCCATGTCTGTGATGCCACGGAGTTCTCACCAACAAGAAATAAGGGATTTCTTTTTTCTTATTGGTGGCTTAAAAGTCGAGTTTGGCTTTGTTTCCCAGCTGCACACACAACAATTTGTTTTTTCTCTGTGGTGCTCTCCTTCCTATGGAGGTTTTGTTCTTAATTTAACTCCTTTGAAGCCTCACTTCTGGTAGCCATGCAGCAGCACCAGAAGAGACAGGGCATGAAATGGAAAACTCTGACTGCAAATATCCCACAGGGGTGCAATCCTGCAAAAGTCTGCATTTTCAGGATCAAGTGTTGAGGGCATCTTGTCTCAGCTTGCTTAAAGCCAGATTTGCAACTTTGGAAGATCAAGGGGAAGTGAAGATGTGTCCATAGGGCTGATGGAAGTATCCACTCGCTCTCCTAGCCCCATAAGTACATAACGGTGATACAGAGCAGCTCATTTGCAGAGTATTTGCTACAGAAGAGCTATCATTCATCAGAGGAGATATGTGCTTAATGCAAAAAAGAGCCTGGGATTGTGGAGCTGCTCTGCACAGCCTGTAGCTGAAGCATGTTGTGATACCCCTGGGTAAAGATCAAACTGGAAAGGACTCACCGACATCTGATTCTCCTCAATTTTAGTTGGATCCAAATCTAGCAAAAGGGCATTTTACGTCTGGTCACAGTCCAAAAAGATATAGCAAAATCACCTGGAGTTACAAATGTGTTGCAGAACCTGTCCCTAATCACATTAAGAGCTCTAAACTGTAAGGCTCAATTGTTTGCCAAATGAAATATTCTCCTCCGGTATTTGCAGAAAGGAATTACAGTCTGTGAGTAATGTTTTTCATTTGGTATCGAAGCACAGTTTCTATTTTATGGATCCAATCCTGAGCTTGGGGAAAGAGTCATTAAAAAGGCTTTGTTTTGCAGGGGAGTGAGGGCAACGTTACCCTGTCTTCACCCCATCTCAGGGCTGGGCTCTATGCACCAGGACCAGCCGCTTCCAGCACAGACTGTGCCACCCCTGGTCCCCACCCATCACCTGCAGTGCGAGGAGACGTGGTGGTTGTGACACCAGCATTTGGGCAGCAGCAGGTCCAGGACTTTTCCCTTTGAGTGAGGCTTCCGAGCCTCTGGGGTTGACACCATGAAGCTTTTTTCCGCCCTTCTGAGAGCTTGAGTTTGTTGTTGTTGGATCTGAGGTTGTGCTTAAAGAATGGGAAGACTGTGCCATCACACAATCTGGGCCTCCAGAGCCCCAAAGCTGCACCCAGCAGGCATGAGGCTCCCTGTGCCCATGAAGCATCTGGTGGGCTCCATGGTCCTCTGTCCCACACTGGGTTCATGGAGCCAAGGGCTGTGGGATGGTCACACAACTCAGAGCTCCACTCCTTCCTGATGGCTGCTCTCAAAATGCGGAACTCATCTGTGAATGCTGGAGAAAGGGAGGTGAGAGAGGCTGCGCTGCTGTTATAATGAGGACAAGGGGATAAATCCCATTGCCTGTGTTTGATCCTCATCTCCTACGTATAGTGATGACCAAGAGGCTCCTACCACAGATAAAGCCAGCCCTTTTGTGCTGAGCATAGCAGCTGTGGCTCCTGGTCTGCCGATGGCTGTGCATCAATGCCAGCCATAGATGTGCTGTCCTCCAGTGAAATGATGGATCAGATACAAGAGGCTTATACAGAAAAACCCCAAATCTTCAACACACAAAGGTAACAGATGAAATGAGGTCCTCTGTGGACTGTGTGCCATCCCATGCTGCTGCAACCCCAGTATAAAAGCAAAGCAGCTGGTGTTTTGTACAGCATGGAAGCTTGACCAATGTTTCATGTGTTGTTGAGCTGCAGGGGAAGGAGAACCCAAGCAGCCTCGTACCATCTCATGGCAAGCAGCCCTGCCCTGGGGACTTCGGCCTGACTTCTCAAAGCATCTTAATATGCCCCAGCTGGCAGAAATAATTGGATCATTATTAAATAACTGTCTGCAGCAACATACAAGCTGCAGTGTGCTGTACCGATTATTATGTCTCCATCTACTCACCCTACCTCAGTGTGATTCCCATGAACCATCTATAGCAGTGATGACTCAGTAGCAAGAATCTTTTGCAACAAAGAAACTACTCTACTTTCTGCCATGGTTAATGCCCCCAGTTTAATGAAACCTCCAAATCATTCTCACCACCCTAAATTAAAGGGTAGCTTATGCAATTAAACTGTTTAGCTTTCAGAATGCCCCTCTCAGGGTTATCTGCAAAATGGGTTGAGATGCAGCTGCTACTAATATTGCTTGTCTTAAAACTGGCAGAGGAAAAATCACTTTCATCTCCTTATTTTCAGTAATGTGCCTTTACTTTCAATTAAGCTGATTATTTGCACCATCTTGTTCCTGATCACTGTCCCATGAGGTTTCCCAAGCCAGGAAATATTTTATGCAATACATAACTGTCAATGTTTAGAGCTCTGTGTTTGTGTCTTTCAGGAATGAGGGGAGAGCTGAGTCTTGTGGCCAAATCTTACTCCAATTTACACCAATATTAATTCAAAGTCAGGCTGTGGTTTGCAGTGGAATTACTCCAGACTTATGCTGTTAGATCAGAATTTGCCCTCTTTTTTTCCCCCCCAAACAGAAGTTTAAGGAAGCAGAGCGTTTCCCAAGAACTCCCTCCCCAGATCTCTCTGCTGCATCTGGAACGTATTGCTCTATTTCCAGGGGTTAGATACATCCTGCTTTAACAGAGCATCCTCGAGGACCCCCAGTAGAAGTCGCAGCACCCACCCTGATGAACGTGGTGTGAAAAGCAGCTGCTCCTGCTGGGTTTGGTCACCGATTAGTTGGGAACAGAACATGGAGCTGGTGGGACAGAGCAGGACTGGGTGGTGCCTTTGTGGTTCTCCAGTGCAGCCCCATGTCCCTATCCATGTCCCCATCTTCCAAAGCGCCCTATGTACCATTGTCCTGGGTTGTCTCTCACAGCAAGTGTCAAAGACTCTGTAATTCAGCATTTCTTTCTCTCTTTTGTCCCCAGGATGTCAAAACAGAGGCACAAATAGATGGCACAAAGGAAAAAAAGAGCTCATTTCTGCCATTTCACCAGGAAAGGCTCTGCAGCAATTTAGCGTGTTCTATTCAGGATTCATCCGCAGCAAACTTGCCTTCTGCCTCAAACCTGTCAAGTGCCAATATTCATTTTAATGATCTCATTTTACAAATAATGGAAAGAAAAACAATACATTCAATAGAAATGAGATTAGAAATGGGAGGGGAATGAATTACAAATGCGAGAGTCCGTAGTTATTCCAAGGAAGATAAATCTCATTTTAAGTGGTCTCCAGTGAAATAGCGTCTTGCTAAGAATAAAACAACCAAAAAACCAAAGCCAACAAAAAAGCCCACATCTTTCGCTGATAAAGAAAGGTGCGTGGCAGCAGCAGGGAGTGTTTTCTGACACAGATCAGTTGTCATAGTATCTTGAGATCGGTGATACCTTGTTTTTCTTCTTGGCCTTGCCACTGTTTCCCAGTAATAAATCATTTAACGCCTGGTGCCAGCATTGCAGGACAGTCTGGAGTTGGTAGGTATAAACTGGTGTCATTTCAGCACCCAGACACCATTTGTGGTAGTGCTGTGGGACAGTCTGCCATTGGGATATCCTAATTCAGGGCTGTATCCTCCATGGGGATGAACCCATTGTATGTGTCCCAATGTAGGCACAATGTCAGTGATGGCTTGGGAATTTCCTGTGTGTTTTTGCCATATGTTTGGGCAGATTTGCTGGCTGTGTGAGTAGCAGCAGCAGCAGAGGTGTTGGCAGAGCCCTCACTGAGCCCAGTCCCACAGCCCCCTGTGCTGGTAGTTGACGATTCCCTCTGGGATTGCACCATTACATTTGAACTGAGTCCTGATGGGAAGATTTGGGACCATTAATCAGAATCCATAGCTAAGAGAATGTTTCTGGTCAGGCAGGGGATGGTTGGCATGGCCTCCTCTCTCAGTCCCTCCTCCTGCAGTCAGGAGTGAGGGCTGTGATCTGTGTGGGGAACAAGACATGACTGCACACTGAATTGAATATCAGCAATGCTGTGCTTGATCAATTAATACCTCCGGGGAGCAGATATTAACCCAGCTTAGTGACTAAGGGCATGGATACATACTGGGGTGCATGGATGCTGACCTGCTATATGCCTCTGCAGAAAGGTTTTACCCCAAAGTAACTTCCGTGAGACACCAAGCTGCAGCCATAGGAGAGGGCTCAATAACTTTATAGACTTCAGACACAGATGCATTTGTAAATAAATTACTCAAATGTTTATCTAGTGAGGGGCCCAGATTAACTCAGAAATACATTCAATAATGAGCCAGATCACCTTTCTAAACCAGAACTTACAGCATAGAAGGTGTTGGGTTTTTTTTCCCCAAAAAGAGAAACTTGGGTCAGTTGTGTGAGGAGACACAGCAAAACCACAGTGAGTTTGGGGATAAAGGGTTTCCTTTGCTTCCTCAGCAAACAATGTCTTGCTACAAATAACCACATGCCCTCGGCCTTGTCCTTTCTTGATGCTTAAACTGTCAATAATCATCAGGTTGCTGTCACAGCGCTGCTCAATGGGACTGACAGATTATATCTCTAAAGTCCCTTTATTGGACCTTGTTCCCAGAAAAGCTTGCAAATTGCTCTCATCTTACCAGACAAAGGCGTTGCTCACACTCTGAGTCCTTGGATATCCTACACAATAACGTATGAATTGGTGAGAATTACCTGAGATAAAATATCCCTTACAACATCAAAGTTCCTGATCTTTTACCTGTCATCCACAGGTATGTGACAGTCCTGACAGGCTGGAGATGGAAGGAAGAGATAAAGCAAAAAGGAGAAAAGAAAATGGAGAAAAATCTCTGAATGAAATGTTATATTGTGACTTGGCACGCAGGTTTCAGCACAAGGGATCTGTGGGGCTAGCAGAGGTGTGAGCGAGGCCCAGGGCTTTGCCTTTCAGAATGAATGAATGAATGAATGGGCAGCAGCTGGTACCGAGCAGCTGTGTCACAGCCCTGGTCTTGGTTACTGATAAAGCAAACAGGGGAACAGAGATTAGAATAAGGCTAAATCATGATCACATGCATCTTTCTAGCATGTGAGGTTAGTTCTAGGGAACGTGACCTGGAGGAAAAGGACTGTTTTTATCGAGCAATGGCTGGCACATTGCAATTAACACCTTGCAGCTGCCCCCAGGTGAGATCCTGGCAATAATTAAGCAGGATGCAATGTTTGGCTGTCAAGGAAGCACTGAGGAAGAAGCTGGGGGAAGGTTTTGTTCCTGGTGAGGAGGCTGGTGTCTGCTTATGGCTCTGATCTCACATTGTGTCAGGGGTGATGAGGTGACCAGGATGAATTGCTGCTGATGGCAGCTGGTCCTGCTCTTCTCCAGCTCCTGGTGTGCTGATGGTTGGTTTTCATGGCAAGATGGGTAGAGCCTGGATGAGGTGCTGGCGTCACCCCAAGTCTGCTGGCCACGCCAGCCCTCTGCACAAAGGTAGGTTTGAAACAATTTCATTGATGCAAAGAGGTTGAGCTGCCAGAAGATCTGTTTTGCTGGTTTAAAATCTGCCTTCCATGCTGTAAAGGCAGCACTGAGATTCCTCTGCCTGCTGTGCTTTGTCTTCCTTCCATGCTGCAGCTCAGGGAGTGCAGATCAGGCACCTTTCGGTCCTTAGAAAGGGCTGCATTTGGCAAAGCCACAGAATACTTTCCCCAAATGATGTAAACATTGCATGTTATTTGCTGCCTTGCCAAAACGATCCAAACTGAGTAGCGTTCTTTAAGGCTTCAGATCCTTGTTTAGAAAGAAATATATGGCATTTTATAAATCCAAATTGATTGTGCACCCTGCGTGTTGAAAATACATGCAAAAAATAGGACCCCAAAACTCCATTAAACCACTTCTGAGACAATACATCACTGCACCTTTATGTTGCACAGAGGGCTTTAACAACCCTTCTCCAGGAGAATATTTTACTGGGTAACAAAAAAAAAAGGTTATTGAAAACACATATATTTGATACTTTTGGCAATTCGTTTTACTACTTGCATTTCCAATTCATTGGTAAAGTTCATGAAAAAAAATATTTTTGCAGTTGGGTCATGTTATTATTTCTCTAATATGTTTCTTTCTACTTGAAAGTCACAATGAGATTTCTTTCTGTGGAGCAATGGAGGAAGGCAAATGCTGCTTTCCTGTAGATGTTTCAAGGAGCTGGGAGCTGCCATAGGTGCAGCCATCTACAGAAATACCTGGAGGAAATGATGGTGTCTTTGTGGATTTCTGTGTAGCTGATGTTATATCTGAACCAACCTAAAGAGAGCCAGGGGAAGAACTAGCATGCAGAGCTTTTGAAGGAACAAGAAGGCAGCATCATTTATCAGGCAATAGTAAGAACTTTTCTAGAATTATATAATCTTGCATCAGCACAAACAGCTTCTCCCAAACATCACTACAAGTGGCTTTCATGAACTGCATCACTTCATGTTCTGTGGAGCCTGAGATTGCAGGAGCTGCCAGCTCTGTGACTCTACCCAAAGCTGCTTGTGCATCAAACCCATTTTGGTTGGTCACTGTGGAAACTTGGGCATGTTCTGCCCTTGGGTGGAACCATGGGCATGTGTCACTCTTTGCTTTCCTCCAGGGAGGTTTCAAAGCAAACCCAAACCATATAATTGCTTATGGCTCATTAGTGCTTGCCTGCAACCTCCTCCTGCCTCACATATGACCAAGAAGGCTTTGATGAAGGGCTCGGTTAACCAATGTGCAAAGAACTGAGCGGTCCCCACGGTGCTCTCTGACTTCTGAACCCAGTGCTGGCCATTGGGAAAGCTCTGGGGTGAAGAGCATCCACACGGTGATCAACCAAAATGGTCAGGGCCATGTGTTCACTGGCCTTTGGACTGCTTCCATCAACAACACGGGTAAACCCAGCCTTCATGTTGAGGGATTCTGCAGGTATTCATAAGCAGGATGTGCCCCTATTTGTGTAGAAAACTGTGATATTTTTTTTTCCTGTTTTGACTCTAATTGCTTCCTTTCTGACACATTTTGTCCGGTCCCAGCTCCTTGTCAGATGATCTCCTAGAAGCATTCATTTCCTGCTGTGTATTTAATTACTGCTGTGTGAGTCCACCAGCAAAAGTGCAATCAATGTGAAAGATTAAGGAATCTCACGCTTTACCTCTCCCTCCCCCCCAAAATCAGAAAGCCCACTCGGTAGTTTCCAGCACACATCTATCATTACGCACTCCTGGGTCTCAGGTAAATTAGCAACCTGATTCTTTCCCCTGCTGTCACTTAGAAGAAAAGGGCTTCTTATTTGCCATCCAAGGAAAAGTACAGTAAGCCTAGAGCTAGATAAAAGGGAAGTAATCAAATATATTTAACTGTACTCAGCCAAATCCCATTATTTGTATAGATGTTAGTCAGAGCATTTGAAGAATTAGGATAGAGTTGTCCTTATTAAGAAATAACAGGGCTTCATTGGAAAGTGCAATTTCTGAGCTGGCGTTCAGGCATTTACTTAAAATAAGTACAGCTTTATAAATAAATATGCAAGAATTGACATGGTGACTTTAGAAGACATTTTAAAGTAGTTACATGTCCTTGCTATTCTGTTTAAGCATGCACACCCGTGCTCATGCAGCCTCCCTCTGCTGTTCTTCCATAGATGAGCAATGCCATCTCAGTGTGGAGAGGTTCTTTTCATTGGCCTTCCCACTTCTAAATGAAGCAAGTGAAGAAAATAATTTTAAATATATCATGTTAGGAAAAACTTGTTCTTCTTTCTATTAGGATAAGAGCAGTGGGGCACTGGTATGGGCTGCACTGAGAGGTGGTGAAGTCACCGGCCCTGGAGGTATTCCAGAACTGTGGAGATATGGCAGTTGGACTGGATGATCTCAAAGCTCTTTTCCAACTTAAATGGTTCAATGATCTTCCATTTATCAGAGAGCACCGACTAGAGCAGCCTATGGAGTATGCAGAAGGCATAAGGGGAAACTGAGTTGCAATAGGTTTAAGCGATTGTAACGAGATGGTCCCAACCACCAAGTCTGCTGCAAAACGTTGCAACTCCATGTTGTTTCACTACTTTGTGAGGAAGGAGGGAGATGAATCCCCACAGCATTTTTTTTTTCATGTACCTGAGTCAAATTACCCTCCCTTCTGCAGGGCTTCTTCTGAAATAACAGATCTTACTGTAACCAAATATTGCCATCCAGGAAAGCCATTTTGCAACCAGCAAGGAGGCTTCTTCCTTCCCAGCAACTGCTGAAAAGGCCCTTTGTTCTCAGCAGAGCACCTGGAGAGGTTTATCTGCTGTGGCCTCTGGGGCCGGCACTGAGGAGCTGTGACAGGACCCGGTGGCACTGGAGTTGGTGGTAAGCCAGGTGCTGCTGGCACCCAAAAACCATCCCAGCTGGGCCATGGCATGGGCAGCTTTTGGTTGTCTCTTCCATAGGGGTGAGAAAACTGGCTTGGCTTGTGTTTTCTTCCTTTTCCCAGCCTGTGGGCATTTCTGGAGGGAGGGGTGGGCAAAGAGCCCTGGGCACATGGCTCGGCTCTTCACCTGGAAGGGCTGGAGGTGACACTGCTTGATGGCATCATCCTAACCAGCAGCAACTGTCCAAGACCCCCACAAAGACCATCATCGCCAGGCAAATCAGCTTCAAAAGCCAAAACATTTGCATCCTTTTCCTGCACCTTCTGTGACTAAAAGAAGAATCTAGATGAGGAGAAGAAATCTGCACAGAGGAAATGCAGAGGCATAGACTTGATGTGGGATGACACGGAGATTTGTCACCATCCAAGTGTGTGCTGCTTCTGTGACTGTAGTACCAGCGACCTCGGTAGGAACTGGAGCTGCAAGCTGTGAGTTATTAAGCTGGTCCAAGTCTGCTGACCTTCCTCTGTGTACGGATTTTCCACTAAAGTCACAGACTGGACAGCCCACATCAGGAAAAGAAAAGAGAAAAAGCAAGAAACAAAAAGTAAAAGACATCATTCCTTGTTCCTTGATCACTCAGACGAAATACCAACCCCTACAACAGAGTCATGTTGGGGGATTTCGGCAATGCCTCAGCACAGGATGTGCAGCTCTGTGAAATATTGGTGCTGATAAATACTGAGAGTAAACCGCACGCTTTGAGAAAGGACAGACCACAGCTTCAGCTTCATCATCTGCAGTGGCAGTCAATGGCTCTCCTGTGCACAACGGCACCGTTGCCATTTCTCTGGGACAGGCTGTACTGAAGCTGATCCACGTGAGAGTTGCTAGCTTGTTCATGCGGCTCGTAGCTTACACGCTGCTCCCAGCCTTGGTCCCTGTCCAGGCACCACCACCAGCTCTCCCATGACTTTGGGTTTATGTCTCTTTTTAACATTCCTCCCTTTCTTCCCCGCTGAGGGAAAATGCCCAGGTTTGTTCTTTTTGACTTTGTGGTAGCGGCCTCAACAGAAGGACATAGTGTCTATTTAGTGTCTTTGCAAGGAAAAGGGAGAAACTTCTCAGTTACATAAAAGTTTGTATCAAAATTCAAGAATCCAGATTAATTATAGTAGACTCGCCTCGTATCATTCAATTTGTTTGAATAGCTTTAAAGATTAAGCGGATCCAAAGCCTAACAGAACCAGAGCCAGTAAGACAATAGCTGAGATTTCCCTTTGAAACAGAATATACAGGTGGTTTCTGTGACTTTCTGTGTCTATCTGCCCGGCTTTTTTATTTTTATGTCGTATCCAATATCACAGAACCTGGCAGTAGAAATCATATAGCAATTTGTGAAAGCTTGTTGCTGTTCTAGATATCATATAGTCCGTTCCACACCAGCAAAGACAAAACCAATGCCTTTACTCCTCGAGTTCTCATTCAAAGGATAATGATCTCTGGTAACAAAATATTTGGCAGCAGCATTATTTAAAATGCACAGAGGAAATGTTTGTCCCTAATTCAAGGGGCTGTGGTCACACAGTCTCTATTCACTCACAGTTTACCGACGAATGCCAAGGGCTAATATGCAAAAGCCCGGGAATGGAGTTAAGTTTATCGCTCTCCACCCTCAACCCATCCCATTGTAAGGGAGAAAAAAGTAATTACCGAATTTCTTTGTGGTCTGAGAACCTATAAATTCTCTGTTATACCCAACAGGCCGTAATGACTCCTTCGGTAAATACCTAATTAAGCGGTCAGGGTGTGATTACTTCTTTTTTTTTTTCCCTTTCCTTTCGCCGCATACTTTCGTGTTTTAAAATCCCTTCGCATTAAACGACTTCTCGAGTTCCCCGCACGTCTCACCGAAGGGAAGGAAGGAAAAACGGCAGACGGGAGATGTCAGCCGTGGGAACGGGACTGCGAGGCGGGGATTTGCGAAGGCTGCGGGCAAACCGTGCCCGCAATCTGCACCGGGAGCCTCACAGCCGCCGCACGGCTGCCAGCAAAGGAGATAAACGGGATGGGGGGGCACGCAGGGGTCGCTCCCCAAAAGCTAAAGGAGGGCAAAGCATCGCTTTAGAGCAGCTTTCCGCAATCCCGGCGGCGTCTCCCCAGCGCTGACGATGCTAAGAAGAAGCTGCGGGACCGGGGCCCATCGTCCTCCCACCCAGCATCCGTCCTTAACGCCCCGCGGCTGCTCGGCGGGGGGAGCTGAGGGTTTCCAGAGCGGAGATAGAGCTCGGGGAAAGCTTTTTGCTCCGGAAAATGCTCCCTGCGCCGGGGAACCGCTTGGTTGCAAGCCGTGCGGACGGTCCCGGCCGCTGCCCACCTCCTGCGAGTTCCCGTCACCCTCCCGGTTCTTCGCCCCATTAAAACATGAGGCGAAGCGGCTGAGCCGGGGCGCTGGGGGCAGCCGGCCGTGTGGGTGCGGGTCTCCGCAGGGCCGGGCTGCTCCTCCCCGGGCCCTCCCGCCCCCTCTCCCTCGTTAAGAAAGTGTTAGAAAGTTGCTGAAGTGCGAAATGAGCCTGCGAAATCTCGTTGTCCTCATTAAACTCCGACAAGGAGGGTGACAAGAAGCAACGGAGGGGAAACAATGCGGGTAGTGTTGGGGAGAGCCCCGCGCCGGGACAGCTTTTGTCCTTTCTAACAAAAGCTCTTGTTTGCATGTGTTAAAATCCATGAAAAAGCGGCAGCCCCAGGTGCAAACGCCAGCCCCGAACTGCCGCTCAACCTTCGGCGCTCCGCGGAGCTCCGCTGGGTGCGCTCCCCGGGACCCTAATGAGAGCCCTGGGCTGTCTCTTCATTAGCGGGCAGCAGGGCGAGCAGCAGACCTGGGTGGGTTCCTCTCGTTGTGCCCCCAGATTCTGCCCCAGCTTTGCCGTTGGTGGAAGCGGTGCCAGGAGACAATGCGACTCATTGTGCTCCTTTTTGCCACCTCGAAACACGGATGGGACCCCCACGGCCGGGTCGTGTGCGAGGAGCCGGTGTGCAAGACAAGTGTGCTGGTTTGGTTTGATTCGCTGTCTCCCACCAAGGTAGGTCGAGATGATGTGAAACCAATACACTGTTATAGATGTGCTCTAGGCAAGGAGAACATTTCCTAACCCACAGTTCAAGCAAAAATGAGGATTCAGCCCCAAAGGTGGCAAACAGAAGAGCTGTGCAAAGAACCACAGAAACCTTGCACAGGTCAGAGCCTAGGAAAACAACCTCGCTGTGCTGTTAGTGCTTTGCATGACTGGCACTGTGCTTCGTCCAAGAAAAAGTAATTCTAGGTCCTGTTGCAACAAGCCTGCACACATCACTTTATCCCCAGTGGGTCTGCCTGGGATCTGCCCCGCGGCTATTTTAAAATGTTTTGTTAATAACAATTCATTACAGCTGATAGGACTGGGAGAGTTGCCTTTTATTTTGCAATTAGACATAAAGGCTCTGATCTGGCAAAGGCTCTGCTCTGTGAGCATGTGAGGAGCTGTGCTGAAGTCATCTGGGACTGCTTAACATTAAGCCTGGGTGAGTTTGTAGGATCAAGGCCTGAGATGGTATCTTCTGTAAGGATATTTGTTTACCTGCTCTGCTCTGTATTTTCAAGATTCATTACTGTGCCCTGCAAAGCTATTTCTCTGAGAAGACCCGACGTGGCTAAGCCAGCCGGGTACGGCTTTAAAGTAGCATTAAGAAGCCAAGTGATTCTTCCTGTAAACAAAACTGTTTGCAGGCACTGGGTTTGGGAAGACATTGCAGCACTGGGTACGTCGCATTGCAAAGCATGCGGCTGTGTGAGCTGTGTGTACTGAGGCGTTAATGCAGGGCGGGTGGGCTTTGGGCCCAGAGCAGATGTGAGAATGAGTGAGAGCAAAGAGGCAGGGAGGAAGGAAGAGGAGAGCGCATTTCAGGCTCCTCAGTTCCTGACAAGGCAACCATGGCTTACCAAGCCTGGGCACCCACCCCGCGTGCCTCTTATCAAGAGAAAGTAGGAAGCAACACGATCTGGGAGAGAAAACAAACATATTTGGTTTTCCTTTTTTTCTTTTTTTTATTTAATTTTCTTTTCACCAACAATAGCTGTTTGTAGGCAAATAATGCTCAGGTCTGCATGGCTGGATCAATGCAGGGAGTGGTTCACGGTGCCAGACGCACTGAATGCTTCATAATGAACCAAGTCCTTGAACTGCTTCCCAGCGCAGACGCTATCTTAGTGGGTTATCGTGCACTTGCTTCTGTTCCTGCTCCCACTCTCCTCATTTTCCAGCATTGGCTCTGGCAGAGAGAAGGGATGGCAAAAGGAAATAGAAGTTGTTTTAATATAAGAGCTTCACAGTGCTCAGCTGTTTGTTATTTCCTTGCCACTGACTTTTCCAGTTTATTTTTGGAGGCAGGAAAACTAAAGAGAAGGCCAGTCCGTGTGTACAGTCAGTTTAATACCTTTGATACACGTGAAGAAAATTAACATGAGTATTTTGCTTCATGAAGTAATTGCAGTGCAAAGTATAGAAGGGCTGTCTTCCATCCTGAGCCCCTAAAGTCTTGTTTTGCACCATGAGGACACGTTTAGGATAACAAACAGGCTGCCAAGCCTACCCAAATAACATCTTGCAGTACTTTGTGTTGTTTATTTTCACCTTTACATGCAGATTTTGTGGATGTGGAGAGAAATGGAAGACCAGCCTCTTATTCAGAGGATGCCTTAACCTGAGGGGGCACAAGAAAGGTGATGGAAAAACTGGAGATTGGTGAGTTTATGGGGTAAGGCTGCTTTGTACTCTCAAACACACCCATTGCAAACAGCTCTTCTCTTATAGCATTTGGCACAGCTCAAGGAAGGCTGGATTAACTAGAAAAAAAGCAAAGAACTGTAAGACAGACCATTTCCAAAGGATCTTTGCGGCAGCCTGATCTTCTTTAAGAAACAGGGTCCTATTTCTAGTCTGCTGCCCTTTCAGAACTGCATGTGAATACTGAACAGAATTTGGCCTGGTATAAAATGGCAGAATTATTCATTAGCATTGTGTCATTTGCGATGTATTTCACAGCTGAGAGTTCAGTTATTACCATTCTTTCTTGTTTTATGTGGTATCTTTGCCTTCAATGAACTCATAGCAAAAAATACCCAAACCTGTAGAAGCCAAATCTTAAGCAGCAGAAGGTACCATTAGACAGCTAAGTAACTGGTTAGACACCTAAGGAAGCAATTAGGTATGTCTGTTAATGAGCAGCCCTTTTAGAAGGGTATCTGAGGGGCCATTTCTCCATCCTGTTGGTGACTTTAACCCAAAGTGATGAAATCTATGATTTTCAAGTCTGGAAAAATAAACTCAAACAGTAGAAAAGTACATCCAGAAAACAAAGTTACAGGAAGAATATGGTTGCAAAATCTGGCACTGAAAAATAAGCAAGTTCCCAGCTTAAACTCCCTGGTGAGCAATGCCCTGTGGGCTGTGTGTTATGCCTTATCTGGGTGTTAAGGTGGGAGATCTGCAGAGCCCCTGTGTTGTGCAATTGCAGCTGGAGCTGAGCTCACTGGAGCCAAGTTCTGAATGCTCTCATGCAAAGGTCTCAGCTGTAGGTGACCTACACTCAACATAATGAAGTCCTTCTTTGAATTCATCACCTCCTGCCTTGTTTTCTGGGGTCAGCATCCTCTCAGAATTAGTGGGAAAGAAAATGCTATGGTAAGCAACGTGGGAAATACATATGGAAGAAGTGGATCATTTTGTGCCCAAAGTGCAGTCTGAACAACGGGCAGTAAAAAGTCCCATTTCTGCACATTAAGGATAAAACACGAGGGGAGCTGCTTTTGCAAGAGCAGCAACCATTGCTGGTGCAAACTGAGGGGGGATGGCTGTAGGAAAAGAGCACTGATCACTCAATTACAACTCATCAGGGTATACACAAACAGGCAAGTTCTGGTCACTCCTGGCTGCTGGGTACTGAAGCGTACAGCCTGTAGCCCGTCAGAGTATACAGTTTCACACATGCATTCATGTTTGTGTGTGTGTTTCCTTCGGGGTGTATGTAAAGTAAGAAGAATAAGCTTTGGCTCTGTGCCACACTAACTGTGCAGCTATAGAACTTCTGCTCAGCTTGGAACATAGGAATAAATGCAAAGCATCCAGTAAATATCAACTGCTTGAATTATAAAGTAGCTCTCAATGGCTACATCTGTGCTGATGGGGCTCAGTGCAGACCATGGTCATGTCGATGGATATCAGCCCTACTGCCAAGCCTGTATTTATCTAGAGGATGACAAAGCTGCCCAGAACCATCATGATCTCAGGTGATACAGAGATCTTCATCAATCTTCTGGGTACGACCCCACTGCACTCCTGGTTTGGGACCTGGATATAGGACTGATATACAGGCATAGGGTGTGACTGGAGGAGCAGTTACCCACCCAAAATATTCCCTTTCTTATGTCTGGATAAGTTTAGGAATCCTAGCAAATTAACTTCTGCAGAAATGATGGCATGCAGCAGATAGGGACACCATCATAGCACAAACACATCTTAGGATGGCTCTCAGCACAGACTGAAACACAACAGTGTGGTCAAATCCAACTTGTGGTGGCAGATTTAGGAGCGTACATGTCTGACCCAAATGGGGAAAGGCAATCTTTGTGCTGGCTGGCAGATAACCGTCTCACAGACTCCTATCATAGGATAGCTTGGGTTGGAAGGGAGCTTGGTGTACTCAGAGTCTAGAAATGCTCTGTGAGATTCAGCCCTGAAGAAAAACACAGCAACGAGCAATGGGGTTATCGCAGTCAGTGCACACATCGTAGACATCTCTGAGAACACTGCTGCAACAGTAGAATGTAATAAGGTGACTCAGTAGTAACGTGACCTTTCATTAACAGACTCTTTCCCCCTGTTTCTGACACATTTATGAACTGTTACAAAGTTAGGTAAAACCCACTTTTTCACTGTTTCCACGTGAATGGTGGTGTGGTGCTCCTGGAGCATGGGAACAAATATAAAACGCCTCTCACTCGTTCTGACACAGACCCTGCTGTTGCTTTTAGGGCATCTCCCACTGAGCTCCCCACTCAGCAGGATGGAGGACTGAGTGTTTTCTCTGTGGTGGGTCTGATATAATCACTGGCCACAGAGGACACATCTGAGGCTGGTGGTGTTGGTTCGGTTTATGGTAGGACAGAGTTTCTCAATGAGGGCCCAGTGTCCACAAAACTCATTGGTGGAATATATTCTTACTCTACTTGTGATGTGACTAAGGGGCACACTGTGCACAGCTATGTATATTGGTCAAGGCTTATTATTTCACCTCATCCATATGCCATTGACTCACAATTCATTTACTTTGTACAGCCTTTTAAAGCAGTGCTATATCAGAAACCCCGTGTGCAGGACTTTTGCCTTAGCTGCATCTCACCGTGCACCTACTTTAACTCAAAGAAGTGATAAGTACCTAAAATAATGCTCCCAGCAAAAAATCTTCCTTGTGAGAGATTGAGACAAAGTCATTCTGTAGGAGAGAAACCAGTGGAATGACTCTTTTGACACTGCTTGCCCTGAAAGTTCTTATTCATTTGCCCTCATCCAGATATTTCAGTCTCTAATTACAGAAGCACTTTCCGCGTCTGCTGAGCGTTTCTGTGGGCAAAGTACAGGCAGATGGAAACACATTAATTCTATCTGTATTGTGCTACATCCATGGCAGAGTTTTGATGCTTCTCTTGTTTTGGTGGGAAAAGACGAGAGGTAATAATGGCTTTAGGACAAGGAGTAATGACTTCAAGTTGCACCAGGGGAGGTTTAGATTGGAAAACCTTCTTCTCAGAGTGGTAATGCATTGGAACAGGCCGCCCTGGGAGGTGGTGATGGGGGATAGCGATCCTTGGAGGTGTCCAAGAAGAGTGGCACTGAGGGATGTGGTCAGTGGGCACGGTGGGTTGGACTTGAGGATCTTAGTGGGCTTTCCCAGCCTCGGTGACTCAATGCAATAGCGATTGGGAAGTTAAAAAAGGGACAGAGTGGATGTAAACGTTTCTGCTGTCGTACTGCGTCTCCTCACCTGGAGCGGGAACCTCGGGAGCACCCCACAGGCTCCGGGAAGCAGGATCTGATTCACCAATGGTACTTTCCCTTCTGAATCAGCACTAACAGCCGTCATATCGCAGCCGATCTGCCTTTATTTCTGAGCGCTGGAACAGCAAAGTGCTGACTAGTGCTGGGGATTACGGATTCTGTGAAGCATTTTGTAAGATAAGCCCTGGCACCTCGCCACTCGTTATATGGAAAAATGTGCCGCATTATCTTCCATGTGTGTGTGGGTGTGAGGGTGCTCCCAGCGTCCCTGCCCCAGCCTGCGGAGCCCTACGCATACTTTATCCAGGGGGCTGTTAAGCAACGCGTAATGAACTCGTTCCGGCGCCGAGCCGAGATCTGTCACTTCAGACACGTTCCATATCCTTCAGGACTCCGTGACAGCGAGCATCCATCTCGGCGTCCCCACCGAGCTACGAGCGCTGCGCTGCAGGCCGCGCCCTCGGGCCCCTCAGATGGGCTCAGGCCAACTGGCCGCTCTCCCCGAGCCCTGAGGTGCCTCCATCCCTCCGAGAGGCCTCCACCGCCGCCCTGAGGGCCTCCGCCGCTCCGAGGAGCGCCAACCGCCGCCTTGAGGCAGCAGGCGCGGCCCGCGGGCGCCCCCCGACCCTTCGCCGGCCGCAGCGCCTCGGCGGGGCGGCGCCGCCCGTTACCTGAGGGCCGCTGCCGCGAGGAGGGCGGGGCCGGGGAGGGGCGTGGCTGCTCGGTAGCCAATAGGAGCGGGCGGCGGCGTTCTTAAGGCGGCGCTGCGAGCTGTCAGCGGTAGTAGGGCGGTGTGGGTTGGACGCGGTGGGGATGGCCGCGCTGAACGGTGCTGTGGAGAACGGGCAGCCTGACAAGAAGGGGCCGCCGCTGCCACGGCCTCTGAAGGGTTTGGAGGTGAAGTACACGAAGGTGAGCTGGGGAGGTGGGCTTCGCTGTGGTGTCACTTTGTGTCTGGGGGAAATGGGCTGCTGGTGAGATGTTTTCACTTTTCAAGTTGTTTTTTTGTTATATTCATTCAGTGTGAGCTTTATTTGTTGTTTTATCATCTCCTAGTGCCCTAGATAGTGGGATAATAGGGGTGTAAGGGTGGCTGAGTGAGCAGAGCAAGTCGGTCTCTGTGTCCTTTCTGGAGAGCTGCACTTGCTCCAACCTCTAAAGTCTAAAAACAAAGCAACAATATTATTATTTCTTAATGTAAAGAGCCTGTGGCACTGCTCTGGATGCCCACAGGCCCTTCCAGCCCTGGCACTTGGCCCGCTGAGGGCTGTGGCCCTGACGGCCATTTTGCCCCATCCCAGCTCACAGAACCCATGTGGTGAATCCCAAGGGCGGCACTTGGTGTCGTGTCTGTGCTCCACAAAGTCCCTTCTGGGCAGGGTGAGCCCAGGCAGGGCTAGGAGCAATGCTGTGTGAGATGCTGATAGCAGTGGTTGGCTCTGCCATCCCTGTGGGGATGCACTGAGCAGGGGATGCAGGAGGGCTACATCTGTAGGAGGACACGGAAGGGCTGTGAGGTGAGGCTGGGCCTGCTGGCAGCTCTGTGAGGCGAGCAGTATGGATGCCCATCTTGCTGCTTGCTCACCATCCCCATGGGGCTCCTTGTGGGCTCGCTGGCCAGCTCTGGGAGAAGCCAAACAACCCGCAGCTCTAAGTGTCCTTTCAAGCTCAGTTTGGGAGCTCTGTCCTTCAGAAGTGCTGTTGGCGTTGCAGGAGCGCTCAGTTCCACTCTGGCACTCCCTGTGCATGCAGCTCTGTGAGCCCCGAGTTGCTTTTTGTTCCCAACAGCCCGACCTGTGCTCTCACACAGCGGGGGAAATAGCCAGGCTCTTGGCTGTTATAATTCAGTTACATGGCTGGGCTAAAAGAGCTGGAGGGGCTGAGTGTATATTAACTACTGTTACATTTCTGCACTGAACATTTCAAGGTGAAAAACTACAAGCTCTAAACTCATTTTCTTGCAGTGAGGAGTAAGCAGTGATAGCATGTCCGGTGCAGTGTTGGTTTGAATTGTGCATCCGAAGTAGTGGAATAGATTAACCTAGCCTAGTGGTTATGTGAACTACTGATTTTTAACTTCTCTCTCTCTCTATTTGTATTTATTTGGAGATAAAATTGTCACTTAGCAGCAAATAGGATCTGCAGCTGCTGATCACAGAACAGCGTAATGCTGCGCTAACATCTCTTTCCTGTGTCCGGAATGGACACCGCATCAGGATTCGTCTTAAACATCCAAATGTTCTGTTTTGTGTTATTTTTATTGTTGTGAACACTTTTAAAGATTCCTTAGGGATCCAATCCTGCAGCCACGTTTGTTTTAAAGATCAAACTTCTATTCTCCAGGGTTTTACCAGAGACTCTCTGCGCCAAAAGTATCGAGGTTGTAACTTAATTTAACAGTGGGAAACAATGTTAATTAAAAGTGCGAATTTGATATTTGATCCAATGCCCCTGGTGCATCTGAGAAAATAACGAGCAGCAGTCAGTCTTCATAAAACAGAGGGGTTTTCTGCAGGCTCTGAGTTCCACCAGATGTGTGCAGCTGATGGCACATTTTCTTTGCAAAAAAAGAATATTATTTTTTGGTTCTACCAGTTACTGAGCTGAGGGAGAGGAAAGGAAGACTATCACCAACGATCTTCCTTGCGGAACAGCTTAATGCTTGTCCTGGGTGTGTGATGGAAGGGGTCTGTCCAGAATCTCATGTCCTGCATTTGCAATATGCAACGTGAACAGCTGATATGCTGTTTTGTTTCGTTTCAACTCCTGGCACCAAAGACTTGGGTTATGCTGTGTGGTTTCCAGAATGGTGTCAGCATATATGTTACATTCTAAAATATTGAATCCTGTCGCCGTTGTTTTACTAATTCTCATGGAAATGTTGCTTTCTGATCTCAATCTTCTCATGTAAAATTAATGCTCGGTGCAGAGGTGGGGGAATAACTCCCCTGTACTGAGTTTGTGAGCATATGTCTGACTTTGTAACTTTACACTTCTTGCTATCACCTCTCATGCTTATTGTGACTTTTTTTCAAGAGAAACAGAGGAAACCTGAAGTGGAAGAGTTCTCTATTACAAACATAACAGCCTATCATTTAAGTGCTGCATTTTAATTTCTAATACTAATTACCATTTCTAACATTGACTTCATGCAATAACTTCTTGGCGATGTTCTCTTCCTAAGCCTGTATGAAACAGGTGGGAGCAGAAGTGCCGTATCTGTGCCAGTTATGTCTCAAATACTTCCCTGCAGAAACAGTTGGGAGGAACTCCTTTCAGGAAAAAAAGCTGCCCGAGGAAAAAATATGACCCAGAGCAGTGGGAATTTCAAATGCAAGGGATGCAACATTAATCTCTTGGTGGTGCATAGAGAGTCATAAACAAGATTGCGAATGTGGAAGACTTCCAAGTAAAAGTACTAGCTTACAGCCACTAATAAAGATTACTTCATCTAATCTTGATTTTTAAAAGTATCTTTATTTATAAAACATAACACTGCCAAGTTAGATCGCAATGCGGATAAGATGCATGTTGAATCAATTAATTGTATATAGGTATTCATGTTCTGTTTACGGAGTGTAACAACACTCTAGCATTTAATGCGGTTTTAGTTACGCAATGCTGGGACTGTTTGTTCTTGCTCTGGAAATGCAGTATTTTGAAACACTTAAATCTTGTCACAGATGACTCCAAGTGACGTGGGAGGCGCTATCTATCCTGTGGCAAGGCATAGTGGAGTAGAACCAAGCTTGTTTCTATTTTCCTCTGTGGTGCTGAGGGCAGTTGTGGAAGTAGCCCAGGGCAGGATAAGAGTGACTAAGTAATATTGCACACAGATGTGTTGCCTGTAGCATGCAACAAGGGGCAACTTTTACCTGAACCCGATGTATGGGTTTCTCTTGCTGTTCCCATGGAAATTGATTTCTGGCATGGTGTCTCTCATTGCTGAATTATGGCATTACACTGGGTGCACAAACACTTTCTTGTCCATTTTCTGGCTCAGTCTGGATAACTGCTATCTGTCATAAACAGTCTCACTGGGACAGATTGAACGCACCATCAATGGAAACTGAAGAGCCTCGGGACTTTTGAAGAGTACTTGTATGATATTTGTTTCATCTGCATCAGTGTTGTCCATCTCCTACCTGTTCTGCTCATCTTGTTCTTTCCTCAGATATTTATAAACAATGAATGGCACGAGTCTACCAGTGGAAAGAAGTTCCCTACCTACAATCCTTCAACACTGGAGAAAATTTGCGATATTGAGGAAGGAGACAAGGTAAGTATTATTAGAAAGGCGATGCAAAAGAGTTGATGGGACTCACTTTTTATTCATAAAGCATACAGAGGAAAAGCTGGCTTTTAACAGTTTACAGCTAACCAGACTGGGAGCTGGGACACTACGTGTACTGCTTGAGGATTACATGGGTTGGGTGGGATCAGTCTTGTCTAGCTCAGCTGAGTCACTTTCCCTGATAGGAACTGCCTACCAAATACTGCAGGAATGAGATTCGGCATCATTCCAGCTTCACAGAGCTGGAAGCAGGCAGCCATGCTGAGGTAACAGCGATGACAACAAACGTGCATCCCTGACATTCACGTGCCATGTTTGGAGTGGTTTCCATGCAGTCTGTATGGCAGCCTGTTGGAGTCACTGGACTGAAATTCACTTTTAAAAAAAAATATGATCAACAAATAACCTGTTTGGGGAAAACTTAAGCTCAGTAATGCGACGCTGATCACTTTCTGCTAGAGATTCCTTACCGTTTCCTATTCCAACTGGTGTTATGGATTCAGGCTACCTGCACAAATGTGACGACTGTCATTTAAAATAAAACCAGCATCTCTGAAGAACTTCACTAGTCCCTGGCCTTGGTACACTGTATCTACAGTTGCTTAGGGCATGACAGCTTGGGTTTGGTAACAGTCTGAGGTAAGAAACAATCGGATGCAACTTGTTTCCAAAACAGCTCATCACATGTGGGCCATCTGGTCTGCTCTGTGGGAGAGAGCTGGCCTAAGACTTGCTTTTGACAGTATGTCATGGGAAGGTGATTCACAGCTTCCCTAATGTAGCAGGGCTTTGGCTAATCATCACTCTGGGCAGTAGTGATAGGCAGTGTGTGCTCTTCTCACTATCTAAGTTTGCCCATTGCTTGTGTGCCTTGGAGAACCTCTGTTAGTAAGAGCTGTGTTAGCTGGGAAAGTGCAGCGCGGCTCTGGGTGCTGTGCTGTACAGGTCAATAGAACCTGAGAGTTCTGGAGGTGCAAGTGGTGCACAAGGTAGCTGTTCTTTTTGGATGCCACTAAAGCAGTCCCTGAGGCCTACTGTCATGATGGATCTGTGAATCCATAGGACAGTTGTAGATGAAGACAGAGCTTAATGTATGTAATTCCTCTGCATTAACTGGGTAGTACATAGCTCTATTTAGTGGTATGTAAACAGTGGAGCTGAAGCAACTCTGACGCAACTATATTTTGGGAGGCAGAAACCATGACTCTACTACTCGCTGAGCTAAGTGTCTCTCAGGCAGTTACAGAGCATTACATGAGTATTTCAAGCATACTTCTTAATTGCTTGGTTAGAAAAGACTCTTAGGCAGAACTGAAAGGACAGTGTTGTGCCTTGCCTCCTTGAGACTTGCCCTTGCCTGAATTCAAGCATAGCTTTTCAGCTTTCAGGAGAGTTCCTGTTTGTGAATACTTGGTATAGGTGCCTGACTCCTGGGTGTGTAAAAATAATGGTGTGCAAGAGTGTATGCTAGATGCAGCTGAAAGCCTCATCTACCCCCTTACATCAGACATTTATTTCACCGTAATAATTCAGTTTGAGTAACTGAGAAGAGTCAGACCTGCTAGTGGGTTAGCTGAAAGACCAAACTGGAGTGGGACATGTTCTAAAACAGCTGTTAGGCTGCTAGTGATACGTAATGATGTCCCACCACTCTCTGGGCAGAGTACCCTGAGAATTCCCGTGGCCAGCTTGATCATCTCCATAGTAAATCTATGACCCCAATCTGCTGGGACAAAGCTCCCTGTTACTACAGAAAATGGTGAGTCATTTGGTGCTTTTCAGTGTTCTGTCTCCTTCAGCCACCATGGTCAGTTGTGCTGATGAGTACTGCAGTAGGGGTGGTAGGTTCTGGTTCTGGCCTCAGCTGTGCTGTGCCGGGGTTGGCTCTGCCTTCACAGCAGACAGGGAGCAGGACTCCACTTCACTAACCTTGCTCGGGAACCTGTCCCTCCTTGGCCATGCTGGGTATGTTTTGCTTGGGCTGTGTGTGAGGGGTGGGAATTTGGCAGCTGATGTTTCAGCGGTGACAAACAAGTCTGGTGCTGAAACTTGGCGCTGGTGTTAGAAGGCTAGGTGTAAAGGTTTTGTTTTGTTCTTTAGCCACAAAATTCAAGAGACAGTTTCTCTTGATGAGTAGTTGGGGAATAAAGGGAAGTCTCGGGTGAAAGAAGAAGCACTTAAAAAATAAAACCACTAACAATAAAGCAGCAAATGATTCTATTGTATACCTGGAGACTTTCTGCCTCCCAGTTTGTGGCTTAGCGTCTCAGTGTTCTCCACCTACAATCAAAAAGGGATAACTTTCTTCATGAGGTTTTTGACCATCAGAAATGGTGCAGCCCTGGAGTTTCTACCCTCCCTTGCCATATTACTGTATCGTGGAGGGGGGAAAAAAATACATTAGCTATTATTGTTTCTCTAGTCCTATTGGTAACACTTGAAAATAAGCTCTTCTCGTGGCTTTAATGTCCAGCAAGGACAGGGGAAAGGAACTCTGTTCTTAAAGGAGTACCCACTTGGCTGTCTGGCCCAGGTGCATGGCTGGGACTGAGCAGGATGGGTGTTGTGGAACATCTGTCATGGTCACTTCTGAGCATGCTCTTTGGCAGTGGATCTTTAGATGATTATAAGCATGTTTTGTTCACAGGCATCTTGCCCACCTTCAGACTATAAGACATAGGCTGAGGTAAGAGGCTGCAGAAATGTTATTCCACCCAGTAAGCTCACAATGCAACTGTTAAGTTGCTCTTTGTAGCTGATTGAAATCTTGGTTCTAAAGTTAGAGCAATAAGAAGCATAGACTGCAGGGGACTCACTTGCTGGAGAGTGACTCAGCTGTGAACATCTAATTGGCCATGCTTCTGCATGTGTTGGAAAAGTGCCTTTCTGAGCATGTGCACAGAGGGGATTCTCCTAAGAAGTTCAGGTAAGATAGTCAGCATTGACTGTGCTCCATCCCCATCCCTTTACTGACATACAAAGCTGTGTTACCTACACTGAGCTTGAAGCAGAGCAAGGCTTTTTCTGCAGATTGTTCTCCCTGTTCACCAAGGCACCAGGGTGATGGTTTGCCAGGTGCTGAGGCAATAGAGAGGAAGAAGGGACTTCACAGAAGTGGAGCAGTGGTGAGCAGAATTTGAAGTAGAGAAGGAAGGTGGAGGACGTGGCTTAGAACAAAGAAATCATGAGTTTGTTCAGGGCAAAATGGCATGCAGTTGTGTAACTGGGGCTTGTATCATAATGCAAACATCCAGGGTGGGTATGAAGGTTTGCTGGCATTTCCCAATCCTGCATTGCTTGACTTTGCAACTTCAATGTTCTCTTAGTAAAGCTTTTTATGTAATAATAAATCTGTATAGATCAAAACTGAGCAGCAGGTTGCATGGACCTCTTTGTGGTTTTGTATGCTGCAGGGTGTCCTTGGCACTTTGACAGTTAGAAGTCTGTCTTTGTCACGCATTGTGCCTACCTATTGCAACATGCCTGTAATGAGCACACCATTCAGACTCCCTTAATGTCTAGTCATAACAGGATGGATTAAGAGCAGCATTTCAGCCTTGCTGGAGGACTTCCTTGTTTTTGCTTGTCTCTCAGGCCTATAGAAACTGTGTGAGCTCACAAGGTCTCAGTTGGTGGTGCTACCCTTAAGGGTGTTTTGGGGGAGCTTTTGTTTGTAATAGTGGCTGCACTCTGAGTTGCTGTGCATGCTCTGCAAGTCCAAGAAAAGGGGCTGAGAATCAATGTCCTTTTAAAAGGGTGTAGTTTTCCTGGCAGTGCACGTCAGAGTACCTTAAAGCCGTGCAATCTTGTGAAGAAAGAGCCAAATTTAGTTTAAGGTGCTACTTCACTGGACAATGACTTGCTCTAAGTCAAGCATATCTCCCCATAATGCTTTTCTTGGTTGAGCAAAACAGGCTTTCTTGTGATGGGAGGAGAGCCAATCCTTGCTGGGTCTGTGCAAAATAGCCAAGTCTAGTGTGATCAGATCTGAATAGACAAGCCTTGAGGAGAGGAGTCAGGGCTGTACTGTGTCCAGAGCATCACATGGAACTTTGTTGGGGTTGACGGCATGAGAAGAGATGGAATTTGTTGCCTTCTTAAGTAGCAACTTCTGAAAACAGAGTTAGATTTGGTCCTGTGTGCAGTAAAGCATTTGGGAGAGCGGCACTAAGTCTGGGTAAGTGAAATGACTGTCAAAGCACTAGACAACAAAAACCCTCCCATCTGGTAAAAATAATCTTGAAGAGCAATCTGGGATCTAAGGGAGCCTGTTTGTTTGTTTGATGTTACTGGCATGTGTTCAAGTGGGATGTAGTGGTGGGATCCCAGCTATGATTATTCCCCTGGATAAAACCAATCTCTCTCATGGGAGACTTTCCTTCCCACCTTTGTGTAGACCAGACTGATTGATGGAGGACAATACTCTGTCAAGCTTAGGGAAGCTCCAGTGGGAACAGAATTGGGATCTCATTTTTCCATCCTTTCCCTGGTGTCACTTACATCCTGTATCAGCACGAATTTGATTCTGGATTATTTTATAAACAAACCAGTTGCATAAAATTACTCTTCAAAAACTCTGCTGGTACTTTGGCCTTTAAGTTGTTTGTCAGCCCAGACCAAACCCCAAATGGCTTTCAGGCTTGGTTATAAATCCAAGAGTAAAATGGAGGTGTTTTAGCCACCACAGCACCATATAGGAAGCAGCTTTCTGGGGCCTCTGCCTTTGTCCAACATCTTCCTTGTAACCTATCATTTTCTTATGTGTGATGCTGCTCTAGCCTGATGTGGATAATGCAGTGGAAGCAGCAAAGGCAGCATTCCAGAGGGGGTCTCAGTGGAGACAGATGGATGCCCTGAGCAGAGGACGGCTCCTACACAAGCTGGCTGATCTTCTAGAGCGAGACAGAGTCATCCTGGCAGTAAGTATGGTGGTTGGTGAGTGAAAATAAAAACAAATGAAAAAAACAGCAGTTGGCTGATAACTCAGCTTCATCTTTCCCATTTTGCTGCATCCATCTCATGTCACACTACTTCCAAGGGCTCTAAAGAGGAGGGAATCCTGCAGAAAGGTCCCATCTTCTAGCTCTTCTTCTTCCTGTGCTCATTGCCTTAGGTTGCCTGCTCCAGACTTCATGCTGTAGGGAATATCTGACAGCTTTTTCGTTGTCAGTTCATCATTTAAGTTCTTCAATGCTCTTGTATCTCCTAGCTTAGGTAATACCTGCATATTTAAAACAACAGCGAGAAAAAGCCTATAAACCACACAGGAAGGCAAAAAAAGCACAACTGACCAAACCTGCCTCAGTCCTTATTACAGAAATGCAAGGCCAATTTGCCTTCCCCCCCCAAAATTGCTTCCCCTATAATAGGGGGCTGGAAAGAGATTCTTGTTGGATGTCATCCAAAGTTTAAAATGTGTGCAAGTGGGATCTGGTAGTTTCTCCACTGAATGCACTGGCTCACAGGAAAATCTCTTTGTAGCTGTGAGGCTGTGTTAGCTTGGACTTCTGCACTGAAGAACTACTACTCATGATTTCCTATCCTGTCTTACATGAATCCTTTTGGTGTGAAGCGGGGAGTAGGACCTCAGCTAAGTTATTCTGCAGCTGATAAGAAGCTTTTATGTTGGACTTGTCCATTTATACAAATTGTTCCTACAGTCCTTAATATCTCTCAGCTTAGAGCTGCTATCTATACTTCACTAGCTCAACATTGCACCCTTGCTTTGCTCTTCTATTGCATTCATGTTGCCCAGTGTTGTTGTATACAAGAGTTCTTGAGCTGGTGTCCCACTGAGAGCAGCGAGTGTGGGGTGTATTCAGAAATCTGTACTTACATGACTATTTCAAGCTAGGTCTCTTCCCCCAATATGTTCTCTGTGAACCATGTGATAGCCTTCAACTTCTGTAGAACAGACTCAAAAACTCCAGGTTTGAAGGTAATTCTGGCCAACAATTCTGGCCAACAAATAAAAAGGGGGAGATACAAGTGTGTGTGAATATGCTCTGTTCATTTTCTGCCTTTTTTTGTTTCTTAATGCAAATACAAAGGAGCCTCCTTTTCCATAAACCAGGGCACTGATTTCAAGCTTTCTGCTGTCCTGATCTAGGCTGACTTTCTTGGCATTGCTACTCTCTCTGCAGAAAACCAGCCCTAGCTGCTTTGGTTGCACGTTAAGTAATCACTTACAAAAATCAGTTGTTTTAGCAGACATTCAGAGTGGATAACAATCCTAGTCATTCCAAGGGGATTGTCTGTTTGGACCCTTATGTCTGTGGAACATGACAGGGTATGACTTCATTTGTAAACAAAGATGTTTCAATCTATCAAGGGATATTGCTTCCTTTATGGATGTGCTGGCTTTTTTCACCAATCTCCCATTTAATGACCTGAGCAGAACAAAGTATTCACTCAGCTAATGTTCAGAACAGTGAGAAGGGTGCAGGCTGAGACTGGTCTTTGTTTAGAGCTGCTCAGTGTCAGTGCAGCTTCAGTGAAGTAACTTTTCCCCTGCATTTGTTGAAGCACAGATCTGAGCCCAAATGTTACTTTACTAGAACACTGTAAAAATAAATAAATATAAAAATAGAAATGTGTTTTCTATCATCCTGTGGATAAAAGAGGCATTTCAGAGGTTGCTTTTAGGACAGCAAAGCAGAAAAATAAAAGGGAAGTGGGTCAGGCTGATTTTAGTGACACCATCTGGAGTCCAGAACATCTGTGTCAGAAGGTCAGATACAGTGAAGTCAAGGTACTTGCATTCCTTCAGAGTGGTGCTCCAGACCACAGCCCTGTATCCCACCCACAACCACCTCCTGGGCTCTTCCGAAAAATGTGCATTCATTGCAATGATTGAACAAAGCAACTTGTGTCTAGTTGTCTCTATTCTACCTTACTTGTATTAACTAGATTTCTCTTTAAATACAAAGGGAGGGAAGGAAACTGTCTCTGCAGCAAAAAAACTCAAGAAAATTGAGAGCGTTTTTTCTGAAAGTTGTTTTTGTTGTTAAGAAAAAACGATGATATGCCTGACAACGCATGTAATTGGGGTGTTTTTTTTTACAGACTTTGGAAACAATGGACACAGGAAAACCTTTTCTGCAGGCTTATTTTATTGACCTGGAAGGCTGTATAAAGACACTCCGATACTATGCTGGATGGGCTGATAAAATCCAGGGCAGGACTATCCCTGTGGGTAAGTTCCTTCACACCTAAAATCATGGCTGGAGAGGGATCAGGCTTGATTGGCCAAGTGAGAGACATGGAAAGATTTGCTTCTGAAAACCTGCAATGGAAGGCATTTATTTTCTGTCTCCCTATAGACTTTAAGTAGTTATCTTCTGAGATTCAAACTCGTATGAGGACTAGGAATGCCTGGATAGATCTCTGGAATATAATGGAAGGACACAGTCAAATGTTCAGTGGTTGAGATTTTTTTTTCAGAAGATCTTTTAGACTGCAGGCCTAGAGCAGTCACATTGCACTCCTAGACCTATTCTGAAAAGGATCATCATCCGTTTGAAATCACCTAGAGGTGTGTTTTAAGATCAATAGAGATAGGATTCTTTGTCTAATGTGGTTTTGGATTTGCCTCCAACCTCTCTGTTTGCAATCATCTTAACTGTTCCTATAGAAGCAAGGATTTTTACTGTTGTTTTTTTTTCTTTTGTTTTGCAGATGAAAACTTTGTCTGTTTCACCAGGCATGAACCAATGGGTGTCTGTGGAGCTATAACTCCAGTAAGTAACATCAATGGTGCCCTTGGAAATGGAGGAAGTGTATGTGTACTTCCCTATCTTGTACTGCAGCCATTTGATTCCTAGTTAAGTGCAGCTGTTCTGCAGTGAACTCCCATTTCAATTGCTTGATGTAGTTTCTTGATTTACCCCCATGCCAATTGCTCTTGGCAGTGCAAAATTCACTGCAGTGAATGGGTGGGTCTTCTAATCAGTTGCTCTGTTCCTCTCTGAGGATGACAGCAGTCACCAGAGACCAGTCAGAGCTCTCTGACTCGTCAACTTCTAGGACAACCATCTTGTCATTACATGTGCTAGCTCCTAGCTGCCTAGAGCTGATGCATAGTTTGGAGTTTCGAATCATATCCATTATTAATAACTCCTGGCTGTTTTCTGAGCTTTCTGTGATTAAATCTCACAGAACGCAGTTTTTCTTTGAGGTCTCTTTGTCTGCTGAGGGGACAGCATGGCTAGTTCTTGGAATACCTCCAGTTTTAGTATATGCTGCTTGCTCTGTTTAAACAGACAACCAGAAAGACTTTACAGCTACATGGGAGACAGAGTTTGTTCCTGTCTGGTTGTAAAATGCCTTGAATGTGGTATCCTACAGGCTGTGAGGCAAGCAGTGTTGTGCCAAGATTCTTTAGATACTTGGATCAGTGGAGTCCACGGAATATTTTGACCCTTGGGATCAGGTTATAAGGGAGATGGGATAAAATGCATATGTGTTTTGGGATTTTTTGGACCCTGGGGATACCAGGTCTGGACCAATTCCCAAAGACATCTGGAGAAACTTTTCTTCAGCTGGACTGAGCTTATAAACCTGCCGATAAGATGGTACAGTCTTTGATGCCCTATGAGGGTTAGGCAAATTGGGAGACAGTTGTTACTAGTTACCAGGCATTTGGCTTAGTGACATCTGCACAGCTTTTCTGCTTGAACAAGCAAAGTGCCTGCTTATAAGCAGCTAGAATCCATGACTTAATATCAAAACATCAGGTTTATCAGCAATTATCCTCAGCGTAATAAGTTTAATTGATCATCAATTAAAAGATATTTTGCTGTTATACTTAAACCACCTTTGGTGCTCAGAAACACTTTCAGAATTGATCACTTTAAAAGCCTGCACGTAGGATGCTTTGGAGGGCCACTGTAAGGGAAAGTAGTGGGACTTCTATGATTTCAGGTGGGCCTTACACTAGCAATAAATACAATAATAAGACCAGATTTATCTCAAGTTAAACACTGTTTGCAAAAAGCATGATTATGGTCAACAAAGCCATGTCTGTCTCCAGTTTACTTAGAGCAAATCCTCTTCAATTTTTTTTTTTTCCCAGTTTGATCTCTAACATGAACAGTCAGTGGATGTGATTACTCCAACATGATATGAAGGTTCTACATGTCTTCCTAGACCAGTCAACAATCCTTTTTTACTGTGGCTTAACTATGCTTAAACAACCTTCTTAGTGAGGGCGCTTTTTAGAAGATGCATCATATGACTGAACTTTATTGCAGGGTGATATTGTCAGGCAGCCTTCATATCCATTTCTAACTGTTACTTTCACCATTCTGCAATCGAAAGGTCTTGGTGGAGTTGTGTTGTGCTCTGAAAGCGTAGAAAAGTAGTGAAGGTGCAGGTGGCCAAATATGAGAATTCAGGCCTTCAAGAGGGCTTAGGAGAAAAAGACAAATAGGTAAATCATAGACTGTGGCCATTGGAGAAATCACTGAAAAGGAACAGGTCTGAAAAAGGGGGAGAGGGAAGCTGAAGAACAGCACATCAATTGAAGTTCCACTTTATCTCAGGGCTGCTGGGTTAGAACAGAACTCATCTCTTAAAATCTGAACTGCTAATTCATTTCTAAGTGTGAATTTGTGGATTCCTGACATACTTGGCTTCTTTCTTGCTGAGGGCCCGTGGCTTGAGGCTTGACAAGAAGTCCCCTTACTGGCCTGCTTCCATCATCCCTGAAGCAGTATTAATTATTTTTAATGAAGAAATCCTTTCTGTTGCCAGATGACCTTTACTGAGATTCAATGTGAGCTAGATTTTCCACTTCTCACTTAGGCTCCAAGATCTGCAAATGCACATGACCATGAAACAGATTAGCACAGAGGAAGCTGATGTGGACTTGTTCCTGATTCCAAATAAGAAAACTAATTGGAAAGGAGTGTTTTACAGAATGAAGGGAGAGTAAGAGCTGTCTTGGGCTTCCATGCCTGAACAACCCACTGAAGTTTTCTAATTATAAACCTGAAAATGAATGATAATGTGCAACTCCTAACTCCTCAGGGATTAGTTAATACAGAAAACCGAGTTTCTTTCAATGAACAGCTTCAGTTCTCCCATGTAAAGACTCTGTACAAAAGTGATGCATCAGAATACTACCTCCACCATGGTTTCTGTGAACAGACAAAATCTTACAGAAGTGTGATCAAGCTTCTGTGAACAATGAGGACACATCATGCAAAGATTTGTTTGACTTAGAGTTAACTTGAGGACTGCCAACATTATTGGGGATCTCAGTGGGGTAGAAGAAGATATACTCTGTTGTCCAAGAAAATGCAGTATTGTAAGCAAACACTTTTCTTTATGGCTATGCTCCCAGTTGCTGGTTTCTCCCTGAGCTGTCTGAAGGTAGGGGAAGTGCTGCATGGAAGTGAGTAGGTGACTGATCCGAATGACCTTGTGTTCTTGCAGTGGAACTTCCCATTGCTGATGCTGGTTTGGAAGATGGCACCAGCACTGTGCTGTGGAAACACTTTGGTTATTAAGCCAGCTGAACAAACTCCTCTCACATCACTGTACATTGGTTCACTGATTAAGGAGGTAAGGAAATCTGAATAAGACACCTAGATACTTTTCTTCTAAGACCATAAGAATTTGAATTGTCTGCATAGGTTTGAAAGACATTAAATATACAGTGAGATGCGAGAATGGCCTGTATTCTGCCTCTTTTCCCAAAGGCCTTCCTGAGTTGAAGTGGCTGGATGGCAGGTAACAGAGTACAGAACTTTGTAGGCTTTCCTCCTTTAGGAAGCTGCTGATGCTTTTATTTTTCTTCCTTGTCTTTTGCTTTCCCAAATGAGCAAAAGATTGCAGCTCAGTTTTATTAGGCAATGGGACAAAAAGGGTTATGATAGACAACAGTGAGTTTTTAAGTGAGATAATTCAACCGAGGCAGAGTGAGTGCCATAAGAAACAATTCTTCATTTGTCTGTGGCTTAAAGAACAACTTAGCTACATCTGGCCTTTAAAGCCAACTTCTGTATTGACACAGAGAGAATACAATAAGCTGAGATTTCTAAGTGTTGTTTAGGTATTGTCAGGTAGGTCCCTGGGTGCCCTCAGATCTATGTATAGTCTAGAGGTGGTGAGAGGTGCACAGTACCTTCCAGGACTAGTTAATACATCCTCAGCCTCCTACAGTTAATTACATGACTAACTGTGAACAAATACTAAGACGTTTGGAGGTATGCTTTTGCCTCTCAGCTGGAAAAGTCTGTTTGTTGGGCTCAGTCTAATGATGATTCTGTCTGTTCTTGGATAGACAAGGCAGGAGGGCATGTTAATAATTGACACCCAGGGCTTCTTTGCCTGTAAAGGAGGTATAAAAGCACTTCCACTTGAGTATCTCCTACTGCTAATTGACTTGATACACAAGTTGAGCGAGCACAGGGTGCAGTTGTCATTACTTCTAGTAGCTCTGCCATGCAACTGATCTTTTGTATGTCATTCTGACGTACAGCTCTTCAAACATTTGTACAGTATTTGCCCACGAAGGGCAGCTCCTTTCTGGTAAGGTTCATACTTTGAGCTGAAATCTAAGCTGTCTATTTCTTGCAGTTGTGCTTCAAGACAGAAATATAATGAAGGCAGAATAATTTGATTTGAAGGTGCCCTTTTCTCCACTCAAAATCAGCTGAACTCTTTGCAGGTTTTTTGAAGAACAAGTTCAACTTTTTTGTAATCTTTAAAAGGATGCAGGTGATCTTCGTACACAAGCAAATCTACGTGTTTGGTTGAATGCAATAATACAAGGCCAGCCAAAATATTTTGGCTTTCATTTTTGCAGAAAAACAGGAAAAAAAAAAGTTTAGCTCAGGGAGACCTGAACCAATTTTTTGCTTCCTTGTGGCTTTGCTGCTGACTCCAAACACCATTACTTGCACAGTTTGACATTCAGTATTTCTTCCTGAAAACTCATTAGCCAAAATGTGAACTCTATTGAACTGTCATTTATCATTATCACATGCACAAGAGAATCAGATTGTCCTGATTTACATAAAAAAACAAACACCATGAACCTAAATTTTAGCAAAGCAATTTCTTGTAAGGTTGTACACAAACAATTATTTCAGTTTTCTTCTGTATTAGGAAGGAGCAGCTTCGTGTACTGAGATTTTATGTGGAAAGGTCAAAAGGAATGAAGCAGATGTTTTATATTCTGCCATTCCACTCTTAGTAAATGCAGGGAAAACAGCCTTTGCAATCAGTGGTAGGGAAGGGCTGGCTGGGAAGGGCCAGCCTAGAAGAGCTTAATCCTTGAAACTATTATTTCAGGAAGTAAAGAACAGACCAGTAAGTCCCACACTTCTCCTTGTGCTAGAATTTCATCTGAAGTTTTACCATTTGTCTCTTTTGGCAAAATGACTATTTGGCTAATCTAGGCTGTAAATGTGGTGGAAACTGGCATAAGTCTGTTACCATCTGCTCTTGTATTCCTGTTTTATTAGCCCCATCATCTAGTGAGGTTTTACTGACTTCTTAATCACTCTGGTCCCTGAAGAACCACAAATGTCAACCTTTGTTCAAAACAAACTTTCATTCAGTTACCCCTTGGCTCCATCTGCAAAGCAGTACCTGGGGACCAAGTTTGGCCAAAAGACTTGCTCTCCTTTGATTTAACATTGGGACTCTTCCAAGAATTCTTACTGAGCCCTGGCATTTCCTAGGCATGGCTGTTATTTTCACCCATATCTATTCCAGCTGATAGTACACAGTCATGTTACTGGAAAGTCTGGAAAACACTGATGGATGTAGTTTGGGCTCTTTGTCTGCAACTTGCAGTTTTTAAGTGCTGCATGCACTTTGAAGTACTTTATCGTTCACTAGGCATGTTAAAGACTTTTTTGCATATCTGTTTCTTGTATATTAATAGGGAAATGTGTGTTTGTGCCTTTAAACTGATCTCAGTGAGATTAGTAAATTCAGGTAGTGCTGTTCATTATTAAAGACTAAGGTGTTTTGCTCACTTATCTTCTGTGAGGCTACATAGATAAAGGAGTTTTGCACAGCCTTCCTAGAAGTGCTTCAGAAATATTCCCAAGGGAAATGCTGTAGAAATTACTGTGGTTGTTTTTAGGGTTGGTCCTTATCCATAAGAATACAGTGCAAGTAATTCAAGCGTACTGAGAACTGAACTGCAGCTCTTAGGAGTGTAGAGAGGCTTCAGAGTGCTCAGAATCCCTCTCTATAATGCTGTTTTTAACCTCCATTTTAGGTGGGTTTCCCTCCAGGTGTGGTGAACATTGTACCAGGCTATGGCCCCACAGCTGGAGCAGCCATCTCTACCCATCAGAGCATTGATAAAATTGCTTTTACTGGATCAACAAAGGTAGGTGATGGATTACTCATAAAACACCTACTGTGCCTCTTTGTATTCTCTTCTAAGGCAGCAATTCATAATGGATAATACCAATGAAATATCAGCAGTTTCCAACGCTATTTTCTATCATGTTCTCAGAAGCGTTCAGGATTTGTCTAGGTCAGGTCCATCTCTTTTTACTACTGGTTCCTGTGCCTGTTATGATCCCACCTCTGTAAACTGGGTTTTTGCCAAACTGCCACGTATCTATAAGATCTGTAATAGACTGTCTTACCTTGTGTCAGAACATATACAGGAGAGGCTGGCAGTTACTTAACATCATGTCATTGACCTGATGGAGCTTCTGGGCAAGTTTGCCTGCTAATCCTGCCCTGCATATGTATGTAGCTGGAAAACATGTCAGTCAGAGCCCTGAACAATTCTTCCTTGGCTTTAGTTACCTCTTAGGAGCTAGACTTAAATAAAAACATGGCCCTGTGCCTACAGCTTCCTCCAGTGATGCGGATGGGATTAACATTGGAGTGTCTTTTGAGACCTACACAGTAAAGCACCTTTCTATTTGTTTTTTGTCTTCTTTTTCCCTGTAAACAGCTACAGCTGCCTTGCTTAGGAGGGGGGGTGGTGGCAGTGAGGCCTCTGAAATATTGGACACCTACAGACATCCTGCCCCGTGTAGGGGAATGGAATGCGTGGCTTGGCCTGCTCTATAGAACTGAGCTACAGCTGTGACATGCGTGTGAATTTGTTTCTAGTAATCGCTGCTTCAAATTGTCAAAAAAAAGCATGCTTATAAATGTTTTTCCACTCACTGTTTTAGATTTTTCTTGCAGTTTTTGTACACACACCCTGGAGAAGGGGCAGCATGCTAAGAATGGAAGTGCTAATGCCAGTAGGTTCAGTTGAGGCAAGCTTAGTCTCTTCACTCTTATTGCCTTGAATAATATTATTCTTATGATCCCTTGATGACTTCATCCATTCTGATGCCTATAGTTGTAATTGCGTAGTGTAATCAAATTACTTAATTATTGCTATTTACCTTCAATGGAATTCTTGGCCAATAAAGGTAAATCACTAAACACACAAAAGCTATTGCATTTAACAACAGTACCATCTAGTGGCTTTGTCTACATACTAACTGCTTAACTTAACCCAACAGAGGAGGTGTGTTAAGCTTCCGTTTCTGTATAGAAATAATGGGAACAAATGTGAATGCAATAAAGTAAAAGTTCACAATGAGCTTTTACTCTCTTGATAGTTGGCCTAATCTCAGAGTTTATCCAGATACATGCTTCCCTCCAAATCCTAGATCATAAACTTTTAGCCTGGATTAGATGTTGGCTGTGTGAAAACAATAGTGCTTACAGACTCTTCCAGCCCACATGGATCTGTTTGGGTTTTTAATGAAAGAGGAGTATCCAGTGGATTAGGGGCAGAAGGAAAACCTCAGCTGCTGGAGCCTATGGGCAAAAAACTCCTATAGATGCTGTGCTTGTCTTTCTAATCCATGGGTGTGCAGGAAACACCAAGGGAGATAGATTCTTTGCTAATGCGTGTGTAATTTAGAAGTGTTTTCTTCCCCCTCCACCCATCTGTGAGTTCAGCTGCACCTCTGCAGTATTTGCAGCATAATGCTACTGTTTCTGAGCCAGGAAGTAAAGCTAATTCAAAATACATTTTGATTTAGGTTTTAAGCCCCAGCTTGGGCTCAGCGCCAGCCTGAAAATGCTGATGACAGACTAGACTCCATGAGAGTTTTCCCATCTAGATTTCTTCCTTTCCCTCAGTTTAACTTGCTCCTCCCTGGCCAGCCTAGCTTGTAGTAATACTTCTTGGGAAGCTATGTTCATCTGCAGCATGTTGCGTCGCTTTATTTCTCCTGTCTCTAGAGCTAGGCTGCTGAGTGACTAGAACTGATCTGTACTGTTACATTCAAGACTCTCTCTTGAGTTACAAAGGCAAACAATGAGAAATCCAGATTTAAAATTGCCAGCTAGCTGCCTCGTAGAAACACAGAATGGTTTAGGTTGGAGGGATCATTAAAGGTCAATTTAGTTCCAGCCTTCCTGCCCTGGACAGGCTTGCCAATCAGGCTGCTCAGTATTCCATCCAACCTGGCTTTGAATGCCTCCAGGGATGGCACATCCACAGCCTCTCTGTGCAGCCTGTTCCAGTGCCTCACTTCCCTCAGGGGAAAAATTTCTTCGTAATGTCAAAGGCCACAGTGAGGTCTCCTCATTGAGTCTTCTCTTCTCCAAGCCAAACAAGCCCGGCTCCCAGCCTTTCTTCATGTAAGAGCTATTTCAGCCCTTTGATCATCCTAGTGGCTCTCCTCTGGATCTTCTCCAACAGCTCCACATTGTTCCTGTACTGGGTGCCTTGGGCTTGGATGCAGTACTCAAAATGGGGCATTACAAGGGCAAAGTAGAGGGGGCCAATCCTCTCCCTCTCCCTGCTGGCCATCCCTCTGTTGATATTGCCCAGGATACTGTTGGCTGACATTGTCAAATATTGTCTAGGAAGGGATATGAGCCTGCTAGGCTCTTTGATCTTTTTTTGGCACCATGCTTCTCACATTTACACTGTTAGGGGAAACTGCCCATGTTCTTTCTCTGTCTCAATGCTGCAGGTTGGAAAACTGATCAAGGAAGCTGCTTCTAAGAGCAACCTGAAAAGGGTGACGTTAGAGCTCGGAGGAAAAAACCCCTGCATCGTGTGTGCAGATGCAGACTGTAAGTACTGGCTGCTGTGTTTATTTGCTGTAAGAGACAATGCTGTGCTCTGTTTGCCTCTGATGTCCTTTGGCAGTTAGCAGGGCTGCTGTTTGCCACTACCTCCACCCCAAAGGCTGGAGGAAACCTCTGCTTAAGAGCAGGATGACCTGGTGCTGTGCTTGAGCTCTTCCCCAGCATGGGGACCATTCCTATGAAAAATGAAGACCTCCTTGCCTTCCCTGGGGATGGCTGTAGCTGCAGACAAATCTTGTTTGTGCATGTCTACTGTTGTGGTACCTTTTCTTTGGTTTGTGGTACAGCACAGCCTGAGCAAAGTGATGGGGAAAGCAGTTTCCTAAAATATAGACTTTCATATGACAGGAGAACTCTATAGGGTGTGATCTAATCCAGCTTTCACCTCTATCCTGGGAGCCTGTACAACTCATTTATGGTACACCATAATTGCTGCATTAGTGAGGAAGATCAGGAGATGTGTAAGCTGTGGCTACCAAAGTGAACTGAAATTCTGTTTGGCTTGGGAAAAATGCTCTCCACTCTTCTATGTAGCACTGTGGAGATTGAATGTCAGAGGTACTTGTGCCACCTGTGTATTGCAAGGAGCTGGTCTGAGCTGGTTGTACAACACAAGGGCATGTTGCTTTCTAAACATCAGTGCTGAAATAAGTCTTTGGGAACTTGCATTGTATCTAGGAATCTGCATCTGAATTCCCAATGTGGACAGAAACTGGTTAATGCCCTCAATGACTCCTTAAGGAAGAAGATATCTGTGGCTGTGGCAAACTGGACTCTGAGACAAAAGACGAGAAAGGGGGTGGAAATAATCAGAGAGCTGGTTTGAAGGCTGTGTGAGCCCCTGTGAATGCCTTCAGTGGGTGTGGATCATTGTCAGCATTTTTTGAGAAGGCTTTCAAAAGAGAAAGGGGACAAAAAGCAAGTCTGAGAACACTGAAAGGCTGAAACTGTGCTTGTGGTAACGCTTTTCCCTCCTGGGCTGTGCTGCAGTGGACTTGGCAGTGGAATGTGCCCACCAAGGTGTGTTCTTCAATCAAGGACAGTGCTGCACAGCTGCCTCACGAGTGTTTGTGGAAGAGCAGATATACCCGGAGTTTGTCAAGCGCAGTGTGGAGTACGCCAAGAAGAGACTTGTGGGAGACCCCTTTGATGCCAGAACTGAGCAAGGGCCCCAGGTAACTACATGCCTGAGAGCAGTTGTTGTTTGGTTTTTTGGTTGTTTTTGTTTAATATTCCTTCTGTAAATATTATCCATGTGAAATATGGTTCCAGCAGAAGCCTGTAAGGGTGAGTAATGTATTGTGGACTTATTTTTCTCTGTATTTTAAATATCAATCAATCAAAACAGTTGAAATGTTATGTTGTAATTTTTTTTTTAAACACAAATGTGTTTAATTCACTTCTTATCCAGCATTATGGAAGGGGTTGCCTCCCTGGTACCGTAATACAAAGCATGTTGCAGTGAGGAACAGCAATGCACAGATGGGTGCAGCTGCAGAAACAACCATTTCAGCTACTTGGCTATGTTTGGCTATGCTGGTGATGACAAGTAGTTAAAACCCAGAGACTCCTGACTCCCCGCTTTCCATATCCTCCTCTGCCTTGCTTCTGATCCTTTGGAGAAGTTTCAGCTGAATTAGCAGAAAGAACCATGCCAAGCTGATGTTGCAAACAGTTTTGTCAGTGCTGCCAGAGCCTTCATCTTATTTCTTCCTTCCAAGGCAATCCAAGCTGAAGTCAAGATCTCTGGAGGAGGATGATCCTTGAGTCAGATCTTCTGCAGGGCCACTGTTTGCTTCCAAAAATAAAGGGAGAATCCCAGAAAGCTATAGCCCAGGCATCATGCTCATAGTATGACACAGATTTTATTCTTTGATGCTGTATGGGATCCCTCAGAGTAGGGATGACTGGGGGGATATCTGCCTTCCCGTGCCTGGATCTCTGTGCACATTCACACGTGATCCATGCATGGGAGAACTTAAATGTGTGTCCTCTTGAAAGGGGAATAAAATGATGTACATCTCCAGGTCATGCTGAGTCTGCATCTTTCCCTGTAACTGGTCTAGAAAGAGATTTCAAATTGCTCAGCACTCTTGGGAAAATAATCCCATGTTGGAATTTGCTTCAGGAGAGATGAGCTGATCCTCAAACAGATTCAGCATGAATCTTCCTGTAAGAGCTCTCAGCTTTTTAGACTTGTTAGATTTATATCATGTCATCTTAAGACTTACCCAGCTCTTGGTAGCAGTTATTGGCTGCTTATTTCAGCTCATCTATGCCCTTTGTGCTTGCCAGGCTGGCAGAGCACAACTCTGCTGTCACTGCTATATACAGAGCTATAATTAAGGGTAGCAGTAAGTACAGAGATTCTGGCCAGGTTGTAATATGGTCCATATATCCTCTTCTCCTTCTTTTAGCTTATCTGTTACCCTTGTAGCTAGCAGAGGTATCACCCCATGTACACACACGCTTGAAATTCTCTGTGTGCAGTTTGAGATGGGAAAGTGTTGAGAAAGTGGAAGGAAACTGTTAAACTCAAAGCTTTCATGTGGCTCTGGTGCAAAGAAACAACCACTTCCTCTGCAGTGATGGTTGCTTTCCCCCTTATGATGTAATGCACAGAAATTCAAGCAGAAAAAACATAATACAGTGTCACAAGGGCTTAAAATATTTCTGAAGGCAGTAGAGATTCACACCTGCCCACAAGCTACTGTTGAACTGTAAAGTTTCCAGACTTCTCTGTACGTGCAGTAACCTGCTGCGCTGGGAGGATGGGGATTATTTTAAACTGATGGAGAAGGGAAGATTCACCAGGAGAAGAAATCATCTTTCTTCATCTTTCTCTTCATCTCCCTGCTTTAGGGCTCAGCTGCCTCAGGTCCAGGTCATTGTTTTACTGTCCTTCTATGGGTCAGCTTATGCAGTGTTACCAATACCATGCAGGAGCTGCTGTGTAAACCTCTTTCTGGGATGATCACTGGCTTATATGCTAGTTAGGTGGATGAGCTGGAGCCTGACCTTACAGGCTACCAAAACCACAGCCTAGTCCTTTTGGTCCTTCACCAGTTCCAGGTGCTTTTAGCCAGACAACTGGACCAGGAACTTTGATACAAAGCTCAGACTGTGTGAAACAGGAGATCCTCTGCAGTCTCAATGTTCAGTTAGTGCTCTGCAAAAGCAAACCACTCTGTGGCTGAGCATATTTCTAAGGAGCTGCTGGACAGCCTGGAGCAGGGCAGTTGGAGTGATAGGCAGTAGTATCTTAAAGTTGATGAAAGCTAGTCCTGGATATTTGGTGCTGTTTGTAGCTGCTCCTTCCTATGTTGTACTGTGCTTATAAACTAGCTTGAGGAACTGGCTGATTCAGGTCTGAACCAGGCTTTTTGGAAGTGGGGAAGAAACACTTTACTTGGATCGGTTCCCTGATGTGGATTACTGTGCACTGGCATGGATGCTGGTGGCAGAGATGTGGAGAAAATACCGTGTCAGCTGCAGTATTGGATTGTGCATTATAATCTGCACTTCTATGATCAAATTTAAACGTTATTAAACTTAAATAGAAAAGAGGAGTGCTTCTGATGTGACTTCTCTAAAACTTGTGTGTCTGACTGTGTGGGCTGGCTGGGATTCAAAGGACACCACAAGCAACCTGAGGGGTAATCAAGACTGTTAGAGTAAAGTCCAACCTCAAATAACAGACCAAGGGCACTTTTTGACTCTGGATTCCTGTGAACTGTGTCATAGGAAATAATAAAGTAAATCTGCACAGATGACAACTTAGTTAACCAGGACATTTACAAAACTGTGAACAGCAGAGTGCATTATATAAGACTAAGGTCCTAGTGGACCAAAGCAGGGATTATATCGAAATGAGGCTAGGCTGGCTTTACTGCTATAAAACCTGAGGTCTGTGAAGCATGGTCTGCAGGAAGAAAATAAGCACTCAAACTGCTGTGTGGCACTTGCTAGCCAGAAATTATTCAGCCCAAGCCCTGTTATGTGAGCTTTAAGACAGTGAATTCTTTTCTTAGACCATAGACTTCTGTGATATTAGAATTAAAGCATGAAAGTAGAACGCGTAAGGGGAAAGGGTCTGTCAGTCTACTGAACACATTTGTGGGGTTATTCTATATGATTAGAGATACTAGGCTTGGGAAAGGAGAATCTGCTTCTCAGTTTTGGCTTGAATGAAACAAGACTTGAAGATTTGGGGGTTCTCAGCATTATGGTGATCTTTAAAAGCCTTTTCTTTTGAATGGGTTGGACAAAAAATAGAATTTGCTCTATCAGATCATGTGTTTTTAATAGAAGGCAATCCTGAAACCATAAATAATAGTGGAGTGTGGGACAGAATTTAAACAAGCTTTGCAAGCTCTAGTTACAATGACAAACAGTTCCACCCTTGCATGTCATTTTTACAAATGTTTTCTTTCCCCAGTGTCTTTTAATCTAACTATAGTTTGCCTTGCAACCAGTTACAGCTGTATAAATATCCTTGTTTTGTTTTCTGTGATGTGAAGTGGATGAACTGGATTGGTCTGGATCACAGACATGCCAGGATGGAAAGCAGTTGCAGATATTTCCAAATTATTTACATTTGGCAACTAAGCAACCAGACAAATAGACAATATGCATGACACCTGCCAAACTGACTGTGACACCCCGTGTCCTACGCGAGGGCACAAATTTCCTCATGCAGTGGCATGCATCGAGTGTTTTCTTGAGTAGCGCCTTAACACATGAGGGAACGTGGGCTCTCGGTACAGGCAGCCCGCAGTGCATGTGATATGCACATCTGTGTGACAGGAGATGTACTGTTTTCTGTTTTCACTGTACCAGAAGTGCCCCAAGGACACCCTCCTGAAGCTTTGATATTTGTCTGAAAGCATGAAAACTTGGATTGCGTGTGGCCAGGATTAACAAGAGACAGGATATAGTCTGTAATCTGGAGGAGTCAAATGTGAAATGCTCCGTGTAAACAGTCCCAACTGGCAACTGGCCCTGCCAAAATTAAAACAGATGTCTAGGGAGGAGCACTGAACCAGTACAAGCATTTGGTGATAACTGGCATTCAGAATAACCTCCCAGGCTGCCAGGCAACCATGAGCCAGTGGCAGAGTCTTGTATTTAATTAACCGCCATGGATTTGTTGGTTTTTGTGTTAGTTTTATGGTTTTTTAACATCTTCATAAGTATTTTACCATCTGCAGCCTGCTGTAGTAAGGCGTAGCATTGCTTAATTATGTATCTTTGCATAGCCACATCCATTTGTTTGAAACCTGCCTATACTGTTCTATAATTCTATACCTCCAGCACAGTGTTCCATGCTGAGTGTGGTCAGAAGTGCTGTGGGCTCCTGCACATCTTCCCAGCATGTGACCTCTGTGCTTATGAGGCGTAGTAGGAATTGACAAAGTAGATTCCCAGTAGTAGGAATCTTTGTGGCTTTTCATACAGTGGATCGTGAACTACTGGCACAGTAATAATGAAGTCACTACTGCCTGCTTTCTTTTTGTGTCTGACAGATTGACCAAAAACAGTTTGATAAGATCCTGGAGCTGATAGAAAGTGGGAAGAAAGAAGGTGCTAAGCTGGAGTGTGGTGGTCTTGCCATTGAAGACAGAGGCCTGTTTATAAAACCCACTGTGTTTTCAGAGGTCACTGACAACATGCGTATCGCCAAAGAAGAGGTACAGTACAAGTCATTTGAACCTTTAGATGCATTTTCTCCTGTGAGTGGGAAGATGGCTGTAGAAAAGATGTATGGACACAGTTTGAAGTGAAAACCTGAAAGGAAAATAGAAATCTCACGTATTACCTAACACAGCACCCTAAAAACAGGAAAATCTGTACTCTGCTAATGGGAGTATCTGCAAGGTGAGCTTCAACCTGGTGTGGTACAGAGCTGAGGGGATGTGAGAGGAGGAAAAGAGCAGTGCAGGCAAAAACACTGTCAAAGTATTTTAGCAGCGTTTTGTCTTTTTGCACAATGAATGGGGACTCTGCTTGCCAGCCATTTCTGATGCACTGCTGCTTGTCCTCGTTTTATTGCCCCAAGGAAAACAATAGCCTTGTGAGTGTACTTACCCTGCAACAACAAATCAAGGGTGGGTAACAGTGCTCTAAAGCTTTCAGATCTCATTTCCAGACCACTTGATGTAACACAAAATATAAGCAAATGCCTCACCTAGATACAGCTGCTATGAGTAGTGATGTTAGTGGTTTCTGACAGAATCTGTGACTTTAAAGCTCAGTAAAAGTAACTGAGATGGTGTAAGGCTGGAGCAATTCTGCATAGTCTTTGCCCCATAGTTTGAAAGGTCTCCTGAAGATGGATAGACTCTGCTACTCCGTACAGATTGTGCTGTGTGCTCTTCTGCACCTCCTGCTGAATGGACTTGAAATTGCTCAGCTCTGTTACAGGCTGATCCTGAGCGACAGAGAGTGCAATGGATGTTCTTGCTCCACTGCTTCATAAAAAGGAGCTGCTTTGTTGTAGGAAAGTGGAACAAGAACTCCAGGACATGCAGCTGGTGAGGAGGGAAGGAAGAACTCTGCTCCATTGCCACTGAAAACCATTTTTCAATTAGTGTTAGCATCTGAAATAATCTCAGGTTCACTTCCCATGGTGAAATCCTTCGAGGCTATTTTTTTTTTCCCAATTTGAAAATGTGGTTGAAGCCAGCAAAATGCAGATCTGACAGTCTGACTTCCATTATTCATATGCAGAAAAAATTGAGCAAGCTGCATGTAATTAGATCCTGTGCTATTCCTTTGAAATGTAGTTAATTTACTTTTCATCATGTTCCCCAGTGGAAAATAAGTTGGTGCTGAAGTCCAACTTGGCCCTCCAAGGAACCAGGGGAAGATATCAGTCAGTCTGGGCATGAGTTGCATTCTAAAAATAGGAAGAAAAGCTGAAAATCCCATGACAGGCCTTTTTGTAATGAACTGACTCCAAATCCCAAGCTGTGATTCATGAGGCTTATCCAGTTTCATTCATATGTGGTTTAGTTGCAAATACATGTTTTTCACCTAGGAACGAGGCTCCCGTTTGACACCTGGATCTTCCAAAAGAAAAGAAAATACTTAGGAATACTTGTATGTGCCTAAAGGCCAGGCACGTTCCTGGACTGACCCTCAGGCTGGCACAAGTGAGACTTTCTCTCACCTTTGGTGGAGGATTATTGTATTGAAAGACTATGCCAGCCAGAATGGTGCCTGCCTTCAGTACTATGCTTGATGGTGGACTCCATCCCAGAGTTGGGAAGTATAGTGTGTGCTGGCAGCTTTTATACCGACAAATTGTGATGCCAAGTTTCTGGTCAAACACACATCCTTCAGAAATGCACTGCGTGCAAATTAACTGCATACACTGGCAAAAGGGAAGTTAAAGAAAACCTGCAGTGCTTGGAACATGCTCATTGCTTTTTGACTTTTTGAAGCTTGTCCAGATCTAACCCTGCTTTATTTGACTTTTGTAGCTCATCCGTTAGTTGTGGCTTTTAGCATTTATTAACTACCACAACACATCACTGTATTTTCTTTGTATTCAGTTTAATTAGTAGTTGTTAAGAGGGTCTCCTAGTGAATTTTTGAAGGCTGTGAAATGTATATAATGTTTCAGTTATATTATCCAAACAGAGCTTCTGATTGCCTCAAAATTACCATGAGTAGAAAAAGTTTTCTTATACTGATGTTTAATTGTGCAGATTTTTGGGCCAGTTCAGCCTATTATGAAGTTCAAGAGTATAGAAGAGGTCATAAGAAGAGCCAACAATACCGAGTACGGACTCACAGCTGCAGTGTTCACAAAGAATCTGGACAGAGCATTAACATTAGCTTCTGCCTTGCAGTCGGGAACCGTCTGGTAAGCAGTTTAACCTGGTGTTTTGTTTGCTGGGAATGAAGAGGGCTGAATAATTTGGAAACCTGTGCAAGTGCTGGAGGTCACATTCATGGGTCTCTTTAATTGTTGATATTTTGCTTGAAAGCAATGTCCATTTATCAGAGTAAAGGGGTGAGGACCAGACTGTCTGGCATGAAATAGTGTGTTTCTTAATTCAATCACTGTAGTTCTTCACTTCTGGATAACTCAGCAAATGAAGGGGTTCCATGTTCCACCAGATGTGATGTCTTCCAAAACAATGTATGTAGGAAATAAAAGCAGCTCATGATCTTAAGGCAGTATCAGAAGGGGTCTTGCACAAGTCAGTACGGGCAGTAGATGGCATCATACCACTGTCAGGAAGATAAGTAAGGGTTTTTGCTTACAACGTTTCTTATATTGGAACAATTTTAAAGATGGAATGCAATTCATTTAATTATTTCCCCCCCCCAGTAAAGACAGGAATGCGATCTGGTGTCTATTTTTATGCATGCAGAGGAATGACTTCAGGAATTTGTGCCAGAAGAATCTTCCTCTTTGAAAAATACATAAAAAAGGCGATGTAGAGCTTTGAAGGACACATGTCTGCTGTACATACATGAAGGTGCAGTCCTACAGCACCAATCCATGCCTGGCTATTTTTAGTCATTTCATCTCACTGAGTTTCTGTATCTTCATTAGCTCTTTCTATGCAATGCCTACCAGAACTGGGTAGAAGAACTTCTGCTTTGCTACAAGACAAATGTCTAATGCAAGCTAACTTTTTCTCTGTACCTGGAAGTGGATGGTGAGCATTTAGACAGCTTTTGCAGTAAGTGTGTTTATTCTAGAATCAAAGAATGGCCTGAGGAAGGAGCCTTAAGGATCATCTAGTCTTTTGTGCTGTCTTTTTACAATGGTTGTTTTCATTGTAGGATCAACTGTTACAATGCTCTGTATGCACAGGCTCCTTTTGGTGGCTTTAAAATGTCAGGAAATGGCAGAGAACTGTAAGTTTTGTGCATTATTTTGTTTACTTGTGAATTGTAAATGCAGTAATGATTGTGACTTGCTGATAATGTTGTTGAATTTTCTTGTAAGCTTACTCTTGCAGCATGCTGTGCACATTGGTGCTAGGCCAGTACAGCATGGATAGAAAGCACAGCTCTGGGGACTTGAGCAGTTCCTTCAGAATTACCTTCAACTGCCTTGTAAAATCTTAATGACAGTCAATTCCACTTGCAAGCCTTTTTGCTTACTGGTGTGGTTATTTCTTCTATGACTTATAAAAATAGCACTCAGTTTTCACTGGTCTGAGAGTAATAAGATGTTATCTTGTGAGTTAATGTGGCCTGAAGCATTCAAAGCTTCTTCTGTGACAGTGAAGTTATGTGCATGTGAATTTATGTCATGGTTGTTAGACACAGTGAGCCAAAATGATATCTTGTGCGAGTGCACATCTGACTTTGGTGGCCTACAGCAGTATCTACAGCAGCTGTTCATCTGTGTCTATGATGCACTTGTGTAGAAACCTCTTAAGGAACTGCACATTAATGTGCTACAATTGTTTGTCCCTTTCTCTTTTTCCTTTTCCAGTGGTGAATATGCTTTGGCAGAATATACTGAAGTGAAAACAGTCACCATTAAACTGTCCCAGAAGAGTCCATGAAAACAGGAGGCCTAAAAATGCTGACATTCTGAATGTGACACACTGAGGACGTGTTCAGAGCAAGTGGGAGGGGCGGGGTAGGAAAGAAAATGGAAATGCCTAACTTTATTCCTCTAGAATCACTGAATCTACTGGACTCCATTTTGTCAACTGGCTCACTGAAAACTGATCTAACTGACCCTATGGCAGCACAGCACACACTTGTGCTGTACAAGTCCCTGGCTTAACACTTGGCTGCTACCTGTGTCTGAAACGCTCAGTCAGTCACAGTGTTAGCAGGACATCTGCTTTCAAACTGTACCCCTAAAGGACCTGAACGTCAATGGCATGTTAAAGAGACTTCTGGTACCATTAGCAATTAGCTGACTGTTAAACTTCCTCAGATGCACTTGGGTTTCACTTGGTATAAATGGACTTGTGTGGTAGGGCTAATACAACTGACACTGATGGAGTTTGTGTGAAGACTGCAGCTGGAGTTTTAGTTGGGAGTGCAAGCTTTCATGGAAGGATCTGTAAAGAAATGTTTGAAAGAGCTATCTTGGTCTCTCTAATTATACATGCATCTTCCACTCTGGTGATATTCTAGCCCTGAATGAAGTTGATGGGAGTTTCTTAGAGGACTCCTTTGGGGCCAGCATGTCACCTGACAGAGCTAGACTTTAAAGTGTCCTTTGAACCTGATGTTTTGGTGTGCACACATCATACACGCTGTAAATGCAAACTTGTAGCTCTTCTGGCTCTGACTGAGTCACAATTGTATCTCATACCTTCACTATAGCACTTTTTGCAAGAGGATTTTGCACTGTACTTACCGTGATGATACAAAGTTGAATTCTAAACATGTAGCATGGTAGATACCCTACGGAAAACACCCCATGCCACTCCTTCTGCTCTGGGAGAGGGAGCAGGAGAGCTGCAAGAGGCTGTCCTCCTCTCTCTTTCACTGCAACTGTGTGAACATCTCTTCATTGTTTGAGCCAGAGCTATCATCGTGAGAGTAAAAGTTACAAGTTCTTCTCACTGCTTCTTTATCCCTTGTGAATGTAGCTTAAAATGGATTACTGGAAGTACAGTATAAAAAGGCAGGTGCTCCTAAGCCCGTACCCAATGTTAAGCATGTAGGTGTACAAATGAGTTAGCCTGGAATAAGCTGTGGCTGGACTTAAACGTGTCAGCACTTTGCAGTAAGTGCTGTCATCTTGTAGCTGTTCCTTCACTGTGGAATAAGCTGCCATGAATTGTCTGTTGCTGACAGTTGTGTAAACACGCACTTCTGTGTATAGCACCATGGAGTGGCTGTCACACCAAGTTCATGCCTTAGAATCTCCTGCAGTCATTTCTTTGCATGCCCAGATGTTGCTTACTACAAGGTTGATGAAAAGCCGTCTGCTGTCTTCAGTTCCTGGCTTCATTACTTTCCTGATTGTGTACTGGAGAACCACTTGCAAACATATAAGAAGCTCCATGCCTACAAGAGCAGCAAGTGAGCAGGATTTTGTGGTGTCAGCCGGTTAGGAAGGTCATCTGATCTGGCTAGGCTCATCCTTTGACAGCAAAGTGATGCAGGTTCCTCATGGAACACTGACAGTTCTCCATAGAGCACTGCTGCCGGCTGTTGCTTGGAGTTTTCTGGATGTCAGGGCTTGCAGCAGAAATGAAGGTCTAACTTCTGTGACACAAGCAAGATCTTAACCAGTAACTTCTGTGATCAGAGAGGTAGCTGTCAGTAACAAGTTCAATTGCATGAGTGGATGTTTCTTGGAAGGAAGGTGGGCGATGGTAAGTGAAGGGGAATGTCTGTGTGAGCCTAAACTTCCTTATTAGTTTGCACTTCAACACTGCTTAAAGACTTAAGCAACATACCTCCAACAGCTGTGTACATCTGAGTGCCTGTCCTCCCATGGTGGTGTGAGACGGGCACGTCTCCCCATCCAACAAAGGAAATGCCCTCCCTTACCCCACGAAAGGCCAAATGGGAACATTGTACATAAGCTCCTATTTTTGTAATACACTTCAAGCTCAAACGTCTTCTCAGACAAACATTTTACTTTTGCCTACCGGATGGTTTGCTGGGGCTGCAGTCAGGCAGGACGGAGGTAAGGCAAACAGTAAAAGGCTGGTTATCCTGATGTATCTCTGTACTCACTTTTGATTAACCGCAGTCAATACTGAAATCATCGGAAGTTCTTACAATCCTAATATTCTGGCTTTATATGTATAATATATATTTCAACTTCTTCTTTTTTTTTGTCGTTCCCCATATCAAGTTTTTTTTTTAAAAGTCAGTGTATCTCTTATTGTATAAATCAGGGTTTGGCTCTACACACTGAATTTTCTAAGTTATATAACAGTAGACACTAACTTTAAAACAACCCCTCCGAGGGTATATATCCTTTCATTGCACAGTAAGGCTTTCATGAAATACTACTTTATATTAAAAAGGAAAAAAAGGAAAAAAAAAACCACAAAAACCCAACAAAACTATATTTATAAATTAGGATACAGTTAATCTAATGTATTTTTATAGCCAAGGGTACATGAGAATGCTATGTTTAAACTTCTTGTATATATTTTAGACTATGGGTATCTTTTTTTGTCCTAGTTCCTGTTCCTAATAAATGTTGAACTTTGGGAAATAGTTTCTGCATATCCATGTGGCTCCAAGTAAGGAGGGGGACTGGGAAACTTCTACTGACTGCACACTGGAAGGGGTTAAGGCTTCATGCTAGTGGAACAGAACGGCACCGTGCTGTTGGTTGCAGGGGGTTCTTCCTAGAACAGCCTGGCATCTGTTTCTCTCCATTCAGCAACCCAGCACAGTTCTTCATACAGAAACATGCACCGGGCTTGCAAGATGCAATGTGATTTCCAGGTGTCATCTCCATGCAGCAGGACTGAATGTGGAGTGTCTGCCTGTGTGTATATGGAGGTTCTGTATCACACTGAGGGACTGTGAAGGATTCACAACTTGGATTCACTTCTGCAATTGGTGAAGGATTGTGTTCCCTAAAAAAGGGCAAGGGAAAACAAGTGCTGAAGTGTGGTCAGCACTACAAATAGCAGCTGGGTTGGGGGGCTGGTAGCTTACAGTGAGAGCAGGCACTGCTCTTGAAAGCTCTGCCTCTTGCAGTGAGGGGAAGAGAACTGCAGCTGGCAAGGGTAAGCCCAGCTCCTACCAGTGCAAAGCAGGATGGATCCTTTATGCCTTCTGAGATGGGCCTCCAGGTGGGGAATGTGAAGGCACTGCGGACTGTGCTGCCAGATGGGGCTTTGTGAAACCCTCTTAGACACAGCCACTGTTGTATGACTGCCCCATAATGAGACATTCCTGTCTTATCTCCCTTACCTGCAGAGGAGACAGAGCAAGAACATACCACCATTTTTAACGCTCTTTGCATCCAATCATAGAATGGCCTGGGTAGAACAGGACCTTAAAGATCATGTAGTTCCAACCCCTCTGCCACAGGCAGGGTCACCAACCACTGAACCAGGTGAGAAGAGATACAAACAGCTACCATCTCCCTACACACACACAGCCAAATCCCATCCATTTTCCACTCAGCATCACTCAGGAGCTCTGCAGCCGAACATGAGAAGGGAGAAGCACGGAGATACAGAGGGACTGAGTGATGTAATCAGTGGAGTTATGAGTAAAGCCAGGAGGAAGAGCAGGATGAGATTTGGAAAAGGGAAAAAAAAGATGGAGTGAAGAAATTCGTGCTAAGGGAAGTTCTGGCCTCTCTCAAAACAAAACGTGATTTGAGATTTTATTCTTATTCCAAACAATGGTGCCAAAAAGAAAAGTGTAAGAAGGGCCTGTCTAAGAACCAGAGCGTGAGGCATAAAAGGCAGCAGGCACGATAGAAAGTGCAGAGGGTGTCCAACAGGTGGCTGCAGCCAGATGCAGATTAACGGACGTCTGAACGCCCTTTAAAGCACCTGTGAGGATCCATCTTCTCTGTGACTCCGTAATCACAGCGAGAAAAGCACTTCAGAACAAACCTTAGGCAGCAGCAGCTACGGGTATGGCTTTTTCCATCCTCAAGAGCCCATCTCTTGATTTGGGCCCAGGGAAAGACCTGTGAGTGTCGTTCGAGGGATCGTTATGGATAACAAAAGGCGCTCCGAAACGCGTTCCCTTCGGAAGCTCCGTCGGGTGGGAATGTTACAGCCGGACTATCGCGCAGTGAAAGCCGGTGCGGGGCGCTGCGGTGGGCAGGGATGCGCGCACCGCTCGCGTTGGCTGCGGCGTGGAGCCCCGGCGGGAGGCAGGGGGCGATGCTGCTGTGTTTATCCGGAGAGGAGCAGCTCCGGGATCCGGGGAAGGAGCAGCCTTCAGAAAACAGATCTCGGGTTGGGCCGGGATTCGGGCACAGAGCCGAGCAGCGAAGCACCCGCGCGGCTGAGAGATGGCGGTGCGGCCCCTCCGCCGTCCAATGTTTGCCGAAAAAGAACGCGCAAAACTAAAGCGGTGTAAGCACGAGTAGGGCGAGCCGAGGGAGAGGGCGGACACCGAATGATGGATGTTGGGAACGAGCCCTGCAGAGGGGCAGCCCCGCGGTCCCTGCTGCGCCCCACGGCGGGGAAGGGCGCTGAGAGGCGCTCCCGGCCGGACCGCCCCGAGCAGCCAGCGGGGTTCCGGGCGAGACGCGGCTCCGACCGCGCCCTGACCGCGGCTCCCGGGCGGGCCCAGCCGGGGCCGGTGGTGGAGGAGGCGCCGCGCGGCTGCCCCGCTCCTTTTCCTTTCTTCCTCCCTCCGCCTCCCGCGCCGCACAGCGAGGCGGGCGGGCGGCCGGCGCCGGAGGAGGAGGTGGCCCCGGAGAGCCGGGACGCAGGAGGTACGGCTGCCCGTGCCCGGCTGCGGGGCGGGTGGAAGCGGTGAGGATGGGGGCGGGGGGAGGCTTTCTATGCAGAGAGAAGCGGGGAACGAGCTTCAGGAAAAAAAGTTGGGAGCGAAGTCGCGGAGCGAGCGGGGGCGGCGGGCGCTGCGTGCGCTCGGCGAGGGGGGCGGCGGAGCGGGAGCGGTGCGGGGCGGCCCCGCGCTGTCACCCCGAGCTGCTTCAGCCTCCCCAGGAGTTGGGGGCAACGTGGGGCTCGCGTTGCTGGCTGGGATCGACGGTCCCGCTTCCTGGTGAGTTGTACGCACGGAGCGCCTTCGCTTCTCGCTCTCCGTCGTGCGATCTGCCGTGCTTTTCCCGTGGTTGCTCCCCGCGGGGCTGCACCGCAGCAAAACGCGGTGACGGAGTCTCAGGAGAGGAGCTGGGAATACATGTGATGGGATTGCAGCCCTCCCCCAGCTGTGTGCTCTCCTGCTCTATCTCCTGTGTGACGTTCTGCGGGGCTCAGAGGACCCGCACGGCCCCGGTTTTCCGGGAGTTCTCTCTCCCTACATCAAATCCAGACGCGGTATTTGCACGTGTTACAGCTGGGCACGTCTTGGTTAAGGTAGAAGCGCTGTGGGGGTGTTTTTAATAGACACAGAGGCCCTGAAATACGGAAATACAGCCATGCACTGACAGCTCAAAACTTGCTGCCATAGCTGCAGCTAAAGGGAACTGGTGATTGAAATTGTGCTATTGCTTTTCCTTTTGCTGTATATGAAGAGCATATATTCATACCCCCAAGTGAAAGTTTCTCAACTCAGCCCCTTCCAGGTGCCGGAGCTACACTCTGATGCATGGAGGTCATGATGCCGGGCTGTGTCTGCACACCTGTGTCCATTTGGAGTTAGGGCTGCAAAATCATTCAGCTGTGGGGTGGGTGTGCAGGTGCCTGCATGCAGCCCTCACCCCTTTCTTGTGATCACCCAAATCACTTTTCCCATCTTTGAGAAGCTCCCAAGCACCAAACCGCAGCCTGCGGCTTTGCCCATTGCCCAGCTCTGAGCTGTGCATCCCATTGCCAGGCACCACAATGTAGGGATCAGCAGAAGCTGAGTTTTGTCATAAGTGCACCTAAAACTCAAACCTTGCCTGGAAACAGCTGATGAAGCATTCAGAGAGGTCTCTTTTTTTTTAACACTTGGTTTGTGGTTAAAGTGCTGTGTATGCAGTGAGGAAAGAGCGGGCAGCTTTTGGGTGGTGGATCAGTGACCCCATCCCCAGCTCAGGAAGCCACTTGCACATCTGGGTCCTGCTTACCAAACCAGGAGGTGCGTTGTGTGTTTTGTTCAGTCAGAACTTCTGGTCCAAATCTCGGCTTGGCACAGCAGGTGTGAGAAAATCTAATAGGGATGAAAGGTGAAAAAGGTTGCTGTGCTGAATCTGAGAAGCGTTTGCAGACCGAAACTGAAAGCAGAAAATGAAGGAGAGCTGGTGTCAGCTGGGCACCGACTGCAAAGTCAGCCTTTAATCTCTATGGAAGAGGCATGGAAAGGGAGAAAATGTTACAGGCGTGTAGACTGGAAGAGGTGAGAAGGTAGAAATGCCCTGGAAGGCACCTGAGCCATATGCAGCCAGCAGCAGCCAGCATGAGAGCTCCTAAGCTTGGTTTGCATGCAGGATGCACTTCAAGAAGCTGTTTTGAGAGCACTGGACTTCACTAAAAGAAGAGGGCAGAGAAGCTGCTGTGTCTCTCTGAGCCCTCTTCTTTCTGGAGAGGATTCTCAGTGACCACATCAGTGTGTTCCAGCTTCTCACACCAGAGCTGCAGTCGCTGTGGGTGGGGAAGGTTCTGAGGTTGCCTTTTAGGATTTTTCCAGCTGCGTTTCATTGTTTCAGCCCTCTGCCTTCACAGAGCTAGTGGGGAATGGGCTGCAACTGTGACCCTTTGCCCACCCCACATATCCTCCACCCAAAGATGCAGCTGCTTTGGTGGAGGAAAACTGGGAGCAGTAGCAGAGATGTTTGTTTCCCATCTTAATTCACGCTATGCTCTTAATGAAGCTATTATGAAAATCATTGCATTCACATTTGCATAGTGCATTTCTTCAAAGCAGTGTTTTGTCAGCCGTGTTGGAGTGCATGGGGATACACTGCTTGCAATGTCAACACCGGAATGATTAATTTGTTTTGCTGTTGATTTCCAATCAGGGTAAACGATGCTCCATCAGGACGGCGTTTGGTAGCGGCCGCTCTGCCCTGCATTTAGCTGACGTTCAGCTTTGACAACGCTCAGTCGGAGGCGCTGCAGAAAGTTTGCTCTGTTGGATCCTCACCACTCAGACCCAGAATGTACTGGTGCGTGGGGACGGAGGAATCCGCTGTTTCCAGAGAGAGCAACATGGATCCACAGAACGGTAATGGGGCGACTTGCTTCTTTTCCTGCACAGATGGGGAGCGGGACGATTCAGGATTGAGGGTTGAAAATGAACATGAGGATCATCTGGTTTCAACTCCCCTGCTATATGCAGGGTCACCATCCACCAGGCCAGGCTGCCCAGAGAACTCGAGTTGCAATGAGTGTTGGGTGTATGAAAGATCCATCAGTGCACTGAGCCTTATTGGAAGGGCTCAATGATTAGAGCCACACGAGAAAGGCTGCAGCTCAGAGCAAGGAGTTTCACTCGCAAGGAGAGTGATGTTGGGTTGTTTGTGTGGTAAGAATAGACTTCTCGGAAGAGAAGTTTTCTCCCAAGGCCTGTGGGATTAGTCAATATGTGCATCGTGTCTCGGCAGCTCCTAAATATGTTTTACAGGATCTGTGCTTTTTCAGCATGTGAATGCAAATATGTTCCCAGACGCTGTGGCAGTGTGTATTCGGGGTAGGAGAGCTGCTAAAATCAGAGCATCGCTTCCCAGGCTGAACGGGTGCTGCTCCAGTTCTGCTGTCAGCTTCAGGGACTGCAGTGATTTACTGCTGGGGCGGATGGGGAGCTCTGCGTTTATGTAATATAATAGATCCGTGGGTGGAAATGTCTCTGTAGGAAGGGGCAGATGCTTCAGGTTGTTTCCTTTCTGTTACTTTTTTTTTTTTTTTTTCCTTTTTCCTTTAATTTTTGGCCTATTTTTTCTCTCTGGAACCCTCCGTTCCCGGGCGCTGCTGCCCTTCTCTGAGCCAAAACCCAGCTATGTTTCTGCACTGAGGAACAGCCTTCTGCTCATTGTCTTAACGGTGTTCCCCCCTTGCAACAAATGCTTCATCAGGAGGCAGCATCTGCGTGCTGCGTGTGGGATGAAGGTGTGTTTGACGCTTTGTACTGAGTAAGCAGGCTTCGATAGGAGCTCATGTATTTGCAGCCCTATTTCGGGTTTTATCGGCAACGATGAAGCAAGACCTGATACTTGATTCAGAGTCCTCCTCCTCTTGCTTGAAGACAGTCCTCACCAGCGTCACAGGGAGCTCTGGGAACCCTTCCCTTCCTCCGTATGTATTCTGCTCGTTCCTTAAGCCTTGTTTTGTTTAGTTTGGTTAGTTAGCGCTGCATCTTTCTGTGATGCTCCATAACGGAACGCTTCTGGTTAGCTGTAAAATAGTTGACTCCTGTCGCCTGCGTTTCTCTCTGGAGGAAAAGCCTCCAATTGAATACTGAGCAAAGTGAGGCATCCTTCAGGAGAAGGCTTTTAATCTGTGCTAAGTGTTAAGAAGTGCTAACGCTTTTATTCTGCACTGGTGATTTGACAAGTTTTTCTTGCTGCTTACAGCAAACAAGCAAATCAGTGTGTGAGCAAATAATGAGGGAAGGCTATACGTGAATTTCTGTGCTGGGAATTCAGCTCTTCTGAGGAGTCTCCTATGTCTTTCTGTTATGTAAATGCAGTGGGTTAACGTGGAGGCAAACAAACCTCATGGTTATAACTCTTCTGCTCTGACGTGCGTGGATTATTTCGTTTGATGAGCAGTTTTGGAGTACTGGCAGAGCAATCCCAGGAGAGCATGAAGATCTGTGCTGCCTGCTCCGTTTGCTCTTTGTGAGCACACTGTATGTGTTTGAACTCATTTCTGTGTGGGGATTCTTCGGGTCCTGCCAAGAATAATTGTCATTATCTAGCTGGCCCACTCACCGGTCCTCCTTCTGCCTTTGAATCCTGTTACACAACTTGAATGCAGGAATGCAGTGACTCACTCAGCTTCCACTATTGAATCTATTGTTTACATGCATCTATTACCAACCTGGATGCAGCCTCCTGCTGCCATCGGGTGGGAACTGCAGGGAAGGGGAGTGAAGTCACAGATATTTAATGCCGAGGATCCCATTTGTGCCCTAAGTCTGCTTTTGGGCAGGATGCTGAAGACTTTAAGACCCTAGAAGTGGGTATATACAGGCAGGTTGTATATACAGCCCATCCCTTGATTATATGAAAGCCTTTAGGGCTTCTTATCCCTGACAGCTGTATGTGTGGTCAGATCTTCATGGGAACAACCTGCAGCATCACCAACTCAAGCAAGCAAATGCAACATATGATAAGGTGTGCTCACCTTGCTGCATCCACACCTCCCCCTGCTATTCCACATGGCTACAGCAGCGATCCTGCCTGCATCCCAGCCTGCATCCCAGCTTCCCACCAGCAACTGTGCTCCTCAACCAGACCTGAGCAGCCACAAGGATGCTGCTGAGCTCCTCTTGTGGCTGCAGTGCGGAGTGATGCTTCCTTTATGGAGCTCTTCAAACCTGGCTTCCCCTCTCTGGATTTGTTCATGTAATGCGAATGAAAAAGAGAGAAGGCCAGCAGAGGTACAGGATGGCTGCAGGCTCTCCTGAAGGAGTGAGGCTTTATTTTAACTGAGTTAAAGAGCTCTGTGTGATACAGTGGAGGTGACATAATGAGGTTCTGGTAGGAAGTACAAAGGAAGCCCGTAGCAATTTTACAGCTGGCATTTAATTCTCATATGAGTTTATAGGAGACAGTTCAGCAATGGTGTAGAAAAGCAATAATCGCCTTCTGGTGTGCAAGAATAGTTTTGTTAGAGGGGCTCATCTCTTACTGAGAATCCTCATTGGAGTCCCAGGGTGCTTGTGTGCCTTTTGTGTGCTGGAACCTTTCAGACACAGCAGAGGGTGCCTCTTCTCTCTGCTAAATCTGGAGGTGAGTACTGAAGAGGTGTGCTGTATGGGAATGTGGGTTGTGTTACGCAATGGGGGGCAGTGGTGCCAGTGCTTCCCCAATGGCAGAAGGCTTTATGCTTAGTCTGAAAGAGGGGACCCTTGGTGGTGGTGCAGCAGCCTTCCAGCACCATTGAGAAGAGTTTTGCTGGGAGAGCTGAAGGGCCATTCTGACGGGAAGCACTGCTCTACCAACCCTGCAACTCTACATGGGAAGTTTCACAAGGGATTGAATGGCAACAGCTCAGGGTTAAGTAATAGTGAATTAGGATGTGTTTGAAACTGGCTGCCCCCCTGGTCTTCTTGCAGGAGCTAGCAGCATCACTTGAGGCTGCTGCAGCAGTGTGGGAGCAAGGAGGAGCAGGAGGATATCTGGGATGCATGCAGAGCATTGAGACCTGCAAAGCATGCTGGCTGCTTGAGCTTCTGTACAGCAACCACTGCAGGCTCCCTGTTTTTCTTCCTGTTTGTTATGCTATAAGTTAATTTGAGTCCAAAAAGTGAATTGAAAGTATTCTTACAAGCAAAAAAAAAGCCAAAAACACAACAACAGGGGGAGGGCGTGTGGGTAAAAAATAGATCAGGTATTGATGTGAGCTGGCCTTACTAATGCCCTGCAGAAGGAGAAGTAGGAAATGCTGTGCAGGAATAGGAAGTACGCTGGTGAAGTGGCAATAGGCTTGTATTTTTAAACACATTTAAATACATGCTTCATACAGAAGTGGTGAAATCTCACATGGGACCAAACACTGACGTGGAAGGGCAGCCTGCAGCTGAAAGCGTGTGTGGTGCAGGCTGCTCTGCAACCAGCCTGTAGCATAGCCACGTGTCACACCAAAATGGCAGTGAATGCAGGGATGTGTGCAATTAAGTGCCCAATTTAAGGTGCTCTGAACTGATTTTTCAGCATCCAGATGCTGTTTTTCAGGAACATCCCCTGGAAGATGTTCCTTATTTTGAATGAGAGGTATCTGAAAAAGCTGTTTGCTTTGGGAGATGGGTTCATATGTTGCTATACCAGCCTGGAGCTGAGGGGATGTAAGGGAGCAATGAGTGGTGGCAGCTCTAGGCTTCTCCCATTGAGTGCTGTAACATCAGGGCTGTAGCAAGAAGGAAAGCACTGCTGGGAACGCCAGTGGTGTGGCACAGACCTTGGGAAGCCAACTGGGCAGAGTCCAGCCTGAAAGCCAGCTTGAATTACAGGCAGTAGTGGAACACTGATCTTTATCTGAGCTCTGTGTGGCTTTATCTGTTGCTTTACAGCTTTATTTTTCCAACTTCCAGTTAAAATGTACTGGTTGTGTGTTACGCTGACATGGAACTGGAGACAGCTCTGTCAAAACACCAAGAAAAAAAGCAAAGATAGGGTGATAAGGGAAGAAAATCCTTTGCACTTAGAACCTGTGCACAGGAGCTCCCTATCAATGGCTGTGTTGCTCTCAGGTGAGGTTGGCACTGTGGTCATGGCCTGAACTGCTGTACTCTGTTTCAGTGGGAAAAAGCAATTGATAGCATTCACACCAGCTCAGACTTTACCAGGCCTGTAATTGATTCATTGTTTTGCCAGGGATGCTGCAGGTAGTTTTATACTTGCATTAAAGAAAGTGCTATGATTTTATGGTTTTTTTATCATCCTCTTTGTAGCCTTTGGGGGCCTTATCTGAAACCCATTAAGCCTCTGTGCTGATATAACTGGCTCTGGTCTCGATCTGCAGGAATCCTTAGAGCATTAAGGCTGAGGTTTGTTTGATTTCCATCTCTCTGATCAATAACGGGGCTGCCAGGGCTGTGCGTGGCAGAAGGCAGCTAACAGAGGGAATGTCTGCATGGTAGATGAGGGTGTCGGGGGGATGGGTTTGATGCCAGTGAGCTCTCGGTCTTCTGTATGGGTGAGTTCTGTCCTTCATAAAGTCCCATTGTGGATTTTAAATGGAGTTCATGGAATCATAGAATGGCTCGGGTTGGAAGGAACCTCAGGGATCATCAAGCTCTACCTCTCTGCTGCATGCAGAGCTACCAACCTCCATATCTAATTCTAGACCAGGCTGCCCAGGGCCCCATCCAACCTGGCTTCAAACACCTCCAGGAATGGAGCATCCGCAGCCTCTCTGGGTGGCCTGTTAGGGTTAGAAGTGATGTTAGGCTGATATTTAATTCCTGTTCTTAATCAGTGTCTGTATGCTCTTTATTGGGTCAACAATAGTTTCTTTGCATGGCTATGTAAAACCATAGCAGAGCCCTTTCATTTGGGTGCTGGTTGTTTTACCCTAACCGTGTGTCCATGAAGACCTTTCTCCTTCCAAGAGCCTTCCTGCAGTCAGCGGGGATCTGTGTTGGGAGCTGCAGAGTGATTTAAATCCCTCCGTGATGCTCCAAATGTGGCAAGCATGAAGGCTGGCAGTTCAGGCACTGCTGGGACAGCTCTGTGTCGCTCTCTCCACTGCTCCATTTCTGCGCATAGCTGCAAATCATGGAAAAAGAACGAACCGAAGCAGTGATTCAAAGGAGAAGTTGGGATAAATTTAGCTCAAATATTCTCGGTATGTTTGTGGTCGCTGTGGAAATTACATCATTGCTTGTTTTAATGATCAGAATATCGCTTGGAAAGCTGGCATGGCTACCCAGGAGGAGCTCAGCAGGCAGCCTTTAAAAAGCATTTCTGCCTTTGGAACTGCCCCACCTGCATTTAGTTGGTTTGGGGGTTGTCTGTTGTATTCCTACCTTGGGCAAGGGGTGGTTTGACTGCAGGTTATTGCTGCACACTCTGCAGTGTGATTATCTGCTTCACCCTGCAATCCCATCTAGGGAGTAAGACTCAAAAGGAGTGCTGATAATTGCCAAAGACCAGACCTCCTCCAGTACCAGCCTGCATGTCTTCTGTCTTTCACATCAAAGAGCCTTTGAAAAAGCTTTTATTTTTGCACCAAACAGGAACGTTTTAATTTGTTTTTTAAACACTAATGGACAGGATCCCTTTTCAGACTTCAGATGTAGCTTGCAAAACAAAAAAGCCATCCTTCCTTAGGTTGGCTCGTAATCACAGTCACAGTTCTCCAATGTGTTGCACCTGGGATTTGTCACACAACGACAGAGCAAAAGCTATTAAAGTAATTTGGGCAAGGCTCTCCAATGCCGTGGGTCTGAGTTCCCCATGTGTTGGTGGGAAGGGGATGAAACACCCTTGCCTGGTTTTGCCCTCTCTGCCTCGGAGCAGCCATCTGAAAATGCTGTGAGCTGCAGCAGGTTCGCAGCACTGCCTTCATTTGAGCACAGCATCCTTGGCTGTCCTCCGCTGAAACGAGAGCTGACGTTCCCAGAAGGGAAGACAAGAGGGAAATATTTCCCCTTTCCCCCTCTCTCTGCTAATGCAGGCACTCTGGGGTTGTGCCACTGGCTATGGAAGAGGCTTTTTTTGGTAGCCCCTGTTAAATTTTTGGCAGCGTGTGATCACACAGCCTGACCCGCAACCAGCACTGCTTTGGCCAACAGCAGAGACCCTTTCATCAAGGCTCTCTCTGCTGTTCCAGGCACAGCTGCTAAAGCAATATTCCCTCCTTGATATTTTCTCCTGGAAAACTCTGAGGATCTGCTCTTTCTCACATGGAAGCCAATGGAAATGCTCACAGCAAGTCTAATAGAAGCTGGAGCAGAGCCTCGCTTTCTCACTTCTTATGATGATTCTGTGAACTCGGAACGTTGCCTTAGGACAGGCAAGGCTGAAGGCCCGTGTCTTGCTGTCACCCTCCTCAACCTCATGCAAGACATGTTTTCAATGAGTTGCTCAACTGTTCCTTTTGCTTTTTCTAGAGGGCTGTTCCAAAGCTTCATCTCTCCAACTCTTCATACTTCTAATTGGCAGCTGAAATGTATTCGTACCCTGCACACAAATAACTCTCCTCCTTCCCTGATGTCTCCCTCTGGGTGTATTTATAAACGGTGCTCCCATCTCTATCCAGCCTTCATTTTTCCATCCTCAACCAACCAAGCTCGTTTCATTTGTAATCTTGCAATTAAGCAGACTGTTTCTCTCATTAATCTTCTTCACCTCTTCCAGATTCTCCTAGAACGTGATAAGCTGGAGTGGTGCAAAATACTTTTTACGTCTCTCTTTAACATTGGAGTTTGGAAAGGAAGAGGGGCGTAGCTGGCCTTGCATGCAAAAGCATACATAGGAACAACTCAGGCTGTAGGACTGGAACCCACAGCTGGGGCCAGGAGATGGAAATAGAAACTTTCACTTAGAGTTGAGTCATTTGTGTTTTCGACACGGCGGTCGTCACTTTGTCATGAATGCTTTGAGAGCTGCTCATGTTAGAAGGGACACGTGAAGCTGGTGAGGGCTGGCATCTGTCCTCGGGTGAGAGGGCAAAGCCATGGTCCTCACTGATGAGGGAATGCCTGGTTCCCTTTGGTGAATTGCCATGTTAATGCAGAGTTGCTCATTGCAGGAGGGTTTGCTCCTGCCAGTCATCCCCCAGTGTTTGTTTCATTGTGTTCTTGTTCAGCTCAATTCCGTGCCCTTTGCTTTCTATAGCCTCTTTTCTACGTCAGAGAAACAGAAATAGCCATTTCATCGGAAATTCTTAGGCAAAGCAAATGATTTCCAGAGTCACGGGGATCTGGGAGGCACAGACACAGATGCAGGAACCTGCTCACATCTGGCAGAGCTCTTCCGAGGTGTCTGTTGTTTATAAGTCAGTTCTGGAGCCCTGAAAAAGGCAGCAGCTCAGAGCATTTTTCTGCCTCGAACTTAATTTTTTCCTTTCAGATTTGCATGAAGCAACTGTTTTGTTTTTAAACTTGCATGTTAAGAGTTGTTCTAAATAGATAATTTCCATTGGCTCTGTGATAATTAGTCACTGTACTCTACTGTACCTGAAACTGCCAGCATACCTCTTCCAAATTCCTGTGTGCTTGCTGGAAAACATTTATTGCAGATCAGCACTTAGTGTGCATGGTGTTGGCATGCAAACTGTTTTAAAATAGCCCCAGACTATGCAGGAGTAGTGAAAAAGATCAGTATGGGACTGAACTGCTGCCTTTGAAGCATTTTTGTGCCTTCATTTCTGGTTCTTCGTAGGGTTGTAGGCTTCCTTTGGAATCAGGGAGCATTCTGATAAGCTATGTTGTAGATGCAGGTTATATTTGTGCAGTACACACACCATGTTTTCCACTGGCTTGGCAGGTGGACCTTAATGGCATAAGGCCATTTCTGTAATTAACTTAAATTGGGGAATTTGGGTGAAAACAAACCACATGAAATGGGCAGGAGTGTGTGTAGGGTTCCCTCCTTGTCCTGAGAAGCTGGTGTGTTTTGCTTGCCAAGAGGAGATGTTAGTAATGGTGAGGAGGACACAGCCCACTTCTGCTGTGGTCTCTCCAGTGGGATGCTGGACTTCCCAGGTGAACCAACTTGTTGCCTATCAGGCCCATTCACCATCACTTTCCCTCCTTATCTCCTCACAGGGACATTTGCAAGTGGTTCTGACTGCTTTTAAATCCTGCTGCCTTTATTTTACATCAGAATTGATTGGAATATTCCCGTTTTTTCCAGAATGTGAAAATGAGACAGGGTAGATCACAGGCTTTTTGCTACAGCCCCTCCTCTGCGTGGTTCTGGGCCAGGTGTTGGTTGTGGGGCCATGTGGGCAGGCAAGGGAACTGCAACCTCTGCTGGGCCAGGTCTTGATCCATGACTGTCTCTTAAGAAATGAATGAATGAAACCCTCATAAATAAATAAGTAGGTAAATGCTGTTTTGATGTGTTAGGAAATTAGACGAGGAAGGGTAAAGGTATCTTTGTTTTGTGAAGCATTTTGGCTGACCTGGCTTGATTTAAATATATATATACACACTATATATATATACATACAATATTGTGTTAAATAAACACAGGTTTAATATTTTTTCTTCCTGCTTTGGGATGGGAATAATTTTCACTATCTCAGAAATTTCTATAGGACTGAAAACCTTTTCCAACCCCATCAGATTGGAAAGCACGATGTAGGACTGATCCCTCGCCCTTTGAAATGAACAGAGCTCTCCCATGGGTTCAGTTTGTGGGTTCAGTTTGTGGATCTGGAGTTTTTCAGAGCAATGGGAGAGGTATCAGTGTGATGCGGAGACTCTGGTTCTGCACATCAGACAGGCACCTCACCTCTGCCCCATTCTTTCCTGGCTCAAAAGTCAAAATGGCCAAAGATGAGGCTGGTGGAGGTTAGCTGTGGCCATCTGCTGCTGTTGAAGAATTACTGTCTGAGCTCAGCACGGAAAGGCAGCCTCCTGCCCACCCCCATCCCCAGCTCCTCGCTGAACCGGAGGCTTGGATTTCACCGTAATGGGGCATAGGGATGAAAATAACTGTCAAGGCTAAAATGCGGTGGTTAATTCAGACAAAGCAGCAACCAGGCAGCCGACGGCGTGACGCACAGTGGCCACTGCAAGAGCTGTCAGTGCTGGAGCAGAGGTGGGTGGCTGACAGTCCAAGGAATTAATAGCTTAATTGAGCATCACTGAATGGGAGGCTGTGTTAAAGCCATCGTCTTGATTCGCTTCTGTCTCTGGGAATACCTGCACGAATTATGACAAGGTCAGTAGCAGTTTTAAAGTCTTTCTGTTATTGTAAGTCTGGATTGGAGTAAGGTAGATCTCTTCCCAGTTTTATCCTGTGTTAAGCATCTCATTTATATCTTTGATAAATAAAAATATCACTCGCCCAAAACACCAACGTTATCAAAGGAACTAATGTAGGACTTAGAGCCTGGGAGGGGTTATGTGTCAAAGGCAGGAATGCAGCGATTTGGGACATAAAGTTAATGGTAATCTGTGTGTGTACTGTTGTTCAGTTATGCAGCTGTTTGCTGATTCACAGCATCACTTGCAAGCTCTTACTTCTTTACAGGTGGTGGCATATTGTAAATCTAGAAATGTTAGGTCTTTCTTCCACTTGCTTTAATGACAAGGCCTAAGACAGGAGGTACCTGCATCCACCCCTAGCATTGTCATGATGCCTTTTATTATTTATTAGACCTCATTTTATTTCATTTCTTGCAGCTGGAGCAGCACAGTCTTCTGCATTTTTAAATTGATGCTGCTGTAGTCTTTGAACGGCAATACAGTAATGCTGCTTTCTTATTGATCACCACTGCTTCCATTTTAATATTCTTGATAGAAAACTAGTCTTAGCTTTTGCGAAAGGCTGTTTCTCCAAAGGCAAACTTACTAACTCTTGATTTCAGAGTTAGTTGCTGTAGTGCAGGCTGCTAAGTGATGTGGTCAGTAGGTGAAGGATGTGCTTCTCATTTAAGTTAATCCCCTCATTTTTCCTTTACAAATAGGGCTTGGTTTGCTTACAGTCATTGGTAGAAAGCAAGCAAAGAAGCTGTGAATCTATGGAGAATTTAAATAGATGTGGTGATAAGGGACTGAATAGTAGAGAGTAAACCCCGTAGTCTTATCATCATGGAAATTCAGATGTGTTAAAGAAGTGAGACCAAGTATTCTGCTTTAGTACAAATCAGCTGCATTTATCTGCTTCCCTGATGCAGCCTCAGGAGTTAAGGAGGGTGCAGATTTGGGGCCATAGCTTTAAAGCATCCCACGCCAGCACAGGAGCTCTGCTTTATGGCCGATTCAGCAAGAATTAAAGGAAATCACAGCAGGTGTGCAAGAGCTTCTGGAATCTCTGGTAGCCTTTTATTACAAGAATACCCAAGAGGTGCTGATAAAATATCATAACTTACTATGCCATGTGCGTTGTCAAATGTTAATGTAGCCCCTACTGAGCAAAGTGTGAAGCTGGTTCCTAAACCTGCACAAGTCCAAGAATTAGGAAGAGTTTATTACAGTGCATTCCATGGTCAGTGCAAGCAGAGCCTGTTAGGAAAGCCACAAAGTGTAAAGAGCATGGGGTGTGTAAAGAGCCACAGAGTGTAAAGAGTATGGGGTGTGTAAAGAGCCACAGAGTGTAAAGAGCATGCAGGTCATGGGGTTAAAGGTGTGGGCAGAATTTCTTTGGATTTTAGCCCGGGTTTTTGCTAAACATAACTGATGCTGACAAAATGTTATTCCCAGCCCACATGAGTGCAGTGCTGACGATAGTTCAGTCATGCATCTTTTAGAAATAAAATGGTCTTTAGTCAGTCGAATGTACTTTTCCACTTCTTTTTCCCCCTACTGATGAGTATAAATCAAGCTTATAAATCATGCTGCTTTGTCATCTGTATGTCAGAGATCAATGTAGTATTTCTCAAGTCACCAGAAAGTCCACTATGAAGTCAGTGATTTGGTTCACAAGATGCTTAGCTTTACAGCAAAAGCCTTCTGTGCTTTTTGTGAAGCTCGGAATGGTTGGCCCACCTTCTTTCACTCAGTGTTTGAAAGCTCCAATTAACTTCTACAAAGCCACGTGGGTAGAGCTGTTGGTTGAGGGCAAGATTTCTGTCGCTCATCAGTTTTGCTCTTTGCAAGCTTGGAATTATCTCAATTGCAGGGTATTTTTTCATTGAAGATCTTTCATGCCTCCCTGCCTCAGGTCATCGGTGGGAGGTCGGTTTGCTCTGCATGATACAACCATAGGAGCCTTGATGACAGCTACATAACAAACATCAACGATGAGCAGCACTGTCTTTCTGCCAATAGTACTTAAATATATCAAACAATAGAATTGCTCAGATCACTTAGATTCGATGAAGCTTTTAGTGACATTTACATGCTGGACGTTCCTGTGTATCCTCACTAGTAACTTTGGGTTAGATCAATGAAAAATACTGATTTACCTAAGGCAAGGCTAACATTTCATGTTGGAACCAAAATATACCACCTTGAAGACTTTGCCAGCTAACTATGAGATCACATAACCTCCAAGGAACAGCCATTTGTGCCTGCAGAAGTGCCCAGAAGTTGGCCAAGGGTGATGACCAGCCCACATTCTCCAAGCAGTGATGCTATTAGTAGCTGTTACAACCACACCATCACACTGGAAAGGACTTAAAGAAGTTCTGAAGGGGCCAGAAGCGTAAGAGGAAGCATGATGCATCTGCCAAGTGTTTTCATGAAGCAGCCATTGGGTAAAACAGAAGCGATCTTGGTATTAGGTTTAGCCCACCGAGTTCCTTCTTCCCTCAGTCACGGTAGAAATATCGTCTCATTTCTTCAGCTTCTGCATTATTTCTTTGGTAATACACTCTTATTACTCACAGATTACTTAACGATGGGCATGAACTGTGAAGAGTGAGTGCAGTGGAAATGTGCCTGCATGCTTGGGATTGGTTCCAGGTGTGGCTCTTGAGTGATAGTCTCCAAAGTCAGGGTTAAGGCCAAAAGGAAACGGAACCAGTCCCTCCTTTCAGCATTTATCTTTAGGAACTAGCTTCAAGTTGTTGAGCTCTATCAGCCCTGCTCTGCAGCACTTCCTGCTCAGCTCTCCAGCTGTTTTGGATCTCTGATGTGAGGCATTCTTTCCTCCAAGGGGAATTCCAGTTCTTCTCTCCAGGCTCAGGATTTCATCACAGGCTGTTGAGTGCACTGAGGCGGTGTCTCAAAGTCACTGCAGTGTTTGCTTGCATCTTTACTTTACTTAGACCAGTTCTGAATTGTTGGGTTGGAGAACACTTAGGCTTTCAAGTTCTCTATTTTTATCACCTTTGAACGGTTGCCTGCATGGGAACCATTTACGTTTCCTACTTTGTTGTCTTTTGAAAAAGAGAATTAAAACATAACCAAAATGCTTAGAGGTCCATTGCAGGTCTGCTCCGTGGAGCAAACACCGGATGATTTATTTTCCCATGTACTCCCTTAAACTACAGAATAATGAGGCATCGAAGTCGCTGCACCCATTGCATGAACTCCAAGCTGCTGTTTATTGTGCTGTTATTTAACATTGCATCCATCTTCCTGCTCTCTGTCCTTCACACGTCCTGCATCATCAGAGCAAGGTTATTGATGTGGGCACATCTTAATGGCATGAATCTCTGGAGCTGTCTCCGATGTCTGGGTGATCTGAGCTCCGTTTCAATAATTGATGAGAGCTGTTAGTCAGAATGTATTGGTGATTTCAGACTGCATTATTCAAAGGTATTTACTGACAGTTATGTGTTGGTCCAAATTTACTTCTTTTTCCAGACTGCATTAAACTAGCCCCTGCGCGAGCACCCATTAACTCATGGAAATCTGTGGGCTTTTGAAGGTCTTGGCTTAACCAATTGTAAATAAGCAATAATATTTTAATAGGGGAAAAATAGGAATATGAAATGTCTTTTTTCAAGTGAAAATGGATTCAGTTCTCTGTCCTGCATGTATCTATTTGTGCTTCTCAGTGCAGTCAGGTTGACATCTCCTCTCCAGGCTCACAGGCCCCTGTGCTGGGTACTGGGAGGATCCATGGGGAAAGGAGCATCACAACCCAGAAGGATTTGCAGCCTCCGCATGTGAGTGAGAACAGGGAGATCCGGGCCCAGGAGATCAGTGCCAGAATCAGGAATGGAGCTGAGCATCTTGCTATTACCTTGGTGGCTTTCCTGCTGAAGTGTGCAGCTCTCCCCTTCCTCCTAGTTGGAGTGGGGGACAACGTTTTCATGGCTGGCTCTGTTAGCCACTGCAAGCATCTCCTCTAATGGTTTGAAGCTTTTAATCTTTGACTTGTAAGAACTGTTCTGGCTCCTAGCAGCATTAAAAAAAAGAACAAGTCTAGCCTAAGAGACTCACTAAGACTGACCAAGGTAGCACCGGGCATCCTGTGTAATGTTTTGCTCTGTCTTCCCAGAGTAAGATTTCTTTCGGTGTCTTTCCTTTTACTGTAGCTGTATAAATCTCTAGAGGGAAGTGCTGGAGGGGTACAGTAGGGATCTATTTTGTAAGCTCTTCCCTTCTCCTGTTCCTGTAGCAGAGGGCTGAATGTGTGGGCTGCAGTGGAGCATCCGTGCCTGCGTGAGCTCACACACCTTCCTTTGGAAATCACCTCTGGGAGCAGCTGGGGAACTTGCCATCCCTTTCAGTTTCATGTCCCTTCTGGAAAGTACTGTGGCATACAATCACTTTCCTATACCAGACAACTTCGTGTCAACTTTTTTTCTCCTCTGTTTAAAAAATCATGTGTGGTAAATATTCCACTGAGAATAACTTACCACTTTTTGCATTGCCAGAATGCATTGGTGTTGCAGCTGTGCATGAGTAGTGCCCAGGGATTTCTTCATGATGCTTCTCTTCTATTTTTGCTATAGGAACTGTGGCCATGGGTGGCAAACAGTCCACAGTCGGCGAAGTCTCCATAAATCAGACACCTGTGACAGAGAGCATTCAGGCTGCTTACAAAGCTGGAGACGCCGCTAAAGCCCAAGAGCTGATTAAGTTGTCATGTGAGGAGGCTGCACTGCAGGTGGAAAAGGTAGGGTGGGCTCACTGCTCTTTCTCAAACCTTTTTGGCCGTGAAAGCACTGATCAGAAAGATGAGACGAACCTCAGGGGAGAGCATATGTAGCAACAGAATCAAGGACTGGAACCGCAGGGGAGAAATCCTATCCACATTGAAACGAATGGTAGAGCTGAGGTCAGTATTGCACACCACACTGTTAGTTTGTTGGGTATGTGTGGGTGTGTTGGCTTTGTCAGGTGCAGAGAGTCCTGGGCTTTTCTGCCTGCTCTCCAAATGCACAGCAGCTCTGATTCAGAGGCTGTGTTACCGCCTGAAAACAGCACTGACCTCCAGCTAATGTGCCCTGCTTTTCAGGTGCATGACTTGATCTCTAAGGGATGTACAGCACCTTGTGTTGTCAGGATGCTGGTAGACAGCAGGCAGAGCCCTTGCAAACATTGCAAGCTGCTTAAGCATGCAACCCAGTCCTACATGCAGTAAGCACACAAAGTGCCTTCAGTGCTTTTGCACTGAAATCATTCAGGAAACAAAAAACAAGCAAAACCAGCAAATTAATCTAATTACTTAATGCAGCAGTAACAATTATAGTGACTACTATTGTTTACAATGTTCTCAGTTAACCGTAGTGACATGTACACAATTGCATGAGCACAAATAAATACAGAGCTCTAGAATTGCTGTCTTTCTCTGCTTGCTCCCTTCACAGAGATGCAAAGAAAAAACAGAGTTTGTTTTGCTGTCTTTTCTTTACCAGTGTCAGCTTTTAGGTATTGCAGCAGCCTATGGAGATCTGCAGGCAGTGAGGTATTTACTGAAGGAAGCATTAGTGGTGTTACCAACTGAACCTAATGATGACAACGCAGCTGTGGTGGCCACCTATTTTGGACATAAGGATGTTGTGAAAGAACTGCTGGATTCCCTGCGTGGTGAGAATACTGGATTAACTCTCCCTTTCACTCGGTGTCTGTTTGCTATGGCTTTGAGCAGACATTTGTTTTTATCCCATCCCTTGAAAGATGAGGGAACTCAGTTGTGGGATGCAGTCGTGGAGGGATCTAATATCTGCTGTGTTTTAAGAGTACTTTATCCATGGGAGAAAGACATATGAATAAAAACATTCCATGTTTGCAAAGATGCCATTTAGGCAGTTCATTCCCATTAGCTCTTACAGCTGGATGATGCCCCAGAACACAGAGAAATTATGGGATGTTCAGTAAACAGCACTGTCCCCCTCTGCTGATCCTGCAGGCATAGCAGTGCTGGGAGTGGATGCAGCATGGCTTCCTGGTGGGTAACAGCACGTCCTGTGCTCTCCTCTTGGCATCCTGATACAACATTCAGGGGGGTTCCTTATTTTGAGCTGCCTTTGTGTTTCATTTGCATTTTATCTTTAAAATGATTTTGCGACAGAGCAAAGCAATTTGTAGATGCAGACAGAATTTCTGAAATCAGGTGCAGGGATGAAAAAGGGCATTGCTGTGAGCCTGGCCCAGGAGCTGTGTTTGGGTCACCCATTGCTCTCATCACTGCAGGCTTTGCAGCTGCTTCACACAGGGACCCCCAGTGGAAGGGCTGTTTGTAGGGCCTCTACAACGCCTGCAACTTCCAGAAGGTGTTATGCAAGACTGAAGTGTTGGGACGGGCTGCTCAGGGAGGTGGTGGAGTCACCAACCTTGGAGCGTCAGGCCTTTTCACAGCTGCTATTTGTGGATGAGTCTGGCACGTTACAAGCCAGTGGCATCGACTGAGTCAATGCCTTATCTTCTTGGTAGGTCCCAATACTTGCCAGCAGCTCCTGAACTGGATGCTGGCCATTGCCTGCCAGCAGGGACATTTGGACATAGTGAAACTCCTAATTCGTGCATACAATGCTGACCCCGAGAGCTGTGCAGTCAGGAGGAATGAGTTTCCAGTTCTTATACGGTTGCCTCTGTATGCTGCTATAAAGGCAGGTATGTATTTGCATGCTGCAAAGCTTTATCCCTCTTCTGCAGAGTCTTTCAAGGAATAGTCTGAGTTGTTCCAACCTGGGAACACTATTAGTGTGGGCTGGCTCGGCTGGGATTGTTCTGGATTTCCAGCAAGATGAATTAAAACAGAATTGGCTCTGAGCTGTTAGACTTAGCCAAACTGAAGTCAGGGCCTTTCTTAGTGAGATTACTGCAAATGCTGAGAGACTGAACTTTCCTCATTAATTTTAAACTCCTGGGGAAAGGACCCTTCAAAAGCAGAAAACTTGCGAGCAAAAGCATTTCTGATATGGATATGGTGGCACAAGGGCTTGATTTTAGGCTGAATAATTTATACTTCAAAGCATAACTGTGTGTGTAATTTAACAAGACTGAGGAAGGGGGGAGTGGGGAAGAGGAGTAAAGAAATGGAGCTTGGGCCGATGTTTATATAGAGTGCCTTTGGTGTCTCAGTTGGACTAAACTGAGTCTTATCAGTGGAGGAAATAGCCTATCTACTCAGTTCCCTTTTTGCACACCCCCGTGGGTTTTTCAGAAGTGGTTATTTCCCAGGATTTCTATTCAGCTCCGTGTTGATTTGCTTGCTTGAGAAGCAGAGAGCAGACAGTCTGCCTTTTCTCCAAAGGGAATGAAGATGTGGCCGTGTTCTTACTGCGGAATGGGGCTTTCTTTTGTTCCTACATCCTGATGGACAGCCCTGAATCCAGCAAGCACCTTCTGAGGAAGTACTTCATTGAGACCAGCCCGCTACCAGGTAGTGCTCCAGCAAAAACAGTAAGTAGCCATTTATCCATCTGAAGAGATGCTCTTTCAAAGGAGCACCGTGCTAATAATTGATGTTTGTGCACCACGTGGCTGGTGGTGGTTCTTCTCAGCTGTGAGACTTGTGGTTTGCCACCCATTTAGAGCACAAGCTGTGAAGGTGGCTGTCGTGTCAGTGATGGATTGGAAGGTGCAAACCATTAGGCCACACCAAGATGCTGTGTGGCACCTTGCACTTGGCTGCTTTAGCACTGACGTGTGAACCAGGCTTCTGCTGTGAAAAGAAATCATTGACTTTTGCTCCAAGTCTTACAGAGAAATAAGCACTGCTGTGGGGTTCTCTGTGGTTAAATCATTCACTAGACTTCTGTGGTGCATCCTGGTTACGAGTTCTGTGCTGCCAGGAGTGTTAGTATGGCTGTGTTAGCTGAGCACATCAATCCTTCTCTTGCCCTGGGTCTCTTAGCTCAGATATAGCACATACAGACAGGCTCGTGTGACTTTGGCTTAGCTGGAGCATAGGTAGAGCAAGCTCACATCTGTTATCTATGTATTCCTCCCATCTACAAATCTTCATCAGTAAAAGATAACTGGTAGCCTTTACTATCACTCACTGAGGGCACCTCAGCTTTCTGGAGCAGCATTGTGAGCGTCGTGTTTGATCAGGTCACGTTTGTGATGGGAAAAGAAATCAAAGCCATTTTAGGTTGGCAAGATCTTTGGGCAGCTTAGTCACTGATAGCATTTGGACTGTTTGGGGAACAAATTTGCATCTGTTTCTTCCACTACAAAAGGTGGAAATTTTAAATTCCTTGCATCATAGCTGTTGGAAGGATTACTGTATAGTAATGGTGCAGTGAGATCTATGGACGAGTGGCACTGTTTTCATGCAGGACATTACTACATTGCGTGACTATTCTGTATCTTTGGAGAATAAGGCCGTATTCTTCATTCTCTTCATCTTGTATTATTCAAGTCTTTTTCATTCAGAACTGGGAAATGTCTCACTGCACATGCTGTTACTGCTTTGTAGGTCTGTGTGTAGCATTTTGTTTGTACCAGTAGCCCACCATGTAGTTATCTTTTTCCTCTTCAGTGTATAGATGAGCTGCAGTTGAATAGGAGCATTAGAGCTCCGAGTTAAGGGAAATTTTGGGACTGAGGTTCTGACTGCATCAATCCCACTGCCATTTGAGTATCTGCTTGCTCAGCTAGTGGGGTTGTGGGGTGTTGATTCTGCTTTGGTGTCAAGTAAAACTAAGCAAAGAGATCCTTGTAGCATTCCAAGCTTTTCTGTTCTCTCTTTCCCTGCCAACACTGTCTTGCTGGATTCCAGACAGCACTGCAAATGGTAAGGACTACAGTCCACATATGTGACCTTGACTTAAGTTGGGTTCAGTCATGAGATTTAGAGCCCTTCCGATGTCATTCTAAGTTTTAATGACAGATAGACAAAAGGAAGCTAAATCCAAGATGTTTTTGGACAGGAGTTGATCAAACTGCATGCCTGCTTAGAAGGAAAACAGAATCCTACTAACGAGATAATTCAGCTTGAATAAACTTCGGAATAAACGTTTGAATCATAAGGGAGCGATCTGTTTTCCATGTGAACTTGCTGGCAATATTTAACTTTGCTGCTGTAAAAAATGACTCAGCCTTGCTCTTGTCACACCCTGAGCAAAGAAGTCTTAAAGCATCAGCTAATTGCTAGAAGATCTTGGTTTGAAAAAAGAAAATAAAAGGAAAAAATAAAAAAACATTAAAGAAACAGGCACTCAGCAGCTTGACCTGGATTCTTCTAGAGGCTGCTTATTTGCAACATGTTGCAGATTCAGGCTTTTCCCTTTGGTCCAAATTCAGGAAGATTTGATTTGACCCAGTTTGCCTGCAGAGCTCAGCTCTGTGGGAAGTGACGGTCACATCCCTCTATGACTTTTTTCAAGTCAGACTTTAGTGGCAGTTGCAAACTGATAGAGCTCATCAATGTCAGCTTTCCAAGCGAGTGCTGCGATGTGTTCTGCAGTGGGAGGAAGCAAAAGGATCACTCAGAGGCAGCGGTGTGCCTGGCAGCCAGTTGGACGGCAGCAGCCTCCTCTAGGACAGGGCAGGCTGAGCATTGGGCTTGAAAGGACTCATCCTATCTGTGCTATCTCTGAGGGAAAACACTGCACGGTTGACCTCCAGTTGGTTTTGCAGCAGTGCACGCTACCAACTATGCATAAAATGTGGTTGGAGAGCCTTCCAGGCTGCTCTCATGCTTTGTATGTTGCTGTCCTTCCTGAGGCGAGAGAACATTTCGTTTTTCTACTATTTACTTATTTATTTATTTTCCCCTGTTGTATTTTTAACCCCATAACAACCCACTGTCTTTCTAAACACACTGGAACAGGTTTTGCCCAAGGAGGCTGTGGATGCCCCATCCCTGCAGGCATTCAAGGCCAGGCTGGATGTGGCTCTGGGCAGCCTGGTCTGGTGGTTGGCAACCTGCACATAGCAGGAGGTTGGATTGAGATGATCACTGTGGTCCTTTTCAACCCAGGCCATTCTATGATTCTATCGTTCTACTATTCTAAATAGGAGAAGTGCTCCATTTTTACAGGAACAGGTAGCAAATGCTGAAAATTCCCCCTGCTCCATGCAGATTCCAGACTTTGATATGTGTGTTGTAAGCATGAGGATATTTAACTTTCCAGTGTGTGCAATGGTCGATTTTCTTTGCTTTTCCATTACGGGCTGGAAAAGAGCTTAAACTGCTGCATTTACCCAAGGGAGTGTTTTGCCAGGATTTTTGGCATAGAAGCATTGTGTGTGTATGTGTGTGTGTGTGTGTGTGTGTGAGCCTCTGATTTCTTGATCCACTGCCTGACTAATCTCAGTTACCGTCAATAAAGAAATCTGTAGCAGTTCCACTCGGGGTTCACAACAGCGTTATTGATGGAGGAATTAGATCACCACCCTCTGGATATCCTGCCTACAGCAAGAGAGAGGTTCTGGTGGTGCGCATGATGTCAGCTGGGAGAAATGCACAACAGCCTTTTTTAATCACCTTACCAAACAGCCTCAAATTGAAGTAAGCTTTTTGGTTTTTTGTATTTCATTGTTTGCCCAAAAGCAGTGGGGTTTCTTGCTTCTGCACAATTTCCCATCCCTTGCATCCCCTGACATAACTGCAGTAGAAGATTTCCATTCAGTTTGCGAGACTCAAATTGAGAAGTTATTACCTTGGCAGGAGAGAGGAGTCTACAGAGGTTGTTCTGGTCCTGCTGAATATGCTCAAGAGCCAAACAGTGTCTCTGTCTGCTTTGGGCACGGAGCCCACCAGCCAAACCACAGAGGGCTGAGCTGATTCTGTCGGTTCAGCATTGCAGCCCTTTGGCATCTGGAATCTAGTGGCGATGGTTGAGTTGTGGTGGAAATCCCCTCTCTTCATGGCATTGCCTTATGGCATTATCTTTCACATAATTACATTTTCACCCCAGTGAGTGCAGAGCCAGATGGATCCGTAATATTCCTTCCCTGACATCAGGATTTAGACACCATCGTTTGGTGTTCTGTCCCTAAGTAAGATGAAAGAGCTTGGCTGGTGCTCTGGTTTGCAGAGAAACATGGACACCAACCCCACGGCGTGCTGAATTTCATGATCTTGTCTGTGGTTTTAGGAGATGCTGTGTGAATTCTGCAGTTATCTTTCTATCACATTAGATGCCCTGAAGCCAGGACTGCATTTTTGAAGTAAATGATACGTGTAATCGAAATGCAAAGTAGAGATCAGTATCAGAGAAGCAGCCTCCTGGTCCTGTTTGCACCCGCTGAAAGCAAGCTGTGTATCTTCGTATTACTGCATTGGTTGGTCTGCTCAAGGACAAGTTCTTTTTTTGTGCTAAAATAAGAACGTGGGCCTGCATAGGGAGCATCCTCTTGAAATGGGGCAGGAACTGAGAGGAGGGATAAACACAAAGAGTTCTCTTTAAAAAAGAAATAAAGAATTCTTTATTGTAGCTCTGTTGGGAGCAGTTTGAGCAGAAGGGAGAAACGTGGCAGTTGGGGTTGGCAATTCATGGGAATGTTCTTCCAGACTCTTGGCTGTAATTCTGCATCTTCTTGCTTTTTCATGTATAGGTGAATAGGTGAATAGTTCAAGGGCATGGATGCTCTGGTTGTGCCCTGCTGGTGATCACAGAACGTAAGTGATGGTTCTGATAGAGAGGGTGAGATGAATTCACCTTCCTTCAGCCCTAAGTGTTGCCAGCAGTTAAAACTCAGTTCCAAACCCTGTGCGTCTTGACCATGGTGTAGGGAAATGGGAAGTCCCTTACTTGCTAGCAGTTGTTTTCAAGACCACAGAGATGTCTGGAACCGCTGCCTAAAAGCTTGGATTTTCCCGTACTCACTGTGGTTTATCCCGCCTCCATCTTGGCTGGATCTCAGAGTAGCTTTTGACAAAAACAGTCTGCATTCCTGGAAGGAGCAGAGCAGGATGGAGTATGCTCTGCCAGCCGAGGTCAGTTGTTAAAAGTGGTGAATTCTCCATTAAAGCATCTCTCACATCCCTTGGAAAACGCTTGTATTCTGCTTTCAGTACCTGGATCTTTTGCACCTTCCTTCTAGCTGGAGTAAGTCTGTTCCCGGTGGCCTCAGCTGGGAGCTCAACCAGCTGAAAATTCTCTATAGTAAAAATGAGAAGTACTACAGGTGCTCTCAGCATGTTCCCAGGTGGCTGGACAGGCACCACTTGAGGACTCTACAGTGTAGAACTGCTTTCTGCATTACCTGGATTAAGGGGCTGGCTGCTGTTTTCAATTCTCGGGGTAATTCAGAGCACAAGGAAAAATGAGTCAACTATCTCAGCACAAATGTGCTCTTTCCAGTAAGGTTTCCTCGTGCCAGAAAAATATTGCAGTCTGTTAGCACCTGCCCTGCATCCTGGCATCCCTCCTGAAGCATGGGGTAGCTAGAAATGGCTCTCTTTGCAGCATAAATCACACGTGATTGCTGTCCAGGGGTGTAAACTTGCCCACCTCTGGGCTTTTACAGCTGAGAGAAAATGGCGTACAAAATTTTAAGCAAGGTTTTGTAAGCAGGAAGCTGTTCAGCATACAGGCATGGAAAATCTAACAGCAGAGCGGGATTTGTTGGGTGTTGATGTAAGAGATTCACACAGTAACTCTGCCGGAGTCGATTTCTCATAGTAGCTGGCTTGGTCTGTTTGATATGGATATGCCCTACAGCACAATGGTGAATGTAGCTTTAGATAAACAGCTTATTCTCTCCCTTGTTTCCCCAGTGACACCATGGGCACAGTATTCTCATTCATATCTGTTGGGCCATCCTGAGGTTTCACTGTGAACCTTTGAGAAGCATCATGTCTTAGTAATGCAGTAATACAATTATTTTTGATTTCTAAAAGGTACAACTTTTTACCTTTCATTCCATCTTCCTAGATATTAAACCGTGCAGCCTCCATTACCTGGAGTTCTGAGTAACAAGAAAGCATCTGCAGTACACCTTTCTTTCCCTTTTCCAAATGTATTCCTTTTCATTTTAAACTTAGGGTTAAAAAGAGCTTATGAGTTAAATACTGGAAACTGAAAGCAAATTAAACTTGCTGTCAGGTCCTTGCTGCCTCCTGGTGGTGAATTAACAATTGCTTCATCAAGGCTTCCTTATTGGAGAGAGATGCCGAAAACACCGAGTTTACAAAACCATTTTGGGAACAAGAGTGTGAAAGTGAGTAGTTTGAAGTGTAGATCTTACTGGGAGACAGTGGGAAGGTTTTGTAAATGAAGGCTTGGTTTGTTTCCTGACATTCATGACTGTTACGTGTTCACGTTTTCTCCTGCCTTGAGCTGGAGGCTGAAGTACGTAGCTTTGCCTTTCACAACTACTTCTGTTTTTTATTTCCATAAGGGGATAAAACAGCTTCCTCAACTGTCAAAAGCAGCAGAACATTACCCAGAAAGGAGGCAACTGCCTAAATCATACCTCTTAGAATAGAACCTTGCTAAATAACATCCAACAAGCTTCTGCTGTTGAGAAGTGTCTCACAATGGGATGTTTGCCTATCCCAGATGCTCCTTTGCAAAGCCTTATCCTGCCCCAGTTGTTCTGGTCTGCTGTTGCTGGAAGTTTACAATGAGGAAGCAGAGCCCAGGGGTCTGTCTGTGGTTCCAAGCCATGGCAGCCCTCCTTTGTGGAGCACACCAGAGGCAGTGTATGGGCCAGGTCTCTGCATGTGCTTGATCGTGGTCTTTGCAGCGAAGTCATTGAGTGACCGTGTAGCACAGGCTGCTGATATCCAGGCGTGACTTCATCTCTGAGTCAGTTTAATTCCTAGAAGCAGATTGGAAAGTGAGCAAAATGTTTACAGCCTGTTGTGTGATCTGCCAGATTCCCAGTGGTGTAACAGACCGAGAGCAAGCAAGATGTTACTAACGTGTTTTTTCTCTTTTCTTGACATACGCAGGCTTTGTGTGTGAACTGGTCAAACCTCAAACTGCCCTGGGTGGATCTGGACTGGCTGATTGATATCTCCTGTCAGATAACAGAGCTCGATCTGTCTGCCAACTGCCTCGTCTCCCTTCCATCCGTGATCCCATGGGGCCTAATGAACCTGAGGAAGCTCAGCCTGGCTGACAATCAGCTGGCAGAGTTACCCAGCGTACAGTCATCGGATGAGATTATATGTACAAGGTGTGTGCTGGATGCCCACAGCAAACCGAGCCCTTACAGAGAGCAGGTGCAAGGTTGCTGCTGGTGTGAAAACTTGCAGCTATGAAAACCATACACAGGAGTTTCTTGGTTGCTTTTCTGCCTGTTGTAAAGTTGAACTTAAAATTTGCCCTTTTCCATTCTCAGCATTACCCTGTTAGTTGTCAGGCCAATTGTAGGGAATTTCAGACCTTAATCCTCACTGTCTCACGCTGCTTCTTGTTGCTGCCCAGTTTTGGTGAGCACTGTTCCTCTGAGAGAAGAGTCTTAGCCCTGGGCTGACCCAGATGGATATTTGATGTCTTACTTCAGTTATCCAAACTGCTGTTGTTTCCCTGACAGGGTTAATGTTCTAAATAGAGCTTTTTTGCTTTGCTGTGTGAGAATGCATTCCAGCTACTTTCCTCCAGACCCAAAGTTGTCCTGATAAAATAGATGTCTATGGCAACAGGAGTCTTGCTAGCATTTTACTGATGCCTGACCGAGTGTCTTCTGTAATCACAGGTTACTTGAGGTCGATGTATCCAGCAACAAACTTTCTACTCTCCCTTCTGGATTCCTACATCTTAAAAACCTTAAAAAACTCAACGCTGCCAAAAACTATATGGAGAAGTTATTTGACGAGGAAAACAGTACGTACGGTCCCTTGTTGCACTTACGTTTGAAGGCCTGATTTGGGAAGGAGAACCCCAAACTGTTACTATTACAACTAAAAGCCAGTATTGACAACAGATGCTTAATGTCTCCCAAGTCTTTGTCCAAAGTAGACGAGAAGGCCTGTTTATTTTTAGTCACTCCCAATATCTATTGGCTCTTATCTAGCAAATATTCAGCATCTCGCTGGGTCAGACTGCTGTCACGCTTACACAAAGTCTGCAACGCTTTGTGTTTTCTAGCAACTAATTGGATTGGCTTAAGGAAGCTGCAGGAGTTTGACGTCTCTGACAACAGGTTGGTGGAAGTTCCAACGGTTTTTCTATACTGCTTCAAGTCCCTAAACATACTGAATGTTTCCCGAAATCAGCTGAAAGTGTTTCCAGATCCCTGGGCCTGCCCCTTGGTAAGTCACGCTGCTCTGTCAGAGCCACAGGCTGTAAAAGCTGTTGAAACGGTGCAAAAATGATATACGTTGTGATGCTTAGGAAGCTGTCGGATGTTTTAGGCTAAAAGGGGTGTCCTCTTTCTGTAGGAGTGCCCTTGCGGGATTTGCTTTACGAGTTTCAGGGCAGGACTTTCTGAGGTTCTGCCTCTTCCTGTAAATGTTGATGGCATTGCTGGAAATCTTCTAGTAAAATGTCTTAGATTCATTGTCTTGGTAGCTCATTTGAGCGGAAGTGTTTTTAGGTTTGTTCTGATTGAACGATCAGCCTTCGTCCAAAGTTAACTTTGCCCAAACTGAAGTCTACGTCTGCGCATCGCTGATGCTTTGATCCTTATTATTATGGGAAAACGTAATGACAAGACCCTGTTAATGGCAGAACAGCATGCTTTAGCCAAGAGTTTATAATGGAAAAGCCAAAGGGTGCTACTTTCAAAACAGCTTTTGAAATAATTTCTTGCCCAGCAAAGAATCTGATCATCAGTTATGTGAGTGCATCTCCTAAGCAAGCAATATGCGCCTACATGCACAGTAATTTATTTAGATCAAAATACCTGAAGAAGTCATCTGGAATTAATGTGTAATTGCCAGCTGACCAGCTTCTTTTATTTTTCTTTGAAGAGATAATTACTATTGCTTGGGTGTTTTTCTTTCTTTTCTGCTTTCCAGAAATGTTGCAAAGCATCCAGAAACTCGCTGGAATCCCTACCTGACACATTCACTGTGTTCTGGAAAAATCACCTCCGAGAAGTGGATTTTTCAGAGAATTCACTGAAAGAAGTTCCACCGGGGCTCTTTCAGCTTGAAGTGAGTATTGTTTCTTGAGTATTGTTATAATGCCCTTGGCCAAGCTGGTTGGCGTCCCTTGCCTTTGGTCTTGTGCAAATAAAGCAATTCTTTGCATCAGAGCTCACTGGGACCCTTCAGAATTCTTCAGAATTTGTGGCTTTGCAGAGTTTTAAGTTGAAACAAAGCAGAACTTGGGGGTTTCCCTCCAAGGTTCCCTCCTAGCTTGTGGATCTCAAGGTCACGTAGACAGGAATGAGTTATTATATGTGCAGAAGTTTGGCAGCTCTTGCACTGCTGGCCTCTGTGGGAGTGATGCAGAAGTGATGGTTTGTACCCATGTCCAATTTGGACCTTGGCAGTCTGCTGCAAAGGTAGCTCTTGATCTTGCCCAGAAGAGTGCTGAGGATCATCTGCTCCCTCAGTTGTTTTTAATGATCCTGGCAGATTTGTGCTTGCTTTCTGGTAACCATTTGTTTTCCATTGGTGTTTCTTCTGGAATTGAATGAATCTTATGGGCTGTTGTCTCCAAAACTTTTCTTTATGCATTAAAATAAGTCCAGTAACTGGGAACTTAGTTCCAAGCCTAGTTAGCTTCTTTCCCTGGCTGGAATTGGTAAGATGCTGGTCATCTTTTCCATGTCATGTCATGAGCTGGCTGAGGAATCATATTCTGGATGCTGTAGTTCCTTGTCTCTGATACCAGAGGCCTCTTTGCGTGCCGTGGCAGCAGGTTGGAAGGAAGCTCACTTCTAGAAGCACTCGTTCCCTTCTTGAAAGGCAGCAAAAATGAAGAAGTTAGAGATGAGAGAGAAGAGGCAATTGCAAAACAAGGACTGGCAATCTCCAGAGTTACAGTCATGAAGAGTCGCAGCTAGTTAGAAGTAACTATCTTCCCCCTATGAAGAATCACATAAGTATTGCATGGGGTCTCTCCAGGCTTTTGGCTCTCGTGGGGAGCAACCTTTGTCACTGATGATAAAGCACTGGCTGTCAAGACCCGAGGGGCAGGGAGGGTTACAAGTTCACCAGCCCGTTCTTCTGGCGCTTCCCTCGGCATATTTGCAGTTTTTTGTTGCACTTTGCTTTCCCCGGGTCCCAGCAGGGCCCGGTGCTGCCCCTCTCGTGTCACTAGAGGGAGCACGTTGCATGGCAGATGGCCCCGCAGGGCTGCTGGGTGTCCATCTTTATGTCACACGGATACCTCCTCCTTTTCCAGCTGAGGAAAAGGGATGGCCAAGAAGCCGGCTTCGTGGGACGCTGTTAATCTTCCTTAATGAAGAAGGTCGTAAACCTTTTATATCGTGCGGAGCATATGAAACATTGAACACACTTGAAGCCTAAGGATCTGCTAGTAAAACAGGATTTCCATCGGGTATAATCCATTAATACTGCTGTAGTTAGGGCACGAGATAATTTAGTCTGCTTATCTCCGTTTTCATGGGAGCCCTGGTAGCATAGACCTGGTAGGAAATTCTGCATAGATATATACTAACAAAGCAGTTACAAACTTTCCTTGTGTGAAATAGTTGGCATTTTTCATCTTGTACAACAGATCTAAGCCCGTTCAGACATGAGCTTGCACACATATGTCCTTACATGGCCTGCTGTGTATATAGATCACACTGTTCTTTTTCGTTGGGAAAGATTTCCTTACTATGTTCCTACTCTCCTGAACAGCTTGTTTCCAATTGAATCTGTCAGTGGGAAAAGGCGTACATCGTGTTTCGGTTCTTGTGTGCTTGGGATACTTTTTGTCTTCTAACTACAAGCTGTTTTTGTAGGCTTTGGTGTCCCTGAAGTTGCTGGGAAATCACTTAACTACGTTACCTTCGCAAGATAAGTGGAATTGCAAGCAGCTGAAATCACTGGATCTTTCAAAAAACCAGCTTGGGAAGTGAGTGTTGGTTGCTTTAAAAATACCTAAGAAAACAAAAGCTGAAGAAATAACAGCAAAGCCGAACCTTCTTGTAATGCAGAGGGTGTCAGTAGTGAATTAATTACCTGCATAGAAGGCATTGATATCTGCATACCACGTCTCTAAGTACATTGTGTGTCTGTGACAGTGATGAATTATCCCTTACTGCTTCTTTGGGCACTTAGCATGCTATATCATTTATTAAATGGAGAGATTACTGATAATGGCAGTTTAATTTCAGAGCATGCAAAGATTTCTTTAACCCTGTGTGTGGTTCATCACTGCAAATTCCAATTGGTGGGGAGAGTATCTTAACCATGAACCATCTGGCTGGACTGTAGCATGCAGTTAGTGTGGGAGTTGTTTTGGAAAAGATGAAAAACCTTTGTTTTTTACATGGAAGTGTAACCAGCTGCAAGTTTATAGAGAGTAGTGACGCTAATAAGGTCATCCAATATAAAGGTGATATTCTTCTATTTAGCAATTACAGCGGGGATGTTTAGCATGGAGACTTAAGAGTCCTCAGTCTTCACCAGAACTGCACTTAACTGTGTCATACTTTATCCTTCTCATATGGGAGACTGCCCAGCAAGTTTTGTGGAGTCCTTATGAGTCGCTGTGCCCACTGCTAAAAGGACATTATCATTTTGGGAGTGTCTCTGTGTCTTTCCAGAGTCACACTGTTGGGTCGTCTTGTCAGCGACTCTCAGCTGAGAGCAGGGAATGGCAGCAGGTCAGTTCTCTCTAAGGCTGCTCCTGAAGCTTGTTCAGTTTGCTGTTTGACAGGCTACTTAACCTTGACACCCATAAAGCTGCAGGTCAAGTGCTCTCACCCTAGGAGCTGAAAGCACTGCCTTGCAGAGCTCTGTTCGTTTTGCTGGAAGAAAACCATAGAGCTTGGACAAGTGTTGGTGGAGTCCAGCTCTGTGATTACACAGTGGGTTTTAGTCCTATCAAAACCAGACAGGAACCTGTAAGAGCTGAACTGGGCATGTAAGAGCTGAACTGGGCATCCCACAGCCTCAGGTGGAGTCCAGCTCTGCTCTCACCTCTCCTGGGCACGGAGCTTCGGCACAGTTCCCACCTGCCACATCCAAGCTCAGTTTTCCACACACTGCCATTCTGTTTTGTTTGCAGGAATGATGAGGGATATAAAACAAAGCGGATTCCCTTTTTCACCACGAGGAACAGGGTGCGTGGAGGCCCAGAGGCAGGTAAGGGGCATGGCAGAGCAAATGTTGAGCTTGGGCTGAGGGGGACTGTGATGCAGCAGGAAGCTGTGGGGTTTTGCTGAGGGAAATGTGTGTAAATTCAGATGCAGCTTTAAGTGCGATGGCATTTAAAGAAAGAGGAAATGTTTGGATAAAATGTTCCTAAAGTTGTGCAGCTGGTTGGTACCGACAGCAATGATAGATGAAAAGAATAGGTGGAACCTGTTCCTTCCGTGGAGCTTTTATTCATTCCTTGATGATTATTCTTTATAGCCTGAGCACTGACTGGTGTATTGAAGGGAAGTTAACCCATAATAAGTCTTATTGCTCTTAGGATTGTCTTTGTTGTTGATCGTGTAAATGCATATATTGCCCTGTCTCTGAGTTGCACCTGAGGTTTGCAGCAGAGCAGAATAGATGTGCTGTGTTATTGCGCATGAAATCTCAGAGAGAACAAAGGAGCATTTGAGGATATTTTTATGGCTTCCTGCTCACTGTGGGACTCATCTGCATTTCTTTTTGTTTGTTTGTTTAATTTTAAGTCACTTGGAGAGCATTCTTATTCCCGGCTGCCTGGAGAATAGCTTGCTTTAAAAGCATCTTTGAGAACACTTTCCTAGTGAGTTCTCCCCCAAAACGTGCTTCTCCATCAATGTGAATGGGTAAATCTGGTGAATGCACTAGGTTATTATAGTGAGGGAAAATGTACGGCTGTGTGAATCGTGCTGATCTGTGGAGTCTGACATCTATCTTCAGACCTCCTCTGTCAAGTGCTGCAGCAGCATTTCCCAAGGGGAGATAAAGGCAGGAGCAGCAGGCAGAGCTAAAATCAGCTGCACAAGGAACTGCTGCCCTGATGGGAATTTCTGCGTGTTGTAAACCCAGCATAACTCTTCTATGTACGGCAGGAAGGGCTGGACTCTACATTGGTACCATCTGAAAATCCTTGATCATGGCCTGGTGCAACCCAGAGCTGCCTGAAGTTGCTGCAGGTTGCAACAGGGCTCGGAGTAGACTACCTGGCTGGTGCCATGTTGAATAGCCACAGAGACAGAGCAAAGCCATCTCATCATTTTCTCTCTGTTCCTTTGCCAAGTGTAGCTTGGTGAGACTACAGGATGTGGCCAGGAATTTAAGGAACATCAAGAGAAAACAGAAGCTGGAATACATCAGTTGCTCACAGAAATCTCCCGGCGAGGTGGAGGGCAGGTTTTCACATGATTTTTTTTTACCAACAAAGCTATTTACTTAAGATTATTTAAAGAAAGTAATTCATGGATGCTCACTATACCTGATTGATCAATCTCAGAATAACTTCTTGCTCACGCACGCGGCATTGGTGGCATTTACTCATCCAAAAATATATTTTCAAGATGGGATTTGTTTCAATTTTTCTAAAGTTCTTTAAAAGAAAAATTGAGCACGAGCCAGAGAAGTCATAAATAACTCATGAATAAATAATTGCACTTCATAAACACCTTGAGCCTGCTTCCAGCATAGTAGAGTCCTTTTCGCCTTGGACTCTTTGGTGAATTGAGTATTGCAGCTATTTTGGGTGCTTGCTCCTACGTGTCCAGGAGGGACTAAATCTGCGCCTGGGTGCGTGCTGAAGAGGAACAATGACAAGTTTAAGTTCACCGATGAGCCAGAAAGGAAGGAAATGGAATCCATGGAAAAAAAAACCTTAAAATAATCCCAGAGATGAATTATTGCCTTTAGAAAACTTAAAGGCAGACTGTGACACCCTGCCTGCACTGAGCCGTCCTGACATGTATGGAGCAGACATCTGCAGACAGTGGGACTCTCACTTCTTCCTGATCATAGCTCATGCCTGGAATGCTGTTAAAATGAGAATTGGGAAGTTTCTCCTGTGAAAACCTCTTCCATTTTCTTTATTTCTTGTTAAATTGAGTTTCAGTTCCTCAAGCCTTCTTGGTAAGGGAAGATCTTGGTGGAAGTACAACTGTGTCCATCCTAGAGGAAGGATGTGCATCAGGTCTCAGAGCTGCTTTTATAGGCTCTGGAGGCAGCAGATGGTGCTGCTTATACTTTCCTAATCAGAGGCTCAAAGTCTGCATGTTCTTGTGTGGCCTGATTTTCCTTGACTTTGGGATGCTTCTTGGTAGATGTATGTGACAGTCTTAAGACAGCAATACAATTCATGGCAGCTTTTCATGCCGCTCTCCCTGGAGGTATTTGTGGAGCAAAATGATGCTCTTTGGAACCAGCTGAATTTTCCTTTGTCTGATCCTCCCCAGCAACAGCAAGTCAGCCATGCAGTGTCACTGTTATTGCTTGGGTTGCTCCCAAAATAAGCCATATAGAAAGGCAGAAGTTCCATGAGACCTTGCAGTTATAAAACAGAGCAGCAAGACAAATGCAAGCTGTGCTTTAGAGGCGGCATAGGTTAGCAGTCTGTCAGTTGCAATTTGGGTATTCATCTCTGTTGTTCCTGATGCAATTTACCCCTATTGCACCAAGTGGCAACATGAAGGCCTGACCATAAGTTTAGAACAATTTTGTTTCCTTTTTCAACATGAAGAAAGGATGCTGAGAACCACTTGTGCCTTTGACACTGCAGGCTGGTAGGCTGGAGTTGGGACAGTTTGCAAGGTGCTACCAGCAATGAGAAACAAAATGCCACACGTGCTCCAAAGTACAGTCATCGTGGTAGGCCTGGGGTTCCTCTTTCAGTGCCCTGGTGATGGTCACCTTTAAGCATGTGCATCTCTCTGACTTGAAAACACTGAGATGTGAGCGTTGATGTTTGGTCTCTGTTGAAGGCTCCTGGCTTTTCTGCTATTGCTTTGTGGTGGCTCCTGCCAAGGAACGTGACCTCATGTCCTGCCCACAGAGTGAAGGTGAAGGTTCTTGGTGCAGAGCCTCGGTGCTTGTTGTGTTTTAAAGGTGCAGTTTGTTTCCTGTCTTGTTTCAGGTCCTTTTGTGGAGTTCCCAGCATTTCTGAGCGATTCTCTGGAAGTCCTTTATCTGAATGACAATCAGCTGGAGTCCGTCCCGCAGTCCGTTTGCCTTCTGAAAGGTTTAACAGAACTTTATTTGGGAAAGTAAGTTGGTGTTCTGGGAAAGCTGGGCAGCGTTATTTCCATGTTGTTTTAGTGACCAATCCTCTATAAAGCCCCACCCCGGTTGTCCAGTGCCTTTGAAGTCACAAAGCTGGAAATAGTGAACCCCTTGTTCGAGCCGTGCCCATCATTTGCTTTAGATAAGGGGGAGGCCAGCCTTATGAATTAGGGAAGATGATCTAATGCTTTGAACACAGGCCTGGGAATCTAGTGTGCCTCTATTTAGTTCTGGCTTTTTGCTGTCTGCTTCTATAGCGTTTGAGTCAATAATTCATAATTTTTGCCTGTATTTTCTCAACTGTCCAATAAAAATGATTACTCTTGTCTGCCCCGGAGGATACACTGAGGCTATGCATCACTTTTAGGATGGAAATTACTATTAAAGTGCTGAATGGTCTTATTAAAATGTTAATGGAAGATTTCTACGAGGAGAGAATAGTGTAATGTGAGAGTCCGTGAGAGAAGCTACTTAGACACAAAGCCTGGTTGTTGGTAGATGTATTTGTTTTTGTACAGTAACCCTGGTATCCGAGAGCTTCCTCCAGAACTTGGACAGCTGGCTAATCTCTGGCAGCTGGATATCGAGGAACTAAGTATCAGCAATGTTCCTGCAGAGATCAGAAAGGAGGGTAAGTCTGATCCGGTCGGTTCTTTATTACATTGACTGAACGTATAATGAAAGTAGCTTCTTTTCAACCATCCTGAACAGGGACATTATGAGCCCCAATCCTTGTTGCATTTAACTGAAGTTGCATAGGGTGAAACTCCTACACACATTTACAGGTCTGATAGTGCTGTGTTACGGCACCATTTAAGGTAGATTGCATGTGGAAGTGATGATTTACCAATGCAGCACTTCATTTGCAGCATTCATGCTGGATGAACTCCATGGCTTGCTTCCTGAATGCCTATGGTTTAGGGTGTATAGACACTCTATTTCCAAAGACTGAAGCATTTAGGATCAGCAGTCACAGTCACATTGCAATAACTTTATTGTAAGCTGCTGGGTCTTTGGACCCAATTACAATACTGTCTTCTTTTTTGTGTGTTGTAACAAGAAAATCCTGCGGGAATAAAGTTATTAGGAATTATTCCTTCTCTCCAGCACAAGACTAAATCTAATTTTAAGTAGAAACATAAAAGTAGAAGGGAAAACAGTATTTTCCAATACTAAATTAGTATTTTATGTTTCCTTTGAGCTTCTGAAGCATATGAGCCACGGCGTTTGTTTCTTCTTACAGTGCTCCATTGTGGAGTCTCAGAGCAGTGACCTTTTTTGGGCTCTCTGTCTCAGGTTTGTCCACTGGAGGTTTCTTTGTTTATTCTCTGGGTCGTCTCAGCCCACAGAGAAACTTCAAGGAAAATATTAATTCAGCTGATACGTCTGCAGCAGTGGGTTTTGTGCAGTCCAGCTGTACATATGTGCATTTGTAACTGCTAACCACAGATAAAGCTTGTCTTCTTCCCCCCTCGCTGTAGGCCCTAAAACAGTGCTGGCGTACCTACGAGCACAGCTGCGCAAAGCAGAGAAGTGTAAGCTGATGAAGATGATCGTCATTGGTCCTCCACGGCAGGGAAAGTCAACTCTGGTTGAGATCCTCCAGACAGGAAAAGTCCCTCAGATGATGCACAGTGACGCCACCATACGCACAACAAAATGGGAGCTACCCAAGCCAGTGGGACACAAGGCAAAGGTGAAGAGCAGTTGAAGATATTTATTAACCCTAACGGGCTGTTTGTGCCCCACAGGGACCCTTGGGGGCTGAAGGTGCCCAACGAAAGTGGTTTCCCTTTACCCATGAAGCATACCTCACAAGTGTCATTTTAGAGTTGTCACAGTCCCTCTGTTTCATTTCCAGTTGATGTAAGAGGACAGTTCTGTTCTCCTAAGAATTCAACCTTGACTTTTCATCCTAAAGAGTGAGAACCATTTGTAGACTGCCTGAATTTTGGGTTTCCCAGCTTGGGTGGCTTTTGGACACTATTTTGAGAGAAATATTTTAAATCAACTTCTCTAAAGCGGATTGTCCATTCATATGGGGCCACAAAATGGGACATCGTACCTAAGGCTTGACTCCCTTGATGACAGAACTATTCTAAATGTGGAAGATGGGTGGAAGGTAGGGTGCCTGAGCTCTGATTGTGATGCCAGGATATATCTAAGGCATACTTTAAACATCCAGTTCTCAGGCGGCTCATCCAGAGGGTATGTCAATCCATACTGAGCTAATTTGTGCAGCACTGTATTAATTCAAGTATTTGAGAGATTTGTAGGTGGCCCTTTCTGCTACCATACAGGGATTAGAGTGTGTAGAATTGGTCCTGGGCTGTTGACAGAGCTGAGGATGTGCAAACACGTGGCTCTCACTTTTCAGATGAGAGCCATGGGCCACCAGGCTGTTTTGGGAGGGGTGAAGGAGCCTGCTGAGTTCAGCTATTATACAGCAGAGTGCCAAGCCAGAGACAGAAAGAAAAAGTGCAAGCACAGCCAAGCTCTTTAAGGAGAAGACTTTGGTGGGAGAAGAGCTGTGCGTTTTGTGTTGCAATTGAATATAACAAAAACCTAGACAGTGCAGGAAAGCAGAGTGGGATCCAGGTTGCTGAAGAGCCTGTTGTTCCTACCTCTCAGTCTGTCTTTCCATACAAGCACCCACAGCTCAAGGTCTCTTGGATGAACAAGGCAGCCCTGGTGCTAGTTAGGGTTTGGTTTAAACAATATGGAAATTCTTCCAGCTGTTCCTAGGAGACTTCAGACTGGGACTGTGCTAGGAGATTGGAGCCGTGCTGAGATGCTTGACTCCTTTCTGCAATCTTATGGGGTAAGATTAGCGTGTGGGATCAGACAGTACTTGGACCTGGATCAATAAACAGAGCTCACTCAGGGTTATGTGATGTCATCAGAGGACGGTGGCTGGAGAAGGGTTCCCTGCACAGCCACCAGCTCCTTGCTTCCCCAGAGTTAGATGATTCAGGGACAGAGCCTCCAAAACATATAGATACATCCTACCGAATGCCATTCAAGCAGAGAGCTGTACTGCTCTTAGTGCTGTCGTGGGCCTGCACTGTGGAATGGATGCTGAACTGAAGAGACTGCCATTCACACATTCCCCTGAAGTCAGTGAGTGAATTACACTGAGCTGTAATTCTGGCTCGTCTCTGGTGTGACACGCTGACAGCCTCCAAGCAGTGTGCAGAATGTCTTCATGCAAGGCTGGAGAAGTTTCCCACCTCCCAGGCACCTGTATTGGGTGTGACTCAGCTGGGGCTGAGCTCCACACAGTGATTTCAGTGGGGGGTTTCCTGTTCCCTGTATCAGTGGCAGATAACCAGCTCCAGCAACGCTGTCGAGTGTGGCACAGACGAGGATGAGGCAGTTTCTATTCAAGATGCAGAAAAGTACAGGGCTCAGAATGAAATCCTTGTTTGTACTGGAGAATCCATAGCATTAACTGGAGATTTACCAGCATCAAGGGGACCTCTATTATTTTAGCAGCAAGTAATTAGTCTTTATTTCCTGTGGGGAAGTGGTAGCCATGCTCAACAATTGCTTGTTGATTTTTCTTTCCTGCAGGCACAATTAGGACATTGAAACCCTCCTTGTGTCATACATTGTGCAGACGTAGGTTTATGCTTCAGCTATTATCTCGCTGTGATTTACTGCAACCGTTTGATTTGAACACTTCTCTTTGTCTAAGTAGGTTGATTCAGTGGAGTTCAATGTCTGGGATATCGGAGGCCCGGCGAGCATGTCTACAGTCAATCAGTGTTTCTTCACAGACAAAGCATTGTATATAGTTGTATGGAACTTGGCACTGGGGGAAGAAGCTGTGGCAAACTTACAGTTCTGGTTGCTGAACATTGAGGTAAGAAGTCACTGGTGGACTCCAGGGCATCTATTTATCAAGCAGTAGCTCAGCACATAGATATGCGATATTACAGATTCCTTTTAGTCTGCTTTTAAGCGCTCTGTGTGAATTTTGCATAGCTTTTGGAATTAATTTTCCACTGCACTGGGGGCGTTATTGCTACGTTTAAGGATTTAAGTTTATCATCTGCTTTGTTCTCCCTCACACACGTCAGAGAGTGAAACAAAAGCTGATTTATAAACCCTTACTAAGTAAGGACAAACGTACTTATGTTGGAATTAGTGTTTGACCACACTGTGCTCTAAGGGAGTTCTGGAGCACCTTCTTTTCTGTGTGGGTTAGGCACATGTTAGTCTTGAAGTTAAGGTTTTAACACTTCAAATCCGGATAAGCTGGAGTGTATCTCCATGTCTGCTGAGCCTCAGAGCTGCAGTGAATTAGTTGGCATCGACTGATTTTTATTCAGTGCTCATTGCTTGCTCTCTGCCTTTACATTATGTACACAGACAGGGGCTCTACACTAGTGCCCCTCAGAAGAAACATCTTGACATTGAAATGATGTTAGGTTAATATTTGACAGCAATCAAAAGCACAAGCTAAGTAACAAAGCAGAGAAGATAATTACTGTATTTCAAACGTGTATGGCATGCCTGTGGCCCTTCACATATCCCAGTTAGCATGTAGCAGCTTCAGAAAAGATATAGAGAAATGAGAGCATCATGCTTGTAAGTATGGAAATGTTTTTGAATGCAGTGTGATTAAATGGACCTCTTCAACTTGGGAAAGGGGCAAATAGGGGTTGTAATAGGCTGGGTCACAAGAAGATAGGGCGAAAACCCTGAAGAAGAATTAGTTCATGGTCTGTAGACAAACTAGGAGAGATCAAATGAGAGAGTGAGATGGTGGTTTAAAACAAAAATAGGAACAGGGTATTTTTCTGTGGTTGAAGTCCTTTTGATCCACTGACTGATCCCTGCTTAAACTTTAGCAATCCTGTTGTACTTGGCAGCGTGTTTCCTGAAATCTGGGTATTTTCCAGTTCTGTGATAGAATCGTGGAAGGATTGGAAGAAACCACAAGATCATCTCATCCGTTCCTTTGCACTGATTCAAGATTGAGTAGATTTGGGCATTTCTAGCAGTTTATCTCATCTCTCCATATGCCTCCAGTGCAGATGTTTCTATTACTTCCCTAGGTGTCCTTCCTGGAGTGTCACTTACCTTCTCCAGGGTATCAAAGTTAGATCTTCCAGCTACAGGTTAAGCTAGTTTCTCCTTTCTCTGAGCAGACATAGTTTTTTAGGTTAGATCATTGTCCGTGTTTTCTCTTGCAGGCCAAAGCTCCGAATTCAGCAGTGTTAGTGGTAGGAACACACCTTGATTTAATTGAAACCAAATTCCGTGTTGAGAGGATAGCAACGCTGAGGGCTTACGTCCTGGCTCTCTGTCGCTCTCCCTCTGGATCCAGAGCAACTGGTTTCCCAGATATCACATTCAAGCACCTGCAGTAAGTACTTGCGTATTTGCCTTTGCGAAGCTCAGTCACTCTATTTTATGTCACTTTAAGCAATTTTGGTAATACTTGATCTCCTTGGCAACAGAACCAATTTGAAGACTTGTCGGCATGGCATTTTATCTATTTTTGATTGAGATAACGTGATATAATCAGAGAGGAGTTCAGTGCGGTGCAGGGGTCTGATCGTGGGGCTGAAGCTGGAAGCTTTAAAGTCGTGACCTTGGCCACGTCTTTCAGTGCTCCTGCTCTGCTCTGCCTTCTCACTGGTTAGATGCTGATAGGGTTTATTAATTAGTCACAGGGAAAGAACATGCAGATTGAGTAATTAATGCTGCAAAGCTTATTTTACCAGGCATGATGACTACATGGGGGGTGCTGCAGGGTTTGGTAGGGGAGGCTGCGTGGGAGCCTCTTGGCTGCTTGAGCACCATGAGGGGTGAGTCAGCCCCATGAGCCACCAGCAGCCCAAAGCTGTGCCATTTCAGCTCTCTGCTTGTGATAGCACAGGGGTTGTGCTGCCTGTCACATCGGTGTCAGGCCATGGAGCCTCACACAGCTCTCTCCCATCTGATGGAGAATGCCCTTGGGAAGAGGAGGCATTCGTGCTGGGGAAGAAGTGGCTCTGTCAGCCAAGGGAGTGCACAGCTCAGAGGGAGCTTGGATGCAACTGGCTGGCACCAAACAGCTCCAAACAGCGTGAGATTGCCAATGCCCGGGGCATGAGCAGGTGGCAGCTGGCAATAAAGAAGGGCACTGCTATGTCCCATTGCGCTTCACATCTGCTGCCTGGCAGAGCTGTCAGGAGACCTCCCACACTCTGCTCTGCAAATGCAAGCTCTGCATCAGGCCCCCCAGCTGGCTCTTTCATCTGGCTGTGGCTGGGAGAAGTACCAGGGAGCCAATGTGAGGCACGCAGACACACAGTGCAGAGGAGAACACATTGTGGTTCAGTTCTCTATACGTCTTTTCCTGTCATTGTGATCTCATTCATCCTATCTCAAGGGGACTTTCTCTCTTTCCCTGCCCCACATCCCTCCTGTTCCCCTTCACCTTCCCTTCTCCCAGCCTGCACTGAGCCTGATTTTGCTGGAGGAGTATGCAGAGTGCATGGTGTAAAGCCCTGTGTGATGAGCCTGGGGTGTGTTTGTCACTGTTGCTCTGCCAGCATCCCAGCGAACGTAGATTTCCTAGTGCCACTGGTGGCTGAGGTTTAAGATAAAGCTTATTGCTTTAGGAAAGGATTTTCTGTTGGCCACAGGAACATGTGTAGGATCAGTTATAAAGACCTTTTGTTGGGGAAAGTGGAAGAGAACTGTTCTTATTCAGCCCACAAAACGACCAGAAATAGCAGGAGTTGGAATGAGAAGTTTGTTAGCTATCAAAGCCGGAATGAAGGCCAGCTTTTAGGATCTAAGCACCAATTCCCAGATAACAAGACCCAGATGAGCAAGGGCCGGAATGAGAGTGGGAAAAGGTGTCTGGTAGTCATCATCATCTTTGCCTCTTTGATCTGAAGCTGGGAGGACTGGACTCATCTCCAGAGACTGCTGGAACACAGGATTTTCCTCATCTTTCAGTCCCTTCCAGGATGTGAGCAGCACTGAAGGGAAAAAGGGTGATGGCTTTGGTTGGTGTCCCAAGGAAGGCCTGATAGGTCACAGTGCATAGGGAATAGAAGAGCCCCATGCAGCAAATAGAGCAAGCAGAGCAGAGTTTGGCTTAGTATTTATTTTCCAGACTTCTTAGTATTTTTCTCTGAAGCTGAAAATGCTCACTGACAGCCTTCCTCCCATTCATCTGACACAGGAAGTTTAGTCAGTGATAAGAGAAAGCGAGCATGGAAAGGAAGCCAGCATGCTGATAAGGTTTGGTAATCCTCACCCTTGCGTGACTTTTGCAGTGAGCTCTCATGTAAGACTTTGGAAGGCCTCGATGGACTCCGACAGCTGATTTTCCATGTCACTTGCAACATGAAGGACGTTGGCAGCTCAATTTGCTCACAGAAACTTGCCGGGAGATTGGTAAGAATTGTGCTTTGTAGTGGTCTTCCTTCCCAGTGGCAGCTTTTTTGTGGGCTGGGTTTGGACTGAGAGGTGAATTTTAGGAGTTGCTACTGCAGGAGGCATGCAAAGCACACAGAGTGTTTAGACAGATCATCACTGACAGAGTGATTGCCGTCTGATCCTGATCCTGCTGTTTTTCTCCTTGCAGATTCCAAGGAGTTACCTTAGTCTTCAAGAAGCTGTCCTTGCAGAACAGCATAAAAGAAGTCAGAATGATGATGTGCAGTATTTAACAGACAGACAGATAGAGCTGATCATTGAGCAAACCCCTGGCAACGATATCAAAGATTATGAGGACTTGCAGACTGGTAGGTCATGGCAGGCTGATAATTTCTTGGCAATTAGTGTGTGACCAATTGAAACATTCAGTGAAGAATAGGGCCCTTGTCCTGAGCTATTTCTGGAGGCCTTGCTGTGCAAGAGCCAGAGACAGGCTTGGTGGGGTGGCAGGAGGGTGAAGGGGAGATGTAATGGGAACAGAAAAATGGATGGTTAGACAATGTGTGTGTGTGTGGGGTGGGGGGAATTGCAAGTGGAATGCCAGATAGCAGCACTCCTCAGGTACGTGTTGCTTTTGCTTTGCTACGTACAGTCTATACCTGGTGTGAATAAAGCTGCTCATATCCCTCCTCATCTTCTCTGTGCTTTCCTAATGCTGCTCTGTTGCTCATCTACAATTCTGTTGTTTTTTGTTCTTTTTTTTTTTTTCCTTGCAGCAATTAATTTCCTCATAGAAACAGGTACACTACTGCATTTCCCAGACACAAGCCATGGCCTGAGAAATCTCTACTTCCTTGACCCCGTCTGGCTCTCTGAGTGTCTGCAGAGGATTTTCAACATCAAGAGCTCCAAGTCTGTAGCTAAAAATGGAGTCATCAGAGCAGAGGATCTCAGGATGCTGCTAGTTGGGACGGGCTTCACTGAACAAACTGAAGAGCAGTACTTCCAGTTCTTGGCCAAGTTTGAAATTGCCCTGCCAGTAGCCAATAACAGGTATGTTGATAATTAGAGATGCTTAGCTAGGCTGGAGGAAACTGGACATTTAATCAGTGGACATTAAGAGGCTTTGTCACTGTAAGCAGTAGTGTGGCACGAGCATCCTGTAGTCCAAATGAGTTTGAAAAGTTTCCAAGGCAAGTCTTTGCCCATGCAGTGCATTGAGGCTGACAGGGAAAGGGATGCTCAGTTGACCAACTCAGCCACCAGCACAGAGGGCAGTGGCATGGGCAGGGATGTGGTGGTGAACAGATGGGAGCTCTGAGTGCTTGGCTGGCACAGCTGAAGCTAAGAGGGAATGTGAGGCTCCTGGCTGCTAGGCCTGAAACATAGATGGGCTGGAGTCATCAGTTTCTAATGGAAGATCCTCACTCCATGAGTATGGCAGGAGACTTTCGGTAGCCAGTAATGACATCAGGTCTGAAAGCACGACTGTTTTATTTCTAGTGAGAGCAGGGAAGTGTTGCTTCAGTAGCTTATGTGACTTATTTTTTAGCATCATCCAAAGCTGCTGATTATTTTTGCCTAAAAATAGAGCAGGAAGCCTCATTCTCTTTAAATGTCAATGAATCTTCCTCCCCCCCTCCACCTCCCACCTCTCATCCCTTTTCCTTTGGTGGGCAGAGTTCCCTGCTATTTTTCTCTCTCCCATCTGCTTGGCGACCGCCTGTCGTTGGGTTAATGGTGCAACCATCGTCATAGTGCACTTCTGCTGCAGCATTTGCATTTCCCTACCTTGCCCTTCCACGACAGTGTGGCTGTGTTGCCCTCAGCCTCTTGGGAGCTCTGAATGCCAGCACAAGTGCAGCATTCTTTGTGCTGTCATTATGCCTGTCACTTATCCAGTCCCGGATGCCAACAAATTTTCTCAGGCTTAACACAGATAAAGCAGCGATGTTTCTGCTTTGTCCAAAATGCCTTTTGGACTCCTCGTCTCTGTCTGCCATTTTTCTCTAAGAAAATCACGTTGTTTGAGCCTCAAGAACAAGGAAACTCCTTTTTCATGGCCTGCCCAATCTTTTTTAGAGCGATTCAAGCCACATTAACAGAATATTCTTCCTATTGACAGACGGCAGCTCTAGCAGGTTGGATTCATTTAACGTGCTAGCCAGACACAGAACAATTATTTGTTACCACACTTCTGCAATTATTGTCTAAATTGCCAGATAGGATTTCTGTGCAGTGAGCAGAGAAAGCAGCTGCTGGTTTCTGTTCTGAAAGGGTGGATGGGGGCACGTTTCACATATTTCCAAAATTTGCCTTGGCTGTTGTTCAGGAGCATCAAATCTCCATCTGTATTGTAATCCGCTATATACTTGTGGTCCAGAAGGGCCTCACTGGCCTTCTTACCTCCAGTGCTCATTGACTCTTTCTCTGATGCACTGAAGATTTGATGCCATAAAGTGTGTCGTCCACTTGTGTGGAACAAGGCTAGTGCACTCCGTTTCTCCACCTGAGGTGCATACAACTTAGCTTTGATCTGGTTGAAAATATGGCCATCCTTACTTTAATTTGTAAGCGAAGAGAAATTTTTATCAGTTCTACATTCCAAGGATAATTTTACGGAAGGGATAATTTGATCATGTAAAACACCATCAGATGTTATGGGCTGTGACATATGGAGAAGGCTGTTGTCCAGTGATAGGTACCTTTTCCAAAGTGACTTTTCAGTTTTTACAGAGTACTGCAGCTGCTGGAGAGAAAATGTGATAGGCTTAAAGCGTTGGATTTGGACCCAACATTAGTTTCTAGTGGTGTGTCTTGTCTCTGTCACTGTATGTCGATCGGGGCCCTTGGCTGTTTGCCTCCTTGCTGTCATGATGCCCGTCAGTGATGAGCCCCAGATGCTGACAAATTTTCTCAGGCTCAACGCTGATGAAACAGCACTGTTTCTGCTTACAACCAAATGTGATTTGGGCTGATTTTGGATTGTGTAAGTTATTTGCTACAGAAAAGCATCACCGTTAAGAGATTTATTGGCAGGTATTGAAAGCCGTAAGCTCGTAGCTTTCAAAACAGTTTTATGCTTCCAAAGTTTTAGCTTCCTAGATCGTGAGGATCGGAACAAATGGATACTCAGTGCTTACTGAGAGATCTGAAAACAATTTGAAGGCTTTCTGTTGGCCTCTGCTCCAGTGCTGCTCTCTTCTGGTAGCCCGGTAGCTCTGGGTTTCCTCCCACACCTGGGAAAAGATCCACTGCTGGACCTAGTCTGTGCTTGCAGGACGAGATGGAGGAAGGCAGGGAACATCTCTGCTGGCATCAGCCTGGCACAGTGAGTCCTCGCTGTGGAAGTTTGTCAGGGCCACGGCAGGGAGTCCAGCAACACAGTGCAGCAGGGAGCACTGTCATACTGACGCATGAGATGCTTAATGCTTGGGGCTGGGATGAGAGCCAGAGCAGCCTCGTCCCTGCAGCCTGTAAATGTCTCATTGCCATCTCCCACCGCACCTCCTCTTCCCACCTTCTGGGCTTAAAGAAGCTGAGCTGCTTTATGTTTTTGCATTTATCTTCTGTTGCACGTAGCAGCACAGCTGTATTCTTCTGTTTACTACCAGAGCACGGTAATAAAGATACCGAGCCTGAATGAGGCTCAGCATCACAGCTGTTCTAACGACTCTTGTATTTTTGTGCATTTAATTTGTGATTACACAAATGTCCTGCTGATTACATCAATTTTAGCCCCGTCCAATAGCCCTGGCTGAATTATGTCATGTCTGTTTTGCCTCTGCTTGCTTCCATAGTGTAAATGAACTTCTCCATGTATTGCTGCAACGCCTTTAGCCTAAAAGCTTTTTTATATGCAGTAGGCTGTGCCATTAAAAATCTCTTTGGAGACTGAATCGCCTTATTATCCAGTAACAATGTACTCACTGTTACAAGCTGTAGCTGAAGTTTGAGCTGCTGAATTTGGTTTGTTTCAGCTACCTCCTCCCTCATCTGCTGCCTACCAAACCAGCGTTAGATATCCATGGGTTCTGCCACCAGACCACAAACACCATCCAAAGGGTCTTCAAGATGAGTTTTGTCCCAGTCGGCTTCTGGCAAAGATTCATTGCACGAATGTTAATTAGCCTGGCAGAGATGGACCTCCAGGTAGGTGACTGTACCTCTCTCTGCAAGCAAGAAAAGACTGTTAAAGTTAGTACTTGGGAGTGTTTCTTCCCATCCAGCTTGATTCAGTCATGGCCTTCAATATTATTACCTGCTCTTGTTTACCAGCAGAGATCTGGAATATCTCCATCAAGTCAGCTTGGATCCATATGGGTTTAAAAGAGGAAAAAGAAATTACAAGTCTGTTGCATTAATGAGATAATAAGTGCAAGCAGGCATCCCATTAGTAGAAGTGGTATGCATATTATGAAGGTAGTCTCTGTCAGGCTCTGAAAGCTATGTGAATTCTGTTGTTATATAGGTGACTTTTTACAGCAGCTCAGATCTGAAAACGCAGATCTGCTGGAAGCCGTAACAAATAGCAGCAGAATATTTTTAGTGTTGCTGTGGTATCTTCTTAACAGCTACGTGTTTACGCTGTGTTCTGTCATCAGTGTACAGAACGTGGAGAACATGTGCCTTGTGTTTGGAAGGTACTCCGAGTTCCAGGATTCTGAAACCATTTCATCATTTTACCTGTTCTAAAGGGCTGCCTTGGCAACTCCTTGCTTACATCCCCACGGACACTGCATGACCTTAGAACACCTTTGCTAGTGACCTTATTCAGTCCTTAGTGAGGTAAATGGAAAGACGTCTGCAGAGAAATAAGTACCAGGGCAGTGAATACAGTGAAGTTCTGCAGATTAATGCTTTGGTTTGAAAACAATGGTACCTTTTGCTCAAAGTGCTGGTTTGAAATGCCTTGGAGAGGAGCTGTCTTCCTCCCACTGAAGCAGGTGGAAGAGTTAACTCTACACTGAGGGCAGACTTGTTCATTAGTGGCAAATTAGAGCTAAGCATTTAACTCTTAGGGTTTTTAAGACTTCTGGAATTGAAGAGTTCATGTCACAGATGTCATGATTGTAGAATTAAGCTCTCCTGAAGTACTGAAAGGCTGTGCTGAGGTCTCCTTGGAGCCTTCTCTTCTCCAGGCTGAACAAGCCCAGCTCCCTCAGCCTTTCCTCACAGGAGAGGGACCCCCTCCTCATTTCTGTGGCCTCCTGTTGACCCGCTCCTACAGCTTTGCATTTTTCTTTTGGAGCTGTTTTCTGTCATGAAACTGTTCCTTTTTGAGTAGCATGGAAATGTTTTCATTGCTGCAAAACCAGCTTTGAATGTGCCTATTTTCATTCCAGTGCTATTTTTTTATAAATACAGGTCACCCTGTATGGAAACATTATGGTAACATCTACGAAGGCCAGAAAAAGAGTCGGCACCATAATAACTTGAGTAAAACAATGTTATTAGGAGAAATTTCAGTGCTTTGGTGGTTATCATGGTTTTGTTTGTTTCAGCTGTTTGAAAACAAGAAGAACACCAAGACAAGAAACAAAAAGGTGACCATCTACAGCTTCACAGGCACCCAAAGAAACCGCTGCAGCACGTTCCGAGTCAAAAGGACTCACACTGTTTACTGGCAGGAAGGTCTGTTCGTTACCTTTGATGGAGGCTATCTTAGGTAATTTGTGTTTGTAATGCAGCATGCGTTACAGGGGACTAATAGAGTGTGTGAAGCACATCATCTGAATGGAGATGGATGGGCCTGACTCATTGTCGGTGCTCACTCATCGGTGGAAGAGGAGGCTCTTGTAATAGACATAACTCATCTGGTAACAGCTGGTGACAACAACAATGAGTAAGTGATTGCATGGCAGTTCTGAATATGTCAGCCTTACGTGTTATTGCGGCCACGAATTTAAAGAGAGCTGAAAGCAGAGAGTGGGATTCAGAGCAGAACACTTTGCCAGGTAAAATCGTGCATTTACGCCTGCAAATATTTCCTTAAGTCAGTGAGTTTTCCAATGAATCATTAAACCACTGTGTGGCAGCAATCCAGGTGAGTGGAGGTGCTTCACTGCTATGAGACTGCATGTGACAGGAGCTATGGGCAATGGGTTTAAGTTGGTCAAGGCAGAATATCTGCTGGTTGTGAGGCTGGAAGAATGCTGCCACCCATGTTCCTTCAAAGATAGTCAGTGGCCACTTAGACTTCCATCTCTGCATTATCTGCAGATGCATTTACTCTTCCAGTGCCTGGAAAGTCATTTGCAGAATGGATTGAATTGAAATTCATATTCAAAGCCAAGGTTTTATTTTGATTGCCTGTGAACTGCATGTTATTTTGTAACTCAGCTTTCCTAGGAGAAAGAAAGCTTGTTGACGCCGATTCTTCACAAAAGCTTCATTCCGCTGTCCTTTGTCTTTCTTAAACAGTGTTGAGTCTTCTGATGTCAACTGGAAAAAGAAAAAAAGTGGGGGAATTAAAATCATTTGCCAGTCAGAAGCGAGAGACTTTTCAGCCATGGCGTTCATCACAGATCATGTCAACTCTTTGATAGACCAGTGGTTTCCTGGTAAGAGAGCTGTTGTAATTGTCAGCGTGGTGTTATGTCTGTATAACAGAAAGTCCTTTGGGGAAGCTCTCTGGGCGTGCAGTGTTGTGTGTGAAGACCCCTCAGGTTCTGAGAGTCTCAAGTCAATAATGTCTGAGAGAAGCTGATAACCTGCAGACAGATTGAGATTCTTTGCCGGCAACCATTGGTCTACAACCACGTGTCTTTCATCCCATCAATCTCAGCAAGCACAAGTGAAACATTACAGATGAAGCAAGACCTGCTTGTATAGTAGTGAGGGTCTCTTCCCTTGCTCATAACGGAGGCAGGATTCCACCCAGACTACTTGGTTCTGTCCCTCAATGCCAAAACTCCTTTTGGGGTCAGCTGGGATCAGCTTTTTATCCCCCATTTTGAATAGCCTGTAATTAATAAAATTGTGATGTGAGAGGCATGAGCGAATACGATACCAGGGATTCTGTGCCAAGGTAACTTCCTTGACTCCAGCAGTTATTTTTCCTGTGATCAGCACAGATCATGCTGTTACCCAGCGGGCCGTTTGCAACCCCAATACGCTTTGTTTAAAACCAAAACAAAATCTCAAGTATTCTTTGTCATCTCATATCGGTCACTCAACGGTCTGGAACACTGTGCCAAAATCTCTTAATTGGAGGTTCTCCCAAGGAAACAGTTGTCTCACATAATCATGTTCTGCGTGCTACAAACTTAAAAGAAGATTTTATTTGCCTTTAGATTAAAATAATGATAATGTTAATTGCTGAAGCTTGAGAAGAGTCTGACTTCAAAGGCTGTGGCCTGGATTCGTCCACTGGACTGTAGGCATTTAATGGGGGCTGACAACACCAAATCCCTCTGTAGTTGAAGGGAGAGGTTCTGTCATGGTAGCTTTTCCATTAGAGGGCCTGAAATTGTTGCTCATGAGAGAGAGGGATGTGTTCCTGCCTTCAGTGCTGCAGATAGTGCTTTCTCCTGCCCTGCATCAGCTGCTTTCATAAGCCTGCTTTCACAAACTGCTGCAGTTGTGGGTCTGACCTTCTGCCATTGGATCCAGGCAGTGACTGCAGACACTTGAATGCACTCGGAGCTGTTGCTCCTTCTCAGTCTGAGTTACGTTTTCTGTTTGTTTGCTTGGTTTGAAGCACTCACAGCCACTGAGAGTGACGGTACGTTGCTGATGGAGCAGTATGTGCCCTGCCACATCTGTGCTGCTTCCAGGTTGGAGGACAAGTGTGGCGAGAAGGCAGAGGATGCACAGTACTTCAACATGGAGGACTGCGTGCTGACTGCCATCGAACTGGACTACATCACATGCCCTAACCACCCCGACATCCCTGTTTCTCTCCAAGAGCTGGTCCCAGAGCTCTTCATGACAGATTTTCCTGCCAGGTAACGTTATTCAGTGACCTCCGGTCTCTGCTAGAGGAGCACACTGACAGTGAGGATAGTGAGTAGAAGGTGTCCCTGCTTATGGCATGGCGATTGGAACTGGATGGTCTTTTAAGGTCTCTTCCAACCATTTTGTGACTTTATTTTTCACTTTACTGAATCTTCTCTAGGATCACAGTTCATTCTTCTCAGACCTTTTTGGGCTGGAAGCCGAGCTGTGATGTGTCTTGACCAAATGGTGTCCCATCAGCTGCTCTTGGAGCTTTCTATGTTCCCGTTGCCTCCCAATCCCTTTTTACAGTCATTTTGATGGGTATTGTGGGCCAGCATCACCAGTGGCCACCCACTATGGTCTCTCCAAGAGACTTATTTGGCTGGTGCGAGGTGAGTGGAGATGTTTGAAGTACGAACAGCTGTGAAAGTAGGCTCTGGAAGATTGGGGAAATGATGAATTACAGCCTGGGAACAGTAAGGTGATTGGAATAATCAGGTTTTGGAGTGTGGGGCTGTTCATAAACATCCTGTCCTGCCTCAACAGAGAGAAGAGGAACAGGAGGTAAATGAAACAAACAAAAAAAAAAATCATTAATACAGACGAATGTTAGAAATGTCTGTAGCTGTGCCATCTGCTTGGAGAAGGAGCTCATGTGCTTTCCAGATCTGTTGGGTTCTCATAGGATAAGCTGGCCCAGTAAAAAGCCTTTTTCACTTATTTGCTTCTAACTTTTCTTTCTGCAAAGAATCTGCTGGGCCACATGTGAGCCAGCACAGAGCACCTTGAGATGACAAAGGTGATCCAGTCTTCTCAGCAGATAAAACAAGAACCTAATGGGTGTGTGTGAAAATGACAGTGACATTAAAAACGTGAATTTGCAGTGCCTTTAAAGCTCCTCCTCTAAATAAAAAGCCCCAATGTCTTTTTGGCAGATTGTTCTTGGAAAACAGCAAGCTGGAATGTAGTGAAAATGAAAACAACGTTCTTGGCCAGGGTGGAAGTGGGACCGTTATATATCGGGCACGATACCAAGGAAAACCAGTGGCTGTGAAGAGATTTCAGATCAAAAAATGCAGCGGTTCTCCCACTTCAGCTGCAGGTACAGTACAGAATCAGCACTGAGATTCACTCTTGCAGCCTGAGATCGCAAGCTGAGACCAAAAAGCCTTTGCTCTCTGAAGTGCTGGCAGCACCTCTTTGTATACAGCTTTGAAATATACAGCAAAACTGATGTGTTTTCATGGAGGAGGAAGGTGTGTTTTAAGGAGTCTTTCATGACAGCATCTGTAAGGTACAGAAATTAAGACTATTTTCACTGTAGGATGTCAGAGAAGGAGGTCAGTGGCCATGAGAGGTGTGTATTTGCATGGGTTTGCATTAAGGACTTGCAGGTCTCTACCTTATTATTAAGTCTTATTCCATCTATGCCAGCACATAAAGAAAGGGAATAATTGGAAAGCTGGGGACTGAGAAGGAGTTTTTCTGTCTTGCCAGATACCATGTTGAAGCACCTGAGGGCCATGGATGCCATGAAGAACTTCTCCGAGTTCCGCCAGGAGGCCAGCATGCTCCACTCGCTGCAGCACCCCTGCATTGTCTCCCTCATCGGCATCAGCATCCATCCACTCTGCTTTGCACTGGAGCTGGCCCCTCTGGGCAGCCTCACCACCGTCTTATCTGAAAACTCCAAAGGTAAAAAGCACCATCTCCCTCCTGGGAGATTTCACTCCTGTGTCACGATAGTGGCAAATAATTGATAAAGCCAAAACCAGTGCTCAAAGGAAGGAGGGAAATTGGGAGGGATGGTGCTGCTCTTCAGCTGTGCCTCTGGGGAATAAGTGTAAAAATTGATGCTCGGGGTTTTGTAAACTACTTTGGAGACTGGGTTTTCACTTTCTCTGCTAAGTAATAAGAAAGAAGTGCACCTCTCTTCAGTTCTGCCTGTGTAGTGCTGTGTTCTTCCCCCCGCAGATGTGTGTCTGGCAGTCTGAATTCTCCCATAACTATCTGTATTCCTGCCGCCATCAAATGAATGACACTCATTCTGAGTGAGGCCATCTGACCCTCTTGGCATCTTGGCTTTGTGTCAACTTTCAGCTGAGCATTAATTCTCACCATAAGATTTGGGGATCTGGAGGTTGGAAGGGTTTTAAAGCTCGTAATAGAACTGCCAGATTTGTATAGCAACCTAAATGGTGACGCTTTGAATGTTGGCATTGGGTGATTGATTTAAAACATTCTTAGTTATTGCTCTGGTGTTTGAAAGAGGGAAAAAAAGGGGGAGAAAAGCAGTTACATTTACAAGATGTGAAGGCAGGCTGTTCCTTTGTGGCAGGGTCTTCCTTTGTGCCACTGGGACACATGCTGACACACAAAATAGCCTATCAGATTGTCACCGGCCTTGCCTACCTGCATAAGAAGAACATCATCTTTTGTGACCTGAAGTCAGACAATATCTTGGTGTGGTCCCTGGATGTCAAGGAGCACGTCAATATCAAGCTGTCTGACTACGGGATCTCCCGGCAGTCGTTCCATGAAGGAGCACTTGGGGTGGAAGGCACACCAGGCTATCAAGCCCCTGAGATCAGGCCTCGCATAGTCTATGATGAGAAGGTAACCGTGGCATGTCCATGGGTGGTGGTGGTGGCAGCTTCATGATGAATTCCCTTCTAATTGCTGTGTTGTTATGCAGCGCTATCTTTCCCATTGTGTTCTTCCATGCTGCCTTTACCATGGGAGGTTTGCTCTGTTGCTGGCTCTAGGTTGACATGTTCTCCTATGGAATGGTGCTGTACGAGTTGCTGTCTGGTCAGCGGCCTGTGCTAGGGCAGCACCAACTGCAGATCGCAAAGAAGCTGTCGAAAGGGATCCGTCCTGTTCTTGGTCAGCCGGAAGAGGTGCAGCTGTATAGGATGCAGGCACTCATGATGGAGTGCTGGGACACTAAGCCAGAAAAGGTACCAGACACCCCTTATCACCAGCATCCCTCTTGGTACAGCTCTGCAGCTCAGTTGCCTGTTTCCCCCTCCTGCTGATTTGGCCCAGAGCTTCTACTACCTTAAATTAGAGTTTTATGAATGAAACAATGGCAGATTGCTGGCCTAAGACATCTGGGGTGACATGCAGGCCTCTTGATGTCAGTGCCAGTTAAACTATTGATTTTGCTTGGGCAAGACGTTACCCATAATTTCTAGAAGCAGCTACAGCATCATGCTGGGAATGGAACTACAAAGACTTCAAAACCCCTCCAATTATATAAAGGCAATATGAGGGGATAAGAAAAGGCTTTTAAGTATTAAAAAAAAAGGATATTGGTGTATTACATTTCTCATTAATTAAGTTGATGGTTTGTAGCTCTTGTTCTTCAAATAAAGGTTGCCTTGACTCACAAACAGGCAGAGGTTGGGTCAGGTCCCAGAATTCTTGCACCTTATGTCTGAATAAATTCTTGGATACAGAGGGATGCTGAGAACCACTGAGGGGGGATTTGTAAGGAGATGTTGATGCAGACATGGGTACGTTGCAGGAGATTTTATTAAAGAAGTCCTTGGCTCTGTAGCTTTAATGGCAATGATTATGACTCTGTTCTTCTATCTGGACCTCCAGCTGCCTTTGTGATGTGTGTCATTCTCTTTTCCTTTCCCCACAGCGTCCGCTGGCCATGTCTGTGGTGGGACAGATGAAAGATCCCACCTTTGCTACATTCATGTACCTGCTGCCCTGTGGGAAGCAGTCCTCTTTCTTCTGCTCCCAAGGACAGGAATACACTGTGGTTTTCTGGGATGGGAAGGAAGACACCAGGTTAGATGGCTCCTGTTTCTCATTTCTTTTTAAAGTACGAATCCTTCAGTGTCTTCAGTTACCCCTCCGAGGGGAGGTAAAGAAGGTGAAAGTGAATTTGAGCAAATGCCAAGGATACATTCAATGCTGTTTTCCCAAACTCTTTTAATTGGGAACAGTGGTTGCTTTATAAAGGATATTTAATGAGCTTAACTCTGCTTCGGTTAATATGAGGAGAAGATTAGGGCAGTGTAATGATTCATACACACAGGATGGAGCATTTGCACATGAGAACAGACGTGTTCTGCCTTTCCTAATGAGGCCATTTAACGCTAAACCTTTCCTAATTGAGACTGCAGTTCCATCTCTCTTCTGCAAAGCAATTAAGCACATGCTTAAATCCTATTGAAATCATCAGGAGTTAGCCACATGCCTGAAGCTGTGTGTGCATCCAAGTGTATGCTTCCAGTAAAATGCGTGCCATACTGGCTAGGCATGTGCCATAAGTGTTATTAAATGGTGACTGAGATGATGGCATTTTGCTCAGCCACCTATGACCCGTAGCTGGTTAGGTTTATTTTTATGGATGTTACTGATTTTTACAGCCCTCGTTTTATTTGGAAACGTTCGCAAATGGATCTGAATTTTGTATTAATTGTGCGTAAGGCATCAACCTAATGGGGAAGGTACGTGATTTGTTCCTGAGCTGTTTGCTTTGCTATTTGTGGTGCCTGGCCGGCCGTTCAGCGCAGGCAGTGCAACTATTCCTGCTGAAACACATGGGACCCACAGATGTATTTTGAATACATGGATGTTGTCCAAGTATTCACAGCAATATATCTCAGGGAATCTGCTTCCTGACCGGACAATGCAATTGCTGGAGACTGCTGAATAACAAATTGCTTCTATATGACAGATTTGGGGATGTGTGATTGCCTGTGCTGCAGTTGGTCCAACATCTGGGCTCGCAGATGCGACTGTGAATATCCAGTTGTTGTTCAAACACCCAAAGCCAATAAACTCCCCCGAACCCAAAACAAACAAAATCCTTGTAGCTGCAAAAATATTTATAGGTCATATTTATAAAAGAATTTATCAGGTTACGGATCTTTGCTCTTAGGTGGAGGAATCGTCATCTGCTGTTTATGTACCAGAATTAGTAATGAAACAAGATAATACTGAGGCAGCGAGCTTGGGAAAAGAGCACATATTCTCTTGAGAATCTTAATGGGTGAGGAAGGCCGAGAGCTTCCAGCTATTAATTACTGCTCTTCAGCTGGAGCTGCTCGTCTCACAGCTGAGTTATAGTAACTGGCAGTGGATGAGCTCCTCATCCATTTCAGTGCAAAGTCAGATAGCAGAGCTGAAATTGCACATCCACCCTGAGGAAGAGCTGGGCCATGTCTTTATGTCTTTTCCTTTATGAGAACCCTTTGGAGAGCCCTGCAGCACGCTGTGGCTCAGCCAGAAGTGCCCTGTTGCAGGTTGGATGCTGGCTGCAGCCAACTGTTTGCTCTTTTCAGAAACTACACGGTGGTGAATCCAGAAAAAGGGGTCATAGAAGTGGAGAGGATGAGCTGCCCCGGCATGAAGCTGTGCTGCCAACTGAAATTTCAGAACACCCTCTGGGCTGCTACGGAGGTAAGGCCGTCTGCACCCTGCTCAAGTGCTCCTCCTCGCAAGGCATGCAAACCTATGGCCTCTTCAGTCAATAGAACTAAGAGTGCTGGAGACAACAGAGCTGAGCAGCGTGGCTTGACACCTGCTGCCTCATGGGCTGTTGGTGCTGCATGATGTTTGGCTGACACGTAGAGCACGGTTGTGTCTCCTGGTGTTCAGAGCAGTCATGGGAAGCTCAGCTGCCCGAGGTGAAACTGCTCCGGTTGGAGTATATCTGCACCCAGTGGTTCCGTCTGGGAAATATCCTTATCTCTGAGTGATAAAGGGGAGCAGTGAAAGAAACCATTCATCGTGGGTGGGGTTGTAAAACAGGGCCGAGGGATTTGGAATCTGGTGGGAAATGGGCACCCAAGTGCAGCGTTCACCATGGAAAACCACGGCTGAAAAGATAAGAGTGGGAGAGCACGGCTGGCTTATCTCTGAGCCTTTATCCGCCCATCAGAAAGGGCTGTGTTAAGTGTCAGCCTGTTCTGCACAACCATTTGACACAAAGCAAACAAAACATAGATGAAACAAATGGGAATGTTCCTGAAGTTCAGTTTTGGTGTTGAGGGGCAGGAGGCCACGTGTGCAGAATAAGTAATCTGTGTTGGTGAATTCACATGGCTGGAGTATGAAAGCTGGAATGGAGTGAAGGTGTGTATCTTTCTCCCACGTTGGTAAATAAGGTATTTGACTTTTCTATCCACTCAAATTGAGGCAGGGTTCGCATATTCCTTGTAACTCCAGTATTATTAGTCTGAACATACACGTTAAGGGTTTGTTCAGAGTTGGGGTTGCCAATGCTGGTTTTAGATACGCTGCTGTAACAGCTGGAGTGCTGATTTTAGTTGGCTTTGGGTCACAGTTGGTTCTGGGGAAGGCAGCCCCCAGGTTCTACCCATAGGCAAATGGCCTCCAGAGAAAACAAAGGGAAATCCAGGCTTTGCGTAGGAAAAAATACAAATAAAAACCGTTTGGGATTCAGTTATCAAAGGGTAAAAATCATGAGAAGCGAAAGAAATTCATTGAATTTGGTGTGTTCTTCCACAGGACCAGAAGATTTCAGTGTACAGGCTGCAGGGCATGTGTCCTCTGAAGGCCCCACAGAAGGGTTTGGACTCCCCTGCTGCTGTCAGCTGCTTCCTGGTGATTCCTGTTATCAAAAAGGTATGGGGGAATCCTGGCTCCTGCTTGGGAAGAGTGTGTTGGTGAAGCCAGGCTGCCAGGGCTTGTGCCACTTGTGCAGGAAGGCTGCTTTGGCTCTTGGTGTCTCTGCCAGCAAAGCAAGGGGCAGAGGTGTGGGCATGAACCTGCATCAGGGGACCGGAGCTGGCACTGCAAACTCTGCCAGGTTAATAGTCCAAACAGATCAAATTCCTCTGCAAGGAAGTTTTCCAGCCGTGTTTCCACATCACTGCATGGTGAGGTTTAGGCTGATCAAGCAAGGTCGAGGGGATGTGAATGAGTAATTAGTATAGAGATCTGTTAACAGTTAATGCGGGGCTTGGGTATACCCTGGCTCCTGCTCTCACTCTTTCCCTGGCATGTGTGCATGCTGTTGTTTGTGTTCACAGTATTACCTACACTTCTTTTTGGTTTTGGATGGGAACGCTTAGGTCATAAATGCAGTCTCTGAGCTGCCACCTATGACTAATAAAACGTTGTGTGCTATCTAGCTGGTTGTGAAACTACTACCATCCAATTACTGGCAAGAGGAATCTGACATTACTGCCTATTGCGGGCAAGGCTGAGGGATGTACAAAAACTGCTCTGGGGCTAAATTACCTCCGGTTTGTCTACAGCACCTCGAGTGAAAACACATAATTATACTCCAACGTTAATGGTGACCATGAAGTTTTTGCAGATGCCAGTGGGCTGTCTAAGGCTAAAAGCTCAACGCGGAGCAGCTCTCATGGCAGCCACGGAGCTGTTTTATACCGCGTGTCTGTTCCCATTATTGTCCATTTCTGGCTGGTCTGCTCAGACTGCTGTCTGCATCCAGGGCGGATGGTTAGTGTAAGGTGTACCACTTGACTTCCAAACATGGTGTGAGGAGGACTGGAGAAGGGCACAGAGCTGAAGTTGGCGGAGGGACGAGTTTCAGCCGCCTGTCGGCTTTCTTTGGCTCCCACGTCTGCAGTGTTTCTCCTCTGTGCAGTTTCATTTCTGACGTGTAGGGCAAATTTCTTTTTCGTGCTGCCTGAGGTTTTGTCCAGGATAGTCGAACGAGTCTTTTCGCTTTTCAGCTTTTCCACTGTCACACAGCTTGCAAAGCCATTCCTTAGGGGTTACGAGTGGCTTTATGTCTCCTGGTTTCTATTTTCAGTTTGTGGCTTGCCTAGAAAATGTCATAAATAATGCCAGGCTCTACAATAGTAATATTGAGTCTAGACACCTCCCTTCCTCCCCCGACCCTACCCAACCTTCCAGCAATCCACATCCCTTTGCTGCTCTCCTTGCTTTATTGCACTTACTTTTTCCTCTCTCCTTTCTATGAATGAATTTGGCAGCGAAACAGCCAGAGCAGCAGCCGTGGGGATGTGCAGACCAGGCTGGCAAGAAACTAAGCCATTTTTTGAAGCAGCCAGTTCTTCCCATAAAACAAAGCGGAAAGCTTACACTTGTCAAACTCGCCGTACAGCACGGCGAGTTGTATCAGAGTTATCACATGGTAATTGTTGCCTGGTGGAGGGAAGAATTGCTCTCGTTTCCCTGGGTAGAAAGCCTTCAGCTGTTGAGATGTGAGGTAACTCGCAGTCAGAGAGCTGCTGAGGGATGTTGCTGGGAAGGGGAATTCTTTATGACTGCCTTGGGAAGGCTGATCCAAAAGAAACAGTTTCCAAAACTCAGTTTCTCATCCAAAGGAAGCATCATGGAAACTTCAAGGCAGCGGAGAGGGGCCCAGGATCCAAATCTCACCCGCCAAGGAAAAGTTTTGTACAATTTGAGCTTTTTTGTTGTGTGGTTTCTGGGGGAGAGAGATGTGTATGGGTGCGAGCCTCCAGCCTCCTGCAGCAACCTGGAACGGATGAAAACAAAAGCTGCATTTAAAGGCTGCAGTGCTCGGTGCCAGCAGCGCCTAGACCCTGTGGGAAGGAGGGAGGAGGTGACCGAGGCCGCTTTTGGTTTTAACCTGCTCCTTGTGGCCGTCCCGGCTGCTCCTGTCCTTAACCGTGAGGACAGAACGTCTGGAGCCAGCTCACCCTCTGTGCTGCCCATCACATCCCATCACAGCCCCGCTCCAAGGCCTTCCTTGCTGGCACAGCGGGGCTGCTGGCAGGACACGAGCTTCAAATGCAGTTTTGTTGCTGCATGTTTTTGTTGGCTCTTTGCTGAGCTCAAATGTTGAAAATGAATTCTGAGAAAGTTACTTAAGGTTTCTGGAGCCTGCCGCGCTGCCCATCTCTGGTCACTGTTGCAATAGCCTGGGTCTGAGGGCTTTGCCACGCTGCCCTGCTCCACCAGCTCCCCATAATGTCTGGTAGCACCTGGGCAGCCTTGGTGCTGCCTCTCTTATGGGCCCTGCTAGGCCAGAGATGGCAGGCAGAGGGCATTTCCCAGGGTCTGAGTTCTTACTCCTCCTTTCCCAACCAAAGTGATAACGGTGGTGGCTGGAATGAAGCAAATCCTGATAGCCGAGGCTGTGAGCAGTGAGTGCCCCAAAGCATCAAGTACCTGTCAGGTTTGCTTCCACTTAGGTTAGCCAGGCTAAAACCTGGCACGATCCGTAAAACTGAGAAGGTATAAATGATGCAGCTCTGTGCTGTTGGTGTTCCATTTTTAGTAAGAAATACTCGGTCCTTTGGTCTGAAAACAACTGGACCATTTTCACCAGAGAGATGTGGGCTGCTCTGCTTTGCTTTGTTCTGTTTTAAATAATTGAATTCTTTTTCCAAAAGCAAAAAAAAATCTGAAACCCAGCCTGTGCAAAGCATCGTGCCATGTCCCAGCCTCTTGATGCAACCCCCCTCGCAGGTCCACATCCAGGAACCTTTGCACCAGATCCACTTGGCAGTGGGGACGTGGCACCGAGCACTGCAGGCCACTTGGGTTTCTTTTAATTAGTGGTTAGAGGATTGAGACCGGGCTGAGTTGGAGTCCAAGTCCCATTTCACAACTTTCCACTTGCTTCCCTAGTTTTTCCCATTACTGTAAAATTCTGCTGTGATTTGGATTAGTCATACGAGCGCAGCACGCTGATGGCTTTACTCATACTGTGTGTGCAGATAGATTGATTTAATCTAGGACTCTTAATGAACCTTGCAAACAGGGCTATCTGTTCAACTCATACTTACCCCCGTGCTGTCTGCCCCCTGGTATTTGAGAGCAGCTCAAGGTACTGATTTTGGACTCTGTGGACCCAGAACCATCTCATGGGGCTGGCACAGACACAAGCCCTGAAGGTTTCCATCAGCTTCAGAGCAGCCAGGGGTGACGCCAGGTCCCCGGCCCATCTTACAGGGCTTTGTGCCATGGAGGGCTGACGCTGTGTTCTTTGGTTCCATTCGCTTTTGGTTTGTAACAGCAGTGAGAAAGCCCTGGGCAAAGGGTCTTGTCTTTTTTTTTTTGGAATTTATTGCTCCACAGGGAGGAAATAAAGGCCTTTGAGGTAGGTATTGTTTTATCTGCTGCACAGATGGGGAGTTTCTGGTACAGCCCTGAGGTCACGGGGAGTTAATTCCCAAGAGTCCCATTTCCCAGCCTGTTTCACAGCCCTCTGCACCGCCTCAGTGAGCGGGAGGTGCTGGGGCTGCACTGAGCCGTGGCCTTTTTGCCAGCTCCCATGCAGGGACGTGGCGGTCCCCGCTGCAGCCAGCACATCCCAGGGCAGGATGTGAACTACCTGCTGAGGTGTGCGTGGGCACCTGGCAGCTGTTTTTGTGCCTGGCAGTGGGAACACCGCCTGCGATCCCACACCCAGAGCTCATCCCTGGGAGGAGCGCAGCGGTTGAGTGCGGAGTGATGGCTGTGCGCTGGCGTTGGCCGAAGGACCATCTCCCTCTTCCCATTTCATCCTGCATTGCTTCCATTCCTCTCCTTGACTGATAGCAATAGCTTCACTGTGCTTTACTCCTTTCTGGATTTGAGCCGCGTTTCTACAGCTGGATTCCTAGGTTCACGATGGCTGTCTCTGAATGTGTTCCAGCTTGAATTTGTTAACCTTGGGGGCAAGCTGCCAGGCCTGTCTATCCTCCCTTGCCAATAAAGAGAGAGGTAATGCTGGGTGAGAGGCGTATGGCTCTGCAGCAGCTTCTGTATAACAGCCTTTTATGTTGCTGTTATCGCTGAGCGATCTGGGGTAAGTTACTGGCACAGTTATAGGGTTGTGAGGGGCAGTCAGCGCCTTCGGGATTGAAAGCTTTTGTCTGGGATGGAAGTAAAGAATCTGGAATGAATCTGCCAACTCTTTCTTGCAGAACTCGTACGTGGTGCTGGCCGGCCTGTCGGATGGACTCGTAGCGGTGTTCTCAGTGGCCCAGGGCATCCCAGCAGACAGCTGCTCCTACCTGTGCTCCCACACAGCCAACAGGTCCAAATTCAACATTCCCGACGATGACCCGCGGCAGAACCCGTACCCGGTGAGGGCCATGGAGATCACCAACAGCGGCACAGAGGTGTGGTACAGCAACGGCCCCGGCATCCTCGTCATCGACTGCACCACGATGGAGATCAGCAGGAGGCTGGAGCCCTTCAGCCCACCCTCTGCCATCTCATCCATTGCCTGCAACTCGGAGTGCCATGGGGAGGAGGTGGTGTGGTGTCTGGATGAGAAAAGCAACTTCTTGGTGATGTACCACTCCGCCACGTACCAGCTCTGCGCACGCTACTTCTGTGGGGACTGCAGCCCCCTCAGAGACATGTTTGCCATCCAGCAGCCTACCACAGCCATCCCTGCTACTGCTCCTATCAACCCCAGGGCGCTGGAGGGGAACTCGCTGGTGGACATGAGCATCATCTACAGCCCCGAGGTTGGCACCCAGATCCTCAACCACCAGGACTCGCTGACGGATTATTGCTCCGTGTCCTCCTACTCCTCCTCCCCTCCCAACAGGTTAACCCGCTGCCCCTCCAGCCTGCCCAGCTCTCCCACCAGCTCTTCCAGTGCTCCACTCTCCACAGATTTCGAGGAGTCGGACAAATTTCATGAACTGAAGCCTTCCCCGGATCACGACGCTGTGCCTACGGGTGACAACTCACAGCATCTCCAAGCCGTCAAGATTCTGCCTGTGAAAGACCTCATATGGATCCCCAGGTAAGCGGGTTGCTTCCCCAGACAGCTTGAGCCAAATCCCTCCTGGGCTGAGTAGTGAGAGATTAGCGGCAGGTAATTCAGGGACTTTGCACGCATGCTTTGATTCACCTGTCCAGAAAATCATCACTGAGAAACTGTGCTCACAGTACAATGGCGCATCCATTTCTCCACTCGTTTTCAAAGATATCTGGTGATGGCAGAATGGCCGCAGCTGAGGCCTCGTGAGATTGATTTCAGCAGAATGGAATAGCGGATGGTGAGCTCAACACCCAGTTTCCCTGGCTACTGAGGAAACAAAGAGCAGCAGGCAGCTTCCTTGCTCGGATGTGGTGCTGGCACGTCCCGCTGCCTCCTGTTGAGTTGCTCAAAACCACTAGAAATGAGATTTGCCAGCTGTAGGGGTTCTTAGCGCAGCAGATTCAGTCGCTTCTTGGTGAGGAGGCAGTGCCCTTTCCCTGCAGAAATCAGTGTCACTGCAGGAGGGATTGCAGCAGAGAGGGTGGGTATCCAACACGGGATTTGCTCAGCTGCCAGCAGTCCCCATTGCAGAGTGTGTGTGTGCGATCTCCCTTGTTTCTTTTGCAGGAGAGGAGGGGATATCATCGTGATTGGACTGGAGAAGGAATCGGGCATGCAGCGGGGCCGAGTGATCGCCGTGCTGAAGGCCGGGGAGCTGGCTCCCTACGGGTGAGGCTGAGTTGGGCACCAGCTCCCAGGGGCACAAGGGGATGGGTTGCAGAGGTGAGGGTGAGATGCTGTGACCACAGCCTGGTCTCCAAAAGTCACCCGGTGCCCAGTAATGTGATGGGCAGAGCCTGGTGTCCGTCTGATCCTGCCTGCTGCTGCCTCCAGGTACTCGGAGGGCAGCGGCACCTGGCAGGAGGTGGCTGGAGCTTGGCAGGCTCTGGCCCTGTGTTAGGAACAAGCAGTGTATTTATGCAGAGCGCAGCGCTTGTCTGTGGCTTCATTCATGTGGATCAGGTTGAAGTTCTGGCTCTAAATGAACACCTTTGTGCTGTTGGCAGTGAATGGCCAGGGGACGGCTCCGAGAGCACAGGGGAGAGTAGTTCTATACATTAATGTAAAGGGTTTCATCCAGCAAACGAGAGTCCAGATAAATAAATAGCTGCTGGAGAGATGGGGGTGCTCCTGCTGATCACTTAAATACCAGTCTGGGATTGTACTATTTATGTCCAAACAAATGGAGGTTAAGCACTGCTAAGGATTATAAATGACCATTTATTACCACTGGGCAAACACAGCGTGAGATCAAAGCACTCCTGCCGTTCCCTCGCCTTGTTCACTGAGCATTTTTATCAGTTAGTTGAGAGCGGGGCATTCTTGGCTGTAGGTTTGACTTTTATTTTACCCAACCGTTAAAAAGAATTAGGGGGAAATTAGGTGCAGAGCCACAGCCGTTGGGGCTGCCACTGGCTCACCTCACAGCACTGCTGTGCGATGCTACCCACCCCATCCAAGCCCATCACTCACTTGGGCTGGAGGCTGCTCTGGAAACACCCAGCTGGCTGCAGGGATTGAACAGATCAGGAGATTATCAGCAACTTCAGAACGTTGCGGCAGGCTTATGCACGTAGCTTCATGTTTGGGCACCTGAATCCCTGACAGAATCTTTTCCCATGTCACTGAACCACTTGCTTTTGCCACAGTGTGGTTTCTTGTTCCTCCCTTTGCTGTGCTCTCCCTTCTCAAGGATTTGCAGCTTATAAAAGGAGATTCACCAGCTGGAAAGGAGAACCTGTGAATCGGTGCCTTTGGGATTAGTGGGCCCCGCTGCTTAGTGGGGCTGCAATCCACCCTGATGCCATTCTCTGCTCTTCCTTCCCCAGGACGCTGGTGGATGCTGCTCTCATAGCAAAGGACACGGTTGTGTGCTGCTTTCAGAATGAAAACACCGAGTGGTGCCTGGCTGTCTGGAGGGGCTGGAGTGCCAGAGACTTTGACGTTTTCTACCAGGCCTACGAAGAGCTGGGACGGCTTGAAACTTGCATGAGGAAGAGGAGGTAGTGCTCGTGGCACTGGAAACCGAGGGCTGATGGAAGAGGGAAGCGTCCTGCCCTGAGCATGCAGCCCCACACAGGGAGGGGATGGGGTGCACAGGGACAGTGTACCACTGTTTGCTGCTAAGGAGCTGCATGGGGTTTTGGCAGCAGAGCCCAGCAGGGGCAGGATATGGGCGCTGGGCGCTCTCCGTGCAGCTGAGAGCAGGAGGTGGCTGCAGCTCGGGGAGTGAGCGAGCTATTGAATTGCACTCCTGCAAAGTCAGTTGTAAAATAGAGCTGATACAAAGCAAAGCCACTTGGGCTGACAGCTACTTCCTGATGGGAGAGAAGGGAGAGCTCTGTGACCAGGGAAGCCCATAAGCTGCCTTTGTTCTGCTTCTCTTTCTCTGGGTAACTACACTCTGGAGTATCAGGAGCACAATAAGCTTCATTTGCCTGTCTATCTGCTCAGCTTCCGCCGCCGCAGCTTTTAGTTTGTCTTCATTAGTGGCCCAGGATGCTTTATGGGCTCTGAGTTGCACTTCCTAATTCCGAGCATGTACAGCGCTGTGAAAGGAGCCTGGCTCCGTGCCCTGTGTAAAGGTGTACAGTTTGGACAGGTTTTTGTTTTTCTATTCCAAGAAACTTGTGTGAGCATCGGCTGCACGGGCTGAGGCCGTGCGGGCAGGTCTGGTTCATGTCCCTGTTGCAGGCTGCTACGACTCACTTTGTCTCTAAAGAGGGGTGTCTTCAAATAAACAGATTCCTCCCTACAGGCACTTGTGGTGGGCAATCTGCCGCAGGGCTTCGGGTTTGCAGCGTGTGCTTGTGATGCCTGGCACCCGCTGGTGCCTTCCCTTCCAGCTTCTTTGCAAAACCACTATCTGGAAGAGCCACAGTGGCTCCACATTGCCCCGAGCCCCCCAGGCACAGCTTCATGCTCTGCACCCCAGGCTGGGCTTTGCGCCTCAGCTCCGGCCCCAACCTCAGCATCACCTCAGTGGGCACAAAGCCGCCTTTGTCCCGCTGTTACTGAGCACGAGCACCACCGCCCACCCCAGACACATCGTAAAGTGGCTGCTCTGGAAGTCCTGCTGCCGGGAAAAAGGGAGCGGAGGGGCTGGAGCTGCTGGGAGAGCTGATGTCGCTGGGAGCGAGCACGTCCCAGTGGGCAGCAATGGGCTGGGAGTGTGGGATTAGAGCCCGAAATCTGCTTCCCAGCACTCTTGTTCCCATAACCCTGGTGTCTGTCTGCTGCTGGAGCTTGGTGTGGACGCTCAGCCTTCCTGTGGGAGGCTCAGTGCAGTTTTAGGACTTCAAAGTGCATTTTCAACTAAAAGAGGCACTGGGGCTCTACTCAGTCTTTCTTTATGGGGGAGACCCTAAAACAGGAGGCAGCAGCACCCAGCTGGGCTGAAGGAAACCACAATGGAGTCATCACTGAGTGAATGGGATTGGAAGATGCTGTCATCCGTGTCCGTGGAGCAAAGGGTTCTGTCGGGGGGTGTTCCAACTGGGATGGGGAAGGGGATGGGATAGGAACATGGAGGGGATGAGGAAGGGAATGGGGAGGGGACGGGGATGGTAGCAGGCAGGAAGTGGGGATGGACTGGTGATGGGGATAGGCATGAGGGATGGAGAAGTGGATCAGGATGGAATGGAGAAGGAGATGGAAATGGAAGGAGGGAGGGGATGAAAAAGGGAATGCGAATAGGATGGAGATGAGGAAGGGGATGAGGGATAAGGCTGGGGAAGGTGGCTGCTGCCCTCTTTCCAGCTCTGCAGAGCTGCCTGGGGCCCACCTTGTGCTGCTGAGACGCCCATAATGCCACCTGCAGAGCCAAGGCCACTGCAGCTATCGGCCATTATCTCCTGTTTGCTTTGGGTGTTTGTGTTATCCCGGCATCACTCAGATGGTTTAAACTATGCCCTTTGTAGGAGCCTTCTTGAAATGTCAACACAGCACAGAGGTGTGGGTTTGATTTTTCCTTCTGTCTTTGTTCTCCAAAGAGGCAGAGAAGCAGAGCAGGGCTTGGCCAAACTCCCTGCACTGGGACCCCTGCTTGCTGGAAACTCTGGAGCTGATTCAGGGCAATTAAAGCCGAAGGTTTTATTGAATTAAAAGTGTGAAGGCAAATGCAGCCAGCCTGTCAGACAGCCCCTGCTTTTTTTGAAGCTAATTCCATTTCATTTTTTCACCCTGCTCATAGCCATGCCTCACAGCAGGGGCGCGCTGGGCCCTGTTCCCACCTGCCCATGGCAAAGTGCTGTGGGATGTTTCCAAACAGCTCTCGTGGGCAAATGCTCGTGACTTCTGCACTAAGTCATGGCTCAGGTGTTAGGAAACCTCCCCCTGCACCAAACACGTGCAGTAATTTAGGAGCAAAGCATTCCAGCAGTGGTTTCCATGGAAGGCTGGGTTAGCACCTGAGCGCCAATGACTTCCACCTGCTCAGCCTCCCTTACTCAGGCAGCAAAATGACGACGACTTTGTTTTTTTTAAGCATAAAATGGTTTTTATAAGGTTGGAATTTATCGTAGATGGCTGTAATTGAAAATTTAACTGTTAAACGATTACTTTGAAGCTGTTGAGCCCACCCCAAATCCAGGCCCAAGGCTCACCCATGGCAGACCCCCTGCAGCATCCCCCCACTGGACCCATGCTGGTGAATGGGGACGGACTGAGGCAAACAACAGCAGGAGCTCCGATTGCAAATAAAAAACAAAAACCTTTATTGCATCTTAGAAGCAAGTCTTTAAAAAAAAAACAAAAAACAAAAAACAAAAAAACAAAACGAAACAAAACAAAAAACTCCATGCACTGAATCCATCCAAGTACCTACATCCTTGGGACTGTCACCAAAAAACGATGAACATCTAAAAGACACTGAATCTACACTATCTGCAGTTCATATTCCATACACGTGTAAACAACGGTTATCTTTTTCTTCTTTTCTACCAGAATAGCAATTGCTCCATAAGATCCCCTCCAACGTGGCAACAACCTTAGCATTGGTTTCTCTCCTTTCTTTCGCTATTCTCCACTTCCCAAAGAGTAGGCAAAGTGGGACTGAGAACAATGAGACAAAATGGTGCTGGAGGAGACGATAGAAAAATATATTGTTCGCTGGTTTTTATTTTTTGTTTCTGCTGAGCAAGTTATTTACAGGTAGGTGGGTCCCGATACATCACCTGCTTCAATGACAACGGCCATTCACTGCGTAAGTCTCAGTGTAAAGGGTTCCCTTTCTGGCTTTAAGGCACTTTATTTTGTGTGTTTGCTCTAACCTTGCTAGGTGTTCCTTCGTAGGGGTCGTCTTTTCCTCGTACTCAGCCTCCCCATCCGCAGTTCCTCTCCCAATACCACAAAGACTCCTCACCTTTCTGATGTCGTTCCAAAAACGTTAAAGAAATTTTGTGTGTGGGGGAGAAAATCCATTAAAAAAAAAAACAAACCAAAACATTTTAGAAAGTAATCTTTGGAGATCATTTGCTGCAATACGATGTACACTACCTTATCAGTGAGAAGATGCAATACATTCCTAATATATATATATATATATATATATTTACACACACATATATATATATATAAAATATTAAAATGACTAACAGATATTCAAGGAAAGGTCAAGAACCTAAAACGATGGATATTAAATAAATTAAAGGTCTATCGGATACAGGAAGGAAAAAAAAAAAAACAACGAGAAAATAAAAAAACCCAACTAGTAATCAAATGTAATAATTGTTCCCATTAACATCAGGTAACTGATCGAACGAAGTAACGCGACCGGGTGCAGCACACTTTGTAGAGAGGTGCTTGCAAAGTTCTCACGAGGGAGCTCTCCTTGTTCCTGCTGCTCTGCTGCTTCTCTCAATGATTCTCGTTCCCTCTGTTCCCATCCGCCTCTCTCTCTCGGTCTCAGCTCCGTGCAGGACAGCAGTTGAGGATAATACACAGAATCCACCACGGATTCCTAATGCATCAGATCTGGATATGGACCCAATATAAAAGACAAAGATTTCCACCTGGGCTCTTTGGGGTGCAGGTGCCCACCCGTAACAAAGGGAAGTGCACAAGGTAACCCAAACCATGGGCCCTTTGGGAAACCTCCTGCAACAAACGCCCGTCCCACCGCCGCACCCCTCCGTTTGTTCTGACATGGTTTGATTTCAAAAAGCAGGGCTATCCTCAACAAAACGCGGGATCTTTGCACCGTGGTGGTCACAACAGAACACTCAGACGCAGCGCTTCGTCCCTTGAGCGCTCAGCTCCCATCCGACAGAATCCAGCAACGGGAAAGGTAAGAAACAATCTTTCGTTCCTAAGGAAATTCTAATTCAAGTCAGGCGCCTGCAGCTCGCTCAGGTAACTCCAGAACGGTTGGGTTGGTTGGTTGGTCTGAAGGCAAATACTGATCACAGTTTTGTTCAAAAAGAAACAAACAAAGAAAAAAAAACAACAAAACAAAACAAGAGAAAAACCAACGGCTTCGTCCTTCTCCAAGTGAGCGCTTTGTAAGAAAACAACGATGATTGCTAAAATATATCCTGTGTGGTCTTTTAAAAGTGAATTATCAAAAAACATTTTCCCAAAAATAAATTAGATAATTAAAAAAAAAGTCTTTTTCCAGCATAGCTGGACATTAGGCTGTCCTCACTGAGCCATTAGTATTGCTGCTTTTCCCAAAACTGGGGTCGTTTTTTTCAAACCATATTTCAGCCAGCTGCTGCGTGGACCCATAAGTGGAGGCTTTGGACCCCAAGCACATTTTATATTGTTTTGGATCAAGATTAGGGTCACAAAAAACAGGGTGATGCACGTGGACTACTCCAATTTCTTGGCTTCGGAAAGTTTTTAAGCCGGCTTGTATGACTTTGTTGAAAAGGTCGACGTCTTCGAGGCCCCAGCCTTGGATGGAGACATCAAAGCCCCCCGCTCGAAGAAGGTCGCCTTTGTAAATGCAGGTAATACCAAAGCCATAGTTCCTCCAGAAACCTGTTTTCTGGGTGAAGGCAAAATGATTGTCACTAGGAACCTTTCCACTATACACAATCTTTGGATCGTACTGGCTAAAAATGATGGGGAAGTATACTTGTTGACCCAAAACCGTATTGGCTCGACACCTCTGGAGGAACTCTGTGGTAAACACTAAGTCAACATCGCAGAAGAAAAGTAAAGACTCATTCTGGAACTGAGAGGATCCGACTTCCAGAGCCAGCGCCCTCGAGAACTCCCCGGACACCGGTAAAACCTGCATGTCAGCCTTGGGGTATTTGGAGCGGTACTCTCTCATCAGGTCAATTTGCTTTGCTTTGTCAGGGTTGGAGTTGGAATTGAAGAGCAGGACTACCAGCTTGACGTTCTGGTTGGGAATGAGGCACGTCTTCTCAAAATTCCCCATGAACCTTGCAAACATATCAAAACGTCCAGAGAGAGGAATCAGGATGTTGATCTTCTGGTCTTTGAGTTCCTTCCTCTCTACTCTGGATCTGCTGAGCTGGAAGGGAACAAACATCTTCAGCGAGTTGGAGAGGAAAGACAAGGACCCAGAATCCTGGTTGATTTTGCTGGCCAGCTCTTTGGCATCCATCTCTTCATGCTCCATAAACTGGATCTTGCTGAAGGTCTGCTGCAAGTACGCGTGCCTCCTGACGGGAACGGTCATCTTCTTGCCCTTGTGTTTTTTGTATAGCAGCAACAAGTCAAGCACGTACTCTGCTCCATACATCGGGTTTACCCTGCGATAGCCATACTGTATCTCCTTGAAATCAATGATCCTCCCCCTGGTCTTAGCGTTCGCGTTGATCATCTCCATCACCTGCATCACAATGTCATCCAGCGCTTCCCGCTGGGACGAGTCCATCCCCCTGCGAGGGGGCTGCCCATCAGCACCAGAGTACAGGTACTTGCCTGTAAGGAACTCCCACTCCAGGATCTCCTCCCGGTGTCGGGGCTGGAACCGCATGAAGGAAGGGGGCATGCCCAGCTGCAGGTCCTCTTTGTGGACTTCTGTATTGCTGTATTTGCTCATCAGGACAATTTCTCGGTGCAGCTGCACAGTCCGGTGACGCAGCTCTGCTATCTTGCGGCTTAGCATGTAGCTGTGAAGTCTGTACTGGTAGGGGGGGTTCTTGTTCGGGTGCAATGTTATAGCTCTGTGTATTTTGCTGTTCCTCAGGTCTCTGATGTAGCCTTTTTTGTTCTGCTCATAGTTTTCATAAAACAGCTGCTGCATCTGGAAGAGAGGAAGGACAGGTTAGCACCTGCAGTGCTGTGCTGAACATCAGGCCCATGGGGATGAATGCCCTCGGCTCGCAGGGCCAGGAGACTGAGTAAGCTGCTTGTGGCATTAGGCACAGGTTGTAGCAATGCCAGCTGCTAGTCAGGGAAATTAAGAGGATTATTTGTTGTAAAACAATGCAAGAAACATCCACCGTGGATTGGGGATTACTCCTGCCCACCCTACAGACAGCAGGCAAACAGCTGAGCAGTACAGGGATCCTAAGCTCATTTTTTCCCAACAGCACAGCATCACCAGGAAAAAAAGGCACCCAGTACAGAACTCTTTGCTATGCTCCTTCTCCCCAGGGGCTTTAATAAAAATAATAAAAACAATAAAAAGAGCAACATATATAGTAAGTATGATGGCAGATTTTCCATTACACCCAAGTGCTGTTCAGGTACGAAAGCTGCACGCTACACTACGGATTTGAGGCATGAAAATGGAGCGTGCTGAAGGCTCTGGTCCAGATACTAAGTATGATATTGAATCACTGCGCTGCCATACAGAAATGATGAAAAAGCAACGGCTCCCCTGTCATTTCAGAATGTCGGTGGAAAACAGTAAGTGCCTGAGATTGCTGGCAGCACGGGACGAGCGCGTATGATAGAATAAAAGGATCCTTCAAATGGAAACTGCTGTTTCAAAACAACCAGATAGTGAGCTCAGATTGGATTCAGAAGTCTCGCAGGAAGCCACCACGTGAGCCAAGCAGGCAAACAGCTTTATGCTTCTGGGCAGCTCAGGCAGCAGCTGATACAATGGAAGGCAGACGCGAGCCAGCATGACAGTGTGGGAAATGAGCTCAAAGGAAAACGAAGAGACGGAGCAAATTCTAACCCCTGGGGTCAAAGCCGTGCACAGCCCACAAGAGGGATGTTCTAGAAGATCGTGGGTTGGATCTGCACCAAAAATGCCACTGAGGTGCCAGAAGAGCAGGCACATCGGCTTTGTTTAATAGAGACCCAACCGCATTATCGACAGCAGGATTTGCCGTAGGTGATGCACTCAATAAAGTACATAAAAAAAGGCTGGAACAATAGCACAGAGCTAAAGCCAACAGCAAATCAGGAGAAAACGACTCAAATCTGACGACCGTGAAGCAGAGCACTCAAAGGAAAATCACATGCCCAGAAAGGTGCCTTTCACAAACAGCACAAGTGATGCCTCCACCAGCTGCCCTGACCCAGAAGCCCTGTTTTATTAGGCCTTCAGCTGCATTTTTCCCATTACTGTGGACAGACAGTGAATCTCGGGGATCAGCTCACACCTGGCTCCAATTGTCGCTAGCAAAACAAACCAGATGTGTGCATACTTTGACCTGGAGCTCAGCATCTCAGTGCGGGCAGCAAGGAGCAATCTGCTGGAGGGACACACTGCTGCCTGCACTGCTTCCTCTACCAGTAACACCCAGCTGCTGCCTGCTGGTAAGGGCTCCAGCAGACCTCCCATCACAGCCACGTAGGATCAGTCCCATAAGAAGCCAAGCATATGTGTATTTTACTCCACTGATCCACCATATACGTAGCACAAAAAGTATTAAATACAGCTGCACTGACATTTTAACTACAATACAACCCATAGGTCAGGCTTTCTGAAGAGCATTGCGGCATTAGATAAATATCCTTAAAACATGTAATTAGGCAGCTATTATTTAAAGGGAAGTTAACAATAGGATTTAATTTCAAATGTTGTTTTCAATTTATACAGTAACAAAATCAAGACCATGCAGCCTGGATGTGTTTCTTGCCGAACTGCCATCTAGGGCATTCAGAATTAGCTGCAAGAGGAAACCATGAAAGCAGAACGGCTTTTAGGTTACACAACAAAGTTTTAATGAGATACTGATGGGAAGGAAAAACGTTGCAAAAACTTCCCCTTGGAAGAACAGATAGGGATCCCCAGCAAACCTTCCTAAAGAAAATTAACAAGGGTACTTAAAGAGAAGGCTTAACATGAAGGAATCACCTCCCAGGTTCACTTCTGGATGCTCAATAAAACCTCCTGCCTCTTCCAAAGTCTGGCTCACTTAGAAGCCTGAATAAAGATAAAAGAGATCCCTGCATGATTTCACCAGTGCTTCAACCCAGAGCAATTCAGACCAGAAACATCTGCCAATGGCCACCTTGCCCCGGCCAAAGAGACGACAGCCAGCCAACAAGAGGCACGAAAGCAGCCAGACATGCATGCAGCCCTGTTTGGGCAGGACCAGCACTCGGTGCTCTCCCCAGGAAGCCTCCCCTCCAGCATCCTGTTTGCTCTCAGCCTGTGGGATGTGGCCATGTCTCCATCTGTGAGCAGCGTGCCAGGGGGATCCAAGGCATCAACGGGGTTAACCCATCCCTTACAGGGGGCACGGCTCACAAACTGCTTTCCTACAAGCCAGGTCCAAGTGGCCAGAAGCCAACAAGGCAATCCATCCCTCTGCAGGATGCTGACCTGACGCTCCCAAGCACAGCCTGCCCAGGGCTTTTTCTTTGCCCAAAGCAGCCCCAGGTAGGCCGTGTTTTCTCACCCACATCTGCAAAACCACAGGTGAGTTCCTGTAAGAAATAGGCAGCTCCCCCTGCACAGGTTGCTGGCTCCACCAGCATGAATCAATCTGCTCAAATCATTTCAGCTCCGCTTCTTGCTGCAGTTTCTGGGCTCCATCACTACCAAGGGCAGCATCCAACCACATGCTTCTACCTCATTTGGGTCCCAGACACCACCTATTACCTTAAGTATCTCTTGTGTCGAGACTGGTGGTCAAGAAAAGAGGCAGAGAAAGGAATACCTGTGATGTGTTTGTTCCTCCTACCAAGCACACCCATGCAGCGACGCAAGCCCTCGCGTACTCATCTCACTCCAGCATTACGTGCCAGCTTCCACATGGCCATGACGAGCCTCCTGCTAGCTGAACTCCTGCAAACTGCCTTCGGGGAAACAGGTTTCTCTCTGAGTCTTTAAATTAAAAAAAAAAAAGAACCTTTCACGGATATTAATTTTGCAATGATTATATTCTAAGCATGCTTTATTCTAGCGCAGAGCACTGAGAGCACGGGGATACAAAGAAGAGCTACTCTTTATTGACCACTATTTACTCTAGACCTGTTGAAGCCTTAAAAACCCTAATGTTCCCCAAACCATTAGAGACTGAATGTTTAAACTGTGGTACAGCTGTTGTGGGCACTCCTGGCTCACCTCCAAAAGACCAACTGAAAGAGAGAGTGTTATGTTCTTCATTTTAAATGAAGAAGTCTTTTGCAGGCCAAAAAAAGTGTACTGGAGAAAATGGACTTAAAAAATAAGAGCAGTTTATGCAGAATCTGGCCCGCAGCCACGGATCAGCCCCCGAGGGCTTTCTCTCACAGCTCCAGATTGTACTGGCACAGCCTGGAAAACACAGCCCCACAAGTCTCGTGGACAAGACATGTTGTATGGCAGGCCTCAAAATGCCTGAGATGGGCTTTAAATACAAAGCCAACCTAATTTCAAAGAGGAGAAAACTGGCTAAAACGTCGCTCGGTGGGGAGCACCTCACTAGGGAGGAGATAGCAGGGACTTGAATTTGCCAGTGCAATTGCTTCTCCTTCCACGACACGGAGTGGATGTGCTGCCTCACCAATGAGCCTTGTGCACCTACCTCTCATCTCCTGTCAAAGCACTGCAGAACGCATGCCAAAGATCTCAGGCAGGATTCTGCAACCTCGAGGTCACTGAACTCCCAAGGCATCTGCAAACTGCAAGAGTCGCTGCTGGAGTTTAACCTTCTGCTAGCAATACCAAGTCTCTGTTTAATTAAACAGCTAACCTTCTCCCCATGCTTTTCCATTAAGTTAGAAGAAAAGCTTAAAAGTTACCTATTAAAGTAGAGTGTCTCAATCCAAGGGGCCTTTAGAGCACAGGATCACAGAGCGGCTTTGGGTTCAAAAGGACCTTAAAGATCATCTAGTTCCAATGTCCGCGTAGCCCTAACTTGGCCACAGGAAGGAGAAAACCTGCACAAATTAATCTGTCTTCAAAACTGGCACCGTGTATCTCACCTCTGATCTTCAGCATGACGGTCTTTGTTACCCCAAACCTACAGGTGGAAGCAACCCACATGCTTGAGAAATAATCGATTGAGATCCTCCTGCCAAGCTGCAAAGGAGAACCTCCCCACTCCCAGCCCTGCAATAAATACAATAAATACTTTAAAGCACAAACCAGAATCTGACCTGAGAGCCTTTGCTAACTTAGGAGAAATCAAGTAGAAATGAACGCGCCGTTTTGGGATACCAAGATTCAACAGCACAAACCTGAGGAGACCCGGCTGCAACTGCGGGCCGTGCTTCCAAAAGGCTCCGATTTAACAGCACCAAAAAACAAACAAAACCCCACTAAACACGAACAAATGTTCCATCCCGCAGCTGTCAAGGAAGCAGAACATCCTAGGTGCTAATAACTAATTATCGCAGCTATTGCTTGACCAAGTGCACTCGGGATTTGTTTCCAGCATCATTTGCACATTGCGAGGCCTGGCGAAAGCAGCCATTCTGCACATGGCTCCGACCCAGGGGGTGATTCAGCTCTCCCTGCCCTGCCGATAGGGACTGCCTCCCACCGCACCCAGAGGGGAGCAGGAACCCATCCGTTTCGAGGCCAGGCTGGAAATGATGCCAAATGACTTTCCACCAAACACACTGCGTCGCGGGATTTCTCCTCCTTGTTGTCAACTCCTCACTTGCAGACTCGGCGCTACAGGCAAGAGGACAAGAAAAACTTGGTTTTCATTAGGACTTTCAACAGGCCCACGAAAGGAGCAGGCGCAGCCGTGGAAGCCTGGAGCTGCTCTTCCTCACGCACAATGTTGGAGGGCAGCTGCTTGGAGATGATGAGCAGAAAGCTTCTGACACTGCAGCAAACAGTTCTTGGATGCTGGAAATGAAAAGAAGGGACCACAGAAGAAAAGACTTCTTCTGGACCGCCGCGTGATCTTCCACCATATGTTTTCAAGAGGCGGTAATGTAATCATTTAGAAATACTTCTGTTCGCGGCATTCAGAGATTCCTGTTTGGAAGCCACTTTCCACACGCAGTGATTTTGTAAGAACCATACCAGACGAGGAGCCCTTTTGCTCCCCAAACACTTGGCAAGGCCACCATGAGCTGCTGTTACAAGGCAGGACACAAACCCTCTGCTCGGAAGGGCCTGAGCTGCAGCCAACACATCCAGGCATCACCCAGCACAACCAGAACAGATTCCCATGGACTGGGGAGTACATACTTCCCAGGTAACATGGGACAATGCTGGGGCAGCAGGGCCAGGCTGAAGGACAGCCTTGAAGCAGTGCAAAGCCCTAAGCCTCCCTGAGCCTTCACAGGATTACAGTGAATTTAATTAGGTGAAGATTTGGCCTCACGATAGCTACAGCCGCAGCTCTTCCCTATGTGTACAAGTGAGGTGGGGGTGGGTTTTAAATACCAGGATTCATTTTCAAGACGTTTGGCACTCCCAGCCCAGGCAGCGCTGCTTTAGATGAGGGATCCGTCTGTCTTTCCTTATGGCAGCAGTCCATGCTCTCTGTTTCTGATCCCTTGTGAAGACTCGTGGCAGGAATAGATCTTTTGGAAAGGGGAAAGAGGGGAGCTGGGAACGCTGAGCAGAAGCACCAGGACAGAGCCAAGTGCCGAGCCGCCGTGCCAGCAGAGTTCCCAACGTGCCGGAGCATCTTCCATCACCACCTTTAGAAATCTGCCTGCAATGGCAATGCTGCTGCTCTGCCAGCACCCCATGGAAACTCAGCCTGGGGGTTTATTAGCTAGCAAGCCCTCCTATAGCTGCCACAGCAGCGGTCCCTGCGGGTGCAGCTGAGAGAGCCTCTGCAGGAGGGTCGGTGTTTGGGAGATACTTTCCAAGCCTTATCCCTTCCACACTGGGAGAATGCTCCACCATCCTTCCTCAAGAAAAGGGGGTTGGGAAGAACACCACAGCTTTTTCCCGATAGCAGAAAGGAAGGGTAAGCCACACCATCCCATCTGTGATGCACACCGGTGATTTACGTGGTCCTTTTTCAACAGCCTCCAATGGGTTCTTCACCCTTGATCCTGTTTTTCAGCAGAGTCGCTGCTTCTGGAGCCAGTTTGGAGGCCATCAACAAGGCACAGCCCTCACCCACCAGCTTATTGCAGGGGGAGCAGCGTGGGATGAGGATCTCCAGGGCTGGCTGCAGCCACGCAGCATTGTTCTGAAGCGTGCATTTGAGCCGTGAGCATGCTGCCCTGCCAAAAGAATTGTTTAATAATTGCTCAGAGGAGGGGAGGGAAATAAAGCCACAAAGTCTTGTTTCATGTGGAGAAGCCACATGTTTCAGTCAAGCCGTGAGGATGCTACAGCTGAGCCCAGGCCTGGGAATTACGCAGCTTCAGAGGGAGTGATGGCAAAGAGCAGAGCGTGGTAATGCTGTGCTGCAGACATCATTTCCACAACGATTGCAAAATGCAGAAGTTTTGTGCTTGTGTCATGACCACACAGGGCTTCAAGCCTTCCCACTCTTCTGTGCTGAAAAAAGCAAACCCTGTCCTTTGTCCCATCACTGGAAAGCTGGTGTACACTGCCTAAATTAGACGTGGCACTGAGAAAACTGGAGCAAGGCTCTGCTACCTAAAATACAAGCAACCTACAATACATGCAACACATGATGGTTTGGTTGTACAAGATATGGTCATCCATATGGATGGGACTCATGAGGTGGGTCCCACCTCCATATGGAAGGGAAGTTGCACACGCACCACTTTTGGACCAGCCCATTTCTCTGCCGTTTCATATATGCTCTGAGCTATAAGGAAGGCAACAACCTTCTGTGCAGCCCCAGCCTTCATTGTCCTCCTGTCAGTGGAACAACTTCCTCATTATTAAAACGAGCTGTCAGGCAGACTGGCATTTCCCCCCTTGTGGTATCCAAGGGAGCCCGTTAGTTCAAATATGGTTAAAGACTTCACATAGTGTTGCTGGCTAACTGTATATGGTCTGAGGTTTTCTGGAAGCTCGCTGTCTGGCACAGCTTGGAGAAGTAACAAACAGCACAGCACTGCAGCACAGGGCTGAGTGCCTCAGGCATTACACACCCCTGGCATTGCACACCGCTGGCATTACACACCCGCTGCGTGAGATGTGGGCTCACCTCTGGGCTGCTCAACCCTACTGCTGGATGCTGTCTGCCATGCGGAATATTCAGCAGCTGCTTCTGTAATGACCTCAAATAACACAGGTGTGGACAGTGACAAACACAGTTAAGCTTCATCAACTAGAAAGGAAAAAAAAAAAGCCCTCACTGCTTCCAGTTTTCCCAAGCTTTGTGAAGGATTTCCTACTCCTACAGCACACCGAACACTTTCAACCATCACCCCACACACACGTGGGGCTTCCCGGTCCCATCCTGGGGCTTCCTTTGCTCCTGTAGAGCAAAGACCCACAGGACTTCTCATTCTGCTGTGCCTGAGCAGTTTTGGGGGGCACAGACCAACCCCAAAGCTGTCCCTTGCCCCTCATCCCTCCACACCTGACTGGTGCTCGCTTCCTCTTCCCTCCCCTTGGAGGCTGCAGCCCATCTGGATGTGGAAACCACTCCGCTTTGTGCAACTTTCACGTCCCCACGCGTGACACCCCCTTATCCTATTGCCACTTCATCCCAGCGCAGGAGATGGGCAGTGGGAGGAGCGGGGAGACACGGAGATCAGAGCAGTCTGACCACGGGGCCGGGTCCCGGTGCCCTGAGGAAAGGCAGGGAGGGAGGAAAGGACATTGCTGAGAAAGCAGAAGCAGCGCTTGCCAACAGATGGAGAAAGCTGTCGGAGCGAGCACCCCTGTTCACCAGACAGCGATGCCTTGTCTCCTTATGACCCATTTTCAGTTGTTGATCAAGGACATTTCAGGGATTTGACTCATGAATAGCAAATGCCTTACGCCGGGGCTGCCAAAAAGCCTTCTCCTTGCTGCAGGAAGGCAGGGACGCTTTGAAGCAGCTCCTGAAGCAGGACAATTTACAGCCTGACAGCTTAAAGCTGCATTGAGAGGGGCCGCGTTTCCTCGGGGCCCCGTAAATGGCCGCGGTTCAGACGCAGCCGGGCCATGGGCCGGGAGGGCAGGGTGCATGGATGGGGACAGTGTTCTTCTGCCGTCCCACGGCGGCACGTCCACGGGGAGCCAGAGCCCTTCAATGGGGCTTTCAGTGGGACACACAGGACTACATTCTGCTGCAGCTGCCGCGGTGCCCTTCTGAGATAGAAGCCTATCATCTGCATGGCAGGTTCTTGCCGAGGTCAGTGCGGTCAGAGCTGGAGCTACCACGGGCTCCGGTGTGCTGATGGATGTGCTGCTGCCTCCAGCTCTGGCACATGGGTTGAACACAGCTCCTGCTTGCAGCCACACGCTGGGCATCCAGGCTGGCTCTGTGCTCCACAATAGAAGCTCTGGTCCATACAGATGGGAGGCATGCAGAGATCTGTATCATAGAATCATTTAAGTTGGAAGGGACCTCTAAAGGTCACTTGGTGCCACTCACTGCAACAAGCAGGGACACCGCAACTCCATCAGGTGCTCAGAGCCCATCCAGCCTGATCCTGGGTGTCTCCAAGGGGCATCCAGCACCTCTCTGTCCAGTCTTCCCTTGGGACACATCCGCAGGACCCTCTCCTCTCACTCCCAGCCACTCTGCCCCTCACCGTGGTGTTTTTCACATGGCAGTGCCAGCAGGAAGGCACCAGCCGTGTTCCTATCATGCCATGCCTCGGCCTCACCTTGATGCAGGTGCCAAACAAAATCCACCCACCCGCAGCAGATGTTGGGAACTTGTCTGCCTGTCTTCAGCTGCGCTCTCAAGGCTGGCCTCCTGTCAAACGCCCAAGGGCACGGCTTTAGTTTTTCTTTTTAAGGCGGAGGTAATGCATCCAAAGTACTTTTTTTTTTATGCTTGGAGAAGGCAGAGCTACACCTGGTCCAGAATACACAGCAGCAGGCAACATTCCTGTGTCTCAGAGGGAAGCTCGACCTTTTTACTTGTGAAACAGCTGCTTTCTACCTGCCTGTATAATTCAGAAGTACTACAGGAACACTGGTAATAAATCCGGCCAAATCTGCTCGGTGCCACCTTCTTCAGCAAGCAGCCTGAGGACAGAATCTCTCCTTTCCTCCTGCTACCACATTTGTTTCCACAGAACCAGAAGCCAGAAGGATGCAGCGATGGCACCTGGGACGCTTTGCTCTCCAACTGTTGGCTGGTACAACATTTTGCACAAACAGGAAAAAAAAAAGAGGAGTAAAAGATGTGCAAAGATAACAGGAGAAAGTGGGAGGGAGAGGGCACAGTCACGGACCAGGACAGACACATGTGCACATGGCATCTTCCAGCATTTCTTATGCAAGATCCCCCTTTTGGGTACGTCGTGTCCCAAAACCAAACCGTAACAGCAGTCCGTGTTGCGCAAAGAAGAAAGATGGAACACATTATGCTAACCTTAAATGTAGCTTGGGGGCCTGGTGCATCACAGGCTGTTTAGTGTTAGCAGCATCCAGAAAAGCACTGAAAAATGCGTCGCAGGATATTGAAGAAATCTATATCCGGATATTAAAACTAGTATTCAGTAAAGTGCTGGGAGTGGCTACCGCAATATGGTCAGACCACAAGCTTAATGAAGCCTAGGAAATAAAGCACCAAGACTAATTGGAAGCACGTCACAAGAAATCACATACAAACTCCACTAAATCCACTAAATCAAAAAGGATTCTTCTCAGCCTGACATGGGATGGTGAGGAGACAACAGGAACACGTGATTTATGTAAGATGCTGTCCACTGCTTTACACTGATTTTCAACACATGGCAGTCCCTACTCTTCAGCTCTGGGATTTCACACTTGCTGGCTTTCCAAGAAAGGTTTTACAGCTGGAAGTGGGCCGGCGTGCCCAGCCAGGTGGCACAGTGCCCTGGTGCCTGCTGCCTTCCTGCTGCCCAAAGCCCTGTCCTTGAAGCACAAAGCTCCAGGCTGTGAGCCTCCAGCAGAGCCCGTGTCCCTCGGTGGATCACAGAATCACTGAAGTTGGAGAAGCCCTCTGAGATCCCCAAGTCCAACCCAGCCCACCCCCACCATGCCCAGTGCCCATATCCCTCAATGCCACATCCCCACAGATCTTATCACCTTCAGGAACAGTGTCCTCATCACCCCCTGGGTAGTTGTGCTGGTGCAGCACTGCTCTTTCCAAGGAGAAATTCCTCCCAATATCCAACCAGACCCTGCACTGGTGCAACTTGAGGCCATCACCTCTCACCCTGTCGCTGTTAACTGGGAGCAGAGGCCAACCCCAGCTCAGCACAACCTCCTCTCAGGGATTGTGGAAAGCGATGAGGTGTCCCCTGAGCTCCTCGTCTGCAACTGACCTGCCACAGTGGGCTCCTCTCCTCTCCACTCGGAATGGCAAAGAATCCACCTGACCCAGCAACGTTGGCTTTTTTGTTTTGTCTATGGGCTAAAACACACTGGGGAAATAATAGAAACCCACAACATCAAAAAGCACACATCAAAAACAGAATAATCTCACCCCATCCCAAAGCACTCCTCTGATCTTCACCCTGCAGACAGCTCCTTCTTGGTACTGAGGCTGGGAATGGTCTCCAAAGGGCACTGTTTACTGAGCTGGGCTGCTCTGGTTGTGCTCTGTGTGACACTGCAGAGCATCCCATAAGCAGTGGGGTAGCCCATGGAAAAGAGACAACACAGGACAGTGGCTGGTCAGGGGACTGGGACAAGGCACGGTCTATGGCCTGAGAGCTACTGAGCAACAGACAGGGTGCTACAGGGACTCACTGTTTGTAGGAGCTGCACCAGCTCATGTCACTGCTGCACGGAGCCAAACCCCAGTTCCTGATGCACAACACGAGGCTTCCTTCCCTGCATGGAAGCTGCAGAAACCATTCTCCTAATGCCACAAGCATTGGGTTTTCGTAGCACGAACCTTTTCATCCAAAACCATGAAGAAAATAATATAATAGTAATAATAATCTGTAAGGCTCGGTGGTGAACAGGAGCGTATAATCTGAGTTAACTCGCCCGCTAAATAATGACACTTACATCATGCTGAAATAAAAGTCTAAGTCGTGTTTTCTGAAAAAACAAGGAAGAGATCAAACCGTCCATAGAAAGAGCTATAAATCCACGCTGCAGAGAACCCAGACCAAAGTATGTAATCAGGACATAACAAATGGAGTTTAATACTCAGAGGAAAGCCACAGCTCTGGAAGACGTTTAAAGGAATATTTCCATTTTCCTAGGTACTATATCAGGTTCTTGGCCAGACGTTTTTGATTGCCCTGGACTAAAAATACAGCCCCAATTTCAGGAGACAAGAATTTCAGAAGCATGACGAAACGTGGAAGGTAATTGCAGAGCTCCGCAGAGCTATTTACTGCACTATCTAACATCTCCAAAGAGATCAGCTCACAGTGCAAACATTCTGGTTCACCCCATGTTTCAGTCCTGGCACCCAGGGAGCAGCAGGAAGAGCTGTGCTGGTGCCAGGGAGTGGAGCAGAATAGGGCAAGCAGCATGGGATGAGCAAGAGCACCTTGAGGAAGGCCAACAGAGGGCAATACCGAGGGCTTCAGCTTGATGTCCCCAGCAGCTGTGCGCTGCTACCATCCCAAACATACATTCTTCCTCTGTAAAACCAGTTTTAATCCTAAGGGCTGTCTTCAAGCAGCCATTAAACCCAGGATTTAAAGCACAGCGCTGCAAAACTGAAGACTCGTTTCAGACAAGATTGGATGAATTCTATTTTGAACGTTCGTCTTCTAGAACTGTACAGGCTGCTGTAACAGCCAGCCAGCGAGACTGCCTCCAGAATACGAGGTGTCACTGGTCAAACGGATCCTCATTAGATGGTGGCCAAGTGATATTTATTTAAAGCGTTACACGCTATGAATTAAACATTTATTTTGTATCACCCAGTAAAATATCTGAACCTCGTGTTGGCAGCTGTGCAAATTCTGCCCCGACTGCATTCATGACTTACTGTACTTCCTTTGATTTTCGCAACGCCTCTCTTCTCCTTTCAAGAGAAAAACCTAAAAGTCAAGATTGTCAGAACTGCGTAAGTTTGTGTGTCAGCCCACGCTGAGCAAAATGAAGGCGAAAACAGATCACCCCTCAAGACATCGTCTTCATCAAGGCTGCAGATGGAATTACAGCGTGATAATTAGCACATTCCAAGACTTGGCAACCTCATCCTAGAAGGAAGGTACTGAGCAAAGCCGGAGAGCAGACCTTCCCCTTCTGCAGTGGTTAAACAGGGACTGATTAAACACAGGGACCCCTCGTGCCCCTGGAGATCTGACTGGTGGCTCTTATACCCCAGGAGAGATGGAGCCTCACATGTTTTGGCCAGGTGCCCTGCAGGTCCTCTGCCTGGGGTGGCTTAAGCTGGAGAGAACAGCCTGCTGGTAACCTTCGCACAGTCTGGAAAGCGTTCCAGCATCCAATTGGAGCAGGACTGCAAGATTCATTACAAATGCTCTTTGGACCATAATGCACAGCAAAGCTGCTGTGTGTCACTGCTCCGCTGAGGCAGCATTAGGAACATGATATTTTTTCCACCTCTGAGCAGGCCTGGAGGGCAGAATTCACCTTCGCTACCCAGGGGATGGTGACTGCAGACGGCAAACTGGCTGGTACAAGAACTCCAACAATGAAAGCTGAAATAGGAGCTGCTGACACCTACATCTGTTGGGCACGGGGTGTTCAGGAGGCAGAGCCACGCTGCTGCCAGGTGCACTGAGGGACCGTCGTGGCCTGTGCTGCCCCATGAAGCATGGGTTAGGATGGGGCAAGACTAACAAGAAGGTGGGATGGTCACAGGAACAAGAAAGAAAAGATGGCTGCAAGCTGCTGTGATTTGCTTCGTTTTCTTCAACTGAGTGAGCAGTAGCTTAAGAAAAAAGGTATTTGCAAAGTCCAAGTCACAATTTGAATGCTAGGCGTGGGTAGGTGCCTACCTGACAATAGGGGAATGGTGTTTCATTAGTGATTTGCAGGCACTGAGATCAGCACACCTCAATGCCAAGTGGCCAAACCTTGGAACAGTTCTTCTAAAATGCACTTGGTGCCCGACATAGGATGCTACCGCCCAACCGCTCTGACTTCAAAATGAGATTAAAAAGATTTAAAAAAACACATATATACCTTAGATCAAGTTCCCGGGAGCTGCTGCATGGCCTCTGTGCCCAGAGCATCCCTGCTGCTCAGCTGCAAGCACCCTGCCTGGACCAGAACCTGCAAATCCTCCATTTAGCTGCAATTGTCTTGATCTTGCTCAGCATGTGCTCACCACAAACCCTTAGTACAGACTGGATATCTGGGGGCTGTGGCAGCAGTCCACCAAGATGAGGCTTGCTATTGTTGCATCTGTGGTAGCAAAGGGTGGAGGAGATCCAAGGGGCTTGAGAAAGGCTTCAGAGCATTTCACACCAGAGCCCTGATGGCAGCACTGTGCCTGGCCAGCTGTCACAGCGGGGTGTTGGGGTAATTCCTGCCCCAGGACAGATGGTAGAATAAGCTCTTCCCCTGCAGTGCAGGATATGCCTCTCTCAGGTCCACTTAAGCACCTCTCCTCTAATCAGTCACCCCTGGAGAAGCTCAGAAATGAGCTTAGCAAAATTAGAGCAGGCTAAAATTCTTCAGTCAACACAGCGATACCTGATACGTGATGCACAACATCCAAGGAGCCTGAAGCCCAAGCACAGCCTGCTCCTGCTTCCCCATCCTCATGCCCTGCATCAACCAGGTCGGGTCTGTGGGGCTGCAGGGAGCACAGGGGCCGTGTCAGCAACCTGCAGAGCAGCAGCACCAACTGCCAGCCCTGGCAATGGTGTGTGCTGCACCTCGTGGAAAAACCATTGGCAAAGAGTGTGCAAAGCCAGCAGGGCGAGCGATGCCAAGCAGCAGGGAAAGCAGCCACAGCCTTCCCAGCAACGTGGATGGGTGATGAAGCTGCAAGGACACAGTATTCCTCCAGACACCAGCTGGGCCCAGGCACACATTTTATGTCGCTTTGGTCACACCACCGGTTTGGAGCAATCAGAGCCTCAGCCGCAGCGGAACTCCGAGCTAAGCTGTGGGCACGAGAAGCGCTTTGGGATTAAGCAGCATTTTGCTTCCCTCCAACTATTACCCTGGGTGGAGCACAGCAGCTGGTCCAGACATCCCTGAAAGGCACCGCTGCGAGCACAGCTGCATCCTCTGAGCTCTGCTGCTGCCACAGACTAAAGAAAGCTGTTAGATTTTGCAAGAGCAATGCACAGGGCAGGTTGGCTTGAGGTACAGATCCCCACCCTGTCCCAGTAATGCTAGAAAGCCACTGTGTTCCCACACCCTAAGCAGGAAGACAAGCAAAAGGCTCACACAGCAAGAACCTGACTCAGTGCAATGCACCAAAACTCAGCTAACTGCCAGTAAAACACAGCCTGGTTTGGGGGCAGGGAAAATCTCTGCCATTCTGGTCCACTTGCAAGGGCTGAGCCCAGGGAAATAGGGAGAAGCATGCTTGGACTGGGAGGAAGGGATGAGGGAAGGAAGCGGATTGCCAGCTGCAGCCCCAGATATACATCAAGGAGATGAAAAGCTTTACTTAAAGTGCCAAAATCAGTTCAATGTATTTCTGAGGGCTCACAAAGTCCCACCTGCGCAGAGCATCCCAAAGGAGCTCCGCAGCCGTGGGATTTCACAGCTCTTTGTTGGCTCTGCTCTGCTTCCAAGACTGCAGAGCACACTTATAGGACTGCCATGAAACAACCCCCAATCAGAGCAATCAGTGCTACCCCAGTTCTGTCTCTTCCCATCCCCAGCAGGGTGCTCCTCCGAGGAGCTGAGAGCTGCAAGCGAGGTGCAGGCTCTGCAAACCCACTGCTGCCAACTCCTCTGCAATCCACCGTGCTGAATGCAAGACATAAAACCTCCGCAGCCTTTTGTTCTGTGACGTATTTTTATGACTGGCATAACCATTATACTTGAGGTTTTCTTATTTTTATCTCTGTGTTCAGTTTCTTTTTCTTTGGTCATCAAAATGGCAATGGTTTATTATATGCTTTGAGGTTTCCTGCACACAAAAAGGAAAAAAATAAAATAAAATATAAAAGGCTGTGCTGCTATTCCCGTCTCTAATTCATCCCTTTTGCTGCAGGCAAGACATCAAATCATACCCAGCAATTTCATTTGCCTCCCAGTTACCAAAAATGAGCACTGCGGCCGCTGGCGATGCGCGGGGTTGGTAGCAGCACACCCACTGCACCAGCAGCGCCTGGCAACCACAGCTCCTCTTCATTGAAAGCAAGCAGGGCTAAAAGCATCCCTGATAAGCTACATGGCCAAAGGGGCTTCGGGCTGATAGGCTGAGGAATGCCATCTCATTTGTTAGCTGATGCGTATCTGTCTTTGTTGGGATGCGTGCCCAAAGGTGGAATCTATGAAATCCATGCCTCAAGATATGCTTACTTCTAACGAAAGATATAGAAAGTGTGGGGGGGAACCCCCTACATTATTATATATGGGGAAAACTACAGCTGGGATCCTCTGCTCAGCCCATCCAGATGCCAAATCCCCCAGGATGGAGCAGCTCAGCATCCTCCTCACACCATCCTTCTGAACAGGATCGGCAGAGGACCACACTCATTTGCATCCACAGAACAATGGAGAAATTAATGGAGATGATTGCGATTCATAGCGCCTTGTGTCTTCATCAGCGGAAAGGTCAAACAAATTAAGGCTGTGAATTCTGGGCAGAGATTTCAAGCTGGCTCTCTAACACTTGCAACACAAGGGAATAATTAGAAGACATCTATCAGCCCCACTTCCGTCAGAAAGGAAGTTTCTGTTAACATGGAGATGAGCTGTCCTCTACATAGCTAGATCTGCTGTCAGATTATGGGCTATTATCTCTCCTCAAGCATTTCAGTGCTCAGCATGGGGCCACACCAACAACATGGGACAGACATCTCATATAGAAAGAACCCCACAGGGCCAAATGAGCCACTGTGAGAGCCACCACAACCCCTGCAACACCAGGAAGAAGGAACGGTCCCACACTAACACAGCCCCAGGTATTCCTCAAAAAGACCCACAACAACACAGGATTTCCACACTGAGCACAGGAACCCACAGCAGCTCCCTGCTTATACAGTTACAAAGCCCTACACAAACACTCAGTGCTTTAGGAGGATCACCCCACTGAGCCACTGGGGGACATCAGCACTGCCCCTTCCCCACGTCCCATTTGTGTCCCTTTCCCCCCCCCCTCATTCATTTCTTTTATTCCATTTGAAATGCAAGTTCTGGGTTAGCTGAAGCTCCACTACACTTAGGAATGGCACCGAGAGCAAAATAAAACAGACTTCTCTGCTCTGTCCCTCTGCCTTTGGAAATAAAAACGGTTTGGCTGCCAAAGAAAAGAGAGAGCTACACCCATGTAAAGCTCTCACTTAGGAAGAATTAATACAGCCAACTGGGTTGGGTGGACTGCCAGCGAACTACAGTACAAAGAGAGAAAAAGAAAAGCAGAAGCCCAAGGCCTGTCCTCTCCCATCGGACTCGCTCCAGTTTCTGCCTTCTGCTGGGTTCCTGTCCGGAGGGAAATCCACCGTCACCTCTGTCTAGACTGCTCACCTGGTTTGCTTTTGGAAGCACAGCGGCTAAAAACACACGCTGTCATAAGGCAGAGGTGCCAATGTCCTGCCCTAGGAGCCTTCAAAGCACAGGAGCTAGAAAGCATACGCAGGTTATGCTCCATACACTGACAGACAATGATTTATCTACGTGCCTCTGTAGCACCAAGGAGCTCAGTGAGATTCCCAGCTGTGTATTTCCCTGCTGACCACCGAGTCAAGTGCTCCTATCTGCCTTCTGTACAGAGAGAAGCTGCACGTGCAGCTCCTAGCGTGATTCCATGAACCCCTGCAGAGAAGCCCTTTAACCTCCCCGATAATCATTAACAATAATTAAGCGCCGATGACGCATAAGACAGAAATAAGAGGTTAATGAGCAGGGGAGTGACTTTCCTTTGTGAACAAGTGCGGCGCCTGCATTTAGGAGTAGCGTTATCACAACCACCCGAGCAAAAGCATGTGGCTGGGGAAGGGAACCAGGAGGAGTCACTGAGTGGGGCCGGCAGGGGGATGCACGTGAGGGTTCACAAAGCCTCCATGCTCCAAACCAGGCACAGCTGGAGAGCTCAGTGAGGCCTGGGAGCATCCCTCCAGCACTGCACCAGGCAGGGAGTTTGTACCGGGAAGAAACAGGGTTCTCCATACTGGGTGTGATCCTCTTCAGCAACACGAGCTGGATGAGGCCCATTAAAACGCATCATTCACAACTAAAAGCACACCGAGTATATGTTCTTTTTCCACTTTAAGAACAGCTTCAGCTCCTTTCCTCCCCCCTTCCCCACCGGGAAGCTCTGAATAACAGCGACTGGGAGGAATTCGCCCACACAGCTCCGAGCAAACCAGGATATCTCCAAAAACGCTCCCAATTCCCCCTTGCCGCTCTGAGTCGCTTATCAAACATCTGACAGAGAAGCTGCTGGAGACGATGGGTCTGTGTGCCGGCGGCTCAAGCGCCGCACGCTGTTGCTCAACATTGCCCTGCTTTTTTGTCTCCTTCAGAAGAAGGGCAGGCAGCTGTTCCAGCAGACAGCTCCCGGATTTCCCTCGACGTGCGTCAGCGCCGCGGTGCGCGCTCCTTCCCAATCTGGCGGCCATCCTTCAGACAGAAGGAAGTAAGACAGTGGTCATATCTAAGCTACCGCCAATCTTGGCCGTACGCTGTGAAGTGAGCCAGACAGACGGCGTGCTAAAAATGAATCTCCAAAAGCCACGACGCTGGATGGAAAGCTTTAAAGCCAGCCGGCCGAAAAGAAAGCCAAAGCAGAACGGCACTGCCAACCGAGCTCTACTGTGTCATTGCTTGGGCTGAAAGGTCTCGCAAGCAGTTGCAGACACTTCAATTAATCCATCGTTAGTGAATGGACAGCAGGAAGATGCTGACTGCTCGCTAAGCCCCCAAGCTTTTTGCCTTCCTACAGCCACATTCTCTTCAGTGTCTTTTAATAGTGCAAGCTCAAACACAAATCAACCACAACTCGGCATATCCTATGGAGGAAGAGCTCAGCCCGTAGCACAGCAGGAGAAAAGGGGCTGTGGGGCTGTGCTGACAAGGGAAGAAGCCAGGCCCCATATCTCCCCTCAGTAGCCCTGACTGGACCCACTCTGCCCCATTCAGAGCTCTGAGAGGGCAAACCCACAACTCAGCAAGGACCTCCTTCTGGCTGTGGAAGCGCTGAGAAAAGCTTCTTAAAAATCACTGAACACACACTGAAGGGTTTCTGCCTCACAGCAGAAAAGACACTCTCACTCAATACCTCTCACAAGGCTTCTTTTTGCCAGGGCTGCCTGGAGTGTCACAGGGGAAAACAAGATCTGCTTCATTTCCTCACCACCTCCTGCCTAAAAATCCATCCCAGATAACAACATCCCAAAGCTGTCCCTGCTGCAGGCGAGCCCAGAGAATGTGCCTCCCATCAGCCCTTCACGCACCAATTCCTGCCTGACACCTTCAGATCAGGATTTTAAAATCCCTTTCATTTTTCACCTAACGAGCACTCACCACAATTCCCACGTTAATAAAACATACCACTGAACCCACTGTAAGCACAGCCATGTTCAAAGGGTGCAATGGCCGGAGCGGCAGCGACTTGGCCGCGTGGTGACAGCCCAGATGTTCCCCATCCGATGCCTCCCCCCACCCTCACAGCATTACTCACTGGGACGTCGGCACAAAGCCACATTCAGGCTCAGATCAGCTTTTGTTTGCCTCAGAGCAGGGGTGGACAGCTGCTGTATGCTCTGCCCTGGGGTCTGGGGGAGCTCTCCATCGGGGTTGTGGAGGGGCTGAAGGTCTCTGCTCAAGCTCCTGCTCCACGTGGGCGCAGCACGGTGTTTGTCCCATAACTCTACAGCCGTCCTCCCTGCAGCTGAGGTGGCTGTCAGATGAGCCCCCAGTTTCTTCCTCACAGCTCCCTTAGCTTCTCTCTGGAGGACGTCTTGGTGAACTTCTGCTAAAGTCTTTCCAGTTCCCCCAGGACTCTTTGGAGCTCAGAAGGAAATAGGTGCAAACCCCAAGCGCCAAGCAGAGGGGGATATGAGCTTCCTTCCTGCTGACTCTCCATGCAGGTAAGAAACATCTAGCTTTATGCGTGCTGACTGCAATTAGAACTTATACATGTCCTCACCACAGCCCCAGGTCACCACAGAATCACAGAATGGCTTGGGTTGGAAGGGACCTTTCAAATCATCCAGTTCCAACAATGCTGCAGTGAAGCATTCCTCCTCTGTGATCCACATCCCCCATTTAAAAAGAGATAAATACAGAGATACCTCCATAAAGGTCTGGGTAACACAGCACAGCCCTGTCTTGAAGGTGCCACCGAAGATGCAGAAGTAATGTGACCATGTTCACACGTCTGCCCCAAATCTGCGCTGTTTCCTCCCTTAAGACAAACTGTAAAGGTCTTAAACATATGCAATAGTTCATTTGGGAACATTTTCACTCTTAGATTATATACAAATCAGCCCTTACGTAATCAAGAGAAAAACAGGGCACTTTAATCCATCATGTTTCTCTCCCCTGTAGACAGGCATTTAATCAGCAGAAGATAAAACACGGCATCCGGAAAAACCACTTAAATGATCAGATTTTGCAAGCAAAGCCTGCCCTGCAATTCCTTGCAGTTTCTAAAGTAAAGGGAATGAGAAAGCAGTGGAGCCCTTTTGAGAACAGCTGCTCTCACTGACGGGGACACAAGAAGTCACCTTCCCACCCGCACCCTCTTTGAAGGGTCATCGAGGTGGGGCTGCTCTTGTGAATCTGCTCCCCAAACCCACAGGAGCTCAGATCTGGAGAGGAAAGCAGAAAGGAGTGGTGAGGAATATATGCCTTTCCCCACCTTGCTGAATGCAGATCCCTGTGGGAGGTTCAAGCCCCAGAAGGCAAAACCCCACTGTTAGCCATATGCCTTCAACCCCAATGCAGAAGCAACTCCTACAGCAGGGCTGCCTGGGACATGCGGTGCTGGATGCGTGCCCCAAAGGACGTGCTTTGACCCCAAACTCACACTCGTGCCCTCTGCACGGCACCTTCGGGCTGTCCCACACACTGCAGCCAGGCACCGACCTGCCACGTCTTGCTTTGTTCCCCTTTATGGCCTCTTGGACTGACAGCTGTTTAAAAGGTCTTTTTTTCCCCTCCCCCCCTTTTTCTGTTTTTTTAAAGGAAGGTGCTGACGCTGCAAGTGACCACCCAGGCTTTCAAAGCACTGCAGGAGGCCAGAAAGGAAAGTCACCCATCAAGCCGCTTGTTATCCTGACATGTCTTTACAAGAAGGCAGCTCTCACAATCAGCCCCATTTACTGCAGGCTGTCATTTCACCCACATGGCAGTAACAACTCCTCGGGTACCACTCTAATAACGTGCGAACGCCTCTGAGGCAATATTTCAAATTAACAGAGAAAGGATTTGGGTCACTCCCCACAAACCTATTGCGTCCATTTGCAGGCTATCAGTTCCAATGGACTCACGCGATGCTTTCTGGTGCAGAACACACACAATAGTTCGGAACCAGCGTGACGAGGAAAGGCCACGTGTGTGACGGTGCAGCATGACAAACCTGGGACTTGCACTGCTTCAGCCTCCACTTTCAGACCACAAGCTCCAACAACAAGTGCAATTTCTCCTGGAACGCACAGGGATGACTGAAGCCAAAGGTTTCAATCTCTTCTAAAGATCTCTGCCGTCCTAAGTTAACGACAGCAAACTTATGGCCAGCAGCCATATTATTTGAGTTTATTATGCACAGCACAATACACACAGCAACAAGTATGTGTCAAGATGCAGCCCATCAAATGTGTTGAAAACATTTACTGGGCCATTAGCAATAAATGCTTCCCTGCCCTCGCATTGCACAGATAGAGGTTTACCACACACAACACGAATTCAAACGCGTTGCCCAATGTGCAGCCAACAGATCCACATCCCAAGTACTTTATGAGCGTGCAGCCTGGACCCAAGTTACATGTGAGCAATTTCGACTGGAGTTGCGTTCACACGTGCAACAGACCTCTGATTGCAACAGGGCTGCAATGAGATGGCCTTTTCCAGCCGTTTACAAAATGGTGAACTCCAATATCAAAGGTCGTTTAAGAAACCTCGTTAACTGTAACAGAGCCCACAGCTGGGAGGAAGTTGCACAGACCCTGCTCAGAGAAGGGAACTTGCACTGGTCATGGGACCACATCCAGGGTTCAACCACTCTTGCTGTAAGGATGCTTGATGTTTAACTCTTGAAGGCCTTTTCCAACCTAGACGATTCTATACGCAAATTTATGTTGCTTATTCTCATTGCTTAAGGGAGGCTGGCAGTGTCCTCCTCACTGCCCTACACCAGCTCATTATCTCTACACGTAGAGCCTCCTTTCCGTAAGCTGAGCCTTACAGCTCTGTCCAGTTCTCCCCATACACCAGCTTCTCCAGTCTCACCACCTTCGTTGCCCATCACCGGACTGCAGCACATCCAATTCTCTTTCACACTGGGAAACGCAGCACAGGACAAAGCACTCGTGATGTGCCCCAGTAGGGCTGGACCTCAGAGGACACCTCCCTGCACCTCCTGACAGAGCTCTGCCCAAAGCAGCTGTTGGCCACCACTGTTGTATGGGCATACGACTGGATCACATGCCACCAGGACCTCATGACCCTTCCTATCAAATTCCCCAGATCATTACCCGAGTGAATTCTGCACATCACTAAACTTTGTCTCACATCAACAACTACCACCCAGTCCTTATTTCTGCTTGCATGAGCAGGAATCCACATGCAAACAACAGACTCACCCAGTGCGTGTGCAAAGCAGCCAGCACCTCGCCCATCCTATCCTATAGGAGTGACGCAGCTTGTTGGCGAGGACAGGACAAAGTTGAGGTAAGATATGGATTGGAACATTGGACTAATGATGCCACCAGTGTTAATTAATAGGAGCTTGAAACACAATGGAAATGATGTAAACCAACAGGAACCGATAGCGGTAGCACAGCAGTTTGAACACGCCTGTTATTGGATTCCCAGCTGCAAGTGTAACAGAATTAAAAGAAAAGGGGGAAATCAAGTTAATTCGACCAAAACGTAATTGGGAATGGAAGCCAAATAAACTACTGCATGTCTCCTTTCCCTCGCAATAGAAGTCGCCCCCGTCAAAGCCCTAACATCTTGTAAGTGCACGCCAGCAAATCCATTTAAAGCTCAAACACAGAATTTCATTCTTCTGTGCCCGCACGGCAAAAGAAATCATTCTTTCTTCATAGTGCTGGAAGAGTCTGGGCTGAAAACCAGCAAGAACCTCATTCTAAAGCTGGGTCACCGCTTCCCCTGCCTCTTCATCCCGGTAGGGCTTTGGTAGCAACCTTCAGCTTTGTCAAAGGAGATTAGAGAGAGCTTCAGGAGCAGCACAGAGAAAAACAGAAGTGTTACCTTTAATCATTACCATGAAAGACTTCCACGGCGTTACCATAGGAATTAATCCTTATATTAATATTTAAAGCATGAAGAAAGCGAGGACTGTGGAAGAAATCATGGGGGAAAAGTGCTAGCAGTTTGCCACCGCAATGCACTGATGGTAACTTAAAAATAAGGACAATATAAAAAGACAGCTGGCAATAGCTATTTATAAAAAGAGGGAAAAAAGAGAAGACTTAGACACCTGAGCATCCCTTAAGACCTCGGAGGAAACTGTGCTGAATGACAACGTGAGCTCAATCCAGAACCACTTTATTCCCCACTTTACTCCCCCCAACACCTCCAGCGAACAGCAAAGCCTTCCCAGATTTCTGCAGCCTCCAACACTGCGCTGCTTTCCACACACACAGCATTCGGAAGTAAACGCCAGCTCAAGTGAACCGCCTCAACTGCGACAGACTGAGATGCTAAGGAAAAAATAACTCCTTTCCAAATTCTGTGGGGCCGTTTCTGAGCAAAGACAAAGCCTGGCGCCGCACCAAGCGCTACGAAGTAGGAAAGCATCACGCCACGTTTCACACCGTGTTTTCAGCAGATGAGCAATATCTGCCTTCCTCTTTGCATCGTTGCTTCGCAGCAAGCCTGAGCTGTACCTTCCACAAAGATGGGCAACCCTCAAAGAGCCGCAGAAAGCAAAGCTTCCTGGGACTGTGCCTGGTGTGCGTGCAGAAACGTGTGTCCCAGCTCCGTGCACGTGGCTTCAGTCAGAGCTCTGCTCCACTCGGCTCTGTTAAAGCAAAATACAGGCAAAAAGCAGGCAAGAGAGCATTGCTTGCAGCAGTGTTACATGAACCTGACTGCTTTCAATGTGATGAAACCCTGTGTAAGCACTGTGACACGGCAACGGGTTGCTAAACATAAGGGTCATGCAATACGCCAGGCCATAAGAAATATGGGGGTCTGTGATGCTAGAACAAGTCTCCCTTTAAAGGCCGTTATTTCAAGAGAGCTTGCAGATTTCAGCACTGCTTCCTGCAAGACCTGCAAGCTTCAGCCTTTGCTTTCCTGCCAATTTTCCTCCTCCTTTTTTTCTTAAGAAATTTGTACACCAAATGCTGCATTTCTCAACTTTGCTCATTTACTCCCTTCCCTACCGACATGCTGTACGGATTCTTACAGGCTCTGACGTCATTTTAGCCTTCTGACAGTTGGACTGGATGATCTTAGTGGTCTTTTCTAACCTTAGTAATTCATTTGGGATCTCCTTTCCTGTGGGGAAGAGCACAGCGCTCTGGGTCCCTTTGCAGGCAGCTCAGAAGCAGGGAGTGCCTGAGAAGGTTGGGGGAGCATTCACTTAAAGGACAGGAAGACTAACAGCAAATAAGAGAAGCCCTCCAGTTCTAATTTCCTGAAGTTGATGTCCTGAGCGCTGCAATAACTGCAGAAATAACAAGTCTTTTTTCTTTCACCCTTTCCCCGTTAGCAGCAGCTATAAATGTCACCAACTGTAGCAGCAGAAATCCTCCACAGAGTGCAGGACGTGAAGCAATGAGATGCTTGGCTGCTTCAGAAACCATTACGTTTGCCATTTCCACTGAACTCCTACAGTCAGTCCTTCCTGAGAAGTTCATGGGCTCAAGAAATAAAATAACCTACCCAAGCAGAAAGAGAAATTGCCTCTTGGGGGTGATTTGGGATCGGGAGAAATTGCCAATTGGGGTGATGGATCAGCACTATGCAGAACAAGAGTGGGGATCTGCAGGGCAGCACAGCAACACCCAGACTGACTATTGCTCTGGCTGAAAGCATGCTGTAGCCTCCCCTCTCTGTTTCTGCCCTACCTTCCTGCTCAGGTCCCTGCCTTTACACCACCCTACAGCCCACAGGAGCCATTATTTGTGAGCGTGTAATTACCCCCAGCCTAAAAAAAAATCACCACCATCAATGGGCTGCCAAAGTTCCAACATAGTTTTAAAAGACAGTAATGCCACTTAAAAGCAGACCACCACAGGCTTGAGACAGATCCTCACGAATGCCACGCAGCCAGATCCAACTAATAGATGCCTTCCATCAGCAGGTTGAAAAAAAACTAAATGCAGCATCTGAGCTGCCTCACGTAGCACAGATCCCACTGCTGTCAGTTTGACAAAGATTGCTTGTTAGTCCAGCAAGGCAGCGCAGCAAGAACTGGTGCCTTGCAGGCTGTTGAATCCCCTTGCAGTGCTCCTATGGAAGGCACAAGCCCAGAGCTCCCTGTGCTTTGCAAAGACAACCAAACGCAGTTTGTTGCAAAGGTCAGAATCTGTCAAGAGAATGTTAATGGCTTCACAACCCTCAAAGCAGCGCTCCAGGCTCACCTGCAGGAAGGGTTTGAGAAACAGTGGTCAAGAATACGAGCTGTCAGCTACTGCCACAAACACAGCAGCTGAGAAACAGAGAGTTTCAGACACGGTGTGTGTGCGTGACACCTCAGCACAGCACTTTTGCCAGGGACACAGACAAAGCAGTGCTGGACTCACACCCCCTGCACGATGCCCATGCTATTCTGAGAGATGTTTTGTTGATGTGTCTGTCCTGGAGGGATTATCGGGTCTGCCAGCACCAAGCTAACTCACGTTACATGAGGAGCTGCTGGCCGAGCCCTTGTCACAGTGCTTCCAAAAGACAGGAACGTGTAGTTATCTGATGTAAAAGAGAGAGACTGATGAGTCAGGTGGACACAAACAGGTAAAGCAAGGCTTTCTGCAGAAAAGCACACAGATTGCTGCAGTTAACACCAGGTAACAAAGCAGCGGAGCCTCTGGTAGCTGAACAGCCCAGCTGCAACAGAAGGGAGAAAGGCAAAGCAAACATCTGCTGCAGGACTGTTTAAGTAGAGGCTGGTTTTCAATAACTAAAGCATTAAAGGCCACTGTCTTGTCCATAATACTTTACCACCCACTTTTAAAAAGCTGACCAGCATTTCCAAACGCATCCTTGAGTTTTAAACACCACACAGGAGTGTTGTGGAAATCTGTCCAATTCGCCTGGACAGTTTTGACAAATCCAAGCCAGTCTGCTGAAATGTTTAGCGAGGAAACATTTTTCAGGAGATGTAAGATCTTTTATTAGACCAACTGATGCAAACAAGAAGCAGGAGGGCTGGGGAGCAAAGAGGCTGACAAGCTTTCAGCATCTAAGTTGCCTTTTCCAGCCTGAAGAAGCGCTGCTGGCCTGAAAACCTTTCTGCTCAGACTAAATAACATCAGAAAAATTAGAGAACTTGGCTCCTCCTCCAAACCTCTCTTCATTTGTAACCTCCACATGTCAAAGCCTCAACACTGCTTTGTCAAATGATGAATATACCTTTGGACGGTGCACTTAAGATACCAAAATGTTCGCAAGCCTTTTTTATATAGTAAGAAAACTTCCATCTGTGAGCAGAAAGCATACAGTGCCACCTCTCACCAGCCTCTGCTTCCCTGCCCCACAAGGAGATGTCTGTCCCAGAGTCCTTCCCCAGCCCTAATAAGGACAGAGGTGTCCCAAGCCTTAGGCTGCTCACACGGTGGACAGAACAGCAGAACCGTGCGATGCATGCAGGGCAGCAAGCATCTCTTGCTGACTGCTTGGTTTCCTATCCTATGAGAGGTGAGAGACCACTGGAGCCATTCAGATGGCTGTAATCTCGCCAGCACCAAAAAGAGCCAATGCCTGTTTTGTAAGCAGATGTTGCTAGACACGAAACACTCAGGTGTTTCACTTTTAATAGCTTGATATGTTCTGGTAGGGATGCACAATTAGGACTCCCTTAACAGACACACTCTGCGGGTAGAAATACAGATGATACACCCTCCTGGCCAATGGCTCCTAGGACTAGGTCACCTTACCCATGAAAACCAAACCATGGCAGCATCGGGAGATCCTTGCCAATGACAGGCAGAAGGAAAACATCAGCACAGACAGATGGCTTCTGTGATTTCTCAGACGAAGGAGTGGAGACCACAGCAAACTACGGCCAAGGAACAGGGGAGGAAACCCAGAGCTGTGCCCATCCTCACGTCTGGCCTCACATCCTGCAGTGCTCAGCAGCCTGATCGCCAGCCAAGCGGAGCTGCAGGTTCCAGCCCAGCTGCCCAGTGTTCCATGGTGATGTGCCACGTGGAGCCAGCAAGAAGAACCACAGCCTGCAGAATGGCTGAGCCACACACAGGTGCAGCTCTAGGAAACACCACTCTGGTAGCACCCATCCTTTGGAGAGCCCTTGCTGGGTTATTCACACACACCTTTCAGGACAACCTGAATAGCAAAAGCAAATCGGGCTGGGAACGTGCGCTGGATGAGGACAATCCTCCCCACGACTCAGCGCTGCTAAATCCTTGGAAGAGAACCATAAATAAAAGGCTGAGATATTTTAAACAGCAGTTTCCCTACTCCTCCCTTAAAAAAGGAAGCGAAAGAGTCCAAACTGAGCACTGGCTGACTAACCCAGGGCCTTAAATGAGCAAGGCAATTCTGCATTTGACTTGAATTTTAGTATTATATTAAACCATATTATTTTTTGTTCTCCTGTACCCCACAGTAAAATATATATATATATATATATATACCCTTAAATAGAAGTCTGTGGCTGTGAAGGCTGGTATTAACAGCAGAGACAAGTGTCTCTGAAACCCACACCCTGCAGAGATCCCTGTGCATATACCCTATTATGGACATTTCTATTTCCAAAATTTTTTTTCCCTGGAAAGAGTCTGGAATAATTGGACATTTCTGTAGCACACAACACTACTGGGACTGATCCATACGAGAGTCCTCAGCACGTCATGAACAATTCCTTACAAAGAGGAAAACTAAGCAACAAAGTCAAGAGTCCCAAACTTAGGCACAGTTTTGCTATAAAATGCAAGTGAAAGGCTGCTGCACAAGAGGTGGTGAGGCTCAGGCAGTGGGAGGGTCAGTAAATACCACTGCCAGAAAGGCAAGGCCTCTCTCATTGTCCTCCAGGGAAACAGCCCAGACCACGTGCTGGAGTCAGAGAAGGGTGAAATAAAACTTAAAAAGAAAAAAAAAAAAGGGAGAGAAAAGAAAAAGAAGAACTTGTCAAAAGATATTTTATTACCATGGAGTCGGGGCCAACTGTACAAGGAAGACTTGCAGGAAGCAGACCGCTCTGCCAGACAGCTGTGAGAACTTCACACTCGTCAGACAACCAACCTCAGCTCTAATCACCACCTCCAAGAAAGATTTGCTCAGAATCTGCAAGTTGAAGACAATTCTGTTCATAATTTACGGTCTGGGGATAGCTTAAGGCTCTCTCTTAGCCCAGATGGGAACTCATCAAGCTTGGTAACAAAGTGAATGAGGAACAAAAAGAATTAATAGTAAAAAAGCCCCAACCTCTCCCTGACCTCCAGAATTTACAATGCAAAAGGAAGTTGACAGGCAACGGGCAAGTAGAGGCAGAGAGAGCGGGAGGCAAGGGGTGAGATCATACCTCAGCATCAGAGGGCAGCGGGGCTGCAAAGCAAACACATCTGGAGCCGATGTGCAGGGAAATGGGGTGGCAGACGAAAATGATAACGAACAGATAACATCTCATCAAGGAAACAGTCCTGCCAGTGCACGTCATCCTTTCCATGTGGGGTTCTTGCAGACTGAATACACCGAGCACAAATCCTACCCACAAAACTGCTGTTTGCAAACGCGGTGCAGAACAAGTGCATTTCCTCAGTGTGACCCTTCAGGGCCATTTTTGTGCACCTGCTTTGACCAAATCACCCGCTGGAACCACTGCTGACAGCAGCAGGAGTCCAAGGGTGGAACAGGAAAAACGTTCCTGAAAGGAAAGAAACTGGGTTTACAGCTCTGCAGGATATCAGCCTTTGCAGCCCCAAGCTTTGCATTTCAGTTGTGGCAAGAGTGGAGAAGAAAGGCATCACATCACATCACTGAGAGCTCTCAGGGAGTTCTGCATGCTGATGGTTCAACAACCCTACGGTGTTTAATCACAGCTGTGGTGAAAGGTGATGTATTTGCCCATTACAAGTGTACAACTGGGAAACATTCATGGAACGAGCAGCAAGTTAGCATGTCTTCATTTCCAGCAGTTAAAAGAGACTTCCGAGAGTCCTCCCTAATGTGGTGGTCATTTGTTTCATTGCATGAAGCTTCACGCTCTGGTTTAGGATTAAAGTGTCATAGGGGGATTTACTGACTTAACTGAATACTTGCTTTCTGAGAGAAATGCCTGCTGTCTGCTCCTCGGTTCTATCTAGCCACCAATACAAGCCAATTTCAACTTCATCTTTCCTGAACGCCTGGATTAAGAGAAAAAGAGGTGAAAATAAAAACCCATTTTTGCACAAAGAAAAAAAAAAAAAATCAGCCAAGACAACAACAACAAAACCAGGACAAGACCAAGAAGAAGCTAAAAACACACGGGTCTGGCCCAAGACCTACAGACATCCCTTCTGCTCAGCCTTTATTACTTCCAGCTTCACCCGAGCACACAAAGCTGCCGGTCTGACACGCAGGGCTGCTGCTTTCTGTCTGCTGTCCAAACTTGCTGCACAACACAGCGAGGCTGAAGCCTCAGCAGCACTGCCCCGGGCGGGCAAACACCCATGCAGCCCAGGAAGCCAAGCTCTGTCTCAAGGAGCTAATCAGATCAACAGTTATTTTCCGTTGTGTTGTCACGTTCAAGCATAAACATGCTTATATTTGTGCTTACCATACAGAAAGGGCAAAGCGTGGCTGCAAAAATCCCTTTTCCATGGCTGACTGTGTTGCAGGAGCTATAATCCTGGATAGGAAAAAGGGTTAAGGAGTAACTTCACACTGTCCTTACAGCTGCAGCATCTTGAGAAGTCTACAGGATTGCAAGTATTTGGTTTGCAGTATATTATAGATATATATAGATATATATCTTTTGTAAGACACAACACCAGAAGGCATTCTGGTGAATGTAAAACCAGGTAATGTTTTCTTTTCCTGTTCAGATAATTTCAGATGACACGGTCCCATCATCTGTCGAGCCCTGCCCCAGGTAAGCCAGAACTGGGAAAGGAAAAAAGCAAGTATCTCTATTTCTCCCTTAACCAAACCCCAAAACACAGAAAGTTTTCCTGCAGGAGGGAGGAGAAACACAAACTTGGCAAACACTTGAAGAGCCAGCAGCCCTTCCTCATTGCTGTTATTGATCACCATGAAAATGAACAACTTGGAAACTGTTCTCACACCATTAGACATCAGTAGCAAAAGCAGATGCGCTTTCCCTTCCTCCCCACCTGCACACAGCTAGCCCCAGGCCATGGTTCTTTACCAAAGGATATTAACTCATTAGATTTAAAAAGCTCTCAGCTTCACGCCTTGCTGCTCTGATGTTCCCTCACTGCCGCAGTGCCCTTTGGAGTGCTGCAAAGGGCACGAGGGGAGAGAAGGGAGAGGGAGGAAGCCAGAGGAGACATCTGAATTACAAGCAACCCAGCCCCGTCTATAAATTGAGAGCTCAACAAGATTTCACAGCAGTCTGGACAAGGAAGCTTCCCACCAAACAATGCTGGTTCCCAGACAAAGAGGAGGATGTGGAATCACAGAAAGGCTCGGGGTTGGAAGGGACCTCATGGATCACCTGGTTCCAACCCCCTACCAGGGGCAGGGCTGCCAACCACTGATCAGGCACCAGATCAGGCTGCCCAGGGCCCATCCAATCTGGCCCTGAACGCCTCCAGGGAGGGGCCAGCATACTGGAATACACACATTTGGATGCCCGCTTCATTTCCCGACACCGAAACCAACCCTACACCTCAAAGCTCCATTAATCATTACCTTCAAATACCAACTTCTACTAACGTGTTTTTCTCTTACCAACAGGAAGGGCAATACCTGAACCTGCATTAAGTGACGGGAAAGGAAACACTTCAGATAGAACCCTCTCCTGCTGGCAATTAAAGAGCTCTTCACGGAAAAGCTGCCCTTTACAATGTTTGCCCTACTTAGCATTAGCTCTCAATTAGTAAGAGGCAATGCTCCAGAGGATGACAGGAATCCAAAGAAAAATATTACCAGGTAGAGAGCAGAGGCGGAGGGCTGTTAAATGAGCTCCCAAGAACCTCCAGGTGGCAATAAGAGGAGGAAAATGGGATGGAGCAGACTGAACACCACAGCTTGTGCAATACAAACACGCTGCACCAGAAAGAAAATGGTACTCGAGTCCTCGGAGTGTAGGAAAAGGTTAAAAAACAGCGAAGGAAAGTCACTGTATGAGTGGTGGGGATGAACCAAGTCACCCAGAACAATCAAGGGAGGAAGGCTAAGGTTCTCCTTTCAGATATCAAGGCAGGGGAAGGGTTGCAGACATCACTGACATCCCATTACTCTCTCCTATTACAAAAGCACTCCGCTCCATTCCATTTGGGGAACTTCAGTTTTGCTGTGTAAAAGCTTTCTCTGCTGCTTTTCCCATGCGTAGGGCAAAGCTCACACCCAGCACTTTGCACGACAGTATTTCTAGCATCTCTGCAGACAATTAATATATGCAACCCGTGCATCTGAAATCTCAGCATACATGGCGATGTGCACAAGATACTGCTGCCTTCATTCACTGTGCAAGTACCAAACCATGAGGTGTCCAGAACGACCACACAAACCATTGTGGATTCCCACTTACACCTGCCCTGCAACTCCTGACGCACTTAAAAATCAACAAAGCTCAAAGACGATAATGGTTTATATTGGCTTGGCTAAAGTGCTCTATAAATAATGGGAAAATGACTGCAGTTCTCAGACTATTAACATTTACCGAGCAACAAATGCAGCAATAACCTGAATTGATTAGAGGAACTGGAAGCTTTGTGGTTTGCGCAGCGTAACCATCAGAAAGGTCTTTCAGAGGGCAGGGCTGTGTTCAGCAGCACAATGTGGAGACAAAACAGGGCTGCTTTACTTCCCAGATGGTGCTCTGTGCTGTGGAAACCAGGTCCTTCCCCATCACTTGCACGTCAGAATTAACACATGGCCAACAAGGGGGAAATCTCACTGCGTTCACATAAGGCTGGCAGGGAAGTGACGGTCATCTTGGAGACCTTACTGCTGTGTTTTATAAGCAGTGATGTTTATCAGTGGATAGATAAAACCACTGATGTTATTCTATGTAAGAACATTTTTCATATCTGTAATTTCTCATTCTCCCACCCCCCACACTTCAATTAACCTCCAAATACCAAACCAGCACGCACCATTGGTGCCATGCAGTGCTATCTGTCCCCAACCAAGTTGCTTCTCCTTTCTCTCCAGACACAAAATCTGCTACATAAGTCCTTCCTAAGTCACAGAGCATGCAAGATACCATTGACATCTGCTACAGGCAGTGCATCTTAGTTAATCACAAGCAGCAGTTCAACATCCCACCGCACAGACGCTATTTATGATGGGCTTTGTACATTTCAAGGGGAGATTCCCAGATGGATAATGGAAGAGTCAGCGCTGCAGCCCCATCCTGCAACAGCCCAAGACACTCAGCTTTAAAGTCCTGCCAGTCCCAGACACAGAACAGCTACTTGGGAGAATTACAGAAGCTGTAAGAATGCCCTTGGAGTCCCACCAAGCTGAGCTCGCTGCAGCTAAGAGCTGTAGTTCTGCAGGCAGAGGCTCCTGAAGAAGGAACTCCCTGTGTCTGAACAGGGCTCTGAACAAAACCACCCTTTAGTCCTCACTGTCTTCTTGCAGCACATCACAGCCACACGCCAGATTTATGAGCCTGATCTACGCTGATGTAAACCAGAGTTACTTTGCTACCTGACCAAGTCACACCCATCGATATCAGAGGCAAAGTCAGCCCGGTGCCAAGGCCATGTTTAGAAGTAACTCCGGTAGCCCAGCTGTATTTCTGGTATACTATAAACAACACCTTAAATCTTATGTGACGCAGCAGCACTTGCCGTTTTGAACTGAACTCTGTTACAGCAGAGTTTATTTCCTGTTGTGCATACGTGAGAGACAACTGAAACCAAAAAGGCAGCAGCGTTCACACTGGAAGAAGGGCAAGAGGAACACGGGTAAGCACAAGGACCTGCGTGCAGCTGCACCCCACACCTCCATCCCTGGGCATCCCTGCCAACGTGTTCTGTGCTGCTTTGTGAGTGCTCAGGTGTCCCCTGCAGCCTCACCTTGCAGCCGGAGGTGCTGTGCAGAGCAGAGGAGGCATTGCTGCCTCGTGGCAGGGCGCGCTCTGCTCCTTAAGGCAAAAGGGCGCTGGGAAAGCCAGCAAGAAATGGCTCTGAAGGATGTTAAAACACCAAACCCCTGCTATAGCTACCGTGCAGCTCAGCCCCTGCTGACGTCCTGAGTGCAGCCTTCACATTTTCAATCCCTTCTGTTAAATGGGCATGATTAATTCCCCTGCAGTCCTCCCAGCCTGCTTCTGCTTGGAAGCCAATTTAGCAATTAAATGAATCGTCGAATATTTCTTGCCAGAGAGTAAAAAGGGAGTTTCACCTCGCCTGGGCAAAATGCGATTCCCGAAGGATCTGAGAAGTTAATGAGTGGAACAGTTACAAAGAGAAGAGGAAAAAAATGTACAAAAAATTGGCAAATCAGACAGCCAAGAAAGAGACAGGAAGTGACAGATTTCAGAAAATACCTCTAAAGTAGAGGAAATGAGTCGTCCTTTAAGGGGGAATCATACACATAAAGCACATGGAACAGAGTATTCTTTGTAGACCTGACTGAAGAAGGGGGGAAAAAAAAAAAACAAGGTTATAAAAAAAAAGGCACATCCTGAATAGCATTAGAAGCAAAGCAGCTCCAGCAGCCTCAGCCCATCGAAGGTGGAAATTGGAACCATCTTAAAAGCAGTGGCCCAAATCTATCTGCAAAAGAAGAGAAGGGAAAGAACAAAAGAGGGGGAAAGGGCACTAAATGCAGCAGGAGGAGGGAGCTGAGCCCACCAGGACCCCTCGCTAAGCAGAGTGCTGCTGGGCTGGGCAGCACAGGGGGGTCCCCGTGGTGTTACTGGATGAATACGAGCAATTGCAAAAAGTGCAAACCACTCCCATGGGGAGGGAGGTGCTGGGAAAGGCCTTGCATGGAGCTCCTGCTTTAACAGAGCTCTGCTCAACCTCATCCACAAGCTACAAAGCAGGCATCATCACTACGTTAAGGGGGTGTTTTGCACACAGCTTGAAGAGCACATAAAGACACACACACCTTTGTCTGGAACTGCCTGGCTGCACCACTGAGCTCAGGGACACACAGCCCACCTGGGAAGGGACAGCAGCAACACGAGGAAGGCATTCAGCCTTCGTCAAATGACACAGACGTATTTAATAGGAAGCACAAGCTACATACAGCTTGTGTGAAATGAAGTCCTCCTTATGTGCTATTTTTAAAGGCAGTTGCTATAACGCAGGAAATGTCACATATAAAAGAGCTTTATCTGAGTGCAAAACACCTTAAAGAGCAAATTTCACCTCGGTGATTGCATGTTCATCCCAACAAAAGAACATTCATTGTCCAGATGCCTTCTGCAAGGCTTTGCCCAGAGGGGAGAAGGAGAATATGCAAGAGGGATAAAAAATCTTCGCTCTATTTTAGAACTGGGAAAGGCATTTAGTAAGACCTTTCTGTTAAGCTAAAGCGTTCTCTTTCATTACAATGTTATCTCATTAAGGATAAATATACCTGGAGCTGATGCGTTGCTTTTGGAATGATCTAAGACTAGGCTGAGAAATCAGACCAATTAATAAACCTGAAATCCTTCCTCCATAAGGATTTCCCCCCAGAAGGGCTTCAGCAGCAGGTTTAGCACCGAGCTGCTCCAAGGAGCTCACAGCAGGGCTTCCTGGGGCTGTAAGTAACAACTCTGCTACTGTAACACGCCACCCAGGGCATGGAACCATGATAAAGTATCTGCTGGAGAGGGGATGCTGTAGCCAGCCCTAACAAAGATCACTTCATGGAGCGTTGCCTAGAAATCAGTTTGAAGAAAGGACATGAAAAAAGCCTAGGTCGTGCGCTGTGCCCATGGGGAGCACTGGGAAGCTCCCAGCCTTGGCTGCCTCAAGGAACAGGGAGCTGCTGCCCTCCAAGCTCTCTGCATGGGCACGGGGATTACAAACCTCACATCACATGAGGTCAGGCACAGCACAACTCTGCTGTCAGCCCAGCAGATCACTCTTGGGGAGCTGAAAACAACCCAAATTGGATCATATCTACCTCTGACCGCAGCACCATGAGCCAGCGGCCCAAACAGGAGGCAGTGCCAGCATCCTTCCTGGCAGGATAGGCTCAAATCCACTGGGCAACTGGATCTAAGAAGAATGGACAATCCCATGGTCTGTTTGAAATGTTATAGAAGACACAGGTTGAATGCTAATCAGAACGAAAAAAATACCGATCATCAACATATCAATGGGCTCCGTTCAGCTTTCAGCGCTCGTTATTGTCTGGTGGGAGATGCAGGACTGGGTTTGGAGGGATATTTCCAAGTCGCAGAGTTATAGCTGCGGTCTGATTCACAAAGGCGGACGCGGAAAGGACTGCAGGACTCTACAACACATTTGAAGGCTTTAAAAAAATAAAGATAAAAAAAATACAAAACCGACACAATAGCATCATCCAAGCAGCAGTGCTCAGGAACAGAGCCTGGAATATTTTACAGAGATCGTTATAGTCCAGCACATCCAAAGATGAGCATTTGCTTTAGCTAACCACAGTGTGCGTGGGCACGCAGGGTTGCATGAATAGGGGGTGCTGCCCATCACAATCTGCAGCACTTGGGGGAGACCAAGCACAACACTAAGAGATGGCCGTGCTTCACTGCTATTCACCACTGAAACACCACAAGAACCACCACTGGTCTTTTCTTTTGCATATAATCATCATATTGATGAAACTGGCACCAACCCCAAGCTGGATCTGGCTGTTTTGCCCCATCACGCAAAGGCACAAAGACAACCAGTGGTGTTATATTGGCTCCCAAAGAAAACAAAATCCAAGGCACTGCTCTTCCCTGCACGCTCCCTGCTTGGACAGGAAGAAAACATGCTCTCAGAAGACACTCTCAAACCTCTTTTTTGGATGAGTTGTTGACTATTTTGCATGGTAACCAGGCATGAAATTATACCAGCTACAATGCAGCCTGCCCGGGGCTTTTTTCTGTGCTGGCCACCAGTCAGGTGCCTGAGTGTTCCCACTTAGATTTCACTCGGATGCCGTGCCAGAACACATCCCATCAGCATCACACTCGTCACATTAGTGCAGGATGGTTTTGCTGCCATGCCAAAGCAGCTGAGTTTCAGAGTGCATTGCTTGCTTGGCAGGTATCCCTCCTTGCCTGGGGGAGACAGGCACTGGGGAGTTCTACGTCTAAAAAAAATAAGATTATTGTAACCCATCAGATATGATTCCAGCTTTAAGGATTAAAGCTGCGTCACAGTGAGAGCCAGGGAAAACAGCAGGTTGTTGCACCTTGTAACATTTTATTGTTTACTTATTTTAGGCCAATTTCCCTTCTGAAAGGGCATCTCGGTTCTCCTCTGCCTTCCCCATCACATGCCCAGCCCCCTTATTAAAAAGGCTGCCTGCAACCAAAGTTAAGTGCATTTAAGGTGCTGTCCTCACGCTCCATAAGGAGACAGTACCTTCAGTAACTGCAAGAGATAGCTTATCCTTCAGCACTTCCAACCTCACCTTTCATTACTGTGAACACAAGCAGCTCTAACGGGCCACTCGGTTTACATATAGGCAGACAGACCAGGAACACTGAGCAGCAGTTACAAAAGCAGCAACATCTGCTCAGTAATCGTGCGGCAAAGCATTGCACAAGAGCAGCTCTTTTAGTCAGCCTGATATTGCAAACGCCGAAAGAATTTGGTTCCCTCGTATCTCTGCTCATGGGACCTCTGTTTAGAATATTTGGAATTACTTGGACTCCACACGCTAACAAGACCCCACTGGGTTTCACTCTTGCTCTGGCCACCTTTCACCTCCAGGAGGTTTTTCCCCACTGCTTCGTGCTGCTCCCCGATGCCAGCAGTGAGTCCCATCAGCACCCCTCATCTTCATTAACTAATTGCCTCCAATGAGTGCTCTGGGCTGCAGTTCAGAAGGGCTGCAGGAGAACTGCAGCTTTGTCCCTGCAGGGCTCCTCGCTTCCACTTCAATCCGTTCACTCTTTGATGCCCTCTGGGAATCGAAGCAAACAATGCTGATTACTTTTTGCAATTTCTACCTGTGGCTTTTCTGCACCATCCTTGTGGGGAGGGGGCACTTCCTGAGCTCACCCTGGGAAAAGGCTCATTCTGGCAGAAAATTCACTTCTCCCTGTAAACAAGTCGGCTCCTGCCTCCCCTCACCTCGGCCCTGACGGTGGAATTTTAATTGAAATGACTGGGACAGGAGGGAGGGACGTGTGGCTTGGCTGAATGCAGGACCCCAGGCTGGGCTCCCCACCTCGCCCCACCACTTCTCCTCCTGTGGACACCCCCACACCGTGAGCTCCTTCCACCCCAGGATGAGAGAGCATGGGAAAGGTTTGCAAGACACCTTGATGCTGAAGCACAGAATTCTAGACCCAAGGTAACAGTTGCCTCAGTGCCCTGGGAAAGCTGGTGGTTCTGAGTTTTCCCTGCAAGCAAGGTCAAAACCACCCTCCTTCAAGCTTGCTCGAGAAACGGCAACCAGTCTAAAATTAAGCTGAAAAGTAATTTCTCATCCCCTTGTGAAAAGCATCTTCAAAGCCTCAGCAGACCTGTGGTGAGAGCACAACAATCCCCAGGGAGCAGAGCAGGTACGGGCACACGAGGCTGCAGGGCAGGGCTGCTGCTCTCGAGGGACAGAACCAGTGGCACACAGCACTGCCCCCAGTCACCCCGTGCCACCCCCAGCTGCCAGGTTTCACCATTTATCCACAAGAGAATGTCACTGTGAAAGCAAAAGAGCTTAATGGGAATCAGGGCACGTCCCTCTTGTGCTCTTCCTTTATCCCACAAGATCTATCTGGTGGTAATTTGTGGAAAAGATGTTTTTCCAGCCAAGCTCTACTATAAGTCAAAAAGTCAGCGGTGACAGCATGGGAACGCTATTTGGGAATGGAAGTGGGGAGCAGTCAGCTAGCTCTGTGGGGTTAAGGAAAACCAACACAGTAAACCAAACACAGGAAATGGGGAGATGGCAAACCTAAGAGATGCCCAAAAGGCAACGGAGACCAACAGCAGAGGTTGAGCACTCACCAGGACTCAGTCAGCTGGCAGCCCGCTCTCCCCCTTTGCTCCCTCCCCTGGATTTCAAAAGATGAACGTGCATTTCTGGGCAGGACGGGTTTCAGCAAAAAGTCTCTTTGTGAAATCGGCACGAAAACACACGCAGGAAAAAAAATTACTGGGGCAGATGGGGCGAGATGATGGGGAGGAGAAAGACAGGAGGAAAGTCATCCAGGGGCTGCATAAAGCTGAACATCTCTAAAGCTGGGGCTTCTGTCCAGCTGTGAGGTGCCTTGTGAAGGATGGAGTCCTCCTCCCACTGGTGCACACACGGTGTTCCAAGCCAGGTCTGTCTCCGCAATAGAAATTCAACACATTTTTCCCCAGAGAACAATCTATTGTCCTACAGCCACGCTGCCGAATTCGGACATTTAATTCAGTTCCTGAGTGTGGAAGAGAAGGATCCCAGTCCTGCCTTTACAGCAGGAACCTCCAAGCTAGCGCTTCAGCACAACCAGAGCTGGCTTTGTCCAGTGCAGGACACAGCACAGCTCCTTGTCCCCAGATGGAAAGGGAGGCAGCATGCAAACAACATCTCCCTGTGCATCGCAGTCTCGGAGCACCTCGCACAGCAGCAACCGGCGCTAACAGTCTGAGGCACCTCGGCAGATGTATGGCCAAGTGCCTATAAAAGAGCCTTTGTGCCGACTGGAGGGAAACAAGGCATTTCTGTCTGTGAGACAGCCTCGACCACCTCGTGGGACGAGCGGGGCCGCACACTGCACACTTCCTCTGCACTGGGATGCAGGAGGGCAGATGGCACGGAGCAGGCACAGCCCATGCGCCTGCAGAGGAACCCGGGGTCACCCAGACGCTGCTCCAGAGCCAGACACGCACCCGACATCCTCATCTCTAGGCCTCATCTCTGCACGTTGTCAAATATCCTTTTCACCTTCACCCTAGTTTCCCATTCTAGACTGGGCTAATTCCTTAAGGCTGCAGGAGCTGTGCTGTTGTTTCTGGCCTGCAATAGATAAGAAACCACGTGGATGGTTTCTCCCCAGAACGAGCACAAGCAGCAGCAATGATACCATCAGCAAACCACAGGGCTCAGCTCAACACGTTATTCCATGGGCTCAGAAATGGCTCAGCTTCCAGTTGGGCCCAGCAACAAGGACTGTGCAGCTGCAAGAAGCTTCTGCAGCAACCACGGCACGATTTCAGTGCTACGGAGCCAGAGAGAAGGGGATAAAAAAAGATTATTTGGAACCGTCAAAGAAAAATGGCTCTGTTCAAAACCTGGAAAAGTCACAGCTTGCTCTTATTGCCAGGGAAGCAAAAGTCCCAGTGCTTTATGAAGATTAAACCTGCTATTGTCTCTCAGTTGTTAGTTCCCCTTGGCCAAAGATGTTAGGAAACATCTTCAACAGAAGGATAAAAACCAAACGTGTCAGCTGTAAGCTGCGATAAGGTCACACAAACACACAAGGTAAGGTAAGGGTGAGGCTTCTTGACAAATCATCTGTGCAAAGGTTAAACAAACTCCTCTCTTGTCAGGGCAGCAGAGGTATGCAATGCACAGGAAGCGTATTTCTGCTGGCCTGGACCACGACCACGAGAAACACGACTTCTGCAGTCACTCTGGTCCAACAGCACTGGTCTTAGTGAAGCATCTGCCCTGGAGGCCCTATGGAATGACTAAAAAAGTCAGGTCGGGTTTTTAACACACTCTGCACCCATATAAGGAGGGGGACTGCAGGAAAAAAGATGTATGAAATAGGCCTAAGATGCAGCCGTACAGTGCAGCTGGCCATACAGTCCTTGTGCAAAATGACACTCCGTGTTAATTACCAACACTCACTTCCTAAGGACTTTTTCAGTCCTTACTGAGGACAAAGAACATCCCCTCTCACAGAGATGCTGAGGAGTGAACTCTGCTGTCTCGGGGTAAACGTCTTCTCTCCCTGTAAGACAGTAACACACGTTACAAAGCGTGGTTACAAAGGATTAAGGCAGCTCAGTTAATACAAACTAGCACTCTCTCCTGCATTCCTCACTAATACAGTGGTGACATAACCAGCCAAAACATTTAGCTTTAATTCAAATAAGGTTTAAGGAAGTTACTGCCAAGTAATTAAACCCATTGAAGGCTTGCGAGCAGAGGAACCTTCATTAATACGAATAGAGCGCTCCTCTAACCAGCTGCACCAATCTGAAGTGGCAGCCGTGAACACCAGCAGGGTTTTCAGGATCAGACTTGTGCCTCTCAGAGCTCACTGCTGGAGCTCGGCGGGGCTGCAGCAGCCCCACTATGGGCGAGTTTCCTGGTGCCATGCTGCTTCTCCCTATTCCAATACAAAGAATGTGACAGGAGCACTTCTGGACCCGCAGGCAGCTTCCCTGCTTTGTAATGAACTGAGCCCAAAGCTTGGGCTCCCATTCCTTTCATTGCTAGAGCTAACGTCTGCCTAAGAACCTGTGTTTAATCCACAGAGAGCATGGGATGCTTCTGAAAAGCGACTCCAAGCAAAAATACAGCACTCAGCAGGAGTCCCTAAAGCCATTCAGTTTGAAGGATTAAAGTCAGAAGCTTGGATGGAGCTTAGGTCCAGCAGGCCTGATCCTACCCATGCTCCCTTCAATACACATTGCACCTTCTCCTAAACAACTCCCCAAGCTAATGCCTCTGAAGTCTAGGAGCAGCATCCCAGAGCTCCATGCAGACATCTCAGGGCCCATCTCGCTCGTGCTCTGAGCCAGGGCAAGACATGCCACACAGCCAGCACAGCTCACCGGGGAGCAGGAAAGCTGCTAGGGTTGGTAAGGAGCTCGCTGCAATGGCTTCCTGCTCAGTGCTTGCAGCATGGGAAAGTCTTAAAAACACTTAGGGTCGTTAACAGCAATGTAAGTTGCATGCAGGTCTTCCATTCTTTCTCTGAAGTCTCCATTGCCACTGCAAGTCACCAGCACCAAGCTGACTGGGACAAGATCCCACTGACACAAATCAGTCACAGCTTTCACTTTTGCTTCGTTACCATAACAGGATGTGCTCAAAATGCATCCAAGCAACCACTGACAACTCAATGGCATCATCAGAACTCTGCCCGTAAGTGAACTAACCTGAAATAACCAGCACTAAACTTTCAGTTATGCAAGGAGCCCAGATATGCTTTCTACCCACAACTTCAAGACTTAAGAAATCAAGACCAGTTAGGTCCCCCAACCCCTCCAACTGCATTCCCAGCTTCTCTGTGGCACATAAAGGTCACACTGTTCTGGGTATGTGGGAGGATAATCCCCACCCTTCATGCAATCAGGATTTCTGGCAAGATTTTAAGAGGTCTCCAGCTGATAACCATGAAAGTTCGCACCGCCAGGAGTCCAGATAAGCTCTTAACTCAGGAAATTAGTGCTAAAATGTTTTAAGCATTTCAGGGATCAATTAAGGAAGGCGCAGCAAAGTAGAATAAAGCTGCGTTGGTTTGGGTTTTTTTTTTCCCCCCCAAATCAGATGGTTTTTGAACACAAAACAACAGCAGCAGCTCTTCAGCTGGGAGGTTACACAGGAAATGAGGTTAGACAGATGCTGAACAATTAATCCTCCTGCAGCACGGGCTGCTCACTGCCATCAGTTCGCATGCACCATCTGCAGAACCACCAGGCACCAAGCAAAGCTACGGCCCTGCTGCAAGAGCCTGGTGCTGCATCTGTCCTCCTGCATCTCCTGCAGGGCTGTGCAGGAAGCAGCAGTCACACAGACAGCAGCAGCCCACTGGGTGTTACTTCCCCCCAAAACATTAAGGAAAGCCTTCAAAGCACATGAACACACCAGCACGGCTGGCTATAGGCAGCCAGTGCTGAGAGCATCCGAGCTGGATGTGCCATCCCTTCAGTGACCTCAGTTAGTTTACATTAAGCCCCTTCCCCACATCAGCAGTCATTTGTATTTCCCATAGCCAAACAAGCCTGGCTTTTGTCTCCCTTTCTTACAGGCTCCATCACCTCGGTGCTGCTGGGGCTTTAAGCTGCTCACACAACTTGGTGGCAACAGACTGAAAAAAGCAGCCATTTCCCCCCAGATTTACACGCAGCCTCCCAAAACATCCAGGTCACTCTTACCCTCTTCTCCATATACACCAGCTACAAAGCTCCATGCCAAGAGCCCCAGCTGAAGCTGCCTGGCATCCACTTCGACTGAGAAAGCCAATTTGCTTTTCTCTTTTTTTACAGCCCAGTCACTTGGGGCATTTCACAACGAATTTGTTTGTACTGCGGCACACAGCAGTTTATTGCCCCAGGGTGAGGGGTGCTGATAGCTTTTAAACCACTCATCCCAGCCTGAACCAACTGGTGTCCTTCCAAGGGCCCCAGGCAGGTGGCATTCACCGGGGATTACAGCACAAAGCTCATTAGGTACAAGGAAGGATCCAAGCGCTGTGCCGCATGGCTCCAGCAAGAACCTACCCTGCAAACCTGGAGGGCATTTGCACTGCTTCAGGAGGGAAAAGCACACCAGGAAGCTCCTGGGCACAGCCTCCTCTCTGCCCATCCCACGGCTGCTAAACCCCAGCAAACTCAAACCCTCAGATATCTTTTATGAACCTTAATTATGCAGCTGGGATGACGAGGCATTTTATTTGAGTTCTTTATCCCGCCATGCAATGAAGGATTAGCCTTGTCCTCAAGATAACAGCTAATCCAGGCAGCCACCAAACTCAGCAGGCAGATCCCCATCTTAACAGAACCACTGCACTCCAAAAAGCCAATAATGGGGAAAAAAGCAAAGCTTCTGCTTCCTGGGTTCACCAGCGAAGCTTCCTTAGTGTCTACACCACAGCACCAACAAACCTCAGCACAGGCACCACAAGCCATCCAGCCAACCGGGAACAGATGAACTACCCATGGGCTCAAGAAAATGGGTCAGTCCCAAACAATAACCTACAGCCTGCAAAGGTTCATGTAAGCATAAATCACGCGGGGTTCCCCTCTTAAAACAAGGGCAAGCTGAAATCAGTAAGATCCAGGCTCAGGTGACTTCGGTCCAACACTCAGAGCATGATACAAAGCAGTTCTTGGTCAACGTAACAAACAGAAATCCTTTACCAGCCCAGGTCCACAGGTCACTATGAAATGATCCACGGGTGCCGTCAGTTTTTCCCCTCTGAGATATTTGTTTCTCAAATATGTAATTATTTTCTGAAGTGAAAGAGTTTGGTCAAGACTTGGGTGCAGATCTGAGGTCTCTGCTCCTATTCCGAACCCTCCCAGCCCACATCTTGGTTTCATCAACCCAAACTGCTGCCTCTGCTCCTTCTGTGACCTCTCTGCCCTCCTCCTTAGCAAACACTGCTCCCAAAATTAGGCCCTGTGGTCACCTCTCGCTGCCTCCCCCTTCACACCACAGACTCCCTGTGCCATCAGCAGGCATTTCAGCCTCCCCAGGCATCACCTCCCCTGCCTGGATAAGGCTCTTCTCTATTCTTACCTACATGCTCTGACAGTACCGTTGCTCGTTACCCTCATGAAGAGCAATCTCTATCCATGACCCCCCCAGGACCAATGGCCACCCACCTCTAACTCGATCTGAAGCCAAGCAGACATCTCCAAAGCATCTCAAAGGTTAAATTCACCGCTTATGACGGGTCCATTTATAAACATCCACCGTACAACACTGGGATGCTTGTATCCTCCCTCTCTCACACACGTGATGTGTACTGTAGGTTCCTTGAATGAAGAGCTTCAAGGGGCTGCATGCACACGGCAGGATGCAGGTCTCTGCTGCTGTCGGGCTTGCCAAGTTCTGCACTTGCACTTCAGAAGTTAAAAAAGGAAAAAGAAGAAGAAAAAGAAGAAGAAAACAAGAGCACGAGCTTTGAAGCCAGGACAATGCATATAAATCAGAGCACCTGATTCCAAAAGCACAGCTGGATGCTGCTCCCAAGAAGACGTGTCGAGCCTCATCCTGGAGGAGTCTGCTGCCTGGAGTCCAACACAAGGATCCACCAACCCAACGTTGTGGCTCAGCATAGCCCACAGAGAACCACAGTGCCCAAAGCACAGCAGCCCCGGGCCCATCCCTGCCCATCCCACCCAATGCCAGGCAACAGCCAGCTGGAAACGGGCTGCTCTCCTTCCTCCTTTCACGGAGGGCAAAGCAAAGGAGCTGGAGGTCAGCAGGCAGGAGGTGCATCTGTCCCCAGCGTTTGGGTTCTGATCAACAGCTGCAGGACTTGCCTTTTTTTTTCTTATTCATACAGAAAACCATAAACCTTAGTTTTGCCCAGGGGAGAGTCCATTCCAGAAACAGTACGTTCTGGCACTGCCAACGTACTTGGCAGACAGGACGTGCACTTCGAGGGCTTTCCTAACTTCAGTGAGTTTCAGAGTAGCAATTATCCTCAATTACTGCAGATGAAAGACAGCACAAAATGCCAGCACGAACCCACCCTCCTCCCAGGAGCCCCCCAACCACCCACAGCCACCAGCACCCCACTGCTCCCCAGCCAACGCCTGGAGGTTGGACCACTCCTTGGTGCCCATCAAGGATCACTCCCTTTGTCACAATTTATATTTCTTTGCCATTTACAGAGGGGTTCGTGACTGCAGAAACAATTGGATCTGTACCAGCACTACCTTGATTTCCTGCAGCTACGGTAGAGATCTCATGTTAAAGGTACCAGCACTCTCAAGCTGAAGATACCAAACCCTCCATACTGAAACAACGCTCAGCGGTTGCAACAAACAAGATGGAATGGATACTGAGCTACAGAAGGATGGTTTCACAACTCAGATGTGTTCAAAGGAATCCTAAACTCAAAGTGAAAACCGAGATCAGCAATTTGTTGTGATGGTTAACACACAGATGAGATGCCTGCCATCAAAGCTGGGACATGAAGGCAGCACACGGCTCTGCAGTGCTACAGCACATGGGAACAGCCCTGGCATCCGCTCAGTGCCAACCAGATTGCTGCCAGGGGGAGATGGGAGAAGGAAGGAGACTTAAATTGTTGCTGAGGAGAACACCCAGCAGTGTGCCAGGGGTCCAAAGCACCAATATTCACTAGAAATGCACAGTCACGTCCCAGCGAGAGCAGCACAAGCCTTCCCTCCTCTTCAAGAGAAAGGACTGCACTGTATATCGCCTCGTAAACCATCAAGCTCCCATCTGTGCTCCGCAGATATTTCACAGCCCTGCTCTTTTTACGGGTTTGTATCCATAGCTTTGGCTGCTCCACCCTACGGACGGCTGAGGTTTAGAGCTATTTGTCGATGGCCGTGGCAGCCTTGGTTTTGTTTTTACAGCGATGATAATCCTTGCTGTAAAGAACTCGACATTTTAAGATGCGTGTCTCACTCATGACTCACTCGACCTGTCCCACGCAGGGCCACAGCCACACACCGATAGGAGCCCAAAACCCACCGGTGCTACAAGCTGTTCCCAGAGCAGAGCTGGAGGCTGAGCCGTGTTCTCCTGCAGCACACCACTACTTTTGTTGCATCTTTCCCGGGCAGGGTGAAGCAGAGGGTCCAAAGAACCGTGGTGTTGATTCTTGTACTGTATTTGCTGAGAAGCTCCCGAGGGCAGGAAGAGCACCAACAAATCTTTACGACGGGCAATAAGCAGAGCTGCAATAAGCAGAGCTGCTAACGGAGCGGTCTGAGAGGCACCACAGAGAGCAGCAAAGCAACAGAAACACAGGAAGGGGGGGAAAAAAGGGTTTGGAGACAGATTTACAGACAGACTGCTGAGAGCAGAGAAAAAAAACACAGAGCCAGGACTGGAGGCGCGGCTGGGCACATCACCAGAGAAAGAGGCAGCGAAGATGAGCAGCACAGTGAGGACATTGTAGGATCCTAAAATCAGAGAAAGGGGGCACTGACAGTCGTGGCAATGAGTAAAACGACTCCGGGCGCTGTGCCCACGGCCAGGGCAGTGCAGGAAAGGAAACCGCCCGAGGGGAGCTCCAGTGGGGCCCTGCGTGTGCTGGGGCTGAAACCAAAGAGCCGGGGGCAGCCCAGCCAAGGACCCGGAGCTCCTCACTGCTGTTGCACTGTGAGGCTGCAGAGAGGCAGTGCAGGAGGTGAAGGTGGAGCAGCTCAGGTTTGGTTTTTCTGAGGCCAACACAGCCCTGTTTGTGGAACCTCACGCTGCAGCCGCTTCCTTTTCAATGGGAATTCTGAGAAAGGTGCTGGCTGAGCCCCAGCACAGATAAAGCTGCTCCATCAGAAATCCACATAACATAGCACTGCACGGTGCTTGCAGCGCCCCGTTACGTGACATTCATCAACAGACAAGACATGGAAAATGTCGCTTTTACACCCAGCTACCCTAACACAGCTGTTAGGACAGCTGTGCTATTTCATACCACCACTGCTTTGCCTTTGATAAAGTACCGGGCATGTTTCATCTGCTTGTTCAGGCAGTGAGAGGACCAGGTTGAAAAGCACAAAAAGTCAGCAGGGTTTGAAGCTGAGGCCTCAACTGAACAAGAGCAGAACTGCTCCTCGTGGAAGTGGCACCACCCAAAGAAACCTTCCCTCTCTCCAAAACTTGCCTCAGAGAGTGGCGAGGCCCAAAGAAAGAAGTTGGGGGCACCTGGAGGTGCTGATGTTGGATGGGGCCCTGGGCAGTTGGAGCTGGTGGAGGGCAACCAGCCCACAGCAGGGGTTGGAACTGCATCACCCTTAGGGTCACCTTAAGCCACTCTGTGATCCCAAGAACCAGCTGAGCATCAGCAGCACACAGCCACGAGTGCTTCTGAGTGCCCCGCAGCTCACACAGCTCACACACTGCAACTCCAGGCAGCTCACCTGGAAGAACCCAGCCCTGCAGGTCACCCCACAGAAGCTGATCAAACAAAACCACTTTTTGAGGTGAGGCTGCACGCTGTCATTCTTTCAACCCAAAATCTGATGGCAATGGATTTGAGGGGGTCTCTGCCAGTTTCAATAGGACCGAAACGCTGACCTTCAGGAGGTACCACACAGCACATGGTAGAGGCATTCATACCGAAAGTTGTTCCAATCCTGAATGACTGAAGTGAAAATTTTATGCTGCCAGAAACTGTGGAAAAAAAAACGTTACTGACTCCTTGTGAAGGCCTAACCACAATGCTGGCAGCGCACAAACTAATGCCAGGTCGGTGAGCTGGGAATGTGGACAGCCACCGTCAGACCAGAAAGCCTTTATGAACAAAAGATAGGAGTGAGTTACTGCTGCTGGAAACCTCCTTCCCCTCCCACAGCAGCCCTCCTGTCACCGAACTGCGAGCTGAAATGAAGCACGAGCTCTTGGGGGCAGAGGACTCGGTAAACACGTCAAAGTTTAACGCGAGGCTTTGCCAGTGAAAGAGGAGTCAGCAGCAGCCTCCGTGACCACGGCTCCGCTGTCAGATGGATGGAAGAATCTCCCTTTTTACCACATCTCATAAAAGGACAAAGCTGCAGTTGTAAACCAGTCATAAATGCTTGCATAATAAAGATAAACCATTCGCCCTCTGCTGCGCTCCCAGCCCAGCTTCCCAAAGAAACCCTCCAGCATTTCCCCAGGAGAAGATGCAGGTTGAGCCCAGCAGGTGTTTCCAATGAAACAGCCTGTAAACAACCAGGGCTCACTTCAAAGAGCTGAGGACCCCAGCAGGAGAACCCTGGTCATCCCCCACAGCATCAAGAAGTGCTGCCAAAAGCAGGCTGGCCAACCTTGCAGCCATGGGCAGATGCTGTCTGTCACTGTCAGAGCGCTGTCTTGGCTCTGCTGTCACCAAGGAGCTGCTTGGTGGGTCCTCCCACCATCCCAACGTGCCCAGCTGGGCTCAGGCTCCCTCAATTCCACATTCAAGCAGGTCTTTTGTAGGTCAACACACGTAAGAGACAAGAGCATCGAAAGCATTCAGTGGCAAAGGGAGGTGAGCTCTGGAGCAGCTGCTGTGCAGCCCTACAGCCTCTGCCTCCCCCAAAATACACCCCCTGCCCCCCAGTCTTACCTCGTACGACCACACGCACTGCACGCCCGCAAACCGCCGCACGCATCTTCCCACTTCCACGTCCTCGTGGGTGGTGTACATCTCTCGCAGGCACTCGCCAATGTGGGGCACCATTCTCCGCAGGACCTCCCGGCTCATGATCACTCCGGGTCCCCCCATGCAGAAGTTCTCACCCGGCTCCAGCGCCAACTTCCCCATCTCCTCCGTGGTGCCCAGGCCGGTCTGCCCAAGAAAGAGGGGCTCACTGCTGTTCAAACTCCTCAGGAAGTTCTCCAGTTTGTCCCCTTTGATGTAAACGTCGTCATCGGCTCTCATAAACCATTCGTATTTGTCCAAGTAGTGGTCATGCATGTATTTGAGCATCATGAAAGATTTCTTCTGGGGTGGGTAAGAGTCATCGACACCCGGCAGTGGGACGATGGGGATGGGGATGGAGGTGTCCGAACCCTCACTGGAGAAGAATTCAACCTTGCCAGGAATGCTTTTGGACCAGGTTCTAGGTGGAAAAAGACAGTAAGAACTAATTGAGTATGCAAACAGACAGAAGCAGAAAGCACTACCCAGCGGGGATAACTCAAACGAACTACAGCACACCTCATTTGCTTCACTGATTTTCTTTTTAAATGCCTGGAAGGGTTATTTTTTTTTCCCCATGCAAACAAAGGCGTTTGTGCTGCACCTCGAGCAACTGGTGCAGCACGCAGAAAGATCTGAGACAGTGAACACCTGAACACTCTGCAGCTGCACCTGGTAAAGAATAATAGGGTAAGAGAAGTTCACTGCGTCCTTAAGCATGCTCAGAGTCCATCTAACAGCAACATCAAAGAGAACCAAGACAGGCAAGCAGGCCCTACAACTGGATCGAATGCCTCAGAAGTTCCCTGCGAGTTATTCAGCTCCATACCCACACCGCGTTTCCCCCAAGCCCCCTCAAAGCTCAAAAGCACGCTCAGAAGTACTGACTTCCAAGGGCTAAATAGATGGCAGGCTGCACGTTAACGCAGAGGCTGTGCCCTATGGGGAAGCACAGCACGTGGCAGCAGCAACATGATGGCTCTGTCACACCAGCACAGCACTGGTATAAAAAGCAGACTGGGACATCCACGGCAGACACGTAACGACACTCCCCAGGCGAAGGATGCAGTTCTCCTTCAATACATCACCATCTCTTTACCAGCTGCCTCCCTGCACCGGTTCCTTGCCAAAAGCAGAACAGAGTTTGGGCAGCAGAAACCACATTGCAATTGGAAACGTACAGAATTGGCCACCACACCAAGCCAGAAATTGAAAACTATTTCCAAAGAATCCAACCTTAACTTTGCCTGGGAAATGCTAAAGCATTTAAGTGGGTCTAACTGCGTACCAACTTGGACAGTTAGACGCTAATTCAGCTTCGTGTAATGAATATCATCCAATTGCTTTAAAAGCTTTGTCTTCTGCATTTCTTACTCACAGGGGTAGGGTTACATTGGAAAAGTTTAGACCCTGGCTTCCCACAGAAGCACACAGAGAATGAAGTCAATGGAAACATTCCTGTTGACTTCACAACAGAGGTGATGGGGCCCTTAATCATCGGTGATGTAACTAATGCACAGTGATAGTGACATCCTGGCTGAGCGCCGCGAGCCGCCCGTCTTGCAATGACACATCCTCGTTTTCAGCTTCCCTTATCTGCAAAGAAACGTGTTTATTTTCTGACGGCCACGCTTTGGTTGCACATCAAAGGGTCTGAATGGAAAGATTACGTGGGAAATTGCTCTTCCCATGGCAACTCACTTTCAGGACTTCATCAAAAAGCAAGTTCGGCGCACGCTCAGATTAGCATCTCGGAGAAAGGAAAGGTGGGAGCTGAGAGCTGCAGCTCATCTCACCTCTGCGACCAGCTGTGATCTCTGCAGGAGCGACCTTCACTATTTTACTTTATTTCTATGTCTAACGCCCCTCTCCCGCTGCTTCCTGGTTTCAGTTTTCTCCCCTCCCTCTAACCAGCCTCCCTCACCTCGGGACCCCCTTTGGTATTGTCAGCACAGAGATCCCATTCAACAGAGGCGGAACAAAACATATGTACATCTATAAACCGGGCCAGATTTGATTTCCAGCCCTCATATTGCATGAAAACCCCCGGCTCAAAGCCAGCTTGGCCCAATTGTTTCTTGGACCTGGGCCATATTTAAAGTTTCATGCTAAAACAGGAGGAAAGCAGAGAAACCTCCCTGCAGTCTCAGGGTCACAGTGCACAGAATAGGACCGTGCAATGACTGCAGCCTGGGGCAGCACTGGGACACGGCTGTGGGACTGCAGTGCATGTCTGGACTCAGACAGATGAAATGTGCTCCCACACCAAAAAGCTGCCTGTGTGTCTGTGTCTTCTAAGGTAAGATCTGCAAACGAGTGTTTGATCATTAAACAGAACAAATATAGAGGAAAATATCTATAGAGAAACCTGGCACTGCCCTTCCCTCAGGAGGACTCCTTGGTCACCCTCAGCTGTCACCACATCCCTGCCAGCCCTGCTGGTGGCCTCGGCCAGCTGAAGCTCCAGGATGCTCGACTGCCCAGAGAGCAATATCAGGTTCAGGACACAACCGATACGTGCACCGCGTTGGTCACTTAAAAACCAAACAACCCCCAACCTTATCTCCTCCATGTAACCCGAATCTGCTCTGTTAAATAGGAGGATGCTCACGAATCAGGACAGCACAGCTCTCTGTTACCTCCCCAGGAGCATGCTGACAGCACGCCCGGCCATGTGCAACCTGCTTTCTCTGTGTATTGGGAAGGTAACACTGACAGAGCACAGCTCGGGGCAGGAGGAACACAGGCACAGAGTGCCGTACCTTCCATTTCCAGTGCGCTCCTGATTTATTTGCATTAACTTGCTTTATCAGCAGCTCTGCAGACTCAGCACCAACTGCCCACTACTACCTCAGGCTTCCCTGTGAAACACAGGAAGGTACTCAGGGTATGTTCCACAGCCCCAGGCCACGTGGCAGATGGACAACGGACTCGGTAATCTTGGGAAGCCCCTTCCATCTGAACCGTTCTGTTCTATCTGCTTACCTTGGGCTATGCAGGAAACTTAATTTCTCCTGCTGGCCCACACACCAGCACCAGACTCTCCCATCTGATGCATGTCAGAATTGTTCTATAAACATCTGTGTAAATTTCTGGTGGCTTTTCACCATCAGGAAAGCTCAGAGTGTCACATTTGCCCCAGGTGATACAGGAGGAGCCAACACAGTGTTGATCAACATGGCTGACCAGAAGAGCTGACACGTTGACCAGAACACGTCAAGCACTGTCACGATGTCCAAAGTCACTCCTTCTAAGAGGTAACAGAGCGCACGCACTGTGATCCACCCCATTACCTCACCACCAACCAGAAAGACCCAGAAACAACAAATACCACCCAACAGCCCAGAGAGAGGCTCTGAATTTGTTAAAAAAAGAAAGAAAAGCATAAAAATGTGTTTGGTGTTATGCTTCTGCAGCAGCCACTGGGAGCTCACTGAGATAACACCATTGCCTTTCGATCCCAAATCCCCCTGGCTGCCTTTCACTCAGGCTCCTCCAAGCACTCAGGTATTTAGATCCTAGAAAGTTCAAGGCACAGGCTCCCTCCCAAGGACACACTTCTGCCCCATGCTCAAGGGAGAAGGGCTCAGCCCAGGTATAGTAAAACACGGCACCTCCCCTGTCCCCCACACCGATGGCTCTATGGGACTGTCCCACACCATGGTCCTCATCCCACAGAGCCATGAAGCAGTCACAGCGCTGTGGACGAGGCAGACGTGGTCTCAGACACCAAGCCCCAATAACACCCAGCCTTTAGCTGCATTCGTATTGCTCCGCTTGCAGGTTTCCCAGGAAATCCAGTTGCTATGCAATTAAAAAACAAAAAAGGTTAACTGCCTGATATTTCTGCTCCTGAGACAGCAGGCTTCAGTCTTACCCCTACACCCTCCTTTGTGCATGCCTTTAAGCTCCCCTCAATCGCAACCTATTGCTGCACTTTCCCTGTACCTCAGCTCCATCCTGCACTGTTTCATGTCTTCCCACGTGTCACCGCAGCTTCTGCTGCTGCACTCCACCGACCTGCTCATAGGGAACCTGGCTGTCAGAGGCAAGAACTGCCCACAGCAAACCTGGCGATCTGAAGCTTATTCTCTGCCTGGCAGACTACAAAAGCACAACTGTTTCAACGAGCCGGGCCCTCTCCTGAAAAGGCAGCGGCCGGCTCTGCCTTGCAGTGGTCATTTTGCAGTGATTGATGTTCAGGAAGTGGATTGCTTCCCCTCTCCTTAGATCCTATCTGGATTCACGGCAGCGCCGATCGGCGAATGCTTTCCGCTCCGGGTCCTTTCAGCAGTGTGTGTCAATGGCCTTTCAGCCGCGGCAGTGCGGAGTTATTCAGCCCCTGCATCCCTAATTCCTTTCAGCCGAATCAAGGCTCCGCACACGCTGCCACCCGGGAAAGCCTTGTGAGCAGCTTCCCGTTGGGCGCGCTGTGCCAGCGATTCAGCTCCCCAGGATGCTTTGTCAGTGCCGTAATCCCAGCGATTGTCTGCCTGAACACTTCATGGCAATCAAAAGCCATTTAGGATTTCAGGTTTGTCTTCCTCTCCCACCCCCCTTCAAACCTTCTCCCAAAGATGTCTTCCTGTCACCAGGACATGAGCTCATTTCTTTTGCCCATGGCAGGAGGAAGATGCATTCAGCCCTACCGCAACGCTAAGAGCCCCCATTATTCAGCCCTTCCGAGAGCTGACAGCCCCTCTGGAGGTTAAACCGAAATAGAAGCGCAATAAAAAGTGATGTTCTGCCTCCTTCCCAGGGCCAGAGGAGCCCGATCCGCTACGTTGCATCTTTAACCATTTCATTTCATGCACGGATGTTGCACACTTGGATCCATACACCTCTCAAGCATGGAACCATTCAGCAAACACAAAGCGAGGGGTGAGAGCCCTTCCTAGCAGGGACGGGGTCAGGTTGGATGCTGGCAGACATTTCCTCTCAAAAAGAGCAGTAATGCACCAGCACAGGCTGCCCAGACAGCGGGGTCACCATCCCAGCAGTGTACCAGAACCATGCAGATGTGGCACCCGGGGACCCGGTCAGTGGGCACGGCGGGGTGGGCTTGGGGATCTCGGGGGTCTTTTCCAGCCTCGGGGACTCTATGAATGAGAAAACGCCCACAACCAACTGTGAGAGCTGCCCCTTCTGGGATCCCCGACCCGAGGCCGATGGTGTTCCACGTGTCCCAGCTCAGCTCCATGTAAATGCCCATTGCGCAGCTCACGGGATCCGCAACCCAACGCGCTCCAACCCACGCGGTACAGAGAATACATCACCCTGAAGAAACGCATTCCTTCACCTATTTCAAAGCACCAGTCACACACCCTCCGTAACTTAATTACACACCTTCTGCTGGAAGAAGGCAATAAAGCTCCATTAAAACCAACTCCGGTGCCCGATGTGCTTCGGACGGCCCCGAATGAGCCGTTTCACCACATTAAACACCGATACGAAGAGAAGCAATGGGAGAGGGCAGGCCGGGCACATCGCAATGATGGAGCGGGGTTTGCCTCAGCGCAGGAATAAAGGAAGGGGAGGTTTATTGGGGAAGAGCCGCCCCGGAGCCCCGCTGCACCCAGCCGGCCCGCAGCTCTTAACTCTACCCGATCCCAGCCCGGCACCGGAGCAGGGGGTGCGTTTGGGGGGCTCTGAGCGGACACGCCGCCCGCACGTTGCTCCGGGCCGTAACGGCGGCGCTCGGCGGGCAGCTCAGACCCCGCTCCGCTCCACAGCCGCTCCCCGCTCCGGCACAGCGCGCAGCGGCTGCTGCCACCCTTTGTTCACAGACCCGCCGCCGGGTCTCGGCTCCGTCACTCCGGACAGATCGCAGCCATCCGCGGATCCCGGCTTTCTCGCTCGCACATCTCTGGCCCCGAGCGGCGGCGGACCCCGTGCTGTGAGCGCCGCCGGTACTCGAAGCCCGAGGGGCCGCCGCAGCTCAGCGCGGGGCTCCATTCCCCCCCCCCCAACTCGGCCGCCGCTCCATCCCCGCGGCGCGGCCCCCCGGCGGAGCTCCGCCCGCTTCTCCCTCCGTCTCACCGGTGCGCGGCCACGGCGCGGCTCCTCAGGTACTTCTGCGCCGTCATCACCCCCACGAAGAGGAAGCTCTGCGCCGGCGGACCGGGGCGGCGCGGCTGCGGGACAAGAAGAGGGGCGGCGGCGGCTGCGGCTGCTGCCGGCGGCGGGCGGCACCCCAACGGGCGGCTCCGACGGGGCCGCGCCGCCGCCGCCAGCTCGGAGGCGCGGGGCAGGACGAGCCGCGAGGCGAGCACGAAGCCCAGCACCAGCCCCAGCAGCACGCTGAGCCAGGCGCGGCGGCCGCGGCCCGCCATAGCCCGGCGCCCGCCCGGCAGGCCCCAGCCCCGCGCTGCGCCTCCTCACAGCGCCGCCGCCGCCGCCGCCGCCCCGCGATGCGCCGCCGCCGCCGCCGCCAGCCGCGCCGTGCCGCCCAGCGCCGCCATGGGGGGAAGGGGAAGGGACGGGAAGCGGAGGGAAGGGGGCGCCCGCCTCCCGGCCCTGCCCCTCGGCACAGGCGCCGTGTGCGGCCCCGCGCCGCGCGCTGCCCGGCGCCGCTGGCCCCGCCCGGAGAGGGGCGGTGGGGATGGGGGGGGTGAGGAGGGGGACGGAGGCGGCGCGGATTGGAGCGGAGCGGAGCGGGGCTGAGGGAGGCGCCGCCCCGCAGCGACAGGCGGGGAGTCGGGTGTGGAGGGGGGGAAGGGGGGGAGCCTCAAAGTCGGGAGCTCGGGGTGCTGAGCCGGGCGGGGGGCGCAGGGACTGCTATGGAGAGTGTTAAGCGGGGTGGGACCCCGGGGAGGACCCGGGACTGAGATACCGGAGTGATGAAGCCCTCGGGGCACAACCTGGGACTGAGACCTCAGGGCAGGACCCGGCGCCGAGATCCCAGAGCCCGGCACAGCAGCCAGGACTGGGAGCCTCGGGCCGGAGCCTCTGGGGACCGTCCGCAGCCGGGACAGGCTGCAGGCCCAGCATGAGCGCCCAGCACTGCAGCTCGCGGCCAGAAAGTTTGCACTTCCACGCCGCCCTCGGTTCAGCACAGGTGGGCACTGCTGGGACACGGCCCTCCAGCCCCAGCTTTGCTTGGTGCTGCTGCATCCCCCCCTGCGTTACGCTTTGCCAGGCTGGGACGCAGCCCATCCATCCCCACCTTACTAATTAAAGCCACCAGAAATAGGTCAGTCTATTTCCATCCTGAGGCCATAATGACTGCTCAGCAGGGTGAAGTGTTTCCTTTCTCTCTGCCCTCCGCTAACTCTCCACGTGCATTTCAACTACAGAGAGCTTCAGCATCCAACACTGCAGCCTCCAAGCCCTGACATTTTAAAGGAGAAAACCTCCAGCCTTACCAAAAGCAATACATCCAGTCCGGCCCCCTGCCCACCCACTTATCACTGTGGTTTCTTCCACTTCCTACGCAGCTTTGCATCTCCAATTGCCAGTCTTTCCCCTCGCATCTTATCAAAGAAGTTATTTATACTGCGGTGTCATCCGCGACAAGCTGAGACGAAAGCCTCAGCATATGGCAGCCTGCTATTGAGCAAGGAGCATTGCGAAAGGGAGCAGCAAACCAACCTTTCCTGAGGCAGGCAGGAACATAGGGGGGGTCTGATGGTCTTCCAGTAAGTGCCACAGTTCTGAGAAAGGGCAGGTAATGCTACAAAGCAAAGCACGTGTGTGCTTGTGGGAGCAGGAAGAAGAGCAGAACTAAAAGGCAGAAGGCAGGGAAAGTGAAATTCTCTACTCCATCCCAGGCTTTGCAATGCTTTGTTGCTATTTCCAGCTGTTGTGGACCCCATCTCTTTCTCCCCGGGCTACCCTCAGCCCTGGATTTGTTATTCCCCTTTGGAAAACTCCCTCCAAAGGAGCCTCACCCAACTCTGCTTCTCCCCTCTCTCCGCTTCTTCCTCCCCACAGTCATCAGGTCCTAAAGGATGGGAAAACGACAGATGTTCAAGATAAAGTTGAAAGGCCTCCCCTCCTTTCCAAGAGAGGGAGATGTGGCAAGTTTGTGAGCAGGAATGGGATTGCTCTCAGCATGCTCCAGATCAGCAGGAAAAATCTCCTGATTCAAGGGAAAGACGCTGCGGCCTATGAATTGCAGGAAAAGGCAGAGCTCGTGTGGTTAAAAGGCAATAAAAAAGGAGGGCTGGAGCAGCGGAGCCGTCAGCTGGCTGCTTCCCATGAAGAAAAGAAGTTAGTCATCAGAACTGAGAACTTGATGCAACTTCAGCACACATGGAAACGATGAAGCGTGGAGCAGCGATGAGAGGCAGCCAGCACGTTCCCCACACTGCCTTCAGAGCAGGTAGGGCAGCCCTTTGGGAGCCCGCTTTTACCCAGCAGGACCACAATGGGACACGGCTTCACTGCACAGAGTGGAGTTAAGCCCAGCCCAGTGAGGTGCGAGTGCTGCTCTGCCATCTCTGCTGCTCTGCCATTTCTTTTGGCACGTTCCCACTTTGGGTAGAGGGAGGGCGCGCATCCCAGTGCCATCCTATGCCCTACAGGAGCACATACACTCAGCCTTCCTGCTGTCCCAGGTCTGTGAGCAGTGCAGTTGTGTGCGTCACACAGGCTGAGCAGCAGCCGTATGGGTGGTGGGCAAAGCAGGAAGCTGGCTGCCCTCCTTCTTCCAGGCAGGTATATTAATGCCACCCACGCGCAGGCTTCAGCCTCTACCTGAAGGAACATTGCTTCCCTGTTGTCTGAGGCTTACAGGAGCTGTAACCAAGTATGTCTGGGGCACGCTGCCAGGGCGAGACGTCCCGCGAGCATCTCATGCAGGGCTTCAGTGCTGCCAGGGGTCAGTAACTGCCTCACCTCGAAGGACACTGCAGGGAGAATCATCACTGCATGAGCACATCTGAAGGGCTGCAGCTCTCAGCACAGCCACGTCCTGACAGGCAGCACCCAGCCACACAGCCCTCCACAGACACGTCGCCACATCTAAGTGCCTTCTCCTCTTAGCACAAATACTCGACGCTGTGCATTATTGCTAGCACAAAATAAAAGGTGAGCTATTCTCCTGTGCATACAAGCACAAACATGCCAATTTTTATGCAGCGTGTTTTCTTTTCTGCATGAAGAGTTTGTGGGATTGCTCCAGGAAATACTGTGAGGGCTCTCCCGGGCCTGCAGAGGACTCACACCACGTGCATGCAGCACAGCTCCCATCCCACAGCTCCCCTCAGATCAGCACACACACTAACAGGGAGATCCCCCACCACTGACCCGTGCAGTTCGGGCTCCTACTGAGATGAACAGAACAGAAAATCCTGTTTTTCAATGAAGAAAAAGCCACGCACTGGAAGCAGCAGAGTGTTGAGTGTGTATGCAGTATAGAGACATCTTGGAGTAAAGGAGCAGAACATCTCCACATCCCTTCCACATAGAGGACATTACCCTATATAGGAAAGAGAGACCATCTCGCACTGTAGCCATTCTTTCCCCATCCATATGGATTGCCAACCAGCCCGCTTACAGGTTGTGCCTTCTACCCCATGCAGCTTTTACCGTACTTTAAAACAATACATCAGGAACAAACTACTTTCCAGCACTCCAGCAGCTTTCATTATTAATGTTCCAGTACTCAAACCGATACTGTAAAAATCTACCCAGACACTGGAAAATGAGCAACACTTCGTACATTCAAGGTAACAGACTCATGATGGAAAAAATCTAGCTGGGCAACCAGCAGCATTTGTCTTTGTCACAGTATTTCCAGCAGCGCTGCGTTTTCCTGAGTGATGCAGAATCTCCTGCCCCGGTTCCAGCACCCACTTTTACATCCCATCCCCTGACACGGACCAACCCTCATTTCTCCTCTCGGCTGAATCACTTGGAAGGAAAACGTTCAAGGGACAGAAAAATGTCACCGGCTGCTGCTTGCTCTCAAGCCAGGACAACATTGCCATCCCACGGCCCAGCACCGCAGTGCAGCTCCCACGTTTGGTGGCTGCTGCCCTTCCAGCACTGCAGCTCACTACGGGAAGAGCCTCGGTTTGTAAACTGCGGTAGAGACAGAGGAAGGAATGAAGGCATTCATTTATCACCGCACATTTCTCTCTGTGCTGAGAATGCCGGATAGCAGGCATTCAAAACTAAAGCCATCAGAAGTCAGATGAATCAGAGCAGAGCCTGCATATCCACCAGCCCATCACAATGGAAATCTGCAATAAAATGTCTGTTTGCATGTGGGTCAGCCCCAAAACTGAGCTGAGGAGATCTATTCCATTGCAACTACTGGCTGCTTTATAAAAACTCATGGAAGTTTTGGAAGATGCTGGCTCTGGAGCTGGGAATACAGGCAGGCTGTGTGCCAGCACTGGAACAGCTGGGCTGGAAGCTCATACAACTTCAGCTACAGCCGGGCCAGGACGCCGCCCAGCCAGCAGCCATGTGCTCTTCCTTTGTGATTGCAGAGCTGTTCCAAAAGCTGAGCTTCCATTCCAAAAAGGAGAAGAAAAAATAACCCCACATCTTCAGCCTATCCACGTTGAGACCAATTTTTTTTTCCTGCAGCTGGGAATTGTATGGTTTTAGTGTTCAGTGATAGCAGGGATGGAAGCACAGCGTGCCCCACTCTTGGCTAAGCTGGTCACTGAAGAGGTGTTGCTGTGCAGCCTGGACAATGTCAAAGATCCTTCATAGGGTGGATCTGATGCAGAGATGTGAGCAGCTGTGCAGCCAGGCCTGAATAAAATGCTACTGCCAGAGATGGGAACAGCCTCACTGAGCACAGGAGGCACGAATTACACTGTCAGCATGGTTCAAAGTTACACCAACCCCATCCAAGCATGTGAATTAGCACCAGCACAGTCTGAGGACCAAAGCTCAGGCCGGGCATAGAGTAGCAGAACAGCCTTATTCCATGAGATCTAGAGCTTAGGGTCAAAACAATACACACCTTTATAAGTCACAGTGCAGTAGTGGTTAACAGTCATTACACACCTGCATTCAGTCTCTGCTGGAGCTGCAGTTCTTTGCAGAAAGGAGTAAAGCAATCGTTTCCATTCACGCGGTGTTTGGATCACACAGCGGGATACCTGGCAGCAGCTCTGCTCACAGATCTGCCCTCACCTCCTGCTGGTGACTATCACGAACATCTAGTGTGAGAAACACATTCAGTCATTGCTAACCATTCAGTATGCAACGCAATACAAGCTCTTTCAAGCTTTTCCTCAGGTCACAGCGTTTTTGAAAGGCCTCAGCAAATCCAGATCCATTTTAAGTGCTTTGTTTTTTCATTTGATTCCAGGACACAGCATTTGTTGGTGAATGTGTAATAGAACTATACACAGACTAGACCACACCTGCACCTTAAAGCAAACAACACCTTTGTTCCTCTGGCATGTAACCCATCTGAAAGGCCAAGAAAATCGGCCTAGCTATATTTCTCAAGCAACAACCATTTCCAGGATGTTTTTGTGCCACCAAAGTTAGGTGCTTGTCTGAGGATAACAACACTCGAGACAGAGTGCTGTTCAGCTGTTAGGTACCAACTCTGTTGTATCAGCTCGAAGCTTGGTATCTAGTTTCTTCCATTGGAAGATGTTTCCAGAACATCTACACCAGTACAGCAAAACTGCTGTTACAAAAGAAGAAAGAAATTCTCCTGAAGGTTTTCTAATCTCTCTCTCATAATGGCAAGTTCTTGGGAATCCAGACCAAAGGAGGAACAACAGATTGACGAGTGAGCTCACTTTCACTGAATGCTTTCTGCATGCTTCACTCAACAGCTACAAGGCAACAAGCAGCCAGACGTGTTTTGTGGTCAAGGGAGAACCTTCTGTTTGAAGTCGGAGGAAAAAACCCCTCCGTGTGTTTGCATTATTCATGAGGCAGAGGTTTTACCAACTGAGGCTCTTCCTCCCACTCTGTTCAGTAGCTTCTAAGTGTCTGATCATGAAAAATGTAAGGACTTGCAAGTTGGGGAGGGAGGGGGAGAGGGGAAGGGAGAGAGAAGAGCGAGGTTTCAAGAAGTATGTAAGACACTGAGCTCTCTGGATATGCCTCCAGCTCTTGGAGTTGGGCAGAAATCCATAACCCCAGTCCTGGCCACAAGCAAGACTTGAGACAGTGGGAGATTAGCACACGCTCAGTTCAGACCTGCTCGTGATTCCTTTTGATGTTTTTACTGAACGAAATCAACCCGTCTTCACCATTTTATCAACACAAAGAACTGCGCATCTCCAAGACAGCAATCTCCCCTGGATGCGTTTCTGAAGACAACACCAGACTGTTGCTCGCTTCCCCAAACTCAAGGGAAAAGAGTTTGCCATAGGCACAAACAGGATCATGCAGTTGTCTTTACTGATGAAGATCTTGAAAGTCTTTCCCCGCCTCTGTTTGTTTTCTTTATGTTTTAACGTAGATGAAAACCTGAAGTTACACCCTGTTACAACAAGGGAAATTGAAGTATCAAAACGTACAGAAGCCAGGAAATGAAAAAACTCATTGCCATTAACAGCCTTTCACTTCATCTTCTACACGTGTTACCACACACACATGTAGGCCTGGAGTAAAAGGTTCTTCCTTTTTCCATTTTGTTAGCTGGTAACTTCAAATCTCAGGAGCGATGTGCTACTGTTATTTACAGCCAGCAGAAAACCAGGGGCTGGGTGACAAGTAGGGCAAACAGTATCTACATGCAGCACCTTCAAAGCTAGCAGTCACACACACTGACACACTGACAAAGCATTCCAAGCATAAGCATTTAGAAGCAAGTTCTCAAGCAGCCCTAAAATACACTGACAACATCCTGATACAAACACAACGCCCACATACAAACTCAACAGTCTGACACACATGGACAGAAGTATTTCACTCCTCATCACGGACAGGCTGGATTTTGGTCACCTCTTCCATTTGTGCCAGTAACAAGAGGACTGGGGGAGGGGTTGAAAAGCAACTTCATTTTCTGTCCATGTTGCTGGCTATGTGTCAGAAGGATGGAGACCCCATACACTTCTGTTACTGATCCCTTACAGTCTCTCACTTGCAAACATTTGGTGGTCGTAGGCCCTTTTCAGGGGGAAAAAAAACAACACTAAACCAAACCAGCTTACGTGCCTGACAAGCTGACAGGAAGGTAAGAACACACATCAGAATCCAGCGGGGCTATTCAGGGCAGCCACGCAGCCAGACTATCAATTCCCATCATGAGACACCTTCAGAACAGAACAGCAAGTTCCCTGCATTGCGAGGTGTGACCCTGATACCGCACGGCTAATGCCAGGAAACAAGGCACCACACAGGGCTCGGGTCAGGCTGCTTTCCCCCCTTTGAAAGCACTGACCATGCCTGTGAATACTCTCCTCCTCAAAACGTATTTGTTAGCAGCTCTGCTAAGAGCAAAAGTCTTTGTTGTATGTTTTCTCCAATTAAATTCAGTTACGGATGAAGTGCTTAACAACTCCTAACCCAGCCTACCTACATCACAAACACTGGAGGTGAGGATGGGCAGCTCCACTTCCTAAGCTTGAGGAAATTTGGTCTTTTTAACCTGAAGGTGATCCTTGTAGAAAGCACAATTTGGAACACAGAACACCTAAAGAAAAACAAAGCCATTAAGAAAACAAATCAATCACTTAAAAACAAACCAACAGAACAGCTATTGTTTATGGAGATAAGCAAAGGAAAACCATTTCATTTGATCTCACATATGTTTTGCTTTACACACACGTACAAAACACTTCAGCGTTCTGCTTTACCCACATTTACTGCACTGGAACACGTGCCTCCTATATCAAAAGATGCTGTAGAAAACCACAAGACTGTAAATAGTGGATTCATGATTTGTTTGCAATTATATTTAATATTCATTGTATCGTTTTTACAAAGCAGTTAAAATAAAAGGAAATAGCAAGAACCCCCCATCTGCTGTCGAACATCAGTAATCCTCATTGGTTTGTGTACCATTTCTGAGGAGAACATCATACAAAGCTGCTTGTCACAGAGACTCCCCACAGTAACGAGCTTCTGGTGCAGACCCAACGCGTTTGTCAGTTCATCCAGGCTTCCTCAAAGTCCCTCCTTCTAAAATGGAACCTGTCTGCCAACCCTAATATTCTTCCCTCCTATATGTCTTCCAGCCAAACACAATAAATCCCATTGCACGTGTTTAAGGTTGGCGAATCCCCTCATTTTAAGCAGGTAAACTGGGATCAAGACATTGATTTGTTTGAAGCCAAACTACTGCATGGCCAGGAACAGAACCCAGCTTTCACAACCACAAGCGATCACCCTGCATGAAAACTGCTTCCTCACTAAAGAGAAAACAGAGGGACTAATTAGACTGACATCATTTCTTCCTTCATCCTCTCTAAGAGCACCAGATATCTTTCTCATGTAGCATCAGCTGCTGTTAATATTCAGCAATGATGTACATCTGTATTAACACCTGCGCTCAAACAAATCCCAAAGGAGTCGGTGTGACACGCAAACTGCAGGCAGGCAGACAGTGGGAATGCTGAAGGGACCCCAAGCAGGTTAGCCTCATCCACCCGCAGAGGGGCCCCTGCGGCCCGGTCTCCAGGAACAAGTTCCACCTCCTTCTCCAGACAGGGGGTTGTAGCCTGGAAGGACAGACGAGAAATCCACCATATTAACAGTCACACCCAACAGGAATTTGCCAACACGCGTGGAATGCCACAATTACGTTTCACAGTGATTTGTACCTTATGGCACAAGGAGCAATTCAAGGAGAAAATAAGGAAAATGAAAGCAGAGAAATTATCCAGACCTGAGATGGTTTATTTGAGAGCGTTAGCGATAAAAGCCATTGCAAAACGTTTGTGTTCTAGTTGGACCTACTGGGATTAAATTAAATTGAAATTAATTGCCACTTAATTCCTCTAAGTCTACATTAAAGCCTGAATGGTGCTCTGCAGTTGCAGCAGAGCAGTAAGGGTTTATCTGTCCTCCAAGAGCCCTAATAGTTAAGGACATAAAATAATCACAGAATGGCCTGGGTTGAAAAGGACCTCAAAGATCATATAAATTTCAACCCCCTGCTGTGTGCCACACAGCACCAGCCCAGGCTGCCCAGAGCCACATCCAGCCTGGCCTTCAATGCCTGCAGGGATGGGGCATCCACAATCTCCTTGGGCAACCTGTTCAGTGCATCACCACCTTCTAATAGTCTTTTATTCCAGTCCTGCATGGAATATTCTAAAGGTCAAAACAACTTATCAATACTATAAGATGTGTTTTTAAATGAATTTGAAAAGGCAAGTGCACGCAGTGAGGCAAACAGCCACTTTAGGTAACTTCATTTTAGGAGTAAGTACTTGGAAAGATACAATGTGGCAAATATCTTCCCTCTGTACAAGGCCAAGAAAAGGAAAATGGGAAGCCTGCTCCGAGCCTTGTTAAGGAGCAGGTTTCAAAGCAAGCTGTCCTTCTGAAACTTCAACTCTTTGAAGTTTGTTTTTCTCATACTAGCTGAGTTCTGCTTTCTAGCTTAATGCAGCAGCTGAGCAGTACAGATGGTTCTTTCACTTCATCCTCAGCTAACTCATGAGATCAGAGACCTCTAATTCTATAATCTGTTAGTTGAGCCAAGATTCTGCCTCAGCTGAAACTAGGACAGGTAGCATCTGGAAGGATGCCCCGTCAAGGGGGCCCAGCTGGCCTGTCGTGTTTCCTAGCATGAGAAGGAAACGTGCTAAGAGAAGGCATGCATTTCTCATTCCTTGCAGTGGTCAACATGCTGTGCAAGAGCTGCAGAAGATACTGGACAGCAGCAGACACTCGACTGCATCCAATAGCATGAATCAATCTATCAGACAGTTCCTCCAAGCGTTACCAGCAGCTGTTGGTATGGATACTCAAAGCTGAAGTTCTCAGCACTGAGCTGCTACTGAGGTATAATGTTCTTTAATCAAGAACGATAGGGTTCAACATTTCATCGTGTAATTCACTCACTGCTGCACCCTACGTGCATTTCCTTTCCAGCTTGTTATCACTGAAGTTTGTCTGTATAATCCATTCCACTATGGCAAATCGTGATTAAAATATGATACAGAAATCAGCAATTGTGGGTATAGCAAAAGTTGTCAGGCCAAGAGGAGAGAAAGGCGAGCAGCTGCACAGCTGATTTACAGCAGTGATCCTTATGTGCAGGATTTAAGGCTACAGACAAGAATTATTCAATCCATCAGGACAAATTTCAGTGGTTGACAGTGAGTTTAGTGCTCAGACAGTAATGGAGGATTGCAGAGTTGGTAGCAGTCCTATGGATCAACAGGGTCCATCCAAGAGGTCATTACCTCAACACCTGACAAACAAGGTCATATTCTCCTTAATGAAACATCTCAATGGACAGAATCTACATAATAGAAAGTAAGATATATTCTTCTTACATTTAATTATTATTACAGGTGACTGAAGGACAGACCAAATGAAACCATATGACTTTCAAACCACGAAGGAGGAGACCCAGAAGCACTGAAAGAACCTGCAGTTTCAGTCTAACAGTCTGAGTGAGTTGTGGCCAAAACGCTGCCTCTCCTGGGGAAAAGCATGAGGGAACTTCCTGCTGTTCTGCCCCAGCTTCAAACACAGTGGGTAGAGCTAAAGAACTTACATGGAAGGCGCATTTTGTTTCCTCCTTGAATAAGAGGAAAATTATGGGTAATTATAATGGCTTTGTACACAAGGACACGAGCTGTACATTGAGCTGCACACAGCTCTGTCTGTAGATCAGAACACATCAAGGATTCCCTACTTACCACCTCCTCGCAAGGGCTTCTTGTTTGATTTCGATTTCGGGACTGCTGATGAGGTGGAGGCACCAGATTCTGCTTCTTGCTGTTCACAAAAGCAAATATTACTCAGAATTCAGTCAACATGAACTCCAGCTAATCTAACGACACACACGTAACCTGATTAACGACACGGTTGTTACCTGACTCAGTTTCAGGTTTCCTTTATAACTTTTTCCTTCCTGCATACTTTCCCACATTTCTATCTTCTGCCTTCGCTTCTGTTCTTCAAGCTAAGAAACAAAACGAGGATACATCAGATTAAGATTTCAGGATGACCAGAATTGCCATTGCTACAGAAACAGCTACAACAGGATACACGAAAGCCACTGGATCCCTCTTTACCTGATGCAGTATCAGATCAAAGAACTCGGATTAATGAGCAATATTACTGCTCTGCTGATCGCTTTGATTTACAGCTCCAAGGTAGCAAGGCCCAAAGCATTCCAGCCACACAAATTCTTGCAGGGAAGCGTTAATCACTTCAAGAATGAGCAAAACACTAAACATCTCAATCACTCTAATTAACTAAGAGCAGGAGGACCTCAGGTCAGCGCATCATACAAGTACACTGAATGGCCATCACGATACCTAACACCTGTTATCACAAAGTCCATCAAGCCGTATGAAAAGCAGATCAGGTGAAGGAGGGAGAAGAATCCCACCACCCCCATTCCAGCAGAGAGATCCTATTCTGGTATCTAGAATGGTATACAGCTTTCTACAACAACAGCAAAGCACCTGATGACAAGTTAGTGAGTTAAAGAAAGAAACGCTCTCCAGTTACCTGTCTTTGTTTTTCTTTGTATCTTTCTGCTTGTGCATTCAGCTCCTCCTGCATCCTGAGACGAGATGCCAACAGAGCTTCTTGTCTTCTTACCACCACGTCAGGCTCTAGGGAATAGGCAGAGAGTTTGCAGAGGAGCTCAGAATAGACTCTTAACTGGTATCCTCAAAGAATTGCACTAAGGGAAGGCACGCATCTCTCACTGCAGCAGCCCCACAGAAAATCACAGCTCAAGTTTGCGGGTGATTTTTTACAGTAACTCATATGCTGATCTAAAGTTCGTATTTGAATGGTTTTAGAGCTGCTACTTTGATGGGTTTTTAATGAACGTGGACACCGACGGAACAAACCCACACAAAACTAACATCCGAGCTTCTAGGATATTTGCTTCTATTTCTGGAGGATTTGTTCAATACAAGTAACTTCAGAAATACCATCCATGCTTCACAGGAAACCCATTTGTATCCACAGAACCCGTTTGATGCAGAAGCAGAAGGCAATCAGCCCACATCCACTCCTCCGCCATCTCAGAACTGCTGCTGCTGCTTGGGTTAAACTGCAAAGCAGTGGCAGATTTAATGTGCTCCATCAGCATTACTCACAAACGTCAAACACATCTCAACAGAAAACTGGCAGTCCTGGGGAACCTACATTAAGAAACCACCTCTGTTCATGATTGGCCTTTAGAAGATCGGCTTTTTCACCCAGAAATGTTTATTTTTATAACTGACCACAACTCCTATAAAGCACAAGGCTCTCTAAAATCCTGCCCTGTCAGATCAGTTACTCCCTTGTTCCGCAACGCGCTGCTCCTTTTCTCCTGATCTCATTACTTTGTGCCACTATCCCATCACAATACAGGCTTTTAGAGCCATTTCTCTTGTGAAGTGTTTCCTTATCGATGCTGTTCAACAACGAGATCTTTACACTTTCGCAGGCCCTACAATCACAGACTCATTAAGGTTGGAAAAGACTCCCGAGATGATCAAGCCCAAGTCCAACCCAAACCCACCCCACCATGCCCACTGACCACGTCCCTCCGCAGTGCCACATCTGCACAGCTCTTGAGCACCTCAGGGACAGCGACGTCACCACCTCCCTGGGCAGCCTGTGCCAATGCATCACTGTTCTTTTCTTCTTTATATCCAACCCGATCCGCCTTTGGTGCAATTTAAGGCCTTTATCTGCCATCCTATTGCTGTTACCTGGGAGCAGAAGCTGACCCCCCCCCCCACACACACAGCCTCCTCTCAGAGATCAGCAGAAAGCAATAAGGTTTCCCCTAAGCCTCCTTTTCTCCAGACTGACCCATCCCAGTTCCCTGAGCTGCTCTCCATAATGCTGTGCTCCTTCACAGCTTCACTGCCCTTCTATAGACACAGGCCAGGCTATTTCTTGTAACGAGGGGCCCTAACAGCCTTCCCAGGTGTTAAAATCCCCCACTACAAAACATCTTGCTGCCACTAAGCAATATTCTGCACGTGTGGAACTCAACAGTTATCAGACGGCTGAGCAGCACCCGCAGGAACCCACCCACCATCTGACAACCACGGCCCCTCGGCAGCACCCACACAGCCCTCAGAGCCAACGCCGTACGAACCGACAGCTGCTCCCGCTGCTCCTTGTTGGCTGCTGGGCCTCAGCCTCAGGTTTGGGGATATCTTCTGGACGATGAAATAGATGGCGGCGCAGGCCAGCAGGATGTACCAGCCATAGCTCGACAGCAGGGCGCCCACTGGGGGGGAACAAGGAGTCGGTCACAGCCCTCAGCACGCGCCCAGCGCTGCCCCAAGGACGCGGCGGCCTCCAGCCCGGCTCCCCTCAGACCGCCGCCACCCGAGGCCCAGCTCCCCCCGCCCCAGGCCTACTTCTCCTCACCCGCTCCCCTCACCGCGCAGCCCCCAAACCCGCCCGCTCCCCATCATCTCCGGGGCCGCCCCCAACCCCACCCGTGTGCTGCAGCAGCTCGAGGCCTTCCCGCTCCAGCGCCGGTTTCCCGGGGCCGGGCCCGGCCCCGCCGCGGTCCCCCAGCTCCATGGCTCCACTGCCGCCTCACGGCCGGGAGCCGCCCCGCCGCCAATCACCGCCCCGCCGCCAATCACCGCCCTCCCCGTCCTCTGCCGCCAATCACCGCCCTCCCCGTCCTCCACCGCCTCGCGGACAGAGCGCCAATCGGGAGACGAGTAGGGTGACGTCACAGCTGTATAAACCAATGGGAAGAAGAAAGGAAGACCAAAGGGACCAATCGCGCAGCCGGCCGCTCCCCCTCGGTGCAGGAAGCAGGCCGGGCGGAGCGGACACGGAGCTTTATTGAGCGCGGCGCCACGCGGGGAGCGGAGCTACGAGCCGGTGGGAACCGCGTCTTCCTCCATCTCCTCCTCGGCGTCCTCGGCTGAGCCTGCAGGAGAGCGGAGCGTCAACAGAGCGGGTGTTCGGCTCCCTCCCAGCACAACCTCCTTGAGGCGGCAGGAAGCAGTTACAGGGGGGGGTTGTTTAGGAAGGGAAGCGCTGTGACCTGCTTTGCGTTCCCTGCCGGGGATCTGGCCGGCCTGCAGCAAGCCTTTCAGCCTCTCCACTTCGGCCAACGTGGAGGCATTGGCTATGGCAGTCTGAAAGACAAGGGAGCACAGGGAATCCTCATGTTGAACTCATTGAGTTGTGTTTTCCATGTGTCACAGTAGATAAAGAGTGCCAGGAAAAGCCCCCCGAGCAAACAGAACTGTGTGCATGTCAGCCAGTTAGAAGGCTGGGATTCAGCTGGGATTCACTTCACAGCCCTCCTGTCGTTGCTCTGCACTCACCTTAATGGCCTCGACATCCCCCGGGGAGGGCCCGGCTTTCTTTTTGTCCGTAGGCAGCCCAGCGCCGGGACTGAAGCTTCAGAGGGGAAAAAAACAAAGCAACTCGTTAATCTCTGGGAGCAGCGTGTGCTTCTCTTGACTTCCAAACCAGGTTTGGAAGCGTTTCATTCAATCAAGTGTAGTATCTTATCTTTGTTAACAAACTGATACAGTGATGAATTGCCTCCTTCAGAAACACCATCGATTTGTTCTCACTGTCCCATCCCCTTCCCCCCCCCCCAAATCTTTTCATCTGCTCATAACGAGGCAGATTGTCACCTTAGAATTAAGCAGCTGATTGGATTTGGATGTTGTTGAACACAGGGTGGGCTGTTACCATCACAAAAAGCACAGGAAATGAAATTGGATTTCCTTTTCTCATGTGTCTCATAGGATTCTGGGACAGCCTGCCCACAAGCCTTAAAATGAATGGCAGAAGTTCCTGCTGCTGCTTAAAGGAAAGCAGTTTGTTGTCTCTGGAAATGGAAGTCACAGACAACACAGCTGGAAGGAACGGCCTGAAGGTGACCCGGCTTCAGAGACCTGCAGCCTGTCCTGCGTGTGGCCGCTTGGTTTGTGAACTGGGTGTTTGGTTCACTGAGTCACTCGTTCTAAAGCCATCCCAGACCCGGCCATTGCCACTCATAAACCACAGTGAGAGCCATGGGAGATTCAATAGGAGATTTTCCAGTTCCCAGTCACTGTAGAGAGTAAAACCAAGCCAACCACAGCCACCTCTCTGCTGTAAAATAACACAGTTTCCTGTTTACTGCTATATCCCGATCCACCCCGACCAAACGGGTCTTCCATAAAGATCCCTGAGATGTGTTCACCACCATCCAAAACACCAGGGACGTCTCAGTTCAGTGCCGCACACAAAGTGGTGTTTCTGAAGGAGAATGCCAGTGCGAGTGTTTGTTTCATCTTACGTTTTTGATCTCCTGGCAATATCCTTTGCAAGCTGTGCACCCCGTTTGCCCTTGAACATTTTCTCTGCCTCCTGTCGCTCCTACAGCGATACCACACACACAAAGTTAATTGAAGGACGAAGCGTTTTGCAGAGCTGCTGTCTTTGCAAAGAAAGATGCTTTGGCTCATCTTCAGTGAAGCCAGAGCCCAGGTGTAAGAACAAGCACAAACACATTGCCCAAACATTCCGACTCGAGGCGTATCACTTCCGTGCTCTTAAAAGCAACAGCCCCAAGCAGAGGGCTCTGCTCTCATCTCTCATTCCTTTCTCTACGTTCCCCTTATCACCACCAACACTGGCCAGCCAGAAAAGAATCAGACTAAACAAACAACGGCAGTGAAGCATCAATAAAAACAATAAAGCAGACCACATCCTGAACAGTGTGAAACCATCAAAGGGAAGCACCAGTTTTAAAGCCTCGTAGGACAAACGGTTTCATTGCCATTTACAGCTGGGGCAAAAAAGCTTTACTGTTCTCACTGTAGAGTTAACAGGAGAAAAGGTCTCCATCTGGTGTTCAATCCGAAGGTGACAGACTTACTTTGAGTTTCACTTTCTGAAAATCCAGCACTCTGACTTGGGGAACTTTGTAGATAACATATAGTCTGTAATGCTTCTTATTTGTTACTGGGTTCCTTAAAATGCTACAAGGCAAATAAAGGTCACAGAGAGTTACGTTATGTGAAAGACATCACAATAAATTACAAGCCGCTGCTTTTCTTTTCAAGATTACCCACCTCAGGTAAGTCAATGATTTAATACTCGATAATGGATCCAGTTCACCCTATGTAATGGGAAGAACAGAGTAAGAATCTTAAATCCATTTCACAACCATCAAATATTTCAGAACGAAGCTCCTGAAGAAGAAGACTAATTGGAAAGACGACAAAAACATGCGATTTAGAGCTGTCAGGATTTATTCTGCATCAAGAACTTACCAGTTCAGAAATGTTGTTGTTGGTAAGAACGAGCTCTGTGAGACTGGGCAGAGCTTGTTCAAGTCCTTCCCCAATCCGACTGCAGAAGAACAAAAACACAAAGATTTTACCTTTGGCTGGAAATTAACAATGAACACATACAGAGAAAGATGAAAAGTCACGGAATCATTAAGGCTGGAAAGACCTCAGAGATCATTCAGCCCATCCCCATCATCCCCAATAAACCACATCCCTTGGAACACCTCTGTCTGTGGCCAGCACAGCTGAAAGCATTTTGGGCCACCTCTGTCCCCTCTCCATGGCTCTGGAACACCTACAGAGACAGTGACTCCAACCACCTCCATGGGCAACATAGAGCACCTCACTTAAACACAGCCAAGTATGACAGCAGCAGAAGTTTGGGTTAGCATCAGCTTTCTAACAAAGCTGACATAAAACAGCAGCTGCCACTGTACGGGCATCAGGTGCTGCGAGGCAGCTCTGTTCACTCAGCTGCAGACACCCTTGTCTGTATGTCGCTGTGGGGGTAGTGAACAACCCCCAGAGACTCAAAACAAACTCCAGACCCTGCGTCTCATTGTCCTGTCTGAAAAGGGAACACAGAGCTGGGGCAGAACTTTGCAATGAACAAAGCTGGCTAATTGAAGGCTAAAGCAAATACCCAGCGCTATTTCTTCCCCATAAAGCAGCCATTTCTACACCTATCCGGTACTGAAAGACACAAGCACGCTACTCTTCCCATTAGCAATCTGCTCAGCCCCGGGTCCTGTCTGATCACAACACAACCGCGTACCAAATCCTGTTGTTATTCATCAGAAGAGTTTTCAGCCTTCTCAGCAGAGGGAACCCATCCAGTTTCCGGATCTCATTGTCCGAGAAATCAATCGCATCAAACTGATCCAACGTGGCCCCTAAGTTCTCAATGACGGGGATTTTATACCCTGTGGGGGGGAGAAACGTTGAGAAGGGAATCCAAGAACACAAAGCGCGATGGGAACCGCTCTGGGGACACATCTGAGCGGAAAGAGCCACTCCACCCGCAGAACGACCCCCCACCCCGTGCAGGCCCCACGCCTCCCCACAGCGCAGGCCCCTTCCCGCCGCAGCCCGCCCCTCACAGGCCCGCTCCCGGATAGGGCCGCGGTCCCCCCCCCCCCTTCAAACCCGGGCACGGCTCCCCCCGGCAGATCCGTCTCACCCCGCAGGTCGAGCTCTCGGTCTCGCACGGCGTTGGTGTATTGAGCCGCCTGCTCGATCAGCTCCGCCGTCAGCTTCACCATCCCGCCGACACCGACAGGCCGCGCCGCCGACACGCCGCCGAGCCGCTCAACCAACCGAGCGCCGAGCGGCCGAACGCGGCCGAGCACAGCCGAGCACAGCCGAGCACAGCCGAGCACAGCCGAGCACACCCGAGCACACCCGAGCACACCCGAGCACACCCGAGCACAGCCGAGCCCCGCCAGGCCGCGCAGCCGAGCGCCGAGCGGAAGAGGGCCGCCCTCTGCTCCTTTCAGCCCCTCCTCCACAAAATGGCGGCGGGGAGGCGCTGTGCTGTGCTGGGTGTTGTGACTTGTCGAGCTGGAAGGGAAGCACACGGATCACTGAATCACGGCGTGGTTGGGTTAGAAGGGATCAGGCCGGGTGTTGGAGAGGGGAGCATCCACCGCTTCTCCTGGCAACCTGTGTCAGTGCATCACGACCCGTAGTGTAAATAAAAGCCACGTTGTCCTTACGCTCAGTTACGTGGGATCCCAGCTGCAGCACTTCGGCAGCCGGTCAGCAGAGGGAACTGCCGTCCTGCGAACAGCCCTGTCTGCGGGCAGCACAGCTGGGAGCGTTGCAGGGCCACCTCCATCCCCTCCCGTCCCAGGCCGCCCTGCCACCCGCAATATGGGTTTGCAGGAGGGAGGGATAAACATCATGAGGAGGAGCGAAGAATGAGCAGCATAGTTTGAGTCAGGGATCACGGGGCGGTAAAGGCAAACGCTGCCTTCAGTCACGTCAGGCAGGCATTGAAACGGGACGCTGCAGCCGCCTGGAAGGCAAATCAGATGTGTGCTCGCTGCTCTGGGCTAGCAGGCGGCAGATGGCTGTGGATGCAGCCTCACAGCCAAACTGCAAGCGGGGCTTCAGCCTGCCCTGAGATCCTGCAGCAAACAGCCATTATAGTGGAGTCGTTGGTGCCAAGAGACAGTGGGGAAATGTGCTTTAATAAACTGCCCGAGCATTGGTTTATCTGGAGGAGACAGACACTTTGATCCTCTGCGCGTACCACTGGCAGAGAGGCTTGAATAGCTCCGAGCGAGCATTGCAATAGCCTAGATAAATAATCTGAATGTTATTACTTTCCAGGAATGATTTCTGAGGGAGTTGGAGCCCTGGGAAACACTGGGAGCTGATGTCGTTGCGTGAACTCGACACGGAGAATTTGTTTCTCTTTCCTTCCTGGAAGGCAGCAGAAAGCGGAGACTGCTGGGGATTGGTCACCTTCAATTGCATTGCCTCACCCAGGCGGTGTTTCCATACTTTAAGCTGTGCCAAGGATGGAAGTTAAACTTTTCAGCATTTTGGTGCATCTAAATACACCACGGAGCAGCACTGCAGGCAGAGCTGAGTGCCAGAGCTGACACGGTGCTCCCGGCTGGGACACAGCAACAGAAATGGAAGTTTGTTATTTGATGAGCGAAGCGGCAGAAGCCAGAAGCATCTCACCCCACTTCTGACCTCTGGTTTGGCCTGAAAACAAAAGGGGGATCCCAGAGCAGCAGAAGGAATCAGTGTGTGATCATTCATCTGGCTCACTCCCGCTTATCCTGATGAATGCGGAGAGCTGTGAGATGCACGGGCCCACAGCAGCACAGCTCTGAGCAAATCTTCTCTCAGACTCTGTGATGGTTGTGGATCCCTTCCAACTCGGGGTATCCTATAAGCCCCTCACGGGAGGGCTCAGTTTTCCCCTTTTTAAAGCTCAGAACCAGATACCCAGGCACTACCCCAGGCAGTTAAATCACTGCAAAAACAAACACAACAACAGGCTCCAGAGCTCCCTCTGCTCCCAGCCAAGGAGGGTTGAGTGTGAGCTGTGCCGTGGGCAGCAGGGCTGCAGGATGCTCAGAGTATGGCTGGGAAGGGCAGCGAGCCCCCAACCAGCACAGCTGGGGGAAAGCCCATCTGTAGCCAAGCTAAGACCCAGCCAGAGGGTCTGCAGCAGCAGCTGCACAGATCAGCCAAAAGCACAGATCCATCGCTCGGGGGAGATCAATAGTTTATTAACTTAAAGGTCAGTTCACCCACGGCTCTCAGGCGAGGCTCTCCCCTCTTTGCCCCGCAGAGACAAGCCTGGGCAGGGCGCAGCGTGGCAATGGGGGACAAGAAGGGATCAGCCACAGCTCCACCAGGAACTGGAGTTGATTTACACTGTGAGTTTCGTTGGCAAAAGGTTTAACTCGTTCAATCTATCAACAGGGGAAAAATCAGAACATGCAGCATAGGGAAATACTGTGGATGTTTGGTTAAAGAGAGCATCTCTGCGAGGGCGGAGAAGGACGTAGGACACCAAAGATTCCCCGCTCCCCATATAAAAAAATAGTCTACAGAGAAAAAACAAGGACTGTATAAGTTATTAAAAAAACATATCTGTAAAACAACACAGCCAAGGATATCTGAAACACGGTTGTATAAACAGCACGTGACGTGTTAGGAAGAGAGCATGGAGAGGGTTGTTTGGGGGCGGGTTTGTGGAACTGAGAGTTTCCTGGCCAGATCCCTGGAATGTCTCTTTTGGAAACAGAAGGGGAAGAAAATCACTGCCGTGGCTGGGAGGTATCCCAGCTAAAGGCGGGATGGTGATGCAAAATGCTGGAAGAGATGAACTGGGAAACCACCTCCGAGAGGAAGGACAGCGCTCCTTCCCCAACTAAACGGCAGCTCAGCCTTTCGGGAAGGAAAATGCGCTTTGCCATAACGCTGCCCCGCGTGGACGAACCGCCCCCTGCAGGCACCCGGCTCTGCCTGCACACCGGGGGGCTTCGCTCTGCGGAGCTCCAGTCGTTGCCGCACTCACAGGCAGGGAGAAGCAGCTGGGTCGTCGTTTCCCGTGGGCACGGAGCACGGCGCTGGCTGGCAGCAGTGCGGGTCTCTGGGTCACAGAGCGGGGCCAGAGCCGCGTGTGTGTGCTGTCCCATCCAAGCACAACGTCTGTAGGATCTCTGTGCAGAACCAAACCTGGGTGCACGGGTCATGCCTTGCTCCCTGCTCACGAGGAGTGTTTGAGAGTATTAATATCACTGCCTGCTTGGGGCCTTCCAGGTCTCCGTCGTTTGGGCTACAATCTGTTCTCTGCTTAACGTATTGCTATAGAAACAAGCTGACAGTGATATTAAAGCCATCAAACTTACAACAGCACCATGTAAACTCTCCCAAAGCTGAAAAAATATGTTATTTTTTGTGTCCTAATCATTTGGCAAAACCGGGCTGGCAGTCAGTGGAAGTCCTGGATGCGGCCGCTGGACTTTACCCGGCCATAAGACACGTCTGACAGCAGAACTGCACAAACAGCTTCTTTTCACAGAGCTTGTTTGATTTCACCATCTCACAGAAAGTCTTGTCAGCTGGGAGGGCGGCCGAGGAACAAGAGAAAATGAGAGCAGATTAACATTTTAAATAAACAAACATCGCACGTAACAGGCGGTGCAATTCGTTCCAGTGTTTGAGGAGAGAGAATGGAAAAGGCGTTGCTTTTACAGGGCATCTTTCACATGGTTCTAATGAAGGAAGAAAGAAGCTTTGCAGCGAGGGGGAGAATTAGCCCCGAGACTAAAGCAGAATGAAGAACAAACACTTGGGTAAACGCTTGCATGCATTTGAGCAACAGGCAGACAGCCAGCAGCTCTGCCAGCCACCCGCACCCCAGCAAGCCCAGCTGCCTTTAGCTCTACACTACTAAGGGAATCCCCCAAAGCCCTCCTTTCTGCAACAGGGGAGGACCGTCGGTGCCACTCACCATTGGTGCAGGTCTCGTTGGTCACGCAGGAGCCACCAAGAAGGCTGAAGCCGTCCTTACACCGCACGCAGTTCCCACTGGAGCCCTCGCAGGCAGAGCAGTGCTCGTCACACCTGGGGACAGACCACACTGTGCTCTGCTCACTGCCCCAAAGCCAGGCGCTGCGGGCAGCAGAGCGCAAGAGGTGGAAAGCAGCAAATCTGAAACCTTGTGCCTGTGAATGTCAAGTCGCCTCCCAACCCTCCCTTGCACATCAGCCCCATGGGGAGAGCAGCCAAATTGCTGCCCCGCGGCTCCTCCAGGGCCTGTGCTGGGTGCTGGGATGGGTGAATGCTGAGGCCGCAGGGCAGGGACTCTGCTGAGAGCTGGAACATGTGCTCAACATCACCCTGCCTCCCACACCTCGAAGAGAGCCTGGGGCCAGGGCTCAGCCCCTCCACATAGCCCCAGGGCACCTTGGCTGGGTGGCACAGGGGATGTGCCGAGCTGGCTCCCTCCTCCCCTTTTTGTTTGATTTCCCTATAAACAGCTCCAGCTGCCAGCTGGTTTCACCGTCGCCACTTACTTCTTTCACCAGGTCCTTACCTCTTGCAGACCTTGTTGGGCAGCCCGTGGCTGTCAGCAGGATAGAAGCCCTCCCGGCAGGCAGAAACACAGCGCCAGTGAGGTGCAGGGCTGTCAGGGGTACAGGGTGTGCAGTCATCCTCACCAGGTCCTGCCGGACAGGGGACAGAAGCCACTAAACATCTCAGTCTCATTTGGGAATGAACAAGATGCTCATTGTGCCAATGGGGTCCTGCATGCTGCTCCCACCCCAAAAACCCATCCAGCATCCTGCCCTGGCAGCCCTTGCATCAAAATCCCTTTCCTGCTCCCAGACATGGATGCAGCAGTTTGGTTTTCCCACTCTGCTCGGTGCAGTGCATGGAAAAAAAGGGCAGATGCAAAATGCAGCTGGGGAGGAGATGTGTGGTGTCCATGTGCCGTGGCTTTGCTGTCATGAGGAGCCTTCCACGCACTGTGCGTGAGAAATGGTTATGTGGGAAAAAGAGAGGGAAAAAGGCTTGAAAAATAATGGTGGGAAGTGCATTTATACTGCCTGGAATAAGAATTAGAAGGAAAATAATTTTCTTAAGGGATTAAGAGTCCGTTCCCTTCCACGCTTGCCAACAAGATCAATAAATATTTTGGATTTAGCCCTAGGAAATTGCCTGTGTGTGATAAATGAGATTCATACGACTGAACATGAATTGTCTGGAGATCATATTATCATCAGATCTATGATGATTTCAAGAACAGGCACAATCATTAACCATGGAAAACAATGAGACACGCAGACAGCAAAAAAAAGGCAAAATTTAAAGGGGACGCCCAGTGACTCGGGGACATGGGTGGATGTCCCCAGCCCTGGGGACAGCACACGTTGAGCACATGACATTTTTAAGCACCGCAGAGCCATCCTCCATCACTCTGAGAAGGTTTTACTGCCTCCCCTGCAACCTTATTAAACCGCAGCACCTGGATTCAGAGGGATCAGGAAATAAAGAATGGCTGTAATCAAAATGTAAAAACTCCCTGCAAGCTTTTCCAGCAGGAATGCAGCCCGGCACCTGCACTGTGTGCGGGAGCACTCTGTCCCCAGGGCTCCTCCAGGCATCTCCCTATGGATGCTGTTATTCAGTGGGACAGCCGCAGGGAAAATAATGCAGCCCACAGCCTACCTGTGCTGTGATTTCTCTCTCCCTGCCCCAGCCAGCATGGCTCTGGGTGTTACGGGCACCTGTGTGTCATGTGCAAAGATGTGGGTTTTTTGCAGGGAGATGCAGGGGATGAAGGCTGTACCTGTGCCAGCAGGGCAGGTCTCGCAGCGCCGGTGCTCACGGCTGAGGTACATGGCAGGCTGGCACTCAGGCACGCAGCTCTCTCCCACCAGGCTGACAGGAAAGCAGAGAACACTGACACCCACACGTTGGCTCTGGGGACCTGGTGCAGCCCATCCCCAGCTCCCACAGCCCCTGCATGAAGCACAGTCAGCCTGCCCCATATGTGGTTTGCAGTACGCGGTGCAAATGTTTTCAATGCACTTTCCCTTGTGTTAGATGCCACTGAATTCAGATGGGCGCTTCCGAACCATCCCCGTGGGAGCTTTCCATCTTCCAAAGAGACACAAAGTGCCGCCTCTCCATTCCCTTCGCACCGTTTTGCAGCACAACCTCTAAAGCAGGATCCGAGGTCTTTAACTAATGGCTGACTAATTTCCCCCCATGGACAGGCTGCTCATCCACTTCCCACATTTAAAACACAGCCCTCAGTGCCGAAGGTACAAGCTCTGGTATTTTACCTGAACCCATCTTTGCATGCAGTACACTTATCCGGCTCGCCGAGACACTTTTTACAGCTTTGATGGCATTTCAGACAGCGTTTCTGACCTTTCAAAAAATACAAAAAACCAAAAAAAGAAAAACCACAAGGAGAGTGGGTGAGGACAAAACTTGGATGGGGATTTGCAGGTAGAGCCGCATGGCCCCATTAACAACTGCCCTTATTTAATAGCTCTGAATGCATTTTGCGGCCCTCATGCACAACTCCCCCCTCTATTCTGGCAGCACTTGAGCTGGCACTTGGAAATCAAAGTGTTTTCTCCATTGAAAAGAGCATGAATGCACGCAGGGTTTAGCCCTATGATACACAATCCAGTTATGAGCATCCTTACGTTCCTCGGCGTAAAAGCTGGGCGGGCAGAGGGGCAGGCAGGCACCCATCTCAGGGTGGTGGTAGAGGTTCCTCTTGCACGCTGTGCACTGCCCCGGGCCCCGGCCAACACAGCTCTCGCAGCCCTTGTAGCACCGCCGGCACCTCCGCGCTGCCTTGTCGCCAAAGAACCCTGCTGGGCAGGAGCTGACACACATCCTGGAGGAGGAACAGAGGGGCTGAGCCTTGGGGTGAATTTGGGTTTGTTCTGCTCATCCACTGCCACCCATGTTTTAGGGTTGCCCAGCCCCATGCCCATCACAGCAAAACCCAACTTCAGGTGCCAGCTGGCACCTCGGCCGTGCATTCTTTGGTCATCGATGGCTCTGGCCAGCAAAGTCAACAAACAATACCCTTCTGGCTCCATTTCCCCCATGCCATCCTACTCCAGGGCAGAGGTTCCCATGCTTCCTGCCTCTGTTTTCTCTCCCTTATCCTTCTTGCTCCATGCAAGCACCCCACAGCTTCTCACCTGCCAGTTTTCACGCTGCCCAGGCTGTAGTGGATGCAGTTCAAGCACTGATCGGCACTGGGGCCATCGCAGCCCTGGTCACCACACTCGGGGTGGCAGGGACCTGTTGGGAGATGGCAACTCAGCTGGCAGCTCTGGCACAAGGTCAGAGTCTAAGAGCCTCCTGGGGGCTGTGGGGATGCTCTGAATACAAACAGTCCCCCCAGCCCGGGACAGATGGACAGAGGGAAGGGGACACATTTCATTGTTTGCTCCAGGGGGAGGTGAGCAGAAGATCTTTGTTTTTTTTATTCCCTAGACGCCTCCACCATCAATTTGTGGTGGGAGCGCCGGCGTGCTGTTTTTCTACCTTCTAATTTTACCGTCCTGCTGCCCTGCTCCAGCCACAGGCACTGCTCCTCCCCACTCTCCCACCTCGCCCTTGTTATCCCAGCTCAGATTTTTGGGGTTATGCTCAGGGAAAGGACACCCCAAGGCACCTACCTGCATACTCCTCCTCCTCCTCCTCCGCCATCTCCACCTGGCTCTGCAGGAAAGCAGCCCTCGATGGCTCCATTTCCGATACCTCCAGTGTCCTTGTGCGGGGCTGGGAGGCCCCTGGAGTGTTGTAGGGGTGCTCAGCCGTCCCATAGAAGACGATGCTCCACTCCTTCAGCTTCCCTGTGGGGCATGTGTGCCATCATACCAAGCTTCCCACACAGCGCTTGCCCCATCTCAAGCTTCAGGGCTGAGCTCACTGTGACATGATTAGAGGGCACGGTGGGGTTGGGTTGATGGTTGGACTCAACGATCTTAGTGGTCTTTTCCAACCTGACCCCTACACCCCAAATTTCACCGCCATTCACTGAAAGTGTGCCCAATGCGCAATGGGTGCAGCCTCAACAGGAACAGCTCCCCATAGGTGTCCTGCCCTGACCCACATGGCTTTGGGACCATCCAGAACAAACAGCTGCTCCTTCCCAGCAGTTCTTCCTGTTGCAATTCTCAATCAATGCAAGTCACTTCAAGTCTGCAGTGCATTCTGTTTGAACCACTAATCCCCACGTTTCCAAGGGCTTAATGATCTCAAACAAATATCTTGGCTCTTGGTGCTGTAAGCTCCGTGCTCGGGCAGGACGGCAAGAAGCCACCTGCTCCATCCAACATAGATGGAGTGGAGCCAGCAAAGGGCAAGCTCAGGAGCCCTCATCAGGGACAGCTCAGTCACCTCCATCCAACAAAGAAAACAAAATGACTTAAAGGTTTTGCCTCCCATCTCAGTAGATGAGTGCCAGCAAATATTAGCCCTGCACTGGGCGGTGAATGGCAGTGGAGGGGAATATCCCAGCCCTGGCCATGAGCATCTCTTCCCTTTCTTCCCCTTCATCTTTCTTCCCTCCTGTTTTGCACTCTCTGCTTCAAACACACTGTTGCAGCTCCCTAAGGGGTGACTTAATGTGCTTGTTTGGGGTTTATTCCACACAGCCAGGTAAGGCAAAGCCCTGGGGTAGCGTGCAGCCACATGGAGCCGATTCCCTAATGCCAACTGAGAACCACAAATACGGGGGAAAAGCAATTCTGGGGATGTTTTGCTGCTGCTCCAATGAGTTCAAAAGCTTTCAGGCCAAGGCAGCAAACAGCAACACCTTCTACACAATGAGCCCCCATGTGTTCCTCCTGCCAGAGAGCAGCGTGGGTGAGGTTTTTAATTTTCTCCTGGCTTTCTATCAATGAGAATGTGAATTTTTACACCCCCATATGGCACACCAGCCTGGGGCACGATACTTTATGTTCCACATCCCCTTCCCACGAGGCTGGAACCTACCAGCCCAGCTCCTTGGCCACTAAGGGGGCAAGGACTAGAGCCAGGCTGAGGCTGGGAACACCTGGGAGGCTCTGGTTGGGGACAGTCCCCCCCAGCCTGTGTGGTGGCAGCTCAGGCAGGACGTTCATCTGCACCCACAGGGCACTGTCCCCTTGCGCCATTGCACAACCATCCCACGCTCCAGATGTTCGAGCAGCACAGCAAAACAAACAAACAACAATTACAGCTCTCGGGTTTCCTCGTTTTGGACTCATTACAGTTTAATTTTGGAAACCTCGTTCTCGGCTGCAGCAAATTTGCCAGAGGGAGAAAACCTGCTGCCGGCTCAGCCCAGCCTCTGAGCAGCAGGGCTTGGCTTTTACACCCATTCTTGGAAATTTGGGCAAAAGATCTGAGATCTGAAAGTTTGGGGCAAGCAAAATTTGGGGCAAAGAGGCTGGGGGAGGTGGTGGTGTGGGTGCTTACCTTGTGCGGTGGGGCTGCGCACCTGGGATGGCGTGTCCTGGATCTCCAGTGTCCACTCGCCAGCTGCCCTCTCGCCCCAGCAGTGCACCGTCATGAACTCCCAGCCCTTGAAACCCTCATTGGAATGGTCAAACACTCTGCAGCGGGAGAAGGAAAGCCACACAGGTCTCATTCAATCAGGAAAGGGAGGTGTGGAATGAAGGATACATTCGGCATCACTGCACGGGCCAAGGATGTACAGATCCCATTGCAACCGAGATGTGCTAAAGGTATCCCCATGAAAGACTCCAGGCATATCAAGCACAGCTCACGGTGGCTGTTCTCACCTCCTGGCCAGGAGCTGTGATCTGGTCCCTGCTGGAGACACGAGGCTGATCTGCAGGTCACCACGGCGCGGGTGCGCGATGCTGAGCCGCACCACCACGTGCTCCAGGTACAGCACATGCTGCTCCCGCTGCTCACTGCAGGCACTGCTCAGGGTGCTGGCACGCAGCACATGGTCCGGGCGGATGTACCTGCCAGGATGCAATGGTAACCAATCAACAGTGATGCAAATCCTGAGCCCTCACGCTGTGTGCAAGGGTAACGTTTCCCCCTCACTGGGAAAGAAAATCCCTTTTCTACAGGCTGGTAGGGTTGGAGCATTGAGCTCCCACTGATGGGAACTGGGTACCATCCCACTGATGGGAGCTGGGCACACAAGTACACTTTAGCTCTGCCGACAGATGGTTGGAATGAGGGCTTAATGCCCATGTTTGGGAGTATTTGTGAGCATTTCCCTTGGTGTCCTATTGGCACCGTGCTTCCCCATTTCTTCTCAGTTGTGTTTAAACCCAGATTCCTACTGCTTTGCAGCAAAGAGTGGCAAATTATCACCTCCTCCATGGCAATGCATTGTCCTAGCAGGGGGATTTGCTGAATTGCCCGATGGTAACAAGATGCTTTTGAACTGCCTGTAAGATCTATTCCTTATAGGTTGCAAGGGCACTTTTTTATTATAATTATCAGTGCAGCATTCCTCTTTGGGTTGTAATTAGTGTCTGTATCAGATAAATAGTTTCATGAACACACTTGGCTCCAAACCCATTCCTGCTTTGCATACTTGATGCTCTCCAAAGAAACTGTGCTTTCCTGTTGAACAGCTCACTGCAAGGCTAGGCGGTGCCATAGTTGTAGGCTCTGCTCTGTCCCAGCAGATCCCAACAACCCAGAGGGAACCAGGGGTCACTACAGAGCCCCTCCCAGGATGCATAAGCACAAGAGGGGGCAGGAGAAATCACCCACCATCAGAGCTGGTCCCAGAACACAGCCCACGGGACCTCCTGCCTTAAAATCAGCCACAAAACAAACGACAAAACAATAACAGAAAAAATGCTCCTGGCTTGTCCAGGTGACTGACACTGACCCAGGACTGCACCCCCAATTCTTCCAGTTCAAGGGAACCACGTCCCAGCCCCACCACTCACTTGGGTACCCTGTCCAGGCTTCCCACGCAGACGTGCTGGGGTGGCACTGTCTTCCATTTCTTGGCTTCCACTACTATAGCTTCTGCATCAACCAGGCCGAAGCCATATAGATGGCTAACTGGAAAGAGAGAAGACTCAGAAATCTCCATTCTGCCTGACAGATGCTGCTCCCAGCATGTCTTGATGTTACAGGTCCTCCACCCATCTGGGAAGACATAGAGCTGACCCCACTGTGGCAGGAGGTGCTCCAACACATGGAGCTCATCAACCTGCCCGACTTACACCCCGAAATCACCCTGGTAACACAAATAAAAAAGGGGCAGCCCAATGGGCATAGAATATCCCGAGTTTGTTAGGGACCCACAAGAATCATTGGGTCCAACTACTTGAACCACCCAAATCCAAACCTGATGTCCGAGAACGGTGTCCCAACATTCCCTGAGCTTCAGCAGCCCAGGGCTTTGCCCACCTCCCTGGGGGGCTGTTCCACACCCACCACTCTCAGGGGCAGAACATCCAACCTGACCCTGCCCTGACTCCATGCTGTTCCCTCAGCTCCTGTCACTCCATTACCACCCAGCACCACAGTTATGGAGGTGGAGAACCTCCACCAAGCAAGACTGCAAATCTCCCCCAACAGCAGAGTCCCCAACCCAGCTGAGAGCACCCATCCAGTGTGAATCCCCTGGAGCTGGGAGGCCTCTCATTTCCCTTTGGATGCTGTTTTTGCCATCCCACAGCACCTCACCTTTATGCCCTGCTCCATTGGTCTTCCAGTCGGCTGCCCGCAGGTGTACTGGCCGTGAGGTCCTGACCAGGAGGTGCTGGACGTCCCTCCACGTGAGCAGGGGGCTGCAAGGAGACGTGGTCACAGCACAGCTCTGCTGCCCCCAGTCCTCCCATCAGGCTAAAAATCAGTCTTTCCTACCCAAATAGGGTATGAATTGGTTATTTCAATGCTCACGCCCTGCCTGCGGGGGGTGCCCATTGCTTGGGGTGCCCAAGTAGAGGGAGAGCACCCAGGGAGGGATGCTGTGTGCCCATGAACAAGGGGTATTTAGTTCTTTAGGCTAAAGAAAAAAGCTGGACAAAATCCTGAGTTGCTCATTTAACATAAAAACAAAAACCCAAAGTGTCTGCAAAAAAACCCCTTATGCAGTGATGACATGATGTCTGTTCATGGAGCCTTGCAGTGAGCACCGCATGTTTCTATGCCCCAACACAGGGATATTTCTGAAGAATTTTCTGTGCTTTTCTTACAGTCTCCTCAGCATCTCAAGCTGTTACTGATATTGCTCTCAAACAACATTTAAGAAAAAGAAATACAATTTATTCCTTCTCATCATAATGGGGCATCTGAGCGCCTGCACCTCCCAGCACCAAGCCCTGGTACTTAATGTTGCGTTTTATGCCTTGGATAAACAATGCAAATCCTACACCTAACACTCCTAAGAAGGGAAACATCTCCCAAAACGTGATCACTCAACCTGAGTACCAAGATTAAACTGGAGGAGATGGAGTCTGCTGAGTGTGACCGCCCCCAGATACAACGGCAGCTCATTCGTGACAAGGGGAGACAAAGCCTTGTTTGTATTCCACCCCATAAAAACACTAATAAAAGCTCATGAGCAGATGCCCTGCAAGCCAGGGAATGGCTGGAGCGGGGCTGAGAGTGCATTTGATGTTATGCAAAAGTAATCCTTTTCCCTAAGCTTGGGAAGGTCCCACCCCAGCGGGGCTGACTTACTTTGCCTCCAAAGCCAAGGCAATGATGCCAGCCACCATGGGTGCAGACACAGAGGTGCCAGTGTGGCCATCGGTGCAGCGGTGCCGGAGGTCGGTGGTGACCTGTGGAGAGAGCAGCTGCAGCCCCACGATGCCAGAGGTGCTCCCAGTACTGACCATTGAGAGCTCAATGGAAACCATGGTGCCACGGCATGGGTAATGAACCCTCGCCACAGTTCCCACATCATCAGCCCAAACGAGGGGCTGCAGATGCATCTGGCAGGTCAGCAAACACCTGCGCTTGTGTTTTCCCTTGCAAAAAAAAAAAAAACCTTGGAAAAGGACAAAAATTTAGTTTAGTTGTGGATCAGCTGCAGGAAAAGCTACGGCTGGAGCAGAGCTGGAAAAAATGCCCATGGGCTCATGCTTGTTTGCATTTCTATGGGCTTGTTTTCATTTTTACACACCAATGGGAAAACCCAGATTTTGGAGCTTCCCGAGGACAAGACCACCAAGGCCAGTGCACTGAACAGCTGTTACCAAACAACCCCTCGAGCAGAAGCCCTCACCACAAACACTCAATGGGCTGCTGATCTGCTCAGGGCTGCACTTACAATTTTCCGCTCATAGAAGGCCCCGCTGCTGTAGGTGGTGGCCAGGGTGGATGCACACTCCTCCAGGTACCAGGGCTTGTAGCCGTTCTCGGTGGTGCTGCTGATGGAGATGGTGTAGATGCTGTTGGTGTAGCCATCACAGGAGCAGTAGTCGCCCTCCCGGCCTCCGTTTCCCGATGCCCAGACAAAAATGGACCCCAAGCCCCTGCGACCCTGTGGGCACAGAGAGAAAAGGGTGAGGAGACCGAGTGTTTGCCTGGGATGAGCACAGGGAGCAGCCCAGGGAGCAGGGGACAGCAGTCGGGGCAGACACCACTGCACTGGGTTTGGGGCAGGATTTCGGGTTTGGTTAGGGTGGAAGGGTGGCATCGACATGCAGTTTTCCCCCTGGGTAAGAGCAGCTGGGTCACCTCATCCTAGAGGAACATTGAGAAACTCCCCAAAACCTGTGCCCCACTTCTCTCCAGCCCACAAAGCCCATCGCAAAGCCACCCACCGCCCACCCAAACCATCAGAGAGCTTCCTGCAACGCATCCTTTAGGCTTTGTTTGTTTGCTTCTTTCATTCCCTCATGGCTTGGCACGAACATCTGATGGAGCATCCCCACCAGGCAGCCTTGCCGACTGCCCAGACCTCCCCAGAGCTGGGGAAAGTCCCAGGTGGGAGCAGCCACACTGCTAACAAGGGGCCCTTAATGAAGCTGGCAGCACGGCACAAGAGGGGCCCATTTGCTCCCCTTGGGGCGCACAGAGCTAATGTGTTATTGCACATCCTGATGCTCTGCACGGGTACTGAGCAAGCATGGAATGGAGCGCCATCCCTGCATATCTCTTTTGTTTAATTAAGTCTCCTCCTCTGAAATGGCTGCCTTGCTCCTTTGCCTCCTTAGAGCCCTGGACTCCTTGCAGAGAGCTCAAGGTTCACCTGGGCAGATCGGCGCCTGCCTGTATCCCCACCTTCTGCTTGGCTGTCTGCTCTCACAGCAAAAGATGCAAAATCAGAGCAATTTGCTGGGATTTATCCTGTCTCCCGTGTATATGGCCATGCATACATTGGGCCAGCTGGTCATGCGTGATGGCCAACGAGACCTAGCAGCAAAAAAGCACCAACAGAACCCGTGTGCCACCTACAGCATCTAGTGGTACCACAGACCACATGCAGAGATGTGGCTATGGGCTTCATTTGAGGGGAAGCCAAGATCTCCCTCACAAGGATGCTCCAGGCTCTGCCTGTGTCACTGCATCCACAGCGGGAGTCAGCTCCAGAACCAAGAGAGCATGCAAGCAACATCCCTCCACCCCAGCGCAGCTCCACTCACACCCAATGGCAGCTCCCAACAGAGCAGGACATTGCCTCACTTTGCAACTTGGTTGGCCTTAAGCCATCCCTGCACTCCCCAGCCAGCCATGAAGCTTCCCACAAGCAGACCCGAAACACCCAATGGCTTTATTGGCTACCCTCCCCAAACCAATACCACCCTAGAAAGGCTGCAATAAAAACAGGAGATGCAGACAGCATCTAAACCCCTGGGATTTCCCTCTTGGCCAATGCTTGGGACTAAGGAATCAGTGGGACACAAGGGGCACATTCCCTGCTCCTGTAGTCCTGGAGCCCTATAGTACCAGGAGAAATATCATCCTATTAGCTTGGGAGCTAACAAGTGTGGTGAGTAACGAGATGATAAATGACCCCCGTGCAGCCCTACTGCTAACAGATAAAGGTTATTTTAATGTTTCCATTAAAAACTCAATTTTAAGGATTTATAACTCAGACGCAGCCATTCGCTTGGGCTAAAGGTTGCTGCTAGCTCTCTGCTTATGACTTTCCTCATTAATTAAGGGGAGGCAGGCGGCAATTAGGAGCTCTGCAAGGAGGGTGGTGAGGGCTGCTAACATGGGTGGCACTGGCCAACAGGAAATGCGAGATGGGGATGGTGCGGAACCCAAATCAGTCTGGTACAGAGTGGGAAAGGCAACACGGGGCTCAGGAACACAGCAGTCAATCAGTAACCCTGCCTCATTGAAAAGGAAATAGGGAAAAAGGAAGGAGGAAAGGGAAGGGGAAATGGGAAGGAGGAAAGGGAAGGGGAAATGGGAAGGGGGAAAGGAAAGGGGGAAAGAGAAGGGGGAAGAGGAAAGGGAGAGGGGAAGGGGAAAAGGGGCACCGAGGGGTGCAGGTCCCATCTTCATCCAAATCCCCTCCCTTGTCCTACCACCCCAAGCTCAGCTGCAGCTCCTGTATTCAAATGAAAGCAGAGATTTGGAGAACTCTTCCCAAACGGCGGGTCTGTGCTGGGCAGGGACCCCACTGCTGCCTGCTCACTCCCGCATGGAAAAAAGCACTGTGAAGGGCGGCCTGTTCCCTGTATTTACACGACGTGAACTCCCAGCAACTTCAATGAATTCCTCTTCAGCCCGACCGCCCCGGCAGGAAATCAAGTAAATAGTGGGAAAACACTCCACCCTATTTATAGATAACATGAGGGCGGCAGAGCTGAGAGCAGAGAGGAGGAAAGGAGGGGAATGGTCTCAGAGCAGCCAAACCCAACCCCAAGCTGCCCCAGAACGTGGGGGGAGCATCACTTACCCACCGAGGGGCCGTAGAAGAGCTTTTCCCGGTGCTTTGAGCCAATATTTGCTCTTTTCTTTTTAATTTAAAAGCACCAGGTCTTTGCCACTCGAGGGGTCCCCCATCACCAAACCCTCAGAGCTCAGGGATGGGATGTAGGGGGCGGAGCAGGGGTCCCACGGGGCAGGGGAGAAGTGCCAGCACTGGGCACTGCGCGGTCCACACCTTTTTAATGCCATGCTCAAAAGCCTGCTTGGCCAATAGGCCGGGTCCATCAACTGTCTTCCCATCATCATCTGGCCCCCAGCTCGCGCTGTAAATGTCAATGTAATCGGGTCTGATGCCAAGCGACTTCGCTTCAACAACATCTGTTACATCTCCATCTAACATACGAATGCCTAAAAGCACAAAAACATCAGACATTAGGGCTTAATGGCTTTTATGAAAGTGCAAGGATTGCAATCAAAGGCCTTTGTTAGCGGTGGTGGAAACCGCGAGGCTCGGCATGCCTCCAATGGCTGCAACAAGAGGCAGCACCAGTGAGCCCATGGCCAGGAGCTGGGAGGGCATGCAGGGAGCTCTGCTCATGCTCCCTGTGCTGCTTTATTGCAAGCAATGAGGATTTGGGTGAGGGTTTAAAATCAGCTCCAGCGGGTCTGAGCTGTTAGGAGGAAGCTGCATTCCCATCATCAAAATTCCCATCCAAAAACCCTGGTATTCCCATCCTAAAACATTGGCTTCCCATCCTAAAATCTTGTTTTCCCCACCTAATCCAACAACACCACCTGGATGACAGCAGCTTTTCCCCAGTGCTCATGGCCCTGTTGGCTTTGGGCACACACGGGCAGTGGGCAGTGCCACAGGACAATGGGACCCCATGTATGGAGGCAGCAGTGCCTATTGCTGTGTCACATCACTGTCCAACTGAGCCAGCAGTGCCAGGACAAGGATAGCAAGCGCTGATGCTTTGTACGGAGAGCCCAAAGCGATGCCCAGCATCCAGTCAGGGAGACTCTGCTTTACACTGATGCATTTCCCCTTCCACATGTGCTTCTCTTAAAGAAAACAACTGCAGGCAGATGGAATCACACTGCAGCTGTGCTCCAGACAACACTCAGCTCAATTACGTTTCTCTGACGCTGTCCCACAATAGACAAACACGAGTTTGGAAACGCAGGAAGCTGTGCCCAAACTCCCTGTCCCAGGAAACATGAAGGGAAGCTGCCCCCCAAGCGAGGAAAGAAGAGAGGAGGAGGTAGGACAGGAACCCTACTTGCTTATGGCAATGTTTTGCCCACAGCAAATGAGAAGTGATGCATGAGCGATGGAGAGCAGCGAGTCCAATTAGGTGGGAGCTCCCTGAGTGTGAAAAATGGGCTTCCCCAGCAAGTTGTGCTCGTTCATCACTGCTTTATTTGAGTCATCCATCTAAAGTCACTCTCACTGAAGCTGCAGTGTTTTCTTCCTCAAATGCAAAGGTGATAGGTCTGGAGCTTGGGTTTCTTGGCTCTGCCAGGCTGCCTGCCTCGCTCACCATCCCCAGCACACACACGGGTCAAGAAAAGGAAGCAAATTAAAACAGAACCCATAATAAAGACAGCAAGCAAATCCTTTCTGTAGCCCTTACTGGGGAAATACAGACACCAGGGCCTGATCCTGCAGGGTGCTAAACCTTAAATCCTATTGAGTGGAGGAGAGCCAGAGCCTGTCCAACCCGGCTGAACAAGGAGCAGAAGGCATCACACAGGCGGGATGGGATGGGGAAGTTTGGGGACAGAGAAAGTTAGGGATGGGGCCACAACACAGCCTTTGCCAGCCCCCCTAGTCACTCTCCCCAGCACATCTTCCACTGAGGTTACCCCAGCATCAGGTTCCTACTGCCAGCCATGCACAGAAGGACGCAACCCAATGGAAAGAGGTGTGGTTGCTGGGATGCAAAGAACCAGACCCTGAGCACTTGGGACTGCTCCTAGTGCCTGGGGTGGCACAAGGGCTCACAGATCCTTTGGCAAAGCCCCACTCCTGCTGAGGCACCCACAAGTGAACACCCAGCTCTGGGCTCACCACACACAGTCCCATCAGCCACACGATGTGCTCACACTCCCATCTGCACAACCATTTTATTTTCCCATGAGGACATTCTGGGGTCCTCCAGACCCCCCTGAGCTGCTCAGTGACAGACAACAACCTCACAAATAAGTGATTTCTGGAGCTAACTCGTTGCCACCAGCCAAACCAAATACATGTCCCATTTAGACTGACCCCCCCCAACACTTCAGGGCAAAGCCACCACTACCCATACACACGTATGGACTCATGACAGGGATGCAACCGAAGCAGTTTTCCACCCCAAAACACACAGAGCCAATGTCCTGCACACCCTGGGATCACCTGCATGGGGCTGGGGACCCCCATCCTCTCACAAGCCCCCACAGAGCTCCCTGCTCCCCATGCTGGGATTTGCCCAAATGGGGGATGATCCACATTGAGCCACGTTGGTGCCAAATTCCCAGCAATATGTGGGGGAACAACATCCCTCTACCCACCCCAGGAACACACCAACCCCATCACAGCCCCATGGGGGGAGTAGGAAGGGCAGAGGGCTGCAGGCGGTGCTGGCCTCACCTCCAATGCGTGCGTTGTAGGCAATGCCCACAATGCAGTACGAGTTGTTGGCTGCTGCTGCCACCTCCCCTGCGCAGCGTGTGCCGTGCCTGCAGGGAGAAAGCCCAGTGAGCAGATTTTGTGTAAAGCCCCTAAAACAGCATTCCCTGAAGGGATGGGATGGGATTCCATGGGATACGATGGGACAGGGTCTCAGCAGGCATACAATTAGCACCACATACTTATTCTCATTGCTGGCATCGTAGCGCGGCGTTGGGTCATGGTCATTCCCATTGACATCATAGCTTGCAAGAGGGTCCTGAAATGGGTTTTCTACCATTAGGTTCCACTTATTGTCATGGGACAGCAGCTCAGACCCTGCCAGAGTTTCCCCACATTCTCATTTCTCCTTCCTAAAACACCCTCTTCCTTTGACCTCCTGCTGCGCAGCCTCATGCTGTGCTTTTTCCCCACAGTTCAGTGGAAACAAATCCCCTCCATTGGCATGACTCAGACCCGGGTGCCCCACTCACGTAGTTCTGCAGCAGGTCGGGGTGGTTCCTCTCTATCCCGTCATCGAGAATGGTGACCACCACGTTCCTGCCGGTGTAGCCCCTCTGCCAGGCGGCGACCACATTCATGTCCGAGCGGCAGCGGCTGTTCCTGTCCCCGCAGTGCTACAGGGGTAGCAATGGCAGAGCATAGCCTGCAACAGGGCTGCAACCCAACAGCCTGGGCTTCAGCCCCTCCACGGCAGCATGGAGCTCAATTATCAACCCAAAATCACATCCCAACCCCTCCCAGTAACTCATAGATCAGCTCCAACCACACTGACCGAGGCTGCCAGCAGCGGTCAGCTCAGGAGCACCCTCTCCTCTCCCCATTATTCCTTCCCTCCACCACTCTGCACACTGCAGGCTCTTGGCTTTTGAAGCGCCCATTTCCTCTCTGTGCTTAATTTCAAACGAATTTCCCTGTCAAACACGGATCGATGAGCCAGGCAGGAGGAAAAATGATATTGCAAATAGATGGTAGCAGCTCTTTGATGGGCAAAGATGTGCCGGCACTGCAGCTGTGATGCTCCGATGTCTATGCGCACAGTGCAGCAGCGAAGGCACTGCTGAAACACTTCCAACCCTTTGTACAAAAACCAAATAATCTGTATTTTTAGCTCATTCTGCATGGAGGCAATACAATACTCACCAGGTACCACATGTTGGGCCACACCGGGTCGTTGAAGGGCAGGGAAGGGGGATCACTGCGGACATGCCTCTTCACCCGCCGCCGCACCTCCTGCTGCTGCAGCCACTCCACCTGCGGGCACAGAATACTGCTGGACAAAGGGCTGTGGGGGGAAGTGCCCCCAACCCCCAGCCAGCTCCATCTGCAGGGAGAGGGGCAGGATGGACAGCCAGCAAGCCAGGAACCACTGGCTGAAAGTTGTCATATGAGTTCTATATGTTTCATTCATTCATTTGCCAAGGTGCTGTTGTTCCATCCTGATGCCCATCTCTGGTGGGTCCCCATCCTGCAGCCCCACCAGCACGCACCTGGACGTCCCTGGCTTTGTGCAGCCCCAAGCACTGAAGGTTCATCAAAAACAACCCCATGTACCCCCAAGCATTTACCCCCCCACACTCTCACTGTGCTGGAGATGGGCACAGAGCTCCCCAGCCCTTCAGCCCTGTATCTCGGGGCTCTGGCGGCCCTGACCTCCACATGGCTGTGACTCTGATCTTTAGACAGAGACTTTCCCGTCAAAAAAATAAATAAAAATGAATACAAATCCGAACGGCAAGTTTTTGTTTGGCTGGTTTATGCGGGAGCTGCCAGCTGAAGCGAACGCTCTGCACTTGGTTTATGGCTTTATGGCTCTGATTTACAGAGATGGAGGCAGAACGGTGAGCATCGCTCCCAGCCTAGAGCTGCATTTTTAAATCTATATATTTCCAAGGGGGGGGGGGGGGAGTAAAATAAAATAACTGTTGAAACAAACAAAAACATATTTCATAGGAAAATACGGTTCCGTGGCACCTAGCCTGCTGATAGCAAGCTGCTTCATTTGTGCAGCGATGGATTTAAGTGTTGGAAGCAAAAACAAAACACAGCTTCGTGGTCTGGTTGAAAAAAACTATGTTAAATAGAGGAAATTGCCCAATTAGGCAGCTTTTCTCCCCAAAGCAGAGCTCCCTGGCTGAGGGGCTCGCTGCCCACCCCCTTCCCAGCACTGCTGCTGTGTGAGGATGGGAAGCAGCCCGGGGCAGCCCTCAGCTGGTGACATTCCTGACAGCTCCCATCACCCTTCACAGGGGGCAAAGGCTTCTTGGAAATTATATTGAAAAGAAAAACCCTGTTAGAACAAAGCCCTGCGCTGGGATTCTGGGCAATGAGCAGAGGGGCAGCTCCTGTGCTCCCCAGAGCTCTGGGATCTCCATTGAGTGATATGGGGCAGTTCCACCCAGTGTCTTCTCCTTTTCCCCACAGCAATTGCCAGGTTTGCTAAATCCCTTCATCCTCACCACACCATCAGCCCCACAGCGAGCAGCTACAACCTCAAAGGGTTCTCCAAGGGTATGGGTGCAATTTGGGGTGTCCCGAGGACCCTTCTTGCAAGTTCCATCACCACGCTTTACTGCCAGAGCCCGAGGGAACCTGTCTCCTGTGGTGGAACCGACTAATAAATCCCCAGGCTGGAACAATAGCCCCCTGGAAGACACGAGATGTGGAACATCTGCAATTGATTGAATTTGCTGCTTCTTCGGGGTTTCTGCAATGTTTGTTTCCCAGCTTGCGATGTCGCGTCTCCCTGTGCCTCGCAGGGATTTTTTTATTGCACTGTGCACACTCAAATGCCAAGACACCTCTAAAATGAGCTGGAAACATGGGAAGGAGGGAGAACATACGCCAAGAGGTCCTAAACTCAGGGTGAGAGCCAACAACGGGACCTCAGAGCTCTGAGGACCGCACAGCAATGCAAGGCACACGCTCGCAGACCAAAAGCCCATTGACTCGGCCCCATCTGTTGGCCCCAGACTCATTGAGATGGAAGTATTTCCATTGCAGGTTGGAATCCATCATTTGCTTGGATGTTCCCTGAGCAGCACCGCCGCCGCTCCGGCACTTTGCACATCTCCAGGCATTAGCACTGAGGATTTGTCCTTTGCTCTGCCAAAATAACATATCACAGAGCTGCAGTCCTCAACACCACCCAGCCTCACTTGTCCTGCATCCTCCTGGTACCCCATTGCTTTTGTCAACTCAGCTGCAACCCAAATCCCTTCGGATGTTTGCTCTAGGAAGAAGCAATGCACGCCGATTGCCAACGATTTCACACATAGCAACCATTGAGACAGCAAATGTTGTGGCAACTGGATCAACACCCAAGCATGCAGCAGCCTTGCGATCCTGGAAGGCTTTTTCCTCCCTTTGCTTTCCCCCCATCCTTCAGGCAGATGTTAGCATTTAGTCACTTTAAGTGTTTTTCATCACCAATAAACATCCCCGTGCCCAATGAGTCACCGTGTGCATGCACAGGGCTGCATGCTCAAGGACAGCGCTGTCATCACACAGTGCTGCAGACCACAGCTGTGGGGTTTGGGGGTACAGCCCCATACCTTGGGGTCCATGCGGAGGAAGCTGTGCGGTCCCCGGCTGCTCAGCGTCGAGCGCTTGAATGTTTTGCTGTGGTGGAAATGGTAGTAGTTTTCCAAGTTGCCAATCTGGAAAAAAAAAGGAGATTTCTTTTACAAAGGCGAGGATTGCCCACAGTCTGGAGGAAAATGCCACCTCCAAGGTTGTGCTGTCCCCAGACCCTTCATCTCGCAGCCAGTGATGATGTGCACTGCGCTCTGAGCGCCTGCTCAAGCTGTAGGTGCCCCTGTTCAGTGCAGGGGAGTTGGACCTTTAAGGGGCCCTTCCAACTCAATGATTCTATGGCTCTATGTGGGCCCTCTCTTTCCAACCCAAAAGCACGGGCATCACTCATTCAACCCAATGCCCTGCAGAGATACAGACAGATGGGCCAGGGGATTATAGACCAGAGTTCTTCATTCCCACAGGATTACTGAAGGGACAATAAGGAAACCAAACCAGGCTGGGTTTAACCGAGAGCCAGACCTGCCTTCAGCAGGACCTTGGGCCAAGGGACCTTTTGAACCTGGCTTTAAACCCAGGAAGAAAAACTCAAAAATGAGATTTCCACCTAAAAAAATAACAAATTGATGGAAGAGTATTTGCTCTCCTCTCTGTGGGATGAGAGAGGACATTGCAGGAGCTCCTGCCCCACTCACTGGGAGCAGTGTGAGCCCCACAGGTGGGAGCTCCGGGGGAGCTCAGGACACTCCAGTTCATTCCCATGGTTGGCATCAATAGGGCTGAAACTCCACAAGCACAACAAAGGGGTTGCTGGAAATGCCAAGAGCAGCAGAGTCCCACAGAGAAACACAACACTGCAAGAGGCGAGTTGATCCCTTCTGTCTCCAGACAAGCTCACACATCCCAGTTCCAATGGGAATTGCTCTACAAATGTCATCTTTAATGTTAAGCAGCGATACAGCCACACAGGTTTGTCAGCCTCCTGCTCTGCTTCCCATCCCCTTCTCTCCCAAATGCTGTGAGCAGAGGGGAAGGGAAGGCAGCCCTCATGGTGGCACAGGAGTCCCCACATCCAAGCGGGGTCCCAATAACTGAAATCCCAGAAGCTGAAAGAGGGAAGCACCGCATATCCCTGTGCCAGAGCAGGGACAAGCGCAGAGATCCCCAAATCCTCGTGCCACTCTTTCTCCCCTCCTCATCCCCATAAGCCCCAGGGACACGTGCACAAAGGGGAGGGCGTGGATGCACGGGGTTCAGCACTTGGTGACCTCCCCATGGGTGAGCCCCGGGGCTGGGGACGGCCCGCAGCAGCCAGAGCACTGCAGAGGTACACGCGCCGGAGGAGAGGCAGGAACGCCCTGATGCAAGCACAGAAATATTTCCCTTGGTCTGCAGCCTGCTGCCGGCTGTCCTGGGAGGGCTCAGGGGAGAGGGAGGGATGGACGGGACATACAGATGGATGGGACAGGCAGACAGAAATGATGGATGGATGGATGGATGGATGGATGGATGGATGGATGGATGGATGGATGGATGGATGGATGGATGGAATGGCGAGGGATCGGTGCTCAGGGCAGCCGATATAAGGCAAAGCAAAACCCCAAAGCAGGAGCACAGCGTTGGGTCGGCACAAAAGCCTAAAGCAGGAGCAGGTCTGCTGCAAAGCGGGACGTTTAATGGAGACGTTCAGCTGAATGGGGAGAACCAACAGAAGGGCGCGCTCCCGGCTCCGCGGTGGAGGTCGGGATGGGGCTGGACGGCCGGGGAGGGCAGAGCGCGGCGCTGCAGGTGGGGGACCCGGGATGGAAGGACACGGGATGGAGGGACGCTGCCGCCCGACAGCTGCGGGACAAGGGCACGGGACGGGTTTGTTGATGATGCAACATCCGAATTACACTCCGTGGGGTTAGGGCAGAAAGCAGAGCTGCAATCAATCGCTGGGACGCGGCTCCCGGAGGGGGAAGGGGCGGAATCCCCAGACCCGGGAGGCACCGTGCCGGGACCCCCCCCCCCCGGCGCTCGCGGGGGGGACCGCCCGCTCCTCGCGTTTCCGACACCTCCGATCAACCCCGAGCGGAGAGTCCAAAGTTTCCCCGATCCACCCGTGCAACTTCCCGGCCCCGCAGCCCCAAGCGCGAACCCCAACAGCCCCGTACGGCCCCTCCGCACTCCCCACCTCGCGCCCCCTTACCTGCCCTAAGCTGCTGTACCCATAGGCGGCTGCCAGGCGGGCGGCCTCGGCCGGGCCCCCCCGCACGCGGACGGCCCAGTGGTTGGTATAGACGGTGCGGGAGGGCCCCGCCGCCCCCCCCCGGCCCCAGAGGAGCAGGGTCAGGACCAGGAGGCAGAGGGGGGCGGGCGGCGGGGGGGCTGCGCGGCGCGGGGCGGGCGCGGAGGCCGGAGGTGCGCGCATGGTGCTCGGCGCTCCGCGGGGCCGCGCTGGGCGGAGCGGGGAGAGGCGGCTTTTAAAGCGGCCCCGGAGCCCGGCGGGGGCGGGGGGATGCTCCCGGGGTGTGTGTGTGTGTGTGTGAGAGAGAGAGGGAGAATGGAGGTGGGGGGAGAGGGAGGAGGGCCCAGCCCGGAGGCAGAGGGGGGAGAAGGAGGATGGGGACGGAGAGGGTGGTGTGAAGTGCCTGCGGGCATCGCTCCCTCACCCCCTGGGTCCCGCTGCATCGCCTGGCACTGAGAGCTGGGAGACCTTTCTGTACCCCCCTTGCACCCCACTTCTGCAGTCCCGCAGCCCCCTACACCGTCGTTACATCTCCGGACACCCCCGCTACACCTTCTGTGCCCCCATGCACCCCCTATGTGCCTCCAGCACACTCCCAGCACCATCTCCTGTGCAGCTCACACCCCTGTCCATATTCCCCGCATGTCTCCAGGCAGCCCCCCCTGCACCTCCTCAGTAACCCCTGGCACTCCCATCTGCATTTCCCTGCATCCCACCAGGCATCCCCTCTGTATCCTCCCTACATCCCACTGGGCATCATTATCCCCCTCAGTACCCCCCTGCATCCCTCCTGCATCACCCCAGGTACCCCCCTCACCCTCCCTGCATCACCCAGATACCCCACTACAAATCCCCTGCATCTCCCCTGTATCCCCTCCACACCTCCACACCACCCAGCCCAGCCCTGTAACCCTGACACCCCCCTGCACCTCCAGACCCTACTTAGGAGATATCAGAAGCTCACGACGTGTTAGCAAACAGGTTTGTTACAGGACAGGCAGCAGAATCCCCTCTTCCCTCTATCCAGCATCCAGCTGATCCACTGGGTCGCGGTGAACTTGACCTTGGTGTGCAAACCTGATAAATGGACAGTGGGGCCACAGTGAACTTCAGCTGCTCACAATGCAGCCATGCCCCAAAACAAGGAGATATCCAGGGCATGAGCTACAGCTGTCACCCAGAGGTCCCCCTGCAGCTACCCCCATTGACCCTCCTCATTACCCTGTGATGATGAGTGGGGAACATGGGGTTGGGTTTTCCGTGGAAAGGCATCAGAAACTCAGCACTGAGATGAATCCAAAATGAACCCGTGGAGAGCCCAGATTGTCCCATAGGGTCTGACCCCTGTGAGGTGGCACGTCCCTTGGGAGACAATGAGAAGGTGAGAGATGGGGAGCAGAGCACTGGTGATGAACCCCTCGAGGGGAAGTAAAAACAACTGATGTTGCCCATGAAGGTGGTATTGTTGAAAAACACCTTTCAGCTAAAAATATGTCAGAGCACATTAATGACCGCTCTGGTTAAGTGGGGAAGGATAATTTCCACTAGCATGAGGAGGTGGGAAATCCACTGCTCATTCTCCACCTGTTTTACACGCTTTGCCTTGAGACTCCCCAAACGGGGCACAAAACCACCCCAGAGCTGCAGCAATGGGGCTACTCACAAGTTGGGTGCCTACTGTGCATCGCAATGGTTCCAAAACCTGGCATGCTGCTCCTGCCCATTTTCTTTCCAAACCTGGGAAAAAAAAAAAAAAGAGAGAGAGAGAGAGAGAGAAATAAAGAAAGAAGAAGCAGCAATTCAGAGAATAGGGGAAAGCCTTTGGAGCACCGTGAACATCGATCGGAGGGGAGGAAGGCAGCGTTCCGCTCCCGGTGCCAGCAGGGAGGTGCCGGCTGCTGGCTGACCTCGCAGTGCCGCGAAGCAGACTTTGTCCCCACCGCGGTGCAGCGGGGCACAGCCTGGCTCGGCGCTCACTCTTTTTTCCTGGGCTGATTTCAAAACCAAAGAGCTGCAGCGCGATCCAGCCGGGCGCGGAGATTACAGCAGGAATCAGGTTAAACCCTGGTTATGGGATGTGCGCCGGGGTACGGCGGTGGCACAGCACAGCCCCAGCTGCGTGCGAGTGGCTGTTAATTCATGCCGTGCACTTGGAAAGAGTTCTTTCTGTAGCTTGCAGGCTTAACCAAATGAGTGAAGACTGTGCTGGTGTAATTAAAGCGGTGCGGTTTGTGATCTGTCTGTGCTCTGGAGTTATTCTGCAGATGGAAAGTCCTTGGATGGCCGCAGCCCCGCATTCTGCATGGTTCCGGTTTCCATTGCTGCGATGGCACCCATGGACACCGCCATCCTCCTGGGCTGCACTCATATGTTCTACTTTCATCCCAGAAATGCTGCGTGGAAATGAGCTGTCTGAGCTCGATAGTCAAAAATGAAGAGCCGCAGCAAGGTGGCCAATGGATCGTTTTTTCACTTTGTGAAAATCCCGAGTGGATTTTACAGGGATTTGTGCTTGATGGAGCCATGCTGCACCTGCTGGTAGAGAAATGAGGAAGAATTGGAGTTAAAAAGGCTCTGGGAGAGGGCTGCCGTTGGGGCTGGAAGAGCCCAGCACGGAATAAGGAGGGCCGTGTGGATGGGATTTGCCATGCAGCAGCTCTCCCAGCCATCAGAAGCTGAAGGCAGCAGCACAGGAGATTTAAACTGGAGATTAGAGAGGTAGCAGGGAAGATGGGAGCATCTCGTGCCAGAGCTGCAGCGTGAACAGCATCCGTGCTCTGGATTTCTGCAATCCTGGAGTGATCTGCAGCATTTTCTATCATCCTTTGCTTTATTCCTCTCCAGAAAGATTAAATCTTGATTGTCAGGAAGCAGTGTGGCGGGTGAGAAGATTTCCCAGACCAGTCAAAATGTCATCCTGGTAAAAATGCTGCTAATAAAAAATGAAAGGAGAGGGCCCACTGTGGGCTCAAGCCTGTAAAGATATCCAGAAGATGGATCTGGAAGTTTAGAAACAATTTTAAGCACGGTGCGAATGGTTGCTGCAGGGACAGAAGGGCTCAGCGCGGATATTCATGGTGGGAGGAAGAATTGATAAATTCATAAAAATCAGCGGCGTACCCAGTGTTGAATTGAAAGAAGGGAATTAAACACAATGTTTTTGTAGGTCCCAAAGGGCTTTGTTGATGTCTAAGAAATGAGGGCAATGATGGAGATGCCCAGTGGGGTTGGTGGGATGTTCAGCCCCAGCTGGGATCAGGCACTGCACCTCGTGCCAAAAGCAAGCTTGGAATAACCTGAGACAAAGCCAACCCCACCCACTGGAATAGCAGGTCTGGCAGAGCTGGGCTTCACAGGCACTGGGCAGGGGCTGCTCAGTGGCTGAGCAAAGGAGGATATTTTGGGTCCCCCAGGCTGGAGCCATGCATCTGTCACTGTCATTGTGGCTCTCTCCAGGGCTAAAATTGGGCTAAAGTTGGGACTCCGAGTGCTACCCGTGTGTCCATGGGGACGTGAGTCACCAGCAGGGACGGCCACCTGCTTGTGCTGTGGCTTCTGCAAAGAAAATGCAGCTCCTCTGCACTGCCTTCAAAGTGGGTGATGTCCCTGAGGACCCACTGTGACCAGCACTGCTGTGTCTTCACACCTGAGCTCAGCAAAGGTTTGAGCTCCGAGAGCGCAAACGTGCAGGGCAAGAGATGAGCCCGAGGGTGGAGAGATGCAAAGATCAAAACAAGAGTGATTTCAAAATAAAATCTGTCAGCCAAGGGAAAACACAGCGTGTCCCTGCCGAGACTATCATTTATGGCAATTAAAAAACATTGGCATGGCAATAAGGAGAGCAGCGTGGTATTTCCTGACAAGGGCGTGGGGAGCATCCTTGGAAAGTCTTCCCTGCACGATGTGCTGGCTGCTTCCAGAAAAACAAAGGTTGCTGTGACCCACCTGTCCCTGAAAAGCAGCTATTTGGGGCTGTAATGTGGCCCTTGTTTCAGCCAGGCCAAGGAGAATAAAAGTCACTGGTTGAATGTGGTGGTGGAGCTATTGGCAACTTTTCCCAACTCTGAGGTTTGGGTGTTTGCCTGCAGTTCTCTAATTGCTGTGAAACTCTTTAATAAATAAATAAATAAATAAATGAAAAGCCCCATCTGTAGAGCTGGGCTGCAGCAGCCCATATGAGATGAAGGAGAACTGGTCACACGTATCCATCCCCACGTCCCCACACCTCCCAGGAAGCCAGGGCTGGGACGCACTCGGGGCTCACCCAGGGCGTATCTGAGGGTTTCAGTGGCGTAACAAGGATTGCCAAAGCCCAACCTCTGGGAGCGATTACCTTTCGCACAGTACTTCAAGGGGGAGCATGGAAAGCAAACAGAAACCCACACGTTTTCTTCGCCTTATCCTGCCTATCCCTCCTCAGAGCTGCAGCCAGGCGTTTGTGTGATGAGACCCGCACTGCCGCCGGACGTGCCATGATGCTGAAGAGAAGCAGCTCCACCTAGGCAGGCGCTGCTGTTAGTGCAGAGCCCACACGTGCTGCTATGCTGCCAGCTCACTCGCCAGCCACTCACCATCAATAACTGACCATCAATCAGTGACCATCAGTCATTGAGCATCAATCACTGACCAGCCAATATTGACCATCAACAGCTGACCATCGACCACTGACCGTCAACCACAGATCATTAACCACTGACCATCGGTCATTGACCACCAACCATTGATTGTTGCCCACTGACAATTGATCATCAACCATTGACCATTGATCAATGACCATTGACTGTCAACTATTGACCACTGACTATCGACCATGGACCATCGACTATTGACCATGAACCAATGACTGCTGACCACGGACCATCAACCATGGAACCATGGACCATCCATCGCCCCCTGAGCACCAGTGTTGGCACCACCCAGTCCAAATTTCAGGCAGGTTTCAAGCTGCATCGAGGTCCTAAACCCTGGAGCCAGTTGAGAGTCTGGTTTCCAAGTCTTCCTTTCACTGAAGCAAAACAGCACCTTCAAAATCTCCAATGTTCATTTTCTTTCCCAAGGAGGTTACCAGCCAGTTGCCACTTGCAAAGTCATACAGAGAGCAATGGGAGGGAAAATCCTTCAGGAAACAGAACTACGCCTCAATAAGACGGTCCCAGGTGAGAAAAGACCCTCTGTGAGCTCTGAAATTGCTCAATTGCAGTGGTGCAAGGCAAAGCGGGGCTTTGTGGAGCCCTGGACATGTCTGGATTAGCCCCATAGAAATTTGTTATAGCAGCTGGTGGTAAATGTGGGTTTCTATGCAGGAGACAGCAGGGAGACGTTCACCTGCGCTCATTTTGAAAGCTGCTCATTAGTCCTCATCAAAGATAATTAGGTTTCAAATCAGAATCAGATGTCCAACAGAATTTTGAACAAACATGATGAAGTGGGTCCCCATTTGTTAACCCAGGGTGAGGAGTGGTTCCTGGCTGCTGGGAATGCTGGTACCTGGAGGAGTTTCTGCCCACCCTGCTTCCCCCTCCCTGTGAATGTACTTTGTTTTTTCAGGAGAAAATGCACCCAAAATGCAAAGCAGAGCATGGCAATGCCTTTTAGGGCCAGTGAGGAAATGGGCAGGAAATTAGGGGAAATGGGCAATGAGCTGCATGGGGAGGGCAGCTTCACCCCAGCCCCACCTCGGCAGGTCGCTGCTGTTGTACACTGCCTTCCCAGATATTACTCTAATGCTTTCTTTCAGCTTGCAAATAAATGGGCCTCTTCAGAAGACATTAAGCCCGCTCTGTTCCAAAAGTTTCTTTAAGAGAGCAGAGGAAAAGTTTGGATTACGCTGAGCTTCTGAATTCAGCTTTTATGGGTGAGCTGTGAGGGGTTTCCTTCCAAGACAGAATAGGGCCAGTGTGCTTTTTTCTCCTTTCCTTCTGCACGATGACGGAGGACACGCTGCCCCTTCGCCTCCTGCATTTTCCTCCCCTCCCGTGGTTCCCCATGGGCTGCATGGCACCACCAATGTGATACTCAACGGGAGGATCAATGCTGCAGCTGTGCAGTGCCTGCTGAGCCCCGCACCATGGGCAGGTCCAGCCCTTGCTGAGACAATGATCCATGTTCCAATTGATTTTGAAATTCCTGGGTGGGATCCTTCTCTGTCTCCGGAGCAGCAGCTGTGAGCATTGAATCACAGCAGAAACAGGGAGAAGCGTCTAATGGGAGCAGCGCTGGGTGGGAGCAGCAAAGTGAGACCCAGAGACTGCTGGGCTGAGGAAATGGCCATGTAATAATGGTTCAGGGGTGGTGGAAATGGAGAAAGGACAAAAGTGAGCCAAATTTGGGAAGAATTTTGTGCAAGGAGCAACTGCGCTGAGAAGCCCTGAGCAGGCTGGGTGAAGCCACCTCCTCCCAACCTCAATTACCCAGTGATTCAGCCACTGGGGTTGGTGCAAGCTCAGCGAGCTCCATGTGGGCGTGCAGGGTCGGTCACTGCTCACCTCTTCCCAGACAAGGCAGGGTGACAGCGGGTGACATGGCGTCAGCGGGGACAGCCTGAGGGAGGTGGCTCATGGCGGCTCTCAACCACAGGGACGCATTGGCTGCAAAGCCCCAGGGCTGCACGAGGGCAATTAGTGAGAGCCTGTGTCCTCTGGAAGAAGGGACAGACTACCTGGGGAGATTACAGGGAAGTTGCTAAGGTATGCGGGGAGGAAGTTAGGAAGGCAAAAGCCCAACTTGAACTCAGATTGTCCACTGCAGTAAAAGAGAATAAGAAATCCTTTTACAAATATATCAACGGCAAGAGAAGAACCAAGGAGAATTTCCGCCCTTTACTTGATGCAGCGGGGAATGTGAACACTGAGAATAAAGAGAGGGCTGAGGTCCTCGATGCCTTCTTTGCATCTGCCTTTAATTTCTTTGGGTAAGAATCTGGCTAGAGGGCCGTGCCCAGTGCATAGTGGTTAATGGAGTTAAGTCCAGCTGGTGGCCTGTTACAAGTGATGCCCTCCAGGGTTCGGGACTGGGACCCATCTTGTTTAATATCTTCACTGATGACCTGGATGAGGGGATTGAGTGTACCCTCACTAAGTTTGCAGATGACACCAAGTCGGGAGGTGGTGTCGATCTGCCTGAGGGTAGGGAGGCCCTTCAGAAGGATGTAGATAAGCTGGATCGCTGGACTGAGCTGAATGGGATGAGGTTCAACAAGGCCAAGTGCCGGGTCCTCCCCTTGGGTGCCATCCCGAGCTCGGGCAGTCGCAGCTCCGCGCAGCCGGGATCGGTGCTACGCCGGGCGGCCGCTAGGGGGGGATGGCAGCACGCAGAGAGACCGCAGGCTGCGAGCAGCGGGAGGATGAGGAGGAGGAAGAGGGTCTAATCAGGCTCCAGGAGCAAGCAGGGGGTGAGGGCAGGAATGGGGACTGTGTCTTCTGCGTATTGAGCACATCCCAGCTCCTCATCCAGGAGCAAAAAGAGGAGCATATTTTTACCCTTCAATATAGTCAAAACTGACGGTGCAGATCCCAAACTGGGGTTTGCTCGGGGCTGCAGAGCCCCATCACTCACTGTGCAGTGAAGGCAGTGGCTCGGCCACCAGATCCCAGCCCGGCACTGAGCCTTCCATCAACCAGGAGCACTGCACAGCCAGTGAGTTCCACGTTGATCACCTGCGTTAATTACATTTTGCAATGTGAGACAAAAAACATTGCCCGCTGCTGATTCCCATCCCAGCCACGGGATTCCAAGCCACAGCACATTCCCCCCATGTGGCTGCAGAGCCCGGCTGAAGCAATTCAACTGGCTCAGAGACTCCTGGTCTCACCACCACCAAGAACATCACTTTGGGAACCATCAGCACTACAGCTCCACCCCTGCGCGCGTTCACTGCGCAGCTATGGGCACACACAGTGAACCCTACAGCACTCCACATGAAGTTTAGCTTCTAGCTCTGGGTGTAAATCACTCTCTAATCACTTGATCCCAACCTGCTTCCCCAATTGTCATCATACATTGCCACCATTGCATGCCCAGTGTGTGGCTGCCTCAGGATGGTTCCTGCAGGATGCACATAGAACTGCATTCAGCCACCCTGGCACCGCATTCCCAGATGTCCCTTTCCCATCCCAGTGCACTGACTGCACAGCCCTGGCAGCATCTGCAGAGGATTAAAGCCTCCCTAATTTCCAGTCTCCATTTATTCCTGTCCAGTTCCAATCTCATTTGTTCTGGTGCCAACATTGTCTCCCGGAGCACACAGCTCGTCTCCCTTCCTGGTGCTGCCCCTTGATGTATTAATAGCGGGCAGCTCCCTGCCCAGCCTTTGTTCCCTGCGCACATGGCAGAGGGGGATGTGGCTTTTCAGAAGTTCAGGACAAGAAGGCCCATTCAGCAAATCCTTATGCTCAGCGGCACTGCCATGACAAAATATCCCAAATAAGGGCACCAGGGGCTGCTTCCTATCAGACCCAAGCAGAGGATGAGCTTTGTGCCTCTCCTGCAGACTGCTCTCACTCTTCCCATTAGGATGATATTTTTGCAGGAAACGGGGTTTTGGCACCACCTGAATCATTAAATCATGATTAAATCACTAAATCATGGAATCATTACGATCAGAAAAGACCTCTGAGATCACCAGGTCGAACCATACACCCATTGCCTCCATGCCCACTGTCTATCTGCCCCTGTACCATCTCCTGCAGCCCTTGCTGCTGTCAAACCCAGTGTGGGATCTCCTGCTGCTCGCCATGGCCAGGTGCTCCCAGGCTGCCTGCTCCTCCCAGTCCAATTACAACACCCAGTCTCTGCTCTGAGTCTCCTTAGCCAGATTCTAATGAAGGAGGCTGCTCAGTGCCCTGAAGAAGTGTTATTACCATTGGGTGAAGAGGGAAATCAAAGCATGTGACTTGCCAGGGTGTCCAGGTGCTGTAGGCTGGGGATGGGTGGCAGTGTTGCAGCTCTTCCATTGGCCACAGGGATGGGTCACAGTCCCCAGCGCCAGCAATCAATAGGGCTTAGAGCAAAGGGCTGCCTCAGCACCTGAGGTCCTCATTGCATGCCTCACCAACACCAGCTCACTGATGTCACCCCCAGCAGCATTGCCCCACTTTCACCAGTGACCACGCACCAGAGCAGGCAGCACTTCCCTGCTGCAAACCCAACCATGATGCCTGTCCCCAAGCTGCCAGCAAGCTGCAGCATTTGTGCAACAAGCCACCATGTTCTCACTCTGCAAACACCTTCCCTTAATTACTTTCATTCAACAACAGGTCCTCCCGGAGCTGCTGCTCCCTGCGGATGGGGACTGACCTCGCAGCAGCCGATAAACCCCAATGATACAACCCTGGCGTCATGGCTCCCCAGCAGCCGTGTGTCCTCACACGCACAGTGACTGCATGTTAGAAACATTCTGCACTTTTTCTCCCATTAACATTTTCCAGGCGAGAGTCAGAACCGCAGCCTACACCCTATCAGCTGGGCCAGAGGTTTCCCCTCACCCCCCGCAGCCCTGCCAGGAAAATAAAGAATCCAGAACAGCATTTCTGCTGGTTTGGGTCATTTTGAAAGCCTGGCTTCAGCATCATATTATTTTTAACAATAACTCATTCTGTGCTGCACCCAGAACTTTGGGTCCAGCCTCGCAGGGATGAGACACACGGATGCTCACAGCTGCTCGCCAGGTCCATTCCTGCACCAAATCAGCATTTTCTGTGCCTAGTTTTGCTACCAGTGAGGCTGCAGACGGTGTTTACCCAGCAAAGGGATCTCACTGGTGAGACCGGAGCCTCTGCCAAAGCCACAGCCAAGCTGATATGAAGGAGATGCAATCAGGTGTTTCTTCTCATTACTGCTAATTGCTGTTTGCGTGCTCTCAGGAGCTCTGTCTTAGACTGGACCCTGTGCAAAGTGGAGCAAACAGAGATACCTGTGAAAAAGTGTATTTAACCTGGAGATATCAATGCTTTTTTTCTCCTTCTCTTCTCACCCCGCTGAGAACAATGGAGACAAGGCTTGCAGAGGGAGGTAATATCTTTTTTTAGACCGACTGAAATAATTAGGAAAAAAACAGGCAGGCTGCAGGGTACACGAGCCCTTCAGCAGGCCTGAAATAGAAGCAGAAGTCTGTGGAGCTGAATACCAGCAGAGAACAATAGCTGGAGCGTGACTAGTAGTGTTAACCAGTTCTGCCACCGAGGACCACTTTCCAGCTGTTTCCCCTGGGCATTGCCAAAAGCCATCATCCTGAGGACACTGCGCTGCCAGGAGCCAGCACTCCTCCAAGGAATAGTGCCAGCTCACGGAACCCAGGATGTGCACCAGGACTTTGAGAAGCTCAGTGCCCAGATGGTGCCTGATTGGGCATTGCTCCGCACCCTGCACCCCATCCTGCTGCTCCTGGGGCACTGCTGCCCTAAACTGCACCCTACCTGACCCTCATGAGCCACCACTTCCAAGGGTCCCATCCCACCACGGGGGTCTGGCCTGAATGCTGGAGACCACAGCCTGATCCTGGGGGCTGTGGCTGACCCTCAGGGACCTGTTTGACACCACAGTTCTTTGCCCCAGACCAGGGGCTCCAAGCTCACATCCCACCACTGGGTACTCTGTCTCACCCCTACAGTCCAAGTCCCACCTCCGTGGCACGTTTCCCACCTTGCAGACCTTATCCCACCTCCACAGTCCATGTCCCATCCTCCAGACCCTGTCCTACCCCTATGATGTATGTCCCATTCTGTAGACCCTGTCCCATCCCTCTGGTCCATCTCCCACTCTCTAGACACTCCATCCATATGGTCCATATGACATCCTGCAGACCCTGCCCCATATCATGCACCCTTTCCCTTGAGCCCTGGCACCCTATGTGACCCCAGAACCACATCCCAGCCTCCTCACTGACCCCGGTCCCTCCGTTCCGACGTCTCCCACCCCAAACTCGCCGCGGGCGCGGCCTCACGGAGCTGCGGGTCCGGGGCTGGGCCAGGCGGGGGCCGGGCCAGGCGAGGCGGCGGCGGGGCCGGGGCCGGAGGAGGGGGATCCCCGCCTCCCTGGGGCCGCGCTCGCAGCTCCGGAGCTGCCGGAAACCCGGCGCTGCCGCTCGGTTGCTGCTGCTGCTGCTGTTCGGCGTGAAGTTGGTGCGGAAGCAGAGCACGGCCCGGCCCGGAATGTCCCCCTGCCCAGCTGCGGGACGCCGGCGGCGGCGGAGCCCCTGAGCGGGCGGCGAGGAGCGGCGGCCGGTCCCGACCATGGAGCAAGTGAGTACCGGGACGCGTTAGGAGCTCAGCCCCAGGGAGGGGCGTCGTGGCCGGTCCCATATCGGGGGGTTCCTCTGTTGCTGCCTCAGCATCCCCAGATTGTACAACTTGCTGCTCTGTTGGGGTGCTGCGGGAGGGCGAGCAGAGCGGAGCCGCTCTCGTTGGTACGCCGCTCCGGTCACCCCGCGCTGCGTCCTGCTGCGTGCTGCGCTTCCAACGGGCGCGAGCTGGGTGCTGGCCGGGTGCCTGTCAGCGGCCGTCCTTCTCCTCCTCCTCCTCCTCCTCCTTTGGGGAAGGCTGTCGTGCTTTTGCACGTGGAGCTTTTCACGGCCCCGTGATACCACAGATTTGTTGGCAAGTTGAGCAGGTCCTCTCCTCCACGCGTCTGCTCACCCGGTTATTCCTTCTTCCCTTCCACCCTACGAGGTTTTGCTGCTGATGCACTAGGAAGGTGCGGCAGGGCAGGCTGTGGGCTCCGGGACATGCAGCACTGGTAGCTTGGCTTGCTCTCCCCGTGCTTAACTCCCCAAATGTTGTGGTGAGAATAAGGGCTTCTTCCAAAAGGGCCACAACAGCAGAAAGACCAAAAGGCAGCCCAGTGTGGTGGGGACTGAAAGTTGTCATTATCCTCTGGCATCCATGAAATCCATAGCACAAAAGTGCTTCCAGCTGGCGGCTGCATACAGTGGGCGCTGCTGGGTTGGGGCCTGTGTGCCCTTCGTTAGCCACGAGTCCTCCTGGGAGTGGGCACCGGTGCAGCTTCTCGGGTCTCACTTGCACGTGTACGGTGTCTGATATTGCTCTTGCATTGTGGAGATGTGGGAGTGCCAACAACATGTCAGGAGTGAAAGTGGAGGGGTAAGAAAGGAGCTGAGGTCTGGGAACACAACTGGAGATGCATCTGGAGATGCATCCATACTGCAATGTGGGATGGACCCACTGCACCACTTGCTGAGTAAAACACTCCTGTGCAGTATATGCAACTTGTGAAAGCACCGCCATAGTCCAACTGCTGGTTTCTGCTGTTGTCAGAAGATGCAGAAAGTATGTGGTTTTGTGGGCCCCTATAACGCAGGGGAAGGAAGGCAGAAATAACTGCCTAATTGTTAAATGAAAAGCCATCCCACGTCCCTAATTTGACATCTCTGGCGAGCTGTAAAACATGAAGGTAAAGCAGAGTCCAACTCGTGCTGCACTTTTAATGCCACCATGCTATAAATCACACCAATGACTTGTTCTGGCTGTGGGACCAGCGCTGCTGGCTCAGGCAGTGACAGAATAACTCAGTTCTTCCCTTGGTTATGCTGCTCTCTTGGCTGATGTCAGTGGATTTATTCTCATGGGTTTACACCAGCATCAGGCACAAATCCAGCCCGGGAACATCCCGGAATGGCTATCTTTGCATTTCTTGCCTCCAGCAGAAGGAATACCCGCAGAAAGCTGAATTAACAACAACAAATCATCTCTTTGTGCTGCCCTCCAATTTTAGTCATGGAATCACAGGCAGCAAGCATGGAGCGGACACTGAGTCCTGCTCCCAGTGCTCTGCCCTGGCAAACCTCCCCTCGCTGACAGATCGAGGGGCTGCACAAGCCAGAGGCATGGGATGCCAGCACCATGGGAAGCGCTGTGTGGTTGGGAGAGCATCCCATGCATGCGTTCTGCCCCGTGTGTGGGTTGAGGCATCACTCCTGCTACAAACAGAGGGGGTGAGCAGCCGGGCTTCAGGCACAGACGAGGATAATTTGGCCCAGAAGTGGAAATCCTAATGAGATTGTCCTGAGCTGTCAGCTGGTGAATGCCATGAGTGCAAGCATGAGGATAACCTCCAACCAAAGCGGTGACGAGGGTGGGTTGCTTTTTCAGCAGTAGATGTGAAATGCTGCAACTTTATAGTGAATACTTCTATTGTAAAACCACAGAGGAGAGGGTTTTCACCCTGCAGAGCAAAGAGGCCACAGATAGGCTGATTTGCTGTGTGTTTTCAGGCAGCCATTCTGCTGTCGAGAGAAAAAATAAAAATTGATCTGCACAACAAAAAACCCCGACCCATTTAGGAGTAACAGGGAGATGGGTGAGGAGTCACTGCTGGTGCAGCCATGTCCAAGCAGAACTGCTAGGCGTGTGGTCAAAGCTTGTGCCCAGTTACCCAAGCAGGACATCAAAAGGGATGATGCACCAGCAGGTCTGTATTGGTGCAGCAGTTGATGTTTGCTGAAGGAGCAGATCGTAACTGACTGCAACTTCCTGGCAACCTAAAAAGTCAAGCTTAAAAAAAAAACACAGTCCTCCTCATTTCCCGGAAAAGTTGCTGGTGTGCTGCCATCCTGTTGCGGGGTCTTGTCAAACACAGCACAGCACCATGAAACGGCTTCATTCTGCAAAGCACACCAGGGCTGGTGGCCGTTTCCATGTGCTTTACCTTTACCTGAGGCAATCTGGTTGTGTTTTAGACATCGAGCCTCTTCCTGACCTTGCTGGAGGCTGGAATAAGCGCTTGTGCACAGCGGGTTTAATCTGTTTTGCTTCTCATCATGGGTGTAAGTTCTATCTTTAAGGAACAGCTCACCCAAATACTATCCAAGGGTGTGTTTTCTGGGAGTCTGGTGCATGAAAACAGATCTGTTAGTAAGGCTTTCCTCTGGATTTTTGGAACTTGTCTGTACTCACTTGCCCTATCTCCACTCCCTTCTGGCCATGGGAGTGTCTGGCTCTGACTCCTTGCGATGCACATGGGATTTCCTCATGGTAGGAAACATGATGTTTGAGCTACAGACACTGTTTTGTTTTGATTTTTCTCTATCAGCAGTTAGCCAGAACCATTTGAGGATGCTTGGGGTTCTGCCTTGGTCGTGCATCCTTTGTTTTGTGAAAATACTGCTTAGTGCCATTATAGGCAACAGCAGGTCCTGTGTCCCGGGAGGAAAGCCAAAACTGGGGTAACAGTGTGGTTCTGGGAAGGGCTCTGGAGGATTTGGGGTTGGCCTCCTCTTAAGGGTCACGAGTTCTGTGAGGTGTTTTTTGTAAGGGTATTTGGCTCTGCCTGCTCCTGGGAAAGGCTTAGGGCAGCAGCCGTGCCGGATTCTGCGTGCAGGGCAGCAGCCTCAGGGTCCATGCCCACTCCCCAGCTCTGTTCTAGAGGTCTGTGCTGTGGTGCAGGAGCTGCCTGAGCTCACTTCTCCCTTGCAGAAGTGTTCTCTGGAAGATGCCAATCTAGTCCCAGCCTTTCTCCCTGTGAGCTGCTGGGGAGGAACTGCACATGGTGGGTGCTGCAGTCTTTGCTAGGCAGGCTTTGCCAGGAACTATCATTAGATGGATGGAAGGTGCTCTCAATGTAACTTCTCCCTTCTGCTTTTCTTGGTGGCCCTGCAGGATACAAAGGAGGAGGTCTCGGAGAAACCAAAGCTTGCTCCCAGTGCAGAGAAATTTGGCTGGATAAAGAAAAGCAGTGGAGGACTCCTGGGGCTGTGGAAGGATCGCTACATCCAGCTGCGGAAAACACAGCTCGTGGTCTATGAGGATGAGGTATGGTCACAGCTTAACCCCTTTGGGCAGGATCAAGCCCTTGGTGACACAGTCCTATGTTTTGCACTCTTCTTTCCAGCCCATTCCTTTCAGAAGGACTTCTACAGATACTTTCAGGGAGGCCAAATGAAGAAGAGACAGCTGCTGCATTTTAGAGTATATTATGTACCATAAATATTTCAGCCAGTAAATATTTTGACAGTACCATTGTTTAAAAAAAAAAAAATCAAAGAAAGAAAATGGGGGCAGGACATCCTGTGAGAAGGTGAACAGGGTAAGACTTCGGGCAGAAGCAGGATATGTGCTCACAGTTCTTGGCATCTAAAGGCTAAAATTGCCCTCCTGCTGCTGGAGGGCACGACTGGCAGCCCTGCAGCTGTTGGGCACCTCGCAAGCAGCTGCAACCACTGCCTGCCAGGCTGTGCAGGGTCTTGTTTAGCTACAGTGTGCACAGGATGAGGTTGTGAGTGCTTGATTTATCCTTAAACAAGGACACAGTTTGGGTTTGGCTCATCCCTTCCTGTTGAGCAAGCTAGCACTAAGAGAAGGACCTGTGGGAGCCTTATCCTGAACTTCCCTAGATAAGTTGAATGCCTTAAGTTCATGGCTTCATTTAGAGCTGTTTCTAATCCAATGAGAAATAAGTAAGAGCCAAGCCAAATCTGCCCTGTATCTTCATGTGAGAAGAATGAAAAGTGAAATATCCCTGAGTCTGGTGCTCTGTTCCTGGGCTGAAGGGGCTCTGTAAGAGTGGGGTTGGCCTCAGAGGTCCCCAAAGGAATAAACTGGTGGGCAGATCACATAAGCTTCAGCCCAGAGAGGTCTGAGACAGGGGCAGCTGAGGCTAATCCCTGCTGGTATGTATGCCTGTGTGGCACCTGGCATGAGGGAATGGGGCATTCGTGGGCATCAGGATGCTAGAAGACAAAAGCACATCCAGTTTCTGTGCAACACGTCAAGGGAACAGGAATGGGGAAACATGTCAACAGTTGCACTGCTGTGATGGTTTCAGGAACAACAGGACTGACAAAAGAGTTTGGTTCTCTTTTCTAGAAACACAGTATTGCCTAATATGGAAGATTTGTTATGAGCACTTGGTATTACCTTCTGCTCTCCCCACATCCCAAGGCTTTCAGGAGGCGTTTGTTCTTGGTTTTGAAATGTCACAAAGAGTGCAAGAATACTGAAATGAGAAGTCAGCGTCAGGTAATGAGGAGCTTGGAAGACAGGCAGAGTGGTGGGGCTGTGCAGACCTGCAGCTCTTCTGCAGAGATGCAGACTGTCCTGCAAACTGCTGGCTGTCTGCAGATCGCAGCCAAGTGCCCCAGACACCTGTTGACTCCAGCTGAAGCTACAGGAACAAGCAGATTTAAATCTATAAACACGACATGGTTGTTTTTCTTTTTGTTGTTGATTTTTTTTTAAAAGGACTTGCCTTTAAAAACAAGATACACAGAGGTTCTTATTACCGCAAGGGAAAAGGAAGCTTTTAAAGTAAGATTAATTTTCACAGACATTCAGAAGAGGGAAAAATCCTGATCATTTGAAGGGTTATTTTACTATCTCAACAAGGAAAATGGAATTTGTAACAACCAGACATAATGTTTTCTGGTAGCCTGTGGATTGTGGTAACATCCTGTAATAAATTGTATCTGTAAGCTACAGTAGCTACAAGGCCCCATTATTGTAAATAAGGGATCATGTTAATATCTATAGGCTATTAAACTAGCTTACAGTGAAGTCAAATATCTCAGGAGAGGAAATTGCTACAAAATTATCTGGTAGCACAATAGGATAGCATGTGATTGTGCAGACTTACAACAAGGAAACCAAAGGAAATGGCAATTTTCTGTACTCAGGAGGGGTCCTGTTACCGCAGAATTGTAGTTCATGTTTATTACTGTATTTATCTTCCAGTAGTGTGAGTTAAGGCAGTGTTGCTGTCTCTGTCTCACAAGTGGGGAAGTTTCTGAGATGAGAAGTGCCTTGCCCAATGTCAAAGGAGAGTCTGTGGTGCAGTGTGCTCTGGTGGCTTCTATTTCCTGATCGCAATCTGCATTTTTTGGCTCTTAAGAAAAGAGATTTTTAAATGGGATTATTCAGTGCTCGCTGAACTGGAGGTTAACAGCCCTCAAAAAGCAAGGAGATAAAACATTGGCTAACAGAAATATAAGCTAAGTTAGACCAAAGTAGTTACGTGGGAGGGAGGCCAGCTTCCATGTCTGAGGGCAAGTTGAGAGTCTGCTTATTGAAACCCATCCGATTTCCATGAAACGAGCTGGCAACTTGGACATGCTGTCCTTTTATCAGTCCCTGGTGTGTTGGAGCCCTTCCTGAAGAGGTGTTAACATTGCCTTCAGCAGTTGTTCCATATGCAGGCACACTTGTTTATGCAATTGCACAGGGCTGGCAGCTGCACTTGTCTCCATAGTTTGTATGTGCAGAATAACAGGAGAGAAGGCCACAAAAGACGCTGGCAATAACATTTGAAGTACAGCCCAAGCGTAACACAAACACTGTGTTTTAGCATCATCAATAGAAATCTCCTGGAATGTGCCTCTGACCTACCTTGGAAGCAGGTTCCCCATATTGCATCTGTTCATCTGTTTTAAAGCATAGCTACCTCCTGAAGGCAAATTGCAAATGGCTATTGTATTACTTGCAGCAGATGGTGGGTGAAAGCCGTGCATCTCTGTGCTGCAGGTTTCATCCAGCCGATGCAATGTACTCCTTGTTATCTCCTGAGGCTCCATCTACAGCACCCTACAGCTGCATCATGATGTAAACCTAAGACTCAGTTCAGAAAGATATATGTACGAGGTACATATTACATACCCAAATGTCAGGAGAGAAGAACCTATGCAAATACATGCAGCTCAGTGGCGTTCAGATCCCAGGGAAATTACTGATGCATCTCAGTGACAGGCATGTTGCATACAAGCTCACAAAGAACCAAACAGGCAGGTCATTTTATAGGGATGTTTCCTGTCTTCTTGTCTCTGCATATTCTTGCTGGGATAAAAACTAAGCCCGCAGAACTACAGAGGGCATCTGCAGAAGCAGCAGTCCTGTGCAGAGAGGCCAAAAAATCCATGCCATCACTCCACGGATTAGAAGGAGTCAGTCTTTTTGATTTTAACTATTTTAACTTTTTTTTCCCCTGTTTTTGATTCTTCTTCCTTTTTTTTTCTTTTTTTCCCAATGTGTGCCATATGACCAAGCAAGATGTCTGCTAGGAAGTAAAGGTTCCACGAGGCCTTTGGCTTTCTGTGTGATCTCAGCAGTGCAGCTGACGTCTGCATTTCTGCACTGGTAAAGTGGTAGCAATGTATACACAAATGTGATTTGTCAGTATGCTTTGAGATCCTCAGGTGGGGAAGAGGATCATTATTTCAAGCATTCCAGGCATTGTGCAGAGAATGGAGGCTCACGGGCCATTAGTATGTATTGGTGATGCAGACTTTGCTGGAAATTTTATTTTCAGATAAGGAAAAATTTTACCAGTTGTCTTTTCCCTTTTTATCAACATGTCATTCAGGAAATTCCAGCGTTGCCAAGTCTGATTCCTTGGTTAAGCATATGCATTAATATGTATAGGTATTTAGTAATGTTCTCCTTCAGGGCCTGGCATTGAAATGCTTACAAACACATACATGTTTAAGTAGCGGTGTGTGCTCCATGAGTAGCTAATGGTATTGTTTTTCTGCATTAAATTATGAGTGTAGGATTTTCTGTACCAGGATGTTAAGTGTCTTATTGATTGTCCCTTACAGCAAATACAAAAGCAATTTAAAAAACAAGCACCAAAAACTATACAGGGAAGAAGACCTGAAAGGAATTCCCTGTTCCCTGGGCATGTCTGTAGCCATGGGATAGGCGTGGGGATGGGCAGCAGATGCAGCTCCATGGGACACCCTGCAGGCCATGCTTTGCTGGGAGGAGAGACTGCTGAGTGGGGATTCAGGCAGCTCAATTCAGCCTTTGTTTCTTAGTGCAATAGAAAAGAATTGTTTTCACTTCCTTGGGATACTAGAGGCAAAATGCAGCAGATGCTTGTGTCTAAGACCAGTTTGTAGGGGCAGGGCTCTGAAAGCAACCTTGTCTCTGCCTGATGCTGAGCATCCTCCAGGTTGGGTCCCAGGAGGTTGGAGGGACCTGGAGACCTGTGGCAGGGTCAGGCCCTTTGGTTTTTATCCGAGTCACGCAGAACAGACATAAAAGATCTCTTTGTGACCAGGTAGGAACACAGAGGGGCTGGCCACTTGCCAAGGGTAAAACAGAGACAAAAGTCCCATTTTGTCACTGCCTGAACTTCAGTCTTTTCCCTTACCTCATACATGGGGTTTTCTTTTTTTCTCTGGCTGCTCTCTTCCCTGCCTTCCTTGAAGAGGATAACTTGAAAAGTTCCAGTCTCTGAGATGAAGAAGCAAAGTCAAGTCACTGCCCTTGGGAGTCAGGGCCCTGCACGTCCCCATTCTTGCAGCCTTTATTCCCTGAGCAGCCCATAATCCCAAAGCCTCCTGTGGGAAGAGGGGCAGCTGAAGGTCAAAAGACAGCGAAGTGAAGCTGCTCAACCTGCAGAGTCCTCTTTGTCCTCCAGCTTTATCACAGCCCATGGCAGTTCTTAGGATAAGGAGGATGGCTTGCACAGGCTCCGAGGGGAGTTTCCTGTCCGAGAGGCAGGAAGAAAGGCATGGACAAGGGGGGTGGCACAGAGCCACTACGCTCAGCTAGGGGCAGAGTTGCTCTCCAAGGATGCATAGGGGACTCTGTGCAGATCTCTCATCAGTATCCAGCCAAGCCACCTACACTTTCACCCTGAGCTCAGCAAACTTTCCCATAGGAGGCAGTGATCACAGCAGTCGTGTGGCAGCACTGAGATGTGGGTGGTCACCTACCCAAGGCCAGGATGAGATCACTGTCCCCTAGGCATGTATCACTGACCTCACCCTTCTCTCTGATTTGTTGGCTGCTGAAGGGTTATTATTTCCACTCCTCTCCTTTTGCAGTGACATTGCAAAACCAGGCAGCAGGAGCCTTTAAAGGGCTCAGTAATGTCAGCAGGATTTTATCTGTGAGGTTTTAGGTTTGGGCAGATTAATCTCCTCATCCTAATATACCTCTTCCCGGTTCTCTGGTCACATTCACCTACTCAGTGTTAAATGAAATAAACAGTAATGCCATAGCAATAATAAACCTAAATTAGATCCAGACAGCCCTCTGTGGCTCAGAACTTGCTCTGCATCTTCAGATTCGCTCTGCTGTGCCCCCACCTCCAGATCAGTGGGTTAAAAAAACTGAATGCAGCCTGGGTTCTGCACAGTGACTTAAATGTCAAGTGGTAAGCGAAGGAAATTCCCTGCAGCCCACTTCCCTCTGAACTCTCCATTCCCTGCCTCCAGCCACGCAGTAACTTCCTGGCTACGACACATTTCCTCACCCCACACCCCCTTGCTGCTACAGGAATTGCTAAATACAAACTCACACGACTACAAATATGAGCAGAGTCAGGCCTGGGGACGGTCGTGGCTGGAGGTTTTAATTTAGGATGGTAACAGGGAGGTTTGTGAGGCACGCTGACTGAAGCACTTTACTGGCAAGAACTGCTTGGCAATTCTCACTGCTTATTTATGTAATATGTTGCAAAAGGGAATTTTGGTCTGTTCTGAGACATGAATAATATTATCTGCCTGGCGCTACACTGCAATTCCTATTAGGGATGGTGCTCTGCAGCTGAACTGAGCCATGTACCATGTGTGGAATTTTAGTTATGTTATTGGGAGAAATGAGCCAAGTTCAGGGCCGGCAGTCATCGGTGCAGATACACCAGAGATAAATATTCCCCAATGAGACGCTGGCCCTGACAGTTGTGCTGGCTGTACGGGGCTGTGTTTCCAGTCCTAAGCATTCTGACAGCTCAGAGCATGGCTGTGAGAGAAGTGTGTCCCAGTCACGCGTGGCTGCCACCAACCTTGCTCACAGGAGGGCCGGGTTGCCTGGCTCAGCGTGCCAGCAGGGCTCGGCTCAGCGTGCCAGCAGGGCTCAGCTCAGCCCACATCCATCATGGGTTCCTGCAGGGCTGGGGCAGCTGTGATGCCGGCTCTGTCTTCTTCCTTGTGAAAAAGCAGAATAACATTGGCTTCATACATTTGCAGAAAGGTGATTTTGTCTGGTTAAGTGGGAACTTGGGAGGGCTTTGAGATCATGTCAGGAAACCTTATGAAAATGTGGTGTGTTACTTGTTGGACAGATCAGCAAAATCCCCTGCAGCAGGACTGGCAGCCCAGTCCCTTTCTGTAGCTGGGCAAAGTCCTTCTTACCTTGCAGCGGGCTGTGGATCCTTGGAAGGAGCCACCAGACACAGCAGAGGCTGATGTTCTTGTCCACACTGTGTTATTTGCTCAGCCACTGTGGACCACAAATCAGCCCATAGCTTAGAGACCTGCATGCTTTTTTGAGTGTGGGATACCAATGTGATCTGTGGGGGCTTGCTGTCTGCATGCAGATTTATTTTTAAGGCAGAAGAGCTTTTAGACAGAAGCAAAGGGAACACATGAAGAGGTTGATGGTATATGATTGATTTCGGTGCCTCCTATTCATAATAATGTTTCATTCCCTCTCTGCAGGATGAGCAGAAATGCATAGAAACAGTGGAACTGGAGAGTTATGACAAGTGCCAGGAACTGCGTGCACTACTAAAAAAGAAAAACCGTTTCATTTTAATCCGCTCCCCGGGTAAGAAGGTAGGATTGCTTTCTCTTCACCCTCAGTTCTGCTAACTTCAAAACGAGTCCCCAGGCAGCAGACAAAAGGCTGTGAAAGTCACTTGTTTGGCAGTTAGGAGAAATTGCCTGTGTTTGTGAATGGCCTAGGATGGGCACTACTGTCCTGTAGACTTTATTCTTGTGTTGGGGATAGGATCTACCTTTTACTCAATTTACAAGAACACTTTCCTGTTAATATTTTCCTGCTTTATCATTTTATTTCTCCCATTAATCCTTGAGCAGTGGTGTGAGACCATACCCTGCTATCCCCCCATGTGCTCTGGGCGAAGAAGTGTCCCTGCCCCAGCTGTGTGTGCTGTAGCTTTGCTGAAGTTCCAGTGTAGTCAATGATCCCAATCCATGCACTGGGACAGTTCCTGTACTTGGACATACTCATATGAGAATCTCCAAGCAACTGCAAAGTTTCTTGCAGCCAAACAGTTCCTAGAAGAAAATTAATTTTGCAGATTTAATGAAACTTTGCAACCTTAGGTGCCTGTGCAGCACCTAGTTGTACCCAGAACCTAATAACCAGGCTGATGTTGCAAAGGAATTCTATATCCACCTGAGCACAACTGTATGCAAGGAAGCACTTTTTCTTATATATAGGCCAATATATGTTCATAATCACTACACATACTTGAGAGATTTTCTTCATTCCTGCTGACAGTGTATCAGCATCTTTCTGGGCTAGGATGTTTCTGTTGTTGCTCTTAAATAACTCAGTTTGACTTACTTTCTAATTTCAATGTGATTTTATTGGCTTAAAAGATCTTATTAAATTTTTCCATGCAGATCCGAGAGGTTGTTAGGGGACAGAAAACATATTAATTTCCATAAGAATATGAACAGCCAAAAATATCAGCTTGCATGCATTTCCTCATCTCCATTTTGTTTGAATAAATGGAGACTGTTTAGTCCTTGCTGTCATTGCTGCTTATTCTTTCACTTCATTCACTTAGTGTTTATTTGTGTAATGGTGCCTGAAGACCCCAGCTGAGTTCAGAGCATCTTTGTGCTAAACTTCATTCACAACAACAAAACAAGGACAGTCCTCCTGCCCCAAAACATTCACTTGGACTGGGATTGGAGTGGAGAGAGAAGGGGAATGTTTGTTTTGCAAGTAGGCCCGGTCTGCGTCAGGGAGAAAAGTGATATTAAGCACAACACACCAAGGTTATGGTAGACTGGAATTTGAGCCCTCTGCTAGAGAGCTCCTGCTCAGCACTGGATACAGAGCAGTGAGTTTCTCCAGTTTGGCTGGAGGTTTAATGTTTGTTTTGTAACTTCGTTAATCACAAATCATGTCAATTTTAGATCAAAAATGCCTAACCTTGGCAGGCTTGGTGCGTTTTCTAGAGGGAAACGGAACCACAACTGCCCCTGCTGAATGCTTCTGGATACCATGTGTGTGCACACCTACTCCCAGGGAGGCAAATAATAGCATGTGTGAGCAGAGATGGAAGCATAGTAGGAATTATTATTATTATTTGCAAGTATAATACTTAGGCAAAGTGTATAATAGCTGTATGTTTCTGCATGAATCAACAAAGAGTGTGGGATCTGTTTCTAAACCTTTTGTTTCTTATTAGGAGAAAGATATGCCCAAATTCTGCAATTGAAAGGGAAACTTCATCCTTTTGGCATCCTGGCAAGTTTACAGCTCCACTGGTTTTCATGCCAATGACCAAATGGAAACCTAGATAGTGGCCACTTTTTATAAGGCTCTTTTGGTAAAAGGGAAGGCTTTTATAAATGAAAAGTCCCCTGTTTGTAGCTCCCCTCCCACCCTCCTTTTGGCTGGGAATCTGCTGAGGGTGTTGACACACAACATACTTCTGCAGATGTTAGAGCAAACTTCAATTAGGAGGCCAACGTACACAACTGTCCTTCTTCTGTTTTGGAATTGCAGCTGTGGCAATAGATATCTGTTCAACATTTTCCTTTTGGGTGAGTTGCTGCCATCTGCAATGTGCACTGCAGCTTAAAGTCACCCTGTGAAGTGCCTTGCCAGGCCTGTCCATGTTTTACTAGTTTTCTTTGTCCCTTATCCTGAGCACAGCGCTGGGGAATGCAGAAAGCAAGCGAGTAAGCCAGGAAAGGCCATTTCTATTCCGGTGTGCAAATAGAAATGTCACTGTAGAAAGCAGGGACACCAGTTTAACTTTAGGAGAATCCTGGTATTTAAACCTTAAACCAAATACTTGATGGGATGTTTCTGAAGAGCAGAGGACACTTGGAAAGTGCAAACAATAGGGCAGAAACTGTTCAGACCCTTCCCAGAGCCTGAAGGAATTGTGAGCTCAGTGTAGCTCTGCTCGCAGTGCATCAACCAGTTAAAACAACTCTGTAGCTACAGTTGCACCCAACTAAGTTGCCTTGCTAAACACTGCTCTTTGATGGCAGTACCCCGGATTTTGCTTGCCCAAGTCACAAGGATAATATTTTTGTTAAGCCACAACAATATGAACGTGTCACGTGCCTCCACCGGACAGCTTCCTTGTGTGGAACTGAAACAAAGCACTGTTCCCCACACTTTGGTTTGAAGAACCAAAGGAAGTTGGAAGTGTGCAGAAGACCCATTCTGCTTAGAAATCTCAAATGCTTCACTCCAGTCACACCAATTAAATGAAAACTGATGAACACAGAGAGCTGAGCAGAGAATTTGTAAGAAGGGGCAGCAGCCTCGGCTTGGAGACCTTAAATGTACTCATGATGCAAACCGCAGCATAAACCATGTCTCATGTAAGCTGCCTAGAGACTCCAGAGATCGACACAAGTCTGGTATTCAGCAGGTCTGAAAGCCTTCAGCTACCAGGATGAAGAATGGGAAGAAAGAGGGTGGCAGTATGGGAAAGAGTCCACCAGCAAGTGCTGCAGCTTCCCACACGTCCTGCCCTAACACTGCCAGGCACAAACTCAGCACTTGTGGAAATTTCCACTACTTTCTTTCTTTTTCCCCTCAGTCAACTTTGGAGGTACCTGTGGCTCCCTTCAGCAGGGGCCCAGATTGGGAGCTGACTGAGATTGCAGTGAAGCACATTTGCTGGTGCTCTGAGGAGTCTGCTCCAGGGGTCTGCATAGGCTGGAAGTGGCAGAGATGCTGCATTAGTCCCAGGGATGAGGCAGCTCTTGGTTCAGCTGCAGAAAAAAACCCAACGAGAATCCCCTAATTGGTAGTCCCCTCGCTTCCACTTTTCCCTCTGTGATCCAACCTGACAAGGACCCAGATTCAGGAGATGACCTCACATCTAGCAGATAGCCTCTGCTGTACCCTGGGTAGTTACTGACCCAGCTGTGCTCTGGCATCTGCTGGAGGTGACCACCCGGTGACAAAAGCCAGCAGAGAGGATCATGTTCCCACACCGCAGCCAGCAGAACACAAGCAGTTCACAGTCCAGCTTAGCCTACCCTTGCTGGCAGCTGAAGCTTTGCACTGAAATGGCTGACAATATGCAGGTTTCTGTCACTCACCTCTTGACAGACTGCTAGTATCAAGCAGAAAAGCTCAGCAAAGAGCTCGTATTGGTTAATGTCTTAAACTGCAGCTTTTTGGTTCTCCAGGCTTGTCAGATAAATCACTTAGGGCTGGCCCTGGATAATGGGATCAGCATAGCCACGAGGCTGTCCCTGCTTGCAGAAGACTGATGTCTGAGAAGACACAGGGCAGTCAGAGAGATGTGCTCACTGTCGTCACGGGCAGTGACCAGAGTGTGAGCCGCTTTTGTTGCATGACATGCAGCCAGTGATTCAGCAGGAACTGACTGGCTGCACTGTGCTCTGAACTCACTTACAGTAAATTGCGTACACTGTATTCATGGCTCACAATGGTCACTATCACATTAGGTTCAGTCATGACAGCTTTTCCTGGCACACAGGCAGTTGTTTATGTCATGAGTCAGTCTCAGCTGGCTTAGCAGGTAGGAGGGCAGATGGGCTGCCCTGCTTCCTGCCCCCTGGTTTTTGGCTTGGTGTCACTGACTCTACCTAAAATTGCTGCTGGAGATCAGGCCCTGCCTAAAGCTATGTGTCCTCTGATATCTGAATACTCAGATGAATAAAAATAAAGACAAAGTAAATTAATTTGTTCCTTGTCTCACACTAGTCTACAGAACAACGGTGGCAAGCAGAACTGAGAACAGCAACTCTGGCTTGTTCCTCTATTTCCTCAGCTTTATAGTGAGCTTCCATCCCACCATGGGCAAACCTCCTCACCCCAGCGCCTGTGATGGAGGACAAGTGAGGGAGGCAGACAAGCAGTGGACTGCAAGGAAACAATGAGGCTCTGTGTGGCAGCATCCCAAGTGTCAGCCTCAGTGCCCCAGCAGCCTGATTCTTCCTTAGTATCTGTGGATATTATGCTAAAAAGGAAAAAAAAAAAAGTGCTTGTAGAAAGGAAACTGGGTGCACTGTCTCTGTGCTGCTGCCTGTGGAGCATCTCCCCATGCTTTCCCCCCCCCCCGCTGTCTACTGGGTCTGTGATTGGTGGCCACAGTGGTTGGTCAGCATTAAATAGAGCATGCCAGAGGGGCATCTCAGCTTCTCGGTAATGACCAGCAATTCCCCAGGGCCCTCACTCTGCTCTGCTGCGCAGTCGCAAGCTGACACCAGCACTTTGTCACAGTCCCAGCTTTCGGAGGTCAGTGGTTTTTATCCTGAGCCGAGAATAAGGCACAGAAAGTGGCATTAGAAGAGGAAGCTTGAAATGAGGCAGGAATCCTTCCCTTGAACACCATTTACAAAGCTTTCTAAACCCTGGTGCAGAATACCAGGTCTTTGCCAGGCAGTGCCATAGCACAGCTGCTCACAAGTAGAACTTTCTCAGACGCTTTTGTAATCACAACGCTTTGGGGTGAAATCGTTTCCAAACAAAAAAGTTTCTAAGCACACACAAAACCAGGCCTGCTTGGGCTAAAACAAAACCTGGCTGTCACCGTGTTTTGGAGCCTTGCCTTCCTTAGATTCCCTGGTTAACGTGATCCTTCTCCATCCCAGACAAAGAACCCTTTTTCCAGAGTGCTATGGTTCAGGCCCTAACCTTTCTCTGGGCTCTTTGGAAGACATTTGGCCCATCACCTTATGTGCAAACTAACTGAACAAATACACTCTCCCAAAAATGCTTCTTAACTCCCTGCTGGCCATGCTGGTTGCAGAGGTCTTGCACTCTGTTACTGTGTGCAGGTATAAAACCATGGCATTGCAGTGAGCAGTAAATGTGGAGAGGAAGGGCAGTAGGTTCTGGCTAAATAGCCAGAGTGAGTTAAGGAGATAAGGCTTTAGCTTTACAGAATTTGTAATGGTGCCGTATGGGTCAGGAGAGCATCTTTACTGGGAGGCCTAGAGCGTAGGCATGTAAGATTTCAGAAGTTGCTGAAACCCCAAACAGTTGCTGCCTCATTGTACCATAAACAAAAGAGGAAGCTGCTAAGAGCACTATCTTTGTCACTCTCATTTCGTATAGTCTGGATGTTTTGACCCTGTTGTGATTTCAGAAGGTGGGGCCTGATTTACAAAAAGGCTGAGACTACAGCTGGTCTTGAAGGCTGTACAAAGCTGTTGGATGACTGTAGGATGTTAAATACCTGGAAAAAATAATTTAACTGACACCCTACTAGTATTTGGTTTAGGTAAGCTTCTGTGTAACTCAACCCCCCATCTGTAAAACATGGATAATTGTTCTGAAAAGTAATTTGCGAAGCCCTCAGATATTGTAGTAATAAGCAGCAAAGAAGAATCAGCAGAATTGGTAATTCTTTCTTCAGGGCAGGGCTGCAGCACAGCACCGTCAGTATTGACCTGTAAAACACACTATGGGATTGCTCAGTAGGAAGCTCCACCCCTGTCATTAGGGATAGACATGAGGAAATTGTGTAGTGGCTGGGTTAAGATTGCCTAGGCAACTTTGGGATTGTCTGATTTTTTTGAGTGCTTGATTTTGCAGCTTTCATGATCTTTAGCACAAGAGAAATTCTCTGTGCCTATACAGCGCAGATTGCAGCTATTTGGATTCAGTGGAGCTGTCTGGATCCAAGCCAGTCTGCCATAGAGTAACCTGTAATATGAAAATGGTATTTTTCTCACCTGAAGTGTATTTTGGGACAAAACTACACAATACCACACAGCAGAAAAATAAACAGCATCTTATTTATTGTTCCTGCTGGGGTCAGAGATTAAAAATGTTGTGCATAGCCCTGGGATGACCCTGGAGGAAGGCAGAGCTGGTTGAATGGGGGATGGCCATATGATCCATTGCTCCCGTCCTCATTTTTGTGCTATGCTTTTTTACCGTCTGCCTCTTCTATGGCCTAATTGTTCAGTATTCTTAGGAAAGCTGTTCAGACCCCAGAAAATGTATGTCTGTAGTGTCTGCTTTTATTTTTTTCATTTGCAAGCAGAAAAAGATATTGTTACTTTTTTCACTTACACCACTTTTAGCTGCATCCTGTCTATGTGCAGCTGAAGCAGGGTTGCTGCAGCCAAGGTCAGAGCCCTGAATTCCTGTATTGGCTCTGTTCTGTGGAGCCACAGGAACAGGGAAGAAGGCAGAACCTATGGCATGTGGGTTTCCTACTTGCAGCCTGTGGGGAAGTTGGAGATAAAGTAGCTGATAGCATCTGAATTGCCACAAAACAACTTGGACTCTCTGATTTGCTGTGCACAGTTTGACCACTCAATGTACAAACAACTTTCTGCTGCTGTAAGAGCTATTCCATAGATTTCACAGAAGTAAGAAACTCTAAACTTACTACTTTAATTGCAAAAATAGAATGACAGCAGCAAACAGCACAGCATAACAAAACTGTTCACAGGAGCTATGAAGGGGAGTACTTGCCAAAGTGCAGAGGAATCTGTACTTTAAACACAGACTGGAACTGGATGTTATATAAAAACTGAAGGGATACACAGAATGCAGAACGCTGCCTCTCTGTTCTTGACAAGTAATGCTTAGGCAAAATTCTCTCTCCACTCTTGCAGGTTCATGATATCAAATTTCAAGCTCCAACTTTGGAAGAAAAGGAATCATGGATAAAAGCCCTGAATGAGGGCATCAATAGAGGCAAAAACAAAATATTTGATGAGGTAAGTGATGCTGTTTTCAAACTCATGTACTTCTGTGTCATTTCTCATTCACTGCTTATTTAGCTAGCAACAGAACTTGTCTGAGATCCCAGGTTCCCTGTCCTTCCTGAATGCCAGGCACTGCCAAAGGAAAGAAAGCCCATTCACAGCTGGAAGCAAGGCAGGCCAAGCTGCATCCTCACAGGCTAGGAGTTTTTAGTCCCTCCAGTTCCCAGATCAAGAGGCTAGATCATGTAGAGAGGTGTTTGCATCCTTTCTAGTAGGGTTAGAGGTAGGCACAGTAGGATGAGTAGATGGTACAGAGGCATCATCAGTGCTGCAAGATCTAACATCTCACTGAGAGACCCATGGGACACCAGAGCTCACCACAGTCAATGGGAGATGGTCTGATGGCATCACTGGGTTTTGGCAATGGTGTTCTCCCATCCATCCCAGAGGATGCAACTGGCTGCAACTGGAAGGACTTGTCTTCCCCACACTGTCATGATGCCCAGCAACAAGCAGCCTGGAAATTGAGGTATTTGGTTAGGACAGTCTTCAAGACTGGAAAAATCTGCAGTGACTCAGTCCACCAGCTATTCTTGCTGCAGGCTGGAGAGAAGTCCAGTGGAAAGTTACTCCAAGGTTTCTCAACCAATGCATTCTCCCCGCCTTCCTCTCCACTGTCCAGCACCCCCCGGTTCCCCACTCATTCTGGTGTGCAAAGGCAGGGATGAAAACTGCACATCCTCAAGCCTGACTAACTTTTCCCTGCTTCTGGTTACCTTGTAATCAGCTCCTAACTAAAGTGAAGGAGCAGTATGTATTCTTTAGTTGTTTTTGTAGCTAAAAGGAAGTGCACAAAACCACCACTACGGGAATGACATGAAGAATTAGGCAGACTAGGAGACTAAGAAATCAGCAAGATCTGTTTAGCGAAGGAAACCAAAGCTGTGAGTAAAAGTTTTGAGAAAAGAGCTGAGTTCTTTTGGTGGTGCTCAAGAATGCAAACTCTGAGATCTTGGGCTTCGCTTTTATTCAGGACAAGGCAAAAGCTGGAGGAGAGGCTGGAACATGCTCCTCTTTCACCTAGGCAAATCACATCCCACATCAGGTTTTTGATGGTACCTGGAGAGCTTGGACCAAGCAGGGAGCAGCATGTGTAATTACAGGGATCAGCTGTGCGCAGCCTGAGAAGCCATTACAAACCAGAGCAGCAAAGAGCCGAGCAGCCAGGTCTGCTCTCATGTTACAGCGGGTAGGAGATGCGATGTCCTCTAACACAATGCTGCTCAGCCCTTGCTGGAGCCACTGACACAGGCTGAGGGCTGCTTGTAGCAGCAAGGCAGTGGGCAGCAAAGCCCACAGCCCCCTCCCCAGCATGGTGTGGTGAGGTCTGGGGTCACCTCCCTTCCCTTTCACCTGGAGACAATTCTCCTGATGAGGATTGAGGTTCTCAGACAGAGCCAGACTTTAATTCTTGTTCATTCTGCTAAAGATCAGACTCCAGATTTAAAACGTTTCTGCACAGGCTAGGCACAAACTAATGGGTCAGGCCTTCTACTGGCTTGGATTAGCTGTTCTTCAGCCTATTAGACTGCCCAGAGAAGTTGAGGAGTCTTCCTCCTCGGAAGTCTCCTTGCAGATCTTCAGAAGACCCTCTGGGTGGCCCTGCTTGATGGGCAGAGTTTAGAGCAGGTGACCTCCAGAGGTCCGTTCCAACCGTTCTGTGATTCCTCACTGCTCACATGTGGGAGGCAGTGGATTTCTCCTCTGATTCCAGGAAATAAATTTGTTAATTCAGCTACTGTTGCAATTAATCCAGGTCACTGCTCACACCTCCTATTTAGCTTCCTGCAGTCATTAGAGCTGTACAAGGGAAGGTCTATTACAAAGAACTGCTGATACAGTTCACCATCAGGTCACAGTTATTAATGGGCTTTTACCTCTAAGATGGCAACAGCAGTTTTGGAGTTAGTTCAGGCTGCAGTGGGGATAACAAAGCCCTCCTGTGTCCTTCTCTACCTACCTACCTCTACCTACCTACCCTTTTGGTAGAGGGGAGGCTAGTGATTGCAGATCTCTGGGGGCTGGGTGCTTTGATGTAGAGTGCCTTTTAGATAAACACCCACTTTTAGAGAAACATGCACTAAAGATACCTTAAATGTCCATCACACATGCTGTATCCCTTCCTGCGTGACAGTGAGAATTTTATAGATGGATTGTGAGAAATTAATGACCTTCTTCCTTTTTTTGTTTCCCTTCCTTTTAAAGGTGAAAGTAGATGAGAGCCTTTCCTTGGACCATGTAACTCGGGACAGAGTGAAAGTGGCCCATGGTCGCAGGCCGCCCACAAGAAGCCACCTCAAGGAGGTAAGTACGTCCTATGGGGACAGATCCACCTCCCCAGCTGGGACCAGCTGTACCCAAGCACACTGCTTCCTTCCAGCTATAGGCAAACCCTCAGGAAAACCCAGGTGCAGACAGCCCAGAGAAAGCTCATGAGGGAAATGGCTTCCCCTGGGAAACACAGCACCCACACCTCTTTAACTAATCTCCAAGTTAACCCATAGATCTGTAGCTGCTGCGACGTGTTACAATATATTTAGCTTTCCATAACTCATGAGCTGCTTCGCTGTCTGGTAAGAGCCTTTATGGTTTCATTTTAATCAGAAGAGACCGAAGCTGCTATATTTATATGCAAAGAAGTGATGATTTTGTAGCCACAAGTGGTGTAAAGATACAAGAACTGCACAGTCTGTGGGGAGAAGCTTTATTTCTTATTAAACTAACTGGAACAAACAGACAAGCTTTCAGGTTTACAAACCCTTCCTCAGCTCTGAAACAGAATACATTATTCTCCCAGGCAGTTTTATAGACTAGCCTGTCTACCCTTAACTGATTTTCTGGATCTGTCACTTAAAAAAAAAAGGGAAAGAAATAACACTGCAAAATAAACCTGCAGCTCATTTCTGTGGGAGAGGTTCTTATGAATGCTTGATTCCTGTGATTTATGAAAAAGCTTCCACAGACAGATTGATATTTTAGCAGAACATTAATCTAAACCAACGAAGGTTTCTAAATCAAACCTTCTTTCTTCAGACTTCCCAGACTCCGACTTATATGTCTGCACAGCACTCAGATGGCCCTAGTGCAGGAAATGAGATGCCCCAAGATTTTTCACTTTGCATAGAAATGGAGGTAGAGTGTGTCTTCTAGAAGTGTGCAAAGGAATGAATCACAGGTTCCTATCCATCCCTTCAGAAAACAACAGAGCAAAACAAGACAGAAGTTGCATAAGCAATGAAGTGTGGATTCTCTGATGCATAGAATGGATTCAGTAAAGCAGGATGTCCTTCCCTAGGCACTGATAAGCCCTCTCAGCCCCACTCAGCTCCCTATTTTCGTGAGATACCTCAGACATAAATATCTGTAAGTGCTTTCACTTTCAGCCAGATTCAAGAAAAACTGCCTTCCAAATTCAAAAGCAGTAACAAGGAGAGAGAATGGAGCCTGCAAAAAGATGAGTGTGAGAGTTGCTGGCTTGCAGCACTGTGAAAGAAATGAGATGAATGAATATTTTCAGTGCCAAAGCAGGCCAGGTAAGGACAGGTCAGGACGGAACAGCCAGGATGCAGCATGCCTGCCTCTCTCTCTGTTAAGGGCTGGAAAGGCAGAGAAACTTTACCTAAACTCTGCACTGCTGGACTCTGGCTCTAGTTGCACTTTTGTGCAGCATTGGGTTCCCTCACACAGGAACTGTCACTGCATCTCTCCATCCAGTGCACTAAGCTCACATCCTGCAGTGTGTTTACCACATCCACCCTTTTTAGTATATCCCCCTGCTAGAGAAGTTTGCAGGCAGCCTGTGGTTTGCAGGAGGTGTAACCAGCTAGTTTTAGCCCCAGCGTGGCAGCAATGACATCAGCAATGAGAAGGCAATGGTGTTACAATAGAACCTCTGGCCAAGTGATCTCAGTGTATGCCAACAACTTGTTTTGTATGGTCACATGGAAGTGTGACAGTCCCAGAAGCAGAAAGCAGCAGTACTTTGGGTAAGCACACAGTAAATGAGGAGGGTAGAGGGATCCAGCTACTACAGGATAAAGAGCTCAAATCAGACAGAGCTGACTGCCTTGCATTGACAGGAAAAGAGAGAAATAGGAGTGTGGAGCGAGCTTTGAGATGCTCTGCTCAGAGAAAGTATTAAAATAAATTCTATGCTTTGGTCCTAATTTTTGACTGCTTGTGGCTCTTGGGTTTGTTATTCTTGTGCAAGCTGCTGCACCATCAGGCAGGAAATAATTCAGCAGCAAAACCACCCATAGCCTTCACAGAGCATGTTGGGCTGTAGAAAAAGTGGACTAGGCAGAGGGATAGGAGATCTTCATTTGATGCATTCAACATTTGCTGTAGGGTACTTGACTTGACCCTACTTTATTCTTTGTCAGGCAAAATATTTTGGTTTATCACAGCTTATTAAATTTGGGTATTGCAGATTTCTTTGAGTTTCACTTACTAGATAAATGCTGCTGCTGTGAGAGATTATTACAGGGTGATGCGGCATAGAAGCAGCACCAGCTCTATGGATTGCTCTTGTGCTGCAGAAGCAGCTGCTCTTAAGAGCGCTGTTTTTGTTATCAGTCAGATTCTCCTGGCAGTTTCGACAGATGTAAGTATAAATAGGGGGTGGATATGTGAAACAGTAATCCCTCACCTTCCTCTTACAGCTGAAGTTTTATGCTGCAAGTGTTTGTGCCACTGTATCCATAGCAATTCCTTGAAGTTAAAGAATTGAGCAGGGGATCGGTGGAATAGAATTTGATAAAGTTCTCTCATGTTTCAGGCTGCCAAGTCTACATCAGATGGTATACTGCGACTAGATCTGGATATGGTAGACAATGGACCACCAAACTTTGACTCCACTGTCAGCGAAAATGACAATCTGCCACCTCAGAAAGAAACTCCAAAGCCACCCATGCCACCTACAAAACCTTCTGGCACAAAAGAAAACCATGATGCAGAGAGCAGTGTTTCTGATCAGGAACATAAAATGTCCCCTCCATTGCCTCCCGATAAGAAGCTTAAGGAAGGCTTAGCATCAAAGGACAATGCAAATGCTAGCGAAGAGGACTGTGTAAGCAGAGAGGAGAATGTGAAAGAATCCAGTGCAGCAGGTGAGGAGAACAGAGATCAGCTTGTTGAAATCAGCAACAAGGGCACAGCAAAAGCTCCAATTCCTCTTCCTAAGAGCGTGACAGACAAGCTAAAAGTTGCTTGGGACCAACCGGTCCTTGAGCCTAAAAATGGAAAAGACTTGGAATTATCGGGAGATAGTAGCAAAGGCAGCCTTGCTGCAATTGCTACCTCAGATGTTGCAAAACCTCCTGTTCCTCCTCCTAAGGTTCTATCAGAAAAAATGATAGCCACTATGAACTCCGGCCACAGTGACCTGGAAGCTGGGGGCTTGGAAGAACTGAGATCTGGCAGTTCCAAGTCCCCGGTGAATGGCACTGAAGCTGGTGAAGCAGCAGAGTCAGCATCCCAAACAGCTGAAACTGAAGAAGGAAATGGGAGAACCTCAACTGAGAGGGAACAGCAAACTTCAGCAGAACAGAGAGAGAGTTCCTTAGCTACAGAATCAGGCCATGAGAGCGTAAAAGGAACTAGTGAGAAGAAAATATCTGTAGAAACCCCTTCAGCTCTGAAACTTCGCAGTTCTTCTCTGGGAGACTTGTTGTCTGATTCCAAAAGTAAACAGAGAGCACTTCCACGCCAGGGTCTCGCTGAGGATTCCCATTACTGCTTAGCTGAAATGGAGGAGAAAGTTGCTAATGAACGGGAGAAGGCAGAAAAACTTCTGCAGAAGGTTTTACGGGAAGGGTTGGAGCAGGCCCAGGAGGGCAATGGACCCCCAGTGGTGGCAGAGACATTACTCAATGAGGCTGTAGAACAACTTCGACAAGCTACACAAGTCTTGCAAGAAATTAAAAGTCTTGGAGAACTGAAAAAAGAAGCAGCACAGAAACAGAAAGAAAAGCAAAAGGATCTAGTGACTCTTTATAGGAGAAGTGCTCCCTGATGCACTCTACAAAGAGACTTTCAGAATTCAAAGCTAAACTTTTGCCATTAATGATTTGTACTATTGCTAGGCCAGTGTTCAAAAGGCGGTGTTTTGCTGTGCATGCACCATGTTTATGGAACAGAATTGAGCTTTCAGTTATAGCCTCTCTCTCTTTCTTCACGCTGTACATACATACTAGTCCAGCTCTGATCCCTTTAGCACAGCAGAAGGTTACAAGACATTGAACAGTTTGAAAACATGAACACTCCTTATGGACTTGATCCAAAGTCCTTTCCAGTGAATGGATCAGGCCTTAACAATTTCTGATAGTCAAACCAAGTTCAATTTTTGAAAGAAGCAGAATTGTTATTCTAGCAAAAGCCCCTGTCTATCTGAATTTACAAGCAGATACCAGATTATACTGACATGCATCTGGTCTTCCCATTTAATTCATTTAAGGATAAATGTAGTCAGAGAAAACTTTACTTTGTTTATACATTTTCTGGCAAGGTTTCCTGGAGCACCTGGCCCAGTGACATTTGGAATGTAAGGACAAATGGCTTCAGCTTCTCTGAAGACACTCATAAAACTACATTCTCAATTAAAAAGTGACCTCACACAGAGAAAAACAAAGCTGGCCAGCTTCTGACTACAAGAAGTGTGCTCAAATCTAGCACATCTGCATGAAGTCAGTCTTCTGAGTCCAGCTAGGCAGAGCTATAGGTGTACTAAACGCTGTGTAAATGAATGCAAGTCTCAATGCATCACTGCCAGGCAAGTGTTATTTGTTCCTGTTCCATTAATATAGAAACTGAGGCAATGATGCAAAGCAGATTACCCTTGGCCTTTGAAGAAGTGTGTTGTAGCATCACAACACATTTCTTTGTAAGGACCATGCTCATCCGATAACTCTGAATGCCATCAGTGTTGGGAACAATTAGCCAGATGTTGGAGAGTTTGTGTCTAGGAAATGCCTGTCCATAAGAAGCTCGTTTTCTAAGGACATGTGTTCCCTTAGCTTTTGGCTCTGTGCTGTGGGATGTTAACTGACAGGAACATGCACATCAGGCAGCCCGTCTGAATGGGATCCCCCTTCCTATTCAACATGTTTCTACCTGCTGTGTTCTGGCCAGCCTGAGAGCCATGGTTTGGCACAAACATCTGTAATTGGAGTACGGAGGGAAAGGAATTTTGTGTGCACAACTTTGGGCTGGTCCCTGTGGCGTAAGTATATTAAAATAAAAATACACTGCAGCAGAAGGGTCTGAAGAAGGCAGTGCAAGAAGGCTCTGGCGCAACTCCCACAGCTTCCCCACCTGCCGAAAGCAGCCCCAGTTCCCATGGTCTCTAGTGATTAACGTTGTGATAAAATCATGTCTGCGCTGCTGCTGCATAGCACTGTACCTGAGCTGGGTCCTCTCACCTATTCTCTATGGTATTTGCTCTCAGGGGAATCACATGACTCCAAGAAGGGCTTCTCCTTTGCTTAAGGCATGCTGTGGAAGCACAGAAAACGACAATCTTCCCTGACTGGTTTTAGGGAGTGACATGCTACCTTAGCTCTTTCCTCTCATTTGTCAGCACTGCACTCTGCTCTCCCATTTCCATTTCTTCCATTTTCTTTGTATAATTTCCCAGGTTCCACGAGGCTGCAGTGGGCTGCAAACTCCTCCCTTTGCAGCAGCCCAGTAAAGCTTTGCATCTCTTCTTAGCCTCACCAATAAGCTCATGTCTCTGAGCACAGAAATATCATCTTTGGGCTTCCAAATGTCTGATTTTTCACCACCCAGAGCATCTTTTAATTAAAGCAGCCATGGTCATCTGTCCCCCTCTCTTGAGCTGTAGACATCGCATGGGAAAATCACTTGTCATTCTCTCACATGGGAGGTTCTACGTGGCCAAATACTCAGGACTCAGGTGCCACAAAAGCTTTGCTGTGAGACAAAGAGATTCCTGTGTCCTAAGCCCACTGCCAGGCATGCAGCCCAGAGCAAACTCTGGGTCTGTGTAATTTGCTGCTGTAGACTGAATGTGAACTGTGGGTTTCGCTTTCAAATATTCTTAGGACAAGGGCTAATCATACAGAAAATATTCAGTGCCTATCTGCTATCTAAATGTATTTTTCTGCATGTGCACTTTTGTTTACCGAACACTGTGTGGTATGAATGTGAGCTGTCAGAACCCGGTGCGCACTGGAAGTTGAGGGACATCAGCTTCAGAGAGCAGGCAGGCATTTAAAGGATGCAGGTTTGTAACAAGTGATAAACTAGATGCGGAAAAGAAGTTCACACTACCAGGAAGACACACAAACCACGGCACTCTCTTGGTACAGGCTCAAATCCCAAAGTGGAATTCACTCCTAAACTCCAGGATGGGCAAATCAAAGCCTGGAACTAAAAGCCCGTGAGAATGGAAATAGCTTATGGAACAGCTACACCCCCCAAGATATATACAACTGCTTTTGCTCTCACAGGTGTTTCTTGTGGCAGTGTGTTCTGTGGATACCCATCTGGCAAAGTACTGATGAAGATACTGAGACATCCTTAACTGTTACAGCCAAACCTACAGGATGTGCTTATATTTACTGTATATTTTTATATAATACTGAATATTCTAATGAATAAATGTCTGACATTTTACTGAGTACTTGTCACTAGAAATCTTAACAGAACAAACCTCTATTTGTAAGGAAATGAGAATGTTAAATCATTTCACAGGCTACAGCTAATTACTGTTTTTACTGTACTAACAGAACTTACTAGATGGAATCTCCATAGCACCCAGTAACTCTACTGCTGAAAACATTATGTTACAGACTTCTTGTTTTTAACTACTTTTGCTTTGCTCATAGATATTTGCTAAAATACCTAGCTTGTCCATAAGCCTGATTCACACAGGCTTTACAAGAAACAATATCATGTTGCTTCTGCAGTTTTCCCACTTGTTCTCCTCATTCTAGTTCTAAGCTGGGCTTTCCCTAAAGCAGGAGGGTGAGTTACCCTGTAGCTGCCTTCTAGAGTGCTCCTTGCTCCTCTGCAAATGGCAGTGCTGGTCACAGTCAGAGACTGGATCCTGCTCCATTCAGCCTTTGCTCTGAACTCCTGCATCAACTCCTTTTGTCAGTGTACATCATGCACTTTTTTTCCCTCCCCTTAGACTTACACTTCTAATTTCTGACTACGCTAAGATTTCTTTCTAGTGCCTAAAAGCTCTGTGGGCATGAAGTGCTGGGGTGCAATTCTGTGTTTCAGGCTGTGCCACGAGGTTACATTTATGACAGGAAGGAAGTGAGCTTGCAAGCAAGCAAATGTGGATGGCTATCTCAAAAGCAGCCGCTGCATCCAGAAGAAAGGCAGCACTTTGTCTCCTCCTTGCAAAGAGCTTTGAGATTTGGCAATAAACCCCCTTTTAAATATCTGCTGTTTAAGAGCCATTTGTCCTAAGCAGGAGCAAGGAAGAGTCACAGGGTTTGATGCAAAGGAGGGTGTGTTGCACAGGCTATAGTCAGGCTGGGGCCAGATTGCTGCCATGCTAACCACAAGCTGGGAGGAAGGAGAAGCACCAGGGCTGCTGCACCCAATCAATTTCAGTCTCCAGCAAATGTTACACTTGCTCAGAAGTCATCCTCTTGGTGGCAAGCAGCACTGAAGCCTCATTCCTCTTCAAGATTCCAGGAAGACGGGAAGTTGTATTGTAGTGAGTGTTTCTCTTCTGTGAAACTGGGTAGAAACTGGCCAGTGGGTTCAGAAGTTAGAAGGAAGCAGAGAAAAGAGTTAAAGAGTGCTTGCCATTCTATTGCACAGTGTTCTTGGTAAGCTCTGTAAGCCATTGCTGGGAAGGGAGTAGCTCCTTAAAGGAATTTCCAAGACCCTGATTAGTTTATACAGATGTGCTACAGAAAAAGGCAATGTTTTTTTAAGAAAACAGACAATGCATCACATTTAGGTCTTAAACTGTTGTTGGTAAGGAAGGGAAGTGCCTCACAATATGTAAAGTCTATGAAGCATGATTTAAAAAGCCATACAAATGAAAACATACATTGTATAAGCGTATGAAACATCCGCATGGCTGCTTTTCATTCAAGAGAGAGTCATATCTACTGATTAAAGCAGATTGTGTTATTATGTAATCTGAAATAGCGAATGGGGGTCCCATGTTTCACCCAGTGATCCTGCAGAACTTAATAATTTGCATCTAAGAGCAGAAAGAACTCTTCCAGTCCCAGAATGCCAAAGGATTTACTACAGCATTGGCTAGTCTACTGCAATGACTTACTATTCTTGCTATTAAAAAATGCGTTTTATCTTTAAGATGAATCATCAACAGTAAAGCTTTCCAAGATTTCGCCTTCCAGTTTAAGAGTTAGAAAGTTTGCCGGCACGGAGCATACCCACTGTCTTCAAAGAATGGAGATCCCTGTTTTGTTATGCTATGTGGACTCACGTATTTCAGAAAGTCAGTGCTTAATTTGTTCCAGGAAATTTTTGCTCCTCTAGTGCCTTACCTCCTGGCTCTACAACCCATAATATCCCTGTGAAAACTGCTGACGTGATGTTACAAAGCATTAACAATTTCATTCTCAGCAGCAATCCGCTCTCTGAGGGCAATGTGAGGGAATTCAAGTAATGTGTTTTCCATCTCTTCCTCTTCTCAGTGTCAGTGACCCAGTCTGACAAATATCCCTCACAGAGTAGAGGGCAGCTGGCACCTCCTGCTGCTCAGTCTTGGTCCCCTCTCCCTGAGCTACCCATGAGGGCCAGTTCATAGTTTGCAAAACTGAGGCTAAGGAAACAGTGAAGCAATCCTAAATTTGTGCATCTTTACTAGAGATCATCTACAAAGCACTGGTGCTCAATCCTGTAGGTGAAAAGACAATTTCTGTGGAATATTACAGAATCTCATTTGTAGTAGGTTATTATGGGATAGTTGTATATTGCTTACCATATTCATTGTGTAAAGAAAAATCAAGTTGGCTTAATTTGCAGCAATGAGTACTGAACACTTTAGAAAAGTCTTCCAGGCTCAGAGGGGAGGTATTCTGGAATGGGACCTGCAGGAGGACATCCATCACTGGGATCTCTTAAAAGCAGATATGCAAGAAGGGTGGTCCTTTCCTCTTCTTCCTGGAAAGGCAGATTAAACCTTGGCCTGAGGTCCTTTACAGACATATGGTGTCTGCAGAAGGCAGAAGCCAAAGCAGCCAGACTCGGTGGCTAATCAACCCCAGAGGCCATTCACTTCTTTAACCTTGTTTGCTCTCTCACTAGGGATTGTGAGTGACACTTGGAGCTGCAGGATGACAAACAACACAGTGCTTGAGCAATCCCCTGCTGGCCCTGCTCACACCTCCCTCAGCCTGCCCTTCTCTCTCCAGCTTTCTCCTCTTCTGCTCCAGGCTTCAGACCTAATCCCTTAGTTTCTAATCTCATGCCCCCCTTCTCTGCCAGAACAACTCTTTCTTTGAAAGGTTGGTGCTGTGGTGATAGAAGCTCTCCTTAAGTTGCACTGCTGCCTAGAAAACCTCTTTACTCCTCACCTCTGTTGGATCCATGTGACACTTTCCACATCCCCATAGAAGATAAGTTTATGCTTTGTAATATGGGCATTTTTCAAAGTTAGGAAACGACTCAAAATAAGTAATGAAATTAAAATGCTGGGAATCAAAGAACTAGCTGGGTTTTTTATTTTTTATTACTTATTCATTTATTGTAAACTAACACCATTATTAGCAGCTCTTCTAAAGCATCTTCCACTATGAGGACTTTATGGTGTTTTCTGGTGAGACAGTGGAGTTTTCTCAACCAGCAGAATGAGGGGAAAGGCACACAGTTCTGAAGGGCTGGACTCCAAACCCATTTTCCTGCAGCAAATTCTGTTCTTTTATAATTGGTGCAGTAGTGACATTTTGCAGCAAAATTTAGACGACCTGAACAGTGTGACCAGCCAGTGTACTCTTAGAAAGAACAACAAAGCCAACAAAAGCCAATGCTGAGAATTTGTCTTTTGATGATTTTTTGATGAACACTTTGAAGGAACAGGAATGGGACACTAAATCCTGCTTCTTTGCTTAAAGAGCTATTATTCCTAGTCCATACACTGATATGACGTAACTGTGTAAGTACTACAGATAGCTATTAAATCTACCATACTGTTCACTTGATTGAGGAATAAGAACCTGAATTATTTTTGGAGATATTCTGGTAGAAAAGAGAAAGCCATTAGAGAACATAAGTAGAGTTCTCAAGAAGGGGTCAAAAGCAGGAAGGCAGCAGGCTGTGGGAGGGCATACCAAGTAATAGCTCCTGTTCATGGGCAAGGATGTGGCAGACATGCAAAACAAACAGATCCAGACCTTCCTTCCCTTTAAAACGACACATCAAGGCCATACTCAGAAATGAGGATATTTGGAAACTGGTTACTGGCTTCCCCTTATCCCCTCCTGAAGTATCTACTTTCCTCTTGATCTCTAAATGGTTTACAGATGCTTGGTAAAATGTTTAACAATATTAATATTTTCCCCTTTAACTCAAAGAAACTCAAGTCGTTTGGGAGGAAAATTGTTACTCCTTCTCAAAGAAACCTATCTCGCACAGAAAGAAATGCTTCTTAAAGGAGAAATGCCAATCAGTTTTAAGTGGAAGTTGTCACTGTGCAGGAATATCTGTCACTGAAATTGATAAAACACAAGAGGATCTCTGAAAGTCCAGCAGACGTGCAAGCCAGTATGTATGACTCAGGGTCTCGGGTGATGAACTGTACAAACAAAACAGCAAGTTCCTCTGCTATTTCATTCGCAACAAGAATTTCAGTTTTGAAATACTGGCAAAGTGCTCTGCATTTGTTTAGACCACATCACCATAACAGCACGATGCTGCTCAGCATATTGCTCGTATTTGCAAGAAACAGTGGTGAAGGGAAAATGAAGCTCAAAGGAAAAACATGGCTAGATGTCAGAAGGGAGATCACAGTAGATACAGATCTGAACCTATGTTTTCCAGCATCAGTCCCATGCATGTGATCGGTCTTCTTGTCTGAGCCACCAGACCTATGCTCAGCTATCTCTGAACCAATGCTGAATTTTCAGCAGTAGAGGTTGAATTTTCTTGAGCCAGGCAAATGAATTCCATTTGTTTTCAACTGCCAAGAACTAATGAACTTCTGAAAGGTTGTCAGTTCAAACAACAGTCATGTATTTGAATGACAGCACTGCCCTCAGCTTAGCCACACTCCTGCTTCTCTGTCCGAGTTCAAAACCACCCACCTCCAACTGTGAAATCAGGGCCCCGCTGGATTTGCTTACGAGAAATTTCCTGGCAAAACATTTTCAGGGTAAAACAGGGACCCAAACCTGTTAACAGAGAAATGTGTATTTAAAAAAGTGTCCCAGATTTAAAAATGTACCAAAAAAAAAAAAAAAAAAAAAAAAAAAAAAAAAAAAAAAAAAAAAAAAAAGAGAGAGAGAGAGAAAAAAAGGCAAGGCAAGGCAAGGCAAAAGCTTTGCAAAGTTGTGTTTCTAAAGTGGACAGTTTTGGAAACAGTTTCAACCCAGAATCACAGAATAGCCCACGCTGGAAGGGACCCACGGGGACCATCCAGTCCAACGCCCTGCTTAATTTACTTTTTTACTTTTCCCTGAGAATTTTCAAATGTTTGAAACAGATAATTTGACGGATCTCCTGTAACTACTTCATGTCTTCTTATGGAGGTATATAAGTTTTCAAAAAGTTTTATTTTTTGCCTTAATCAAAATGGGGAAAGAGAATTCAAACACCTGGGAAAACTCAGAAGATGGCAAAGCTCTTCCAGTCTTGCTCTGGCCAGACAGAACAGGATTCCTTTGCATTTCAGTCCTCAAAATGGGACACAGGGACCCAGCCTGACTCCTCTGTAACCATGTCCTCCAAGGACCATCACTTCATTCTCAGACAGTCCTCTCACACTATGGACTGCGGTCCATTAGCTTTGGCTCAAGAAAACCTTAGCTGTGTAGGTATGGGATTGGTTTTAAAAGCGTGTCTGCTACTGCTCTGGGAGTGTATCTCACACAATCACAGTACATTTATAGATGTCAAAAGAAGCAGTCCCTAGAACTTCCTGAGAAGTCTGGTCTCATTCCTGGGACGTTTGCATTCAGGAGTGTCATGTTTTTCTGGCAAACAGCTCATTTGGAATTAAACTATTTTCAGTGCTGAACACAAAGATGTAAATTCGGAGGCCTGCAGCCAAAGCCACCATCCCTATAGAACAGACAGAGCACAGACTGTTCTCTACAGCACTGCATGTTCCCACTATGTTTTTTGCAACAGAGTGGAGGGCAAGCTCTGCAGCAGCCCCGTCCCGGTTAGACATCTCCCCTGTGGACTATGAGACATGGCAGTAGAATAGAAGGAATTTTTAGGCCTTCAAATCAGGACCCTTGGAGGACCCCTCCCATTCACCACTGTGAATAAGAGCAAATTAGAATGCAGCCACTGCCTACCCCAGTTTCCTGGCATTTAGCAGACACTTGTGGTGGCTAATTATCACCAGTCTTGTACTACCCAGGGCTCCCTAATCTTCTGACAAACTTCTTAATGGAAGAATACTGTATCTGGGTAGGACTCCACTACCAACACAGTTAAGGCATCTGGGTTTGAAGATGCAGTATCCATAGACTGTTTCTGCACTGATGAGAGAACCAGACCTTCAGTTTTTCCCCACAGTTTCCAGATTCAGCAATCACGAGCAAACAACAGAAGCCAGCAGAGTTTAATTGTATTTTTTTCCAAAACAGTGAGGTGCTCAGCTGCAGAGCACCGTGGATGTAACTCAGCCACATTACGAGATGTCTCTAGCAAGAAGGCACTGGAGCAGGAGGTAATTGAGAGCTGGCTCCCGGAGGGAATTTTCCCTTAAAAGGACAACTACATTGTCATGATGAAACCAGCTTGCTTCCACTGCCTGCAGAGCTTTTTGCAAACACGCCTGCCAGAGCTGGGGGCGGTGGCAATTATTCCAGCAGGCAGCTGGAGCAGCAGGGAAGTGGCTACTGCTCCAAATATTATGGGATCTCTGGCCTGGCTCAGCCATCCTATCCCATGAAGGGCAACCCCAAAGGGTCACTTCAGTGCTACGTAATAAGAGGCCAGCTCCTACCATCTGCTGAGGGAAAAGGGATACTTCAGCTAGGATTGCAACCAAAGCAACCAGCCTCACAAGAAGTGCTTGCACTCAAAATCAGTAATATTTTCAGAGAGGGGCAGGCAGGATGCCAGCTGAAAGCATACCAGAGCTACGCTGGAATTTTTCCGATGAAATATTATTTTCCCCCACCTGAAAATAACAGAAACCCCAGCTTTAAATCTGAAAGTCCATGGAACAATTCTGATCAAAGCTCTTTGGATGGGATCATGGCAAATTAGGAGAGCAGAACTCTGGTGTGGCCCCTCACACAGCAGCAGGCTGCTGATACAGGAAAGCCAGGTCTGGGACCAAGAAGCCCCCTCAGTGACAGGTCTAGATCAGTGCCTCAAACCTCAGTGTCCTACAAAGGCAATAAATTGCCATAACTCCAACACAGCCACTGCTCCAGGCCTGAGCTCCCTCCTTGCCCTCTGCAAAGCCCACCCACCTGGATTCTGCTCTGCGTTCTCCTGTGCAGTGCAGGAAGGGCTGTGCTGTGGTTTTTAGATGGAATGAGGCTGGAATGGGAAAGACTGGTTTAGGCTGAGCTATAGAAGCAGTCATGGGTTCCTACCTCACAACTAAAGCCTCCCTGTGTAGATCTTGGGTGAGATTTTCAAATGTGATTAATGCTCATGCAGTCCCTCTAACATGGAATAACCCACCCTTTATGCAATGAAAGAATGGACAAGGGATCAGAGTTTCCCTGAGTTCTGATCAGCAGACAAAATGCATGCAAGTGAGCAACAAGCAAGTCACACGTGTGCAAACGTACTGTCGTATCACAGGAGGGAGTCAAGGGATGGGACAGAAGCCCAAAGCGGTGACAAGACACATGTGGTTCCAGGCAAACCACTGCCACTGGAAATGCTGAGCACCTTACAAGGCAGACCACCAGCAGCTCACCACAGGCCACAGAAGTCAGTTCAGGGGCTGCAGTAATTCTTCAGCCATTCTGAGATCTGTCTGGTGTTTACTCCACTTGGCAACAGCTCACTGCTACTGCTGTCAAATGTCAGCTTGAAATAGTTCCATTTCAGGAACTCTGTGAGCAGCCATGGAGGACGAGCACTCTTCTTCTTAGCTTTGGGGTAGAAAACTTCACTTCTTAATTAGTCCTTCTCTGCAAAGAGAAGTTTCAACAGAATAAATGTACTGGTGCTGATAAACAGAAACTCGTCCAGAGATACACAGCAGAAAGCTGGAGAATTACAGGTGTCTGCAGGCACAGACCCGTTGCCATTTGGCTTTCCCTTTCTATGAGTAATACCATGAAGATTAAACAAGCTCTACAGCTGAGTCACAGCAAGTGAATGTAAAGTTCATCTCCAGACTGGAAGGACCTGGGCAGGTGGACGAAGAGCCCTGTATATTCTTATGTCCTCGATAAACACAGCGTGGCGAGTCCACAGAACAGTTCAATTACTGCTCCAAGGTCTGAGATGTGCAAGCCTGTCCCAAAGGAAGACTCGGTGGTGGAAACATATGATAAACATATGACAACATCTCCCTTCTGTTTCCTGTACTCTGTACAGATTACTGCTCTCCACAGATAACTCTGTCCCTTCTCTAAGAGAAAGCTGGGGTTTGGGCATTTTTAAAGGTCTGCTGAGATCAGCTACAATGTGAGCCAGCTCATTCTGTATCTGTTCTCATATCACGTGCACCCACTAGACACTCAAGCAATGTGATCTCACATCAGGGTTATTTGTTCTCTCAGTCCTCCTTCTACAAGCGCTCTGCACTGAAACCAGAGACAGGACATTCAGAGTGCTCTCTGCAATCAGGAGTACTCTCTCCATGAACAGAGCAGAGTTAACGCCCAGCTGAGCTCCCCCACCTCTTCTCCACTGATGTCATTATTTTCCATGTTGTTTGTTGTGCCTAGTAGCAAGGATGCTTGTGGAACACAGCAGTCTATGTCAGAGCTTTCTGCACTGATCATCAGCAATTCTAGCAGCAGACTTTAAAGGGAAGCCTGGTGGGCTGCAATAAAATAAAAGCAATCGGGTTGCGATTTGACCTCCACAGATCTCCTGGTAAAGTACACAACTCCAGCTGCTGTCCCAGCCCCCTCTCACTGCCTTTCATTCCAAGACCATGAAATTACTCATTAGTTTTGGAGTGAACTTCCAGTGCACTTGCATGTGGTTGGGGACAGAGACAGATGTTGCGGGTTTTGGAAGAAGATTGCTGAGAGACAGAAATGAAACACTTCCAAAGCTGCACTGTTGCCTCCCAACAGTGTGTTCGCTGACTTCTGCTGCACTCCTTGGCTTAACATGGAGCTAGAAACAAAGGCAATGGTGGCTTCACAGCTCTACGGACTCTTCACTTCCACTTTGATTTTATTATATGCTCAAACATAATACTTTCTGTTTTGCTTAAAATTTCACATTAAGCCTTACTGGATGACATTAGAGAAGCTCAGGGCTGTGCCATTGGCAGTAGGTTCCAGCAATTGAGGTTTATGGTTACAAAGTCCTGTGTTTCAACTGCAATTTTTTTCTGCTAAAAGCAAGGGAGAGATTGCCTTTAAGAGCCAGACAGAGGCCCAGGAACCAGAGGATCCTCTCTTTTACACACGCAGAAAGTGAGAATCAAAGCATGGCCTGCAGGCATATCAGAGAGGGGATTATGATGCAGCATCCAATTATGGTTGAGTTTACAGTACGCAGCCCTCCCCACCTCCCATAACCGAGGGCTCACTATATTTAAACCAGGTAGAGACAGGACAGCAGCTCCATCACACAGCTTCTGTGCTTGTGTTCAGAAAATAGTATTTTCAGCCCTTCTGATCCTTCCCTGCAGTTTTTGCTTTCCTTCACATGCTAAACATTTTAAGAGAACACCAGTCTTACATTCCTGGTCTTGAAAGATCAGGCTGACCTCTGCCTGCAAGGAGTACAGTTCAAAGCAAGGACAGGACTGCTGTGACCTGTGTGAGATTGTCACACCAGTGATCTCCCAGCCTTCTCCCAGGTTGGCCCTGCCTTCCCACCAGGTGCTCAATCACTGGTTCAGGCCGTGACTTAGCATTCTCACTACAACTCTAAGAAGAATAAACTGAGTTGGAAGACACAGTGAAATCATGCCAGTAAACTGTGTGAAAGGCAGAGATCAACAGGAGTGCCTTGGACATCAGGAACAACCCTGCTGACTGTGTTAATTGACTGTAAGCTTCACTTTCAAAGCTACACAGAAGCTTAAGCCCATTTATCTTTTCAAGGGATTTAAAGGCCTATGAGCTTTGGAAAGTGGCACTGACAGGACAGGAAAGTTCAAATCACCAATTGCAACTTCCAGTAGCAGTTAACATGGATTGAACTATCTGTGTCAAGCCCATATGGCATCTTGCCAGGCAAGACTTGCTTAACTGCTCTCTCTGACACTTCCTGGCAGCTTTGAGTCTTTTACTTAAAAACAAACAAACAAACAGCAATTTTTCTAACATGTGATTTCATCCCAAATCCATAATATTGTATCCTTCCTAAGCCCAAAGACAATCATTTTATGGTACAGACTGCTTTCTGAGCTAGGAGAAGCAGCTCTACTGAAACACCTCATTCTGTGTTGTCTGAAAGGCTGCACAGGATAAGCAGAGGCTGGGAAGACGGGAAAAACTGAATTATAGGCTTGTAAGATGGACACTGACAGAAAAAATGAAGCGACAAGCTTGCTCAGATGCCAACTGTGCTTAATCCAGTCATCACACAGCCTGTTTAACTAAATATTTGACTTCAGAACTGGGCCTGAATTATTACTGGCAAAGTTTTCAAGCTCCACAGGTCCATCTAACAAGCTGCTCCTCTGTGGAAGCTTTGCAAGCAGATGAATACAGCCTTTGAGAAAAGAGATGGATCTCTTCTCAAGCTTCCAGCGTGGATTTGTGGAGTCTCCTCAGGTTTCCAGGATTTCTGAAAGCTTTATATGTCTGACTGTGAGAAGCTACAGAAGTGATGTTTGTGAGCATTGCTGGGATGTTCCCAGATTTTTGGCTCTGCATCAGGTCCCAGCAACAGCTAACAAAGAAAGTGGCAAAAATAACCTCGTCTATAGGACTGCTAAAAGCTTAGCCCAGACAGATAACAAATAAGATAAAGCCACACATGAAGACATGTAGACAGAGCGTATTCTGTTCTAATGGGAAATACCTGAAAAGTGCAGTTTGCAAACCTAGACACAAAGGCTGTACAGTTATTCCCTTCCATACCCACAGCAGGGACATAAAGCAGCACAAACATACAATTTCCCACAGCATCACTGGTGGCTTCACAGCACAGTGCCAAGGGAACTCATTAAGGTGCTGCTATGTAGAACCTACAGTGGCCATCTCAGCATATTCTGCCATTTGACACCCAGTCATATAAAGACAGACCATCAACACAGAAGGATGATGGTGGTCGTCTCTTTTCCCACGCAATATTCAATTTCCTGACTGTAGCAGCATATGCCAGAGAAGACAACCCTGCAGGGCTGGAGGTTGTTGTCTGAGCTCCCTGACTGAGAGCAGCTCTAGGGTAGCAGTGGCTTGGTATCTTGGGCTGCAATCAGCTGCAGGCAGGAGGAGTCACCTTCCAGTTTTGCTTCCAAAGGAAGATTATAAATTAAAGTCCAATTTGCTAAACCTTTTGGTAAGCAACTGTTTCTGTGTAAACACATACCGGTTTGTGGGCTGTATTACATGGTTAGCTGCAAATCTTGCTGACTTTAAAATCACTGTGTATACAACTAAACTAGAGGGCAAACAGAGGCACATTTTAACATGGCATGGATTTAAACAACCTGACTCAATTTTTGAAAGCTGGAGGTTGAAAATAATGATTATCCTAAACTAACACATAAAAATTGGGCACAAAACACTATGTCAGGGAGCTTCCATTTTAAGAAAGAAAGAGCGCATAGCCAGCTTAACTAAAATTTTTCTTCAAATGAAATAAAGTCAGAGACTTTAACGCCTTTCTGAAGACAGGGTCAATATCAAGAATATATTGCAAGAAGAATTCAGTATGACATTCAGTATGGTACAACATTAGTGGAAAAATCCAAAAGCTCTTATAGTTCTGTTAGCTAATAAATGGATCGCTAGGCAAGTGTTCAGCATGTTAATAAATCCTTGCAACACTCTGTATTTAGTATCAGCAGAAAGTCTTTACCCCTTCCACACCTGAACACGCACCTATTTTATAAGGAGAGAAGGAACTGCCTACGTTGCTTTCTTTCTGCCCTCTGGAAGCACCCAAACCCGCAGATGCAAACTTGCAGTGCATCTGTGCTACTTCTTTCTGAGGTCAGCATTAAGCAGCAGAAAAGCCACAGATCAATCCTAGCTGATTCAGGTTCTGGGAGAGGTGCAGACAGGGATGGTAGCAGTGACAAGTTAGGTCCAAGCAGCTTTCCATCTCTGAATCTCTTCTAGCCTAGTGAAAGAGTAGCAGGAGCCAGAGGTGCCACCTAGGGCTGGGAGGTTGCTGAGCTGGGCACAGTAGGTACACACAAGCAGGGATTATTCTCTGCCTTATTCAATGCTGTTTCCCCAGCCCTCGGGCAATAGGGTACCCATTGGGGAAGGCTCAGCCCTTCCTGCTGGCTCTGTTCCAATTTGTCTAAAACACTTAAATATTCATGGTGAGAGAGCAAGTCTCTGTCTAGCCGGGTGCACAGACTCCTCTCCAGGGAGACAGGACACCTGCCTTCTACGCTCACTGCCTCATCAAATCATCAATTATTTAAAACAACAGGAAAAAGCAAGAAAAACTCATGCTTGCAGCCTGCTGCTCACAGTACTCTCTGGGGTCCTGCAGAGACCAGGGTTTGCAACTCCCCTCCGGCAGAGGAGAGGATCAAACCTAGCTGTTCACTTTCCTAGGGGAGGATGCTTTACCCACTGAGCTATTGTACAGAAAGGCTTTTCCTTTATCCAGGCAGCCCTTATGTTTGCTTTTCCTGTCACTGAGAGTTTTTGAGTTTTTTGGTTTTGTTTTAATTCAATTGAATAAAAGGAAAGCAAAACCCAAATCCTAAGCTCTGAGACCAGTAGCTAACCATAGACCCTACACAATCTTGTGTTCGCTTTGTGGATTAGGCTCTACCAAGACAATAAACATTCTTCTCCATTTCACAGCTGCAACTGCTGCCAATGGTCCCACAAGACAGCTGCACCAGTGCAGCACTTGGCTGCACAGTCCTCATCAAGGCACCTTTGGCAAGACTGAAACCAATGGATCAGCCCAGCACTTTAGTTACTCTGGTGTGCCTGCATGGGGTGTAGTTGTGCCCACAGACGTTTCTCCTTTAGTAAAGGGTCACTATATCTCCACATCCCTTGGGCCTGCTTCACTGCATCTCAGCACACGTAGGAGCAGCTAAGACCTGCACAAGGATCTCCAGGACAATGGTGTCCCCTGAGCCTGGTCTGAGCCTGAGGATAGCCCCGGCTGCAGCCCTGAGTTCATTGAATAGCACAGCGAATCCTGGCAGGTAAACAGCACTGGCACCCTCGTGTGGTCGCCTCGATGATCTTTGCGTGCTTACAGCCAAAACCGGTCGTCCAGCACATCTAGATGATTCCTCTAGGGATTCCTTCTAAAGAGGAGAGGGGCCCGGGAAAAGCATGAAGTCTGACGAAGCCAGTTGGCATGGTGCAGGCAGGGAATGCAGATCTGATGCTGCAGAGAAAGCAGATCATCAGGGCTAGAAAGAGCCTCACAAGGTCACTTCTATCCCAAAATGGGCCCCTCTGTGATCAGCAACAAGGAAATCCCTGTTATGCAGTCTGCACCCCTTTGCTGTCTTGACCACCAGAAAGCTACATGCAGAAGAAACTGAAGTCCTGCCTACTGAGATTTAAACTCATGCTTCCCAGTCCTGCCCATTCCAGGTTTGCAGAACAGGTTATTCCTTTCTCTCCACAGCATCCTCCTTGAAGATCAACAAAAAACAGCATTTGCTCAAACAAGGCAATATGTCACTCAAGATGTCACCCCGTATTAGAAGCATGACAGAGGGCAAGCAAACACAAGAAAGCATGGAAAGTGTAAGGAGATGTCAGGTAAAACAAAAGCATGTGTTGAGAGCACTTTACAGCATCTGCCCAGGCTCCCGATGCTTTAGAGCAGGGCCAGCAGGCTGGGCTAGGAGCCAAGCAGGCAGCTTTGTCATTCCTGTGTCCTCACACACTCCCTGCTGCTTTGGACCCTGTTTTATCCTGCTTGCCTCAGACCTCCCCAAGATGGATTTGATCCTTCCCCTACCCTGCGTTCAGCCACTATCTGGTTCCTTCCTCCTCCTAGAATTATCAGAAGAATTATCAGAAAGTGAAAGACAAAACTAGATCCTGGTGCTGAAACAGGAGAATTAACTCAAATCACAGGTAAAGAACAGTTTTAACCCCATTCTGCACCTTCTTCTGTGCCTTGGCCACAATGGTGAGGAAATGCCAAACCCTGGACCTTACATTCAGGAGAAAAAAACAACAACAACACAGAAACAACACAACAACCCACTCTGTATTTCCCACAGGAAACCCTCTCCCCTCAAATTGGTGCGGAAACAGAATTAAACCACCCGTAGCACCCTATTAGTGAGGGCACTGAAGCGGAACACCCTGAGGTGAGGGCAGCACCGAGCTGTGGAGCATTGGCACAGAGCCCTGACTGAAACGCCTGGGGTTTGCCCCTTGAAGCCATTCCACAGCGGCCTATTTTAACAAACAAACAAGAGCAAAATTAAAAGAAAACAAACAAACAAACATGGATTGCTGACCCAAGGCCACCTTCCTCTCCCTTTTTACGAGGAAGCGAACTACATAAGAACCACTGGCGAGCCCCTACAGCCGCTTTGCTTTTCAAACGGCGGCCCGGGTGCGGAAACACCGGCGATATTCTATTGATCTTACTTTAAAACAGCAGCGAAAGAGGCGCTCTGCGGCGGTGCGGCCCGCCCATGAGGCGGTGGAGGCTGTGCCCGCCCTCATGAAGGAGGTGAGATGGGGGACGAGCTGGCGGCCGAGGACGAGACGCGTGAGTGGGAGCACGGCGGGACAGCCGTGAGGAGGGGGCTTGGGCGGGAAAGCTGTGAGGAGGGGTCTGGGCGGGAACGGCGCTGTGGAGGCAGTGCAGGCAGTGTCCCTCTCCTCACTATGGCTTTAAGAGCAGTAAGGATCCCCCCTCCTTTATTTACCCCAAATTCTGCATTTCAGCCTCCAGACACCCTGAGTGGTCTCTCAGTGTATTTCAGTGCCTGCATTTCTGCTTCTTTTTTTAATGAAGCCCCTCTTGCATAATAAGCCACCTGCTCGTTGGTGCAATGAGTCGCCTGTGCTGTGTGTGTTCACAGAGGGCATTTCTGCCTCAGAAATTAAGGCATTCGCTTAACTAAGGCTGAAAGTCTCTTGTTGTATGGGACAATGAAACGTTCTGATGCCTCTCTATGGCTTGTGGTTTGTCTCTAGTTGATAGTATCTTCTCAGTAGTAATGAAGTGTCAGGCCTATATGTTTGCAGCCGCATAGAATTAATGGAAGGTGCTCAAAACTACTTGATTTATGTTAGATAATGATAAGGCAGAGGCTTATCCACATCTAGGTCAGCAGTCAAGTGAATAGAATTACGCTTAATTACAGCTGAGGGCCTACCTGACATCATTTGCTTTCCAATGTTCTCAGAGTTAATCAATACAAATGAAATACCCTAACCTGCGCAAAACCATTCCTACATAGTCCAGCATTTCCTTCTTGTCTGTTGGGTCTTTTAGGGGTTGATTTTTGGCTAATGCAGGCAGCCTTGCTGCAGTCTTTAGGCTATGGGAACCAGTGGAGAGTGAAGCTGCTTGGGAGCTGTTTTGCCAGAGCATAAGCAGAACCACTTTGCTGATGCTTGGTGTTTGCAGGGTGGATTTAGATCTGCTATCTAGTATAGCACTTGAAGCTGTGCCTTGTGAGGACCTTTTCTTAGACCGGGGCACCTTTAGTGGCACAGAGCAAAACAGAGAAGATGGTTGTGCTCCCAGAGAGTGACGGGCCTGTTTGATCCTGACATGCTTATAAATAGTAGGTCTGAAAACCAGAATAGGGCAGCAGCAAAAGTGTGTGACTGAAGAATACTACCTGGATTTACATTTGGGTTAAAATACAAGCAGGTTTAGTTGACACAAGCATGTATTCTTGAGCAGGATCCCCATCTATCCTTAAACTGCAGCCTGAGAGATACAGGAAAAAAAGAACAAACAGAAGAGAACAGAGCATCTGTGCCAGCTCTCCAGCAGGATGTGACAGGCTGAGGGTCTGACTCAGTCACTTCTCTAAAGAAGTCTCTAAAACCATTAGGGCAGAGACTGAATCTGACAAAGGCTGGCAGCAGCCTTGCCAAAAGCCTTGAGAGCCTCCCTGTCAGGCTGCAGCAGGCCCAGAGTCACATTGCTCTCATTTCTTGGCAGGAGGGTTTGTTCGATTAAGGAGAAGATTGTTGAGGCAAGGCCCAGCACAGAGAGTAAACAGCTTTAAATTATGCCTCGCTGTGCAGGACAAATGCTGCCATTTGTGTAAATTAATGTGCAGAACTGCCAATGTCTATTAGGAGATACAGTACTGATCGCAGATGGACAGTGGTTGTGTGCTGCCTGGCTGGTTCACAGTGCAGGACAGGAGAACCATGTGTAAGGGCATCCTTGTAGAGCAGCAGGTAGTAAGTGGAATGACAGAAGGAAGAGTTTGTGTCTTCTGCTTGAGTCTTCACATCAGTTCTGGGCTTGGAGGGTACAAGATGTAATGGACCAGAAGGATTTGGGGCTAGAACAAATCCCTACAGACAGCAGATACTGAATTAGGACCTGAAGAGCTCAGAGAAGGGGAGATAGCAGGTAAAGATGAATCCAGCAAACATGCCAGCATCTGTATGGCTGGTATTCTTGCTGAAGGAATCTTTCTGCTGTCTTCGTTCCCTGAGGTCATGAGGGCTGGTGAGCTAATGGGGAAGTTTGTTTGGGCACGCTGCTCTGTTCTCCATGCCAGCACTGTGTCAGTACCAGCTCTTCTGTCTCTGCTGCAGTGCTTCATTCAGAGAAGGAGTTCCATGATGCAGCGAAGCGTAATGACACGGCCAGGATGGAGGAGCTCATCAAGAGAGGGGTCAATATCAAAGCCAAAAACAATGTAAGTCCCAGGTTTTCCTGCCTCCAAGCTGCCGGAAGTGCTGAGTGTGTTTGAGAACTACAGCTCCGTTACGCTGCTCTCCTCATTAGCTGCTCAATTGGCCAAAGCTTTAAAGTACACTGCCCAGTGCCAAATAGAACCTGTGGCAACTGGGCAGTTTCACAGCACACTTGAAAGCCACAGAAATGGCGTGCTGGGCAAACTGTAAAGTTCAAGCACCGACATAGGGTAGTAATTTATGGTTCTGTTTGGAGCCAGTGAGGTCACTGTCTGCAGAGCAAGGAGAGCAAGGCTGCGGCCAAAGAAAACTCTACACAGATTTGGGTCTTCAAGGAGGGTGATAAAAATGCACACATTCTGCATACACCAGCTTTGGCTCTCTCCTTCATTCTCTTCCAGACAGACCGAACCGCCTTGCACTGGGCTGCAGGAGCTGGGAGTGTGGATGCTGTGCGACTGCTCCTGGACCATGATGTGCCGGTGGATGATGAAGACAGTGTATGAAGGCAAAAATCCCTTGCTCATCCTGCAAATGTGTGCACTGCTGGGGGGTGCTGGGCTGGCAAAGGCTGCACCTTAGGTTTGAGTGGATGGCACAAGGCGCTTTGGTACCCAAGAAGCTGTGGCTTCTCTGCAAAGGTGTAGTGGCTTTTTGGAGCTAGCCACATTTTAGGGTGCCTCTGTGCTCTGTCTTCTGGCCTTTTTTTCTGCAAGCAGAGTGACCAGGAAAATGTCTGGGAGGATGCAAGATTTTCTGTATAGCACAGGAATGCTTACATTTTAATTAGCTTCTTGTCATCGTGTTGGTGAGGCTTGTGGAATTGCTGTGACAGCCGTCAAGTTCTCTCTTCCTCATCACAACCAGGCTAATAGACACCACTGACTAGGAGGTGGCAGTTAAGAGACACGTCTCTGCTCAGCTGTTGAGACTGTTGGTGGCAGGAATAATAGTAATTGGGCTAAATGGGAGCTTCATGGACAACTTAGCATTAGAATGGGGGTGGTAGTGGTCTGCAGTTTAGCTGTATGTATTTTTCTTTTCCTCTGCCCAGTTTGGAATGAATGCACTTCTCCTGTCTGCTTGGTTCGGCCACCTCCATGTCCTGCATATCCTCGTCAATGCTGGGGCGAAGATAAACTGTGTTAATAAGGTGAGTCTGATGGGGTGACCTTAGGTGAAGCCATCTTCACTTCCAAGCCTAGATTTATTCCTGAAACAGACATAATCATTGTAGCTATAGGGATGTATAAGGCTTTCTCAACTCAAGTTTCTGCAGCGCTGACATGGAAAGTGTTACAGAACTGGGAAATGGGTTTAGTAAATCAGCAGCCCATGCTTTTTAAAACAACCCTTGGATGGGGAAAGGAGCATGAATATTTTGGTCATAACTTGCCTGTCTGCAGTACATACTAGTACAGCTCTGGAGATACAGGGAGACTTCAGATGAGTCATTGCTAGTGGGAAAAAGTTGTTAAAAGAGACTTCCTCAGTCTTTCAACTTTCTAAACCAACTATTTTTGATCTCCTCTCCAGAATGGCAGAAACCTGCTTCATTGTGCAGCACAGAGAGGACACATCCGGGTGATGGAATTCATCATGGAGGACCTGGAAGATGTGTGTGTGGATCAGACGGACAAGGTGAGAATTCTTTTCACTCATTTATTTCACTAGGAGTGATATTGCTCATTTGAGTTTAGCAAGAATGTTGCCATTTGTTACGACAAAACGAGACTCTATCACTGCATGTTCCAGCAGCGGCTGATCTGTTCCTGAAGACAGAAATGCACTGGAACTGGCACAGATTTTTTTCTGCTCCTTGGCACTCGTGGTTTCTAGAATTATCCCCATTCTAGTCCTTGGAGGCTAAATGAAGCAACATGAGATCTACTTTTCCCCAGAAGAGATTCTGACTTGCTTGATAACTGATGTCTCAGATGTTATTTCTCTATTTTGTGTTATCCTTGGTTGCTATTAGTAGGCTTTTTATTCTCTGTTTTATGAATGTCTCCAGTGTTTTGTGAGACAGTTGTGAACATTGGTCCTGTAATTCTGTTCAGCTTGTGTTGTTAGCTTAACCCAGAGTACAGCAGAATACAAGTTAACAGCAGAATAAAAGAGTACTGTTTTTGAAGTGTGACACTTTTTGCCTGCATGGACACTAACTTTGCTGAGAACGGGGTGCTTGCAGCAGATGATGTGATCTTCTGCTTTCTGAGCCTTGTTGGGCTGTATTTTTTTTTTTCTGCTTTCTTTCAAAGATGGACAGGACAGCATTTCACCTGGCTGCAGAGCATGGCCAGCTGGAGGTGGTGGAGTTCCTAATCCGGCAAGGTTGCTCTCACAGTGCTAAAGACAAGGTATGGACATAAAACCACTCACAAGGGAATGAGGAGTCAGACATGGGATACCAAATAAGGTCAGTGCAGGCAAGTTGTCAGCATTTCTTACTGTGGTTGTGATATGTCAGGACTTTTCTTCCCTGTCCACCTGCAAGCCATTTGCTCCTCAGTCCATTCTGGATTTCTTTCCAGAATTTTGCAGGTAGATACACCAGCAAGCCTGGTGGACTGTACTCCACTTTAAGATGGCTGGGTTTCTTGACTTCATGCTTCTCTTAATACAAGACTGTTTCAGACTGATGCTACTGGTTATTGACTCTTATTCAGTCACTGTAGGGTACACTGCAAAATTATGTTGTATAAGCACTCAGTGTTATGATATATTTATAAGCATATATTTATGTGTGTGTATGAAATGACATTTACTTTCAGGAAAAGGATACAGCATTGCATTTAGCTGCTAAAAATGGACATCTTTCTGTGCTTCAGAAGATTGTAGATGTTGGAGTGGACCTTGATGAAAGGAACTTAGTAAGTATGTTTAATGAAACGAAAATTACATGAGTTTTGCTCTTTCTGTTTCTTGAAGTACTCTCCTGCCCCAGTTGTCAGGCTGAATGATCACTATTGAGAAGATAACTGATTTTTATCTGAAATGTGCATGTTTAAAAGGAGGTCACGCTTGCAGAGTATCAGTGAAAAGCAACATCCTTCTTGGACCAATATCCAATTTTAAAGCATCTCATTTTCTTTCTGTTGTACCTTCTGACCTACCTTATCACTCTGTTATCTCCCTTTTTCTCTCTGACCCTTGTACATTCAAGTGCCTAAATAGTTATTGAATGTGTTTTAAATTCAACTTCAGTGTGCTTTATGGTATTGACTTAGCCACTGAACATATGGCCCTTCTGTTTGAGATCTCTCTTTGATAGACCTGCTTCAGTAAATTCTGTGGTTAGAACACAGTTAATGACTTAGATAGCAAATATTGGCTCAGTTAAGCTAGTATTTATTCCACGGCACACTTCCAATTAAGTTTATCAGCTATTTTTTTTAGTCTTACTTGGTTACAGTCCCTCCAAAGTACATTTGATTGTCACTAAGATCTGAAAGAAAAAGGAAACCAGCAATTTTAATAACTGGTAGCATTTGTCACCCCCAGAATAGCTGTCCTCTCTGCAAGAGCAATAATAAAACCAGATGAATTCTGCTGCTTTCTTGCAAAGGAATGAGCTGCAGCCCTCGGAACAGTGAGAAGCAGTGTGGCCCGTGGGCCAGCTGTTTCCCATGGCATAAGGGCAGCGCAGTACTCTGTTAGTGACGGATAATTGTCTTTGTTATTTTCCTAACAATCACTTGGATGTCTCTGGCCCTCAGAGTTGTTGTTTTAACATGCCATGGATTCGGAAGATATGGTTGAGATCTGCTTATTCTACTAGTTTGTCTTGTCCTTGCTTACAGAAGAGCAATATGTTTCTTTTTTTGCTTCTCTCATCCTGTTTGTTCCAGGAAGGACTTACGTGTTTACACCTGGCTGCTGAGGGAGGTCACAGTGACTGTGTGAAGCTGCTCTTGGAAGCAGGTGCTGATGTTAATGCCCAAACTCAGGTGAGCTCTGTGGAGGTGACTCCTTTTTCAGAAGCTTTCTCTAGTGTGGCCACTGCACCTGCACAGCTTGTGCAACCTTGTTAGTACAGCCAGCAGCTCGTGCAGGGTTAGTTTCAAACTTTTTTGGGGGGAATGGCTATGTGATGTAGTGTAAGCATGGAGAAACACTTTGTGCAATCATTTAAGTCTCTAGAGAGAGCCTCTTGATCTCAGAAACTAGTCCTGCTCTGTAGATTCCTTTGTACTCCTGTTGCTATCATAACAGGATACCTGTAGAAAGGTCTTGGGTTCAGGCCTGCCTTAGGAAAATTGGAGTTGGCAGAAGTAGAGCAGAGAGTGCAGGTGAAAGCCCATGTGGCTTTGTATGAAGAGTTATGTGAAGCTGCTCTGGGATCAGGGAGCTGTGGAAATGGTCTGTGTGGATTTACTAGTTCTGGGGCATGGAGTTCTTGTGGGAAGGAAGCAGGGAGATCTCTGTGAGTAGTCTGTAACAAATGCAGCTTCTGAGATGAGGTGCTGACTAATACCTGTATTTTCTGACGTGCCTCTCAGAAGAAAATGAACTGTCTTCATTATGCAGCGCTGCATGGCTATGAGGAGATAGCCAGGATCCTTGTGGATGCAGGAATCCACACAGACGCTGTTAATCATGTAAGTTCCACTCATTGCTTTCATTCCATACTAGTAGGCAAAGACAACTGGTGAAGCTGTTCAAGAGCACAAAGCAACTTTGTAAAGACCAGTGCTGCTGTAGAGCCTGTGTGTATGGGGTAGTATCCCCAGTACCCCCCCAGTTCCGGTTGCCAGTTGTCTTATTTTGGACATTGTAGGCACAGTGAAGTCTTTTTGATGCCTTGGAGGTGAGTGCTTTCTAAGCACAGGTTCTTTTTTGTACAGCAAAATGCATCAGCGACACACATTGCGGTGCTGCAGAACTTCCCAGCATTGGTGAAGCTCCTCATTGATGCGGAGTGTGACCTTGACATTCCAGATAATGTAAGTCTGCAACTCTTTTTTTTTTTGTTTGTTTGTTTTTACTTGAAATGTGAACCCATTTTGTGGAAGATTTGATCACTTTGGGGACAGGGCTAAAGCGGAGAGCTTTAAAATGGGGAATAGCTGGAAGCATAATTTTGGAAATGTGAAGCCTGTGAAATGAATACTGAGTGCTGCAGTGAGGTGATCTCTTGATAGTACTCACTCACTGTGTGGGCTGTGCTATGTCTATGAGACCTGTGTAGAGAGACATGGTGTAGACTCTCCCCTCTTTGCTGGAATCAGGTGGCTGAAATTTCAGGCCAGAAGGTATTCCCCAAAACGGCTGGGGAAGTTAGCCTGAAGGTAGCTGGTTGTCTTGACTGATTATAATTTTGTGAATGAGGGGCTCTATTAACAAATTTGTAGCTTGTTTGCAGTGTTTTGGTTGATATTCATTCCTGTGGTGATGTTCTCTCCATACAACCGTACAATTGCCATGTTTTGTGTTTGATCTTTAATTTTTTTTCCATTAAATAATTCCAAGGTGCATACAGATCGAAGTGCATACACATTAAACAGACCCTTTGTCCTCAGAACAAAGAATTGGCACAGGTTCCTTCCTTCCTTGCCAAACTATTTGCCTATAGAAAATGTTTAAACAACACAAAATAAGACATGCCTACAAGTGAGCCCCAGGAGATGTATGAAGCTGAAGATGTTCTTTCTTCAGAATTAAATGTCATCAGGGTGGCATCCCAGTGCTAGGACAGGGACAGACCTTGGCTCAGCTTGAGGAACCCAGTGCCAGTTCAAGGTAGGAAAGTGTTTGTGTCTCAGTTGAAAAAGGGTTGGAGAGAAAAAGAAGGCAGAGCTAACACTGTTCTTCCAGTGCTCCTGTCTGGTATTGTTCTATCTTCACAGCCTCATGCTTGTGCCTCTTTGAAATTTATTGCTTTCACCCTTCTTATGCAGAGGCAGCAGACCTCACTTCACATCGCGGCAGAGCATGGCAGACAGGACATCGCTGAGATGATTCTCATTGCTGGAGTGAATCTGAAACTAACAGACAAGGTAAACGTCTCCATGGGTTGAATAAATCTTTGTCATTTTATATTTGTCCTAATTTTCAAGTGCTAGGAATAAAATTAAAATCTGGATGCTTCCAGGCATAAGGACTGGAAACATAACTGAGTAGGTTGTTTTGATGCCTTTTCCAGTAAAGAAGTGACTGGTTCTTAGGAAGATAGAAAACAGTTCACACAATGAGCAAAATTTCCTCTAAAATCTGCTCCAGTTCATGTTACTTCTGCTTGAGATACTGTGTACATTAATATCAAAGGTATAATGGAGGAATGATAAAACAATTCAGGGATCACAGTGTACATTTTAACAGGTTTAAAGTATCTGGCTTGTATAAATTTGGTACCAGTGTCCTGGGTTTTAGCCCCAAAATTTAAAAAGAAAAGGGAATTGTAGAGGAGTCACGTGTGTTGTGTGCAGCCCAAAAGCATTTTAATGTGCCTAGAAAATGCTGAAGAGGTCTTGGGCAGAGGTTAATGTAGTGTCTTTCATTAATATATGGGTTAAAGTGCACAAAAGCAGATCCAAAGCCACCTGGTTGAAACAGCCTTCAGCTGCAATAAACATTTGTCATCTTCCAGCAGTCTGTGGAACCACAGCAAGGCTCGGTGCAGAGAACACTGTCACGCTTTTCTGTGTGAAACTGGGTTTCTGCTCACATCTGAGACTAGAATCCTTCACGTGCCTGATGGCTGGGCTGGCTCACCTTCCTTGGTGCAACTTTCTAATCTTGTGTGTGCTCTCGCATACATATACAACACTCTCCCCACTGCCCAATTGCTTTATCCAAAATTATCTTCATGTAAGGAGTGTAGTTACATTTTCATAGCCCCATCCACTTGTGCTTTTCCCAGGAGTTCATTTTTAATCACACACTGTGAATCCAATAAAGTTAATGAGATTGCGCAAACCACTTTAGCTCTGTGCATCAACAAACCTGCTATGAAAAAGGCTGTAAAATGCCTTGGATTGTAGAGCTGAGCTAATCTGTTGAAGATAGCACCATATTGCATCCTGCACTGAAAGCATCCTGCAATCCACTGTGATTTACAGGATACATTCCCAGATGCTGCTGCCAAACTGACAGTTCTCCCATGGCAGTAGAAAAAATGCTGAAGGTCTTGGAAAATGACTCCACAAGCCTTGCGTGCAATAAGCTGAAGGTAACTCACATCTGAGACATAGTTTACAGGTGGAGAATAATGATCCTTCGTCACAGCTAGGTACATTTCTCAATAGGATCAGCTGCCTGCTGTTAATGACTGCCAGGTGAGCACAGCTAGGTCTTTTCCAGCTCATTTTTTTCCCCTTCTGATTTCAGCAAGGAAAAACATCTCTGGATGTTGCTGCCCGAGGCAATCACATCAACTTGGCAGACATGATTATCAAGGCTGATCGGTTTTACAAATGGGAAAAGGTGAGCAGCTTATACCACCATGCCCTGTGTTTTACAGGGTAGATGTAGTTTTATCGTTTCCACTGAGACTCCACATTACCAACTGTCAAAAGAAAAAGGAATGCAGGACATTCTGTGACAGCCTGACCTCAGCTTCCATTTAAAAGAAAACAAAAGCTCTCAGCATGTCAACCACATCTACTTAAGGCTTTTTATTTTTTGAAAAGCCTCTGTTGTTAGAAACTTCAGGCTGTGGTGAAGTGAACAGGGGTTTTTATTTCTTCTTCCCAGAAGGAGAAACTGAAGCACTGAATAGGTAAATGCTTGGCTTGAGGTCAACATCTGTGACCTTGGGAGTTACAGCAGTTACTCACCTCTTACAAATATCATTTCTTGCAATCTTGAGTGATTGTTTCTTGTTGGAATAACCAAATTCCCTCTCAAACTTCCCCACAGCTGGGGCTGTTCCCTCTGTGTTTCCTAGAGTGGGACTTCAGTGTCTCCTGTGTGCAGGGTACAGCTGCTCAACCTCAGCCCCTGCCTCCAAGTCCCAGATCTGTGCCCAACGCAGTCTGAGCAGAGGGCTTGTTATAAGCACAGCTGAACACCACATTCCTTGCACCTTTGTGGACTTAGTGTATTCTCCACCACCAGGAAAGGCAATACTCTAGAAGGGAAGGAAAAGGAAGCAGAGGCACAGAAGTAATGCTGTGTCAGGCCCTTGCATGGGCTTCCCACATAGCCCTAGGCAAAGTCATTTATCTGGCTAGCAGTCTGACAGGCAAAGGAGTTGAGCACGTGCCTGTGTTCCAGGGGCGCAAGGAAATCTGATTAAATGATTCTTCATACATGTTCCAGTTAAAAGGTACTATGGAAATGCCAATCTATGATTTGCATGGGCTTCCACAGCAAAGTTGCTATTAACTGTATTTGTTAACATGCACGATTAAAGTAGAGTGAAACAAGAATAAAAGAAATGTGCTGCACCAGAATGAGCTCATAGCAACCTGCAGAGATGAGTATGTGGGAGGCAGCAGAATGACAGCTATGTAAAAAGCTTCAGTGATAGCAGGAGGGCATGTGCAGGTTTTGGCTCAGGGAGCACGATGGGGCTGATGTCAGTAATACCAACACAATAGATCATTAATGTCCCAGCTTCACTGAGGTTGTCAGCCTCCACAAGACAGACCTACTGCAGATTGACATGAAAACAAGATACAGTTTCACACTTCAATGCCAGCAGGAAAGCAGCAGGACTCACCAAATTGCATCTTATCCCACAAAAGACTGATAGCAGTCTGCAATATCCCACACTGAAACTCCTGTTCTGGCTTTGCAGGACAACCTGAACAGTGACTCCAACTCCTGGGTGGCAAAGCACTTGACCTTTAAGCAAGATCACAGGGTGGAAACACAGCACATTCGCTCAGTAATGTGGAGGTTAGCTACTAAATACCTCAAACCTGGTGAATGGAAGAAGCTGGCACATTACTGGAAATTCACTGATGCGCACATTAGAGCCATTGAGCAACAATGGACAGGTATAAAGCATTGCCCAACTGTTTTCTGTACTTCATTTGGACTGCATTTCCAGGATAAAGGTCTGCAGTACTACTGAAGCATGAAGAAAGCCACCTGGCTTACTTGAAGCAACCAAGATGTATTTAATGAGTAGGGAGATATCAGTATACTTTTTCCGGGAGTTAGAATCACACAAGCATGGGTGTCAGTTGTCCATTGCTTTGTGTCTGTGAGGTGCTGCCAGATCTGTGAGGCCTTGCTACAGAAATTTGAAAATTCTTTTTCTTTAGGACAGAAAAAGACTTGTTTATCATTATCCTCTCTAGGAAGCTGAATGAAGGCAACAGCAGAGTCCCATTTGGAATTTAACAGATGCCTTAGTAGCACCACGTTCTGGAAACAGATCATTGCCAGTTTGGTGGCCACCCTTGGGAGCCCCTGTACGCTAAGCAAGGAACTAAGCTGTGCTCCTAAGGCTGAAATTCTGTACTGATGTAAAAGGTTGCCTCACAATCCCAAGCTCATCCATTGCTTCCTCCATTACCTTTAATATTAATCTAGCAATCTGACCAAACAGGAGTTAAGCTAAATTGTACTTTACAGCATCAAATCCAAAGAGGAGGGGTGTTCAAACTCAGGAGATCAGAAATCAGCTTCAGTCAGGGTTATGGACTGCAAAGTGCAGTTTCAGTTTCATTTCACCAGGTACTGCAAGCTACAGGGAGCACGGCCACAGGATGTTGCTCATCTGGCTACACGGTGTGATCATGGCAGGAGAAAATCCAGTCAAGGGATTGTATGAAGGTCTTGTGGGCATTGGAAGAAGAGATTTAGCAGGTAACACTTTTGTTTTCCTTCAAATAGTACACACTAAGCACTAGTTGAATTATGTTGCTAATACAGCGTATACAGAGAAAAACATAAGTGAAACCAAGTCACAGGGGCTGGAAGGTACAGTGCCCTGTCCCACCTCACGCCACCATTCAATGTGTCATTTCTCTTCTTGTTATTTGATAAATTAATGCATCCTGCCACAGCTTTATGCCTGCAGCACGAGGACAACCATTAAACATAGATCAAAACATCCTTTAGTAAACATACTGCGTTATCAATACCCGCCCAGACCCTTAATGTTAAGAAAATTCTCTTTTACAGAAAGCATTCGGAAAAAAGCAAATGCAGACCCTGCTTCTCCAAGGAAGTGCACAGTAATGTGATACCCAAAGGGAGAAGAATCACTTGCTATGCTACTTACCAGAAGGCAGCTATAACTTCAGGGTTTGTCATAAAAGTTGGCATCACTGCTGCTACCTTCTTGGTCTGGAACTACAAGGATATCAGCAAATAGTAGCAGTCTAAATGCCTGCTTTATAAAGAATTGGGATTTTATTGGCTATTCCCTATGTTCCAAATACTGTAATAAGATGTAAGTCACAGTATGACAAGTGACACTATTGGGAAATACTGCAGTATTTTACTGTAACTTGCTTGCATCACGATTTTGTATGTAAGTTTTTAGTTGTCAGTTTTATAAATTGGGGAGAATGCCTTTGAGAAACGTTCTTTACGTATCTGTTTTGTGTTTGTTTCTGGTCTAATGCTTTTGTCTTAGATTTGTTCTCAACTTCCCTCTTAGCACGGGAGTTTGTTCAGAAAAGTTGAGGTGACTACATGGTCTGTGTAAGGAAAGGATCATTAACATTCATCGGTGTAACACGTATAATTCAGCTGGGTCACTTCTTTAATCTCTGGGTTGTCACTTGAAAAGCTCAGATGAGCATGGAGTTATCTGCGTTCTAAGAGACAAAGAGTGAAGTTGTTAAGGTAACCTGAAGGTTCATCCAGAGCATTGCTGCATGGATTTTACTGTTTTAACCCAAAGATGTTAGCATTGATTATTTTACACAGTCTCTCCTAAGGACAGTTTTCATAAACCCAGATTTGACCCATCAGCTTTTGTATTTTTAGAGTGTTTCAAGTAGAAAAAATGGCTGTATTTCAATGAATCAGAATGTTACTGTTAAATTTGCGCACTTTGTCTTAGTCAGCCTTTTCTTAAAAAAAAGAATTAAAAAATACACAAAGAAACAAATCCAACAACAAAACAAACCTGCACAATTCTTACTCATTGCTAACCCAGCACAACCCTGTAATTACAACTGTTCAATACAAGAGGCAAATTCAAGCCGAAGGTCCAGCTTTTCTTAACTTCTAAAAGGTACCCATAGAGGTAAACCTAGACTACAGAAAGCAACACTGCTGTTCTCTTGCAATCAGTAGAAGAGGCAATTGCTGAAATTGGAGTTTTATTGAAAACCGTTTTTTAACAGCTAGCAAGAAAGTTAAAAATTTCAAATGGAAACTAACTTGCAACACAACATACGGAGCAAATAAGTGATGGCATCATTGGCACTTAAACAACTTTTAAATCAAATATTCAACAAAAATATATGTCAGCTTATAAGTACACAACCTGCATGTGGCAATATATACAGCTGAATGAAAATATAAAAAGAAATACCGTTCTGTTGAAGAACAGGATAGTGAAGACTTTGGTAGCAAAAAAATGTCTTTGTTTTTAAAACTGTCGTCTTCAAAGATGCTTTCTTGAATTCAAAGACTAAAAATTAAACAGATGCCCTGTTACATTGTTGAGTGCTTATTGTCCGCGAGTAGCTCACTGACTTGATCCTGCTGGAATCACACAGTGATAATCGGCTAACACAAGGAGAAAGGCAGAGTAGGAGCAGGTGATTGTATGCAGGAGGCCCACCAAACTGATTCCTCGTTTTCAATGGCAGTTTCACTGCTCTTCTGGCTCACTGCTGGTATGAAGACTGATCTTTTGGACTTCCAGTTCTTCTGCGCTGACCATAGAGGGATCAATGGCTGCATACCGGGTACCATGGAACTGCAGTAAATGAATCTGTTGGATATAGAAAATAGCAGTGAAACTGGTGTAGATTAAGAGACATTCCTTATGGGTAATTTTTCTGTGAGGATGAAGTTGTTGGCCCGGAATACAAGAGTATAGACAAAGGACTGAGGGAACAGGTAGAAACCAAGCCTCCAAAACCAACCCTCGATAAACCTGCAGCACAGTTCTTTATCAGCAATATGGGAGCGTGAGTAAACAGATCAGGCAGTAAAAGAAAAAAAGCTAGCTCAGAAAAAGTTTCCTGTTGTTTCAGCAACACATCTGTAGATTAGGTTTGAATGCAGACACTCACTTGAATGTATAAATTGACCTCAGCACTCCTGCAGAGATAAGGGAAATTGCCTCCTGTTTTGAGATGAGCTCTTCTGGCATTAGGATAAAGTTTATACATCTCTTCTTTCGCTTCAGTTGAGAGCGCGCTCTGGTCAAACACCTGTGCAACAAGTTACAACAGTTAATTCTGAGTCGAGTCAGATTTTGCTTATTAAATCAAGTTGACAAACCCTGTTTCTAGAAGCAGTTGCCAGCTTGTCCGTGGAACAGTTTTAATGAAACAGAAAACGAGCAAACAAGTTAAGCATCAGTGACTAGAAAGCTAACACTGATAGGTAAACATTTGGGTATTCTGTGCAGTAACAGCCATTAATTCAACACAGAAGAGCCGCTGTCTTATCCAGTCAGTAGAAGAACTATTTAAATACAGAATTAGATGGTGCAAATATTTATTAAGTTGCAAACACAATATCCAGGCCCTGCTTTCCAAGAGGAGAAAATGATGTTTGGAAGAAAAAAAAAAGTATTTAAAAAATTAAGCTGAAATAAACTTACATCCATAATAGTTACAGGGATGTCTCGGATTTTATGAGGTTCCACATAGGAGTTCTGGCAATTGAGGGTAAGTCTCGAGGCAAGCTCACTCTGGCCCAGACTCTCCAGCTTTCAGTAGAGACAAATAGTGATTAATAACATACTTCACTGCAGGAAGTTAATGTAATAGTAACAGCAGAGCCAAAGAGAAGACAGCTCCTTAGTTTTAAAGGGAAACATGACTGCACTTCAGATGAAGATCACAGTTCCAACTTAATATTTCGCTGCATGAGACAAATACTTAAAACGTTTAATTAATTGTTCCTGCCTCTAGAGCATAGCCTGCAGATGGATCTCAGCACTTATTCCCATTTCCATCTCTCTCTTAGCCACCTCTCTTCCAATATACTTAGATAAATGGAACAGTAAGGTAGACAAATCTCAGCACCAGTTAAATTGCAAGGGCTGTTGCATCCAGCACCTGCTGAGAATCCATCCACCGTTCACTTGTGGGTAAGTAAATGAAGAAAGCAGCAGAAATGTCTACAACCTCCCGTCTATTAAGTGAATATCTCACAAAGATTGACATTACAGCCATTGGAGTTCACAGCCACCTACCCTGTCCACCATGAAATCAATCCCATCGGCCATTTCAGGGTCTACAGGACCAGATGCAAAATTCCCAAGGACAATTTTTTTCAGCATAAAAGCAGGCATCAACCAAAAGCTAAAACAGAAACAAGATGTAACAATCAGAATTAAGATGCTTCCTTTCGAGCCCTCCCTTTTCTTGACTTTTGTGCAAGAATTTCAAATGAAATCATGAAGATGCTTCAAGAGCAGAGATGGAAAACCTTGCAGATAGGTGACTGGAATGCTCTGGAAAGCTGCTGCATTGCAAGGGTGTATTTTAAACACGGTGAATAACACTTTCCTCACTCTAACTGGAAATCAAGTAGAATTCTTAAGTTTGACCACATCCTTAAATGATCACAGGAAATAAATACAAGAGGAGCCTGTCCAATTCCACACTCCCAATTGTGGTAACTTCTGTTTCCTTTATAGGATGGTTTTAAAAGTCGCATGTATTCCAGCCCTCACCATTAGGAACGCAGGCTGAAAACAAGTTAGACACACGTCGAACCAGATCAGCGTGGAATTTCATCAGAAAATACATAAATGCCACCAATCTCATTGCTTGTCTCAGTCTTCCTTACCTGTTTGCTGTCCATGTCTGATTGAAGATGGAGGTGTCGCTAAAGGCATTACATAGAATCAGAGACTGAACTCGGGGAGATTTGTGTGTGTATTCAGCAAATTTTTGAGCCAGGAAACCTCCTAGAGAAGCTCCAAAAAGATGAACCTAATTGAAAAAGGAAAACCAAACCAAACAGATCACGTTACATTTGAGAACTAAGTGACCCTTAAGGGCCAGGTTACAAAAGGTTCTTCAAGTTTTACCTTGTCCTTATAGCTCATTTTTAAAGGGGAAAAAAAAAAACAACAGATCAAAAAGACCTTCAATGTAGGTTCTTTGATTTACAGGAAGAGATAAACACCGAAAAAAGGAAGCGTTTCCTGATCACAATTCTAATTTCTGTGTGCTCATCGTGCTTAAGTAAAATGTGAACATTTCACTTTATATTCAATGGTTTTTCCAATCCGAGGTACTTTATGGTGGTATTCTGTACAGCGTGAGTTATGAGGGATAACTTCAGCAGGACCTTCAAGCATTAAGTTTTTATGGCAACTATATATCCATCTCTGGGCACTCACTTTATCCAGCTGAAGGTGGTCTAACAGTTTTCTGAATCCATCACAGAACTCAAGGTGATCCCAGTACACCGGGTACTGCAACTGAAACAACAGACAAGACACAAAAAGCCAGTCTCTAATCATCAGATGTCAACCTCCTGCTACAAAGTTACACCCATTCTCACGTTCAAGGTTTCTAGCTGGTACTCACAGCAATAACTCTGTAACCCCATCCGGTCAGTGCCAAAATTTGCTGGAAAAACACATCTGCAGTTCCACTTACAGGAGGAAGAAATATGAGTGGGCACCGAATGCTCCTAGGTCCTGCATCGTACAGCGACCAGACTTTACTGTCATCATCATCTACTATTATCTGGAAGAAGAGGAGCAGAGAGGGGGTGAGAAACACAGGACTGAAATGAGCTTCTTCAAGCATGTTCCAGCATTGCTACTACAAAATATTTGTCATTCAGTAAATATTACGGTATCCAAGACTCTATCAAATAAGACCAGCTTTTATTTCTCACAACAACTTTCTTCTCTAAGGCTGTTTACTAAGCAATGACAACGCTTCCAAGGATGGAGCTGGAGACAGAACTACGACCAGGCACTGTCAGACCCATTTATACAGTTCCACATGAGGAGAAATATGCTTGGAGCCACTGTGCCACAGCCCAAAAGAGAACCACAGGGCCAGCTCACAGTACCCAGAACAGCAGCCTTAGGCTGGAAGAGCCTGCGCTGCCCCCAGGGTCACATTTTTAACTAGTCACTGACACTCCTATTTACTGGACAAAAGATGTTACAGGTCTGGATGTGTGCGAGTCTACTGAATTAAGCAGCTAACCACAGATTATTGATTTAAAGCAGTTACACCCGATTGCTAGGGATGTACTCAACTCCCAGAGCAGCACTGCACAGCTGACCTGGAAAGAAATAAGCACATGTCAGGAGAGCCCGGAGTCCCTAAGACACAGCTGGCTGAAGCAGATTATCCACCACAAGCTGCTCACAGAGGGCACATAACATGCCAGAAGCAAGAAGTCACAGCAGAAATAGTATCTTCAGAAGTATAGGAATTAGGTAACGATTGTCTGCTCCAGCCTTGCTGAAGCCTGGCTCGCTTTTACAGGGCCTGACCTACCAACAAGCAGTTTTGTGTGTATTTAGCACGCTGGTTTCAACCCTCCTCACCCCAGCAAAAAGCATGCAGCTCATTCCAGATCAGCAGTCACAAATCTAAGGAAAGCCTGCATCGCACAGCAGGAGTTCATCCACGTGTCGAGATTCTGTAATTTTTTGAATAGCACCACAGAAGCATAATTCACTTTCCCATCACAGCAATTAAGCTTCTCAGGGAGTTAGGGAACAGTGTATCACTTTTGCTTGATTAACAAATCTGCTTGTAATAAAGCCGGTATTTCAAGCTCTGGGAACATGTGAGGAATCACATGATACTGCTGTTTTGTGAGATCTCCAAGAGAAACAAAGAAAGATAGATTGCATAGCAGGGCTTCCCAGACCACTGAAGCCATTAAGAAAACACACACACACACACACACACAAAAACCCCCCACCACCCTGCACAAAAGCCCTCCTAAAGCCTCCCAAAATCAACCCTTCACATAACCTCCAGAAATTACAGCTCAGCTGTTATTCTACAGTAACTCTGGAGACATTCAAGGTAGCTGTCAATGGCTACAGCAGAATCTTGAGGAGGACTTCCAGAGGAGGAGCAACACCTTACTTAAGAAAGGAACTGAGGCTCAGAGGTAAAGTTTCTTTCCTCAAACTCAACGGGTTTAAGCTGTTGTATTTGATTTCCAGCCACATCCCAGATACTACTACAGCTCAAGAACAATGCTAAGTGATGTTGGATGGTTAACTGCTGGCTTGGTAGGGCATTAACTTTTTTCAGGTCCGTTGCTGAAGAGCATTTACAGTCAAAAGTCAAAACAGCTGACAGTTAAGGTAAAAAGGGCAAAATCTGTACTTCACTGAAACAAGCGGCAGAACTTCCCTTGAGTTTAGCAGAACCAGAGTGTCCTCTGCTGATGATTTTAAAGAAGGACTGATCTAAAACAGAAAGTGGTGTATATTGAGGAGGAGACCCCCTATACAGTGGTACAGCGTCTGGTCTGATTCAGCCCTAATTTGTACTCCCTTCTTCCTTCATTTTAGGCTTAAGAAGCTGCAGTACCCCCACCAACAGTACAGCAGCCATGACAAGGACCAGTGTGGCTGCAGCTCCCCGTGGACAACCAGACTGTTTATCTGAGCTGAAAAATCAGGTCAGGGCCACTCACCTTGTGGCACTTGTTGACTTTAGGGGCCACAAATCCAAATGCAGGTTCAGAGGAAGAGCTTAAGACTTTGCCTAAGAACATTATTTTCTGCACTGTACTTCCTGTTTCTGACAAGAGCAGAAGGGCAATGGAGCTGTGCATTTCCTGCTGCGTTTGAGAGGAGCATCTTAACATGTTTTCAAACAGTGTTGGCTCTGCTTCTTTAGGGTAACCTGACAGCAGTAACAGGCACTGATCAGGAGTAACAGTGATTGGCCATTCCTTCCTCCACAGTGCACATGCTTTCCTTAAGCCTTTGGGAAGATAATGTAAGCATAAGTACTTCCCACGCCCGCCAGAAACGAGGACTATTTTACTTCTACCTTCTTCATACCCCATATTCATCACTGTAGCATCACTTTACTTTGGAGATGGCTGAATCACTCAAGGGGGAAAGGCAGTCTGAAGGTCACCAGAAACCCTGTTAACAGCAGCTTTGGCTTACACGTGTTCTTATTTCTGAAATCCTGAGCAGCCAGCAGCAGCTGAAGGCAGAACCACGTCATGAGGTTAACGTCTTAGAGAAAGCCAGGCACACTTAAGCATTGTTCCTTAGGTTTGGGGACACAGTCCCTTTACAGTGGCCCAAACGGAACCAACTAGTTGAAAGAAGTAGTGCTGTTCTTGCCTCTTCTGCCAGCACTGCCCTGCAGCCCAAAGAGCTGCCCACATTAAAGAACGGAACCAGCTGGAAGGCAGCAACTGCGAGCTGCTGCGGAAGTGCTTGCCCAGAAGCATGTGAAAAGTAAGAGTGTGCTTTCAGGCACTCCTAAGACATGTGGGGAAACAGTTTGGCTGGATGAGCACAGCCACAACTGTTCTGCATTATCCCAGAGCCAAACTGCTTGAATTCCTGTGCCACAGATTTACAAGGAGAGATGCAGCATGCAAGCTGAGGACTGTGCTACATACCTTTTTAAGAGGAACTGTGCTTCTGAACCAGTTGTAGTCAGGAGAGACTTTAATCTCTCCCATGATGTTTAGGAAAAAACTCGGGTCAGACTGAAACAAAGAAAAACAATGTTTGAAATCAAGAACATGGGTTTCCTTATGCAGCAGGCAAGAGCCGTGCCATGCACACAAGGCATCTGCAGGGAGCCGCTCACAGCAGCATTGCACTGCATCTGACTCGCGCCGTTTCCTCATCCTCACTTGTCATCACAAACCACACAACTGTGCTCCCACGAGGCAGTCACCCAACTGCCTTACTGCACTGCTCCAATTAGGAAATGACAACGCTCTTGTAATGGCACAGTCCCGGTAACAGCTGTAGAGAAAGACAACTGTTGCAGGCTGTAAGGGCCTCATAGAGCTAACAGCACATATTCACTTTGTTTTTAAATGCTCTGAAGAGTCCTGAGGCTTTAAATCTGTCCTTGCAGCAGCTGACTTGTCAGGAGTTACACACAAATATATCCTTAACTAATACAAACTGATTTCAGAATCAGACCCATGGAAAAGTCCACTGATTTACTCTGAAATACGTATTCAATACAACACAAACATGATGGAGTTTCTTACAGTAGATAACTTCTAGATTTATCTTTTTAAACCTGAGACCATTAGCTTCCATTTATACAACTGATGGCATCAGACGGTCCTGAAGCTCATAGACTTCATAGCTTTGCCCTCTTTGAAAGCCAGCTGCCCCAGGAGATGATTTCCATGCAGTCATACACAGCACAACAAAACAAAGCGACTTTGATGGTCATTACCTAACAGCCACCGAATACAAATCAATAGCTTTGGTTTCTTAATTCCCAATAAAATGAGAGCCCGGTATGTTGTGCAAGCCATTCCAATCCATTTCACCTTGCAGAAAAGCTGCCAGTGTGTAGCATTAACGAGCTTTGTGCTACAGCTGGATTAGCAGTTATCTACAATTTCCTCATCTCTCACTCTTCGTTTGCTAGTTCCCATGGACAGAAAGCATGCATTTTCAAAGGGGAAGCACTTTCCGTACCACAAGACCAGACCCATCTCCCCCATCTCGCTGTGTGGTGCACCTCACACACCTAACGGAGGGTTTCAGAGCTACACGGTTTCATTTTGGGGCCCGCATCAACCATTCTGCTACTTGTCAGAGTCTGGCAGCACATCAAACTGCAGTGAAGGTAAGAACAGCTTTTCCAGCAGCCTGCAGAGCAGCACGCTCACATCTTAAGGGGATGCTGGTCATTACTGAAAGGAAACAGCACTTCAACGACTAATTGGCTTGCAGAGCTTGCAGTAATTAGTTTTCCAAAAGCCATTCAGCAAAACACGACGTAGTGGTGGTCAGAGCCTCACAGCTCTGTGCACAGACACAAAGACAACAACTTCCCACAAACAAACGTGCTCACTGCAAACAGCCCCTGCACTCCCACTGCCATCCTTCCTCTGCACCCTTAAGCTGACCTGTGGGCTGTCAGTGGGCAGGATAAAGGAGCAGGCTTGACACAGGCGAGCTCTGCCCTTTACCTTGGCCAGCACAAGCGGTCCAGAGTCCACCTGGATCTCAGCACCGAGGTTTGCAAGGACCTGTCACCGCATGTGGAAGGGAACCGCCGGCCCTGGGCTGCTCTCAGCTCCTTCCTCGCACAGTGCCTCAGTGAGTGCAGTGCCCTGCCAGAAGCGTTTGCTGAAGTCAGTGACCTCGTATCGAAGCAGCCTGTTTTGTTTCCTTTTTTCCCCTTTGACACAGAAATGCATGCAGATGTGTGCCAACGAGGGCTACGTGCAGGCAGAGCTGAGCCGAAGGGCAGGAAACAGCAGCGATTTGGGGCACAAATCTGCAACCTGATGCTGATCGCAACCGATCCCATAGAAACCGGAGCTCCATCTCCAGTAAGAACAGCACCCCGAGGACCGCCAGCCTCAGGAGGGCTCCTCCAAGCACCGCACCAGCAGCCCCGTGTCCGCCTCTTCCCCACGACGAGACCCACGCCATCAGGGCCGCCCTCCCCTCGCCCACCCTCACAGCAGCCGCCCCTCGGCCTCAGCCCCGGGCGAGCTCTCCTCGCACAGCCCCTCAGGCCGCCCCCAACCCACCGGAGCCTAAGAGACCCCGCAGCCCCCCTGAGGAGGGGTCCCCGCCGGTCTCCATGGCGACGCCCCCCACACACACCTGGGCGCAGCGCTGGCGGCTCGGCCCTGCCCGGCTCAGCGGGGCGCGGTGCCGCCTGCACCGCTCTCCTCCGCCGCCGGCCGCTACTTCCGGGTGCTGCCCCGCGCCGACCACGTGACCGCAGAACGGGACGCCATCACTACCGAGGCGGAAGAACAGAAGCGGAGAGGCGGATCACGTGGCCACGCCTCCGGGTCGTGATTGGTCGGCGGGGCTGCGAGGGCTCTTTCGTGGTCGCGCTGCGGGCCTTCAGCGTTTCTCCTTTGTGTCCGTGTCTCAAACAGAGAGAACGCCGTGACAGCGCTGCTGGCTCCACTCCAGCTTTATGGAGTTATTTGCCCTGGATTTAAGACTAAGAAGCAAAAACCCGACGTGGTGCCGTCAGGGCTGCTGGGCACAGAGGGGGTGAATCGCTGCCAGTAGCGAGGAGTCACCGAGTATCCACGTGCGGACGGGAACACGGACCGCCCGCCATCGCCGTGCGGCTGCGGGAGGCCGCACTGCGCAGCCGCACCGTCCGCACTACGCCCGCTCCCTCGCCTCCCACGAGGACTACGCCTCCCAGAAGGCCTTGCGATGAGGCCGCCTCCTGGGCTTAGGCTCCGCTCTCCGCGCGCTACCTGCTGGGAACGGTAGTCCGATAGGGGGGAGGTGTGCGCGGTGACGTCACTAGGCGGCGCCGAGCGGGGGGGGGAGGGGGTGTTTACGCCGCGGGCGGGGCGCGCAGCTCCGCCGCCAGCGAAGGCCTCGTCGGGGGGAGCGGGCCGGGCCGCGGCCGCGCCATGTCCGCCTGCCACAGCTGCGCCGCGGCCGCGCGCCTCTTGGGCTCTACGCTGCCCTCTGCGCGGAGAGGTAACCACCCCAACCGCCCCAAACCACCCCAATTTACCCCAATCCCGCTCCCCTCAGCCCTTCCTTCGCGCTGCCCCGCGGGGCCGGGCCCTTCTCTCCGCGCCGCTGTGGCTCCTGTCAGCGCCTGAGCTCTGTGCTAAGGGAGCCCGGAGCCTGTTTCCCTCGAGGCCCGGAGGTTGCGGGAGTCGGGCTCTCGTTGGCGTAATTCCGTGCTCGGTTGGCAGAAAGCGTGTCCGCTCGTGAGGCCCTTTGCCAGCTCTCTGAGGGGGCCTGCAGCCTTCCTCCGTCCGGGTTGCGTCCTGTGGGGGCTAATAAGGCAGAGGGGTGAGCTCAGTGCTGCACCTACCAACCTTTGTGTGGGACATCTGCCCAACCCACCCAAAACCAGGGGAACAAGGATTCTGAAAACTCTACATTTAACTCAGAGCTGCTGCTTTTCTCTGCGCCTTTCTAAGGAACAAACACTACTTGGGCTTTTTCCCCCCTCAGAACTAAGAATTCAGAGGGTTGTGTACAAGAACAAATAAGACCAGTATGTGTTTGTGGATCAATATTGCACGTCGGCTTACTTGGAGCTTATGAAAGTCTTAACTTGGCACCTGGTGGTGGTTGTGACAGATCACTTTGTGGGGCATCGCTGATGGGTGTGGTGGCAGTGGGTATTAACTTGAGGTTGTTGGGCAGCTCTGGTGGCCTCACCTCCTGTTAGTGTCCCTGTGACAGCTTTGGGTAAAAGGCTCTTACAGGATACTTGAGCCCTAAAAGGTGGTGTTTTGTTCCTCACCTCTCAATTACTGGTTAATAAGTCGTAAAGGAGCCTTCTGTTTTGTCACAGCCTGCTAAACTAGGCAGGTTATGGAGAGGTGCTATTGCTGCTGCTGCAGCTCTTATGTTTGATATGTATTCTGATAACCACAAAATCACCCTGTGCTGCTGCAGGGTGGATGGCTGCCTGGATGCGTTGCGTGCAGCCCAGCGGACTCTGGGTGCAGTCACACAGCTGTGGTGGTGCTGATCCATAGGGCAGAAGCCTGGTGCTTATCAGCTCACTCACTTCTCATGTCACTTCTTAGCCCATCCAGTGTGGACTTTCAGGGCATTTTCTGTGTTATCCAATTCAAATTGGCCACCTTCAGCTCCTGCGTAGTGCTCAGCAGTAGTAAAGTGCTTGGGTCTCCTTATTAGGACTTTGCTCTCTGTAGGCCATCTCTCTCCTTAGAGCAGGAGGTTGTCTGTCCGTATCTTTTCAGCAGGGTACAGCTGCTTGTGAAAGTGAACCAGCATTTGAAGCTTGTTTCTGGTGTGGAACAATCTGTGTGTTCTCATTGCTTGTGCCGTGCTGTAAGTTAAGGTGTTTGTGTTGTGGTGGTTCTCAGCAGGGGAGCTGGAATTGTGTTGGTTCTTTTTATGTTTGCACGTGTACTTATATATGTTTTAAAACAATAAATAAATCCAGAAACGTTCACTTCTTCCAGAGCAAACGAATTGTGCGTCTCTTGCCAGTTTTTCTGGGCAACTTTTTGGGGTTTACATATAAGGAAGGCGGAAGATGAGGGTTGCAGGCTCCTTGTTTGTGCCGAGGTGTTGCAATCGCAGGGATGACATGTGTGGATTCACATCATACCTAGGCATGGAGTGTAACCTTACACGCTGCCTGGTTTCTCAATAGGTTTTTTTTCCCCTTGTTGGCTGTAAGCCACGTCCACAGCGTTAGCATTATGTTTAATATTCACTGTGCCTCTCTGTAAAGGGTCAGCGCGTGCCAGCTGTGACGCTGCCCTTTCAGTTTCCCCTGGAACAGCTCTTTCTGTGTGTCAGACGTTATCTCTGATTCCTGGAAATGACTTCTTAGTGGAGCTGACAGCGAGATCCAAATCCAGACACAAGGCTGGGCCTCTGACACTCCTCTTTGGTAACTGCTGCATAATAAGGGGGGGGTGTTTCAATAGTCTCTTTCTTACTCGGATGGTTTCACAAGAGCTGGATGCTGGTTGTTCCAAGGATCGCATCACACAGGGGATGTTCCCAGTCCTACGGCACAATGGGGCTCTCAGCCCTCTGACATCACAGCACACGGGATTACTTTCAGGTCTTCTTTGGATGATCTGGCAACTTCTTGTGGAGTAAGCTCTAAGGTGGTGAAATGAATTCATTTTGCATAACTGAAACGTGGCTGCTCAGAGTTCTGCTGTTGGTGGCTTCGAGTTCTGTTTAACATAAGTCAGCTTTGGGATTTGGTGACGTCAGGGTTAGAACTGGGGTAATTGAGGTCCAAAATTGAGGTACTTAACGTGTCGGTAAAAGACTGCATTTTGAACAGAGTGTGCCTGTGGAAAACACTGATTTGGTTTGATTTTAATGATTTTCCCTAAAGGGTTGGACAGGAGGATAAAGCAGCGCATTGCAGCAATGCACTTTCAGTGGATATGGGCACAGCCTGCTTTTTAGTCAGACGCTAACAAGGCAGTTCTGTTGTCTTACTGCGATTCTGGCAAGGTTTTCATCACAGTGTAAAATTAACTGCTTTTCTTCTGTGCTTTCATGTGCTGTTAGGTATTACCTGTGGCCGTACACGCATCCCCGTGCTGGGCAAACTTGGGACTTTTGAAACTTGTTCTCTCAGGCGGATTCCTCTAAGAAACTTCTCCGAAACACCTGCATATTTTGCTTCAAAGGATGGCACGGGCAAGGATGGCTCTGGAGAAGGAAGCAAGGTAATGTCAGTACGCAGTGATCACAGCTGTTCTTCCAAAGCCTGCTGCTGCCAAGTGGGCTTTTACAAGTACAGCTTTCAGTGTTCCTTCTCAGCATTGCTTTGGTAGTTGTGTTTAAGTTAACACAAGACAACTTTGTGAAGAGACCTGCTTTATTCTTGTTAATAAATTTCAATCTGTTTTCATCCTGGTCTTTCTCTATAATTATAGTTAATCAACAGCTTCTTCAGATAAATGATTACCTGAGAATAAAATTACTCTTTAGTCAGCAAATAAGATGTTGAGAGATTGAGCGATAACTTTTGCCTTAGCACGGTGTGAAGTCATCTGAGTGACTGTCCAAATGACACAGGTTTGTTCTGAAGGTTCGGATTAAACTTAGTTGAGCAACAAAAAAGGAAATCTGAATTTCTTTCTTAATTTTTTCTTCTTATTTTATGCTTGAGAAAGATTCTGAGAAGTGGACAAGTAAGGCTTCCAAAAGTACAGGAATACCTTAGAAGAGGGGAGAGAGATCTTTGGTGTTTCCTAATATTAATGACTATCAGTTAACATGAAACACCACTGAAAGCATAACAGGGAGGAAGAGCAGCAGGGCTCTGCCTTAGGGGTCAGAAGAGGATTTTTCCAAACAGTTTTTGAGATGCTTGTTTTATAGGCATATCTGCCCTACGGCCATCTGCCAGCATAGGGACGTCTGCCAAGGACACGAGAAGAGATGTGGCATCCGGAACCCTTAGAATAAACACAGTTGTGATAATGAAATGACGCTCTATAAGAATGAGCTGTTTTCTTCTCTGTGGTTAGTATAAACTGTGCTGGAATGTGTTGTTAAAACACAGCGTAGCTTGCTATTATTGTAGTGCCAATCAAGCAGTTCTAATGTAGATCTGGGATGTTTCTGTGGGCGTCCAAAATTGGTGCAACTGGGAAATGCAGATGCTCAAACTCTTCAGGTTGTTTTTGTTGTGTTGCTGAGTTATCAAAACCTTTTAAAAAGCCCTGACAGCAGTTATTTCATTATACAGGAGTTACATTATTCACGTGGCTGGATTCCATAAACACGCTGCCAAGTGCCCGGTGTCACAGCTCTGTTCTTTGGCACTAATTGTCTGCTTATCTCTTTTCAGAAGTCTGTCGGTGAGGGGGGTGGTAAGAAGTCGAGCTCTGGAAGTTCTGGAAAAGGAGGGAACCAGCTGCGCTGCCCCAAGTGTGGAGACCTGTGCACACATGTGGAGACCTTCGTCTGTAAGTGCTGAGGGATAACTTCTGTTAGAAATAGCTGGGGATGAGATTGTGTTCGTGATCCAATGCAGTCCTGATCGTTAAGCTTTACTCTATGTAGAATGTCAATTAATTACACAGTGTGTGTGTGGGGGGGAAAGTTTAGTTTGCCCACGTTGGAGTAAGCGTGTACTGTGATGCATTTGTGTAATTGCCCACGATGTGGAGCAGAATATGATAGTGGAATTTGGACTGCAATTCTGAATATGCTCATTTCTAATAGCTTGTCTACATTTTATGCAGTCAGAGATGCTGTGTAAACAGTACCGCTTTAACTACTAATACTTTTTTTCTGTCCATTTATAGATGTAAATGTTAGTCATGTCTGTCCTTTGCTTACTGAATAATAGGACTAATCCTGAAAGAGCTGAAACCAGAGTGGTTATCTAGCAGAGGGATCAGCATGTGACAGATGGCTTACTAGATTGGGTTTTGTGGCAAAATCCAACTCATCATACATTCTAAATAGGAATCAGGAAAGTCCAAACAGAATCCAAAGTGTATGGGATGCCTGATGTCCAGCAGGAATAACAGCAGCCTTTTCAAGTACAATTCAGATTAAAGTCAGTTATACTGCAGGTTCTGTTGCACTCGAAGATGTTTCTTAGCACTAAGGAGACCGGTCTGGAAAGTAGATGTCAGAAAGCAAATACTTACTGTCACTTGGTGGGGCTCAAGGAGGAAGTATCAAATCACAGTCAGACTTGTGCAGTAAGAAGCTTTCGGACAAGGACAACATAAACTCATTAAACCATTGTTAATGTCATAATGATAATGAGCAGATGTGCTTTTATTCACTGCTGCTCGTGTAAAGCGTGCTGTTTAATTAAGACGATCAGGCAGCATGAATCACAAGCTAGTTCTGTAGTAACAGTGTACTTAAATAAAAGGATCCATCATTGGTAGCCACGTTTTCTTTTCTTTTTAGAAATAATGGGTATCTTTATTTGAATCTGCAGGCAACGAGCCATTGTGAAAGAACCAACACAACTGATGTAACGAGAAATAGAATCCATTGGATATTGTCCTTTAATTTGGAAGTGCTGTTCAGGTGTTAACATGGAGCAGAACAATAGCTGTGTCTCTATGCAGCTGAAATGTAATTTGGTTTATTTTCATTAGCACCAGGAATATCTAAACATGTTTGAAAGCTTTCTTACAAAGAGGATTAATTTCTACTCGAATTATGGGAGAAAATAGGAGCAAGTCTGGTTGTGGGTAGCGGATTGTATCTGCGTCTTACATCCCTGGTGTTCTACTCCGAGACTTCAGGATTGTACAGCCTGTCAAGAAAATCTTGTTAGGAGTTTGAACGGAGCACCGTGATGCCTGATAGGGGACTAGAATGGACTTCCTCCTTCTGAGAGCAGCAGTCTTCAGTTTTCTATTAGTTGTTAACATAAAATCGTCGTCTTCAGTTTTATTTCGTAATTGCTCTCAAGTTTTCTCTGGGTGTGTCTTTTTCTGGCTTAGTCTGTTAATTTGATCACATTGCTTCCAGCCAAACCATAGAATGTGAAGTAGCTGGAAAACCAAAGGGCTAAGTTCTAATTCTTGTAAAAACATTAAAAACGAAGAGGGGAAAAAAATGGTCCAAAATGAACAGTTTTCAAGTTACAATGTAACTTTAAGTTTTCAGACGAACCTTTGATACAGCTTAGCAAAAATGAATTCACCCAATTCTGGTTTGAATTACAGGCTCAGGCCTTATGTACTGAAAGCCAAAAGGAAAACAAGGAATTGCTTTTTCCCAATAACAAACTATTAAGAATGAGACAAGCTGAGAGATGTGCATTCGACTTATTTTCTCAGCAGTTCCTGGACTGCTTTCATTTGCCAAGCTATGCAAAAAGTTCCATGATCAGCGAAACAAGATGTGAGCCCCAGAGGTGGAGTGAAATCCAATAGCTTTAAAGCTGATTGGCCTAAGAAGCCTTAACCAGGCACTGCTTTTGCTGCCTTCAGCTGGTGCCATTATCTCTCATCCTCAAAAGCAAGACTTTCCTGCAACGTACCTCACAGGGTAGAAGCTCCCTGACATCCTTTTAGCTTAGCAGTTTGGTGCCCCTTTGTCTCAGCCCCACAAATGTTTTCAAGATTAACTCTTTTGCTTTGACTTGCTGCACGTATTGTAGAAACCTGGTGATTCTCCTTATGTGGGCTTTGGAAATCTCTGTACAGACGCAGCTTCTGGCACGCTGTGACAGTGTTGCCTGGATCAAAACCAACACTCAACTTGTTGCTGTTTTTATTACCTAACAAGTATTTGCAAATATCTTCATGACAGTGAGATAATTTGACCTGAAAGCTCTTCCTTGTGCTCTTGTGTATTTGCTAACTCACCACATAAAAACATGCCGTATGAAAACAACCAGCAGCATACAAAAGCAACTGTATTTACCAACAGAAAAGTTGCTTGAAGTTTTGTGCTCACTTTTAGGAGACCAGCAGTGCTGGAATGTGGTTTCCCTAGAAAACTACTCAGTTCTGCCACCCAGTAGAACTTCAGTTAGTGCTCACACCAATGCTTGTTTCCCAGTGCTGTGCAGACAATAGGAACTGCCCTCTGCTGCTGTGTTTTGCCAGCTGAGGGCGGCTGCCAAATTAATCTGGGGCCCCCAACACATCAAAGCTGCTCTGTACCTATTGACCCTGTTGGTTCCACCTCAAATAGGAAAGGTCTCTAACCTTCCTATCTGCTGCTTGGAGTAAATGAGGCAAGTGTACTCTGCACAATGAATTTTGCTTTTTTTTCAGTGCATGATGTTTTAAGAGAACATAGAGTTCTTAATGCTTGCTGTTTAGCTTCTTTTTTTTCCCCACCATTCCCATGATCTATAAAGGAGACAAATATTGTTGTGGTTACTGCTTCCTAACCAGGCTGTTAGCATTGCAGAAGGAAGGACAGCAGCCTCGTGGCTCTGCAGACATAAAGGAGAGCAGGGGTATTCTGAGTGAGCATTGGGAGAGAGTATTTTCATGTGGTGCTGTGACTCAATAAGAGTTAATACACATGAACGCATGCGAGTGATTGCGTTCATATCAGGTAGATAACAGGCAGCTGAAATGTTGCCAGCAGAACTTGTCAGCTGTTTTACAGGTTTTCTCTGTGGTATTTATTAACTATTCCACCTGTGATGACGTCTGTATGACGTGCTGGTTTATTAAATGGCCTGTTGGTCTTTTTTACTCAGCTATAAGGTGCATTTAATATTAAAATCAAATGCTGATGCCAGCTCCGTGGAAGGCAAAACCAAGCTATAAATAAGCAGCCAGTGTATTGCTGGAGGCTGCTAGTAAAATCAGCTGTGCCAGACTGTACAAGCCATTTTCTGAAAGCTTTTTATGAGTTCAGAAGTTCAGCCACAAAAGATTTTCCTGTGGTTGTCTTGCTGCATTCACTTTGCTTTTATTTAAATAAATTCACTAGTATCTTTAGCTTAAACCAGCCTTATCATTTTTAATAGAACACGGCAGTATTGTTAAACCTATTTCAGGTTATAAGCTTGTTTTTCTCTATTGCCTGTTTTAGGTTATTTCAAGTCAGTTGTCAGACGCCTGTTGCGTCCCCAGCCTGTCTCTTGTTGGGATGAGAGTAATTTTTCTTACCATTTTGATTCTCTTTTTTCCGCAGCTTCCACCCGTTTTGTGAAGTGTGAGAAGTGTCACCATTTTTTTGTGGTACTGTCAGAGGCAGACACTAAAAAGAGCATCATTAAGGAGCCCGAGTCAGCAGCAGAAGCTGTGAAATTGGCATTCCAGCAGAAGCCGCCTCCTCCACCGAAAAAGGTACGGTTCTTATTGTCACCCCGCTGGTCCTTCGTACTACAGCATGCTGGAATATTTCACTTCTTCATCTGCATTGTGTGTAATGATCTGCTGTGACAGAGCTGCGAAGAATAAAGATGATTCGTTCAAGATTAAACCTCTGAGAGCTTTGTGACCTGGCGGAGCACTGATAAAGAAACAGTAGATCCCATAAGAGGAGTTGAGCTTGGTTGCCTCTGGCTTTGTCTCATGACTGAGATGCAGTACCTTAATTTTCTCCATGTGACCCTGAGATAACCTCAACCCTCTACATACAACCATGGCATCTTTAATTTCCTGCCACGGCCTCGTATTCCACACTCTAATACTGTTAGTTTCTTTCTGTAGCCATGAAACCTTCTGTCTGGCTTCTTGACTGAGAACTATGGCAAGTTCTTGTGTGGCTGCAACCTGTCTACTGCAGCTCCCATGTTATGTCATTTGATTTCCTTGGATAGTGAGGGAGCTCTTACTGCATCTCACACTTCTTAGTGGACTGCAGTGGTTTGCTTAATTATGAAGATTTCAGAGTGTATATCAAAGTCTTACTGCACACACAAAAAAAGCCCTAAAACAACACTCAAGTCTTGAGCATCTTGTAAAGGCTGCCTTTGACACAATGTACTGTTTTTGTTTTCTGTAGTTATTTAGAAATGTTATTAATACTGAGTCATTTTTTCTTTCCAGATTTATAACTACCTCGACAAATACGTTGTTGGTCAGTGTTTTGCCAAGAAGGTGCTTTCGGTTGCTGTGTATAATCATTACAAGAGGATCTACAATAATATCCCAGCCAACCTGAGACAGCAAGCTGAAGTTGAAAAGCAGACTTCTCTAACACCAAGAGGTTTGTGTGATGTTTGGTGTTCTTCTGTTCAAATAAAATTCACCATTTCAGAACCCTGCCTCATATTTTTGACCTTCTAATGGTGGTAGTTGAGCTGCAATCTGTACATATTTGTACATGTGTTTCCCAGAGGAAGGGAAATGTCGAGGCTTCCCAAGATGACCGTTGATAGGCAGTTTCTTATAAAGTAAGCTTACTGAAATTTTCTTCCTAATCACTTTTACTGCTTAATGGCAAATCTGCTGCTTAATCCGCAGGCAGCAATGCAGATCACACAGGCAATATTTTGCATAGTGCATTTGATGAATAGTTGCCTTCCTAAACTTGATTGCTGCTGTTGGCAGCACCTGTTGGCCACCATAGTATTGTTCCATATCTAGCAGGTGGAGTCTGAGCTCCTCTTGGCAGAACTTCTGCTGCCGAGTAAATATGGAGCTGTGTTGATCTAAATTATTTTTAGCAGTAGGATTAAGTGGCTGCCTCTGATTCAAAGTGTACCTTGATTTTTTTTCTTAAGGTGTTTTGTTCTGTATTGCAATGTATGCTAAGAAATCAAATCTTCTTTGTTTCTTGAATTTACTTTAAAAAAAAAGAACAAAAAAAACCCCAACAAACACAGCAATAAACCTTGAACATGCAGGAGAGAACCTTAAAAGCACTGTTTTGTACCTGGCATGTGGAAGTTCCTGATCCTCTGCAGGCAGATTGTTGTGTGCTCCCAGAGAAACTGTCAGAGGTTGATTGTAATTCATGAATGTGCAGCTCATAATACTTTGATTTAATCTTCCATTCTGTCACTCAGATACAAATGTGTGAGTTTAAGAAAGTCTCTTCCAAGCAGAATTGGAATATGGTGCATGTATATGTATTTATATATATATATTCTGCAAGTGCTTCTTAAACAAGAATCCATATAGAGGTCTTAGTGTTAATGTTTTACATAACAAATAGCTTACTACCATTTTAAAAGCATGCAAATTGGGCCTGGGACTAAACTGGATGGTAATAAAAACTAACCTGTGGGGATTTCTTGTTAGAAGTCCTTCATACACCAGTGATAAGTATTCAGAAGAGGGCAAGAGGTAGAGAAGCTATAAGATTTTATAAGTTTTCATTACTGTTTTCATCCTCTCTCTTAGAATTAGAAATCAGAAGACGGGAGGATGAGTACAGATTTACAAGTAAGTGATCTCTCTCCTCATGTCCTCCTCTGCAATATTTACCCTTTGATATTTGTGTAGAATAGTATTTAGTGACCACTGGTTAGAAGTGCTGGGTGAAAATTCTGCTTGCTTTTCCCTACCGTTATTAAATTTAGTTGATTTCATTGAGCATTGTTTGGGGGGAGAAGAGGTGTTTAGGATCTGTCTCTTTGTTTAACTTCATATGGAAAGCAGCAGAGTGCAAGGAGGAATGTTTCTATGTAATATACTGAGCCATTAGAGATTCTCTCCATATATGCACTTAAGCAAAAATATAACTGAAACTCGTGTTTTTGTAGTAATTGCTTCAAGCTTGCTGTGGTCCTGTCTATATTTCTGTACAAACAGATATAACTGTAGATCCACAGATCAAACCAGAAGGCTCTTGTTATGTATTGAAGGTACTGATAGACCCTGCAGTGCTCAAACAGTGCTATTATTCTCTTCAGAACTGCTGCAGATTGCTGGGATTAGTCCACACGGTAATGCTTTAGGAGCATCTATGCAGCAACAAATGAACCAGCAGATACCTCAGGAAAAACGGGGAGGTGAAGTACTGGATTCGCCCAATGATGACATAAAACTTGAAAAAAGTAATATTTTGCTGCTTGGACCAACTGGATCAGGTATACAGCTGCGTGGCTTTATGCGCGTCTTAATCCTTGTTTGCTTTCTTTTATTTTAATGCCTTTTTTTTTATGCTGACTGATTAAAAGATGCAACTTTTGCTACACTGAAACAAAATGCCTCTAAAGTCTGTCTGCTTTTTAGGAGGCAAGTTGAGATGCAGTTAAAGTGATGTTTCACCTCTGGGGGCAGATCAGTTACAGGTGTTAGAATGAAATGGTGTCTGTGTGTTCGTAGGAACTGGGCTGGTACGATAATGTTCTGCAGATTATTTGAGAGAGTGCTCACTAAATAATATGTTAATTCTGTTTCTCTCCAAAGAAGGAGCAGTGGAACTTTGCACTGCACTTTGGGTGTCTGCAAAGGACTACTGATTGATTTAATCTGTAGTCTATTCAAGTACGTGGATTTTGTTTTATGTATTGTGTGATACTTTGTTTGTGGTACAGTATGCATTTCAAGCTGCCTCGATACAGAACTGCTCCTATTCAAGAATACAGCTTGCTTGTGAGCACTGTCTGACATGGGATTTTTTTCTTCTATGAGCATATATGAATATGCTGGTCGCATTTTAAATGTCTAATCATAGTAATGACAATCCTCTGTATAATAGTTGAGTTTGTGTGCTCTGAAGAACTACCTGACAGTTACAAAGTACCGTTTTTATTTCACCAGGTAAAACCTTGCTGGCCCAGACTCTAGCTAAATGCCTGGATGTACCATTTGCTATCTGTGACTGTACTACCTTGACTCAAGCTGGCTATGTCGGTGAAGACATTGAATCTGTCATTGCAAAACTGCTGCAAGATGCCAACTACAATGTGGAAAAAGCTCAGCAAGGTAATGTTCTGTGCTAACCTTACTTAGGTGCTGTGAACTTGCAGATCATCAGCATTTCTGCAAACTGTATTTCTGTGTCATGTACATGGATTTTTCTACTTTCCAATCAGAAATAATAAATATAAAGATCTGCTGATTCTTGTTTTAGCTTTGTTTATGTATTCTGCTCATAGCTTTTTGCAATCTGAAATACAGAAGTAGAACGGATTCTTTAGTTGCTTTCTTCACAGCGTGTAAGTTTTTTGTCTGAAGAAGTAGAATCTTCCTTAAGTCCATTTCCTATCTCTGCAGGAATTGTTTTTCTGGATGAAGTGGATAAGATTGGCAGCGTTCCTGGTATTCATCAGTTACGGGATGTCGGAGGAGAAGGTGTTCAACAAGTACGTGCTTGCATGCAGTGGCTTTACGTTATAAGCAAACTGTTCATCAAGTCTGCTGTGTCAAATAGCATAGATCAGTTCTTTGTTATTAACCCCTTGAAGCTCTCACTTCTTGCCTTCTTGTGTGATGCTGCATGGTGAGTTTTCTTTATTGCTTGTTCTTTCCTCCCCAGGGCCTGTTAAAATTGCTGGAAGGCACAATAGTAAACGTCCCAGAGAAGAATTCTCGTAAACTACGTGGAGAAACAGTGCAGGTTGACACAACAAACATCCTCTTTGTAGCTTCTGGTGCTTTTAATGGCCTGGACAGAATTATCAGCAGGAGGAAAAATGAAAAAGTGAGTGCATCAGGCTGTATTTGAACTGAAAAGTTATTACCTTGATTACTGCTCACAGTGCTGGCTGCCGAAGGTCTTGCTATATTTGTAAATCTTCTAACTTTGTGCGTAGAGCAGCGGTTTTCCATCTGTTACCTGAGGTCAAGGAGGCTTAAGAAAGGTAGCAAAGAGCAAACCTATTGTTAGTAGGCTTAAGGAGCTTGCAGTAGTCTCTGTTTCTACAGGGAGTTTTTTAGCACATGCAGTGAGAAAGGGGTTGAAAACTGTTGATGGAATACCTGCTGGTACAGTTCTTAATCTGTTCTAATACCTTGTGTTTGTTAAAGAACAGAATGAGACGCACATTGCTCTAGCAGAGATAACAGGATTTCATTCAGTGGGAGTGTGATGGGGATGAACCTGAGAAAACCTTTGTGTATCAGTAGAGGTTTGTCTTAAGATCTCTTGAGGTGTCACTTCTTTTTATTAAGAAAAACTTACTCTTATTCAGCCGAGCATCTTAATACCTTACAGTGGCAATCAAGTGTTATAAGGAGTTGATTACGTGCAAGGAGTTGAATTTTAGTAATACTTAGTACTTAATACTTTAGTAATTCTTAATTAAAAAAATACTTAATACTTTAGTAATTCATTCAGCTTAAAGTAACGTGTAATAATTTAATTACTCCTTATCTTTATGGAGCTGGAATGTGATTTAGTTACATGAAGAAAACTATAACAGGCTGATAAGCACATCAAGATTTTATTTTATTTCATTTTATTTGCAGTATTTAGGATTTGGTACACCATCTAATATGGGAAAAGGCAGAAGGGCTGCAGCAGCAGCTGATCTCGCTAATATAAGCGGAGAGTCCAACACGCATGAGGATATTGAAGAAAAGGATCGCTTGCTGCGTCACGTGGAGGCCAGAGATCTCATCGAGTTTGGCATGATTCCTGAGTTTGTGGGACGCTTGCCTGTTGTGGTTCCTCTGCATAGCCTAGATGAGAAAACCCTTGTACGGATTCTTACTGAGCCACGAAACGCTGTGGTTCCCCAGTACCAGGCATTATTCAGCATGGATAAGGTTGGAAAAAAAGCTCATACTGAAGGTTGAATTTAGTAGTTGTCTGCAATTGCTATTCTTGTCTTCTTGTCCCTTCAGCGTTTGTAGCAGCTGTATATAAAGGGACAGTCAGTACTGGTGACTTCCAGGTGAAACATAAGTGTAGTGGAAGTTTTATGTAGCTTAAACATTAACTGTTCTGGGCTGTGACAAGTAAAAGACAAATACTTGCACTGTTTTGCTTAATGTGCTGTTGAATTATAAACAAAATGTTGACTGAAATTGCTCTCTTTCTGTGTGTAGTGCGAACTGAACGTAACTGAGGATGCATTGAAGGCTATAGCCAGACTGGCCCTGGAGAGGAAAACTGGTGCAAGAGGTCTGCGATCTATAATGGTAAGTAAATTAAGTCTCATCTTGTGTAAATGAACCTACCCATACTGGTGTCTGTGGCCCTTATCATGGCAGTTTGCGGTAAATGCCTTGCTTAGAAATGTGTCCATTCAGATTTCTTCCAAGGCCTCTAGCTCTGATCATCACTTACTATGTATACGTAATTTTCTGTAGAGGACACCACACTTAAGTATTTGTTTTCTATGTGTTCTTGTAGGAAAAGCTGTTGCTGGAGCCCATGTTCGAAGTGCCCAATTCTGACATTGTATGCGTGGAAGTGGACAAAGATGTTGTAGAAGGCAAAAAGGAGCCAGGATACATTAGGTAAAGCCATAATGAAGTAACAGGCTAATGGTCTGATGTTTGTCATAGGAACAAGTGCATAAACACAGAGCCATGCACACAACCACAAAGGATCCAATATCTGTATCCTCTACACGGTTGTCTTAGTGCCTATTCTGTCCTAGAAACTTTGGGTTTGTATTGTTTTAGTTTTTAAAAAGAAGCTAAAAAATAAACTTATACATGGAGTTATTTTAAATCTCGTTGTGTGCGTGTGTGTGCCTGGAGAAATAAAGTAACTCATCTGCATCATAAGGTAGCAGTAAAAAACACGAGCTTCTAAATGTGTTTTCTAAATGCAGGGTAGGTTCTGAAGCAGAATTTTTCCTCCTTGTAACCTCTACCACTCCGAGGTACTTCTAATGCAAGCTATGGGCTGCAGCAAGTTTACTCCTCTAAGGGCAACAGAGGAGAAGAGGGTGAAAAAGGTGCATCTGTTGATTGGTTGAGTTCTCATTAAGATAATGAGAGTCATAAAGATGATATTGTGGTAGAGCACTGAAAGCACCGGACAAATCTAGGTTTAAAAAGTAGTAGTTTTAATGAAGAAGTGATGGAATTGAGAGGAGATGGATCAGGTTAAAATAAACAGAGGAATGATAGTCAGGAACTTGAGCTTGTTCCACTGTGATGTGTGCTGTGCTTTTGTCTGTATGCACATCATTTCTCAAAGGAAAGGTTACCGCAACTTGTTTTGCTGGGCACCAGCGCTCATGTTTGCTGAAGATTCAGCATTTACCAATGAAATCAAATAACTGAACTGAACTTATTAGCCTTTTGATTGATGTTCAGTACTGAGCTTGCTTAGTTTAGATCTGCATAGCACCATTTTCAGATCAGAAGGTCTTTAAGCAGATGGAGATCTGAACATCTTTCATCAGGACACTTTGCAGGTGGCAGATTGGCCGCATGGTATGGAAGCTGTCTCCATCTTTTTTCCCCTCCATTTATATAGTGTCTGATCCGTTCATTTCAATTATAGGGCTCCCACTAAAGATTCATCGGAGGAAGAATATGACTCTGGAGTAGAGGAAGACGGCTGGCCTCGACAAGCAGATGCTGCACACCATTAAACTCTGTCAGAATGCTCTCCTGCAAAAAGCGCACTTGGTTATTTCCTTAGGATTTGCCTCTGGCTTCACAAGCTGATACTAACAGCATTGGATCTATCTCGGATACGATACGTGATGAGGAACCTTATTAGATAAATCAGATCATGTCTTTTACTGTAACATCACATTGATTTATTCGATGGACATTGTGTGGACTTGAATGGCATAATGTTCGACTATAAATTGTATACTACATTTGTTCAATTAAAATATATAGCAGATACAGCAACACCTGGATTGCTTTCTCTAAAAACTAAACAGCAATGCAGGTGCTGCCGATAGGGAGATTTTACAGCAATGCTACTCTACAAATGGGAAAACAAGTTTAATAATGAGTTTAATAATGAGTTTAATAACGATCAGCTCCTCATACAACTCACATGGGGGAACGCTTGGGTCAGTGTTAGGTTTCTGCTGGCGTTGGGAGCCAGCAGTGCCGGAGTGACTTGTTACATGGGCTGGGAGGGGAAGCCCTTGCACCAGGACTCTGAAAAGCTTGGGGACAACTGCAGGCAGCGCTGGGAGATGGTGCTAACCATGTACCACTGGTCTGTTAGTTAAATTGGATACTGAATACATCCTGCTGGTCACCTCCCCATTGGGAGAAAGTTTCGGTCACCTTAAGTGCTGCGGATGAAGGTGAAGACAATAATGAGTTCACTTTGCCAGAAGGGTAAATGAAATGAGGAGGGGGGTGGTCAGAGTTTCGGATGCCAAGCTGGCTTAAATTTTTAAATATTAATGTTCTAATATAGTACGTTTTGTTTAACATATTGGAACGATCATGCATCAATTTTTTGGTGCCAGGTATTTGCCCAACCTATCTTATAATGTTAAGAGACGAAAAGTAAGTGTATCATATCTTTGATGTAACGGGGTAGTGAGTGTTCACACGGCAGTGCTTCTTAAGTTATATGCTCGATTGCTGTAGTATTGCATCTTGTGCTTTTGTCTTTGGTTTGTAGGCTCACAGCAAAGCAGGCCTCCTGTTCCACACCCAAACGAATTCAGTCCCTTAGGAAAGTGTTTGTAAAAGCCCAGACGGACCTGTGATGTTTGCAGTTTGTTTCAGGAATTAAAGTTGTCACTTACAACTCGGTTTCGTCCTTCAGATGGATTTAGGTTTTACTGAGCCCTTCTCCTAAAGAGTTTAACTCCTCTCCTTCTTTTCTATGCATCCTGTAGGTGTTTTAGGTAGGGGAGGGTTCTGCACATGCTTGGCCCTTGTTTTCTGTTCGTTTCTGTCATGTAAATTTGAAGTGATAGTTGTGTAATCCTTGCCTTCTTCCATAGGTAGCCGTGTTAGCCAGATGCATCAGGTACAGCGTTAGGATTCCACCTTCTGTCACCATCCACGGCTCGGACAAAGCTGCTTTTAGAGCTGAGGGTGTTTCTAGGAGAGAAGCTCCATCGCCTCTTAGATGGGAATCTGTGGTGAGCTGTAACGTGTCCTCATTTTCCTCTTTGTAGAGTGAGAAATAGAACCGCTTTTAATTCGAGAGTTCTTTAATTCAGATTGGTTTTGTGTTTTGTTTTTTAATGGATTTGAAAAAGCACCATTTGAGGCAGTTCAAACAACTCAGTTTTGGAAGTTGTTTGGGATTATTTGCAATTATTAGAATCAAGAACTGTTTTTAAGGAAACAAATGCTGTTGTAACCGCAGTTTGTACCTCGCTGCTGGCGTTTGAATAAAACCAATGAATCCCGGGAGCTGGAGCCGTGCCGTGTCATCGTCATCCCTGCGGCTATGGATGGACGGGAAAGAAGGGGGATGCCGTCCAGTTGTGCTGGGGGAGGTTCGGGTTGGATGAGCAGGTGAGACACGGGCACAGCCCGCCTCGGTGGGGGTAATTAATTAATTAACTGCTCCTGCGGGTGTGAAGAACAGCGGGCATATGTGGCACGGAGGGATGTGGGCACGGTGTGTGGGTGTTGATGGCTGGACCGGGGGCTGTGGGGCCATGGGAGGCCCTTTTCCCCCCCACCCGCCGCACGGCTGCGAGCGGACGGCGCTGGCCCCGCCCCCACGGCTGGCTCCGCCCCCAGCCCGGTTCCTCCCTGCCGCCAGGTGGCGCTGCCGCAGTCGCCGCCCGCTGTGAGTCCGAGATGGCGCAGCCGCCGCCGCCGTTCTCAGGCCGCTTTGCGCCGCCGCCGCCGTTCGGCGCCTTCCCCCCTCAGGTCCCCGCGCCGTTCCCGCCGCCTCCCGCTCCCTTCCCCGCATCCCGCCCGGCTCTCCCTCCCTTCCTCCTCCCTCCTCCTTCCGAACCCGCTCCGTTCTTCCGCAGTCCCGCCGTCCCGCCGCTCTTCCCCCCGTGGCCTCCGGCCGAGCGGCCGCCGCCCCCGCGGGACCCGGAGGCCGCTGACGACGATGCGGAGCGGCGGAGCGACGAGCGATGGTTGGAGCAGTTCCTGGCCCGGCGCGACCCTCCGGCGCTGCCCCCGCTGCCTCCCGGCGGCGCCAGCCCCGAGCTCGGGCGGCAGCTGGCGGTGCGGGCGCTGCGGGCCGTGAGCCGCCTGGCGGAGCTGTGCCGGGCCCTGCGGAGCCGCGAGGCCGAGGGCCGGGAGCGGGGCTGGGAGCGGGAGCGGGCGGAGGCCGAGGCGCTGCTGGAGGGACTGCGGGACACCGTGCGGCCTCTGAGAGAGCCCGGCTACGTGCGGGAGCTGGGCAGGAAGGCCGAGAAGGCGAGGAAGAGGAGGGAGCGGTTGCAGAGGAGGAAGCGGGAGGCCCGAGCGGCCAAGGAGGAGGAGGCGGCCCGAGCTGCGGAGCGGGAGGCCGAGATCGACCGATGGAGGGCCAAGTGCATCCAGGAGGTGGAGGAGAAGAACCGGGTACGGAAGAGCCGCCTCGGCCCGGTGCTCCGCGGCTCTGCTCAGAGGCTCCAATGGAGCAGCCCACGGCCGTGCCAGCGGCAGAGGATGGATTCCACAGCTGCGTGCTGCGTTAGGGCCCTCATAATAAGGAGGATATAGGGGCAGGTCTGGAATGTTGCCCCACGAGCAGTAGCTGAGTGGTGTAGGTCCATCAGAGAAGAGCTCAGGGGGCACCTCGTTGTTCTCTGTAACTCCTGAGAGGAGGTTGTGCCGAGGTGGGGTCAGCCTCTGCTCCCATTAACAGCGATATCATGAGAGGTGATGGCCTTCAGTTGGGCCAGGGAGGATCCGGTTGGATATTAGGAGACATTTCTATTCAGAAAGAGCAGTGCTGCACCAGCACAAAGTGCCCAGCTGGTGGGGATGCCATCCCTGAAGGAGTTGTGGCACGGAGGGACATGGGCACATGTTCCAAAGCAATAAAATAACAACAGAAACCCACCCAAATTAAGCTCAATGGGAAGTGGTGTTGGCACTGCCATTGGTTGCCAGAGATTCATCTCTGTTGGTCTGCTGGGCCCATTGCTGGGGTGGCAGAGAGCAGCTGATATGCAAAGTGTTGTATGCAGACTGGCGTGCTAATGGGCCGTAACTGCACAGCTGTGAAGTCAGCACTGTTTATGTTTATGTTGTTAGGGGGACTCTGTTTCTGACGGTACCTTTTCGTTCTGGTCTGTGTGGGATAATTCATGCATCCTTTTGCTTTCCTTTGCAGGAGCGGGAGCTTAAGGCTGCTGCAGACAGCGTCTTATCTGAAGTAAGGAAGAAGCAGGCAGACACCAAGAGGATGGTGGACATCCTGGGCTCCTTAGAAAAGCTTCGGAAACTGAGGAAAGAAGCTGCTGCCAAGAAAGGTTACTTAGAATTCTTCTAATGGCGCGCACAGGAAATAACGGGGTGTGGAAGGTGCACTTTGGAGAAGCTGTTTCTTTATTAGTTATTGCCATTATGTTGTTCTGCAAGGATAGCTGTAAGATGCAGAACAGCAGATTGGATGCAGTGACTGTTCCTATGCTTCCAAGCTCTTTCTTACCAGAAGAAAAAACTCCTGTTGAGATAATCGTTAGCTTGTGCCTGTCAGAGATTTTGCCAGCTCTGCTTTTAAGTCTCATAACAGCTCCTTGTGAATCTGAAAGCATGATGTTCGTTCTCCTTCTCTTTAGGCGTTTGTCCACCTCCCTCAGCAGACGAAGCCTTTGAAAATCAGGTGGAAAGTCTCAGAGCGTTGCTCAAAAATCGCACAGAGCTGTATGAAGCTGAGGAAAGAGCGCTGAGGGTGATGTTGGAAGGAGAACAGGAGGAAGAAAGGAAGAGAGAAATGGAAAAGAAAGAGAAGAAGGAAAGGGAAAAGCTCCTACAGCAGAAGCGTGACATTGATTCCAAGCTGTTTGGGGATCCAGGTAAATCCTGCTTGTCAGACTTCACCGTGTTTATTGCTTTCAACTCTTAGGTGTTGGGTTTAAACTACAGGCACAAAAGAGATTGTAGGTTACGCTGAAGTGGGAATAAACAGAATAGATTGAAGACTTCCAGCGTGCAGCAGGTGCTTCGTTCTGATGTTTTGGTTAGTGCAGTCTGTGTGATCTGTAACAATTCAGTGTCCATACATTCCCGTGGTGTAGAGGACGGAGGCAGGGAAAAGTTTTGCTGGTCTGAGCTTCGCTCTGACAGCTTTGGGAAGGGCGAGAATGTGCATAACGTGAAAATAAAAGGTAAGGATTTCAAGTTAAGGCCGGGGAGCAGCAAACTAGTCAGCAAACATGGAACTTCTCAGACAGTGGGATCAAAGGACTCTGGTGTATTAAACAATTTCTATGTCTGTGTTTTAACAGATGAATTTCCTCTCGCCCATCTGCTGCAACCTTTCAGGGAATATTACTTACAAGCTGAGCTTTCTGCAGCAGCTCTAATCCAGATCAGGTAAAAGCACACACAGTCTTTGTTTTGGTGTCTCAAGTGACGAGTATTGTTTGTTAAGTTGCAGTATTACGGTTTGTTAACTTCCATTTTGGCCGTGTGATGAACTATTCCAGTTCCTTCTTTGTCACTTAAATACGGAGCACGGTTTATAGTCTTGTGTCTTGGTTGGTATGAAGAAACATGTTTGTGTGCATGTGATGTTACTGCTGAAGATCTCTTGTGCTGGTTGCACTCTCAGACACCTTTCTGTATTGAAGGCACGAATGGGATCAGTACTTGGTGCCCGCTGATCACCCCGAAGGAAGCTGCATCCCTCCTGGCTGGGTTCTTCCGACTCTCCCCACGAATGACACTTGGGCCACTGCTGTCAGATAACTCCGAAATAAATTGTTTTTGCACTGGAGGAGAGTTTTGTTGTCATTGGTGGTGTCAGTGTGAGAGGATCTAGTGAGGAGGTGGTACCTGGGTCCTGGTTGTGCTCAGGAGTCCCATAGCCAGGGTCTGGAATGCCTTGAAAAGAACTGTGAGGGATGGTTTTGCTTTCTAGCCCTGCAAGGAGATACCTGAGTGACTCCGAGGCTGTTGGCCCTCTCATGGCACAGAGTTACGGTGCTGCTGTGTGTTTTCATTAACAAATCACTGTCTCAATAAAGTAACGTTGCTGACAAGGTGAGCTGTGCCAGGATCCGTGTGCTATTCTTAGTGACTTTATAAGCTGAAATCAAGATGTTGAAATCTCCAGAATTTTGTTGGTGTTTTTTTTGTTTGAAGAGCTCATTAGTAGACGTGTTTTTCTTCTCAAATGAAGCATGTCAAGCATTGCTTTCAAAATAGCTTCGTTGCTTTTTGTGCATGGAAACGAGCTCTTACGAGTTTAAACAGATTCTGAAGTACAAACAAGACATCGATTTGTGAGCTTGATTAAAGCAGCTGCTGACATTTTGACTCCAACGGGGACCACAGCATGGAAAAAATTCCCTCTTGTGTGGAAATAGGTTGGCCGGCCTCGTGAAGAGATAGAAATCTAATAAACCTGCTGGGGAAAAAGGTAATAAAACCTGAAGTCTAAGCTATGGCTCTTGGTTCTGCCTTCAAAGCTGTTTCTCTGTAGGAAGAGATGGTTTGTGTAGCATTTGGTTCAAGTGCAGCTCTGGTAAGTTGGTTTCTGCACAGAACGAGCAGAGAAAATTGGGTTATTTTTGAGACGTTTTTGCTCCAACGGAGGGACTTGTTCTTGTGCTTGGTTCAGATGTGACCCGAGCTACTGGGAGAGCTGTCAGCAAGAGGTTTGTGTGCAGGAAGTGCTCCCTCCTACAAGGTGACAGAGGCTCATGGCTTCAAATCCTTCTGTGTTCAGGACTATTTGTTGGCCCCATCTGGTTTTGGGGCTTTGCTTGTCTACGCAGGTTGCCTTGGCTTCTTTCCAGAGCCGCAGTCATGTTCTCACTTAGCCCTAATGTGTGGGAATAGATGTGATCTTTTCCATTCCTTATCTCTTAGCATCACCGTTGTGTAATTCCTGGAGGAGGCAGCACATGATTGCCTACTCGCAGCTGATAAACTGAGCCCTTAACTCTGGGTTTATGTCAGTAGTTCCTCAGCTGAAGGTTTCTGTTGATTTCTGTTCGAGCATCCAAAGCAGTAATTTGTGATAGAGATGGAGTTTGGCTGCAGAAGTTTGCATTTCTTGCTCCAACCCATCGCACCACAAAATACAGCTCACTATGAAGCCATCTAAAGACAAAGAGTTCTGATGTGCGTGTCCATACGTCCCCCCCTTCCCTGCCATGTCTTTTAGCTTCATGTCAGTCCAAGTCTTTGTAGGTAGATCAGATCCTGGGAGTTTCAGCTGGCAAAATAACATGAGAGCTGTTTCAAAATCAGCACTTTCCATTTAATAAGATAAATGGCCAGGGGATGCTCTGCTTCAGTAGTTAGGCTCTTTATCCCATCAGCGTGTCTGCTGAGACAGACTAACCACTTAAGCTACTATAATCTTGATATTGTCAAAGTCAGACGCTCGTCAGATGCATGGATTTAAAGATTTAAGCAGTGGATAAGAAGGTGGTATAAAAGCAACTGTCCTCCCTGCCATGTGAGAGGAGCTACTTGACTTCATCTAACGGTAAGGATAACTTGATACCATCGGTAAGAATCAATGTGCGCTTTTCTAGTGATGCCTGCCTGAAAATGTTTTATGTTTTGAGTGAGAAAGGATGAAGTCACGGTTGAAGGAAGAGGAATGTTTGGAATCTCAGACACAAAATGAGCGCGTTTGAATACTGACTCTTAAAAACAAAAGCCACGTGTATTCGGATCCAGCCCTAGGATTCAGAGTTGAGCATAACGAGGTATTCCTTGCTGCTCTCCAGATGGATGCGATGAGAAACAACGAAAGCTTTGCTGAAATCTGAAATGATGACATCAACGGGTGTCTCCTGGTCAGCCAGGTGGGGAACCTTGTGGTGGAAGGAGATGGAGTTGGTTATAAGGGGTCATTCCCTGGGCTGTGTTGTGCAGGGCACCCAGAGATGGACAACTCCATGCCAATACAAGGCAGTAGGACCTCAGTATGGCCTTGGTAGTGGACCTGAAGGTATCCCAGCTTTTTGCAAACAAGCCTGGGTCTTTTGGAAACTGCTACAGGTGCTGGACAGCAAAATACGCCCTGCTTTGTGACTGCAGCTGGCACCGATGGGTGCGCACAGCTGCTGGGAGGTGAATTGCTGCAGGAAGGGGCTGTTTATTGCAGGCAGGGGCTGTGAGGTGATGTTAACGGGATGGAGAAAATGGGGACAAGGCAGCTCTGCTGACGTTGCCGTGCGTTTTCTTTGTTGGCACTGACGTGGATGGTAAGCCGGGCAGCAGATGGCCCATGGCACGTTGCACAGTGTGTGTCAGCAGCCGTACATGTGTGGGGCAAAGCTGGTCCAGGGCTGCAGCATGGATTAAGGGATCCTGGTGTCAGCTCAGGGTGGGCGCTGCTGAGCCCTGCTGCGTGTCACCCTTAATTTGCAGGCTAGAGGCGGTTTGTTGCATTCCTTTCCTAAGGTGAGGAGCTGCCTTTCTCAACTTTTCCCATTGTAGACCTTTATTTTCATGCTACACTAATAGGTCGCATACATTCTGCTGCTTATTTTTGCTTTGCGGAGTGTTTATCTATTGCCATAGAGTCCGTGCTTTTCTCAGAGGGGGAAAAAAAAAAAGGTAAAAGCACTTTTGTGTATACAGATGTCCCATAAACTACATATTGCATAGTGAGCATGGCTGGCGGGCACTGCTGTGGGACAAGCAGGCACCAGCTGCAGATTCCAGGAGTCGGAGGAAGACTTGCCATCAGACTTTGCCAGTCAACAAAGGAAACTGTTCTGCACGTTGTCATCGCTGGGACTCGGGACTTAATGCAGCAAGTTGGGGCTTATTTTTCACTGAACTGAGTCATTAAGGCAGATCTCAATGCTACGCGATGGCAGTAATATTTTCCGTTCTGTTCGTTTGAATTCCTTCTCTCCCTGCTATTCCTAATCTAAAAAAACATCACTGCGTTTGAAATGAGATGCTTCTTAAAAGCTCATCTCTCTCAAATGGTTCTTTCAGCATCCCTCGAACACCGCGCTGTGCACCACTGTGATTCTCAGCAATCCCTCCAAAAGATGGCATAAAACAGCTCATTTTTCTCTCCCCCTGCCTGACTTTGCTGCAGTTACTGTGTCACTCCTGTGCAGTTTCCAGTCTTCCCTATTACATTTTTGTTTTCAACCCTCCTTTAGGCAGTGAGCAATCAGGCAGGGACAATGAGCTACCTGGATGGAGTGCCCTTCCGGACGGCCATGAGCCTCGAGGGAGACTCTGTGGGAGAAAACACCTTAATTGAAGCACCAGCCATAGACCTTCCTGACTGCACCGACATCCTCATGAGCACCATGGTGGGTTGGTCTCTTCCAAGTCTGTTTCTGGTAGGATGCTCAAAGGGATGCACTTCTTGGGGAAGGAGAGGGAAGGAAAATCTCTCCTCCACATCGGTGTCCTGTCTGTTGGTTGTTTCCAGTAGGAACGTGAGGCTGTTGTGAGGGTGGGTGAGAGGAAGGTCTTTGGTTGTGGTTGTGTTTTGTTAAACCTGTCCAAGCTTGAGGATGGGATGGAAGGAGGGTTGCAAGATGGTCTTTCTTAGATGGAATGTTTGATTTGTCCTTGGAAAGTGCAAGTTTCAGGCCCTGCTACAGAAAATGGAGCTGCTTGCTTTCTCACCATGACCTGCTGTTCTGCTGAGCAGACTGCAACAGTCTCACCCATAGATGGGGTCAGTGCACTGTGCAGGGAAAATCCCCTTGAGCACGGCCAGGCGTTCCTCTTCCTGTGGCTGGTGGTGCCCCATCACTAAAACATGCTCCATTTTGGAGATGTTTATTTGGGATTCCTCAAAGAAAATGTTTGTGGGTGGGATTCCATGCAGGTGATGGTTTGCAAGTGGAGGTGACACTGAGCTGGGTCTGTCCCTGCTGTCCCACCCCAGGGACTCCGGCTCACTCTGGATGGGGACACATCCATGCATGGTGCTGGAAGCACGCGGTGGTGTCCTCCTTGGGGAGCTTGGTTTGGGTCAGGCACACACAGTAACAGCAGCATTCCCGTGCTGTGAATGTGCCTGCCTGCCAGGAGACCTTGTTTGGAGAGCTCTGGGACACGCATGGCTTGTTTGTTCCCAGAAAGCACTCAGATGTGAGTCAAAAACATGTTCTAAGGATTGTAAGGCAGGCAGTGTGTGACCCCTGTGCTACTTGGGCTGTTCCTCCTCTGCAATCTGCTCTTTCCTCTCAGCAGCAGCCAAACTGACTCAGAACCCTTCCGTGCCTAAAGCACCTCTCAACAGGATTCCAAATACAACCGAAATCAGTAATAATGCTGCAAACGGGTGTTTCCAAGTGAAATCCCATAAGGATAAGGCTGGGACTGTCCAACCCTGCAGCTCTAGTGCCCAATGGCAAAGAGACGTTAGTGATGTAGTATTGTAGGGTCAGAGAACTGGAAAATAATCAGAGTGGGAAGAGACCCACAAGGATGGTTGAGCCCAGCCCCTGTCTCCACGCAACCACTCAAAACCCAAACCCAGTGTCTTGAGAGCGATGTCTCAGTGCTTCGTGAGCTCTGTCAGCTGAGGGCTGTGCCTCCATGAGTCCTCCCCTCAGCCTCCTTTGGGCTGAACAAACCCAGGGCCCTCAGCTGCTCCTCACCTATTTTGCCCCCTGGCCCCTTCCCCATGTTTGTATCTCCCCTTCCACAAGGATGTCAATGCTGATGTTCTCACTTGCTCTTACTGCTCTCCTGCAGCATGACTTCTCACTGGAGCGAAAGGTGCAGTACTGGCTGGAAGCTGCCTCTCAGCACCAAACCTCCCGGCAGCAGCTCCACACCGACGCCATCCCCACGGCCCCACCATGCTGGCTGCTGCTGGTGGACCCCTCCGAGGGCAAGGAGACAGCAGGGAGCAGAGTGAAGGAGGGCGCAGTGCAGCGCAGCATCAGCCTCAACGCTGAGCAGGGCCGGGGAAGAGACTCTGACTCAGAGAGTGAGACTGGGTGCTCAGAGGACGATGAGTGCTGGGAGGACGATGAGTATTCCTCCACCTCCTGGGAAGAAAATGACAGGGAGGAGAACATTCTCCGGAGGAGAAACCAGCATGGCTTGCAGCAGATCCGACCAAAGACGTCACCTGGCTTGTTGGAGCCTCCTTCAGAGAATGGCTACAAGGCCGTGAGCCCAGATCCGGGCAAGCAGAGGAGGTCCATGGTTTTGTTCAACAACATGAAGAACGAGCTGGAAGCAGCCAGAAGGAAGCTGGCTGCGTTGGTGCATCCTTTAAACAGAGCCACAGCTGAAAGCAAAGGGGCTCCCATACCACCAGTGCTCCGCCAGCACTGCCGAAACAACAGGAGCCTCAAGTTCGGGCCAGCAGCAGAGGTGTCTCACACGGGCAGCCTGGTGCCGGCTCCCCCTGCAGCACCCAACGCCTCCATGCCGCCCATCCGCAAGCACAAGCCTACAGTCCCGGTGAGCTGCCTTGTGGTGGGGGAGAGGGCAAAGCACCCGGTCCTGGGCTCCAGCCAGCAGAGCAGAGCCAAAACTGGGCAACGATGCTCAATAAGTGCCAGGGCAATGCTCTCCAATGCCTGCATCACCTGTTGGTTTGGGGACTGACCATTGCACCTGGGCACCGTGGTGGTGGTTCCATCCATCCCCACTGGCCAACACGAGTTTCTGTCTTGTCTTGCAGTCCCTCAGCCCCTACTCGTGCCTGCCCCCGGCACGGCCGCTGGCGTCCCGCAAAGCCAAGCCAGATTCAGCAGCCGACCTGCTGTCAGCTCTGAGCCAGGAGGAGCGTGACCTCATCGAGCCCGTCATCGCCTTGGGCTACCCGGCCCGCAAAGCCATCCTCACCCTTCAGAAGACCGGGAGGCAGAGCCTGGGGCAGGTTGGTGGAGCTGGCACAGCCAAAATGGTGTGGGATGCTTTGGGGGAAGCGTTTTGGTAACAAAATGCATATTTTTACAGTGATGTGAGTGACTCCCTTTTGCTCGTGGTGATCTCCCTTCTTCTGCACTGGGGAAAATGAAGCTATTTTTCTTGCTTTGGTATCAGAGCGGGGTGTTGTGTTGGATCAAATGGCAGCAGTTTTGCTGTAATGCCATCTCAGTGAGTCGCGCTCAGCTTGTCACTGAGCAGTAACAGGCGGGTTCTGCTATCTTCCCCATCTGTTGCATGGAGCACAATGTCCTGCTAGTGCAAATCTTGCCCCCGTATATGGAAATTTTCTGCGCATCATTTTTTCTCGGCTGTTGGGCTCCTGTGACCATTTTCATGGCTCATTCTGTCAGCACAGGACTGTAGGAATATCCCAAGGATGGATTTATCTGGTGTTATTAACAGGCATTATTTTTGGGTCACCGAATGCAACCATAGCAAGGGCTCCCATTCTCCCAATGGGATGATTAATGTGCCGAAATACAGGGTCTGCCTCATATGCCAAAATACAGGGTCTTCTCCACCAGACATTCCCATCTTTCCATTTTATGCCCCATGCTTCCAAGATGAAATGTACGCGCTGCTAGGCCTTACAACTGCTACAAGCATAAAACTACCATATTAGGCTAAGACCTTCCTGGAAAATATGTTTCAAGTTAAAAACGAAGCTGTGGATGCTCTTCATTGCTTGCCAGTGTCACGTAAACTTTCTGCATGTGTCAATGGCAGCTTCAAACATGAAGATTGATTGTGGCACCAGATGGTAGCCAAAAATGGTTCCATTTCTTTATGGTATCAAATAAAGCTGGCAGAGCCCACCTTGGGGAGACAGCAAGCCTTGTAAGCACCCACCTCCCCAAACAGCCAGCACAAGGGGCTGAGAGTGGGGACATCTGCTGCAGGGTAGCAATGTTTTGGGTGTGTAGAAGCTCGCTGCAGCCCTTCATGCCTATTGGATGTTTCCATTGCATTTTTGTGCTGGAAAACCAAGCATTGAGCTTGCTGGCCCTTGACCACGCTCCTTGTAGGGTGAGCAGAATCACCTCCTCCTCCTTCTGCAGTGAACAGTCAGCCCTGTGCTGAACCCGGGAGGTAAGCAGGTCGAAGTACATAAAAACTGGCTTTGTTTAGTCTTGAGGATAGTTTTGGGTTTTTTTTAATGATAAAAATCATGTAGCTGACAGCAGCACGGATTTCGTGCGTGGCTTGAACAGCGTGTCAGATTGCCAAGACTGGCTGTGTTCTGCCTGGAACATGGGGAGTGACTCCTTGTAGCAAAAAATACAGCTATGATCTCGGGTTTTAGTTAGAAAGATAATGAGGAAAATCAAGCCAGGTTCTGAATGCCAACAACCAGAGCATAACTCATGCTTGTGCTAATGAGCCTCTCCTTAGGGCCGACATTTTGTACAGTCCTTGCTCTGCTACAGGAGAGCTGACATTTGAGGGACTGCTTTTGCCCTTGTCGTGTGTTTTATGGTCTTTGCATCCCCTTCCCTGGCTACAGCAGAGCTGAGGAGGGCGGAGGTCTGAGTGCTGGTGGAGCTGGGAGATATGAGTCAGCTTCTCCTCGGATGGGGCAGGCACAGCTTTGCAGAGACCCCCGGGCTGCTCACCATTTCTCCAGGTGGCCATTTTCATATCTCCTTTTTTTTTTTCCACTATGGTATAGCCCATTTATTATGGTCTGTCACGTGTGTTTTTTGGACAGTGAATGATTCTCGTGGTATTCCAAAGAGACCGCTGGGAATTGTGCTGTCAGCACTCCAAGAACAATGAAGAAAGCCAAAAATAACTGTTTACTTTTAGTATTGAGAGCACATAGGCCTCCCCTGGGGATGTGGGGAGTTCGCACGGGTCCTGCGGGGGCCTGGGGCTGGGAACTTCAAAGGGATGTTGGTCTGGATGGGGTTAGAGATCAGCACGCACCTGGCATTTCACCCAGATGGGCTCTGCCAAGTGAGAAAACAACTTGTAGATCCTTGCTTTGTATTCAGACAGTTCAGGTGTTGCTCTGCTCCCATCCTCCCTTCCCGTTATTCCCATTCATCCCATCCATTTGGGATCAGGATGCATTAATCCTCACTGTCCTCTCTTCCAGTTCCTGGGCTACCTCCGTGCCTGTGACCGGCTGCTGAAGCAGGGCTATGAGGAGGGGCAGGTGGAGGAGGCCATGGAAATGTTCCAGTACTCGGAGAAGAAGGTCAGCAGCACAGTGCAGCCTTTTGTGTTTTGTCCATTTCCATCCCCTGCCTCCCAGTGCCTCAACCCACCAGGTCAGACCCATCACTCTGCAAGAAGTGAACCCACACAGGCTGCAAACCGGGCTCAAAGCCTCAGGAGAGCAATGTGTGGCCATAAGGACTTGCAGAGGTCCGACTCACCCCATGCTGTGTGAGCATGACTCTCTGGTGTGGGAATCCCATCCCCAGGCATGCTTCCTGTCTCCCATCCCATAGCAGGACTGTGGTGCTGTCCCATGCTCTGGTCCCCATCAGCAGTCCCACAGTTTGGGCTGGTGTAGGATCCTGCTTGCCCCCAGTACAAGGCTCAGCACTGGGATGGTGCTGCCTTGGTGCAGGATGTGTGAGCTGTGGTGGTGAGACTCACCCTGAGCAATGGGAGAAAGAGGAGCAATGAGTGTCAGGAATTCCCCAATCTGGTGTGACAGTTCCACGGCGCAAACACATGAGTGCATTAAATTTCATGAAGAATAAGTGAAGTTAGAGGCTGACTTTATTAACTAGAGAAAGACAGTGCATAAAGACTGTTATAAGCCAGCACTTGTCCTGGCAGCAGGATCCACGGTGCCCTTCAGCAGTAATACAACCCTATGGGATTATCTGGCCCTGCTGCACAGAGCCTGCTGAAATGCCACGGTGAATGCGTCCTTACAGCCCGGTGGTAACATCGCTCCTTTCTCTCCCTCCTTCCAGGCAGCTGAATTCCTGCACTTGTTAGCTCAGTTCAATGACATGGGCTTCCAGCAAAATGAAATCAAAGAAGTCCTCCTGCTCTGTGGGAACCAGAGGGACAAGGCGCTGGAAGAGCTCATGATGAAGAGGCAGTGAGTGTGGCTGGCACCAAAGGGGAATCTGCACCTCCAGAGCAGGACGCATCCTGCTGCCCATCCCTTCGTGGGCCACGTTTACAAATACAGCCACATGCGGATTCTTACACCATGATATAGATCATCTGACCTGATAGTTTTTACAGAAGCCGAGTGCTTTTTGCAGGCACATTGGTTCTTCCTTTCTCGGGAAGATTCACAGCAGACTTTATGACATTTGAATGTTGTGATGGGAAATGTAGATGTCAGCAGCTCCTCGTGAACTAGAAACTTGAGAAAAATGCACAGCTCAATGAAGGGTACAGAGAGAACATGGGCTGCAGTTGCTCTAAATAGCTGATGTGTGATTTTGACCCAGGACAGTGCAGAATGTCTTACGCAAGGCTCAGGAAACCTGAACAGAGAGCTGGAGGACTGGCTCACCTCTGCCTTGTATTAAGCAAATTCAAAGGGTGCTTCTCTAAATGGTGAAGGCAGTGGCTCGAAACCAGGTGTAGCACAAACACTGAGATCAGGAGAATGTGGGTGCCTGGGGGAGTTCCTGTGCACGGCTAAGTATGGACAGCAGGAGATTCGGATCGCCTTAGGAGACGTTGCTCTTGTTTTGGCAGCAGAGCGATGGATGATGTTCTCACATCGAAGTACATTCTTTCCCTGTCAATTAGCTACAGATGTAATTTATCCGAGTAAAAATGCTTGGAGGGGTTCTTATAAAAACTATTAATGTCTTTTCCTATGAAAATGCCAACTGGCGCGACCTAGCAGAGACAGCTCCTAATTAGTCTGAAAGTATTACCCTTTTCCACGGTGTCCTTCCAAGCCATCTCCTTGCCCAGTGCAGTTCAGCTGAGTTGATGCAGCGTGTTCCTGCTCCACGTCTCTCTGGTCAGCTCCCAAACACTGGCACACAGGTGCAGTTCTCCATGGCTGCCTCCGTCCTTGCCAAGTGCCAGAGTGGCAATGACAATCTGCATCCAGATTTTGGCATGGAATTGACCTTTCCATACCCAAGAGCGAGTGTTTTATACCGGTATTGTGATCGACATCTACCTTGGATGGCCAAGGGAGATATTCTGCTAGGAAAAGGACAGGGAAACTGCGGTCAATGGGGCATGGGGTGGCAGAGTGGATCCAGATCCATCCATTCATGCTGTGCTGTTGTGGGGAGTGGCTTTCTCCTGACTTCCTTGCACCAAATCTGCCAACGTGGGGCAGTCATCCTTCTCCAAAGCACAGTGCTTTCTGAGCCTGCCCGCACAGTGAGCTCCCAGGCTCTTATGGGAGCACCCATCTCTACTTTTCCTGCAGAGTTCTTGCTTCGTTATACAAGCTCTTATTTTTGATATGGCCCTTATAAGGCAAGTCCGTTCTACACGCAGCTTTTTGTTACATTCAGCCTTGCCAAGATGATGTCAACTTCAACAGAAACTTGCAAGAGGCTGAGCCATGATTAGATAGACTGCACCAGCTCTAACTGTGATCTTTGGCAGAGTAGACGCCATTAAGATTGGAAGGGGCAGATAATGGTGTTGTACTCGTGCCAGCAGTGTATAACACTGAGTGCTAAGTCCTGGTGCAGCAGATTTGCAGCACCGTGCCCACTCACTGTGCAAAGGCTGAACAGCTTCTCACTCTGGCTCATGTTATTTTCCCCCGCTTGCAGAGGCATGAACAGCCTCTTTCTGCTTCCCTTTGTGTTACAGTCTGTACCACAGTCTGATGACACAGATGCAGCCACGTTACTCCTCTTTTGGAACATCCATGCCACACTCAACAGCACTTGCCAAGACTGCCAAGTAGAAGTCAAATCTATTTGCTTTGCTGCTGGGCTACGTCATCTCCTTTCAAGCTGGATAATAGGAAAAATTTCTTCTCCAAAAGAGTGGTCAGGTGCTGAAATGGGCTGCCCAGGGAGGTGGTGGAGTCACACCTGGAGGTGTTCAACTTCAATTAGATGTTGTACTGAGCAGCGTGGGTTAGTGGGGAAATATTGATGGTAGGGGGACGGTTGGACTGGATGATCTTGGAGGTCACTTCCAAGCTTAGTGATTGACTCTGTGATTCTAAGACTGGATTTTTCAGTGGTTCTACAGTAAAAATCTGTTCTTGGTGTCATGATCTTTGCCAGCTTGTGAACTGTTGAAAAAACGATATCCAAAGGCAGGGTAGAAGTTGTGCTGCTTGGTGGTTTTGGAGCTGGAAGGAATGGGGGAGGCTGCCAAATCAAATGGCCTTGGGTTAGTTACAGCAGCTCGCCGTAAATACTTGAGTAACAGAATTATTTGAACTTTATATTGATGGAGTCCTTAAGCTGGTTGTTCAACTTAGCATGGTTTGAAACAAGAGTTCTGCTTCCAATTAGGAGAAGACAGCATAAAATGTTAATGGACTTCGTCTGAGAAGGGAGCATGGATTGGACTTGATGGGATTTATGCTCGCAGTGTGCCTGGCGAGTGCTGCCAGCTCCTCTGAATTCCTCTCCGGGTAAGGCATGAGGTTACAACAGCACTAATGGAGGCGGGTGGAAAACAGCCCTGTTGGATGGAGCCAGTGTGGGGCTGCTCCTGAGCATCGCTGCAGGCTGGGGTTGGTGCTGAGGCTGTGGTTGCTACATCCCTGTCCCAAGCACGGGTTGGAGGGCAAATGGGGACAGACACATACAATGTTTTAAATAAGGACATGGACGCAAGCTTGGTTTTCTTGTCTGTTTTGGTTGTTTTTTCCCTTTTCTAATGCACTCTGTTTTGAAAACACTGAGAACTTGGCGAGGGTCAGCAGTGTAAGTATTTCAGGCATCCAGCTGGTATTCCCTTCCCTCCTCATATGAGGAGCACAGCGAGCCTGGTGCATGGGAGCCCAGCCGGGCATTATTTGGGGTCTGATGGGTGCATGGCTGCCGGGTTGAGTCCTCGTCCCCATCTCCCTTGAGGCACAAGCAGCATGAAGCATTTAGGGACACGGTTAGTGGGCATGGTGGGGATGGGCTGATGGTTGGACTTGATGATTTTAGGGGTCTTTTCCAACAGTAATGACTGTGTGGTTTCACAAGGGGAATGAGAGCAGCCATTCTCCAATCACCCCCTGGGCAAAGCCTGGTGCTGGTGCTGAGGACAACCTTCAGCATCATGAGTCCCAGCAGGGCAGCTCATCTGGCTGCAGAGCTCCGTTGACCAAGGAGACCTGGCAGCCTGGCATCTGCACAGTCTGAGTGCAGCCCTTCTGATGCTCTCTCCTTTTATTTTTGCAACTTTGCCATGTCCTAAAAATACCCTCTGGCTCAAATGAGAGCATTTGGGTCTGTTGGGAGCTGGCAGGCAAGCTTAGAGGAGATGGTGGCTGGCTATTGCACTCATGGGCATGATGGATGGTTCCCCGAGAGGCACCTGCTCACTCTGGACCACAGCTCTCTCCTGTGCGGGTTTTTGGAGAGAAACTCCCCGTGGTCTCTGCCCTCCACCCCCTCCTGTGTCCCTTTGTCCCCTCATCCCAGGCGGTGCCTCCCTGGGGAGCTCGGGACTGCCTGGGAACTGCATGAGCAGCTCTGAGCACTGCTGCAGCTGAAAACACTCAGCAGGCAGGAACGGGTCTTGATGTGGGTCCTCCATTAGGGAGATATTTTCATTCAGGAGCAGAAAAGAACACAAGAGAAGAGTAATGAAAAACACGGGGCTTTCTACAGCTTTCCTTTTAATTCCAGGATATAAATTACCATCAGAGCAGAGAGCAGGTTTTATGCTGCACGCCTTCAGAGTGCAGTCCAAATAAATACATCTGCATCTCTCCAGAGCCTATTCTCTGCAGAAGCCACAAAGCCCTGTGTGCCGTGGGCTCGCCCGCAGTGGCACTTTGCACGAGGCTGCTGTGACAGCAGCTCCTGCCTCCCCTTCCCCTATGGCAGGGTGCCGTGTCACCTCTGGGTCCAACGTGGAGTCTCCTTGGCAAGAGGAGGAGAGGCGAGGAGCCCAGGGGAGCCGTGCACAGAGCTGAGGCCACGTGCAAGGAGAGCACCCCGAGGTGGGCTGGGCACAGCTACGTGGCAATGTCATGATTGCGCCGGGGCAGCCGCAGCAGGAAAGTCTGCAGGGAGCCGCTGCGCGGGAAGCCCGCCCGCTCCTTCTTGACCCTCCAGGCCTCCTCCTCCACCGAGTAGAGCTGTGTCAGCATCTTGTTGACAGTGTACACCGTGTCACCCTTGATGGTGGCAGTGAAGAGAGCTCCTTTGCTGTTCATGAACTGCCCGGGCAGAGCTGTCCACTGCCGTGACCTCAGGTTGAAGCAGTCGATGACGCAACGCAAGAAGTCGTCTCCGGGGCCGTTGCGCATGACGTAGAGGTTATCACGGTGGGCCACCATGCAGTGCCCGTAGCTCTGGTGCCTCTTGAGCTCGGTGACGGGAAGCCACGCGTCCTGCCGGCTCTCATACGCATAGATGATGGTGGTGTCCAATGGCTTCCACAAGCAGACAAAGATCTGCCCCATGGCCTGGGCGCAGGGTGCAGCTGAGCTCGGCTGCGGCAGATCAGAGACAAACGTCCAAGTGTTGGATGCCACGTCGTACCTCTCCACAGACTTGAGCGAGATCTTCTCGTACTCCCCACCAATAGCATAAAGGCAGCCCTCATGGCCCACCAGCCGGACATCGTAGCGCAGCTGGTGCGGGCTGGGGAACTCACTCCAGGCATCGGTGTCGGCGTCGTAGCAGAAGCTGCTCTCCACCACCTGCTTGCTGGCCCCGTAGACACCACCCACAATGTAAATCTTGTTGTCCATGGTCGCCATGCCGGCTAGGAACGTGCTGGCGCTCAGCGGCAGGCAGGAGAGCGTCCTCCACGCGTTGCTCTCCTCGTCCAGGTAGCAGATGGTCCTGGACAGGTCCTCCAGGAACTCGAAGGTGGGCGTGTGGGCTCCCACCGCCACGAAGGTGCTGGGCAGCAGGGCCTGCACGTAGCCCAGCAGGTCGGCGGGCAGGCAGCCCAGGTGCTCCTCCAGCTCGGCGTAGCTGTCACGGATGTAGAGCGCGGCGCAATGGAAGAGGTCCAGGAGGCCGAACACGGCGGCGGCGTCGTACAGCAGGAGGCAGTTGTCGGAGTCAATGGAGTGGATGAGGTACTTGGCCAAGGGCTTCACCTGCAGGAAGGCCGCACACTCCACCGCCTGGAAGGTCTCCTCGCCGCCCAGCGCGGGCCGCTCTCCTGCCAGCACGCGCAGCATGGCCAGGAAGCCGGCAGCGCTCAGCCCACCCAGCACAATCTCCTCCTGCGTGCTCTCCCTCATGCCCGAGCGGAACAGGGCACGGAAATACTCGCTGCTCTCCACCAGCAACGCCTTCTCCACTGAGAAGCACTGCTCCTCCACGCGGATCCGCACCCTTCCTGAGAGCCCTACCCGAGCACCTTCGTCCTCCGGGCTCATCCTGCCCAGCTCTGGGGCAGCCCCTTCTTGCCGTGCCCACCCTCGGGTGTCTGCCCTGCGTCCCGGCGGCCGCTCACTTGTAACCTAAATCCCTTCAGCTAAAGATAGCCCGGCTCGTGACCGGCCCCGCGGGCAGCGTGCCCCTTCCACAGGCTCTGTCCCAAAGCACAGCGAGGTTCCCTGGTGGCTGTGGGGCTGTCGGTACCTTGGGGCATCCTCCTTCCCATTTCCTTCCACAGGCCGTGGGCATTGCAGGGTGGGCTGCACGTGGACACCCTCCCTCTTGGGAAGAGTGCAGGGCTGCGTTATTTTTTCTCTATTTTTTCCCTTAGTTTTATGGCTGCGGGGGGGGGAACAAACGCAGATGTCAGCAAATCTCCGTTCCTTCAGCTCAGCCATTGGAAAGGGGTAGAATCCATCCCTGCTATACAGTCAGTAACACGGTGGGTGCTCTGCAGGGACGGTGCTGATGCAGTGCAGCAGTGGGACCCCGATGGTGGCAGCTCCCCAACAGGTCCCTGTGCAGGAGGAGGGCGAAGCTTTGCTGCACCCTGTGCTGGTAAGGAGAGCTTGCCCAGCTCTGTAATGGCTTCAGGAAAGAAGAAAGATTTCTTTTGGATAGCTTTGGAGCACTCTCCACCTGTATCCAAAGGGGGGCTGTAGGGCAGGGGTCTGTTGCCGTCCCCCAAAACTCAGTCCCCAAATGGCCGTCCTTCCTTCCCACGGGGGTTGATCCCGTCCCCATTGGGACAGTTTGCCGGGACAGTCACAGACTATTTTGGGAGGGTTTAAAAATATCCTCCACACTCTCCCGGGCGCTGATACCGCCCGCACCCCGGATTGGGGCCACGCACGGACCGCGGGGGCCGCGTCCAGCCCCATCTGGGTGCCCCATCCCAGCGGCTGCCATCTCCATGACAACGCTGCCTCCAGCTCCCACCTCCTCCCCGGCTTTGGATCCCATCGTGCTGATGGCTCGGGGCGGTCGGCAGCGGTGAGTACTGCCCGTGCTCTGCTCTCCCCATGCGTTTTGGGTGGGAAAAGGGTGGTTTTGTGCTTGCTTGTTTATTTTCTCCCCACTAACCCTGCCGGCAGCAGACGTTATCTGTGCTGAAGTGCATCTTGTATTGAAGGAGCAAGGAAGGCACAGGGAGAGATAGAAGTGCACTGTGCCGGCAGGAGATGCACTGAGCACGCCGTCCTCAGCTGGGGGGGGGGGGGTCCGTGCCCATTCGGGGTTCCCAGCAAGGCACACCGGGATCATCGCAGAAGGCAATGCCAACCGTTGTCCCTCTGCAGATCTGCTGCAGGGGCAGTGCAGGCAAAGGGACGGCTGTAGGGTGGCCGGGGACGCGTGTCCAGTCCGGCCCCGCGCGGCAGCTTGCCTTACAAGGAGTTTGGCTGCGACCCGAGCGGTGAGAGCAGCACTCGCCTCCTCCTGCCTCATTCATTGGGAGCGGCATTGGGGCCGCTGCTCCCCGGCACCGCCGTGACCTCCGCGTGCCCAACAACATCCCAGCGGTAGGTGGGATGCTGCTTTCTCTCTTTCTGCGGTTGGGGGTGGAAATGGGATCCCCCATCGTTGCTTTGCTCTCTCGCAGGACCGAGGATGGCTTCGATGTTTGGCAAACCGCGGGTCAGCACCGAGAAGCCACCGCAGAGTCCCATGGCAGAGTGCAACGTGGCCATCCTGGGGTGCCGGGGGGCTGGAAAGTCAGGTGGGAGCAGCGCTGAGCTGCAGCTGCTGTATGGCTTCTTGGGAGCCGCGGGTGCCTGCACTGCTCCTGCTTCCAGCATTGGCCCCACCGCAGCATCCCTGCCCCGGTGCCGGGCAGCATCCCTGTGACAATGGAGTTTTGTGTGTTAAGGAGAGGAAAAAGTTTCCCTGCGATTATTCCAGAGTCCCCTGAGTCATGTGCACGGCTGTGGCTGCTTTTGCTTGTTTTGCATGAGATTCCCATGGATGTATATTTATACTAATGGCTATTTGTGGACCTTTTGGGTAGCAGCAATGTTTCCGCCTGCGCAGTTTGGGGCTGGGTTCTGTGTGAGTCCTGCGGGGAAGCACACAGGTCCCCAGAAGCGGGTGCCCAAAGGCCATCTCTGTGTCCCATTGGGGAGGGGAAAGCCTCTAAAAATCATCAAATCGTAGATGTTTGACTCAGAATGGCTTTCTTTTTAGTGCACAGAAAACAACATAGCTCTCTAAAAGGCAATCTTGGGAAAAGCCATAGGACAAGTGGACAGGATTTGGGGAAGAAAAGGTGCTTTTGGGTTGGGAAAAGGGGTAGAAGGCAGATGGGAGAGGGGTGAACGGCCCCACTGCTGCCTGCGGGTGGGGTGTGGGGTGATGGGGGGGAAGCAGTGACAGCACGCTGCTCAGTGGGGTGACCATGCCATCCTCCTGCAGCGCTGACTGTGAAGTTTCTCACCAAGAGGTTCATCAGCGAGTATGACCCCAACCTGGGTAAGGTGCTTCTCCCCCCGGTTATTGTACCCCAGCTTTCCCTGCACGTCCCCAATATGCTCCTCTTCCCATCTCCCACACTTCCCATGAGTATGGCATCTAAAGGGAGGGGGGGAACAACACAACAAGACCAAAAAGCAAAGCAATTAAACAAAACCCACCGAATAAACAAACAAACCCAAAAGACACGAGAAACATCAGAAGGGCTGAATTCGACCCAAAACAGCGGTGAGAACAGGCACGTCCCACAGGAAGCAGTGACTCCTCGCATCACCCTGACAGATGTCACCCCCTCTAAGTTGTGCCCCCCCCCCATCCCTCTTTGGGGTGCAGGGCAGGGATGGGGGGTGCTGCACTGTGGGTGTCCCTGGGGACCGTGTGGTGCCGTGGAGTGGCTCTGGGCAGTTTCTTTTCCGCTCTGTTTAAGTAATTAATAACTATTTTCCTGGGCTTGTCTCCAGTCTGCAGTGAAGAGCTGTAAATGATTTATCGGGGACATTCGGGAGATATGGAGCCCGTCCAGGAAGCGGCTCCAGCCCCAAATCGCTTGTAGGAAAGAAGGAAAAATCCTCTCTTCGGTTTCACTCTGCTATCTTCCCATGGCAAAACCTCCCCAAAACGCACCCACCATGAGCAGCCAAGGGAAGGCATCCCCACATGGAGGAGCCCTTGGCTGGCCATGTCTCACTGGGTCGTGGCACTGAGATAAGGGCTGAGCCAGGGGGTGAGGGCCATGCTGGAGCCCATGGTGGGGTTGGAGAGCAATCAGCCTCCACTTACAAAAATGCAGCCGATTCTGGGGATGAATCTCAAGGAGATGAACCCTGTTGGGTTAGGGAGGCTGTGGTTAGGGTGGTTCAGAGCAGGTGGGGGCTCGATTTCTTGCCAAATGGTGACAGGAGGTGGGGAGAACAAATATACCACCCTGCTTTCTGCATGCAGTGGGAGAAAGCAGCTCCCAGCCAGGCCTATCCCCACTGCATCCATCCCAGTCAACGCTGTTGGAAGGAGCACAGTGTGTCCCCCAGCAGATGATACTCTTAACCAGAAGCTGAGCTATTTCCATGGCACCCCAACCGGGCTTTGCCTGGCAATGGGGACACACAACCCATCCTCACAGCCTCCCTTGCCTTGCAGAGGACACCTACACCTCAGAGGAGCTGGTGGACCAGCAGCCCGTGCTGCTGAAGGTGATGGACACGGCTGACCAGGTGAGGGCCGGGCAGCGCCGGTGCCCCATTGGCACAGTATGGTGCTCACCTGCTCCTCTCACCCCCAGGACGGCCCCATCAACTGCGAGCGCTACCTGCACTGGGCCAACGCCTTCCTCGTTGTCTACAGCATTGACGACAGGAGGAGCTTCGAGGGCTGCAGCCGCTACCTGGATGTCCTCGCCCGGCACGCACGGGGCTGCCAGCGCCAGAGCCCTGTGCTGCTGCTGGGCAACAAGCTGGACATGGAGCAGTACAGGTACCCACCGCCCTTCTTTTCACACTGGGAAATGGCCCCCTGCTGATGGGGCGCTGTGCTGGCTTGGAGCCCATTGCTGCTTTTGGTGGGATACCTTGAGGCAGTTATGGGGCCTTGACAGGCTGAGCTTCATCCCACTGGTCTTCAAACTGAATGTGCTGCTGAGACCCCCCCAATGCTCCCAGCATGGATTCAGCCCAGGGCTTTCCCCTCCCTGGCAGAGAATCACAGAATCACTAAGAAAAGAGCTCTCAGATCCCCAACCTACCCCACCAAGCCTACAGCCCATGTCCCCTCTTTGCCAAAACAAGAGGACAGGACCCCTCACCCCTTTCCAATGGGCCAAGTGCACCAAGTGAGATCATGCCGTTTCCCCTTCTGCTCTCCCCAGGCAGGTGACCAAAGCCGAAGGGACGTCCCTGGCCACCAAGTTTGGGTGCCTGTTCTACGAGGTGTCGGCATGCCAGGACTTCGCGGCGGTGCAGCACGTCTTCCACCAGGCCGTGCGGGAGCTGCGGCGCGAGGCAGAGCACAGCCCAGCCCTGCGGCCCCTCTTCATCGCCGAGGAGCAGCCCTGCCTGGCCATGGCCACCCGGCACGGCCTGGCCAGCTGCACCATCAACACTCTGTCTACTGTCAACCTCAAGGAGATCCCATCGGTGGCCCAGGCCAAGCTGGTCACTGTCAAGTCATCGCGGGCTCAGAGCAAGAGAAAAGCACCCACGCTCACCTTGCTAAAAGGCTTCAAGATATTTTGAGGTGCATCCCTCCCCCGTTCTGCAAAGGGCTGGTAGCACCAGGAATGGGGACCTCATCCCACCGACCCCTGCACAGCCCTGCCTGCGTGATGTGTCTGTGGACGTGGGCTCCTCCTGGAGCCAAGAAGCATTGCTGGAGGGCCGCGCTGCGCACGGCTGCTCGGGCATCCATGTGTGAATGGGACCACGCACCAGCAGGCAGATGGGAGCCTGGGGAGCGTGAACCACTCCTTCATCAAACACAGACACAGCTGTGTCTCATGGCTCCCCTCACCAAGCAATAACCAGGAAGGATTTATCCTTTTCCTCCAGATGAGGAAGATGTGGGTAACACCACAGCTGACTACAGGCCGCAGGTGCCCTAAAACTGATCCCAGTGCACTGAAGCGAGTCACACCAACACAACTGGTTTTCTAACCACCTTTTTACAGGACGATGCTCCTTTTGGAGGGTTTTGCAAGCAGAGATGCATCACCGACCAGAATACATTCTTAGAAGCTTTTCCTCAAAGAAACCCTGTTGTCTTTTCCAAACGTCTTAAGTTATTTCACAGCCTCCACATGTGCCCCATGAGGGCTGTGAAGCAGATCCTATTGCGGAGTGCTGTGTGCCATCAGCGGGCTCTGCCCATGCCAGGGTCTCGTGTTCCTTGGGGTGAACGTTCTGCTTCTCCCCCACTGCCGCAGCCATCCGCAGAGTAAGACATCCATGTGCATATTTGTACCTTTATTCATACAGATACGACTAGAGTGAGACACAGAGATTCAATACGGGGTTTTGATCCGAGCACTTTGGAGAATATTTTAATAAAGGTAACTTTTGAAAAGAACAGATGCTTCCCCGCTTTGGTGCCAACGTTTCCATGTCTGGAGGTGAGGGCACACACCCTGGCTGGCTGTGAGCCCCCTCCTCTCCTCCCACCCCAGCAGGCGGCAGCTGAGTGAGGGGGGTAAAGATCAGCCAAACAGGGCTGCAGTGGGGAGGCACAGCTTTGCTCCTGAGGCCAGAGCCACTAATGCTCACACAGCTCTGCTGCTTTCTTTGCTTTTTTTTCTCCTCCAGGTTAAAATGCATTTTTCAACTTTTCAATCTTCGGTTGCTGTGAATTGAGACATTCTGATGGGCTCCTATCTGCCCTAAGGTGGTTTGACACCAGCTGCTACATGGCATCCTCTGCTGTCTCTTTGTACAGAGTGGTGACGGTCCCATCCTTCCACTGAACCAGCACCTCTCCTGATCTCTCATCCTGTGGCAGCGGCTCTGGCTTCTGCTGGCTTCCTGGGCTGCATTCTGGCACTTTTAGCAGGGCTTTCTTGCTTTCCAGCTCAGAATTCTGGGCAGCTTGTGCTGCTTCTTTATACATGTGGATCTTCCTTTTCCTGCAGGGAAGGCATAGAAAGGAACTAAGGAGTGAGCCAGACCCACGTTTGGGGTGTGTGCCTACCCAAGGGGACTGCACACTCCATCTCTCTGCATGCTCAACACTGGGAATGCTTCAGCTGCTTACAGGAAGCCCTGCCAGCTGCACTGTGTCATGTAAGTGGTCTCAAGTGTTTGAGTACACGCAGCCACAGTGTTTACATTTGAAGAACACACAGCGCACCACATCGCTTAAAGCAAGGCAGTGACACCCAGCAAGCCACCATTAAAACGAGAGGATGGCAGGGCAGACCTGCAGCATCTCTATTGCTCTTATTTCAAGATGAAAGCTCTGACGCAGGTGTAAGTTTTCTCACCCTAGAAGGCAGTGAGTTATCCCTCAGCTGCAGGACTGCTGTGCAGTGGGACAGCACAGGGGAATGTAGATGGCTGGGAAGTCCTGCTTGAGTCCCTGAGTGCTCCTGTACTTACAGGAGAGCACCTCACATACACACATTTAATAGCATTTTCCTCCTAACACAGCTCTTGGGCTGCCCAATGCTTTGACAGATGCTTTACTAAGGATTCACAGAGAAGTAAAGTGGCTCGTTCTGAGAGACACATGAGGAGATCAAGGAGCCGTGCAAGGCTTTACAATGACCTGTCCATCCGTTTGAGGTTCCTACTGCACCACCACACCTCCAATGACCCCCAAGTTTTCCTGACTTACCTGTTTCGCGAAATGTTGATGGCCAGAAGGACAAAACCCAAAACTGTGATCACAAGGGAAAGCGCCAGGATGGAGTAATTCCATGCTGATGCTGGGGGAAAACATAAACAGGCAGTGTTGGTGTGCGCGGAGCAGGGTGGCCTGCAGAGCCCAGCCACGTTTCCTCAAGAATCCCATCACCCTGACTGCTACATCTCAGCTGCGGGCTGAGGGCAGAGGTGTTCAGCATCCAGAGCAGAGCCCCCAGCTCTCATTTTTGGGGATAACCTCAGCCAACCCTCCCTCACTGGGCTGGAGGTTTGCAGAATTGGTTCCTGCCTGTCACAGCTCCCCAAACCGTATCACAGCAAAGCCTCGTGCCTTGGCATCAGGCACGTCCCACTTCTTTTGGAGCTGAATGCTGAGGGTTTGTATTTCTGGGATAAACAATCCCCCTCAAATAAATCTCTCAGGCACCTCAATGAGGCAGGAGGGATCACATCCAAGGGCTGTACATTTCTATGTCAACTCTCAACCCCAAAACATCGATAGGACTTACGGTCTTCTCTGCGGAAGAACCACAGCAGCTCCTCCAGCTTTTCTGGCTCCATACCCAGCACAAGGATAGCATCGGTGTGGTCATACATGTCTGTGCTGGTAAGGGCTGCAGGTAAGTAGCTGTACTGTGCTGTTGCGGAGGAAAAGAACAGAAAGCTATGAAGGTCTTTCACTGCAGGCAAAAAACAGCTTTCCCCATGGCTGCCAGGGTTGTTCATGACATCTCTTCTAGCAAACACAATGAAGCTCTGATGCACAACCTCATTTCATATACTCAGAAACTGGGGAGCATCTTTGGCCGGTGCATTTCAGCAGGTCTCAACTGGGGCATCCAGGGCTGGAAAGAGCCCAGGATGCTCACTGCCCTCCCCCATTCCCCACAATGCGTGTGCTCATGGGCAGCACTGACCTGCTTTCTCCTTGCACACACTCCTCTCTGCAGCACTTTGCCACTGAGCCTTGAGACCTCTCACATTATCGAGTGCGACTCCTTTCTTGCTTGCCACCAGGTAGCCCTGGCTGCTGCCCAGAGGAGAGAGCAGTGAATTGGAGCAGTCCCAGCCCGTGAAGCCCACACTATCACAGGGACTTGTCTGCACTCTGTTCTCTTCCACCACAGAGAGACAGCTCTGCGTGCCGTGATTCCTCAAAGAATTTCCTTGCCAAAACCAGTCCTGGAAAACTGATGCTGAATTACAGTCCGACAGCAATAAATCCCCATCCGTTGGGCTGGCTTGTAAACACTGCTTGATTTTAGCATTCTGCAGCAGGAAAGCGTCCGTGTCTGCAAAGAAATCAGAATATAAGTGTGGACACCCACCTGCAATTCGAGTGCATCACCCTCGTGACAGTCAGGTGTCTTCCTTGGTGCAAACGAGGCTGCAATACTGCTGTGAGCAAAGGCCTACGGTGCAACCTTGCCCATGGCTAAGCCTGGCTGCTCATGGCGTATTGTGATGAAAAGATGCCCATGTCCTGGAGATGGGAAGGACTTATTTCCAGACGGTTGAGGTCCCTGCATGTGTGCCTCTGCCATGATACGACACGTGCACACTCAAAGAGGTGCTTGTCCTCAGCCAGCGAGGTGTTTGTATGGCCATGCAACAATGCTGGAAACACTTGTACACATGCCTCCAGCTCCCGTGAGCCTGCCCTGCACACAATGTCATGCTGTATCCCCTGCTGAGCCTGCAGTGGGTGAGTCTGTAACAAGGCACAGCCCTAGCAAATGTAGTCTACTTCACCCACACCGCTGCCCTCTAAGCCAAGACTCTACCTTGCAGCAGGAAAAATGAGATTATCCAGAGTAATTTCATATTTGTCTGCACAGCTGGGTTGGATCACGACTTGGCCAATGTTTCTTCAGTGTGCAGATGCCTGTGAAAGAGAGAAAGGCAAGTGATGAGGGTTCTGACACCAAGAGCCCTGGAAGTTACATGAGTCATTGCGCATAGGGAGTGCAGACAGCGGGCCATCGTGTTTCTCTTCTGGTGTCTACAGAGGATGAGACAAAAGGACAAGTAGAAATGATGATCTTTTAAACAAATCTGTGCTCATAAGGTTATGGAGATGAGGGAGCAGAAGGTTCAGCCTCAAGAGGAATAATAACCTGCTTGCCATTGAGGCAAAGGTATCTCCCATTCATCGGGAAACAGAAAGCTATTCCTTGACCTTTAGTCGCTCATTTGTCAGTGGCATTAATCCAGGTTTTATAGCTGCTTGTCCAATTCAGTTCTTCAGCCTCCCTTAGAGGGCCCTAATCTGAGCAAAAGCCTTTCAGTCTCCCTGGCCCCATCCCTCCCAACCTGACTTTGCCACCTCCCAGTCCATGAGGCAGCCAGGAGCTTGTGCAGTTTTGTCCACACAGCCCATAGAAGCACAGCTTGTGTTCAGCCAGCACTATCACAGAGATGGCCTGGAGACTATTGGCTGCCAAGGGAAGGAATGGAGTCGGAGGCAAGGAAAACTGTCCATTGTAAGTTCTCTTGAGACCAGAAATGTTGAAACTGCTCAGCCCACTGCTCGGCCGCAAGGCAGCGGAGATGCTGTCACTGCTCACTGGCTTTATCCGAATCGTCATCCACTCACAGGTGAATGACACACCGGCCCCATGGGTGATTAATTATTATATGAAGGCTGGACTTAGTGGTTGTCTGATACTCACAACTTCTAATTGCATTTGTAGCATAGCCAGGAGCTGTCTGAAGCTGTTCCCTGGAAGTCACTCAGAAGCACGTTCTACAGCGCCAGTCATGTCAGCAACGCTCCTGCTGACTCCTTGGGCAAGCATTTGTCCTGTCGGTTATAGACCTAATGATTGCTCCTATTTCCACCCCCCAGTCTCAATGTCTTCACAATTCAAAGTCCACAGTTTATAGCCAATCACGCATGCAGGCTTGCTCCTTGCTGCCAGAAAACCTCCTGCTGGCGATGCTTTTAGGACAGGACTATGAAATGTGTCACGTGGGCTTTGATCTGACATTTCAGAATATACAAATAAAACTGCCTGCAGCAGTTGGGATGGCCAATAACTTCGTGGTCCAGGTAAGCTCTAGCTGTTCGCATAGCTCACTCCCCAGAAAGGAGGAAAAGGAGTGCTGGTGTCAATGAACCCAACCTATAAGTCTGCTACACCCTTATAAGAAATGCCACCCGAATGTGTTAAATCTTGCTGTGCAAGGCTTCTGTCTAATCATTTGCTTGAGCAGGAATATTTGACATACTTGTTGCTGATCCTCTCCTGAGGTGTTCCCCAGCTTGAGAGACCCCTCTGAGCAGCTGCACAGCAGGGACACTCCAGAAGACTGCTAAAAGTTGCCTCTTGGGAAGATGGATATTTCCCTTGCATTGGCAGGACAAGCAGGAAAAAGCCTTTAAAGGAAACTCCTGTTATTGTAAGGACCTTTTACATCCACACTGACCAAACTAGTTCGGAAGTTTCATTCACCAGAGCTACAAAACAAAGTGCTCTCAGCTCTGTATCCACGCCAGGGGAGACCTCCCTCAAGACTGTCAATCCTCCACGTGTGGCTGACCAGTGGGATCCAGAACACTGCCTGCACCACCAGTTTACCCAGTAAGAACCAGTGGGCCCCACATCAGGGCTGAACACACTCTGAAGTGTTTGGATCTCCTCCAAAGTCATCTCCTCCACCTTTCCCCTGAGGAGCTGCTTTGCTCCGCTCTCCATGTCCCAGTTTGGATGAGCACTACATCACCAAACAAGGTGATGTCCAAATCCTCAAAACTAGGATTTCTGGAATCCGGTAGCATTTTATGAAAGAAAACAGATCTTGTTCTACATACGCTGCAGAACCACCACGTGCTTTCTATGTTGGTCCTTATCACACCTAACACTTCAGTTGCTTATCAAGCCAGGTACGGCTTTCGCCATGCAAATGACAAGTCCTCAGAGGCTCACTGTAGTGATCTAAGATGGAAACAAAAAACATCTGGAAAGACCATCCCGTTCATCTCCCTGCTCAGTACTCACTGGTCACATCCCAGACTCTGCAGAACAGTCTCCTCTTGTCATCCATCTGCTGGTTGTCTTAACTGATCATGTTAAGCTGTGTTGGTTATTCCAAATATATTACCTAAGCGGGCTGCCCTGTCTTTGGGATTCATGCAGGATATACAGTGTCACACCATGAAGAAACAAACAGATGAGTTTGTATATACAAAGGTACACTGAGAGCTGGGTTCACATAAAGAACACAAGAAAAATGTTTAGTATTTAAAACATCGAGACAAGAAGGCAGACTGTACTATTTTTCAAGCTTTGAAAAGTCAAAAGGTAAAGAGCAAATCTGAGTTACAGTAGATATTTCCCTTTAAGTGCTTTCAGGGCTGTTTATACGCAGGAGTTATCCCAGCCCACCTCTCCCTTGCCATTCAGTCTCTCTTTAAATGAGACACACAGTCTTATCTTAAAATAGAGAATCTTAGCTTTCTAACCAGAATAAATAAACGAACTTTCAAGGAACAAGAGCTGTAAATGAACCCATAGGTGAGAGCACCAGCAATGGCAGTTAACCCCAGCTCACTCACCATGCCTTCAAGCCCCACTGTGTGAAGACCCCCCTGAGCACCGTCAGCTCCTTCCTACAGCGACCAGGTCCTGTCCTCTTGGAGTGCTATGCGCTGTGATTCATTCTGCTTCTGAGTCACCTGTGAAGGGAGTCCAACAGATGAGGTTCGCCCCTGAAAAAACACACCTCTTTAGTGGGGCCGTGCACAGCACAGGGTGAACGACCTTTCCCCAAAGAATGAGCCGTCAGGAACTTGCAGTTTATTTGCTCAGGCTATTGGCATAATCAGTATTAAAAGAGCACGCCGAGTAAATGACGCTGCAATCAGTTACCCTGGGGTTAAAACAAGTGATACTGTTCGTCCTGCCTGGCTCAGCCCTGATTGCATAGAGGAAATGTGTCCTGATAAATCAGATATTAGGCTTTTTTTTGTTGTTTTTTCCCCTCCTTTTTTCTTTTAACCAAATGGTCATTCTGAGGCTCTCAGAGCATCTTACATACCAACTGGTTTTGCAGACAAAGAGATCGTGCCACCCTTGTTTTACAGGTACTGGCGAGTTAGCAAAGTCAGCAGGCTGCTAAGAGGCTGTGCAGCCGGGCAAGGCTGATGTGTAGCATTTCTGTGCCAGCCACATCTGGGGAGGAGGATTCCTTTTCAACACAGCCTCACTGCACTGTGTGACCTATACCCATATGGCACACCAAGCTTTGTGCACACAGCTAGCACTGCTTAGCTAAAGCTTAATGGGCGATGGGCACAGTCTTCATATGCTTGTCCTGTCCTGGGTGTTTTCCAGCCTGGAACAAAGCATCTTTGGCACTGCAGCCCTGTTCCAGAGTGATTAATCTTTTGAATCCCACTCCACATCCGACTGAAAGTTTCCTCTGGCTGCCCCTGTGAAACTTCATCCCTCAGACATGCATCCTCCCCAGAGGGAGATGTTCTGCTGTTCAGTGTCAGCCTGGCAGAGCTCGGGTCAGAGCTCTCACTCAGAACCGTGTTCTCTGGGAAATGAGATCTCCCTGCTGCAGGGGGAGACAGGTCAGGGCAGGATGTCACTCCATGCTGTAAATCATCCTCCTGTTCAAGGTGGATTGTTTAAAAAACGCCATCACACTAGCAGAGTTGTTTCCGCAGCATCCCTGTGAGTCTTTCTGTATGCCATGCAAGGAAAGAGGTGCCCAGCAGCTTCTCTTGCACAGGAGGATGCCCTGCTGTACCGCTTCCAAACCTAACAGCCACAGTAGGGTGGTGTGAGACAGTGAAACCTATCAGCATACCAGGAAAGCTGCTCCTGTTTCAACCCTTGTCCCCCACAAAAAGAGGCAGAATGCAGGCTCATAGCCAAGGTGCCTTTAGGACTTAGCACACCGCACGTGGAAATAAAACCAGTTCCCCTATAGTTACAGCAGGCTCTTGTTCCCAGTAATCCTCCGGGGAGGCACTCAGAAGCAATCTCTTCAGCAGTGAGTGTTTTATTTCATGCTTCCCTTGACAACACTGGCACTCTAATGGGAGATATCTATTTACTTCTTGGAGACTCTTTCAGTGTCTTTGGCAAGGAAGCAAAGTGTAGATAGGACGTTGATTTGTGTTCTGCTTCCTCATTGGATTTGTCTTCACTCCTCTTAAGAAGAGCTCCTCTGACCTTGGTGTTTTAATTTTGCTTATCTTTTTTGAACCCTTCTGTGTCTTTGACCTGAAGTGCCTGGTTACAGAATAACTCAGTGTTCAGGGCTATTATTGTTTTTTTTTTCCATGTAAAAAAAGCAGAGTTCAGAGCAGTGAGAAGGCAAGATTTGCAAGCTGTTCTTTGTGAGCTTTTCTTTTTCTCAAAGCAATCAGGTTGTTGCCTTCATTCTGCTATAAAAACTCAGTTCACATTCATGTACACCATGGGCAAGGCATAAAGTGGACCGTTTGAATTACACGGTTGTGTTAGAGCTGAGGACGGATTACTTGGGAGTAGATATATTGCAGTTAATCTAAGTCCACTTCATGTATTTCAAATGAAACATTAATTATTTCATGAGTACGTCTGGCAAAATCTCAGCGTGGACTTGCAGTATGTCCAGGAGCTTTAACTACTGTGAAAACTGTGAGTAATTCTCCAGGCTTTAAGGCTCTTGATGGGCAGATGCTGAAGCTCTTTACACACTGCAGATGTGCCATTGGCACTGTCAGTGCCAACTGTGCTGGGATCCAACAGCAAGAAACTCACACTGGGTTTGAACTGCCAGCTTCTTGGGCCATTCAGATGTGTGCAGTAAGTTCCTGGCCGTCCTAGAGGCCACAAAGAGGCGGTGATAAATACAGGGATGACCCAGGGAGCTGGCAATCCCCTGCACGACACAGAACGTTGTATTCAGCTTGGTCCATGCAAGAGCAGAACGCTGGTGAGGAGAGCAAGCTTTAGGGGTAAGCTGGCACCGCATCACCAGTCCGTGAGCCTTCCTTCTGTGAGCTGCTCACTCTGCTTCTGGAGACCTTGAATATTCTCAGAATCGGAGATAATTTACATGGTCTGATTACAGACTGCTTCCTCTCCTGTGGAGCCTGATACCAATAAGGGCCTGATAGTATTTTTTGTAATCTCACAGTTATTGTGCAACAACTCGTTGTTCCTTGTTTACCAGCCTCACAGTATTTACGGTCAGATTGCTAGACTGCCTCTTTCCTACATGCTTTCCAAGCAGAAATACTCTGGTTGCTTTAATCTCTTCTTGAACAGGTGCCATTCCTTCATCCTCATTACCCTCTTGTTTATCTTTGTCATGGTTTTTCACTTTGTTCTTTCACCCATTTGTGCTGAGGAGCTGGCTGGAATTGCAGAGAGGCCTAAATATGACCCAGCATGAAAGACAACACTGGGATCTATCGTGATTGAGAGGTATTTTGGATGCAATATGCATTAAATGAAGCTCTGCATGAGTAAACCACCATCCCAAGCGGGGAAAGAATGTTCTCAGCAGAATGATAAAATATTTTTGTTCTTATGTTATGGGAGAAGGCAGTTCTTTAAGTGATTATCCTGACCTCGTGCTTTACAGGAAAACATTCCTTAAACCATCATCACTGCTAGAACAAAGCAGTGCACAGCAGGACACAGCCATCAGCTTCTTGATCACTGCATTGGAGCCAGGGCAAAACAGTGGCTGCGGGGTCAGCACCCCTTCCTACCCCTCACATTATCTTTGCACTGGGTTCGAGCAGCCAATGCAGAGTCAGCAGCTCCAGGGGGGCACACAAACTGACATACAGGCTCCTTTCCCCCCGCCCCCAAAATGGCGGCTCCACCCCAAATGGCGGCTCCGCCCTAAAATGGCGGCCCTGCCCCCAAAATGGCGGCCCTGCCCCGCCTCGCCCCCTTAGGGTGGGGGTGCTGCCCACTCTCTGACGTAATCTCTTTGCGCCGGAAGTGCCGCCATGCGGGGGCGGCTGCTCCGAGCTTGGCGGGAGGGACTGAAGGCGGCGGGCAGCGGAGCGGGGCCTCGGCGGGAGCCGCCATGGCGGGTGTTGTTCTTTGGCACCGACCGCTTCGCTGTTACAACTTTACGCGCCCTGCAGGCCGCCAGGTATTGCTCGGAAGGCCAGACAGCGAGTATTGGGAGGTTGGGCCGGTGTCGGAGTGGGTTTGGGGGACTTCTGGGGGAGGGAAGGGCTCAGGGGTGAGTGTGGGGTTGGGCTGAGAGCCTGGGAGCCGTCTGGAGGACGGGGTGTGGGGAGGAAGGCGGTATAGGAGGGAGCACAATGAGGGTGGGGGGTCAGCAGCCTTTGACTCTACTTCGCTCTGCCTGCAAGAGTTCTCCGTTGTTTCCCACCCCAGGGAGCCCAGCGGGGGCCCGCTTGTGTCCAGGCTGGAGGTGGTGACGCTGCCCTCCCGCCTGCCCATAGAGCTGCCTGTGAAGCGCTGTGCCCGTGAGCTCCAGCTGCCTGTGCATGAATGGCCGCAGACGGGGCCTGCGGGACAGTTTGATGTTGGTGTGGTGGCATCGTTTGGGCGTCTCCTGAGCGAGGACCTTATTCTGCAGTTCCCATAGTAAGTGAATTAACATCTGCTGATGCTTTCTCAGCTAATTGGGCTCTGTTTTGGACTGCCATTGCAGTCAAGGCCTGTAACTTGTAGCTAATTATCTGTTTATCTGAGCCCTTCTCTCATTATAAGGCTCTTTATCACATTGATAGAGATCTATGCGAACATCTGGCATATCCTGTTCCTTTCCTTCCACTTTTGTGTTTGCTGGGAAGTCGAAGATCACATAATGTAATTTTCCTTTAAGTGTGAATTTAAATTCAGAGGTTCTGAGCAGGAAATTCCTGAAGTAGTTCCAGCGTACTGTTGCACACACATTAATGGAAATTTAAGTTACTGTTCCTACTCAAACTTCATTTCAGTGGCATGCTGAATGTCCATCCCAGCTGCCTCCCGCGATGGCGTGGTCCTGCACCAATAGTCCACGCAGTACTTCATGGTGACAAAGTGACCGGGGTAACAGTTATGGAAATAAGGCCAAAGAGGTGTGTTCCCAAAGCAATTCGCTGCTGCTCTGTGTAATCATTAGTTGCTGCTGCTATTGTTGTTTTAATGCTTGTTTAATATTAAAATCTGAAGCACTTAGAATATGAGACTTGCCACAAATTTAATGTGTGTAATTTATACTCTAGGCTGCTGTGATGATGATTTAGTTTTTTTTAATGTTTTAAAAACTAGTCTTTAGTGGTGGAATTATTCTCTAGTCGTGACAGTCAGAATGTTGTATTTTTTTGTATTAATTGCTCCTCAGTAATCTTTAAGCATGTGCTTAACACTGAAATCATTACGTACTACTAAAGAATTGCAGTAATGATCCCAACTGTGTTCTTTAATTTTTAGTTCTATTACAGAGAGCAGACAGATCAAATGGTCAGTGCAGATGGATTGATAGGTTTGGTATGACAGTGCAGAAAAGAACAGGCTTTCAGTCTTCAGAGCTGTTTACAGCCTGCTGTAAGAGAGAGCAAGAAGCTGCTTGACTTGAGAAAAGAGGGATAATCTATTTTAGTTTCAGCAAAAGTTCTGGCTTGGATGGCTTGTGAAGACGCATCATAGCTTGGTCTCTTCTTTGTTAGATGTTTGTCTTGATAACAGAACTCAAGAAAGTACGGAAAATATCCTTCTGAATATTTCAGGTTGTTTCTTCTGAAGTCTTATATTTCTGAACTGTAAATCGTGTTTGTCAAACCAAGGTTTTTTCTCCCATAAGCCTGTATGTTTTCTGCTTTGTAGGTTCGATGTAGGTCCAATTATAAAGCAAGAAGAGTGTCCCATTCCTCCTCGATGTACAACAAAGGAGTTGGAAGTGATATTAGCAGAGATGGGTGCAAACATGGTAAAGTCACGCAAGCTAGTATCACTTCTGATCAGTATCTTGCTTTCAACGTGAGCTATTCTTTGTAATCTTGTTCTGAGTTGGCTACAATTGTTAGGAGGAGAATGATCTGAAATTTAGTGTTGGTGAGCGTTATCTCTTGCTGAGAGGAAAACTTAAGTGGTGTGTGATAAGCTGCTGGTGTTGGTCCCTGTGCGTTGCTATTCTGTTTGTAATCAGTGAAGAACTCACTTGCTTTGTGTGGAAACAGTGCAGCTGCTTCTTTTGTTGAAGAGAATGTTTGCTTGTTGATCTTAAAAATCAGCTTTCAGCCTGTTCTAGGGTTAATATCGTATTGTAGATCATCCAGAAAAGAGTACTTGGTTTTTTTAACTGCGAGAAATGCCTGTGCTGTGTCTGTGTATACGACATGCTCAGAAGGTTTATAGTGACCACGTTCTCTAAACCCTGTGAGAAAGGTTGACTGATGAAAAATGAAGCGCTGCATTTATACGTCTTGGATTTAATCTTCCTTTCAGTAAACGTACTCAGATTTCCCAATGTTCTTTGCTAACATTTATTTTGCAGCTGCTGTCAGTTTTGAGAAACCTGCCTGAAAGCTTGGAGAATAAAAAAGAGCAACCAAAAGAAGGAGGAACATTTGGTAGGTGCCGTTTTTTTTAATAATGCCACTTCATTTTTTCTCTTATCATTTAGGTACCTTTTTCAGTGTGCTCTCCCTGCTTCTGCCTTTGGCTTAAAATCAGCTATTAGTTATTTTCTCTTTTTTTTCCTCCTAGCTCCTAAAATATCTGTAGCTAAGAGTTGCATAAATTGGGAAGAACAAACAGCTGCACAGATAATTCAGCTGCATCGTGCCATAGGAAGCATGGTAAGAGTACATTTTCTAACTCTTTTCTGTCCTCTAGCAGGGGATATCTAGCATAAGGGGAGGGAAAAGGAAAAAACCAAGCAAACAGAAAGCAAACCACAACAACAAATCTAGACAGATGCCTAGAAATCATGAGAATTGTCCCAATGTCTTGTCTGCTTCTGTTTCCAGTTTCCTTTGCAGACGCTTTGGAAGGGCAGTACTGTTAAACTTCTGGATTTTGTGGAAGTGGATAATATCCTTGGTTCTGCTGGTATGTGCTCTTCAGTTCATCTGCTAAGTAAAGTTCTTGTGTGTTTGTAAGCATTGACTTGAAGATTGTACACAGTTGTGCTAAACAGGTACTGCTTTCTGAAACTCTGGTTTAACTAAAGTAGTCTGATGTGCTCAAGTGTGTATTGAATTTCTGTGACCAAAGGTGAGCATGATATGGATTGTAAGGTTGTTCCTGCTTAGTGATGACATTGAGAAAACATCAGGCATAGTTCTGTAAATTCTGATATTTGATGATTTTAATTCTGTAATGAGTTGAGAGATCTCTTTGTAATGCTGTTGCGTCGTGATTTCCCAAGAGCAAAGCTGGATCTGTGTATTATCATTTAAACAATTTTCTGTAGTCGCCTGTGAATCTGAGAGCTTTGCATGCTCTGAGTGCTGTACTGAAGTGTGCAGGGCTTGATGGCTGCTTGTGGGTGAGGTAGGGAGCAGTGTTAGAGAGTGAGTGTTCTGATTCTTTCTTGCTTATTTGAGTAGAATTGAAACATAGAATATGATAAAATATTATTGAGCAAAATAGTAAAACCAAGTAATTATATTTCAGAGACAAAAGCGTTTTAAACTACTTTTGCTAGTTTGCATAAAAATGCAAAACAATCTTGTTTTGCTTCTAGATCAAGTATTAAGTGATCATGGAGCTGTTCCTGGCTCAGTACTCTACCATAAAATGTCCGAAACGCTGATAGCTCGTTGCAAGGTAGGCTTCTGTTTTTGTATTCATTATCCTGAAGATGAGGTTTTCAGTATCTGTGTTACTTAACATCTATCTCAACTGTCCACTGTTATTCACTGACCTAGTTTAGATCAGCATCAGTCTTTTTACTTGATACCTCAAAGAACTTTTTATTTCCAGTAACAGACTTTTCACTTTCAATTGGGAATTCTGACTCATAGCATATTCTTGGTGATACAGAACACGTTTAGTAGCTCAACCTAATATTTAAAACATGGAAGAAGCTTATTGCCATTCTTTGTTTTTTTTCCTAGGAGGGCTGGGTTGGAATCAAAACGGTGGTGTTAAAGAAGAAGCTTACAGCAGTTGACTTCTACAATGGGTATATGCACTCTTGGTTCCAGCAGGACTCGAGAACAGTTCATCAGGAATGCAGGTTTCAAACACTCAAACTTAACACAGTGAAAAAGACTCTGAAAGAGAGGGAAGTATTGTTGCAGGATGTAAAGCGATAGATCTTTTTTTCCACGTGTTAAAATACATCTGTAAGTTAATATAAAATATTTCAATGCCAAACAGTAACACTGAACTTGGTTAAGAGTTTTTCTTCCCAGAATGCATGACGTTGTTGTCAAGCATTCTGTTCTAGTCTTGAATTTCTGATGATGATAATTTCTTTTACCCCATTAAGGAAGAGAATCTCTGCGTACTACACCAAGGGCACTGAATAAATCTGTTTCTGCTGTTGGGTAATAAATCTATTTTAATAGAAAGTTTTCAATTTTTTTTTCTTGGGCTTTCAGTGTAACGTCCTCCAAGCTTAAGCTGTGCTCAGTTGCTTCAAGCTAGAAACATTCCCTTGCTTCTCTGTCATTCATATGTAGTTTCAGTAAAGCAAGACAGAAGCCTGTAATACTTTAGGGAGAGCAACAAAATAAAGACCAGACAGGTGGTAGGAGCTGCTGTAGGATTATTTACTCAATATATTCCTTCTTTTATTCTGGGTGCTGTTGCAATAAAAGCAGTCACTAAAGCTGTTCGGGCCTAGTGAGGCACCGTTCTGTTAGCTTCATACTTACAGCATTTGCACAGAAATTTTGCAAGCTTTAAAGAAAACAGAATTGCAAGCCACATCCTCTTCCACCTGTCCCTTTGGCTCCCCAGGGTTTTCTGACCATTGATGCCTTTTCAAGCAGTTGTGGCAGAATGTTAAAGCTTAAAGTTGTGTGTTGAATGCATGATGCTTACGTCAAGGTGACAGGAACAGGACATGCTTGAGCGTGACTCACTGAATGAGAGCAAAATCTAAAAAAAATGTGTTATATAATGTGGATTCAGACAGTTCTGAAGAAGCATCTGTTAAAGTGGGTGCTGCAGTATTTTTCTTCCACTTCCATTGGTCCAACAATGAATCTGTCTCTGACAGGTTGTCTAGAACATATGATCCTTCAAGAAATCCATGCCTGTGAATGCAAGGCAAAAGCTGCAAGCGACAGTAAGGTAGAAATTGGGCTTCTGTGGAGAATTCCTTTGTCTCTTCTTGCAGCCTCCAGCGTGTAGTTTGTGCTGCAGACTCAGGCTCCTTTGCTTTTCTTGAACCTGTTGTGGCATTGTAGTAGCAAAAAGCTGTGTAGGGATCCCAGAGAAAATCCTCTCAGATTACTTTAGAATTTACCAAAGATGCCATTCTATTCTTCTGCTCTGTTTACGTTATTCAGAGACCAAACCCTTTTGGTTTGAGCATAGCATTCCTAACTGATGTGAGCAAAGCAGTGTTCCTGCTGCGTGGCATTATCACTGATAGCTGGAAGATTGACTTCCAACCAGCAGCGTCTGCATTAAATTTCAGCATCAACGAGAATCCATGAGGCAATTTGCACATCTCCTTCTAACAGCCTTGTGTGAGATCTATTGCTGTTAGTCACTGGAGGTGGTGATTTTGGTTCTGAACATAAGGTAGCAGTTTCCTTGTCTTACAGGAGCTCGAAGAGGCATGCACTCAAACAACCAGTAGGTGGTGCTCGCTGCATCGCTTTTAGGGGAAGAACAAGGTCAGCAGGCAGATCTCGAAACGTCTGGTTCAGGATGTCTTCAGTTATTTCTAATACCAACTAATGTCTGAACTGTGCAGTGGCCAGAGTTCCTAAATCTTTTTTCATGTTAATCTCAAAATCTCTTACAAGAGCTTATAAAAAATCAGACAGTCTGCTGTAGTTTAGCTGTTGGTTGTCCTAGCTTTGAATATGCCCAACTTTCCCCAATTGTTTTATGGAGGAATTATGCTTAATTCATTCTTTTTATGGAGTAAGTCTTTGACGTGCTATTTTTGATGTGGCAGAGAAGCTTTAAAGGGAATTGGAGTTTCCCCAGGCAGCTCTCAGCCAAAATGTTCCTTTGGAAAATTTTCCTTCACCTGACTGTATGGGGATCTAACCCAGAAGGTAATGAAAATCTGATTATTTTTGCAGATCTGGTGAAACAAAAATGGGGCATTCACTGATGAGGTGTGGAATAGCATGTCAGGTTTGACTCTGGAACATAGACCTGGTGATTCAATCCCCAGGACTACTGTTTTGCTCAATCACAGCCACCCTAGCAATTGGAAAGTGATACTAGCAAAATAAAACAGCTGTCCTCTTGGAGAGAGGAAGCACAGCAGAGGTATTCATAGACCCAGCATCCGCTAGGGCTCAGTTCAAGATCACTGAAGCCAAATTACTGGTAGAACTGCAGAGCCTTTGGATACCAGAAGGGCTCTGGTGTTCAACAGGGATGATTTCATCCTGTATTTCAAGTAAATGTTACAGGGAGTGATATTTTCTAGTATGCTGATGACTAGCAGTTGGTTGCATCTGTTCTATGATCAAACCTTACCAGTCCCCCAGCTTCCTAGGAAACCTCATTATTCCTGTTTTCTACTGAATACAAATAAGTAGTGTAGGTGATTAATCACACAAGTACTTTAGGCTTTTAGAGTAGTTGTTTGGGGAAATGAGTGAATAATACAAAGGTTGAGTTTAGATGAGAATATCTCTACTTGTTTTTATCCTCACTGCTGACACTGCTCCCAGCTTCTGGGAGGCACTATGGTTCCTTTCTTAAAAACAAGAGGAGAGATAGGTCATGGGGGTTGGAAACCAGGTGACCTTAATGGAAGCTTCTTTGCCATTAGCCCCAAACCTACGGATGTTTGGGAGCGAGACCTCTTGCTTCAGCCTTCTTCTCAAGGTTGGTGGTCTGAAAGCTAATGCAGAGGGAGGAGCTGAGTCACAGCCTTCCTGCATTCCTGGAGTTGATGTTCTCCTTTGATATGTGGGAGTGTGCTTTAGGTTTCAGGTTGCAGAAGGGATGCTGCAGTACACTGACCATTAACATAGGCGCTCAGGAGCTGGAAAAGAGCATTAATACTGAACTGTAGCATAAAACCACTGTGAAGGGTGAACTTAAGGACCCGCTTTAATTTTTTTCCTACATAAACTTTCTTGATTTATTTGACATGGTGACTTTATCGGTGGTGAAGAAGTGTTAGCTCTGAGTGGTAGTTTTTGGCTTCTTTTCTGTTAATAGTACTTCAGTGCCCATGTTTGAAACCTCTCTGTTCTGCTTTATATGCAGTGTACTCTGTCAGCAGTCTCTTCTCGTGGCTCAAGGACTTAGTGAGTGCAGAGATAAGCTTGTTTCTCCAAGCTGGAGTTAAGCTGCAGTGGGGGACAGTTTGGGGAAACTTGGAGACCTTCGTGCTGTTTCATGGATAGGCAGAATTTCAGGGCTGTCACCACTTCACTGGGTAGGAAATTCTGTTTAGCAGCAAAGTAAGAGCCCTAAGCTCTGCCCTTTGGCTCTGGCAAGCCCCTTAGTAGCACAGGGATGAGATTCTGAGCCCGCTTTCCTCCCTGTAACTCCTGGATTGATCTGGAGAAGTCATTTGTGTTACTTCACTCAAAAGTGATGAAATCAGGGCCAGGATTTGGCTGTCTGTCTGCACAGAGAAGAGACGTTTCTCTGTAAGTCTGCAGTGCAAGCCAAGAGCTCTGTGGGAAGGTCCAAGCTAATGCTCCCTACTGGCTGCCTTGGCCCCAGCTCGTGCCAAGCCCTTGCAGCAGACTAGACACAAAAGAAAACACGCAGTCTAAATTCATTGGTATGAAGAGGTTGTGCCAGAGTATTCCACAGTTCATCTTTTCATGTTTCTCTTTGTTAATTGTCAATTTGCATGATAACAAAGACTATAAAGTTTTGTGTTGTTTTGTTGGTTTTTTTTTTTTAATTATTATTTTTAGAGTAGTTCAGGCTACATTGGCATTTAGTTGTGCACAGCTCTGTGTTTAATGCCAAAGATGCTCTGTGGCAGACCTGAGAACCTGTTCCAGATGTTGCTAAAGGCTGCTGAAAGATTCCCCATACCCTTCATGAGCTCTAGGTAAGACAAAGACCTGTATCAGGACTGTATTCATATCTGTAGGAGAGAGGGAAATGCACAGTGGAGCATGTGTTTCAAGTCAGTTTTCATTGAGGAGTCCTTTTCTTGTGATCTCTGTCAGCAAAGATTTGAGTGCTAGAGACCCGTTGGTTTACCTGCTCCAAAAAAGTTTGTTGTTGGTTATGTTTGGGTGTAAACAAGGGATGTGCTCTGTGCTGGTGAAGGCTCAGATTCTTCTCTATAAGTAGTGGTGCAGGAGCTGTGAGGTTTTGTAGGGTAATGTGTTTGTTGGAGTTGGGTTGCACTCTGACCCCTTCTGTGGCCATCTGTGTTTATGTGTTGCCTAGTTTTTCTGTCATCTCTGAAACACTTGTTCCCAGCCCTTTTCCTCCCCAATCCTCTCACACTCTAGGAACCCTGCTGCTCTCTTCTAGATATCCCTTGCCCTGACCTGCTGTCTGCATCTCCCAACACTTGCTGCCCTCTGTATCTCGTGGATGTGGTTTTGCTTGCAAACTGGAGATTGATTCCCTGATGTCAGCATTCTGTGGCAAAGCCTTGGACTCAAGAGCAGCAGCTACCCCCACCAGATCGCTTTCCCATACCCAGCATCAGTCTCACATTGAAAAGAGAGATTTTGTAGGTTGTTCTTTGGTCAGCTCTACGCATGGTTTATTTATTTGGGCATGTCAATCACAAACGTAATACAGCATTGCCAAAATTACAAAAGGACTTTTTTTTTTTTCCATTTACCCTATTGTAGAGCATTACTTGAGAAGAAAAACCACACAAGAAGCAAGAGAAAGCTTTAAATTTATCCGTGTGGAGCCTACAAATCCACATGGCTTCTCTGTGCCGTCAAGCATGTGAGTTCTTAGAAACGCAGCTGATGGTAGTTTAGCTCGAATACAATCACTCTAAAACAAGCTAGAAATAAATAAAATACTTACATTTCAAGTACAAAACCTTGCAGTTGAATTCAGTATGGGGAAATCAGTTTATTCCTTTGTGTGTTACCAACTACTGTACAGGTACTTGGGCTGGCAAAGTCTGCAGATGCAGAACAGAAAAATATCTTATGTACATGACTTAACTGAACTGTGTGTTTAGTTTTCCCTTTAGGTTGGTTATCGGGCAAAGTTGTTTTATGTCAGATTTTTTTTGACATTTTTAGTAAGGCAGGAGCCCGCTACAAGTCCTGCCTCTCAATTTTTGGCCTTGTATCTTTCCTTTGTGGTGCAATGCAAAAATAAAAGGTGGGGAGGAAGGGAGTATCATGTCTCAAAAATACTGACAAGTACCTGCTTTGAATTAGGCTATTTGCAGGTAGATACTTATTTTTAATCAAATGTGAGTGACTTTACCAAGGCTCCTATGTAGCTCTAGTATGAGGAAGGACGTTGACCTCTCATTTGGATTCTGCTTTGGGTGATCTGACGGCTTCCCACTGGCCTTTGGTACGCAGGGCTCTCCCTTTGTGGTACCCGTATGGACTGCTGGCCTAAGTTCCTCTGGGACTCAAATAAGCTTTGCTCTGCTGCACTCCTCTCCGAACAGGTGAAAGTCAGCGCAACACCGATATCGCTCTTCATGATTCTGGAGGTGCCATCTGATGTGCCATCAAAACACCTACCCAAAGCGATTTCCTTGGCGATCCTTGGGTCCTGGTCAGTGACGGTATAGATGCCATAGTTATGCCCCAGTGGATCAAGGGGTGCCAGCATTGTGTATTCACTGGAATCATTGTTGGTAGCCATGGGGAGGTGGTTCACCAGGTACTCATGGAGCATGCTGTTAACGCTCTCCCGGCGACAGCTGCCTTGTGGGATGACTTTCACAAGCGTGCGGTCCACGCGGTCTTGGTCAAAGAGCATGCCACTACACTTGAACTCTAGGCAGGCTGCTGACACATCCTGCTGCTCAGGATTCCGAATGCTGCGGACATCCCTGATGCCATAGAGCTTGCCAATGGTGCGTGGATGCGTCCCACCCATGTTGCGAGACCTTATGTTCACTTCCTGGGGTCCATTAATTTTGACTTTAATGTAGCAGGCCCTAAATTCCATGGGCTTGGGCCACCATGCCAGGTAGTCATCAGTCCAGCTCATGAGGTCATCTTCACTGAAGGGAACAGTATTGTAGTCGTATCGATCTCCCTCTATCCTGTAAAACCTGAAGTGAGCAGCGCTGTATGGAGCTTCTTCACATTCTCTCAGGTTTTCATAGGCATAAATAGGGCCGTTGTTCTCATCCGCAGAATTTGGACTTGGCTTGGCCATATTGATTCTGAATGCGGTTTTCTTAGTGTTGGGGTCCTCGTGGTCTGTTCTCCTGTAGTTGAGCTTGTTGAGATATGGCTGTGGGACCCCGATAGTGTTAGGATTGAGTTTGGGAGCAGAGGGCACAGCTTCAAGTTCTTCACCCCCCAAGCTCGCCAAAATGTAAGCTGCATAGGCTTCTGGGTTCTGCTCATCGCAGAAGGCTGGCACACAAGCACCATTGGGACCAGTGACCACGCTGTCAAAACGGCCCCATGCTCTGGGGTTGGAGGAGAACCCTGGTTCTGGCTCCGTGTTGATAACAGAAATCACCACCCCCTGGATCTGCTCACTTGGCAGAAATCTCTCACTTCGGTATGCTCGGACTTTGACGTAGCACCGTCTGCTCTCTGGGACATCCAGGTTAAAAAGCCGCCTTTCCTTGATTTCCATGTTCCCAACCAAAAAAGTTCTCTCTTCTCTTCTGCGCCGTCTGCTTTTCTCCAGGTTGAAGTCTCCTTCTTCCTCCCATAAGCCTGTCTCAGGGTTCAGTGACCAAAGCTTCATTTCTTGTAGGTGCTCCGGCATCCTGACCTGAGCTGTGTCCAAGTGGACCTTCACATCCTCTGCATTAAGAGTCTCAGTGCCCTGTTCATCGGTGAAGTCCAGGGAAAACATGCCATATGTGCGGAGCGGGAACACGTCTCCTTCATCATCTACAAAGTTCAGGTCACTTTGTGTCACAGGTGCTGTTGTAAGTTCTCTCGGGTCCAGAAACGTCACGCTGGCTTTCACTTTTCCTCTGTAAGGTTCTCCATTCTTCCTGTAAAACGAATCAGGAGGGATTTCTAATTCAGCGATTGGATCGTCATCTTCCTTTTCTCCCAAAGGAATTACGCTGGTTTCAGTGGATTCCAGTGTAACAGGGGCTTTCTTTCGTAGCAACTTAATGTCATGAAACACAGCACCTCCGTTTTCCTTGAACGGCAAAACTTTTGTTGTGTTCACAAACTTCTGCAGCCGATCAACAAAGGTTAGAACCAGTCTCTCAGTGTCTGGTGGGACGTGGACAGAGAAGGTTCCCTTGTAGCCGGTCATACTCACTCTCTTGTTCCCCATGTAGATGTGGCCAAACCTCAGCGGCTCACCATTATCCACTGCTGTAGCTCTGCCCCGAACTGTTATTTTTGTCTCAGTGCATTTTTTGCAGCCACATTCTACAGCGACTTTAGTGGGGAGCGTGTACCCATCACATGAGATCTCTCTCACTTCCATCTTGGACACCCCGCAGCAGTAGGAGATGTTGTCCTTACAGCGGAGTCCCTTATCCAGCTTCCCAACGCAGGTCTTTGCTGGGCATTTGCCCACGTCGTAGTAGAATGAGTCAGTTGCTTTTTGGAAACAGTCGTGCGGAAGACGAATGAGGTGGCTTTGGGGCTGGGAGCTGCAGGCTGCCTCTTGTTTTCCTGTTGAATAGCATTTCTTAATGAGCAGTGTGAAATAATTGTACAGTCATCTGTATGTGGCCTGAAACCCTCTGAGCTAAACATTGCTCCCAATCAGGGGGAGGCTTTTGCAGCAATAAAACAGATGGTTTGCAGAATTTTGGTTAGCTGGGTTCATCTGGCCTTTGTTACACTGCAGCAGGTGCTCAGCTTTAATTTAAGGCACCCGATTAAGAGCAGTGCTGTTTGCAGGAGTGTCCCAGCTCCTGCTTACCAGCTACATGCTCTGCAGCTGCCTGGCTTCTTGGCTATGAACAGACCTAAACGGGTCCCAGGATTTAAAAAAGAAACAGAAATATTCACACGCTGGGCAGTGATTACAGTGAGAAATGACTGCCCAGCAGATTAAGTTTGGCAGGTCATCTGAAATCCAGAGCTCTAGTTTGTAGCTAGTATCTGGCTGATAACCAGCACACTCAGGCTTATCTGTTAATGGGTGCATAAAATAGCACCCAGATATTTTTCCTGCACCCTTCCTTTCATGCATGTGTTGTAATTTCTGAGCACTTTCTGTACCCCTGCTGTTTGGAGCACATCACACACGTTTTCTCTTACCTATTACAGAAAGCGTGGCAGGCTGGGACTTTGCTGAACCCCCATCACTCACTGCCTTGCAGTAGTACTCTCCTGCCTGCTCTCTGTTCAGGTTCTTCAGAATCAGGTTGTTTTTGTATCTATACATGGAAGGATCCAGCAGGGAGCCATTGTGGTACCTGCCAGGAACAGGCAGATGGTTAATGGGACAGAGACCTGATGGCATGGCTTGGGCAGAGCAGCGCCCAGATGCTGGCTGTGTGGATTTTGCCACACCTCCTGCCTCAGTTACACCACTGATATCATGGAGCAGCCACGTCCCAGGAGCTGCCCTTTCAGAGTTGCGGTCATGCTTAAAAGCATCTCCCCACTGCATTGCATGGGGTGCTAGTCAGGCTGCAAATTCTTGCAGGGGCTTCCCCTAAAACCTATTCCAGACACAGCTGTCAGTCTTGCCTGCCAAGGCTTTTCAGACTCCTATCTGGGTGTTTTTTCCATTAAGTCCCTCTGCAGATTGTATTACTGCACCTGCGAGAAATGCCAGCTCTGCAAACGTGCAGGAAACGATCATTTGTAGCACTGGGTTCTCAGTGTATTTCAGCTTAAAAAAACAACAACCCTGCTTTATGATGATGGAAAGGAGGTACAAATCATGTGTTCAACAAAATCTGTAGAATCACTGGAGTTGGAATGGACCCTTAGAGACCATCTAGTTCAACTCCTTTGCAATGAACATGGACACCTACAGCTCCATTGGGTGCTCAGAGCCCATCCAGCATGACCTTGGGTGTCCCAAGGGATGGGGTACCCACCACCTCTCTGGGCAGCCTGTGCCAGCGTCTTACAGCTGTTACTGTAAACAACTTTTTCCTTATATCCAGTGTAATCCTCCCCTGTTTTAGTTTGAAAGCATTTCCCCTTGTCCTCTCACATCAGACCCTGATGAAGTCTGTCCCCTTCTTCTTATAGCCAGCTTGTACTGATAGCAGCTGTTGCTGCGACCCAGTGCAACACCTTGCCCTTGGCTTTGTTGAGCTTCATGAAGTTCCCCTGGGCCCACTGCTCCAGCTTTCTGCCCTGCTTCCAGGTGGTGTGGGATCAAAGGGAGTTCCTTACCAGAGATAACGATCTGGGGCCGGAGTCCCCACAGCATTGCAGCAGAGTGATACACTCTGCCCCACTCTCCTCGCCTTGTCATCAGGGCTCTTGAAAACGTAGGGTTTGCCTACAGGAGAAAAGATCGCCTCATTACTCTTATTTTTGTTAATTGCTCTTAGAGGTGCTGGGTTTCCCCATCTCTCTAATTCTACCTGATCTTTTCAGCTGCACTTGGAGCGCCAGGTTCTTCCTGTTGGTCTCCGGCACGGTGATGGCTGCGGTTGTGTATTTGGCTTTCTTTACTTTGAGGGTGTTTCTGCCATCGGGACAGACCCCAGGAATCCTAAACGTGCCCTTATTGTCAGCTGTCGTCAACAGCTTGAGATTGTTGGCTTGCAGGTAGACCCGGGCGTTGTCTGCAGGTGAACCATCCTCCAAGGAGACCTTTCCATGCAGGGTCACATCCTCGCACATGCACGCATCGCAGTCGGCATTCACGCGGCCCATGGGGCAGGTGATGTTGCAGCCTGGGGTGAGGCAGGTAGGTCAAAAAGCAGCCTGATGCCCTGCCATGCTCCTAGCACGGCCTCACGCCTGCTTTCCATTTAGATGCAATAAGGCAGATAGTGCATAAGGAATAGATTGTATCCAAAATGTATTTCCAGAGATTATCAGCAGCTGTGTATTAGAAACATGGGGCTGCTGAAGTGCTGAGCCTGGTAATTAGTAGAAAGCAGCCACATGGATGTAATTACAGCTAGCAACTTTTCATTACCGTCCCCAAAGGGCTGAATTTCAGGGAAGCTTGAATCCCGATGTACATGTGAGCTGAACCCTGGTAAAATCACAAATCCAAATGCCTTCAGCTTTGTAGATTCCTGTTACCAAACTATGCCCAAACACCATGGCATTGGTTTGTCTTAAAAGCCGCCTCTCTTATTCAACAGCATCCTAGCTTGTGTAGGACATAGGCTAGGTCCTAATAGCCCAACTGTTGAACAAGCATTATCTGGTGAGTCCAACAAATGGTCTCCCAAAGATTGATTCTGTGACATTTTCTTACCTGTAGCAGTTAATCCTACACATCCCCGTTTCTTTCCATCTACAATCACAAAGCCTCCCCCTACAGCAGCCGTGTGATAATCTATTTATTTGCAGCAATAAATAGAAGAAATCAGAGAAAGCCCTACAACAATTTTCCTGGAGAAAACAGCCTTCAGAATGATTTGTTTAAAAGGGGACTGTAAGAATGATACAGTTAATTACAAGCTGCTGTAACTTCTTTCTGGGGCTGGTTGCAGCTCTCCAAACTCTGGCAAGAAGAAATGTGGTAACAAGGCTGCGAGGGGAGTAAAAAACCTGCGTGGGGGTGAGATCAGGACAGAACCGAGGTTATGTGAGCACCTGAGCAGACGTGTCCGATGCAGAGCCGCCCTTCCTCCATGACTTCGTTACAGTGCACGCCCCAGAGGCGATCCGACAGGCAGGATCGGGTCCGCTTCTGCACACCGGTTTGGCCGCACTTTGCTGAGCACTCGCTCCATTTCGACCACGGAGACAAAAACTTCCTGGGATCTTGCACCACAACAGCTTGAATGACATCACTGGGGTGTCAGTAAGACACACACTCAACGCAGGGCTGCCCCAAAGCAAGCACTTGCTATACAGCTTCTACGTGGCTCGGACTATGAGTTTGTTTTTGGATATTATGCATCACAAACCCAAAGCGCATTGAGGGAGCTGGGAAACAAAGCATGTGAAGGTGCCTGAATGCTTTGGACATCATTCCCTGATTTCAGGACCATTAAGGTAAGCCTGAGGGGCAGAGCGCAGCAGCTCTGCTGCTGATTTGTCAAACAAAGAGGTTTATTGGGAGCTTGGCATGCGGTTGGATGTTCCAAGGAATTCCTTTAAAAGTTACTGGACGTAATTAATTTAAGCTGTTTGAATGGGTGAGATCCACCCCCAGCCTGTGGTTTGGTTTATTTTTAAATGACGACGTTCTAATAATATTTACAAAGATGTGCTGGTGACTACATGCTCTAAAAATGAGATCTCCTGGAAACATGCTTATGCACCACGCCATCTCCCACACCTGTACTTTCACAAGGCTTGCTGTATGCCAGGGCAAGTAATATCTGCCGAGAGGCAGGCAAGGTTATGGCTGAACTGTTGGAATAGCATGTTTTGAAAATGAACCCCTGGCTTCCACAAACGGGTATTAAAAGGGGATTTTGTGGCTGCAATAGACAACTTAAATACAGCAACAGTGCCATGTCAGGTTTGGAGCAAGTGCTTGGCTTAGCTGGGTAGGTTCTTAATCTGTTGGCACATTGACTTCTCCAGTTCAGCATCTCCATTGGTACATAGACTTTATTTAATAATTTGGGGCGACAATGAGGGGATGGAGGAGGAGGTACACTTGGAGACAGTCTCTTTCTAGGAGCACACTCAGAAATGCTGTCTTTGCCCCAAGCATGCGTTCAGTGCGCAACAGATTAAAGTGGGGTGGCCCTTGACAGCCCTGCCTATCAGTGCCTATCAGCTGCTTGAATCTGCAGGGCTGATGATGGTAAGAAAGGCAGAGGGGAGGCCTATGGCTCCAGATAACACCTTGACTGTGGGAAAAGCAGAAAGCGGAGGGTGGGGAGAAGCCAAGGGGTGTGCTGGGGGTGAGGTAGGGATGCAGGACATACTGCGTCTGGCGTTGGTGAAGATCGGATCCAACCGACGGGAGCTGCTCCTTGTACCTGTAGGCAGAGGATGTGTGGTGTGACCCTCCATGAGCTGAGCATGCAGTAGAGGTCTTCTAGACTCACTCCCAGAGGTAAAGACTGAGTTTGTGGCTCATCACAGTGAAAGGCAGACGTCCTGCTTTCTAATGGCCCAAACCTCAGTGTTTTGCAGGGTGTAACCCACAGCACCGCCATCCTCACCCCATGGCCCCAAGGACAAGCTGTGGTCACGCAGCTGACCTTCAGCTTTCCAGGACTGGAGCCAGTGGTGTGTGTCAGCGAGAGCTCCAACCCCATCAGAGGGTGCGAGTTCAGTGCCATTTGTTCCATTGTCTCAATGTCCCATCTACTCCAGTGAACTGATTCAGTTTGAAATTAAGACTGCACAGAATAAAAGATGTCCCAGTGAGGGGAAGCCATCAGGGTGGCACATAACTCACCCTCTAGGCTGAGCATCACTATCGGTCTGAAGGTTTTCTGTCCTATCTGGATCCTGCCAAGGCCTTGTCTCACAAGCCTTTGACCTAGGGGTTCAAGAAATTGGAGATTAAAATAGATTATTATTAATAATATAATTGGATGTGAGTGGTCAGGCATGGTTTGGCTGTGTTCCACGTCCCTCCTGCTGGGATTTCCCCTGGCCCCACTGTGTTTTGGGCTTGCTGCCCTCTGTGCTGGAGCAGCTGTGACCAAAACATCTTTTTATATCTGGAGGTATAAGATGCATCCCCCCCTCTCCCTGCGTGGGGAAGGAACAAATCTGATGTGGGAATGAGCTTAGGTTAACCCATGGAGCTGAGCCCCAGGCTGCTCGATGCAGGGCAGGGGTCTGGAACTTCCCCACCAAGTTCTGACCATTCTGTGCTTATCCCCAGGCTTGTTGCCAGAGCCTTTCGGAGCGAAATTCCTCTATAGCCTCAGAAACAAGTCCAAACAGCCTGCAGGCACCCTGCTCTGCAAAACCCATCCAAGCAAATTGGGCCCTGCTCATCCTGGAGATGGGCACTCTGCCCTCGCCGTGTCCCCTGATTTTATAGAATCATCGAGGTTGGAAATGATCTCCGAGATCATTGAGTCCAACCATCAACCTGTCACCACCATGCCCACTAAGCCATGTCAAAGCTGTGTTAGGGAACACCAGTGTTGGACCTTCACCTGAACTGGCTGTGGCTCCCAGCAGCAGCAGCAGCACCCATCCTCTTGCGGTGACCAGCATCATGTCCAGAGGTAACTGGGAGCTTCCTCAAGGACCTGCAGCTGTCCCACGTCCCCCGGACCTATGGGGACAAACCCAGCTGTGTCAAATCCTGCCTACATGGGATGCTGCTCCCATTGGGCGCCCAACCTGGTTGGTCACCCAACATCACCCCATTCCCATTGCGGAAATCTCCCTCAGGTTCATCCTATTGTGGCAGCTTCTACCCGTATGTCCCCCCCACGGTGGAGGGGCCATATCCTGCTGTTCTTTGCAGTGGCATCCCATCCCAGCTCCAAATCTATTCTGCAGAGGAGCGCTTTGTAATGACATCTCCTTACCGAGCCCTTGTCAGGATAAGTGTTTCTGCAGAGCTTCAGCCCCCGTCCCGGGCTCAGAGCCCCTGGGAAGGGGAAGGCTCACAGGCAAAGCTGGGAGCGTAAAACCCCGCACAGAAGCCAAGCTCTTGCTGTGATTGTCAGTGAGCAGCCAGAAATTGACCTTTTTTTTCCATCATGTAGCCCTGGGGCTTTGAGCATCGGGGTACCCAGTGTCGTGTTGTGCACCACAACACATGAATCTGGGGGATAATTGGGGTATTCAGTGATTCCATGTTGCTGTAGCTGCTCAGTGCCTCAGTTTACCCCAACCCGAGGCTGCAAGCAACAAAACCGCTGCTGCTCGTAACTAACGAACCTCCCCAAGAACGGGTGCTATGGGAATAGGAAATACTTTGATTACAGCCCAGCGAATCCCAGTCAAGCACAAATAACGAGCAACACATGAGCGGGATTTTGTGGGCTTATGGCAGGGTCACGAACTCACAACCAGACAATAACCAGGAGAAATGCATGCAGGCGGAAAGCCCCGTTCACATTCGGGCTATTTTGGGATCCGGCTGCGACTCATCCGGGGTTTCATACGGATGCTGGGACGTGTCCCCCCTCCCCAGGGCTCAGACCCAAAGCGCTGCAGGACGGAGTGCAGGGACAGAGAAGCGTTCCCCCCAAACCCCGCTCTGACCCCGTGCGAAACCCATTTGGTGACGTTGCAGTGGGATGGCTGGGGACACCGAGCAGCCCCGCAGCCTCCCGCACCGCAGCAACAATTCCCACTTCACCCTCAATCACAGCCACTCGTAATTACACCGCCTTAATTACTCAGCGAAGTTATATAACGCGTGCTGCGGAGGAAGGAAAAACTTAGCGTGTTTCTTTAGTATCACGGTTTTTTTTTCCCTCTTACCTACGAAAACCATACAACCCCCAGCGAAGGAGAGTCCCGTCCTCTTGTTCCAGGGAACGCGGGCCGGGAGCAGCCGAAGGGATTTGCGGAGCCGTGCTTTCCCCGGCTCTCAGCGCTGCCTGCGGAGTGCGCGGTTCCCGCAGCCCGAGCGGAGAGCGCTTATATAGCGCGGCGTGAGGCTCCGGGATGGCACCGCGCCATGGGCTGCAGCGGGTCGGGCGGGCGAGGAAAGCGCCGGCGGAATAATCTGTCGGCGAGGAGATGGTAAACACGGGGCTGGGCTGCGGGAGTGGGGCTTTGGGAATGGGGTTGTGGCCAAGTCGGGGGCAATGAGCTGTCGGTGCCATCGGGCTGTGCTGTCGGGGATGCTCTGGGTTCAGTGCCCAAATGAATGGCAGTGGCAGTTCCTATGCGATATCGTACAGGTGCCGCAGCGAGGATGCTCTGGGGTTCTCACCTGGTTGGGATAAGGTGGTGCCCCAAGGGTTCTCCACGTTTGGGGTACACGGAGCTGTCCTGAGGACATGGGACCTGGCTAGATGCTTGGACCCCATGGGGTATCAGGAGAAAGTTCTGCCTCAGAACACAGTGGGCATAGCCCTGAACTGCCAGAGTTCAGGCAGCTCTGTAACACCTCCCAGGAGTAGGGTTTGGAAAGAGCAGTGCTGCACTGATACAGGCTGCCCAAGGAGTGGTGGGGTCACCATCCCCAGAGGTGCTCCAGAACCATGGAGGTTGGTGCTGAGGGATGCAGACAGTGGGCATGGTGGGGGTCTCTTTCAACCTTAGTGATTCTTTGGTTTTTGGGTGGTTCTGTGCGGGTACAGGAGTTGGACTCAATGGTCCCAGTGGGTTATTTCCAACTCGGGATATTCTCTGATCCTATGGAGCAGCACAGAGCTGTAGGGGTAGGATGCTGTCCTCGCTGGGACCCTCCTTGCAAGTCAGTGCACCCACATCTGTTTGAGCCATTGGGACAACCAGCAAAGCCCCCGGTGGGAGACCCCCATAGAACTCTACAAAAGGAGGTTTGGAGCCATGTGCAAGCATGTACACCTGCAAGGCCGTACCTGCTGCAGCATGGCACAACATGGAGTGTGCATTCAGCTATGGACGGGGACAGGACAGGACAGAATAGGACAGGCTGCCCTCTTAGTAATCCCTCCTGGCCCTGCTGCCAGAGGGAGCGGTGCAGGAGGACATTGATCAGTGTCACATAAAAATTAATTGGTGGTGGCCAGTGCTGACTCCCATTTCTGTTTACGAGGGAAAAGAAGAAAACAAGCTGGGATTTGCCAAGAAGTGGTAGAATGTTTATCCAGTAGGCAAGGAGCAGCCAGGTCAGGAGTTGCCTTGGTGTGAGCTTGGGCTGAATGCTCAGGGGGAGGTAGGATGCTGCCTGTGGCCCTGGGGAAGGATGCAGCTCACATGCGTAGATGTGGTGCTTAGGGACATGGTTTAGCAGGTAATATTGGTGGTATGTGGACGTTTGGACAGAGTGATCTTAGAGGTCTTTTCCAACCTTAACGATTCTATGGTTATTTTATCTGCTTATCCATCACTGGCATTTCCCCACACAAAGACAAGGGCTGGAGAGGTTGCATTCCCCTCCCGCCCCACACCATGATGAGCCCTGGGAGGCTCAGCCTGCTCTTACAGACTTTTTCCATGATTTGCTCACCGATGTGTAATTAGAAAACAATAGTGTATTGATGGGAACGCTGCCATGCTGAATGCTTTCCCCCAGCGCAGTGCCAACATGCAGTAGAGTAAGAGGACCATGATACAGGCAGCGGGACCCCACTTCCCTCTCCATGTTCCTTCATAGGACATCACTCTTCTCTTGTGCAAACAAGGGGGAAACATGGCCATGGTGATCACCCAGCTGTCTGTGCTTTCCTGGTCCAATACACCACAGGCACAGTGACTGTCACTGAAATCACAGCACTGCACTGGGGGTCAGTGGGGTTTGCACCCTATGAGGTCCACAAGAGACCAGCGGGGCCGCATTCTGCTCCTCTCTGCCCATGGCACCAGAAGGAGCTGATGCTTTTTTTCCCCTGCTCTGAGTCTCTGGGCTTGCTCCTGTTTACGGAGATTGGAGTGAAAATAACTGATTGATGACTTTGTTCCATCCCGAGCACTTTGGGGAAGGCTGTGTGTTCTCGGAGCTGGGAGCTGGGATTTCACTAAGCGCTTGGCTCCCAGCGGTGCTCCAGTGGTGGCTGTTGCAGAGCTGGAGCTGTTGTTTTTAAATCCTGTTTTGACATCCCAGGACTTGGACCAGCCCTGTTTATGGGCTGGATGAAATTTTGGAGGTGTTGTGGGTCCCTGGACTTAGCACTGAGGTTTGAACCACCACCAGCAAACCTCTCAGCTGCCGCAATATTGTTTCGCTTAAGCCCTCCTCCACCGCTTCATCAGCACAAAAGCAAACTCCAGCTGCCTAAAAGCTTTGGGAAAGAGCCCGAAGAAGGAACTACTGGAGTTTGTTTTTATTGCACGGATGAGGATTTATGGGCTGTGGCTAGGCAAGAAGGAGCAATCTGGTGTTTCCCCCTGGAAGGATTCACTTAGGGGCTGAACCCGTGGTGCAAGCTCCACCTGCAGCATTGATAGAATACAGTCATAGAATTGTTTGTGTTGGAAGGGACCTTTAAAAGTCATCTGGTCTAACTTCTTTTGCAATGACAGGGACATCTTCAGGTCCAGGGGAGGGCCACTAAGATGATCAAAGGGCTGAAGAACCTCTCAAATGAAGAAACTTGGGAGCTGGGCTTATTTAGTTTGGAAAGGAGAAGGCTCAGTGAGGGCAGACCTCATTGTGGCCTTACAGTGCTTGGAAGGAGCTTATAAGAAGGAGGAGGACAATTTTTTTTACGTGGTCTGAAAGTGACAGAATAAGGGGGAATGGCTTTAAACTACTAGAGGGGAGATTTAGGTTAGATGTTAGGAAGAGATTCTTTACTCAGAGGCCAGTGAGGCCTTGGCACTGCTGCCCAGAGAAATGGTGGATGCTCCATCTCTGGAGGTGCTCAAGGCCAGGTTGGATGGGTCCTGGGCATCCTCAGCTGGTGGGGGCACCCAGCCCATGGCAGGGGTTGGGGCAGGGTGAGTTTTGGGGTTCCTTCCCAAATACGATCTATAGCTTGATCGGGTTGCTTGGAGCCCTGAACAGCCTGACCTTGAATGTCTCCAGGGGTGGGACATCCACCCACATCTGGGAAACAGGAGCAGAAAGCACTGCAGAATGGCCACAACACAGTGGTCTTGGGGTCAACAGGGATCCCTAGTATGTCTCTCCTGATGTCATGGCCATCACTGGGCTCACTCTTTCCCCATCATACCTCCAAAGAGGCTAGATAGAGGTTGCTCGAAGAGCACCAGAAAGTCTCAATAGCAAATCCCTTTATAATTGCATTGCTGAGCATGACTCATCTCAACACCACAAGACATGGCCACTGTTTCATAGAGTCATAGGGTCATTAAGGCTGGAAAAGATCACCATGTCCAACCATTGACCCATCACCACCATGCCCACTGAACCACGGCCCTTTCAAGCCCTCTGAGTACTGCATGTCCCAGCCAGCACCTTCCTGTCCCACACCTGTAGTGCAAGTGGTGCCGGATTGGTGCGATCCAGAGGTCAATGCCAGGCAGGGTGCAATGGGACCACACTTGGATGGCTCTGAATGGGGACATTTAACATGCAATGGAAGGGCAGCAGCAGAGCTCCAACCCGCAGCCCTCTGGGTGTTTGGTTTTGCTGCTTGGTGTACAAAGATCATCCAGTGTTGGCTTGAGCGATTAATTAGCCCCGAAGAAATCCGTAATTTATTGCTCTTATTTACAGGCAATTGCTTCAGGCTCGGATGCACTCAGAGCTGGAGGAAGGTGATGGGGTGGTGGCCTTTGTTTCACTCATAATTTTTCCTGCTCCATTTTTCCCATTTTTGATCAGGTCAAGGCAGGGAGGGTGGCAGCTGATTGATGCTGGCAAAGCACTGTCAGGATTTCATGAACTGGAGCATCGAGCCAAGAGCTGCTCTTTGGCAACATCTGGATAACCCTCAGTGCCTTCTGGGAATGGATTTGCAGATGGCAACCCCCGAAAAAGCAGCACCACGTCCTCCCCAGAGGGACAGAGGATGCCATGGTGAGCTCTATGGCTTGGCTCCATCCCGTGGATACAGCTTTTCCTGTAAGAAATGTCAGATTTGGGTCCAAACACCCTGGGGAGCATGAGAGAAAGGAGGGTGTTTGATGCACATGGCCAGCGGGAAGAGGTCAAGAGATGACGAAAGCAGAGAGTAAAAATAGGATGGATGAAAGAGGGCGCGGAAGGCAAGGACAAGGAGAGCCACCAAAACCCATCCAAAACCAAGAGCAAAATTGTTCGCTTCCGTAGGTTAGTCACAATGAAAACATTTGGATTTCATCACTTTTTCCAGCTCAAGAAAAATACCCACGTTGGGCAGCGAGGTCACTGGGCAGGTCACCAAACCCATGTGCTGATGGACTACACCTCCAGGTTTGTTCTAGGGAGACCAATTCACCCCTCTCATCCATGGGGAAGGGTAGGTGTGAGGGGAGAGCATCCTCCTTGTCAGCTTGCGCACCTTCCTCCCATCCTTCCCAGCTCTCTATGGACATCACTAGGAACGACTGACCATATATTGAGCTCAGCAGCACCAGGCTACCAAAATGCAGCCACTGCAATGGGACTGAGCATTGAGAATATGTTTTATCTCAATACTTACAGGCACAACACACTTGAAGAAGGGTCTGAGTGCTGCAGCACCTCAAGCTGAATCCAGAAACAGGGCATTATTGCACAAAGAAACACCCCAAAGAATTCGTAAAGATATCTGGGAACAGCTGCGTACATCCCATTGGGTACAGCCCTCTTGCTCTATGGTTTTGCTGCAGTCATACCTAACGTATATATTGAACCACCCCTTGCAGTGGGTCTCACAGGTGTCCTGCACCCCCCTTGCTGCTTTCTGCTCTGAATATTTCGGCGAACTGAGTGTGATGCACAGCCCCAGTGCTGTTTTTAGCGAGCAGGAGGAGAGCAGGGAGCCACGCACTGTCTGCTATGGGCTTTGGGGAAGAACAGAAGCCATTCCAGGGCTGAGCTCATCTCTAACCCCGGGAAATGACTTCATGGACACTGGTATTTACTCACAAAAACACTGCATGTCAGATGTCCCTGACTAGACTTTCTGTTTCGAGTCCAGTATGAGACAAGAATTTCCTTGGACGAGCAGCTCCGGAGACAATTCAGGGCTTGGAGGAGGAAAAGAAGAACCAGAAGAAAAATGTCTGCATTTGAGAGTCCGAAGGGTGAGGCTTTCTGAGCAAACAGGGATTCATGGGATGTGCAGTGCAAAATGTGCTCCAGCTGCACTTCTGCTGCAGGTGACCCCGTGCTCCTGGTGATCCCAGGACAGCATCCCAGCACAGTGGGAGCTGTATGGGAACTGCCCAGCAGTGCTGCTTGCCGGTCCTGCTGCCCAACTATGTGATGGTTAAACCAGCGCTCAGCAGGCAGCTGACCTTTAGGGAGAGGAGCAGCAGCAGCAACAACAAAAAGAAAACACGGGATATTTATTTTGAAAGGAAAAAAAAAAAAAAAAATGGGGAAAAATAGTCATTTTCACAAGGGACCACACCCTTAATATAAGTCTTATTAGTAATGCATGCCCAGGACATGGCTGCGTGATGGCATGCTGCAAAAATCCTCTCTGAACATGGACCAAACCTTTGTTGTGGCATGAGCGAGGCGGATGGTTCCCAGGAAAAATCCTGTCCCTCTCTGGGGTTGGGAGGACATTTCCAGACAAGGGGCAGCTGGCCAGGAGGGAGGACAAACAGGGAATGCATTCCTGACCCACTATTTAATTGCCTTAGTGCAGGTGCAAAGAGCTAAGTGAAAGGAAAAATCAAGATGTGGGGCTGCATTCCTCTCTGCTTTATCCAGAGGAGAAGGGCTGCTGCCATGAGTGGGCTCCCACCCAGCTTCTGGGTGCTTTCAGTGCTTTTTTATGCCCCAGGAGCAATCTCTCCCCATGGCTATCCATGGGAGTCAGTGCCTTTGGGTGCCTGGGGACAAGCTTCCTCTATCCCAATGGGCTGGCATTTTGGGGGTAGCTTTGCTTTTGTCTTTCCCTTTGGATGCAGAAGTGATGCAGGGTGTAGGATGCTGGATGTGGTCCCATGAAGGCTGTGCGTGCCCTGGATCTCAGAGCTCTGCCACATTCTGCCTTTACCCAAAGCCCCGGATGACTCTGAAACCACAGAGAGGTGAAACAAACACCAACCTTATGGATTTTAAGCCCCCACAAGCTATTTGTCCACTCTGGGACTTTGCGTGATCATAGAATTGTGATAGAATCATTAAGGTTGGAAAGGACTTCTAATATCTTCTAGTCTGCCTGCCACTAAAATGCTGAAATAAACACAAAAAATAATGAGATGGGAATTGGGAAAGCAGAGAGTTATGAGGTTATTTATTAAAGCGACAACGTGACCAGAGTTCCTCTCTGGGTTTAATCCTTCCTTATGGCATTTCCTGGCCGGCACACACCTGAGCTGAACTCACCTTTGGGTTCACACAGACCCAGCCGGTGGTGGAGCATCGCTGGGTGCGCATATGGCCATGTAGGCTGCGAGCTCCCGGTTGTCTGAGCAACAGGATGCTCATCACCAACCCCGGTGGTAATTAACTCATTTCCCTGTATTTATAGAAAACCGATGTGGTGCTGGCACTAGTCCTGGATGGGGCCACGTTTGGCCACAACGCCACAGACAACATCCTGAGCGCTGGCCACTTCTTGCTCTCCATCAGCTCCACTCCCACGGCCGGCTCATTAGGACTAAAAGCAGATCGCTTGCTAAGCCAGGAGGGCAGGGGTGCCCACCTCCAGGTTTGCTGCAGGGGATGTTTGCGTCGGCGTTGCCTTCTCCAGATGCCAGGGGCTGCATACGTCTCTGCTAATAGCAGTGGAGCTGCTGGCGTTGCAGACACACGGATGCTCAGTGCTGGAGCTGTCTGACTTGCTGCAGGGACGGGCAGCATTTCTCCTCGCTTCAGGGCATGTGTGTGTCAGGTAGGTCCCCACCTGCTGGGATAAACCCACACGGACAGCAATGGCTTGGGACTTTGTACTGCTGTTTCTTTTCTCCGCTTGCTTTTTGGGTGCTGGGGAGGGAAGGGATGGATGCAGTGAAAGGACTGAAGGAGGGCATCTGTGTCTGCATTGCTTTGGCGCATTGGGTGGGATGGACAGGTTACCCAGGGGAACAGGTTTGGGTCTCTGCAGCTCTTTTCAAGGTGGGGAACGCGTTAATTGGGTATTGGCGACCAGAGGGCTCTCAGGATGCTCAGAGACCTCCTGGCAGTGGGGAGCGTTAATGCTTGTGTGCATGAGAGTTTGGAGCATTTGTCCTTGAAATGCAAGCCGTCCCCAAGCTGGTTGCATTCGGGAATAAAGGGGCAATTAGATCAATCCAGCTCATCAGCTGGACACGGGAGAACCCAGCACTGTGGATGGAGGCAGACCATTAATCGTTAACTTGCTAATGGGAAGCACTGTGGGGTTTTTTAAAAGGTTGAAATCTACTTGTGAAGGAAGGATGTGCCGTCCCATGGCTGCAGCCGCCGCTCCCCAGCTGCTCCACTGCCTTGCAAAGAGCTAAAAATACATCTGGGCAAGCGATTGCTATAGCTACAGGGGGCTGGGCAAGAGCTGGGGAGAGCACATGGGCAGCCCAAATGAGCATCACATGGATGGGTAGTGGAGAGCTAGGGCTGACTGCTGCCAGACTGCACACCCCACCTTCTCCTGATCTAAGGGTAGATGTTGCACTGAGTGATGTGGTCCAGAGCACTCACAGGCATGGGTTGATGGTTGGACTGGATGATCGTACTGGTCTTTTCGACCTTACTAGTTCTATGATCTCTCTCTAATTACCAGGTGCTTTAATTGAAGCTGGACCGCCCCACCACCCCACCACGGAGGGGGACACCAACACCTCGGCTTCTCGCTGCCCAGAGCACTGGGTCGAGCCCCAGTTCACAAAGGCAGCAAAGGTGCGTGTGGCCATCACGGCCGTCTTCTTCTTGCTGGCAGTGTGCAGCAATACAGCAGTGCTGGGCAGCCTGCTGAGGAAGAGAAGGAAGTGCCACGTGCGGCCACTGATCCTCAGCCTGGTGCTGGCCGACCTGCTGGTGACGGTGGCAGTGATGCCCTTGGATGCAGCATGGAATGTGACAGTGCAGTGGTATGGCGGAGACCTTTCCTGCAAGCTTCTCAACTTCCTCAAGCTCTTTGCCATGTACGCTGCTGCTCTGGTGCTGGTGGTCATCAGCCTGGACCGGCATGCTGCCATCCTCCAGCCCTTTGCCCGTGCTCGACGCCGCAATGGGCTGCTGCTGCGTGCTGCATGGATGGGCAGTGTGCTGCTAGCATTGCCCCAGGTAGGGCTGGGTGACTTCCTTATGGGGTTACCGGGCTGGTTGGGTTAGAGAAGGGCTTTAGCAACAAATCCATCCCAATCCATGACTTCACCATGGCCAGATTGGCTTTGCAACTAGTCCATCCCAGTTCATGGGTTCCACCGTGGCCAGATTGGATTTGCTGTGTTTGGTGCACTGAAGAGTGATTGAGATCCCTTGGTTTGTTCATCCCAGAGACAAGGAGGCTGAGGGGAGGCCTTATGGTGGCCTAGAGCCCCCTCATAGCATCCTCCAGCTTCCTCCCAAGGGGAATGGAGGGGCAGGCAGTGATCTCTCTCTTGTGACAGTGACGTGATCCAAGAGAACAGCATGGAGCTGCATGCATTGGCCCCAAGCACTGCCTGGATGCAGTGTCCTTCCCCAGAGCTTCTCTGAGTTGTGATTTGGTTCTTGATTTCAGCTCTTTCTCTTCCACCTGCACACGGTCCCAGGAGGGAACTTCACACAGTGCGTTACTCACGGCAGCTTCCGAGCACAGTGGGAAGAAACTGTCTACAACATGTTCACCTTCACCACCCTCTATATCACCCCCCTGAGCATCATGATTGTTTGCTACGCCCGAATCATTTGGGAGATCAGTAAGCAACTAAAGATCAACAAAAGTAAGCAGGTCCTTAGGGTTCAGCAGGACTCTGGGATTCCTGCTGGTCGTTACATTCTCCTTGTTCTCTCACACCTCCTGCTGTCCTTTTGACTCTTCCCCAACAGGTCTGGTAAGAAGTCAACGTGACCACATCTCCAAGGCACGCATGAAGACTCTCAAGATGACCATTGTGATTGTTGCCACCTTCATCGTCTGCTGGACTCCGTACTACCTCCTGGGCTTGTGGTACTGGTTCCAGCCAGCCATGATTCAGAGGATGCCCGAGTACATCAACCACAGCTTCTTTCTCTTTGGCTTGCTGCACACATGCACCGACCCCATCATTTACGGACTGTACACCCCCTCGTTTCGGGAGGACGTGCAACTGTGTCTCAGGGGCATTGAAGCAGCCATTACCAGGCATGAGAAACACAAACCCATCTTAGTCTCAGAGAAGACCACCAAGGATGGGGCTGTCAATGGCCGGGTGGCATCGGGTGGCTCCAATGGGACAACCATTAACACAGTCTGTTGAAGAGATGTGCCCAAAAGGAGGCCAGAAGCACGGAGTCAGGGGCTGCTTTGTCTGGGAGGATGATTTTGAAGACAAGTTCACTGACTGACTGTGGTGGTTGTGGGTCTATAGCCAGAAACCATGGGCATTTCTCCTGTCTGTACTCAGAGTGAATCCTCAGGTAGGAGACACACTCCCACCCAGCACAAAGAAGATGCAGTAGAGGGGCTGAGCCTCATTCATTAGAGCCTGACAAGCCTGAGGTCTTGTCCACTCTTCTCCTCGTTATGGCATCCAAAGCAGTTTTGGGGATCATTGCCTGACACCCTTCTCCCTTCAGGTTGCCTCCATAGGGAGGGAGGAGATGCTGTGGGGACGGAAAGGGTCAAGACTGATACAAAGAGCTGCAGTGGGCTGAGATAGGATTGGAAGGGACATAGTGGTGTCTCTTCTCATGAAGGGATGGTATGGATACGACCTTATGTAGCAACAATCTGTGACAGTTAACTAGGAGTATTTGGGGTAACCAAAGGATGAGAACAAGACCTGCTGCTGCTGCCTTTCCCCTCCTGGCACAGGGCTGCAACTGCTGTCTTGCACGTGCTAAGAGAACAAAACCCACTTTTCCTCCTCCCTGCTTCCCCCTTTATCACTTGCTCGTTTGCTTTGTCCTAACACCCACACCTTACTTCTGCCCCCAATCAGAGTGCATGCAGCCAGGTGCAGCTGATGGCCCTGTGCCTCCTAAGGAGGACTGTGATGGGAAACACCTGTGAGTGGAGGGCTCATCAGCTGCTGTGGGTGCCAGCTGGGTGCTGATGGCTTTTAAATGCACAGCACAGAGAGGAGAAGCTGCTAGAAGGGTCAGGGTGGAAGAAGGAAGGAGCTCACTGAGCTTTGGTGAGTAAAGTGGTTTATTTTATTGTATTTTATTTTTACCAATGTGCCAGAAGTTTGTGGAGTTGAAGGTCTTTGTCTTTAGGTGTGTGCTGAAGGTATGAGTTTATTCAGCTCTGTTGTTATCTTCCGTGCAGTTAGGGATGGTTGATTACTTCTTTGCAATGTGCTTATTGTTGTTAAGTGGTGTTCTGTTTTTGAAGGCAGCTCCAGTTGGAGCTAAGTGGAGTTCTTTGCGGTTGCTGGTTGTCTGTTTTTCTGTCGTGTGAAATCCTTGGGCAGCTGAGGTGCTCTGGGTTTGTCAGGAGGCAATTCTCTGAGAGCTTTTGTGACCACTGTAGCTTTGAGTGTGCACGTGGGCTTTGTCAGTATGAATTTATTAATAAGACTCTTGACTTGTTGTGTCTGTGAATGCATGTGGGGAAGCTGAGATCCCCAGAAAAGCAAATACCCTTTGGGAAGCCTGGAGTGATGAGTCCCTGTTGGCAGGAAGGACCTGGACTGGTCTCCCAGTGCCCAGTCCACTAAAACCTAGTGGGGTTTAAACTAAAGGAGTGGTAAGTAGTGTTTGCTGGGCAGCTGCAGTGCATAGGGACAGGTGTTGAGTATTTGCCTTTCCCTATACTAAGTGTTGTCTCTGTTAGCTGTCCAAGGCAGGGAATAAAAAACCAATTGGAGCTGCAGGAGCCATGTCTGGCTAACTGGGACTAATCTAAGCCCTTCAGAAAGCATCCAAACTCCAATGAGATGTGTAATTGCCATTTGGCTTTCCTGGGCTCACTCCACTCAAGGTTAATTACGCAGTGCTAGCAGGGCAGGGATTGCTGGTGCCAGGCTGCCTTGGTTTGACTGGTGCCAGCAGGAGTTTCTTCACAGGTGTTGGAAATAGATTCAGGTGGGGAAGGCAACTTGTTAATCAGACCCTCCTTTAGCAACCCTGTTTGCAGCAGGGGCTTGGAGCTAGATGAACTTCAAGGTCTATTCCAACTTCTGCCATGCTATTATTCTTATTGGTCCTTCTATATGGCTGCAGATCCCTACAGGAAGGAAAACGTGTTGGTTGTTTGGTGAGCCATGAATTAGTGGCCAAGTACCTTTAATCTCTTAAAGACATTCTTCAGTGAATTTCTGCTGAGTGGGAGAAAATGTATCTGGATTTATTCATATTTAAGGCTGCTTGTCCACACTTGTATGGTGTTAGGAGAGCTCAGAGACCTCTAAGAAGTTTTTTCCCTTTTGGGAGGGTTTTGTCACCTTTATGCCCTATAGGTACAGTGGGAGAGCAGGAAGCGTTTTGGCTTTAGGATATGTGTAAGGAATTCTTTCCTATGAGGGTGGTGAGATGTTGGGAGAGGATGTATAGAGAAGCTGTGGCAGCCCCATCCCTGGTAGTGCTCAAGGCCAGGCTGGGTGAGGCTTTCAGCAGCTGGGTCTGTTGGAAACTGTGCCTGCTCATACTGGGGGGGTTAAACTAGATGATCTGAAAGCTCCATTTCAACCCAAACCACTTGGTAATTCTATGAACCGTGGCACAACAGGAAAATTCTTCTCCTTGGGATGCTGGAGAGGACACATACCTCAGTCCTTGGGACGTGGTCCCAGAGATGCTTGTGAGCACTTCATGCATGCTGTGTGTTATTCCCTCTTGCTTCCTTCCCTCCCTTCTCTGGTGCTCAGGGCTGACATTTCGGCAAGCCCAGAGCGTGGGCAAGATGCCCAAAGTGACAGCTTTCATGATAGATGGGAAATGTCACTGGGAGAGTGAGCTGCCAAGCAGTGTCCTGCTCCTCCTCGCCCTGCGTGCTTCTGCTTTCTGTCCTGGTTGCCTGCCTGCATAGAGCTTCAGCTGTGGCATTGAGGGCTATGGCCCAATGGCTGTGCTGGGGAAGGGTTGATGGTTGGACTTGGTGATTCTAACCTACTGCTTCAGACAGTGGTTTTTTTTTTGTTCAGGAAGAAGCTCTGATTTGTTCCCCGTTAGCATTTTTATAGCACTGTGGGTGATCAAAGAGCCACGCAGGTGGCTTAAGAGCTTAACGTGAACCTCAGGTTAGTTCAGAATATTGGTGGTTACTCAGCACAACACTCGCATTAATTCAGCTGACTGCATCTCACCACGTTGGGAAGCACATGCTGAAATCAGCAGGGAGTAGAGAAAACAAGCACGAGAGTTGAGTATTAAGTATTTGCTGGCCCACTAAGGTAGAATGCATTTATTTTCCCATTGCCTTTGAGATCAACAGTCCCAGATGGGGCTCTAGAGTTCTAGAGAACCACCAGGACACCAGCCTGGGAGTCCCTGCCTGCAGCCTGACTCCCCTCTGGGTCTGCTCAAACCTGGGGGTGGAAAAAAGCCACTCTTTGGTACTGCTGGTTTAAAGCCTAATAAAAGCCCAGCCAGACAGTGGTCACTCAGCACTAATTCCTTCTGCTTATCCTTGAGAAATTTCCCTATGCAAAGGGAGTCTTCAAACCATGCTGTTTCTTCCCATCTGTTCCTTCTGCCTGGCTGGTGGGCTCCCAGGTCTGTGCCTTTCCCTGCAGCAAAGCAACCATCCATCAAATAACTGCTGTTTCACCTCCTCCTTTTCCAAAGGGTCTCAGATATCCCATCTGTTCCCAAAGATGCTTCGTTTGCAGGCACACACCGAGGCTCTTACCAACACAGTACACTCCAGACAGTACCAAAGAGCTTTAGGATTTCTGCCTGGCATCCTACCTACCCTAAACCCCATGGCACGTTAAAGATCATGCATTGAGATAGACCAGAAACAAGCAAAAAAAAAACCTCAAACACAATACATGCTTCAAACCTCAAGTTCCTGGACTGAAATATCCAGCTATTGTAGTTGAATCTGTTGTGCAATAAATTGTTGGTTTATGTATGTTTTTAATTGCAAATCAGCGCTATAATTAGCACGTATGTTTCATGGGCTGTGGCAATGCAATGTGCTGTACCAGTGAGCATTATTAATGGACTGTAAAAGGCAATGGGGAATTGGACTATAGCATTCTTGTTTTGCAAGTTATATGGTGAATAAGTAAATTGGTCCTGGCAGTAAAATTAACTGGAATAAACTCCTCCAGCTCCATCCACCAAGGAGAGGGGCTGCTGTAAATGTCCTCAAAATTGAGTTAGGAAACCTGATTGCCAGGCTGTTATTTCTGGCAATTAAGTAACAGAACCACGTTAGAGATCTTTGGGATATTTTGTGAGTAGGGTTGGTAATCATGGACTCCTTTGCTATGGGTAGGTGATGAGGTCTTGTTTTGGTTAGCCCCAACCCTAAAAAGGCTGCCAGGTGGCGGTGCATGAAACACTTCACCCTCTTCCTTCCTGCTGTGGGAAAACAGAAGTGGGAAGCAGCCTGCACAATGCAAAATGCACGTTCAGTATTGATGCTGAAGTGCCCAAGTCTGTCTAGTCTTATGTGCTAACCAAGGCAAGTCGTGGCTGAGAGCACTGATCCCATGTGTGTTTTATGGGGGGGATGTAGTGGCGGCAGCACTTCAGTAGAAGTCATTTAGTTTCTTCCATTTCAGTTGCTGTTTTATTTTATGGGTATTTTTTCTTACAATCATTATGCTTAAATATGAGAATCAATGGTCAAAATCAAAGCCTGCTTTAAATGCGATCCCACCTGCACTGATACATACTAAAACATCACTACAAACAGCTTCTGAGAACAGAGACCCTGTCTGACATACAGGGACAATTCTCCTTTCTCCCTTGTTCAAACATTGCCAGCTCAGCCTGACAGAAAATAATGACAGCAGACTATTTCCATGCTTTGCTTTCATTAATCTTAAGTAACATTCTCCATGGACCCTTAACAATCAGTTCATGCTAAGCTGCACCGTTGTGATCCTTTTCAGCTGTACTGTCTTCGTGAATCACAGAGTATTTCTGCATAGAAATAATAGCTGGAAAGCACCAAGCATCTCTTATTTCCAGAGCTCTGGAACAGACGTAGTGTGTTGGTTGTTTTTAAGGCACGTTGTGAAAATAGCAGTTTATTATCTCAGAGGGCAGTTCATCCCTCCGAGTGAAACATTCTGTGCCAGTAGTAGAGGAAGGCTGGTGACTTGCTGGCCCCAATCACCATTAGCAGCAGCAGGTACAGCATCATTGCTATGGCAAAACGGTGGGTGGAAAACCAGGAGGACTGACCTGAAGGCCTGAAAAGGGAGAAGTGCATGGGTTACATGAGAGATGCAGGTCTCTGCAGCTTGTCTCTGTTGCTCCTTCACAAACAGGGTATGTTTATCTGTCTGTTTCACCACGCTCATCACTCTAGGTGGCTGAGCTCTTACCTCCTGTGCTGCTTCTGTGAATATACCAGCAAGTATTTAACTCGTAGGAGCTGATTGTTTGTGACAACAAAGTATTTCTGTGGCACGTCACCCCCTTCGCTGTTCTTCACTCTTGCTCTTTTTCTGTCTATTTCTTCTGAATCTGCACGGGAAGGAGGAATAAGAGCTCTTCAGGGAACAGAAAAGCCAAACTTCCAAGTGACTATAAACCAAACAAACAACCCTCCCATGCGTGTACACCCACAGGAGTGGGAATGAGATAATCAAAGATCTCAGCATTCCCCAGAATCCTTTAGCATCCAGGAATAGACTGAAAAGTTTGCTTGAGGCTATACCACTCCTAGTCATCCCTGGTATGGGTGGTATTCCAGCACAGACCAGAGTGAGATGGAGGCGGGTCACACACAGTACTGGGGAGCTGCTCATGTTAACAGGGAGAGAAAAACAACACGGAAGGACTGAGCCCTGCAAGCAGAAAGGAGATGGACAACCTGAGCAGAGGCTTCTTTAGATATCTAAGGCAGTTCCTTATTGCTACGTTCTGATGCTCCTATCCCGGCATCAGGGAAGATAAGTTTATTGTAAGAGAATAAATGATGCAGCCAAATTAGTGTCCATCCTTCAAATGTGCATCTAAAGAGAGAACTGCAGTGCTGCTGTGTGTTTGCTGGGGGGGGTCAATCAGAAAAGGAAGCTGCTGAAGAGAACCTATGGGCCCCATATCCTGCATTGTCTATAAGACCTTGTACGTGCCCAGGGCTGAAATGCAAATGGTACTGAATGAGGGCTGAACTGTTTGCAGCTATCACTGCTACAGGCTCACCTTTCTTCTTCACCTGGCACTTGACATCAGGGTGGTCGATGATCTCGCAGACAGCAACACAGCTCAGGATAGAGCCCAACGTGCTTCGCTGCCAACCAAGGCCATGTGGGCTGTAGAGCAGAGCCAGGCTGAGGTCGCTGGTGAGATAGGTGCCTTCACCAAACAGTGATGTCTGAAACAGAACAGAGATGTATCCTAACATCCTGCAGGGCGAGCTATAAACAGCACGCAAGTGTTCTTTACTGTCAGTCTGGCTGCTGTGTTTCTCAGGATGAATTAATGAAGGTTTTTCTACCCACGTTTTGGCCTGGTTCTCTGCACTGGTTTTGGCCTGGTACAACTTCCTGCCCTCTCCCATCCCTTAGATTAGCTGTCTGGCACAGCCCTCGGTGTGGACAGATTCATGCCTTCCCGGATTTGGATTGAGCTCGCCAGTGTAAGCATTTTATATCAACATGACTGCGCTGCTGTCAGGGGCACCGCACTGATTTATTGAGGCTGCCGTCATTCAAATAATCCAGCCTTCACGTACGGACAAGGCTTTAACTCACATTTAAATCCCTGCTTTATAGGACAAGAGGGGAGTGTGTTTCGCTTGTGAATTCCTCTCGAAAAGAACTGTTTCAATAACTCGGAATCAGAGGATTTTCCACGCTGACTGCAGTTATTAAGCCAGTAGATCCGGCATAGCTGAGGAGCCTTGTTCACAAAGGGCATCTGGGGGGGGCGTAAATGTGGTCCAGGTTGATGGGAAGGATACGCAGCTGTTGTGTCAGAGCTGCTTTACAGAGTCCCAGCTCCTTTTCCTGTTCAAATCAGAAGGGCTGCAAAGCCTGTGGGATATTGCCCTTAGCTGGGCCACTTAGAGAGAGATCTATCTGCAAGTGGCACCTGCAGCTACTTGACCTGACCCTGCAGCTGGGGAGGGGGGGGAGAATTCCCTGTGTCCTCTGGGTTGCTGTTTTGTTCTATGCACAGGCATGTTCCAGCTGCAGGCTGCCAGAAAGGCTGCTATTTCCAGAGGCGTTACACCTCCTTACAAAGGAGCAAAGGATAGACACAATTCGTCACGCTGGAGGAAACTATTTCATGCTGCTACCAGTTTTTACCCTTAGGCTGGAGCAGAAGACCAAATGCAACTGTAGGCCAAGGCCTGCACTGAAGTGAAAGCAGGACTAACTTGTCAGCACGCTTTGTGCCCTTAAAGGGCTCTGCATCCAGTGTTACTGGCTGCAGGTGACCAACAAGAGATGGTGCCCATCAGGAGCCTCACCCTGTTCAGATGGCAGTGCAGGCCGTTGTGCAGGATGGAATGGAAGTTCTCCAGGCGGCTGCCGTGGAAGGCGTAGATGAGGTCCTGCTCACCCCTGGTCTCAGCAAACTTGGCATTCATTTGATCACAGTATGTGACCTCAAAGAGGAAATCCGGAGCAGGAACTGCAGCTCCAGACATCCCAGTGAGCTCCTGGATCTTCTCGTACTTGAAAACAGGAACAGGAGTGTCAGTTCAGGGGTTGGGCCATTCACTGCAAATGTTAATGCCTTGTTAATGGCAGCACCCAGCACTGCCAACCATCAGCTACCAGCAGCAGTAACTATTCCTTCCACTCACAAGCAAAGCAATCCTCTGCCTACAGAAGCAACGTGTCAACTGTCAAGCAAAGCTGCCTTAAAAGACAAATTCAAACGGGCTGCTTTGAGTTCAGGCCTCACCTCCTGCTTCCTAATGCTTTGTATCGTGAAGGTCTTAGCTGACAAAATCCAGCTGAACAAATCCCAGGTCCTTTTCTCCGCGCTCGGGACAGCTCTCAGGACTTCCTCCAGGCTGGGCAGCGCCTCGGTATCTGCAAGCTGACAAGGGAGCTCAGCCTCACCGTGATTCAACAGAGCCCTCTAGTGAAAACAACCGAGTATTTCAGCCCAGCGGGCTGCGAGCCGAGAACGGCCGGTGTTTATCGGCAGCGTTTGCGCTGCACACGCAGGGGCAGGCGGAAGGGAAGCGGTCTGCGTGCTGGGCCGCGCTGGGGCAAACACAACGGGCTGGGAGAGCCCAGCGGTCCCAACGTCGTTTCCACGGCAGCATGGAGCAGCTGCATCCCGCTCCGGAGCACCGCGCGCTGTTGTACCACCCTCCCCGCCGCCCGTCCCACGGATGGGACCGTCCCCGCCGCGTGTCGGGGGGCAGCGCGGTGTGTGCGTGCCGCTCACCAACGCCTCGAAGTCCTTGCAGGCGGAGTCGGCGCCGCCGTAGCGGCTCGGGAAGGGCCGGAGCGCCGAGTCCCGCCGGTAGCTCCGCAGCGCGGCGGCGAACAGGCTGCAGCGCAGCTCGGCGCCCAGCGGGTCCCTCCGCACCGCCTCCCGCACCGCCGTTACGGGACACGGCGGCCGCATCGCTCCGACGGAGGGGGAGGGGAGGGGAGGGCAGAACCGCGGCCCTTCCGCCTCGGGGCTGCTGCTCCGCCCTGCGCCGCTTCCCGGCTCCTCCCGCCCCGCGGCGCGTTGCTCACCTGCTGCGGGGCGGCTGTCGGAGCGAACGGAACGGGAGCTGTTGGTTCTAAGGAAGCACAAATTGCTGCTCGGGGCTGCTCCGATGGCTGCATGGGTTTGGGGTCAGCGACCCTTAGGATCTCATCCAGCTTGGGATGTGCTGTGACTGTGAGCGTGGAGACACGCCAGTTCTAAAAGCCGCTTTGGTTTACATCACTCGAGTTGCTGGATGCTTCCATGCTTTTGTCTCTAAATCCAGCCTGTGAGCTCAGTGCTGGCTTTCCCTTCTTACCACACTGGATGTGATTATTGTGTGGGTTTGGGGTGAAATCTGGACTCCCAGACACAGCAGAGCCACACAAACTGTGCACTGATGGAGGTTTGTCTGTGTCACAACTGGTGCACGTAGGGTCACCCAAATGGCTTGAAATTGACCCCAGATAGAGCTAAAGTATTACTGGCATCATAAGGGTTAATGGCAATTCTGAGAGCATTGATCCCAAACCGCTCCCTACCTCTGGGATTTCAAATGGACGGAGCTTCCATTACGGCGAGCTGGGCCGTATTGGGCAATGGGAGCTATTGATGAGATAACAAGTTTGCTGTGTTGAAGCCAGCAGAGAGAGCTATCGGCTCACGTTCATCCGCCATTGGATGAAAGCCTGTCTTACAGAGCAGCCGCTGTGCTGGAGATGAAGTATGGAAAGCTTTTGGTGCTGCTTTTAAGGGAGATGCATCCATGTGTGTCCTATTGCTGCAGGGCTGGTCGGGGTGCTGGCAAGCAGCTGTCTTTCTCTTTGCTTTCTAAGACAAGTGCCCTTCACACCTATTTACCTTTCCCCGTGTTGTTTTTGCTAGCTAGGAAAGCTGCCCTCGGTGCTTTGCTGTGGCTTGGTGCAAAGATGGCTTTGTAAGAGGGTCGCTGCCAGCACAGCGGATTGAATGGCACCGCTGTTCTGCTCCTCGTGAAACCAAAGATCTGATTATTTAACGTAGGCCGTAATAAAAATAGTTTCTGGTGTCGGCGGATGCATTTCAGCATAGAAACGGGGCTTAAATGTCTTCATTTAATTCCAGTGTGTTTAAAATTGATCTCACGGACCGGAAAAGAGATTTTTTTTTTCCCCCCTCCTTAACTAGGGCCTGTGAAGGAAATTAATAGAGGGAAGGGAAAATAGAAATACAATACTACACTCAGTAAAACAAATGCTTATGGCTGAGGGGTTCGTTACCGGCTGGTAAGGCTGGAAAAGCCAGCTGTATGAGGTATGTTTTATGATAGAATTAACCTTGACCCAGGGTTCAAAGAGAAAGGTTAGCTGGAAATAAATCAGTGGTGCGCTCAGGTCACTTCAAAGAGCCTAAAGCTGAGCCTGAAGATTACACGCTGTTTGTGTGTGCGCCGTTGGAAGGGAACATATGGCAAAGATAATGGAAGTCAACTATTTATCTCTCTCTTCCTCCCTCTCGTAGGGTTTAACACCTTTCTGTCCTTTGCCTAGAAGTGCTGCAGGGGATGGTTTGGCTCTTTATTCAGCCTGTGCTGGCTTGGCTCCCTTTTCCCCAGTGCAGTACATGCAGTGTGCAGACAGTGACGTGGTTTAAGATTTACAATGGCCTGGTTTGTTTTTCGCATTGAAGGGGAAATCTGATAATTATCCATTTTAAAGCAATCGCTGGGCAATAGGAAGGAGTCCACTTGCTAAGAGTAAACACAAGCTGCGTCTATCTGAGGGCACCGTGCCTTTGGTAGATCTGCTCCTCATGCTGCTCTTTGATCTGCTGGGCTGGGAAATGAAATCAGTGGGAGGCTGCAGAGCAGCTCACCTCTGGGTCGTGGGCTCCGATGCAAGGCAGGTGAGGAGCCAGCCTGCAGGGCAGCATGGCAGGCAGCAATGGCTGTTCTGGGATGGTGCTGTTAGGGCTGCTCTGCTGGCAAAACACAGCAGCTCCATCAGTCTCTCTTTAGTCCTGCATTGCCAAGCTGCAGTGTGGGGTGATGGTGTTTGTTGCGGGACAGAATCCCTTGTCTGATCACAAGTGTTTGCAGTACAGCAGCACAGCGCTCTTTTGAAGCTTGCCCAGTTTGCCCCTCCAGGCTGCACTTGGCAATGTGGGTTGGCCACCAATGCTCCTCCATGGCTGCTGCTCCTACAGCCAGGGCAAGGAGATGCGGTGGGGGCTCAAGGAGGACCAAAGGCATTGGATGCTGCTGGGGTTTATGCATGGGACCCACGTATCCGTCCTCAGGTGGGATGCTGCCCAGTGGGTTGTTAGAGTTTGGGTAGTGTTACAATCAGAAAGATTAACGCTGTGGAAAGGCAATACAGGAGTAAAACAGCAGAAGGGACTTAACACAGATGGGATGGTGTTACAAAGGGAAAGTGGCCGCCTGTCTCTGAAGAGCTAAGCTCACAAAGAAGCTCCACAAGGAAGGGATCTCCAACCCCAAATCCTTCCCCGCTGGCAGTCAGCCCTTAAATGAGGGCTAGGAGAGGTGCAGCCAGCTTCCACCCCTTCCTGTCCCACAGCCAAATTGCCTTCACCCGTGCCCCCAGGGCTGTCTGGGCCCTTTCCCCAGGGGCTCAGTCAGTGGTTCAGGCTGCAACTCAGCAGTTCCCATACAGGTAGTACGGTTGGGTTGTGGCTGGACTTGATGACCTTGAAGGTCTTTTCCAACCTGTGAACCCCAGGGTGATTTCCTTCATGTACTGCTTTCCAGTAGCCCTGCCCCCAAACCCAAATCTGAGCTGAGAAGGAACGTGGGAGAGAAACAGAAATCAAATGGGAGAAGTGAAAAGCTCAGGGACTCTCAGTGCTGGGGAAAGCCTTTGTGTTCTGTCTTATGGTTCTAAAAATGGGGATTTTGCTGCGCCTCGGCTGTGTTGGATCTGAGAGCTGGTTCTGCTTTCCCTCACATCTGAAGCAACTGCCAAGGTTTATCTTTGTGGGTTTTTGTTGCAGAAAGGGAAACAGGAGTGTGAAAGGTTTGGAAGCCTCACGTAGCTCTGGCCAAAACTATGTTGTCTGCAATAGTGGGTTAGCTGGGCCAAGGCCAAACCTCACTCTGCACCTCTCTCAACACCAGGCTGAAGCAGTGGGGATAGAGCCAAGCCCTTAGAGCCGACCCAGGCTGTCAGATCGGGGACTGTACAGCTGAGAAATGGGTTTCTGTCCCCAGAGGAGCAGGCTGGAGAGGCTCCATTGGAAGCTGAAGTTCTCAGTGCAGGCAGCAGCAGCTTCTTGCAGCACCCTGTCTGGTTCTGTGCTTATTTGTGGCCCTAAAGGACACTTTCCTTGCCCCAAGCAGGATCGTGCCCCTGTGCTGGTTCTGCTTGCCGGATGATGGCAGCAATGCATCTAACCTGGAGGCAGCTGCTCTGCCTGCTCAGAGCATCCCTTACCTTAGCTGCTTCCCACAAGCTTGTGTGAGACAGCCAATGTGCTGCACTGTCATGTATATAACATCATGGGCTGTATTTAGCAGCTGGGCAAAGACATCATCAGGTAGGAGCTGTCTCTTTCTCTTGCCTGGGTTCATCCCGGATTTGGGAACCTCAGCACAGCACTGAGCAGCAGCGTGCTGCAAAGTCTTGATGCTCATACAGGTCCCATCACACCATTCATATCCTTGCAAAGTTCAGGATGAGTTTTTAAAGCATTTTGATGACGTTGCTATTTGGAACAGGACCCCTTTGGTGTGGGGTTGAATCGCTCATAGCTGTGCTGCTGTGAAAGGGCAGGGAAAAAATGGGCCAAGAGGGAAAGAAATGCATGCCCTGTTCTGAAAAGACACCTTTACACCCCCCTGAACCACTAAAGGGAAGAGTGACTGCAAGCCTAAAAGGTGCGTGTGTCCTTCCTTGCCTCTGCCAGATCACTCCATTCCTCCACCAGCTTGAGGAAAACAAGGGAGAAAATCTCATTTTTCAGGAAAAGAAATGAGTTTTTTTTGTGGGTGCTGCATCCATGGGGCACATACGCACCCAAGATCATTCCAACCACCAGCCATCAGCTATTTATTTAAAGAGGTAAATCCTCATCTCGTGTTTTAGCCATCAATCCCCATTAGTTTCCCTCCATGGTTGATTGAATAGTCCATCGGCTGTACTAATAAGCACCCATTAGCTGTCCCACGGAGCTTTCGTTTTATTAGAAACAATTCACGTCAGCCTCAGCCAGATGGAATGCTTTTAGCCCAGTTGTTTTGATTGCATTATTTGGAAGGTGCAATCTGAGCGCCTCGAAGGCCACGGAGGGGCAGGAGCTGTGGGGCCATGGAGGAGCTGTGGGGCCATGAAGGAGCTGCGGGGCCACAGGGAGCTGTAGGGCCATGATGCTTTCCCTCATTTCTTCTTCTTTGGACCAAACAAACTGAGGGACCTCAGCTGCTTCTCCCACCTTTTGCCTTCCGGACCCTTTCCCCCATCTTTGTAGCCCTCTTTTGGATGCCCTCTGATAGTTTTATGTCCTCGTGTTGAGGTGCTTGAGGCAATGCCTTGTTGTGAAGGGATAAGTTTCCTCCAGGGATTTGCAGCAGTTGTTCCCACCACCTCCCCTCTGTCTTCGGGCTTTGGAAAGCCCACATCTCTGGACTCACTGTCAGTGCTTCTCATCCCATTTTGTCCTTCATTCCTCAGAGCACAAGTGCAGAAATCCCCCCTTTTGCAGCGTTTCAGGTCGGGGTAAGCTGATCCCAAGCAGTTTGGTTTGCTGCTCCGCAAGGATTGCTGCAAATCACTGCTCAGCTGCTCTTCATCATGCAGGCCTGGCTTCCATCTACCCGACAGTCCCGCTAAAAGGATAATAATGCTTTAAAAATTAAAGTCAGCCAAACAACTACTTCATAAATTCATGGCCTTGCCCTGATCCTTTCCAGAAGTTTTTCTTTCGGATGGAGCCCATATCAGACCTTGGATTCCTTTCCTTTGGAAATGCTGCTGCTTTTCTCCTTTTAGAGCGTGCTGGGTCACCCGGCTATGCAGAGGGGGTTACCAATTATCTGTCATTATCTCAACACAAACAAGCCTCACTTCAGAATAATCTTGTGATCTCTCCTTCGGAGAACACAGGATAATCTCTCTGTGATATTGTCTCATTGTGGGATTTTTGTCCTTGATGGATAAACCAGTCCTGAAATCCTATTAAGAGCTATTCTGCATCCCTTGAAAACAGACAGACTTGTTGGAGAGGTGAATCCCGAAGAGGCTCTTAGCTTCACCTACCCAATGGGAAGCAGCTCTTTTTTACAGCAGCTGTTTCTATCTGAAGTGCTTCTGGAAGCAATATAGGTATGAACGCAGCTCTGGCTCTGCCATGGGGCTGATGGTCCTCAGCTCTTCAGCTGGTAACCAATGCAGATGAGCTAAGGGCTTGCTCCAGGGCCAGTGGAAGGCAGCACTGGGCAGTAAGGCTGATCTAATGGGTGATACAGCATCTTCTCCATCAGTGGCAGGTCCCCAGGTACTAAGGCCTTGGAACCCTCTGCAGGGTGCGTGGCTCAGAGCTGTGGGTTTCATCCCAGGCTCCTGCCATGCTTTGGTCTTTAATGATAGGAAAGGGCTTTCTTTCTTTTAACCATTGAGGGCTGCCCTTAGACCCAAGGAGATCCTCGGGTGGGCTCTGATTGAACACAACATGCGATTTGCTGCTGGGTCGGGTGCCTGTTGCATCTAAAAGAACTAAAGAATTTCTTTTGGAGTAGTGAATCTGAAACAGCCTTGGCTGGATTCCCACAGCAGGTCCATGGCTTCCCATTGGCGCATAGACATCAACATATAATAATAAATACAGAAGGTGTATTTTTGTCAATCCCTGCTTACTCTTAGAATTTGGGGTCTTTATATCGTGGGGAGATTTATGGCAGTGAAAGAAGAACAAATCCATCGACCACGGGGGGGGGGGGGAAATCTGGAAATTAAAAACAAAAATAAAACCACGTCGATTTGATGGGAAATATTGAGCAAAGTGTAGAAGGGAAAAATCTCATCTTGTAGAAATCTGACAACTCCAGTCAAGTCAAATTGCTTCTCAAGGGATGTCAGTGGGAGGATGGAGCCTACTAAGGGCTGAAATTCATTAAAAAGCAAAAAAAAAAGGGGGAAAGAAAACTGTCTATTTTGCCTTAGATATTCTGTTTTCCTGTGCTGAGGTCCCACCAGTCCTACGCTGCCCACTGGTGCCACCAGCTGCTTCTTGTTGGTGCAAAGAATGGGTTTGATTTTTACCTGTGGGTTTTCCAAAGGGTTTAACCATGGCGTCGTGCTTGTCCTATGGGTGCCAGGGGATGGGGCGGTATCCTGGGCATCACCTTGCCTGGGGATGGGCCAGTCTTCAGAAATAAATCCATCACGGGGGCAGAGAGTAGATGGGGATGCTGAAGGTATAAAGGACAAATTATAAAGGCTGGGTTAAAATATGCTCGTAGGGAATGGCAGCTTATGAGGGCCCTGTTATCTAATTGCATTTGTCAGTCAGAGAATTCTGGACAGCAATTATTTTTAACCAGAGCTTTCCTGCTTCTCAGCACTTCTTAAGGGCAAAGTGTGGGGCTCTGCAGGACAAACCTCTGTCTCAAAGGGTTCATTTTTCAGTTCTCCAGTGTCTGAAGTTGGGGTTGCTTCTTTCTTTTTTCTGGTGTGGGATCAAACAGGGCACAACTGCACCCCAAAGAGCAACCAGGCATTTGAGCTAATGGTCCACACAACCATACAAGACCAGCTGGACGTCCAGCGCCTGCATGACATCAGATCTTCCATCATGCTGAGAAGAAGCTTCCTAACCAAATTAATTCCTCTGCACTGTACAGAGAGATCCTGGGACAACGTATTGTCTCACAGAGCACTTCAGTCCCAGCTCTTTGACCTGTTCTTGGGGAGCTGCCCCCGTTTTCTCAATGTCTTTTGAATATCAGTGGGGACGTTCATCATCCCCGGGTGTGCAGGAAGGTATTGATCACAGATGATGAATTGGTTTGTGTGTCGTGCAGGAGGAGTGATTAGTTAATGGACGCACAATGGCAAAACTCGTGCTTTCATCCCTAATGGCTGCTTGTTCCCCTTCCTGAGGAACTTTGGGTTTTGGGGAGAGGGAAATAGTGCTGAGAAGCCAAGAGGACCGAATCCAACAGATAACACAAGGAGCCACTCTGCTCTTGGTGAAATCAACTTTTCTTCCAGCTTCCCACCGGTGCAATGGAGCCTTCCAAAGACCGGCGCTGATTCCTCCCTCTAACCCCTCATTTATTATTCCCCCTATACGAACGTTTTGGAAGCAAAGCACATTATTCCAAATGCGATTAGGTCGTTGGGAAGAGGATTATGGTGTTTGGGGAATAGCACCCTCTTATTCCTGAATGAGATCGGTCACACAGGGAGTTAATCGGGGGCTCTGCTAAGCCTGCAGCTCCACATCAATCCCAGCCTTGGCAACATAGGAAGCAGCAGCAGCCACGCACCCATGGCTTGCATCATCCCCCAACGTGATTTGGTTTGTTTTTTTTCCCTTTCATCCTTTGATGTGTATTTATTATTGAAAATTAATGGGTTTCCTAAATTTTGATTTCCAGGCTGGGACCAAACACTGCTTCGGCAGTTAGCGATGCATATTTATTTCCATCTCGAGCAGGAAAAATATAACTTCTTTCCTCGTGTTTCTGTCATTTCTTTTCTGCCCATATGCAAATTGCTGGTTTATTTGTGCGAGATTTATGCAGCTAAATGATGGGGAATTATAAAGGCAATTCAGCACTTAGAAAGGAGAGAGACAATTGCTGCAATTTGCTTGCGCCGTGCACTAATTCCTGCAGAAAATGCTTTTGCTCATTTATTTGCACCAATTTCTGCATCCCTAAGCAAGCTTGGGAAATTTTCTCCAGGGTCAGTGTGCAGCAAATGGTGTATATTTCTTTCTGCCCATGCCATCGCCTCCCTGTAATCCTTTATAGCAATTAGTAACAATAATGAAATATAGCTGCGATTTCTTGGTGCTGGCTGAAGAAACACAGCCCGTGCTGTGAATCAAGCACATTTTCTGGTCAAATTGGCCATGCGAGCTTGCTGCTCAGGAAGCTTTAAATCCTCCTCTAAGCTCAGCGGGGGGAAAAACAGTGTTAGGAGCAGAACTGTGCCCCGTTCCTACACAGGACTTCATCCTTGCCACAAACACTCCACCACACGATGCTCCCTTCTGGGACAACGTGGGATCATAGAATCACTGAGGTTGGAAGAGAACGCCAAGTCCAACCCAACCCATCCCACCTTGGCCATGGGATGGAGATGGGACATGAGGCAGAGGAGCAAGGCTGGAGGTCCCGCAGGAGGACTTGCTGTGTTCGGACATCACCAGGCAGCTGGTGCCCAACTATGGGGGAAAGGGAAGTGATTTAGGTTTGGCCATTACCAGAAAAACATGTGTGGAGGACGGGGCAAAGGGAAGAGCAGCCGTTTCCTATTAGGATAAGAGTAGGTCAGGTGTAGTTAAAACTGAGTAAATGGAGCAGGAAATGTGGCCGTATATTACTCACCCAAGATATATTGCACACATTAGCTCTGTTTGATCGGACTGTGCTGAGGTGCGGGGCTGTGGGGTGGCCAAAGCCCAGCTTTGTGCTCTATTAAAATAAATATATGGCTGGTGTTTAATAACGCTGCTACGTTTGGATGTAATCGAAAGTCTGAGCGGGCTCTTCTGGAAGGCTGTGCCCGTAATGAATCCATGCCTTTTGAAGGCAGAAGGTGTGATATTAATACCGTTTACATAGCAAAATAATTTATGGATATTCACTTAACAACGTTACCAACTTCTAACGCACGTCTGCTCCCAGGAGCAGTTGGGGTGTTTCTGGGAGTTGCAGCTGGGCTGGGATGAAGCTCCGCTGCCTTTATTTTTGCCAGGAATTAAGAAAACAATGCACTTTTTTTGGTTAAAAAGCCACGTATCAGGTGGGAGGCATCATGGGTGAGAAAATACACTGAGATTCTGGCGCTTGGAGCTCGGGCATTGAGTCTTAATGGAGAGCTGTGCTGCTTCTCAACACAGAGCAGTGGGGCTGTGCAGGACAGCCACTGTGGATGGCATGGATCCATTTGCAAAAATAATTGAAAAATAATAATAAGGAAAAAAAAATCCCAGCGTGGGCAGAAGGTGCGATAGGTTCGGGGGAAGGACGCTGTCGCCCCAGGGAGATGCCGCCGTGTCCTGTGTGCATTAATGAAACACTTTCTTTCCGGTTAGGACTTGAGTGATGCTCATTGAAAATCAGGCTGCCATGGAAACCAGAGGTGTTTGGTCTTTTGGGAACGCTGTCGGACGGAGGTGCGGGGAGGGGGAGGAGGAGGCTCTGCCAAATCCCCCTCTTGCTGTTCCTGGGTCCCCATGGCCGTGGCTGGGGTGGACAGCCTCGCCATTTTCCTTTCTCTTTGCGCTTCTGTTTCTATCTCTGGGATTTTACGATCACCCTTTGGAAGCATTTGGTGGTGGGGTGGGCTGAAAGGTGGCAGTTCTGTTTCCTGATGTCCAGAGCCGGTCTGTGTGCTGCACTGGAAGGAGTCCCAAACCTCCCAGTGCCTGCGGCTGTTCTCCCAAGGAGGGGATTTGCTTCTGAGGTTCCCCCAAACAGTGAACATCATTAGAAAAACCCTGGGAGAAAACAGAAGCTGTAAACCCAATCTGGTGACACTACTCAGCCCCTCAACTGCAGGGATTTTTTCTCTTTCTTTTTTTCTTCCTCCTCTTTTGAATCCTATAGAACCAAACCCAAAGCCCCAGCCTGAAATCACCGCATGTTCAGAAAGTCTGCCCCTAAACCCATGTGTGAGGGCTGTGTGTGCTTCCACCCTGGAGGCTTACGTTCCCTTTAGGTAGCACTGGGCTCTGTGCATCAGAAGTCGAACTCGATGACTCTTATGGGTCCCTTCCTCCTCGGGATGTTTTGTGACTCCGTGCATCCGGAGCCACACACATAGGGATCTGTGGGCACACGTGTCCTTGTAGCTGTTCAGGGTTGGTCTGCGTGTTGTGTGTGATTCCGAGCAGTTGTACCATAGCAAAAACAGAAATAACATGAGGGTTAGGATAAAAAAAGAACTCTGGAGGATGGCATTGTTCGAGCCGGCTAAAATCCTGTGAACAAAGCAGGCAGCGCTATTTCACTTGCAAATTGAGCAGCAAAGCAAAATACCATTTATGAAACTGTAATTTATTCTTGGAAAATCAAGCACTTACAGTGTCTGCTCATCGCAGGTTAAGTTACAGAATGGGAAAAAATAGATTAATGATGAACGTGACAACATTTCAGGATCGATCATCACAGCAAAACCCTGCACAGGTTGGGTTTCTCTGGCAGCATTAAGGTAGATATTGCTTTTGGGTTGGAGATGTTGGACATTGGGAGCTGAGGACATCACTGGATAACCATTGGGCACCAAAGCCCATCACTGGGGGCACTGCAGGAGATGCCCCATGATTCACTGAAGGTCTCCCAGAGTCTCTTTTTGGTGCTGGGCTTTGCCACCCCTTTTATAACTCTCCTTCCTTGTGGTGTGAAACATCTCTTTGGCCAGTTAATTCAGCTGTCCTCATCCTGTTCCTTCCCAACTCTTTGGGCCATTGGCTGAGTTAATGGCCTTGGCTCCTTACAACACTGCTTAGCAGCATCTATAAACATAGATGTGTTATCAACATTGTTCTCCTAGACCCCAAACACAACATCATACCAGGTGCTCTGATGAAAACAATCCCATTTCAGCCAGAACAAAGACAGTGCCCCATCCCTGGAGGTGCCCCTTCCCATGGATGGCACCCTGGGCTGAGCAGGTGGGGCAACCAGACCCCAGTAGGAGATGGGGATGGGTGGGCTATGAGGTCCCTCCCACCCCAACCGTTCTGATTCTTACTGCAGGTGGTGGCCACATACCCTATGCTCAGCCCTGGTGCCAGCAATGCACTCTCCTGGTACTGCAGGCAGTGACCGGTGCTCCGTGTATCCCTGCTGCCTGTGATGACCATTGAATGTCCTGAGGGCTGACCGGTGGGAGGCTCTGTGTGCAGGAACAGGGCTGGGTTTTGGCTCTGTCCCTGGAGCAGCCAGCTCAGTACACTCTGTAGGGTCCCACATCAGGCTCCAATGGAAGGGAGTTCGCGACCCGTGGAGCTGTTGCTGGTGTAATAGTGTGTCACGTATTAAGGGAGCGTGTTTGAAACCACATTATATTATTAAAATTCATAGGAGTGATTTATAGGGGGTTTTAAAAACAGCAGCTTGCCAATATAAATTGGCTTAGAAAAGTCAACTGTAATCCACACAGGTCCAAATAATGACATTTCCTCCAATACATCGAAAAAGCTGAAAAGCAGAAAATAATATCGAGGCTCCAGAGATAAGGCGAGTGCCCAAGGGAGAGAGGACTCTGAAATATTCATGTGGTTGTAGATTGGATGTCGGAAACGGCCGTTCCCAGTGGCTATGTTTAGGGACTGATGAATTTAGTTACTGTACCTTTATATTTATCGCTCAATAAACAAGACAAGCTCCTTTACAACTCGGAGCAAGACTAATTTAGCCGTTTTAGCGCTAAGGAAACGGCTTTCTGGACCACGATGGGGTTTGCTAAGGAGTGAATTTCATAGGAAATTAGGAGAACTTTAATTCAGCCTGATGGGAGGCTGAGCGCTGGGGTGGAGCTGTGCGTAATGGGGTGGAAAACCCCAATCTGAGGACTCTGATGGTTAAAAGCCAAAGAGTTGGGAGCCAGGCCCCCCATGCCACACGTGTTGCAGTCAGGGTCCCTGGACCCCGATTTTGTTTCCTGGGGAGCCCCGTGAGCTCAGGACCAGCCCTGCCAGACAATGCTGATGAAGATGTTTCATTCCGTGGCTTTTAAAGGTTATTTTTTGAGGCAGAGAACAGCGCTGTAAAGGTTTTACAGCAGCTGTGCTGGAATTAAGCGCCGATTCGTAAAAGTGTCACAAATGAAACCGTAATGGCTGAGCTGTATTAGCGCTAAAATGACCTTTTGGATAGAGAGGGTTTATGGGATATTATAAATCCCCAACGTGCTGCAGGGTTACACCCCAGACAGCGGCAGAAACGGAACCCGAGGCAGGAAGATGGAGGTTGGTGCCTTTGGCCACACCAGTGTGGCCATGGGAGCATCTTCCTGCAGCGGAGAGCTGGGGACATTTGGGGACCTTTTTGGATAACTTCTTCTTGAGACTGCTAATCATCCCAACAGCCCCAAATCAAAGAGATTTAGAACTATTGCTCGGCTTCTTTTTATTTCTCTAGTTTCTAGGGCATGTAGATTAATATCATCGAGCTTTTTGTTATTGCTCTGAAGGCAGGGGAAGTCCTTTTTTAATGAAAGCTGAGAGCTCTGTGTAATACCCCGACTCCAAAGCCGCTATTTGAAGCCCCGTATTGCACAGAACTCAACAAGAAAATCCCCAGAGTTAACCAGCTCTGATCTTTCTTCACCTCTTGTGTTGCCACTGGGAAATAAGATCAGTTTTTATGCCTGCGTTTATTAGGAAGTGTGTGTTCAGACGGCGCGTGGCAGGGCAGCGGCTTTGGGGAGCTGTGTGTGATGCAGCACGTTGCACTCACTGCTTATTGACGGGCTCTTTCCAGGAGTGTTTGGGTGAGTGGCGGGGTTGTGTTCCTGTCTGCATTGGGATCCACTGAGCCCCCAGATAATCAATGTTCAGCCCCATCTCCAGGCATTTCCCAGGTAGAAGAAAGCAAAAGGCCCAGCACGGTGTCTCTGTTGCAGCTCGTACTGCTCAGCCCTTTCCAATGGGTCTGCAACCCGTCTGCGGTCAACAAAGCACTTTGCTTAATTGCTGAGACTTCATTAGCTGTTCTTAACCCAGTTAAAAATCATCTGCCTAACCAGACGTGCTCTGCTCGCTGCTGGCCCCCTCCCTCCCTCCTTCTCCCCTGGGATGTTTTAAGGCTGAAAATACCATTTTTCAGCAGGTAGAAGAAGGAGCTCAAAGCCTCCTCCATTGGTCACGGGGCCGCCAATGGCTTTTGTGCTTCCCACCCGGCTTCCAGCCCCAACCCTCAGCCCTTACTGACGCCCTTTAGGAAGCCATTCTCTGTCCAGAGGAGCCGACCCGGCAGCCTTCACCGCTGCCATCCCGGCACACCGCACGGTTCCCACGCTGCGGCCATTCATGTGCTGCGGCAGGAACAAAGCACGGCTCAGGCTGAATAGCTCTAGCTCATTTATTCTAGCTTTATTTTCCTTGTACAAGTAGCCACGGGCTAAAATCTAAACAGAGCAAACTACAAAAAAAAAAAAAAAAAAAAAAAAAAAAAAAAAAAAAAAAGATTTTTTTTCCCTTTTTTTTTTTTTTCCTTTTCTCTTTTTTTTTTTATTACAGAGCTAACAATTGTAGCATCAATGGGATTTCAAATACCAAGACAGTTCAAAGTAAGAAAAGTAGAAAACCAACAGTAGAAAAAAAAAAAGTGCTTTGCTATTTGGGTTCTTAACATTACTCCTTAACGGTTGATTTCCAAACAGGACTGGGACAAAGGCTGAGCATCATGTTTTATCACTTTCTGACACGCTCAAAGACATCGCAAGTTCCGATGACGCAACGATGACCAAAGCAAAACCCCTCTTAGCCCTGTAGGACTGTGACCAGAGCCCGATAAAATCCCTTCTTTTCCCCTATCTCTGGGCTCTGTCCTGGCCCACCACCTTTCTTGTACAAAACGGGGTGACCAAACACCACTTGGGGAGTAACCCTGGAGCCAGGTCGCACCGCTGCATGGATGCAATGCGTGTTGGCAGCCCACATAACCATTGCCAGAGGTGCTTCCCTTCCACTTCCCTTAGTTTTTATTTTTATTTTGCCAAGGAAGGAAAATAAATCAGGCAGTGTTGGGTTGCTAGATAGGATCTTTAATCTGCCTCGAATGGCCCAGCGCCGGGAGGGATCCGTTTCCAAATCCTGTTTGCACAGATGAGGGGAGTCAGTTGCTCCCGCTGTGCTGCTTGTTTTCATAGAGTTTTCATTTCCTTTTCCCCACCTTCCTGGTCAGCTCGGCGAGGATCCCAACACCTAATGGGTTCGAGGCCATTGCCGTGAGCAAGGGCAGGGATGGAGGAAAATGCTGTGGGCGTGGAGATGGGCCAAGCATGGCCACACTGCCGGCCTGTTGGTTTGAGTGGTGGTGGAAGTGACTTTTCAGCAATTCCCTAATTAGCAGTGTGTTTGTACATGCTTACATAGAATAAACCCATCGGTGCAATTATGGTCTGATTTTGGGGTGGTCCCACGTGGAGATGGACTCAGTGATCCTTATGGGTCCCTTCCAACTCAGGATATTTTATGACTCTATGAAATGTATTAAGTTCAGCTCTGCTTTTGCAGGCCTGCACTCATCTCTCCTATGCACACACCATGCAGCTGCCACCCAATTGACACCAAGATGTCTCAAAGGGGACTCCGGCACAGCATCCCTCATCGTTTATTGCCAACCAAAAACCTACAGTCCCTCATTACAATCTGGGGTGGATTCTTCAAAATTCCCAAACTGGTCCAGCACTTAAAGACTTGAGCGTCTTTCCAATACAAGGAAGAAGAAAGGTACGTCAGACAAATAAATACCTGAATCCAACAGTGTGAAAATACCCTGTCACAGCATCAAATTAGTCCCTGTCCAACTAAACACGATGTGGATACTATCCCTGAGGTAGCAGCCATCTCTGGTAGACTTGAGAGCTCCGAGAATAGGTTGTGCCCATTATGGGTTACAAAAAACAAACATAAGAAATAAAAATCAGCTTTTGGATACCTTAATTCCTTGCTGCAATTTCATCTCACCACAGCCAGCAAAGAGAGGGGGGTTTCTGGATGTGCCCTGAAAAGGCAGTGGGGTTGGATTAGCAGAATTACTTTATTGGGAAAATGCTACAGGACGTGACTCCTATCCCAAAAATGGGTGGTTGCCAGCAGCCGGCTTGGGACCCAGCGCCTGCACTTACCCACTGCTTCTGCCTTTGGATAAAACATTCTGAGCCAAGAAGAAAAAGGAAACAAAAGGGAATCTAAAAGCTGGCAAGCTTTGGGTTGAACGTTTGGGACGTGGCAGAGCACAGGAGTGGGGCTCATCTACTTCTGGTGACCCAACTCCCAATGGAGAAACAAAGCCCTGGTGACACAGTGCAGGGAAGGGCTCACCTGGGATGAGCATTCTGACACCTGTCAGCCTCCCCCGGAGCCACACGAGGACCTGCTGTCCTACTTGTCCTCCCAACAGCAGCACAGAGATCCCATGGTTTCCAGCAAAAACAGGGCAACAGTTGGGATGAACCGAGGGCAGGCCTGACCCTCTGGCCCCAAATGAAACCAAGCACAAGCTCTTGTTTTGCCCTCCTTCCTGCTTTACAGATTAAAGTCATGCCAGACAACGCTTCCCCCGCTTTTTCTGGCACAGCTTTGCCTCCATGATGGCCCCATGGAGTGGCTCTTGCCACCATTTGAAGGCTTTTTTGGCCCAGTTTGGCAGACTCAGGAGGCTCTGATGAGGTGGGGAAGGCTGCATCCTTCTGTCCACCTTCTGCCCTCTGCAGGGCCGCCCCACCATCGGCACAAGAGCGTCAAAGAAACCCCAACAAGAGGAAGAGCTACATATCTAAGAATAGCCTTTAAAGATTCACATCCATCTTCAGGTGTCTCAAACCAACCCAGAATCTGCACTGGTTTAAGCCATTACATTTCTGCATAATCGTTTAAAAAGAAAAAGAAATCTACTCTCGACATACTATCAAATTCCAACTAGTCGAATGGCACAGCATTTCCCTTTAATAAAAGGAAGTAATGACAAATACTATTACAATATCACAATAATATGATATTAAATTAATAGCATATTCGCAGCTCCGGGGGATCCTGAGCTGAAAGCTACTCTAAGTCATGTGTTCACTTTGGCAACAGTACTTCAACGTGAGCTTCGGCGTTCCACACAAAGACAAGGAAACGAGAAGCAGGGCCGGGAGCAGGATGGGAAGAGGTTTGGGTTCCTGGTCATGGCTCAGCACCAGCCCTGCTTCGGTGATGGATGGATGGATGGTGATGTCCCCACGGCACACAGGAGCAGGAATAGGGCTGGTGGGGTGAGAGAGACTGCTTGAGTCTAGTCTGGAAGCACAGGGACCTGCTCACACCTTGCCCACCCCAGGATCCAGCACATGGGACGGGACTTTCCTTACCATCCCATATATTGTATTATTTACACAATTACCAGCAGCATCCCGTTGCCAAATATAAAGGTGGTGGGGGATGCTTCTGACATAAGAGACTCTGCCATTGGTACCATTTAAAAAAATACAATCATTATTTCTCTTAAACTCATTTCTTTTCCTGATTCCTTTCGCTTTCCTTTGCAAACATGGTGACGTTGGATTTGCCACCACCTCTACAGAGAGTTCAAACCTTCATGCATGTCTGGTTTTAATAACCATACGGCAGGGGACCTGACGGGCGACATCAGTCACACACCAACCTGTGAGGCCAAGGACAACCCAGAACAGGCTGCCCACAGAGCTATGGGTGCCCACAGTCAGGATGGATGGGGGCCCGGGCAGCCTGAGCTGCTGTGGGGCAGCTCTGTCACCAGCAGGGGGGTTGGACCAAGATGATCCTGAATGTCCCTTCCAACCCAACCGTTCTGTGATTCTAGGGCTCTACGAATCCCCAAATGGTGGCAGGTTGGTGGATGTCACAAGACCTCTCTTTGGTGTTAGGAGCCCTGCTGCATCGCAGTCGGAGCTCCCACACCTCGTCCTGACAGGAGCAACAAGACCTTGTAGACCATGCATGGGCCACGGTGGCCACTTCAAGACAAGACCCTGCTCTCAGGAAACCCACTCAGGAGCATCTTGACGGGTTCTGGAAGTGCTGAGCTGCAGTTTCCATGAGCTCCTGGCCACAGAGTGCCTTGGCCTTAGCACAGGGACCAGAGCACCCATCCCACATACAGCCAGGATGGATCAAGGCAGCCATTTGGGACCACCAATTGAGCTCCATGAGAGCAACGGTGCTGGCGAGCTGCAGGGCATCAACCATCACATGGGCCACATCCGTGACAGTCCCCAGAGTCTTTAAAGTTAAAAAAAAAAACAACAAACCACGACACAAATCTCCACCAGGCGAAATCCCACCGTGCCTAAAATAAAGCTCATTAACACCAGCTGCCTGCACGAGAGGCAGGAGGAGGGGGTGAGGACGCACACACACGAATTTCTCGCACACTTGAGGTAGAACATTGCTTTCAAGGTTTGGAAGTGCTTTACACAGGAAGGACGACAACAAAAAACGACGACGATGCGGCAGGTACAGAGCGGGACGGCTGAGGTAGGACCAAGCTTGTACTGACCAAGTGCTACGCTACTTGTATTTGAACACGAAGGAAGACGCAGGCATTTCTGCTTCCCAGAAGACATTCATTCCGGTTGAGGTAGGTTCTGATTTCACTCGGGTTGTTTGTCCAAGTCTTTCAGGCTTCCTCTGACACTCTTTTTTTTTTTCCTTTTTCTTTTTTTTTCTTTTTTTTTTTCTTTTTTTTCTTCATATTGTATCATCAATCAGCAAAAAAAAGTATCCTGAGAAATAGTGAAAGTGTACAAAATCATCCAATCCATGGAGAAATGGCCTTCCCGGGCCTCAAGTTTTGGAGTCAAATTAGAAGGACTGCTCCGAATCCAGTCTTCTCAAAATAAAAAATAGATCCCAAAAGTAATCCTAAAGCTGCTGGTCAGGAAGTGTGATGCCAAGAGACCAAGGCACCCCTGGGCCGCTGGGGCAGGAGTTTGCCAGGCTCTGCAAGGAGCCTTTTACACTTAGCAGCTATGGGAAAACCAATCATGACCAGTCTTGGTAAAGCCATCGTTGAAAGAAACGCACCAAGAGGCCTGAGACAGGTCAGAAAGATGAGCTTCACAGAGTTTCAAAGAGGCTGTATACACACACACACACACACATATATATATACTTATATATATATAAAAATAAAGCAAAAACAAAAAAATAACAGACTGTAGAAATCTTCAATTGACCTGAGATTGACGCATCATTGTAAAGACATCACCAGCTGCGGTTTTGGTTTCTGGTAACTCCTACAAGAGGGTTCGAGTCTTGGCAGTTTATCCTTCATTGGCAGGGCCGTGGCGAGGAGCGGGGCTGCCATCGTGAGGGCTTTCGGGGGGAGAGTCTGGCTGCTCCTCGACGATGCTGAACTTGTCCATTGGCAGTGTGGATATCTGCGTGTCGTCGTGGGCTGCAGGCGGGCTGTGAGCAGGCTGCAAGGAAAGAAAGGGCAGTGATGGCGGCAGGCGGCCGATGGTCTTAAGCATTTCATAGAATCATAACATCATTAAGGTTGGAAAAGACCACTGAGATCAGCCAGACCATCCAGCAACCCATCCCCACTAGGTGTGCACCCTCCTCGTGCTGCTGGACTCACCGTTACTCCCTTGTCCTGCTGCTCTGGACATGGTGATGCTGGGAACAACCTCTCCAGCTCGTTCATGTCCAACTGCTTTCCATTCAGGTCCCGCTCGTCCCTGTCCCTGCGGGCAGCCCCGTTCAGAAGGATCCCTGCAGCGCTCCTCTGGCTCCTCGGGATCTGCGGAGTCGACAGCTGCTCCTGCACGTTTTTACACATCAGCAGCCTGAAAAACAACGAGGCAATGCCTGAGGGTGAGCAGAGCCAGTGGCTCTCCTTCCTATCTTCCCCCAAGCTTCAATCTGCCTTATTTATTTGCAATTTTCCTTCACTCCTTAAATCCCTCCTACAAAGTTACATCTCTTCCACTACCTTTAAAAAAGGCTTTTGGTTTACAGGGGGGAGCAGGGCTTGCCAGAGCAGAAATACCAATGCTCCCAGGAAGTAGCACGTTGTTTGGTGGGGACTGGAGCTGGCTGGGTCTCTGAAGTGTGTATTTTGAGTCTGTGTGCTGGGGGGAAGGCAGGGACCACAGTACCAGCATCACCTGTGTGGCATTCCCAGGGCTGTGCAATGACACTGTAGGATGCCCCTTATGAGCAGCTCTTACCTTCCTCTGTACCCAAACATGAGGAAGAGGACACAGAATATGATGCACGTGACGCCGATGTGGATCCCAATGATGATACCAGTCGCAGAGGTTTTGTTGTTCTGCTCATCCTTCATGCAGTCACACGGGGGGTTCAGCACTGCCAGAGGAAAGAGGGGGAGGAGGGGGTTAGCAGTGAAAGTTTCCTTTTTCATGGCCCTACCTATGCATCTCTCCTGCTCCTGGTACCCCATAGAGGCTGTAGGGAGCCATCCCCATCATGCAGGCTGCTGCTATCAGAATTTCCCTGAGTGAGCACAGCACCTGGCAGAAGGCAGAGAGCTGGCAGCTGCCAATGGGATGAGTATTTACTCCAGCACAGACAGAGAAGTAATAACTCTCTCTTGGAGATATTCCCACTGGAAGGCTTAAAAGGACTATAAGAGCAGCAGGATGTTTTTTACACATAGATGAAAATGAAAGGTGTGAGCAGTTAGAGATTCCCTCTAGAGGTTTCCTCTTATGCCTCACCATGTAATGCTCATGCACTGCAGCCTTTCTTCTCAAAGCCATGCGGCCTCCTTTCTCACCACCAATAAAGCTCAAATGTCCATGGGAGCTGAGCAAAGATGCTCAGTGCACCATGTCTCACCTGAGGACAGCAGTTTTTATGTAATGCTTTGAGGTGTTGGCTTGCTAAACATAATGAAGGGCAGCTGGGATGGGATCATGGCAAGGGAGCCAGTGCTACCAGCACATCACTGTCCCAGCCCCACACAGTCTCATCATTTGTGAGGCTGAAAGTAACAGTGACTGAAAGCGGTGCTGTCTGCTGGATGTGTTGCCACTTGCCTCCTTTTGATCGCCGTGGTTCGCTGCTTCGGAGCTGCCCCTGGCAGAGCTGAGGCTGTTTATCGCGGGGTGTCCAGGGGGTTCGCTCGGCTTTTCCCTCATCCAGGGATCTTCCGAGGTAGGAGCAGCCCGGCAGCTCGAGAGAGAGCGGCTACACGTGGAGGGGGCGTTCCCAGGCTACACGAGGAGGGGGCATTGCCAAGGCAAGGGCTCTCCACCCTCGTCTCTTCTTCTTTAAAAGGCCTTGAGGAGGGCAGGGGTGAAGCCCACACGGAAGAAGAGGAACAGCCTAGTCTCTGTGAAGTCACTGCCCACCAGAGACGGTCAGGAGGAGGCAGGGCTCGTGCACCTCTTGACTTCCTGTTTCAGCTGTGGTAAGTATTCTGCTTCGACATGGGTGCTCCCCGGCGAAAGGCTGCTGCCAGAAATACTGAGGAGGCCCAGACAAGGGTCCTGATCTCTCAGAAACGGGAGGCAGCAACCAAGAAGACTGCAGAGACCCAGACTGAGGTCCTGCACATGCCTTATAGGAAGGTTGCTGCCAAAATGTCTGAGGAAACTCAGACTGAGCCCCCAACCCGAGATGCTGGTGTGCAGGTCTCTGGCTGTACTGAGTGCCAGAGCTTGGCCCTTGCAGTGCTGGGTGAGGGAGGCAGTGATTGTGTTCACTGCGACCAGGTGAACTACTTGCTCAGCCTCGTAGTTGACCTGAAGGAGGAAGTGGAGAGGCTGAGGACTATAAAAGAGTGTGAGAGGGAGATCGACTGGTGGTGTCAGTCCCTCTCAGCCTCAAGTTCTCAACACACAGCCGAAGCTCCTAATGGAGCATGTCAGTCCCTGCCACCTCATACACAGGTGGTAAAGGGGAACCAGCCAGCTGGCAGCACTGCAGCGAGCCCCCTGTCCTCTCTTCCCCCCAGCAGTAATTTGAGAAGGGAGGAGGAGTGGAAACGGGTACCTGCTCGGAGGAAGGGGCATCCCCCATCCCGACCGTCCCCGGCTCCCCAGGTGCCTCTGCAAAACCAGTTTGAGGCCCTGGAACTTGAGGGGGGGACTAGTGAGAGTGGGGAGGCAGGTGCACCCCTGAAGTTGCCTCAGGTGAAGCGGTCACCCCGAAGCCTCAAGACTGCTTCTACACGTAAGGACAGAAGGGTGGTTGTTGTAGGTGACTCCCTTCTGCAAGGAACAGAAGGCCCTATATGCCGGCCCGACCCTACCCGCAGAGAAGTGTGCTGCCTTCCTGGGGCACGGGTCAGGGACATTTCAAAGACAATTTCTAGGTTGATTCAGCCTTCAGATTACTATCCACTTTTAATAATTCAGGCTGGCAGTGAGGAAGTTGGCAAGGAAAGCCTGAGGTCCATCAAGAAAGACTTCAGGGGAATGGGGCGAATACTTGAAGGAGCCGGGGTGCAGGTGATCTTTTCTTCTACGCCCGTGGTGTCAGGAAAAGGTACAGGGAGGATCCAAAAAACCCAACTCTTAAATAGATGGCTTAAGAGCTGGTGCAGACACAAGAATTTTGGCTTTTTTGACCATGGGGCAATCTACACTGCACCTGGCATGATGGCTGCTGATGCACGCAGCCTGTCCCTGAGGGGTAAGGGGGTATTAGCTGAAGAATTAGCGGGACTCATTGACAGGTCTTTAAACTAGGAATGAAGGGGGATGGGGGCAAAATAAGGGCTATTGGGGTTGAATGGTTCATTCGAGGGATTGTACCGAACTCCGTGGGCAATGATTGCAAAGTGCAAAAGGAGGGAGTAGGGCAGGGGGATGCTGGGGATGCTGCTGTTCTAGCAGATCCTGGATCGCTTATGAAGGTGGTGAGACGGACAGCCCGGCTGAAGTGCCTTTATACTAATGCACGGAGCCTGAGTAACAAGCAGGAGGAACTGGAAACTGTGATGCACTCTGAAAGTTATGACATTGTTGCTATCACAGAAACATGGTGGGATGACTCCCACAATTGGGATACTGCCATCGATGGCTATAGACTCTTTAGGAGAGACAGGCGAGGTAGGAAGGGTGGGGGAGTCGCTCTCTATGTCAGAGATTGGATAAACTGTGAGGAGCTCCCCATGAAAAACAGTCAAGAACAGGTTGAGAGCCTGTGGGTTAGGATTAGAGATGGGACTAATAAAGGTCAGCTGGTATTAGGGGTATACTACAGGCCACCTGATCAAGGGGAGGCTGCTGATGAGGCTTTCTTGCTCCAGATGCGTGAGGCGTCTGGCTCACGGGCTCTTGTCCTGGTGGGGGACTTCAACCATCCGGACATTTGTTGGAAAAACCACACGGCGAGCTGCAAGAGCTCCAGAAGGCTCTTGGAATCCATTGATGATAGCTTTCTGGTTCAGGTATTGGACAGACCGACCAGAGGTTAAACGTTGCACTAATCTTGTGGCCTTCTATGATGGAGTGACGGCGTTGGTGGACGAAGGGAAGGCGACCGATGTCATTTACCTGGACCTGAGCAAGGCCTTTGACATGGTCCCCCATCACATCCTCATCTCCAAATTGGAGGGAAGTGGATTTGATGGGTGGACAACTCGATGGATAAGCAATTGGTTGAAAGGCCGCAGACAGAGGGTGGTGGTCAATGGCTCTATGTCCAGGTGGAGGCCGGTAACGAGCGGTGTCCCTCAAGGGTCTGTCTTGGGACCGGTGCTCTTTAACATCTTTATTAATGCCATCGATGAGGGAATGGAGTGCACCCTCAGCAAGTTTGCTGATGACACCAAGCTGAGTGGTACAGTCGATACGGTGGAGGGAACGGATGCCATTCAGAGGGACCTTGACAGGCTGGAAAGCTCGGCTCAGGTGAACCTAATGAGGTTCAACACAGCAAAGTGCAAGGTTTTGCACTTGGGCCGGAAGAACCCCAGGCACTTGTACAGACTGGGAGGAGTTGTCCTTGAGAGCAGCTCGGCAGAGAAAGACCTAGGGGTTCTAATAGATGAGAAACTTAACATGAGCCAGCAGTGTGCTCTGGCAGCCCGGAAGGCAAATGGGATCCTGGGCTCCATCAGGAGAGGGGTGGTCAGCAGGGATAGGGAGGTGATTGTCCCTCTCTACTCTGCTCTTGTGAGGCCCCATCTGGAGTACTGTGTCCAGGTGTGGAGCCCTCAGTACAAAAAAGATATGGAGATTTTGGAAAGGGTCCAGAGGAGGGCCACGAAGATGATCAGGGGGCTGGAGCACCTCCCCTATGAGGACAGGCTGAGGGAGTTGGGTTTGTTCAGCCTGGAGAAGAGAAGGTTGTGGGGTGACCTCATTGCAGCCTTTCAATACCTGAAGGGAACTTACTCCCAGGAGGGGAGCAAACTCTTCGAAAGGGCTGATAATAGCAGGACTAGGGGAAATGGTTTTAAGTTAAAAGAGGGAAGATTTAGGTTGGATGTTAGGGGGAAGTTCTTTACTAGGAGAGTGGTTAGGTCCTGGAACAGGCTGCCCAGGGAGGTTGTGGATGCCCCGTCCTTGGAGGTGTTCAAGACCAGGTTGGACAGGGCTCTGGGCAACCTGATCTAGTAAAGGCGTATGTTTGGTGGCCCTGCTAGGCAGGGGGGTTGGAACTACATGATCCTTGAGGTCCCTTCCAACCCGGGTCATTCTGTGATTCTGTGATTGCCTCCAATGGTCTGATTTTTGAGTGGTCCTTTTGAGACAGGAATTGGACTTAATGATCCTTAATGGGTCCCTTCCAACTTGGGATATTCTATGATTCTATAAACCAGTTTTCATTAACTACCACTGAGAACAGCCCCATCTTACCTGTCCTCTCCACGGTTTCCCTCAAGGAGACAAAGCGAACAGTTGAGTTTCCATCCCCATGCTGGTTATAGGCAAGGAGTTTGACCTCATACACCATTGACGCATCTGTTTGGAGAAACAAGAAGGGTATTTCGGGTTCAATCATCAGCGTTATCTCCCCAGCAAAGCAGTTATTTAGGAAACACACGTCGCCCAACACACGGGATGCTGCAAACATGTCACAAGACAAACTGCACCACCTGCAAAGTGCCCATAAACATGGGGCAGAGCTGCAGCACCCCCAGCTTAATGGCTGAGCAACGCATCTGAGCCATCCTGGGGTCAGGAGGTGGTGCAGCTGGAGCAGTCAGTGCACTCACCCAGGTGGGTAATGTTGTACGCTGTGACGTTGCTGGCCAGCAGCACCGGGCCTGTGTACTGGGAGAGGTGGACTTTGCGGTAGTAGAGCTTGAAGCCTTCGTGCTGGCCCAGTTTGATGGAGGGCTCCCACGTAGCCTGCACCGCCGTGCTGTTGATGACTTTAATAAAGAGGGATGGCATGGCTGGGACTGAAAGAGAGAGAGAGAGAGACAGTGGGTCGTGTGAGCTCTGTAGTCTGTACAATGAGAAACTCCCCACCAGCATTTCCCTGCAGCCACTGCGACGAAGAATGTGCTAGATGAGACTGAGAAAATCAAATTAGACCAGGGCCTGGTTTAACAGCCTGGACTCTCTTCAGGGAGCTGTGTGAGCTTCCAGGGACTCCCTATGCTCAGCTCAGCCAGCACAGAGGCTACTCTGACAAGCAGCTGCAATCTGATGCTCAGCCCGGGTCAGGGCAGGAATGCAGCCACTTTGGAAACACATTCTCAGCTTCCACTTTTCTGCCCTCGCCCCGAGGGCAGTGAGGACCTTTCAGAGTGATTAATCCCCATGGGAGGAAGGAACCAGAAAGGATGGAGCTGGAGACATCCGTCTTAAAGCAGAATGTGAGGTCTGTATGCTGCTGCCTGGCTGAGCGCACTCGGTACCTGCAAGGGCTTGCAGGGTGTGCTGGGCTGCTCTCCCTGCTGGCCTTCAGAGGGACATGTGGTTCTGTGCTGGGGGAATGAGGAGGAAATGGAGGCATCTTCGGTGAGAGCCTGACCTCCCTTAGCAGCCTGAGCTCCACGCACAGCTGTGGCTGGCACTTAAGTGGATTTAAGGGAGCAGGGGGATTTAGTGGGGAAGATGGCCCTGCTGCTGCCCACTGCCAGCAAGCCCTGATTCAGAGCCCGCCTGGAAGCCTTCTGCTACCATCAGTGGCACTCTGCTCAGCAAACCCAAAATCCCGTCCTGGTTTTTGGGGTTACAAACAGCAAAGTGTCATCGCCACTTTGTCCCCAGGTCCCCAAAAGCTGCCCAATTCCATCCTGCTCCATCAGCTTGGGCTGACAGGCCAAGGTTTGCAAACCACAGTCAATTTCTTTGCATCAAATAAATCAGTTTTCCAAAGCTGGTTCTGCACAAAACCCCGTGCAGAGCAGCAGCTCACAGCCCCACGTGCCCCCGAGCATCCTCCTTCCCATCTCCCTCCCTCTCTCGCACACTGAGCACATCAGTGCAGAGATGTGTCTCAGCAGGACCTTTCACTGATGATTTTTTCACTTCATTTCCACACAGCTCCCCCAGGCCAGATGCTCCCATCAGCTCCTGAGCCTTTTTCAGAAGGTGGATGGATGGCAGCAGGCGCTGCAGGCTCTGCCTTGCCCACAGGCTCTGCTCCCGCATGGATTTTTTTGGGCAGGGAGCTCAGCGAAACCCAGCACAAAACTCACCGAGCAGAACAACAGCCCTGCTTGTCTGGCAGCCTTTAGCCAAGAGAAGGCCTTGGGGCAGAGCTATTTTCCAGTTCTGAGTGACTATAAGCTCAAAATACCCCTAACGTGGGAGCTGGTGGACGTGCATTGCACTGACGCTGCTTTTTATCTGCTTTTCCCCACAGGTCTCTAAATGACAAGCAGTGAAACCCAGCCCTGACACCGTCCTTTGGCACAGAGTTCAGCACAGCCATTTAGCGAGCGCTGCTGAAAAGCAGATGAAATGTGGCCACGTCAGCCTGAGACTGACAAGAGCTAAAAAAAGGCACCGCTTCGATTTAACAGGAAAGTCAGAAGAACACAGCACAACAGCTGGCCTCTTCCCAGGCACTGAGAGCCCAGGTGATCCCAACAAGGACCTTTAGGGGAAGGCAAAGAGATTTCTCCTGGTGAGTATCCCCAAAAGATGCCCTCCTTCTCTGAGCCAATGGAATAACACATACATGTTCAATTACTCCCAGTTCCCATTAGGGCAAAAATAAGAACTCAGATCTCCCCTCCGAGAAGCTGAACCCTTCCTCAGAGCATCATTTCCTGAATCATCAGTGAAAACATCACAGAAAGGGAAACTGCATTGTGGAGAAAGAAACACTAGCGTGGCCCATCCTGATTTGTGAAGAGTTGGCTTTATTTTATGGTAGCAGAGCCTTACATTTAATAAAAACCACAAGAATCTCTCTCCTTCAAGGTATGAAATATATAGTATTTATTCAAACTCTGAGTATATATATAAATATTGATTATATGGATGTACTTGTAGGATGCGCGTGCTGATTATAATGTCATTACACAAATAAGTGTATACAGGTGGAGTATATCTGTGTGTGCAGCAATATATGTACACACACGAGCGTATATGTGCTTCACAGAAGTATATATAAAACATAATATGACTCTAATGTAAGTAAGGCATCTCCCTCATGCTAAGGGCTGTGATATTCGTTTTCCTCTTCTGTGCTGTTTGGAATTTTCCCCAGGTCATTTCAACTTTCTTCTTGAAGGCGTCTTTAGCCGAAGGTGACTAAAGGAACGGTCTTCATCCTAGAGAAATGTCAAAAAGTCCTGGAGAAAACCCTCAAAAGCATTAGAAGACAAGAACAGGACTGCATGCTGCTTAATGAAGCGCACAGAGTCTGAGATTTTAAATACCTTGGCATAAAAAAGCCCTGAGCTGGGCACAAAAGCTCCCAGGAAAGCATTGGGGTTGCCAAATTGAGGAAGTCAAGGGGTTATCTATGGGGAGTGCTCCCTGCCTACCCAGATCCCAGCACCAGCGCAGGATGGGTGCCAGACAGAAGGGCCACCAGTGCTGGGGGGACAGAGAATAGCAAGGAGGCGAGGAGACCTTTCTAGCAAGGAGAACAAGGTCGTCACTGTGTTTCTCTGCAGCACCTTGCTGCTTTGCTCTCATCCAAAATGATCACTGGCCACAAAGGAAGGGGCACTGTGCTTACAGAAAGCATTGGGATCTTCAGCCACGTGCACCCTCTCAGCATATTACTATCCTGAAAAGCAGCCTTGCTCTGAGAACCACACCAGCATAACGCGGCCAGTGCAAGGTAGGTCTGAGCAGCTCCAGCTGCCCACACCTTTGCCAGCAGCTCCAACAAGCTCCTATATAGTTGAGCTACACCCTACAGCCAAAAGAAGCCCTCAGCTTCTTTCCAGCAGGACAGGACAACTCTGCTCCTTTCCGAGGCTGTTTGACTGCATGGCTTCACAGCTCCCCAGATACAAAGGGTTGCTGCTCTTTGGTGTAACCTGGGAAGGCGCAGTGTGACATGGCTTGGCTGTGCATACAAACCTGAATTTGGCGGCCAGAGCTGCTGGATCCTGGCTCCCTGCCCCTCTCTCAGCTCTCCGAGCAATAGTGAAGCAAAGCAAAAGCCCAAATTCAGAGGGCACCAGCATTGTCACCTGCACCCTGCCTGCTTACGGATCAAGCCAGAACTGGGCTTGTAAATCTCCTTTTATCATCCTGGGAGGCAACCCCAGGTTGAGTGATCTTAACCAGGCCAGCTTGTCCATCCTGAACACGTAGCTAATTGCTGCAGGTTCATTAACACAGAATAAGACTTTTTAAAGGGGAGTAGAGCAGGACAACGATGCTCTGCAATTTCAGAGAGCCTGGAAATTTATGATCCCATTACCAGATACTTAACTATTCCTGCTGTGATTGAAGGTAATAATGACAAAACGCCCTGTCTTGCTTGACCCAAACTTCAGCAGAAGCACCAGACTCTGTGAAGCGTGGCTGGCTTTTAGTTGCAGTAGCTGAACTCAGAGCATCGGGTCAAGGAATTTCAAGTTGCAGCTTGGTCAGTTCCTCTGTCTCTAAATTGGAAGGGAAAACAAACTCAAAGGGTGACTGATTCCCTGTGGAGCACCAATGAAGTAAACTTGCGAGGCAAGGACCTAGCGGTGGTGCTGCTTAAATGCTGTAGTTAATGGCTGCAACAGCTGAAGATGGAGGGAGGGCTGGATTCCCCACCTGTAAGTAAGTCAGCGCACTCTTTCATTTAATCCTACATTGTACCCTCATGCTCTCACTGCTGCATATTTGTGAATACTGAGTGTTCAGGAGAATGGCAGACTCCTAGGAAATGACTCTCAGTGAGACACGCCGGGATTCAGAGGTGCTGGAGAAGCACATGAGACGATAAGAAAACGTTCCTCAAGTGCCAGCATTTGATGGATGATGTTTGCAGATCACGCTGAGACTGTGGGTTGTGGCTGGTGTCCATATGCAAGTGCTCTGCTTCAGAGTCACCACTTTCACTGGGGAAGGAAACTGGTGGCCACATCTGAGGGGTCAAGGCAGGGAAAAGACCTGGAGATCTGCCTAACTTCCCACTGAATCAGAGTGCTGCTCCAGGGGAGGGACTCGTGGACCAGGACAACCCAGCTCAGTGTGCTTTCTTGAAGGCAGAGCAGAACGAAGTTTACATTCAGAAAAGCATGGCACCTATCAGGTAAGAGCTGTGGGTACCAGAGCTGCAGAAGAACTTCTCCAAGAGGAAATGTGCATTTAGCAAACAGTTTAGGAAAAGCCCACAGCTGCTGCCAGACGAATGAGAGGTCTGACCTGCACTCACACTCTGCTACAGCGTGAGTGGAACGCAACATTGAAGGCGACCGGTTGATCCCCATGTAACAACAATAATAGAGAGCTTCAAACAGTACCACAGAGTGTGAGGAGAACAGAAATCAGGTGCAACAACAACACAGGCTGCGTGCCAAGGCGCTGGGGAATGGGTATCAGGGTGAGTGGTGCTGCTGCTACGCACAGCAGGCTTCATCATCTGATGGCCCAAGCGCAAAGCGATCCTTACCTTCTCCCAGCGTGCTCACCACTGTGACTTCTGAGGCTTTGCTGGCACCCCGGGAGGTGTAAGCCTTTATATAGAAGCTATAGCTGGTCGAGGGCTCTAAATCAGTCACTAGCTGCTGGAAGGTGCTCTTGCTAACAGCCTCCTGATACTCCATCTCCATGGGATCTGAAGTGGAAAGAAAGAACAGAGGCACATTAGACTTTGCAAGAGGTAAAGGCGTGAAAGAGACTTTGTGAGCAGTAAGTCTGGTCCCTAATAAAGAAGGTCCCTATACCCTTCTTTTGGGTGCCTTTTTTCCTTACATTTCTGTGTGCTTTGCCAGAGGGTGGTGCGATTTAATCATTCAGCTTCACTCTCCCCACCCTTTTGCTACTGATAGCACCCCTTACTGCCCGACCTGTCCTTCAGAAACATGGAGGAGGTGGAGTTGATGGTGGCACTGCAGTGCAGATCTGGTGCATCTACTGGACCGCGCTGCTAACTCTTGTGGATGCTGAGGAAGCTCTGGGCAGTGGGCAGACCATACCTGCAGCTTTCCGGATGTGTAACACGTAGCCAATGATCTCCTTGGTGTTCTGCAGAGGCTCCTCCCAGGACACCTGGATGGTGGTGGCAGACACCGTCTCGGCCCTCACGCTCTGCGGGGGTCCAGGCAGCCCTTCTGCCCACAGGACCGTCAGGCGGGCGCTGGCCTGCGTTGAGCCGGCGCTGTTCTCAGCAATGCATTGGTAGATGGCTTCATCTGCCTGGTTGATCCCATAGATGGAGAGAGTGCTGCGTGGGGACATGAGAGGGCTGAGCATAGAATCATAAAGGTTGGAAAAGACCTTAGATTGTCGGGTCCAAGCATCAACCCATCACCACAACGGGGATTACGTGAGTTCCCAAGGATGCTCCCACCCAAATCCATGCTTAGGAGTTAAAGGCAAATCCAAGTAACTCCAGATGGCCACATATAACCCAGCCAAGCAGCATCACAAACAGCCACCAGCAGTGATGCTGTTCAGGCACTGCACACGGGGGCTAAGCCAAGCCTGACTGAGTGCAGCCAGAATGCCCCTTGGTGATGCTCTAATTGTATTACAGCACATTAAAGCAGTCTTAGGGTGACAGGAGGATTAGCTGACTTATTCAGCAGGGTTACGTGCTCAGCTCCTAGTTCTGTATTCTCAAAAACACAGTCACCGTGAGGGCAACTGAACTGATCTATTTCAGAGGCAAAGCTCCTGCTTGAACCCCCGGTCCAGTTCATTTGAACTATGGCAGAATGTCTGAGTGACCTCAATGCCTCTGAGTTTCAGCATCACCTCTTTGTCTTGTGCCAAAGCTTGCATGAGTTTTTTGTTTGCTGTTTTTCTGCAAGAAATGGGTCAAACCAAACCAAATCCACACCTGCTGCTTCTAGGGAGGATGAGACCAGTTTGTTCTCCTGGGGTGAATTCCAGGTGGACTTTGGAGCTGAACGCACACAAGTAAACCACGAGCACCTCTGCTGATGTGAGGGGCACTATGTGGTTTTTGAGGGGTCGTAATCAAAGCTGCCCTTTATGCAAATAAGAGATGGTACATGGGAGCTGGCAACGATAGATAACCTGCCTGGATGACAGAATGAATGCTTCTAAATGCAGAAAAATATTGGTCTGCCAGTGTTGCAATTTATTATCGCTGTTGATTTAACATTCGTATTTCTGCCTTGCAAATTATCCGGACCATGGTGAGTGAGCAAATGTTTAACAGCCATCTATTTATGCCCCGTGCCTTTGTTTCCTTGGAAACATTGTAAATGGAATATCAAATGTGATGGTTTCAGCTGATACGGTGATTTTAGAGAACCAGCCCTAAGCCCCTCTCATCGCCACAGGCTCAGTCGATCTGATTAAATGGAAGGGGAGCCCCGGCGTGTGGCTCAACTCAACGGCCCGACTCCTGCGAGGACAGATGGCAGGAGGCAGGATTGTGCAGTGCAAGAGCTGCACTTGCAGCTCTGCATAAAGCAGATGTGTGCGGGGAGCAGCGGTGTTTCCTCTTGCCCAGTCAATGTGGGGATTATTTCTGCACGGCTGCCGTGCATCTGGGCACTGGGAGCAGGCAGCCAGGGCTGGCATGCACAGCGAGTGCAGTGTTAAGCACAAAGCCAGCCAGGAACAAGAAGGAGCATTTATCTGCTGCCTCCAAGTGTACTTACTTATCTGCTTTGCATTTAAAAGACAGAGAGAGGAGGAAAGAGGGGAAGATGCTTGAGATGCATTGACAGAGCCCCGGCCATCCTCTGCAGGGTGCTAGAGGGTGCCAAGCCAGAAGGAAGAGAAAAGGCAAATTCCCCCAAAGCGGTCATGAAGATAGCTACAAACGTGCCACAGGCTTTGAAAAGTCCATCTTCATTGTGATTTACAAGGCTGGGTTTGGCTGTACCACGCGTCACCTGGATGGATGCACAAGCAACAGGGTCAGTAAAGCTGCCGGCTTTGCAGCTCTACCTACAAACCTGGGGGAGGAACAGAAATCAAGCGAGCAGGATGCCCTGCATCTAAACACCAGCTCTGTGAAAGCAAGTTTCTCTCCCTGCACGTCCCTGTAACCCACTGACAGAGCCCTACAGGGGCTGCCGAGCTGCAATACGAGGAGCTGGCAGAGGGTTATAGGAATCCCAGAGCCACCCCCATTGCCGTGCATCCCCCTGCATCTGAACTACCGACATGTTCTGCCTACCCCACACTGCACCCCTGGGATGCAGAAGATGCTTTTTGAGTTGTTTTTGTAAGGAAGCTCCAACAAAAGGAAAAGACGCGGCTGTCGCACAAGGGGGTTCGGATCAACCATCTGAGACGTGAGGTGTCCTGTTCTTCCTTCCCAACACTGGGAAAAATCTGTCACTTTGGGGACATCTGCTGCTGGAAAACTTTCCTGTGAGCGGCAGGCCGGCAGCGCCGCCAGCACGGCGAGATGCCAGAGGGCTTTGTGCTGCTCACCAGAGCCGTGCGGGCTGCATCACATCTCAGCACAAAGCCCTGCCGGGTGTTGATGGAGGTGGGGAGAGGAAAGGCTGCGGGTTCACACTCTGTTGAGCTGGAGTGAGGAGGGGAGTGGGAGGGCCCCGAGCTGCTATTCCCAAGCTGTCTCGCGGCTTGCAGGCAATCAGGATGACTGATCTCGTCGGGGTCAGGGGTCCGGGCCGTTGACCAGAGATCAGCTTTCCAAAGGCTCCTCTGCAAAAGTCTGAGAACTGAAGGAAGGCTCTTCATCGATTCAGTGGCACAAAGGAGGAGAGGGGCCCAGCTGGAAGCAGATCAGCATGCGCGCGCACGGACAAAGCGGGGAGTGTGATGAAATTAATGCAGCTTTGCAGAAAAGCCCCTGGTATGGAGGCTGCCTTTAGTGTAGGCTGAGAATAAGGTGCAAAACACAAAGGGTGACACTCGTTGGCCCAGAAGGACACTATAGATCATCCCCAGCCTTCTGCACACATTCTAATGCCCCTAGGAATTAAATGGCCTGCAGCCTTCTTAGATGGAACTGAATCTCCTGGGTCGTGCTATGCAGGACAGGAGGATGATCCCTTTCTTTGCAGCCTGCTTGGTGTCTAGAAGACACTGGCTAGGATCCTACCCAGCTCTCTTGTTACAGACTCACCCCAGTGCAGTTCCTGCAGGGATGCTGCTGGTCCCAAATAGGATGCATGGTGCCAGTGGGAGCCACCTCACCCACTCACCTGCAGGACAAAAGGGTCAGCCAATGCTCAGCCCTGCAAAGCTGTCAGACAGAGATGCTGCTCTTTCTTGCAGCCCTGGGAGAGGACAGCTTTCAGCAGGACAGGGATGTGGCTATAGGATGGTTCTTCTGCAGAAGAGGATGCTGTAAAGAGGCACAAAAGCAAGACCACTTCATCCTGAAATGCTCATCCTTTCTTGCTGGCTTCAGGACTCCTGGGTTTGCAATGTCACACAGCACTGAGGACACGCAGGGAAAGAGCTGCTGCCACTTGGTCTGTTTGAAACTACAGATTTAACAGAATCCTGACCCAGGCAGGGAGCAGAGAAGCTTCTACAGCTACAGAAACACAAAGCACAGAACATCTCAGAAGAAGCTCCTAGAAGGGAGGGTGGATGCCTGCGTTGGTAGCAGTAATACAGACAGCTCAGAGAGCTGCTGCTCAATAGAAAGCCCCCCACAGGTGTATTTTGTCCCAAGAAACACTGAAGCTCCTGAACTGCACTTCCTGAGCAGAGCAGTAGCAACACAACGGCAGCCACATGAGGACAGACTGACACCCACCACCACCACCCTCCCTGGGGCTGCAGTGTGACCCTGGCACAGGACTGGTGCCAATGGAAGAGGCTGCCCCATGCAGCACCGTGCTGTGTGTGCCCATGAGCAGACCCACCCCCCCACAAAGGCCATGAGGAGCCTGCACAGCCTCCCCACGTGTCTTCCAAACAAAGTCAAACCCATAAATTATTCTTAAATCATGAGCAGCTGGTTCGCATCCCGGTCCCCCACGTGCTTATTTGTCATGCTTCTGGGAACTGAAATATGATTTTCAACATGGTACCCTACTCATAATCACCAAAGGTTTCAAGTTCATTGTGTGCACAACCCGCAGGCTCGCCTGTCCTCCTGCAAGGTATCCAAATCCCTATAAATTCAGGAGCTTGAAGGGATGCACAAATCACTTCGTACCCCTCTGCACCCAGCCAACATGGATTCCGCAGCCAAATGCCTCCTTGCCAGCAGCAGGCTGTGGTTGCCATGGCTTTGGTACCCAAAAGGCTGTCCTGCCCCAAGCACATGTGGGTATCTCCTTGGAGCCCATTCTCCACATCTGCAATAGGATTAAGCAACACAACCTGTCAAGAAAAGCAAAGCTGTTCCTCAAATCTAGCTACAGAGGAGTATTTTCTCTGATAAGCCCAGAGCTTGTACAGCCCTTCAAGTGAGTCATTCCCGAAGCACTAAAACAAGGGCAACCGGTGACAAAGAATTTAAGTAGGAGACAGTTCATAAGCAAAGGTCACAAGGAGAGCAAACACCACCTGAGCCTGTGTTCTAACGAAGCCTTCCTCCCGTGGAACAAATTAAGGCCCTTAATTATCATTTTGTAAATAAAATCGTCTTGGAAAATCAATATTTAGAGCCTGCCTTCTCTGAAGATGTTAGCCTTTGTTCCTTGCTATTATGGCAATATAACCCCCTACTTCTGGGCTGAAAATTATCCCCCTGAACCTGACTGGGTTAGAGGAAGAAAAGCAGTAAACCTCTCAGAACAGTAATTTGGGTACTATTTCAAGCTTCCTTGCCAATTTTGAAGTAATAACCTAAAAAGCATGATTTCACACAAGCTCCCGACTAATACATCCAGTAACCAGCCCTTCCTGCTGCAGCAATCCACATGCTTAAGGGTTGTGTTGGTGGTACCAGGTGGGAATGGAGCTGAAAATGCCAATTTCTCTCTCTCTTAGGCCAGAGCACCGGGATCACAATTGATCCAAATTACCCCATCAAGAATAAGGGCAGCGTGGCAGCTCTGAACCAAGGGCAGAGCAGAGCACAGCATCCCTCTGCTATTTCTCAACCCCCATCCCAACCTGGAGATCACATGGCAGGACCTCCTCCCCCCCATCATCAGCCCCTCCAGTGATTCTTATTCACAGCTTTTAATGGCACACCCCACAGTTCCCCACACCTGAGCCTTCATGCATTTTTCATCAACAATTACCCGCTATCCCAGAACTGCTTTTGATTTTTGCTAATCATCGATTGGGTATTTTGTTCCCACGCAGCTGGCATTTTCCAAACATAACAACCACCTCTGGAGAGGGCACAGCAGAAGGCTGATCTTTAACGCTAACGTGTCAAGAAACCATCAGCACACCAGGCAGTGAGGATTCGCATCACAAGGACCACAAGGGAAGAGGAATGTATTGGACACAGCCGGAGGATCCATGCCTCAAGCAGGGGCTGTGCTCGCAGAGCTCTGCCTTGAATACTGCAGGTCTGGACTGCAATCCTAGTTGGGTTCCTTTCCAAGACCAAGGCTGCTCTGAGTGCTACCCTTTGCAATCCATTTGCATGTGGTACCATTTGGGATGTTGTACTCTATTCTTTTTTCTTTTTTTTTCCCTAAAAATCCCTTTGGGGGCATTGAGACCTTTATTGCCATATTAAGCAGAGTTTTAATCCAAATGAATTTTCGAGGAAACCATGTAATCTAATTAAATGGCTCACGGTGCAGTTTAGTAGCTTCATTACTAGTAGATTTGTGATCCATCTTTACATGAACAAATATTTTCCTCGTTCAACAGACTGATAAATCCAAGGTGTAAACCCGGAACTCGGTGGGCTCAGTCATGGCCATGAATAAGAAACAAAGCACAACTTGAAAAGGCTCAGGAACAAACAGTGGTCGATCTCTTCCCCCAGTTCATGGAGCATCCAACCACACCACTGGACAAGCAAGAGCATTTTTCAGACTGACAGCTTTGGAAACTGCCATGCACAGACGTTTTGCTGAAGCTGAGGGTTGGAGGAGAGCAAAAGTAGAGGAGAAGAAGCCAAAAGTTCAGCACTGTCAACTGCGATGGCCCCAGGGCTCTGCTTTACAACTGCACTACTAGAGCTGCAGAAGACACCACGTGTCAGCTGAGCCCAGGAGCTGGCTGTGCTCCGCCAGCCTGTGACAGATGCAGTGTAATCTGATCGGTTTGCATGCAATGGAAAAGGCTGAAGCTAAATTGCATTAAATGATCACCATAAGAAAATGATTACAGACATGTTCACCGAGTGGCAGTTAACAGGCACGTGGAGCGCAGCTCTGGGCAACGGAACCTGGCTGGGAGTCATGGCCGTGATTGAAGACCCTACTTTTGCCTTCCTTTAACAAGGAGAAGGAATGATTTCAAGGCAAGGCACCAAGGGAAGACCCCAATCTGGACTCTGTGTGAGTTTTTTCATGCATTTTGAAGTCTTTGGTCTCTTGTGACTCTCCGGACAATACAGGGGGACCCTGATTTCCTTTCTCCTGTTTCTGGTCTGATCATATTCTAAGGGCAGACATGCCTCAGAAACCCAAGCATTGAGCTATTACACCACGAGGATGGAATGAGTGGCATCTCTAAGTGTTCTGTGCATCACAAAACTCACTGACGTTTTCTGAAACCTCCCGGTATGAAAAACCCTCCACTGATCAAGAAGATGTTATTACATCTCACACCTTATCCTTCTTGCAATTCACATCCTTCCATCCTTCACGTAACAAACAAAACACGCCTCAACCCTGAAAACAAAAAGCTGCATCACAGAGAACCTTACAGAAATAAAACCCCTATTCCTCCTAAGGAACATGTCCTGGTACCTACCCAATATGAACTGAAGGTCCTGACTTTCCATCGAGGTGGACTTGTATTTGTGAGTCACATTTATCAATACAGAGAGCAGCTACACGACCCTACAGAGTGCAAATCTCTACAATAATTCAGGTTTACAACACAGGTATCTCTCAGCATATTGTTCAATGCTGTTTCCATAGGAAATACGTCGTCAACTTGCAATTTTCACACTAAGTGCATCCCACCGTATCATTTGCGCAGTACAAACATCCCCATCCCCTCACATGGAAATGCAGTTATTTAGTACTCAGGGAAAACACTCTTCCCTGGTGAGATAAAAGGCTGTGGCTCAATGACAGCCAGCTTCCACAGAAATATCTCTAACAGGGGGAAATGCATTTGCACACCCAGACAGATCAATGTATGGGCTCCTCCAGCATGGAGTGAGCGTGGTGTCCCAGCCAGCAGCAGGGACAACACTTGGCCCTCCCAGAAATACCCAGAAGAGGATCAGGATGGTTGCCGGATTCCACTGGCTGAAGCCTGTGTGAGCTAACATGCTCTTTACTCACTTTGATTCCATGTTTGTAGCTAAATAATGTGAAACAGACCTGCAGTGACAGCTATTTCTGGGCCATCAGGTAGGTGATATCAATCCTTCGTGCATGGCAGCTCCGGGCTGACACTGCCCTTCACCCTGGCACTTACCTGTTGTTATTCTTCAGCTTGATGTGGTCGCTCGTCTCCAGGATCTGCCCATTCCTCAGCCAAGTGATTTGTGGGGGGGGCTCCCCTTGGGCCACACATGTGAAGATGGCTGTGGTCCCCACGGGCCTGGAGATGGACTGAGGATGCTGCACAAACTCTGCAGGGGCTGCAAGGAGGGAGGAGAGAAGTCAGGATGATTTCACTTTATTCTGGCACGAAAAGCAACCTTGTAGCTTGGTTTGCATCTCCTTGGGTACATGGGGAAAGAAAGTCCTATTATTGTCAGATCCAGGGACATTTGGCCAAGCCACAGTATAAGCAGCAAATAACACATAAAGTGGCATTAGCAAACTGCTTGCAAATGGACAGTAACGTACAGACATGCTCATGGCAATCTGGCAGGTCCTTCTGTCCCCAGCAGATATGAGATTTGCTGCACACCCTCCTGATGGCAATAGCTTGGGAGCCCTTTTTAGCCCAGATCTGCAGCCTGGGACCCTTCTGGAGCTGCTGAGCCTCGTAGGAGATTGCATAGCCTGTAACTGCTGTAACCTCATAAGCAAACGTTTTTACCTTCAGATTTGTAAACAGAAAGTGATTTCTCCCCCTCCCAGCAGCTCGGAATAGATTTAAAACCATTTATCAGAATAAAACAGCACAGCAGCCTACAGAAAGCGGGGCCTGAAAGGCGCTGCCAAATCGGTGAGTTTATTCAAGCAGTTACGCTTCAAAGGGCAAAGTGATAAATATACTCCACGCTGCTGCTGAGACCTAAAATCAGGTGGAACCAGCAGCAGCCGCAATGAAGACAAACAGATGAGAGGCATGAGCCCGTAATGAATTTACCAACCGGCGCTGCGCAGCGGATGGCTGCCGTTCAATTCTTCTGACAAAAGCAAGATCACCCAGGGAGAAACACTCAGTGCCACTCGCGGGATTCTCCAGGCGTGAAGCTGGTGTGAGATGTGGGGATGGAAGGAAGGAGCAGAGAGGTCCAGCAAAACGTGCTGGTTGAGTGCAAGCTGCACACAGGAGCAGCTATGCGAGAGCAAAGCCTCGTGGTTCATGGCCAAAAAAACCCCAAAACAAAAGCCGTGGGGTTTAGCTGTGACAGCACAGCATGATTAAGCTCTTCCCCAGCTGCACGCATGCAAGGAAATAGCATCATTAACACTGCAGCAAGGCCAAAGAGCACCAAAAGGTGCCTGTGTCTCAGAGCAAAGTCACCGGTTACAAGTCCTGCAAGAAGAAAGACTCAGAACCTCACTGAAGAGCTTGTCTACCTTAAAGGAACTCCTTATTTCAGCTTTAATAACCAAAGGGAAGCGGAGCATGGCAGCCCTGACTTATGTTAGCAGTCAGGGGTGTCGCCCAGCAGAGTTTATTGTCAGGCACTCAGGTCTACTAATGAACCTGAGCTCGGCAACCTAATGGACACATATTTTCAGAACCTCCTGCTAAACTTCACGAGGTGCCGATCGATGCATTGTCCTTCTTTTTTCCTTTCCACGTTTTTTTCCCCCCTAGGTTTATAAATTAGAATAAAATTCAGGACGGGTCCAATAAAGCTGGGAGCACAGACAAATGGGGAGGAAATCTCCCTTCCCTGCAGTGAACGGTTCCCTTTGTGGCATACACTGAGAGCACAGCACGTTAGGGACTTGATTTTCAAGGCTTCCTTAACCTCCTGCCGCCCGTTCAGTGCTGGCAAGGTTTTGCAGGAGTGATTATTCTGGTGGCTGTGCACCTCCTGGCTTTCATCCGGGCTCAGGAGTCACACCTGCAAAGCCCACAGGTGCAAAATGCAGTGCTAAGGAAGGGCACGGCCATCTTCGGACAGCTTCATTATGGACCCCTCTGCTGGCTCACCCCATACCAAGGGGTTGGAAAAGACCTCTAAGGCCACCAAATCCAACTCCAACCCATCCCCACGGACCACTTGCCTCAGTGCCACATCTCCATGGATCCAGCCTATCCAGAAGCCTCTGTAGGGCCTTCCTACCCCAGGCAGATCAGCAGTTCCTTCCAACTTGGTGTCATCTGCAAACCTACTGAGGTTGCACTCAATCCCCTCATTGGCAAGAAAGGAGCAGCAGCACAGCCCTGCCTTACGTTCATAATGAACAGAGCATCTCATCACTCAATGCTCAGCACACTGAGGCACAGCGGCCTCAAAAGCTCACCTCCTTCCACCCTGCAGCCATAAGGCCACTGCAGGTGGTGAGGAGAAGCATCTCTCAGCCCTCCCAAGAAAATCTTCATGTAGACCTTAATGAAGATCACTCTTCAGAACAGAGGATTCCATCCTGGCAAGGAGGAGCAGGCAGGCTCCAGCTCTTGCTTCTGTGGGATGAGGAAACCAGAATGTTGATTCTTCAGGACTTAATGGGAAAGAAGAGATCATTTGTAATGAATTCTTAATGAATATTTAAAGGGCATGACATCGGTATCAAAAAGCAATAATGCTTAATGCCACCTTCAGAATCGTTAACGAAGTGCTGCAATCGGTTTTCCTGTGCACAACAAACTGTGACAGCACAAAGATGCACTGTAACAGTGGGCTGCAATGGGAGAGCTGGGCTGGGAGCCTCTCCACGCAGCCCCAGCTGCAGCACTGGATTGGGGTTCAGTCTTTATCGCAGTGAAATTCGAGGTGCCAGTGCCCCTTGCACCCAAACACTAAGCAGTCATTAATTCTCAATTAGCTACAGTCATAGGTTAAGGGAGGGAGGCTGGGGTGAGGAGAAGGAAGAATGATCTAGAAACAACAAAACCTCATAAATTAGGCTTTCAGAATGCACAAGAAGGGCATAAAGGAGAAGACGGGTCAGCGGGGAAGTCAGTCAAGCACAGCATCAGATGACAGAAGATAAAGAACTGCCCCTCACTTCGCCTCTTTCCACTGCCTACAGAGGACGCACAGATGCTTCTGCGAGTAACTGTGTGAGCTGCAGAGCTGGTGGGACTGCTGGGGCCAAAGATAGAACCGTGGCCATGTCTGCTGGGAAGCAGGCAAAGGCCAACCAGGGAGGTGCTGTGAAGCTGCTCAGCAAGTGGGAAATGTCTCTGTGTCACCTACCTGGCTGAGGGTGACACACTGGGGGCTTCAGCACCACAGCTCACTACATCATCCTAAGGGATGAGATCCGAGTTTTCTGCTCAGCTGCTTTCCTTGGGAAGACAAACAAGCAGGAGGACGGGCTGACCCACGCAGCGGGTCACGGGGCTGGTTCTGAAGCATGAATTTCAGTCAGGGCTAAAGTGCAAACCACGTGCCACAGTGCAGAGCCTTAACCACAGCAAGTGCAGCACATCTGCTGGCAAACTCAGCCCTGCAGCAGCACCAGCACGGCACAGAGATGGAGGAAACACCAGGAAGTGCAGATCTGTTGGACCGAGGAGTGATGCCCTGTTCTGCCAGCAGAAAACAACACGAACAAGGCAACCTTTGTCGGCAGAGCTTCAAAACCACGTCCTTAAGATGGGCACCCATTTATGAGATGGGCTCTCATTTTTCTGCATAGCTTTCAGGAGGAAATGAAGCGTGGAGTGGAGAACACTGGTGACCATCTGGCCATTCACAGCCCATCAGTTTGTTATGACACCAAACACATAATAAAGCACAAAAGATTGCACAGGAGGTAGGGAGAAAGCGCTTTGATATGTTTTTCTCCCCTTGCCACTGAAGCCTGCTCTTCCCTTGCACTGCACACACGCATGCCCTGCGCTTGGCCATGTTGTGTTCGGCCCTTCCACAGCTCCCCTGGGAGACGTCCATTGGCAGCCCGGCACAAAGCAATATTCAAATGGCTGCACTGGGATCTGAAGAGAAAATGGAAACTTTCTTGTGTGAGAACCTTACAAAAGAGATCAAAGGAGCCTAAATGGCCAGGGGAGGGCAAGCAGGGAGGGAGGGAGCGGGGGATTGAGGCCTTATCCTCTAAAGGGAGGAGGAATTCCCAGGAAGATAATAAGATGATCTAAGGGAGAGCCTGCAATGCGTAAAGCTGGAGGAAAAGCAGAGCCCTGTGACAAGACACCTCTGTGGCTGCTGGGATGGGGACTCCGGCATCCCACAGTGGGGTGGAGGTGGCAGCAGGAGGGCGGATGGGGTTTCAGTCCCTGCCTCCTGCCAGCTCCTCACCTTACAACAGGAAACATCGCTCTTTCTGCCTGTGTTTCCCACCTATAAAACCCGCCTCCTTCAAAAGGCACAGGGCGAGTTAATTTGTGCCTGCAGGCACTTCAAGGGCTCTGCATAAAGGCAGCAAATACCTGGCCTGGTGCAATGAGGACGCTGGCATTGTCCCAGCCCTGTACTAACTTCCTCTCCAACCAGGCTTTTGATAGCCTGTTCTTGGCTTTTATTCTCTTTATGGATGTAATCTGCATCGCTGACATCTCAACAAAGATAAAATCAGTCTCCCACATCAGTCATTACCGGTGTTTTCTTCCCAGGCAAACCTAATGGCAATCATTTGTACCTCTCAGCTGGAAAATTCAGGCAAAATGAGATTCAGATGGAGAAGTTGCTTCCAGAAGGAGGGTGAGCAAGGCCTCAACATCGGGCACTTTATGGATGGCAACACAGCTTTGACTCTTGTACAAAGCAGCTCATGTCCATAAGTGCTGCACGAAGGATATTCCACACCACTGCCCACTTCTCTGCTCATCTCCAGCACAGCAGCAACTTCCTTCTATAGCGAGGCTGGATTCTGGTGGCCATTTTAGAGACAAATTCTCATCTTGGTTTCCCAGGTGAAAATCCACTGTAATCCTGCACCAGACAAACTGCTGCTGCTCGGGGGCTGATGTTCAGCTCCCCAAAGAGACTGCTTTGCAGCACTGAGAAACTGCTACCCTTTCCCTTCTCCTCCAATTGCTAACTGGAACCATCAAGTGTATCTAATAGCTGCATTTTTACAACATCAGAGAGTTTTCAACTAATTTCTTCTGGCTCTGCCTGTCTGCTACCTAGAAATCAGCTTTTGTGCTTGGGCTGCACATGCAGCATGTGCACAGCCATCTTGCAGCAGCTCAAAATTGTTTGTGTCAGAACACTGAGGTTTTCTCAATGCTTGGGTTGTTCTCAATGCCTGGGCTGTGCTGCTTCAAAAGAGGACTCCCAGGCCAGCTGGCAGTGCTCGCTGCAGTGTTCACTTAGAAATGAAACAGCAAAAGAAATGGCAAGTTCTCACCTCCTGCCAGCACCTGGGACCCAGGAGGATCACTCAGCCCTGTACAAGCTCCCTTCCTGCTCTGCTCCCTGCTGCTCCCAAGGTGAAAGGGAGCAGGGATGCCAGCACATGGGGACCGCAGGTGCTGTTGGATCACCACAGTCACTATCAAGACCTGTCAGGTGAGCATCAGGGCTGGAGCAGGGCACTTTCCCCATCACCAGCATGAAAGGTTCAATTAGCTCATTCCAGCAGGAGGTGTATAATTTCAGATTCAGGATATCATCAGTCAATAGTTAATGAGTGAACTGATGAGAGCACGCACGATGCTTTAAGTGGACTAGCCTGAAGAGGAGGTGAGTGCCTGTAATCAGGGGTGGATTACTGCCATTCAGAGCACACTGCCAGCTGGGTTTGCCTTCTGAAATGCTTGCCTGGCTCCCCTCACCATGGAGACTGGTTGCACAGAGTATGTGCAGCGGATTTGTTTGGTTTCTTCAGTGAACTCTGGGCTGAATCAGCCTCTCCCAGTGACATTTCAGGACAGATGCTGTTGGGAAAGGGAGCAGCCTGAATTCTCTGAGCATGAATCCAAATGGGGTTTTACTCACACTGGAGCAAGAGGCTCAGATGCAGTGTTGACTGCTAAAGCAAACAGCCTCACTGACTTTCTGCAAATGGCTTTAGCTTTAATGGTGCCATATCCACTGCTGGATATCAGCACATGAGTGATGCAGATTTGTCCAATGAGAGAATGGTGCCCACATCCCTGCATCACTAAGACAGCGCAGAGGGTAAGAGACAAATCTGGCTAACCAACCCATCCTGTGCTCTCTGCTGAGATGTACAGGTAACAACAGAAGTCTGCTCAGCCATCTACTTCCAATGAGGTGCTAAGACACTGCAACTTAAAGCTGAGGCCTCAGTTCAAGGATGCCAAGTTACCCCTCACCTCTGTGGGATACAGAGACTTTCACCTACCTGGAGAACCACGTCTTAAAAAGAAATGCTTTGTTTGACACCATCAGAGAAGCCCGAACCAACCCATCATGTCACCCAGGGACACACAGTTGCTGTGCAAAGCCTATGGGTACCATCACTCTGCAACCGTGTCACCCCTGCTGTGCTCACCTTGTACAACCAGCCTGCCCTGAGCAGTCCTTCGCACCCGAGTGCCAGGTTTGTTCGCAGCACACACGTAGATGCCAGAATGCTGCACGCTGAGGTCTGAGATCATGAGATTTCCTGTCCCCAGCACCTGGATGCCCTCCACGCCAATTGGGCGGCCGTCTGTAAGAAAGGAAAAAATACAAGGGTTGCACACTGGGCCTTTGTCTGTAATTCTCCAGGCCACAGTCTTTGTTGAGGTCCAATCTAAGTTCTTGTGGAGTGGTACCATGCACTCATACTGGGATCTGCCAAGTAAAGTCAATGGGTTATAGCTGATGCTCTTAGCATGGACTATAGTCATGGAGAAGAACTGCATTCTCAGTTAAGTGTTTCCCCAAAGCCACACTTTGTGCTGCTTGGAAAACCAAGGTACCATCACAGCAAACGTGGAAGCTTTCAACACCATGTTTAGGTTAAGATGAAGCTCCCAGAATGCTCTTCAATACAGCAATAAAACCAAATGAAACCGCACCAACTTCTATGAGCCATTGTCCAAGTTCTTACACTGCACCGACCAAGGATCCAACAGAGATGATGCAGAAAGCAGGCAAACACCCTGGTGTGCCTCCCCAGCCACCAGCAATTAATGACTTGTGGATTTCCTGAGCTAGGAGTGATGCTTTTGTGTCTGCTAACCCTTGGTGGATCTGTTTGCTGCTTCTGCAAGCTGTATGAACATTGAATTTTCGATTCCTGAACTCCTGAGTACACAGAATAGCCAGGAGCCAAATTCTGAGCTGGATAGTTTGCTCATCTGCATTGGGTTGGAAGCAATGGGAAGGGCTGCCTTCATCCTGAGTGCTGGGTCTGAAGGAGGATGGCTGGAGAGCAGCAACGTTTTCAAAACGGAAGCGCTTAACATAAAATAGTTCAGCATCAGAGAACTCTCCTTTTTTCAACAAAGCCTGTTTTCACTGGAAACTCCCATCCAGCTCTAATTACAATGTGTTTCATTAGTATCAGGCTATTGCTTTTTATTGTTTCATTGGTTTGTGTTTTAAGACGCTGTCTGACAAAGGCAGCTCTAAATCACTCCTAGCACGTGTCAGGGTGTCTGAGCAGAGGAGCAAGGCAGGGGATTCACCTTACTGCAGCAGCAGTTAAAGAAAGCACGCTTTCCTCAGATGGGAACTGGGAATCCAGCTCCACTCCCACCTTTGCTCATGGAGATGTTTAAGGAGCTTACAGAAAAGAAGTGAGAACATCCTTAAGGATCGCCCCATCCAAAGACCCCATGAGCCCTCCTGATGCGTGTGTTCCCCAGCAGCAGAGTCTGTGCCTTGCACCTCAAAGCTGTGGTTAGGAAAGGGAAACATTCATCCAAACACATTCCTCCCAGGAGCTCTGCTGGTCTGTGCTGTAGTCTCACCCACCTGTTGACCACCATTGTTGCTGGGGTCCATCAGCACCAGAGAACCACAAGAAAGTTACCTTGCAATAGTATGCCTTAGAGCTCATCTTAGCTTTGCATAATAAAGAATATTATGAGGATTGGATCCATCGGATAACTAACAGGCTCTGGAATAGACTGGGAAATCAGAAAGGCAAAGCAGCACTCAGAAAGAAGGGCAAATTAACTATCAAGACATACGGATCCACCTGGCAAGGCAAGGATGGGATGGGGAGCTCATGCCTCTGACAGCAGCATTGGAGGGATCCCATTTCAGACTGGCAGCATCAGGCTACCAGCAAAACACGGTCCTAAAGCTACTGAGCACTTGATAAACATTCCTCCTGTCATGCTCTTTGTATTGTTTTTCAGGAAATTTTGAAGCTTCAAGGTTTCCTTGCTTCATTAGGCAGGCAATGCTAGATCACTTCATTATTTGTACTGCAAAGAAAAATGCCTGGGTCTTCTAGACAGAGAAAAACAATGTCATTAAATGATTAAATGATCACATAGCTGGCCAAGCCACTGCAGCAATAAATGGCTCAGTCATAAAAGGGACAATAAAACATGACCTGTCCCACAGTTAATGAGCAATAAGAAGGAACCATTTCCTTCAAACATCATTTGAACTGAAGTGTAAAGAGGTCTGAATTAAATTCAAATTGAACTTGATTTCATCTTTTAAATTAGACCTTTTGGAAGCCCGTATTTACAATGGGTGTAAAAATCAAATCTCCCTCTTGAGGGAGGGATGGGATCAGCGAAAATGCAAAGCGGCCGTACTTGGATGCTTCACCCCATCCCTGCATTAAGAGACACCACAGAAATGTGACTTGAGTGTCAGTAGATTTACTCTATTATTTATCACGTGCTACATAATTTAAGCACGACAGTCCCAGCCTGCAGCAGATACCCCACACCATGCGAATACCTGCATCGATACTTCCTCAGCCATTTCTCAGGCTCCAAGTATTAATTAGAGGTGTGATGCTCTGAAGAAACGTCTCCTGTCAACCCAGCATCTTTCATCTCCCTGAGGAACAAAGCCCTCCGAGCCCAGAAGCCCCGAAAGAGCTGCTGTTTGATTCCAAGAGCACAGCCGCCTCTAGCAGCCATGCAGGATCCCTGTGCTGGATCAGCCTGTATGTCACTTGCTCACTTGCTGTTTTCCAAGAAGTCCTGCAAGCTCCTAGCATAACTTCGACACTTCTTCTGTCCTCCTTGTTCTACTTGCTTTGAGGGTAAAGAGCTAGATCCAACACTCCTGAACTCCAATGGGAGGGTTGGGACACAAGGAAGGGCCATGCAGCACCACACAGCTGTGATGGGTTTGGAGAATGTATGGAAAGGGCTCTGGAACCCAAACCAGCTCAACCTGAGCCATCCTGAGATCACTTAGAAGGTTTTCAGCTAATATCAGGTCGAACTTCGTAACACTGACCACATATATAAATAATATAAAGCATTTACACGAGACATCCTTTGTACCCAGGAAGCTCAGCAGGTTGCAGAAGTGCTGTGCATTGGACCAATGTCTCACACCCACTTTGCAAAGACTGACATCTATTTTAACCTTGTTTTTTCTTGCAGGGAAACTTGAAGAGGCTTGGATCAAGGAATTAAGACCCTGAAAACCCACCTTCCTGGCACTGCTTCCCATCAACAAGTCACCTCTCCAGGCTTCAAACTGTTGATCATTTACCATGACCCTCCACTTATGAAGCCAAAGCAGAACATTTGAGGGCTGAAAACAAGCCAGACTAGGGGAAATGTCTGCCAGATTATCTTCGTCAATCCTTAACTGAAGACAGATGAAAGACGTGAACCTGACAACTGATGAATAAACTGGAGTGTCCTCCAAGTGGGAGATGCTCCCAGAGAATGCCTGGCTGTGGAGCACTAGAGGCTCCATGTTCCCTGTTGGAGCAAAGGCTGGATGCAAGACGCCTGGGGTTTGGGAGCTGCGTTATTTATTTTTCCAAGGTGTACACGATGCCTCCTGGAGTCCTTTCTCTGCCTACTAAGAAGTGATTGGCACACTGGTACCAATTACCGGGACCTGTTAAAACGTGCCAGGCGATATGAATATGCAACAACACCAACGCCTTTCTTTTATAAGTAGCAAAGTAGAAAGACAGTAACAACTTTCTAATGTTGATCATTTAGGTCTTTTGTGAATTCTTTGTATTGTGCCATAGTAGCCTTCCACTTCTTAGGCACATGGGTCTCCTGCTCCAGCGGACACCGGGCACAGTGGATTAGCATATTTAGAGTACATTGCAACAGTTGACTATTCAGTATGTGAAGTGGTGAAATTTACTCTATTATTTCTAAACACTTACAGGAACGGTGCTCCTGTCAACCAGTCAGCCATCTATTGCAAGCTTCTGTGTCCAATAAGTTACCAATTAATTGGCTCCTACAATTGTTGTATAGTTTACTTCTTGAATGGCTCCCTCTTCAGTAATTTCCTTCCCATTGTGTGACCCTTTCTGACAACTCCCGTATAACGCTATCAGATAATCACTGTCTTTTCTTTCTCGCCTCACTTTTCTGTATCTCTCTAAATAGTGTATTATTCTGCCTTGGTACCTTTTATGGAGGCCAGCTCAGTGGCCTGTCAGTTAAAGGGTAAGGATACATTAAAATCGTCACTCATTCAAAAGGCTTTGCAGTAAGTGCCCAGGATATTCATTTGTGCACACATACAGGTCCAAGCCTGAAGTGCGTAGCCCTGAAAGGAAAAGCCCTATCTTCCCCGAACAAACTCTTAATGATGTTCCATTTCTCTCAGAGCCTGCTCTCTAATGAATGTTGACATTTCACGCACTGCGACACACAGGAATTCTGTTTGTGGTCAGCAGCTACAACGTATTCCCAAGGAAATTAAATTCAAAATTGATGGTGCCACAGTCAAAAACTGGCCCAGAATTTGAATGATTTCCTTCAAGCAAAATACAGCTGCCTTTCCTACTGAAAACCAGAATGGTTTTAGCAAAGGCAAAGCAGGACGTGCAAACGTTTTTATGGCTTGCTTCCCCTTGCAACATGTATCTGTAAGAGCAAAATTGTTCTGCTCCTTTCTGACAGAAGAAATGCCACAACAACAAAAACTGTGAGCAAATGGCTTGAAACAGGCCCTCCAAAATGGCAACACCCCCTGTGCAAAGAACAGCAATGCTGCGACTCCCTCCACCAAGCAGGAGGGATCAGCACATACCATTGACTGCCTTGTTGAAATTAAGTCGGGCCGACTGCCAAATCAGCTGCACCTCTTTAAGACTTCACGGCCACGGGTTTTATCATTTCTGGGAGGGGATGAAGGCAGGAAAGTGCTTCTGAAATCACTGCAAAGAAATGACAGGCCTACAGAGCCATCAGAGCGCCTGTAAGCCACATCGCTGTTGGGACTGGTGAAATGCTATTGAAGATATCGTTGTCCTTTGGACACAGAACATTCACACTGAAGGGGAGGGAAAGCAATGAGCTCTCCTTTCCGTTCAGTAGCTCTAAATCTGCTGCTTTGCCACAAGGGGTGTTTATTTTTGGTGGAAGGCAACGCTGAGCTCACACCATCCAGACAAACCTAGCATGAAGCTATTACATCTTCATTATTGCACTGCTCTATAGAGACAAGTGTTTTGAAGTAGGTAATAAGCACTTATAATTAAGGCAATTATAACGTAGTTTATTATAGTTTAGAGCTAACGTAGAGCTGCTTTGTGTCCAGGAGAACCAGAACAGTGCTAGAGCTTATCTGGGGAATTCTTAAACCAGCATCAATCTGATGGTTATGGCTCTGGGGGAAAAAACAGCAGCAGACAAGTTGATTTTATAATCCACCAAAGGAAGGGAGCAGGCAAGTGTGGAGAAACTGCACCGTTACTGCTGGGTACGCGTCCTTGTGCCCTCACAGATGGCCCTGCAGTGGGACATCACTCCTCCCACGAGCCTGACTTGACCCCAGCATCATGGACCTGAAGCCCCACATCCAGCACAGCAGCACGGGACAAGATTATCCCTGTTTGTTCTTCAGAGCCACTTGGGGTGACTCGGAGAGATTAGCTTCTAAAAACCACACGACCTCGCAGACTGGGAGGCCTTGGGAAACGCTAACTGAACCCAACCCCACAGCACGCTCACAGAGAGTGACAAGCTCCAGAAGACAAATCAAAAGCCATCAGCTCTTTGCTCAGCACAGACGTCTGTTGGGCATCAGAAGCGTAGCTCTGCTCAAAGTATTTCCTGAGCTAGTATCTCAGTTAGAGCCTAAAATAACCCTTGCTTTCAGACTAAGGAAAACATTACATCTTGCTTGTATGATCCCATCAGACACTGGCCCTGGTTTCCATACCGATTAAAGAATACCACTGACCTCAGCAGCAAGCATCTGTTTTTTTCAGAGCTTCAGACATGCTACCTTAAGCTCCCTCTGCTTTTATACAACTCTCTGAACAGGCAGCAAGTTTCTTTCAAGTCTGTTTTACATGGAAGTCATGTTTGTGTATGATTTTGTCTCTCTGGGGCCAACAGTGGTGATGTTTTTGATGCAGCTGAAGGAGATGCTGTCACTCAAGGAAAGATAAAATTACCACCTTTCACGATACATCTACAGGTTGAACCAGCCCACTCCTTAACAGCCGAAAACAGCATCTTGGCAGAGGGAAAAAGCAGAGTGTAGACAAGAAGATAAAAAGCACTTCAAGCCTACAATTAATCACTGGAGGAATGGAAAGAGCGAATCACTTGTTGCTGAGATAGCCAGCGGCACTCCTTCTTTCCCATGCAATGCAGTGGGGAGGCATCCCATCACCCCAGGGCTTACCCAGGCGGCTCCAGGAGACGATGGGCCGGGGGTTGCCTGTTGCGATGCATTCCAGCACTGCAGTCTGATGCACCGTCAGTGTGAGGTTCTCCGGTCCAACGAGAATCATGGGGTCCTTGTAAACGGTGGAGTGGGAACCTGCAAGGACAGAAGCATCATTAGAAGGCATCCGCGTGGCCTTGCAGCATCTGATTCTCTCTTGTTTGATGGAAACACAGAGGGCTCTCTTAATCCTCTACAAATGACACGGCTGGTGCCACCCTCAATGTATTTGGGAAATACATGAAACAAAAGGACTGCAATACCTGTGAGGCAGCTGCACTGTGAGGCAGCTGCATTGTCTGAATGGGTTTTAAGAGGGCACTGATATTTCTGGGGAAAAGTCAGCCATCTGACCCAGCCACAAGCAGCCCTGTTGATCCTTGCGTATGTATGGTAGAGAGTAGGGAACTGCTTTGCTAACTGCAGACCGTAGGGCAGCCATTCCTTGCCTTTTGCAGCACGCCAGTGCTGGTTCAGTTTGGTGTAGCAGGGTGCAGGATGGGCTGCATCACATTGCCCTGAGACAGTCGTGGTACAATCATTGCTCACGGTGCGATCACAAATACCCTGTTGCAAGACAGCAGCACCAATGGGCAGCAGCCCAGGACAAAACCCATCACCCAAGAAGATCAGAGATTCATAGAAACTCCTGTCACAGAAGAGTCCCCATAAAGACCAATGAGTCCATCTCCTGAATCTATATTAAAAGCTGTGGTGCAAGGACCAGCAGCAGCAAAGTGACAAAAATCACACTTCACCAGGCAGGTGAGGAGGCTGGGGACAAAACCATCACCCTGTGTCACAGCTGAACCTCCTGTGAACCCCAGAAAGTGCCTTATTCCTAGGCCGAAGCTCCCATCAACCTTCAGTCCCATTTCATTGGAAGGAAGCAAGAGAGGAATTAAAGGAGGTAACTCTCAGTTCTCCATCAGCAAACAAGAACACTGACAGCCTCCTCATTAGTCTTCATGCTCCCCATTTCCAACCAAAGCTGGGTTGCACTCCAGAAATGCTGAGGTCAAGCGATGCTTGAGGAATTTAAACAATCTGACAGCTGCTGCTGGCAAAAACGCTCCATGAAAAACACCTGCAGAGAAGAATACATGGGCTGACCAACCCCAAGCAGGACAGGGCACTGGGAAGCGGGAGCAGAGGTCTGCCATGGGCAGGGATGCAGTGCAGGGACTGTCCCCCACCATAGAGAAAGCCCATCTGCAAGAGTTTGCCTCTGAGATTTCCTTTCTTCCTGCATTTTGTAGGGTTACCCTGTCAGGGCAGGGGCATTTCACAGCGGTCCAAAGGGCCAGCGTGGATCAGAGCGGCTCGTGTGTTCATCTTCCCTGCAGGAAAAAAGCTCCGAGCTTGTGTCTAAATGGGCAAAATGCAAGAAAAATCACCGTGTCGGTGTGACTTAAGAGCTGACTCTCTCATTGAATGCATTTCACTGCAAGCCATAAAATGTAGATTTTTTTGATGAGAACCAGAATGCACAATAAATTCATATGACCGGTTGGCTAACCCCAAGAGATGTGAAAAACAATACCTTCCCCCTCAGTATCTCAGAGTGCCTTTAAAACCCATGTAAATTCATTGTTCTAAATCACAATAGTAAATGTTCACGCTTAGAATAATACGATATTATCATTGTATTATATACAGATTTCGCTATTTCAAAACACTGAAAAATGAAGCGAATTGTCCAAGGTCACCCGAGAATATCAGCAAATGGGAGCTGAGACTTATAAAATGCTCCATTTTGCCAACAACAACAAAGGAATCACACTCTTTGATTTATATCCCCAGTCCTACACACGCAGTCAGGCTTCAAGGCATGGGATCAGCTCCACAAGTTTGGTCAGACTATGACCATCTCCAGGATTGATGCTTCCACCACTGCCAGCTCCCATAGGTCCCCAGAGGGGAAAGTTGCCCAGCAGGGACACGGCCAAACCCTGGCCATCAGGGAGGAGGCCTCCTCCTCCAACCAAGATGCAGTGTTGAGGTGAAAGGAGTGACACAACGAATGATTCTCATCCTCCATGTTCCATGCTATGTGAGGGGGGTTTCTTCTGGAAGGGAAAAAGCCTCCGCTGATGCTCACGGTGTGCAGGGACTCCGCCAGCAGCAATTGCAGAGGATGGGGAGGTCCCCAGCTCTGTTGGAGTGACAGGCACTTCAGCAGTGATGGCACAGGGCCCTTAGATCTCTATCAAAAGGACGGCAGCAGAGAGAGATGCAGCTCATGCTGAAAAGGTGTCAGCGCCAAGAGGCAGGCAGCCCCCGGGGAGCAGCGCCGCTAAGCAGGCACTTGAAAATAATCAATCAGCAGGGCTGCAAGGCAGGGCTACCGGCAAGAGGAAGGGATGAGCTGTGAGCAGGCTGCTTTCTCCCCTGCAGCAGCCATCCTCCTCTTTGCAAACACCCAGTGCACAAACCTGTTTCACTGAGATTTAACCCACTGCAGTGCGTTTTCAGCAGGCTCAGAGCATGTAAAGGTGCAATTACTGCTGTGCTGCTCACGTGTAGGAACTGAAGCACAGCCCAGGCCCTTCAGCAGACATTTAAATGCTGAGCCTGTATTCATCATCTGAGTGCTTGAAGGAAGAGAAAAACCACAAACATCGCATAGGCAGGAAACCTGGAAAACATCCATTTGCAATGAGGGATGGTAAGATGACAACAGCTAACACTTTCTGTCCTATGAGAAACAATAACTCAGACCAGAAAATTGACACAAAGAACTTCAATGCGCTGCTAATTTACTGTACTTCTCCCTCTCCGTGCAGCCACCATTCACATAGATCAAGAGAACAGGTAGGTAACAGGCATCAAAAGCTCCCGGGTCTTTCAGAACCAGTTAACCTGCTTTCTTTCCCCACCAGAGCTGACAAACACAGCATCACTCACTCCTCAGCTTCTCCCCATTCTGCATGCGCTGCTTTTTTACAGACTGCAGGGGCTCATCTGACACTCGGTGCAGGTATAAGCCTCCTGATGCAGGACCAGCGACCAGGCAGCTGGCTGGGAGGGTGAAGGCAGGCTGTTTGACTTCTAAGATGAGAGACAATAGTGTCATTCACCACTGAGGCTGGGCTGCATAATTTGACTTCATACTTTCCACTTCCTCATGCCACTGAAACATCAACAGAGACTTCTGAATCTAAAAGTGTTTCGAATTAGGACTGACCAGCAACGAAATTCCTTTAGCAGAAGGAGGCAATCTAAAAATCAAGTCTAGAAATTGCTCCACAGGGCTCTAAGAGGTCAGCTTGAGTCCCACATGGATGGCTAATGGAAGACGGGCAATTGGCAGGGCAGTGGAGCGTGACACAGCTATGGAAACACGGTAGCGTATTTGCAACCTCCTCCTTCCTGAACTGCACTCAAGCTCATCACTTCCAGGGGACAGTTTGCATAGTCTCATAAACAGACTGGACTTCTGCACATGCAAAGTGTCAGCAGCACACAGAAGAGCAGCCAGTACATGACTCGGGTCCCTTCCCTGTAGAGGGACCATAAGGCACTGTCAGTTCTTCAGCTTTCAGAGGTGAAAAACCAGTTTTCTGCCAATTGCTTCAGATCTGGATGGAGAACTAAGCCAAAACTCAGACTGAGGTGCTCAGGGTTTTTCCTTTTCATCTTCCAAATGAAAGGTTAGCTCACTCTGGTTGCAGTGTGTAACACTAACAGCCTACAGAACATAATTCCCCTATTAGATAAATAATTGATCACCGTGTGTGCTGCAATTACTTCCAGGGTGGGCATGTCTCATAAGGAAATGATGAGTCTTCCACATTTCCAAAAGCATGTATTTAATGTAAAGCCGCTGTAACTCTTGTTCGCACTGTCCTCCCCCTCTCCAGAAACTGGCACTAATTTGAAGGCTAGGAGACAGATTTACCTGCTAACAAGTGGACTAATCCAGAACAAGGACTTTTGCCTGACAGAGGAACGTTTCTGAGTGCTGTCAGCCTGATGCTCCCTTAAACGGTCCCAGTCTAGATCAGCAACAGGCAGAAAAAGAAGGAAAGGCAGCCAGGATAGCGTGTGCTGGTACTGACCTGACACAGTGAGCCTGGCCTCCCGGCTGAACTTCACATTAGCAATATTGGTGGCAACGCAGTGAAAAATCCCACTGTCTTCTGCTCTCAGTCCCGTAATCTGCAGGACCCCCTTGGGAAGCAGCGTGTATCTGCAGCAGGAGGAAAAGCAGGATCAGAACCTTGCAAGGCAGGACACGACATGAAAGCAGGACATCACATCACGCAGGGAAGGAAGGTTGGATCCCTTCTTTCATCTTCTGATGCATCCTTGGGAAAGGATGGCGTCTGATGGACGGCTACAAAGTAGGTGGTTCCTACTTACCCCATGGAAAGCTTTGGAAGTGTGTTCCTATGTGAACACAGCTGCTGTGTGTTACCTCCCATCAGCTGAGCACAGCAACTGAGAGCAAGCAGAAGTGTGTGTTCCACACTCCAAATGCAACCTTAAAACCTCAAAAACATTAGCTGCGTCTTTAAAATAGATACCATGTGGGCACAGATATAACTGTAAATGTTTCGTATATAGAAAACAGGTTCATTTAGAGCATGCATGCATATACACACACATACGTGTACATACATCATAGGTTGCTTGGCAACTGTGTGTTTAAATTGGCTGTAGTATGTCATTACACCATGATGAGTTAATAATCCATTTCCGCCTGGAAGATGAAGAATATCTTCTTCTCCAGCAGCATATGGTTAAGTGCCTATAACCTGCTCCCTGTGCCACCTTCCACATGCGTGGCTCGGTGTCAGTGGCAGCGTGACAGCAATCAGTGCTACACGTCCCAAAGTTGATTGCAGTCTCTCTGGGACTTTAAAATGCCCATTGTTTTGGATGAATTATACCACAAGAAACCTTCATTTTTGTTAACAATCTGCCCACAGCATTAGAAGATTCAATTCCAAAGCTATTATTCTGCCTTCAAAGCCTCCAAGTGCAAGACTCAGCATACAAATTTATGTACGCTTTATACGCAGAAGTGCGCCAAGCGTGATTAATGCAGAAATCCAATTCAGTTAGTGAGACAACCCTCATCACCCACGACCGTTGGTGTCACAGATTAATCTACTGAGCTAACAATCAAAATCTTCCCTATAACTGTACTCCTATTAAAAGCCTGTTCAAAATCAGGACACCAAACATGAAACCTGCACCTAGGCCACGTCCTGGGTAAGCTCCCTGCCCCACAGGAGAAGCAGTGGGATAAATGCAGTTTGTGATGGTCTGCCTCTTCCTCCCCAGATTTGGGAGTCTCTGTCACACCTGGATCGTGCCACAAGTCTGGCTGTTCTCACACCAGTGACCTGAGGGGCAATGAGGGACATCACCTATCCTGCAACATCTCATCAGGGTGTACATGAGGTGTCAGGCCCAATTCTTCACCCTTCACTCCTGCTGATGCTGCCTCGGACCAGACGCTCTACTCTGCCACATCGTTAGTTCAGCACTTGTATGAGTGAGGAGCCTTCGGAGGAGATTAAATTTAACAAACCAACCATGTACCGGGCTAAAAAAAGCTCAGATGAAAAACGCCAAGAAAAACACAACCTGACAGTTGCAGTTTTCCACTGCAGGGTTGGGCCTCTTGGGTCCTTCTACTATAAGTTCACCGTACCACTGAAAAGGTCAGGTATTGTTCCACTCCTCATGTTTTCTCCTGCCTCCAAAGAACCCAACCACGCGCTGCAGCAGGACTGACATTTCAAGAATAGAGGCTTTCAGGAAAAATATTTACAGCTTCCTGGTTTCTCCTATTCCCAACGCACGGCCATCGGCTGGCCATGGAGGTGTGCTGTGACCCATTGTCTCCCACCGCCAGCCGTGCAGATCCCAAGCTGCAGCTGGGAACGTTGATGTGGAGCACGCGCTTCCTGCCACCTGTTGGGATTAGGGATGTTTCTGACACGAAGGGAGAAGCCTGGCAAACACAGGAAGGGAGGACGTGCCGTCCCCAGGTCTAGCATGGGGGAAGGGGAGAGGTTGGGGTTTCTCTGTAGGAAGATTGCAGGGGAAACAGCAGCACCGTGGGATGCTCTGGTGGCTGTGGTGTAACTCAGTGCTTGCAGAGGTTCAGGAGACACTTGTAAGACCAGAAATCATGACTCTAGCCTGGAAAGAGTTGCACAAAATGGGGCTGCGGAATGATGAGGGATGCCAGAGTTCCCATGAGCTCTGCCAGGACTGCTGGTGGGCTCACCATGCTGGAATGTCAGTCTGGAGAAGGGCTGCCTTCACTCAGGAGATTGCAATGTAAGACTGTGACATGGAAACATCAGCTAAAAGAGCTTAACTACTTCTCCTGTAACACAGGATCACAGAATCATTTGAGATGGAAGGGGCCTTTAAAGGTCCTCTAGCCCAACTCCCCTGCAACGAACTTGGACACCTGCAGCATGCACTATTTCTGGACAGTCTTTAGCCAGAAGGTGCCCAGATAATTCAAAGTATCAACTGAAAGAGCCTTCCCTGGCAGAAAAGGTAGATAAGAGTCTCAGCCCACATCAGTCATGCTGTAGTACAACTTTGTCACCTGTTTCCACCTGTGGACAGAACAGCCTTATGTGGCTCAGACATGCCCTACCTTTCATTGTCCGTGTTGACCGGCATGCGGTTCTTCTGCCAGAGGATGACGGGCTCAGGGAGACCATGGATCTGGCACTGGAACCTTGCAACACCCCCTTCCTCCACCACTGCGTTCTGAGGGTGGATGTGGAAGTCAGACATGGCTGGAAGACACAAAGAGAGACAAAAATCAGAGAAACGTGGAATGATTTGGGTTAGAATGGACCTTAAAGATCATCTAGTTCCAATCCCTGGGGACTGGTTCCCCACACCAGACCAGGCTGCCCAATGGCCCATCCAACCTGATCTTGTGCATCTCTAGGGATGTTGTACCCACAGCTTCAATGGGCAGCAGTGCCAGGGCCTCAAAAACGTTCACGCGTGAAAAGAGATCCATGACCAACTGCTGCACATGACCCTCAAATGCCTCAATTTCCTATAGCTGGCAAACAGCATCATCCTGCATCCACCATGGCAGAAGAGCAGGCTGTTTGAAGCCTATTCTCCTGCCTTGTGGCCAGCGCTTGCTGTACACCTGCACACCGAGCCAACTGACTCATTGTACCTTCTACCTTCCAGCATTCCCTGGCTGCGGAGCAACAGGTTTCAGGCAGCAGAGAGCAGGCTGCCAGGAGCTCAGTAGCTCCGCTCCCCAGTGTTGCTATTGCCAGACCACCCCACAATGAATGACAGACCTCAGTGTGCCCACACAGGCTGCATGCAGACCTACCCACTGCAGCACAGCCACAGCTGTAACCATTGTGCAGAAAGACGCTGGCATGCTGTTAGAGCTACATCAATAATACAGTAATTATTACTATTAATTAATTGGAAGGTGCTGCCTGTTGACTCCGCAATAAACATATTCGAGGCTAATAAACATCCCAGTGGTTATTTAGACTGTGATTCATTGATAGTGCTGCATCTGCAGGAAGATTGCTCACATTATCATATAAAATAAACTCAGAGAGAGTCCCTGCTCCACCACACCAGCCAGAAAGCCCCATCCCCATTACATGTGCTGGGTGTAATGAATGTACCTCTGCTAAGGAACAAGCTGCCCATGTGTCAGGGCAGCTTAATCATTCATCTGCAAACTCCAGTTGGGCTCGGGCAGATGGGAGGTGGCCATTAGCAATCATACATTAAATATGTGTTGCATTAACCCGCCCTGCTCCCCGACCCACGGCTCGCAGCAGATTTGTTAAGAGGACTGCAATGATGCACAGCAAAACCTCGACCTGGTTGTGGGGTTGAGAGGGGTTTTCAGCTACACAGGGGTGGGTTGAGGCCCCCAGCCCCACGTCAGGCTCCACACATTAGCACAAGGCAAAAGATCAGGCACTGATTATTTCCCTTCCCCAAGATGAAAGCTAATGTAAATAGCCCCTCTGGTACGGGGCAGAGCCCAATGCTCCAATGGTAATTTACTCAGTTCCTACAGGTTCAGCCTGGAAATGAGGCTGTTCACATCCCAGAGCACCCAGCCATGTGGGAAGGAGTCCGAAGGCAGCTGGGGTGTCTTGCACAGCAACCCCCAACCCAGGCAACCCCTTTCCAAAGTGGTAAATGGGGGTACTCAAAGCAGGAGGAGCTCAGGCTGGGGCAAGCATCTCGCAATTGAATCCAATGAACCCTTCACTGAGAAATGAACCAAGAATTAAAGAGAATGACACAAGGCTTGTCAATAATGAAAAAAAAAGCAGGGATTCAGATGCCTGCCAGAAAATTGCTTACAAATGTACAGATGCTCAGCACTGAGGTTTTTCAATGGCTGACAGGGTTGATAAGAAGAAGGAAGTGTGAATGAGAACAGTCCCAATGCAGACATTGCTCTGCTGGCTGTAGAATTCACTGCCGTTCCTTTATTTCAATAATATCACCTCTTCCAGGTAAAACTGCAGCAATAACCTCCGCTCTTAAAGACACTAGTATTAATATTTATCATGAATAAAACATGGCAAGCGATAAATAATTCAGTTATGAGGATGTTAAGTAAAATATTACTTTTCAACGACCCTATAATGTGGCTTTGAAGCACGGTTTTATGTTAAATGCCTAGGAAACACTGTGACCCTTGCCAAGACCAGCTGGTTTGCAGAAGATGCATTAAAAATTCATTCACTGAGCTGCAAAATGCTATTTTTAACACAGGTTTACGAGTTTATTTACAGTTGAAGAGACAAAGGCTTTTGTAGCATCTCCTGTGAAACAGCAACCAAACTTCAATGTGAGTGGTTGCCTGGATGCTGCTTTCAGCCAGAAATAAATCTCAGGGTGTGTGGAGAGGAGCAGAACGGGAGCACGGCTGCTTTGCTGGGCATTGCTCACAGGGCCTCCATCTCTGCTAAGCCACCAAGAGTTTTACATCCATCCCAGGTGACTGTAAACAAACCTCTGCAGCAAAGCACTTGCTCATGGTTGTCACCCGTCCTTCAGCAGACTCCTGCTACCAGCCAACACGGAGAGGAGCTGCATGGCAGCCCAGTGGGGCTGGCCAGCAGTCAGGGAGCTGCATCTCATTTCTATGCTAATGCCCATAATCATTGATAAAATAAATACACACGATCACAATACTCCCTCGCACCCGTGAGCTCCTAAGCAGGGAGATACCTGGAATCCAGCAGCCTGCATCACCCATCGCTCTGTCTCAGCCTCTGCCACCCATGTGCCAACAGAGGAAGTGGTGCTGCCCCAGGTCCCTCTGTAGTGTCATCAGGCATCCCATTCATCTGCCCTCTTCCACCTCCATGTGGAGCACGGTTCCATTCACAATGGTGAGCACGGGGTACTCAGAAAACCATAAAGCCGGACCCAAATCCCACAGACACCCCCTGCTCCACACTGATGCTGCAAGCCATGGTGCCTCAGTGCTTCTGCTTGCATCACTCTGGGACTTCAGTCATGGTACACAGAGACTGACACAAAGCAGAGGGATAAAAAACCAAAATGCCACAGAATAAAGCTTGCAGAAGATGGGGAAACATAAAACCATAGAATAGAATCATAGAACCACTAAGACCACAAAGACCACCAAACCACGTCCCTCAGTGCCAATGGTTTTAACAGCCCTTCCATGCCTCTCACATGGGTGCACTTTCCCACCTGGGATGGATACCAGCTGGAAAGTCTAGGACTTGAGGCAAAGGAATTACTCTTCCTCTCTTTTAATCTTGTAGGACCTCAGTTAAAATGGGGTTGGATCATGGGCAAGGCTCCTCCCTAAAGAGAAGCCCTCATCCCAATGCACATCCTGCAGACATGGCTCCAAAGCTGCAGCATCAGGCAGGTGAGCAGCAGCTCTCATCCTCATCCATATTCACAGGGGATTTGCTCTGGCAAACAAGCATGCTGGGGCTCCTCTAATCAAAGAGCAAACACTCTCCCAACCTATCAGCTCCTGTGGAAAGGCCAATGGAATAAAACTGAAAATAGGCATCAAATGAAATTTCCTTGACTCCATGAAAAACTAAATTGAAACCATTAGTGGCCAATCCTTTTTTGCTCGGCACAGCATTAGTGCTAAGCCAGAGATTGACCTAGATTTGATATAGAAAAAGAAAACATTAACTTGGTATGTCAAAGTAAATCCCAGGCTTGCTAGAATCATTAAAACGCAAACATTATTATCAGCTGCAGACACAAAGGTAGGAAGAAAACTTACAAGGTTCAGTGCTAAGCACAGAGTTAGGAGAATACTGGGAAGCCGACCTAGATGAACTGGTCTCAGATTGGGCTCACAGCTGCAGCAGAGCCAACCCTCAGTACCTCCTGAAGCTCATTAAATACCCATCCTGATTGGCACCACAACAAGGCACCTGCCTCAGATCACAGACTGGTTAAGACTGGAAAAGACCTCTCTCAGATCCCCAAGCCCAGCCCACCCCCCACCATGCCCACTGACCAACCACCACATCTTCATGGTTCTTGGACACCTCCCATTCAAATGTGAGCAGAGAGAGGAGCTTCTTCTGCTGTCTCCCAGCCTAAGTCACCTTACCACCACCACGCTGCTTCACCCAACCTTTAAGACAAGATGCTGCATCTTCTTTCCCTGTGCTTTTTTTTTTTGTAATAAAAAGATGCATTTATGTCCTAAAAAACCCAACTCCACCTCAGCCCGGTGGCTGCTCCAGCTGCAGAGCTGCCCTGCGTGTCTAATGATGCCATTGTGCGAGGCTGAAGCTGCCCAGTGCTGAGCGTGAGCCGCTTTGTGCAAAGCAGAGCGTGAATGGCAGCACCGCCCATTTGTCTGTTTAATTCTCCAGGAGGAGCAGCCGCCTTCCAGGCAAGAAAAATCGCCTTTCTCTCTGCTTTGGAAAGGGAAAGAAATCTTAAAGAGCAGCCGTGCTGCTCCCAGCACCAGGAAAATCCCCTCTGCCCCTCATCAGAGGGCTGAAATCCCCAATCTCTATTGTCCGTGCTGGGCCTCAGATCCCAAAAGAAAACAGGCTGCAAGGCTTGGGAGTCAAGGAAGACACTGTGGTGGAGTTTAGCTCATGGAAGAGAGCCCAGAATGCCTGGGGATAGGAAAGAAGGGGAAGCCCATTCCGCTCTCCGAGCCATGCAGATGGAAGGAGGGTCACACTGTTTGCTCACAGCCTCTGCACCAAACACTCCTCTCTGCTTGTTGCTGCCCTTTCCTCCCAGAGCTGGCCCAGGCCCTGCCTGCATTTTGTGTGCTTCTGCTTGCTGTTGTCACACACTGTCAGCCTCAAGCAGACCTGAGCACAGTAACTTAAACGAGGTTGTGTGGATGCTCCCATTGGTCACACTCCTCTGGCTGAGGGACAAAGTTCCCACCTGGCTTTTCTTCCCTGCCTTAAGCCCCTGGGATGGGGATGTAAGGGAGAACACTGAGTTAATGCCTAGCAGCAGCTGCCCACAGGAGGCAACATGCAACAGATATTTTGCAAGAGGGATAAAATCCTACCTGTCACTTTGCACAACTCCAGTCCACCAGGAGGCAAGTTGCTGTAGCTGCAACTCAATCCAGATGCATCTCAATTGCACTGAGATGGTAAATCTCTGATGAGCACTGAGTGCAGGAGTGAGGTTCTGCAAGCTCAGTGACACCCTTTGGATTGCACATGGAGCATCCTCGATGCCCAGTGCCCAGGGTGCCATTGCAAAGCTCTCTCTGAAGCCCAACAAGCAGCCAAGGCTCTGTGCATCCTCTAACCTCTCCTACAACCCACCTACCATGTTATTGAGGAGATGGGCACAAAGCGACACCCACAAACACAGCCCAAACCTGAGGTCCATCCCTATCATGAAGCAGCATTATAAATCACTCCAAAAGACACATCTGGGCAATCCGAGGGACTGAGTTCCTCCCTCCCTTCCCAGCAGTCCCACTGCATGCACCCCACCGTGGCCACGTGCCTTCCTGCACCCTGTCGTTGTGCAGGGGAATCAAGTAATAACCAGCGCCTTCAGCACTCTAAAATTGGTTTCAGGGAGAGGAGTTTCTGGAGGAGAGAGGGAGACTGGGAGAGACCTTTATCGTGCAGTGCTATTGCAGTAATTTTTCAAGACGAAATTGCTCTCTGGCTCGTGACAGCATTTAGTGTATCCTGAGGCGACCATTTGTGAAGCCAAACCTGTGGTCCCGCTGCCCTGCTGCTGGAGGGAGGGGAGAGTATTAAATGTCATAAACAACTCTTAATTTGCTCGGGCGCACTGCATATGGGGCCGGCGATTCTGCGGTTCAGGCGGAGGTTATCTGTCAGCATCACAGCATGCCGGCACCAAGGGTGGTGGCGGTGATGAACCACAAAGGGCTCCTGTGTTTCTATAAGGGGATTTCTCGAGTACAGCAAACCCCAGCACTGCACGAGGCTCCTGGACCCCAGGTAGATCCAGCATTGCAGGATGCCCCCTGTTGCACCCACAGCTCACCGTGCTCTGGGCTACTGCAACATCTCACCACCTCCAAGGCTTTCTCCAAAGCAGATGTTTGCTCTTTGCAAAATACCTATGTGTTATCCCACATAGCATATCCATACTGAAGAGATGGAGGGCACGCTGCCCCACAGCCTGCAGGAGGCTGCAGGAGGTATCATTGCCCAGCACTGCCAGCAGGCAGCAGCCCTGCCAGCTTCCATCGTGGTTTTCCCACTCTGACGCGGACAATTAAGGCGAATTACATGGTTACCATTGTGATTTGTTGCACAATCATGTTTTCCAGCCCACTTCCAAATGTTGATGGTACAAGAGGAAGCTCCCGCACAGCTGTTTTTGGCCGTGGAGCACTTTGTTTGCAGCCAAGCACTCCTGATAGCAAGCACAGACCAACACTCCCACTTGTAGCAGCCCACAGAGGCTGCAAGCCATCCCAGCCCCGCTCAGAAGAGCAGAGCAGTGCCAGGCACTCTCCTGCCCCATTGCAACACCTCTGTAGGAGCATCCCCACGTAGGCAGGTCCCCACTCAGAGCTCCTGGCTGGGCTGCACACACGGCACTGCAAACCCTACAGCCGTGCCCATCTTTTTGGGCGTGCAATGAGCGCACGCTTCATCTCAGCAGCTCAGAGGAGCTCTGCAGCAGCAGAGGATACGGTGGAATTCAGAAAGGTAAAGGACAGGAAGCCCCCCATGGCTGCTGCCCACGGAAATACCACTGGCCCCACTCACAGAATGGGAGCCGGCCTGATTTACAGGCTAATGAATTTGAAATGAGATGCATTTTTTAATGCTTTGCTGCCAGCCCCCATTTTTCTGCTAGCCATCGTTCCAAGAACAGCTTGAATTTTTCAGCATCTGTTTTTACCAGCTCTCCTGTAATTAGTTTACTAATGTATTTCAGCGCGCCTTTGTTATTTTCAGAGAATTGCCTCATTCCCAGTTATCAGAGATAGTGCACTTCAGTCTATAAGGAGTTTGGCCTTTGTTCCCTCCTGGTTATTCACAGGGGGGAAGATGGCTCGGTGAATGACGAGCCTTTCTATCACCGCACATTCTCCATTTAATGTCTTTATACCGGCTCATTAATTACCACAGAAAACTCCTTTCCGAGTGGAACCTGTGATTTATAGGAGACTTGGGCAAGGTGCCATTTTTATCAGGCCGACAGCAGCCAGCCCCGGCGCCGTTAATTCGCTCTGCATTTCCCTTCCTGCTGCAGGGTCGGAGGGACTTCTCCACAACATGGGCTGCTCTCGGCTGTGTTGGACCCCCCACACGTGCCAGGCTTGCAAACCTCAGGATCAGACCAAGGAGAAGAGCTGCACAAAGACATGGAGCAAAGCTTCTGCAGAGCTAACCCAGGTTGAGAGCAGATCCCTTCCTTCCAAAGGGAGCGACCTGAACAGCGGTCCCTCTGTCCATGAAAAATTAGTTGTAAATCCCTCCATACACTGCTTCTTTCACCACTCCCATGCGCTGTGTTGAGCAGAACAAACGTCCTCTTTTTTTTATTCCCCAATAAGTAATGAAGTGGAGGGAGGAACGGTGCACATGTTGACTAAAGAAGCGATTCAAGGTGGAAAATTAATCGCCTCGGTTGTATTTCCATGGCTGGATGTGGAGGAGCCACTTCACAGAACTGCATGGGAGTATTCAGCATCCTCTGTGCAGAGGAAGGACTGGGGGGGCTAAGGACCCCAAAAGGCACAGAGTTAGCATCACAAAGCTCTGCCCTAACACACCTTTTCCACTCATTTTAACACCCAATTTCTCTCAGGGTACAATTTTCCTAAGCGTTCTGCTCCCATCCCTGGTGGCAAGCAATGCAATTGTGTTACAGCACTACCTGATCCAGACCGAAGGTGATAACGATGAAGATTTAGGAAGGATTGAGCCGCTGTGATGTCGAGAAAAATACAACTTCCTCCAGGCTTTGCTTTCCCTCCGAGCAGCTTCGCCGTCAGCTGTCATCTCTTCCCTGTGGCTGCCTCACTTATATAAATTCCTGTTCGCTCCTCGGCAATAGCAACAGCTTCCCATTTTTCTGGCAGCCATCCAGGGGAAATTCAAGCTGAATTACGGCCATTCTTCAGAAAATAGGCCAAATCCACGAAAGCGGGACACATGACTGCGTGTGTAGAGCTTGTCCTTCTTTTTTTTCCCCCCCCCCTTCCTATTTATTCGCAGCGAGGAGCCCCGGCGGCTGAAAATAGCTTATCTCTGGAAGTTCCCTTTTCCGTTCGCGGCTGCCGCTCCTGGCTGCTAGCCAGACCATTACCACCTCAAAGAGAAAGTTCATAGCCGAGGCACGTTGGCCGCGCCGTGCGCTGGGTGTGTTTTGATGTTGGCCGTGATTTCTCTCGGTGAGATGGGGATTGTGTTTCTGCACAAGTGCCAATGCCTGTTAGCTCCTTTCTGCTCCTCTGCTGGGATGGCTGCGCTCCACGGGGCTGAACTCGTTGCAAAACAGGGCTTGTTGTACATATATGCGTGTGTGTGTCACAGCTCTGGTGACAACAGGGGCTGGGCTCTGAGACCGAGGTCCCTCCAGTGACAGTAACGGGATCCCTTCTGACACCCCAGGGTGTCTGAGAGCTGTGGCTTACCTGTGTGGGGTCCATAAGGAGCAACCGCTCCATCCCAAAGCAGTTCTGTGCCTACAATGAGTCCCTGTCTCCTCCACCTGCATCACACAAGGTCCTAAATATGGTTGGGAAATGTGTCCCTGTCTAGAAGCACAGAGAAATACAAGTGAGCAATGGGACAGTAATGCAGAGAACGAAACTGATGGCAGCTCTCAAGGAGGAGTCAGGACCTGCAGATCCCACCTTTGTCCTCCTTGCTATCATTGGACCATCACCATGGACACATTCCAGAAAACACAGTTCTCCAAGGACAGCTGGCACCTGGGTGGTAGGAAGCAGGGAGGCTTAGTTCCCAAACTCTTCACACAAGCTCTATTGACCAAATTAAACTCATCGGATGTATCAAATCAAACTTGTTACCTTTGAGGACACCCCAGAAAGAGATGGATCAAGGAGGCAGTGATCCCTCTGTTTTGTTGTGCTGCTCCTGGCTCTCATTGCCTCCAAAATCGTCACCAACATCACAACGTCCCAATATCACATCAAGGCAAGACCACGGCAAAGGTCAGAAATAGGGGATGCACAAATCCACTGTGAGTGCTGAGGTCTCCATAGACACTCACACCACAGAATGTTGTGTCCATCTCATAGCACAGAACTGCAGGAAGGGAGGGCCACAGCTGGCAGGGCTGCATGGAGGGGCTCTATCAATTTGCTGGGGGAGGAGAAAAGATGGGAAGAACATATGATAGTTCCTATTGTGGAACTTGCAAATATTTTACCCAAATCTGTTTGGGGAAGCAGAAACACATGAAGAAGCATGAGCATCCCTCCAGAAATAAACCACCACTTGCTAGCCTTGTGTCTCAACATCTCCTTGGCAGCAAAATTTAGTGTCATGAGCAACAGACAAGAGGAGATGCTCAGTGCTCAGCCCAGAGGAAGATTCAGTTCCTGCCAAAGGAAAGGCAGCAGGTACAGAGGAAAGGCTGGACATGATGATCTTAGTTGGATTGCATGATCCTAGCTGTCTTTTCCAACCTCAATTATTCTATGATGCTATGAAAGCAGCCAGGAGATCCCAGTCTGTATACCAAAGAAATGACATTCAAGCACCTAAGCTTCCTGTCCTCATGGGATTCCGTTTTAGTTAAGGTGTGTTCAAGGTTTGGGATGTGGATGTGGGATGCTAAATAACAACACTGACAAAGCAACGTGGGTTTTGGAGAGCAGGCAGAGGTCAAACGCTGCGCCTGGCCAGTGGGGCTGCAGTGGGGTTTATTACTGACTGTGAGCTCTGAGCTGAGCCTTAAGCTTTGGAGCACAGGGGGGAAATCAGAGCCAAAGCCCAATCAGTTCCCTCCTGTGGGAGCTGAGTGCTCCCCACGCCTGGCAATCAGTCTTGTCCCTCCTGAAATCTGCATCTTCGTTGGAAAAAATGCTCGCACCTCAACTTCTGCTGTTACCCAGAGAAGGAGAGTCAGTAACAGATGTGTGATTGTGGCACAGGCTGCCAGAGTGCTGAAAAACTGCTGGGACACCCAAAAGAAACAGGATGGTGATTAAGTGCATCTTAACAAAACCTCGTGGCACATAATGGCTCCCTGGGAGACTGATGGTGACATCCGAACAACTTGTTTATGTGACCAGATTGTCCAATAAGGGGTTTTGTGCATGCACAAGGCAGCACATCCCGCATGCACATTCAGGTGGGAAATAAAAGATGGGAAGCAGGAAAATCGGTAAGGTGCTGGCATGGGATGAAGCATGGGAATCTACATGGAAAATATCAGTAGCAACTTCACAGCCCTCCCAGACACGAAATGAAACAAATAAATAGAGAGCTCCAGCAACTAGCTGCGATGGTGACAGCGCTGAAAGAAAATGAAAGCAGAAGGGGGAAAAAATAAATAAATCCAGCCAGGCTGGCTTTTGTGTCACCGCACAATAGGGCACGTCAGCCCCAGAGCCTCCGCAAGCCATCACCCGCCATCTGGCACTGGGTTGGGCTGCTAATGGGGGGCCCCGGCCCCCAGCTGACTCACAGAGCCACGGGGGAAATCAAGCTGACGAGCTACCCGCATTAAGCCATCTAAATGAAGGCAGATGCGCGGCCGCTCGCGAGAAATTTGGCTGGTGAGCTGCTTGGATGGTGTGAGATCGCTGCAGCATGGCCTGGAGCATGCAAAGCACCGGGGCTGCAGCCGGGTCAGGGTGCGTGCAAGTCATCCCTGCCTGTTTGTAAGATGAGCTGTGTGCAAAGGGATCCCTTCTTACCGCTCCCAGCTTGGTGCAGAGATGCATGATGGTCTCCACGTGCAGATGTTGGGATGCAGCAGCCCAGCTGAGCACTGTCTGTTCGATGCACTGTTCTCAAAAGCAGCCTCCAACTGATGTTCTTTATTAGAGCAGATCTGCTAGGAGATTGCTGTGCAACGGATGCATGCAGAGAAGGGGATGAAGGTACTGATATCAGCACTCAGTGCCAGGCCAACCCACCGATTTTGGCAGAGTTATCACCACAGAGGAACACTCATCTCATTTCCCCAAGTGCTGTGGTACTGAATAAGGGTGCCAGAGCCTGGCACTGGATCACAAGAAGAAATTCAGCAAAGGGTTGAGGCAAAGGGTTGGCTGAATGCCTTGTGGTCCACACAAAGTCCGGCTCCAGTCCTCTCCCTGCCAGCTGCTGCACAAGATGAGAACAAGCCACTGGGGATTAAAGATGCACAGCACTTCCTACACAGGGAAATACAAACTGGAGAGCACATCTTCATCCCATGGAGCACGCACTGCTCCGAACACAGCTTAGAGGCCAGCATTTCAGCATTGCTATGTGCACCCAAGGAACTTCTCAAGGGGCAGCAGCACCTCACAACAAGCAGGTATCTGAGATCTATCACAGCTGCAGACAGCTGAGCTCCTGATTACAGCACCGAGGCTAAACCCAGAGCCTTTCTGATGACTTTGGGTTTTCCCATTCCCACAGATGGAAAATTTGATTCCCAAATGCACGTAGATCCACCAGGCAGCAGCACGAGTGATGACAGTCCTGCTCTGCAGAGCTGCTATCAATCGCAGGGAGGCAGGAACACCCATATTTTACCTAATGAGGAGGGGATAGCATATGGTAAGCGTGGGTTACACTTGGCCCCAGGAGCATTGCTGCAGCTCCTTCACAGCTCACACTATCCCCAAATCACATTCCAGGTCTGTAATGTTCCACCAGAAGAGAAGCACAGTTTTTGCTGGGGTGGGAGAATGGGAGAAAACCTCTCCATGCAATTAATTTGCCTCCAAATGGAAGGTCGTTGAAATAATCTGTTGGTAAACACAAAACACTGCTGGGATAACAGCTGAGCAGAGGCTCATATTAAACAAGCACCTCCAGATGAAAATATCGCTCATCTAAAAGGCATCACCATTCATTCATGCTCAATAAAACACAAAATGGTTACAGATAGAACTGATGGAAAATGAGAGCGAGAAATGGAAGTAAAGGTAAACCTGTCAGGCAGAAAACAGCGTAGGAAAGGAAAAGCAGAACTGTGAAGGGGCTGACTCAGCATCCTGCTTTAGGTGAATATTCAAAAGCAGCTTTTAGTACCTGACGCAACTTTCCTGCTGGCTGATGGAATCACAGGAAGGGACTAACAGCCCCAGCATACCCCACAAAAATACATTCTAAGCAGCCCTGCTGCTTTTAAGGACACCTACAATTCATGGCCATCCCTCGGTGCCTTGCACCTACCCCGAGCATCTCCTCTACCTGCCAGGCAGCGGCTTCATCCAGGGTTGAGATTCTCCAGCTCACATTGGCACAGCTGTGACCACCCTGCAAGGGGCCAAGCTTGAATGATGACAGGAGCCAGCAACGGACTGCCCAGGCCAGGACTGTCCCCCCTGAGCTTTTCCAGCCAGCACTGCTCCCTCTCAGCTGCTTGGCTCCCTTCTGTAGCTGATTTCCCCATCTAATAAAGAAGCAAACCATTATCTGCCATTTCTTCTCTTATTTCCCAAGGAACAATAAGGCTGAAAACATCTTTTTGTCTTGCTAATAAAACCTTTACAACCTTCCTCCCTGACAGCCCCTGAGCAACAGCACTTTCTTAGACAAGAAACATGGGATCAGTGGGGAAGGAAGAAGTGCACCTTGTGTTCAGGGACCAGCCCAGCTCGGGTGGTAGTGTGAAATGTCTCACCAGCATTGCAGAGAGCAAAGCTCTTCTCCCCACATCTCAGCATTTCCAGCATTGACAAGTTGGTGTAGGTATTAGAGCCAAAGCCATTCAAAACACACAGCAGGCTGTAGCTGTCCCGAGGTAGAAGATGATAGTAATTTCTCTAAAAAGCATGTGGTCATCAACAAATAAACCCAATGCGTATCAGTAATTCCCACTCTGTGTTTCCAGGAAGGAGACACAGAACATAAAGGGCTGTCAGAAGCTCTGGGTCGATGTCAACGGAGAAAGGAAGGGGTTGGCCATGGCAGATAATTACCGAGAAGCCCTAATTAGAAGGATGAATGGGCAACCAGGAGAAAAAAAAAAACACCCAAGGCAAGATGGCTTAATCACACAGGAGGAGCCCCAATTCCGGTCCGTCCACACATGGATGTCTTTGAAGGCATTTAAATCCAGGAAACTGCTCCTGGCCACAAGCACAGGTCAGAAACAACAGCAAATCCTCAAACCAGGGGGCAGAAAGCTGCAGAGGAGGAGGAGAGCAGGAAACTTTGTTTTTTGTAATCACACAAATCAAAGGAGAGAGAAGACTTCGTGCCACAGAAACCCCAAGCTGAGCTACTCAATCACAAAGCCCAGGAAGGAGAGAGCTTTCCTTCCTTTCCGACAAATGAGCTTTTTTTTGGCACAACTGGTTTCCATTAGCAGCCTGCCTCGCTGATGAAGCTGAGCATCCCAGCAGGACCCATCCCTGCTCCCAGTGGCAGCTCGTGCCCCTGGACCCAAACCTGAGAGCAGCAGGGAAGCAGAGCATGGGGTTGGTGTCAGGACAGTCAGGCTTCCAAGGGCTCTCCCCCCTTCTCAGCAGCCCTATGCTCCCCAGCAAGCTCCAGGTACAGCTCTGAGCTCCCTCTCCTCTTCACTTCTGACCAGCTTCCACAGATCAACAAGGATACAGCTAACAGACGTCATACCCAGCACTGCTCCTGCTTCAGCACTCCCTGGACATTGCCAAGAGCTTCACTATTAATGCCCTCCACCTGCCAAAATGTCCACACCATTTCCTTGGATGCTGCTCAGGTTTAGGGACATGGTTTAGTATGCAAGGTAGCGATGGGTCAGCAGCTGGATGAGATCACCTTAGTGATCTTTCCTGACCTTAATGACTCCACGATTCTATGGCTCTTGCTCTTGCCCTGGACCACAAATTGCTCAGATCCTAGCTTGGTATGCAGCAAACAGCCAGTAAAAAGCTCCTGTTGGAGATAACATTATCCTTTCCCTGCAGTCCTTCAGTCTACCTGATAATAAGAACTATTGGTTTCTTAAACCACAACCTTGTTTAGAAGAGCACACATCACTTCCCTCTACATTAAAATAGCAACCTGACCTCAATAAAGTATAGAACAATTAACTTACTAATTAGTCAACAAATAACTGTTTCACCCAAGTAGATACTAAGTTGTTAGGAAATCTATTAGCATTTCCACTGTAATTTCATGCTTTGCTGATGATGAATAAAACAAGGTTGAAAGGGACCTATTCACAACCTGAGCACAACGCCTGTTAGCTGTAAGGATCCTAGTGGGAAACTGCCTCCACAGCGCCACGTGGAGGGACCTGAACCCAACAGATGGCATCACCAACACCACAGCAGTCCCAAAAGCCAGTCAAAGGTGTGTGTAGCCAAAAGGAAGAGCAAGGGCTGTGAGGGAGCAAGCTCTCCCTGTGCTCCCCATGGAACGTGTAGGGCAAGGTCATGCACACAAGTGGATTGGGCCAACACGATCCTATTTAAATGAACTGTTTTCATTACCCCAGCCAGCCCCATCATAGGCACCAGAGATCTTACCAAAAGAAGTTGGCTTTTTGACCACCCTCCTCTTTGATAAGATCAGTGTTCCATTCACAAAGCACGGTGACTACTGCACTCACCTCAGGGTCACGATGCTGGGACCATATGCAGCTCTGCCATCCAATAGCCCACCCCGCTCAGCAACATACAACCCCAGAACACAGTCCCTGCTTTCCCTTTATCCCAATGTACGCCAGCACGGGAAGAATTTGCATGTTAGAACAATTAGATGTGAAACATTACATGCCTTATCTCAGTGATATTACATAATTGGATTTGCAGCGCATAGAGATAATGAGAGCCAGAGCTTCCAGCAGCCAAAAATATAAATCATACGCTGCATTTTCTGCAGCTCAAGTTTGGAATATTTAAAGAGGCCCCACCAAAGATACTGTTTACATTAAGAAATCGAATCATGTTATTAGGCCCTTCATTCATCCAGTAAAATCTTTAAAAAGCTCATAAACTCGTTACTTTATTAGTCCAGACTTATTATATGTATTTGAAGCGATACTCGGAGGTATTGTTAAGCTACTGCAGGCAAGGGTTATAGGTCTTATGAATTTTCCTTTTGGTAGGACCAGATGTGAAAGGGTCGGTTTGGAAGCTTTGCTCAGAGTAAACCCAAGCAATCCTCTGTGTGTTCCTGCTCAGTGGGGACCTCCAGCAAGCTCAGCTCAGGTTTTGGGATAACTGTTCCCCTGCCTGCCCTCCCCCAGAAGGAAAGCCCACCTGCCCATGCAAGCCCAGCTGCAAACCTGCTGCTGAGGTGCTGGTGCCTGGATTCTCTGTGTTAATTAACCCAAATGTATTCTTGCTCTGTGTCACCAGAGCACCCAGTGTGTGTAGGATCCCAGTGTGACAGAGAACCATTGACACAGCGATCCATCTCCATCACCCTCTTGGACGCAGAGGTCTTATGCAAACAGATTAGTGTGTTCATTTGCATGTTTGATGAATATGCATTGTCACGCCCATAGAAGTGACAGCAAACATCCTAATTACCAGCTCATGAAGCAGAGTGTTGCCAGGACTGTGTCAGTAACACCATCGCTGCTTGCAGCTCTGGTAGGGGCAGGGCAAAGAGCTCTGATCCTCCGGCCTCCTGCTACCTCCCAAACGTGTACTTTGATTTCCAGCACTGCATGGGATTCTCCTGGCTGCCTTCTCACAGAGATCTGCAGGAGGATGATGGCTGAGATGGGGGGAAATAAAACCCAACCTCGCCAGGGGAACCCAGAGCATCCTCAACACCCAGAGTGCAAAGCCACAGATCCCCGGAATGGGGGGGGTGTTTTCTGTTGGCAGTCTTGTTATTTTAACCAACTTCTCTGATTTTGGGGGCTTGGACCTGATTCAGAAGAATGGCTTAGAGCCATCCACAAGCAGGATACACGATCATAAGGGCAGTGAGCCCAGCCTCCAAAGGGAGAACCCCTGTGAGCCAAAACCATGCTCCCAAGTCTCCCAGACGTGCAGAACTGTGTTAAATTGCTTTGGGCAGCACTACTCTGATGGAGCTATGCTTTTTCTGCCCTACCTCTACGTCTGTGATACTGTGGTCTCAGCCCCGCCACCCCAAAGCTGGCCCCACAGTATCCCTCAGGCTCAGTCCCCCATCCCCCCAGGGTCCCCCCCATCCCACAGCAGCTGGGCACCAGGTGAGCAAGGAGCTGCTCAAGGGGCTCACGGTCCCCACGACCCCGCTGCTCCTCTCCCCCTTCCCCTCCACCCGCCTGCCTTTGAAGCTCGCCTAATGACAAAATGACATCCTGCCCCTTCCACCCCCCTGCCCAGCCATGGGGCCCCTCTCCTGACCTTAAGGTGTGACAGCTCATCAGGTTCAAAGCCCGGGGAGGATGCTCAGAGCCGTGGCCATTTTGCAGCCCCAGAGGCGACAGCGCTAATGGACGGAGCAAACCACCATGCTTTGCCTTTCCCCGCAGCCCCCAAGCACTCAGGAAAACAGTTTTCCCTTTCTTTTTGTTTTTTTCCCCTTGCCAGCTGAGATTCAAACACAACACTGGGAGTTTGTCCCTGGAAATCAAGTCTTTCCCACAGAGCTCCCCGCACCACCAGAGCCTCAATACTTTATAAGGTCTAATTATCGACTCACACCGACGGGGCACTGATCGCCGCTAAGAGAGGGATCGGATGAAAGCAGCTCTGTTTGATTTAATACGCCATTACATCAGGCTCCCCTTACCTGCTTCTCAGCTCTGACACTGGTGAGAAAAGCCAAGGCTTTATCTCTTCAAGCGTCTCCTATCTCCTCTTTAAAAAACAATAATTAAAACACTTGAACAAAGCCCTCCCAAGGTTGCTGAGCAGACAGGGAAAACACTTTTAATCTCCCTCTCTGCAGTTTAATATTGGCAATCAGTTATCGTGGGCTCAGATTTATTTAATGGGACATACAGCATGAACAAGCAACCGTCTCCTATTAGAAGCTGGGGATGCAAAACTCCATCACTGGCGGCTGCAAGCGTCATAAAGGCCATTAAGGGAGCCAGTCTGCCTAAACGCACATAATCAGCAAATTTATGGCCTGTTCCTTCTGTGCAGTGAGGAATTGGTGGAGGCGACAAAGCTGAGTGATGCTCAGGAACGTCGGCTCCCTGAAACCTGCAACAGTTTGGTGCAGGAACGCACCATGTGTGCACACCGAGCGGCCCGCGTTGATTTAATGGATTCCCCCAAGGGCTTTGGGATGGGTTTTATAGCGCATAACTAATACTGATAAGCAGGCGTGATAAGGTAGTGTTATTACCCAACTAATGGGTCACTTCATCCACAAATACTTTCTAATTTAATTGAAAACAGCAACGTGAGCTGCCAGCAGCCAAACCTCTGCTACCATCGGCACCAGCATTCCTGGCCATGTTCTGCTTTCCCCTTCCCACCTTCAGTAGCTCCTGAACCATGGCAGATGCCTCCAGAATATGTTTTGTGGCTACAGATCCACAGCTGAAGACCTCTGGATCCAATTCAGCCGTGGAGCGAGGAAGTGCAGCTCCCAGGGACTTCAAAGGGAACTGCATCCATCACTTTCAGTGGGGCTGAATTGCCCTTTGCTTGTACCTACCTCCTTAGGTCTGCCCTGAAAAGGAAATTCCTTGAATAACTTTCATGTGCTTAACCCCTCGGAAATGGTAGGCATTAATAAAGCCCCCCACCCCAGCATCCGCTCGCCCAACAGAGGTTGGAGGCCATCACAGCGGTGATGCTGGCTGGTCATTAGCAGAACAACACACCTCCGTGTTTCCATTCCGCTGGAGAGCAGCGTATTGCTCGCCTCTCCCGAGGACATTCCTGAAGAGCACAGCTCCCATTAAGCAGATTGCTCTAACGAGAGCCTGGCCTCCTTCAATAACAGCCACGAGAGCAGAAGGAGATATCAGATGAACTTCTCAGTTACCGGGTGCCTGGGGAAAACACCACAGCTTCTAATCCACAGAGAAGAAAACATTTTCTCCCTTTTCTCCCTTTCCAGTTGGCCCGGAGCTAACCCTGCTCCTCGGGGGTACTTCAGCCCTTTCTCACTGACCCTCTGCTTGGCTCCACGAGGTGCAGCACATGGCAGCGCTGTAGCTCGGCTCACACTCAGAAAGCAGACCAGTGTCTATTGCTGGGAATGAGAATGACTGAGGTATCACAAGTCACCTCTCCAATTTGTGCCTACAAACTTGAGGCGGTGAGTCCCCGTCCTGTTTAAAATCAGAAGTTTTCTTGAATTAAACAATGGGAAAGGCAGACCCAGGGCTTCACACCTCACCCACCAGAAAGCACTGAGGGTTACAAAGCAGCAGCATGTCTAAAGGAAAATAAAACGTTTCCCAGTTAGTCCGTGTGTGCATTTCCCTTCATTAGCACTAAGATCAACAATTTAACAGGAGGCAGCTAGGGGACAGCAAGACCAATCCAAACAGTTTTACTTAAATTCCAGCTAAATGAACCCAGTTTTCTGGGCTTTTAGCAACCGAGGGATAATGTATGGCTATTAAAGAGCATGTCAAAGCCCCAGTCACACAGTCTGGGCATTCAGTTAAAGCGAAGGTCACAGATCTGTGCCCTGGGGCCAGGAGAAAAGGGCTCAGAGGAAGAGGAGTGGCCATCTGGTCCCCCACTTATGCAGAGGTCACCGCTCTCTGTCACCCCCCCTCCCTGTGGCCTCTGACTTCCAGGACTCAAAGAGGAAAAAAAAAAAGCCAGGCATGATGAAAGCGGAGCCCTGATGTGCCGAGACAACTTGCTAAAAGAGCTCTAACTAAAACCAGCCCCATGCTCCGTGCGGATAAAGGGACAGCTCTTGCCTCTTACCCGCTGAGGCTTCTGCATGGAAAATGCCTGGCACAAAACCTGAAGCGTGGCAGAAACCTGCAGCCCTCCAACAGCTGCAATGGGGCAGCAAGGACCTGGTGAGATGCGCACCAATACAGCAGCAAGAGGTCAGGCTGGAAAGCAGGGGCAGGACAGAAGCAAAGCCTGTTTGCAAAGGTCTCTGAAGTGCCAGATCCTTGCACATGCCTGAGAGCAAGATTGATGTTATTCATGCCCAGCGTGCTCGCTTCCTGCTCAGCAATGGCATGTGCACTGAATCGAATCCACTAATTGTTCCGTCCGCAACGCCATTTGCAAACTGGATGGCTGAGGAGCCAAGAGAAAATAAATGAGGTGTTTATGAGGAGGAAGGCTGGTTTCATACCCTTTATAAAAGCTGAACAGCGCTGATTCTCTGTGCCCCAGCCCGGCCTTCTGGGTGAGATGTGACTTTGAGCTGCGAGGGGCTTTTATCCCTCCGGAGATACCCATTCAGCATTCAGAGCAGAAGGGCATTATAGCAACTCTGCCATTTATTTTCAGAGTAAACAGGTTTCTTGTTCATTAATTACATGGGTCTTCAGATAACACGCACCATTTCCCATTACCTGGGCTCCGTGCAGTTTGTTCCCTGCATGCCTGAACACTGCAGACATTTTATCAAGCAATCCCGCTTCATTTTAATCTGTGATTTATCTGAGGGCCCAGCATTGCTGCCTGAAGGGTATTGTTTAAGTAACAATACTGATGTACACATTCCCACATCAAATGTCAAGGGAGAAGAGGGCCGCTCCGAAGGATGCACGGACTCAAAGGAAATCATTAAAAGCCACTGGCCTGCGGAAACCAAATTGGATTCCAAAAGAAAAACTAACAGCAGGCAGGAAGCCGCTGGCAATCAGGCACAGCTTAGGGGGGAACAGCTCGCTTTCCCCTTACAAACTCTCATCACAGCGCAGGTTTAGTTTTTAGGCAGTGACAGTCCCATATTTCAATTCCTGGTTGTGTGTATCAGTATCATTTCGATTCTTATCTCTCAATGTAACAAAAAGTCTCTCCATGGGACTGGGATCCCTCATCTCCTCACACCCCAACAGCTTTGCAGCCACTGGAAATCAGCGCAGTCCCATCAGAGGCAACAACTCCAATTAAAAGCTCTTGAGAACCTTTCCCACTTTGCATCCCTAACGCACTCCTGTTACAGCACAGCCCAAAGAGAGCACAAATCAACCTCAGAGAACACGGTTCTGTGACAGTCAGAAAGGAGTCACCTCGTGTTTGCTGCCTTCTCCCCTGTTTGCTCAGGAGAAGCGCTCACTTCTAGGATGCTCCCTGCACTGCAGCTGACTTAGGAGCTACTTTTAAATGAAGGAGCAGGCACAGAGCTATGCAAAAGCTTAATCAGTGCAGGTTGAACTGGAGCCTCTGAAGGGTAGCAGGGAGAAGAGCTGCTGGCTTTAGCTCTTAAGTAATTGTGTTATTCATGTATTGATACTGCGGAGGATTTGGGCCATGCTGTGAGCAGGGGTGTCATCAGCTCTTTCCCTCCCTGAAGGCCAGCAGTGGTGGTGGTCTGCAGGAGCACAGGGCACACAGCTACAGCCAAACTCTACAGCGGCTTCCAAGACAAAATGGCTACAAAAGTGCTCCTTCCTTTGGAAACCACTACAAAACAGAGGAAGAATGGGAGGATGCTCTAAGAATAGTGAAGCCTGCCAAGAACTGAGCTGGGCTGTGAGGTCCAAGGGATAAGCATTGCTTTCTGAGTACTGTGGGACGTGGTGATACCAGGTCCAAAAGCAACAGCATTGCCAGAAATGCCACTTACTGCTCAATAATCAATAGACATCGTTGTATGCAGCACGGTTGCACTCTGAATTCAAACAGCAGCTCCTAGATAAGCTGGAAATGTAATGGATCTCCTCTCAAAGCAGTACAAAATACCAGTGCCTTTAGGGAAAAAAGCATTTCCAATAGACTTCACAATAAGGAAGGGATAGAGGAATTAGATGCTAATTCATCTGCAAATATAATTAAAATCTGCAACACTAAGACTTTCATTCTTAATCTACTTGCATGTCCATGTCATATGTGCAACAAATCAGAAACAGGCCTATTAATTTACAACTTTACATATAATACATCCAGAACGGAGCATAAAATGGCAGGAATACAGGCAGTTCCATCTAAAACTCTGCAGTTGGTAAATTAAATCTATTTGCAGCAAAGTAAATTGAAATACATACTGAACTTATTACTGTGTCTAGTTTAATATCTACAAATGGGCTGGATTTCTCCAGGTGAATGTTAGCCATATGCAGTGGAAGAAATTTGGCTCTTTCCATCCCTGCTCATATTGCTCCCATCCTAGAGGTGCTCCCGAGCTCTGATGCTACTGGGGTTTTGGGGTGGGTGGTGGGGGGAGATGCCAGCATGCAGAATTGCCAACCTTTCACAGTCTTCCAAATGTTAATAGGAATACGTAACGCCTTTACAAAGCACGGGTGTGTTTTGTAGTGTCAGAGCGGAAAAATAGCCAAATCACAGAGTGGTTGGAGTTGGAAGGAGCCTTCGAGATCACCTGGTGCCAACCCCACACGATAGGCAGAGCAGGGCAATGGGAAAGAGCCTTCAGAGTGACAGAGAACAGCAACGCCAGAAAATAAAACGTATATTGCTGCGGTACTTAAGGGAATAAAAGACGACACAAGATGCAGCAGTGAGGAACAGAGCTGTTTTGGAACTCTCCCGTGGAAAACACAGTTTGGAAACTGCCCTGACAGAAAATGTCATGCTTTTAATTACGCAAACGAATCTAGATAGAGGCAACACTCATTAACAACCAACAGCCCCTTCTCTGGCCCTGCCTGGAATCACACCCTAATGCAAAGCTGTTGTTACTCTCAAAAAGGAGAAGAGTTTCACTGCTGCACCCACGAAGCTCAACTCCAGTTGAGCACCAATGCACAAAGCGCTCCTTCACCCGTCCTCCTCCAGCATAGAAAGTAATGGGGAAAAAAAGAAAATCACAGGCAGCTCCATGACGGATATAAAGGTGTTTTAGTCCTCCACAGAAATATTTAGATGCCTTCATACCCTGGTGACCGGACACTGAGCATCTGAGCAATGCAGCCAGCCGGAGCTGGGCTACGCTCTGCTAACTTCAAGCAAAGAAAATCAGGAGCAGCGGATGAGCCTACACTCAAATTTAATTTTCAGAAAAAAAACTGCCCTCGTTCCACCCCCACCAGCCCGCTCCTGCCTAATGGGCTTTATTTAAACACAGCACACAGCAGCCCTCCCCCCACCCCCCAAATACTTTCAATCCATAATGCCTGAAAGGCTCTTTTCCCTGGACCTTGCACGGTTTATAGGGTTAATTGAATGCACACTGATCTACTAAGTGTCCAGAAGAAGAAGAGCCATTCTTTAAGATGTCATTTGTCCCCCAGACCCCCTCCCTGGCCCCCCAGACAATGCTGTGGGGCTGTGCCTGGCCAGCCCTGGCCCCAGCGAGGTTATTGTTCCAGGGCTGGGGGGGCCCTTCGGAAACAAAGCAAAACAAAAGAATCCCTGACATGCCTAAAAAGGAGACTTCATGCCAGAGCTAACCTTTGAAGATTTATTCCCCGCTGCCCTTGTGACCCAATTCAACCTCCATTACTCAGGAATTCCCCAGACAAGCCCCAAAAGGCAGGGATGGAATTTCGGACTTTCTAACTCATTTGTTTGTGCAGGACAGGGTGGTCTGGCAACCCTGACCAGAAAGGGAACTTGTGTGCAGGAGAGGGGTGAGGTTTGCATAGATGGACATCTGTATTTACAGGTAGTGTAGGTATTACATGTAATTATCGTGACGATTCCCTTGCCCTCTGTTTAAAATTGCAAATCCCCACCTTGCACAATGTGACACCATTGTAATGGGCTTTTGTGCTGTTGCTTCCCTCAAGCCTTAGAAGCTGCCCACTTTTAGGGCTGGAAACTGGACAAGGCAGGGGAGAGAAAGGCTCATCTACATTATAAAACTGAAGTGTGTTTCTCTTGAGAATATCTCTGGTGGGGTGAGAACTTGGGAAATGCTCATGTGAGTCATCTGCTGCGAAAAACACCTCTTGTAACAAAGGCTGGGGAGAGCTGCAGGCAGCACTTAGAGCAGGGTCACGGGAAATGCCTGGACAGATGTGTCTGTGCCTGGCAAAAAGTCAGACAAACCCTACAGGAGAGATGCGAGAGCCATGAAGTCAGACAGACCCACCCTGCTCGTGTTATCTCCGCATCGCTCTTCGTCTGCAGATGGCTCCAACAGCACCGCTGGGGGCAGTGGGAAGAATCCAATTTAAGCAATGAAAACTTGGAGGAAATAGCTTGGGAAGGAGTCATAAAAATGCCACACACTCCTGGTCTCATTAGTCCGACAATGGGACGTGTCCCATCCGCCATGCTGGATGCAAACTGAGCCAGAGCACGAGATCATCCTGGTAGGATGAATGGTGCAAGGTCCTTGCAGCCCCTGGGGTCTGGGTAGTGCTGTGTGAGGTCTGTGGCACAGCACAGCACCGCCTGCTAAACTGGGCTGGGAATAACAGGGAAGCTGTGCTTGCGCTCTGGCCGGACTAATGCTGCCAGCTGCCTGAGAAACGCTGCGCTCCCTTCAAACCATTGCTGTAAAGTAATGCAAGCAAGATTTTTAGCCAGTGTTTTGCTCTGGGCTTGCTAATCAGCCGTGGCCTCCCTCGGACCCTTGCTCCAGGATGGCAAGGGGGATTTTGCATGCCTCAGGTGCTGGGAACAATGAGGTCTCGCTCTCTGGAGGAAGGGGAGAATTCTGTCCCTGTAGGTTAGAAAAAAAGCCTGGATGGAAAATAACTGCTTGCATCCCCAGCTGCTCACTGGCCCTGTGCTGTGTTCATGGCTTGGGAAGAACTCAGGCCAAGGTGTACCTTTGTCCCAAGATACCATCCCCATACAGAGATCCACTCCAGGGAGCAGCCCTTATTCCAGCCCCACTACGCTGTGCTCAGTGGAGAAGAAGTGACATATTTGCTAAGAAATAACACTATACCAAGCACCAGTCAGCTCCTCAGTAGAGCTCTGGACTATCTCGGCACTTTCCTACCCCTCCTGCTCCTTCAAGTCCCCTCTGAAAAACGACAGCGATAGCATTCACCTGCTTTGCTGGCCCTGCAAGCATTCCCTCACTAATCTTGGCACCGTCCTTTGTAGTTGGAGAGCTGTTCTCAGCTTGAACTTTGCTGATACACACCAGCTGGAGATCTGTCCCATTAAAGAGTAGGTGTTACTCAAGTCTATGCTCAATACCTAGGAAACAGGCTCGGCAAATGAGGCTATGCACACAGCATGGTGCTGCACGTGAGCTAGTAAAAAGAGCTTTCCTTCTGCCTTGCTGACGCTGCCCTGAGTGACTGGCTGATTACTGCACCTATATACAGTAAGGTTACACTGTAAATATGTCAGCATGGTGTCAAACAAACCTCAGAAGTGGTAAGTACAAGGTGAGAGTCTGGAATGCAGAAACAATCCTACTTTTTTGCTGGTATTTGCAAAGTGCATTGGCTGAATGTCTGAGCTGCTGCAGGAAGGAGCTTCGAAGTCACTCAGCACAGCACGTACCACAGGGATGGACACAACACAGCCCGCCGTGCTCACAAAGCAGGGACAAGTCTCATGGGGTTATCTCAGCCATTCACAAAGTTACAGCAGACTTACTAAAAGTCTCCTGGGTTGCTTCTGAAACTTCCCTCCCTAAGGAAGTTCTTCGAGGACGTCAGCATTAAATCCCACGTAGCCACAAGCCCCCACCCAACTAAAAGCCCCACACCCAAAATGCAGATGTGTCCTCCAGCGCACACAGGGCAGGCTGCAACACCCTCACTAAGTAAAACTCAATTAATCTCCTGACCCTTCTCATTAAGATAAATGAGGTCTGACTGTCACTTTACCTTGCCACCCTTTCACTTAAAACTGAGAAGGAAGCAGATTCTTAATTAGCATCCATTACGGGTATTCACAGGTCTCAGTGTAAGGAGGAAGCAATCTGCTATGGCTTAGCAGCCCTGGGTGACATCCTCCATCCCCCGGGGGATGCCTGCCTTGTGCTGCAGGGGACAGAGCCCCAGCTGTGGCATCAGGGCAGTGCTACATCTCACCTCCAGCACACAAGGCAGCCAGGTGCCCACACCAAACACCTACAAGGTCAGTGTGATCTCTGCATCTCTTCACTGCGGTTTTCTAGCTCTTAGCCAAGATAACTCATCCACTTCAGTTAGAGCCAAACATCACATTCGCTGTCAGATGTGCACAAGCCCTCATTAGCAGTGGAGAGCTGGACGGTGAATGAGCAGCCCTGGCTGCCTAACAGAGAGCTTCTTTTGTTCATGCTGGAGACCTTCCTGCCACAGACTGCAAAGAGCACAGAACAGTTTCAGGACGGATTAAAGAAAGCAGGTGGAACAGATCCGGGCTTTCTACACAGCCAGGGTTTAAGAAACTCATTCAGGAGCTGCAGCTACGAGGCCACTCTGACACAAAGTGCAGGGCCCAAACAAGATCATGTGTACCCTCATATATCCCAGCTCTTTTCAGCACTGGCCGCCTCTGATCTGCTCATGATGCCTTCTCCTGAAGCACAGCTGTAACGATCCCAGGGCACAAATGCATCTCAGGGCTACAAGGAACATTAATGAGGAATAAGAAATCCCCGGGCTGCTGAGGTTGTCTCAATGCATCACGCAGCGAGGTGTGACCCAGGCACTCCTGTTCCACCTGATGGGACAATCAGCTCCTGGCTCCAATGAAAGCAGTGCAGTCTCTGAATGAAGAAGAGCAACAGATCTGATCCCATAGGAAGAAAGACAAAATGCCCTGCTGGCTGTTTTAAGAATTCCTGTCTGGAGGAGGATGGGGCTGCGGTTCAATTTTATCAGCTGCTCAATAGGTGCATTTAATGAACTTCATCGCTGCCCGGCTCTCAGCTCGGATGGGGATTAGCATTAAGCTGGGAGAAAACAATCAGTCTGATGGAAAAACACAACTGAGGGTGGGATCCACAATGCTACAGGGCCAAGCCCACAAAGAAAAAGCCCCAAATATCCCGACATTATAAAGAAAAATAATAAATCCCTCACAATTCACCTTTCAGCAATCCTCCATTTATTCCCCATTAAAATCTCCTGCTCGTGCAAATTGGATTCAAATGAACGTATTTACATTTGCGGGAGGAACCCGACGTCAAGCTGTCAAAATGTCACCCTGTCACTCATGTTTTCATTGCTCCCTGTCACAACACCGAGACGTTCCCTTCCCCGACGGCCTCCTTGGACACAAGGGAATGAGTGGCAGGGGGGATGGCTGCTGGCGGGGTGTCTCGTGGGGATGCCATGGTGCACAAGTGTTGTTTGCCCGTGAATCCCGACCCACCGGGCCCTTATTGGCATTGGCCGTCAGCCAAGCGCCGCCGGCACACAAAAAGTCAATTTATGTGGGGATTCTCATTGACTGGCCGCCCCTTCGTTCTTCATGTTTTTAGGGCGACTTATTACTAGAGCTGGCAACAGCCATACGCGGAGCTCTCATGTAATGGTTTGACTCCGTTAGCAGCACCCAGGGTGGAGACAGAATTACAGCCGGGGTTGTGTTCGGTGTGGAAAATATGTGCTATTAATCTAGGATAATCTACTGTATGGCAGGGACTGTGCTGCTCCTCTTGCTTTCCTTAAAACCAAGCCCATGGGGAAAGTCTTTAGGGACAGATCAGACCCATAAAATTTCTCTGTTCTATGGGAAGCTTCTGAAAGCTGGAAAAATCTCCAGAACAGAAGTAAATCCCAAGTAGGGCCAAGATTTACCACTTGAGGCTACAAGGGGAATGGGAAGCAGCAGTAACATGGCACGTGGGGTGGTTACAGGGCACAGGAAATGACCAGGGACACAACCCCAAATCCAGGAAGCAATACAAAATAGGTAGAGATCTTTACGCTCAGATCCCAGCTTTTATACACAGTGCAGAGTTGGGAGGTTACCCATGTACAAGAACACCCCACATCTTATCCATCGTACTGACCGCACCAACCAGAGCCCCAAACAACCCCCTCAGCTCTGCTCTCTGAGACGCTGCCTTCAAGCTCATGACCCCAAGCCTACATGGCATTGACTTAAATGCCATCACTCTGCAAACCAGCAGGAAAAGGAAAAAACACAAAATGAGGTTCACAGTGCTCCAATGAGGTAAGAAACTTCCAGTCCTGAAGCAATTGTCAGTGCCTCATCCTGCTATGCTGCTCCCGTAACACACAGCAGCGATCAGCATTAGGCCTTCCTAATGTGTCTCTGAAACAATAGCAATTACAGAGTCGCCCATTCACATCTAAAGGCTTAGCAGACTACAACTTCCCTCAGGAGGCTAAAGACATTTCATCGAAGCAATTATATTTACGTTGCATTAAAGTACTTTCCTTAGAGCCCCACAGTCACCTATCTACATAAGAAGCAGAGCGGTAACAAGGGGCCCTCTCAACCCATCCAAACTGCCAAGCAGATATTTTAGCCTGTTTAAAGACTGCTAAAACACACACATGTCAGGGTTTCTTGCTGCCTTCTTTTTAATGTTATTGCACTCGCTCACCCTCGGGATGTGACATGCAGATTGGAGCCTATTTACATGACAAGGAGCCAAAATGGAAGACACTCATCAGTTGATTCTGCTCTCCCAGCTCTTGGAGTCTCATCAAGGAGCCTGTGATGTCAGGCAGTGTGGTGGGACCCCAGCTCGCAGTGTTCTGCACCCCCATCAACCTTAGCTCTCATCACAGTGAGATGCTTTCAAGCTTTTTTTCTCTCCACGAATCAGGTATGATAGAAACAGGACTTCAGTATAGGAGCACAGCTGTAGGTCAACAGATATGTGAACGGAACTTACAATCTGGTAGGTTTAAATACCAAGAATTCAGAACCAGTGTTGTTAATTTTGGGAGGGGAGAGATAGCCTGACTCAGAGCTTCTGAACACCACAAGCTGTCAATACTGCACCGTACTCCTGCAGGAAGCAAAGCAGCTCTCTAGACATACTCCTCCTATGTACTTCAGAGCATGCAGCCAACAGTCATGATGTCCCAAAGCCCTGCGATCCAGCAGCCAAAAACCTCTCCCCTCCTTCCCAGCACCCCTGGGGCTCCTGGTCCATGCCAGCAGCACACTGGGCAGCCAGCATCCTGAGCTGAAAAGGCATCTCTTGCAAAGCATACACTCTGGGGGAGATTTTAGTGCTACAGCTCAGGGCACAAAGGAAGGAACGGCTTCCTTGTGTTCAGACTCAAATCTGGGCTCCCCTCCCAAGCTCTCCGCATTGCAGGGCAAGAACAACCGCAGATCTGCACGCTGGTGCTGCCCAGCTCAGAGACCCAAAGGCATTTCCCAGAGGCTGGAAACCAGCAGCCTGACTTCTGCAGCTAGCAGAGCAGCTTGCAGGCGTGAAACTCATCCCTGCTGCCTTGCTGGACATTGTTGGGAATGCCATGGGCTGGGCTGGCCCCTGGTTGCATTGTCATGTCACATCCAAACTGTCCTGGCCTAGGGATGAACTTGTTGCCATGGCAGGAGTCAAGGCATGTGTCGCACTGCCGGCACAGCTTTTTGTTGCTTCGTTCCCATCCTCTTGCAGCGCTGGGGCAGCCTGGCAAAAGCCAGCTGAGCGGAAAGCCCGAGGGCTCAGCACTGCATTTCCCTGCTGCACACACTGCCTTTCCCCTGGGCTGCCTCCAGCTGGCAGGACACCACAACAGGGGATAGATGCCAAAGCTTTGAGGCAGGAGCTGTGAGCTCTGCAGAGGGCTTTAAGTGACAGGAGGAAGCTCGCTCAACAAGGAGGTTGTCTCCTGCAATCTCACCCTGGGCACAGCCGATGTGTTACCGCTGCGGGGATGTTTGTCACAGCTGCAGCATCTTTTAAAACTCCTCTCAGCTTTGATTAGCCTCGGTAAAACTAAGGGTCTCTCTCATTCATACATTAATGAGTAGCTGAGGCGGGTATCCCTCGTTGCTACAGGCTTTAACAAGGAGAAATGCAAAGGTGGACTTAAAATTGAAAGCACCGCTCCTTCCTGAGCAGCGGTTTCAGTGCCTCTGAGATTACAAGGCAGCGCTGCTCTGCGTGTCAGCAAGCCTTGCCAAAATAATGAGCTTGCTTCCGTCCCAAACAGCTCCTGTTGCACTGGAGAAATGAGCAGAAAGGTATTATGGGCTCACACTCACCAGATGGATGTCCTGCTTTGTTCTCCGCTTACAGAAAACCCCTACACATACAGTTTGGATTATCTTCATTGTAATTCTAATCACTGCCTCTCTGCAAGGGAGGGAGGGAAGGAGGGATCCTTGCCTCGGTCAGGAGAGCTAATTAAAAGTTGTGAGCCATCCAGGCTCCTTCGCACACTGGAAGCACTCTTTGGAAGAGCAGGTAATCTCTCATTCTTGGGGGAACCGAGTTAGTGGAAGAAAAATTAAGCAGGCTTCTTTTGGGCAGGGCGCTGTGCAAGAACAAACCCTGCTTCTCCTGCAGGAGAACCACAGAGGTGCTTCACAGGGATGCAGATGATACAGAAAGGTTTGTATGTGGTCCATGGAAACTTATCCCTGGGTACACATCTGAATGTGTATCTAATGCTACTTTTTCTAAGTAGCCTCCTAGGAGCTGTAGTGAGGTTGCACAGCTCCAAGCTGACACGGCCCCAGCCCAAACCCAACCAGCACATGGCTTTGGCCAAAGCAGTCATACCTGAATCCTTACAGCCAGCTCCCAGGAGCCGTGCTTAGGATGCAGACAAGTCCCTGTCACTTTGATAGGGGATGAGAACCCTGCAGCTCTGGGCTCCTGGGGCAAAGCCTACAGAACCCAAGGTGTGACCTGGAGCATCTCCTCCGCACCCCCAAATACACATTAACTCTCGCATTTTCTTTCACGTGAAGACTTCAGAGTGACCAAAGAAACACAAGAAAGATCTTTCTCCTGATGCTGGCCAAAACCATTTTGCTGTGATCCACAATGACTTGATGTGGCAGGATTGCTGCCCCTGCCCTTCCTGGGCACAGCAGGCAGGAAAACACTTGGTTTTCCCTCAATGAATAAGCACAGAAGTATTGATCAAATGCAGCAGAGCGCAGTGCTGCAGCTGAAGTATGCACACACAGTCTTTTCTGCTACGGCAACACTGCCGCTCATTTACAAACCAGCAGCCTAAAACTCTCTCTTTTGTACATCCAAATTGATCCTCACTCTTAATTAGCGCTCTCAGTTGCAGCTAAATTCCATTTGTTTCTTCCAAATGTGGCCTGATCCATTGTCCCTCTCCTGTGACCTGTGAAAATTAGTCACTGAGCTCAGTGACAGTGGTAAGTGCAAAACTCAGCATCAAAGGGACATAATGGGGGCCTCAGGACTGACAAAAAAACCATTAATCAAGGCATGCTCAAGAGGTGCCAACTTACAGAGGCGTGTGAGCGATGCTGGTCCCAGGGAGGAGGGACAGAAGAGGATTCTCCATGGCTGCCAGTATACAGGGAACATCTCTGCTCCCAAACATCCCAAGGGTTTGCCTGCCTGCTTTCTCAGGGATCTCCTTGGTGCAAGGAGTGGGGATGGAGCTTGTCTCATGGTATCACTGCTCTGCTCCAGATGCAACCTGACCCCTACTGCTGTCAGGAGTGATGTGCGGGACACCCCATGGGATCAGGAGGGGAATGTCAGCACTTCCTGCTGTGCTTCTAGAGCTGACAAAAGTGCCCGCAGGCTCCCAGAGCTGAACAGGGCATCATTCAGACAGCAGAGCCCAGCGCTGAGCCCTCGTGTCATCCCAGGGCTGAGCCAAGGGGACGGCACAGGCAGCACCTGAGAGGCAAAACATGGGATGCAGTCATCTCACGGAGCAGAGCCCTGCAATAGGACTGCAATTGAGAGGTAAAGGGTCCAACTTTAGCTGGTAGGGGGACAGAGAGACTTTCAATATCAGAAATCCAAAGCTAAGAGGAAAATCTCCGCAAAATTCCAACCTCCGTAGCCAAGTGGCGTGCTGAAACCCTTCCCTGCAAATCCACGTCATTAAACAGAATAACTTGGACTCGGCAAATCCAAATGACTCTCACTTTCAAGGTCCTGCATTCAGAAGCCCACAATGGAGAACAATGAGGTAGAGAAAAAAATGAGGATCTTGACGCGGTATTCAGAAGGCCATCTGGTCCAGCCGGCGCAGCCAGCGCTGGGAACGGGCAGCATCGTGTGTTGAGATTTAATCTGAGCCACTTATTGAGTGACCTCAGGCGAATCGTTTGACCTCCTTTTGCCTCAGTCAACCCAACTGTAAAATTGGGTTTAAAGCAAGAACCCCTCTGAAAACCATATGCTGTGCCAAGGAGGAGTGGGAGCAGATCCCCTTCCCAGCAACAGGGCTGTGATGGTAGGCGAAGCCAAAAGGGGAGCAGAAAAGACACAATCCAGCATCCCAACTACTGACCACTCACTGGGTTTGTCCCTCCCAGCTTCACACTGCGCTGGGGAACCACACAGCTCCCCATGCATGGACACGTGTGTGAGAGGGGTCAGGGGGGGACTGCCTCTGCCCATCTCACTTCTGCACCCCATGACCTCAAACATCCCAAATCAGAGTCCTCAAATCCCAATCTCACGGCAGGATCAGGGTGAACTATGCAGCCCCAAGATATCCTTATCTACAGCTTCCTACGTCTCTTTATTTGTTTATATTTCTGCCATTTTCAGTAACTGTGAGTCACAAGTATGACCAGAGCTTCAAGGCAAAAGCAGCAGCGCTTTCCTTTAACTTGCAGATACTCGCTGTTACCCACCAGATCAAGAGCATTGATTGCCATGGTCAAACACCCTGGAAAGTCGATTCCTTCTCACAGCCTTGCCAATGAAGGGCAGCAGGAACACAGCCCCCTTTCACCTGAGCACCAGCACTGCGTTGGCCTCTTGGCAGGCTTGCAGTGAAGCAAAGATGCAGATGAAACAAGTCCCTGGCTACCATGGGTCCCCAGCTTGTCCCCAGGATCTCACAGGGCTCTGCAATGGCACTGACAGGCACAGGGGTTTGCAAAGAGCAAATCAACCCATGTTCAGAGAAACCGAGGCAGAGCTGGTTGGGGGGTTCAGGCTTTGTAGGATATGAGAACGAAAGCCATACCTGTGGCACCATGCTAATATCCCAAGCAGAGCACTGGGCAGCATCCCCACACTGCAGAGATGGTAGAATTTCGTCTGCTGTGCTCCAAGAGTTAATTGAGACAAATAACTCAACTGTGCTACCATTAATGAAATTCTGCTGATATATTTCCCCTGAGCTTTCTATAAATGACTAAGTGACACTACTGCCTGCAGTGCAAACCCCCTATATGAGAGATAACATTGCCGGAGCGAAGGTTGGCGCATCCACGTTAGAAGCCTTGCGGAGAAGTGCGAGATGATATTTAAATAACTATCACACTGCTACGAAGTGAGCAGCTGAGAGAAATATGGCCTTATAATGTGCTCGAGTCTCAGGATGAATTCTGGCTCTTAGATGCAGGCATTGAAATGCGGCGGGTGGTTAAGTGACAAACTCTTTTAATCCCCCCAAATCGACGAGAATTGCCAGCCAAATCTCCCCGCTCCCCCCGGCGGCTCCTAAATCTGTATGTTTGCTTTGCAGCACATACATGGTGTAGATCTGAGAGGCAGCATCGTGTGAGCCAGCGTGCCCTGGAGAGAGCAGGAAGAGCTGATGGAGGGAAATAACCCACTCACCATCATCTCCCTCCCCTGGAAGCCCCTCAGGCTTTTTGCTTCACTCCATCTTATTTTTCCCTTTTCTTTTCCTGTAGTTTCTCTTGCTTATTTCCCCCTCTCCCTCCAACAACCACTGCTACACACCCAGAGTTTGTTCTGGGTTCACCAAGAGCTGTGAGCACGCAGGGCACAGACAGCAGGAGGATGGAGGAAGCTTTAAGAGGAAGTTTTTCACCCAGAGGGTGGTGACACACGGGAACAGGTTGCCCAAGGAGGCTGTGGATGCCCCATCCCTGCAGGCATTCAAGGCCAGGCTGGATGTGGCTCTGGGCAGCCTGGGCTGTTGGTCGGCAATCCTGCACATAGCAGGGGGTTGGAATGGGATGAGCACTGTGGGCCTTTTCAACCCAGGCCATTCTATGATTCTATGACCAGTCAGAGAAACACCACAGTTACCAACACGAAACCCTTCTGCTCAGACTCAATACTCAGCACCGGAGAAGAAAGAGCATTAATATCAAGTGGTCACAAACAACAACTGTGTTTGTGAGTACAGGAAACCAGGTATGCAGCACTGGGTGATAAACTCTGATAAACTGCAAGTGAACAGCAGCCAGAAGTTGCTGGGAGGAGCACAACCGTATCTGCAGAGCAGCAATGCAACACCAGGACACGTTCTTTCCCACCAGCATGTCTCACACCCCAAAACACACCACCACAAATGCATCCCATCCCAGCAGCAGGAACAGCCTCGCTCGGTGCAAGCACAAGTGACAGGCAGAGCTCTGCTCACACTGAAGGCACAGAAAATCCCATAGCAAACCCATGTGTCTCAGGTCTGACTTCTCAGACTCAGCCTGCATCCCAATAGCGGCACTGCCCAGGAAATACCTTGGTGACAAATTTGGTGCCACCTTATATAAACCTTAATTTAAAATGCTAACTTTATAATGAGTGGAACAAAACTGTGTAAAAACATTTCCCACTCTAAGCCTGGTTTGATCCCCCCAGTATGGCCTTCTTTTGTAATTACATCCCTTTGTGATCTCGCTCTAATGCCTTGTATTGTGACCCATAAAATAATCAGCCCCCTTTGTCTCTCCCTAATCCTTTTAGACTTCCTTCTTGTCTCTACACTCTTATAAATGCTGCCATTATTTGGGCTCAGCAGCTCTTCCCACCACCCCAGAGCCTGCAAAAGGGGCTGCAGGTTAAACCCTGAATGTATTCCGTGCAGATGAGCTGAACCGATGGGAAGATGTGGGCTGCTCAGAAAACCCCACAGCTCCCAACCTCCTCCCCTCAGCAGCAGCTTAGCAGGGAAAACAACTCGTGAACATGCATATTCAGCAGACCTCCCTCTTTATATTTTGTAAATGGCCTCCAGACCCTCAGCCTGAGGGTCTGTGGGGAAGGCAGACTGACCCCAAGCTGGGCTGAGGATGGCCAGTGGGATGGCAGAATGGGATTCAGAGCTAGATGAAGAAGGGAAGGAGTAAGGGAGCCCTCTGAGCATAGGGGATGCATGGTGCTAAGATGGGTGATGAGCGGTCCCCTATGGCAAGGCAAAGGAGGAGAGTGGCACTGCCAGCCCGGATCTGCCCTGAGCTGCTCTCACACCCAAGCACTGGGCAGGCCCGTTTCAAAGAGCTTCAAGAACTGTCTCTGGATCCAAGTTGCAGGACTGACTTACTTTCTCTTTTCTAATCTTTTTTTAATAGCACCGGATCAAACAGTGAAAATTGCTACTCTCAGGCTGGATGCGTGCAGAGCCTCAACCAATACCCAGTTAGATGGTGATTTCCAATTAGTGGTAACTGCTTGTTATTGAGTGATATAATCAATGGGTCTTACTCCACTGGCCGGGCTGTGATTTATGATGATGCAGAGCCAGCTCCATCAAATTACAACATTGGCAAAAGGGCTGGAAATGCCACGAGACAACACGAGGAAGGCTGAGCTGAGCAAAGGGAGGCACTGAAAAGTGGAATCAATACCCAGAGCTATGAGAGCCACAGGTAGCTGCAGGTCAGGGAGCTTCCAAAGGAGTGGGCTCCAGAGCTCAGGGGGCATCTTCACCCACAGACAGCAAAAGCAGTGAGTGCAGATGGGCTCTGCTTTGTGGGTCGGAGGCACAGCCACAGCCAGGCTCTCCTGGCCACCGCTGCCTCTGGAGAAAACCAAACTGATTTTAATTGAAACAGCACCGAGTCGTGTGAAATTATGAAGCTGTCATTAGGAAAACAAGATCTGTATTCAATAAACTGATCAGATCGTAAAAACGTGCTGCGTTCCACCTTTCCAACCTACACACCAGGCTCTGAGCAGGCGCAGAGACAGCCACCGAGACAGCAGCTCCAAGCAGCGTGCAAAGCAGAGGGTGGGAATGCCGAGGGCCCCTGCCTGGCTCAGCCATGCGTGCACTGCTTGCACACTTGTTCAAAAGGATGCCACAAGCTGCTGTTTCCCACTTCCACACACACCCATCACCGTGGCAGTTACAAACTGCAGCACCTTGGTGGTTCCCAGCCTATGCTAAAGCTGTGGCCTCTTTGCCAGGCGGGGATATCTGCCCTCCCAGTGCCAGAGCTGCACGCGCCGCGGCTGCGAGCCCCATACTCTTCCACTTAAACTTCACTTCATGCCAAGTGTCAGAGCACATTTGAAACATAAAAATATGATATCCAGCCCACATTTCCTGAATGCAAATATGTACATTCCTCCGAGCCAAGAAGATTATATTCCAAGCAATAATACAAAGCCGGGGCCTGTAATGGTGATATGAGACTAACAGCGTGCCTTTGAAGACAGCACAAAGTGCAGCAGAACTCTCGAGGGGCTCTGCTCCGTCAGATCCCTTTTATTCCTCAGTAGCGCGGCCTTGATCAACTTTCAAGATTTTTGTTTGCAAAAGGTTTCTGTTTCTCCTTTGCTTTTGTGCTCAGATGTCAGGCTCAGGGGGAAGAAGAGATGAGTGCTGGGTTGAGGTTTTACCCACCGGCAGTGTTTACTTTGCTCTGCACAGGTCTGCTCAGCACGTGGTGTTTTTTCTTCCAGGCAGCACCCATGGCTTCAATGCAGTGCTCCCCTAAGATGGGGCTGACAACCCTTTGATTTGATTATCTGGAGCATGGAAGATCTCTGTTACCTGCACGGAACCACCCTGATACAGAAGCTCAAGGGTGCAGCTGGGGGCTGTTCTCAGTAGGTAGAAGCCAGCCCTGTGCTCCCACCCATCGCGCTGGGTGCTGATTAGGACAGCAGGTTACACATGCCCAGTCTTCCCCAGTACACTCCAGTTATCAGCAGAAGCTGTGGCATCGAGGCCAGGTGCCCTACGCTCTGCAATGGCCTCACCCAGACATTTTCTCAGGGCCCGAAGCCAGAATGGATCTCCTGAGCATCTTCAGTGTGATCCCTTTTGTGTTTTGATTCGCACGTAGACGACTACAAAAGGAAATGCTATTCGGGGACACACGGCACATCACATACATATTGATGCCAGAGCCGAGATAGCAGTGTTTATTGACAACCTGCTATCCCAAAGGTAATTCCTCTGGCTCTCATGTCTCCTGTTTACAGGTCTGAGAAGTCTGACACCGTGCTTGCACGTCAGCCAGCTCCCAGCTCATAAATGCCAGAGCCATTCACAAAAGCGCTCCGAGGTTTAGCACCGCAAGACTGACAAGTTTGAGATCCAGCTGCTAATCTGGCATGGACCCAAAGCCCTTGGCTCCTGGACAATGTCATTTCTTACACTACTGAAAAGCTAGGTTTGCAGATGGCCACTTCATGCACTCGGGAATTGTTATACACAAGGGCTGAAGTGTTCCCTTGGTGGGCTGCCAGCGGACCCCAGCGCAGTGGGGAGTGGGACGCAGCACTTCAAAGGGCCCCCCAGGCTGGGAGCTGCCACCAGGGGATCCTGGGTCTGGCCCCATACTTTGCCATAGACGTTTCTGCTTTGCACCAGGATAGCATGGGATAACTTGCATATACAATGGAAGAGGTAATAAGGGGATTACATGCTAAGAATAGTGGCAGCCACCTTCCAAACAAGTTGGAAGACAATTCAATAAAACCAAATTTAACAAATCAGCATTTGACCAAATCTCAGGATCTTATCAGACACCCTTGTGCCCAGCTTTACAGAAATTACACTCAGCAGCAACTTCTCATTGCAAGCAAATGGACGAGCAGCATTCTGAGAGCAAAGCCAGCCATCCACACAAGGACAGAAGCCACAGTGAACAGTTCCTGAGCTCTGCTTTCACTCTCAGGACAAACCCACAACTAGAGCTGGTAAGGGGGAATCCACCAGCAGACACCCCAAGCGGACCACAGCCACCGCAGCATTTCCGGATGCAAGGGGCTGGATTTGCAGCCAGCCCTGTAACTCTTCCTCCCCCACCTTTAAATTTCATTCCCTTGCTGACATTTTCATCTCCCTCCTCCTCCAGGTTCACCCACCAGACTATCTGTCTGGTGTTGTTAGCCTTGCCCCCAAAGGCACTGCCACGCTTGGTAGTAAATAAGACCTCGCTGCCTCCACACTGCCTGTCTTAAATAACAAAATGAGAGAAACCATGACCTTCTGAAGGTCTTCGCCTCTGCTTTGGGAAGCACTGCCTGCCAAGCACAGCCCAACCACGCTGCAAAGCTGACCCTGGTTTCAAGCTCCCTGCTGTGGGCTGGCTGCCCCCCACCAGCTCAGGGCCCCATTCATCCCTGCCTTGAGCACCTGTAGTGATGGGGCACACACAGCTCTCAGGGCAGCAGTGCCAGGACCTCACCACCCTCTGAGTAAAGAACTTCCACCTGACATCTATCCTAAGTCTCCATTCTTTCAGTTTAAAACCATTCCTCCTTGTCCTATCACCATCAGACGACGCTTCCCAGCAAAGCCAGAGCCCACAACAGAACTACACCGCGAGGCATAGATAGGACAAAGCCCGCACTTACTTGCTGCCTGGATCTTCGCCTTCCGGCTCACCACCAGCCCATAATGGTTCTGTGCCATGCAGTCGTACTCGCCCTCATCCGAGGAGCCGTCCCCCCGGATCCTCTGGAAGCGGGAGACGTACAGTGAGCCGTTGGCCAACATGAAGGCGTTCTCGCTGTCCACGATCATGGCGCCGTTCTTTCTCCACGTGATGGTGATGGGCTGGATGCCTTCCACCTGGCAGTAGAGGATCAAGGGCTGCTCCTGCACCGCTATGTCATCGCTGGGCTCCACAACGAACGCCAGCTCAGAGGAGTGACCAAAATCTGAAAAGCAAGGAGAGAGAAGAGCGACGTGTCAGCAACGTGTCCACAACACAAAGCACTGCCCAAGCGCTAAGGCAGCCAACAGGCCACAGTGAAAACACAAGAACAAGAAACCTTTGCCACAGTGAAAACACAAGAACAAGAAACCTTTGGGCATGCTCAGCATCCAAAGACTTTGCCCTCAAAATCCCAGGGCTCGCTTTCCAAAGGCACATCCACAGACACAGCCCCCCAGGGCTGAGATAAGTTACTGCACAATTTGTCCCGACAACAGGCAAACCCTCACTTCCCATTGTACGGATACCCACTCGTTTACATCCTTTGCCAACAGAACACTGTTTAAACACTGTGCTTTTGGCCTGCTATGCTTCATTTGGTCCAGCACACCTTTTTAGGGTATAATTTGCCATACACTCATGATTAGGCACTATGGAAGACGACAGAAATAGAGCCGTTGTTTAAAGGTTAGCGCAAAATACACACTGACATGAAAGACCAAGAAACAGGTGTTGTATAAATATTTGAAGGGTGTAAACATGGCGACGGAGGCAATTTTTTTACATTTTTTATTTTAAGGGAAGAGCAATGAAGAAATGCCAGGACAGCAAGAAAACTGCCATTTCTGAGCACGAGGAAAACCATTCTGGCCCTTCTCTTGTGCAGCTCCCACAGCTCTGCCCTGACATCCAGCTTCCCCCCCTTCTCCTGGGCTCCAGGGGCCCAATGCCACGGTGTCCTGCAGAACCGGGATGCACGTGGGCAACATCTCCCAGCAAACAGCAGCCACAAAATGGTCTCTGTGATGCCGGCCCCTGCACAGCCAGGATCCCACCACGCTAAGGTCAGGTTGGGTGGAGAGCAGATCGTTAATGCATGGGAGGAGGATGGGAGATTTATCCTCAAAAAAGAAAGAAAAAATGCCTGCCTTCCTGCCTTTCTTTTTTGCTTTTTTTTGCTCTGCAAACCCAGTGAGATTTTTTCTTTCTTTCTGCAAATCCCCATTGCTTTCTACGGCAACTTAAATTGGATTATGGGGGATAAACATTGAGTGCAACCTGAGCCAAGGCAGATGGACGGAGCAGACAAAGAAGGCCGGGGTAGTGTAGGCAGGTCAAAGGTACTGCTGTCAAGGTATGAGTGTGTGCAAGGAATGGACCAACTCTACTTAGTGACAGACACCTAAAGCACACACTTTATTAACCCATTAAGTCTTAAAATGTCAGGCTAGCCCCAGCCATCTCAGTGATCTATCGCTCGCTGTGACTTCTCTCTTTATGAGATAGCCTTGGGGTCCTCCCTGCAAGTTACGCTGCAGCCAGCACAAAGCCATCAATTACTTTATGAAAATGAAGGAATTGAGATGAATGCTCCGCATTTTTCTGCAAAGCGGACACGGCCTCACCAGCACCCACCAGAATGAGCACCCAGCCCACGTTATGCAGGACAAGGACCCCCCTCCTGCCTCCCCACTGAGCTTCTGGCTCCCTGCAGACTGACCGGGAATTCAGGATTTAACCTAAAAGGCAACAAAACAAAAACAAACCCCCACAACAACACAAACCCTAATGAATTAAACGCCGCATCTTCCCCCCAGCTCCCCCGTACTCTCAGATAAAACAGCTTATTATTGTACGTACAATAAAGGAAGAAAGGAAGAATCAACATAATTACATGCCTTTCCCACAATAGCTGTCATTATAATAACCATCATTAAGGCGTGTGATTGGAGATAATCGTGTTTACCTCCATAAACATTCGGTCTGCATCCAAACCACGGGCTGCTCAAGCAGCACTGAGGGCACTCACTATAAGGACTGGTGCCCTCCGACACAAACTGGGGCAGGGATGGCTGCTGGCTGCTCCTGGGGTCCCCGTGGGACTGTGCCTCCAGGTGTGACACTGTGCATTGACTGCTTTGTATCCTACAGGCCCCTTGCGGCACCAGAAGCACCCCAAATTCCTGCCCCTGGGATGCCTGAGCTTCAGGGCAAGGCAACCAGCTGATGGGCTGAACGAGGAGAGGGAAGCCCAGCCCCTCCATACATCAGACAGATTACAAGTGCTAATATGGGATTAAGGGAGAAGCCAAGCTCTGTTCTTCACCCCAGCGCCCCATACACGCTCTGGGATGCTGCACCATCCAGTGCTGCACACCATAAGGAACAAGCATGAGAAACCCATCCACAAAGTACCCCTTCTCTCCTGCAGAAGGACGGAGGGAGGAAGCGTTATCAGCTCTGACATAAAGGCCACGAGAAAATTACTGGATCCCTCATCCTCCAAGTCTCCTTTTGAGCAGCATTTACCATCTCCCTGAGCTACACAATACGAGACGATACGCACAAATATTTAACCAAAACTACTTCCCCTATTGATCAAGCAGACAGGCGTACTCAGAGAAACCAATTAGCACTGGCGCTTTTGAACCGAGAGATTTATTTAGTGCTGAGAGAAAGAACTTGGAATTAATGGGAAGCTTAAAAGACACTTTGAAGTATATTTAAAGAAAAAAAAAAAAAAGTTTAATTATTTTTCACTTGACACTGTGATTCATGCTCAGAGCTTCAATAGGACTTGCTCATATCCAGCCGCTGTCCTCTTCCATTTGGGAAACATGGTGCTGGCTTTCTGTCCTGTTCTTTGGAAAGGTACAGCAGCCCAGCCCACCAAGAAAACCAACCCCATCAGGAACACCAATCCCAAAGGCTCAGCTCCCAACATCCTGCCCCATCCCTGCACTGCCCATGGCCACGGATGGGGTCTGGGCAACCCGACCTGACGAGGGCAATCAGCCCATTGCAGTGGGACTGGGCGATCTGTAAGGTCCCTCCCAACACAACCACACCACGATCCTACAATTCACCCTCGTGGGCCTGTCCTCAGCCAACACACCCAGCCCTGAACCAGCAGCACGTCCTTGCGTGAGTAGAAAGCTCTCATCTACCCTCCCCTGATTTACTGTGTTTGTTCCCAACGTAACGCAGCATCAATCAGCAGCGACCCACCAGCAGCCATCACCAAGGTTATGCTCTGGTCCTGCTTCAATACAGCCAAAAGAAAGCAACCCCTATTGCAAGCAAAGATCTGGGGTTTTACCAGCAGGCTGTGGGTTGGTGTTAGGACAAAGAACATGGGGGCAGGTTGGGATGGTCCAACAAAATACAGCCGCTTGCTGCGTGTGCTTTTATTTCTAAGCACTCCTGCAAATGCAAAGAGATGGAGGGAGCAGCTCCGCGCAGCTGAAAGGCGTTCTCCTGCAGATTAAAACAGGTTTCAGCTGATGAAATTGGCAACCTAAAAACCCAGCTGGTGCCCCTTAAATCTCCTCCAGGCTGACCCAGACACTAACGAGAAAAGCACTACACTGCAGTAAAGTGCAAATTGGCTCTTTAGGGCATCCAGAAAAAAACATTTACATGCAAAGAAGAGGAGAATAGGCTGCAGCATGCCCCACATCTTGCTGGCAGTAAAGTTTACTAGCTCAGACTTCTTTTTTACTCCCTTTCCTTTCCGACAGAGGCTACACAAAGTGATTTCTCCATCAGCTGCCCACTTGCTATGGGACTGCAGGAGGCTCTGCGGGGATAACAGCAGATCTCAGCCACCTGACCCCGAGTTCAGACACACAACCAGCGTCTCCGCACTGGGTTTTAGCCGAGGAAGGCAAACCCTGCACAGAGAGGCACAGAAATGGCCCCAAATAATTTTCAGATGTTTGAGAGCAGATCGGGCCAATCCCAGGAGGCTGCTCGTTAAGCACAGCGTGGAAGCAGGAAGCATTCCCAGCACAAAGGGCCCTTCCAGGACATGCTCCATGAGCCCTAAAGAAAGGGCACAGCCTGGCAATGGAACTGCAAAGGGCAAAGACTTTTTCCACGCTAACAGCTCTACCCACAGGAAGGCACCCAGAGCACACAGCGGTCTCACACTGTTATCAGTTCAACTTGTGGTCAGCAGCCCTGACCAGATCACACCTCTCATACAAACACAGAGTGGCCAAGGAGAGAAGAGTGCAGAGCTGGGCTCAGCATGGCCACGGGCACCCCGGCATCACCACGTCCCATCACATCACCCTGAACTTTGCATGGTGCGCTGGTGGGCAGGAACACACAGTGCACAGGGAGAGGCAAAGTCCTTCTGGAGGCACAGAGCCTTCTGCATGTGTTTAATACTTTGAGTCTCCACCACACTGTGTTCTAAGGAAGCACCCCACACCCTCCTCTCTCCCTTCGCTTCCCTCCCCATCTGCCCCATCACCTCCCACCCCACAGCTGTGAAATCTGGGATGGAGGAAAGCACCACCTCAGTCATCTCAATGCACAGCTGAGCACTGCAGTGCTCCCTTGGCTCCAAAAGCAGAGCAAAATCCAGCCGCTTCTCTCCTGTTCTGTGCACTCTCAGGTTCCAGCAGCAAAGCTCCTCATACAGAAGCATCCCCACAGCGACCACATCCTCCTGCTCCAAGCTCCACCAACACAACCCCACGTGCAAAAAGCCAGAAAGGCAGCAAATCCTCCGTTCTAGCTTGAAGTTACTGACACAGGAGCACGTTGGCTGCTAAGTGAGCAGAGGTACAACAGCACGTGACGCAGAAACAAGGCAGAGCAGCACTGCGCACTTTGCCAACGTGCCTCCCTCCTCTCTTAAAGTGCGATTATTGACATGTTTGCCTCCTTAAGCAGCGGTTTTATGTGCTTGCCAATGGCTCCTGAACATGTGTAAACAATTAGCTTTATTTTCTTGCAAAACCCAAACGTTGCATATTCTTTTGGATAAACCAAGCTCGGGTGGCTTTTCATGAGCCCCGCTCCATAATTTATTAGTTTCTAAACTCTGTAAAACTAAAAGCTCCAGTAAAGTTCAAATAAGTTTGTGATTTCAAAGTAATTTTGAGCAGACCGTTCGTGTTCCTGCCCAGCGCTATTCAACTCATTTCAATGGGAATTCTTCATCTGCTGAGGGGGGCTCCGGCATTGTTCTGTTACATCAAATAAAAGGACAATATCCGGGGTCAGAAGCCCGGGAGCGCAAAGCACGAGGAAATTACGGTGGGGGAAGGGGGCAGGGAGGGAGGCATCTTCTGCCCCAGATCCGTTGCTGGCTCTGGAATGAAAGCGCTGGGGCATTGAGCGGCTTCAGAGCCACACCAACACCGGCTCTGTGCGACAGCCACTGCCCCACGCCGCAGCCCGTCCTGCTGCCACCTGAACCAGCACAAGGTCCCCGCGGGGCTTTGCTGCCCCGGCATAGCGCACAAAAGTTCCTGTGGGGAAGCGGGATGGGAGGTGAAGGGGCTGCGGGGGTCAGTGCTCAGCACTGCGCTGTGAAACGGGGCTCTGCAGGAGCAAGAGATCACGGGGAGGAAAGTTCAGGCAGAGGGAAGGGAAGGCAGGAGGATTTCTTACGTGCACACGTGTGGGGGGAGAGGTTTTGCAGCTCTCTGCTGCCTGCACAGGGATGCTTCAGCCAAAACTGGGATCGAGCAAAGAGAGGCGGGGACCCGGGCTGCAATCTTGGATCCTCTGCCACCATCCGCCCCTCATGAGTGGAGGAGCTCACAATGTGCACAACGAGTAACAAGGCAAAGAGCAATGTGATCGGTGCAGCATTTCCAGCTCCCTGTGCTGGGGGTGGCAGGGTGAAGTGGGGGGGGACCAACCTGCCCTGCAGCCCCATCCCTTGGCTGGCCCTCAGATCCCCCAAAGAACTCAGCACCGGTGGCACCAACAGACACAAACCTGGTCCCAAACACAGCACCGGTCCCACCGACACACACGGACCCCCGGACCTCCCCATTCTGGTGAAGGTAGCAGCCCCGCACCCAGAGCTTCTCCCGTTGGACCCCCCAAGAGAAACAAAGCTCAAATGCAGGCTCGAATTTTACCCCCCCGTCTTTGAGCGGTACTGGGGAAACATACCAGATCCCCTCTTACATATACTGAGAAAAAAGACAGGGCTGCTACACCAGAATAGGAGAAGGAAGTCCTTCATTGCATCCAAAACCAAAGCCACAAAGCCACGCGCAGCAGGAATTAGTGAAAGCTCACGGCTTCAATAATTCAGAAGTGAAGCCTACTTAAATATAAATGACGATGCTTAATTCCGAGGCTGTTACTGAGCACGGCCCTGCTATCCTATGCCTGCCTCAGCAAGAACGGCCAACAGCTTCCCACCGAGCAAAACAAAGAGCTCGGGAAATTCAGCGGGAGAAAAGAAAAGCAGCAAATAGCGTCCCGCTGCTGAGCGCACCCAACGTGCCGACCGCAGCTTCGGCGTCGCTTTGGGACGTTTGAGAGCCTCGCGGAGCCGAGCGGGTGGGAAGGGCGAAGCATCCCGGGCAGCACCGACTCTCGGTGCAGCACCTGCGCCGCTCATCGTCCCCATCCGTCCCTTCTGCCCCGGCCGCAGCGGTACCTCACTGCTAAACGCTGCGAGGATGGGAACAAACCTCAGAGCTGGAAAACTTCTCGTGCACAGCCGAAAGCCCGTGTTGGTCCTTTACAGCCGTAAAGGGGCCGCCCTACCGAACCGCAGCAGAACGCAACACACGGGGTAACGAGACAGCGGCAGGCAATAAAGCGGGCAAGCTCAGTAAGGTTTTGTTTTCAATGATCCTCTCCTTTTCTCCCCTCCAAAAGAGGTACAGCTGCAGCTAACCCCGCGCACTGCCGCACTCCAGGCAGAGCGGCGGGTCCCATCCCTTCGCATCCCCCCGCAGGTCGCTCCCGTTTCGAACCACGTGGCGAGGTGTGCGCTGGGAACAGCCCGCAGCCCATCGCAGAACGCCCCGCATCACAGCCGCTCTCCCGCACGCTCCCCTCCCTCTGCCCGCACCGGGCCGTTACAAGCAGTTCTCACTTCGCTTTACGCGACTGCCGAGCACAAGGAAGGCACGAGAGGCGCCGCGCGTCCCGCTGCACGGCAGCACGAGCCTCGCGTTGCGTCCGCGGGGAACGCATCCCATCCCGGCCGGTGTGTGCCGGCAGCTCTGCGGCGTACGGGCTGCACACCCGGCCGGGGAAGCGCAGCACGGCGCTGCGGGGTTCGGCCCGTACAGCCGCCAAAGCACCGCTCGGTCCCACTCCGACAGCCGCGGCCGGGCTCCCACCAGCCAAAGGGCCGCGGGGTGTCCCCTGCAGCAGCCCCAGATCTCAGCCCCACGGCCCCGTCCGTCCATCCCACACACGGGCGATATCCCAACGGGCGCCCGACGGAGCGGTGGCCGCAGATGGGGAAGGGACAGGGAGAGGAGCGGGGTCCCGAAGCGGAGCGTGGAGCTCAGGCTGAGCCCCGCTCACCGAGATGGGGGGGAGGGATGAGGAACCGACCGCAGACGGACAGAACGCGGCGGTGCGGGCTGCAGGTACTGGAGGTACCGCGCGTCCCCCCGCCCCAACGCCCCGACTTACCTCCGCAGCAGCCGAGCAGCAGCAGCCCCAGCAGGCGGGCGGGCAGCGCGGAGCCCCGCGGGGCCATGGCATCCCGGGAGGGCGGCTCGGCTCCCTGCGCCCCACCGGGAGGGAGAGAAGGAGAGAAGCGAGCAGAGAGCCGACCTCCAGCGGAGGGAGGGAAGGAAGGAAAACTAAAACCAACAACAAAACAAACAGCGACCGCAAACGGGAGCGGAGGAAGCGAAAAGCGGATCGCAGCGCAGCTCCCCTCCGAGCGAACACGCCGCCGCGCCGGGCGGGCGGGGGGCGGTGCTGAGGGAGCGGGGCTGGAGGGGGCGGGCAGCGCCTTGCGCCATCTTGCGTGTCCGCCCGCAGCAACGCGCTGCTCCCGATGGGCTGAGAGCGCCGGCAGCGCGTGGACCCGCAGGGCTGATCCTTGGGGGGGTCCCCGCAGCACAGCCGCCTCGCGGGCCGCCCGCTGCCCTCCTGCTCGGGGCTTCCTCCTGGATCCCCGCCGAGGCAGCTCTGCCCTCACCATTCTCCCCTCAATACGGTTCGCTCGCAGGTCTCCGCCACAGCTTCTGTCTGGGTTTCATTCCCAGGCTGTTTTGGAGGCCCAGACTGCACGCTGGGTTGGTGCTGGTCCTGCACAACGCGCTGTGCAAACACAGCTTCCTCTCAACATCATCATCATCGTTAGGAAAGCCATCTCTTCAGTGACCTCTCAGAGTGTGTTTGTCTGAATGGGGGGAAGCCAATGGGGAAAGAAAACCCAGAAACAACAGAATTAGGTCTTAGCTCGGTTCTCTTTGCACAACAACAGAACAGGTGACTTAGTCCTGCCTTGCCCTGGATGAAAACACCTTGTAAAGGCAGGCAATGGATAGAGACAGTTCCCTGGATGGAGCATCCTGAGCGTGGAGCCAGTTAGCATGGAAAGAAGACGTCACTGCATCTGCTCCACATTAAAGGTTTGCTCATTTAGAGCAGAACTGAGCTGTAAGAGGTTGCTTTCAGTGAGCAGGAATTTGCTCTGGGCTGAACTGGCTCCGTTGGCCTCTCAGGAACATCTGAATTCCTGCACTGTCACTGACCTTTTGCACAAACTCTGCTCCCCAGCTGTGGAAGGACACAGGGCTGGGGGTCTGCAGCCACCCCTTCAAGGGCATGACTCAGTTCAGGCCACGTCCTGCAGCTGACATTGGTGACAGCACTGGTGTCACATTCAGAAATCCCAAGTGTGCCCAACAATGGGACCCATATTTGAGCTCCATGAGAACTCAAAGGGCTCTGCTCAGCCCTTGCTCAGTGAGTTTCCATCGGCGCCAGCACTGCTCCTGATTCACACCAAGTAATTGCAGGCTGAGGTCCCCAAGCCACCATTAGGAATTGCAGGGGATGAAGCAGGAGATGAACCTGTCTGAATTAACTCCGTTTATTATTCTGTGTGTAATTGTGGTTTCCCTTCCTGATAACGGTCTGGGAGCTCTTCACTGCCATAAATATACATGGGGTTTTTTGCATCTGTTTTGTGGTCTGTGTCATAGGAGAGCCAAAATCAGGGCACCTGCCTGGGGGTACTGAGCTCTGCCACCCCTGGGAGCTGCTCCTGGAAGCTGCTTTTCAGCATGAGAACTGTGCTATCCGTGCTCAGGGCTGCGGCTGGGACCAGCCCGTGCTGTGTGACAGAGGGGTGATGACGTGGTGTTGCTGTATGTCCTTGGTCAGACCTCTCACCCTCGGGCACGGCTGTAAAATCCTGCACGGAGGCATGCTGCTGTTTGGAAAGCCTGGGAGAGGCTTTATAACTGCTGGGTTACACATTGCTCGCAGTGCAGCGTGTAGTATGGGGTGCGTATGGAGCATCATCCCAAGTCACCTCCCTGCATCACAGCCCTTTGCTGCACTTCGTGCCACTTCCCACCAAGCTGTGCTGGGCGGCGTTCCATACAGGCTGCTTACTGACTGACCTGAGCAGAGCCTCGAGCTCAGTGCAGCAATATTGCACAGGATACAGGGGTGACAAATGCCAGCAAAAGAACGAAATGCAGACAGACACCTTGCTCTTACCTTCACTGCTGTGTAATCCCAGCTCCCCTGTCACTGCTGGGAATCCCTCTGCTGTAAACTCAGTTGCCGTCTCGTTTCCAGCTGTCCCACTCGGCAGCATCACACTGAGAAGTGGGACAAGCAGTCAACCCCCCACAAAGGTCCTTCCTCGCTCATTACCTGTCATTAAGAGAAAGACTCATCGGAGTTACAGTTTGACAGAGTTCCCTTCAACCACCGTCAGAGCACACTATGCTAAGTGCAGATTTATTACCTCTATAATGCAGATAAAATGAGATTTTATGGCCCCGTAGTCCTGGAAGCATAAAGCAATAATGGAAGCTATCTACTCAAGTAGGGAATGCATCCTAGGAAGAGAGGGAGATGCATGGGAGGTTAATAGTGTTCCTCAGGCACTGCCAGACATCTCCTCACCAATCTGGCTGGACACAAGGCACTAAGCGTTTAGTTCAGCGCATCATCTACGAGAAGTCTCACCACCTGTTTGCTTATTTTCCAAATAAAATTCCTCAACAATGAATGAGGATGAAACTGGACATTTTTCTTTCTTTCTTTTTTAAATAGGAATCAGCTCAATAGCTGAGAAATGAGCAGGGCAACAAGAAAGACCTCAGTCAGCTCACACGGATGAACAAGTCGTGCATCAGTCGGGTCTGGGCTGCAGAGAGGTGGTGAAACCTACTCCATCTTCTCGCTGTAACACAGTGCAACACCAGCAGCACTCTGCCACGTAGCCTCAGGATCCATCCGGATGTGAGTCCCTCAGGTAAGCACGAGGAGATGTGCAAACACTTGCAGTCCCCCTCACACCACAGGGCACAGCTCTGCTCAGAGATGCATCTCAAGCACTGTGATGGGATCAGCCTTTCACAGCAAGGCTTTCTCCCAGAGCGAGAGCTGGAACAGATGGACTCACGAGACAAATTCCACTGGTTTCTTGTTGTGTGTGTTTTTGTGAGTAGGTTTTTTTTTTAAAGATTTTATTAATAACCCATTAGTTAAGGAATATAAGGACAATGTTTTCTTACACTTCAGCACTAAAGAGTATTTGTGGAGTAAGAACAGTCTCTGAAGAAAGAAAGTTATCATTCAGTACAGCGTGGAACCAAATACAGACACAGTCTTCAAACAAGATCAAGTGCTGGTTACACATCCTTATGCACTGCGTAGAAAGTTCAACAGAATTCAATTCTAAAATATTAGCATGGGAACATGAGAACAGAACTCGGGGGTCGATTTCTGCTGGACTAAACGCCTCTTTTCTAACAAGGGCATCGATCAGAAAAGACACAGAGATCCCTTCGAAACGTCTATTTCTAACGAGATCAAAGACATACACGGCGATCCACTACAATGGCTGTTTGCTTATATGGCCGATCTCTGGGTTCTTAGCTACCACCATAACAAAGTCTCAGAGCCTAGGTTCTAAGTGAGCTCATTTGAACCACTTAAAGCAGAACCTTACTGTGTGTTAAGTCAGAAATCAAACCAAAGAGTCGAGATATTCAGCTCGGTCGTGTATTTCATCTAACAAGGATCTAAAAGAAGGAGTAAGAGTTGTGACTCTCACAGCAGCACGGGAAATATACAGTTGTGTAGCCCAACGGTAACATTAACACGACGAAGTTATGCCAGCTGACATTTTAACAAAGTAAAACAACACACACTGGCAAAAAGGAGAATAGCAACAATCCTTAGTGTTACTGAAAGGAAGAAAAGGGGGGAAGGGAGCCTGATGATTAGGAACACGTGTTAAGTATGACGGGTAGTTAAAGGTATCAACAGTTTGAGCGTCTGTGAGAAATTCGCAAGAAAGCTACTTATTTCATGGTAAAAAAATATATGCACTGGTTGTTTCAAGCTTTACACAAAACGTGTAGGATCTGTCTTCTTCCTTTCACTTCTAATCCAGTCCCACATGTGCATAACCAGGATAGGTGGGGCCTGGGGCACAGCTGTACCAAACGAGGGCAGAGATCAGCTTTGCTGCTGCCAATCAGCAACTATCTCTTGTTTCTGAGGGACCCGCTCTGATTTCTGCAGCTGAGGTTTTGCTGCTTCAGTCCTGCAATCCAGGTGCACAGCACCTGGACATCCAACACTGCTACTTTGTGCTTCAGAAGCCTCAACAGGAGGGGACAAAGTATTCTGTGGTGCTCAAGGAGAGCAGTCTGCTCTCAGAGTATGCAACTAACCCAGTGGTTCTGTGACCGACCCAGTTTGATCTGGGTGAGCAGTGCCACACCGTGCCTGCTTGTGTGGGCTTTGGTGACTGGCAGGGATGAATACTGGGCTGATCAGCATTGCTCAGCTCATGCTTATGTGATTCCTAAAGTAGGTACAGACAAAGCAGAGGGCGGATGTACCAAGGAGCATCCCTATGGCACAGCCCTTCATCAGCCATGGGACTAAGCCTCCATCCACACAAGTCCTCTGTATGGAAAGATCAGGGCTGACACGGGACCTGCCCTGGGTACAGCACGACCACAGGAAGCCAGCAGAGCTCCAGCACCCGTCATGCCTCCTACTGGCCCAACTCCTCCTGGCACTGCCCTCCAGCAGTGAGATCTCAGTGGAAGGGATCCTTTGGCATGCCTTCGTGCTTGCAGATGGCAACTTGGCTTTGGAGATAAAAGAAGACACCAGAGGTTCTTCTGCAGTGAGCTGTTTTGGAGCATGGTCTTCATCCCCTTTTGCACACCCAAGTTAGCACTGTGGCTCATCCAGGGCAAGGACTCCTCTATGAAATTACCTACCAGCTCAGGACCAGCTACAGAAATCTGCCCCCACCCTCCACAGCTGGTGCCTGATAGTCCCCAGCTGGAGGGTTTACACTCCTGCAATTGCATCCGCTCTCATATAACTGTGAATTACCCTTATTGCCTGCAATAGCACTTCACTGCCTTATGGGTAACCCCGCTAAGTTGTTAGTCTCAAAGTCTTGTAGCAGTGAGTTCTTGGAGGTTAATTATGCCCTTCCCCTGCCCAGTTATCATAGCTTTCTAGCTTCACGCACTAACTCCTGCCTAGCACTGATCTCCCATCTCTGCTTTTCAGCCATGGTGCTTCAGAGCCCAGAACAGCATTTCTGAGACGCCTCAAGATACTAAACACCAGCTGGAGCAGCTGTGCCAATGGCAACACGTACAGACGTGTACCAAAACAGGGTGCCGTGCTGCAGGGAGAAACTATAGGATGGGGAAAGGTGGACCCTTCAACAACAGCTTCCCAACAGTGTGCGTGGAGGCCCAGAGGTTCCTGAACAGCAGTCTGACAGCGTATCGCAAGGACAAAGGCTGGTCCAGCTCAGCTCAGGGCACACTGAGAGGGTTCTTAGAAAGGATGAGAGCTTATCTCCTGTTGGTCCAAATCCTTCAGCAGGACGACTGCTTACGGGAGGCTGAGAGCCGCTCTCTGGAACTTGGCCATCTGAGCGGTCTCCGTTTGAACACAAAAGATGCCCCCAAAGTCACAAGTTCATTTTGTAACTCTTGGTTCTTTTTTGCTATCATAAATTTCTTAAAGCAAAACTGACCAGCATCCTGCCAGCTGAAGCAGCCTCCTTTGGCCAGCTCCTGGTAAACGTGGTCCTACAAAGACACACAACCCTCTCCAGCTTTGGGAACGTGTCCTACAGCAATCCTTAGGAACAAAGCGAAACAGACATCAGCTCTGCGGCACTATTAACAAAAATAGCCAACAGCCAGTGCAAACGTATTCTTTAGAAAAAGGCAGTATAAGAATAAGTTAAAACCTATCATGGACTATAACAAAAGAGTAGATCTACTGCTTTTTTTTTTTTCTCCAACAGACATGAGGTAGTTGTGTTGTTAGGGAGGAAAAAAAAAAACCAAAGGAAAGAGAGAAGTAGTAAAAATGCTACTCTATACCACACGCTACTCCACTTCATCCAATTAAATAATATAAAGATGCTCCGAGGAAATAAAAATACATGGCGTACATTAAAGGGACAGATGTGTACCTAAAATATTAGGTACAAGAACCTTCATCAAACAAAGCCCAGGGTGGTGAAATGACCCAGACACCAAAGAAGGTTCAATACAGTACAAGTTGTTAGAGGCACTCGTAGAGTGTGTAATAAAAGGCCACTACATCAGCCTGCTAGCAATGGTTACTGTGGCAGCGTACAAAGAGAGCCTTATAATCCTTTTAACCACGGGAGGGCAGAAAAGGCTGGTGGTTACAGCTCTGTTTGTTGTGTTGGTTCCACCCCCTTGTGGGACTCTGACAAAGTCCATCCCAACACCACAAGGCAGCAGGTAGTGCCCGGGGCCCTCTGGACCAGCAGTTGTGGAGGCTGGCTCAGCACACCTTGCCTCTTGCCAGTCGTACAGGGGCCTACAGTGAGGTGACAGCACCAGCCCAATGCAGAAGGCTCTGCTCTAGCTGTGGTTTCATGTCAGTCTTTGGCAGACAGCTCAGTTCTGCTCCCGTGAACACCAGGTTACTCATTAGCTTCAGCAGAAAGATGGGCTCTTATCAGTCTACCTACTGATTTCTTGAAGGCGATATGTACAGCTGACAGGTCCTAATCCTGTTCTGGTGAGATGCTGCACCTTCTCAGCTCGATCCAGTGAACTGCGGGCACGCAGTACCTCAAAGGAGCAGGCCCTTAGCGGTGCTTCTAGCTCTCCCATGATCAAAATCAGATTAGTTTACTCTTCAATGATTGTGGACACATGCTGTGTCCTCAGATGCTGAGGATGAACTGGTTAAACCAGAGTTACTACACAGGGGAGCCTCCTCTGGGGCCACAGACAGTGCCTGGCACTTGACTGGCTGCACATCCGCACTGCCTTCTGCGATGGAGTCTGGATCTCCACTCTCCACTGAATCCAGGCTTTCCCCATTCCTGTGGAAGCCATTGGTGAGCCCAGGGATGCAAACGGCCTCTGTTCTGTTAGTCTCCCTGGTGGCAGACAACAGCTCATCCTGGGTCTGAACCTCCACATTGCCCGAGCGGTCCATCAACACTTGGCAAGTGTCCTGCTGGGTGCTGGGAGAGCTGGGGAGAGCCAGGTCACCAGAGGAAAACTCTTCAGGCTCCTGTTCCTTGGTTTCTGTCTCTTGACCATCCAGGGTGTGCAGCTGGGAGTCATAGTCTCTGTCAGAGGCTGAAAAATCAGAATGAACGATGACCTCTGCTTCCACTTGGTGGAGGCTGGCTGGTGGGTGACTCTTCTTTGCTTCATTCTGTTATCAAAAATGGGAGAAAAATAAAGAAATAAAAAGTCATGTAAATTAATTGAGGCTGTGACCTAATCAAGCACTGAAATGTGTGGGGTATTTTAATTCCACAGAGTGCAATGGGATGTATTCCCGCTGCTATTAAGCATTATCTTGATACGCTTCTCAGAGCTGAAGCCTTAAGAAGCAACTCAGACTCTGCGCTGTGTGATTGAAGAGTAAGAAGACGATTCAAAGGATGGAAGTGAGATATCTCGCGTGTAATTTGTGCCTTTTGTTGAAGCCAAGTTTTTGCATCATTTACATATTTTAACAGTTTTCCCCTTTTGTTGACAAAGTCTGATGGATAAGCTGTGCTGTAAACGGTGCCCTGTAATTGGGTTGTAAAACATCGTCTTAACTCTATCCACAATGTTAATTACATCCTGTGTATAATTGATTTTCACACTACTATCTAGGAAGAAAACATAGGTGGGTTACTTAGAAGTATTTGTTGGGGGTGAGCTTTTTGAAGCAGTAATTAGATCCGCCTTCTGGTACAGAGCCAACCCGAACAGGTACTGGCTTGCTTTGCTGAGATGGTACAGATGTTACGTGGCATCGATGTTAAGATTCTTGCATAAACTCAAACACAAGTGGGAGTATTTATTCCAGTGAAACAATACCAGAAATAGGATTTTCTCCCGATCTATACACACACACACAAAGATGGCAAGTGGAAATTGCTCTACCCTATCCGGAGTTTCGGGAGCTTAAATTGACCCTCAACCTTTGACTCCTACTGTAGGCCAAGATGCAATTCCTTCTCCAAGGGAGCACACCAAAGATGTTAGTGATGCTGTGCTGAGCACTGCAGCTCCTAACCTATGGCCACAGGGAAGGCCCAAAGGAACCAGGGCTACTGCAGCCCTCCTGCCAGCTGAGCCACCCAGGACCTGTGGACATCACCAAGAGGACAAAGACCTGTTCAGCTTTTGTTTTTCTTCCAGCCCTTTTCAGCACAGGCCCCCTGAAGTCAAGGCAACGAGGGGAATGCACAGATTTTACTCAAATCCCATCAGTGGCACAAGCACACACTCCTATACCTAGGAAAAAATAAAGCCCGTGATCACCTATTTCTTCCAATGCTGCAAAAAGGAGAAAGAGAGATGAGGGAACATAAATGGGAAAAACGCATCGGAACGCACAGGGCAATAAACCAAAGACACCCACCATCACAGCGTCATAAACCAGAGCCTGTAACAAAAGCTTCTGTCCTGCACTCGAAGGGAGCTTCAGTGATCCGTTCACAGCAGGGAGAGGCTCTTTTGTGATACTGTCCCCATATCTGGCTATGCTGTTTGTCCAGGGCTGGTTGGCTGATTTATTCCATGAAGACTGCAAAAAAAAAAAAGCAGGAGAGAGAAGAGATCCAATTACCACAGATAGAGATTCTTATCCTCTTAAACCCGAAATGAGAAGCAGCTTGAGAAAGGAAAGTGCAAGTTGGGAAACATACCGTGGTGTCAGAAGACTGAGTTAAATGCAGGGAACATTTCTAACGGCATCGAAATAGAAATGCTCGTTACGATGGGCTGGTGCAGTCACCACATTACAACAGGGTTACAAGGTCTGATTGCAGAGCAAGGGGATAAAAGTTGCCAGATGGCTCACAAGCGGACTCAGAAGGGGCTTTCCACTGCACCCACATATTGAGGCTAACTGCATGACAGCACAAGACCCGGCACTGCAGGGCCCGCTGACACCAGCTCCCTGCAAAGCTGCAGACGGTGCAGAGCTGTGCCAGCCTGCTGAAAAACACTGCAAAACTGAGCAGGGACGGCAGAAGTCTGGAGCTGAGCGCTTCCGGTGTTTGCTTTGGCAAAGCAATGCTCTGCAGCACGGAGAAGGGCTGTCACCTGTGAGTACTGGCATGTGGGCTCCAGCACCAGCTGGGGACGACTGCTCTCTCTTTCCTGCTCCAAGCTAGGGCCTGGGTAAACACTCTGCTATTGCCCATCCATAAAGAGGCACAAAATTTGGGGCCTTATTTTATTGATTTATTGTAACAGACCACCAAGCAATTCTTACTTCAGCTTAAATCCCCTGGGCAACCAGTGTTACCTTGTTTGTAGATCTAATTAAATTATATGGGCTGAATGCAATTTGTTCTGGGCTCTCTCAGCTTCCCCTTCCAATAAACTGTTGAATGCACACCTCTGTGTATGGGAAATGTGTACCTTTAAGAGCTGAAGTTATTTAACAGCTCAGACTATTAGTTCACAGGCAGAAAAGTATTTTCTTTCCAGGGTCTGATTTTACTGGGCCGCCCTGAGTGTACCCGAGTTCAGCCTTGCTGCTCACACACACACACACACACACACACACACACCAAGAGGAGGATGCGAGCCAGCCATCTCTGGGCATGTTCCACAGATGTTACGTGTCTCCTGGATAGAAGGGAAAGAACAATGTAAGGCTGAAGCCAAGAGAAAGTGAAGAGGAAATCTGGACCTGACACAACTGTGAGCATGCATGTCTGTGTGTGCATACAGAGCGTCAGTGCTGTCTGCATAATGGCACATCTATCCAAACCCACCACACGCCCGTTGCTTACTGTCAGGCAGGGGAAACACAGGTTTCTGCTCTGCATATGTGGCCACCACTTACACAAGCCTGCTCAATTCCAGCAACAGAGAGCACAGAATGACCCAGCTGAGACGGCAAGGAGATTTCTGACATCAGCCTGACCTTGTGTGAGTCATTTGACCTCCCTGTGCCTCGGTCCATCTGGCTGGAAATTAGGTAGAAATACATGATCGGATGCTGTACGTGAGCCAGGCGTTCCTAAGCCAGCTATTTAGCAAGAAGCAAATGCTGCCTCATGCTGTCGGTGCTGGCAGAAGGCACAGCTAAGCAGTCACACAGAGCTGAGCGCTGCATCCTGACTACAACAGCCAGTGGCAGGCAGGGCAGCATTACATCCCAGTGCCAACCCCAAGTCACAGCAGCCCTGCCATCGCCTCGGGATCCAGCCCCAAGAAAACAGTGAGCAAAGGGCCTTGGTTATGTGGCAGCACCCTGCAGAACAGCAACTTCTGAGCCGCAGCTGTGGATGTCAGGCAGTCACTCATTTAGGCACGGATGCTGGAGGTGGCATCTTTGCCATTCCTGTCTCCACAGTCCTCAACAAGGATTGCCAAGAGCATTCCCTAATTGCTCCCCTTCTAAGTGGACGATCATTAAACCCTAACAAGAAGAAATCAACCAAACAATGGCACGTGGCTCACACTAAAGAGCATCACTAAATATGAGTTTGGTATGCATTCAATTTGCTTCTCCTGCCATCTGAAAGGCTTTCTGCAGCTACAGCAATGACTGATGGGCTTCTGTGCCTTTTCCAAGGAACATACGTTACTGAGCAAATTCTGCCTGGAAATTTCAGCGTTCAACCTACACAAATATGCACACACACAAATGTGTGCGTCCTATTATAGATGCTTGCATGCATATTTGCCATCAGAGAGATCTGAGCATCGCAAGCATACACATACACAGACCAAACTTGAAAACCTTCTTGCAGGCATCTTGTGAATACCAAAAAACGTGGAAAGAAACAGGCAGCTCTACTGCAATCCCCAAAGGACCATCTGTTAGCGGAAATGTCAATCTGCCATGTTTACATAGGTTTTGATGACTCTGGGAACAGCCTGTTCGGCTCTGGCTGAAATTGGCTGCAATGAAGAACAAACTTGTTTTGTACCACTTTGCAACTTTCAACAAACAGAAGAAACCATCAGCCACACAACATGGCCTATATCCCACATGGTGTTCGTGCACGTTGTGTTTGAGGGGGGAAAAATAATCAACCTCTCTAAGAGCTTAGTGTGTAAAGCTGGGTAGCTGCAGTTAACTCCAGTCTGCTTTCACCACCCTAAGTGCCCAAACACTTCTGCTTTTTCAGTTTTTGGCATAAAAAAAATGATACTCCTTGTTTCTACACAAGCAGAGCGAGGAATGGTTGAAGGAAGACAAGGAAATGGTCTCTTGGTTTTTACAGCCAAAGAATGAAAGCAAGGACTGTCAGCCTGATACCATTTTGAAGGGGGAAAAATCCCCTTTTCAGTTCACTGCAAAGGCAAGAATGGAAACTAATAAAAACATCTTCCAATAAGAGGTGTTTCCATTACAGCTAAATCCTTATCAAAGCAAACAAGCCTCTTCATTTTAGCCTTTTTATAGAAACCCCAACCAGTAAAAATGTGCTGAGATCATATTACCTTTGTGGCAACAAGGAATGATTTCATGCAAATGTATGAGCTGAGAATGAACATGTAGGAAATGTTGATATTGAAACCCTCCCTGTTTCACGTGGACAGTTATTCAAGCTAACTTGAAATTCTGCACAGAACAAGGCTGGGGGTGTTTGAGATGTGCCCAGCATTTAAAGGTGTCATGGAGGAGAGAAGGGATTTGTCCCTGACCAGCAGGAGCCTGCAGGAGTGGGGAACCCCCATGCCATGCAAACATGTGGCATCCCTGCCCATAGCTGTGTGTGCCCCAAAGCATGTTGTTGCAATGCAACAGACCTCTCCATTGCACAAGGGGGAAATCTCTGTTAGCTGTCAGCAGGAGCACAGCTCTCATGGAAGACTTTTCAGAAAACATCGGGACTTTTCTTCTACAAAGAAGATCACCAGTGTGAAGATGAAAAACAACCCATGTTGCTCCAAGTTCCTGATGCATTGCAGCTTTTGCTCTCTGAGTCCCAGGGATGCTCCATGGAAGCACAGTCCCGTGGGCAGGAGGCCCCTAGGGAGACAGTGGGGCTGCAAGCAAGCAAGGCTCCATCCAGCCCGCAAGCAGCACAACAGCAAACTTTCCCAAGCCAAAATGCTTGAGTTTGGCTCCGTTCAACAAAAAGCTCAAGTCTTCCATGGAAAGCAGATGCTTCCCCCACCCCCAAATCACTTGGCCCACAAGTAGCAGTGACAGGGATGTCTGGAGCAGAGCCATTTTATCATCCTCAGTCCATCTGTCAGGGAAGCAGAGCTGCAGCACCACAGCCTGCATGCTACAGTGCCATTTATAAGGCGGGCTACTGGGGGCAGCAGGCTGGGCTCACTGCAAAGGGGAAGACATTCAAAGAGGAAAGTCACACAAGAACTTGCATACACACCGACAAGTGTGACCACTGAGAAATGCACAGAGAGGAAGGAATAGGGCCTGCTCAATGGCTGAGTGCAGCCCTGGACAGCTGCAGCCAACAGCTTGGTCACAGCAGAAGTGTGGGGACTTTCCTTCCTACAGCTCTACCACATCCCTTGCCTTCAGTTTTCAGAACCCCAACCGCACACGGCGCAAGAGCTCAAAAGAGATGACAACCAAAGCATGAAAGGTGGCTTTAGCCTCAGACTTCTCAGCTTTGAATATACACACGTTAGTAGGTTGGGAGCAGGGGGCACCTCCTGCAGGAAGGGGCAGCGGGGCCTGCTGTGCGGGAGCACATCTCCCTCCAGTGCCCACTGCCAGCAACAGCAGCCTGTTGCTCCCGGCTGCCACCCAGCTCTGTCACCTGCCAGGTCATCCTCACTGGGCAGCACGGGTGACAGCACTGCTCTTCGGGTGGCTGCTCCTCGGTGATCCCTGCTCCTCTGCCCACATCCATCAACAGCCAGGCCCTCTGTTCTGCTAGCAAATCTTGGCAAATTTAACTCCTACTTTCCCCATCCAATTAGGAAGGCAGAGAAACTACAGCCAGAATCGCCCCCTCCCTGAAGCGCTCATCTCTGAACATCACCCGACTGCCACCCACTTCCAGCCTCTGTGACAGAACCCAGGGCCCTGAGCTCACAGTCTAAGCCCTGAGCGGCAGGACCTTGGCACTGCCCTTTCCAGCCTCTGCTTTGCAGGCTCAAAAACCCTTCAGCAAAGTTTTGTAGATAGGATTCCTTCTGCAAGAGAGACCTGGATATGCTGCCCCTAAAAAGGCCCCTCAGAGGAGGGGATTTCCCTCCGCTAGACCTGTTCTCAGGGTAAGTCACCATCACTGAAAACATTTGCTCCTTATTTAACCGAAAGATCTGTAGGAAATTCCTCACACGCTTCGGCTTGGGTCCAGAAAGGGAGCCACATTCCACTGACATCCATGGATGCAGCTTGGCTGCAAACTGTTTCCTTCAGCTGAGTGCTGATCCAACACAACACCCAGGGATGGCTGTAAGCATGGTTTCAGTGCACAGGACTATCAAAAGCAGCTAGAAATCTCTCATTTCCAAAAGGCCAGAGCTGCATCACTGCTAGCAGTGAACACAGGCTCGCCAGGTATCCTCCTGTGACATGCAAGCCTATCGGTGCAAGCAAGAAATCCCATGTGTTCACAATGCATTTGTTTTACTGAACTTCCTAATTACCTTACATGCTCTCCCTGGGTTACAAAGAGAGACATAAACAGATTAACTAAATTAGGCCAATTAAAGGTTCCCTAATGGAATGAAATGTTTCAGACAAGCTTGAGAGAGGAAATGGGCAGAGAGGAGTGAAAGACAACACAATGTCAGGCAAACCAAGCGTGGCAGGAATAGACTTCTTCAAAATAAAATGTTCACAAAAATAAACGGGTTTTACTTCTTGTACTTCTTCAAGTAAACACAGGGCATGTGGTCAAAGCAGCTCTCACCCTAATTACAACAGTATCTACCAGCACTTTGCAGAGCTAAGACAGAATCAGATCTGGATTTCCCAGCAGCAGAACACCACACGGAGGCTCCTGCTTGGGGTGGGAGCCATCACACACATACAAGTTGTTACCTTCCGCTTCCCATGGACAGCGTCTTCAGGGAGGCTCGTGTGGATGAGGCTGTGCACTTCTGTCAGTTCTGTGATGTCTCCGAGGGGCACAGGTGCATCCTCTGGCAGTGGGGACATGAGGGACTCCAGCTCATGTGTGTCTGAGGTGGCACAGGGAGCTGCCACCCCTTGCCTGCCCCGGTGGTAGTAAGTGTGGTTGCCAGTTGCTTGGGAATCCAGGCCTGGCAGAGCCTCCCTGCGGAGAAACAAGCAGGAGCTGACATCTCCAACCACCCTCACGTTCCTCTGCCCCAAACATCAAATATTTCAACATCTTCCCAAGAGAAAGCTAACAAATCCTTTCCAAACATCCTTAGAGTTGCCCAGCCTCAAAGCAAAGCAAAACCTGACCAAGCACACAGGCGGTAAATAGTGCTTTTTCCCTTTTCCTGATTTTTTTTTCACTGCAAAATATCTATTAGTCTAACAATAGAAAATACTGAGAAAATAAATCAGTGAGATGATACTAAGTATGCTACTTAGCTAGTTAGCCCCGTGACTCAGTCTTTACATTAACTGATGTCACTCATTGCATCCCAAACAGCTCACCTGAACAGAGGGAAGCTCACAGTACATTTTGTCTCCTTCCACATCAGCCTCCTTTATCCCCCGGAGGTGAGTGACACCTACCTCTGCTTGCTGTTGCGGAAGCTGGCACACATGCAGAAGAGTATGCAGAGCAGCCCCAGGCAGACTCCCACAATGATTCCCGTGACAGAGTGGATATCCAGAACATCTAGCAGGGAAGGACAGATGATGCATCATTTCAGCTGTTAGCAGAAAGAAGGCACAAAGTGTCCTATGTTCAGAGAAGCATCAGCTTCACTAAAACCAATGGGTGACGCTTCTATATACACAAAGAAAAAGAGACTTGGCAGTGACAGTTTAGAACACTTAGAAACAAACCAGCATCTATGCACATTCATTCATTTCATGCTACACAGGCCTAATAAAGGCAGTGAGATGCAGGTGGCATGTGATTTTCCACAGGGCTGAGACAGAGGAAAGAGATCAAATTCTATTGTTGGATGGGTTCTGCAGCCACATGGGGCCTACAGAGATGGGACATGGGGACTACTGTGATCCTCTTCACTGGTCTGTCCACAGTCACATCCTACGTTCTACAGAGTGACATTAGGCAATTCGCTGGCAAAAAGAACCGTGGTTTGCAGCAGTGCAACTTGCATCCTGAGCTGGGACAAAGGGGAAATTTGTACCAGAGAGCTTCTCCCGGAGGGTGTGCACATCCTTCACGTTTGAGTAGGGACCAGATCCCACGACCGTCTTTGCTCCCATCTTGAAGAAGTATCTTGTATCACTTTCCAGGCCATGCACCTCAGTGCTGAAGATATTTCCTGATCAAAAACCAAGCCAAAATAGGTTCAAAATGTGCAGTTTCAATCATATTCATATGGCTAGAGCAAAGCAGCAGCAGAACTCTGTATTAAGTGTTTGCCTGTGTGCCAGTACCTCAGGAAGGCTCACCTTCTCGTGTCAGCAAGGTCCACATGTCATCAGGCTGCGTGTTGTTGGCATTGTACAGGATGAGGTACTCCACAATGATGCCGTTGGGCTCAGCAGGGGGACACCAGTGCACCTGGACTGCATAGGGGTTGAGGGGGTGCAGCCGCAGGTCAGATGGAGGGGTCGAGGGACCTGGTAGATGCAAGCAGAGACCCAGTGTGAACAGCAGAAGTGAGAAGCAGAGCATTTGAATGTTCTGTGCCTTCTATGAATCCCTTTTAGTAGTGTCATAGTCATCTTTGTTTGCATAAAACAAGGTGTGAGCCAGGTGACTAGGCCTCTCAGCCCAACAAGCTATGTAGAGTGCGGAGGGAAGACTCCTGAGCCCAGCACAGGGCAGGACCTGTGGCCAAACAGCCAAGGGAAACACAACAGCGCTGATACTGCTCAGTTTGAGGTTGTGCAGTGCTGAGTACCTCTGAAAAAATGAGCACACACACCCTCCTTTCTTTGATCCCCATCTCCCCCTAAAGCTCTACTTGTACTTCAACAGAAATCCAGGAAGGAAGGAATTTGATTTCCATAAATACTCACGGTCAGGAAGGGTGAATCGCTCCACCACGCTGCCAAAGGGCCCGTCAATACCAACACCATTGGACTGCACAGCAAACTCGTATCTGGTGTAGGGCTTCAACCCGCTAATGAGAATGTCTTCATCCGAGCTGCCAAAATAGGAGGCATTCATGAGACCATGAATATTAGATGGTACGAAGGGCCATCCCAGTACCTTTACCAAATGAATGGATAAATTCTCACTGTGGAAGTCCCAGAGCCACATTTCAGCAGCTCTGAATGTGTCTGTGACCAAAGCAGACATTTCCAGCATCTCAAACACCTAGAATTTTGCTCAGCATTGTGACTTCCCTACAGATTCCTCCCTCCTTGTATTTATTCCAGATATGAGTAATATATGGCAGATGAATCCTCAATATACCCCTTACCTTGTGTAGTATGTAACAAGAGAGGCGTTTTTCAGGCCCCAAGGGCTGAAGCGCACGGTGTAGTTGACAATCTTGACTGTGGTGAAATCAGGTTTTTTCCATCTGAGCCATATAGAAGTCGAGCTGTTGGACTCTGCATAGACTTGGACTGGAGGCAGCGGAGGACCCTTCTGCACAGGGGGATCTATGGTGGTGCAAGATGTAAAGAGAAAAGATACGTGGGAACATAAATGACAGCGAGGTAAGGGACATGGACAGAAAACAGGGAAAAAAATATGCCAAGGTTGTGAAGCCTGCGCAAAGATGCCTCCGGCATAATCATGCTTAACCTGTGTATACAGCCCATCCATGCTTTTCTTTATGGGTGGAAAAAGTCCCAGTGAGGATCCACACACCCTGCCTGTGCTGTACTACTGTGGTGCACAGGAGGTCAGCCCCAAGGGCACCCACTCAACAGGCCCACATCAGATAAGGAGAAGCCAAGGCTCTTCAACACCCCACAACAGACTGGCAGAGCTACAAATGGAGTCTGGGTCCTCAGAGCTTTTAATTCCAATGTAATGCTGTGAGAAAAGTGGTATCCTACTCACTCATGTTCTTTAATCTTTACCGTGTAAGAGATGACATCCAGGCATACCTGACATTTCCACAACCATCCCTCAGCTAATAATGGGGCCAGAGAGAAGACCACAAAGGCTATTTAACAATACAGGAACACAGGAACAACCCCAATGAGAAAGGGGATAATTTGATCCTTTATCTCCTTCTCCGGATAATTCCTCCAATCCAACTGCAATGACTGCCCAAGGGAGCTCCTTTATGAGAGTCTTCTCTTGTTCTGCTAATGTCCCTCTTGAAGTTATTCTGTAACTTTACCTTTCTTTTGAAGCCACGTTCCAAACAGAAGAGATAGACAACAAACAGAGGGCATTCCTTACCTACTGCTGTTGCAGGAGCCTTTTCTGTTTTGCCCTTCCAAACTGCTGCATAACCATCTTCATGCTTATTGAACGCCACCAGCTTCACCTCATAGAGCTTCCCAGGAGCTAGAAAAAGAATCAGTCAGGGTTTGACTGGGGTTATGTTTGTCAGCAGCTCTCCTCGTTTAGACATGTTCTCTTAAACCTGACTCAAGAAAGCAGCTCTGACAGAGCTGAATTAGCTAAAACAGATCAGGACACACTTCCCCTTGCAGGCTTTTCACACTCAAATACTGTTTCACAATTGGAGCATGCATTATCACAGCCACTCCTGAGCTCCCTAATCCCTTTCTACAGAAGTGACCAGCAGCAAATTGACTTTCTGCAGCCATCGAGGGGGCTAACCAGCGTCACAGCCTGTAGCACATCATCTCAGGGTCTCATCTTTCTCCCCTTCAAGCTAACAGATCCCCTGTGGAAGTGGATGTGTTGTATTGTTTATTCTTGGAGCAAGAACATCACTTCCTCTCTTCAAAACACACTTCTTGTTTCTACGGTCCCAATTTACTCACTGCTGGGAGGAACTTGCTCTCTGGAAGTCCTTAAGCTGACCATCACTGAAGTCACTTTGCCGTGCTAAGCAACATCCAAGGGCTTTTTTTCATGGAGACATTCAATTGAGAAAACAGATTGGGACCTCCAGAATTGTCAAATGATACTCGGCAGCTCCTCCCTTCAGCCCATCAAGGAGCACAGAAAGAGCACTCTGGACTATCTTTAGCTGAAGCATGTTAATGAAGTTTGTTAATTTGGGATGTGCCTGTTCGTTCCCTGCCCTGATGGATCACTGCTCCCTTTGCCAGACAACATACGCAGAACAAACCCCTTCTTATTGATGCCAATTTTATTATCACTGCACTCATTATGCTCCCAGAGGCTAATGGTACCAATTACCAAAGGCTCTCACTGCTCCACAACACATGTTCACGCTCAGAATATAAAAACAGTTCAGCCACATTTTTCTCCCTGAAAGAATCTCAAAGGCAAACAGAGTTCTGTCTGCCTCCAAAGCAATCTGATCTGCATTTCACACTCATAGGAAAACACTTCAAACCCACACGAGGAGGAAAAGCCAAAAGGGAGTTGACTTTTTAACAGTTGGGAGCATAGACTTGATGGAACCAAGAACCCACAGCCCATCTCCTGCCAGCTTGAGCATCTGGCTGGGCTTCAGTGGGACATCAGCTCATCACAGATGATGAGATCCAAAATGAAGAGGAAGAGCATGCAGATGTGATGCAGCTGTGGGCAGCTCCTGTCAGGGAGTGAAGTGAAGGAGAAGTCCTGTCTCCATCCTTGGGTAGGATCAATACAGCAGACACACACGAAGCCAGAGCAACTCTGCTACATGATCAAGCAGTTCATATTCTGCAAAGAGGGGTATTTTGGGTTTCTCAGTCAGAGGTTTGGCTTCAATTTTTATACACAGGCCCCCAGATGTTCAAGCTCTTAGAACTGGCAGATGCAAAGCTCTATCAAGCTGTCAAGAAGCTAGTAGGCAGCATGAAAACAGATGTATTTCACTACATTCCATCATACATTAAATATAAGCAGAATAATCTAATCCAGATCATTTCAAATCACTAATCTGGATGACTGTGTAATATATTCAGCATGCTAAATATGCTGTTTCATTTGATTTTTCAAGGTGTTCATGTAGGCCAGATGCCATACCTTCCCCTGAGTGGGAAAACACCCTGATCTCCTGGGAGCCACTGGCAGAGGAATGCACTCTTCCTTCACAGGAATGTGGAAGACAGGATCAGATGCTTACTGTTTATTTTTCACGTCAGTGACGGCCCTGGTCGTAACACACCATTACAAAGACTGACTGCAGAACACAGATAGAAGTTGGTGAGAACCTCTCAGTGATGTTACCCTACTGATCCAGCACAGCTTCCTCTGGGTCTCAGGGAATCATGAAATTGCTTCTTCTGTTCTTCTGAACAGCTGCCCACCTCTCTGACAGGATCTCAGCATATCTCTCCAGAGAAGATACAATGAGAGGCCTTAGTGATATCACTCCAAGGAGATATGATTTCCTCCAGGGTTTAACAACAGCATAAGAGAAAATATCTTGTTTCAGACAGCTCAAATAGAGAGAGAGAGCTGGGACATAACCAAAATCAAGAAGCCAAATGCTGGGGGGGGGAGAAAGGATGAGGAAGAGGAAGCCTGCAAGACAGAGAAGAGGTGGTGGAGACAAGTGGCACCAATTTATTAGCAAGAGCAGCCAGCCAGAGAATGAAACAAGCTCTTGTTTCAAACTGCAGTTTCAGCCACCACACTTCTTCAGCAGCCCATCCCCACAGGGCCAGACTGGGCAAATCTCCCCTCCACCAGACAGCACCGTCAGCAACCTGCCCTGATATCAAGAGAGATTCCCAGGACACAACGTTACTTCTTAACACTCTCCCTCACCCCCCACCTTTTTAACTTTTACTCTGAGGGATTTTAGGGGAAGTTTCCATTGCTGTGATTCCCACGTGGACATCCATGTGCTGGGAAGCCCCCTTGGCTGATTCCCATCAGCCACATACAACAGTGTAAACTGTGTCAAGTCTGCCAGTCTGTCCTGAGACCGTACCTGCTCTGCCTGCAGGATCCCCAAAGCAGATATAACTACCTGCCATTGGGAGCTCTGTGCCTAAATCCTTCCAAATCCCAACCACTACTCCTCCCTACTCCATGCCCAGACCCTGTCTTTCACAGCACAGACTCTGACCCCTTTCTGTACTGTACACATGCATGAGGGCATCATTCAGCAGCTCAGGGGGAGAAAATAGAACATCCATGCTGGAAGAAACCCAAGACTTTCTTCCTGATACAATGCTGATACACAACAGCCAAATCATAAGGAAACCATTAGGTCTTGACGGATGCCCAAATTTAAGGAAGTAATTACAGAAGAACAAGCAGCCTTCTCAGCATCGCCATGCCAGAGCATTTGGAACCAATTCAGCCCACTCCCAAGTCCCTCTGCTCACTGATTTGCCAGTGGTTAGAGCAGCACGTGAGGATGTTCGCATGTGGTTTCCTCAGTGCAATAATTACAGACCTAAATTCTTCAGAGAAACTCGTAACTGTTAACACTCTCTCTGTGGCAGGATGGCTGCTACATGACTGGAGTGCTGGAAACCTGCTCAGTGATGACACAAGCTGTTCTTCCAGGTGCTGCAGGCTGACCTTTGTGCCATGCATCATACATATGCTAGACACTCGCCCCCTAGTTTCAGCAACAGGCACAGATGAAGCATGAAGTGGGCGATGGAAGAACTCTTAAGAAGCAGAACATTGCTTTAAAGATGCATCTGGTGTGATTCTTTTTCACTCTGCATCCTGTATCAATCAGCAAGTCAATTAATTAGGACAGTGCGATGTTAAAATGGAACATCTTATGGGGAAAAAAAAAAACAAAGGCAGTCAGCCCAGCAGGTAAACCTGACTGCTATGCTGACTTGTTCTCCAGCCACAGACATTTTCCTGTCTCTTTTCCTTTAGGAGAGGTGGAGGACAATACTGACCCAAAATTAGTATGCTGTGAATTAACCCTTATCTGCATTTTAGCATAGAGACATTTCAAAAAGCACGCAATTGTGAAGCTTCTTAGAAGTATATAGCCAAAGAGATCACTGCCCTGATTGGAGATTTTAATCTAAGCGTTCTCATATTGACATGATCAACTATCATTGATTCATATCCCTTCATTAGTACACATTATGTATACTGGTATACTCTCTAGTTAAAAATACCATCTGGTTTCATCAGTTTCTTTTATTCTCTGCTTAGAATATGTCCCACAAATTTGTCCCACAACTTATTTTGGGTGCTCTTAGAAACAAATTCAGGAAGGGTGCTCAGCTCATACGGTCAGTCATGGACCTACACACCTGTAGGCAAGGAGAGAATCCTGGGGCTGCTATCAAGTGTGAAAGTCAGACCCTTGGTTTCCACACCTACTGCTAAGGTGTAACCAGCTCACCTAGTCGAGTCAGTTCATACTGCTTCACTTTCTTCTTCAGCTTTATGGGTCCTACGTCCCAGCTCTCATCTTCAGCACCATCCAGAGGGCTTTCATCACTGGACTCCTCCTGGCCCACCTCCCGGTAGTAGAGTTTGTAGCCTGATATCTGGGCATGGTTGGCTGGGGGTTGCCATGTAATCAGGAGAGATTCCATCTTCGCTCGGACTTTTAATTCTGTTGGTGCAAATGGAACTAGAAGAACAAGAGAAAAAACATTCAGTTATCTCCATTACCAACTGCATATGGAAGGAGGAGAGACCCACTACCCAAGACATGCAGGGGCTGCTCAACAGAAAGTCAAAGGCAGGTGCTCTGTTCTAATCAAAACCAATAGTTAGAATTCCCTAATGAACGCAAACATTTCTAGTTATGCCTCAAGTTCCCCATCTGAGAAATAACACCCTGAACTCCCCAGCTCCAAGCAACAGCCAGTCTCCTACCATGTGTCTGGTTGTCCCTGTCAGGAGTGCGATGCTGGGTCCACTCCGACGGGGCCCCATAGCCCACGCTGGTGCTGGCTGCAATGCGCACTTTGTACACTTTGTTGGGATGCAGCGAGTACAGAGTGATCTGCGTCTCGTTTCCACCCACTTCAATGGAGTTAACCTGATCTGCTGGAACAAAGGTAATGCCAATGAAAAAGGGTTTATCCAGTCAACGTGCAGAAACAAACCCAGCAACAATCACATGGTCTACATGCCCATTTGCCACCAGGAAAACCGAGATCTGAAGGCTGGGCAGAGCTGATATCTGGACTGACAACCCCTTTGTCACATTCAGAACTGCAGGGTGCCTTCAGCACCACTGAGCCTGCCTGAAGGCAGCTGTCAGAAACCTTGCTGCTGCTGACACAAGAGCAGAACGTGAGCACAAGCTGATGGGAGCTGATGGCACTCACTGCTGTACTTAAATCGTCACCTTAATTTGAAGAGGAACCATCCAGCAGCCTTCCTTCTGCAAAATTCACAACTTTGCCAATGCTACACTGAGGTTTGATTGCTCCATTTTCAGCTTACCCAAATTCATAAGGGAGATAACGGGAAATTTAAACTGAGAGTGACCTGGGATTTTAGCTGTTAACAACTAATTGGTCCTGCTAGGATTCATCTTGACTGTTGGTGAATGCACAGGTCCTGCTTTGCAGCTGCACTTGACCTAAACTCAGCTGAGAGCGCTGTCCTGCTATGTAGCAGCGTATTGCTGGGCTTGAACCCTGGGCTGCAAACGTCCAAGGTTTCATGATCCCACAGAGGTGCATGCAGGCTCAAGGCAAAAAATAAAAGCAAAACAAAAGCACGAGAGCCAGGAGTCACACTGCAGACTAATTCAGATCAAACACACAGGAACATGTCCAGCACTTCATCACGTTTCTCATCATTCTCTTAGGAAGAAACATGACCTCGGGAAGTGGAAGCTGCAGAGTTTTGATGATTTTAAAAGTGAATACCCAGAAGGATTTGCAAAGCAAGCACACATGGAATCAGAACAACTGCATTCAGCACATGGAAATGTTACCATCCCTGCTGAAGGCTTCTTAGAGTGGCTGACTATATAACTAAAGCCAGAAAAACTCAGCATCAGAGCAACACAACCTTGCCAGGATACCTACATGCAGACCACTGAGTAGACTTGGTTTTAAAGGAACCAAATGCATTCACCCTTCTTTACCAACCAGCATAAAGCTCTTCTTCCAAACTACAAAGCACACCAAAGGGTTGTTTATGCAAGCATTCATGGGGCAGCACAAACACACACCATCCCCTGGGCGCACTGATTCCTCCACAACCACAGAAAAAAGCACCTCAGAGCTCGCAGACTAGCAGAGCCCAGATAAGGGAGGGCTGTTCTGCTCCTGGCAAAAATGGGTCCCTCCGTTTTCAGTCCTGTACCTCTTCCTCTCAGCAAGCCATGTTGTTGAAGCTGCTGGAGCAAAAGATAACCTTCCTCCCTTCAAACACCATTTTCCTCACCTTCCTTGATAGTACAGTAGTCAATCTTGTACTTGGTTATCTTGCCGTTACTCAGCTCCGGAGGAAGAGGCAACCACGTCACACGGATGTCACCAGGAGTCATGCTTGACAAGGACAGCTGAGGAGCAGCACTAGGAACTGCGAAAATGCAAAAGAAAGTCAGCAAAGGCAGTGGCAAGACCTTGACACATCTCAGTTGGCTGGAGGCCACTGCCTGGCACTGCTGCTGGTGACAAGCTGTCATGGGGGCTACCCAACATCCTACAGTTCTCCAATAGCTCAGAGAACCAGAAGGAGCTTTCTGAGGAGGAAGGAAGGTGGGCTGCTCAGAGCCTGCTGACCAAACCCACTGTGCTGCCACATCTAAGTGACCCTGTGTTCACTACAAACCAGGCTGGCTAACAGACTGGTTAATCTGCCTATACAGTACCACGGAGCATCAAAGAGACACTAATGGACACTAAAGACACCAGGCTTCAGCTTGGTGATCCCATCTCCCTGAAAATCACAGCTCTGTGCTGCAGGCAGCTTTCATGCTTTCAACTCAGCTTCTCAAGCTTCAGACACATACATGTTAGACCACGCAGTGCCCTACATCAGGAGCATCAAAGCACACAATGCACCCCGCAGCATAGCAGGGGCTTGCGCGAGGGCTGCCAAAAACACTGCTTCTGTCTCTGTCCTGCAGTCTGTTGTGAGCTGCACATGCCCTCCTCTGTTGGGCAGCAGTCCTTCTGGCACTCTGCCTTCACTGCTCAAAAAAAATGCTATGTGATAAGTGGCAAAGTCAACACAAACTACAGATTCTTAAGGGATTCAACTTCAGTGCCGCTCTCAGCTCTACAAACTGCAATGGACATCTTTCTTTAGAGCTGAAATCATGTCTGGCCTAGCAGCAAGTTTGGAGCAATACCACATCAGGTCAGTGAAAGTCCAGAGGATCTGACTGCAATGAGTCCCATTGTCAACAAGGTCACTTGCATGCTCAGCATCACTCAAGCCAATGATCAGATCAGGGCAGGTTTGTTTATTTCTACAAAGGATTTATAACAAAAAGTATAGAAGCATAGGTGTAGGCTTCCAGAAGCTGATACTATTCTCTACACCATCTTCAATACTCACCATGAAACAGGAAAGAATATCTTTTAGACACTAGTACCCATCTAATTCAACGCACCGTCCTCCAAGGTCTGAACTATTATGGAAGAGGATGTCCGGCTGGCTCCAAGCTGAGAATATGCGACCACATAGAAGACATAGTTGGTGTTGGGTTCCAGGTCCTTGACTTGCAGCTCAGTGGTATCATTATTGACGGCAAACTGGTACTCCACGTTATCTGTTCCTGGAGTCAAGGAAACACCGATCAGCAGGTCAGTGAACTGCCAGGACACTGCAAGGTGCCAGGAGCTGGAAGCAGAGGCCTTCTAGCTTTAATTAGTTCCCTTAGTTACAGAACCAAGTTTTCAGAAAAAAAGCCTAGCTGCCACTGCAACTGCTTCCAGAAAGGGGAGAAAAGGAGATAGTTTGGGTAGTTTCCAAAGCATCTGGATGCACTAAAGCTCTTCCAGCCCTGTTGGAAGAGAAATGGGAGTACGGGAGTGGTTGAAGAGGTGTTGCAATCACTGGGCTACAGCAGCCTGAACTATCCAAACTAACACATCCAGTTCTTTGCCTTAAGCACAGTCCTGCTGAGAGAGTGATAAGAACAACCCAGGGGAACTCCTGCCATTATGAAATGCCCAATACTAAGTGCAAGGTGGGTCTCCTGTTGATTTTGGAAGGATCTTCTGTTCCCAGAACGGGGACAGACCTTCATCCTTTATCACCACATCCTAGCAGCCACTGACCGGTTGCACAGACAGGTAACACCTACCCACAGCCCGCTGGTAATGTAACGAGAAGCCAATGATCTGCTCGCTGTTGTACTCTGGCCGCTCCCAGGACACTAAGACTGTGGTGCTGGAGAGGGACACAGCTGAGACCTTCTTGGGAGCGCTGGGCAAACCCTCCCGCACAATCACGGAGAGCTTGGCAGTGGCGCACGCCATGCCCAGGCTGTTCTCAGCCACGCACTGGTAGTAGCCAGCATCCTCCAACCCGATCTGATTGATCACCAAGCTGCCGCTGCTCTGCACCTTCACCCGTCCATTGGAGAGGATGGGCTCACCGTTCTTCAGCCAGTGAATGGTAGGGGCTGGCTCACCCTCTGCCTTGCAGACGAATCGAGCTGTGCTGGCTCGGGTGCGTGAGATGGTTTCAGGAGCCTGGGAGATGCTGGGCGTAGCTGGGAGGAGAGAGGACAAATTAATGCAGTAAGGAGGAGGGAAAGATAGCAGAGAAAATCCCTTCTCCTCCCCCCTCACTGCTATGTTTTATTCAGTAGCAGCTTTGCTTACAAGATAGGATTTGCCAGGCAGACTCTAGAGGCTTAATTTAGATTCTATCCAAAAGGAAAAATAAATTCCGTATCAATCATGCGCTGCATTCCCTGATCCTAGGCTGTTCTCCCTCCTGGATTCCACAATACTGAAAGTTAATTGCTGATACAGATTTCCACAGGGAAACCCTGGAGAACAGGAATGAGGCATAAAATAGTTCAGTAAATACAAGGAACTAAACCCCGAATTAAAAAGGTTACATTCCCACTGAGAGCTCTCCCAGCACAGGGCCTTCTGACTCTAACCTGGCTCCCTTCTTCACTTTTTCCCCAGCAGGGATCACAAACACAACCTCATGGAAGGCTCCGGATGCCAGACCAGGTAATCCACAGCTACCCGGCAGCATTTCTCTCTGCAGCAATTACTCTGCTCTCCACTCACCCAGAACCCGGAGCTCAGCCGCGGCTGTAACAAACTGCCTGGTCTGGGGTTTGTTAGCGCGGCAAACGTAGACTCCAGAGTGATGGGGCTGGCTGGAAGGAATGAGGAGGTTTGTCCGACCCAGCACAATCACATCTGTGGAAACGGGCTTTCCATCTGCAGGAAGAAACAAGCACAAATATGGGAGGAAGCTCTAAACAGAGACCCCAAATCCCAGACCCAGCCCAGAGGAACATTACTGTTGGGCTGCTCCTCAGCACATGGTTGAGCATCAGTCAGCCCCAGTCAAAACTGCCTCAAGGTTTAGTTTAGCAATAATCAAAAAGTCTCGTTTCAAATCAAAATAGTCTGTAGTGTGAAGAGTGAACCTGGAATGAGATTCCCTAGGAACAGCACATTTGAGGGAATGCTAAGCCAGCACACCCTTTGGAAAAATTGCTGGATCTCCTTGCTGACCCACATACAGAAATGTACATCTCTCCTCACACGTTAATGCAAATGTCAGAGAATACTGAACTGCAAATGACTTGGGGATCTTCCATCTTCTGGGTCCTGGAAGTGAACCCAAATTTAGGCAGGACAGCTTGTGGGGAAGAAGGAAACGTCTTGAGGGTCCATCCAGGGGCTCGAATTTGGACAAACACAGCATGGTCAAGGAGAGGCACAGCTGGGCAACTGGGAACCCACCGCCAGCTCTGGCAGGAGGTACTGGGTTGAGAGAGCTAGATAGTTTGTATCTGCAAACATTACGTCTCATCCCTCTCCAGCTGCAGATAAATGTGCACCTCAAGCAGCAAAACCTACATCATTCCTCTGCCCTCACAGACTCAGCTGAACCGGAGCAGCTGTGCCTGCTTAGCACCATCAGCAGGGAACACAGCTGAGATCAGATTCTCTGCCCCCTCCATTTATTTCAGGGAGCTTCAGGTGGCCTCACAGTTCAGTGGCTGCGTACTCACAGGAGGAGAGAATCAGCACACCCCACTCGCACAGGAATGGCTGAAAATCCGACTCCAGATGGTAGCAATTAGCTGACCCCACCAGGGCTGGCAAGAGCCAAACTGACAACTTGGAGATACAATCCTGTGTTACCCACATGACTAATCCTCCAGCAACCCAACCTGTTCCTTACTGCTGTGTGCTCTGCGTAACACAGAACTGCTATTACAATTAACCTATCCTTTCCAACCTGAAGAGTCTGTGCTGGAAAGCAGAGGGGAGCAAGCAAACACTTGAAAATAGCGAGGAAGCACCTGAATGCATGCATGGAACTGCTTCACCAACCGATTCATAGAATCAGAATCCTTAGAGTTGGAAGGGACCTTTAAAGTTCATCTAGTCCAGCTTCACTGCAATGAACAGGGACGTGCACAGCTAAATCAGGTTGCCCAGGGCTCGATCCCTTCCCCTTTCTTCTCAATTAAAAAAAATAAATCATAGCAATAATTAGCTCTGATAATATCTGCTCTGAGCATCAGCACTATTCAGTATAGCAACAAGTGGTGCAGCATGGGAAAAACGGTTATTTCTAATTGTGAAGTGCACAGGATGAAACAGAAACGTTGCTGCCAGAACACGTCATCCTCGCTGATTTGATTTCCCAAGTTGTGTCCCGTGAGGCTGATTTTGCTCCTTTTTTGAAGGGAAGAGGAAATATTTGTGTACACTAAAAATCACTGCCTGTGGACAAGTCTGGGCTGAAGACCAACCACAATGAATGGTTACAGGGGAAAGGAGTCTTAAATCACAAGTCAGATCTGTGAAAATGACTGAGAGCCTTTTCTGGGAGAGAATCAATCCCTGAGCTGCAAATGGCCTCGGTCAGAGCCTCTGAAGCGTCGGACGATGTGACACTGCTGAAGTGACACTCGTGACTCAGGCTGTCAGCCCTGGGTAACGTATGCCAGTCTGGCTCATTTGTACACCTCTAATGAGATCTGAGCATCTTCTCGGTCCTCCCATTATGCCGGGGAAAACAAAACCAGAAAAAAACAAAAGCCAGTAATGTGAACACTGTAGGATTTTAGAACAAAACCTTCCCAGCAACACTCCCAGCTCCCAGCAACTCCAATGATTAACAGCTCTTACCCTGTTTTATAATCCTGCAAGATAATACAAGTTCTTTCTCCAAGGCAATGGCAGATTCCAGAGTCCCCACTAAACTGAGTCACTGGAGGAGTGGCAGAGACCCGACCCCATCTCATGACCTTTACTACTGCTCAAGCTCCTACAATGAGTATGACCAGTTTAGATCCAAAGGCATCCAGAAAACAAAACTTCATATATTTCACAGGTCAAACAGATAGGAGGTAAACTGCATGCCTTGTAACCTTCTAGATTTAATCAGTAATTTCAGTTATTGTGGACATCCTACAGGACAACACCTGCATCATCAGGCAGCAATGTGAAAGACCCTCATCTTTTCCCACTGACTTGTCTGCCTTCCAGTAAGTTCTGAAAACGAGTGCCCAGGTTCCTCCTGCAGACAGAGGCTGCATTCCATCCCTTGCACTCACCCTGCCGTATCCAGGAGACAAACGGGGTGGGATCAGCAGCTGCCATGCACTCCATCACCACGCTCTCGCCTGCCACCACCGTGGTGTTCTCCGGAGCAGCAATGATGGCGACATCTCCTCCTGCTGGCTGGGAACCTAATGCCAAAAACAAAAAGAAAAGGCTGTTCTTCCCAATGGAGAAGTGTCTAGAGAAGCACAGAACACCAGACCCAGCCGTGCTCCCCTGCTGTCTCACGTGTGTTGTCTCATGCCCAGCTGGAGGAGAAAAACAAGTCTTGTTTTTACATGACAGCACTGTTTTTCCTTAGGAAATGAACACAGAGGTGCCCTGAAGATTTATTCTCATCATATCAACCCCAATAGAAGTTAGTATCAGGATTTTCAACACAGAACATAAAAAGAGTTTCAGCCCAGAACCTTCATCAACTCTTGCTAATTTGTTTGTTAATCAGATGGCGCTCAGGGACACGGTTTAGCAGGGATAGTGCTGATGGGTTGATGGTTAAACTTCACCATCTTCAAGGTCTTTTCCAACCTCTGATTCCAAGACACTGCTATCCTCGAGCACAGCTACAGCTCAGGACACAGCGTATCTTCTGCCAAGGCACTTTGACAGTTCAGAAAGAATCTAACATCCTGGCTAAAGAAATTCTGATGCCCAGACATGTTGTGAACTGAAACAAAAAGAGGTCAAGACTCAGTGCCCAGGCCTTCACCTCAGGCACAGAGACTGACTCACTCACTCCGCATCTGGAGGAGAGCACGCTATTTAGCTGATAGGTGCAAAGACAAGTGGCCAACACGTACAATCAAGCAACGTTTACATGAAGATTTATAGGCTTCATTGCACAATTTCTTGAGAAAGGGATGGGGATTTTTTGCTTGAAATGAACCTTCTGTGTCTACCACTACTGAGAGGTTAAGGGAAGGTTAAGGAAATGCCTTTGCAACGACCAGATTTCTGTTGTCAGATGAAAACAATTGGAGCATGCTTGAGAAGACCAGACTGTTCATGACCTTCGACAGCAACAAGGTTCTTTTCCCAGCTCTCCCAGAAACATTCAGCTCTGAGGGACACTGTGGTTGTTGTCCTCAGGAAGGGAGAAATAACTGCAGAGGAGTCACGTAGCATGAGGAGCTCCTGGTCTTGCTCCAGGTGCTCCCAGGATGGAGCAGAGAAAGCTGTGGGCAGCAGGTCCAACACAGATATAGCAGCTTTTTGCACAGCCTGCAGTTAAGCTCACTCAGGATGCTGCAGGGTTTTAAACAATGAGGTTCAGGTATACCAGGATGGTTAAACCCAAAACACTCACTGCAGTCCCCAGCCCAGGATGTCCTACATCTCCAACTGCCAGACACTGAGGGAGATATCCAAGGAAAGCACCGTGCCCTCCTTGCCCTGTTTCTAATGAACTTTCCTTCTGTGGCTGCTGTGACCGCACACTGCAGCACCCAACATGTTGTGCTCAGCACATCTCCAGCCTTGCTGCCATCCGCTCAGTGCACAAGTCTTACTAGAGAGAGCTGGTATCACTGTGATTTTCTTTCAGCCCATACAGACGTGAAATGAACTTCCATCTGTAGTACGATGAGTATTAAATGCAGCGAGTAGAATCGCCAAGGGAGAGCAGGAGCCTGTGCTTGACCAGCAGATGGAAGCAGAGACCGAGGAGTGTCTGTGGCCCCCCCAGCTGGGGCAATGGCTGGACACACAGAGCTGCACTCCAGCCCTGCACAAACACCAGCAAAAAGAGCTGACTGCACCGGTCAGGGCTTTGCTCTGCTCTATTGCACTTGCTATGCACATCACTCATACCTGCAGATGCTTTCAGCCTAACAGCCATCACATCCAGCTGCAGCAGGACAACTATGGGCAGGACAGGGACAAGAAGGAGTTACTTCAAACTGTGGAAGGTTCAGGGACCTCATTGCCACGCAGGTCAGAGCCCCGACCTCCTGCAGCACCAGACCTGGGTTTGGTTTGGTTTGAAGAGATCCCAAGAACAGTACTCAGCTAACCAGGAAAACCTCTGCTCAGTGCCGTCTGACAAACATCAGAGAGCAAAACCAACCTGAGTTTTTGTCTCCATTGCCACTGAAATAATTTCAGGTCAAGAGGGAACATCGTTAGAACCAAAGGAAAAGGGAGCTGCAGTTTCAAGACATCTTTCACTGCCTGAACAAAACAGGTCACTGAACACATCTGCACCATGCAGTCTGTTTCGGAGTACTAAAAGCTTCCGCAGTGCTGCTATTTAAAACTTGGGGTTTGAGATTTCTGTCCCAGCCCCCAGCTTTGTTTTGTCTCTCCAAGCAGCAGGGCTGCTCTAGGCAAAAGCTCTGCACAGCCCAAGGCACAAGCCGTGAATTCCTAGAAAAGCTCACCATCACCTCTGCCTTCACAAACTTGTCCTTCTGAATCAGTTTAGCTGAATGAGCAGTGCTCTGGGCACTGGGAAACGCTGAGATGAAGGCTCTATTCCTGTACATTTTGCCACCCTGTGCCCATGTTTGTGTCTGCACAGGGAGACACAAGGATGCCATCTCAGCATAAGGGACAAGGCTTACTGCAGACAACTGCAGAAATACTCCCAAGTGTCTCCTAGGTTTTCCTGCTCACAAGTGACTCAACGCAGCTCATTTCTCAGCATTTATGCATTTTTCTACCTTCCCATCACAAGTCAGCACAGTCAGGCTGAATTCAGGTGCTCCACTCCTTCACACCATCACTCACACAACACGGAGCGTGGCATCGGGTGCAGTGCAGAAATCAAACGGATGCAGTGAGGAGAGCACATGAGGCTCTGTGCAAGCCGCCCAGTATAAGAAACGGTTCTGTAGAGTCTCAAAGAGAAGGGAAAGTGAGCAGGGATGTGAAGGGAGGCACCACGGGGAGCTGCTCGGGACAAAGCACAAAATGTTTATTTGAAGTTTGAGCTGGAGTTGTAACATACAGCAGCGATCTGAAACTCACAGAGCCTACAACCCGGCTCTGCTTCCAGCGCATCCATAATTCATCAGCTCTCTTCTCCCACCTCCCTGCCCTTCTTAGTGCAGAGCATCTGCTAAGAATTCAGGCAGAGCAACAGGAGGAAAAATGGTTTCTGTGCAGCCAATTTGCGACAGTTGTTTGCAGTGACAAGAAGACGATTCTGGCTGGGAAGTAACACGTCTTCTGCTTCCATAAACACCCTGCCTCGGCAAAACTGCTGCAGGTGAAATATGACTTGAGTGGCGACACATTCAGCTCTCAGCTGTCAGCAGTTCAAGACTTGGAGACACCCAACGATCAAGCAACAATCTGATGCTCAGAGAACTTTCTCACCCTCTCCAGAGGAGGAGCACGAAACCTTATTCACTCTCGCAAGTCTCCTCCGGGAATAGCACTGAGCAGCTGTTCATTAGGGAAAGTCAACGCTGTCACTGCTGTTATTCTGCAGACAATAAAGGAGCAAATTACCCATTGCAAAGCACACACCTTTGAAAATGCAGGCGCACTGTTTGTTGAGCATCACCTAATCCCAGCTCTCAGCTCACAGACCTCCTGGATCATGCAGGGAGAGTGCTGACAGCAGCTACAGAAGAGAAAAACATCCTCCACACCCATATTCCTTCTCTGTTCACATTGTCCTGGGAAGTTATCTGTGATTTATTTCTACTTCAGGTCTATACCCAGAGCAGGGGGTTACCAGCATGCAAAATCTCTAGACAGGATGCATGCCAGGCCATGCACTGACATGCTGACGTACCTGCTTTGGGGGCAATACTGGTGACATCAGGTCTCAAAGTTGATAATGCAAGCAAAAATTTCTTCTTGCGCAGCTGCCCTCACCTGAGCTCAGCAATGCACCACTTCACAGCAAGGAGCCAAGAGAGGACCAACCCCACTGGCTTCCAAAACTGCCCCAGTACTGCTCCTCACACACCCAGACTTCCCCAGTATGTCATGAGCCAAGTGCTACCTCCTCTCCACAAAAGCAGCTCTTGCAAACACACGTCCTTTCTGAGCCTCCTCCCGCCCCTTTGCTATGCCAGTCCCTGTGATTCTTTGAATCCGAGCTCCAATTTCCTTCATTAGTGCTCTTGGAGATGAGGAACTTTTGCTTTCAATATGACAGGCTCAGGAGCTTTTAGATGTGCATCTCAGAGGCTCAAAGGAACAACAAACTCCAGCACTAACCACACTTGAGTACTGAGTCTTCCCACTGTGATCTAGCAGCACCAATGCCCATAGCTTCCATCATTAGAAATGCTCATTTCTTCCCTTTTCAGGGGCTGCAGAGACACGAATTCACTCTGGAAAAGCAGTTGAAAAGGAACCCATTTCTTATGGCAGAAGTGACACTGCAACAGTGGCCTAACTGCTTTTCTCCTGCCCAATAACATAAAGGAGCTCAGTAAATGGGGTCTGCATTGTCAAATCACCTCACATCCTCAAAACACTTTGTAAACAGTTACGCATTTGTCAGTGCAAAAACGCAATGGGAAAACTGACACAGAAGAATTTCTCTCTGCCTTTTGAACAGGGATGGAATCTGTCTTCCTCTTCAGCAAGTCAGTGCTGCAGCACACATCTCCTGCCACCTTTAAACATCATACAAAGAAACACATGTAAATGATTAAAACACAGCAATCCAATCACTTTCAGAGCTATTTAGAGACCTCTACACACAGCCCTCATGTCTTCAGCTATCACAAAATCCCCAGCCAAGTAGCTAACAGCTCCCGAACACACGGTGCAGCCCACCTTCCAACGGCAGGCACAAAACCTGCTGCCCTAACGTCTGCATAAGTGAAGTGGAGAGTTTAATTACAAGATTACACTTATTTGACTTAACTAACGTATATACTAACGAGTTTGGGCAGGGAGTGTTCATTTACTCCCTTGACACGGTCCTCAGACACCAGACCAGCATGTGCCATGGCTCCATGCAGGGCATCAGGAGCTGGAAAAAGCCTTTCCCAGGCTGTTTCTCACAAGCCAAGCAAAAAGCAGTTCCTCAAGCAGCTCCTGCTGCTGTACTCAGCTCTGTGGAGATACCCTGGTGACAGCCCAGACAGCAGAGGGGCCAACAGGCACTTCTCTTTCATTTCCCTCAACTTAATACAACTGAGAGATTTCAGCCCAGAAATTGCTTGTAACCAGATGCCCAGGAGAAGATGAGCAGTGGCAGGTTTCCAGGATCTGCCCAGCGCTTTTAGGGGGCTCTCCCCCACCCAAACCACAGAGCGTTCAGAGTACAGGACTTTATGCATCCAGCAGACGTTCAGCTCTGCTGCAAAGCAGCCGGAGCGTGCTTTGCCCACCACTCCTCCTCCTGTAAAGCTGTCAACATTGGCTCTCTGTTTGCGTACACGCAGTTGGAACTGCTCTTCATTACGCCAAGAGGGACTGGAGCCAGCCAGACTGCACGAGGAATTCCAGCTCGCTTCCCCAGCTTGGAAGCGCCCACGTTTCGCTGCTCCGTGCAGGAGCCAGGCAAAATAAACAGGAGCTGAGAGCCCCACGGCATGGAGCGGCTGCTGCCGACCAGCACTGGGGGTCTGCTTTCCTGCTGGAGGCCCCAGTTAGCTGAGGGGCTGGGGCCATGTGTCTGCATTTGCAGAAGCCTGAAGATATGCTGCATAGAGCTTTGAGAGTCAGAAGACAACGACCGCAAGTGTTCAAGTGTCACTGATTAGCACTGCAGATAAAAACGATCATTTAATAAGCTTTTCACCAGTCCCGGCACCTTTTCATAGATCTTCATGCAAAACTCCTTGTCAGAAAGTCCCTCAGTACACAGCAGGATTTAACCCCTAGGTCAGACAAGAGGACTGCAGAAGAAAGGAAAACGGTAGTGGTGCCTCAGGGTACCTGAAGCCCTTTGCAGAAGGCAGAGCAGTCCCCAGCCCAGCTCCCAGCCCTAACCCACCCCACAACCCAGACAGCTTAACCCAAACAGCCCTGGGGCCCCAAGCTTGCCAGCCTCTGGGATTCAGCGGGAACATTCCCACATTTCTTTTACCATCATAACTGATTATACCAGCTCTGTGTGTAATTAAAGTGTGACAGAGGGGCTTCAGAGCAGAGCAGAGGACACAAAGGCTGTCCTGTAGCTGCTTTCACCACCTAACAGAGATGCTCACAAGTATGGTTAGTTAGCTGACGACTGCTCCACGCTAGGAAAGCGGCCTGTCTCCACATTTTGGCTCTGCCTTCAGGCTAGTGTGCAGGCAAAAAACTTGCTTGTCTGCACCTGCCTGGCCAGAGCCGCAGGCAACATCGCTCCTGGATGTGAGGGGTCACCCCTGCACTGAGCAGAAGGGAGAACATCTGTGGCAGAGCACAGGGTGGACCCGTCACACACCCTGACACCAACCAGCCCTTTCCCAGAGGGATTCTCCAAGACAACATATCCAATTTCCAGGATGCTGCAGGAGAAACTTCCCAGAAAAACAAACTGTAAGATATTACAAAGATATTCTGCTACCTTTCCAGCAGAAAAGAGATAGAGACACGGTCAACAGAAGGCCTTTCTGGCTCATTCACACATTCTTGAGCCCCAAAACACCTCCTTTCTCAGTCAGCCCAGCTTGTGTCAGCGCCCGGAGCCATTTCACTCCGCTAACTTCCTGCCTGTGCTCAGGGACTGACATCTCACAGGGACTGACACCTATTTCATCAGATCTATTTGCAATTCAGATCTACTTGCAACATTGGATCTATCTGCAATTCATGTAATCTGTAACTCTAGCGACAGCAGAGAGGGAACAGGCTGGAGGCCCCGGGCTGTGCAGAAGGACACAGCCTGCTTTCTTTGTCACCAAGGCTCATGCTTTGTCCCACTCCTGCTGCCAGCCACGGGCACTCATGTTACCATCGTGCATGGCTTTGAAAAGAGAAATTACCTCGTGGTGTGGTCTCCTGATGCCAGGTATGCAGAAGGCTTCCTACAAGCTATGCTTCAAACACACAACACACTGGGATCCTACAATAACACAGTCTGGCAGCAAACGATGACTGCCAACTTGGAAGGAAGAGCTAAAAGCAGATGGATGCATCTGCATTAACTCAGGACAATGCAAATCTGTTTTTCTAGGAGAAGTCTGGAAGGAAAGCTGGCTTTCTACGGTGAAAAATCATTAGTGATATCCATATTTTGTGTCAAACGGCTTCAGTTGGACACTTGCTGGAGTGCTGCAGCGATTCCCAATCTGTGTCAGGCAGTGCCCGAAGATACAGCGCTCAGTAACACCACCTGCTCCGATCCCACCATTCTCTTCTGCTTTTCACCCTCATCCACAGGTCATGCAGCATTGCTCCTCAGCTGCACTGGACACAGAGTTGGGCAAGAGCATCTCTTGCTGATGGGACTCAGGACAAGGCCTTAGGTCTGCCCCACACCTAAAGAAATGGGACCACAAGCTTTGCTGCATCTCTGGACACTCACAGCATTCTCACTCAAGCTGTTAGGATACCATAAGCGCTGCAGGGCATCACTAACGGCCAAGGCTCTGCAGTAACACAGGCAATTAATAATTAACAAGTGCCATCAGGAACCCAACCACATCCACCTTGCTGTCCCGAAGCCCTTTGCAAGCTGCTGACCTAATTATTATCTCTATTCTTAGCTGCCTCCCAGGCTCAGCAGGCAGGTACAGCTGTTTCACACAGCCCGGGAGAGGCCAGGTGCAGTCCTGCAGTGCCACTGTGATGTGCCACAGGGATCCACCAGCAGTAAAAGACTCCCAGAGGAGAGCTGGCTGCAGCCTGCAGCTTGAACACTGCTTCAGCCAGAGCCTTACCAAACACCAGCTCTTATTTCAAAAAGCCTCAGAAGTGCAGTACACGTGGATTATTAAGAGCTGCAGGTGGAGAACAAGGACGACTGCAAACCACTCCCAGATCCAGCCGGTTGCGATCTCTGGAGGCAGAGCTGCCTGTAACACAGGGGCCGAACCAACCCCAAAAACTGCTGTGTGTGGGGGAGACCAGTTTGCCCCCAGGACCTGGAAACAGCTCACCTATTCCCCGCCTCACATCTCCCGTTCTGCTCGATTATCCTTGACACCTCTGTTGCCACTCACTTTGGTGCCAACCCCGGGTTTAGCTGTTCTGCTTAATAGGAGGTGAGGGCTCTGAGTTTTCTATCAAACCCTCTGTCACCGCGGGCTGCTGGAGCTGTCAGGAGCACAGCATATCATAGCCCTGCAGAACTTCACAGACAGCTGATCTGAAATTCCCCCTCCGGCTCCCGGGAACAGGCTGCTGATGCTCGAGCTACGGGAAGTTCTCCCTTGGAGATCTGCATGGTGTGATGTGTGCTGGCCCCAAACTGACCCCAGCCAAGGAAAGAGCTGGGTGTTTGGGTGGCTGTCTGCTAAGTGTCTGCACTGACTCTTCACAACTTTCACCAAAAATCTGTGGTCTCTCAGTCCTGCTCCATGTCTGCTTGAAGTCATCGGCATTGCGAGGCTCAGTAAAAGGGAGACAGAATGAAAGCCTGCGGTTCATTTTAGGCAGAAGGTCGCTTTGAGTTTATAGATTCATTTATTAAGCTAGAAGTGCTGTACATCTCCTCCTTCATCTTGCCATCCTCTGAATTCGCACTTACTACTATGGTTGGCTTAGCATCTTCTACCACAAAGGAAGAATCAGGGGCATTTTTCATAATCCAGCAGATCCAATACGTGAACAGCTTCAGCTACCTGCAGAAACCTCAGTTGGGAAACGCGTGCAAACAGAGTCCTCATGGGTGAGAATTTGGGATGTCAAGTGCAGAGCAATTCCCTGCTTAAGAGCCAGAGGTAGAAAAAAACCAGGATGCTACATGAGAACAGAGGCAGAGGACAATGCTCAGTGGAAGAGACAAGGAACACGGACACAGCAGTTGCAGGCCGGAGCTGGGATCCCCCCCCACCTTCAGAGAAGAATCTCATCATTTGTTGGTTGAATCAACAACTCACAGCAAAGTGTTTGGTCTCCCCACACCCCCCTCGCCCCGTGTTGCACGGCACCCGCATCCCAAGCTGCGAGGGGAGCACAGCGTGTCGGCGGGGCTCAGGCTGAGAGCCAACCCAGCATCCCGCTTGTCATTCACACATGCAGGGACTGAAAACCCACTTGTGGTAACAGCACGTCTGTTTCTGCGAGGTGGTGGCCAACTGCGAGTGCTGCTCACTTCATCACCACCTTCCCAGTGAGCCCCAAAGCTGGTCCCGTCCTCTAGCCGTGTTCTCCTACAGCCTTGGGGGCAGAAGCCACCCAGGTCCCAGCACCCAGAGCCTGGCTCTCCCTTAACACCCACAAATAAGCCACCGCAATAGGAACACCAAAAGAACACAAAATGCAAAGGTGTTTCACAGCTGCCTCCGAGCTCTGTCCCTGTTATCGTATTTCATACAAATACTTGACTGAAAAATACATTTCCTGGGACACTGCTGCAGCAAGCTGCTACAACTGTCAGCGTAAATGATGTTCTGCCAACGGCAATCTTGTGGTGTCATCTCTAATAACACAGTACTAAATCCCAGCTCAGGGAGGACGTGCTCATCTGTTGGAAGGCTCCTTGGGGGCCTGCACACTGCAGCCCCCAGCCCTGCTGCACCTACACTGCAGATCTGTACTCCCCATTCCTGTGTTTATCCCAGTGCAGGCACAGGATCACGTGAGGCATGGCTGTGAGACCACTGTGGCAACACTGCTGCACTGATGGCTTGTCAGTGTCCCAGGAAGGCTGCCTGGGCATTCTGAGTGTAGCCAGCCTGGTCTGGGACAAAGATTTTTACCAAGTAAAAATCCCTTTGGAGTTGTGGGGTAAGGATAGTTTTGTTTCAAGCTCCTGTACTTTTCGCAGCCCAGAGCTTTGTTATGATCTGAAGCTGCTTGGATATTTACCTTTCTGCAGGCATGCAGGCCACACTACAATAGATGTGGGGTCAAGAAACAGCACAAGGAGCCAGCACTGTGAGAGGCACAGCAGGGAGAAATGGAGCAACTGGCAAAGCAATATGCTGAGACCACACATCATGATGATCAAACCTTTCTGCTATCCTTCCTTGAGACAGGAGCACCTGAGGGGTGGAGGGATGGCACTGCCAGATGAGGTCAATGCTTCATCTGCTGGGAGCAGTGGTGATCCAAAGGGAAAAATCCAAGTTATCCCTCTGCTCCTATTCCTACAGCAGGCTCTGTTTCAGGACTGAATGGCAGAGTCCTGCTCTCCGGCTGCTCACAACAACAATTCCCCAGGGAACGTCTGGAAATTTACACCATGAAGTCTGCACAGCCCAAACATCTGCAGGACTCGCAGCCCGCCGTGCTCTGCTCTGCCTCTGCATGGCCACAGACACACAGTGCAGCCCTCAGCATGTGTTGGGGAAGGCACATGATCAAGGGAAATCACACTTTGGGGAGGGTTTTGTGGGGTTTTAGTATGATAGAAAGGGGTTGTGCTAATTGCTGTCTCTCCTGTGAAAAGGCCTTCAATAAAGGAGACGGAACAACTCCCATCCATCACTCAGCAACGGGGATGACAAAAAGAACAACTGGGCAGAAGATCTATAGGGAAACAGATTCTTCTGCTACATACAGCCAGCTCAGCCCCGCAATGCCTGGCAGAAGTAGAGGCATGAGAAGGAGTTCCTAGGCCTGAGGGTCTGCCTGCCCAATGCCAGTAGAAGTGCTTGCTTTACAAGCAGCGCAGCCCTGAAGCCCACCCGGAGCACTCACATGCACTCACACCCAGCCATCACCACACGACACTGTTTCGTTGTTCCTGCCAGCACACATGGAATAGTTTGGCCTCTGAAATGCCTGAACAAGGAACTCAAGCAATACTAAGTAGCTGTACCTTGAGCTTTTCTTATCTTCTTTTCATTCTCTCGCATCCCTTCTTCAACCAAAGGATTTCTGCCCTACAGTTCACTCCAACTACTATCAGCTACTTCTGAACAGGGAGTAAACAAGTCCTAAAGCCAGGTCAGGCATCCAAAAATGTGCCTCTGATGGGGACATGCTGAAACTCAAAAGGATCAATACCACGCCAGTCACTGCTGCAGGAGCGTGTGGCCTGCACAGGTCACTACAGTTTCCCATCTGTCTCGGAGATACTTTTCCCCAATTATAAAAATCCCCAGAGATTTAACAGGCATGTTTTTCATCACTATCAGCTCAATCTGGTGAAAAACTCAACCTCGCATATTTGTTTTTGCAGCCAGCGGGTGGTGCAGTGCTGCAGAAGCGAGATTTGGGCGAGAACTCCAGGCAGAAATCTGCTCGGCCGGCTGCTGCTCCAGAAGGAACGCTTCCCATTTAACCTCTTCCCTTGCCTCCATTTGCAAAGCAGATTAAACATTGCACAGTACAAGATGCAATTATGCTGAACAAGTTATGATGCCAAGGACAGCATATTCACCTTTGTAGCTTGATCAATATTACTTATCAATATCAAACCAGACCCAATGGCAGAGCCATCTCTGGAATGTGGAACTGCCCATAGCAAGCGCCCTCCTTGCCTCTGAGCTTCATTAAACACACAGAGGATCTGGCAGGGGCTGACAATTAGATACAGAGCATTCAGCTGCTCATGAATTCTCTGCAGATTCCACACAGATTACCTCCATGACACAATCCATTGATCAGAGGTGTATTCTCAGGCTCCACAGTTAATTACACTCCCTGCTGATGGATGAACAGCAAAGCCATCTCTGTGAAAATACACTGGTAGCAGAATACCAAGCAAAAAAAAATCCCTAAACAAAGACAAAAGGAGCTGGGAAGCATTTCAGAGCTTTCAAGGTGAAATCTGCCAAATAAACACACAGGGTTCAGAGCGAGCAGCAGACTGACACCATTCTGAGAGCAGGGACAGCTCAGCCAGACCTCGTGATCTCATCCACTTGCAGAATGGGGATTATACAACACTGGGAAGGATGCTGGATCTGGAGACCCCCTGCATGAAGGCTCTCCGCTCCCTTCCCCTGCCCAGACTTGCCCACCACGCTCTTGGTTTACAGAGAAAAATGCTCACAGAGGCTGAGGCCCAGACAGGGAGGCAAAGGACAGCTCACGTGCAAAGCCCTGCTCAGTCTGCAACATCTGCAGAAATCCCAGATGAGGGTGTTCCCAAATGGCACAGATATCTCTGGAGCCTCCCCACAGCTGACAGAGTGCTAGTAGGGTGTCAGTGTGCTGCTCCTCGGGAGATAGACACAGCCCTGCTAACTATTCCATCCCCGGCTGCTTCTTTTGCTAGACTGTGCATCTTCCTTTACACATGTCATCTTTGGCTAGTCTTCCACCTTGCCATCATGCACGACTTCCCAGCATGCACACAGAATCATCACAGAATGACTTGGGTTGGAAGGGATCTTAAAGATCACACGTCCTGTCCCTGCCAGCTCCTTACCTTTCAGGACACTGAGAACTGCAGTGTTGCTGTAGCGCTTCCGAGCGGCATTGCTGGCCACGCATTGGTACACCCCAGCATCACTCTCCTGCACGTCAACAATCTGGAGGACACCATTTGGAAGAGTTATAAACCTGAGTGAACAAAAGGAAGAGCGTTAGACAGGATACGCCTTGCCTGAGCTATTCATCAGCTCAAAGCCCTTTTATCTCTGCCTTTTCTCCTTCAGAGGTATCACTTGCAGGTCCTGGTAACACAGCAGAGTGGGACTGAGGTAACCCATTGGCTGAAAGAACGGGTGGTTCTTAAAAGGCAGCAGCTACAGACCCATTCATGGTGCTGGGGCCTTCACAACACAGGATCAGCTTTTGGCAGACCAGGGCTTTGCTGACATAAACCAAATGCACAGCAGAAAACAATGTACACACACTTTCCTGCCTACAGACTTGTAGACATCTAAGTGCACAAGTGCCTTTGCACAGAGTCTGCTGTGAGCAGCATCACCACTCACTTTTCACAAAAGGTTGGTAGCCAGAGGAAAGAAACACTGCACAGAATCTTCTTCCTGCTGCACCTCATGTACACAAATGGACCCAACTGACAGATGGACGCACCTTCACAGGCCAAAGCAGCCAGAACAATGTTCCTTCAGGGAGCAGCTGCCTGAAACTGTGCCACTCCTGGGTTGTGCTGATTACTTTTGTTCTCACAAGAGCTCCTGGCTTTCGTGAGCTGGCAAACCTACACCCAGGCATTCAGCATCCCTTATTTGCCCATGGGGTGCTACTGGGGAACACCTCCAAGGAGCGCAGTGGCTACATGGCTCACAACATGAACACAATCCTTGCTGCATTATACTGAACAAAGCAGATGATTAGCAATTAGCATAAAACTAGGAGCTGGTTGTCAGCATCTCCATTTTCTGCCTGGATTCCTAGATGGCAGCCTCTTTATTCTTGAATGCAAGGCGCAAAGCCTACGTGATCCTTTTTAATTATATATGAGATCCATTTTTAATTGCAAACCTCTATAAACAGAGCTGCCGAGCTTTGACAGGCAGCTCTAGGTTATCAGTCTTCATTATGAAGAGGACACATTCAAAGGCAATTGCTAAGGGGAGAGACAGCAGCTATTCCACAGCAACAGCACAAAGACAAGTTACAGCCATGAATGCCAGCCCTTCTGATATTAGTAAATGTGGTTCTCCAGGTGCTGAGCCCAGCTGGAAGGCCAGGAGCATGAAATCAAAAGGACCTTAGGAGATGATCCACCCTAAATTCGAGTCACCAAGAGCAGCTCACCCAATCCTGCAAGGCCTTAAACCTCCAGCAATGGAAATGCTATCCCTGCCCTTAGCAATCTGTTCCAGAGATGAATATTCCCACTGCAAGTCTAGTGCCCAGCCTGGACCTCAGCTGCCACAGTCTGAGCTCTTCACTTCTTTGTCTTCTGCACAACAGACACAGAAGACCTAACAGAGCTCCTCCCGTGACCACGCTGTCACTACATGCACCATCCTGCAGCCTGATTTAAGAATACAGCCTCACTGAAGCTTCCCATATGAGCAAGGGCAACTGCCCCAGACCCCTGAAGCCTCAAGCCATGCTTGCACTGTTTCCAAGATACTTTTCTCAGGATCATGCTCCACAGCCCCTAGGAGGAGTCATGGTACCCTGAAATCCCTTATAAGGATGCCTCATTAAGACACAAAAGGAAGAAGACAAATATTTGCATCCTCTCAGCACTGGAGGGAAAGCTTCCCACTGCGATAGTATTTATTTTTGTCGTGCATCTGCTCTTTGAGTCCATAATTAATATCAACATATTTCAAAGCACTACGCAAAGCGACTCACAGCCACACGAAAGAGACTCCAATTCTGTATGACAGAATCACGGAGTCTGGGAGGACCTCTGGAAAACCATCAACAGCCTTCACATCTACAGCCTTCTTCCCCTGCAGTAAGGCTTAGCTAGGCCAGGATGCTCAGGGCCACATCTCGGAGGATGGAGACTCCACAGCCCATGTTTGACCACCCTTGCAGAGAAGAATTTTTTTCTTACATTTAAATAGAATTTCCCGAATTTCAGCTTATGGCCTCTTGCCTTTTCCACTGGCTCCTCACGTAAGGTACTTACACACACGGATGAGATCTCTGCCAGCCACTCATTCCTCAGCCTGTCCTTCCTGGTGCACTGTATTGAAGCCTCTTAGGTTCCTGATAACCCATTCCTCCAGCCTGCCTCAGTCCCTCTGTATGGCAGCCCTACAAGTATCAGCCATTTCCACCTGGTTTCTATCACCTGGAACTTGCTGACATTTGGCTCTGCCCCACCATCCAGGTAATTAATGAAAATGTGGAACATAAAATGTCCAGGAGTGCCTTCAAACTACAAGTTCACAAAGCTTCTTCAAGCTCTTTGTGATCCCACAGCTGTACTGTGCACATAGCAGAGAATATTCTAGCATTAACAGCCTGCTTTTCTTTCTTCCCTTCTCCCCACTACGCTGCTGCCAGACACTGACTGCAGATCACGAAATCTGAGGTACACGTTTATGTTCACGTCCCTAAAGATCTCCATTTTTTAGCAAGTATTCATTTTGGCTCTACAGAAAACAATCAGCAATTTGGATGCCGGTGTGAAACTCAACCAGACGTACAACAGAGATGAGACGATGCCAAAGGCTGTAGCTACATCCCAAAGCAACTGCAGTCCAGCAAAATCCTGCAAGCCACCCCTCAGCAGCTGCTGCAGATAAAAGACTTTTCTTTTTTAAAGAGTACTTCAGAGCCAGGATTGCAAAATAATTCTGCCTTCCTCCTATGCAGAAACAGGATTCTGTTCTGAACTTCAGCAGGCTGGGAAAGGTGTTTTGAAAACATCCCTAAACAACCCAAAAAAGCAAGGAAGTGCTTAAGCTTTTTTTAAGCTCAGCCTTCAGCACGTTCAGGTGCCACCACGCTGCGTGCAAGACTGACAGGAGAGGAAACCAAAAAGAAAGGTTCAAAAAGAAAAACAGCTATGATCAGTTTTATCAGTTTACTGTGATTGTTCCATCTGTTGTAAAAGAAACCGTGAGCACCGGTGTAAGAGCATTATCTGAAAGGCTGCATCTACAGCCCCAGAGCTGCTGTGTATGTACATCTGACGGCGCTGTTTCAGAATACAAAGTCATCTCCCTGCATACCCAAAGGACTGCACTTTCATGGGCTCACCGGAGGTGTGCACAGGAGGGAGTCCCCAGGAAGCAGAGGCTGTCCCCAGGCCTGGTCCTTCAGCACGGTGGGGTGAGGATAACAAGGATAACAGAGGTCTGGTTGGTAGCCAGCATTTCCTGGAATTCACTTAATTCCTTTAGAAGCCGGTTATATTAAATCCAGCAACAACGAGACAACAAGAAAGCAAATCCTTCTCAAAAAGCGTATTAGCTAAAACATGATTTAAAAAGCAAGATCTGCAGCCAGAGATTACGCTCTGGTTTTTACAAGGAAAACAATTTTCAGGCTGCCTGTGTTGAAAGCAATCTCCGAGCAAGTAATTTCACAACATCCATCCAGCTGTCTCATTAAAAAGCCATTGCCCTATCTACGGCACACTTTCCTCTGCCATCCCTTCTTTTGTTTTGCTTTGCTTTTTTTCCCCTTGCTTTTTTATTAATTCATTTTTATCTCCTTACAAAGCGATAGCTTTGTGTGAACCCTAGAACCCTCAGATGCTGCTCTTCAGACTCAAGGATGTAACAGAAACCATTTTTTGTTGAAATACTATTCCTAGATCTTACATCCCCGTCTCCTTCCCATCCTCTCTCTCACTCCTGGCTTAACCTTCTTGGGAAAAACAGCTCCATCTCCAGAACAGAAATGAGTTTTTAGAAACAAAAGGACAACGCGGTCACTGATCCCACACAGAGTTGATGTCTACAGATCACCTATTATCCAGCCTATGATTTATTCCCTTCCCTTGCCTGTAACTGACTCTGATTACTAAAAGCAACTTTTGTGCTGCAGGACTCTTTTACCTTTTCCCCTCAAAACAAAATTTGGGGTCTTTTACTAGATGACCCTCCTATGTAGGAATAAAACTAATGGAAAGATTGCCCAGGTTACTGAGCACACACAGAGCTCCAGAGGAATCACCAACATCGAGATGAATCTGGGAGGGAGAACAGTGAAGAAAATGACTGGCTCTAAAATCGCTACTGAAACTAAAGCAAAATGACATCAGTGTTCTGTCAAGTACATCCAGCCCCTTGCACCAGACCCCACAGCCAGTTGGGGAGACATTCCTCAAGCAGGATCCAATGCCCCAAAAGGTTTCCACCTACTGAGCTTTGCACAAGACTGCCCAGGCAGCCCCTACTGCAGTGCTCTGCTCTACACACACGTGGGCTTTTACAGGGTGCACAATCTGTGCTGTAAGAACTGGGACGATCTCGAGTTTCTCCATTCACATTCAGACTCTTCAGTATGTGCGTCTACTTCCCTCGAACTCTCTGGATGAGGAGTAAGTGGCTGATAAAAATCATGCTGAAATTGTGCATCCTTGCGTGCAGACCTTCCAGACCACCAGAGAATTGAGCTGCAGGTCTCATTTAATTACTGCACTCATTAGCCAATTTCTACCCAATTTCATTTCTACAAAACTATTAGAGACTGAGCACTTGGTCCGTCTGGCAAAAGCTCTGGAAGAAGAGATAAGTAACAAAAAAAGGGAACGGTTTTGTTCTTATGGCCATTTTGGGCTGTTTGGTTGGGGTTTTTTTCAGTTAGTCGGATGATGTTTGGGGGAAGCCTGACTTTGTTTTTGTGTTTTATCAGCTCATTTGCACGAGTCCTTCCAGCAAGCGCTGCTCTTACAGCACTTAGTTTTCAGGTTGAAAACTGATTCATACCATTTCTCTCCTCATTCTACCTTTTCTATGAAAGACTTTCACATCCTAAATGGTCAGGTTTGGGATTATTTTTTTTTGTCTTTTTTCTTCAAATAAATGGGACAACAATCAGGGCATCACCTGGGTTCTTCTGGAACAGCCACGTGATCCTTCTCCCACGTGATGACAGGGGAAGGCAAGCCATCGATCCGGCACTCAAACCGAGCCATGCCATTTTCTTCCACTGTCTGCGACTCCGGCTGTTGGAAAAAGCGTGCCAAGGCTGGGAAAAGAAGAAAGCAAGGCAAGTTAGGAACTCCAGTTCCTGCTGAGAAATGCAAACCTGGTATGGAGCACAAGTTAAGGGAAGGCTATAAGTGAACCTGAACTGCAATTCCTCCCTTTCTCATCCCCTACAAGCCCCCAGCAGTCCAAGAACAGTAACTGAAACATTTCAATCTGCAAATTTGCTTCTCACCTCATTTCATCCTTGAAGGAAACAGTGTCAGAGAAGACAAGACAACTAGCTGGTTTTGCCAGTTGCTCTTCTAAATCACCTCCTTGGTCTGTGCATTTACTCCATTGCAAAACAACACACAGAATGAGAAACAGAAGAGGGGGAAGCACGGGTTCCCCTTTACATTATTATGGCACGCTCATAGCCCATGTCAAGAATGGGCAAGAGGAAGAACAAAGCCAGAAGTCAACTTTCTTGATCAAAACTCTGGCCACAGCTTGGCAACATACTTGCCCATACTTTATTGTGGTGTTAGCCTGAGGAAGCACGTATCAAATATACTCTGCAGAGCACCTGAATGCAGAGTAATTTCCAAGAACTGCATGATCTTTTAAGCTCTCGTTAATATATTTTGCTGAACCCAAGAGTTTAGAAGAAAATCCATCAAATGCAAGTGCACTTTCAGGTTGGCACCATCAAAACAATCTCCTCTTTGTATGCATAGTGCTTTTTCCTGTTGTACTCTTTTTATCCTATGAGTGTAAACAAGAGCACTTTGTCAGTCTCCAAAGGCTCAACAAGCCTGGAAATGGCACGAAGGGACGCAGGTACCCCTCTAAAAAGATGAAATCTGTCAGCATCTCTGTTTCCTTTGCTTCAAGTTTACCTGAGCTCCTTAAGGTCACTCGGTAAAAATGATGGACTGCAGCTGAGGAAGTGGAGGAGCACTACAGTGCCCTGCCCCCAGCAACGTGCCAAAGCACCACACTGTGCCTTTGGGAGTGGATCACACCACTCCCTTCCCACTCACATGCTCAGCCCAGCTGGAGCCAAGCTGTGTGCCAAGGCTCCCAGCCCAGGGGTGCCAGCAGCACAGGGAACGCTGCGGCCTCCCCATCTCCCAGCGGCACAGGAGGCCCCGTGCTTGGAAGGGCTGCCAGGCAGCAACACTACACCCAAGGCAGAAAATGCAGCCTATGCGAGGAATTCAGCCTTATGAAGTGGGCTCACTGCTCGCTCACACAGTGCTTTGCCCCCCCAAGTCTCCAAATGCACATCCCTGTCTGTCTTTTGTAATTATCCCAAGGTGCTTTTAAGATGGAAGGGGGGAGGCAGGGTGTGACTAAAGCCCCGACTGAGATCATATATGCTGCCCAGACAAACTGCTCTGAACTGCTAAATGGGACGGGGAGGCAGCAGGGATACTGCAGGATTTGCTGTGATTGGTGTGATTTGCCACGGTTCCACAGCGTGGAGGAGGCAGAGCCAGAGCTGGGTCTGCAGGGCCAGTTGGCAATGTAGAACCCGTGTTGCCCAGCTTACCCTTGCAGGGCTCACTCCTACCACTGCAGATCCACCAGTTCCCTATCCACTCCCAACAGCATCCAAAAGCATCCATCCAGAGCCTGTGCATTGATCTGCTGGAAGTTTTCTGGCCTGACTGGTGGGAAGAAGAGAGACCTGGTGATGCACCCGGTGCACAGAATAAATAGTATCAAATCCATAAAGTAAATCCTTAAAAATACAACTAAATCTCTGTCCTTCAGAGACGCAGCGTGGCACAGAGAGCTCTCTCTGGGGAGAGGAGCCCATGCACACACGTGCACCTCTCCCTGCTGCAGCCTGCGCCGCCAGCTGCAGCACCAGCCCTCTGCAGAGCTGCCAGCAGCCGCACGGCGCGGGCTCATTCCCTCCAGGCACAGCAAACGTTTTCATCTGACAGCTACAATTACTGTAATTTTCTAGAACCTCCCTCACACAAAATGTTTAGGCTAAATTAACAGCTTTAACAAATCTTCACCAATGTAGTTATTAACAGGTAGAAAGCTACACCTTCCCACGACGACAATAACACCCCTGGTATTCCTACAGGGGAGTACGCAGGGCTCATAGAAACAAATGCAAATCTAATCCAGCAGCCCAAACTGGCACGCTTGCACCAAGAGCAATGGGGTACAGATGGTGAATGGTGACATGGGTCTCAAGCAGCAGCACATGGGGACAAGCCTCCATCACTCTAGCCCTCAGCAGAGACACATGTGTCTGCCCCCATCAGCCTCTCTGAGTCTCCCAGCTCACCTGGCAAACACATTCCCTTCGCAGCCAGAGAGCCAGCACAGCAACACCCTCAGCTTTTGGGACTACTGGGAAGGTGTATCTAACTGTGCAGAAGCACTGAGAAAAGCAAGAGAGAAGCAAAATGTGTGCCTGAGTGCACTGATGCTGTTAGGCAGCCAGTCTGGCAGGGCTTCTCCCAGTCCCCCCACAACTGCCTTGGCACCAAGTTCAGCAGATGCTGGAACAACCCACAGCTCCAGTCCCACAGCTTCTTCGTGGTACTCTGCCTATATGGGGCAAGCCAGTGGTGAATGAACAAAGAAACAAGTATGAAAAACCAGAGGAGATGACTTGATGTTATGAATACTAAATGTGCTTGTCATCACAGTGCTGTGTGGTGCACAGAGTCCTAAAGCCCATCACAGGATCTCCCCCACGCCACGTCTCAGGAGCACAGGCTGAGGGTAGGGCTGATACATCCTACCTGCTAAACAAGTTTTCTTCTGCCTGCTATTGATCAGCAGTGCCCAGGGCAGTCAGCACAAAGAATAACTCCATCTACACGTAAACAACTTCAGACAGACTGCTGTATTCAACCGGCAGGAAAAAAAAAAGAGCCTGTATGATCCTCATTTGCACCAGCTGAATGCTAATGCAGCAAGCGCCTCTGCCCACCCCACAGAACAAAACACAGCCAGAGATGCATTTCATTAATAATTCCCTCTCTGCTCTCCATTCAGAAATGAATGTTACGTCAGGTGCGTTCATTTGCCATAGCAGCACCTTCCCTGCGTAGCTGGCTGTTAAGGAGGCCCATGAGTCCATGTCAGGAGTTCACCTGGAATTCCTTGGTTCTGGGAGGAACCCACACAACACTCCTCTGGAAATATCCACAGGGAGGAAAAGGCAATCCACACCCGTCTCCCATTTTTTGAGACATTTTCACTATTCTCACTCCTGAAACACAAAACAATACACCCAAATCCGTAACAGGAGCACAAAGAGACCAGCTGGAAAGGGAATCAATCCCAGTTCGGGGTGACTGGGACCAGGGGAGGAGCTGAATAAACCACTAGGACTCACGATGCTTTTCCACTCCGAGTCTCCCCGACAATATCTGTATGCAGAATCCTTGATTCCAGTTTGCAAGAACCCTCGTGAGATCCTCAGTGGTCTGTGTAGCACGAGTGGTACAGCATCATCTGCACGTTCACCTACCACAGCTCTGTGCAAGTTCAAAAGCATCTCAGCCCTAATTTCCCAAGACTGGGAACGTGTTTCAGGCTTGTATCTCACGGCGTGCTGTCTGGCTGCATTTGTCAACATTTACATAGGCCTGCACTAGAGAGAAGTGCTACAGTGTTTGTATTATTCTCTAACCTCTCTTGTTTGGTAGGTCAAGGAATCATTTATTGGCACTCTCATACTTAAAATAGCTTCAGTAGCCGTTTCTGAATACAAAAGAATTTTATTCTTGAACAAGAGATTCAGTGGCTCAGATCTTAGAGTCTTGTTCTGAGACTGAAATGAAAAGCAGCCTCAAGAGCCCTCTTTCATCCCTTCCATTATAAAGAGACATTTGCCTCACAATCAGTCCCGACACTGAGTGGAGCAACACTGACACACAGACAGACATCTGTCCCAGCCTCAGTGAGCACTGCCCTTCAGTGTCTGGTGCTGCCCCTGGAGCTCTGAGATCCACACCGTGCTGAGATGGGGTAAATGCTGCCTGTGGGAACACCCCGCACAGATAGGGATGATGGCAGAAGGCTGCCTGGGAACACAAGTCCAAAGCCCAATCTCTGTGGGAAGAAAGGTTCCCATTATGGGCATTTCAGGCCATGCTGATACACAAAGATGCCCTTATCTGGGAAGCCACAAGCAGACTGTTCTCTTCTGGTGCATAATGCAGTCAGAAAACAGGGGCTGGACACATACCTCCAAACTGGGATGTGATCAATGACATCCAAGCAGGTCCCATCCAGGACCTGGTACCTTCCTTGGCCCCATCAAGCACATGGGGAGCCATGGCACCCCCTGCTCGCTGCGGCCACCAGCCTGGGCTATCAGCAGATAAGTTGCATTGCCAAAGATTAAGCACCTGCTTTTCCAACACTTGCAGTGCTAAAGTCAGAGCTAAGACTTCACAAAGGCCATCTGAAGAGGAGACATTCAACATCCTCTCTGTCAGAACCCCACAGCGTAGATGAAAGACCCAAAGGCCTCCCTTGGTTCATCAGGTCTTAACTGTGCTCACAGTCTATCACTTTCACAAGGCCATATTCAGACACACTAAAGCCATCAGCATCACCAGACATCACTCTAAGATCTAAGCTAGTGATGGAGAGAGAGCAGGGACAGAGAGGAACTGGGACTCGAGGCTGCGCTCAGGTTCAGAGCAACACTTCTGAACTACATCCACCACAGCCTTTGCTGGGGTTGCCAGAGCTCCATAGCCAGCCCTTCCACCCACATTCCCACAAAGAAGGTGCTGATGCACAGCTCTCAGGTGTTGATTTCCCCACAAAAGCAAACATTAGGTTTTGGAGAGCAAGTAGGATCTTGGTTTTAATTTGTAGCTTATGGCACTTACCTGGGAGTGTTGCATGTAAGAATACCATTGGGTCAAGAGAGACACCACAGCTTATTTGTGAGTTGTCCCACATCCCACATACACATCATTAAAAGAATTTCAATTCATAGACATTAGAAAGGAAAAAACAAGACCCACTTACTTGAAAATCTGACTGCAGCTGTTTGACTGGTGACAGCCCCTAGGGAGCTGTGGGACACACAGGAGTAATTACCCTCAGCATCAGCTCTCTCAGAGTATTTACTGTCCTTTGCCACGGCCGGTGACGAGATGAAAAGCGATCCATTTGGAAGCACGTGCAGATGTTCCTGCTCCACTAGCGGAAACCCATTCTTCTTCCATGTGATATTGATCACCTGCTCAGCAGGGGCCAGGTTACAGTCCAAAACCACAACTTGGTTTGGCTCCAATATCACCTTTGCAGGACCAGCACTACAGCTCAGCTCCACAGAATCCCCTTCCAACAGCCTCCCTGCAAAGAGAAGACAGTATTTCTTCAGGGGTTGCTATGCTTGGTTAATAACATCCCAGTTGTACACGTGTGTGGTTAGGGATAAGACATGACACTGAGCCCTGTAGTACAGCCAGAACTTCCCATGACACCTGTGCACTACTTTCTCCATCATACATCTTTTGGGCTGCAAGCACAGCCTGCACCACCCTGCTGCTCCACGCCATGCCCAGCAGCATCCTTTTATCCACGCTTGCTTTTTCCATCCTGGGTTCAAGCACAGAACAACTGCAAGTCAGAGACGATGAAGCACAGGCCCCAACCCCACCTTCACCTGCCAGAACTGCCCATAAGTAACAAAGATTCCCTCCTCCCTGCCTCCTTGGAAGGATATTCCTATTGCAAACCAACAGCCTGAGGGGCAGCCCCACGTTCTCAAACCCTCTGTGTGCTGCATCCTCAGGCAGAGCACTGAGCGACCGCTGGCTGAGCTGCACTGAGCTGAGCACGGCCGAGGCTGGCCCACTTCCAAACCCCTGTACTCATAGGAGAGCTCCACCTCTGAAACAAGGCTCAGCATTTCCTAAAAGAATATTGCCATTAATAAAATGCATTTGCCGTTAGAGTTCTCCAGAGACACTAAGTCAATGTTAGCTGGCAGCGCTGCTTCCACACACCAGCAATTTCAATCTCTGCTGCACTCAAACCATCACCATCCACTCTTTTTATGGCTCCGCTCCAAATTATTTTGTCACTGCTCCAATCAGAAATGTTTCCTGCCTCTATAACAAGTTTATCAACACTGGATATGAACCACATGGCTCCCTGCCCGTCTCCTATCGCAGAAGGCTACAGATTAATTTTATAGGAATTCAAACACTCTATTAAACCTGCTACTACCTACTGCTGATAAAAGGGCTGCCTTTTAAAAGCGCGTGCGTTAAGCAAGCAATTAGGGGCAATGACACGCAAAATTACACGTGCAGGGAGATGGAAACTCCGGGTGTCCCGTAAGGAAGGGCCTTGCCCTGCCCACACTTGAGGCTCATTTGGTGCCCATCCAAGCACACAGGGACAGGTACTCATTAGGAGGCTCCAGCTTTCTCCATGCTTTGCCCCTTACGTCCTCCTTTGAACCACCGCAGCCAGCGGCATCACATCAACACATCTTGAGCATCAGGTGGATCTTGATTCTTGCCAGGCTCTCCTGCTCATCACTCTGCAAGACAGCCTGCATCTCTGTCCTATTTTCTACTTTCCTCAGGCTGCAGTTTTAATGGTATTTTGCTGAAAATACTCCTCCTCGCAGCAAGGCGCAGTGTGAGGGGACAGCTGGCAGCTCCAGCAGCCAGGAATAGAGCAGAGCTCTGTGGAGCTGCCTCCTACGCCAGCACAGGTTGGCAAGAAGCAATTATCAGCCTCTCAGGCTTCTGTCTTCTGAAAACCAACCTGCTTGCAGTCCGAGCAGACAGCACCACAGCAGAAGAAGTAAGTGGTGTTCTTTTATTAATATGTAATGGCGCTTCTATACCTCTGAATATTGCCCAGATTTTTTCTCAAAGTCAAAACCCAGTAGGATCCAAGTAGGATCCAAGCTGCCAGGTGAAAAAAGAAGCACTTCCACAACTCAGTGCCAGGATGCAGACCAAGAAGTCAAGTAAAAGCCCCAGTGTGCTCACAACCCATGACACCAGGCTGCTCTGACAGGTGAGCACAGATTGCCCTCAGCCATCCCACCTCTTTGGCCCCCAGTACTGCAGGCTTTTGGGGACAGGCCCTTGGCACACACAGGGGTTGGGGCAGCAAGTGCCCAGGACTCAGATGTGGCATTGCAAAAGCTCCAACTACGCTTCTGATGCTCGAAGAACTGTGTAAGCACTCCCTGATTAAACAAAACATACCTTCCAGGCTCTGAAAATGTAGGAGATATGGTTCATAACATCGCCCTAAATTAGCAAGCCTGACAATGAGATAAAAATGCTTTCAAGGAAAAGGATCAGAAGAGAGTAAAAGTGAGATCAAAGATGAATGAAATCAGGAATGTTGAGTGCTTACAGAAGCTGCTGACTCTTTCCAACCTCCATTCTTCATCATACAGTGACAGAAATAGATACAACCCTGATTAAACACAGCCTGCTCCTCACCTTCGCCTTTTACCTGCTGGAGGTAATGGATGAGTGAATGCAGGGAAGCCACCCCACACAGCCACCTGCTTCATGCAGCAAGCACAGCGACTGCAAGGGAGAGCTGCAGCAGAACAGAGGCGGGCTGCTGAGCCAAAAAGACTTCTCATGTCTCAGCTCAGGGCAGGTGGTTCAGCTGCAAACCTGTGCTGGGGAGCTGGAGAGCTTGTTGCCTTTGGCTTCACCAGAATGCAGCTTCAAGCATCAAAGCCTGACAGAATTGCAAGTTTACAGCTCATGGATCTCCAAATTGAGGCCATGGAACCCTGTACAGCATTCCCCTATGGAGGGCAACACAGCTTCTAAGTGGTTTGCTCCCAAGAAAACCACATTCTGTTCTGGTTGCAGGTGTTTTATTCTCTCCCATGTTGCCAACACCAAGGCTACACTACGCATAAAAACAGCTCAAAAGATAAACAGTCCTTTTCTCCCCAGCTATTTCATCACTTCCTCGCTCCCACTACCCATCCATCCACTACCCATCCATCCGCCACCTCTGCTGCCCATGCCTAGTGAAAAAAAGACAGTGTCTCCCTTTGAGCAGCAAAAAACAGCCAAAAAAGCCCCACCCACAAAGCAAGGCCTTGCAAACAAACACAGGCTGTAGAATCTTTACAGCACAGCCCCTGCCAGCAGCAGCCTCCACTCCAGACCCAGCACAGGCAGCTACAAACCACGTTAAAGCAGCCAGCGTCTCCTTCCCAAAGCACGCATCTCAACGCACAGCCAACAACAGCTCGTGTACCTCTTTTCCTTCACACCAAATGGAGGCAGAAGTTGCCTGACTTACTATTGAGGAAAGGGGAAAGAATCAATTCTCCTTCTTTCATGATTACAAAACTGTAAATAACCAGGTGAAGTGTGAGCTAGCTACACAGCGAGGTTTGACAGATCCCTGACGTGCAATTACTCGGTCAGAGGCAGGGCCCTCGGAGCAGTGTTTTCACATCAAGAGATGCAGTACTCCAAGCCCATAAATCTGGTGGGAGCTCGCACTCTGTGTCTGAGTCCGGCATGACACATCACTGGCCTGTGTATGCAGTTATTTCCCTGCCGCAGGGTTAACCACGCAGAGCAAGGAGGAAAATCTACACAAGCGGGATGCTTGTGCTGGTGAAATTCTGGCTATCAGCAGTGAGCGTGTCCTTGAGCTCTGTTACGTGGCACAAGCAAATAAAAGGTTACTGTTCAACAGGAGACTGGTGGCTTCGTTTGGAGATGTCCCAGCTTCAAACGTGGCTCTGCCATTAACTCACTAGACAAACCCATCCCAGCTGGGCAGCACAGCTTTTCTCTAGCTGGTCACAGCACCTCCTCACCACAGCCACAACCTCATTTCCACCCAGCAGCCCCTCACCACAGCGCCAGCCCTGTCCCCACCCCAACAGGCATCCCAAAGACAGACAGAAAGGCCATGTCTGGGGGAGATATACCACCTTGTTGGACAAACCAGCCCAGCAAGAGGAAGCCAAGAAGGTTTAAGCACCTGCAAGGTCATCTTCAGGACTGAGCCGGGCACAGTAGACACCAAGCCAAGACTGAGGCACTGTCAGGCTGCACCCCACCATATTCACTTAAATCAACATCCAAGCAGGCAGCGTCACACACCCCAACTCCTGCCCACTGAACCTACTATGTCAGCCGACTCAGTAGAAGAGAGAACCTCTCCTATTCTTGGAGCACCAAGACCAAACACTGCAACTCACGGCACAGCCATCTCACATCCTGCAGTAGAACCCAGACCCCCACCTACTGCCACAAGAGCCCCAAATCCAGGTGGGACCCCACCAGTCACAGGGTCCCAAGGCACTGTTGGCTCTGTAACCTACCCCAGACCATTCCTACACATGTGGGCTGGCAACTGCAAGGTTTAGACCTTCGCTTCAAGTGCAGGGCGAGCATCTTTGGCAGAGCTAAGACTTAAGGCCAAAGCCGTTTAAGCAGAGCTGCTGACAGCCTCCAGCACCTCTAAACAAAACCCTCAGTGCCTCTAACCCAAAACAAATAGAGTTGCACCGAGCCAGACAGGACCCGTTACAGCACAGGCTGTACAGGGAGATTAATACTTCACAGGGAGCAAAGTACAAGGGTTTCGAATCTGACACACTTCCAGAGCTGACATCACTTCTGGCTCTTGGCAGACGGAGACTTTCCTGGGGAGCCGCTGTGCTGCAGGTCCCACGGCCTGGAGCCCGGCCAGCGCGTTTCCTATTCCACACACATCTGGCACTTTGGAACCCTTGTGCACCTTGCAGAGCTGCAGCCAAAGAAAACCTTCCCAGGAGCGAGGAAAGCAGCTCAGGCAGCGCGGGCAGAGCGCTGGTCACCGTGTGTGTTCTGTGGGATACGGGGCTGCAGAAGGGCTGCTCCCCATGCCCCACATCCTGCAGGAGGTGGCAGGCATTCAAGAGGCAGTTTAAGCCTCTGTGCTGTCACCCCTCTTAATTTATGGATTTATTTTGGATGCTGAACTTGTGGAGCTCAACAGCACAATTAATCTCATTTAAGTGGGAGCGAACAGCACCAAAGGAAAAATGCAGTTATTACTTAACAAAGGGCTTTCCTACCTATCAGTGAGCCAACTATGGTGCTATTATTCTGCTGCAGCTTCACCTTTTGCTGATGCTCTTCAGACACTCTTAGAGCCACAGAGTGTCTTTAATTTCACATTGTCTAACTCAGAGAGCAACTGTACTTCAGTGCATTTCCCGTTAAAGCAACACAAAGGCTTCTTTCTTTCTGAAATTATGCACTGACAATTAAAAGTCAACAGCTTGCTGTCAGCTCATCTGGGGGGTAACTTCACCTGGCAATGAGTAGACCAGAAAGAAATCTGCATGGAGATCTCAGCCTGAGCACTCAGCACCTCCACACTGACTGCAGGGCCCAGGGAGCACCAGGTTGGAGCTCCAGTCCTCCAAAGCATTTAGGCACCACGTCCATGATTCCACCAGCCTCTGAAAGCAGCTGTGCACCTGAACCTCAGGATTCTTCCCAGGAAACATTCTTCCATCCAGCTGTAAGCAGGCCTGTGAGACAGAGAAGTTGAGACCTTCCTGGTCCCTTCCCAACGCTGCCACCAGATGTTACTGGAACTTTCCAGCTTGCAATGCAATGCGAGCAGGCTAAAAGTAAGAAAGCAACACCTTAAGGTTGTATTCAGCCGTTATGGAACAGAAGGCTCCTAAAACCACCTTCTGGACTGCTGGAAAGCTCATTTGATTAACACCACCTGATAACTGTGTGCAGCAGAGCTATCCCAGCACTGAGCAGTCCATGCCAGTGGGAAGCACGCCCTCCCCTTTGCTGTACATGCAGAGCCTGATGGCTTATTTAACAATGTACCACCTCCCACCGTGGAGGGGACACCCACCCAGGCAGCACAAGGGGCTCTCAGACCATCTCCAGTCTCTGAGGGCACCGCAGCCTTTCCCAGCAGCCCAGCAGTGTGAGCAGCCTACATGCAGCAGCACAGGAGCAGGACTACAGCAACATCCCCTTCCTACAGCTCCACTTCCCTTAATTATAGACATCTTTGCATCTAACAGTTCTTTACGAGGCTTGGTGGCTTTGGGACATCGATCCTAAGCCATCCACTTCATAGTGGTCCATTATTATATTTTCACATGTATACAAAGCCCTTCCATTTAAAAGTTAAATTAATCATAATTCATCGATTTGTTGTAGCATGCTCTAAATGCAGTTCTCCCTAAGAACCGTGCTGGGCAAGAGCCCCTTGGCTTTGTTCTGTTCAAATTCCTGCTTAAGAACAAGAGAGCAGAAGGGATGGCATGAAAAAAAACCCCAACACTATCTAAAACAAATGCGATGTCACATTGCTGTTTATAGGCTGTATCTGAAAAGCCTGATTTTATCTAAAGCTGTAATTAAGGTAAATAGGTTAATTCCTAGACTCACTTAGATAAAAGCAAAGGCTGCTGAAGCCCCTGGTAAATGAGTATCTTTGTGTATATACATCACATATCAGGCATCAAAGAAATAAAGCAGATGAAAAGGTTTCTATCTAAGTGTTTTTAAGGATGCTTCTGATGCTCCCATTGCTGAAGCCAGCTGCAGCTGCTCCTTTCAGCCACCCGAAACAACAGCCACCGACCTGCAGCGTATGTCGCCCTGCTGACTCTAAGGTGGCCTTAGAGTCCAACTACCAAAGGGCAGAACCAGTTCCTAGGAAGGACTAAATGCTCTCACGCTTCTGTGCAAGCATCAGGTTGGCCAAAGCATCTACAGATCACAACGACCAGTAGAGACTGAACACAAATCCAGCTCTCAGCTGAGCCTGGGTTCATCAAGATGCGTGTTATTCCAATGCATCTCCTGCAAGCAGATAGTTCCGAAAGATTAAGCAAATCAATAGCACTACTAATTTATTCATTGTGTTGAACTGTCAATAGCAATCATAAAGCTAAAGTGCCCAACTCTTACACGAAGGTGAAGCCTTTCCATTTCCTTCCCTCTGACCCCAGAAAGGCTCTTGAAACAGCAGCTCAAGTCCAGAGCAGGCCCTGCAGAAGCTTCCACCTCCGAGCTGTCATCCTTCTCTTTTCACAAGCCAATGAGGCAGAGCTGAGATGACCTCTGCAGAAGCTGCTGCAAGCGTGGGATGCACAGTGAACCCAGGACAGAGCCTTGGGCTCGCATTCATACATTTACAGTGTAGAGGCATATTAAAATTACAACCTTGAACAAACACACTGGAACAATAACACATCAGAGTCCTGTAATTGGGCCCTGAAATATACTTAGCGAAAAATACAGACCAGCTGCAATGTTGGAAATGCTCCTAATGCAATCCAAGGTAATTATTGGTAACAGACCATCAAACAAGTGCATTAATATGCTCTGATCAGAGAGAGAATCAGATGGGCAGTCTGGCACAGCAGCCTGTACCTGCAAATTATGTAAATGATTGGAAAGAGCAAAGCCCCAAAGCCCTAGAAACACTAACTGTAATGAAAGTTATTAAATGCTATTTTTGTTATCCGCTGGTGTTAACATTATAGGGCCCATTTGCCGAGGTAACTGTAATTTTGCTGCTGAGCAGCAGGCCGAGCTGAATAAGCCTGAGATTTGCCATTTTAAAGGGCTCCATCAAGCTAAAATGACTGCCTGGGATTTGCATGATTTCCTGGACAACATTTAAACACTTGCGGCATTTTCTCACCGACGTTGGAAAGGAAATCCACTCACGTTGCTTTTGTTCGAGGCAGAAGTTCCTGTTTTTATTTCATGCACCATGTACACGTTTGATCTGCAAACATCATAGGGAAGTCTGAAAGGATCTCCTGTTACGACGTTATCTATTTCTGCACTTGAACTATTTAAGTCAAGCATGTTTTTGGGACATACTTTCATCTTTCAACGCTTGAGAAAGCCATAAACATGCAGCACGATACAATCTGCAGTAATGCCTCTTGAAAACAGTCAACTGGAAAGTAATATTATCAAACAGAGGACACAAAGCTCTTTCACCTATGGGCTACAATTACAACTTGAGTTGGTTTTGTGCTGTTTTCCACAGTTAGCGATTTTACACAATCCACAATATAAATAAAAACACACTGAATGGAACAGTGACCAGAGAACGCATCAGCACTCAGCTCTTCGCCGCCCTACAGAGCAGCACTGTGCTCAGTTTCAGACCTTGGGTGAAGAAACGAAGGCACAAAGGAGTAACACAACACAGGGATGTGCTGCAATCAGTGCAAACAGCCCCAAGAAGCAGGAGGACACTCAGCTCAGCAGCGATACCCACACACAGAGGATGCTGCAGCCCAGAGCACAACCAGCTCCCCGGAGCATTTCCACTATTTGCACCGAGCTCAGAAAATTACAATGATATTTTATGGTTAACGGTTGGAACAGGACCTGCGAAGTCCTTCTCACAGCCCCATTTACAACACAAACACCAATGACAGAACAGCAGATGGCCAGAAACACTCCCCCAGAATATTCAGGCGATTCTACTTGAATCCATGCCCAAATCATTTAACCTTAATGGATTCTTTCATTAACAACCAAAGAAAGGGAATCTGGTTGCCAGGACATTAAAATCACTTTTTCAATTATACCGTTATAAAAATCGAACAAATTAGCTGTAATTCTTAGCTGAAGCCTAAATGAAAGCACGACTTTATGAAAGAAATGAAAATTGATTTGGATTAGTGGGCATCGAGGGCTTTTTAAAAATTAACAAGATTCTTATGACTTCATAGCGGGGATGGATTAGCTGGAGGGTTTGCTGCCCTGTGTTTGGTACCTGCCAAGGCACCGCAGCTGGCCCCGCTGCATTTATTACAGCGGGTTCTAATTGGACTAAGGGCAGAGGATGCAGAGATTGGAGCTGGAACCCAACGTGTGGAGAAGCTGGGTGGTGCCCAAATTCACCTGTTGGGCCCAAGCTGGGTCTTGGCAAAAAGTAGGGAAATCAGAACTTCTCAGCTGTAGCAGGACATGGGCTACCTACCGGCTGCGTTACTTTGTTTGGGGTGGTCTCACTCCAGGATTAAGGCAAAAATGCATTGGATGCTTCACAAAAAAAATGAAGACCAATCCCAAGATACTTGCTGCAAACAGCACACAACCTTAATGCAGACTATTTAGAACCACCACCCCCCAGAACAAAAATCCCACAACAAAAGCAGGTAAGGATAACCATGGAAGCACCAGAAAGTCTTTCAAAATGGAAACAGGAATTATAACACTGGGCACCAGATAGAAGGAGAGTAAAACACAGAGCAACGAGATCACACTACGAAGGAAGAAAGTTGATCTTTGTACTGTATATTGCAACCTTAATGACAGACATTTGCTGATCCAACAAACCCAGGAATACTAAGGGACGTTCTAGAGAGCCAGCTCTGTAATGCAGCCCATAGGGCTCCACGTGCTTGTTTACAGCTCTTGTATTTAAGAAAACATAAGAACACATTTTAATACAGAACCTATCAAGCTCCACGTGTCTGAGAAATCTCTAGCGATCTGAAAAACAGAGGACCCCATGGTTTTCTGGTACAACAAACAGCAGGATTTGGCATAGCAGAGTAGCAACTACAGAGCCAAAGACACTGCCTGCAAGCAAGAGTTCATCTTGTGCCTGGGTTTGCTATTTGAAAAGCCTCAGGGCAGAGCAGTGTAAGAAAGGACAGCCTGCATGAGACTATCACTGCCACTGACCTCCCTGCTAGGCAAAGCAGAATGGCTTCTCCAAACCGACGCTTTAGGCTGAAGGTGACTTAAGCAACATTGCTTTACTTTTACACCGCTGCAATGGAACAGGAGAGTGCACTCATCAAATTACTGTGCTTCTGCTGAAAGGCAGCAAATGCCAGGGTAGGGAACAGTAATTTCCAGCTAAAAGCATTGGACCTTCCTGACCCAGTCAGCCAGCACAGATGAGAACACTCGACCACACCTGGGAAACATACCCTCCCAGGCTCACTGCTCACTGGCAGAAGCTGGCACTTCTCACCGCACTGCACACACACCAGCACCTCTCCGTCCATCAGCTGGGATTTAAGAGTGCCTATGGGGCCTCCTGCACATCCATTGATTGTCTAGGAGAAGCAGCTTATTATTATAATTATTAGTAACAATTATACAACTATTATATATGTTAATATATGTCAACAGAATAAGAATATTAACATATTCTCTACAGGGTATTCCACAGAATTAATGAGATCTAGTAATGAGACTAACCTCCCTGACATCTCGCTGATGCTTATTTCTAAGCAAGCAACTGAATTCAGCACGCATCTGCTCAGGGAGAGCACCGGGCTGCAGCTAACTGAGTACCTGGAGGTCAAAAGGACACGAATGCTGATGAACACAGGTTCATGTCTCGCTTGGAGCAGCGATGGAAATGGCAGACATGCACTTGCTTCTGCTGCCCATGCTATCAAGCTAGTACCTTCTTCCACAGGAACTGGCAGACAGCTCTGAGCAACCATGTCTCAAACCACACCAGCTGTCTGCTGCAGTGAATGCCAATCAGCCCTTGAGAGCTCGCTGTCTTTGCCATATTAATTCAAGCGCTTCACAAGGCCGTCCCTATTTGCAGACCCACCTCTGGTCCAAGACCTTCAAGTTTGGCATGCTGCAAGCTGAACGAGAAGTCTCCAGTGCTGTTACCAGGACACAGCTGTGTGAGCACTTTTAACAGGGCCTCCCATCCTCTGACACCTTCTCATCACTGTCCGGAGCCAAGGAAAGAGAAACAAGCTCTCCATAAAGCACTGAGATCGAGGCAGCCCTAAGTCTAGGGAATTGCACTTGCAACAACCCTAGGAGCACACAAACAGGGCAACTGCAGCGCTGTTTTGCTGCCTGCCTCCTCTGCAAGCTGGGCAGCTCTGGCACAGCAGACAGCTCACATCATTTCAGCAGCAGACCCTAAAAAGCTCCTACTCTGGTGTAGTGAAACCAGCAGCAAAATTCCTCCAGGCTGAGGATGGAGGACTCAGCCCTAGAGAAGTTCAGAGCAGAAGCAGCATCTGTGCGTCACCCATGAGACACACAGCACACAATGCTGCCTCCCAGAAAACGATTTCAAAGCCACTCTCCTCGCAGCCCCCACCTCTGGGCAGGCTTTCGCTTGCTTCTGTTCTAGGCTGGGTATTTGCATGGATAGAAAGAGCCCCATCTCTCTGCCTGCTGTCTACCCTTCCCCAGCAGAGGACAGACTACTCAGCGGGCCTGTTTGCATGCAGACAGCCTTCAAGGAGCCCTGCAGAGGAACAGAGCATGTGGGCATCTCACACTGGGAATCATTCACTGGGAGAGTGGGGCATCTTCAGAGAAGGTCAGTGTCTGAGGTCATGCTGAGAATACAGCCAGGAAAAGCCCCATAAGCCCCGGTACCCTCAAACACATGGAAGTGGGCAAAGAGTGGTCAGCAAGAGACTCAGCCTCTCCCCAAAAGCACAGTGGGTACAGCAGGTTAAGCAGCTCTCCAAGGCTCTCGGCCCTCAATCTTCCTGTGATTTTTTTGGCCCTTTTATAAGCACATGTCCTGGCAGGTCGGTTCTGTGGACGTCCAGCCAACAGGGAGGCTGCCAGCACCCTGCTCTGGGTACCCCTCGGAGCGTGAGCCAGACAGCCCTGTCAAAGGGCAAAGAATACACTCTGCAAACAAAGCCTCTTTGTTCCTCTAATTTTGTTCCAGTTAAGTCAGTTCAGCTGTTCCATATAACCAGTCAAAAACATTCAGCATTTCCCAAAGTATTTTAAGACTTCAAAGTTGTAAGTTTTGTTTTGACACTTTTAAACTGCAAGAGCTCTTTTTTTTTTCCTTTACAGATTTATTTTTTTTTTGTATTAAAAAACAAAAGCTGTTTAATAAATGAAGCTTTAAAACAACCATCACTGCTCTGCTTTTATCATGGCTTCAATTAAAATATTGTTTCTTGAAGGCGACTAATGACTTCTGAAGGAAAAAAAACCACAGTGCTACACTGAGACTGCTGTCAATGGATTCCATTTGTTAAAACTCACAATTAAAACCAAACTCCAAGTGGGACAGGCTCAAAACCAGGGCACTGTAAGTTGGCCCACATCACTCATCTAAACTCAGCACCTTAAATAAACGTATTCACCCCCCCCCCAAATAAACTCTCAACCATATCCACTGCTGTGATCCTCGCAACAGCGAACAGCCACCCTCTGAAAGAGCCGCATCTGCCCTTGAGGTGGCTGTGACCCCAAGGGAGGTGAGGAATGGCTGCTGGGGGACACACAGGTAACCCTGTGGGTTTGATGGGAGGAGATGCTCACAGCTATCGAGGTTCAGCAGAAGCACAAGGAGCCAACAGCTCTCGAGCATTCACCCGAGAAGAAAATGCAGGAGAAACAGTGCTGAGATGAGTGCCCAGCAGCTCAGCAGACAGGAGCTGATCGGGATCAGGGTGTTCCAGAACAAACCTTTCTGCATAACCCCAGCAACAGACCTGACCTTTTCATCTACAAAAAGCAGTCAACCACTGCTGAGCTCGTGAACGTGGGAGATCTGCCCTGCAACTTGTTTTGTTAGCAGCGCTGGGGCCAAGGCAGAACTGACAGTGATTGCCTCCTGTCAGGAAAGAGCCCAACAGCTCAGGGACCAGACCTGGGCTGAAAGCAAAGCTGCCCCAATTCTCCCTGCATAACGTGAGGGCTGGCACTGACTCCACACCAAACCAGAACTCGCGTCTTCAAAAGCAAACAAAAGAGTGTTATAAAAAGTTCATTAGATGCTTGTGCTTACAACAGTGCTCTTCTGCAAAGCTGTAAGCATAGTGGGCACTGGGAAGCAAGCACACCTCTGAGCGCCTCTTACAGACAGCGCTGGGATGGACTGGGCCGGGCCAGCTTTACAGTGCCAGCAACACAGGCATTAATCCCTTCGTTCTGAGGCCAAAGCTCCGCTCACACAGTTCACAGTGCAGCCCACAGCCAGCTGTGTCAGCACAACCCAGAGAGCAGGATCAAGCAGCCGTGGGGAGGGAGCTTTTAAGCCCACGATGCTGCCAAATGCTTCATATCACAGCCCTGCCTATTTGCATTTCTGCCTTGGGCCCCATCTGTAGCTTCCCATCCATGTAAAAGCTGTCCGCAGGGAGAAGGGAGGCCACTGTCCATTTGTTCGATGTGTCTCAGGCGCATCCAGTTTCAAATGCACTAGGTGGTGAAACTCCTATTGCTAACCTCTGCAATGCAATTCTGAAGCTCTTGTCACCTGGGGGCAGAGAAAAATCAAATTGCAAAGCCTGGTCCAGCGGCTGTGCTCAGGCAGTGCCAGCAGTGCCTCCCAGCCCTCTGGCAAGCAGCAGCTCTGTCCCTTACCACCTCCAACACAAGCACTCCACTCTTCTCTACTTATTGGGAAATGCTGATTTACACTTCAGTTGAGGTGATCTTGTAAGGTAGGTCTCCAAATGCAGCCCCACCTAAAATCAATTAGCAATAAATACATAAGAAATAAAATACCTTCAAAACATGGTTACATCCCACAGCAGAAGCCTTAATGGGCTGTATTTTTAGCTCTGGAACAACCTGAAAGCCAGCGCTGACATACTGAAACTATGTCACTGTAAAGCTATTTCATTACAAGCCACAGCTCTCCTTGCGCAGACAATTTCTTCCATGAGCCCAATTGAGTTGGTGCAAAGTTTTCCAGCAGGCACACGCGTACAGCAGCCAGAAATGAGCCCAGAACGCCATTTAAAATTGAGAATTGGGAAAAGGAATCCAAGAAATGCAGGCGACGGGTCCCTTTCAACACACATCTCAGCAGAGGTCACTGCAGTGACTTGGAGCTGGAGAAGGGCCAAGGCACCATGCAGGCGCCTGTCTGAGGTGGCACCCAGGCTCCACACTGGCTGCAAAGGCAGAGGAACTCAGGCTGAGACCACACGTCCTCCTGGGCCTCGTGGTGCTGCAGCAATGAACTGCCCCACACAGAGTGCCACTGAGCTCCGCAACAGCCTTGTGCTGCACCTGAAGTCCTTCTCCCTGCTCCTTAAGGAAATGGCAATGGCCTTTCTGATTTAGTATGACGGTGCAGCTATGACAGGCTGCAGGCTGGGTGGGAGCAGCTGAACATCTTCCTGTTCCAAAGAACTGTAGACCAAAACCCCGAGCTTGATGAGAAGCTCGTGGTTCAGACAGCACACAGGAAGCAAGGGGTGATGTTGGTCGTGCATGGTTTGCACCGGCTGTAGTGTGGATGGCCTGCAAGCCTGGATCTCCAAAGACTTCAGTGGCTCTCAGCCTGAAGAGATAAACTGTACTGTGCTCTTCTGGAAGCTGCTCACCCCTGCACAGTCATGGAAGAGTTGGAGTGAGAGCACCCACGCAGTCCTTATCTCCTTCATTAGGAGGGAAAGAAGTTGCTCAAGGATCTAAAACTTGCTGCTGCTCCGAGTGAGTTGCAAAATCACCTCAGGAAAGGTATTGCCCCAGCAGCCCAACCACTCCTACCCGCAGGATAATAAAGCCATTAGTACAAGCAATGAGACTGTTACATTGTTGTTTTATGTGGCTATAATTTAACAGTCCCTCACTGTTTACTTTAGGAAATCTACTCTTGAAAGGTCTGTAAAATTACACACCCCTGATACAGTCTGAAAACGTTGGCACATGCAGGAATTTCTGCTCTTTAATAAATCCCATTCCCAAACTAGTGAACACCAGCTTATAGGAAACATCTTTTGTTTATTGAAACTAAATTGCATGCGGACGTTTTAAACAAAAAGAAGGTGGGAAGCTGAAGGGAACTGACAGATTATGTTTTCCACTTTCATTTCGCCTTGTGTCTAAACAAACAGTTCCTAACAGCTTTGTTTTCCAAACCAACTTTCTCCCAGCTGCTGCCTGGAGCCTCAGACAAGGAAAGCGATGCTCAAACCCTGCAAGAATTATTTGACTTTGCACACTCACTTCACTCAGCCCTCAGTGCGTGGATACCCAAAACACAGGGAGCGTTACCAGGAGGCAGCAAGAGGCTGGATGACTTCAGCTACAAAGCTACACCAACAGGGCTCAGTCAGACATACAGACAGACATACAGGGGCCACAGGAGCAGCCTGCCCTTTGCTGAGCTGTTGTGCCAGCTTGCTTGCCACAGAACCAACCTACTGCCTCCCACCCGGCCATGATGTACACTAGCTTGGAAGGAGACTCTGAGCCCATACAGCAACATAATTAAGGGCAGCACAGAGACACTGACCCAAAGAAGATCCAAGAAACTGTGTTAGGGTTGAGCACATCCAACGTTTCTGTGTTTTTCTTTATCTGAAAGATCAAAGATCTTAATCATCAAACATCTCTCTCATCCCTCTGCCTTCAGCTGCTGATCAAGGATTACATTCCTGCACTCCTCTCCCTTCTTGCTACACCGTTTAGTGTTATTTAGACTGTATCTATCTCAGAGCTCCTTGCCATCCAAGAGATGTGGCAACGCTGCTAAGGCTTTAGGATAGGAATAGCTGTTGTTTTAATAGAACTTTGACCCCCATTTCATTCAAATAGCAGAAAATTCCTCAGATTTGACCATAAATGGAGATGTGTCTCCATCAGAACCCCAGAGATGCTGTGCAAACACATGGCTCTCACAGCCCTCGCATGCACATCACTGAAACTTGCCGCATCCAAGCTCCCACCACAGGTTACAGGCTTGTTCTGCATATCTCAGCATACTTCTAATGAGAAAGAAGGGAAAATGCCAAAGCCCTCCATGCCTGGGCTGCCAGAGTTATGCACTGAGAGCTTCTTGCCTGGACAGCTATCAGCTTTATGGCCACAGATGGGGGCTCAGCCCATGTGCTCCTGCAGGGAACGCCACAGCACCCACAGAACACCACTCATGCACCAGCCCTTCTGCATGGCCCTTGCTCCCACCCCAGCACAGCAGCTAACCCTCCCTGACAGCTCGCAGATTTCACTGCTACTCACAGCACAAATAAGGTAATTAGGCTGAAATCTTCAAAGCCCTGCCATTGCTGTGGGTAATGAGATTCTGCATTCACCTGAAAATAAAGCAGGGATATGAAGAATGGGCTTCACCTGCTCTGCCAACAGCCTGAGCTTTGGCTGCAGTCATGAGCCAAACAGCCTGGTCCGGCTTCAAGGCCACTCACAGTAGCTGAGAAGTCTACATGCAAACACAAACCTTAGAAAGAAGAGTATTCATACACAGAAACTGATGGCATGACACGCTTGACAGTAAAATCTAAGCTACAGGGAGAGAAACCCTGATGTTTCAATCAATGACAGCCCTTTTATCTTGCTGTGTTCCCTGCAGATCACACCTCTACTCTTACCTGAAAAGCCACCTGCCAAAAGAGAGGGCAAAGAACCCTTCTGCTGGGGTGATGCTGCTCTGACACAAATCCCAAGGCATCATTCCTCAAACTGAGCTTAAAACTTTCTCAGCAAACAAAATCCCTCAGGATGTACTTAGAACTATTAACTGTATGTTTTTGTTTGGGCTTTTTTGTGCATTTTTAAGTCAAGTAAAAAGTCTCTCATTTGCTCACTGTATCTTGACAGGCTGGGATTCAATCTGGAGTCTCTGTTCTGGACAGGGTGTGCAGGGCTGTAACACAGGGCACATACAACGCCCCTATCACAAACGGCTCCAGTCTCAGCTCTAGCAGGTACTGAGAAATGAGCACATTCAGCCCCATTCTCTGCTCTCCCCACATAGCCCACCTGTCCCAGAGTCCCAAGAGTTGCCATCTCAAAGAGCTGCAGCTCTCATGTGCTGCAGTTGGAAAGTCACCTACCCCGAAAAGAGGAGTCAGGCTCCTCAAACTCCTGCCAGCTCTCCTGCGTTTCCCAGGTAATTGCTCAAATTGGGAATTAACGAGAAATAATGAGCCAGGACACAGGGGAAGAGAAGACGATTCAGAACAGCAACAAAGAAAACTAATGGGAAGTGTGCTTTAATAGCTCACTGTGGCTTCCAGCCTTTATCACCCCTAGAGAAGTTTCACCTCTTCAGGAAGATGCAGGGGCCTCTGCATGTGCACCAGCCACACTGCACGGGAACACAAAAGAACATGGCAAGTCTCTCCTTCCTTCCGTTGAGCAGGATTGAGCCCGCTGCTTGCTCTGCCTGCAGCTCCATCACCACCCGTGCACGGCCTCTGGGAACTCACAGTCAGTTTGTGCTTCCTAGCCTGACTGTGGCTGCACTGACACAGTCCCCCTTCCCATGTGCAGACCAAGCCTGGCCTTATCTAGCCGCACTCCCCTCCTACTTATCACTTAACCCACAATGGCATGTTATCTGTACAGCTAGTCAACCAACCCTATGTGGACAATAGCAGATAAGAGGGAAGGCTTGAGAAGGAGACATAAATTATATAACGTGAGGTGCTGCACTGTTAAGTCGTTGGAATGTCCCCAAAAGGACAACGCCATAACCTTCCCAGGGACATGATCATCGCAGGACTTGGCATCCCCTTAGCACAGCCTCTCACATAGATCAGCTCTAAAAGATAATCTCCAACTGTGACTTGGAAAGTCAGTTATGACTGAGAACAACACAAGCCTGCTGAGCTCAGGGACCACACTAGGAGGGACAGACAGACTGCCCATGCCCACAGCTACTGGGGTGCACCTGGAGAGGCAGTGCGGAGCACCTCCTGAGGACTGTCAGAACCAAGAGTTAGACTGGGGGGAGACACCCCCTCCTGTTCCAAATTTAAACTTCTATCTTAACAAGAGGAGGAAATCAAATTTCACAGCCTGTTCCAAAACCCCTCACACTTACTCTGCTATTTACCTCTCCAACATCGACAACGCATTTACCCGCTGTCAGCACGAGCTTCTTTTCAGAGCATGTAAATCTCCATTTTTTCCAAAGCTGCCACCAGTTGAAGCCTGACAGTTTGAGGACAAAGCACTGAAGGAACTGGCTCCATTTGCAAGCACACAAGACACTCTTTCAGCTCCAGGTAGCGCATGGCACAACGCCTGGGGACTGCCACACCACTCTGGAGTTCCCCCACATCCACAGCATCCATCCGAGGTGACACTTCTCCCTCTGTCCCTGCACCTGTGCTTATTTCCTTTACCAAAACCAAGACGCATCTTTAGGCAGAGTCCAAATTATCCATTTTTCCCCACGGTGACGAGGTTCTGCACCAACACCCCAAGCTGCTGGATAAGCACTATGGATGGAGGTTGCTGTGGACCAAGGAACACAACCTCATTTGCTAGTAAAAACGGATTTATTTCCATTAATCTAGACTAATTGCTGCTGTTTCTCTCCTAATGAGGTCCTGTGTGCCTCAGTACATAGCATCAGCAGAGGAGAAATCCTCTTCTTTAGAAGCAGACAACTTTGGGGCACTTTGAATGGCACCTTCTCCTTCCTAAGGAAGATAAGGATGAGGATGGCGCCTCTCCAAAGAGCCTCTCACGTTCAGGCCACTAACAGCCACATAAAATCTCTTTGATTTTATCCAACTTTCACTACTGCTGAGCAGGGATTAACATTAATTGCACCCATCCCATATTAGCCAAGGATTATTTGTGAGGCACCAGCCTATAATCACTTGTGTTTTCCAGCAGAGACCTTACGCACATCGCTGGGATAGCGAGTGGGATAATCCCAGTCACATTTCTAATGAAATCAACATTAAAACTGCACATCCACACCCTTGTCTTCCCCTTTCCAAAATACCTAATTAGTTCAGCTTAGAGAATGCCATAAAAATTAATACTGTGAAATTTCCAGTCTAACAAGTTTCTGGTGAGAAAAAAATATTCCCTACAAGGGCAACATTTTTTTTGTCTTTTTAAGCCACAAACCTTAAAATATGCAAGTAAGTAATTAGTCCTGAGGAATTTGAATTTATAGGCCTGCAGATACCATGCACACACCGTTGGGTCCGGCTCCTGACTCCATGCAGGAGCCACACTGAAGTTTGGCACGCAGCAGGGAACCAACGCCTGCTTCCCAAAGGCAGCAAGGTCTCACCAGTGCCTTCCTGCTTATGATGCACCATGGCTGCTTCAGACAGACTGCTAGGCTGCAGCAGGAGACTCTGACACCAGAAAGCAGCCACTGCAATGTGCAGGTGATGTGGCCAAGGGAAAATGTGAAGCTCCCCACGCTCCACCTGCACCAAAGCACTGGCGGAGGACACGGCAGAGATGTTATTTGGTGAAAGCCGCTGCAGGACTGAGTGTTTCTCTATGCCGGCGTAACTGGAGTGACAAACTATGAGCTGTGATCCCAGCAGTGACAGCAGCATTTCTGTTTGGAACGTATATGGAACCTGCATGATGCATCCTGCCTCCAAGTCTCCTGTAAGCAAAATTCTCCTGCAAAACCATGAGTGTGCCTCAGCGACAGGCTGCCTGTGCACCAAAGCGGCTCTTGGAGCTGAGAGTCCCTGCACCTCTCCCTCAGCACAGCCCCAACTCAGCTGTGTGGTCGAGCTGAGGCAGCAGGTGCCCTCAGGACTTAGTGGGGCAGAATCACAAAGCCAGACTCTGAATTGAAGAGGCGCAACCATCCACTCTGCTCAGCAAACACCAAGCTGCTGGGAAAAGCCAGGCTGCTCCTTGCACTGCCATCAGCTGCAGGATGGCACGCAGGTGAGACCCAATGACCCAAGCGTGGGTTAACAGGAAACTCAATCAGAGCACACACACAGGCAGGCTTGCACACCAGCACACACCTTCATGATAAAGCACAGCTAGCTGCATGCAGCCTGCATGCAAGTGCACACTGCTGAATGAGGACACCAAGTAGCTTACCAAGGGCTGCAACGGGCAAGCAGACGCTTCTAACAAAACAAAACACAAAGTCAGAAGAGTGCTGCTCTTAAGGAGATGCTCTTGCTCGAGTACCAGCAACACACCCTGACTCCCACTGCTTGCAGAGGAGCAAGGCAGCCGGACCTCACTAGCCTTAAAGCTACAGACACGTCCCAGGAGGTATTAAAAACAAAGCGCAGACTGATGTGACTGAGCCTCCTGCCCTTGTGCTCAAGTGTTGCTGAAGCCTTTCACCCCGCACTTAACTCCCTCTGCTGCTAAACAGCAAATCCTGGCAGCTGCCACGGGCAGTAAGGAAATGGGAAGCGATTCTCTGGCAGCAGCTGGGAGAAACTTCCTCCTCTCCGTGCTTTGCACGTAAAGAAAAGCCCACAATAGCACTTGAGGTACTGCTGCCCTCCAGATTTCCAGCAGCACGCTCTCGAAGAAAGCCTGCAGACAGGGAATCTGCTTCTGAAGGCGCTCTTCAAACAGATGACATTTGACTTGGGGAACTCGTCTCCAGGAAAGGCTCTTTGTTTTCAGCGTGGAGGAGAAGTACAATGGAAAAGAAAGGAAAGTTGTCTTCGCTGTGACCCAGGAAAAACTGAGCTCAAGGGTTCTGACCAATATTTTGCTTTCTCTGTCAAAAGCTGCAATCAGCACTGACACAAACAGCTGGCAGAGAACATGGGGGGGGGGGGGGGGGAGGCAGGACGGGTCAGTTGCACCCCAGCTCCCAAACACTTCTCTTTCCATCACATCAATTGCCATTAATGGCAGTAATTTACATGGCTAATAGGCAGCACTATGTTTACAAAATCATTATTGAGAAGAAGGACCTAAACAATTCTCACCAAGCCAGCAAAGGCGCTGCTGTTGGATCAGACACTGCGTTTCTTTTTTCCCCTTTTCTCTTCTGCACACGTTCTGCCAACATGCTCTGCCACACAGCAGCACAGCACAGCACTCAGCACACACAGAGCTGTGCATCCTCCAGCTCCAGGGGCAGGCTCAGCCCAACAACAGCACTGCTGCCCCAACCCAGCAGGAAGTGATGGAGCAGCAAGCCTGTGTGCCCAGATCCCCCAGCCCACCACTGTCACAGCCCCAGGCAAGCGGCGGCATCTCACCCATGAGCCTTATCTCCACGCAGCAACAGGTTCCGTCACATCCCAACCTGCTGCACATCGCCCTGAACATCTGCTGACCCCCTGCCCTTTCGCCCTCGCAGAGAGCTGCACGTCTCCCGAGGAGCTCGCTCAGTGCTTTGCCCAGAGCCAGGCACACCAGTGGGACGAGCAGGGCACGGACACAGCGCGGTGCCTCAGGTCAGTCTGATAAACAGGAGGGCTACGTGACACATCCTGGTAAAGCAGCACCGGTATTTCCAGAAAGGTGAGAGCATGTCGTGTCACGGGACATCTCCGGGCAGGTAACAGCACTACGGGGCACATGTTTCCCACTAAACTCCATCCTCTATTGACAGCCATTGAGGAACTCCCAAGCACGGCTAGTAAAGCAAAGCAGGGCCCGCTCTGCCTCATTGTGCCAACCCGCCTCCCTCCTCAGGAGCAGCCCTTCCTGCTCCATTCCCCCAAACCTTACACTGAACAAGGTGGGAAGGATCCCAACCCCAAAGGGAACGTGGGTCCAAGGTCTAAGTAAGAGAAAAGAGCAGGGAAGTAAAGCAGAGCAAGGGAGCAATGCAGACCCAACATCGGTGCAATACCTTCACATGATAGACCTCAATTCTCCCATCAATTTGGACTAAGAATAGCCTCTCAGGATGCTCACATTTCATTAATACACCTTTAATATTAACAGCTTGTCCTCAAGAAACCCACACAATGAGACAGCTCGGGAAAAAAAGAAAAACCCAAACAAAGGAAACACAGAATAGACCACGTTGTTCAATAGCTGCGTTCCATGTAACAGGGCAGTACCAGGCAATTCTATTCACAACTCAGACGCAGATTTCTAAATAATTTCAGAAGATTCAGAAGACGGTATTAATGTTCCAGCAGAGTACAGTAATTGCTTATCGTAGCAGCCACAGAGCATGTTTATTATCCGCTGACATAATAAACTGCATCGCATTACTCTCTGCTGGACTCCTCACAGAAAGCAGATCCCTATCACAGCAGCAGGATCCTGAGGATTAAGGGCAGAACGGGATCTGCCACACAGACGCCAAAGGCACCGGTGCCACCAGCAGAGCCCAACACCGGGGCTGTGCCTGACCTGCAGGTCCTAGCGCTGTTTGGCAGAGGGAATGCAGACGGACAGGCAGATGGGCAGACACACAGCATGGCCACATCAGTCTCCTTCATACAAAACCAGCAGACAAACCCTGCAGACAACAGGCCCAGTTCTGCTCCAGAAAACAACAAAATTGCACCAGAGTTGATTTTGGCCCAACATGTACTTGGTAAATACTGATAAGAAGGATTTACCATATCCCTTCCACTATTACAGCTGAATGTAATGCAAACATTTGCTTCCTACAGATAACAAAATGACTACAATTGCCCTGGGTCTATAAGGTTAGGGTTTCTTCCTACACCCGGTCCTCAGTGTCCCAAGAAAATCCCCTCTGTGAAACATCAGCCTCAGTCCTCCTGCAGGTACGCACTCACCTCACACAGAGATACAGGCAGGGATGGGCTCGGGATGGATTCCAACAACAAATTACAATCAGATTAAATATTAATTCCCATCTTAATTATATAACCATGACAAGGCTTAATGGCTGGGCAGTCATTTAAACAGGAGAGAAGCGTGTAAAGAGTGCAAGCAGCATCTCTTGCTCTGCAAATGCCTGAACTACTCCTGGGATTCTTCCCCAGGAGATCAGCCAGCCTTTGGGAAAGCAGCTGAGGGAGAAGAGTTCCAGCTTCCCAGTGAATGATACAGCACCAGAAGTCAGCTCGAACCATGACCCCGACAATGCAGTGCCTTGCCTTCAGGCCACTTACATGCTGATGATTAGACAAGTACTGAACACTCACTGATAGATTTTATCCTTTCAACACCTTGGACACTTAAGAGAGAAGTGTGCAGCACTGTCGGCTGTGCCTAAGGATGAGCCTTGAGGATACCAGAGCAGATGAAGCAGTTGGTCTAAGACAACAGTGGGCACGTTAGTACAATATCCCACGACACCACAGTTTCCATCACGGTTCCCAATTACAGATGACCCCAGTGCACCAGGCTGCCAGCACACAGGGACAACCTCCTCCCTTCCTCCTCAGGAAAACGCAGATTGCTAAACTTTTCCTTGTTGAATTATTGCTTACGCCACTTTGAAGCTGCTCGTGCACCATCCGCGATGTGCTCACCCTGCACCGGGCCCCCTGCGGGAGATCAAACTTTGTGCAGCTGTCAGTGGAAAGCGTGCTGCAGAAAGTGGAAGAAACATCAGAAAACAAGCTGGTTCTGCTTCACTTTAGACTTCGAGGCAGCGAAAGGAGAGGGCGTTAAAAAGAGAACAGAAAGAACTGCCTCTCCATACGGAGCAGTAGGGAAAACAAGAGCACAACCAAACCCGAGCTGCCTCCTCACATCCCACCCTGCAGCGTCCACACGCAGAACAAACCAGAGCTCCAAGTTAGGTGATGTGAAAACAGAAGATCTGCTCTGCGGCAGCAGACGGGCTCAAGCACAAACACAGGCGACACAGCACAGATGGATTGCAGCGGATCGTTCTGATGGAAAGCTCAGCCCGCTTCCTACTGCCACATCCCCTGCAGACAGACTCCTGCCAGAGTGCACTGAAAAGGGTTTTCTTCCCCTTAAACTCAATCCCACAGGGAAAGCCATCTCTGGGCACAAGCAGAGTGCTTTCAGAGCCTGGCTTGCACTCCCAGCTCGTGCAAGCTGGCACAGCTGCCACCACATCCACACAGCAGGGACGGCTCTCCAGCCTGCTTCTCTCCAAAGCACTCCATACCCAGCGAGCCTTGAACTTCGGATCAAACCACGTGGGCTTTGGGATCAGACCCGCGCTCTCCCAAAAGCGTTTCAACCCTCTGCCAAATTAATTTCAGACTGAAACGAGCGCGTGTTTTTCTTGGGGAATCAAAGCCACCTGTTGGGAAGCACACCCACCACCCGCATGTCCGCAGGCTGCGTGGACAGGAGCACGGCCCATCGTCGGACAACAAACACAAACAACATTCACCGGCTGCCAAAGTGCTGGTGGAAAAGCAGAGAAGGCAGGGCTGCAAATCAACACAAAGCTTTTGAAGTTTGCTTGTTTAAATGGGTTTGGAAACAACGTTCCCCTTCTAACCTTCTCTGCTTGGAATCGCTGTGCTCCACCAGCAGCCCCAGGATGTGCTTTGGTGGCACAGGGGATGGCTCCCAGCTGCCCCTTAACCCACAGGGAAGCTCAGAGCTGAGGGACACACGCACTGCTGACAAAGGGATGCTTCCGTGGACTGTTATTTGCTGCCACCAAAACGCTGCACCCTCACCAGGAGCTGCCCTAACCCACACAGCAGGAAACCGTGCAACGCTCCAAAAAATAACAATAATAAAGCAACACAAACACCTTCCACCACATCGCTTTACTCCCCAGACCCCGTTGTGGTCTTTGAAACCACAAAGCCTTGACTCGGTTAAGACATTTCGTTGAATCTGAAGGCATTAAAAGAAAAAAGGGAAAGAAAAACCATCCGATGCCACAGGGCTGAGCTCCCACTGCCACCTCCACTGAGGGGGCGGCCAACGCGCAGCCCGTGCCCGCACACAGCGCCCTTCACCAACCACCGCAACGGGGCCGAGACCCGGAGCCCTCCGAGAGCCGGGCAGGCAGCAGCCCGGCCGATGCTCCGCAGCGGGTGCAGGAGCTGCCGCCAGCGCCCGGCCTGACGCAGCCAAAACCCCCCAACCCCAACCCGCATCGCCTGGCAACGGCCCCGGAGCTCCGAAAGGGTCTCACCTCAAAAGGTGACCCCAAAACGGGGCCCCGCAAAGAGACGAGCCTCAATGGGCGGGAGGGGGGACAGGGGAGGGCTGGGAGCCGCAGGGCTGAGAAGGCGGCTGAGCGAGAGGAGCGGGCAATGGGGGGAGCGGGGGGAACGCGGAGGGGACACTGAGGGGACGCTGAGGGGAAGCTGAGGGGACACTGAGGGGACGCTCTCCCGCCCCGCGGCTGCAGGCTGTGGGCAGGTGGCAGCGCGGCCCCACGCGTGACCGCCGCCTCCCGCGGGCGCGACCCCTCTCTGCTCCGCTCTCCTTCCTCCCTCCTCCTCACCCACCTTGCACGGCCAGCACGGCGAAGCAGACACAAAGCAGATCCTCCAGCGCCATGTAAGCCCCACCGGGCGCCGGGAGCTGGGGCCGCCGCGACCGCATTTACGAGGGGAGCGCGCTCTCCCGCCGCCCCACCGCCATCTTGTGCGAGCGCCCCGGCCCCGCGCTGCCCGCCGGGCCCGCCGCCGCCGGCGGGGGGAGGAGAAGAAGGAGGAGGAGGAGGGGGCGGCCAGGCTGTGCTGTGCTGTGCTGTGCTGTGTAGCGTAGTGCTGTGCTGCTCGCCGCTCCGCCTTTGTCAGCGAGCTACCGCCGAGCCGAGCCCCGCCGTTTTCTCCTCCTCCTCCTCCCGCCCAACAGGTTGCTGGCAGCCCGGGCCGGCCCGCTGCTGAGGGCAGGCGGCAGGTGCGGGGCTGAGGGGAACGAGGCTCGGAACCGTTCGCTGAGCTTTTTGCTATTGGTATTACGGGTCCTTCTGGTTGGAGATGTTTAGTCACTTATCGGTGCGTGTCCGGAGAAGGGAGGCGGTGCCGTGAAGGAGAGCGGTCCCACGGGAGCGGCGGCCGGGCCGGTCCCAAGCAGAGCCGGGCCGGGAGAAGCAGGAGGCGGCCGCGTGCTGAGCTGCGCTCCGGGCTCGGGCCAATGGAACCAACGCAGAGTTCAAATGGAACCAACGCAGAGCTCAGATGGAACCAACGCAGAGCTCAGGGTCTGACAGAGGAGGAGGCGCACAGCACCGCTCAGCTCCCCCCCGCAGCTCTCACGTGCAGAGCTAAAGATTAACAACCCTCCTTTCTCTCCGCGTCTTTCCCTCCTGTGAGGCAGTTTTAAAGGTGCTGTCAGGTGGCTTTAATGAGGCTAGAGGAATGTCTCCTCGTTGTGCCTGCTCCGGTTTGCTTGCAGACACACCCCTGCTGTTTTTTCCTCCCATCCTGGACATTTCTCCCTCCCTTTAAGCAAGGAAATCTTTACCTAAATTCCAAGTGCATCCATCACGATATGAGTCATGAGAACTGCTCTCTGGCAGCCTCCTGTGCGTTGGGGTTCAGAGCCTGGAGGTGCGTCCCAGAGTCAGAGAACTTAAAGCAAATGAAAGAGACAGAAGTTACAAGTTCAGGGAGATACGGCTTTAAAGCAGGATAACTACTTTAACAATCACCAGTGTGTGTTCTTATTCTGGGCTGAGGTTGCTTTATATTCCCTTAGTTTAACACCTGCGCGCTGAAGAGGACAGTTTCCATTAGGAACATGCACCTGCTTTCCAGACTTCATGTGCCCTGCAGACCCCTGACCAGAAGCAGCTCCAACCCAAAACCCTGTGCTGACACCTCCTTCCCCTGCCCCAGGAGCTTAGTGCCCTCCAGTTCCAGATAAACCCTTCTGCCCCCAGCCATCGCACAGGGATCAGCGCTGGAGATGCTGGGAGATGATCAGGTTGCTGCTCTTCCAAGCAGGACTGAGCAGCTCATTCTTACACACCCCTGGTTGCCACCTGCCTTTGGCTGCAGTCAGGTCTCCAACACTCTTGTTACTGGAAGAGTAACTCTGAGCCAGCATTAGCGCTTGAATGAGCCTGGAGGTGGACAGGGGAAGGGATGGAGCTGAAAACTTGACTGGCAACAGCAATAACAGCAAAATCAACCCTCTGCTCCAGCTGCTTGTGCAGTCATCCACGAGCTGGTGCCAGCGCAAGGAAAGCAATGGGAATAAGTAGGCAGAGGCACGAAGAAGCTTTCAACGGCAACACAGATCAGCTCAAACTCATTGCAAAGCTGCAACCTCACTCATCCCAGAGCAGGAATCTCTCAGGGACCTTTTCTACCAGGATCACTTCTTTGCCAGTCTTTTGGTCTGGCAGCAACTCCTGCACAAGGGAGCGTTGACTTCCAGACGAGAGAAGCAATGGTAGCCTCCTGCTCTGTATGTGCAAGCAATGCCAAACAGGAGCAGCTGGTTGCACATAATAACATGCATTGTGTAAGTGAGCAACACAATAAGCAATTTGCTCGACAACCCGGGGACATCAGGACAGTTCTGTCTAACAGAGAATAAAGAAAAGAGGAAAAAAACATGTGATGACCAAACCCTAAGGGAGCCTCCATCTAATACACATTCATTTCATTACGCTTGCTCTTATAAATATTTATTACACCGGCTATCTCATCATTCTTCCAGGAATGGGCACTGTGTTACTGCTGTGTCTAGGGAGGACTTTCCCTCTTCCCTGGTTCTGCTGCAGGCAGTTGGTGCTTGTCAAAGATAGACAGGGAGCAGGAGTGTGACATAACAACAGAAAATGCCACTTACGGTGGGGCTCTGGGGCAGATATTGGCAGGTGCATCGTTAGGAGAGAAACAAATAAAAGATGAAAAGCCAGCAGGTAATGAGATTAGGAAACCTGTATTTAAAACACACTGCAAACAAGGAGCTGGTCCTACAGCCAGAACCACGAGTGCAGAAACTTGTGTGTACCCAGGATGGGGGAGGCTGGATTCAGATGAGTGCTGGGCTGTGAAGTGGCTCACAGCGAGACCAAGGCTTGTTCTGAGCAGCAGCATCACTTGTCTGCACGTAGGAACCATCACATTAAAGCAACCTGCATACTTAAAACCTGTCTCTTCAGCTCATATCACTGCCTGGACATCCCGCATGCCCTGCTCCCAGCTGCTCACTGGGACTTGTCACCCAAGTGAGGATTTGAATGATCAGATGCTAACCTGCCTTGCACAGAGCCCCACCACTGGTTTGATATTTGAGACAGCATCTGGGTTGGGTTACTGAAAGCCTGCTTCAGGAGGACACACTGAGACACCCAGATTGGGCAGATCTCAGATGAAACAAATGTTTTGTTCAAGTTAGTCTCCCTCGTTTCCAGCCAAGAGTCTTTCTTACGCCTGAGCACTGGTTAACCAGTTTGTTCACTGCCAGGTACAGCCAAACAACACTCCAGCAGAAACAGCCCCGTGTGTTACAAGTAGTTGCACAGAACGTCACTGTCCTACAAACACACATCGGTGACAAAATATATTTGCTCATAAACAACATCTGTGTCAGTAGAAGGTGTGATCCCTAAATAGACTAAATTCTATCCGTTGCTGCACTACCTACTAACCAAGGTTGGTTTTAGGCATAAAGAACACACGTAACATCAAGAACTGCTGCACATAAGGGCTGCTGATGGAAACACCCATCAGGCTCCCTTGTAGCGGGAAACGTGTCCCTGTGCCAAATAGAAAGCTCTGCTCTGAAGTTTTATTAGATCTCCAGCGCCGCTATAAAATGCCACGCTCCGAGCAAGCAGCAGCAGCAGGCAGGCTGCGTGCTGAGCATCGCCATGCCACCCTCTGGTGGCTGAGCCGTGAAAACGGAGCAGCGAGCATCCAAGGGTACAGAATACCTGCCTGCCTCAGGGCGTTTTTGGCACCCACGGATGCACCAGGTGGTTTTGTAGCACTGGGCTGTACCACCTTTCAGCCAGCGTCGCTCAGATCTGGCTTCCAAGCTAAGGGAAAGGCTTGAATGAAAACATACCTGCACTTGGGAGATGTTGGGACCTGGATCTGAGCTGAGGATTTCATTCCAGCCCGACACGCTGAAGCTCTGCAGATGTTCATGGTGGACAGATGTTAGACTTCTATGTCTCTCTTTGGCTATTCTCTGCTCAGAAACTGCAGCCATACACCTTCCTCTTAAGACAGCTTTAGCTACAAAGCCCTGTATAATACATCACACAGAGGCACAGAACCTGACAGCTTTACGCATTTCTCCCCTGCACCAAGAACCTCTGCTGCCCTCCAGCTCCACAGCTGGGCACCAACAAGACTCACACCTCCCTCCAGGTGAAGACTTAACGCCATTACTCAGAAGTGGCCAACTGGCAGCAGAAGCAGGTGCTGGCTCCCACAGCATCCCCCATGCCCTCGTTGTATAACATAGGCAATTCACATCCATCCGACAGTCCAGATGATGTATTTACTTATGGATTACTGACCGCAAGAAAGAGAAGCTTTGCACCATTGTCAACCTTACAGCGTTCGGTCTGCTATAAATAATGCATCATTGTTCAGTGTTGGTTTATGGTTTAAGTTCCAGTGAGCAGCACGGAGCAGCAGAGTCAGCAAAGATGAAGGCAGCGTGGGGGGAAGAGAGCATTACAAAAGCAAAACCTCAATGTAACACTCTAAGAGTTATTTTAGCATCGAGTCCTGCTTTACCTCTAAGTGAGAATCACACAAATCTGTGATTATCCTCTGATTTTCACTCTGCTTTCTCCCAGTCGTGAGCTAATTCGATTTCAGATAAGCACTAATTAACACGAGAGGTCACCGCGGTGGCCAGCAGGCACCGATGCAGCGTGGTGTTCAAACACTCGGAGATCAAAAGAGCCTCCGACGCTTCCTTTGAACTTCCCAATTAAATTCTGCACAAATAAAGCTATTGTTTTACATCTGCTTCATCCACAGGGGAGAGAGGGCACACAGCTACAAGACTGCTGCCTCTAATTGGGCTGTTTTCCCTCTTTTCTGACAGGTTCCCTCCATGCGATTTTTTTTTCCTGCAGACCGGGTGGAGGGAAGCTCGGCCACACTGTTTGCAGGGCAGCTTTTGTGCTGCGAGGCTGCAAGCAAAGCTGTGGGGAATCTGATTTCCTTCCCGTGAGCAAATAGCTTTCCTAGAAAGTCTGACTGAGAGCCCTTAAGCAGGACTCGTAAAACGCGTCTCTCTCTGGCTATTTAGGCAATTCTCTTTTGTTGATGAAGGAGAATATTAGATTAATCCAACTGCTGTTATAGCATTATCTCCTGCTTTTAAAGAAAACATATTTCATGTCATACATGCCCCGATGGAAACAAGCTGTGGCTGTGCAGGGCCAGGCTGGTGCTGTGCCACTGGATGCACCACGTCCTCAGTGAGCTTCAGAGGGGATTTGTGATGTGTGGATTTCATTGTTGTGCCACCACAGGGAAAGCAAGAAGAGGGAGAACAACAGGAGCTGAGCCCCACTCTTATCCACGGGGAGCTCATTTCCTAAACTCAGGATCTGCTCAGAGAGTGGTGAGTCATGGCGCTGCTGCCCACTGAAGCTGTGTGTGCTCCATCCCTGGGGGTGTCCCAGAGCAGCCCGAGCTGGTAGGGACGAACAGCCCACAGCAGGGCTGGGGCTCACCAGCTTTAAGCTCTCCTAGTTCTCACCGTCTGCCTCTTCTGCAGCTCTGCTATTGTGCTTCAGTTCAGCAGCCAAGACACCTGGCCCTCCACAGAGGAAGATGCGTTACTCTAAAACACTCATCTTCCCCATTACTGTGCTCCTGGATGCTGCAAATAGTGCTTTTCTGGGCCCAGGATTTAATCAGATTAATTAAACTGCACTTGTATTAATTTAAATTACAAGTATCTGAGGGCTCAGCCAAATCAAGTGATTTATGGGCCATATCAATCTAATTAATGCTACCAACTCTTAAAATAAAAACCTAATAAATGAGTTTATTATACAGATGTAGGATCGACTTATTAGTTTTGGGTCTCTAGTGACACAGCCAATTTGAAGGAAGTTTTATACCCTCGCTGGGAAAAGGTCTTCTTTTCTCCCCTTCCTAATTGCTGTATTTAACAAGTACATCCTATGGGTAAGGGAGAAATGAAGCAAGCTCAGTTATCAGACCTGCAGCCAAGCTGAGAGGTCCCCTAAGGCACTGCTGTACACAAATGGCACGGGGTGGATAGCTGTAAGCACTAACAGAACAGTGTTAGGACCCCCAGGACAGTAGAATCACAGAGTCATAGAATGGTTTGGGTTGGAAGGGACCTCAAATATCATCCAGTCCCAATCCCTTGTCCTAAGGACCCTATGGGAATTAATTCCTTCCAGAAACGTTTGCTCATGGGAAGGTTTTCCCCATGGGTTGAATACCACCAGCTTACACTGTTAAAGAAGTGGAAGGAATGTTTATTTCAGCTACAATGGAAGAACCCACACTTTCAGCCTTCTCATGGCTGTTGCATGCAGCAAGACCTAAAGTGGTCGTAATTTGTAATAACACAGCAGCATTACTTGCTCTATTTAAAAATGCATGAGCTGGAAGAGGATTTGAGTTGAGAATTTGAGGCACAAATAGATTTTATTAGAAATAATTAAATCCAGGAAGAGCCAGCAGAGGTTTTATCACTGCGGCGCTGCTGCGTGTGGGCAGGGGCACGGTGACAGCTCTGCTGAATGCCAGGTATCAGCGAGACATTTTCAAATGAAAGCCAGAGCTCATCCAGGAACACCGTTAAAAGGTGTAAAATGGCCGGATGGCTCGGAAATGTTTAAATCTGGCCTTTGCTAAATGTTAATGGAGAAACTCTACATCATACTTCCAGCCTCCCACAGCAAAATCAGCTCTGGGTGGGAGGGGGAGGAGAGGTGGAGAACAGTTTTATATGAAGATAAAAAATGGCTCTTACTTTGATGCGACTCCGAGCTGAGTTGGAAATAGTTGTGTTTCCTTCTTAGGCAACCTATGTAAAATTATGACAGAAATGCGTATTTAGTACAAGCCTGGCAGCAAAGAAAACCAAACCTTGGTGCAAGTAAGTGCACTGCAAGTACGTGCACTGCTCTTGCAGCGATGCAGTACGGCTTTCAGCCACAAGCAGCATGTTTTACAGCAGGGCTTGGGGGTTCCTGGCCATCTTGGGTGTGTTTGCATGTTTATATGAAGCTGGCCCAACCACAAGGAGACAACCCAAGCTGGAAAGGCCACAGGGTGCCCTCCCAGGCTGCCTGCTGGGCTCCAGGATGGGATCACTGGCCACGATGCGGTGGCCAGCAGCAGCTGTGCCACAGGAATGGGAATTCTTCCTGAACCAGAGTGAGCACAGCAGGGAAGAGCATAATCTGCTTGATTTACAGGCTGCGGCTCTAGTTTAAAATACATTAGGCTCCAACTATTTAATTACTGGGCACTACCAAATCACGGAGACAGAGGAGTCGGTCACGTCTGCTAATGCCAACATTTATCATCCTATTTATCTGCTCCAGCTTCTGAGAGCCATATCGAATCACTTCCCTCTATTAGCTAATAACACGCGAGGTTATTCCTCGTACCTCTGGGCGGCCTTCGATGGATATTACAGCCCTGCTGGCAGCACACATCTACCTGGGGATAGATAAACCAGTTTAGAGCATATAAAGAACTGTAATCACCGTCCAGAACTGCATAGCAACCCAAGCCCGTTTCCCTGCCGCTCTCTGCCCCAGGACGTCGATTCCCACCAGGCAGCGACCAGAGCTCGGGGTCAATGCCTACAAATGCAGAAGCCCTGCATGGCAACACTAAGAAAACACAGGAGAGCAGCAGTGCTGCAATGAGTACCGCGTTTCAGAGGAGTCACCTCTACCTCCTCACAAAGTCCCCGGGAAGAATTCAGACACGATGCTGTCTTAATTGATAGCCTGGCCACTTGGGGAAGCAGTATCCATAGAAACTAAGGGGCCTTCACAAGACAACAAACAACGCTGCCAGAGCCCAATAACAGCAGAAATAATGAGGTGCGGCCAGAAAAAATAAAACAGATAAATCCAAGCAGGCATCTCACAGGATCAAATGGGTGGGTCCAGCTTAATGAAAGCCTCACGGGTAGCAGCGGGAGCAGAGCATGACCAAAGGATGGATGAGAAGAGCCCTTGTGTTAGGAACAACCCCCAGCAGCACCTCGAGGGCACGGCAAAGGAGCTTGGAGCTGTTTCAGCATCACCCCCATTGCCTTGGGGACAGCGCTTTGGCCAATGGGGCCATTGGGCAGTGGGGACTCGTGTCCCAATGCTGTTCTCAATGCCACGTTCCCACGCGCCGCAGCCGAGCGTCTCCCACCCGCACAGCAATGTACGGCACTGGGAGGGAGCCCTGACCTCTTTCTTAATTAGCTTAAAACCGCACAATTAAAGAAAAAGGGAAAAAATAGGAAAAAAAAACCATAAAAAAAAAACAACCACCCTCGGTAAAAGCCAGTCGCAAATCAAAAGAGGCAACAGGGAGAGCAAGCAATGTGTCACCACAAGTGTCCGAGTCAATGGAAACCTTGTTAGGTGGGGAACAAGGGTCTCCACTAACAAGCTCTTATCTGTGTTTTTGTTTTCTATTGAAGGTGCACGTCATTAGGAGAAGTGTTAACAAGAGCTCTCAATAGCTTCATATGGCCAATGGCCTCTGAATATTCATGAAGGTGTGAACAGAATGTGGGAAAGCCGGGGAAGAAAAGGCAAGAAAAGCAGCAAGAGGGTTCATTGTGCCCCAAAGAAAGGGCCCATTGCTCGGTGGGAAAAGGGCTCCCGAATCACTGGGACAACAGCTATTCCCGGGCCAAACCTGACCTCCAAGCTGCCAATGGGGGCTGGTTTTGAGTGGCACTGGCAGGAAACCCACATCAGTCACTTCAGGTGTTCAGACAACGGCTGCTGAGATTCTGTAGAGGTGAAGGCACACATCCAGCTGCTCCTCCAGCACTGCGCGGTGTGAAGGGGAATGGCAGCTGGGGAGAAGACCGCATTGTGAGAACATACAAACACAATGCGAAGGAAAAAGGATCTGTGCTCCATGCCAGCACCAGGCCCGGCTGCTGCCTGTGCCAGGAACGTTCCAACAATACGGCCACAGTCAGCACAAAGCGGGGTCGAGTCAAACAACGCCGGGTCTGCTTAGGCAGGGATGTGCCTGGAAGACAACGGGAGAGTTTCCAGAAGGTCCCATCCACCCAGTTCCAACATTGTGGCTTCCCATTTCCAACAGGTTTAAACTTTCCAACTATAACGCTATCAAACACAAACGCGAAAGGCTTAATTCAAAGCGAAAACGCTCAGATTTTGCCTCTCCAGAATTTCTCTCGGCAGAACAAACCTGCTGTTTGCTTTCGATCCGTTTCAGAGCAGGGAAAAAACGACACCAAAACTGCAAATCCACTGCCAAGTGCACAGCCTGGCTGCCGGCCAGCGCGTGGGAGGAGCGCGAGCCCCCATCTCCCAGGGACCAACTGAGCTCCGTGCTGCTCCGTCTGTTGGCTCAGCACGAAAAAAGCCTTCGGGGAGGGAGACGCAGCCATTTGCTCCCCTGTACCATTTGCAGATCTGTTTTTTTTTTCTCTTGCAAGGTGTGCCGAGGGTTTATTCTATGCATTAGTTCTTCTGGGAAAGATATTTCCATTTCGTTGCCCCAGACCGGAACTTTGAACTCCAAACATTAAAAACGGGTTGTAACAGAGGACAGAACTGCTGGTGTAGGATGGGCAGGACCAGCACAGGGCAGTGCTGAAAACTCAAGGGGGAACAGCTCTTACAAAGCAGCTCTCATCATCACAAACCCCACAGCAGGACCCTTCGTGCTCTCACACAGCAGGATTCCCCTTCTTGCAGCCGGGATACCAAGGACAAATGTGGAGCATTGGTCCACATGCGGGACTTGCCAGCAGCACAGCTGTAGGGGATTTGTTGGGTGCGTGGAGCTCAGCAGCAGTGTGGATGAAGCGGTGCTCTGCTGGCATGGAGGGCATTTTTGAGCTCCTGCCAGCAACAAGCAGCAGGAAGCACACCTGTGCCCACCAGTTTGCCCCACTGCAAATGAAACCCCCTTCTAAACTTGTGCAGGAAAACACGTTTTGCTGCAGCCTGAAAAGGCTGTGAAGTGCCGCAGCGATGCCATGCCGGGGAAGCAATGAGTCTCCATGGGAACCATGGTATCATTCCTCCCCAACAGCCAGGGGACCGGACTCATAGAGTGGGCTGGAGATGGGAGAAATGGGGTCCCAAAAGCCCAACAGGTTTGCAGCCTCTGTTAATGCCAGTCAATGGAGGTGCACAGGGAAGGGCAGGAGTCTGCAGCCCCACAGTCTCCAACCTGGCCTGGAAATAAGCACCACTGAAGCTGGGATGCTCAGCAGCAGCAGTCTGTCTGCCCAGCAGGGCAGGCACTCATCTGACAGCATGACGTGGAAACACAGGAGCCACTAATCCATCACTCCCTGAGAATCACACCTCTGCCCGCTCTGTTGCCTCGGAGATCAGATCCCGGCACAGAGCCGCAAACACCACAGCAGCTCCTCTTACATTTACAACTGCACCAAAACTCAAAGGCACAGGTCCTGCCCAGCCCAGCTCTATGCAGATTCACAATTCAATGAGCAGGAAGCCAAGGGCAGTGCCAGTGAGCTCAGCTTGCTTTCAGTCACACAGCCAGCCCGCAGCACTGCCCGACTCCTCCAGCTTCACTCTTTTCCCCAGTAGCATCCCTTCCCTCCTTGGAACACAACAGTAGTGGCTGCTTTCCAACAGCCCTACCCAGGGCACAGCTCCTGCAACACATCGGCTACGGGCTTTGCTCAATTCAGAGACAAATCCAATGCACAAATGCAGATAAATGTGCTCTCATGTCTGCAAAGCACTGAGCAAAAGCCCAGGCAGCCTCCAGCATGCAGCACTCACACCACAGCCAGCACAGTGACTCCTGAAAAACCTCACAGTGTCCCATCTGGGATGAGAAGTTCATTCTGCCCTGCAAACTCTTCATCTCAAGGAGCACGGTACAGCCTTGCCCAGCTCAAATATCTGCAGAAAGTCTATTTTAAAGAGAAATATTTGCTTCCACTGCATACCCAGAGGTACAGTCAGCCCAAGTGGTAGCAATTAGTTAAGGAAGCAACTTCATAATTTATTCATCATACAGATGAAAATCACCACCACCCAGAAGGTTTGCAGCAGTTCATTCTCCAGGCACACAGCACTTGCTGCGTGGGGAAACCTTCCCCTCTGCTACCTGGTAAAGGTGAGGATGCCTGCACATCCAGCTCAGGGGCAGCAGCCAGAGCCCTAGAATTGGCCCTGGGCTGGCAGGATGCTCACGGCCCAGCTTGTGCTGTATGAGGGCTCCCAAACACTACAGGGAAAGCTTTGCCATGTTACGGTAGGGTCTACACAAGCCCCAGAGGAAGATGCAAAGCACCATCACACTGCTGGTTACCAGCTCCCTTCTCAGAGCCATCAGAATGGGGGACCTGGGAAACCTGATCATGTGGATGGCAACCCTACACATGACCAGGGGTTGGGACCAGGTCTAAGGTCCATCCCAAGCCAAGGCATGCCAAGAACAGCTGGTCCTGCTCTAAGAGTGAAAAATCAGCAATAAATGAGCAAAACCAAGACACAACTTGTTGAACGTGACCACCCTACGGCCTCCACCATCCGTTCTGGGTCAGCACTAAGCAGAATTGGGGCACCCACAAATTCCAATCACAAGACCCGTGAGGCCGTGCAGGAGGTGGCAAACATCCCTTCCTGCCCCCCACCTCACCGCACAGGGCACCAGGCCCACGTCCTGCACTGTGCTGTGCCCACCCTGGGCAGCAAGGAAGGAATGGGCCCAGATCCACAGCTGCAGCTGCCAGGGGCTGCTCCCAGCACTTGGGAATGGGAAGGAGCAGGAGTGCGGTTATACCAAGCGAGTGTCCCGAACTTCCTGTTTATATCAATTAATCACAAGAGATGGGAAAAAATCAGGAGCTTTCAGCAAACACCCAACAAGTGCATAGAACACACATAGCGCATTTTCATCACTGCTGCCCTCCGCAGCACAATGCAAGGAGATCTAATTACCCACAAACTCTACTAAATCAAGAAGAGAGACAGTTGAAAATGGGGAGGGGTGTGTGTGTGGGGGAAACCATTTAATTCAATTTATTTAGCAGCATCTTTATTGCCACAAAGGTTTTGTAATAAAAAGCAGCAAAACAAATGTCTCCACTTTACACGATTAAAAGCTAAGTCGCTAGAAAGGTGGGGGAGGGAGACCATAAACCCACTGGGGTGAGACATGCAGTTCTGTTAATGCAAACAGCAGGCACTTCTTCTAGAATTAAAAACCTGAACTTTGTCTGTGCAGAACATCTACATAAAAACCACACCGAGGGCTCTCTTCAAAAGGACTGTCCCAAAGACCCGCGAGGGGGGCACAGAAGTCTTTGCAAGGTTCTGCTACTCAAGTAAACAGGCAATTGAAGGCAGTATCCTAATCTGGGCCATTATTTCATTCACTTGTACTCTATTATTGCCACACTGGAAGCCAAACGTCATGCCAGCAGCAGAACAGCCTTGTGCATGGACACAGCAGAAGCACAACCTGGTGCTCCTCCCACGGAAGAGGTGTTGGGACCCCACAGTCAGAGCTGGGCAAGCTCTGCAGCGTGTGGCACGTGCTGTGCTCAGGAGGAAGCAGAACCCCATCTCTGCTCCAAGTATTTCCCTCTCTTCCCCCTAACAGCACTAATAACCAGAGAATACATTTTCCATTGTGATATAATGAAGCGAATTGATTTTCAAAGCTCCACACGAGGTTTGAATTCATTATTTCATTAACGAACATTTTGAAGTTAAGAGAGCTTAAAAAAATTAAGCAGCTCTGATTAATTACCAATTATATTCTGTTCTGAATAAAAGACCATTGGAAACAAAGGGACGGGGTAAGGAGTGCAATTCCTGCGTGGAGGGTGAAACCCCATTTGGAAAAAGACCCTGAAAGCGGCCGCATGAAGGGACAAAGAACGTGGTCCCACAGAAACAACCTCAACAAATCCCAGCCACCACCACTGCTGGCATCGCCATCCAACTTCAGCATCACTGCTCAAATCCCCAGGTTTCATGTATTCTTCTAAGTATAAGAAATTTAAACATTCATCTCAAAAGACATCAGTGCAACTGCTGGGAAGAAACCACCATCCACCGGGCAGTGAAGGCTGCATCCTGCTTGGTGCAGGTGCCTGCTGGGCACAGAGCACACTGCTGTATCCGACCCCCAGGCACCCATCTGTGCTCTGAGAGCCCTCAGCAGCTCCCTACCTCAGTCTCAAAGCTCACACGGGGCATCTCTGAGCAGAACTGCAAAGCCGTGCTGATAAATCCTCCCAGCACTTCAGCAGGATAAGAGAGCACGGGGTCGGAAAGTGCTTGACTGCTGTAAAAAGGGAAAACTCCTGTAGGAAAGAAAGAATATGTAATTTATGTTGCAAAATAAGAGTCCTTACGGTGCTTTGCACTTTAATAGCTCTCCAATAGATAGACTTAAAGTGAAGAAAAGATGCGTTATTTTTAAGTTATACGTCAGCACTTACAATCCCGTGCTAAATCAAAATCCAGCCTGGTTTACCTGTATAACATTTAGCTCTTCAGTTGCTAAAGAAGCTCTGCCTCATGAAGCCTTTTTTTCTTTTTTTTTTTTTTTGTTTTTCTTCTTTTTTACACAAAAGGATCCATTTTGTCTTAAAAATCATAAACATTTACATTCAAGGGTACTCACCTCTAGAAAAAGAGCAGAAACGCCCCCAAAAGCAAGTTAAATATTGAACAAAATATAAACAACCTTGGAAAAGGTGATGCTATCCACGTGTAATTTTATACATATATGTATATATGAACAGATATAGATATATGTATATATCATACAGCATAAACACATAAGGAACAGAAAACTCCATCGTGACAGCTTTTACTTTTCTATATTCCCTGCCACGCTGCTCTAGACCAAAAGCTTCAGCACAATCACTCATCTCTCAGCACTGACCACAGCAGACAGCTCAGGTTCAGCCACAGTTCATTACTCAAGAAGGAAACGTTAGAAGGAGCCCTTTGCATGCCGTGCCCTTTCCCCCATCCCAGCAGTAAGGCTCTTACTGACCCGCTAAGGGGATTCCAGCTCATCCACTAAAAAGCCACTGAGATGTGAAAAACAGAACCCTCCTCCAGCCAAACACTCCTGTGTCAGGGAAACGTACACCTACTGCAGAGCCCTTTGCTTTGGCTATCGTTTGTATAATCCCCAAACCAGATCCGGTCCTCACATGCAGACTCTACACCCATGTAACTGCAGTGGCTCTGACAGCGTCAATGCATCTGCTCAGCAGCCTGACTGTAAAACGATGCAGTGTGATACAATACAAACAGAACGTGTTAAATCCCAGAGTCTCGTGGCCAAGGTGAACAGTTCCACACTGAGGAAATGACAAGGGCACATGTGGAGCGCTAAGAGTGTCAATACTGAGAGTGATTCCACGTTTTGAAAAGATGAAAAGAAAAACCACACTCAGCTTCTCTCTAGCACCAAAAAGGAAAGGAAAGGAAGTTCTTAGGTTTCTAAGAAAACCATTAAAACTTACGAGAGCCTCCGAGGCAGGTCCCAAGGGGAGAATTTCCTGCATTAAAAAGAATCATTTTGCCATGGATTTCTATCTTGAACAACTTGTTGCAAGTTCAAAGTGACTTTTTAGCCAAGCCTGCTGCTTAGTTAAAACCTCATTAACAAAAACTGGGCTTTCATATCCTTTAGGCTTACAGGGGTTACCTTAAGCTATGCTGGAAGGGGTTCTCAAACACAGCATCGCAGTCATGCTATGCAGCAGTGCTGGAAATGACCCAGGAACGGAGGACTGAGCAGAGCCTGGGAAACAGTGCCTTGAATAAAGCAGGAAATTCAATGAAGCAGCTCACGTTGCCCGACGTGTAGTGTTTGTAGGGTCTCTCCTCACCAAATCCTCTGCAGACCTTTGAATCAGAGCGTTGAATCTTAAAACTGTAACAGGATGCATTATATCTACATCATGCTGATGTGACAGTAAGAAAACAGTACTGCAAAAACAGCTCCAGAAAGAACATCAGGGAAAAACGTCAGCGAGGAACGGGATGCACTTTTAAGCTTCTTTTAAAATGTACAAAGTTTCAGCAATTTGCCTTAAATTAGTTTGCATCCCAGAATAAAAGATTGTTATGCTGACATCACAGTAAAACATCACCTCGCTTCCCCAGGTGAAATCAAGTACAGGCAGGACAGGTTATCAATCTGCTGGAAGGAAAAATGGTACGACTTATCCTGGGAAGTAATTATTGAAAAGAACCCGGCATCAGCTGAACCGAACCCAGAACTGAAAATCTTCTCAGGGCAGCTTAAAAGTGTTTCTCCGTATAAAACAATCAGTAGATTGACAGGGGACGTGTCTAACACGTGGCCAGCTTTTCTGGAGTGAGACACGTCCCGTTTATAAAGCATAACAGCAATACGATGACATTCAAAATGTAATGTACACATTGTGACCATCCAGGTAAATTCCTGCAGTGTAGGGAGTAGATTTTCTAGTGTTATGGTACCAAGGAACACACTGTAAAAACACACTGATCAGATCAGAGTCTTTCTAAAACAACAGGATCTGGTGCTGTGGAAATATGTTATTTTCAGTTGCAGCTCCTCCCCCAAGAGAACACCCGTGGTACTGCATCACACCACAGACTGGATTTTATTTACACCTTAAGCTTTAAAGTCATTACGTCATCGCCCTTTAGTTCCCTACATGGCACCAAATTTACTTTAAAAAAGTGTCTCTGTGTGGATGTGTGTGTGTACATGAGGCAGGCACCAAAATGCAAAGTTCCATTCTCTTTTCTCTAATTTCTTATCTCCTCGTGGTACAGCAGCCAGCTGAGCAGAGTTCTGCAGAGGTCAGCTACATTGCCTTCAGGGCAGCAATGCGAGAGCCCAGATTCTCTTGCAGGTAATACAGTAGATGGAGTTCATAGTGCTCTCCCGACTCAGGGACCCTTATACTGTGTCTCTCCTGAGGGTAGATCTAAAATATAAAATAAAGTCATGAATACCCACAAAAGTTTTGGGTGCCAACATTCAAACTGGTTCCAGAGTTCAAAACATGCATGTCATCCCTGTGCACCAGCTCTGTTGGCACTTCAGCATCCCCTCCTCTACTGCCCAAGCCTGGAGACAACATGCACTGCATCCTCTGATCCAGCTTGTGCTTAGCTGGATGCAACTCCTCGCTGAACAGAGGCAGATCCTACTCGGAGCCATCACGTACATCAGCGTGCTTCCAGTTCTGCAGCACAATGCAGAGTACCTGGGCTACATCTGCACAGAACCAGCAGGGTTTCATTAATCACATCAGCCTGCTCTTAGTACTACATTAATTACACGGCCTGCTCAGTACTACAGACACTGTAGTACTGCTTCCAAACTGTAGATCTCCTTGGGAGCAGCCTTAACTGCTCATTTACCTAAAAGCTGTTTGGTTTACTCATAAAACTTCCTTCAAAGAAAAACAAAATCAACCCCAAAAAGCCAGTAGACTCAGCTACAAATATTTTACTCCGGAATCCCAAGCTGCCCAGCACAGACACAAGACAAGTTTCAATTTGTACTCCTCAAAGACAACACTATTTTCACATCCTGGTTCTAGCCTTACCTGCAAGTCGTATGGCTTCCCAGCTCGCACTAAAAAGCTGAGCAAAATACTAGTGTGTGCAAAGTGAACGTTCTCATCCAAGAACCCATGTAGCAGCAGCAAACGGTTTGGTCTGAGAAAAGCAAGAGACAAACATTTCTAGATAGCATCCCAGAAGCCGCCAGTCACTTCACAGCCCACAAACACTCCTCCCAAAAGAGCAAACAGTAAAAACTGCTGCACTGAAGAGAGTAACTTCCCTATCGTGAATTGCCCTGGATGGAGCTGCAGCTTGTCACAAACCCACCCTCTCCTCCTCTACAAGCTCTTCCTGTATATGCACATTACGGTCAGACCTTTTATCTGCACACTGTCGTTATTTTCAGAAGCAATTCCTACCTCGGATAACTCAATGGCTTAGCACTTGCTCAGAATCACTGCTGGTTTTCATCTCTCTGGCAAGAAAGCCTGTGGCCTCAGCCTGATCTGCAGAAAACCCTGTGCTGACAGACTGAGAGCCCACAGAAAGCATGCTGATAGACTAACTTTTGTCTAGCTTACCGCGACTCCAAACTGCTAATCATAGAACTGGAGATGTGTTTGTCATTTCTTTAGACATAAAAATAGTCTTAATTACAGCTAGGATAAAAAGGATTACTTGGAATGGTCTGTAATTATGCAAATGTTCATTCGAGTCTATTAAGTTCATTAGTGCTGCTTTTGTTTTAATACCAGCACTTGTGATTCCAAGGTTTAATTGCCAAGAACGGGGAAATAAATATTTGTCTGTGGGGCTTAACCATTCCTGACACAAATGGCAGAAGGAAAGTTTGCAAAACCGAACTTACTCAGAAGGAAACTTCTCAGCTTGCATGGCCACTGACCCCAGGTAGTAGCCCTGCTCGTTGTGCTCCGGGTGACCCATGTAGCGCTCTGTGTAACCCGTGTCATAGAAAATCCACAGCGTGACGGGCGCTCCGGCGATGGCTACCTGCAGGTTCAACATGGCTCTCAGCACGAGGAAGGGAATGACAACCCTGACACCTTCACCTGGGGATGTCCCTCCCTCCCTTACAGTCCACAGTTTGCAGTCCTCCCACAGCTCACATGCATCTGCAGGCTTCAGTTATAGCCTGTGTCCAGGCAGCTGCCAAAAACCAGGAAGATCCTATGGACAAATGAGAAGCAACACTGAGTGCATCACCTGCAGGTCCTGCTGGAGGGAAGTGGATTTTGTTCAACACACACGGGGTTCTCTGTTGGAGTCACAGAACCTTTCATTTGGACATCTAACAGAAACTGGCCGTGAAAGCTCCCCAGCACTCAGCAGTCCCCTCTGCATAGTTACCAACAGCATGCAGAGAGGCTTGTGAAAAAAGACCAGTGAAAAACTAAACAAAATAAAACTCTTTTCCAGTCAAGTATTTTTAAAAGTAAAAATATAATAACCCTTAAGGACGCGTGAAAAGTCATGGTTCTAACTCCCAAGAGTACCGAGGTTAGATTTAGGCAAAGCAAGAAGAGTCACAAAGAGCAAAGCGTGCTGAGAGCAATATTCAGCTCTCACCACATCTCTGCCTCTGATATTTGCCCAACAACAGTTTCATCATTTACTTCAGTGTTCTGAAGTCATGTAACCAAAAGCACCCCATTCCAGCACCTCTCCCCATGGCCAGGTTGCCCCCCAGCTGTTACAGAACACACTGCTACAAACCGGTCAGGGAATAGATCAAGACTGCAAAGCAGCCATTCTCTTAGGACAGAAGGAGAGGAAAGAGGGGAGGAGGAAGAGATGGTGGTGCTGTTTCTCAGCAGGGTAATTTCCCTTGGTTGATTCACAGCACAAAGAGTTAAGCTGGCACAAAATAGGCAACAGCTGAGACTATATAAGGGACCTTCAGCAAATGTGACCTCAGACTGGTAAAGTTACAGCAGCACTGTTACATTACTGCAAGCTCAGAAGCCAACCAGCTTAAAGCTGTTCTACACAGCTCCACAGAGGCAACACCTTCTGTGCTCAGCTGAATGGAGCGAACAGTTGATCCTCCTCACCTCAGCTCACAAGAACAGACTCTCCGTTGTTTCAAGAAAACTGGCCTACCTGAACTGCCCCACACTCCTCTCATGTTACATTTCTTGGATACCCAAAAGCACCCTGCCCACATCAATGCAGGAAGCCTCAAAGGCAGCACAGCACCTTCACAGCAGGTCAGGATTATGTCCAGCTCATGTGGAGCTTGAGGAAGCAAGCACAGTGATGGTGCAGTCATGCCACACTGCCCTGAGGATGATGGTTGCAAACTTGCATGGGGAGGTGGGAAAGGGCAGCACTTAATCTTACAAACGCAATTCAATGTTACGAGACATCTCTATTAGTATTAATTATTGGGGCTGTGCACGTCTCTGTTTGGAAAAGCCGAATCACCTACCTATTCCAGTATAGACTCTGTGAATCCCAGAACCCAACAGTGATAACAGGCTAACAGAGGAAGAGCACCTCATCCCCATGCTACAGCTGGAAACACAAGTGCAGAGAACTGAAGGTCACAGAGAACTAGTGACTGCTCTTGTAGTAAGCACCAAATGCTGGTGTAAAACTGCACAGTGACTTGTTTGAAAGCACCAGCTTTAAAGTGTGAATAAATGTTAAGGTCTATTTTCTGGGAAGCATCAGAAGGTTAACCAACGTCTGGAAGCCCAATTAGAAATACAGTAGAAGGAAGGTATTCTAAAAAAACAGTTTTCTTCTGAACTCGCCCAACTAGGAAAACCGTGAAGGAAACAGGCAGAGCACCGTGTCCTCACTTGTCTTTGTGCTGTGAATACCAGAGGGAGGTTTTATGTGATTAAGGGAAAAATTCTGTCTGCACCACCAGAATAAGTACTCGATGTACGAACATACCCTGAAGATATCTGACCTCTGCATTAAAGCCATAAGAGAGAGGTAGCCTCCATAGGACCAGCCATGAATGCCAACACGATCCAAATCAATGAAGTCATACTGGGACGCTAAGTAGTGCAGCCCTTCCACTTGGTCGTCAATTTCTATTTGTCCCTGGGAAGAGAGAGAAAAGCTAAATTGTCAGCCCCAGACAAAAGACACATTCTCATGACTTCTGAAAATAATCTGCATTCATTTGCTGCTTCTGTTTGTGCAGCATGCATCCACACAGCAGCACTGCACTGTGCTGGGCATGTTACAGAAATTCCTTCTCCTTTCCTTCTTAAGACAATAAACACATGCTAAGCCACCAGACAAAAACTGTATGTCTGGTGAGAGTCAGAGATCCTAGAATAGCTTGAGTTGGATTGGACCTTTATGATCTAGTTCCCCTTACAGGTGACAAGATTGCAAACTCAAATACTGCTGTTGTATCCATCCCACACTGAGGATCTTTCCTCTCTCATACTCATACTGCTCAACTACACAGTTTCCCACCCCAAACTAAGCAGCATTGCACAAACTATGCTGGATTTCTATGCCAGACTGGGACTTCAGGTCCGGTAACACCAGGACTCCAACCTGGCCCTGGCCAAAAATAAAGAACCAGACCCAGAGCTGCACTTACCATTTTGTATTTAAAAGCTCCTTCAAACTTCAGCCCTCGGTGGCAGGACCCCCGGTTGTCAATAACAACAACAACGTAGCCTAAAGATGCCAAGGTGTTCAATCGGAAGTATTTGAGTCCTTTAAATCGATTGTTTACCAGCTGCACCTGGAGCAGAAGAACAATGGCACAGTCACCTGTTTACCCCATTTCAGACTGTTTTTATTTATTTCCCTCTCAATGTTTTATACAGCTTTACAATGTGGATTTTTCAAAATCCCTCCTCCCTTCTGTAGGATTCCCTCTCCCTGCTTGTTGCCTGCTGTGAATTAAGCTCTTTTCCCTCAGTAAGAAGTCATTCTGTGTCATGGAAATGAAGGTTCCAAAGGGTCCACCCCACCACTCAGACACACTGCACTCACCTGAGGGCCTCCATAGATGAAGATCACAGTAGGGTACTTCTTTCCAGGTTGCAGATTGTGAGGTTTGTACATCATCCCATAGAGTGTAAACCCTGTGGAGCTCTCAAAGGAGAACACTTCTGGGGGAATGTAGTCAGGAAGAGGGCCTGGGAAGGCACAAAGAGCCTGGATTAACAGGGAATGGATGAATACTGCAGCCCTGATCCAGCTCCGTTCCATCACCACTGTTGCTGCATCCCCAACAACGCAGCTTTCACACTCTTCCAGTGGATGTGGCCAGGACCAGGCAGAAGCTGGGAATGCCCCAGAAGACATTTGGGAGCTTTCCCTGTCCTGTCACACACCCATTCCTCTTCTCCACTGAACAGCAGCAACAAGATGAAACGTAACAGAACTGCAATGGAAAAATTAAAGCCTAAGAGCTGTCTCACAAAGACACAAGCAGACAGCAACACAGAGCTGCTTAAGAAGTGTGTGGCCCTCCACAGAGGCCCAGAAGCAAGCTCCTTAACAGGCATTTAGCTAAAAAGTAAACAAGCTCACTTAACTCCCCTCTACTGATGGTAAAACATGCTTTCTATTGGCTCTGGCAGTAGAAACTTAGCAATTTCCACTCTAAATTCCTTCACCGCCAGTTTATCCTCATTTCTCATCGAACTGAAAATGTCACTCCTCTACTTCCAACAATTTTTCATACAAGCATTTTCACAGAGAAGCCTAATTACCCACAGCAGCAACTGTCAGATTAGATACTGGGAAGTCTCGCACGCCTTCCTGATTGTCCTCCTGCAGTTTCTTAACAATTCTGTTACCTGCTGAATCTAAAATCGTAGCCCAGAATTCCTTTGTCCTTTGAGCTGCATCATCTTCATGTCCTGTCAGCCGGTAAAGGGACACACAGTGTGGGTTCTTCTGATTGCTGTACTTGCTGATGAACATGTCACAATCCTAGAGAGGAAAACAATGTTATCTTGAACTCCTCAGTACAGTGATACAGGCAAAAGGATCCTTTTCTTTTTTTTCCTGTATTCATTTCTTTTGGAAGATGTTTAGGAACCAGACAAAACCAGGAAGTCTCTTTTGCAATAAGAGTGACAGACTCTGAGAAGCCACGGGCCTCAGCAAGGTTCAGGCACTAACATTTGAATACTAAAAATACACGTGCAAAACCAGCAGTGGCACAAGGACTTTGTCATACGCTGTTCTCCAGGCAGAGCAGTTACAGCAGAACAGATTGCTGCCCCAAATGCCTGGAACCCCTCAGCACTGCCACAGGCTCAACCTGCTGGGAGGTGACTGCTGCACAGCCCACTTCAGGCAAAAAGAGCCAGGCTCAGTTTCAAACAATTCAACCTCCCCGAGCTCCTGTTTGAGCTGAGGAGCAACCTGAACTAGGAGGTCAAATCTGGTTTCCAGAGGTGGCTGCACACTCACTGTACAATATGAAACACACAGCACAGCCTAACATCTACTTTTGTTATATTGAAATACTACCTTGTCTGTTGATCAGTGAAGGACACGTTTGACAATAAAACACAACACACCCAGCCAGCCCTGCCTACCCAGGCCTCATGCAGATGGATACCTGGCTGACACAGCAGGCATGGGAGTAACCACGTTCCGTCAGTCGCTTTACTTCTCCAGGATTCTTGTAGTTAACAACATACAAGTGATGTTCTAAAGGAGAGTCTTTCGTGCCTTGAAAATACACCAGTTTTTTGGCTTCGTCTACATAGATCTGTCACAAACAAAAACAACACATCCTCAATACCCAGTTCTTGCTGAAACAAAGCCCAGGCCCTCTTTCCCCACCAAGTCTTCCCCCTCCTGCTTCTCTAATTCAGAGTCTGCAAGGAATAAGCCAAATGCCAGCTGTCCTCCAGCACTCCTGTGTTGCTTGTGAGATACCCATGCATCAAGAGAGACTTACGTTGGATCCATGTCTGCCAAGCACTTCCCATTCCCCACTGGTAATGGCAATCTCCTCTTTGATGGGGCACTTGAAGTCACCTGCAAATACAGAGGTTTTACACGTGCATGTTTTACAGAACACGGTCACAATGATACTTTCTCTTTCCAAGCTTTTCTGCTAGACTCAAGCCCAGAGCAGCGTGGCTCTGCAGAGGACCCACCCCTCTGCCACCTCTGCAGACAAACGTCAGAGCTGGTACTAAACATTCTGCAAGCTCTGCACGGAAGGATTCACAGATGCTCTCAAATTGATGCCTGGATAGCTCCGCTTCTTGCTTTTTTTAATATTGTAAAGGTTGCAAAGGGAATCTCCGGTGTCAAAAATGGGGAATTCTTGGGCTGGGAAGCAGCTCTGCTTTTATATAATGGCTTCATTTGTCTTGAAAAGAGAGAGATACAGCAAGGAAAAGTAATTGGATCCATGCGTAGAAATCTAATGAACCCAATATAATGCTGCTTGGAAAAAAACCCACACCAACAATTGCACAAAACGAGGACCTACAGTAAAAGGAGGTGTACTTTTTTGCATGCAGAGCTCAGCAAGTGCCTTCAACACAAAACAAGTAAATTAAGTATCACAGCGTGAAACGGTAACTGAAAGAACACATACTGTGGAAAAAAACACTCCAGGAGCTTTGTGCACAGCTCCACCATGCAAACCCCGACTGCAACTTGGAAGCACATTGTCTTTCTGGTCCTTGCATTGAATTTTGTTGGTTTCTTTGGCTTGGAATTACTCTTCCTGCACTTCCACTTGCAACAGCTGTCAGTAATTTTCTCCTACTAACATCTCTGTCTATACAGCAATACCATGACTGTTTTTAAGAGCAGATTGGAATTCTCTGAATAGTTGCCATATCGTAGGTCTTGTTGCCAAGCACATGTGCTCATTTTGAAGGGACTAACAAGTGGGCCCCCTCAGACAGGAAGGCTCTCTGTAGACCTTACAGTGCACTCAAACTGTGCTCATCAGCCTCTCTGCTACGATCTGCTTGCAAAGACTGACAGGAATTATGTTGGTTTCACTTCCAAAACCAAGTCTTGAACCAATGCATATCTATTAGATGCATTGGACCCTCACATCACAGATAACCACGTGATTGCTATAATGATTAACCCACTGCAGTCAGGAAGTAAACAATCCCATCACTGTCAATTAAGTGCATTTCACAGTACCGCAGGGAAGTCCATCTGGCATCTGACTTTTTTGCAACTTTTACCTCCGGTCAGCACGGAAGAAGCAGGGTTAAAACTAAGGCACGTTGCATTCTGAATAACCCCCGTGCAATTTCAAGAGGAAAGACCGCACAGTGAAGTGCTTTTCAGACAACAACAGGAGTTTCTAGCAATTCCTGCCACCTGGAAAGACATTCATCTCCTCACCAGTAAGTGCCCAATTAAAGCAAGAGAATAAATTCACTTACTTGGAGCAGGGAGTCCTCCGGATGACCGTTTATATTTGCTCTCCTTCAAAACAGAGACAATTTTGTATAGGTGTCTGAATCCTGTTTTACACTCAGAGGCAAAAATGAACTCTATCTCATCTTCATGGGTTTGAGGGAAAACATAGAAGATATCGTGGATCTGTGGAGTCAGAACAGCACGTTGGTGTTATCAGCAGGACTTTGGCACTGAAGTCACACAAGTACCTCTATAACTGCCCAGCATAAGTTACACCAGCAGGCTGCAGCACAGTGCCCCTTACTGGCAGAACAAATAATGCATAAGAACCAGGAGGTGTCTGCAAACAGCAGCCACATGCTGCACAGCTCCAGGTTTGATAACCTATATCCTGGTCACAGAATGAATTAAGTTTTTTTGCACCTGCCTTTCCAGCTTGTATACAGAGGTGGGTTCAGCTCACCAGAATATATGTGGTTAAGGAGAATTTTACTGACTGTTAGCAGATCCCTGAGACATGTTTTCCCACTATGGCTGAACAATACTTCACCTGCTGGGACTGCTTCTGGTGAATAACTGCACAAAGAAGCTGGAGAACAGTGGGTAACACTGCGGGAATGGAGCTAGCCTGAAACACCAGTGTCATGGGCTCTGTTCCTAGCTCTCTGATCACTAAGTGGCCTCAAGCAAACCAGCTTTGCTTCTACATCACACATCGTTTTGTCTTCTGCGTGTTATGAGCCTTTTACAGCAGCTCTTTGCCAAAAGCAGAGAACTTGGACAACAGGAATACTCTCCTAGGCAGCACAGTACAACACAGCCCAAGTGTGACACATAGGGTCTCGACCAACAAACTGTCAGACAAGGCTGAAAGTCAAATTCTTACATTTATCCATATGTCTGTTGTTTCCTCATAAATAATTAAAGGTGTAACAGAATCTGGCACAGCGTCGATAAGTTTCTGTCTTTCCATTGCATCATCTTCTACTGGGATGAATAATGCAGGGGGAATCAAGACTATCTGCAGTCGAGTCTGGGAACGATCCAGTAAGATGGACCAGACGCTGTTGAGAAGACAGATATTAGAGAAAATAACATACAACAATGAACACGAGAGGCCTGAAACACCTCAAAAGAAGCACATAAGCATTAGGCATTTTGGGGGAGTCGCAAATGTTCAACTTCAGATGAAGTAAAAAAGCCACATGTAAAATCTCACCCACAAAAACAAACCTCTTCCATAACTATTTCTCTTCATTACAATATTGCATAAGCACCAATGGTTGAAAAGTTTAATTAATTCCCCCAGATTTGGATTGTGCTTTAAAGGAGAAAGAGAAGAGAAAAATCAGAGGGAATAACGAAGAACTGATGTCTCAGGATACGTGTCAATATATATATGTTTTAAATCTGTACCTGGCAGAGAGTAATACTGGCACCTAAATGAACTGGCAGCAGACCCTGCCATAATTCTGATGACTTTACATGCAGCTCTAATAAAAATCCAGAAAAAAAGCAAGACAATGGAACAAATGTGTCCCTGCGTTCCTTCCATGTTTGAAAAAAAAAACATAAAGGCAAAAAGTGAAATCTTTAGATTCAAGAGCTGGAGAAGTGCAATTCTGGAGAAGCTTCTGGTGAGTCAGAAACACCGCACTACATCGTCTACAGGGTTAAAAATGACATGCAAATGTAAGTAGCAGGTTTTCTGATCAGTAAGTCCGGTCAGCAAGGGTGGTCCAGTGGTCAGGGCTCTAGCCTAGGGGACCTGGGCTCATTTCTGCCCTCGGCCATAGACTTCCTGTGTGATCGTGGCAAGTCACTTAGCCTCTCTGGGCGATAACAGCACTGCACTCCCTTCTCACAGGGATGCTGAGAGGACACACACATCAAGGGCTGCGAGTGCCCGTTCCCAAAGCAGTAGGGCCAGGTGTCAGAGGAGATAAGGACTGGAGGAATCGCCTTCTTTACACAAATGTTGCAGCGATGGAAAAATGAAAGAAGGCTTAAGCTGGAGGAAGACAAAGACCACTGCATTCTGCTTCTAACTGCATTGCCCAAACCCTCTAAGCAGAGACAGGATTAACATACGCACTATTTTCCTTCTGGCGTCCACCCAGCTCTAGCAATGTACTCTACTCCTTCAAAGAGGATCTCGAACGGCTGAACTAGCTCTTTATCCACAACATCTGCAATCTGTTGACAAAGGAGTAATTCAGTGACACTGAGATGAACCCACACAATCAGTTTTCATGCACAACGAGAGTCTGCACACAGAAGACTTCTCCTGTGCAGCTTATGCAATTTAGATTGTTCAGTCCTTTCAATACAGGGCATTCACCCCACCTGCAGCCAGACACCAGAACAGTAGTATAGCTATTCATTACCAGCACAGCAAGGGCTGGGACTTGAAGAATAGAGATTCTGCTTGCAAATCCATCACACGTCTTGAATAAGTCACTTGAATGACCAGTTTCCCCATGTAAAATACAAAGGGAAGGTGATTTGTAGCAAGCTGTTTTGTAAAGTGTTTTTGTCGCTGTACACTGAATATCCTGCACGGCATCCAGTTATCAATATAGTTCCAATTGATACACAGCTCTGCAGCTTGTCCCTGCTGGGATAAATCACAGTGGTACCCAAGGATCCTGACAGCCTTCCCTGACTGCTGGTTAACATCAGCATTGCTGTCCCAGCAGGTGAGTGTCGATGAGCTGAAGCAGCTCAGGAGCAGAGAGGATCCCAACAATGTATGGAGGTTGCTGTAATCTTGTCCAAAGACCCTGGATTGGCCTATGGAAATTTCTGCATTTGTTCAAAATTCCTGGAGTGAAAGCAAAGCTCATCTTTCCCCATATGTTCATGCTTTTACAAGGTGATATATTCTCTTTGCAATCAATTTTTTCCATTGTCTGCATCCAACCAATCAAGACATCTATCACATAACAAAGACTAACCATTCACATCTAAAATACTCCACAGCTGCATCAAACAGTCCTTGAGAAATACTGCTGAACACACAGACATCAAGTATCTGCAAGGAACGAGCCAAGAGCATTGCCTCCAGGTGAGCCATTAAGCTAACACAACAAAGAAAGATCATTTATATTGAAAAGGAAAGTGATTTTCACCACAGAGTCACAGAAATCAAATTGATTTGGGACACAAGAGGAACACGGAACTTACTCTTCCTTCTTCATTGATCACCACCTCAGAAATCTTGAAAGTGACCTTTGGATTTGCTGTACCTATAAAAACAGATGTTAGCGGTCAGGCACCAACTGTTTGCTTCCAAGAGGGTAGGCTTGAACTGTGGATTACTGGGCTGTTATTTATACAGAACTGGAACAGGCAAAGAGCAGAATGCTCTTTGATCAAGTATCCTACTTGCACACATGAGAGAATCAAACAGGGAAAAAAAAGAGACTACAGACACAAAGCAGAATTGGTGGATGTAAGCCCACAAACAGCTCTGATCAAGAGCCATACTACTGTCAGTCAGTTTTCTCTCCCACAGACAAAGCATGCAAGTACTACCTGGAAGGGCATGCTCAGGAGTGATTAGGACAGCAAAGCAAGCTTTGGCTTACAGTTCAGCTCATATTGTTGAATAAAAAGCGGAGCAATACTTTACTGCATTGGATACTGAGAATCCACCTAACTATACAAAGCCTCAACAACACAGACGTACAGCACCTTCAGTGCTAAGTGCCATGGCCTGCTGCACAGCAGAGGTGAAGTATAAAGAATCAAGTTGTTGCGTCGATCTAAGAAGCCCCATTTGGCAGCTTCCACATACTTTTAACATTCTCAATGCTGTTTTTACTTCATCAGCTCACAAAAACTCACACACTGAGGTGAAATTACTTGCTTTAAGCCACAGTCCTGGCCTAGTGAAGTACTCGTCTTCTCCCCGGTAACAAACCACCTCAAAGTCTGCCCTTATAACAACCCCAAAAAAGCTACTGCCTACGTGGTTCTGACTGGAAACTGATGCCAGAGATTAAAACACGGTTCTGTTTTCAAAGGCATTTAGGCTTTGGCTGCCTGATTTTCCTACACTGCTTAGTTTCAGCACTTAATAAAAGTAAAATAAAACACCCTCACAAAATGTAAGTGTACACTAGCATCGGAAAACATGAAGTCACCTCTTGTTTTGCAGGCTAACGTGGCCTTTCCTGCTGCTTAAAAGGAGCAGTAAATCAGAAACATAAGCAGAAAACGTTTCCCAAAGGATTAGGGAATTTACAAGATCTGATAATAAAAAAAACAACAGATTTCAGGAGTAAAAAAAAATAAAATAAAAATGAACTACTTTCGTAATGTGATCAACATGTCCTGCAAAAACAGCAGCAAAATCTCAGAAGAGTAAAGGTCAGCTTGCTCAGACTTGTCCTGTACACCTGGCACACCACAGTGAACTGCTCAGCAGGTCTGCTTAAGTCTCATTTGCCCTCTTCCAGAAGCACTTGATATGCTTTGAGTCTGCCCTCGCTCCTTTACTGTTGAAGCCTTCACATCTTTCACAGTTTGAAAATGACAGCAGAGGCTCTCCCTCATAGTCTGCACGCAAGCACAATTTTCCAAGTCTAAGTGCATTCACGGAGATCAGAGTCCTTTAGAACCACCAGGGCACTGCCAGCAGTTGGCAGGATCCCTCACTCTGAGCAAACCAAAATGCTTTCATTCTGCAGCTATTCCCCCAGAGACGCCGGGCTGTAACAGGAACCAGCTTCTCTGTGCCAGGACCTGAGACAGCAGCTCCAAAATAGTGACGATCAGGTAGGGTTTCTGCCAACTTCTGAGGGACTCAGACTGAGCTCTTAGTAACCTCATGGCTGGAAAAATCAACACAGGAACCAGTGACTAATCAAACCTCCAGGGCAGAAGTTTTTCCACATACATTCCCACTACCTGAACTCTAATTCAAGGACTAGATGTCATGCCTACAACACCCCCCTGCTCTACCACCAGCATAAGGTACGTGGAATACAATAAGCATCTCCCAGAAACAGAGACGGAAGGTCATCTGGGTCTCACCAGTTTTGGGGTACCGGAAGGAATCTGTTCTTCTTGTTTCCAACATGGGTGACGTGACATGGATGATTTCCACCTCTGACTCATCGTTTTCTTCATAAAGAATTCGAAGAACTTTCCCCCCATTCAGTGCTGTAAAGGAATCAACATTTCCTGATCAGAGCAACTCTCAAAATTGGTTACTGCACACAACGGTGCTCTCCCAGGAGAACGTGCAGGTTGAAGAATGAAGGAATGTCTGTGTGTAACAAGTCTCATGCAATTCCTATCACTATTGTGAGAAGGAAAGACTCTTCACCCAGTAACCTGGACTAATGAGGGTACCTTAATTTGTCCACCATTGCAGACACTTGTAGCTCTTCTTGAACTATAAGGTTCCTATCTTGGGTAAAGACAAGAATAACTTTCCCTGGACACACAGTATGGGGGCCACTATTTGTGCCTGTCAGACACACCGTGTCCAATACACTTACTTGGCTCTGCCTTTGGACTCCACCAATAGCCAGTGTATCTGTCAAACTCTTCCTGCAGCACAAAAGTAGCCACGCCAGCAGACTTTGGATCTTCCTCAACATTGGCAAGTTCTCAAGAAAAAAATAATAATAATAAAAAAAAAAAGACACAAAAGAATTAGTTCATGAGGTACTGCAGAATTCAATCAGTTCTGTGTTATCCCAAACACAGCCCATGTTCAGTCTCTGCAGAACAATGACGTGATCGTAAATCTGGCTTCTCAGCAGAACTGCTTTCACCCCACTCTGTTGATTTATCTGGGAAGACCTAATCCTCTCTGACACAGCAGCCTCTTTTAGGAAAGGAAAGCCTCATCCTCCTTTCTTACTCCTACCCAATTAGTCTCTCAATTTTCCATGCACTCATCCAAGAAAGAAAATGTTCTCTCTACCTGAGCTCAGCAAATGAGAACCACAAGCTTTAAGGAAATCAAAGCAAAAAAATTCAGAGAGCTGACACCAAAAGCACCAACAGTGCTTTTTATCAGCATTTCATTCACTGTACAGACCGAAAGTGACAGACTTACATAACATCTCAACCCTCCCCATAGGGCTTCAATATTGTCCCTGTTACCCTGGAGGTAACTTAGCAGCGCTCCATAAATAATTACCATCTGAGAAGGAGTCATTGCTACAGTTTATTTTTAATGTACTTACATAATATTTTAATAACTAACTTTTAAGTAAGCTCAAGCATTATTGTAAAGCCTCAAAAACATCAATTTGGTTACAAAGTAAATGATACCGTTTCAATACAAGAAGCATGCCTCAATTGCAAAATGCACTGGATTTTAAGGAGTGGTTTACCCGCATCTGTCCATTGTCCTTCCTCTAGGATACATGTCTAAAGCAGATTTGGAGAGGGTAAGAAGCACAAACCTCAGTGACTGAGCATGAGGGCACCAGCAGAAGCCACAGTGCTATTCAGAAACTGTCTATATTGTCTCTAAAAAGCCCTGCAGCCTGACTCGGCTGGCAGAAACTTTCCTCCTGCTCTATTCCACCCACAGCTCCTCCACACAAAAATGACTGTTCTAAGACATAAAAAAATATATGATTCAGGAGTGGTCTTTCTGTATCTATTCAACAAATACCTCATTTTGCCTGATTCTGGTTTTCCCAGTGGTACTGGGAAGAGAATTATCCTGCAGCATTAGCACTGGAGGATACATACAGAACGTGACAATCAAATCCCAGATGAAATAAACAGTTGCCATCCCCTCAGATTTCAGAAGAAAACCTGGTGCCATTACTTAATTCAGTATAGCGAGAACAAGTGCAGAGGAGGTGCAGAGCTTTTAATTCAGGATGAATTACCATTGTGCACAAATGTTAGCCTCCTTTCTTCTCTGGTTTCTATATTAGATATCCAGATGTCATTGCTATGGATAAAGGCAATCCAATTTGGATCAGCTGGACAAAGCTTAGGATCCATCCGGATATTCGGACAACTGGTCTCCACCAGAATGGGTCTCAAAGGCTGTTGCTGATTGAAAGAAGGAAAAAAAAAAGAATAGTGAGTAATGAAACAGTCACTAAACTGGATTACTAGAAGGTCTCTACAATGACAGCAATGCACTTGCTGACTTCAAACACACAGGTTTACATGAGAGCAATCCATACAACTGCAGAACAGAAAAATACCAGCAGACACTTTTATAGGGAAAGTGGTGCTTCCACCATCTTGAACAGTTCATCCAGGCCCTTTTTCAGCAGTGCTGAGGATTAACTACAAATCAGAAGGCAGCTTGCCTACAGAAGCCTGGCACACCCTAAAAACGGACAGGCAGAACAGACAGTAATCTTGTTCTCCAAAACCAACTCGATATACAGTAAGTTCCACCAGGCCGTTGGGTTAGACAAACATCAAGCATCTGTTGCATCAACAAAAAATGGCTTCAGCTTTGAAATCCAGTCTCAGCACAAGCAAAGAGTAAAGGCTGCTTGTTCACAAAGTTCTACAGCCAAATCCTGTAACACATAAAGCACTGACTGCTGTACAGTGGTCTCTAAACCACAGCTTGGGAACAAAAGCTGCCTCTGACTTCTGAGTACATGGAAGAGCAGAGAGCATCACAGGCTTCACGCTCTTTTTTATTGATTAAAAAGAAAATAAATGAAAATCAGAAGATCTCGTGACTTGCCTCACCACCTCAGATCCTACCATTTCTTCTTCGTTCTCCATCCAAATTTCTGTAATTATGGCAATGCATCCCTACAGAGGACTTCTCCACGTTTCAGGGTTGGTTAAGGCCATTTGCCCCTCCAGTGCAGCAATAACTTACCACGTCAGAACAGCAACAACAGAACTTCACATTCTGCTTTCACTATGAAACAAATGAGCTTCCAGCCAGGGGCAGGAAGTACTGCATAAGACAGAGAGATGAACAAACTCACAGTGAATCCATTAGGACCTCCATCTTTTACATGATAAATTCCACTCCCAGCCTGAAACAGAAAGGTGCCACTTTCTCGGTGGTAATCATAGGAGGCAATCCCAACAGTGCCAATTCGCTTCCTCTCCCGTAGCAACTCTTCTTCCCGAGAGTACATACCATAGTCCAAGACGGCCTGAATATGGGCAGAGAAGCACAATCAACACCTCTGCTCTGCATTTGTTACAATCCTGTCAGAGCATCTCTGCACGCCAAGCTTCCAAGACCAGATGGCTGCACAGACACCCTCCTCCTCCAGAATCCTGCTGACAGCCAGGAGCCCACTCCTGCTTGTGCTTCTGCTATGAGAACTTTTAAGTGCAGTCCTTGACCATATCCTACAGAACGGCGAACCTGGGAGCCACTTCTCCCTTAGTAAGGCTGGCATTATTTCCAATGTACGATGGTAAGAGAAAGATCAGACAGAATGTCTATTATTTGTAGAATGAGTAGGACAGCCTTCACTAACTTCTGCAAAGATACACAGTGGGAGGAAAGCACAGCATGAATTTTACGTCTGGCTGACAACCTCAGGAAATAACATGGGGAAACAACACACCTAATTCCACACAGGAAATGTCCTGCCTCCTCCAACCTGCTATGGCGCATGGGGGATGCGTGCAGCTCGCTTTGCACAGAGGTGAGAAGGGGACACACATCCTGGAGTGGAAAAGAGATGTCTTGCTTCAGCATGAGTCACAGAGCCGCTGACAGGCCATCAGGGGGACTCATTGCTTCCCCCTGCAAGACAGTGATTATCGGAGACCGCAGGCTCCTTCAGCAATGCCCAGGATCTCACAGCAGAGAACATGATGCAAATCAGCACTTGCAATCTCTGCTGTCAAAGGAGAAACACAGCTTTCATGACGCACTCAGGCCACAGCTCCAGAAACTGAAGAGAAAATTGCGCTTGTTTTCAAGATGGTCTCAGAGTTAACCAAATACACACATATGGTTTAAGACCACAGTAATGACTTGTAGGTGCAACCTCAGAGCCCTGCTGTTTTGCTAAGATGTAAAAAAGAAATCTGGACCCACCGGAAAAAGATCCAAGAGAGGCTTCCAGGAAAGCAACAGGACAGCAGCTTTGTTCACGGTTTTTGGAATTTCAGAGTAGAAGAGCGTGTTCTCCCTATTCTCCCCAGACATTGCTGTTGTCAAAAAGGAAAGAAACAAAGTACATTAGCTTTCTATTAATAATCCCAGCACTCTCTGAAGATGTTGAGAAACAGCTTCACAGGCATTCCTACCAGAGGAAGTACAGACAGTCTCTACAATGCAGCCTTGAACTGAGAAGTCCCCGCTTCTCAGAAATGCAAGTCACAGAGAAGGCGGAGAACAAAGAACTACAGTCAGGCTCACCACATGCTGCCTGAGGAATAGCCTTGTCTTCTTGATGGTCGGGGATCTTTTTAGTTTATATGCTTTTAAATTCAAAAAGGTCTGTTCTGTTATTTCCCCTGGTTGGAAAACATCACAGTGCAGCCTATGTTTCAAAGATGATGCACCTTTATGAAGGCCTGAATGCCCCCTTTCTGCTCATCTCTCTCTATGCTACTCAGATTTCTGACTGCTCTTACCAATCAGGTGCGCACTGAGAAACAGTCAAATAGTCAAATCCAAACATCCTCTGCAGTGACTGTCTAGTCAAGGCACAGGCTGCAACAGCAAACTTACCCAGATAGTAAATCCTATCAGAATGAGGTCCTTCAGGATCATTTTTCTTAACGAACGTGAAGTCATGTGGGGCTTTTGCCATCATATATCCATGATACTTTCGTGTATCTGTGAGCAGTTTCCGAAGCTGGCTCCATGAATGTCTCTCTACATAGAAAGGTTCTGGTTTTGGCTGCTCCTCTCTCTGCACCTGCTCCTCACAGCCCGCAGTTTCAAAGACTTCGAGGCCTGGCTGTTCAGTTTCCATGGCTGCTGCCATGTTGCATGTTTCTGGAAAAGAAAAAATAGCGGAGGGTCAGCACCCTTCTCCAGCCAAAATTCACGTCAGACTCCCAAAACACAACACAGTAAAAGCGCTATGAGAAACCCGCTAGTTCACATGGAAAATCTAGCAGGAAAAGGAGACAGATTTCTGCTATGGAAAACAGGCTGTCATCGTTCAGCCTTTCGGAACAAGGCTAATAATTTCATAGATCCACACAGGCTTATTGGCGTTTGCCTCTTTATTTTAACACCCCTCAACTGCTCAGTTCATGAAGGGGACAAACCCTTCCCTGTTAAGCTCATACTTCATTCTTCCACCCTGTGAAAAGCAAAGTTACCTTGATACACTGATATCAGAATAAAGACTGTACCAGGAGCTGGGACAGCCAACTCCTTAGCAGATACAGTATTCAAAGTTAATTCTGAACCAACTGGCCATAGACAACAGGCCTGGGCAACCATCATTCACCTGTAATTTCTCCTTTCAAACAAAGCCGTGAAGGGTCTAGCAATACCATCACCGTTATATCATCTACAAGCACACAATTACCAATTCCAAATAGATTCTTCCAAAAGGAAGGGAAACAGTGAAATGAGCATTTCCCAAATTGATTGACCTGCAGCATCTCATCCTCCCGAACAGGTTGTCCAATTAGAAGATATTTCTTCCTGAAGTTGGCCGTGCTTTACAAAGCATATCTAAGCTAGACAAAACAGCCCAGAGATTTGGCAGTAGGAAACCATAAACCCAAGATCTGAGTGCAGCTCCAAAAGGATCCCAGCTATAAACTCCTACGCATAATTCATTAACAAAGACAGCAAGGCGTGACGATTGTCAACCCTCAAAAGCAGTTTGTTTTTTCTATATATAAAATGGAAAGGCTGCACCACTGTTTGACATGCTGCAATAGAACAGGCAGAGCCTGCTGGTCCGAGCTTGCCAGAGATGCCAATAAAAAACAAACTGAGCACCTGCACTCAGTAAACAGGCACTAAAGGACCAAAGAATTTCAAGGCATGGGCTTGGCCAGCACAGCCACCTGAGATAAAGCTCCCTGATGGACCGGCTTCTCCTGCCGCTCTTCACTGATGAGACAGAGATTACAGGCAGCTTGAATCAAGTCCATTTTAATACAAAACAATAAAGCAGAGCAGGGCGAGTCTCAATCAGAAGCGTGTTTTCGATTTTGCAAATCCAAACACAAGAACGGGAGGCACTTCTTCTGTCTTAAGACATTTACAACACAAAAACAGACCAAAATTTAAACCCTGTAACACTGAAAGGCAAGCCGGGTCCCACACAGCGCAGTGCTCTGCTCAGACTGAGCTAAAGACGGAGCGTTGGACTTCACTTCTGAACCAAAAGAACTTTCAGCTACTTCACAGAATTCCAACAAAGAAAAATCTCCTTTTCCCACCTACGTGCAGATGCCGGTTTGCTCCAACCCGACCTACTTCTCACACAGCCCTAAGGAAAGAGACAAGAAACGAAGAGCAGCGGCCTTAAGAAGCAACCTGCCACGAACAACAAGGGGACGCCAGCCCGGGGATCTGCCCGAGATCGCTGCCGCCTCGTTCAGCCACGGGAAGCTCCGTCCCTCCGGGCGGGCTGCAGCACTACCGCAGGGCTGTGCCCGAGGAGCCGACGGGGCCCGAGCGGAGCGAATGGCCGCGAGTCTGACAGAGCGGCCAGAGGAAGCGGGCAGAGCCCGGGAGGAGCCTTCCAGCACCGGGTGTAGCGGACAGGCCCGGGCCGAGGACAGCCCGGGGACGAACCCCCCACCTTCTCCAGGCCCGGCCCCCCTCCGGCGCTCCGGGCAGCTCCCCGCGGGGCGTCCCCGAGGACACCGACTCCCGTCCGGCCCCGCTACTCACGGCGCTCCGCGGCGGCGATGCAGCCCAAACGCCCCGCCGGGCGCTTCCGCTTCCGCCAGATGGGCCGCCGGGCTGCCCGGCCCCGCCGCGCGCCCCCTGCCGGCGCGGAGGAAACGATCCCGGCCCGGCAGCGCCTCGTACGGCGGAGCGCTGAGCCGGCAGGGCGCCGCCTGCTGGCCGGGAGGACTTCGGGCGCGGAGGTCGGAAAGGGCGAGCGGCGCGGCGCGCACAGCCCTCTCGCTCAGCGCAGCCTGACGCAGCTGAGAGCGGCGCGGACACCCGGCAGCCCTCGGCCTTCTCAACGGGACCGCCATCACCGCCACCACCTCAGGGCCCGGGCTGGAGCTCAGAGCTGAGCACGGCCCATTCAGAGCCAGGCAGGGGACAACACGTCTCGCCTCAGGGCCGGCTGAGAGCTCAGAGAAGGACGGACGCGCGGCCACACACACGGCTCCAACCCCGCAGAGCCCGGCACGGCGCCCACCTCGCTGCCCACCATCGCACCTCCCTCAGCTCAGCGCCTCGGAGGTGACGCGCACCGCGCAGGCGCACCCAGGACCCCGCCCCTCCCGCTCGCCTCCCCGCGCACTGCGCAGGCGCAGCGGCAGCCCCCGCCGCCTCGGGAGGGGAGCGCGATGGCGGGCTGCAGCCTGCGGCCGCACGTGCACTGGGCGCAGCGGCACCGCGAGCTGTACCTGCGTGTGGAGCTGAGCGACGTGAAGGTACCGCTGTCGGGACGGGACGGGAGCGGGGGGCGGCCGTGGGGCGGTCAGAGCGCTTCGCTGTCGGGGTTCGGTAGCGGGATGAGGGCAGCGCTGCGTTAAGGGCCCGCCGAGGGCTGCCGCGGAACAGCTGGTAGCGCGGTGTCTAACACGGTGTCTAACACGGCTCGTCCCTTTGCAGAACCCGGACATCAGCATCGCCGACAACGTGCTGCGGTTCCGAGGTAGGGCTGCGGCCCGGCTCTTATCTCGTAGGCAAAGCGTTGCGCCCCGTATTTACATGCGGGGGACGTTTCCTTGTCCCTCTGTGCGTCCGCGTCGAGCCCACAAAGCCCCGTTTGTGCGCGTTATCGCAGCCCCATTTGGAAGGTAAAGCAGCTCCTTCAGTAAAAGGCCCTTCTGGCCCGGCCCGTCGGAGCGCTGCCCTCACTGCGGATTGGCCGTTTCTTCGGTCGTTTTCCCTCCGTCCCGTTGAATGCCGCCTCCTTGGCGAGCCACCAGCGGGCACCCGATATGGCACGGCCGCACGTGTCCGCCGCGCGATCAGCTTGCGGTGCGCACGGCTGGAAACTCGGCGCTCCCCCCGCGCCGCTCCCGGCGGTGGTTTCGCAGCCGGGTTCCGTCGGGCGGAGCAGCCGGTGAGGACCCCCAGCAGCGCCCTGCGGAGCGGGGGCTCCGTTGGTTCCTGCAGCTCCACGCCGCGGGGGTTTCATCTCCGGGGTCATCCCTTCCAGCGCGGGATACTCCGCGATTCCATCATCTTCCCTCCCAGCGAGGCAGGAGAAGGCACTAAAACCAACTCCGAGTACTTTGAAGGTGCGTGGGACTCGTTAGGTGCTGATCGTCTGCTCTCGTTTCTTAGCTCAGGGTCATGGTGCCAAAGGAGACAACATCTACGAGTTTCAGATTGAATTCCTAGAACCGGTCGAGCCTAAAGTAGGTATTGGTTTTTCTTCTAACTTTTGCAGAGAAAAAGACTTTGGGTTTTTTTGTTTGCTTGTTTGTTTGAGAAGCATGAAAAGAGAATGGCTGTGCACGATGTCTGCTGTGTGATGTCAGGTTTTCCTGGTGACTGACAGCTGAGTGCCACCCGTAGCAGTGCTGGGTTGCTGTGCTCAGCCACCATCCTGCCTTATTAATGGACATCATCTCCCCGGGTCTGACATTTACCGTAGCTGTTACACACTAGTTACAGTTTTTTTTAGGGATTTAAAGTAGCAAGATATTGGGATGCTTGCAATGGTTTATCTGATGCGGCTGTGCCTTGGAGAGGAAGGAGAACACCACGGTACAAAGTGTCAGTGTGGCTGCCCTTACAGCTCAGCACAATAAATTCATGAGAACGGGTGTTTCTGGCTTGTTCAAATTCCTTGGGTTGCCAGCACGGACACATTGCAGGTCCTGTTGCAAAACACTCTTTTAATTGCTGGTGTCCAATAGGAGAGAGCTCAGCAGGACGAGCAAACTCCTGTAGGCGGCTGTGAAGTTTGGCTTTGTTTCTCAGAACCCTTTGGGGCATGGAAGAACTCCAGGCTCTGCTCCCAGCAGAGGATTTGTGCTGCTTCCTCCTGCAGTCACAACCAGGAGGAGCCACAGTTTGGCTCTACTGCTTTAGCAAGGAGGAAGCCAGAGGGTGGCCATCAGTGGGGGACAGAGCCCGTGCCAGTAGCAGCTGTAAATTACAGCTGCAGCCTTCAGATGCCCTATGAGCACAGAGCCAGCCTTGACGGAGTGCTGGGGGAACATGCAGTTACAAACGCAGGTCATGGCTGTTCCTCTCACCAGAGCAGGTTTCGTGTGGGATTCCCTGTTGTGGAGATGTACCTGTGACTGACGCTAGCATTATTTTTACTGCTGGCTCGAGGAAGTGGGTGGCTCTTAGTATGAAACACAAGAATGCCTAAAGCCGTGGTCTGTAGGTTTTGTGTGGGATTGCTAGCACCAGGGGCTGTGCTGACTGGTAGCAATAGTGCTGTGCAGTGCAGGCAGGCTTTCCAACTGGTCATCAGATCACAAGTCCCATAGCCATCTTTGTTGCCATCTTCACCTTGCCCTTGGTTTCCATGGCATGTTATGGGCAACAGGGAGACGTCTGTGCTGCAGCAATCCATGTCACCTCTGCTTTGTTGGTGGGGAAGGTTCAGGTATCAGCTCAGTCTCGGAGCTTGTTTCTTAGGGCTCTTGTTGACGTGTACTCTTGTGTCTGCCCCCAGCCCGTGTGCAGGGTGACTCAAAGGCAGCTCAACATCACTGTGCAGAAAAAGGAGAGTAGCTGGTGGGAGAGACTCACCAAGCAGGAGAAACGCCCGCTCTTCCTCGCTCCGGACTTTGATCGCTGGTTAGATGAATCGGATGCTGAAATGGAACTGAAGGAGAAGGTCAGTCCTGTGGGCTCAGAGGGTTTGTGCTGCCAGTTACAAAGCAAGGATTGCTGTGTATTAGCTCAGTGCTGGCTGATGCCTGCAGCTGAAGGCTTGCATTTCTTGCCCTACACCCTAGCAGTCCTGTGTGCTGATCCACAAGGGTCAGATTAATGTCAGACGCCAGTCCTGGGCATTGCTTGTTTAGAAAGCAGGGACTTGTTTCCATGTGTACTGACATAGTACTGTTTCCTGAGCTGCAGGGCTGGCTCTGACTGTGCATTCCCACCATATGGTAAGTTCAAGCAGCTTAATACAGCAGGGGGGTGAAAGCCCATCTTGGAAAGCACTTTAACAGAACAGGCTACATTTCTGCTTAACTGGTTTAAAACAAGTGCTGCCCTGTTCTCCTCCAAGCCACTGAGGTTAGTGAAGAGGCAAAAGAGCTGCTCCAACAACAGAAGCAGCTGTGAAGGGCAGGAGGAGCCTGGACTGGATGTATTCAGTTCTCATCAGGTCCCTTGTGGGCTGTGAAACGTTTTAGGGAACAGTTCTAAGAAACAGTAATAATTGCAAGCACAGAAATCAGCGGGCTTTTTTCAGCAAAAGCATCTAACTAACTGTTAGAGCACCACATACAGTGAAGGCTGTATAGCCAGTTAACACCCTCTACCTTTTACATTACCATTAACTGTGGGTGAGAAATGTGCTCCGTTTTATGCAGGTGAACATTTAAGCCCTCTAGCAATTGGCTGCTTAACTGAGTTTTAAACCTACTAGCTTTGCAGTAGGGTAGTTAACAAATCAGTTGCTAATTACAGTAACGCTCACTAAAACCTTATCCTTCATCTTAAGGAAGAAGAAAAGATTAACAAAATGAAAATAGAATCCAGAGTCCCAAAAGACCGTAAGTAACTGTGCCTTCCTAGCGTGGGAGATGGGGGTTCAGAAAGCTTCTGTTGCTCACATTTGTGATCTCATGGAGCAGCTTTGAGTGGCTCGGTGCGTGCTGGAGGATCCCTGCATTACGAGCAATTGAGATAATAAAATCTGCCTGCAGATTCCAAGGAGTTGAAAAATCAGACTAACAAGGATGATAAAAGCAGGCAGAACTCACAAAGCACACAGCTACTCCTTTTGCCACAATCAATAGTTTCCCTTTTTGTAAGCTGTATTCTCACAGAAAGCTTGGAGCGTTTACTATTACCGTCTGCTCATCTGATGCATTTCTGATTGATTTCAGCTTTCAAACACCTGAAGAAAGGATACTTAATAATGTATAATCTCGTACAGTTTTTGGGATTCTCATGGATTTTTGTCAACATGACAGTCCGACTGTTCATCTTAGGAAAAGGCAAGTAATAAGCACTACTTCATCACATTCCAGGGTGTTGTTTTCAATACTTCCTAAATATCAAAGTCTAAAGGAGGACATATCTAGGAAATAAAGTAATAAATCCATCACCAAAGTGCACAACGAAAACCATCACATATTCAAGGATAGGAAAATACTCTCCACTTGAAATGACAGATGTGTATTCTAACAAACGATGCTTGTACTCCACCAAGATTACATGTAGAGAAATCAGATGGAAGAAAACTCCCTTACTGCAATATTGGTCTTTTTGAAAATAAGCTGGGCAGAACCTTTTGGTTTTGAAGTGAAAATCCTTCATTCTGCTGAGGTATCAAAAGCTGTGCTTCCTGCATACAAAAAGCTGTTTGTCCTTAAAACAGTTTCCTGTGTCTTACAGATTCTTTCTATGATACATTTCACACTATTGCTGACATGATGTACTTCTGTCAGACCTTGGCGTTAATGGAAATCCTGAATTCACTAATAGGACTAGTCAGATCACCACTGATTCCTGCTGTAATACAGGTAGTATTTTAAGGTTTTTCTTGCTCATCCTGTGTTTGAAGTAAACATGTATTTTACTTCTAAGTGATATAATCTTACTGTCACTGAACTAGAGAATCTGTCAAGAGGGAGATATCCAGGCTTCCCATTCTCTGCTGTGGGAGGCTGTCTTCTTCTGTCAGCTAAGTAAGATAATTTGGAACAACAAAAGAAAGAATCAGCTGACAAAAAGTAAACGATTTTGATTTGATTCCTCCTTTGTATCCCAGTTGTGGTTGTTGTGCATAAAAGTGACATTAAATGATTTAAGATGAGGTTCCTTGCTTTGGATCTAAAAGAAAAAGGAGTGATTAAAAATTAGAGGTGACTGCTCAGCTGCATAATTGAACACTGAGTACAGAACTGTTTTGGACTGGAAAAGCAGATAATCCACATGGTTTTGAAAGCAAGGATTTGATCTTTTGTTGAAGAGTGTGAGCGTCCCATAACTTGTTTTCCTTAAACAGGTATTTGGAAGAAACTTCATTTTGTTTGTTGTCCTCGGAAGCTTAGAGGAAATGCAGAGCAAAGCTGTGGTGTTCTTCTTGTTTTATTTCTGGAGCATCATTGAGCTGTTCAGGTCTGTGGGATTTTTCCTTAAGTGGGTGTGTGCACAACAGTGGGGTTGTTTCCATGAACCTTTAATGAAGATTTTGATCTTTGTACCTTCTGAAAGACTGGCACAGAGATTGGCCCCAGCGAGTAAAATCCCCTTTAGACACTGGCTGTCACAGCCAACAGCTGGGACAATATGGGAGTCTAAAAGGTAATACTGCCTTGAAAAAGCACGTTGCTTCCTGCTGGAAAATGTGGCCCTCTAGTTGAAGTATGCTTAGACTATGATTAAGTGAGCTGCATTGTGCTCTATTTCTCTTTCCAAAGAAAATATTTTGAAAAGTCTATTCACGACAAGTCAGGCAGTCGAATTCATCCAAACGATCACAATAATAGCATTAATTATTTGGCAGATTACATAAGGGTGAGTCCATCAACAGCCACAGAAACACTTTTTGATTATTCTTGTGTCACCTGGGAGTTATGTTGACTATTCTATACTGCAGATATATGCAAACTTCTGGTAGCAGCTTCTATTTTAAACAGTATCTGTTTCTTCTCACGCTTAATTGGCTTCAGGTATCCCTATTACATGCTTTCATGCATGGGTATAGAATGGAAACCTCTAACTTGGCTCCGTTACACCAGCTGGATCCCTCTCTACCCTTTAGGCGGCTTGGCAGAAGGTATGCCCAAAAATGTTTAATACATGAAGTTAATTCTGGGCAAATATCTCCATTATTTGTTTGGCTGCTGGACTAAAGACTAATAGAACAGCACAGCAGATAAGTAGATGTGTGCTTTGAGCTGAACCAGATATAAGTATTTCTATCTTCCTTACTGAAGCAAACACTTCTTGAATTTGACATGAATAAAACTCATCATTTTGGGCACTGGAGAGGAAAGTAAAGGCAACAAAAGGCTAGTGGAACAAAGTGACCAAGTGTGCACTGCAGACCATGCAGGCGTTACAGGAAGGCAACACTCACTTCCCTTCGCTGATCTAAAGCACTGTTTTTGCTTTTGTCTGCTACATCTGCTCCGTCAGTTGTGCTGGAGTTTGTACCAGCTCAAGAGACCTTGCACTTACCTTGTAAATCACTAGCACAGAACAGGCAGGTGCCAGTTCTTCCTATAAAGCATCCTAGCCTGTTCTGAAATGAGCACAGTGCTTTCCCAACGGGGCTGTGCTCCCCTTCAGCTTTGAAGCCCAGGGAGAGGGCTTTATAGTGATCTCTTCTGTCTCAACGTCGGAATTTTTTAAATGCCTGTCGCTGCTCAGCATCTAGATACAAGAAATGTGTTGCAATCATGTAATCATACCTGTCAGAGCTTGCTTCTGTGAGCCAGGAGTAGGCTGTGCATTGCTTAATTCCTAGTACAGGAGAAACTATACCCCTTTCCTTTCTGGGAGTGTTTCAACATGGTAACCACTGCTGGCACAGGCCCTGCAGGCTACATGGCTGTATACAAGAACAGTGTCTTGCCAGGCAAGTTTACCATGCTTAGACTTCTGTAACTGAACTGTTCTACTGCCTGATGTAGCTGCTTACAATTATACTATTCTGCTTACCATTATACTATGTGCCTTAAATAGCTTTGATTCAAACGTTAACAAGTAAAATAGTGAGCATTTTACCTGTGTTTGGTAACCACGGTTTTCTGCTTTCAGCTGTCTGTCTCATTCAGTCCATTCCCATCTTCAGTGAAACAGGAAAGTTTAGTCTGGGACTGCCAAATCCACTGAACGTCACAATCCAGTTTTCATTCTTGCTTCAGATGTATCTTATAGCCTTGTTTTTAGGTAAGATATTTAGCTGTATTTCTCACTGTAGAAAACGAAAGGGCAGCTTTCTCTGATTTTTTCTTTGGTTTGATACAGCCATCTAGCTTTAGAGTGATGCAGACATGTCCTGTCTAAACATTATTTTTCAGGGTTATTTGTAAACTTCCGATATCTCTACAAGCAAAGGAAACAGCACCTTGGACCAAAGAAGAGAAAGATGAAGTAAAGGAGGACTTCAGTGCTTTCATATTTAACTTATCTCAATGACAAGATAAGCCTCTAATTCTTATGGTTTTATCCACTGTAAAGAATTTTGTAAAATTACATGATCATACTAGATTCATGATTTCATAGCGAATTCAGGTAACATTCCCATATGCTGTATTTTGTTCCCTTTCAATCAAATGCATGAATGACATTTATCATTGAACAGCTGCATTTAAACTTGTATCCTATTGACTACTGTATTAGGGAGAAATCCTGTTATCTGCATATAATATGCTTATAAATGGTGGAGCAGCACTAAATAGAAATAGCGTTTATATTTTAATTGGATATTTGCTCTTTCAGTATTGCATGCAGATAGGGCTTCTGATGTTGGGACATACCATTAGCTGGCCCATGCTGTTCCTGGGGTGCATCCTGATGGTAAGAGGAGCACAGCCTGATGTCACTGTGTTTGGGTGTTATTAACGGTTGGGGTGAACTTGCTCAGCACCCACACCCTATTTTCTTAGGCAGCATAATGACGTTGCAGAATTAAAACTGTAAGTAGCTGGCATCAAATGAAGTACTACCATACCAGTTTAATCTGGTTCTTGGTTAGTCTTAACAGAATAGAAGCTTTTTGTGGACCGTACCAACACTCATATACCTATAGCATCAGTAGGGAAAGGAAGCTGCCGCCGTGCCCCTGGTCAGAAATGCTTTCCTGATTGATAATGTCAGCACTGAAACATAAGGAGACAAGGAAATACAGGTACCAGCTTTCTCCTGTGAACCCCAGAAGAACTCCATCCCATTCATACAGAGTAAAAATCTGGAGCTGCCCTGGGAGACTGAACTCTTCTAATAGTTCCTACCAGGGCTGTAGCTCCCTTATAGCCTTGAAAAAGCAACCAAGAATGTCCTTCTACTTCATTTTATCAGCTGCACATTTAAATCATGTATACGCTCTTCTTGGCTGTTCCCTGATGGGATGGAGTGGTGGGTCAAACAAATAATCTATTATTTTAATGCCGTGTATCTCAGTAAGGGAGATCCCTCCTAGGGTTTGAAGGGCCCCTCTCCTCTGTGTCTGCCATAAACACAAGCTGTTCCCTTCACATCCCAGGTCATGTATTCTCTCACCTGGAAGCTTTTGTTTCAGTTGACTTCATTTCCACGTGCCCTTCCTCACACCTAGTGTCCTGTAGTTGAGTCCAGACTCCTCTGGTCCCTTTAATCCAGGTTAGAAAAATTATGGTTATAAACAAGCTGCTTCACAGCTGCTGCTGTCCCCAGGATACTGCAAGCAATGCCAGCAATCCAAATCAGGCACTAAAGCTGAGATTAGCTGAAGTGTCATCTCACTACTTGTGTTATCTTTTTGTACTGTGAAATGATACAAATCCTCCCAGAAGTTATTTTCTATACTTAAAGATAACAAACAGCTTACTATTTATGACATGGACCCAGTGGTTATTACTGTAAAAAAGGGAAATAGTGTTATAAAGAGACTGTAACAAAGAACTGATACAAGCTCCACACTGCATTTCACAATCGTGTTTTGTCAACAAGAGGCATGATGCAACTTCTCTTTAGAGATACTTGAGGCTCACTTGCAGAGAAGAGTGCAGGTAACTTTCTCAAGAGCTGAGCATTATTTACACACTACTATTTCACTACAGTACACACTGTATGTATGTTTGAAGTACAACGATGGACTGAGTTAGCTGGCTTGGAACAGCAGGGATCCCTTTCACACTTTTAATTCCTTTACTGGGCATTTAAACTTCTGTTATAAAATCTGTATGTACTCATCCATGATGTTTCTCAGTGAAATTGTGGTACCTCGTACAAGTTGTAATGGATCTTAAATGACTGAGTTTTAGTCCTTCAGAAAGAATGTGTTTCTATTAATAAAGATTTACAACCAAATTTTGCATCAGCTCACTTGTTTGCTCTTTCCCTCAATGCAGAAAGCTGTATAATTTACTACTTAACTCTCATGATAAGCAATGAAGTCAAAACACCACATCGATGTTTTAGGCATGTACGTGCCTACGGCTGCACACAGCAAAGCTGCTCCAAGAATGGAACAAAACAAACTTTTCCTGAAGAATTCCTTTTTATTAAAATGACACAAATAAAAAAATCTGTCTCGGAAGATTAAGTTACCTTCACATGCATTAGCACTGCACTGCCAGTGGTGTTCATTACTGCCACACGGACTAGCAGTTAGTGATAACACCTTGAAATTAACTGCATCTGATCTTGTACAGTGATTCGCACGCATTTCCCTTGGACTACTCAAATCCATCTGTAAAATACCAGTAGCTGCCTTTTTAATATGCTTTTACCACTGATTTCATTTATCTTTCAACCACATTTGGGGAAGGCTAAAAGCCACAGGAAGTTTGAAGCCTGTGATGCCACGTTCTCTGTCTTCTTACATGTAACTTCCACCCATCATCCAACACAGCCATCACTATAGAACACCTTCTAGGGTTGCCAGGCCTGACTGAAGCTACCATAGACTAGCTACATGTATTTGAGAGCACTAATGCAAGTAAAGGACCCTGTTATAATAGGAAGTTCCAGTAATTAAAGAAGCTCTAGAAAGTAAACAGGACAAGAAAAATAGAGTGACTCGAGTCTTAGTCTGGAGAAGTTCCCAAATTGGAGACTTTACATTCTTTCAGTGCTGGTAGTGGGAAAGTCTGTCTGCAGTGGAGCAATGTTATGATCATAGGCAGTGTATTCTGATGCCCCAGTACTTGCCACTTTCAGCTGCTGAGCAGCATGTGTGAGCTGAAACGCCGCATCGGGATGAGCCGTGTCAGGCAGCAGGGTGCACTCCCGCTCCAGCATGTCGGCCACACCTTTCAAGAGGTCCAAAAAGCCAAAGGCCAGAGCTGCCTTCCTTAGACGGTTCAGTTCCTGCAAAGAACAAAAACTCCTTTACAGAAAGGCTCACGGTGGCTTTAAAAAGATATACATTTCTTTTTCTTTTTTTAAATGCAAGCTGATTCACTTAAAGGAAAATAACCTGTGTTCAGTAGAGCTGCTGCAAGATGCCTAACTTCTCATGACAAGAAAACACTTCAGGACTGAGGATTATAGTGGCACAGGCAAACAGCTACCTTTCCCTTCATCCCTTCTTAGAAATCCCTCACTTCTTTCTGTGCATTCAGCTATTGTGCATGCTTGTTTTGTTTGCGTCCCTGCTGGGAGTGGCATCCAACTTGGGTCTCACTGACTGCTGCCTCTAACCACAGTACCCAGAAAAACATAATATGTACTTTTCTTCATTGTAAACTATGATGGGTGCTTGTGCGCATTTAGGCAGTGTATTCATTCTTCGGGTCTCTGGAGACTACAATAATAAACTGCTTCAGTACTTCACTTACAAGAGAAACAACAATTACACCTCTGCCTACAGCCTACATTATGGATTTTTATATGGCCGAAGTGCCTGGAATTTTCTTTCTCTGCTTCTTTAGTAAAAGCAAAAAAAACCACAGCATATACTTTATGGTCCAGATTGACACTTATGTTCTTATTCCTCTATTGATCCCTCAGTTTATTTCTGCCTGGACAAAAGCATAAAATCTGCACTGAAGTTCACCATCAAAGTGGCAGGGATCACGAGGGTCACCTGTAAGAGTGACATGTCTGTCACCGTAGCAAAAAATGTGATGGCAGGAAACCAGACTTCCCTGTCTCACTTTAACTAGTCCATAAAAAGGATCCAAGGCGTCTCTTTACAGAACAATGCGTGCTTCTGCAGAGCTCTCCAAGTGCTGCACAGAATGAACACTGCACAGACACGGACAGTACGTACTCCTTGCTCAGATGCACCACTATCACAATGGATCAAAACTTCAGGCTGGCCTGTAACACGACTCACTTTATAGAAAGTCTGAGTTTTTTCAGGGAGTTTCCGTGCGTTTCTCAAGATCTTCTGCACGTCGGTCTGCAGAAAAGAAAGAAAAGAGCTTGTCAACCGCCGGGTAAGGTGCAGAAAAATGTCCACAACTACTTATTGATAAACAATCCTGACCACTGACAAGACTGCAGCTCACAAAGACTGAAACAAGCAGTAATTATATTAAATCCAATAAACGAAGCCAGATGCAGCTTTCATTAAAGATGCTATGCTTTCTGATTGCATTTTAATCATCGCATTTTACAGAGGCAGTTGTTATAAAAATGAAAGGAAAGCAATAAAGCAATTACATCAAGTGGAGGAAACACACACAGACTCCATTTTGCTGCTGAGAAAGCCAGTGCTGATTAGAGTAAAGCATGAAGTCCAAAATCTGTACCTGAAGGCCACTTGGTTTAATCCACACAGTAACATTCTGTGCGTAACTACGCTTGTTCTTGGGCTGCAAGGGGAAAGGACTCTTATTGTCATCATCTCCATAAGGATTTTCTTTCGCATCTGGTGGAAAAAAGGAAATAAAAAGACTTGATGAGTAAGATCTGGCAAGGCCATTCATGCAAGAAAATGCTGAATTCCAAAGTCACCCCAATGAATGTGACCAGTACCTGAAATAGGTCCAAGCTGTGCCATTTTCCCTAGCCATGGAAGGGGCTCTGGACCAGGTTCAAAGAGTGACATCATGAGGTTTGATTTCTTCTTGCTATCAGCTTGTGAATAGAGCATCCCATACCATTCTGGCCTATTGAAAAGAGCAAATCCCAAAGTCTGAACACTTTCCAATTGTCTTAACACAGAATTTGCCTTTCTTCCACTGTGTGGAGAGTCATTATTTGTAATTAACACTGGCAGATACATGTCTACAGTTAAAAATCCATGGCTTTGCCTAGTGCTGCAAGTTCTGTAGAGAGCGAAGCATAAATGAGCAAAGTAAGAGAGATCTTTCAGGCAGACATCCAGCTCCATACCCCAACTGGACGACAGCCACCATGCCTTCCACTTTCAGGCTCCCATGTAACAAAACACAGAAGTTGGGAATTTTCCCAGCAATTTGATTAGCTGAATTCTCATCTTCGGTGTCATCTGTGATCCCAGGTCCCACCTCATCACCTTCTGGGGAAGGAAAGCAAACAAAGGGACAACATAAATTCAAACACGCTACTTCTGTACCCACGACACTACCATCCCGTATCCTCTGCCATGAAGAACCTTCAACTCAAAGCACCATTCTGCAAAAGTACTTTTAAAGTGTCTTTCTTTCTTATGAAAGGCTGCTGTTTCCAAGCTCAAGCTACTGTGAGAACTGATGGTACTGTAACATCAGACTTTCTGAACGCAACCACCAGTGCTTATTGCAGCAGTGGCTGAAGAGACTACCAGCACTTCCTAACCTTCCAGCCACCTGGCTGCAGCTGCCCTCTGATCCACTCACAGAGCGCTTTATACAGTCACTCCACAGCTTGTGTCAGTCAAAATACACTGTGTTAATCAAGATCCATGCTTTTATTTGTTTGGTTATTTAAATTACCCAACCCATTTCATGAGAGGGCAGGTAATCCCAGACAAGGGAGCAAAAAAGAGCAGCCAGAAGTGGCAGTGACTGGCAAACCCTTCTGCTTCAGCTGGACGAGACTGAATAAAAACAGCTCTATTCAACAACAAAACCTTCAATAAACACTTTTGTAGAACAAATGGCTGTTAACTGTTGGGACAAAGTGACATTATAATGCTACATGATTATTCTACTGCACTCTGATCACAAAACTTCACACATTTAACAAATAACTCTGCAAACAAACCTTTGAGGAAACTAGAAGTGAAATGCAAAGGCACCAAGAGTGGCAATTAACAACAAAGCTGCTTCTGAACCAAAGCATCCTAAATTTCAAGTCCACCTCTCCTATGCAATTTGTGGTCATTACAAGAAATTTACTGTGTTTTAGCAATTGAAATACAGATTTGACAGAACTGTTAATATCTTTTAAAATGAAAGGCCTAGCAGGATAAGATCGTTAATGCAGAGATGGAAGCACATCTGGTGCTTTCACTGTTCTTTACCAAAAGAAATCTCAGTTTCTTTTAACTCCATTCCAAGACCTTGACAAAAGGACTCGGAAAGCCCTTCTTAGCAGACAAGTAGCTGCAAGCCACAAACATGCCCAATTGTTCTTGAAGCCTACACAACTTGCTTGTAGGGATTCATACGTACTTAGACTCAGTGAGCAGCAATTAATGCTGAAGAACAACTGAGCAACCTAGATGTTACTCAGATCAGATTTTTCACAGCAAGAAATCATTCCCAGAACCATTTAGAAGCCGGTATTAATTATTCATCTCACACCACATACTTCATGGCCCATAAAGTATTTGTAGCTTTACGTTTAATATTCTCTACTAAGAACAATGGCATAATGACACTGTTCTCTCTACTAATTCACTGCCTTGTGTACAAACGATTTTCCCAAAGAACACACTATTCAGAAAAGGAAAGATCTTGTGTACAAGGTTTTGATCTTAATACAAACATGTAAACGTGTCCTTAGAGACATTGGGCATAAAGCGTAACATTTCCTTCTCAATAAAACCACCACAGCCATTACAGGGGAAGCTTAAAGCAGTGATCAGTACAAGAATTTGCTTACCTCTGTTAAGTGCAATAGGCAGTACCAAGTGTCTGGATAAGACGGGAGGGCTAGAAATGTCAGCTATATCTACAAAACCAACGATTTCTAGATCTGTGGAGAGACAACAGGTTGAAGTCCGCTGATTGTATTCAGAGCCAATTCAACACCACTGCTTTTTACACTGCTACTTTTCTGAAGCAGTGACTAAGGCAGCACAGCAGAACCCTGACCTTCACTAGGATAGTAAAACATAAGTATTCATATATATAATGTCATGACATACATCATTTCCAACACAAACACACTGTTATTCACAAACCACATTGCCAGGCAAACACAGAACTGTGTGGTGTCACACAGACCAAGAAACTACATCATCAGTGATTGATATTTGCAGAAAGAAAGCAGGTGAAACAATTACTACACAGGATAAGATATAATAGTGAAAAGGTTGAAATCAAATGTATTTAACTAAGAAGCAAAAAAATAAAAATAAAAATGGTTACCTGTATTAATTGCTTTAGGAATTGGATCTATTTCCTCATCTATAATGAAAGGCTCTGGTCTGGGAAATACTTGCACATCAGACGTTAAGTGGCCACACTTAAGAACAGCGTGGAATGGCGTATAAGCCAGGTCTATTAGCTTTCTAGAACAAGGAAAGAAATGGAATCATCAGGTATCATCCATTCTTTTTATGTTACATCTGTTTTCTATACTGGAAATCTCACAAGGGACACCGTCTACTAACCCAAACATCGACTGTACATTCTTCAGGCAAAGGGGGCCATCGATGGTAAAAATTTGCCCTTCCCCGTTGTTTAAGTCTATAAGGCGTTCCAAGCAGTCCAAGGAATCCGTGCTCTGAAGCTGTACAAACAAAGCAAAATGTTTTGGTTAAACTTTATTTTCATTTATTTTACTCTGACCTTTCTTAACCAGCACGTTTTCAGAGAATATAAACTACAAAGCAAAATGTTGTTACCTTACTCCTTTCTGCATAAACCAATATTCTTTGCCTGCTAGGAAATATAATGATGCATTTACATGCAGATGCAGCATTTGGACCAGAAACATAAAATACATCGCTTTATCTCACGAAGTTCTGCTTCAAAAGTGAGGTTCAAGTAACCAACAATCACAAAAACTCTCAGTCTTCAAGAGCACAGGAATGCCCTACAATTACCAATAAAGTGATGTGGGTTTTAAGTCCCCAGCTCCTTCAGGACAATGTAGTTTATGAGAGGAAAGATAAATCGTTTGCTTTGAGTTTCTAGAGGATGCTTGTGAAAGCACCTCAAGTTCTCAGTAACAGATTTACTTTAAACATTGTACCAAGAAGTGATGTGTAAACAACACTTCAACCCATTGCTTAATAGAGAGGATCAATCTTGATAGAGACCCTGAAGATGAAATATCTATTGAATCCCTAAGTAGAAAATCCATCTATATCCATGACAGCATAGCTGTCAAGATAAAAACAAAGCTATTAATAAAACCCAAGTTAAGAAACTCTAATCTATATGAGTTTACTTTGAAATGTTTGTATTTAATGGAATTCTAACTATTGCAGATTTTCAGAGCTGGTACAGAGATTCACAAAGACATATATTCACTCAAAATGAACAGCAGTTGGCTTGAGCACTCTCTCTTGCAGACTCAGAGCTCTGCTTATTCAAATTTCCAAACAATTCTACTGTTTTCAGTGTTGAGCATCTCTGCAGCCTAAGTCATTTATTCAGGAATTTAATAGGAAATTGAGTATAGAAAATATATAAATAAATAGAAACTACATAATATTCTCCAGGCAGACACTGATATGATTAATAAAGACAGGCAACTTTGCAAGTGCAAAACTAATCTTCAAAAAAGATACTACGATTAAATTTTACCAAATAACAATGTTAAATACTGAACATCAAATAAGCTTTAAGCACAAGAATATCAATGCATACTTCATGCCAATCTGATTATTAGATCAGATAAGAACAATAATTAACCAGCATAACAAAGAAGGTAAATGCTAAAGACGTCACCTCTTCGAGGTTTGCCATGCACATGACATACAGCTTGGAAGGGAAAGGGAAAGGCAGCGGAAATCGATTGCTTTCACTTCGCTGGTTGTGAGTAGCTAATGAGTGCCGCAGGGAGCCTCTGCCGATCCCCAGGCAGCCATCAGTGACAAGGACAACCTTGAAAGAGAGAGGCCAGATAAGCATTTTCAGGCAGGGACGTGTTTCTATCTGTAGAGGGCAACTACACACCGACAGGTTTCAGCAGCCTTCCTAGCAATACGCACTTCTCTACTGCAAGTCCCTACTTACCGTGCAGATCCTCTGCTAAAGAACTGAGAGTAAACTTTCCAGGCACATGAATGAGAAATAATAGATGTAACCACTGCAATTGAATTACACACATTATAAACATACATCTCACTGCATTAAGGCTTAAATTGTACTAAAGTTCAAAATCCAAAGCTAGAAACACACCGTGGTCTGCATGAGCATTGCCATTTTTAAGTGTAAGCTAAAAGCACAGTAATCATGCAGCCAAAAAGGTGCTGCTGGTGGACTCAGGAGCTTCAGGTTTACCATCAGACAGAAGGTAAAGCCAACCACAACCATTTGCAGAAGCTGGAAGACAGTCCAAGTTCCACTACAGGCCATAGTAACCGTTCAAAACATAATATGTATTACTTTAGTTCTTTGCCAACAAATACAGATGCTCATGTTTTGTAGCAGAAGTAGAAAATGCACCTTCTTTCATTTTACAGCTAGTCTACAGTTACTCCTTGTAGAAATCTGCCCTAGCAGGTCATACACACTTTATAGATGGCCATATAAAGCCATATATACTCAGCTGAGACCCAGTCGTTTCCAGAGGAGTAAGCAGCTCCTCCTTCAAAACAGCACAGCAACAGCAGGCATTATATTTTTGGCTGAGAAGTAAGAAAATTAAATCCAACTGAAGCAATTGTGTATCTGTTACAACCAGGTTTTTACTCTCTCTTAATCTCCCCACTAACCATCTGATGTGCTGCTCAGCAGCAATGCTTTTTACTGTTACAGAATTCTGCACAGTACATTCTCCCCTGCCTTTCCTCACAATAACCTGGAGTTCCAGTACAATGAACAACGACACAAATAGGAGATGAGATTGCTGGGAACTAATCCATGCTTGGCTTTTACATCGTTCCAGTTCTTTGTGTTGAATGTCTGCTTGTCCAAGGTGCCTTTTTTCCTGGTTATATTACAAAGTACTGCCCAGACAATAAACTTCCACCTCTATTTCCTAAAGGACTATTGCTTGAGAGATGTTCCCAGCCTACTGAGCTGCAAAATTACTGAATTAAATCCTGACCCAAAGAGCAACAGGTTTTTACTGCCTCAGAAAACTGAGGGCTAACACTAGATTCTACTACGAGAGATGGCAAATTCAGAAAATCAAGGGCTAAAAGCAGAGGCAGCCAATTCAGAATGCTGGGAGCTGCTAAAGCTGGATGGAGTGCGCAAGCAGATGCACACCAAAATCAGGGAGAGAAAACAGATCAAAACACAGTCAGCAGTGCTCCATGCTTTTGCCTGAGATCTGGAACTGTTACAAGCCCTAGAAATCACCAGGACAAAATTTATTGCATTTATGACTGTACTCCTTCCAAAACGACCAGGACTCCTGGGACAGAAGACTGCATCAAAAGCCAAGCCTCCTAAAGAGGACTCTGGGCCAGATTTTACAACATACAGAGAACACCATTGATACCCAGTGTCCCCAGACTCATCTCTCTCTCTGCTACAACACATTTCTACATAGAACTATCTGGATTTTGCTGCTTAACATTATAATAAACACCACTTTCTGTTAATATCCCAGATATATCCAGAACAAAAATTCTTTGTCTTTCTGTGGTACCAGTGGCTGAGTGGTGTGAGTATCCCAAGTTATCAAATTGCATTCACTTTCCTTTCTTCAGCTTCCAGGGAACACTAAGAATATGCCAGATATTAAGAACAGTGAATATCGGTCATACCTGGCAAGGAATTGCTGCACCCCATTCCTGCTGGACAATATTGCAAACCCCAAGTAGTGCCGACTCTAAACAGGTTTTGTCATAATCGTCCATGTTACTTAGGGCTTCCTATAAAGACAAACACATGATTGATCATTGCTGAGTAAAATATCTCTAACAGGAAACCTAAAAAAGTTATCCCCACTTCTCTGGTAAGTCAGTACTTTTCTTATACATGACTTATACAAAGAAACAGTGAGCAATGCCTTGAGAGAAATATAACAGCTGATTTTGAAGGAACTAATTGTTGTGAACACAGCTCTTAGGGAGAAAATAAAAAGCCTCAAAGATACAGGATAGCTGGAAACTGAAGCAATGCCTAACAAAGTATTTATTTGCAATTCCATTCCAACATATGAGGAACAATAACTGCATTCTGGAAGAACGCTACAATGAAAAAGCACCAAACACAATGCAAACCACCACCTTATCTCACAAAACGAGCTTTATCTCTTTTCTGCACAAGGCCTCACTAACGAGACCACGAAGACAAGACACTTCAGAGCACAAGGTGTACTGACCTCACCATACAGCCCCACAACTGACAAACCTAATCCATGCTGTCCTGTGACACTGAAGTACCACTTCCTGTTAATAGTATACACAGTAATCAGGTACGTTATGTATTATTCTGAGAGGACTCAGACTTCTGGTGCCTTACAGCATTCATACAAAACTTCTCTCTCAGACTCTTTCCTTTTCATGGTCTCCCTACTGTCCGTCATACCCGCCAGGTCTAAAATCACTTTCTCCTCTTTTTCACCCATTTCACCTTCTACATACAGTTAAAAGCCTGTACTCAAAAACATTTCAGATGTTCCTGTCTGCTGCCTTCTATATGGAGAGTTACTCAGCAGAAAGACATGAACACTGCAGAACCACTGATTTATATACAAGTTTCTTCAGGCAGCCCTCTCCTCCTGGTTTTCTCCATTCCCACTTTTAACTTACGTAACCACACTTGAGAAGTCACCTGTAAAGGTATAACTTGTAAAGTAGCCTAGTATTTTATCTTTATTTTAAGGATAGGTGAAAGCAAATAAGGATAAAATACTCGACTTAAGACACTGTGTATAGGATTGTATGAAATCTCATCATTTCACTGTGATTCTGAAACAACACTGACAACTTATTGCCCTCAGGTTTCACGAACCCTACCTGCAGCGTGTTGTAATCTCTGGTGAAGGGCACCATCAGCTCCCAGAGCGATGAGAACACCATCAGAGCCGTGAACTCCAGCTTGTAGTTGGTGGCCATGTGCTCAAACAGCATGGTCAGGCCGTGTACTGCCAGGTGCTTCCGCTGGTACTCCTCAGAGCCCTCCACCGACACCGGCCGTGTCATGGAGAGTGACACGTCCATCACCACCACCGTCGGCATGATGAGCTGCTCTTCTCAGCTACCACAGCACAAAACAGCAATTCACTGAGAGAAGGGAGAAAAAGACCACAAGCAGTTACAGGAACACAGCTGCAATGACACATCATGCCCTGGCCCTTTCAGGGTAACTCCATATCTACCCTATCCTCTAAAGAAAGGAAAGCTACAGCTGTTTTACCCCCAGAATGCAGGTTTAGGACAAATTAAACCAGAAGATGAACGGGAAGCGCATGGTGCGGGTGGCTGCGAGGGCCTGCAACCGGTGTGCGGCCTGGGCTAAGCCTGAGGGGCCCCGGGGTAGAAGGGGGAGGGCAGCAGGGGCACGGCGCGGACAACCCCAGGCCCCCAGCAGGCCGTCTCCCTAGCGAGTCCTTATCAGAGCCCACCCCGCTCCCAACCCGGGGCTATTTCGCGGGGCTGAGAGGGCAACGCGGTCGCCAGCCCAGCAGCAGCGGGAGGTGCCCGCGGAAAAAAGAACGGAGGCACCGCGGCGCTCACCGCATCCCACCGGGCCGCCATGGGTCCGCCGCGATAAGCGTCCCCCGGAACGGCGGACCGCGGCGAGAAGGGGCCGGGCCGCGGCTGCACCGCCGCTCCTCACGGCTCCCAGCTGGCTCCTCGCACACCTTAAGCGAGAAAGTTACGACATTATGCACAGTTGGAATAATATTATTTTCATCAGTAAATCAGGAATAATCTATAATTTGATGCCAGTACCGTGGAATAGTACTGCAACAATTCAAAAAGATAGCTGGATTTAGAGAATAGGTTATGAAAAGGCATCCCTTAGGCTCAGGGAACTCCTTCTGCTCCAGTAAACACGGAGTAAGGATGAGGGGTACCAGTGACCTCTGTTGCAAAGCCGGAGTGTACTGCTGCCAGTGTACAGAAAACAGTTGGCTTCTCTGCTTTGTCCATTTCTCCTGTAATAAACGTGCTGATTGGGACTTTATGACCATGAACGCTTTGGCAAGGAGCACAATTGTGCCAGCAAAAGTGGCCTCAGCAGAACTGCTTGTCTCAAAGCAAAGCTGTGTGCAAGTTGTCTTCAAGCAACCACTGCAGCACACGAAGGAACATGAGTTACCCAAGCAGTGGCCTGCTCTTGTCCGTAGTTGATGGTACATACCTCAGAGCTGATGCTTTTATATTGTAGTTTGTAATGGAAATAAGCACCTGCCCTCAAACTGAGAATAATCTGCAGTAGCAGATGAAGATATTGGCTTCAGATATAGATCCAAATCTATACAATACTCCTTAATCTTCTTAGAGACTGCAGGTATTAAACCTGCACTAATATGTCCTTCACACCTGACCCCCTCACCACTCTGCTAGCAGAGACAGTGAAAATGGGATCATTTTCATCTGCCTCCCTCTGCACCAACATCTCCCAATGTTAAGTGACAATAAAGCTTCCAGAACCCCACTCGGCTGCTGGTATTCCTCATCTTCTTGGGCAGCATCTCTGGAAGGTAAGTCCTGGAGGTCTGTAGGATTGCTTGAGATCTTGTGACTGAGACAGTCCAACCAGTGAGAAAGGAGCTGACTGGGAGCTGACCCGTAGGAGACAATATGCTTTGAAAACAATGTGCTTAAACCACAAGACTGATGGTCAGATATTGCTGAAAGGCTGGAGAGCTCTTAACAGTTCATCCTACCTTTGGTTATAGTCTTTGAAGAAGGTTTAAATAGGGGGATGCATTCACAAGTCTTCTGTTCTCTTGGTGTCTTTCTTTTCATATTGATTATGGAAGGTTATTCTGTATCAATGCACAATTTGTGGTGAATACTGTATTATGCAACTCTGCAATATGCATGTTAATGTAATTTTGCATATCAAAAGCAAAGCTTATGTGATCTATTTATCTAGATACTCCCATGGCCCTCAATTACTATTGCCTTAGTGATCCTCCCAACTATTTAAAAGATAACAGTGCCTGTCTTGCAAGAAATTTAGGCTGATTACTTCACTGGGTGTTATGCAAGAGGGTAAGTGAGAACTGATTTGCATGAAAAGCTTTTCTGAGAATGGCTTACAAAACCGTGATTCACATCCAGCTGAAGAATAACAACATTATGGCTCTAGGGAAAAACAAAATCCATGAAGAGTGATACTCCAAGGTAAAAGAAATCCAAGCAGTGCTGAAGGGTAAATTCTGTCCAGCCCTTAGTCACTGTCTCTGTACTATCACAAATCTAGGCTCTGTCACTTTAGCAGTTATGATTTGTCTCTTTCAAAATGGTGTTCAAATAATTATGCAAGATATGCTAATTATCCCCAAATAAAAGGTATGATTATAATTCCACTTTGCCGGTTCTGCTTCTACAGAAGGGCTCGGAAAGATGTAGCCATAGAAACAAAATGAATGCACAGCACCCTGAGTATTCCTAGATCCAAGCCTTCCTCCTGCTCTCTTCCAACTGGGAGAGGAAAGCTCACCATTTGCTTGGTTTGTACTCCGTGGGAGTGCAAGTCTGGAGAGCCAGAGAGCAGCATAACTGGGAACTAGCAAACAGTTTCTATCCACCTGTTGAGGTTACTTAGGTGAATAACTGGTCTGTTTGGAAGGAGGTTTTACAGCATAGGCTCATCTCCAGAGCTTCTTCATTTCTGGCAATTTAGAGTACAAGCAGGCTCCTTAGCAGGAGCCTTATCATCCCTCCTGCAGAAAGTTCATCCTATTATCAGCATTACAGAATTACTAGTGATTGCACTGAAAACACATTCAGAATTCAGCTCAGATTGGACCAACCGTTATTAAGCTAACCCTATGTTTATTAATCAACACAGCCTTCCATCATAAGGCAAATGAAAAGACAGAAGCCTGAATTTAGAGTTGAGATTACTTGAATTGAGGCCGATTTCCATTTACTGAAAAAGAGAAAATCACTCTGTGAGGTAATGATGGGAAGTTGCAGTACTTTTTTTTAATGCTAGATCTTCCTTTACAGGATTCTACACTTCATATCATGCAGTTTCACTCCTGACGCTTAAGATCAGTTAGAAGCTCCAATGGTGGATATAAGGGCAAGCTGGTGATCAAGAGAAGTCTTCAGTGGCTTCTGGACACGGACCTGATTTTTGAGCCTTTAGGAAATGCATTTACCACGGAGAAGACGGCTACAACGGAACCGAATCTTTTTCTTCCTTGCCATAGTGTCACTCCTCTCTGTCTATCAGCTCCAATTCAACCCCTCTGCCATTCCAGCACTTCTCACTGCACGCCAACATGAGGACCCTATGAAAGTGACCTCCAGGGAACCTTCCCGCAACAAGACTTCCAAAACAGGCAATGTCACAGCAGCACCCAAAATAAGGCACTGTGTGTATATTGATCCTGAGCCAACTGTGCCCATCACTGCATCAGAGGATACAACACAGCGAGAAAATGTCAATGAAAGCTACCCAGGTGAAAAGCCGGTGTATGAATCCAAAGGAGAATATCCCGAGGACCTATTCAGTGTGGAAGAACGGAGGCGAGGGTGGGTTGTACTACACATCTTTGGCATGATGTATGTATTTGTGGCCTTGGCCATAGTGTGTGATGAGTATTTTGTCCCTGCTCTGGGAGTGATCACAGAGAAGTTGCAGATCTCTGAAGACGTGGCTGGAGCCACTTTCATGGCAGCAGGTGGATCCGCACCAGAACTCTTCACCTCCCTCATAGGTGTCTTCATCTCACACAGCAATGTGGGCATCGGTACCATTGTGGGCTCAGCAGTGTTTAATATCCTCTTTGTCATTGGCACCTGTGCCCTCTTCTCAAGGGAGATACTACACCTAACATGGTGGCCTTTATTTAGAGACATCTCATTCTACATTCTAGACTTACTGATGCTCATCCTGTTTTTCCTAGACAGTGTCATTGATTGGTGGGAAAGCCTCCTTTTACTGACTGCCTATGCCACATATGTGCTCACTATGAAACACAACGTGTCCCTAGAACAATGGGTCAAGGAGGAGCTGAGCAAGAAGCTAAGTGCTGTGCAGGCAGCATCAGCAGAGCATATGCGAAAGGTTGGTGTCCTTATTGTTCAAAAGGCAAGATGGAAATAATTAATCCTATCATAAACCACCAAAAAAAGCCCCAAAAGACTGCATCTTCTTGACAAAGTGCATACTGAAACAAGACCTCAGGATGTAGGCACTGGTTAATAGTTATGATTATAAAATGAAGGAAATGCAATCTAGACAGCAGAGATTCTAAGAAACTAGAGAGAACACTACTAAATACCCAATGAATTATTAAACGTGTGTTGAGATCACTCAGCATCTTTCAAAGACAGGAATGAGATTTTGCTCACTTAGTGGTTGTGAAGGAGTTAAAAAAGACACACACTTTCAGGAACAGATTAGTCTGGAAACAAGACTGGACAATACTCTGTTAAACAGGAAAAAACAAAGGCTTCTGTAATGGCCAACCTCCAAGCTCCTACAGATGAGGGATGTTGAAAGAAACTCTCTTTTCCCATTTCAAGTTTGGGTGTGTCACAGTGATGCTGGTGGCATCACCTGTTACCAGTCTGCAGCACAGAAGGGGATCTGGCAGCCTTCCACAACCATTGCCGCTGCTCCTGGTCAGCATTTTGTCACAAGATCAAAATGCCCAAATCCTGTTTCTATGTATTAACCGCAGCTGTGTCAGAGACACAATTCTTTATGCTACTGGTGCACAGACAAAAAGGTCTGTGGCTGTAATTATGTTCTCAAAGTTTGAGACCAGGACCTTTCTTTTGAAGGAAGACATGACTGCCTACAAAAAGACAGCATCTGAAGGCTGTTGCCAGAGCCAGTTACCCTTTCAATCTGTCAGATCCGGCCAGGACATGCACTCCAGAACACTTGAGATCGGAGTCTGCCTGTTCAATTCCTCCCCCTCAGTCATTCCCCCCCCTGCTCCTTCTGCTACCTCTTAGTTCTCTTGGCCTGTGCTACTGCCAGATGTGGAGCAGACTGTTAGAGTTCAAGCTGTCCTCTGGCACTGGCACGCTTTACCATTCAGATGTGTCTCACTGGCATTCAAACATGTTTTGTCCCTTCTGGTCTCGGCACCCTCTTCATGTAATTTAAGGAAAGGAAGGAAAACGGGTAAAGATAGTTGAAGACACACAAAACTGACAAAGTGTCCTTTCCTCCTTGTAGTCTGCCTTCTGGCTAGGGTTCATGGCTGCGAGTCCTGAGAGCCCACAGCCAGTGCTGCATCACTGTCTATCACCAGTCATAAAGAACTAAGCCCATCCCTTTAGACTCAAAGGAAAAAAGTTCTTGCCTTTTAAGTTCAGAAAGAATTCACAGTAGCATATCATGGCATGACACAGAGCTGCTAGAGTTAATGCTTGGGAAAAATAAAGTACTTTTATGGAAAGTAAAGCTAATCACTGGAAGAAGATGCATTTTTGTGTTCTCACTCTGCCTTTGAAAGAAGATATGTCAGAATACAGATGTTTGGGGATGAAATGTAGGGCTGTGTACATCTATAATGAACAGGAGGTAGTGGACACGTGGGTCTGTTTCTTGATACCTACATCCTCACTGAGTTGCTGCAGGCAGAATCCCACTTCACTCAGAGGCTGCATTGGTTTAGGGAAAGCACATGGTTTGGCACTTCCAGTAGTGTTCATACACAGTAATTTCTTTTGATTGCCCCACCCTCACAGACATTAGTCTGAAGAGCCACCTATCGATCCCACAAAAGCAGGTGAAGTGGTAATGGCATTCAAACGTTTTCATTCTTTTTTGTACACAGAAAAGCAGTGTGGCAGTTGCAGAGGACGGAACAAAGCCAGCAGATGGGAAGAGGCTGCAGGTAGGTCTAAGCAACTTAGCCAGGATAAGAAGCCATATTTTGAACCCCTCCCTCTGTCGAGCTCTGTAAAACAGCGTTGTCTTCTGTGTCAAGAAAGCTGGATTAAATCCTACTTCATGCAAAGAGCCAGCAGTTCTTGGCACAGTAGTCACAGCTTAATTAAGAGGACACCTGGCTGAGTTGGGTCCTCAAAGGAATTTTTAAAAAACTAAGAGACAGACTGTCCAAGCGGCAATTGACTAGCAGAGTGCTGTTAGTACCTCACTTTAAACTGCGTGAAACAGACAAGAGAATTCAGATCATAGCTTTTCTTACCTGCTTTCATGGCTGATTTTCCTCCCAGGGCAGAGGTAGTGTCTGTTCTTCCCCATAGCAAGTGAGCCAAGTGCTCTGCTCCTGATTGAACTCCTGCCACTTTTTCCTTCCTTAGCTGGCCAGTCACTGTGTGCAGAGGCCACTGGCTGCACATGTACATAACAAAACAGGTGTTAGCTTCCTCAAAGGGATGCTATTTTTTCCTCTATGCATTTAACCTACCTGTACTAATTAACGTTCAGTCAAAAGCTCATTAGGACTGTAGTATCGACAGTAAGAACAGAGCTTGAGAGCCTTCAGTTTAAGTTAGGCCATTTGAAACCACTGTAGTGCTACCTTGGAGCGGCATACAAATTTACTGTTATCAATTATTGTTATTAATTATGACAAAAATCACTGCATACTTTATTACAATAATAACATTGTACTGATGTTGAGTCAGTGAAAACTTATTATATCTAAGGACAGACTGACCTGTAGTTTCAGGAGCATGCATCTTGCTATGAGTAGCTGGTACTGACAGCTATCCTGTGAACCTGCATGCAGAGGGTGTCTGAAATCCATGCTGGGTTGGGGAGATCAGCCTCTGTATGAACCAACAGTGAAGATGCTTTGAGGAGGAAACTGCTACTGATTGTTGCATTGTACCTTTCCATAGCCGACAACAGTCTTACAACGAGGCAGCAGTTCAGCCTCCCTGCACAACTCTCAAATGCGCAGCACCATCTTCCAACTCATGATCCACACTCTGGACCCCCTAGCAGGAGGTGAGTGAATTTTCCACATGCAAGGGGCTTCATCTTGCAGTCTTTATCACAGAGCAGCTGAATGGAGGCATGTCTTTTGGTGGTGGAAGGCAGCATCACTGAACATAGAGCAGTGGAATCAGCTGAAGGCTTTCTATCTGATGGCCATTTAGGAAAGGGTTGGCTCAACATATCAGCCTCATTTGCAATAGGGAAATTCACATGGGAGGAGCCCATTACCTGTGCATTTCCTCAGCTGTACACACAGTCCCTCATGAGGCATAAACCTGAAGAAGAGGAAAAGTTAAAACCTTGAAAAATTATCTTTCTGATGGTGGTTAAAAATCCCAGCTGAGATTTAAAACACACAGCAGGTTCCAATTATGATGGCTAAAGTAACTTGTATGTGACTTGGACCACTACTGAGGACTTCTAAATGCCCACCTTGCAACACCACATTGCACCATCGCTGCCAGAGCACACGGCACCATTTCAGAATGTGACTAAGTAGAATGGAATAGGGTAGTTTAGTTGGAAGGAACCTTTAAAGATCATTTGGTCCAACTGGATGATTTCTTTAGGGCTAACCAGAAGTCAAAGCAAATCAATGACGCACTGAGCAAACATCTCTTGAACGCTGCCAGGCACAGGGCATCACCCATCTCTGTAAGAAATTTACTAATATTCTGCCTTGTCCAAGAAATGCTAAGAAAGTTTTTAAAAAAGATATTTTTTAGATTTTCCTTCCCAGCTCAGCACATGCCTTGCCCCTCCACTGCCCTACTTGTTCTAAAGAGATTATCCTTTGTCCATTCAAAGGGAGATTGAAGCTAAGCAGATAAACACCTCTCGTGTCTATCAGTGAGGTTACAAAAAGGACTCTCCAGATCACAATCCCAGCAGCACGAACTGACTGAGGGAACTAAAGAGGCTTTATAAGGACAAGGCAGATAAGTGTTCCCTTTGACAAATTTTTAGTAAAAGCACCCATCAAATTACTAACCCTAACAAGAGCCAAATTCATCAGGGTTTGCTGTAGTGCATCCTGTTCCATGCAGAATATTGTACCAAAAGCACATGGATAAAACCAGAATCTAATGAGATGTGCCATTTGATTTAGCATCAGGAAATGCCAGACCTGAAGGACTGCTGCCACTGAGTGAACTTCTGACTCCTTCTCATCCTTCTTGCACCTCTATATGCCTTTGTACAGACTGGTGCTCAGTTTGGTGAGACCCTCAACAGGAGTTTTGGGGGCCCAGGCCAAGGAGAGCATGGCAGCGCTGCCCCAGCCAGCTCAGCGCAGAGCACATGGTGAGGGCTTTTCAGTGCAGCTGTAGACCACTGGCCTTGTTCAGTTACCACTGGTGGCATTACACGGGTTCTGGAGAATGGATAACTGCGACTAAGGGGCAGCTGGGATCTTGTCTCTGAAGGAGAGCTTCCTCTTATCCATGCAGACTTTGAGTCCCTGTCTCTGTGTGCTGCAGCCACTAGATGGGAGTGTGACCTTACACACTTAAGTCTAACGGCAACAGTGAGGATGGGTTTTGGTCTCTCCAAAAGGTTGTAACTCCTTTGACTGCTATAATGACGACACACAGTTAACCTCTGCCCCGGGTACATGCCTGTTTTACTCAGCACTGCTGGAGCTCCTTGGAAAAGATAATCGTGAAGGAAATTACAACATATTTTGATATTACAACAGCACAGCACTTGAAATCAAAGACCCAGAGTTCCAGGTACTTTGTATTGTGCAGGAGACGCTCCTTGCCCTGGTAGACTCATAACTAAAGAAAAGGTAGCCTGGAGAAAAAGAATCAGTTCTGACTAAACTGAGCCACTGAAGTGCTTTGAGGATCCCTGCCAAAAAGATGAAGAGATTTCCCCAGGATAACTCTGAATAGGATGTGACCCCGCCAAGGCATTTCACAGCTGCAAGCCCAACCTCAGATTTAATATCACTGCTGCCCTTTGGTACCCTCAGGACAACTGGTTCCCACCCATAACGTCCATCTTTTTGCAGCACATACAGCACTATCTGTAATTAGGTGGCACATAAAAACAATCCCAAAGTAACCTGTATCCTCAAGGGTCCTCGCTGCTTATTGCCAAAGCGTGTAGCATCAGCACTTGGAGGCTATGCTAAAGAATACTACAAAAGAAAAAGGTTGCCAACTCTCTCTCAGCAGTTCCTGACTTAACCTACTGCAGGCAGGATCTCTGGGGGGTTTCCTTCCTGATGCTGCAGTTGCCTTGTATTGAGCCGCACAGAAGCTGTTTCAAGGCAGCCAGAGCCCAGAAGTTTGTGTTAGACTGACAGCACTGGGACTGCCAAAACAACTTACACAGTCAAAGCTCTTAGAAATGAAGGCTGAAATACAAACTTCGTTTCACCGTTCCTCCCCTGGTTCAGCTCCCCTTGTGAAACAAAGTTTCTCATTTGAGCAATGGATTAAGTTCACAGTGTTTGACATTTTCTGTTGGTATTAAGAAAGGATCGTAATTTAAGTCCTTTTCTGTGTCTGGAGGAGATGAGGTGTTCTAACTGATGAGCTGCTTCAGGAGTTTTAACATTTACTCTGCATTCTGAAGTACATTTTGGCAGAAGCCTGTCATTTCAGAGAACCTTTTCTAAATGAGGAGTTTCTAGCAACGCTGGACTTTCCCTCATGTTCTTGGACAATAAGTCTAGAAGCACAGTGTCTTCCAGATAGACACTGGAGGGAACTGCTGAGGAGATAAAGGCAGCAAGGATTTGGGGAAGACTGAGGAATCCTCTCATTTCTGAACCTCACGTTTTACCATGGGGTTATTCCTTACACTCTAGTTATACAAAGGGCAGAAATCTGATCTTACTTTTATATGATGGCAAAGGATCCAGCAGCAAGGTTGTCACAGCTGCCTACCCTCATTATGTCCCAGTTAAAGAGCTATTAATTTTGGACGTTAGACCAGAATAAATCAACAAGCAGCACTGCAGGCCAGAGCTCAGCTCCAGTCACATCTCTAGCAATCACTTGCTTTAAGAGGGAGAAAAGTGCAAAAAATAATCACAAGATCGATTTTACTCGCACTTTTAGGACAGCAGAACCCTCATGTCCCTCAGGTTTGTGCCATATTTTAAAAAATCCTCCCCATTCCTCATAGTATAAGTTAGACCTGGTGGATTAAACACCAGAACCAAAGAATGAGCTAAATACAAGAGCTGTACCCAAGGCAGAAGGTTACCTGCAATCCCAAACACAGTCTGGATGCTGTTGCTTCTCGGGGTGGGAACTTGCCTGAGGACCATCTCTGGATGTAGCCATGCCCTGTGCAAGGCGCTCTCAGACCAGCTGACAGAGTTTCCAGCAACAAAAAGGCAGCAACAAAAATGACAGCTGAGGAGCCACTGGTGGAGCAGCGGAGTAGACTTGGAAACACACAGTGCAGACCTCATGGAAATCAGAGACATCCCTCTGTGCAAGTTGCTGGAAGCTGACAACACTCAGTATTGAAGTCAGGCCAAGTGACTGCACTGGCACACACACACACCTCACAGGACCACAGACACAGGCAGCACCCTCAAAAACAAGTGCTTGGCCATGACAGGACCCATGGCTGTTACAATAGCATGCTGCCCTGCTCAGCTGAGCTAATCCCCAGCACAGGCAGGGGCTGAGCTGACAGCTATCCCTCCTGCCATGCTGACCTACAGATCTGTCAGCTTACAGCCATCTCTTCCTCCAGTCTCAATACATCCTGCACAGAATGTGTGTCAGAGGCATTAACACCTTTTTAAATGAAGCTGATCTGATGAGAACTGGATAGTGCCCTGGGCCTAAGCTGTTTATCCCTAACATGGAGGGTCACAGGCTCTGCTTGGGTTGGTGCTCACAGCCCGTGCCCAGGTGAAGGCAGGAACCAGCAGCTGGGGTTTGTGTAAATCAGGCTGGGCCTGATCACCCTGACCCTGCTGACAGGAGCGTTAGTGGCAGCTCCTGGGAAAAGATGAATAGAGAAGGAGTGCTGGCCAGTGGTTTGAGGAATCTGGGAGCAGAAAGTCACCTCACTGCCTTGTATAGGTGACAGTGCTTGTGCTTGGCAGCAGCAGGGGGAGAACAAAGCCTCACATTCCCTCTATAGGCTTCAAGAGTGGCAAGTAGAAGGGAGAGCTGGGCTCCTTGGTCCCAGCAGCTTTTCATAGGAGAACTCATCACTTCCTCTCTCCAGCCACATCACCTGCTGAAAAATGCTTCCCAGATGATAACAGGAACCACAGCAGACTAGGACTCATCTCCAGAGACCTTACTGTCAGAGCCAGGGACAGTTATTGGACACGTGTCTGAAATGCACTGTTTTTCACAAAGTTCAGCTTAGAACTCAACCCGCCTGCATGGCTCAGAGCCTTGAAGCTGCTATTTCTATGAGCTCAGTCTCTTGGTGATGAATAAAGTGACAAAGCCATGCCCTTGAGGCAAGCGACAACAGCACATTCTGGTTGCCCAGTCAACAGTACAGGAGATTAAGTCAGCGCGATAAAACTTCCAAAGGAAATTAATTTACAGCCCCACGCACAAGCGAGGCAGAACACAGCCAATTTCTGGTGGCCACATCCACGCACAAACCCTGTGAGGCTTTTCTCTGAGCTGGTGACTTGCTCGCTTTCAACAAGAGTAGGAGTTAAGACATCTGAGTGCAACATCAAACTATAGAGAACTGCTGGGGTTGGAAGGAACCTCTAGCAATCATCGAGTCCAACCCCCCTGTAAAGCAGACTCCCCACAGCAGGCTGCACTGATAAACACAGAGACACAGAGTTACTTGTAAAACTATAACAAAGCAGCTCAGCTGAGCACAGCATTGGTTACAGCAGGAAAAGTCCTCATCAGTGCCAGAAATGCAGGGTGGGACACTGCACTGGTGAAGACGACCTTTCGGGTGAACCTTTGCAGGACAGCCTAGACCATCTTAAAACTGGATACCGTAAGCTTAGATTAAGTTTCAGAGCGTCTCACTGGCAGGGAAGACATTCCATATACTCTGAAATATCATGTACAAAGAAGAAGGTTTTCCATTTTCCTCACAATCAGGTAACAGGCAGCAGCACAGTAAAGCCTCTCAAAGTGGCACAAGGAAGGTGTCCATTTTTAGTTTGCACATAATCTGGCATGAACAAAACCAGCAGTCCTTTGGGAACAAAATGATATTGCATCAAATCTGCTTCTGTTCTCCCACTACTGACAGCTGCTGACAAATGCATCTTTCTCATTCACAGCAAAATTTAAAGACAGGCTTGATATGCTCAGCAATATAGCCAAGGTCAAGGCTGACTCTCCGACTGGGCAAGGAACAAAACCAGAAGGTGAGTGCAAGAAAAGTCAATACCATTTGCTTGTTTTGTACTGTAATCCCACACATTCCCAGCACTCAGCAGCCAGGGGCTGCCAAAGAAACACTAGAGTATGACACAGATTTTTCTGTTACTGCTGGTCACAGGTGGCTGCTGTAATAATGCAGCAGAAATCAATCAATATACAATAACAGTGGGCAATAAAAGCCATCGCTACAGAATCATAGAACAGCCTGGGTTGGAAGGGACCTCAAGGATTATGAATCTCAAACCCCCCCGCCACAGGCAGGGCCGCCAACCTCCACATTTAATAGCAGACCAAACTGCAGGAAAATATTAAGAAGCAAATTCTCAGTGCAGACTATCAACACATTGAGTTCATCAGACTGTGAGCTCCCATTCTTTGACATGTTCCACAAAATTATCTGGTGCATGGAAAGGGCCGTGCATTACCAGTATGTGCTGCCATGTTGGCTGAAGAGCATCCTATGTCCACTCTTGTAAGGCCTTGCTCCAGAAATCCCAAACAGCTTTGGAAACACACATTTCTGAAAATCTCTAAACTCGGTCCTTACTGCAGTTGTGAGAGATGCTGAATCAGCTCACCCAGCTCAGCATAAGATATGCTATAATTCCCCAACCAGGTACAATTCTTAGGATAATGTGATTAACGCAGGTTAACACAACAGCACAGAGAACATTGCAGTTTTTCCCCCCCCGTATGTGTCAGCACTTCTCTATTTGCATTCGAGTATGTATCAGATGACTGGGGATTAACGTCTGGTAGCACACAGCTGTCATTTCTCAGAAGCCTCAAAGTGTACCCATTCCCTGGAGAGCACTGTGCTCTACTAGAAACAAAGGGGAGTAAAGCTTTATATTCCTTCTGGCTTTAGAGGATGGCTCTAGTAAAGGCTTCAGAATCCAGACTGAAACCAATAATCATCAGGCAGAGATCAGATAATTAGCATTTCCCTGTTTTTGTGTATGTGCCTCTTAGAGCAGTTTCAGACCAATACTTGGATGCTCCTAAGATCACCTGCACCAGGTGGACCGGCTTCTACCTCCTTTTAAGAACAGTGATTCACAGCAGGCACAACGACAAACAGGAAGCATGAGCCATTGGCCTAGGTTTAACATGAAATAATCTGTTTTTGGAGCAAACTAACTCACCTGCAGATAAAGGAGAAGGGGACCAGCCTAACATGACTAAAACCACTGTTTCTTCTTACCGCTTTTAGCAGAAGAGGAGAAGCAGGCATCACAAAAGACCGTCCAGGTCACTCCTGCCAGTGACTCTGAACCAAGCAAAGACAAACAGAAGGAAAACACACCACAAGATGGGCAGGTATTAAATAAAGGATCATAGGCAATAAGAGCCTGGGGCTTCCGGGGTAAAACCAAGCACGTTTCTCATAATTGCTAACTATAAGTAGACTATGTGTGCAGTGATGAGGTAACACAAGTTATTTTAGAAATCTAGGCTTATGACCGAGGACAACCTTGGTCTAAAACATGATACCAGCTGTTCCTGCATAGTATTTTCTCCTCAGTTGACTCCTATGAGGTCAGAGGGCAACTCCAGGACAAGGAAAAGTAAAGTTAGTCTGTACATTAGCATGTTCTTGTGCCTTGTTTTCCTCCATCCCTCCTTCCAATTATGTAATGTGATTGTTTTGATGAGGAAAGGTTGTCAAAGATGGCCAATCTTCTACTTGTGTTAAAACTCTATCTTCAAGTTCATTCTAGTTTACTTATACATAATAGTTAACATAATCACAAGACAGGCATCTGCACCAAAATAGGGTGGACCTGGATTTTGTCCCAGAGTAACAAGATGCAGGCTCTGGCTGTCCTCAACCACTTCACATATCTGACCTCCACCACGGCATGGTTGCGGAGAATAAATGCTGCACAGCTCCTTGTTAGATGAAGCATTTGGGTTATTCTTTTTCCTGACCTACAGCCTCCTTCAGACAGTGGTAACTCAGAAGACAGCAGCTCTGACAGTGAGGATGACAGTGATGATGACAGCACAGATGATGAAGAAAACGATGAGCCATTATCTCTTGAATGGCCAGAAACCAGGAAAAAACAAGCAATTTACCTCTTCCTCTTTCCCATCGTCTTCCCTCTGTGGAGCACTATACCTGATGTGAGAAACCCAGTAAGAATCCATTTTTCTTCTGCTACCATTGCTGTTAAACGAGCTAGACTTCTTAACAAGAATCCCCCATTCTACTTTTCCACATCAAGAGTCCTATACATGAATCACTGTTAATGCTGCAGAGAATAGGAAAGAAGCCCCAGCTGTAGGACAGCTTAGTTCCAGAGACTTAATTAAATTAATTAACAACTAGCAACAATTGGTCATCTAATGAAGTTGTCAAATTACCAACAAAGACCAAGGTCTCTTTCAAACAGTTGATGGCAGTGAAGTGCTCCATGTGAATAGTTCTCCCCGAGGATTGTTAACCTTCCTGAAACTTCATGTTTTTATTTTCAAACTTGGTTTTAACAGGATTCAAAAAAATTCTTCGTCATCACATTTTTCGGCTCCATCATCTGGATTGCGGTGTTCTCTTACCTCATGGTGTGGTGGGCTCATCAGGTGAGGGATTCATTGTCTGTCTGCAAACAAGATCATTTATGATCACGTAGATGTTAGGGAACAGATTGTCACTGTGGCATTTTATCTGATGAATTGCAGCTGCAGTCATCCATCAGAGCAGCAGAAACTTTGCTTTGTCAGAATCCAAAAGGGAATTCTCAGTTTCATTCTTTTTGATTTGACAAAAGGTTCTCTTTGAAGAGCTTCTAAGGGAATTTGTGCGTCAGCGAAAAGAAAAGTGCCATCAAGATTTACCTTAATACTTTTCAATTGATGAATGCATCTGTGTGGAAGAAAATTATCCCTTATCTAATTACAGTTCTAGGATAACACAGGTCCTGGAAGCTGTTAAGTGATCTCAACTCTGTCTGCCTTAACATGCACTTGAAGCCCTGGGCAACAGAAATTTGTGCCTTGTAGATTCAGACCCATGCTGCATATCAAGTGGCTCACTGCACATTCACAGCATAGTTAATCAAGCCATAAATGCTAAAATTTCTCATAAAGAGCTGATGTTAAACTTGCAAAATGAAAAATGAAATACATCCATAAGCAGCAAATGTAGGACAGAAGAATGTGTTGGGCTGTAACTGACTTCACCTTGTTTGGTCTTGGCAACACTGCAACCAGATGATCACTGTGATGTATAGTATAGAACAAATCCGAGGTTAACAAACACCGTTAAATTTAACTTTTCATCCCGTACAACAGAAAAATACTACCACGGTTAAGGGAATGAAATATAGCACAAAACCTAGAAGGCAGTGAGACTACATTCTGTGTTCCAAAACAAACAGCCTCAATTTACTTTGTTGCTGTTCTATTAGGTTGGTGAAACAATTGGGATATCAGAGGAAATTATGGGGCTAACCATACTGGCAGCAGGAACATCGATCCCTGACCTCATCACCAGCGTCATTGTTGCACGGAAAGGCTTAGGTGACATGGCTGTCTCCAGTTCTGTAGGCAGCAATATCTTCGATATCACTGTTGGGTGAGTATGAGTTCAATGCTGAAAGATGCAGCTCTTCCAAAATACAAAATACGGTTTTTAAACTAAGAAATGTCTCAGTTAACGTCATTTCATCTGCACCAAACTGAAGGACAGTCGGACCACCAGCTACACATTTGTTTTTAGAAAACTTAACCAAGCCAGGAAAGATATTTTGGCAACCCAATGCAGAATGAATATTAAGTTGCACATCATTCAGGGCACTGTTCTACAGCTTAAAAGAACAGTGTGTAGCATGAAATGGCACTATCATCTTACCTAAACTGAGTCAACAGGATACTGATTTTCTAGGACAAAATGCAACTCATCTTAGGCCAACATTGAAGACTTACAGGCAGAACACTCATCCAGTCACTCAGAGGCATTCAGATTCACTGCAACCAAGGCTCTGTATCTGCGCTGGTGTCTTTCATTGATAAAACATCAGAACCCAGTCCTTTATGAGAGTGTGCCGACACACTGAATTCACAGTTATTATATTGAAAACCCTTTCAGACTCTTGGATTGCATTATGATAGTACAAGCATTATCCAAATGCAATTTTTCCACATCAACAACATCAATGTTAGATTTACGCTGAGTTCTGCTGAATGCAGCTATGCATTTCTTCCTGTAAGAATTCAGAAAAATTGCTTATTTATAATGCAGAAAATGAACTGCCTTCAAGCATTTATTTCAATTACTTTTCCTTTTCTTGCAGTTTGCCAGTTCCTTGGTTTCTTTATTCAGTCTTCAACGGATTCAGTCCTGTTGCAGTCAGTAGTAATGGTTTGTTTTGTGCAATTGTTCTGCTTTTTCTCATGCTTCTATTTGTTATCATCTCAATTGCTTTATGTAAATGGAAAATGAACAAAATCCTAGGGCTCACTATGTTCGCTCTCTACTTTGTATTTTTGATCATCAGTGTGATGTTAGAAGACAGGATAATATCCTGCCCAGTATCTGTGTGACATCTGTGCACTCCAAAGTATGTGAAGGTGTACATCTAAAAATCCAAAGCAGTTCAAGGTAGCTGTTGTTCTGATCAATCAAAGCAATCCGAGTTATATCCAACTTCCTGAGGTTAAAGTATCTTTAACATACTTTAAAAAAATAAAATAATCTCAAGTGGTTTGTCTGCTTCTACTGTTGCTGTTTTCCCTTAAGAAAAGAAAAAGACCAGGCAATAAATTGACCAGTACCAAATACTGTGCCCCTTTAGGCATTCCTGCAATGGTACAATACAAATACATTAGGTGTTCAGTGTGGCTGACCCTAAGGTAATGAAACTGATCTTAAGCGTAGAACATTTATACACATTTTAGTGTGTATAATTTACTTTCATGACCACACAGATTTATGAAATTGACTGCTCAAACTCACTGAAATCAATGATCTTTACTTGGTGGGAACAGAATCACACCTTCATGGCTTGCCCTTGCAGAACTGCTCTGCTCCAAAGCTCTGCGTGGTCACAATCTCCATCTCAGAAGTGAATTCTCTCAAACTGTATAAAAGCAGTAAGTGCTCCAAAGCACAGCAGTTCCTGAGGTTTGATCTGTAGCTACTTTGTCATTACTTCCTTCTGCAGAGGCCATTTTCATCCTTTGATTGAAAGCCACTATAAAGCTTTGATAGAACAACTGACACTTTACACATACACCCAAGAAAGTGAATACAAAACATGTAATGCACACCTGAAGCGGCCCTTCTTGATGGTCCTCTTAAGACTACTGGAGACGTAACACTGAGCCTTTCAAGGAACAAGCAAGCAGTAAAAGCTATTTCAGCATGCAGATGACAACAGGATTTGAGAATTGCACAGCAGTCCTAAAAGAAGTCATACAGACAGCGTTCAAATTGTGATCTCATGCAATATGATCAGTAAGCACTACTAATGCAAGCATGACATTACATGGATTGAGATCTAACTGTAAAAAGAATGAGTGGATCTCGGTTAGAATAGTGCCACTTGGAAAAGCTAAACCAGAAACCAGACATGCTACAAGAAGGCGGCAAATAAGAGTTGACTCATCTCTGAAGTTTACACATCTTTCTTTCCAGCACTAACTCTTGCTGTTAGCACTGTCTTTATATAGCCAGGAGGAAAAACGCCACTGATGTCAACAATCAACAAACCCAAAAGGTTTATTGTTAAAAATGCCTCCTGTGAGCAAACAATGTAGCTGAGCTGCAGGCACTTCTGCCATTCTAATCCAGCTAATAAAACATTAATGAAAATAACCAGAAAGATTTTAAGATTTTTATTGACTCACTGTAAAACTCTTTTGGATGAGACAAAAAAAAATTTTAACATTGTGAACACCAACTTGCATATTTTAAAGGAACTACAAACCAAAGCAAACATACAACATACTGTATTTTTGGTAAATAAAAATTAAACATTACATATTTACAAATCTACAACCACTCTTTTAAAAGTGCTGCTTGCAGACTAACAAAGTACCATTTTCAAACTGCGGTGAGATACTACCCAGAAATACCCTTCTCTATTATTACTACTTGCATCTCCCATTTTGCATATGAAGATCTCATATGTGGGAATTGCCTTTTCCTTGGGGTACAAGTTGCTGAACTGGTCAGCAGAAGTCTAATCCATCAGACTGTAAGTGTGCCAACAGCAAACTGCCTCAGAATGGGAACTAGCAGTGTCAGAGGAACAGCACCATTTCTCTTCACATTTCACTGTGTCATCTCCAATACTTATTCCAGTGGAACCATAAGTAAAGCAAAATATATATTGCACTGCAAATGTAAAACCTTTGTTTAAGGTTCTGACAGAGGCGTTATTTTGTACACAAAAGGAGAAAATTCAGTTCATACAAAATTTTAAATTGAAAATATGTCTCAAATATTTATCCATCTTTGCTGTATTGGAAAATATACTCAAATTGCTTTTCTAATAAAGGACAGTGAGATCTGTAAACTGTTTCAACGTTGAACTGGATGAGGCCTAAAAATTATCCACCCATGGCCTACACTTTGAACATTATTGTGATATGAATAACTTCCCACTTAAAGTATAATACTATTCCAACTACATCTTCTTATAATGTTTCTACAGCTGACTGACTTGCAACAGACTTTATAAAGCAATTCATCCTGTGTAATGGTTTCACTTAATGGAATACTATGTGATACACTAATTTAAAAGCACACCCAAATAAAGCAATGCTTTGGGAGCGCCACTGAGGATGTGAGACTGTTTTAACAACGCATATACAACTCCTTTTCATGATACAGTATATACTCTTCTGATAATACTGACAGGACTGCTGATATCTGAAGTGGCAAACTGGTTGGCTTTATTAATGTTAAAGACTGTTGGAAATACTTACAACTAAGCTGGGACTAGAATGAAGGATGAGGGCCAAGTGACAAGTGTTGCATCTATCCCTGCGCAGGCGCACGCAGTTGCAGCGTAATGTCCTGTTACATGAGGGGCTGTTAGAGACAAGGCTCAGCTGCTCCTGCCAGACTGAAATAGAAAGCATGAAGCTTGCTTCATAGCTCAGTACCTCTAACACAACACAGTAGCTCTGGAAAAGCTCTTGCCTTCCTTCATGGCTTGAAGGTCCACAGTGGCTGCTCCAAGTGGTGAATGATGCGGGAAGCAGAGCTGCAAAAAGCTTGGAGCACTACACTGTAAACATCACAAATATGTATGAATCTATATACACTACTTTTACTTGGTAAATACGGTGTAGATACTGTACAGAGCAGAGCATACATGCACACTAACAGGTACTTATGATGAATATGTTATAAAATAATCTGGTATTTTTCACAATAGTTAAGAATGAAGCGGATACACGTTCACCCTACAATGACAGAGTTTACAATGTACCTGGGTGAAAAAGTAGCAACAGCTTGTGCATGAGGAATATTTTACAAGTGTGACAGTATGAATGAGAGCTTCACAAGCTGTTAAAATAAATTAAACATGAAAAACGTTGGTAAGTGTAACATTGCTAGCTCCACATCAGGGTGGGGGAAACTTCAAAACCCAAAAACCTCAGCTGCATAATTAGCAGCAGAATAGAGAAGAGGAATTACCCAGTGACAGCTGTATCCAGAAAGACTTCATTTACATCAAAATGCATCTTGCAATTAGCATCAGCATATACCCGCAGCTCTAAAAAGTTTAAATCCTTTATCCTTAGGACAGCATCATATTACTGTTTTACAGTGGACTGGGAAGAGGTTACGCACAGCAGTACAGTAGCACTACTCATTTAAGCCTCTAAGAGGCTCACTATCTCATTTAATAGAGTAAATGTGAGCTTTAAAGTTCATCTCCCTCCTATCTAGCTAAATGTGGCTGTTTTACTACGCTTGCAAACTAAAGAAATTTTTTAAAAATTCCTGCTGGTAAGCAGACAGATAAAACATATAATCGAATGGAACGAGTGAGTATTAAGAAACATTACAAAAGGAACAACAAATTAGAATCAGGGGACTGCGAAGACTAAAGAAAACAAAGTATTTGTTAAAGCTTTGCTTGATTTGTTTAGGGCATTTTATACAATTCAATGGCTCTTTTCCCACCTCCATATAAGACTTCTGATGTTTTCACTGTAGCCTGCTTTCCAGTGTGGAGCTGCTATGTGACTAAGAGTACAGTGTTTTTTGAACATTCTCAAACAAGAAGCTAATTCAAAAGCCATGAATCCCCCACAAGGACTGACACAGTGTTCTTCATAGAGAAAAGAAAAAGTTGTTTCGCTATGAAACAAAGACCAGACATTCAAATTACATTTTACTATTCACAATATGCCTCAATAAGTTACACTCCCTACATATTCCCTGCAGCAAGGTTGCTTTACCTACTGTGGAAAAGTTAAAAGCTTTGGATTAGCATTATGTGCTCACCACATTTAGTGTGTTTTAAACACATCCAACCAAGATACTGGATCACTGCATTTTTATGAAGAACTTGAATGCTGTCACTTGTTTTGTATAACATCTGTAATGAGGTCACGTTAGCAAACGTCAACTGTTGAGATGCACTGACGACATAAAAATCATCTGTAGGACTCTTCAATATGCTACAAACTCTCTCTAAGGAGCAGGGAGTGAGGGAAATGGGAGGGGAAGATGTTCCTACAGAGCACTGTACAGAGATATATCAGTGTTAGTAGAGCTTTCACCATACCTTCCTGCTGATTGCTGTGGTTATACGCTTTCCATGTATGCATGAGAGAAATCCTGCATCTAGCGCACTGTCTAGGTGAAGGTTTACATTTTCTACTCTGCTTTAAAAACAAATCACTCTTCAAAAGTAACTGGACAAGTTACTATAAACAGCAATGTCCTGCAAAACAAATAAGCAGTGTATTGCTTATGCAGCAAGTCCATTTAAAATTCACTCCAGTAATTTAAAAAAAATAAAAAAATATCAACTTACTATAAACAATTCAAAATATGTATAATACAACTTTGTATGCTCTTCATAACATCATGAATATTCTATGTAAACAATAGATTCTGAAGAATTTACTTCGCTCACATTAGTTTCAGTGCATTGTTTCTGTCCACCTGTCATATATATATATATTTTAATAAGGGAAATGTAGTATGTTGTCCTAAGTTAGAAAATTGATTTTGTTTAGAATCTTCCTTTCTACACGCTGATTTGCATAAAGGGCTAGGGACAAGGAAAGAACATTTGGCCCGTTTCTCACTCTGTCCATTGCCACAACAGGAGATAGGCCCCATTTTTCCAAGGCCTTCTGCCATGGTACATTCGTACATACATTCTCAAACACTGAAGACTGAGATGTTCCTTTTGACTGAAGTGGTTATTTTACACAGGTACACATCATAGCTTTTCACCTAAGTATATTTATAGATATGGTTCTCCAAAGATCTTTCTGCATTCCATCACTCCAGTACTTGGTGGTCTATCACAATTATGAGTATTCTTCACTTGATTAGCAGTCAGACGATCATAGGCCATTTTATACTCTCTGTCAAAAGCATCTGCAGAAACAGAAGAACAATCCCTGCATATCTAGTTTGAAACCACAACGTAAACATAATGACAATTAACAGGCTTATCAGAAGTAAATAACAATAAAAAGGACTTAGTATTTACCATAAAATGACATACATCTAAAACAATGGTTTCTGAAGTTGAGAAGTGCATACACACATTGGATCATACATTATCTGTGCTTATATCAGTAATTAATAAAACTTACCTATATCAATGTTATCTCTTCCCAAGGCAACAAGAGAAAGAAACAGTATTTCTCTATACAGGCTCCTGAAATTGTGAAAAAGTTTATTTATATGCTAGTTACTATAAAAAAAATTAACTATACTAAGAATAGATAGAATTATTTAAAGATATCTTAAGCACCTTGAACAACACTCTCTACTATCACCTCCAAAACGTCAGCATTGACCTTTGGAGGGTGCTCTGGACTCCCCAGATTTGGACATTGCTTGGGTAGAACCTTGATACAACTTGCACCAGAGGAGGGGATGTTGTAACAGGCCTCAGAATTACACGCTTAGGCACTCAATGTACCAGTGATCCAACCAAAAGAGAGGAAGACAGCACTGCAATGTTATCATAAGCTTTTACTTTACTTTTTTTATCCTATTCATGAAGGAATGAAGCTATGTGATTACATCACACACTCCTCTCCCCATGGCCCACAGCTTTTATCCTTGGCCAAATTCCACAAAATGTCACAGACAGGTATGGAGTTTGGTTTGTCATGATAACATAGAAATGCAGAAAAGCATACAACCAAGTAAACACCTTGAAAAGACTGCAATATCTTACTATAAATAAAAACCAGTAAATCCAGGCAAGAAATACAAATTTATACAGAAATAATTTTCACTAATTCCATCACTAACAGAGAAAAGCTTCCTAAATAATGCAAGACTTAACCTACCCTCACAGTTCCCCTTCTTTTTGCAATGGAGAATTAAACACCCTCCACCTCCACTAAATGCATCCTTGGAGTAAGTGGAGATGGGTATTGGCTGTTTCTTTTTTTAAAGTATAACCAATACGGTCAGTAAGTATACAATGTCTAGTTGCAAAATACACAGACACACACTTCCAATTTCATCTACCATCATTCAGATGTAAGAGAAGTGCCTGCAGAGTGGAGAAGAAAAACTGACAAGTATTTACCAGACTGAGTGATAAACTCAAGAATACTATTGGATCACTGATTTTTTCTTTAAAAAAAAAAAATAGAATACTGAAAATACCATTCACACTGCATTAGCCTCACAGCTGTCCCAGCTTGCTCCAGAATGGCACGTTTGAACCCTTACCTCTGCCTTTTAATATGTGGCCATTTGTTCAGTCTTTCCAATATTTGGCTCATTGGTCCGTACACATCATTCATCTTAATACTCTTCACCATACTTCTCAAAAGTTCTTGATTAAAAGAGTCATCGTCTTTTTGCAACAAATGGACCATGGGATACTTCTGGGCTGAAAAACATTAGAAACACTGTAAGAACAAACATATGATTTGCGTAGCAAGCAGAAAGGTGCTTAAAAAATGGTGGGATGCTACAAAACTGTGAAAACATTGGCATATATGTACTGAAGAACAACAAATGTTCAAACAAAACAGCAACATAAAAAAAAAGCATATGGAAGAAAACTCAATAGCTATAATGGGTCACGAGGCATATTTCCAGGCATGTGATCTAACAGTGGCAACAAAATTCTTTGTAAGCAAAAATAATAATAATAGAAAGATGAACTGTCAATGTAAGTTCAGTGCATCACTGAAATACATTCCCTTTTTTTTCCCCCTCCCAGTGAAGAATAAGTCACTTGGGATAATGGTCAATGAAACAGATATGCTGCAGAACTGAACTTGTTTGAGCAGTTTACTGCTAAATATACAGCCAGCTTCCCCCCAAAACATGTCACAAACTCAAAATAGTAGCACCGAACTTAACACTCACTCTCAAACAAAAGAGTGCGATTTTGACCTGCAAGACAAAAAGTAGCATCATCAAAAAGTCAGTCACGTATCTCACATGAACTATACAGAGATTTTTTTTCAAGACACTCTTTAGTTGTGCAAAATGAAAATTGATCTAAAAGGACAATTAATCAACAAAAAATACACACTAAAGAAAAGCAAACAAGAAAGACCCCCACAAGAAACAAAGCTTACTCTGAGCATTCCACAGAATATACAGAGGCTGCCTTGGATCCTGATGCAATTTCATGTTATCCCACAGCATCTGAATAAGAACATATTTACTGTCCTCTGACATACAGCTTCGGGGAATCTGAGCAGGAAAATATATACATAAAGATATTTTATTAGGAAAAAATGACAGAACTTTCATATTTAAGATATTTTCAAATCAACAAGCTTCATTTTATTATCATTTTTTTTAAATTAAAACTGCAGTAAACTAAGTTTTTTCACAGGAAAAGCCAGAACCGAACAGAATGTCAGTGACATACAGCAAGTATTTTGTGCATCCTCCTACACTCCTCAAATCATAACCTCCTTCTCCTCCTACTGCTTGATTTGCCACAAAGCTGCCATAAAACCCATCAGAAATGTATCTGTTTTGTAACCAAAGAACACAAACTGCAGCATGATTGCTAAGACCTGAACACTTAACCCCACATAAGTACTGATGAGTGCAGGTTCTGTAGCTATGCCTATTTTCCCTCAGCTGACACAGTCTTTACCAATATAGTATTGGGCAGTGTACACTGTAAGGCACATTCCTGCTACTTCGTATTCCTTCATATTGAAATACGAATACAAAGTATTTCAATAGCTAATGATTTCCTAGGTGGGAAAACAAACATTCCTTGCAAGTCTACATTCCATACCTTTGAATTTTTATTACAGTGCTCAGAAGACAATATTAATCCTGGTAAGTTGCTAGGCAAGTCCAAGCGCCTGAAGTACCATACCAAATTCCAGAAGACAATAGGATGATGATCTACAAAGTCTGCCACTGTTATTGCATGATCTCCTTCATTTTCAAGTAAGCTCTCAAGTTCTTTCCATACTACTAGTGGACTGAGGTAAGGAACCGTTATAGGATCAGGACTTGGTAAGCGCCAGTCTAGGCCCAAGGGATCCTAAGATAAGAAAGGAAAAATGCCATTAATTGGAACATAACTATCTTTTCAGTATCTTAAAAATGCTTCTGTTTTCTAAGAGTTACAAATCTTAGCTTAAGATAATAAAACCTACTATTTCTGGTAAAATAGGATTGTTTTCTTAATTAATACTTTTACATTTTTGGAATCTATTGCACACTTGAAACAACAATATTTAAGGTAGAAAAACTACACACTGTTGGTCCTTGCAAAGTAGCAGGCAGGCTACCAGTAGGAATGATATGGTTGATCTTCTGGTTTTCTTCCTCATCTTCTTCCAATGGACCAAAAGTACTGATACTCCTTGCTACAGGGTGACTTGTACATTCTGACCCAGAAGTATTTTGTCTTCTTCCTGAGGGGATCTGGATACTTCTGGCACAAGCATTGTCACTTTGCTTAGAATTGCTAGGGAAAAAAGAAAAGAATTTTTATGTTTTCCTCTGAGTGCTTAAACAGGTACTGAAACAAGCAGAAAATCTAGAAAGCTCATACAACAGAGCTGAGTACATAATAAATCTCACACTGCAAATTCTACCTTGTCAGCCACTGTACTCACCCATGCTACAGAGAAAGTTCTACTCCCTTTTGTACTGCTAATAGATACAAATACCCTAAAGGAGTTCATAAAACCTACAGAATTACAGATGTCTAAATGAAACTGAAAACCACGCTGAACCAAAAAGAACCCAAGTAATTTCTATGTAAATACACAAAGAATGCATGGCTTTACCTATCTGAATGTATATCCTCTTGAACAGACATTAAAGATGTAGTAAGACCAGCAGTAGCTGCAGCATTACAGGACTTTCCACTTGAATTTGAATGAAGTGATGGTAACTGCATGTTTTCTGTAGATGGACTGGACTTCAGAAAATAGCTGCAGGGAGAGAAAAAGCATTATCTAAAAAAGCCAAAAAACAAACAAAAACCCCAAAAACAGAAATGCTGACTTCAAAACCAATCATTTAAAACCGAGAAAATTCAAACATTATTACCGTCCGGGTCGTCGGAGATCTCTAATTTCTATGCTTAAAAAAGGCAGAAATAAATTGCCACAGAAAGGACACGTGGTATTGAGATTTGAATCATCTGCTGTCCAACCCGCCATGATTTCCTCATCATGAACCAAACAGTCACAAGTTCGGCATCGTGAACAGCTTGAGATAAGGACCTGCATACAGCGGATAAAGTAAGTTTGGAGAATGCAGAATTCTGTTTCAAAGCACTAGAACTATTTCCCAAATCCTCACCCTTGGATAAATACCGCTCATTACTTGCACACAAGCCGCAGATGCCCTTGCTTTAGGTTGGAACCATTGGGTTTAAATGCATGTATTTCAGAACAAATATTAACTAAAATCCAAGCTTTAACAGCTGGAAGTTGACATGGAAAAAATGACTGGAATTAAAGCTAAAATAAATTTGGACGGATTAGTTCAACTGAAACAAACAGACTGGGATTTGGAACTATATTCATTAAATAAATATACTTTGCTAGGTGGGTCAGTTGACTCTTTTATGGCTTCCCAGAATAATTCAGACCGGGTAACTAATTTAGTTAATATTTTTATTAACAATAACGCATTATTTGTAATCTGTTTGCAAACATAATGTTACAGCAATATTTATGCAGCTACACAAAGTATTCATATAATACACTTCCCTGTAGTGACTGCCAATATAATAGAAAAAAGTGAAAGTGATTGGTCACTAACACATTCACTGAAATGAAAAGCAAACAAGTTTGCAATAGTAATAAATGAAACTATCTTCCTCAAATCTCCAGTGGGAAATAGCTCGTTATCTACTCTGTATTTCAAAATGCACAGAGCTATTTAAGGCTTGTTATCTTCCACTTTTTACATATAGCTGTGCAATGGGATTTACATGCCTAGGTCCCAACAGTACGCAGTTCTCAAACTCTTGAGAATTGAAATCTGCTTTGTTACAGAAACACTTATCTTTCAGTGAGGGTTAGTTTTAAGATTTGAACTTTTATGGAGACATAGATAGTACTTATATTTAAAGACATATGCCTTTATGGTACTAATAAATCTTCCCGTACCTCCATGGCGTAGTTCTGAAACACACTGGTACTACTGGTACTACAAGAAGATATCAACTCAGATTTGTCAGGTAAAGGAAACTTGGAAAGAGAACCTAGGAAAAATAAAAAATAAAAACACACTCCAAGTATTAATTACCCAGAATATGCAATTTCAGTGAACTGCTTTTCTGGTCAAGCAATACTGCAGTTGTAAAACATGTGATGGAAGAAGCAGTAAATCAGATACGCTCAGAGAGAGAAATGCAAAGCTGGAGCATAAGGCTACCATCTGCCCAGCACCAACACCAGTGAAAATGCGAACTACCAACACAGGATTTCCACACACTCAGTTTTCTTCTTTCACAGTTGGTAGCTTGGCAACAAGGTTTACAGATTTAGTAATTCATATCCACCCTTTCTGTTTGGAAAGAGAAATAAAGAAGGGCAACAGGTGCTGCTTGTGGTTGCACATCTCCCCAAGCCTCCTCTTAACCTCACTAAATGAGCCAGGCTCCCCTCTGCCTCAGGATGTTACTAATCTTGTCTATCATGACAACCTCTGCTGCTCCTCTCCAGTTTCCTCACATGACACAGAGTAGGGAGCTAAATCTGGACATGCCTTTCTAGGAGATAAGTAGAGGAATTTAAGCAGGCAGGGCTGCTTTTCATTTTGATGATTATGTTTAAAACAACTTTATAGAGAGATCACTAAAGAAATGGATGTAAGTCTACCTGTACTACATTGCAAATTAAAAGAAAACAAAACAATTACATTTGAAGTCTCTCTGATGATCAGCCTTGATGACTTCCAAAAAAATGTGATGATTACAAGAACAGGGAAGAGCCTGAAAGATCTAATTTGCACATCTGCAGCAGCAAGGAACTTGTTCAGGGTTAGGATGTTACTCTGCAAGTTATTCCATAGGAAATGCCACAGATAAGGTTCCACAATAAAAATGGCTACATGTATGCATGCCCATAGCTGAGTAAGAGTTCCCAAATTGAAAAAGTGCACTTTTACTACATAAACAATTAAGATGAACCCTAACTAAAAATTATGAAATTATGAAAAATTCTAAAACTGGAATATGTTCAGATCAATAAATGCAATGCAAAGAGCTGTCTCTTACCGCACTGATCAAATTGCTTTGATGAGCCATCGTGGGAAACTGAGCTTTCCAGGCTTGTCCTGCTGAGGCCAATTCCCTTAATTTCTGATGTAGTATTGTCCTGAGGAGAAGCGCTCTCAAAGTCATTGCAGACATCCTCATCAGTTAACGAAGTAGATTCTGAGTCCAGAGCTCCAAGTGATGAAACACTTGCACGGTCTGAATTTTGGTCCTTAGACAAGAAAACAAATTCCACTGAGAAAAGGAAAGGAAAACGAAAGTATTTCTAAAAATAAGAGTCAGCTTTAATTGTGTCAGAGTTCAAGGTGTGAATTTATCTCCTCAGAAAGTCATTCAGTTCAGACCTGCGTTCAGAACCAACATGAAACAAGGTGCTACGTGAGAAGTCTTCTGTTAAGATTCTTCTGACAACAAGACCTAATTGACAACTTAAACATTTTAATCCTACAATGTTTTCTTGTTCTTGTTATAAAAGTTACTAGCAGTTGCAGGAACATGAATACACAAGACACCATAGACAATTTAATTATTCCCAGATACGTTTTAACCACATCAAAAAACCACAGTAGTAACACCAAGAGCGAACTGCATCTGTTCTCATTCCCAAAATTCAGGGATGAAGTGACTTCTGGTTTGAGTTGGTAGCAGCAAACATTACTCTAACCAAATGACATCAGTGCAAAATTAGCCTTCAACCGCTTCAGTAATTACTTAAGAAATAAAAAAGAATTAAAATCCATTGATGCTTTCTATAGAATAAACTGTTTGATTCAGGACAATAAAATTAGGGCACCGGCAATTTAAACATGATTAAAACAACCTAATGCATTTACCAGGGTGTATGTCATTCGAACTGTAGATTCACCACATAGGATTCTGGGATTAAAGATTTACAATTTTTTTCATTTATTTAAACAAATTTCATTTTCTATTCTCCACAAAACCTAAAACAAAGAGTAATGATGAAAATTTACCTTTGAGGATGCAGCATACATTGCAAATTTTGAGTACCACTTGCTAGCTTTCTCTGCAACCCCTTTTCCGGCAGAAAACATGCTACTTTTTAGAACATCAAACTTTGGTGTTAACAGTGTATCCAAGTTGAAGGACGGGGAAGACACCAGTGGCAGTGCACCAGCTGCCTCCTGCTCCTTTGCTGGACTGTGCGGGGAGTAGGCTGGCGATGACCAAAGCCTGTCTCTTGATCTCTCTTCTGCTTTTGAGTGATAACTCCTGGATTTGATAAGACTGGACGGCCTTGGGGAGTTTGGGGGAAGGCTCGACCTCCTACAAGCTTGGATTATTGTTGGGCTCTTTTTACTAGCATTTCTGTCATCAAAAGGTTTTTGCAACTCAATGCTTGGGGCACGACTTGACAAAGGGCTGCTCATGTTGTTCATATACATGACTATTTCTTCAGCTAAATCTCGGCGTGCAGATGGAGTTGAAGCACTTCTATCATCATCCTCTTCTTCATCTTCTTTCTGCTGTTCTGTCTCAGCAACCAGTAGGGAGAGTGGATCAAATCCTGTTTCAACATCCGTCTTTTCCACTGGCTTTACTGGAAAGCTGCTCCTTCTTTGCAGTCTTCTAGGTTTTTCACTGGAAGTCTTCACTGTTGTAGACGTTTCAGGCTCAGCATCCAAGTCTTCCAGATCAAAGATAACTGGAGACTCTGTTTTATCTGTAAAACTGCAGTCAAAAGCTGCATCTTCATCACTTGATTCTTTCTCCAGACTTTCTCTCTTAGATCCCAAAGAAGACGTTCTGATATTAAGAGTTTTTGGCCTCATGCTCTTCTGCAATGCACTGGATAGGATTTTGGCATCAGCTCCTAGCTTTTCAACCATTTCTCCAGGGTTTGCTTCCTGATTTATTCTATTGATCATGAGTCCCACTAAGCCATCTCCGCTCAGGTTACGGTTCCTGCTCTCCCATGGAATCTCCCTTACATCAGGTTCTGCTGCACTTTTATGTCTCTTTCTTAGTGATTTACTTTTTATAACTTCTACTTCATTGGCATCTTCAAAAGTTGACGTAAATAGCAATCCTACAGAGCTCTCTGGGAAACAAGATGAACAAAGTACTTTATTTCCTCCTGTACAAGAAAACTAAACATTACCGAAGAATGCAAGTTTGCTTCATTTTTTCAAACAGGTTACAATACTAAGAGATGGAATTTACTGTGTATCATGGCAGTGATTGAAAAGCAGAGCTCAGCAGAGTTATGACTTCTAAAATACATTAAGTTAAAAATAAATAAATAAATAAATAAATCTCAGTATTGCTTTTCCATCAAAGGGAAAGGCGACTAAACACATTTAAAGGGAGACAAATAACGTAGTTGAAGCCTCTCTAAGCGAGAGGCACCATCAAGAAAAGTCTCAGAGATATTTAAGCTCATTTTCTGGAGAAGCACACTGATACTAAGAGGTCCAAAAGCTACTAGCAGCAAAGGTAAATGTCAAAAATGAAACACTTTCTAACCTGATGTATTAAAGATAGAGCCAGCAACAGGACTTACTGTCAGAGAAATCTGTTGTTTTGCCAGAACAAAAAGATGACTACGGTATTTCAAGTCCAAATGACAGTATTACAATAATCATATTTGACATTACTAGAGACCTGAAAAGTTTCTTTCAACTATAGTGCACAGAAACATCTTCCACATTCTGAAGTAATTTAATAGTTGCTAGAGGTTGCAAGAAAAAAAGAAGAAAACAAACAGCAGACTCCTGTTTTGTAAGCAGATGTTAACCAAAGCAAAAAGGGCAAACAAGAAATAGAAACCTGGAAGTGCAGACTACTCAGACATCTCCTTGAAAAAGCACATGCAGACTCTAACTTAAACACTCTCCCATGAACTGTACCAGCCACTGCCATTACACCAATAAAGAACTGGAAAAAAAAACCTCAGAGATGCTATAATCAAGTCCTATTAAAAATGAACACACAGAAACAAACCTATAGACAAATCAAAATTTCTTTTCCACTTACCAGTGCTAGCTTCTGCTGCTGTGTTGTCAATGGTACCATTGAGCCGCACTATGCTAGAAGTGGCTTTGTCATTATTAGAGTTATGATAATTGAGTTTAGGTAGGCAGTCACCACTCCCTTTTGCACTTTCCACTTCAGACACTGTGAAAAGAACAGAGATCTTTCAAATCAAAGCAACTTAGTTTAAAACTCAAGTTTCCAGTACATACTAGATACTTTATGGAAGATTAAATGGCAGCTTGTTGTATATAACCCATAATACACACACTGTTATCAACTTGGGCAGAGACAAATAATTCAGACATGATCTCACAGATCTTCCATTCACTTCTTAAGCGATTTGGAAAGAAAACAGACTGGTAAGAGAGGCTTTCCTGTACATTGTGCCTGTAAAGCAATTGTAATTTTTTGAAACAAAAACATTATGCTGTTGTTATCATTAGGCAATTCTATTACCATTATCACTTACTGAAACTGAGAAAATACTAACTTTAGAAGTAAAACCATCAGACATACAGAAAATTACATTTAGATAAAAGAATTTTAGGCATAGGCATAAATCACCATTTTCAAATGCATTCAGTGTAAAACAATCAACTGCTCCAATTAGCTTGGCTGAAATCCCCATTTATCCAATATGAACTAAATATCTGTATTCATAAGATACATACAAGAACTGGAATCACTCTCTCTCTTGTCCTCTTTTTGTTCTTGTATGTCTTGAAGACAAGTTTTCCCTTGCCTGATTTCATCTTTGAATGACGTGTTGCTGCCCAAGTCTGAAAGTCCTCCTGTCATAACAAGACAATGCCAGAATAAAGATAATTATGCTGTTAAAAAGCTTGACGTTGTTAAATAGAATAAACTGAATATCCAAAGTAATTCAAAGGCCTTTTATCAAGTACATTCCAATTAACAGTGAATATTTTACCACCAAAAATTGATTGAATTACTTTTACTGTATAAACATCAAACTGATGTTCAATACAATGAAATTAAAGGGGTAATTTGCAACATTTCTTTGAAGTTCTGTACTAAAGCACTGCTCATCATTCATTCTATTGCCTTATTTCTTTGCTCAAAACATCACATCCTTTCAAAAACAGAGAAATCTAAACGGGGTTTCATTTTAGAGTGCAATGTTTTTTCAAAATTCACGCAAGTAGTTCTCCTAGTTTTATTCTAACAAAGAAAAATAAAGATTGCAGAAGCAACCACAACTATATGCACAAAATAAGGTCAAAAAAAAATAACCAACACCACCCAAAAAACCCCCTGCAAAAATTCAAGCGATTAACTGGTAGTTCTAGACAACGCTGACCAAGCATTACTAATAACGTGACTGAACATCTTCAAGACTGAAATGTATTTCACACTAACATGGCGATTCCCATTCCAGGTTGTCCTAAAACGTGAGCACCAAAATATAGCAAATGAACAAAGACGGGAAGAATGTTTCTGAAATATGACTTTCTACTAGTGAGGATATATAAGTATGAGAATACTGTACCAGGAAGAGCTGTATGTGATGAACTTGCCGGCAGTTTTTTCAATGCTCTTTTGAACTGTGCTACTCCTAAAATAACATTTCTGATCTTCATCCATAGGAAATAGCCACCTCGATTGCTTGAAGGCCACGTACTTTCTAATACAGCCTATTTTGGAAATATCCAAGACAAATAAAGTCATCTTATGGAACTGTCAATTGTGAATCACTTACTTCATTTCAAACTAGGTTACACAAGCAGTTATGAAGCAAACTTCTAAACCCACCCAGGCAAAATTAACAATTATTCGTTCTTTAATTTCTTCTTGTCATAAAAAATAAATCTCAACTGAAGTTTATTTTGTTTGCTTTTATTTGCCTGGATAAAAAAAAAACATTCCTCCGTTTCTCCTTCAAAAAAGCTTACCTTATTGTAGTAGCCATAAGTAATGGCATTAGGGTCAACACCAGCTTTCTGCATTTCAAAAAGCACTCTTACTGCTAGCACTGGCTGACCATACTGTCCACACAGCTGCATGAGAACTCGGTAGCAAACCTGAAAATACACATGTTTAGTATTATACTTCTATAGTCAAAACCATACTCTGTTTGTTAAAACTGAGGGTTATTTCTGAAATTGTGAGGTTGGCTTGTTTTACCTCATCAGGTGGATCTATTTTCTTCGTATGCATTTTTTGCAGAACATCATATGCAGTTCTCAGGGCCCTGACTTTTGAATGGCACACTTTGACATACGCGGGAAGGCAGATAAACCAAAGACCATAGCAGTGACGTAACAAACACCTGGACCACATCTGTGGTATGGATGAATACTTCTTGGCAATTTTATGTGCAGATTTAATTTCCTGTAAAGAATTGAAACAATTGTTTTTGTAATTACAGACATTATACAAATCTCCATGTAAAAACCAAACACTAGTCACTACAATGCTAGCATGAACAACATCTTCAATTAAGCAGCAAAGAAAACAAGAGTACGCTGAGGGACACCAAAAGCTCTTGCTGTGCAATATTCCCCTCCTAAGTTGCAAGGTTCCAGGAGCCCTATACAATATGGTGTACACCAGAACAATAAGCACAAGTAAAAATATCCAGAAAGTCCCTGCTAGTATAGCTACCCTATTAGTGTAGAATTATAGAATCATTAAGGTTGGAAAGACCACTAAGATCATCTAGCCCAACAATCAACCCATGCCTGTGACCACTGCAGACTATGGCCCTCAGTGCCACATCTATCCTTTTCCTAAACACCTCCAGGGATGGTGACTTCACCACCTCCTAGGCAGTCTGTGCCAATACTCCTCTACTCTTTCTGAATAACCCGTTAGGCTGCAGATTCTTCCAGTCAGTCTTTGCAGCCAAGTAAAAAAAGAATGAGAGCTGCCACCTGATACTTTCCAAAGCAGCTCACACTGTACAAATACCTGCAAGTACCTGTTTAGTTCTTCTGAACATTGGCGATGGGCTGTTGGGACTACTGGCTTTTGAGGACAATTTGTTGTTTGGAATTGTGAGAAGTCCTTCCGGTCGTTCAAATAAATCTAATTTCAATACTGGAAACCCATTATAGCTGTAAAAGAAACATTTAACTCATGCAAGCCAGTTCCAAAGTAAGCACACTATTTGACAGCAAAAGAAATGAATTATGTGGTTGCACTAGAAGCTACACGTGAAATAGTAAATACAGAAGTAAAATTTCAAAAGACGCTCCTGACAAAGTAGTTTACTAAACCATCAGCATGATTTCATGAGTGTAAGCACAGAAAAAAAAAACAGTTATACATGTTATATCAGTGTAAGCAACTAAAACTGTGAACTATATTTGCTTTAATACCATTTTCTTTAATTAATGCCAAATGTATTTGTATGGATTCCAGTTAATCAAAAAATCTGTGGCTTTGTCCCTAATGAGCATCATGTGACAGAGATTGATATTGTTTCTATTGATTTTTATAAAACTATCTGAGAGATTAAATTAGATTCAAAATGTTCCTCTGAATAACTGAATTAACCAATACACAAACTCATTTGAAGCAATTACTAAATTACTAACACCAATTTTCAGTGATTCTCTGAGATGTACTCTTCCAAAACAGTATCTGTAGACTGTAATGTTAGCAGCAGTAGCAGTAGGTGGGCAGACTGAGTCCATTAATTACCATTCTAATTTTCACAGTTGTCAATAGCTAGGACAACATAATATGAACATACAGCCACCTTCATCAGGCATTGCTGCTTCTGTGCATCAAGCATGAACACACAGTCACTGAAACTTCAACAGAGCTGGCACATAAGGCATTTCACATACATGTTTTTACTCAAGCAAACTAAGAAGGAACGAGCAAAATATAGAAGCTAACAATAAAAAGGAAGTTATGAGACGTTATAAGGTAGTATCCCATTGTGTGCTTAAGTCACCTGTATTGCAGAGGGTGCTCTTCGCCATTCGGCAGATGAGGGATCTCTGGTGGTGTTATGAAGACTGTATGTTCACTCTTGTATGACTCATCCAGCTCTATTAGCCTTGTTTCCCCAGTTTTGTCCGTATCTACCTGAAAAAGTTGTATTAAAAGGAGGATTTATTAGTATTAAGGTATCTTCTGCCATTATAGCTGCACAATGCAAAGTTGGTATCAGCATCAAAGGACTGCACTCAAGAAGTAAGGATGCCTTCTGAAATTATACTAAGAATAGTAAGTATTACATCTGTCAACTCCAATATCTCCTAAGTGCTGCTTCTGCTAGTGGGATGAGACATACCCCCCCACCAAAGAGTTGACACTATCAAAAACTATTTACTTCCTAGTGTACATAACGTGTTTTTTATTCCAATACTGACAGTCCAGTGTTCACCCCAAATATCATCCCAATTTATGTTTACAGTTATTATTTAAGAGGCTAAATGAAAGTCAAATTACAACTAAATGGTATTTAAAGGAAATGAATAAGCAGCCAGTGGAACCCAAAGATGAATGTTCTTCATCCCTTAGCAACTTAGGAACAGAAGATTCATGGTTTAAAAAAAAAGAAATCTATAGTTCTTTCCCCACCTTCTTTGGAGAGGTGAAAATAGAGCAAACAGTTTCAGTACCATTTTAAATATTGAAATTTTGATAAACATACAAAGAGGTGCTTCTTAATTACACATTTTACTGCATGAGACAGATGGAAAGTATTAGCAAATCTAATCAACCAAGTAACAAGAACATATGGCTCATGAAAAGTAGGAATAAGTGAAATCTCACTTGGCAATCCTTCTAAAGATGTAAAAACCGTAAGTTTCAGCAGTGAAGTACAATAAAGTCAGTAGCTTAAATATATACTAAATTGAAATTGTTTGAGTTCATGGAAAAATGAAAACCTGTGAGACAATTAAGTCTACACCTCTCAGCAGACACAATGAGTAATTAAGACTCTCCCCTGCTGCTGACTACAGGATAAAATAACATGCATAACAGATGACTCTTCAGCTTACAATATTCTTGCAAGTGAATTTACACAAGGCTTTGATAGTATTTTAAAGGTAACTAATTTCATGGTACATAAGATTTGTCTCAACTCAGTGGTTTATAACTACCCATGAAGAAGTATCCTATCATAATTCAATCCATGACATGACTCTCGAGAATAACTTTTCACATAAAGGCTCACACAGAGAAAGGCATTACTATGTAAGTAAATATTCACTTGAGGGTGGTCATTCAATTTTAGTATCTGACCACCAAGGTGGAACATCGTGGCTGTCTAACTCTTAAGGACTTTTTCTCTACTGTAAGCACAGTAGCAGAAATGAGATACATAAAAGAATCAGGAAAGAAGATGAAGCAAATGTATTATTGTTCAACCAACACAGCACAGGAACCCTTTCCTCATGTTAATGAAGAGCTAGTTTCACAAGCAAATTCTAAAACCATGGCAAATCCTACCTACAGTATTTCCACTTCATCACACAGCACTGGCATAGAACTAGGTGTCCCCTTAATAAATCAGAGAACTCCTCACTGACAGAAATAGAAATTGGAGAAGTGTGTTATGTAAGATTTATTCTCACAGCACTGCCCTGAGCATTTCTCATACTGGAAAGAAGCTGTCCACAGCATCAACTAGCAAAACGACTGGCATTAGAACAGATGAGTCTCTGCTTCAGCTGTGCAAACACCTACTTAACCTTCTCCTAAAAGGGTGAAAGCTCCAACATATTAGCTGCAAGCTTCACAGTGCCATCATTAACCTAAGCACTGCTCTTTCAGATGACCTATTTGAATTTGAAGGCAAGATAACTTTGGCTAATATTGACACCAATGACAATGTCCTCACAAACTACTCCACAAAATGAAACAACAGTCTGACACTTTATTCATTTTGAATAGAAGTCCTATGTAACATCAGTGAGAGACAACCTGTAACACAGTGAAAACTAAGAGAAGACATAGCAAGCATAAAAAACTGAGAGGTTTCTAACTGAACTTCAGGTTAATCAGAGTGAATATTATGTAAAAGTTATAATTTCAATTTACAACCTCATGCTTTAGAGCTGAAGCACACTTTCGAGAGCTACTACTAATAAAGTATTGAAACTATAGTATATGAAGAGCACCAGATAGTATTACACCATTATTTTATATTCAGCTCAAACTTAAATTTAACCATATTCAGATTTGTTTATCAAACATGAACTCATTTTAGCCCTTTTGCACTTTATTTCCTGAGGGATAACCACCTTTAGTATTAATTCCATGGAACAAACAGCAGGTGACCTACTTTGCAGGAAATCCTAGACAACATTTGCATTACCTAAACATCAGTGTCCCAGAACAGAACACTACCTACACACAGCCAGTAAGGAAACAATTAGGTGTGGAATTTCTTATTGTAGTCATAATGATTTATTTCATGTTACAAGAGAAACAAACAGAAATGAAATCATAGGTTTCAGTTCTTCTGAAAACGGATGTTGTTGTTTTTGAGAATATTTAAGTGGAATCAAAACAGTTTTGCAGATTCTCTTTGGAAACACGGTGAATTTTTAAAAATTAGTATACTTTGTAGAACATTTTTTCCTCATGGTACTCACCACTGCACTATCGTAGACCTTCCTCATAAACACCTCAATTCATAATAATTACAATGTAAGGCTGTCTGGTATCAGCTACTGTCTGGTATCAGCTACTGTCCTATTCATTAACACCAGACCTGAAGTGCTGCTTGAAACACTATGTATTCTAAGAAAAATAGATGCTCATAGTTTTATCTACACAGCAGTCAGAATACTGCCCTCCTTAGGATGGGTCTGTACTTCAAAGCTAACAAATGCGAAATTTAGCAGCGCTGATTTGTTCTCACAATATCACATTTAGACTTCAGAGAATTTTAAACAAAGCTCAACAAAAGGAAAATGGAAGGCTCCGGTAACTAGGCTAAAAATGAAAGTAATAAGAAAAAGGCAGAAATCAGTTTGTATTTCAGACACCTTCTGCCATGAAGTATGTCAAATAACATAAACAATAGCAGAACTCAAAAATCCCACACTACAGGCACATGAAGACATGCTTACTTTATCTACGCAGTCATCAAAAAATGCAAGGCTTGCGTCCTTATCGCTGACAAAAGAACACTCTTCAATGAAACGAATAAACATTTGAGTTTTGGTCATCAACGTATAGAACTTCTGATGCGAGCGATCTCTACTTTTGAGGAAACCTGCAGAACAAAATCTGAAGATGTAAGAATGCCTAAAACAAACCAGTATACATTCTACAAGGGTGCAATAGCCTTGTAATCCCTGCCACTACCATGCAGTTTCTTCTGCACTTAGAATTTCTACCACCATTCAAAATACTAACACTGAAACTTGTTATTCTTTGAGTAAGACAGAATCTAAGTAATATACATAAAACAGGCCTGTGATTCTTTACCTTGTAGTTCAAAGAGAGAACTTGCATCTGTGGCTGTTTCAGAGGGTGCCTCTGTTATTGGCCTCAGATAAGACCTATAACCTTTCAGTATTGAGGCCATGAAGCAAAGAAACGCTTCTTGGATCTCCAAATCTAACAGATGTAATTTCTTCCCAGAATTAAAATCATAGTCATTCATCGCTAACTCCATTAAAGCATCTTCTCTTGGTCTTTGTTGCACTGTGAACAACAGAAACGGTTATAACATTTTGTATCAATTTTTTGCGTGTTGACAAAAAATAAACCTGTTTTTACTAGATTTCCTTCTTACTGAGCTATTAAAGTCAATATGCAGCAATGGGTTCAGCTTGACCCTATGCAAACTAAGGATCTCCGGATAATACTGAAAGGAAGATAAATTTACTTTTTCAGTACATTAGTTACTACAGCAACAGAGGAAACCAGTATGGACAGAGATTAAAAAAAGCCTCAAATCTGCTCATACAAAAATATAAAAAAAACTAGGCAAGAGCTGTCTAATTAAGTTGAATAATTTTTTTTTCTTCAACTTTAGAACACATTTAACCAGCTCTTTATCTGTTGATGGGGCCCATTTCATCCAATATTGATCTTATTCTGTACTTCCCTACCTGCCAGTTGCTGATATAAGTTATTTAAAGTGTTCATCAGATTTTTGCAAGGTTTCTTCGGCAAGATCTTCCATGCAATAGCTTTCTTATCTCCAGTTCTAGAAAAATAAAAGGAGGATGTATGAGTATACCTCGCAAGCATGTACGTACATAGGCCTATATCCAGTACCCCATTAAAATGCTGTGAGAGCATATACAATTTGCTCAATTAAAATAGTACTGAGGAGGGCCAAAAATGAACAAATAAAGTCCAACATGATTTACAATTACAAGAATCCAACCAATGTCCCATATTTGAGCACCACCACTATCTATGGAGCCACACTGACCAGCATTGAAATCATCCCATTTGGAGCTCATGAAAGATGGATTTATTGAATCAAGCACCTACGTTCACACAAGCTACCACTACACATTCTATGTTCTAAGTTGTAGCTACTTTGACTAGGATAGAGATAATGTCTGGAATGCTGATAGAATACTGAAATTAATTTGATATAATCACAATGCACATAGTGCATAGAAATCAAGACATAACTATACCATTATCACTATGAAAAACATAACATTTCCTTGTCTACAGAGGGCACCAGAAGCCTCCAGACCCTCTCAGTCAAAGCTGAAAAAAGTGTCAGCAAGTTTGACTTTTTCCTGTAAAACAAGTTAATTCTGTTGTATACAGAACTCAAGAAAAAACAGCTAAAAGAAAACAGAAAAATAGAAAAACTTGTAATAACATTTTTTTTCCCATTAATTAATATGTAACTAAATGGAAAAATAACACAAAAATGTTCTTTCTATCCAAAAACTAATAAAACAAAAAATGAAGTTACTGTAGTAACAAACTTTGAATTTGTTCCCAAAAGCTACAGTGTATAACTGCTTTACACTGTTCTGAAGGAGAAACATAACTCAGTTATTTTCATTTGTTAATGGTGCAATGACTTTCAAGTCTCAAGATCCTCTCATTCATGTAATTTTACATTTCTAACTCTCAGTATAAAGTTTCATGCTAATATGGAGCATAATTCCACTGTTATTATCTTCAAGTAGATGCCAATACAAGGTGTTAGAATTGAACACTAAGAAAATTGCGCAGGAAAAACTAAGGTGATTATTATCCTCAGGGAACCAATAAAACAAAGCACAATATGGTTAATTTAGGAGATGTGATAACATGCACTAACATTTTAATTTAATCAAGTAAGAGGCAATAACACTGTCTGAGGATTTTACCTCCACGCTGAACACAGAACAGCTATCATTTCTAGCACTCTCACTCTAAGATGATATATTAGAAAGTTCATAGGTTTAAAGCAAAGAACAACACAAGTTTTGTAAAAAGGAAAAAAAGCCAGTTTTGCCTTTGAAATGGAGTAGAAGAAAGGCAAAGTAAAAGAAATGTTATTAATAAATACTTACTGAGAAATGGTATTGGTATCTAGGTCAACACAGCTAACATCTGGTGGAGGGTCATAGAGATCAAAGTATCTGGAATCAATTCCCACTATGAATGGGCATGGTGCACTTAATACATCTGCCAGTGCCAACGGACAGAGAGGAATATATGGGCAAGGCCAGTGGAAAGGAAATATCATCTTTGAAAAGATGCAAAGAAGAATGTAGGTTAAACACGTGTAATAGTCTATGCAAGTATGAAACACACTCAACTGATTCCCACTTCAACATTTGATGTAGAAGATAAGAGAGCATTACTACTGTAATTATAGAAGCGCTTTATTAGAGAATGTTCATCTCTCTTAAGATTCAGTTTGTTTAATCAGTAGAAACAAACTCTTCAGTGTAACACCAGACTGGATCCAGTCGAGGCGTTAAAACAACGCTAATTGAGAAAGGAAAATGATGTGCACTGAATGTTTTTCTACAGGACAGGATACAGATCTGTGTGGGGAAAGGCAGGAAAGTGCTGAACTTTGTGATGATCATACACATTCACCCACAATACACATAAACACCACAGCAGTTATCTTTTGTCTACTGTCTTCGAGAAATATAATTAGAGAGAAAAATTTGTGTTGCTAAAGATCTCAAATATGATTCTAATTTTTATGCAAGTCTAGCAGCTTTACTGTAGTTTTAGCTTTTATCTTACAAATATTCTTCTTCCCACTTACAGGTGCCTAATTAAAACCGTGTTACTTACAGAGACCAGTGCCTCTGTCACGCTGGTAAGGACAGAAGGTCGCAACGAATGGATGAGAATTTTATGTTCCGTCACAGCAAATACAAGCAAAGTCACTGCGTTCTCAGGGCCCAGATTCTGAAGTAGTGTAGAAAATTTGCCTCCGCTGTTAGAGAACATAAACACACTTAGTTAAAAGGGACCAAGAAAAAAAAAAACTAAAAATAATAAAATAGAGAAGACATTAGAATATGATTTTATAAACTTAAATCTGCAAATCTTTACTTGAAATACAACCTCAAAGCAGACTACTTGGTACATTTCATTGCTCAGTGTAGAGTAGTTTCTTTCCAACAGTAACAACCACAATTCCCCACAACTCTTCAGTCAGCTTAGAATGTTCAGGATGTGCATTTATTCGTGACATGCATAATTTTCATGACATGGAAGTTAAGAGTTGCAGAACTCCTCTAATCACATTACAATACAAAGGATGTACAGTCTTGGGAGCTCAGGTTCCTATTCCTAGCGATCAGATTTAGCTAGCTATCTTCTGCATCAATAACCACTAAAATTATCTCAAAATAAAACAAACCAAAACAAGCACAGATATTGTTGATGAAACACATCTCCTTGTCAAGGCACAGATCTAATCCCCAAAAATTTTTTAAGGCACACTAATTACAAAAGGCACCAGTCAAGAACACTTAATTTGCACAAGTGCAACAGAAAGCATGGAAACTTGAGTCAAAACATATCTCACAATTAAAGAGAAGATGCTGATACTTACCTCAGTGGAAGGGGTGATGATACAGGTTGGCTAAGAATTAGGTTGTCATATGGAGACAGCTGGAAAAGGATTATAAAATACATTCTTGTTATTCTGAACTTATTCATTAGGAGCTACACAACAACAGCAGAGAACACAGAAAATGTGAACTACACCAAACTTTACAAAGCCCACTTGTACAGTACTATGAAAAGCACAGCTGAAGATACGCATCAGCACCTTTTGAGCAGGCAAAGTCTGCCTTCCTCTCTCAGTCAGAACTGAGTACATTGCATATTCATTTAAAAAAAAAAAAAAGGAATCTAACCTAGCTAATGCAATAAAAAAGTAAATATATTAACTACTGAAAATGAAGCCTTGTAAATCTTCAAGGACCCATAGTTCTTACCATGCTTTCAGAAAGGATTCTTTTTGGATTTAGGGGGAAGGAGACAGACAAAATGCATTAAGGAGACAGATGGCAGACTATCATGAACTTTCCTTCAGAAGATATGAGAATTAAGCTGTTAGCTGGAATAAACTGCTCAGCTTTGATAGAGACAGAAATTCGTACTGGTTGAAGATTCGAGATGAAGATATCACCAATTATCGTTTCTTTCTTACAGTGACACATCAAGAAGAACCATTTATACACTCAGCATGAACAGAAAGACCCCAAAGAGAGCAAGAGTATGGACATGCAATCAACTTATCACAACTCAACTGACACGTTTTCAGCCATCCTAAATCCAACTTAACAAGATAGCAGCTAGCTTAATCGTCTCTGCAAACTAAGTGGCCACACACTGTCCACCTACTGTGTAAAAGCACAGTAACTGGTACAATTAAGCTGTAAGATTAGACATCTTTTAGTAGCATTTCATATCTGAGTATGTTTCAGCTCAGACTCCACTGCAGGTGACTGGAGAATAGAAATTAGAAACATCAAAGGAATCTGTAGTACAAACACGGAAGCTCACAGTTATCTAACAGTGCCTGGATAGCCACACAGAACATGCAACACTAAAAGAAGTCTGTGATACTGCATATTGTCATACTTCATATAATAGAACTTTTACAGGCTAAGGCTACATTTAGCTTCAACAACAGATCAGGATGACCACACCACTTTCTGTGCTAGATCTGTCACCATGTAAGTCATATTGTGACAATTACCATCATAACCTCGCTCACTGAAAGAATTCAAAGAACTCATTTCTTCAGCCTGAGATAACCTATGTAAACTGCTCCCAGTAAGGAAGGCCAGCCTGATGCCCTATGGCTTTTGTGCTTCCACACTAGCAGATAAGCGTTTCCCTCAGGCAGAAGAGATACTTTCTATCCCCATTCTTCAGAGGGACAAAAGCATTACTCCATGCACTCCAAGTCCCCAGGCTGTGAGTAGTCATTAGAAGGAAGTACAGATCCCATCAACCACAGCTAATTTTTAAAAGCTATGTATACTACATCCATACTATCAGCTACTGAAGATGTCCTAACTTAATATATTGAGGGTTTGAAAATAGCACATTGTCAGACAATCTCACATTGCTCACACAAGTCCTCCAGCTTGTTGCAGGATATACACCCAGGCAGGTTTTGACACAGTTCCCTAAACTTCACTCTAAAAAAAAAAATAGTCAAATGTTTTCCTCTAAGCTCACTCACAGTTCTGAGAATGTGTGTTTAGTGTTCCCTATCATAAATATTTTACTGAAGGTGTATATACAGCAAACCAGGATGTAAACACTGGGCTTTCAATTTAACTACTAAAAGTGACACAACGTCAGATGCAGGTTCAGTGCAATTGTTCTCAAACCCCCTTTTCCATAACAGTAACAGACAACAGTTCTATGACAGGTCTATGAATTTAGGAAATAATGTCCTGAGCATTTAAAAAAAAAAACGTATGAACATACAAATCACATTTTCCATTCACTATAATCTGTTCAACAGCTATTCTGCCTTTGCTCATACACAGCTATTAAGAAGCTTCACACTTACCTGCACCAGAATTCTTGGCCTCTGAGGGGATGGAAAAGGAACTTTATGCATGAAATGAGAAATATGTCTAGAAGAAAAAAAAAAAAGAATCCGACTTAGAAGAAATAAGCTTAAACCATTTTACCTCAAGACAAAAATTATTATTAATAACATGAAAATGGTCCATGCTAGTTCACAAGACCAAAAGCAAAGGGCCTCCAAACCCACAGAGCTAATGATGTGACCTTCAGAACTTATTTGTCCAGTAGCGACAACCAAAATGGCAGGCTGGATTATGATTCTGACTGGAAACTTGTTTAGTGGCTGAAATGTGACACAGAGCCATTTTTATAATATATTGTAAAGTAGAAATATTGAGGTTTGAGTATCAAATTCCACTTTACAATCGTGTTTGAGACAGGTTTGGAGTAGCACTGTAACTCAGTGACAAGAACTGCAGTTGTTTGGAAAAAAGCTGAGTAACAGGGAGAATCATTAACTTCATTTATTTTCTTCGGTCTGCACTTGTAAGCATGGACATGTGAATTTTGTGATTTAAAGAGCATTTAACTTTTTTCCGTGTCTTACAAAGAAGTGCTTTAAAAAGTTGAATAAGTTCTGTTTTATAAATTGACTAAAGCTTACAAAAAAAAAGCTCCAAAAGCACAGGAGGAGTTCTATGTAACACATGCTTTCAGATTAAAGGAAACTATATGCAGTCAGGAGAAACTCAGATGAAAATGTCTCAGATACACATTTGCAGGCATTTCAATCAGAAATAAAAATCTACAGCTTTTCATGATGTAAAATCTGAGGCATTTCATCAGCAAAGAAAAGGACTTGCTCTACTGCAATCATTACAATTAATGTTTGATGACTAAGATCAAAAGGATATTACAGGAAAGTTTTAAGCAACAGAAGCGCACTCATCAGCAGAAATGACTTGCTGGTTTTTGAAGTTACTTACTTCTCAATAGGTAGGACATGTGGACCAGAAATGGAGTAACGATACAGAAAGGTAAGAAACTTCTTGAAAGCATCAAAGAAAGGCCAGTGAGAGAGCAGACAAATACACTTGTTTGTTTGGACTGTTCTGCATGAGTCCGACTTTCCCTCGACAGCAGCTGCTAATCCCAACTGAGACTTTTGTTTCTCTGTAAGATTCTCTTCAGGATACGGTTCATAGAACTGAATAGCAGCACCATATACCTGTAAGCAACATAGTTGATTTGAACTCAGTGCATTTCCTTAAGTCTTCAAAGCAAACATACAAGGGAGTCAAGTTTATATTACTGTTTCAGAAGTTACATTAATGCACCATCTTTTAAAGCATTTTATTCTGAAGTTTTCTTACGGCTGTGAAAATCCAGACTGTCTAATATTTATTTAAACTCAATGACATATGAGAAAGATTAATTTAAGAAATGATTTAAGTGAAGAGAAACAAATAATGTTTATCCACAGGAAAACTGCCCCTACAATTGCATTTTAAGCTATTCTAGCACACCTTTATAAGCAGCTCAAAGCTGTATTCCTCTGACATTCTGTTTACTTTATAGGACAAGTTCATACATTTAAGGTTGTTTACATATTTGCAATAAAAAAGCATGGTATATTTGCATGTCTGGGCAGTCAGGATTTTTATAGATGTTGGTTCAAAGGCTAGTCAGATAGAAAGCCAAAGGATGGGCTTTTACAGTCAACAGTCCAGCAGAGAAACAAATGCAACATTTGCTTTTAGGTCCAAAAGAATAGGTTCAAATTTGATAATGGATATTCTTGTAGATAATCCGAACAGATACATAACCAAATTCTTAACACAAGTTACCTTCTCCGCAGAAGCTCCAGTTAGTACAAATGTAGAAAAAACTGGGAGAGGGTATTTACTGTTAGATGGCCAACATTCAATTGTTGCACCCATAGGTAGGCAGAAAAGAGGCACAGATTCTGGTAATGGGAATGATTCATAATCCTCTTCAGGATACCTGCATATTAAACCTTTAGAGACAATTGGTAAAAAGACAGTCATGTAAGTAAAGGTGGGAAAAAACATACAGCTCATTCCATAAAAACATGCCCACAAGCATTGTATATATTTATAAATTTATGATGCATCTTTTTGTAATATCAAAAATGCCACTGATAACAGAGAGCATCACCTCACAGGGATATGTGTGCATTAAAGCTCAAGTGTGTGAATCATGCTTGTGTCACACTCAGAAGTATCTGAGGATTTAAAAAAACACAATAAATTTCACCAGAGCCAAAGCAAAACTAGTTCTGTCACATAAATAAGGTGATACACAATCCAAAAATACTTTAACAAGCACAAGCCACTGGTGTTTAAGGCAGATTGGAAGCCTATAATATTCTATAGAATGTTTTTAAAAAGCGTAATCATGAAAATACTTTTTTTGGTGGTACTTTCTTACATAAATATATACACATTTATTCTTGAAAGGCATTTATCAGCAATAAAAATAGACGTAGGAAATGAAAAATTTGTAGAAAACTACAAAAAACACAGCAGAACTTCCAATTAAAAGCACATTTCAACAAGGAGAGTAATGAGACAATTCTAAAGCTTGATCAAGAACCCCGTTTTAAGAACTCTTCAGGGAAAGTCTCATTTTTGGATAACATCGGGACAGTGTCTATATGGAATAATTCCTAGACAAAAAAGTGTATTACATTATACATAAGCCTGTACATCTTGAACCGAGGATTAAAAAATGCTAAACAGTAGCCACGTACCAGCTTTGTATGATATGGTGTTGGTTTTTGCCACGGACTTTTTGTAACACAGGTACACAGCTGAGCCCCACTATAAAATGAAAGAAGTTACTGGGTTACAGAGTAAAATAAAGAGTCATAACATATCAAAGAAAAGGATGCAGCAAATAATGGGAGTCCTTTTCCTTGTTTTAAAAGAAATTATTATCTGAACATAAATGTAGAACGTTAAGATACAGAAATTTGTGGCCTGTTACATTATCCTCTCCAACAACAGCCAAAAAAAGGTAATGGAAAGTACTGTGCAAGCCTTGAAATAAACGGTCCATCGCAGGGCTCAGTTTGAGCTCTGAAACAAAACCAGTTCACAGATTGAAACATGAAAACTATCAACTCCTCTCCAAACATTCATTAACGCAACTACAGACCTGCAAGTACAGTTTTCATGTTTATAAATATTTATGCCTGCATTTTAATCAAATCAATCTTCAAGACATTCCTCGTGCTATCTGTGATTTAAGACTCTAATGTCATAGGTTTTATTCAACGCACAGTGATTTCCTTTTTGGCTGTGATAATGTTTTAAAATATTTTTAATGCTCTCAGTTTTTGAACATGAGAATAAAGTAAGAACAAAGGCCACAGATCAGGAAAAGTAGGCATCCATATGTGCACACACAGCTTTTCAATACAGCAGAAAGATACAGCAATGGACATAAACACAGCACTCCCATAACCCAGTCAATACAGGAGCCAGTAGAACTGAAAAAATCCATTTGTTAATGCCCACAGGCATTTATTCAAAAGCAAGTACAGATTGCTTCCATGATCCTTTTTGCATAACACTGCTCACATATGCGGTCAGCGTTCTCAACAGCATGATGAATTATGAGGACCATATGAAAACAGTGCTGCAGATTCAACTAGAAGACACTTAAACATTAAGTTCTGCAAACAGAGCGCTGTGATATCTGTGTGTTTCAGAAACTCCATCTTAGGAACCATTACAGTGGTCTTAAACAAGCTTACAGCCAGCAGTATACAACGTTTATAAGAAACTTCCTTCTTAGACAGTGCTTGTGAAATGACAAGAGAATGACACAAAACAGTGCTGCAGGTAATGGGAGAGCATGAAAACAAAAGACAATATAGCTCTTAGTTACAGAATTCCCATCACAACAGTAAATCAGGCTGCACACTTTCCAGTTACATATACGGCAATGCCACAGGTTCTAAGGACTAATCCCATGACAGTATTTGGATGTCAGCACTAATAAAAAGACCAATTACCCTAGGAATTCTACACAACTTTGTTTCAAGAAGGAACGGGGCAATATAATCCTTGGATTCTTCCAAGATACAACTTATCTTTGGAGAGTGCTTATAAAAGCCAGGTACTCTGGAAACCACTACAAATACTCCACACCAGTCACATTGTTGAATATCAAGTGTTCAAAATTCAAGTTTTATCTCTTACCATACTGTTATTAAGATTCTTGTCAACCTTGCAGAACGTATGTGGAGGGGTTTCTCCCTTACTTGGTATGATGATACATATATCTGTAACAGCCAACGTGTTTTGTGTCATGTTTTCAGATGCTCTTCGGAAGGTGACAAACACCCGCTGTGACGAGGCATTGCCACTAATATTAGCAGGCCGGCCATAGGGAGTAGCTTGAATTATTTCACAACCTTGCTTTACTCTTTCTTTCCCATCATATAAAACCCTAATTAAAACAGAGTGAACAAGAGTCAGAATGCACATAATCATTTCCCTTCTCCACCAGTGTTTCAAATACTACATATAATAATTCTAACTGAATAGCACAAGTTTAGCAGCAGCTCATCTCACCTGATCAAAATATTTTGAGCGAAGCATATTTTAGCTCTCAGCCACCATTATAACAAACTGCATTTTAACAGAAAAAACTGTGATTAATCTAGATTAGTTCTTCACCACTATAACTGCTTTGTAAAGTACCAGTGTTTACTGTACAAGTGTTATTTTCAGGCCTTTGAAAAGCTTTGTTGCCCAACCCTATGAATGCCATATGACTCTTCCTGCATTTATGAAACAGCTTAATCATTTTGTTCCACCAAAAATGTACACACTAGAAATTGTAACTTGCTTTGGAAACTCCAAAATGCAGAAGATTACAGGTATCACTAAAATCCACTCAGCGTGCATCATTCCTACAGTAGCAGGTTACAGCACCCTCAAGTCAATGAGTATCTTTCAGTTGAGAGTTTCACCTCCAAAAAGTTGAGATATTTCAATAAACCTGCTTTATTTGCTCATTAGTCACATAAAATTGCCAAACTTGCCTGCTGTAAGAGAATCATCACTCACCCCAAATCAGTAAGTGGGGGCTTATCCCTCCCCCGGCGGTAACAAAGGTATATCTGTGGTCCTACAAGGCTGCCATTATTGAGATCTGCAGACAGTCCTGAGGGAGTAACATCTATGCATTTATATCCTTGAGGAACTTCCTCTCCTAGGGATTTAATAATCACTGTTACATCTGTAATAGGTTCTTTTGGTTTTGCAATTTTATGGCAAGCATCGTTGAAGTGGATTTCTTCCTCTAGTGGCTTAGAAATATCTGTTAATCCTGCGACAACAAAGTAGTCAGCAACACGAGCCCCTTTGTCTTCCATCTTCCATTACAAGGTGTTGAAGCTGGTGGGAAAGAAATAAAATAATTATTTTTAAAGGAAATTTTAAGATATCAGAATTATTCTTAATTTAAAAAAGAAATTTCTCAATAACAAATTAAAACACAATAGGAGAATACAAAAGAGTTAGACATCCATCATAAGGTCATGTAAGAGTTTCCATTTGCCATCACCATCTTTCAACAATTTGGAACTAAGTCCCCAATACAAGCACTGAACATCAACCTCAGAATGGAGAACCCAGCGGTTTCCTTTTGTTAACACAGAGGTACCAAAGAGTACCTGAGCCAACAAACAGCAAAACACGGTGCAAAGCCTCACCAACAGCTCACTGCTTAAAGCTCACGGTCATGCCAAAAAGTATTTTGCATGTTGTCTGCATACAAGGGCAGTGGACCTTCAGAGGTAAGACCTACAACTGGTTTGCTTTCTGAATACTAAACATACATGCAAAGACTGTCTTCATTATTCTAAATATTCTGAAATACCTGAAAGCATTTCAGACACAGGATTTTATATGAAATACCAAGGGCAGATTTTCTTAGAATATTTTTGCATGTTAAAAATCAATATCAGCTTATTTCATAAAATTTCAGACCTCAGATCCTCAACACGCAACACATCCACAGGCAGCAATACACCAAATATTTACATAAAGCATTTAAACTCAGTCAACTTCAATGCGATACAGATCACTGTGAAACAATAATATTCCAGACCACATGAAGCTTTTCATAATGACAAGAAATACATTCCTGCTGTTCTAGCCAAATTGTAATGTGAAATTACATTCTTCCTTCCTGGAACATACTGATAAAAACAGTTCTTTACATATGAATTCTTCTCGTATAGCTTTCTATTTTTTTTGGCAGCATTTTCTACAACGCCTGTAAATTACTTTCAGCACAGGACAAAGTAATATTTACATGGTGAAAAGATGCCTTGCAGAAAACACAGCATACGATGTATTGAGAGACTTGTTACCTCTTTGCCAGGCACTCCTGAATATCTCTGCAAATCACTTAAATCCACGTCCTATTTATTAGCATGATTTTGCAAATAAAGGAAATACTTCCCACTGACGCAGAGGCAAAAAATCTTCATCTAAATCAGTTAGAAGTGTTAAAGCCCTGCTAAAGTAACAAAACCACAAAGTATGAGTGTTAAAGTTGCAAGTAAGCCATACAACTTCAGTGCATCAACACCTCAATTTCTTAGATTCAAAAGCTAAGACAGCATCACGAGTGAACAGAACACAGTCTATATTTTAAAACTCAAGAGTAATACCTATCTCAAAATTAAAGCCTCATCATCAATTATTTCACATTAAGTTTATAGCAAATGCCTCAGATTCAAACATTAATTCCCAAAAGCACACAAGAAAAACTGGGACAAGCTCTCCTCATTTATAACCAGTTAAAATTAGAATCTCCTACATACAAACACCTGCTATCACACACATTTGCTTCCTAAGGTTATATAGCAAGTAACGCCCAAGTCAGCAAGTCTTCCACAATTTAATGCAACTCCTAAGAAATGGAAGAAAAATGCCTGGCTAGTGATGCTACGTCCCTTTAGATCTCTGCTTTCTGATACAAAGCCTCACAGCAAGAGATGGGATGAAACGCAGAAGAGATCAAACAACTCAGTGGTACTTCATTGAAAGCCAACTTTGACTCTACTGGAACTGCTGTCATCCCTGAATTTTTAACAGCTGTTTACTGTATGCAGAGATTTACGCACTCTCTATGTTAACAGGCCACAGAAAGAGAGTATATGAGCTAATTCAGGGACCAATTATGTGACAAGCAATCTCACATGAATCGCTAAATCTGAATAAAAAACTCACTGTAAAAGTATTCCAAAACAGGTCGTAACTATACAGCGATAGTAGTGCAAGTCAACCTTCAAGAAAAAGAACATGAAATGAAAAACCATCTGCAGGCACAGCCACACTGCACGAGTGTGCTTCTCAGAGCAGCAGTTCCTAGGTGAAATGCAACAGCAGTAATGGTGACACAACGAGAAGCAGCAACTAGAGATTCTCTGCGCTGCATCAGCAGGGACAGCCAGTGGCAGAGGGGAGCAGGACAGCAGCAGAAAAGGCTGCCTTAAAAAGTGTATGCAAACAAGGGGTCATGAACAGCCTCTTAGAAAAGTCCCTCCCATGTGCAGATCCCCAGCAATATGGTCTTTGAACCATTTTGCGATGACCATATTTAATACAGTGCATATAATATATACCACTGTAACTTAAACATCACGAGCATCAGTAAAGAAAGTATCTTCACAAATAGCAAACTGAACTGTAAGAATACATCAGAAAATGCACAAACATTGCAGGTTGTGACTAAGTCAGTGAGGGAGGAAAAAAGGACTTTCTGCTGTTTCTAAAGAGATGGAAATGGGAAAAGCAGCCAGATAATTTTGCCACAGATCCACCAAACGAGCCTGCTTACCTTGCTGAAAGGCAAAGGGTAAACTCCGTTTCATTGCGCATTCAATTTAATTCATAATACCCTATTTCCTATAAACACTCAGGAAATACTTATTAATAAATTCTGTTGCTTAACTACAGCTCTTTTAATTCCAAGCTTCTGGCATTATGGCAGCTGCATGGAAGGATTCATCTGAAAAGTTCACTTTGTGGTCTAACGCCACTGCTGAAGAGAACAAGGCCGCTGCAAAGTGCAGAACAGCCCACCAGCACAAGGGATGATCAGGAAGTTTAGAGGAGGCTGACCCCTTAATGCAAATAAAACATCTCTGAGACTTCAATCTCACCACCAAACTTTGAAGGAAAAGCACACACAATAAATCACTTCATTTTCAGGAAAGCTCCTCTGTTTGCTATAAGCTATTTGCAAATCTCATTCAGAAAACAAGCGCAAATTCAGAGGCGTGATTTTATACCAGGTTACCCTTTCAGATTTAGCAATAAATCAGTGTCCAAAGCAGATCTGTTGTCTGTTCCACCTGCTCAGCAACACGCATAATACTTCACGAAGCACAATGTTTATTATATATACACTACACTATTTACAAGACGGACAAAAAATACAGACAAATCATACAGCCTGCTCCTAGCTGTAGAATTCTACAGGGATGGGTTGCAAATGGGCTGCAGGTACCAAGAAGCTCTCTGGCTGTTCCTTCTCTCCAGGAGCCAGCTTTCCCAGAGAGCAGGAGCTCACTGTATACGTGCTCTGTGTGCAAGAGGAACACAGCCCTGTAAAAGACAGCAGTAAGGACTGCACAATTCCCTAGAAGCTCCATCTGCCCACCTCTGCCAGACATAAACACAACAACTGCCTTGTAATCTTCCAATCTATTCTTTAAAGCATTCATCATATACTCACATTCCAAGACCTTCCTTACTTTGAAAGCACGCGAACATTAGACAGACAGGCAATTGCCAACACAAGAGCTAACAGCTCTTCACATTACAGACTCATGAATGCACTGTAGCATTACACTGAAGAACGCTACCAACCCACAGAAACGGGGGCATTAATCACACAAGAGCAAAATGAAGTCATCTGGATCAGTCAGTCCCACTAAGGTTGTTCCAAACCATTTCTCAGCCACAACACTGCAAAATCACATTAGAGTTCAACTGCAGAAAATCTGCTAATAACATGCAATTACCCAGGGAAAAACCCTTCAGCCCTTCCCTGTGTCTCTGGAATCACCTGGCAGAAGTGAGACAAGCCCTCTATCACCGGTATTTTCCTTGTAGCAAGCACACAATCCTGTGAGCAAACAGAACAGAAGCAGCTCAAATATCACAGGAACTCTGCCAAACCAGAACAGAAGCCTGTTAAAAATAACTTTCAGTGTCTTCCCTACCTTGTCATCAAGGCATTTCTTCTACACCTTGCTGTTAGCCAGGCTTTAACACAGACTTCTTGTTAAAGTTTCATTCCCTATAGAAACAGTAAAAACAAAAATTAAACAATGTGCGCATTTGTTTAAACTTAAACTTACTGCACACTCCCCTGCACCAGCCACACTGAACTGCTGCAGAACTCAACTGCTAAGACAAGGTTACATGTTCCCAGATACTAAAAAACATATATGAAGCCTGGTTTTAACAAATACTAAGTACTGCAATGATATTTTAAGAACGTAAACAACATTTAATGTTTAGAGGAAATGCACAAAATAAGCTGAAGACTGGTTGAGGTAACTACTATGGATGATTACAGCTCTTCTGCTCCTTTCCGATAAACAGCATCCATGCCTACTCAGAGAATCAGCCACCTAGGAAACGCTCCTTTAGCTCGATCTTTCCAAGTCTACTTTAAAACATCATTCCTATCTGCTGATACTTCGCAGATCCTTCTCACTCCACAATCAGCAACATGGTGGAACTCCCCCATCCAACAGCCTTACTGTACAGTCCCCCACTCACATCTACAGCTAGTCTCCTTGTCATTTACTGTTACAATCCATCATCCATTTTTGAATGTTGTACACTTTAAGCACTAGGAAAACCACTTTTAAATTATGACCATAGATAACTTGAGCCTGTGTTTCATGCTAAGAAATATAAAAGTTGCTAGCTTGCACTACACTGGGGTGTTTTGGAGTGACTGCTTTCTACCATGGGACAGAGAGAGAGTACCTCTCTGGGGGGGCTTTCAGACTTCAGCCTCCTAGAACTACTCATCAGCATCAGCAAGGCTATAGTCAAAAACAAATGCTGTCTGAAAATATTTCAAACTACAGAGAATCAATCAACACTTTTAGGTCATTAATCCTAGGGCAAGGAGCAGAGGTGGCAGCCTAGAGAACGAATCCAGCCCCTACAACAAGTCTTGCTAACCCACACTGCACCTGCACTCCACTGATCCCTATGATTTATGTAACAAAGTTCTGGGAGTATCATGAAATAAAGCAACATTAGGCATCACCTGCAGGTCTCCAACACAGCTGCAAAACGCCTAAGAAAGAGCAGCATCAACACAAGTAATTTCCCCATGGACACTTTCCTAGTCAGCTATCCGGAAAAACCAAGGAGGAGATTTGGAAACAAATCTCTTCCCCTCGCTCCCCCGCCCCATTTCTTCCTACCACAGTTAAACAAATAACAGCAACAGATAAAATCACTAACAAATATGGCTGATGCAATCACCCAACCTACTCTGTAAGACACTCTGGCATACATCTACACTCAACAGCATTAAACGCCACAGTAATTAACACGAGCCCCCAGATGCCATAGAAGCACTAGAGTTAAGAGAAATATTGGCATACAGGGAAAAAATAAACAAATAATCCATAAAGTTGTTCTGCCTTCACATCACTTGACCAGAATCACTATCAATCTTCTTGCAGGTCCTTCCCCAGTCATCCATACAAAATCAGCATACTCTGATCCAAACAACACTAGAGATAATCAAGAGTGCTGCTGAAAATCTGTTAACAACACCTCTCTAAGAGGTGCCTGGGAGACAGAAAAGCACTGGATAAGAGTGCAGGGACAGAGCACGAGACATGCTTTTAGGAGCAGAATGTTGCAATGCAGACCAGAAACTGAGACAGATGTGTTCAGCAGTGCTTAGGGAAAAAGATAAATCAGTGTTAAATTAAGAGGCTAATCTAGATTCAGTGGGATTGCTGCAGTCTGCCAGCAAGAACTAGCCATGTAGGGTACCAGAGCTTAAGGAGGAAGCACAGCAACTGGCAGAGAAAAGGCAAGAAGGAACAGACTTCACGCTGAGGCATTTTCTGTATCTTCTGTACTCCCTGCTGCCACTCACCAAGTCTTCCACTTGTTTGTTCTTCACTGCTGCTTTTACTCTCAGCTAAAACAGAGGGATAGCTAAGAAACCACAGCCTGCTTAGGTGCTTATTACAGCTGTACCACAGCAAAATGCCATGGCATCCAACCAAGGCTACAAAAAACACCAGTAAAGGGATGTCCAGGCATTCCATGAGATTCATGACAGAGATGGCTCTTAACAGGGCTGGTTTCAAAACTTCCATTTCTCTTTCTAAATTACAGTATTTATGGCCAAAAAGCACAAACAAAGAATGGAAACAATTTCTGCAGTAAAATGTGTTTGAAAGGAGAGATGCAGACAACAATCTACAGTAAATGAAGAAGTGGAGCCAAGGTAAGCAATATGAATCACAAATATCACTTCATCCAACACAGTTCAGGAGGACAACCAGTATTCACACTACAACAGTGGAAGAGCAGTTATATGCTAAGTAACTGCTGCATTAGGATTCCAAAGCTAGCTCAAAGCACGTTCTGAACATAGAACAGATTTATCTTAAAACCCCTTGCCCACCTTTTGGGACAGAACTATTACATAAAGCTTTTAAAAGAAAGGCTTAAGTGTATCGGGTCAGAGAGAGTCGCCCATGTGCTAAATAGTGTGAGAAAATTACTCACAGAAGGGTTTGCCCCTTGGTGCTCTACATAATGAGTTCTTCAATGTCCTGAATAGGAGTTCAGCATACAAGGTAACTGTAAAGTTGTACACGCTGTTAGATGAGTGCTGCTGTACTGGGACTTAACTGACAGCACTGGTTACTTCTGCACATGCAGGTCCTGAAAAGCATTAGCTCTTCCACTGTAATTGTATAGTCAAAATACTACACAAGCAAACATGCTGACATATAGGAGCCCCTGGAGCTGACCAAGATCCTCATCTTGGTTGTACAACTGAGAATACATATTTAAGCTCACAAGTTTCTTCTGAAGCTCAAGATGAAACCAAACCCAGAGTCCTGCCCACGACCCGCTTCTGTTTGTTTGTGTAAAGCCTGCATACACACACACAGTTCTCTGGGGACTTTCCCATTTGTGTATATGGACATAAGATGTACAAGACATGTGCTGCTTGTCTACTTTAATTTCAGATGGTTAAATATAATACCTTAATCCATAAGGGTCATTTTTCCCTCTCACCTAAAGAAAAAGGCAAAATTTCAAGTACAGATTAAACAGGGAAAATACGATCGGCTAATTTACTTCCTACACTTATATCATACTTCTCATCCCCCTCCCCATACTCCTGTCTGCTACATCACTTCAGCCTCTGCAGTAACCCTGTATCTAAGGCTTGAATTAATACTGCATAAAGAGAAAAAAACATCTGCCATTTAAAAGAGTAAGACCAACACTACAGTTTCCACTTCACCTCCACAATCTCCTCCTGGTTCTGTATTTGAGCTCTTTAGGGAACCACCAATTCTGCACCACAGACTGAAATGACTGCTATAGATCAAACAGCCTGCTCTGTGCATTTTAATTATGGCTGTACAGCCTGTGGTGGCACTTTATACACATACATATATAAGCAGAGCATTTCCAGATCAGTCATAGTCCAGATCTCCAGATCCAGCACAGAGTAAGCCTGAACTGAAACGTAACACCTAAAGGTAATCACACAGTGTAGCAAAGAGCCTCATACCTTTCAAGAAAATACTGATTCTAAGTAGCTCAACAGTGGTGATGCATTCTCTGTTTATACGTATCCACCTCATACCTCTTAGCTATCTTCAAATAAAGCAAGGCACAACTTGCTTAAGCTTGCAGAGGATTTGCTGCACTCAGTATGCCATAAAATTTGTCTCATGATTTGTGCTCACAGCAGCAAATGCTGTTTGTACACAGAATCGATATATAAGGGAATAGATGGAGGGGCTTTTCTTTCTCATGACCATCCTGTGAGACTGCAGCAAAAGCATGAGGAACAAATGCACCTCAGCCCTCTAAACCACACCTCCCCCCTTACGACTTCAGCAAGCACAATCTCCTTTTCTTCAAAGGTGCAAAATCTTAAACATGATGCAATTTAAGATACTTGGGGGAAAAACAAATACAACAACCCAACACACAACCCAACAGACACCAGAATTGTTTTCATTCCTTTTTTCTCCCTATTTATTAAGGACTAGAGTTCTTTCCAAGAAGCTTCAGAACAAATGCTCCCAACTCACAGCCAGAGCTGAGACCTGAGCTACTGGAACTCTGTCAGACAGCCAAATACTTGGAAACCACCAGTGCCTAAACCATTACATCTGAACAAGGTTACATCAAGGTTTTCCTTTTAATTCCAATACAAGTCGTGCAACATTTCAGCCTCCAACTCTTTGGTCACGCCAACAACAGATTTTAAAATTAAAGTCAATTCTGTGGAAAGGACAACGCATTAAAAGACTTCCTGCAAGTTTTCATTTCAACACCTACTTAAGATTCAGGGAGGTTCTGACTAAGTGACTACTGTACTCTTCACTTTCCACAACCTGCTGATGTTACTTTGACCATAACTGCAAATGTTCCTCCACTCACTCTTGTAAAAAGCATTTCAATCTACTATGACTTGCAAAGCTACCTCCAATTCAGTTGTTAGGAAGTACAATGGAAACTGAAAAGGGATGCCGAATATTTTAGTGACACAGCAAATTTCTTTCTCCAATTTTAAAACCTCAATATTAACAAATCCCATTATCATAATTCAACTCAATCTAGACTGTCTTCCTCTAGCAAAGAGTCCTGAGACCCTCTTCTCCTGCTATCACACACTCCAGCAGGAATCTACCTACAGATTAATAAATTCTTCAGTGCAATATCCTGTAGATTAAACATCAGACTCAGTTCTGAGCTGCAGCATTCCCAAGTGTTTCCTCAAGGCCATAAAGGAGGTGGTATTAAACACCTTTCTCATTCAGCTCCATTCTCCTCAGTTAAACCAGGCAGCAACTTGGCCCGACTTTCTTTCTTGCTACTTTCTCTCCTAAATGGGATCTATCTATTTACATTGTAACCAATGCTTACACAGAGATCAGCTGCACTCACGTGAGTCCTACAGAATAAACCAGGCTCTGTCAATATTTATGCTTTTGCTAACTAATAATTAACTCTGGCTATGTAAATACAAAATAGTTGGTATTGCCATTAACACATATAGAGATTCCATTAAGCTCCATATGGGCACGACGGTGCATAGAGAACAAGCTGCTCACAAGAAATGTGGGCCTGCAACCACGCTGCTACAAGAAGTACCGAAACTCGAGCATATGAATGCTCTTCATATGGGAAAAATTTCTAAGTAAGCCTGTATTTTAAAATATGGTCGTAGCGCCTTTTGGCACAGCGTTCATAGAATGAGATCTTATCTTTTTCGTGCTAGTTTTTGCTAAGAGCACAATTTAGAAGAGCCCACTGGGTAAAGCGTGTTCAAAAGCAGCAGGAACTGTTTATAAACTTCAGCAAAGTTCTTCATCCAGCTGGACCTTAATGTTTCTAGGATAAAATATGCACATTATTCAAGCCCTTAAGGCTGTAGAGAAGCTCAGTTTTTTTTACCCCTTATTTCATCTATAAAGCACCACGCAGTTTTCTCCTTCCCCTAAAGTTAACCACAAAACCAAATGCCACGTTCCTGATAATTGAACCATTTCAATGCCAGCTCACAACGACCCCAGAAACACTCCCATGTTTCCCAGCAATTAAAATGAAAAGCGAAACAGGAGACTCTCACAAAGTGAGATGATCTGAATGACACACAAACCAGAAACAACCCCTTCACTCTACACTAACTCAATTCACTACACTAACTCAATTCCTTTTCCTAAATCATCACGGATCAATATGAAATACTTGTGTTTAATCACTCAGAAAGTGAAATGATTACATACCGAAACGTTACGTTCTTTACAGAAACCTCCAGTTGAGCAACAGTTCCAGAGAAAAATTGTGAAATGGAGTGAAAAGCCATCCAGAACGCTCAGTTAATTCAGAAAACCCCAACCTCAGAATGGGGTGCCAGGACCTCATTGCTAGAAATCCCCATTCTCAGGGCAGCCCACGTTAAAATCCTGTTTGAAATGACTCCAGAATAACAATCGCTGCTGAGGAGTTATTAAATACTACCGCTCCTCGGCCAACGCTCCCCGCTGCGTGCAGACATCATGACGGGACCGAACTGAAATGTCAGGGCTGATGTCCAGCGTGCCACGTTAATCCAGCTGGAAGTCAGCCGCGTTCTGCGAGCCGAGGGTAAAGTTACAACAAAAATACGACCGAGCAGCACCTGCCCGAGCCAGGCGGCGTGTCCTACCTGGGAGCCACGCATCGAAGGACGAGGCGGTCCCCGCTCCTGCCCCGCTCCGTAACATGGCAGCGCGAGGGGATCCCGCCTCACGACGGCCGAGCGGCGCGGCCCGAGGCCCGCAGGCCGGGCTGGGGGCTCCGCTCCGCGGGCTCCGCTGGGCCCCGGATCGCCTCAGGGGTCGGGAGAGAGAGGAGAAAGTTTCCCCCCCCCCTTCACCGCAACCCAACGGAAAGTTACCGAGGCGCAGAGGGGGGGGGTGTGCAAAGGGCCGCCCGCCCCTCAGCTCCCCCCACAGCCTCCCGCCGCAGCCCCGCGCGAGGGGCGGCCCCGAGCTCGCGTTACTCGGCGCGGCCCACGCCGGGCCCCTCACCCCGCCGAACGCCGCACAACTCCTTCCCGCCGCCTCCGGCCCCCGCCCCAAATATCTGCTCGGAGAACCCCCCACCGCGCCCGCAGCCCGGCGCTCCCCCCGGCCCTCACCTCACTCGGGGCCGCGCTCCCCGGGGCAGGGGAACGGCCGCCGGCTCTTCCTGCCCCCGGCGCGAAGCTGCGGGCGGCGAAGGGGCGCGGGGAAGGGGAAACACGCTCGGTCCCCGCGCCCTTATCTCATCCTAGCGGAGCCCGGCTCGCCTCCACCGCCTCCCGCCGTGTGGGCGGCTCAGGCGGGATCCCCCCTCCCCTCCGCGCCGCCTCCTGGCGCCGCCATCTTGGCTGTCACGGGGGCGGGGGGAGGCGGGCGCCGGCTCGTGATCGCGGGAGGAGGACGGTTCCCCCCCACACAGCGCCGCCCGCCGCCCCTCTGTCGGTCCGGTGATGGCACGGAGCGGGACGGCCCGGTTCGCCTCAGGATCGCCGAGAAGGGCGGCTCGCTGTGACAGGGCAGGCCCGCAGCCGGGCGGTCCGCGCTTCCCTCCTTTCTCCCCCTGCTCAGGGCCGGCTCCTTCCCTGAGCTATGGGGCTCCATGGGACCCCGCGGGTCAGCACAGCCCGAAATACAACGCACCCCCAGAGCTCTCCTTGCCCCTCAGTCCCACAGCTCCTCCCTCTCTGGCACCTTTAAATTAACCAAAAACGTATCTCTGGCCCAAAGATCCCAGCCTCGCTCACCTGTGGTGCCCGTCGGTGGGGTACCTGGAAAACAACGGGTCCTGTGGATTTCCAGCAGGCCTGATGTAACCCACACCAGGTTGTTGCATCAAAGACTGTGAAAGAAACAGAGACAAAAATAATCTTTGAAGAGCGCACAGCTAAGATTAGTGCAGCGCGTCAAGATGTTGCTGAGCACAACAAAAAGCCCACTGCCTGCACTGGAACACGGCAGCACTGCTTTCCTGGCACCCGACGGGCTGCACTCCTGTTTCCAAACGTTGTACTGATGTGCTATTTTTGCAGTGATGTTTAGGGATAGGCTCCAACCATGCAATTTTGGCTTTGAGTTCAAGCTTCCCTCAGTTGCAGATATTTGGCTCAGAGGGTTTTGATGTGGCTTGTTACAAAGGGTAAAGTCAGATAACAATTCTGCATTTTGGGCTGTAAGTGCTTAAGTGTGTTCAGACTTAACCGTATAGATTTAACTCATCCCTCTTGAAAATCTGGCTGAAAAGGAGACAATTAGAAAGTGCAAAACAATACTTCTTCCCCTGCTTTTTAATTAATATGACCTTTTACAGCAGCAATGCTGCTCTTCCTACACGCTGGGGAGGAAACAGAGTAGCTAACACGACCCAGGCAGAGGCACCTGTGTGTGCGAGCCTGCACACGCAGACACAGCTTTGTGCTGCCAGGTTTGATTTTTGTGTGCTGAGTCTGACTCCTGTTTGATCAACAGCGCATTGCCTGAGGATTGTGGCAACCTCTCTCCCGGGCTGGGACTGTAAGAACGTTGCCCATTTCTTGTACTGCTGCATAATATGCATTTATTGCCACACTCATAAGCATATTTTATCTCTCAATGAGATTTGGCGGAGTAAATAATGAAAATAAGAAGCCAGTACCTCAGTATTTGCAGCAAGCTGAGTTGTATTCTGTAAAGAGACCTTAAATTATGCAGTGCTCTGTTAGAAAAATGTCTACATCCTATGATCATCTGGGATGGATTCTAATCCTGGAAGTGTTTTCAAATAATAGGCAATAATAAACTCCATCCTTTAGCTCGTAACTTTGCTATTCAGCATATTTTGTGCTCTTTTCCCTCGTCCATTTTTCATGCCGGTGTAACATTTAGATCTTTGGTGTTTACCTCTAAGGATGGGTTTTATCTTCCATTCCAAGGTAGGCACAGACCCATCAGAGCATTGTTTCAGCTGTCCGTAAACTGACACGAAGGCACTGCACTGACCGTGAATAGTTCAAATAGTTTTTGGAGTTTGGGCTCCATGGGAATACTCCCATCAGCTAAAAAATGGAAACTTTAATTTTACAGAAACACCATTCTTAAACTTTCCATGGCAGTTCTTATGCTTTTCGGATCACATGATAGGTATCTTTTATGTACATATCTTTGATTTCCAGTTAATTTATAGCCCGACCTGTTTATTTCCCTCCACCAATTCTGCACTTTAGTGACTTATCTATATTTAATTATATTTTGTGTCAACGTCAGCAAATTGGAGCCAGAGATGCAGACCTTACCTTGCAACTTTTGATACACACACCAAACAAAATAGTTTCTCCTGATCCCACCATCACAGCTACCCACACTGCTTATCTCCATCCTGTCCTTCTTGTTCTTCCATCTCCTCCTCCTTCTCCCCCGGTTCCACCAACCCTCTTTTGCTTTCTCCCTGTGAGTGTGCTGCTCTGTCTCCCTGTTGGCTGTGCCACACTTTCATCCCCAGGTCTCCACTACCACATGTGATTGTAATGCTCCATTTCATTACTGGCTTGTCAACACCTCCATCAAACCACGTCTCCTATCTTATATCTAACTGCCAAGCTTTCCTCCATAGCTTGTCATCAAATTTCCACATCAAGACTCAACTAATGCCATGTGTGAAAGGGTCTATGAGCAATAATGACTATAGTGCTGTATTTGCTTCTGAATAAAGAGCAACATCAATGAATAGTCTTACTGTACAGGCAGAGACATTCACTGCATGCACAGCTCCTGCAGGCTCGCAGCACAGAAATGGGTCTATGTGTCAGTCAAACAAAGCCTTTCCCTACAACTGTGTTCATGGGAACACTGGGGATCTCAAGGCAGAGATCTCTGTACACGCATGGAGACTGACCCAGAGATCATTAAGTCAATAGAAGCGTTCCTATTAATCCCAGTCAGTGCTGAATCAGAATCTTAGTGTGCATTGAAAGTCAATTAAACAAGTCAACTACCATGAGTACTGCAGGTGGGCAGCAACAGGATGCTCAGCGTGGTGTTCTCTCAAGTATGGGGTGGAGAGCTGTCAGTTGGATTTAGCTTCCCAAGGGAGACTCGCAGGGTTTCTGTGGACTGGCAACCACAGAACCATTTTTTCCCATGTTGCAACCCCCAGATTTCTAGCTTGTGGTACTGAAGTCATTTTCAAAGCATGGTTTTGTTTATTTTAAGTGCTTCTTACACATGGGTAAACTGAAGCAAGGCAGAGGACAAGCGACAGATGGTCAGGGACAGTGCCAGGAATGGAATGGAGAATTTCTCTGTCCTAGGACATGGTTTTAACAGACTGTCTCAGGACTGTGAGATCTGACTGCTTATAATTCATGAGGCTTCAAGAATGCTCAGTAAAAATAATAACAAAAAGCTATTATTATTATTCCACTATTTCCTGGCAGAAACCAGCTTCCATAGGCAAAACTATTTCACTTACTTCAGTAAGCAATCTAGGGCTTCATCTCCATTTTCTTATCAATTTTATTCATTTTGAACTTATTTGTCTGTGCTGCGTGCTCTGCTCATTCACGTCTCTATGGAGAAAGAATGGGGCTCCAAAAGAACCCAAGAGAATGTCTTCCAAAAAGACATGGCACACCTGTAACACTGGTAAAAATAACTACAAAGATAAGGATAATGGATAAGTATAAACCGTGTAACTGGCAAAGCCACAGTCTGCATTTCAGAGGTTGGATTGCATTACCCTGCCCAGTAACCCACTTTATGATACAGTGATGGATCTACATCCAGAGGCTTATGCAATGAATTGGAGCCTTTGGCAAGCTGGAATCACACTGGAAGCAGCATTATTTATTTATTTATTTATTTTAAATATATGCTTATTTGAAAATCTGGATTCTATCCCTTCTGACATAGAGAGACTGTCCCTGCCTGTAACGATTAAACTCTAGGACAGATTATGAAATAATAATGTATTTAAATGTTATGATGCAGCACTACAATGATGCAGTTATCCTTCCTTTTACTGCTTCAAGCGTAGTCCTTCTGAAAAGCTTTTGCACTCCAGGGAAACTTCTGGTTATAAATTATAAAAGAGGCAATAGAATATCACGCATGTATGCAAAAAAGAAGACTCAGACTCTTCTCTAGATAAAGTACTTACTGAAGCAGATAGAAATATGGGGAAATGAAGCAAACTCAGGGCCTGATCCAAAGGCCTCAGAGCTCAGCAGAAGCACTGCAGGGGGGTTTCCTTAGGCATCAGAGTCATGTGTGCCGTGAACAGCAATTCACAAAACGCAGACAGAGAAATTTGTTGCATATGAGCAAGGATAAAGTCTAACTGGAGTGTGTAGGCATTCCGCTTGGAGAAAATGAGCAGATTTTCCTCCAGCAGGTAGAATTTCTCAGCAAGGGTTCATTGCCAGTGTTTGTGTGAGAGTTTGCATTCCCAAAAGCTCAGAAGTGCTGGGAAGCAAAAAGGAAAGAAAACTTTCCCAAAGAAGAGACCGAAATGTTTCTGAGTTGTTTTCTATAAATAAAACAAAAATGATGCCAACTCATCATCGTTTCACTTCTCAGTGGTGCTTTTCTTCCTCAGAATATCAGAGTGTGCATCTGATTTAGGATTTAGGACTTTGCATCACAAAGCTTTCCCCAGCAAACACTAACACATCTACATCTACACACAACATGTTGTAGCAACCCTCAGATCTCAAATGATGGACAGCCATTGGTGTTCATTGGTGAGAAAGCAGTTAACATCACGCTTTCCTGTATTGCTGCATGTTGGGGTATCAAGCAAGTGATGCCACACCTCTTCTCCTGTCATTAGTAGGCAAATAAATACGTACAGCTGGAGTGTATTTTTGGAGTGGCTCTTCCTGTAGACAACAGAAGCTCTCAAACAAATATTTGCAGCAGGTTCTTAAAGAATGGGACAGCAGAAATGTTACTTGAGGATGGTCCAAGTCCTAACACACGTCCCAACAACAACAACCTGCTGTCCAGTGCAGCACTAAGTAATGTTCTCATCACTAAAGCACGGTTACAAAAGCTGCTCTTTGTGGAGTAATTGCAGGAAGGAAGTTATGCGTGCAGATTTGCCAGCAAAAATAACAGTCTCAGGCTGTAAACATATGTACTGATATTGCTGTTTTGTTGCTATTTTCAGCAGCTCCTGTACCTCAGGAGTGAGAGTTAAGACTTAATTGTTATCACTGGTGTTCATGCATCAGCTTTAGAGGTTTCCTTTGGACTCACGCTCCTTGGCCCAGCTGGAGGCAATTTCTACACATATTAGTCTTTTCCCTGAATCAGTCTGATTCCTCACCCAGAGTCGCTCCATGTGATGCTGTGGTGCTGTGGGTACCTCCTCTTACACCAGATTTAAAACCACTTTTGGTCACTTCCCATCTCAGCTCCTTATTTTTTTGCACTTAGGTTTACCTTCAAGTTTTGTCTAGAGCAAGTAATTGCATTCCGTGTACCTAAAGAGGCCCCACTGCCTACTTCAGGCCCTCGTGCAGCCCTGCTGTTTACATTTTTGGTATTTTGTTCTAAGGATCACTCATATCATGATGGGTTAAATGAAGCATATCTGCCAGTTAGCCACTTCTCAGGGGTACGATTAGCCTTAATTAATATTTGTAGAACACTATTGAGATTCTTGAGAGAAACAGCTACAGAAGTGCAAAGTATTATAATTAATTTAAAACGGTCTCATCTTTGAGTGAGGGACTAACAACATGTAAGATGAGAATCTGCAAGAAAAACTGATTTATTTGCTTCACAGACAAATGTTCTGAAATCTCAGCTGCCATTTAGTACTTCCTCTGCACGATGTGTTTTGAATTTTATTACTCTTTCCTATCCTTTGATACACTGAAGCACATAGCTCCCTTTGGTTGAGGAAACACTGTCTGACATACAGAAATCACAGTAAAAAATAAAGCAAACCACCAAAATTATGAAGTTAATAAACTCAAAAATAATCCACATCACCATTTGCCTTTAATTTGTTACCGTAGAACCTGTAATGAATGTTATGAAATCATTTCCATATTCATTTATAAGGCACCTCGGTTACATAAATACTCGTTATTTGGAAATTAATCCAGATCATTCAAATTCAGAATACTGACAAGTCAGATTGACATCTGTCAAGATGCACTGAAGAGATATTTTATACTCTCTGTCTGACACTGTTCCACAAGAAAAGCTTTGTAAAACCCTTTGGATAAAAAGGGCAGCGCTTCATTCAAACAACATCAGCAAACAGAGCGGTTCTTTTGTACAGAGAGCAAACACCAGGTCACTCTTCTCACTAACTGCCATGCAGAGTTTCCAGGAAAATGCATCAGATGCATCTGCACTGAAAATCTGACCCACATTAAAGCTGATGTTCTTGTAGCACAGCTCTACTGCTTTTCTGAAACTCGACAGCCCATCAGAATGCTTCTTTCTATCAAAATACTTTAAATCCTTTCACTACTTCCGATACTTTCAAAATGGTGCACCTACTTCAGCATTTTACGTGCAAGCTAGAGCCATCGTTGCTGGATTATTAGCCAGAGAGTCAGGGGTATTTAAAAATTTGTCCTGATTGGCTGAAAGAACGCAGCTCAGGCCGTGCTGTCAGTGAATTTGTCATACGAGACAGAGAGCTTTCATTATTAGATCTTTATCTAGGTAGAAATAAAACCAATTTTTAAAAAGCTACAGCTAGTTCAGAACATATTAAATAATATTGCAACTGCACTATTAATTCAGACCTGTCTCTTTTTCAGCAGAAGATGCCCTGAAGGGTAAGTGCAAGCCCACCAGACTAAGGAGATACGCCGCAATCTGCCCTACCTGGATGACTGTATGTCAAATTCCCAAAGAGTGGAAGCTGGCTCAAATACTGACTCACGAGGGCTTCATTTCAATACAAATATTTTTAGTATCTGTTATTTCTCCTTGGGTACTTTTAAAATCCATATCACTGTCCAAAGCCTCTCCTAATTATCTGAAATTCTTTTCTTCTGTAACTGCTTTGGAATGTTCCCATATATTAGTACAACTACTGACCCTGTTCTGTTGGACTCTAATTATACTCATCAACCCGTTCAACTAGGTAAGCATGTACTTGCTCAAAATGTGAGCAACTGCTCAGAAACAGAGGTAAACAGAGAACAACAGTGAATCTTAGTGGTGACTCACCGAGGATATAGGTCACATTGTGCTTCTGCCCTTTTCTGAGCTCGCCCAGGGTTTGGTCCAGCATACCCAAAGGAACGCTCAGCAGATCCCTCGTACATGCAGAACACTTGAGTCCTCCTGTTTGTATCCATCTGCCATAATAGCTCTGCCACCTTCAGCCTGAACATTTAGAGGAGATAACGCTTTCTCAGCAACTGGTCCACAGCCTGGAGCTGACAAAAGAGATAAGAGTGATCATGAGTGAAAGTACCTCGAGAAAAAAAATGCAGAACGTATTTGCTTAATCCACACAATTCCAACTCATCTGCTTCCATCTCCAAATCAATCTGCTAACAGCAGAAGAGTGAGAGTGACACATCTGATCCATACCCTTCGTACTGCGGGGAGCTCTGCATGACAGCGCCAGTAGAGGGAATTGAGTGTTCATTAGTGACTGCTTGATCACCTCCTCCAAACAGTATGGCCAAATGTTGATGCAATGCAAATAATTCACTTAATAAAGTTTGAATTTGACTCATAGTGGCAGCATTAAGCCATCTTGATATATGGCAAATTCTTTAAGTCATCGTCTGTTTTGTAATATAAAAAAAGAATACGTCTGGTATAAATAATGGGGTTGGAGGAAATGTCCTTGGCAAGTCAATTTGTTCCATGCTGCTGATGGTTCCTGTTAGTGACAAGGATTATTTCAAGAAGGAGACAATGGAAAACAGATGCAAAAGCGTTTACCAGAAGGACAGGGAATGGCAGCTCTTCCAAAATGTCAAGCGCACAGACTAGAGTCAATTTAAAAGAGAATTAATTATTTAAACTGAATTAATTTGACCATAATGAAGCCCTGTAAAGCTATCTCATCTATCCACCTTCCCACAGTCATCCCTTACAGTCTAATTCTGAATGCTGCTCCTTATTTTTGAATGCTTCCCCTGAAAATTCACCTACCCAGTCACAGAAGCGATACCTTGCTTTCTGAGTACATTTAGTGCATCCCTTCCCAGAAGGAGGGATCACCCAAAGAACAGTGCTCACCTCCAAGCGACACAGTCAGGATATGCTGCTTTCCATTTCTTGTGTATTGGGAACGACAGGCAAAACATGAATATGCTGAGGCCAACTAACATCTTCACTCTGCTATTATACAAGGCACGTGAGCTGAGGGTGGTGAAGAATTTCACCACAGAAATGTACCCCGGCAGATACTAGGTGACCTAGTTTGAAGGTTCCTTCCAACTCTAAGAATTCCTAGATTCTGTGATACTAATTTACTTTCGTTTTAAAGTAAATACTACAAACACCATCAAGCATGGCACGCAGTTATAGTTCAGCTGGTGTAACCTTCCCAGCTGGAAGGGCAGGTCTGAACTGAAAGGACCCTGAGGAAGGTCCGAGGAGCAGCAATTCAGTAATCATATTTAATTACTCTTTACAGAGTCACAATAACGTACTATTTCTTAAATTACTTTGTGCACTGCTGCTTTCTTGTAAGAGGGCTATGACTATTGTGTGCGCAGAAAACTCTGAGGGAGTTCTTAGAAACCATAATTTTTTGCTTGATCATTCATAACCGAATACGTAAAGAGCCATTCACGGTATCACTCTTGCGCAGCTTGTATTAGATCTCCATAGTTACACTTGGCATAACAAGCACAAAGAAGAAGTGTCTTTGCAGGGCTGATAAGCAGACAGGAAATAAGGGAACATCTGCTACAGCTTTAGATGGTTTTGCCTTTAGCTACTGCTGAAAAACTTCAGGCTCTGCATTCCACGTTCCTTCTCCCTTGGCCTTTGACACCAGCAGCTGCTGAACAGAAGATGTAAATTGCAATACCTACAGAACAGGAAGGACGTTCTTCTCCAAAGGGATATTGGGATACTTAATGGACGTTTCTCTTCCCATGTTCTGGCCACAAGGAACACTGGATAGCAGACGCTGCAGATGGAATTATCTCCTCAAGGTCAACCACTTCTAATTTACAATTTATCCTAATGCTGTGTTTTCCTTTGCAAAACTGCTTTGTTTTGTTTTGCTGTGTTTTAAACACCAAAAACAATTGCACCGTATACTGAATAGTAATTATAATCAGCAGCAGCATTGTATGATTGTAAGGAAACCATGTGCTTCCCTGAATCAGAAGTGGGGCTCCCAGCCCAGGCAATGTCCTCTTGTGGATGAACAGCATTTCTACAGCACGGGCAGATCAGGAGCAGAGTTGCACAGAAATAAACGTCAAACAACTGACAGCCAGCGATTCCTTTGTTTAAAGAAAGAGCTGCTGAACGCTATCTTCTAAAAACGGGCTCAGCCACACAGTGCGGATTCTCCACTTGTGCTCCAGATAGTTCAGCGGTTCCACCTACATCAGATCTTGGTTTGCATGGAAAACTACAAACAGAATTAGCAGCGTTACACTTCTTTGAGCACTGAGGCCCATCTACTGTAAAGGCATCTTTGGTACTTCCTCAGAAACTGTACGTTTCCCTAGGAAATTACAACAGTTGTGATGAAATCACAGTCACCCGTATATGGCAGAAGCTTTCGGTCTGACCCGAGGAAATGAGAATGGGTTTCAGAGTGACAACCAGGAAGATGAAGACACTACTCCAGAGTTCCATAAGTGTAACCAGGAGGAGAATTTTGCCCAGAAACTCTACACTCTGCTTCGGATTTATACGCAGGTTTAACATGTTCTATTCTTAAACTGCAGATGGATGCTGCTTTGCCAGAAAATAAATGAAATACCGGGATGACTTCAAACAGTTTCAGGAGCCACGCTGACACTCAAAATAAAGAAACATCAAGTAACTTTCCTAGTGAGATCATAAAAGCAGCGACGCTGATCAAAGCACCAAAATGCAAGGCGGTTACTTCATCCCTAACACAAGATGCTGCCTCACATCCAGGACCAGGAGCTCGCTTGGCAGAGATATTCAGACATTCTGCAAGTAGAGCATATCACGGAGTATATTTAAATAGTTAAACGTGGAAAAATCCACAGAGAGTCAATTTAAACCCTTGAGACTGGTTAATGACTGTCTTGGGTTATTACTGCTTAACAGTAATACTAGTAGCTTGTTTTGGTACAGCCCTACCATAATCCTGTGCAGCTTCAATTTCTTCTGAAAAGTGTACCTGCAAATTAGTAGGGAAAAACAAAATGAAAACTACACAATTAATTGGTACTAGTGGCAAATATCTTCATAACTGTGATTTTGGAGGGGTTGGTTATATTAAAACAACAACAAAAAATGTAGCTGGATATGGAATAAACCTATATAAGACAGGAATGGCTGTACTATTTGCCTGATCATAATGCTACAGTTTTCTGGATTTCACAGTTTTTTTCAACTGTGTTCCTATTAGAATAATGAAATATCTGTCTTGAGCTGTGCGCACATTGCAGCTAACCAGCTCAGAGACATGCCAAACTGTGGAGTAATCTTTAGACGAATTGCAGAATCAATACTTCAATTCCCATTAATTCAGTGTCAGAGGAAACAAATGTGTACCTCTCTGAAGCGTGTGCGTTCCCTGCAGAGGCTTACTAAAATAGGCATCTTCTGTCTGCCTGCCTTCCCTGTGCCCTCCAAACATCAGAAAGCAGAGTCACAAGGGGGGAAAACTGGTCTGCCTCCAAAATCCAATTAAGGCAGTTTTAGTAACCCTGTCTCCTGGCCAAGTCGTGCACAAACTCTTGCCCAAATCCAAGCTGTCCCACACTACTCCTCCACTGCTCTGGGTTCCTTGTTGCTCCCCAGGGCTGAGAACATCTAGGCCAGCTGTGAAGGACTTCCTTTCAATCTGTCAAAGCCTTGAGGCATAATTCTGCACAGTGATGAGAATAATCATATTAATGAATAATCATAATTGATAGCGCATTTGAAATCAGTTCCATAAAATGTGCTGCGCTCCAAACAAACATTTTGCACAGTTTGCTTTCGGCACAGCTGGCTGGTGAGAAAAATCTTGTCCCAGAAGGTTTGCTCAAGTACATGAAACACACTGTCAGGATCCCAAAGGTGCACGTACTCACAGAGCTCAGAGTGCAGCCTGTCTGACAGCAGCTCTCCAAAGCACAGAGCAAGAAAGAGGCAATGGGTGATGAGATCAGCCCCTGCGGAAGGAGACTCCTGCTTGGAATATCAACACATCTTTTCAGTCTCTCTCATTATGACTATTTGTGCTTTTATCGAATTTTCAGTTTGCTTCTTAAGCTACGGGACCAGATGGCTCCCATGCATAATGCACTGAATCATGGCAAGGCTCGAGGTATTTGTTATGTATAACAGCAAACACACGCGCTGGGCCAGGTTACTCTCTTTTTCACAGTCAGCATATGGTGCAGGCTGCCTATGGATGCCTACTGCAGCAGGCAGCTATATATGCAGGCAGTCAGAAGACTGGAGAATCTTTTCTTCTTGCAGGTTGTCAGGAAAATGACTGTCATACCTTCAAAACAAATAGCAAGAAATTGAGGTGGTAATGCAGCACATGGCACAGGACAGATGCTCAGCACTTCCCGTGATGCATAATGCCTGATGGCAAGGAATCCTGATGGGCCAAGGACGCGAGGCTGTCCTTCCCCTCTGATTTCCCCCTTGCAGCCTGTGATTAAGCTGCTGCTGACACTTGTCTGGTGCCTATTTGCAAAGCCAATCGCTGTGGGCAGTGTTTCTGTAAAGGAGATTAAATTCATTGTTTGAGAACATCTTTGTCTCTGGCATTTTTTGAATGGAAAACAAACCAGATTTTCTCTTCACATACCTTATGTAGATTTGAAGTAAACTGGAGATGTGGCACCACTCTGAACCTGGAATGAACGAGAGGGGAATTTGCAAATATGGCAAGCAATGGTTGGCAGAGAACGAGCCTATGGGATTTACATAACCAGTGTGTGATCTGTGCTTCAGCGACAAGTCCGAGAAAATCAGCTTGTAGTCATCCCCCACCGATACATTACAAATCCACATTTCTGAGGACTGAAAGAGGTGCAATGAATGATGCTTTCTATACAGCTACAGAGATGACCACTTCAGAGAAGTTGAGATTGCTGTTCTGAGGCTCAGTGTGAGCACCGGATCGTGGGGTGGCTGAGGGAGGTCCCAAACAGCACCACTTGGTACACCACATGTGCTGCAGGTTGCACAGAGACACAGCTTTACTATGCACTCCACCCAAGTGGAACAAGTATTTTGTATTTTTGGGATGAGAAAACTATCCTTTGGCTGCCTTACAGCTTGCTTTTCTTGGTATATATTTGCCATGCCCTCCGTGTTGGAAGTGCCAGGACACCTCGTGAGCGGGTGCTGTGCTGGCCTTTGCAGCCAGGCACAAGTGCTGGCAGGCAACAGGACTCATCAGGGACTGGAACGGTGACCAGGAATGTCAAAATTGCAGCCTGTGCGGAGCAGCTCTGATTAAGGACACATTTTGCCATCACCTTTAAGGTCAGCGTTGGGCTCACTTTAGCAATCCTATAAATAGCAGCCCAAGGTTGATCTAGGAGAGGCTCAGATGAATCTTGGTTAGCATTCCCAGGAGAGGAAGGCAGATTCTTTTCCTATTTCTTTGCAGCCTATAACCTTGAGCTGGTCTCTGTGGGAAACATCAGCGGCGTTTGCCAAGAGAGCTACTGCTGGGTGCCAGATGTCCTGCTGTCACAAGATCCACACGTGTGTTACTTCAACATGCAAACACGGACCTAATTCCACTAAAGACTCAATTTATCACTGGCAAAATCGGGACAAAAATAAATAAATAAATAAATAGGCAGATAAATAAATAACTAGAAGTTGAGCGTAATTACTTGTCAGCAGTAGGACACCTAGTGGATTTGTAGGGAATATCTTCGGGATTCTGCACAACGTTTTGTCATTTTCTTGGCAAAATCAGCTATGAACGTATTTATGGAGGAATCACTGAAATATTCAGACTTCTATTAAATAAATTAATTTATCTAGCTGTTATGGTCTTCAGTTTGCCCACAGAAGTTATTGCACCTTATGAAAAAACAATGAATGTTGTGTGAATGGCATGAAAAAAAAATTTATGGGGAACTGGATGGTTCCCAAGGTAGGGGAGCAAGAGGAAGAGTGTTCTGCCAGATCAAAGCCATCCCAGTTGTTCCATCTGACTGCTCTCTGATGATCTCAATGAGCAAAGTTTCAGAGCCACAGCCTGGCTCCTTGGGTAATTGCAGAGCTTCACAACCAACATTGCCATGCTGAGCACAGCCAGCCTGCTCTGCTGGTTGTTTCAGCAGCGAATGGACCAGCCACAGAATTCCAGCTGCCTCCTTCCTTCTTCTCCAGGGCTGACTGTTTGAATCAGAAAATGAGCAATGTGACGATGACATCAAGTTTATCTGGTAGTGATGCTCCTGTTAAATTTATCATCAGCAAGTAGATTTTGGCCTTTGATAAGAAATAAAATCCTGTGCAGATCTAGTAAGATCTTGAGAATGTCTCAGAAATTATATCTTGGCCAGCAGTTATCCTGGGGCTGCCAGTAATATCTTGCTAATTTGTCTCTGGAGACAACAGACACAGACTAGGAGATGCGTTCTGAGTCCAAAATGGATGCAGAAAACCAATGATTCCACTTTCACAGTCATCATAAGAAACATCAAATCACTGAGTCTGTTGCATTTGATCCATCTTCCCAGAGGCTGCAGGAGATATTCCTTCCCTTCTGCTTGCTGCAGCATTGGCCTAGCAAAAAACGCCCTCAGAAGACATTTAATTGTTCTAGAACTGCTCCATTCCCATTTTTTTTTTACCTCAGTGCCGTGCAGATCTCTGAAACCAGGACAAGGTTTGACACCGAACATGTCCATGTTTAGCTCAAGATCCTTTGTTATCCCATCTCCAGGGTGATACAGAGGAAGTATTTGTGCCCATTTCTTCTTATTCAAGCTGTAGAACTAGAAAAAGAATAGAGTATATGCTAGAATTCAAGTGAATAACCATCAGAAAATTCAGCTCCGTGCATTTTTACTTCTACTTCATCTGTCACAGAATCACCTGAGAAATGGATCTCCTTGCACATCATAAACCCTTTAATTTGATTGAAGGTTTTAGAAAGAGGGTTTTTTATGTCATTATTTCTGTTGATCTGTTTTACACTTAAAGCTTTTTCCTTCTGACTGTCATGTCAAGCTAAGGGTAGCGAGTGCTAAGAGTTTGCTCTCCTCTAATTTAGCAGCTGGATTGGAAAGCTTGAATCATCTTTGCATAATTGCAATGATTTGTGGTTTGTTAGAAAATGGCAAAGTATTGATTGGATTTTCCCCTCAGGAAATATTTCTCTGCTGATAGAACAAAGTAGGCTGTGTGGGTTCGCTTTTGTCCTTCCTGCATTCTGCCCAGGGAAACCGGTGGCTCCTTCCATTTGGAAAATGGGAATTTGGGTCAACAGCCATTCAAGGACAAGCTTGAGTTAATGCTACTTCCACCTCCAGATCTTTCACTGCACTTTACAAAGTGATGGACTTGCAAACTGCACACGGGAAAGAATGAGGCAGAAGAGCCACAACCACATTACGCCCATCCTTTTTTTCCTTTCTCCTTTCATGTCAAAACCAACTACAGGAGGACCTCGACTTTGTTGGAATGCTGCAAGCAGTGAATGCAGTGCTAAAATTTCTCTTGATTTTTTACGTCGAGGATTTCTCTTGGGGTCTGAGGAGCCAGTGACAGGCAAGAAGGAGGATGAAGTGTGAAGAAAGAATCAGATCCACAGTGCCCGGAGCTGAGCCACTCTGAGCTGAGAGTCCAATGCACATCGGTACTGCCGAGGCAAGAGCTGGAGCCTTTCTGGCAGCTGCTCCATGATTTCCAGAACAGAACCATAAATATGCAGTTCTAAGTATGACCTCTGCTTCTTTTCCTCATTAAATTGAACACCCAAGGGCCAGCTGAGTATCATTCCCTGTCTCTGCTCCAGTCACTTGGGATGTGCTGCCTCTGCAAATGGTTGCATCCAAGCACAAACTGTAGAATTATGAGAGAGCATTAATTCAAGGTTTGCAGTGAATTTAGTGTTCCCGCAAGGATGACACTAATGGCAATTAACGCAGCAGAAATGTCAGTGCTGAATGACTTTTCTCACATTAAAAGCTGTCAGTCCCAGAGCATACAGTCCTCTGTTATTTCAGGCCTGACCTCTGCCTTTTGGCCATGTTTCAGTAGTGTGGGGGGTATCCCAGGCCATCCCATAGCTGCAGCAGCATGCTCTGGGAGGGGGCACAAGGAAGGAGTGGAGCAGCCAAGACCATCTTCACTGTCAGTGACATTTCCTGAGGGTTTGTAGAGTCTCATCCTCAGCTTACCTAAACAGGAACAAAATTAACCCAGGACTGAACAGAATATAAGATTTAAATCCTCATCCACTGCTGCCAGCTGGCTCCTCTTTAGATCCTTAGCTCCTTTCTGCTGTTTCAGTTTTGCCTCTCAGCACCATGGAAAATGCATTTAATCAAAATGATCAAATGCATTTAAACTGGCTTAGCTGGAAATAACCCCCGCTGCTGCTCACATACGTGGCAATCTGTGGGAATTTGCGTTATGTGATGGGGAAAAAACAAAATGACTTTGCTCCTTAATGTCCCCTTGAAGTCCAACAAGTGATAACAGTGCAGCAGTGTATGGATAGTGACTTTTGGCTCAGCCTCAAGAGGTGTTTTCCTTGCCTTGTCCCCCATTGTCTTACACTGGGTGAGCTGGACCCAGCAGAGGAGCATCTGCAGTTTGGTGCAAGAGGAAGTAATGTATAAAAAACATAAGTAAAGGTTGTTCCCAGGCTGCAAGCTGATAAACAAAACCCAAAACACAGAAACGAGAACAGCTCCTACAGAGGGATAACTAAAAATACTTAATCCGTGTTATTTTTAATTTTTTGAAACCAGTAGCATTTCTGGGCTGTGAAACTAGGCCTGAGGAACATCGTGTCAAAATTAACATTTTTTTTCTAATGGCAAGGTTCAAAGGAGGACTGCAAATAGGATGCGAGATGGAAGCCTTAACAATGCAGCTATAAATACACCCCAGCCCCCACATGTAGAGTATTCATTATTAATTGTAATGCACTACTCAGCGCAGTAGATCAGCTTCTGAAAGGGGCTGAAGAGAGAACAGCAGTTACAGACTCCCCATCTTGGGTGTTTTGAGCTCACCTGCAGACAAAAAGGGTCAGTCCAGAGGTGCAGGCTGAGCCTGGCCCCTGATGCTCCAAGCCTACCTCATCAATTGTGCTGGGGGGAATTTGGTTCTGCCCCACATCCCTTCGTTATTAGCATTTTGTTTTCTTCTCTTGGAAGCTCTGAGGCAGCAGGAAGCATTTGTAAGCAGAAAGGATCAGGTTATGGCTCATTTTCCTCCCAGCAGACAATCAGTGATGCTGAGGGTGCCTGGGGGTTTCTCTCCTCACACAGAAATCATCACATCGCTGCTGAGCGCTGAGATGGCCAACATACTGAGAGCAGAGCGAGGCTTAAGGGCCTTGGTTTGAGCATCTGGGCACCAGGGCTACTTTCATGCTTTTCAAGTTAGGTCTCCAGCCCTGATGCAGGAGAAAGGAATGGTCCTGGTGCCTGAGGGTGGCAGCAGAGCTGTGGTGAGTGAGGCCTTTGGAGCCCTGCTGCTGTCCTGGTACAAACCCTGAGGGCACAAACTCTCACCCACTTCACAGCTTCAAGTTCCCTTTTGGCAGATCTCATTTCCCTCAGGTAAATGCAAATATGCACACATACATATTTTTAGCTGCTTCTATAGCCCTCATTCTGAGAGTAGCTTCACTTTCTCCACACTCTACTGCACAGTTGAAATAATACAAGTATAAAGTACAGTTGCAATAATAAAAATACAGTTGGAAATAGCCAGAGGGTATCTAAGGATAAGAACTCACCAACTCTGAGGCCTTCAGTCAAGGCAGGTGCTCAGCAATGCAGAGGCTCACCACAAGAACTCCACACAGGAGCAATCTCCAGAAAGAGATGCTGCCTTAGTGGTGGTCAACCCTTAAATGGGATCTAGGAGAGGTGAAGTCAAGGTCCACCCCTTCTGGGAGCACAGCTAAATTACCTTCACCTGTGCTCCCACAGCTGACTCGTCACTTGCCTCAGATGGTCAATCAGAGGCTCAGGCTGTGATCAACAGTTTCCCTTACACTCTATTTTGTCCCTACTACAGGCAAATATTCCAATCTTTTCTCTTCCCCTCAGCACCTGGTCACTATTTCAGCTTTGCACCTGACATTCCTAGTCACTATTTTGTGCCTCATGAACTCAAATATCTTGCTGCTATCTCCTGCAAGAGCAGCGCCACCAGGTTGACCACCATTACAGAGTCTCACAGAATCATAGGCTTGAACACTGCTCACATCCTGGGCTGCAGGCAGACCTGGTGGGCTTCTCCATAACCCACCCCAAACTGAGCAGGGTCACAGTGATGAGAAAACAATCCCCTGTTTTACACCATGGTGAGGATGCCCATACCTCACATGGGATAAAGTGCAGACAAAGGAATACAAGAGGTGTTACCCTGTGTGTATGAAGGACCCTCAGAGGGGAAGGGAGACAGGAGTACTATGGGCCATAGTTAGAACATAGAGGAACAAAAAAATACACGTAAAGTATAAAGAAAAAAGCTCAGGTTCCACCGAGATTTGAACTCGGATCGCTGGATTCAGAGTCCAGAGTGCTAACCATTACACCATGGAACCGTGGTGACAGCAACCTTACCCGGCCGCCCCTAGTCCTTACTCCGCAGCATTTCGCGCTCCCACCGCAGCTCGTCCCGGGCCTGTGACACCTCGTTGTGACCAGCGGTGCCCGGCAGAACTCGGCTGTACCGGGCCGAGCTCGCAGCCTGTCCCACCGGCGGCACCGTCCCTTTAAGGCCGGGCGGGGCGGGAGGACGGAAGCAGCTCCGCGGCGCTGCCCCGGAAGGACCCGGCCGTGGGCGGGCAGAGTGCGGAAGCGCTGAGGCGGCTGCAGGGAGGGGTTCGGCACCCGCTCCCGTCCCCGGCCCTGTCCTCGGCCTCCGCCACACCTCGCACCATGGGCAACCGCGACGACGAGTACGATTATCTCTTCAAAGGTAACGCCCGCATCGCCGTGCCACCCGGGGGGTCACCTTCGCGGGTCCGGCCCTGAGGGCCTCCTCACGGCGGGCGGGGAGCGCAGCGAGAGCTGACGGCCGCGGGCGTCGCCGTGCCCCGCCGGGTGGTGGTGGAGCCCGGGGCTGAGCTGTCTGGCTGTCTCACGTCGGGGAATGATGCAGCTAAATTAGCGCAGCGCCGCGGGTTGCCTCTCGCTGCCTTTTGAGCCGTTCTCGAGGGCTGGTGCCGGCCGTGCGGCACGCCTCGTTCACAGCCCCGAGCTGCCGAGCCGCAGCGCTGAAGCTGCAGGCAGCGCCCGGGTGCCTTCTGGGAGCGCTGCGAGGCTGTTCTGCTGCCGTTTCGATGCTGCTTTTATAGCGAGGATCAGAAATTGGGTCTTTGAGGAATTGTGGAAATAGTTGCTTATTGCAGGATTGCGTTGGGAAGAAATGTCGGAGTTAGAGTTCGAGGAATTACAGTTTCCTTGTCTGTTTTGTCCAGATACCGTGTAGAAAACCTTGAGCTGTAAGTCAGTCGCTTGCACTGTTTAAGGTGAAACCAGGAAGCATTAAGAAGTGCCTGTTTTCCCAGCTGGCAGCAGAGGCCTTGCTGACCGCCAGCGTCATCGCGTCAGCAATTTGTTTTGGAGCGCGAGGTGTGCAGGTTATCGAAGGCGTTTTGTTACCTATACTGACAGAACTGTGTAAATAAACTTATAATTAACGCTTTGACAGTGATGGGAGTATCGGCGCAGAGCTTCTTGGGAGAGGTGTTGCCTTTCCTTAAGCCCATTTCTTGATAAAACTGCAAAATAATGCAGTTGGGGTTCATTTTCATAGGGGGGGAAAAATCAAAGCTAAGTTAATTGATTGTCATTCCTAAAGCTTTTCCTGTTGGAGTAACATATGGGAACTGCTGCAGTGCGGGGAGTGCTAGCAAAACGGTCTTGTGGCGATGAGTGATTCAAGTCCTCCAGAGTTAAAGCAGGAACTCCATGCAGTGTTGCATAGCTGGGATTAATGTGGCAGTTGAAACAACATATCCAGAAATGCAGCATAACAAAAAATTGTGGAAACAGTTATGAGGACCCAGAGGAGGTGGAGCTGCCAAGCAGTCACCGCTCTGGAATGATCATGGAATTACTGAGTAGTTGTCCCAAATCGCTGTCTTGTTACCAGGCACTGCCCCAAAAAGCAAACAGTAGAAGTCCTTGGAAGAGGAAATGAGATCGTAGGGATCATTCCGCCAGTGTGTGAGCCTGAGACAGGCGTTCCCTGGGGACTGCAGGGACGTGTGGGCAGCGCAGGTGTACCAGTTTCGAAGGGAATATTGTGGGACTAAAAAGATGCAGGAGGACATCAAAATAATCAGTGGGTTGACCCATATTGAAGTGATGCTTTATCAAAACTAAAACGTTGGCAAGTAGGGAAAGAATATAAAGTCTCTCAGTCTGTATGTGGGCTTTGGAGTGGTTCGTTGCTGTAGACAAAAAGCGTGCATGGATTTGAAAGACTGCAGAAACTCACAGAGGAAGAAAGTTGTTGGGCATCTGGGTGTGCTGCTTACAGCGTTGCGTCTGGGGGCACTGCTGCTTGAAGATGGGAGGGCTTGCTATGCAGAGGCTGGCCTGTTTGTTCTGTTTGTTGCTGTCAGACTGGTCTATCAGGATGCTCAGTCCAGGCAGGCAGTTCATTGGGGTTCATGGACTTGATGGGATGTTGTTGCTGGGACTGACTTCAGGTTTTGATGTGCTGTGAAAGAATCCAGACATATTCTCTAGTCTGGCTGTCTCTTACTGCTCTTGAATTAAACTGCTGTTAGCGTGTTTGTGTGAGGTCTCTCTTCTTGTCCTGTTAGCCCCTGACAGCAGCTCCATGACAAAATCTGGCTGCTGGTGATGTTAATAGGAGCCCACTTTGTGCTGCTGCAGTTTAATTGCAGTAGCTGTTGTGCTGCCCCTTGTCTTGCTCCATTGCAACAGCACTTCAGTATATGCTCAAACCTAATAGGCCAGGCTTAAAACAAATCAGTTTCTGGTAACTTCTTCATGTCCAGCTATGTGTGTATGTGTGTCATTCCATGCTAAACCAGTTGGTTTCATTGAGAGAACAGTGCCAGTGTCCCCCAGCAGCATGCTTCAGGAAACCCAAGGTCTGTGAAGCCCGCTCCATAGAATTCTTGCTCCAATTTTAACAGGAAGAAAATATAAGTGTTGACATGAGGCTTAAATTATTGAGTAATATCCTTACTGAAGTGCAGCAACTTTTAACTCTTTGATTAATGTATTTACGGTTAATGAGTAGGAGCCCAAACAGCCCTCACTTCTGGAATATGTCTTCTGTGTTTTTCACAGACAAAGCTCAGGAGGATTAGGTTTGTACCCTGACCATCTGGAACTTTGGATTTGAGGTCAGCTTTCTTGTTTCCGAATGCAGACCTGGCTTGTAGTGGCATTCAGCTGATTGGTGGAAAAACTCCTGTTTCAGCATCTGCTTCCTTGTTTGCGTCATGTTTATTACTCCAGCTTTTTCCTTTGCTGAAGGAAACTGAATCTGAACAGAGCTGCTGTTTTGGACTTCAGACAATGCATTTTTTTTCTTGTGTTTTTGTTACAGAAGTCTGTAGGGAAACACAGTTGAATGGCAGGTAGGGATTCTTACAGTGGTAGCAATCCGTGCTCTTAGATGAGGAGGCACTTTTGGGCTGAACAGACCTTCTTGCTTTGCTGTTACACTGCGCTCATGTTTTGGGTGGTGTGTAGTATGTGGGGTAACAGATGAGCCCTACCCTAATGTGCCTTTGGAGCATATGACAGTTCTCTTTGAGACAGGAAATGGATGAATATAGGTGAGGGGGAGACTGATGTAAGACACGATCACATTAGGTTTGTCACCAGCTGGCTAGGAGATGTAGAATCAGGTCGTCTAATTCTCATTCCCTTTAAATCCCAATTTAAGTATGCTGGAAGAGGTGTTCAGCAGGGTCTTGTGGGAGTCATAACGTGTTCAGGCTCTTTGTTTATCTGCCTCTTAGTAGCAGAGCTCAGTGCAGACAGGAGTGCTCTCAGACACTGTAAACCCTGACGTGTTTTAAATGGTGTAATAACCTTACTGCAGCCAGAAGAAGCTAGCAGTGCTGGGCTTTCTATTTTCAACCTGATTAGGTTATCAATAGTGTATTTTATGAGCTAGCTGAAATTCTTAGGAAATACTTCAATTAGAGGTTTAACAGAAATAAAACTTGAGTGAGAGTTGGAATGTTGGTGAAAGATTAATACATCTCTAAATGGCTTTTCAAGCAAGGAAATTGAATTCTTATTTTGGTCTTCTACAGAAATAAAACTGGGATTGCAGAATGAAATTCATACGGTCTCATGGATTGCCTTATTCTTTTTGTCCACCAAATACTTTGTCGTAAACTGTTGCAGTGCAAAGTGCTGTGGGCAGTAAATGCATCATTTCAAAAAGCTCGTGGTCGCACACAGTGAGCTGCCACATCACTGGAGCAGCAACAGGGAGCTGCCTGGCAGTAGTCAGCTGGGATGGGGGATCCCTTCTGCTGCCTCTTGGGTTATGCTCAGGCTGTGCCAATACTGGTGCAAAGAAGGTTATGATGAAGGTTATTATGGAATGCAGGGCTTGGGTGCTTGCAGGAAGTCAGTGAAGTAAAAGCTGATGCACAGAAAGTTCGGGCAGCTCGGTCTGACCCCAGGCACACAGAGCAGAGCCACCACGGTGGTGTGGTCAGAAACAGACCATTCCAGCCCAGGGCATTTCTAGTAGAGATAGCAAGGTTTAAATCCCTGCGTACGTCACCACTGAGGTCTCACCCAGAATGATGCATGTGGTTGTTCTTGCTGCTTGGAAGAGAAATGAAGGACTTGTAGGGAAGATGCTTGGGGAAACGCACCGTCTGTTTATAAGGATGTATTTGAGAAGTTGGCTTATTTAGGTGGTAGAATGAAGCTGAGAAGATGCGGCTGCTTTCTGTAAATACATGAAACAGCATAAACACCGCTGGGAGAAGAAACTAATAAGCTAATGGGCAGTGCTGGCACACAAACACTGCTACCAGCTGACCGCTAATTTCTTCTGAAAATTAGAAGGCAATTTCTAACCATTAAGAGTGAGTTTCTGGAAGAGAAGCCCAGTAAAAGCTTGTGTGCAGGAACAATTAGCTTTGATGTGGAGTTAGATACCATCATTTCCCTCTCGAACTGTTTGCCTGTGATAGAGTTGGGCTCAGGCATTCAGGGTCATTCCTGCTGCATTTCTCTGCTGAGAATGCAATATATGGGAACGCTGTGTAGTGTGAAATATCAAACTGAGGCAGTTTGATAAGGAAAGCAAAACGACAATTAATGAAATAATCCGAGCGATGGTTAATGCTGCTTCAGTTCATCATTGCATTCAAAGAACGATAGCTCAGACTGGTGCAAATGCAGAAAGTGTGAGGAACCTCAAGTACCCGCTGACACTGCAAGCTGTTGCCGTGGCCGTGCTCAATGCAAGCTGCAGTGGCCCAATTAAGTAGAGGAAATAGCTGGCTTCAAGGAGGAGAGTAAAATATTTCCCCTTTTAATTGAGACACGTTAATCTGGCACTGGAGAGCACTCAGACATAAGCGGTGTGGCACTTAGACGAGGTGAGGAAAAAACCTGGTGGGGGAACTGCCTGAACTGTCCTTGGAAATGTGCACTGAACAGCAGAAATACTTGGGAGGGTGGTAGGTAACAGGGATGGGATATGGCCTCTGGGGAACACAAACTGATGCTGTGGACAGCTTTCCTCATCTAGAGAAGTTTTCAGCCCGGTTATCCCAATGAATACAAGCATGATGTCATCTAAAACTGCAGCCTAAACCTGCTCAAAGAGTATTGAAGATCTTATTTGCCAATGGAAGAGGAAACCTATGGCAATTTGCCTCGTGGTGATGATGTAATTAGGTGCCCTGACCTCTGCACTATCTTTATCACCCTTTGGCATCCTGTGTGCCAGGGAAGCTGCTCTGCTGTGTCAGGGCAGCTGACACCGAACCCTGCTGAACTGTCATGTGGCAAAACAGATCCTGTTTGCATTCAGTATACATGCATGCCGCTCTCTTGCACTGTGGGTCCTCCTAAGAGAAGTGTTAAAGCTGTTCTTTGCTTTCTGCAGCCTCAGAAGCTTGGCAGGCTGCTTGCTGAGTCAGCTGCCAGAGGGGGCTGCAGTGTGTCGGTGAAGTATTCTCTGTAAGGCTGCGTGAAGCTAGTGTTTGCTGCAATTTCATCCTGTGGAAAGAATTTAGTAGATGCTTCTCGGCTCTTACAGTCAGGGAAAACCCCGTTTGTCACAGTTGTGCATTATGTAAATAGGGAACGGTGTCCAGAACTCTGCTGTGTGATGCAGCAAACGGTGGGAGGTTTTATGCTGCTAGCCTGTCTCGCTCCTGAGCTCAGTGGACTCATTCCTCTGTTGTACCACACAGCATATTTAACGCTGCGTTGCAACACCTTAAAGCTGAAATGATGTTTATTACTGTACAAACACTTGATTATTTTTTTCCAAAACAAGTAGAGCTGTGCTGTTTTGTCACCCATGGCTCTCCTGCTTGTATGTGCTTTGATGCACAGCCATTGTCACGAGGATGTGAAATCCAAACTGCCTCTGACTTCTGTACTTTGCCATGTATGTTTTTCCTGGAGGAGGAACGTGATTCAGTACAAAACAAAGGAGACTGAAATGTAACTGCTAAAAACCACGTCTGAAGCCTGTCTGAGATGCTGGTGTGACAGCACTGGTCCTCTGGAAATATCAAGACTTAGACAACAGATCCCTGACAAGAGGGGTGGTTTTGCTATTCTTGTCCTTTGCGTTTTATTCTGGAAAACAAATGTATTCATTGCAGGCGATTGTCAGTAGATATTCTACATCTGGGATGTGATTCCAATGTCATTTCTGTCTTCTAGTTGTCCTTATTGGAGACTCTGGAGTAGGCAAGAGTAACCTCCTGTCTCGATTCACTCGCAATGAGTTTAACTTGGAAAGCAAAAGCACCATTGGAGTAGAATTTGCAACAAGAAGCATTCAAGTCGATGGGAAGACAATAAAGGCTCAGATATGGGACACAGCAGGGCAGGAGCGATACCGAGCTATAACATCAGCGTAAGTGGCAGCCTGTATGGCTGGAGAGAAGCTTTTGCTGAGGAGGGTGAACCTGGGGCCTTTCTGATTCCTCAAACTGCAGAATGGGATGGTTTTATTTTCTCTTATAATATCCACATATAATATAGGGGAAGGAAGCTTGAATGTTATTCTGTCCTGAAGCTTGACACAGTATGAACAGATATACTTCTCACTGCTCTCATGATATGTAACTGGAGGCGTTTCTGAGCTGTGAGAGACTTATTTAAATGCAAGCCACTGATGAAATAATAGCTGTGATGATGGAGGTTTTATCAGTGGTAACCTATGACCAGAACACCTCCTGTATCAGTAGGGAGGCACTGCTCACTTTGTGTGTTTAATTGAAAAAACAGCACAGCAAAAGCTAGATTTGAGTAAAGCTGGAGGTAATTGTGGGGTGGGAAAGCACAACCTCTTTCTTTCTGAATGTAACTGTGCCTTTCCCTGGTCTGAGAGGAAACCAAATGGGGCATTTCATAAAGAGAATACATCAAGTTGATGCTTTTTTTTTTTATGATCCAGTGAGTCATGGTAAAGTCTTCCTGCTGCTCTGGGCTGTGCCTGTGCTGCACCCACAATGGTGGGTGGGGAGCCTTTCAGGAGCAGGTCAGAGGCTGAAGGTGACAGTAGCTCCCCACAGACTACAGTGCTTCATTTTTGAGGTGCAGGGTAACCCACCAGCCCCTGAGCTGCCCTGGCTGCTGTTGTGGTGGTCACACAGATTAACCCTGGTCTGGATGCTATATTTCAGCTGCTTCAAGTTCCATGTATCATGCTTTGTATTATTATTATTTTTAATATAACTGTCTTTGCAGTAGTGGGAAACAGCTATTACTCAGTAGCTTGTCACTTTCAATCGTGTTTCTTGCTGGTTCTGTAACACATCTCTTCACCCACAGGTACTATCGAGGTGCTGTAGGGGCATTACTGGTGTATGACATCGCTAAGCACCTTACTTACGAGAATGTCGAGAGATGGTTGAAAGAGCTGAGAGACCACGCAGACAGCAATATTGTAATCATGCTTGTGGGAAACAAGAGTGACTTGCGCCACCTGAGAGCAGTCCCTACAGATGAGGCCAGAGCTTTTGCAGGTTGGTGAACTCAAAAGAATTTCCTAATGCAAACTGTCCAGACTCTGCCTACCTGATGTGAAATACATGAGTGTGCAGGTAGGAGGGAAAAGACTCAGTGCCAAGTACTGCTGTATGTCTTTTTTCATTCAGTTAAAATTGAAGTCCTATAGAGCCTGCATGCTGATAGACTCTCAAGAATCTGCCAGAGGCACTTGAAAACAGTTTTAAAACAGACTTAATTCCATGCCTATGCATTGCTTTTCTTGTAGAAGCTATGCTGGTGGGTTTAGGTTTGCATTTTGTGCATGGTAGCAGCTTTGTGTCTATGTACGTGATCTATATCAGCTGACCCGAGCACTGAACAAATGCTGGTACCTGAACAGATGTACATTAAGCCACCTTTCTGGCTCTAACTACATAATTAAGATATGTGAAAAATAATTCAAGAAATTATTCTGGTTTGTGTATATCTTGCCTTGTTTTAGGACAGATTTCTTTAATTGTGGAGGGAAGCTGGGTTTTGTTCTTTAAAGTTTGCTGTAGCTGCCTACGTGGAGTTTCTGGCCAGTGAGGATACATGCCTGTAGGTAAAGGACTACTGTTCCCTGATAAGGCTTGCCCTGTGAGGTAAGCTGCTGTGACCTATTGGGAGGTGGAAAAACTTGACAAGGTTAAAAGAATGTCCAGGAAGTTTAGTTGCACATTTCTTGAGAGTGCACCAAATTCTCACTTTAAGTGATGCTTAGTGTGCCTCCAGGTAACACAGCACTGGCTTGATCCCTGTGCTTGATGATGACTGTAAATTATGTTGCTGCTGTTAGCTGGCCTTGCTTTCAGATCATAAAGAGGAAAACCCTATGACTTTTAATGCTTTTTTTTTTAGCACTAATGCAGCTATCTCATCAGCAACACCATGTACATTGTCTGGTACAAAAGTTCTTTTGGATGGGAGATAAATGTTATACACCTTTAATTATAGTATTTCTGTCCACACAGAGAAGAATGGTTTGTCATTTATCGAGACATCTGCTTTAGACTCTACAAATGTGGAAGCAGCTTTCCAGACTATTCTGACAGGTGAGTCATCTAATACTTTGTGTTTGGAGGAGGAAGGGCAGAATGCTGCTCTGATACGCAGCAAATAGGCATTTATTTGCCTATAAAGTGTGTAAAATTTAGCAATTCAATCATTCCTCACAGCTGTAATATTCAGGCGCTGCTTTTGAAGTGTCACAGTTGATAGACCAGCACAGGACTCAGGAATGAGTCTTACTCACTTTGCTCTGCGCCGCGTTTCCAGTCAGCCTGGTTTATGTGCTTCACTTTCCCATTTGTGGAACAGGGAGTGCCTGTGTGAGAGAATTGTCTGATGCCCACCTCCAGACAAAATGGCTATTGTCAGAGGAGAATGCAATCTACCTTGTTTCCATCAGCAATGGTGAGCGTAACAGTTGCCAAGAATTGAGCAGTACTGCTAGTCTGGGCTGCAGTGACTCCTGAGTGGAGGGTGGTTGCTGTCAGTGCATATAATAGACCTGGCTGGACTTCTGGCCTTTGTAGCACGTGATAGCAGTGACTGGTGCAGTTTTCATGCTCAGTGGATGAGGTGCTTCCTTTTTGTTTAACCCCTTTGTCTGATAGGTGTAACTTCTCACTTCTGTGAGGTTGGCAACTAGTTAGATTTTTTTTTTTTCCTCTCTCTCTTCTTGGCAAGTAATAGATACTTTCTTACACAAACACATCATAAAGGACTTGTTAGCCATATTGGAACATGCAGTGGGGGAGGTAGCTAGAAATTTACTATAATAAATTCTGAAGCATTTTCTTGGGTTGTTTGAAATATATTATGAGTACCCTTGCAGTGAGGGTGGTGGTGAGAGAGAGATCTAACTGCCCTCAGCCCCTTCTTGGACCACTCTTTGCCATTGCAGTAGATGGCTGGTGTGCCGTGTGCCCTGGGCTGCTGCCTGTCTGTGTGATGTTCAGATGCAGTATACTGCTGTTGCTATGGAGAAGCAGTTTACCTGTTGGGTACACACTAGGCTGTTTTTTTCCTCTCTCCTGGTATGCTTCCAACAGCACTTTTTATTCCAGAAGTTATTTTGGATTCTAATTAGTGGAGGTTTGGTATATATATACTTTTTTTCCCCTGGTTTTATTTCTCTGTGGAGGAGAGCAGTCTGTAATGGGAGAGCAAGTGATTAAGATTAGCCCTCAGTGGACTCTGACAGAGTGTTGGGGCTGTTGCTTTCTGAGAAACATCAGGGCTCCCTGTCTTGTTGTGACAGTGTTTTGAGTAAAGAACCCTTGGGCATGCAGACAGAATCGTTGCTGAGGAAGGGCTGGTTCAGCTGTGCTGGAAGAAACACTTCTGTTGATTAGTGGGCACATGGTTTGCTCCAGACATCAACTCCTGTTTCAAGGAGATAAAGATGAAGTAAATAATACATTAGCAGAGGCTTGCCTCCATCTCTGCTGTAACTGGCATGCAAAGGATGAATGTTCTGCCAATAAACTTCTTGATAACATTTCACAGCTGGCTATTTGTGTTAATGATTTGTTTTGAAGGAAAGGGGTGAGCAGTCATCTGAGGAATGTGGTTTTCAGAGTGACCCTGTGGAATCATGGATAGTCTGTATGTATGTGGCTGGGTTGCCTCCAAATGTAACACTAGAGGAATACTTGCTGTCATTTGAAGAAGAAAGTTGATAAAGCCAACAGGCTTTACCACAGGCTGCATGTGGAGGAGGCTGACAGAAGGGGCAGGGCATGCTGCTGTACCAGCTCAGCTAGTATCTCCCATGCTGGGAAGAGTCCTGCAAAGACATCTCAGGCTGCTGTCAGTGCCTCTCAGCTGCTTAGACCTTTCCTGGACAGGGATGTCTTGACTGAGATCTGGAGCAAAACTCCTTCCTCTCTTTGCCCTACTGAAGGTGATCTGGTTGGGACAGTGGTGGAAACTCCAAAAAGTACTTTCAGTTGGAGTCATACCAGGTTGATATTAAGCATATTCACACCTACATTCTCAGATGAAGCCGCCTTGAGTCGATGGCTTTGGGTGTAGGAAACACAAATCTATTATAGTTAGCACAGTCTTGAGTGACTGTGTGGTCTGCTGTTGTTACAGATGGTAGAAGAAAACTTTCCTTCTGTTTTGCTGTATTATTGATTTGCTGGAGAAGGGCAGTGGGGGCAAGGAATTAAATCTAGTACACTTCCTCTCCTGTTGTCTGTACTAGATGAGTTCTGGGGACCTTTTCCTTCTATGGCTTAGAATAATGGTCCCTATCCAAGCTCCTCTGTTGTAAGATGTCTAGACTTCAAGGGCTAATTCTTGTGCACACAAAGCTGCTTTGTATTATTTGGCAAATATGAGAGACTGGTGTTTTAATCTTATCCCCTGTGAGCATTCACAGCAGGATAAAGCATCCTTAAAGTAAACTGGAGTCAGCCTCCGCTCCCTGCCTCAGTCAGTGCTGCCTCTGTTCCTGTACCACATTCTTCTGTGGTTTCATCTCTAAGGAATCCCATCTCCAAGGAAACAACATCACAGAGTACTGACATTAAGAACGTTTCATAAGACCTTAAGAAGAGGGATTTCCTCTTTTTGTTAGATCTACACACCTGAAAATGAATGAAACACTAGCCCTGGTTGAGCAGACAAGGACTGGGCAAACAGACAGCAGTTGTTTTTGTTGTTTTTTTCCCCAGCTCTTACAGCACAAGGCCTGTCTCACATGGTTACCAATTACGCAGAGAAGCATTCTGCTGACTGTGCTCTTAGTAAGGTCTCTTTCAGTTACTGAGCAGAGCATAAAGTGTAGTGTCTTCATTAAAAAGTATGCATCTTCTTTAGCTTGTCATTCCTCAATACAGATCAGTTCCAGTGTAGACTTTGCCTCTGGGCATTTTGCTGCAGGAAAAGCAGGTTTAAGCTGTTCCTACCTCCTCCATCACACCAACACAACTATGTGTATGGCAACTGTCATGTAGAGCAAAGTAGTTTTTAACCATTCAGGCTTTGATCTTGAGCAGTATCCTGTGTTTGCACAGCAGAGGAGCAAGAGGTGGCAGTGAGCAGAAGTGGAGCTGCTGCAAGTTGACTCAGGCAGCACTGCTGGTAGATGTTCTAGCAGGGCAGAGAGTGAGGATCAGATAGAAATGCACTAACCACGGCCAGAGATCTCCTCTATCAGCAAAAAAGCACTGTTATTTTTAAGACTTTGTTACATGCTTTGAGATGAGGGTGTTATGCAGAGGAGGACATTGCTTATAGGGTAGGGGTGGAGGAATTGTATGACAGCTCATGTTGGAGAATGATAAACTTATTCAGGAAGCTCCAGGTATATGGAACAGAGAACTTGTCCTGAAGAATGCAGCGCAGATCTCTTCCAACTGTGCTCCCTCTACCTCTGCACATGTGCCCTTTGCCTGCCGTGGGGCAAAGCTGATTTTTATTTACAGATTCTCCCATGGGCTTGCAGGTGGCTTTAAAGATCTGTTGTTGTACGCTTTCCTCAGACTTGCTAAGTTGTACGACATGGAAAGAACAGGGAACTTCACAGCTGGTGAAATAAGAAAATCCTGCTTTGTGTCTATGGTTTGTTTGGTTGCATCAGTGACCTGATCTTAACTGAATGCACTCAGAAGATTCAGCTTTCTGAGCAGTCTATCGCTATCTGAGTTTGAGCCCTCACTTTAAAGGCCGGACAAACAGATTCTTTACAGTGCAGCTTGCAAAGGGCAAAGTTCCTTCTACAGACAATAGATACAGCACGGTACCTGTGAGAAATTATCACTTGGTCAGCACTTACATGGATGTGTGCAGCCCTGCTCTTACTCTTCCTGGGGAGCACCCAGCCTGTGTTTGTGTTGGCAGCTTAAATCAATGCAAGCTTGTTGCACCAAGAGCAAGGTTTGCAGGCCTTGTTTATCAGGAACCTTTTTTAGCTCCTCAGTGCCATCAGTTCTCATCACAAAAGCAGGCACATAGCTGTGTGACCAGCCCTTGGCAGCAAACAGGACTTCTCTACACGAGGTTACTTGGTTTCCAGTACTGAAATGATGTCAGGATGTGCACTAAGCAGCAGCTCGTTAAAATTCTGAACAAAGGCTACTCAGTAATGACAAATCTCTGGTGGGGAAGAGGCATCTTGGTCTGGGGTCAGACAAGGTGCTTGGCCCATCATTGTCCACAGACTTTAGACCTACTAAAGAATTTGAACCTTTGTGTTTCACGGAGGTTATTTGCTAGCAGTGTTCTGCTCTGCAGACGCCCTCTTCTTGTGTGACCTGAGCTTATCTGGAGTGCCCCAACAGGCAAATGGTGCGGGCAGTGCTGTGTGCTTGGTGCCAGCACGCTGCTCTGTTGTGTAAAGCAGATGTGGTGATGTCATCTCAGGGTAGACTTTTTGCTGAAGCTGGAACACTTTTAATTGTTTTGTTAATGAGGCTTAGCAGGTATTTGTGTATTTTGTGAACTTCAGTGGTTTAAAACTTGAATTTGCAAGTGAGTTCCCAGCATTCTATTTTTGGTGCCCTTTATTTCCTTCCTGGGTGAAGTGCTACACGTCACACTTCTCTATGCATGCTGAAGGGAGTGGCTTTGTACCTGCTCTCAGTGTATGTACAGCACATACTGTAGGTCACAGACAAACCCCAGGGACCTGGCAAAGCTTTCAGTGCAGGCGTGCACCTGGAGGCAATAGGAAAGGCAGGGCAGTTTAACCTTCACTTTCTGCTGGGATTTCTTTGTCTGTAGTCAGTCTTCTCCGCAGTCCTGAAGCTGATCTGCACTACCACCCTGTTCTGAGAGCCACGAGATCAGCTGGAAGGAACTGATGGTATAACATGGTGGATTCTCCACCTTTATTGAGAATCAGGATCTGTTTTTTTATTGCTTTTGGTAAAGCGGTTGTGAAAGAAACGTGTTTTGCCAAGATGGTTTATATTTTAATTTATAAATACAGAAGGCGTCTCATTTGAACTTCTTGTGAAAGCTGCTGTGCTTATCATTGCAGAAGTATGGGAAGCCAAGAATTGCAGAAAGCAAAGATGTTTGCTTTCTGATGTTGCTCTGCATGCACGTAACGATGGGCTCTTTCTCATCTTCCAGAGATCTATCGTATTGTTTCCCAGAAGCAAATGTCCGACAGACGTGAGAATGATATGTCTCCAAGCAACAACGTGGTTCCCATTCATGTCCCTCCAACCACTGAAAACAAACCAAAGATGCAGTGCTGTCAGAATATATAAGAATTGTTCACTCTTTCCTAAAAGGCTGTGTATATTCCCCAGGTCCAAGATTTAAATATATTTGTAATTCTTGTGGTTACTTTCTTGTGTTCTGTTACTGCTTATTCCTTTTGAATTTCTCCATGTCTTAAACACTTTGATTTCTGTGTTTTATAATCTATTGCTTCTATGTGGCTGCAGTATTTTCCCAACGCTGACTTGTTGATTTTGGTTCAGTAAATAGTTTGGAGCTGAACTGATCTCTTTGCAGCGTGATGCCCGCTAGTCAGAACAGACACATTTAGTGAGCACTCGAAGATGTAATTCTGCTCCTTGCAAAACAATTATTGTCGGGTTAACTAGGAGAATATCTCTGGGCAGGATAATCTGTCTTTGTCTTAAAGTGTTGTATACTGCATCTAAAGCTCGATGGAACGCCTGTTGCTCTGAAGTGCAATTTTAATGTAAAGTTAAATGTCTTTGGCTACATCTTCAGACTGTCAAGAGGAGATCTTGCTATAGAATAGCCTGGGGGAGGGAGGGGGGGGGAAGTGAGCAAGAATTTCTCTCACACAAGCAGCAGGGTTCTTGCTCCCAGTGAATGAGCTTTTGTGGTTTGGCACCTGCTGCAGGGGGCTGCAGTGCAGGCAGGGCTGCTGCGGGCGCTGGTGGGACTCACGTGAGCTGCCTTTGTGAAGGAGGGAGAAGCTGTGTGTGTCACCGAGGGTCACGGGAACATGCAGTGTGTGTTTGTGCTGCCTGAGGCTCAGCCTGCACAGTGCCAGTGCTGTCAGGGCTTGAGGATGCCTTTTTTCTTTCACGATACACAGACTTGAAGGACATTGTCACATATTGCCTATCTCATATCAGTACGTGCCACACACATTAAGGTATTCAGATGCTCAAATTGATCAGTCAGTAACTGCTACAACCTGGTCTTAGTTTTCAGTTCTCTTTCACCCAGTATTTTTAAATGATTCCAGTGGTCTGGTACATGTTCTGTAACAAAAAAACACCTGGAGTATATTGGATGCATTCATTCGGTGATTATCGCTCAGCCCAACTCATCTGTTCACTTAGTTCAGGGATACATGAACTGTGCCTTCTGTCGCTGCACTCTGAAACCACTGCGTATCACACACTACGTGCTATTCCCAGCGCCATTAACGCCGAGACGTGGGGGCTGTCAGCACTGCGGTTCCACTGGATTTAAAAGAACTGTCTGTATAAACGCTGGCCGTTATCTGTACAATTAGAGGAAGTAATTGGCTGTAGGGGACATTTCTCAAACTCTGATATGACCCACTTAGAACATCCGGATTTGGGTAGGCACTACCAGCTGCATTTCTTACCCAACCTTTCTGTCTTGCGGTGCTCATGATGTGTAAGGCACACGGAAGGCATTGCTGTAGTCGGTCACTTTTTTTTGTTTTTAAATCCATTTCTCCTCCTAATATTAGTTCTGAAGATGCTACTTTTGATCTGTTTGTAAATTACTTTGTATTTTATGCATGTACTGTAACTTGATTCATTATTTTTTTTAGATTGATTTAAAATATATTCATCCATGATTCTAATAAAGAATTACAGGGGACAACTCAGCACGGTGTTGGGTGCGCTTTTTGGGAGAAGTGGGACTTGACTTTAAAGTTTTTACTTGCGAGCAACTAGTAAATTTCTTGGAACCGGGAGGAGACACCAAAGTGGAAGTACTCCCAGAAGGGGAACTGGAGGGGCCACATACTGGGACCAGGCCTGCAGCTTTTAGCATGACAATTTGGCAGCTTTGGGCTGCCTTTATGGTGTGAAGAATGAGGAACTCTCTCTTATCAAATCCCTGAATAGCTTTAACAAACCTCATTTTTCCACATTACCACCAGTAAAACAAAATCCTACGGAATGACAGACTGCTGCCTTCTACAACAGATTACTTCAGCTGTTTGATCCTACCTTGTCGCCTTCTGCTGAAGGAGTGGTGCCATAGGAGCCAGCCTGCTGATCACTGTGAGTTTTGGAAGCCACCTCAAGAGCACGTGGCAGCACTGAATCCTTCTGCCTGAACCAGCCTTTAGGGCCTCAGTATTGCCAGAGTCAAGAGAAGGTATAAAATGGGGACCATCCTCACTGTTCTGTTCTCAGAGCACTTTAGCCAGGCAGCAGTGGATTTCACAATTAAATTCATTACTGTGGCAGCCAAGCCATAAATCTGCCAACTGGAAATGCAAGGGTGAGTTTCACTTTGCTTCCTTTTCTGATTCATTTAGCCAGCAGCCTGACTCAGCTGTCATGTCAGGCTTGGATTTCTTATAGCTTTATGCAACAAGCTTCCTTCTGCAGTAAATCTGAATGCAGCAGAGCCTGCTGGAATGCAAGCCCAGCTCAGCCCCACTCAGTGTCAGTGTGGGCAAGTGCTTCCTCCTCCACTGTGTGATGAGAAGCATTACATTGTGGTCCTGGGCAGCTGTGCAATGGCTGAGTGTGCTCTTAGGCAATATAAGACGTCTTAATTATTTTCACCAGAACTTTACAAGCACTAATCACAAAACAGGCCTTAGACAGGAATGCCTTGCTAAAACTGATTTTGTAATTATGAACTGCTGCAACAGGGGATCCAGAATTTTCATGCAATAGTTTGTAATGCCTTCGCAAGCTATGCTGCCTTCTACAGCAAAATCACATGGTATGTGTACAGGGCTGTAACTTCCTAGGTGTTAAAGCCTTTTCCTGCTGTTCTATGTTTTGGTAACACCTCCTAAAGGCTGCAGGGCTGTGGCTGGTCCTGAGCTGTGAGACATGGCTGGGCTCAGGAGGAACCTCGCAGGGAACTTTTGGAGAGGCAGCACAAGGCGCTGGTCTGGATGCTGACCTAATGGTATTGTTCCCACTCAGCTGCTGGTTAATCATCTCTGCTGTAACTGGCGTTCATTCTGTGCTGAAGCGTCTCTTCTCTGCTAATAGGAGGTGACTGATTATAACAGATACAGCTTTTGAGCCCTGAAATGAGCTGTCTGAGTTTATGGGATCTCCTGCATAATGCTGCAAAATTGGATTTTCTCACCAAGAGCTCTTGTTCTCATTTACATATCTGAAAGTCCCGACCTTAACAATTCCGAAGCTGTTTGGTGGGTATCTGCGGTTCCTGTGTGATGGCAGTCGAAGTTCTGACACTGAAGCAGAAAGTGCGTGGCATTGTTCTGATGTAAAGACATTTTTATTAAGCTGGAATTACTTACTCCATCAGTTCAAACCTGATGAGTTTCCAGACTTAAATAGCTTATTGAGTGTGGCTTGTCAAATAAGAGGATTACATGCTGGGCTTTAGTTAACAAGATCTTTAGAAATATGAAGCGCAAATATTGAAAAAGCTTCAGTATGTAGCTGTCTGCTGCATTGGCCCAGTGTCATCAATTCCAAAGATGTTTCTGCTGCAAATTCATGCTTGTGATTTATTGATTGGGAACAGTCAGATGCTGAGATGGCTGCTGTCTGCCTGGTCCTGGGGTCACTGCTGGCCTGCGTCCTTCTGTGCCTAGCAAAAGCACCGCAACCCACTGGCGTCACTGCATGCCGTTGGGACAGGCTGAGAGGCACTGCTTAAGCAGCACAGAGACGTGGAGCTGTCATCACCTTGTGTCTGCCTCAACGAGGTCTCGCTCAGACCTGCTAAGGTTCAGCTGCTGCAGACAGGAGCTGCCGGAAGAGTTGGACAAAAGCTGCGTATTGTGCCAGCTGCCGTTTGCTTTAAAGTTTGAGAAAGACACGCAGAGAGAAATCTGATTTATTTTGTACAAGGTAGGATACCTGTGCACAGTGAACAAATATATTACAAATCTGTCTTGCCTTAAAAAAGTATTGCCATTTTGGTGCCTATTTTCTAAGCTAATGCTAATAATATACAAGAAGGTACTTCCTTCGTTTCCTTTTTTTTCCTGTTAAGCTCTATGCACATTGTTGCATTTGGTTTGAAAATCCAGCTTTGAAAAAAAAACAAAACAAAAACTGAGCCTCATCTCTGCTCTCTCATCTCAATGGTGACAGCAACACACACAGACAGCGGTCAGGCTGGCAGCTGAGACTGCTTGTGCTAGATGGCAAGGTAAGTCTCTAACCGGAGCATTCCTCATCAAGCTGCATTTCTCTTGGTATTTTTGAGGTAAGACTTTCCATTCATGTATGCAAAATAGACCCCTCCTGGCCCTGCAAAATAAGTGCCTACTTACATCTCACATAAGGCTTCCCTGGAAAATAAAACTACTATTGCTGATCAGTCATCGCCCCCATGCACACATGCAGCATTCATGTAAATACTTTGGAGCTGTCTTGAAACATGAAAATCTGCTTCTCTGCAAGCCTCGGGGGGAATCTCTGGGCTCAGCTCTGCTGTCTGGATCTCTTGGATTGCATGTAGGGGTTCAGAGCTGGCACCGCCATCCCAGCTGCTGCAGGGGTGCAGTGGGGCACGGTGCTGCCCTACCCGCGGTGCTCTGATGCCTGCTGTCACATGGAGCTGGCTCTGAGCCGCTGTCCCTATGGCAGCAGGTCCTCGTACCAGTCCCCTAGGCCAGCAGCTTCCATTGGCGGTCCATGTGTTGAGCAAACAGCTTGGTGGTGGCTTGGTTTTCTGCTTCCATCAGACTGGCGAATGTGCAACAGAATGTTTTTACCCTTTAGGAGGCAATCAACTCGCTACTTTGCGTTTGCCTAATAAAATTACATACTTAGAATCAATACTACTTCATGCTCAAAATCTACAAGGATCTGCTTAACGGCAAGTATTCTACTTCCTAGGTCAATAAAGATTACCAAAAAAAAAACAAACTCATGGTGGCTTATTCCAAAGCTTTCCCCCAGGTCAGCCCCTTGATAACTGTTTCACAAACAGCCTCTGAAAAAGAAAACCCACTTTCAGCTCAATGTAACAACATGTCAGGTAGAACTGTCAACAGATGAAGTTGCACTACATGGTAATGCACATCAAATTAAAGGGTGTCATGAAGGGCACGCTGCCAGGTGCATCGTGGTGACGTGGTTTGCCAGTGATGAAGCCAATGCAACCTAGTTAGAAAACTGGACCAGGGTTGGTCTGTGCAAACCTGCAGTGTCCCTGGATGCAGGTGAAGGTGTTTGCACCACCCAAAAAAAGCTGTGCATTTATCTAATGAAAAAGAAGCTGTATGAGAAAAATTAAAGCACAGCTGTACCAAAATAGTTCTGGCTTGTTCAAAGTGCGGTAAGCTGGGCATGAGACTCATTGCTTAAACTCGAATCGTTGACAAAGATCACTGGACATTTGCCAAGGTGTTACATTTTAAGACTGTAATAGAAGATGTCTGCGTTGATACTCCTGTACTCCAATACCCTGGTACTGAATATAAAGATGAACAGAGCACTAATTACCGAGCACAGTCTGCACAGGATGCCCACGGTGATGGCAGTGAATGAAGTTTCCAGGCAGTGAAACAAGCAGCTTTCCTATTTTCACTCAGAAAAATGTCCCATTTCCATGACAGAGATGTGAACTGTATCCCAGCGTCTGTCTGTCTCTAGGTCCTCCTACTGAGCGTGTTGTGTTTTACTGTACAGCAAAGCCAGCGTTAGAATACACATGGTAGAGAGCTTTTGCCTGGAGCGTGTGGACACCTCCCAGGGGTGATGCACTCCAGTGACACCTGGAAAAGGTTCTCATTAGTTCTTGTGACCCATATAAAAAAAAAAGTCTTTTTAAATAACATCATGCAGCAGCAGCTGGCCCAAGCTGATGTTTAGTTACGTTAGGTCCTTGCAGCCTAAAGTCAAGTCAGCATCCTGCAGTGCAGAAAAGGATTGTCTTCTCTTTGCTTGTGTTTGCAGCACAGTGAAGTCCATCCCTTTAAGACTGCTTGTCCCAAGATGGCCCATGTGTTGGGCTGTGCCTTACAGGGAGGAGGTCGTAGTGACTAGGAATGTGACTGTTCCTAGGCAGGTCGTATGGACTTTGGAGGTAACTGGCACTCCGGGCACGGGCATCTTGGACCACGCTGATGGTGGGCTCTGGGAAAGCAAGGGAGAGCGGTTGCCGTACCCAGCAGCACTAAAGTAAACCCCAGCTGTTAACAGCTGTGAGGCAGAGCTTCCCACTTACCAACTTCGTAGATGTTTTTGTTGGCTGTTGATGAAGTGGGCATTTCTGAATATGGGGAGTCCCTGTGACCAGGAGATTTCATTTCCACGTAGCTGCTCTCGGAGTGTTTGCATGTTAAGATGGGGGGATCTTTAATGGTGGCGTATGGGTTTTCACTGCTGTTCAGAGAACAAGTGCTGGAGCTGCACACAGATTCCTTCATATAATCTGCAAAACAAAATGGGGGTGAGACTGTTAGCTTCCTTAGGCGAGCTGCAGCTCAACCTCTGCAGGAGGGGCAGGGTGGGAGGAAGGGGGCAGAGGGAAGGAAGATCCTTGAAGCATCCAGCACAGACACCCGACGCTTGTGCTCTGGGTGCATCCAAAGCATTGCATCCACAATTCTCTTAGCAGGAAAGAAATAAAAACCTGCTCGAAGCCAAAGGTTTTGCTGTGAAAGGTTCTAGTGGTCATTTACTGCAGTAGTTAATTTTTGGTGGCAATCTTTTTCCCTCCCTCTCCCCTTCCTAAGGAGCTCTGCTGTAACCTGCAGCCCATGCATGTGGCCGTGGGTCAGATCCACCAGCGGCTGCATCCCGGGGCTTTGGGTACATCAAATGTTGTCTGTTTGAAAGTAAGACACTTCCAGCAGGCGTAGAACTGCATCAGCGCAGCATGTGCACCGTGTCCCCGGGGTTCTGTTCCTGGGGCATTCCAGCACTAGGAGAATCTGGTTTGTTTGTATTCCCTTCTGCTGTTAAGACTGGGAGGAGGCGGCTCCCGCTAGTGGGGAACACTTGGCTTTCCACAGGGGGGCAAGCCTCTGTCTGAATCTCACTTTCACTTTTCTTCCCCCTTGATCTACTGCTCTTCTCCCTGGGCTGGAAGAAGGAGATGGGGATGGAGGAGCAGGGAGAGCAAGGTTGGCGCGCAGTGGCACCACCGGTGTCCCCTGTTGGTGACCCTGGCTGGGTGTGCCAGCCTGCTGCAGGTACAGCACCGGTCTTGCTTGACATAATAATAATTAAAAATAAAAAAAACAAACAACAACAAAAAAAAAAAGAGAATAAATAGGTCTTAACATTGACATTTAAGAACGTGCCATTGCTGCTGTGTGCATCCTGCTGGGCAGTGCCATTAATTTAGAATTAGAGCGATGCAATGAAAGATGAGGCATTTTCTTGTGCTGGGTTACAGTACAAAGGCAGATCCTGGTATATATGAAATACTCCCGGTGAAATAGCGGGACTTGCAAAATAGCTGCAATCCCAGCTGCCCCCGCTGTCTAATATGGGAGACAAAAAGAGAAATTCAGGTTAAGAAATAGACAGACAACAAGATATCGCTTCTCCTATAAAAACCTCATCTCTGCGCTTCTCCTCCCCGTCCTGCTCACTCACATGCCAGTCTGCATCACCAGTGTGACCTGGGGCTGTGTCTGCGTGTGTCCCTCAGTCCCCATGGGGGCTGGCACGGAGCAGGTGCCCCAAGAAAGGGCTCAGGTTATGCCCTGCAGTGAGCTACCACATTTCTCTCCTCCAGCTTCAGCAATACAAACCAATCTCTGGGCTCCTCAGCTCTCGGTGTCAGGGAAGCAGAGGGCTGGCAGAGGCCCTGGCACCAGTGCAGTATTTATAGAGTAATTAAAATTTAGAAGCTTGTTGTCTGACGTCAGCCTGGGTGAGATCTAACAATGCCTTCACTTCACGGTGAAGCAAGCCTGGTGCATCCCAGCAACATGCAGCTGCTGGCACAGGGCTTGGCCAGCAATGCGATCCCAGTAAAGGCAGTTTGGTGAAAGCCTGTCCTCTCCTCTTAGCAATGAAGCAACCCTGCAAGACCAAAGGCTTTTGCGCATGAATGATCTCAGAGTTACTAGCTTTTGATACGTATATGACTTAAACCAAGGTGCCATGCAGTCTAGGACCCACTAGTGTTCAAAAGCGAGGAGACGGCAAAGACTAACAAATCCTATAATGAAATGAAAATCTTTAGGCTAAAAATACCTGTACTATATGCACTGGTCCCCAGTCTCCAGTCCCTGCTGGGAAAGCTGTGCATGGAAGAACCACACGCTTCCCACAGCAAGCAGCCATGAGCTCCCCGAGGCATTGGTGCAGGCACCACCAGGACTCAGCCCAGGTATGCCATCTGGTTCCACCCAGCTCAGCTACTTTCATCTTCCTGAGCCAGAAGTGACCCTGCAGTACTGATACCACTGCTACGTCCCATGCAGACGGGACCAGCAAAACAGCACGGGCTCACTGCAGTCACTTGGGCAATCCCAAGATCTGCCTTTTCCCATAGGCAGTGCTGCCATGAACCAATGCCTGCTGACGTAAGTGGGAGCTTTGTGTCCATCCAGGGATTAGGCCCTCTGCTCAGATACGATATAATTTACAGAGCACCAGAGCACATTGGGTAACATGCTATACACCAGGGAGCCATTAGCCCACAGGACATTGTGCACAAGATTGCGAGGGATTGAACTCTAAAGGATGTGGCAGCCTCTGACTTACTTGGCTATTGAGGTAATCTGGGGATAATTAAAAAGTCTGGCATCACTTGTCAGATCTCATTTCATGAATTAATTTAACTCATCTCAAACGTACTGAGCCATCCCCAGTCCAGCTGCCCCAGGGCCACGTGTAGTGCTGGGCTCTGCTGTGCCCACACCATCCCTGGCTCAGCACCCTGCCTGCTGCAGGGGGAGGGGGCTCCTTTGGTTCTCAGGTCCCATCTTTGGTTATGCAGGCAACCCATCACACACCTTTCAAGGAGGTTTTATTTTCATCACTGGGGATTCAGCATCTACTTGTCCCTCCCATAGACCGGTTTACTCTGTTCTGCTCTGAACATCCTCTGGCATAATAATGACAAGCCTCGTACCTACTTTCATGTTCAAAGTGCTAAGAACACATGATGCACACAGGTAAAACACGCTCTCCTACAATTTAATCACATTCACGGCTGCTTCCATTTCCCTGGCTAACCTCACTGCTGCCAGGACAGCAATGCAGAGAAAGCTCTGCTCTGCTTTGGGCGAGCATGACACAGCTGCATTCCCATACAAGCAAACGACCCACACTAAGTGATACCCTGAGCCTCTCTGTGCATCAGTGATCCTAACTGCTGGGGTGTCACTGGGAATCACACAAAGGGAACTTACTCCCTTCAGATGCCAGTGCCTGAGGTCACATTAGCCCACCAGTGCATCAGCATTTGTGATAAAATAAATGACTGAAAAGGGCTCAGCTGTAAAGAACAGCTGGAAATGGTAACACCGGGCCCACAGCACACACAGCAAAGAGACTGCTCTCAAAACGCAGTGACAGCCCAGCTGCTGTCACACCATGGCACCAGGCACGGGGTGGGCACGGTGACTGCCGGCCCTTTGCTGCCCTCAGAGCCCATCGGCCTTTCTGACACAGCTTCTGGTCCCGAGTTCTGAGTTCATTAAGGAGACAGACATGGAAATAAAACGGCTCAGATCCTGGATAATAAACACAGTTGTCACAGTAGAAACTGCATTTCTGTCCCATGGATACATCCCCTCTGCGTCACTGTGCCCTGGGTGGGAAGTCTGACTGTCTTTCGAGCAGCTTTCTAACCTCCTAAATACAGTCATTTAGTTCAAACTAAGCTTGAAATCAATAGTCCCATGTAAAAAGAAAACTAACTATGCCATCAACATTTTCTTGGAAGTAGCTGAAATGAGTGGACTGAGCTGGATATACACGTATAACCCTCTTAATATTTTCAATTTAGCTTTATCAAGAAAGACGTGACCACAGAGCAATTCAGTGTATTGTAAGGCCCCATTCTACCAAATATTACATCACCTTATTTTGTAGAGAGCATCCCCAAGGTGCTCGGTGCTCCCAGGCTGGGCTGTCAGCGTCCATCACTGCCTGCACCAGCCTTGTATTCAGCAGCACCGCTGTCAATGCAGACACAGGCTTTGCCCTTTGGCAGCTCAGCCCCTTGGAGCAGCGAGCTGGGCCTGGCTGAGCCCAGCTGACAGCACTGGAATCAGACAACCGGGGCAGGACCCAACCTGAGGCACAGGGCAGGAGTCGAGGTGCTGGCAGCCCATGCTGTGCCAGGCACAGTTCATGCACAGCTGAATATTTTGAATGTAAATCTGAAGGACAACTGCAATCTAAAGTCGCTGGGCCTTTCTACATGACTCACCCGTGATCCCTTTTTAGAACAGCCCTGGAGTCAGAGCCCATTAATTGCTTCGTGCCAGTGTGACTGGTTAATGCACTGAGTGAGGTCTTTTCTCAGGCTCTGCTATAAATCTCTGCGAAGGCCACGTAGCGGGGTCAGCTGTTTTTCTAGACGGCTGAGAGCCTTTTGGAGCAGACCAACACCGCAGTCTGTCAGCAGCAACTGCCAGCAGGAAGCCCCGTAGGAAGGCTGCTGGGTCCTAGAAGAGCTTCCCCTCCACCTGCACATCCTGTCCCCGCAGCAAACCCGCCTTGTTTCCTATGCTGCTTTGCCAGGGCAGGAGCCCCCATCCTGGCAAAGACTCACATCCATAACTCAGATCCCAGGCAGCCACACGTGAGCAATTGCTCGGTCCCTCTCTGCCTCTGCACGGCCGCTCGCCCAGGTCTCCTATCTCACCTCTTCTACGACACCCTTCTCAAACTCTTTGCCAGGGTGGCTGCAGGCACTGGATACCATACCTTTGAAGCCTTTTTCCATTATGTATGTGTTCTGACGTCTATCCATCCCACAAGCACCTGCATAAAAATGATATATAATGGAAAAGAAATAAATATTTATGTAAATCGGATTGCTTTGACTGCTGAGCAGCATATAGTCTTTCTTCTAAATTGTACATCAAGGCCCTCGTTTAGGGAGGCTCTTAAGCACATCCTCAGCACTAAGCACCCACTCAGCTTCAGCGGGGATTCTCTGCATGCCTAAAATTATGCATATGCTTAAGAGCTTCTCTGGAGACAGGGCCTTCCTGAAACAGGGCACTGCTCATTACCAAGAACTGCTATCCAGCAGGAGCACAGGAAAAAAAAAAACCCATATATTCATTACTGAAACACTACGTTAGATGGATAAAGGGAGCCTAAAAGGAAGCCTTTCAAACCTGAGCCTGCAAGTCACGTTGCATTACTCTGCGCCTAATTTTTGGCTTATTTTACTTGTATAATACGTTATTTAATTCACAGTCTGAGACTCTGTGTCCCGTCTTTCTAAATAATTCTTTTATATGACTTTGGTTATAAATCTGTATGGTTTAACATCAGCTGTGGCAACACTCCTGAAGTGACAACAGCAGCTTGAAAATGCAGAACCAAATGGAGAGCTGAAAGCAAAGACTTCTGCCTTACGTGATTCCACAAGAACTTGTTGCTGCTTGAAGAGGTAGAAGGGGATGGGAACCTTCTCTGTTTTCACTACTAACATTTATCCTCAGCAGCCATCAGTTCAAAGGAAAAGCTAATGGAAGCCCTTTAATTCTTTTTAGCCAGAGTCTGGTATTCCTTCTCACTGACTAGCAAAACCAACACAGATTTGGTTGCCTTTGTGGCTGATAGAATCCCAGTCAAGCAATGCAGTTACGCTGGTAAAAGAGCCCTCCAAGCTGCGTGTCCCAGAGGTCTCCTGTTAGCTGTTCTTGGTGGATTAATGGGAAGATACCCATGGTTAGAGCAAGGACCGTGCAGGCTGTGACTTATCCACTCCATGTACAAGAACCACCCGATCTGAGCATCCTTATGAGATCTTTATGGACACTTTTTCTTTGTGACCACCCAGACATTGACAGACGGAGCCTCAGGGCTGCGCTGCGGAAGCAGTAGTACGGTGAGCACCTGGTGGATGAGAGGGGAAGAACTCCACTTTCAACACATATTTCACCAACTCTGCTCCACGCTGAGTCGTGCTGGAAATGGCAGGCACTGGCCAGAGGTCACTGTGCTGCACACACAGACTGCTGTGAGACCCCAGGAGAGGGAAGGCTGCTGCAGTAACACCAGGCTGATCTGAGCAAAGCCGGCTTCTGATTCAGAGCTGGGAACAGCAGTACTTGTCTGCAGTGAGCAGCACAATGGCACACTGCCACACTTCTGCTCGGCTCTCATTTGCTCCGGTGCGGCTGTAGAAAAATAAGCACACGTGTGCTGGGAAAGGTGCAGAGTTGGTGCTGCACTGGGATGGCTGCAGGACCCTGCCAACCCTTCTTGGCTTCTTCCCTCTACATCAGCCTGTAATCATCGCTCATACTTGGTGTTACCCATCTTTGTGCACTCCCTGCATTCTGCAAGTGAACGATGAATACATCTTGTTAACCACAGAGGTAATGAATGTGGAAAAGACCTAAACGAACAAGGAATCTGCAATGTAGGAAGGCTTAGGATTAAGTCTGAAGCTAAACTGTCTGCTGGGCTGAAATCGGAGTCCTGTCTGGAAATGTTTTTCCACACCTCTCAGCTTAGAGAAAATGCAAAGTCAGCCCTGAATCAGATGTTGTGGCTTTGGTCCTTGGATACATGCAGCTTCAGTCACTTCAGACACAAATCACACAAATCACACGTTCAGTGTCTGCGCTGAGGGTTACTGTTAAAAAACAACACAAAAATCATTTCTGTCCGCAGCCCATTGCGTCCAACACATGAGCTAATGAGCAAAACAACCTTTCCTAAGCCCAGGAGGCGTTTTAAGACTTTTGACTTGGCTTGGAATTGGAGCTGGAAGCTGGACTCCTCAATTGCTTAATGCAGACTGGACTCTGGCAAGAGGAGATTAACTGTGGGGCAAATAATTCCAGTTCTGCAACAAGAGACAGCAAAGAGAAAATGCAGACAAGCCGCTCCTTGAAACTTGTAGGACTGGACTGCATTCAACAGCAGCAACACAAAGCAGAGGTGACAGAGCTGCCTCTCCTTGGCACCACTGAGTCTCCCAGCACTGAGCTCTGAGCACACATCCATGAGAGCTGCGGGCACACAGCGAGTTAGGTCAGAAATGTGCTCATCACAAGACTCCGGCTCCACTTAACTGATAAAATTATCTCTCTGAAATAGCCTGACAAGCTGATATTTGAAGCTCATTAGCAAATGTGCCAGCAGTAAAAACACAGACTTTGGTCTGCTCCTCACATCTCCTGGCTGTAGAGGATGCAAGCCTGGCCAGTGAAGCTCTGCACAACTGAGACAGAACTCCTGCAGACTGATGAGATCCACTGATAGGGATGTGCAGTGGATATATCTGTACAAATGTATACTTATGTATGGCATATATGCATAGACTTGCATACGCATACGAAGCCTCCTGTTTCTCTACATAGTTGGTTGCCTGTTGTGCTCCGTTGCTATCACAGGGGACACAGGATGACTTAGGAGCAGCACTGGGTCCTCAGTTGCTCCTCTGGCCCCAAGCCCACTCACGCCTCTCTCTCTTTTCCTCTGCAATTAAAATCTCAGGGGATGATCCCTGGCTCAGCAAAGGCTGAGCTGCACAATCAGAAGGTATTTTCCAAAGCTGTAAAACTGAAGCCTATGAGATGGAAGAGAGCAAAGAGGGGTTAATTAAAGCACCCCCATCCTCTTCACCTGTGTGACTGCCCTACACAGGCAAACAAAAAGCACACAGCACTTCCAGAGAGCATTCCTTTGGTCCTCTTACACACAGATACAGAAGCATTGCTTGGAAATGAGGCATTACATTGCACAGCACGCAGAAAAGAGCACAACAGCACCTCTCAGCTGCTGCTGCACCAACCCGGTTCCTGGCTTCTCCTGAACAAGGCAGTGATTCCTCCTTGGGAGCAGCAGCTTCTCCAGCTCTCCCTGAGATGCGAGATCAAAGCGAAGCCCAAGGCTGAATCCAGCGTGATATTGAGAAGCAAAGTTTTCCCCATCAGTGCAGTCCCTGCATCCTTACATGAAGCACGAGCACAGCCACGTCCTTTGGAAAGTGATCATACAAGGGAGTCCAAAATACAGAAGCTGTCATCCTGGGCTGCTCGGGGCTGCACCCAGCTCTGAGCACAGTGCTTGATCAGAAATGTATTTCAGAGGTAAAAACACCTTTTTAACCAATTTCAGCAATGCAAAACCCCTGCCTACTATTCCAACATGCGGTCTGGAGCATCTGAGCAGTAAAAGCTGAAGGAGGGATGAGTTTTTGGTACATCCACACACGATGTGGCTTAAAGCTGCCAAGATCTCCTATTTGACTTCATGAGGCTTCTCTTATATTAGGAACTATAGACACAGGATATAAGTTTTTCCACTCTCACCTGAAAATTGCACACATTTCTATTGCACAGAAGCAACAGCACGAGATGAAAATGCATTATTTTACAGTTTCATGCCAAACTGGTTTTGTTGTGAACAAGAACTCAATGCTATGAAATGTAGCATAAGCAAACTTCAATTGTCAATTAATGGAAAACAGACTTTTTGTGTCAAGAAAAAAATAAAATGGAAGAAAGTACCTCAAAATAACGTATCTGGGTAGCAAAATGCCATTTTGCTGGCGATCACTTAACTATTTATCACCTCTATGCTGTTCTTACTGCAGGAGCATTTAGCATCGCATCTGCTAGTGGAAAAGCACAGGGATGTAGGCCAAACGTAGCACTCAGTGCAGGAACAGCAAGATAAATAAAGCCAGAGAGGAAAGCAGGAAGATGGCAAAAGGAAAACCGACTGGAGGAGCACGTGGAAGTCCTCGTCACCCCCAGCTCTCCGTGCTACAAACCGATAAACACAGCAGCGGTTCTGCAGACTATTAGAAAGAAGAAAACATTCACGGCTGATAGTGATGGAAAAGGCTTTGCACTGGAGCTCGACAGCTTTGTGATTTTCCCAATGCAGGGAGGAGCTGCTCTTTGGGCAGAGCACTGACATGATGTGATGAACTGATGTGAATGCCTCTGCCTCGTGAGCTGAGATAGCTGGCCTTAAAAACCTCGTAATACCATTTAAACCTGCATTTTCCCCTCATACTGTGCATTCTCAGTAAGATATTAGAAATCAGTAGAGGAGAGGGCAAGTAGTTTTTGCTTAAGACAAACTAAACTTCAGGGGTTCAGACAGGAAAAGAAACAGCATCCAAGGCACTGCCTTTAGATAGGTTTTGGGGTAAGAGCTGCTGAAATCTCTGTTTGAAAGGGAGGGTCGGGAGAGCAAACTCAGACAGGGCAATTGGACTTCACTCCTTAAAAATACATTTATAGAGTAGATAGGCAGCAATTCAACCTGGGAAGGGAGATGAGAGCGAATATCGACTCTGCTTTCCCAATCCATAGTTTGTGGTAAAGAGAACAACATTCAAATCTCAGTTTTTCAGTACTGGCAATTCCGGTATTGAAATAAAGACAACACCAGTATTTCTCATTATTGTCAATGTCCTCACGAACGGCCGGTTGGGTTTGGTGTTGCTCTGAAGCCAACTACAATGATTAAATGGTTTAAAAATTACTGACCTAGTTCATTCAGATAGCTGTACGGTCTCCAGTCTGCAGTTTCTCTGTCAAGGATTTTGTTACTCAGCTGTTCAAAAAGTATGATAATGAGTTAATGCTGAAATCAACACACAGTTCCCACCCAAGACTTCAGTGCACTGATGTCACGAATCTAAATGGGAGATGGATGTTGCCCTGACCTCACCGTTTCAGATCCTTATCTGTATGAAGTTCAACAGTTGCTCACTAGCATTAGGGAAAATCACAAAGGAAAGTCACTTCAGCAGGCAGTGAACACAGCATGCTGGAAAACACGGGGCTTCCTCCAGGAGCCACAAATCACACAGCTACCTGCACAAACGGAGTGACATGCGGGTGGCCCCAGAACAACAGATGGAGATGGATGCACCAAACCACCAACACGAGCATGCAGACAGGCGCTGGGACCGCAATACGTCTGTGTACTCAGTTACAAGAGAAAACAGCTAGCAGATTCCTCTCAATTCAAGGAAAATAACAGTGGCACAACGTGTGCCCAGCTGGCTGCCAGGCAGGATGGGCACAGCGAGGCGGTGCTGGCTGCAGGAGCTGCTGCAGGGCTCAGGATGTGTCAGCACAGCCTCAACTTTCCTGCAGGAGTCTCACTTGAGGTCATGCTTAAACACAGTGCTGAGGGCTGTGGGGTGCATGAGGGATGGGGATTCTGTGCAGCCATGAAGGCAGAAAGTGCTCCTGTGGGACCTCTGCAAGTGCACAGCGCTTCGGGTCGTGTAATCCCAGCAATGAGGGGCTGTGAACCCCCTGCAGCTGCTGAAGCTGCCATGCTTCACCTCAAAACCTTTCCCTTGAAAGCCACCCCTGTGAAACTGCAGCTCAGGAAGTGTCAATTCAAGGGCAGATCCCAGCCCTCTTCTGAAGAGCTGAAGTCACAAAGCCCTCATTGCTCTCCACAGCACTTCATTTTCCATGATCTCTCAGGAATTTCTGCTTAGCTTTCATACTGGGCTTTAAGACCTGGGACAAAAAAAAGACCACTGACGTGTTGATATCTATGGTGAGATGCAATCCCAGCCTGCAACCAGCACACACAGCTACCCCCAGAGCAAGCATCACCCACCTGCACAGCCCTGTCTGCAGCCACCCCAGTGCAGGGTGTTGTGCTTTATGTGATTTACCCTGCTGTCAGCCCTGGGATTTAGGCAGTGATACGCTGAGGACCTCCCAATAAGCTCCTCTATCAGTGCTAAGGGGCACTGGGACCAGCAGGCCCTGCTCAACCACACATCTGTCTGCGAGGTTTTGCTCAGGATGAGCCTGCAGAGCTCTGCAGCCCCTCCTTTATCACCAGGGAAAAAACATCTGCAAATGCCCTGCTCACACCATGTATAATATGCACCAAGTTGTGTGGGCACGGCAGAAACCACTACAGGGACACAGGAGACAGCATGGGCAGATGGCATGAATGCACACAGAGTGTGCTGGGTCTCTCTATGAGCAATGCAGAGTGCTGGGAGCTACGTGAAACCTTTGCAGAAATCAGTTTCATTGTTTGGAAAGCACGTAACTGTGCTGCAGGTGGGCTGCCCTGCAGCCAGGACAAACGTTCAGGACACACAATGGGGTGAAGACACCAACCACACACACAAAGGCAGATTCCCCCCAGCCCACAGGTCACAGCAGAACCCTCTGACCTCACATCCAACAGCCCAGTACAGTAACCTGCAGCACTGCTGGTTCAATCACTGCCTGCAAGCAGCAGCAGCCCAACCCCACTCCTGGTGCCTCCCCAGTGAGGGCAAAAGAACGCAGCCAGGAAGGCACAGACAGCAGCGGAGCACAGGGCAGGAAGCAGCACTGCCAGCCCTGTGTTTGGATGCTGTGAAGCCCTCAGCCACAGAGCCCACAGCTTTTCCTCTTCGTTTGGAAACTTGCAGCAATCGCATCAATGCCGACTTTCATTCCAGCTGCACCACTTAGATCGCATTTATTAAAGTCTTCCAGTTGCTATTAAAAGCCTTGTTTGCACAGGGCTTATAAATCAGCTCACAAACCCAGAATTTGGCATGAAGAGCTATGGGCTAGAATTGATTTTTTTTAATGAAATGATCTGGGGACACTTCTAAGTTTTTCAGAATGCGGTAATTATGAAGAAATGTGATTATAGCTGCCTCTTTGTGCTCCTATCAGTTCTTAGCACACTATAATTTGCTAACATTTTTTCCCAAGATGGAAGAGACTTCAATTTGGGAACCAAAATTACTTTCCTAGAGAAAAAAAAAAAAAAGACAAAACCATTTCATAGTAAATTTGCCCACTAAAACCCCAAGCATATAACTTGAGCAACTTGGTTAAAACTACCTCATACCTTGCAAATCTTCCTTTAGATCAATGAGATACTCACAGGAGCAAAGCAGAGCTGCTATCTGTGCCTCAGAGCTGGCTGGGTCACAGGGAGGAGCTCAGCACTGTTTGTCCACACTCAGGTTTTCTAAGGAATCTGCAGCAATTAAGCAACTAAGTGCTGGCACTGACTCCATGGAACCCTCCCAGGAAGCAGCTGGTGAGTGCTTCCCATCAGCTGCAGCTGCCCCAATGCAGGTGTCTGCATTTCTCAGCTTCAGATGGTCCTTTCCAGCACTGTCCTTGCAGTCTTCTTTCCCTGGGTGGGTTTCAGTCAGAGCTGCTTTGCAATGCTTTTGGTGGCTGCGTTCATTACCACTTGGGTGATAACCTAAGTCCATTTCCAGAGACCTCTGTTTTGCTGTTTCTAATTTTATGGGAAGTCTTTGGTAGAGTGTAGAACTTCCTTTAATAGATCCGAATCTGCTGGCTACAAGCATTCTGCTCGGGACACCTAAATGCAATGCAATTGGTTTTTATGACGTCTGTAGAAACCAGCAGCACCTGGGCTCTGTTTGCAATGTTATTCTCAGTGGGTAGGGTGCAAGGGTGGAATTAAGGGCTCTGTGAAGCACTGAGGTAAGCACACCCCATCTGCTCTTGGCACAGCTGTGCAGCAGCATCATGCTTCATAGGGAGGAGTTGTTTTTGTCCCACGCACTTTTGCAGCATTTTGCAGAAGTGAACTTCCCCTGGTGCAACTTGAGGCCCTTTTACCTCTAGTCCTGTCTGCACTGGGATGCAGGAACATCTCCTCCTCTTCAGGCCTTAACACAGCCCAGACCCTGACCATGTGTTAGGGAAGAGCTTTTGATCACTGGGCACCTGAGTCTGGCTGCCTTTCACTGCCGACATCCTGGCACATAATTACTTAGATAACACATCAAGCTCCATTTTAACAGGTTTCTTTGTCCTCTTAGCTTTACTGGGAAGCTGTTCCAAAATCTCACTGATCTGATGTAAGAAATCTCACTCCCAGCCTCGATGCATTCATGGACAGTTGATCCGCATTTGTTCTTGTGCCAGCTCTGCTATCTAACTTAAATAGCGCTTCTCCCTCCTACTGTTTACCCCGTTGTATTTATAGATGGCAATCACACTCCCTCTCAGCATTCATTTTGCTAGATAAAAGAAGTCTCTCCTCATACACTCCCCCTTATCCTCCCACCCACTTTTGCCTGCATGTGTTCCAGCACCAGCACTCCCCTGCATGCACCAGGAGGACTCCAACACCTCCGCTCCTACTCGTCTCAGCAGCTTTAAGTTTTACTGTAAGGACATGGGCAGCATCCCAAGCAGTGGCCAACTGCCTGCCTGGCAGAGGAGAAACAGAGGTGAGACCCTCCCAGCCTAGAGGGGCTGTGCAGGGTGCCCTCCTGCCCTGCTGAGCTGGGGAGGGCAGCAGGATGGAAAGCAGAAAGGTGCTCCTGTGAGCACAGCCAGGACTCTGCCTCAGCACTTCAGGGATTCCTCTGCCATTTTTTTTTGTCGTTTTACATCTGTGCTGGTTCCCACGTGACCCCAACTGGCACAGGAAAGAAATGAATCCTCCAAGTACAACTTGTGCGCATTTCCCTGCAGAAAGTGGAAATGGCACCAGACAAACTGATTAGGAAATGAAACTCGTTACTGCAGCCATTAGGGGCTTTATATTCTCTTTTGTCTTACTTGGCTGGAGAACAGCAAGACAGGAGCTGCATATTTTTGGCCATCCTCAGCTACTCAGCACTGCAAAGCTTTCTCATGAATAAGTTAGATGCTGGGGGACATAAAGGAAAAGTCAGGGCATACATTTCGATAAGTGCCCTAAAAATACCAGACCCATTTTTATTTTTTTTCCTTCTTTTTCAATGCCAGGACAACCTGCTGATCGACTACAAGAGGCAGCACTGCTGCAAGGCAGGCAGCTTTCACACTTGTCCAGATGCACCACTGGATTTCATACCTCTTTGGCAGCTAAACATTTGAAGTTGCTGTGTGATCAGATAGCGCTGCAGGCTGGGAAATCGAGGTAGGTGTTTGCTTTGACCTTCTCCAACCTCACTGAAATGAGTGCAGTAGGATTGGTGGTCCAACTCCACACTCAGTGGTGTTCATCCTGAGTCTGACATCATGAGCATTTGCACTTCCAACTTGGGGAGCAAAACTGCATGATGTGAGGGGACCATCCACCTCAGAAAACATGTTTACACATCTGTCCAGCCTTTCCTCTGCAAAATCTCTAGAGCCAACTTTGTTATTACAGTTCCATGAGACTGTTTTGTTAGAACCAAGAAACGTCCAGCAGGAGCACAAGTGGAATTTGCATGCCCTGTTTCATTACATGGTGTCTTTGTGGCACCAGTTTTGTTCTTGTGGCTTCCCAGTGACCAGTGCTACGTTTGGATGAAGCCAATGCAGCCAGCAAGCACCATCATTTGTAAAGCTGGCAGCCCTAATGAAACCAATTGCATTTCTTCTTTCTTCTGCTCCCTGTCCTTTGCCCCACCTTGGTTTATTAGGTCTCCAATGGAAGAGCTGCCTTACTATTTACCACATCTCAGTCTAATGCTGAAGGGGTGAATTGAGTGTAGTCCAGAGGAGGTCCCAGGGAATCAATAGCAACACGCAGTGATCTCCTCCTGGATGTCTGAGATTTCCAATCTGAGGTGCTCTGCTGAGAGCAGGAAGGGCCGGCACAGCTCTGAGCACCCTGGATGAAAGCTGTGCTCACCCCCAGCACCTTCCGGCATCTCTCTTTGTGCCAACAGCAAATCTGTGTGTCTGCTGATTTGGGAAACAACGATTTATCCAAGTTAGACTCCTGACTTAATGCTTCATTGATTTACTTTCATTATATTAATGAAGAATCACAATCATCTGCTTCTTTATCTTTTCTGAGATGCAAACATGGCCTATAGTTGCTTAGGCAGCAAGGCTTATTGACCATGGGCTGACGCTCCTGTCACAGGGCACAGAGATTACACAGACACACACAGGGCTGGCAGACCCTGCTGTGTCCATCGGAGCCACCGTGTCAGAATCCAGCAGGCATTGCTTGGCCTTATTTCCTTGAACTGATAAGAACAGTGCTGCAGAGGGGTGGGATCATATCTACCTTACTGGAGCTGCTCCCGTCCAGATTACGGGGAAAGAAGCGTGAAGTCACACCGCACGAGAGAGTGTGGTAGCTTGGGTTGGAAAAGCAATGCACACTGCTGCTACCTTGAGATACATCTGGGAAGAAAACAATCATCACAAATGCTTTGGAAGCTGTAACGACCCTTCAGAAAGTGAAAACACACGAGAGACAATGGAGTCGAGAAACCCGATGAGCACGGTGTGCTATATGGCATCTCCGGCTGAGACGTATCTGCAGACCGCGGGGTGAAGCGTTGGAGGGGTTAGCATCAAACATAACACAAAAAAGCAACGTCCCCGTCTGGCACAGCGCTGTCCTTCTGAAGAACTGAATGAAAGAAACAAGAATTCCTGACAATCCACCTGTGCTGTGGGCAAGGGAAGAAATGCAAAGCTCAGCAAACGGATGGCTTGCAGCAGTTTCTTCCCTGGTTTAAGCATATGTAGGAGCCACTGGTGGTAATAACCCTTCTAGTTATGAAACGGACCTTTTTGTTTGGTGTTAAAATCAAGGTGCTGTAGCGGTACCTCCATGGGAGGCTCTAAGGAAAGCATCACTGCAAGGCTGGCTTCAGCGTGACAACGAATGGACACACATAGCAAAGCTGGGCCAGAAGGAGGAGTGAAAAACCCAAACAACTCAAAACCGTGTCATCAGCACGCCCTGTAAGAAGGAAACACGTGGGTTAGTTGTAACGAGCAGGGGTCGGATGGCAGGAGGGAGGTCAGCCCCAGAAAGGCGTGCAGACGCACAGGGCAGCTGCCCATGGAGCGGGTGGGGAAGGACGCCGCCTGCAGGAGCCGCCTCCTCCTCTCATTCCGATTCTGCATTCCTGCGGCCGTGCACTTCGCTCTGCTGACATCTGGTGGAGATCTCGGCTTAGCTTAATGTACTGCAAAACATCCCGTTTCAAATAAGAGAGTTTAGCCGCAGGGTGTCTATTACGTAAGTGCAGCGGCACAAAGCCAGAGGAGGAACCTGCACGTGTGTGTGCAAACCTGACCCAGCATCTTCTTTCTGCTGGAACATGCAGCGTGATTTCTGAAGTCACTGCGAACCTTTTGGTCCCAGTTGTGTTCTGAGGACGCTGCCAGCAAAGGCTCTCAGATCAGCACGTGCTTCCAGGACTCGAGCATTTTCATGTAGCTTCTTTCAGCTTGCCACCGATTACCTCCTGCCCAGTGCAGCAGCTGGGGAGATGAGGCAGCCTGCCAGGGCTCCACCACCTCCCTCATCTATAACTGTGACATTTGCAATAGAGTTACACACAAACAGCTGCTGCTGGGGGTCTGCAAATGAGGGCTGGGTCTGGGAGCCAAACACAGCTGCTCCCACAGCCTTCATCCTGCCCATGAGGCGCTGAATGCTCACTGGGGAGCACAGCTCCAACCCACCTTTTTCTGCTCTGCAGGTGAGTGTTCGTGCCCGAGCTCTCAGTGCTTCCTTCCCCTTCCCTTATCTGCTGTGCCCTCTCTCAGCTGCAAGGATCAGCCTGAAGAGAAGGTCCGGCTGACTGCTCTGCTGCCAGATAAGAGGTGCACGCTGACACTGCCGAGGCAGCTGACGCCTTACAAGTTCACACCCAGCTTATCTGGCCATAGAGCTTGTGCACCCGAAATGAGCTGAAGGAAAAGTCCCAGACTGCCCCGCTACTCAGCACTGTGCTGAATTAATGAATCTGGGCTCGTACACAAGTCTGCATCACCAGAAATCTTGTCTTCCTTCATTGGATGCAGCCCCATATACTCAGAATTACTCCTTCTACACAGTTCCATTTGGCTGATACTTAAGTACCCACACAGGTTGATTTACCTTGATAGCACAGTCCATTTTCTACACATTTATTCATGAAGCTGTTACGACCGCTGCCTGAAAATACATCAAATTCAAATCTAATGCTATCCCAGTAAAGAAAAAAAAAAAAAAAGAAAGAAAAAACCTCCTCCCAAAGATGAGAATTTCTTTCTGCTCTGAACAGCACATAGACTTCAATGGCTAGAAAGAACAAAAAAGCCAACAATTAAAACAAAGCAAAAAGAGCCCCAAAAGGTTATGTCAATGTTAGCAGGGAGAGATCTGTCCTGTGCAGGGCCCCATGAAGGCAAAAAACCTGCTGTGGGCCCCGGCTGTGCAGTGCTGGAAGGCACAGATCTGGATGGGAGCCAGAATGCTCCATCCCTTGAAGGACTTCGAGCCACGGCTGTGCGGGGACACAAAGAGCAACGATCCACATCCTGCAGCGGGAGGACAGGGGGGCAGGGAAACGGGGAGTGAGCGCTCAGCAGTAGATACAACATCAGAGAGCTCAAGCTGCAAAATGGCACTGCTTTCTTCTTCCTCCCAGTTGGTTTGTTTGCATGGATCTTCTCCACTCACAGGGAGTGTCAGTGGGGCGGCAGAAGGCTCAGGATGCTGTATTTGTATTAAGCTTTGCTTAGTTTTTGGCTCTCAGCATTGGATTCTCCCCTATCATAAAGCCTGCTATGACTCAGAACATCTCCAGCGTCCCTTCAGCCCATAGCCAAGCCTCTGAGCAAGTCCTGATAAGAAATCTCTGCTGCTCTCCAGCACTGCTGCATCATTTTCCCTTCTGTCCCTGTGTCCTTGAGTTAACGATCCATGCTTTAAAATCCTCTCTTGGACGCAATATATTGTTCCCACGCTGGGAGCACTGTTTTGCTTTCAGGCTTATGGGGGACAGCCTGCTCTTTGATCCACGTGCTGTGGGTCAGCTTCCCAATGGGGGCGCTTCTCCTTCCCACCAAGCTGCTGTTAAGTGAGTTCTGCTGCTACACCCTTCATCCCTAAATACCAGTCGGTCAGAGGGCTGCACAGGGGTTCTCCTTTCCTATAATCTCCCTCAAATAGACCCCAAGCATCCTGCAGACAGAAGTTACTGATTACAGCCCCCAGGAGCTGCTGATCTGTACATATGATTCTCTACGACGATGACACCACCACCCACACAGCAGCAATAGTGGGCCAGGTTAACCACAGACCCCTGCAGGGCTGGATTCTGCAGTCACTGCTCAGGAAGAATTTGGGCCAAAGTCCATAGATTTGCAAAAGATTATATTCACTGCATGAGTGTGTCTGCAGAGTATTCATTCTGTCCTTAATGCACACACAAGACCCCAGGCAAAAACCTCAGATATGTCCATGCAATGCTGCTGCTCTCCTTCAGCGTCCTCTGCAATGCACACATGCACGTGCACGCTCACACACACATTGCTCGTGCCACCCAGCCACGCTATGAGTCTCTATTTCTTATCTGTGATCTTGTCTCAGTTTTCATCTGATTTTCTGCTCTATGGAAGTGGAAGGCTGAAAACAGCACCAGCAAGGCCAAAGCTGGGAAGGTGCCTGATGGGTAGCAAGTTTTTGTAGAGCCACCGGAGCAGTGTCAGGATTGGGCAAGGAGTTTGTGCAGAATTGGTAAATCTCCCCCGAAAGATGAAAACTTGAAACAATGCTGACACCTGTAGACATGTTACAATGAGATGAAGATGCAGAATGATTTCTAACTTCTTGGTCTTCCTCTGCATGAAACACAGCAGTTTGTCATCAATTCCTGCCTCCCCCATGGCTGACTCCACTCAGCTGCAGCGTTCTGAGAGACAAAGTTTCTATTGCATGCAGCAACAGACTGCATAAAGACAAATGGAAAGGCCCAGCCTCAGCACACCCATCAGTGAATGCAATGAACACGAAGGAAACAGTACCAGTTTCCTTCTAGAGAACCTGACACTTCAGCTCTTTTACAAACTGAGCTGATACAGAGCAGCAAAGCCACAAGAGCAAGAATTAAATGCACTGCTGTACCCGGAGACCAGAAGAGATCCCAGGTTTGGCGGAGCTGTAGGATGGAATCCTGCAGACATTTGTGATGCATCCAGGAACTCATCCATCCCCAAAGTGTTCTCTGCTTAAGCGTCGTGTGATAGCAGGAACACCTGAAGGGAACATGAAGGACATCATATAGGAGGTGCAGGGCCTACAGAGGCATAACCAGCAAGGACTGTACTGGGCTACCAGCAGCTTCAAAGCTAAAGACTTTGTAGCTGAAGAGGAAAGCTGTCTGTCTACCTTCACTCTGAAAGGTGCAAACATCCTTTCACAGCATTGCCTTCCTTCAGACTTCTTGCAGAGCGTGGCACTGGGATGTCATCAGATTGATTGGGAAATCTCCATTCATGGTAAAATATGGTGAAAAAACAACACTGTCTGGAAGGAGAAGCTCAATTTCTGCAGTCAGGAACTCCCAACCTCAGCAATACGCCTTATTTGCAAACTTTTAAGTTGTGCCTCTTCAACTTGCTGGGTTACACATCCATGGACCAGGAGAGCTCACAAATAAATTCTGTGGAACAGGCTTTGTAAATAAATGGATGAAGTGTCAAAGTGAACGAAATGGATGGCTGAAAAGTTCAGAACAATTTTCTGTGCCAGCAGCTGTGATCTGCTCTCTTGGAACTTGGAGCCCTGCTGTTGCTGAGATGTGCCACAGTTCTCTTTTGTACGTTCGTGGTCTGGCTCTTCAAATGATGTAGAAAGGACAAATTTCAGGCCAAATCATGCTGGCAACCAGCTAAGGATCAGATGAGCCCACTCTGGCACCGTTTTCATAAATTTCTTACCCAAACGGGCAGCTGAGGCACCAGCCTGCATAGCTAACATTCAAAAACAAGGCAACGAGAGGCTGATTTTTCCTCTCCCATCTTGTAGCTATGAGAAGAAGGAATGTTCCAGTATAAGCCCGAGTGATCTAAAAATGAGTTTCGGCAGCAGCATTCAGCAGACAGTAGCATCTGCTTGGTGGGAGAGCTTCCTTTCAGGTGCACCCAGGGAGGTGCAGGATGCAGCCATGCCACTCCAGAGCAGCACAGAGGGCAAACCAGAGGCAAGAGGCTGGGTCTTGTGCATCCCTGCTGGAAAGCAGGAAGAAAAAGGCAATGCAGGGCTGAGAAAGCAAAGGCGTTGGGTCGACCTCTGCCTGCTTCAGAAGTTGGTATTTACACTTACAGTTCCAGCCTTGCAGCCATTCAAAGGGAGTGCAGCAAAGAGCAGACAGAGAACAGCAAACCCTGAGCAGATCCTCACTGGGGACAGGTTGGAGGAAACAGGAAGGAAGCAAAACCACCTCCTACCCAGCTTCCTACCTGAGACTGGCCATTGAGGAATGAAGAATGACAGCAATGAAGAGGAGATCACATCCTCCAAAGTTCAGCCAATCTGTTAGGATAAACTGATCTCCAGACCAGCAACAGAAGATGGAAAAAAGCCAGAAAGAAATCAGTACCACTTTCTTTCTTCTTTCCAGACTTAAAGAGCCTCCCCCTCCCTCACTCCTGCTTTTATCAGCTCCTGGGAAGAAAACTGACACCAGCTGACTGGACAACAGGGGCTGGTCTGCACCCAGAAGGGACAACAGATAGGAGGGCTCAAATGAGAAACAGCAACACAGACAAAAGCAAAACCTTAATATTAACCCAGTCAACTCCTTTCCTCACCAAAAAGTCATCTTAAGGTTTCACAGAGGAAAAACAGGACTTTATATATTCCATGCAGCATAGTCTTGCAAGTAATCTTTCATACATAAAACAGCTTCGCTCAATTTTGAGTTGTATTTGCTTTCCTGTCTCTGCTAAGTGATCACGGTATTCAGGGCAAGAACAGAAGCACCATTAATTTTGATACTCAGTAGCATGTTATACGTCACAGAAGCTTAATTTCCCCAACATACAGGAATACGAGGCAGTATTTGATTAACATAAAAAGACCCTTACCAGAAAGTGAGTAATCTGTATTAGTCATCCTCATGGCTGGAGTGTAAGATACACTTGGCATGTCATGGCCCTTCTCCTTCTGTTTCCGTCGATACCACACAAACAGTGCCAGCAAGACCATAATAATTAGAAGGAGAATAATAATTCCAATGATTGCTCCCACTGAGTGCCTCTCTGATCCAAGAGCAGGACTAATTTTAGTATAGGGGTTTAATTCTTCCATCATAAGAGCCGCTGTTGAAAGTAATTCATAACACACTGTAAATTGAATGGCGCAATTCATTTTTGAGATTTTTAAGTAAGAACATCATTGTTAACAAAAACAAAACAAGGAGGGACAGAGAGATTTTACAGATAGAATTTCACTGTACCTTGATCACATCTGATTCCTTTGAAGCCCGGACTGCAGTAGCAAGTACCTGTGACATGGTCACATGTAGCATTATTCATGCACTCACAGAGTTGTTTGCAACCATAACCAAATGTTCCTGGTGAGCACTCTGGGAAGCCAAAGAAAAGATTGGAAAGAATCCTGACTTTCTGGAGGAAGAAGGTGAGATCCTCGCCATGGAAATTCAGCACAGAAGTCACCCTTATTTCCCTGGGATGCCTCCCCAGGGTTACACTGCTACTTTAAGCAGGAGACAGATGTATTAGTGAACAATTTGTGGTATAATGCATTAAGCTGTGACTTTCCTTCTGGAAAAGCCATACAAGACTTCTCAAGGATGAAACCAACAATACATGCACACTTGAAAAGCCCTGATATATATGACAGGTGTATGGAATTTAACAGGGCATGATCTCAGAAGCTGCAGAAGACATCTTGGAAGAGCATAGCATGCGCACATTCCTTTCCTGGGGAGACTGCAAACAGAAGTTTTAATGTACCTTCATATGAACACAGCAGACTTTTACCAAACAAATCCTGCATGCTTTCATATTGACCCCCAGTAGTGATAGGAGACTAATATCACTTTGGAGATGGACTTACAGAACCGAGCATCTGAGCCATTCGATTTGCTCTGTTTCTGCACTAGGATTCCTAACACAGAAGGAATTTCTATCCAAGACAAAATGAGTGAATGTCCAACTGGGAAATGTATTCATACAATTACTATTACAATACATTACAATAACTTTGGCATTTCATCCGTAGTGTGGTGCAACTGCCCATCCAGTGGGACTCTGAGAAGGAAGGAGTCTTAGTACAGAGATATTATACTCAACACTTACTACTTTTAAACAGTAGAAAAGCAAAAAAGTGAACGCATTTGTAGTTTGGATAGAAAATAAAACCTCAGGCCTGGTAGAGTGGTCAAATTAGAAATGCTGTTTCTTGCATAAAACCTTCTGCTGTGATTCAGTTCTACTCCTAAACTTCATACTTTCCTATTTATTCATGGTTAAAGGTGCACACGCATTCAGTCAGCTGGCTGCTCACAGAATTACAGCGGTGCCGTCCGTAATCCCAACAAGCATGCAGATTTGATCCTGAGACACACACTTGGATGAATGTTAAGTACGTGCAAATGGAAAAGATGTTCATGAATTGAGTTATACGTCCTAATGCGCTCATAAAGATCTGTGTAGTAAGCTGCAGGGAAGCTCTGAGGTAGGCCTTTGACTTGCAAAGCTAGCAGGAATGTTTAATTGCATTACCTACTGCCAAGAAAAAAAAAAAAAAAGAAGAAAAAAATATATCTGTGGAATTAATGCCATGGTAAGGTGAGATAGATTTCACCCTGTATTTAGAATCCAAGTAAGTGCGTGAGAATTTTCTTTTGATTTACTATACTGGACAAACAAGTAATTTTTCAACTGCAGTATATACAGTTTCCACGGCCCTAAATCTCTGTCCTTAAAAGAAGCCATTTGGCACAGTGTGCTAAATATGCCAGCAAGACGCTGACAACAATTACAGTAAGATATGCGAGTACCCTTGCAAGGTAATTGAAGTTCATTGTTAAACACTTGCTCAATATTCAAGCTAACTGCAATCCTTCCAAAAATGACAAGCAGCTTTTGTTTCCTTGATCTGTTTTCAATGCACAGATGAATCTTTATTTGACCCACATCTATAGTGTAACAACTTTGTCAGGAAACCTCAACATTCCTTGGAAGTCAGAGAGTGTAATGGCTCTTTTTGAACTCTTCCTTCATGCCTGGGGAAACCCGATGCTGTTGCTCTCAGTGTTAGTAAGGCATGATGCAGTTTGGGGTTCCTATCGATAAGGCACAAGTGAAGTGGATTGGGAAGGCTGCCTCCACTCACTGCTGGCTGTGAGACAGGCTTTGATCTCACCTAACTTCATGCTGGGAAAGGAAAGGCCCAGTCTGCAGTGGATTCGCCATACTTTACTGCCCTAAAAGACCAGCTGGCTTTCCAGAGATGCCTTCTTTTCCCTGCAGATGACGCATGGTGCCAGGGGCTGGAGGCTGACAGACCCACAGCCCATTTTTGCAAAGGATTCTGATCTCCCCCCCACAAGAAATGGGAAAATGAAGTCATGCTGCTACTTACTTTGCTCACACTGTTTGCCTGTGAATCCCGTCCTGCATGTGCACTGCCCAGTGACGTGGTCACAGTCTGCTCCGTTCTGACACTGACAGACGTTGGCACAGTTTTTTCCATAGAAAGCAGCTGGGCAACCTTTCAGGAAGAAGAGTAAGGAAAGATGAAGAAATGAGCTGAAACACAAACTGGAATGTGTTAACAGCACGAAATAAATGAGCCTATAAATCTATGGATTTTCAGCCTCTGTATATCTAATAACGTGTATTTGATGATCTAAATGCAGAGCTACCATGGCAGCCAATTTTCTTGCAGTAGCATTTCCCCTACAGAACTGCCTTTTAAGCACTTAAGAAGAATAAAAACTTCATGCATCCAAACACACTACATTTTCAGGGAGTGAAATAAGAGAACTGGACAGAAACTCTCTAAGAGGCCAGAGATCAGCTGGTTACTTGCAAATGGAAGAGCCCTCTCAGAAGATTCACCAGAATGTGATCTCCACTTTCGTGCAGAGCTGATAGTTTTGTGCTGGTGAGATGAGAAATCTCAGACATTTTCCTAAAGCAGACAATGCATTCCTGGGCTTCACGAAACAGGGAAAAGGACCGTACAGATTCTGACAACAAATCGATAACCTAAATGGTAGGACTCTCATATTTTTAGCATGCCAAGGGCATAAAAAGCCTCGAGAAGCTTCAGGACATTTTCCTTGGAGTGACAGGAAGTCATCCACAAACATGAAGCAGGTGGTACAGCAGCAAGAGTGCAATACTTGGAAGAGACACGAGGTAGCAGCACACACTTTGACAGACTCCTTGACAAAATAGCACATCTGAAAGGCTTACGCTGTGTGCAGTAGAGCCCAGTCCAACCATGAGTACATCTGCATTCTCCATCGTAAGGGCTGCACATTGCTCCGTTGTGGCAGTTGCATGAATGAAAGCAATCCGTGCCCCAAAAACCTGGGGGGCAAGCTAAGAAAATAAGAAACATTTATCAGCAGTGATATGGCTTTAGTGCTGCAGGGGAACAACGGTACGGAGAGCCTGCAGGACAGCAGCAAAGGCAGAACGTCGCATCGTGGTACTTGGCACTGCTGCAGCTATTCCCTCACCACGACCGGTTCTCCCATGCCAACGACTGCTCTGCAAACCCAGATTGCAAAGCTACAATCTCACCCATGCTGCCAAACTCCACATTTCTTCTCTGTGTAGGTCTGCTCTGTGAGCACCGAGCGCCCCCGCAATGGGGCTGAGTGCTCCAGCAGCGCTCCCTGCCTCACTGGCGCTATTTCTGCAGACAGTTCAGGCAGGGTTTTAAGATATGGAGGTAATTTAATTTTCTTTTTGATATTCAGAAATTCTTGCATAATAAAGCGCAGCCATTCGTGGTTTACTTCTGCTATGCAATCAACTGCTAAAATTACCACATTCATTTGAAGCGCGGAGCACTGCTCGAATTATGTAAAAATGTAAGGAAAACTTCTTTCAGTACAAATTCCCATCCGCAAAATCAGATTGCTTTTGTTGATGGGGCCAATATTAAATTAAAACCTCCAGGTCTGTTATATATTTCTACAAGTACAATATTAATACATTTTCAAAAGTTATTGTAAAGCCTCCCTCCAAAACTGAATGCAGTAAGTTACAGTCATTAGTGCCAGACTGAAAGACCCAAAATGATGATAACCCTTCAATATAACAACTCTATTTTTGCTTTAAAAAGCACTTTCCATTGCTTCCTATTAAAGGCATGAATTAATAAGGCATGGTTCCCAGGAAACCTGAAAGTAGAGAAACGGTGCCTATTTCCACGCATGCCATTGGCTGCCATTCTATCGATAAATGCAAGTTTCTGGCATATGACACACACAACCAAAGCCAGAATGAATAGCAAAAAAAAAAAAACCTGCCGTGACGTAAATCAAACAAAAGGTCGCTGAACTCACACAATGTACAGCTGAACGGGATTTGGCCTGAAGTGTTCGTGCTATAAGCAACCAGAAATACTTTTGAAAAGGCTTTGTAAGTTAGAGCCGTGGGGTCTGTGTGTGTCTCCAGAACCGGCTCCGGAGCCAGAGCTAAAATTGTCCCTTTTGTGGCTCCATCTCTTGGTCATCCCAGGTTAGCTGCTGCGAGGGAGGATCACTGACAGCTCAGCGCCAGGCTCCGGAGCTGCGGGCCAGGACCCCAGGAACCGGGTGTGAGGCCAGCTCTGCGTCAGGAGGTTTACCCTTTCTTTGCAGGAAGGTAACTGAGAAAGGAGCCAGGCTCCTGCTCTGCCAGCCCAGAACACCAAGCAGCCATCCCCACGTCCTCCTGTCTCTAAACAGGCAGTTGTTGCTACTCAACTGGCCTGCCTCCCTCAGGGAGAAACTCATCCTTTCTCAAGGTTAACAGAAACTAACAGTCATTTCCCAATTACATGGCTAAACATAATGAGGAATCTGTGCAGCTGTCTTCTTTTTTCACCCCCCCCCCCCCTTTTTTTTCTTTTTCTCTTGAGTGACAGCAATATTCTGCTTGTGGGAGACACACAATAAAAGTAAAATTACAGCCGTCTGTTTTTATCCAGTTCCTACTTTATCACTTGAAGTTTAATATATTTTATTCTGGAATGCTGTCTAATATGCTGGTTGTATCCTGAATATGAAGTAACATTTCTGAATGATAAGATATTGCTTCCCTCTGTGATCTATCTTCAATTAAGGGATGCTCTCCGGAAACGACACTTTGGGATCAACAAATGCCAATCTTCCACCTGGGCAACTTTTGAGAAGAAAACCCTCCATCCCACCAAGCCCACATTGACTTCTACAATTAAGCCACATTTAATGGTAACATTTCAGCTGCCTGATTTCTCAGTTCTGTGGGCTTGATACATGAAAACATCTACCAGTTAATAATTCCTAATCTAATTAATAACTGAAAGAAAATGATATCAAAAAAATAAATAAAAGGGAATCCAGCTAAAAATTAAAAGGGAGCTTTCTTTTCTGATAAGAGCTTGTGACCTCTCTTTCCTGTAACAGAAGCCAGTTACTGCCTCTGCAAATTCCAACTGCATAAACTAATTCAAGCCAAAGCTAACTTAGATTAATTAAAAGAAATAAGCTATAAAGAGAGTAAGGCACTGGCTGCTGTAGTACTTCAGGGATTTCCCTAGAAACTGCCTTTAACTTTCTGAAAACACTAAACAGGAAAACATGTTATTTCAGAGCAGAGATGGAGAATTAACACTTTGCTTACACTGAGAGCAGTCCTTCCCTATCCAGCCTGGAAAACACTGGCACGATCCATCGATGGGATTGCACGTCCCGTTCTCGGTGCACTGGCAGAGCTCAGCACAGTTCTTCCCATATTTTCCACTGGGACACACTGGAAATACAGAACAGTTTAATGAAGGCTTCATAATGAATATTAGGAAGTCACAGGATTTAACAGTTAGCAATTAGAGAGAAAAGTAATTATGACATTTTTATTTCCTGAAGACAAGAGGGCAAATCTTTTTATGGATATAAGGAAAAGGCAGAAAAGAGCATTCACAACCACCGCGTTTGCTTATTGCCCAGGCACAAAAGCAATGTGATAAAGTCATCCTGCAATCCATTTGCCTGCTGGAAAATGAATCTAATGCAGTTAGAAGATTATCGTTATTGAAGGACATTGAAAGGAGCAGGTACTGGGAGAGGAGGAGGAGAAGAAAGCTGTCGGTCCCTGTAGCTAATTGCTGAAGTTGGAAGAAAAGAAACTCTGCTTTTCTTGCACAAACATCATGTAGCAGCCCACGCATGGGGACATAAAACTCACAGGCAGGTGTATCTTCAGCCGCCCACCAAATCATTGGAAATCTTTACCATTAAAGCTGATGGAAAGCCCTGCTCAGTAATGAATGAAATGTTTAATTTCAGCACTCTTATTGGCTGCGTTCCCTGACAAAAACTGGCGCATTTTCAAAGCAAGATAAAATGCACGGCCCACCTCTGCAAAGAGTGTAGCAAATGGAACTGGACTTCCATCCCTACAAGCAGCAGCGATGTCAAAAAAGTGATTAAGGCACTCCCTGAATTATGCAACCAGCTTACCACTGCAGCCCCTCTCTCTTGCTCATATGCAGTCTCTGCAGGTGACCTCAATCTACCCTGATTGCAAATCAGCTGCAGATTGAAATCCTGAGCTGTGATTCATTTGTTTTTATACAACAGGCCATCATCTTCTACTCTTACTATGGCAGCAACCTAGGAGTGGTGCAGAAAACAACAGTGCATGGTCTAGCTGCAGACCTATCTGTAGGAATGGATAAAGCTGGCTTTTGAATGATGTGCTAAACAGAATAGTTCTCTGCCTGAAAAGAGATAAAACTAAACACAATACAAAGACACAATGAAAAGAACAATACACGGACACAAAGAGAAAGAAAGAAAGAAAAGGCCTCATATCACAGAAAGAGCAGAGACTAAAAAGATCTGTCAGGTTTTCATATGTGCTACACAATTATTCACTTGCAGTGCTCTACACAGAGCAGTTCAATACAATATTTTTATTGCATCTTTAAGATGGAGATAGATAACATCACTTATAGGAAGCCTGGATTTTTTTATACGTATGAAAAATAGCTCTCAAAAGACTTACTTAAAATAGGAGCTGATTTACACTGCAGTGCAGAATGCTAATGAATCAGGGAGAGATTTGTGATCCAAACACTGATGCTGACAAAGGCAACAGGTCACACTTGATAAAGAAATGCTTCAGACTGGCACAGCGAGAGCCAGCAGAGGGGTTCCTACCACGTGAGCACCTCTTGTCCTAGCAAAATAGTGTGAAGCCCGCCAGGGTGGCAACACAGAGGGATTACAAAGCCTATCCTGCCCCAGTGGCTGCTCTCATTAGGTTAAGTAACTGGGCTGTGGACTGACACGGTGACTCCCTTGTAAAGTTGTGAGACACAAATACAAGCACTTCTCAAAACGCTTCACACATTTTAGACTAAGCTGCAGAGTAAGGACTAATACTGCCTTCCTCAGGACCAATCTGATTGTACGACACAGTCAGAGATGTTAATTAGCAATAAAAGCTCTGAAGTGGGACTCTGCAATTCCCCGTAGGATGTCAGCTGTGTTCTAGCAGCGATAGCGTCGTTATCAATCCATCTTGCTACATGATTGGGAAATATATTCATAAAACAGCTGCTTAGTTGTGTGCTGCTTTGAATCCATAGTACAACCACGTTACCCCGTGCAATTTCAGAGGTTACAAAGCTCCTTGCATGCACGTGCTGCTGCTGTTGCTGCTGCTGGAGTCACATCCCTGCTGCCAGGAAAGAGACAGCACAAGGGGATGGAAATTCAGAAGTGAAATCTTTGTTTCGCGTTTTTCTAATGGAAAACATTAATTAGCATTTTTCTTTCGACAAAATAAAGTTACATGCTAATTCATTATGACAAACTGCAACACAAATTGATTTTAATTAGGACATGAATATTTTAAAATTAATTTGCCGGGTAGATCAACATTTCAAAGTAAAACCAGAAGTGCTGAACATCTGAGCAAAAATAAAATAGAATTTTCTTAAGAGGATAATTAGCCCTGCTTACGCTTTGAAATCTGGTTAACGTTTCATATAAAATGGACAAATTCACTGAAATATGTTCATTTTAATAAATTAATTGGTATAATGTTTAGTTGACTGCGCGGCACAGGGAAAAGAAAACATGGTTACATTTAATCTGTTTAATGACTTTGCCTAAGTACTGCCTGCAACTTCTAACTTCCTGAAAAGCAGGTCATTAGAAAGTGTCAGTTCAATTTTTACAGGGATGGTGACTTCACAAGGGCTGCGGCCATTAAGAATTATCTCTTTTAAATCTGCAGGCAGAAAATACCCCCAGAGGTATGCAGCAACTCAGGCTCTGCGGAACACTGTAAGGGTTTTGGAAGCGGTTTTAGGATAAGACTGAAAATGGAGCTTTTGGGTAGAAGTGGACCAACTTCTAGAGGTAAAGCAAAGAGTGCAGTGATGGACACAGGGAGAACAGAGGGCTCTTAACCTGGGAACATGAGCTCTTTTCCACTGCCCCTTGATAACATTTCTGTCTCTTTGCTCCCATGTTTGGGTGTGTGTGATTTCAGCTGTTCCCACAGTCATGCTCTGGGTGTTGTTTATAAGACCAGGGCATTAACTCGGTCTTTGGGTTGGTGTACCTGAGTTGGTCAAGGAACAGAGCTCCTGCTGAAAGAGCACGTGAAAGTGTCATCAACATTTAGGATATGACTGGCTTAGCAGAAAGGAAAATGAAACCTCTGGATGGCTGATGTATTTACAGCAGGTGTCTCATTCCATATTCATCTCAACACGGAGCGGCAGACCTGTTTTATTTATGAAAGCAGGATCACATCAGATTTACAAAAGGGTGACTAAGTACCTATTTGCATTTTGCCTCTGAAATAAAGAATTTCTTGTGATCCGAACTGCTGAAACAAGGGAAAAAAGGCAGATGCATTGTGATCAGTCTTGCTGCAAAGTCACAGACACGGAGGCTTGAGAAAGGCGGGTGTGGGGTCCCAGGCTCCATACCTTGGTTGCAGAGCGCACCGAAGAATCCTGGCAGGCAGTCACAGTGCCCGGACACATGGTGACAGGGACCGCTGCTGTGCACGCACTGAGGGCACGGCTGGCTGCAGTGGTGTCCATAGAAGCCAGGGGGGCAAACTGAAGACAAAACAAAACAGGCTGTCTCAGGTTTTCGGAAGGTTTCTCAGTGCTGAGAGCTTTAGCATTCTCTCTGTTTCGATCTCATGTGAATAACATTTCTTCATTTCTAAAAACACAAAGTTCCACGAACAGCATAAATTAGGAAGCCTGTTGGATTATTTCATGTTGAGTCTCCCTGGCCATCTCCAGCTAAAGATGTTCAGAATATGCAGCACTATAAGATGTCTGATGCCCCATATCCCATCGGTAGCCATGGTTAATACCAGAAAACATCTTCCAAAGCTTTAATGATAGGCAGGAAGAGAAACACCGACACATACACAAAGCACAGAAATCCACCTTACCATTTCCTTAGGTAATTACGCTAAGAATCAAAGGAGTATTGGGAAAATCTCAATATTCTTTCTTCTAAGTAACTATGTCAAAAGTTGATTGCTCATTTCTAAACGTATTAGGTGCAAGACCTGTGCTCGTGTAGGACATTCAGTTTATACATGCCATTGCAGGAGCATCTGTCAGTGATGAACAGAATCTAAAATGGTAATTATGGGAACAGCATACAAGAGCACCTAATTTGCATCAGTAATCACACTGGTTAACTGAGCAAACTTGTCATGAGCTATGCTTAGAACTTGGATTGAAGTTATTGTAGAAGCTGTCCGTAAGATACAGCACCAAGACTGGGGCCCAACGTCTCCTACAAGCGCATACTGTTCCATGCAGCACATGCAGACTGAAAAAACCAGCCACTGTCCAAACATTCACTGCTACAGATAAGCACAAAAACCTCCATGAAGTTTCATTAACAGTAAGAATGACTTCTTATATTTTTTACTCCTGTGATTCTCTATCATGTAGTTCTGTCTCAGTGGCTACTGAATCACGTCTGCTCTATTTTTTCAGTGAATGAGAATTCCCCCCTTGGTCTGTATGCTCACAGCGGGTGCCAGGTTCGTACACCGCTGCACATTTCCAGCTGGAGCTCAGCTGACAGGTTTGTTGATGATGAACTTGCTATAAAACAACCTGGATCATTCCTGGAGACGTTTCTGCAGGCCTAAGACCGATAAACCATCCCGGTGTCTCCTGCAATGCTGACTGCACAGACAGAACTACCCAGAGGGGTACTGTGCTTCAGTGCTGCCATGTACTAAATTCTGCTTCTAAATCACTTTCCAAGAGGGAAACAGGAATGATTCTGAAAGCAAACTTAGCAGAGATGCAGGCAGTCTTGGGGTTGAATCCCACAGAAAAGCTGGGGAGCAGGCTGAATTCCCCAGCTGTGTGTCCACAGAGGGGCATTTCAGCTACACGGAGAGCACAAGCATCCAGAGAAGCCCTCTGCATCCAGAGAAGCCCTCTGCTGTCACCCCAGAGGGATGGAGAATTTCTTCCCATTAAGTTTTCAGCAAATGTCTTTAGGGAGCAGCTTGATTATGGGAGTTTCAAGCTGGGGATGTGGTTTGCCTCTTGTAGCCTGTATGCCATGAGCTGATAAAACTAAGCAGGCTTTTTTTCATCTCAGAAAGGCCAGAAACTATTAACTTCTGGACGTTTTGCACTCTTAGGGTTTCAAATTTGTAAAACAATTTCTTCCCCAATTCCCAGAAGCTCTGAGCACCACATTTCAGCCTTAGAGAGAGGTTTTACAGCTATATAGACATGCTGAAGCACCTGGAAATTGGGGTTTATAATGGAAATGCTTATAGGCTATTAACTACAGCAGTGCTAGAGGTCATTGTTATAATGGCTTTAAATAAAAACTGTCAGCTACAAATTATTTTTAGAGATGAGTGTGTGCTAGTGTCAAGTGTAAGCGGTGAAATCAGGAGGGATATGTGAAGTGGGCATGGAGCATATCTTACGGGAAGAACAAGGGCTGATGGAAAAAGGGAGAGAGACCCATTTCTTGTTTACGTAGGAAGAAGGTTGCATCAGTGAACACAGGTCCCTCGGGGGCAAATACAGCTTTCCAGGTAAAGTAAATGAGAGGATTTTTATCTCCTTGACACATTTTAATATGTAGCAGCAGAGCATCAGACGAGAGATATTTCTGGCTGCCGTGATTCTTTTTCTGGCATGCAAGAAAACGTCGCCTTGTTATTTTGATAGCCAACACTCATCTACTTGTCATTATGTGATGGGCTGTAGCTGACTCTGCTTAGCAGGTATCCTACAGCTTCTTGTGACATATCCAGAAGCTTGATTCTACCCACATCTTGCCAAGTTAGTCATGAAAAGTTGTCGCTCCTTTCTGAAGGACGTGGCTTAGTGGGCAAGGTGATGGTGGCGATGGGCTGGACTGGCTGATCTTACTGATATTTTCCAACCTTAATGAGTCTACAATTCTATGGTTCTGTGACTCTTTTAGGTCTCCTGTGTCCTCTAGGTACTGTGGAAGGGCACAAGAAACAGAAGGCAACACTCTACCCAGCAGAGCCTTGTCTTCTTGGCCAAAAAGCCTTTTTGGGGCTAAGTCATCAGCTCACGCCACTCAGAAACTCACGGCTTTCTCTCATGCTATAGATAACATTTCTACCTGCTTTGCTTCTGCCAACACATCCATGGGAAATCTTACTTCTTTGGCACAGGGGTCCTCTGTAGCCAGGCGCACAGTCACAGGTGCCATCCTCTGGAGAGCAGGATCCCCCATTCTCACAGCTGCAGGAGATGGAGCAGTTCGGTCCCCAGCGGCCCTGGGTGCACATATTGTCACAGTGGATGCCTAGAGAACACAATGGCACTCATCAGGTTTCACACAGCTTGCTCTGCTTAAAGAAACATTTGGGTGTGTTGACACCTCACCGTACATCACAGAGCAAACAAGGGAGCCTGGAAAAGAAACCGCTATTCTTTTATCTGCTACAGAAAGTAAAAAGTAAGAAAATGCCAAAGAGGTGAGTTCTGTAGGTGTCAGTGAGCTCCTGTGCAATCCTTAGCATCGTTTAAGGAAGCTCTGCATGTTGTCTGAGAGATGAAGGTCAGGAACTGCTTTAAAGTCACAAAGAATCTCAAATAATTGGCCTGGAAATATGCAGTTGATTGAAATCTGATTATTTAACTGTTGTGAACTGGAAGACTGGGAAGAAAAATTCAAGGTTCTGGGGAAAAAAAAAGAAAAAAAAGCAAAAAGTCTAGTATTTGGTTTCTTGAACATGTGCAAATTCAGTTCGGTGCTGCACATTGCTCACTTCCTGGCTCACGGCACAGTGCTCAGGGTTATTATGCACTTACTCCACATCCACCCAGAGCTCTCTGAGTTCTGTGTTAATGAACCGAGCTCTGATCTTGCAAGCGGCCATATGTGCCATAGACTGATCATCTGCATGTTAAATGGAGACTGAGACCTGCCAATCTAGCTCCCAGTGACTCCCAGGGTTGTTGTTTGATATTTATCATCATGAAAAGCAAAGCTTGGAAACACTGAAGGAAGCAAACAGCCAGAAAGCTTAACATAAGGCTCTTGGCATCGTTTCAGCTGATTTTGTTTAAACTGGTGACTTTTAAAAACAGCCCTGTGCCATGGCTTGTCACATGGATGTAAGCTCAGGATCTGATCCAGAGCACTGCCACTTGTTCAAGAGACTCTTACTCCTCTGGGATAAGGCATCACCAAAACCTGCAATTAGCAGCGCTATTTGCATGATCAAGGGCCCCTCGGATAGAAAAAAATCTGCAGGATCGTGAGCTAAAAGAGACATTAAGCAGAGCAGCTGCAGGGAGTGGCATTAGCAGCAGCACACCGAGTTACTGATAACGACAGGAAAAATGAATCACAGACTGGCTTGAAAATTTTCCTAACAACATTAGCACACTGGGTGCTTTACAACTGCTCCACCAAGATTTGATGGCACACACATGCCCTGGCTCGACTTGCAACATGAAGATGTTCTTTATCATCCATGCACATGTCCCCGCTGCATAATGGGATAAATGCAGGCAAGGACCCTGAGAGCCCCAGCCAGAGGCTGGATTAGTGCATGGCTAAGGAGAAACACAATCCTAAGTCATTTCCTACACCTCTGATAACTTCATCTGGATGCTACAGGTAATGGACTGCATTTGTGAAGCTGCGATCTGTCCAGTCACCAAACTTTGAGGATTATTAAATCAGCTGAAAGTCATTATAAACACACTTACAGTGCAGTTTCAAGTTGGTTTTATAAATCTCTGAAGTTAACACAGTAAGAAATACCGCAGAGCCAAAATTTCCCCTTTCTGAAGATTAATCACACAATTATAATTGTCCCTTCCTAGAAAATCTAACCAAGTCTGGCAAAAGTACAGCTGGAAATGGGGTTTCTAGTAATACATGGCCAGAGTTTTATTTATAAAGAAGCACGGTCTGTGCTATAAAGCTTAATAAAAACTGCATTAAAAGACAGTAAGAACATAATATGGGCTCAATCACTTAATATTTAAGAAAAGATATCTGAAGACATGGAGAGCAATGCGAGAAAGAACATTTGTATTCGTAAAGCCAAGAAAACCAGCAGCTTTAGTACAGCCCTCCCCATTCCCTAGGAAATCCCTGCATTATGTGAACAGTAACTGCTGTGTGTGCACCTACATAATACATCTGCAGTGCTCTGTAATTAAAAATTAATGCGGTAAATTGTAAATAAATGAATGCATTTCATACTTGTACATCTACGTATGATCATTCATCGCTTCTAAGGGCCGATCGCAAGAGCCCAGAAATGAAATTCAGACACAAAGTGGGAAAATGTGTCTCTTTTCCTCCTGGCTGCAGTATTAAAAATGCAGCTCTCTCACTGTGAACGAGCTATTTATAAACGGAGACAATTAAACAGCATTATTTCCTGTCTCTTTCAGCAAAGTTTGGGGAAGAATGACATTGACTCCTTTCTCTAGTAAGGTAGCTGAATTAGGATGCTGTGGCTGTTCCTTGCAGCAGCGAAGTCCTTCCTTTAGTAATGAATAATGAGGGATGTCTTCCCGCTCCTAACGAAGGCAATGAGTCATTGTGGAGCCGATTGTTGTAATGAAATGTAAAGGGAGGGGAAAGGAAACCTTCTAGAAGATGCTGATACCCATTACAGAACGTATTTGTTTAATAATTTTCAGAAGGCAACCGAGAAGGGGCCACAATCAATTTTATTACTCTATATTACTCCAAGTTAATTGTCATGGAAGACTTCATTTTTGGAGGCTCCTACATGCATTGAATTGCAAATGTAAACGAGAAGTTAAAACTGCATCTGGACATGAGTGTCTTAAGGAACTGTGCTAAAAAAAGAGCCCCTTAATTTTACAATTCCCAAACTTGGCAGCAGATGAAGGAGGAGTTCCTCCCCAACTACTGCACAATCGGAGGCAGCGAAGCAGCAAGCTTTCTGAACATAAAACTTTAACCTTTGCTTGGGAACTCGCTGATGAACATTTCTGATAAGCAATTAGTTTCCGATTTCCAGAAATATAAAAAATGCTGAAGTTGACCCATCTCGTCTTCACCTCACGTTACATCCGCAGGTTCCTAACTTACGAACATACTCCTTGTTTCAAAAGCTTGAAGCATGATGTAGAGATTAGAAGGACAACTACCAGAAGAATAAGCCCCCAAAGCTGCAGGAAGCAGTTCTATACATAAACTCTATTGCCTAGATACCAAGAAATTCCCTCACTGCCTGAGGCTGTGGTTCACAATTGCAGACACTAGCATGAAATTACGTTTCCGAGACCTTCTTAAACAATGTTCTGGGAGTGAAATGTAAGTGAAAATCACATGACTTATGTAAAAATTATACTTATGCACCTTACATGGACAATGGGCACCTTGCAATAAGACAGAGCCAAGCCAAGAGCCGGATCTGCTGTGGCTTTGAATCCAGCCTGGAAACAGCAGCCATGATCCCCCCCATCCCTGCGTGGACTTGGGGTACTGCAGACACTCTCAAGTAGGATTTCCAGGGCTATCCTTTCAACTGCTCTATACACGGAATTTACTCCCACCTCCCCGCACCTTCTTGCTTCGCACACAATGGGCAGGAAAATTGTGCTAAGTGCCTGAATTGCTCTTGTGTATGCTGTGAAAAACACAACCTTCACCCAGCACAGCCATCACAACTGCACTCTTTTAAGGGATAACCACATGGGAGAGCAGTTCCACGCTGTTTGTGCCTAAGGCTATTTCAGGATAATTTATTACCCAGTGGCCAAACCACTGCTGCCTGTGACTGGGAATATCTTTGGTGCAGGGATGGGTACCACAGGTGGCTTGTGCAGTGATCACAGAACCACAGAGGTTGGAAAAGACCTCCGAGATCCCCAAGTCCAACCCCAACCCATCCCCATCATGCCCACCCACCATGTCCCTCCACACCTCCATGGCTCCTGGACACCTCCAGGGTCGGTGATCCACCACTTCCCCCATACCAATGCCTGACCACTCCTTATGAGGATAACTTTTTCCTACTATTCCACATGAAGTGCGAAGAGAAAGATGGCAGCCTCGCTGGTTGTTTGTATTAAAACATACCTGTGAAAGCTTCAGCTGGCATCCACACAACCACCATGAAGAGGGGTGAGAATAAGGGAAAGGAAAAAAAAAAGCCCACAGCCACAGCACGGGGATATACGGCATCTGTTGAAGAGCGACTTAGTATACTGCTTCCATTAATAACCCTCAATGGCTTCAATGAAAGTTTGTCAAAGTAACGCAGATTTAGTACTGCCTGTAACTATATCACACTGAAGGACTCCGGAAGGTGAATTTTTGGAAAGGCAGACATAGCAGAATTCCCTTTCTTCCCCCTCCAGCTTACTCATGCAATTGCTCTCAGGCTTGGGGATTACCTCCCTGACTCTTAATAAAGCTTGCTATTGTTTGTCTGCCTCGTCTCTGGATAGTTGGAAACTAATGCTCCAAACACAATAGACGAACAAAATTGGAAGGAATAAATGAGAACCCGTGCCCCAGGTTTGACCACAGCAATCCCCACGGCAGCAGCCCCCGCAGCAGGACTGCCGCACTGCCCAGCATCACAGTGTTTTTCAGGGATGGAGGAATGTGATAAATCACAGACTGCTGGTCCCATCCCCCCACATACTTTCTATCTACCAGCGTACAACCGTAATTACTTCTCTGAATAAGATCTTCAGCTTTTTTCCTTTTTTTTCTCTCTCTTTTTTTTTTTTTTTCCTCCCCAATAATTGCAATCTAAAGACAGATGCAGCATCAATTAGCAGTGACAGGAACGATCTCAGCACACATCTGAATCCAACACAAACATTGTGCTCTCCTCCACCTGTCTTTCAACATGACACGAAGTCATAATCATCTCTTATCTCTGGTGTTTGAATAGCTCTGGAAAGAGCAGATTTTATACACAAATAGGCACCGGATTTTGGCAGTGCTGTGGAGGCCTGAAGTTTAGTGAGTCACACTGGCTGTGATTGGGAATGCCGAGCTTACTGGTGGTTGACAGGATTTAGGGGAACAACCTCAACTGCAGCAGTGCTGCTTCAATAGCAGAAAATAGCCTGGCAGTTAGAGAGGTGATGATGATGGCAAGGCTATTTTAGCAAGGCTGGAAGCAGGGCAGCAAGCACTTGATGGAAGGGGAATGGGAATGTATCCTGAATGGGATCTCCAGAATGGGCTCCTCCTTCACGCAGTCCCTCCTCTCTCCATCACAAAGGCCTGTCCCTTCTGCAGACATCCTCTGGCGGCTGTGCCACACTGAGGTCCCCTGGAAGTCTTGCTTTGGTCTCCTAATTTGTACATTTATTTCCAATAGTGCCTTCTGTATTTATATGTTCACCTTTTGTTTAACCTTATTCTCTTCTCTTTTCGCAATACTCTCATTGCTGTTACGTTTATGTTTCATCTATAAATTCTATTTAAATCAGCGCTGTGTTTGAGATTAGATCAGCATGCTTTCCTAAGTGAATACTTTGCTGCTTCAGTCTATAAAAGGTAAAAGAAAATTCGATAAGAACATAAGAATAAAGCTGTCTTATTAGCTCTGGATCAGTTGTTAAGAAGGTGTTATGATAGCATCCGAACATGAGTTCATAAAGAACCCTTGATGCTCTTCTATCATCTTTTGCATTATGATGTTTATTCCTACCTGAGGCAAACCTCGCAGCACAATTCTTGATAACTCAGCTTTTAAGGATGACGAAGAACTAGAAAATCAGTTTGGTGAGGGCAGCAGATAGAAGAAAGCATAAAGGGATCTCCCATAAAATTAAATGGAAACATTAAGAATTGATGGCTGCTCATCCAGTCAGCAAATAAGCTATTTTTGTTTTTATATAGCAAAAATATTCTACAGCGGTAGCAGCAGCCGCATTATCAAGGAACTTCTGTGATGTTTCCAAAACGTTCTTCCAACTGTAAAGTTCTTTCAGACCTTTGCTGCAGAGACCTTACAGCCATGCTAAGCACTGCTCACCAGTGGGCTTCAGTGGGGCAGCTCCTGTGTGGGACAGCCATCAGTCTAAATGAAAGCTTGACGATCTGGCCCTAAATAATGAAGAATAAGCCCTTCCCTGCAGCTGGTGAAATATTCAGAATTGTCCCTTTTCTCATCATTGCATAGGCAATTTATGCACCCATTAATGTAAGTGTTTTTCTGAAAGTAATATACTTACAGTCTAATGCACCTCTGTGGAGCACTAATCCTACCCCTGTTTTTAATTATCTAGAGAAAACTCCAAATATGAATCACCCAACTCAGGGAATTTATGCAATAAAAGCTTCTGAGGCAAGAACCTACCTCATAAGAAATGGAGTTAAGTCAAAATGTTTGCTAAAATTAAGGATCATCCGGTTCCCTTTGCTACAAGATACTCTCCTGGGTGCACTGCTGCAGGAAGAAGAGCTGCCAGGAGCAGAACAGAATCTAGGAGGAAAAGCACTGACAGGAGGAAACTCCCACCCCGGCTGCCTTCAACTCTTGCACACGTCCTTCCTGCTTCTTGCTTCTCAAACTCTGGCCGTGATGTCAGGCCAGGGAGGAGCAGGAACCTGGGGAAGACGCAAGCAGGCAATCAGGAGGGAGGAATCTGGAAGTGGGAAGGAAATGTATTTCCTCCCTTGTAAAGGTTCAATCCCCAGGCCATGAAGTAGGAAGGCAGCTGAGGTGTACAACTGGACGTGTGCAAGACTTCTGTGCCTAACACCATTGTGTGAAAGTCGTCTTTTTCTCCCTTGTGTAGAAGGAGAAGGAAGAAATTCACATTTATCACCACAAACCCTTTTCACCAGCAGCAGACGTGTACAGCACTGCAGCTTCTTGGCTGTTTATTGAATGATCTTTCCTTCTTCTTCCTTCGCACACTGCATGCCAGCATCCAGTATTTAGTCTGGTGAAATACTCACAATTTTTTCGCTGCTTCTCGCCCACATTTATTCATAGGTGAATGTATTGTACACACAGCCAAGCTTATATATAGAATGCTTCCATATTAACACGGAAAATAGCCGAATATCTCTAGCATCGAACTTCATTTTTCAGAGCCCGTTAAATTAGTACAACCCAGGATGCCACCCAAGCTCTATCTTTTCATATAAATTTAAAAGCTGTCCCTTCATAAGTGAAAATAAAACCAAAAATAAACACAAAGCTAAATGAACCTGCATCTCTTCTGTATTTCTAAGGCTAATACCACCATCATTTGCATGCGTGCTTATGTTTAGCAGTAGGCCTGCTGCAGGATCTAATTATAGCGTACGGGTCTGATCCAACTCCCACTGAATGAGTGGCAAAAATCCAACTGATTTCATGGAAGGTGAAATATGTACTAAAACTGGCACAGGACAAACACAACCAAACCCCCCTTAGATGAGAATCTGGAGCCTCCTAGATGTCTGCCAAGGAAGGCACTGACATAATTTATGTCAGGGCATCAATGATGTCTTTGATAGAACTTCATAATTCATATTTTTTGAAAATTAGCCCTCTATCAGCAGGAGCCATACTTAAAGGTTCCTGTCAAAGAGAGAATTTTTAAGCACGGCCTGACATTAAAATCTTATCAACTCACTTGAAATTAAGTCAATGAAAAATTAAAGCTAATTTCTAATAAGCTTATGTTACATTCATAGGCTAAAGGACACTTGTCGAACCCAGAGAGTAAGCACACCTTTTCATATGGAAAAGATCTTCACTTTTCAAAGGCTGAGGCCAGAGGAGAGACTAAGCTGCCAGAAGAGAGACTAAACTGCATCATTTTAGACTGACTCTTAACATTTCTAGCTTTTTCTGCCTGTTTAAAGCTAATGTAAGGATACAGAATAATCACAGAAATAAATTATTAATTTAAAAATCTGGGATAAGACTGCCAAAAGTGATAAGTGCAAAATATGGTTTAGATAATGGGATTAGACACCTAGAAAATGCATGCTTAATAGGAAATTACTATTGCTGCGTTCTGATATTTTAGGCTTGGTATTACAAACCAAAGGAGCGCGAGGGAGCACAACTGCAAAACCCCCCCTGAGCCAACCCACAGCACCACGGGCTGGAACACACTGCAGATCTGCTCTGCTGTGAACCTGTAGGTACATAAAAATCAGCCCTCGATTTTCTCTGGCTTTAAAGGCGTGCAGAAAAAGTCAGCTACCAATTATAGGAGTGTGTGCTTGGAGTGGATCTATTAATGGCAATGGAATTATTTTGGCTTCAAACTAGATCAGCTGGGGACAGGATCCGGCTTTAGAACTGTAAGCTAAATAGTGCTGGAAAAGTCATATGAATATAAACAAAATGTATTTTATGGAAAGCTGCATAGAAAGTTGTTTTTTTTTTCTTTATTGTCTTGAAAGATCACCTTCATGCAGGGAACTCAGAAAAAGTGAAGTTAAAAATACCTTCGAGCTCCCCGTCAAAGTGGTCACTGTTTCTTTAAAATTCAAAGAGGCCTTCCCCTGAGTAAAGCCTTATCAGTTTTACTGAATTAATGTGTCCACAGGAGGGAAGAAACATGTTTCTGTGTTTGAGTGACAGCGTAGATGTCACTCGCAGCCTGCAAATGCAGAGGCTCATTCCTCAGAGCTCCCCTTATCTGTGACCAGCTGACGTTCCTGACCCCATAAGCCCCCTCACACAATCGCAGGTGCAAATCCCTACAACCTGAGCCTACCACAGCCACTGTACAGTGCTCCTGGACACGATAACAGACAATTAGGGCTTATGTTGTTGGCAAAGTATGGAGGTTATTGAAGATGTAAAGGACAGCGAAATATATATTCCTCTTTTGTGTATGTTGCAGCTGCTCTTAGGAGACAAGAACGAAGCCTGCAGGGGAAAAAACCAACATGATAACAAGATGGTTCTTCCTCTGCCACCACATTTAATGTTCATACCATCCAGATCAATTAAGGAAAATCGATGAGGAGTTCCTTTATAATCTACTATGGGATGCACACTCCTTTACCTTCTGTCCCCCATCTATAACACCACCACATCTCCCTACGTGGTCTGGGGATGCTGACCCCTCCTGAATAAACTCAGCCATTGGGTGATCAGAAAAGCATCAGCTCAGCAGTTCAGTGGGATAATTGAGATAGCATCAGGACGACAGCTCTCCTCAGAAATCAGACAGCGATACGAAACAGGAAAGACACAACCCAGGCTCAGATAAGACAGCACTGCAGATTAAAGGAATTGAGATAAACAGGATTTTAAGTGACCCCAACATTTATGGGAACAGAACATACCCCCCTGCAGACCGCTTCCAACTTAATCCCACTGTAATATCTCAAAGGTTAACAAAACACACGCTGCCACAATTAACTTGAAACACATCAACTGTTTCAGGGAGAAAATGAGCTTGCTGTGAGCATCAGCCAGGTCTGAGGCTTCCCCTTCTGTAATGTCGGATGGATTCAGTTGTGGGAGGTGGTACTGTGTGAACCAGCACAAGGCTACATGGTGTGAACTGGTTTAGGAACCCATCAGAATGCCATCTGTGGTAAGGACCAGATTAGATGTCAGGGGGCAAATCTTCACTCAGAGGTGGTGAGGTGCTGGCATTGCTGTCCAGAGCTGTGGGTGCCCCATCCCTGTGGTGCCCAATGCCGTAGATGGGCCCCGGGCAGCCCAAGCTGTGGGGTGTGAGGTCTACCTGTTTGCTTCCAAAGGACTCCCAGGAAATGCTCCACCACGCAGCTTTCCTGCACTTCCACTCTCTCTGAGGATTCAGTGTGCGAGATGTCTAATTAACCAAATGCAATTAACACTGAAGCACTCCGTTTTCAAGCATCTTCATTTTAACCTGAATGTACACAAAATAGCACCTCTCTTGCAAATGACTGGTAGCTTTAAGGTATGTGTGTGCACACATACACACAGCCGCAAGCACAAAAGGAGTGTCTATCTAAAATGCACGGCAGATCTGGAATGGAGAGACCCTTATTAATCTTTACAAAGCAATCACTGTCATCAGTCAAGACTTGATCCTGCTGGGGGCTACACTTCTCCTCTTTAACCTAGTGACAGACACGTACAAATCTTCTTTTGATTTCAAGGGAAGTATTTATATTCACTATGGTAAGCATGTGAAAGCTGGAGATCTCCCTCACTGCAAGGCTACAGCCTTATTTTTATCTGCATCTGACATTCCCTTAATGGGCAGTAAAAGTCAGCCCTGCACTGTACCAGCAGCTGCAGATCTGAATTTGGCCAATGCTTGAACAAGTTTCACTTCACTTGCACCACACAAGAGCATCTGCCCGTGTGGTTTTGGTGCTGTAAGTACAGGTGCTATACCTTTCATGCTCTCAGTGTGCCTATGTGCCTGGTTGGGAGCTTTCAGCAATACCGACGGGGTGCAACCAGCTTCAGGTCAGATCCATCTCAGAGTCTAACTTCTGCCTTCGGCTGTGCACATGCAATGAATTCCCCACTGAACTTAATTGCAAATCTACATGCACGTATAAGCAGCTTGCTGCCAGTGCGCTTAGTTTGGCACTGAGCTGATCTGCACAGCTTTGTAACCTCCTGTATGGGACATGGCAATCTCTTCATCATCTCCCACTCTGCCAGGTATTCTCTGCGCCCATAACTAGCTTTTCTGGGCTGTTAAACACAGAAGAGTGGGACTGCAACGCCCGAATAATGGACTCTGGATGAGTGGCACTCATAACAGCAGACAAGGGTGGTAGACTGCTATTAATTTGTATTGTACGTTACTCTTCTTATTCCTTTTTTTCTTCTTTTTCCAGCCTTCCTCCGTGCTCCAACCATCTATCAGTCTCCCAAGGTTTATACCAGTAACATCTTGGAAACTACTTTAAAGAAAATGGGCTCAATCTTCTCCTTGATCTACACGCAGAACACCGACATCAAGGCAAGGAGTCCCACATGTGGGATGAACATACAGAATATGCTGTTTCAGATGAAGTTTTGTGGCTATTAGGATCAGAAAGCCATGTGAATTCTCTGTCTGGTGTGAGTGGGAAGGAAAACCTTCAGATGTTCCATGGTGCTGAACTTTTCTGATCTTTTTCAGGCCATGCCTAATTAGTACCAAACTCAGAAAGCACAAATTTAAGGCTGAATTATTTATCACACCATATTTATAAAATATACTGAAAAACACATCATGGGCCAGTTCACAACAACTAGAAGTTAGATTAATCTTCTACCAATGCCACTCTCCTTAATATGAAAACATAATTATCTAGCTGAAGAGTTTCTGAAATTACATACTTTCAAAGTAGCACGAGCAGAATTTATCCTTGTGTCTCGTGCTAAGCCAAGTGGAAAAAAACACTGAATGCAGAATTGACTAAACACATGTTGGCTCTGTCTGTCTATCAGCACTTTAAGTGCATACCTTACGTGGTCCTGTCAACAGCTCAGCTCCAACCTGGTCTCAAATGCTAATGTAATATTTTCCCCACAGAAACGTGATGCTGAGGAAGGGAGCTCCAGGACTGCAGGGATGTGCTGAAGGTCAAAGTGCTTAATTTGCAGCAAGTGGCCAGCGAGTTAATGCACATTCACCTCACCCAATATAGAAACTGAAAGAGGGACAACATCACAGCGATCATTCTTACCTCTAGTTGGAGTAATTTGTAACTGCACTTGCTGTACAATTACAGATATGCATGTGCTGTGAAAGCATGCAGTGTACATTCCAAATGCCTTTGAGAAGAAGCCACAAGCTCAGTCTGCAAAGTGTATTTCCTGCACTTTCCTCTGAAACGCTACCTACATTAAGATGTGCAATAAAGCCTTACACTAAACAAATATGTATATATATTAATTTTCTGTACTTTTAAAAACCATTTTTCCCCTCTACGAGACCCACAGTGACTACAGGAAAACCTATCAACTGCTTTTCTGATGGTTATAAATAAAGCACGGTACAGTTTTAAAGTCTGACAGATGGATGTGACGGCAAAGAGGCTCAAAGAATGATGAATGGAGCCCATGAGTGAAGAACACAAGCTGGGGTGGGCTGTAGTGAGCTTACAGAATGGATTTTCTAGTGGGCCCAAAGCCCTTACAGGGATGCATGCTCATCATCTTTGAAAAGCAACTCTGCTGTAACAGAAAATCATATTTTTGCATTTTATTTAATTCTAAAAAGATGTTTTTCACTGTAAAGTAAAAGTTTAATTTCATTCCTTTTGCCCCATGCTTCTAAGAGCTGGGCTGTACAGTGAGTGATGCCCTATCCATCAGAAATGTAGGATGTGAGTTAGTCTAAGGCAGAACTGAAGGTGTAAAGTAACAGCAGCCCTGATGCTGGCTGCCTGAGCCTGCCTTGCTCCATACATTCTCCCAACTTGTTTTTGTTTGAAAAACAATTAAATTTTCCAAATGAATGCTGTTAATACCAATGCATTTTGGCTGCCAGTGCAGCTGGTGGCTCTGTAGATATAGGCAAGAATATAAGCTTATTTCCCTCCAGGGACTCTCCGGAGAGCTGGGGGCAGATTAACTCGTATTTTAGGCAGCTAAGTGTGAAATATTAGTTGGATCAATAACTTGTCCCCCACTGCTGTTTATGTTAGCTGTCAAAAGCTAGCAAAGAGACATGTCAGGATGGAGTCAAGTGTAGGGCTGTTTGTACTGAGCTCTGCAGCCTGGACTTTCAGACTTCACTCAAGATTTCTCTCTGCTTCTGTGTAATCAAGAGAATTCTTTATCAAACCAGCATTAATCTCCTCTCCATCTCTACCATTCTGTGCAACAGGAAGCATGGGAAAAGGGCATAAAGACAACAGTTTGTGACAAAACTGGTTTGTATGATGGAGCAGCTGTACTGACTCTCAACATCCAGACGGCACCTACCTGCATCTCGGGTACAACGGCCACAGGATTCATTACGGCACCAAAACCTCTGTGGAGAAGGTCATTCAAGGAGAAAAACACTGCAGGATTTCCATACAATCTGCATTCCTCCCGAGCATTCTTGGTACAGAAGGCTAACATCTGGCCTCAGGTTTGGAGCCATCCTCAACTAATTTGAATACAGATTTAATAAATGCCAATTTTTGTCACCATCGTGAGTGATTTAAATGTGGGTAAATTCAGCTGAGCTTGTCTCAATCTATTACCTACGAGTTTGCAGTCAGAAATTCATCTCTGCAAGTGACGCATTAGCAATAAACAAAGAAACAAACAAACAGAAGTAACCCCAAGTTTTGTAGAGTTGCTCATTTTACCTGTCCAGCCAGCAAGGCAGCAGCAGTAACCGGTGACGGGATCGCACCCATCTGCGTGGTTACAGTCACAGCGTTCACTGCAATTAAGACCATATGTTCCATCCTTCCAAAAATATAAATAAAAAAAAAAGACTCTCAGTAATCACTTTGGTTGTGGGTTGTTTTTTTTTTGCTGTAAAATGTGCAAAATCATCTATCATGTCCCTCTTAATGCTGAGTCGCGTTTTTTAAATTAACATACAGAGAAAACAGAAACAACTCAGTGCCTAAAACTTCTATATAGAACCAAATGAGGAACTGCTCTAAAAAATGATGTTCAAGAAAATGCAGATAATGCTGCAATAGCTCTGATAAAATACAGCGCAGAAGGTAATACATCGACTCGATTGCTCAAACCACAATCTGTCATTTATACATGATTTCCTACAGATATCCACAGACAAAATGAGATACAGAGCCTGTATGATTAGAAGAACTACGTGGACTATGGTTTAAAAGGGGACGTGAGACCATTCTGGTTACACTTACAGGGCACGGCTGGTCACAGTAGTCCCCCTGCCAGCCAGGGGAGCACAGACAGAAGCCATCAGCTGGCCTGCAGGCTGCTCCATTTGTGCAATAACACGTCTGGTTACAGTTAAAACCCCAACTTCCACTCGAACATGGAATAGAGCAATCCACTCCTTGCCACCCTAAAGAAAGTCAGGAGAGAAAAAGATTTCGGCACGTTTTCACATAAAAAAATAATGTTTTGTTTTATTTTTTTTTTACATAACAAGATTTAAAACTCCCTGCAAAGGTGTGGCATGCATGTTTTCCAGGCAGATCTATGCAGATCCTGCATAGCACAGAACAAAGAGACCAGAAAGGCACCTTGCAAACTGTAGCTCTTTGATTCTAGGGCCAGTTTCCTCTTGATCTTGGTGTAAATTAAGACACCAACCACAGGGTCAAGGATTGGCCCTTTGATTATGACCTCCCAGCCTCCTCTGCCAACATCCACAGGTGGAGAAGGGCAGTGTGGGAATCTCTGTGTGGCTGTTTGCCAGGTTATTGTGTCTGATGTCTCTTCAGGAACTGCTCAGGCAGCAAAGAGAACACAGCAGCGTCTGCTGGAGACTTGCTGAATGCAAGACACTTGCCATTTGATGCTGTTTGTTTCTCACCTCGTATTTTTTGGGGAAGGCTCTTTAATATAAAGAGGCTATTACACCAAAAAAAAAAAAAAAGAAAAAAGAAAAAAAAAAAAGAAAAAAAGACCAAGGCCATCATTTCTAACCATTAAGGCTCAAGTCTTAACGACCAGCCCCACAATGGCTTTCATTACGCCGCAGCTGCATGTAATGGAGTTGAGCAGTAACTCATGGTTTATACACCCTCATTAAATGGGGTTCTACAGTGATTCATTAATTCATGTTTGAAATGCCAGATTTTACTGCTGCTTGCCTCACTTCTGTTTTAGGGCTTACTCATGCCATACAGGACGGTTCATGTTGGTGTGCTGGGGGAAGGCACCACCGCACATGGAACATCAGAGATATCACCTTATGGAGCGTGCAAGATCTCCCAAGTCACTACCAAGCACACATAGGAATTATGGATGTATGCATGGTACAAAAATTGGTGATTCTTGCAGAAGAAGTGGGTGAAGAAGCCACCCCAAAGCCCTGTTTGGTGTTTGCTTCACATTTCCTTTAGAAAGGAGCTGTGTCCTTGCAGGCGCACTTCATTCGGGGGTCTGCTCCTGAAGCACCACAGTTAAGCCTGGCTCTTGTTCAGGGCCGAGACAAAACATACAGTCAGGCCCTTGTTGAGTTTTGCTCCTGGGGCAGAGCTCTGAATTACCAACAGGCACAAATAAATAGTGGAGTTACTGACTGCACAGCTGTGCCACTTTAGAAGGGGAGAAGCACTGATGCCAAATTGTAGGCGACTGTTAAATGTGAATTTTGTTTACCTTCTTTGCAAATGCACAGACCATCCACGGGGGAACACGCACCATCATTTTTGCAATTACAAACTGATGAGCAATTGGTGCCATAGGTTCCTGCCATGCAGGTAATGGTGCAGTCATCTCCCTGCAAGCCAGAAAAGAAACAGAGTCAGCTAAAGAGATCTGAATTCAGGAAATTCCCATCTCCGCACAGGGAGGCTTTCTCTTTCGAAACACTGAGCAGAGTGTTATGAGTTGATTGCTGAATCTTCAGCACTTTCAGCAGCCACTGCTGCTTCCCGTGATTATGATGCAATTAGTGCTTTGATTGACTTGGAGGAAAGGGACAAGTTTCTGGCATTCATTCAGCAGGAGGTGTGTAAGTTACAAAAACAAACCTCCTAGAACAGATGTTGGATCATTAAGCAAAACATCACTTATGAAACACTAATCACAAAATATACAGTCTGAAACCGTGCAAAGATTGCTCTGCATTTCCTGGAAAATATATTCCAAGAACATGGTTGTTTAAAAGCTAAAGGATCTCCTGCGTGCTCATCTTCCACTGCCTGGCAGAGAGGAAAACTTACATGGCACATGGATGAGACCTTTGTGGTGCATAGCTGGTACCTGCGTTTGTTTTCAGCTAATTTGCATGAGCTGATGACACTGGGAAGAATGCTGAACACGGAGTGATGCACATGAGAGAGAGAGGAGGCATGCAGAGCAAAACATCAAATCAGTCTCTCTCCCATTTCTGCTTTAGGTGTGAGGCAAAGGAGGAAAAGGAGGATAAAAACTTACATGTTACAGAAATATAGAAAACATGAACAGTGAATGATGGCACACTGTATGTACGGATTGCCTCCTGTGGCCGGAAGCAGAGGTACATTTCTTTACCAATGTCATTCATTTGATGGAACAAGGGAGTTAAAATGTGAGATGACCCCCTCAGTCCTCCATACTGAGTCCCATCGTCCGGCCAACGAATGTCAGCGTATATAAGGTATTTTTACTCCATTTTCTTCAGTTTGTAGTCTTGACTTTCACAGCACAAATGAGCTCCTACATTTATTTCTCCAGTGAGTTAAACTGTAATAATTTAGTCCTATGTCAGAGAGAGCTACCCTGCTCCAAAGTTAAATAGTAACTACACTGCAGAGTGTGACCTATATCATAGCTCAAGGGAAAAAATATTGGTCAAAATGTATTTCTGCAGGTGAGAGGCTTTGCTGTGTGATAGGAGCATCCATTTGTCTGGAGATAAATGCACAAAATGTCAGCTTCCCTATGCCATGGCAAGTATCTCCAGGAGCCCGTACATCACAGCATCCGACACTGAGACGGTAACAGGAAATAGGAGCACATTTCTGAGCACCACGAACCCATGTGTCTGTTGCAGCAGCTGTGCATGGCACCAGTAGGACTCTTCCTATTTTATACTGAAAACTTCAGTTTAGGGGGAAGTAAATGAAATGGTTAAAATATGGACTGCTCAGAAGTAAATCCTCCCAGCCCCTGATTTTTGAGTGAAAGCAGCGTTTGTAAAAGATGCTGTCTTTGACCTTGGTGGAGTAAAACAAGTTCCCCTGGAAAGGACTGGCTGTAAAAGGTGCCGTCTTGACAGCCAGAAAATCTGAAGCACGCTGCCCCTCATTACCCTGCCAGCATGCCTACAGAATGAGCTACAGGAACCCAGCGCGAGCGGGATGGCAGAGGGGCATTCAGCCTCCACGCCTAATCAATCCTAAGCCTTTCTCCTATGTGTGACAATTAGACAGCCAATTAGTGCCACTTAGAAAGCTGTATCTTGTGCGAATGGAACTCCCAACTCATTTCATGTACAGCATAGGACTGCTGGCACTGCTGTAATTTCTATGACAACTGACCTTACCTGGATTTGAACTAGCCATCTAGGAGTAAAGGAAAATGTCTTTGAAAAGGAGAACAGCTCTGAGTGATGCGGAGTGAACACATTCCCTTGGGAGCCAGACTGACTGAGGGAGCAGATCTGGGCCACGGGAGGCACAGAATCAGGGCTTCCAGCTGGCCAGTGGCTTCTGTGGCCGCGGCTGTCCTAATGTGGTGCAGGCAGGTACACCCTGGCCATGGGCACGGCAGATTCCCCTGTTTCTCTATGTTTACTCCGCACAGAGGACACTCAGACACAGGTGAGATAATTCATCCATGCAGAAGAAATGGTTCCATATACAAGGTAAGTGTCGGGATGTTCCTTCCCAACTCAAAACACCTTTGAGTTTTGGCACTTGCTTTAATACACTGTACTTTATGGACTATCTGAGGTTGGTCATTCTGGCTGTCCACCTTATATGCCCTTAGCTTGCAAACAAACCTTCACAGACAATATAACTGGCTTAATGAGATTGCTGTCTCTGGGTTCGACATGTGAGACCCTTCAGAACTGTCTGAGTGACAACTGCCAAACATACTTAACTTCTTAATTACATAAGAGGAAAATGCACTTGAACTATAGCACTGGCTCTAAGATTTTATTAATTATAAATGCACACCCTGCTATTAACATTTTGAACTTGATTTGGGAGAATGACCTATGAAATTAAATGCATTCAGGTACCGTTAAAGATATGTAAATTCCACCTCTCTCTCACCACCTGCCCAAGTGAATAATGCTGCAGTATCTGTCTATCCAGCTGTTAATGAGTTATATATTCCATTAAAGTGATTTTAAACGTTGTGCACTGAATCTTCAATCTTGCAATATGGTACTTTATATTTCTATCCTATTTAGTAAAATTAATCAACAGCTGTGCTTCTTAAGTTGATTATTCTTTTTTTTTTCTACTAAGATTGGGAGGTTAATGAGAGCAGTAGAATGTCTGGATGTGGTATCCATGATAGCAAGGAGAAGCTAATTCAATCAAACATATACCCCTGAAAATGTTAAAGCTATATTAAGAAATCCAGCTATAAATAACTTGATATTTCACATCTCTATTTTCCAAGGCAGAATGATCCATATGGACATCACAGACTTTCAAAAGTGCTTCATTTCCTTCAGCATTTTCCCTTATCATGTCCAGTTTATCAAAATATATCCTCGATATATATATACACACACACACACACAATATATATACATATATATATATACACAATATATTATCTCCTGATTTTGGTGGCCAAATAAGACTCAATTTGAAGAAAAATTCCCCTTTACTGGGTGCTGGATTAGGGCCATTTCTAGGAAATGCCCCCCTTCTTGTATACAGCAGCATGCTCCTGCCCCGTTTGCATCCAAACCCACTGCATAGCATCTCAGCCCAACCAAAGACAGGGTATCCCCTACCTCCACACAATTGCTCAGAAGTTATTAGGAGTGAGCCTTTTCTTGTTGGAAATCCATATCTGATGGGAGTACCCTAACCTGGCAAAGATGCAGGTGGGGATCTGTGGTCCCAGGAACCCTAAAAAGTCAGCATTAAATCAAAATGAACGGCGCCAATAATGTAACTAATGCCGCTTCTGTGACCTTTCATAGCTTTAAGTACTTCAGCAATATTAACACATTGATGCCGAAACTAAATGACAGACTTTTCTGGTATCAGGAGAGGTTTGGGCACACAATTCTTGTTATTGTTAATTCTCCCCTATGCATTGAGGGTTAGGTCCAAGGAACCAAACTCCATTAATAACACAGGCTGCCAGCTCACATCCATCAGCATCAAATATTAATAGACTCATGAGGGCCAGAGCATACATCTTTCCGGATGGCAGTCAATAACATGTCTTGTTTCTGCTCAGGCAGAGGTGAAGATTTTCTTCCTCAGAAATTATTATTGGACAATATTAGTGGAGCTTAAAGACACACTGCTGCCTTAGGTGCTGGCTGTGTTAACAAGCCCTGGCCACTTCAGAAAGTGTTTCCACTGGATTAATGTTGCCCTAACAACATTACTGGTAAGGATCAGATTGTCTGTTTCTGTTAGACACACACTCCTGTTGCAAACAATGGCCAATTATCTTTGAAATTCTTTTCTGTTCCTCAGTAATAAGACTTGTATGTACTCCTGTACATTTTGGATCAGGCCTTTAAACCCTTGAAATGCATTATAAAAGGAAAAGGATGGAATTTCAGACTGTAAGAGGAGTTAATAATCCAGCAGTGGTCTACAGCACCCAGTAAAGCCTGCAGCCATGCTTGGTCCCTCGCAAAGTTTGACTCTTTAAGGACATTAAATTAAGAATTTCAGAAGTAGCTGCAATCTACAGGAATAAATTTGCCTTGCAGGGCTAAAAGCTGGTTCCACTGAAGTCAGAGGCAAAACAGAAAATCAATTTTTCAAGGCCTCTGCAATGCAGAAGACTAACAGGACTGCTATTGAACTTGGCGTCAAGTTTGCATGATAAAGACCTCTGCGACAGGTTGGGCTGAGTGTTCTTAAAGTTTAATCTGCAGAGGTGCTGCCAGCCCTCAGCACCTGCGCTGATTATTAGTGGGGGCTGGCAACAGCAAAGGGCAACACTGGAACTTCTGGTAAACTGGAAAGGGACCCCACCTGATCCGAGGTGTTTAATGTGGTATCTGACCTGCTCTCCCACTCGCCTTGCTCTGTGCCAGGTGAATTAGCACTGACACCTGCGGCAGGGCGAGCTCTGTGCTTGCAGCTCGCAGTGGTGGAATGGAAAGGGCAAGGGGCACAGCGGTATGTGTGCACCCGCAAACAGATCAGAGAGGAAAACGATGCAGGTGCTGTTTGTACCTGATGTCTGTGTGTCCTGATAAGCTGATCGGTATGGACTCAGTACATGAAAGTACACATCTGCATGTACACACGGAACGTGGCACAGCGGTGTGCTGGTACAGTGTCTGTGCACCGGTGCAGGTCACAGATACACTTCTGTATATTTACTTATTTAATTGTGACATTTACCATTAACCCAACATAACTCCACAAACATTCCCTCAAGGTAAACATATGGTATCCAGCAGCACAAACTGGCAGAACAAACTAATTTCCCTAATGGTGTTCCATTGCAAATGAACGTGTTCATCATAAGCATATCAGCAGCAGCGGGAAACTTTGTACCTTTACTGGTCTTCTCCTCTACCCTCAGCTCAAGCAATTTATTCATGACCTTACTACAGAGCATCTTTAGTTTTCCAGACATAATGATGTCCTCTGGCAGAATTCCCTTCCCCTCTGGGTGTTACTAATTACTCCCTGCAGATGCTATTATTGGTGCTAACGATATAATGCAGCAAAAAGTTTGGGGAGGGATCTTGTGCCCTGTACAAGCCAGGCTTTCAGTTTGCAGGTAATCAGCGTTACTGAGAACTGACAAATGTTCCTTTGCCCATTTCGTAACATTATATGATGTAGCGGCACTAGAATCTGATACACATCTAAAATGGCACAATGAAACCACCGATGACCTTATTCAGTCTCCTTTTCCCTTCTCCTCATTTATGGAAGAAGACAGAGTAAAGTAGAAAGGGAAGGAGCTTTTCTTGTGTTCAAAAAGTGACATTTTAAGTCACAAGCTCATGACTCATCCAAAGACCCTCTGCAGTCCTCAATGCTGCAATCCTAAATTAAAGCATTAAATATTTCCAATAGTCAACAGCAAAACTTTTCCAGTCTGCACGATGGTGGCATCCCAGCCCTCTGTGGGTACCATAAAACTTGGGACATGTCAGGAAGGCAAAGCAGAGCCACCTTTGGCTGCGGGAAGAACTTACAGCTTTTCTTCCTAAAATCTTCCAGTGATTTACAAACATTTCTACAAATGGATGTCAGCATTTTATTTCACCTCGGAATTTGTGCTAATATGGTAATGAACGCAGTAAATCTCACAGTAAATGCCAAGTTCAGAATTAGTCATGCTGGTAATAACTCTTAAATTTGGTGTTTGATCAGACGTATCCAGCAAAACACGCACACGAGAAATGCTGGCTACATAGATTAGTAACTAAAAGTATTATGAATGTTTTACTCGACAGTATTAAAAAGAGAAATAAAATAAAATGCATTTTCAATCTTGCTAAAAAACACACAGAGCTGACATGCACAATGCACAAATCCAGCAGGTCTGAATCCAAGGTGCCAACTTCATGTCACTGGATGTGGCCAAAGCCTTTGTTACGCAGCTCGGGCTGTGAGGGGAGCACAGATTACCTCAAAGGCAGCTGTGATTTGTTACTTCCCAACTTTTCTTTGTACAAAATACGGCTGAATTTGGCGGATTCCTATTTTGCAAACCCAAGAGTGTGTGCCATGGGCTCGATTCTACCACAGGCTGCTACATGCTGATCCATCCCCATCGCAACCTTCCAGGCATAAGAGGGCCTTTCCCTGCATGATCTACTTGCAGTAAACCCACGTGGAAAAACAACCAGGCTGTGTGTACTGGGTGGGTCTCATCTTTTGAGGGGGAGGGAGCACAGAACCCCACCGCCCACCTCCTCCAGCATCTCAGCTCCCCATGCTTGTATATGCAAAAGGAACCATGCCCTGCACAGTGAAACCGCTATGACACAGCAGTACTCTGTAAGAACAAAGGCAGCAAATCCCACTTTCATGAGGGTTTGGGGTTTTTTTTTGTTTTGTTTTGTTGTTTATTTTTTTTTTTGGTTCCACGAAATGAAGTAAAAACAAATGCAAATAAAACTTTCATTTAAAAAAATGGATTTTTCCATACTAAACAGCAAGCCTGAGCTGGATTTCTGTCAATGAGCACCGTAATCCCCCTCAGCACAAGGGAACAGTTTTCTAGTTCGCACTATAAATACACCCAATATCAGCCAGTTATCTGCAATTAAAATTATCCATTCCTGCTGTTCGAGCCATCTAAATACGGGCATTAAAATAAGAAAGAGACTTCAATAAAGAGAGCAGGAAGACCCCCACTCTGTAAATCAGTGTAACACTTGCTGGCAAAAAGAAATCGAGACTAACTTTACAGCACTTGAATATCTGCCTGGCTCAGTACTTAGACCTTAACTGCAGAGCACTTCAGTGGCAGCGAGGCAATGAATGCAGCCTCATATAATTAAATGTATTCACAAGGAAAGTAGTGTGGAGAGTAAAAAAGATGATCATCAACCTCTGAACAAGATTTTTTAATACAGTCAGCACTTCTCACCTAATAAAATATCACAAAACACATTTATCCATGAGGGACCTCTCCAAAAATAGAAGATTGGATTTGGACTGGGTGAAACAACTCCTACATCATTTCCTTGGGACATTTCGCTTGGTGAGATGGTGATATACCTGAGAGGACAGCCTCCCCCAGGCAGTCTGTAATGGAGTACAAGCAATAGAGCCACGCAGAGGACAAAAAACACAGTGGAGGCTAAATCAGATGGGTGCACAGAGCTCGGGCAGCCCCAGCAGCTGGCTGTGTGAGGGCAAAGTGCTAAAACAACTCCTAATTCTGTTCAAGAGGAGCTGGGGAGATTGTTTATGGAACAGGTATTTCAGGGAGAAATGAAAGCATCTATAATACATGGGTTTAGATTGAGTTAATGGGAAGATATATTATCAAGGCAGGTCAATCATGTCTGTATTGGGAGGATTACTACTATACATTATGGGGCCAGCTGGATAACCAGGTCCTGTGGTAGTTAAAGCAATTTAAATCTGGAATAGGTCCATTTTGGATTTACTCAGGTGAGGCAGGATATTTTAAACTTAGCTCTGGGGAAGATATATGGAATCAAACATCTGCAGGGCTCATTGCTGCTACCGTAATCAACTTTAATCAGCTGCCATTCTAAAATTGTCCAAAAAACATGGGCATACCATTAAATATCCCAAAAGGTAAAATGACCCGGGGATAATGTGCATTATTTCAAGTTGATGGAAAATATGAGAATGCCTGAGAAACATATACTAGATGTGCTCTTTATGGCGTACTCCACAAACTACTTGTGTCCAAGCTGTGGGACAGAGCCAGCCCTTCAATACTACAGCTAAAGACAGAAAAAAAGCTCAGTTTTCTTCTGCTTTTTCAGACAGAGAAACTTGGAGTCACCACTATGGTAAAGGGACAACCCTGACCTGATGCTGCCACTGCCCGTGCCAGAACCACTCTGAGCTACAGCCATTCTTCACCATATTTGGCTGCATAGTTACAAATTATGTGGGAGCAAGAAAAAGGAAACTGCTCTGTTTCATTTTCTGTCTCTCTACCTGCTCAGGACAGACCCTGCTAGAGGAGAAAACAGCTCACTTGCTCCTGTTCAGCAAAGGAGCCACAACAAGGCAGCTCAGATCCCCTCGTGTCACCAGTTAAGGCCAACCATCTGACAAGATTCTGACACGTGCAGTTCCATCATTTTCTCTCCCAGATGTGGGCAGAATAGATCAGTCTGGAGGCTGATCTGACTGCAGAGTGGGCAGCGAAGCCATTTCAAAATATGGAGAGGCACTTCAGTGCAGTTCGGAGCTGGCTCATTCTGTGCCAGTTGTTCTATGGGAGTACCCTTGTCTGGAAATCAGAGATGGTTCCTGCTCTGTCTGAGTGGCATTGTCCAAGATCTGCCCTGTCGAATGACTGTGGCCTCCTGACATTTTTTGCAATAGTCAGTTTGGCTGTGGCTGACAAGTCTGAACAGCTCTGCAGAAAGGACATTAGCAAAAACAGGGAATAAAAGTTACCATTTATACTTTCAGCTTATATGACATCCTCTGGCAAGAAGATCCACAGTTTAATTATAAATACAAAGGAGAAAAATTATGTTTATTTGTTTGCTTCAAACCACTGCCTGGTTTTAATTGGGAAGCTTCTTATATCATGATAAATGGCAAACAGGCATTCCTTCTTCCTTCTCCCTGTGATGTAAGGGACCTCTCACATATCTACCCTTGGTGACCCCTTTTCTAAGCAAAATCATCCCACTCTCTTATTCTCATTTTATGGGAGCCATTTCACAATTTAATTACACATTCTGTGAAAAGCACTATCTTTGTCTTCAAACCTGCTGTGCAATCATTTAATTGGTTGCCCCTTGTTCCCGTGTTATTAGAAATAGTAAATAATCATTCCTTGCTCGTGTTCTACGCACCATCCACAGTTCCATAGATCTCTATCACATCTGGCCTCAGCCATCTGTTTTCTGAGCCCAGTTCTAGTTTATCGAGTCACTCTTTGTATAGATGCTATTCCATATAAAAGACGATCTTTGTCACCATTTGCTACTTCCATTACATCCTCTATAAGCAGCAATCAGACAAGCTGCATGCAGTAATTTCAGATTTAGATATATTATGGATTTATACAATAGCACAAATAATGCTTTTTCTCTCCTGTTTTGTTCATTCAGACCTATTCTGTCTGGTGCTCCGTGTTGGTTGGTTTGTTGACTGGTGATGAGCACTGATTTGAGTTATCCAGAAAACGATGCACTGTGGTTACCTGATCTTTTTCCCTGAGTGGCAGCAATTAAATCAGATTTTCACTTTTTGTGAATTTACTTAGAATTTCTTCCCCCTTGTCTACTACTTCGTGGTTCTGAACACCAACTTTCCCCTTACCCAGTCGTTCAGTAGCACCAATCTATCCTGCAAATTTGCCATTAGAGTCTGGCTATCCCAACAATTCAGCACTATTTGCAAACTTTCTTTTCAAATTCTTCTATAGCTGTACTGCAACAGCAATGTCCAAGCACAGTCTTACATGTAAACTCCCCTCCCACGCACGCTGCCTGCACCATTCAGTGTGGTCACTGGCTGAGACCTGCATCTTTCTGCAGCAGAAGCTGCCAAAGTTCAGCACATCAGTGCATGCCCGAGCTCCTGTCCACACAGACTGGATGGACCGAATCCAGGAGGAGGTAAATATGCCGTATGCAGCAGCTATCCTCAGCTCTCTGGCTAAGGGCACTGAAGTGACAGAAGCAGTGCTGTGGGTGGTGAACACAGGCTGATGATGTTGACACCTGCAGCTGACATGGGCTCTAAGTTGCATCATCCACATGTGGAAGGACCAAAGCGAAAAAAAGGAAACCATCTACATAGGTGGAAAAGATGCTTTATGGCATGAAATGAATAACACTCCTTGTCAACTTTAAGCTAATTAGGTTTGTGATATAGCTTTTGAAAAGCTGGTAAATAACCTGGCAGTCACAGAGAAGCAGATGAACAGATGTCCTCCTCATATTTTCACACATTTCCTAAAACCAAAAACCAAAAGCAAGAGGCTGATATCTGTCAGAAGTTCAGTTGCTCTTTGGCATAAAAAGCACACCCGGATTTTCCACTTATACATGTCTGATCTTAAAGGATAAAACTTCACTCATCCTTCCGCAGTGTAGTTAGACAGAAAATAAAATGCAAAGCAAACCAGTGACTTAAATCCTATACTTAGGTGGCTTTAATAAAGTTCGTTTGCAATTTGAACTACCAAGAGAATCAGCTACCAGCATTTCTATGCATAGATCCACAAATAGCGTGGATAAGGCGATATACATTTATAAGCTTAATAGATGGAAGGAGACACCTCTATTGGCAAGCAGTTTATTTCTCTGCAAAATTCAGATCAAATGACTCAGTCTGAACAGGGTACTGAGCTCCAGTGACAATGAATGAGGCTGCAGAAACAGAAATGCAATTTGACACAGCCACATTGCCAATTAAGGATAAAATACAGGAAATATGTCAGCTAATAACAAAGAGAGAGACATTCTGGGTTTCTACACGAAGCTGCTTCCTTTGGACCCACTTATGAAAACTTTGGAATTATTCAGGTAAATAAAACTGCAGCAGGGCTCAGAAGTAAAAGTAAATATAAGAAGAAAGTGGAAGAGACCTGGGACTTGTTTACAGTTCTTATCAAATTATACACACTGTGTGTAACTGAATCAGTTCTCATTAGCAGAGGCAGTCACTGAGACAAATTCCACTCTTGTATATCTAGGACAATCCTATTGGAACTAGCAGAGGTGTTCAGGTAAACTTGGGCTGACAAAGGAGAATTCACAGACAATTTCTGGAGCTTACACACTGAAAAGAGAGAGTAAGCAAAACGAAATGGAAGCAGTTCGTAAAAAGATCTCAAAAGAATCCACTGATTTCAAAGAAAGGGATGCAGTTTCCACAACTGAGGGAGACCCACTGTGCCTTGTGCCTCCAGTGACCTCGCTAAATACACCAGTACAATGGTTCAGCATACAACAAATGCCCTGAAGTGCAAGAAGACCCCTCCCTATGGCTCATGCAGCCAGCTGCTCACATGGCTGCTGTTAGGGTTTAGCAAAATGCAGGCTTCTAAACGCTGTGGCTGCCACTGCTCCAGAAGAAATGTCTAATTGGTCAATAGGAGCTCCGGGGGGAGAACACCAGCAAGCCTAATAGACAGCAAGCACCTGGTTCATTGATATAAGAATCAATAGGGGAGCGGCTTACTCTGAAAGCATGGGAATACACAGGAGGTCTCCCCATAATGACCTTCCCTGTTGGGTTCTGAATGTAGGATATCTTCTTGTACAGCAGAGCCAGAAGAATCCATTTGTCAGCCGCTATTGAAATAGTGGGTTTAGCCCACAACCAGTTCCAGCACATTGTGGTGCTGCTCATTGTTTCCCAGCCTACATGCAGCAGGGTCATCTCAGCGGCGGACTGAAGACTTTCCAGAAAGGCACCTGCCATTTCACAGAGACGCAGTACAATCTGGGTTGAATACGGTGCTTATGAAGGGTGCCATTGTGAAATCTCAAAGTACCCGCACTTTGTCCCCTACAAAAAGTCCTACGGGGGATTTTGAAATGGATCACGCAGTCATGCCACCGAGCCTGACCTGAAGCAATGGTTTGTGAAGGTAAATGGTAAAACGGCTCAGGCTGCCAGCAAATTTGCCAGTCACTGCTGATAGAAATGGGGTTTGTGATGTACATACTTATCCACAGGGAGCTGGATTGAGACCAAAGTCATTTCATGCAGGCCGCTGCACAGCCAAGAGAAGATAATTTTCAATCTGTACTGACCTGGCCTGGATCAGACCTCGTACCCTAGGGATGCAAAACTCTATAGCCTGCTTTTATTCCCCGTGGTCTACAAAAATAAAAGTACAGCTATTTTATGGACAGAAATACATACTGCTGTATGCATACAGAAACAGGTGGGACAATTCAGACGTCATCAACAAAAAGGGGTACACAAATTTCAGGTAGGTGCAAGTGATTCCTGACCATCTATATTCATGTGAGGAATGAACCAAAACACGGGGCACGTGATGTTTTGATGTATGCTAATAAACACAGAGCTTCCAGCTGCAGCACAGCTGATAGAGAAACACCTTCCCTACAACTAGATAAATAGTGAGAGGTCTTTCGTTTCAAGAAAAAAAAAATCCAGCTCACCCTTCATTAGGCTGAATGGAGCATAAATGTTTTTTGCTGCCTGCTTTAGATCTGCTACTTGTTCCACAGCCACTTGTGAAGTTTTCTGTAAGCTTCAAAAATTATCAGATGAGTTTTCAGACTTTTCTTCTTCTAGAAAGGCCACCAAGCAGATGCACATTGCAAGGAGAATATATTCCAAAAAGACCAGAACCAAGAAGGATTCCGAGCACTCAGCCATAGTCAGTATAGGGGTTTTTTAACAGCGTTTTTGTCTTTAGCCACATTTCAAGCACCTCAATAAATACCATTTTAACTCGACTCAACATGGATTTCCAGGGCACAGTTCCATCCTCCATTTTTGGAGATGTTATACCAGAATTTGATGTTATACCCTGCCTTAATATTCAGTCTTTGCTCAGGCAAATTCCATTCCTTCTTAGGGAATATGATGCACGTTATCTTTAACTTCATTATGCAGGGAGGGGATTGTCTTAATTTGGTGTCCATAAGCTCACCTGAGCAGCCTTTGTTAGCTGATGTGTCATAGGGGACAGAGACAGGTTACTGTAGCAGGAGAAGAAAAGCCAGAGGACTAAGCACATCAATCTGTGGAAACCAAGGCTTTCTTTTTTAGTTCTGCTTCATATAGGAAAACTTGTGTCATTTTCATTATTAACTACTAATTATCTCACTCCAAATTACAACCCACGCTCAAACCCACCTGCACAGTATGGATGCCTTTTCCCACATCCACTGCCACTACAACTAGCCATTCTCAATGGCTGTGAAACATTGGATTCTGAATAAAATAGGAAACCAGTGAGAAGAAAATGCATCTTCCCGGTGTGAACAGGTAATTCATGAAATGAGACTGGGCAAACTATTTTTGTTGCCTGTGATACTCCAGCTAATTGGCCAACTGCTGTGCCAGAAAACCTTTTCCCCTCGTACAGCAAGTAAAATTTATACTGGTGATTGGTAACAAGAACATCTTGATAAAATGGCTGAATTTATTTTATACCTATAAATGAAAAGAGCTCTTAACAAAGGGGGGTAACTGATATGCTCGGTAAATCAAGGATAAAAGGACACGGGCTCTATTGAAGATTTTTTCCCCTCGTCTTTTTCTTTTTAAACCTTTTTGATGAGGTGCCCTGTCGCTCAGCAATGAGCTTCCACTGAAGTACATTTGGAATTATCTCAAAGGGAAACAGATCATTTAAATGAGTTAAAGCCCCCCAAACAGATTCACTATCTGCAACCTTAGGTTCACTTCTTTATATGAAGAATTTAGTGAAATTCATAATATAACTTTATTATTGAACTGGTGACTTACAAGAGAAAGAAGCCTCGTTCATTTTTCCTGCTTCCTTCTGAAGTGGTGAAGGATGATACATTTAAAATAAAGATGAAAGCAAATATGTAGAAGAGAGGGAATATTCTGATAAAGTTGTTTTTATCACCTTCAGTGTTTAGAAAACACCCACAGCCATTGATTCTTTAAATTCCTTCAGACCTACCTGAGACTTTGGTCCTTCAGGGAAAAATTCAACTGAAGATAAGATAAGGTGCTCCATTCTATTTATTCTTTTTCATTATTATTATTCTTTTAGGCAACAGAGAGAATTTTAAAGGTGTAGGACCAGAGAGCAGGTTACGTATTTTTTAATAGAGGACAGACTGATTCTTCTCTCCTGTGTGCATTCTTCAAGGAACAAGAGATGTCCCAGAAGGAAGCTGGTTATGGCTGGAATACTCAACAGTCTGTACCTTTAAGTTCCCTGTGACCTCCATAGGTGAAAACAAAATTATAATCTTCATGTCTATGGAAAGGCAAATTGGTCAGTTTACTCACTGGTTAGGCATGGGGCAGAATTAGACTGGTCTGAGACTGCACGTACTTGTACTGTCTGAGGGATTATCCCTTAGGAAGTTTGACATACATTTGCCATGCACTTGAATGGATTTATAGCAATGCAATATACACCTATTTTTACTGAGTATTTGAGCAATTGTTCATGGTTAAGTTACAGAGGCTGATCCTCAGTCCAATATGCAGGCGTGCATGTTGGAAGTAATTTGTACTCCTGTGGTAGAGAAAGTATTACGCTGAGGAACTCTGGCACATAGGCAAAATTTGTATTTATAGACACAAATTAAGCCTGTGTTTCAGTCTTTGAGTGTACAGATTCTCACTGAGCTCAGCGAGGATATATATACATAAGCACTTACATAAGGATATATTTGAAAGGCAATTTTGATGCAATGTCAACAAAAGATGCAAATGACAAGAGATGTACAGAATTGGGATTCATCTTGGGAAGTTTTAAGGAATCCAAGTGACATTCCAAAAGATGAAAAATCTGGTAAGTGTTTCTCTTTCCTGTATTTTCCATCCCTTCCTGCACTGTGAGATACAGGAATCAGCTTTCATGGGATCTACCAATATAGTCAAGGAATAGAAAAATGTCAGAATGAATTCTTTCATTTCGGTGATGAAGTGCTAGTAGCTTTGCTTGCCAGCACGCAGGGTTCAATAAAAGCAGACAGGTCTTCAAAAACTAGCAGCATAAATAGATGAACTCTTTAAAGTAATACCAGTTCTGTCATCCAGGTGTGAAATATAGACCTAAGTGCCCGTCAAAGTAAAGCTGACCACACATTCCACAGATAAGTGTTAAAGTTTTCTTAGTGTCCTGGGTTGAGAAATGTTTTAACTACGTATCTCCCTGCCATGACAGAACGAAAGCATTTGAAGCTGAACACATTTTTCAAAGGAAGAAAACAAAGCATCCATAAAGAAACAAAGGCAAATCATAGAAAGAGGTCTCTCGATAGCTCCCGTTTCCAACAAAGTTGCAATTAGCTGTGCAATGGAGAAAGGTGAACCTAGATGTATTTCAATAGCATCTATAATGATTTCAGTAGCTAGAAAGCTGATAGGTATGTGCAGGGGGTTGGCTGTGAGACCGAAGGTCAGGATTCCTGTGGTCTCCTGTCATACTTAATTCATATTTTCTGGCCTTCTTCAACACGTTTATTGAATTACGGGAATAAAATTCAATGGACCAAAAAACAAAAGAAGAGAGGACAGGCCAAATCCTGATTTCTTTTGCATTCTTATAGTACAACAGAATTCAGCGGACTTGTAAAAGAGCATCTGAGATCAGAATGTGGATGGAGGGGGAGGTGCAAGTTGGCATAACCCCTCTAACCGCCCCCATAATTGCATCCCAGGAATTTATTGCAAGGAGTGACTGTTTGTGTGTAGGAGAGAGGATCCAATTTCCACCTGTCCAGAATTTCCCTGTCTGCTTTTTAAGGGTAATCTTTGAGTCGTCCCTGTGTGTGTTTTATCAGATTCCTTTTTGAGATGGCAGCAGAATGGCTTTTCAAAACCACTTTTAAGAAAAGCATTACTGGCAATTCATCACATGAGTACTAAGAGGAAATCCTCAAATGTTTAAAACCTACGAGTTTCAGGGAAGTGCCCTATAGGCCCTATTGGTACTCTCAGCATGATGATTCTCTGCAATCATCTTAACTAAAGAGACAAAACCCTTTAACCTCACAGTACAAGTGAAATGCAGTAAGTACAGCCTTTGCAACAGTGTGGACTGTTCTGTCAGAGCATCTGAGGAGTAGTTCCAGGTGTGCTCTAAGATTTTGGGAAAGATTTTGTTGCATCTCCTTTGCTCTTGTTATCTTAGTCTCATTGTTATGTTTTATACAAGTTTGGATAGTGAGTCTGACCCAATATATTCATCAAGAAAAAAAAAAGAAGACATAAAAGGTTTTGAGATTCTATCCAAAACTGCAAGCTCACCAATATTTAGCTTTGGCATTTGAATTTTTGGAAATGTCAAAGCTAATAAATAATGTATTCTTTTCTGAGCTACAATGTACCTTTTCATTTTAAAACTTGAATCTGCTTAGCTTCCAAAAAATTAGATGCTCTGCACACGTACATTTCAACCTATGGGATGGCTGCTTTTCCACTTATTACATTTAATAAAGGTGACCAGATGCTTTGTGTTTTTCATGGCTTGTTCTGCATCCCAACAAAATGTCCCTGTTTTGGCTGTGATCGCAGATGATTCATTCTGAAACCCAGCCCAGCTGCCCTGACACAACGGAGGCAGGGCACTGTTAAAAGACAAGCCATCTGTGCAAGACAAGTGGGCTGGAGGAGTGCTTTGTCAGGAGGAGACTGTAATTTCTTGGTCACTTTGTTTTCTAGCCATCCAGTATCCCCAAAGTCCTATGGGTCCAATCCCCATGCCTTTGCAATTCTATTTTGCAATTGCATCCTACATTCCATTATGCCCTCTTCCTTCTCCCTTACTAAAAAACACATCACCCTGCTCTGCTATAGAAGCTCCTGTGTTTCTATGAAATGTAAGATGCTGATCTCACTTTATGCTTTCCAAACATATGTCAAGATTTTTGACCCTGTAGCTGCATCGGCCAAGCATCATGCTTTAAAAAGCAAGAGGGATTCATCTGGGGCTTTTCTGAATAATTAGCTCTGCCCAGTTCTGCATTAGCATCACTCTATTGTCGGTGCTGCCAAAAGAGACATCCTGCATTCAAGAACAGACACTGCATTTGCTTGCAGGCTAGCTGAATTCAAGGGCAAAATTCTACCCACAGGCAGAGCTCCCCACTGCCTCAGCAAGAGGCAGGCTTATAGACTTGAAGGCAAAGCCCAGTCTTGAGCATGTCACAGAGATAAAGCACTTCAAGCCTGGAGTGTGTGCTGACCCCACAGCACCTTTCCCACCTTCCCTGCACCGGGCAGCAGTGCTGACGCCTTTCCCTGCCCACGCGACAAGCATTGCAGCGCAGCACGGCCATTCTGGGGCAGGAAGGAAAGGTTCCTGTCAACTCTTCTTTACAGCCTGTGTTCCCTAGCAGCTGAAAGAACTATTGCAACTCAAGTCATCTGGCATGCATACAAATGACAAATATGCTTCAGAGGCAATAAATTAGCAATTTCAAGGCTTTACTTCCCCTCATGGACTAATTGCCAGAGATTATAGTATATTATGTGAGAGCAATGATACTAATGCCTAAATATGCTTCAGTGATTATAGAGCTATCCTCAATAACCAAGCTGTTTAAATGTCAATGCAAGAAAGCTCTTTATTATGAGATTAAATATTATTTTGAAGCAATGCAATAGGAACTTCCTTCCCAGCTTCACGGCTGCAATAACACTGTCTTGGAACTGCATCTACTGGATAAACAGTGTTGTTTTTTCACATGTATCCAGTAAAGGGTCCCAAAATATTCTTGTGCTGCATACTGCATACAGCATTTCTGATAAGAAAGAGGATATTGGTATCATTTTATTTTGCATTTGTTACTTACATGCTGCTGCCTCCATCCATTTCTCTATATTAATACGTGTGTGTACCACTGGTGTATAGACAAGATAAATTCTTGTTTTCTATCAGAGTAAACAAGTGGGGAACCAAACCTCAAAGCTCTTTTATTCCTCTTTTTTCTTTTTTGTTTTTGGTATTTAAATAGTATTGCTGTCTTGCATAGTTTTGACAGTCTTACCCCTTGTGCCTAAATAAGTCCATTTATACCCAACATTGAGAGAACCTCTGGATGGGAACACCAATACTCAGATTCAGATTTTGACAAGGAGCAGAGAATAAAAGCGACTCTAGGCCATAACTCATACAAAAGTAAGGACACAAAATAGAGGAAGACAGCTTCCAGTGAAGTTGTGGCAGAATCCTCTCCTGAAAACAACTTTTTCTTTTAGGAAGCACTGTTTCTTAAAGATAGCCAGCAGATTTGCTCCATGGCGCGTTCCTGAGGTAAAGTCAAAGAAGTGCTTTGTATGTGAATGTAGAGTTGTGTATGCTCTGACCAAGAAATTTACTAGCAAGAATTCCATTAGCCCAGCTACAGCAGGACTGGACACCTGGATGTGGAAACACTTCTGTTGTTTCATCGTGGCTGATTTCTTCAGCCATTTTATATCTCGTCTATAAAATATAATGATTGTTTACCACAGACTGAGGCTCCTTCTGATGCTCAGGTTAAAGACACCTGACACGTATATTCAGAAAAGACATAAATTGCTCTTTCATTCGTAACATTAAAAAAAATCTTCATCTATTAAAATCACAGTGTGACTGACAAGGAACATGCTGAAAGGCCAACAGAATTCTTTTGCTGCTCTTCTAGGCAGACAATAATCTGACATCTTTTTTGGTTACATCTTGACTTGGAATGTAAGATAGGAAACCACGTCTCTGTGCTTACAGGAGTAACGAACTTACAATACTGATGTTAAATAGATACCCAGAAGTTATATCGACAGTGCTCAAAGGAGTGTCATTATGTGGACTTACAACAGAAAGGAGAAAAGTAACCTGTGTTTAGCCACTTTTGGAGTAAATATTATTTGAAATGAGATTAAAATCTTCTTTACTTTTCTGCAGGCGCCTTACACCGTGCCCCGTTACTCCCAGCTCTCACTTACCATGTATCCTGGTGCACACGTACACTTCCCGGTGATGCTGTCGCAATCTGCACCATTCTCACAGGAGCAGGTCAGCTGGCAGCCTTTGCCGTAGTACCCGGGGGGACACGTCTCATTGCAGTACAGTCCAGCCCAGCCAGCTTTGCAGCTACATTCTCCGGACAGTGGATGGCAACTACCAAAGACAGGCAGACATCAGTGAGGTGTGAATGCAGAAGAAAAAAAAGAAACTGTCTATAAACTGTAGGGACATCTCAGTAGAACATTTCAAGTGCAACGACAGCAAGAGTCTCACCAAGAGCAGAGCAAACCTGAGAACTGCTCAAGCAGCTGTACAAATCAGGAAATGCAGCCACAGAATATGGTGCTTGGAAGGGAAACATGACCCTTGGAAAAAATACAGTGAACAGAACTGATCACTACCTGCGCCTGAGCAAGAATTTTTTCAGGGCAGGAGTCAACAGGAGCCCTGAGACCAAACATCAGCTGCGCAGGGAAAAGAGTCAGGTTCCTTTATATGGTGAATAATGAGCACTGCTGCCCACCATGAATCCTCTGGCTTTCACTTCTACTCAGACAATTCCACACTTGTGACAGCTCACAGACAGAGGAATAGAAACAAAATTCACGACCACAGGACCAGGCGATGCTTAGTCCCAGTGAAGACATCTTTGGAGGTGAAATCTTGGAACAATTGTTCCTCCTGCTATGAAACACTACTCTCAGTTTCCTCTTCTGCGAACAGAAAGAGCATCTCCCAGCTTTGCTGAGGGCACCAACTTCTCCCTGCAGCAGGAAGGGGAGGCTGGAGAAGTGCAAAGTGCTGGTGGCTGGAGAAGTGCAAAGTGCTGGTGTGGGGATGTGGCTGTGTCTAAGCTGTGGGAAGGGGGAGCACAGGGTGAAGTCTAGGCTGGGGAGGTGAGGAGGTTGATGAGAAGGTGAGAGAAAAGAGGAGAGGATGGAGAGTGATCTGATATTTGGCAAAGCAACACATATTGTCTGAGGCCAGCTGGGAGTGCAAGGCTTCACTGAGAGCTCAGAATGCCCCAGGGGCTGCTGCTCTATGAGACTGCACTTCAATAGTACTGTCTGGCCCTCGGTGAGAGATGAGAAATAACACTGCCACAAGCCAGGCTTTTTCTATCATTCTCAGAACAAGAAAGAAGAGAGTTCTGCAGAGGGGTACCTCTCTGTGGACCCGCCTCCAGCTTTTTTGCTTCATAGAATCTATTTATTTTCCTTTATGATTATTTATTGCTATAGCTTAGTATTGCGAACACGACTAAACAGGTTTCTTTACACCTATAAAATTAATATCCTATATGTTAATTTTCAAGGCAGCCTCATAAAATGTAATTTTCAAGTATGTTTCTGGCAATTACTGGTACGAGAGGTTAGTCACATACTGTTGCGGCTAAGAATGATCAGATTTTGTGAGTGTCATGTGTTCCATCATAAATGGTGTTTGACTGAGTAATTAAAACAATTCATCAGCTTAACAAACTACTATCCATGAAATTCTTCTGACAAAGCAGTCCCTGAAATTATGGTTGTTCACACAGCACCTCTTAACATTTAGATGAAAATAATAAAAGCTCTTCTTTTCCCCTTAGTGTCTATTAATCATCACCTAGTAGGAGAATAACCTGAACATTAAAGAAACGTTTTGGAGTGGATTTTTTTTTTCTTTGTTTTCACTACTTCTGCATGTATCATATGGTTCCATGAGAACTGCATCTGTTTGCTAAATTAAATCTTTCAAATGTAATATATGACCATGGCAGTTTGAATCAGTCTATAACAATTCAATTGAAAATGCTATGCTCAGTAAGAATTTCTACTCCCAGGCTGCTTCCTTCATCCAAATGGACAGCTTTTTTTTTTTTTTGCATGTGATGCAGGCTATTTATTAAGAACTAACAATCATCCTAACATGCACTAGAATAACCAGCATGAACCAAAGAGAGTTTGCAAAAGAATCTGTGGGAAAAAAAGGGGCATGGACTCCATAACAAGGGCCAGTAAAAGATCGTGTTCTGTCCCTTCCAAGACTCCTTTTACTTCTTCATAAGGCCAAGAGCTAGGAAAACCCCGATGTGTTTGTGGGTTCCTGCACTCATGTAATATTCCCCCTGAAGAAAGAACAGTTTTACCACTTGACAATTAAGGTGCCCAGATGCGGTGCTAACTTGAAGACAGCTGCAATTTAGATGCTCAACCAAAATTCAGAAGACAGCTGTTCTATTCCCAACTCTGCCAGCGAATCTTGGCCACGTAATTCTGTATTTCATCTTTTCCATCTGTAAAATGATGCCTTTCTTCCTTTGGAAACCCTTTTAAGATCTGCAGTTGAAGTCACTAAATAGTAAATTTTTGTTACTGGTTTTAATATGCTGGTTTGTGTGAATTATTCCATTAGTTAAAGTTAGCAGAGTTACGCACTAAATATGATGCAAAATAGTGTGTGAACACACATATGAGTGAGTTAGGAATGTTTCTCTCTCACTGTATGGCTATTCTGTTAACTTTCATTCAGTGTTGTAACTACGTACTTAGACATGTGACCATAAGTAGGAAACTCGTCGGTCATCCATCCAAACACCTATGTATCTCTATCAACATGTATGTATGTATCAACAGCCTATCCATTGAACTAGATGATAGCTGCACTGAAATTACTTTTAATGGTAAAGTTGTTAAAGCAAAGAATAGGACATACAATTAGAAATGTGATTGAATTCCTCCCTTCCTGTTCTGACTGTACCTTTCCAGGTCCACATGACGTTTGGTCAGTACAGAAGGTTGCATACGTAAGGTACTTCTCCATGCCACCAATGAACTGAAATTAAAATACACAAATCGTTCCCCTGGAAAAGCATCTCTATGGGGATGGGCTGAGGCATTTGGAAGGACCCTCAAAGGCAAACACACTAACATCTGCTTTCCAACCACTTGCTGTGAGCAGAAAAGAAACGTTAGTCTTGAAAGCGTCTGGCAGAATCATGCATTAGTATTTTGCACTGACTCTTTAACAATTTTTATTTCTTCAAATCTCTCGGATAACATGAAGGAATAGTGTAGAAAACCTAGAATGAGTGCAAGCAGCCAAGTGTTTCTCTGGCACTAGGCCAAGCAGAGGTGGAAACTGGAAGCTGTCCACAGCACACAACATGAGAAGGAAGTTGTTCCACGGCTCTTACTGCACTTTAGAAGCTAACCATACGCTCCCCGGCTTTTGAGTCACATTTGCAGTAACAAAAGATTCTTCTTTTTTAAATTCACCAGCTGAACTGAAAAACAGAAACTCATTTTTGACCTCTGAATTTTTTTAACCATCTAATTTTGAGGAAACCTGTTTCCTTTCACTCCGGGGAATTTAACTTTCTTAAGGCAAATTGGGAAAAGAAACGCTTTAGACAGCACAGTCTGTTCCAAATTCTGCATTTGCTCTCCACGCGACTCTCAGTCACAACAACTTCTTCCCAGTGAATTTCTCAATTTTTAGTTTACACACCAATGGAAGTCATCTCATCTTGATAAACAGCCCTAATAATCCTTATAAGAGCATTTTCTCTCTTCTGGTGTCTACACTGCATTCCGTCTCCCCTACAAACACCCTCTTGCTTTTAAAGAAGTACCCACAGTGAGTCTGTAGGGCCCCTACTTCAATTCAGCACATTTACAAAGCCAGCCTCATTCCAGTACATTCTTACTTTGGGGACAGAACTTCTTGTTCCTTCCAAATTTTCCAACATGTAGATAATAATTAGAGCCTCTGACAGTTAACACATTTCATCAGACTTGGTCACTGCTGAGCTAAGGGAGGAAAGTGACATGGCTTAAGAGGTCATCATTTCTTGCTTCCCTTTCTGTGTTTCTGTCCTGGGAAAGGCACCTCTAAAGGCTGTGGGTTCACATGGTTATGAAAGCTGAGCAGCTGAGATCACTCAGCTATTCATGCCCTTCTCTGCTTCTCACAAAAGTCCAAGCCTATCTGTCTCTTGCAGACTGTTTCAACATGGGTTTCTTGCATTTTCACAAGTGCATCCTTCCCTGTGGAAGGACAGCCCAAGTCACCAGTGCACCCTAAACTTCCTAATTCTATTGCTGTTCAGAGATCCTGCACAATGTGCCTTTCAGTGTGCTTTGATGCAGAAATAATTGGATGATGTTCTTTGGTCACTGCTAGGCAGAAGATCAGGCTGCACAATCAGGTTGGTCTCTTCGGACATTAAAATAGATCTGTGAAAATAGAAAAGCTGATAGTGTACTTCTTAACGTTCCTCTTCAACTTGCTCCTCAAAAGCCCAAGAACTTAATGTTCCAGCTCTCCAGTAACCACATCAGATGAGTCAAAACCACTGACAGAAGAAAAGCAAGCTTCCCTCACCCTTTAAAGGTTTACAAAATTATCCCGCACTCTTAGATATCTCAACAAGTAGCCAACAGTTTAAATGGATTCTTGGAAAAATAGATGGGTGTCAGGAAATGAATCACTTTGGAAGACTGTGGTTCCCATGACAAGAATTCAGGGGAGGAGGTGGCCGGGAAGAGAAGTGTTCTGTATGGGACAGGTTAAACAATCAGTAAAAGATGTGTTCAGAATATGAAGTGCCTTTAGAGAAGGTCATATTCCATCAACTCTGACACTCCTTGGCTCAGAAATTGATGGTGCTCTGAGGAACTCAATGAAAAGTGGAAAGCTGAAGTACCACAAATGAATGAAGGAACATTTAGAGATCTACAGCTTCCTGATATCTCTTTGTTCCATAGCAGCAGTGATAAGATGCAGGACAAAGGGAGATTTTATCAATGGAGAGAGACTAGACTCACTTATTGAGGGAACAGAGATAAAATATTAGCAGAGCATGCTGCAAGTGAAGCTGATGAACACGTGATGGGACAGAAGGCATAAAAAGTATCCGCCAGACAGCAGCCAGGCATAGGTCAGGCACATGGCATGTAGGAATAACCGTACGTTGAGAAAAGAGCTGGGAAAGGACTCGATGCTGCACCTGCCTGAGCGCTAATATCCTTCAGATCACACCTTCCTTCACTGCCAGATGGTGCCAGACTGCTCCTTCAAGGAGACCTGCTGGCAAATCCCTGGAGCAGCTCCCAGGCAGTCCTCTGGCCAACCCAGGATGAACCTCAATCCCACAGTCTTCCCCACTTAAGAGACTTAACGAATTGAGCAGATAGCCGAGAAACAGAAGCCAAGGTCATCCTTAACCATGGCCTGCAGTCCTTCACTCTGGGAAAACAGGCACACACACAGGCTTCTGTCAGTATGAGAGGAGGGGTGAAGACACACAGTGTCAGCTGTTATCTGGAAGCATATTCTTACCCTACAGCACACAAGAAAGAGCGTTCAGTGAGGAGGGTTTGCAGTATAATTACTGCAGGTCTATGTGGTGCACGCTGGCAGAGCAGTGTGACATACAGGAGTTTAGAACTTAGCTCTGTCTTCTTGAGTCATCTCCTACCCTGAGCACAACATAACACTAACCTTTTGTGTCTAATGCTCAGCTCGTGCCTCAGGGATATTATTTTTTGCAGTGGTATCATGATGCACAGAATGCTCTGATGTGATAGAAGCCTGTTGTCTAGAGCTCCCTTTGAGGTGTCAAACACTTTGCATCCTTGCTGTCAAACCCAATAGAGCTGGCAGCTATCTTTCTGTAGAGGACTTGTATGATCAGAATTACAAGGCTTTTAAATAATCCATCGTGAGCTCCAACGTTCAGTGAAGGAAAGCCTCACTGCTTACAGTTGAAGTTGAATTCACAAGAAAGATCACCTGTTTATTTCTAAGGCAGAGACAGAGTCTATCTCAAGCACACAAACAGATTTACCTGAAGTGTTTGTGTGTGAGTGTGTGTGCATGTGCACACAAATTAGGCAGTTTTTCTTGCATACATAATCAAGGAGGGTGTTTCTGCTTCAGTAAGCTACAAGATTGCAAGGTAGGTCTGTCATCATCAGCAAGACAGTCAGGACTCCAAAGGTTAAAAACTGAAGAATGTCCATACCAAGGGCATATTTGCTTGGACACCACTTTTCCCACCCTGCTCTGAAGCCAACACAATCCTGGATTGGTTGTGAATTCTTAACAGTACTGGAAAGTAACGAGGAAATCAGATGGGAGCTGAGGGGCCCCGAGTCCTGCCGGCATGGGAAGGACAGGTGGGCACTCTGGGCCATCAGAAAAACTCACGGCAGCTTCTGTTTGTGCCCAGGCTCCCTTTGCTGTACGCGAGGAACCTCCAAACAGCAATTCCAGCAGTCAGTAAGCAAGGGGATACAAAAGGTAGCAAACAGGATAACAAAGAAAAGCCTTAAATTCTTCCTTTTTCAAGGTTCAGGAGTTATTGAAGCCTGCAAATGGAACATAAATTCAATCTATCTCATGTTAGGCGCTCGAGTCTCTTTGTGGCTCTTAATAATGAGAACCTCAAGAATCACATCCTATAAAAAAAAAAACAACAACAACTACAAAGGGAGTAAAACACCGAGACTTGACCTTCTAAGTGAGGCTTACTCCATTTTAGGTACACTTCACCAGTATTTTTCTTTCCGAACATTTCACACGTTCACACAGTGAATGAAGAACAAAACCAGGCACCCATGAGGAGAGAGGAGATGTCTATTTTGACAACGTCAGCTTCATTACAGTTCCACAGACTGACCTGGCGATATTGATTTCAGTCTATTTATACATTGTCCTCAAGTGTTTTCAACAAGGTAATTTGCCACAAGACATAAAATGAAGCAAATTAGGCTTCAGTCTGAAAGTCCCCTTGCTGTCTATAGATTTAACAAGAGAAAAGAGATGGATTTGAGTAAATATATTTATATTTTTTGAACTTCAGGGGGACATTATCCATATTATTCTTTATTGCTCCAAAGACTGCAGCTACAGGACAAGACCATACGTCTCACTGTCTCAGATTTTATAAAACCTGTTTAAATAGTTAATGCTCAATAGCTGGCTGAACTGACGCTTACGGTTCCAAACCTGAGGTCATTTAAATCAGAAGCCATAATACAGAGGAATTGTATATGTTCTTAATTAAATCTACAGAGAAAAGGCTGTGGGTAAAGCGAAATGATTTTTTTTCCCTAATGCTTCTATTCGAGCAGTCCCTGCACCAGTCTGTAATACGATGTACTTACCTGAGGGTGTTGGTAATATTGCAAGGGCATCTCTTGTTGCACTTGAGGCCATAAAACCCTTCTGGACACATTCTCTCTTGACAGTGAATCCCTTTAAATCCTGGGTCACACATACATGCTCCATTCACATGGTAACACTTGGCACCATTTTGGCAGTCACATCTTTGTGTGCACTGAAAGCCAAATGTCCCAATCGGACACTCTTCTTGACACCTGCAATGAAACACGTGAGACAGGATGCAAACAAATACTGCAGGCTGCTCTGCTTATAACGTTTACATGGGAATGTTTTTGTTAATGAATTAAATATAAAACCACTGCTCTTTTATTTAAGTAATACACTGAGAACTGGTATCGTTGGGTGATGTGATATCTTGAGCTCGTAAATAGCTGTTAACTGAAAGTGCATTAACCTCTGTCCAATTATATCCTGCAAAAAATGCATTTGTTAATATTACCTGAGTTAATAAATTGCATTCTTGTTTCTTGGACCTCACTTTTTTCCATGCATAAACAATAACACATTCATGCAGACTGAGACACTTTCTGAAAGAAAACATGACTTAATACTTTCTCTTCACCACAGAAGGATTGCATTCCTCCTAGAGTGACAGTGAAGTCCGAAAGGAAATGTGGTCTGTAGAGCAATAGTAATAAAAGGTAGCCCAAGCAAAGGAGAGCTTTACATTCCCTCCATGCTGCCATCGAACCTGCTTTACAGTAACCAGGAGAAAACACACTCCTTCATCTTTTGTCTGTATTCTGAGCAACTCCCAATTTGCTTTTCATCTCCTACTCCAGGGACACTCAGTGCTATAACATCTCCAGACAAATCACTTTCACGCTCCTTAGCATCACAGCTCCTCCAAAACTGCCAGTATTTTAAAAATTTGATAGAGAAGGAGTCTGCAAATACCCAGATTGTTTTAAATTACACCCTCCATGTACCGTTTTCTGCTGTTCCCCAACTGGAGACACTGTGAATTCTGCAAGAAAATCTCTTTCATTCTTCTACAGTTTAAGCGATCATAATATTTCATACTTTAAAAAGCTCCGCTGAAGTCCTAAAGGAAGCTACTGATTCTCTGCCTGACATAACTCAGAGGTCTCAGAAACTTGCAGTGAGTCAGTGCTACCGTTTACATGATCCACCGTGAAATGCAGATACGCCTTTTCAGTTAATAAAAAAAGAAAAAGAAGTCCAGAAAAGCCCAATTCCCTTATCGCACGGATGCCAGGTATTGGAAATTGCCTATCAGCATTAATTTAATCCTAAGCATTGATTAAAGTGTATACGGCAAACTCAGTGGATAGAGGCAATTGTTAAATGCCTTTCTGCAGGTCATTTCACAGCTGGCAGGTGAGAGTTAATATAATGATCAGTAATAAAAGATTAATGCATGATGCAAGCCAGGCAAAACTGCAATAAACACAGTCAGTATATAAGGAGAGAATTACTACAGCAGCCTTAGATTACTACATTTTACTAAAAATAAATGAACAAAGCCAAAGGCTGAGCTGGTGATTTAATTGCAGCAAGCATCAACACAGTTGCTAGTTACACAATCCAGGTTCAGGAGTTCATCTGAGACCCACAGAGAAGAGCCTGTGGCAAACAGGAAGGGAGAGAGCCCAGTGCTGGCTGCTGGCCCTGCTGCTCTCAGGGCAGTTCAGCTGCAAAGGAAACAACCAGCAAAGAATGGGTAACATCAGGACTGGAACACTTACAGCAAGTGAAATGCAATGAAGAACGTATTAAGATGCCTTATGCCTCCACTGCCATACACAGCTCTACCAGTTAGCAGGAGAGCACTGTACTCAACGAGATGAATACGTAGTCAATAGTGCACTATATCATTCTATATTTATAGCAGATGAAGCATTACCTAGCAGGGAGAAAAGCATCTGGAAATGAAATATTGACAACCTAATCCATTTACATAATTAGCCTTTTTCTACTAGCAATTTAACCAACTTATTTATTTGGAGATCAAGCAGCTACCGCTAATGAATTTTATACAAAGAATACTAATAACAACTCCTCTGGAACATAAGAATAATCACAGCAGGAATTAGCTTTCTACTTGAACATCTTTCCTTTGCAACATATCAATCTAATGTGTCCATAGCACCATTAACAACCAGATACATTGTTCAATTAAATTACAAAATGAGCTGCTAAGCCCTAGTTATGTTTCTTGTTTAATTTACATTGGTTTCTGCCTATCTGGGGAGATTCGTATTATAATATCCACTGAACTTTAATACGTACTATAATTATTTGGGTTTGGATAGGATAATATGGCTGTCACCTGTAGAATTAATGGCAGCAATTTTACAAAATATTAAACATAAGACAGCCTGCTAACAGATGAACTTAGTATAGATACCTGCATTTTTTTCTAGATAATTCCCTTTCGTTGAATAATGCTGTTAAGGTTTTAAGGTTCTGTTTGTTTTCATAACAGAGATAGCATTTATGCAGCACAGACAAAGATTAAAAGCCACCCAAAAAACACTAACCTGCAAATCACCGTTCTGTTTATAAAAGACACAGATACAAACAGAACAACAAAAGAATAAGTCTGCTCGTGCTGTTGTAGCAAATGTGGCGTTCACTCTGTTAAGACTCACTCCTTAAGCTTTATGGCAATAAGCAAAACAAAGCTAAAACAGCACGTTCACTTTTCCAGACAGCCACTGAATTCCCCATCCTCAGCTTCTAACTGTGCTGCTGCTATTAGTCCTTTCCAGTTTGCAAAGCACACATTTGCATGACACATCCCGTCATTTCAGCACAGAGCTGCCTGCAGTTATTAATAGTGACGGCAATTTACAAGATATTTAGAGTGTTGCCTCTTCCTGGAAAGCAGGTGGGGAATAAAGTGTTGCAATTACACTTACACAGACCTTTATGACCATTCCAGCACCAACGATATTAATCCAACTATACGTTATTATCCCCTGCACAAGACGACGAACCAGTTCTCACTGACAATTAGAGAGGATAATAGTAGATAGAGTGTTTACTTTTTTATTGTGGTTCTTCACCAAATCTGTTATTACTAAGAAATATTTTTTTTCAGCACCTTGTAGAATTGCAAAGAAAACATTATTTTGTTGCACAGCAGCATTCTCCTGCACCTGCAATTATATTGTAACACTGCAATGGTTACGTGAGACCCAGAAAATAAAACTGACTGTAAACTAAAATGCTGCTGACTAATCCATCCCATTGTCCACGCCGAGCAAGCACACAACTCAGGAAAGCAATCTAGACTTCTTTAAGACTTTGTGCCTGCTCCTGCCTCACTGAAATCAATGGCAGTCTCCCATCTGCAGGCTGCAGCTGCCAGCAAGGCATGTGCAAGCACACCTGCTCACAACAGCCCTTACAGGCAATGCACTGTCCCAACCCAAGTGATTGCAATGGGCCCAATGTTCACTTCCCCAAATAAAGGCTGAGACAAACATGCTTCAAGCTCCCAAGAACCCAATTGGAAGGTATTAATTTCTAAGCTAATATCAGTCTTAGCAAAAAAATCTTTGCTTTACTTTCCTCTGCTCTCATTTGTCTTTCCAGGTGGAAAGATAGCAGCAGAAACGGAGCCTGCATTTCTGCTCTCTGACCTCTCCCTTCACTCTGTCTTTTACTCTCCTGCTCCAGGTGAGGGCAGGTGAGCTACTTCTATGGGTTTTACCTAGGTACAGGTTCTCTGGCACAGCTTCCTGCCTTGGCTTCCAGCTGGTCATGCTTTACTTTCTGCCTCCCTGCCTTGCTCTGTTTTTCCAGGGTACACGTTTCCAGAGTCCTAAAGTCTACCACTTTTCTCCAAGTCCAGATCTGAAGAGCACATATGCCCTTTGCTCAATATGGTTCCTCTAAGTGTCTCTTCTGCTCTTTTTCATGGAGTACATCTAAGTGTTACAGGAAGAATGGCAACTCCATCACTGCTGTTTCCCCATGCCACACTCCTGTAACAGAGCCAGCTCTTCTGCTGCATATCCTCCCTCGTGGTTGGAGGCTATATTGGCAGCTGAGCAAAGAAGCTGGCTCAGCTGCAGGTTGCTGGCTGGAGGCTCCTGACAGCTCTAATGCTGTCGATTCACCTATGGCCAAGAATTGATCTAAGTCTGCAGCAACCAGACGAGGAGACCTCCATCCAGAGAGCCAGGACTGAGGATGGCTTGTGACTGAAGTATGGTGAGCTGTGGAACTGTCCAGGCTGCACAGCTGCTTCTTCAAGTGGAATTATCTCCAAAAGTTGAGAAAGAGAAAGCTTTGGTTAATCACACACAGCGCTCACACAGGATATCCCAGGGATATTGAAATCACCGCCTCCAGATGGAGGATGGGGGAAGAGATACACTGATGCCTTCTCTACTAAATTAATTTGAAATAATATTTCCACCATAATCTCCAAAGCCCCCTGCCAATTACCACCGTCAATAAAATGGAAACAAGGAGCATCCACATTTGCTGGGACAGAATGCGGCCTTCTGAACCACAGAGCATACCGAAGACTCGTCAGTTCGTGTGCTGTAAAGAGCTGCTGATTATGCAGTGAGGCAGGAAATAAGAAATTCCCATGCTTTGCTGCACAGAAGTACAATTTTAGCAGATTTCAGCAGAGCAGTACTAGCTCATTCTAGCTAGTAAAAGAAGGGAAGATAAAGGACAAAAGGCTTTACCATAGGAAACACTAGTGAGCTGTGCTCAGGGTCTCTGGAAACCCCAATGACACAGCTGAATCCCTAGTGAAAGCTGCACATGAAAGCTTGCTCAGTTACAGTTTCCTCACCACCATTAGCCCTACTGGCAGGATTAGCTGGAGGGCTAAACCAATACATGTCACAATCCCACCTCAACTTTGCTGTGTAGTCATTTTGCTAGACCTGTGACACCTCTGTAAAGCAACATCATCATCTTAGATTGATTTGTGGGCGAGGCCATTCATTTATAAATGTTGAGGATTTATCACCCTTTGTTGGTGCCTGAGATGGATCGGTGCTGCAGCAGCATAGAAGGGCTGATGGAAACATTAAACTGCTGCATTGCTTACTCTTGAGGATATTAATTTGTATAAATATAGTTCATTTACATATCTTGTAAACATGTAATGCTCTCTATTAAATTTATCACTGTAAATATCTAAATTAAATTTAATCCATTAAATTTTAAAAGTTATATTAAAAAAACGGTGAATGGAGAGCATTGCCAATAAAAAGTAATAAGATTGCCACATTTATAATACTTGAACTGCTGCAGAAGGATGAACCTAATAGCTGCAACAGAAGCATAACACTGGTTTTTCAAGAGTAACACTGCCCTAGCAGAGATATAAACATTGCCAATTCTTGGTTAAAAGGAAAGGCTTTGAGGGTTTGATTCTTACCTGTCTCCAATATAGCCAGGTGTACAGATGCACTTTCCTGTCACGGGATCACAGTGTCCTCCGTTGTGGCACGGACAGTCCTGGCTGCAATTAACTCCAAATGTCCCAGGAGGACATGGCTGTGCACACACCAGCCCCTGGTAAGTTTGCAGAAAGAGCAATATTTCAGTCAACAGTCATAGCGTAACGAACTCCTTTATGAAGGCTGGATAGTTGTTGTTCCTCTTGCTATAACTACATCCACATGTAGGGGAGATATTTTTTCTGCTTAAGATGGTCTCAGATGGTCTCAGCTGCTGAAGTAAATGTCTGTCTACTTTCAGAGGGATTCTTCTCCCCACTGTACAGTCACTGACAGTTCCCTTCACTGCATCTCCCCTGCACACTGCACCTGGGGCATCAGGATATACCACACCCTTTGAATAAAGACAGGGGGTCTTAGGAAAGGTCAAAGACAACCACAAAGCTGCATATGGGCTGGTGATTTCAAGTAAAATGAAGTCTGAGAAGCTGCTGGACCTATCCCGGATAAGTGTCTCAAAGTGAATGTTTGGGAGGAGGGGGATTGTCGGAGAGACTGCACTGAAAGTAAAGACAAGACAGTCAGTCACTCTTCGTGCTGCTCATCAGGAAAAGCATTCAGGGCAGGCCTTTCTCCAGCTGGTTGTTCCCAACACAAATAATGCCTTCCATGGGTAGTGCCTTTGGAGCACTTATCTGCCAAATTCAGCCGGTTTTCCCCCAGGTATCCTATAACACCCTCTGCCAAGTGTAAAGGCCTCGCAAAGATTTCCCTACAGACTTTCTTAGAAGTTGTATGAATGTTGCTGTGGTTGTTTTTTTTTAATGCGAGTGAACATAAAATCTGAGGCTGGCATCCAGCTGAGGAATTTCAGCCAAAACAATTCTGGCAGTGCAGAAATCTGAGGACAGAGCCTATAATGGAAAACTTTTGGCCACTGTAGCAAATGGAACTGCTGCCAGTGCCATGCACAGTGCAAAGCATCGGACAGAAATGTTTTTTTCTCTCCCTATTATTCTGTTTTAATCTCCCAGAAGTCTTATTTCCCTAACTTAGCCTCAGGGGCTCTGAGTTTTGAAAAGAAACTCGTATTAAACAAAACCCATACAAAACATAATTCAGGAGCATTGATGGCTGCGGTCGACTGACTGCTGACAGGGCTCTCCCTCACCACAGTTTGGAAAGTTTAGCAATATCAACAGTCCCAAAGCAGATAGGCTACTCTTCAATGCAGTCATGAAGAAGTTGCTTCAAGCCTTTTTCAGCCAGTGATAGGTGGCTCCTTGGCTGTAAAACAGACAGGTTGGCCTCAGTTCAAGAGCACTCAGATTACAGTGTTAAAAACTTGGTGTCTCTGGGCTTAAGTAATACACACCACTATATATCTGAAAATGTAAGCATCCATTTATCTTGATAATAAATACTTTCCCTCTTCACATCTCAAACGGAACAGGATTTCTATCAACAAATGATGAGAAAGCAATACTCTTTGATGCATTCCCTTGGAGCCCAGAGAATCTTTAGGCATACTTTTTGCATTAATATGTACTAAGGGAATCCAAAACATCCCTCTCTGGAGGATCAAATGTCAGACCAATATTTCCTGCTGCTTATACATCTAATCCACAAACTTCACCCCATCAGCAGCTTTTTTAAGGCCCTGATCACACCAGCTCCTGCTTTTGACATTGTGTGCTGTATTAGTACAATTTTTGCAGCACAGAGCAGAATTTCTTTTTCACATCTACTGTCTCTTCTTCATCCCTCTGTCCCATATTAAAAACCCACGACAGAAAGGAAACTGGACAAAAATCCAAAGCATGGTCGCTTCATTAAGCGCAGTTGTTTCAGGGAATGAGAAAGAAGTGATTAGCAGAACATGTTATACATGGCAACATGATGCAGAGCCTTGAGAATGGGACCTGGGATCAAAGAGGGTGTGTTGCTAGTGATAAATGTTTTGTCACGCAAGGAAAGATTGCTGCCTTCCTGAGTGTGGAAATCTAGTCCTTCAAAAGTGCTTCTGAGAAGCATTGTAAAAACCTGTATTTTATTTCCCTCCCCACTTCCTGAGAGTGCTTGGAGGATTTAATACTGCAAATGACAAATATGTATAGAATTAAGGTTGTAAATAGTTGACGAGGCCCTAAAGCAGCCACCCACCAACTCCCAGCCCCACAAATATGTGTAAGTGGAAAAAGTCCATCGCTGTAGTGCGCAAGAAGCCACATTTCGTTGACTCATTCACCACCATTCTCTTGGTAAGAAACCCATGGGACAATGAAACCTCGTGGGACACAGTTCACATAACTTGCTGTGCTTCTAGGAGAGTCTGCACTGGGTGGGAGGAAGCTGGAGGAAAGGAATATTACCAGTAATGAAAGAACCAGGCTTTGAAGATGGCAGACCCAAGGAAGATCCTAAGAGCCCCAGAACTTCATCCTGTTCACTGCCTACCCTGCCATATCCCATAGCCAACCTACTCCCTAAGGGAACTGAGCTGCTGTTAATAAATCTACATGAAGAAAAGATAATAGCCACAGCTCTTCCAGCAGCAATAAAATCCAAGTGGATTTGCACTTCTATAAATCCAGAGAGAATTCTCTGCTTCCAATATGATGGTATATTCAATACATACATGCATTCTCAAGCCTGAAAATCAGCAAGTAAAATTCCGGATGTCAAAGACTATCTATGGTGTGAAATACAGTGAATGTTCCCATCTCTCGCTCATTTACAGCCCACTTGTGTCTCACTTCACAAACCATGCCAACCACCAAGAGTTAAAATTATAGCATGAAAAAATGTTTTTCTCTCCCTGTGTACTGAATTACCAACTTTTCATTAAAACCCTGGAGAGATACTTTATACTTAAACTCTCAACATTTACAAGCTGAGTGCTTTTACCTATAATTTCAGTTTCTTCCCCCAAAATACTTGATCTCTCTTTCCAGTTTTCAGTTAGACTTGTTTCAGACATCAATTGTTAACTCAGGGGTTTCTCTGGGGACTGAGCAGCCAACAAAACAGTTTTCAGGAGAGTCTCTCTTGGCCATTAAAAATGCAGAGGAGAAACTCCGAGCTGTAAGGAATGGGGAAGGAGTGGGCCAGAATACATGACCACTTTTGTTGTACAGCCCCAGTGCTGTGGTTCTTCTTTAGGGTCCTTGCTGCATCCTAAGAGACATCTAAAAACTTCCTGCTCTATCTTGATATTCTCTAATCTTTTCAGTGACTTTGTAAATTTGCAAAAACCTAAAAAAAAAAGAGCTCTGATCCTCAGAAATACCGGCATGCAGCAGATAAGGGAGGCAGAAAAATTTACCCTAAAAGTGACATTTTAATGTAAATCACTTTAGTAATTAGTCCCTAGACAAGCAGCTAGAACGGGCTGATTGGTCCCCAATTATTTGATTTGCTTACCTACTGCATTAGCTCCAGTACTCTAGGAAAGAACCTTTTGTTTCCCTCCACCGAATGTCAGTTCAGGGCAAGGTGCCATTGTCTTTATTTAGTTTCTGAAAGTTCCAACTATTTCGTTATTTGAAATGCTTCTCAAGAAGCTAAATGGAGGCACATTTGCTGCACTAATCCAAAGGAACATAAACATCTCATAGTCCACAGACATTTTAATGGGTATAGGACCCATAACAGAAGCTACGGTGATATGATGACATCAGGATCTTCCTTGTATTAAAATAAAAAGCCACAGCACTTGCATGCATTAAAATCCAGCAAGATTGCCAAGAAACTAATTGTCCGGTATGGGAAAAATGCCAGGAGACTTAGCACAGCTAAGTGGTATGTAGGCCTGCGAGACTTGGCAAACCCCGAGAGAGTTAATTATCACATTATTGATAAAGTTAAGGACTTTTAAAATGTTTGGCCTTGCTTTTTTGACATGGAGGATTAAAGGTTAGGGTAATTTGCTCTCTCCAGGGCAACCTCTGATGCAAGCAAATCTACTGCAATCAAAGGAAATTTTGCCTGAGTAAGGACTGGATGCTGAACCGGTCTTTGTCTCCCTGTGTACATTCCTTCTGCTTTAAAGACTCCCTGAGCCACTGCATTCTCCTTGACTTCTCTCCCTCCCTTTCTCCTGAAAGGGAAGCAGTACGGTGCTTTTGACAATGCCGAGATGGGCTTTGAGCTTTCTGTCCCATGTGACCCATGTGAGGGCAGTGTCTAACAGTGAAGAGATATATCAAAGAACTGCAGAGGCCATTTTTCCTCTCCTCTCCTCCCACACAGAAGAGCAATGAGTAGTTCTAATTTGTTTGTTTAACTCTTTGAAGGTTACCCAATAAAGGCTGGTGGCCTAAGTGCTGTGCACGCACAACAAAGGAGGCACCAGTTTCAGAACTATGGGATCCTCATGACAAGAAATAGGATATATATAGCATAAGCACACAGGGCAGGCATCCGCTGAGACAGTAAGCAATTAACTCCCCATTCCAACCTCCAAATGAACCACCGCCATACCGTCCATCCCGCAGGACAGGAGCACTCCCCGGTGATGTGGTGGCAGACCCCTCCGTTCTGACATGGGCAGCGCAATTCACACTGAGCTCCATGGCTGCCGGGGGGGCAGCGCTCCTCACAGCTTTGTGGAGAGAGAGGAGAGAAAAACCAAAGGGATCATGTCAAAGAACTTACAGGTAACAGTAAAAGAGGAAAATCCACAACACAGGTCATAATGAGAGTGAAACCTGAGCAAGCCTCAGCTGGCTCTGCCAATTATCCATCATTTCCCTTGTTTCTGCTGGGGTTATTTATGCGCTGTGGATCCAATGCTGTAAGACCGATGTGTGTGTGCAACTCTTATGCATACACCAAATTCTACCTATTTCATTAAGACAACTCTCATCTATCTGACAGTACTCTACGTTTGTCCAATAGGTGGCTGTTCTCTGACGAGGATGTTCATGCAAGTGCTTACTGCTGAAAACAGACATACTAACGTCAATGGGACCCGTCCTAATGGCATGCGGAACATTTAGCAGTGAGTGCTTCCAGGACTGAGGTCAGAAGGCTATGAGGAAATCAGGTACTAAATAAAATATTCAAAAAGCATATCACTTATTTATGAGGGTTAATATTGCCTTTATTTTTTTACCTTCTTCACGCAGGCCAACAACTATTATTAGACTGCAGAAATATTAAGTCACCTGTAATCGATCTCCAGCCAAATTCAGTGAGTAAATTATCTTTTCCCTTTAAATAGTTCTGAAAAGCATAATTACTTCTGAAACTACTGAAAGATCTCTAATGAGCACTGATGTTACACTGTGGGCAATTTTAAACAAGGAACTATTTCTTGCTGTCCTAAAATTAATATGCAGATTTTGTGAATCCTACTGGTAAACTTTGTGTGGTATTTGGGGATTTAGCTACATGATTCTCGTTAAAGTTAATAGGAATCACACCGCTAAATCCCTCCTCACTACGCTAAAAATTTACCCCCTAGATAGTAAGCTCATATAGTTACCAGTAATGCTTCCTCTGCTGGATAGAAAGCCAAATAATCTGGGGATGGTAAATCCCATTTGATGCTGCACTGGATTGCTAACGAGCAGAGTGCCCATCCGCTTAAGTAAACGGAACTGTAATTTGGATTGCACTCACACACTGAAATCAGGGAAATGTCATGGAGTTTTAAGTTCATTCTAGCAGTAAGTTTTGTTTTGGTATGCAGACAGGTATAATTAGCAGCAAATAACAGAGATTTCCTTTATTTAGCCTCTCTGAAATTCTGTTACCTGATTTCTCCAAAGGAAAGTGCAGCACGTACAGACTGTGCAAATTCTGCTAATTACTCATTGCATTAATAGCAACCAAAGCAAAGCTGTTAAACAATGCAGGGTAAAGTGCTGAACTTACAACACCCCCGTGTATCCAGGAGCGCAGTGACATTCTCCCGTCTCGTGGTCGCAGGTCGCCCCGTTGTGACACTGGCACTGGAACTGGCAGCCCTTGCCGTAGCTCCCCGGCTCACAGAGCTCCTCGCAGCGCCAGCCTTGGTACCCGTCTGCGCAGACACAGGCGCCTGTGATGGGGTTGCAGAGGGCCTCGTTCTGGCATTGGCACCGGTTGCTGCAGTGCGGTCCCCAGTGATCGCTGTCACAACCTGTAAAACATGGAGCAGGACGGGTAGGTGCGTGTGGCACAACCATCCCACTGCAGCCTCTTGCCATTAGCAAGTGGGCAAACTCAAACCTTCTAAATCCAGCCCCTGAGCCAGCAATGTGCTTTAGCATGCAAGGAGTCAGTAGCATCAGTTATACATCTAGATTTGAGGACTTGTTTAACACCTTTATAGGATCAGAACTTAAATCTTTTAATATCCTGTATCTTAGTGCCCTTAGATAGCTGGGAGGAATGAATTTATAGTGGAATTAGATGCAGAGGATCACATCTTGACTACAGTGCACTCAATGGCAGGTAGAACTGCCAAGCAAAACCTTTAGATTTAATAATGTCATCAAATATTGTTTCTTTGCACTGTTCCCTTGAGATAATAAATGTAATCTAAAGAAGGCTATCTCCTTTGATGGAGCTGGCTTTTGTTGTGTTGTTTGTGTCTTTTTTTTCTGGAGTAAAGAGATAGCAGAGCAGAAAACAACACTGGAGTCAGGATTTCTAAGCCCAGACAAAGGGATGAAGGTATAGAGTGTGTACATCAGGTAATTCTGCTGCCATTAGCAGCATGTACTAGCAGTAGAGAAGGGCTCCCAAGGCTAAGGCCATTGACATGGAGGGCAGATTCTCTACAGAGCACATTAAGGCACAGTGAGAACCATTCACATGGCAATCCTGCCTGATCACAACCAGGATGAGAGGGAAATAGGAAGTACAGAAGCAGCTTGATCCTGATTTGCTATAGAAACAGTAATCAGCACCTGCAAAAAACATGTGCAATATTTACGCATACTAACAGGCAGCTCCAAGTGAACAGCCAGGGGTTAAAGCTTCCTCCATAAATGGTCAGAAAGAAAACAAGGATTTCTTTTTGAGTCCTACCCTGCACTTCCCAGTCTGTCAGTACAGCGGTGCCTGCTGCTCACAATGCAGTTCCTGGCAGAATTGCTACTAAAGACACAGTTACAGACCATGCTCCCAGTACAGCTGGGAACCAGAGCTGGCTTCAATTATATTGGCAGAAATTCTTCTGCCAGTGTAAAATCCTCTGCCATGCAGGAAATGAGTGTGTAATCCCATCGACATAGCTGTCTTCACAAACTCTTTTACTTGCAAACATGTAAACTAATCCCCAGGTGACACACAGCTTCTCGGGGCTGGAAGGTCATTTCTAGACTTAGCAATTCAAATATAAACACCACATAAGGCAGAAGCTCCTGTCCGAGAAATTTCAGAGCCCTTTTCTTCCACAGCATGTGCTTATAAACCCACAGTGGACGTCAGTATTTCTTAGCTAATTCTGGCAAGCTTTTTGTCCCTCTTCTTCCGGAGAAGTCAGATACCCACTGGTCAGTCTGAAGATACGCAGCAGCAAAGGAATAGAAAGAGATTCCACTCAACTAGCGCTGCTGATCATCAATTCACAAATCCGTGTTTCCCGAGCAACAACGTCAAAGACCAAAACAAACCCATGAAAAGACAATTCCAGAGCCTCCAGGAGGACCCGCAGGGGTTTATAGGATGCACATGTGGTTTTGTGTCCTGCAGAAAGCAGTGTGCAGCATGTTCCTGTACACAACCCTGCGCCTCATGCAAGGCAGTTTACTCCTTTGCCTCATTTCTTCCACTGCCAGGGATGATAGTTTCTTACTGACACCACTGGGAGCCAAGCAAACAAAATCTTACTCTTTATAAGTCTTAAATTATTACCATGAATCTGTGAAAGAGGCGATCTATCTTTATTTCACACAGACACTTGGAAAGACTCTGTAAGCCCTCTGGGGCAGGAAGCAAATCTGATGGAGCTGATGGGGTTTCCCTGCCATTTCCATTCCAGAAATACAGATCTGTTTTCTGCAGGACTTGAAAATCAAGGGATGCAGCTCTGTGCCTACGCAAAGGGCAAGGACCTGGAGTTACAAGCGTAGGCAGCTTTCTTTCGTGTGGGGAAGTGAAGTGCAGGAATCAAAGCTGACCCTTCCTGATCCAAGAATGAGATGCTTCCCTCACCTCAGCCAGCAATTGAGCCCTGACTGCCAGGGCAGATGCTCTGGGCTGATATAACTCCAAGTGCAAATAATTGGCATAATACAAATAATAACCCTCATTAGAAGATGTGAGCTGTTTCTTTGTCTTCCATATTGCAGACGAAGGCTCCAACGATCAGACTTGTCTGCCTGGTTTGTGTTTTTCACTTTGAAAGGAAGTGAAACATTTTGTAGGATGGGAAAAATATTTCCCAGCATCAGCTCAAGCATCTTGCTCAGCTTTTACAGTGTCTGCCCCGAACAAAACTCCATTATGTAACCCGCTTATTAAAACACTTATTTACTATTTATATTTGGTGACATGCTTGCTTTCTTACTGCACCAAATTTCATTCCATGATCTAAGCAAAAGGAAGAACAAAACGTTCCAGGAAAGAGCAGAAATTCCTCAAACCGATTGCAAAATCTTAAAAACAAAAACAAAACACAATAAAAAACAAAAAACCAAATCTGGATAACAGAAGAAACCTGCAGTGACCAGAAAACCAGCTGACAAACAGAATTTCCAAAGGCTTCTAAGTACAAGGCACCAGCGAGCACACATTGCACCATTCAGTATGTTTAGCCCAAAGTAGCTAGCCAAAATGTTTTAATTATCTGTGAAATAAAACAGCTTGGCATACCAGATAGCTACTAAGAATGTGAATTTCATGGGGATTTATTAGTGAGAGGACATAAAATGAGGATTAAAGTACATCTGAGTGCTCATGGAAGACAGAAAAAAAAACAGAACTAAAAGAAGGGGCTTTTACTGTGTCACATTTACAATGCCTGATACTGCCCTTGCAGTTGCTAGACTCGTTTTTATGTCCCTAAAATTGCAAGCACACGGACTGCAGCTCTCTGAACAGTTAGAGACCCAAGCCATAGCACTGGTGTAGAACTGGGGCTAACATCCCATTTTCTATCTAGTGATGGGATCATACCTACGCAGTGATGGGTTGCCCCTTCTAGATTTAAGCCTTTACCTCAGATGATAAAGATTTTCTGCTTTAGCTGTCAGTTCAAGCCCTGTGCAGGTCACAGTGAGCAGGGCCATTTCATGCAGTATCACTTAATCTACTGCTGATTAATTGCAAAAGGAAATGAGTGAAGTTTGCTGGCACAGGACTAATGTAAAATCTGCCATAACGAAATATCATGTTCACTTGATTTTACACTGCAGTATCCTCACATGAAAATAAGTTGCTCAAAGTTCATCAGTTTTTGGGTTTTTTCTTTTCCTTTTTTTCCCCTCAAGTCTCATTCTGCTGCGATAGAACATGGGGTTGCGAGTAAGTTCTTTACCTACATGATTTCACTGGGGCACTATGTGATATTTACTCTGTGCTAACACGTAGATCTGCACCATGGTAAATAAGCTTTGCACCATTCCAAGGACAGAGCTGATCCAATGCACAGAGCTGATCAGCTCCATCTAAGTACTATAGTACTCAGTAGGACCACAAGACTACTCAAGTGTGTAAACAGCCATGGCACTGAGGTCTAGTAGTTCCAGCCATAAAATTTAAAAACAAAAGGAACCAAAGACTTCAGTACCTGGGACATATTTCTGCAACGTACATCAGTATGGTAAATCCCAGCTGGAGTGGGATGCTGATTCCAGCCCTTGTGATACTGGGCCAAGTAGCCTCAGTGCCATGACAGCCATCACCAGCACCACCTCTCCTGTCTGCATAGGGAGACTGTGTTAAATAGAAACCAAGTCTAGCACAGTGTAATCCTACCCTTGTTGATAGCCTCTCTGTGTTACCATAATAGAGATAAATAATAATAGCAACAACATGTGAACAGAACACTGATTAAAGCTTACACAAGAGCTATGCTGTAAATGCATATGCCATTAAAAACGTCAAAATGATACAGAGACTTTAACTGTACCATCAATAAGAAAAGCAACCTGAGAGTGGCGATGCCAGGAAGGTACAAATGCTCCCTTTAGACTCCATGTGTGTTTGTCAATACCAAGAGAGATGAGTCTGGAATAGCTAGCACTCTCCTGGGAGGTGCTGCATTAAAGGGAGCTGCCATATTTCAGGTCACGTGCTAACAGTGCCTGGCAAACATGCCAACTTGTTCACTTATTCTCCTTCAAAAATATGACTGGAGATTAATTGCCACCAATAAAAATGAAAATAACTCTGTAAAGGATGATGCTCGTTGCCTAAGCGTAATTACTGCTGTCTGCATAAGGCAGTGTGACAGGTGAAAGATTCATCCCTCTGAGGAAAGGTTGCTCAATACAGCACAAAGTGTTTTCCTCCTCTCCACATCTCTGCCTCCACCCCGGAGCTTCAGTGCTTGCTGAAGCGAGGGCTCATTGCAGGTGGTGCTGCATGCATCCTACTATAGTTGTGCATGTTGCCCAGTCACCAGCTTGGTCCTCTAAAATATACAGTGAGGACACACTGGATGTGCTGCATCCCTCCTGAATGACTACAATCCCCTCTGGGAATCATTAGTGAATTGCTGCACTCTGGGTCAATAGAGCTGCCCAGTATTTAGGGCAGCAATGGAAGCTGGCCGTAGATGAAGCAAACACATGAGTTTGAAAACTTAGCAGATAAATAAAATGACTTCCAAGGAAGGTACGCTGAGTATCAAGGGACTGAACCCAATGAGAGAATCAGAAGTGCTCTTCAAACGATTTTCCATCACAGCATCTTGTTTCACAGCAGCGCCAGAATCTGTGGTCTTACAGCCCATCTTCTTACTGGTACAAGCCTGTATGTGTATGTTCTACAGCCAGTGACCAGTCCTGAACTCCTGGTGTGCAAAGACAGTGTTACACTCATCAACACCGTGAGGAATTCATGGCTTAGAACTTCTAGCTATTGCTTTTCTCAGTCTGAGGACTCGGGACCGTATTGCCTGGTGGCCATTTTTGGTGAATCCATCCTTCAAAGGAACTTTCTGCAAATGTGCAATGAATTAAGCCCATATTGTAGCTCACAGTCAACAACCGTTCTGTTCTGTTCTGGAATGTTTCCAAATTAAATTTGAGATGTTTAAATGCTACCTTTTAAAAAAGGCAAACAATAAACAGAATGAGCTTAATAAACCGAGGAAGACATTCTTTAAGATGGATTATGTTAGAATTTCTTTGAAATCAGGGACAGGATTTCCCCTTGGCATAACTGTAATCATCAACAACGATTCTGTGAGTACAAATTAAGGTGAAATGCAGCCCAAACTCTGGTTTTCCACCTCTAATTCAGTTTTGGAATGTTTAAAATGGTTGGCCTAACTAATGCAAACCAGGAGAAGAAACAGCAAAAGCTAAAACATAGGCCTGGACGAAGTGAATAAATAATTAAAACAATCAATTAGCTTTTTATTCCCTGTACTTAGCCCAATAGGAAAATCATAGCCCCTCTATCGAGCTGATATCTATTCATGGTACAAACATGATTCATTCTGGCACAGTTCAACACCTTTGGAAATGGAAGCCAAGGCTGCCATAGGTTTGAAACGAGGCTTGTGAGAAGGGAATCCTCTCGCAGTGACAGATCACGGGGTTTGGCTCTGAGCCGCGCAATGCATCCCTCGTGCTGGCACTGCACAAAATACCCACACACTGCGAAAGGAATCTGCCAGTATATTGTAAAGTTACTCGCTGATCTGCTTGATTCTAAACCAAAAAAATGTTTATCTTGTAAGACTGTTTATCCTCAGAGATTCCAACACATGTTTACGGACCGTGGCTGTCCTCAAAATAACCCAGATTTACAGAAATTCCATTCAAAAGTGTTTCTGCAAATGCTTAAAGACCAACATTCAAATTCTGGGTTTTTGGAAGAAGAAAGCGTTCTCCATACAACAGACACACCAGTGGGTGCAGATGGATTAGGCCACGCTGCTTAAGCTGCAGCTGATTTTCTTACTGCATGAAGATACCAATAACCTACGATGCAGCAAGTTGTCTTCCTCAGGTCTTACAGTTGAGAGAGGTTCCAAAACTGCCACGGTAAAAAAGGTGGATTTCTGTAAGTAAATACTGTATTGGGTGGCAATGAGGTAAGAAAAGTTTTTAATACTTAACCTTGCTGCAAATGCCATTTACATCCTATGTGTGGCTCCCGACAAATTCTCTGTTAAGCAGAATTTACCGTCTCCAGGTTTGGCTGGAGGCGAAAGGGATATGGGTTTAAATCAGTCAACTAACCTAGCAGTTTTTTGCTGGTTACAAATCACCTTTTTATCCTTTTCATCAACAATTTGGGACCCTGTCCATGCACAGAGCAACATGCTGGCACTTGGCAGAGCACCGTCCCACACTCAGGGATGTCCTCAATAAGAATCCACCAGTATCGGACCCAGCTATAAAAAATGCAACTTGCAGATACTCGGCGCCATCTCTAATAATTCGTTAGTTTTAATCCTCAAAGATTTAATCTATATTAAAAGTTATATGTAATTAAAGCTTTTGGGTACTGAGCTGGGCTTCTCTTACCATTGTTCCTAGCAGCAGCCACGGGCCACCAGCTGTTTAATCTCTGTGCTGTAAGCAAAGTAAGGTCCACGGACAGGATGACAGACATCTCCTGCGAGCCCATTACCCACATGTCAGAGGTTTGTTCTGGTCCCTGCTGATGAACCACATGTCTAGCAGCCTCATGACACTCTTGATGGAATTTTTTGCATTTTCCATTTGCTTTCTGGGGAAAGCAAACAAACTATGGAACACCATATATAAATAAAACATTTGACTTATGAAGTTGGTGTCACAAAAAATCAGAAAATGTCAGATTAAAGGTTGGAAGGGCAGCAGTAATTCAGTGTTTGTGTCTATGAATCATGATATTGTCTTTCCCAATGTGAGCACAGGCTATTGCATACAAGCCCTGGCACTTTCTGTTTTCTGAGCTCGTATCTTTGCAGCCCTAAGGTTCCAACGCGTGGCTTTCTGTGTGATGGTGTATGCTCTGAACTCACTGGCATTTTTATCTCCAACGCCAGACTTTCAGTCACAGCATACAGTCCTACAACAAAGGAAATACCGGTCTCGGTGTTTACATCTCTCAGACCTCCCAGAGAATTTATTTTGCATGTGTAAATAGGCATTTGTAAAACTATCAGCCCAAGTGGAAAAACCTGGAGGTGAATCTGAGGCCGGCAGAACTTGCAGACAATCCAGTTTTCCAAGTTTATATATCAGTCTTCATCAGAATGAGAGGAAAAGATGGGAAGGGAACATGAGCCGATTTTCCCCCAAATGGATAGATTATTACTTACAGAAGGAAATTAATCTACTTATATATTTTTTTTTCCTTAGGGACAGGAGGACAGTTTCTCATCCTTCAGGGAAGATTGTACTGATTCTCTATGAAGTTCATTGTCTGAATCAGATAAGAACCATGTGGCTGATTTAGGTTATGATTTAATCTCCGATGATGATCACATTAGTCAGTGACTCTCCAACATGTGGTACCTAATTCAATCACAGCACTTTCAAGACCCCGCAGTTTATTCAGCATCCTCTGAGGGACTGTTTTCATTCCAAAGTGATCCTCCTTCTCAGAACACCCCCATTGCACCCTGCAGAATGGTCAGCACTGGTACCTGGCCATGCATTTTCTCTCTGGACAAATGAAAACCAAATCATTCCAAGTCAAGGAAAAGTAGAATTATCTTGATGTCTGCCTTGTCAAATCCCATAATGAACTCAATATATTTTAGAAGAAACAGCATCTTCTCCTGATAGATAGCAAAGTGTTGTTTTCGTAACTTCCAGCATGAGCTATTTTGACAGAGGCTTCAAAAGAAGTGAAAATTGGAACAAAAAAAAAACCTCTGAGAAGACTTCCTGTTTTCTGCAGAAATTACTGCTCAGCTTAATGAGCCTTTAACTCCACTGACAGTCTCGATGTTACAAGGAATTTAGAATCATGAAACGCTTCATAAGGGAGCGACAACATTCTATACAACATTGGCTGCTTTTCATTATAATTTTTTAGAGAAGATGCTGCATTCTTTAAAACGTATTGGGTTTTTTTAGTGTCATATTAATGGGAGGCAAAGTCTGTTCTTTAATTAGAATTTTACTGTAGTGAATTAAAAAATACATGGGCAGAGTATCAGGAGTCTAATAAAACTAAATGAAGATACTATCTTTCCTCCGTATGAAACCCAGCAGTCTTTGCTCTGGCAAAACTTCCATCAATACTTATTATTGTCTAGGCTGGGCTCGTCATAATAGAATCTGCAAGGAGCTCATTTCCAAATTCTGCTTTCCAACCAGCTAAAACCTCCTCTCTCTCTTTTAATATCCACAATGGATTTGACATTTTCATTGACCATACCATGAAATTTCCCTGTAATGCCTCTGCACAGGAGTACTATCAGCTCAGCCTGCATGAAGGGGTAGACACACATCTGGAAATGCCTAAAGCACTGTAGAACAGGTGCAGGGAAAGAGCTCAGGCATCCTTTAGTAGCCAAGTGTTGCAGGGGCAATCAGAGAGACAGCAAAAGAATTGCTCTGAAGTCATTCAAAGCAAACTGCACAGAAACAGAGGGAGTAAATAAAGATCTGTGTCTTGTATGCAACAGTCAAAAGGCTTATAAAATGCTCCGTGCAAGTATTAAGAAACTTGCCCTCTCTGTACGGTCTTTAGCTGAGTGCTTAGCAAAGCAGAGACAGGTTCAGAAACAAACCCATTCCCTATCTCCACTTATTAGCAGCAGTTGGCTCTGCTAGAGCTTAGCACAGTACTATGGGGCAATGATGGTGGCTGCTGTGCTGGATGCCCACCAAGCTCCCTGTGTGGTACATGGGGACAGCGTTCAGCACCCGAGGAGCCTGCACTGCTCTGACCACTGGCATCCCCTTCCCACATGCTGTGACTGCAACATGGAGTTGGCCACATGCGATCAAGTGGGACCAACTCCATTTAGCAAAACTCTTAGGGAGTTTTTGTTGTTTTTTTTTCACAGCACATAAGCTGAACACCAGAAGGTCACCCTGCTGATGTTTTGCCAGATATGCAATATACCTTTATTCAGTTACAGTAGTGCTTAAAGAAGAATATCTTCTTGCCACTAGATTAGCCGGAGTATGTTCCTTGTCATTCCCATCCCCACACAGGGACGCATGCGGCTCTTTGCCTTTGACTGCACAGGTCAACATGTAAATTGACATGAGCAATAAGGCTTGTCTGATGGGTGGGTAAAATGGTGCTATCAAGATAAGCATAAGGGAGAAACGCAACAGCTACTGACCCAGCTTCAAATCATACCATAAAGATTCACCTTCAAGGGGACATATAAGCACATCTCTCATGCATAGCATAACACAGCACTGCCTCACCAGCCATTTTTAAGGTGGTCAATAAGCATTTTATTTGACTGCATTGATACTGAAACCCAAAGTAAACACTATGGATTGTGATACTTGTTTTTATTTCCAGCAGTGTGGCTGTAGAGGAAAAAACTGCTTCTTTCCCCATCCCAAAACCCCATCCCATCCGTACTGCCTGCACACTGCTTTCCAGACAAATACCATCAGCTTAAAGGCTGTTCTGCCCCAGTAAGTGAACCTACGTAAAATCTTATCTTCCCTAGTAAGAATTCTGTTACCTAAGGACTTCAGGAAAGAATTAAAGCAGCAGAAGGCCTGGTGGCCTTTGAAATGTGGGTGTCTTTTATATCTGAAACAGTTCAAAGGCTCACAAAATGCTATGTGCAGGTATCCAACGCAAGCTGCTCGCTGTTCTCTTTTCTTCTAGGCACACTTGAATCTTCACATGGCTCTTTAATGTTACCTAATGTCTTCAAGATATCTTAAATGCACGGCTGTCTTTCTCTTACAATAAACCATTAATAGTAATGTCCCTTTAAGGCACTTGAAAAGAAGCAGTTTTTTAAAGAAGTGCTGCCCTACGTAACCCAGTAAAAACTAGGATGTTCACTCATCAAAATCACACTGTGAGGACTGGCACAGCCTCTGAAAAATCTGTTTAATATATTTATCAACAGAACATAACAAATCGTAAACTACTGCAAGAAATATTAACGGACTGGTGACTGAAATACTGCAATGTAGCCCCTCTTTTCACTGTCTCAGGGCACCAAGATTTTGGATGCTCTGAAAAGAAAGAGGTACTCAGAAAGGCAGACAAATACTGCTTAGCTTTAATACCAGGAGTCAAAGCACAGATGGCTCTCGGTGGGCATGGATGGCAAACGACACACACCAGAGGCCCAAAGGAGCACTGGAGGTATGTGCAGTAAAATCCCAGTGTCCTACACAGCACTACAGGCTGCACCACTGCTGCACTGCTCGCTCAGGATGCTAAAGCTGAGCACAGAGCAGCCACTGAGCCAGTAGTCTGCACCCACAACAGAGCCAGAATGCAAAAGCCCCAAAGTGCAGAGCAGAAAATAAAGACTCGGTGCTGACTGCCCTCCTGTAGCTTCCCCTCCATACTGTCCTGTGGCAGCACTTTAGTTTCTTTCTGGAAAGCCAAGGAGGAAGATATAGACTTGTCTCATAAATTATTGAGATCCGATATCTAAAGCTTGGTATTTTGTCTTCTGAACATGTTCAAATGCTGTTCAGAGAGGCATAAATTAATGCCAGTTTCCAAACCAGAACTTGCTCTAAACTGGGAAATGAAACTTTTTGTTATGATGTTAAACACAGACAATTCTTAAACTGTTTTACATTTTGAAAAACAGGGTAATCAAAACTGTTCATCCTCACAATCAGCTCCGGGTTTGCTGAACTGAAATGTTTTGACAAAATCACAACCATATGGAAGCCAGTGCTCCAGGAACAGTTTCACCATTGCGGATTAGTGCATTAAGCAATCAAATGTCAGGCAGTCAGAAAACAGTAACTCATCATGCCACATGTGTTTTCCTCATTGTTTACAAACAACGTGCTCATGCCTGGAGCACTATCAGTGGGTCAGCTCCCAAGGAACCTGGAAAACTCCCACAGCAGCTCCAGTTCTGCTTCTGCTGTGCTGAGCTCAGGGCTTCAGACTCGTTTTTAGCAGTCCGAGGAACTGCCCACGTGAAACAGCTTTATCTCTGGATTAATTTAATTTTTCTCTTTCTTAGTGACAACTGTCACTGAAAAGTAAAAAGCAGAACAGACATACGTGCCTTCCTGGCTGGATGGCAGCAGGCAAGCAAACGGGATTTTGCTGGAGGAGAAGACAGCATCTGTGCATTAAGGTTTTTAATTGCCAGATTTCTTACAATGTTCAGCTCTCTCCACTTTCCTACTGGCAGCAGGGCTATATTTTAAAAAGCTAAAAGGGAAAAGAAGGATTTCAGATGAGGCAATCATCAAAATCGCCCACTGAGCATGCTGTACAGTGCCCACCACAAGCACCGCAGGCCCCATCCAGTGCCCTCTGCGGTCAAGGAATTTCCTCCTGTTGCCTGTAATGGACTTTGATTGAGGTTGGCCACAGCAAGGCAAGTTAGTGCCACCTGCAAAATCACACCGATGCCGTAACTGCCCTGTATCCTTAAAGGTTCTCTGCTCACCGATGAATAACTGAGCAAGCAGAGCGAACAGCGCACGCACACGCCAAGTATTAAATAATCAATGAGAAAGACATGACCCCAGAGCAGACCGTTTTGCTTGCTGATAAACAGGAACCACCCAGGGAAATGTTGAACGCTGCCTGGTGCTGTGTGCGTGGTGACTGTGGGGTAGGTGGTGGTTTAGGAATGCTGCTGACATCCACACGCAAATCTGATGACACAGGAAATTAGCATCCGTTCTTCTCCCCTTCGGAAGAATTTACTAAATATAGCTCACCCTTTTAATATTTAAGGATATCTGCAGAATGTTGTTGTGTTTGAAAGGGTTCTTTCCTGCCTGGATTTTCATCATCAGGCTTAGTAATCAAGTTGTTTTATTCAGAATGGATAATTATTAGTTGAATAATTAATTATTCTGAGTACGTTACTAGATAAAATTCAAAGTACGGTGATGTATAATAAAGAATATGCCACAATTTGGGTTTTAAATTGCACAATAAGATCAGAATGTGTGCAGGGCTTTTGGATGCCTAACAGAACCACCTCTATCGACAAAGTCCCATGCAAACACTGGCTAAATCCTCATGGTGCACTTATGAGCTGGAAAGTATATTTTATCACCTAGAATGGTCTTTTATAGAGTCAGTCAAATTACATTAAACTATAAAGCTATCCAGAAAGTAAGTGGCAGCATGGAGGCAGAATAGCTCCAATTTCTGAAGTCTAAATTTATGTCCAGTTTTGAAAGTCTAAATTTATGTTACACTTCATATTTTTTCTCTACATTTATAATTCTACGCTGAATTAAACATATGAAAAACCATTTATTTATTTTTTTTTTTTTATGTATAGAGAGATTAATTTGTAAAGTATTTTTCACCCTCTCATCAATAACACAAGTTAACGAAGTGAACACCGGAGCAGGTAACATCACTGTATGCAGACTGAGGGTGAGGCTGGTGCAGGACTCAGACCTCCTGAGGAAGGAGCACCTGCAGCCTGGCCAGCATCGTTTCATCCAGCCCTAGGAGGTGACAGCAAGTGACATTCAGGAGACACCTACACAGCGCTGTGACTGCGGCACGCACCAGGAGATCCAGCTGGCTGGGGTCCAGCTCAGCACAAACAATGCCAGCCTCTTCTGCTGCCATCACCCTCTGATTGCAACGGTGGATACAACCCTAATAATTGCTTATTCAGTATAATTAGGCTCTAATTAAAGGTGGCTAAAGCAGTAATCACTTGTTCACTTGCTCTAAGTGCCGTTCCCCAAGCTTCCCGAGCGGAGACAAATTGAGGTGGGCGGTACAGAGTGAAGGGACACTGCTGATCTGGGGGACAGCCCCAGCTTGCATTAGGAAACCACACAACAGTAACTGAGGAAAATCTCAAAGTCCTTTATAGGTGCAGCTGATCTACAGTAATTCAGCAAAAACGTTCCAGTTTACACAATTCCCACTCCTAGCATTTCAGTTCCCAGCTCCAGCACACTCCTTAAGGTACCACGGGACACTTGGACCGCATCCTTTTCTCTGTGCTTACCTCCATTGCCACAAACACTTACATGGGGTTTTAAAGACCTGCGCTGATTTCCTCACTCACCTGGGCTCCAGAAAACAAAACCCAGCCTAAGTGACACGGTATTTGCCACAATACTTTCCATGGGCTGCAGTGGCACCCGATGTGTTTTGTTTGCTTGACTCCATGGTCTAGAATTTTCTGCAAATTGAGGGATTCAAAAGGCAGTAAAACTTCACACAGATACTACTGGAGTTCCTGCAAACGTTCACTAATGGAAACTGCTAAGTGTAAAATTAATTAAGTTCATAATGTACCAGAAGGACTCGTCCTTACAGAGACTTTGTAGCTAGAAAAGTTTGAGTGCTTTATTGTTCTGTAACTCGCATGTATGCAGACTCTTCTATTTGGCACATCCTTAATTTCTGTCAAACTACCAGAATTCGAACATTTTCTGTCAGGGAGCTGGTGTAAATCTTGGGGAAAAAAAAAAGAAAAAAAAAAAAGCTTAAAAAACCTCCAGTGTTGACTCATTTCTCTCATTTCCAGCAGATCAGAAATAAGGAAGACTTGAAAGCAACATCATGAGCCCAAGAATTATCCCTGCCTCTTGAAAGGCAGACAGAAAATTAAACTGGGGGATCTGTGTTAAGGTGGTGGAAATTACTAGGTCTGTGCACTTGAAAGATGAAGAAGGTGACTTCCCACTGAGACTCGAGAACACAGGTGCACATCGTTTTCAAAAATATGCATTTTTAACCTTTTAAATTTGCTAGCAAAGCAAGGAAGTTCTTGAGGAACTGCAGTAAACACGGCAATTCAATCAGCTTCTTCCAGACACCATTTCACAACTTCCCAGTTCTTTAACCCAAGAGGTCAGTCGACTGTGGAAGGCTCTTTGGCAGCTAGCAGCAGAGGAGCTGAAAGGAGTTGAAAGCAACACAGAAACTCTTTGTTGGACAATGCATAACCAAATCTCTTAATTCACTGCAGGGATGGCTCTGGCCACTGATGTTCATGGTTGCTGCTGAAAGCAGCATCCTGTCCTTTGCAAGAGGATGTGCATAAATGTGCTAACATCAAATTTTAATAGTAGTGTGAAAAATTATTTCATTTACAAATGTTTGGATAACAGGAAAAGGTTCCGCACCAGAGCTGGTGGGCATGGAACAGGCTGCTGGGGCAGCGCTCACAGCCCCAAGCTGCCTGTGCTCAAGGAGCATCTGGACAACGCTCTCAGTATGATCTCATCTTTGGGTGGTTCCAGGGTGAGCCAGGAGTTGCACTTGGTGATCCTTATAGGTCCCTTCCAGCTCAGGATATTCTGATTCTGTGATTAAAATGCCTGGTATCACTTTTTAATTCAGGGCTCTACAATCCACAGAGAAACAGGAGAGAATGCTGGTTTTTAGAAGTTTCTAAAACGTGTCAACTGAATATAGATTTCAAGGGTTTTGTTTTTTTGCTTTCTCCACTCAAGCAACTTCAGCCTGTTAGACCTGCAGACTCTTAAAAGAATTATAAGCTCATAATGCAAATACTCTGAATTTCACTGAAAATCCAAACACTGTTTGACTGCCAAGCGATAACAAGCACGCTTTATGCATAAATCAACTAATTCTCTTTTCTAAGCCTCTGAAAAAATAGCAATTGTCACTCATCTACACCTCAGAAATAAACTTACAATTGATTTCTACCTGCCCCCCAGTTATGGGTGAACTGCTGCGCCGCCTGTTTGCATCTCACTTATGGAAAGAGGTTCCAGCTGAGGAGCAGGACAGCCATGCTGGTGGTCATTCTTTGCACAGGCCAAATATTACAGCAAGGACTTAAAAAGAAGGGATGCTAATGAAAATTGTGATCCACAGCCCATTGAAACAAAAGCAAAGACACCACTTGCTTTGCAAATGTAGCCCTAGAACTTGTTTTGTTCTCAGATTTGTTCTGGCACCAGAACTTCTAGTTCCCACCCACAAAATACTGCCAGGTTGTATCTTAGTGTAAAAGATTTGAAGCTGTCAATCCAAGTTCTTGTTTTCACAACTCTCAATTACTGTAACATTTTCCTTGTGGGAGATCTTTGATCTGTCCCACCCAGAGCACAGCTCTGCCCATGCAGCTGCCAGCATCCCCGCTTCTGCTCCAGTACCTCCATCTGAGCTCACTAGTTACACCAGCGCTGTGAAATGCTTTATTGATGCCAAGGTTCTACAGCCTAGTTATAAGGCACTCTACAGTTGTGCTTGAGCATATCTGAAAGATCCTCTGTGGTATCCATATGTTCTCAATTGTCAGTGAGGTCAAAGCTGACAGCTTGCTCAGCCCGCCGGAGATAGAACTGTAAGTCTTTGGATTAGGACTTTTAACAACTCTGCTTTTCCTGATGCCTGTGCAAACCACTCAATCTGTCTTGGCATTTAAACCAAAGACATTTTTATTTGCTGTTGCTTTTGACTGTTCTTAGAAATACACTTCAATGAAATACTGTTATTGTAAAAAATCCCTAAAAATCAGCTGAAAGTCTAGAAAAGTGACACGAATTCAATCATACCAACCTTTCTCACTAACACGTTTAGCAACCATACTTTGCTAATTAGCAGTGATCTAAATATTATTGCTGTTAAATCCACAGGCCAGTTAATTTTAACTTCATGGCCCAGGAATGCTGAGCACTGTTTACCCATCAGCATTTCACCACCCCATTAAAGAAGAAAATATTTCCTCCCCGTTTCACTAAGGACGTAGCCAAATCTAATTTATAGCAATCCTAATCAAACAGCTGAGGGCTTTTACTCCCCCTCAATATTTTAAGTTAGAGGTAGTGGAGCAGTTAAGATTTTTACTAGGTTTTGATCTGGTATTTTGTGAAGATGGGAGGAATTATTTCTTACTCTCATGCTTTTCTCAGGTTACCCAGTACTCACTGCACTCTGAAGCAGGGAAAGGTATTCTGGACAATAATAAAGCGATTAAAAATACAGTACGAAACGTGCCAGGGCAGATGGGTCAATGTCTTCTGCAGTTCACAGCAGGCTATTCAAAAGCCCCTGTGCAACATCTGTAAAGTGCATCCTGACATTAGGAACTACCAAAGAGCCTGATGACAGAAGACAGCAGCAGAGCTTTTCTCACACAACCATCTCTTTTAGTAATTAGGTCATACAAGTTTGATATTATCAGGAATCTGGTTTACCACTGATGATTGGCCATTATGATCTCCAGCACCACCACCATGAGCCACCCGTCACCTAAACCAGGTCATCCTTCTGCAAGCAGATCTTTTACAAGTGTGAAATCCCAGTGAGAAAACATGGCTGTTGGTACAGCGAAGCACAGCAATGCGTGGGCCTAAAGTATTCCTGCACTTTCAGTCTTCTCTTATGAATGTGTGCAAACAGAACAGGAGGAAAATGCAAAGGAAGAAGAGTATTAGTTGGAGAAAAGAAAACGCAGAGCAAGGGGAAAGGAAGAGAAAATGCACAGCAGGAAAAGACAAAGAGGGAAATACAGTAAAAGGGATGAAAGAAAAAAACACCCATAAATTCCAGAAATAACAAACAACTGAAAGGAAGGCTTTACATTCCCGCTGTCCTTGCAAAGAGCATCACCAAGGACTCTCTGCATTAGTGCCCCACATAATATGCCCATGAAGATAACAAAGGTCACCAGCTCATGGGGGAAGTAGCCAGCAATGGGCAGCCCATTACAACAACCATAGAAACGATCAATCTGTTTATCCTTGCTAACTGAAAAGAGGAAGCAATGTGATAAGGGGATGGGTCTGCTCATGCTCCCCAAAACCTCCATTCCCAGCCTGCTCTGCTCCTCTTGCCAGGCATGGGCTTCTTGCCTTTCACTCTGTGATAGGCAGGGAACAATGACTGCAATAAAACAAATATCTGCTTCTTGCACACACATCTGATGTCTGACTTCCTGGGAGCTGTATTAGCAGGGTTATACCAGTCAATTTTTAAAACTTAGGACAGCATTAAAAAACTGACAAATGCCACTCGGTCACGTCCACGTTGTCACAGTTATTGAAGCCTCTGGAGAGAGTGTCAAAGAAATAAAGCAAATTTCTTTTTTTGCTTAATTTGTGTCAATTGATTTCCTATTTTTAATTAATAATTCTAATTATGATGCAGCAAAATTACCCAACAGACACAACTAGTTTAATCAGCGTGTATTGATTGTAACAGTAGAATTATCCCAATGTTCCTGACACCATCGATTTTCTGTTGAGCGAGTATAAGAAAACACAGGCTGGACGGACTCTGCTGTCAGCTAATGGTGCTGATGATCCCTGAGCTATGAATTGGTGCTCCTGACCTCACTAATAAAAACACAGACATTATCTACTGCTTCAGCACTTCAGAGAAGCAATCTGGTGATTAAGTTATGATACAAATAAGAGGGTTTTAGCCATAGCGACAGCAGCAAGAAAATCGAGCTAGCACAGACTGACTTAAAGCAAAAAGCAGTCGGTGAGGCAGCTGTCAGGAAAGGGTTTGTAAAACTTAGCTCTCTGACTCATTTGTTTTAAATTCCTAATTTATCTTCATTTTGGACAGCTCCAAAACACCTACTTAACTGCGAGCACATGCTTAAATATGTGTGGTAAGCACTTCCCTGTTCTTTGCAAACAGCTCATCTGGTAAGATGCTCACAGGGGCAGCAGGATGTGCAGGCATTGACACAGTCCCGCATATAGCTAATGTTCACCCTAATGACAATACTCCCATCAGCATCTCACCGGTGCTCCCTCCACAACCAGCGCTCCCAGGGTGAGAAATAATAGAGAGATTACAGAGAAAGAGTGTGATCCAAGCTACTACTTAGCCCTATTTCTAAGTCACTGGGAATTCCAGCAATTCCCTGTTCATCAAGTTCCAACTTCTGCAGAAACGATGGAAAAAAACACCTGGAACAGCACAGAAAAATTTTAGCCACTTTCAATTTGAATGTTACAACTTTGAAAACAGAGAAAATCTTTGCAGCAAATCTGCTCTGTGACGTGCCTTGCACAGCCCTCCAGGGACTGCTGCCTTACTGCAATGGCACAGCACTTCAACTGGCCGCAATGAAATGGGGCCCTTCCTACATGGCTCTCCCCCGTGATTGCCTCAATAACAGTAAAGAAATCGAAAGTGTCTGAATCCCAAAGAAAACAGTAACTTCTCATAGCAATGAGAACATCAGTGTCCATGTGCAATAACAGAGACTGTAACAGAATTGAGTTTGAAGCAAGCCACTGGAACCAAGCTGTTCCCAGCTTTGTAGACAAATGTGCAATGAGAGCTGAGCGCTGGGCCAAATAGGACTACAAAGTGGACAGTAAAGAACACTGCAGATGCTGCTGCATAAAGGCAATGGAGAGACAGAGGTACGTCATACATTTCACAGTAGGAAATACAGGTTAGAGGATATTTCCTTACCTGAAGTGTATGGAGGAACAGCTTGGGACTGGGACCAGTTACTGGAAAGCAGTGCTTTTAATCTGCTTGGCTCACAGCAGAGTTAAGTGCTGTCTGTCAGAAGATAATCTACCAGGTTTTCCCTTATTTGTTGTTTTTATTTTTACGATAGTTGACAACGCAAGCAGATTTAGCAAAAAGACAACTGTGTTAGAAGTGAAATCACTGGTAACGCAGAAAATACCATTATTCCTTTAGCTGTAAATTAATCTTGAACACTTTCTGCTTACTCAAACTATAATGTGTCAGTAACAAACATGATTACACTAGTTAACTTTTTGGCTAAAATATTTGGAGCAGTAAATTTGATAGATAATTACAGTAACAGTTATTTGTTCTTTGCCAAACCTGCAGCAAGGCACGCCTGCCTGCAAAGTTACATCTTTTTAAGCACAAAAAGATAAGCAATGCACATCATACACTTTGAATAATGAGAAAGATTTCCTATGGCCAGCATTTCAGAAGTGGAAACAGACTGTGGTTTGATACAAACCATATCTATTTATGTAAAATGGTATTTTAATTGGAGTTACTTATCCCTGTGATATAAACGAGGCAATGAAAAATGATGGATGCACTCTGGTAATTATTGTTATACCACCTTGCAAGCTACAACAAAAAAATCTTTCATGTACATAATGGTTGTTTAAATTTTAATAAGATACAGAACTGCACTTCAGTGGGCAAAATATTAATGCTACATTTTGGGCAATATTTATATTTAAATATAAACAATATTTAACTGAACAATCAGAATGTATGTGAAATGCTGGGTGGATTTATTTAAATGATAAATCAATCCATTTTGGAAACACACAAAAGAAAGTGAAAAATGCATTAATGAGTTACTTATCACAGCAGGAAAGTAAAGCATGACACAGCATAAGCTCATTGTTTCCCCAAGTATAAAACGTGGTAGTATGTATGATGGCACGGATACAAACAGTCTCATAGCAGTCTCTGCTGTTGCTCCTTCATTTCTGCCGAACAGCAAAGGTTAAGAGTGCAAAAACAGTTTCTGTTCATTATCATACAGAATGAATAGCAATATAAATTCTTAATAATTGTTATACCTATGGGGGAAGCGAAGCAATTCTGCTCATTTAAATGAAATGAAAGCTGGGCACCGAAGCCATCCTTCACTTCTTTTCCAGCTACAGAACAATGCCCCCCAGAATGTACAAAGGCCCCAGTGCTCTCCATCACAGCCATTAAGACTTTCTGGAAAACAGAACAGCCAATAATGCTCACAGAGACTATTAACAGAGCGCAAGTCTTGGACAGCACAGAGATATCAAATGCAATAGTCCTATTATAGATAAATCTTCTAAAGATAGAAGAAGAAAAATGCAGAAGAGTGACTGTCCATACAATCAACCAATGCATCATTTGTCAGAAAATAAATGTCCAGCTTATCTCGAAAAAAAAGCCAAGAAGTTGCTTGTAAGAGAGGAGTGTATTGAATAAAAGACTAAAGCAATCAAGACCTTCTGTGGTTATAATCTCATTTGTGCATTGACAGTATCTCAGTCAATAGACCGTCATACACTAGCTAAGAGTTGTACTGTAAAAAGGTTTGGACCATCATACCCAATTTCATAGCTGAGGCCATACAAGGTCAGAGAGTGGAATCATGATTCTTAATACGGTGATTGATCAAGCCATAAATCCAACAAAATTACATTTTACTTTGGTGTCTCCTATAAAGATTTTTTTTTTTTAATGCAATTCATACATATTATTATTTCTAGCAACCAGATCACAGCAACAGAATAATCAGCAGCCTACTCTGCATATAAAGCATGATCTTGGCTTTATTCAAATGAATTGCAAGCCCTCACTCTGTTAAGGGAAGCAGAGGCAAAGGCAGGGGAGCTGCCAGGTTTCTCTTCCTAGTTCTCTGCAGTTCTGGATGCAGACTAGCACATCCCGAACGTTACTACTGAACAAAGCAAAAGGAGAAAAGGGCCTCTCAGTGAACCTGAAACAAATGTAAGAAACTAAATGAAATTACGTAATTTGCTTTCAATTTGTATTATGAAACAACTGCACTGTGGAACAAAGAAGAGAACAGTGCTGTTGACAGGGGAACAGTAGCAGTTGGTCCTAAGCCACAAGACGAACTTGCTGCACTGCACAGTTCTGCATTGCGTTGCAGACTTTGGGATATAATTGAACTGTTTGGCTTTGGAGTCCCTTTCCATTGTGAATGCAATACCAATGTGCCATACTGAGCTTCCCCAAACAATACCAGGGATAGGAATAAAAAAACCCCAACTGCCTGAATTCTGTGCAAACCTCCCTAACCCAGCTTCATGCAGTCACCTGAAAAGAGGGAACATACTGCAAGCAGAAGGCATCAGCAAACTGTGCAACACAGATGAAGGGCATTCTTCTTAAATCCCTGATCTGATCAGCTCAAGATACACCTCCCATTTATCAGTAATCACCTGGATACAGGGTTTAGCAACTAACTCTCATTATAGAGATGTTAAGCAGTGATTTTTTTTTTAAGTGAGAAGAGCTTTTTGACCAGGAGCCGGTGTGCTCAATCAATTAAATCATCATAACAGAAGAATCAGACCAAGGGGAAAATGCGTATGCAAGGCTGATCATTAGTACAACTGAACTGTCACCTGAGTGTAGGCTGGAATGTGGCCACAGAAGTAGATTGATGGATGAATTTTGCTCAGCAGAGAGCAGCTCACAGTGAATTCCTGATAAGATCTCAAAATAAATCTTACGCTGTTACAACCTAAGGTGCAACTGCAGCCTCTGCAGCCTTGCTGTAGCACACAAGCTATGAAGGCCCTCCCGTGCTTCAGGGGCATGTTCCTGGGAGCTCTTTGCAGAGTGCTGGTGAAAAACTAGGAGCGAAACAAACTTAAGAAGTCCAGAAAGAGTTGGATGAGGTTCTATGACTCAGAGACGCCCACCTCCCTGTATATCTAGATGACAACTTCATGTCTGCCACTTAGAGAGAGACTTAGAACTTCTGCAATCCAAAGCAAAAAGGCAGTGGTAGGATGTAACAAATGTAGGGGATTAAGCTGTTCGGCCAGCTGCTCTCGGTAGGGTGCATACAGACTGCTACCACTGACCTGTAGAGTACCTCCAAGGAGGAGCTGGACGTCAGACAACTTGCTGATAAAGGTTTCTGTAGCATGAGGAGCTCATTACATCCTCAGTACTACGTGACACTTTGGTTTAGGCTCAGTAGAAGGAGAGACAAAGAAACAATTGATCCTCTTGGCAAACAGAGCCAAATCCTGAGTGTAGTGGAACACACTGAATTCAACAGGTGCCCACAAAGGCCTAAGGCAGCAGAGACCTCTGGCTCTCAAGGTACAGTAACGTGACTCTGAAATGAGACCTCAGTGTATAATTCATAGAAGACATGTGAACTCCCACCACTCCTCATTTAGGAAGGAAGTTTGTGCTGTAAGACAGGCTGTGTTCATTCCTGACTGCTACAAAATCATGGAAATAGTCTTATAAGTGAATCTAAAAATCATCATTTAACACCTCTGGGATCTCAAAGACTCACAGATCTGCACTATTCTGAAGGGGTTTGAGCTGTGAGAGTTGAAAGCTGCCTTTTTGTTACTTTACTGCAAATACTGACATTTACTGGAATAAAATGTTCAAACAGAGCTATTTTCCATCTGAATTGTGTCCTAGACAAGATTTATACAGGAGTGATTTCTGTCTGGTGTGGACAAGAGCTCCCATGCTCTCCTTAGTGGTACAGTGCACTCCAAGACCTTGTGTAGTGAGTTGGCTTTTTATAGCATGTAAAATCCATAGCCCAAAGCCATTTATCCAGCTGCTTACTAAACCTTGCAGTCCTTTAAGATGGGGTGAGAGCTAAGAACTTCCTCAAACCATCATAATATTTCTTTTCCAAGAGTTCTAATAATGGTGATGGCCAACCTGAGAACAGGAGGAAGAGTAGATCTTATCCAAGAAGCCTGTGCTTGTAGTAGTAGCAGTAGAAGCATGAGAGCCCTTAAGGGTGACAATGCCCATTCATCAGCATCCTTAAGCTGCAAGGAGAGAGAATGGTTTGTGGTACGGAGATGTTCAAGGCAGCAAAGCCCAGTGTGAATCTCACTGAACAGATAACAATTCAGAGAATTCATGTGCATGAAACTAATGGGAATGAGGCTCCTGTTCTTTTCCTCAGAATCATTCTGAACACCCTTCTGAGGTCTTAGAGCATTTGTGCCTCCCCTCATGCTGCATTCTCATCGCCAAGGGACATCAGCAGCAGACAAGGGATCATATTTGTTCTTCATCACTTCTTCCCTCAGATAGTCTCCCATGCTGCAGCAGATGAGAAAGTTGGCAGCAGGAAGGCAGCAGGTGTGCTGAATGCTGCTCTCATCATCCCTCATGCTGACTACTGCACCTCATTAGTTATAATAACACTGGTAAACCAGCCAGGGTGGGAGCCCTATATCAGCATGTGGCTGCCCAGAACACTCAATTTCTATCAGGACTGTTAAGTCCACGTGAAACTCTTCTTCTTCTTCAAGCAATGCCTGGGTGCCACACAGTGACTAAATTCAGTGGAAGTCTGGGTACAGCTGTTGCATTTGGGAGAATTAGGTTTAAGAGTAGATTTAAGATTAAGAGAATTAGATAAAAGTTTCTGGGACATGACCAATGCTGTGCCATTTAACCTCAAGGTCAGAAAACCATTTGCCCTAATGATGTGCCAATAGTTTCCCCAGATACTTCCATTCACCAGCCCTACCTGTTGTCTCCTGCCTTACCCAGACCTTGCTGAGCCCCAGTTAGCCAAGTGCCTACAAACAGAAGCAGAACCCTCTGCAATAACTACAGTGGTGCATTTCATTATCACTCCAGAAATGTTAAAAAACAATCTGTCAGGTGGTTTAGATCACTCTGTATGAATGCTGCACCCCTAACAATACTTGCCACTGTGCCAGATTTTCTGTTATTTACAGAACTTAACTGCCATTATTTCATATTTACTTGTAGATCATTTGTGTAAATATTGTCAGGAGGGAGCCCAATACCAGAAGCCCACCAAAAATACATTTGATGATTGCTCTGCACTGACAGCTGCTTTTTGAGATGTGTCATTTAGCTCAAGTTCAGTTTCCATACGTGCTGCTGACAGTAGTACAGTGCTAATTTTTAACCAGACTATCTTCAGAACCGAGTCTAACGTTATAAAAATGTACCACACCTGCACAGCTAGTCTAATTAAACCAGGAACCAAACCTGTGATCACATGGAAGAATTAAGTCTGGTTTATGAAAGATAACCAATTTCTTGTGAAAACCTAAACTTCACCTTAATGTATTTTTAATTATTTTTGTGTTTCATCAACTGAGTCCAATTAGCATCATAATTGTGTTGTTTTTCCTCCAGGAGTTAAAAACAGCTTGTCCAAAATCTTATTAAGACTGTGAAAAAATACAAGATTATTATTATTATTATTTTACTTATTGTTATTATTGTAAAGACATTTTCTAAAATTAGAGGATACTGTGGAAGGATGAAGATCGAGAACCTGCAACAGAGGCATCCAGAATAGCAGCTTAGTTGCTGGGCTGGCATATCAAGAGAGCCCAGGGGAAAGAAAGAATATCTGAGTCATCCTCAAAACCTCCCCTTTCCCAGGTCTCAAGCACAAATCAAAGAGCTACAGGGAATTGTTCACATGCTGTTTCTGCACAGGCAGAGATTGATTTCAAGCTGCACAGTGTTACACTTGCAGCATGGCTGGTCGGGAGGGACGGGCAGACCTCTGCACCGAGGGCAAGTCAGAGAATTAATAGCAATGGTTACCGATGCGTGCATTAGCAGCAAAGCAGTGACTGCTTTATTCCCCAGCTTACTTTCACTCCAACTTCTTTTTGCAAAGGAATAAGATTAAGATGTAAGTCATTTAGATTTATTTTTAATATTTCTAGATTAAAAGCAGAAGCTTAAATAGCACATAAGTAGCGACTTTGATGTTAAGCACAGATAAAGAAGAATAAATAGTTCAATTTGCTTCCCATCTTTCTTGGCTTGGGATTTTGAAGCAGATGTTCATGTGCAAACATACAAAAAAAACCATCTTCAGTCCAAGTCTGAGCATATATCACAAGATTTGGAGAGAAGATGTACAGTACCCACTATAGCAGCATGCTTCCTGCCTGTAGCATCACAAGTGTGGCACAATGACCAACACAAACTGCCAATAAAAAGGAAGAAGAAAGCTTTTAAAAAGAAGAAAATACTTAAATATCCTATACTCAAAGAAACATGTAAAAATGGCATTCCAAATACATCTATAGAGCTAAAAAATAAGAAAAATGAAAAAGTCTTCCTTGTACTCCTGTAACAACAGTCAAGAAAGAGACAAGAAAGTAAGAAATGTTTAGATGGGCTGATTTCTGGATCAAGTGAGGAGGCCAAGGAGTAGCACATGCAAAGCTCCTCATTACTTATCAGTAGGGGAAACAGATTCCTCATGCTGCCCAAATTTTGAAGGGCTGAAATGTAAGATTTTCAAGAGAGTTGTGATTCTTTTCAGTCTGCGTTTTCTTCATGTTGAGGAAGGAGAAAGAGCTGAATTGTGGAAACCAAAGTAGCGAGGAATCAAACAGGAGGATGTGTGATGTTTAAACATTCCCTTTAATGTACAACCCGAGAGAAATGGCCCAATGCAGACAACACCAGAAAGCCTTCAGCTCTCCCAGGTAGAGGCAACCACCAGCCAGCAGCACCTCCTGTGCTCCCAAACAGAGCCCAGTGCTGGCAGGGAGCTGTGGTTAAGAAGGAGCAAAGCACCAGCCTCACTGCTGCCCAGGAGCAGAGCTGGCAGGCACACAGGATGAGCACTGAGGTGCTTTCAGGGCATAACTCCTTCTCATCTCATCCGTAATATCCACACAGGAGAACAGTATCACTGATCCTAATATTTCCTACGGGCTCATGATTTTAAAATGCTTTTTATACACTTAGTCTCACCTTCTTTTACAAGAACCACAGGGAGACCAACCCCACCCAAGGAAGGTTTGCTGACTGTTTGTAATGAGGAAGGGGAAGCAGACCTACAGACATTAACAAGTAAAAACATTGCAAGTATGGATATAAGTCTGGGATGCTTGCTGCCAAAGCAAGGCAGGTCCTGAGTTCCCACTATTTAAACACCTGCTTGCTTAAGTATGACTTACACGTACATATACACATCCTAATGGATTCCATGGGGACACTGCCTAACAGTGTCTCTTTCTAGCTCTATTTCTAAATGCCAACAAGTGCTACAGGAACTTTTCTGTCTCACAGACCCTAATTACGCTTCATGCATCCATGTTTTCAGACATAAGAGAGGCCTAGCCACAGCATTTGTCATCATTGCATGTATGTAAGGGGTGGCTAATACAAAGATGATGGTGAATATTCAAAGGTTATATGCAAAGGAAAACTCACCAATGTCAATGCCTTGGCTGGAGAAGCTGGGGCAGTCTCCACTGGGGAACAATCTCCAAGAGATGCTGCCTTGGTGGTGGTCAGCCCTTAAATGAGGTCTTAGAGGAGGTGGAGTTGAGCTCCACTCCTCCTGGGAGCACAGCTAGATTACTCTCACCTGTGCTCCCATAGCTGACTCAGCACTTGCCTCAGCTGATTTATCAGAGGTTCAGGCTGTGATTTCCCATACACATGTTATAGGCTAATTACTTCTTCCATGCTTGTGTCTCAATATGTTCAGATTTAATACAACAATGAAAATATTCTAAAAGCTCTAAGCTTAGAGTTGTATCAGTAAGCCAGCATTTGTCATGCAATAACTGAACAAAAGCTATGTGCAAAATACAGTTGTACAGTTGTATGATTACCCAAGTTGAAATCCAAGCAGGGCTTACTGACACGCCTCAGTGTCCCTCTGGTTTGGGGGATGAGGGATGATGGCTGCCCAGCAGAAACCAGGCACTGGAAAGCCTGTGAGCAGCACCCTCAGATCCCGCTCCAAGGCTCTCTGCATCAGTTATCAGGGGCTTCAAAGCCACCCACTGTTGCAGGTACCCTCCCCAGCAGGCTCTGCCAGCACAGCACTGTGTTCCCCCAGCCCTCTAAAAACGGCCCTTTCTGACACAGATGAGGACAACAAGAAGAGGCAAGAAGGGAAAAAGGGAAGTAGGGAGAGGAGTGAGCATAGGGAACAAAGCACAGCAAAAGAAAGGGAAGAGCAGATCTGCAACCAAACCCCTCCAACCAGTGGGTCACACATACATGGAGCACACCTGGGTGCCTTGCGTTGCTCTCACCTGAGCAGCCATCTCAGACCAAAGCAGAAGGCACTTCAGCAGCTTTTTATGCTGTCCTTCAACGGCATTTATAGGCAGTTGGAAATATCAACAAATCTACTGTACAAAAATTATTTTCCTCTTTCCTTTTCAATTGAAAATGCCAATCTTTACTGCAAGAAAAAACCTGCAGCTTTTGACTGAAGATTTTTATTTCTTTTTTTTTAAACAATGTCAATATTTTTTAACCAAAAGTGTCATTTTTTCCCCCCTGAAAATTCAATTTCCACCCAAAAAGAACATTATGACAGAATTTGTAAATGCCTGCTATTGATACACGTTATGGAAAACAAGAATTGTAACTTGAAAAATGCCACTTTCTGTGCATTTTAAAAAACACCGTATGAGCCCGTTGGAGCTGTCAAGTTAACAACAGGTGAAGGCCTGCACATTTCTCATACAGACCTGTATTTGCTTACAGAGCACACACACCTTTAATACTGCCAGGATGTCCTACTGTTATTAGCAAGACTGTAATTTCACTAATAGTTGCAGAAGCGGTGGAAAACATTGGAAAAAAAATGATTTAGTATTTGTCCAATTCCCAATGCTTAACAGTTCTGGCACAGGCACAGAGCCTCTGTTGTGGAAGGGCCTGATTTTTTTACGCTGTAGAACTCATAAAAACCACAGGACTGGGGAATGGCTGTATTGATCCTGGATAAGATTCACTTCTGAGCAGAAATTCAGCACAAGTCTGTATATCAGATAAATTTTGTCTGAGCCCCATAGTGAGGAATAAAGCGGCCCCCAAATCATGCATTATTGTTATAATAATCCTTTTTCTTAAATATTGCTACCAGCAAGGGCACTTACTCAAGAGATTTGCAAAATAGCACCCATTCTGCAAACAGCGAGACCGAGACAATGAAGGAGATGTGATTTGCCCAAGGTCACCCAGCAGGGAAGCAGAAGAGCTGGGATGCATCCAGATGCCAGAACAGAGATCTATCATCTGTCCATTGCCCTTATATGCAGTACAAACACACAGTCGATGACAGCTTCTGCCCCACAAAATATCTGATCTAACATCTCCCTTGCACAAGCTGCTCCCACTTTGGGAAATTTCATCCTAGCTGATGATAGAATGTATTCGTTAAAGCATGCCTTTTATTTTAATTTCAATGAAACCTGATTTAATTAAGAGCTGTATATGTTCTACACAGATGACTAGCGCTCTTTTTATTATTTGCCTACAGTTACGTATTTTACATGCTCTTTTTTCTTTTGGCAGCAGTTTTTGCTCACCCCAACATGTTCCTGTGAGAGCTGAGGACAAACTTAATTCCACTCCTGCTCTGCGGAGAGAGAACAGCTACTGAACATATCCAGCACCCGTTCCCATCGTGTAAGGAAGCTGGGGTTCAAACTACTGTCACAATGTGAAGTCTGGTAGCATATCTTTGCTGATGGTTTAAAACTCCCACAACAAAGATATCAAGCAAAACTGAATTGGAAATCTCAGAGGCAGATTCCAGCAGACAGCAATGCACACTCAATTCATTAGCTTACTGAGAACACAATGCAAGTGCTACATTTCATAGGTGTCACAAATCCTTAAGTACAAAGAAAGAATTTCTTAACAGTTTTTTGGGGAAAAATAGCTACACCGAGTTGCAGTACGTGCTGCACTTATTTGTCTCAGCAAAAGCTGCCTGCAAAATAACAGAAGTAGTGGATATGTTTTAGGGAACTACAAGTATGCTTTAAGATCAACCCATTCCTGAACATGTACTGATGTTCAAAACAGTAATGGGAAAGCAATCCTGCTAAGGCTTCTTGCAGCAAGGATAAAAATCCGTTATCGCCAGTTAGCTCTCTTGTTTTCTGGGAAAATGAGTATATCACTGCACTGGGGACCCAGCTTTCACAGCACTGTGAGTTGATCTTTGCCATGTTGTGACAGCCAGCTTAACTCGCTGCAGCAGCAGCAGGCTCCTGCTCCATTGTTTTTTATGCAGCTTCTCAGCTGTTACTGAAGAGGAGAACTTGCAACCTAGCTTTGGAATATTGCTACGGTTCTCAGCACAGTTATATTACGAGTGCAGAAGTTGCTAGGAATCTGGATGCTGCTCGATGCATACACTTCTCAGCATCGCATAACGTCTGTTCTTGGAGCATCTTTCTGTCACCGAAGAAAAGTGCTATAATACTTTCTATGACAGGTGCTATGTAAATTTCGTTTGATTATAAATATATATAGAAATGCTCTGGTTTAGCACTCAGGCAGTAATCAGTGTGCTGAGCACAGCTGTGGGCTGTTTTCTGTGTATGTCCAGTCCTTAGTCTTGTAAAGAATGCTGAGAGCAAACTTCTTAGTGACTCTGTAGGTCTTCAAATTGCTTTTTTAAAGTGTAAGTGCTTTCCTCAACTCAGTTCAGTTGCTTCAGTACCCTTCTGGTGCCCTTTATTATGGATCTTGTCTAGGGGTCAAGCAAAGCCAGTTCTTTGGTCTTCCTGACTAACAGTGATTAAGCTTCAAGGTTAAAGCTGTACTTGCTTTGTCTCCTGGATGTTTAGGTCCCTTTTTTCAGAAGTTAGTAGTACAACAAAACACAAACTTCTAAACCAAGATGAATTTGAATGGATTCATTTCACTGCAGCTATGAAAAGTAGAACACGTTTTAAAAAGGAAACCTCAGATCTCTGTTGTTTGTTTTTAAGTGGAGATAAGCTCACCTGTAGACTTGGATGGTTATTTCTTTAATCTGGCCATAGAGTACTCAGGTGGCCATTTAACACATAATTCCCCTCTGAACTGCATAACCAGGGTAATTATTATGCATGTTGTAATTACAAGCACACATCCGTTGTGAACATACAATGCAATGTGCAGTCAATTTTTACCATTCTTAGTGGTCAAAACACAAAAGGTTTGAAAATACACACGAACTGTTGGATTTGATTTCACAAACTATCTGCTCCAAAGCTGAACACTCGTAAAGATGCTCACGCAGGGAAAGGTGCAATTAGCTTGGTGCTGTGAACAGCTAATGCAAGCAAATCCAGACCAAGCATTGCTCTGCGTGTGTACAGAACCCCACTGGATCCCATTGTGTTGTGCTCAAGACAAACGTAACTACAAAGCTTTGAAAGTATTTTGGAATTCAAGTCGACCCAACAGCAGGTAACAGTGAGAAATCCACTTCTCTCAGTCAGATGAAGGGACAGAAATGCAAGGCATACCAAAATGAACCCATTTGTTATGAAAAGTAAAAGAGATCTGAAGCTGACATTTTATTTCCAATGCCCTAAACTGGCAAAGCATTTCAAAAGCTGACATTTATTGATCATGGAGCCTCCAAACAATGCTGGTGAAGTTCCTAAAATTGTTTTTGATAGTAAAAAGATATAATCCATTTACAGACTTGGCTTGTGTACTGTAAGTATATAGCCAATAACAGCGAGAAAGTGGGATTTTGCTACTACATGGCTTTTTCTTACATGTCAGATCACCGCATTGAGATGCAGAGTGAATGCTGTGCCTGTTAAAGTCATGCAATCCTTAATCAAGCAGAAATCCCCGCAGCTTTGCCCACAGAAGAGTTACAGACTCAGAGGTCTTCTGGTGCAGATTTGACCCCTGCTTCCTCCCTGCTGCAGTAAAAATCTTGAGGCCTTTTGGCTCATTACTTCCACAACTTGCCAGAGGGCATGAAAGTGCAGCGTTATGAGGTTGCTTTCTTCTCCAACCAAGAGCTGAGGCATCATCCAATGACTACCCTACCCAACATATAGCAAGAGAAATAATCTAAACCAGTTTCAGGCAAGGATTCCTTGTCCCAGGATGAATTGCTCCCTGACACCTCTGCCCCCATGTGAAACACCAGCTTGTAAGTCCTCGCTCAGCTGTTGTCACCATGTTTTTTTTAAATAACAAAAAAATAGGTTTCCTTAATGGCTTTTATAGATTATTTGGACTTTTTATTCTAAACTCTAAAATATGTATTCAATTCTTAATTTGCTTACATGTCTTTTAATCATATCAACATTGGTGTTCTGTCTTTGTAATGGTAATTGGAAGCACTGATACAAAATCAAGACAAATTAGAAAACATTCAGCAGCGCAGTGACTGGAGATGTTTTTCACAGCATTTATCATCCCAGGGCTTGTTTTTCAGAATTAAATACCCAACACAATTCTCTTTTTAACATACAGTATTAGGTGGAAATATTAAACACGTTCCCTGGCAGATGATGTCTATTTATCAGAGACAACCACAATAAAAGCCACATCCCGCTAAGTCCTCTGTCTGCAATTCACTAAATTGCATTATTCAGCATCAGAAGGGAAGGAACAGACATCTGGGGGATTCTCTGCCAAAAGAATCTCAAAAAACTTTGTCACCACCTAGATGTGAACAGACAGAAGACCAAAGCAAAGCAGAGCAGATCGTGCTGGGGCGGCACACAGCATGGTGGTGGTGTCCCTCCAACCCGGTGGAGCAGCAGGCAGGGCCCAGCGAGTGAGGAGGGGAGGATGTAAACACTTCTGGTCTGAACATGGATACAGTGAGCTATCCAGACAGACAGACGAGCTGAATTTGTTTCTCGCAATGAGATTATGTGTAGGCTGACACATTCATAAATAAGATTATTTGTAGGTGGAAAAGGGAAGGAGACCAAGACTGGTTTTAAGGAGGAGACAGCCATTGCTGTCAAGCACAGGCAATGAGGAGAGTGGGGGCATTCTGGGGGGGTTTCACCAAGAGAGAAGCACTGAGCCAGACTGAAATTGTGCTGGAGAGACAGCATATGTAATTCTGCACTGTGACCAGAAGGCAGCTCTCAGATTCATGTTTGCGAAGCGGCCCAAATGTTAACAGAAATCAGAAACCTCTTCTGGATAGAAGGAAGAGGAACAATCCAGGGAAAGCAGGAATAGCCACTGAATGGCACCGTGGGCTTCTGGTTTAGGAAATGCCTCAAAGGAAAAGGGTGTAAATAAGACAATAATCTCTAGCCATCTCTCTATCTGTACGTATTTTCACAACCACAGGTAACTGAGGATGCACAACCATGAGTACTGTCAACTACACACACAGGCAAATACATACATATACGAATACACACAAATATACACAATATAAAAAACTACATGACACACACATATATATACGCATTTAAAATTAGTAAAGTAGACAAATGAAGTATAAAATGTATGTTCACCGTATTAATACACGGCAAATGTATATGGTCTAGTCTGACCTGAACTGTTCAGATGTACACACATTGTCAGACACGAGATATCTTCTGGATGAAATAAAAAACTTCCTGAAGCCAGTGCAAACATTCCTGCTATGTCAGTGGCTGTTGGATCTGATCCTCTGGGAAATTCAGCAAAGGAGTTCAAAGCACAGTTCCTCCTTTTGATCAGAATTAATGGCCTCCTTTGCATTAAGGAAACTTCAGCAGCACTTAGGTTGAGTTAAAGACGGCCACCTCTGAGTGGGACCTGCTTGTGTACAAAGGCTGTGGGTTAGACTGAATTTAAAATCCCCATGAAATCAACAACATCCTTACAGGTTCTCAGAAAAAGAGGAAGCAAATGTGCAATATTACATCGGGAAACATTCATTACAAGCTAACCTAAATGCAGCTTCATCCCCCAGCCATTTGGCTTCCACCCTGAAAGTAATGGCTGCTGAGATGCGCTCCAAGGCCCAGCCAAAGGCCTCTTCCCAGATGGAGCTTCAGCCTCCCAGCCGCCTGTGGAACCACTGCGTATCAAAGCCAACCCAAAATAACTGATATCATCCTCCACTGACATTAACATTTTGGTAATGACGAACACCACACATTGCTGAGGCTTCTGATTTAAGGTACACTTCATGCTTTACTTATCACAATTTAATAGGCGATAATAATCGGATAATAAATGGGGAAAGATGCTTTTTGTTGTTGTTGTTCAGACTTCTCAGTGTGAGAGAGCAACATGTGTCTAATTTCTGGTATATCCTTGAACAGCCTGGAATGACAGATTGCCCATAATCTGTTATAAAATCTCAGTGCCAGAACATGACAATAGACAGCACCATGGTGTGCCTTGGTTATCTCAAAGGGAATCATCTAATGCTAACCAATAGCAGGAACGTGACCCAGTTCGGGGAGGCCTGGAGAGAGATACATTGCTGGTGGCTCCAGCCATGTGTGGCTTCATGCAGGCACAGTTAAAAGGCAGATTAATAGGCAGTCAGGTGTGAGGAAAAAAGCCAAGGAGTCCTACTGTGGAACACACGGCATTTATCCTATTTTGTAAAGCACTTTACGAATTAACCTAGACTGGTCTTTTTTAAATAGCAAGCTTCCAAAGATTCATACCAGTGTTCCTCCAACCTGATCTGTATTCCAAAACAGTACTGCTCACATAAATCTCAGTGTTGTTTTTTACTAGAGAGTGAAAGGGAAAAAAGGAAAGCAGCCGTTAAATCAATAAGCTGCATTGCACAGTGCAGTATATGAAAGTAATAGTGCTGTGCTTATCATTTGTGCTGCCACCAACTAATTGCTGTAACTTGCCCTTCATTATCCTCTGTAACATGGTTACAGTAATAGAGAATGACAAATAAGAACAGGTATCCTTCAACTGACCAGTACTGGCTAGCAGGACCAGTTCTCATTTATGCAAATATATCTGGGTGAATAAGACTTACCAGATTACACATTGATTTAAAATATTTAATATGAGCAGTGATGGAGTGCTGCCTTAGGAAATATTTTTACAGGCAAGCTTTTGGGATCTAGCACAAAAAAGGCTTTATGCTGCTTTTGTACCCACCATGGCCTCCCATAGCTCTCCCTGCATTTAAGTCATCAATGCTGGCACAAAGAAAACCTGATGCCTATGAAACACTTAACATACCTTATGTCTTCCCTGAATCAGGTCTTCCATGCATTCACACACTGGAGAGGTGGTCTGACTCTTTTTATGATGAATTAGGTATCCTAACTAATAAAACTGCCTACACTGATTATCAAGTTGAAACAGGAAAAGAATATTATGTGTAGGAGAAAGGACTTTGGGCTCTAGTGAGAAAGGATAAAAGTATCTGATTGTTAATGTGTGTCCTATTAAAAAAATATATCTTTTGTGACAGAAAAAAAAAAGAGGAGCTGTAGAAAATGAATCATCCAAGAACCACATTATGGCCACTTGGTGTCTGCTGATGTTGAGGAGAAGAGGAGCCCCTGAGTCCTCATCTGGTGCTTCTAAATTCTCTGAAAGAGATCAGTTTCCCCCACTGAAAGTAAAAGATGTGCATAATATCAGAAGGAAGGGAGCATGGGGAAGCCATAATCGCAAAGTCTCTATTTATGCTAATGATCCTGAAAAGGGTCCCTGTTCCTATGCCACTGCATATGGACTATATGAAACACTGCAATGAAATCTCAGATAACTGCACTTACAAATGACACTTTCAGAATCATGTGGCAGCCTCACATACAGCCGTGTCAGAAGCCAGCATTTATCCCAACATTCACAAACATCACTAATGTCTGCAACAAGACATGCTTGCATGGAGGCATGTATATGCATATTTATAGACATCCGTAGGTGAGGAAGCATATAAAAAGCATGAAAAAGAAGCACTTGTTTTCCAAACCCTTCCAAACCAAATTTGAGCTGTGCAATACAGACCAGCATGACAGCCATTCTGAACTGATGGCTGTGAGGTGTTTCCATTCTTGCCCTATGCTGATCCGTCCTTTAAAATTCATTATTTTTACTCTAGCCCTTTCTGTAGATTTTGTTTCTTCCTTTGCTTGTTTTAGGGATGCAGGATGCTCCTTTTATTTTCTGCTTGGTTACAAACTAAGAGCCTTTCCTGGAAAACTACTACAGAATGGTTGATTTGCAGCAACTCTGATAACTACGGACCACAATAGTACATAAACAAAGGTAAATCCAGCAACGACCACAAATCAATGTCTCATTTGTATGATTTCAAATGCTCTGCTATGTTTTGAATTGTTTTATGATTATTGTAACCTACCTGATAGCTAAATCAATCAAATAATTACTGCTGTAGTTCATCAAATATATACATCTCTAGACAGACTGTACTTCTCTTACCCACTACGAAGGAAAAACATTTACTACATACAAGATTAGTTAGTCTTAATATTCTAGAAACACAGTCAAAAGATGCCTTGGAGGCAACAGATAAATATTTTGCATATACTTGAAGAGTTCCTATTTTTCTTAGAAAGAAAACGACATGAATGATACTGCCCACAGTTACGCAGTCAATGGCACGTATTGACTGCAGTGTGTTACTCCACGTTGCCTCATACCAGGCACTTACATTACTTCTAGAAAGCCATTCAGAACATTTTTTTGTTTACAACTATATTGTATCACACTGAACATGTTTCTACATTTTATTAAGCTCGTCTTTCAGCAGCTTCTTTATGTCATTGTTTGTAATTGTCTAAATATTCACACATTAGCATTGGATACCAGCTTTTTCGCAAGTAGTATTAAAAGTAACAACCTGCTTTAGTTTTGCATTAACATTATCAGATTTGATTGTTTCAAAATACAACTGTAATATTAGCACAGTAGAATGATTTAAATTTGCCTGCTTTTGCCTCAGAAATTGTCCTGATGCTGAATTACTTCTCATAGTATATTAACAATTCCAGTAATTGTCAGGAGCAGCGATACAGATTTTCTTCTTCTAAATGAAGGGGTAACATCACAACTTTGCAGCTCTAAGGATAAAGGCATTTTATTAAATTCATCACTCCCGGCTTTTGGGGAAGACTTATACCTATGTATCAATTACAAGTTTATTGTACTAATAGCTTGTAGGCTTAGAGAATCTGCAAGCTGCAATTTTACGCAGAGCTCACGATCAAGGCTTCCCTTGCAGTGATTCCCATTACTGCATAATAAAGATGAATGCAACCCAGTGTTGCTCAGAAAGACCGTTAACTAAATGAAGAAAGCAGTTCAGTGAATGTGGAATCTGTACAGGAGCCAAACCGAACTCCCTCTTGTAACTCAGAGATGCAACATTTGGGCAGCTGCCCAAGGAAGGAAAACAAGAAAAACCTTCATTTTCCTGTATGCCGTGGCTGTAACATCCAACTAAGCTCTTGATTTCTTTGTGTGCACTGTTCCAGATGTCTTAGCCCACCTACTCTTGGTGACAGGTATGTAACTGATACACAGGACCTGTTAAATTCATTGTGATAACTTCACAGTTATCACATGCTCTTACTAAATTCAAGTATGATGCAGTCCGAAGTGAAAACAAGATAAGAAGAATCCAGAAGAGAACTCATTGGGGTGTCATAATCCTCAGCATGTTTGTAGCTGAGAGGCACAGATCCAAATGACCTGTACAAATCTACCCAAAGCTTTTTTAGAAAACTTCAATTAATTCCTGAAGTAATCAATCCATCAACACATGGGACTGCATCTCCAGCTCTCCCACTCTTCACTTTTGCTTGCAAAAGATGACTTGCATAATAAGTAGAAACTGCACTTGCAATAAACTATTTTTTGAGCCTTTAGGATGAATGCTGTTCAACTTGGCTACCTGGTGGATATATTCAATAATGTATCAAAAACGTATATGCTGTGCCTAAGAGAAACATGGACTGCTCCCCTCTAAACATGAGTTTGTTACACAACCAACAAAAATATACAGGGCAAATGCATCCTCTGCATTGTACAATCAAAGCAGAAAATCTGGCATTTGTGGTTTGTTCCAAATTTGACCCATTTCATCTCTCTAGGGAAGGTTGCCAAAGGATGCTGGCATGGGATAGATAAAATGCCAAATTGGAGAAGAAGTTACATTTGGTAACCAAAAGTGAAACTTGGGTCCATACACCATGACTGCTGAAATTCCTGGCCATACCACATGAGTGCTGCCATGTTCCCACCCCTGAGCCCTCAGTCCCTGCCTGAGCTGTGCTAGAGATGCATCTGTCCCCAAGGCTCTGCCTCTCATAAGCCCTCTTGTCCCCAGGCTATGGACAAATGTCCCAGACTGACCTCAGATACGCTTCGCCACCATGAGTAGGAAGGTCTCCTCAGACAGACTCTCTTGAGGAGCAAAGAAAGAAATGTACAAGAAGATGACAGGCTATTGTATATATATCCATATGAGACTCAAATAGTTTGACTGAGCACCTTCTGTATGTTCAGAAATGAACAAGATGTAAATATTGCTCATCACAGGAATAAAAGAAGTTTTATGTAACAGAGCTTAATAAAGTGTGGTATGGATAAATATTCCAGTGTTTAATGCCAATCAATTTATTACAGAGGACTCTTCTATCAGTAGGGGCAACACCACTCACTGGACTGGAACAAGGACACGTAATTGCAGATTTCTCTGTAAGTCTGCCCAACAGAAGAGAAGGCAGTAAATGCAAACTCATACAATCCTAGGTGTGTTGTAAGCAGCAAATGAGAACAGAAAATCAGAAAGAAAGCTGCCAAGCATTTCTTCAGAACCCAGTTATTAAACTGGAGAGATATTTTATGTCTTAATTTTCCAGTATAATAATTCCATACTTTAATCAGTTGATAATACTTTTCACTTATAACAGGGCTAAACTCGCAACTTTCTGAAATATTTCATTTTAATCACAGGTCTCAAGTTCATAATAATTAGCCTGTGATGTCATTGCTTATTGCTACACTGTGCAATGTAACCCAAGTGCAAAAGAAACAGAAAGTCAGGTTGAAGTCTGTCCTCAGATACGCTAATTCTCTCAAGTGTAATGGTTATCTCAATGCAGCTCTTACAGGCAAATCTTTTCTGTGTCTCAACTGCTGCTTGGCAGTGCAGTTAAGAAAGATGTGGGTGCTCCATTCCTGTAGCTGAGATCACACCCTGCCTGCAAGTGCCTCACCAGATGGTCAGCATATTGCATTTTCCTCTTGGTAACATCCTTTTTTCTCTCTGCATCTGGAACACAAGTAGGAAAATACTTCTGTTGTTTCCTATAGTGCTGAGAAGAGGGAGGTATCCTCATCTATAGCGCAGAGCAGCTAACTGTCAGCATTGTGTCTGAAGCTGAGACATGTCTCTGAATTTCAGATCCTGATGTCAGCCTCTTGCAGTCTGTTGATTCACCAGTCAAGTAACTACTGCCACTTTGATCAAGAATTTCTGCGAAACAATTGCTTATTTGATCTCAGGCGCTCAAAGTGTTGATTATTCTTTTCCAGTGCTGCTTTGAAATGGGCTTTTAACATTCTAATATGTTTCTATTAGTTGATCAAAAGGATATCATGACCCTGTTTAAAGCTTCTGGAGCTGCTCCTGCCTATTGTCCCTTAATTAGAATCACGGTCCCCCTGAAGTCCCAAGCAGAAACTGCTTTCCAGAGAGGCTTGTGTCACAACAGAAACCCTGAGTCATACGTAACTTATTGACGGCTCTACAGCAAGTCTTGTGAAGTACCAGCACTCCACACGAGGTCACAAGTGTGAGCTGATGAGATTGCATTCACTTTATTGTTTCCTTGTTCTGAGAAGCAAAGAATGTAATAGCTTTTAAAAAATCCTGTTTGCATTAACTGACAATATGTTCTGGATGGAATGGCTTTTTGATTGTAAAAATTTAGCAACAGCTTGAGAGCTTCAAAAAAGCATCATTTTGATATGCACCAAGGATGTGATTCTTCTAAACGCTTTTCAAACATATTACAAATGGTCCTTACAGTAATTTAGTCGAGATCTTTTCTAAGTGTTTTCCATTCCTTTAGGAAACAACATCATGGGATCACCTGATGTTCTGGAAAGTACACTACGAGGTGAGTAGTGACTTCAGATGTTAGCAGTTTTTAAGTGGGCCACACCAGTGAAACTGCAGACCCTCCCAATTCACAGAAACAGAAATCTTGATGTGCAGATGACTGTGTTACTGCTTCATCTCCATCACATATATAAATTGCAGAAGAAAATCTTCAAAAGTTCTTACAGTGATATCAGGAACTTCAATCTTATTTCAAGAAGTGATGCTAAGATTAAAAGCTGTAGTATTGCTGGCTTTCAATATGTCAAATGTCTGTGCTGCAACTCATTGGATGTATCTGTGCTGGTTCTGCAGAGGATAGTGGTGGCACTGCAGGTGAGGCACCAGCAAACTCAGCATTGTCTGTCAGAGCACTCAGGGAGCAACCTGCGGAAAGCTGTGTCCTGTTTCACCCATACCACTAACCACGGTGTAGCTAAGCAGCTTAAATGTGCTTTATTTGTGTTGGTTTGTACAGTGATCACATGTAGAGATAGAGATTCATAATGGACTTTGAGACGTTTAGGGTTTTCTCCCCCAGTTATCTTTTGTTCACATCTCTACTTGAGGTCAGATTCCCCCTCCACTTTTACAAATGTGTAATACTTCCTTTTCTCTCCAGACCAATGCTATATTGTCTACAAACCATTAGCTTCAAGGCATTACTCCAGAGTAACACTGAAGTGTGATCAGAATATAAACCAGAGGGAATTGCCTGTGAGCACTGCTCTCATCTGTACCATTCAACCATTCCTTCCTTTCCCCTTTTTTCCTCTCTATCTCGTCTAGTTATCCCTCCCAGACATCTTACAAATCCCTTTACAGGGTTTAGTATTTAACAAAGAAGCAATGAACCCACAGAATTCTCCCTTCATTACAAGAGGAACTTAATAGCATTTTGCTTTGCTCATAAATACGAATTTATCACAGCATCAAAATTGTTCCTGGGGAGGAGCAGAGTGTGTATATTTTATTTATGAGTAACAGAGAATTGTTTGCAATGAATGTAACTCCTGTTTTAAGGATGTTAACACCAGCACCTCTAACTGAGTAACTAGCACACACTTATACTTTGAGAATGGAAAAGAATATAACTCCATGCCATAAAATAAAAATTAGAATAGAAAAACAGTGATGGCCTGTTCAGTGACCTCCCCAGTACTGCCCCAAACCTTGCAGTTGAGAAGTGCTGCCATACCTCAGATCAACCCACAGCACTACCTTTGCCCTCGAAGCAGCCTACAGACATCCCTGCCTTCATCTCTTCAAAACACCTGTGCTGGGAGAACCGGCCTTTGACCAGCAATGTCATTTCCACCTGCACTATGAATTAGAAATGTGAACCTCCTGCACTGTGGAAAGAGAAATTGTTGATTCTCAATGGCCTGAACAACACACTAGCTTGGAGACCAGTAAACTCCTGGCTAAAAGCCCTTACATCCATGATATTTTGCATATTCAAAGCACAACAATACCTGGAGAGCTTGATTTGCTTTGTGGTGTTTAAAACTCCTCTGATCTTTATTCAGAAGGACCCTTAGCACACCTAAATAAAATCTACATTTGCATTTACCAGGATACAGAAAACTGTCTCAAGAACATAAATTTTAGCTCGGCAAATCTTAAGTAAAATATTTCTTTTCTGCAAATCTATCTGAATGAGACAATTTGGTGGTACAAGGTGAAGGGTTTATATTCACGCACTACACATGACCTGCTTAATTCATACCTGGCTTTTCTATACCACTCTTGCTTTCATCTCAGAACCACTTCATATAAAGCCTTCAGATCATCTGCTTTATTTAGCAGGGTAGCTAAAGCCTCTTAAGGAACAATGATAAGGGTGCCATATTCCACTATCGTGCTTCAAATGAATTCCCGCTGAAGTCAATGGGATCACATATAAAAAATCAGTGGTGGATGTGTCCCCAAGCAATGACTTCTCGTCAACCACAGGTTACATTATTGGTGATGGACATGAGTTCTCACTCCTGTTGACAATTTTTACATATGTAATTAATTCCCTGAGCTCCCCATTAAAACCTCATGCGGAGTCTGGCCACAGCCTAGAGGTGGCATTTTTGCTGGAAAAAATTCAACCTATTTGATATGCGTTCTTATCACTTTTCAATAAAATGGGAACTAATCTTGACATCTGAATCAACACACATTTCATCCAAGAAGAACAGGACAGAAATGACAGGTTTTGATGGAATGTACTGTTTTCCTATACAGTACATGGAGTGCTTGCATGCCAAGACAGTGTCACTGTATAAAAGCAAAGCAAAATTCACTTCATGCTAATAAAGCAAGCAGGACTCCTGAGGGCTAAATGGACATGTGAGATACAGTGACATAGTTCCGTGCTACTGATGATGGTTTAGGTTGTGAATAAAACCAGAAAGCCTACTGTCTATGTCACTGGGATCTGCTGCACCCAAAAAGCAGTGCTCTGCTTGGAGATGCTCAGGAACTGTATGCACAACTGAAAGGCTTCTCCAAAGTTGATCATAACGACAGCACTTATTCCAGGCAGACGCTTACCCATATGTTTAGACTTAAACTCGCTTAAAACTATTTCTATTCAGCAGAGCATACGATTAACTTTAAGCATGTGTTTGCAGGCTTTCGTGAACTGGGTTTAAGTTATTAGACACACTGAGCATGGAGAACGGACATAAAAACAACCATGGAGCTGGAGCCAGCCAAAACTAACAGAGTCAGGTCTTCAGGGCTTGGAGGAATGGAATGCCAGCCTAGCGGAGACTGTCCCCACTAACAACACAGGCTCAGTTTTCCACAAATGGCACAACGGCAATGAAATGTTACAATCTGTTAGTTTAATGTTCTGACTTAATATGACCAGCTGCTTTTCAGGCGGCAGTTCCGTACTATAAACAGCATTGCAGGGTCAGGTCCGAAGGAGTAAAAAACATGTTTTAAAGAGGATTCAAAATGTAAGCCTTCCTAGTTGGTGTGAATCATTGCCTAGCCCCTGCCTGTCCCTCATCCCACCTCCATGTGTCTGCTTGCTCGTGAACAGTTCATCTCCGACTTCACAGAAGTAAGTGTCAGCTGAAATGGCTTTAAACACTAATTGAGGGTGTATGTACTCTCCCCATGGATCCAAGGAAGACTGTTTTTAATCCATGCTTGTAATAATCTTTGGCAACATCCCTGCTGGGGAGTCCAGGTGACACAGGGCCGAGTGCTGCTGAGCACTCCATGGTGAACATGTTCAGTGAGTTGTTTTGTCAGCCTGTCCTAGGGATGGAGAGGGGCCAAGGCTCCAGATGCACCAGTACCAAAAGCTGCTGCAGGATGTGAGAGGCTCTGCTCTCTGCGTTCCTTCACAGGGAACAGAAAGAAAGGCATGAAGTCTTTCACTCCATTGCTGGAGTTGTCATTATTGCAAAGATGAAATAGCTGGATACAAGCTGGAGTCTTTAAGCAATTAACTGACATTTTAAAAAGCAATTCTTTTGCAACATTCAGGCAATTCTTTTTATTATCCAACTAATGGTAGCACTTACTGAAACTAATTTTATGTGTAATAAAACTTCTTTACTATCCTCTCCTCTAAAAGAAGGAGTGCAGAGGACAATTACAATAAGAAACACAGTTTCTTACTCTTCATCATCCATTCATGTGTATATGACACACCACAGGTAGTCAAACCATTCTGCTTTCTTTTTCTTCCCTTTCTGGATGATCCTTGCTGCACTCTTTCATGTCAGAGGTTGCCTATCAAACTCTGCTCATTTTTTTTTCCAATCACAAATCGATGATGAGGACAACACAGGGTTCAATCCTTGCTACAAACAGCCCTGATGCTGCTACTTGCTGATTCAAGCTCTGCCAAGTCTCTCTCAGGCAGAGACTCCTGGGCAGCCTGCTCCAAAGCAGCAGAATTGGGGGCTTTGCCGACCCCACGCACTGCAGTTGAACTATTGGCCCTGCTCCTGCCCCTGGGTTCTTGCTGTCTTCTGTCAAGGAGTGGCTGGTTTTTAAGATGCAAGGAAAATGAAGGGAGAAGAGGGAGCACTGTGACAGCTAAAGGTGACAGGATGACATGGCTTTAAACTTTTTCAATCAACTGAGTTTTTCAGCTAGGCCAATTCAATTCAAGTGGGTCTGGTTTTCTATCAGTCATTGTTATTTGCTTGGCAATTGTTACATTCTGAGAGAAATAAGTGGACAGATTGATATTTTATATGGCAATGGATTTAAAAGCATAAAATTGAGATTTTATAAATCACAGATCTGCAGAGTACACCAATTATTTTCTAACAGAAATACCAAAGAGCACAACAAACCTGAGCTGGCACAGTAAAATAACCTTTAAAGAAAGTACAGGGACTTCCCCACTGGAAAAATTCCAGCCTGTATCACATCACTGCACATTTCAGGTGCTTCTCATGGCAGTTCTGCTAGGCTCAGCTCCTAGTAAGCAATGCTGCATTCTACAGGAGAAGAGCTACAGGTGGAGAGCTACAGGTTTATGGTTTAAGAACTTATCCATTGACATCCACTGAGGGTCTGTTTGTATCACTTCTCTGTCGGCTCAAGAAAAGTTGTTGGACTGAGTGGAAATGGCACTTAATAAAACAGCAGCACTTCTATCACTACAAAAGATTATCTGTACAGCGATGGTGAAGAATACTTTGTTCTGTCCTTTTTGTATTTGTTCAAGCAGGACAGGCCAAACTCAGCTGTCACTTGCAATGCTGCAAACAAAACAAGCAGGTGTAAATTGACAAAACTCCACGTGGGGTTGAAAGTGCTAATTTACACCACTTAGGGATCTGAGCCACTGACTAATTTTACCGGTGTTGCTCAGCCACAACCCAAAGCTGGATTTTTCTCTGTATCTTGCATTTCTGTTTAAATTGAAGCAGTTTTATGAATATGTTTATCAATGAGCATCCCAGAGGCAGCTTGGTAAACCCAGTAAGAAAGAGAAGAAAGAATTTATAGATCTATTTTTCAGACATTACAGTGTATGCTCAATACAGTGATCATGTCTTTATGCATACGATATCCTCACAGTGACAGGGGAATAGACACCTACATTACTACACAAGTCAGAGGCTCTGAATGGAGCAGTCACTTAAAAAATCCTGAGGGCTGGGCCCAATTGTTTCCCACTCTTTGTAATTACCTTACCTTTCCACATCAGCTTTTCCTGTGAGCAATTCACTAAGCAAATCAATTTTCTCTTTTCCTAGGAGAGATTCTAAGTTTAACTTCAGAAAAAATCTGGATGTGATGGGATATTTCAGATACGTGTTGTTCACCTCAAAACAATGTATTCACTATTTCAGCTGCACACACAGATTATATTTACTTCCACCTGACTTTACATGGATGTGTATATGCGCTTTACCATACATGTTGTGGTGATATCCTTGAAAACTACAGGATGGAACTGAAGAGTCCCAGCCTTTCATATAATATACAGTACTTCCTCCTATTCACGCAAAGGCTTAAGATAGCAAATCTTACATAGAAAACATTGGAAAGCAACTGCAAACTATTTCAGGCCGGCATTCATTACCACCTCAGAGATCTGCACTGGTGGATTCATGACAACACCATTATCTGTAGTGATTCTACTAAGATGATACTGTGCGTCTCTGGGACATCTATGGGAGACACCTTTTGGAAAACAACATGGAAAACAAAGCCATGGGACAGAATGGGAGCATGGAGGCACTCAGCTGGGGCAGCCACAGGACTGCGGATCATTCCAAGCTCACCCTGTTGAAGTCTTTTAGATCATGTCATAGGACTGGATGTTCCCTCATGCTAATTCAGCACGGCCTTACAGCATTTGCTTTGCTTTAATCATATGCATATGTAAACTTGGCCTAGGATGTGCTAAACAGTCTTCTAAATATGGATGAACTTCTGAGTTGGAGCTTTATCACAGTCATATTCCCACCTCTGTGAAATGCAAGAAGCAGTGGGAGGTGGTTTTTGCTTTGCAGTATCATAAAAATACAATGTTAAAACTGGCTTTGTGCCTATTGTACAGGAAATGATCTGAGAGCCTAGCATTTAAAGAGAAGTGGCTGACCTGCTGTGAAAAGTGAATAATGTCCCACATTTTATGCCCTGGTCTGCCTATCAGAGGCCTGCTCTGCAATCTAAGTATTGTTTTTATATTTCTTCTGTATCTTCAGATGAAAGGTGCTAATGTGCCAAACATCATTACTAACTGGAATTCACTGCATAATTGGAATACCTAAGAGCTATCCGAAACACACTGAGAACTGTATTAGATACGCTTTACAAAGAACCTCAACAGTTATCTAGCTGAAAGGATAATATAAAAAAAAATAGATCTTTAATTTTAAATTAGAGATTTTAATCAAGGTGGTTGACTGTCACAGCTATACCACATCTAAACGTGTGACTCGGATCTTGGTGAGGATGTTCTTCCAACAGCTGAGTGCAGTTTGAGGGGAAAAAAACATCCTTACAAGTATACGTACTTTGTCATAGTCGAAATTAGAAAGGAATCTCTTGGGAATGAGAATTTAAAGTATATACTTTCCAACAAGTGGTTATTTCTTTTCTTTTCTCACTTATTCCTGTTTGTTCTGGACACTTATAATACTTCTTGTGAGCGTGTTTACTCTTTATTCATTGCTCTTTTGGTTTTCTGACTCACAAAGGGGTCATTAAGTATTTTTCCTGTATATTATTTCAGTTTTGCTTCCACCTGTGAAAATAGTGGAAGGTTGGAGGTCTTTTTCACCCTTGGTGATTCCATACAATTTTACATTGCTACAGACTATGCACTGGTTTATAAATTCAGGCCTTAAAACCTCATGGGAAGCCTTGTTTGTGGAAGGGCAAACTCTTGCCATTCTAAGTATCTACAGGCATGTTTAATTCTACAGCTCAGCTTTGTGACAGGTGTAGCAACATAAGCAGCAACATCAGCAGACCAGTGTTGAACCTCGCCAGTTTAGACACAATCCAGTGCTTTCGGAAGTTAACAGAAACCCTGCATAAGTTGATATAAAAAGAGAGACAGAAAAAAAATCCACAGTAAAGAATGAGCTTTTCTATCCCAAAAATGTGGTACACATGGCGTTACCTGCCAGCATATTTTCTATTGGCCAACTGCTACGTACTTGGTGACAGGTAACAGAATTAAGCCTTCCATGAGACACAGAGTCTCCACAACACAAGACATGCAGAGACTGTTTCCAGCACCAGACTGTATTCTTCATCCACCCTCCTGCTTCTTCCCGACTAGCTCATTTTCTTTATTCTTTCCACAGTGTGATCAAACATTTGCTTGCATGCACCAAAAAGAAATTATTGAGCTGCCAGAGCTAAGAAGCATGAACTCTGTTGTACAGTGCATCTTTTTAACCCACACTGATGATTAGTAAGTTAATGCTATGAAGTGCTTGGAACATGAAGGCATATGGTTACACAAATGCAAGTATCCACTGATTGTTATTACACCATGTCAAGCAGAGGGGCAGCTAAGAGAACCAAAGTTGCATTATATGCTCCCAAACATGGAGCAGATTCACCAAATTAAGAACAGAATTTCTACTTAATATCTTCACTAAATCCAGTCAAAATTTATCTATGCTGGGAAGCCATAGAGGACAGTGTCACAACTGGATCACTCTTTAATAGTGTCTTCTAAATGCTGACTTTAAAAATGTCATTTTTCTCTGAGCAAAACTCAGCTGATCCAAATGTTTCAACATTTATGACTGGTAGTAAAATTCATACTGCTAAAACACTGAAGATTTCTATATTATGCTAATGGAGACAAGGTGAGCTGGTAAGAGGCATCTGCTTCTTGATAATAATTATCACAGTAATTAAGTTTTGCCATAGCTGTTAAAATAAGAATCCAGTTTTGACATTTATCAGAGTGGCATTATGAAAAGCTGAACTCGGAGTTATCTCTTTATCACACAACTAAAACAATTACAGATGTTCTATTGATGTATGCTGTGGTCCTCTTCTCAACACAATAATTATCTTTTAATGAGCTCGCATTAATGTAAATTGGATTCATCAGGAAATAAATTTCACAATGAATACGAGGCACTCTACAGGTAACCTTTCATGAAAGCAATGCAAATACTAATCTTGATCATTTGTGGACTAGAGACATCCTTTCAGGCTCGAGACAAGTAAAGTGTCCAGGCGGATCACATTGTTCCTTCACATTCTAGGCAACTCAAAGTTTTCATGTAAAATAACTGAATTGGCAAAGGTTTGCCTTTGGTAAATAGTTTGTTAATAATGCTCATTTCATTTGGTTCACAATTCCATTAGGTCCTTATTCCTCTCACAGAGACATTTGTGGTACAATACAAAGACTCCTATTCTTGAGATGTTCCAAGCACACTGGTTAGGGCATAGCTGCGCCCTGCTCTGCTCCACATCAGTTCGGCCATGTTCTTAATGCTTAGTTCTCTAACAATTAAGCTTCACTGGATAATAAACATCCTGCATATCCACAGAAAAATGGAAAAGAAAGAATAAACCAAAAAAGCATTACCAACAAATGGAAATACAATGTTATGGATATATTACCACAACTAATTCTGGTGCTTGAAGTCATTTGACAATCTTAAGCAAGCCAGGGTGCTAAATCCAACTGCAGGTCCCTGCCTGATGATACTCATCATTAGTATCATTACTCATGGAATGTGATTCTACCCAATCTTCTAAAATTCTTCCCTATTCTTTATAATAAAAAACAAACCAAAACAAAAACAAAGACAAAACAAAACAAACAAACAAACAAACAAAAACAACAAAAAAAACCCCGAATTAAAATGCTCAGTTAAGAGTAATGCTGAGTTTGTAACAGAATATGGAAGGGAAGCAACTCCCTAGAGAGCTCAGGTATGCCTTTGCTCAAATTGTGAAGTGACGAATGTCCTGATCATTGCCACAGCCACTATTAAAGCAAAGGAAAATAAGATGTTGGGCAATTTGAATTGAGGAAATTCATCCTATCATTATTTGTGTTATGGCATTGGGCTGAACATGATGCTCAAAGAGCTAAAATCAGCCTCTGCCACAGAGAGGGGTCTGAGGAGCTGAGGCTGAGATGCAAAGGCGTGAAGGTGACCTGCCCTAATGTACATGAGTTGGTTCCCAAGCTCTAGATGTCAATAATGTTCAGCCTGAGTTCTATGTAGGGTCATGCAGCTTATCCTGAAACCTCTGCATACAAACTAAGAAATGTAAGATGAAAGTACATGTATATGCATACTACATCCGTGCCAACAAGCTACAAATTACTTCAGGTCCGTTCTGAGGACTGACATGACTTCACTGGTATACAGCCTCATGGCCTTCTGCAAAGAATGATTTTCTCCTGCCCTACAATATTCAGAAGAATATTCATTTAACCATGGTGACTACATCAGCGATGTTTCCCCCTGTTTAAAACGGTCCACTGAAATTTGTCAGGATATGTATAAATTGAAATGCATGCAAATTGTGTACATACATATACATTCTCACAGATACGGCTCGAGTCTCCATTAAAAAACATTCATTTCCTTGCTACGGAATTTGTCTGCAGATTCTAAATGTCAATATTATCCCCAGTGAGAAGAGAAGGGAGGTTGAAAGGTTGGTAGTTTTAGGCAGCTAATTGCCATCCGTAAATTGGAGTTATGAACACACATTCTTCTTGCAGCAGCCAGGCACAGGAGCACTGCAATTTTAGGTCTGACTACACGACTCAGAACTTACAGAGCCATGCTTTGTATTACTGTGATCATTACAGGAAATGAATTTCTGTTAATGAGAAGGTGCATCAGTAGATTAAAAGAATATTCTTAACAGTTTATTAATAATAGACCCTTTGAAAGAAAATGAAGAAAAGTCTCCATGTAAAACTGTTACAGATCATTCTGTTTTCATCAAGGATTTGACCAATAATAAATGAGTGCTCAGGACTAAAAGATAAGCTTTAAGAAAAGATGTCACAAAGTAACAGTCTATGTGAAGCAGCAGTGATCACTGACTTGACTCCATATGGCATTTTTGTTGCACATCAGAAATGGATTCATACTAGTCAGAAACTCCCTCCCCCATCTCCAGTGCTAACCACAACTGAACACTGAATTTTCTGGCACTAAGACAATGTAGTGGATGGAGCATTTTAAAGGTTATGTGTGAGATTTTCATTGATCATCAGCTGTGTGTCTGTGGACAAAACAAAGGCACAGAAATACACTAGTTTGTATCCAAAATGTATATGCCATTCCCTTTAAAAACAGCTCTCCATCAAGACAGTTTCTCAGGGACATTAATTTGGAATCAATCTCAGATCTTCAATAATTGTTAATACATTGTTCCAGCTTTTTGAATTTGGCTTTCTGAGAAGACTGCCAACAAATATGTGGTCTTTTCCACCAGCAGGCTACCTGTGGAAGACAGCTTTCCATAAATGAAGGGAGAAAGGATGTGTTGACAGTCACAGACACCAAGACCATATGCAGCCTAATCTTATCTCTAGCACATACTGTGAACCTCGTGAAGTCGACGTAATATTTAAATGCATCTAAACTGAGCTGTTCTAGAGCCATCAGATCTCTAGCTCCACACCTCTGCTCCATGCATACGTTCTCCCTGCTAGGTATTCTGTAATACTAGATCCTGCAGCATAAGCACTTCTTGCTGAGCAATTCCAAGAAGTTCTACCTGGAGTTTGCAGAGCTACTGGGCATTCAGACAGGAACCTTAGCTGAAAAGATGACGAACTATAAACACTATTCATGCAAGATCTCCAGTGTAAAGTATTTCTGTTTTCTTCTTGTAATAAGATCCAGGGGTTCATGCTCACTATGAACCCTTACTAACCCACGGACCAATTTACACAGACTTTGGCAGACTGGTAGAGTATCCAGAACTTCTACAGATTTAAGGCTTTAAGAACAAAAATGAGACAGAAAAAGATGATTTTATTCTTGTCCTGAGGAAAAGGATCTTCTCTTTAAGCATCGAAGGATTCCTATGGGGATAATCAGTTCAAGGAGACATTTCTAAACTTGTCTCCTGATCATGGCCTAATACAATCAGGTGCTGGTTCCTGATGGGCTGAAAAACACAACTCTAAATAGTCGTGTCAGCATCCCCTCATCTACTGGTTAGGAACATCCAGAGGCGTGGTATCATCTAATAAAGCAGCCTTTCTATAATCATAGAGGGATCACTGCTACAAGTGCAGCCCAGGCACCAAATCTGTCGTTTGCCTCTGCGGAGATTAGAGGTGTGACAAGTGTGATTTGGAGAAACACACCATGATGTTACAATTTCATGCTCAGTTTGCCATGCTTACCATCAAGCAACAGGGAAAAAGAAAAAAAAAAGCCCTCAACTGGTAAATGGAGTAAATTTGCTATGGAAATCACTGAGAGAAGATAAATACAGAGTCCCACAATGTCATTTTTACAGTCAATTTTCTTTCTGTAACTGAAGTTTATATCAAAAGAAGGGAAATTACATAAATATTTCATCTGGACTGTAATAGTACTAAATTAGGTGCTCTAGAGATGATTTATGTAACGCAGATGGGCTGTCAGTGGCAAATATAAGAATTACAGTAACACTGAAACAGAATCCTCCCTAATTCATGTACAGTAGTGAGAGCTTGTGCAACATTTAAGTAAACATTTTCTACAGATATTTAAAGTAGTTTCAACCAAGCTGTGTATTGACTCACTGTAGAAACCATCCCCCCCTCACACACTATTTTTAGTGAACTGGGGTTCTTTAACATTAAATCATACACAAAGTTTGTTTAATGCTATCACTCAGGTGAGGACACGTAAGCATTATGTAGGAGACAAACTGTCTATGGTCCTTCCCCAGGTCGCTGGTCCCACCTAGTGATGGGGTGGAGGGAGGCATCTGTCAGACAAGGGTTGGAGTCATTTGCTCCAACCATCAGACTCATTCCCTCTCAAAGCAAGGCACTGTGTTTGATGCCTTAGGATTTATGCCTTGTCCACCAAGCACACAGCAGAGGAAAGATGAGCTGTGCAGTTCATCTGTCACCAAGGAAAAGCCATGTTTGTTTCCCTCTTGGTATTCTAAATCAGAAGCAGATGTAAAAGGTGGAGTTTTCTCTTTGACTTTCTCCCAGATTATACCTCTGCTGACACAATCGGAATGAAAACCTCTTCAAAAATCCTTACTACTTATGTTCTGGTTGGTGAAGTCACCAGCAGATGCAAATCTTTTAAAGCCAACGCCTCCAGTCCCTACAAATGGACATTCGTGGAGCAGCCTATGAAGGGGCAGCAACTAAAGCCCACCTCCAAGTGACCCTCGTGGGAGTTAAACACTTGCTGTGCACTGCGAACCAGGGCTCTACAGCGGCCCACCCATCCAAAGCTTCAGATCAGTCTGGAAGTGGCCTTTTCCCATGGATGCAGTGCCCCACGGGGCCATGCTAATGGGTGCTGTTCTGGGTACTCTTCCTCACAACTGATAACTTCCCTAGAGAAAAAGAAATCAGCTGCTAAGCCGTGTGTTACTTCATCAGCGGACAGGACTGCAGTGTACTCAATCATTATTCAGCAGGAAAAGTAACACGTTCTGTTACCTGCAGCAAGCACACAAATAGAAGCAGAAAAAGCCCTTCCTAGTGCCCATGACTCAGTAAGGCTCTTTTGTGTTCTTACATTCTTAAGTAATGTCTAAAACATCTTTCCCCTATTAGCTGATATAGCAGTAGTGGCAGATGCACAATAAATAATACATTATACAACAGTACTTCAAAGGCCTGAATAGTGCAAGTGCAGTATCTTTCTTAGATTCAGTTTATTTAATGTTTGCCATCAAAAGGGTGCGTGCTACTTATTTATTTATTTTTCAGCTGGGTGCTCTGACTGCACATTGTTCTCGCTTTCATTCTATTGCTTGGTGACCTGGCTGCTCCAGTGAGTGCAAAGGCCATTTGAAAAATAAAATGGATAGAAATACAGTTATTAATCAGCACAGCTTACTGAAAATGAGCATGCTGCACAGGGCCAAGCCCCAAGGAAAGGAAAAAAGTCATGACATTTCCAGGAATGCCACCGGGAGCTTTGTGGCAAACCCTTGAATAATGAGATAAGAAGGAAAAATGAATGTGGCTTGAGTGGCCTGAGGGGTTAAAAAAATGCAGTGCCCTGTCTGCATGGAAAACTTCCAGAGTAACTTAACTGCGCAGCCGTGTCTTAACAGAGCTCCCAAAAAACTCCATTGGTTCCGTTTGGATTCGTCTTCTACTCAGATCTTTGCCAGAGTAACACTCCAGGACTGTGCAAGAGCCAAGAAGGCAAAACCACACAGCCTCATAAAGGAGCTGCAGGGAGGAGGCACTGACTAACAGTGAACTGAGAAACAGGGACCTACCAGGGCTGTCAGGTCACTACCAGTGAGAGGCAGGTGACGAATGACACTTCCCAGAGCAATGGGATGGCTCACATCCCTCTGCAGGCTATAAATGAGCCCATGAAGCAAAATCATCCAGTGACAGGACGTTCAACTCATAAGCACAAAACGTGGGCTGTGACCATCTGATGCATGCCTCCAGTTTTAGAACCATGGCATGCCCTGAGTGAGACATGCAATTGCTATTGCCATCAGGTGCACATCAGTGCAGTAATTGTTTCTTCAACATCAGTCCCAAGGTGCAGTATGCAACTGATGTTGGAATGCGGCCCTTGTGTTGCCTGCTGTGAGAGTACATTTCTAAACAACCGGCTGCAATTATACATGAATAACAATTTCAAATTAACAGCCAACTGACTTCACAAATCTCACCTCTACAAGACCATCACGTTCTCTAAAGCTCTCAGAGGTTTATATATATACACACATGCATGCAAAAATTGATCCCAGAGCTTTAAAAGGATAATCGGTTCACAACTTCAATGCACAGTAAATTTTTTTTTTACTGTATCAACCACATATTGCACTGCAGATTAAAATAAGCATGTTGTAGCATAGCTTACACCACAAGTTATAATAGATTTCTAAGTACTATATGGATATATTTGTCTTTTCTTTTATTTCCTCGTAAGTGATGCCATTATGGCTGCCATAATTCATGTTTACTCAACTTCTAGGCTGCTGGCAATAGCTCAAAAATAGATTTTGAGAATTTATATCATACACGCATCATGAGAAAGCAACAAAAGAGCACAGGTAAGATTTATTTACATTTAGAGGCACCATTCATCACATTCATTTCCATGCTAACCCTGTCTGCCCATGCAGAAAAGTCAGTCACTGGCCTTGCAAACAAGCTGAGAACCTGCTGTTCCCATCAAGCCTAACAGGAACTGCTCTGTGACTGTCTGTATAACTTCGGACTTGGTTTTCACAAATAAATTCCCCCAGGAACACTGTTGTACTCCCAGGATATTCACTCCTGAAGCTGAAGGACTCGTTTCTAATTCAAAATGCACCACATCTGGCAGAAGATCTCCTTTCTGCTTCATTTACTGGAAGTTCCTCTAACAGCACCTAGAGAAACCAACACTGCTTCCGCATGGAAATCAGTGGAGACACCACTGAAGTCCTTGGAAGTGCGTCAGCGGATCTGGACACCAGAACTGAAACAGCAATATTCCAAGTATTTCACAAAAATAACATCACAAGATACTGGCATTCTACTTGTGAAAGTATCCTGTAAGAGTACAACTGAATTGTTACCCTTTTTGGACAGTGCATGCCTTCAAAGGCAAGGCCTGTTCTCATACTTGGCAGCTGAAAAATGTGCTCTCAAAGCAAGCTAGTGAGTACTGCAGGTAGAATGCATGAGCAGTGAGTGGAGGCCCTACCAGCACAGAGGTCTGCAGAACTACAGTCAGCTGTACAAGGTACAGACAGGGTGCAAAACCTGAACCTGCTACTCCTTTTGTGTGCCACCTTTGTTTGTTAAGTGACAAAGCAGAAGATATTCATTACCTTTGCGTTCCAGGGTGTTTGCCTTAAGACGACTTTCCTTCCACCTATTACAAATGTTCATAAATCCAGAGTGAAACATTCAATAAAAAAGGGAAGATTTGCAGTTATAGAGAGAGCTCAAATAAAGTTCATGGCTTCTAAGTAATGCAGCTTTCAATTACCATACCCTTTTTAAACTGTGAAAGATGTAATGTTAATCAAACATGTAATTTGCAAGTGTTTTTCTTTAGTAAATGTCATGTACAAGTAGATATTTAGGATGTAATGCACAAAGTAATTGCAGATAACTTTCCATGGTAATATTTATTTACATTAGAGCAGACATGAATATTCCTGAAACGGAAAATGAATATTCTACACAAAATCCTAGCCCCAGTGAAGTCAATTCCAAAGCTCCCGGTTCCTTCCAGGACTAGGATTCCACCCTTTATCTAAGTCAGTTTATTCACTAGTACATCTCCTTATTAAATAAGAGTTAAAAATCGAATTAGCATCATGGAGTTCTATTCAAACTGCTTTATCTCACATGCAGACATCAACAGGAGAGTATTTTAAGCTGAAGTGCTGACTGACAGCAGTGCCTACCAAGAGAACTGCGGAACTATCAAAAAGATGAGGAACTGGATGCACCCAATGCAAAAACAGTCTTTATATTCATGGGAAGAAGCTTCATAGTGGGACATCCTGCACTGTGAACTGCAGACTTCCAGACTGCCTGCAGGGGTCAGCTCCTGGGCTGAGTTCATAGTTCAAAAGTGAGTGAAGTTCTAAATAGGAGCTTTCATCAGAACAAATATTCTTTCAGAAAGTTTTTTGCCAATGGCACATTTAAAATGTCTACAACATCCTCTTAGGAAGACTGAAGAGTCTGTTGTGCTTTCTGCAGTTACACACACATACTCCTCAGCATCACCACTTTGCCTTTCCCATCTGTTTTCCTAGAAGGCACCTGCAGTTCATTAGCAGAATTTATACACCAGAATATCCAAGATGGAAAACTGAACACTGAAAGTGGGTGCTGTGGCTCATTTGAGTGCCAGTCCCACTCCAAAATCACAGCTCCTCTTCTGCCATACAGTGCCCAATGCAGAGCAATGGCAACGCCACGTCTGACCTCACACCTCAAGTTGTGTTCAGCAAGCAGGAGGCAACACAGACACTGTGCACATCATGTGGCTGAATTCCCAGTGCATCTTACATGGCTCACACTGATATCTTCAGCAAAATAAGCAGAACATCCCTTTTTTCTTATTGCAAGCTACAGAATTCATGGCAAGGCGAGATTTATAGTGAACTCTCAGAGAGGCTTTTCATTCTCTTATTTCTTTCAAAACATATTCTATGATGTTTATATTATTTAGAGTAGGAAAAGAGGCCTCTAGACATGCCTGCTATTTTCCACTACGCTTGCTTTTCTTCCAGTACACAATGCTGTTGCCAGGGAATGACCACCTACAATGGAAGGTGAACACTGTGTCCTTGGAGCTGAGGGAAGACTGAGTGACCACAGCATTCACAAAGGAGGCTGAACCCCTCCCAACAAAATTCATGTTGGTATTGTGATTCAAGTGTACAGAGCAATTGTTACATACTGCCAGGTGTAATTAATACAGCAAAATACGTCACTCTCTTAAATTAAAATGCCATGTAACTTGAAATAACTTCAAGGAAGTGAACTCCATAGAAGGCATTAAGCCCTCCACGTGTGGAGTTTCTGCAAGAACCTGGCCTACATATTCTGGACTCTGACAAGTCCCCCTTTCACCTTGGCAAGATTTATGAACAAATCTTCACTATCAGGCTGAGTTTCATATGCTTATGTCTTAGAACACTGCTGGCAGATTATCTGATTTCTCTTACTTGAGCATACTAATGTCTTCAAATGTTGCTCAAGCCTCACTTGTGGTTATTTCTATTACTCGTCCACGCTTCGACCCCTCATTCATCACTCCCACAGAAAACTGGAATAATGACCTGTCTAGTTTTGGTGACATCGGTGTCTTACTCCATTGCCACCAAAGCGTGACTCACCCATCTTTCTCTCCTTCTAACTACACAGCTGAAGAACCTTTTACTATTTGTTTAAATAGTCTCTGCCAGACATAACTCAGCTTGACTTTTGGAAAATCTCACTTTATCCCTAACATATCCTGATTTTTAAGACAGTTTTGTCTGTTGTGGTTCCTTTTTGCATTCCTTACAGGCCTCTTATTTGTACCACCTTCTCCTTTGATAACTAATATGAACTTGATTCTCAACTTTCTAGCTATGGATTTCCGGCATTGCTGATTCCTGATGGTTTTTGTAGAGCCTGGGCTTTGGGGCATCTATCACATTACATTTCTTCAGGGTTCCAGGCCAACGTAATTTCCAAATGCATTTCCTCAGTTTTGAAGGTTAGTTTTATAGATACATGATCTTTTGCTTTTTACCTCCCTTAGGTTTAAATGAACCAAATGGTTATTATTTAAACTGAAGTTATTTGCTGTGACTTGGGCATTTATTCTATCTTCATTATCTATCAGCGCTACATCTGAAATACTATTTTCCTGGCTCAGTAATCTGATGGCAGGAATATTTACTGTTTCACTAACATGTGTTATCCAAAATATATCAGAGAAATTAAAGCTTGGAAATGCCACAAGTCCTAGAAATATTTCTCTCTGTAGTAACATCTGACAGGCCTCTACATGCAGCCAAGTGAAGTGCTAAACCTGCAAAGCAGACTCCTAGCACAGCACCACCAGAAACTTTTTAGCAGCCTTTCCCACAGTGATTTTGACCTAACCAGATGTTGATGGATCTTTATTATCTTTTATTTCTCTTAAGTCGGTCATAACCCTGCAGCATAATGCTACCCTGTCAGCTTAACTGTCTTTTATATACAAACTACAGCAGAGTGGCTCTATGTATTTTATAATCATATAATTACAGAAGTTTGCACAAGAGCTTCTGCTGTCACAGACGGTGCTTCTTTGCACTCAGCATGTGATGAAACCTTCCAAATCATCAAGCAAGAAAGAACTGAAGTAGTCTTGCCTTTCTGAGAGTGACTGGAACCTCAAACAATGTCTCTGTGGAGAATCACAACCTGAGCCAACAGGTCGGGTTCTTGGGTGCAGCTAAACCACCCTGACTTTTCAGGCTGGGAAATTCAACTTCAGTTTTCCCACTGCAGCCCCATCCATATGGGGAGGGGCCCTCTGGTTCACCCCCCATACAGGCACGTGCTCATACCTTGCCCTGCAGAGGAGCAGCTGGCTGCAGATCCCACCAAGCCAGAGCTCTCACCTTGCACTGACTGAATGTAGCACATCCCAAAGGGGTTCTAACATTGATCCCTCAAGGACAAGATCCACAAGTATATTTTTACCAAATTGTACGATAATTTTATGACTGCATTGCACAGCAGTTTACAGACACAGCAGGAAGGAATATTCAGTTTTTGTGAATGTAAGTAAAGCATTTCCACTATGACTCTGGGAGAGCTGTGTGCACGTGAAATACAAGATCAATCTACCAGAGAGTTTTGACATACAAGGACTTTATGTTTACACTTTGGCTGATGTTTAGCATGCTGCAGTGCAGCAAATAGAAAAGTGTAGTTGAGCTGTCATGTAAGATAATTGATTTTGACAAGACTACAAGTTAATTCATCACTATTTTGTGACTTATTTGGAAATTCTTTGCATCAGTGTCCCAGAGGACAGCATGTAATCGCTTGTAAGCTGAAATTAGGTCCAGAGTTAAATATCATTAAATCTCAGGTACAGCCAGAGCTCAGCATGTGACTACTAATGCGCTACCTTCCCTATTACATCAAGGACACAACTGTAGCAAAGGTTATGAAGATTATTGCTCAAGTTGCAAATTGCTTATAACTAGAGAATTAAGTTGAGACGCATTTCCAGGCTGCCTACAAATGGGTACAAGAGAAATTCCACTGAATGGATGCCTTAAAATCATTAACATCCTCATGTACTCACATTTTCTTGTATTTCTCTTGCACATACTCACAAAAAAAGAAAAGCAACTCCTCCTCCCCTCCCCCCCCCCCCAAATAAAATAAGGGAAATTATTAAATCCAATCTTTTTTACTAATATGATCAAATTAAACCACCAATCACATTAGCCACTCTAACACTCCATTATAATAGAGTATGAAGGATTGGTAGATGTCTTAATACTGCATTGCAAAGAACATACTGTTTGACAGTTTTATTTGAGACCATTAAATATTAATTGCTGAACAAAAGGACGCATAAAAAATTACACTGTATACAAATAATTCAAATCCCTGCAACTAGAAAGAATATTTGCATATTCACCTTCTTTCAAGCCACAGCTAATAAGAGCATTTTGGCTAGGTTTTGGGTATCTAGCTACTCATTTCTACCAGAATGGATGCACAATGGCAGCTAGCCATGTCTGTTCTGATCTCTGACATGCAATGTAAACCGCTTTACCAGGAGCTAAATTGAAACTTTTCACCAAAATCCATCTGTTTTTTGCTAGTACACTACAGTAAGAAGACCTAATGTTACTAATTAGTTTTTAATGATCACAAGCAAACAAAAGACACTAATAGGAAGGTGCCATGTGCCAAGAGACTCAGTGCAGTACGTGGTCAGTCAGCAACTTAATCATCCTCACCTGTTCTATAAACCTGCCAGCACTGGAGATTGGTTTGAGCTTAATTTCTAAAGAAATGGAGACTCTGTTCATTTTAATTATGCTTTTGGAGCAGGGACATCTGTACAGATAAGCTATTGGAAAGTAGGCTCAGATGGTGGCTATGATGCTTCCAAACAACAACTACAGATTTTGCAGGAACAGACCTCTGGCCATTAATAGAATTAAAGTGAATACAACTTCTCTCATGTTTCATAGGCTCTTACTCACTACATTTTAGTAAATGCCTTATGAGTCATAACACGTCTCTCTCTCTATTCCCCCTTCTCCTTCCTCCCCTCTGCTAAAGTTCAAACATAGAAATACATTACTCAAGTCTCCTGGGGTGTGAACTTGGCATCCTTTGCAAACACCGAATTCTCATAAATGACATTAAATAAGTGCTCCTGATTGCCCATCTCTGTTTTCCTTCATATGATATGCAGATCCACAATTATATGGAAGGGACACCACAACGTGACACTGGTGGCACACTTGGCAGTTTCTACTTCAACAGCGACTCAGCTAAGAAAGTCAAGTACGCCGAATAGTTGGTATGTGTGCGCATCCTGAAAAAGCAGGATATCACTTTGAAATGCATTATATTAATCCTTCAGTGATATCAACACTGCTGTGGACTCTGGGCTAGGCTACCTAAGCAGCACCAGAGCACTCTAGAGAACACCAGGCATTAAAACCCTGAATTGCTCTGCTTGAGAAACATTTACTTGCTTTTTTCAACTAGGTAAAACAGTAGGCAGCAACTTGAAACTCATTTCACCTCCTGCCCAGTGGATAATGCAATCAGCTCACTGTGTGGAACTGGGAGCTCAGGAGGCCTTTCAGCCTCTGGCTTCTTGAGTGGAAGACTTGGGGCATGAGCAAGGGTATCTCACTCCTTTCTCCACCCAAGAATTAGGTGGTGGTAAGGGCAGTTATTCAGGGAAGTAAAGAAAAATGGGATGGAAGGGAAAAGATAAAGAGACAGAAAGAACCACGGGAACGAAAGGCACTGGAGTCTTTTGGTAGTGACATGGCCTGACCGGGGCAATAGTCACCATGCTGGACTCTAAAACCCAGTTTCCTTTCCAGTGAGTTACTCAGGAAAAATCTTAGCCTGTTCTCTGGTCTGCATTTAATTGAGAGATTAAAAAGTTTTAGAAATGTGACATTGTTCATTGTGACTTAGTTTCTGTAATGACATACAGGGCTGCACTCAACAGCTAAAACAAAGGGACTGATTCATGTTTAATGTGTCCAGAGAATCATCATGTTGAAAGACTGACATAAAAGGGCGGATGAGTCAGGAGAAACCAGGAAGCCTCATTTAACGTGCCATTCTATACTTATGTTAGCTATCAGATGTCCCTTTGTTAACAACAGGGGGCTGAGTAGAAAGTATTCTGGTATAAGATTTTGGGACTCAAAAAGTCTGGCAGCACCATCACCCAGGTGCTACACAAGTTGTCTCATATATAACAAGAACCAATCCCAAATATGCTGAAGATCAGATTTTGGGATTGTATAGGTGATGCCAGCACTGCAAGCAGACAGAGGACACAGAGGAGACCTTTACTTGGTGGATTGAAATGGAATCCCATTACCACGTTAGGCCAGTGCTTGACACCATTTTATCAAGCAGTTATGCACTGATGTTTACATCTCTAGACAAAAGTGGAACAACCAAATCCAGCAACCCCAGCATGACTTTCTTTGTACAGTTAATTTGTTTCTGGAGTTTAAAAGCTTTCACACACTTACAGAATTCTCTGAGCCTTACAAGGCTGGCCTGGTGGCCAGGTTTTTGTTCTTCAGATCTTACCAAAATAGTCAATATCTGCAATTCATTTCAAAAGAACAGTGTTCTGCATTAGGAAGTTAACATACTGATTAGTTTACCTAATTACAGTAAACCAAACAATCCTGCAAGTGAGGCCAGTCTGTTCACTTACTTAAAAAGTAATTACACGCAGCCCCGTAACAGAATCAGCTGCTAGATATCTGAGGGCTGGGTCAGGGTGGAATTTTAAACATTTCTTCTGGTCATGTTTCTGTTTTTCAAGTCTGTCTCTTTTGAAAACCTGGAGACTACTTTGACATTTAATTTCCATGTCTGTACTGAACCCAGGAAAATGCATGGCTCTAGAGGAAGATACTGAGAGTGAAGTAAACATGAGCTAATCAGTCATAGAGCCGCTGGATGGAAATGAAAATGCTTTCTATGTGCAGAATACAGAGCAAGTAAAGTTCCGTCTGCACAAGAGCTCACACCACATCAATTAACATCTGAAATCTCACATGGGAGCTGGACCTGAGTCCTATTTTGAGATCTGCAATGAAAAGTAAGTGCTAAAGGGACAGAGCCCTCATAATTCTCACAACATTCTGGGTTTCACTGGAGGTGTTCAGTGTACAAACTTACATTAGCAAAGAACGTTTGTCACAAAGGTGCTGTCTCCCAGATGGAGTACTCAGAACGCGTCCCTCCCAAATCCCCTTTTATTTTAATGGAAGCATAGAAAGAAATCCTCAAAGAAGGAAAATAGAATTTTGAACCTAATTCACCGTAATCCTATGCTGACTTTCCTTGATGTTACAAAACTCCCAGTCTACTATGGAACTGTATGACTCACATACCTGTGCTGACCAGTGCGTATTTTATTAAAGAAATGATTCAGTTTCAGGACAGAAATGTGGAAATTCTGTGTTGTGCAGCAAATGCAGGAAGCATCTTATCAGGATTGGTACCCAGCTCTAGCACAGAGCTTTATAATTTATATTTAACATTTTATTCTGCTATCGCTATTATTGGATGTGTGAAAGAGTTGCAGAAAAGATAGAATTTGGACTTCTATCTTTATCAAAGCATTGAGTGGCAACATTTAACTGCAAACTATGAGTGAAGCCATCCTGTAGTTTAATTTGAAGACCTGTCTGGTTAAATGACAACTGGAAGGAGTGCCTACTCAAAAAACAATCATGTTGGGTTAGAAATAATTCATTTTTATGACTTTTGAAAGAAACAGTAACGAGCAGCAAACATCAAAAATTTGTCTTCTCTAATCTTCAGCTTGAGAAAAACATCTGAAGATTAGAAGCATTTTGGTTCACTCAAAATTCTCATTTCCACTCAGAGCCCCGTTTACACTTGGATTAAAATGGCATAAGTTGGATATGAATAGAAGCATGCAGGATAACAAATTGCTGATAGTACTGCCTGAACATCAGGCTGGTTTGTGCACCAAGTGAGAATCAATTATCTTTGTGTCACTCTGAGTAACATAATAAGACAATTAAAGAGTTGTCTTCTGACAAACTCAGAAAGTATGAAAACCTATTCCAGGCACCAATAAGAAGAAGAGAAGACATCACTTTCCATACTGGTCTCTCTCAGGGCACAGAACGATGTAAAACAGATTTTTAGTTCCTATTGAAAACATAGATGGAACTAAAATGTTATTTCAAGAATCAATTAAATTAAAGAAAGAATTAGTACTTAATTATGAAAGTTGCTCTCAGAAATTACAAAGACAAAGGCAAAAATGACACAACAACAGAATAACAGTTGCACATCCAAAGCACACATGAAAAATCAGAGCATTTAAATATTAATAAAGTATTTATTGAAATTATGAGAGGCAGGAAATGATCGCATTTTTAAAAGTGCAAATCTCTATAATTTGACCTGATGATTCTTATCTTGACTTTTCCTGCTTATTTTCTCCAAACTGAGCAAGAGCAAAACCACACAGACACATTACTGGGGTTTAGACTGAGAAAGGCTGAGTTTCTATTGTAATCTGTAGGCATGTAACACATAAGTCCAGAATAATTGTAGTTGTGTAGTTCTGCATTCATAAAAAAGTGAGCTAAATGTGATCCAATGCTCTCCCAAGAAGCAACATGTCCCTTACAACAAAAGAGCAAATGAAGCAAAAGTGAATGAAAAGTGAAAAAAAACAACTATTGATCATGCAGATACAAAACAAAGTTGAGATAAATATTAGTGTTGATTATTTCCTTTCCATTATCCACAATGTGTTTTTCCTCGCAACAAAGAAGAAGTGGTTTAATATCATCTATCACTCATATAATGGATGAAGCGTGAAAGATGCCTTCAAGCAAGTTAGCAGCTTGGCTAATTTGTCATAGTCGTACACAAAGAAAAAATGCACCTCCTAATCCATCTGAACATACTGCATCCTGGAAGAACAGCCCAACATCTGGACATCTATAATACAGTCTGCAACAACATGACTGTATGTCAAAGTAATTAATTAACATCATTTCTTTCTGCCAGTTAGAAAACATACATTTACTGTAGAACACACACAACATTTGATCTTATTAGTTAAATGGGAGCATCTACTTCTTCTTTAGAAGTTTTCATGTAGAAATCTCAATACACCACACAAAGGAGGTCAGGATCACCATTTTGTAAAATAATGAAAGAAACGCAAAGAGAGAAAGGGGGCTCAGAAACAAAGGTGGCAACAGAGCGTATTTTCTTGAATATCAATAAGAAACTCTCGTATTGAATTCAGTGGTACCCAAAATCCATCCCTCAAGAGAATTTCCATGGCATTTCAGGATTTCAGAATAAGAATAACCACATAATTCTTTGGATAGTGTCACCATTAATAAAGTTCAACTCCCATACACAGAGGATTCCCATTGGCCTTGGGGTACTTTGACCTGCTGCTTATGTATTCTATATGTTCTATTGTAACTAGCAATTCAATAAGCCCTCTGCTCTAATTCAGAGATTGCTAAAGTTATGGGAATAAAATAATTCATGGAATCCTAGAATTGTAGAATAGTTGAGGAGGAAAGGCCCCCTGGAGATCACCCAGTCCAAACCCTCTGCTCAAAGCAGGGTAAGCTGGAGCAGCTTGCCAAACTGTCTCCAGCTGAATTTTGAGCATCTCCAAGGACAGACTCTGTAATCTTTCCAAGCAACTTGTTCCAGCATTTGATCACCCTTACAGTAAAAAATGGCTTTTTAATGCTTAAATGGAACTTCCTGTATTTCAGTGATCTCAGTAAGCTCTGAATCTGGGCACTCTGAAGAGGACTGGGACCCAGCTGCTGAGGACAAAAGCTAATAAGACTGTCTCACTGATCCGACAGAATGGTGGTCCCTAAGAAACCAGAACTGGGCTGTAGCGATCAGATGCTATGAATAGCCCAAATACTAGGAACTTTTTCCCAATATGCTCCTGAGTTAGTTGTGACTAAAGCAGTTCTTCACCTGAGGATGAAATCAAATCCACTGAGCTCTGTCTTGAGACTGATAATCTAAATGCAATATAATCCCACCAGTTCTGGAAGAAAGAGATACCACCTTCCACCGGTATCCCTGAAGTAGAATCTGGGAGCCATCTTTCAGTAGCTGGAATTTGTCCTAGAGGACAGACTTAAGATTCCTAGAAATGTATGCATTTTTTAATGGCTGTCCCAATTAAACTATTAATCTATGTGATTATGGAGCAGTAGTAGGCTAAGGTAGACGATGAAGCAAAACCATGTCTCCATAACTGTGAACCTGGAAATCCCTATGTAAAATATGGACCTTCCCTGTATATCTTTGTGTTTTTCTGCAAACCTGCAATCTGGGTTTCTAGGCCTTGATTTTTATTTAGGAAATTATCACTGCAACCTAAGTAAGACATGATTCCAGATTTTGGCCCTTGATTAAAAACTCGACTGCAATCTATTTTCATCATTTACTGATACGGTTGCATAGTTAGATCACTGCAGCTCGGTACAAAGGGTTCATAAAGGTGAGGTTTAAGCAGACAGTAGGGAAGGCAAGAAATCCTGTTCCTATTACAAACGTCCATTGCTTCATGTTTTAGCTGATTCTGTTAAAACTTGCATTTTGCAGGGTAATTTCAACCAATCTATCCTGCATTTGACATACGTATTCTTAAGCATTCCGGACAGAGTTATATCCCTAGCCATCTCTGGCTTTTATATAAATAGGCTTTTTATGATAGGCAGGAAAGCTACTGAAAATGATGAACTGCAGAGACTTTTCTGTTGACTGACCACCCTCCAGGATCAAAGAAGAGTGTTTTATCTCTGTTCTTTCTGGATGGTGTCCACAGAAATCTTCCTGATATAAAATAGTCTGAGTAATAATACACACATCATTCCTATCTGACATTTACTGTTGTTTCAAATGGGGCCTAGATTCATCTTGCATAACACACATCAAAGGTAGGAAAGTGGCTGAAACTTAGTTTTACACAGTAGATACGGATAGGAACTTGTCCCATATGTTTTCCTTTTTTTTGCCTTTCTTTGGTCTCTTTAAGCATGTCTCTGTGTAGCAGTTGCTCTCATTTTATTTTACTCCACAACCCAGAAACTCAACATGTATTGCTATTACCTGATTTTACTCATCTTTTAGCTCATCGTTTGTATTTCTAGAGGTCTTGTCGTTACAAAGAGAGTGACACCCAAGTCTGTGACACTTGGGTCTCTTCCCAGCTTTCCCGACAAATGGCATTCACTGTGTTTTCTTGAACAAGATTCAGGTATTTTGATGCCTCATTTTAAATCCAGAACTTTCAGGCATTCTGCTGGGTTAACACCAGCAGGTTTATAAACAAAATCCTGCAGTTTTTCTGGACTAATGCAAGTCTTTTGGGGCTGTAAAGGAATAACTGGAGGATGTGCTTATTATGGACTACACATTCAAGGCATTTAAATGGTATAAAGAAAGGTTAAGACTGGAGATGTACGATGTTTCCTTGAGTGCAGCAGTACAAGTGAACTTTTGACTGCAGAAATTTTCCTTCATGTGCAAAATTTCTGATATTTTGTCTAACGTTTTTGTCAGTAAAAAAAAATAAAAACTGGTGGTTAAAACTGCACTTTTCTTGCTTGCACTACTTTTCCAGGCCAAGAAAAGGCAGTTTTGGCAGTTGAATGCTCCATAAGTTCCAGCATCCCACTGCAATATATCTTGTTTAAACATTAAACACTGTTTATTGAAGCTATAGTGCCTATGACTACCATAGAATAGATGTTTACATCCCTGCATAAACACTTTAATGGGTTTCTTTGCCGGTACCAAAAAGACAAATGCCACTTTAGACAGAACACTTCATCGCTAAATCTTTCTTCTGCCTGATTATTACCGCTCGTTTGCAAGCATCACATTCTTTCTCACTTCACTAATTTTTTTTTTGCATGATAAAAAACATTCCTTCAACACCTCAGTTTTTCCTGTTTGAGGCAATATCTGGCACATCGGGGTTTGCCTCCCCTTCATCTTTGCCATTTCTTTTGTTCTCTCAAATTAACAGCAATTTTCACCGTTATTGGCCTGGCTGTAGCATCTTCTCTTCCACCACCATTCTATTTCCTCCTTCTACTTTAACTTCAACAAAATTTGTACTTTCTTCTTGGTAGAACGAGGCATTCACTGCTCACAGGTCTGAAATGGTTAGTGCCTCACACACAACACAGTGTTCACTTTGTACAACCACTGCATTTCACCTTCCATTTTCTCACTTCCAGTTATCTGCACCTTTCCTGTCCCCAGCTGCTTCTGCCTGTTGTCTCACCTGTTACCTCACCTGTTTCCACTATTCCCCCTTCATGCTGTGTCTGTTCCATGCTCCCATGTGTACCTTGCTCTTCCTGGGTTTGGTGTCAGTTCATAACAGTGTGTTTCTAAGCGGTGGTTGTGCTACAACAATCCCCTCGCAGTGGCAGGTATGGTGCTAGCACACCATCTGCTCATTTTTTCCTGTGGCCACAACACATTTCCTTATTTTGCATGCTTTTCTGCACAGATAACTAAGAGCCCTCTGCATTGCTTGCCAAAGCGAGATTAGCAGCAAGAGTAAAATGCTCACCTGCAAGCAGTGGTGTGAAGCCCTGCTCCCAGCCCTGCATTTACAGTCAGATAGGCTGTAGTTCAGCCCTTGCTATTTCATTATTTCTCTCCACACCACTGAGGCAGACAAGGTATTTCAACAAACATTCATTTCACTGAGGACACAAGATATCTTCTCCCGTGGCAAACTCTTTTTCCATGTTTTATAAGGATTCCAGACAAGTATCAGGGTATCTATTTGAGGGGCTTTCCACAAGTGTAATTTAGCAGAACAAGATTACTCAGAGAAACACATTAGGAAAACATTTCACTTCAGAAAAATGTTATCATATCATACAATAACACCAATGATGAATGAAAGAAAGAAAATCCCTTCTGACTTCGATGCTTAATCACTGCCTTTAAAATAGCGCTGCAACTTGGAAGAAGAGCATCTTTGGAAACATCCCAAGAACACAAAGAGGTGAAGGGGCAGTAGTGTCTTTCCCACTTGTATCATCATCTCTGGAGACAGCTACTCAGAACCCAGCAGAAGTCAGAGCCAGCCTCAGGCTCCTCTGCTGCTGATACCTCAGGGCCAGCTGTGAGCAGAGCTCTGCCCTCTCCAAGCATTCTTTGAAACACATCACTCTAGCAAGCACTGAAATAATCAGCTTAGAATCATTACATTTGTTTTTCTTTTAGCAAGCAAAAACCCTGGGAATACTTTTGAATGGGTGTCCCAAGACTTTTGCCTGCACTATAGCAGAAAGAATTCTGCTCCTCTCCAAGTGACAGCACTTTAGCATCCAGGCCATGAAATGATAGCAGCGGTACTTTGAAATTGATCTAAAGTCTGCTCATTTGTGTAGTGCACATTTAAGGCCACATTACCGCAAGATGCTTCAGCAATGAAATTCAACATTAGTAATTCAGTTCATTAAAAAAGATATTTTAGAAGACTTCTACTTTTATAGCTATTACCCTGTCCAAAGTGAAGAAAACCTCAGTCAAATTAATAAAACTAACAACTCATAACGCATATACTGCTTTTCTATAAAGTCTTCTCAGTTCTCAACAATTAGGCAGACAAAAAAAGGTGTGTGTCAGCCAAATTCCTCCTTGTATAACCTCAGGAAGACCTGCACCAGAATGCATTTAGCCCATTCTGCACTAGCAATCATGGTTTCCTTTACTGAAAATTCCCTTGAAGTGTAAACCTGTACTCCCATTTACAGACAACTCATCAACACAACTGCCTTGGTCATGAATGAAACCTTCAACACAGAACCCTGCTTGCTCCTAACATTCCTACACACACACATCCCTTTCTCTTCTCTGAAATCTGAACATCTGTGCATGCCCCCCTCCAAAGCTCTCAGTCACTAATGATGGGCAGTAAGCAAAGTTTTACACCAAAAATTTGCACATAGCCTCTCTTGTCTTTGGATTACAGCATGAGTTCAGAGCTGGATTCACAAAGCCAGTAGACTGACTTTCTAGAAGCATGAGGCATAATCCAGTCGTCTAACAGTTCAGCTACACTGACTGCAGAATCTCCATACTGATCACATTCAGCTCATCAGAGGCACAAGACCATGTAAACACAAGGTGCTATGCCCAGATAGCCATCAGCCCCTGCCTCCTGTTTCCCCACTGTATGCCTTTAATCAATGTGTATGTATATCAATATTACAACTATAGATCTAGGTACAAATGAGAAGCCTGGTTTTAACAGATCATCTGAGTTCTATACGAATGTTCATTCTAGCACATAACTCATCATGGTTCATCTCTTTAACCATAGCAGACAAACACAGAAAGAACTGGATGATTTAACAGAGGAGGTGGCTGTGGTAATATTGCAATAATTACATAATTGTGCAGAATTATTCTAATAACATTTTACATTGAAATAATATTTTACAGCTGGAGGCTTGTCACACTACATACCTGTATTATTTCCCTACCACTTCTCTGCCCTCTCACACTCGCCTATGCAGTAGGTCAAAACATCACTTCTGTATAGAGCTGACAAACATGTTCAGATCAGTGACCCATAGATTGTTCTTCTCCAGGGGATGCCCAGCACTGAGTTTAGGGTTCTCTTTCTTTTGGTGAAGCTGAGTTTGGTTTTAACACCTTGAAAGAAGTAACTGTCATTGATAAGCCTGGATGATACTTAGTAACTATCTTGGTCCCTAAATGAGATCCTCATCAACCTGATTTCCCCCCTCATCTCTTATGTTCCCATTCAGATAATGACTTCAGCATTTATCTTACATAAAAAAACATCAGTTGTTCATCAATGACTTTAGAAGTACTACTCATACACATGAAGTACATTGCTAGATCACATCTGAAGAGCAACGCTGAGCAAGACAGAACTCCAGGGATCGAAGCAGAGTGAGGACAGCTCAATCAAATCTTCAAAATCATTCAAAAAAGGCACTCTCAAAGGAGAGCTGGAACTGATGGAGAAAATGATCTGTCACTACGTGGGCCCCAGACAAGAGCAGCCGATTCAAGGAAGTCCTTTCCCACCCTGTGACAGTGAAGATGAAGATAAAAAGTAAAAGGACACAGGGTGTGAATTTCTATTTTTCACTCTCTTTAGTACAACTCTTGGGACAACTGGCAACTGATCTGTTCATCTTCAATGAATCACACAGCAGAGGCGCAAAAAGCAATTTCTCTCCAAAGTAAATCTTGAATCTACCTTTCCTTTTCCAGGATCAACTGTTGGCTTCTGCTCAGTCCAGTTACTCTGGGAAAAGCCAAGGCAAATATAACTCTCACACCTTTCCAACTCTCACAGCACCTCCAAAGCAGTTAACTCTTAGAAGCTATGAGTGCACTGTCATGTCTGTTACAGAGCAAGAAGAAAATACCACAGCCATGTGAGTAGCAATATTAACATCTTCGGTGAGAGAAGAAATGTTCCCACAGAATGGAAAATGATGGATCAGTCCAGTTTAATGCAGCCAAATTATCTGTGTAAAAATACATGCGGGACATGCTGCTGTGCTAACTGCACTGAACAGCAGCTTGTGTTTATGCTCAGCTCCCTGGTTACAGGCTGTCCTGTGTAGGCTGTCCCAGGAAGTGCAGCTGCTACAGAGATGGTCTCACACAGGCAACCTGACGCGTGAGCCCAAGAGCGTGGGTTCCACAGCCTGCAGAGGCAGAAATGAAACAGCAGCTGCTTACCTGACTGCAATAGCTCAGAGGTTGAAGGGACTGAAGCAGTCCTTGTGATACAAACTTGTTGCACAGACAAACTCCTACGCAGGAAACATGGACAGTTGTCCTTCAAGGACAGGCCCTTAATCAAAGTAGCTCAAGGACTGGACCTGCTGAGGACCCACACATCTGCACCTCTTCTCAGGATGCCTTCCTAGTCCATCTTTCTGTCCTCAAAATCCAAGGACAAAAATTCATCTCATGATTCCATGAGACACATCCCTGATATTAAGCTGAATTTCATTTAACGCTTTGTACACAAGTCATGCATGTCACAGCATTCCTTTGAACTTTATGCCTTCTTCAGAAATAGTTCAAAGCATTCTGAGAACATGGAAGCCAAAAGCAGACCTGCAGAATGCCATGGACCCATTTAAAATACTCAGTTTTTCTCCTGAGATTTCCACTGCTGCTTTCATAGCTTGTCAAGCAACATCCCCCTTTCAGATTTAGCACAGTGTCTGCAGTTCTCATTCATCACAAGTTTCAGAACTAAGCAATCCAGCTGCTCTAGGGCGATACCCTTAAATGTGATCTTGCTGTTAGGTTATACTTGCCTGTCATTATGACCTTGGCTATTTTTTGACAAGAGGATAAAGATGAAATCATTTCTTACTCTTGATGATCATTTCTACGGAACATGCTTTCCAAAGAGAGCTATGTTATACATATGTGTACAGTACTGAGCTGCCCAGGCCAGAGAGCAATAGCACAGCCCCCCCCCCCTCCTCACACGAAGGATGGTTTGGCGTTATTACGCCAACATCCATTTAACTACACTTTGGACAAGTACTATATTTTCTGCTGAAACTACCAGCAAAGCAAACATGCTGAAAACCACTTTAGTTTGTTGTTACAACCTCCCTGTTTACTTTGAAATTTCCCAAACTGGCACACACGATTTTGGAAGGTTCTTGCTTATAATTCAGGGCACTTGCCATGAACTTTCCTTTTGTCCACTGTTGTGAATCCCCTTCTTACAGGAAGATATTTGTGATCTTCCTCGCAATGAAAATGCTTGTTAGAGTGAAAATAAGTCTTCAGTAATGCCGTCTGATGAGCTTTGGCATTCTAGAAGAGAGACAACCTTATTCTCTATAGGCCTGATGTCAGAATGAGAATCTTCTCTTAGATTTCACTGAGATATTTTTAGTTGCTCCTTCAAAATTGACTCAGCAACATCCTCAAACACCTGCTTAATTTAAAGTAGATGAAAAGTTCTGCTCGTGTGTCAACTTAAGGACATGCTTAAGTGCTTTCCTGGATTGGGGCCTAAATACTTACAAATACAGATGGTTATTAGCAAGACCCAGAAAAGGCCAGGTAACCACCAACAGTCAATTATATTCCTACCAGAACTTCACGCCAGTATATCATACTGTTTGAAGTTAATTGCTTTGAAATAATTGGACAGGTGAGCAGGTAAGTTCACACAGAGCATTTGCCATTTTCCTTTGTATTAAAGAAAAACAACAAAACACTGCAGGTTGCATGGACATAATGGGCATGATTTTAAACAAATCAAAACCAAGTTAAAAGAGAAGGGAAAAGGTATGTGTTTTTTTAAAGACTTTTCGTTTTTAACATCATTAAAACCTTGAAAAACTTCTTATTCAAGAGCTTCTTTAGTTAATACCTCATTACTTCTCTTTTTATTGTTATGGTAATCAAGCCTTAATATATTGCAGCTTTATAGCATGAAATCAAGGCTAGGCCTGCGGGCATCAACAGATGTACAACAGCATGCAGTAAAACACAGGTATAGAGGCATGCAGAGCTGAATATGGCACTTTTTATTTTTTTTATAATTGTTTAGCAATTCATCTGAACTTATTTTAACCTTGACAGCAGATGAACTCTAACACATACCATGATCAGTCACTGGAAGCTGCACAAAACAGTGAGATTTCTGACCGCTGTCTTACAGGCTGAGCTTTATGAAAGCACGAAATGAAGTCTGAAGAGGATTTTAAATTGTTTGGATGACTACAGGCTGTTGCTGTAGCTATTCAAACCATTTAACTGTATGTGTTCTAGTCAAGGGAGAATAATAACACTAAGAAACTGGATTTTACATCAAAACCGTGCTTCTCTGTAGGAAATCTATGCTCAGTGTCAGAATCCATGTGCTTCCCCAGCACAGGCACTCTTTGTAGCACACCAGAAAAAGAAAAAAAACCCAAACATTTGGACCTGGTGTTTGGTTTGGAAATGACACTTGGACCTTGTGCTGGAGGCTCTGCTTACATTTGGATTTGACTCATCATCAAGCAAGGTTATACATAAATTCTAGAAAACCACAGTAGTCTGGTTTGCAGTGCTGAGACACCTCCTCAAGGTGGGTGAGTGTCCCCAGACCCTTTTCCAGGTACACAACAATGCTGCCCAGTGTCAATCAGGCTCCCTTTCTTACTGATATTTTCAGGAAACAATTACTTCTCCTGTGTGATTTTTTAAATTTAAAGAGAGCGTTTTGCCAAGCAATCGTTTTCCCAGTAAAACAGTTTCAAATTGCCAACAGTAAAAGCAATATGCCTATGACTTTATGAAATCACTCACACTGAGGTCCACATAGCAAAGCTCAAGGGCCACACACAGAACAGGTGGCTGGGATATAACCAACAGCTTCAGTTTATCTGGAGCACAGCTTTACCAGCCATTCAGAAAACAGCTAACAAATCATATTTACTTGTCACTGCAGGCATGTACCCTTCATGTAGCTATTCAATATTAATGAAGTAATAAGAAGAAAGCAGAGACAGGTAGTAGATTAGTCCAGTAAAAATGAACATAGTTTTCCAAATTATTGATGGATAAATGTTAAGTCCCAATGTGTGAATCACCATTGTATCTGAAGATCCTGGTCAGCATCAGCCAGGAAAGGGCTCTCAGCTTCTCTCATGGAAATACTCAGAACAATGATAGTAATGTATTCAGCTGATAACTGTTCTATTCCTTTTCATTCAAAGTTTCCTAACATTAAGGAGGCCAGTCATCCAAACTTTTAGTATCAGGCATAAAAGTGAGTAACTCTCATGGCTGCAGTAAAAGCTAACTTCAGTGAGGCCATTCACACTCATAAGCACTACATTTGACAGTGGTAAGTGCTTGTCAGATCAGACCTTAGGACAGGAATGCATGTTGCCCAGCATGTAACAAGTGGAATGAAAGACAATGGGCACAATAGTCCAGTGAACACACTAATTATATTAATAAAATGAAAGCTTAAATTTTGAAGCTAATCCTGGGCTATCATTTATAAAAGTTAACAGGGCATATTTAATTTAGGAATTGGCTACTGCTTCTCTTTCCACTGCTGAAACCTCATAAATGAAATATACTGGATTGCTGCCCAGTGCGGAAATAAAAGTTATGAATAATGTTTCTATCTCAATCTTTGTCAGTGCTTTAATATTCCTAATTACTTTAAAAAGCTAAATATTCAATATAGGAAAAACCTTTTTTTTTTCTTTTTATCTTCACTTGCTAGATTAGTGTAATTTAATATGAGTCACTGGCCAGTTTTAGTTCACAAGGCCCATCCGTGCTTTGGAATGCTTGTTACTCTTAGTGTGTATGTATGCGTGTGTAAACAAACATGTGATGTATGCCCACGTTATCACAAGGTTTTTACTATTTTCTCATTTTTGAAATTCTCTAAGTACATATGCAGGGTATATGAACCCACTGGCTGTTAGGTTGATCGTCATCTATTGCCAAAAAGAACCAAAGGATAAAATGATTGTCTGAGACACTGAATTATTTTACAATTAAAAGAACAATTTTTCTCAAGATAGCAGCATTGTTCTAGACAGGTCTTCAGTAAGTCATGCTTTCCAAGTTTTTCCCTTTTCTATATGTCAGGTCATCTCAAAAGGTTACATGGCTTTTCTTTCTGTTCTCCTTCCTCTCACAGTTGCCTTTCCTGCTGTAAGTGGGGAGACAGCAGCAAAACTGCAGACAGAAAACAGGTAACCAGACAAAAGTCTGTCCCACTGACTGAGGCTCTGTAGGTGTTCCCCCAGTCAAACTGAACTCCTGTTCTCTTCTAATGCTGATCCTTTACCTATTCTCTTTTTGCCTGGTAATGATTTCTCTTTCTTAGGATCCCAGTCAACATGCAAGAAAGGGAGGGACTAAATAAAATGTCTGTTCAGTAAGTGACTATCAAGATCTTTGTATATGCAGCTTTACTTACTGGCCTAATACACAAATAGAGCTCAATTAACAAGCTTATTTCCTTTGTGTCAGTACTCAGTTGGACCTATTTTACATCCATCACTGATGTTTATACCAGAAAGAATGCTTGTTATCTCACTCTAGCGTGAACTAGTCATGTAGACTTAAACTTACCTTTATCAATTAAGAAATTTTGACATAAACATCTTTATCCAGCTGAAAAACCTAAGAGCCTCAAGTGGGAATTAATTTTCTAGTAAACAGTATAAAACTCCCACCTCTACTGTTTTCCCACCTTGTGCAGTACGGATAATTCAGGGTGGGGATTTCAAGTCAGAAGAAAGAACCTGAACTGCATGAAGAGCCAATGGTAAAACTCCCACTGACTTCAATCGCACAAGTATTCTGTCTAGAAACTACCCTGACTACTACACAAAATACTTAATGAAGAATGTGAAGTAGTAAAGATTGAAGAGAGAAAAAAACTGATAATGGAGGTATAATATCTACATTGGTATTCCACTAACAGGATAGAAAGCATTAAGAGCGTCCTTCACTGCATTTAACATTTATTTATAAGAACAAGTGAAAAACCGAAAGTCAGTTCTGTAGGAAGGGGTAATATCACACATTAATCACTGCAAAATAACCAACTGACAAGCCTCAACTTCCATGTAAAGCATCCAATTTCTAAGGCCAATGCATTGTTTCCTACACTTTTTTAAATAGCAGTATACATCTTTATTACATTTTTGTAATCTTTACTCACCACTGGAGCAATCAGTACCTCCCCATCCTGGTTCACAATGACAAGTGTCAGGAGAAACACATCTGCCGTGCACACACTCCTCTGTGCAGAGTGCTGTTAAGAAGGAATAACACACAATTTTGTAAATATGTTAAGCTGCTGGTAAACATACACTAAACTGTGCCTTAGAGAGCAATATTTTGTTTAAAAATATTAAATAAAGAAAACAAACAAAAAACAATTACTTGTGAGATTTAATTAATACTAAGTGACCAAAATAAAATATAGGTCTCTAAACAGCAATAAGCTCACTTGTCAGTTCAGCTCTTTGTAATGAAAAACTCTAACACCAGAAATTACTTTGGTTAGCAGTTTTGCTTCATAATAAAATTTTTAACAAACTGACACTTATGATTATTATAATTACAGAATACCAGCTTCTTTTACTGCATTCAAGTTGTTCCTGTTCATGAAAGAAAATGGAACTCCAAGGACCCAAAAACAGATTTGTACAAAATAGCTTGAGAAAAAGAAATCATTTTACTACATGAAGTACGTAAGCACAGTCTCGTCTCCTCAAGGTCACCAAGTTTTCCACAACAGAAGTATTTTCTATCATATTTGTCCACTTTTGGGTTACTGAAAGATCAAGTTCCTGAAACTACAAAAACCCGGCTGGTGCCTCACTTGTCATTCAACCTAGAGACACATATGGGAGAATCTCTTTTTCTTTTTCCCTTGTATTCCTACCAGGAGTTCCTGGTTTTAAGACATTTCTGCTCCTGCACTGCTGGGGTGTATAATTTACTTTCCAGTGTACACTTATTACAGACAAACTTGGACAACACTGAATACCTGCTTATTCCAAGACAAATATTAATTCAGTTCTGTCTAAAACAAAGCTAGCTAAGCTGATCTGGGAGGTATTTTCTTTTGTTGCAATAATGAAAACCAGGTTGAATTACCTGGTTTATTTTAAATCAGCCAGTGAACCTTCATGAAGTTCCACATCACAAAGAACCTTTCATTTTCCAGGTACCCCATTTTTAACCAACGTCTTGAAAAATTAAGCAGTTTCTGCTGTGCTTGACATCCTATTTGGACTATAAGGTTGGAGCACATCTTGAATCTACACTCAGCCTGGCATCAGAGCCAACAGAAACATTTCGCTGCCTATTCTGTTTTGGTCCTTGGAGACCAAACCCAACAATGTATTCCCAATATATTTAAGTCCAACTTTAAATGATGTGTGATCCTTCAACAATCCCATTGGACAGATCTTCCTGCTCTTTATCCATCAAACCACATGTGACCAGTGATGAGGATACTGCCTTGTTGCAACTGAAAGATCCGCCTAGCTTAGTCATTTCTTTTTTAGGTTCACTACATGTCAGAACTGAAATTTATTCTTATTTCATATCTTGTGTTTAGTCAGTATTGCAGAGAGCATGAAATATTGATAGCTAATTCTCTAGCCACTAATTGTCCTAATCTTTTGTGCATTTATTTCACTCGAGTTCGAGTTTCTGAAGACAGTGAGGCATCCTAGTCTACAGACATAAGATGAAATTCAAGACAGAGCATTAGAAAAGCAGCATTTTTTCCATAAAGGAATACATGCCTTCATGCAGTCACTGAAAAATGACTGGTTACCTATGGCAAGGAGCAGTCCACACAAGTGACAGCCACAAATGTATATGTTGCTATTAAAAGCATATAGTGCAGAAAGGTACATGATATGCTGGGATATGGCTACTTAGAAAACTGTGCTCCTCATAGCTTCACTTCAGAATACATTTTGCCCTGGTGTAACTCTTAACACATAAGTTTTACTAGAGTTCAGGAAATCGAAACTGAGATTTTTTTCTGTTCCCCGTATAGGCATTTACATTAACAAATCATTCTTCCATGTAAAAGGTGCAACAGGTCAGCTCTCACGAGCACGAAAGCTGATGGTGGACTATTATTTTTCCAAATGACAAAACACCTACTAATCACTGGTGTAAATTTAGTTGATTTAGCCACACAAACGTATCACACCTTAACTTGTTAAAATAAATACGAAATAATAATAGCTAATCGAGGTAATAAACTTCACACAAAAGTGCTGACTTCTTTAATAATGCTGCATTCTCTTGGGGAGCGTGTAATGCAAGACTTGTAAGCAGGCCTGAAGATGCAGCTCCTCTTCTAAAGCAGTTCATGATGCATGAAATATACAATTTTTTTGCATTTTAAGAGCAATTAGAGAGTTAAGAAAGGTAAAGACAATCCTTGGAACTCATCTTTGCTCTGTAACTTGCTAAGCAAGCAACCACAAACTTACTAGAACACATTCATTTAAAACTGTGAAATTACACAGGACTAATCCTGTAAATGGGGTCACAGAAATCCCCCTTTTAAAAAAAGTGAAGCTTTTATATGTTATTTATGTGAGGAGACAAATAACCAGGCTCACGCATTGCCTGCCTCAAATCAGGCCTATAAAGGTGCACATAAAGGTCACATTTGGGTATCACTCTATATTTTACCATGGCAAATAAAATTTGAAATCTCCCTTATAAAAAGGGAGTCTTGTCTTGCTCTAATCTTTAGAGTTTAAATTAATTTTTCATTCTATTAACATTCAGCATAATAGGATACAATGGTCCCCGAGGCATTCTTCATAATACACTTTGTACAGTGGCTTGCAAATGATCTTACTAGTTAATGGAACTATAAAAATTACTTGCACATAAAGGTCAAGAAAAATAAAGATAAGTATATATACTTTTTGGTACTGCCCTACTCAACATACAGCTAAAGGCCCCTGGAGTAAAGAAAACTTCTACTAATGCAAGGAATACAATTCCTCCCAGTATGAAAGCCCAAGCAGCTCATCTTTTGGAATTCCAGACTTTTTATGTCTGCATTTTCCCTTGGCCAATTCTCTTGAACAAACCAGCACCTCATTGATCAATTTATTATTAGCATTCTTGGCATGAGTTTAAGATCAGTTTGTAGTTTGATTCAGCCTGGTAATAAAATGACCTACATCAAAGCCCTGCCAAAATGCCATCTTTGCAGCAATGCGTTTAGCATGAGTTATTTGACCATATTCAAGGTCACACAGCAACTGCTCCTTATCTTGGAAAAAAGTCGACAAAAGGCCTCTATAACAATTCATTTGATGCTTATCACCTCCTGTATAATTATAAACAGTGTTGTTGTTGTTTTTCATACATAAGGTCAATACTCAGAGAAATAGACCTAAAGATTAAACTCCTTTCAAACCTGAAATGACTACACAGATTTCTCTAACACTAGCACTTACTTTTTAATTGTTTTCCTGAATTTGGACTCTGTATATTAAATGCCTATGTCCCCAATCTGTGAAAGTACGCAGTAAGGAGGATGCTATTACTGAGTAGTACACTGCTAAGTGGGGCAGCCTCTTCTGCCTAAAGAAAGCTTTCATTGCAGCGCTACTTGAAGTGGCACCACAGGGAGTTTCTCTCAGACAAAAGCAGCCATAGCCCAGGGATCCAGAGCTATTCTGCCCTCTTCTGTGCTGTGTGGACTCCTTTGTGTGGACTCAACCTATGACTGAAGGGTTTAATTCTCTTGCTTAACCCTGCCTTACACACCCTGTTATACCCTGCTCATCACTACTTCACCAACATGCTGACTTCTCATACTCAAGTAACACAGCTAACACCTGCTACAATTGTTGTCTTAGGCTCTTGTCAGGAGTGGCAGTGCAGTTAGATTAAGAGTTTCATTCCAGTGGATGAAGTATTGAGTGCTTTAGCTTGGGTAAGTTTTTGTTTAGCTTGTCCAAAAATATAACTTCTGTATTTTTTGCATGTTGAAAATGGATCCTGTGCTTGTGATGGAAGTGCTACACTTGCAGTGGCCATCAACCAGTCTGATGGTAGTTGGACACCACAAAGCAGACATTTAATGGAAGAAGTGATGTTTTCCTTCACAATTTAATATGTGTCCCAGGAACAGTTTGGGCCATTGTAGCACATTCTTCTAGTCTCTAGTGCCATTTTTAGGGGAAAGACCAATTTTGTCAGGTGAAATAGCAGTTACCTCATGGCCAGCAGTTTCAGATAATACAGAGAGGTCAAAAAGAGATGAAAAAGGATGTTTGCCCCTTATCCATTATGAATCTGTTCACTCAGGGCCACTCTGGTGCTTCCATTTTAATGCACTGGCCTGAATCCAGGTTGTGTGGAGTTGAAGATATTAGCTTCATTAGATAAGCCTGTAGTCAGCTTTTGGCTGGATTCTCATAGGATGTGCTTAGAAAAGTAAGGTTTGATAGCAGAAGAAGGATGACTACAGCTAATGCATCTAGGTAGGTTTCCCTTATTTTTAGATTACTGCTTATTTGTGGAACGGAAGATTCTCTCTTCAAATCTCTGACTTTCTATCAGGAATCACGCTGATTAGATTGCTTCCTGGATAATTTTTTTTAACAAAGTGGGATAATTGTTGTCTGTATTGCTTCATGTTTATTTCTGTGGTTACCACTCAGGATTCAATTATTATTTTATCACCTTGGATAGCAATTTAAGTCAAGATTAGCAACCCCAATAGACGAAGACATAAAAAGATGTCAAAACCTGCTCAGCTTTGAGGAATTTATTATTTCAGTGTATAGTAACCCTTATTTTTCATCTCCTTGGTACCCAATGACAGCACCAATAAAAAAAATACAAAAACAAGGAGACCAATGCAAGCAAAGGAAAGATGAAATTGACGTAGATCATATAACGGCAATAGGTCATAAGATCAACTCCTTTTCCAGTAGCTGTAATGCTATTACATTTTTTGGCAGATTTGGAGTTAGAGACTACATATTTATGCAATCCAAATAGAATCTATGGTCTTTCTTGTTCAGGAGATGGGGAGGCTCTGAGCATTGCTGTAGTGAGATATCGATCTGTTCAAGAGAGCAGCTATGTTGTGTTATCCTCAGTCTGGACACTCTGCCAAAGCTTATGGAGTACTCTGTGCCAGAGATGACTTGTGAATGGCTAAAGTAAAAGAACTGAGGACATACATTTTGTGGATTTTGTCTTCTCTCATGGGCAGAAACTGACATATGTCACTGTCATCGTTGACAAAATACCAGTAAATCTCCCTACATGAATCTGCTGGGAGGTGAAGATTTGTTAATAATCACAAAACTTACATCAGTTTCAGCCTATATTTTCTATTACTAGACAAATGGAAATCTGTGGCTCTAATGAGAAGGTTAAAAGAGGGACGCTGGTACTCTTGTCATGGTTGAGTGTTTCAGGCAGATGACACAAGCAAGTTTATAGCTCCTGAAATAATTTCAGCCAGATTGCATATTTCAGACTCTCTGCTACTCCACAGAAGGACTATTCACATTTTACTGATTACTGGATGACCTGGCACTGAGGAGAATTCACTTTAGTCCATGAGTCCATGCTGCAACTATTGCCTGCAGTAGGCCTTTCTCTAGGGAGTAGCTAGGGAAGTATACTGTGAGGGGGGAAGGTCAGAGTAGAAAAAAAGACTGCCTCTACTTCCATGTGCCCCGAGAAAACCAAGACTAGTGGAGCACTTTTAGAATTGCAGTCTGTTTAGGCCCAAAAAACAGTGGAGCTGGAACAGAACATCCCTGAGAAAGGAATGGCATAACATCGGTGACCATAAAATAGCACCAGTGACAGTAATAGAGAAAGTTAGAGCTCTGCAAAGGGAGAGGTCAACGGGAGCCACACATTTAACAGACTCTTTGTGTCATCTGGATGCCCCATAGGTTTCACTTGCTCTGATACAGAAAGGGAATGGGAGACAGTACTTACCATTTAATAATGTCTGAATGAGAACTGAAAAGTAGCCTGCTAATAGCAGCAAATGTCAGAAGAGAAGAACTGGGGTCAGTAAGCTGAACTACTTTGTATCTTTGGCCCTGCGAACAACAGAAGAGCTCTGCAACACTTGCAAGCATAAAAAGGGAGTTGTGGGAAAGCACTGCAGGACTCTAAGCTTTGAAGTGCATCTGCCCTGCAAAAGGGACAGCTTGCAAGAATGGGTAAAAGCAACACTAATCCATAGGTCTGCAGACAAAATAACAATGAAATTCTGGAAAGAGGAATGTGGGCAAAGACACTAAGAAGTGAAGTTTAAGAACCTAACCAAATTTTGCAATGAAGGCAAAATGTCCTTGGACTACGTGATCTCTAGAGGTCCCTTCCAGCCCCTATAATTCTGTGATTCTGATGCCTCATTTCAGCAGATACATGGCTAGGGTCTAAGACAAAGGCAAGACCTCACATCAAAATCAGATATGACAGCCCACACAGAGATGTCTGCTGCTCCCCTCCTTGAGCTTCATGGGGATCAGGAGATACAAGCAACTAGGCTGGAATGGTAGGGTGAAGAAAGAAATCCTACCTTTAAGTTAACTCTTGACTGCATTAAGGTAAGTCATGCTCTCAAACTACCCACCATGTTTAGGGCTCAGTCTTCCTCACTGCCACAACAGAAATTGGATCTCAGCACACCTAGGAGATCAATTAACTATTGATATTTGTTGATTATTTCAGGCCTGAGACTGATTTTATGCATTTTCTGCCACTGCTTCAACTAGAAACAATCATTGCTTTCTACCACGTTGGGGGAAAAGACTTATGCTGAGATCAATTCTTCTAATCAATATTTTAATACAATATTATTCTGTGGGATAATTTTCAGCATTTAACTTCTTTTAGTAAATGATTTCCCATTGCCTCATTGCAGGCAAAACAATCATTAGCACTGGTTCAAACTGTTAATGAGGTTAAGAGAGATACTGAATCAGCAGAGCAGGATCTATGACCCAGGAAAGCCTTTCCCTTCCTGCATCCCCTGTCCACTACTTCCATTTTTTAGGTAAATTGACCAATTCTTCCCAGCAATTTGTAGAAAACACATTTTCACGAGTTAATTTTCTACTGGAACTTGATTCATCCAACCAGCAAACTTCATGCAAATTTGTGCTTTTTATTGCTCAAATTGTGCTTTATATTGCACCCTCAGTAACATAACAGCACTTCAGTCTTTCTCCAAGTAACGTAGAAATATTAACATCCACTCCTAGGCAATGTCTTTCATTTTCTCTCCATGATCTGGTAGACCTCACTTTACCAAAACTGAATGCAATCAAAAAGCATTTGTCCATCGTTCTCCGATAACTGACTTGCCCTGAAACGTGGGCCTTACGCCAAGAAAATTTCATTTTCTGACAGCAAATGACACAACTTCACTGCTGATTGATTTCCAGAGATGAGAATATGTGCTGTGTGTAAGACTGAGGATGGGTGCATCAGAAACATTTTTCCTAATGGATCAAAAATAGATCAAGATGTCTGGACCGTGTGATACTTCATCTAGTAGTGATACTACTAGATGAATTTTAGTCTATAGCACATTGAATAAACCATTGTTTTTTTTCCACACAAATTCTTTCTTCATTCTTACTCCAAATTTCATCGAGCAATCCCACAAAAAATCCTTTTCTTTCTTTCTCACAAAAATAGGATGAATATGGACAAATTTCTAAAGGCAAAACTGTCATTGAGACCAGGCAGTTTTATGGCACGGGCCCTAGAGGGCCAATGCATTTCAGATTTCATTTCATATCAAGCTACACTCTGAAAATGAAGGTCACCCTGATGAAATCAAGAATAGAAGTATATTCTGTTTGAAGATCATGTTAATGTATGAGCAACGCTAACATTACTGGGGATAGAATATTTAAATGCAAACACTTTTCACTTTTTTCACATTTCAAAAGGAACCACAGTAACGTGTTTCACAGCAACTTACTGAAAGAACTGCAAAAAAAGACCCCAGGAACAAATTACTGCATAACTATGGGGACTGATTCTTCTCTGAAGCCACTAGTTCAAACTTTCCGTAAACAACCCTGGGTTGCAGGAAGTCAACTGAGTTAGACCTCAGTCCAACTTCTTAGTAATGTCTAACTGTCTAGAGAAATCTTCTACTAATGGGGTATGGCAAAATACACTCTCCCATTCTTGTGATTCATCCTGCTGCCTGAGAATAGAAGACAGGCAAAGAAAATAAAAAATTCTTACCTACACAGCCAGAAGCTCTTCCAAGCTGCCCACTCTTTACTATAAGGACACTTTACTAGAAGGAGATTTAATTGCATTTATATCAAATTACTCTACAATATTTGGGGAAGAATAAACATTATGAAAACTTTCAATAAAGTTTTTAAGAAGGAATTCTGTTTAAACTGTCAATTTCCGAAAGAGTGATGTGTGAAAGTAAACAGGGGGATCTCAAATTCTGAGGTGCAAGTCCATGACTTTTACTTCAGTAGAGCTTGCATATGCACAGTGCTGCTGTAATTGAAAGTGCACTTGTGTTACTTGTTGTACTGAATATCTGGTTTAGTTTCTTTAAAAGTATGCTTACAATGTGCTTCATACACACTTTGTTATTTCTTAACCAGAAAAGGTCTATATATTTGATTCAATTTACATACTTCAGCTGCAAGCTTTTTCAAGGAAGACTATCTTTTAGTGATTTTGCACACATTTCTAAGCATTACAGCAATACAAGTAAATCATAGTATTCAGAAAAGAAAAATCCTGACAAAAAAAAGGAAGGCTTTGGGATTAAATAGATTGAAGATGTCTCTCGACTTACTGCACCAGAGAGCAAGTTTTGCAGAAGCAAATACTTACATTACAAATACTGAAGATAAATTATTTAAAAATGCTTCACGATCATATCTGCAATGGTCTGGAGTTTCATGAAAAAATTCCCTGAGGAGCCTTAAACACATTTATTGAAGTGAAAAGCATGTGCAACAATATACAAATATAAAGTGGGATGCTATAATCCTGTAACAGAAAGAAAAATAGATGTCTACATAAAAAGTCAAAGAGTATCTGGGCTTCAGAGGAAGCAGCTGTGGCTGGATCTTGGTTAGAAGAGCTCTCTCTCTCTGATAAGCCATTTTGATGTTTGATTAATAATCTTACCCTGAACTGGATTTTGAAGGGTTATCAGATCCACCATCCAACATCATCATCTTATTTTGGTGAGAACCAGAACCAAACACTGACTTGCCAAGTGACTCTCTTGCAAACTGAAAACTACCACCTAACGTGTGCTTTGAGCACCCTGGGTTCACCACCAGCCCTTTCACTTTAACACTTTTTTTTATTATTATTTCCCCATGAAGGATTCATGCTGTTTTGCTTCATTGTTCACCCACTTCACTGAAATTCCTCATGCAAAGGTCTCAGGAAGTTGCTTTGCTATACAAAGTTAAAGAAAGAATTAGCACATCCATGTGCATCCATACAAAAGCACAACTCAGCCTGCAGATAAGCTGTTAATTCAACAGTGACAGCTGACATTTATTGTTGTTGAGGTGTTAACACTACTCAGGAATGGTGCATACCCACTCTTCTCAGCTCTAAGTTGATGGAAACCGCATCATTCATTGCCACTGAAAGGCAGGCTCCTCACAGAAAAATACTGTTTCAGTGGGAAGAAGTTACCTCTAAAGTCCCACATGTGCATAATTTGACATCTTAATATTTTTAAAACACTGGCTCTGGATGATAAATGTTGCGGTTGCAAGTTTTTTGTTTTTTTTTTAATTTATTTTACCATATATGATTACTTCCTACAACTTGTGAAGACTTGCTTCGTAACAGTACCATCAACTTGCACTAAGCTACATAGTTGCTCACCTATTTTTATAGGCTATCAGATACTCATCAGAAATGGATGCAGCTGCACAAGTGCCGGGAAGTCCATGGAATATTGTATGGTTATCCTACCATGAGACACAGAACACCTGCCACACATGACAAAGCTGACTGGGAACCAGGAGAACTGCAACTGCCTAATCACCCACCTTTCAAATGGTAGCACATATAGAATTCCTAAAGTGAACATCACTTGTATTTTTAGAAGGGGCTGCTAAGAAGAAACAACAGCTACAGATACCTTTCAAAACTTCACAAGAGAGAGATGTACACGTTATGCACAGGAAGATGCTGAAAGCAGAACACCTAGGCCTGAGGGACAGTTCTTGGTCCAAATTCCATCAGTGAAGTGCTTCCTGCCATCCTCATTCCTGTTGTAGAGGAGACGGGAAACAGCTGAACTACAGTAACTGCACCAGGGCTGCACTGGGCAGGATTTTGTTTTTGCAAACCTATACAAGAGAATGGACAACCCCCAAAGGAAGGTTTGAGCTCCTGTAGATTAGAAGCAGTGCCCTCCACACCGTTCTAGGTGAGTGTAAACTAACATTAGCAACACTGAAGTGCATTAAAGCAGGAGGAGGAGGAAGGGGTTTTGAAAGGGAATAGAGACAGTGAAGTAGCTGAGGATGTCTGCTTCCACACAATGGATCTGTGCTGAATTTACAGCAGCTGGAGCCCAACCTGTCTTTGCTAAAAGTGGGCAAATGGAAGTACAAAACTTTATGCTGCATGGCTTTTTGAATTCAACAATGAATTCATACCTGTGATTCTTGTGTCCTTTTTTCCAATCCAGTTGAAGCTTCCAGGCATCTAAGCCATTAGCATGAATACTACTGAGTACCCCAGATCCAGAGCCTCCTCCTGTATATTTCCTGCACCCTTTTATATCAGTCAAACTGAGATTGCCCATAGCAGCCAGAAAACCTTTTCTACTGCTACTCTAGCAACAGTCTGGATCTTTTTCTAAGTATAATGCCTGCATAACTTTTCCTCTCATATTTATTAAGCCCCTGGAGACATTATATAGCTTCAGCACACTTTCCTTTCTAACTTTATGCTGTTCTCATTTCCCTGCATGAACATTTTGTTTCTCCTACCTCTACTGCATTCCTTCCAGAAGTCCTGCCCTTATTTCATTACTACGCTCCACCAGCATCTTTGCAAATCCATCAGAAGCTGACTGCAAATACAAAATGATGGATGGGAGATGAGAATTGATTTTTTCACCTTCCCATCAAAGAGGTCTTCCTGTTTTCTTTAGGCTGGATAGTAACCCAGGTGTCTCTATGCCACAAGATGAACAGATCTACTAACACGGTGAGTCTCCCTCTTCCTCTTCGCATATACCAGCCTCCCAGGATGTTCAGAATGAATAAGCAAAGGCCTCTAATGTTTGCAGAGCCATGGTATATAGCCCCTGGGTCTGCAGTATGGCAGCACATGCTGAGTGCGGACAGTTCTGCTGTATGCTCCTTCTGTTGCTTTCTAATCAACCCACCTGCTCCTTCAACAGAAAACAGGGATTCCTCCCAGCCACCACACAGTGGTAAGGCTGGTGATCCTGCTGCTACCACTACCATGACCTGAAGCTGAATCTAGTAATTCCTGTTCAAATTTCCCCCCAGACAAGAACACAAGATCCAAATTATTTTCCCAATATTCTTCTCTGAAAAAAAAAAACAAAAAACACCACACATACAGAATCAGCTCAAATGTATATAAAAGGGGGGATTTCAGAGTGCCTCCTGCTGTCATTTCAATTTTATAATTAATAACACTATGCAGAATGGTCTTCCACACCATTTTCCCGCATTCATACATCTCAAATCAGAAAGAAGAAGAGAGAATGTCCCCTGATACAAAGTATCTATGTACTTCCATATCATTTGCCCTTAATTTATGTTGCATTATTGATGTACAGAATGCTGTACTTGAATAATGTAACAGTAAGGCTTTTACAGAAAGCACAAGCACCAGCTTTAATGCATCTCCATAAAGATAAGAAAAATATATTTCCTAAGTCCAGCTGATTTCCAATAATAAATTTTCAAGTACAGGAATGCTGGCCAAAAGGAATTCAAAGGTGAGGTGAGAAGGAGAGGAGTGGGGGTGGACATTTCTTCTAAAACGTTAATGAGTCACTGCCTCATAAAGTGATAATAACCAACAAACCTCACATGCACACAAACATTATGAATATTCAGGAAGCTTAAGATGCTGATTCGACATTTCCTACGACTGTACAACTTTCGCACTGATCAAATAAGCTATTATTTTTCTTTTCATCTTAAGTACACTTGACTGCATTGTCGGTGTGTTGTTGCAGCATATGCATTGAATTGCAAGCATTGTAATTCATCCAGATGGCAGGAAGCTTTGGAATTGTTACTTCTATGGTACAGATGTTTAACAGCGCAGCCATATGGCTCCAACAAGGCAGCCTTTTCAGAGATCACAAAAACTACACTAGACATGCAACCTTGTAAATATGATTTGAGTCCTGAGTGAATGCGAATGTTCACATTGCTACAATATAAAGCATACGCTGTACACTGCAGAAAGAAACTACGAAACATCATCTGAAAGGGATCAGGTCCCATATTTGCATAATCTCACTAACCAGACATTAAAACAACACTCTTCATTTTGAAATTTATGAAAGGCGTCAGACACGAGTTAGCTGGAAAGATGGCCTAATAACCACAAGCAAATTTAACAACGTCCTTAAGCCCCTGGTCTGGGTGAACTACAACAGTAGGTGAGAAATTGAGATTCAATCACTGAGACCGAGAATTCCTCTACACAAAGATTTGTCGAAGTCAAAGAGTCCTTAATGATGGTTGTGGCAATTGTAAGGTGGAAAACTGAATGTTGAGAAACAATCTGAGATCAATAACACCTTGGTCAAGAAAGGAAAGGACCATGAAATGGTCAATTTATAACTCTACTGAGTACTGTCAGCTTTGAATGACAGGTAAATGACAGCAAATGAGATTGTTAAATCACTAATCTTGTATTTATTAAATCCTGCCACATCGCGTAGATTTATATACTAGAAGGAAAGAGGAAGGTCTGAAAATGACAAATAAAACTCTTAAAAATGAAAATGTATCAATCTAAAAAAAAAAAAAAAAAAAAAAGATGAATTCTCAACTTTCCACTTGGCAGGCGCCTTTTTCTTCCCTGTCAAAAAAATCAGAGATTAGCAGATGCTCTTTTTTTCCTTCTTCCCGATCCTTGGGTCTCTGACCTTTTGTTACCTAGTATAAACTTCTCTTTTATATAATCTGCAGAGCAAGAATAAGATTAAACCGGGTAGACTGAAAAAAGCACTGGACTCTCAGACAAAAAGCGATCCATTTAGTACAGAGGGGTTCTTTCCACATGACATATTCTTAAAGGGAAGTAGTCAGTTATGATCTACTCAAAGAGCAAAATCATGAAGGAGCCATGTGATATTCCTGCGGTGCTTCCTTGTGGGTTTTGTTTTCATTCTCTGAGCAGGAAAGCACTTAGAGATGTTACATCACCAATACTAATTGAGACAACATAATCCTAAAATATCTGTACAAAATCCTTGAAGGGTAGTTGGACTCTGAGGTTGTTTTAAAAAAAGATTTTCTGCAGTTTATGCATTTGCTCTGCCAAAAGCTTACCTTAGCAAACAAAGTGCAGTAAATCACGGTTACTCTGATTTACTGCCCTCTGTGTGCCGTTTGTTTTCAGGGACAGTTCAGTGGAAAGCTGCGTCATGTACAAGCACACCCATAGATATGGAATTGTTCTGCAAAACCACTGGAATGGTGGCAAGCATTCCTATGATACCAATGGGAAAATGCAGACGGATGTTTTTAGTATTCGTCAGGTGACACTTTTTGAATACCATCACAACACAAAAACATTCCAAGCCTTTCGTAGGCACACAGAAGACAATTTCATACTGCAAAGCTTTTCACCCTAAGTAGTTCAGGCTAGATGTGTAGCATATCAGTCAAAAACTTTAATGATTTCATCTTTTGCCCAAATTCCACATTTTTGAAGGCAGTAGCATATGAAGATACAAAAAAAGGCAATCATAGAGTCACAGAAAGGCCTGGGTTGGAAGAGGCCTTTAGGGATCAGCTAGTCCAGCCCTCCTGCCATGGGCAGGCACAGCTCTCGCTACATCCCATCCGGCTGCCCAAGGCCACATCCAACCTGGTCCTGAATGCTTCCAGGGATGAAGCATTCACACCTTCTCTGGGCATCCTGCACCAGTGCCTCACTACTCCCGGAGTGAATAATTCCTTCTTTGTCTCTGATCTGAATTATATTAGACCTAATCCATTAAAAAAGTCCCAACAGGAGGACAAAGAAAAAAAAAAAAAAAGAAAAAAAGAAAGAAAAAAAAGTATCACTGACATTCCTTTAAAAAACAGTAAATGAGAAAGGAAAAGATCAAAACTGTAGCTGAAAGCCCGCTTTAAAATCCAAGAAGGAGTCATTAATAGAGATTTAAACCCAGCCTTCAATAGTCTAAACATGTCATTGTTAATTACAAAGCTATTTAACTTCTGCAAGAAATAAGGGCTGATATTAATGAAAGAAGAACCAATTAGCCTTTAATCTACACACTGTTTTTTAATCAAAACTTTCTTTTGATCATCAGACTCACTGCGGGATGTACTCTCTTCCTCATGTTGTAGTGGCTTCCATGATTGCTAATGGAATAGATTTTAAAGGACTGACTGAGCAAGGAGAACTTTCCCTGCAGGGCTGAAGGTTCTTTTAGCTTAAGTCACTGGGGCTTACTGGAAGTACTCTCAACTCCAAACCACGTTGCCCCATAACTGCACAGCCAAGTGGGAAGAGTCTGATAATGAATCCTGACATCTCTCTTGCACAGCTGCCATCAAGAGAGCAAGCACTGACCATGTCTAGAGGAATGCAGGACAAGGGTACTAGATTACCTTATCAAGAAAGAGCAAAAAATACCAGTTTAAAGAAAGAAAAGGGAAAGGGAAGTTAAGGAAAGAGGCAAAAGCAGAGAGGTGCCACAAGGAATGAAAATGAAATTCACTGCTGGCTGGAAAGAATGATGAATGGGAGAATTTGCTTATTGGGGCAGGAATGCAACATGAAAAAACATACAAAACTAATGGGACAAACTTATGATGTGCTTGAAACAAAGGGATGAGATGGGAAAAGGATCACTTTAGCTAAACACTATTGTGCTTTCAAACTCCTGGCTGCAGGGCCAGAAAGTCTTGAGGGTTTTTTTGTTACTGTTGCTTCTTGTGGTATTAAAAACAAGACCAAGTATCTACTACCAATCATGATGGAGAACTTCTTTAATTTCCCTCTCAGCTGCACATGCTGATCAGATCTTCCAGGAAGGAGAATAAATAGAGAACATCCCTGACATGAACTCTGTCTATAAACACGAAGATAATGAAATTTAAGAATCTGATTTTTGTGCATGTGAATAACAGAGAGGATGTAGGTGTTGTCTGTACTCTAATACAAAATACCTGGTCTGATCAGAAAACTACTGACTGTTCTGCATTAGCAAACCCTTGGTGTACCATATATGCGAGGCAACAGCAGTAAAGGAACTCTTTCAGTATTATTCCTGAGGAAAAAAAAAAAGCTTTTAAAATGATTTTTAATATCCTGTGAGCCGTCTCAGAAAGTCTGTAGAGTTTTACCCTTGTTGGGTAGGCAATTAAAAAAAATAAATAAAAATCAATCAATAGATTGCAGAGAGAAAAGTAAAAATAAATATGATCTGTGCAGGATGGGGTTTTGAGATACAAGGTTCAAGTTGGTAATAATAGTATGTGCAATAGCTGCTGAAATGATACAGACACTTGGGAAATTTAAAGGTAAGTGCATATTTAGCAGAAGGGGGATTTCAGCAAAGGCCTTGGGCTCCTTTAAGTGTTTTATAGCAGTTGAGTCACAGTACTCTGCATTTTGAAAGATCAAATTATTCCTCTGTCTGCAAAATAACAGTAATACCAGTGCCTTATGAATTACCACGAACTGGTAATTTTGCACAATTCAAAGCCCCTTTTCATTAATTGATTGCCATAATGGTAATTCAAAATGACATTAGGGCCTGTTCACGTTTTTGAGGTGCTTAATACTACCATGCGAGTACAATATAAGTATCTGCTGTAGTTTCCATGGGAATAAATAGGAGGCATTACTTTTGCAGCAATCTGTTTCAATCCATCTATAAAACTTGCATTCCGATACTTATCAGAAACTTTCATTTTTCTTGTGTCATAATCCCACTCTAACAAGATGAAGAGACCCCCTCCAAATCCACCCTTAATGGACACAACATTTTTAATTAACAAAGATCCATTTTTTCTTTTGTCACTCTCAGACTGACCTAACAGACTCCAAGGTTTTTATTTACTTAGGCAGTGGAATCAGAACAATGCTTTTCTGATGTTTATGAAGCTTTGTACGGAGTAGAATTATCCTTAGGAACCATAAGAAGTACCACGAGTTTTAACTGCTCTTAGCTAAAGTAAGAACTTTGAGAGTTAAGAAGTGCTAACTTTATGCCTCTTAAACCATGCAATAGTTCATCCCTCAGAGTGTTCTCGGTTCTGCTAATCCTTTAACATTAGTGCATACTTAGATAAATTACTCCCCAAAGTAAGGTCTGAATCAGGAAAGCACTTAGGAACTTGATTAACTGCATCCCCAATGATTTCAGCAAAAACTTTACTGAGGTGCCTGAAATGCACACAGCGGAAATGCCCTCTACCTGCAGTTCTGACTGAAACCAGTGAGACCTGAAGGTTCTGAGCAGCTCTCAAAATCAGCCCCCAGCATAACTACAGCAATACATCTGTAAGTTGTCTACACTGCCTCCAAAACACTACTTCTAATTGACACATCTCAGTCAAATCTATGTACATACGTATGCAGTAGTCTCCACTTTCATAATATCCGGGACAGCATTGAGATCTGCGCCGATACATCGTTCTTAGTCCTCTTCGATACGCCGTTTTATAACTTATTCTGAATTGCAAGACAGAAAGCCATTTGACAATATTGAAAATCAATGCTCACTGTTGGAATTATATTTGTGTTAAATTATACTAAGGATAGCATTCAATAATTATTTTAAAATGCATGAGAGCTTTCAATATTAAAAGCCACAATAAAAAAAGAGATCAATACTTGTTTTGAAACTTGAAATATAAGTTGTATTATAAACACAGTACTCACGACAGTCAATCACTGCAGCCTTTCCTAGGACTGCTAAGTTAAAACACTGTGCCAGTACCAAATAATGGGCAAGGAGTTTCTTCAACAATAAACAATTCATTTCTGTGTATGAGCAAGGTCAGCTATCATCACAGAATCATAGAACTGCCCAGATTGGAATAAACAGAATTTTCTATGGAGACCACCATGTCAGCATGCTAGACAAGAAATAATGGCAATGAAAACTGCTCTTGATAATATAAAGTACGAATTTAACCCCAAAATGATTTTTTTTTTCCACTTTCTAATCCTTCCAAGGATTTGGTGCCCTGAAAAAAGAAACTGTAATCCCAATTCAGTATTTAAAGCATGTTTTCCCTACCAGAATCTCCAATGTGCAGATACTGAAAGGAGTGAAACTTTCTGTAGCTTTTCTAGAGCTACTCATAGCATTAGCAATGAAGCCTGAGAACAACACGGACTGTTGTGCTAGTTTGTCTCCTAACACACTTCTTCCAATGTGAAGCCCAGTTCTGACCTCATGGACCACACGGTGTGCTCAGTCATACACCACATGTTCGAAATGCAGATGTGCTATCATGACACCGAAATCACACTGAGCAGTGTAAAAGAGTCTGCCTAATTTTTCAAGATTTAAGAGCTGTGCTTATTTCCTACCACACATCTAAACCTGCAGTGATCACTTGGAAAGGACAGTTATAGTTGGGTTTGTAATAGCTTTTTCCAATCATATGGTGGGGTGAGTGGCCCCACACAAGACCTCTGATCTCCATCTCATGCAAAAATCTCTCTACCTCAAAGTACGTTGTGGAATGCCAAAAAGCCTGGTTGTTGCACCAAAATACATCTTTCAGTACACAGCTGTACTAGAATACCATAAAAGCTTGAGAAAATAAGGTCTATGAAAAGATGAAAAGCCAGAATTAAAATATCTGGGGATTAGCTCTTACCTGTGTCTAGTGCACTTGAACCAGTTCAGTATGTCAGTACATCTTGTATAATAGATCTGATCAAAAGGATGAGCATAGGATTCTTGCACTGTCACAGCATAGCTAGAAGCAAAGAAAGAAAGTGAAAGACTATTCATTGCAACATGAAAAGCTTCAGTTCCCTGAATATGTTACTCATCTAATTCCAGTATGAGAAATAATTAAATCAATGGTCTCAGAAATTTCAGGCCTTATCCAGAACTGGAAAACGGTTTCCTTAAACCAAAGCTCTCACTTAAAGCTTTGGAAATGCTCCTAACTTGGGCTCTATAACTGAACTAGGCATGGAGATTTCAGTCTGAGTAATAAACCACTCTCTTCTAGAAAAGAAACAAATGTTATTAAAGTCCACATTTGTTTTAAAAGATGAAAGGGGCATCTGGTTAACTAGATAGTGCATATTTTAAAAGAGAAAAGCATCGTGCTTTTAAACTGTCTCAGTTGCACTCCAGTCTAGGATTGTTAATTTTTGCTTGTATTAAACAATGATAATAAGAGCTCATATTAACAACACACTGCTGTGTTTTACCAGCATGATGGGACCCTTACACTTCATTTTTTTTGATGAAGGAGACTCATTACTTCAAATGCTGGTTGCACCAGTCAAATTGGATGATTTGTAAGAGGCTCAAGAGCCTTTGAAATGCACAAATTTAATCCTTTTAATCTGTAACAGAAGTTCAGAACTAACTGAAGACTGTATGATCATGAGTTAACTGGTATCTAGATTTGAACTCTTTGAGATATGTGATTATCCATGATTGTACAAATGAACAGACATTAGCAAAAACTGGGCAAAGCAAAAAGGAATCCCAGAGCTCCAACAGTACTAAGAATTCAGCAGTCTCCTTCCTCAAATGTAGCCAATTTATGCATCAGGTACTTTCTCAGTTACTATGAAATTACTTATTTCTGGGGTTGGCACATGACTTGGGAACGCAAATCTGAACAACGTGCTCATCTCACTCATTTCAGGATATTGTACTGCTCTGCAGTATGTGTGTACACTGCTTAAGAGACTCGAAATCTCAGGTTCCTATCTGAAAACAAGCTCTGCTTTATCAGATCTTTAGAGAATCACACCAAAATCTTTCTAGGCAGGGTCAAGACCCAAGAATCAGACCCCTCCAAGTCATTCATTGTATCGATCGTCTTAATCATCCAAGCGATTTCCTTCCATCAATGGGACTGCTGATGTAATTAAGCCCTGTGAGGCTGTACCCTAAAGGGAACACCGAATATTTGCTTAGAGGGTCTGACTAGTTTTAAATCAGCGACTGGGCTATTACTGCCCTTCTTGTCATGCCCTTTCTAGACAAGCCAAGATTCAACTAGATGTTGGTTTTGTCCTCCATCACGCTATGATGGCTTTGACACTACAGCTTTATACGAATGCTAATGCCAAAATGTGAAATATTTATATTGTTTGTTATTAATGTAAAACACACTCAAAAATCTTGATCATTATTTTATGATCCTTTCTTTGTTATCCCACTATTGCTCTAACAATCTTTTCCCTTTGATTTATTAACATCTAAGTAACAAAGTCATCTTGGTCAGTACAACCAATCAATTTTGGTATTTAATTTTTGTTTCTCCTTGATTGGGTCTCCAGGTTGCTGACTTTCTTCAGACAGAATCAATATTTTATTCCTGTGCTCTGAATACACTTCACCTCACAATACAGACTGCAAAATCCTATTCCTCAACATGCATGGTCTTTACTTTGCAGCTCCATTACCGACAAACAGTTAATTCTCTAGTTAAAGCTTCTAAAATTGAAACATAAAGGCATTAAAGTATGCTTCCATTTTTGCTCATGAAGGGGTTTATTTTGACAAAGTGTACAGTAATTCACATCCACGTGGAACTAAACCACAGAACAGAATAGAAAATAAAGCAAATCGAACTTAAGAGCACAGCAACTTCAGCCTCTTCAAACAGACCCTGCATGAACATGAACCCTATCAAAGCTAGCAGGTTTCAGAGCACTCGTAAGAACTGTCTTGCACAGATCCACTTTTAGGATAAGGACACTAACAATAGAGAGAACAGAATTACCAGAGCATTTAATTCTTGGTGCTTTCATGAAGGTGCTCTTTGATACTGGCATGAATTTGGCAGATAAAGTCACAAAGTTCAGGACATGCTGTATAAGCCTGCATGTTGCAACAGGAAGGGCTTAAAACTTAGACAAAATCCATAACAGTTTTGCTCAGCAACAGCCAGAAAAGAAGCAGTACAGAACAAGGTCATCATTTCACTAGGTCTCTTCTAGACACATGAAAAAAAGGTTAGTGCAGTCCTGTAGCTGAAGCTATAGAAGAACAGAGTACAGTAAAGCAGATAGGCAATACAAGGTTTTACCCTAGGTATGGAACCAATTGCTGTTTCTGTCTCACAGACCCACTTTCTATGAGGCAGGGAAGTATTTAGCTCTTATTTTGACTTTTAAATGTACACATCTGAAATGCCTATTCAAACAAAACACTGCCATGTTTTAGATTACCTTTCCCAATGACTACAAACATTCGGATCATCTGGGTTTAGAGACACAGCAGTTTTGTGCAGAAAAGACAGAATAAACCCTTTTAGAATCCACCAGAAAAGCAATTGAGCCATCACTGCTGTACCTAGACAAAGAAAAGAAAGTATGGTCATTAGAGAGAATGTTGAGAAAACTTCTTTCTAGGCTATTTTGTTCTTGCTTTTGTGCAAATCCAAATACTATGTAATTTGATGATTAAGCTACCCAAGTTACTGATAGCATCCACAACTCTTCCAAAGAATATCTGATACTGATATTTTTTATAGCTGTCTATCAGTACTGACAAAATAAACATCGAAGGTATTAGAACAATCTATCCTCCCATCAACCTACATGCAAATGGAAGAATATCCAAATGCTCCTTTGATTTATTTAAACAAGGTTTAACATGAGCCAATATAGTGAACTAGATCTGAGACATATGCTTATTACATGACTGAAGGAGAAATCAATTCACTTTTCAGCTTTTAGATGGAAGATTATTTAGAATGACAGAGGCCAAAGTACTGGGTCACATTATACAAAACATTAAACACAAAATAATAATATTTATGTTGAAGCTGGAAATAGATTGCATAAAATTCATTAAGTGCCATCTCTTCATCATGTTTCAGTTCATCTATTAAATGTAGACAAATAAACCTTCATATTCTCATCTGGGCCTTTGAAACCAAAGCAGTAGTGTACGCCCAGAGGTCCCCAGTGACATCAGTCGAAAACAAAACAAACGGGAAATAAGAAGCTGCTTTTAACTGCAACTGCATTTAGTAGATTAACCAATGTTAATCTGTTAAATCAGTAACAAATATTTTTGATTATCCATTACAGGCATTTACATTGTCACATAATCTACCATACAAAGCAAAAGTCCCATAAATTAGTGTTATTTCTGGCAACAAAACTGACCTAAAAATAGATTGAATCTTCATACGATCATCTAAAAACACACGGCTCATTGCTTCTTGGTCCAGAACAGCAAAAGGAATGTTAAGAGGTTTGCTCTGCATGGCACTGATATACAACCCAGCATAAAGAAGTCGTCACAAAGCAGAATGAACTGCAGAAAGATAGCCAGGAAACCTCATATGAAATCACCTTCTGACTCAAATCCTTCTTAGCTAGTTCAAGGACACCCACTGCCTTTAGTGATTTGAAGTCAAGTTCCCAGTGGGAGTAATAGCTCATCTTTTAAATTATTCCTAGAGCTCTGTTAAACCCAAAGATAGTCTTAAGCCATGTAAGTCATATTAATGTTAATTAACATGATTTAATGTTAAAGTTCCTCATGAATTATATTTAAGCCTGTGAGTGACCATTCTCTTCGTGCAAGCTGTTTCAAAGCCTCACAACAGCAATGCAAAACCTTACTCTGGAAATTATGAGGGCTGACAAGAAAAGAACATGATATATATATATATACATACTTCTGTCCATCAGAAAGACATTCACTACACTTGTCCCAGACTCTAATTCTCCATGGAGAAGTGTCTTGAACAGCTTACCTGCAGGTGCTCATGGGACAAAAGTCTAATAAATCCTATGTTTAAAACCTGAGAGTTTAGAACTTGTTTGAAAGTATGATTGAACTTTCTTTTAAATTTACATGTACTAATATATGTGAACTATCAAGTATCAGGCTCAAGAAAATGACAGTGCCTTAACAAAATTATCTTAAAAAGACATAATGTATTAGGTACCATTTGAATGATATCAAATTACAGAGGACAAGCTCTACTGAGTATTGTATTTATAGGCTGCAATTTACCCCCTTTGTTCATTCTTTACACTTTTGATACACGGCAACACTGAACAAATAAGGCTAATAGAAAGAATGCTTCCAATCAGCAGTAGTGGTCAAAGAAGGAGCCAAGGGTACATGCTTAAGGAAATGCAGTCCTTAAAAGAGGCTTTTTCTCAATCACAAGCAAGTCCTGTGCTCATTTTGTTAACTGCTTAAGAACATCAAGGGCCCCAGTTTGACCCTCACCTAAAGGCAGAGGGACAGCTTGCCTTCTACCAAAGAAGAGGGAGCTTTTTCTCATTTAACTAAAGCAGCCTTGCATTTCAATTTTATAATTGACAGAGATCTTAATTTTTTCTTAAGTAAATAATGCATCAGTTAAGCTTTTAAATCAAACATCCCAAGAGTGATTACTAACACTCAGGATGTGTTTAGAATGTATTTGAAAGACTTTCAGAATTGTTTTCCAAACTTTTAATGATGATGCTATTTTATTATCTGTTTATAGACAAACTGCTTTATACAATTTATTTCCTAACCCTGTAAGTCAGATCATATATCAGAAACATCCAGCTCTCCAAACGCAGCAGAACCTCATTTATCTCAAGTGTCTCTTTTTTCTAACTCAGATGAAATATTTCACTTCGATCACTTTTAATAGAAAAGACCTTATGCCAAAATGGAATGGTTGCTATTACAAATTCCCAAATAAAACTCCAAAAATAGGAACACGCATTTTAAAAACTAACATCAAAAAAGAATCCAGTAATGACACATAATCTGATTTTGTTTCAGCTTTTATTGCTCCGTGTAATATACGCTACATTCCTGCACTGCATTTAAAGTTTGGAATGCATTCCCCAAGGAGGCAGCATCAGCATTCCAGAGGGACAATGCTGTAACTTCATTAAAGTTATTGCCAAATTATATGAACATTTCCAGACTCCACTACTGCCACTCTCTTGAGGACAGGCAGCCTCCTGAGTTGAACAAGAAAATAAATGACACGTAGGTCCTCTGTGCAGTCCTGAAACAGACTCTAACTTTTTGTCTCTCCAGGTCTGCGTATTATTTTCAGCAGTCAAGTAAGTCAAGGAGGTACAATTTGGCAAGAAAAGATGTCTTTACATCCAAAATATAATCTGGTGATTTTTCATGAGTGTCTCGGTCTCTGTTAATTATAACTGATTAGATTAGGTATCTGTTACTCATTAAGCCATTTTCACACGCCTTGTTTCTTTGGGAATGAATTTCAGTACTTTGGATACAATATTGATACAAGCCACTGGTTCCATCACCAAAGAAAAGAAACTCACTCTCCCTTCTAACCCACTAATCTTAGCTATAGAATAAAACAGTAGGTTGCAAGCCTGTGATTTATTTGTCTCTAGATTTGTTTTACAAAGACCTGCACTGGAGTTTGCAAAGAGACCAGAAGATACGGATGCTCATTTAATTTCTAATTTGGGCAAAAACAGGTTGTTATACTCTTTCTCTGCTTATGTAACACAAGAGAAGGATGATGGCACCTCACTCAACTGTGACCTAAATGCAAAGGATATAATATCAGAAGGAACCTTTGCTGGGTGAAACAAACATTCCTTAAAACTCCACCTTGGTGATGAGGGTTTGGCTTTGATAACGCTCTTGTGAAAGGGGACTGGTTTATTTTAAGTGGCTGAGTGAAAAAATAAATAAATAAAAGTAAAAAGAATACAGATTAAATTTCTCCTTTGCTTTTCTGGCTGAGATGAGAAAATTTAACTAAAAATGGCAATTATAGTATTTCCTGTTCAGGGGAAATAGTAATGAAACATTTCATTTTGACATTTCTGTCATAAAATATTTCATAACACGACTTGGACTTGAAATTGAAACAGAATTTCCATTCCACGATTAAGTTCTAAACTTTTGTCTTAGTTTGGGACAAAAGAAGTTCTGAACAAGCTAAACAAAGACTTTGGTGTCCAGCTGTAATTGGAGAAAATATTTACAGAAGTGCCTTTCAGTAGTACACAATATTCTTAGATCTCTTTATACTTGTGAAGATCATCCTTTACATGTCAAAATGTTTATACAGTCAGTTAACATGATAATACAAGGCATTAACAAACAGCCACGTTAAGAAGTCTTACCTCAAAGAGCCAAAAAATTCCTAATGGCTCCTATTTTTGCAGACTAATAGTGCACAAAATGACACATTGCATAACAGGACAGCAGGTGAAAGCTCTTCAGAAGTTGAGTGGCTCTCTGAGGAATCAATGAGAAAAAAAAAAGAAAACAGGGTCAAAGAAAGTGAGTTTGGAGGACTGAAAACGAATTATGACAAAATGAGATAAAGCACTATAAATATTTCCATATCATAAAATAACTGTGCTGCATCACACAGACCACTACCCTGCTTTCATCCAATAGCAAGTGTCCAGGAAAGAGTAAAGAAAATGGAAAACAGACAGAAATATTTCCCTCCTACACTGCTCTGGTCTCCTGCAATTTGCAGCTTTGTTGGCTTCCTCAGCCTCAAGTGGTATCTTTATGTTTAACGACCTCTGATGGATTCTCATCCAATCATTTGTCTAATCATTTTGATCTGCTAAAATGGAAGTTTCAACACACTTATTTTCAATGTTAGTGTCAACAATGTTCTGTGACATCTCTGATCACAGCCGTGTTCTATGTGAAACTCATCCTTGCTTTTCTGCCCACCACCTCAATTTCATTTGACAGCTCCTTCTATGTTACAAATGATTGACTTCCAGAACTGGCTTCCAATCATTTCCAACCATAAAAACAAACTTTTATTTACATATAGACTTTTCCTTTTCCAGATACCAACAGAGAAATTCCACTTCTTCGAAAAGTTTTGAGGACAAACTTTGCAGAGCCTGTCTGGACGTTCCTGATGCATATTTATTTACTTCAAAGAGCTTTAACAATTTAAGAAGCCTGTATAAAGGCACATTGACTGTTCATATTTATCAAGAGCTCCACTAATTCTCTTCCCAATTATAACTTCTGCCAAACAGAAAACCTAGGTGTATCAAAATTGAAATGTATGCTAGTATTTTTATACGAGCTATTAAAGAAAATGCAAGAGAAGAGTGGAGGCAAACAACAAGAAGTTGGATTTCACTGAAGAAGCATTAAAGTGACTGAGAGTTTGCTGATTACACTATTTTTGTCTGTAACTAGTAGCAAGCTTCCAACAAGCTGCCCTCTGCGGCATTCCTCCTTCTCATCCCATCTGAAATTTTCATGATAGTTTAGGCAAGGGATCATTTAAACACACACTTCATTTGGCTCTACATCAAATTTTGTTAGAAACAAGCTGTTATGAAAGCTAAATGGGGCCGTGAGTTTCAAAACTGATCAGGAATTTTTGGATGTCTACACTTATGATTAATAACTTAAGATAACATGTAAGGGATGAATAATATGAAGTGTTCAGCATGTATGCTAGGAAACAGGCTGTTACGGCATTTAGTCAAGAACTAAGCCACTCAAACCCACTAATCACCTAAAAATCATCGCCATAACCAACAGAAATATTGTTGTAAGACAGGGTGATGTCTTGTTTTGTTTTTAACTACAAACTGAAGTTGTCTTAAGAAGATAAACACTTCCAGGAAGGATCAGGTACTCAATATGAAAAGACCAGCAATGTGATCCTTCTCATCATCCAAGCACAGAGGAATTCAAGTGGTTGAGCTGGCAGAAATATCAGCCTGGGTTTGCTGGGTTCCCTTTAATGACATCTTACATGATTAAATCAGAAGACAGCAGATGAGAATCTGCCTGTGTTAACAACAGATGACATTTCAGTTAGCAGGTCAGTCTAAGCCTCTAGGAATCACTGTACTGAGAACTAGGTATTATCTCTCACATGCAGTGCAAAACCATGGGCCTATATTTGTGTTACAAAAACCTCGTTGTCAGCCATACACCTGGCTTTCCCATGCCTTCCTTACACACCATCCTCTTAAAGGTTGGGGTGCATCTCTGCCTGTAATGTCAAGAAGGCAGTTCAACAGCTGGAAATACCTACGGTAGATACAGCAGTCACTACCATTCAGAAACATCTTTGATACCATTTGCAGACAAAAGTCTCCTGTCAGCTGGAGGTGACACTGACATGGGAAGAAACACAACTGACTAGGACAACACAGCTGCTGTTCTTCCAATGGGCTCCTTTCGCAGCCTCCTGTGCCCAGCAATGGTACAAGCTAGAAATAGACAAGATGTAAAAAAACAGGATCTTTCTTACCTTGCACTTAAGATCATGCAGTGAATACAGGCTTGTCACATGTTGTGACAACAAACGTAAGTAGGAACCTTAACATTTCAGCATATCACTATTCTACCCTCTCTATGAAGGTTAAACTGGAGCTGAATGAAAATTCCATGTGATGGAAACAAACTGAACAACTAAATGGTATTTTCTTTAATTAGTATGAATAAAAGCAAACTTAGAGGTTTCAGCTCTTTCTAGTAAAGATACTAAGGGAAAGTTATAAAAGCTGTATCCTGAGTCCTGCTTGCTCAGCCTCAGTAACACCCACTCTGTGCAGTGAAGAAGGGGCTATTCAGGACAAATAAGGGAACCACTTCAATATCCAAAGACGGGCTCTAATTTTAGAGCCTTTCTTTCAAGGACTGGATAAACACACCAGGCTCCTTAATTGATAAAGTGCCCTGATGAGTCTCTCCCTTCTATGCTTTGAATCACAACATCTCAGTTTTCCAAAACTGGGTAGGGGGTTGATTTTAACAGCAACTGAGTATAAAGGTTTCTTAATTTGCTTTAAATTTCAGAACCTCAAGGTATATCAGCATGAGTTTTAACTGCTACAGTAAACATTACTACAGTTACATGCACATCTTACAAAGTCTGAAAGTCTGCTTCATGGCTAAGCTCTCACAAGCTCACCTCCTCTTGAGTCACCAGGAGCTTGGCTAGAGAGCAAAACAGGAATGAATAAGGAAGTAAGCACTTCTTCATCTACCAAACTTTATTTATGGAAGCTCAGGAGTGTTTCTGCAGTGCTCTCGGAGGAAAAGCAGGTCAAAGTACCAAGCTACCCAGGTCTAGTTTAGTTATGGCTGATGAAATATGTTTATAAAGGAAAGGCTGGGGCATGCATTTAGGATATGGAAGACTCATGTTCAGATCATACTGCTAAAGACTCAGGGTGAGCAAAGTAGGCTAGACTGGGGTGGCTCAAAATTCACCCAAGTTCTGCATTCAGCATCCAGTAAGCTCCAAGCCTTCAGAGGCACTACAGCTCTGAATGAAATACTCAGAGACCTGAGGTGAAATGTGGGGCATATGAGTTCCCAAGGAAGACAGAAGAGAACTGCCCAGCCTTCCAGGTGCTTGAAGAAAAAGCATGCTGCAAGCTGAAAACTGATTACATACTAAAGCGATGAGGTATGTTCCTACACAGCTGACAATGCCCGTCTGCTGGATCACATCAACATCAATACACAAATACAGACATTCTATTCCATCAGGATCTACACAAATTCAATATACATGCACAGTTGTGCAAAGCCCAAGCACCAAAAGCTACTGCTCATTAAAATACTAAATTTCTTTCTCTTACATAATTGATAATCAATAGTCCAGCAGAAATACAATGAAAATATTATATTAACAACACCTAAAAACAGTGCTGAAATAGCGCGCACATCCAGATAATTGCTGGCTCCTTTTCAGAGAGGTCAGCTAGGAAAAATATTGTCTGTGATTTTCTGCCCATAATTTTGTACTTGTCCTCAACAACCAGTGTAAAATTGGAAGCCGGTCCTTTGAACATTTGTCCCTTTTAGTTGCAATGCCAGACTCAAGACCACTGAAATGTCAGCGTCCCTTCTAGAGCTTAAGCCCTGTCCAAACACTGCCAGTCAGACAGGACTGGGAAATGGCTGATACTCTACCAGCACTTTCTGCCAAAAGGAAACTGGCAGGCTTCAAAAGCAAATTTCAGGTATCCTGCAGTATTTCAACAGGAAAATTCCTCCTGCATGCTAAGAAATCCTGGGGCAGTCATCCCTGGGCCTCCTTAGTTAAAACAATGGTAAGCAGAAAAAGCCACTTCACATATTTCTCTTGTTATCCCTCCTACCCTGATCTCAACGTGTGGTTGTTTCCTAAGAACAGGGCAGGGGAAGTCACTCCATGCTGCAGTGTTTTCCCATGCAGATCCTCATCTTTTTGCACAGTGGAATTTTAAAGCTGCTGAAATTGTATGGGGAGTGACATTCTCTAGTGATTTAACAGTGTATTTATATTCACTATGACATGCATATTTCGGGTATTCCTTAACATACATTACTTCTGAAGAGAAAGAGGAAAGTAAGCAGACACATCTAACAGCTGCTCTCCTGAGAACTCAGGTTGGCTTGCTTACATTTAGCCACCCACCTCAACCCTGTTCAGCATGCCGAATACTGCAGCATATGCTTCCTTAGACAATTAGAGCAACAAAGGCCTCGTGCCCCAGGAACACTCAGGATAAATGAAGCAATCTGTTACTTGCATGCCCAGATGAATAATATTCTAACAGTATTTTACTAAAAAAAAAAACCAAAACATTTCTTCCAACAGAATTTTCTTCTAACGTTTAAAGAATGCATGTGAAGTTGAAAAGAGTAACAAAAAATGAAACATAAGGATGTTCAACATATATGTGGGGAAATAAATTAAGTATGATTCTGGAAAAGTGCAGTGAAAGTAAAAAAAATAAGAAGTGGTTTGAAAATGTAGAATATCCTCTGTGGTTATATTTTAAGGAATTATTTCTATTTGTCAAGAGCAATTGGTCCCTTCTTTTTGTCTTCATTTATCTCTGCAGAAAATAAAATGAAACAAACAGCAAAAAAAGTCCCAAGAACAGTGAACAGCTGAGCCAGGCATGAATTAAGGAACGCTGATTGATGGCTGGTGATGTACAGCACTGCTATTACATCCCAATGCTACATCTCGTATTTCATTTAAAGGCCCATCTCTTCTTTTCCAGAAACAGTGCAGTATTTATGAGAGAAGGTTGATTTGCAAGCCTTGGAGCTGCGCTGAGAATCCAGATTCAGTTTTTCCAATCTGGCTTTAAAGTTGGTGAATACCTTGAACTTTGAAGGTAGCAATCCAAATAAAATGAAACCAAACACTGGAATAAAATGAGCATTGAAACTAAACATGTATTTTCAAGACATGCTGCAGGCAGGGCAAAGCTTTTTATCTTCAGTTTCTTCATAAGACAGTAAGAAAGTAACGCTTGTCTCCTCTTCATTTATACCTTTACTAACCCCACTGGTCCAACAGCATATATCTTCATCTGCTCTCCTCTGGGTTTTTCCAGTCCTTTAATCTCTGTGGCATTTTCTGTTACAACAGCACTCAGATGTTCTCTTCCTTCATTCAATTTTCCTCTGAGCCTCTCGAAATCTTAATCTAAAAGTTTTTTTTAGCTTCATAGCTATTAAAAATATTGACTGGCCCACGGAGAATATAACTTTTTCTATCAAAGTCCACTAAATATAAGATGAACATTAAATCAATTTTTAGATTTCTAATGGCATAAAAATTAGAGTGGCTACTTAAAACTTGCCAGTTTTTCTTGAAATAAGAGAGGTTTCCTCAGAAGCTGAAATAATCTTTTGTACTTCTCTCTGCTTCTTACAGGGCACAGGGAACACCATCAATACTGAAGGAATGGTATTTGGTTCAATCATGTTGAAGCTTCAAGTTAGGAGCCCACATAATTTATCTGATTTGCAGAGCTCATGCATATCTGCTTATCTGCGAACCAGTTGATTACTTAGGTGCTTAGAAATAGCTATAAACATTTAGGTTTAGGCATCCAACAGGCAGAACAGGTCTGCCCTTCTGTAGGACACAATGATGATGTAGTGGAAGAGGTCACAGTTTGAGAACAAGGGCCTTGCAATTACTACTGGTTGTTGCTACAAGGAGGCATGCTACAGTTATTGCTTCATAACCACCCTATGGCTGGTCACACGTTAGCAAGGCACCTGCTCCAAGTTCTGCTCTGCCAGTATGCCTGGAATGTAAGCCCAAGAGGCACATTAAAATGTAAGGTCAGGTTTAAGGCCTAGCAAAGTCCTGACTCCATGCCAGACACACACCAAGCCCCTTCCCACGCCATCTGACTAAGGTCTCAGATCACGCAGTCCACAAAGCAGAATATCTCTGCAGTCTGCACTTCAACATGCAGCTGCTGACCTCCCACCAATGACTACAGATCTTCAAGATGGTCACTGTCTTGATTCAGCTACACAGCAATTGCTAATTGCACCTTCCTAAGACAAGTCTCACAGGCTAAGACAGGGAACAGCAGCATCTGCAAATGCTCTCTTTCACAATATCCAAGTCTTTTCTTGGCCTGTATAGACCAACCCCCCCCAGCAGATGCAAAATAACCCTACCTTTCCAGGAACCATCACAAAACTTTTAAGAGACGCTCAAATACTCTGACTGCTGGAGTAATAACTGGAGAGATAAATGAGAACATGACCTCAGTCTTATTTAATTTTACATCACCATGCTACGCTCTTGACTCTGCTGCCTCCATGACCTACTTTATCTATTGTTTATTTCTTTTTTCTTTCTTTTTTTTTTTTTTTTTTTTTTTTTTTCCAGGAAATGTTCATTAAGGATAAGAGCACCTGGCTTACAGTAACAGGAGCACTGTGCAAAATATCTATCATAAAACTGAAAGAGGTACATTGATTAATCCACCAGGCAAAGCAAACCCATAAAGAACTGAGGGGCCGCAGAGGACTGTCTTAGGCAAAGCAAATGTAAGTACAGAAGTCTCTACTGGTGTAAATGGCTGAAATCCACTGAGTTCACTGTGCCAAGATGTACCTGGAGAGAACGTGGATCTAGCAGCGCAGTCATCAAATGCAGATGGTGCTGCAGTTACTCAGGTTAGAAACAGTATTTTCCTTCTGGCAGAAAAAATAAAAAGCTAGAAAAAATCACTGTGGACCAAAACAGATCTGAATAACTGCTGCATGGAACCAGTTCTGCTGCCTCTTTCCCCTCTGCATAAATTTGGCACTGAAAACTTATTTAACTGCTTTGAGGGGGGAAAAAAAAAAAAAAAAAAAAAATATATATATATATATATATATAGGAGTGAAAATTTATGGGCTTATTTTAGGGCTTAACTTCTATCATTTTACAGCCATACCAATTAAGTTGTTGTTTTTTTTTTTCCATGAGTTAAGATGAGTACAGTTTTCTGTCTGTGCTCTTGCCTCATCAACATCATACATGTACCATCTGCTATGTCCTCTTACTGAGCCCCCTCTATGGCTTGCTCTCAGATGCACAGCACTCAAGTGGTTAAGGAGAACACTCTTCTGTGAGCGCTATATTAACCCTTGTAAAACGGCACAAAAATAGGATGTTAAGAATTGCTTACACAACATAATGCAAGCGTAATGTAGCCTAAGCCCTGTGCTGAGATTATGTGAATGAGTATTGCTTACATGAATCCTGCTACACAAAACCAAACAGTTCTCCACTCTTAAAAACATGCATGCAACCTAATAGTTGGCAGGAAACTGAAGTGAGTTCCCCATCTTCATCTCCTCTCTTGGAAACAACCTTGGTGACTGAACCTTCTTGCCACTCGTTATAATGTTATTCAGCTGCCCATTACTCTTCCATTCTAACCACCTTTTCCACTCCCTCCTGTCTTTCATTCACAACATTGCTTCCATTCTGTGGTATTGCTGATATGGCATTGTTCCTCCTTTCAAATATGGGAAAGTTAAACCAAAGCTTAACTTTTTCTCAACTAAAGCTTCACATCATTTAATATCGCTATATCTGTGACATACAAAGTGTTTACGTAAACTCCCGGGGACATAATAATCATTGTCCAATTAAACAACAACCAGCCACAGGATGAATAAAGCACCAAAATATCTCAATAAATCATTAACTGCTGTTTTACACCCTGGACTGTTCAAATAAATCATGAGTTGCTCCTTTCATTGATTCTTCAGGACTGCGTTGATAATACACTCTGCAATATCCTTTCAATTTTCTACCACATGCACTAACGGATGGGAAGATAGGCTGTGTTCTATTCCACATCAAGATGGAATGCACAGAGCTTGAATTTCCCTAAAACACTTTTGCTTTCAAGCTTGTTCTTGCTGCCTGGTTCTGTACCCCTCGAGGAGAGCGAGTTGCAAGACAAAAAATCCTGTCTGCCTGGACTTTTGGCCTTCTGTTCTCTGCCCTGAAATTTACAGCATTTTTGCTTGAGTACACATTTCAAAACGAGTCGCTCTGAAGTAAAAGGAGAAATGCAGTCTTTCAACCCAAGCATGAGAGCAAGAATCAAGAGATTAGCTCTTAGATATTAGAGGGACAAAAGAAAGCAGCAGAACAGAGCAAGGCAGCAGTGCGTACCAAGTGCACTTGTAAACTGCAGGCCACGCATACCTTTCAACCTGTCCTTGCCTCTTTTCTCCACCCCCTCGCTCCCCCCAGTAAACCACTCATTACTAAGCGTCATTCAGAAAAGATCACACACATGCAAAACATAATGATTAACAGAATTTTAGTTATCATCAGTGACTTGAACTGTCCAGTCTGACCTACTGAGAAATAAAAACTTCTCATCCTATGCCAAGCTGGATAACAGATGCCAGTGAGACATGGGCACGTGATAGGTTTTGCTTAGTTGTTTGTTTGTCTCAACTTGAATCCCACCCACCAGGCCAATTATTCATTTTTCAGACTGTTTCTTTTGATTTGCGAGTCGACAAGTCTAACATCAGGTGGGAGTAGGGATGAGTAGGAGGGAACCAGAGCAGTTAGAATTCTTCTAATGATATTAAAGTTGAAAATTGGACATTGGTTTGAAAATTGGATGTTGATTTTAAAAAATGATAGTAAACAATTCCCTTCCTTTTCCCCCAGACGCTTAAAAACCAAACAACCCAAACTGGCAGGGTATTGGATCTGTCTTTATGCTCCTCATCAGGGTTTGGTGACAATGCCCTCTTAATTGCATTCCAGTGAAAACAAGAACAAAAAGGCCATCTGGAAATACAGAGATCACTTTAGTTCTAAAGGATGTTCACACTTTACAATTTGTACAAAATATTTACTGGTAACATATCACCTGATTAGCATGAATTAAGGATGAATTGAAATTTCATGCAACTGAATGGGCTAATTACATACACAGACACATACTTTAAAAAACCAGGCTTTTCACGTTCTTAAGTGTAAGCAATTATGAGTAAGAGTAACATTTCAAAATTATGCTACTGATCTAAATTCCTTTTCAGGTTGTGATGCTCTGCTTACATCTGAGCTTGTTCCTGTTTCTCAAACCAGCAGTTGTTGTAACCAAATATTCACCTGCTGGCTGAAAAATAAACAAAACTGCCCTCGTAAGAAATTCAAATTTGGAAGATCTGACTGTGATTAACTCTAAAGAAGGTCAGAAAAAATCTTTAAAATAATAATAAAAAAAGAAGTTATTGGGTGCTATGGGAAACTTGGTATTAGGCTGCTGTCCTGACTAAAATCTACTGTACCACATTATTTCCACTGTTCAAATGTATCCGCCTACAGATCTAAAATCTTTTCAAAATGATTAAAATCAGGACTAAAAAACACCACACACAATCTTCTTTGCTCTTTCATCTGGAGCCACACAGAATGTGTTTTTTCAGATTTCAAGTCCATTAAAGTATCACCTTTGGAAGCAGAATCACAAACAGGCCCAAAAATGATCTTTGCAGGCGAGATGCTCAGAAATGCCAAGGACTCCTTGTGTTCAAAATCCCCCCAAGCAAGCTCAGCTACGTCCGGTCTGTATCACACATAATTAGGATTTTTCAGACCATAAAATCAATAATATAATTAGTAAATGGCATGTTATTTCACAGAATCTTGCTACAACTTATCTGTCTTTGATCAAGCAGAGCTGACTGCTAATGACATTTAATGTTAATTAAGGAAAAGACGTGATAAAAAGTTCTTTGGAGAATTATCAAATTATGCACCATAAAAACTGAGGTATGCAATATCTGTTATATATGTTTACAACACTGACTATATTGTTTAGGAAACTCTAAGAAGACATCAAGATTACAAGTCAGCTCTGGAGATACATTGTCCCACATTGCAGAAATACTTCCTTAGCTGGTATGTGCACAACAGCCAATGCAGTTTATTAATGAGTTATGTGCCATTTCTAATGACTACCCAAGCACAGGTAAATCCTTCCTCAGCTGTGGGACAGCACCAACAGAATATTGTATGAAATTCGCTTTTCTTTTGACAATGAATGATGGACAGCCAACCATCAGGTAACAAAGTCAATAATGGAACCTGCAGAGATTAAGCAGGGATTTCAAAGGAATTACTACAACCCTCAGAGAAAAACAGTTACAGAAGGCAAAAATATTTTATAACCTCATAGGAGTGCGACTTTTTGCTACTAATCACTTCGACTGTCTGAACCCCAAGTATTAAGGAACATCCGTATTTAAAATATTACAATTTGATGTAAGACATCCAAGTAATTTTTCATGATTGTCAGGCACATGGAGAAGCATGAAGGGTAATTTTTCACTATTGTGAGATACACAAAAAACACTGTTTGATATGTCTTTCCCTAAAGTAGGAAGGAAGGGTAGAATAAACACATTAGTATTAACAGCATAGGCCAGCTACTATAGTTAATGTCACGTCAGTTAGCTCTCATTTCCCAGTACGTTTTGGATTCGATAGTAATGCTCTTGCTTAATATTAGCTATGTATAGTAAATGAACTCCCTAAGTCCTGTGAGACTCTTCTAATGCCTGAAGTTACAGAGAGAAAGAGAATAAATGTTTCCAGAATCTGAGTATACATCTCAACTGCAACAACTTTGTCATTTTTGACAGACGTGTAAAAAATAAACACTCCTCACATTGTTTTACTTTTCTCTCTAAGAAGCATACCAAATAGCATCATAATACCCTGAAACCTGAAATACTCTTAGAGCAGCTCCATTAGTTCCACCTTGAACATGCCCTGTTGCTTAGTGGCATACCCTTGTCAGCTCAAGCAGGGAACACTGGACATGCAGGCACGTGGAGGGACTCACCCACCTCAATCCCTGGGCTGGACTAAGGGACACAGAAGGAAAAATGCTGCTGCATCTCTACGCAGTTTAGTTTAAAACATGAAGGGCAAAAGTGCTGAGGGCAGGATGCTGGCAAAATAGGTGCCACTTGTACTTGCCCCAGATGTGATGGAGCTGGCATGCTGTTCAATACGAAGTGATTAATGATTGCTTGCAATCAGCCCTAGAAATCAATGGGCATTGAGTGACATAATGATTCTGTGACATCACATAACCTCCCATCTGATGCTTGTTCTTGGACACATTTCTCCTCACGTTGCCATTTTTGGCACTGAGTGGGCTCAGAGATGATGGGGTTTATGATGTTCGCGAATAAACAACTTTTCACATGAGAGAGGTTTCTATTTTTTTCTGCCAGATTTTATTTTTTCAGTTCACTCGTGACCCCTCCCATCACTCTCTGGCACATCAAACTCAACTACAGGAGCACTGCACAGGAAAAGTCATGTATATGGGACTGGTTCTTTACTTCAACTAGTAATTATGATAATTACAGAAAAATCATATAAATGAGGAAGAGGAAAGGAGGATCTACTGCTGCACTGGAAACTGATACATTTACCACACGTGCTTTGAGCCACACAAATATCTTTCTCTTAATTTCAGCTGTTCCAGTGTTGCATGATCAAGCCATTACTTCATTACTATTTTCAGTATTAGCAATAACAAGTTTTTCTAGAGGGACTGCAGTAAAATAATTAATATTTCAAAATGACCCACAATGCCCATTTTCAAATGTGGTTAAGCTGCTGTCCAAATACAAAATAAAATAAAATAAAAAAGTGGCCACAGGAATCAAGGCATAAAGGGCAGATTCTTTAATCTCTCTTTGCACGTGATAGGTTTCTCCTTGCCTTAATTACCTTAGTGGCCTTCCCTGCATTTGTTCAAGTTTAATTTAATTTCATTTTGAATAAAGGTGACAGAAACAATATATAATACTCTAAATGAACTCTCAGCACAAAGTACAGGCATCTTTGTATCTGCACTGAAGAAGCCCTAGAATAGTACTGCACTTCATATTGGCAGCTCACAGACATCCAGCAACCAATAAATATAACCAGATCCCTCTTTCCTTTGTCAAATCCAAACAACGAAGCTCTAGCTTCTAACAGAGATCCATATTGTTAGTCCCTGACTGCATACCTTTGCATTGTTTTATGACATTTCATGCTGCTGCTCCAACCCACACAATCATACACTTTTTGTGGTATTACAACCCCATCCGTCTTGGTACTGAGAAGCTCATTAGCCTCCTAGATCGCAATAACAGGTAGCATTGTAACCAAGAAAGAACAGCCAAGAACTTTGATGCCTTGTAGCTTTCCTATATGTAAATTGCCTAATAAGGAAGCCAAACCACACTGCAGTTTTTGGGAGTCCAATTCAGTCATCCAGAGGATAACTTAGAACAGACCAAATCTGAAACATGGATTCTAGATTCAAGTATTCAAGTTACCAGATTATTCTTAATCAGAGTAATTAGCCTTTTATCACCAAATCTTTATAACTAGAAAACAGAATCTCTGGGTTCTACACTGGTAATAATTACAGGCAAAAGAGTGTGTGCTTCTTCACAAGTAATCAGATGCTCATAATTGAGTGAGTTGTGAAAGCAAGACTGATAAATCTGCTCCCTTATTATTATCTGCTTCTAATTTAGTAAAACTTAGTATTATTTGCAGTTTGCTTCAGTATAAGGTGCATCAGTAAAAGCAACAGAAAATAATTTGTGCACGAGAAACGGTGTAAATTTTCACAATTATTTGCTCTATCTGTAATGCGCTGTTTTAGCATGTGTATGCACAGCACTGAATGTCAGTGACCACAACACAGGCATCACCCTATAAGCTGGCATGTTCTGGGAAACAAGGCACCAGCTGACTCTTTTGAAGTAAGCAATAGCTTAAGTCTTACTACAAGACAGAGCAACATCAAAACTGTCAGAGCAATTTTCCACATCAGTAGTTTAACACCTGAACTATTGCTTATTTTTTTTGCAACCGAGCTATTCCCAATTTCTATCTGTTCTACCCTGAATCAACACCAGTTCTGAGATATGTCATAAACAATGTTTGTCTAAAAGAGTCAAACATACCATCGAGGCAGAGACTTAATGAGGAAACAGCAGTTTCTTCACAAGAAAAGGTTTATTTTCTGTAAACATCTGGGTTGTGAATAACTGCAGGCTTTACAGACAGCATAATGTTAGACTGCATCTGACTTAATGTCATAAAGATTGAGTTATGTCAGCTGTGGGTGGACTGGGTGATCTTGGAGGCCTTTTCCAACCCTGCTGTTTCTATGATTCTGTGACTCTGTGATTCTAAGAAGGCTCTTCCAGAATCTAAGTGATCTGCTGTTGTAGGAAAGGCAAAGTTGACTATAATTTTCTGGAAAGTAGTCTTTAAACACTTCCTAATTCTTAGTCACGCTTTTCTACTTTAAGTCTTTCTTCAGGCTATTTTGGTTCTTAACTGTGTTTTCATGAAACTGTCCTTAAAGAACCAAGTGAAACCATCCTTAATGCTACCAACTCTTCAGTGCCCGGTTACAAGCAGACAAGAAAGGAGAAAAGCAGGCAGTGAGCAGCGGACATCTCACTACAAAGCCATAGTGTGCAGTGGAGACCACTTTCCATGTCCCATAAGGAAGAAGACAGCTCTCCACAGCCCAAAAGGAGCGCACACAAAAGAATGAAACCCCAGCTCCAGCAAAAATACTTGCATACTTCCAACCACAAAGCTACTTTTATTAAGGCAAAGAATGCAACTGCCAATCCAACGTCTAATAAAAAGTATTCTTACAGAGAGCCAAAGCTTTCTCATTACTGATATGGAAATCAACCTTACACTGTAACCTTGCAGCAAGTGGGCTCTGACAATGAATCCTAAGGATGCTGCGTGTCTCGATTTGTTTGCAAAATATTACACAGACGAAGCACTGCTACAATAGTGACAACATTACTGTTTTCTTTTATCTTACTAATAAGGAATCCTGTAGAGTACTGTAGATAGCAAGCCCACATATATGAACTGCTTCTCTTTCAGATGTGGGTGGTAAGCCAAAAAGTTATTAGGCAGTAGGCCAGCAGGAAGAAACAGGGAAAGATAATGAATGAGAGTGGAGGTAATTGTAGCACTTATTTGGATTAGATGCAGATCACCAATGAACTGTTTTGCCACTTGTTTTCTCCTAAGGGAAATCTGACTTTCCTAGCTTTAATTTAATCATGGGAAAAATATGTCAAGTATTGATTATAACTGGAAACTAAAGTCTTCTACAAGCATGTACACATTAACACTATCACTCAGACATGACCTGGAAGAAAACCTCTATTTGCCTTCCTTCAGCCTGATTCCCACTTCTTCCAACAGACTGTCTTTATACAGAACAACATGTTCAAACTTGTAAACATCAGATTTGGTGATGAAAATGCCCACAAGGGAATTTGTTAAAACCATTAAATTTATGTTGCTTGTGACACTGAGCATAACTAAAAGCCATGTCTTCCAACGGTGAAAGCAGAACACAATAACGTCTCTGAGGAAGTACTGTATATCAGCACTGATTTCAATTTATTGCAGGTTGAAATAATATTCCAGTCAAGACTAAAAGTAGAACTTGGCAGATGCGCTTATGAAAATCCTGAAATGGTGCTGTTTGTTCATGGCCTTTGAGAAGTAAAAGGAAAGAAACAAGTGTTACAACTCAAATGTATCAGATTCAAAGTATGAAAATTAAATTAATGGATCGTTAAATTCTAAAAACGTCCTTCTGGCACTTTCTCCATCCCTGCTTCGCCTTGGCCATCCTCTGCCCTTTAGTCTGTTCCAGATCCCATCAATATCGCATATTCTGAAACTCATCTGTATTATGGAAATGCAGGGCATAGTTTCAATTCTCAGAGACAGTTCTTTCTCAAGATTTCAAAAATGTTTCATTTTCTACTGAAATAAATTACTACTTTTTAGAGGAGAAATAATAGCAGATGTTTTGCCACGTACCTGTTTTATAGTATTGTATAGTGTATAACAGTCCCTATAGTAAGGGGAGAAGATCAAAACCCTGATCTAAATCAAGAAAAGAAACTCGAAACAGAGTCAGTTCTCTTCCACATACTGTGAGTTTGTAATGAACAGTCACTTTCTCCTTCTGACCAGAAATTCGCCCTTTCCAAAAACAGGTGACATGCTCTGGAGGCAGATTTACATATTGGCATCTTCTGATTAAGAAAACATTATCAATGATTCGTATTCATTTGTCATTATTATCATCAGCCATCTTTCATCTCTCTGATCACATCCCTACTCTGACTTCTGCTGTTTTCAGTGTGATACATCCATTCACAGAACAGACTTCGATCTACGTAAGTTGCCTGGTAGCTCCTTAACAAAATAACTAATCCACTGTCTTGTTTACTTTCTACATGCTTTTCAGCGGCATGGCCTTCCAATGCATAAACCTCATACAAATTATGGGTTCTTTCTTGCAAAACCATTATTTCTACAACGATCATTTTTAAGTACAGAGACACTGCCATTTTGCAGATCACATCCTATATGGGTTCTTTGGTTGTTGTTTTGTTTTTTTTGCTTTATCTATATCCCTGCGTATTTTTATGTCATGAAAGACTCCAGTACCAAACTTAAAGGGAATTATTTTCACAGTTCCAATTCCAGAATTGTATTCAATGGAAGAGAATGCAAACACGTGAGACCTCCTTGCTTCACTGCAGGTATTCAACACCCTACCAATTCTATTTAGACTCGGTCCATTTTCCGCACACAGGTTCTCCCTAATCTATGGGGAAAAAGAACAGAAATACTGAAAATATAAACCCAAATACAAACAGCCTGAAGAGTTTAGGAACTCGGGCTGCAAGTGCAGGCACTCTTCCTGCTGATTTCAGCTCCTACAAGATGCACGATCTGCAGACTCCCATTTTGACCATGCTGCAATCAAGAGACAGTGCTAGCACTGCCCAGAAGCACATCCCAGTCTCAGCTCACTGTCAAGAAAAGTGGTCTAGAATCTCTCCAGCTACTCATTCCTCAGTTTCTTTATTGAGACTGAAATTCAGACACTGCACCTGGATTGGTGGTCTGCATTAACACAAATTTTATTATGCAGTTCATAAATCTAAGAAGTCTCTGTATCTTTCTGCCTTCCGGACAAAAAGCACTGCTGCCAACACCCTGCCCAATCTGCTGCCACATTTCCTCCTCTGCTGCACAGAATTTACCTTTCTGGTTGGTCTTGGAAGGCCCAGCAATACTGGCTCTTCCCAAAGCTATTCTGATCTTCTCATTGTGAACTCTACTCTTTTTTGAATCAAAATGTAATCTACATAGTCCTAAGAGCCTCTTTATTACCCAAGGTTGTTCTATTTTCTTATCGAGCATACTGGTTATCAAAAACAGTCCCAAAATGCTGCCCCAAGGAGACAGAATGACAAACAGCCAGAGTCGTATATTCTACTTTTCCACAGGCATACACTTGCTGGAGCCTCCTGGAATAACAAACATTCTTCTATGTTTTGTTTTTTTTTCCCTTGACCACCACTCCAGTCACTTACATAAGGAAAAACTACTGAAAGTTCCTGAATATTCTGCCCATGTTTTCAGTGTAAGTTACTAAGTAATGACATTGTTAGAGCGCTTAATGCTACTGCTTCACTGCTCCTCTAGCACCTGTCCAGCTAATGCCTGACAGGAGAAGATAAATACATCTATAATACACAGCAAAGTGAATAACAAAGAGTTTATACAGTTGTCTCTGACACAGCTGACAAGTCATAGCTGGCAGCTTTAATCAGCTCCCAGCTGAGCCTGGGAAATTGGAGGGAACAGAGCGCTGACCTTTCTGATGAATTTCTGAAGGGAAGGTTAAAGTTTTGTTTACTTCTTTAATACAAAGAGGTATCAAGTTCAAAGGCCTCTGGGTAAAAGCAGGATTCTTGTGCAAGAGAACTGCATATCACATTTAGCAAAGTAATTATTGGTTCATCTAAAACTGATGCTTCAAATAAAGAGATATGATGCAAAGTTACATAGGTGAAAATGCATAACACAGCACATCACTGAAAATGCTGAAATTGCACCAGATATGATTTTCATGTCTCCAGTGAGAAAAATGCAAAAAAAGTACAAGTTAATTTTACTGGTCACTTGTTCTTAATATTCCTTCCTCCCTCCCCGCCTTATTGCAGCAGATATTCAACATGCATTTGTTTTGTATTAGAGCAGTCTGGTTTTCATGTTTGTTTGTTCAACTGGTACCAGATAAACAAATGCAACTAATGGCTAATGCTAATGATACGAACAGATATTTCAATGTAAATAATGTATAAAACATCATTTGGTTTAGGAACTACTGAACATCTTCTACCCTCTTAAAATGATTCAAGAGAGATCCAGAAGCACTTCTTTTATATGCTTCACTGTAAGATCTATGTGCCCTGCAGCCAGTACCCAAACCAGTGCCATGGGGAACTCTGGTCTTCTAAAAAGCCAAAGCTGTTTTCTGGTGGATGGCATCACGTCACAGCCATATTGTGCTCACACTGCTAGGTCAAATGTCTACTCCGTATGAATGGCTGATACAGACCTTGCAAGTATCTAGGAAGATTGATGACTTTTAAATAAAGACCAAGGCAAGTTGTGCAGTAAACAAACTGCAAACCTTCTGCTTTTTATAACCCAATTTACCCATCACTCTCTGTCCACTAACTTCTAAAAAATGAACCCATAGCTTTAAATCACCACCATCCATATACTCACACAGCTCCAAAGCTGTTTGCTGAACTGGTTGCTATACAAGTCATGGTGAAAATGTTCAAAATGCACTGAATGAACTTTAGTATTGATTATTGCCAGAAAACCATAGGACACACCTGAATGCTCATCAAGACACCTGCCCAAGTAAACTAGTTTCATATTCTAGTTTGTTTTTTACCTACCTACTATTTAACTTCTTCTACTTGATTCCAGTGGCAGATATTTAAATTTGATTACTGGTCTGGGCTGTCCTATTTACACTCATGGTTCATATAGTGTTGTATGAACAACAGATACACCTGTACATGAGTATTACACATACCTAAATATAAGCACGATATAACAGGTTCTTGCCAGTTCACATCAGTGGAATTGTTCAATTGGGCCATTTGTTTATGTGGGAAGATGACAAATAAACTCATTGACATGGGATTGTTTCCTCAAAATGGAAAGGTACTCGCCTCTACAACTGCATCTTTTCTGTTCTGTGACCTATTCAGTTGAGAAATGTTTCAAAGACACGCATTAATGTAAGGAAACAAATAGTTCATGCTTCCCTTGGTGATAAGGCTGTGCTGTAAACTTACACTGATGGGACAAGAGGACAAGGAGGTAACAGCACACACTAAAGTGAAATCCCAGCTGCTCTCAGAGAAAGACCCGTTTTCTCAGCAGAAAACAGCACGAGTGAAATATGTCCCTATTGCAGGCATGAGACAACCCACAGACAACTAAATAGTTTTATAAATTGTGATGGATGATAATTCTGTAGGTGCTTCCTTCCACTCCTGCACACTAGAACAAGGATCAGCTCAAGAAATTAAAGGTGAATATAAAAGTTGCATTAGCAAAAACATAGACGTTTCTACTACTGCTGAATTGCTGTTTTGCCATTTCAGATCCATATCTTCATTTAGATGAAGTTATGTTCATGGAAATATACAAACAATACTATTCATTTTACTGTGGGATATCAATCAGTCATTTCCATCACTTAAATCATAATAAAAATCAACAGGTTGATTTTGCACCAATAAATGATGTGGCTGCTATAGACACAATATTTGAGAGTTTTCCTTGAAAAAAATCTATTTCTAAAATAAACGTTGAAAATCCACTGAAATGCAAAGAACTATGCGATGCTAATTGGACCTGAAAGGTGTTAGATCCTCTCCTAACTCAGAACGTCACACCACATCCTCCTTGCTTGTCTAGGAATGTTAGGAGATTTCTTGGATTGTTTTAAAGCTTTGGCATAATGACATGGATTCAATGAATCCAAGGGACTACACTGTGAGAACTGCACTTGAAAAACCTCTGCTGCTGCACTTGCAGAGCGGTCTCATGGTCCAATACATTATTTTCACCAGATTCAGACTGGAATAACCTCACTGACTGAAGAGAGCTTTTCTTTTCTAGTGAAATCAGAATCAGCCTCCTGAATCTGAATGTATGATGTATAGGTCACCTCATTTTTCGCATGGAGTGTGTATTATATATTTCACTCTAGTGGCAGACTCAGGGAACAAAAGCAGTAAAATATTTCCTCGGGGTAACATATAGCTCCCAGGAGTCATAAAGCCTGAAGCAAAAGGTTATTTTACCCAAGACATACATTGTGTATTTTATTATTCTTGGGGGGAACACGGCAGTGTTGATCTAATATGCTGATATTCCAGTACCCAGGGCTTCACACCACCTGCCCTTGCAGACCTTGGATGCAAAACGTCCTTAATGACACCAATAGAAAGAAAGGGAAGTGAAACAGAAAAGTCAGGATGCCAGTGCAGAACCATTTCTTGTCTAGTGAAGCACAGTAAGGAATGATGGATCTAGATAATTACCTGCAATTTGTATCTGAGGCAATCTTTCAGACAAAACACTGCATAATGTTTCATGAAGTCCAAGGTGAGATTCCTGGTGATAGTAATTAATAGTAGGCAAAGCAGTTGGCAGCCTCGCCTTTTTGGGAATGGAAGAGACAAATGCTGATCAGCATTTCAGGGATATCTGTGTCACCATAAAAGGTGGATGACCCGTCCCTTAGCATGGCCTTCAGCCTTCCTCAAGGCAGCAACCCAAGGGCTCTTTCTGCTTGAAGAGCACAAACGGCAAGATAAGACACTAACTGAGAAGAAATTTATAAAAAGATTGAGAGAATAACAACATGGAACATTAGTGGGTATACCTGGACAAGAAAATCTAAAAAGTGGATGCCAACTGTCTATAAAAACACAGCACTGTTATCAAGACTAAGCACTAGAAAACTCAGCAGAGGCACACACTGTCCATATAAATTCCAATAACATAATGATTTCCTATTACCTAAAATGTGTATTTAGAAGTACAGTAAGTGTCCCAGCTGTGATGATTATCTGCAGCACCAGGTACTGTATGGGTATGCACAAACAGAGGCTAACATCTATTAATTTTCCCATTAAAATAACTTGCAATATTGACACGTCCTCTTGTAACGTCTAAACATAACAAATTCTGACATTTGCATCTGCTCCCATTCTTTGGATACTGTGCATAGGGAACAACAGTAAACGTTTTTGAAGGGAAGCCTGAGGACTGGAGCTGAGCAGCTTGGCGAACCTGACTCATTACAGCTGGGGGACCCAATCAGGAGCACACAATTTACAGCACTGCTGACAGAGAGCATTCTAACATTCCCATTGATTCCAAACATCAGGAGACGAAGAGGAAAACATTTACACGCACAATTCAGTGCTCATGCTCATATAATCATCATGCGCTATAGCTTAACAGATCTCAAGGGATGCCATGACGCTTTTGTCTCATCAAAAGTAAAGAGGAAGAATCTAAGTGCTGTAACAACTTCATCCCATTGGGGATACTTTTTTTACACAAAAATCTTTCAGGCTGGAGGAAAAAATGAAGGCTCAGATTCATCCTCAAAAGTGTCCCATTAACGTATTTCCAACCTCCCCCTGTACTGAATGACCTGCATACAAATCTAACAGAACTGAGCACTCCCCCACCCCCCCAGAACGACCAGTGTTCATATCTTCTTGTCTTACACAGCAATATTCCTCATTTTTGGGGTGCTGGATATGACAGCAGATACCCATAACTATTATTGATATGATGTAGTGCACAACGCTACACAGGGATGGAGAACTCTTGCATCGTGCAGTACACGCAAATGCACTCACAGAGAAAATTCCTGTGTCAGATCAACATGCCTTACTCGAAATGACTAATTCTATTTACTCCTACTTAGCAGAGATAAAAGTCTATCTGCATTGGTGATTCTAACAGGATCACACTGTCCTTCTTTGCCTAGACCCAAGGAATGTAATTTTCAATCAGAGGGTAAAATAATTTAGAATTAAAAAAGAAAGGCAGGATGCTTCCTCAACTTGTTGCATCTGCTTTCAATAGCCAAGAGCAAGTGAGGGCAGCTCAGTGCTACAGAAACAAGAACACTGATCTCTTCTGTGTGTTATTGTGAATACGAAGCACTGAAAGCAAGGACATCTTCAGCTCTCAGCGAGAGCACTTTTTTTGTTGAAATATCATTCCTCACTGTTTGGAATGAAACCCATTATTACCAATTAACCTGCTGTGAACCCATATCACTGGCTGAATTGAGCATAATTATTCATCCATAGTAATAGCTAAAGTAAATTCTGGCAATCTCGGCTAACATTGACTTCTCCTTTGGGAGAAATTTTAAAGATGCCATGTCCTTGGTTATGTTTTTAAAACCATTCTTTTTCTGTTAAGCTGCAAGTGAAAATGTATCATTATGACTCATTTCTCCTTGTTTTGTAATGTTGCTTTCTATTTTCTTGCACAAACATCTATTACTAATTCTGTCACCAACGGAAAACTTACCTCTGCATGTTCAGGAAGCTGATTTTTGGTGAAGAAAGTTTGAGCATTGGTAGCCCATGTTGGTTGTCTAAAAATAATTTTTTTAATTAGTTATCACTTTTCATGGCTTTTTAACCACGCAGCCTGATGAACCACAGACCTGTGAGCAAATGCAGGCATAAATTTTGGTTTGAATTTATTTCAGGTTGTCAAATGTAATTTACTAAGAGAACTTCTGCCAAAAAAGAATCCAGAGGCAAACCTAAGTTGTCATCTTAAATTAAGTGTGGTTCCTTTTTGTTAATCTTTCTACATAAAAGGTTGTAATGTAGTGCATTAAAGATGCAGCAGTTTTCTTTCCTAATAAAAAGACAGAGGTGGAAAAGCTGAATAAAGACAGAATGTTTCTCTAGGTGAAGGAACATGTGCTCAAGACAATTAAGGAAATGTCCCCATCTCTCTGAAAACTACAGTTTTCTGTTTAATCTTAGGCCACATACAACGTGGGAAATGAACAACCTGAATGCAGAGGATGAAGAACAGTAAAGTGTCTGCATTAGCTTAATGTTAGGGTTTGTTTTTTTTTCCCTGCAAAAGAGTTACTTAGAACAAGTATTACCGACTGTGATAGCCCAAATGGCTGCTGAATACATCACATCCTCTCTAGACTGAACTGGTACTGTGAAGCTCATTTCTTTAATGACAGATTGGATTTTGGCTCTTAGTCAATAATTGTTTTACTTTCACAGTCATGAAACTGAAGCATTACACCACCTCAAACACTTCTGGTTCTTCATATTGGTATCCTTCTCTCCAAAGTAAGTCTGCTCTTGGCTTCGAGTCCTAAGACTTTTCTTCCTGTGGGTTACTATCCTCTCCACATCAGCTATACTCCAATCAGCCGCCTCATCTATTGTCACCTCTTCGTGTTTTCTACAGAACTTACCCCTGCATAAAACTGCCAGAACCAACCCACAAGGCTAATACGTTTCAGATCTTTCAGACCTGTTTACAATTTAACACCAAGGCGACGTGTAATAGCAAGGAAAAACTTCTAGCATAAACTCAGAGCAGGAAGCAGCACAGCAATTACACACAAACAAGCCAACTGATATTTGAAGTGTGAGAAACAAGCAGTGCGTGCATGGAAATGCAAGCGTTGCAGTCACAGGTTTATTTGTCACATATGGCAGAGCTAAGGCATTCCTCAGAGGTTGGGTCAGGTATCAGTGGATTTTTAAAACAGCACCACCACGATTTCCACCAAATGATCTGCTAATGTGGCCAAAGCCAGGACATTTCTGTGAAGTAAGGCAGTGCTTGGGAACAGATTGCTCACACAAACATACCCTAAAACTTTAGGTGAGATAAATATCGCCTCTGCTTTATTTTCTGTTTCCCAACACCCAGCTTTCTCTTGCATTTTTACAATAGTGAGCATTCAACATGGCAATATCAACAGACATATTAACACATAAAAAACAAAAAGCCACAAATCAGTTTGACAGTCCTCCGGTAATACATTACCATGCCCCACTGCATTCAGATGATGCAAACTTAAAGAGAAATAATTACATTCTGAAGAAAGTGACTGAATATTATTTAGCGTAATTTTCCTCTAATAACACCACTTTCACAGAGATGAGGATATATGACTTTTTGTTAGCCCAGCAATTAAACATATTGCCTCTCACAAAATAACTGGAAGAAAATGAGCCATACTGGTTTAACGTGGATCACATTTCCCTTTAGGCCTTTATCCTGCACCTTAGTACATTTGATTATCTTCTGTGAAGGTGAGACCTCCATTTAAGCACAACCCCAAAACCACTACTACAGCCTCCCCCAGAAAGCTCCCGGCCCCCTAAACTAACCCAGAAAGCCCATTTTCAAATGTAGAACTTAGGGACTGTGTTCCAAAAGGGAGCATGGATAGCCTGCAGCAATGCTGCAATTTGCCATGCAAATTGGGTATGTGCATATTGTACATGACTAGTTAAAACCTAATTAATCTGCGAGCACGTGTACCTCACTTGTGCATACCACTGAGGTGAATTGGTATGCAGTTAGGCTGGATACTCCCTTATCCCCCTGTAGAGCCATTCACTGTGCTCTGTTCTCAGGTTTGGAACTGGTCTCAGAATTCCTGAGGGCTAAAGACACTCCAGACAGGCCTGTGAAGGGTAATGAAGAAACACCACATGGCCCATCATTTGGCTTATATTCACCTACATCCATACCTAAACCTGAAACAGTCCATAAGTAACAAAACAAGCCCTTGTTATGCAGTTTGTAAAGGCTTCTACCTACAAAACCCAACTTTTCAACTGGAATTCACATAATTTGTATTTTAAGGTCAGCAGGTTGTTGGGTTTTTTTGGTTTTTTTTTTAGGTTTTTTGTTTTTGTTTTTTTATTTAGTATGGCTGCAATGTCTCCTTTCCTATTCAGGCACCTCTGTTCTGTGTAGGAGCCAGGGTTTCTGCTCATCCATACAGGATCTATTTTCATCTTTACTGCAGGCACAATTTTCACCAATATCACCAGTGTGTGTGGAACGTGAAGGCAAGACTCTTCTCTCTCCAGCAGCCTGAAGGCTGAAGCCAAACAAGACAGAGACACAGGCACTCTGGTTTTAGTCAGATTTATAAGCACCTCTCCTATACCCTTGGCACTTTGCATAGATTAAAAGACAATATTCTACACAACCAATTAAGATCTTATCATATTAATTGAACTGCCATTATAACATTACCACAAGCCATCTAAGTAATCACTATATGATAACTCTTTATAACCCGGTTCATTGACCTACCAGATGCCCGCAGAAAAGGTAGGTTTGGCACCATGCCTTGAGAGCTCAGACTCTGACAAATAACTCCTAAAACGAGAGCCTTTTTCCACCTAAGTTGGGTGCCTCCTATTTATCTGTATCTATGTTATACTAGGAGGAATCAGATAGGCTTCTTGTTTTTGATAACACTTTGTTTAAGTAATATCCAGAAAATGAAATGAATTACAAGCTATCAGAAAGAACAAAAAGGTAAAGATAGGGCTGCTACACTTGGTACGTATGTAATTATCCATCATCTGAGATGAAGACCGCCTTAAAGCCCAGAGATCCAGGCTTACATTTAGGAAAGGAAAAAGCCAAGTACAGGACACTGATCTGAATCAGGGCCTCCACTTTCAATCCATCCCACTCAAGTCAAGCACTTCAGTCACAAGTTGGTCTTCAGTATTTTTTTCTCATGTTAGAATCTTACATTCTAGGAATGTTGGCTCCTCACTATTACAATATTCATAAAATGACCACTAGCTGAATCCTTATTTATGCAGTACAAAATCTTAGGCGCTAGTCAAAAGCTGTTCCATTTACAATCTTAAGTCCAGTCCATTGATTTTAGGTCAAGTGCTCTTGCTGAATAAGCCACTCTTTTACAGAAGTGACACACAGGAGACTTCACCAATAGCAGATGGATCTATAAAGTCACTGTGACAATGCTACACTGTGATGTAAGTATCTGGTTTTCTCCAATACAGCGAAGATCAAACTGCTCAGATAATCTGCTTCTTCCTACCCATTCCTAATTGTAACAGCTCCCCTTTTTTATCCCATTTCCCCTTTTCCTAGATCTGGCACCACTTGCACAATCAGCCTGTTCAGCTTATTAACCTCACAGAAAACTACACACTGGAACATACTGTTTTCTCTGTGCTCTGTCATACATATCACCTGCCTGCACATCAGTCTTGCAATGTGCAGAGACTTTGTGTTCACCTCCATACAGAAAAGCTTCCCTCCTGGCAAAGCAGTGGAAAACTCAACAGTGAGGCAGCACTTCTGGATTGTTTACTACTAAGCACAATGTTGACACAAAGTATTAGCAAATAACTAAAATAAACATTTTCCAAAGACTATAAATTCCAGAGAACTGAACTAAAGATTAGATATTTCCTTATCTTAATAAAATCAATTCCTTTTTCTGAATACCTTGTGGTTAAAATCCACCTATAGCTAACAATGTGCCAACTGCCCTGCCTACAAAGAGATGTGTACATCTGTGAACCTCCTCAATACAGACTTGTGAAAGAAGTTCTACTAATAAACTTTAAAATATTTATTATTATTTTAAAAGATTTGCTCAATAATTTGCTGTCAACCAAAACACTTGATTGTGAAGTCCTAACCTTGTTCTGGGTAGTGGAAGGAGGTGGGAAGCCAAGTAAATGTGTTCTCTACCGAAGAAACCAGGCAATAAGTAGGTCCACAGAGAGAGCATAAGCTCAGTCCAGTCCAAGAGCAGAAATGCTATGTAAATTCTGAGGGTTGCGGCCAATCCTGTGATACAGTGCATTTACTGCTTTGCTTTCACAGCTGATATTTTGGCTTATTTTTCTTAAAATAAAAGTTACGGTGCTGCAGACTTAAAGGGGTATTTTATTTCAAAAGCCAAAATGCCACCCGATACAATGTGGATTTTTCAGTTTGAATAATCTCTCCTTCAGGAGGAAAAGATTTGACATAACAACAGCATCCAACTCTTCCATCTGAACATAGTAGATATTAGTAAACGTTATTGCATCAGTAAGCTAATACTTGTGAAGATAATGCGTAAAATGTTTCAAAGCTTCACCTCAAGACTGTAGGAAGAAGGAGATAACTGCAGCACAGAAAAAGCAGCCTACTGAGCTTGATACTTTTCCTACTAAGAAAAGCCGCAATGGAATTTTACCCTTCCCCTTCTTAATTTTTTTTTACTCTCATAAATCAAAAGTCTTACATTAAAAAATTTGGCAAGTAATCAGTCAGAGCAGACTAATTGCTTTTGCTATTTAAAAAGAACCTAATTTTAAATGGCTAAAGTGTTGTGGTTTAAAGTAGCTATTGTACATGTGCATTAATTAATTTCATAAGGATTTTTATTACATCTCCATGACACAGTCTAATTATCTGATAATGCTTTCTACCATGTATATATGAATGACATTGCTACAGCGTGTACTTTGATAGCACCCAAAGAGCCTGCAAAGAGTGAAACTAAAGGCTTCAAATCTGTCTGCTCTGCTATACAATATACTGGGAAGCCCAACCGCAAAATCTTTTCATTCCAAAGAGACACAACAGTTAATCATCCATCAGTCATCAATGTCCAACTGCATTTTTCATGCAGAAAAAGTGACCCTAAATAGGCAACAGAAGTTTCCTCTCTGCTGTTATTGCACAATGAAATAAAATAATGGTTGGAAATAGCACTGTGAGGACCCACATTAGGGTTGCAGTGGGTCTCTCCTTCCTTACGACACACTAACACGAGTCTGTTCTCCATGCTACAACAGAGATAGCCCCAATGTTGAACAAACAGAAAAGCATATAGAAATTCACCACCCCAGATTTGACTTTGTTAACATGGAAGGAGAAGTCAACATCTTATCAATATAAAAAATGTATATATAAATATCAGATTGGAAATAAGGAATAGATAAAAGCCCAGAAATCTGCTCACTGAGTAAGTCATTACAGCTGGCAGGTGAAAGACCTTGGATCTAATCACAGCAAAGGCAACAGGGAAAACAGCAAAATGAATGATAAATACAGACCTCAGGAAAAATGAGCTTCTGTATGTTTTTCTTCATTTTCATTCTGTTTAGGAAAAACTCTTGTGAATTCAAATCTTGGCAATGACTTCGACTAACTTCAAATTAATTTAGACTAAATATACTAGATAGAGAAAGCAGAAGACTTCCCTTCTAAAGTAACAGTAATTGCTATAGCGATAAGTATGCATCTAGGTTTCAGTGGACAGTTGCTATCAATTAATAGCATCCAGTCTCATCTCGAACTTCATTTAGTTTGCCTCCTGTTAAATCATCAGCACCCTACGTATGCGGTGAGACACAACACTGAAAGTACAATCTACTTGCTCCTAAGTATTACAGAGACTGCTTCAGTGAGTTTGTGAAGGTCCAAATCAAACACAGTACTGTACAGCATATGGAAGATAACCTGAGGGAGGGAAAGCTGGAGAGACAGTAACCTAATTTGTGAAGACTAATCTGTGTTTGATTCATGCAAGTATCTCCCCATTAACGTGAAACTGAGTAATAAAAGCGGGTAGCTGCTGCCCACTACATACCGCTCCTCTGCAGCAGCACAACCTTCTGCTGCTACTTCTGCTGAATTTCACTTATGCCAAAGACTGGCTTCAGGGTGCACTTGGCAACATTACTAGGTGAGAAATACAAACAACTATTTAGGAGCATCTTGGTCCTATTTTTCAGCTTAGAGAAGCTCTGAATCCAGCAAAAACGTCAACAAACCTTGTTCCAAGCTCAGCAATAAAGGGCCATTTCTCCCGCCCTTCAGATCTTTGCCTGCCTTCTCCCAGCAGCCCATGCAGGGAGATGTCTGACACTGCCTTGTTCTCTGTGACTGGAAGCATGCAGCAGTGAAGCTGCAGTCACACGCTGCGCGCACCTGGATGGTTGCATAACCTCTTGAGGAAGATGTGTACATGTCAATACACATTCAAACCCACTTCTCTAATTCAATAATGCTGGTTAAACAATACTTGCAGTTAAAACACAAACCTTTCAGACACTGAGCACCCTTAGACAAACTCTTACTCACTGGAGAGATGAAGAACTTCAGAACTACACATCCAGAGCGGGACATAAAATACAGGAAAAGGAAGAAGAAGGAATAAGAAATGACCATCATCTGTATATATCATCTTTCTGTTTCCTTGTACTGTGTGTGCTTGGCATGGACTTGTACCCTTTCTGGCAGGGAAAAGGCTATAGACTGAAAATGTGAGAGCAATAAAACACTGCAGCACTTTAGGGGGAACTGCAAGCAATTTCCATTCTATTGATCTTCTCTGGACATCAATGACACACTGAGCTTATTTGAAAACGAAATTCTAGAGCATGTTGCATGAAGATACTCGATTTAAGCTTGTTTGACTGACTGACTAAGCTATAATTACATTTATTATTGCACTCTAAAATGCAGGAAGAAAACACACATTCAGCACTAAATAAGCATTTAAATTGCAACATAGAAGCACACAGATCAAAAACTTCCTCAGAAGAACCTTCTGCATTCGTTTTCAGTGGTCACAACATTAAACATTTGTGACATTTGTGTGTAATTAATAAAATTACAGCATCACAACATTAATTTTTAGCAAAGTGAGAATTCCCCTAAATAGAAAAGATACAGAATTTGAGCACTTAACAACTCACGTGCTATCTTCACATGGCACGTAACTTCTTTTAAAATTCCCCCAAAGAACAAATGGCTATTAAAAAAAAAAATAACATTAATTAAGTGGAAATAGATTTTTAAACTACTGACAATAGCAGAATTCTGATATCAAATTGCTTCTTTTTCATAGCGTGCGGTGCTGCTTAAGTAATTTTTGCTGTAAACAAAGGTGCCAAGGAACTTTCATGCAAGTTATTTTGAATGAAGACAATACTTATCTAGTTCCTCCGCTTGCTTATAAATAAGGCAGCATTGGCAGACATACTGGGTGCGTCAGCAATATTTGACAGAATTGCCTGGACTCCCTTGAGCGGAGAAATGTCGTTATAGGACAGGAGAAAATCATTATCTGATCCATAAATGATTATCCAGTGGTGGGATTTTGTCACTCTGTTCATCACTGTTAGCAAAATCTGTTTTAAAATATTCCCGGAGAAAGCCACCCTGACCTTCAAAGGATGAACCAGGTACCCGAATCAACCTTTCTTCCACGTACACATCTTTGTTACATACCTTCCAAGTGTCAAGACTTACACGGCATCAAGTATTACAACACAGGTCCCTCACTCATACAAAACTTGTTACCCAAAGCACTGTGCCAGCTGTCAGTAAGCACGGACTCATTAACTTTTGTTCTAACACATTGTTCCTGCCCTGCTGTAGATGGTTATCTGACAGTCTAGTTCTCAATCATACATTTTTAATAGTTCCTTAAGAGAATTTTCCTCCTCTGAAATCTGCTCAAAATATTTCAGTCTTCAGACTTCCTCTGAACACTGAAATTAATTCCTTTACTTTCCGTGAGTTTCTCGGTTACTCTTTTGGTATTCTTGGTGAAGAACTAGCATATGTCTTAAACTAACTGTCTCATAATAAAAAAATGCCTAATTCAGCGACATAACCATATCATAACTGAACTTATAGGGCAATTAACTTGTCCAACCATTAGTGCAGTGTAGAAAGGCTCCTCAGTGTTTCTACAGTGGAAACAATGCACTCTGGAAGAACATACACTGAAGAGGCAGAGTTACACTTAGAACTGTGGATTTTGCAAATTCTCTGACTGCCTGTCATAGAATTGCTGGAATACAGGCAGACAAATGGAATTAGTGTTTCCATCCACTTGACTAAAAAAGTGAACCCACCTAAAGCTGGCTAAACTTAAATGTAGAGTTAATAATAACATACAGATTATTAAACTATCTTGTTCGGCCCAGTGAAAACAGTCCCCTGGAGTTAAGGGAAGTAATGGAGCAAAGTTCTTTAACTAGACCCAGGAAAAAAGCCTGACCAGGACCTGAAATAAGAGGAGAACATCAGTCAGCTGATAAAAGCTGCACTGAGAACCTTGTTCTTAAACAGTTCATCCAAACTGAGCCTCAACAAATGCCAGATTCCATTATATTATGGAACGTACATAAAGACCTCCACACAGAGCAGACAGAGTCATTCACAGTGAGTTTCATACACAAAGTGAAAAAAAAAGCATAATCTCCCAATATATCACATAACACGTTTCAATTACAACCGAGGGAAAGAGAACAAAACTGCAGTCATTAACTCTTTACTAAGAGGTATTCAGCAAAAGGGAGGATGGTATTTTTCTCTGTTGATAAAGTCTTTCTGTCCCTTCAGTGCTTCAAAGCATTCATCCAGCCATTAAAAGAGGGGAAATGACAACTCCAGCAACATAAATCTGGGGCTAAAATGAACTTGGCATTAAGTATGTATTCTAACTTCCTCTAGTAGGATAAAATAAATGATTTAAAGCTCCGGGCTTTAAATTTTTTTTTCCTCCCATGAAAAAATAAATTTTACTTCCCACTAAAACATCACAGTCTGAAATGAATCCTCCTGTACTTCCTTCCATTCTCTCATCTGAGGTCTCTATCAAGGCATCAGCATGCTTGAATGGCCCACACAGCATGAGCTCCACTGACAGTTTATTAGTAGAATTAGGTCTCTGCTTGTACACTACTCAATAATCCAGAGCATGGGAAGCATGTGCCTTTGTTCAGGAAATGTATTCTTTCGATTGTGTTGTCTGCTTTTTATTGCCTTTACTAATCAGCAATATGAGCTATCATATTTTAAACCCAAATAACCCAAAATCTAGCTGTATCAGAACTTGTTAATCTTTTAACTGAAAATATTACATAGATACCCAAGCAAAGACCATTGAGTGGCCTTCCGTATGGAATTTGTAACAATAATTCTTACCATAATGTCAGAGTTCACCATTCTTATTTCATTACTTTCATTCTTTTCCTCAGTTTCCCTTATGGCTTCTTTCACTTCTTTTAAGGAAAACTCCAGCCAGCAGCTCAGTAAACACAAGACCTGCAGCACCTGGTTTAGCTCAATGTAGTAGGTTAAAACAACAACTCCAACCCAGAGCCCAGCATTTCACACGTTTTCAGACCACCTACTTGTGTCAGCAGAATTCACTGCCAACTAACTTACAACATGTAACTTTCTTAGCAAGTTTGGCTAACTGCCATGAGACGTGGTCACACGGACATAGGAACTAACAGTAAAACGCAGAGCAGACAGTTCAGGATTAATGATTGAAAAGACATTAGCCTAATAATGTCCATTTAAAAATTTCATCGAAGCATGACTTGTTTTTTAATGTACTGTTGGTCCCCCTCACAACAAAATCATACGTTTCCAATACTTACAAAGTAGGGAGACAAAAAAAAAAGGACACCACACTATCCTCTGTAATGGGGAGGGTATGTGGGTCTCTGTTAAAATAGAGCAAAGTGCCACGTTGATAAGAAACTTAATAGCGAGCTCTTTGTTAGGATTAATGCAGATACCCATTTGTTGCTTGCAATTATTTCTTGTTTTCCAAGACCTGTTCTGACAGATCAGAAAACTCTTTCCTACACCACAGACATGCACAAAGTGCTCATTACTTGTGCATGTATGACATCCTCCTCGGGATGTAACTATCATTCAAGCTTGAAATACCCTGGGGTGGTGATTTATTATTATGAAGGTGAACTGTGTGACTACCTGTACATGAGGGCTGATCCTCTTAAGACGCAGAGTGCACGTGCATGTCTTTCTGCCTGCCTAAGACATACCAGATGACAATAGGGAAGCTGTTCTCACCATGGTCAATGCTGAAACAGAATTCACATTCCCTCCATGTACGGGAAAAGGTCAAAGAATCACAGAGGAAATAAGGCCCACTGATTGATTCATTTTGCAGGACAAGATGCAGACAGCAGCTGCAGTAAATCTGCATTTCAGCCACTGCAGAGATGTGCTTCAGGTAATCCTTCATGCAGTCAGAGCCCAATGTTAGGTCACAAATACGCAGTCCCTGCTCCACGAGTTCTGTGCAAAAGCTTACCCACTAATTCTTTCACAAGCTTAAAACCAAAGCACATGCAGAACAAAGATTTGCTCCAGCCTCTATGCCTGGCAATTTAGTTCGTCATGCTGTGCTCGTAGACACAGGCGTTGTTTCTGTTGGTGCCAAAACTTTTTCTTGGACCTGTAGCAGTGTGCATGTATTGCTAATAAAGTACTGGACACGCTACTTCAAACAAGATTATGGTCGTATTAGAAGAGTTTCAAGAAGCAATGAAGGTAAAATTTTTTCTTAAGGAGGAAGAAAATGAAGTTTGTGTCTTCTGCACTTAGGCAGTGCTCTCTGCTGTTACACCCACTATATTGAGAGCGGTGTATTTAGAACCCCAAAAGGACTGAAGAAAGCTTCCCCCATGCAGAAGTAAATCGCAGAGATAATCTTTTTGCTACTCAGAAAAATCTATTTTAAGACACTGGCATTTAATTTAAAGAAAAACAAAAAACTGTGAAAACAAAAGCTGCATGGGGTTCATTGTTCTGTCTGAACATGATAATGACATCAAAATTGACTGGTTTAAAAATATCTACTTTAACTTATCATAATACTTATAGAACAGCTTCAGACAAGGTCTAACACATCACAGACTAAATGTCAACACTTAGAAGGCCAGGAGAATGGACACAGCCATTCACAGAGAACAAATTCACTTTCCTTCCAGCCTCTGCTATTCAGTGTGGAATCAGTTCATGAAGGAAACTTCCCATCAGACACTGATGCAGTTTCACATGCTTTGTGTGCTCAGCTGTTGAGCCTGGGTAGACAAGACTGAAGATTTCATCAACATGTACAAATGCCTGGGAAGGGGAGATGTAAGGAAGATTGAGACAGACTGCTCTGTGCCCAGCGAAAGGACAAGAGGCAACAGACATAAGCTGAAATATGAGAAATTTCATTTAAAACTAAAAAAGAAAAAAAAAAGAAAAAAAAAAAAAAAAAGAAAAACCATTGTTCATTGTTATTTATAAGGGTGATAGAAAGCTTGAGCATATTGCCCAGAAAGACTGTGGTGTCTCTGCCCTTGGGTGTATTCAGCACCTGGTCAGACAAGGTCCTGAAGGAGCTGCTGTGAGTGACCCCAATTTATGCATGGGGTCTGGAAAAGGCGATCTCATGAGGGCGCTTCCAATTTCGACTGTTACAAAATACTGTAACGTCTATCAGGAACAGTTCATTTGCATCCAGCTAAGCGTACCGTGGGCAGAAAGACTGATGAGATGACCTTCTGATGTCCTTTCCACCCTACTAGCTACAGCATTGTCTGTATACAAAGCAGCATCCACAAAGAATATCATGACGTTTTTCCCCATCCTTTCCTTTTCGCCTAGATGAGAACCCAAGATACGTCCCAGCTATTACAAAGTGAAGAGAAACAACCCTAGCTACTACCCTGGACATACAGTTAAGTTTGCCCTAAAATTAAGCAGCTTCTAAACTCTTCACAGAGGTCCTTCAGTTTTATCTTGTCATTATCCTCTGTTAGCCAGGCTGATTTGAGGAATTACATGGGTAGAGCATTTTCCAGGTTTATGTCACTTTATTTCCAGGTCTCTGCAAAGTTCTCTCCAATCCTGTGGGCACGAATTAGAACCAGATAGCTATTATAGCAGATCATGGCCTTCACTTAAAGACTGCTGATGTTTGTATTTTTCAAATCACTCCAGAATGGAATTTTAAGTGAAATTTGCTGGCTGAGGATAGTGAAGTGAGAAATAATTTACAGTTAGATGTTTAACATTTAGAAAGTGCTAAGCACTTGAAAATTACAGCAATTTTCCATTGCAAGCCATGTTAAAAAGTAAGTTGTCAAGCAAAAGATCCTGGGAATCCTTAGGTCTCTCATGACTTAGGCCAGGTTGAAAGAGGAGGTTCCCAAAAGCAAAGCTGTTTCAAAGATCTACATATTAAAATCAATCAGATCAGTAGCATGAAAAGTCAGTGTGTAAAAAAGCATAAACTGGTTGAACTCTTACTTCCAAGCCTGTACGTTCTTCAATCTCAATATTATATGGAAATATTTTACATTTAATTTTCTCCTTTATTTTATTTTATTTTTTTTAAAATAAGGAATAGGGGCAAAGATGAGAGATGTCTCAAATCTCAGCTCATACCCTTCTCTTCTTTTTTACTCTGCCTGATGAGAAAATCTGGCTGGGGATTTTACCACTTATCCAGATTGTGGGAATGACAGCTCTTCTCCTAAGAGGTGGGAGTTTAGACACATGCATTAACTAGAGGGATAGAAAGACAGCAAATAATCAAAGCATGTTGATTTCTTAATTTTCAGATTACTCTGCCAAATAATTTAGGCCAGAATAATAAATTGTACTTTTCACATTAGAATGGATGCACTCCAGCTGTGACTTGATCGCACTGAGTTATGTTCTTTATAAACAAACACTTAACTTCAGATTGAGTCATCTGGCCACCCATCTCAATGGTTCATATTGTAAGGTCTCCTTAACAGAGGAGAAATATGCCATTCTACTCAAATATCTTGGCTGAAAAATATCAGGCAAGTGCTTTAACTATAGAAACCAGAAATATACATACATACATATAAAAATCTGAAGAGTATTTGATAATTTTTCAGATTCTTAAAAGAACATTTAGCAAACCCTGCTCAGTTTGAAAAGCTTTACTGCACAATCCAGTGCGAGGGCACGAGGGGGTTTGTGTTTGTTTTTATTTTTTTTAAGATACAGTCAGTTCACTTTTCATCAACTGAACTCAAGTTTTATTTCTTGTTTTGTTTAAAAGCAGGAAAGCATAATGCCACAAAGACCAAAAGGCCTCTGTTGGTATATAAAAACTGCTGTGCTATTGAGTAAAAGCTTGGCCTGAACGGGAGCCCATTAATAGCTATCTGTACTAGAAAGGCATTCATGTATTTTTGTTTGTTTCTGTTCTCCAGTTCCTACCCTACTAAAGAGAGCCAAAGGCTAAACATTGCTGCTTCTAGTAAAGATTAAATAGCAAGCAATTCAACTTCTGGCACTATGCTTTCATGTACGAAAGGGGTTATGTCATGCAAAAAGAAAAGGGTTTTCCTTGGAATTGCACGTTCCTCTTTTATGGCATGATGATGAAAGGAAGGGTTGCATTTTATAGCTTTTCAACATCATTAAAAACTTAGCTATAGTCCCATTATTTCAGTGATGTCCATTACATCACCAAAGTTATGCAGATACTTAAAATGACAATGAAAAAATAAGCATAAGTTGCTTGTGTTATCCAGTATATTACAACCTGGCGTAAAAACAAGTGCTCTGATCTGCCCTGTTATTTTCTGCTATTGGAAAATAAGTCATCTTCACTCACTGGTTGTTTACTACAATGATTTACTCAAGTAAAGTAACTAAATAAGTATTAGGAAGAATCTGAGGCACAGCAGCATGGCAAATCAGCACGTGAAATGCAACAGGCAGGTTTTTCAGTTGGATTGTGGTAGATCTAAAGTCTAACGAAGTTAATTGTGTTGCTTCAGACTGATCCTCCATTAAGCAGGGCAGGAGAACTGTGGCAGTAATTAAGCAAACTAAAAAGATACATGAAGATATTTTCACAGATACGACAACCCACAACTTAAGTCTTTCATTAATAGTTTCTAGCCTAGGTATTCAATCAGCATTATGATGAAACTAAGCAAGACACACAGTGCAACAATCTAAATTGACACTGCAGACTGAACAGTTACATCTTTGACAGCTACGTGACTGCTTGCAGCTTTAATAGCTACAATCTAGCAATTAAAATTCTCTCATTAATCACTACTAATTAACTTTATTGATCCTTGACACTAGGATTTCCACATTAAAGCAAAAGCATCCTGTTTTTTTATAATATAATATTCAGAGGAAATGGAATAAGAGAAGCTTTGTGTCAGGGAGGAGAAACATCATTTAGGCCAGGATGTCAAGTGACATCTGCTCTTAGTTTTGTTGTGTTCTTTTAAGTAAGCCTACACTTAAAAAGGAAAAAAGAAAACAGTAACTACAACATGAGTATGACAAAACCAAAGTTTAACAAAATCCCTGCAAAGTTGCTATTCCAATGCACTATTCTTTCACTTCACATATGCAGCCTGAAATCCCCACACGTAACCTGCCCTCATTATTATTGCTAACTATTACCATTGGAAATCACACTGGGCATGGCTCAGTGCATCACTGTGTGAGACACAATAACAAGAAGCAACAACACAACACCACTGCTCTGAGAGCCACAGTGCTGGCTGTACAGCAACAAAGGAAGCGTTGACTGCTAATTCCATGAAACCACTCCTGCACAGCTGGCTGCCAGCCTAAGTGGTGCCATGCAGCAGTTTGTTGGAAGGACTAGAGTAGAGGTAAATAAGGCTTTTAAGTAAGGATTTAAAAAACTGTTAAGACTCTGGATCTCTCAAATCTTCGTGGGATAGTGAGAGGGAAAGATTTTGAGCAGTTTCTCTAACAGCCATCAGAAATCTAAATCATAAAATGCTTAGGAGGAAATAATGTAAGAATTATAATACTAATCAGGCACAAAGAATAATTCTTGGAAGATAATATAGCCAGTCAAAAAAGTGCAAGCAACCAAAAGGAATTAAAGTTGTACTGCACTATTAAACCAGCCTATGCAGTTAGATCAAGATTGTACTGACAACATACTCCTATGCCTGGAACGTATGTTAAAAACACACGCTTCCATGGTAGCTCAATGACCTCAGTAAAATATAAGACACCACAGTATAAAGAACTGAAGGAAACAACTAAATCAAAAATACTTACATGAAAGCCAATATACAAAGATTTTCAAGATGAAAAGCTGATCATTTGAGAAGTAAATGCCCAGTACTGTCTCCCAACTTCCTGCCGTGTGCCTCTGGATGACACAATCAACAAGGCTTCCTTTGTATTTTAAGTTCTGCTTGATTGTACATTAATGCACTAGATAGTACTGAATCATCTGTTCTTGTCTGCAAGCAGCGCTGAGGATTTTTAGCTGTACAGCAGGAAGTTACAACTGCTATGTATAGGCAAAGTTAAGAAGAAAGACAAGGTCAACCCCAAACAGCAGTCCTGAAAAAGCAAAGTAGTAATATTTTAAAGAGAATCAATTACAGGTAAGATATTAATAAACATCTAACAGAGTTGCCACTATATTTTGACCATTAAAACTGTTATCAGCCATGGAACAGGTCTGATATCACTGAGCGCTTGGGCACTGAAGAAATCAACAGTGAAATTACACACCAGACATAGAGCTACCTCAGTCATAACTTGCCTCCTTCCTCAACAGAGGCTCCAGCATTTACTACCAAAAAAAGCCTGGAGAGCCTGTTGTACCTTGTGGCCAGGGGTGTGGAGCAATGCAGTGGATTTCCCCTGGTTCCTTCCAATGAACCAGACACAAAAATGTGGAAAATGTTACAATAAGAGGAACAGAGAGATTCTGCAGAAAGGTGTTTTGTATCACACCACATTCGTGCAAGCCAAGGGTAGGTCAGATTCTAAGTACCTGCTTTTTTTTTTAAACGTTGCATGTGAAACAAAAGATAAACCGATTCTGGCTAGCAGCATAGGGATGATGTTGCCATCAACCTGTGAAAGGTTCTGTGAAGTATTCAGATACTGTGATTTTTAAGCCATGCCTTCTTCTCTCTGTATTTCTTCTCTATGGTCTCGGGGCTTCTATATGCATATTAGATGGCTCAACTTGTAAAATTAGATACTGTATGTATCACGGTTCTGATCAAGAGTCCACTTAAATTACAACATGCTTCCCATCAAAATTAATTGTGCTAATGGTTCTAATTAGAAATAAACTCATATTTAAGTGTTTTGCTGTAGACCCACAAATTATGAAGAATTACCAGAAATCCATCCCCTTGTTTAGAACTGACAACTCCTGTTTTAGTGACTCAGAGTGGAGCCCTGGCAGAACCCAGACTAATCTTGGAGTGACTTCAGAAACTGCACTCCTAAGGCTGAGAACATCTGCTGAAAAACACAACAAAAATCCCTAACTTACGTTTTTAGTACTGCTCTTCCCTGAGATGTCACCTCAGTGTAAGTTTTCCCACAATGTAAACGAGGACCCACTAAATCCATTTCCTCTATCCTTGCTTCAGAAACTGAAAAAAACCTCATGGGATGTGCAATATGAAGTCTTGGCCCAGTCCCAGAGATTCACATAGCAGACTTAATCTCCTCCTAATACTATACCCACCTTGCTTTGGCTATTCCTTTGTTCTTATCAAAGGCATTTGTAGGTGGCATGCGGTGTAAAAAGAATTAGAACAATGATATATCTTTGACAGACTGGAAACCAGCAGAGGGTAGCAAGAGAGGCGGCTAAACAGGAGCTAGCTCTACAGAACACAATACATTTGCCCAAGGAAAAAAAGATGCTTAAAAACAGCACAGTGCAATCTCTGTTGTGCAATGAACTGAATAAAGATCTTATATTGAATGACATTCCATCAAGAGCTGGAAAAGTAAAGGACTGACTCAGCCAGGTCACGACCACCTGGCCTTCTTAGTAGGTACCAAACGTATTACAATGATTACTGTCAGAGGAGGCATCTTTAATTCAAAATCATATAAGGCCATCAGCTGAAAATAACAGGATAGGGTTATTCTGACCTAATCCCATACAACAATAGGTGTTATATTCTTCATATACCTTTACCTGTAATAGTTAGAAAGCACTTTGATGCCCTCTTCAAAAACACCGAGTGTGCTGTTCACACACAGTGATAAAGACACTGACAAAGAATGCTATAAATATTAACCTAATGCAATTAGCAACTTCAAAGTAGCAGCTTTCAGTAACATAGAGCAAAATCAACAGTTTCAAGATCACAGCGCAGCTCTGTGATATACATTTGAGAAATATTCACACTTTGATCTATTTAACAAGGTCATCATGGACAAATTTACATTTGTAACAGTATTCCACTGCTTAAGAAAAGCATGCATCAAAGGTCATCAGTTCCTAACTACAAAGGGGACAAAGATGTTAGAAACGTATCCAAAACCTAGCATGCTCCTGCTGCACCCCAACAGCAAGACTGGTTTTGCACCAGATTTGACAGGGCTCACGGTCCAAGTCTGTATTTGATATGTATTTGCTCTTAACTTACTGCATGAACTAACCATGAACTAACAGATTATTATTTCCATTTACAAAAAAAAGTAGCCAGAAACAAACGCTTAAAAACATCAACAGCAACCATCAAAACTTTTGCTGAAACTCCGTCTCCTCCAGTATGCTTAGATAGCCTTTTAACCACCTCTCAAAGGAAACAACTTCACATACATCACCCATCTTGTTTGCAACAAGAATTCAAAATGATATTAAGAACGCTTAGATAGTGCCTAACAATACATGTGCACTAGTTTCATGCTTCATCAAATAAATTTACCTTACACTGATGCTACACAACACAGGAAGAGCATGGAAAAATGAAGAGAGAGGCACAACACAGTCAGGAATTTCATGCCACATTTGCATCTATTCTAATTCCTGTTGGGTCAAAAAGTTTATGTTCTAATTACAAAACTTGTCAGTGAAAGATTCATTACAAAATTTTACACTAGTAATATTACATGTAAATTATATGTATACAATTATAGTTAATAGCTGACTTTATGATAATCATATTAAAAATATTATTTTAATTTCCATTGGTGAAATTAAAAAGACTAAAAAACAAACATGTACATCTGCTACAATAATTATTATTTTATTTTTTTAATATTCAAGATCATGCTTTGAGAGTTCCAAGGGGTATATTTTCTCCTTGATGTACTGATGCATTAAAAGGAATTATGCATATAAACTTGGCCACAGTAAGAAGAGACCTTCAGTCTTATGCTGGATTAATACGATCATTCAGATAAAGTTTGTAAAAAATGCGCCATGGTGAAAAAAATAAATCCAAAGAAGTGCAAGATTTTCAGTAATGAAAAGCTTCCACCTGAAATCTTATGCCAAAAGCAATCTGAATGGTCAATAAACTGCGGCTCCAGCTAGTTCATAAATAGATGCATTAATGCCTGCCTTTGTTTCTTTCACCCTAGCACTAGTTTACAGGCATCTCACTCAAACGAAAGAACAAGGGTACTAGCACTGGGGGGGGGGACTCTGATTCATCTGATCACTTAAGCTGCTGCACAGCAAATGGACACATTCACATGTTACAAAACAAATTAAGACATTGGTCCTGCAACACTACTGAAATGCTACTGAGAGTATTCAAACAGCAAGAAGAATTTTGGGAAGAAAGATATGCAAGCTGAGTAAGGAACAGAGAAGGAAGAGCACAAAAAGACTGACAGAAGAAAAGTAAGAGAACAATGTACATGTAATTACATGTACTACTACACAGTTACAAGACCAGCTGTCAGATACGCAGAGCAAGCCTTTCTAAAGCTGGAGATAAATTATTAGAAAATGACTAGGAAGTAAGCTTCTGGCTTCTCAAAATGTAAGACACATTTATCATGTCTTAATTTTGCTGAAGCCTTCCTTACCTTTTGCCCTGAGTGCTCCCTTCCAGCATGTCACTGAGTAAGCCAGCGGAGCAGTAAAATCAGCAGAGCAGACCCGGACAGTATCTCCTTTGCAAAGAACCCCATGATATCTGGGCAAGGGGGTGCACATATGGGACACGAGCTGCCATAGCCCTACCAGGGAGCATGTGGAGAAAGAAGCACTGCAGGAATACATATATTTGTGGAAAATACATAAATTTTTGGAAAAATCTCCAATTGCAGGCTGGGAATTCATATCAAGTGCAGACTGCAATACAAGCCAAGAAATAGAAACACTCAGAAGGCTTTCCAAGCTTCTGCGTGGAAGTAAATAAGAAAGGTTCCCTCTGAGTCTCAGATGAAAATTAGTGCATGTTCTGATACAAAGTCACAGTACATTATTTTAGCAGTGGCACAAAACACGACCATTGTACAAAGCAGAAAATTTCCTCCTAGTGCAGTGCATTTGAAGGGGGCTATTTCTGGCTATTTCTAAGGTAGAAATTATTCAGTTGAACAAAGATTTTGCATTTAACTTGAACTTGATTGGAAAATGTTATTGAGTTATCTCCAACCCAGATTGAGAATACAGCAGCAAAATCAAATAATGGGATGAGTTTCATGCTCTCTTACTGTAGCAGTTTGAATTTGTTAAAGTTGACGGTATTTTTGTTGAATTACATCAGCTTTCTAGCTGTAAAAGAAGACACCAGTATTAACTAAAACATTATCAGTATATTATCAGTAGTCTGCTTTTCAGTGCCCGCAAGACTAGAAAGGAAGACTGTTGTTTTGGACAGTCCAGTATAAACCAAGCAGATTGATGCAACTAAGATGAAAATGGAGAAGGTTCTACTGTCTACATCAACAGGCACACTATTATAAAGGTTATTTAAATATGAAGTATGACACGATTCATTTTCAGTTCAGCCTTCACCAGCTTTCCTATGGTCTTGTTGATCTCTAGCCTCCAAAGTGCTGCAACACTCCAATCTGACCTCCTGAACATGAAATGCCATTGAATTCCATCAAGCAACCACTGTACCCAATCTAAAGATTCCCTGACGTATCACTGTATGGCCTCCCACAGATAGAGATTCCTTTTCTCATCTACCAGTTCTCTGCCAATACTTAAACTTCCATGCAAGTACCTGCAAACCAACAAAGTACCGCGGCAGAGAACACCTCACAGCCCCTCACCTATTCTCACTCATTTGATCCCAGCAAAACCAATGAGTTTCCTCAAACTTACACAGCGCAGAATTTGGCCCAACCATTTTCTTTCCTATTGTGCATGTTTTGTTACAACCAGTCACAACAAATCAGCACAGTGCGGTGTAAACTAGCTGCTCTTAATCAGAAATGCACTAAATACCCATTTGACATCTGCATACGTTGTTAGGTTCCTTCCTGCTCTGCATGCACAATTTAATTAGATGAGTAATAAATGTGTCAAATTCGTCAGTGGTGTAAAACCTTTGACTGTAGTGAACTCACATCCTTGATTTGTACTGTTCGCAGATGGCTTATTGTGGCTAACAGTGTTTACTTATTTATCCTAAATAATAATAATAATCTTCTTTCATTTACATTGATTTGTCCAATTTTCCAGAGAGGAAACACAATTAACCACAGATAAGAGGAAAAAATTCAAAGTTGACTGATGAGATGCTGTTTTAAGACACTCAGTTCAATTACTCTAAAAGCATCCTCTCTTTGTTGCAACAGCAGTTCCAAAATAAAGCCTGAATTGCAACAGAAGTAATTTGAAAAACTAAAGCAAAACTCTCAGTAAGGATTCCCATATACCTTCTTCTGTTGGGTAGTTAAAAGTATTATATACAGCCAGTAGAAACTATTTGTTAGAATAGCTTCCTTGGTACAATAATGGAAAATATTAATAAACAATTACTAAGTACATTTTCTTAAAACTAGTATTATTTTTCTTTATAAAGGGAAAAACCTAAGGTCTTGGATATTGAAATGATTGTAGAAGCCATGCTAGCAAAAAGGGAATTCACAGCAGCAGTTTTTGCTTAAGTTACAGCTTGCTGGCAAGCAGGATTCCTTCCAATAGCAAAGCAAGCTTTCTGTTCTGACCAGCCACTGGAGCAGCCTTTCTGCCCCTTTGTTGACTGCAGAAAGAGACCAAGAAAACAAAGGAGGTTATACAGAGAAATGCTGCTGTCTGCTTGTAACCATGTGCTACAGCTGAAGACCAAATACTGGACTAAATTGATCTAAGGCAACAATGCCATTGTTATGTTGTTTCATTTTTGTATAACGTTCCTTAGAGGGAGAATTACCTCTTCCCTATTTCCCCCGGTATCAAGTTATATACTAATATATTTGAAAATCTGTGCTTAGGTCCTAAAACATTAATCCAAAATGCACTAACTGAACAATTCTTCTGAATTGAATTGGTTTGGAATTAGGCCCAATAAACTGCTCTACTCTCAAAATCATAATAGAGAAGAGAATTGACTAGCACCAAAGTTTATTACACAGCCAATGGACACAAATGCATTCAGTATAATCAAGTTGCTACTTCTCATATTTTAATTATAGGAGAAGCATTGTAAAAGTCAGAATTCCATTAAAAACATGCAGTTTAACAAGACCTAATAATAAAATTTTTATCAATAGGAATATTCAGAATTAACACACTGTGTACAAATTAGATTTTAAATAGCAGGTTCATTTCTCTGGTGATCTAATTTAGCTTTTGGTATAAAACAAATGTTTCAAACACATAAAAAACTTCACATGGTAAATTTTTACCCCTAACGTTTTCCAGCTGGTCTCTAATAACTATTCCTAATTGTACTTGTTCAAAAGTCGATTTATGAATCTCAATTATACTTGTTTTACTTATCCTACAGCAATTTTCAGCACCAACCAAATCCATTTCAAGACAGAAAAAGATTTTATGTAGGTGACTGAATAATTATGAAAATAAAGAAGAAAATGCCTTTTATGCAACTTAATTTTTGTAATTTCACTCCAATAATCCAAAACAGAAAATGCAGCATGTAATAACCATTCAGGGAACTTTGCTCATTCCACGAGTTACAAGGTACTTTTATTACTAGGATATTCAACTTCACTCGAGTGTCCTACTGTGAACATTAAGATTTACATCATTCTCAGTGAATCTATTTTAATTTTCTTTCCAATCTTAATACCCTGATTCAGCAAAGCGTTGAGAAACAAGCTTAATTCTAAGCACATGCTGAAAACTTGAGTCAATGTAGATTTTCCTGCATTCATGCAGGACAGCTTCAGAGAAGCTGCTGTGTGCATGCTTATCTTCAGCATCACTAAACCCTCAGCATGCACCACGCTAGCCATTTACCTCACTGTTTTGTTTATCAAGGTCCTGTGTTGGGAAGGATATGTTAAAATACATACGGTGTGTCCCTCCATGACTCCCATATGGTCCAAAGACCAGTTCTCACTTGACCTCATTATAAACAAATGTAGGCCATGCAAAACTTGGTCACACTACAGGAAGACTATTCTGAAATGGACCCTTCCCATCACTTCATTTGCAAGACCCATGGGAGGGCTTTGCAGTTAGGATACAGATATTGAATGGTATCAGCCACACCTTTGCACAAATCTCATCCATAATTCACACAAACTTTATGAAGAGTTAGTAACCATGACTATGGGTCTGCTATGCTGCATTTATGGAAAATAAAAGTTTAATAGAAGAAACAAAACTACAGATTAAACACTATTTTAGACTTAAATATATGAATTCCCATATACATGAAAAAACGTCTACAAACACTTTTTTTTCCCCCATTACGGAGCTTTCCCATCTGGTCAGGTAGTGTCCACTCCTCAGGGGAGGTCATCATATGAACTACAATCAGAAAGTCCTGTCTCTGACTGACATTCAGATCTCTGACAAGTGTCTGTAAAACCAGAGCCGGAGACTAAAACCCTTATGCATCAAGGCAGGATAAAAGCATCTTGTCTGGCAAATTCTGAAAGTCACAGTCATTGTATCTCATGTAATCACTACGAACATTCTCCTTGTACGCCACTTCTAGCCCAAACAATGAACCAGCTGACTTATTTTTGCAAGTTTCTGTTCATACAAGCAGCATTCAGACAAAAATGCTATTTTTACAACATTACATTACAACATTGCCTTCTTGTTCCAGTCAAACAGTTTGGCTTGACAAATTGGCTTTGGATATGTGTTAAGTAATGCACAATAAATTCTTATCCAAAGGAAAAAAAAGTGTTTAATTGCATGCTCTGCTCTGGATCCAAAATAGTGAACACAAACCTGCTGTCCACTCGACATTTTCCTTAAAAGCTGCTGTGAAAAAAAAATAAATCAAACTTCTCCCCAGAAGTATTATGACTGAAAGTAGCAACTTGAAAACAGTCATGTTTTTATGGGCTCCCGTGAAGAGGATTCTCCAGTGCTCAGTAGGGTGAACCCAACCTTCTGAAGAATACTGATGCCATTATTCAGTTTTGGTAATTAAAATGTTTTCTAAATGATTGTTTCTCAGTAGGAAGAGATTGATTAATTTTAATGCATTATTGTACTTTAGCATGGAACAACTGTTTCTTTTTTCTCCCCGCCTCTTATTCCTACCATTTCCAGATGAATTATTTAGACTTGAAGATTTGTCTGCTGTATTTGACATGATGTTTTAGGGACTGAGTAGGAAACCCCAAAGAGTGACTCATCATTTGCAAGTTCAATTTCTTTCTATCTGTATATCAATTTGCTGGGCATATATCTTTAAGCAGTAGGTTGGCTCAGCAAAAACTGATCTAAAAAATATGATTTTAACAGAATTTACTCATTTAGAAATGCATTTAAGGTTTTCACTACCTCTTTTCTAATAAAAAAAAAAATAAAAAATTTAAAAAGTGGCTTTCTCAATGAGGCCAGAGAATCTGATTTAAGTATCTTTGAATCTGACACTATGAGCACCATTTATAAACGTAGTGCCTCTTCAAAAAACACAGACCCTAATTCAGGCTCAACTTCCAAGTCCCTTAAATCACACTCAACAACTCAGCTGACTTTGAGTTATTTAGCTATTAGCTGCTCAAACAAGTACGCTAAAAGCTGCAGACATCTGGATAGCTAACCTCAAACACTGGTTATCAAAACCAGATCCCGTCCATCATTTTAAAGAAAGGGTTGCACGCACCTTACAATTCTATCACAGCCATCTTTTAAATAATGAAAAGTATTTTGCGCTTGCATCCATCCTTCACAGTGATTTTAATTTGTGCAGAATCAATGTTGATACAGATGACCCAACACTAAACTGTTTCTTCAAATGTTGTTCATATTGCCTCCAACGTATATTTCCCCCCCCCCCCCCCCTTTTTTTTTTTAAATGAGGACTTCTACTTGATTACAGTTTAGGGGAAGGACAATACAAACTGATTTCTACAAACAATAAGTTTACTTATGCATCCAGTTCTGTTTTCAAACAAACTACAGATAGCTGAGAAAGCTGACAACCAGACCTTCTCTGAGGAAACTATTACCATCCAATTGCACAAAATACATCAACAAACTGGAACAGAACCAATTGGCTTCGGACTTACTAGAAACCAACAGCAGTCACCTCCACAAAATTAAAAGAGAAACACAGCCTGATCCATATCTAACACAAGACTAATTTGTCTAGGGATGCATTTAGTATTAATAGGGACTTTACACAGGATCTCGCAGTGCTCCACAAATACGCTCAGACTAAAAAACATCACAAGTATCGGTACTCTCAGAAAATATAACACATGGATATTAGAGCGAATCTTTGACAAAGCCAAGAACAAGTTTCACCTTCCCTGTAACACATTTTTCTGGCACTAGGCTTATCCAATAAACAACAGTAATCACTACAGTTATTATTTAATATCAAATTCACAAAAGCATTTGAAGGGCCCAAACAGAATGAAGGTCTATATATCGTGTAAAGACATCCAAAGAAACTGTCCTAAAAACCTTACTGTCCTACATATCCCAGTGAAAGCCTCATCTTCAAAAGAACAGCAAGACTTCAGTGCAGCTGAATATCCCAACTACTGACACTTTCCATCAATGTGGACTTAGCTTCTGTTCAGATCTGAAACTCAATTCTGATAGAAGTAGCAAACAATAAAAGGTGGTGTCCTTCATACAGAAAAGCTACAAATGTACGTTACAACACACTAGTGAGCAACACAGGTGCTGCATTATATTTTCAGCAAATTTTGTACAGATTTAAGCTTCGTTTACAATTAAAATAACAGTGTTATTATACGAACACAGTGGTATGAAGATCTAATCCTATTTCCAAGTACTCTAGTATCTGATGCTATTGAATAATTACCTTCAACTACACAAGTAGAATCCTTTGTCTGTGATGAAATCCTACATAATGAATAACAAGCCATAATACTAACACATGAAAATACTTCCAAAAGAACGTCTCGTTTATATTGTTATGATAGGTTGGTCATCAGAAGTAGTGAAACAGCTTCCAATAAGCAATTTGTAAACCAAGCAAAATGCCATTAGGAATATCAATAATCATATATAGAAAAAAAAAGAAATTGACTCACCAGACTAGCAATGGGGTCTCCGATTACAGAACACTCCTTCTCAGGAACTGGCCTTAAATGGGCACACCCAGAACCCACCTGTTCCCATCAGGCGGAGTGCACAAGTGAATTGCTTGCACATGTGCTTCCCGGGCCAGCCACCCCCTTCACCAGGTGCTCAATCATCAGGTCAGGCCCTGACATTACAGACTGGTAACACTGAACAAATTTACTTACCACATACAGAGATATTCAAGAAATTAGCTGGTAAGAAAAGTCTGACTAGCAGCTGGGGTTCTGGTAGGAAATGCAATCTGCAATCAGTGCTTCCTCTCTGAGTTGATCCAAGTCTAAACTGGGATCAGACCTGATTGTAAGACCTTTCTCACTGTGCCTTAAGAATTTACCCAAAGTGGCATAACATTATAAGACTGCATTCTTCACACAGTTAACCAGATCAACTCATAAGAGCAGATCCACCAACTCTCTCATGGAAAGTCAGCTTACAATGTACAATACAGCCTCTTAACTGTCTTTTTTTTCATACTAATTTACAGAGTTTCTTCCCCAGAACATGCAAGAATTAAAAAGTTTCTATTAGTTTTTATTTTTCCCACATAATGCAATAAACAAGTGGTATTCAAGCACCCCAGAATATGCAAAAGAAACCTTTTTAAATGTAAAAATTAACCTTTTTGTAAAGAGAGTCAATGTTCCTAAATGGGTTCACTGAAGTAAATCCAGTGCTAACAAATCTATAATGCTTTCTCTTAGCAATAGAAAACCAAAATAAAACATAAGTGATAAAAAGAACTTCTGCGATGTCTTCCAGTGGATCCATTGTCCATCAAAGAATATTGGGCAGGTGCATTCACTTATTGGATGACAACAGCTAAGTACCTACCTCACTGCAGTTAGCTTTTGAAAGATTACATCCTTAAGCACTTACATGTTTCAGAAAGCCAGGGTTCATGTGCATACCCAAATACTGTCCTTGCAGAAGACTTTGATCCTCATTTTGTACTACCCTAACTCTGATTTTCACCTTTGACTACAAGATTCTCAAGAAAAACAGCTGGAAAGCTGCCTTGCAAAGGCAGGGCCAGACACTGCAAATTTGGTGTGCCAGCTTGGTGGCAACCATTCAGAGTAGAGGGGAGGCACACAGCTCACAGTTTGTTAAGCCTAGAAGAATGACCACACTGAGGCCACAGCGCATGAGGAAGTAGAAAAGTAGCACTGAGTCACCAGTCCTTCCACTTTTTGGGTGCTGCTTCAAGCACAGTTCAGAGGACAGAACACTCAGGACCAAACAGCTAGTATGCGTTACTTCAAGTGAGTACAGGGTGCTACATTACTACAATTTACACTACAGCAGCACTTTTCCAAGCTCAGAATACATATTTGCCTTCTCCTTAAGTATATTCTGCACATTAGTGGGCTGTGTATGAAAGTCAGAGTCTATTTCATCCTAGACTACCTGTGCAAACACATCTTTTACAACGGTCTACAGAACTACAGGTCTATATTCTGCTTCCAGTGCACATTATTTTAACGAGAGCCAAGAATAAACCAAACAAGATGCAGAATATGTTCAGAAAGTAATAGCCTGAAGAAAATAGACTATTCTTTCCTTCCTTTTTTTCCTTGATATATTCCATAGTCCACACAGTTATAGCTGCAAAAATCCGTCAGAATCATTTGTCTGGACTTCTGAGAGCTTAGAATGGAGCAAAAGTACTGGGACTGTGGGCCTTCTGTTTTTTTTAAATACATACATACAGAACAATGTAAACTTCGTTCTCTACTACACAGAGAACATGTTCTGTCCTCTGCTGAATGTTGTGTCAAGCTGCCCTTCCAATGGAGAGCTTCATCCTTAAACAAGGCCTAAAAGAATGCTAGGGAGGATAATATAAAAGAAAGACCTTCAGAGAAATAAAAGAGCAGGGAAAAAAAAACAGCTGATTAAAAAAAAAAAAGTGAGGAGGATGCCTGGATTATCTAGAAACCATCAGCTTTAAATGCCGGACATTAATCAGTACAGAAGCATCCTGCTAACCATTTCTACTTTCCTCTCCTACTGCCAAGCAAAAGAATTGTGCACGTCATGCACAGAACTGATTCCTCACTTCCCCATTCTCATTTAATTCATATTTTCCTGAGTCTCTTGTTGTTAAATTCTATTTAGCTGTCTCGTTCCCCCTCTTGTTTGTTTTCCTAATTATGGCTCTTTTTCTTGCTCTTTTCTATATATAAAAGTGACTTTCTGCATCATTTCTACCCACACAACTCTGCCTGCCAAGCTATTTTCTATTGCCTTTCTTTAACATTGCCCCTTATTCAGAGTTCCCACATATTTTTTATTTTACAGATCAGAGCAAGTGTAAAAGCTTTGTTTCCAGGCTGCACTCAGTTCATCCACAAAGAATCCCATGAAACGTATTTGACAAACAAATTTCTCCTACAAGTTTATCAGCCAAAATGACAAAATATAAGTGAGAAAGAGGGGCGAAGAAAAATAAAACAACAACAACAAAAAAAAAGGCCCGTAGATTGGAATGGACATAATACATGCCTCGACTTTTAAAAGCACCCACTGCATTCATCCCATTTGCCAACAGATACTTTGCTATCTTCTGACCACAGACAGCAGATGGCATTTTGTCATTTGACAGATTCCAGTTTACATCAGGCACAATTCTTGCCCTAGAGAGACCGTAATCCAGCGTGAGGTTACAAGTGGCTGGACCCTCTCCTGCAATTGATATTACCATGAAAAGAGTCTCCTCTCATCAGTAGTTTACAAATCTTTTGGTACATTTTACTACCATTATTAAAAATAAGCGTTTAGTAAATATAATTCAGCACTTTTGTAATTCCTGTGACTTATTCCCAGTAGCCTTCACTGCAGAAACTGCACCAAATCAATCCTCAATTGCTATGCAAATATATCCTATAGGCTACTGATGTCTTTCCTTTCAAACACTTAATACATAATTAATGACAGCTATAACAGCACCAAAGACTCTAAAAGAAAAGAACTTCTTTCTATAATTTATACTTGCCACCACTAAAAAACACTGATTTGTTGGAGCACTTTTCAAGATTTTTGCAGTCTCCTGGAAAAGTGATTATTAATTCTAGTCAGTGTCTGCTATGACTGTTCCTTTCTCTACCTAAGTATAATGGTTATTTCCTAACATTACCTGGAAATACCTCGGATTATAGCCAAAAGTCCTCATTCTGGAAAAGCTCACAGAAACTTGAAGTTCCTAGGAAAACCATCACTCTATATTGTACATGAGATACAAATGTAAATGCAAAGTTTTGTCCTTGACCAAAGTTTGGAATTCCAAACGGCAACCTTCAAAATTGCTCATTCATTCATTTCCAATAACTCTTTTAGTCTTCCTACCTTTCTATACAAATAAAATGAAAGAAAGGCTTTATGATGAAAGCGCTCAGTCAGACTCACTGGATTCAACTAATTGAAAAGTTAGGTAATCTGGCCTAGTCTGGTCTGTTAGTCCACTTGGAGGGAAGAGTGGCCCAGACATCATATCCAGAAGGCAACTCATCCTAAAGATACCTACTACCTGCAAAAATAAGTCTTCAAATGTCTACTAAACTCTTTGCAAAGAAATATTGGTATAAAACTCGTCTTTCTCTAGAGTTTTAGTGCATGATTACTCACATGACCTTTTGTAGAACGTAATGCATAATAACCATGAGAAGTAAATTTTCTGATACTTGAATTGAATCTATAAAATAACTGATTGGACCTGTTTGGTTGATAAAATGCCTACCTGAAATATGCAGAAAAAAGAAAATTAGAAGAGGAAAAGAGATGAAGAACATTGCTGCACTGGACATTTTTACTAAGTTTGAGAAATGGTAGGTGTTGTAACTTTAATGGTTTTGATTTGCCTTATCCATTTCAACACACGCAAGTTAATACAATTCCAAATTAATCAGCCAGCAATCCTTTAAAGTGATATTTACAGCTTTTACATTTAAATGAAGGCAAACAAAAGTATAATTTATGCTATAATAATGCCATATACTGTATCATTGTTTTAATTCGTTAATAGAATTAAGCTAGCTGTAGCAAGTAGATAAAAACCCTTTGAACAGTGAAACATTGCCACAGTTTGTCTTGTCAAGGCTTCTGCTTCCAAGAATATTTATGATTTTACTGTTCCTTGAGAACTATAAATGACACAGCATGTCAATGAGACAGCTTCAATCTTAGTTCTGGATGTAAATATCTATTCTGGATTATAATTCAGTCTCCATCCCCAGATAACCCCAGCAAACAGTGTTTTTAATACTGAACTTCCTCCCAAGGAACAAACTCTTTGCCTTGTACTAAACCCCACGAGTTCGCCAAGATTGCAAGAAACAAAAATGAATGCAGCATTTCATTGTGAATTAAGAAAGCGCAAATCAGACCCCAACATACAAAGTGCAATGGCAGTTTTCTGGAACGTCTGCCTGTCAGGTAGGTACTAGACTAGGGCGCACAACTCATTTGACAAAGAGTGTCAGCGAAGTCACCTACCAATGTCCTATACTGCTACCAAAAGTGTGTTGGCTGCTAAATGACTTTACATTCTTTTTTCTTTTTTCTACTAAGCTTATTTTAGAAAGGTTGTATATCAATCTGGAAAGTGCTGTGAACACGATGTTATCATAATGGTACCATATGCCAGTCGACTACTTACAAATCATCCATGCTTCTCTCACTTGGTAGATGTTAAAAAAATGATAAAGACCTTGATTCTCCACATGCTTACGCTGACTTTGTATCAGTGTACTTCCATACATTACGCTTCTTTAAAAAATACAAACTTGTACCAAAGCCTCTGCTTTCAAAGGCTCTTAAAATGCAAGCCTCTGTCAGATGACTGCTTTTGCTATTTCAATAATCGCCTCAAAAACAGACATGGGTATTAAAGATTCAAACTATGGAAAAGTAGAAAATGTTCCATAGTTATCTTACCTAGCAATAAGTTGCATCTTCTAAGCACCGGAGTTTTTGATTTGCTTTCTTGTTCTGACAACTTAAAGAGGCAAGTATGAATTCTGATACTGCATCTCAGCTTCTCTGTAGTTTGTTGGCAAATTTCACACGTGACTAAATTTTAAGCAATCATATTCCAGCAGTTCTCTGGTGCCTTTTTAACTCTTCAAATTACTTTTCAGAGTGACTATTATTACTCATAAAATGCGTTGAAATGAAAACCCTAGAAAATGAAGTATATGAAGCCACAGCACAGAACTATTTTTACTTAGGCTCTGCCTGGAAGAGGAGTAAGATGCAGTAGCTGCCTCTAACAGCAAATCAGACTTTAGCCTCTTGCCCATTCATTCATTATCCTCCACAAAGTCAGGCTGTTACTAGGAGAAATTCTCCGTGCCATTTTTTATTGCAAAGGAAAAAGTTAGGCTTACCAGCACTGATCTTATTTGCAATCTGGTTCAAGTTGGATGCGCTCTTCTTTCCTGCTGTGTTTCTGCAGGCTGGCTAAGTGGTGACCTTCATCCTGCATCTCTCTCAGAAAGAAGCTTTCATACAAATTTCAGCACTTTCCCTTCTGAGCAGCAGCCAGACAGGAGAAACTGCCTGGAGGGCTTAGCACTACCATTCATATACAAGTGTTTGTAAACACACACATCTGAGAGAATTCTGGCTTAGTCTTTGAACATCCTGACTAAATACCTCAGATTCTCTGGGCTGCAGCCCACCTTTCTGCAGCTACTGACTCTCATCTTCACAGCAGCATGGAATATTGTCTCTTTGTGAACCTGGTAAATAATCATTAATTCCTAAAATAAGAATCCAGTCTCATAAACTCTTGAACAAAATTTCTCCTCTCTGTACGCATGCCCCAGTTGTACATCACTCACAGGAATCGCACAGAAGTATCATGTCAGGATTCATCTGACAGTCCTTAAAACTGATTCTATTTGGGATTTGTCTCCTTTGAGAGTAGCTCTTTTAATTTTCTACACGCTTTTTCATTTCTCTCACCTTAACACACAGAACTTCCTCGCAGAGTTTTCAGTTAGTTTTGCGCAAAGAAAATTACCAATTGCTACTGCAGTACAGTCAACCAGAACAGTACAGAACCATGAGGTTAAGGGTTGTTTTTTTTTTTTGTCTTTCCCATTAACATCTAAACAACCCTGGGAGTTTATTAACAATAACACATTTATTAACAGTGATAACTGCATCTATTTTCTCAGTCAGAGGTTTTTTATATGTGGGCTTTAGTAATATCTGAGAAAACCAGGGAAGGATTCAGTTGCCCAAAGATGGATGCCAACTGCTGTTTAAGATGCCCTAGGAAAACCAAGATAGCTGCATAGCATACCTGATATGACAGATGCCTCATAGGACAACTGAATGCTGATGAAGCAGCAACTACAGTACCACAAAGGGTATGCTAGAAAAGGCAAGATGACAGAAGCCTGAATCCTACTGGGAACTACAACGTGGTCCAGTGTTCATCACCATCATGGAGAAACTCTCAGTGACTTTGGTGTTCCATTGGAGCTAGTCTCTGACTTTTGCACTGTCTGCATGGATATGCAAGGGAAGGAGGGGCTGCATAAGTAACCTTACATCTCCCAGCACTCCTCTTCAGGACACAGCTGGAACTGATATATTTGCATTCAACAGTAATAATAAAGAAGTGTGTACATAGGTAATTCAAAACCAAGGTGGTAAAGATGGACCACATACACTCTCTGCACCTGAAAGTACACAAAAGCCAACAGCTGACACTCATGTTGTAGCTCTTACTATGGAAAAACTAGTGCCCTGTAATTCCATGGTCCCCCAAGCCTCCAGCCTCCATATCTGTTTGTGTTTTCGGTTTTGTTTTTGTTTAAAAAAGCTTATGGCTTTTACATAAAGTACCTGGGAAGTGTATAAAGTCTCTGTTTAAATTCCTGCCCCAGAGATTTGCACAGCAGTGTCACTAAAAGTAGTAATTATATAGAAGCTTTTTAGTATGCAGTGGTATGCAGCACTTCTCTCTTTAAGCTTTACAGCCATAGTAGCATTATAAATATTATATTTAAATAGTAGCTCAAACCACATGGCTTTGAAAACAATAATGAAGTACCCACTTTGTCAGTGTAGAATTAGAAATGACTTCATAGACAAGGATAAAAGGCTTTCAAGAACTGTGACCACACTATAGAGAAATAGTTTACACGGGCTTTACTTGAAGGTACGTTCCCAGTTCCAGCATAATTAACTGTTTTCAGAGGTTTATAGTTTTGCTGCATGCATTTGCTTAAATATTAAATCTGCCTAACATTTACAGCACGAGGGATGATTCCAAGTGAAGATGGCTGCGTGCCCCATTCATAGTAATACACTCACAGACATGCAACTTCTTAGAGGAGAGCTCCGTCTTCTATTTGATACTTTGACTGTTAACGTATTTAATTGTGAAAACAAGAGATCAGATTAGTCCTTTTTCAACAACTAAGCAATAGGGACAACACAATTTATCCTGACATTTTGTATTCTACCTCAGACATCTTTTTGTGAGTTTTCTGGGCTTTTCTAAACTGAAATTACAAAATTTTATCAAGTATATGACGGGTTGATTAGAAAAACAACACTGACCACTTTCGGTGCTTCATATGTTGAAACACTTTCACCATGCACCACAGAACTTCCACAGTTCCATTAGAGATTTACTTGGTTATTAACAAGAAGCAAAAATAAAACAAAGTTCAACAGACCGAACACTGAAGAAGTCTCCAGGGGTTGTTGCTGACATGTAAGAACTCACGCACTTGCACTTAAATTGATTTTGCAAACACTTATTATTATCCTTAAGCACAGCTGCTTATGAGTACTTACTATCCTAATGCAAAACCAATTCAGGTGCCTCATACTAACAGAAACTTACTCTTAAGCTTTTGCAAGACCAGATTCTCAGTCTGTAAATCATCACATAAAATCAAATCCTACAATAAAACTGATTATTTATTTGCTTTTAGTTAGCCATACTATTGGCCAAGTAAGAATCCATCCACCAGACTTTACTATGAGAAGAAAAACATGTGGAACTTAACAACGAAGTGGACATGTAAAGAAGGTCCAAACAGAGGGGCAGAATATCTTTGCAGAACTCTAAACAGAACTGGAAAGGTTCAGACTTAAGACTTGGATACACCAGAAGAAACCTCCACAGAATCAATCAGTGGTGATGTGAAATTTAAAAACATAACATCTATTCACAAGACAGATTTCTATTACTCAAATACCAGACTGAGTGTGACAGGAGGGATCTCTCCCATTTGACACGATATGGAAGGTAGATAGGCTGCTACATTCTAGTTAATTCATAATTAATGTTACATATTTATGTTCTAAACCAGGAAATCATAAAGATATAAACTGTAGGCTTCCTTGTAGTTAACTTTTGAGTTCCCTCTTGCTAGGGGGTGAACTACAGCCTTCACAGTATTTAGTGGTCACAGGGTTTATTTAAATAGAATCATTAAGGTTGGTACGACTACCAAGATCATCTTCTCCATCACCATTCCCACTAACCATGTCCCTCAGTGCCACATCTACCCGTTCTTTGGACACAAATCTTCAATCCCCGTGATATGACAAGAGATTGGCTGCCCTGCTTTCACATTATATTCACCCTCTCCCACCTCTCAGGGCCACGCAGATGCCCAGTGCTTCTAAATGAGTATTAAGAAACATAAGAACTCTATGCTGTCACCTGAGGATCTCAGCTAAACACTGGAGGATGCGGATGTCCTCACACTCCCCAACTCCTCCCTCTATGTTTGCAACCATCTGGCAGAGTGGCAAAAGTCCCTCCTATGCAAAATAAGGGAACGTTTGGTAGCACTGAGTAGCACCAGCGAAGAGTATGATTACACCAGCTCCCATCCTCAAGAAACTGAAGCTGTCACTTACACGCTGCATCCTACAACTTCTCCCTCGTGCCTTTTCCCTACTCCAAAGACTCCCTTTATCACGAGCCCTGTTAAGTACATGCACGGGTAGCAACACGACCGCAAGCATCAAGGCATCCTCCCGAGTCCTGCCGCCAGCGCAGAGCAGCATCCCGAGGACCGGGACACGCGGGGACAAGCGTCCCTCCGGCAACCAGAAGAAAGTTGGTGCTTACACGACACCCCAGTAAACCATACCGTGTGTGTATGTGTGGCGGGGGACAGCTTCCGAGAGAAGCGCTGATGGGGATAGTCCTAATAAATCCATAAGGGCTCCCCTAGGCACGTATCTCTTAGATCAGCACTTCCAAAACCATCAGGAACCGAGAGAAGGCTCGGGGAAAGGGACAGAAGCCGATGACTGGAGAGAGATCGCCCCCTACCCTGCCCCTAACTTATCCGGGGTGCCCGGGAAGCTCCAGGAGGAGCAGGGAAAGGGACTTCTTCCCTTGCAGCCAGACGGTGCGAAGGGAGCTTCCTGCCCCACAGCAGCATCGCTGGGAACAAACGGGGCGTGGGGGCCGCAGCTGCGGGCAGGGGGGCACCGGCACCGCTTTCCCCGCAGCGTCCTGCACCTGTCCCGCCCCGCACCTACCTCGGCGGGACGCGGGGCTGGATCGCCGCCGTCGGGGCCGGATTCCGCGGGTGCTGCGGCGGCGGCGGCTGCGCGGCGTTGCGAGAGGCGGCGGCGGGAGGCGGCGAGCGGCAGCCCGGGCTGCAACGGCCGAGCCGGGGCCGCTCGCACGGGGGCACCGCGCTGCTACCGCTGACCAGGACGGCGAGGCGATGCTACTGCGGGGGACTCCGAGCGCCTCTTTGGCTCTGTTAGGAAAGTTACCGCTGCCACACGACCCACCTTAAACCCGCCTCCCCGCAGGACCTGGGGGAGGGAAAAGGAGGAGGAAAGAGGGAGGAGACAGGGGTGGGGGCTCGCTCGATCAGTCCCCAGCGCAGCACCAAGTCACAACAGCATCTCTCGGGCTGTCGCTGCGGGGCTCGGAGCACCAGCGTGTCTCTGGCTCACCGCAGGCGCCGGGCTCCGCTGCCCTTGGATGCTCGCCTGTACACGCGGCACATGGGACCAGCTTCGGAGCGCAGAAACTTTCCCCTTTCCAGTAGCGCTGATACTAATTTTTGACTCGTTCGTTTGCTCGTGGTTGGTTTGTAGTCTGGTTATTGATTTAACCAATTACCATTTGGGGGTAGTTATTCAGTGCAGAAACCTTAAGTTTTATGCGTAGGTTTTTTTACTGCTCAATTCAATTAAAATACTGTAAATAGACTCAAAGGACAAAGAATCAGATTGGCACCCTGGCATCTCAGGGTTGCAACTCCACCAGCGTAGGTGGGAACGAGGAAGGCAGCCTCTACAGCTGAGGCAGAAACACTCAGCAGAGGGAAGATCTGGAGGAAAAACAAGGATCTCGCAGCTGAAAGAATAGGATCTCGAGAGCAGACCTATCAAACTCCACGGATGTGCTCAGCAGGAGATCACACAAACTTCTGGAACCATTTCAAGATGCCTCAGTTTGTAACCACACACATGCATGCAGTTGCAGGGACATGCAGCCATAGGCAAACACATACAGTTCTCTGCCTAAAGCAGCCTTTGGATAGAGAGAAGCTGGCTAGTGCTGATGCCAGGCAAGACTGAGCAGATGCTAACAGAGTAAAGCACGATGGAAAATTTACTTCTTCTCTAGCATCCTCTACTGTCCAGATTATCTGCCCTCTTACTGTCAAATCAGCTGCACCACTGCTGCGTTTTAGGGTGGCTCAATGCAACTGGATGATGCCCAGAGATATCAGGCAGGGAATGAATTATACCCCATGGTTGTAATTTCCTTCCAGAAGTTACAAACATATGATAAAAATCTTTAGATTAAAATGCTTATGAGGTGACTTTAACAGCTGCACTAACTTAGCTCACAGCCAACAATCGTATGATCGTACAGTCTTTTTAAGATGAAATGCTATTTGTGTTGTGCAGCATTACTGATTATTTTCTAATTAGAATAACATTTGCCAAGATAAGGCTTTTTTAACATCTCAGTATGTAAGGCGCATAAGATCAAGTCCCTGTTTGATCATACAGCAAAAAGACTAATGAACATTTTGTCATTGTAGCCACGTGACGACTCCCACATCATACTGTATTTTACATACAGGTGAAGCTGCTAAAATCCTTTGACCTGCACTGTGCATTTCATGATAACAAGCCAGTACGAGACCGCAGGTAGATGGCAGACTTTCAAAATGGACAGTGCGGGTCAGTGTTGGTGTCCTGTTTCCATGAGGGGTCACAACAATCTCCCAGTCTCTTTAAAAACCTCTCCGCTCCCACCACTGCTTTTGTACCTCCAGGTCCCTAAACCATCCCCCACGTGTCATCCTGCAGTGCTCCCAACAACTTGAGCCAGCCACCTAAACTAGGAGAAAGGGACAGTGGAGAGTAGATGCTGGCAAGGACTGCTGGTTTACCCACTTTTTTGCAAACCCAGCTCCACACTTTCTTGCTAGCCCCAGAAGGCTATTTTTCTTCATTAACTATGGTTAAGGAAACCTGATCAGGATCTGCAGCAATACAAGTGCATGAGATGAATTTATCCCCATTTATCCCTTCCTGTTTTTAATTATTTTTAACAAACATACTAATAATGAATATCAATAATAAATTAGCAATCGCATTTATTTATTAAATTATTTTCAATATTTAATAAAACAGAATAGATCAAATTTGAACTAGACTTATTGAATAAAGGTAATTAGTTTTATTGTTTGTATAGGAATATTGCACACACCAGTTGCTCCATACTGATGGCATTGTTTATGACTTAGCACTGGCACCAGATTCCAGTTGGGGAATTTATTCAGCCTCCCTGATCTTTCTTTTTAGAAAAGAAACATCTGAAATGCATGAAGACAGAACCAGTCTACTTAAAATAAAGCAGGCCAGCTAGCTGCTCTAAGCTTTTTGTACCTTTTCTTTTTGTCTTTTAAAGCTCTCTTTAGAACTTCCCAGAGAAGCCTTCTGTCAAACGACAACCACCCTGAACATCAAAGACCAAGACAATACATTATTGCATGTATGTTTACAGATGTTCAACACAAAGTATTCATTCCTGCTGTTCCTTTTGGTGTAAATTCCCATACGGCTCAATTGTTTCATTTGGAAACAAAAGTACAGTCTTGATATTCTCTGAAATACAGTTATCTATTTAAAGGGTAGTAGACTTCAGAAACGTCAATGCATTTGGCTAGGAATGCGTTTTACACCTGAGGTTGACTAATAATAAATGGGTACTGTAGTCATCTGCAACTGCCCTCTAAACACACAGGCAATAAAAATAAACACCATTAGATTGCATCACGGGGACTCCAGTTGTTTTCTTTTAAAAACGCACAGCTTACAAATAAGATATTTTTGCCTTTTTCTTCTTATTAACTCAGTGATTCTAGCTTAGAACTGTAACTGTATAGACAAGCTGAATCTTCAGGCTTAGCAAGATTCTTTCATAAATCAGAAAGGCTTGCTGAAATTCTGAAGGACAAAACCATGACACCTGTTACTGGTGCACAACCTCAGTTTGGTGAGACGATCTCTTTGGTTATTCCCATGAAACTAAGAATAAATTGGGAAAAAAAAAAACAACCTGACACAGGAAAGACCACCAAGAGTGCACTACAGGAGTGACTCTGCAACAGAAAACTGCTTAATAATTCTGCTGATAAAGTGTGAACCAGAAAAGAATTCATTTTTCTCTCCCAGAGCTCAGCTGGGGTGACAGGACTTTAAAGTGCAGCTCTTTCACAAAGCGAAGCAGGTATGTCCTTCAGTACAGACAGACAATGGAAGTTTGAAAACCAGGAACTCACTGGGACTTCGGCCATTGACTTTTTTGGGGAAGCAGAATTTTACCCTGGGAGATGAGTAAGAAACTGCCACTTGTACATGATTTCTCTTCAAAGTCAAATCACCTTTCAAGAACACTTTTTACTGCTTTTACTTGCTTGCTCTGCACGCCCAGTTCAAAACCAGTTCCTACCCACCCTCACATTTTCCATAAGTTCTTTTTACCCAAAGAGGGAAATGGGGCCTCAGAAAATAAGACTAGAAGGAGTCAGGTGATGGTTTGTAAAAGCCAGTTTTCAACAATCTAAAATGATTGCACATTTAATATTAAAGCTCAAGAAATTAAATATGCATAAATTGTGTCTGAAAGTACGATTTAGTACTGAAAATAATGCTCAAAAAAGAAAAACAAAGCTTTTCAGATGTAACGTGAATCTTAAATTGTTTTTTATAAAGCCATTCAGGGTTTTAGTTTATGAATCATCCTGTTCCCTGCAATAATATGCTGTCTGTGCAATCAGTGATGATAAATGGTACATAATTGTAAACTTGATATTGGTTTTCAATATTGAATTCATCATTCTGTCCTCTTAACACATATTAAATACCTTAAAGAATTTATATATTTGTTTGATTTATCTGTGATTTTTTCCAATATGTAAAATTTATTAGTTTGCTAGTTTTTGAGAATCTAAAGGTAGACAACATCATTAATAATACTGAATAATACTGTTGGCCTTATTTATGCATGGCTCCCTTCTACCAATACAAAGCGCCCAAATCAGATACAAACATATTAGTTGTAGGCAGTATAGAAAATACAGCCTTCGCTGGAGCCAATTCTCCACATTTTGTTTGACTTCCTTGATCTACCCAAATAATAATTGCAAGAATTTATTCTCATTTAGAAAGGTAATTCTGCATTCCTACAGCTCACACTTCACTTAATGCAGTGACAGAACGATTGAGTAAGCTACCAAATTTGGAGAAATACAATAAATACTTCAGTCTAAAGAGTAAAAAAAGCCTCGATACCCCTCACAGCTTCAGTCCTTCCAGAGACCTTTCTAATACATACCATGGGCCTATTGCCTTAAAGATGAAGGTGCATTTAAATTGTCCCAATACTCCTAAAAATGTGTAAGAAAAAAATAAATAAATACAGAAAGCATTAACCCTGGGTATCACTAGCAGAAGTACACAGATTAGTTCCAGCAATTATTCATTTAATTCAAATAGATATTTAGCATTTGTGGCCTGATTCAATCACATCAATTGTTTTTTCCATAAGCAAAGACAACTTTTGAATCTGTTTCCCAAGTGAATTGCAAAGGGCACTGAAAATGAGTTAAGAACTGGCCAATGGTTTGGGATTTGGTGCAAGTTTTATCTTGTATGATGTCAAACTCTGCTCTTAATCTCTCTCTGCTGTGTACGACCATCATTTTTAACCACTGCTATTTCTCTTAATGCATCTGCACTAGAGCAGGGTAGGAAATTATTTCTCATTTAGTACAATGTGGACCTAAAAAATAATTTTAAAATATTTATTAAAGCTGAAGAAAATAATCATGCAATTATGCAAATCGAAGAAATAGCATTCATTCAACTGAACTGTAGCTGATTACTTTAGGGAGAAGTTTGATCTACTAACAAAAATCACAAATGTAAGTCACAGTTATTATCCCTTTTCTTATAAAAGAAAGTGGATAAAAGACAAGTCTTCCACAACATTTCCAAGTGGAATTCCCTGCTGCAGGATTACTGTGACAAACATCTTTGGTGTATGAAAAGATCAACTGTTTTGATGAACCAGAATAGCATAAACAGCTGAAATAGATACGGTGTGCAATGGTCTCCAAATTTTCCAACATAAATGGTGCAGTACCTGGAGCACAGGAAAAGACTGTAGTGCTATGACTTGTAGGAAAACACATCAGGTTGTCCACGTACAGACTGGCAACAAGAACAACATTCTACCTTCAATTGAAGTATGGTAGAACTTACTTGGAGAAGGATATCCAAACACACTGACAATCACTATAGAATACCTAACTTATTAATACTAAAGAAAGTCATCTTTCATCTTATCACATTACAGTGAAAAAGACAGCCTTTAAACTGATTGTAATGACTATCAAACTGCACCAGGGATTACTTTGTGTTTTGTTTTCCTATCCTCTAACATGGAAGTAGCATTCTATGTGCTGATTAAGATTACTCCCAGCAGAGATTTATATATATATATATATGTATAAACCTGGTTGCAAAAATTACCTTTTGTTTTGTTTTTTTCCATCCAGCTCAAAATGCATTGGGACACTTTAAAAGTCAGAAGTTTATTCACAAAACAACAGCATGCCTCAAAGCATTTTTTTCTCTTCTTTGCCACTTTTCAGTGGGAAAAAAATATATATGCATTTCTAAGATATGTTTGGTAAGATATGGCTAAGTAACAAAATTAAATCTAGGAAATTAATAACCACATGGCATTTCAATCCCATCAACTCTAATCAAAATAAGTTTCTTCTAATTAGAACCTGCAAATCCTAAGGACACCAAACAGCCGCAACAGTCACATTCTATGCAAATGGAAAATACAAAGATCTCTGGATGAAATGAAAATGAAGCAGTACTAAAATAACTCCAATATTTTAAAAAAAATAAAAAACAACTAAACTTCCTCCCAGTTGTCTCCGATTGTCCAAAACAAATAAATTTTGTCCTTCCAAATTTAAAAAGCACTTAAAAAGATAAAGGGAGGATCTGAAGGAAGTGTGTAACTTTACAGACTGAAAGAGGTTACTAAGTTTATCACAATCGATGCAAAGCATGCTCTCATTGTCGTGATGAATAACAAACATCAATTAAAATAAGAATAATAGAAAAAGTAATTGCACCAAAACTTTTGTTTCAAAGTCAGAACATCTTAAAACTTGTCTCAGTCTTTAGGACTTGATCAAAAGTCCACAAACACAAATCTTTGCACTGACTCCCTTGATCCTTGCCTGTGCCCTTTAAACGGAAGCAGAAAGTTACTGTCAGCTAACAATCCTGCTGCACATCTTAATTCGGAAAGCTCCTCATCTGTGCTGTTTTCTATTTAATCTTGCTATTATTATTGGCACCAGCCTATAAGTATATAACTTCAGATGTAAAACACTCCTGGTTCTGGTAAATTTTTCCATGTTGTAGTTGAATCAATTGTACTATTCTACTGCTGCATGGTCAGGTAAGGAAAGGGATCAGAAGGTATGTATCTAAAGTACACGTCTATCTTATCTGTACATATCTAGAGTAGCTAATACCGATACTCTGGGATTTAAGGAAGAGCTCACCTTAATCCAGCTCTAAATTAGCTTATTAAAAAAGGGTTCCTTTTGTCTATTGGTGGTTTTTATCCACAACCACCACAGATTAAACAAACGTATTTGCTTGGCACACAGTGGTTGTTACCTTGCCAATTAGCTCAACAGGAAGCAAACAACCTGCTGACCTTCCTGGGCAAGCAAACTCTCTGAGGCAAGCAAATGTAGTAAGAGCCATAGTTCAGACAGTTGTTACTAACATACATCGTCACAAACTTATTCTACTATTGCCCCGGAATGATGTCAAACAGTGCGGAATCACAGAAGTATAAGAAGGCTAAAGAGAAATAAAGACATCATCACTATGCTGTAATCAATAAAATCATAGCAAACATTGGCCTTTCCTTATGCTTTCAGTATTCATTGATCCTAAGGAGGCCTAGTGGTCTGTAGGAGAGTCCTGACAGATGACAATTGCTGATAGTCTAGTAAGCCTGCCAATCACTGATGAAATTACTGCATCAAGGAGCAAGTTACATCTGAAACACCCTCAGCAGACAGTAGCTTGTTCTTCCAAACTACCAGAGCATGAGGTTTCACATCTCTACGCAGAATTCAATACAATGTTATCATTTAGGAATATCTAATGTTAGTTGTAGTTTCATTTTCAAAACCCCAAATTGTCTCTTTTTTTTCCCCCCCTTTCAATTAAGTTGAAATTCAGGAACAGAAAGAAAAATGGAACATCCCATACTGAAATGTTTAGACAGCATCATATTCTGAAAAGCAAGAAAATAAAATTGATAGTTCTTCTCTATGCTCGCTTATTGTGATGTTTGCTGGCGATTGTTTAGCAAAATAACTACTCCATGTTTTCAGCATGCAACAATAGTTACGGTTTGCCTTTGCTTTTAGATGGCATGCTCTGGAAGCAAGATCTGGAGCAGCAAGAGAACTTTGATGAATAATAAGAAAGGCAGTTTTAGTAAGATTCCTCAGCTATGAGCATACATATTCCTCAGTCGAAACTTTCATCTGAGTCTCCCCTGCATGTCTTCACGTCGGATCAAATAAACACAGAAGCTGAAAAGTAGACTGAGATAAAAATGTGATGGGACATAGAAAGATGCTTTAATAGATAAAAAGCTACAGTCACTTTCAGAAAGGATTTTTCCACTTTGTACTCCTATTGTCTGAAATCAAGCCTGAGCAGAAGAATCCAGCTTGATAAAATATAGGGGGGAAAAATCATAAAAGAAAATAATGAAAATGCTGTTACAGACTTTTGTGAGTATAAATAGTTTCAGAAATGAAACTGTCAAGCCCAGCATCAGAAATGCTGTGGAAATATAGTCATTGTAATGGTCAGCCTGCTGCAATCACATAAACATTCTCCAGTTCCTTTCACAGCCTTGCGTCCTGTAGTTGGTTGGTTTTTTGTTTGTTTGTTTTTAAATTTGACATATGGAGAGACATTGGTTGGAGTTTCAAGGGGACAGAATCTAACAGAGAAGCAGAAATAGATCAGGAGAAGATAAGGAGCAGAAATCACAGAGGGGAGATATTAAATTCCAAAAAGGAACTGAAGAGACAGAAGGGGGAAAAAAAATAAAGAGATAGTGAGATAGCTTAGAAATAGCATGCTGAACTCCATTTTAAGCAAAAAGTAATAGATCAAAATAACCCAGCACTGTCCAACCACCTTCTCACATGTTTCTAAAGGTGTAAGTTGTTGTACCTGTGAGAATGCTCATGTCACCTGGTTCTAAGCACAGAAACAGAACCATTCTGCCACAGAATTGCACTTGCTCCTTTATCTTTCATTTACTTCATCAGAAAAATTTTTTCTTACCTATAGCTGCGCTTGAGTTCAACAGGTGGGGACATCTCTTCTCAGCAGCACACATGACATACATGTGGAATCAGGACTAGAAAAAGAGGAAAAAAATATTATGGGACTGAATGCTACCTGCCTAAGATCTTCAAAAACCAGAACAAAGTCCACTATTTACAGCCAAAGGTGATGAAGGAAGAGAATGAATCTTTGGCTCAAATCCTAGCTGAGCTACTCAGTTGGCGTATGTCCCCTGGAAAACCATTTGACCTTCTTTGCCTCAGTTGAAGCAGTTATAAATTTGGCTAAGCAGCAAGATTTCTCTGAAAAGCGCTGGCCTTTGACCTTAAGTTGCATGAGGAAATGCATCTCAAAAACCTTGAGCTGAATGATACTGTAAATTATTTTTCAGTTATCTACCTCTAGAAACCACACAGTTGCTCACACAACAATCCAACATGGAATAATGGGAATGATGACGCAGCTTTAACACTTATCCTACTCCTATAAACGACTGCCACATAGCAGGCAGGAGCTCAGTGTAAGTAGAAAATAATCAACATGTTCAGAAAATAATCACGCTCTCACAGTTGATCCAGGCTCTTCCCATCACTAGCTAAGTATTATGTATTTCTACAACACTAGTTTCAAGAAGGATAATTGCAGTGTTTGAGGATATGAGGAAGGACACCTTTTAGCAAAGGATGATGATCTGAGGATCTGAGTTTCTTCAACTCCTTCACACTACATCGAAACTCAGTAGTCAGTATCACAACAAGTATGTCTTTTCAATGGATTTGAAAAAAAGAGAAGCCACACAGCAAACACTCTCACATAGCATCGCTCTAACAGAACCATTTTAGCAATCACAAGAATGAATTTTGCCTAACTGCAATATGAAGTCATAACAGAACTAGCCACCATTTGTGATGAAAGCCTTAAGGACAATGACAAAGGCATCTGCTAATAAGACATTCACAAGCAGTGTATACCCAGTAGAGCTAGGCAAATACTGCAGTCCATTTCCCTTGGATATTCATTTGAATTTTTAAATGGATTTCTTTTGACTATTCACATCCCTTTTGTGCTCACTTTCCATGAATAGCAAATGAGCTTTAATAAGGTAATAATCATGAAAAACACATTTTAAGTTTGAACATTTGCCAAATGAAAACCTCAAATGGTAAGCAAGATGCATGTCATCTTCTGAATTTCACACCAAATTCAAGATCTTCGTTGTTGGTCAGTTTTCACACTCTCATTTAGGAAACAATATTACATGCAAAACTAGGCAGCACAATTTAAAGTATTGTGATACACTACAAGGTACACCTGAGTTCTTTTCTAAGAATTAGACCCTGACAGTAATTATGACAAAACCATGCATTTGGGAATCTTCCTTTTTTCTTTGAAATGAATAATATATTTTTTAAAAGTTTAGACTGTCATCTGCCCTGTCTTTCCAACAAACTGAGTAGTCGTGGCTATTAAAAGAAACCAGAAACCCGTATACTTTTGGTGAATAAAATATAAAGCACCTTACGTGTGCAGCTGAACACCAAAAATGCAATATGATATATTCTCCTTTAGTTTCAACACGTGCCTCTGAGATCTCAAGGAAAAGCTTTTTATCTCATTTGTACAGCAAATTTTAACAGCAGACTTCCCCACAGGTCAAGTGAAAGCCTGTTTAATTTCTCACAATAGGAATCTATGAAGAAATTAATCACCCAGAAATGTTCTTGATTTTGAAAGTCAGGGCAGAAGAAAAAAAAATAGTCACCCTTACAACCCAGTTTTCTGTTTGCTACGGCAGAGTAAATAAACCCCAGAGCATTCTATTCTGCAGCACTGACCCAGGCTTGAGCTGGATACTAGAAGGAAAAATTCCAGTTTGATAGCGGGTGCACAAAGGTGACCTGGTAGGTCTTCCCACCCCTGGGAAGTTACAGCTGGAGTTACAGCAGAGGCTGAGACACCACACACTGTTTCAAGGTAAAGCTTCCAATCAACTCAAATGCATTTTGATGCCAAGATTGATGTGGTGAACTCCTCCTTTGATCGAACTTATCTCAGTAACTTGTAACACAACAAACATAAACATACTTTATGGAAACAGAAAGATTAGAATCCACCAAACGTTGATCATAATCTACAAATAAATGAAAGCTCCTTAATCAGCTGCAGTTTAACATTCAAACAGTGCTTAGTAAAGGCTGTTTGCCTTTAATATTTGAAATCTCGCATCAGCGAATATGTGGAACGAACAAACTAAAGGTACAGAAAGTAAAACGAAACAACATCCAGCTTCGCAGTGCAGTGATGTAATAAATTTTTGAACTGCATCCAAAGAGTAAAAGGTTGGTGGGAGGAAAATCAAACGCGTACCATCATAAAAATGAGGAATTCTGACAGATCGTTTTTATGCTTCCAGTAGCTGTAAACACCCACCGTGCAGTTCCACACTCCTGCCGCAGCTGAGGAGATGCGCAGGACAAGTTGGCTGCTGGTGGCTTTTTGTTGCTGTTGTTTTTTTAATTCATTTCAGAACAGCATCAGTTTCCAGTCTATTTTGGAGAAGAAATCTGTCTAGTTATGTTACAAGCAACTCAAAGCAGCTTGTTCACAGTAGCAGAAAGGTTGATTTTAGACTATTAGACTTGGTAATGGAAGTGAACTGCAGTTCAACCGCAAATCAGTTTAATAGTGTCTCCCAGTGGTGATAACCGGTATTGAAAAGTTAAATGTAAGGTGAATCATAACAGAAATCCATGGAGAAAATTTGAATCCTAACAGTTGATGCACGAGAAAAGCAAATCACAAGAGAGGAGAAGGAGAAAGAGAGAGGAAGAAAATTAGCATATTCTTATGCTCTTTGTAATGACACGTAAAATAACTGTGGAGGATAAATGAAATAATCCAGGTAATTATGGGCTTGTCAGTCAAAGAGAAATCCCAGGCAACAGAAGATAAAGTCCAACTGATATGAGATTCAACAAAAATAATTAAAGGAGGGTGATTTAATTAATGATAGTTGACACAGAAAATAGAGCTTGTTTAACTGTCCTGATATCTCTCTTCAATGAAACTGTGGGATTTGGGGGTAAAAGCAATATTGCACTTTAGCAAGAATATCCAATATCCATATCCAATTCTAGTATACAGAATATGATGGGGACTTTGAGCAACAGCAATAAATCTCAACAGAATTAAATAAAAACAGCTTGAAGAACTGTAAAACGTGAAAAACAAAGAGTTTGACTTTCTTAACTTATGAAAGAAAAAGCCAAAATTGGTCATCAGGTGACAGCATAACACCATTAGAGAAGAGACACTTGACAGGAGAATGCTTCCTGGTTTTACAGATATCTCAAGAAGAAAATCAGTAAATTCAGACTACAGGCAGGTTTTTTTTTCCTGTTGTTTCTTTCCAACAACAAATATAATTAAACTCAGTACAGCCCCTGTAAGCAGAAAGACATTTGCAGTGCTGTACGTTGCTGACCAACAAGATAATATAAGAATTAGTGCTACATCCATTAAGCTGAGATTCACTGTCAAGCAGAACCATTCTGACTGAATGCAGTAACATTCCTGGGCCTTCAGCTATGACATTCATGCACATTATATCACTTCTGCTAACAAATGGAGAGAGTTTCTATATGCTTTCTAACAAACGAAGGCAAAGAATTTTTCCTCAGAAGTACAACCATTTATTTAAGAGCCTTGGATACTGATCTTGATTTTCCATGGTCTTTCATTCAAATAAATAACATCGAGGTCGCTAATCAGCACTCCTCTGCAGCTGAGTATGAAGGAGACTAACCTTTAACAAGGCAATCAGTGGTGGCACCCAGCACACAGGTGGGTGGGGATTGTAATTTACAAGCACAAGGATCAGCACATTCACCCAAGACCTTTCCAGATCTGGGTACTATTTTTACATTATTTGGCTTTTCCTGAACCACAATCCAGGAAAAGGAATCTCTAAGAGAAAAGACAGTCATTTATTCAGCTTCATATGAATCAGAAACAGATACTGAGCTGTCCATTGCCTCAAAATTGCTTTAAGAATAGGAGAATCAGCTTCAAAGATACGCTGTAAGGCAATCAAACCTTTCATCCTCAACCCCAGTGATGGAATTCTTGGACAAGAAAACAACGTATCAAAATATCCTTATGAAAATATAAGAGTTCTGTTGATTCCAGAACTGTGTGAATCCTGGACTGTGTCCTCAGTTTTATTGGTTTACCATTTCTTTAGGCTGCCTACTCCGAGTACAGTCAGAGTAGCTGACCACAGGATGAATTGCTGTATGTGTTTTTACACATTGTTCTGTCACCAACACAAATGTAAATATAGCCCTGGCTGATGTAGCCCAACTTACCTGGCAGCCCAGCTCATAACACAGAAAAGCGAGGGAAGCAGTATTATATTGCAACAGGTCTCAAACAGCTGAGGAACGAGACCCAGTGCAAGAAAACCCAGCAATTGCTTTGTCAGAGCAAAAGTAAAGTATATGAAAAGGTTTATCTGTGTGACACCAACTGACAAATACTGGTAAGCAGCCAAAATGACATTAACACTGTCAACAACACATCACACCTGTACTTGAATACTTGTTCTTGCCTGGGGCATGCTCCATTTCCACATACAGGTGAGTAATAACCTGTATAATGAACTACTTTATTTCTGTGTTTAAAATGAGTTTCTGAGGTCATATTGTTGTCAGCTATTTGTCAGATGAGTCATACTTCAATCTTGGGAAACCTGAGCCCAAATCCGGTATTTTCCACTGATCTGAAATAACTGCTTTGCTGAAAACAGAGCAACTTCTAACTAAAGGGACCGCATTGAAATTCTGCACTGCATCTCCTGATATATTTTCCTAAGCAGAGGGAACCTCCTCAGAGGCTCACGCTTCCCAACACAGGTGAGAACAAACATGTAATTGAACTTTAAAGAGACTTATCTCACTCATAAAACAAAAGCTTTCCCAGGACCTACTGGCGTTGTCCAAAGGAGCGCTGTATGAAGTAAGGGATCCTCTATGAAAAGAAAGAAATATTTATACCAGTTTCTTTCAGTCGGTTCAGCCAGGTCATGTTTTTCAAACACTGGAAGGAAAATTATATGAAGAGACCTATATTTCAAAGGTACGCAGTTGTGCCGCATTCCACCTTTATTCTTCCCCATTTGTTGAGATCTAATTCAGATCCTTAGATCACATCAGCAACTTTTATTTCAAAACAATTAAGGATGTTCCCGTTATACAGCTGGTCTCAAACCTTTTGCCATGGCAATTACTACATGAACAAAAAGTTTGTCTCTGATCTCACTAGGACAAACCCAGCTGCTAGATGGAATGCAAACAGGTGTACACCTTCAGTGAGGCAACCTTAGGCAGACTTGGATGTCTAAGAGGTTGCTCAGCAAGACAGGAAGGGCAACTCAGAATCTAAAGATCTAACTAGGATGTTGGAAATAAGCATGCAGCTCCTCAGCAGTACCCGCAGCACATGAACTTACTCTAAAGGTCTTACATTTTAGTCTGTAAAACAGTGAACAAATTAGAGCAGCGATCTCCGTCACTTTCGATTAATTAACCTTCCTTTTATCGCAGGCACGGAATGACACAACGTAGGCACACTGATCTGTGCTCTGCACTGTGTCACAGCAGGGAGCAGCCGCTGCATTTCAAACTGAATTCTATATATTTTCCCCCAAATGTTCTTTCTCATCCTGTCACCAATGGTTACTCTATATTTGTTCCTACTGAACAAGAGCTCCATCACTTCGGTCTCCATTTCTCCTTCCCTCTCACATCTCACTTACATAATACATCTAAAATCATCTAGACTATCAACCAAGACCACACTTCAGTCGTCTCTCACCAACTTTTAACACCTCCTCCTCCTCATATGCTAAGAACTTGGCTTCCACAAACCAGTTCCTTACAGATGGTACTTACATTTACTGGCACCAATTGGTTACTCAGAAATATTAGTCACTGGAGACACACATTTTACAGAATATGTGAAATAGAAGCAAGTAGAATAAACAGGAACATACAGTGACACGCTGCCTTGGCTTTGTCCCAGTCTTTTTTCCTCGTAAGGGCAACTACTGGAGAGTTTGCACCATGTATTAGGTTCAAGCGCTATTATGATGTAGGCATCCCTAAGAAACTATTAACGCCTTTTTAATCGTAAAAATCACCCCCCAGCGTCATACGAGCAGCATTACAGCCTTATTTACGGCACACCGGCTGGGGCCCACAAACACCGCGTTGGGTGCCACAGCCTTCCCCTGCTTTTGTTTGATCTCGAGAAAAATTAACGTTTCGCTGCCTTCACCTCCCCTCCGGACACACGAGCAGCAGCAGCACCGGTGCCGTGCGGCTCTGCCCACAGCGGGCGCCGGGAGGGGGCGGCACAGAAGCGAGGAGCGGAGCTGAGGCGGCTCGCGGCGCGGCCGTGCAGATGGGCGCGTGCCTTGCTGCAGGGCCATGAGCCGGGCACGGCGGGACAGCTGCTGCTTCTGAACCTTGTTCAGCCTTCCAGTGCCCCGATACAAAACAAGCACGCTCCTGCCCTTTGCATTGCCTGCAAACAAGCGATAGAACCCCGAATCTATCTTCGCTACGACCACCTCTCCGCCTCATCCCACGCACTGCATTCTCACGGAGAGCCGACCCTCCTTTCTCACCTTCCACGGACACTCCAGACACTTCTCCAGCATTTTCTGCACCGCCCTCCTAACCGCTTCCCACCACTCCACAGGGAACCCGTCAGCTCTGTCACTGAGCGGCAACAAACCTGGGCTCTCCTTCGGCTCAGCGCAGGGCTGTAGAAACCCTCGTCCTCAGCTCCCACTCGGCACCAGCCCCTCAAGAACTTGCCCTCGGCTTCGGCCCTGCTTCTTTCAGCTCGACAACTTCTCACCAGCTCCTTCCCACCTTCCCCTTAACTCGCTCCTGGGTCTCTCACAGCTGCCCCAGCCGCGCTCCCTCAGCCCGTTCCCGCCTTTCCCCCAGCTCGCGCCCTTCCCTCACAGCCGCTCAGCTCGCGCTTTTGCACCAGCTCGTGCCTTTGCCCATCGCAACCCGCGCCCGCCTTTCCCTTGCACGGCTCCCGCCCGCCCCCATCATCCTCCCCGCCCCTCGGTTCAGGCCCTGCCCCGTTCGGTTGCACCGCCCCTCGCGCCGCGCGCAGCGGCCCGGGCTCACCCGGCCTGGCCGTGCGGCTTCGAGCCGCTTGTCGCCGCCGTCCGAATGCTCCGCACGGAGAAAGTGCTGCAGCTGCGGAGCCAGCAGGGCCGCTCGGTGCGCGTGGTGCGGGAGCACTACCTCCGTCCCGACGTGCCGTGCCGCAGCGCGCTGTGCCGGGCCGGCTGTCCGCGCGGTGAGCGGCTGAGGGGAAGGGCCGGGCGAGGCGGGCTGCTCGGTGAGGGGGGAGCTGGGGCGGTGTGCTCCATGGCAGGCCGAAATCAGGGGCGATCCTTCGGCTGAGGGGAGCCTGGAGGGTGGGGAGGCCTGAAAGAAACGGGCGGGAGCAGAGCGGGGGGGGATGGGCGCTCCGGGCACCACCGTACGGAACTGACGAGCTACTGAGGACAAAATGGAAAAGGAACCGAGCGGAGGTGTCGGTTGATGAAGGATTTAGTTGTAAACAGCTCGGGGTAGTTCTGAAAGGCCGAAGTGCGGCGGGAAAGGCGCATTTCAGGCCTTATTTCCTGAAAAGGTTGTCTAAAAGCGTGTTAATTTCTGCTTGGTGGCGATTATAGCGTGAAAGAAATCCGGCGCGTGTCTGTTCCGAGAGCTCGTGTTCTGCCTCCCATTCCACGCACGGGACGGCTTTGCCTTCTGTGCCAGCTGGGGCCGTTATGTGCTCAGGCGCTGTTAAGTACGTTGGAGACCAGCTTAAAGTAAAAAGCGCTGAATTTCAGTTCTTCCTTCTGAGCTGCAGCGGACTCAGTGTTGTCACTTCAGTTCTCTGTGCCCGTTGCAGGTGAGGGCAGAAGGTAGCACAGCATCTTACTGCCAGGTAGGGTGTCAGGCTGAGTTCACCACTGCTCCCTTGTGGATCTGGGTGCCACACTTAAAGCTTTTGGCTATAAGTTACAGACACATACCAAGATCTCACCCCTCTGCCCATGACCAACTTCTCCTCTTCTTGAATGTAAATAGTGCTGTAGATGAGTGGCAGAACGTGTCCCTTTGTAGTTATTCCAGGTAACTCAGAGGTAAGGTGAACATTTGTTTTCATTCCTGACTGCTTGCTGTGCTCAGCAAACTTTCCTCCTCTGCATAAATCACACCTAGAGATACTTCTGATAGCACACTGTGCCTACCTGGAAGTTATTCTGCTCTAACTGTATGCAACTGCCCTGCCCTATGGTAACTACAAAAGTACCATTTTTATTATATCATAGTGGATAAATCAGCAAATGCAGCAGAGTTAATGGCTACCCATCAAATCTTTAGCAATTACTACAATTTGAGGTGACGCTTTAAGGCTTAATCAGTGGTGGGTTGGCTGTGACAATTTGATCACTCACAAGGGATGGAGTTTCTCTGGGATGATAGTCTAGATTTGAACCTTTTGTCTTTAAGGACGTCATCTTTTACCTGTGTCCTTTTATGTAAAGATGTAGGAGAAGAGCCTGCTCTAAATGGATAGTATTGAATAGAGCGATTTGGGGAAGCACTACATCTATTGAATGGCTCCGTGAAAAGATCTTGTGGTCTCTCCATGTGAAAGTTGAGGGGGAAAAAAAGGAATGTTACATGCACATACATGATGTTAGATTTCTTCGCTCTGATTTCCTGGCACGTAAAGGTATTTGAGGAAGCAGTATCACATCTAAAAGTTTCAATCTTTAAACTCTGCATTATATTTTAGATGGCAAATTGTTATCAGACGACGTGACTCACTATGTTGTCCCAGACTGGAAGGTTGTTCAGGACTACCTTGAGATCCTTGAGTTTCCAGAGCTGAAAGGTATTATATTCATGCAAACAGCATGTCAAGCTGTGCAACATCAAAAAGGTCGCAGGTAATTATCCTATAACAACTTATTTTTTTACTACAGATTGAAGTAACTTACTGACTGTACAATACGTATTTAAGCAGTTACCCTGAATCAGAAAAATCCCATGCTTAAGTTGTTTCTAGGTTTTTCAAAAGTATTAATTCTATACGAGGGAAAGAAATGTGATCCTTGGTGATCCATAGGCATCAGTGCATGTAATAGTTTCTGCTTGATAATGGCATCATTGAACCTGTAACATCACTAATTAATTGGATGGCTTGTGACAGCAATAAAGGACATTTAGCAGTAACAATGTGCTGTATGCCACAACTAGATTTTGTGCACCTTTTTGTTCCTGCTGTTTTGCAGATGGAGAGCTCATCTTTGAGGATCAGTCAGTGCTATTACACAGCACTTACCTGAGCAGACATTAACCTATACATTGCCAAAGCATCTTGTCTCTGAAACGATAGTACAATTTCCCGGACACTTATAATGCTTGAGGGGGGCTTATCAGAAAACAAATGTGTTTAAGAATCAGAATATTTGTAATGCAACTAGAAAAGTTTGCTTAGAAATGATTTTTTACATTTTCTCATCAATGGTGAAATTTAATAAATGCATTTCTCTGTGTGAGGCCATCGTGCTCCTTGAGTTTTTCAGCTGTATTGCCAGATGAAAACAAACAGGCATTATCAAAAGAAAGCACAAGTTGATATTTACCTTTTCTGTTTTCCAGGCAGTACAACAAGTTGCGAAATCTAATAAAGGACACTCGTCATGACTGTACAGTGTTTGCCAATGAGTTCCACCAGAATTCTTACCAGCCAAGAGAGAAGGGAGAATCCATGGAGAAGTGGCAGAGCAGGTTTGTGTTGCTTCAGCACAATAAAGAGATTGAGCATACTTCAGGTCCTGTTAGATGTAACATATCATAGCCTGTTTAAACCACAGAACTAGACATCTGGCACTTCTAACTAAACTTTTACAAGCTTTTGCTTGGGAGTAAAATGTTATGTTACAGCTGGGACACATGCAGATGTGCTGAGAAAGAAATGCGGTCTTTTTCTGTGTCTTCTCAGTGCTCATACATGGCACATAATTTCTTTTTCAGATGTAAAGATTATGTAGCTTGGAGTATCTATCTCAAAAGCGTGTGTGTAAAACCAAAGTCTCATTTATATGAAGTCTGCAAATGTCTTGCAAGGAGTAAATGAGATATTCCAGAAATCTTATTTCAGACTTTATTATTTTTTTTTAGGAGCATTTACAATGCAGCAGTTTGGTATTATAATCATTGCTTGGGTCAGATGCCTGTTGTTATGGTGACAGAAGATGAAGATGCTATCAGGCAGTACGGAAATGAAACAGAAGGAGTGTTTGTGATATCCTTTAAGGTAACGTGCCTTTGAAGGCTGCCTTTGTGATTCATCAGAATGACCAAACAAGTACTTTACAGCTCAGTGTGTAGTGCAAATCTTCTCAGAGTTCATGCGTACAAGTATTACAGTGCCATCTCGTGAATGTGCTTATGAAAGAAAACAAAGATGTCATGGGAATGTCATCAAAAATAGTGAGTGAGCAAAATGGAGAAGTGAGAAGAAAAAACAGCAGCTCTTTCTATTGTTTTACTCTTTTTTTTTTGGTAAGAATTTGGCACTGATAGCCAATATTTGGTTATCTCAACCAGCTGTCTGAGTGTGTGTGTACACACAATGGTGGTGTAGAGCAGACACAGTTACCACTTGGAAATGCAGTTTGAGTATAGCATGAGACAGCCCTTGTTCATTATATGTGTTCTAAGTGAAGCATTATTAAAAGAGCAATGACCTCTGAATCCTTTCATTTTTGTTCATATATGTCCATACAGAACTACTTGGATAACTTTTGGCCTGATTTAAAGGCTGCCCATGAACTCTTTGACTCGATACTTCAAGCTCGACGTGAACGGGAGATTGAAAGTCAAGAAAACAACGGAAAAGAATATCCTGAGCATTTACCCATGGAAGTATTGGAGGCTGGGATCAAATCTGGGAGGTACATACAGGTAAATTGCTATTTAGAGATCATACATAGAACAATGCAGTCCTGTGCTTTGTTCTTTTAGTTGCCTGAATTAGACTGATTAGACATGGATGTAGTGGGAAGAGGGAAATAAAGTTACTCTGAAAAGGCAAGAGTGGGGGGATGGAAGGGATTTGGATTCTCATAGTATTTCCCGTACTTCATCTTGTGAACAGATGGAGAAGCAAAAAGGAAAATTTGTTATTGGGGATCTTCCTCTAGGTTGATTTTTGATATTCTTGTAAGTGGAGAAACTAGGTATGATGTGAAGCAACTGTATCTAATTCTGAAATATAAATAGTGCTGTATGCAGGCAGCATTTCTTAATGAGGAAATCCTCACAGCCTGTATCTCAGTCCGTGGAATGAATATACAGTTTTATGGTTGCTCAGGGCTTTTATTTGGATTGTTAGTGGCTCAGTGTCCTTCTCTTAAAAAATGATCTAAAGAATTAGATGCAGTAACTTGTTCTTTGCTTGACAGTTTTGTGAGCAAGTGAAAATAGAATATGACAAAATAGAGTTTTCTTTCTTTCTTAATGTTTAATCTCCAGTATTAGAGCAGGCAGTAAAAGTAATCTTACACCACCTGTGCTCTGAGTAAAAGGTCCTTCACCAGCTTTAAAATGAGGTTTTTTTAAAGAATTTGTGCTTCTTTCAAAGCAGTGAGTACTTAAAGGTCTGGGCTGTACATTCTTTCTCTGTAGAGAAAGCAGTTATGTCCAAAATGATCTAAATAGCAACCAAAACTACAAGTAACCACATTTTTGTTTTATTTCAGGTTGGCTACTTAGAGGTGTGACTCTTTCATTCTTTTTATTCATGTATTACTTTTAGGGTGCGCTGAATGTCAATAAGCACAGAGCACAACTGGAAGCTTTTGTTCGACTTCAGGGATTTGGCAGCAAAGAAACAGGTGAAAAGACAAAGAAAGCATTCAGTGACTTCTTGACACTGCATGCACTTTTCACATGAATCCATGTAGCCATATTTATATTTATACAGCTGTTCAGTTATTAAACAAGATGAAAGGTAAGATACTGTAATGCTTGTGTTTTCATGGGCCAGAAAGGAGGATGGAAAATAATCCAGAGACTGAGTCTCCTGAGGACACAATATGCTGTATATCCCCTATTCTTAATACCTTCTTGTCCTGCTAGCAGGTCTTCTCTAGCTTTTCTGAAGTTGAATACTATTCATCTTCACAGTTGAACACAGAATAACTGTTCTGTGTGGTTTAAACCTGCTGCCTAAGAACAATAAAATCATCTTGGCCTCTGCTGTTGTTGTATCTAAGAGGTTACATTGAGAATTACTTAATATCTCTTCTAAGAAATGAGAGAAAAGTTTTAATTTTCTTGCAGTATTAATTACTTTCCAGTACTGTCTTTGGGAAGGATTCATACTGCAAATATACTTTTCTGTGCACTATGATTTCAGCAGAATGCTGCCAAGGGAAGTGGAGGAATTAGTAGATCAATTTATTTTAATTTTCAATGTAGAACTTCAAAGTGACATCCTTATTTACGGGGCCAGAGCTCGAAATCGTGCAATCCATGGTGATGTGGTAGCAGTGGAGTTACTCCCTTCCCATGAATGGAAAGGAAGGACTGTTGCCCTTTGTGAGAATGAGACTGAGGATAAAGTACCTGCAGACACCACTGGTGATCCCATGCCCACAGGTAACGTAGATCAAACTATACGATGTTTTATTAAGAGTACCTCACTTCCTTGGTCCAATGTGTGCTGTAGTCTTCATTATATAGTTCTTTTGCTTGGATTTCTTTCACTGACACATTTATCATACCATACTGAGTTCCAAGTGCTTATGCCAAATAAAAGCATTCTAACATAGTCCTGAAATAAAGCCAATGGATTTTCTACTATGTGTGAAATTCCATTCTTTAGTTTCATTTTCAGGAATAGTTTGTTTATTCTAAATAAATCCCTAAAGTATTCAATTTTACATTTATTGAGTTTAAACATTTAATTTGATAAGGTTACAGCTGACTGAAAACAGGAATACTACGATGCAAAGATGTTTGCAAAGGCTGACAGTAGATGGTAACACATCTGAACTCCAGCATTGCTATAGAAGACATTTGGGCTGCAGATCTCTTGAATGAGAGGGCTGACTCTAGTTGGGAAAGCTGCCAGCTAAGATGATCTTGGCCCAGAGAATTAAATGTCAAATACTTTGCTACACAAACACACACTGTCATTTTTCACAGCTCTACAAGATATTAACTGGTATTAGGATACAGCCCAATTTACAAAGTGTGCGTTCGTGTCCTGTGCTTTCACTGTTGATAATATAAAATATAACATCTTTTTGATTCCTTGATTTTAAATAACAATTAAGATTTTTTAATAAGTAAGTGGAGAAGTATCCAGCTCCCATTACAGCCCAACATTCGGTACCATGGAAACTTATTTGAAAATGTTCCTCATTAAAAGGTAAAGTTGTTGGAATCATTCAAAAGAACTGGCGGGATTATGTGGTCACTTTCCCCTCTAGAGAAGAGAGCCAGTCCCAAGGCAGAAATGCTCAGAAAATCCTTGTAACACCTTGGGACTACAGAATTCCCAAAATCCGGATCAGTACCCAGCAAGCAGAAGCACTGCAGGTAATTGAAAGAAGCATTTCCATATTGCATATTTGTACAAAATGGGGGAGGGAGGAAAGGTATCCATGTGTTCTGATGATGTTTTCCAAGGCAAAAAGACAGGTGAAGAACTATTAGTTATTAAGTTATTAGTTATTAGTTATTAAGTTTGTAAAAGCAGTTCAAGTTCAACATAAGGAAGCTGTTCAGTTCCTGACAGAACTGTGTCCCCTTCAAAGTAACAAAGTAACAAAGTATCAGAACTGTGTCCCCTTCAGGTAACAAAGTATCAGAACTGTGTCCCCTTCAGGTAACAAAGTATATTTGAGTTCTGAATCTGTGCCATAGTGCAGGTACTCTCCGGGTTGTTGGGTTTTGTTTTCTGATAATCTGAGGTGATACTCAGAGCCCCTGTGGCTTTCTTGGATCACTGACTGTAACTTTAGTACAGAGAAGGGCTTTTCAGTGAGTTGGTAATGAACTGCAGTGATTGACCTACCGCCAATGGAGAAAGAAGAGAGAAGGTTGCTTTTTGTTCATTCCTAGCTGCCTTTACTTTGTAATGCAAAGTACTTCACAGCCAAAAGCTAACAAGTAAATTCTGATTGTGAAGAATATTTATTTATGTCTTGGTTTTGCCTTTTTTTTTGTTTTCCCAAATATACCTCAAGAAGAGATTCTCGTACATTGACCCAAATTAATCACAGTCAGTAAAGAAATGTAGTTCTAAATATCTGCGTGCTTCTCATTGTGGGTTTATTTTTCCTGTCTGTTCAGACGTTTAGAACTGTCAGTCTCTTTGGATTGCACTGTTTGCCTCTGAAAAGTGTTTATGTTGATTGCTTGTCAGGAGCAGATGGCTGTTTTAACAGAAGAATTGTATCGTTGCAGGATTACAGAGTTATTGTGCGCATTGATTCCTGGGAATCAACTTCCGTATATCCAAATGGACACTTTGTGAGAGTTTTAGGAAGGATTGGAGATCTCGAAGGGGAAATAGCAGCTATTCTGGTGGAGAACAGCATTTCTGTTGCTCCCTTCTCAGAAATTCAGGTTAGTCTTTATGATGAGGTCCATTGTTTCCTGTTCCCCTCCAGGCTCTCACTGCTCCATGAGGCGACTCTCTGGAGCTGAGTGCACTAATTGCACAAAGGTTTTTGAAAAATAAAACTGTTTATGGAGTATTTTTCTGGAGTTACATTTGGATGGCATTGGCTTTAGGGATGCTATAAATTCTCACATCAAGACGGATTTTAAGATAACCTGTTCATAAACAGGAGAGAACTACAGATTTTTAATTCTAATTTGATGTAAATTTTTCAGATATCGTTGTCTTTCAATGTGTTTCTACTACTGACTGTTAAGGCCGAGACTTGTTGAAATTGTTGTCTTAAACCTTTTTGTTTTCAACCAGAGCAGGAGCCAGCTCTCACAGAAGTGTTTCAGTTGTGCCTAATTGAAGAATAAAAGAGCATAGGAAACAGTGCATAGTGTTTGTTTGCCACAGCTACAGTATCACTACGAGAGTATCAGTTGTAGCACACTTGCACATTTTGTTTCCCAGTCTGACTTGGAAAATGTGAAGAAAAAGGAATTTGCTAGGGATTAAAAGTTTCCCAACACAAAACTATTAACAGATTAGAAAAGGAAAAGGAAATTCAATCTAATCTGTTGGCTTCTTTGTTTAGGGAAGATATAACTGTATGTCCACCAATAATATTTTGTACAGATGAATGAAATGCCCGTGAGTTCTTCAAAGAGTCCATGGAAAGTGAATCCAGAGGAGGAAAAGAAACGTCTCAACTTGAGAGATACACATTTAATATTCAGCATTGACCCAAAAGGTTGTGAAGATGTGGATGATGCACTGTCTGTTAGAACGCTGCCTAATGGGAATCTAGAGCTAGGTGTCCACATTGCAGATGTAACCCATTTTGTGGCAGCAAATTCTTACACCGATGTTGAAGCAAGAGCAAGGTAATGTATTTCCTAAAAGTACAAAATGCAGAGCTTGGAAGTTTGTGAGACATTAAGAATAACAAACCACACTACGTGCCCTGTTTGCTGATACTGTAGTTGCATTGCAAACTGCCTGGGAGATAAACACCGGTGAGTCAGTGTGAGAAGAACAGTAAATGTGTTTTATTCTTCAGGGCCACAACTTACTATTTAGCAGATCGCCGTTACGACATGCTGCCCGCTGTCCTGAGTGCTGACGTATGCTCTCTTCTCAGTGGAGTTGATAGGTAAGACTTTTCAACATAACTGAGGAAAGAAATTTTTGGAAGTACTTTAGTTACTACTACCAGTATCTGTTTAATAACTATATGCATGTTTTGCATTACTAAATCTTTGACTGAAAGAATAACGTATGCTTAAAAATGGCTTCCAATGCTACATTACTTAGATGAGGTGAGCGCTTTGTAATCCTGTAGCTTGCCAAAATGCAATTTGTTTGATTATGACAATGCAGCTGATTTTTTTGATGAAATTAACTACTGACAGAATAAATCTGATGCAAAAACAGGGTTTCCTACCTGTTAGCCCTGTTGAGATCTTCAGACAGCTGCAGTTATGGGGAATGCTGATACATGTTGATGACTTTCTCAGTGAGAGTTAACAGTAAATGTTAAGTATCCAGCTGTCATTCCTCGTTCAGTTTTACTGGGCTTAACTCAGTAGTGCTGCTAAGAACAAAGGGGACATTTTATTCTTCTGCATCTCTGCCATCACTCTTTGATTATTAGTGCAGCTTTTGGGCTGGCCCTACCAGTTCTGTCACCATACAAGAAACTGACTTCTCTAAAAAAAAAAAAAAAAAAGGTTATTAATTTTGTTCCATAGTTGGACTATGCCTGCTTTGTGCATGCACAGAAATAAAAACATTTCATCAGGTGGTACAGAGTAACTGTGTATGCATGGGCTCAGAATTGTTACTATTTGTAACCTAAGTAGTAGGAGGTCATAAAAAGCTGAAATCAACTATTGCAGTGTAACGGTGCTTTAAAACAATGTGGAAAGAAAATCAGCACAGAATGAAATCTGTAAGTTTGCAACAGTTGGATGTGCTCGAAATGTTGAGGCAAGCAGAACTGCTTAAAGAATTGTGGGTTTTATTTTTAAGGTACGCTGTCAGTGTCTTGTGGGAACTAGAAAGAGAGTCATACAAGATACTAAAAGTCTGCTACGACAAAAGCATCATTCGGTCTGCATACAAGCTAGTCTACGAAGTAGCACAGGGGTTATTAGATGGGGACACAAGTGTTGTTGATGATATCCTGGAGCTGAAAGACTTGGATGAAAGAACAAGAGAGAAGAAATTGTCTGAGCTGGTTTGGGCGATATCAAAACTCACCGATATAGCACGACACATTCGAGCTGAGCGGGACAGCTGCGGTGCTCTGGAACTAGAAGGGGTCGAAGTCCGAGTGCAACTGGATGATAAAAAAAACATTCATGATCTCATCCCCAAGCAGCCCCTGGAAGTACACGAGACTGTAGCAGAATGTATGATTCTTGCAAACCACTGGGTGGCAAAAAAGATTTCAGAAAGCTTTCCTCATCAAGCTTTGTTACGTCAACACCCTCCACCACGACAGGAATTTTTTACTGACCTTCAAGAATGTGCCAGCGCCAAAGGTTTCTCAATAGACACACGGTATCTTTTACTGCTTTTGTCTTAAGCACTTTAACCAGTTAAGCAATTAACTACTTATGTTATTACTACAAACCATTCCTGTTCTGAATATCAACATTAATAGAGACTGCATTAGCAATTCTTATTTTTTGTTAACCACAACCTTTTTTGACAGGTCTAACAAAGCATTGGCTGAGTCCCTGGATAAAGCAGAAGATCCATTGGATCCAATTGTAAATAAACTGTTGCGATCTATGGCCACTCAAGCAATGTCCAATGCATTGTACTTCTCAACTGGTTCTTGTTCTGAGGAAGAGTTTCATCATTATGGTACCCTGACACTTCATTTGTTACAAAATTCCCATTATTCCTGAACTGCTGGGGGGCAATTGATTGCTTTGATTGCTTTTCATCACTTCCTTTTTTATTTGTAGGACTTGCTTTAGATAAGTACACTCATTTTACTTCTCCTATCAGAAGATACGCTGATATAGTTGTCCACAGACTCTTGATGGCTGCAACTCTGAAGGAAACTAAGGATGTTAAGGAGAAATTATTCAGTAACAAGGATCTTGAGGAATTGTGCAAACACATTAACAACAGGAACAGGGTAAGGTGGTCACTGTGTATGTCTGTGTTTGCATGCTATCCAGGGAAAGAAGATACTGCTCTGCTATGACTTTTGGGTACTATGACATCACAACACTCATTTTAGATACAATTTGTTTTCAGCGGGTTGGGGAATAAGTAATGGAAAAAAATATATAAAATCAAAGCCATACAGGCTTTGGAGAATATTTACCCGTCCTTTTGTCTTCTCTTTTTGTGGGGGGTGCCTGCAGGCAGCCCAGCACGCTCAAAAACAGTCTACTGAACTCTTCCAATGTATGTACTTCAAAGATAAAAGCCCAGAAACAGATGAGCGCTGCGTAGCAGATGGAGTTATCTACTCGATCCGAACAAACGGTGTGCTTGTTTTTGTGCCAAGGTAAGTTGATAGGAGATGAGACTAAAAATCAGACATTTGCTTCTGGAATGCTGCGAGGTCACCTCTGGTCCTTGAGAAAGGAAGCATTGACTGATGACTGCATTTTAAATTTTCTGTAAATCATAAACAGTGTTTTTTCCATGTTTTAATTTTGAAAAGGAGGTGCTATGGAGAAAGGATTGCTCAGGTTAGCATGGTAACCAAGAAGGTTGCTGAAGAATTTCTACACTCACACCTGCTTTTTTTGTAGATACGGAATCAAAGGTGCTGCTTACATGAAAAACAAGGAAGGCTTAGTCCTGTCTTGTCAAGGTGAGAGAAGCTGTGAGTGGAAGCCTGGATCACTTCAGCGGTTTCAGAACAGAATTACTTCCACTACAACCACTGGAGAATCGGTTACGTTAAGCCTCTTTGATCACATCACAGTGAGTACTTAATTTGAAGAAAGTAAAAGGAAATAGCATGGTCAGCAATAAGGTGATCTTTAAATTGCTTTTAAGGTGAAGATACTTGTGCAGACTTCCCGCTGCCACGCTGACACAATCAAGCTTGAAATAATCAAGAACGCCCCATACCAGACTTCAGCCACAGAAGTTTCCAAGAAGAATTTTGGTGTGGTGAAATCTGAGTTAGTCAGAGCAGTCAGTCAGTCTGTGGAAGCGCTGAGCGCCCAGGAAAAAGCAAGAAGTGCAGTAATTGAAGAACAATGTCTGGAGTACCAGGAGTACTGCCAGACAAAGGGAGCAAGCTTGTACCAGCTGCTGGAGGAGATCAGGGACTGGGCTCTATTAGATGTCTCAGCTGATGCATGTAGTAGTTGTTGATGCTCCGCTTACAGTTACTTTGTACAATTTGTATATTTTTAAAAATGAAGTCATTTTAATGAGATAAATTGTCTGTTTTAAATACGAACTCTTTGCAGCTGATTATGAGCATGTGCAACAAAGATTTTTTATGTGATAAATGTTACCTTCCAGACTAAATCCCGTGTAGTGAATCCTTTTGACTGTCGTTCAATGAAAAAAAGCCTCGTTCTCCATACATTACATTCTTACACCTAAAAATTTAAAGATCCTACTTAGTACAACTGGTGGTTCTTTTCCACTCTATTAATAGAGTTTTAACTCATACCTACGTTCATACAAAATGAATTCAGTCACACTAACTCAGAACCACCCTTATGCACAATTCCCCAGCTGCACAACTGGCATCATATACAACCCGCTGACATGAACTTGTTTCACCTGCCTTATGTGCGACGTTGGGCCTCAGGTAGGGCTGAGCAAGTCTGCTCTATGCTGCTGGGTAAGGCATTCTCAGGGCTCTGGCACAGCTGTCATCCTTGAGACTACATTCATTCTACAGATCAGAAGAGCACACTGGGCTGCTGCAGCTATCGCATAAGAGAGGAAGAAAACAGTACTGTGACAGTACAGAGCTTTAAGCCAGGAAACAGGATCAGATAAAGTGAGACTTATTCAGTCAAAGCTAAAACACAATGTGTGGTGACTTGCACAAATTGGGAAGTTGAGTTTAAACAGCCTCATGCAAGAATTTCTGTTTGACTTTTGAAATTTAATAACTTCCATTTCATAAGAAACACACACAGCTACTTGGTGAGTTAAAAAATATCCAGGATTCCTGTTCAAGCATAACACTATTCTCTATCATGTATCCTCTATCAAAGATGTGCACACAAACTTAACATCTCAGTTAAATTCAGTTTGACATCCACTGAAAGATGGCTTTTCTGGCCTACTCTGACATTTCCTAAACAATGTCAATAAGAGAACAAAACAGTCTCATCTGCAGCTGAAGAACAATGTTCTGCTTTCCAACACAGGGAGCGATTCATCTGCAGCTTCATGAAAACAGCTGTGACCAGCTACCCAGATATAATAGTTAAGGCTTTCCTGAAATCCCTGGAGTCAGACTGGAAAGAGCCAGCAATGTTTCAGTACAAGCAGTAGGAGTTGGGGTCCTATTAAGAAAGTCCTTCAAAGCATGAGGAATGGTCACTGCTTTTCACTGGCACATTGCAATTCTTTTTCTCTGTCTTCAGTCTCTGTAACAGCAACGCTGGCCGCAGTAACTTGAGTGTCTTCTAAAGCACCAGTCAGATCCTGAGCAACAGGGATGTTTAACTCCTCTTCTGGGTAACTAGGAGAGAGCTCTGATAAAGGAAAAACAAAATGCCTTCTGTGAGAAAAAGCTGCTGCTGTGTGCCTGATGGCTGCAGTTTTTGTTGCCTGAATCACAACCTTCAGGAAAGCCAACACCAGAAGCAACTAGCAAGTCAGCCTCATTTCACCAGAGACAAGCTATCACAGTTCAGCATGACAGTTGGGGAGAGTGGATCTCTGAGCTCTACAGGGATCTACCTATGGGAATGTAGTTTAAGTTCAGGAGTTACAGTTCTCTACCAAGGACCTTTTCCTCAGCAGCTCAGCTGTCAGAACCTCTCAGGCTGAGCTTACACTGACACTAGAACTGCTTACCATCATGCTGGGACTGGCTGTTACACTGCATCTTCGCTTGCCGACGTTCCAAGGCCAGCTGCCTGTTCCTCTCAATTCGCTGCTGCTGCTCTTCAGTGAGAGTTGTAACCGGGAGAGAATCAAGTTCTCCAGAGAAGGAATGTACGTCTTCGGTGGGTGCATCCAGCCCATTGCTTCCACCTCCACCACCTGGACAAAAAGGAATGGAGGGAGAGAGCCAGGGGGAGCAGGAAGCATCACACTGAACACAGACCTTCCACTAAATATCTATCAGAAAAGCATTTTAAGCAACTCCTGATAATATTCTACATTTTAAAGTTGTGTTTTGAGAGCCAAAGATCATGCTGCAATTTTGTTCTAACTCGCAGTCTTCTATCTAGGTGCGTACACTCAATGTTCAAACTGTAAAACAAATCAGAAGCCAAATGCACAAAGTTCACATTCATAAGCTGTACCTGAAGGTTGAACAGACAGTAAAGACAGGTAGTTCTTCCTGAAAGGCCAGACACTTTTCGTACCACTGCCTCAGGAAGCGGAAGGACTCGTTACAGGAATCAGACAGATTGAACATAGTTTTAACTTCACTGTGCATTATTACAGAGATTTACTCATGTGCTAGAATGAACACATGCAAAAACAAAGGCAGTATAATTCTGTTAGACAAACTTCACCCACCAATAAAAGCAGGGCACTCTTGAAAGAGCACCGAAGGCCCATTACGTTTGCGCCTCTGCAGAACTTTGAGCCCGTGAACAGAGAAGTTGGCTGACAAAAGGCTGGGTTCTTATTAGAACACTCTGAGCTTTTATTTCTAAGCTGTAGGACAGCCACGCACACTTTCCAGCTGGTGACTTATCAGTCGTACGGTTGCCAATGCGGTTCAAGAACACACCAGCACTGTGCTGCAATACAGATGTATGGAACCATCGCACAGAACATCCGATACCTCTACAGACACTGTCGGCAGGAACCATTTACCTCACTATCTGTGGCTGCTCAGGGCTGCATTCCATTTCTAGCAAATGCAGCCAACAGCAAAGACAGCCACATGTCATCAACAGCCCAAAGGCAAGGCCCACAGGCAGGGCAAGGCTTTACCATCACACAGCTTGTTCATCAGAACAATGAAACTGACCTATAAAAAAGTGCAGATAATTGCTTCAAGAGAGACCCACAGGGAGAGTATAAATATTTGCCATGGACGTTAGGAAAGACTACAAAGTTCTTATTCCTACTAAAAGTTCCTTTCAAGCTACTGGGTGAACTCCACTCCTCCTCTCTTGTTAGTAAGAGGGGCATACAGTTTTAAGTACTGAACTGAGAGTGCAACAAACATACCTTCATGAACTGCAAAGTCTTCATGTAAAATAGGAAGATCAAGTCTAATTCGTTTTAGGCAGGTCTGCAAACAAGGAAAAATTAAACTAGGGGTGTTTCATCTATGAAAAAATCTTGTCTTACACTGATATATTTTAAACAGTATTCCCAGTTTTTCTTTATGCTGTACTGTTCTGAAATAATATTTCTTTCATGCATCTGTTCGACCCAGAACTTCAATACCACAATCATTTTTCTAGTTCTTATTCTATCATCAGTCACACAAAGCAACATTCTTTATAAGCCTTCGAGTCCAAATTCAAGCATAAGCAGTTCATGCTCTCTAATGCTGATTGCTTCTGTAAGGATGCCCTGTTAAAGGGGATCCTACAAAGTAAGAAAATAATTTTCAGATATACTCTTAAATACTTGGAATAACTTTTCAAATGAGAGGATGAGATAAATTTATTTGAATACATTATACACCTTAGCAATATGTATAACTTAGATCTTCTGCTGTGTGCTGGTTCTCCTAAGCCAACTCCTTACACTGCTGATTACTGCATGAAAGCAAAACAACAGGAGCAATACATACCTGAACCTCCTTTTTGCTTCCCAAAGACTCTACTCTGTCAATAAAATCATCAAACTGCAACTTTGGAAATAATCTATGAGCCCAGTGTTCCATGTGTCGTAGAAGCGTCTTCAGATCCTCTGCCTTGAGCATGAAACAAGAAATCCAGCTGTTAGAAGCTGATTAAATCGGCAGACTGCAGAGGGAAACATGAGAGCAATGTTTCTGGAAACACAAAGCACCCACAGTTGGAAAATCTCTTGAAAATCAAAGTAATATGAATGCTTGGGTAACCTTCTATCCTGCTATCAAGTTTGTAAGTGCAATTTAAAGCTGGGAGAAAACGAGCAATAAGAGCTCAGGAAAAGCATTTGCGTGCACTGTGAAACACTTGATAGGTTTCTGAGATGTCTTTAAGCAACGTAAGTGCAATTCCCAACTAAAATTTCACGGGGCACAGCTGGTATTTATTTTGATGTACTTTTTTGTGTGTTCTACATTCCAGATTACTTAGGAGGTCCTATAAAGCTATTCCAATTCCCAAAACCTCTTTTTGTGGGTAAAACAGGAGCAGTAACCAGCATGGTTTAAGATCAAAATGTTCATTTCACAAAGCAGCCGTGTAGATTATTATTTTTCAATCTTACAACTACAAACCACAGCAGGATGTGCCCAAATACTGTCAGAAAGCTGCTGTCTAACCACAGTTCGGTATCAATCCTTCCCACACCAGACAGGCAGCAATCCGTTGATCTCAGCTAATCTTCCAGGAAACACCCCAGAAGTTCACCATGTCTTACCTCGTGCCCTTTACCCTTGAACTTCACACTGTCAAACATGTGTCTTAAGGCAGGAAGTCCTCTTTCTGAAACTAACCTGTAAATGTGCAATGGTAAAATTACCTGAAATCCAGCTTCCTCCTAATGAAAACAAGGAAACAAGCACACATTCCCCCTTATCACCCAAAGCTACAGAACTCTATCCGGGACAGATGGAGAATCAGAAAACACAGGAAATAAGACTGCTGTAAGACTTGAGAGTTTCTGAAAATACGCAACACATACAACCCCAGTCCAAGCAGTTTTTTGATTTGGATTACACGGAAAGAAAATGGAACAGTCACTTCTAGTACCTACGTTGGCCATGTAAAACTTGATAGATACACAACCCAAGCCTTCAACAGTATTAAAACAAAATGTATCTGAAGCTTAGATACTTTCTAATGCTCGTGAGGAACTTACACCAGTTTTGGTGGTAAGAGCAAGGAAAATACTAAAGTCCTTTACAGGCAGTTTATCTACTTCAGATGCAAGTCAGGTGTCAGCATTAATTACATAACACACCTTGCAGACATCACTGTACTGAGGATTGATTCTGAAGTACACTTGAAATCACAGTAACCTTAATTACCACATCACAGCCACGCACCAAGTTTATGAAGGAAAGAATCACTAAGTCCAAAAATACCTGTGAGCATCTAGTTTAGGTATCGATCTTTTAACTGCTTTCCGTGCAGCTGCAGAAGAATCCTTTGTTTCTGACTGCTGGTTTCCATCCAGATCTAACAAATAAAATCACATACTGTAAGCATGCAGCACAAATGGCACCCACTGGAATTCTCTTACACAACCCAGGCTCCTGCCCTATCAAAAGGATCACTGTCACAAGCACTCTGCTGCAACACTGCTCCAAACAAATGCCTGCATCTTGCATCTAACTTCTCCCATGAGACTGACAAAGAAATCAAGTCTCTGAAGTACATCAAAGAATCACATTTCCTAGCAGAGGGAAAATTTCTACTGTAAGGAACTCAGTCTTAGAACTTTTATATTGTATTCCTGACAAAAATATATTGAGAAGGAGCTGCCAGTCTTAAGAGTTGAAAAACTCAGTAGTCATAGATTGTTGTTTCCCAAAGTCTCCACTGAAACCTGAGAACCAAAACCCCAGCATCCACCTCAGTAACAGAGAAAGAGCTCATCTGTGAACACAATCAATGCGCCTTTGAAGAATCAACTTTCACTCACTTTTTGATTGAGGCTAACACGCATGCATTTGACTGCAATGGATAAGGCACCACGATCCATCCCAGCAGTAATTACTATCACACCGATTCCTTGTTTAAGACTTCGCAAGACATCAGACATCCAGGAGTCAGAACTCTAATTTTCTTACATCAAGAATTACATACTTCCTGCTCTCCTGTTCCGCACACAAAACTTTCCATATACAATTAACATAAAGTAACTTGAACTTTATTTTTTGCTTTTTGTCTTTGTCTGAGAAAAGAAAACCAACAACCAAACTCCTCCCATCTCCCTGGAATGCTGGCATTCGTGTGCATGCATGCAAACATTTCCATGGAATCTACAAAACTTCTTGCCCAAGTATGGATTAAGAACAATTTAACTGCTTTTTTTTTTACTCTCGGATTATTTTTACGGAGTAAGCACAACACACTGAAATAGAACTCCAACAAAGCTGATCTCTCAGCACTTCATTCTATACTGAAAAATCTCCAGGGTTCACAGGGTTCTCACCTCCATTAGCTTGAGCCCACTCAACATCAGCTCTTCCTGGAGACGCAGGAGGTGGGAGGGGTGGAAATGTTTCATCTTCTGTATTCTCATAATCGGGGAGATCAAACAAGTTGTTCTCCAGAGGATCTATCATGGCCACGGATTAACTTTCCTTCCTCCTCCTGTGGGAAATGAAGAGCGGCTGAGGGAACTGGGATGGGTCAGTATGGGAGGAGAGGAGGCCCAGGGGAGACCTCATCGCTCTCTTCAACTCCTACCAGGAGGCTGTGGTGAAGTGGGGGTCAGATCCCAGTCCTGAGTAACAGCAATGGGATGAGGGATGCAGATCTTAAATTGTACCAGGGAAGGGTCAGGTTGGATAGAGGGAAATGTTTCTTTTACAAAAGAGTGGTGAGGAAATGGCACCGACTGCTCAGGGAGCGCTGGGGTCACTGTGCCCGGAGTTCCAAAATTCCACAGCAGTGGAGATGTGGTCGGGGGACATGGTGGGGGTGAGCTGGGAAGGGATTTGGGCGTCTTGGAAGTCTTTTCTAACCTTAATGTGCCTATAAAATATCAGAAGCATTTAAAAAGAATGTGAAAACAAGCAAACAAAACTGCCACAGAAACAGACAAACATCAGCTACGTGAGACCCAGCCCTTCCAGAGGAAGGTCTGCCAACCAGGCAGCACGTTACACGAATTAAGTAGCAGATTCGATGCAGAAGGATGACACAATCCAGTACTGCTGAGCCAAGTAAATGAGCTTCTCACACTTCGTTACCTGGGAGTGGTGCCTGTGGGTCACTGTAAGAACACACGCGCACAACAAAAGCATTTCAGACTAAGTGCTTTTCAAGGCAGCTGTTGTCCACTCGCACACTAACAACCGAAGTCTGCTGAGGTGCGTGTTCCCCGACTTACAGCTTATCCCTTCAACCCGCAGGACAGGGCCGAGGTCTCTCAGGCTCAGGAGGCCCCGGGCTCCTCGCACTGAGGGCAAAGCTGCTGTGGAAGCTCCCCACAGGCGGGGCTCACAGACAGCGCGCCCGGCAGCTCCGTCCGCACCGGCCTCCGAGAGGAGCCCCGCGCCAAGGGGAGCCCGGCACGGACAGACCCCCAGAGCCGCGCCCTGCGGCCACCTGAGGCCCCGCTCCCCTCACACCTCCAGCCCCGACGGCCTTCCCCTTCCTACCGGGTTAAGGAGCTTCTCGCCTGCCTTCAGAGCGCGGAGAGCTCCGCACACAGCCGGACGAAGACACCAAACACCGCACGGCACCGCACAGCGCCACACAACACCGCACTCACGCTCCCGCCTCAAGCCCCACCTGGCGAGCACGGCGCAGCGCGCAACTCTCGCGAGATCTCGCACAGCTGAGCTGAGAGGATCCGCCGGCCGGCTGGGCTAAGGCGCATGCGCGGTTGCTGTGCTACGCTGCTGTTGGCGCCAAATCCAGAGGGCGGGCCGCGCGCTGAGGCGCTGTGGGGCCGCGTGGCGTTTGGCGCCGGTAACGACGGAGGTGATTTATTCCCTCCCATAGAACCAAATCAACTTCAAATGCTTCATAACTGCATTTCCCTTCAGCCCGAGTGACTTTACCTGCGTTTAAAACGTGCATGCCCAAATACCTGCTTCTGCTCGAGCTGCTGCTGAGGAATTGCTCGTTTCTGAGCGCAGCACGTTACTGCCGTGGGAAGCTGCAGGAATCGAGCTGCTCGTTTTGCTGTGTTCCCTGTTCCGCTTCAAGTACGGCAGAGAAAATCCGCCAAGCGGGTGGCTGGACGTTCCTACAGCTGAAGGGCTGTCCTGTTTGCGTTCCCCGTGCACTCAGCGGTGCCCAGGCTGGCTGTGTTGGTGCCACACAGTCGGGATGCGCTCAGCGGGTCCCACAAGTCAGCACGCAAAGCGGGCAGTGAGTGCGGGCACTGCGGTGCTTCGGCTTCACCTCCCTCAGTGCGCCCGCGCCCGCTGGCCGCGCCTGCGCGCCGTTGCGGCCGCTCTGTGTGAGCAGGCGCAGTTCCGGGGAAGGGCGCGTTCGGAGCCCGGGCAGTTTTGTTCCGCCGCGTTCAGTCGGTGCGGCGCTCCGCCCAGCCGAGTGGTTCCGCCCAACCCGGCCGTGTGGTTCCGCCCAGCCGTGTGGGTCCTCCGGACAGGCCGGCCGGCACCGGGTGGGTTGACGGGCGGTCTCACTTTCTTCCCGAGGAGGCGGCGTCGCGCTCCTTCAGCGCTGAGGGGCGGCCCCGAAGTTCGCTTCGCCTCGGGAAGTCCGTCGGACCTGGCCGAAGTGCGGCCGCGGCCGCTCCGCCCGTCACGCTCTGCGCCGGCCGGGGGGGAACATGCCGAAGAAGAAGCCGGGGCCGATCCAGCTCAACCCCGCTCCGGATGGCTCCGCCGTCAACGGGACCAGCTCTGCCGAGTGAGTGCAGCCCGGGGGTGGCGGGGTGCTCGCTGAGGGGCCGGGTGCGGCCGCCCCTCCCGGGGCTCGAACCCGCGGCTGCTGAGAGGCTGCGGGGCCGCTCCTTCCTGCAGCTCCCCCGCCCGGATCGGCCCGGCCCGGCTCCAGCTGCGGGCCGGTGGCTGCGGGCCGGGCCGCCTCGGGCTGAGCTGCCGCGGGGTTCCTCGGCGGGTAGCGGGCGGCGTCGGGGCGGTGAGCAGCGCCGGGCGGGTGCGTGAGGTGAGCGGGAGGGGAGAACTCTGTGCCTGTGTCGGTAATGGGATCTGTTACGTTCTTAGGTTATATAATTACACAACGAGGGCCACATTCTGCGCCTCCAACAGTGTGTTTCTGAGATGCGTACGGGAGAAATGTCATCAGGAGTCGCAGATCTGTAGGGAAAGTGTGGGCTTCTTTCTCCTTCTTTGGCTTTAAGCTAAACCAGCACTAATCTGAGTAAATCTTTCAGTAATTAGCACGTAAAGCTGGCTATGCCAGGGGGTGTGTTGGAAGAAAACGTCTTTGAGCTTTCCTGGATGTAGCGTAGGTCAGCGTTGTGTGCTGTCAGAAAGGATGTGGGGTCTGAGGGAACCGCCGGCGTGTTTTGTGCAGGGGAAGGGGGGCAGCCAATGCCGAGTTGTTCCATCTGCTCACAGGGCTGGTGGGTCTGGGTTACCGTGGGGCTTTGGTTTTGCAGTCGGTGTCAGCACCACACGGTATTCGTTACAGAAGGAGTTTCCATGAGGTTGGTAGATCTGTGTTCACCACTTAGTTTTAAAGCAGAGCTGATGGACTTCCTGGTGGCAGAGGTGTGAGCTGTGGGTGCGTGTGGAAGGATGGATTCCTTCCCCTGTATGGTTAGCTCCTTGGATACCCACGCTGCGCTCTGATGTGCTTATGTTCTGCTGTCAGGGAACACAGTGCAGAATTGCAGCGAGATGTGCACATCTCAGGCTGAAAGTGTTCCACGTGTGCTGCTGTTGTTGCCATGTTTTCAAGCAGGCTCAGATCTCACTCAACCACCTGATCGTCACAGAGTGCACTCAGTATCTTGCAGCTCCAGCTGTGGCACTTCTAGCAAAGTCTTTTGATGGTGAGCTGAAGGATGAGCTCTTCAAAACCTCTCGTGTGGCAGGGATTCACAATTGTATCCAAGAAATAAAGCTGAAATATTACTCAGGTTTTCTTCTGCATCAACGGGCAAAAAGTTCTTATTTTCATATTTATCTGTGTAGCACCTTGTAGGTGACTTTCTTAAGGCAGTTGTGGATAAGTCCATTTCATTTTCAGGGATCTCTTGCGTGTTGGTTTTTGATGCAGTAAATATGATACGCCTACCACTTTATTGTTTTACTACCAAAAGTTAATCAGAAGCCATACAGTAATAAATACTGTGGTTCTTAAGTATTTCTTCATACAGTAAGTGTTATCGTGTTTAATTATTTTTACTGTCTGATATTGTTGGGTACTTAGGGAGACTCATGGGAGTACTGGGCTGTGTTTACACTGATGGGCTGTCTTGCTGCACTTTCTGTTTGGTGCTTTAATTCATTAGGTATGTGCATCTCCTGAGCTTCTGCTCTTTGTTATGCATTAGACCTGTACCTGGCTTTTGCCGAGTTTAGAGTTGTATCAAGTATTTTTAGAAGACAGCTCAGTGGAGAAGCAGCCCCAGTAACCTGTCGTCCCGTACACAGCCAGAATTAGTTTATTTCATCCTGCAGATACTACATCCTCATTGTGAAAGACTTTAAATTACTCAGAATAATTGCTTCAGAACTTGGAAATGGCTTTGGAATAAAGCTGAAAAGGTTTTGTTTTTAATTCTTTTAAATCTGTAAGATGATTGATTATCTGCTCAGTAATTTTTCCTCTTGCTCAGCAGCTGAAATAAACAGTAGAGGTGTTTGAGTACCACACGGATGCTTTGTGAAGCTTTGTTCCTGACTTAATGGAACTTTGGCCCCAAGTCTCCAGCCGCTTCCAGAATACACAAACCTGTCGCTTTGGCACGAGTGATCCTGGCTGCTTGTCTGTTCTTCTCCAAATGGATATAGATTGGCCATCAGTAATCTTATGTTACACATCAGAAACCCTCAGCCTGGAGGTTCTGCAGTGTATTCTGAAGAGATTATTGAGGGGGGGGACATCCTTGTACCCTTGTTGGCTTTAAAATACTGAAGTTTGGTATTTCTGGAATTGGGTGCTTCTGGTACTTCTGCTTCCTGGCAGAAAGGAAGTGGAAAAGGCAGAAATAAGAGGAGGAGATGGTGACTCAGGGTGCCCTGCTTCCCCTGCCTCCTGTCTGTGTCCTCATCCTTGTTTGGCATTAGGAATTCATTGACTGGAGTGAGAAAAAGCTTGCGGTGTGAGGTGTGTTTGAAGTATATGCTGTGGCTTGATTCTAACTCACATGAATGTGTTTTGGATTGGGAGGTATAACTAACAAGTTGGGCTGCATAATGAGTTTGTCTTCCACTGGTCTCAGGGTTTTGCATTAAAATTCCTATGTTCAGAAGTGTTTATGTATTTATACAAAAACCGATTAAATCCATACCTTGAGATGTAAGTTGTGTTTAATGATGGATCGTGTGTATAGAATGTTTTGGCATAAATCTTAGACTAACATCAAATGTTCATTTGAAAAAAGTGAAAGATGCTCCATACATTTTTGTCACTGAACAGGAAAATCCAACAAGCCACAAAATGCGATGAAGCCTTATAGTTTCATTCGACTTCCTTTTTATGTTGTGGAAGAGATGAATGCCGCGGTTAAGATGCGTTTGTCACTGCTTACAGTCTTTAATTTCAGAAGAGGCACTTTGTGATTGCTTTGCCTGCCCATCGCTTACATTTAGGCCTGCCTGCCTATTGCCATAGCTACTCTGAAGCTGTGCTGTTTCCCTTTGCTGAGTAAATAAAGATGACTCCTGTCTCTGGTAATATAATTGGAACTTTCCAGAAATGCCTGGAACTTGGATTTAATAGACAAAAAGAATTGTTTTGAATTAAGCGTCACTGCCTTTCCGTTGTATAAGCATTTATATTAAGAAAGTAATTGCAATTGAAATACCATTTCCCCTTTCCCTCTCTTTCCCTCGCCTCCCCCCCCCAGATCTGTTTAAAGAATTCCAAATACACAACTCATGTATCCTTCTGTCAACTGATTTCTCCCCTGTCCAGGCTAAGCTTTGATTCCTGCTGTAGAGGAACAGCATGATGCTCATCTCAGGTGTGACGTGGTGAGTTATCTTATGAGGTAGAGCAGCAGAGTAAGATATTCCTGTTGAGCTGAAAAAGCAGCATGAAAGAACGCTTCAATTTTAGCTATATATATATATGGAAGGAAAAGTAGAATGTGGAGTTCACATCTTTCTTTAAGGCACTGTAAGGAGGCAACTCTTTGAGAAGAGTGCAAGCAAATGCTGTCTGCAGGTTTGTATCACCTTAGGAACTGCGCTTTTTCACAGGATGAGACTTGAGATCAAATCCAAAGATGTTGCAGAGTAACCTCTTGGAAATCAGTGCCCAGCAAAATCCAGTTGTAAGGGGGCACTTAAATTCTTAACACGTTAGCTTTTTCTTGTTGCTTGTTCTCTTTCAGTTCATTAAGGAAGGCTCTGACGTAGCTGGCATGACCTAGGATTACAGCTGCCTCTATTTGATAGTCAAAGAATAATTTGGGAATTATGCAGAAGTGGTTTGACCTTCAATTTGTATTGAAATTTTCTGAAGTTGTTTACTGTGCATCTTGCAACATTCATGTTTGTCAGTATCCTTCTCAAGGGAACTTCAGTTTAGGCTTTGAATAAGTTGGTTGAGGTGGGAAGTTGGTTTTTACTTTCTTTGGTCTTCAGGCTTGCACTGAAACCTGGAGGGATGTGAGGTTAGCAGCAGTCAGAGGCTGTGGGGAGCAGGCCTTGTCCTGCAAGTTTCTCCTGCACACAGTAAAGCTTTTTGCTCACTTTCCTTGGATATCAGTTTAGAGGAAGGGAACGGAAGTTTTTTCATTGCTTTGCCAGTTTGTTCATTGTAACGTTTGCTGTGTCGCTTCTGCTTGTTGGCTTTGTATTTATTTCTGTATGGATTACGATTATTTTAAAAACAGCCTCTGCTGAAAGGCAGCCCCTGTTCCTTTGACTTCAGGGCATTTTCACATGTGTGCTGGGAGGTGAGATCTGAATGAGCTGGCAGGATTGCAGTTATGTTAACTGTGTATGCAGAATTACTGCAGAGCTGTAAACACTTGAGGGGGGGAAAAAAAAAGTCTTCCTTACTTCCTACTGCCTGCTAATGAAGAATTAGCCAAGCTTACAAATGTGTGTGGTATGAGAATGCATTTTAGGCGTAATGTCATAAATGCTTCGAAGAAAACAGTGTTTTGTTGTTTGCTGAACTCTCCACATTTAGGTTAAAACATGTAATGACTTTCTTAATCTGCTTCAGTCTGACATTGTCCTTCATTGTATTAGAAATAATGTTTTAATAATTAAGAAGCTAATAGAGCACATGATGCGTCATAAGACAGAGTAAAAGCTTGTTTGACTGTCTTACCTCTTTACGTTATTTGTGGATGCACGTGCTGAGAAAACATCTCAGTAAGCACACATAGCTAATGCACAAGTTATAACTTCCACAAGTGGCAGATCGACCTGTGCTGTTCTTAATTGTGAACCAGAAGCTGTCTGTCAGGTGTGGATGTAGGAAATATTTCTAGGACAGTTAGCACTGATGTAAGAGTGCGGAGTTGTGTTGTGCACTTAGACTTGGGTGTTATTACCCTAATGGAAACTTACTGTCATTCCTCATGACGTTGTTGTTGTTCACAGAGCCTCAATCAGTTCAGAAGCACCAAATAAACTGTGCAGTAAAAATTAGCATTGCTGTATTTTGCTGAGATCTGAGGTAAGGAATGTGCCAGCTGCTGGTTTGGATCCCAACTGTTTTTTTCTGCCCACACCAGTTCTGCAGATAGAATTACAAAGGTGGGATTTCACAATGGGACTCTTGCAAGATCCTGCTGCTCCAGAGCATCTGTCCTCCTTTTGCTCTGCCTGTGTGTTCCTGGTGCTTTCCTTGTCCCATCTCTTCCAGTGAACCATTGATCTGTATTGAACCGGGAGTTTTCCCTGCTGCAGAATCTCAGGTGGGTTTGGCAGCTGAAAATAGGTGATGTTTTGCAGTTAAGTTTTAAGTGCCCGTGTTCTGGGTGGTTCAGGAATGAATGGCTGGGGCAGCATGGGGCAGAGCAGTCTCCTTTGGCAGGAGCCCCAGATATTGTAGGGTTACGTGGCAGTGCCTGCGAGGGACACAACTACACTGCAATCCAGCGGTTACAATGATTTCTGATCAATACATCTTTTAATTGAATAGTCCTAGATCTTCCTCTCAAGAAGACCAGATTAGTTCTGAGACCTTCCAGTGTTACGTAGTAGTTGAAAATGATCCTTTTTTATTTAAAAAGAAAAAAAATAAAGCTGGAGAGGAACTAGGCAAACCTCCTGTGCACTCAAATGCTTTGTTTGGCATGACAGCAGGGCTGCTGTCGTTAGTCTGGGCAAAGGATGCTTGGTGAAGCATGGTCTGGAGGAACTAAAAAGCCTTGAATTGTAGGGAATTTTCTTGAAGCAGGAAGTTCATCAGGCAGCTGTTTGAGTGAGTATTGTAATGTACATGGGAGGGATGTTCAGAAATGGACAGAGGAAGGAATTGTCTGTTGGATGCTCTTCACATTCCATTCTCATACAAAAGCTCTCCCCATTCTCTTCCCCATGTTACCCTCTGTACAGCTCCTGTCCAAGGAAGCAGTGTTAGCTGGCAGTGTCAGTTTTTAGCTTGCTGAATGTTGGGAGAGGCTGTTCATTCTTCCCAAGAGTTTTCTTTGGAAGGAAGCAGTGGAACTTTTGTTCTGAAGGCTTACTGATACTTCATTAGAAATGAGCAATCGGGTGATTTCTGGTTGATACATGCTCTGTATTATTTGCTCAGGCAGTTTCTTTTATGCTTAGGAAAGCTGCCTGCCAGTCAGCACTGCAGGAATTGAGCAACTGGGAGAGACAGACTCACTGCTAGGAATCCCTTTGCAAACATCGGTTGAGAAGCCATCCTTAACCTGACTCAGTCCGAGCAACAGGAGAGTGAACTGCAGCAAGGCTTTTTCTGCTGACTGCTGAGGACGTGGGTTCCTGCTGGCACACAGCAGGAGGAAGTGAATGAGGCATCTGTTGCGGTGTGTTACACACAAGGGCACGAGCAGGCTGCTCCACACTGCTCCCTGTGTGTGAGCCCTTGCACAGATGAGAGCCTTCCTAAATGTCTACCTGAAGGCTTTTAAAACAAAGCTTCCTGGCAGCTTGTCTCTTTTTCTTCTCTTTGTTTTTATGACTCTTTGCTGTTCTAGAACTTTTCCTGGTGTGCTGGGAAGATGAGTCAATGGCTCCAGTACAGGAATCTGATGCACAGGATGCATATTCTAGGAGGAAAATAACTGTTTTTTATTATATATACAGATATTCTGCCTTTATTTAGGGGTGTGTGTATGTGGATATTTCTGTGCATATTGTTACAGTTTGTACGTGTAAAATCAGGATGATTATTTTCTGTAGTAAATGGTAATATTGGTAGTACACTGTACTCTACTCCCAGCTATAGTTTTTCTTATGTTTCTATCTACATGTTCAGGCACTTTTCCCCATCCCTGATGCTTTTAGCAGCATTCCTACTCCCCTGCTCTGCCCCTGAGGCTCGGAGTTGTGATCTTGGCACTGGGGGGTTGTAGGCAGATACTGTAACTTCATCTCTTTGTTACTGTAGTGTCTCTCTAAAGCTTTGTCCTTACCTATAGTGGAGTTGTGAGGATACTGTAGCTGTTGCTATTGCCCTACCTTGCCCTTGGTTTTATTAACTACTACTACTACTACGATTCCTACTTGAGGGTTTGGAAACTTACTTAAAATATTTGGAAATGAGGACTTATCAACGCACACATGTAGTCTGGCTGATTAGAACTTTATATGATCTGTTTATCCTTTGTGTTGTTTTGAATCTCCAGCAAATCTGTGTCCATAAGGAAGCACGGATAGCTCTGTGGCTGTGCCAGTCAGTGGTGGCTGGGAATAGCAGCGATGGGTGCACAGCTGTGTGTGGCAGGAAGGTGCAGAACTTGGTGATGCAGTTCTTGGGTTTTTTTTTAAATCAAGATTGCAGAGTTAATTTGCTGTGTACTTCAGTTGCAACGCTACAGCAAGTCTGGAGAAAACTATTGACTGAGCAGGATACTGGTGGTAAAGCTTAGCCACAGCATCGAATATGGGAAGGAGGCTGGAGCCCTGCTGACAGCAGCTGCCCAGGTCAGAGGTCTGTAACCCAAGCAGTGCCCGTGAGCAGCTGCCAAAGGCTCTGTGAGCGAAGGGAAGCTGATGTCTGTCCCATTGTGCTGCTTCTCACATCTGTGGCTTTATCTTTTGGGTGAGCTTTGCCTTTGGATCAGATGCGTTATCTGACACTTCTGCTTGTTTGGAAAAATGAAGTTCTGTGACATACTGGTTGGGCTTGAACAAAACAGGAATGTCTGCCTCGTGGCTCAGCCTGTGGGGACTCTCAAGTTGTGCCAGTTGTTGGACACCTGAAGTCACATCACCTTTTCTTTAGAACACACACCTTTTGCCCTCAGAGAAATGAGACAATTTAAGTAAAATTAGGCTGGCAGGAAGCTTTTCAGGCAGGAAAATTGGTTAGTTTCACATACCTTTTACCAAGAAATAGATGTGATTTGGAACGATCTGCTTCTTCTCAAAATGTGCTGTACCATCTCTGCATCCTGACAACTGAATGGTGTGTTGAGGTTGTTAATTTTAATGCTAGTAAAGAGCACTTGGGCAATCATATGTCCCACCTAAAGGTAATGATTATTTATATAGGATGTTACATGCAATGTTGAAAATGAGTGGGAGTTGGAAAATGGTGTATTTATTCCATGTTGCTCTCGCAGGGTGAGCTCAGATCTTTGTGGTGCTTTATGTGCACATCTTCTGAGGCTGCCCTGGAGTCAGCCCAGAGGCAGAGGCACCTGTCCTGTAAGCTGTGGGCTGCTCAGATCACATTTTCCATCCTGTTCTCTGAACTGTTCTTTGTTAAAGGTGAAATTAAATTGGGTTTGCTTGTTTGTTTTTTCCCGAAAAGCCTTATTGCCCAGGTTGGGCAGCATCATGCAAAGCAGTCTGTCTTCTCAGTGCCTCCATCTTCTTCCTATTTTGTTTCAGTTCCCTGGTTGAGGTGGTTCATGGAAATAACAGCGTGAACTGCCTACTTTCTCCTTTAGATTGACAGCTGAGTAGGCTTGGGGAAAGTGTTACTGTCACTGTTCTAGAAAACAGCCCCTAAGCTTGTGTCCTCATCTGACAGCAGAGCTGCAAGTGAATGTACTTCTTTATACTTTCTCTCTTGCTAATTGTTCAGCTTGCAAAACCAATAGTGATGGCTTTGAACAGCTATCTGACAAATTACTGTTAAATATGGCATTGGATTTCTACTTCCTCTTCCAGCTTTCTTCTTTTCTGAAGAAAACTTTGGGCTTGAGTGTAGTGTTAATGCAGACTTCAGTGTTAATTTAGGCTTTGCTAAAGTGAGTTTAAAGAAATTCTCAAGGATGTGGAGTGTTGTTAGTGTGAACTAAGAGCAAGGAGCTCTCTTCTCTTATTGCAGCGTTACATAACAGAAGACTATGGCAATGTTTCTCTTCCCTTTCTCAGTTCAGAGAGCAGCTGTGCTCTCAGATGTCTAATGCAGCACTTCTGATGGAGATTTCTTCAGTACTGAGGCGGCTGCCCCAAAGAGTGAGACCTGAAGGCTCCTCTTGCCTCTTGGTGCACAGGGGGAGCACACTTTGCAGAATCTATTGCTCCTCTTCACCCAATATGAATGTGAAAACTTCTATTGAATGTGAAGTTGAAGTTTTGGTTGCTTTTGATTTATTTCCTTCATTCGGATGAGAAGCCTTGCAATAATTGCCCCTGACGTTCATTAGTTAAGACAGTGCTTTGTAAAGTGGTGTTGTCAGCTCGCTGTACAGCATCTTCACCCATTCCTCCCCATTGATTAAGGAGGCATTTACTGGTCACATCCTGTAGAATTGCACTGTGTCTTTAACCAACAGGGAGAGCAGCACTGACCTCCCCGCTGCTTCATTCAGATGGTCACATTACAAAAGCTGGATTCTTTCCCTGGTGCACTGTGTTAGTGTGTGCTTGGCTTTGGACTGATGGCAATAAATTGGATGATAGCCTGTTGCTTCAGAGTAGTACTTGGAACAGGGAAGTGCTGAGGTGGTTTTGATGATTTCCTGCTTTGATGGAACCCTGGCAAAGACATTGCTTTGTGACAGTGAAAAAACAGCTCCAAGACTGCAGAAGGTAATGGTGATGAATTTTAATGGGAATCTGTCTTTTTAGTAAGTTCTATGTAAGATTGAGTACATCCTAGTGCTGCTTCGGGAGGCGGCTGTTGGCACACCTGCGTTCTGCTGCTTTTAGAACATCCATAGCATCTTTGTGGGGTCCTTCTGTAGCATGGAACCGTGTATTTCCATCTGCTGTATTTGCTGTTTTGGTTTAATTTGTCAAACTTGGAGTGCAGTGATGTACCTGTTACCGACACATCTGTTCCTGTATGTTCTTTGTACTTCGGTGCTGTTCTGCCTTCATGCTGTGATGGTACAGATAATGGTCACAGCTACTGGTTGGGAGCAGGATTGCTGCAGAAGCTGGGGTTCAATCTGCAGCTTCCTAACTCTCATTGCCCTTGAATACTGGAGCTGGATTTATACCAGCTGTTTTAATGCTACAAATACTCTTATTTAATCATTTCAGATGCCTCAAGCAAGTGACCAGAATGAGAGGGTTAAAAAAAAGAAAGTAACAAAGGGCAGGACAGAAGGTCCATAAGGGTAACTGAGATGTTATGGTTGGTTACAGTCTGGGCATTAATTTGGACCATGTCTTTCTTGGGTGAATTTCTTTGAAAGTTTTCAGATTCCAGCTATGTTACAGTTAAAGAATTGGTTCTGAAAAATACGAGTGAGACCTGAGAACTTAACTGCTGTTACCGCACATCACGGCAGGTAATGGAGACTCTGCCATTACAGCTTGGAGCATGCGGCTGATTCAGGTCCTGGTTTGCTCTGTGATACTGACAGGAGTTCTGAGGCTTTGCTTTTCCCCTCTAGAGAAGTGGGTCTGCCCTCAGGAGCTGAGATCTGTTTTGCCTTCATACTTTCTTTTTTGCTACTGTGTCCATGTTCTAGGTAAGCTGTATGGGAAATTGGTAATCACAGCCTGAACCTCTGATTAATCAGCTGAGGCAAATGTCGGGTCAGCTGTGGGAGTGCAGGAGAGAGTAATTTAGCTGTGCTCCTGGAAGAGGTAGAGCTTGACTCTACCACCTCTAGACCTCATTTAAGGGCTGATCACCACTAAGGCAGCATCTCTCTTGGAGATTGCTCCCTGGTGGAGATTGCCTCAGCATTTCCTAGTGAAGGCATCCATACCAGTGAGTTTTTCCATATAAATAACTATTTGAATATCTGTTATCATCTTTGTATCATTCCACCTTACAGTAAGCGGAGAAACCTGATGTGTTTGTTTGAACAAGAGCACCAGCTATGACTATACAGTCAGGCAAGGAAATGCCTCTAAGTGCAGAATTTGAGATTGAAACAAGCAATGTTTAAAAAAAAATAAAAGTAATAATAAAAATTCTAGTGTAACGCATACCTGTATAAAACAAACACAGATGACATGAATGCAGTCTTAGCCAGTTGTTGTCTTTCATGCAAAAGCATCGGCCTGACTGCGTGTTTGTTCCCTCACACTGGCACGTTGTCTGCTCCAGGCCACGTGCACAGGCATCTTGGTGTTGTCTCCAGGCACTGAAAGGCTCTTCTGCTTCAGAGCAAAAACTCAATAGCTGTTTTCTCCCATCAGAGCGAGAAAAGCTATGTCGAGTTCTGTTCCCGTAGCTCTGGTTCCTCTATTGTTCCAAGTGAGCAGCCCTGCCATAAGCAGTCTGTAAAAAGACAGATTTCAGCTTTCCTTCTCAGAATTTGTGCATGAGTGCAGGGATGGCTTCTTGCCAGGGCAGGTTGGAGGAGGTCTTTTTTTTCAAAGGAAACTGAAATTCCCTGATAAGGTCAATTGGAGGCTGTGGTGTGTTGGTCTCAGTGGGTGACCTGGAAATAAAACACCCAGTGAAATATTTGCTTCATTTTACATGTTAGTAATCAGGGTTCAAAAATGCTTCTTAATGGGTCATCATTCAAGTCAATCTGATGTACTGACTTGTAACGTTCTTATGAGCTGTACTTATTATCTGCAGAGGGGAGCTCCTTGGGATGCTCTAGGATACTTATGTGTTTGCCTTCCAGTTTGATGATGCTGGTATGAAGCACTGGATGAGGCCAGAAATGAGGCCCTTTTTGTAGGATAGCTCAGAAGTGGAGCACATGCGTACATGCATCACAGAGCTACTTTTATTTCTGTGATATAATTTCAGTAGAAGTAGTTTATTGGTTTACTGTATAAAACCATTCTGGTTTTGAGCAGGATTCCCTAAGTACATTCACCCAGGGCAAGTATTTTTGTGGAACTTGTTCTTTATCTTCTCTTCTTGGCATGCAAATAGGTATTACTTTCTCATCACTGTTTGTTAATCCTATGCCTGAGCTGACTAAATACAAAAACAAGTGACTGAACCCAGCTCACCTTTCTATCAGAGGTCTCATTCTGTCTCCTACTTAGTTCAGCTCTTCTAAGTATTATCACTTCCTGTGTTAGTCTTGATTGCATCCTGTCTAACGTGGTTAAGCTGATAAACCAAGTGAGAGTGGGGCATCACTTAAACTTTGAATGTTTGTTTGGCAGGGAAGAGCTGTGAATGCTTGTGGGCTTTCTATGATTTACATTGCCTGTACCTGGGGGTGCACTCACATCAAGGTTGTTATCCTGTCTGGAGGTGCAGGACTCCTAATTAAGAAGTTGAGGTTTCACCCTGGGACTCTGTTGTCCCGTGGAGTCTGAGTGCTTTTTGTCCTTGTGTCTTGGGAAATCAGCCTCGTCCTCATAGCACCATCCTGGCTGCTCAGGGAATGTGCCTCTCTGCTGTGTGTTTTATCAAGTGATGAATAGAAATGGTTCTCTTGGTTACTGCTGGATCTTCATTGCATTTTTTAGTTATTTTTATTTTTAATGGAGGGTGGTGTAGACCATAGAAGCAGATTCTCTTCCAGTCTTTCATCTTGCATTCTCTGTGGACACTGCCTTGAATTTGGCTGAATGTCAGATATTTGCTGTTAGTATTTATTCCTGTGGAAACTTATTGTTTCAGGTGGAAACAGGGAATTTTAAATGGACATTTAAATTTTCAGATAGCTGTAAAAGCTGGGAGTGCTTTTACAGGATCTGAAGTTAAATTATTTAAAAAATTAACTATTGACATCTAGTTGAGAAGCTTCTACATGAATTAATTGTGTAATTGCATGAGAAATCAATGGATTTAAACACATAGGCTCTGTAGGAAATGACAGTGTAACCCTTGAAAATGTGGAACTAAAAACAGCTTGGAGAGATGCACAGTGATTCATGAGATCTGTGATCAGGATTGCTGCTGAGTCACTAAACCTGCTCCTGTAGATAGCAGAACTTAACACATGTGAATATGGCCAGTACCTCAATGGCACATTGCATGCTTGTGTTTGGCACTGCTTGATCTGGAATAAAATGCTGCTTTCTTAAAACAGAGATCCAATGCTATGTATCTCATGGGGACGACTGTACAAGTCTGTTCCTTCTAGATAATGCACGTATAGGCGCAAAAATATAGCGCGTTCAGTCTGTGAACTCGGTGATCTATTGCTCTTCCTCTTTTGGTGCTGCTGAGTAAGCTCAGCCTGCCTAACAGCCAGCTTGTTCTTTCTGTTGTGCAGAACAAACTTGGAAGCGCTTCAGAAGAAGCTGGAAGAGCTCGAGTTGGATGAACAGCAACGGAAGCGCCTTGAAGCTTTCCTTACCCAGAAACAAAAAGTTGGGGAGCTGAAGGATGATGACTTTGAGAAGATCAGTGAGCTGGGAGCCGGGAATGGTGGGGTGGTGTTCAAAGTATCTCACAAGCCTTCTGGCCTCATCATGGCAAGAAAGGTGAGTACCTTGAAACGAGGACATTTAGAACTATATTAAGCAGGCTTTCAAATATAATTCAGAGAAATAAGTGATGCTGATGCACAAAAAACTGCTTAGTGCCAACTTGCTGAAAAGTAGAAGTTAACCTTGCTTATCCTGTGCTCTGATTCCTCAGAATGAGTGTTCTGCGTTAGTGATGAGAGGTTAAGAATTACTTCTTCTCCCTTCCCTTTGCTTTGACAAATGGGATCTTTTCACCTGTGTGTGTCTTTCAGAGAAAACGCAGTAGCCTCACTAGTCAGTAGGAGGCCTACAAAGTTACCAGAAGCTGCAAGCTGGGGAAAGTAGCGATATCTTGTACTCTGGGTCAAAAGTTTAGAGGAATGGAAAAAACATACGCTGTGTAATAGCTTCCTTTACAGCTGCAGACCAGGAAAGGGCCTCTGGAGGATACTGGGAAAAATAAATGAAAACTCAGAAAACTGAAGATGAGGGAATGTGCTGGAATACAGCAGTGTTTCCTGCTTTACAGTTGCCTTTTGGGTGGAGGTGGGTTCTGTGCAAAAAGACACTCAACCTTCTGGGGATAGTGCATATCAATGATTCAGCTTTATGCTGCAAAACCAATAGCAGTTGTGACCTAGCTTATAAGAGAACTGAGAATTTGTTCCTTAAATAGCCTGATAATTTAGACCTCGTAGATGAGAGGAGCTTTTACTTTCTCTCAAAATCCCTGGGAACCAAATACAGTTAAGGAGATGCGGCTGTGACTCTATAGGATTATTTCTGTTCTGGTACCTCATGCCTCTTCCTTCTGTGAGCAATGTTCCTTGCACAGGTGGCACTTCTGAAGGATCAGCAGGCCTGGACATTCTTCAATGTACCGCAGTGGGTCAGGAAGCTGGCAGGCTCACCTGCTTCATGGGGAAACAAAGCAGCCTTCCAGCATGATAAAACAGGGCATGTTCAAATGGCAGATGCCGCTGTTACATTACACTGAAAATTGTCATTTTGTGGCTTGTGGATTGGAAACATCTATCCCCTTTAAAAACTGATGTATGAAAATAGCATCCTGTTGATAAACTCATCTTACCCTCAGATCTTGCATGTGACATTCCACAGTCCTACCAGATGCTGTTGCTGATTTATCAGACCCTAACTTTTTTCAGTGTAACGGTGTTATTTACAGTGTCAGCAGTTTTAATAGACTTTCCTGTAATAGTTTTTACTCCTTAAAACTTTTAACCAAAGCAGGATTTTTTTTTTTGGCCTTTTTTAATGAGAAATTCCTAAAAGATTTGGAAGTTGTCTTGCTCAGAGATGGCATGGAGACAGAATACTTGAGTAACTTGGAGAACATCTGTTGGTTTATATAATACAGTCTATTTTAGGGATAGCTTCTTCATGTTTATGCTCTAAATCTAGTATTTCTCATGAGCAATAATACTTCGACTTCCTCATGCTGTATTGTAGTGTTTTGTCTTTCCCTTCGCAACCATGAAAATAAGAATTACTTTACAGTTGAGCCATAGGGATAGCTATGATGGGAAGGGGCCTTGGGAGGCTGTGAGGTTTGACCTGCTCTATGCAGAGTGGGCTGGGTTACAAATCTGAGCTTTGGAAACCTCTGAGGCTTGCAGCCTGCACACCCTCTGAACAAACTCTTCTTTCTGGAAGGCTGCTTGCCACTGAGAAAATAATAAGAATGGATTATTTTGCAGTTGATTCATCTAGAGATCAAGCCAGCTATTCGAAACCAGATCATTCGTGAGCTGCAGGTTCTACATGAGTGCAATTCACCATACATAGTGGGCTTTTATGGAGCTTTCTACAGCGATGGGGAAATCAGCATTTGCATGGAACACATGGTAAGTGCATAGTAATGAGTTGTAACTTGAAGGTATTAGCAGGTTGTACATTGAAAATGTGGGTGTCAGGAGTTAACAATGTGGATTTTCTGGTGTGAGTAAAGAATCTGAAACCATTTCTGGTTTCTTCTCCTGTATCCATGGTACTTTATATAAAATTTCTCAGAATTTAAAAATATTGACCTGATCTTGCTCTTCAAATGCTTGTGCTGGATTAGGTTTGATCTTGTGCAGTATTAAGAGCACGTGGACCAGATGATACTGATCGGTTTGACACCTGTGGGGTCTTTAGAAGCTCTGATAACAAGGAAGTGATTTCTTGTGGTTCAGTTGGATCCATGTTTTGTCTCTTTCAAATTTTACAGGAAATGCAGGCAAAGATTAGTGCACAAGAAGGGAACAAACCCAGAAGGAATTTAGACAGTGTTTTCAAGACCAAAATATTTTAGTTTCATTTTAATAGAAAAGTACTAATTTTTCTAGGCACCGTGCGGCTCTGTGTGGTTATAGAAAGGCAATTTTCTGTAGGTAGAGGTTTATGAATATTTTCCTTGCTTATTTGAGGAATTTTTTTTAACAACACGCAATGCAGTAGGTCTGAAGACTTTTTTCCCTGAAAAAACTGTTTCTTTGCATAGAAAGCTTACTTTCTCTGGAAAGTACGTGTGATTGTTTGAGTGCTGCTTTGGTCTTCTCTTACTGAAATTTTTAGAAGAAATTGATGGTTGCTTAGGAACAAGTGATCACGATCCATTTTTTTTAAAGCATGTTCTAGCTGAATAGAAAGCGTGCATGCTCCTAAAATACAAGTGACTATTGGGAAGTATAAAGAACTTAGCTTCTCAGAATTGAAAATGGTAATGAGAAAGAAGAAAAATGTTAAAATATCTTGGCATTGCTTACACAGAATGATTAAATGCCACAGAAGTTCACATCTGCAAAGAATAAGATAACCAGAGCAATTGGGATTTGGAAGTTCCTAAGCAGGAAATATCTCTGGTGGATATCTTTTCATTGTAAGACAAGGCAGTATGAAATCCACTGTTTTAGTGCTGGATTTAAATGGACTAGATCCAGGATTGTATGGAAAGGAAAGTTGATTAAGGAGATACGAAGCAGTGAAGGTGGGTTATTTGTAGTCTTAATTAAGTGATTATGTTGTTGACGTAATACAGATCACTGGGTGGAAAGTGCATTCCTTTTGGGAAAGAGATTAGATGAATCTCCTTTCATTCAATTAGCATCAGTCAGAATTCATACTTAGCAAAACATGTTCAAACAAATGACAGGTGGCAAAGGCTTGGAAACTGACAATGTTAGGGTTTGGTATTTTAGGTAAACTCAAAATGAATGCTTAGTCTTGCTTAACAGCAGGTACGTAACATACAAAATGGTTGGAGTCTGTTCCTGAGAGATGCTGCTGTTTGCAGCCAGGGCTTCCAGGCAGCTGAGTTGTATTGAGCCTCTTCCAGTATTAGAGCTGTTCCTCAGGGGGGTAAGGAGAGGTTCTTTCTCTTCTGTAAGAGATTTGCTAATACAACAGAGCCTTGGCAGACGTAGCTGTCAAGAAGTGCAGTCTGCTTATACAACACTTCATCTACTTGTATTGATGCATATTTATACATATCTGCTAATGCTTTTTTCTTTTTTTTTTTAATCAAGCGAAGGACTTTATTACCTTTTCTTTCTCATAGGGCTTTTGGGTGTTAGTCTTCAAATTCTAAAGCTTTGTGTTATAGCTTTTCTCCTTTCATCACCATTCGCATATGCAAACTGCCAAAGGATGGGTTAAGGCAGAAGGAAATTATTCCTCATGTTGGATTTCTGTCTCCATTACTGGGAGATACAATCTGGTTTTGGACCAGTCTTCCTATTTAGAAGCCCTTAGCAACAGTGCAGTGTATTTTACATTGCTTGGGTTGTCTGTGCATGCATTTGGTTTAACCTCTTAAGATTATTAAGGCTCTTATTTATGGTGGAACTTTAAACAATATTTTGTCATGGTTTTATGGTTTCTCATCGATATTCCACATCATTAACTCTTTATTGCTCGGTGCTCTGTGTGATGTTATGATGTGGAATACTGATGGAAAACCCATAAAACTATGAGGCACTTTTTTGTGTTTTGGTGCTTTGAGAGCTTCCTTTGGAAGCTGACAATTACTCCAGATGCACAGAGCTAATAAAAGTCAATTTCCTTTCCATAGGATCTACTCTGGGGGCAAGGGGAACAGATCTAATTACAATCACAGTGCCATTAACACCTGTATATCTGAGAAGCAGTTCTGTATTTTCCAGCATTTGCACCCTGTTGATGAATAGCAAAACATGGAGCAATTCCCATTAAGGAATGATATTTTTTTAGTTATGCGTCACAACTGTGTTAAAATGTGAAAAGTAACATTTCCCACTTAATTCAATCTTCAGACTATAGTCTTTTATTTTAACAAATATTATAGAGTAATTTATGTAAAGTTTGACTACTGAAACATGTATTCCCAGGATGGCGGCTCGTTGGATCAAGTGCTGAAAAAGGCTGGAAGAATTCCAGAGCAGATACTGGGCAAAGTCAGCATTGCAGTAAGTGTGCTCGTGGCTCCCAAAGGCTGTGGGTGTGGGTGTGTGTGCATCTCAGCTTGGTAATGCAGGAAGCAGCTGCTCCAGGACTGAGAGTTGTGGCAGAGAGAAGCGTTCCTGAGTTTTAAAGTGTGTTTTCTTTTAAAAGTAGGTGATCTCTGTATGTGTCACTATTTGGTAGCCCAGAACATGTCACACACTTCAGTGCATCTCTTTTCATTTTCTTTTGTATCAGTGGGTGCTTCTGGATAAGAACAGAAGTAACGTTTCATTAATTGTTTTTTCAATATCGTCCTTCTGGTATTTATTGTGCAACAAGCTGTGTGCGTGCAGAGCGTACACTGAGGATCCTCTCGAGTCTGGTTTTTAGAATGAGCTGGAGGGGTAACTTTAAACAGAATATTCACTTGCAATGTTAATGTAACAGAAGCTCCACAATGTAATTAGTGTTCAGTTAGAATCCTTGTAGAAGAAAAACATGCAATTATCTTTTGTTTCATAAATGTAAAATTCTTATTTTACTTGTTTTCAGGTAATAAAGGGACTCACGTATCTGAGAGAAAAGCATAAAATAATGCACAGAGGTGAGATACAGTTTTATATTGCAAGTCTCCTTCAGTGTAATTTTTTATCCAAGTTGAAAATAGTTCCATGATAAATTCCTTGTGGTTGGTTATGATTTTGATTCAGAGGGTTTTTTGGGTTGGTTTTTCAGCACTGTGAAGCAAACTTAACATTTCTTACTACAGCCGTCATCTGCCTTCAGCTTCTACTATCCAGACTTTCTCTGAATTTATGTATGCTTATATCATAGCACGCTCAGAATTTGTCTCTGGTTGAACCTGCTTGCTGCCAGGGTTGCTTGCGTAGCTGGGAGTTGTTTTAGAGCTGGGAATCTAACTTGATACAGGGATGCTTGCTTTGCAAGCGAGATAGGAATATATTAAAGGACCTGAGTTGTACAACTGTATTTTATGTACTGACTTGTAAAAGTTGGTGTTTCTACCAGCTGTCCTGCATGCCACCTGTAAACATTTGTCTTGCAGGATAATAACTTCCATATTTCCAGCCTTTCAAAACCATTTTCTTTCTGTAGTTACATCAAATTGTTATTTCTGTACTGCCAGGGTTACCTTACCGTAAATAAATGCCCTACCTTATTTTCAGCTTATAATCACCCTTTTTAAAACCCAGCTCTTCCATTAACATGACATGTTCCATGAAAGAAAAATCTCACTTGACATGAGAAGGTAATAAATTCCATGATTCCTGACATGTGTAAACTGGAGATGGAGCGTTTCATATCTTGGTTTGAATGGCACCACTCATACAGTGATTGTGCAGAGTGTGCAGCATGCCAGCTGTTCGCTGAGTCTCGTACCATATGAGATCAATCTTGAGATTGTAAAAATATCTTGATCAGACATTAATGTGTCTGAGTATATTTGCTAATTGCTGGCCAAGTCTGATTTATGCAATCTGTTGTACAATCACCTTCTACATGAAGTAGATTGTGTTTATTATACATCACTGTTATTTTTTTTTATGCAATCAAATATAGCTTTCTGCTGGAGAAAGGAGACTGGAGACTCCTAGAGCCTTCTGATGGTACTTGCAAAGCCACTTGTCTCTTACAAGTTCTTATATCTTCATTTTACATTCTTAGGCTTTTTTATGACTTTATTCTTGAAGAACTCTTAGAATCGCACAGCCTTGGGTTAAGGGGGTTATCTTGCAAAGCCAAATGGAGGTCAGGTCTGCAGCATAGCAATAGCAGTATGTTGACCTGGGAAAACCCTTCTAGTGCAGGTGAAGCTCCTTCTGATAGTTATGTTTTTCCAGACTGCTTCTTTCTTGAGTCCCAGCTGAAATAAAAAGGATTACTAAACGCACACTTCTCTTGGTGTAACTGAGTCAGCATTATTTTGGAGACATAGTTGTAATCATTGGAGACCTGTTCTACTTTCTCTGCCTTCTGTAGTGTGCACTCTGTGATTATTGGTCCTGCACTGATATGGTGTGACCAACACTTAATGTGAATGGCTTGTTCCAGGGTTGGGTTTGGTTTAACAAGGATTTTGCTTTTGTGTTGTGATGAGCGTAGGAGACTTATAAATAGATGACCTCACTAACACTAGCGTGCAAAAGAAGAGCACGAAAAACCCTTCTTAAATCTGGGGAGAGCACGGTCTGTGGTAATTCATTTCCAGGGAGTGATTCTGTCCATCAGTGCATCTGGCATCATGCTATCAGCAACAGTTTGCAATGACCTGGTGAGAGAGCGTACTGGGAGGAGCAGAGGTAGATGATGCTATAGAGTGTCTCTTACTGGTAAGTTGTAAAATATAAACATGCAAAAAAGGTGGTGTTAGGGAGAGCTGTTCCAAACCAAAACGGCTGTTTCATAACCAGCAGATCAGTGTGTGGTTTTCAGTGTCTGGTTTTGGTAATGTGTAAGACTGGAAAATAAGGTTTGGAGGAGTCTTTGTGCATCCTTGGAACCTCATATGCATCCTGCTTGTTTTCTGGTTTCTTGGCTGGTCTCACCCATGGATGTTTTACAAATCAAGTGTTCATTGTCTGGGGAAGGAAAATGAGTCTAAATGAGATTGCCAGCAGCCTCAAATAATGTTTCGTGTTCCTTCTACCATTGAAGTGGACTGTTCAATGGATTTAGTGCATAAAGAACAGTTTAAGGAGAACCTGTTTTTCTTGGGCTCTGTAACACCATCAAAGCACTATTTTACTTTAAGATAATGGGTACTTTTGAGTAGAGAGTAAAGGTCTGTTTTGGTGTGGTTGATGACAATAGGGGTTAGTTAGGGCAACTGAGATTTTGGCATTAGCCAAAAAACAAAGGACTGCTATGATGTTGTCATGGACAGGAGTTCACTTCAGGGTAAGGGTCTGGTAGCAAGATGTTAACAGCTTCTCTGTGATCATCGGCAGGAAATAGCATCCTGCATTCTGAATGTGAGAGGATGCTTTTAGACAAATAATGCTGAAAGGAAGGAATGCAATAAAAAAATCTGCAGAACTTGTCAATGATGCATTTTCTTGGATTGATCAAGTTGCTGTGACAATCATAAAGGTCCTGCCAGAAATGGGATGTGGCTCATCACGAGGCTCAGTTTAGCATGTTCACATGCAGAAATGTGGCCTGAACTAGCTGTGACTTCTGAGGCAAAGCATTCATGTGTCATTACAGCTCAAGGAAGAAGTCATTAGGGGTTTATTAAGAAGGGAATGGAAAATAGTCTTTTTATAGACTGCTGGCTCATCAGGAATACCGTGCTTTGTTTGGGTTCTCTGAAAAGACAAGGTAGAAATTGCCAAACTCCCAAAAGACAGACAGTGGGATACAAAGCAGGCACAGAAAAGGAAGGGGCAAGGAGCATGACTACAATAGGTTATCTCACAGCAGCTCCTATTCTGTTCAATAAACATAACTGTAACAGTGACTTGAATAGATGTGCTACTTCTGTGCTCTGGTTTACTTCTGTGGTTAACACTGGAAGGCAGCAAATGAGAAGGAAAAATACGTGTCCTGTCTCTAGTTGCAAAGTGTTTTGGCAAGTTTTTAATACATACAAACTTCTTGCTATTTTGTTTTTTTTTTTTTTTGTCCCTGAATAAATAGAAATACTATAAACTAATCAAAATTCTTTTTAAGCACAATGTGAGTTATAATATTTGGAAAATCTCTTCTTGCACAGTGAGGTTTCTGAGCTCTGATTGCAGTCTACAGCTCCAGAGCAGGAGGTACAACACAGAGGGGTTGCTGTTAACAGTCTGTTGTGGTATACTAGTTCCAAGGTCATTCTCACAGGATCCTGCCCTGAGAAATCACTTAAAACAGGAATCCTTGTGTGGGAAAGCTCTCAGAAGGCTCCTGGTTATACGTGTATGATAGATGATGACTTCAGCTGCTACATCCCTTTTCATTTTCAATTGTGATGTGTGTGATGTCCTTCCTGTCTTGGAGGTCTGGGCTGTGCCTCTGAGTGTTCAGAGGATAGTTGTACAGCTGAGAACCCGTGGCAACAAGTATGTACTGTCTTGTAAATGTTTATGGGCATCTTACATTCACCAAATGTGCTCCAAGACATTCTTGAGTGCCTGGCCACTTGCCTTCCCTTCAAAAAAAATCATTACAGTAATGTCCAGAGCCTCTTTCATCCTGAACTAGCTTCTGCCCCTGTGAGGCCGAGCAGGGCCCAGACAGAGCAGGCACACCTCATCGAGGTTCCATGACAGCCTGTACATCCCAGAAATTCTCTTTTGAAGAGGGAGCTAGTTAATACAAAGTGTCCCATACCCACCTGTCTGAACTGACTTAAGAGCATCTCCAGAACTGCACAGCTCTGCTGCTGAATAACCCACAGTGATGCACGAGAGGCCCTTTCATGTTCTTTGAAAGCTACGTACTTTGTTTCTGTAGCACACCTGCTCTTCCTTTCTACATTTTTCCTTTTCTTGCATGATAGAGCGCACATTTTGAAGGATACCTTGGCATTCCTGTTTTGTTTGGCATTACAGATCTTTTCGGTTTCCAGAGAAACTGCTTAAGTGCTCGTGCTCTGGAGTTAAAATAGCATTGCAGGCTGCATTTAGAGGGCTGGAAAGACAGCAGCATTCTTAACATCGCTTTCTGATCACACTGGAGGCCTTGAGAGAAATGAAATGCTTGGGGAAGGGCAGATTTTGTATACAATGCCAGGGAGGAGTCATGACATGCTGTGCTATTGTGAGGAAGTTGTGGTGTGTAACGAAATAGAAGCTAGCAAAATGCTACAGGTAAAAAAAAGTCTTCAAAAGACCAGATGGTTTCTGGAATGTGATTTTTATTTTTTTTCCTTATAAGGTGAACGTCAATCTGGTTCATTTGCAGTGAAATGCTAATGTTATTTTTTGCCCTTTAATTATGAGCATGAAGTATTCATGATCTGCAGAGGTAGTTGGGAATTTGTACAGAATCGAAGTGATAGAAGTGCATGGATGTGTTGCCCCACAACAAATAGGGCCTCTGGGATTTGTCCAGGTTCTGCAGTGCTTCCAGTTTATTTTGCAGACACCGCTTTCTACTTTGCTTTTACACAGAACATCAGCTGAAGTCTCCCATGTAGCTGGGAGCTGCTATCTATATTGCCTGTTTTCCTGCACTAGCAAATATCTGCTTGTGTTTGGTTTCTAGTTGGTTTTTTCTGCTCCCTGCTGGGTTTTTAAACAAGCAGGACAAGTTCCTAGACTGAATTCTTCCTTTTCACAGTGAAGTGTGCTAGTGGGGAGGTCTCTACGAGTAGTTAAAGCTCGTATAAAGAAGGCAGAGCTGGCAGGAGGTCCAGCTGTCCGTCTGTGAGCCTTCTGGAGCTTTGCCCTCTGTGAGGACTCCCTGCTCTGTGTCAGTAGTGTAGGACATTCTGGTTTCTGCCTGCTAAACAGCTCCACTAAGTGCTCAGGACCTCTTCCTCTCACTAGAGGAAAATGTATTGAACAGTGTGTATGAGCTACTTACTTTCCTGGAGATGTGGAATTAAAGAATAATGCACACAAAGCACAGCCTATTGTGTTCCCCATAAGGGGGGAATACCTGGCAAAAGCAGCTGGGATTTTCTTTCCTTACCGGAGGAGAAAGGTGTGCACAGATGTGATTCCCTTTGTGTTAAGGCCGAGGAGTAGTTTATCAGTGATATCACTGGGGATTTTCTATGGGCTGATGCTCAACTTCTTGATGATTGACTTGTAGCATTACATGTTAGCTACTGGTTATGCATTGGTAAAAACCAGTTTTAGGGGGCAGAAAAAAACCAACAAAAACAGACAATTTTACACCTATTAAAGAAATCCTAAACTGTTCTCAGTACCTTTGCATTCACAAAAGCTGTTATTGGTTGCTTAGTTACCACTGACCCTCATTAAGCTTCCATTTAGATGGTGATGAATTTAAAGCCATAAAGGAGTTCTGTCACAGGTGAACAGTCTCAAAGTATTTTAAATGCAGCACTCCAACAATAGGATGATTTTTCTTTCAGAATAGGTTAAAAAAAAAAAATTAAAAAAAGGGTTTGCTATAGGATAGCTTAAGCTTTTGTGTGCACACAGAGGTTAGGTTGGGGGTGGTGGTGTGGCTGCCAGAGTTCACTGTGAGATTAATGTATAGGGCTTCTTGATATTTGTGCACTAAAGAACAACGCCAAAGAATGGTTAAGCTGGTATGGCAGCATGCTTCAAATGTCTGTCACTGCAAGGAGTGATGCACAAACTTAATATTTGAAAGCTGTGAAAGTGGGTGAAATCCAAAGCTAAAACTAACAGCCTTTTTGCACTTGCATTTTAAGAAGTTTAATTTCGTTTACATGTATCTAAAGAGAGCCCGTGAGCTGGGCTTGGGTAGGGAACCTGCTCTCTTCTCTGGGAATACTGAAGAAGGGGTGGGAATCACGGTGTAGTTAGATGCATGGTATTTCTCACCTCTCATGTGACTTTCATTGTCAAATTCCACATTTTATCTGTTATAGATATAAAATCATCCATCCATTTTTATATTTTTTTTTTCCAGATGTTAAACCATCTAACATCTTGGTAAACTCTAGAGGTGAGATCAAGCTTTGTGATTTTGGTGTCAGTGGACAACTGATAGATTCTATGGCAAACTCGTTTGTGGGCACGCGCTCCTACATGTCTGTAAGTACAGATTTGATAGCTTTGAGCTCACTGTGCATTAACTGGAGTGGAGTTATCCCGACTAATCAAACACAAAACCAGCTGTTGTGGCTATTTCTACTGCTTTCATAGTTTGTTTCACTTCCTGCATTCCAGGAATATTCCAGGATGATATTACACTGGAGCTGGGGGGGGAGAACTGTGGCAAGAAAAGCCAAGCATGTGGGATATTTTCATAATACTACAGGAGATGCAATTACATCTGCATTGCAGAATCCAGTTGGTTAATGCATTTGCAGTTACTGTTTCTGAAAAGCAGTATTTATGTCTTGTTCTCCTCATTTAATTCTAGTGCTTTCCACTCCAGCTTTCTACTGCAGTCGCTAGGGAGGCATGCTGCTCCCTCATTAGTGGGTCTGTTGTGTCTGTTCCTGCGAACTCGGTGTGGCTCTAGTAGCAAGGAAAAGCATGGGAGTGGATACTGTGGGCAAGGCCATGGCAGCTGCTTTGGGACTTCTTGCAGCACACTCTTCATTCCTGTTCACAAGGAGTACCTTTGAAGCTTGCTCTTCAGGGGAGCTGAGCATTATGTGAAGGTCATCACTAATGGAAATAAAAGATCTCTTATTCTAATGTACTTACCTGTTCAGCATGCAACCAATTACCTCTTAAAATCAGAGCATTCAGAGTTCCTGCTGTAGAACTGAAACTCTGTGGGCTTGAACTTAGAGGACAAAAAGCATAATAATGCTGCTTCTGCTCAGCATGGGACCTGCATTTCTACATCAAAGCCAGTCTACTCTTTTTTGCTGTTTAATATGGGTAACATACTTGAAATAACTGTGGCTTATGTTCCCACACACACTTAGAGGCTGTTGCTAACAGCATTAATAAAAAAGTCTCTTTGAGGCCTTTGGCATGCTACTGACTTTCCCTTTTTCTTCTGGCAAAAGGAATAAGAGCAGAGTGCTGCCTACCTTCAGGTTTTTTCAATTTGCTGTGTCTAAGAGACTGAGATTCAGCTTTGCTTTGTGTCTCAGTCCAAGCCGTGACTGTGATTTTTATTCTTGTAATACTGTGTGAAGTCCCTTCTCCTGCAGTATCTCCCTTAGCATACTACTTACAACGACAGCTGGAGAGTTGTTATATGCAAAAGAACAAGGTGTGTGCAATCAATAGTGCACTCACTTGAATACATCTGCCAGATTGTAAAGAAACCTGCACAACATAAATATTTAAACTTACATTCAGTGAACGTTTGTGTATTTTCCTTTTGGGGCATCTTTAACCACAGCTCAGGAATCATGTGGTTTATCCAAATGGTTTCCAACCGGCTGATGTTTCTGTTATACTTCTCTACCACATCAGTGGATTGCAGAGCTAGCAGTTCTAGAATATGGATCTAGAACTGAAGTATGCCTGTACATTTAATAGCCCTTGCATTAATACATTTCTTCTATAGGGACCTATGTGAATGGTATCAGCCGACAAGAATGACAGACCACAGGGTTACTGCTAGAGCACCACATCACTTTTGGACTCGTACATAAATGTACCTTCCCTCTCTTTCCCAAAACATGAAACTGGCTCAGAGAGGCCAGGTGAATGCTTATTTGCCCCTACTCGTTTTGTTTCCTTGTTCTTATCCCATCACTATGAATAGTTACAGCATTTAGATATCATGTTAAAGATGCAAAACAGCAATGTGGTGGCATCACTTGTAAGTCTCCTCTGTTTGGAGGGTAATACAAAGTTCATAGAAATTCTGGAACTGTGGATGAGATTTCTGAAATAGGAAGTCATGTCGCTCATTGAAGTGTGTCCCACCCATGTATGGGGGTTTCATCACCTGTTTTATTCAGGCTATTATACAACACAACTCTAAGTTTCTTTGTTACAGTACTTTAAAGCGTCTCCATTTTCTTTCTTTTCTTTCTGGTAGCCGGAAAGACTGCAGGGAACTCATTATTCAGTGCAGTCGGATATATGGAGTATGGGGCTGTCTCTGGTAGAAATGGCCATTGGCAGATACCCCATTCCTCCTCCTGACTCTAAGGAGCTCGAGTTGATGTTTGGCTGCCCAGTAGAGGGAGATTCTCCAGTCACAGAGACCTCACCCAGGCAAAGGACACCTGGTCGACCAATGAGCTGTAAGTTCCAATGGCAGAGGCAAATAAAACAATTAACAGTGAAACAAGCCAGTGTGAGCCATACCAAGTAGATGGTCGTCTGTACCACCAAGGCATCTCTGCAGTCCAAAAGACACACAAAACTAATGCTAAGATATAAAGTCAGATTCTTTTCTGATAGCTTTTGCTGTAAGCTTAAGTTCTTGCTTATTTAGTATTGATCTGCACAGTGTGACCTTATACTTAAAGTAATTAAAGATTGAACAGACAAGGTTGGATAGGGCACCTGCTTCAGTCTCACTATTAAGAGGTACTGGAGCTTGAAAATCATGGGCTGGATGTCCTTGTGCTAATAGCCATCCTATTTCTGAATGCCATTAAGGTGCATTCTGTTGATATGGTTCATCTCCAAAGATGCAGCGATATCCAAGTACAATAGGAAGATTCTCAGTGAAGTTAATGATTTGGATCAGACTTGACAATAATGATCACTCCTGGAATGAAATTCTTACTCTGCTGTTCCACTTTCCCCCTGTGGATTTACTGGGTGTCCTGAAACTGCCGTGCAGGAATCAAGCATGTGCCTGTTAGCTTCTGGAAACAGCCCTACCACTTAAGAATGACACTGTGTTTTCCCACTTACCTTATTTCTTCTTAGCCTATGGACCAGACAGCCGACCCCCAATGGCGATCTTTGAACTTCTGGATTACATCGTCAATGAGGTAATCAACTATCTGCACTAATTGAATTGTAAATTTGATGGAATACAGGGGTAATGTTATGCTAAGTCAGGTTATCTGATCTTTATTACTTGCAGCAGGAGTCCTTGTTTGGGCTGTTAGCCTGGAAACCCAAGTCTGTGAGTCTGCCTGATACTTGCTTCAGAGCTCAGCTCTGGAAAGATGGCATAGATAGGTTGCATTAGGGCAGCTTTACTCAGATGCTGGACTTAGCTGAGACTCTGGGTAGGTTGTACATCATCATTTGTTCTGCTTTAACTGATGGACTTCTTTTTTGTTTTCAGCCACCTCCAAAACTGCCCAATGGTGTTTTTGGTTCCGAATTTCAAGATTTTGTTAACAAATGGTAAGTATTTTTTCTGCTAATGTGCCTAAGGCTCATTTAATAGGCAGCAGCTTGACAAACATATGCCCTCAAAGAGAACCCCAGAGCCAGGAGGTGTTAAATAAACATAAGTTTCAGACATGATCTCTGCTTCTGTGGCAACTCTATATAAGTACTTTCTCAGCATTGAAAACACGTCAGTACTTATAAGGACAGATCATGCAAAACTCTTCTACAAGAGGATCCATACTTTTATGAGTAGTGTGCAGAGCATTCTGCAGTGAGCATTGTATGCAATGCAGAAGTCTTGCATGCTCCAGATGCTTTTTTCCCTCCCTAATGATTCACTGAACCATTATCACTCTAGCTGTTTTCTCACCTCTTTTCCAAGTACTGGACCACTGCAATCAGTTTTAAGGAAAGTGGTTCATTCAAGATGGGTTTTTTCTTGATATGTACATATAAAATAAAAAGCTGGTTTTGTAATTAGCTGCTTCTACCAGAAGGAACAGTGACACTAAGGAGCAACTACTAGATACCGAGCTGGGAAAGACTTGGGTAAAAGAGACCTGGAGAATAAAAGTGTGTGATACTGTTGAATTTAAATGCAGATTTGATCTCTACAGCTTGGTCCTGTACTCTCACTTCTGCCCCCACTGAGCAGTGTTGTGTGGCTCAGGATTTCGTACCTAAAATTCCTGTGAAATCTACCAGTTGCTTACATGACCTCATGCTTTTATCTAGAGTGGTGTCTCCCCAGGACAAAAATGGCACACCGACACAATCTAACCTGATCTTTGTTTTGAGTGTAACTTGTGTAATGCTTTGTTTTTGTAGTTTAATTAAGAATCCTGCTGAGAGAGCTGACTTGAAGCAGCTGATGGTAAGTGAAAGTTGTTAACTTGAAATGGAACGCTATTCCATACAGGTTGGGTTCCTCAATTGAGCTGAGAGTAGGATCAGAGCGTACAGCCTAGAATGTCTCTTGTGCCTCCTGATGTAGCTCTAACAGTTTTGGGGGAGAGAATGCTTCTCTTACCCAGAGATCTAGAGGCCTCAGGCTTTTACACACTCTTAGAACAGGGACTGTTGAGGAGCCCCATGCTGGTGTTGCAGTCTGCTGTTTGTTTGATTAGCAAAATAGCTTTTACTTTAGCTAAAGTATATGAGAACAACCGAACCATGTTCCACTACTAACCTTATGGACTGCTTAAATGAAGTTTCAGCAGTTTCTGGGAAAGAAGCTTGCTTCTCTTCTTTCATCAGTTTGGTGTTGCAAAATCTGTAACACTACCAGACAGAAACACACCTTGCTTTTATTTCTACATGAAATGACTTTCACTGGATCTTCTCATGGCCTCAAGTTTAATGCTACAGTTTTAAGTTCTACTGCGGAAAATACATTTTTCTGTACCCTGATGCTGCTGTATAGCAAGTAAGGCTGCAAAATACAATGGAATTCTTTCTGTTACAAAAAGCCCTTGTGTCTGAAAGCAGACATTTTCCACAGCGTGTTATCTCAAGTGGCTGAGTCACATTCTTATCGCATACTGTGCTGTAAGTACCTTTCAATAGGCACTGTGTAGGCAGTATTATTCTGGAATACTTTGCAGTATGGGTGCTTCATATGCTGATTATTTCAGTAATCCTGCAGAAGAGCTCTGTTGGTCACCTTAAGCTTGCTACACAATTTGGCAAGCCACAGGAACACAGAAAGTAAATCAGACTTACTATAGCTCATTCAAAATGATTCTTTACCTCCTCGTGTTGCCTTGCTGAGTAACTCCTATTTCCCTCTGTTAAGATTCATGCTTTCATTAAGAGATCTGAAGCAGAGGAGGTGGATTTTGCAGGATGGCTTTGCTCGACCATAGGCCTTAACCAGCCGAGTACACCCACGCATGCTGCTGGAGTCTGAAGGTGGAAGAGCAAATCCTGTCCCATGCACCTGTTAACAGCGCTACTTTGGTCCTGTTTCCTAAGCTTGTACCCGTTCAAACATGTATTTCACCTCTTAAGGAAGAATGTCTCTATAGCATGTGCCAAATTGTTTTCAATTCTGTCATCAACTAATTGGTATATTGTATTGGGTTACATTTGTTTGCTGACCAAAATGTGAGATGTTGAAGTTACAGTGCTTGCTGATTTTAAGTGAGTATGGATATTCTTTCTTAATGAAAATATCACGGGGGTGGGAATTTACCCCTGGATTGTTTGAACTTTATCGAGACTCTTTGTAAACTGTTGGTACTTCAGTCATGCTTACCTAATCTCCTGTGCAAAAAAAAAAGGGTTAGGGATGCTCCAAAACTGTATCTGTTGAGCATGCTTTTGCTGCTGCCAAACTGTATCTTGGAAGTTAGGCCTAACGGTTCCAATTTTGCTGTTGTTTAGAGATCACTCTTTCCAGGTGAAGAAGGCAAGAGCTCTGCGCTCCTTGGGATGGAGTTCTACCAGGGCAATGTTCTACCTGTAGACTTGTTCATATTTCTCTATTTATTTTTAAAACGTATCACCATTCTTGGATTTAGTGATGTCTTTCCCATTGATTTTTAAAGGTTAGCAGAATCATGACAAAGATCTGGGCAGTTTGCTTTCTTTTAACCTTCAGATTCATGACGGCTGTGTTTGGTGTCTAAAATGTATGAAGATCCTCTATTGTTTTATTCTCTCGGATGTTTAGCAATGGATTCTCTTAATAAATATATTATCAAGTAATTTGAACTTTCTCTTTTAAACTCAAAAGGAAAACTTCACCAAGACCTTGGTCTTAACCAGTGCCACGTTACGTGCACTTCATCCCCTGTCTTTTCATACATGAGATAGGCACACTTATTACACACTGAAGAACTACAACAGTACTTCTTACTACGTGTTAGAGGAAAGATGCAGTATGTGGATAACTTTTTATTTTACTTCTTTGTGCCGCTTACAGCAGTCATTTGAACTCTGTAGGTACGGTTACGTGTAGTTGGACAGCAGCAACAGTACTTTATTGCAACACGGAGAGCAGTTTGCTGGACTTTATTTCGAAGGACCTGGTTCAGAAGAGGCAGCAGGGAGAAAGATGACACAGTACAGACATGAGAACTATTTGGGAACGTGCTGGGGCCACACAGCACTTCTTCAAGGGTCAGAGTTTGTCTCTGGGGGCAGAACCACAGCTCCAAGGGGCTCTGCAGAGGCACAGCAGGAAGCAGGTGTTCCTGTGCTGTGATGGGGCTGAGCCCGGTGCCATTGAAATGCAATGTGCAAGGAGAGGGCTGGTGGTGGGTTGGCTACTGAGATGCTTACAAACCAACTCTCTCTTTGCTTCCAAAGATCCATTTGACACTCCGAACCAGAACATTTCTTGCTCAGGCTTTTTATTTTTCTCCTGTGAGCCTCAGGAAGGCTTTGCCAAGCATTTTGAACTCACATTCTAAGCTCTTTCATTAAGACATGCAGGCTTGTCAAAAAAACAAGTAGTCTTTAGTACAGGATGAAGCTGGAATTACATTCTGAAGTTCTGTTCCTACAGCTACTATCAAATAAGAGCCAAATAACCTCTCTTCAGACAGAGTGGAGGTTGATTCAAGCATGCTGGTGGCACTCAGGATACCAGATCCTTTCCTAAGTTCTCTTCCTGCTCTTAAAGGCAAACTCCAGATAATGGTTGAATTTATCTTCTCTGAGCTGTTAATGCCAGAGACAGCAATAGCACCTTTAGCTGGCTGTGCAGCGAACAACCTGGATTGCTGTGGCTACATTTTTAGTAAGACAGTTTGATAAAGTGGCAGAGGATGTTATTTTTACTTGCCTGCTTTTCATCAGCTCAACAGAGCTTGATTTTGCTTCAAAGCAAGTCTTTATGAACTGATCACATAACCAGCTGCTCCATGTGGCAGCCGCATTCCACAAGAAGGAAGAGCACACCGTGTACCTACAGGAGCAGTATGAGCTTCTCGCCGTGCCATTACAGACACCACAGAAGGGACTTGGCATCACTTTCTAAGTAAGTTTTAATTTCTCATACTGCTTGTACATATCTTGAATGTGGAAGGCAGACTGGCACTGAACTACGGATGCACTGTAAGGGAAAAAGAAGAAACTAATGTAGATATATTAGTTCCTTATTACAACTAATATGGACTAATTCTTACCGTACACCTCGTGGAACAATAAAAGGCCAAATTGGCTGCTATGCTGAAAGAGCAAGTAAGAAACACGTGGCTGTTACACCAGCCTGACAGTACTTAAGAACAGCACCTGTAGGGACAAGAGAGCTCCCAGCTGCTGCACTCAGTCTCAGGGTGGCAGTGCAGCGTCTGCCTCTCCTGCTGAGAACAACTTCTATGGGTTATGCTTACAGGACCTGGATGCTGACTTGTCTGTGGAGCTCTGAGTGCCGCAGCAGAAAGCCTGGAGACAACGCAGGACACATCTTGTCTCACTGCCTGTCCTTAAACTCCCAGCTTAAGCAAGTGAGGTTGTGATTAAATCCTCAGTTCACAACCAGCCTCTGAGGCCTGGTTTTGTTTTCCAGCAACAGCAAACAAGAACAGACAAATTATTGCTTTCACTGTTTGAAATTAGTCTGACTTCATTAACGACTCTTACCTTGTATAAGGATGTAATAAGCTACACATTAGGTTTGCAAAACGGATGATGCTACATACTGGTGCAGCGAGTTCTCATTCTTTTAACATCTAATTCAAAATCTGCCCAGCCTGGGCCCTCTGTGTCCTCCTGTGACTCCAGGAGCCTGGCGTGTCACACAGCCCACACAGCACAGCACGAATATCTGCCAGCAAGAACCAAGAAGAAATTCCTGAGTCTGTATTAAAATCCATCTTCGACTCTTCTCTCTCTCTCAAGAATCCGATTCCTCCTCCTCCTCTTCCGCCTCCTCTTCATAGTCGCGAATACTCAGCTGTAATTCGGTTTGATTGATAGCAGCCTCGTTGTCCATCTGCCCGAGAATCTGTCACGGTAAGAGAGTGTAACTCGCTGCTGTCAGCCCAGGAGCGGCTCTGAGCGCTGTGAGATCAGAGCCGTTACTGCCCGTTACTGCCCGTTAGCAGCGCTGCAACCGCCGGCCTCAAGAGCCCATCGAAGCGAGGAGCATCAGCGCTCCACGAAGGGCTTCAGCAGCTCAGCTGCAGGTTCAGGCTGAGTCCACATCCCCCCCCACCGCCCGGATCCATGTAAGAGCATCAGACGCAAAGCTGCACGAGTCCCACGCACCGCACACCGGGGCCGTGCCGACACGCAGCCGCCATCCCCAAACCCAAAGGGCCGATCCCGCCCCACGCCTCACCTGCTGCGGGTCCTCCGGAACCGGGGCGGGCACGTCCTGCTCGCGGGAGCGGATCATGGACTGCAGCGCCAGCTCCTCCACCTGCCGGGAGGGAACGGGAAGGACCCGCGGTCATTGCGGGGCGCTCATTGAGGGGGGGGTCATTGCGGGGCGCTCATTGCGGGGCGCTCGCGCAGAAACGCGCCGCTTCCGTCGTTCTCTCGTGACGCCGCGGCAGAAGCGCAGCCGTCCGCGGCACAGCCCGGAAACACCGACCTTGAGCCGGGTGAGCTGCTCGTGCAGCGCCGCCTTCACCCGCAGCAGCGTCTCCTCCTCCTTGCGCAGCTCCTGCAGCCGGCTCAGCATCCTGCCCGCCGCCCCGGCCCGGCCCGGCCCACCGCTGGGCGGCCCCTCCTCTCCGCTCCGCTACCGACCAGCGCGGCGGCCGCGCCCACGTGACCCCGAGGGGCGGGAAGCGGAGAGCGGCACGAGAGCGCCGCGTGACGTCACGGCGCCGCCATTTGCAGCGCTGCGCCGCACCGCGAGGCGGCACAACCCGCACCGAGGGAGGGAGCGCGATGGGAGCGACGGTGCGACGGGATCCGCTTAAAGGAAAAGCGCCCTGAGGGAGGACCGGACCAACAGGGCACCAACACGGCACCAACACGGCACCTGGAGCTACACAGCACAGCGCTAATGGCGCTGAGAGCCCCGCACCGCCCCCTCTCCTACGGTTCCATTTCGAAAGGGCCCCGCAGGGAACAGCCGAGTGAACCATGATCAACAACGATCCCCAGCCCCAAACTGAGACCTGGGCTCGCAAGAGGAATTCAGAACCTTTAACAATTTACATACAGCTCCCCCCAGAGCCCGCAGAACACAACGCATCCAAACACAGCCCACAGAACACAACGCATTCCGCATGTGATTCCAGGTGAAGGCTCGTGGCTGCTGCTGGATCCCACCTCCAACACACGCTTCTCTTCTCTCACCCTCGTGCCCTCACAGTGCCCTCAGAGCCCCACCAGCCATTAACCCTGAGCCACTCCGTACCCCCACCCCGCACCACCGTGTCAGAGAACTACAAAGCCCCTCAGTCTCCCAATAGGATTTATTTGCTGTAGATCCGTGGTACAGCTTTGAGTTGTGCTGCCCTGCTCACGCCTCAGCCTTGCCCTTTGCTGGGGCCTTGGCTGGGGATTTTGCTGGAGCCTTCGCTGCAGGTTTTGCTGGTGCTTTGGCCGGGCCCTTGGCTGCGGCCTTTCCTGCAGCCTTTCCTGCAGCTTTTCCTGCAGCCTTCCCTGCAGTTTTGTCTTCAGCCTTGCCTGCAGTCTTGGCCTTGGTCTGCGCCTTAGCTGACAGCTTGGCCTTGGCTGTGACATTGGCCTTGGCTTTGGCTTTCTTCTCCTCCTTGAGTTTGTGCTGCAACAGCAAGAAAAAAAAACAACCATTAGCACCTATAGGATGGGTTTCAATGCCTCAGACCGTATGAGGTCAGGTGTTCCATGCTCACGTTCTTGGCGTGGCGCAGGATGGTGTTGCGTCGCATTGTTTTGGCGTATGGGTTCAGCTTGATCATGATCCTCAGATTCTTCAGCGGGTTCTTCTTCAGGACTCTGCGGTGAATCTTCTTCCTGGAAAGCAGGGAGGTGTATTGTACCGCGATTCCCTTCCACAGCTCTAAAACCTTCCTAAAGCCTCATCTAAGGGAACCACAATTCCTGGTATTTAGGGCCAGGAACCAAAGAGATGCCAGCACTATCTGACATCTGGAGGCACAGGGATTTCTGCTCTCAATGCAAAGTGCTGCACGTGGCAATTATTAGTTAAAAATGATTACTTTGGAGCACGCAGCGCCTTCTGGATCTCCTGGCTTCTCAGGATCCTTCCAAGGTCTGTATTGGTCATCTTGTGCATCGGCAGGCTGGGAAGCAAACGTTCAGAGTTTAAGTTGGAAAATAAAATACGGCTCATCCAATGAAAATAAGCATTCAGTACAAATTACCCACTTTGCACACCCAGCCCGGACAACCTGCGGCTCTGCTGGGTTATTCTGCTACCCCCACACGCAGCTGGGACACGTGCTCCTATGCTTACTTGTAGTTGCTCTTCAGGGTGGCGGGTTTGCGCCAGGTGCCATAGAGATCATCCAGCTTGCGGAAGGCACTCTCAGTCCAAATGCAGAAACGCCCAACGTGGCCACCAGGAGCCAGTCTCAGCAGGTTCAGCTTGTTCACATCAAGGAGAGTAATTCCTACAGAAGCACAGACACACCTCCCCCGTTGTAATGAAAAGGAAGCAACATGGAACTGAGAGAAACAGACCATACATTATTGCAGTCTGAAAGGCAGTCTGGATGGTAACAGACACGCAAACATCCTCAACGGCACCAAACCAAACTTGGGAATAAAATTACAGCCACTTTAAGCTACAAATCAGAACTTCCACAAAATCATGTGTTTCAGAAACACGGACCAATGAAGTGGAATCTCATCATTCTGGGCTGTCTTTAAAAAAAAATAAATAAATAGAGAAAAAAGAAATAAAAGAGTAAATAAGATCCAAGCTGGAATTACCCGGGATATTGCGGAAGGCTCTGATGATGCCGTTGTCCTCATTGTAGATGATGCAAGGCCCCCTGCGCTGGATGCGGCGACGATTCCTCATCTTCCCCTTCCCGGCCCTCATGCGCTGAGAGGCATAAACCTATAGAAAGAGGAAAAACCTGTGAATATTTGAAAAAGTCCAAATTAGAGCAGTAAGATAAAGGCGCTTCAGTCAGAACTTCACGATCGTCACTGATAATCTGAAACACGGACCAGTGAGAAGTTCATCATCCGGAAGACTCAGAAGGGACACAGGCTGAGCTGTTGGCATTGCTGCTCAGCACTGAAATGAAGAGAACCGAGTACAAAGAGTAAAACAACATAGGAAAAAACTGACTTTGACTGCTTAAACTTTTTTCCCCCCTACAACTGTTACCATAAGATTGTTCACGGCATCAAACCAATACAGAACAAACTGCAATTCTTAATTTATTGATGGCAGAACCTAACGATGAGTGCCCTCAGGAACATACCTGTAGCAACTCACCTTCTTTATGTCATTCCAAGCTTTAAGCTTCTTAAGAAGGAGAACAGCTTCCTTTGTTTTCTTGTAACTCTCAACTTTGTCCTCAACAACCAGAGGAAGTTCTGGGATCTCCTCAATGCAGTGGCCTAACAGGGGTTTCACATGACATTAAGTTACCCACTGACCCTGGTTTATATGCATGCGTTTCAAGGTAAGGCCTTATGTGTTCAGAAGCAATACAAAATAAAATCAGGAATCTAACATGCTGTCCTAAAAACAGCAGACAAGTTTTAGTGCAGCCTTATTGGCCTGCCTCAAATAATACTCAAGTAAATTAAGCATCATCTGCGGCTTCTGTGAACAGAAATCAAACCAAATTGCCATTTAATTCAAAGTTCAACTTCATTTCCCATAAGCTGTTAGCACAAGATTGATGTCAGCACTGCCTAACTTTTAACACGGCGAAACCCCCGAATTACCACTCCCAGCTGTACATAAAAATACTCAACGTACTGAAGGAGGGGACTGCACCCTTAATATGAAAGGGAGTTTATTATCCACAAGAGACATTTCAAGTAATCTCAAAGTAGTTGCTACTGCTCAGGCCACACAAACATTCCCAGCAGAATTCCCACCTTTAGACATGACCAGTGCTGGAAGAGCCGATGCTGCCAAGGCAGAACAGATGGCGTAACGTTTCTGAGTTACGTTCACTCTGCGGTGCCAGCGTCGCCAAGTCTTGGTTGGGGCAAACATGCGGCCTCCGCGACACATCTAAGTATCTACAGTTAAGAACAACCCTTCAGAACTACGTTCTCTGATGTGCCTCTTTAGCACTTGCTCAGCATTAACTGCTCGTCAACCACCTGTGCCAGTTCACTGACAGCAGGCAACTGTCACTGAGCACAGAGTAGGACGCAAATTACGACATCATGGCAAGGCAGCGTGCCTCACGAGCCTCAACATACCCACGGCTTCTGCAGGGAAAACAGACAGAAGAAATCATCCTGATCATTAAGGCAAGTCCGAATTTGCACAGAGAAGGTGCTAATCACAGTTTTCACAGTGATCCGGATCACAGATCTTAAGGACGGGCATTACTCAAGAAGTAGGATTCCATTTCATATTAAGATAATTAAAAATGATTTGCCTTGGATGAGTTGAGATTTACACCTGACATGAGCAGCAGATATGAAAGGATACATTTCCAAAGGCACCTTGGCCAGAGCGGTGTGTTCCACCACCTCGTACTCGAGGAATACGAGCAACAGCTCTCCCAGTGCCCCAAGACTCGGCGCTGGTCTGATGACCTGCCACAGAAAAGAGATCAATGCAGAAAGTGACAACAGTGCTATTTCCCCAAAGCCACAGACATGTTGAACTTGGGACCAAGCATCAGAACTTCCACTGTTATCATATAGGTCAGAAACACGGACCATTGAAGTGGAATCTCATCATTTCAGCACAACAAATCCTGATCAGTTAAAAAAAGCTCTTAGGGTATTAAGGATCTGGTTAGGTCAGAATCAAGTATGACACCACAACTTTCACATGGAGGTCTGCATTGGCTGTTCTCAGCAGGTTAAGATGTTTGTGAATTGCCACCAGAATTGAATTTGAAAGCAAATGCATGAATTCCTTTGCAAGCAGTAGATATTTGCATCCACTAGCTTCTGAGGCAACTCTAACAGCCATTTGCACAGGTTTATTTTAAATGCCATGTATGAAAGTCTCCTGTAGTCAACGTGGAGCAAGGGACTAAAAAACACAGCATTTCACTGAAGTTTTTTGCCTGATAAGGTTACGTTCCATGCAATTTAAAATCAGATCATTAACGATCAGAATAGTTTCCCTGTGTTCTCATCAAAATCTAATCGAATGGTGCTTCTCTTATTTCAACTCTCAGCTTGTTTCCCTTCCAGCCCAGCTGCATTAAAACCAACAGCTACCACAGCACTCCCCTCCGTTCTGGGGACAAACCATACCTGCGAGCTCGCTGACAGCATAGGGCTGCCTGTTGTTCTTGCGCAGGTTGGTGTGAACGAAGTTCACCACGTCAGGGCGAATGGGCGCCTTGAACACGGCCGGCAGGATGACATTCTTACCAGATGCCTCCCCCTTCTCAGAGTAGACAGATATCAATGGTCGGGCGCAAGCCTGAAAAAGGAAAGGAAAAGCTCTTAAGCACAAGTCAGTTAAATTGCTATCATTCAAACCCCTCCGCTATTGCTCAGAATTAAATGTGTCTGCAGCTCAACAGTGTCAGCACGGTAACAGCAGGCAACTGTCACTGAACACTGGGTAAGACGCAAATTACATCATCACAGCAATACCACCACTGACAATAGAGCTCCCTGCACGTTCCTCCTGCTGAGCACTGAACACTACAGCTGAGGTTTGAGTCCAGGAGACATCAGAGACACAGGGACTATGTTAGCCTAGAGATGCAGCTCCAGACCTTCTGAACAGCTTTCCCATCTATTGTGAAAACCAGCTACATCCACAGACCCACCCATTATTGGTTTCTCAATGCCTTGAGACTGGGGTTATGAACTAAAGCTGGACCACCACAACCGACTGCTTTAATACTTGAAACTACAGCCAAGTTAACTCCACATTAGAGCACCCTGTTAAGGGTGCACACCGAACAGCTCCGTGTGCCTCAGAACCCCGCGCTGCAGCTGCCCGCTCCCACAGGCCTGCACAAGTTCAGCTCAGATTTTGAAGCCCCAAGGCAAACGCGCGCCTCATAATCGATGGAAGGAATGAGATCGTGAGCTGGAGCGCATCAGACTGAAACCTTTTCCAGTTGATTTCAAGATAAGAAAAGGTACGTCAAAATAGAATAAAAAAAAAACAACAGCCCCCCCGAGCAATCAGGGCCCTGTGTTACAGAAATCATCCTTTCAACTCGGTGCGGCTCCTGTCGCTCGGCTGAAAGGGGGTGTTCGAAAACACCGGACAACGGCCCAGCCGGGATCCCCTAAGGCCGCTCCCCTCAGCCCGGCCCGGCTCCACGCGGCCCCAAGATGGCGGCCGCTCCCCCCCCGTCCGCTGCCCTCAGGCCGCACGAGGCGCTGCTCCGCTCTCCGGTCCCGACTCCCCCCGTGCTCTGATCCCCTCCGCGCCCCGCTCCGCGCTCACACCGCCCGGAGCCCCCACAGCACCATGAGCGGGCCCCGCCTCACCATGACGGCAGCGCAGACCCCGCGTGCTGCCGCCTGCCTCCGCCGCTGCCCAACCGGAAAAGGAAGTCAACGTCTCAGCCCCGCCGCTACCAGCGCCGCGGTGTCCCTCCGCGCTCCGCCCCCCTCCCGCCCCGCCGCCCTTCCGAGCCTCCTCGGCGCCCCCCACCGCCCACAGCCGGGCTGCTCGGCTCCGCGCTCCCCCCTCTCCACAGCCCTCCCCACCGCGTGGCGCCGCCGCCGCCCCCCGCGCGGAGGGACTCTTTTCCTGGCGGAGGGATTCGCGGCGTGACGTTTCGTCACCAAAAAGCAAGTTTGTAAGGGAGTTTTAATTTATTTTTTTATTATTATTATTTTTTTACGGGGTTGTGCGCGGAGGGAAAAAAAGCGAATAAAAGCGAATAAAACCCAGTGCGAGGCGCAGGGAAAATAAATAAATATATAAATGAAATAGCAGAGAAAAAGAAGCAAGTTCCGCCCCCTGTGTGGATGTAGGCCCGGCGGCGGTTGAGGCGCGCGGCGATGAGCGCGGAGCGGCGGCGCGAGGCGGCGGCAGCGCTGCACCAACGGCTGCTGGGGTGCGGGGCGCTGCGGGGTCGGGTCTGATCGCTGATAGCCGATAGCCGATAGCGGGGGCCGAGGGGCTGCGTTTGGGGGGTTACACGGCTAAACGGAGCGCTCGGCGAGGAGAAAAACGCAGCTAAAACGCAGCTGTTACACCTTAACGTTCGTTGTTCTTGCAGAATATACGAAGAGGGGAAGAAAAGCCTCCCTGAGCGCCCGTGTCTCTTTGAGGTAAAGCCGTGGGCTGCAATAACGCCCGAGGGCCGCGCTGTGTGCTCAGAGAGACGCTCAAGGGGGGGCGGCCGGTAATGGCGGCTGGGCGGGAAAATGCCCAACCGCCCCTCAGGGAACGCCCCTCAGGGCGGGCGAGTGTGAGGAAAGATGAAGGGACTGAAGGGACTCGGGGCTGTGTGGTGGCTGCAGCCGAGCGTTGTATACACGTAGGGTGTTAGTAGCTTTATTTTATTAGTGTTTTGTTTTTCCTCCAGAATGACGTAGAGATCTGTTTCATTGGTGGTAGTCGCAAAAGTCCCGTTGAAACGTTTTGGAATGGCAGCAGCACGCTGTATGTGCTGCAGCAGGCGGTAAGCACAACTCTTAGACTTCTTTCGTGCCTCTTAGACTTCTTTCAGACTTCTAAACGCTAGATGAACTGTTAGGTTTCTTCCCATCAAACATGCCCACACACTGTGCATTTCTGTTGCAGGGCCGCAGTGAGGACAGTGACTCAACAGGAGAACCGGGAGCTGACGATGCCCTTCACAGCTCTCAGCTCACACCCATGGAGAGCACCAGCCCGGCTGCGCTGCCTGTCCAGAGAGCCAAGTGAGCGCTCACACGTCTGCCTCCCTCCGCTCATTTCAATGCCCTTTTCCTTCCTCTCTTTTGTCTCTCTTACTGATATTCAGCACCTGATCTATTTTTGATCCCTCAGAGTTAAATACTCAACAGTTTAATGATGATCTGAGCGTTGTTCTTTATGCAGAATGGCACCCTTGGTAGAAGTATTTCCAGCAAAGTGTAGCTGAAGTCTTGGTGCTGGAAAAGCATTTGTGAGCTGTCCCATTGTGCTAAGGGGGCTGCCTTGCTGCAGGTGTGCACAGAAAGCCTAGCAGGACTGAAGTGCCTGTCTGAGGGCTTCAGTTGGTGAGGCAGGGCAGACAGGAGTTGTTACTGTGCTGTTATTCAATGTTTTATATAACAGATGGATTTTGTTATACTTGCTGGTATCCACTTCTTTCCTGTTCCCATCCCCAGGCAGCTTATTTCCTTGTACACGATGGCACAAAATCCAAACATGACTCATTTGAAGATCAGCAAACTGGTTGTGCTTCCACCCCTCTGGATACGGTGTGATGGCTCCGACCCTGAGCATACATACTGGCTTGGAGCTGAGCCTCTCAAAGCTGGAAACAAAATCACGGGGATCAGTTTTCATATGGTTACGTGTGATGGTAAGGTTATAACATTACATACAAAATTGAATGCTTAAAAATGAGGAAAAACTAACATGGGGCTTGTGTGATGTTGGCTTGAACTGCTTCTATTCCGTGTCTTTTTGAAAAGGTGTTTGTCCTCAACACAGTGGTGTCTGTGTAGGCCTACCTTTGCTCAGGTGCAATGACTTCATAAACATTTAAATGCGATCCTACTAAAATTAAAAGCTTAAATGCAAGAAACAGGACTCCTATCTAGAGGACAACGTGAAGCTGAATGCAATAGTGAAGAATTACTTCTATATGCTAAATATAACTTGCATTTTTTTAAACTCTTTTTTTTTTGCAGGTCCCACAGCTGATAAAACCTGTTTTGTGAGCCTAGAAGAACTCAAAACAGAGCATAAAGTCAAACACCATTCGTCTATTGTAGGTCTTTTTCGTCTGGCATTGCTTCTAATTCATTTTCTATCTCCGGTGCTGATGTAGGGATGCTGTGTCTGTACTATTTAGAGTCAGCACGATGCTACTGTATTCTAGTCTCTTTGAAGTAACCTTTGTGCCTTCTGACTTGTATTTGTCTCTCCTTAGCCATTATTTTCTTTGTGTGAAGTGCTTTCAAAAATGTTTTGCGGGAGTACAAAACAGTGCTGTGTTGTTTTACAAAGACTTAACAAATTCTCTTCGTTCCAGGTGACAACAAAAGGATTTGCTCGGTATGAACTTATCAGTGCTGCTGCAATGGATGACACAACTCTAGGGTGTGAAAGCAGTATATCTATTGATATTACATGGCACACTGTGGATAAGATTCTGCAGGCACCACCGCTTTGTTCCACTGCTACACTGGTCAGTAAGGAGCCCAGGCTCTTTCCTCTGCTTATGTCATAAATAGCGTAGGAGATAGAAAATATGTTTGGGTCTTGCCATTTGTGTTTGTTGTTTATGTAAGAAGTGCTGTACATAAGCAGCATAGTCCATTTGTAAGAAAATCTATTAATTACTCTGTATTTCCTTAGTGAAAATCTTAGGATACCTGATTCCTAAAGTTTGAATCTGACATAATTTTTCTGACCTTTCAGAATATTAAGTTGGAGTCCGGGGACCCCAGGAGTCCTGTGTATCCCCTCTATAGAGAGCTGCAGTTTCTCCTTGTAAGTAAAACAGAGAAATTCCAGTTTCAGATGTGTGTGGAATGGTGATGTGTCTGTGTGAATAATTTACTGTATTTAAGACTCCATATGGATTCTCAAAGATATCCAAAAGCGTTGAGAATAAGTTCTGAGTTTGGTTTCATGAATCTTAAAGACTCGCAGGACAAAGCAGGAATGCCAAAGCCAAGAAATGGGAGGGGCTCCAAAATTCTTGGCTCTGTGGAGCTGTGTGGTGCCTGGGGAAGTACATACATTTTGAAGAGTGACATAAGAAGAACCTCAAATAGTAACTGTTGGGTGTTATTTTGGTTTTGATGTTGCTTTTAGGCTTTGGCTGAAGGCTTGAAGACAGGTGTGATGGAGTGGCCTGAGCCCTTAGAGACCCAACCAGCTTTTGAACTGGTCCAGGAATTTCTGATGGGTAACTGTTGCGTGTTATATGGGAAGAGAGGGATGTCACCTTTCATAGAACCAAAAGAAATTCAGCATAAAACTTCCAAAGTATTAGAATTAGAGATTGTAATTTCTGTGCTGTGCTAACTCGCATAAAGTGGTTGGATAACTAGTCCCAGTATCTCATACAAAAGGTAGTCTCTGTTCCTTACAAAATAAGATAATTAGGTTTAGAAGGCAGTTGGATGAGTTCTGTTTGCATCTTCCAAGTTGCTTGGTGTGCACACGAACATCTCCAAGTGCAGAGTGTCCCAGGGAGCGGTGGTGGGCAGCAGTTCTTTGACATATTGAAGTGAAGCACCCCCAGCTGCTGGCAGCTTCTGAAAGCAGCTCAAACTGAGCAATAGCAGTCTTAGCAAAAGCTTAAAGTATTTCTAAATGTACATAGAAAGAGTATCAGATAGGCAAATACACCACAAGGTTTGCAGATGCAACCATATGCTTTTCACAAATGAATATGGAGGTAGAACATGGGGAAACTGACAAAAATTATCTTTGACAAATAAACATGGAAGAAAACCAGGAACACTGATTAGTTCGCTAGTCACCTCTCACTGCTTCAGCCCTGGAGCATAAGGAGTTAATGCTTAGCTACAGGAAACCAGTAAAGGTGGAGAGGGAAAATGTGTATGTCGTAATAAAGCATACTAAGAAAGCGATAGGTATTTTTTTCAACCCATATGCTTTTGCAGTGAAAAAAACTTAGCAATCAGTATGTTTTGTGTGTTAGTCATTCAGCAGTCCATGTCAGTTCTGGTGTGTGCCCAGGGGTTTATATTCAGCCTCAGGGGTGGCTGGACTGTTTTGGCATGATGGTGACATTTATTTTCTCCTTTCCTAGATTTGAAGAAGAAACAGGATGGGTGCTGCGTATCAGGAAGCAAGAATGAAACAGAGGTATATCCATTCAATTGGCAATTGTGGAGATACTGAGACTGTTTTGGTATGCTTCTTTCCCTTCCTTTCTGTCTTTGGTTGAAGGTCTTTGAATCTTAGGCATCCTTTTTCACTTTAACTCTTTCAGAGTATCAAAAGTGACACTGCTGCAGTGGACAGTTCTATAAAATCAATCTTCAGTGAACGAGGAGATCTGGATTTTGCTGAACAGTTATGGTGCAAAATGAGAAGTAAGTGTAGTGTTTTGTGGTGGCTTTTAGTTATTGTTGTAGGTTGTTCTTTTTTATCCATCCATTGTCCTTCAGTTCTTCTCTGTACCTACAATACTGTATTGCTTTCTTGAGGAAATGAAAGTAAGCTTGTCTGGCCTTTATGTACTGTTCAGCTCTTCAGAAAATTGTTACCTTTTTCTGAAGGAGCTAATTTTAGTTGTATAAGACCACACACTTTATTACAACACACAAAGGCATTGCAGCATCTAGCAGGAGACACTGTATTTCTTTTGGATTATAACGGTGCTGAACAGGAGTGTGCAACCTGCTCTGTAGCTGAAAGCCAGTGATCTATTGAACTGTTTTTCTAGATCTGAAAGTCTTAAAGGTGATAAAGCTGCATGCTTTACCGTTCTTGTAGGACTTACTTACTCCTCTATTAGTTTTTTAGATTACTAATCAACTGTTTCCATTGCTGTCAAGCACATGTGATGCTCTGCTCTTTAAATCATATACAGTTCTGTGATCTGATTGTTATTTCCTTAGAGTGACCATTTCCAAAGTCGCAATGTGACAAACTTCACAAAAAGCAGTGCCATCTGTCATGGAATCCTTAGAGTTGGAAGGGACCTTTAAAGGCCATCCAGTCCAGCTCCCCTGCAACAAACAGGGACATTTTGGCAATCTGTTTTTTTAATGAGCAGTTCAGTTTCTGCAAGTACATGTGCTCAGAGATAAGATTTAGCAGGGGGTTGTTAGAGTTAGGGTACAGTGGTTAGGCTGAGGTTGGACTTGGTGATCTTTGAGGTCTTTTCCAGCCTGAGTAATTCTATGATTCTGTGTTGGGCTGTTGTTACTCACTGAGCAGCTGAAGGGAAAGCCTGGATAGATAAATAAAATGTCGCATCATTTTTCTGAAGGTGTCTGTTCCTATCAGGAGTTGGTAGAGTGTCTCACGCTGGTCATAAAATTCATGGAGCGCGGTGAAATACAGCCATGGGTATGTAACTGCATTTCACAATAATTTTATCCTTTTCAGTTGCTTGAAGCAGAGTCCAGTTCTTGTTTACTTAGCCCCTATTTCCACATTGTTTTGTTGGTGTTGTTTTTGCTTGTCACAGTTTGCATGTTTCCACGGTGTTGTGTTTCTAAATAATACTGTGGTGTTTTGTACATAGTTACCCCACAGGAAAACTTGTTTAATTTTCAGATCCATCAAGGGAGCAGCGGTTTGCTCAGTAAACTGATTCAGCAGTCTTACCATGGCAAGGTGGAGGCCGTGTCCCTCAGTGGCATCACTCCAATTCAGATGCTCTTGGAGGTTGGTTTGGATAAGATGAAGAAGGATTATGTCAGCTTTTTCATAGGTAAGCCGAGAATCTGTTGTCATTAGAGATCCATGGGAAAAGCCTGCTTTGTGCAGGAAGTAATGGCAGGATCTGGTTGCTGTGATCTCACTTCTGCCTGTCAGCTGCTGCAGTGCTGTTACTGTAAACCCAGCCTCTTCATTTGTGCTCTCTTGCTGTGTATGTCTTCGCAAAATTAAGAAATGAATTTGTTTCCAAATAACTGCCCTTAGAACTGTGCATTTCTTTTTCTATCTGAAAAATATCTCCTGGGTGAACCTACGGTAGCATAATGTCAATGTACGTAACGGGTCTGTTCTGTTTACTTATCTGTCTGCAGTAGGTGATAAAATAAGACCTTGCTCTTTCTGTCTTTTCTTCTGTGGTCTACATGGGTTAAAGGAAATCAAGCAAGGGTTTTTATATCTAATAGCTGTGTTTATACAGTTTGTAGTATATAGATCCAAGGAAGGAGGTTGTTTCAAAGCATGAGATGGGTTTCTATGTGGTGCTTCCATGGTTGAGCAGCTCCAACAGTATGTAAGATACTGCCCCTACCCTGCCACTTCAGTGGGTTTGTTCCTTGTTTTGAGTTATTGACCGTACTGATAAATAACATCTTCCATCTTAGTGGCTGCACTTTTTTTTTTTTTTTTTTTTTTTTTTCCCAAAGTGGAATTAGCTGGTAGGTTACCTGGCTTTTCCTGTATTTCACCTGACAGTATCTGGTAATTGTTTTTTTCTTGTTTATTTTACAGGCCGGGAACTTACAACGTTAACCTATTTGGTGAGATTCTTCATTTTTAACTCTTAAACCCACTCAGTTGGTGGGGGGGAGGGGGGTTATCTTTCCTGTAAGCTGAGTAACTGAATTGCAAATAAGGAGAATGGGACAGTATAGGCAGAAATGTCATTATTGTTTCCTTATTCATATATCATTTCTCATTTGTCTGGTATTAGCATTGTCAGGCACCAGAGTTCTGACTTTTTCTGATGCTGCTGGACCATTCTTTATATCTTTACTTTTCCAAAGAACAAGAAAATGAATATAGTAAGCAGAGAGCAGCCTGTGTGTCTGTAGAAACTGAGTGTCCAGTTAAGAGCAGAAGCTGTTTGCTTTTCCAGGATTACTTCATTTCCACATCAGTAGATCTACAGGAGCAAGTCCATCGTGTTCAAAAGCTTCATCATATGTTGGAGATAATGGTCAGCTGTACAGTCTTACTCCAGTTTGAACATGAGAACCTCTTCCCTTTGACACAGTAATTATTTCATTTTTACTTTACAAATAGCAGTATCAGACTCTCTTTGATAGTAGCAAGTAAAACTTAAGGAACAACAAAAAAAAAGCAATCTGAGGATCTCTTTAATTTTGTGTTAGGTTTATGCAGTGTTGCACCAGCATTTTTCCAAGGAATGTAACTTTTTGATTCATATTACTCTAGAACTTGCCTGAAATATTATAAAGAAAACCCTCTAAATGAGAAGCAAGTGTTTCAGCTGCCGATCAGACCAGCCCTTGTCAAGAAGTTCTATCAGAAGTAAGATAATCTTCCATGTTTGTAGTGCTCAGTTCAGGCTGTGAATTCAGATCTGAGCACCTGACTGAATTTGGGCATTTTTTTGATTATTCTGTCAGTGATCACCCAGAAATGTGGAAGGTGGACATCACCAGTGGGCACGGCCAAAAGGAGGTCAAAACAACGTGGCAAGTTAGTGCTAATCCTCCTGTTGAACATATGACATCAAACAATATAGGTGAGGAATATTTATGGTGAAATGAAATAACAAAAGTACACATTTAAAAAAGTTTTTATACTGGGTTTATTGAGTATGTATATTTTCTGCTATAGAAGTGTCTGGGGTGGGAGTGAAGGGGAGGTTTGTCACAGGGCAATGCTTCTAAAGTTTTCCCATCTTTCTCAACTTTGTCATGAAGTGCCTCTGTCACTAAAACTTTAATTCCAGGAACGAGTCTCAAAATTCCTACATTATCTACGTTTGCTCCTTCCAAAAACACTGGCTAATCAAATCTTTTGTCTATGCAGGTCTCTTTTGTGATTCTACGGTTAATGGAAGCAGTGAAGAAAGAATGTATTTTATTGCAATGGTTAAGTGCAGTCAGGTGCATTTCACATAAACACATGTTGCTGTGCAGGCAGGAACTTGAAAGGTACAGTAAAGGGGGAAGTACAGCATTATCTGTATCAACAGTGTGCTAGAAAGATTCTGGCATTTGGAGAGCAATTCGTCTGAGTGCTTTGCTTTGGTATGCTCATACATTCATTTGTATATGCCCTAATTCATTTGTACCTATCCTGTTCATAAATGTGCAATTACAAATGTACACAATAATTATATTGATAGTATAGTAGATATTTTGATACATAAATTTCCAAACGTTCAATAAAGTTCTGCACTTTGGGGTTTAACATTTTATATTTACTCATTAAGAATGCACACAGACACTGTTCAAAGTTAAGTGTTTTAAGCCAACAAAGCAAGCAATATTGTCATGGGTGTTCTTTGTATCAAGAGATACTTCGTCCTTCAAAAATACTTGGAAAGCCATTCATTCGGGGCATTGTGAACATCTACAGTTTGGTTTTCTTCACACCTGAATTTACACTTTGGAGTCTTCCTGGCTGTTCTCATTTCTCTGAAGTGCAGGATCAGTGCTTTCATTCCCAGGGCTCATGCTGAAGATGGTGTGATGTATGTGTTCTGCTAGAGTTCAAGCTTTATGTTTCAGCTATTTCCCTGGAATGGTGAGGAAAAACCTTTGGTAGCTTTTGTTTGTGTGAGCACACAGGTTTATCTAGAACATTGTAAACACCGCAATTAACTGAATCGTACCAGTTGGAAAAGTGCTGTAATAGAAGGAGCTGGGATTGTTCTTTGTCCACTGGAAATGCTCAGCTGTGTTTGGGTGTAGCACCAGCACAGGCATATACCAGACTTTCAAAATGGAAGTTTTCATCACTTTCAGTTTTGTCACTGCATGGTATTTTTGCCAAGTTCCTACCTGACAAAATAGAGCAGCGTTGTTGAGTATTGTCCCTCTGCAAAGTAGGCCTAGGACCATCAAAAGGAAGAAGCTTATTTGTGATGCTGAGTGTCTGATTTTCACTCTAAAGTAGTGTTTGGGATGGGTGGGAGACGAGGAGACCCATGAGCTTCTGTCAGGGCGATGAGAAAGAGAGAAAAAACAGTACAAAATTATCACTATTGCAGGAGCTGCCTGCGTATTTTCCACATTGTTTTTGTTTTCTTTTTTTCTGGCTTTACACAAGGATATCTGATTGATATTGTGTGTAAATCAAACTCAATATGAAGAACAGCTGCGTTGAAATCAGGGTCGCTTTTCACTCTTTTCCCCGTCAACTGCATTAAAAATAGCTTCAGCACTTCACGAATGGCTCATGCACACTACCTGCACAATGCATTCCATACAAGAAGCACATTTTAATCAAACTTAGTTTTGCAGTAGCCAGTGCTGAAGAAAATAGCTTTAGTTCATGCACAGCTCACTGTGGGATGTTCTGTCGATAATTTTCATATGATTACATGCTTTCTGGAACTCCTTTGCTCCATTTTTCTGGTGCACACCTTCAAAAATACAGTAGAAGAAACAGCTATTTGAATAGTAAAAAGAAGATAAATTTAGACTGTAAGGCTGTTAAAATAAATCACCCCATCGACCCTCTTGTTCTGCAGGTGCTACATTATCTTCTACTCTGGCAGATACTTTCCCCACATCTCGGGCTTACCTGATGTTTTCAATGGCTGTGTCCCATCTGAGCGGTTACCAGGGCGTTTAGAGTACGTTTACTTTCCTAGAATAACTGCACAGAATTAATCCAGCTTCCACAAAAAGCTCAGGAGAAGCATCTGGTTGAAAGCAGCATTTAATTGACTTGCAGCCAAAACAAAGCAGAACAATCCTTTTGTATTCATAGTCGGTGCTGCAGGAAAAGGTTTAGCTTAACCACACTAATCTTTTAGCATTGAGATCTTTTCCATTGTGGGCAGCTTTCTGGATGATCTATACATTCATACCTAATGGGACTTGCTCTTACGCAAGGCATTTTGTAGATGTTTTTCTCTTGGTGTAGTTGTCTATATCCAGATGATACTTGGTGGGGAGAGCTGAATAGATAAAAGAGTTTTATTTTTACATGGAATAACTGCCGACCCCGGGGCTTTCTGTGTGTGGGTGCCTCCTGACGGTGGAACCTGCTTCTCGGGGCCTTCGAAGCTACACAGGCTGAGCGAATTCCTATTCATTCATTCACTTGGGTTTATGCTTTTTAAGCAGTACTGGTGCCCTCTCGTGGTCAGTCTCGCGAATGAGAATTAACTTTGAAAGCATTTTCTGGTAGCCTAGAATAAGTAATACCATTGCAGTTGTTACACTGCCTCCGACGGCAGAAGTGAGAAGCACATTTGAACCGCAGAAAGCATTTTGTCAGGAGCGCCTTGTTCATCCATGCTATGCTTCTTTCCGGTCAGGATGGACCGTGCTCAAGGTGTTGGTGCTCTGGGAGTGACGATGCTCATAAAGACCAGTACTGTGTACATAAATCAGCCTGCTGCTGAAGAGCTTGGTGCTTAAGGCACCTTCAGTACTTACCATGCATTTGTTGTGTGTTCTGTCCTGCAGAAGGTGGGCAGGGCAGTGTGTACAAGTCACTGCAGGGTTGCGTGATGCTGGAGTTACTAGGCTTATTAATGCTGTGCATTATCCCATTTCTCGTTATATCACATTTACACATAAAACCATGCCAAAAATTAAGGCTCTGGCATGCCAGGAGACAGATAGTTACTGACAGAGACAGATACACTCCTCTTAGCAGGTGATGAGCTGAGGCATCTACCAGAACTAGAAGTGCTAGCAGAGCTGAGCCCAGTCTGCTGCCTCCCTGCACAACCCAGTGCATACAAGCCAGTTTGCTTCCTTAGGGGTGTGCTCACGTGTCACTGAAGTCTCCTGGCAAATTGTCACTGCCTTCAGTGGTCAGAAGAGCAAGCCTTTAATGTACGTGAAACTGATTCTTTCTAACTACATCTCCTAGCGGCTGCTAGAAGCACAGTCCTGTTCTGCTTTGTAAGCTGGGCTTACATGAGTTTTCTTCTCTTACCACAATCGTATTCTGTGATGCTCTCTCCCACTTTCCTGATTTAAAGCCCAACTTTACAAAAAAGAAAAGAAAAAAAAAAGTCATGAGATATTTACATTGCTACAGCTTGGTCATTTTTTCCTCGTTTCATCTTGGAAAACTTTTATTAGCAGCAGTTTTAAAATGTGCCAGAAACACATCAAGGCTATAAAACGTTTTATTTTGTTTTATTGGTGAGTAAAAAGAATGTTAAAAAAAATGTACTCAGTGGAGTCTGTCCAAAATTGCCCTATGACTGCAGTAAAGTAACCTGGAAAGTAGGTTATGCAATTGGCTTTACTGCAGGGTGTTGTGAAGCCAGCACAAAGTCACAGCTGACGCTCAGTTCAGGCTTATCTGCAGTTTATTGCCTGCAGCCTGGAGCGGGGCCTCGCCTGTAATGATGCAGGTATTTATATATTGTCTGGCTGCAGACTTAGTGTGTATCAGATCACACCAACCTTTGCAAAAGCCCCTGTCTGAAACCAACTGATCCTTGCTCTCTCAGTTGATTTTCTATCCGTGCTAGACTTCATGTTGCAAAACCTCTCAACACCCAGAGACAGAGTCACCTGAAACAGTGGGTACCACTAAACTGCTCTTTGATTTTGCTTTTAGCCCTAAGGTCTTTGCGTCCTGATCGTAAAGTAGAAGCTGTTCATAATTCCCTGACAGCTGTTCAGACAACCGGACCAAATTATCCTTGTGCAACTGTAACTGTAACCCTCTCTCCTGATCTTTCATTCTTGCAATTGCGCTCCCTCTCCAACCTTGAAAAGGCCTTTTCTGCCTCTCAGAGAAAAATGCTTTTTATTACAGAGTGACCAGAAAAACATGTCATTTTCCAGTGTGTGGTCTACTGCAGCTACTCTGGAATACTGGAGATTTTTCAAAATCAAAACAAAACCCACTTACAATTGTTCTTGGAACAGGAATACTTGTATAACTGTACTCGTATTTTTTCTGTGTTACAAAACGACTTTCGTTACATTATATTAGCTGGGTTTGGAAAATTTTTGTCCATCACTCAACTGTACAAGTGGCCTGGACTTGCTTTTCAGAGAAAAAATAGAAAATTGGAAGTAATTTAAATGAGAATGTCTTGTTTTACAGTCAATCACATAGCTTTGATTTGAAGCAGTTGGAGGAATATAGCTGCTAGTAGAGATGTCCAGAACTGTTTCTTAGGGCCAAATGTATTCAAAAGACAGAAAGGAGTGTTTGGAAGTGTGGGAAATGCATTTTGTTGTCTCTATGAAATGATTAAGAGCACGATGACCAGGCTTTTCACTAAATGCCTGGTTCTGAACTCATATCTGTACATACAGATACATACACATACATGCCAGGCTTCCCCATTAACATTAGAATAACGATCGCCAACTTTTCCATATCTAGAACAATTTTCCTTTCCATGTAAAAACTGTTAGCCAGAATGATACACTCAATATTTGCTCTGCCCTTTACCCAGTAAGGCTTGGTGGACCTCACATTGCCGTGTGCTTCTTCTCCAGCTTCTCGTACTGCCTGCTGACCTGATCTGCTGGCAAGCCTGCATCCCCTTGGAGTGCCAGGAGACTCACCACCACTCCACCACTTCCAGGACGCCTGGGATGCAGTGTGATGGTAGCACTGGCTGGAACCATCACCAACTGCAGAGAGACACCATCTTTTTTTTTGGAAGATCTTGGGTCTGAAACGCAATCCCTGAAATGAGACCACGCTAGGTAACTCTTAAACTTACACCATATTTATCTAGCAGTTCCTACACTAGCATGAAAACTAACACTATTGTATTTTATGCCCATTGGTGACTCTGAATAGCTGTTATGACTAAGCACTGGTTTTAGTGGGATAATTTCTGGAAAACTTAATATATATGAGAAACTACCATCTCTGTTATGCAGAAAAATTGCAAGGATTAGGCAGGATGGTGTAAATCTGCAGAATCTACTGCGGTTGTACAGAACCCTCAAATTTTAAAGGCCTTCTTCCAGTTTAAAACCATTTCTCCTTGTCCTGTTGCCTTGTTCCACCCCAGATTTCCTGTAAGTCCCCTTCAGGCATTGGAGGGCCAATATAAGGTGCCTCTGGGGCCTTCTCTTCTCCAGTCTGAAGAGCCCCAGCTCTCTTGGTCTGTCGTAAGCCCCCATATATTATATTCTTAATAATATTTCTTGATGGATGTAGAGAGGTGCACAAACTTCTCCTTTTTGTGAAATGCTGTTCTCCACCATGGGAAGAACTCATTAGATTTTGCACTGGTATATTCAAAGGTGCATACTGAATTTTGAGTGCCCAGGCTCAGTGGTGGTTGAAAATCCCAGCCTTGGTAGATAATAAATGACAGATGTTACAGATATTCCTGGGTGCAATGAGGGTTAGTGAATTTGCTTCTAAAAATCAATTTTAATTTATCTTTTCCTGCTGACAGCTTCATACTAAGAGTTGGCCTCTTTTTTATGTGAACACTGAGATGCTGCTGCAGACCACTACTGATTGGAATTTACTTGTTTTAGTTTAATTGCATGCTCTACCATCATCTGTTTGCAATCACAAAGAGGAAGCTTCTGAAGCTTGGGAATGAGAGAAAATGAAGTGTCTTGACAACTACAAAACACTGTGAATGCTCTTGGAGTTTTTCCCATTACTGTGATTATGAACAAAAAGTCACAGCTAAATCTTTTTTTTCAAGTCCATCTTTACACTGCACATATAACGTAAACAGAGAAAACAACTTGGAGTAGTGATAATTAATGAAGGTCTCCAAGCGCTGAATATCTGATAATTAGTAAGAGTTCATGAATTGTTTTGTAAGAAATTGAATTAGTTCATCATTCAATTAGTTGAGTTAGCTCATTAGCAAAACCATGCAATTGTTCTCGGTGGATATTCAACTTGGCTTATGAAACATTCAGGTTCTGTGCTTCTGGCTGTCCAGCTACCAGCAGCTTTTACCTTCGGTGATACTCTGGAGATTATGACATTAATACTTTTCGCATGCAGCAGGCAGACAGAAATTGCAAGGAAGTGGCACCTGAATAGCTAAAGGCAGGTTAGTTCTGCTTCTGTTCAAGTTTGGAGAGAAAAGCTGACAGCCTTGCCAAGCCTGTAGCTGAGCTCCACCGAGAGGCAGCATTGCACAGCATGGATGGTGCTGGGAGGGCCAGGGCAGTGCCAGGCACCGGTCCTCACACACCCTTCAGAGCACTGCCAGGCATATGAGAACATACTAAATTCCTCTCCCTTAAAGGGATTAATAAGAGATGGTAATGGAGCTTTAATATATGGTTAAAGTGGAATATCTATCCCAGTGCTTTGCTGTCCCACAGCCTCTCTTGTTTTGGGGACTGATCCAAAGCTAAGTCAATGGAAAGTCTCCAGTGAATTACGGCATCACTTGGATGAGGTTCTGAAAGCTTGTGTTGCTTTGTCATGTAAAGGGTTAAAACATAAGGAGCTTTTATTTTTTTCTTTGTTCCAGGCAGTGAAAGGGGCAATAATGGAAATAATTAATTGAAACATTGCTATGAATCAGGAAAAAAAAAAAGCAAAAAAAAAAAAAAGCTGAGATTAATAAAGTTCAGAAAAGCATGAGGAGATGTAATTAGAAACTTTACAAGATTCCGGTTTTAAACTTGACCAGATGTTAGCAGCAAGATGATTATACTCTGTAATTTGTGCATCATATAGTAGCCATAGCAAATGTTACTTCACCTGAGGCATATGGACCTTGACTTCTGTTTCCCAGTGTATCAGCAAGTATCTGTGCATCCCTTTGGGTGAGCAAATCGTTGGGCTCAGCTGAGAGCATCAGGTGGCTCGTGGGTAGAAATGATTTCCAGGCTCAGTCAGGCTGAGGAAACGTGTGCTTCTAAACAGAGCTAAATGCTGGTATCAGACCTATGATTTTCTGTGGTAGTGTGTTAGTTTTAGTAATAATTTCTGCAAAAATGGAACCTCAGCAAGCTTTCAGCTCAGTGTTCAGAGTGTGTCTGCTTTCAGAGAGAAAGCATCATTTGTTGTGTTGTGCTGCTATACTCAATCCTCCTTGAATTCCCCATCTATAAAATAAGCCTGAAAATACAGCCTTCCTTCCAGAGAGACCCAACTGCAAAACACCCTGCAATTCTACTGCCAGAACAGCAAAATAGTTGCATCAATCTCTTGGAGGATGCGGTAATTTAAACCTGGCAGCGTTTTTACAACACTTAGCGTTAGCAAGGTCTGTGTTTGCAGTTGAAGCTCCCTGATGCTGTTATAGTGTTGGAGGTGTAGAACTAGCACTGCTGAAGAGCAGTTGTGGGTGAGGGGATGCACTGACAATCGAGGCTGTAGCATCAACTTCTGCCTTTATAAATCAGAGGCCCCTCACTAAACTGCTGGGATGTTACAGGCAGATAAATTACGTATTGAATTTATGACATTCTTCTAAAAACAGCAACAGGGCAGTAATAGCTCTGGTTAGAGATTGTTATTATTTCTTTAAAAAAACTTTTTTGACTTTAAAATAGTTTTTCATCAAAGGAAACTTTAATTAAACAAGTCTGTCTTGACCGACCTCAGGTTGTAGGAGGGCCAGTTTTTCAGGTTGCTGCATCCTAAGATAATAATGGGGGTGTTTTGAAAGTTGTTGCTAAGTGATACCTGAAGTCATGTTTGTTAGCTTTCTTTTTACTACATAAAATCAAAAAAGGATGTTACTTGTAGTCATCGCTGAAATACTTGAAGTAATCCAAGCTAACTTAACACATTAAAAAAAAAAAAAAAAAAAAAAAGTAAAAAAAAGCTACATTCTTTACAACAAATCTTCTGGTTATGCCAAAAATACAAATTCCAGAATATATTTGTAATAATAATAATGCTAAAGCCTCCAGGCATGCCAAATTTCCAGACTTGTGGATATAAACTGTAAGCTTTGTGCATTTTTCTTTCAGCCGTCAGATCCTCTTCTCTGAACAGAGTATCACTGAGGAGCAGCTTGAGATAAGCACTGCAAACAAAAGAGAGATCCCGACGGCTGTCAGATCAGTAAGTTGGTGGGTTTTTTTCCTTAAATATTTCTAACATCTGCTGTTTTCTTTAGGAGCGTAATGTAAAACAAGCAGTATGACATAGGGAATCGTAAATCGATTTATCTGAATGAGAGGTGGTGCAGGTGGGATTGCAGGCTTGCATGAACTTGAAATTTGTATTTCTCAAAAGCTTTTCATACTGGTGGAACTTGAAGTGACTTTTTTTTCCTGTAGGGATAACTTCTTAATAAGAGTTACTTGATTTGTAGCTTAGATCCAAATCAAAAGGTTGGATGTAAATTGTCTTGTCTGCAAGAAGAGTGATTATATAATCTCTGAATTATTTATTTAAAACTTTGCCGATGGATGATTAACTGCTGGGAAAAAAGGGAAAAAAAAAAAACAACTCAAAGCATTAGTGCTGTTTTGTTCAAACAACCCTACAAACAAAGTTGTTCTGGTATTTTTGGTAGCAGACGTGATTGCTTTTTGGTTTTAGGTGTATATACATCATCACATGCACCTACAATTACACTTCTAAATAAGAGGGTGTGTAAATAAAAGTAAGGATTGATTTTATTTTATTTTTCTTTAAATTACAAATTTAAAAGTGAATCTTCCAAATTCACATAAACTACGAATGATAATATTCTAGCCCTACAGTACTACATTGCTTAGCCCCACACTAGGCCTCGCTTTTCATTTGACAAGAGGTCTTAGAAGGAAGTGCTGTAAACCACAGAAAAATGAGGTTTGGAAATGCTGTGGATGACCCTGACAGGAAACACGCGGTTTCTCAGACACAAAACTGGTGGCAGTGGAAGTTTTGGAGCTCTCTCTCAGAAAATGGGGTTTTGTTTCCATTGGTTTGCTAAAAGCAAGAATATATTATACACTGTATTGCGATCAGATGATCTCATACTAATCAAAACAATCTTGTGGGTTCTCTGATTCTGATTAAGCACTTATGCTAAGGGACCCATGCTACCATCCTGCCTGCTTGGCAGAGGTTTTGTCATGAGACATTTGTTAATGTTTTTGTAGCAAGTACTTCTCGATAAGTGTTATATTAAAACCCACAAGGATATGAATAATCCTGTATTCAGCGAAGAGTTTAAACTGCGTGCTATAAATAAAACCAAGGCCACACATTGATTCCAAAAGGTAAAAAAAGAATTCCTGAATAGCTCTGTTCATCCTGCCCACTGGAGGGGTGAGGCCATGGGGGAAAATACATTTTAATTGTATCTCGCAGGAGAAGTGAATTAGGACTGGGCAAGGCAACCTTAATTCTGGAGTTTCCAGCATGCAAATACTTGACCTTTCAACCTTAACGTAGGTGGGTGGAGAAGCTGTTGTTATTTTTGTTTTATTTGTCATTCTGCAGCTAATTTGCATTTGAAAGTACTCGGTGTTTTAAAATATATTCTGCTGATACATTCCATCTACTCAGTTTCAACTGCTAGTTCTTAAACTGAGCTAGAAATGAGAAATTCTCCCTTAAAAGGATTATTTCTCTCGTTGTGAAGTGAAGCTCTTAGCTGCCATCTTCATTTCTTTCTGGTCATAAAACTCCAGCCATCAGACAAAGATCAGTGAGTCTCTAAAAATGAATAGGCGCCCCAAGGAAAACTGAATAGCCTCCAAAGTAATTGTATCGAAGTGACATCACCGCTCGGATATTTTCTTCTTGGCTATTCCAACAACTTTCAGTCAATAACAGGCAGTAGAGCCAGTACACGCTGACTCTCTTTATTGCACCCCCACTGGGAACATGTCTCTTTGTAAGAGATCTGCTGAAAGTGGTAGATCCAAAAACTAAACAACTTTGTCCTGTATTGTAGGACTTGCCTTCAAAGTATGTGGGACGTTGTGTTGTCCTTCAGCCAGGTCTTGCTTAGCAATGCCATGCTGAAATGCAGCCTTGTAATCCAGCAAGCTGTTGCTTCTTGTTAGCCTGTAGTCAGATTTTATCAGCTTGGATGCCACCTTCAATGGTTCTGGGAGCTTAAGATACCTTTTAAGGGTTGTATGGCCAACCTGAGAATCACTCCTGACTTTGCTACTGGCACGTTTGGTGAATCTACAGAAGTTATTACATCTGTTGTGTTCAGTATGGGGTAATCATGATCTCCACTTTATAGCGTTGTAAGACTTTGAGATGAAAAATGACCTTTAGATTTTAAGTATTTTAGCACTACGTATTACTGGTAACTCTCTAAACTCATTCATTCCTTTGGCACCACTTAAAGGAATTCTGGCACTATGATTCCTGCTTTACAAATAGGGAGTGGATGCACTGGGCAGGGTAAGAGCTTGCTTAATGTGTTCTTAATGTATGAGAGTGGGAAAGGAACTGAGGTGCACAGTGGTGATGTTGAGCTGGGATGTTTTAGCTATGCTTTTGCTCTCCTGAATTGTGCCTTCTGGGGAGAAAGTAATTTTCCCCAGCCTTCCCCCATCTCCTTACTAACGTCTTTCGGTGTAGAAATAATATTTGGAATCTGACATCGTGCCTTCTGAAGTGGTTTCCATCTTGCTGTCCTCCTAAGAGAACTTTAACCTTTTTTGAATGATCATGTTCAGCTACATAAAATCTCAAATCCATAAAAAAACAAGTCCCCTTGTATTTATATACACCACAGCAAAATGTACCATTAAGGAGAAAACATTGCTTCACTGTGACTCTCGGAATTTATTGGCTATTAGAAGCCTTATAGTATGTGGCTCGCAGTTTAGAACTCTGATTTCAAGCTTAATGTGGTCAGGAAATATAAAAATACATTTATTTATGTCATCTCCTAAAAATCTCAACCTGTGTTACTGCTAGTCTAACCAAATCTATGTTTATCTTGGAGATGAAAGATGGGTTTGTAGCTGCCTGTGTTTGTAGCCAGGCTGAATGGAATGATTCTGCAGCAGAACTGTGAGTTTTAGTTTTTTCACATTTATTTTCCTTTTTTTTTTTTTTCTTTTTTTCCTTTTGCATTTAATTTACTTCATTTACCAGCTACTTCCTTCCTCCCAGAGCCCACTGCCCAATTACTGCTGTCTGACTCCTATCAAGGTGTGTATGTAGAGTGATGTGATTTATTGAGTTGTTCAAGGGCATCAAAATTCAGGCAGATATTTCTTTCCTAATGATACCTGTTTGCCATTGCAAGCTTGGATTTGATCCGCTCTTCCACATCTTCACATCAGCAGCTACTTTGGCTGATGTTTGCATAAGCTTGGTTTGTTACTAATACTTAAGAAAATAGCTTTGAGTATAATTTCTGCTTGGGCATCTGACAACCACAAGTTCACACAGGGCGTGAGATCCTGTTCTATCCCTCCTGCAATAGCTGGTAAAGGAAAAGCTGCCAGGAGAGCTGCCAGAGGAGAAAGATGATCAGGGGTGAGGCATCTTCCAGGAAGACACAGGCTTTTTGGTGTATGATGTGCTGTTGTCCTGAACTGCCTCAAAACGTCAGTGAAATGATGCACCATAAGGTGCTTTCCACTTTGAAATCTAATCTCAGTCTTTAATCAGATGTAATGCCTAATATTAGATAAATTGTTATAGGAAGAAACCTTGTACAAACCTCATCTTGTAAAAAAACACCCAAATAAGTGCCTCGTGGTCTTTTTCAAACTGTAAGTGCCTACAATTTTCCAGTGAAGCAGGTTATGTCTCTACAGTAAATGGCGTGCTTCTGACACTAAGCCTTTTCTGCCCCTTGTCAACACTGACCCCAAACCCAGCTGGTTCTGTGACCCCCAGGCTGGACAGAGCTGTCCTGCACCATGAACACCACGTGCCTTCCTGTAACACGCACAAAGAGTTGTTGTATCACTTTTCCAGTCCAGGGTCCGCTGGTAAACAATTTCCTGGAGGACATCTCCCTGTTGATCTGAAGTGACATACTTGAATATGCCACATCAGGAAACCTGCAGCAGCTTCCCTTCTGCTACCTTCTTTCATTGAGCTTTATTTTTGTTCTTGGTGCACTGGGACTCTTCTTGGGATGAAATAATACACACAGTGATCTCAGTTGACCTTTTATGTACCACTAGAAACAGGTCCGACTCCCCTGAGCCATGTGTGCAGGGGTTTTTGATGTCATTTCCTGGAACAGGTACAGCTGAGACACTTATATTGCTGTGACTGAGTGAGCAACGGGTAAACCTTTTTGGCACCGACACACTTAACCTTTTTGTTCAGTAAATTTCCCATCCTGTGTAGGTGGACAATGAATACTAATATGATGCAAATTATTTCCTTTCTAAATGTGAAGGCTCCCTGATTAAAAACATACTGCCCAGGAACTCTGGGTTTGTTGTATTCCCACTGAACACAACGCCCTTGTTGTCTTTGACTTTAGTGACTGCAGGATCAAACTGTTAGTTCCAAATAGGCTGCAATTTATATATATATATATATGTATGTATGTATGTGTGTATATATGTGTATATATATATATATATATAGTATGAAATTGTAGTTAATTTACAAATTTAGTATAGGAAGTGTACGGAATGCTGATGAAGAAAAAAACAAAACAGGAGGATCTGGGGACAAAGCACAGAGAATGGAAAACAGTGTTAAATGTCTTGCTTAAGAGAATCCAGAACTATGCTGGAAAATTGGACACTGAGGTCAGTAGAAGGGTATCATGGGACTTCTTTTGATGGATGCAGGAGTAGCACTGATGAAAAGCTAAAATACTGTGCCTAGGAGAATGCTGAAACTTCCATTGCTTCTTTCCTTCATATTCTCTAAAATGCATTGTGGACCATGCAGCTACTTTCTTTGTGACTGGGGAAGCTGCATCTTGGGATTCTTCATCCACTGAGGAAAAGATGCTTTAAGTGTCTTTCTTTGCCCTTCCTGTATGTATTGCTCTTCCCTTCATATACAGAGAATCTTAAAACAACACTGATCTGTGTTACCCAGTGGAAAATAATGAGTGGTCAGAGTTGGGCAGTTATTTTGCCAGCTGGTTTTTAATTCAGGTTAGCATGAGATTAGATAAAAAAGCGTCATACTGATTTCAGATATTAGAGCACTCATTACTGAAATTTGGGTGTACTCTTCTCCTCATTTGTATTTATTAAAAGGTATTATAGGAGAGCGCTGGTCATTCTAATAAATGTATTTGATAAATATTTCCTGATCAATATATTTTTGTAAGTGCCATTGTCCAGCAATCACATTAGACTAGTGGAGCCATAAGCATGTACAAAGCTCCCACCAGTGCAATCCTGGTGACAGATTTGGAGTCTGGGTGGCTTAAAGGAACTGCTTTGTTTGCTGCAGGAATGCAGCCATCTTTGGGGTGGAACTTGCAGTTGTTTTAACAGCCCATTCATGTATATTTGCAGCTCCTCGGGCCATCCTCTGAATGCATATTGTGTATAAAAAAAAACCCCAAACCTCAAAACAACCGAAGAGCCAACATAAAATCAATAATTTGAATAGGATGAGGCCTTGTTTATGAGTGTGCATGAAAGCAAACAAGCAAGCAGTAATGCCCACCAAGCAATCCCATTTAGAAAACTGTGGGAGTGCTGTAATACAAGGCCATGATACCAGCAGAAGCAGAGGGTGTGTTGTTCTGAACGTGCTTTCTCTGGAGTATCCACTTTATGGAAGTTCTTTGACTTCTCTAGTGGCTGCTGTGAAGGTTAACTGCGAAGCAATTGAGGTCTCCTGAGCTCCTTTGCCTTGTCCTGCCACAGAAATCTCATCTGAGCAGCACTGGTTTGGGAAAGGAGCCATAAAAGAAAAAAAGAACAGGCTCCTTTTGTAGCTAATAACTTCCTTTAATTGGTAATTAAGCTGCCTGCTACTTATAAATGTCAATAAAGGTCAAAATATTTAGAAGCAGAATCATTTTAGTGGCTTCCCATTTCTCATTGCACAAGCTGCCTGCTCAGACCACACACACGCACATTTGAAGACGGTTAAGGTTTCAGAGCCCTCATCTTCCCACCAGCTTCTTATATAAAGCAGCCCAGAAGGGGACAGAGCAGCTTTAGTCAATAGGAGGGAGGATGTGAATGGAGTCTACTGGGTGAGCATTCCTCACATTTTGGAATACCACCGCAGGCGCTGGGGCTGAATCAGATGAGGAGTGGCCAGATGGTGCTCTCATTTACTCTTTAATTCAGGGAATGGGGGTTGCATCTGATCCATGTGCAAAATAATTTCAGAAGAAGCTGCCTGGTAACAGATTAAATACCAATTGCAGTTTGAAAATGAGAATTGGTATAAATCCCAGCTGTTCAATCAAGCAGAGGAAAACAGAGGGGTCTTGATTTTGCTTTGTCCTGAGTTAACATGTACGAGTGCTTATTTTCACTGCATAATTTTGCTGATTTTGTGAACAGATTCATCCCAGTGAAGTTAATCAGTTTACAAGGGGGCAGGAGAGGGGATATATGGCTTTGAAGAGGGCTGAGAATAAACCCCAAAAGGATCTTTGATCTTTTAAGGGTGTTTTGTTTTTTAAAGTGCGTGTGTCTTTCAGGGCTTGATATTTTGGAAATTAGGGGCAACACAGCCTAGACTTCTATGTTGTATTTCTAGGATATCACCTCCTTTTATGGCTTTCCTGAAACAGTTTCAGGCTCCTCAGAGTCTAACTTAATATTTCCATGAACTTGCCATGTAGGTAATAGTGCACTTCTGTATGTGCAATTACGTACATATGTATATAGGAAAACAAGCCTTGCACTGACATCAGGGCACACCTAACTCCTGCCTCTCACTGCACTGCATCTAGCATCCAGTGCATCCCCAGCTCTCCATGACCCCACACTCCTCAGCAGCTGCCAAGTTTTGTTGTCTCACTCATAGCAGGTATCTCAATATGGCCCCCTGCTCTCTCCTATGATGCCATGTGCCTAATGTGTTGCACGTGATGGGACTGTCCCCAGAGGGAAAGGAGCAGCATGGGTAGCTTGGTGGCAAAGTGGTGGTTCTGTTCTTTAGGAAGATACCGTCTTATTACAGATCTCTGATCCTTAGAAGAAAACAGAAAATCTAATGTCTTCCATATTTCAATCCTTCATGACTGAGGTCTCCATAAGGATTTTCCCCATTGTATCTCTCTGGGGGCCATGCAGTGCTGCTTTGTTGAATCTGCAGGTGGAGACCAACTGAACACCTTGTTCATCAGGCAGGGTTAGGACAGAGCAGATCCTGTGCTCTTTCCTTCCTTCCAGATGAAATGATGATATTGATTAGGGTACAGACTGTGCCACTCACCTCAGTTCATTTCTGGGAGCTGGGGGAATGACCTGAACATTGTCTGAGCGTTGGCGCATTCATCCTGCCTGGGAAGTTCCCATTTGACCCACTCGCCTTGGCCAGGCACAGCTATAATTAGAAGTAAAGATTCTGTGCAGTCTTGCCTGTAAATGATAATGTCAGCCAGGCCCAATCTCCCTTACATTATGTATTTTCTTGGGATAGAACTATTTACTAGCTGCAGTGTTATGCGTGCTGTTGATTATCTAATAAAGCATTGCCGGCTTTACATATAAATGTGTTTATGCCATAAAACCAACAGAACAGGGAAGCACAAGGCATTCATGCTGTACATGAGTCTGCTCGCTTGTTTGCTCTCTGTCATGCGTCTTCTGCAAAGATTTTAAGGAAATAATTGTGGAGAGTTATATTGCAAATCCAACTGCTAGCTTTCAAAAAGCAAAAATGCCATCCAAGTCATGAGATTGTCTTTAAGGCCATAACCTCAGAATAGAGCAGTATACTTTCAAGACTTGTTGTTTGCTTTGTACGCTGAGCCACTGGACGGGTCTTACCTAATTTCCTTCAAACATTTCTCCTGCAATTGTGACAGTGAGGAATGCATTATAAAACAGAAAGCCTGAAAACAGAGCGCTCTGAAAATCAATTTTGTGACTTCAGAAGCTTCTAATATGCTAGTAAAGCATACAATAAACCTAGAAGAGCAACACGTTTGACTATCTTATTAGAAAAATAATATACATTTTGCTATTGAAGGCACAAACATGAATTAAATAGTATTTTGAGAGTTGTATTCAACTGATACTTCAGGTATCATCTGTATACCTTTACTACAGCAGATCTGCATCCCAAGATCTCATGGTGCAGTGTAGAGAGTCGTCGAAAACTACTTTTTCCCAAGAGGTCTGATTACAGCGTGGTTGTTGTGTTGGCACGAAGGCACTGAGCTTCAGCAGTGGGTGAGCAGTGCTTCCATCACTGCAGAATGCCTTCAGTCACAGCACTGAGGGCCGCAGAGCTCTCAGCTGACTGTCTTCAGTTTGTATTGCTTTCTCCATCATTAATTTTCCCATAGTTTGTCTGGGGGTGGTACTGTGTGTGTGTGCATCTTGTTAACAGCCAAATATATACAAATGAAGATAAACACTGAAGTAATTTAAACTTTCATTTTCATCTTAACAATTTCTGTAACGCAATTAGGGTTTGTACTGATGATGCTGATAAAGCTCCTCCCCAGGAAGATGCAGCTTTGTACCAAGCAGCCGGCAAGTGCCAGGCTACCAGACGCTACCGGGCAGTCTGTCTGTCTGCGCCTCTCCGTCTGCCCCCATCCATCCCAGTGTCCCACATCATTTCAGCTAATAGAATTTGCAGATGCTTGGAGGAGGAATAGAGGAATGGAAAGGGCGAGTTATTTCTTACATCATGATCCTGTGTTTATCTTCAGTGGGACTGGAGGGAGAAGCAAAAAGAGGGAAAGAAAGAGAAGGCAGGAAGATTAAAACACAGAGCAAAGGAAGAAATATCAGGAGGAGGGGAAAAAAAAGTTCCAAAGTTTAATCTGAGTACAGTTATGATTACTCAAAAATTCTGTATATTTCTGTGTATATGTGTGAGAAGCAGTGAGTGAGAAAGAATGTATGTACAAAACTTCCATCTCTACCACATTTGTTTCTTCTTTAGCTGGGACGTCCCAGGTGGAAATGTTGCATTGGCACAGAGCATGCAGCCCGTCTCCCTAGCTGGTCAGATAGGTTTGATTTGCAGCAGATACATTCATGTACTCCCCTACCCTGATCTGTGTGTGTTAGTGGGGCATCGTGTGGTGTGGCTGCTGGGAACCGTGCTACTGGATGTTTGCAGGCCCCTGGCATGTGGCTGCAGCTTACATGTTCCATCCAGGCAAACCCTGGATGGTGTGGATACACCACACACCTGTCAAAGACAAGCTGAGATTGCTGCCTACTGACATGCCGAATGCAGCACATGCTGTAGTGTCTGTAAATGTGCATTCAAAGAGTTCTGGTTTCTGCCCAGTTCATCTCTTCAGTGTCTGTGAATCTTTGACTTGTGCCAGGCAATGGAGGACAACAAAAAGAAGTTAGAAGGCACAAAGGAGGGAGCTCTCTGTGTCAAGGACTTAGAGGTACATCACCAAGGATGCAGCAGGCTGCTTGCCTGCCTGGGAACACCTATGTGGACCGAGCGCATTCCCTGCTTTGTCTGCCCAAAGCCATCTCCCGGCTGTGCTGTAAGGTTCTGTTTAGCCCTGGCTGTGGCAGGCCCTGTGGAAACACTTGTGATCACTCGTTAGAAATTCTTTCCACAGTTTCTTTCTCTTCTAATTCACATAAATAGTAAATCACTGCTGTCAATTATGTAACCCTGCGCATCGGCAGCGTGCTCAGCTCTCACATAACACTGAGCAGTGACAGCTACAGTCAACCAAGAAATGGTGCTGCACATTTTCCTGTACGGTTTCCCAGCACTGAGTGTATGATTTAGATTCCTTTGCCTCTGAAGTACTCCTCTGGGTGTCCTTTAGTATTGCATTATATTACTCACGATGCATAGCCGATTCCATTGCTTCCATTTACTTTAGCAATGATAAATGTCAGAAACTGTATGAGAAGTTTATAAATTTGAAGTGCTTTGCAGGCAAATGTTACCCAGAGAAATTTGCAAACTGTTTGTTACTGGCGAAGTTTAAGGTCGTGGAAAAAAATCACTTCCAGAAGCCTGGTTAGTATGTTCCAGAATTGGGTAAAATGTGTGAATTCTTTATGGATAAGAAGGATATTGCTGTCAGGATTTTCCCTTCTTCAGTAAGCAATTACGCGCAGTTAATGTTTAAAACCAGCCTCAAGAATTTAGCAAGACAAGAAACCGAGAATCTTCCAACTCAGCTTTTTTCAGTGCATTGCGCTCACGGTGAAGCGTGAAGTTCCCCAAAGCTCCCTGTTCAGTGGCAGGAGCTAGCAGTGCTGCACTGGGGGGCTTTGAGCATCCCAGCACAGATGATGTGTGCTTATCAATACGAATTATTTAAACAGTTGGATTGAAGCCATGCTTTGGTCAGGCTGGTGTTAATGCACGGCTGTGTCATCCCTTCCTTGTTTTCCTAGCGTGGCAGTGCAGAGTGAGCTGCAGGCTGTGCGTTGTGGTCTGGCAGAACTTCCTTCACCAGGAGTGATTTGGGCAGTTTGCTCTCTCCCACTCCCTCTGGTTGTTCATTGGCTGCGGATGAGCCACACTGTAGGATGGAAAGAGGTCTTCTGGCCTGCTGACTCCACTGCTGCAAGTGGTAAACAACAGGAGGGAAGTGGGAGGACAAAGGAAAGTGGGCAAGTAGAGAAAGCTGCGCAGAACAATCCTGCTCTCTCCATTTCCCACAAGCAGTAAAGTGTTCAGTGAGAGGAATATGAGATGCTGGCTTTACTACACAGAAATATCCATCCCCGTCTGGGGATGGAACACTCTCTGCCCAGGGGTGTGCATTTCTGTTTCATCGTTGCTGAGGAAGGCTAACTCCTGTCCTGCCATCCTCCCAGAGCACACAGTGTGTGAAATCACTGCTGAGGCAGCAGGGCTTGCCCAGCCAGCAGCACTTGTTTGGGGGGATTCAACATCGGCACTCACGTGTGAACCGGGCACCTGTGCTCACCTTTCACAGTGCCTTTTCTTTGCCTTTGAGAAAACTGCTGGTGTGGGGTTAACACCTCACCACTTGTTCTGAAGTGCCAGGCTAACAATTCCAGCTTCGCTGGAAGTGATGGGCAGCCATTGCATGGCGCTTTCTAGAGCCAGATCCCTGCAGAGGTGACTTGAGCTGGCTGTGCTCCTCGTGAGGTGGGCTCCTCCTGGCCTGAATGGCAGCAGGCATACAGCAAAGTACTGCTGCACAGCACAGGCACACTGAATTAGTGACCAACGAGCGCTGCAAGAAGTTCTCCTGGCCTGACCCCTTCTGCTCTGATGAGCCACTTGCTTTATGGTGATGGGACCGCTGTAAAGGAACTCCCAAGGCCAAGGGACATGCAGCATGTATGTGTGGTGGCACCACACATGGCTGCATCCAAGCAAAGACAGCTTTAGCCCTGGGTTCTGCTGCAAGCGTGTTATTTTTATGAGGCTTTGACATTTTACTTGCCTCCACTTGGTGGTGGTGGGGAGAGGTGGGAGCTCCAGCAGTGAAATGAGGGCAAACAGAACAATGTGCAGAGGCTCACTAACAGCAAGATGCATCTGTTAGGTGTCCACGCAAAGGCTGCAAGTGCCTCAAAAGTGAATCGACGATGAGATCACAGGCTGAAATTGTCCCAGCCCTCAAAGCAGCGTCTGAAAGCATGTGAATGAAAGGCAGCATGAAGATCTTTGAAAATCTGTAGCAAAAAATCAAGCGTAGCTGCTCCTATCAGCTCCATATGGCATCTGGGAGAGCCGTGCAAAAATATTCATCCAAACTTTCTGTTCCTCAGAAATTATGCTTAGATTATATACATTGTCCCTATTGTGCACTGTAGGGGATGGTTTCTTTCATGTGCCAGCATCTTATGGCTTTCATTTGTTCACGGACCTCCCACTAAGTGACTGCTGATTGAAAACTTTTTTACTTTCTTGCCAGGTTTAGCAAAAAGGGCTTGGTGTGCTCAGTGCCTTTGATCTATCTAGGATGAACATTTTCATTGAAAGAGGTGGATGAGTCATTCTATATTTGTCATGGAGCTATCTTGGAATACCTCCGGGTTTGCTTTTTCAAGCTCTTTATATTTTTCTGCATGTGGCTATAAATATTTTGCTCTGCGAGAAGCACGAAGCTCTTTTTTGGAAATGAAAGAGCCCTATTCCAAATAGGAAAAACACACTTAGCTAAGGTTTGTGCAGCGCATATTTAGTGGTGGAAGGTGCTGTGTTGGCCCTGCCTTGCTTTTCAATACAATATCCTGCAGTGTGAAATGAATGGCCATATTTAGAGGTATCTGGAAGTGATGACTGATGTTTGGAGAAGTTACAAGGCTTTTCCTTTTCCACATGAACTCTCCAACCTGGCATTTCCACAGCAGTGAAATGCTTCTGGGGCTGAGATCATCTGATTATTATTTCCTGTGTCATGTGCTGAATTTATTATTTTGTTGAATATTACAAATGTATTCGTAAGTTGCCTGAGTTTTGGATTCTTCAGCAAGGTTCACTGGCATAATAGAGGTATTGGACTGGCAAAAATAACTGTGTTTTGTTTTGTTTTTTTTCCTTGGGGATTATTTAGTTGTGATTTGTGAATGAAAGCCCCAAAGAGGGGGGAGATCCTAAAATGTAGAAGCTCCTCATATCTGCATCTTTGTCCCTGTTGACACTAAAATTGTATAAGCACTTCCTGCAAGATCAGTAACTATGAAATAAGAATGTAAGTGATAGTGAGAGACTTCACATTCCTGGGTAACATCATTTTAAGCTGGATACGAAAGTCTGCAGAAGTGATTCAGATGCCACACGGGTCCCTCAAGCAGCTTATGCTGCTTATCCTGCTCAGAGTGAGGCTTGTTCTGATCAGAGCTCTTCTTGACTTCATTTAAAAACAAAGAACAGTAAAACAATACAAAAATCTTTGACACCTGGACCCTCATGATTTCTCTCTTTGTAACACTGACTGTATTTCTTCCACGCTTGTCTGGGAATATTGCATGGTATTCAGGTCTTCATTAAGGGAGATTTTGTCCTTTGGCTTCTCCTACACAATTATACAGTAGCCATCCATTTCCAACATCTGTGTTTATTAAAACCTTTCCAATAATTCAATGCAGAAAGGGACCATCCGCATTTCCTCCAAGTTCTGCTGAAGATGCTGTTTTTCTTTGTGATGATTTGGTTAAAGATGGTACAGCTGAGAGGTTTGCTGTTAGCTACATCTCTAAAATTACTGCTCGTGGAAATGGAGGTGGGGTGGGCAGGCAGTGCCTCTGCAGGGCACTGAGTGCACCACTCACCTCACAAGGTCAGCTTCTGGTCAGTCAGATAGCGCTGCCTTGAACTCCTGTGGTGCTGCTGCAGTATGGTCTGTTGTGCATTTCTTACAGGCTGAATTCCCAGCTGGGTTTGCATTGCACATCCAGAGAATTGTGCAGCTTCTATGGAAGACCTGTGGGAACAGCTTGTTGTCCTTCAGACATCCAGCTTCAGGATTTATCTACCACTTTTCCTCAGTGCTTTGCTTTTATTTATTATTTAATTCTGTCGGCATTGGGAGTGGGCTGGTGTGACACCATGGGGTGTCAGAGGTGCTTTCCTTCTGCTCTCTGGACCTGCACAGTAAGTATCTTGGGCAGACGCAAGGATGTGGCTCTCAGTACTGGGGAACTGGAACTGGTTTTGGAGATGGCAATTATTTGACCCCAAAATTGCACAAAGACTTATGATTCAGGAGCTGGTCACCATGCAGTCCTGCTTAGGTCAGCTGGCGTCAGATCCCAGCTTGTGATTCTTCTCAGGGCGGAAAGCTCTGCACCTCCAGTTCTTCTAGCTCACACTCAACAACAAAGGAAAGAAACAAACTTAACTACAGACCCAAGCATGTCCATGTGAGTTGAGCATGCGTCTGTTACCTGGTATCAAGATGCCACAGGTCTGCCCCTGTGTAGTCTTGAAAAATATTATCGTTTGTATTCAGAAAAACAGCAGCAGCCACTTAAATGTAGCAGTTAACTTCCAGTGAGCGCTGTCAAGACTGTCATTTGTGAGAGCAGTGTGCAGCCAAGCACTGCAACTGTAGGTGTGTTAGCAACTCCTGCTTGCTCAGCCACTACAGGCCAGGTACCAGTACAGCTCGTGACCTGGAATTCAAGCATTGAAATTGCAGAAGGTTTGAGGGCAAAAAGCTGGGATCAGCAGAGAATAGATTTTGATATGTGAGTGAGTGAAAGAATGGTCTTGGAGTCGGGGCATTGAGCTGTATATCGAGGGATCCAGATTCACTTTCTGGCTTGTGGGCAAAGGATTTCTTCTTTCTGACAGTTATTTCCTCATCGGTGAGACTGCATTTTGTTACCGAGGTCAGAGGGGTTTCATAAAAATGAGGAAATCTTTTGTTTTTCCCCATGCAGACTATTGAGGGCAGTATATCTTAATCTTCAGCTTTCTGAAGCTCCCATTTTCCTGAAATGAGTTGTCCTGAATGTGAAGTTTCCTGGGTACCAACAAAAACATTGTGCTCAGTTTCTCCTCTGAAGTAGAAAGAAATCAGCAGGAAAAAAGGCTCAGGCCCTGTCTGGGGGGGTAGCTTAGAGATGTTATCTATCAACTCGCTTTAAGCTCAGTTGCTGAGATTTTTATAACATTGTTTTTCCTTTCTTCTCGTTTGTGTTTTACATACAAGTCCTGGTATTTTGGTTTAGCCCACTAAATGAGGCTGCTTTGAATGCCTTAATTTTTCCTGCCTGCCACAAACCAGGCTTTTCCCCAGCATCAATTATCCTGCAGGGAACTGCGTATGTAAAACCACACCAAAAAGTCTGAAGTCCATAGAAATGCATTTTCCTTTCCTATAAAAGACTGCATTCTTCTGTGAGTGTTGTGTTGGGGTCACCTTGTTTTTCACAGTCGCTGGTGACTAAGTGGGGCAGAGGGACTCTCCTTTGTATCATATTCTGCCTCATGGTAGTCATGTTGGCAGCAGTAGAAACTTTAGTGGTTGCCACTGAGAAGAGATGCCTAGAGCTTGCATGGAGCTTCTTGTTTTTATTCATGGCATGGAAACCCAATCTGGAGTTAGAGCTATGACAAATTAAGTGTGCAGCCCTCTCTTCCAATAGGCATTGCACTAACAGATTCTAGAGAGAAAATTTCTCCAAGAACACACTTTTGGCACTCCAAAGAAAGCCTGATGGACATTTCTGAGCAGGTTCAGCTGGGTTGGTGGAGGGCTCACCAGTTCCTGCTGCCAGCAGTGGGTACAGCTGAGGAAGGCACAGCTCCTCCTTACTGTCCTCTGTGCAGCTCTGGGCTGCACACTGGTGGGTGTGCGATGAGCTCAGCCCCTCAGCCTGCCCTGCCCACTGCCAGCCACATAGCTGGAGTTCCTCAGGTGATGACATCTGCCAGCCAGCACTGAAGGATGTGCTTTCCCATGCTTGCCAAAGCTCCCTCTGAATGGGGCACCCATGACGGAGCATGGCAGCATCGGCCTCAGGGCCCCAGCTGCTCATACACCAAGGGTTTTAACTTCTCTCTCTAATGGACCCTTGTAATCGCATTAGTTTTTCTCTTATCCTTTGTCTTTTATTAAGCTGTTGATAGGAACCTTTGTGAGCAGGAAGCAGGGAAAATGCAGTCAGGAGGAAGTTCAGTCCACACATACTCTGATGTTTGCATTTTTCCCCTCTAAGTGTTTGCTACTGGGAGTCACTGGAGACAGGATGCTGTTCTGTGTGGACTGCTGATCTGATGCAGGCTGACTGTTCTGGTTTTAAATACTGTAGTCCTGGGTTTGGGCCAGATCTCCTAGGGGCTATATGAAGATAACAAATCATAATGTCTTCCCCAAGGACCAAACAATTTAAGCGCAAGACAAGGAAGCAAGAAGAACAGAGACAGACTAGGGATTATTAAGAACAAGTTTAGAATGTCCAGCTATTAATGAGGAAAGGTTTTCATTTTTCATCCAGCTCTGGGGAGGACATCTGAAGAGCTTGGATTTCAGTTTCGTGGCCCGGGAAGCCATGCTGGCAGGGTTATTGTTTACCTCTCCTGAGAAACAGCGTGTTTCGAGTTGATTCTCTATCGAATAAAGGCTTTTTAAAAAAATATTTTGTTTGCTGCTTTCTCAGCTGTGCACAGTGTTTGTCTGCGTTCTTTGCTGGTATAATACTATAACAGTTTCATGGAAGTGCCGGGCCTTTACTGCTGACAGCTGCTGAGAAATGATGCTGTCATGAATCATGCTTGCAAACACAGTTCTGTGATGTGACCAGTTCTCAGCCCCCATAATTAACAGCCAATTACTTCCTCTCAGAGAAGCCAAAACTCAAACAGATGAAAGAAATACTGTTGTGGCAGCAGTGGGAGCAGATGTGTTGTATTGGTTCCTCTGTTCTTTGCAAACATACACAATGCTGTGGACCAAAGCGAGTGCTCATTTACATTAATGTGTAGCTTAAAAGAGTGGAAGTTCCTAATACCGTGCCTGTGTTTGGCCATCTGTGCTCAAAGTGCATGAGGAATGCGAAAGGGAAGGAGGGGGAAGGGGTAGGCTCACTTCAGTTTCAACACGATATGGTTACAATCATAGCAGGTCACTGCTTCGGAGCCTTTTGGCTATTCCCTCAAGGTAGCAGTCTGTATTTATTAGTGGGTGTGTGTGCACATGTGTAAGCACACATATGAGAAAGCTGTGTACTACAGATGCCAAAAAACCAAACCAAACCAGAATGTTTATAGTGTCTGGCTGCAGCCCTGCCTGCTCTTTTGTTTAACCGGGGGACCCAAAGTGGAGCCTTTTTCATCTGAAGTTGAGTGGCAGAAACCAACGTGGTTTAGAAGACAAAGCGGGGGACTGAGGGCCAGTTCCTCAGCAGGCCTTGCAGACATTTACTCATTATTATTTTTTCTCCCTTTGATAGATTTTTTTTAAACAGCATTTCATTTATGTTGGTTCACTCACACACTGTCAGGAATCGCTTCCTGCGAAGAGCTCACAGTCCATAAGATGTTGTCACATTTTTTGTTTCCTGTTTCTTTTGTCATTTGGTATTTGCAGTACTTGATGGGGTAGATTAGCTGCATGATGGTGATCCTGCCTTCTGAATGGCTGACTGGCACTTTGTGAGTGGGAAAGAGTTAAATCTGGCTCTGTTTCAGAAGGACTCTTTGGATGTTTTAGAACGGATCCGCCACGCTGTTCCTGGTGCTGTCAACTTAAATCAATTTATTAATACCATGAGGTGCACACAGAAATAACGAGCATCTAAAAATAACGGAAGGGTTCTCTTTATTAGGTGATGGTGCCGGTCTCTTTTCCAAAAATATATTGTAGAAGTTTAAGTCTGAGAAATAAATAAATCCCCAAACCATAAGAATAAAAGTAGAGGTTTGATTCTAAGAACCGAAGCTTTAAAAGCGTGCATATCTTGTGAAACATGCATTATATGATAAGGCTGTCAGAGATGCAAAACCATGAATGCCTGAGACTTCTGCTTCTCTCTGGTTGAAATCCTGACTTGGATGGAAAGCTGCTGACACAGGTCACAAAGGGTGGTGGATGTTGTTGGGTACATCTGTGTGTGCCATGAAATAAGTGTTCTTAAGCTTCTGCAATATTTTTGAGCTCTGGATCTTTTCAAATCTGCTACTGACTGTCTGGCTTTGGAGCAAGCTCCTTTTCTGCCTCTGCTTATTCTATAAAACGTGTTCAGGACATTTACGGAGAGGCTGCAGGAATTTGTATTGCTGGAAATCTCCAACCATTGGAAAATGTAAACTATTGGCAGCTGTAGTGCCACATGTAACTGCACAGTGATTTTTTTCCTTGTATACTGAATTTCTGAACAGTAACTCTGAGCTGCTTGCTTCTCAGCTGTGAGACATTTAAAAGTCTGCTTTGGGGAATGAGTCATACAGGCTGCATGACCCAGTCCCAGTTTTACCACTTCCCTCCTTGTTTTGTTGTTGTTTTCAGATCAATAGTGTTGCAAAGGGAGAGCCTGCTCCAGTCCTTATGCCAGCAAGCACCCTGCATGCTGCCGGTTCTGTGGTTCATGCTCTGGGATCAGCAGCACTTCAAAGCGGATCACAGAACAGGATCTCTTGCTTTTCAGTCTTTTGTAATTTTGTACTGATGTTTTCCTTTGCAGTTATTAAATACCCATCTGTATCTGAAAGCGACCACCTGCTCACCCTGTCAGTCTGACCAAAACTGAATTCTAGTTATACTTTGTATTATTTTCCCCACTACTTTCCAAAGGCTCATTCATTTCCTCCTCCCTTTCCTACCTCCCCTCCTCCACAGCATTCTGAAAGTTTTATGGCATTTCACATGGCCTCTCACCCTTTGTAGTTGCACAATGCTAATGAAATAACTAACAGATCATCAAAATTATCAAAGTGTGTTTATGGAGCATATGGCATTCAAACTCAGTCTTTCTGGTTAGTGGAAAGCCCCCCTTGTCTGATGCAGAAATAGTGGTTTTCTAAGAGAGAAATGCTCTGGATGAATGCAAGAGCTTGAGGAAAAGCTGAAAAATTCACTTCTCCCAGTTAATGTTCCTGCAAGGAGATAAATGCTGTAATGTCCTTCCTCTGAAGGGCTTTAGAGAAACCTGCCCTCGTCAGGCATCTGCTCTTGGGACACTTTCAAATACCATCCCAAAGCACAACCTCTCTGTTAATATTTTCCTACTGTGCTTCCTTCTCATTTGTCTTTCTCTTTCCTACCACTAGCAATCCAGAAGAACATCTTAGCACTTAACTGCACATGTAATTCCCTAATTTACTGTCAACATTTTATTTCTGTTATGCTATTGTGCTGGTGGGCAAAGGAAGAGCAAGCCTGCATGGACACCTCTTGGAATGGAGAACGCTCTGTGATGGACATGTTGTGACTGTCAGGGTCTGCAGCACCTCGAGGAGGTGGGAGCTCGCAGCACCAAGATCAACCAGCGGGTGATCTTAGCAGCTGTGCCTGGAGCCTGGGCACTGCATTTCTGTGCTTCGCTCTGTCTGGGATATCGTGATCTTTGGCTGTTTCTTGCCATGCCCAGCATGTCTGTCGCAGGGCACAAGAAATGTTATCAGCCCTTTGTGTTAGTGTAAGTATCCCACCTTGTGAGGCTGCCTACATGCCTTCTTCTTTCACAGAAGGACTAGCCTGGAAGGGCACTTCTGATTTTGAAGATGGCGTTGGCTTTGTGTTGGTCCTTAGTTTGCACAAACTGTTTCATCAGTCTTCAGTGAAAAGCAGCTCTTTGAAGCCTGTTTGTGGGAAGCTTGTACCTGCACAAGTGCCAGTGATAGCCCTAGGGCCTCCTCTCACAGCATGTCCGTAAAGCAGAACTGCTGCTTGAAACCTATGTCCCTGATCTTTTAAAAATGGTTGTAATCAATCTATTTTAGGACAAGCTCTCCAATGACATCCTGGCCATTGAACAACAACAACAACAAAAAACAACAGGAAATTCTGAATGTGAGTCATGCCCTTGTCTTAGTGACTGTCAAGGATTTTTGGAACTGATTAAAAAAAAAAAAAGCAAAAGCACAAATCCTTGATGTTGACAGAAACCATCACAGAAAGTCCATGTATTGAGAAGTCACTCAACAGAAATGCTTCTGAGCTCCATGTATTTACTCCACATAAAGTCTTTCTAATTAACCCACAGCAATCCCAAAAACTCAGAAGGGAGACTGAGAGGCATAAGGTGGCCCAGCTACTTCTCCTTTACCCAAGAGAGCTGAGTTTTATTGTCTGGTGGTAGAAGAGTTCCGTGTTGCAGGACACTGAGAAAATCCCAGATGTTCTGAGTACCAGCTGCCTTAGGAACCATGTGCACAGATTAATCCCATGCTCTCTTGTGGGGTTTACGGGCTCCTGATGAATACATGAACAGTAGCTGCCAGCTAGCTGCATTCCGAGGCAGAAATAATCTGCTGTAGAGTAGTATGGAAAACCAGAAGCACAGTGAGGGGAACTGGGACTCTGTGAGCACTGCAGCATTCAAGGAAATCCCCATCATCTGCGTTCACAAGGTTTTCAGCATTAATTTGTGATCACATGTTTTTATCTTAATGACTTAGGACAGGGAGTCGTTCTGAGGCACACAAGAAAAACATCTGGCCTTTAACAAAAAAGTTGTATCGAAATCACATTTAAAATGTTTTAGTAAATTTCATCCTTTTCACATCCTCCCCAGGACTGTCATCACAAAGCCACAGAAAGTGTGTGCTGGGATGGAGATTCCCCATCCAGCCTGTAAGTTTATTGGTTCTTTGAAGGAAAAATAACCTTGTTTCTCGCATCAGAGCCTTGCATCCTAGCTACATTTGTACATTTTTCTTTGTAACTTGGAAAAGCAGAATGGGTTGGTGGCTGTTTTTGTGCTGAGGTTCTTGTGAAACTGAAGACAATATGAGACACGAGAAGGCTTGCAGCGTGTGAGTGCAGGCAACAGTACAAAAGTGTGCTGCCTGTTACAAGTCCTGTGTTGGACACATGGCAAGGTAATTCCCCTCCAGCCTCAAATGCTGAGCCAGGAATCCTTAGAAGCATGAGCTAATGCACGGTCTTGCCAGAGATGAGGAAAGGGTTAACTCCTGCTGGCTCTCCCTCCCTTTGCCTGGGTGCCTGAAGCAGACTGAGATGAAGGAAGGAAATAGGTTGTGATTGCAGAGGCAAAACTGTGCAGTGTTACAGGCACTTGTGTTATTGGGCTGATGTGGGGGCATGTGTGAGCACAGACCGCAGGCTGCTGGGACTGCGGGGAGGGGGGAGGTGCCAGGAGCCCGTGTAGGGCTGGGATGTGCTTGTGCGACCCAGCAAAGGTCAAGGGGCTGAGCTGGCGTGATCTGCATCCACAGAGCAGGGCACAGTGTGTGCTGGGCAGCTTTCCCCTGAGCTCTGGGAGCTGTGTGACCAGGATTACTGCAGTGATGGGGGGATGGAGGGATGGGTGAGGTGGGTCTGCTACCACACTGTGAACGAAGGCACAAAGAATGGGGACAACTGGTGGATTCAGTTCACAAAATCACTTTCAGTCCAAATTACATCGGTATTGGTATACCTGGAGGGGTCTTGCATACAGATGTTCTCCCTGTGTAAAGGACGTGGTTTCATCACCAGAGGAGGGTCAGGTTGGCTATTAGGAAAAAGTCCTTCTCCAAAGGTGTAGTTCTGCACGGGCACAGGGCTGCCTGGGGAGCGCTGAGGTCCCTGGGCATGTTCCAGAACCGCGGGGATGTGGCACTTGGGGACATGGTTACTGGGCATGGTGGGCTGGGGAGGGATGGGGATCCCAGAGGCCTTTTCCAGCCGGAATGATTCTGTGATTCTATGAAGCAGAGCAGCATCTGGAGGAGCAGGTCCTCGTGTGCTCCCACGGAGCTGGCTGAAGGGGCTGTGTCGGTGGCCGTGGTGCCAGCAGATGGTGCTCAAGAACACGGAATGTTCTCTAAGACCCGAGGGCTGCTGAGCTCCGCGCTCCGAACGGCCCCGAGGTGCAGCGCTGTCCCTCCCGGCCGAGGCGGGGAGGTGCACGACTTGGCCGCTCATTCTCCATCAATTTGCATGAGGATTTCGGAATGACCGTGTGGGTCAGCAGTCTACAAATGATGCTTAGACAGGAGAATGTGAGATGCAGACTCTTTGGGATCATTTATTCTTCTGATTGCCACCAAAAGTGGCCACACACACACACAGAGCAGTGGGGAATGAATGCAGCAGGGCTTTGTTTTGTGCTACCAACACATTTCTACCAAAACATGCAGACTGCAATAGCTTTTGTGTTGTTCCCGTTGCCTTATGTATGGTACAAATCCCTATGGAACCTGTTCAAGGTAACAGTGGGAAAATATGTTGGACTAGGTCTTGTTGCTTCACAAACGGGAGTGTTTTTCTTTTAAGCCCTTACCATGGTGGTGAAAAAGGAACCCTATGCCCCAAGTCAAGTGAATTAGTGTTTTGTAAAGGGAGGGTGTAATCATTTATTAGCATTGTGCTGGACAAAGTTCTTTGTCTTTGCAGATTTGGCCAAGTGCCCAGACTCAGGCAGCCTCTGACTTTTGCTTTAGTCTCTGAGATAAACGCTCAATGAAACGAGGCTGGAGTTGCACCAGCTGACATGGATCCAGGGAGCAAACCCTGTCAGGAGGAACAGCCTGGAGCTGTGCCAAACCCGTAGGAGTGGCAACACTTTTTATAGATGTTTGGGTATTTATGGGACCAGGGGAAGAAGGGCTCTGTTTGCGACACAAATCCAGGTTCTGCTCTTTTACTTAACTGGAGGTGATTTGCTCATCTCTAGGAGCAGATCTTATTAAAAGAAAGGTCACTTTCTCTCATCTGTCATTTTTTTTTTTTTTCTTCTGTGCCGTATTGAATTTACTACTGCCTACATTTCAAAACATCCCTGGCTGGCTTTCAGCATTTGGTTCCGTATTCTGTTTCCTATGGACATGTACTCTACGACCGACTTAAGCTTTGTTTGAAAAATGTCTCTAACTTCAAGGGTAAACCCTTTCCAGCATGAATGCAGTTAATTTAGTATGAATATCACTTTGAGCGTTTTCTCAACGTAATCTCCTTAAAGGTTAATCATAAAGTGAAAGAATGTGCTCTGGATTCTGACACAATGCCTGACAAATATTTTCAGCAAGCTACTGTTAAAGAAACCCAGGTGTGGTCTTACTCTTAATGTCTCTGAAATAGCGTTGTATCTTTGGAGCAACAAAGATAAATTGAGAGCTTAACCCATTGGCTTCTTGGCATTTAAAAAAAAATTATTTAGCTTCCACTTGTTCTGTTTTTGCTCATCCATAATTCCCTGGGGGAGATCACGTTTCAGAGAGATGAAACACTCTCCACGTCTTTGTGAAAAATGCAAGCAATGTGTTACCTTTAATGATGCCTCAGACTTTCTGTCCTGTTGAATTCAGCACGGTGCTCAGAAGCCCAGCATTGACAGCGTAAGCTTGAGAATGCTCTGGGCTTGAAAACGAATAATGTCAGGAGTCTAAATGTTATTGAGATATGATAATAATTGCTAGGATTAATCCCGATGGTTTTGTTTAGACATCAGAAATCTACAGTTCAGTGCTTTTGCTAGAAAGTGAGCTGAATCAAAAGGAGTGGTTCTCCACTTGTTTCCGTTTTGCTGCAGCACGTGAGTATCTGCTTCTAGAGATTGGTGGCGTCTTGTTTTCTTCTTTCTGAAAGTGTTCCCCTATTTTTCCTAATGTAACTTGCCCTTTCCTTCTCCAGAATAAGAACGTACAATTAATAGATTTTGTTTTGTTTTGTTTGTTTCCTGTGATAGGATTGTATGGAGGGAAATGGGATGTTTTAAGTAAACGTAGGAAATCTGTCCAGCTCCTGTCCTGGTTGTGGACACAGCTTCTACCAAATTACATAGTGTTAGTGCCTGCTTCAGGAATATCTGTTTCATTCTTAGAGTTACGGCATTTCAGGAGTTGGTGTTCTCATGTGCAAAACCTGGCAGCATAAGAGCTCTGCATAGCTCTGATGCAGCTTCTTGCACGAGTCATCACAGAGATGAAAGAGCTCGTGGTTGTCAGTGCAAGGTGTAAGTAGGCCATTCAGACAGCAGCTGGTTTATTTGTACAAACACTTTATGGCTTATCTTTTTAATGATTACTTCAGGATTTCTCACCCCAGGTATGCTCCTACCCTTTCCCTCACCCTTCTGGCCAGGAGAGGAACAGGGACAGAAGGGACCAGGAGGGCTTCTCCCTTCCTTCCCCCAGCACTCTGCCTCCTCTGAAGAGCTGAATGCTGAGCAGGCTGTATGTGTGGCTGTGAGGGAGAAGGTCTGATGGGAGGTTAAGTGATAACTCTTTGTTTCTCTTTTTTCCTCCAAAGAAGATACTGGTTGTCTCTATTAAGGAGATTTCTAGTTAGGAGGGCTCAGCATTTTGAAATTTGGTCTGTCTGCTGCAGCTGTGAAAGGAAGTATGTTAAGCGAGTCTGTCTGCAGGAGGTTAGGGTCTTTGGTCAGCCTCTTTTCCATTGGAAGCCTAATTTTCTGAAGGCCTTCATGTCCCTGTGAGGTGAGCCTGGTGCACAGGTATGAAAGCAAGCCATGAAAAGATGGAGACTTGCACTGTTGCTCATAGAAAGTCCATGGCAAGGATTTCGTCATGCTCTGCAATCTCAGGTTGCAGCACAGACCTCCAGCCCTCCTTTTCCCCAGCTGCACTGGGAGATCTCTGGCTAACCAAACATGCACACAAAAACCTGTGCAGGAATGCAGGTTTGAATGCAGTTGTTTAGTCCATTGACTTTCACTGAGGAATTCCTTCCGTGAGACACACAGTCTAGGCCTGACATGAAAAACTGGTTAAAGTATCTGAAAATATAGAACTGTACTTTCCAGTTTCTTCAAATATCATTTCCATTTTCTGCTATTTAAAATCTGGTCAAACTAGAATTGAGCCTTTTGGAAGTCTGACAGGAAAAAAAAATCCCCCTACTGATAGATATTCATTCAAGTCGTGCTGTAAACTGGCCATTATGATATTTCATTTGTCAGCATGTACTACAATCACTTGTTCGGGATCCCTTGGGCAGGCTGCCTTTCAAATCAATATTAATTATGTACCACTAGACAGTAGCTAATCTGAAAGAAAGAGCAGGTTTCATTTAACGGATGACTGATGGTTGCTGGCCTCCCCATGAGTGTGGGTTTTGGTTTTTGTTCTGGTTTCTGTGTTTTCTTTTGAGGCATCTCCAGCCACAGTATTGGAGAGCTGGTTGTGTTACTTTGTTTTGCTTAAATCTGACACTGAATTCAGAACTATCAGCATCCACATGGCTAAGGTTCCGTAGGATCCATCAGCACTGACCTTCAACTCCAGCACCTGGTGCCTTAGAGAGCTCACCCTGGGTAACATCTTTATTCTTTTTGGCAACTGTTCAGCGCCCCACAGAGGAACCTGCCAGAAACAGCTTTGAAATGTGTGTTTATTGCATTGTCATTGTGCCAGCAGTAGCCGTCCATCTGAAATCAGTCAAAAATACTCCTCGTAATCATCTGAGCTTCTGAGGAGTGATCTGCAATAACCACGGGCAAGGGGCTCTGCTGGGATGGATGGCTGTGGATGACAGGTGTGTCTGCTGTCTGTTGACACTGGGAGTGTAAACTGAAAGATACCTGCTCTGCTGCTAATGTAATATCAAGGAAATTGGTGAAAATCACGGACTAATAGAATGGATCCAGTTGGAAGGGACCTTAATGATCTCCTAGGAGGGTGCTGGATATATCTTGGTTGTAAAATGGCCTAGATAGATAGGAGAAAGAATCAAAGCACTGCAGAATTTTTCAAAAGATAGTTGTTCCAGGACTTGGAATGAACAAAGTGTTACTTGATCTGGGGCGAGTGCCACTGGTGTGTGCCTTGCTGGATCTCCTGCTTTCCCCGACGGCTGGAACGGATGAGAGTTTTGGCTCTCCTTTTTGTAGATTGCAATATCTATTAATCAACATTCTTGGGTCTTCCTTCATCGCTGTAACTCACTTGAACCCCTTAGCTAGAAGAAAACCCTGTCAACTCTCTGTGTAAACTGAGACTTCGCTGCTGTGAATAGTGCTGGAATTTTATTTATTAAGTAAAGACTCTTGGATTTCTAGCTTTTGCTTTGGAGTGGCAGCCGCGAAATGCTACCTCCCCTGCCTGTCCCCAGAGGAAGGAAGCCATAGCACAGCAGGCCGTGTGGGGCCAGGGGTCAATCTCATGACAGAGGTGGCCCGACCACAGCTGCATCTCAGAGGCATACTTGGAAGGAAGGAGTATCTGCACGGGGCTTGGCATGCACTGAGGGCATCACAGGGAGCACAGAGCCCCTGTTGCACTCCTCTTGCGATAGCTGTACAGTGTACCCTTATCTTCATTCCACTCTTGTATCTTGGCATATGCTTCATTTGAGTCTTAAAAAAGAATCTTAACTAATATCAGTAGTAGCTGAAGGTATGGCACAAAATCACTTTAATTTTTAGGACATAAATAATATTTGGAAACAAATAATGCTTGTGACTGCAACCTGACCAAGTTTTGGAGCACTGTGCTGAGGTCCTTTTCCCGTGCTTGTTTTGCCATCTGTGTCGGTGGGAACAAGGCTGACTGGGGGAGCGGCAGGCAGCTTTATTACTGTATATATTTCTCTGAAAATTGGGGGAAGAGAAAACAATGCAGCAAACAGTGAGTGTACCGTCACAGAGCGCTTCTCTTGTAGTTCTCAGCGCGTTATGAAATACCCTGGGGAGGCTGTGGGAGGGAGGCCTTAAAGCCTCCAGACTGTGTGGTTAGGGAATCTGAGAATTTAGGGAAGTCTGAAATTTAAAGGAAAAAAAAATCATCTGTTCCTTGTAAGTAGGCAAATCAAAACATGGCTGCAAATTACTCACTCATGTACATTAAAAAAAGCGCTTTTCAATTAATCTTTGTTATCATTTTGTGGTCTGCTTTCTCATATCTTACAGACCTCTGTTGAAAAACGCACACAATTACGAGCACAATTGACTTCCTTTTTTGAAAGGGCTGTTGTAAAAATAAAGAAGTTATGTTTTTCCACTCATACAAGCACAGAAATAAATACAATTCAAAAACACAGGCAAGAAACAAACATTCACAGTTTGGGCTTTTTTAATTTTATTTATTTATTTATTTTATTAGAAAAAGCATAAAACAAACCAGGCAATACTCCAGGAAATGATTCCCAATGTTTTAGATATATTGTTTTCAGTTTAGGCGATCCTTCAGTTTATTAAGAAGGCGGGGAATGAGGAAACGTTGCAGGTTACCTGTTTATAAACGCTGCCCACTGTTATTCCAGAAATAACTGAACTGCACAATTCACATCAGCACTATCAGAAAAGAGATCGTCTAAATCAAAGCTTAAACCTGAAATTCTTGTTTACTGTTTTAACTTAAATCCATTTACTGCGTTTCTATTCAGATGATGTAAATAAGTAAGAAAAAAAGAAATTGTTGTGGGCCCTTTTCCAACACAATGCTTCATGTCCCAGCTCTGACCCTCGCTGGCGCCAATGGCTGCCTGCCCTTGTGTGCACCATCACTGAACCTCCCTCGACGTTTCATGTCTGCTTCTTCCCAGTGCCTGAGCACCTCACCTCACCACTTCTAAATGCTTCAGAAATCCCACTGACTTCACTGGGATTCCTTCAGGTGTTCCTTCAATATATACTTGAAATTTCAGCCTTTGATTGTTAACTAGTTTAGGTTATAATTACTAATTTTATTTTCTTTTAGAAAGAAATATTTTTTATTATTATTATTATTTTGATAGTAGCAAAAGATTTTAACTAAATGAATAAAATGTCACCTTCAGTCCCAAGACAAATCTTCTGAGCTCGTGTAAGAATATATTTTAGGTGAAGAGTGAAAAATACTTTGGTGAGCAGTGGTCTCCTGGGACAAATTGGCTTCAGCTTCTTGGAACAGGCTTCTGCTTCACCTACAGGTTTAATATCTTGTCATGGCATGGTATGTTGCCTGTGTGGCAGATTTTCATTGTAAGGTCTTTGCTGCACAAAGCAGCATCCTACCAGTAAGGCTTATGTGCCAGTTTCTTAAACACTTAATTTAACACAGCGAAGAACCCAAGCTCTGAAAGAAGCACACAGATGGTGTGTCTAATATCAGCTGAGAGCTCAGTGAAGTAACTCTTCCCAGACACTGTTAGCTCTTTTTTTCATAGACATATGCTGCTGGAAACCTTCAACTTATTCCAGAAAATGCAAATTAAATGAAATTCTTCATCAGCCACTGAATGCTGCTGGAGCTTTGGTTTTACAAACTAGTTTCTAACAGTTCCAAACTGCCATACTGAGCCTACAGGATTGAGATAGTTGATGAAGCCTGCTGTGAAAGAGGAGTCAACTTGTTAATTTCCAGTCTACCTTCAGGTAGCTTTTCCTTTATGGGTCACCACCATCCAAGCATGTGAGTTAAAAATAGGTGCTGCAGAGTGTGTTCCAGCCAAGAAAGCCTTCTGCCGTGAGTATCTGACTGGCATGGGAACCTGAAAGACATTGATGTATGGTTTTCCTAAAGCTGCCCAGTGGAGCTGAAAAGCTTGGTACAGGACCCTTTGGCAGCTGTTTAGGTGGGAGCATGATTTACCCCCTTGCAGAGATACTAAAGCTGTAACCTATATCTACAAACTAAAGTCAAGGATTTATGAACCTTGGAATATTTTACCCATGCCTCTAAACTGCCAAGTGTAACTATTCTGGGCTGCAACCCAAAACATAGTTTACTGAAATTCCACTGCTTTAATGATGACTTTTTTTTTCCTATAGAAAACAATATGAAACATTCTGCCATCCAAACAAAATTGCTTTCTGCATCTGGAATTTGTTGATGTTTCCTTTTGCTGCTTGTATACATTTAATTCAATGAAACGTTTAGTAAATGCCATTGTATCCTCAATCTTGGTTACTGTTGGTTGTTACATCTTTTGCATAACAAAACAGAACTATAGCGTAGAAGAGTGTCCTGTCCTTTCTCTTAAGAAGATTTGAAGGAGTTGGTCACTCGAGGTGAAATACGTCTTGGGAAGAAAGATGAAACCATGCAAGTGACATTGCTCAGGATTGTATTCATCTTGTATATGCAGGCAGTGAGCTTCCTTCTGCTCTCAGCCTACAGGGGTGCCAGAATCAGAATGGAAAAGTGTGATCTCTTAAAACAGTTGGTGCTGTTGTAGATACTGGCACAGCAGAGAGAGGAAGAAGATGCTGCTGTCCCTTCCTTGCCTGTGCCTTCTCTGTTCCTCTGTATGAAAATGGCCTTTGTTTCAAGGCTAAGAAAGAGCTTGTTCTGCATGAGAATTAGTGTTCAATCTACAGAGGTGAGCTGCTGCTTGTTCTTTGTTTCCAGGGTTAAACATATGGTACTGTGTATCATAAGTTCTTTCATCCCCAGATGATCTATGGCAAGTGGGGAGGGTAAAAAGAGGCATGGCTGTCAGGGACAGAGGTACCAAAGCCTTCAACACGTCAGGAGATGTGTTGTGAAAAGCTCTCAGGAGGCAATGGCAGGCTTTCAGGTAACCACAAAATGAGCTCTGAAGCCAGGCTTTAGATGAGGGCAGAGGTAATCCACAATCGTGGCCCTGGTGGAGTACACAGGCAATCTGATTTACTCTGGTTCCTGCTATGGTGGGCAGAGCAAGTGGATGTTTTCCAGATGTTTGGAGAGATGTATTTCTGAAACCATGTTGTAGGAAAACAAACTACCACATGAAAAGACATGAGTGCCAGGAAAGTGAAGGAGAATGGCATGCATTAACAGCATTTAATTCTCTCCTTTTTCTGTTCTTGTACTTGGTCAAAAAAGCTTCTCTATACTAAGCATTCAGTGTCTCCTAAATCGCTGTGCCTTCATGTGTCATATTCTGGAGAAATTCCATCTGATGAATTTAAAAGATTGTACACTGCACTCTTAAAACATCGTCTCCACTGCTGGGGATGCCACAGGAACACAGCTGAATTGGGAATCTGTCTGTATTTTGGTTTTGTTGCTGTTGCTGTTGGCCTCATCCCCAAAGCAGGCCCAGAAGAAGTCTCCCATGATGGGGATAGTACTGAAGCAGTGCAGGAAGTGAAAGATCATCAGACAGCCCCAATTCCAACAGTCTCATAGCTGAATCTTTGAGCAACTGTTGTGTGTTTAAACAGGAGGGGAGAAAAAGGAGCAAAAGTGATTTGATGCAATTCCATGGAAGATCCCCTTTCATTGCTTGCATCAGTTTTGGTAGATCTAAGTTTGCTCCAGCTCTAAAGGATTGCAAAGTCCACATAGCTACAGTGGAAATCCAGGTCTTTCAGATGGATTGTGTGTGGATCCTGTGTGAAATGCGTTGCTCTGGAATGCATTAAACCAATGTGGTCATCAGCTGAAAATGAGCAGCTCTGTGTGAGTCAGAAAAAGGGACGGCTGCTTCCTGTCTTTTGCCTTTGCAATTCAGTGGGTTTTGGGGTTTCTGTGAATGTGTCTTTCAGCATTTTACAATGAAGATCCCTTTCAATCAGGGCTTTTCTGAAAGCAATTTGGCAAAGTTTAGCTACGTGCTTCTTGCCTGAGAGCTCAGGTTCTGAATGTGCATGCTTAGCTCTGTCTGTCATCAGCAACCACTTTAACCTGGGATGAGGACGCAGGCACTGAAATCCCCCCAGGTTATATTTGTTAAAGCAAGATGGTGAAAGGTGAGGAAGGCAGATTACAATGTGTGGAATGAAACCCAAAGGAATACGTGCGCCTCAAACTTCCACTGTGTTTTTACAAAACCTGGAGAGTCAACTTCATCATTACCTGCTCAGCAAGGCGTGCTGATCTGCTGGCCTTTACATCCAGTGAGTGGAAGCTTAGGCAGAGCTACCTGTCCAGGAGCAATCTCTTTAAGGAATCACAATAACAATATGCTGCATAGAAGCAATTGCAGAAAACAGCCTATTTTGGTAGGGTAGCATATGTTAGTTGTTACTGCTCTGCTCTTCCAGTAAACTGCTCTTACATTGGCTTCCCTTTACTGGGTGAGGTTTATCATACCTTTTTTCTCTCAGCTGTCGTGCTTTACTGGATGACCACATGCCACCAATGCCCAGTGTCGGGGCATCTGTAGACCCACCCCAGCTCAGCTCAGGGGAAACTGCTGAGTTTGGGGCACCTCTTAGCCTCCATCACTGTGTTTGGTAATGAGGACAGCATCACATGTACAGCTCTGCTTGTAAGCCTAGATGGTAACATCTGGAGTATGGGCAAAGAACTGATCAGCTCATTAGGCACAGGAACATGCTCACCAGCATTAGCAACGTCCTCAATAAGTGACCAGCCCCATGGGTACAACTGTCGTGCAATCATATCTTGCTTTCTAAGAAAACTGCATCATCTATTTAGTGCTACTTTTGCAGCTCAAATGAGCTGTTTGGAAGGGAAGGGTGCTTGAGGGACCCGGAAGCACAGTTCAGTGAAAGAGCTGAGAAAGTCCAGGCCCTGCTATCACAGGTCACTACGTCCTCTCTTCTCCTCTGTGAATTTATAAACATCCATTCTAAAACACAGTCACATTTTTGCATGGTTTGAGTTTCTCCCTTCCTGCTGGAAGGCTGTGCCAGAATCTTTCTGCACCCTTTTCTAATTTCTAGGATAAATTTATTAATAGTTGGCTTATATTCACCTCTTGTTGTACAAATGTTTCTCTTCAGATTAAATGTCCCTTCTTTCTGCTCTTTGCCCCTTCTGATTTTTTGCAGAGAACACCTCTCCCAACTCACTCTGTAGCATCTTAAGGTGTATTGCTGAAGTACCTGTGGGAACAGCATGGAGACCTCTGAGCTCATGGTTGCAGGTGATGTGGAGCAGTGCTGTGTCCGAGCAGCTGCCCACACTGCTGTGCTTTGTAGCTTGGGCTCAGCCCTGTGCACCCAGAGAACTGCAGGGGAATTCCCACCCATCACAGACACAGCCAGCAGGAGTGAATGGGAGATGAAAATGTTGAGGCTATATCCTAAATCTCCTTCCACCATCTTATCTCAGCCATCTTATCTCGGCACTCTGAAGGAAATGGTCCCCTAGCCCTGCTCACTTCCCTGACTGCAGGCTGCTGGGTGACGTGGAGCAATCGTATGTTGACATATTGAGACTATTCATGGAGCTCTCAGACTTCAACAAACCAGCAACTACTTGGTGTGATGTAAAACATGGAAGTTATTAAAATGAAGCAACATATCTTCCCACTCTAAAATTTACTAACTGTATGGGACGTTTCCAGGGATAGCTCATACATATTGTAGTGTTTGCCAGTAGGGTTGTTTCAGAAGTTGGTAGGATAGTACAGCAGTCACCCTATCCTGTTTCGCGTGGAAGGCTCTTCCTTGTGTTCTTTACAAGCACTTGACACTGAGAACAGTGTGCTCACAGCAACGATTACATGTTAATATAGGTTAATAGAAGTTCATGTGGCTGAGTCTTGAAATGCTTAGCTCTCCTCTCTGTGCTGCCTGACAGCTTTATTACTGCACAGGCAGGGGAAACCCGCTCAATATGCTAAGCGCTATCAAAAGATTTTTCTTTATGGTCTTAGGAGGGCTTATCTGTAATTCCTGGCTGCACAACCTTTGAAAACTATAATGTTACAGACAGTGATTTTTTTACACATGGTTTATTTTTAAATAAAAGCACTCTGAGGCAGAGTGGGGTCACGTTAACTGGTTTTTTTCCCCTGAGCTCTTTTGGTGCAGACCTATACACAGTTGCTCTGTTTAATCAATCTGTGGTATCATTCAGTTGGAAAAGTGGAAATATTTCATTGTGAAATTTCCAAACCAAAGCTGCAGGTTGCAGTGGCAATTTTTGCACTTTTGGATCATTTTGATACCAAACGAAATGCTTCAGATCACTCCAAAACAAATACAGTGTAACAAAGTCCATTTTTTTCCTTCAAGTCTTATTTTGCCATTATTTGGAGATTATTATTTTATCTGGAGCTGAAGATATAACAACTTGCATGTGTGCAAGCTTTTTAATGGATGAGGTGTATCTTCCCATGCTGCTGTAGAGGGGAAATCCATTCCCATTTTGCTCCTGCAGCTCCATCCACATTGCAATATAAATATTTTGTGTATGTTACCAATTATCTGCAGCACCGTTCTGCTCTTGAGCTGCATCATGAATCTCAGTACTGCCTTTTTATGCTTTTACAGCTCGACTCAGGTTTCATCCCTTGAAGAACAAAGAGCGTATGTTCTGTGTGACCACGAAAACATCCGAGTAGAACAGGAAGGCCGTTAACTGAATAATGAGACTGTATGAAGAAGCTACAGCTATAAGTGTGTGTCTGGGTGACCAAGTTTCTAACAAACCCTGGACATTTTTGGAGATTGCCGTGGGCAGCTTGGCTCTGTGTTGTCTGGAGAAGGTAGCTGCAAAGTTCTGTGTTCTCACCTCCTTAAAACATGGGGATTCTTTCAGACCCCCAAGCTCAGCACCTGGCAAGGGAGCATTTAAAACCAAGCGGTCTCTGTAATACTGTAGGGTGTGGTTTTACAAGATGATCGCCCTGATGTAAGCAAGAGCTGCTCCTGAAGGGCATGGGAGAAACAGGAGGAATGTAGGGCTGGAAAACGGGTGGTATGTTTTTATACTAATCCACTTTCAAGAAACATTACAGATTATTATGCTGTCAATGGTGAAAAATGCATTTCTGCTTCACACAGTGTATGAGGAATCCAGCCCATAGGCAGAGGAGGAGGAATGACACGAGCCAAGAACACATAGGAACTTGTTCTGAACTTCTGCTTGCATGGAGTTAAGAGGCACAGTGTGGCAGTGGGAGCTCCACACCACATGGAGGGGGCACTGGGAGGAAGGCGGGGAGAACAGGCTGTTCTGCTTGTTCTTTGTTTCTGTAGACCAAAGGAGTGCAACATGACCCAAAGCGTATGAACTGGGCAGTTTCTACATCTTTTACAAATTACAGAACTGAAAGTATTGAATCCTTTGTGTATTCCTCTCTTTTTAGATCTGATGAACTGAGGAGCTCTTTACAGAGAGGTGCTGAGTGCATCATCTCCTTCCAAGTGCAGGGTCTGCTTAGGTCTCAGCTCTGTTCCAAATTCATCATGGCCTTGGAATACATCGAAATCTTTTAAAAATAGGCCTCTGGACTTCTTGTTTTCCTTCTCTCCCAACAGCACAGGCAGCGGTTCTTGGTGAGATCTGTGCTGTAGCCAAGTAAATAGGGTCTTTCTACAGCATCAAGTCATGCTTTTGAGATATAGCATTCCCAGAAATGGTAGCAGTGTTTGCAGAACTCAAAACCTCTAGTTATTTTCTTTATATTTATACTCCCATGTTAACAAATGCCTTGTTTGATTACTTTTAAACGTGTTTCTGGAATGAAAATAGAATGCTGGCTTTTGACTCTGGCTTCTAATTCAGTTTCCCTCATTATTTGAGCTTACGAGAAAGCTGTTGTTTTTTTTTTTCTTTTCTTTTTTTTAAAAAAAGGATGGTTTGTTTTCAACCCATTGTAAAGCCAAATGTTTAAATACTGATCACTTTAACTTCCAGTGCTCCTCAGTAGTTGGTAGAACCTTTCAGTCTTTTTCTATGACTTCCTAAAAGACCTCAGTTTGTATCACAGTCTGGCTAACTGTTAGAATGTTATACAATGGTACAGTTTCTTCTGCTGGTGGAAATATCTTCATTTGGGGATTTCTCTGATATGCAGTGTTGCTTTTTAGCCAGACTGGCTTTTCCAATGATGAAAGGCAAAAGAAAGATATAGACAATTTACTTAACATGAAGTTGTGCAGAAATAGGATTTAGGACTTGGGTCTTTTTTGCTTAATACCCACTTTGTCTCACTAATACAAAGGACGTGGGGAGGGGAAATAGATATCAAGCATTTGTATGAAGTGGTCTGAAAAGTGCTTTGGATTTGGGTGTTTCTGTGACTTCTTGGGAAATTTTGTGGCTTTCCTTTAAATACTGTTGGTTCTGTCCACACTTCCCATATGAGGAACTGTAATGTTTGGTGAATCTGAGTGGATCCCAATCTGGCACCTGAATTCACTCACTTTCTCTTGTACAGAAGAAAATTGCTCGGAGCTCTTCTGGAGCCACCTGGAAGGAGTGACAAGGGCAGCTCTGGCTGCTCTGAGATTTACCTTCTGAGAACTGCACTAAGGAGTAAATGGAGCTTTTTCAATAGAATGAAGTCTAGGCATTAGTGTGTCCTATTGCACAATCAGTTGTGAGAAAAATAAATGCTTTTGTGAGCATTTTTACAGCTGTTTGAAAAGCTCAAAACAAGAACAGAATGGTGAATATATGTCAGAGGGGATAGAACTTCGTTTTTCCTGTGTGCCAAAAAGAATTGTCCAAAGTTTTTAATTGGTAACTAAAATGTTTATTGTAAATTTACTGATAATTAGTATCTAAGTGTGTCAGTGCCCATTGCAGAGCTGCTGCTTCTCAGATCTGAAGCGCGTTCTGTTCTCTGTCCAGTTGGTTTCCTGCAAAGTGCTGAATTATTCTAGCTTTTGTGGGTCATTGTTAGCCATGGCAGGAAGGGTCATTGTTAAAAATGTTTTCAGTACTTTGATAACCAGTTTATCAACTGATTCACATGTTTAATCAGTTAATAGGTTTTCCTTTTCAGTGCATGGGAATTTCTTTGTTTATCTTAACTGAGTAACTGTTTCTACAGTGGAAAGAACTGTAGTTGACTGATAATCTTTTCAAATATGTGGAGTTTGCTCTTGTGATGCAAGTTGCATGGCCAGACCCTGCACTCTGGAGCCATCCACCAGAATATGAGGCAGGTTTTGCACGTGAGTGAAACCTCAGAATGGTCCAACGTGTTGGGAATTCTGAGCCTGGAGCTGCAGGGCTTTGGTAGCTTGTGATAAGGCTTTTAAAGGCACTTTGGTATTTAAAAAAAGGTATGGAGCAGCTTTAGTGAATTTTGCTGGATTATTATGTGCCAAATGTCTGCAGTTCCTCCAAGATCTGGTCAAAAATTGCTCTACAGAATAATTTCTCACCAAAAATACTGCTCTGTCTCAAGATGCTCATTTAGCATGAAACATCCCCAAGAGCTGAGATCCCTGGCTCTGTGACCTGTTCCAGAGCTGCACCACCCTTCTGAAAAGGATTTCCCTAATACTTGATCTGAACTTGTAGAGATGCATTTTGTGATATGGCCCCTCATTCTGGCAGCCATCTCAAACAAGCAGTCAGGTAGTGTCACTAAACTTCCCATTCAAGCAGAGGAATTTGCTGTAGTCTGTTAGACAGCCTATTGCTAGATCCCCATTTCTTCCTCAGGGCAGAGCTGCCCAGGGCCCCACTCCTCCTGATGAAGCCCATTGTGCCCTTTCCCTTATTTGCTGAGAGTGCACTGTTGGCTCCTATTCAGCTTGCAGACAGTTTTGCGGTTTTTTTCTGCTTTTCCCATTGTATTAAGGCCCGTCAGCTCCTGTGTTTATAAACAAACTTTAGGCCAAGTAGAGCTATAAACTTTATTTTGCTTTTTGGAAATAAATTCGGTGATGGTATTTGCTTTCTATGTAAAGAGCATCTTGGCATGAAATACCATACAATAATAAAGTTGCAAAATTTATGTTTACATAACATTTATCTCCCTTGAAACTGCAGATACTTAGAGAGCCCTGCTAGTCTCGCTTGGGCTCATAACAGCATCTTCTGGGAATTGGCATCGTATTTGCACATGTGAGAAAGAGTTAGCAGCTTGTTTTATGTGATCTGGTTTCTTTCTAGATATGCTCATTCCAGTTGCTGTATAAAGGAAATGTGTTTAGATGAACACAAGTCCAAAGCAAAATCCTAAGCTGCGCGACAAAGCTGGACATGGGAGATTTGTTGATATGCATTGGATTGAGGAAGAACAAACGTATCAGTAGAAAGTCAATGCTGTTTGACAGGCCTAGCTTCACATACTGAGGCTCAGATCTAAATCATAAAGGTGTTTCTAAGTTCCTTTTCTGAGTGGCATGAGGGATAAAGGATGTATTCTGTTCTGTTGAGAGACCACTGGGGACCACTGATAGAGAGGGTTGGCTGGAAAGTACAGCTAAGTGTGATTATGTACCATGAAAATGTGTGTCTGGAGCCTGGAGTTTTGGGGTTGTATTAAAGCAGTGCAGCTCTGTGGTACCATCAGAAAAGATCCAGAGCTTTTTCAGATGATGTGATGGAGAATGGACGGGGAGGAGGTGAGGGCTTATTCTTTCTTGTGGCCACCCAAAAGCAGGAGGTAATAGGAAGCAATGGGATCTCATGGGTGTGGGTGAGAAGAAAGCAGAAGATTGGCCTAAGCCATCTGTAAAACTGCATTGAGTGAGCCTCTGATGAACATCACACTGATTCAACGTTCTGCTTGATAAAGCAAAACTTCCTGAGAGTGGAGCAAATACAGGCCTTAAAAGACACAGCTCTGTATCTGACCCTGAAACCTGGTTTGAATGGATTTCTTCATTCTCCCTCCTGACACACAGCTGCAAAACCTGAGAAGTGTTTCCCTCACCTCCAGAAGATGCCCCTGTCCTCTCTCCCAGCCTGGTGCTCTGTGAAACCAGAGGTGGAAAACAGCTCTCATATCTGTCTGTGATGAAAAGCAATGGGTACTGGAGTATTCTTGGGTCCAACAAATTATTCATTAAAACCCAATGGTTCTTATTTTACAAATACTGTTGTGCAGTACAGTGAGGATGAATGTAGTGTGGTGTTTGAAGGCTGTTTGTTGTCACTGTTGTCAGCTTTCTGTTCCATCCTACTAAAACTTTCCTCTTTGTTGGGAGTCAGAGGCAAATGAGATCTTACTGAAGCTTTTTGAGATCTAAAACAATTCATTAGGTACAATGCAAGTGTGGAGCACAGGCAATTATTAGGATTTCAACAGCAAATATTGCAGCCCATGAAACATTAGAATGATTTCCTTCTTGTTTTAAAACGTTGCAACGCGTTTCTCCCCGGCTGAATGTGCTCTTGAGCTTTTGTGTCAAAGTGAATCATGAGCTAATGCTCACCAGATTACATCTAAATGTTGCAGTTTTTCCCTTCTAATTCTGGCTCTTCCTACTATGATAATATTATTTGTCTAGTCAGTTATGTGCAAGTGTGAATGAGGAGATGCGATTCCTACATGTATGCGGATGCACGTGGGAGCATCGCCTGAGGACATTGCGCTCGGGTTGTGCGCAGCAGCTTGTGTTTAAAAAAAGAAACGAGTTGGTAATTAGGCAAAGAGCATAATAAGATCCATGTCTACAAGGCCAGTGTGGCTCAGAAGGCTTTTATTTGTGTGAATTTCTGTACAAATGTGAAATACTCTGGTACTTAATTGGTCGCTGCCCGCACACTGTGCATGTTGGGGTGAATAGCTGCAGTCTGAGCCATTCCCCTGGGGAGGCACGGAGCTGCAGGGCGGTGAGTGCACACTGTGTTGGAGCACACAGGCCCAATGAGCAGCACGGGAGCCTCTCTGCAGCCAGCCATCACTAACACTCCTGATAAAACCTGACATCTTTTCCATCCCCTCGTCCCCTCCTTGGAACTCTAATTAATTTAAATGGTTTACCGAGGGACTGTGGCACTGCTGAAAAGGCAGAGGGCTTTGCTTGGGTAATCAGCTTAAATACCCGTCTACTTCCTGCCCTCGCTGCTCTGAACTTCCCATTTGGGAGACATAAATACTGCTTTTATTTTTAAATCTTTTTTTCTTTCACTTCAATTTCCTCCAGTTTTCCTACCGTGCCTCATATGAGATTCCATTTCAAAGGGCAGGACGGTGAAGCCTGTAAACTGGATGCAGACAGGAACTTTTTGGTTCGATGTTGATTGCATTTATTGGAGGAAGGGATAATGAGGGGTTTGGCGTGGAAAATGTACATCTCTGGCAGTCAGGAGCTGGTGATAATTAGGAAGAAATTCACAGTTTCATTTATTTTTATGCTTCTTAGACGCTACTACTTCCATGAGCATTTTGCAACTCCTGCTGCACCAGCACGGCAGTTAGTTCTGAGGTAAAAAAAGGAACAGTTTGCTGAATACATTTTTATAAGTATGTTCATCTGAAGGCATGCCAAAGGTCTCTGTCAGCTGTAAGACAAGCTTTGAAATGCCGCTCCTACAAGGCCATGCGTGGACAGATACTATTACAGAAGCCTCTGTGAATGAAGCAGGAATATATAGCACAGCTTCTGCCACAACTGAATTGTTTTTGGTTGTTACTCAAGAGAATTACCATCAAGTGGAAGAGTGCTTCACAAGGTCGGGGCTTTAGGAGGTGGAAGGCTCGAGTGTGTTTAATTTGGGGGGTGTGAATAATCCGTGGAAACATTTCTCTCCTTCAAATTGCGCACACTTTGTTTTCATAGATTCCTGGACAGTTTTTTGTCCATCATAACCCCCATCTCTAAATTCTGGCAAAATTCTGTTTTCTAGAAAGTGAGTTTGGGATCAAAGTTGCATCTTGCTTTTAACAGCAGCTTTCTATTTTATTTATTTATTATGATTAATTTTTTATTTTTATGATCAGTATTTGTCTGACTTAACCTTCTCACTTTTTCTTAAGGAGTAGCAGTTGGCCAAGAAGACAAATTGCCTTCTGGCTACAGACACTTGCCATAGCTGTTGTGGTGTGCCTTGGAACGTGATGTCCTCCACAGGTGGCAGCCTGCAGAAAAAGCCTGATTGGACCTGCAGAGATGCGGCCCAATGACAGTGAGTTTATCACCCTCTTTCCAGTTGACAATTTCTCAGAATTTCCCTCCCAGACATTTTAGGAATCTGTCTAAAAGTGTCGTGTGTTCTTATCCTAGGGCTGTAAGTGACACTATGCAGGATACAGAAAATTGTTCTTGGACACTGTGCAGATCTCTACAGGCAGGTATCTGTCACTGATAGGAGAAGTTCAGCCTCGCTTTAGAGACAAAGGAACTATCTGGCTGCTTTGGGATTTGCATGCCTACATGTGGGGTTTGTATATGTTTGGCAATCTGTGTTCAGCATCCAACAGAAACTCCTAACAAGTGTTCAGAAGCTACTTGGATGTTAAGAAGTTGCTCTATAGGAGGACCAAACGTTTTAGCTCACCATTATAGAAGGCCAATCTTTGTTTTAAAAGGAAGGGGCTGGGTGGGGTTGCAATTAATCATGTTAGTTGACTGGAAACAGGATTGAGCTCCAAAAAGAGGGTTTTCTGAGGTGTTTTGAAATGACAATGTCTGGACTCAGCTCAGCTCCTATGAAGGCATCAAAATAAGCTGACAGACATTTGCAAGAATATTTCCTTCCAATCATTAAATGAATCATTAAATGGCAATCAAATGTTCTTAAACATCAATTTGTGATGGTAATTGTTAAAGCGTCATTTTCTCTGAGGAAAAGATATTATGTTCTTTACCTCATGGCAGCAGTAAAAGCCAGTACTCCTTTCCATCCATCCCACCTGGGAGTGGATAATACCCTTTCCTAGCTGTGTTTAGCAGGAAAGACATACGCTGTTTACGGGTGTTTGGTAGTTAACAATCGCTTCTTTATATTTTATTCATGCTAGTTTACACATTTGAAAAAGAAATGCAAGCAAATGTCATCCTACTGTGCTGCTGTTTCTCCAGTGCTGTTTTTTTAGTGTTGTTTAATGGTGAATCATGAATGTCAACTCCATATGTATGTAATGCTTTCTATATATACATACATATTTATATAAAAATCTGGGTGGTGGCAGGGGTAAAGTTATTCTGTCTGCCTCATCTTTTGTTTTGATCTAGTTGCTATAGAAATACTAAGATCAATTTTGACAGGATAAAATACTACAAATTACATTGTTGGATTACCTCATTACAGACGGCTGGCACTTTGGATTGCAACATTACCGAAACGAAAAGCGTGAACACTACAGGAATTTCTGCTCTATGGAAAAATGTTATTTTTGGATTCTTCAGGAAGGCGTGCACATAAAACCACCGGTTCCCTGGTGAGTGAGCAGTCCTTGAGACCAGCAGAACTTTCGTCTTCATTTTCAGTTGTGGTAGGTGATGTCATAGTTGGACGTACATTGACATTAAGCTGCAACCTGCATCTTTGTGACACAAGCCTTCATGGTTTTCTGTTAAACACTTATGACAACCGATTTCTTGCTGCAAGACTGGTGGAATTAGTCTTTTTATCCCTTTTTTTGTGTGTCATCTGCTACCTGTGTGTTCCTTGCATCAGTATTAACATTGTTTCGGTAATCTGCCCTGCCTGATTGAACATGCCTGACAGTCTCAAAACTGGCAAATGTTAGAAAGGACTGCCCTTTTCGTTCATTAGCAATGAAGGGCAGGCTTTCAGAGCAAGCAGATTTGGGAAGTGATCTTGCTTCCAGTGGGAGGTGTCAGTATCTTGTCTGTAGTGTGTGGAGATTCCCATGAAATCTCAAGTTTCTGTGGTTTTCCTTTTCATGCTGATGGAACTTGCACATGTTTGTGTGTGGACAAGGGAGTTGTTTGAAGATGTTTTTCAGTTTGAATCAGAAAAGGTCTTGTCCTCTAACTGCTGGTAGAGCTGTACTGCTGTGCTAGTAAAAAACACCTTCATCGCTAGGTTTTATTTAGGAAAACATTTATCCATCAATGTTATTTGTATACAGGGAGGCGATCTGTGTGATTTGGCAAGTGGCTTAACATTCTGTTTTTCTTCTAGTCAAGAATATTACTCTTGCTATATCTAATCTAGAGTTGTAAATTGCAGTAGAGGTACAAATCCAAAACAAACATTTTGAAGAATTTGAATGGAGTAGAGCCCCAATTTCCATTTCAGCACTCTCTCTGTTGTCCGATTTGTTAAACTCAAGTGGTCCCATGTGCGAGTAGCATGATTGCCAGAAGTGCTCTGCAGCCATCTGCTTTTTTGGTAAGTCTTTGATTATTCTTTGTCTATATTTCTGTCCGAAATTAGAACTGGCAACTCAATTGGTTGGTTACTATTGGGTTTTTTATAATTTAACATTTCCAACTTATGGCTAGGAAATAGCAGCAAGGTAATAAAAAGCACAAGAAATAAACTTTCCTATCGAAGTCCTGGTGGAGCATTTGTACTGTATTGTTTCAGCAACTGAGCAGAGAAAGTTTTACTCCTTGTAGGTAATACCAAGCTGAAAGGAGCAGACTTAGCAGGATGCACTGGTTTGTTGAACTGTCCAGAAAAGGTGGAGAACTGCCAGGCTCTGGTAAAGGCACTTGAAATAGAGGTGAACTTGGAAGTCAGCGCTGCTTTTAGATCAGAACCAAACCACACCGTAGAAGAAGAAAGTTAAAAGCAGGGGGGACTTCTTCTGAACTAGAGGTCTCATATGATAGCTAGAAACTTGTTGCCTGCATAGGTCTGCTGTGAAGGCTGTGTGTGCTGGCTCTACAGTTTCAAAGCCTGGGAGAGGCTCTGACTGATATCCTGCAACTGGGTGGTGTGTGCTGCCAGGTTTTCTCAATGGAAGCTTCACGAGAGGTCCTGGATTTCTTCACTGAGGACTTCAGTGTGGAATCCAGGTCCTGTATCTCCTGTATCTGAAGAGAGGACTGGAAGTCAGGGCTAGGGCAGACTCAGTGATCACTGTCTCTGTCCTTCCACATGGAATCCGTAGAGGATACCAACACACATGCCCTGTAATGCTGACTTTGTGGGACATGTACAGAATAATTTATTATTGAGTGCTGTATTTGCTTGTTTTTGGTTTTTTTTTTCTGTGTTTTGTTTTTGTTTTTTTTCCTTTTTAAATGACACACATTAGAACTTCAGTCCAATCAGCAGAGTGTTGTGAAAGTGCAACAGCTCTGCAGGGTGATGATGGAAACTCATCTGCCACATACAGAGACTTGGTATTTCCAGTAGCTACTATGGCCTGCACTGCTGGTAGGCATGAGAAGGAAGGTGGCTTTCCTTAGTGCAAGATCACATTGTAAAATGTGCCATGTTCTGAGCATGCTGTTGGTCCCCTACCACAGCCTCTCAATCCATTGCGCATCCTCGTCATTTCTCTTACTGTGGCAAGGGGAAAATATTTCTTTCCGATCAGAAGAGGCTCTGAAGAATGAATTCCTTTTGCTCTTTGAGAATTCCCCCTGATTCTGTGGGAGACAGTGGATTTCATGGCAGTGTTACACAGAAAACCAGAAGTTCCCAGGGCTGTGGTGGCATGGGCAATGCCGCCAAGGTGGGCTGCTCTGCCTCTCTTGATTTGCAGGCTGCTAAGGGCTAGCAGTGCTCAGAGCTGTCAGACGGAGAAAAGGCAGGCACTGCTTCCAAATATACAAATGCTCAGAACATAAAAAATATTTTTGTTTTAAATTTTAATAAAGCAGAGGGAGGGAGAGGAAAGGGAAATAAAATAGCAAGTAGGGATGTGGTGGGAGCCAGCCAGGCTGGGGCTTGCTAATATCTGAACTGGGCTGTTGAAAAATGTTATAAGTCTGCCGGAAGGTCCCGAAAGCGCAGCTCTGCCCGAATTGAGTCAGTGGTGACAGGATTGGGCCCTCTGTTACTTGGTGTTATAAATTACTTTCCCACATTTCCAAAGACATTAACGAATCTTTTCAAGGCATGCTGTGAAAGTCATTGCATGTGTTGCTTGAACTACTTATCCATATGTAGGTTTGTACACTATAGGAGCTTTTCCTCTTTGTTTTGCCCTTCTAGAGCACTGGCAAACTACAAATCTTTCCTCCTCTTCCCACTTTGATTTTTTCCAGGTAAAATGATGGCAGATGTACTCAGCTCAGTTTCATATAACATATTGCTTACTGGAAGGACAAATTTAGCTCCCTGCCCTTTTACTGTAAACTTGGTTTTGTTTTTTATGTATTTGTAATTTCCTTTCAACCATTTATAAACAGGTTAGAAATACCATTTTAAGCCGTCTGACTCTATTAATAATCAGAGTTCTTTATATGGGTTCTTTAGGATCTGTGGAGTAGGAACAAACTGTATGGTAAACAAACATCTCCAAACTCTTCCTGCTGCAAAAATATTTGCTGCATTGTTTTGCTGTTCCTTGGAGTATTCTGCCTTTACTTAGAGCGCTATAGTCAGGGATTTAGCTGCTAATTGTGTTTTCCAGGAAGAGCGTTTCATTTTATTCCTTTAGGGTACAAAAAGGAATAATTTTTGCAACAGCATTCGTATCCCATTAAAAAAAATTAAAACTGTCATTGGAAAACTGCGAGAATTGAGTTTCTGATGACAGAGCCAGAAGGCTGCTGGCTGCTTTCCCTGCTTGCCTCAATGCTATGGCTGAGCCAAGGCAGTGATTCACTCTCACTGGACTGGGTGACCTCCAGAGGTCCCTTTACACCTCAGTTATTCTGTGGCACCGTGAAACTGGAGGGTTCCCTTTCCACCCCGTGTCTGGTTGCACAACCTTCCACTTCCCTTGTGCTGTTCTGGTGAGCAGGTACAAACAAGGCAGTGCACCTGCACAAAGCCAAGGTGGGAGGGGGAAATGGAGCATGGATTTCCTTGCAGTAAGGAGTTGGAGTGTGCTGAGCAAAGGGCTGGTGGGCGCTGGAACCTGCGTAACAGAGGGGGCAGGCTGTGCAAAGGGGAGTGGAGGTGGAGAGGGCTGCGTGACAGAGCTTGGGCTGCCTCCAAATGGGTAATAGCAGGGACAATTCACATCCCTAGTGTTCCAGTGCAAGGATATATGTGGACAGTCTTTTTGCAGGTTGTGTTCTCCATCTTGATTTCATTTACTGATTTTAACGTGATGTGAATGTACCCATATGTGATCTTGCTATCATGACAAAAGAATGTGTGGCTTCACCTGGTACAAGGAGGCAGGCAGCTGTGCAGGGTGAGCTCTGCAGTCTCAGAGGGGAAGATGGATTAAGAGTTCTGTGACCACTCATTTCTATCCTGAGGAATGCTGCAATTTGCTGCTCGCTCAGTCTGCAGCTTGTCCCCTCCCTCTCTTCATCACTTGTGCTCATATTACTCTGGGAGCTGATTAGCTCCTTCCCCCTTGTTAGTGTTCAACCCACTTGGTGAGCTGAGTCAGTTCATTGCAGGGTCAGACAAGCACTGGGGCCCTCAGTGCTGGAGCGAAGGATGGGACCAGGGCTGGGGCACACCTGGCTGCGGTTCGGGTGTTCTGCTGCCATCCCTTGTGAGACTGTGAGGTACATCACTGTGTTATACCTGTTGAAAGTTACCCCATCTCCTTGGGTTAGTGGTTTTAAAGTGGATCTTGTTTTTACGGTATGGATGATAAAACACAGTGATTCCCAACAGAGGGCTGGGAAGTCCTGAAAGCGGCGTGATTTAGGGCTGTATGAGCTGTGCTGCCTCGGCATTTGTTGGAGACAATATGGATTCTTTTGAGACTTTGAGAGTACAAGATAGGACTTTTCTAAAGTATTGTCTGCCTGCTTGGCCATCCTCCTGAGGGTAAAAATGAAAAATCTCACGTGTAGTCAACAAGATGGGAATTTGGTCACTGTGTTGGTCATAGCAGAAAAGAGCCCTGCAGACCCTGGGAGGATTTCTGCATGCAGGCTATAGACCTTTAGCCCAGGTTGTGAATTATTCCTCCTTTTGTAGAGCAGTTGCTCAGGAATACTGTCAGTAATTCCAGCAAGAAATCATTGATAAACTTATTTCTGTGAACACTAACAAACTTTGTCATTCAGTTCGCAAGATAAATACATTGGGTTAAAGGTTTCAGATGTGCAGTTAATAGCTGACTGAGAGCAGTGGAAGATGGTGGTATTTGAGACCTTAACGTTTTTATTATCTGTTTGCTGTGCATCCCAAAGCAATGGATCACTTAAACATATGGTGTCACCAAAGCATTGAGCTCCTCTAAGTACCGGGGCCAGAAGCATGGCAATGAACTTGCTTTCAGTGCTTTGTCTTCTTTAAATGTAAACTTGGGCACCTACTTTTCCACCCACTGGTGATAACCTTTCTGTGAACTGTCTGAGGCTTTATGCTTTCACCTGTTAAAATAAATGACATTTATTAGAAAAAAAACAATAACACCAAAACCACATTGTTTTAGGGCATAAATCTACCACTTCAATTGCATGAGCCTGTCAGTGAATTTCTGACACCGAGTTATGTTATTTAATGAGTGCTATTAGCTAGTTCTGTCACTTAATAGGATTGAGGGTTGGAAATGCCATGTAATATCACTTCACTGGAGAAAAAATCAACAAACAGCCCTCACTAAAAACCTCGCGTCGCCTTTGATGTCAGTGGGACCTGCTGTCACTTCAGAGGGGAGCCCGCCGCGCTGTTTGCACAGGGCTCCAGCTGCCATTTTCGGAGGAGAGGCCGCCGTTATTCTTGGCAATGTGACACGAGGGGCACCCAACAAAACAATTCTCCCACCGTCTGACCAGGAGTGAAGAAACATGGAATAGCTAACGGCAAAAGTTATGTCCATCAAACATCCTCTAGTTCAAGGAAAAAAACCTGTGGGCTGTACATTGTCACATGTTTTCACTTATACTGGGTTAATGCCTGAAATCTCTGCTTTGGTTCAGGGCTGTCCTATGTGTTGAGATTCACATTTTGTGCTGAAGAGTTTCTGATGGTCATGCCATGCCCAGCATCCCCAGGTGAACCTCTGCTTGTCCTCTGTGATGAGTGAACTCCTGGGTCATTCAGAGTAAGGGCAGCAATAACAGTATGTTCCAACCAGTTGTACTGATTTGTTTCTGCTGATTCTTCTAGAGTTGAGGAAAAAACATAAAACCTACTGGGTAAGTGGTAGAAAAATGTATAATCAAATGCCAATTAAGGACAACAAAACCTTTACAAACATTGCTATTGCCAGCTTGGTAGGTAGGTTGTGTGTGAACATACTGTAAGTGCTATACATGTGTATTAAAGAAAAGGTAAATTCCAGACGTGAAATCCATCTCCCTGAGGTCCCTGTCAGAAGTCTCTCTCACTTCAGAGCAGTCAGGACTTCATCGCAAATCCTACTGAGCCCATTTCAGGCTGGATAAGCTGTATCCAGCAGGACTGAATAAGTCATGTGCATTGTACTCCATTTTTATCAAGGGATCTGGAGACTTGGTAGTAGGTGTTCTTCAATCCTAAGGCATACTTTTGAGGTTAAGATACAATGTTTTCCTGTAACAAATCAGGTTTGTCATTACTTGAATACGTGCTGATGAAGGCCTGGGAAGAAGTTAAATCCTACACATAACTTCATGAAATAATAGCAATGAAAATGCTTTAAAAGTGAACTAGACTGCAGTATCCTCAGTTCTTCAGTTGTGACAAATGATTTCCAAAGTCGGTGGCAGATCTTGGAAATAAAACTGGATCTAAGGATTAAGGGTCCTTCCAAAACTGGACTTCTTGCATTTCATCTTAGATGTGTCAGATTTGCAGAACTTCAGGTGTGTTTTTTATTGAAATCCTTGTCTGGCTGTTAATTAGCGTGTAACTCACAGTGCTTCCAAGTGGGATTTGTGACTTGAAAAGAAAGTGGGTTGTGCAAAAAATGGCTTTGGCTTTGTCAGTGGACTGAAAAGTGTGTGCTCCATTGCAGCTGAAGACATTCAAGCTGCGTGACAAATGTCCTTTGGGTCAAAATGATATATGCACTTAGAGAAGGAAAGGGAAGTCCCAGGGTTTGAGTCCTTGGTGAAAGAAAGGTTTATTAAGTGCAGATCTTTTTATGGACCTTGACAGCGGGATCAGAACAGGATGTGCCCCCCTAAGCTTTATGAAGCCCTGCTGGGATAGGTCATTTTGGGACTTAGTCAAATATGATGTGAGCCAACTTCTTATTCTGTTTGGAAAACTGTATAGGTCCCTGGTTTGAAACAGGCCACTTCATCCATCCTTACCCCTGACGGAGATGGCTGCCCCCCAGCTCAGGCTGCCCAGGGCCCATCCACAGCCTTGGGCACCACAGGGAAGGGGCACCCACAGCTCTGGGCAGCAGTGGCAGCACCTCACCACCTCTGAGTGAAGAGTTTCCTCCTGCAACTTTGGGATATGTTTCTCAGATGCAGTGCCACTAGGACAGCTTCACTAGCAGTAGAGTAGATGCAGATGGTGGTGGTGTGTTGACAAGGAATTTGCAAAAGCACGTGATGAAGTTGTGGTACAGTCCCTTCATCCCAGAGTTAGTGTCTGCCCTCAGCAAAGGGGAAATCCAGTCCAGCATGCTTCTTGCTCCAATGTTATTCTTCTTCATGGCAATGACCTGGATCAGAAAACACATCTAGGCTAAAAAGAAAGAACAAAAGAAGAGAAAAAATCACAAACTTGGAGCAAGGCCAGGTGTTCTGCAGCTCAAAGCTTGTAGGAGTAAAAGGCAGCACAGGGCAGACACAATTTGCCCACGAAGACCTAGGAGGGAATCAAGTGAACAAATGGATCTTCAAAAGCCAACTTCTCTCCCCAAAGGAGTCAACTCCCTGCACCAGTGATTTTGTGGGAGCTTCCCTGCTTCAGTGCATTAGCATTATTTTCCATGGGCATAGGCTGAGAGAGACAGGTTTCTTCACTTTCTACTGTATCTGCATGAGAACAGCCTTCAGGAGGAGTGCTGAGACACCACAGACTTCGCATGTAACAGCTCTGGTGTGGGAACTGCGATCACCGCTCCGTAAGGCTTTGGCTGCCTTCCCAGCTCACGGGTGTTGAAGTTCTCGGGATGTCCTTGCACAGGAGTTGGAGGCGATTTATAGCTCGTGTGTTGGGAAACAGCGTTCGTGCAAATCATTTTTCTTAGATAAGTGGGAAATCTGGAGTCTTCTGGGACTTTTGGGTAGAAAGGCTTTAGCTTTTATTTTCTTTAGAAGAAACAACACAGTGCTCCCACTCCTCGTATTCAAAGTAGGAAGCGTTTATGTTTTGGAAGACTTTTATCTCTGACAAACTGATTAAGAGAAACAAAAGAATTAGCCTGAGCTGCCGCCTCCTCCCAGACACCCCGACCAGGTCTATTAATGGATGATTTTTGCTTTTACAAGATAACACAACCTATCTTTTTAGTTGTTCTGCAAGGTTGAGGCCCTGGCTCTTCAAACTGCAGCAGTGCTTCCAGCGGCTGAAGCACAGCACTGGCGGGCAGCAGGGAGAGATCTGCATGGAGAATTTCCGTCAGGCTGTGGCCATCAGTGTGAGGCTGCTGGGCCAGCTCCAGCCAGCCTGCGTGATATTTCCTCTGGAGCTTCAGTCGGATTAGATATTCATCTTTTCTTCCTGTTCCAAACCGTTGTTTAGTGTTGATGTGTCCTCTCGTGCTGTTGCCAAGTTCCACGCAGTGGTGGTGAAGGCAGTCCTACATCTATGCTGAGATTTTTAAACTCTTGGGGAAGTTTAACCCTTTCTCTCTATTGAAGTTAGTGGGACTTTTATACCTAAATCTCTTCAACTGCTTTGCAGATTCTGGTACCACAACAAACTAAAGCCCAGGCTCAGCAGCAGCAGATCCAGCCCTGCTTCCCAGGCTGGGGATGCTCACCAGAATGGTTTCCCTTCTGGTAATGGGGCTCACCATGCCTGGCTGCCTGCAACTCACTTCCCTGCAGAGTGACTTCAGCCTGCACGCAGCACATTGCACGTGGTCCTTGGATGTGGAGCTCTGCCTTCCAGACCGCACTGTGCCCTTTGGTACTGTGGAGCTGTTGGCTGGCCTGTACATCAGGAGAGCTGTTACAGCTCCTCTCATGCCCTGCTTCAAACAGGTGCGAGGCAAAATGGCTGTCTAACTAGTATACTAATGAAGGGTGCTGCAGGGAAATCTTAATGCCATGATATTTGAACAGTTTTAATCGATGATGCTTATGAGTCCCAACTCTGAATATTCTATGCTTTGTGATCAAGTGAGCAAAACGAATGCGAACAGCTGTCCTGGGTCTGAGCAGGCCAAGGTCTGCCCAGCCCTGCAGTCTGTGTCCAAAAGGAACTAAAGGCACCTGCAGACTTCTTGCTTTTGCATTGTACTTATATTCTCAGTTTTCAGAGATGGCAAAATCTGGATATAGCAAATCAGTACCTTCATTTAAAGCCTGTATGCATATTTCCCCAAGCTTTCCAGTGATTCTTGAGAAGGTTCATTTATCACAAGACCATGCCTCCACAAGCCAAATATCCTACATATGGCCCATGTGGGATAGATGTTAATATTCTCCTGAAATGCAAGTAGCCAAAGTTTTCCTCGATGGCTACAGTTTCCTAAAGGAGGAGGGTTTCTTTTGGTGTTTTGTGTTTGGATTTGCTGTTGTTTTGTTGCCTTTCTTTTTCTCTTTCAAATCCTTGGTGATAGAATATCTGCAGGCAAATACGTGCATGCAGAAGGTTCTTACATGGTACCTGTGCCATAGAAGAGGGGACAGCAGCCACATAATGAGGAGACTAATCCATTTCTGAAATCCAGTCACAGGACTGGTGGCTCGATGACTTAGAAAGACTTTCAAAACTCACTGTCTGGGAGTACAAGGATGAATAACTGTAATAAGCTTTGAAATGTATTTCCTTGAGAACAATGTGTTCTATTCCTTTAAGTCGAGGCCTTTGATTCATTGAAAGGGCTCTACAGAGTGCTAAGGAGGGGAGGTAGGAGTCGGGCTGGAATTAAAGCTTTGACCTTGGTCGAGGACCTGTATCTACAAAAGCTTGTTGCAATCAAAACCCCAAGCAATCTCACAAAGCCCCTCCTCCAGATCTGCAACCTTGTCCACAGAAAAGATGTCAGCTTTTGCTGTAGCTGTTGTGGCATTTTAATTCCAGATGGGACTGCAGACCCCTGTTACTATTGGTTGGGAAGCAATAATATGGATAAATTCTGTAGGAAAAATACAAAAGTCAGGAAAAAATCTGTGCCGGTGTACCTCCAGTGTCAGTGTGTAAAGTGCCAGCGTAGATAATGCTGCTTTTCTCCCTTATTTTTTCAGCCTCAGAAACACTGTGCTCTTCTACTTCTGTCTGCATGACTCTGTAAAGAAATGATCGTGGAGAAGTGTTTCTGGGTGATGAATTTCACACAGAAAACAGACCCAAGGTCGTCTTCTTCTCTGGCAGGTCTGTGATTTGGAATCAGCCTTGAGGAAATTCTGTCCCCTGCACGTGAGCACAAGTCAAGTGGTTCAGCAGGAGTCAGGATCACTTCCACTGCAGTAAATTAAAGCGTAAATTAAAGCAGCATCAAGGAGCAGCCTTGGCCTTAGCACCACCTCTGAAAAGCTCAGTGCTTGCAGACTCATAGAAAACATGGGTTTGGGATGATCTGTAAGCATCCAGCTGAACCAGCTGCTCAGAGCTAACTTCCAGGCTAGATGGGAGCCATACAAGGTATTACCGGCTGGGTTTGCAAAACCAAATGCTGTAGAGAAGGGAGTCCTTCTGTCTCAGGAGTGCTGTCACTTGCAGATGAGCTGAGCTTAGCTTGGGGATCTGTTGTTAATTCAGCTCCTGCCTCAAACGCCTTCAATCACTCAGGCAAATTAAAGAAGAGATTGGTCACTCCCTCTCTCCTCTTCTCCCTTGAGCCTATGCTAATCACTTAAATAATTCTTCTTATCTCTAACCATCCTGTTTTGATTCTCTTCAAAGCATCCTTTGGGAAATGTACCTCTAAGACAGAGCTGAGAATCTGGCAGCAAATGAACTGAGTTTCAGTTCCATCCCTTTTTCCTCTGTAGATCAGGTAGCCCCAGGGAGATGGGAGTACCTGAGCAATGTGGGGACCTGATGGTGGGTGCCTCAGCTCAGAGCCCCTTGCCCTGGCTGCGGCTCTGGTGTGGTGAAGAAGATTTGGCTATAACATAGTGCACACTCTGTTCTGCAGCTCAGTCTGCTGCTCACTGCTAAATTTACAGGGAAGAAAGCTGCTGCATGCCAAAATTACATAAATTCTGCTGGTTTCCTATGGCCTAAGCCTCACATTCACTAGGTATGATTACCTCATGCTCACCTCTGCACCTGGGGAGTACACAAGGCCAACAAACAAGCCGAGCCAGAAAAAAGCTTCCTGGTTCCTGACATCACTTTGCTTATTCGGTGAAACGTGGTGCGTGAGGTCGGGGCGGGGACACGCGGGGCTGCCGGGCACAGTACTTGTTTGATGGGCTCAGCCTGGCCCTGGTGGGCTCAGCCAGGCGAGCAGGAGGGCAAACAGGAGCACGAGCTGTTCCCTGCTCACATGGGGAATGCTGCTCAGGTGGGTGAGACGTCAGCTTCACTGGAGGGCGGCAGGTGATGGTTATGAACAATGAACAAGCCTCAGATACAGAAGTGCCTTTTCAGCCCAAACAAGGGGTTTCATAGACAATTTTTATTTCCTTTAGAATTTTTGTGTCCCCATGAAAACTTGATAGATTTTCCTTTCTAAATGAAAATACCTTTTCATTTAGCTTCCTCTGCATAAAGCTTGCTGTCTTCCGCAGCTGTCCCATGAGCTTGTAGGTAGCAGTTGCCACACATTATTTGGAACAGAAAGATGACGTACAGTAAGGACCGCTGTGTTTTCATTTGTGTGCACATCATTCTTACGTGATGTTTTGAGCTAAGTGAGGCTGGAGGCAGAAGGAACGTAGGTCAGGCTCAAGGCTTGCTGTCTTGAACTGCAGGTTTCACAATACAAAGGAGCCACACCAATGATGGAGGCACCACCGATGCCAGGGCTCTGCTATGCTCTCACTTTGCCAGACACCCAGAGCCTTTGTGTAAGTGAGGCACTGTAGTTTCTCAACCACAGGCTGTGTCATAAAGCAAAATCCATCCGCATTTCCTCAGTTCCAGCCTTTGGGAACTGCTGCCTTTCCCTTCACCCGTCTGTCTGCCTTCCCGGTTATTGCTCCAAAGCACTCTGCCACTCCCTCCTGCTCTATGCCCTCATCTAAGTCGTTAATTAAATCACCCAGTGAGAGCATCAAGATAGTCACGGGATGGAATGAGTGATCCCATTGCTGCCACCGTTGTCCTCCTGCTCTCTCCCCACCCACCTCTTCCATTTCGCTCCTGTTGTATCATGTCTCTGTGGAACATTACCATTTCAAGGCAGAGACTGTGCCATTGTTTTCTGAGAACCACCCAGGATAGTGAAGGGAGCTCAGTAATAATAACTATTATTAACACTGTGGTAGAGGGCGGAATTTGGCTGCCGTATCCTTTTTGTGTGCAGGGATTTACGCTGAGATACTGCTCCGTTTCAGTGTGTTTGTGCCCTTGGAAAAAATAGAGCATATGGACTTTTCTTCGGTTCCTAACATTCCTGAAAATACTTTTGAGTCACCGTATCTTGAAAATGTTCTTTGCAGTGAGCTCCTCCTGTCCTCGTGCTGTGCTTGTCCCCAGCTGGAGGAGCGGTGCTGCAGGCCACGAGGTGCCTGTGATAACAGCTGTGAACAGGCAGCTGTGCTGCTGTGAGTTGAAGGGATGGCAGGCAATGAGCAGCTCAGGAACTGTAGCTGCAGAGATGGGTCTGTGTGTAGCTCCCACTGTTCCTCAGCTTCAAGTCTTGCCTATTTTTTTAAAGTAATTGGCTTAATTAGCTCCATTGGATGGGGATTGTACAAGAAATCTGCATGCTTCTTCTGGAGTGGTGCTGTACACAGCTACTGGGGTAGCAGTGTTTCTTTAGCCCCCACCAAACTCTTGATTTGTATGGTGACTTGTGAAAGAAATGATGTCAGTAATACAACGGCCACTTATTTCTGTGTTTATCAGTGGGTCTTTTCAGGATCATTTCAGTGACTGCCCTCCAGCTCAGTATTTATTTCAAACATCAGTTTCATATCTACTAATAACCATTTACTTCTTTCTGACTGTTCTGGCACCTGGTAAAGGTAGCAAAAGGGCAGAACCGTTCAGAAGCAGCTAGCACATCCAAGTACCTCCATTACTGCATTACCTCTGATCAGGTTCTTGGAGCTTTGGTCACTGGTTTTTGTTTTAATTTTTTTTCTGAGTTACTGAGGTTTGGAATACAAAGTGTTCTTTGATTCTTGGTACTGTTTTTTAATACCCAAACTATTTGATGCTTCCTACAGCAAAGTGACCTCTTGCAGTTGGATCCATTACAAAATGAGGTCTGCAGGATCCTCTGAGGTAAAACCAAATTGGTACTTCTGAGGGGAGAACTTCCTATCGGCTGGGACTAGAACTCATTCTTTGGATCTTTTTTCTTCACCATGTTTTAGGTCACTGTCTGACTCTTGTCATTTAATTAACTTTGTAGCACTTGACGGCAAAACAAGGAGGATTTTGTGTTCACTCAGGAGTGTTAAGAAGCTTAATTAGGCTGTGCTTTTAAAGCAGTTGTCTTAATTCACTGCAGAAGATTGGTTTATTCATGTATATCATATGCACTGCACCAAGAGCATTATCTGAGTGTGTGCTTTGGAAGAACCTCGTGTGCATCTCTGCTCATGGTACTATTTCTTGTCGACTCACTTCTTTGAGTCAGAAATGTAAATGTGGTAATCAATATCTCTGTGAGCCTGGAAGGCAAAGCCCCACAACTAACAATAATGTGCAGGTGATAATTAAGCTTGTTTTCCACATCCCAGTTCTGGAGGCTGATAACACAGACAGTCTGAGCTGCCTGGTCATAGCTGATGTTTGGGGACGGGCAGCAAGAAAGCTAAGATATTTTCTAAAAAGATGATGTGGTCATGCAGGAATGCAGTCATCTGAAAAGTACCTATGATAGATGGGGAAAAAATGCTTCATTCTTCCCTAACTGGGTCTCTCCATTACTTCCCTGTGATCAACATAACACATGTCAGAAACTGAGTTTACGTGGACCAAGACTTGGCAGGTTGTACCAGCAAGGCATTGGCTCTTGGTGATGTGAGGTGCTGGCAAGGTGCTTGGGCCAGCAAGCAGCCCACACTAGGTGATAATTTATGGCTACCTGTAATCTCCTCTAAATAGAAACCATTCATATTCTTGCTAGGGAAGCGAGAAATGACCAGACAATGAGAGTTCAGCCAAACCAAACCTTCCTATAACTCTGCGAAAGGCAAATGCTCTCTGGTACTGACATTAGCGATGGTGTGGGCTCTTAGAAACCGTACAATTTCAGTTTTATTTATTTTAATACTGTTTGCTTGTGTAATTTCAGAACCTGGCAGTTTATAAGAGCAGAAGCTGAGATTTTACTCTTGGATTTTGGTTCAGTTTCTTTAAAGCACAAAGAAGACTGAGCAGCAGCCCAGTGCTGTGCAGCATTTGTGCCCTCCCAGTGGGTGCCGTATTGATAACCTAGAGGCATGATACAACAGCTGTTATTCAGTGATGCTGTCGAGCACTGCAGCGGTGGAGCAGATGCTCTCCTCTCCCCACCCTGTGGTTTGGCATCACTCTGCCCTCCCTGCAAACTCCCGTCTATATGCTGGGAGGTAAGGAGGGACCTGGGGGTTGGCAGGGGCACATGCACCAGGCCATGGCCAGTGGGAGCTGTGCTGGAGGCAGTGGGTTTGGGGAAGGTGTTGGGCTTTGAAAAGCCCTGAAGGGCAGCAGGGGTTGCATTCAGTCCTCCTGGTTCTTGGAATGTGCTGCTGTGCTTGGGTGAAGGCTTCCAAGAATGGGCCTGAGGCCTCCTGTGGGATCAGATCACATCAGGTCTTTGGGGGATGCACTTTGGTAAAACAGAAAGTGAGCTCTCCACTCACAGGCCCTCTTCTCTCTCAAAGACTTAGTATGCCCACAGTGGCATCCAAATGCTACAGTATGAGTATAGGGATTCACTGAACTAACAGACCCAGATTGAGAATGTCAGTTTGGATCTACCTGTTCCTTGAGCCTGGCTTATTTAGAAGCTGAGATCAAGAATTCCACATGAAATTTCCCTAATGGGTGCTTTGCTTGTTTCTGGTAGGAGCTATTCTCTGCCCTGTCTGTCTGTATGTGCTGCTTATCTTTGTACATGTGCCTAGCTTCATGTTATTATTTATGACAGTTCCTCATCATCCTCCCAAAGAGATCCCAACACTGCAAAGGGGCAGGGACTCTTTGTTTCTTATACACAGTAACCCAGTACAGCCTTTAGGTATCACTGAAACTCAAAGCATTCATGCCTTTGAGTTTAACCAGTAAGAAGCTCATTGCCTGTCTCGCACTTCTTGGAGTTATACTGATTTCCCTTTTGTGGAGCAACGACTTCACCACAATTCTTCCCTTCTCTCTCTTTTAAAGTTCTCTTTTTCTTTCTTTCTTTCTATTTTTTTTTTTTCTTGGTAACTGTTAAGCAATTCCACCTGGAGATGTGAGAACTTCACAGGCTGTAAAGCTTACATCCTGCAAATCTCCTTATCCAGAATTAAAAACATCTAAAGGAGTGGGAGCACTGCTGAAATATACAGTGTTATGCTTAGGAATGGACACAGGGATGAGGTTTGCTCAACAAAATAATCTTTATGGTTTTAGGAATGGCAGAGTGAATTAATGTGAATCCTATAGATTTACAGAAATTACCTTCTACAGAAACAACTTCAAAATGGTAAAGTTAAAGTCATGAAAAACATCATAAAAGCAGTTACTGTGGAAGTCCTTCTCTCCCCACAGTGACGTTTGCAAAGGGGAGACATTTACATTTCTCATGTAAATTAATACTTGATATACACAATAGAAATATGTATCAAAAATAGGATAATGGCAAAGACTGGCAGGATTGGTTTATGCACCCATCGTGGGGACAAGACGGCACTTGCAAATTGCATAGAAGCACGTTGATCTTACATTGAAATACACTGTGTAAGAAGCATGGGATTGTTTGTGCCTGTGTGTTTGTACAAGCGTTTGTGTCTATGTCCTTAGTCATTGTTTCTAATGTTATGGTTTTGGAAATACTAGTCTGTGCAATACTAGTCCCATCCTCATATTTACGTGAAACGTTTGGCGTTTTTAAGTGGCTTCAGTTCTTGTTAAGTTATAGAAAAAACATTCTAGCTATACTTCCATGCTCCACTGTACCCTGCCATTACCACAGCCATACAGTGCGGTGATGGGCTTCTGTTTGAGACAAAGATGGAATGCAAAGCCAAGGAACTGCATGAAGTAAATCTGCAGAGTATCGCAGTCCATCACAGGCTTATATCTCCTCTTGATGAGTACTGAAAACCAAAGTCTGATGTCATGTGTGCGTTCTCAAAGGAACGAAGAGGAGCATGTGAGTGTGTAGTTGTGTTATTGAAACATCACCGTGTCTGTGCTGAACTGGAGGCAGCAGCATACAGAGCTTTGTGGTTCTTTCTGCCTTAAAGGAAAACCTTATAACATGTTTTCCTTCATGTTGCCATAACACTTTGTATCTTAGCAATAAATACTGGGTAGATTTAGTGTTATCGCAAGAAATTTGTGCTCCGGAGATTTACTGTTCCACTCCCACAGCACCTTTAAACCCCACATCAGTGGTAGGACAGCAATTCCTGGCCGCCGTTAGGACCAATTTACCTCATTTCCTCTGTTTCAGCAAAGTGAGATCGAAGAGGTTAGAAAAATAACAAACATAAAAACAGGAGGAAAGCTATTGCTGACCTCTGCGTATAACAGAGTCACACTTCGGAACAAGCCCGAAGGGTTCTGCTTGGCGGAGGCGAGGGGAAATCTTTGTAGTGCTGGGCTCACACTGCTGCTTGTCGCTGTTGTCATGTCTCATCTGGGTGTCTTTAACATGAAATAAAATATGACCATGCTAAAGACCAAAAAAGTGAGAAATGCACTCATCTGTGTCCCTGCCTTGTGCCAAAGAATTTTTCATTCCTACCTCAGCTCTAATGTGAAATGTGTTAAATGAAAATCTCCAGGAGAGTATCCAGAATAGATAGGCATGTTTAGGTCAGCATACCATTTGGCATTGCCATGGACCTCGTCTCTAATTACTAGAGAAATAGTGAGTTAGTGAGTTAAAGTCCACAGTGACTGTGACCTAAATCATTTCCACTCTGGATAGTGGCCTGAAATAAAGAGGGCTTTTCATTAGCGTGGCACAGATTTAGTGTCGTGGGACATGGAGTTTGTGCTTCAGAGGAAGTGCGGTCAATGGGCCATTAAGTTTTGAAACAAGAGGCAGGCATCTTCTAATCTCAGTGCTGTTGACAATAAATATTGGGGAATAGCTTAATATAGATGCATGATAGCCATGCCAGAGCCATTCAAGTAAGCTCAGGCTTGCAGTACTATGAATGTGCATGCACTGCATTCACATAATGGAGGGATCGCTTGTAGGTCCCAAAGGAAGTCTTTCCTTTCAGCCCTGGAAGATGAGAAACCGACTGGGAAATCTAACCCGGTGTATGGATGGAGTAGCAATTACTGGTATTGTGGGGATTTGCTTTCCCCCTGTTGGAAATAAAATGTTAAAATTAGAAAACAGTTCCTGAATTTTGGCAGTTTCCCATTCAAAAACAAGTAAACAAACAAACCTCCAAACCAAGATTTACACCTCCCAAGGCCCTTCAGGATACATGTGCATAGGCAAGCCAAGGCGATGCACACCCAGCTCACTGCAGCAGGGCTGGTGCTACTGGAGGTAGAGGGGTGCAGCGGGGTCTGTAATTGTGGGCATGCTGAAAGGTTGCCACTGATTGGACTGTTGTTTTCAGTGATTCAGCCTGAAACAGGCAGACATTGTGTTTTTTTGAATTTGTGACATTAGGCACTTTAATACAGAGTTTACCTCTATGGCTTGTGTTAGGTCAGCCATCTGTTTGAGGCTGAGGCCAGCCTACATCTTCATGAAATGCGCCGCTTTGTTCACTTCAACAGAAGGGTTCTCTGGACAAGGATTTGCCTCACCACCCCCTGGAGTCACACCATCCTATGAGCAGGTCCTGTGAAAAAATAGCACGCAATCCTGTAATTAGACTGTGTCATAATGTACACACTCAAAGAGGTCACACAGAGGTTGAGCGGGCAACCTTATTTGTGTCATTTCTTTGCTTTTCACCCTGCAGCCAATAATAAATACTCTTTTCACAGTTTCTATATGCATCTGTGTTGATCAGGTTCCTCCTTTTCTGTGCTGCCCATGCACGAGCTCTGGTGCCAGCAAGGATGCAGCGTGCCCTGCTCAGCTCAGTGATCTCTGCCTGAGGCAGGTCTGGCACGGAGGAGCCGTGTGAGTGTGCCGCTGTGTGGGAGCTGCTGGGAAACAGCACGGTTTGGGAGAAAGGAGGCTGTGGAGATTTTATCTATTAAAATGCCACTGTCTCTGCACTGCTGATACAGGCTCTTTGCTGCCTACATTTGGGCAGGCTTATTTAAGGCCAGGGAGAAGTGTGCCCCCGCCATGAAAACGTGCGTGTGTCATCCCCAGGCAAATTTCAGTTTCCTGTTGTGAAGCACAGGGATCCTAAAGCTTCCTAAAGGAAGTGCTGTGACTATTTTGACACAAAATCAAAAAGAAACTTTTCCCTATACTCCTTTTCACAGATAATTTAGGTTTAATTACTATAAACAATTCAACCAGAAGCAGATACTTGGAAATGCTTGCAACCCAAATGCTGAAAGTAACTAAGTAATAATTAGCTGGAAATAGTACCTTGCAAATCAAGCAACACTAGCGTGGGCTCCAGGGAGAGCTGTGTCGAGAGCTACTCTGAACTGAAAATCACTATAAGAATTAGGCTGTTTTAAAGTGTGTGTGTGTACTTTGGAACAATGTGGTCTAGTAGTTGCATGAAAATGCTGAATGGAATTGAAAAGGGCTCTTGTCCTTTGCTGATTGAGAGCTTTGTGACTGCACGGTATTTGCCAATAGAGCAGGTAAGGACAATAAACAGCAACTATTGTGGGTAATGCTTGGAAGTCAGTGCTAAAATATCTCTAAAAAGGAACTCAAGATGCAGTATTGTGGGTTCTCCGTCCAACCTCTGCCTTGCAGGAAGCACAGCATGCCTAAGAAGTAGGATCCTCGTGGGATGCCCCATGCATGTCCTGCTTTCTGCTGCTCCTGTAGCTCTAATGATATGTAAGAGCAGCAGGAAGCTTTATATACGCTTACATATACACAAATGGATGTATATGGAGATAAATATGGGTATCAAAAGGAAAAAGAAAGCTGCAGCTTGATCAATTTATGGTTATTTCCTCTGGTTATTTAACTCCCAGAGAATGCAAAACTGCTACTCTGTTAAATTACACTAAAGTCTGGTTTTCTTCAGAGCTGGTTTTGCCTGGCAGCCTTCCCTCACAGAGGTAGGCCCTGTGGGAGGAATGTGCTCATTGCGTGTTGGAGAAGCAGCCTGTCCCACTGCTCAAGTGTGGAGACTTTTCTGTTTCTTTTATTTTAGCATCTCTTCAGTGGGTGAGATTTTTTGATGAACCAAATGAGGAAAGAGAGCTGCATGGAGGTTGAGCTTACCTGTGACCCAGGTAATAGCTCATAGCTCAGGGAGGAGCCTGGGGTGCAGCTGTGTGGGTCAGTGAGCATGAGTGCATCCCTCCAGCTGCACTTTGCTCAGGAGCCTGAACACCATGAGTTCATCCATCCAACAACTCAAGCCTAAATGCCGTTAATTCATCCAGCCAGCCACTGGAGCCTAGAAGTGGTGAGTTCCTCCATCCAGACGTTCAAGAAGCTTCTGGCTGACAGCATGGTAACAAACAAAGGCAGCAAATAGCTTTTATCTGGACCTGATTCATGTGCTATGCTCAGAAATGTCATGTCCTGGGATGGCACCTGATGTGGAGGTGTTTACTGCTTTGGCCCATGCCTGGCACGCTTGTGGCTGCTCTGGGGTGTGTGTGATGGGGTTGCTCTCTGCTGCCAGCTCAGTGCAGTGATTTGAGGACACAATGTTTCCCAGGTGCTGGATGAACAGAAGTTACCATAAAAAAGAAGTTCTGTGATGTTGGAGGAATTACTTTATTGGGACTGGAGAAATACCACAGCTACCTCCACAAGAGATTTTACTTGTAGGCACCAAGTAAACCTGACGGCAGAGGGTGCAAGCAGAGTACCCCTCTGGGAGCAGCACTGCTGTCAGGCTCCTGAGTGAGGAGTGGGCTCCAAACTGTTGAGGCGTGTGCCCAGGCAGCATGACAGAATAGCATCTGGGTAATGGCCCGCTCCTCATGGTGCCCTGTCCTTGCTCTCTTGGTGACAGCCAGTCTGGCTTCAATAGCAGTTCTAGTTTCTTTGCTGTGCGCCCTAGCTGCCATCTTCATGTTGCAAAATATGTCAAGGTTATTTTTATGCATGTGAACGCCTCGCTTTGTGCCACACTGTTGCAAAGAATTTTGAAAACAGAGCTGTAAGGCATTAGCTGTGCAGCTGCTTTAACAAAATTTCCTGGACTTTGCCCATTTCACAAAATTTTTTGCTCAGGAAAACATTGATACTAATGGGAATTAAAAAGCTGAAGTCAGGAGAGTTTGTCTAAGTGAGGGCTCAATTGGCGAGAAAAGCCATAATTTGCAAGCAAAAATTTTGCTTGGCCACAACAGCTTGGAACGATAACACATGGGGATGTGGCACCTGGAGTCCTGTCCTTGGAGAAGGGCGCAGCAACAGCGGTCCCAGCCAGGCCTGCAGGATGACTCTGATGCTGGAATGGCATCACACAGCACATGGAGCGTGTGAGAGCGGCCGGTTCCAGCCCTGGGCTTTGGAAGTGGATTCACCGTGGCAATGTTTCCATGCTCAGGAGAGCTGGTCACAGGATTTTGGTTTGGTATGGATGAAAAGATGAGGTAAATGTTTTTGAGATGCATCTTCGGCCTTCCAGGCTGTCCTGGACTGTGACCCGGGAAAGGAGAAACTCAGGGAGTATCTTCCGCAGTGCTGCCCAGGGAAGAAACCTTGAGTGCCCGGCTGGAAGCTGCTGGGGCTGCCTGCTGCTCATCTGTGTCATGGAGCCACAAATTCACCTTCAACATCTGAAACAGAGAATATGCTCCGACCTGAAGTGTTCCAGCGCTCCTGTGGAAAATACTTTTGTGTGTACTGTATTGATCTGTCAGGGGCTCTGTGCAAAGAGTTAAGTTATTGTATATTTTAGTTTTTTAATTGACTCCATATCTGCTGGCAGCAGAAAAGACATTGATCTGTTTTTTTCCTTTGCTTTATTTAGGAAAATACAGCACATAGTGTTTACTCTGCCTCCATACAGCATTACTTTGTAGGGTGAAAGTGAGGGCGAGACCACAGTGAAGAATTCCCTCATTGTCAATTTTAAAGGCTTCATAATAAATGGTAGGCTTTTTTGGATGGGAATCAGAAATGTTTTCATGACAGTGTTTTGCTTAACTTTTTGTATTCCGTTGGGATTTTATAAACTCTTAAATTTGCTGTTTTGGTCATTTACGTCTCTTTCTGGGCACCAACTACTGGAGTACCACTGAACCTGATGTCTTTTAGGAAAGGATTTGAAAGATCAAGTTGGTGCATGCAGACTAAACTGTATCTTTAGTGGTAAGAGGCATCATGCTGCCCAGCGACAGCACCCAGATTCCATCCCAGAGGTGGGACTGGAACCATAGTTCTGCATGGTGAGAGGCAGAACTCTCTGCTCCACAGTGGTTTGACTACAGCATTAAGTCCAGCCTCAGGAGGAGATGAAAATGCATGATACCAGGATCGGTCTATTCCATGTACACCAGCAGAGGTGTCTGCTGATGGTGATTTGCATTGGGTCAGGCCCAAACCCTCCATGCATGGCACTCAGTCCCTTTTCAATTCCATCTCTGTGCCAGTGAAGCTGGGTTCCTCCAGGGTCCTTCCAAGAGTGCATTGCTTTCAGCAAGGGAGGAAAGTTTTGAGTTGCATGTGGTGCTAGCACAATGGTGCCATACTGATTAATTAGTTCCCATATTCCCCTTGGTCTCAGACAACACTGGTTTCCCAATCTCCTCACAGCTCCACGTTTGGCAGCGCACATGCAGTCCCATTAAGGGTTACTCTTGTCTTCCTCTGAAAACTGTCCAGGCCCTTTGTTTGTTTTTCCTCTTGCTGTTTTTCTTTTTCATAGCGCTTTGTTCTTGGAGGTCTCTGTGCCTCTTGCAGCCTTTCCTGGGAAAAGGCCTCCTTGTGTGCTGTATTCCAGCAGCTCCTGCAGCACCGCCTGTCAGCATGCATTGGCTCGGGTCTGCCTGCTCCGCACAGTACCAGCACCTGGGACCTGCCTGCTGAGGAATGTCCTGTGCAGGAAAAGCTTGGAGCAGAGGAGCCCCTTTGGAAGGCATTTGTATTTTCCTTGACTGTAGCAGCACAAAGCAAGAGGGTTTGATCTCTGTGATTGATGAGCAGCTGAGGTATTGATGCCTTTTTCCGTGAAGTCAGTCCTGAGTTCATGCATCTCCTAGAATGACCACTTGTTCTAATGCATATTTCTTTCACTTCTTTTCAAATGGCAAAACTTCCTTTGAAAAAGAAACCTTGTTACCCTTAATGCTATGCAAACCACCCACAGAGCCTCGTGGTACAATCTGAGCATCGCTGAGGCCGTGTGTTTATTTTCACCAGGATCACCAACAGTTGCGGCACTATTTTGCTTGCGCCGCTGAAAGATGTCCTGGAGATCTGTTTTATCATCCCAGCACCATAAACTGCTTTCATTCTTTCAGAACATCACGAGTGACAGGACGTGCCCTGCACAGGGGAATTTTTATTAGGCAGAACTTCACCCGGGAGGTTTATTGTGCTCCCAGCGTTACTGAACAAGAAATACTGTCACGCTCCTAATTCTCTGGCAGATTGAGCTCATCTCCCATTTATTGCATTTAATTATTAGCCTGGGTTATGTTTGTGAAGATCATTGTTGCAGTTTCTCCCCGTGTGCCCGGAAAGTCAGAGATTCTGCTTCACTGTTGTGTTTTCAGTTCCAGCTGAGTGGATTGGTGGGGGCAAATGCCTGGTTGTCACACAGCTCACCATGGCTGGGGTTGTCTTTCCTTAACAAGTGTTAGGGAAGAGGATGCCTAGTGGGAAGTTAGGGCACCACGGTATTTTATGTTTTTGCTGTTTAGCCGTTTATGCCATTAGATAGGATTCTTTGTTTTGTGACTTTTCCTCATCCCATGAGCAATGTTTTTCTCTTCTCAGTGAATGGCTGTTTTCCTCTCCCTGGCATAGAAATAATATACTCAAACATACTTCAGTACAGGAAATCCTATATCCAGTGCAGGGAGGAAAGGCCTTAATCAGTAAAAATTCCATTGTGTTTATATCAATCCTGACCCTCGGCGTAGCTCGGACAAAGCTTTTCAGCCTGGGCCCCAGGCACTGGTTGGTGCTGCCGGTTCATAGCGGTGTCACTGCGAGTCCACAAGACCCATATATGCCAAATTTCTGCTCTGTTAGTTTTCCTTTATGGAGACTGACTGGCCTTCCTATGGGAGGGGCTGAGATAAGGGGCAAGTATGCAGCCAGCTCCTCTTAATTGCAGGCTTTTCCCTGCTTTGCAGAATAGGTTAATCCCCCAGTATTTCCTGAGTATGAAGGGCTTTCAGAACAGAAAAGAGGAGAATTTAGGGGAATTTGTGATCTATTTCACAATCCTTATCCCTGTCTTGTAGCCCATGCTGCAGGCTGGATGCATCTTAATCCTTCAACCCACTCCACACGTGATGGTCTGGTCTGGAGGAAAGCAGCCTGGTGGATCCTGGTCCTCCCTCAAAGTGGCAAAATATTTCTGTTTTGTGCCCAAAACTCTGTGCTGAGACTCTTTACACCAGGAGGGATATTTCCAACCTGCCTGACCCACTGGTGAGAGTTTTAAATAGAGGAATGACTCTCTTTAAGAAGGAGTCTTGCACAAACAAACATTCCAGCAGCACCCTTCCTTCTGCTTTCAATGTGTTTTTTATCAGGCTTTGAATTAAACTACTATCCAATTATTTGAAGGCATGACCTTCAGGAGTCATCCAAAATATAATTAATGGCAATTCCACTCACTCTCTGGAAGTGGAAACTAAGAGTCTTGCTGCTATATCTTAAAGAGCCATCCCTGCAGAACATGCTTGGGTAGCACAAGTGCACTGAGGTGCTGCGGAGCATCCCTATGGGCTACATCTGTACTCTGAGGTGAGCCAGGGACAAGACCAAGGCACAGAATGAGTCCTGGTCACTTGCTGCCTGCCATGGGGTTGTCTCATTGCTCACCCCTTCATGGGCAGACTCTGGGAGGCAGCTGTGCCTGTCCCGTGCTCCGCTGTGGTTGAGATGTTCCCACTCATCGCATCCATCTGAGAACCTTCTTCCTTTGTGCAATGTTTTCATCTCATAGGTAACAAATGGAAATAAATCACCTCACCAGCACTTTTCTGAATGCTTAATTAAAGCTGTGCATCTATGGCAGGAAATGAGAGCCAATGTTTGAACCTCTGAAATGTTTATGCGTTTGATAGATAGCTTCTTCTTACCTCATCTCGTGTTTGTGTATAAGATACTGTGTCAGTACATTCCCAACGCGATGTAGTTCTTAGTTGTGTGACAGATATTTAAAATAACAAACTGTTTTTTTAATAGTCAGGGGTATCTGCTGTAATTCTTGGACCGGGAAATGGGCTGGTCGGAATCTTTTAGATGCCGATGGCAGTAGTTCAGGTACTATTATTATTGTTATTTTTTTGCCAAATAACCAAATTAACATTGAGTAGTTTGGCTTGATGTTGAAAAATTCACTTTTGGAAGTGAATTAGGTATGGGTGTTTTTTTTCCCAAGTCCTGGCACTACTTGCAAGGGCCTCAACGCTGGAAGAAATAGATTTGGATGATCTTCAAAGAACGCTGCTGTGGTTCTGCCGTTTTTAACTTTTTACCTTGCTGTTCTTTCTCCCCACCTCTTCCCTGGGGAACTGAAGGTAAATGATTGATACTCCGTCTCTCCTGCTCACTTTCTTTTTTTAAATCTTTTTTTGGCTAGACTTCTCCAATGTAGAAATATTTACCAAAAGGAAAATCGCAAGGGTGGGGGATTGGGGAGAAAAAGGGAATTGAGAAATAAAACATAAACATTCAGCAGTCCAGGATGGTGACTTTGTTGGGGAAAGAGGCGGAATTGTTTGTAAAACCTAATGAGATTTAGGATTAGATTTCCTGTATCAGTGGGCAGCCGCTCGGGAAAAGTAAATTCACTGCACTTAATGTACTTGGCAAGAGAGGCATTTATCTTGTGTTGTTTGCATATGGCTATACCTAAGGGGTCCCAACCTTAGTAGGTGCCTGCCCCCAAAGAAATTCCAGTCTGAAAGACAAAGGAAAAGGACTGGTGGAGGCAACTGAAGTGGGGAGAAATGCTGCCCGTGAGGCAGTGGGACGCGGAGCAGCCATGTGAGCACTCAGCACGCGACTTCTGTGCAGAAGGCAAAGGATCTGGTGACCAGGCTCCCGAGGCAGCACGATGTACAATGCAGCTAAATGTCTCTGCTGGAAAACCCTTGTAGATGGGGTGAAATTTCTATCTTTTCTATCTTTTCCATCAGTCCAAAGGCCAAATATTTAGTCTGGCTTATAGTTGTATGGGTCCAGTTTTATGTGCCAAAAGACTGAATGCAGAATTTCAGTGCCTGGAAGATGATGCTGCAGGTACACCACTAAACTTTGCATTTTTTGGTACTTGACATTGGTCAGCCCAGACGAAGTATCCAGATTCCCACAGCTTTTTTGAAAGGACCAAAGCATTCAGGCCCAGGTGGCAGGAAATCTCACCTTGTTCATTTTTCACTTGAACTTGTCTTGTACCACATCCAGACTGCAGGTACACTCAGTGCCCAAGAAGTATTTTTTTCCCATCCAAACATCTTCAATGTTTCTGTTTTGTGTGAGCTTTGGGTGAAAATTTTCAGCATTGTTTCCCATTTTTGTGGTTTGTATCAATTGTCAGGTCAGATAATCTTTCAGACAGTAATTTATAGGCTCTTAGCCGTGTCTGCCACAGGAGAACATGCATCCCACAGTGTGGGTATGGCACTCTTCATCCTTCTGAGGCTCTGGAGGCTTGTGACCCCTAGTCTAGCCTCATCTCCCTCTGCAGTCCATCTGGGATGCCTCTGCCCGATGCCAGCAATGGGACTCTGCCTTGAAATTTTAATTCTTCAAAACTATGTGGATGTTTTTTCCATCCACGATGCTGGGTTTCAAGGCTTATTTGAGGCAGCCAGAGCACTTCTGTGCAAACCAGGTAGCTCTGAATTCCAGTTCTGTCACCTGTTGTGTCACCTGTGTTGTAGCTAATCACCTGAGTCATTCTGACTTGTTTCTTTATACTTACACAAATACAAGTATTTTTTCCCCTTCCTCCTTCTAAGCCACATATCGCACTCCTGCTTCCTGGCATCAGGGAAGGTTCTGTTTTTCACATCAGCATATGAAAAAATTCTTGCAGATCAACTCTGGCAGCTGTCAGCAGCCAAAGGTGCAGGAAATTCTTCCTTTTGGGAGACCTGGCTTGATGAAATGTCATCTCTGACATTAAGGTAGATATTCAGAAGATTCGGTATAAAGAGTGGAACTTGCATGACTGTACTCATTCTGCACTGCCAGCTGAGGGTATGACCTCCTGCTCAGTGCATAGTCGGATGGTTCAGACCTCTGGCTGAGGAGGGAGGGCAGGGAGGAAGCAGCAGCTCTGAGGCCAGAGGGTGCATCTGAGGCACAGCTTCTGGGCTAACAGAGCGGTACCCCACGCTTAACCCTGGCTAAGGACATGCATGCATTTTGATTCTCAGCTAAGTTGTACTGAGCCATTGCCATTCCACTGTACTAAAAATGTCCTCTGTGTCGTTTCTTGTTTTTAAGCTAGCCTCTGTTTCCCTTTGTGATACTGATCCCTTTTCAAGCAATTCTCCCCCCCCCACCCTCCCCACCAAAATTCTCTCTCAGACTTAATAACATTTTTAATACATACGCATGAAACATGTTTCCTTCCCCAACCATTTGTGTGGTTTTTCAGATCATTAAGGGAGTTTCCTCATTCTGTGATGTCAAGAGTCACCCAGATCAAAGTCTTTGCTGATATTACAATTAAGCACTCTGTGCCATTAAATTCACTTTCCACACTGTAATTTTTATAATAGGTTGGGAAGGAGCTTCATGGTTTGATTTCATTCCAGTCACGGCGCCAGATTCTGATTTCTCATTAGCTCTTACACCACGGTTTGTGAAATACTCCAGTTAACAAGGAGTCTGCATTAATACTGGACTGGCACCTGTCCAGCTGAACTGTGTTGAGTGGACGTGCAAGCATATGAGATGACAGTGAAATGATATGTTATGGTCAGAAGTAACAGCTTTGAGATAAGAACGAGGTAATCCTTCCTGCTTCCCCCAAAATGCATTCCTGGGTGAACTGAGCTGATGCATGCCACGTTCAGGCAGTTCCTTGTCTTTGTAGTTAAGGCAGAGGAACACAGATTTTAAGAGAAAGGCAAAACAGAAATGGACCTTGCAGCAAAAAGAGGAAAAGGTGGACTGATTAAGTAGTGATTTGCATGGGGTCCTTTCCCCTTGCCTTTCTTGAAGATGTCTGGAGGAGAGCTGAGCGCTCTCCAAATCTCACTGAGCAGCGTCAGAAAATATGAACATTGTAGGTGCTTGCTTTCCTTTGTGGAGAGGAGTGAGAGGGAAAAAGCACGCGTGCTCACATGTGCTTACCCATTGCTGTTAATGGGGGCTGCATGAGGGCAAGCATCTGGATTGTGTGTTCACTGATGCTGTGGAGCACAAGGAGTGGAGCTGTGCTGACAGTTGGTACCAGCCTGGCTGGGAATTGGCGAGGGCAGAGCGTATTGCTGGAGAGACCGTCAGCTGGAATGCTCGCCTGCATGACTTTCTGTGCATAGCACAATAACTAACACTGGGTGGGTGTTTCTTGAAAACTATTCAAGCAAATGTCAGAAAAGCTGATCCAAAGAGAGTGTTTTCAGGCAAATATTTGGAGATACATAAGCTACACTTTTGCCTCGAGCCATAGAGACGGAGCGCTGCCTCCTGCCAGCGCTGAGGCACTGGGGTGGGAGTCATGCTGCGTAATTTGTAACAGATGACGTTTATTACCTGAGTTTTTTTGGGGAGTCAGGCTTGGGGGGGGAATATCTGACCAAGTTGGGAGTCAGTGATAAATTTATCCAAACCTGCAGCACATGCCATCACCTAATCCAGTGCATTCTGCTGAGCTAGGACAAGGACTTAGTTCTGTACCAATAAGATTTACTGTCTGTGCATTCTGGGCTGTAGCTGCAGGCTTTGCACAGAGCTATGGATCCTGCATGCATTTAAAAAATCAAAGGAAAAAAAAGTTGTCTAATGTGTTTTTCCTGGAAAATCCCTCCAAGAGCATCCCCATCCAGATACAAGCTCAGGCTGCCACCAAGAGTGGTCACTGCAGAGCCTGAGGGATGGCTGGGGCAGTGTCACTTGTACCTGTCACCACTCTGCCCGCTGACCAGGTCTGAACACATCTGCACATCCATCTCCACCACATTGAAACACATCTATTTCAGCATGGGAAATGTGGTCTTCTTCATGATATTCTTCATGATATTGCAAATAAGACCAGGTTTTTTATCCCTCCCGAGTTCATAAACCAGCAAAGGAGACCCAGCCATGCTTCAAATGAGTTCCCTTTGGCAAACGTAATTTTCCCTCCAGAGTCTGAATTTCTGCTTAGCCAGAGGCCCCAACCCAAAGTGTGTCATTGCCAGCGTTGCTCTTCAATGACAGCAAACTTTCCATAAATGCTACTGAAAAGTGTCAGCAGGTTCCCTGGAAGATAGTCTTCTTGGGCAGTGGTTCTTTCAGAAGCAGCTTTTGTTACAGTGTATCTGTGTCACACTTCTCTGCTGCCTTATCCTTTCTTCTCAGGGATCACCTGGCATCTGGCTCCCATTAGAGGAGTCTCGGTTGTGTGGCTTAGCAGAGCCAGCACAGCCCGGCGATGCAGATGATGTGAGCACGTGTGTCCTCTTTCCCTTTGCTTAGCTTCAAGCTCAGGGCTGAAGTTTGGGATGGGGGTGTTGAGCCTCAGCAATGGGCACGAGGAGCTGAAAGGTGGTTCGGCTGTGACCCTTACAGGGCCTATCAGTGACTGTTCTGCACTGCAGGCTCGATAGCAACACACTAACGCTTTCAAACAAAAAAGCCTTTTTTTTCTCGTCCTTTAACAGAAGTCCCCTAGAAACTGCAGAACAGCCTTCTATCTTTTCTTTCCCCCTGCACATTCCTGCAAAAAGTAGGATGAAACTCCCTCTGTTTTAGGCAAAATATTTTGCAATTTTCCAATGACCTTGCCAATAAGAAAATTATTACCCGTATATCATGGGAAATGCCTGCTTTCTCACAAGGCTGTAATGTTAAACTATCACCAGTAAAAGGCTGTGCTGGCTGCAAGTTTGGCAGGAACACGGAGATCTTCTGGTATGGTACATTACATGAACTATTGACTTGAGGATGCCAAAAACTTCACCCCATTTTAAATGAGCTCCATTTTTTTAAAAATAAATCAGCATATGAATTGGATGTGTTTATTCCAGCAAATAAGAGTATCGGCCTCTGTACCGAGTTTACATCATTGCCATTTTTATAAGGGGATTCAGTCTCGAGTTAACGGTTGAATTACTTCATCATCTCACACAACAGTTTTGTTGAATTCTAAGGTCCAAAGGAGGGTACAGTGACCATTTTGCAGCGAAGTGTTAAAATTGTCTTGACTAAAAGTGTCCCTTTCCCTGGCTGGTTAATGGCGTGTGCGTGCCAGGAGCTATTCATTATGGATGAAGAATGGGTTTGTGGTTAAAGCACTGGACTGTGTTGTGGGAGATCTGAGTTCAGTCCCAGATTCTTCTTCAATTTCCCTGTGTGACTATGAGCAAGTCATTTAATCTTTCAGTGCTTCAATTCTCTTTAGCTAAAGTGGGAATAATCCTATTTCCCTTCTTCCAGCCTTTGCTTTTACAGTATTTGTTTTCACTCTTGCCTGTTCACTGCTTCCACAGGATGCGGAAAACAAGCCAGCAACAGGAGCGTGAAAAGGCAATAAAAACGGGAATAATAATTGTGTTTCACTTAATTCTTCATATTTCTATTCAAAATTGAGGAAAATAGCAAAAGCTGGATGTCAGTGCTGTCTGTTTACATGCAGTGACCCAGTCGGCCCAGAAAGCAGCATGGCCAAGAAATAGAAACAAGATCTTCTGAAGTGCCATTGCAAATAAATCTGCTCGACTTCCCTTCTGTCAAGGCATCCCATGCTAGGGAAGGCCACTGGGAGCCATTAATTGTATAATGGATGTACTTGATTCTTTCAAAGGGCCGGTTTCCCAAAGATTAAAGCAATTACCAGCAAAGTGGTTTGAAAAGAAAAAATAATAAATAAAAAAGGAAACAACACAGAACCAATCAGCCAAAAGAGGACTTTGTCAGCGTAAGCCAACCCCCCCTCCAGTGTGAAAGGGAAACAAAAGCTTCCATGAAAATATACATAGGCAAATATCCACTTGCACTTATAGGTAAAATACTGAGCAGATAGTGGGGCTAGAAACTGTGCAAGGAGGACTGCTGCTGGAGGAAGCTTGTTAAAAGTTGATGGAAATGATAGAACAGCCACAGCAACGTGGAAAAGAGTAGAAATCCCCTGTTAGCTCTTCTGGTATTAAAAGAGAACGTGCATGATATTTTTAGAAGTTGCAGAAGCACTGAAAGGATTTATGTTCCTACACCCAAGATGTTGAGCAGCAGCTGCTTCAGCTCCAGCACAGCCAAAGCAGTTTGCTGGAGGAGTGCTGGGTCAGCGCTCCCAGTGGCCATCTTCCAGTGCCCGGTGGTCCCAGCGCCCTGCAAGGCAGCGCTGCGGGTCAGCACCCCTGCAGGGGAGCAGGGGAAGGGCTGCAGCAGTGACTGAGTTGGATGGAGCCTCAGTACAAAGTCAGGGTGACTTTTTAACTCAGATGTGTTAAATAATGTAGGTTACGTGTTGTGGGCTTTCATTTAGGTAGAAAGACCCTATTGGCTAACCAACTTTGTCAGTAATTACTGTCTCTGACAAGGCTGAGGCTGTTTTATTTCTCAGAGAGATTGTGTAAGTGGAGCCTGCTTTGGATGTCAGGCACATCGCTTCCTAGGAAGGAGGTCTAGAAACTGGAAACTACATTCTAAGGTGCAGTGCTTTTTATTTTATTAATCAGTGAAGGCAGTCACCACTGTAATGTCTTACATAGGTGGGTGGTTGGTCCCCTGCTGTTGATGTGCGCTGCTCAAAGTTCAACTTCTTGCATGACGGAACTTCTCATGCAGTTATGGAGCTAGAAGTTACCTCAGCAATTGCTTAAGGAAGTTCTCATTTTTGCATATGTGGGAGATCAGAATGAATCTCACAGTGATTCCTTTCACCTTAAAATCTACCAGTCTGTGTGTGCTGTGACAAGGGGCCTTGTAAGCATTTGTAAGCACCAAATGCTGTGCAAGAACCACAAAAATCCCCTGTGGACTTCCTTTGTGAGCACTGGTCCCAGTTCCTCCCTGAGCTCAACGCCAGGAGTTCCCTTAGCAAGGGTTCCCATGCAGCTCAGGTCAGGTGCTGTGGCCAAAGCAAGAGGGCACTGTGCTGAGCACACATTCTCTTGATTTCACCAAAATTAGGAGGTGACAGCATTAACACCACCAGCTGGTTATACAGCACAGCACGCCGCCCTGCCCTGTACTGGCAGCTAGTGCTGACTGCTACACAGGTGCTATCAAGTAGAAAGATTACTTTGCAACAGCAACCCCAAGTGAGGGGTGACAGAGGTAAGCGACTTTCAAGATATGTATTTCAGGATAGATGCTGCACTTTAAGCAGTATTCCTCGCCCCACCCAGGCCCCAGAAATATCAGAGTGAGGGAATGGCAGCTAGAGAGCTTGGGTAGTCTCCTTGCAAGGGCACTTGGGGCTTCGGTGGGTCTGCAGACACCTGATAGATGCTGTTAACCAATCTGAAATTGCAACTTGCCAAACAGCACAAAAAGTAAGAGCTGAACTTCATACTAAGGCACATCTAATGCTTGTCTGGAAAATGAATTTAAATCAAAACAACATCAACATCTCATTTCAGTGATAAAACAATTAGCTGGAAGGAGCAGTAACAAAGTTCTCTGTGCTTTCATGTGCTCACCCAGACATCAGTTCAGTTTGATTGTTTGGTTTGCAAAACCAATTTCTTAATGTTCATTCTTCCAACTTTACTTATTGAAGGATGTGACTTTGGAATCTCATACCTATGGATGGCAGGGCCCGCGCTCCTGCCTTTCATCCCCACCATACACTCCCCAAGAAGTATAACTGCTTGAAATGCATTTTCTTGAAGGCAGCTCCAGCCCCCTGGTACTGTAGGGATAGAACTGCTTCTTAATCTGAAGAACCCGCATCCTGCACATGATTGTGTTCTTTGAAAGACAGCAGAGAAGCTGTAATTAGGCTTTTAAAAAGTGTTTGAAACGAGAAGTCTTTCATCCCATCTGGGTGCCTTCAAAGGCACAGGAGTGAAACTGCTCATGTGATGGACCTGCAAGGCAAATCCAAGTGTAGATTTATAAAGGAACTCATTACAGCAGCTTCGAGTGATTGAACAACTCTTAAATTGTATTTATATGGTTACTTTAATCTGGCATATGCCTGCTGTATTGCTGAAAAGTGTGGTTCTGTCCTCCCAGCCCCTGCTGTTCAGTCCCGTTCCCCTCTCTTGTGCTGACATTACCATTTTATCGGTTCAGTTCTCTTTCAGCTGGATCAGTTCCCTGATCTGGAGCACAGCTCGGCCGCAGCACCGCAGTGCTGGCACAGGGCAGAGAGCAGAGCAAGTTGGGGAGGAGGACGTGGTGCCAGCAGAGATTTATGCCAGATTTAATGACCCTGTAATTGTTTCGCTACAGCTTTTCCCCACCCCTTTGTAAAAGTTGAACGTGGGATGCAAGGCAGAAATTAGAGAGCAGAAAGGTTCTCTGCAGAGTTTAGTTTGGGTTCTGTATTTGAAACACTAAGTGATAAATAATGTTTGGTGCATAGAGATAAGTGTTACACTACGGCCAGATTAAGGTTCCAGCAGTCCAAATCGTTCAAGACTTTTGCTCTTTTTTTTGTACTTCTGTACTGTTGAATTTGTAAAAGCAAAATAGCTGAGAGGAATTTTTTTATCTTGAAATGTTTCCCCACCCCTCCAGACCCCAATTGCTGCCCACTTCAGAGGTGTCAGGCTGCTATGCCTGGCTCCTGGGGCTCCTCTGCCATCTGAGGACAGTGATTCTTCCCTCCTTTATTCAGAGACCATCAAAAAAGGAAAGGAGTATCAAGTGATAGCTGGCTTCAACATGTGAAGAGCCCATGGCTCACAGAGCTCTGTGTTTGTATGTCTGAACTTTGGTGGACTTGATTTGCTCTTACATCAGTTACAGCTGGTTCTGAACGTGCGCCAGCCAGCACCCGTGCTTGTGTTTTGTCACATGCAAACATGAGCTACCTTAGCAGGAGGTGGTTTTTTCCCTGAAGTCATGTACTGGGATGCTCAGAAACGACCCAGTTACCCCCAGCTGACCCCTGAGCACATGCATTGTGTTCTCTGCCTTCAGTGACAGGCTGTTAGATTTTTGAGTCTTTTTTTTTTTTTCCCCCAACCCTTTTCCTCTGAAGTTGCTGAACCTTTTGGTTGGGGAAAGAAAATAACAACAGTACAAATGGAAGGCTTCAGCAGAAGTGGCTGAATTTGTCAGGGTTATGGGCAGCGGTAGGAAGGGATTCTTATGGGGGAACTCGAGTAATCTTGATAAAGAGAAGGGCTGCAACCTGTGTGACAGCTAATGGCTCCCACACAACTGTTCATACCCAAATAAGAGCATGTTTGAGAGCGCTGTTTATTCAGTAAATAGGATACATTTGATTAACCGTAGAAACAATTTGGCAGTGCTGTGATTAATGTAAGAAGTTACTGAAAGTAGAACTAGATTTAAATTAAAAAGAACACATCATCACCAGGTTGAATATTTTTCTGCAGCCCAGTTTTGAAAACCATTAGTAGTAATAAACTTTCCTCCCATAAAAGTTCTACCATTTTAATTTCCAATTAGAACTTGCAAAAGATATATACGTGGCAGTAAAAGTAAAGAAATTAAGTCTCCGGCCGTGCTGCAGCCTGACACAGTGATGCCCCGATGCTCGTAAATCAGTTTCTGTTTGTTGGGAACCTCTTAAATCCACACTGGTAAGAGGTGTAGAGGTATTTGTCTCCCGTGAAAACATTCTCCCACACCCTTTGTAATTAAAAGTAATCTTAAATTTCATCTAGTTCCATGAGAAAGAGCTTTCATACAGTAATTTGAGTTGGACTCCAGAACGAAGGAATGCGAGTTGAAAGCTTAATGAATTTACTCTATAAATCTTTTTCTCTGTTTTTCTTGTCAGTTGTATCAGGGCATTACACATACTTTTCCTTACATTGCTAGCTGGGGAATTTTTTAAGAGAGCCTCAGTGCATGTTTTTGCTGTAGAACTGTGTCTGCTGAAGCCCATTTTATTAATCCTGTAGCATGATTACTGCTCTTTGGGATCAGAGTTGAACGCCGTTCTTCTAATGAAACAAGACTGGGAAAGCTCCTCTTGGTTAAGTGATTTCATGAGTGTTGTTTCAGTTTATTGGCTCAGCAGCACGATAGCACAGCTGAGCCTCAGGTATGCTTTAGCAGCACTATTTATGCAGTGGGATCTACTGAACGCAGGCCTTGAGCTTTGCTTCTCTAGCTTCTAGCCTAAGAACAGCAACCTGCTAAGAAGGAGCTGCTGTGTATGCTTATTTTTTGGTGCCACTGCTCCAGGAAGTTGTGACCTGTTGTGCTAATAGCTGAGAAGTGCCTTCTGTTCAGGACAAAACACTCACCGAGCTGCAAGCAGCACTTCCTCATCGCTCAGCCTTGCCACGAGCTCTGCTGTCAGGTCTTTGGTATTGCTCTTTCATGTTACAGTCACGCGTGCTTCCTCCCAGGTACACTGAAATGAATAGGAAAATATAAGAAGGAGCAGCAGGGATGATGGCAGGACGGGATGCAGGAGGGAGCAGGGGGGTGAGGGCAGGGGGAAGGTGGGAATGTTTGCTGAGGAGTTGGGCAATTTGGGCTGTGGGGTGACCTCACCATTCCTCCCACACAGAATAATTTTCTGAAACTAGACAGATTTATAAGGATTATGGGAAAGTTTATTTTGTGCTACCTACTGCATCTTGTTACATGGATATACATAAACAGCACTGAGGTTTCTTCGAGCTTTTTTACAACACCTGGTTCAGTGGTGTCCAGAAAGATGAAAAACAGCGCAGTAGAAGTTGTGTGAACAGGGAGAAGTTGCCAGAAGGGCAGCTGAGCAGCTAAAGCTGGGATAGGACTTGGAGGAGGGAGCTTTCCTCCCTTTCCTTCAGCAGTGTTACAGCGCATAGATGTGAGATCAGATCCTGATGTTAAGCTAAAGAGAGAAGCTGGGATTGAGCTCTCTGTGACCTCTGATGCTTCTTGCTTTTCTTAGGATCAAAATATGGCACATTAACTAATAATACATTGAGATCCTGGAGGCTGCTGGCTAAAGCTCCTTGCTTCTTTTATGTTGATAGCTTACAGAGCTAACTATGAGCTTTGCATTTTTTAACAATAAAAAATGACTGTAAATGTTCAAAAAGAAACATGCAATCACAGAGCCATGAAGGGCAATCCAGACAGACAGCCTTGCTGTTCTGCCTTGGCCTCCTGTGCCGGTGCTCTTGTTCCTTCTGCTTCATTTCTCTAAAGGAGATGCAATGGTGATTGCACCATCCCAGCACGAGTGACTGCCACAAACACTCCACTGCTTCTCCCAAGCATTTTGCCCTGTCAAGATAACTTCTCATCTGTTTTTCTCAGAGCAGGGTGGCAAATTGCCCTGAACTGCTGAGATCGGCTGCTTGCTCCATTTGGCACATGGCAGTGATGTCCGCTCCGATGGCAGCGTTTGGTCTGTGGGGCTGCCCATAAATTACTTCATCAGTGCTGAGCCCAAACTCAGAACCAAGGTTTCTTTGCGGGTAAAAAAAGCAAATTGTGATGATTAATGCAGACGTCACATGGAAAGCAATGGGTATAAAGGCCTCTTCATTTTTGACAGGTGCATTGTGCGAGCTGGGCTCTCAGCCAAAGCACATTGTCATCAAATGTTAATAAAATCTGCAAATAATATACAAAGTATTAAATTGTGCTTATTCTTAGAGTAATTTGAGACACAAATTTATCAAACCGTGCTATATGTTAAGGTTCTTTGAAAGGAGGAAAATCAGAATGATGGAGCAGATAAAAGATAGGAGCTGGGGACTACAGGGGGCACTTAGTGAGCTACCACCCTGACAACGAAACGTTTAAACCTCTCAGTGTTTTCCTTCAGAATTGTTCAATGCAAACAATTAAATGCATGAGCAGAGAGGAGCAGGCAGGAATAAGAACCTAAGAAATCACACCCCCCCCAGCTACACAGTTAAGAAAGTGGCAGCTCTGGTGCAGTGCTGTGATATCCTCCTCAGATCCACAGTGTTGTGAATGTTTGTGCCTGAGCATGGGAACTGTGACAGCCTCTGAATCTTTGGACTTGTGGTGTTTTCACAAGTACTAATTATTCTTTCAATTGAATGTCTTTAAGAAGTGTCAAGTACACTTAGGAAGTATGCAGAATTACACGTAATAGAAAAATGCACTAATGAGTATTAAGATGCAATACAGTTCTTTGTGAAAGCCCACCCAGGAATGATCTTGCTTGAAATACTTCTCTGGAATATGCTTCTTTCCTGTTCATGCCAGTGGGATGGATGAATGGATGGATGGATGGATACTACAGCATAACTGTATGTAAACGTAACTGAGAACAAAACTCTCACCCTGAAGTGCTGCACCAAGGCTAGCAGCTCCCTAAACAGCAGTGTTGTAATCCTGATTTTACCGAGGGGCAGAGAGCTGCACCCAGCTCCTGCCTCTGCTGAGCTGCAGCTCATGCCCACCCCTGCACCTTTCCTGCCCTGCCAGCGCCTGCTGCCACATGAAGCACAGGGCAGCTCTCTCCCAGCCTGGCCTGTGCTTCTCAAAAATGTAATTGCTTTACTCTCCATCTCCTTAGCAAAGCAGGGCTACAGCCACCAAAACTTTTCCTCCTCAAGAATGTGCCTTGCCAATGGCCTTTGTCAGGGCCAGGTTGTTATCAGTATAATGCCTGATGTTTACGTTTCAGTGCCAGTAAATAAATCTCAGTCCTGCTTGACCCTTCGCTCTTCAGCCTCCCCCAAGTTGAAAAGAAAAATGCTGTTCTGGATACAATCAACCAGTTTGGTTCAAGTCCTGCTTTTCAGGATCTGAGTCTGAAACTGGTGGTCTCTGAGTCTCTTAATGCCATTAAAGCTCAGATTTCAAAGATGTGTGCCTTGGAGCTTTTGGGTTTGATTTAAAGATAAGCCACTCAAGCTATGTTGATCAAGGGAGTGTCTTTATGTGAATTTTCCTTTTCAAATAAATCCAGGCCAAGATTTATCGGATCCTTCTAAAGGCATGTGTTACTGGAAGACATTCCTGCCTGCTTCCAGCTCTTCTTTTTTCTGCCTGTAAGGAAGGATCCTGAGGAGGCCCTTTCCCTTCCCACAGTATCAGAAGCTCTAAACTAGACTGCAGTCAGTTTGTAAAGTGATGGTATGCCCGTATGAGCTGGGGGCTTTGCCTGGTTTGTGAAGTCTCTGTCACTGTTCCTCACTTTCTTGCTTCTTTTTTCTTCATTAAAATTTATGACAGTCTTTCTCTTTCCAGTAAAGCAATGAAAATAGCTGGGGAAGTGAGCAGTGGTGGTGGCAATTAAGCACTTCTCACCTACTGCCCATAATGGGAATCTGTGGGGCTGGCACAGCAAAATGCCACCAGCGTCTCTGCTTCTCTGCTACAGCTCTAACAATTGTGAGCACCTCCCAACCATCTCAGTTTTGCAGGAATGATCTGTGTTAGATGTTCCAGACATCCATGCTCAGCTTTTTCTTGGTGATACGCACCATGCTGATCTATCAGCTATTTTAACTCGTCTTCACAGATTCCTACAAAATCAAATTCAGGCATTGCAGAACAGGAGCAGACTGTTATTTTAATAGAAATGGTGCATGAATGGCAATGTTTTGGAGACTGTCTTTGTATGTTTGCAAAAGAAACTGCGGGTAAAGATGTTAACAAGGGGTGGTGGAAAGTGCTCAGCAATGATGCTGCGCTGTTATGGACAGGGCTGAATCTATCATGCCAGCTCTGTCATGTAGCTCTGTTTCCTTTTCTCATAATTCACCCTACACTTTTGTTCTTCTTTTTCCTTGTTGGTTTTTTCTTTTGTGCTCGGTTGGTTTTATGCTGCTGTTGTGCATTCTTTCACATTGAAAACACTTCATAAATCCATGTAAGGGCAATTTCCCTCCCGGAGAAATTCAAGTGTTTTATATATTTTCTATATGTTTAGTAGTTACAAATTGGAAAAACAAAGCAACACCCTGTATGTTCCCCCTGACTTTGCATACTGCTGCCAGGAGCAGTCTGAGCCCACCACAGCTTAGCTCTGCCCTTACACAAGTCCTGCCTCCAGGGATCCCTCTCAAAGTCATCCCTTTGCTTGGCTGTAGCTGGTCAAACGAAATGAACAAAACAAAACACAACACAATGAAACCAATCTGAGTTAACATTTTAAATATGAGAAAGATACGCAGAGTCCTAAAGGCCTTCTGGAGGTACAGGGAGGGAGAAGCAAGGGGCCGGGAGCAGGGCAGTGTGTATGTGTAAGTGTAGGCAGCCTGGAGCTGTGTAACCCAACACTGCTGCTGATGTGGTGTAATGGGGCGTAATGGGGCAGTTCTTGTCTGCAGCCATGGCCATGAGTCCACAAATGGCACAGCTTGTTCTGCCGTGGAGAGCGGATTCCCTGCTATGTAATAGGACAGCTCAGGGTCCTGGGGCTCTTTCAAGAACAACATGTTTCTGATAAGCAGATTTACTCCCTCCTTCCTGGCACTAGCACAGGTAAATGGATGATTTGGGAATTGGTTCATTAGTGCCGTTGCTATGCCATGCAGACACTTGTGATGTGTTCTGCCCTGCCTCCAGCAGACTCTTTGGGTTCAGATGTTTAATGCCAACCTGCATAGCACCTGTCTCCATGTCTGACATTTGCATACAGGGAGGATAGATAGAGTAAGGTGAATGCTTTACAGTGCCACTGTCTGTCATTCCTGATGCCTCCAGCAATCACCTGGGGAGGAGCTCTGTGGTTGCTTGAATGTGGCACAGCTCTTCCACCACGCAGTGGTCCCTGTGGACTATTTACCAACAAGTGCTTCTGCACCCCAAGAAGTCAACAAAGGGGTGTTGTCTTCTCCAAGCATTGCTGCTGGCCCTTAGCCAGCACACTGGGACATTGCCAGCCCTGAAGCCCATATAATCACCCAGCTCCATCTCCATCCCCTTCGATCCACCTCCAGCCCCTGTAACCTTCACCCAGACCCTGAATTAGAAACTGGATTTGACAAAGCTATCTGATTTCAGCATAGATTTCTGAGCAACATGCCTCATGAGAAATTGTTCCGGTATGTCATTACCCTCACAGCTAGAAGATTACATCTTAATTTAAGGTCGAATATGTCTAAGTTGCAAGTTCCAGTCATTAGATCTTATTAAGCAAGGTTGAAAAGTCCCCCACTATCAGATCCCTTTTTGAAGTTCGTCTATGTAGTAATAAAATTCTCTCTTAATTTTTGGGAGACGGTCTTTGGAGAGAGGCCTAAACATAGCAATGAGGATAACAAAACGAGGTTTAAATTGGCAGAGAAACAAAACAAAGCAAAACAAACAAAAAAAAACCACACACACAAAAAAACCCAACCCCAAAGCCCATCCCTTCCCTTCCCCCCAAGAACTTTAAGGAACTGAATTGAAAATGAAAGCTGGGAAATTTCAGGTTTGTGGTTGCATCCACCCACCTCCGTCTGCTCTGCAGCTGCAGGAGATAGCAGAGTTCGCCCAAGAGGTGGTTTTGAAATAAAAAGTGCAGTGTTCTTATCTCACACGTAGACCTACGGTGGGGAGAGCAGCGCTGGAGCTTTTCCTTGGTTTTGTGGGTTTCAGCTAGATCGCTAACGTTAATTTAAAATAGATCTTTGTGGTTGAATAGCTCGCCATTTGTGGTATGGTTATCTGAGAAACACACTGTGCCTCTTTAGGAAGATGGAGAATGGGAAAATGAAGCTGTCCTGAATGGGATGCTGCCTCTCCTCGGGCTGCAGACCCAATGTGGCTTGGGATACCCCGTGGTTCTGTGGTGCATTGGGTGCAGCACTCCCACAGGGCTCTGTGCCCCGACCCGGGTTGGAAGCAGCTCAATCACTCCCCACTGCCCACTGAAGTTTCTTCCTGCAGTTTCAACTGAATGTTATTTTTTGCTTCCGCCTTTGAAAAGAAGCCTATAGTTAGCATAATTGGCACAGAGGTGGTAGGGAAAGCGATCTGTGTAGCTACCAGAAGGTGTTATTTAATCTAATTAAGTGGAGTGTGGACCCGCTGCCTCCCTCCGTGGGTCCAGCTGCCAGCTCAGACCCAGGCTCTGTGCTGCTCGTTCCAAAGCTGGTTCTGCAGGTGCTGTGGCAGTTGGAGACAGCACAGGTCTGGTCCTGCAATCTGCTGAGCAGCCTCAACTCCCGTTGAGCAGAATGACGTGCTGGGAAGGTTCAGCATCTCCAGGAAGCAGGGATTTGAATGTGAAAGGAATTGAGAATATGGCTTTGGGATCAGCATTTGGTTTGTGTCTCTGGGGTTAAGGGCTTAAGATAATTCTGCTCTGAACAGGCTTAGAGTATGAGCTACCTTTGAGCTACATACCTGAAGCCATGCCTTACAGCAGGCGTGCCAATCATCTCCACAAGTGGAAGTTCTCTGAAATAACCATGACATCAGTTCAAGGCCAGTCCTTCCCAATGTGGGCAGTGACCCTGGGACACACCGTGCTGGGCTGGCAGTGGCAGGTCTGGTCCCACAAGGTCCCACGTGCTCACTCAGCCCATTTAGTTCTCATTTTTCTTTCCCTAGTATTCCTGTGGCTGTCGTTCACCTGCAGTTAGCAGCAGTGACCAGAGCCCTGCTGGGATTTATACACATGATCTTCTTGGTGTTAAACCTTCAGAAAATTTAAGTTTCCATCATTTCCTCTAAATAACTTTGACTGCCTAAATTGATTTAATCGGTGTATCAGTGGGTGTTTCTAAATTGATTTGTCTGTATGGAGCAAAACTGTACTGTAACGTTAGTGCTAATCCATTGGAGTGCTACTCCTAATGACCACACTCACCTAAGAGGCAGTGAGAGCGACACGAGTGATTGTGTTCATACTGTGACCTGGGCAGCAAACTGAAGGCACACAGGCCAGCACCGACGTCGTTCCAAGCAGGAGAGCGATCCTTGGGAGATGCCACCCACAGATCTGTGCAGGGTGCGCAGAGCCGGAGGGCGAGGAGGTGCTGTTGTGATATCCATCCAAGGGCTGCTCCAGAAACAAAGCTAATAACAGTCTGCTGGGGATGGGCTTTTACTTGTGATGTCTTTGGTTCTACCTGGCATTTCACGCAGAACCAGGAAATGGAGAGAGGTGCACCAAACATCAAACAGCTTTCAACTAAGCGTTTTTGCCTAATATCCTAAGGAAATGAGTCTTGTATGATCACACCGCCTCTGGGGGTGTATGCGTGTGTCTAATAGCTTTTGAATTCACTAGCCAATTTCAACCAAATTTAGCAAAAGGGTGAAGATCTCAAATAGGGATGTGTTCCTACAAGTGCGGGGAAAACAGGTGGCAGGGGAATGAATGGGAGAGCCCCTGCTATACCGTGCTAAAGGAGGAGGCTCGCCTTTATTTGAACATCAGAGATTCACATGGGGAAAAAGGGGGTGGAGAAGATTGAGCCAGATGAGTGGAGAATTTGTTAGTTCTGCCTGCTGGAGATGTCTTTGCCGTAATGCCAGAACCACGGAATTGCTCACATGTGTTGTAGCGTGCACTTCTCGTGTGATGGGAGCTGTGTGCAGCTGGGCCACCAAATGTCCCTTGGGCCAGCACCTCCATGGGAAGAGGTTTGCTGCAGGCTTCCTGGCTGTAGGATGTGCCATCACCAGCGTCAACATCCCAAACTGAGAACTTTCTTTTTCTTGCTGTGTGCTGCTGAAGAACTGCTGCTCACCTGGAGATCTGACGGCTGGTTGGTGGTGTCTGGTTCCTTAGAGCTTCATAGCATAGTGGTGAGAATTCAATAACTATTGAAAATGCACTACTCTATCAACCTGTGCTATTACTGTTATTGGTCCAAGCAGTCTCTGTCATCCACATGCTGTGCGAGAATGAATTTCATATAAAATTCCCCGAATAATCATCTGGGACAGCAAAGTCAGTTGGCAGAAGCTTTAAGGATAAGGTCAATTTTTAGTTCTTGCTATGCTGCCTCCATGGAGGTGCAGCCCTGTGATGGTAGGATGGCATCTGGGAATTTTCGAGGGCTCAAGGGCTTTCTGAATGTTTTTTATAGAGACTGAACTCTTTGAGCACAAATATTTGATTCTAACGATCTGTCTGGCTGTATTGCTAATAAGGCTTTATGCTCAGAATTTAGCAGGGGCACTTAAGCTAACATTTTTCCTGCAGGGAAAATCCAGTGGAACATTTACGGACCCTGACGAGTTTGCTTAGTCTCTCAGCTTCAGTAAAACTGGACTAAAACTGTGGGTACTCACTGCTGGGATTTACCATCTGGCAGAAGGTAGCCATGGAAAATCTTTACTGCTGTCTGGGCAACTGCCTGCTAGGTCCAGAGAGCAATTAATTCCATGGATTATCTTCGGGTTTTTTCAAGGTTGGGTCAGTCAATTGGTTGGTTTTGTGCATCCAGATTGTTTTGCGGTGCAAAGGCTGCAAGAGCAGCTGCAGCACCCCATGCTTCCACTGAATCACAGAATCATTAATCACTCACCATGCCCCCCCACCACGTCCCTCAGTACCACATCTACACGGTTCTTGGGCACCTCCAGGGACAGTGACTCCACCACTTCTCTGGGCAGTTGTGCTGGTGGCAGAGAATGAGAATGGGAGTGCTGGAAAGAACTATGGTGAGCAGAGAGAGCGGCTGGGCTAGCTCAGCAATGGCACCATGCAGCTGAGCACTCAGTGGGCCACCTGGGCTGGGAATGTATTTGAAGTGATGAGGAATGGAGAGGAAATCCTCCTTTTAGCCATACCTATTCTTGGAAGTGCTCAGGTATTTCCTGGTTGGCTCTGCATACTCTTAGAGTCTTTCAAACAGGCTCAGCATGAAATAAAATCATGTAATTATAGTATATACCTGTTCCCAGTCTACTTGGGAAGAGCAGTTTCAGTCAATGGCATAGCAGCACAGTGCTTTGTTGGAAGGGCTTTGGCCACCACAGCGTAAATCCCTTGGTAATAATATCATAGTTTTGGCAAAGTTACTCAGTTTGCATTTACTGGCTTGACTAATCCTGAGAACTGCTTTAATGAGCTTCCGTGACATTGCTGCAATGGGCAGGTTTCAGAACCCGCCGTTTCCCCAGAGGGAAAGTATTTGTTGCAGAATGTGAGGCTGGCCCATTTCTGCTAAGTCCTGTCCCGGGCTGTGCTGGAATCACACTTCAGCCGTGCAGCTCCTTTCTAGAAGCTCTTTGTGTACTGGTCTGTTCTTTGCATCTCTGTTCAGTTCTATGGCTCCTATTTATTTATTTTTTAATTAAGAAGATGAATACTGAAGATGATGACTGTGACATAGTGGGTGGGATTCCCTCAGTGTAAGCATAGAAGGCAGGATGGATTTCTCCTCAGAGTCCCAGCAGATATGGCATTCACTCTTGGTAGAGTTTGAAAACGAGGAATGAATATGAACAGGACTGAAGAACGCCGTGCTGGTGCTGTTGGGTACATGCAGAGAAGGGGTTCGGGTGGTTCAGAGCCTCCAAGCCTTCCAGCTGCAGAGCAGTTTGGCCTTGATATGCAAAGCACTTATGTCCATAATTAATGCTAATTACCTTGCGCATTCACATTTATATCAATGGAACTGCTTGCTGGCTTAAAGTTAAGTATGTACTGAAATACTTCTCCCGGTTAAGCCAGATGGCCCTGAAGTGTGCATGACCCTGCACCGGGGTCCACCTTCAGCAGCTCGTGGTGTCACAGTGGGCACGTTTGCAATCCCTGAGCCAGAGCAGTGACAGTTCACACCGGTGGGTGAAGCCCTCGTTCCCCTCAGGTCCAATGCCAGGATTTTACTTTGCTCTAAAACAAGGTAACCAGGGAAATAGGAGTTGACAGGGTATACATTTCTCATTTCAAACCTGAAGTGAGCTGAGAAATAAAATAGCGAACCTCAAGGGAGTAAAAATGCAAAGTTGTCTCTGTTCTGCTTTGCACATTTGTCAGAAGTTTTCACATCTGTTTTCTGCTGGAAGTTGTGAACAATTACGGAGAAGACCTGTGAGCAGTTCCCATCTATTGGCCTTTCCTTTCTGTTTTCAACAATCAAATAATTGCAATAAGGAGACTAGTGGGAAAAGAACAACCAAACAACACAAAGACAGAGTAGAAAAATAGTCACAGGAAGTGGTGAAGTTGGCAGTTAAATACAATAGGAACAATGTCGCTTATTTTTATTAAGTGCCTTTTCAAGGGGAAAACTCTTTTTGGGGAGTGCTTGAGCTGTTTGAAATAGGCCATAGTAATCCCTCCCCATACAGAGTCATGTGAAAAACATCCCTACCTCTGTATTAAACAGTTTATTCCCTCTCATCCAGGAAACAAGGGTGGAGTATAAAGAAAAAGAACGTCTATAAATCACGTCTTTGATGCCGGATTAATGAGATTTGAGCTATGAATCATGGAGTACGATGAGAAGGCTCTGACTTTCATTATCACAACTGACCAGTATCTTTGTTTTTGTTAACAATTCTCATTCCATTAACACATTTTGAATTTGAAAAAGAAAGCGGAACATCTGAAAGTATCATTCTCTGAGCTTTCCTTGAAGTACCTGTTCCAACAGGCATCAGGGGAACGAAAGGCTGAGCTGTGTGCTTCTTTGCATTAAGGGGGTGATGTTAGGAGCCTGCTGGGGTCCCAGGCCGTTCTTGGTGGAGAACAGAATGGCTGAAGGAAAGGTAAAGTAAGTAAATATTTCATCTCTTTCATTTTTCATACAGGCATGCTTGGAATCCTTCCTCATCAATAGAGGTTTTGCTGGATGTTGGCAGTGTCCCTCAGGCAATACACAAGATTAATACTACTCCCTATCTAATTACAGGTTTACTGACGGATATTACTAAGGCCCCAGCAATGTGAGTTCCTTACATTGCACTTTTCCCCCTGTCTAGAGCTTACAGAAAGAAAAGGGGGGGAAGGAAGCAGAGTGAGGTATGAAGCTGAGGCTCGAATTCTCTTTCTGCAGTGACACATAGGAGCTGATATTTTGCTCCTAAAGCAGGATGAGCTCAGGGGTGGCTTATTTTAAAAATGAACTGTTAGGGATTGTGTGAGAGCGCCCTGCTTTGTAGTCTGGAGGTAACATCAGCACATAACAAATGGAGTTTTCTCTGGCAGTTTGTGCTCGGTGGCAAATAGCTTTGATCAGATAACGGCTGGTCAGGAATGCTCACAGGCAATATTTTAGCCCATGCTCTACCTGAAGCTTTTCTTATTGTGCTTCGGAGCCAGGTAAAGAGTTCAGGAGATAAACCTGACCATCAGTAAAACCAGGTATCAAAATGAGGGGTAGGAAAACACTGTAACTTAAACCTTCATTTGTGTTCAGATTTGCAGTCATGGCAGAACTTACAGCATCAGGTTTAATGCAGTTGTGAGACCACCTGAATGCAAAGGGTGTTGGCCCACAATGAATAATGATGGGAAAAACGATGGAGGGTGTATTATGATTTGACATTTCATCCCCACCCGCCATGATCACAGTGCCTTTCTGATGCACCGTCTCTGTTATCTGTGTCTGTGAGCATTGTGTGCAGCAGCACTAACACTGTGTCATGGTGGCAGCTGCGGAGCACTTCCCTTCCAGGTGCTGTTGGTTGGACATCTACGTTCTGTTACTTGGATAGCAGCCTCCGTAGGTGCCTTTCTTTCTAGGAAACAGCTTTTTCTGACAACGTGACACAAAACAGTGACTCAAAGTTCCTTCCCTTAAAAGGGTCCTAGAGGAATTTGTAATTGTTGTGGAAATGCTGACTTAAGGTTCCAGGATGATTTCCATGGATGTGTTTCATGGAATTAACTTTTGTTTCAAATATGTTCTTACATAATTAATTAGACTGCTGTCGGGCTGCTTTCAGTGCCTGCTGCTTCTGCTCCCCATCCTCCTTGTGCCCTGTGGGGTGGGCAGGGCTGCAGCAGGAGCCCTGCTCCCTCACTGGCACTGCAGAAGTCTGTGGATGCAGCAGAGCTTCACTGCACCGGACTTCTCACTTCTTTTTCCTCCCCTTTATGTGTGTTGTCTTCTAATAATACCTTCTCTATGAATTCATCGCCTACAGCACAGACATTAGATAAATAAAGTGAGCGTGGGCCCAGAGCCAACCTGGATTGCATAAATATACTGAAATCTTGAGTAGTTAGGCTTTGCTTGCTGGGACAGAGTAAGCAGTGCTTGTTCCTGGTGCAAGGCTTCCAGACAACTGGAGCAGGAGGGTGGCGAGGCGAGGCCGTATGGTTGGTGTACATTGCTCAGGTGCTCCTGCCCAACTCCCTGTTGGGTTTTCAGCAGCTGAGTGTTGTGTTTCCTTCTCCTGAGTTATATTTGTGCTCTCCTGTGAAGTGACAGACAGATTTTGGCTTCCAAAGGAGAAGAGAGGGCAGTAATCTGCAGGCAGAAAGCTGTGCAGTCTCCTTTCCATGGGCACTCATGCCATGGCTTCTAGAGGCGTGTCAACTGAAAGGCTGCTCCAGGATTTAGAGCAGAGCAGAGAGTCACAGCCTGCAACAGCAGCCCATAGTTGTCTGAGCTGTAGATGTGGAAAGACACCCTGTTGTCCTGATCTGTCAGTCTGCTCTCATGGAACTTGAAAAATCTAATATTACTGAGGCTGCTGTTAGTGTGATCGAGGCTGACCATGCAGCGTGTGATCCTGGGAAGGCAACCAGGAGACCCCGGAGCTGTGGGTAGAGGGATGGAAGCAGTTTCTGATACATCCACCAAGGATGAAATGTGGCAGGGGGTTGGAACCTGATGATCTAAAGATCTCTTCCAACTCAAGCCAATCAGTGACTCTGTGATTCCGCCTTTGACATCACTGTTTTCATCTGTTCCAAGTCATACTGCTGCTGCATTTGAATCAACAAGCTTATTAAATTAAACATTCGTTGGCTTTAGAGCAGGCAAACACAGACATCCAGGGGAGATGTACCAAAAAGTGCCCCGGTGGTGTGGGATTTTGCATGCAGCATCCGAGAGCATCCATGGTAGGATGGTGGCTCTGAGCTTCGTACACGAGCAGGCTTTGTTAGCAGCCCTGCTAATTGCTTTGGTTTGTAAAGTAAAGCTCAGTAAAACACTTAGCAGGAGAAGAAACGCAGATGAAAAACAGACCTTGATGAAGTGTCTCATTAACTAAAAAGGCAATGATTTCTGGCATTAACCCACCCCACACACATATAGAAGGCTGGTTATAATGTCTTGGCAAATATGCAATAAACAGACGATCAGAATGCACCTTGGAGCGGGTTCAGGTTTGTGCTACTCGTGCTTTACAGGGGTGTGATTCCCCTGACATCAAACTGGGGCAGCACAGCCCAGGGCTGGGGATCTGTCTCATCCCTCTGCACACTGGGCCTTTTTCTAACCATGTGCTGAGCTTACAGGGAAGCAAACAGAAATAGGGTCATCTTGAACCAGTGTGAAAAAGTAGCCCTTTCCAAGCTCATGGAGGGAGGATTGATCATCATGCAGGCATGGAGCGTGACCGCATAAATCATTGCTTCCAACCTAACTCCAGTCATTTGGTAGAACATATTCAGCCTGATTAACACTGACACGTTCAGATTCCCAGTGGTGAGGGTGGATGGAGCTGACACCTAATGAAGGACACCGGGATCCTCTTTGTTTTTGCTAACAGAAGGGAAAACAGAACAGCTACATATCATCCATCTGAAAAGGATTATAACTACCGCTCCCCAGAATTATTTCTTCTTTAATGAAGTGTCTCTTTAGGCTGAACAAAGGAATTTTTAGAGTGGAGAGCATTGGAGGGTGGGATGGGGAACGCAGGCAGGAACACTGTTCAATTACAGGGAGAAAAATCCTCCCAACGTTATGACGCAGTTTGTGGGAGATCTCATTAGAAACTTGGCCAGGCCAGAGCAATGCGTACTTTTTTTATACAGAGATTCTGTATCTATTTATACTGACCCTGCCCACTGTGAACCACTATCTATAGTTCTCTGAGAGGCACGACATACAGCTCATTCCTGCCTGCAAGATTCGAAAGGGAGCTGCTTCCTTTTCTACCAGCAAAATGCAGATGAATTCTTGCAGCGAGGATGCTGCCAAGCCTGGGAACACCCTGCTGCAACACGAGGGAAAATACAAGTGGATGGGTTGCTCTGGCCTTAGGGAGCAGTCGGCCCTCCGGCACTCAGTTAGGACAGGGATGCTGCTAGCCAAAAGAGCTGCCCTGGGTCAGGGAGGAGGGCACAAAGACCAGATCCTGGTGACAGCACAACAGTCCTGGCATCGTGTGGCTCTACCAGCTTGATGGCACACTCCTGGCAGCCAAACAGGACAGGGACTACCAATCCCTCTGCAAGGCAGACTAAAGCCAAATCCTTTCCTTTCTCACTGCTGCCTGACATGGATGTGATGGGATGAATTCCTTGAAAGACAGAAACCTTTAATTGTAGCACTGAGCTTGGATTTATGGAGATAGTTTTAGTGGATGAGCAAAGAGTAAATCTTGGTCAATATGATCCCATGACAGATCTACAAAACTTTTGCCAACAGTCATGCTCTGCTGATATTCCTAATACCATGTACAGTGTTTTAATGGATGTTGTTTCATGGTTGCCCTAATGGCCATTGAGTCTTCTCAAGGATTAGAATCTGTTGCCTGACCCTCCAAGAGCAGGTGTGCTGTGGTGTATTCTGTGGTGCACTGGGGATCAGTGCTAATACTGAAAGGCAGGCTGTGCAGAGACACCGTGCCAAGCACTGGCAGAGCCCTGTAGGGCTGTCCAGGCAGCAGCACTGGGCCTATTTCATCAAAGTTCATCAGCACAGTCAGGAAAACAGGCAGCCTTTGGGGTACCAGATCCCTAATGAGGTTCAGGAGAGTGCAATGAATAGGTAAAGCTGTGAATGCTGAACTGCCACTACCCTCAGGCCAAACTGAGAAACTGTCTGCTCCCAGGACAGTTACATGCTGTCCATCACCCTAACATAATCAAGTAGTTAATTCTATCATGTTTTGATAAGTTCCAACCTTCACCCGCTAGCTTAGCGCCGGTCTGTGTGCTGCCTGATGTTTGTGGTATACAGGGATTTGTCTCTGCCATTCATTAATTCTTTCAAATTAAATGCACTTGGGAAGGGAAAATATTGATGGTCAAATAAATAGCAGCTTTCTCACAGAGGGCTGCAGAGCGTTTTGCCTTGAGTCTTGATTCACACTAAGCCAAGTTTTTCTAGTCCTGTGAAGTCATAGGTTTTCCTGCTGCAAATTGATAAAACATACCTGTTTGCCTTTTAAACTGGCACCCCGGTGCAGCATGCTGCTGTGAAAAAGGCACAACATGACCTCAGCAGGACTGAGCTTCATTTTGGATGATGTCTTTCTGACATTTGTTAGCCAAAGCAAATGCAAATGACATGCTGGAATGATTAAAGTGTTCACTCTTTGCCTTAGCTGATGTTTTGACTCTGCAAAATAGATATAACATGCACTTGGTTCTCAGTCAAAACAGTTCCTAGCAACAATTCTGGCTAGAAGATTATCCAAACTGAGTGGGAAGTGAATGTTGCTTGGGCTGCAAAGTCAATGGACCCAGTCCTTGGGGTAAAGCCCCAAAGATGACCAAGGGGGATATTTACTCAAGTGTAATTAACTTAATCAGCCACTGGGTATCAGTATTGTCTCACATCAATACGCAAATAAGATTATTTGTATGGAGCTGAACAACTTGACCATGAAAGAGGGATTGCTGGGGGCCGAAGCCAAGCCTTGCTGATGGCTGTGTGAGCATGAGGTGCAGGGGATGATGGCTTCAGCTCCTGGGTAGCTCAGACAGAGCTTGTCCAGCTGCAGACCCTGCCAAGCTGGCCTCACTGGGCCAGGTTCACCTCTCAGGAAAGGAGCTGTGAAGTGTTTCTGTCCATGAGCTCTGTAACTGGGATCGAATGGGATCTGGGGATGTTAAGCCAAGTGTGGCCTCACTTGGACCATAAGGGATGTGCCCGTTAGTGTCAGTGCTGTGTGACGTTGACTTCTGTCCTGCTGGGGCTGTCCCCAGTTGTGCTCTGTCCCTGGGGGCAGGATTCCTCACAGGCCAAGGATGGGGTCTGGTGGGTTTTCTGCCTGACTTTCAGTTTGGTTCTGGCTCCAGGTAACAATTGCTTCCCTTTCTGCTGCCTTACAGGCTTGTTTCCCTTGCCAAAATGCTAATTTAGCTCTTCAGCTATGTTTAAAAATAAAATAAAATAAATCCTCCACTTCTCAGGGTAATAAAAGGCCAAAAGGAATATAAAAAGTTCACCAGACTGGTCAGTTCACTCCCCGCTGTGCCTTCCCGGGGCGTTGCAGCAAAACACAGGCACAAAATCCAAAGCAAACAGTGTCCTCCTGGCTGCCCGAGCCCAGCCCTGCTGCCCTGCGCCCACAGCCCCGCTACTCCTAGGGCTGCAGGAGCATCGAGAGCTGCACTCCCTATGCCTGCATTATCCCCATGCACCGTTTCCCCACTGTTTGGGCACGGAGTCCAGCAGAGAGCCCCAGCATTGAGGGTTTCTCCCCTTTGGTCCCTTCTGAAGGGAGATATCCACCTTCTCCCTGCTGTCTTCCTCCCATTCCCCGGTGTCTCACAAACAGACCTGGCTGAAGAGTGAGGCTGAAGTCTTCTGCTTGGCTTCCATCTGTTTTGGTGCCAGCTGCAGCCTGCTGGATGCCACAGAGGGATATCTTTTAAAGTACAAGCCAGATTGTTGGATTTGTAGAAACTGTGAGGTTGGCATAACCTGTAGGATGCTGGGAGGTATTTTCATTCCTACTTAGTTCAGGTCTTACACTGTCAGACAGGAAGCTCAGCTAACTGGAGTGGTTATTTTTATGGCCAAACATTGCAGTGTTTATCGATCTGCAGTAAAGTTAAAACTAGTTCCAAGTCCATCTAAGCAAAATACGAAGTGCTCACCACAGAACTTCCCTGCAGTGATTCATTTTGTTCTGTTGGGACCAGCTCACAGGGGATGCACATCTCCCCTCCACATCTCACTCTTTCTTGTTGTTGTGCCTTTTGAGACTAGGGAAAAACCCCTGTTTACATATTAGAAATGGAGGAACATCCCAAGTGATCATCCCACAGCCTGAGAAGCATCCCAGGAACGCATCACCAAAGGCTCTCAAACAGTAACTGGTAGCAGGTGAATTTGTGCAACCAGCCCTGCACTCACTGAGCTGTGAAAAGTGTGAGTGCTGAGAACAGCCCATCCCTGCTCGTATGGGAACAGCTCTGGGTGTGCAAGGCAATTTGCTTTATTCAGAACAGGGTCTCAATTCTCAGAGCTGGTTGATCAAAGAGAGAAGCACTTACACATTGCTCTTGCTTCTATACAAGGCTGAGGCTGGGGGGCAGTGGCAGTACCCCACCACAGGCCCAGTCATGGCCTTTGCCCAGGGCTCAGTTCTAAGCACCTGCTGCAGTTCGTGCCCTCAGCCCATTGTTTGTGAAGGAATTTAGCAAAAGTCATTTGGCTGAATCAGGAGCTGAGAGGATCAAAAGCAGAGCACTGCACAGACATCAGGGAGTGTGCCAGCCGTGCCCAGAGCTTGGGCACCATGGAGTCAACAACCGGAGGGGGAACTGAAGAGCAGGAGGGATGCTGAAGTGAGAAAAGGGAAACCTGGCTCTTACACCTGAGCAAAAAGTGTGCGACTCTAAAGCAAAGAAACCCCTGATGTGACATGCACAGCCCCCAGCATAAGCCTTGTCTCCCTTAATGCTTATCCCGTTCTCATCAGTTTTGCTTTATTTTTCACCCAGTATCTTTTTATCCTGAACAAGAAAGACCCTAATCATTTCAGGGCGCTTGCCACCTACTATCAGTGGTTATTTTGGGGCTAGCTCGGCAAAGCTTTACAATGTCTGAAGTGCATTAAAATGAGTTGTTGGCATTCCAGCCCAAACCTCAGGAGGCAGGAATACACCGTGAGACATGGAGGGAAGCGCTGCTATAATAAAGCATGCATGTAATGAGGTTTGATGTGCCTGAAATTCAAAGTCTGGTCCACATTATGAAACATTCTCTGGTTTAACTAAATCAGTTTCAAATTGATCTAATTAAACTCCTAGACAGCCTCAGTGTAGACATCTTCATATTGGTTTTATCCTTTTCTAACCCAGTATAGCTAAAACACATTAGGAAAACCTGGCCAGGAAATCCTTGCAGGGGGTTGCCATTTGCCGATCTGAGCAAGGCTGCTATTGAGGTCTGTCCTCAGAGATCTTGCTTCCTTGCCTTCTTGCAGCTCTTGTTTGCTCCTCCTTAGCCCCGATGCTGGACACCATTGAGCAGCCCCAACTCCTGGATGAAAAGTGGGATAACCATCCTGCACTGTATGGTAACCAACAAACCAGGAGCACAAATGGCATGCTGCAAAACCCCTGTAGATTTTGATCCCTTCGAACAAATGCAGGGCTGGAAATTGCCCTCAAGGCTGGACAGTCAGTGTCTGAATTCCTGCACGTGGCTCTGCTGAGGCTTCCAGGCTGGGATCCACAACAGACAGAAGAGCCACAACACATGAAGAGCCACAGATCCATGAGCAGCACTTGCAGAATGTTCATACAGAAGCAGTTCTTCTGTACTGCTCTGCAAAGGCTGTTGATACTGTCCTGGTCCGTGTCGGGCACAGTGCATTCCTTGGGGTGAAGTGCAGCCGTTCATGTCCTCAAACTGCTGGTGGCCTTCAGAGGCAGCCCTCCCACTTGGCATAATGCTGGGCAGCCTTACACTGCCACTGTGTTGTGGGGCTGTACCAAGGGATGCAACTGAAAGAATCCCTTCTAGTGAGAAAGAGAGGCTCAGTGTTGTGCTCGTTCGATTTTTCTTTGCAGGAGAAGGAGTGATGATGCCAATTCTGAACTCAAGCATGGACACTGCCGAGGTTAATGTACCCCTGGAGATTGTGGCACAGAACTGTTTGTCAGACAAAACTGTTTTTGGGGACAGGGAGGTGGAGGACATAAGAGTTCATTATATTCTGTTGACCATTAATTGTATAAATAAAACTCCACTAAGAATGTTTTGATATGCCACTCTGTTTTCTCATAAAATACAGGGATTCCTGAAGCTGTGTAGAAATTCCATAGTAAACAAAAAATCTGGCAAATTCTATCCATCCCGTGGAACATGGACAGATATTCACAATTCTAAACGGAGTAACGGGATTGAGTGAGCAGGGCGGGCTGCAGGGACAGAACAGTCAATGGGAAACTGCAGCTCATCAGCTGTGTGCCCATCCTGGGAAAAGGAGCTTCCATCTCCTAGGGCTGGAGACCCCTCCTGCCTTTGTGAGACAGCACAGGTGGCATTTTGTGAAGGCCATAGGTTTGTTCTGGTCTTTAAATCTCTCTAGAATTGTTGTAGTTGTTCTTGTGTATTTGGGATGGGGAAATCGGTGCTTTGTTCACGGTCATGCTCTCCAGTATTGCCTGCTGCCCAGCAACTAGGAGGCATCAATATGTTTTTTGGAAAACTTTTAAAGGCACATCTGAGTGATTCTGACAGCGGCTGCATGCCTGTGGCTAATGAAAGGTTTTCACATTCTTTTCCATATGCTTCAAAATGCCAAAGGAAATGTCCCAGTGACTCAAATTATAGGTGTTGCTCAGGAGAAATGGCTGCATTGTTGTTGAACACTTGGAATTGGCAGCGGGCTGGAAGAAGAAGGAGCTGGGCACCCGTTGCTGCCTTAACCACCTCCAGCAGCAGGTCAGTGGGCAGCTCTGAGCTCTGCGAGCCACAGCCAAACAGGACTGGCCCTGTCCCACTGCCACACTCTGATCTGTCTCTCAAATCTGCCTGTTCCCTGAGAAAACAAAAGTGAGTTTTGTTTCAGTCTCAAAGCATTCATCCCATGAAATTAAGCCAGGGATGGATTTGCAGAGGTATCTTTGCTGATATTACTGGACATTCACAAGAGGATAAAGTGTATCTGCATCCCACAGCTGGAGATGTTCTGCAGTCCCTCTGCTATTTATTTTATTTCTTTAACATCTTGACAGTAAAACTGTTGGAACCAGGTTTGCCAAAGATATTTCTTTTTCTTCCAACTTATCATCTCCTCTCAACCTGTCTAAGGAAAGCATTCTTGGCATGGCAGAGGGAGCCCTTTATCCCACTGCTTTGCCTTTGAAGTTGAGTTCTGCAACACGATTGGGATGTGGCCAGGAGAGAAAAAACGAAGCATGGTGCTGCCAGTTGGCTGCATGTTCATTGCGCAAAGGTGGTATTGGAGGAAAAACTTCCATCTCACAGAAGAAGCAGTGGGAGGATGGTATTGTTGGTTCTGTTTATATTACTTGATGCAACACGGAAGCTACATTCGAGATTGAGGCCCAGGTGTGCTCTATACAAACTCAGGTTGGCAGCCAGCTCCTGCACTGATGTATTTCATACAAGCAACAAGTCCACAGCACAGGCAGCATTCCGGGCTCTGCACTGCAAGGTGAGATCTGCTGTGAGCGTGTTGGCTTCCTTAGCTGCATCCCATAGCAACTCCCTGCTCCTTGTTTCATCTTAACATGCTGAACGCATCTTTTAACAATGATATCATACTTTGTTCATGTAATCTTGCAGAGTACATGGGGTTTGGACCAACTTGCTAATATGCATAAACCTATAGAAAGCCTTATCTAAACTGGTTTACTGTGGGTAAATGAATCTGGTACAAACAGTGATTGTAGTGAGCAGCTCTGTGCTGAGCTCTGCTGAGAACTGGTCTAGGGAGAAAAGGCTTCGTCCACATCCAATGTTATTAATGTGCTGAAGGCTACACAATGAAGGTTTGCAGGCACAGCAGTGCTGTGGGCCTTAAAAACCTGCCTGGGATAAACTCTGCATTGGATCTGTTGAGAATTCAGACTTCCAGCCCCAAATGAAAAATAAGGCCTTGGGGAGATGGATCTGGGTGACATTTTGGATGATGCTTGTGAGCTAGCAGGGGCTGAATATCTGTTAAAGACCAAGAAGTTTTAATAGCCTGGATGATGATTTACTACTGTTTTATTCAGTGATTTATAGCCTGTTCCTTATCATGGAGGCAGGATCCAAATGCAGGATTTAATAAAAGCACACATTTCTTGTTTCTTTCTCAGCAGCTGATAGACAGAAAGGACATTCCGCTGCGAAGAGCAGTCTCTTCCTAGCATCTAACCACCCCCTGACACCAAAACTGGACCCAGCAGCACTGCCAGCACTGCCTGGACATCTCTGCCCATGTAATTTCCATAGCACAGCCATTCCCCCCGCCTGCATTGTGGCATCCCTAAATACACAGCTCGAATTCCAAACTCCCATCCCCCTGTCTGCCACGGGTACCCCAAAATAACACAGCCACATCTCTCACAAGTCCCAGAGGGAAGAGCCCAGGGGTTCCTGCCTGCAGCGGGTGCTGAGGAGCTGCAGTCAGCCCAAGGAGATGACTCTCCTGTCCCAAACATCACTGCTGCTACCTATTTCCCAAGTGCTCTCGTCTTTCCAGCTAGACTGTGATTCTTTGATTTCTCCTCCTGTCCTCGGTAATTGTTTTTCACAAGAACAAATAGCCTGAGGCGGAACTGGAAAGCAAACAGGGGATAAATCCATCCTCACAGCGCTTTTTTTGTGTATGCCTTTGTATCAGTGAGGTTCAAAGGAGGTATCTCCTTACTCCGCCTGCGCTGTTTAGCATTTTTTATTAACAAAGTCCTCTTTTAGGCTGCAGCCCATTGAGGTTCATTAATCAACAATTGCCGTGAAGTGAAAAATTCTCAAACTTCCAAAAATCTTTTTCTTGGAGTGAGTTAATACTAACAATGAAGTTTTCCTTGGCTTACCGTGTCGTGCTTTGATGTGTCTGGGTGAGAAACTGAAAGCCACAAAGGTGTTATAAACCGGGCACTGGTCACAGCCTGAGACGGGCTGGTATGTGCTCTTGCCCAGTAAATATATATAGGATAGCGAGGATTAGTGTTTGTTTTATGTGAGAAAGAATTTTTGGCATCTCAGTGATTTTCTTATCAGTTTTTTCATGACTTGAACTTTATATATATACTTTTAAAGAACAGCAAGTTCCTCTCCATGTCCTGAAAATGGCACTGAAAATGGTCACCCAAAACCCATTCCTGGAGTAACGCTGGGTTACGTTATTTCTGGCACAGGGGGTAATACAGCTCTTCTCAACTCTGGGGGCGGGCTGCTATGGCAGCGTGTTCCTCTGCAGCTCTGAGAGCCTCCGAGCACCACGGGCACCGCCTGGCACTCGCACTGCCCCGATGGAAGAGCGCACTGCTGCCCCGTGCCATGCGTGGCGTTGTGCAGCAGTGCTGCTTGCGGGAATCTTTTTTAATATGAAAACATAAGCAGAGAAAAACGTCGTGGATTAGGTTTGAGTTTTGAGAGTGTGATGTCTCTCAAGTTGCGCCCCTGGGGCAAAACAGATAGGAATTCTCCCAGGGCTTTGTAGGGCAGCGGATAGGGCTGAAGGACAGACAGCTCTGTGCTGCTCCTGCAGTTCCCGGCCAGCTCTGTGCTCCGGGGGTCACCGGGAGGCAGAGCATTCCACAAAACCAAGATTGCAGAAGCCGGAGCGCTGCCCCTCCAACGCCTACAAACCACAGACTCCAACAGTCCTCTGCCCTCCGCGCCGAGGGAAGTTCTGTCGCTCACCGACGCGGCTTCGCCGTGACTGCTGCCATTGTTCTGATGGATGAGGCCATTGCTTGGGTCTCTGTCTGCAGCGGTATTGTTATTTTTTAACCTGCTATAAAAAGTGAGCAGCAAGGAGAGGCATTGCTCTGTCCTGCATGAATACGGCGTGTTTGCCATTGATAACAGGGACCGGGGTGCTCCTTCATCTAGCGAGCCTGAGGCGGACGGAGTCACCCGTCATTGTTTCTGTTTTTGTGCACGCCTATTTCTGTTGCTTGCATTTCAAATGACTGTATTTTTCTAACGGTTAAAGAGTGCGTTTTGCACGCTTAGCACATTCTGCAAAACCCTCAGAAAAAAAAATTGGCAGTGTGAATTCTCTCTCCGGTGGGGTTGGAAGGATTTTAAAGTCTCATGGAGGGGAGGCAATGCCAGCTTTCTGCACACAAATCCTGAAGTGAGCAGCGGTGACCAAACAGCTCGTGTGCAAGCTTGGTGCACACACACAGCCAGCAGCAGCCATTGGAGGAAAGCTTGCAAACAAGAGCTCATTTCTTATCTCACATCAGCTCATGTGCAAACAAATGAGAAATTTCACTTCAGTCACTGTGGTCTAAAACCTGTAGGGCTACAGGAGCAAGGCCTGAGGGCTCAGTCTAAGGGACAGGAACAGGGCTTCTCTCCCAAGTCTGCTTCTTTATGGCAGAGGTCTTTGGTCATCCACAGGAATCTGCTGGGGAGACATAAGGCGCTTGTTCCTGTTACTGACGTGTGCTTTGGTAGGGCCAGTCTGGGAAAAACCAAGTGAAAATGGATGGGAGTGCCACTCAGGGGCATCCCACTGCGTACGGACTTAGTGTGGAGGTCCATGCAGCTGTCAGTTAGAATTGATTCAGTAGCATTTAAAACAAACCTAAGAGAAAATAGATGGAAATTCTTCCATAATTGGCAGGATAGCTCCAGCATTGTCCTTATTTTTATATCATTTTAATGAGGTTGTTTTTCCTCCCCGTTTCCACTCTCTTGGTTTGCTTTCCCCGAAGACGGTAAACAGCTCCACACAGGAAAGTGCTCCAATTTCCACTGTTAATAATTTGGGCCTTGGGTAAGTGAGAAGTGCTGTTTAAAGAGAAAAAAAATAAATAGATAAATATAAAAATCAGAAGCTCTGTTTGGCTTTGCAAACAAAAGTAACCCAAAAATAAACAGGCCTGCCCAGCGAGAAGAGGAGCTGGGGAGGTGGGTGCCAGCCAAAGGGGCAGATGTAAGGAGCATTTCCTATTTGGTTGAGCAACTGCAGACTTTTGTCTCCAGTCTGCATGCATTTCCTCCAATGATTCACCATAAATGTGCATTTATAAATAAACTCCACCTTGGCCTGGCACATTGATTGCGGGCTGGTTGCTTACTTAAAAAAAAAAGCTATACCCCCCATTTCTGAATGATACCTGTGTGGCAATATGTTTTTAGAGAACCGTTTTCAGGCTGTTTGTTTTATTGGTGTTGAGGGGATGTGAATGTGAGAGATGGGACCTGTGGGTTTCTCATTGCATCTGAGTAACGATTCATTAGGAACTTATTTAGGGCAGGGTGATGTTACGGTGTCCATGCTGCACATGACTGGGGCTTGGGGAGCTACTTGTGGGGCTTTGGCTGGAGGCTGCGAGGCTGGTGCTGAGCTGGGGCTGCTTGATGGCATCCCACCCCAGTGGGTTTCTGTGCATTTGTTACATGTGTTTAAAACATTCCCAGAGTGATATTCAAGAGAGAGTCCAAGCAAGGCAGCTTGTAGCACAGCCAAGCGGCATGTTATTTCTCACTCTCCAAACTCCAGCCTTGAGCCTGGCCTTGCAGCCTCGCAGCTATGGGAAGCTGATCAAAATACCATGTTTCTGAAAAAGCCATAGCAAGAAGGTGGTACGTGCTGGGCTCATTGGTACCCAGGTCCTGGGTTGGACTGATGTCGTGCATCAGTGTAGCTGGAATGTTGGGTGGCTTGGGCTGATCTAAACCCAGATGGTCAACTCTTCATGTGCACAAATCTGCCTTGTTCTGACCTCATGGCATTGGAGCTGGGTGTAAGTTTGCCTAAAGACTTGTTGGCCTTTGAAGTCTTCTTCGAGCTTCCAATTCAATGAATGTGCCATTCCTTACTCCAGGTGCTGCTCCGAGTGCTTCTAGATGGCAGTGTATTGCAGCAGGGTGTGAGAATCCAAGATTCCTAATGTTCTTCTAGTATTATTACAAACGCGGGCATCACTCACACAAAAGCTACAGCTGTTCTGCTATTCAAATCTCTCTGTCAGAAGGGAGGTGGAGGAGCACTTAAAGACATTTAAATGTATTTCAGAACAAGAGCCAGTCAACAGTAAATATTTGGAGCTTTTTTCAGTGGTCTGATCCTGAAGGTGCTCCAAACTCTCTGGAGCTCTCCCTGACTCCTGGAGCCACAGCAAAATGCACAAAGCTGAGGGCTGCAGTCTGCAGAGGGCGAAAGGTGCAGCACAGGGAAAACAAAGGCAGGGCCGTCCCGGGTTGCAAAGCACACGGCTCCCTCATGAAAGTGTTTGGCCTCCTCTCAGGAATAACATGGCCGTGCTTGTAGCTCCAAAAGAAGCCCTGAATGATATTAATACATTCATTAGAACAAGTTCAAAGAAAATCATCTTAATTAGCTTGCCTGGCTGAAACTGAGGTTCATTAATCTAAAGTAGATTAACCTGATGGTAATGCCATTAAAACTGGCTGGGATATTAATGAAATATATGCAGTTGCAGAGCCCCATGTCCTCCTGCCAGTCACGTACTGATAGAGCTGCCTCTGCTCTCTGCTTGCTATGCTGTGGTTGCTTTCTCCTTTTTTACCTGTTTCACAGCCACTGCCAGAGCTCTGCAATGCAGCCACGGGGCTGCTTTGGGGACGTGCTACAGGGACAGCATCCCACGGAGAGCACAGGGAAAGCAGCTCACTTTGTGTGAACAGCTTGCTGGAGCAGAGCGTGCACGTGCATGTTTGCAGCAGGCACAGATTTGCCCATGCAGGGAGCACGCAGGCATTTTATAGGGCAAACTGTGGTGCAGTGCCTCGAAAAGGCGACCTGCTTTTTGAGTAGCTGTTGGTGCACAGTGTGCAGCAAGGATCTAAAAGCTTCCAGAAACTCAGCAAAGACCCAGAGGGCTTAAAATGGCCTTCACCTTCTCCCCAGGCTCCAGTATTCTTAATCTCAACTCTTTTTAGTCTTTGACACATCATTAAAGTGACAGTTCAAGACCAGCTCTGAGATCAAAGCCCTGCAGAGCTTCTATCGTGTTGCAGCGCTTGCAGCAGCCCTTTCCCCAGCTCTCCCCTCCTGCCTTGCCTCTGTCCCAGGATCTTCCCCTCTTCTGGGTCACCCTGGGTCCCACGGGGCCAGGCTCAGCCCAGACACCCCAATGAGAAGTTCATGGATTGAGGGATGTGCTGCCCAACAGTGCTGGGTTCAGGCACAGTGCTATGCAAATACATACAAATGCAGGATGCAAATAGGGAGAGTTTGCAAAATCAGCTCTGATCCCAAGTGCCAGGACATGGGATGGAACACGGGGTGGGCCAGGTGGATTCCTCCCAGCCCCTTCTGGAGAGTGCTGCTGCAGGGAGCCCTGCCTGACTCTGGAGGTCTCAGGTTTTGCCATGTGGGCCTTCAGCTGGCACTGAGCAAAGGAAGCCCAGACATCCCTGGTTGCCCATTTCCATACGCCCTCTGCCTAGCTAAGTGCTGAGCATGTATTACATCTTTATTTGTAGAAATGGATTAATATATATCTGTATTTGACACATTGACACAGAAATGGAAGGAAATCCGTAGGCACATGGCATGGCTCCTGGGACCTTCCTTCCCCTGCAGAGGCTGTGCCATGGCTCTGGTGGGAGATGTGCCCGGCAGCGGCTCCACTCCAGCCCAGTGCTGCCTCTCTCAGCGCTGGCTGCCGGCTGACTCAGTGTCTTTCTCTCATTGCACTGTAAATCCTGGGTTGGCGCACGGCGTATTTACAAGGTAATACGGCGTGATGCATCATAAAGACACTTTTGAAGAATTTCTGTTATTAAAAACTGCCCATGGAAAGAATTAGGTCAGGTGTTTACAAGTCAAAGCTTTGGGGATAATTAGGTGGAAGGCTGCAGCCCCAGAGAAGAGGGCTATTTTCCAGCCCTCCAGAAGCCTGCAGCGATGCCTGTGGTGCTCACCTACCTTCTGCAGGGTCTGCTCCAGCCGCTGCCTGGGGATGGGGGCAGAAAGCAGAGCTTAGAAGAAGCTCCAAAAAATTCAGAACCCCTGAGCAAACCTGTTGGTGTCTGGGCTTCCTATGAACGGTGTCACAGTGCTCTTAAGGGGGCTTGGTGCAAACACAGCTTCCAGCTTGCTGCTGCCACACACCAGTGTGAATTCTATCCTACCTTTGAGGAAAGAAAGTTGGTTTTTTTGTTTTTTTGGTTTTTTTTTTAATATGTATTAAAAAAAAAAAAAAGGCCACTTGTTCCTTGTGCTGGAGAGGAGGGCTGGGACAGGGCGCTGGCTGTTTGTGCACTTCAAGCAGAGCGACCTCCTTGAACCCACCGCGCACAATGATGCTTTCCATGGAAAGTCTGGCTCTATTACCTTTGGCAAGGGCTGAGGGAATATTTTTGGAAGCTTTAAAATCCTCTGTGGAACACGCTTCATTTTTGTTCATGTACAGTATCTCTATATTTATTCAATAAGAAAGGGTTCTGTGTTGCTGCGAGCGTCTCCTGACCTGCCAGCTCCTCTCCAGCAGTGCCCGCGGAGTCGGAAGGCGGCTGCAGGGCAAGGCTGAGCCCCAGGACATGCCGAGATCAGCCCGAGGAGACAGCCCTGGCCACATTGTGCTGGTTAAGGCTCCCTTGTTTCAAGTGGGAAGGATATAACCTGTTCACAGTGAGAGCTGGTTCCCATTTGCATGTAAGCTGTGCTAGAGGAGGGTAAAGGGGCCCTCTGCCCTAAATAGGAATCAGACCCCACATCTGTGCTTTCCAAAGTGTCCTTCCTTTCTGCCAGCAAAGCCAGGAAATGTCTCCTGATTCAGAAAAGGACATTTAAAATAATAATAATAATAATAATAATAATAATAATAATAATAATAATAATAATAATAATAATAATAATAATAATACATATCGAGGTGCAAGAACTGGTGAGTGAGGGATGCTTTGCCCAGCTCTCGCTGCAGGCAACACTCATACCTACGGGATGTGCTGGGGAAGGGCAGCAGGCCGGGCGGCGTGGGCAGCAGGTCCCACCCAGCTGGGCTTGTGCCTTCCCGGCTGGGGCTGCTGCTCTGTCTAGACTGGGTGAGAACTTGGCCTCGTGCGGAGTCTGCCGCCTGGGCGATGGGCGAGTCGGGGCTGGGCTGCGGCTTGCAGCCCTGCGGGCAGGAGGCTGCGTCTCTCCTGCAGAGGTCTGGGACCTCAGCGAGCTCTAATTGCTGCGAGCAGATGGCAGCGTTGCGTGGTGGTGAGAAATGCCATCCTGCCGTTGATGTGGCCCTGGTGCCATCCTTGGGACAGCATCCCGGGGAAGAGGGGCTGAGTGGTGTCCTCACTGCACAGCATTCCCACAGCAGGGCAGTGTGGATCCTGGCACGTGTCCCTGCGTCCTTGTGGAGATCCTGCTGTGGAGATCCTACCTGGCCCTTGTCATTATTTTAAACGTCCTAATGTCTATCGTGAGTCATCTTTGCTGGAGTTTTCCTTGTCCTTTCTATCCCAGAGGTGGAGGAGGGAGCACCCAAGCACAATGCATGCTAGCACCTACTTGCTGCTATGTCACTTTTGGCTGCCAGACTAAAATCAGCAGAGTAGCATCTTCTAAAAATGACCTAGAATGACAGAGATCTCCTGTGCTTCCCTGAATTTCAGTCCCAAAAGGATGTGTGAGGACGAGTAAAGCCCCAGAGAATTGGGATCTCTAGGAAAAACAAACACAAGCAGCCTCTTAGCTATTGCAGCTCCACTATCAAAACCCCCTTTCAGAAAATGTTTAGTTAAAGATTTTGTTTGGAACAAACATTGTTAAAGCATGACCATTGGGCTGCTTATTGGAGCCAGATGTTCGTTACAAAGACATTTGGGCCCATTCAGTGATTCTGCATGCCCTGATAGGCTGGGGTGAGCAGGAGGATTTGGAAAGCAGTGACTCAGATCCTCAACTTGCCCAAAAATGCAGAACCCCACTGAAAGTGCCTCACCCTGTGCCATGACGGAGAGATATTCCGTAATGGGCAACATCGTTTTTGTCTTCGTCTCTCTTATTTTTCTATTATTTTTTTCATTCTTTCTGGAATGGTTGACTTCTCTTGAGTTGTCCCTTTCTATTTTTCTATTAATCCTGCATACTTGTGGAATGCTCTTTTAGGAATACTTGTCCCCAAGGGCCGACTTTCTTAACAATTACAAAACGAGTATCTGTTGACCTAATCCTGCAAGCTGCCGGGGTGTGACCATCCCATGTTAGCGGGTGGAATTGTGCCCTTGAAAGACGTGCAGAAATCCGACCCCTGTTTCCACCCTAAAGGCCACAGAGATGGAAAAAAGAAACCAAGAGCAGCCCTGCAAAGCTGATTCGGGTATTTCTTTTTAGAATTGTCTGGTTGATTTTTTTTCTGCCTGACTGTTGATTGCTGCTCCAGCACAGGGCAGCGATGCGGCAGCCCTTCTTTCTTGCGGAAGGGATTTTGATGCACAAGACCATGTATTTTTTCCACCCTGATCAAAAGGGGGAAATGGAGAAGGGACACGGAGAATAGCAAGGTGGATCCTCACAGCCTCTCCTGCCCTGGCGGTACATCATGTTTCAAGGAACACGGAGATGTGGCTCTGAGGGATGTGGTTAGTGGGCACAGTGGGGATGTGTGGGGTTGGAGTAGATGATCTTGGAGGTCTTCTCCAGCCTAAATGATTCCACAGTTTTATGAGTGGGTGTGGAGGGGTAGATGGGTTGATGGTTGGCCATGCTGATCTCAGAGGTCTTTTCCAGCAGTACCGGTTCTATGATTCTATGGGAAAACTAAGATGAAGGGTGAACTCTTGAAGCAATGTGAAAAGGAAGTCTGCACCGTCACAGCAACTTGAGTTTCCTTCTAGCAGCGCGTTGGCTATTGAAATATTTCTTTCACCCTGCAGCAGAAGTGTTTCAGATGGTTGAGGGGCTGACGTTGGCAGCTGGCACCTCTGGTTCCTCAGAGGTCCATCAGTGGCAGCACAGCAAACTTTGCTCAGTGGGACAACTGTCTGGGTCTTGTAAGACTTTCCTCCACCCCGATTCTCAGTGACGTGACTCAGAGCTGTAAACATTGGCACCAGCTGCTCTTCTCACTGAAAGCATAATCCCATTGAGGGAAATTTGTTTTCTAACAATAATCTGATCAATGAAAGGGCTCTCTCAGACCCCCTCCGCGCCTCCCTTGTAACAACTTCCTCAGCAGCACACTGGGTTGCAGGAGGGATGCCTCTCACCAGGACCCCACTGACCGCTCTCGGTCCTTATTTAAAGACAGTGAAATTGCAATATAAGGCCATATGAAAAGATATTTAGAGCTCTGGGTTGATAGAGAGGTCTGGAAGCACAATAATTGCATGTTGAGGTGAGCACGGCCTTGGTTCATATGGAGGCTCCTGGGTGCAGAAGAAGATTTATATTTTCAGTGTGTTATTCATAAGAGTGCTGCCTGCAGGTGCCCAGCACTGTGAGCTGGTGACACCAGGCTGGGGGCTCTCAGGTGCTCCCAGCCCGGCTCCCTGCCTGCTCTCTGGCTGTCAGGAAGGGTCAGGCAGAGGCGGATTCTTTGGCTGATGCTGTGGAATGCCAAATATTACTGTCTGCATGCTAGTAATTTTGGAAAGTCAGCAACAGTCAATCTATAATTTGCTCTTTGCTTAATAATACTCCCTGCGACTCACGTTGTATTGCAAAAGGTGTTGTTCAGATCCTGCTGTGATTAGGCCGTGCGAGAAGCTACTAGAGCAAAACCGATGCTGAGCTGTGCACCAGAGTGTGTGGCACTGGTGGAAGCACAGTGTGATGCCAGTCTCAGGTGCCCCCGCCAGGATCCATGCAGCCATGTGTTGCTGGCTGCAAAGCAGTGCTGTGCCACCATTGTGTTCTCCACTGTTGATTGCAATCCCACGAATGTACCTTGGTGCTGTTTTGTTACTGCTGCAGCTGACCGTGTTCCTTGCAGACAGCAGATGTGACCTGTTCAGTCTGGCTGTAAAATGGGCATTCTGAAACACCGAAGAACAAAGCTGCCTGCTGGAAGGAGAGCTGCCAACAACACAGTTGTGCCTGCAGTAGAAAGAAACTTGAGATGAGCTCCTGGTGCCATGGGCTGATCATTTCATGGGGAGGTTTGCAGGGCTTCCTTCAGGTTGGCATTTATGAATCATCCCTGGACAGATCTCCTCGCCTTGGTCTGACCACATTGCCCTGTACTTTGCCACCTGAGACACTGAAAATGTATTGTTTTAACCGACCTGCTCATTTTAGCCTACAGTTGGCCTATATCACTGCTACACAAAGGGTGCCCTGTACCGTGCCTCACAGATAAGGGATTGATGCTTTGGGAAGGGGAACGGTATCTGCAGCCAAGCAGGAAGGAAGAAAAGAGGGAATATGGAAAGAATAGGCAAGTTTCCAAGAGGGAGATGGGAAAGGAAGGGATGTCTGCAGGGAGAGGAGGAGCAGGAGATAGGAGCAGCCCCAGGGCAGTAGAGATAACCCAGCATGAAGGGGTGATGCAGCAGGGAACCCTTTGCTGTCCCCAGGCCCATCTGCTGTGGACACAGGGCATGTCCTGCAAGGCAGATGGCCAGCGGTGTGGGTGCAGTCCCATCACACAAAGGGATCGTTTCCATCCAAGTGCGACCATTGCCGTGGCACCGGCAATGTCCTGCTCCCAAGTCTCGCCAGAGATAATTAGTTTATTTTAAATGAGGGCTGAGATTCTTGCAGAATCAAAGCAAAGGGTTCTTAAGATAAAGTTAAAAAAAGGAAAAAAAGAAAAAAAAAGAAGTTCCTAACTTAAGAAATGAGTGATCGGTGGAGACCTCTGGAAAGCTGACATAAACGCATGCTGGGGGGGTTAAAAGCAGAAGGGAAACAAAAAAGAACTCAATTATTTTTAGCTTTTTAAGCTGCTGCCGCTGTTCTGCATCGCGAGTCGCGGTCGGAGCTCTGCAGCTCTCGCTGTCTGAGCACACGGCGCAGCTCCCAGCCCGCCCCGCTGCCCCCGGCTGATGCCGCCGCCGATTTGGGCCGCGCTCCGCAGCGAGCAGCCTCAGCCCTTTCTTCTCTAAACATGTGTGCTTTGAAAGGGAAAAGGTTGCAGCCAGCATGTCTGACTCCTTCGTCCTGACAACATCCGACCATCCACGTTATCAGCCCTTACTGGGACCTATCAAGAGACACAGTTAAACAAGCTCGTGTTTATCTGCGGGAAGCTGTATTAATTGCGCAGTGGGATAAAGAACTGGCCGGCACCAGGCAAATCTCACTGGCATGGGAAAGGGACTGAAGCCTCGGCTTAACAATGGGCTGCAGCAAAAGAAAGTCGCTCAGTGCTGGAGGCTTTTTTTTCCCTTTTTTTTTTTTTTTTTTTTTTTTTTTTTTTTTTTTTTTTTGCTTGCAGACTGCAGCATTTTGTTTAATGGCTCTTACTCCCATGTTTTGTTTGCACATTTTTTAAGTAAGAAAGCTGATAGCTGTGCTGTGTGTGCTTGGGGCTCACTCTGTGCTGAGGGCTCAGGGACAGGGCTGGGTTCGGTTTCCCATGGGGATGCCGAGGATGGGCTGCAGAGCAGTGGTGCCTTGTGCTGGGCTCAGTGCTGCAGGGACCTGCAGCTCGGGGAGATGCTGGGCTTCAAAAGGGAGCAGAACCTGTTGTCACCCATGTCTTGGAGCAAGTAGAAAAGGAGAGGTTTTGGCAAAAACCCATCAACTAATCAGAGATGTCCTGCATGGTTTGTGGGCTACTGGTTATGGGTAGTTGTTCATCGGCTACCAAGAAAATCAAGGTGGAAATGGCACTATAATGCCCTGCAAACAGCCAGGAGGCACGGGAAGGAACTGCCTAAGAGAGAACTTCTGATGGCCAAAACCCATTCAGTTTGGGCACCATTTGCTTATCAGAGGGATGAAACAAAGTGCAGGCTGCCTGTTGAGAGGAAAAGGAAGCCCTGGTGATGCTGGCACAGGGACCAGGACGGGTCCAAGGATTGCATCCCTGTGAAGAACAGGGCTGTGGTGATGGGCAGTTTGGGGCTGCTGGTGATGGGCAGTGTTGGGTTGATGATGCTTTGCTCATAGGAAAAGGGAAACTACCGAATGAATCACATCCCTTCTCTAATCTCATTTTCTTTTGGGGGTGGATTTGGGCATCCTCCAAAACCGCAGCCTAATTTAAATCAGGAGAAAAGGGACCATAAAGAAAACTGGGAAAAATGGAGAGAAATGTTTGTCCTCCCATGAATGAATGTCTGTCCTGATGATGGGAAGAAGCCACATCTGGTGATGGAAAGCAGAGGTTTTGTTGAGACGTCGATCGCTCGCGTTTTGCCTGGGACGCGTGAGCCATCCTGAAGGCCGGGCTGTGATGGTGAGTGGGGGCTCCGAGGGGGCAGCTCCCCACTCCCTGTGTCTGCTGCCCTTCCTTGGGGATGCTGACAAACATCTTGGGGAGATAGCGAGCAGCTTGCAGGAAGGAGCCTCTTCAAAGCCTTCCCTCCCTTATCTCCCCGCTGGAGTTGTTTTGACAGCGGCTAGTTAGAGACAGGAGCCCTTGCTGGGATGAAGTCAAGATCGCAAGAAAAAAAACAAACCCAAGAGACTGCATCAGCAGCACACGCCATAACTCTGGCTTGGAGTGGGCAGATGGAGCCTGCGCGATTGCTGCCGGGCCAGGGAGGCTCAGCCAGTCTAAATAGTGCTGGAGGTAACGCGGAAGGTCACCGCTGTAATCAGTTCTGTGCTGCAGAAGCTCAGATCCACAGTTCTGCTCTAAAAGCCTCCGGGCTTTGTGGTGATTTCTGTCACACAGATGGCAGCAGCTCTGTGTCCTTCCTTTGGTTTCCCTGCATCATGGTGCCCAAAGGGGACGGCAAAAAGAATTCCAATGGGCAGGAACAAGGTTTGTGCTTGTCTGGCTGCAACCAGTGGGGCCCTGCCCGGACACCCATCTGTGCAAGCACTTCTATCTATCGATGCAGTTAAAATAATAACAAATCTGCACTTCTCTTTTTAAAGCTTTTGGCAATATTTTTAGACCCTCCAGCTATGTAATCACAGCTACATGACATAGAGAGATAAGCTAAGTATTTAGGAACGCAGACGGATCTGGGACAGGGCCCAGCCAACCCCATACCCTCTCTCTGACAGTAGCCAGCAGGAAATGAATCAGAAATTTTTGCAAAAAGGGCTGTGAGGATGATAAGGTCACACAGCTCCATGTCCTACATCCAAGCGCATCCCACTGCTGCTCCCACTTCTGGGCAGGGCAGTGCTCCTGGCCACACGGAGCCTTGAACCTATGCAAGAAATCTTGTGTTGTGATATTGGGTGCCTTATGGCGTTGGATGCCTTGTGGCATTGCATGCTGCAGACCTTTGGAGACAGCCAGCCTAACCAGGAGAGGTGCATGCCCCCCAGACTGTGCCTTGGAGCCACCGTAGCTGCTTCCACAGAGGCTTTCACTGCAAAAGGGTCAGTGGAAGTAATTATCTTGTGCAAAGGCCATCAAGAAACCCGTGAAATGGTTGGAAAAGTTCTGTTTCCAAGATCAGAGAACTGTTTCAGTTGGAAGGGACCCTGAAAGGCCATCTGGTCCAACTCCCCTGTGATGAACAGAGACACCCACAGCAGAGCAGGTGCTCAGAGCCTATCCAGCCTTGGATGTCTCCAGGGATGGAGCATCCACCACCTCTCTGGGCTTCCTGTCAAGATTTCTGTAAAGATCCCTGTGGCCTTTGCATGGTCCCAACATGTTGTCTGATGCCAATGGAGCAGTTTTTCCTGCTGGATTATTTCATGTGTTTGTATTACATTCAGAAAGACCTGATAGGCAAAGCTCTCACTCACGTCTCCTTTGGCTCAAGCCAAATTCTGCTCAAGAAATTCCCCAAATTATTTAATTTCTATGTTCTTCAGTGGGAGTTACGCCCTGCTTGTAGCACCCTCACACAGAAAGCAGAGTGTGCAAACACAAGCTTTGCACGCAGAAAGGAAAACACTGTTCAATTTTTGGCTATTTTCAAGTAGCATTGGAGCATCCTCGACATGTCTATAAATAAGGAATTATTATCTCAGGGAACCTTTGCATTAGTGGTTACTATGGCAATGAATCATTCGGTCTCTGCTGGTGCCAGATTGAGCATGAGTGCGCAGCGTTCATCCAAACAAGGCTCAGCCGTGGTGCAGTTAGTTAAAGACTCAGCAGATGTTCTAAAGTAAATTCTGTTCAGAGCTGTGCGCCCTGGCGAGGTGCCATTTTCCAATATCTATGGTGATATGTAAGGACTACCGAATTTCTCCATTTAGAAAAGACTTTCGTTAATTGTCTGTACCAAGCCTGTCTAATTAATTGCACGTGGATCCGCCCCGATGTGCGGGGAGAAATGGAAGTGAATCCATTCTGCCACTATTTCCAAAAGTATAAATGACTGCATGTAAAAGCTGTAATCACTGCCTGTAATGGCTTCCTAGTCGCAGGCTGTTTCATAGACTATGAAAATATGCTGTGTGGAAATAAACAGTTGTGCATTGGACAGAATTAAAACAAATGCTTGAACTTCTAATTAAAATTTTTCTTCAAGTTGCGGAAAGGAAAGGCTTAATTACACCAAAACGCTCTCCTTTTCTTTCTTTTTCTTTCTTTCTTTCTTTCTTTCTTTCTTTCTTCTTTCTTCTTTCTTTCTTTCTTTCTTTCTTTCTTTCTTTCTTTTCTTTCTTTCTTTCTTTCTTTCTTTCTTTCTTTCTTTCTTTCTTTCTTTCTTTCTTTCTTTCTTTCTTTCTTTCTTTCTTTCTTTCTTTCTTTCTTTCTTTCTTTCTTTCTTCTTTCTTTCTTTCTTTCTTTCTTTCTTCTTTCTTTCTTCTTTCTTTCTTTCTTTCTTTCTTTCTTTCTTTCTTTCTTTCTTTCTTTCTTTCTTTCTTTCTTTCTTTCTTTCTTTCTTTCTTTCATCTTTCTTCCCTTCTTATGCTGTTCAGCACGTAGCTGTGCCCATAGTGTTTTGCACAGCCCGTGTCACTGCCCCCAAACCCAGGCTGGCTCTTCAGTACCTGCCCATGTGGTCCTCATTCGCTCCGAGTTTACTGCAAACACATGGAGCGCTGCCCGCACGTTCCAGATGCTAAGCAAGCTTCAGGAGAATGAAAACGGGATGGAGAAGAAGTGTGTATGTGGGGGATAAAGAGAGTTAACAGAGATCCCATTCCTGTGGAGCCCCTCATAGCTTTGCATCCTGCAGGAACGGCAGCGCTGGGCTCGGGCGGTTCTGTTCTTTCTCCCCATCTTTGCACGCTGTATAACAGAGGACTTTTTTTGAACTTTAACATTTGGACTTCTTTGCAGGCTGCTCTTTAGTGTGGTTTGGGAAGGACAAAAGAAGACTTTTGTTGATTTGGCATAAATTATACAGTGGGTATTTTTGGCATCAATGTTGGAGCTTGATGCTTTTTTGTTGGTTTGGCAAAATATACCTTGAAATCACAAAAATATGCTTCTAATTACAGAATGTATGTTGCAGTGATGTGGGACGGCGAAGTAAGGAACCTTTCAGTATTTATATTAACCGAATCAAAAAATTAACCTCTTCCTGTTGAATGTTTACAGCTGGAACATGGTCAAAGAATCTGAGGCTGGAGCTAGCAGTGTCTGATACATTCCTGCCTCAGCAGCAAAGATAAGTAATGCATTATTCGGATGCTGAGCCTTCAGTGGGCCGGTCCTTGCTGTTGGGGCTGGATTTTTGGAGGGGCAGGTAGCGTGGAACCCAGATTAAACTGTTTTCCTGGACTTACAGCATGATTGAGTTGGAAGGGACTTTGCAGCCCACCCAGCCCCACTCCCTGCCATAGGTTGGGTGCCCCCCACCAGATGAGGCTGCCCAGGGCCCGTCTGACCTGCCTTAGGCACCTCCAGGGCTGGGGTTTTATGAAACCCTACATGAACAGAAGTCTGGCAGGGACATAAAAAGGTAAAATGCAGTGAGAAAGGGTTCTTGTTCGAGCTGAGCCCCCTCCTGCCATGTTTGTCACTCGAGCATTTCAGCAGCTTGCTGGAGCATGACAGCAGAAAGCAAAGCTGTTCTCACTGCCCAGGTAGGGCAAAGGGCAAACAAGCAGCTCCCACAGCCCGGGCAAAGCCTGCCTCTGTCAGAGCTCTGCTGCCCGTGGCCCTCCAGCAAGAAAAAACTGAAGAAGTGCTCCATGGACTCAAAGGGGACCCAGCTCTGCAGGAGCAGTGCTGCTGCTTCTGCAGTAAGGATCATCCTGCAGGAGTCAATGACCCTAATTAACAGCGTATGTAATGTTTTGCCTGAAGAGCTTCCTGCGAGTGGCTCTCCCAACGTGCCTGTCTTGTTTGGAGATGCCTGCTCTGGAATTACCATTAAATCCTGGCACTGTGGAATTGCACCGAATGTCTGCAAATGGCATTTAACTCTTTGTGCTGGTGCGAGAGCCACAGAACTTATTGAGGTGTTGGATTTGTGTGTTCTCATATGGCAAGAGAGGGTTTTCTATGTTACTAAGCCTGGCTCAAAGTACTGCACAGAAATGCAAGAACAGCCAATTTAGTGCACAACTGGGTGAGATCACAGTGGTTTGCTTGAGAAAGCAAGCAGCCAAGACTTGGGGATGGGACAGGGAAATCACTGTGCACCCCTGTGTCAGGCCCCTCAAACAGCAGCAGTAGGAGCCCACCTTGCCCTGCAGTGTACGGGCAGCACAATGCAGGAGCAGTAAGCGTGGAACCCGCTGAGGTTGTGTCTGTGCAGCCTCGACCTCAGCAAATCCTATCGGCTCTCACGTCATAAAATATAGAAAGGAATAAATGCTTTCCCCTTCCCGTTTCTGTAGGAATAGTTATACAATTCCTGTGGTAAAATCTGCTCTGCTGTGCTGGTTGCTAAGATAATCTGATCGTGTTTTGAACATGGGGGAAGCAGTCTTTTTATTACTGTATATAATGGCTTTTCCTGTTTCTTGTTCATTATATTTTAGGTCTCTATTCTTATTCTTTTCTGTTTTTTTCCCCATGTTTCTCAGTCCTTCTGAGACATCAGAGAATGGCCAAACTGCCTAAGGTGCTAAGAACGAGAGGACACTCAGGGGACACACACAGATAGGTTGTGGCCAAAATTGTCCCCCCAGAAGACCCAAGAAGGTTGTGGGAATGGCAGTTTTTCTGTTACTGGTGTCTTTTTCCTACAAGGGAGGGATGCCATCTGCAGCCACCACACCTGGCCCCCAGTGCTGGTGTTTGCCATGGTGTTTGCTGTTGGACGACTGGTTGGGTTCTCCCAAAAACATTGCTTCCCCATTCTCCCCATGTCTGTGTGACGGTGGGCAGGGGATGGCCGCCCTCTGGGGTGGATCTTGTGCCCAGCTGGGTGGGTGAGGTGTTCTTGTTGAAATACCAGCCTTTGGCGTGCCACCCTTGCCATCAGCATGGGCAACGGATGGTGACACTGTGGAGGGACCTCAACTCTCCGCTGCTTTCTCCACTTGGGATGATTTCTCACGGAGATAGGAAGAGAAAAAAGAGATGCGTTTTCCATTCTTTGAAGAGAGAACTTTAACTTCCGCGGATAAAATAACGTGTAAAACAATGTTTGGGAAAACTTCCAGGGGGCTCGTTTGGGTTCTGCAAAGGAACCCTCTGCGTTTGAATCCCGATGGGAAGATAAGATAATTCCCCGGCACTGTTTAGTTATCATGTGTGGTATAAACAGCACTCCCCTCTTCATCTCCTGAGAATGCGACGTATCTGGGAAATGCTGTGACCATCAGTCGGGGCAACTGCAATGGGCTGCGTGTCCACACGGGAGCGGGGACTGTCCCCATCTCTGCCAATGGCTGTTGGTGTTTGGGGGCAGCCTTAAGGGGAAGACTTTGCTCTGCGCAGCACTGGGCCCTGCCTCCTACCGCAGCTCCTTACTAATAAGTTTTAAACTACTTTGCAGAGAGGTCAGAGGTATTATCCTCATCTAACGAGAGGGGAACTATGACTCATTTCGCTCTTGACATTTCTCTCCCGTTGCCCTTTTGTTACAGAGCCACCTCTCCGCAGAGAGGTCCCTTCCCCTCCAGCATATCTGCAGGCGGGTGCAGCAGCAGCAGCAGCACCGCAGTGCGGGCTGGGGACCCGCGAGTGCAGCAGAGCAGTGGTTAAGGCAGAGCCAGAGGAATGTTTTGCCAGTTTGCCTCTGTTATTTTTTGTTTGTTTGTGTGTTCAGCAGAGCACTCTGTTATCTTCCGCCCGTCCTGACGCCATGCTTTTCCTGTTTAAAATTCCTACTTCTGATTTTTCCCTTTGGGTTTTTTTGTGGTGTTGTTTTGTTTTGTTTTTTTTTTTCTTTTTTCTTTTTTTTTGCTTCCTTGATTGTTCCAGCTTTATGTTCCCAGCTCCAATGGCCAAATGATTGCTATGGATGTGTTTGAGGTCTGGTGCCTCTGCATCCCTCAGACACTGCTTCCCTGGGAGCTGCTGTCAGCACCTAAAGGTGCTGTGAGAAGGAAGGGGACAGATGGTTTAGCTGGGAGATAGGACAAGGGGAAATGATTTCAAGCTAAAAGAGGGGAGATCTAGACTGGATATAAGGAAGCTTTTCAGTAAGAGTGGTGAGGCACTGCACAGGCTGCCCAGAGATGTGGTGGGTCTCCATCCCTGGGGGCATTCCAGGTCATTCTGGATGGGTTCTGAGCACCTGGTGGAGCTGTGGGTGTTGCTGTTCACTGTGGGGGAATAGGACCAGATGGCCTTTAAGGGGCCTTTCCAACTCCAACAGTTCAGTGATTCTGTGATTCACTCCACAGTGTTTCTTTTGCCTCTCTCATCTGCAAGACCCAGGCAGTATTCCTCTGTCTTATTTGACTATATATTACCTATCAATCCTTTGCAAAGTGGGATCGCAAAGCAAATACATGGAGAACAATTTATAGCCAGATATATAGGTATATTACACTAGGCAATAGAACTGTACTCTGTTGAAGAACAAGCAGTGCTGGGGCTTGGAGCTGTGCAGCTGTGCTGTGTGTGGTGCTGCTCGGGGATCACCTTTGTGGTGAGCAGAAACCCTCTGCAGGTCCAAACCATTCCCAAATGTCCAGTGCTGGAGGCTCTGGAGAAGCTTGAGACCAGAGATCACCATGCAGAAGGCACACAGGAGGCTCAGGGAGGACAAGGCCCCTCTGGGTGCTGGCACACACATGGCTCCAGAGCACATCCCCATCCATTGGTGCTGGAGAGGGTCTGCCTGCAGGGAATGGGGTACAAAGAGCCATATGGGGCTCTTTACAGCCAGGGAAGGACACAGTGCATATGGGAGGGATAGAAGGCTGGCTCCTTAAGGATTTTTTTAGTTGATCAGTCATTCTTTTTTAATGCTGGGGTCATTGCACTCATTTCACATATCATTTTTGTTTTCTATAGAACAAAGCTTCAGGAAGGAAATATTCCGTAAGCATATTTTGAGTTTAGGCACTGTGGAAGATTCCTCAAACTACAGCACCAGCCCTGGGTACGACGTACAGCTCTCAGGGATTTGGTACAGTTTTGGCTTCCAGAGGCAGCGGTGACTTTTTGTGTCTGATGATGGCTGTGACGAGTTCGGGATATGTCAGTGGAAACAGCGTGGCACAGTTGTATGAAAGGCTCTAAGACTCTGCAATGAAACAAGATGTAGGCAGCATTGTTCTCCTAATCCAGGTTCATCAGAAAAACGGGCTGCCATGGTTTGCAGCTCTGTGCCACGAATACCATCAGGAATGCCAAGGAAGCAGTTGTGCGCCGCACTCTCACACACACACGAATACACTCCGTGTTTTGCAAAGATGCTCTTTTGTCCCACTCTGCATGGGAAAATACGCTTTCCACCCAAACATAAATTGCTCTTCAAAAACTGCAGCTTAGAACTCAGAAGCCTGCACTTTTAGTGGTGTGCCGTGCAGACCATTTTGGCACCGGCTCTGAGCAAACACACCAGAAATAAAAGCACCTTGGGTGAGGAGCACAGAAGCAAACAACCTGAGTTCAGTGTAATGAACTTCTTTAGAAGTCCCAAAGAACATTTTCATGGTGGGTACTATTCTAAAATACATTCTGTGAAGAGAGAGAGATGGGAGAAACATGAAAACCCCCAACAAAAAACAGATGCAACCAACGCAGGAGCAAAGATCCAGGAGCTTGTTCCCAGATGGTGAATTCTTGCTGGGGAGCAGCAGTCCCAAGGAGCTGTGATCCCCTCACCCAGACAGTGCTGGGTGTTTCAGACTCCTGTTCCAGCACAGTCCCTGATTTGTGGCGTTAGGCTTTTTATAGTTTTGCTTATCCTAGCATTTAAGGTATTTTCGAACTTTCATACACTTTAATTTGTTATGCTTGGAAGGAGATGTTGGGTTTAGCACATAAAAAGGGTGTTTTTGTTGGAGATGTGAGGACCAGTTCAGTGAGGAAGAACTTCTGACCATGGCGACCGGCCATCCCGCAGGTAGGGCACAGATAGCCCTAAAGAAGCCCCCTAAAGATCCTCGGGGCAGGGAACACTGGGACCACGGGCAAAGCCCCAGGTCTGCTGTCTGCCTGGGACCCAGATGTCTGGGAGGGCTCAAGAAGGTATCCAGCCCATGGGGGAAAAAAAGGACCATTATCAATGACAGTAAGCTGTAGGGAATCACCAACACAGAATGAAGGAGGAAGCCCAAGGCTCTTCTTGCAGGATAAATCTGGGAAAAGATCAAGTCCAGAGCCTGTTCCATGGAGCAAAGAGCTGACCCCAGCCAAGGACAGGTGCTGACCCAACCAGCAATGCTCTGTGATGGGATTGTGGTCAAACAAAAGGAACAGGACATGGTGCTTGGTGTCCTGTCAGTCTCACAGGCACGTGGCACCCATAGGATTTGCAGGAAACTTGTTTCTAAATGTTTGTTTTGCCTTATTTCTAATGGATTCTGTGGTGGTTTGGAACCTGTGCTAGGGAATTCTGTCTGCTTTCTATACCATCCTGCTTCAGTCTCTGACTGAAAGATTAAAGATTAACATCACTGTTATTTCCAAGGGACAGACCCTGAGAGGCCTTGGGAGCTGCTGCAAGAGAGCCCTGAATTACCCATCCTGCCATGAAGCACTGAAAGGTTTCCAGAGAAAGTTCAACATAGAGAAGATCATCACTATGGGGAAAGAGTCCAGACTGAGCCATAAACAAAATTCATTCCACCGCTCTGCACATCTATGGTTCCATCCCACGTTCTTTAGTCACCTCCTTGCATGGGGTGCCTGAAGTAGAAGTGCAGTTGCTCTTGGCTGCCTCTGTAGTGGAGGAATGCAGGTGAACACCTCCAGGGATTAATTAACATCTTAGGCAGTAATTAAGGTCTTAGGCAGTGCCCACTGGAGATGCACACAGCTCTCCACTCACCGGGCAGGGAACCTGAGGTGACCAGACTCACAGCCTTGTGAGACATCTGGGTACAGAGGGTTGGATCTTGGCTTCTGTGCAGCGTGTTGTCATAACAAAAGAAAATGCATCGTGCCAACCCAGCACTCATCTTGTTTCAGTGCAGTGCAAACGTGCAGCGCGCTTTGCACAGCTGTTGCAATATGCTAAAGAAGAGATTGCTAGAGCTTCAGTATCAACACTTCTTGCTGGGTAGAGCAGCCTGCAGAGATCCAGAGCCAGCCAGCGGTTTGCTTCTTGCCTTATGACTCTCCAAACACCAATTATTCTGGCTCTTTCAGCAGCTATCCTGCTGCCTCTGCATCAGGATGATCACACAAAGCCATCACACCTTTCCAGCAAAGCATTCATTATCGTGACTGCTGAACACAATGACAGAGATTGCAAAAACAAATAAACAAGAAAATGAACCTTTAAAGTGGGACAGGGAGTGGTGGCTCTTGAGAAATGATCTTCCATGAGATTAAGAGGTTGCTGCATAAAGATGCACCTTCCCTACAATGCATTATAATGCAATGCACCTCGGGCCAGAGAAACAAACTGTGCAGCTATTTTAAGGAAGTGTGTTGGTTTGGGAAAGTCGCAGAGGAATTCCCTTGCTCTCTGCCCCATTACCAAAAAAATTGTGTGGGTCCAGATTCCAGTTCTGAGCAAGTGCAGTGCTGTGCTGAGGTCAAAATAAGGCATTTCCCATTTCTTGATTTGAATTTTCCAGCTAGAGAGCAAGCAAATACATACAAATATATATGGGATGACCTGTATTCATGCAAATTCCTTCTGCAGGTTTCATGAAGGATCAGCCCATGAGCACATGAGGATGCTGGATCGGGGTTTGGATGGGGATCTTGCTGAACAAGCACAGTGCAGTTACAAGGCTCTGAGGACAGCAGTGGGAGATGTTCAGCCTTGCTCGTGTTAGTGGAAGCTGTGCTGCAGGTTAGATGGACTGTTAACTCTTGAAGTTCCTTCTTTACGAAGGATTTTGCTCAATGAAGAGCTGGTTCCAGGCCAGTGCGGGACAATCACTTGCTGCATGCCAAGTGTGAAAATAGGAAACGTTCCACACAGGTGAACTGCAAGACACTTGGTTCTCCTATCTGCACAATGTTCGCCTGTACTTCTGGTATCGTCTGGGATGAAAAGTTCTCCTTGACATTTAATTATTATCAGAATTAGTCATTAGCACTGTCGTCATTGCAAGGAGCTTTGCCACTGATGAAGTAGGATGGGACTTGGGGCCAGGGTTAGGTCAGTGTTACTGCAGGAACATGTTTGTTTCAGATTCAGCCTGCGAGAAATAGAGAGAAAAATGTATCAGTCTCCAGACTTTCCTTGGTCTGCTGTCAGAATGGAGTGTCCAGGAGCCCGCCCTTGCTGAGTGGCTCTCACTGCTTGACCCAGGATACAGGCTTTAAGTGTGCTGAGATAACAGAGTGGACAAAGAGTCCGATACTCCACTGGGAAACATGAAGTTTAGAAAAAGGAATGCTGAAAAAACTGTGTTTTTCCCCAAATTCCTCCACATTTTCACAAGCACTCGCACGCCATTTCTCTCTTATGGACTGAGATGTGTTATTCTATTGGAATGCACAGGGCAGCCTCAGCCCATGGCTCCGCAGTGATTGCTGCTCCCTGGGGCTCAGCAGGAGGAGGTGCCCCGTGTGTGGCACAGCCCTGGGGAACCCTCCTGTCCCCTTCCCAGCCCCGGGCAGTGGTGTTCTGTGGAGCTACCGGAGATGGGATGGATCATCCATCCACTGGCTGCTTCCAGACTGCTGTTTGTTTGGGAAAATCACACTGGAGATAAGATGTCAAAACACAGATAATGGCGTTTCCTTGATAGGAGTGTAGTTCTCATAGGCTGCTTTGAGTTATGCCCTACGTGCCTCCACATGGCTTCGCTTCGGGTCTCTGCTGAAAGCGACAGGGGAGAGTCCTGCACTGTTGACATTCGCTGTACGAAAACATTTCCAGCTCTTCTTAGGGCCTTTTTCAGCCACAGAAACCAGTTCGACCACTTCCCCACCAACACCGTGTTCTTCACGAGGAGCAGATAGGGCTGGCTGCCATCGTGCCTCTGCCTTTCTCTCATTAACACCTCTTTGTCTCACAGTGGGGAAATCTGGGACTTCCATCCTGAACAGAGGATGGTCCAGATGGACCAGAACCTGGCCCAGCCCAGCCTTGAAAGTCTTCAGGGATGGGTCATCGCCACCTCTCTGGGCACAGGGTCATGCAGCTGAGGACCTAATCATGGGGGAGAAGTCACTCTGCGCTCTGCTCTCTGCCCCTGGTTCAGGCTGAGTACAGGGACATTGTTTGGAAAAGAGGCAGCCCGGCACCAGAGCTGTGGACTCTGATTCATGTTAGGCAGAAGCCTTCTCTGCATTGTCATTAAAAGAGAGTGTGTGTGTGAGGCTGACGGACTGTGCCATGCAGCTTTGAAATCCGAGCGGATTCCTCCAGGCTATGTTTACGCTACAGCATAATTTGTGTGTGTGAAAGAGCCTCTACTTCTATTTCAGCAACATTACAAGGATGGAAGTCATACCCTCTGACAGCCTCTTTGCTGCTCTGCGGGATGTCTGTGCAGGAGGGGACCTGACTGAGCCACCACAGCAGAACCATGTCCTGAGTGGATGCAGAAACCGTCCCAAAGAGCAGCTCCTGCCCCAAAGTCACACACAAAGCCTCGCTGTGGCCACGGCCCACCCAGAGCCTTGGGATGCAGGCAAGCATCACTCAGACACAAACCTGCATCTGCTTCCAAACCTATCAGACCACGAGAGCTCCACGTCCCATTGAAATGTTATCCTTCAGAGGGATAATGTCCTTCAGAGGGAAGAAGAGCAGCAGCTCCATGAAGCCAAGTGAAGATCCGGTCCCTGCATGTGATTTAATGGGGATTCAGGTGACAATGTGGAAGCACAGCGTGGACAGACAGCCCCAGGTCCTTTTAAAACTGGGAGCAGACGTGGAAGTCAGCTCAGATCCAACAGTGACTGCGCTCCCGTTCTTTTTACATTTACAGTAATGGAGCTGCGGGCTTCCAAGTGTCCTGCACTATTGATTGCAGATTTTAATGAGCTTTAAATTACCGAAGGGGTTTGTGGGTCAGATGCCTTAAGAACAGGAACTGTTCCCAGATGCTGAATCCGGGGTTCAAAAGGCCCTCCTGAAGCCACGCAAGCAGGACACCCGTGGCCCTGCTGCCAAGAGCCTGAGTGCCCTTGCCTTGCCCTACTTATCTGAAGAGCCTGTCAGCATGTTCTATAACCAGTGGAAACCACTTTAGAGCCGGAGCCAGACACCGAGGTGCCGGGGTCCACATTTCATTTCTTTGCATGGGAAAGTTCTGCAGCAGAAGGGCCAGACCCTTCTCTGAGCAGCATTCTTCTGCCTATCTCGTTCTCAGCCCTGAGCTGGCATGTTTGAGGATTGACACAGGCTGTGCAGTTTGTAGATTTATTTGTATTTTTTTTTTCTAGAAAAGAGAAGAATGTGGCCATTAACAATTGTTGCAAAAGGTTGAGCTGTAGCAGTTTTTAGTGCAATGTGAGAATTTTAATGGTGTGCTTGCAGAGAATTCAAGCTCCATTGTGGGAAGAGTGTCTCAGCACTCTGTAACCCAGGCTCTTCTGGATTCACCTATAGGATAAACCCACACCTAGCACAGCCTTGCTCTTGTCACACTGCTCCCCACATTCTGCCCCATTTCCCTCAAGTTTTTCCTTCCTGGAAAGTCAATCAGTTCTGGACAAGCAGGACCAGCAGTGCTTCCCCACGGGGATGGATGGAGGAGGTGGGCATGAGGTCTTCAGAGACATGGGAACAACAGCCCACCACTACTGCCTCTGAGCAAAGCGGTCCTACAGAAGTGGCCATGGGGTCTCACCCAGAGATGGGGGAAAGGAGCTGTAACTCATGGAGGCTCTGCGACGCAGGCGTTTCTTTGTCAGGAGAATGTTTTCCTAGGGACAGGTTCTGCTCCTTAAGAAACACTTCAGCTATTATTACTTTACACAGATTCCTGGTTGGGGAAAAACAGTGTTTAAAACCAGCCAGAACTGTTAAAATTTATGGTATCAAAATATATTCTGTCAAAATATTTATACCATAAACCGGCATCGTTAACTGTCCCCTCGTGCTGCTCTTGGGAAAGAGGGGAGAGGAATCTGAGACGTCTGATGTGTGAATTCCTTTGTTTATCACTATTTTATTGCCTGGCATGGCAACAAAAAAGTGGCTTTAGAGTCTGAATGAATCTGGATCTGAAGGAATTCCTGTTGTCGAACCCGTGGGCTGCAGGGGTGTTTTCTGAGTGACATATTTCCAGAGGCACCTACACACATACTTGGCATCCCAGCCCACATGCCAGCGCATGTTGTTAGCCTACAATTACCCTCCAGGAGTTGAGTAAGCGTGCTTCCATTGAATTGTCTGGCAGCGGGAAGGGACATGGGGCTGCGGGTAAAGATAGGAGGCTGAAATATGTCTGAATGAGACCAGGATGCTCTAAGCTTCACGGTTATGCCTTGAGGTTGTGTAAAGTTTGTGTATAGCTGGATGTAGATCCAGCACATCCCATGAGACCCCCGTGCGGCTGCTGCTCCCCCACTTAATCCAGCAGCCTCAGGGATCTGCCCATCGCGCAGCACTGAGCTCTGTGCTACCGCATCGCTCCAGGGTGAGCAAGCAGTGCTGCAGTCCGTCATAAAAATGAATTGTTCTGCTTCCTGGAATTATTACTTTCTGTCGTATCACTTCTCTATTAATTACCCATGCTTTTGGATGAAGAGCAGCAGATAGACAGGAGCGCATTACGCGCGTGATTGAAGGTGCGGGGTTACGGCGTCGTTCTCTTTTATTATCTCACCAAAGTTTGGGTCTAATGGAGTGGCTGTTAATATTCACGTTCATTTGACACTGAATGCCTGGAAAAAAAGCATCTACGGGTTTATTTATCTTGGCAAAGGCAAGTCCGATACATACAATGCATCTTTAGTTTTTGTAACAAGTTGAGAAACGGGGTGGAAATGGGAATGACTGGAGAGCAGGGTGAAGGGTGTCAAGAGCCTGCACTGCAGAGGAGCCCAAGGGAGCTCCAGAGCTACCCAAAGGAGCCCAAGGAAGCCACAAGGAGCCCAAAGGACTCCGAAGAAGCTCTAAAGGAGCCCAAAGGAGCTCCAGAGCCATTCAAAGGAGCCTCGGGGAGGGGCTGCAGTGGGTCCCAGTTTGTGTTCCCTCTCCTCTGCCAACCCCGTTCCCCAAGTCTGACTTAAAACTCAACGAATATGTGTTCCTTTGCATCATAACAAAGCAGTTCTTATTCTCTGCCTCCTCCTCTTTGTGCTATTGGCATTCCTGGGTTTTCAGCTGTTCCTTGTAACCGTGAGGGCTACAAAATGTCTTCTGAAAAAACTGAAAGTTGAGATTCTGGTATATTCACAGGTCTCCCAGGACAGAGGCTTTACAAAAACCATCAAATAAGAGGATACGACTGAACAAGTTGGCAATAGCAAGATTTTCATGTCCAAGTGTTTGTGTGAGTGAAAGCCCAGATTCTCATTTGTCTGAACATTATATGGTGTGATAAGGTAACAAAGTGCATGGCCAAGAAAAAGCAGACTGCTGTTTCAAAGATGGGAGGAAGGCACTGTAAAAATGTGTTCCATTAAATAAATGCAAGAAGGATCTTCTGTGTCAGGCAGAGAATGACTTCTGGGGCATGAGCACGGGGGAGGCACCTCTTGTAGCATGGGGATGTGCAGCGGGGGTTTGCAAGAAGCACCCTTCAAATAACCTGACATTTCTTAACCTCAGGTCCGAGTGGGTGATCCGGGCAAACTGTTCCACACCAGTAAATGAAGAAAAAACATGAATCTGCTGTTGGTTTAGAGGTCAGGTGAAAACCTGCAGCTCCTCATAGGTGGCAGCAGCGGCTGCATGGCTCCCCAAAATCCCATCCCCACGTTGATTAACTTCAGCGATTCTTGCTGTTAGTGATCTGCAAAGCCAAGTTCTGTTGTTGCTCAGGAACGCCTGTAATGGTTTAAGCAGGCAGGGTTTGGATGTCCTCAGGCAGCAGATGTGTCAGGAGTTAGCGATGGCTCGTAACTTTCTGGCACTGTAGCAGTGCCAGAGCTTTTGTTGTGAAATCCAAACCCACGTGAACCGAGTGTCACTGGCGGCACAGGGAGGTCAGACTCAGGGAACCGAGGGCACACGGGACAGCCCTGAGCTGCTCTGGGCCGGGCTCTGACTTGCCCGTGTTTCCGAACCGACCGGTCTCAGGCATTGGCCTCAGCCTGCTGGAAGCTGAGGCTGTGCCTAAGTTTTAAGAGGAACCATAAAAAATAAAAAATAAAAACGAAGCATGTTGAAAAGGGGATCCAGGAGCTTCTGCTCTGTTCTGTTATGGCACGGGGCATGGCGGCCATCTCCTTTGAGCTCCTTCGAGTGCTGCAGGAGATGGCTGCCATGCCCCGTGCCGTAACCCTAACCCTCACCCTAGGTACCCAACTGCTGGGGACATGGGTGACATCCCCAAGAGTGTAGGCTCTGTCCCTGTATGGTGAGTTTGAGTCTTAAGAGGAAACCTGATCTGAAAAAGCTCTGGCTGTGGGCTGAGCTTGCATTTTTCCTACAAAGAGGCTCAGTGGGACCAAGCCAGCCCTTCACAGCCTGATGTATTTTCTGAAAGGACGTTTGTGCACAGATAAGAACATTTCCAAAGCTATTTATGTCACAGCCAAAGGGCCCTGCAGTGGGAGAGGACCTCCGTTTTATCTCTCAGTGGGAAATGAGTAAAATTAGTTTTCCAGGGGGACAGGGTGAGACTGGATGCTGAATAGCCCATCCCCATGTTACAGATGGAGCCAGCTGGACATTGGGCTGCACTGGGCAGGCTTTGCATTTCCCCTCTCCCAAACTGCCCCACTTTGGGTGAACCGAGATCTTTAAGCAGGAAAAACCTGCCAGCCTCCAAAGGAAAGCTTTCATTTTCAGAAGTGGCTGGGAGGATTTGACCATCCACTTCCAGCTTGAAAAGCTGGGCCATGTGAATGCTGCCCAATGGATATTCTTCCATCACGAGGCTGCAAGTTTTGGTAGCAGACAGGATTTGGCCTTACCCAGTCATCCAAAATACATCTCAAGTGAAATCTAACTTGGCACCTTTTTGAAGTTTGGCCATTGCTAATTATGCCTGAAATTAATGGCCTATTGGAGGCTCCAGGAACTGATGAACTTGAGTCTGCTCCGGGGTCAGGGCTTGGCTTTGAGAAATGTTTTGAGATACCGTTCTTAGGAAAGATGTTTGACTGGGCTCTTCGTTTAGGACATATCCTAATGGGTGCTTGGCTCGAGAGAGATCTAACAGCTACACAGACTATTTAAGCATGACCTGCAGATAATAGGTTGGCAGCGCAAGTTAAACAAAACGACGAGCTTCTGCAATATGGAAACAAAACATAACTGTGCACCCAAACCAATGCCCTGAAATACAGCGAGACGCCGAGCCGTCAGAAAGCTGGTAGTAGTTCTTGCCTGTCCCGTTATTAAATGTGATGTTTTGCTTTAAAAAAGCTGCCTCTTGCTGGCTTGATTTTTCTAGTGTGATCTTACAAAGCATGGCCCTCCTGCTCCCCTCGGAAAAGCAGGAAGGCATATTAAGAGCGCTGATAAAAGGTAAACAAACCAGGAGACACAGAGTTTCTTGATATGCTCTAATTGAGCTCGTTTCCTTGCTTCGGCTTTGAAAAGGAACAGCCATGAGGCATTCTTGAGAGAGCCAAGTGAACTGCTGTTATCTCAAAAAGGTCTCCTTCGTGTCTCGCTCGTGGGGCTCCAAGTCTGCTCCGGCCACTGCCTGGAAGTCTAAGAAAAGAAGTCTATGGCCGCTGATAAAGCACCCATTTTTAGGCCTTGGGAAGGATGGGGTTGTTGACAGTTCATTCCTGCGAAAATTCAGCGTGCTCCAGCCCCCGATTGTAAATGGAAGGGATCTATGGCAGCACTAATGCAAAAGGTATGTGATTAGATAGTCCCGCCCGCTATCTGCCCGGCTTCCCGCCGATAGCCGGCCCTGCTGGTGCGAGATGGGAGCCATCAGCCTTGCCAGACTGACGCCAGGCCCTTCAGCAGCCGCCTCACAGATAAGGGGAGAGGGCCGTGAGCCTCACGTAACACAATGTTTCCCCAGTGGGTGAACTTGAGCATTTCTGACTGCATCTTGCACAGACATCTTGCAGAGCCAGGGAGGGGATAAAATATCATTTCAGACTGTGAGGAGTCCGAAAGTTGGCTGTGAGAGGTCCTGTCGTGGCCGCTCGTGTCTCGCTGCTATCTCCCAAGCTTCAGCCTTCTCTTGGCTGAGACCAGAGTGATGCCAGAAGGAGCAGCACCCTCAGTTTGTGCTGGTGCTCCACGCTCATGGGATAGACTGCCTCAAAGCCTGGGCCCCTCTGGGGCAGAAACAGAAGGAAAACCTGCCCTGAAGAGATCTGGGAAGCCACAGCAAGAGGTTTCTTCCACCATGAGCTTTTGCTGCATCCTTTGGGTCAACAGTCCAGCGAGTAATCCTCCTAAAGGCTTATCCACGTAGACACTGGGACTTTTAACAGTGCACGTAAGACCTTCATCAGACTCTCCTCAGTGAGACATGGTGCAGTTAGGATCTCAGGTACACCAGTTCCACTCAGTGGGCCAGGAAATGGTTGGGAACCACCTCCACGTTGCACCATCACATGGCAGCTGTTTCCAGGAATGCGCTGCAAGCGCTGGGTAGACCTGAGCACCACACAGACATCGTGTTTCCTTCTTAAGCCTTATCTTCTCCCACACCCTCAAAGAAACTTAGAGCTTATTCATTCATTAAAACAGAAGGGAACTTTCCTCTAATCTTTTCCTAGTGACTCACAGGCCCTGTGGCTGCCATCGGAGGTGTGACTGGGGTGTGTGTACGTTAACACAACCTGTCTCTGGTCTTCCCATTTTTGCATGCAGTGACCAGTGTTGGGTTGCAGAGTGGGCTTCCGTGCTGGGAGCCGAGCACTGGGGCTAGAATTCGATTCCTGGGGCTTACGGTGAGGATGTGTGTATGCCAAACTTTGCCCCAAGCAGCATCCTGCTCTAGGAAGCATCCCATTGCCCAGCGCCTTGTGGCACCGCGGGCAGGGAGCTGGGTGGGATGCAGAGCACAACGTGTGCTCCACCAGAGCTCTGTGTGGGCTCACGTTAGTCATTGTTTGCAAGCGTCTGAGTGATGGCCAGGACTGATAGATGTGTCTGTGGAGCCTTGAAGGCTCGTAACTGTCGGCACAAAAGAGCCTCCTACTGAAAATCCTTAACCCTAAACCCTCAAAGCCAGGAGCCTTTGCTGGCAGCTGTTTGCTGCAGGTGCCCAAGCAGTCCTGCAGCTACGAGGAGTGAGTGTGGAATTCATTTCAACCCAACAGAGCTGCAAACAGGAGAAAAAATAGGGCAACATTTACAGCAAACATTGCACTCAGTAGATAACAAGCCCTGGCTCCTTGCGTTGCATTTATGTGATGCTTGTTTTGCTCTTCTCTTCCTGGGTGCTTTTCTTTTTCTCTGTTTTTTTGCAAAATCTTCTAGTATTTGCTTTTGTTGTGTTTTTCATGGAGAAACTGCACACAGCGAGATGACTGTGAGGTGCCACACAGAGTACGTGTCTGATTCCTCCCAGCTTGCCAGCCTAACAAGCTGGAGACACGTCTGAGTGGTTTCTTACTCACGTGCAGTGAATTAATCCTGAAAGAACCAAGCATCACTTTGGGGGATGAGATGGATGGCACGAGCTCCAGCATCCTGCTGGCTCCGGGTGCATCATCTCCTGCTGCGTCCAGAGAGGAGGAAAAAGGGAAAACCCACTTCTCCCATGGCTGCTGCTCTGTGCGAGTGCTGGTGATCACACGGAGCATTTACCTACATGTGCTCAGCCAGGTTCTAGGAGCAGCTGTAGAGTTCAAATGCTTTCAGTTCCCACCTGGTAGGAGCAGGGATGTGTCTCCTGGGGGAGCCGTCCTGATGGACAGCCAGCCTTACAGCTGCTGGCCATCCTGCCTGGCGCTGCTGCAGCACAGCATGGGCCACGAGCTCCTGGGAGCACACTGGAAACCAAGTTTAAACACGCAGACCACTGTTTATTTCAGTGAATCATGCATGCTTAGCACCTGATCCTGCTAGCTCCAGAACATCTCCTGGGAGATCTTGAGAGCTCTCAAGTCCTTACTGATAATGCAATTATCCCTTTTCAACTGAAAATGAAGGCGGCAGCTCTGTTGTTTGGGGAGTTGCAAGAGAGGGCTCCGTGGTTTGGGTTTTGCTTATGAAAACCCATTAGGGGCTAGCTCACATTGTTAATTGCCCAAGTAGCATCTTGCAACGCGCACAGATGTGTGCAAACAAGTGGTTACATGAACAACAGATGCAGTTAAACACACACCTAGCTGCACAGCAAATTGCTTCTGCTTTCTTGCTTACGGTGTGCATCTCAGGATGGGTTTGAGGAGCAGGACCACCAGGGTTTGCAACAGCAAGAGGTGGGAGCAGCCAACATCCCGTTTCCAGCCTGACACAGCTCGGAGCTGCCAGGGCAGGGCTCAGGGACTCTGCTGGATTCTGAATGCAGCCCCAAGCCATTGGAAGCCATTCACTGCTGCTGTTATCCTGCCAGAGCAGATCTTGGTGTAACCACTGGGCACCATCTGACACAACCAGCACAAGTCCCGTGTGGAGCACAGCACATACCTGTACACAGAAGCTTCTCTCCCTGTGCTTCCTGGGAGTTGCTTGGCGACAAGAACAATATTATTACACACACACACACGTTCTATTAGGCATCACCTGCGGTTAGAATTTATTTATCGCTTTCCTTCAGCAGGCTCCAGCCCCGTGTTGTGAAGCTCCATACAGAGCGGCTGGCAGAAGGGAGGCAGCTCCCAGCATTAAGGCTGTGAGTCACATTCCTACACACTCAGCAGGATTAGACATTTCACTCCTTAATGCCTAAATGGAAGGTCATTAAAACAACCCTGTGCTTTGGGGAGGATAGCAGCTCCATGGCCTGCTTCATTTAGTGGAAGGCTTGCTTTGAACCTAAGCTGGTTCATAGAGTATGAGCTCAGAAAAGAGCAACAGAGACATCCCTAGAACCATCTGTGATTCACTCCTGGCCCTGGCAGGGTCTGCCTGGGGCTCAGGACTCCCAAGAGCATGCAGACTACAGGCTGGATGAAATATGGGATGTGGGAGACACCCATCCACCGATGCTTCAAGAAATCCATGGTGGAAATTGTTTTCACAGCCCGTCATCCCCATGCATCTGAAATAACCCTATCCCATATGCCAGATCTTGCTTCAATCTGATGGAGCTGCGAGCAGCCCATCAACCAAACTTCTGATGGAGCAGTCGGAGCCGAGGGATGGGTGATGAAATGTGCTTCTCTTTAATCTGCCTGGATTAGGTACAATTCATTGCTCACTGGGAAGGACCTGCTGCAGGATAAGCTGATCTGATAGTGCCAGAGCAAGTTCCTACAGAGCAGTCACGTGGAGATGGCTGAGAGGCAGAGCCCAGCTCTGTGAGGTGCCAGGGGAGCACTGCCCCAGCTGATGGACACGAGCTATGTGGTCTGGAGGCCAAAGGCAAGGCCAAATCAGCATGGTGAAGGCGTCAGCCCTGGTCCATGGGCATACAACAGTTTAAAAACAGGAAAGGGAATTGCAGTGACCTACTGCAGTGCTGGTTGTGGTGTCTCCTGATGCCATTAAAAGGCAGCTGTGTTATCAAGTAGAAACACTGAGGTTGGGAAAGACCTCTCAGATCCCCAAGTCCAACCCCACTCACCGCATCATGCCCACTGCTCACGTCCCTCAGTGCCACATCTCCACGGTTCCTGAGCACCGCTAGGGACAGTGACCCCACCAGTCCCCAGGCATCCTGTGCTGGTGCCCGACCACCCTTTCAGAGAAGGTATCTTTCCTAATATCCAACCTGAACTTACCCTGATGCAACATGAGGCCATTACTTTTCATCGTAAGTGAGGCTGTTATACCTTCTTGTTAGTGGAGACATCAGAAGAAACGAAACTTGTCTCTATCTGGGGACTTTGTGCAGAAGAAAGGTGTTATTTCAGAAATGACTGATTTTCGGCTGGGTTCTACTTTGAGAAGTGGGGAGGAAGGCAGGGGCTGCTTTACAGTCTGTGAGTGTTTGGAGTGGAGCACTCAGCTGGTTCTGGTTCTTGTTTCACCAAGATGCCCATTAACTTTCTAAACTGAACCATCCCGAGCCATTCCGTTTATTACCAGCCTGCTTCTAGAGCCTCAGTGACTCCACACAGGGCAGTAACCAAGTATTCAACTCGTGCCTCTTATGACACACAGCGATGTGCCTTTCATCGGTTTTAGCTCTTTGGTTAATTTTGCCTACAGGGGAAGAATTCGATGTGAGCATCCCTGAGAGCGGGGTGCTCGATTCTGAGATGAGTTTGGGGAATGGCAGCGTTACAAAATGGCATTTCAGCGGCAGCACAAGGTATCTGCTTAATGACATCTTCAAGATCCGGCAGTTCCGGTAAGGGAGTTTTTATGAAAGCATTAAATCTGGGATAAAAATGGATTATTGGCAGCTCCGGAGTTTGGGGGAAAAGGTTCGTTCTTGCTCTGAATAAAACAAATGGTTTACGATTTTTCTGGGAAATGAGGATTTGAAGAAAAATGTTGGTTTGGTTGAATGCGTGCTTGGACTTGCTGTCAAAACCTTGCAGCATTTTAAAAATAGAATGAAATGGCATTTAGAAATGGGGATTATTTTAAGTCAAAGTATCAAAATCTTTCATTTTGAAAGGCTTTGAATTTTCTCCTATTAGAAATACAGCATCCACATTACAAGGAAGCGACCGGCCTTGGGCTGGTGCGTGTCTGAGACAGCTAATTTTGTGTCTTTAGCTTAAAATCACTCATCTGGGCGGAGGAGGCGATGACCCATCGTCTGCGGAGGGCACCAGGTAGGCTGCGAGGCAAACGAACTCGTTATGCCACAGGCTCAGCGGCTGCTTTGCTCCCTTTGAACACCACAAGATTCCTACTTGTTAGTCATCGTGCATGCAGTCAGACACAGATTCTTTCTTAAACATTCACATATTTTATGAAGTTAGAAAGGCTTTTAAGATGCACAAACCCCGATGTTTTTAATGAGTTTAACAACAACCAGGCGGAGACCAAAGCGTGCACAGTCCCCGGGTCCGACCCGCTCCCAGTTTCCACTTTCCAAATTCTGAAGCCCCCGTTTTCCCTTCCAGACCACGCAGGGCTGACAAAAGCTGCTTGCACCGAAGCTTTGCCCATATATGAAGAGTTTGGGGGTATTTGGGGTCGCCCAGTTCCTGCTAACCCACAGCCCATTGGCTTGTGCTGGACCTGCTTCGCTTTGTTTTACAGGGGAACTGTTTTGCTCCACAGAAACCCTTCTTCCCATGACATTGCATTTAACAGAGCAGCTAAATCCCTACTCCATGAAGCAAAAACCTGCAGCTGCCATGCAGCAGAGGCATTGCAGCTCCGCAGAGACAGGAGCTCAGAGCCCCACGCAAGGGCAGGAAGATGATTCCAACATTCACAAAATATAAGACAAATCATAAAATATTCATAAAACAACAACAACAACAACAAAGTTTGAATGTTAATTCCCATTCACACATTCTGGACATGGGGAAATGCAACCACAAACCCAGTAAGCACTGTGCCTGAGGCCTCAGCCATAAATCAGCCCCAGCATGAGGTCTGCTCCCTGCTCCATCTCTGTGCCCCTGCCATAAGGCAAAGGGCTGTTCCCGAGTGCCACCTGGGAGATGTCACTGTGGGGTGCATAGGGACATGGGGGCTGCTCATGGAGTGGTATGTGAGGCTGAGCACTGCAGTGATCCCATCATGCTAAGGGTTGGGCTCCAGGTGCAGTCCCAGATGTCACACCGAGCCTTGTGTGCTTCTCCTGCTCCCAGCCCATGAGCATTTCATAGTCATATCAATGGAAACACCCCTGAGTTGAGTTTGGTTGGGCATTCTGTGCAATCAGTGGGAGCATTGGTTGGCGTCAAGAGTTGAGTGCTGAAAAAGACATTTTTAATCTCTTCTTAACACTTTTTTGATTTTGCCCAGCTTTTTGGTGATTCATACCCTGGGCAAGACCAAGCACTACATGCACACCCAATAGGCGGGAGCCCCACTCCTCCTCCTGGACACGAACCCATCCATTTCCATTTCCCCTTCCATCCAGAGGCTCAGAGCCACATCCCCTTGTGGGATCTGATCCACAGGTGACCTTGTGTTCATTACCAGTTGTTTATTTCTCATGCTTCTAGCAGGACGCTTTCTCTATCCACAGCAAATCCCCCCCATGCCATCCCCACAACCCCATATTTGCTCTATCTCTGCCCGCAGTGGGACCCAGCCTGCCCGCGGCCCTGCACCACCAGCCCTGTGCCTTCAAAGGCAGAACGGAGCTCTGTAACTTGAGTCTTTAACAACACATGGCAGAAGCTACAGGAACTGGCCTGTGTCATGTCTCTGAATGGCTTCATAAATATAACACTGAGGAATTTGGATGCTCTCGGGTGATGGATGTTTGCATTCTAAGGGATGCGCTTTCTGCCTTGCCCTAGCTCCACAGCAGCTATAGCCATTGTGCAGCTCCTTATCCCATCCCTATTACCCCAAAGGGCAGGATTCAGCCCGTGCCACCCATCCCCAACCCACTGCTGTTGTTGTTGTTGACCCCGATTCCCACCCACCCCAGACACAGAAGCCACACGCAGAAAGCTCCAATGCAAAAAGAAAAAAAGGTGATGGAATGTATTTATCTGCAAACAATAGCATGTCTGGATGGAAAATCAGTGTTTTACACCAGTCATGTGGTTGCTATTACTGTTTTCCAAAACACCCAGAGGTACTCGATGTGTTAAGTATGAGCGGCCCTGTGCTGCTTTGCTTAAAAAGCAAAGTGTGTGTCTGCACCTAAAAGTGCTCTTGCGTTGATGCCCAAACGGCTGCCGGAGGAACTGCCAATTTATCAGCAGGCACGGGGCTCAGATTGGGAGCAAGATGCTACAGAGGGCATCTCCACGGCACTTTGATGGCGTTTCCGTGTCCCTATGCCATCCCTGGTGCAGGAGAGCGCGGATGGAGCCGGAGGGCTCATTTCCTCGCGCAAACCCAAGCTGTGCCGATAGCCATTGAGCGAGGATTTCCATTTTTGGTGCGAGCTCAGCCTTAAAATAGACAGTCTTCAGCGAGGAAGAAACTCTGTTGACAGAACATAGGGAACATTCTTCCCGCGGCTCTCGCGCGGGGCTATCTCGGCTTTAATCTCAGCGCTTCCTGCAGGTCTCCCCGGCCCCACTTCCCTCCCATTGTTGTGGGGCTTGGAAGTGACCTCAGGCTGCAGACGGCAGCCCACGGGCAGTGACTAACCCGCCTGTCTCCATCCCTTGGACATGTCCCATCCACTAAATAAATGACAGGCACCGACACGTGAATAGAAACACAAACAGCCTGACAGGGAGATCTTAACTCTTTGTGGCAGGGAGATGTCCCAGCAGTGCTGGGGAGGGGATGGCAACGCCGTGTGTGGGGCAGAGCGGTACCAGCTGCAGGGCGCCGAGCCCCCGATATTAGCTTTAATTGCTGCGGATTCTTTTCTGAAGCTTTTATCTCCTCACTGCTGTAATTAAAAGCGCGGCCGTGCGTCTGTGTGCCTGTCTGGCTTCAACATGAATAATTCCGTTGTGAGAGGTAGCACTGTGAGCACGCACTGCAGCACTGCGACCCTACAGCGCACCTATAAGGATCCTTACGAGCAGACATGGCTCAGCACACCTGGCCCCACTTATGGCACACACACTGATGTGGGATGCATGGTCCCGTTCGCCCCGCATCCACTGCTGGCAGCGATGGGGATGTTCACACATGGTGGTGCCCCATCCCTGCAGTGCACAAGGCCGGGCTGGATGGGGCCCTGGGCAGCTTGGTTTGGTGGGAGCACACAGCCCACGGCAGGGATTGAACTGGGTGATCTCTAAAGATCCTTTCCAACCCAACCATTCTGTGACTCGATGACTCCAAAGAGAATTGGTGCTGGCCACAGTCAGACATCATGACCAAACCCCAACCCCAACGTCCTTCCAGCCAAGTGAGACCAGACCGAGCCGTCCCAGCATGCTCTGCCTTTGAAATCTAACAATAGCTTCACCAATAAGAATAGAATGAGTGTTAATAAGCTACACTTGTGGATTTTTTTCTTTTTGGTTGCAAAAGAAGGAAAGTATTCTCTTTAACAGAATCAAGAATCTATTTGAAATGCTGTAATTACAATAATTAATAATGATGCTTAGCAGTTATTAGCACTCGGTGCATTGTCTGCGTTAGCTAAGGTTTAATAACGAACTTCATATAAAGCCAGGAGGAGAAAATAATGATATGGGGAGTGGCTGCAGAGCTGTGGTCTGATGGCTGCTTGCTTTAATGTAAGTAACAAATAATTCCCTCTGGCTCTCAGTGTTTGTGGATAAGGCTGTAAAGAAGAAGGGAGAAAATAAAGAGAAAAAAAAGGAGGAAACCTCAGCTCATAAACACGCCGCCCGTGCTTTATGGCTTCAAGAGAAACATTTGTTGTTGGACTAATGGTGGTATCAATGGGCAGCAGGATGGTGTGTGCCATCCCTCGGTCCTATATGTGTAACAGTGGGGCTGTTCTTGGTGTCATTGTCACTGTCACCCAGCCCGTGTCGCAGCGAGGGGAGCTGGAGGACAGTAATGCCCTAACCTGGCTTTGGAGACCGACGGCTTTTTGTGCAATGTGGTCTGTTCTCTTTCCTCCCAAATGACTCTTGCTGGTAGATGCTGTTGGGCAGCAGCTGTCCTTTGCCCCCAGTGAAACTCAGGGCAGAGAGACACAGTCCCATGGAAAGTGAGACAATGGCTGTGGGGACCCCAGAGAGTTCTGCACCTCCGCACCCTCATCTCATCTCACTATATTCAGAGTCAGCTGGATGGGTTCTGAGCACCTGATGGAGCAGTGGGTATCCCAGTTCACTGCAGGGGAGATGGACCAGGTGGCCTTTAAAGGTCAAACTCAATCAGTCCTGTGATTCTGTGATCTGACTGGCGTAGGTTCATCGCCACTCAGTCACTAGGTAATACATGGAGCTGATACCCACCAACCCCATACACAGCTGGGTTCCATCGGGCATCACAGCCAGCCCCAGCACTTCATCTGTTTGCTTGCATCCCGGATCGTGGTAGGCTGGGCTGGTGGGGAGCTGTGGACACCTCTGCAGCCCTCACCCCACCGTGCCCTTCTGCACAAGCAAGCCCTGCAAGCCCCAATGCAGCCACACTCAAAGAGAGTTTCAGCACCAGAAGAGATGTGTTTGTGCATTTCAGCAATGAGCGCCTCCGGTCCAGATTCAGAGCAGAGCAGACACTCTCCCTTCTGCCCCAATGATTTTCACATCCCCATTTTGAGGCTGCAGACATCTGGGGAGGCACCGGACCACACCGTCCCACAGACGCTCTCTGGAAGCCTTTTTCTGCCCGCGCTGCCTTTAGCCCATGACTCAGTCCCTATTTCTATTCTCTTCCCACTTCTGTTCCTCCTTCCTTAAACTTTCAGTCAGCAGCAGCAGCTTCACTCCTGTGCTTTGTGGCTGCTCTCGCCGGGTTATTATTGGAGACGACTGTGAAATAACAGTGCTGCTCTTTAAGACGCTGCTGCATCGCTGCAGAAAACATTTCCCCGCGCCGCGGTGAGCAGCCCTTTGCCGGAGTGCTGGCGTCTGCTCTGAGCAGCCCAGACGCCGGTCACAGAGCTGCTGCAACAGAACAAATTGCCCAGGGCAGCAGATCCCGGGGAGGGAGAAGAGCCAGAAGCCCCGTCTGTCTGTCTGTCTGTCTGTCTGTCTGTGTGTTTTCTAAGGGAGAAAAATTATCTTTTTACAAGCCTGCCCCAGTTGGCTCCGAGTGGCTCTTCCCAGAAAACACCATCGTAAATAGAAGAGCGAACCCTCGCACAAGCGGACAGGTTGCCATTTATATCTGACCTTTCTCAGATCTGCTTTGATGTCTTCCTCAACCTAGCCTTCCTCCCGTCCTGCCCGCGGCACATTTAGCTCCTGCTGCTAGGAGAGCACCGCTGGACACAACAAACCCTCTGCAGTTAATTAAAGCCATTTTGATATATATATATGTATATATATATATCTCCACCTCTACTCCCTCTTTTTTGAATTGGCTCCGAATACAGTAATCCTGGTTTAATCCTCCCCTCCCAGGGAGCTTCCAGTTTGGCGTTTGCAATGGAATGGGTAGATATGGATAGGGATGGGGAGAGATCTATTTTTTAAGGGTGCTGTGCTTGGCACATCACCCCGTGACGTCGGCTGCTTTTCTTCCTTGGACAGACCCGGCTCGAAAATGGCAATTCCCCAACTCGGAGCCAAAACAACAGCACAGGGCGCTGTCAGAACTGGGCGTTATCTGCCTGGAAAGGAGTCCGGCGAGGCAGACTGTCTCCACAGGCTGCTGAACAAATGCTGATAAAAAGGCCAAACCCCTGTGTTTGTTATGGGTGGTGAGGGTTTGCGATGGATCCCCTGGTGGACGAGGGAGGCTGCAATTCCCTTCCTATTGGAACAGAGCATCTGGTTGACGTGATAGTGCCAGGCTCCGGCAGCCAGGACAGGACAGAAGTTTATGGCTGGCTCTGCTGTGCTGCCTGTGAAAAGTGAGGCCGAGGGAGATGCTTTGAGCTCCTTTGGGCTTAGAAACCTCCTAAGTGCCTTCACTGGAGGGCCTTGAGCTGTGCCCATGTCTTCAGAGAATCATAGAGTCGTGAAATGGTTGGGTCGGAGGGAATCTCAAAGCCCCTAATGCCCACCCCTTGCCATGGGTGGCTGCCCCCACAGCTCAGGCTGCCCAGCACCCATCAGGCACTGCAAGGATGGGGCACCTGCAGCTCCGGGCAGCCTGTCTTCATCCTCTCTGTCCCCACATCCCATTTTATAAGGCTGTGAGTGCAAAAGTACATTGAAAATCTCTATCAATGTCATCCACAGCTTCTGCCTGGCTGCATGGTGCTGCACCATGACAACCCCAAATGTCTCTTTGCACACAGCCTGCTATATACAGGAAAGATGTCCTGGTCGGGATGCATTTTGGATCATTGTGTGCTTTTCTAAGAGAGAAAAGTGTGAATCTCTGTGCTGTCTGTGCTTCCGAGCTGCTCTTGTCCTGGTTTGTACTGACCAGGAGAGAAGATTTTGGCACTGGATTCAATGAACACGTTTTTGTTCTACACGGCCTGAGATCCCAGTGTTTGCCCTGGGTTGTGTCAGGTCTGGTTTGGATTTGTTTTCCTATGAAACCAGAGCAGCAGCACAGGGGTAACCCCGTACTTTAAGGGCACAGACGTGCAGGTTTGGACCCTGAGCAGGACCTGACCCCGACAGCCACGTCCTGGGGGTGCCCCCCTCCCTGGGCTTCAAGTCAGGCTCTTTCCCTGAGTAGCTGCTGCTTTATTGACACTCACTGTCCCAGAAGTGACTTAGAGAAATGCACCTGCCATTCCCTTGAAGTCCCAGGGTCTTCTTGACATTAGAAGCCATATCTCCATGTTCCCACAGAATCACAAAGATTGGAAAAGACCACTGAGATCATCTAGTCCAACCATCCCCATGTCCCCATTTACCCCTTGTCCCTGTGTCCCCGCATCCCCATATCCTCATGTCCCCATATCTCCGTGTCCTCGCCGCATGCCTGTGTCCCCTCCTGGCTCCAGCAGCACTTCGGATGGTGCCATCACCCACAGGTGAGAGCCCATTGGGAAATGATTGTACCTCTGCGGCTCCAACTCCAGGGCCAACAACCCATCACGGATACCGGCAGCTTGCTGCCAAATAACAATGACAATAACCCAACAAGCCCCGGTTCTGCCGAGGCGCCCTTTCGTGCCCCACGCACACGTGAGAACGGCCCCGGGCGCTCGGTGCCACCGCTCCCCCCCGCGGAGCATCGCAGCGCTGGAAAGTGTGAGTCAGCGCTCCGCACCCGCGGGAGGTGCCGTGGGACGGGCCCGGGGAGTTCCCATTAACCCGCTCACGTGGATTTCTGGGCCGCGGAAAGGCAGCGTCGGAGGAATGGAGGTTTTTCTCCCTCCTCCCCCTTTCCCGGCGCAGTACGAAGCTGCGCTGCTCTCCTCCCCGCTCGTCCCCGTCGTGGCTCGGAGCAAAGCGAGCGCCCGAACGTTCAGCCCTAAATGTGCGCGAACAAACGCTGTCGGTGCGGTGCTGCAGTCCGGGATGGCTCCGTGTCCACTGTCCCAGCGCAGCACCAGCCCCGCACCGGCACCGACCTGCGCCATCCCTGCACGGTGCCCTGGTGGAAAAGAGAGAGAAAAAGGGGCAGGGAGCACACACGGCTTCCAAACACCGAGTACGGCTGTGGGAAACAACTTTAGCATCCCTTCACAACCTTTTGTGTCCCCTCGTATCCCACTGCGACCTTTTCCTCCCCATTGCAACCCCTTGTGTCCGTTCACATCTCGCTGCAACCGCTTGCAACTCTTGGCATCCCTTTGCATCCCGCTGAACCCCCTTGCATCCCTTTGCAACCTTTTGCATCCCTTTGCAACCTTTTGCATCCCCTCGTATCCCATTGCAACCCCTTCGTATCCCTTTGCGTCGCACCGCAATCCCCTGCAACCTTTGGCGTCATCTCAATGCATCCCACCGAAGCCCCTTTGCATCCCTTTGCAACCTTCCATGTCGCTTCGCATCCCTTTAACCCCCCCCCGCCGTCCCGGCCGCACCGCACGGGCGGGCACAAGGACCCAGCGCGGCGCCGCCGGCCGCCGTTCATTCACAGGCACGCCGCTCCGCGCGGAGAGGGCGGGGCCGACGCGGCCACCGGGCCAATAGAAAGCGGCGGGAGCGCGCGTCACGCGGCGATCGACCAATGAGAGCGCTCCGGGCCTGAACTTTTGCCACGGCGGACAAGTTGATACATCGCGGGGGCGTGTCCCGCCGCGGCGTCTCCCGCGGGGGGGGCGGCCTTAACCCCTTCGCCGCCGCGGCGCCGCCGTGACCTACTTTCCCCTCGCGGCCGCCGCGGGGAACGCGGCTTCGCGACGCGCGGCGCCTTTAAGAGCCCGGCAACCCGAGCCGCTGTTTGCGCAACAATCGGTGCCGCGCGGAGCCGCCAAAGTGTCTAGACTGGCACATGATGGGCGGCAGCCAATCGCGCCGCCGCTCGCGAGGGGCCCTGCGTGCGCGCCGCGGCCACACAAAAGCTGCGCGAGGGCGGGCGCCAGGGAGCGCGGCAGCGGCGGCCCCGGGGCGGCCGCGCGGCGCAGCGCGAGCGGAGCGGAGGATCCGGGATACGACGAGCGGCGTGAGCTGCGCTGAGAGCGGAGCTGGGAGCGGAGCTGGGAGCGGAGCTGGGCTGAGCGGCGTCTCGACGGGCTTCTCCTTGTTTGCCTCGTGATTCTCCTTTCCTCGGCTTCGTGTTGCTGCTCTTGTTGGGTTTTGTGGTTTTTTTTTTTTCGCCTTTTTTCATTTTTTTCCTCGTTTTATTTTCGTCGCGGTTTCTATTTTTTTTTTTTTTTGCATTTTTGCTCCTCCGTTTTTATTATTGTTGAGGATTTTCCCCCCCCCGCTTCTTCTCTTCCATTATTTCATATTTTTCCGCCCCCATCGCCGCCTCCTTTTCATTTCTCCCCCCCGTCGTTTTTTTTTCCGCCGCCGGGGACGCCCCCCTCCCCCCCCCCCTTTTTCCTCCCCCGTTTTATGCCCTGGCGCTGCCCCCCCGCCTCGGCCCCCCCGTCCCCATGGCTCCCTGAGCCCCCCCTATGCCCCCCGCCTATGCCCTCCCCGCTGGGCGCTCCCCATCCCCTCCGCCGCCGCCTTCCCCCATGGTGCGGCCCCGCCGCGGGCCGGGCGCTGCGGGCGGCTCCGGGGGCGGCGGCTCCGGGGGCGGAGGCGGCGGACGGGCGATGAGGAGATAGAGGCGCGGAGCGGAGCGAGCCCCGGGCCGCCCTCGTATCGTATGTTCAGGTCCAAACGCTCAGGGCTGGTGCGGCGGCTTTGGAGGAGCCGCGTTATCCCGGAGAGGGACGGAGGAGATGGGAACGGCCAAAGCTCGGAGCGAGACGCCGCGGCGGTGACGGCCGAGGGACAGCGCATGGCACAGCCGCGCCGGGCGCAGGAGGGCGAGGGCCGCCCGGTGCGCTGCTGCCTGTTCGCGGAGCGGCCCGGCCCCGAGCTGCCGCCGCCTCCTCCACCCCCTCCTCCTCCCGGCGGCGCCTCTCCCCCCGGGCCGGGCGGAGGCGAAGCGCGGTCGCGGTTGGTGCTGCTGGAGCGGGAGCTGAAGGCCGTCACCTACGCGCTGCTGAAGCGGCTGAAGGAGCGCTCCCTGCACAGCCTGCTGCAGGCGGTGGAGTCGCGCGGCGGCACTCCGGGCGGCTGCGTGTTGGTGGCCCGCGGGGAGCTGCGCCTGGGGGGCGGCCAGGCGGCCCCCCCGCACCTGCTGCTGGGGAAGCTGTTCCGCTGGCCAGACCTGCAGCACCCCGCCGAGCTGAAGGCCCTGTGCGAATGTCAGAGCTTCGGGGCGGCCGACGGCCCCACCGTGTGCTGCAATCCGTACCACTTCAGCCGGCTCTGTGGGCCAGGTGAGCGCTGGGGGGGGGGGGATGGATTCCCGTCCGTTTGGGGTTCGGGAGCGTCGCCACGTGCGGGCGTTGGTAGAAGATGCTTCGTTTAAGGCTGTAGGAAACGGGTTCTCCCTCCCCCCCACCCTGTTTGGGGTTCCTCAGCCTCTCTTCGGGGACCCAGCAGTATGGGGCCAGGGGGGTGAGGGCACCTTGTTTGGGTTTTGGGTTCGTGGGGAAGGGGATGTCCCGTTTGGAGGGACCTCGTTTTTCTCAGCCCCAAAGTGGAGGGACCCCAGTCTGGGGAGCTGCGGGAAAGGTGCCCGAGTTTGGGACGGGGTGGGTAAGGAGGGAGGATATCGCCCTGTTTGGGGTTTGGTTTGGGTACCTGGGGGAGATGGGGCTCCCCTGTTTAGGAACGTGGGGAGGGACACCCTCCATATGGGGACATGGGGAATGTTTGGGCCTGGAGGAGATGAGGTTCCCAGGTTTGGGGGCACGGAGAGTGAACCCTCCGTGTTTGGGGCTGGGGCGGTCAGGGAGGGACTCCCCGCGTTTAATGTGGGAGGAGATGCGGTCCCTGCAGCTCGGGGCTGAGAGAAAAACGGAGGGGGGTCCCCAAACTCGGGGGTGAAGGAAGCGGAATCCCAGCTCTTCGGGACGATGCTCGGCTGCGGTCAGGGAATGCCTTAACGCGAGCGGTGTTCCCAGCGCTACTTTTACTTCCAGCAGAGAAAAAAAAAAAAAAAAAAACAACAACCAAACACAAAAAAAAAACGAACCCTTTGTTTAGTTCTCTTTGAATTTTACGTATATATATATTTTTTTCCACCTTTTTCCCTTCCCTTTTTCTTCCTCTCCCCCCCTCCCCCCGGGTTCCCCCGCCATGCGGGGCCGCCCCCCGCCGCCCGCCCGCCGCCGGCGCCAGCCTGGCTCCCGCCTGGCTCCGCTTATCGCGCCCGGGCGGTCCCCGCCGCGCCTTAAAGCCGCAGCGCCCCGGGGCCGTGGGGCCGCAGCTCGGCCTTGCGTGGGGCTCCGCTTTTTATTACCTTCCTTATTTCCCCCGATATTAACACTCCGAAGGACCTTTATTTTTTTTTTCTTTTATTTAAAATTCCTTTTGCAACGCGCTGTCGCTCCTGCCTTTGCATCGTTTGCTTGAAAGAAACTTCTATGCTTTGGGAGCAGGAGTGCCGCTTTGATTTCGGCAGCCACCAAACTTTCCGAGCTGCTTTCCTGCTGCGGTTGTTGTGCGGTGTCCCGCGCGTGGTGCAGCAAGCGGGGCCGTAGAGCCCTTAAAAGCGGAGCACCTTGCAGCCCGCTCTCAGTGCACGGCCCGGGAGGAGTGCGGTGTTTTTGGGAAGCAGTAGGTGGCTGCAGAGCAGCGCGGGGGGATGCTGAGGTCGTTGTCGGGGCTGTAACTCGGAGCAGCGGCCGCGTGGGGAGGGGGGCGGTGTTTTGAGCTGCATCAGAGCCGGTGTGTGCGCAGTGCTGGTGGCCGCACGGCGCTCAGGTGGCTGCATCTCAGCGAGTTGCACTTGTGGAAATAAAAACGCCGGAGGACCTTGACCTGGTGTACAGCCCCGAGTTATGCCTCACAGCAGCGGCAGCAGCGGCAACACCACGCTGCTGAGCTGGGCAGTGGGGTGGGACGCGGCGGGGGCACCTCGGGGCTCGGAGGGCTTTGCTCGTGGCCCAGCAGTGCTAACACAGAGCTCTGTTTTCCCAGAGTCTCCGCCGCCTCCCTACTCCCGGCTGTCTCCTAACGACGAGCAAAAGCCACTGGGTAAGTGCTGCGCTCCTTCCTGCCGCGCAGGGCCGGCCCCGCGTGGTCGGGCTGTTGGGGCTGCTCCTTGTTCCTGGGCAGGCGTCAGCTGACGAGCTTTGTGAAATTAATGAAGGCCGTTTATCATAGCAAATTGCCGTGCCGACGCACGCACGTCTTCCAAAATAAGACGCAGCGCTATTTTTAATGAAGGCGTAATGAGAGGTTGCGGCGCAGCGCCGTGTCTGCTGCCCTTCCTGCTGCAGGGCTGGGCTGGGGGCTCCTTGCAGGCAGCGCCGGCTGAGTTTGGGAGGGCGTTTTGCTTTTGTGGGAGATGGAAGATCATCGTGAGAGCGGTTGGCGTGGGCAGGCTGAGCCAGTGGCAGAGGGTGCATGCAGTGGTGTGCTCCTGCACGGTGCTCTCCTGCTCGGGGTGACTGCAGCCCTGCTGCTTCCTGACCCTGCATGCTCAGCTCTTGCTGCAGTAAATCAGGAGCCAAGGGCCCAGGGTTTGCAGTTGTGGTCAGGGCTGGGTCCGGTGTCAGGATGTGCCAGGGATACGGGAGTGCAGTAGGGGAGTGGGAGTGCAGTAGTGGAGCGATGGCTGTTGGTCTTGGGGGTGGGGGGGGTGGGCGGAGAAGAAGGGGAAAAAAAGGTGGGGGGGGAAATAAAGCGTTCGTCCCTCCTTGCTTCCCCCCTTACTGAGTTAATTCCATGCAGGAGTTGCTTGGGAAAGGTGGGGGGAGTGCCTCTGGCTTTGTTAAAACAACAGCCTGGGATGGCAGTGTGCTCTGCAGGCTGCGGGGCTGGGAAAATAATGGTTAATCTTTGAGCAAACAGTTGAGCACTTAATTAGAGGGGTGTAAGCAAGAGAGAATAACAAAGACTCTTAACTTGTTAAAACAAAGTTTCCTTCGCTTCAGCAAAGAGGAAGGAAGGAAGGAAGCAAGAATAAACAGCTTCAAGAATTTTAATGGTGATAATTAAGTATAGTAACTATGAATTGTTTAGAGGCTTAATGTAACCTTATCCAGTAAGCACCAAGTTCCTACTTGTTGGATCAGCCCGACTGCAGTTCTGTCTGTGGTTGGGGCAGTCGGGGCATTGCAGTGCATGGTGTGGGGCTGGAGGGGGGGCTGTGGGGCTGGGGGCTGCCAAGCGCAGAAGGACTAAATGGGCCCTTTGGGGTTTGTTTCTTTGCAGATCTCTCGGATTCCACGTTGTCATACACTGAAACGGAGGCGACAAACTCACCCAACATCACACCCGGGGAGTTCTCAGGTTCGCGTTTTGTGTGCTCTGGGAGTGGGGCAGGGCAGTGGGTGTTGTTGGGGTGCTCCTTGGTTTCAGTGGGGGGAAAAGGAGGGGGAGAGGTTGCTCAGAGCCCACGTGCTGTGATGGTGCTCACGTTGGGGATGTGTGCGTGTTGCTGGTGTGGTGGCAGCAGCAGATGGCACTGCTGTGGTTGTCCACGTGGTTGCAGTTGGATGTGATGGTTTCCATGGTCTTTCCATCCATAATGATGCTGTGATTCCACATCTGGTATGATGTTACCTGCAGCAGCTCCCCATCACATTGGGGAGAGCTTTGCTGGGCTGGGTCCCGCACTGTGGCACCCAGAGCTGTATTTGTCCTCCTGCAGTGGCCTGGGGCTGTGGCTGTCACTGGAGCCAGGTGGCACTTGGGGAGATGCCAGTGCTGCTGTTTATGGTGGGCAGTCAGGAGGAACCTGCCGTGGGGTCAGCCCCATCCCTGTGCCAGGAGCTTGGTTTGGAGCAGAGCTGTGGTGGGGATGCCGATGTGCACGGGGATGCTCAAGCAGATGGCACTGCTGCATTGCTTTATGGAGCACCAAAGCAGCACGGTGTGGTGTGTCCCTACACTGTGGCACGTTTCCCATGGGGGGGTTTCTCAGCATCTCCCTGCAAGGGCCCCCATTGCAGTGTGTGTGTGTTGGTTGCGTGCTCGGCACAGCCTGCGGCTTTTGTTGTAACCTGATCAGAGCCATTAATGACAGCGGTGGAGTTCTAAAAGCAGAAGTTCCTGGGGATGTCATGGTTTAGCTCCCATCGTGGCTGAGCTCTTTATGGGACATCTGGTGGGTTTTGGGGGAGAGAGGAGAGATTTTTAACTTGACTTGAACAATGCAATGATAACATGTGACCGGGACTGTATGAAACCAGATCCCTGCTCTCCCCCGGTGTACTTCCAAGTGGTGCAACTTTTAATAAGAGTCTGGGGCTGCCTGATTTATTTGTCCCCGGTGCTCTGATTGCTGAAAGAGGATAAGAGCTGTGCCGGAGTTAACCCGTGCGTGTCATTGCCAGAGGGAATGAAGCTGTGGGGCGCAGGCATGGTGCTGTGGTTCTGTGTTGGTTCTCCTTTGGTCAGTGTGCATTGTGGGCACGTGGCCCTCAGTGTGCACCGAGGGAACCGAAAGTGCGTTTGAACTCGGGTTCCAAAAATAAGTGAATTTTGGAGCTGGCGTGAGGCTGCTGCTATTTATTGCTCCGGCTTTGATCATCAAAAAGGCTTTTCCTACAAAAACCACAGAGTTCAGTGTCGGATAACAAAGAGCCCCATTCTCTTACTCGTTTACTTGATGAACTCTGAGGCAGGAAACGTTAGTGTGAAAAAAGCTCATCTCTGTGATATGTGGAGGAATTAAAGGTGGCTCTTTTTGAAGTAGACCTTCTCAGGGCTGTAAGCTGCTCTTAAAGCCTGAAGGAGCTGTCATTGAGCTGCTGGGATGGGACCGGGTGGTTCTGAGCATGGGTGGTGTCTCCAGGTGTGCCATGGTCCTCAGCTTTGAGGTCTGCCAAGGCTGGTGCTGCAGGCGCTCGGAGGTGAATCCCTGATTTCCCAGCCTTGAAGTTGGAGGTGTCGCTCCAGAGCAGTTCCAGCCCATGCCTGGGGACACGCTGGGGCTGTTTTGGGGTGTGTTCATGGGACAGACCTGCAGGACGAATGCTGGTTTATGGAGGGGGTTCGGTGGGCAGACTCGGGGGACAGCAGGGTGCTGCTGGTGGCAGCTCTGTGCCACTGCTGTGCTGGTGAACAATACAGACCTAAATGACCCTATTAAAAACCATGGGATATCCCCAACGTGCGGCGCTGCTGTGCATTCCTGGTAGGCTCAGCCCCACACATCTGTACACGTACCAGATGTTGGCATCCTGCCGTGTCATTCATGGTGGCACTGGGCTCTGCTGCAGGCAGTGCCGTGGCAGTGCTGTGGGATGCAGTCCCTGTTGGCTGTGGGGCAGGGCAGAGTGGATCTTTTGGAGGCTGTGGGAGCCGATGGAAGCATTGGGGCATTGGTGTTCATTGAAGGAAATGGGAAGAGTGGAGAACACTGCAGGGCGGTTTGGATTCAGCCCCATGGGACAGGCTGGTAGCATCTGTGGGCTAAAGTGGGGGGGTGGGTGGCATCGGGGAGAGAGAGGGAGCCAGGACTGAGCGGATCAGAGCTCATTGACATCTCCTGTGCCCAAGGCTCGGAGAGCTGCAGGGATGGCAGTGGGAGGTGGGGCTGTCCCATGCCCCTGGCTGGTTGTGGAGGGGGCACCGCGGGGTGTTCCTGCTTCCAGCAGTGTGTAGGATGAGCTCAAGGAAACATAGTTTCAAACCCACTGAATGGAGAAAGTGAACGTCTCTCTTCCTCTCCCCCCAGAAATAACAGGCTGCGAGGATTTATGCTAACAAGGAAATTTATGAAGATCCTCTGTGTTAAGAGTAGGAAAGGGGAAAAAAAAAAAGCCTATAAATATGTAAGGCGGATGTGTGTGGAAACTGGGCAAACACTGCCCTTTCCAGGCAGGGGGAGGGACAGTGCCATTACCATTCAGAGAAGAGGTGATATTTTTCCCATGGTGACTTCTGCTGGTGGGGACCAGGCGCTGGGCTCAGCTCCTCCTGCCCCCATTCTGCTAAAGGCAGATCTGGGCGTATCTGCATGGGCAGAGTAATCGCAGACAGATGTTTGTTTGGGCCAGCGGTGCTTTTGGTTTCCTTTTTCTTTCCTATTTAACTGCAGGCTCGCTGGCGTGTCTGACGCGGAGCAGTCTGTAACAATCAGGGTTTGGCCAAAAGCTTTCCTCGGCAGAGCAGCGCGCGCGTTGCCAAGAGCTACTTCTTTGATGCAAAAAAATACATCCTGGAGGTGCTTTGTCAGATGTTTTTATATTAAACATTTTTCCTCCATACTTTTAGTTTGCCAGTGGGAAATAAAAGCGCATCTATTTTCCAGTGTGCTTTGGAGAGGAGTTCTGGGGAGGTTTCTCCTCATGCTGCTGTGGATGCTCGGGTGCAGTGCAGCATCCTTCCTTTCATGCCAACTCCTATGCTTCTTTCTTGCTCAGGGGGGTTGGGGAGCCCAGAGAGATGTCCTTCCTGGGGAGGAGATGTGAAGATGGATGGTCCCATAGCTGGGTGGGCTTCTCCTGATGTAATGATGATGGTTTTGTTTCCTCCACCCACCGCAGGGCCAAAGACATTGGGGTTTCCCAGATGTACCCTTGGAGACTGTGGTTGACCCATTGGGAAAGCACCGAGTCTGTTCTCTACAGTGCTTGGTCCTGTGTGCCCCGCATCCCACGCAGAGGGTGCAATTCCAGCAGTGGCCAAACGGCTCTGGAGGGGTTTTTAAGGCAAGCAATAGCTGTCTGTAAGATAGCCTCTGGGTTGTGAGCTTGTGATGCAAGGGTTCTGGTCCTCAGACTGAGAGCTGAGCCAGGTTGGTGATGTGTGTGGGGAAATGAGTTTTGTGGAGGTTGAAGAGAGCTCTGGGGGGTTGGCCAGAGGTGGGAAAAGGAATTTGGGTGCAAAGAAAGGCGGTTTGTGCAGCAAGAAAGGATTGTTCTTGGGGAGTGCAGTGGGAGAATGCCCTGGCCCTACCAAAATGTCATGGGAGGTAACTGCAGCGCTGGGAGTGATGGGGCATCACTGGCACAGGTACATGGGACGGATTGCAGAGCTGGAATCTGCCTCTTGCCTTGCTTCCCTTGGAGCAGCGTCCTTCCTCTTCTGCTGCTCCTGCTTCAGCCCTCCAGCACAGCACTTGGGAAAATATGGATGATTGGAGATGTGGTGACCAATTCAGAAGAAGGGTAGAAGAAGGGAACAGCCAGAGCTGGTGTGCTGCACCATGTGTGGAAGAAGGGTGGTCTTACCTGTGTTGGGCCTCATGCATCATGCAAGGACTGCGGCTGCTCTGCAGATTTGTATGCATACAACTCTGTGGGACATACAGAAGATTTCTTGCAGTGAAACTAGTAGGATGCTGTGGAGCAAATGCAGCCTGTTGCATTTCTCCTCCTGCCCTTACCCAGACTGTGCTGGCTGTGAGCTGCTGGCAGGGCCTTTTCTGCATGCAAGCACTTGGAGCGAGCACAGTGCCCGATAAAACGTGTTTTTGTCTGTGGTTCGTGAGTGGTTGTGATGTTTGGCCTTGAATCACAGAGTAATCACAGCCTTCACTTCTCCGAACATCGTGCTTAGAGAAAAGGGGAAAAAAAGAAACATCAGGAAGTGAGCAAGTTACTTAAAAGTAAATTAGTCTAATCTTTGTAGCCAAAACACCGCATTCCTGCAGCCTATTAGGAGCGGCATATGGCTTTCTAGGTAGTAAAAGTGCCTTTGATGTCGCTGGGGTTGTGTCTCTGGGCAGTGCCTATCTGATGGTACGGCTTTGTTTGAACTGTGCTGCTGCAAGGGGCTTGCAGGATCCTGGACACACAGAGTATTTATGGCCTTTGAAAGCGGTGAATGTTTTGAAGGGGAATTTTGGCTGCTGACGGGGACCTGTAGAGAGAGGCGAGCATTCACAGTTACAGTCATAGGGTTTTTTTTATTATTATTATTTTCTTTTTTTTACGTGGCTCTTTGATGAGCAGGAGGTGTTTATAGGCTTGATTCATAACCGAGTTGCAAAGGTTTTCCATGGAAATAACTTATTAAATCCGCGGCGCTGAGCAAAGCGATTGAAGTCCATGGGCTGTGTGTGCATCAAAGGCTGCTCCTGTCCTCTCTGCACTCCTGCCCTGTGCTGTGCCTCCAGAGGATGCTCCCAGCCAAGCAGGGGGCTTGAGGTGCCTGTAGTGGGGGAAGAAGGAAAAGACTTGGGAAGAACATTGAGGAAAACATCAGCCGTCCTTCAGAGCTGATGGGTAGACCTGCCTTGCTGGAATGCTGCTTGTTTATGCACTCAGGAGTGAAAAGCTGCTCCCTTCCTGCTTCAAAGGCTACAAGGTGCTGCTTGGCTGCTGCTGCTGCTGCCTGTTTGGCCCTTCCCAGGTTTAGAAAGCCCAGCAGCATCGGTGTGTCTGTGCTGCAGGGGCCAAAAATGCTTCAGGTCCTTTTCAGCTGGAGGTGGGAACCATCCCAGGGGTTTTCAGACCCAAATTCCCTCGCGTAGCAAAGCCTTCTGCCTTGCACATGGGTGCTGGGAGCAGCCTGGCCAAAGCGCTTCCGGAGCACTTGGTGGTGGATGCCTCAGTCTATAAAAACCCATGAACAAAGTCTGCCAACAGACAGATCACGTTCCCAAGGAGACAAGAAAAGAGTCAGTGGAAACTTCAGAGTTTTACAGGAGACCTTTCTGTTGATGCTTGGGTTTGGTAGAGCTGCACTGGGCCGTGTGTCTGTGGAGCTGGCCCTTGCCTTGTGCACCCACGTAGCTGCTGTTAGCTGGGATGTGGAGGCTGGAAGAGAAGCTGGGGATGTCCTGCTGCAGAGCATCCTTGGTGCTGCAGTGCCTGCATCCCATCGTGGCACCCCCATTGGGAACCTCATTGCTCCTTTGTGCACACAACAGTGGGGCTCTGGTGTCAGGCAGGGTGTGGAGAGGGTTCCTTACTGCAGCACTGCACCAGTTTTATCTCTATATCCCATTAGAAGGAGCAAAACATGCCAGCAGAAGGGCTGTTTTTTCAGCTCTTTCCATTTATTAAGGTCTCGTTTGCTGAGGTTTTTCCATTCAGGGAGCCAAAGAATGTTAAAGACTTTTTTTTTCTTTTCCCTGAAGTTTGTTTTTTAACTGCTTTACTCCTTCATGCATAGTGATGCAATTTGCTGTTGGTCTACTCAGTAAAGAGCAAAATGCAGTTGGTGGTTTGCAGGGAAGGCAGCCATGGCCCTGGGGGCTGTGAGCACCCCTGGCTCTGCCCTGTCCACACTGACAGAACACAGTTGTGTCCTCGTTCCCATGATGTCTGTGTCTGGCCCACGTGTGGAAATGAGATGTTTGTGGATGGAAGGTCAGTGGAAACCTCAGCAAAACTCTGCACAAAGGGAAATGGGGGTTTGTGCAGTGCTTTGTCTCACCCTTAGTGCTGGGCTTCGACTTGATGCTTGCAGAATGGATATGGATGGATAAGGGCTAGACTGGCTGCTCTCAGTCCTGTGCTCAGTACAGGTGGTGTGGCCCTGCTGGGGTTGGTCAGTATTGTTTTGACTTGTCCAAAAAGTTATTTTTAAAGCCCTGGGGATCCATCCTTGCACTGTGCCACAGCACGGGGAGCAGCTGTTGGTGGGGAGCGCTGGGTGCCTTCCCCTCCATGTGTCCCAGGAGCACTCCTTGAGATTACATTTCTGCAGAAAATAAAAGGAGAAGTTGACAACCAAACAACAACAAAAAACAACCTGAACTTTATGAATCACCTGGGAAGCCAGTAAGAATTAGCAGTAACGAGCTCACTTCACTAGGAACGGGTGGCTGCTCCGCTGGCTGCCAACCATTTCTGAGGCTGGCTTGGTGCTGGCGTGCCCAGGGTCCTGCATGCTGCATCCTTCCACCCTGCTGCTGCTGCTGGAAATAATTGCGACTTCAGACAAATAAGTAATGCTCTGGTGGAGCTGCTTTTATGGTTGGGGCCTAGAGCTGGGTGAGGGTAGGGATGGATGCTGAACCTGGCTGGGGGTTTATTCCTCTGTCTCTCTCATAGGTTCCTGTTGTGCAGGTGAGGATGTGCATGTGCTGCACCCTTGTGTTCCATCTGCTCCCCTGCTTCATTGCAGGCAGAACAGAGCTGCTCGGGGTGCTTGTGCAGGGCTGTTACAGTTGGCCCTCCTGGAGCAGTGCAGGAATCTGATCTGAGGATGACTACACAGTAGTGTAAGGGTTAGAGTGGTCAGATATAGGAAGAGTCTGCCCAGGGAAGCATCCAAGACCAGGTTGGATGGGGCTGTGGACAACCTGGTGTGTTGCGAGTTGTCCCTGCCCGTGGCAGGGGTGGGAACTGGATGTCTTAAGGTCCCTTCCAACCCAAACCATTCTGAGATTCTGAACTGGAGATGCTGCAACCTCTGGGGGATGTGGAGGATTGAGGATGCTTCTCGGTGAGCTAGATGATGACTTGCATTTAGAACCAGGCACCAGCACAGATCCTTTTTATCATTTGAATCATCTTCATATACAGCAGGAGCTTCCCAACAGAGGAATCCATGCTAGAATTTCACTTGCTCTAGGCTATATCTGGAGGCTTGCACAGCACCGCTGGAAGCTGATAACCACCATCACCCACATGCTGCCCATTGGGAGCTGCCTGTCCCAGCTCCTTTACACCTGGCCCTAAAGGTGTGCAGCCTTACCATGCAAAAAGAGAGCAGCCCAGTTCCTGCTGAGCTGCACGTTGCGTGTGATGGGAGCTGGGGGTCGGTGGAAACTTCCACTCTGGAGGAGATGAAGGAAATTCCTCTGTGAGTACAAAGTAAGGTAAAGATCCTATGTGCGCCGTGAGTTGCTTTTCCCCCCATTGTTGAGCTATTTTAATGAAAGGGAAATGTCAGCAAAAGTGTGTTTTGAAGAAAAAAAAAAAATATAAAGTGCCACTCACAGATCGCTGGGTTTGGGATAGGAGTGCTGTGAGCAGCACCTTCACTGCTGAACCAGGGAAAGGCCAGGCTGGATGTGGCTCTGGGCAGCCTGGTCTGCTGGTTGGTGACCCTGCATGTAACAGGGGGTTGAAACTGGATGAGCACTGTGGGCCTGGCTGCAGCCCTTCATCCCTGCTGGGCTCATTTCAGACAGCTGCAGCCACCTTTGGCAGTCCTCAGGATGGCTCTGGTCCTGATCCCATTCCCTCCTGACCTGTTTGCTATTTAGTAAGCTCTGTGCTGTTTGAGTTTGGTGCTGCTGGGTTTTGTGCTGTTGGTGGTAAATGCCATTTCTGTAGTGGGAGCAGAAGCAGCTCACATCATCACATTGTGCCATCAGCTCTTGCTTCTGTTGGCCTCTAGGAATTTTGTGAACCTGGGTCATGTGGATTGTAGCTTGAAATGATCCTTGGGACGTCCCACTGCCCTTGTGTAGGGCTCTCAGTGCTTGTGGGGCAAGTGCAGGAGAAGAAGAACTTGTTTTTAGAAGAGGGTTTTCTTTTTTGCCTTTATGATGGATTTACAAGCAGAAAAGGGCAGAGGGGCTGCCAACAGCACGTGGGGCTGCTCTCAGCCCTCTTGCTTGCTTGCTTTGAAAACTGTGATATCTTGGTTGAGTTCTGTCTTAAAGGAAATCCACATTTCCACCCAGCTGTTGTGTTGTGCTCTGATGGAAACCCTTGGGAACCCTTTGCAATATTTCTAATCTAAGTTTACAACAGACATGCCCACATTTATTCTGGGACTCTCCCGGTAGCTCTTTCCTTTAGGATCTGCAGTGCAGGGTAGGCACTGAGCTTGAGAGCAATGCAAGGCGGCACACAGCGAGTCCTGCTGGGGTGGGAATGTTGCTTCTCAAACCAAAAAGGCTTTTGGCCATTGGTCATGTGAGCATCTGAAAGCTTTCCCAGCATCAGGATGGTGGCAGGGCACAGGTTGCCTGTGTCATTTTGCAGGCATTGAAGTGCTGTGGCCAAATTTTGTGTGTCTGGACCCTTGTCTTTGATGTAATTGCATTGTTAGGAGGTATTGCATGGGGAATTGGGGCTTGTTGGAGCTGCTTCGTGCTGCTGATGACTGATGTTGAATGACCCAGGCTTCCTCTGTAGCTGGTGGGGCAGGCAATAGCTCCTAAAGCAGACAATATGAGAGCAGTAAACAGTCTCAGCTCCGAGTTAGAGCTGTCTAAATAAACTCGGTGAAGTCAGTTGAGTTACCGTGAATTTCAGGACAGTGTGTTGAACAGGAGCTGGCCACCCTTGTGTGCAGCAAGGAAGAATTTGCTTCAGAAAAGGATGAAAATGGGATGGTGATGGGAGAAGTGAGTGCAGGTGGCTCAGTGCTCCATTTGTGGTGAGCTCCCTGCTGTCCTTGGAGAGCTGTAGAGGGTGGTTTGCCTCCAATAGCAGTGGTCACTGAGGGCGCTGGGGTAGGGTAAGGAATAAAAGCTAACAGTGCTTCTAGAAATGCGGGGAATGCAAAAATGTTTAAGTGATTTAATAGGAGAAAACTTTTATTTAAACACTGAATCAAAGAGCACCCTTTCATCTTTAGACCGTCAGTGTTTGAACTTGCATCCAAGTTCTTTTCTGGGCTTTCTTTGCACTTTGTCATCTGTGACGATGCGAATAAACTTCCAGGTCTCCATTTCCATTTGTTGTCATTGCCTCAGACACACCTAAATGACAGCAGAGGAGAACTGCTACGTGTGTTGGTGTGTTGGTTAGTTGAAAAGACCTGCATTTATTGGGAGAACATGAGGTAGAAACCACCGTATCCAAGCAGAGCTCATAAAGCTACACTGCATTTCCATATGGGAACCACCCTGACTATGGATGCGTCAGTCAGCATGATGCTGTTTTTCCATCACGAGGGAACGCTCACCTGTGAGAAGGCATCTCAGGTGCTGTGTGTGCAGAAGCCAATGGGCAGATATTTGGCTTTGGGTCAAAGCTGGCAGCCAGCATGCAGCTGTAAATTGTTCCGTTTGGGGGTTATAATAGTGCAGTGCATAGGCACCCTCTGCTTGGGGGCGAAGGTAATTATTTCCTCCTTGCTCTGATGCTGGGAAGACCCTGAGCTCCACAGGCCCTCCATCCCAGCAGCATTGTGGTTGTGCCCTCCTGGCCCAGAGTTCAGTGTTAGCATGGGAGACGTCCATGTTTGTGTTCCTCAAACATCCCAGCATGTGCCACGCTGACGGCGTGCCGTGCTCCGCTGCTGAGATTTACGCTTCCTAAGTACATTGTAAAAATCTTATAAAGTAGCTTAAATATTTACAGAACGAGCATTTAAGGAAATTCTGTTATGTCTCTGAAGGAGCTGCTGCTGCATTGGGCCCATCAGATCGTAGCTGTTTGCTTCTTTCTTATTTCTTTTTCTAATGGTCTGACCTCCAGGAATGTCGTCTTTTTATTTTTTTTTCACCTCAGTGTTTTTAAGCAGACAAACAAATGGAAGTTCATGCACAGGAACCTATAAATAATGTTAATGGCTTGGCCTGCGTCCTCCAAAGCCAGGAAATGTAGAAGCATGGCAGTGGGCTGGGCTGGCCATGGCCTGGGCTGAGAGGAGGTGGTGGATGAAGGGTGGGCATTCCAAAGGTGTTCTGTGCACAAGGAGTGGGGGCAGGGGCAGCCTGAGTGGGGAACTGCAGCAGCTTTGGCTGTGGCTTGTAGCCCTTGTGGTTGCAGGCTGCTGTGAGCAGGAGATGGTATGGTCATGATCATAATAGGATGGCCTGGGTTGAAAAGGACAACAATGCTCATCCAGTTTCGACTCTCTCCTGTGTGCAGGGTCACCACCCACCAGACCAGGCTGCCCAGAGCCACATCCAGTCTGGCCTTGAATGCCTCCAGGGATGGGGCATCCACAGCCTCCTTGGATGATGGAGCTGTAGGGTTGTGATAGAGCTGTAGGCTGCTGTGAGGCATCCCCCTCAGCATCCTCTTCCCAGGGCTGAACAAACCAAGGGACCTGAGCTGCTCCTCACATGCCTTGTGCTCCAGATCCTTCCCTGTCTTTGTTGCTCTCCTTTGGAAGCAATCTCACTGCTTTCTGTCCTTCCTACATTGCAGCACCCAAAGCAGATGCCATGCCCTGGGCTGGGCTGCCCCAGGCAGAGCAGAGCTGGATCACACTGGGCCATGCCCTGGGGCAAGCTCTGCAGCGCTCAGCTCCTTGCCTGCTTTGCCTTGCAGTTTGCCCCGTGGTGAATGTTCCTTGTGCCATCAGATTGCATTTTGCAGTTGAGCGGTGCTGCCTCTTTCATCCCAGCCCTGGTGCTGGCAGCCCCTCTTGGGTGCTCCCCAGCAGCACTTCCCAAGATGCACGTTTCGTTTATTTTCCTCCTGCTTGCACAGCAAACGGATGTTTAGACCCAAAAGGAAATCAGGTCTTTGCTTTCTGGGCTCCGCGTGCAGCAAACAGCCCTTCAAAATAAATCCAGCCTCACCATGCCAGGAAAAACAGCGGAGCCAAAACGTTGCAAGAAAAGAACTGTGCCTTCTGTGAAAGCTGTCCTCTTTTGCTCCAAGTCTGCCTATCGGGCCTGTTGTTTTTAGGTTTTGTTTTGAGGTTTTTAACCCCATGAGCCCATATTTCCAAAGCAAAGGGGTTCAGTGCTCACTGGATGCCAGATTTTGCCAGCTGCAGTGTTGTGTCCAGGATGCTTCCTTGGATGCAGGAGCTCTTGGGTGGGATATGAATTTCTCCTTGTCAGTCTGGGGTCACTGCTCGAATTGGTGCCATGCTGGGTTCACCTTGGGTGAGGCGGCCCTGGGGCACAGCGCTCCCCGGGGTGTCCCCAGTCCCCGCAGGGCTCCCTCTCACAGGGGATTTTTTTTGGCCAGAGCTGTGGGAAGAGCACAGCCTATCCCAAGTGAGTCACCGTGGGCAGGAAAGGAGCTTGGCAGGTTTGGAAAAGTGGCCGGGAGGGCAGGCGCTGCCCTGCCTGCTCCAGCATCCTGAACCGCTGGTACCCAGCATGGGGGGGTGCACCGGCCCCAAAGGTATTGCTTAGGTGGGCAGCAGAGGCCTTCCTTTCAGACGTTGTTTTTTTCCCCCACCCCTTTGGAAATGCAGCCTCTCGCAGTCATGCAGTCACAGTTAAAATAAGGTTTAAATTATGGGGCTGGCTGTGGCTTTTTCCCTTTCTTTCAGAATTTTTGCCAACTTGCAATTTACTTAATGAAATCCTGCTATTTCGTTTAACGGGGATATTTTTTGCAGATGTTGATTTAACCCAGCTTTATAAAATATGTGAACTGTGCAGTTTCTTTCCTATTTTTAACGGTTTAAGGATTCGAGCACAGCAACATGACCAAATTTTTAGCATTCATAGAGTGGTTTGTTTGTGCCATGCAAAGGCTGAGCTTTAAGGCTGAGGCTTCCCGTGTCGCTCCTCCCCATCACAAACAGCCTGAAGTGTTGCAGTCATGAGCAAAATGATCCAAAGGAGGAAAGCATCCGGAGCTGAAAATGTGCTGCTCTGTGAGTGCATTTCTGCACAAAAAGCCGAGTCTGATCTTTACACTCAGTCGTTCTTCAGGCAGTTTTCAGCTGGGGTTTCTTTACATCCAATGTGTATTTTGTATAGAGGAACTCCAGGGGAACGGAAAGAGCCACGAGTCTCTTTGCAGTGGTTGACAAGCTGTGTTTTTAATGTATTTCCCCCCAAAAGCCTCACTTTATAGCTCAGTTTCCCTGGAGGGGAGAAGTATTCAGCATTCCTCCATTAGCACTAGGCTGAGTGTGGGGCGTGCATTCTTGAGCTCATTAACCCACAAGGAAGCTCTGCTCTTGGTAATCTCCCTGTCTTTGATTTTACCAAGAGCCTGACCTGCTCTTTTTCTGTTTTACCCCCTGAAATGGGACTAACGGGGCTGTCACTGATGGTGGAATCTGATGTAGCACACACCTTCCACTGCAGCATCTCCTGGCCATGTTTGACCATCCAAAGGCAAGCAGGACTGTTGGGGTGGCTGGGATTCGTGCGGCAGCACAGGATGCATCCCACTGACTTGTGTGTATTTTGGTTGGTTTATTTATTTATTTATTTATTTTAAAAGAAACTGTGGTTTTCCGTAACGAAAACAAGTCCTGCATGGCCAGGGAGGGGAATGAGAGTGAGTCACCTCCGCTCGCCCTGCACAAACCCTCGGTGAGGGATGGGACATCACCGGGAGATGGAGATGCCTTCAGGGACTCAGGGAGGCTCTTGCTATGCTGCTGCAGGACTGCCAGCGTTGTGGGTTTCATGGAATGGGAGGCAGGAGCAGCCCCACTGCCTGGCTGCTGGGGTGAGGGACCAGCACAGAGCGCGGATCCTGAGATGCTTGAGTCATTGTTTAGTCTTTGCTTGAAGTGGGAGTGAGAGCCTATGGATGCTGGCCACGAGCGTGTTGGTGGAGCGAGCCGCTAGCTGCAGGGAAGGGCTGGAATGGCCCCAGAAAATGTTTACACATCAATCCATGAAGCAGCTATCGGAAAATCTGTCTGTGTGGGTGCAGACACAACGCACGCAGCCCTCTGCACGTCCCTCCCTGCGCCGGTGTGTGGGTGAGGGAGGGCAGGAGCCGTCTGCATGGCCATGGCTTTGTGTTTATCTCCACCAGATAACAGCCCCGGCACCTTCCTGGCAGGTTTTACCCCTTCAGCTCGCACACAGTGGGGGTTGTTTCCTTGCAAAACAAAGGCTCCCCGGATCCTTAAATTCTGCAGCAAAAGCTCTGTGAGATGAGATGAGAGCAGAGGAGGCCCGGTCTGGTGAGGCTGGCTCAGCCAGCAAGGCTGGGAGCTTTATCTGGGGAAGGATCTTGGGCTTTGGCCAGTGAGAACAAAGCCTGAATTTCCATTCCACTCTCAGCCCCTGCCTGGTTCCCATATATGTAAGGGCACTGGGAAGGAAGAAAAAAAAAGGAAAGCAGCAACCTATGTAAAGGCTGCTGGGGGGAATTGGGAAGGTTGCAGGGAAGTGAAAAGCAGAGTCCTTTTGAGGACAGAGGGTGGGTTGGGACGCAGGACTCACAGCATCAGATTTTGGGGGGGAAAAACAGGTTTTTGTTCTCCCAGCACTCATGGGTTGGGGCCTGGGGGCTGTGCAGGGCCTAATAAAACCAGTGGTGATGTTTGCCTTGGTTTTGCTTGAGTTCTCCTCTCTGTGAAGTATCCCCACTACTTTGGTTAGGAAAAACAGAAGAGTATGGCAAAGCTGTTGCATTGGCAGCTGGCTTTGTTTGCCATGTTCTGTGCAAGGGCTCTGCCCCACAGATCTCAGTTTGTTGGAGTTTTGGGGGACCAAGAGGTCCGACCTTGGGGAACTGTTGGGCTTTGACCTTCTGAAAAGAGCAGATTTTGGGAAGGGAAGAAGCTGAACTGGAATATGGGGCTGGGGGTGGTGGGAGATGGATTTTACCTGGTGTGGCTTCTGCAGGATGGCCAGGTGTAGGCATCCATCAGTCAGAAGGATTATCCAAAAGAATGCCTTAAAAATATCCACTGGTTTTCTTCTTCTGTTGTAGAGTCATAGAATGGCTTAGGTTGGAAGGGACCTTAAAGGTCAAAGAGCTCCAACCTCCAGTTGGTAATGGCAGAGGGTTATGCTTCCAGCATCTCACGTGGTCCTGCTGCTGTGCGGGTGCTGCAGGAATGATACCAAGTGTGGGCAGTGGGAGGGCTGGAGCATCCTCAGAGGCTCTCACAGCCCCGGTGCTCTCAGCACATCAGCATCCAGCTCCCCAGAGCAGCTCCATGACCCAACACCACAGCTGTTACAGGCGGAAAGCCCCTGGTTTGGTGCTGCTGGGAAGTGGGCAGCGCTCAGAACTGGTCATGGAGCTGTGGGCTCTGCCTGCGGGGCACAACAGAGCAGAACTGTTCCCATTTCTCTTCAGAGGAACCTACTAATTAGGTCTTGCTTTTAAAATGCTTTGAAGCTCTCGAGTGAAACTGCTCCACAAGCAAAAACTATTATTATTCATGAACGCCCCTTTCCAGAATCTCTTCTGTGGGATGCTCTGCATTGCTGCAGTTTCCAGCTCTGGCCATAGAGTGGATGATTTTCCTCCCTAGGAGCATTGCTGGGGATCTTGGAGAGCACGGGAAGCTGCTCTGACATTGCCAACCCCAAAGCCAGCAGCAGCAAATGGGTTTGAAAGTGAGCAGGGCTCAGCAGGGCTCAGGATGTGCCAGATTTTCAAACTGTGGTCATTTGGAGAAGATGCAAACTTGAGAGTGTTCAAGAGTGAAAAAAAGGGGTTTTCTTTTCCCCAGTTCTTTGTCACAGCCTCTCAGACTCCTTTCCTACTGAAGGCCCTCAGGGAATGAGGCTTTTACCCTCATTTGAAAGCATTTTGTGCCGCACCCAGCAAAAAAAAAACAACAAGCCAACCCCTACTGGGCAGGAGTGGGAAGGTTTTCAGCAAATGAATGATGGTGTGGGAGATTGGTCTGAGCAGCCCCTAACCCTGGGACTCGCAGGACTTGGATGGACCCAAGGCTGGCTTCCAGAAGCTGGAGGGGGGGGGGGGGGGGAACCTCAGCCAGATTTCAGCTGATGACAGGTCCGGTGCTTTCATAATTGGCAGCAACTGCAGGTGATTATGTTTTGGGCTGCTTTTGAAGAGGTATTTACATTGTTGTGTGCTAAGCCCTGCGTGCCAGGCACAGCATGGCCACGTGCACAGCCCAGGAGCTGAGGTTACCCTGGGAATGCTCAACCCAAAGAAATCTCCGTGATCTCCCTGAATGTTGCCTTCCAAAGTGATGCCTAAAAACATCAGTGGGAAAGACACGAGTGGCGCTTCTAAATGGTTGGGTTCTTTTTTTGTTTGCTTGGTAGGTTTTGTTTCACCTTTGGCTGAAAAGACGTTTGGAAACTGCGCAGGGGAGGTGGAAAATGAAAAAGTGAACTGCTAAAATACCTTCAAACATAGTCTGGAGTGCATATTGAATGGATAGAGAGAGTGCATTGGAAAGAAACCACTTGAGTTTAGCTTGAAAATAACTTAACCAGTGATGCTTACGAATTCCAGGGCAGAACTAAACATGGCATGTGCTTTTCTTTGAAGGATATAAGAAATTAGCATGAGCTGATGATTTTACAGAGTGGTTTCTTTATGCAGAGAAAATTGTTTTCATCCCCATTCTTGGCGTTGGCTCCTGTCCTGTGTTGCTTTTGTTTCTCGGGCTGCCATGGAAATGTCCCCCCTTCCCCCAGCCCTCTCCACGCGCCTCATCCACTGGCTCCTTTGCCCGCCAGACCCTATTTTTTGAACTAATTTAATTAATTAACCCAGCGCAAGTGTTCTTCTGAGTTAATCATCTGCTGGGTTAACAAATTAAATAGGCTCATGAAAGAGGCTGGGGGGCACCAAAGCTCTGGTCCAAGGTAAGGGGTGCAGGAGGAGGACATCACCAGGACCTCCTGCTGGGGATGGAGGAGCTGGGACCCTTTTGGCCACAATGGCGGTGACACGAGATTAATCACAATAGGAGGTCACGTTCTTGTTTAGTTATGGGCGTGAGTAAGGCTGAACTTCTGTGTCTCTGCCAGCCCTGCAAAGCAGCAGCCTGGCAGGGAGCGTGGTGGTTTTAACATAGGGAAGGTGTAGAGTGCTGTCCTTGTGAGTGACTGTGGCTGTTGGCTGGAGATTTTTCCAGGGACTGAGTTTGTCTTGGTTAAAGCTGGGATATTCAAGCACCCTTCAGTGATTCTGGACATGAAGGAGAAGGTGCAGGAAGAAGCTGACAGCCATCCAACCTCCTGCTGCCACCCAGCTGTCTTCTCCCATTCTGCTGCCCATTGTCCTCCTGTAGCTTCTTGACTCATCCAGAAAAGGATGGAGCTGCCCTTGTCCTTGTGGATTTCTGCTTGGATGCAGACCTGCTGCCAGCACACCTCAGGTGTCACAGAACCACCATGGGATGGCCACCTCCATCTGTTTGCAGGTGGACTTTGGCCATCACCTTACATATATACAGTAGAGCCAACATTGGAACGCTCCTGTGGGCTGATGAAGCAGCTGCTAGCCAACATATGGAACATAGAAAGCTGGGAAATTGTCTTTGGAATCCCACCCCAGTGATCCCAGCAAGGGATGGACGGGCAGGACAGTTGGCACAAGGGCTGTCCCAGTCTGGGCATCCTGTTCTGCTCTTGGCTGCAGCCGTGGGCTCACAGGGGGCTGGGTGACACATTCCAGCTGAAACTTGTAAGGCTGAGGTATTTTAAGTATATTGGCTTAGCGAAAATGGTTGTGAGCTTTGCAGGGGCAGATTGACAATTAATTTTTTTTTTTTTTTTCTTTGCAGGGCCATAAAAATTCCATTTATGCTGTGGAAAGTTTTAACCTCTTCCTTACCCCTGGAGCTTGTTTCTAAGGGCATTAATCAGGGCTTTGAGCTGATGGCTCCCCAGTGAGCTGTTAAAAGCTTTTTGGGAAATGTGTGTGTTCCTTGTGCCAGGCTTTTTATCTGGACCTCGTTCACAGTGAGCCATCCTGCTGCCATGTGCTGGGCTGCAAACACGCTCCTGGGCTGCAGGAAAAGTAGGCTGAGTTTGTATCTAATAGGGCTCAAGGTGGGATAAAATGGTGGGAAGAGCTTGGCCATCGGGCATCAGGTGTGCTGGGCCCATGGCAGCAAGTGATTCAGGAGTGCTGCAGAGAGGTGGGATGTGAACATGGGAGACAGACCGAGTCCTGGGGACACGTGCAATTGTCCCACTTGATCCCCTCAGCAGTCATCTAGGGCTCCTCCAGGTGCCCCGACATGCTTGGAGTCCCCATCATGTTTGGAGCTTGCAGAGAGTTTTCTTTGAATGCGTTCCTTTCTTTGGGTGGCTTGCCAGTGTGTCTTGAACAAGCCACAAACAAGATGGTAATGGAGGGGGGGGGGCTGCTGTTCTCAGTGGGCTCTGTTTGAAAAACCAACCTGTGTGATTCGGGGCTGTTTCATGAGGAATTGGTGCAAAAAAATCAGTGTGTTCCTCCCTGCAGTGAGTGAACAGAACACACGGTGTGCTGCTGGGGGTGGTACTTGGGGCCGCTGGGGCACGACTTCCTTTTTCACCCCTCTTTCCTTATTTGCAGCCATATATCACTGGGGCCCCATTGCCACCAAGGGCTGATACAGCAGGGTTGTTGGCACGGGTCAGTGTTTCAGTGGCACACCCGATCTGCCCATGGTTCCCACCCTGCCCTTAAGAGCAGCATCAGGCAGCGGGCAGGGACAGCACAGTGTTGTGTTTTGGGAAAAGAGCCTGTTTTTCTCTTTTAACAAACTGCTTTGAACTGCCCGAGTGGCTCCATGTGCTGTCCAATGACAAAACACCCCAAACCTCCACTTATTTTTCTTTACCTCCACTCTTTCATATGGAGCAAGCACAGAGTTTGCTTTCTGCACGCCTTCTACCTGGCTCCCATTTGCCTGAGACCATTTCCCCATGAAGTTCTGGTTTTGATTCCCCCGTCTCACTTCCTATCTTGTTTTTTTAATCTCAGATTGTTTGAATTTCCTTCTGGATGCGCCTGCTGCAAGGCAGCGCTGCAGCAGAGGAAATGGGGACTGGGAGGAACGAGCCCATGAGTAAACAAGAGCCAGAGTTTGAGTCTGTACGTGGGATCGATGGAGGTGGCTTTGATGGGGAGATAGCCCTGACGCCAGCCAAAATGTAGCTGTGAGTTGGAGCTGCCTACAATGATAGTTGTTAGAAATGCGGCGTGTACCATCGAGGGAGGCACGGCGGGACTAAAATGTTTTTCTTTCTTCCAAAAGGGAGGCAACAAGCACGCCTCTGTTCCAGGGAAGAAGGGAAAAAAAAAAAGAAAGAAAGAAAGAAAGAAAGAAAAAGTGTGTTTTCTTGTCTGTGCATAAAGGGCAGCGTGGAAAGAGAGGAGGAGAAATGGGATATTTATTTAAATTGCAGGGGGCTTGCTTTTCTGCCGGCCGCCCCTGCTGTCTGCTGAGTGGTAGCGGCTAATAGCTGGAGGCGAAACTAATACTTGGCAGCGGATAAGACACAGCACAGGCCCCCTTGTACGAGGGGCTTGCTAAAGTGCTTGCTTTATGTCAGGGCTGTAAGATGAGTTCATCTTCCCAGGGTTTGTTTGAGTGCACCGGGAGATAAAAGGAGGTGAGGAACCCAGCCCGGCACCAGGAGGGTCCTTGGGGCAGGACTTCTCCAGTGAGACCAAGTTATTTCTTCTCAGAGTGTTTTATTTGTGCACCGATAAGGCATCTCATAGTTTAGGTGCATTGAAACAAAAGATATTAACAGCCTTTCCCTGTTTGGAGCACGTGATATATCAGCATCTTTACCAAAATGCTTCCAATTCCTGGAAAGCAGATGTGGCACGTTGGGGATACCCAAAAGGCAGATGTTCCTGTAGCATTGGTGCTGCTTTTCTCCTGCTTTGCTCCCCCCAGTGGGTACCTTAACTCACAAAACACCATGGGAACCAACTGGGGGCATGGTCTAGGGAGGGATGTGTGGTGGGGGTGGGTTGAGGTTGGACCTGGTGATCTTAGTGGTCTTTTCCAGCCTAAATGATCCTAATTCTGCTCCTGCTCCCCTAATTTGTTCAGCTGATGGGGAAACCTGAGTTTTGAAGTTACCTCATTCTTAAAGGAAATTTAGAGACAAGTGGGAGTTTCTAAAAAGTGGGATAAGAAAAAATAAGAAAAAGCCTCCTTACCTGATGGGTATGTGGGGCTCCATGGAGGCTGGGAGGTTAAGAGATGCTACCAGCCTTTGGGCCCCAGATGAAAAGCTCTGAGTTCGTCTGTGGCCCCTCCAGCAACACTTGGATGGGACAGCAGCAACATCTGTCATTTGGGAACAGTACTGGGGGCATCTCAGCTATCTTATGTTCCATCGGAGGGGTGATGGGGAATGTTGTGATGCACTTCCTGGTGACATTCAGGTGCTCAGCACCTTTCCTGCCTACTGTACTGCTGTTCTCATCAGTTATGAACTCTTTCAAATGTTTCATGTCTCAAAATGTGGGATTACTTGCTTCGTAATGAGCAAAGCACTTTGACATCTGCATGGTGGTAGACCAAGGGTTGTTACTGGTTTTCACCCATGCTAAGCTCTTCATTTCTGAGGGTTGTGCAGATGTGGCTGAGGACAGTTTTGCTTCCGGAATGTTCAGCTCAGTGAGTCTGTTGGCGTCAGGTTTTTGATAATAAGTTTGGTAAATAAAGCTTTTGCAACCATGGTAGACGTGCTGCACAGAGACTCCAAAACTTTTTCTCACCAGATCTCAGTGCGTCATGTGGGCACTAGGAATCTGATGTTTTCTAATCCAGAATTAGATGTGACTCTCCTCCTCTAGACCCCCTTGTTCCCATGGCTCGTGCTTTGCAAGGCAGCATGATTTATTTTTGCAGGAGTCAGATCCAGCCAGCATTGATGAGCATCAATGAATTGATGAGCGTGGATGTGACACATTGATCCAGCAGTTGCCAACCCTTTGGAATGCTTTGGGTTGTTCACGTGGGCAGCCAGAGAGATCTGGAATGGAAAAGGAAATGCCAGTTGTTGCCCAAAGAGTAAAAAATGGAAAAACCTTTGTGTTGACTGATCTTCGTTGTTGGCAAAGGGCAGCGTTTGGAGGAGCTTATTGCAGCATGGCAGTGAATGGTTTCCAGCCCTTTAGAGAAATGTCGTTCCCTTGCTGCTTTGCTACGTGTTGTTGGTGCTTGGGTGCAACGCTTCCTCAGGGGCGTTACGTTATTGAACCTCAGTATCCCTAAATAGAGCCCACCTGAAGCATGGTCCTCCTTTATCCTGGCCATCTCTGTTGGGTTTAGCTGCAGGCCACACATTTTCCCATGGCTTCAGGAGGCACAGCACATCAGCTCCAGAATCAGGGGGCAGAGATGATGTCTTTCTCCTTAGTGGCAGATGGACATAAATGCTGGTAAACTTTTCCCAGTGGGGCTGAAGTCTGTTATTGCTGCAGGAATTCTTTCCCAGATCTGGAGAAAACATACATCAAAATGGGGCTCTTGGCACCCATGTGGGGCTTTATAAATAGTTGCAGCAGGCAGTGGGGAGAAAGAAGGGGATCTGGCATCTTGGGGGAGGTTTGGACCTCATGGAGGGCTTGGTTGGGGACCATGAGCATTGCCCACAGCCAAGGGCATCCCGCCAGCTTTGCTGCCTCCTCGCTTGCTCAGTGACCCCGCCTCCCTCCCCTTAAATTTGCACAGTTACAACTCAAGTTAAACTCTAACAAAGCCGCTTAATTCAAAGATCGCTAATGGGGAGGAGAGCCCATTACCCTCCAGGGGAATTTGAGCCTGAAAAGAAATGGGGCTGCGGGGATGTGCTTGAAATCCTGTGCGTCAATGGGGTCTCTGAAGCAAAATAATGGCATCACTCCACGTGTGAGTTAATCGGAGCTGATGGCACGGATGCAGAGGGGTCAGCAGGCCACAGGCGCGTGATATATTGTCAGGGAGCTTAATGCAGGGCTGGCTCATTGAGGAGCTCCTTGTTGAAATCCAAGAGCAATTTTCTTTTAACTGAGGGTAGGAGTGAGGCTAATGTCCAGCAAGAGGTTAATTCGCCCTCTCCAGGGCTGAGGTTCCCGTGTTCCTTCCGGAGGCACCATAAACACTGCAGTGAGCTTTGAGCAAATTTCGGGCAATCTGTGTGCCTTTCATCTTCCGTGAATGTAATTCCTAGAAAAAGATATTTCTTGTTCTGGAGAGAATTCCAATGGCTTTGTAGGATGACATATATGGTTCAGAGAAACTACTCCCCATTGGCATGAAATGCCTTCTCCAGTTTCATGCTCCCCATGGGAACACTCACATTGCTGTCAAGGAATATTACATGGAGGAGATACTGCCAGGTTGTTCATCTGAACGCTTCATGGACATCCCCAGCGTCATGGCTCCATGAATGTTGACCTTTGGAAATGAGGGTGTGGCAGCATGGGATGCAGAAGGAGCTTGGGGACCTGCCAGGCTCAGGGGTGGATGAGCCATGGTGCAGCTGTTGGGTTGTCATGGCACTATGGGCTTCTGGTGCTGGAAACTCAGAGGGTGGTGACGCACTGCAGCAGGTTGCCCAAGGAGGCTGTGGATGCCCCATTCAAGGCCAGGCTGGATGTGGCTCTGGGCAGCCTGGTCTGCTGGTTGATGACCCTGCACAGAGAAGGGGGGTTGAAACTGGATGAACATTGTGGTCCTTTTCAACCCAGACCATTCTATGATTCTGTGACAGGAACAACTCTCGAGTACGTGGGATCCTGACGTATGGAGGCAGGATTGAGCAGTAAATTAAACAGAAGAAATTGTTGAGCCCCATGGGATCCGGAGAGCAGGCCACTGAATCACCAGGCTTTGCTTGAGCCTTCTTTCCTGTTGGCATTTGACACAATTTATGAAATACCAGCTTTGGGTTACGGACAAGCTTTGCGTTAGAGATGTTAATTGATAATGAGCTTTGGGTTGATGACGCGTTTTGAGTTGAAGGACAAACCTTGAGCTGAACTCGAGTTCTGTTCACGTGAGCAGAGCTCATGGGTGGGAATCGCCGTGCATTTGCCCTCCATGCCTGTCTAATCAGAGGTGGTCAGAGCAAACCTGACTTGTGCTCTTCTTTCCCCACAGATGCCAGCACGTCGCCCGATGCCGTGAAGAGGAGCCATTGGTGCAACGTGGCCTACTGGGAGCACCGGACGCGCGTCGGCCGCCTCTACACAGTGTACGAACAGTCTGTCAGTATATTTTATGACCTACCTCAAGGAAACGGCTTCTGCCTCGGACAGCTAAACCTGGAAAACAGGAGCGAGACTGTGAGAAGGACTCGAAGTAAAATCGGTTACGGGATTTTACTTAGCAAAGAACCGGACGGTGTGTGGGCTTACAATCGCAGCGAGCATCCCATCTTCGTCAACTCCCCGACACTGGACATCCCCAACTGTAGGACTTTGATAGTGCGCAAGGTGATGCCGGGCTATTCCATCAAGGTGTTTGACTATGAGAAGTCCTGCCTTTTGCAGCACACTGCAGAGCTGGATTATGCGGACGGGCCCTACGACCCCAACAGCGTGCGGATCAGCTTCGCCAAGGGCTGGGGGCCGTGTTACTCGAGACAGTTCATCACTTCTTGCCCGTGTTGGCTGGAGATCTTGCTCAGTAACAATCGATAACGGTCAGCCTCTGACGAAAGGAAAACAAAAAAAGAAAGACACAGACTATCCCAAATATCATCTACCTAGATTTAATATAAAGTTTTATATATTATATGAAAATATATATTATACTTGTAATTATGGAGTCATTTTTACAATGTAATTATTTATGTATGGTGCAATGTGTATATGGACAAAAAACAGAAAATGCACTTTGGCTTATATAATTCTTTCAATACAGATTTAAAGAAAAAAAAAATTATACAGCAAAAATAGGAGAGAAAAGCCCTAATTTTGATGTATGGTTTTTTTGAAATATTATTAATACCCAGACAAAAAGCTAATACCAGTCACTCATTGATAATAAAGTATTCGCATTATAGGGGGGTTTTTTAATTGTCTAATTTTTGTTTTAGTTTTTTTGGTCTTTTTTTTTTCCCCCTGACTGAAACTCAGAGCAGCGTTTGCTCAGGTGCTGTGCAGTCAGGTGGGATTTGCAGAGGGGTGACCGCTGTCTCCCATCTGAGCCAGGTCCTTACAAAGCTGTCCGTCAGTGTTTGGCAGGCTGTCGTTGTCTCTGAGAGGAAGGGAATAAGGAAAGTAAGGACCATTTAAGAGAAGGGAGCAAGCGGAAGGTGAGAGGGAAATCTGCCATAGAAGCGTTGAGATAAAGTGTGATGGAGACATGGTAATGATGGAGACAGACATGGTAATGATGGAGGCATGGTAAATAGGTGTTAGCCTGTTCATGTTTGTGCAAGTCAATGGGTCGCGGTGCTGTTGTGAAGAGCAGAGCAGATCGTAGCCCTAAAGGCTGCCCAGTAGGACCAGTCTGTGACGTCCTCACACAGGCATCACCACGCTGACTCCGCTACCTCCTGGATGTATTTCAGGGGTTGAGAGTTGGGTAGATCCTCAACTGGAGGCAGCGTAGCGTGGGTGCGTTGGGCAGCGCCTGACCTCGTGTCACCAGTGAAGTTCTTTGCTGCATTATTTATGACCAGTGACTGGTGCTGCCAAGGCTTAAGAGTTCTGTTCAAATCCATGTGTGTTCACTCCTCCTGGAGTCCAGTGACTTCAGAATCACATTGGCTTTTGTGATAAAGGGAATGCTTTTGTAGCCCTCGTGTTCATGGAGAAAAACACACCACGAGACCTCCGTAGTGGCTCAGCAAATAAACCAAGACCTAAACTTACAGAAGATGGCTCCTGCTGTACATCGGGGTTCCTCCAGCAGCCACAAATGAGCCAGGCTTGGGAAAGGGGCCACATCCCACAGGAAAGGCGCAGACCTGGCACGGACATCGGGGAGAGGCACGAGCAGGAATGGCGCAATGATGTTTCCGCAGATCATTTCTCAAATTATAACCATACTTGAAACGATACGTAATTGGGACCACATTGGTTGAGTTCACGCAGCATCAGTGCTAATACTGACATCATTAATTTTTGTTTGTGTTTCAGCCATTGTTGTCAGGGAATGGTGTCAAAACATGTCACCATCGTTTAAGGCCGGCTTTCAAGAGCTTTGCAGGGATTTTCTGTATCCCGTGTGGCTTAGATTTGGTGTGCCGTGCCATACCACCTACATCACTCACTGTGTCACTTTCATACGGCCGGGGATGGGGTTATTTTCAAATGATGTTTGTTTCCTTTCAGAAGGAGTTCTGTAAGCACTGCTTTCATCTTAACTTGGAGGAACAGTCCCAACCTGATCTGCTTTTCTCCAGCATTGCTGCCTTGCTCTGTGCACTGCTGCAACCATCAAGCCATCCTGCCTTGCATCAGCGAGAGGATGGCTCTCGTGTTGAAACGTGGAGGGTTAAGGCTGGGGTTGCTGTTGTGCAATCTTCTGATTGTGCTTAATTTTTCTTCTTTTATTACTCATGCGCTTCCCCAGGAATAAATCTTGGAGTTTTATTTCAGCTGACAGTGAGGCTTTAAAGGGAATAAAGGGGATTTGACTGAGAGGCAGCAAAGTAAGACATCAAACGTTCATTTCTACCCCCATTTCTCCCCTTTAATACTTCACTGTAGCCATTCAAACTTCAGCCCCTTTTAGAGAAGCCTTAGGGCCACAAGCAGCATTGTCTACTGAGAGCGTTCCTTAAAGCATGTCTGATAAATAAACTACTGCTAATTTTCAGTACCAACTGGGTGGGCAGGAGCAGGCATTTTCTGCAAGGAGAACTTATTACTCTCCTGGAGCTCACAAATGCCAATGACCCAATGGGTCCCAGCTGTGCTTCCCAGGTGCTGGTGCCTGCTCGTTTGCCCCAGCTCCAATAGAAAGAGGATGGCAGCCTTGGGAGCTAACGATGCTGTGGGTCCCTGCTGTGCTCTCCAGGTGTTGGTAATTGCTCATCTGCCCCAGCCCCTATAAAAACAGGTTGGCTGCAGTTTTAGCATTTTTGGAAGTCTCCTGGTTGCTTCTTGGTTGGAGTCTTGTGTCTTTCTTTCTCCTGAGATGTTCCTGGTTTTTCTGCGCCCACGGTGAGTGATCTGTTCTTTTTGTACTGTAAGATTTTTACTGAAATTGTGTCCTTTTTATGAAGGGATGAATGGGAACAGCAGGGTTGTTGTAAAGTGTGTGCTTTGCTTGTGGCTGAAGCCTGGCTGTGCTTAGAGTAAGATTCTGTTCCCTGTGGAGCCACAGAGCTTGGGTGCTTTTTGTTGTAGCTGGCTTTGTTTTGGAAAGATTTTGGGGTTAGCCATTAGGTTCCTTTATACCTCGTGCTTGGGTTGTGGGGTCTCACCCTCCCAGGTAGTGGTGTGCCCCAACCATGAGCCTTTTTGCATCCTTATCAACATGGAAACAGCTCTTTCTTCTCTGGGTGGTACAAGAAGTGCTGTCTGACTGCCTGTGGAGTATCTATGGAGCTGGTGGGACATGGGGATACTTTAATGTGGAGCTTGGATTGTAGGACTGCTTTCAGCAGAGGGTCTGCAGGGGATGGGGGGGGGGCTGTAGGTATAAAGGGGAGTAGCACTGCTATGGGCTTGGGTTGACATTGCAGTGCTGAGAGCAGACTGGAATCCAAAGTCCTGGATTTGCAGATATCTCAGAATAGATCTGAGTCATTATGGCCTTTGTGTATGGACTGTGTTTATGGTGTCCTTAATTTGAGTCTCAAAACTGTGTGCAACGAGCTGGTGAGGAGCAGCTGCTGGTAGATCCTGGGGGTGTTCGTTGTCCTTAACGTTCACAGCTGTTACAACTGTGAAGTATCTGCTACTGGCCTGAGCAGATGAGAAGTGAATGCTGCAGGGAACTGTGTTCAGCTCCTCTAGTAAAGAAAGGCTGAAATGGAGTTGAACTCCATGAGCCTTGGAGGTTCTTTCCAATTGGAGACGGGACACCTACTGTGCTATGGGAGTCCTTGGCTTGTTTGCTGCTGTCCTCCAGGCTCTATCAGCCTTTAGACCATCCTCCTCCTCCTCTGGGTTTTATCTCTGCAGTAGAAACATGGAGGATGCATGTCTTCAATGCGTAATTAAAAGCTGAGTGTTTCCTCCTTGTGTAGGAGCTGGCAAGGGGAGAGAATGGATTGCTGTTGGTGCAGAGGGGCGGGCTGAAGGTGATGCTGCTTGAATTTGTGGTCTCTGTAAAGAACAGGATATGTCCAGCTGTTAGGTTGGGAGGTGCAGCATTGTAGGGCTGATCCCAGTGCCATCTGTGCAATAGGATTGGCTGCAGGAGAGCCGGGGGTGCAGCAGTGAACTGCAGAGCATCCAAAATGATTTCCTGTAAATAACTCCTTGGCTGTTCTTGGAGGTCCCGTGTTCCGTTTGGTGTGTGATGGAGCACTGCTTGGTAGATAATCCTTCCTATATGCCTAATTTATCATCGTGGTGGTGCAATGCACAAAGTGGCATCTGTGCTATACGCACTGTGGGAACAACCCGAAATTGCTCTGAAACTCGGCTGGCTTACAATTATATTGGATTCTATTAAATTAAAACACATAGCACATATATTACACAATAAACCACAGCTATTTCATGGATCAAATTAAGTTTTATTTGGGCAAATTACAACCTTTCTTACAGTTGGGCCTTTGTGAAGCCATTCCTTTTTAATAAAAGCAGGCATTTTTGGCAAAAACTCTTAAAGCGTGCATTCCCAACAACTGCATATAGTGTTGCTATTCTTTCTGGGATATATGTGGCTAATTATCTGCTCCTATTTAGGAGCGGCTCAAACAAGTGCTATCTTCCCCTTCCTCCTCCCCCACGCCTCCCTCCTGCAGGAGTTTCTTATTTCTGCCCATTTTTATTAGCTTGGCTGTGGAAGTCAGCAGAAAAATCTTCTCGTTAAAAGCAGGAGCCCATTTCCCGGAATTTCTGGGGAAAATGTGACTCTTGCAGTCAGCTTTGGGGCACAGAGCTCTGGGGGGGGGGGGGGTGCTGGGCTGGAGGAGGACCCGGCTCCTTAGTGTGGAAGCTGCTGCAGAGACCAAGATTTGGGGGGAATAATGGTGTTTCTTAAGGAACGAGGGGCTGGTGGTGCCCCAGCTGACATGGGGTGAGATTCTTCTGTTGGTTTGGAAGGATGCAGGCTCTGGTTTTAAGGTTGGGACGTCTCTTAGAGATGCTGTTTAATAAGAGGTTGGTTTTTGCTGCAGCCTTCCCCTGTGTGGGGGCAGCGAGGCACGTGCAGGGCGATGTGCCACAGCCCATGGAGGGTCTGGTGTGGTCTCTCATCCTTGTGTTGGACTTTGTTAAAATGGAAGAAATGGCTCAAAAACGGCGGGGGATGGGGTGGCTCACTCCCACATTTCCTTAGGAGGCTTGGTGGGAACACAAACCACAAACACCACAAACAGAGGAAATGTCCCAAATGAGGTCTTCCTTGGGTGACATCAGTGTGACTTTGGGACCGGTGAGTCCAGGATAACCACCACCCAGCCTTCCATAATGCACAGCATCAGAGCTCTGCAGCTTTTAAGCTGATGCTTCCTTACAGAGCAGTCCCCTGTGTAGGATGTCCAATGGCTCACATAAGCAAGACAGGAACAAAAAGCATGTCCTTGAGGATGTCCCAGTGGGGTTTTCCATCTCCACACCTTCTTGCAGTCCCAGTAAAACACCAAAATGTGGGGTGTTTGCTCAGCTCTAGCTTTGTTTTGTGTATTTTTGTACTCAGTTGGGTGTGTGGATGGTTCAGCATCACCTCGGTGTGGGGAGCTTGGTCAGATGGGGACATGGAGCGCTTCAAGCTGTCACTGTGGAAGAAGCTGTCCTAAGTGCATTGCACAAAGCTTCAAAGCTCTTTGAGTTTTCCAAGTCCTTCTGGGCACTATTGTCATAAGATCAAGAACTATTATTCAACCTCCCAAATAACATCTGATGTTGTTTAAGGAATTGTTTGGCATGACTGCATCTGTGGGAGGGGGTTAGCGCTGGGGGGAGCTGCTGCTCAGAGGCCGTGGGCTGGCAGCATCCAGCCTGTGATCCTGGTGAAGGGTCCTTGGGTCTGATGGTTTCACCACTGCTTTACGTCTGCCATCAAGTGCTTGCTCAGAGCTTCCCCGTCTGCATGTTGGGGCCAGGTTGAGTGGCAGCTCTGTGGTACGTGCAGTGGTCTGCCTGCATCCCCCCCAGGAGCTGCGGAAAGCAGATAGTGTGGCCTGATGCAGGCGGGTCATGAGATTCCTTTCTAAAGAGACTTCTAGACTTCCCTTGTGCTATGGCTGCGGGTGGGAAGGACGCTTTTTTTGGCCTGTTCTTTCACCTCATCCCCAGTTGTCTGGGTCATTCATCCTACATCTTTGACTCCTAGCGTCTTCCAGTTTGAGTCATGTTTCCTTAAGCTTGATGATGTTCCATCCCATGCTGCTCTGAGTAGGGCTGTGGTCTCTTACTGAACCCCAATGATGATTAACACCACTTTCTGGGGGGTTGTGCCCCCTCCATGGCAGCAGGGACATGGGGTGCTGCTGTGTTGGGCTTGGGGATGCCCCTGGGACTATGACCAATTCCTGGGGGAACATCCGTGATGACTGTAATGTTCTAACTCTCAAAGGATGCCTGAGGGGAAGGGCGAGTAGAAAATCCCATCTTAACCTCTGGAAATTGCTTTCCTTCCTCTTCTCCTTCCAAAATAGCATAATTAACAGAAAGAAACATTGCAGAGCTGTTAGTTTGGAAGGTTTTGTGTGCCAAGCTCCAACACGCAGAGCCTCACTGAGCAGGCGCCGAGTGCTTGGAATGGTTAATGATTACCCAAATGGTGTCTGAGCGAGTCTGAAAGGACTGAAGAATTATGAAACTGTAACGAGGGAGGCCCGTTCTTGGCAAAAGTTGAAGTGATTCAAATGCTGGGGAATTCAGTGTGTTTTTCTTTCTTCCGAGGACTTGGTGCGGCAGTCCATAGTCCTGGTTGCATGGTGGGGACTGAGCACTCCCATCAGTCTCATGCTGTAAAGACTTCTGCAGCGACAGGAGGGCTGAAGTTGTTTAAAAATAACTGAGTCTTTAACTCCTTGTAATTCCCTAAAACTTCCAGGCGTGGGGACTTGTGGCTGTGATGGTTCGGTGCTGCATCTAAAGGAGAAGTGGGCAGTGTTGGTGGTAGGTGGGCGGTTGGACTCTGTGAACTTGGAGGTCTCTTCCAACCAAAGGATACTGTGGTTCTGTAGTTAAAAACCTCATCTCATGGCCTTGTTGGGGGGGGGAGGGGGAAAGCAGTTGGGAGCCTCAGTGGCCCTGCTCTCTGCATGCACCTTAAAGAAAAGGGGGGAAAAAAAACTATGAACATTTTGCTCCTCTTCCTCTCCTTGTCTGATTTTTCTTTTTTTTTTTTGGCTGTTTCATTTGCAGCTGGTTCTGGAAAAGCTGCATGTAGATGGTCAAAAAGGTTCTTTTTGCCTTGCTCAAAATGCATCCTTAGCAGGGAAGTCCCCACTGAGTTGTATTGCTGATACATGCAGCTGAATGCCCAGGCTTTGTATTGCTTCTGGTATATTTATATATGCAGGGTGTGTTGCTGTTGATGTAAGTAACCCCTTAAGTTGCAGCAGTGTGTAGTAACTTGGGTAGGAAGTCTCTGTCTGAGGTGACTCTGAGTGTGCAGTGTCCTGATGGGAACTGACCTCAATATTTATTTTCCTTTCTAGTAAAACTCGATAGCCATGTCCTTGAATTCTTCCATTAGTAAACATCTCAGGAAAAAGCTTATGCATCAAGCAAGATGCAGAAGGGGCCACGTGATGATTTCAGAGTTGGCTGTGAGGGTTGTGCTTTACTCTGAAACCAGGCAAGGGAGAAGAAGCTTCCAGAAGGTTTATAAGAGCATCAGCATAGCATTGCATAGAGTTCGTGTTCTTAAAAACTAGAAGAAAGCTGTGAGGCAGTGTTCTTGTGTGATGCTGTGATGAGGAGGAGGTAGGAGATGAGATGTGAGCAGCCCTTCCTCTCCTGCTCTTAGACTCTTCCTCTCATGTCTTAAGTAGTGTGCATCAAAAGAGCAAAGCAGAGCTACTGGATGTCACCTTGTAGGGCACTGGTCATTGAATCTTTCTGCAGGCAAGTGGTGTGGGGAAGAGGAGGAGGTGAACTTTCAGAGCTCACCTTACTTCTCATATGGTTGCAAATGAAAATGCCTGCAGGGATACTGACCAAAATGTTCCTTCACAGTTTGGGTAGAGCTGTGCCGATCCAGGCGCGGTGCTGCATGTGGTGTAAGAGCAATATTTAGTGACTGGGTGAGCCCAGGGGCTGTGATCCCACTGTCCCTTTGCTGCATGGTGATGTTCTGAGTGCCATGAAGATCCCATGTGCAACGCAGTGCTGAGCTGGGCAGTGTGGGTCCTGGGCCTGCATCACCCCAGGGTGCTCCCACCCCAATGGGGTCATGGGTGCAGCAAAGAGAGCTGCTCGTGTTGCTTTCTCATTAGAAGAGAGAGGGAGGGGAGCATCGTATTGACCCCCCTGCCCCCACGATTCCCACCGTTGTCTTGCCGCGTTACAAACATCCTGGAGCTGAGGCTGCCTGTGCTGTCAGTGCTGGAGGAGGATTTCTGCCAAGACACTGACCCCTGGTGGATTCTGCAAACGTCTTTTCATCTATTTTTCTCTTTGAAAGGCAAAATCTCCCCTTTCAGACCTTTGCTTGGTCCCTTGCAATCCAGGTCTATCAGAAGATTTATTATTAAACGGGGGCTCTGGGGTGATTTATGAAATTGCAGCTGAGCCACATTGTGCACCGGTTACAAATTGCAAAGATATTCCATGGGACGTGAGCTCCAATGAGCCTGGGATATATTACACTGTGGGGAAAAGGGGAGCTTAAAACCAGCTGGCTGATGGCAACAGCTACAGGCACTTCTCTTTGATGGGAAGACGATATACATCTGGGCTTAATACAAAACACGATGGGCTGACACCAGCTTTTGGGATATCTTATACAAACTGGATGATTTTCACTTGTTTTTCCAGATCTGTTGCACCGCTTTGTCCAAAGCTAGATTCCTTTTCTCCTGTCTTTGCACGCGTTAGCTTTGTCTTGTTCAGCTTCCCAAATAGCTGGGGATGGTTTCCCACTGGTTTCCAAAAGGAGAACTTCTCTGCACGCTGGTGAATGCCGGAGCTTGCAGGCAGTGATGCTGCAGCATATGTGGGATGGCTGAGCTGAACTGGCTACCTATAAACACACCCCAGATGTTAGTAGGGAAAAGGAAACTGGAATACATCAGGAAGTCTGTGGAGTAAATCCCTCCCATAGAGACCCCTCCTTGAACTGCTAATGGCTGCACTTCTCCAGGAGCCATCAGGGAGGTGGGTGTGCTCTGGGCTGTGTGATGCGTATCAAGCACAGCTCTGAAGCCTTCTGGTCAGTGGGAAATCCCCATGAGCTGAGTTGCAGTGGGCTGTAAAGCCGTGTGGCTGTTCTGGAGATGAACCCTGTGGATGAAGAGCTTATGCCACCCACAGAGGTACATCATGGGCAGGCATTGGTAGCCCATGAGCTGAGAGGGCTTGGTGAAGTGAGTCCTCTGCTGTTCCCTTAGATCAAAGTGTTTGAAACCATTTCTGTAAGAGCCATCTTGTGTTGGAGCTCCTTAGTAAGTCCCAGTGCTCTCATTTAACTCTCTTGATGGGGTAATGCATCGTTGAGCACTGCCTTCGTGCTTGGCCTGGGTGAGCATAGCTCTTAGATCTCATTGGGAATGTTTAGGGATACGTTTATAGTTGCTTGTGTTTGGGGTTTAAATGAGCTGTTATGAATAACTAATCCTGGCACGTGCCCCTTTCCCATAAACAATTCCCAAAACCTGAAGCAGCTGAGCAGGGAGCGGGTTGCATCCTTCCTGCACCACCCTGGCCTTCTGCATTGGAATGGTCCGTCCTTTGGCTGGATGCCACCTCCTATGGTGAACTCCTCACCCTTGGGCTTACATGGATGGAAGTGGGGAGAATTGTCCCCACGTGCCCCCAGCTGAGGGTGTTATGCTCCGTGTCCTTTGCAAACCAACCCTGGGATGGACTCCATACAGCTCCGTGGCCGATGTGACCCAGCACACCCCAGTGCTGGCTCCAGGCCAGGGCACTCTGGCTCCTGCAGTCGCCTTTTTAGGATTCTCTGGATCAAGCAGTGCTTTCACGTCTAGCAGTGCAGCCCCTGGAGCACCCTGTGGTCTGGCCTGGGAGGAGCGCTGCAAGGAACCGTAAATTTCTGCAACACCAAGCAGTCCTGGCTGTGCGAGAGGGGTTGTGAAATGCCGGCATGGCTTTCTGAGATACTAATTAGGGATGGACAAACCAGAGGGAGGAAAGTAAGAAATCCCTTTGCACTGTTTCTGAGGTTAAAGAAAGTTCAGCTCACTTTCTCCTTCCCCCCTGTTATTTTTCCCGGTTGTGCAGGCTCTTCTCATCCAGGTTCCAGCAGGGTTTGGCTGGGGATGCTGTCCTGTCATGGCAGGATTTCTAAAGCAGGCTGGAAGAGGCTGGGAACCTAAACATGAGCATGCCTGTGTAATTTAGAGCCATCTCCTGAACGTGAACTCTTAGAGCAAGCCCCATATTGCAGAGGTGCTGATTCTCCAAGGAGGATGAATGCAAAACGTGTATCCAGTAAGGATGCAGTGCTGCTCAGCAGAGGTGTTGGGTGTGATTCCCTCCCTTACAGTTGGGAGTGGTGTTCATTAGGGAGACCTGTGCTTGCTCAGTGCAGGGTTTGGCTGGAGGTGCCCATCTCCAGCCAATTCTTGCTATGTCCTTCCCATGGCAGAAGTGGCTCAGACTGCTTTGATGAGAGCCACAAAGTCCCAGTGTGTTTGTCTGGTAATGAAGCTCTGCATCCAGTGCAAGACTCCGTTAATGCATTAGGAAATGGTTATCATTTTTCTTTGGTGCTGCATTCTGCATTTGATAAGCAATTGCCTTTGGCTAAAAGTGATGCTAAGATTTTAGTGCTTGCTACAGAGCTAAGTATGTAGTATTGCAGCGCATGTAATTGGGATAATTTAACACCCCTCTACCAGAGCACGGGCCTCTTCTTACTGCTTTTTGGGTTCATTTGTTTAATAACTCTTGCAGTCACTTGGGATATTTATTTAGTGGAAAATGAGTGTTTTCCTCATTGGAGTCACTTATTTTTGAGCTTTGAGCAGAAGTTTCTTTGCCACTATTTATTTGCAATGGGAAACCTGGAGTCAGCCACGTCCCAGCTTAACTGGGAACTCAGGGGGCTGAGGTCCCTAATCCCATTTCAGGTTTCTTTGCAAGGGAGTGTCAAATGAGGATGATGCTTTGACTTCTGATCCCTGCGTGGTTCTGTTGATGTCCTTTTAATCCCAATCAAAGTAACATAGAACAACTTAGGTTGGAGGGGACCTTAAATGCCATTTTTGTTCCATGGGTGCGGTTGCCATCCACTAGGTGAGGCTGCCCAGGACCACATCCAGCCTGGCCTTGGATGCCTTCAGAGATTAGACAGCCAGTAAAGGTGGGAGAGTCATCTGGAGGTGATGGTGTCAGTGATGTAGCTGTCCTCCCCTCATGTCCAGTGTCACCAGATGCTTTGCTGTCAGGAAGAGTGCAATCCAAAGACAGGTCTTCTGCAGCATCCTCACAAAAGCTCTTTCAGAGCAATTCAGATCTCATTAGAAGCAGGAAAGACAGGCTGCTGCCAGGGCTCCTGCTCTATGGAAGCTGTATTTCTGGCTGAGCCTTGCTCTGGGTGATGGGACTGGATCCATTTGCATCAGAATACCTGGTTTCCTGATCTGAGCAGCATCTCCAAGCTTTTGATCTTTATGAGCATATGCACGCTTGGAGATGGACTCAGCTGAGCTGTGTATGATGTTGCACTGAGTGGGAGAGCATGCCCTAGGTGAGGCAGAAGTGAGTGAGGGTTGGCCCTTCTGCAAACCCAATGGAAGTTCAGACTGCTGGAGCACCAGCACAGCCAGTGACCAGGTCCTCCCTGCAGCCCTTGGATAAGGAGCAGCTCTGATTTTAGGATGAGGCCAGTCAGCCCATCCCTGCTAGTGCAGTTTTCATAGAGAGACTTTGTTGCTGGAAACTTGATTTCGTTCTGTCAGCATCTAGTGGGGTCTTGGGGCTGGAGAGCCCCTCTTCTGGGGAGCTGAGCTGAAGGCAGGCATGAGGTCCTGCCTTCCTGCCAGCCCTGCTCTGTTAATTGAAGAGGCAGTTTAATTTTAGCCTTTCTGGTGATGCTGTTCCTCTCTTAATTAGATCCAGCCTGATAGGAAAGGCAAAAGTTGACTGGAAACCAGCTGTGGAGAGTTTTCCTTCAGTTTAGCAGCAGAGGGAACTGGTTTGGGTCTTGGTGTTATGTAGGGATGCTGCTGGTTGACAGCGGGGAGGCTGCAGGGAAAAGCCTTGGTCTCACCTTCTGCTGGGTCTGGCTGGGCTGTGCTCTGTCCAAGTCCCCTCCCACCAGTGCAGTGGGAGCCATGGGGCTGTCTATTGAGGTGTCACTGCACTCAGAACTGGTCTGAAGCACGATGTTGGGGTTTGGTGGTGTCATGGTTTTGCAATGTTGTAATTTTGCTATCAGTATTCCACATCATAACATCATGTTAAGCACAGATAATTTTGACGAATCTGCTGCTCACAGAAAGAAGACTACATGTCCCAGGGAGCACCACGGTCAGCCATATGACCAGGACTATATAATCTCACTCCAGTGCTGGACTCGCTCTCTTGGATCCTGCCAGCCAGGGGGAGAGCCGTGTGGGAGCGTTCCAGCCGTTTCGCCTAGAGTTACAGTAGGCCTTTCGGTTTTGGGACTCACTCTCTCTTATTTTACTTGATTCGTTAGCCTTAATTCCAATTATATTGTATTATATTGTGCTATTCTGTATTTCGATATAGTATTTAGTAAATAAGTGTGCCTCCTTAGATCGCTGCCGCTGTATTTATTTCATTTTCCCTGTTTTCTTTTCCTTCTGGGCCAGCGGCCTGCGGGCCGACTGCCCCCCTGTCATGGGTGCAGGTAGATTTTAGGCTAACCCACGACAGGATTTTGGTGGAGAATCGGGCAAGTTGCCGTTTGTTTTTCTGCTGTGGCAAGTTGCCGTTTTTTTTTTCTGCTGTTCTTTTAGCTTCTTACAGAGCTGCAGAGTTTTTACAGTTTTTTTTCTCGTTAAGGAGTTATCTAAGTTTACGTTTCTGCACCTGGGAGCTTGACCTTGAAAGTCCGGGCGGGCCGCCAATACCCCGGAATAGTTTACATACTTTGAGGTCTTGAAATCCAGGCAGACTGCCAACAGCCCGGTATATTTTGTAAACCTTAAGCTCTATTTTGTAAACTTGAGCTCTACTTTTTTTTCCCCACTCTTGAAGAAAATAAATAAATAAATAAATAAAAATGTGGCCTCTAATTAAATTATTTTACAAAGGATTGCATGCTATTGGTTCTTCCTTTGTAATGATCCAAACCTATTGGGCAATAATTAAGCTCGCCACTTTTATCTATGGGGCTATAGGCATATACAATCGATTGAAAACATTTTTAGAAATGCTTACTTGGTACTTGCATACAGCTCCAGAAGCTCCAGAAGGAGCAACTAATATTACAGAAATTGTGGTTTTCGAGCATGCTCCTCGTTCCTTTTTTGAATCTTTTATGCAGTTTTTGAAAGCCCAGTTGACCACATTGTCAATTGAGTTTCTCGTGTCAATCTCCCTGAACCTGCTGTTGATTCTTTTACTTATCAGTATCTGGATTTATTACATTCTGAGGAAATCTTCCCCAAAACCAGAGAATACTGAATGGCAGGGAGTGTGGAGAGGTTTTGGAGAGATTTTTAAGGGAAAGACATCTTCAGTGTCATGGAGCTTTACTCCTGAACACTTGAAGAATCCCGAAAGTTTGATTGCATATTTGAGACAGGAATGTTGTGGCTCAGGCAGATCTCAGGAGGCACAAATGATTTTTGGCCTGGCTAATGCTTATCGGGCCTTATTCAATACCATTCCAGAGAGGGAAGAAGTTTTGGAAACTGAGAGAGAGAGTCTCAGAGCTGAAAAGGCAGAGAGGGAAAAAGTTTGGGAAGCTGAGAAAGAGAGTCTAAGGGCTGAGAGAAGGAGTCTCAGGGAGACAGTACGAAAGGAGCGAGAGAGTTTCCAGGCCAAGCAGAAGAGCCTCTGGACTGAGAAGGAGAGTCTCCTAGCTGAGAGAAATAACCTCCTACGACAACGAGAGGCACTCTGGTGTGAGAATGAGAGTCTCAGAGTCAAGGGAAGAAATCTCTTACATCAAAGAGACACATATTGGTATGAGGGAGAGGCTCTCCGAAATGAGAAAGGCTCCCTGCAATCCAAACTCAATACTCTCCAGTCCGAGCGTGACGCCCTCCGGTCCGAGCGTGACACCCTCCAGTCCGAGCGTGACACCCTCCAGTCCGAGCGTGACACCCTCCAGTCCGAGCGTGACACCCTCCAGTCCGAGCGTGACACCCTCCAGTCCGAGCGTGACACCCTCCAGTCCGAGCGTGACACCCTCCAGTCCGAGCGTGACACCCTCCAGTCCGAGCGTGACACCCTCCAGTCCGAACGTGACGCCCTCCAGTCTGAGCGTGACACCCTCCAGTCTGAGCGTGACACTCTCCAGTCTGAGCGTGACGCCCTCCAGTCCGAGCGTGACACTCTCCAGTCTGAGCGTGACGCCCTCCAGTCCGAACGTGACGCCCTCCGGTCTGAGCGAGACACCCTCCAGTCCGAGCGTAACACTCCCCAGTCCAAACTCGACACTCTCCAGTTCGAGCGTGACACTCTCCAGTCCAAACTCAACATTCTCCAGTCTGAGCGTGACGCCCTCCAGTCCGAATGTGACACTTTCCGGTCCGAGCACAATGCCCTCCGGTTCGAGCACAATGCCCTCCATTTCGAGCACAACGCCCTCCAGTCCGAGCGTAATACTCTCCGATCCGAGCGAGACGCCCTCCGGTCCGAGTATGACACCCTCCAGTCTGAGCACAACGCCCTCTTTTCAAAGTATAACGCTCTTCAATCCGAGCGAGATGCCCTCCAGTCTGAGCACATCACCCTCCGGTTCGAGCGCGACAACCTCCGGACTGAGTACGGTACCATCCTGTTCGATCGTAACTCCCTCCGGAAGGACATAAGTGCCCTCCAGTCCATGTATGATACCCTCCAGTCCGAGAGGGACATCCTCGAATCTGAACTGAACGCCCTCAGAGATGGACTCCAAGTTAAATTGGAGGGCATTAAAATCAGCCAACCTGATCAACCACAGGGGGCACCAGATACAATGTTGGTTGCCCCTGTAAGAGGACGAAAAACGAAACGAGTTTCAACTCAGTTAGAACAACCAGAGGAGGTAGAAGAGCAGAGGGTGATAGAAGAGCAGGAGGAGGCAGAAGAAAAGAGAAAAGAAAGGGGGGGTGAACTGGAGGAAATAGAGGAAATAGGAGAGGAGGAGCCAAGAATTAGATTTTCTATGCAAGAATTTCTTGCCCCCAGAACTTCAAATGGGGGGTCCTCATCAATGCAGTTGCCGCCATCAACACCAAGGACTCCTGGAAGAGCAAAAGGTGAGGAAAAAATCACAACTCTTACTGATCGATCTTTAAAACTGAGTGAAATTCGGGATCTAAGAAAGGACTATGCACGCCAGCCAAAAGAATCTATAGCTGCTTGGTTACTTCGATGTTGGGACAATGGGGCCAACAGTGTGTGGCTCGATGGCAATGAAGCTCGCCAACTGGGTAGCGTTTCCAGGGACTCACGTGTGGATAGAGGTATTGGCACATGCCAAGATGAGTCCTACACCCTTTGGACGAGGATGCTGTTAGCAGTAAAAGAAAGATTTCCCCTTAAACAGGATCTGACACCTGAGGAAAAGAAATGGACTGATATAGAGACAGGTATTCGACATTTGAGAGAACGTGCTGTGGTGGAAATGCTATACAGCCCTAACTTCAGACATGATGATCCCAACCAATTACATGATCCTGAGACAGTCCGTGTTTCACGCCTTATGTGGCGTGCATTTACAAGGACTGCACCAAAAGAGCATGCTAGTGCACTAGCAATAATATATGGCACAGGGGCAAGGGAACCCCCTGTGAGTGAACTGATTGATAAAATTCATGGAATTGAGTTATTTATAAATACTATAGGAGTTTGCATCTCAACCGTAATTAAAAGGTTAGATAAAATGGAAGACACACAGAATGATATTATAGATATATTGACTACCGTGCCCGATGTTGATGGATCCATGGTGGTACCAGATGATGGGGACCAGGATTCCCACGATGGCCTATTGGGAAAACTAAACAAAGCAAGATCCTCCCATCCTGTACCATTGAAGATCTCAACCATAAAAAAGAGACGTCTTCATGTTGGAGCAAATGACAACAGTAAGGTCATACGTTTTGCCTTGTTGTTTTTCCTGCGTAGTCAAGGGGAGGATATAAAGAAGTGGAGTAATTCATCCACTTCTGCACTCCAGGCACGAGTGAAAGAATTACAACGCAAGTCAGTCATCAAGGCGGACCCTTCCAGAAGGGGGAAGGCTCCAGTTGCCGCAAGCCGCCGAGGTAACCAATAGAGGGGCCCTGCCCCCAGCCAGGGGGGGGAAAGGGATAATAGAGTATACTGGACTGTGTGGATTAGGTGGCCTGGCACATCTCAACCACAGAAATATAAGGCCCTGGTGGACACTGGTGCACAGTGCACCCTAATGCCCTCCAGTCACCAAGGGACACAATCAATACATATCCATGGAGTGACTGGGGGTTCCCAAGAATTGACTCTATTGGAGGCCGAAATAAGCCTCACTGGTAAAGACTGGCAAAAACACCCTATAGTGACTGGTCCAGAGGCTCCATGTATATTGGGTATCGATTACCTCAGGATGGGATATTTTAAGGATCCCAAGGGGTATCGATGGGCCTTTGGAATAGCTGCTGTTAACACAAACGGTGTTAAGCAGCTGTCAGTTTTACCTGATCTGTCAGATGATCCTTCTGCTGTGGGGTTGCTCCAGGTAAAAGACCAAGAGGTACCAATTGCCACCAAAGTGGTGCACAGACGGCAGTACCGCACCAATAGGGACTCATTACTTCCCATTCAGAAGTTAATTCGTCAATTAGAAAAACAGGGAGTGATTAGCAAAACTCACTCGCCTTTTAACAGTCCCATATGGCCAGTGCGTAAAGCCAGTGGAGAATGGAGGCTGACGGTGGATTACCGCGGTCTGAATGAAGTCACACCACCATTGAGTGCTGCTGTACCAGACATGCTAGAACTCCAGTATGAACTGGAGTCAAAAGAAGCCAAGTGGTATGCCACCATTGACATTGCTAATGCCTTCTTTTCCATCCCATTGGCTGCAGAATGTAGGCCACAGTTTGCTTTTACCTGGAGAGGTGTTCAGTACACCTGGAACCGTCTACCCCAGGGGTGGAAACACAGCCCAACCATTTGCCATGGTTTGATCCAAGCTGTTTTGGAGCAGGGTAATGCTCCCGAGCACTTGCAGTATATTGATGATATTGTCGTGTGGGGTGATACAGCAGCAGAAGTTTTCAAGAAAGGAAAACAAATAATCCAAATTCTTTTGCAAGCTGGTTTTGCTATTAAGCGCAGCAAAGTGAAGGGGCCTGCCCAAGAAATTCAATTCTTAGGTATAAAATGGCAAGATGGGCGTCGTCACATCCCGGCAGATGTGATTGACAAAATCATTGCTATGTCTCCGCCCACCAACAAGACAGAGACCCAATCTTTCTTGGGAGTAGTGGGTTTTTGGAGAATGCATGTCCCAAACTACAGCCATATTGTGAGCCCCCTCTATCAGGTGACACGGAAGAAGAATAATTTCTCATGGGGTCCTGAACAGCAGCAAGCTTTCGAGCAGATAAAGCAAGAGATAGCCCGTGCCGTGGCCTTGGGGCCAGTACGGACGGGACAGGATGTAAAGAACATCCTCTACACTGCTGCTGGAGAAAAAGGTCCCACTTGGAGTTTGTGGCAGAGAGCCTCAGGAGAGACCCGAGGTCGACCCCTAGGATTTTGGAGTCGAGCCTATAAGGGATCTGAAGAGCGCTACACTCCAACTGAGAAGGAGATCTTAGCCGTGTATGAGGGGGTTCGGGCTGCTTCTGAAGTAGTTGGTACCGAAGTACAGCTCCTTCTAGCACCTCGCTTGCCAGTAATAAATTGGATGTTTAAAGGACAGGTTCCCTCCACCCATCATGCTACTGATGCCACTTGGAGTAAGTGGATTTCATTAATCACACAACGAGCTCGGATGGGGAAACTCAGCCGTCCTGGAATCCTAGAGGTGATCATGGACTGGCCTGAGGGTAAAAAGTTTGCGACATCGCCCGCAGAGGAGGTGTCACGTGCTAAAGAGGCCCCACCATACAACGAGCTACCAGAAAATGAAAAGAAATTTGCCCTATTCACAGACGGATCATGTCGTATTGTAGGGAAACATCGCAGATGGAAAGCTGCTGTATGGAGTCCCACACGACAAGTTGCAGAGGCCACTGAAGGTAAAGGAGAGTCAAGCCAATTTGCAGAGGTAAAGGCTGTTCAGCTAGCCTTAGAAGTGGCTGAACGAGAGAGGTGGCCGATGCTTCATCTTTATACTGACTCATGGATGGTGGCAAATGCCTTATGGGGGTGGTTGCAGCAGTGGGAACAAGACAACTGGCAACGAAAGGGTAAACCTGTTTGGGCTGCTGAACTGTGGAAAGATATTGCTGCCCGAATAAGGAATATTGTTGTAAAAGTGCGCCATGTAGATGCGCATGTGCCTAAAAGTAAGGCCACTGAAGAACATCAAAACAACCATCAGGTTGATCGAGCTGCCAAGATTGAGGTGGCTCAGATAGACTTGGACTGGCAGAACAAAGGTGAATTATTCCTAGCTCGGTGGGCCCATGAGACGTCGGGTCATCAAGGAAGAGATGCAACATACAAGTGGGCCAGAGACCGAGGGGTGGACTTAACTATGGATGCTATTGCTCAAGTCATTCATGACTGTGAAACATGCGCTATAATTAAACAAGCCAAAAGGATGAAACCTTTTTGGGGGGAAGGGCGATGGCAAAAGTATAAATATGGGGAGGCATGGCAGGTTGATTATATCACCTTGCCACGATCCCGAAATGGTAAACGGTATGTACTCACCATGGTCGAGGCGACCACTGGGTGGCTTGAAACATACGCAGTACCCCATGCTACCGCCCGAAACACCATATTAGGATTGGAAAAGCAAGTCCTGTGGCGGCATGGCACTCCAGAAAGAATTGAATCAGATAATGGAACTCATTTCAAAAATTCCCTTGTAAATACTTGGGCCAAAAATCATGGCATCGAGTGGATTTACCATATTCCCTATCATGCACCGGCGTCTGGTAAAATTGAACGATTCAATGGATTGTTAAAAACTATGTTGAAAGCAATGGGCGGCGGAACATACAAAAATTGGGAAAACCATTTAGCAGAAGCCACCTGGTTGGTCAACACTCGAGGATCTGGTAATCGTGGTGGTCCCAACCAATCCAGCTCCATACGTACCGTAGAAGGAGATAAGGTTCCTGTAGTACACGTAAAGAGCGTGTTAGGAAAAGCGGTTTGGGTCCTTCCAGCATCTGGAAAGGGGAAACCTCTCCGAGGTACTGTTTTTGCCCAGGGACCTGGATGTACTTGGTGGGTGATGCACAAAAATGGGGATGTTCAATGTGTTCCACAAGGGAATTTGATGCTGGGGGAGTGCAGCCAATAATTTCTTGTATATATATAAGTAGAGCTTTAAAGATATATGACGAATGTCCAATTATGGTGCAGGACTTAAGATAGATGGATTAATGTTAAGAAAACATTTTCCGTATACGTAAGCTAGGCATCCTATAAGTAAGTTTTTCCATCTGGGCTCTATATCATGTACTGGCCATGCATGTGTAGAGCACACGTGGAAAGAAGTTTAATTCAAAGGGAATTTGTGGTGGTTGGGAAAGGATGGGTGCACCTTGATGTGGGGGACGCCCCACTAGCGCTGCTTTTCCCTTTCACCGCTGTCATATTCCTTTTCCGGCAGTTTTGCCATTTCCTCAACTTAGTAAATAATAGGGTGTTAAGATATAAAGTTTTATTTTCAGCCTAAGGATTTGCATGAAAATAGATATAAATTGTTAAGAAAATAAGGTTGCTGATTGCTCACGACTATATATATGTGTGTGTGTGTATAATAAGCATAATGTAATGATGTAGAATAAGGGGTGGAATGTCATGGTTTTGCAATGTTGTAATTTTGCTATCAGTATTCCACATCATAACATCATGTTAAGCACAGATAATTTTGACGAATCTGCTGCTCACAGAAAGAAGACTACATGTCCCAGGGAGCACCACGGTCAGCCATATGACCAGGACTATATAATCTCACTCCAGTGCTGGACTCGCTCTCTTGGATCCTGCCAGCCAGGGGGAGAGCCGTGTGGGAGCGTTCCAGCCGTTTCGCCTAGAGTTACAGTAGGCCTTTCGGTTTTGGGACTCACTCTCTCTTATTTTACTTGATTCGTTAGCCTTAATTCCAATTATATTGTATTATATTGTGCTATTCTGTATTTCGATATAGTATTTAGTAAATAAGTGTGCCTCCTTAGATCGCTGCCGCTGTATTTATTTCATTTTCCCTGTTTTCTTTTCCTTCTGGGCCAGCGGCCTGCGGGCCGACTGCCCCCCTGTCATGGGTGCAGGTAGATTTTAGGCTAACCCACGACAGGTGGCCACTCTGGGTGCACACAACGTGCTCACCCCATGTACTATGCTCAAACCATCCAGGGGCCCCAGAACTGCCTGAAGTCTGGTTTTCCTGCTCCATGCCACAGAACGAGCAGTGCAGATGAGAAATAGAGCACTTAGCACAAGTTTGTCCGGTTGCTTTTGTATTTTGAAATAAATCCTCCCTGTAAGTGACAGCTTAGAATAGTTTTTCTCCCTTCTTCCAAATGCTTTTTTGATCCCCATTGGAAAATTTTGGCTTATTCAGTATTTACAAGTCATACATCAAAATTTTAGGACAAAAAATGGTGTATCAATGCTTTTTAGAGCTGAAATCTCACATACCACGCGAACCATTTCTCAAAGTGCTCTGTAAGGCAGCTTCCCACCCCGTAGCCCACACTTAAACTGAATGTGAAGGACCAGCTAGATGAGGTCTGGAATACTTTGCTGCCCATTGTTGGGGCTAATAGGAAATGGTTGGGGCTATGCTATGTGGGGCTTCCTGTGATGCCCAGGACATGGGCAATGTGCTGTGGATGCCTGTAGCTGCTCCCAACACATCCCTCCAGCCTCCATCCAAGTACTGTAGGGTTTTGTTGCTGCCAGGAGCGCCTGCTGGGCAGGTTCTGAGCCCTGGGGTAGCCGGTGACAATGCAAAGTATTGTGGTCTTACTCTAAACAGGTTTAAAACAAGCCAGGCGAATCCAGCAGGATGTCTGAATGCTCCTAACATGGAGTATCGCCAGCACTGTGCTTGCTTTGCCCCTGGGCAGTGTCCTGCTCACAGGATGGGAGCCTGGTGCAGAGTGCTGTGGCTTGTTTGATCTACAGGGCTGCTCTGCTTGCACACGTCTGGAAGCTCTGTTGGTTTCCAGTTTGCATCAGAAGCACAGGCTCTCCTGGTCTGCAGAGCCTACCAAGGCTCCCATCCATGCCATTGAAAAGAGACCTTTCAAAGAGCTTGGAGGTTTTGGAGGGCTTCTTCTCTCCTGAAAGCAAAGTTGCCTGTTGGTTTTGGAGGCCCACATTCCCCTGGCATCCTTCCATACGTATATTTAGAAAGGATGATCATACCTTCCATCCCAGAAATAACCAACCTGATGACTTAATTCAGAGGATGAAAGCTCAAAGCTTCCTCCTGAGCTCCTGCTGCTTGCCCATCAGTTGTGGGTTTCCTGTTTGACCATAGGTTTCTGCTGTCTTTGGGCCTCCCAGGCTCCATGGAGCCAGGAGTTGGAGCATGGAGCTGTGACTTTTGGGTGTCCAGCTGCCTATTGCACGTTGGCATCTCTGCATCAAGAGGGCTGGGGGCACTCAGTCTCGTTGGAGGCTTTGTTGCTGGCAGAGGTGGTCACAGAGCATCCGTTACGTCATAGTTTAACACTGCGTTTTCTGTGGGCTTTTCTTGGGGGTACCATAAGAGTTATGTCTGTCTGCTACAAGAAGTTAGATAAAAACCTGTCTAACTCACATCCCAGCAAGGCAAACCCTCTTTCAGTAGCTTCCTTTGGGTCCTTTGCTCACACCAAAGCTGCAGTTCCTGTTCATGTGGAGCCACGAAGCCCTGAGCAGTGTGGATGCATGGGCTGCCCATCACCCTGGCTCTGCGGGCAAGCCTAACCCAGCTGCTCCATTCCCTTATGCCCATGTTTAGAGCTTGGATAAGCCAAAAATTTAATGCTGAAATGGAGTTTTTAAATTTCTTGCAAATAGAAAGTGTAATATTTAATGGCACAGGGATGTCCAACCTCTGAGCTACTGATAAAGCACCAAGAGACCCACAGAACAAAGGTTCTGCTGCAATCACTGCTCTCCTTCCCCCCTGACTGAAGCTCAGCCTCATCAACCACTGTTGATCACCCCATGCTTTCCATTTTTTTCTGTTCCCCTATCAGCTCGATTATCTCAAGTGAGCTCGGAGTGATTGAAATGTTGAAAGGCCCTGGAGTTAATTGGCATTAGGAATGGTATAGCATTATTAGGTGTGCCTTAATGTAGCAATCTCCATTTTCTTGTATTGACTCTCTACTACTGAGTAAACGCAGAGATAAAAGAAGGTGGAATTAGCACTTCTCTTGCCTGCACCAAAGCCAAGTCATGTTATTTTCTTTTCTGTGGGTTTAGGACTAAAAGTAGCTCAGGTATGTGCAAGTTTAAACAAGACGAACCAGGGCCCCATTAAAAATTACTCTCTCCTGGATAATATTCAACATGGGATTAATAGTAAAGAGGCTGATGTCATCTCAAAGCTCCTGTGACCCCTTGCACTTATTTAGCACGCTGCTGAAATGAAACGTTTGTTATGCAGAAAGCTTTTCCTGCTGGAAAATGTGATGCTGCTACTTTTCCAAAAGCAGAGGGAGGGATATTGGGAGCCATGTGCAAAGAAACCGAATTGGCTATTAAGAAACCCCTGTTCCCAGAGCTGCCTGTGTGTGGTGCATGCCATGTGCATCAAGCTTGCTGTGTGTTGCTTCCTAGGATGCTTATCCCTCACCATTGCACAGAGGGGACCAATGGTACATGTGACTTTATGCTGTGGCAGTGAAGGGCTTGGTGAGTGGTTCAGCAGGTGCCAGGCAAGGCTGAGCTTTGTGCCCTGCCCAGTCATTGAATGGCTGGGTTGGAAAGGTCCTCAAAGATGGAAGTGGAGTTCCAACCTGCTGCTGCTGGATTTTCGCCCACCAAACTGAGCTGCCCAGAGCCCATCCAGCCTGGACTTGGACACCCCCAGGGGATGGGATGTGCATGGCTTCTTTGGTCAATTAAATGCTTTGGTGCTGAGTTGCTCAGGTCTCTGCCTCTACCAGGAGTGGCGAGTGCCACCACGGTCACCTCCATGGAACTGCTTTTGATCCATGCCAAGTTATGCTTGGCTGGGAATAAAAGGACTGTGCAAGGGTTTGGTGGTTTTTAGATGGTATTTAGGATGCTACGCAGTCTCAGCCTTCTTCATAGAGTGTCTCTTGCATTTTAATGTTGGTTTCATCTTCACTGTCTAGGCTGGGCTCTGAAAGCCCAACTTGTACTCTTAGGGCTCAGTGAGTCATGTCCTGCACTGCCACCCTGCCTGGCTGCTGCTAAATCGAGCTGAAAAGAGCAGGATACAGCCTGGCGTCTGCCTGGGCTGCAGATCTCTGATAAGCAACTGGGTGTGCTAGAAAATAATGACACAGCCGCTCTCATCTCCGGATCTTTACAAACATTAATTAGCAGATTTCACAAGATCAGTTAACTAGCTTTCCCCATGCCCCTAGGGACCAGTAAATATTGCAGCTCTTCCTCGGTGTGAGCGCAGCAGATGCCATGTGATCACATTGGTATCAGCCGGTGCTACCACCCTGAGTCTCCTCGTGACCTTACCCATGCCATGCTTATCTCCAAAAATAATGGCTACATTCAGGTTGGCCAGTTTGATCTGGATTTGCAGGTAAAAATAAATACCCGATATGGGAGCATTGCCTTGGGTTAGCCCCGAGATGTGCGGTGCAATGAGTATCTGGCACTGGCAATATTCATTTTGGGTATCCCCTGTGCTGGGCTGGTTATCAACTGGTTAGCAGCCCTGCTCCATGTGAACCAACACAGCTCCACTCCATGTCCAGGACCAAATGGTGTCACAGGTTCTGAATTCTCCATTCACTGATATTGCCTTTTTCTCCAAAGAAGTCTCCTTCTTCATTTAGTCTTGAGAATCCATTGAGATGCCTTTTATCCTTTAAAGATGAGTTTCTATGTAGAGGACATTCCAGCTCTCTGCTGATGTGACTCACATGGTATATAGGGCCCTTTGCTCTAATGCAACATACAGAAATTGTTATGACAATCACAGAGCAAAATGCACTGTGGTGGGTTCATCCCCAAATCCTTCCTCTATGCATGGGGAGCCATGAGGGTGGCTGGCTGTGCTCCTGGAGTGGATGGTGCTGGTCTTTGTATCGTCAGTGGACCATTGGGCAGTAATTCTCCTCACCCTTAGCAAAGATGTGGGATGGAGATGGAGAGCAGCTCACTCTGTGCTGGGGACTGTGTGGGGATTTTCCAGAGGCGTGCCCAGCAGAAAAATGCCACGGGACGGGTTGGGCCTGTTTTTTCCAGCCATCCTCCATGCAGTGTTGTACTACTTCAATCATTTAAAGCATTACACGGGGCTTTTAAGGCTCAGACGTGGGGAGCGGTGCTCTGATCTTGCTCCTGAGCAGCAGCCGTTGCTGGGAATCCTCCACTCTTCCTCTTTGCAAACAGGATGCGGTGACTTAGCACACGAGGTAAATACGGATAGCTTGGAGACTGGAGAGCATTCCCATTTCACAAGGGCTTTCAAAGCAGAGCTTGAGAGAGTGCTTATCTGGCCCATGCTGAACTGTGGTTCTGACCTTTTGGGCTCTTCATTGCAGTTTTGCAGTCTGAGCCATGAGCTGAGTGGAATGACTGCTCTGCAGGCACAAATGGCTCTGAACATCCCAGCTTCTGTGGCTCAGCTGGAAACCCCAATATGCTGATAACAGTTCACAGCTCTGTGTGCTTTTAAAGCCTAGCGAGTCTCTGAGCTAGGTAGGAAACATCTTTTATGGATTCCCTTGTAAGATTTCTTTTTTTTTTAATGGACTCATGCAAGATAAATGCATTACTTGTAATGAGCCCCAACTCTGAGAGTGTTTAGTCAACACAGTGCTCTGCTTTATATTGGTACAACCACTGCTGGACAGGTGGTGAGGTGAGAATCCCATCTGAATGGTTTGCAAAACCCAGTGTGGGACTGACATGATGGCTTAGCAGGCTGGATTTCCCATGGGAAATGTGAGTTAATATCACAAATATCAGCTGGCAGCCCAGAGGGAGAGTTGCTTGGCTCCATTTTAGCCTATACCCATTAAAAAACTGAAGGCTATTCATGGCAATGGTAGACTGGAGGTGAGAAAGTTTGGAAACATTCTGCTTGTTTCCCTGTCCTGGAGGGGATCTCTGTGCACTGTGATGAGACATGAGCTCCTTGCTGCAGCCTGCTGGGGTAACCTACCATCACAGATGCACATGGAGTGGTACCCAAAAGCAAAGTGCCTGATGTCAGTTCCATCCTTTCTCTTGCTGTGAGAAAGCAGAGGCTCTGCAGAAGTGATGAAAAATCACAACGAAAAAAAATTGGGCCAAAGCTGCCCACCCAGGTACTGTTGGAATGGCTGGGTTTGTTCAGCAGATGCATCAGTACTACAGACCAAGGTGGTGAAGTCTCCCTGCTGAAACCAGCCCTTGACCACAAGCTCTGAGTAACCGTGAGCACTTTCCCCATGTTTCTGCTCTCCTATGAGCTTGCTGCAGGCTGGGGCTTGTGTTGAGTCTGGCACAGAATATAGAACAGCAGCGGTTTCTCACCCAGTGCAGCACTGTGAGTTGGTGTGTGGGTGCTGGGCAGAGCCCATATCCTGGCTCTGGCTGCATCTGGGTTTGGGGTGAGGGGACTGTCCAGCCCCACAGCCAAAGATGTCTGTGTGGTGATAGTGCTGCTTGTTTCCAGTCTGGCCTAAAATTGATCTATCAGCATGTGAACGTGGTTGGAGTTCAGCACGGTGCTGGGGAAACGTTCTTTGGGTCAAGAATCTCTGCACAATGGTTTGGGGGATCTCCTTACTGGTGGCTCTGAGCCTCTTTAAAATGTTTGTTCCTGGGTCAAAGTCAGCCCTGGAGTATAACCTGAGTGGGGCTGGTGGGGAAAACATGGGCTGTTTTAGGGCGCCAATCCCTGCAGCTCTAGGGATCATGCTCACACACAACAGCAGCTCGGTTACAACCGGCTCTGAGAGCACGCTGCCTCCCTTGGAAGCTGCTTATGAAGTACTTCAGCACTGCTTAAGCCCAGGCTGATTTGTGCTGAGGCTGCCATGCCAAAAAGCACCGTGACGTTGCCTTCTGACAGAAACAGAGCACATTTGCATTGTGTACCAGAAAAACTGCCCCTGGATTCATCCCTATCAGACAGGAAAAATGCACCAGAGGGTCCACCTTTCCTCCGCTGTGAGTGTGTAACCAGGGCCTTCCCTTCAGTGCCCTGGTTTGTCCTCCCAGATGGAAGATCAAGCAGCTGACAGATGTAAATACAAAGAAGTGTTTGGGTTCTGGGCTGCTCCTGGGGATGTTCTATGGGTTTTCTTGTCAGAAGCACCCCTGGGTCTGTCCTCTGCTGGTGCAGGATGTGGGTGTCCCGTGATGGAGGGGAACCTGTAGTTCTGCTGCTCTGAGGTGAGGCCAAGTGGGAGGGATCAACTCCAGGATCACACTCCAGACGTTTTACAGCCTGATCTTCAAGCACCTTCTTGTCTCGCACTTTGCCTTGATCTAGGAGTCAAACCTCTTTTGTCTGCGTGTCATTGAGCTACAATGTGTTACCAGTCTTCCTGAGCACTAGACATGCTTTGGTTTTGGCCTTTGGCCCTGAGACCTGATATTTGCTTGTATTTACAAGCCCAGTAATTACTATCCCGAACCTGTTATCAGCGTAAATACATACAAGGGAAATTGCAAGGTTATGGTTGAAGCTTGCAGGCTTTTAGACTAACAAATATTTTAGCCTGAAGAAGTATTCAACTTTACTTTTCTTTTAAGTGGCTCTGGGTAAGATGAGAAGTTGCCTGTCAGATTTGATGGGGTCAGTAAAATTCAACCGTGTTCTACTGTAATTAACATTTGAAAAGAATTTACTTAGGAATTAGCTGTTGGCAGCGAGAAGCAGCTCCTTGTATGGAAACAGAGGAAGCCCATCGGGGTCAATGCTGTCCCCACCACAAGGAGCAGGGAGGGAGAGCCGTCCATTAGCACTTATCTCCTGACAGTTCCTTGAAGATTCATAGTGGGCTGTTGGCTTGATCAGCCCCAAGTGTCAGCTCTGGGTCATGGAGGTGTGCAGTGATGATAGCAGCAAGCACCAGGTTCCTGTAGCAATGAGAGGATGTGATTACAAATGCAATGGTCTGGAAGATGGGTTGTCACTTATGGCTGTGCGTCCTGAGGAAACAAGTTGCTGGGAAACTGTCTCCACTTAAGTAGCACTGGAGTGGGGATTGGTCTCCAACCACTCTGCTGCTGGTTCAAACTGGGTCCAGTTTGGGCTGTAGTGTCTGAGTGGAAAGAGATCTGAGCATTGATGTTGGCTGCTGAGAAGTTGGTAGCCTTAAAATTAGTCCCATGTTGTCATCGCTTTGTGACAACCACTCCAACTTCAGATTTTCAAAGCATATGGGGGGGGGGGGAAAGATCTGTTTCATTGAAATCATGGGGAAAATGATATTTTGGCTTGTTGGAGGCTTGGCTCTGCCTGCAAAACCTTTTCCTAATAAAGAACTCAACAGGACTTTTAGGGGAGCAGTGGTGTTACTTAATGGGGTTCTGTAATTGAGGCTGAAATAGTAATGGCAGACACACAGAGGCTTTTTTCAGTTGACGTGGGTTAGGGCTGACTTCAGGAGGTCTGGGGCTTAGAGAGGGAAGGTGGCTTTGGATAGCCCAGCTCTGTTCCCAAAATGTTAATGGCTCGCATTAGGAAAGTTTGCCTTGGTTTTGTAGCACTTGAGCAGGAAGCCTCCATGCCCAGCAAGGGGCTTTGTGCTGCATTTGGCTCTGGGTGGGATGGAAGGGCTGGGCATGGGGTGTTCTTGGGGTGGCAGTTCAGGGACAGGGCAGGCGCGGAGAGGTGTGCAATACAAATCCATTCGGGAGCTTAATCCTTTAATGTGCCCTCATCAAGTGGGTCAAAATATTAACAATAGAAGGCTTTTTCATGATAATGCGAGCTGCAATTCAGGACACCTTTTGTATTTAGGAGCTTTATGCAGAGAAGAGCTCTGTCTTTTAATTTAGCATTCTCTTCTGCATAAAGATCCTGTCTTTTCCAGAAGCAGTGTTGGGAGCAGCAGAGAGCTGCCCTGGCAGCACTACAAAGGGCGCAACGCAGGTATGGGGTGAGGGCGATGTCCTTTGGGTGAAAGAGCTGTGGGGAGAGCACTCTGCACACGTTTGGCTTCAAAGCCAGCAGTAATTACTGCATTGAGACTGTATCAGCAGGCAGGGCTGTGAGTCAAGTGGAGCAGGAATATCACTGCTCTGCTGTTCTTGTTGTCCCGATGTCCAAACCCCACATCAGTGTGATGCTGGGCAAGCAAGATCTCTGCCTGGAAGTGCTGTGGCTTAGAGCTGGGGGCTGCTGTATGTAATATCACTGTTTTTGGTGCATTCATCCTCTGAGACCTGTGAATCTGTGAGCATGGCTAGACTGTAATTGCTTGTAATCTTTAAACCATGAAAAGAGAAAATTAGAGGTGAGGTGGGGTGGGTAGCAGCAAGATGGGGCTTGCATGATGCTGGCAGACCAGGGCTGTCTGTGCAGTGGCTCCTGGCAGGTCTCTGCTCTCCTTGGGAGCTCCTCTGGGTTTCATGTTGTGTCCTCCTGTGTCACAGTGGAGCTTTGAGACTGATCTTGTGCTGGGGAGCAAATGTCTCTGAGGCAAGGTTTGCTTTTTCCTCACTAGTGTATGCAAAAAGGTGATATCATAGCCAAAAAAAACCCAGGGAATCCACAGTAGATCTGGATGAATTGAAGTAAGGATGTGCTCATGGTACTCCTCAGAAGCAGGTGAGGTGATGTATCCCAAGTCATCATCGTGCTAGTGGCAAAATTAAGAGAAACATTTGGATGTACAGAATTGGAGCTACTGAGCTCCATCACCTTTCCTCAAACATAGAATATCCCAAGTTGGAAGGGAGCCTTAAGGGTCATCAAGTCCAACTCTTGGCAACCTTAAGTAACCAAATCACAGCTTTCTTGCACATCTCATCCAACAGTGCTTCCCCCTGGTGCCTTCAGTAAGAATGCTGGGTTAGGTGGTCATGGTAAATGCCTGGAGATAGAGCGTGGAGAGCGGCAGGGTTGGGTTGTTGGGTAATGGAAGTTCTCTGTAGGCCTGGGGGTGCTGCTGGTGTCCCTTGTGCAATGTGGCAATGCCTCCATAGCATCGTTATGGAGAAGACCTCTGAGATCCATAGATCCAACCCCAATCCGTCTCCACTGTGCCCACCAACATGTCCCTCTATGCCACATCCCCACGGTTCTGGAAGACATGTGGAGACAGTGACCCCACCACCTCCAGCAGCCTTTGCCTGTGCCTGACCACTCTTCCAGAGAAATTGCTCCTAATATCGCTCCTTGGTTGGGGGGGGCTTTCCAAAATGGGTGGACTTGCTGAATGCTGAGCCCTGAGAGCATCCTGTGGCTCCAGTCTGACTACTCAGGGACAGTGGTGGGAGGCAGAGAACAATGTGGAAAATGTCCCTTTTTGTCAGTCCTGGGTCAGTTTCCCTGCTGGGGATGGCTTAAACAGAGGAGCACACAGGCAGTGTCAGACACTCCCTCAGCTGCCGTCGCCAGTTTTTATCTCGGAGTATAATAGCAATGAAGGGAAAGGGTCTAATCTCTGCAGAGGCACTCATGAGACTTTTCTCCCTAAAGAGCCCTTGTGCCCTGGAACAATAAATGCTGTGGATGTGCTGCCAGCCTCTGGGGATGCTGATCGTGCTCAGACCCGTGGGCATTCCTTTCCCGGGGCTGCTGGGGTCGCTGCCCACGTGGGGCTGTGGGGTCCAGTGTTTGGCCACGCGATGACGGTGCGTCTCGCCAACATGGCAAATAAAGGGCAATGAGATGTTGCCGGGGGAACAGGGCCTGAGGGAAAGGTCAGGGTAAGGAAACAGCAGTGCTTGTCCAGCAGACAATAAGCAGTGTGTTGTTGTGGGATGAATGAGCTGGTCGAGTGGATGCCAAATGTTTACTCTAGGTTTCCACTGGGCGGTCAGATGAGGACTGGTGGCCCAGATCCCCATCCAAGCTTTGGATGCCTCTGTAGGAGCATCCCAATGCGCTGGGGCTGTCCTGATTCTTCTCCTTCTGTCACCTTCAGGGGCACAAAGCCAGTATAGCTAATGGGAAAAGGAATGTGGCACTATCCAGTGCCCTAAAAACCCATTGCCCTGTTCAAATCCTCTCTTGGGCTTCAAATAACCAGTACAAACAGCTGTGATTGGTTCTAGTGTGTATCCAACATGTTGAAGATTCCCCAGGGGATGCCTCATTGCTCTCTACAACTGCCTGGAAAGAGACTGTAGTGAGGTGGGGGTCAGCCTCTGCTCCCAGGTGACAGTGATGGGGCAAGAAGTGATGGCCTCAGGTTGTGCCAGGGAGGGTCAGGTTAAATATTAGGAGCTACTTCTTCTCAGAAAGAGTGGTGCTGCACTGGCACAGGCTGCTCAGAGAGCAGTGGGGTCACCATACCTGGATGTAGTCTGGAAACATGAGGATGTAACACTGAAGGACATGGTCAGTGGGCATGGGGGGGGGGGGGGGGTGGGCTGGTTGGGGTTGGGGATTGGCGTGGTGATCCAAGAGGTCTTTTCTGACTTTAATGGTTGTGTACCTGTAAGTTCTGGTAGGGATGAAGAGCTGGGCAAGGGCAGAAAGCTGTGCTGTGTGCATGGAGGTTCCCATGATGTCAGTGCAGCAGCCCAGGTTGGTCTTCAGTATGGTTATGCATGTGATACAGAGACATTTTTATCTCACTCTAACTCTACAGCAGCGCTTGTGCAAGCTGTACCAGGAGGCCTGCAGCCCAGGGAATGTGACTTGTGTGCTGTGTGCTCCTCCTGCCAGCTCTGCAGCCCTATTTACTAGACACAACTTCACAGACTTCTAATATACATTCCTGGGTTTAATTTACTTCTTGGGGAGAGATAGACAAGGTGACAAAGTGAGCTGAAATATGAGATTACTTTAATTGTGGAGGAGGGCAGTATATAGGCTTCAGAATCCAGGTAATTTATTTTAATGATCTCCTCTGCCCTCAGTGCATAATTACCATTGGCATTTAGAGCTGGTTTCAGTAGAGGTATGCAGTGAAAGCTGGTTGGACCTGTTCAGATGGCAAAACTTCTGACAGCTAATGATCTGAGATGAAAAATGAATTAAAAGCAAAATGTACTGTAATGTCAGGAACACTTCTGAAGATACTGTTTTTTTTTTTATCTGTTTCCTGTGCTGTATTTAAAAGCAGCAACCCAAGGCTGCATGCCTGGTTGGGTTCACTTCCAACCCTATGCAGTCAAAGGGTTGGGGAACTCTAGCATGTAAGATGGGCCAGTGGGTAAGACTTCCCTTGGGGAGAGGGGCTTTGTCTCTGCAGTTGATTGCATTGGGATGTTGGATGTTTGAGGTGGCAATAAAAAGTGGACTTCAAGAGGAGCAGGTGCTGTGTTTCGTGTATGAATGCCTGCTTTTGGTGGGTCATATTGAAACCCGACAGATTTTCATTGTCTGTGAAAGAAGGCTGCATGTAAATAGCTCCAAGATACCTTCATGTTGGATCCCACATGCCCTCCAAATGTGGGTATGCTGAAGCATCTCAGTGGGTGGTGGGGAACGTGGCTTTCTTAGAGCTTCCCAGCTCTTCTGAGAGATGCCGTGGCTGTTTGTACCGTCAGCTTCTGGAGGTGTGATGGGACTTTGGGAGGAAACTTCTGCTGTCTTCTGAAACCTAAGCGTGGCACTGGGCTATTCTCATGGCCAGGTGGCAAAGTGGATGTGGCACTTGGATGTAACTTGATGAATGAAGAGAGCAATAGTGAGCTTGGTGGGCCACATGCCAAAGAGCAGGTCCTGCAGCCAGGTAGATGGGCCTGCCTGTGGAGAAAAGAGGTGAAAATACCTTTTTCTTACAAGTATCATTAAGTTTTTTGGGTGAGATGGCTGTGGCACAGCACTCTCCAAGTGCAGCCTTCCCAGGGTATGTTTTGATACTTTTTTCCAGGCTTATTTATTTTTTTGGTTTTAAACCATGAGGATAGGGCTGTGGACCGAGTGAACATGAGTCCTTAAAGTCTGTAAGCTCTGAGCCCTACAGCTGGTGTGCATCTGCCCTAAGTGGCATCCTGAGGTTGTTGTAGCACATGTGGTGATGATGTGGGTGCAGGAATGGGCAGGGCTGGGAGGTGCTTGATGTGTGAGCTTGGGTACCTTCCCAATGGGCACAATGGGTCAAGCCTCCCTGTGGCAGTTTGGGGTAGGCTGCCTGTGACCACAAGCCCAGCTTTGCACCTGCATTCACACAGTCAGTATACAGTTACCCAAATCTCATCAGCAGCCCCTTCCCTTTGCTCTTCTTGTTGGTAGCATGTGTGTGCCCAGAGCAGATCTGCTATGCTCTCCAAGGGTGAAAGGAGAGGAAAGCACAGCAGTACAGACCAGGCTGGCTCTGGAGCTAATTTCCAACATAACCTCCTAGTTTTTAGGGAAAACACAATTTCATTTTCTGTTTTGACAGTCAGCTTGGGTTTTTTCTGCTTTTCCTTTGACCTCATATAACAGCAGCTCCAGACAACTCAGCCGTAGGAAGTAGGGATCGAATTGCTTTCTTAATCCTTTGTTTTTCATATGAGGGTGTGTGAACTGCAAGAAGGATCTTGTTCAGACCCTTCTTTCCAATTCATGTCCAAGCCAACGGTGCAGGGCTTGGAACCATGATACTTCTGGAGGGAAAGAAGCAGTGGGAACACTGTGGGATTGGTGGTGCTGCTCAGCAAACAGCAAGAGGGAAAGGAGAGCTATTGCTCATTCTGTTTCCTAACTCCAAACATGACCCAAGGTTTTCATAAACTTTCTGCTCGGGTTTCAGGAAACTGCCAATGAAACTGCATTCCTCGGGGTGTGTTTTTTTTTCTTTTCGTTTTGAGCTATAATAAAATATCATCACCTACAAGTATGAGGCCCCAAAAGGTGTTCTCGGGGGGTGGGGGGCGGGCAAGGAGTGGGGGCAGCTTGACTGCTGGAATAAGGCTACTTCTTCTCTTTGGGGTTATCATTTTGCTTTATTTAGGGTATAAGGTGCTCATTTGTTTTTGGTTCTTGCTGCCAGTTCTTGCTGTCTTGTGGGCATTCTGCATCCATTGCCCTTTGGCATGTGGGGAAGAGCTTGGTGATGGAGGAAGCTGAGCTTCCCATCATGTAGGGAAAATTCAGTGTCCTTTTCCAAAATCGTGGCCTTGAAGGCTTCAAGTGAGGAAAAGACACGTTAAATAAGAATATAAAACCAGCAGGAATGTGGTCTGGGTAGTGCTGGAGAGGAGCAGTGCTGCAGGGTTCTGCTCTCCACCAGCTCCTTTAAACCTCAGTACCAATTCTGGGAGCAGGGTAGGGCAGTGCCCATGGCTTCTGCTGCAGCCTTGGACAGGTTTGGGAATGGTGGGGAGGTCAGCAAGAACTCTTTGTTGGTAGTTTGGGTTTTTTTTGCCTTGTATTCCTTTGGGATGGCTCTGAGGATGAGGTTGAGAGGTGCATGTGTGTTGGGTGTGATCCAGTGTGACCACATCTCCCCACTGTGCTCTGTTGCAAATCCATCTAGGCTGGTAAACACCTCACTTGGAGAAGTCTGGAAAGCCTAATTGCTCCTAGTAATTAATCTTCGGGGTCCTTACAAGAATAGCAGAGCGCATGGTATCTAACAACACATGTGAGTGTGGAAAAGACCCTGAGATGCTGCAGGCAGTCAGCATGTAGTGCCATGTGTACATCTGAGACTCCTGGGAGCTGTGGTTCTCTCTATACCTGAATTCAGACCTCAGGTTGTACCCTTTTTGCCTCACTGCCACCCAATTAACACATTAGTGGCAGCTCCTCATCCCCCCCCCCCAGCCCATCTCTTGTGGAAACTGGGCAATGCTCGTGGAGGGGCTGAATTTGGGATAGGTGGAGCAGAGTTCAGCTGTGCCCAATGGAACAGAGAGCAGTTCCTATAGGTTAGCTAACAGGGACTCAACGTTATTGAGCGAAGGCAGTCAGAATGTTTGGTTAATTAGAGAAGACCCATTACTGGCAGCCATGGGGCATATTTATTTTTTAAAGTCTGTTACAGCAAGATCATGCCTCTGGCGAGAGATCTGAGGCTCTGACTATGTAATTCAGTTCAAAAAGGGATTTACTTTTTTCAAAACCAAACCCCAATATCCCACCTCCTCCCAGCCAAGGAATGGGCACGATCAATGAGGCGGCGCTGAAAGGGGCGAGGGCTGTTATTTATGCAAAGTTTCCACCTCCTTCCTTCCTTCCTACCAACTCCCCATGACCCAGACCTGCCTGGTGAGGAAAATGGTTCCCCAGCCCTGCCAACAGTGGGATAAATAGGTCATCCAAAATATGCAAAAAGCCAGTTCCAAGTCTCCCAACAGCTGGAAAGACCTCAGAAGACTTGAGATGAATTAAGCTCATCGTAATTGTTTTCCTTCCAATCTGGGTTTTGAAGCTCCAGGTCCTCCAGGAGATGCAGACCAGGGGCACGATGCAGTAGGTGAAGATGCAGAGCAGCAGTCCCAGTTTTAGTTTCTCATTCAGAGCTTTTCAGTAGTGATGGCATCTTGGATACAAAAATGGTGTTTTCTACTTCTTTGTAGGTAGTGGCTGTGAACTTTCAAATGAGATAGGGAAGCATCCAGCCAAGGGTTCATCACTACTGTGGTTCCCTAGTGGTGTGCTCAGCCTCATGTAGTTGCCCAGTATTGCTGGAGGATTGAAAGTGATGAAGGAGAGATCCACTGAGGAAGGGAATTTGTCAAGTCTGCTCTGTGACCACAGGATGCACCTGGGGAGCAACGGGTTGCCTTCAGTAAGGGTGGGTCCACATGCAAGGGAGCTGTTCAAAGCTCTCATCTGCCCATATTCACACATCCCTGCTTCCACCCTCTCCCACTTTGATCATGGTAAATCAACCCAAAGGTCTATTGAAATCATTAGGTTTGGGAAATCTTTCTTGTACAGGAAAATTTCATCAGATGTCAGTGCCTGATGAAGCAGCAGCCTTAGCCTTGGGTGGGATGAATCCCTTCCATCAGCTTAATTGCATTTGCATTATTGTTTCTTAGTGTTAGAAACAAGCTTTGTGCACTTCTTTGACAACATAATGCCATATCTTGCAGTGAACGAGATGAAAACAAAAGAAAATTATACCTAGAAATACCATTTTTGGGGTTCTCATATTCTTTCCACTACTGCCTTTGCCTCGCTGCTGTTCACAAGAGGAGCCCTCTGCCAACCTATTCTTTATATCTTTGCCCTCTAGTTCAATGTCACTTAGAGGAGTGACTCCTGCTTAGCAGTGAGGGCATTTCCAGTCATGGAAGGGCCCCAGGAGCTGCTCAGAATGTTCCCATGAGGGCTGTGCTGCGATCCTTTCATTGCACAGAAAGGATCTGTGCGTGACAGAGGCTGTGGGTAGCGAAAGGTGGGAAATAGAGGAAGCAAATGTTGTTAGCGAGTGCTGAGTTGGCCATCAACAACTTCCTGCCATTGTCTGTCCTCCCTCCATTCCAGCACTGCAGGCTGGAGTGCGGCCAGCTGCTGTCAGCAGGTACTGCCCTGTATCACAGCTGCATCCAGAGGTGTTCCTGTTGTAGATGCTAACGAGGCTGGGGAGTGCACAGATGCAGGCAGTGGCACTGATCTGAATGGCAATACAGAATGTTGGGGCATCTACCCCCAGCAAGTGGCATGGGCAGGTGGGGGCCCTCCTGGGGCTGTGTCTGCTGGGGAGAAGGGCTGGGTTTGTGCCCTGAAGCCACATGCAGGATCGTTGCTCTGTCTTTTCTTCATAGTTTCTTTAATTAACTTTTTTTGTTATGGCTGATGCATGTGAGATTTTAAGCTGTTCTGTTGCTGATCTCTCATGGAAGTACCCCAAAGCCTGTGTTTGGTTGTCTCTGTGCTCAGAGTGTAATTATTGTGTGTGATGCCCTGTTTGTTTAAGGAGGGAAAGAAAATACTGAGGCAATGACTTTGCACCAAGTTAAGGGGGAATGCTTTGAAGGGCATAAATATGCATGCAGGGAAGTGGTGTTGGTGAGGTCCTGGAAACAAAGATGGATTTCCCTCCTCCCTGCTTTCCCACCTGCCCCAGTTAATATTACAACCAACTTTTAATTGAGGGGTGTACACACGGTGGGGTTGCACAGTGCTGCTCACTGTAAATACATCAGTTCTGCAAGCTTCCTGCATTCCCAATGCTTGTTCCTTCTGCCTCCTTTACAAAACAGTGCAAAGACACGGAATTGTACAAGAAGTGAGAGCATCCATGGAGCAGCTGGCAGGCGTGCTGAGCTGCATGCTACAGAGCTCCTATGGCTCCATCCCCCACAACGGGGCTGCTTTGGGATTTGGGGGATTCTGGTTCCATGAGGCTCTGGCTTGGCACTGAGACCCTTCTGGGACTGCATGGTGCCGATGGGGGAAGGCAGTTTTGGGGGTGGGTTCTGGCTGTAATTTGGTTTCTGGCCAGAAAAATAAATCCCTTCTTGCAACTCTATTGCATTCAACAATGCTGCATCTAGTTCTACTTGATGTGGGAGGGAGCAGGCTGTAAGGCAGTGTAGTTCTGCAGCACGGAGCACAGAGGGATGAAATCAGGGCTTGATGGGGATGTTGCTGACCTGCCCTGTTGTGCTAAGTGGATTTGTGTGACTCTATGCTCTTTAGGGGAGGAGGGTTACTTTTGTTAACCCTTGGCTGCTCACTTCCCTTGGCAAGGAGGGGAGCTGGGATTATCTCTGTGTTGATGCACAGATTTTCAGCCTTCCTAGGGCTGTTTAAACACAAGCAGGGTGGGGAAAAGTTCAGCACCTGCAAGCAGTGTGATGCAAAGGTTGCTGTTGGACAAAGTGAGAACAGCAGCACCTGCTGCCCTGTGTGCTGCAGGGCTCCTTGCAAGCAAGCTGGCTCCTCGACCAGGCAGGTGCAGAGGTGTCTGTGTGTTCCTAGGGGCTGTAAAGCTCTGTGATTGAATCAAATCTGTGATGGGAGCAAAGCATGGGGGAGCTGTGCTCCCGCCTCTCTGTGTCTTGGTGCAGAGAGTGATCCTACTTAGGATTGGGAAAGGCTTTTGAGATCACCAAGCCTAACCTGCTGCCTGTATCCTCAGTGCCACATCCTTGTGGCTCTGGAACACCCCCAAAGATGGTGACCCCAGTGCTCCACGGGCAGCTGTGCTGGTGCAGCGCTGCTCTTTTGGAGAAGCAAGAGATCCCGTGTCCAATTGAGGGATCCCAGTGCAGGGTGCCTCTGTTGGGTGCACTTCCCATCCCTCTGCAGTGGCTGCAAAAAGGATTTAGTGCAGTTGAAGTTTGGGTACAACAAAGTTGAGCTGCAGATCAGAACCACATGCTGTAAGCGCCGCAGGCACCGAGTGAAACCTGAGCTGCCGAGGTTCCCCTTAAATCTGCACTTTCTCATTTGGCTCTCATATTAAAGCTGTATTTCAGAGCTGTCTAACCCTCTCGAAAGATGATGAATAACAATAAAAACATTCACTGGAGGACTGTCATCGTTTCCAAAGGAAGTGTAATAAATTCTTTATGACAGGACTTTTTTTTTTCTTTGCTGTGTACAGCCGTAAACTAGCTTTAAGTTACAACTTATTAAGCCTCTTAACAATTAGAGCTCAGCTGTGGGTGAGGTGCTGGGGTTGCTCTTAGTGGGTTCACCTCTGTTTGTGGCTGGGGGGACCGCTTGGCTCTCCCATGCTGGGAGTTGATGGTAAAGGAGCTGTCATGTGCCAGTGCGCTGCCTGTGCCTTGGTATGGATGGACTTGTAGTTGCTATGAGTGTTGTGTTGCATTGGAGGAGGCTGCAGGAAAGAGCAGCTCAAAATTTGCCAGCCAGCCTTACCTGGATTGGATTGGAAGATGTATGATTGAGAGGGTCATAGCCAAGTTGTCCAAAAGGCAACCAGCCTTAGGGGCAGAAGTCTGGCTGGGAGGGCAGATCCTTGTGTCCCCACAATTATCCCTGAGAATCCCCATAGAAAAAGCAAACTCTGTGGTTTAAGGGCATTTGGAAGAAGATTTCTCAATACTGACTGTGGGAAATGCTGTTGCACAGAATGCTTTGCCCAGCTCTTTGTGAGCCTTGCATGAAAGCCTTCCTGCTGGTTCATCCTCTTTGGAGATGTTGGTGTGTGCCCCTCTAAGACTCTTCCAGATACGCTGATTCAGGTGGAAGGATGTGATAAAAGACCCTTTTATGACTCTTCTGCACTAAAGGATCAGGATGTTTTCTTTGCATTGGGGCAGCTCTGGCTGGGAATTGCCCTGGTTTTATTTGGCTTGGAGCTGAGCTCTGCAGCACAAGCTGCTCATGGTGCTGTTGGGTTGGTGGTTGGACTTGATGGTCTTTATGGCCTTTTCCAGTCATAATGATTCCCTATTCTGAGCTTTTTGTGTTGAATTGTTAAACCTGTGCAGACCTGTACACCCATGGGTTTCTCTGGCACTTATGCTTTAGGTTCTACAGCTGTAGTTCATTTAAGTCACACCCATTTGTTAACTGGGCTCCAGTCTCTACCTGAGAGCTCTCAAACTGAACTGAAAATGAAGCTGTTGACTGGGCTTCCTCTGCTGTGGCAAGAGGATGACTTTATCTTTTACAACATGGAGATTATGTTTGCTTGATGGGTTCACAATTCAAGCCCATTTTGCCTATGAGAAAAGTAGTTTGCCATTATCTGAATGCCTATCACACACCTCCTGTAGTGTGAATACTTCTCTCATCTGTACTTCATGTTCATTCTGGCTTCTGCAGAATGGCACCCTGTCATGCCCTGATGGTGATGCTGCTGGGTGCATTCAGGAGCCTGCTGCAGTCTTTCCATGTGCAGACCCAGTGGAACTTGTTCAGCCTGTGAAACACTTATTTTGTCCTTTAAAGCTTTTCCAGGCAGACTTTGGTTTGCATTGCTGGCTCACTTTTTTTACACAATTTTTTTTCTGTAATTAATGCCACTAACGTGTCTTGTGGAGCACTAGATGTTATTGGCAGGAGGGCTGTTAAGAGGCAAAACCAACCCCAAGGCCATCTGTAACTTGATCTATTTGATCCAAATTATGTTATAATAAGGAGGTTTTGCACTTTGAGTTTCTGGTTATGGGTCCAGAACATCTGAACACCCCTTTCTTTGGGTGCCTGTAGCCCACCTGGTGTCCTCAGATCTGTGAGGACATCTGGAAGGGTTGCTTCTGGTTCCTCTGTCTGTCCATCCATCCCATGGTGTGTGCATGAGTGCAGAGATTGGGGTGGTGCTTTGTCACTTCCAGGTAGGAGCTGGAGCCTGACTTGTTTCTGCACATCCTTGCTCTAAGAAACCGATTGCTAAAACCATTTGTAAAGGATGAGGATTTGTAGCACATACCAGAATTATTGCATTATTTTGTTAAACTAATTTCCTGATGAGTGACTTTGAGACCAGCACTGATGGACAGTGTGTTTTGTTGGCTGTGTCACTATGACTTGCTTTACTGATTTTTAAATTGAGCTGAATAGCAGACTTGTTAGGAATTCACATTACTCAATATTTGTTTACTAAGCTCAAATGAGCCAATTCTTGTGCTCACTGAAATGTTATGCATAAATAATTCATGGATACGTATGCATAAAACAGCTTTTAAATGCAAGGCTGAATCCATGGCAGGATCCAAAGCATGGCTGGACTAGATGATCCCAGTGGTCTTCTCTGACTCTAAGGACCCTGTGGTGCTCCTAGTTTCTGTGAGAGGCAGGACGTGCTGGGGGAGATGCTTTGCTAAGGCTGATGCAGTTGGGCTACTGGAGCTGGGAAGAACAGGCAGACATAATTCTGCTAGGCCTGAAGAGCTCCTTCTGTCCAGAAGGTTTTGCTCAGAGGATGAACTGGAGTTGGGGAAGAAAAGGTGAACAGTTTGAGGTGGATGGGGCAGAGGAGCCTGGGGCACAGGCTTGGCCTTGGACCCATTGCCTGCAGCTGACCAGGGATGCTCTCCTGTCTGCCATGGGGATTTGCAAACCTTCCTGCTGCTGGGACTTGCTGTTTGCATGCGTTTGTGCTTGTAAAAAGGCAGAGTGTTCCCCAGAAGCATTTGCAGCTTTAGTATTCTCCTTTTCCATTTGCCAAGCTCAGTGCCACAGCAGCAAAATCCTTCTTTGCTCCTTGTGGAAAACAAGGAAAAGAAAAAAACTTCTCACTCCATTGCTGTTTTTATAAGCTTTAGTCCCACAACATCAGCACTGCTGCACATCTTCTGTGTGTTGAAGTAGCATCAGCCCTATATACCTGCTGTAGGTGGAGGCTGTCTGAGGTGTCCGTGGTCTCTGAGAGCACACTGCTAGGCAGCTGATGTGTAGTGATTTTTAACCATCTTTCAGCCCTCTGATTACTGTGACCTGGGTGCTGTTGTATTGTGAAGCCACCTTGATGATGTTTTGGTGAGCAAACAGTACTTGGCTTGGTGTGAGCATTGAGGAATCCCCATCCTCTGCTCTGATGGATACTTGGATGTGTGCCGTACACAGGTATCTGCTTCCAAATGAATTTTCCACAACTCCATGTGGCTTTGAAATCCTTTTTCCCAAACCGTTCCTGCTGCTAAAACCTGATGAGGAGGATGGGGACAAAAAAAAATCCAGAGTGGTAGCAAGGAAATCGACAGCACAGGCTCAGCTGTGACAGTTGATACAGGCATCGGGTATCCCTCCAGGTTCTGCTGGGGTTAAGACGATAAAATAAAGCATTTCTCAATGGCCTGTGCCATCTAGTGGCAAAGCAGGGCTGGAGCCAGCAGGGCAGCCGGTTCGTGCGCTCAGAATGTTGGACCAGGATGGGATTTTCTCTCTGCTTGCCCTGGTGCTCTAAGGAATACCTCCTGCGGATACCCAAGGTCAGGTTGGATGGGCTCTGAGCACCTGATGGAGATGTGGGCGTCCCTGTTCACTGCAGCAGAATGGGACCAGATGGCCTTTAATTGTCCCTTCCAACTCAGACAGTTCTGTGACACATTTTGCTAAGGTGCAGTTGAGCTCATTTTTGGATGGCAGGTGAGCAGCTAAAGTGCACAGCCAGCCCTGAAAGCTGAGAGCCAACTCACACTGGAACTAAAGCAGGTTGATGAGCCTGCGACCAAAGAAGAAAGGAACCTGGAGCAAACTATGTCATTAAGCTGTGTATTTACACTGCTATTTCTAAACTAATGCTCTCTGCTATTTACCAAGCTGAAACCACAATATTTTACCAAGTGCTCCAGAATCCAAGATGCATTTTTGCAACCCCAAGTCAGTGGAAACTTAGCAGTTTATTTTTCCCTTTGGAAAGTAACCAGTTCCTATTTTTATCCCAGTTAAAGCCCACAGTGTAACCCACCAGACTCCGGCAAGCAAACATTTCTTCCATCCTTCACACCAAAACTGCCAGGTTTCCCAAAAAATCAAACAGTGGGTTGTTACGTGGTGACCCTGAAATAGAAATGGAAAATGCCCTGGCACCGATACAGGGATCTGTCAGTAAAGAAAAACCAGGCTAACTATTAAATGACATTTGATCTCGGGTTGCTGGGTGTAAGCCAGTCTGTCTGTCTTAGGGGGCAGGATGAAAGGCGGTGGATTATCCCATGTTGGACTGCAGTGTTGGTTTTGCACCTGACCTCGGGTCCTGTTGGTGTACCCAACGTTGCTGATGTCCTATGACAGTGTATGTGTGCTGTGATGTAGCTGCATTCTGTCATAAGATGACTTCTAGGTCAACTGGAATGGCTATGGAAGCTGGTGCTGTGTTGCTGGTATTACTGGAGAGTCTGGGTTGGGTTTTGTTGAGCCCAGGACCCCACCACTAGGGTCTGATAGGGTTTTCTGTTGCCTGAATGTTCTAAATTTGTATTAAATTCTCAGGGCAGTGTTCCTCTGGAGTACTCCATTTATTCTAATCACCCAGGCCAGGCACCAGACCTGGTGTCCTTTTCCACTGTTTTATTTCATGCAGCAAAAGGTTCTGTTGTCAAAATGGCAGAGGTCCCTTTTGGGCGTTTGGCTGGCTTTCTCACTATGCTTTGTGAACTGGCATCACCACCAGCATGTTGGAAAGCTCCCTCCTTGATACTGATGTTAAAAAAGGAAGAGTGACTAACACAGTATTAAAGTTAATTAAAGTTATTGGAAAGAAATGTTTCCAGCCAAACATTTGTGCCGTAATCACAGTCCCAACTGATGAAGCTGACATGAGCCCTGCACTCAGCCCTGTAATTAGTGATAATGTGAGTGGATCCGTGTTGCTATTTCTTTATCCGTTGGGAAGCAGCCCACCCCCAGCCAATGCTTTACAGCATCTCCAGTGCTGTGTAGGTTGCTGTGCTCACCCCCCAAATGCCTCTCAGCTCAGCCCTGCTGACAGGCAGCGGTGATGTCTCCCAGCATCCTCACATGGCCCAGTGCAGCTCATGAGTAGTTGGAAATAAATACTGGGCTTTTCTTGTATGCACTTCATCATGAGGAAATGGGTGACTGGTGACCATGTGTGTCCATACAGTCCTCTCTAGTGGCTTCTAAATCTGATTTAAAGCAAGCCTGCTGGAGAAAGGATGGAGCTTGTGGTGTTTCTAGCAGTGAAAAGTGGACCCAGAGGCAGAGGAGGGGCCAGTAGAAGGAAACACTGTGCTGGGTTGACTGCATGGATCAGGGAGAGCCGTGATCCATCAGTGCCACCTATCACGGGAAAATGCACCCAGGTTGTCCCTGGATTTCTATCCAGTGATGATTATGAATGCAGGAAGTGCAAGGGGAACACAAAACTTCACATTGACACTGGGCTGAATAACGTTTGTTGGAGGAAATGGAGCAATTGTGCCCTGTGTGCATGAAACTCCTGATGCAGGAATGGATGCTGACCACCTCTGGGATCTGCCTTCTCCCCAGGCACTCCTAGGGATGTGGTGAAGCATGGGAAAATGGCTTTGTTCAAATACCCAGCCCAGGTTTCTGTGCTTTGTCACAGCTTGCTGCAACAAGTATTAGTTGCAATGTTTTCTTTCATTTTTCTCACCCTGATCTCCCCTTTTTCAGGCCTCTGGAGTAGTGCAGCTGGGGATGACATGGGAAGATCCCAAGGATGCTCCATGCTGCCCCACTCCCATCTGGTAGAGCTGGCAAATAGTTTCTCTTAAAGGAAGGAGGTCAGTGAAAAATGCCATAGTTTGCTGTCACCAGCTTTGTAGAGTGGCCCATAGGGAATCATCCATCATGGACCGCAACTAAGGGGAAGCTGATGTCTCAGTGGGTTTTCTTCCCCCTCTGTGTTCTAGATTGCAGATAAGGTTTCTTGTTGCACTGAAGACTGCATTTTCTGGAAAATGCTCTACCACCATGCTTTCATTGGACCTGAGCACAAACACATTGACTAAAAGCTTCACTTGCATTATTCAAATGATTTTAATAGTGCAAAGGTAGGAAGCTGCAAGTGGTGTCTGAGCAGTGATGGCTTTGCAGCTGCCAGAGGCACGGTGCAGCAGCACACAATGTTCCAGCACCGTGTGGGTACAAAACACAAACGAACCGTGGGCTTTGTTTGCTGGTTGGGCATTCCAACCCAGCACAATTATGTCAGATGTTAATTACCCGAAGCGTGTATTGCGTGGGGACTCAGCTGTTTTGGTGAACTTTTGTTGAACTGTGAGTTCCTAAGGGGCCCTGCCTTCCTTGTGCTTCAGAACTGAGCGCTGTGGTATTTCCAAGCATTGCATGGAGGGTCTGATGGCCATTGGTGCTCAGGGCTGGTGCAGAGCCACAGTGCTCCCTGCTCCCCTCTCTTCACTGCGCTGTTGTGTTGTTTGCTCACAAAGGGGCTGGGATGTTGGATCCAACAGTGTGGTCCAATGTGATACTGGGGATACTTTGGGCCAGAAGGTTGGAGAAGAGCTCTGAGATCCCTGAGCCATCCCACTGCATCTGCTGACCATGTCCCTCAGTGCCACATCTCCATAGTTTCTGAGCACCTCTTGATACAGTGACCACACCACCACCCTGGGCAGCTGTGCCAGTGCATGACTGCTCTTTCAGAGAAGAAATTGTTCCTAGTATCCAACCTGGAAGCAGTTTTGGCTTTGTTTGTTTGTTTGTTTTGAGACTCAGAAGGAGGAGAAAGGTCACCATTTAGTGATCTTTTTCTCACTGCGTTCTCCTGTTGTCTATGTATTATTTCCACGATCTTGATAAATGGGCACAGAGAAATATTGCGAGGTTGGGTTAGGAAGCCATCCTTCATGTATTTCCATGCAGGTGGGGAAGGCTTTTTTCCCCGTCTGGGTGGATAAGCTGTTTGAGCAGATTAGGCCAGCAGCTTCAACTCGGCACAGCCGCGTGTTGAGCCCCTGCAGCAACAAAGAGCGGATTCACGGCGGGGTCCCGTCCCCATGAGGTCATTTTCTGCCAAAGCTCGGCTCATTAGGCCGGTGGCTTTGTTGATACAGCCCAAAGTGAGGGTGATGAGTGTGACCGGGTTTGCTGCATTGTGCCTGCCTGGCGCGTGGAGCTCCGGCTTTGTCTGCGGCTGGGAATGGGGCTGCTAATTGCAGAGGCTGCCCGGCTGCTCCAGCAGTCAGTTGCTGTGAGGTCACTTCTGTCCCAGCGCGGTGCTCCGGCACTGGGGCGGCCGTCCCCATGTGACAGTGTAGGATGGGTCACTGTGCTTCAGTAGGTGACTTCCTGGGCTCCTGGCAAACCCCACCAGAGCCACCCATCAGCCTTCCTGTGCCTTCCTCCTGCAGCCCTCTGGGATGCTCCAGAGGGGGACATCGGTGCTGTCCTCTGCATGGGAGGGTTCTGGGGGTGAAACTGGGATGATCCATCCCAGGGCTCACTGAATTCAGCACGTTTCTCCATTAGGATTCAGGAAACGGGCACCTGGGTCTTGTTTTTAACTGTCGTTCCAGGTGCTCAGCTCTCACAAATTACCACGTGCTGAGTGCACAGATGCTTTTTACCGTGGAACTGAGGCAAAAAGATGCTCGAATGGCCTTTTTGCAATTTTTGTTTTAAGTGAATTATTACTTAACTCTAGCTTTTTATTTTGAAATAACTGAGGGTGAAACTCCTTGACCCATAAATGCTCCTTGATTGGTTTTGTCTTAAACTAAAGCGTGGTGGTGATAAGTTAATGGTTGAATTATGTGACCTTGGTCATCTTTTCAAACCTTATTGATTGTATGGACAAATGAGGGGAAGCTGTGCTTCCCTTTACTCCATGCAGACAGACTGTTCACCCAGAAGCCCTTTTGGGGGAGCTACTCATTTTCTCATCTTATGGTAATAAGTGTGATACTGGAGTGCTGGGTAATGAGAATGAACAGATCTCCAAACACACTGAGCGTGGAAGGGAAGGGAGAGGGGTTTCAGCCACAAGACAAAAAAAAAAAGACAAGTTTATTTTAAATAAAGATTACAAAAATAACTTACTGTCTAAGATGATGTGAAAACCATTAAATAGCAATTTAACGTAATTATAATCATGGGTGAGCTAAGGGCTAGCTTACACAATTACCATCAATCTTTCTGCCGGGATGTTTTATCTCCAGCCTTTGCTCTCCTGCCTTCAGCCCCAGCAGAAATCTTGAGCTCATAAAGTGGCTCAGTGACCGCTGGGGCTGTTAAAGTCACCAAAAAGGAGTGACAGCCTTCAAAGGGGGATAGAGGAGCTGGGGCAGCTGCTGATGGAGCCAACTGTGCAGGCATCCACCCCTTGCAAAGAGCAGCATCAGGCATTGTGTTCAAGTAGCTGGACTGTGCTGTGTTTGTCTGTGTTAACTGGCTTTCATATTGCACAAAGAGAGTTAATGTTGAATATTAGGAAGACTTTAATCTCCATAAGAGCAGTGATGCACCAGCACAGCTGCCCAGGGAGTGCTGGATCTCCACCTATGGAGGTGTTCCACAACTGTGGAGATGTGGCACTGAGGGACATTATGAGCTTGGGGATCTCAGAGCTCTTTTCCAGCCTTAATTCTAAGAAGAAACAATATTAGTAAGAAAAAGAGAGTAAAAGCACTTGCTAATTGGCCTGCCCAAGTTCTGCCCAGGCAATGCAACAAGTGTTGAGATTTTCTTCTTGGTGCTCAGTGAAGGGAAGTAATAGGATGGTAAAAACAGTATGGTGATGCTGCAGCGTGTCATCAAATAGCTCTAATTATCCCTAGCTTGAATAACTTAGGGAACGGTTTACGTGTGGGCTCTTCAGAGCATGGGCATCAAATCACTGTCATGAAGGCAGAGGTGTGAGCAATGATCCCAGCCATGTGTTAGAGCTGCCCTGCTCCTGCTGAGATCTTCTCCTCGGGGAATCATCACTGTAGGCAGGTGGCTGCAACAAGGCATGAGCAGCCTCGTCCTCCTGCTTCTGCTTGCTTCTCCAGCCTGCAGAACCCCCTGATGCTGTCCTGCGCTGAGCGTTTTTGGGTTGATGTTCACCACAGTTTGGTCTGGCTCCAAGAAAAGCCATTGGAAAAAGAGAAAGGCAGCCAGGGTAGGGGGGAAATGCCCAGTGTTGCTGTCAGGGAGCTCACCTCATCTGCAAGCAAAGGGGCTGGCGCTCAGCTTTGCATAAAAATTGTTCTTAAGGGGAAAATGCACTAATTAATTTGATTTTCATTGGGAAAAGGGGCGGTGATCTGAGAGCTGAAATTGTCTGATTATTGCCAGCACATAAATTTCCCCTAGAAATGTGGCTGCACTTTATCCTAATCATATTCAACTTTAGGCAATGAAAATACTTCTTGCTATTTGTTTTGGCTTCTCTTGCTGTTACAGCGTCTGCAAAAATATGTCATGCATGAAATGCTCCCCTATAGCTTGACAAGTTATTCCTTATGCTCGCTAATTTTTCATTAAGAAAAATGACAGTAACACCAGACACCCAGTAAGGTCCCTATGATAGCTGTGCACTGAGATTAAAGGCTGAGAAGTGGGGGTCTGCTGGAATTGCTTTGTCTCCATTATTTGAATGCATCTGTAGAAAGAGAAAGTCTCCTGACCCATTCTTGCTTTGATAGCTGGAATTTTGCCTCTGTAAAACATAGCATGATAGGTTGTAATGGATAGTTTGTTCAAGGCAAATCTGCTGGCTAGCCGGAGTTGTTACACTCCTGTTCAGCCAAAATCTGCTGCTTGCTGGCTCTGGGTGCTGCCGGTGGTTGGCGTGGGACAATTACGATTGTGATAGCAGGAAGAGGTTCCAACCTAAACAAAGGGCTTGGGGCACTGGGCAGCACAGGACAAGCCAGTACCGGGATCTCAGTCCCAGAACATATTGGGGTGGATCCATAAGGTACCCGGACAGCTTGGAAGGGATGCAGAGCATCAGTTGTGGTCCTTGCCTTGTGGGTGGTGTGTTCTGAAAGTTGAAGCTGAGGGTGGTGGATCCTGAAGCTTCTATTTATGTCTTCTCCAAAGTCCCACAAGAACTTATATCTATCTATATGTATATACCTATGCCCCTGCCACATTCTGCCTTGTTTTGTCCACTTCCTAAAACACAAAGAATTCAGTTACAGAGCCAACTCAATGGGATTTGATAGCAGAGGTGCAGAGCTGAACACCATTTGGATGGCCTGAGGTCCCTGCAGTGAAGGCACAGCAGGTGAGCACGGTGGTATCTGAGAGCTCCAGCTATCCCTCTCCCTTCAGATCAGCACATGAAGCATGAGCTCAGAGATGCAGCTGTGGAGTGCCAGCTTCCCAGAGTGGCAAGGATGGGCTGAGGCTTTGTGCAGAGTCATTTGCATGGTAATTAATAGCGTCTGCGCATATTTTTTGGCATGTGGAGGAGCAAGGATGGGAGGGTCCCCAAGGATCTGCTGTGTCCCAGCGTGTTCATGGGGAGCTTGTGCCCTCAGAGCAGGGAAGGAAGCAGAGCCCCCAAATAACTTCATTTCCTTCAGGACTTTCCCCAACAGATGTGGTGAAATTGCTATTAAAAGAGAAAGGAATCCCAAGGGAGGAAAATATAATGAGCTATGGGCAAGGGGAAAAATAAATGCTGAGGGATATTTATACAGCATGGGGAGCAGATAGATCAAATCAGAAATTCCAATTAAGTCCATCATTTATTTCAACGGAAATAATAAAACTAGAGATGGGCCCAAGTGGCACAGTGCAGGTTGGGATCCCAATCCAGACAGTACGGTCTGGGCATGGTCTGTGTCTGCTAATCCGCATCCCATCGTACAGACAGCACAGATGTGCAGGTCTCCAGAAGTTGGGGTGAATCCTGGTTGGGTAAAGCAGCACGTAGGGCCATCAGAAGGGGTAGATGGTGAAAATTGGGTGTATTAAAAGTTGCAGAAGGAAAGGATCCAAGAAGTGGGAGCAAATTGTCGGCATCCAATGGAAGGGGAGGAAGGATTAGGGTCTGAATTCACTGATCTGAACATGGGATGGGGCAGGGCATCCCTGCTGCACACAGGACTGGTAAGGAAAGCCTCCTTTTCTCCAGTTGGAAGTGACCCCAGTGAGCATCGTCTTGTTGTTGTGTAGTTGCATTGAAAAAAGTAATGCTTGTAGGTAGGAAAGGGCAGTCTAGGTTTACAAAATGGAGAAAAGTATTTTAAACATGTAAAGTTGCACCCCAGCTTCGATGTGTCACTCCTTGGCACAGGCGATGCGTTTCACAGCCAAGCCTTGCAACCAACCTCTCTGCTCCTCTGTTTTATTGACTTTTTTTTCTTTTTAGTATTTCAAGTGCACAAATAACCACTTAACAAAAGAAGTTAAGTTAACCCTTTGGCAGCCATTGCCTCTGCTGCTATGGGTTTCCATGTGCTCACCTGCAGTGTTTTTTGGCACAAGGACCTTCACCTGGCACCAAAAGCAGCTCCCCCTGAGCTGTCCTTCTGCAGCACAGGGGTTTTGGAGGAGCAGGTTTCTTAGATGGGAAGGTCTGAATCCTCAGGCTGACAGAGCAATTGGTATCTTTGCCTGCAGCAGGGTCCTTGGCATGCAGACCCACCCCCCCTCCTCCATCCCAGTGCTGACAGCTGCCCGCGCTTCCCAGGCTGATGCAGTCTGACAGGTCTGATGGGGGCAGGGGTTTTCATTTACACTGCGTAGAACTTGGCAGCAGATGGAACCATAAGATCAATATATAGTCCACATAATTAAGAATCGTGTTTTTAATTGTGACTTTTCAACAAGTATTTCAAATGTTCTTTGAATTGGCTGTCTGGTTGTTGATATAGAGACTGAGTGTGACAAATATATCTCCTTTGGAGAGACGCTTTGAAACTACAAAGAGACTGATGCAGAGGAGAAAGGTGAATGTTGCTTTGCATCTGAGAGAGGATCTGGGGCAGTGGGTCACTGCAAGCCATCACAGTGTGAACGGCTTGTGCCACACGTTTACCCAAAGGAGAGCGGAATTGGTTTGATCCTTCTCAAGGTTTTGGCCTTTATCTTGGCTTTTTATCTTCATAAACTGAGGCAGAGCAGTACAGGAACACATCCTGCAGATGGCTGTGTCCTGCAGCTGCAAACAGCCGTATGCATGGGCTGGTATGGGCAGTAGAGAGCTGCTTGGAGCTGCCTACAGAGCATGGGTGCAGCAGGAGCTATTGTGCTGCCTCTACCTGTGCATGTGCTCAACCTGTAGGGAAGTACTGGTTGCCTGTGCAAGAGCAAAACCTATCCCAAGCAAATGTGTGGGTTCTGTCAATAGAAGTGCTGTTGTTTTTCCCAGAAACAGTGTTCCCACCTTGGGATGTCCTCACTGAGTTCAGGGAGGTGTCAGGCTGCTCAGTATTGTGATATTTGTTTAGGCTGCTTGGTGTTGTTTCTTGTTCTAAGGGCAAATGGCCACTTAGCGAGGTGCTCTTGGGTTCCTGTCATTTTGTGAGATAGCTGGTTTTGCTCTGGTTCAAGCACAACACAAACGCAGAACATCCGGAGCTGTGCAGAAGAAGCATGGATTTGCTTCTGGTCCTGTGGATCCAGTCCCTGGGAATGAAGGGGCACGAGGGGAGCACCCGAGCTCCTCCACCTCAGCACCCTCCAGCACAAGTGGGGCTGTGAGTGCTGCCCACGCATGGTTACCCTGCGCCGTAATTTATATTAAATGCGGCCGCATCACTCAAACAATCTCCACGCTCCTCTGTTTGTGCAGGTAATGATGATATGGACTCATTTATGCAAGATTATCCTTTTATCACATTTCCAGACTCATTTATGAGGCTCATGTTTTCCCCCCAAGGGCATCATCAAGTGAGTTAAGTTGTACTATTTGCCTCCCGCGGTGAACTGGCAGGAGCCTACTTCATTGACTGATGAGGGCTGCTGCCTTCGCCAAATAGGGTCTGTGTGATGGATATTTTACTTGTGAATATTATAGCTGGAAATTAGCATGTTTATTGAGGTAGAATGCGTTTGTTTACATTCTGCTACCCATGGTATTACCTTTTATGACCTGAGTTATTTAGCTGAAGATAAGCATTAGTGCTCCCCATCTTGGGGAGGGAAGAGAGGAAATGGAAGAAAAAAATTAATGAGCTACTAGATATCAAATTATGCCTTAACTAATGGACAGAGACCTCTCTGGGAGCTGCCTCTCTGCCCTCACCTGGGCTGGACCAGCTCAAGCACGGAGGGAGGAACTTGGGTTATTCTTCCCTGTTTCTACCAACCAAAAATGAGGATGGCAAGGTAGAAAGCATCCCATCCTGTCTTTAAGTTGGGAAGTAGCCAGCAGCAATTGGGTGCCCCATCATGGGGAGGGGGAGTGGGAAGCAGCCCCTCGTGCAGCCCTTTCCTCATTCTCTGAGGTCCATCTCATTGCTTCCACATAGATAGGAGGAACCAGCATGCAGATAGGCCAGAGGGTCAGAAGAGTGGTTGTCCCTATATCCCCAAGGTAGGACAGCCAAATGACCCATTTTGAATTTTTAAGAGGTGGAAATGCTTCCAATCCTCATTTCTTTATTTTTTTTTTAGTGACTGTGGGGCAGTTCTCAGCATCACAGACACAACGTGGTGCTGTGCCATGCAGGGCAGTGCCATCCCTTCCCAGTCACTCCTGTTTTTCCTTTTCTCACAGATGTCATCCATCCTTTTCTATATCACCTTCCAAGGTGGAGCCTGGCCAACGCAGAGGCTCTGATTCTCATTCTCTTCCATAGTGACAATGCCAAACTCTGGAAAAGCTCAGGGAAAGTACTGGCCTATAGGAGAATACATGAAGCGTCCCTGTTTGGTCCAATTTTGCTAGAAGAGTGATTTCTGCCTGACTTAAAAGGAAGGTGCTCCACGAGTTACCTGCTTACAAGGGCAGTGCCATCTAATGCAGTGGGGTCTGGAAATCTGCATATTCCCAAATGCTACAAAATAATGCTGTGAAATCTTCTTCAATCCATACAGCAACTCTTTAGGAATGCAGCTGCCTCCTTCTTTCTGTAGTAAGAAACATCCAGAGCAGGGTTTGCTGGGCAAGTCCATGATTATTGAAGGGGGAGCAGGATGGAGGCAGAAGGGATCTGCTGCTTTGCAAGCAACCCTGTGCTGAGATTTGGTGTCCCTGGATTGTGCCTGCCAAGCCTTAGTGCGTGTCACCAGACCAAAGTGTGTTTTCTATCAAGTCAAAGAAATACCCTGTTTTCAAAACTTGGCTCTAATTTTTGTTATTTTTAAATACACACGATCCCATGTGAGCAAGAGAGAAGGGAATGTGTGCTGTGTCAGCCCTGAGCAGCCATCCCTTTGCCTTCCCTAGATGCTGGATGGGGATTTGGCTCCCAACCATGTCCCCAGTGCTGCCCGTGCTCAGTGTGCAGGAGGTGACACCTCCGTAGATCCTGTCTCGCTTTGCTTACCGTGTTAATTTGCTTCTGCGTGACTCTCTGGGGTGAAATGGAGACAAATCTGACTTCACTGTTACAATAAGTAGTAATAAAAATTATGATTGCCAATATCTGGGAGGCACGCACTTGCCAAGCGTAAGATGAAGCGAATTAACAGCTTGAAAAATTGTTGGCCCTGGTAGAAAGCAGAGCTGCAAATTTTGGGATTATTTCCCCTGTGACACTGCTGTCAGCAGGGACGTTCCTGGACAAGAAATGACTTCCCTTCATTCACAGCTCTATGCCGCAGCAAAATGGGGGAGAAAAAAGGTGAATCTCCCAAAACATCAAGGTTCCCAATGTAGGAATGATGAGCTCCCAGCAAATCTGGGCTCATCAGCAGGTAACTCATGCTGACATAACACCCCGCAGCTGATACTTTGATGGTTTTAACCCAGATACTGGTGAAATACCGTAGTTAGTCCTGGAAAAGGAGTGCAAGTCTCTGGCTGGGAGTTCTTTTGGATGGATAATGAATGGCACATGTGGACTTGCTATTTGCAGAGTGTGTAAGTCTGTTTTCATGGTGCCTGTACCTTATTTTCCCCCATTACTTTTCTGGGAACTGCTGTGGGTTCGTTTTACATCGGGGTGTGCGTACAAAGTGATTGATGTGTTTATAGCCATGGCTGTAGGGCCTAGGAAAGGATTTCTCTTGAGCGGATCTTTCTTTGTCTCAAAATCATTCCTATTCCTGGTTTTCAAGTTTCATCCCAGACCTATGATGGTGGGTCATAGATTGATAGAATCATTAAGGCTGGAAAAGACCACTAAGATCATCAAGTCCAATCATTAACCAGCCATACCATGTCCAATCATGTCCCTCTATGCCATCATGCGAGAGATGGCAACCACAATGGTTTTCTACCCATAAATGACTTCTTTCCCAATCCATCCCCAACCATCTGACCAAACCTTGCAGGTTTATCCTGGTCCTGTGCTCATCTGGTCTCAAAAAGAGTGCTCAATGCTCTCATTCTCTCTGCTGCCGTCCTACCCTATGCTTCTAGCCTTGAAGATAAGATGATGTAATAAATTCCCTGGGGCTATTCATGTGTTATGCAGCAAATATTCAAAGCAAACAGTCTGCTCAATAGGCCAAAATAGATTTGCCTTAAGCATTCATTAAGCAATTATGATTAACCTACAAGTTTTAAAATCTGCCTCTTTGTGGATAATTTGAATGTTTGCTGCAAAGTGAAGCATTTGTTGGATTAATGGCTCATTACAGATATTTCACTGAGCTCTGGTGGCACTGCCTGCTGCTGCATGAAGTTTTTTCTTTCATTGCACCTGTACCGTTCCGACGGCATTGCAATGCTTCATTTTGGCAGATTGCTCCTACTAGAGCAATATGGAATACAGCTGACTTGGGGGAAGGAGAGGCATGCTTTAATCAAATTATCTTGCACTTAGTCCTTGAGTGATGGGGAAGGTGTTTTATCTGCATGTGATATCTACCCACCTTGGAGGTGCACAGTGAGGAAGTTCTGGGGTTGGGAATTACAACCTGATGAGTCGGTTAACAAGGGGAGATTTGTTAAAAGCAGTCATCTAGCTCTTTGTGGGTGACACTTCCTGATTGCATGGGACCCAAAATTGCCCTTTTGACCAACTGTGTTATTAAAAAGTAAAACACATTAATGAAGTGTCAGGGGGCTCTTTTTCTTTCCATGACTACATATACATACAGAGAAGTCAGAGATGAGGGCACCAGCATGTCCAACTTCAGCATTCATCTCACTTCTAGCCCTTTGCTGGAGGAGAAGATGAATGGCTGAACACTTCCAAATATGTGACTCCCCAGATGGTATTTAGCAGGGTGTGATGTTTTGTAAATGATTTATTGTCCCCCATGTATTGGACAGACAAAAATGTGCTTGCGGTTTGTCCTGGCTGACACCAGGAAGCTGGGCTGGCACACTGAGCCATCCAAGAGGGAAGCGTGCCTTGTTTGAAGACCCCAAAAAAGCTCTTGGGAAGCAAATGTGAATTTCTTGAGCCGTTGGTCTCAGTGCATATTGTTCTTTGTGCAACTCAGCACCAACTCCCACGTGCTCCCAGAGTGTGTTATTTACACCTAAGCCAGGAGGGGTTTTGTACATGAGAACTGCCTCAATCTGTTTCTGGACAATGGAGTTAGTTCAGAGTCCAAAAACTCCACTTCCTTGACTTTGACAATTTGCTGGCTGAGGCTTTTAATGCAAACTGAGGTGTTTTGCCATCAAGGCATGCTCAGGGAACTTGGTGTGCAGTCAGAGGCATAAGAGGTATCCTGCCTCCAGTGGAAGAGAAAGTTCACGAGGAATATTTGCATTTTACAGACCATTATTTTCCAATGTTTCCAATATCATTAAATCTTCAAACAGAAAACCAGCAGGAGCTGGATTTGGCACAAAGCCATCTGAAGCAAGGAAACTCAGAGGGGCAGCAGCCTTTCCTCCCACTCCTCTTGGCAGGCCAGAGCATTACAAGAAGCAGTGGGATGAGGTCCCAGGTCCCTGGCAAGTGGGCAGACTCATGCGAAATAGTATTTCTTTGTAGCTCAGCAGTCTGTATATGCAACAACGTGACACCAGGTCTAGCTCCCGTGCAAAGCCACAGAGTAGCACATTCAGTAGTGCATCTATACATCCAGCGGAGGTGGCAATGAGCAAAGAGCTTGGCTTGAGTTTAGGTTGCGTAACAACTTCATCTTTACTTAAATGTAGGTGTTTTGTGTGTGGGTACACGCGCAGATGTGTGGATGTGCACTAATAGCAATTTGTGATAGATGCCTTTGGGGCCCCCACGTTCAATAACAAAAAAGGAGTTTTTATGGGAGATAACATAACTGTTTGCAATTTGGCTATTCATTGTATCTTTGGCATTTTATGTACTGCATTAGCTGAGGCAATTTCATGCATATGGATATAATGCATTAAGTAGAAGCATTTAAATATAGTGAAACTAATTTTATGATGATTAGTTGAAGGAAAACATTGCATTCGTATCATCTATATAGGAGCCAATTTGCATGAAAATGCCCAAAGTTGCTATGCCAACATTTTCTGTGTTGTCGGTCGGGGTCGTCTCTGTGTCAAGACTTTGTATTAAAAATCGGTCTCCAGTGCCCGTGTCTTTTAATTCATTGCAAGCTGTAGGCCATTTGCTCACAAAGCGCTTGCAGTAAAACAAATGAATAGCTAAAATACTCATTTGCATGATTCCCATTTGAAAACGATTCCCCTGAAATTAAGGAAGCGTGTTACTCGGTTGTGAAGATGGATGGGCAGATGAGCCATGCAATTAATATTTTTCGGCATTCTCTTTTAAAGCCCTCCTAAGACTAAGAGCAACACATGCTGCCTTCCAGACAAATTGGGTCCCGCAACAGTTCCAGGGCTGCCATGGCAGCAGCTTGTTCCTGCTCTCTCCCCTTTATTGTCTCACTTACATTATGCAGTAATTAAAACTATTTACCATTCCTACTTATCTGCCATCTGCTGCCATTGAAGTTTCCTCTTCATTATGGAGGCATCTGAAACGGCAACGAGGAAAGTGCCTGATTCAAGGACAAGTGGGGAGGAAAAACATTCTCTGCTTTTTATTAATAGGTAGCAGACCAGGACGAGGGGTGGGTGCTGCAAACGAGCGGGTACTTCTGTGCAGTGCACTGTTTGCATCCTGGCCATTGCAGTAAGAAGAGCTGCTACTTGAGAGAATGTGGGCACGTGGTAGAGGGGAATGGATGCACCAGATGTGTGCAGGCAGTGAGGATGCTGTTGGTACTGGGGTGAATGGAAGAAGGATGTGCTGATGGCTTTGTTTGCTCCTGAGTGCTGTTGGAGCACTGAATGAAAGGTTTTGGTTTGAACAGATGCTGGCTTGGGAGCACAGACAACTTTGAACAGGTTTTTGAGTGCTGCCTCAGATCCTGCCGGACAAAATCCTGTGGGTGTTCTAGTGGCAGTGTGGATAATAGGAAGAAACAGCTTGGATTTTGATCCATCAGAGCAACAGGGATACAAATACTCAGAGATCTAGCTGTAGGTGTCCCTGTTTGCTGCAGGAGAGTTGGGCTAGGCGACTTTTAAGTGTCTGCTTCCAACTCAAAAGATCTCTAGCCAAGCAAGTATGTTCACAAGTAGTACTGTGGAAATAGGCTCTGGTGGCCCCAGCAGGGCTCAGCTCAACCTTGGCAGTAGTGGGGGATGCACCCCAGGTGCACACAGCCCTCAGGAGCCTCTGGGGTGCTGAGCCCCAGCAGCATATTTAGGGGGGGCAGAGGTAGCCCAGCAGTGCTGTTACACAGCCAAATGGGCCAATAAAACAGCTCCCAGCATGCCGGCAGCAATAAAAAGTGAAGAAGCCAGCAATTGGCATCGCCTTCATGGCGTAACTCATGCTCCATATTATTTACAGGGACTCTAAAATTTAAACAATCCCTTTGGCTTCATTGCATTCCCTGCTGCTCGTGATGCTTTGAGACTGCTGGGAGGTGGCAGCCAGGTCCTGCAGAGGTGTGCAGCCAACAGGGGTGCACGGCAGCTAGGCATAGGAACATTCAACATGGGCTCAGTGCTAAAACACAGCTCCAGTTGCACATTGCCTTTATAGCAACTTCGTGCTGGTGATTGAATGAGTCGCAGTGTGCAGCGCAGCGCCAGCCATGGCACAGGACAGCCTGGCTGAGCTGGGGCTGAGGTTTTCTTTTCCTAGAAAGCCGTGGCAGTTTTGTGCATTTTCCACTGCCTGACTACAATTGATTTGTCTCACTGTGAAGTTTCTGTCCAAGCGCTGGTTCTGGATTTCACTGTCAGGGTTTTGTTGTTGTTTTTCTTTTTCCACCGCCCCTCAGCCAGAGAGAGAAGCTAATGAAAGAAAGAGAAGAAGGAAAAACATTGGTTTGGTTTTGTTTCTTGTTTTTTTTTTAGCCCCAAATCTTCAACGCCATCTAGAAAAAAATAAATAAATAAAAGAATGCAGCAGCAGAGAGAATCCCAGGTCCACAGAAACACAAAACACAGCTCCAATGCTGAGCTCCCATAGCAGGCTGAAGGATCTGGCCCTTTGCTGGGATGAGGGATGCAGTTTAACTGAGATTCCTTTTGTTAGGTTAGGTGTGAACCAGCCTCCTGTTTTTCAGCACTTGGTGCAGCTTCTCAGACACGGTGTAAAGCCGGTGCTCAAAGCTCAGCTGCTTTCCAACCCATTAAATTCCTTTGTTAACGTGCAAATAGTTTCCATTCCTTCCAAAGTACAGTAGAGCAAGCACCGGTGCACCAAATTATTTGCAGACAGAGCTGAAACCTGAAAGTACAGGGCTCTTCCTGGACTTTTTGGTAGTGGGCTTCTGTCTAAATCAGACATACTTTCCACTTAGGAAGCTTGCAGCATCCCAAAGCCATCTGAGCAGGATGGGGCTGCCCTGCTCCCCCTGTTAAGGGAAGAAACTGAGGTTTTTGCTTCTGCCATGTATGGCCTCATCCAGTGGTGGGGGGTCGCCTTCTCTTGGGTGCTGCATTGCCCCTTGCAGGCGCCCACTGAACAGAGCATTCTTGCTGGCACCGGGACACTGCAAACTTCCTTTTCACCTTGGGTTGAAAAACCAGCTGAGCTTTCTTTGCTCTATGCCATTACCATCCCTTTTAGTAAAGGATTTTGCATCACAACCCTGGAAAAAAAAAAAAAAAAAAAAAAAAGAATTACCATACAAATCCCATTTAAAGCAAGGGGGGAAAAATATATGTAAAGAGAAATATTTTAGGTAGGAGTTGAATAGCAAATGCTTTTTGGTCTCTGTGGGGAGTAATGATCCACAACAAGGACACAATTCTATATGCATGTAATATCATCACATGCTTCAAAAAGCTTTTAAATCACATAAATGCAGTTATGGACCATTGTACAAAATAAACATTCCACTTGTGTTTAGGCTGTTTTTAGTTCTTTGATCTAAAGTGATGCTTGCAGATTTTATTGCTTTGTAAATTAAAGCGGCTTTGATTTGATTGAGCTAAATTAATAAGACTCCTGCCTTGTTGCAAAATAACTGCCATAGTATATTTGGGCTGCTCTGCACACAAGCAAACTGCAGTCTGTAACAATTCCATTGAAGCTTCATGGAGGATTTCAATACCTATTTTAATTAAAACAAAAGCCTATGCAGCACTAATGTGTTCCTTAAAGAGCAAAAACTTGAAGCATCTTTTAAAATCTATTTTAATATGTCTTAAGGACTAGAAGATGGATGGCAGCAGAACCGGGCTCTGACGAGGTACTTTTTCTGCGCCTTTCCAGTTTTCTTCCTGCTCTTCTGAGGCGCATCTTCTCTAAGATAACAAATCCAATGGGAACGCTGGTAGATTTGGGGTGTCCTCTTTGTCTGTGGAAGTTCTATATAAGGATGCTGAGCCCCAGCTTCATGCTCGGTAGCGTGATGCAGAAATATCCACGCTTCTTCCCTCCCCCGACAGCAGCCCTGAGCCCCCATCCTCCCTTCCTCACTCCCCTTTTCATAAATAATTTTAATATAGTACAGAGTGGCTCAAAACAGGAAACTCTGCTGTTTTAGTTTGGTCTGGAGTCAATTTTCCTAATCCCTGCGGTGGAGTTGCTAAGTTACCCTATCCCAGGGCCCAGCGCTGCTTTTTTTCATGTGGAAAAAAAAAAAAAAAAAAAAAAAAGAAAAAAAAAATCATTTCTTCACTGAAATGTTGGAGTTTGGAGGAGCCACAGTGTTGCTGTGCAAGGGGCCCTGGCTTTACTGAGGTGGAAATCACATTTACCGCTGCCGAGAGCTGGCCAGTGGAAATAGGAGTCCTGAAGGCTTTGGTGAGGTCGGGAGGGTCAGACATGAGCTGAAATGAAAGACAAACAGTGGCCATTGAAAGCTCTCCCTGCCATCCCCTCCGCTGTAATGAGCCCTGGCTGCGCGCCTGGACAGCAGCCAAGCGTTCATTTACCACAAATCTTCTGTAAATGATTACATTACCTTACATTAGTTTCTGTAGTACCCCCAACTGTTCCTTCCAAAGCAAGTTAAGCAGAAGGAAAGCTGCCACTTTCCTGTAATTATTCCCCCTCGTTGGGACCACGACGGCGCTGCGTGTTCCCCACGTCCAATGGAGGTGGTGGATGGGCTCCAATGAGATTGAGATGGACATCCCATGAGGTTGGAGGCTGTAAATAAGTCCAGAAGAACTGAAACTTCCCCACATTGCATACGGGTGGGAGTGGACACCTGCCATACCTTGGTCCCTACAGTTGTCCATGGCATGTTTTCTTCTGGAGGTCTGTGGGGTTGACAGATGGACCTTAGCTAGTGTGACCTGCTATCAGGGCTGATAGTGGCATCTCTGCACCTCTGTGGTCCCAATGGGGTGCAGAGCTGGTGCTGGGGTCAGGTAATTCTCTGATTTGCATGGTCTGAGCCTGGGTCCATCTCCAGGTCTGTGGTCTGGATGTCTTAGGGAAACCCCACATCTCCCTTAGCAGTTCTCTTCTTCACTCCCTGTACTTCCACTTCTGTCGGCAAACACAAAGGCTAAAGCAGAGCTACCTGCCATCATTCATCACCTATGTTCACACTGAGATCCCCAACACGTTCCTCTGGGCTTCTGGGCTTTATTTTTTGGAGTAACCCTAAACCCTAAAGTGGATGTGCACGCTTGCATCGTGGGAACCAGTCCTCCAGGACAACAGTGACAACCACACCACGATTCCTCCCCTCTCCACTGCGCCTCCAATGATGAATTCCTGCGGCTTGCAGTGTTGGGCCAGTTTGTTTATTTCTTCCAGCCCTCCATGTGCAGCCCATGCTGCAGCAAGGCAGAATGATCTTTCTCCCAACATGTTTCCATTTCTGCGAGGCACAGGAAATAGCATCTCTTTGCCGGCCAAGGCGTACGTTTACGCCGGAGGCTGGTGCTGGGGGAGCATACTGCTAAAATAAAAAAGCAAGCCCTGAAATCTGCTGTGGAGGAAGACATAACCTGTTTGTTACACCCTGTCCATGTCCTGCTTAAGTTTCCTATGTCCCCATCTCAGTGCTTGCTGTCACCCCAGCACCACACTCATGATCATCCCTCCCCATGTCCCCCTTTCCCAGCTTTCTCCCAGGGTCTTCTGCAAATCTGCCATTTGGTATTGATCCTCCTTACTCCACAGCTGTTTCTTATTAGTATTAACTCCATGCATGGTTTTGATAGCAGTGATGGGTCTCAACAGAGCGAAGCTCTTGTTGCAGATGCTTCCATTAAGCTCACTGAGCCCATCTCAATGCATGCATCCCTGCAGTGCTACCTAAAGGGAAGTGCTGCAGTGTGGCCAAAAGGCAGCAGCTTTCCAGCAAGTTTGGGTATGTAATGGAGAGTGTTACTGTTCTGTATCTCACCACTCAACTCTCGTTGCTGTCTCAATATTAAGTATTTCCCTAGGAAGGGAGAACATGATTGCATTGCTGTGAATTCTGGCATAAATAAGCACAAGGCTGCCCTGCTTTGTTCTCCAGGTCCCTGCTGCCTTTGTCGCCACCAAAGCTTTGTCTCCCACTGCATTAAGGCTGGCAGTTAAATTAAGGTTGGAAAATCTTTCTAAGATCACCAAGCCGAGCCCCACTCTGCCCACTGACCACGTCCCTCAGTGCCACACCTACACGCTTCTTGAATGCTTCCAGGGCTGGTACCTCCACAGCTTCCCTGGGCAACCATACCCCACAGAAACCCATTGCAGCTGAGACCCCCAGCTAAACCCCAGATGGGGCAGCTCAGCCCCTGGTCCTCATCAGTGCTGTGTGTGTCTCAGCTTCAAAACGTTGGTCTGGATTTGAGCAGGATTCAAGGAATTGGGAGCGTGGGCAGCAGGATGCAAAGATGCTAAGCTATTTGGTATTTAATGGGATTTTCTGCAAAGCATGAGGGTGCCGCTCTTGTTCTATGGGATTTTTACTCTTGTCATCCCTCCCGCTGGGCATAGGCAAACTCATGGAGCAGCCTGCCAAAGGTCCTTGCAGGGAAGGGAGCTCAAAGCAGGAGAGGGTCCCATGCAGGGGATGCTCACTCCTGGGTACATGGAGTGCTGTGGGCAGCTGTAAGCTAAAACAATCAGGTAGCAGTGGGACACGAGTTGTGTGGGGATAAAACCCAACGCTTGGACATCACAAAGGGGACCCGGTTTGACCCAAAGCTTCTGCTCCCAGGAGTCTGCCTTTTGTTTGATCTATTTTGTGCATCCCTATTAAATAACTAATTATTTAACATCTTTTAAAGCTTCGCTATATTTTACAGCAGGCAGGACACAAATGGCTGCTTTTAATAATATAAAAGCCCATTAGCTTCATTTACTGTTAATGTTAAAATAAACATGAGGCAATTTAGATATACTATTCCAATTTCACGGAAACTTTGATGTTTTTCTTCCCCACTCACATAATTAAGGGAAAAAACTACTAATGATATTAAGTTTGTACAGTGTTAATGACAGAAACAAGCTGCAGTAGAAATTGCAGCCATTAATATGGAAAAATAAAATATTTAACACGGGAGATAAATGAACGCAATTTTAATAAAGTAAAATGAAGAAAATTAATTTTAGGAACTTTCAGCATTCTTAAAATATGCTCTGTGTGTGACACGTCTTCTGTGCTCTTCTGGTTGGGGTTATTTGTAGGTTTTGGAGAACCTCTATTCGTTATTATCTGTAGCATCTACCTGTTTTCTCTTTCTGCCTCCCATTGCTTCCTCCCAAGGTCAAACTCTGCCTGGTTTGCACCCCGTAGCAGCTGCCAAAGAGTAAAAGGTCTGTGGTTAAGCTTTGCTGTTCCACTGGGGCTCAGGAGTTTTGCTTTATTTGGGGTTTCATGGTGAACCTCGGATTCAACCCAGGACGTTTGAAGGAAGTTGTGGACATGTTCATGTTGTCAGATGGGCAGATTTCAAAGTTGTGTCATGGTTCCACCTGAAAGCTTCTATGGCACGGCCCCAAAAGGACAGGGAGCATCAGGTTTTGGGAGTTCCCTAAGTTCGGAGGAAGCCTCCATGCTGCCTCTTCCACCCAGCAGCAACAGCACATCGATGCCCGGCAGCCTTCCAACAGAACCCATTTTCAGAAACGACACCGTGATTTATCTGATTCTGAATCATTTGTTTGCAGGAGGTGATTAATTAAATAAATCCTTTTCATTGCCATTAATTGTTTTGCAGACAACCCGAAGAGATAATCATCGCCTGCTGACAACCCCTCGCCATCCGTCACCCGCGTGCGGTGCCTGTCAGCAAATCCCAGCCCCTACCTGGGGGGGAAGGCGCTGCCACCGAGCATCTCACAGCACTGTGCAGCGGGAGGATGGCAGATAACTTCCGTCAGCTCAGGAGATTGATATGCAAGGCACAAAGGGAAGTGCATGAAGCTACTTAACTGTCTGGAAATCCAGCGTGATGAACACCCAAAGGTATATTATTATTATTATTAGCTTGCTATTACTTGCCTTTGTTTATTTGTGAGCATTTAGATGTTGTTCTAATCAGTAGATGGGTGAAGACCCACGAGGTGGCAGCTGGCCAGCCATGTCCCCATGAAGTCCCCCACCCAAATGCTGCACTTTGGAGCAGGGAGTGTAGGCACCATGATGCAACTGCCCAGGTACATCCCTTGTCGCTGCTTGGCAATGGACGTGTCCCATTTTCCCTTGCCAGCCTATTCCCATCAAAGTCCCCATGTGCCAGGCCACCACTTTCTTCCTCCCCTTTCCCATGCCAAAGGTTTTTGTGGGACCAGACCCATGTGCTCAGCAACATCTGAGCTTTTACATGTGCCAGAAGGACTTTAAATTGAACGTATTCAGTGCTAAGAATTATGGTATCTTTAGAACCTAAAGTGTATAATTAAATTATAGCATCTGAGATTGGAATTGCTTTTTCACTTGTAGGGAGAAGAAAAAATAAGACATTTTAATAACATGTCATAAGTTTTACAGTTATTGGATTTTCAGATTGTTTACAAAAGCAATATTGTTAAATTGCACAGAGGTTGTTTGGTTTTTTTTTTTCCTTAAGTCTTTTGATAAAAAGAATAAACTCACACTAATGTTCCCAGGAGGTAAAACAAAATTGCATTTCACTTTTGTTATTTGTTTAATTATCCATTCAGCCAGTCAGTACATAAAACTCATTTTCAGCAGATTCCTTCCGAAAGTCTCCAGCTCCAGCTGGAACTGCAAAGAGCATCCAACATGTATTTAACATTAATAAGCCAAGGAAAATCCCAGCAGTTCAGGTACCACCTTCCTGCAGTTCCCAAGGGGACGTGATGGGAGGGGACGTCAGGTTGGTGACTGCCATTTTTGGAGGCTGGGAAGGAAACTGTGGGTCACAGTGTCTGGTTTATTTTAAGTAGGGAATCCTTGGGGACTCCTTCCTAAAGCCAGCAGTGCCCAACGGCCTAACATCAGCATGGGTTCGGAAGCCATATTGCCAATTAAAGTTGATTCCGGAGCAGTCTGAGGGTTGAGAGCTTTCTGCCAGTGGAGGGGGGTTGATGTCCAGAGGGAAGTTTCCCAACTTTCTCCCCACTGTGGATAAGAAAATGGGGTCAGTGCTGCAGCAGAAGGGCTCTTGGTGCAGAAAGCTTTGTATGTAACGTGACTTGGCCCATTGTAAAGCTGCTCCCATGGCTGCTTTGCATAGTTTCATCTTGGTTTTGAGATTTAATTGATAGATTTCTGCCTCCGTCAAAATTCCAGTAGCATTATGCATCCATCTCTATTTAAGTGTGCATTATTAGCTGTGATTGTTTCTAAATCCTTTAAGAATGTGATTTTTTTGGCAAAGTATAGCTGGAAACCCACCACGGCACTCAGCAGTAGTGCTCTGTGCAGGTGCTACTGGATCAGCACGCACTGATCCACAGCTGTGGAGGTTTTCCCTCTCCTTTCAGCATCTTGTCCCAGATGCTTTCTGCTGCACTCAAAGCAGCATTGCTTCCAGCATTACACCACAGCAGAGCTGCTGTGGGTTGGATGCTGTGTACCCACCTGAGCTGGGAAAGTGCCAGAAAAAGAAGTTATTAAGGGGCAGGAAATCTTCAGAGAAGGTACCTGCATAGAATGGCTTGGGCTGGGAGATATGAAAGATCATCCAGTTCCAAACCCCCAGCCACTGCCAACCACATGGTCGGCCATTGACAACAGCCTGTTGGCTGTCACCTTCCAACCAACTGCTTATCTGCCAAACAGTCCACCCTTCAGACCCTTATCACTCCAATTTAGAGATAAGAATGTGGTGTGGGACTATGTAAAAGACTTGGTAGAAGTCCAGGTAGATTACATCACCTCCTTCAGATCCCATTGATAGCGGGATGGGACAAAAGTAGGTGGTATCTCATTATTCTGGATGGCCAACCTGCATCTCCTGACCTAGCTATCAGCCTTTAAGCACCTACCCAGTGGTGTGAGAAGGGTTGTTAAGAGCAGTGAAGGCTTTTGATAAGCTCTCAAGTCATAAAGATGCTTGACTCCTCATTTGCACCTTTCCCCTGGAATCAATCAAAGGGGAAAAGCTTGTGGAGAAAAATCAATAAGGAGTGTGTGGGCAGTGTTGTAAGGCATACAGATGCACTGGGGCAGGGCAGTCATTTGGTGTGCTAATAGATGGGAAGATGATAACTCAGAATTGATCTGGTACTGCCCAAGCCCGTGTGATTCTGCAGCCCCGAAGCTGGAGGTCTCTGGGAGGGGCTCATGGATCAGCTGTGTGTGTCTGCTTGGCTCAGGTATTGGCAGATGTCTGCAGCCAAATGAGCCCTTCTCCAGGTTAAGCACTTAATAAAGCAGCGCTGCTAATAAGTGCTCTCAGGCCTGCAGTAGATACTCATTGCCCACTCCATCATGTGCAGTATGGATTCAGGGGCTGTCACTGCACCACCACATTACCCACCGCCTGCTCCTCTAAAAGATGCACTGTCAGCTTATTGCAAGCTCTTCTTTCTGGTGGATTGAGGATTAATTCATCCTCCCAGTTGGGCCAGAATTCATTGAACCATTCAGGTTGGAGAAGACCTCTGAGATCCTCAATCCACCCCACTGTCCCTGCTGACCGTGTCCCTCAGTGCCAGCACACCCTGGGCAGCTGTGCCAGTGTACAACAGCTCTTCTTGAGAATAAACTGTTCCTGGTAACCAACCTGACCCTCCCCTGGCTCAGAACAATCCCCACTCCAGCTCACTGCTGTTGGATGGCATTATTCATTTTATTGCAAGAAATTACACTTCAGGGACAAATTCTGTAAGATCTGCCCTTGACGTGGGTGAAAGTTATAGCAGCCCCACACACCACATCGCCACGGGGGGCCAGGATGCAAAGCCTCAAGAAGTGTTGCTATTCCTATTCATTTTTCTGCAGCCCCTCTCATCCCCTTTGCTCAGTGCACTGAAGCCCCTCAAAAGGGATCACTCTGGTCTGTCCTCCCTTATCACTGTATGATGACACCATGTCCCTTGGGATGGAGTTGCTCCCGGTGCCCAAACCCCTCAATGTGATGTATTGGGGTAGAGAATGGAGAAACTGAAGCCCTAATTGTCAGAAAATAGGTGATAGGGAAGCCTTTAAAGGGGACTGTTCAGATAGAAAAAGCTAACTTAGAAATCTATTAGGTGCAAAAAGCATGACCTATGTGATGCAATAGGAGAGAATGCAATCATTGGAGCAGATGGACACCTTTCCCTGTCATTCAGCCTTTCTGGGGCTGAAGCCCCTCTTCTTGCTGGGCTGGGGGTGCCTCAGCACTGAGGGTCATCAGCTGTGTGTGCTGGAGAAGCAGAGACATTGCTCAGGGCTGGGAGGGGATGGAGGCCACTGGAAAACCGGGGAGCAGGAGGTGCTGCCTGGAATCTTACAGGGCTTCTGCAGAGGGGAACATAGCAAAGGGCAAGGCTTTGAAGTGCACACATCAGGCTGGAGGCGTTATATCATGGCTTTAGGGTCTGGAGCATGTGCCAAAGGGCTGTGTGCTGTGCACTATGCACCATGTGCTATATATTTGATGCTGCATACCATGCAGCGTGCATTGTGCTCTGCGCCGTGTATGCTGTATATACCTTGTTCTGTGTGCCGTGTGTTCTGTGCTGTGTACTTTGTGCTCCGCTCCGTGCGTGGCGCGCTGTACCCTTTGTGCTGAGCAACACGTGCAGTGCGCCAGGTGCTGCGCAAAGAGCGCTGCGTGCTGCCCGCTCTGCGCTGTGCACTGAGTGCTGTGCGCTGCTGCCTGCAACCACCAGAGAGAGCCCGCATACCGAGCACGGCCTCGGCCCGACTGCTGCGGGTCCTCTGCTGCTCCTCTGCTTTTGTGTGCGCTCCTATCAGCTATTCTTTAGATGCCGGAGGTGCAGCTGCAGGCCGCCCGTTTTGGGTTCATGTGGTCACAGGTATGTCAGCTCAGCTCCTTTCCAGCCATCACCTTCCTCCAGCCCGTTCTTTGCAACAAATGCAACCTAAAAGTGGGGCTCCTGGTGAAGGAGAAACAGAGGAATTAAGGGGCCTGGGGTTTTAAAGAATGGAGCTGTCCTTTGAAAGGTATTAGAGCCCTGGTGCTCTATTCCTGGTGTAGGGAGCTGGGCTGGAGCATACATGGGCATTCCTCACACTGGTCCTATTAGCACAGAGCCAAAGGAATGGATGAAAGTGGGAGCTGAGGTCTGCCTGGGATTCACCCCAATAACACGGGGAGCTCTCAGCTCAGTCTGACTTTAACTTTAGGCTAATCAGTTACCACACAGGGATGCTGTGACACGGTGGGCCCTGGTGGTCTCATGCTGCAGCAGTGCTATGCTTAGATCTTGGGAGGAAAAGTGGAGGACACAGTGGGGTCCCCTCTCATTTCTGACCCTGGTTCCAGGCTGTAGGCCCTCTCCTTTCTGGTTCAGTTTCATCAGTGGGTCTCTGGTTTGTGTTTTTTGCACTTCAAACAGCAAAGTCCAGGCGATGTTGCTGGTCTCAGTGTGTCCCTGGGCTTGTGTTGTATGGAGCATCTCTGTGCTGAAAGGGCAGAAATCCTGCCCTGTCTGTTGGGGTCAGCCCAACTGGCTGTCAGAAAGCAGTGAGAGAGGCAGAGCTGATCCCCCAGGGCTGCAGGCCCCACTGGTCTGCAAACCTCATAGGGATGTAGCTGAGTGGGGTTGTGGGGCTGAGCCCAGCAGACCTCCATGCCTGTAAGCATAAGTGTTAGGGACGGAAAACAAGGACTAATACTCCTTCTCTGGATGTAGAATGGGATTCATCACATGCATCCCACAAAAATATGCTCAAATGCTGGAGAACCAGGGAGAAGCTCTTTGGCTGCATTACTCAGCACTTAAGCACGGGGAGAAACCCTGTATCCATGCAGCCACAAATGGACGGTGCTATGGGCAGGCTGTGGGAGCAGGGTGACCTGCTTAGGGTGATTCGTGCACGCTGCCACATCAGGCATTTCCTCGGAGCGGTGCCTTTCCCTCAATCTGCTTCACTGCCGTGTGAGTAACAGGGAACCTTTCCTCTGTTATTAATACGCCATCAGACCATATGTTCTCCACCTCAGCCCATATGTATTTTTGAATAGAGCCACCTGTGAGTAATTCCACCTCCTCGGAGTAGCAAGAGAAATCTGCTTTGGTGTGGGAATCTGCATGGCTGTCTCTGGGTGCTCCCATGCCACCAGGCTCAGGGGTGCCCCGGTCCCCGTGCCAGCAGCAGTGTGACCTGAGTGTCCCCATTTTGCAGGGAGCCAGCCCTGGGCCAGACAATGGTGTTTTTCAGAGCTCTGTTTGTCTGGGGTTATTTTAACAGCTGTCGTGAGCTGTTCATTGGGAGATGGTATTTCACCTGGTAGCGAGCCACTGCCGGTGAGTCACCGCCACCACCAAGGACAAGTGTAGGGCAGCACAGGGTGCCAAGGGCGGAAGGCAGAGCTGCTCAGGGATCGAATCGTACAGTCATAGAACCACAGAAGCATTCAGGTTGGAACAGACCTCTGAGATCGCCCACCCGCCCCACTGTGCCCCCTGGCCGTGTCCCTCAGTGCCACATCCCCACACGCTGCAACTCCTCCAGGGGTGGCACCCACCTGAAGGCTTTACTGCCTGTGCACCACGGTGCATTACCACTCTTTAAGAGAAGAAAGCTGCTCCAAGTGGTGCCTTTTGCTCCAACAGCAGCTTCACCTTTTCATTCTGGAGAGGCCAACACTTCTAGCAGCAGCAGCAGCAATCGTGGGCCAGTGAAAGTCTGGGAGTAGCTATTGTTTGCAGATGCAGGAGAGAATGTTTGCTAAACACTTTATGAATCAGTGTTTTAATGGATTGAAACCACATGCTCGTGTGGCTTGGTGTGTATATTTTTTTCACGGGAAAATGTTAATGAAAAACTTTTGGGCGAGCTGATTCCAGTAAGCCATATAGCCTGTGTCTGTGTGATGCTGGGAATGCAGGAGGAGGATGGGCAGATCGACTGCTCCATCAGATCCAACAGTGGTGTGTTGCACAGGAATAGGCCAACACAATGCTGAGCTGCTCTGTATCCTCTTCATGCCCCAAACATTGAGTGTTTGAAGCAATGCAGAAGGACTAACCTGCTGCCGAGTTTAGAAGGGAAGTTTTAGAAAGATCACTGTTGTGCATTGTAGGGGGGTTCTTTGGAGCCATGGCTTAATTTAATCATTCAGGAAAGTATTGTTTCAGCCCATTAAATTCCATAGGATTTCCCATGGGATTGGGGATGAGTGCAGCAGGCAGCCAGCCTATGGCCCACGCTGACTCTCCCAGCTGCTGTTTTCTGTTCAAGGACTCCTTCAGTGGGAGCAATCCTAAACGTCACGCCTTGAACAAGAGACAGAGATATTTCAGGGTCTGCTCTTGCAGTGATCTCACGTCTTCCCCAGAGAAACCTAAATGATAAATCATAGTAACTCTGGTGGAGACGCATCATACCCAGCCCTGGTTCCCAGCCTGTCCTCCTAGTTCTTAAAGGCATACGGTCTGATTGTGCTCTTTACTGAAGGGGTTTAAGAATGGAAAGAGTCTAATGAAGTCTCTGATTAGCTGGTGTGAATCATGCCTGCTTGGTGGCCCTGCTTGGAGTGCTCACCATTCTGCTTATTCCCTCTTCTTTCATGACTTAAAATGTCCTATCTGAATGCTTTCCAATGCCCAGTTTCATTTCACACTGCTGAACACACTGGATTCTTTAACCTTAACTATCAATCCTAGATCACTGATCTGCCCCTATGCAAAATGCAGCTGGAGTTTCAGAGGTTTGAGTGGCAGATTGAGAACTAAATTAGAGATGTATTTGTATAACTAAGATTTAAATTGTATATTGCTTTGGCTTCTGGCCTTTGTCACACCTGCTTGATAATGTCTGGTGCTACAGGATGATTGTTATTGCTAGCTAAATGTAACAGTAACACCATTCTCTGCTGGGGTCACATATCTGCTCCAGTGTGTCCCTAAGGCTTTGCCTGTCCATCCACCTCTTCTGCTGCACTGCAAATTAGCCGTGTCTTCTGAAAGCCTACAGAGCCAATCTCCAAAGTCCTATTTTAGAAAAACATTAATGTTTGCACATGGTGTCAGAACAAGATAAGTGTTGATGCAGTTAAGAAGCAGCTCTTGCTGGCAGCCTGCCCCAGCCAGCCTCAACAAGGAGCAAGACAGGTAGCCTGCCTGCCTGCCTGCCTTCATCAGGCCTGGAATCCCTTTCAAACCACCCCAGCATATCCACGACAGTAAAACAGAATAAGCGATTTTTATTAGCCTGTAGGAACAGCACGTTGGTTTGGGTCCAAAACACGAGATTAAGTTGTTCTAAGACATAATGCGCTGTGGCAAGAACAGCGTGTTTCCACAAACAACACCTGGCAGAGGGAATTAAACACAATGCTGACATCGTGCCAATCTAAGATTTTCTGGTGTCGATAGCGATGTGAAGTGAGGACAGGTGTGACTGTGTTTTCAGAATCGCCCCGGGCCACCCTTCAGTGTTTCAGGAACTTGGCACCAGCTCGCGGGGCCAGATTTTCTAAGGTCACCATCCAAGATATGGAGCTGACTTGAAAACCCGTCCCTTACCATGGAGCAAATCCATACCTTGAGGGTGTCACAAGTGTTCCCTCACTGCCTTGAATGTAAGGAGACCTGGGACCTCTCTCCAGGCCCCTGCACACAGCCCAGCAGTACTGACTACCTCTTCTGCTGCCATTTGGAGGAGAAATTTTGGGGTTTCTGACAGGCTGTGGCTTGAAAGCAACAAATGCCATTTCTCAAATAAAATATGTACAGTTCCTTTCTTTTTGCTTTCTTTCTGTACCTCTTCCTTTTCCTCCTTCCTTTCTTCCTTCACTTCTTTTCTTCCTTCTCTTCCTTTCCTTCTTCTCTTCCTTTTGTTAACTTCCCTTCCCCTCCTCTCCTTCTTCCCTTCCTTTCCTTCTTCCCCTCCCTTCCCTTCAATGAGGAGTTGGATCTCAGCTCAGTACTTGGCCTGCTTCATACTGGGCTGAATCAAACCCAGACAAGGGACACCCATAAATTCTGGGAAAGTCTGGTTCGGAACATTGTGGCTTGGACTCCACTTTAATTACAGGTCACTGGTAAAGCTGCTTGGAAAATGTTATATATATTCGCTGAAAAAAAAAATGGTCGTTCCGTTCAGAATGTTCACAGATTTCTTTGATGGTTGTGTCTTCTGCTGAGACGTCACAGATATTTAGTTCACAGCATTTTCCCTCAGGTTCTGGTTTTCCAATAGAGGAACAGTTTAAATGACAGAATAAACGTAAAACCCTCGTGTGCATTTTTGTCTGAAAACTCAGAAAATTCCAACCGAAACAAAGAAGTATTTTAGCCTCGAGACTTTTTGTCAATGAAGTGTGCTGTGAAAAGCAAAATTGAAAGCAGCCCCGGTCCCAAAGGTAAGCTGGAGGCCACAGCATCCCCAAAGCACTGGGGGAGAGGCTGGGGAGGATGGGAGCAGCAGTTGTTCCTGGGAAGAGAAGGGTGTGGAAAGAGAACTTCTGCAACACGTCAGTGGAAAAAGTCTGCTGAAGGCCAAGTGTCTTAAGCAATGGTGCTTCCTGCAGAGCCAAACAACAGCGAGGACAGCCACCTTTGGGAATTGATGATGTAGAAGGGCTCTTCTACCGGAGGAGGAAGCGAGGAAGTGGGAGGAAGCAAGTCAGCAAGAAAGGCCAACACTTCTGAGCTGCTTGACCCACATCCCATTGAAGTCTGCATTTTATTATTAGAGCCCTTATTATTTGTATTGCGGTCGCATCAAGTGGCTCCAACTGGAAGGCAGCTGCATTGTACGAGGCACTAAGCAAACATGGAATAGGAGACACTCCCTTCCCCACGGGATTCGCCAGCAGAGGAGACACACAGAGTTGCAGAGGACAGGAAATTATCATTTACTGGCAGTCACTGTAAGCATAATGATGTTTTTGGGGCTAATAAGGCTGACTCCCACTATCCTCACTCCTATTTCATCCAAAACCCTGTGGAGTCAGTGGAAACGTCACAGCACAAACCAAGACATTTGTCACACTCCCCTTCCACGCAACTATCCCCACAGCACCCAAAAAGGCAAGGATTCTGGTTTCCAGCTACCCCCAGCTGAACAGAGATGCAGCCATGAGACAGAGGAGAGGAAGGGAGATACACTCTGCTCCTCCTCACGGGGCTGCTGAGTCCAGTTTTAGGTTCATCAGCCTTGACAAAGTCCTGATGAAGACTGATGCGGGAGGGAGCAGTCAGCTCTGCAGCCTCATGGAGGCCACGCACAAGGACCACACGTCTCCCTGGGCCCTGCAGCCTTCAGCTTTGTAAGCTGGAGATTACTGCAGAAGCTACAGGAGGGGAACTTGAGATAGACCCAAGGCTGGTGCGTCTTCTCAGATTAAGGTCACTTGTTTTGTAAATTATTTATTTCCACAATGAACAGTTTCATGTCTAAGTGGCTGGCAGTTGTTGCAGACACATTCAGGAAAAGGAGGGCAGAAAAACATACTCTCACAGTGGGATGGAGCAGGAGACTCCTTGCATGCTCTTAAGCAGCCTGGCTGTGGTCTGATGCATAAGACTGTATATCCCCAATACTTTTTTAGCTTCAATGTGACACTAAGGGACCTGGCTTAGTGACAGGACTCAGTAAGTCACGCTGATCTTTGTGCTTCATAACCCTGGATGTTTTTTCCATCCTAAATGATGCCGCGATTATTTTGCTGAGCCTCACAGAAAGAAAAAAATTTAAAAAAAAGGTCTGTATAAACCAGCTGAAAACAAAGCCAGTGCTTCCAAACTGCTCCTGCTGCAGTGAATGGGGCGTCTGCCATTTCACAAGAGCACAGTTGAGGTTGTTGTTGATGGAGGTGGACCAGAGCTGCTCAGATCTCAAGTACAAGAAAATAAATGGGCTGTTAGTGAACTCCAAGTGGTACTGCAGTGTTGCTGATGGAGAAGCCATGGCCAAAGCCATACTTGTTTATGCTGAGTACAGATCTGTATCCTCACTGTCTGTGCAAGGCTGTTACTCATCTCATGCCACACAAGCCAACACACCAGCTGCTGTCCTCAACACATAGTCCATGGTGTGGGAGACAAACTGCAGCACCATGTTGCAAAGTCCAAGCCACAGCCATGGGGCCATGATGGAAGGGTTCAGGGAATGGTTTTTAGCAGGCTCTTGTGTTCCCAGAGCTCCTGTGTCCCAGCAATGGGGGCACAAGAACAAACAGCTTCTGCTGGGTCTGTGCTAGCTCTGACAGCAGGAAACTCGCTAGACAATTGTTCAGGGAGGTGTGGGTTGGAATTACTGGTGGGCAGAGACTGAAATATAAGAAACCTTTTCCATCCCAAAGTGACCCCTAACCCTTTTTGTTGTGCACCAAGTGTCTGCCTTCTCTTTGACTTCTTGTTCTGTTGTTTCTTCACAGGAAAACTTACTTTGTCCAAACCAAGTGCTCAAGTGATAATGGAGAAAAGTGCCTGCAAGGTAGGTAGTGCCACTAAGAAAGAAGGATGCTCAGTGAGTATATGTGAACGTATACGTGCCTTTGTGCTACGATGCTACCTGCTATCTTGTGACTGCACATAATTTTCCTGGTAGGAGTCCTGTCTCTTTCCGTGTACAAACTTGCTTAGTGAACCATTATTCAACCTCTTGTTCTTCCTTGTTGTGCAATGTGTGCCCCATGCCTTATTTACTGCATGCTATTCAAATCCTGCTACGAAGACAGAATTATTCATTTCCTTACAATCTCTCCTAGGGCACTGATGACAAGCATTAGCAAATATATTTTTTCACTGTTCCCCTCTGAGACGTGGAGGTGGTATTATTCTTGGTTTATAGGTGACATTTGAGGCAGAAAGAAATCGAGTTCAAATCTGTTCACTAGTTCTGGTTCTGGAGGCGATGTGTCTGGGCCTTGGAGCCCATTAGGCCATATCTCCTTCATCTCACAGTCCTAACTCAGCCCTAAAATGGGTCCCGCCTGAATGCTGATAGAAACTGAGAGGAAAACTAGTTATATAATTTGTAATAATTGGGTTGGTGGGGTTACAGTGGGATGCACAAACAGGTCATCAGGTCTCTGTCTCCTCTGGTTCCTCTCACAACTCCCACTCCTTGCCATTTCTGGTCTCTCTCCCCACTTTCCTTCTGCAAGAATCTCCTGCTCTGCAGGATCAGGCCCTGCATGGAGAACGTGAGCACACAGCATCCTGCTGAGCACTTCCAAGCTGCGCTTCTTGGTAGTTTTATCCCTTGGGCAAACGCGAGTGGTTTTTCCAAATAGTTCTTTAGGGGTTAACTCCTCTTCTCTTGCCAAAATTCAGGTTTCTATTCTGAAGAAGGATGTTACTCAGAGGAAAGGCTAACAGTGTTGATGTAAAAGTGGCAAATAACCTATTTTTGTCTGTCCTCCCTCCAGAAGTAGACTAAAGGTTGCAGTTGATTTAATTCGAATCAAAATTGCAAGCAAAACCCGAAGGCCAACCAGGCAGCAGAAGGGCCTTTGACATGAAAATCTTCAGCCCAAGTGAGGAAAGTCTGGCAAATCTTTCAGTAGCCCTTTGCATTAAGGCAGAGCTACTACATCCACAGTAATATATAGTGACCCCACACTGTTTTGCAACAAAAGAAAGTGAGCCAAGACAATGACATTAAAGGTGTTAAAACATTAAAGATTGCAGAGATGTTAATCTTTGGTTCAAAGAGTTTGCAAACTTTTGCACTGCCCAAGAGAGATGCCTGAAGATAAGGCTGCACGCATTAGCTTGGGCATCCCCCAGCATGGAGCTCTGTCCCATATGGAGCCTCTCCAGCTCCCTCCTTTCCTTTCTTCTGGGTACAGAAGTAGCGGTGGGCACCACACTGGTGTGAAATCAGCATTAGTGCACACTTTCCCCCACACGCACTCCTTTGGACAAGGAGCACTGGTGTCCAGCCACTGCTTTTAATTGCTGCGCTCTTAAGGAAACTTTCACAAGAGGATATATATTGCTCATAAACTTTTCCTTTAAAAAGTCTGTTTAGAGAAGAGAGCAACAGCCATTCCTTAATGTAATATATTTAAACCTCATGACAAAAACCCTCTGTGGAGAATCTGACAACGCACCATTCCACCAACGTTGTAATGGATGGTTCTCTTCTTTTAAATGCCTTGTCATTAAAGTTTAACGAGCAATACTTACTTTCATTCTAAACTTATTTTTCTCCTTGACAGATTGGATACTTAGTTTGGATTTGTTAACACAGCTAGTCATAAAAACGTCTGCTTCAACAGACTGATAGATTCTCTTCAGGAAATTGGGCTTTGATGCCGTATTTGATTTCCACAGCAAAATAAGTTCATATTTTCTTGTTTGGAAGAAATGAATGTGAAGTGCCAAACAGAGCAAGCTAACAAGCTCAAGCCCCTTTTTATTTGCCTGGAGTCTCGGCTTATATGCAGCATAACAGATCGTGTGGCTCAGCAACGCCTTCGCTCGGTTTATCAACAAGGGGGTTCGTTCATGTCATTTCTGATCCAGCTTCAGCTGCTTGCAGGAATTCCCACCTTCTTGCTATAAAAATATATAGTGGTACAAGGAATAACCAGAAATGAAATCGCAACCGAGGCTCACATCTTTACAGAGAGGGTATTTATGGCATCACACGTCTTAGCCAAGTGCCTGGTACATGTCCCCTGCTGTCCTTGCAGTCCTCATGGCTTTACTCTGAATCTCACAATACTGATATTTCTCTTAACCCTTCAGTTTCATCCCCAAAATTATTTTGATCCTTACATTCAGAAAGGGAAGACTGAGAGTGTGAATTTTCATGTATTTGAGGAACATCTCTTTGACCCCACTCAGTGCTGTGTTACCTGATGGGTTTCTATGTTAGGGGCCACAGGAGAGAAACAAAGCAGGCAATGAGAAGAATTGCAAGAAATATTCACAGAAAATCTTAAAACAAACAAACAAACAACAACAACAAAAAAACCCAAACAAGTAGCTCCCTAACAAACCCTAAAAATGCTGAGCAAGGACATTCAGCATTGCTTTAGCATCACTTCCTTACAGCAGCTCCTCTCTAGAGCTGCATTACAGCAGCTACTGCTACCCTTCTCCTAGCTCAGACGAGAGCAACAGCCTTATGAAATCTGAAGACTCCAAGATCCACTGGAAAACAAACAACAAAAAAATAGATGGTAGAAACCCATACAACATAGCAGCAAACATTTCCTAATTTACTGCAGTGCCAGAAGATGATTCACCCAGGGTTCCTGTTGCATAATCTTCCCCGGGCTCAGGAGAGTGAAACTCGAAAAGCAAAGGTCTCTCTGGGTTTTCAGTGACATTTGTGTTTCGACTGAACTTTCAGCTAGGAAAGTGTGAGTTCTGCTCTGATAACAAAGGGAGGAACTGATAGAGCAAGGTGCTGTTTCAGAAGTGATAATCTACTGAGTGTACCTGATTGCCATCTCCTTTTGCCCTGCATAAACCCCGAGCCTGATCACAGCCTTTATTCACCACTTGTGACTTTCACTCGGGTCTGACAGCAGCGCCAACCTGGTTCGTTCAGCCTGCCTGTTCCACAGCCACACAGTCCCTGCAAACTGTGGGCTTGGATGCTGGGCTGGAAGGAACCACAGGGCTCCCTGCTGAAGATCCTGCAGGAGGTCTGGAAAACCCAACACATGTTGGTGCATCATGCACAGGGTGGGACCTGCGTGCAACATCTCCCCAGCTTTCAGGGAGTCCCGGGCTTCAACACGGCTGCCAAGTGTGGGTACCTGGGAAATCCCACCCAGGTAGCTTCATGCTGGGGAGAAAAGGGAGAAGGAGGGAAAGAAGGCAACAGGCAGCAAGGATTGCTGCTTCATGGTCTCTCAGAGGTGTCCTATAGAGAGATAGGTGTCCCAGGGGCCCAATCTACCAGTTTATTCCTTTGTAGCAACTCAACACCCATTGAATTAGTGAGCACTGCACATCTTCGGGAGGTGTCAGGCTGCATCCTTGTTAGCCTGGGTTAGTGGTTGGGTGTTTCTCTGGGCTACTGTAGTGGACGAAGCTTTAGAAGACCCAGTGTAAGCAGCACGTGTCCTCCGCACCTCAGCAGCTTTCTGCTCTCTGTAACACCAGCAGCAAACCAGCTTAGTTCCTCCTTCAGGGCAGCATTACTACAGGCAATGTAATTTCTTCCTCTCTGTTGAGTGCAAATAGATTTCCTTTACACAGAGAAAAACAATGAAAAAGGTTAAACTTTCTGAGGGCGGCTTTGTCTTTTCAGCATCTCTGCTTCAGCGGGATTTCCACCATTGCCTTGTTTCCCACTGCTGTGCTTAGCATGCTCTGAATGAGCTGCACTTCCCAAATGTCAGGGCAGATAAGACATTTGCTGAGCACTGAGCACTCGTCTCAAACAGAAGCCCTTTTTGGCAGGGATGGGTGCTCTGCCACAGCCATCTCCACAGGTGCGGGGCCCTGACTCATCAGATGGAACTGTCTCTTTCCTGCAGCGGAGAAATTCTCCTGCTGGCTCCCTGCCCCACGCTCTGCCCTCTCGTCTGGGCATGCTGTCTGCGTCTGAACCTGAAATATCCATGGAGCTGGCAGTGGAGGAGGATAGAGGGAGATCCCTAGGTTAGCTGTGGCTGCTGCTAGAGGCAAGAGGAATCCCCAAACCCGTAGTGTTTGAAAACCAAAGGATGGACAGAAGACAGCTCCGCCAAGCAGAGAACAGTGGGAGCCTTGTGTTAGGGTTAGTGAAAGGAAGGCTCCTTGCGTTATGCCAGCGCAGACCACAAGCCCAGCAGGGAGCTGCCTGCGGGTTCGGCTGCCTGACTCACAGCTCCGTGGGGTGAGAGCGGAGTGCTGGAGCGAGGCCTTATCTCAAGAGTGAAGCTGAAGCAGGAGCCTGAACCAAAAAGGGAACTAAAACTCATCCACTCAACCACAGCTGCGGCGAGAGAAGGGAAGATGGGGTTTCACAGGCTCCCTCCCCTTGCAGGGCTGCGTGCTGTAGGGCTCTGAAGCTTCACAGTGTGATTCCCCCATCCCACTACGATTGCTGGCCTTGGGTGTGTGATCTGGTGCAGGGACAAAGAGCCCTGCCAGCAGAGAGAGATGCCAAGGTGTAGCTGCCTCCTGCATCCTTCATGTGGTTATGTTAAATGGAAACCAGGCAGTAAGGACACACTGGGGGTAGTCGTGGGACTACAGGTCTTACTGATGGTGAGAGCAGGGAGATAAAAGCTGGGCCTGAGATGGTAAATGTGGTGCACAGAGAGCCCACGGGGCTGGAAAACCACTCTGAGGTCTTCACATGTTGGATACAGCAGAAGGAAAGCATAAATGTTCATGTATTTAAAAGATACCTGACAGCCATCATTCATGCATTAATGATTAATATGTCATGCTCTGTGCACTCTAAGTTTAACTAAGAAATGGAGCTTTCCCCTGCTCTAATGGCAGAAAGGTGTCACACTTCAGAGGTACGAAATCATTTTAATGCACTGGCATACCCCAAAGGAATCTTTATAAGTGGAAGATACTCTGCATGAAGAACTTATGGAAATCCCAGGACTAAGGTGGAGGGAAATGTCTTCAGAACTACTGAACAACTAATCGTTTTTGATGCCAAGTCTCAGTGTGAAGCAAATATCTGTGGACACTTATGTCCATATTTATTTATGTCTATAGGATTTCTTTTGGCCGTACTGGCACTGCCTTATCTGCAGCTCCGATGCTAATCAGCCATGGCTGCAGAAATGGGAAACAGCCTCTTGTTTGTTCCTCATTCTGATGCACAGAGGGCATTATGTGCCTCCTGTGGAGAACCCCTTCTTCCTCTTGTATCCGCCCATTTGTAATTCTTGATATCCTGTTTTAGCTGGAAGCTAAGACTTTAGCTTCGTAATGCTGCCTCTCATACCAAGAGTGCAGAACTGAAGCACAGCACTGACCGCCTATTAAGCTCAAAGCCCAGCATAACAAATGCTTGTGAATTATTCACTCGAATCCTTCCTTATTCAGGAAAAAGTAAAATACAAAGATATTTCAGTGTCTTGATGAACAAAACCAGATTGAAGCACGCAATTTATTTGCAAACTGCGTGTCCAAGGCCTGCTGCAGGAGTCTTGTGTGATGTTCCTTTTCACAGAAGATCTTTCTGAGAAGTCTCTTTGCAGGGTTGAATGCCATCATTCTGTCTTCATTCATGGCAGGCTACACTTTGCTACTTCCATCCATACAAAACCAGCCCTTCATGTCGAGCAGAAAACAGCTAAAAGTAAAGAATGGAACTGAACTCTTGCTATGAAAAGAACATTTGGAAGTATATGTTACCAGAGAGTGGAGGTTCTGCAGTGCTTGTTTTCTATTTTATCTGTGTGAAGTGCTGTAGCATTCAAGCCTTTGATATGCACTGTTCACTGGAAATGAAATTGCACTCTGTCATAACAGACTATTAACAGCACTGAGCTTCTGCAGAATGTTACCTCTTTTCTAGAAGATAACATCTCTCTTTCCTTCCAAGGATAAAATAGCTTCCTTGCTTGCAAGGGTACAAATAATGGTGCTACTTCTTGACAGGGATGTCAAGTTCCTTGACTATTAAGGAGAGGGGAAATGTCTTTGTTACACATTTCTGTTCTCCTTTTATCCTCTTCAGAGAGGCCCCCAGCTCAATCTTAACAAAATAAAGCCAGGGCATCATTTAAAAACAAAACCATTTTGAAAACCCTTTGATCTCTTTGACTTCCTGTTAAATATACAATCCGCTGTTCCTCTACATCCTCGACCACTGAAGACCTGATTTGCTCTGCAATTTATATTGTCCTTGGCACTGCACTAAACTAACATAGCCTTGGCTGTAAAGTCTCTTAAAGGCAAAGATATCCAGCCCCTCCTCAGCCTCACCTTTACCCTTCCATGCCCTCTTCCTTGCAGCCCTGCCATCCACCCTTCTACAAACAAGCACATTGAGAGTGGTCTGTTTGTGCTGATCAACTCTTAGTTTCCACCTGCCCCATACATCCATCTCAGACCATCATCCTCTTTCCCCCAGGCCAGAGAAGATCCCTTACACACAGCAGTCCTGGAAAAACCCCAAGACCTCTTCATATAGCATCTCTTTTCCACATCCACATACACCATTCCATTTTGCTCCCTGAGGACCTTTTCCTGCCTTGCTCCACCAGGTCACTCCATTGATTTCATCCATCTCCTCTGCATCAGCATCCTTTCCCACTCCTTCCCCAGGTTAATGTCATACTCCGAGTGTTGCTTAGCCCTCCCCGTGCCTCCCTGCTAGCACTGAGCCCTTCCTTCCCTCATCCTCCCCCCCTTCTCCTCCAACATGTCACGTAGCATCTCTGCCCTGCCCTTCTTCCCTTTCAGAATTCCAGTTTACTAGTCTATTCACGGTGCATTTTTTCACGTCTCTTTCAATTAGCTTTATGCTTTTGTCCTCACTCCATTGTCATTTGAACAATTGTCGTCTTCTTTTTTTTTTTTTTTCTTTTCCAGTTGGGTAAAATGAGTGGATGGCAATGAGACAGCTCGCTGTCAACTTTCTGCTCCCTAAGCTTATCTCCAAGCTGCGCAGCGCCTGTCAGTTCTAGTGCGTTAATGACTCAGGCAGCATCTATGAATTATTTAGGCAGAGAAGGGAGTTGTATCTGATAGAGATGAATAGGTGGGAAGGTATTTAGGTCTTACTGTATTTGTGCAAAGCACTGTACATAATCTGTCAAGCCATACAAGTAGCAACAGGAAGTCTAATTCCCTATACTGACAAAGTGTTGAGTTGGTCTTTTCCAGATTTAATTATATTGAAGAAAAAAAACACACACACACACAAATATTGCAGCTTTAAGGACTAGCTGCTCCACTAAGTGTAACATTCTAAGCAAGAAGACTGCTCACACACAGTGGAAGGACACATAATGTTGCTCCATGTACAAATCAGATTCATTGCTCTCTAGCTTCAGTGACAGCAAAGACAAAAGGCTCAGTCAGTCTCCCACACTGCCACAGCAGCATCTGGATGGCTGACTCCAAACTTCTTCCCCTACTTGAGGCCTCTCTGTGTTGGAGCAGCAGGAGAAATACCGTTGTTTCACACACCTCAGGTAGCACCAAAAGCAGCAAAGGCCTGAAGCAGGCAGCGGGAGTGTGATGGATGCAAGTTTTGACATGACAGTGCAAAAGTGGGAATTGACTTTGCGTGCTTTGTGGGGAAATTTACTGTCAGAATAACAGATCTCATGGGGCTTTGAGAGGCTGATCAGAGAATTATTTTGCAACTTGCTTGGTTTCCGTTCTTGCCTCAGAGGTATTTTTTAAAATGAAGCGACTATTTCACAAAATAAAGGTCCCAGAATATCAAAACAAACTGCTATGTAGCACAGTCACTCGGCTTACTGAGCGCTAAGCAAATGCAAAGCAAAGGCCAAACTCTCAGCTTTGTCAACAAAAATGAGCAGGCTGATTTCAAGCGGACCTCCACTTCACCAAGTAACGCTTCCACCTGAAGGTATTGTTACTGATATCTGCTGGACTTTTTTGCTATACAGCAATCCGGACTTAGACCACAAAAAATAGAAATAAATAATGCAATATTACAAGTGGTACTGAAAGGTACATGCATTGTCCTGTGTGAAAGTATATGAGAAACCAAGGAAAAGATGGACTTCAGATAAGAGCTATGAAGAATCCACAGCTCTTCAGAAATCAACCCTTGATTTCTTGCCCAGACTGGGTTTTTGGATCAGGCCTCCAAAAATAAATAAATAGTTCTCTTTTTCAGCTTCTTCTTTGCACTGTAGGCATAAATGACACTTTACTTTTTCTAAATGGGGAGCTGCAAACAACTCCGCTGCCTTTGGGATAGGCGGGGAGAAAAAGTATGGCTGATCCTAAATAAAAACTACTTGTCAGATCACCCCTGATAGCAGAAATAATGAGGGTGATCACATGGGAATATATATTCAGCTTAATCATCGCTCCATATCAGCTGCACAGATCCAGACCCGCGTGACTAAGTCAAATAAGTGTTAGGTAACTGAAATTAAGCTTAGTTACTTTTTATTCTCCTCTCCAGTACCCGCAGCACTTGTTCTGCTGACTTTAAATAGACATGTTATAATGGACATAAGTTTATCTGCAAGAGATATAAGTGCTTCTAGGTAAGGAGAGGATGGAATTTCCATGACAAGTTGTTTGAAGTTTAACTATGAAAGAGATTTCTAAAGGCAACAAATAGTAGTCAGGTCATCAAAATCACACGCCTTTTAAAATCTCTGTCGAGGCTGCATTCACTTTCATTAACTTCCATTATCTTCACAGGAACACTCTGAGTGCTGAAGCTTGTGATTTTCAATGCTACTCCCAACTCCTTGGGGGTGGAACACTGTCAATATTGAAAAAATTGCTCTTTGATTCAATACAAAAAGCCTTATAACTCAGCAATGCAGCTTTTCCCTTTAAATACATACACATATATGCCCAATTTTTGTATCAAAACCAACAATCTGCCTTACATGGGCAGCTTGGAGCTTTGATTTGAAGTCTTGATCCAAATTTTGTTGGTTAGCTCATTCTAAATGAAAGAATAAACAGTGTAGGAAGGACCTCAAAGTGTTGTGATGAAGCAGCATTTGACGTTTCCTTAATTTGTTTGGTATCTCAGGTAAATGCCTAATTAATTGCACTTGCTCCGTGGCTCTGGCTTCCCTGGCAGTGTTTCTGCCTCACACAGGTGACGTTTCTCATTGCCCTTAGCTCCTTAAAACAGGTAATTGCATCAGAACCTCAGCCCTCATTCCATTTCATGCTTCGTGTGGACTGAGAAAAGGTAAGAAGCCTGAATGCTTTGAGGTGCATAGAAAGCAGAAAGAAAGAAGCAGCACTTCTCATTTAATTGCTGTAATTTTAAGCCCATTTCCTGATATTTCAGGTCTTGACTTGGGAGTTTAGAATGTTTGAGTTGGTAATTCTGCCTTTAGCATCCATGTGAAGTACTATGCTGCGTGCTTAAACTGAATTTGATTCGGTTAGTTTTAATTTAGGTCAGTTTGCCTGCGTTGCTTTCCTCTCTCCTGACAGACTTGGCAATGCTTTAGCAGAGCCCTGAGAGCGTTACAGCCTCACCAGCACAGGGCCCTCACACGAAGTGCTTCGTTTTCCCCGGAACAAATAAACAAGGAGTAAACATCCCTCCTCATACAGACCAGGAGCACGATTCCCTTCCCCTTCTGTGCTATTCGGATTGCCAAAGTAGGAGGTGGGCTTTGTGAAAATGTTATGAAACAGGCCAAGCTGCACTGTCTTGCAATAGCGAGCACCCATGAGACCGAAGAAAGCTAAACCCAAAGGCTTTTGTTCGCATGCATGCACAGCTTGTGCTCTCTCTCCAGTTCAGATCCCCACATTAATGTGATGGTGCTCCCTCCAAAAGCTAAGGAAATCCCCAGCAGAAGAGAAAAGCAGGCAGATAAAGTGGTCTGAGATGTATTATTTATTTGATCCTGAATAATGCACTTTCTCTGGTTACGCATTAAACTGTCAGGAGGTAAAATCAACACTTGGGTTTCTACACAGAGCTTGAGAAGTTATTCCCCAAAGCATGGCCATGCAAAGTCTCTCCCATAAATCTGCAAGTTGTTTTTCTTATCTAAGTAAGCTATGTATAAATATTAACTTATTATTCATGAGCAAATAACTCTATGCCACTCCTTTCTGCTGCTGCCTCAGAGAGGATCCTTGATTCAGCTGGGAATGATAGTTCCCTGTGGGGCCTCAACTGCATTTTGGGTCAAAAGAATTAAAACAAAAAAGAGGGTAATGGCACTTCTTAATTAAGCAAACCTCAAAATTGAAGAAGCAAGCAGCCTTTAACTGCTGGTTAAATGTAGAGGAGCCATCACATAAAAACCACTGGCTAAACCCTGTGGTAATTGAAGTAAGTAAACTCCCACTTGACTTTGGTGAGGCAGGGCTGACATCCAAGGCATTTGTTCTCTAATGTGCGTGTGAATGGATGTATGTGTGGATGTATATGCCACCAGCAGCCTCCAGCTCTGCCTGGGTTCAGCACAAACGCTGCAGCAGGCAGATGGTGTGTGAGCTCTGCTGTCTGAACCAGGTGGGGGTCTTCCTGCAGTGTAGGTGGTCAGTTCCATCTCATTGGCTTGGGTGGTTTCAGCTCCCCAAGCCTGCAGCTCAGTGGTGTTTCCCTCCTCCCCAAACCACCCCAGCAGTATGACTGATATATCTATGTATGTATTTTTATAATTAAAATGTTCCTTTAGAATTTCCTTTGTGCACAGCAAGGAAAAGTGTATAGGCAGTGTGCTCTGCCCATGGAGGATTTGACATGCCAGCAGTTGTGGACAAAGGGCCATTACAAGTGGAACATGTGAAAACAGGGGCCTATTCATAAAAATAATATATTTATATTTACTTGTTAAAAGCCTTCGCTCTGGATCTTTTTAAAGTTGAGCTGGATACAAAATGCCCACTTCAAAAGCCAAAATGAAGGCTTTAACAGATGTGCCTTGGCAAAGAAAAGGGTGTAGACACAGCAAGGAATTCAGGAGGGACAGACAGTCATATATGGACATAGGAAAAGAATCCCAAATAAAATGCTTGTGGCTGGGAGCTAGAGTTTCTTGTTACCTGCAGCCAGCCTCTGTGCTTGGGGCTATGGGGCCTGGGCCATGCTTTTCTTTCATTCTGGTTGCAGCTTTTTTACTGGTGCTTTTTACACTGTTTTCTATGTAACCCCATCACTCCAGCAACCAGAAAAGGGAAACGTCTTACAAGGATCAACTTTCTTCTAACAGAGGACCTGCTAGCTGTATGCAAAGTCTTGGTGGTTCTGAGCATTTGCAGGTGCTGGCTCCTTGCACAGCAGGTGTTGAAAATACCCCACTCAGCGCTGTCAGGATATCTGCACAGCTGAGTGGATGTCTATTCTAGCAGACAGTTTTATCGCCCAGTTAATTGAAAGCATATTAATTTGAGGCTGTTGGCACATTTGTAAAGATTAGGTCAGGTTTTATCCCAGTGATTGAGGTTCGGATGAGAGCTTGGCCTCGGAAGGCTGCTGTCTCCTTGCCTGTACCTCTCCCATCAGGAGAAGATGCTGCAGTGTCCCAGCAGGATGTCTTTCTGTCTCTGGTGAAATAAAACACAAACCAAAGTACTATCATCCATATTATCAACTGCCATCTCCCATCCCATACTGGGCACATGTAAACCATGCTAAGAACCACAGAATCATAGAATACCTGCAGCTGGAAGGGACCGACAAAGACTGTTGACTCCAGCTCCTGAAGGTTACTCTACAAGGTATTTAAGATTTCAAAGCCAAGCCTCCAATGGACAGGGAAAATCAGAATTGAAGCATCTCATGGTGCCTTTGTGTGCTCCCCGTCTATGCCCCTTAGCACAGCATTTTTCCTCACATGGGCACCCATTCTCCTGTACGTTGCCGCAGGCTGATTTCAGTGTGACTTGGGTTTTTAAACCCTGTGAGGACTTGGACCCTGCCTGCTTTACAGATTCTGCTAGGCGTGTGTTTTGGAGGAGGTTTGTGAGGGCCCCGATTGCCAGGACGTCCCGCTTTACTGGAGCAGAGCTCTCAGCAGCTTCCCGTGCAGCTGTGTGCTGGCTGAGCCCCCCCGGGGGACCCACCGGGCCTTGTGATAAACATACACAGCTTTGCCTCAAGTCTTCCCTTACTGCACAGGGATGTTGGTCCTGGCTTCTGGTTTTCCAGAATGTTCTCCTGTCTTTTCTCTTCTCTGAAACTTCTGTTACAGTCACCAAATGTCACAGAATGGCTAAGGCTGGAAGGGATCTCTGGGTCCATGTCCTTACACAAACAGGGACACCCAGAGCAGGTTGCCCAGAACCACGTCCAGGTAGTGAAGGTATTTTTCAGTTGGTAAAGAAAATAACAAAGACATCTTACAGGCAGTTTATTTTTACTGGATGCCTTCAGATCATTTTCAGTGATTAAGATAGGCTTGTTTGCATACAAATGCTGATCTACGTATGTATGTGTTACCTTGACCAAGGCAAGCTCTCACATTTTCTCTTGTTTATGCATACTATATGTGACATAGAATGAAAGTTAAGTGTCATAGCACTTTTGTACAACATGTGAATATAATCTAATTCATGACTATTTCCTCACTTTCTCAGCTGGCTGTCCTACCCTTCAGTATGGCCGCTACCTATATCTTATGGAACGAATGGAGCTGGGATCATGGCCCTTGTAGCTGCTCCATGAAATCTGTCTGCTGTGACCTTCATGGGTTGGCCCCCCTGCCTCTCGACTGGTGAGTGTAAACTGTCCTTCCACGAACTGATAGCGTCCACTTAGGAAATTAAGCTTCATGTTTGAGTGAGTGAAAGAGATGGGGGCAGTACAGCGGAAGCTGGTTCTCAACCACTCCCTGATTCACAAGCTAGCCACAATTACAAGTTTAGGCAGCCTGGGAGCTGTTACAGCAGGCACCGGGCTCACCAAAGAGCTGGCTGCTCATCGCCAGAGAACACTGTGCCATGGCTATGCCAGCCCCAGCCTGCCTGACCCAGCCTGTCCCTGTACAGGGGGTGCTGGGTGGTGGTGAGCACTGAGGGGACTAGTGTTGTCTGCTCCAGATCCCTCACCCCCTTCTTGCTGCTCAAGGCTTATAGAGGTAAGGTGGAATAGCATCTGTGCTTTACTCTTCAGTCTCGGACACTGTCGAAATGTGTCTCTAATAAGGGTAAATATGCTTTAAAAGACACATTGTTTCTCCGGCTAATTTTATAGAATCCCTGCTCAAAGCCCCACTTTCCTCTTAGTTAAAGTGAGATTTAAATCCTGTTCCTATTCAACAACTAATTTTCTTAACAAGCATGACATGTGGAGATGATTTTTTTTTAGTAATAGTTAAGGTGTCTGCGTATTACTAAAGGGTTAAGAAATGTCAGAAAGTCATTAAGGGTACATTCTTTAAGTGTATGAACCACAGAGAGCTGGGCTGGGTTTTCTCACATTATTGCAGGCTATAACCTTATTTTTCAGTAAGAGTTAAGTGCAATAAGTGAAGCCCCCAAACGTGTGCTACACCACAGACATATAAAGATAGCAATTTCTAAAAAGCAAAGTTTAAAGAAAAAAAGACTAACACAAACTTATCCTGCCCAGAGGTGACTTCCAAGACATCAGACGTTTTGTAAACTAGAGAACACATCCAGGCCATGCAAAATTGGGACGATCCCGTCTTTTCCTGTCTGTTAATTTTTCCACTCTGAGAGTGTCCAAAACTCTCTGAAAGAAAGGATTACTGTCCAGGGGTTCAGAAAGCTCTATTTTCAAAGCATGGTTTATTCTGACAGGTAACCCCAGCAAGTACACAGGTTGTTCCATGCAATGTGACGTCCCCAATCTCAAAACATAATTCAGCCTCTTGAAAACATCTGTTTAGTTTTTCTTTTTTTCCCAGTGTTCACAGTATCCCAGGGTTTAGATCAGTTATTGAGCTGCCTACGCCTGCTTTACAATGCTGTAAACAAAGGAGACCTGGTTTAGTTTAGCGTGTAGGTAATTCTATTCGCTCTTTTGCTGCTAAATCACTGCACAAGTGTGAGCAAACCACTCGGCTCTTCCTCTCCTTCCCCTTATTCAAATTAACCCCGTTGATCACTTGCAATATGACTGTGATGAAGATTAGCCCATGAATATGTACAGAAAATTCTGGAAGCTCTGCTGAACTGTGGTCACAGCAGGAATTCTGAGTGCGGAGATGAGAACTGAGTGTTGCTGTCAAGCTTTCTGGCTATAAAAAAAAGTATGGACAAGTCCCTATGTCTTGTCTATGGACAAGTCTTCTGGCTGGAGCAGCTAGAAAGAAACAGATATGATCCCCAGCAGAAGTGTGAGCTGAGGTTACCCTGACACGGCATGGACTTGACAGCTCCTTCAGGCTCAGCTGTCTTCTGGGCTTCTTTCAGTTGCAAAACGTGCTGGGCCAGAAGTAGGAAAACAGAAAATGATGGCTTTAAATTTCACCACACCTAAAATCACAGTAAGGATTTAGACTTCAAATGCTTTTCTTTTCTTTTTGTTTTAATACCTCCATCTGTGTTTTACTTGGTTCACATGTTCAGGTTATTCTCTAAGTTTGTGACAAAACTCTTGTTTTATATACATATATATGTATACATATATATACAATGAAAGCTCAGTTTGTTAACTAACCTCCAGCTATCTGTTACTAGGTCCCAGAAAAAACATAAATGCACAGCAAAGCAACGTCACCAGCCACAGTCAGTAAGTAAACTGGGCATCTTAGAGTTCTTAGTGTCAACATTTTGTTGCGTTGTTTTAGAGGTGCTGAGGAACTATTTCCCCAAGCGATGTTGGGATCCTCTATGGGGGCTCCACGTCTCTGTACTTCAGGCATCCCAATTGAAGCAGCCAAAAACTGGGTCAAGGCAATGCTCCAAAATTTTAGTGGTGAGCCTCCAAAATTCAAGAAACTCGGGGAATGTGTGTTGGGAATAATATAAGAGCAATGGGGGGAAAAAATGATGGAGAAGGAGTGTTTAATTTGTACCAAATACTGATATTTCAGAAGTTGGTACTGTCAGTTTGGAACAAAGCGCACTGTCTGTTTTTAAACCCCTTGTGAAAGTCAGGCCAGTTGCCTCTGAGCATCAGACAATGTCTGAACCCATAGGTTCCTAACTTGCCACAAGGCAATCCGTATAGCTGGCTGCTTTGAATCTGTACACACAGGGAATTTTGGATGCTGGCTTTTGAGGAGTCTTCCCACTGGGTTGTACTGGAACCTGGAACTGGAGAACATGGGTTGGCAAGTGCCTTAGGTGTCTGGGAGCTGCCGAGCAGCCCCGGAGGCTTCCCAGATTCCGCTCCCCATCATCCCGTCTGGGAGGATGGAGGAAGCTGGGAAGCATTTCTCAACTCAAAACCTCAGAATTTGGGAGCCGGGCCCCTGAAACTTTCACCCCCGTTCCTGGATGGCTGTTGCGTGCAGCTGGAGCGCAGAAAAGCGAACTGGCCTCGGTGGAGGCACCCGGTGGCTCTGCAGGTGGCCCCAGGCTGCCGTGCGCTGCTCAGCATCGTTTTGGGGCGATTTACCATAGGATCAGAGTACTGAGGAGCTACTGTTCATATTTGGGTGGGCTCCCTTTCAGCATGAGGGGGCAATGCTGGAGGCCGGGCAGTGGCCCTGTCTGCGTCCTGTCTGCCCAGCAGTGGAAAAGGAGTTGCCGACCATTCACCTGGATGCTGTCCTGAGTTAGTCCAAAACAAGAGGCTCTCTGCAAAGCACCTAGAGCTGAACGCACAGCAGCTCTCTGACAAAAATGTTCCGTCTGAGAATTTCTGACCAGGTCTGGCGGTAAACAGGCTCAAACGACACTCTGGAGATGATACAGGGCGAAAATTATTCGGGTCCCCAGTCTGCAGAGTGGGAGGATGAAGGAAGAGAACAGTAAATTGAAGGGGTTGAAACTGCTGATTGTCCAAGCCTGACTGAGCGGTGCTCAGCTGCGTGGAAAGACGTGCGGCACTTGTTTATTTTTCTCTTTTTCCACAGAAAACAGCCGCCACCAGAGCCGCGGCCCCGCTGCCACGGCTGAGGGTCTCCGCTCCGAGGGGGGCCCTGAGGGGCGCTCCCCGCCCCGCGCTCTGAGGGGCTTCGAGGTGGGAAGGCCGCGCGGCCCCGCGCCGCTCAGGGGACGCCTTTCCGCGGCGCCGTAGCGGGGCTGAGAGGAGAGCCGAGGGGCCCCTGCCCCGAGCGAGGAGGGGGGAGCGGAGTTCCCGGCGGGCCGGCCGCCTCCCCGCCCTCCCCCGGCGGCGTGAGTGAGCGTGTTTGGGAGGGAAGGAGGGGGTGGAAGCCGGGCCGGGGCGGCCAGCAGGCAATTTGCATGAGAGACAGACTGGGAATGAGCTGGAGTGGGCGCCTCTCCGCGCACACAGAGCGGGGCAGGAGGGGGAGGAGGAGGGAGCTGCCGCCGCCGCCGCCGGAGAGAGGCGGCGAACTCCGGGCAAAGTTTGGTGCCGCGGGCCCGAGGCGCTGAAGCGGCGGAGCGGAGCGGGGCCGCTGGGGCCGGGCTTTGTGCTGCCCGCGGGGCCTGCGCGGCGCGGAGCGGAGCAGGGGGCGGCGGGGCGCTGCCGGCAGAGCCAGCATGTCCTCCATCCTGCCGTTCACCCCTCCCATCGTCAAGCGGCTCCTGGGCTGGAAGAAAGGGGAGCAGAACGGGCAGGAGGAGAAATGGTGCGAGAAGGCGGTGAAGAGCCTGGTGAAGAAGCTGAAGAAGACGGGGCAGCTGGACGAGCTGGAGAAGGCGATCACCACGCAGAACATCAACACCAAGTGCATCACCATCCCCAGGTAGCGGCGGGGCCGGCAGGCCTGGGCGCCCCGCGGGCGGTGCTGTGCGGCGCTGCGCTGCGCCCCTCCGTGCGAGTGCGGTTACAGGGAGGAGAAAGTGGCGGCGGGGTGGGAGCGCTGTGTAATAACGGGAGAGGGAGAAAGTGCGAGGGGATGGGGGCAGAAAATAGGTCTGCAACTGAGATTAACAGGAAAAGTTGAGAGCGCTGTGGATAGCAGCTCTGCGTATTGTGGGTACTCGTGGTCAGAAGTTTCAGCGTTGTTCTCCGGCGTTGTTAGGGGAAGATTTGTTTATTTTTGATAAACTATCAGGAAAATGGTTTGTTTGGGTTGCTTGCTTGTTTCCATGTTAGCTAGACAGACGTTGCTCGAAGAGGTGATTGAGAGCCCTGCTGTGTGTGTGTTTTCCAATCGCTTTTTAGATTGGGAACACAAGTGGCATTGCTGAAGGGGATTGTTTGGAGTGCCACAGGGTGAATATAACCAATGCGTGTACATACTAAATGTTGTGTTAACATAGATTTTATTTTTAGCCTTCATTTTGAGCTCTTTGAGACCATTGTAAATCATGAAGGATGTGTGTGTAAGTATCCCATCAAAGAAAAAGCCTGCACGTAACTTTCAGCTCGCTGGCCGCAGGCGGTGCTTTATGGCTGAGGGTTTGTTGATTTCAGTGTGCGGGGCCAGATGACTGCTGGGGCTGGTATTGGTCGTTGTTTGAGGGGTACTTTTTGGTTGTTGTTTGAAACACAGGCCAAAGTTCATTCCAAATATTTGAATGCCGCATAATTGTGTGCTTCTGCGTGAGAAGATAGCTGTGTGTGTGTATTCATGCTCCTCTCTCGCGCAAACAAATGTATGCTTTCTTGGTTGTCAGAATGATTTAATATGCAGTAGCTAATACAAAGCAGCATCTGTTGCATGAAAAAGTGAAGCAAGTAGCTTAGAACTACTACTACGGACATTTGGAACTCTGAAATTTTTCTTCCATCAACCATAGGGCTTGGGTTTTTTGTTTTTTTTTCTGTTGTTCTGGCTTTTGGTTTTTGTCAACATCAAAAAAGAATTCTCCTGATATTCTGGTGCTGAATGACTGTGGCTGAGTTTTTACACTGATACAACCAGACCTTCACCTTTATAAGTCAGAGTTATTCTGGCTTCCTCTCCTAGCCGAGGAAGGGAGCTACGTGTGCAGAGCTGCCCCTGGTAACAAATGTAATATAACCTCTATTTTGAATTTCTTGGTAAGCAGTGTGCATCCCTCACAGATAATGCCCTATCTAAACCACTTCCCTTAAATACCTCTTCGGAAGAAGAAAATGACTTGAGCAGCCCTGCTGATGTGACTCTGGTACTGTGCCTCGTTGCTGATGAGCAGAGCATGAAGCCTGTGGATGATTCTTTTACTAGCAACAAGGTGTAGTAGCATAAGGGAGGGAGAGTTTGGTATTTTGTGATTCAAAGGAAGCAAAGAGATGGGTGGAATAGGATGCTTCAGTTGAGAAAAATAATTGTGAAGCTGTAAAATAAGTAACAATGCAAGCAGATGTCACAAGTCGTAAATATTATCACCTCCAGAGATGGTCCTGGAAGAGCCTGCTGTGCAGAAGCTAATGCTTCTCATAGACTGTGCTCAGCTATAAGAAATCCGTGCAGGAATTGTAACATTTCATACCCACTTGTAACGCAGAGCCCGGATCCTGTATGTCTTAAACCTCGCTGCTGGGGGAGTATCAGCATATTTTGACATGAGCTCCTTTGGTCTTAGTGCTAGTTTTTTAGTGTAATGCTTCCTGTGTACATTTGTTATTGTTTAATGCCAGCATTACAAAGGTGTAAGTGGTGGTTAAGTTACTTTGTTCTGGGTCCCCGGCAGCAGCACAATGAGGGGTTGATACTTAGGTATCAGAGACTGGGGAGTGTCACCCAGCAGTTTGGGGGTGGTGGCAAAGCTGGAGCAAGACCTGTGACTTTGGGCCGTGTCCTCTCCTCTGGGCTGTGCTGTTTGTCCTAACGCATCTACAGATCTGGTTACCCTGTCACTCCAAATTAGCATTTGCAGGACAATTCTAGTGTGGTTACAGTATTTTCTTTTAAATTAATGCTTCATATCTTGTTTTACTAGTTAGGTAAATAAGAATGTTGAAGGGAGGCGAAAAGGGAAAAAAACATCATTAAGGATTAGATCATGTTGTGCATTGTCTGTAATGCATCAGTAGGCTGAATTACAGTGGAGCCATGCCAGCGATGACTCCGGCCCAGCAGGAGTAGGGTAAGTCCAAAATTAGCTATTGTATCCATGAGACAGAGCAAGTTTCAGATGTGAAAGTGCTCAAGCTTTGCAGGAACATTGCTTGTGGGACTAAGGGCTGTGCAGCAAATGAGCTGGCAGCTTCAGGTTCCTGTAGCGACAAGGTGAGGTTGAATGCACGTTTTAAGAAAGAACAAGGAAAATGAATACATGAATTTGTGTTGTAGGACTGTGGAATTAGAAGGCCAAATTTGTTCCTGTTGTCACTTTCATCAGCTCGGAACTTGAAATAGACGTATTTCTCAATATGCAATCTCCTAGTAGTTTATGTGATGAATTAGTTCGTAGATGAATTGGTAGACACACCTCCCACCCCAGGTTCCAGTTGGAAGGACGTGTGGCATACAGCAGAAGGCTGGAGAGGCCCTCATGGATCTTAGCAGAGGTGTTGGCAGGATTATTTCCTTTTTCCTTTTTTTTCCTGCTGGAGCAGGAAGCAGTTTCCACCTGAAAAACCTCAGACCACCGGCTTGCTTCATGTTGCCAGTGCCTGGCAAAAGGGTTTGTTAGAGGGCTGTGTTCTGGAACACTGCTGCTCTGCTGTCCCTGCTGCTGCACATGGGAGCTGCCTGTAAACCTGCGTGTGCTGAGCTTTGGTGCTGGGAGCTGACCTAGTGAGGTGTAGCAAGCTGTGTCTGTATGGTCAGCTGTGTCAGCAAGGTAACTCTTCATAGTACTGTATATGGTGATAAAGTCACACATTGTTTTGACTATTAAAATATACCCTTTGTAGTAGTTGCATTGATCTTGAAAGCCCGGCTCTCAGGATGGCCATTTTAACTGCTTTTTGGACAAGGCTGAGGATGGAGTTCTGTTAGTGCGTACCCCAGCACAGCCAGGTGTTTGAGTTTATGGCCTCTCTGCTTTGCTCTGTGAGCAAGCTTAGATCTATTCCAGCTGCTATCAGATGTTTTGAAGTTTTGATAGCTCTCTCTGCTTCTGAGACCAGATAGTGGTAAGCTGGGAATTTGCTGGCAGCAAACCTGACAGCTGGCATTACCTGCAGAACATGAATGCATCCCTGTGGACTTCGTGCCTGGGTGAAGAGCAGTGAGTTTGTGGTGCTATTTCTGACCTGAAGAGAGGCCATGCTGTGCTCTTGGCAAACCATGAGCATTTTTCCATAGAAATAGTGCATTAGCCTGAACTGTGAGTGTTTAACAACCTGCAAAGGGGTCTGAACTGTGGAAGTCAGAAACATGTGGTGAGCTATTACTAATTTCTGAGAGCTGTGTGGTATACGTAGTCTTGCAAATGTGACAGGAGGTAGCAGACACTTTGTTTCAAGAGCATTAGTGGTACTGTACATTAAGACATAGGCTCATGACATTCTGTAATATATTTTTCATATAGTTTTCTATTAAGCCTATTACTGTATTTATTTTTTGATATCACCAGCAGTTTTATAGGAGCCAGCATTCTTGTATGTAAGAAATACCCTCGTTTAAGTGGTGCTTTTTATTTTAGAAAGCAGTTTTTGAAGAGAGGTGGGTGTTATTTCTTGTGGAAGTCATCTGATAAGGATAGAATGTACCAAGTGAAATGGAAATATGGCACATTTGCTTTAAAAAAAAAGAAAGAAAGAAAGAAAAGCTGAACAGAGTGTTCCTTAAATAATCTGCATTTTGGTGGGAAAACCAGGAAGGATAAAGAAGTGATTTTAGGAAGATCTCTGGTGTGAACGTTGTTGTGTTGAATGCTGACTGCACATTATTTACAAGGCTTGACCGTGGTCTTAGGACTGCCTTAATACCAAGAAAATAGGAAAACTGCAGATAGGGTAAGTGGCAGTGGCACATTTCAGGACTGTGAGCTCTGCTTTTCTTTTGAGGCTGGCATCTGTCAAGTTTCAGCACCAAACAAAATACTGGCCAATTTTGTGTGTTTGTGCTCACATCTCTATTTTCTATGCCAAATTTGAACTGTCTCATTTTCAGTATAGCCTGTCAGTGTACGTAGGACATGTATACGTAGCTTTACTATTGCACAGACTGCTTTCAGGCTGCCTCCTGTCAAGGTGAGCTTGGCTTGCAGTGGCACGTTGGCTGCAGCTCAGTCCTGTGTGCATGCAGTCTAGCTGCCTTGACGTTCGCTGGCTCCCAGTTGCAGGTAATTTTACTGGCACATCACTCTGCTAACCTCTGTACTGAGCTAGCTTTATGGGCAGGTTGTTGTGGCCCTGCCCTAACCTTTATGCTGTCACTGCCTCACTGCTGCCATGTGAGTTCCTTTGGCTGTGGTGGTAGTAGCTGCAGGGTGGACGTGGCCTCCTGGTTTGTTTGTGGCTGGCTTTTGTGCTGTTAGTGTGACTTTGCAGATCAGGTATAAAGGTGAAAATACAACAAGTACATGGACTCAGCCTTCAGTCGAGTGTACTTTCTACCTGCAGTCACACTTATCCTTCAGTGCCCTCCTCCCTCACTCACCAAAGATGCAGGGTGGTGCTGAAACTCCTCTCGACTTGGAAGACCACAGGGCAGTGTCTGTGTAAGATATAGATGGGCCAGTGGGGAGTCTTCTATCATTTGTTCTATGTTCATCTCTCTGCCTTTTCTTCTTTTCCCTTTTTTCTTGGGACTGAAATATTTAAAATAGCTTCTGGAAGGACTCGTAAGATTCTCATTATATTGTGTAGTAAGTGTTGAATCTTTGTGAAATAAAATGTTTAAGATGGTTGCTTAACTTTTATAGTGTTAGGAAAAGACCCTGAACATTGCAGTCATTTAAATATAATGAGAAATAAATGCAAAAAATTGATGAAATCAAGAAATGCACACTGTATGGGATTATCACATCAGGGATCCAATTAAAATGAGCTCTTCTAATAAATATTAGTTTAATAATATAAACTTGTGATCACTTTATTATTGCAGCAAAAATAAAATTAACAAGATTTAATGGACTGAGCAGCCATTAATTTTCACTTGTTAATTTATTAGGAGCTTCTAACGCTGTTAGATGCACAATAATGCTATTATCCTGCATGAAGTGCTTTATGAAATAAATAGGGCCAAACGGTGCTTGAATTAAATTGAAATCAGATTTTATTCTCAAATTATCCGTTTCTGTTTTTTTTTTTTTTACTATTATTATGATTATGATTATTTTTTTCTAGCTGTCCTCTATGCAGTGCAATTAAATTTTCAGGGATGGGCTGCAGCACTCTCTTCCAGTAAGGCTTATGAACAGTACTAATTAACTTTTGTCCTTGCTTGCCTTGATGTGCTGTGCAAAAGGCTTCGTCCAGTCCAAAGCTGATTGTGCAGATTGGCAGCAGGGGTGAGGGGAATAAGGACAGGGCAGAGGTTCTTGTCCAGACTCTCTGCTTCTAGTCGGCCTGCTCCACTGCACTTAGCAAATGTTTGTTAATTACATTTTGTTACATGGGACTTGAGTCCAAACACAGAGACAGGGAAGCTGTTAATAACTGGGCTCTTTTGCTTGTTGCTGAAGAGACAATAAGGTGCAGTTTATACTGATTTAAAGCCGTTCTGTAGCTTGACCCTCATTTTCTCCCCCGTGTCCTTGCTGTCCCTGTCAGAAGGTGGGACTGAAGCAAGCATGAGTTTGGGTTACTGCTGCTGCTGTGGCTCTGCAGGAGCAGAATGAGGAGCAGATCTCTCTCTTCCACTTTTAAGGGCCTGATGGTTCAGAAACACGCATGAATGAACTGTTAGATATGATTGGAGTAATAATGGAGATATAAAGAAGTAGCCCCTATTTTCAAAAGAGCTAAGCCAGGTACTAAAAAACAATATCCTGTTTTGTAGAGAATTACAGAAGAGTCGTATGAGCTCCAGAACAAAAAATCTTCACTGACAACTAAAATGTAACATAAACAGTAACTGTTGTAGCAGTGCTGGTGTGGTTATCCAGATTTGCTCATTTAGAGGCAAGGTAGGTTGCAGTAGCCTACATGATTGCGTGATTAAAACTTCTGTAATCTAGGAGAAGTGAATAGATGATCATGATAACTTGTATTTGTCCCTAGAGGTACCTTTTCAGCCCACTTACTGGTCAGCACTGAGGTTATGACAGCAAACAAGTGGCACGTTTCAGGGAGTCGTGTGACCAGGCTCTGTGTGTGCCTGACCCCATGACCAGGAGCATCTGCTTGGGGTATCCAAAGGAATGTGCTGTGTCAGCTTACAATGGTGAGCCTGCAAATCCTGGGGAGAAGGCTGCAGGGTACAAGGAAGGTCAGTCTGGCTGCCCAGAACCCTCACTTCTTCCAAGCTTTGGGATTCTCGGAAAGGAGAGTCTTGGTTTCAGGGTATCAGGTGGACCACCCTTAGCTCACTGCATAACTTGTTGTTATCTAATCTGGAAACTTAGTAAACTTTTGCTTACACATTGTGTCATAGAAAAGGTTGAAGGTTTTCTTAGGTTTGGTGATGTTTATTAACCATAACACAATCTCTTTAGAAAAGGAAGTCAGAACAGAAATTTCCTCCTTTGTGGTGAGGCTGCAACCAGCAGTGGATGAATGGTGGATGCTGATACTGATGTTCTTTTCTGACGATAAAAGAGGAAAAACTTTGTCCTTCCTGTTCTAGTTTCTTTAATGTGAAAAGAGAAATTTGCCTGGTCTGATTTACTTCCCAGATGTAAAGCTGTTGGCATTCACAAAAACATTGGGCATCTGCATGCATGTGACTGCATCTTTGTGTCTGTGTTGCCTGTGCAACTGCTATTATTACTTTATCTACTTAGTGGTGAGTGAACACTTCTTCCAGATTTTCCTTTCCCTTCATAACTGGTTGTTGTGTGGGGCGACAAAAGACCCAACTACAAGCATCTTTAATTTTATACACATTATACACAAAAACACCAAATATGTTGGGTTTTGTTTTCATAGAGATACGAGGTCTGTGGTTTCTACACATGTGGAATTGTACAGGAATGTCCTTTTCTTACTATTTGTCGAACAAATTGCCGTTCCTCTTGAGTCTGATGCACAGCCAATCTGTAGCACGTGTGTAAAGGTATCTGAACAACTATGCTGGTGTTTACAAAGCACTCAATGTCTAAAAGTGGTGCTGACAAGCAGCTGGAGCCTGAGTCTTTTCCCACTCTATTTGCATTTGTGTAATTATGTGGATTTCAGTAAATTTGCTTGATTTACATGCACGTGAAAGGAGAATCAGGCCAGCAGAAGAAAGCAGCAGACTGAAAATGGAGTGCAGAGGTGTTCATAGGCTGAGTATTGTAAGATTTTCCCCTTACATTCATGGCTCTTGGAGCCACTGTGTGTTCTTCTCTGCTGGGCTGGGTGCCTGCCTGGGCCCGAGGGCACCCTGTGTGATGCAGTGTGTGATGGTTGCTCAAAGCTGGTGTGTTTCAGCCCTGGGCTGGAGATCCATCAGGAAGGATTTAGCTGGAAGTTTGGTACAAATGGAACTTCTCTGCAGAGCATTTCATTTTTGAAGGAGTTCTTGCTCATGTTTCAGTGACGATTTTCCATTGGGCAATATTGTGTTTTGGCAGAGAGCCTCCATTTTGTGGCTGAGATGGCCCTGGATGAGAGTTGGTGTTGGCACTGCCTCCTGAATAAAGAAGGATTTGGCTGTGCTCACCGTGCTTTGTCTTTTTGTTTTATTGTGGTTTTTTTTTCTTGCCGTTTTTCTGTTTTCAGCCAGCTCACATACTGATGGTGAAGCCATTGTAATGTGCTTCTCCTGCAGCACCCTCACACCTTCCCTGCTATAAGCCTTGCAGACAGTGGAAAAAGGGTAGGGGTTTCCTTGTGCATGGCCTAGATAAAGCCCAACCACAATTCCAGGCCTTGAACTTCGAGGAGCACAAGGTCTGCTGATAACATCCATCCTTTCTCTCTTCCCCCATGGCCGGCTTGTTGGAAGGAAGGCCGGGGATCACTGTTGCTGTTGACCTGGAGCCTGAATGCAAGGCTCTGCTCTTGGGAGCCCGGATTGATTACATTGTGAGTTTCACAGGCTTGACACACTGAAATGCTCATACAGTTTGGCTCATGTTCCTCCATACCTCCTTCTTGGGCCTGAATTTAACTCATTTATTGACCATAAGCTTTACAAAGTTGAATCTATCTTCACACTTGCTTTTTTTGCCTGTTTAAGTGCTGTTTTCTTTTCAAATTTGCCTTGCGTTGTCGCTTTTTTTCCCTTTTCCAATGCCCGGCAGTCTTAGCAGAGATGAGTTAGAGCAATGGGAAGTGGAAATAAGCTCATTTGAAACTACTGCATTAGAGGGAGGCTTTACAAAATAGCTGAATGTAAATTAAAAAGAAGTCAATAATCACTGATCATCAAAGCCAGCCTTTCTCCGTGACTGGTGTCTTTTGCCAGTAGAAGTCTGCATGCAGTCTGTAGGCTGTTGGGAGCACTGCTCTGAATTAGATACCGTAAATAACTTGTGTGTAGGTAGGCAGCTGATCCCTTTTTCCCAAGTCTCATGTTGTTTGTTTGGTAGAACACAAGGCTGAAAGTTCACATGGAGGGCTGCAGTTGCATCTTCGTTTTTTTTCCAGCTGTAACTGAGTTAAGACAGGTTTTCTGTTGTGAATTACTGCCTAATGAGCGTACGCTGTGGTTAGGGAAGACTGAAAACATCACGTTTTGTTCCACACGGCTGTGTACCATTAAGCAAAATACTTAACCTACTTGTACCTCACTCTTCCCTACCTAGAAAATACAGCACTTGCCTCACAAAGATGTCAGAGAATGTAATAACAGTTGTGAAAAGCTCTTAGCGTTTTGAGAGGTAGACAGGGTTGCAAAACTCTGTACCTTGCTACTTTAAAAGGCTTTCTGTTGCTGCTCGGCATCTCTTTTCACACTAAGAAAGCAGTTCTAGTTTTTTTTGGAAGCTTTCTTTGAAAAAATGTAGGTGCTACGTCAGTGGGAATATTAGGATTCCGTAGATGTTTAGTGGTCAGCTTTTAGTGGGTTTGCATAACATTTATCTGTTCATCACTGTGCCGAACCTCCTGTGCACATGGAATATTTTGACTGGTTGATGCACATCATACCACAGTGGTCTGCTTCTGAGCTTAGGCTGAAAGTGTTAGCACGAGTCCAGGGGAAACACTATACACGCAGCCTCATGTTTTCATTTAAGTAATATTATATAACCATATGTGAGCGTAATGCCATCCAAACACAAAATGCTAAATGAAAGAAATGTGTTCGTGCAGTGATTGTGCTGTTGTTGGTAGACCTTTAAAGCCACGACTCACAGCAACACGTGTTGGAAAAAGGGATCACTTGTGCACCTTTAACTGTGCTCTTTCACTGAGCAGTTTGGCAGCTGCTGAGTGCCGGGCAATTGTGAGCACCTATTTGCTTTAAAACTCCTTTGCATCTGAAGACTTCTGGTGAGTTGTTCTGAAAGAGATGACTGAAAGCTAATAGCTGGCCATCTGGCTGGAAACAACATTATTAATTAAGCTTTCTCTTTTTCTTTTAAATCATTTACATGTTTGAAATAAATGCTCTTTTCAAGGGTATTGAAGCAAGTTGGATTTGAATTCTTGCTGTGGGAAGCAGTGTGTTTAATGCCTCCCTTCACTAAAGTTAAGAATCAAGAAGTAATGCTCGAGATAATGGTTATTTAGATTTCTGAAGAGCAAAACAACCTCCAGATTAGTCCTTATGTGTTTTAAACAGCTACTTTATGTGAAAGACAACCATCAAGCTCAAAAACTATTAACAGCTCCCATTCAAAGATAAAAAAAAATCTTTTCTACTTATCAAGCCCTTCTAACCACCTTTTCCATCATGGTCTTTTCACAGCCTGTTGAAGGGCTTGTGCTTGCTGGAGGGTGCTGGTGACCTCTGTTGTATTACTTGGGCCTCAGAATCCTTTGCAGCGGGAAGATTTCAGTTCCCTTTTGCAGGCTGGGATAATGAGGGCATGAGGACTGGGCTGACTTGCACTAAGGTGAGCGGGGGCAGAGGCAAAGCAACAGGTTGGGTGCAGGTTGCAGCACTACTTACACAAGGTTGAAGTGATGTTGATTTGGAGAGAACATCTCCCCGTGTTCTGGATGGAAACAGGAATAGTTTAAAAGCTGTTCTTCCTGAGTAGTGCTAATAAATCGTAACACGGTCATGATGTAGCATTCAGAATTACATTCTTAAAGCAGCGTTGCGTACGTGTGACTATGCCTTAAAATATTGCTATGCCAGACACAAATGAACACATACAAGTGAGTGTAGGCCATGGAAATTATGGCTTGAAATTGGGTTTTGTAAGTCACTGCTTTGCATGCCAGGCTCCACTGGTTTGAAAGCCCTGTTGAGGTAGCTGCTTCTAAACAGGAATAAAAATAGACATTTGAGTGCTCTGATCTTAGAAGAAAAAAAAATACAGGCATTTATTGGATTATGATTGGCTGATGACTTTGAAGCTGGAGACAGTTTTATGTTACAGAGCTTCTCACTCTGCTTATTCTCTCAGTTCCCGTTCTTTCCTCCTCTCCTTTTTTTTTTTTTTCTTTTTTCCTCTTTTCTTGCTTTCTATTTTTAGGATGGCATTTCAGAGTTTCTGCCGTACTGGCAGGCCAGCTATGCCAGAAGAAAAAGAAAGAAGAAAGGTGGGAGGTAGAGCTAATAACTGTTATTAATTTGGTTCTTGAGTGTTAATGTTCAGAGTTGGTATGTTTCCAGTTTATCTGATAGGGGATGAAAGATCTGCTTGCGCTCAGAGCCGCTGATTTACGTGCATCCTGACAGTCTTTGTGCACTTCAGCAGAAGAGAGAGAAAGTAGGAGGTTTAGGACTGCAGGGAGGCTGCTGGAAGTTTTAGAACAATTCTTTGTGTCCAGGTAGAAGGTGGTGTTTAGTTAACCTTTGAGTGAAGGAAGAAAAAGAGAAAACACTGGGACCAAATTAAAAGACGTATATAAAAATAAACTGTTAAGGTCTGAACAAAAACTGAGTAACCCTTGCTTGCTGTATATGCATGTGCTTTTGTAAATGAAATTGTGTGATAATGCTTTAGCAGCCAGCTGTAATGCTTCACAGAGATTGAAGTTCCTTCAAGATTGTGAGGGCAGGGAAAGGGAATTCTGTGCAGATGGAGCAGGGAATGCTCACGGGTGCAGAATTCCTCTGACCTTTCTGGTGCCGGGCCTGTGATGCTGTGTGGCCCTGCTAAAGCTGTTGCATGATTTATTAATGGGCTCTGCTAATGTATGCCATTGTGATCTGTGCCTTTGTACCTTGCTTTACTTTGTTTAGGGGTTAGGGTATGTTTTAGGGTGAATACTATTTTTCTTCCTGTGCTTTGCCTCAGAATCTTAAAGCACAGGGAAGGGTGGCTGCTTGGAGAAGAACAGGAGTGTTCTGTGCTTGTGAGAGCAAGAGGTGTTGCTTAATGTGACAAAGCCTAAGACAGGCCAAAAATGGTTTTGTGGTGTGAGTAGGATTTGATGTTTGTTGTGAGCTCAGTAAGTTGTGTTTTCCTCTCTGTGATTTCTGGGCCATCACTTTTGCACGTGCAGAGCAGCTCTGAGTTTACATCACTATGAGAAGAGCTGCATCTTAATTTTACACGTCATGTTGTATTTCATCCTTAACTGTGGTTTACATCACTGTGCTGACTGCAGCTATGAAGAATATTTTTCTAGGTTCATTTGGGGGTGGTTTGTTGTCAAACGCTGTCTGAAGGCTGCTGCAGTGTAAATGCACATGCCGTGTATTGCTACAACTTCAATCACTGAAGAATTATTTTTAGGTGACCAGGATTATTTCAAAACATAGGCCATAACATTTCTAACAGCAGTTTGGTAACTTATTTTGGTCAGTTATAGATTGCACCTCATGTTGACTTGAATCTAGCACTAACTTGTAGGGTTTTATTTCTTTTAAAGCAAGTGAAGCTGTTGCTCAAAAGTATTTCTTAGAATAATTGGTAAGAACTGATAGATGTAGTTTGCTTTACTGCTACAGGGACTGAGTTTCATTTTTCTGAGGTTTTCTCCTGGCACAGCAGGCTGAAGTGAGGGAAGCAAGAGAAGGCTTTACGGTCTACATATGTTTGTACCCATTGCAGTAGTTCCTGGGGACTGAGGAAGAGGTGACCAGCAACACTGTATGTATTGTACAACCCACGCTTAGACAATGTATTTTTATCTCACACTTTAACCCTAAATATTTTGTTACTGTGCCAGTAAGTGGCAGAGCAGATTTGGACAGAAGAGACATCTTGGGCTGTGTTTCTGTGTCTCATTAGCATAGTTTGCTAAGCCAAGTTCATTTCAACAAAAACGACAATCCCAAGTTATCTTGTTTCCACATGCTATTTTTGCTGTTGTATCTCTACCTATAATGACAACAGTGACGTAATTTTGCTTATAATTTCCACTTCTCCAAGCGTAGTTCCTGTTAGCTACAAACCGCTGGAGGAATATTACTCACTGAGGGAACCACTTGACTTTGAAGAATGTGACTGCAAGAAGGGTTTTATTTTCTCAGCGTCCTCTGCCAGTGACTGGTAGTTTCTTGTCTCTTTCAGTACCGAGGACTATTCAGTACAGGTTTGTGGCTTTGCCAGCAAATAGGTGATTCCCTGATGACCAGCCATCTCATCCCATGTAAAGCCTTTCCAGTTGGCCATTTGCTGACTGTCCTTGCAAGGTACTTCTGAAGTGAAAAGCACTGGAGATTCAGACTCCCCTGCTCCTTTTGATGCCCCCTTCAAAGAAAACAACTAGCGATTCCTCACTGTGCAAGGTAAGCAACCTGTTAGAGGTCATGTCCCCTAATGAAGAACACGTGCCATCCTTAGCCTAGCACTTTTCATGAGTTGTGAGTGTTTGTGTGCTGGAACAAGGTGTTCCTGCAAGGAGAAGTGTGGGTAGAGCTGGCTGGGTGTTGCCAGACTGCAGGGGTTTGGTGTTCTCCGTGCAGAACGTGAGCAGCCGTCTGTCTGACCCTTGTGCAACTTGTACATGAGCAGCACTTGCAATATTCCTCCATTCCTCAACCAAGTCTGGCTCTCTGCAATTTGAGCGTTTGTTAGCACACAGATAAGTTAATTATACAAAAGGTAACATTACCTTGTAATTGCCTCATCTTTCCGTGTGCAATAATTGGCCGCTGGGTATGTTGGATAATGCAGATGTGAAGCATTATAACTTCATGGGAGTTTTCTTACTGAAACTGAGCTAGATCTCCACTGTGCGTTTTGTCAGAGGTGAACATATTCCAGAATGTGGGTATGTCCCTGTCACTGTCAGAAATAGAGTCTGAGTGTACTGAATGGAAATAGATCTTATGATGCTTTATTCTTTAACTTAAAAAGAATCTTTTAACCTATTTCTTAGCCTCAGTTGATGGTGTTCAAACGCATCTCTAACGTACTTCCCTTGTTTGCCTTTTTTGAAGCCCTTCATGAGATTATTCCAGCTAAACCCTCTCTTTCTCTGGCATTTGGTCTCATCCTCTGCATTGCACTGGCAGTGCTTAAAGCAATAGATCAGCACCTAATAAAAGCAGGATTATCTCTAAGCTGGGAATAAGGAGAAGGAGACTACTGTGGAAGTTAGAGGGTTTGCTTGTTGTTACCAGTTCATTTCATACCACTTGCAGAAACTTCCAGCGCACTAATGAGGAAGGTGAGGGGTCTTCAGTGGACTTTCTCACCGTATTTTACAACTTGCAATCTATTTAGACTTTGTCTGCTCAGACAGTTCAGGTGATCTCTCCCCATCATGTAAATATCACAAGCTGTTCTACTTGTTCATTTATTCTGTTGGAAAGGCAGAGGGGGAAAACAGCCTCGACTGGCTTGCACCCCAAAGGGATGCTATGCAAACCCACTCTGTTTTCTTTGATGGGAGCTGCACAGTTTTACGTCCTTTTGTCTATTATCCTTCTCTCTTAGTCATCTCTTAGTGAATAATGAGTAACAATATGCTGTGAGACATGAAATCTGGAAGTCTTTATTACAGTGTGTGTGAACCATAAGCCGTCACCAGAGCTGACTTTCTCACGAGCTGGCCCAGTGACTGCCAGGGGGGAGAGCCTTGCAGCTCTCTCTGCTTTGGGCACTTCGGTATTGTGGCTTCCCTGTGCACAGCAATTACCGTCCATTTTGCAATCAACACCTGTCTCTAATTTCTGCTCCCAGCAATGGACATTGCCTGCTGTATAAAACCCTTTGCTGTTTGTGTATAGAATGCTCTTCTTTTTACAGTTGAGGCTAGGAAACACCGCAAAGGCAGATGAAAGTTAAGTAAAGCAGTTGTTGCAATAGGCCTAAAACAAACAGCAAATTTGGTGAGGTTTTTCCTTCCTTCCCTCCATGGTTTATTTTTTTGTCTTTATTTTTAATATGGGGGAAGGGAGTGAAGGGGAAAACTTCTCTTGAAACACAGAATTGTCTTGGGGCCAGTGCATGCTGTTGTTGCTTGCTTGTTTTCTTTTCCCACCATCACCTCCTTTAGGAATTGCTTTCTTCAAATCCAGCTTTCCGTGATCTCAGGCCTCCGGTGAGCGTTCTGCAGGCAGCCCTGTGTGTGTGTGGAGCAGCAGGAAGCCCTTCTGCCCTGTGAGCACTGGGAAGAATAGCAGCAGACCCACCAAACCCACATGTGCTTAAGGCAGACGTGTTCCGAGGAGTCCTGCTTGTCTGAGCCTCATAAAGTCAGTGGAACAGTTCACATTTCCCTTCCTAAAATCTGCAGCTGCTTGCATATGGCAGTGGTATTGCTTGAGGTGTTGTCAGATGTGTGTGTTTCTGAGGGAGCTGCTTTGCCTGCAGTAATATTTCTTTAATTTGACTTTTGACCTTTCATAGCAGATCTGCTTAACAGCCAGGTTGCTGCCGCTTAAAAATTAAAACGTTTTGGCAAGGATTGCCTGTGAAATGATTTTTAGCTTGCAGTGGCTGCAGCAGTCTGCTTCCTAAATATGTGTTCAGTGGTATTCTTTGAGTTTGTAAAGTGGGGCATCTCGTACTTAGTTTAGGTACTTGCTTCTAGAAACATGAATTCCACTGGCAAGTAAGTATGAAACGAAAGAGAGCATTTGGGGACTGAGTAAGCATGCAGCTCCATGTTCTCTGATTGAGAGGACTTCATCTTATTTCTGGCCATCTCTGCCCAAGGCTGCTGCTTGCTTGTGTGGGGCTCTGTGCTGCTCTGAGCTGCGCTGTGTCTTCACAGCAACAAGATCACACTCTGTGATATCCTGGAAGTCGTGCGTTTTTCAGTCGCATTTGTGGGCGGAGAGGTGACCTCTGCATTGAAATTGGTAACTTGTGTGCCTGCATCTTCTAGAAAGGCATCCTGTCTTCATTTAAAGAGATTCCACTGTTTATTTTCTTACCTGTTCTTGATTTTCCTTATGAAGTGAGACTGTGAGCTATTGAAAAAAGATCTTGTGTGTTCTTTTCAATTTGTAATTGTTTTCAATTAGGATGCCAGTGCATTTTTACAGTTTCAGGAGGGCTCTGGGAAAGGCGGATACGATGCTTCAAGTATTTCTTTTATGGGTAAGCCCAGGGAAAAGTATTATCTTGTTGTTTCAAGCCATGCTTAGCATTTCTGCCCTGAGGGGAAAAATATGATTACGTAGCATATAAGGCTTGCCTGGACAAGTTGTAATGGATGTTGAATAACTGTTTGGTAGCAGCTTGCATGCTTTTAACGTAATAAATATACATTGTGGTAGTGTTACAGAGGACCTCAAGATTATAATTATTTGAATTATGCTTTACAGGTGCTTAGCAAAGCAAACTAGTTTGAAGGCTCAGCCAGGAGCATGCGCTCAGAGGAGATGCAAGGCCTTCATCCCATGTGATTGAAGACATCTGCCTCTCTTCTGGCACTCAGCTGCTCTGCAGGGGCTGTGCAGTGCCTTTGTAGGGCTCTTTGCAATAGGATTGAAAGACATTTAAATACTTGCCTGGGCTGGGGCTGTCGTGGCAGATGTTTCAGGTAACTTAGGGATTCCAAAGCTGCTGAAGGCCAATGGAGCATCTAGTTGCCAGAGAAATATTGCACTGGGACTGGTGTTCCCTGCACCTGGAACACGGAAATTCCACAGAACAGAAAGATGCACGTGGCTGATGGTATGATGTTCTTGCAAAGCTGGGAGACCTGCTTGAGGCAGCAGGGCTGTTCATCTGTGGGCAAAAGGATGAGTAACTCAGCACCACTTGAGCTGTTTTGAGGTCCAGAAGAAACCTGCTGTGCCCATTACTTCTTTACCTTCCTTAAACCTAGAGGGTTCCTTTCCAGTGGCATCCATTTGGTAATGGGAAAAGGGCTTTTACTGTTAGAAGTGCAGGAAGAAAGATGCTTTTTCATTTTGTGGAGTTTTTTCTTTGTACCAGTCTTGGTTTTAAGCCAGTTCAGAGTGAACTTTGACACTTTGGAGGAATTAAAGTAGGTAGGATTATTAGGAATTGCAGTGGGAGTTGTCAGAAGGTGATTAATACTAGAAGCTTGTACTTTTTATTGTGTGGGCAGTCTCCAAAGCAGAGCTGCATTTTTAATTGTTGTGTTGCAAGCTCTTCAGGGAAAGCTTAAAGCTGTCATATTTCTGTTTGCATGTTTCTCTGCCTGAGAAATCCCACATCTGGAGCTCTGCACATGCTCAGCAAGTTTGCAGTGTCGGCAGGGTGGTAGACCTGTTAGATGTGGGCTGCCCAGATGTTCTTAACTGCATGTGAGCGGGCTCTGCAAAGAGGTAGGGACTGAGATTCTTCCTGAAGATGTGAGGCTTGCTGCGTGCATGTTTGCAGTTGTTTCTGTGCATGTGCCATGGATGCATATGGGCTTTTGGGGCCTTCTGTAGCTTTGACCAGGCTTCAGCAGGTCTGGAAAGCATGAAGAAATAAGAAAGTCTTCAAGCTCTGCCTCAGCTCTTTTTTTTTTTCATATGGAAAAGAGATGCCTGGGGAAACCTGGAAAGCTGTAAGAAAGCTGCTTAAAATGGTAACATGATTAATTTTCACTTCATTTCTTCAGCTGGAGTCAATACTTGGACAAGAGTTTCAGTCTGGGAATCAAACATTCAAATGCAGGCAAGAAGAAAGGGGATTGCTTGCATGCCTTTTGTTTCTGCTCAACACAGCATATACAAATGGACTTTGGTGCCCAGCTTCTGCTGACTGAGCCCTGTGCTGTCTCTTGATGGTGGCAGGACTGCGAGGGCTGTTCCTAGGTAAACTTGTAGCCTCATGTTTTCTGGGGAAACATCTTATCCTTGTTCAGGGTCCCTCAGCCTGAGGTAAGAGCTCACCCAGGGTGTAACACAGCACGATGAGGATGAGCTCAGGCATTTTCTGGAGCTCGGGGTTTCCTGGTTGTACACATGCAGTAGCTTGTGGTAGCTCCAGTGCTTTGTGGGAGTGCACTGCTTGCTATTAATGCTCTGTACAGCACATGAGCCTGCTTCCTGCCAGCAGCCTGCTCCCTGCAGGGAAGAGCTGTGGTTTCAAAGCAGCCTGCCATCGCATTCCAGGGCAGCATTCAGCCAGCTCCCAGCTGCCCTCTTTCCCAGCCACTCTTCAGATCTAAGCAGGGGATGAGATGCAAACTGGATGCCTTTGTGGTAGGAACAGGCCATTTCCAGCCACTGTCTTGGTCACCCTTGGAGAAATTTGGTAGCATGAAAGAAAAGGAGGGTGCTGGGGATCTAGTTTGCCCAGCTGCTTAGGTGGGCAGCACCAGGCATGCTGCCTTCCTCAAGTGATTCTCCAGGCTCTTTATGTTCTGTAGCAAAATTTATGGGCTACTCTGTTGTTCAGGTCCTTTTGGTTTTTGAAAGCAAGATGATCAGCTTGCAAAATATTAGATGTTGATGCCAGATGTGTTTGGATGTGGTTTGCTTTGTTCTTGAACAATAGACAGTTTTAAAGAAGGAAAAGTATTGCTTTTGCCCATATGTCCCATTGTTTCCATCTTGGGTATGATCCTGGCCACAGAGTTCAGCGTTATCATGCTGATTGTGTTTGTAGTGACTCAGAGCCGAACATTTGTCATGGGTTTCATTCCATCTTTGATCACTTCTTTTCTGATCAAATGTGGAATTTTCATCCAGTGCTGAAGGAACTGTGTGGTTTGTGGAGCAGTTCCCAGAGAGCAAATTCTGTCATTGCACATCTCTTGGGTGCTGGACTGCTGGGTGTGAGTGTTGCTTTAGTTGGATGTGTTTCTGTCTGAGTTGCTCATGTACTTAACCTGCAGCAACTCTAAAGGGAAATAATAAGTATCTTTTTTCCTTTGATAGAGGCTAGACAGAATGGTAGTTTGAGGAGCAGGAAGCGCGCAGATGAGAATCATTTCACTTTTTCTATTTGGAAGTCTCATGTTTTCATTAATTTACCTAAGGTCTCAATGAGTGTCTTTCATTTCTCTCTGAAATGCAGGACTGATGGCTGAATTTAAATAAACAGATACTGTAACACAATTTCCTGGCTGTGTAATGAAACTTGAAAAACTCAGAGTGATGAAACCATAATTGGATTAAATGTATTGCTTTACCCGTTGGGAATACGGGTAAAATTCCTGCCTCTCAATAGTTTTGTTTTGCCATGTTAGTTTAGAATCCTAAGCTCATGGCTTGTGTTACAATGGGTTGAATGGCAGATGGCAACTATGGAAGTGTAAATTAGCTAGCAGCTGACATTACTTGGGGAGCTATTGATTGTGTTGATACCATTATATGGGGATAAATGCTGGTTACTCAGTCAATAAGGATGGAATAGAATGTACTTGGAATCATTTCATTAAATTAACCCATCAAGAGTTCTTCTTTCCAATTACACTACTATACTATTTTGGTGTGGGTTCTTTTTTGTTAGTTTTGGTTTGTTTATTTTCCCAAAATAACTCACTTCAATGCTTGGAATCTGATTCTTCATAGGTAGAAATTCAGAGGGTTCAGAGGAGCAAAGTTATGATGTTGCTTGTTTTGTTTTAATATCTTTCCCCCATTTCCTGGACTGTTCCCATTCAGCACACGAAGGTGAGGAGAGGAAGGAGGGTGAGTGGAAGAGCCCAGGGGAATCTTTGTATCTCTCAGTGATTCCTCGCTGCCTTGGGAGCGGCAGTGACAGGTTTTGAAGAGGAACATCCAGCATCCCTGGCCAGCACAGTGCTAAATGTGATGCAGGGTTTGGCAGAGGAGCAGCTGCTTGGGTACCTGCTTTGGATCAGAGCTGGTGCATGGTGTCTCATAGGAGTCCCTCCCATAAAGATCTTTGCAAAGCTCTTAGCAAAGGGAAGCAAAGTCTCTGTGCCTTGATACGGCACTCAGCATGAGATGATTGACTTACTCAGCGATTCCAATTTTAAGTCTGTTTTTCATGTTTGATTTGTTAGCATTTTTTTGCATCCAAGGCCTAGAAAAATCTGATCCAGGTAAGGCATAACATGAAGGCAGTGAGTGAAGCAGCAAACCCAGAGCTCTGGACACTTTCCCTAACCTAATAAATAAATAGGCATGCAGCCTGTGGTGTAGCAGTGTTTGGATGATGATACTTTACTGCATGACTCTCCCCTAGCATGGAAATGTTACATTAACACTGGTCAAAAGGAAAATAGGGGATTTAAGTTCAACAGAGCTTCCTTCAAAGCCAGCTGCTGCAGGATCAGAGGCCAACCTGGGAATTAGTTGGGTGGTGCAGAACTGACAGATCTTCCTGCTTCAGCCCTGGGATGTGAGGAGGGTGAGCATTGTGCGGAGTACACACGACACTGCTGTGAGGCTCCTGCTGCCATCCCCAGTGTGGGTTGTGGCCAAGTGCTCACCCACTGCTGAGTGAACACAGCAAATGCAAGCTGAGAGCTGACCCTGAGCTTTGTGCTCAGTAAAGAAGTACTTTTAAATATAAGTAATTTGTATGTTGTTGAGAATTTATTTGTGGCCTGATATCTTGGTTTGGAAATATTTCTGTCCTGGGGAGGGAAGCTTTGCTTTCACCATCCCAAATTGCTTTTGCAGCTGCTGGAGGCTGCAAGACTTCCATGCTGTGCAGCCAGAGATGCTGTTCCTTTCTCAGGATCCCTCTCCACTTTTAGCCCTGAGCAGCTGCCCACTTTCCCTGGAGCTACATATATCCAGCAGTGCGGGGAGGCCTCAGCAAGGCAGTGAGAAGTGGGATCTGTAGTGTGAGGTAGCTCCAGAGGTCTCATCCCAAGCCTGGTGTGGTGTGCTGGCCTTCCTTCTGGCTGGGGGCTGAAGCCAGCCTGCCTCGGGCTTGCAGTGCCTTGTAATCACATCCCTTTTTGCTGCTGAGTGAAGGAGAGTTATGAAGAGTCCTTTCCCTGCTTGGCCAAATTGGTTGCATATCTTGCTTTCATGCCCGAGTCAGAGGCATGTGTGCAGGTGACTGTCACCCAGAGCTGCACCTCAGAGCTCTCGCTGTCAGTGATGCTGAGACAGCTCAGCTGAGGGACTTGCTCGTTTATACTTTTTTTTTTTTTTTTCTTTTTTCTTTTTAATTCAATTTTCTGGATTTAAGTAAGAACAGAGAGGACAGTACCAGGAGCATCTCGGTTTGGAGCAGCACTTAGCAGGGAGCTTTGCTGAAAACAGAAGGTGATCCCAGTGTTGTCACTCCAGCAGTGAGTGAGCACCACGGCAAGGGCTCAGAGGAGCAGGAGGAAAGCAGCGCGGGCTCAAAGAGCCTCCTGTTATTCAGCGCTCAGGAATGCAGAAGCATGCTCCAGCCGGGGTGTGGGCGGCTGTTTGGTTTGTGGTTCTTGCTGGGGGGGTGGGTGATTTTTAAGAGCACTTGCTGAATTCGCATTCGGTTGAATAATGACTACTTTGTATACAAATGATAAATGTTAGTCAGATCGGAGCAAAGATGCTTCTTGTGCTGGTCATGGATTTGGCATATCAAAGAAAGGAGAGGTGGGGGGAAAAAAAAAGTAAGCCCAGGGTGTCACTGCTTCAGAACCTGCAAAATGAAAGAGTTGCATTTATGTTATGTGACATCTTTAAGCCTTTGGCTCCCCCAACTTAATGCCAGATAGCTAAACTGGAAGAATTTATTGCAACTGGCATATCTTTTAGAAGCCTGTCATCACAGAAGAACTGTCAGCAAACTGTCCTTGCTGGCTTGTTTCTGTTCAGTGCCTTTTTTACAGAGCTGCTGCATTAGATGAGTCATTTCTGCTTTTCCTATGGCAAGTACTGCCTGCTGCAGCCAAACCTGTGTGATCTTAGCTGGGTTTACATGGTTGCTGGGGCTTGTTCTTGTTTTATTCTAGAATCAAAGATTCTGGTAAACTAGACTCCTGGAGCTGCATTGCTGGATTTATACCCAAGTACCTCTGGCCAAGCAGCCCTTACTTATCTTTGACCTCCTTCAGTGCTGTTGCCTCTCTTGTAGTCACACTTTGCTGACAATCTTTTCAGGTTGCTTTAGTGCAGAGTGAGGATAGGACTAGATGTGAAAGAACATGTGAGGGCTAGTTTGTTTTTCCAGCACTTTATTGTCCTATTGATCATTTGCAATTATTGCTTATTTGAAGAAGCAAAGCTCAGAGCTCAGCATCTGGCTGGGGTTAATCTCAGTGCAGGGCCTCACTGGTGCTTCCTGGGGATTGACCTTGGGGATCCCTTTTTCCATTCCTCCCTTCTGTCTCTGCTCACAGCCAGGGGCACAGGTGTGCCAGCTGAGGTGCCTGCCTCAACTTGGTGTCACAGCCCCAAAGTGACACCAGGCAGCAGATGCTGGGATGTGGACTCCAAGGGCCCTTGCCTTTACGGAAAAGCAGGTTCAAAACAAACTCTGTTATTGTAGCAGCTCCCAGAAGGCTATGAAGTGGTTTAGGTTGGTACAGATCGTGTTGATGTAAAGCAGAATATTACAAATCTCTGGTATTCTGGTTTGTCTCTGCTCTGCTGCTGGGCTAATACAAAGACTTGTGCAAAGCTTATATCAAGTAATGTGAAGAAGAGGATTTGAAGTTACTGTGCATCCAGCACTAGGCCTTGGACCCAGAAGAATCGATTGCAGTCACTTGATGAAGCTGAGCATTGGTTTCTTGCTCTGCCAACCTGCACAACCCTTCCTGGGAAGGTGAAGGGCAGAAATCCTGCTTTGAGTGGAGGAAGTGGGATTCCTCCTGCTGGTTTTGCTGCAGCAACTGAAGGCGAGGTTTTAATTAATCGGGTTGGGGAATCCACAAATATTTCCGTGCTTTCTGACAGATGAAAAGGGGGCTGCATATCACTTCTAACGTCAATAACGTTAATCATACAAAGCCACAAAAAGGAAATTAAACTTTAAAAGCCATGTTAAAATAACACTAAAGATTTGACTGTAGCCCACAGAGGCAAAGAAGTTCAAAGGGAAGACTGAACTTCAGCTGACCCTGCTGTGCCTAGGAGTTGCAACACAGTTTCTATGTAATATTATCCATTTTTTTTAGGGAGCCTTTTACAGGGCAGGAAGAAGGAGGTCAGTGGCACCCTATTTAAACTTGAAGTTGTTCTCTGTGCAGTTTGTAGGACATGAAAAAGAAAGGATTTAAAGTTGCAACCCAATACATCCGAGCTATCGAATGTGGATTTATGATATTTATCAGAAAAGAAGAAATCTCTTTAAACATACTAGTGTTTTGCTTTGCTGATTTTCCCCCCAGAGATGGTATATGAGCAGAATGTCTTTCCCTTGGGGTCAGTATCTCTTCCTCTCAACTTTTGGCCTTTTAACTTGTAAATCATTTCACTTGATATCTCTGCTTCTTATTAACGAATATTAACTTTTCTGCTGGTAGCTAACTATGAATCTCCCTGACTCTTTCTTTTTTCTCTTGTTCTGCTTCTGAAATCTTGGCATTTGTGTGGGGGGCACTTTTAATTGCTTCTTGCTCACTGGGAGTTTTGTTACAGATGTTGGTATTTTTTGGCCCAGCGCTTGAAATGCTGTCAAGAAATTAACACTTAACAAGCTGGGAAATTCTTGAGTTAATTAGTGCTGCCTTTTTTGCAGGTGTGGCAGCTGTTTCACTTTTGGCTTCAGGAGAGGTTTTTAATCAGAGCTCTTGAGTGTTTGCTTGTGCCTTGGCAACCTACAGTAGATGCAGGCCAGCTCCCTTCTCCTCAGCATGCTGGTACAAACTGTTAGTGCAGAGGAGAGGTTAACTTCAGGCCATAACTTCAGTTTTACAGCCTTCTAATAAGAATGAAACTGAGCTCATGGTAGGGGATCGCTTTTGATTCTCGGCCTGATCCCTGAGTGGGGCGGTGCGTCTATGCCAGCAGCTCTGTGCTATGGGGTTTGTGTGTCCCTCATCTGCCCAAAGCCTCGTGTCTCATTCCCTTAATCCCTGTGGTAATCATCTCCACTCTGTCCCCCTCTGGAGCTCTATGCAATTCCCTGCTACCACCTTTCCATATATGCCCATGTCCATTGTTGATCCCCGCACTGGTGAATCCAACCCTGTTCTGTTTCACACTGCCATTTACCAGGTGCTCAGCAAAGCATCCTCATGTCTTTGTTTCTATTTCTTTCAGCATCAGTACTGTATGCTCTTGCTTTTTCTCTTCACTTTGAGGCTGTGATGTACTGGACCCACACAGACCTGTGGATGTTGGTTTGCTGTCAGCTCGCACTGTGCTCTGCCAATTGCTATTGGTCTGGTTTAAATTTCGGATAGGATACCTTCTAATTTTGTATCTCCTCTCTCAGTGGGAGTTCTGGTTCCATCAGGAACACGGTCTCACTAATGCTCTTAGAAGTAACAGCATCACAGCCAAATACTTGTTAAGGGAAGGGCTAGCAAGTTGTGTATACAGCCGCATGCGTTTGACTGATCAAAAAACCCCAAACCAGAGCAGCACAAAAGATGTAGAGGTGTTTGTGGCTTGGGATGTGATTTGCAGGTGAGTAATGAGGTAAAGCAGCTGCTCCTGCGGACCCTTGGTATCATATTTGGGCAATGGAGTAACCCAGGCTGGAGGGGGGGGGTGTCCCCAGATGATCACCAAAACCATGGTGAGAAAAGGTGCAGAGCCTCACTGCGCTGTGCTGCATTCGAAGATTCAGTGAACCTGTGTGACACATTGTGGTGCAAACAACCTCTGTGCAAGGCACTGCCTGGGGGTGATAAGGCTGCAAGCAGTGGGTTTTCCCTGTCCTGTCTGCTTCAGTGCTGCTGTGCAGAGCTGTGAACTCAGTTTCGGGAGTGCGGTTCAGGGTGGGTTGTCAGACCCTGTGGTTTCGGTGTGTGTGTTGTAGGGATTCCTTAGGGGGTACGTTCTGCAGTTTCTCAGTGCAAGGGGGAGGCTTTTCGGTGAGGCGTGAAGGCTGTAGCCTGGGTACATGTGCTCGGTTTTGTGTTTACTTTTTTGGAGAAACTCCAGTGAAACTCTTGTCTGAGTAACTGCAGAGGCCTCCTGCACAGACTGAGCAAATGGAATTCCCACAACAGACGCTCCAGATCTTATTTTTTTTAATAACCGCCACTTAATAAAGGACTGCCGCTGCATGCACTCACCCCTTACTCATTCAGAATGCATTTGATTCTACCAAGCTGCAGAGTGTAGATGGCAGAAGAACATTGCAATTTGCAGTGGGGGTTTGGTATTTCATTCTTACCGTGACCTCTGAGGGACCCAGAGAGGCCAACTGCTGAAGGGCAATCCGTGGGACTCACGCTGAAGAAGAATTAATGACGAGGAAGCCCTGGACTGTGAGAAGGTTTTTTTTTTTCCCTTTTATTAAGTTATACTAAGCAAACATGTACACAGACATGAGTGACCAGCTCCAAAGCCCATCTGCATTCACAAACCCTGGCTGAGCTCTGGATTAAGTCCCAAGTCTCTGAGGAGGATGGGGGAGTTGCTCATTGGGACGGCATGTACCTGACCCCGTGGAACTGGGCTCTGGTGAGAGTGGGGCTGTGCAAGAGGCAGCGAGCAGCATGGCGTGCTCACATCCCTCCCTCTAAGCATGCACTTTCTGCAGTGTTTAGGTAGGAGCACTGCTGCAAGTAGGGAAGCTGTCGTAAATGTCTATTTTAGAATGGCAAATATAAATAGTAAATGTTGCTCTCCACTGTTATGAGGGATGTCCTGCCTCACCGCTGTGAGCTATGAGAAATCTCACTTTCCTTGTAGCTGTTACTTTCTCCAAAGAACATGTACATGATTTGGAAATGGTGTTAAGCATTAGACTTAGCTTGCTGGCAGACTTGTGCTCCTGTTTCCTTCGTGACTTCAGTCAGTTGGTCTCTCTTTGCTTCTGTTTCCTTGCTTGAAAATGCAGCGAGAAATTATCTGGGGGCACTGTGTCAAGTATGTGAAGTGCCAGCAGGCACTTGGATGCCACAGTAATGGGGACCATGTAATTGTTTAATTGCATGGAGAATGCAGATTTCTTTTTCATGTTATGATAGACACCTAGATGTGTGATGATGTACAGAGGGAAATCGTAGTGCTTGTCAACATCTATAGAATTTTAGCATCATGAGCAAGTGCTTACACTTGAAGATAGAGTGCGGCACAAAGTTTGCATTGCAGCATGTTTTTATTAATAAATAAAGACAGTCTGCAGGTTTGGCCCCAGTGCTGCAGGGAGCACAGGTGCCTCTGTAGTAGGTGAGCAGAAGTGTGACTTCACGTAACCCCTGCCTGCTATGTGACCACAGCCAGGAAGGAGAACCAGGCTACCAGTGACACTGCTGTGCCAGCACTGCTGTGCTCGGATAGCCATTCCTGAGGGCTTTTGAGCTCTGCAGGGCAGTATGTTTGTCTTCACTGTTTCTCTTTCCTTATCTTTGCTTTTTTATGGTTAGAGAAGATGCAGATGTGGGCAAGTCTAACTTCTTACTTGACAGTGGTTCTTCTTGATGTGTGCTTCTGTGAATGGGGTAAAGCACTCTTGAAAGTCGTCCACCTGTCCTTTCCTGCCTCCTCCTGGGGAACTACAAAATGCCTCAGCCTGGCACAGTGGGGGATAAACTGCATGGGCCATAGAGAAAGCCAAGAACTTGAAGTGGTTCCCAAAGTAGCTCTGTTAGGGTTGATTGGTGCACAACACCTGATGTCATATGGAATTGTCGTAGATCAGTGTGTGCCAGGAGGGATGTTACGGTTTAGAAAAGCATTGTGTTCCTCATGGGCTGCACGTGAATGCAGTTTTCAAATTAAGCCTCTCAGTGACTTAACTGTTTCTTAAAAGAATCTAATGCCAGTTGTCAGGGAAAACGCAATCAGAAGTTGACTTGGCAAAAGTCATGAGCAGATTAGTAGAAGGAAAGGAGCAATAAGTAAACATGTCCATTGGGCAGTGTAATTTTAAAGCACGTAAATTATGGTCCATGAGTTATATTTTGGAGTCACAAATATTTTTAAGAGTTTTATTGGTGAAACATTTGGTCTCACAGTGATTTCATTCACTTAATTGCAGTCAATTATTTTGTGCATCTCTGTGTCATGGGAGGGTCCCCTCTCGGCACAGCAGCTCTTATATTGGTGTGTATCCCGACTTGCCATTACATTTTCTGAGAGGAAAATTTGGATAGGAGCACACTGTGACAGCAGAAGGCAGTGGAAGGAGATTGTTGGAAGCAAGGATGTTCACTGCAGGGCTGTTCTTGGGTCCTGTGTAACTCCTGCTTCTGGGCAGCACAGCAATCCTGCCAGCCTTAGAAATGTAACCCAGGCTGAATATCAGGCCTCGCACAGAAAGAGCTCAGTTTTACTGCAGTGGGCCTTGGTAACATGTTCTGAGATAGATAAGCAGTCTGACTGTGGAATTTTATATCAGTTATAAATGCTAATTAATTTATAATGGTAAGAAAAGATAGCTCTTCCTGATAGAACTGCATCAACAAGAGGACTTTTAATGGAAACGTGATTACAAGAATCATGCTTTTTAAGTCACCTTATTGTACCAATCAAGATCTCAGGCCTAGCTTGCTAAAAACGAAAGATAGAGCAGCTGAGGTTTCACATCATGAAAGCGTTCATCAGGTGCTACAGCCATGCAGAACCAGGCTGGAGCAAAACAGAGCTGTGAACAAGGAGATGTGGTGCCACGTGCAGAGCTGAAACGTGTCGGTGTGCCAGGTCAGCAGAAATGCCTTCCTGGGGGAAAAGGAAAGTCACCAAATCCTGTGTGAGAGTAGTGCCACTATGAAATGCAGTCTTGTGCTTGCTTGCCTGCTGGCACTTGACATAAGCCCATGTGTTGGTTGTAGCTGTAGTTAGAGCATGGCTAAGAGTGAAAGGATTTGACTGCATAGACAGAAACAGAACATGGGCAACGGCTGCTGGTAGAAAGAACAAGGAGAAAGAAAGTGTTTTCCTCACTTGTTTCAAACAGTAACACCCCGTGTGAGGGAGGGCTTGTCCTTTGGGAGTGCAGCCCCTCCTGGCTGCCCACACAGTGCCTTATCTCAGTCGGTTTCTTCTGGTACTGCTCTGTACTCAGAAACCAGAGCATGCTAGAGATAGGAATCTGTGGCTACCAATCAAGTATTTGGTGTTTAGCTTTGCCCTCTTGGCCTAGTTAATCTACTGAGAGGTGCAATTGGTTGTTACCAGCTTCTTGAGAAAGACGACCTTCTTCTGGGTGGCCAGCGTGTCACTTCTGTGCTCGTGATAGAAGGCAAAGCAGTGATTCAGTGGGGCTTTTTTCGGTTCAGTAGCAAACACTGCTGTTTGTTTTCTGAAGCCTGATGATGGCTGTGTTCTGGAAGGTAGATTCTGGACAACCGTAGTGCTAAGATAAACACACTGCTGAAGGAAATCAGCTTGTGGTTAATTAGCAGCACAGAGAATGAATATGGATCAGTGTTCAGATGTTTGAATTGGAAGCTCTTTGTGTGACTCTATAGGCTTGTGTGCACTGGCTTTTTTTTTTTTTTTTTTTTTTTTTAAATGCTAAAGAACCACTGAAAATGTATTTTTAAAAGCTTCTTTGAAGGCAGCACTCAGTATGAAGCTGATTGAAGACTGGTGATGTCATTTCCCTCAAACTTGCTGCAAAACTCTCCTATAAAAGTGTAATGTTAAGAAAACCACAGAAAAATGAGAGAGGCAAAGGCGTGTGCCCAAGGAGTAATGCCAATGCAGGCGAGTAACACCACCCTCACACAGGACTGGAAAGGGCCCAGGGCTTTCTCTAAGGAGATGTCTTAAATCTCCCCTTCGCCTTGAAGGCCATTTGTGCTCTGCTGACACTTTTCAGGAAGGGCATGGTGAGGATTCCTGTGATCCTGACAAGAAAACAGCCTTGTTGTAAAGCAGCCTTGTAAAACAAAATGTTCCACCAAGGGCAAGCTGGCAGCACCATGGTGTGCTTTCTTTGAAATGTGCACTGACCTCAAGCGAGGCCGTTCTGATATGCCCTGTCTGTGAGCTTCAGGATGTTTTCTTTATTTGCTTCCATTGCTTTTATTTCCAGGTGCTTGTCTTCTTTCAGGTAAGATTTGCAGCAGGCTGGAAGCTTGATGTGATTACTTTGCATGCATTAAGACCTGCAGGGGTGCTGTTCTTGGGTAGTGATGAATACGGAAAGTCCTGACATTGTTACTGTGAAAAGAACTGTAGGTACAGAGTAAGTCACGCTGTGTGTGTGGGAAAGCAATCGAGTTTAAAAAATATACATTGGTGAATTTGCCCACACGTTGTAAACATTCTGTGCAAAAGGCAAGTCAGCGTGGTTTAGTGTTGCAACAAATTAGAACAAAAAAATCTTACAGAAGAAATGTAATAAGCACTTCTATGTAGCAGTCTCTGTTCTGCTTTTCCCTCCCCAAAACACCAGGCAGACCATTTTTAGGATGATGGAACAGCAGTGACTTTGTCCATGTCCTGCATCTTGTTGTGCTGAATTTCAGGCAGAGATTTCACTTCATTTTCAGTCAAGCCAAAGTATGAATTCAGGTGGGTTTGAGAAACTTGGGCTTTAAAGGAGCGTGCAGTCACATTGATCCTATTGAAGCTTAAGAATAAGTGGCCTGACTCTCAAGCACCCAGCAAGTCCCACAAGGCATTTTCTCTTACCACTGCATTTCCTCTTAGTTGTGTTTGGGGATTGGTGTGGGGCTGCGTCCTTCCTTGGGAAGCACCAGGCTCTACCTTCCTGGGTTTGCTTTGCATCAGTATTGACTGTGCTGTGCAGAAGCCCAGCATGGGGCTGAGCATCTCCTGTCTGTGTGCTGGCTGCACATGGGCTGGGCAGCACAGAGCCAAGCGAGCTGCCACTAACTCAACATTTTTGGGTTTGTCCCAAACACAGTGAGCATTCTGGATGAAGGAAGAACCAGGAGGCTGCTGGCTAAGAAATGCTTTAGAGAGCACAGTGGGTTGGAGTGCTGTTAACCTGTATGACTGAGCAACAGAACTGGTCTCTCCCATAGGCTGGGGTAGCTTCAGCATTTATGTTTAACAGAAGGGCGTTCGATGTTGCCTTTTCCATTCAGTGAAGTTTGGCTTGAATCTTTTTCATCCGTTCCAAAAAAGAAAACGAAACGCTGATTTATGCACCTCAGTTAAATACTCAGAAACTGTGAAAGTGCTTATTTCATACGGGAAAGTTCTGTTTTTAATGCGATAGTTTGCTTTTATAGGAAAGATAAACCTAGTCTGAAGTAACATTTCTCTAAGCCTTTTTTGGTAGAATTTGATCAGTGGTCTAAGCAACTGTAACTGATTCCAGGAACACTTCAAAGCAGGCACTTCTCATTGGCCATGTGCAAAATCACCTTCTGAGTCTGAGGCTCTGGAAATGCATTTATTCATAGAATATGTCTTGCATTGGTCCTCAGTTGGCCAATAAAATTATCTAAGGCATGTCTGAGGCAGCTATGAAAAAGCAACTCAAAAGGCATTACTGTTCTAGTGAAGATGATGCAATACACTTAGCTATTATCAGTCACAGAGTAAAATTAAATGCATTCAGATGACTTTTTGGTTTGTTTTTTTTTTTTTCCCTAAAGGAACGTGATAAATATGAAGCTTTGAACAAAAGTCATTTTGAGTAAAGGCTGGCTTTATTGTGTGCAAAAGCTTAGGTAAAAGGAGAGTGCCTTTAGCTGCTGGCTGCTTGTCCTTGGTTTGCAGCAATGTGAAGTGAGTGACACGATGTGCCACAATGTTTGTCTTTATCTCGCAGACAAGGCCTCCAGTTGTCAGATCTTTGCAGCAGGAAGCAAACTGCTAAATATGTTGGCTGTTATTCAGGTAGGAGCACACAAAGGGGGTGAGTACTATTTGTAAATAAATACACGTCATTGTGTTAGTACATGGGCTATTAGTACTGCCTGCTGCAGCTGAGGTACTAAATGCTCACAAATCAAAATATTAAAGGTTGTTTGGTGTTTTTTATTTATTTATTTTTTTATATATCAAAGATAACAGCAGTGTTTTAAGCTTTCCAAGTCTCTTGCATCCTAACTAAGAATCATATAAGTGCTTCCTCAGTCCATCCCCTTTTTTCAAAGCCCTCTAAGTATATGCTTAGATTTTAGTCCAGAGTTAAATTAATGGAGCTGAAGCAGGAGGTCTAGCAAATGCTTAAACATAACCCTGATGGAGTGTTGGAGCAGCCGTCTGGGTGAGGATGTTTGCTAGGAGCCATACTTGAAGCTTTCCAAAGGTATCAGCAGGTGAGAGTAGCAGCAGTGCAGATGGGAAGCAGGTGGCTGCCCTGCTCTGTGCCCACTCGTGACAAATGGCACACTGCCTTCAAAGCTCTGGCTTCACTCTGGAGAATGTGTCGTGGCTGTCAGAAAACAATTAAGAGGTCATTATGTGGGAATTCTTTCACCAGTCCAACACCTGACGCAGCCACCGGATGCACCTCAGCCTATGAGTCAGGAATGCAGCGCCGCAGCCATGGCCTTGCAAGGATTCCTGCTGCTGGGATGCCCTGGCCCTCCTCTGGCCTGTTCCTTTTGTTTTATTTTGTGACATCTGAGGGATTCAGCTCAGGAAAAGCCAACACAGCCTTTGTGTATGTGGTTTGCCCAGTATCGTTTGAGAAATAAATGCCTCAGAGTGATAGATGCAGTCATACATAAACCGGCATAAACTGTGCTTGCAGTGCTGCTGAGTCTTAAGTGCTGTCCTGCCCACAGCTCTCCTGCTCCTCGCGGAGGATTTTTACAACCAGCATGTGCAGGCATTTTGTTATCTGTGAGTTACGACTTTCAGTTATCTGCAGCATGCATCCAAGGATGCTATGGGGGTTTAGTGCCTCTTGGAGCTGGCTGTGCTGCTGCTTGATTGCATCCCTCAGCAGTAGCTGCCTGAGCGAGCCAGAGCTTCTGCAGCCGCAGAGTTCTTCTATGTGGGAGTACGCAGCCCTCGTTGGAGTTTTGAAACCAGAGACAACCTTATCTTCCTTAAGAAAAGGAGTAATAATAAAAAGCAGATTTAAAAAATCCCTCAGAGAGACGTGATAATTTATCAAGGGTCATCTGTGGAGGAAAGCAAAAAGGACTGGTGCTCTTTGCTTGGCTGATGCACTCGTTTCCCCGCAGCCTCCTCTTCCTGATACTGCTCTCTGGTTTTGAGAAAAACGTATATTTTTAGTGCTGTGCATGTCTCTTCTTCCCCCAAATGTAAAAACGAGAATGAAAATGCTTTCCAGATTTCTCCACCTGGACTTGAGCACGCGTTTTGAAAGTAAAATCTGATTAATTGCTGGAAGAGCAACGTGGTGGAGATGCTTCTAATTTCTTTTCACACTTGAGGCATGCAGCAGCTGCTCCATCCTGTTTGTCCATTCCATTTACCTGTGGCATCCTGTTGTAAATGGAAATCACACTCTCTTGGGGGTCAGGGACTTTCTCTTTTTTTATTATTTTCCAGTTATGTGTTAGCCTTGATAATGCATTGGGGATTAGTGGGCAGTGCCATAAAGCAATTCGTGTTTTCCAAAGCCAGTGATGTAGAGGTCTGGAATGGAATTTACTGGATTCATTCCATGTGGAAATGAGTGGCTCTGCTCATTCCCTTCCCAAGAGGTAACCACCAGCCCTTCAGGTTTGGGGAACCTGCTTTTATTTGAATGTCCTTAATGCAACAGAGCTTTCCTTTACGTAGCTCTGGGCAGCCCATTGAATGACATGTGTTGTTATATCCCAGGATTGTTTATGGCTTTTTAGTTTAGTGGCTGTTCCAGGCATTCAGTGCAGTTATGTGTAAAGCCTGATGTCCGTTCTTGTGGTATGAAGCTCTGCATGAGGTTTCCAGTGTCCTTATGTGCTCCCGCAGGAGGGGACCTGTTGCTTGCATTACATAGAAAAGCATGAAGATCAGCAGGATTAAGTAAGAAGTCTAAGGGGTATCTGAAGTCTTTGAGGATGTGGGTCTGATTCACCCAAAACAAAGGAAGCTGTGTGGCCCAGAACAAGAAATCTTTCCTCAGGTGGACAACGTTGCCTCTTGTGCTGCATTTTGATTCGCATCGTGGTTTTTGCAGGGTAACAACAGGATGCATGCTGGCCTGTAGCAGGGCATTATCTGCTCCTGTTGTATTTTTAGGCTCTTGCTTCTGTGACAAAATGCTCAGTGACAGTGCATTTGCTTAGACGCCTTTGAAGGTCTGGGTTTGCCTCTTGTGCGAGTTGCTATTGTTTGGGTTGAGCCAGCACTGGAGCAGCACTGCTGCGTTCTCTGTGCTGTCTTCATAGTGCTTCTAGAAATGAGGACTGCATTGCTTTCAGCAAAGCCCCAGGTCCTGCTTTACAGCGTTTGAGTTTGTGGTGAGCTGACCGCTGATTTCTGCATGCCAGCATTATGTTGTGAATACCATAGGGTGTGTGTGCAGTGCTGTTAGTTACAATGAGCACACAGGTTGTGAAGTAGATGCTGCAGGTCAGCCCAGGGGGAGCAGGGAAAGCCCTGCAGCATCCTCAGCTCCTTTAGTAGAGCACAGGCAGAGCTGTTGGTGCAGGCCCTGCAGCTGAAATGTGAGAAAGCCGAGCTCGGGGGGAGGACAGATGCTTCTGGTGTGAAGAGCTGGGCCAGAGCTGTGGAACTTTCCACCAGCACAGAGCTAATTCCCCAAGCTCAGCATATTCAAAGTCTGAATGTGAAACTCATCTTTTCCTTGAGTATTTTTTTTTTTTTTTTACAAGCACAGAATGAATAAAAAGAGAACCTTAAGAACTAATCCAGTGAAGCTTTTTCTTGCTGGCTGAGAAGAAAAAGAGACAGAAAGAACAAGAACCGCTTTGTTTCTCTTTTGCAATATCTGGTCAGTGGTCAGATATGGCAGAGGTGAAGAGGCCATGCAAACATAGATAATTTGGGGCTGGATATGCTGTGCTGGAGGCTGAGATTTTGGCAGGACAGGACCAGGATGGAGCCATGTGGGCACAATAGCTTGGAACGAAGGAAGACAAATCCTCTCTTTCAGGCTCATCTATAAATCAATTACCATTTGTTCCTTATTAATAATTTAGCTGCCAAGAATGCGTTTATTACTTTAGAAGAGGGAAAAAATACAGACTATCCCTGCGCTGAATAGCTGGCAGTCTAAAAGATGTGAGGCAGTACTCATGGGACTATCCGGAGAAAACTCTAACCATTGACTGTATTAATTACTTTAATATTTTGCACCATCCCTTCCCTATAAGCCTTCTTTTCTCTGCTTGCATCATGTTGATAGTGTGTGGCACGCTCAATTGGACTGTTTTTCCCTAAGAAATGAGTCAGTATGGGTGATCCTTCCATCCCATCAGGGCTGGAAATGGAAGCTGCATGAGGCAGAGAGAAGGGGTGAGGTGAGGAGGGAAGGAGAAGCAAAGGGGAAGCGTGTGGTGGGGATCCAGTATGGGCATACAGCTTGGCTGGGGATGGAGCTGTGGAGAGCACTCAGCTGTGGGGTATAAGAAGTGCTGGAGTGCCTTGAGGACAGGGCTGTAGGCTGTTCGAACTGAATACCTTGTAGGAGACAGCAAACAGGTTAAGAGAGGAGTGTGGTTGATGGTTCAGAAGAATCATTTTAGAAGCTGGTTTCTTTGCGTGGGTTGAAGGAACGAGTCATGAAACTGTTGTGCCAGGGAGGACGGAGAGCCTAGATAGCCTTCACCATAAGGTAGGTTGTGTGGATCACAAAGAGGAAAAAAGAAGAGGTAGATCCTCATGTATTTATTTATTTTAGAGATTTAGATTAGATGTTAGGTGGAAATTCTTTATGCAGGAGGTGGTGAGGCGCTGGCATAGGCTGCCCAGGCAGCTGTGGGTGCCCCATCCCTGGAGGTGCACAAGGCTGGGCTGGATGGGGCCCTGGGCAGCCTGGTCTGAAGGGAGGCAGCCAGCCTATGGTGGGGGCTGGGGCTGGGTGGGCTTTAAGGGCCCTTCCAACACAGCCATTTTATGATTTTATGACCTAGGAATGATCCCGGAAAGGTCATCTGAAGGAATGATGCTGTTTGCAGAGATGGAGGCTTGCGAATGGGATTAGGCAAATGGAGAGGTGCTGGGCTTGCCAGCATTTAACGGGGGAGCATCCCAGGCAGACAGTCAGTACAGACTCCTGGTAAATAGACAGAGTGCTGTGAGGAGGAGGTGTGCCCAGTCATTGTCTGTGTGTATTTTAGAGCAATCACATTTGTTTCACGGAGCTGTTTTTTGAGGATGGAGTGGGTGTGTGGACCAAAGGCTTAGTCACAAGGGCAGGGAAAGAAAACTGTCTTGACTTGTGAAATCAAATATTTGTGACTTAGTCCATTGTTTTCCCGTCTTTGTGTAGCTTATGTCCATAGTCACTTCTTGCTGTAGGGCTGAGCTGTGCTGTTAGATCTGTGTTGGTGCCCCTCTTTGCACCATTCAGGTGGCCGCAGACGATCACTGCTGGTTTGCACCCTTGCCCGTGTGCCCTCACACACTCCCGCCTTGGGCAGCCCTGGAAGTATTTAGGGAAGGTGTAGGTCGTGAGACATCTCCTACCCAACAAAACCTGCAGGGTGCTTAAAAATGTGTGCATGATTCACTGGTGGAAGGCCCTCTGTGAGTCACTTCTGACCCAGGGACCCAGCAAGTGCACCGTGCTGCTGCAGAGGAGACATAAAAAGAAGACGGTCCATAATTGCCTGCTGTTCTACGTGCCTTGTCATGTTGTTTCAGAGAGATGGGGTGGTGTTCCCATGTGTGCATTTCCCCCTGAGCAGTTACTATGGCTTACTTTTCCAGCTTCCCTCGAGCTTTGGTTTGGAGCGTGGGGTGGTCTTTGCACTGACCATAGAAGCACTGTATGTCGGTGTGAGCTGCTGAGCAGGGTGTGGGTGTTACTCTCCTCTTGGCTATGCGGAGATGGACGGATCCATCTGTGTATCCGTGTAATTTTGAAAGCACTTGAGGAACTGAATATTTTGTCTTCTGTGGATTCTCATGTGGGGTCACAGCAGAGGCCAGGGGTGATCTCTCCAGTAGTTTAAGGAGCTTCCAGACTTGGTCTGGCATTATTACTCAGCACTCACAGAGGTTGGTGCATGCAACAGCCCAGCCAATGCTTGGGTGGCTGCTCCTGAATGAACTGACCTGGAGGGAGGGGGGGGCGAAAAGAAAACAGGGATGAAAATGCTGCTGGTGGGTTTCCATAGTTTGGCTGATAATGTCACCATCCCTGTGAGCCAGCTGCTGTGCCCCAGGCACTCATTGCCTGCACAGCCAAGCCCTGCCTGTGTCTGACGGAGGCGATGTAGAGTTGGCATGAAAATCAAAAGCGGCTTCAAAATGTACTCTGGCTTTTTCAAGTACAAACTAATATTTACCTGCGAGTCTACTTCCCTCCTTGTTCCCTCTCCTTGGCAAGCTCTGGGGCTGTTTCTGTTCTAAGTTTCACTCTTAAGTATGTATCCAATGAGGTTCCCAGGGTGTGAATATAAAATATTCTTTTTATTTTGGAGAGAGGGGGGAGGTGGATGACAACAGGAAGGCTGATTGAAATGTCGCTGTGTTGCCTAAAGGTGAGTTTTGATGCAATCGGTATTTTCAGCAGTTCGTGATGGACACCTCATGGAAAGCTTTTGGAAAACATCTCATTTAGGAACCGCTCTGTCTGCTGTGGTGGTTGAATGGGGACTTGTTTTTGTGTTGGTTGTTGTTTTCTTTTTCCTGGACTGTTCTTTAATCACTCGCCTCAAGTTTTTATTACTACTGACATTTACATAAAAATAAGGTATTTGTTTATGTTGAATGCGGCTGTTCTGGCCGCTTGCCTTTTCCTGCTCCTTTCTGTGTCATACCAGCTGGATTTCCACGTAAGGAATAGTAACAACTGAACCTTTACAGGAAAGGTACTGTGCACGCACATGCTGGAGATCCTGTTTGGATGATAAAGCTGACGTAGCATGATACGGAGACGTGCTCTGCCGAGCTGTTATTCATGCCCCTCTGCTGCGCTCCCACACATCCTGCATTAGTCAGAGCTAAGCACTGAAATTATACATCCCTGTTCCCACCATGCAGGGCTGGTGCAGCTTCAGGCAGCATGAGGGGTGGAGGGAAAACATCTGTGCTTGCGCTGCTTTGCTTCAGATAGAGTGAAGCAGATGTCTCATGGGGAAAATGGTGTGTCCTGGCTAGAGGGAGCAGCACTTTGCACAAGTCAGGCTTGGGTGAGCAAAGGAATTCCTGGTGCCTTGCAGCATTGAAGGAAATACTAAGATTGAGGGTTATTATTGCATTTATTTATTTATTAAAAATAACCTGTAATGTAAGGACATAGAACTGGGCTTCCATGGGCAGGATGGCTGTGTGGGCCGCGGGTGGTCAGGGCAGTGATGTTTTCTTGCTGCATGGCATAAATGCTGCGCTGTTGAGCTGCAAGTGGCAGCCTGAGCAAAGCCTGTCACTGATGTGCAGATTTACTAGAAGAAAGGAAGCTCTCAGGTAGGCCACGTCCACAACTTCCTCTTTTTGCTGTTAAGTGCTTTTGGTGGGAAAAAATAAATATTTCAGCTGAAGCGTTTTCCGTCCCTCTGGCACAAATAACCATCTTCTCTTATTGCACCAAAACATCCCACAAAATAAAACTAACAACCCCGGAGCCTGTAGCATCCCCTTCTCTTGTCCCTGCCCTCCTCAGCTGTGCTGTAAAACCTGATTATGAGAGGGAGAAGTTCACAAGGCTGTTTCCCCCACATATACCTGGACTCTTGCAGAGTCATGAGCCTCTGATTTCAGTCGTAATTACAGACATAGGAGACTGTAAAATGTTAACTTTTGTGGGCTTTTAATGAGGCGTCCCATCTTAAATCTGCGCCGTTCCCCTAAGACATCACACTCCTTAAGTGTGCTTTTTAAGCTGGATTTCTCCTGCTTTGCTGTGACTCATGATTAAGGAAGTCAGAGTTGTAAAATTAACACGGCCTCTTCCACTACCCTTTTCACCTCTCGCACGGCGCACACCTTCCCTCAGCATCTTGTGGAAACTTGAAGGCTTGTTTGGGTATAGCGGAGGCAGCTCTTTGTCACTGGGTTTATGTGAGCAAAGAGGAAAGTCTGTGAGAATCTGCTCTGTGATGAAACGCGCCGTCTGCACATGGGAAGTGATTCATCTGCAACTGATTCATTAGCAGCTCGCAGGATGCCAGCGCGGGTCGGAGGCTGGGAAAGATTGGAGAAGAGAGGTGGCTAATCGCAGGGGAGCACGGCGGAGGCTGCAGACGGAGTAACCCAGACTGAAGGTTGTTTTCATTGTCTTTTCAAAATCTGCATTTCTTTTCAAGTCGCTTGGCTTTAATGAAGACCAGGTCCTCACCGCAGAGCCTGTGTGTAGCTCTGCTTTGTAGCAGATCCCGAAGGATGGCCCCACGGAGGGGTTGGGGCGGAAGCGTTTGTGGGACCGGGGCCCTTATTTGTGGTGTGCTGTTAATTAGTACTGGTTGTGCAAATAATTACAGAGCCAAGTTGTTGTTAAAGCAGCTCAGAAAGCAATATAGCGGAGAGCCAGGAGGATTAATGGGAGGCTTTGAGGGCCCATGTGATCCAAGGGACTATCAGTCTGTGTGATAAACACCTGAGATGCTTTTGAAAATGGGAGATGGGCACTCTGGACAACTTCGCCCTGGATCCTGTTATCCGTGTGGGGGAGGTACCAACACAGATGTCACGTCTTGAAATAGCAGCTTTTTAAATTGCAGGAAAAGCAGCAGCATTTTCACTATATAATAAAGAAAATAACAGCAACGGACCTCAAGTAGCCTCAGACTATTCCAAGCAAGATAATTGGAGGCTGTCACGCAATATTTTTAGCTGTATCTGCTATAAAGTAAACATGTTCTTTGCCCAAGACCACCAAAAATGTTTCCATAAGAAATGTTGGCTTTGACCCAACTTGATAGAATGCACAAACATTTATCTGGAAAGTCAGTTCCGACTCCTGGTATTTATATGAAGTTCCTGTGGACGGCACTGGCAATTGCGTATGTTGTGAGGGAGAGTCCAAGCTCTTAAAACTGTCATTTCTCAGCACTCCTGACAATAATCATTCTTGCTTTTGTTAGCAGCCAGTCTATGTGGGGCAGAAGTTCTCAGTGTGAGGCTTCTGCGGGAGCACTGTGCAGTGCCTTCATTTCTTTTTGCTTTCGGCAATCAAGAAGCACATCCGGCCCGTGGTTCTTTTCCTCTGGTTTGAGTTGGGCTGGATCCACAGCTGATGCTAATTTGCAAAGCTCTCCTGGCTTCAGTGAAGCTATGAAGATTTTTTTTTTTCCCTTTGAGCATCAAGAAGATGCATTTTGAAGCTAAATATTAAATGTAAATCAGTAGAGTTGCTATGAAAGTTAATGCAGTAACTGAGTTTTACAGCGGCTTTTTTGGTTGCTAGATTGATGGCAGAACCCTGCCCCTCAGTTATTCTCTCTTTTTGGAATTACTTTTGTTTTTAATGTGCTCTGTCTTGTGGAAGATAATCTGAATCTCTTTGGCATTTCCATCTATTTTCACGTTACGAAACTGCTCTGAACGTACGAATACACAGAGCCACGAGAATGCCTGGAATCTCCTCGCAGAAAAGCTGCTGCTTGGGCTGGGCAGGAGTGCGTTGCTCTTTGGATTTCATGACTGGAGTCAGACACAGGGTTCTGGGAAGCAGTGACAAGCTGGTGTGATAAATGAGTTTCCAAAAAGGCACACTCCTTTGGAGAGGCCAGGCTTCCCATGTGCGTGCTTCCTCTGCCCCAGGCCCCTCCAGGCTCAAGCACAAATAAACTCTGATGCATCTGACACAGATTTGGGCAGGCTTTGCTAGAATAAATAAAAGAACCAGGGCTCGGATGTGAATGTCAGAAACGCTGGTGGCTGCAGATGCTGCCTACAGCTCTTATTCTCTACCAGTTTCTGCTGGCAGTAGTTAGTATTGGTGAATTATTACATTCTTAGCAAAGTAAAGCTTTTCCCATTTGACTCTCGCAGTGAGTGGCAAAGCATTGGGTCAGTGAATGAGCCATCTTCTGAGCTGCTGGTGGTCAGAATGAGGAGGTGAAAGGTGCAGGGGCATCTAATGACAGAATGGCTTAAGTAGAAGAAAGGGAGCTGGGTTTGACAGCCAGCAGCCAATGTCCTGTGGCTGCGGAATAAGCAGAAGTGGTGTAAATTAGAGGTTAATAAGAAGCACAAAAGAAAAAAATAGTCGGATTGTGATATCGCGTGACAAAACAAGATGTATCTTTGAAGAAATGTAAATGAAACAGGGCTTTGATCTGTGTGCCATCACAGAAGTGGTGGAGCGCAGAGGAGAGAGCTGAGTGGTGCAGGACCAGCAGCAGGCGGCTCTGAAGGAGCAACAATGGGCAGACAGTTTATGGTAAACCAATAAAGCGTACTTATGTCTGAATCTGAAATTAGACTCTGCAAAATATGGTCTCAAGGCACCTGCTAAAGAGCTTAGCATTACTGGAATCTTAATAAATGACTCATGCTGTCATAATCTGATCCTGACATCAACTCTCTGTGCTGCATTTCTTCAGCTTTCAGGTGGGGGGAAGGGGAAATCTGCAAAGCCCTGGGACAGACCAAGAGCTGTAAATAGGCGGTAGGAAGCACACATGGGAGTACTGGTCATTTCTGTACTGTCAGCTGCTTTGCAAGCCCAGAACAAATGAGAGCAGAGTAGAAAAATTATGCAGTGTCAGGAGAAATGGGATTTACTGTCTACCTGTAAGCCCTCCACCTGATGCTTTAGGCTGTGGCGGTCTCTGCTCAAGACCTGATGGGCTGCAGATGCATGGAGCTGTTCTGCTCACTGCCTGTGGTCCTGTGCCCGTAAGTACACCTGCAATGCTCACCTAAAGCCTTTGCATGGCCTCCCAGCTCTGTCCATCGCTTCATCCTTTGTGCCTTTTGCTCCACTGCTGTGGATCCTGTGAGGGCCAGGAGCATCCATCTCAGTAGAGATGGATCTATAGGCACAGAGGAGATGTGTTTCCTTCCAAGTCCAAGAGAGGGAAGAGTAAAGCACTCCAGGTGGGAGAGACCAGAGCGAAATGTATCCTTTCTATGGAGATGTGTTGCAGGCTCGCTGGGTGTTTGCTAATCCTTCTCAATTTCTACAGATGTAAGTGCTGAGTACTCATGGCTAGTTTGTTCTATGGTGGTGTGATAAGGTGCGTTGCAAGTCTCAGTTGGATGCAGTTAACTTCTATTTCTAGAGCGTGAATGACAGCATTGTTAAAACTGCTCCAGAAATTGGAAAAGCTAGTGATGCTGAGCAAATTGAGGGGAAAGAGATGGCAAGGGATCAGCTTTTGAATTACGAATGTGCTGCATGGGTCATTTTTTTATTCAGTGTTTTTCATTTGGCCAGTATTCAGGGAAAGCTGAGGTTTTATCCAAGTTTTCAGCGAAGCCCTGTGGATATTTCAGTGCTGTATGCACAAAAGCCAGATTCTGCTACAAGAATAAACGCTTGCTTTCCTGGTGTAGACCAGATGCAGGACCAGTAAGGAACTACTTATCATGTTTTGTGCTTGAGAGAAAATCACAGCCTGTGGCCATAATTCCTGGTGCCTTTTAGAGCGTACTGCTAACTTATTTGTCACAGCTTTAAAAACCAGCTTCTGCTCGTGGTTTTTAATAAGAACCCCATGGAAATGCGTAACTGAAACTTTTTATTCCTGGTTGTTTTTCTCTTAACCCCGTTTTGCACGTGGTGCTATGTGAGCATGGAGGCGTTTTGCTCTCTTGGAAGATTAATGATGGTGATATAAAACTGATGGCTTTTGCAAACAGCAGCATATGTATATGTGAACAGCAAGGGAAAGGGAGACAGGGGACTGGATCTCTGTTGAAGTACATTTGGAAATCTCCTGTGCTGACTGAATTCCCTCCAGTATCTTATGGCTCGTATCACTTTACTTGATTTGTACTACTGCCTTCCAGTGATTTGAGCTTCACTTTCAAAGGAGAAGAAGTACAGGGAAAGAGGTTCGTTACCCATCTGAAGGACAATAGCTGCAAAACGCCCGGTGAGGAGAGTAAGTGGTGGTGGTGGTAGTGATTGGTTTTTCTTTTCTGATTCAGGATCTCACAAATTCAATCACAGGTTCAAAAAAGAGAAAAGAAAACAAGATAATCAGGCCTAGAAATGAAATTCCTGTTGTGCAGTGTAATGCTTTCCTCTTTACTCCTCACTCTTTTTCAAACAGTTACAGTGGACTGTTTGAAAAGAAAAAGCTTCAGTGTTTTTGTCATTCTTTTCCTTCCCTCCTCTGGTTTTGCTATTAGGAGCCATTGCAGGCTGTTGTTCTCTGAGCTGCAGTAGTCTGGGTGCTTTGGAGCAGCAGCTGGGGGTGTTTGAGTTCCCTAGCAAGTGGCTTGTAGCAGCATATAGGGATGGATCAGTCCTAAAGTGTTTGGCTCAAGGGGTTTCTGTTGGCTTCTCATGGTACTGCAGTGCTGTTCTGCCTGTGCCTCAGGCTGTTGTGCAAGCAATGAAATTCCCTGATTGCACTCCTGGAGTCTTGGCACTTTCCTCACTGGGTATTTATCACTGCTGCTGGTAACGCTGGGGTAACCCCACTGGCTGCTCCTTGGTTGTGTTTGAACACACCATGCTACAGCCCTCCATGTTAGGCCAGCTTCTCACCAAGCACAGCTGAGCATGGCTGTGGGTGCACAGACCCGGCCTTCGCTGCTGACACCCCTGGTGCTGGAAGGACACCTGCTCACATCAGGGCTTTGTGTGAGTTGTTTCTGAATTTAGTTCTGTTATAAGTCATTGTGAACTGGTATCAGCTCGACAGCCTGGCTCCGTTCTGGCTTTGTTTCTGCATTTCCTTGCAGGGTCTCCTAGCCTACATGCTCCATCACTGGCAGGCAGTGCTGACTACAGGCTGTGGATTGCACCATTTTCTCGTTCTGTCCTGCAGTCTCAGAATATGTGCTGGTTGGGAACGTGGTGAGAGGCTGCATCACCCACTCAGGTCTGAACGTGGACACTGAAATTAAGAGCTCTTCACAGCCTTAGCTACCTAATCCCATAGTGCAGCATGGGGACACTTGATGTGTTCAACTGCAGCTGACTGGGAAGGAAGAGACACTGTCCCAGAAGTGGCTGCTTTTGGAGATCCAGCCAGCACTGAATTGTTGGGCAGAGAAGCTTTGGTATTTTGAGAAGAAATCCCGTTAGGTAGGATGGCATAATAAAGTCAGCTGTACATGGGGATCTGCTCAGCACAGGCTGAAAGAAAGGTCAGAGGAAGGAACACATCCCTAACCTCATGGAAACTTTGACTCTTAGATTCTGTAAGTTTTAATGAAGGCTGGATGTGCAGAGCTCTCAAGTGGTTTTGGGTACGCTCCACTCAGCCCTCAGGGCCAGGCTGTGCATCAGACCATGGCTGAGGAGAGCTGAAGGTTGTGCGCTGTGGCATCTTCTGTTATCTGATTGCTCTGCATGAAGATGGGAGAGGCAGACTGTGTGTGGGTCATTTCTAAGGGCTCTGGGCTTGAGAAATGCTGAAGTGCTCCAGTGCTGAGCACAGTGTTAGCCTGTCCCATCTCAGCCCCAGGATCCTTTGGAGAAAATACTGCTGGAGGGCTGAGGCAGGACAGCAGGAGGAAATAAACCACGCTGATGCTCAGCTGTTCTCTTCCAATGAATGCAGACAGCGTTGTTTTGTCCCACATCTCAGCAGAGGGACCAAGGAGGGATTTCACAATCATAAAAATGTAATTGGCCTCCGGGGCTTTGGGGGAATGTCATTTCTTTTACTGTATCTCCTTATTGAGGGGAGAGGGGAGACGGGGAGGTTATTGTGATTGAAAACAAAGCATATGGCTCTTTCATTTCGAAGGTCTTTTTAGTTAAGATCATAAAGTGCATCTCTTTTTTCCTTACGCAAAGCTCTGATAGCAACACTTGGGAGCTGCGCTCAGCTTTCAGGCTGGTTTTGGCTTAGGTAACTGTTTGTAGCTGTTCAGGCTGCGGGGCTGAGCACGCAACAGTTCCAGTTTTCCCACCTTCCCAACCAGGTCCTTGTGAGTCGTGCGCCTGGAAGGCCTGCTTTCATCTTGGCTGAGCTCAGGAGCTTGGCATGAGAGCACACCTGGGAATCAGAGCCGATAGTGGGCTTAGAGGTGGATGTTGAGCATATTTTGGAGCTGAGATGTAATTGTGCATTTCAGTGTTTCGTGCTCTGTACCAGCAGTTCCCTGAGTGATGGCATAGATGTTGTGTATACCTCCCATGCACAACCGTGTGACGTGTTTCCCTGCTCCCTGCGTCAGGTGCAGCTGGGATCCACGCTGTTTCTCCTTCCTTGCTGTTGCAGCAGTGTTTACAAGAGGTGTGCGTGTTATCAAGCTCTGTTTTTGGGAAGAGTCTCCCAGGGCAGCCAAGACCAGCACAACCACTGCTTGAATAGTTGTTTGTGTGGGTTGGGTTGGGTTGGTTTTTCTGGATTGGCTGCCAACACAAAGAACCGAGGCAAATAATTCCAAATGAAATTCAAATTCTCTCTTTCCTTGACCAAAATAGTGTGTTTCACCAAAACCCGGAAGTGTTTAATGTCAGTCACAATGAAAAGCGAGGGAAGCGGAGGGCTGGACTTCAGGGAGTAGAAATAGGAGTGCTTGTCTGCGTGTATGTTAAAAGAGTGTCTTTAAATTAATGCGTTCTAACCTGGGGTACCTTTCTTCATGCCTCCAAATTGAGGTCTTTTCAGAAAATTAATGAATCTGAAGCAAGACTGTTACGTAAAACAGACATTTTTGCATTTTTCAGAGACGTGCTGTGTGTGACAGCCCGGATCCTGCAGCAGCATCTCAGTGGGTTTGGGTGGCTCTGGGGATTGTGCTACAATGCGGAGCCTGGTGGGCCAGCCATGCGCTGAGCCTGCAGCGTTCACATTGGCTTCCTTGGTGGGATGAGGTCAGTGATGTGTTTCAGTGCCAGCCCACGTAACTCTCCTCTCTTGTTCCTCCTGCAGGTCTCTGGATGGCCGGCTGCAAGTGTCCCACCGCAAGGGCCTTCCCCATGTGATCTACTGCCGGCTGTGGCGGTGGCCAGACCTGCATAGCCACCATGAGCTGCGGGCCATGGAGATGTGCGAGTACGCCTTCAACATGAAGAAGGACGAAGTCTGCGTGAACCCCTATCATTACCAACGAGTGGAGACCCCAGGTACTGCTGACCCCGTGTGTCCCTTCTGAGGGACGTATACGTGCATTTCAGAATTGAAGAAAGCAGCAGGCGTAGGGTTTTAAAACCAAAGCGTATGTATTATTGATGACAGTCTCTTACTGCGTGCAGCAGAATAATTTATGAGTCTGTGCTCAGGGGGAAAATATCATTTAAAATCGATGAAAAACAAGTTGAGCAGGCTGCCTTGTTGCCAGCTTCCTAATGTGTCCCTGTGTGCCCAGAACCAACTCACACACACAGTAGTTACAAGTGAGGACTGTGGCAGTGTTCTGCGCATCCCTCACTGCTGCTCTTGTTGGTATAAAGGATAAAGGGTTACTGTTAAGTTGAAGTAGCTTTAAGAATAGCTTCCAGCACGCCTGAGCTTCCTGTTCTGAGCACTCCTGCCTCTGAGAGAGACTTTCATCTGGAACTGCAGATAGTTCTGCTGCATGTTGGTACAAACCTGCAGAGCCAGGCTGAATGTTGATGCTAATCCTACCTTGCCATTTCATTTTAGGTGGAATTTCTTCATTTTTGAATCGTGTGGTGTATTTATTATCTTTTTTAATAAGAAGACTTGTTTCTTTGCCTTAGAGGAGGCAAACAGCCTGGGTGTGTTCAACTAAGCACACATCCCATCCCCAGCTGAGATGCGTTAATAGCATCTTTAACTGCTGCTGTTATTTCAGAAGCAACTATCAAATTGTGCCCGTTAATTAGTGACTCTGATGTTGTGTGTATGCAAGGGTGGTACTCCAGACTGGTTACTTTTCATTATCTGGGGTTTCAGTCATTTTATTTTAAAGCTGCTAATCCTGGTCTCTCTCTTTCCCATTTGTGCAGTGTTACCCCCAGTGCTGGTGCCTCGGCACACGGAGATCCCAGCTGAGTTCCCACCACTGGACGATTACAGTCACTCTATTCCAGAGAACACTAACTTCCCAGCAGGCATTGAGCCGCAGAGCAACTACATCCCAGGTATGGCATCTCTCCATCTAGCGAGCGGAGGGAGAAGGGTCACACTGCACAGTCAGTCGTGTCTGCGTGTGCTGAGCTGAATGAGTGGCAAGTCTTTATTTCTGTCGTTGCCATGAAGCAAAGAAATGGGAAAGTGTACAGAAGCAGATGACAGCTGTGAATGTAGAATGATGGCAGTGCTGTTTGAAGTTTTGTTTCCTTCAAACTCACTTCTTCCCTTCGGTAGGGCATACTCAGTTTATTGTGTAATCTAAAGCTGAATGTTCCCTTAGATTTGACTGACGTTCAGCCAGTTTAATTTGAGTAAAAGTGTAGATTTCTGATGGAATCGAGCCTTTCTATTTATGCATCTTTTTTCACAAGCAATTTACACCTTATTTGTATGGGCAAACGGTGCAGCTGCACAGCAGGAAAGGGGCAATCTCTGGACAGAAAACTGTCTACGTGGCTTAAAGTTTTATGGAACCGAAAATCCTGATGTTGTTTTTTCCCTCCTCTGTTATTGATCAGTATGCTCTGCTCTTGCCCTTAACAGTTGGAGGAAGAAAAATAATTAAACGAAAAAGCTTGTTGCAAATAACAAAGTAAATGTTTTTGCTGTCAAATCCAGACCTTTCATCCAGTTGCAATGACTTTGATCATTTTATGATTCTAGAGACACCTCCTCCGGGCTATTTGAGTGAGGATGGAGAAACCAGTGACCACCAGATGAACCCCAGCATGGATGCAGGTAAATCATTTTTTGCCATGTATAGCTTTCTAGGTCATATCTAAACTTCTAAAGCTTTTCATCGGAGCTCTGAAGATCAGATGGTGGTGAGAGTTATTTTATCCCTGTAGGAGTGCAAATGTAGCCTGACATCTCATGTAAAGCACAGGACAGTGTGTTTTAGAGCTGCTGAAAGGTACAGCATGTTCCTGTTCTCCCTAACATCCGTCATTAGATGCTGCTAAGCAGGAGCCTGGAACAGCAGAGACATACCTAACAATAGCTTACACTGTGGCGTGTTCATGCATCTGTATGCACAGGAATATGGTGCAAGTAGTTGCCATTTTCCAAAGAGGCATTTTTCTGTCTGCTGTACATACTGAAACGTCCAGTTAACTACATTTGAAATGACCACTGGTAGATTTATTTTTAAATGGGCTTATTATTTAGTGGATGTATCCCAGCAAAGGTTATCAGGCGAGGTTCTGTCACGTTGCCAAAAAAACAAGTAGTGTTAGAGCAGATTTAGACTGAGCAGCCTTACATGGCACTTGCATAAAAACAGGCATGCAGAACTTTCTCAGTGCATACTGCATGCAATTATCCTGGCTTCTCTGTATGACTTCAGCCACAGAGCATACATGGGATTCCAAAAGAGAGATGATTGATTTGCAGTCTTGCACCACAGTTGTACAGATGGCAGAAAGGAGTGTGGGTTTACTTGTCTACATCAAACATAAGCCTGATGACACAATGCATTTCAGTGCATATAATCATTGGTAATGCGGTTGACATTCGGAATGTATGTATGGCTTTTGGGGAGAGTGGATTGGCCTGGAAGATGCTATAAATACTCTCAGTTCGTGTTCGAATGCGAGATCCCTTCCTTCAGATGTCATGGAGTTCATTTGTTATAAAAAACAAATTCTGAAGAAACCAGCTGAACTCAGTGTGAGAGGGAAGAATGGATGGGCTGTACCACCTGCTCGCTTCCATGTGGCATCCAGAAACTGGAACTTGCTCTCGACATCAGAGTGCAGATATTTGAAATACGTGCACAAAATTTGTGGGCAGAATTGGAACGATGGGGTAAAATTTCCACAATTATTTGGTCAGAACTGTGTAGGTTGATGCAATACTCCATTGTCCCAGCACCAGTGGTGTGTTTTGTACTGTTAACAGTGATTAGCAATGAATAGTAGAGCTCTGAAATGCTCATCTAACTGGGTTTGAGTGTAGCTGTCATGATGGTGCCTGGAGTTTTGATAGCTGCATGTGAAAGTAAAGCAGGCAACTGCATGCACAGTTCTGAAAATTAATGGGAAGAGTTTAAGTGAATTAAACTCTTGTGAAGATGTTCAACAGTATTGCAGATGGAGCAAGTTGATATAGTAGGTAATAGCATTTGGAAGCTCATTTAAGTGGTAATCAACATCAGAGAAGTTGCTGATGTCACAAAATGAGACTTTGCTAAGAAGTGGGATTTCCCTCCCAACAAGCCTGGGCAGCACAGAAGATTTTGTGTGAGTGTTTTTCTTTGTGCAGATGCCATACTAATAATTACAATGTCTTGATTTTCAGGTTCTCCAAACTTATCACCAAATCCTATGTCTCCGGCACACAATAATCTGGGTAAGTGTGTGATCTTGAGAACTGTGTGTAATTACAGCCAAGAGTATGACCTTTTAACGACGAGGTTATTTCTTGAGGTTGGTTAGGTTTTGAGCACAACTGGTGCTTCTTTCTGCTAACAACTGAGCAAATGGAGGAGGCTGTCTGGTTGGTGTGTGATTGGAGAGTTCTAATAAGTGGAGAGAGGGCAAGAACACTAGCATATGGAGATGCACAGATGTCACAGACCTCTTTGAGCATTAGAGGTTTCACGGGCCTTATGCTTGTAGGAGCCTGGGGATCCTTCCTTTCTGCTTCTCTCATGGAGAAGTAGAAAGCTGTTGAACGGGACCTTTGCCTTTGAGATCCTGCTGGAGGTGTCCTGTGGCTCTCCCTGAACCTCTGTTATTTCCCAGAGTTTCTGCTCTTCATTTTCATACCTACAGGCAGGGAAGGTCTGATCTTCATCAGTCTGAGCTCTCACTGTATTTGAAATTGCTCTCAACAGTTTCTCATAAAACACGCTCATAGCTCTGGCTAGCTGCAGGATCACTTCTCCGCATGTTCGTTAAGCCAGCAGACACAGGCCACTAGAGATTACTCTTGAATAACCATAGCCATAAAGTTTGCATATGCTTTTAATCCTGGCAGAGGGTACTTTGACTCTGCTCCAAAATTTGTCAGCCATTGGCTGACTTGTGGATATCTTGGGGCTGTTGAAGGGGATTTCTTTTCTCTCCTCTCTATTTACTTATTTATTTGAACGCATGGAATATATTGCCACAATGCCACTAGACTTTTACTCATTTTAACTCTTAGAACCTCAGAGAGGAATACATCGCTAGCTCTTTGGTTTTCTTTTCCCCCCCTGTCCGAATCTGTTATGCTCAAGTGTGCAGCTGAAGAGCTGATGTGAATTTCTTGCATTTTTTGTCAACCTAAAAATAAAAAGCCAAACTATACGTAACAAAACCAACCTGGCAAGCTGACTGTGGCATCTGCCTTACATAAGGAGAAAAGTAGTTTCTAGGAAAGAGGCCCCAGCACATATCCTTTCTAACCAGGACAGGGCTCCTAACACATGCTGCTCAGCTGATGTGCCTGCAGGACGCCTAACGTGCAGTCTGGTGACAGAGAACTAAATAGGAGCAGGTGAGGCTGGTTAACCACGAGGAATCTCTTTGTAGTCTAGGGAACAGACATCAGAAGAGCATTGAACTCAGCAGCATTAAAAGATATCTTTGAGTTTTTCAAACCAAGTCCTTACTGCTCTTAGGCAGAAGTTCCCACAAATGTAGGAACCTTTTGTCTCATTTTAGGGTTTTATAATAATTTTTTGCTGTGAGAAAGCTGCAAAGCGACAAATAAAATGGTACATACTGAGCAACTCTCAGCAACTGTCGAATGAAGAATCTGTCATCATCTGCTGCCTCACAGGCGGCACGTCTGAGATAAGGAGCTGCTCACAGCAGCAGCCCTTCGCTCCTTCAGCCCTGCAGGCCAGAGAGGGGCTGTGTGGGCTGAGCTTTCCCTCAGCTTTGCAGATTCTCCCCCCAGTCAGACAGAAGCTGGTTGGTGGCCTGCAGTGGTGTGTTGCTTTTGCTGTGCTGTGTAATTGTGTGGATGAGTGGGACGCTGCAGTGTCCAGGGCTGCACTTTCATCTGCAGAAGTTGAAGGGGGGATTTCTCTCTCTGTTTGCTAAGAAAATAAAATGTAAAATCTAAAGAATATAGCGTGTATTTTTTGAAGTTTTACTGCTAAGGAAGTAATGTCCCAGCATTACAACTGACGGTTTATTTGAACAGAACTGCCTGAAGCTTTTAAGGCAGTTTACTTTGTGTCAGCTGAACTTTGGACTTCATCCCATGGCCATATTCCAAAGAATTACAAAGACCATAAACTAGCATGAGGCAAGCTGGCTAGAACAATAGGAGCAAGGTTGGTTTGAGCTGCAATTGTGTGTATTTTGATACCAAGCTGTAATTGATGGAACCGAGGGACTTTCAGTTCATCTTTTCATCCACGGACAAAACAAGGTGTTGCATGGTAACCATTTGGGACCTTTTGTCTCCTTTCTGCTTGTGCGGTGGCTTTGCAAACATTCAGGTTTTGATTTGGACCCTTCAGTTGTCAAACATAAGATGTAACTAGAAGTTGTAGGTACCCGGTGATCTCTTCTGTATCGATGAAGTTTGAACTGGAAAGAATACAGAAAGCCCCAATGAAAGCAGAGCTGCCAGCACTGTTTGGACGCTCAGAATGAAGTCAGGGAGTTTATGCTGGCCGAGGGCCAGGCCTGAGGTTGCATGCATGTTATTTGGGAGCAAGGCAGTCCCTTGGTGCACAGGAAATCCATTGTCAGTGCTTGCTCTGCAAATGACTTGACGCAAAAGCAGTAAGTGAAATAAGCACATGCCCTGTGGGCAAATCCATCAGTAACATAAGCCTCTATGACTCCGTGTTGAAACACTATTTTTCTAAGCAGTGCAAAGACAGCACAGAGGGAAAGGAAGTGAGCGCACTTATTTATCTTGTTGCTTCTGAGGGAGTTAGGAGTAACTGCAATTAGTGCAGTTAGATAACATAAATCAGTGACTTCTGATGAGCAGAGTTTAGCAAACACCCTGACCACAGCTGGGATTAGAACTGTTCTTAGAGCACATCGTAGAGAGCGCAGAGCACCTGGCAAGCTTTTAGTTCTGCATCTGGACAGATAGAACTTTGGTCTTATGGAGGCAATGCAGGATGGGTGTGGATAGCATGGCAGTGCTCAACGGACACCTGGGAAAGCAAAGCTGTAAGAAGTCAGGTTTGGAAATGTATGGTAATGATTCAGGTAGGATCTACTTGGTTGTAATGCATCATGATTTTGACCTCTGTGTGTCCCCTCGAGATTCTTTGCTTTTAGCCGAACTGCTTGCTGTTATATTTTCCCAAACAGTAGACCCAGGAATTGAGTACTCAGGGCAGTTCTAACACAGCTCTGTGGCAGCTTATGCCAAAACCTAAGACTACAAATGACAGCAGAAAGCAGCACCAGTAAACCTCAGCTGCATTTGTTCAGAGATGAGCTTTTCTTAAAACCGTTTGTTGGTTTGTGTCTCTCAAGTTGCAGATAAGCTGGAAATAAACTGTCTGTCTGTCCTTCAGTGAGGAATCCATCATGTCTTGTGGCTGAGGCCAGGCTGCTGCAGCCTCTTACTGAAGGTTACAGAGGAAAGCAGTAGCAGATGAGAAATGGCTCTCAAAGCTCCACAGCCTCTCCTTGGTGAGAGCAGGCTGGGATGGAGCCCATCTCCTCAGCCCCAGGTTCACCACAGCCTTTCCAGAGCAGCCGATGGGGAAGCTGTGAGAACGGCTGGGGTTGAGCTCCATGAAAGAAATGGAAGAAATCTTCTCTTGCTTTTATTTCTTACATTGAATTTGGGAAATGCGGCTCTTATCAATTAGCTCGTGCTGCTTTCCACTGTTTCAGCTCAGTAGATCCATGGCTTATAGTAGGACTGACCACCATCTAGTGCAGCATTTCCAACAATATAAGCATAACTCCTTGGATTCAGGGGAGCAGTTACATCACCCAAAGCCATCTGAATGCCCCACCTTTCACTTGGCTGCCTCGGTCTGTAACCCCATAAAAGAAACGTTTCCACCTATGGGGGAAATGGTTTTTCTTTTGAAAACGTGAAATGAGTTGGGCTGGAAGAAAGAATGTTTTGATTCTTGTGAAGGCAGTTACATACAACGTGTCAGTGTTAAAATAGCTGCAGAGATCCTTGCAGTCAGAGGAGCAGTGGTGCTTGCTGGCTGCTTTGCTCTAAGTGCACAGCATCAGGATTCTGGAGAGCGGTGGCACTGCAGGCAGGTTTGTGGTCTTTCCAAGTTTTTCTTCTTTTTCTCTGCTCTTCTGTTGTTGGGGTGCTGCCTACCTAGAACCGGTCCCGTGCTTCGTAGAAAAGCTAACTTCACTTTGAGGATTTTCTCCAAGATAGTGGAGTGACACCCCGCTTACTCCATGACTTATATCTTTGACTATTTTGATTGTTCCACGTGCCAAAAGCTTCAGGGGTGATGTAACTTCCTCACTGCACTCCATTGAAATCTGTCAAGTAATTAAAGCTCGGTGGTTGCAGCGAGCCCGAGGAATGAAGCAGAACAATATTTCAGAACAGGCGCTTTCCTCATCCCCCCCTTCTCCTAAGGGCCTGTGACTCATTTTGCTTTTTATTTGTGTGCAGATCTGCAGCCCGTTACCTACTGCGAGCCGGCGTTCTGGTGCTCCATATCCTACTATGAACTCAACCAGCGTGTGGGGGAGACGTTCCACGCCTCGCAGCCCTCCATGACTGTGGATGGTTTCACCGACCCGTCGAATTCTGAACGCTTCTGCCTTGGTCTGCTCTCTAATGTGAACAGAAATGCAGCAGTGGAGCTCACCAGGCGGCACATCGGTAACTTCTGTCTCCTTATTTTCCTTGGTGTTTTTCAGGGCAGAAGGTGGGGATCTGCCCGCAGAGCCTTTTAGTTACCTAATGGCATGCAGCTCTGTCCATTTTAGGACGCTGTGGGGTTGCAGTATCCATGGTGATTTGGGTTAATCCACCATAAGGGAACACTAATTGTATTCTTTTATGAAAATACAATTAAAGAGGCACCGAGAAACACTCCAGTAACTGCATTTAACAGAGGTGGAGTTTGTATTCTTGCACGCAGTGTAAAGAACTTCATTTGGGTGGATGTTAGAGATCATTGTGTGTATTCCTTATATTCCCCTATATATCTTTTTCTGCACAGTAAAGGTTCTTACGGGAGGATCTTTCCTTCCTTGTAAACTGATTTGTAGCACTGAAAACTAAATAGAAAGAGAACAGCAATGCACTCACACAGCAAACACGAGCCAGGATTCAGAAACCAGCCCCTAATTCAGCAGGCTCCTTGTGCAGCATGGAAGAACGAAAGCAGCACTTTCAAACAGCCGTGTAAGACCACAGCTAATATTTATTTGTGTGACAGAAACGAATTCCTGAATTTATTAACTGAGGTTTTGATAATATGTGCAAACTCTTATACGAAGGGTGTGTTTGTCCTTGTGTACAAATACAGTCTAAAGGAAAAGGCAGCTCTTTGGAAACACTGGATGTTTTAATTCCAAGTCAGTAATGAAGTAAATAAACAAGCAGTTGTATGCAGCCGTGGTGATTCAGAAAAGGTTGAAAACTGTGTTAATTAGTAGTACATTCATATGAAGGTATCGTGGTCGTTGCTGTTTGGAGTAGCAGGCTGGGAGGTGGTGAGACTGTGCGGCCAAGTGCGGCTTGAGCGCAGGTCTGAGCTGGTTTTCATTGCCATCATTCATGGTTCAACTGCCTTCTGAGCTGTCAGGTGTGGACCTGGCTGTGCCTCTTCCCACTCAGCTCCCAGGTTTTGCAGATGTCCGTTCTGAACTAACCCTCAGCTGTGCTCTGTGTTTCTCAGGAAGAGGAGTGAGGCTGTACTACATCGGTGGCGAGGTGTTTGCCGAGTGCCTTAGTGACAGTGCCATTTTTGTCCAGTCTCCCAACTGCAACCAGCGCTACGGCTGGCACCCTGCAACGGTCTGCAAGATCCCACCGGGTAAGGACACACACGGGTAGGAAGAAACAGTGCTGCACAGTTCAAGCAGGATCTGCCGTGTGTTCAGCACGGTGTGTCCGTGTTGGAATTGTCTAATAGTCCTGCTTGTAATTTCCTATGAAAGAAGATAACTTAGGGTTTTTTTACTCAGTTTAGATTGGTCTGTAATAAACTGTTGCTGGTTTCTGTTCTGTAGTACAGCCTTTTTTCTGTGAGCTTTATTCTAGAGAAATGTCACTTGTGAGGTATGCCGAAATGTTAGAGGAGGCATCATTGTGTGTATTTGGGAAAACCAGCTATTTCTGTTAGATACACACATGAGCTGGGATGAGAAGATGCTTTTCAAAAGGCTGTTTAGTTAGGCTTCCAAACCTACGTCTTTTTTTTAAAAAACATTGAAAAGTCCTTATATGTTTAAAAAGTAACTTTTTCATTTAGAAATACTTGAATAAAGATCCTCTTTTTTTTTAGAAGAGAGATCCATACACTGCAAGTCCTGGCCCATCTAAATGGGTTTCCTTTCTCAGACGCTTAGGGAGCAGCTGCCAGTGCTACAAACATGACTTAATTCTCCAGCCACATCACAGGAGTCCACCCGGGCTGGAGTCAACATCTGAAAACATAAACAGCCCACATTTCCGCTGTAGATCCATCTCAGGCACATTTCTTGGACGCCGGCTCTCCCTGCTATTGCCACAGCCCCGCTGCCTTCTCAGATTCGTCTTCAATTTCTTGTTGGTTTTGAAGCGGTTTCTTCATTCCGCTGTTGATGAGGCCGGGTTGTACCACTTCCTGCCAGGCCTGGTCACAGGGAGACCTGCTCACAGCGCTCCTGAGGCCTGAGCAGCTTGCAGTCTGATCAGACTGTTTCCTTTCCTTGCCATAGCTCGTTCCCTGTGCTCTCTCCCATCTTATTTTCCCCTCTTAGGCTGCAGTGTGCCCGGCACGGCACCCCTTAGTGCTCCATGAGGCCTGTGGTTCTTGGGCTGGGCTCTCTTATGGCCACAAAACCGAGCAGTATTTTTTTTGCAGCTGCTGAGCCATTGAATGCGGTTATGCTTTGCTGTGTGCGGTTCGGCCCAAAACAGATGGCAGTGTGGGCCCAGCCCAAGAGAGCAGGCTCTGAAGGGATCTTAGAAAAATACAATTCATCACAGTCCAACGGGTTGTTTTTCAGACTCGGCCCATATGTAATCCCAGATGAGCACCAGCGGCATGCCAAGTTTCAGGGTTTAACTCGTTTCTGGTTATCAGGGAGAAAGCAAGTGTGAAAGTTAGGTATTTATTTACTTATTTTAACCACGGATAACGTGATTGCTTTTCACCTGTATCACCTAGGACAGCTGAACAGGTTGTTTTCCGTCTTTCAGCTGTGAGTAAACACTGCAGGGAGCACATCACTTCTAAAGGAAAATTCTTTGGCACATCAGATTTAAATGTACAGAGGTTACAGCTCTGCTGCCAGCCCCTGAACCCTGCTATCTGGGCTCTGGCTGCCCAGAGCTGTTTCACTTCAGAACATTCATTCTGCTGACAGGCACCACATAAATCCAGCACCAGTGATTTTTAACCCATGCATTCCTTTGTTTCAGGCTCTGTAGCAGTAGCTATCAGGAAGTGTTACGGTGGGCTTTTCAATGAATACACAATGGAAATTAGTATAAGTGAGGTTTCATCTGAGGGTCCCGGGTCCGGTCATGCAGGTGGCAGCTTGATGTGTGAGTGATCTCTGTCCCATAATGTGGTTTTCAGCCCATGGGCTGTGGAAAACCTTAGCAGGCTCTTTGCAGTGCTGTCATTGAGCTGTCTGTGAATGGTGTCACGTGGTCTGGGGACATGGGAAAGCAGCATTGAGTTTCTTTCCATTCTCATAAAGAAACAGATTTCTTCATGTGGCTAACACCTTGTTTTGGTTGTGTTCTTTATGCGCAGGATGTAACTTGAAGATCTTTAACAACCAGGAATTCGCAGCTCTCTTGGCTCAGTCTGTAAACCAGGGCTTCGAAGCTGTGTACCAGCTGACCAGGATGTGCACGATTCGGATGAGCTTCGTCAAGGGCTGGGGAGCAGAATACAGGTCAGCCCATGTTCCGTGGTGTGTGGTGTGCTCATGCATGGCCCAACAGTGTCCTGCACAGCTTTCTTATTTGGCCTTGAGATTGGGAGGCCTAATGGTGTATCTCTTCGGCAATGCACGCCTTGTATTTGCTAAGAATGTGCTGACCTCATATCTTATTTTTCCCATCCTCTCTGTGATATATCAGATATATCCTCTCATGGGATGTATTGGAAACCCACGTGTGTTTGGTCACAGTGCTTTGCAGGCCAGCCGTACCTGAAGCACAGCAGACACATCTGTGTGATTCTGTGTGGCAAATAGTACCTGTTTTTTCTTAAACTCGGGTGTGTATTTGATAGGTTTCGGATGGCTGTGGTATGACACTGTTATCAGGACAGGATCAGTGTGAGTGCTTCCTCACAGATACGGGTTAGGTTTGGTGTTTTCTTTTATCGGTGACTAATAGAGATTAAAGTCAAAACAACTCGGCATGAAAATGCACATATGGAAAACTGTTAAAGAGTTGCTGCTGTTACATCCCCTCATCCTGCTCTTAGTGCTTGTCATTGCGTGGCTACTTCAAGGTGAGTGAAGGCGGTGGGAGAAGCAGGATTCCTATTAGATGTGATAAAGGAGATGGAGTCTGGGATGGACGATGTGGTTGTTCTGACAGCACAGGGTGTGAGGACACAGAACTCTGTAATTCGTGTCACTGTTGCCCCACTGCATGAACAAACAAACATCCCTAAGAGCAGCAAAGGGAGTAAAAGTGGTGCTGGTAGTAAGAGCAGGGGAGGTGAAATCTGTCAGAAAATGAATGTCATTTTATGAGAGAAAAAAAGCTGGCGCAGACTGCAGCCAAATACGATTTTGAAATACTTGCTTGACTGCGCACCCTTTCAGTCAGCCTCATTTGGAAGTGCAGGGCAGCCTCTGCCTCCCAGAGCAGCACGGCTGTGCCGACGCACCCTGCGTGCAGCTGCTGGCCGACAGGGAGGTGCCACGGCTCAGCTGCAGCCCGAGTCCTGCTCGGTACGCTCCCACTTTCTTCATTTCTCCAGATGTTTGGAGTCCATTTTGTTTTGAAATTGTCCTGCACTCGGGCCAGAGCATTTCAGCCCTGGATCTCAGCCACCACTCGTAATGAGATCCAGATGAGCGTGACTTACGGAAAGTCAACTATCTCATTAGAGTATTGTAGGCAGTGAAACCCTACGCTCACGCTGAAGCTGCTCTCCTGCTCCTTCATTTCCTTGCCACAAAGTGCTCCATCCCTTCACCTTTGTCAGAGCACACTGGTTAGTTGATCTGGTGGGTATGGGGCTGTGTAGCTGTGGGAGCTGCATCCAGAGTGCTGCTCCAGTGATTCTGGTTGGGCTGTGTTGCTGTTGGAGCACTCTGACTGTGGGGTGTTTGGTGCTCTGCTCAGATGGGGGCTCAGGGAGGGAGAAGCCAATTGCACATGCAGGATGGAGGTTCTCTGTCCTGCAAGAGCCAGCTGTGTGAGTTTGCCTTTAGTCAGGCTGCAGTCAGCCTGCAGGTGGGAAGGCAGTGAGCTGTGCCAGGAGGGCAGTACAGCAGCCCCTCGGGCGTTGGGTCTCTGCACATTATTGCTGGACAGTAGTTGGACTGCTCAATGCTGACCCAGTTGAGGGCAGCAAACAGGAATGCTCTGTGTTAAGGGAGACTGAATTTTATGGGACCTCAGTCTATTAACCAGCATCAGTGCATCCCGCTGCCCGAACAGCGCACAGTGCCAGCGCTCACCGAGATGCTCTGCACTGCCTGCACTGCCTGCACTGCCTGCACTGCCTGCACTGCCATCAGCTCTGAGCCCTGCCCACACTCTGGGGCACTGCATCCCTGCCAGCGCTGCTCGGGAATGGGTGCGGTGCCTTCGGGAGCTGCTTCCTTTCTCAGCTCAAGGTCAGGGGATGCAGTGTGTTGCTGGGATGTGCTCCAGCCCTCAGCCAAAGCCTCGCATAGCCGTACACAGAGCCCTGTGCCCCTGCCCTGCTGCAAAGGGACGGGGATGGTGCTGGGAGTGCTGGGCAGCCGCAGGGGGCACAGCCCCATTGCAGCAGCAGTTTTTGCCCCGGCCCCACAGATTTTGGTCTCCCTCCCACAGGCAGATACCAAGGACAGCTTCTGTGGGAAACGAGGCTGTAAACCAAGGCTGTTTCCAGGCTATTTCTCTCTCATCGTAATCCTCCTCCTCCACAGCAGCTGTCCCTGCCCCTCTGCCTGGATCGAGAATCCCTCTGTCCCTGGGCACAGCCCCTGTCCTGTGCCTTGGTCCCGCATCCCTCCCTGTCCTCCCCTTGCTGCCCTGCTCTGCCATCCGGAGGCACTCTGTGGGCTCTGGCCCTCGGGAATAACAGGGCAGCAAAGGGGGGATGCTGGCTGTAGATGCGGCTGTAGACTTGGGTCCAGACCTCCAGCACAGGGAGAGAGGGGATCACTTCCGTCACCTCTACACCCAAAGATGGGGTGAAAAGAGAAACCTCCTGGCCTCACGCACAGCAATCCAACATGCTGTGCCTGCTCACTAATCAGGAGACACGAGGTCTGCAGAATTAAACTGGAGAGTGTTGCTCAGATAAGCACCTTATTCCAGAAGTCTCAGTAGCAAATACATGATACATCTGGGATGGCAGGGGATGTAAAGGGGAAAGATGGGGGCTTTCAGGGAGTTGGCAGCATTGGCCAGAAGTGTGTTACAGAGGAGACATTCCTCCGGCCCCACGTGCAGGACTGTTGTCTAAGCAGGAAAGAATGCTTCGGTAGCTGCAAAGCCTCAGATCTGTAAAGTTTTTTGCAAGTCCCATTTAAACGTTCTGTTTCTTCCCTCCCTCCCCAACCCCTTTTCCTCGCAGGCGGCAGACGGTGACCAGCACTCCCTGCTGGATTGAGCTGCACCTCAACGGCCCCCTGCAGTGGCTGGACAAGGTCCTCACACAGATGGGCTCCCCGAGCATCCGCTGTTCCAGCGTCTCCTAAGGAAGCACCTCCTGGGGGCGGGCGGGGGAGCAGAGACTGGTGAATGGAATTGGCTGAACCCTTAGCAAAACACACAGAGAAGAGATTCCCAGTTACTGAAGCGATAAGGAGAAACAGATCTGCGAAAATAGTGGCTTTTCTTGGTTTTGTTTCTTTCTTTCTTTTTTTTTTAAAACTTAAAGACCCATTGAAGCCACTTCCACTGAAGCTGTTAGCACTTTGGTTACACGGCTGTGGGCCCTTGCAGTCAGAATGAAGCTGAAGTTGATCATGATAAAAGATGACTTTGTTTCCACGGAGAGAAGGCAGTGCTGTGCCTCCGGCCATGGCACGTCCCATCCGCCCCGTGCAGCCCCAGCATCTCCGACTGACACTGCAGGTCTTTGGGATGACTCTTGCTCATGCATTGCTATCTCCATCCACCTGAAGACCCAGTCTTCTGGGATTACAGCAGCAGGTGGAAAAGAAATCATGTCAAGCATGTAAAGCACACGCAAGGACTGACTGCCCGGTATTGCTCCCGAAGGGAACAGATTTCCACGCCGTGCAGCTCACCCAGAGGCAGCACCTTGCTTTGTGCCCGAGCTGCCACTGTGCCCTGCTTGCCTCAGTCTGGATGTACATGAGGCCAAAGCCTCTTTCTGACAGTGCTGCAGAAACTTTTGACTAGAGCCGCTCACGAACAGACATTGGGAATGTGAGGAGCTCTTGCTGGATAAGTTAAGCCTTCATTATTGTGCATTAACTAAAGAAAGTTTGTATTCTATTTTCTCATTGCGTTGATTGGTATCTGCCACTTCTGAAGCCGTAGGGGCTTAATGAACTCGGTGCCCAGGTCTGCTCTGGAACGGCTCCTGCTGCCATTTGCAGAACACCCAATTCTGCAGGTTCCTCCCAGCTCACACCAGAACCAGCACATCTCAGAGGCACCAACAGCACTTGGTTAAAAACGTATTTCATCTGATGGAAATGCTCGGAGATGTGTTCATTCTCACCCGGAGAAAGGGAGGGAGCGTGTTAACGTGTTAGAAAACGTTCCTTTTCAATATACGTGCTCCAGACTGTCTGATATTTGTTTCCCTGCAGCAAATGTCGTGGCAAACAACTTCCACAACTGGAAAAACAAACACCCTAGCACTTGTTTTTATGGCTCCTGTTTGCCAAATAGGTCTCCTAACTTTGTCAGCACTATCTGGCCATTTGCTTCTTTATGCCTGTGTTGAACACCATACGCGTTTGTGCCAAAATATCAGAAGGGGAGAAAATGGGAATCAGAATTTCTTATGGGATTGTATTTTTTCCCCACCTGTGGCTCTGGGATGGACAGGCTGCGATGGACACTGTGTGTGAAGGCTTCAGCCCCGCAGAGCTTTGTGCTCCCGGACACGAACACGAGCAACCCCAGGCTCCGTGCCCTGTAATAGCTTTTAAACACTGCCCAGGATCAGCCACGTGCCCACCTGGCTGCAGGGAGGCTCTTTGGATGCGCTCGTCCACTCTGTCCCTCAGCTCCACCACTTGGACCCAAGGCATCAACAGCACCCGAGGAGGATGCAGAGCAGAGATCTGCTGAACCGGACACACAAAGCGATGCTCTGGAGGAGAGTTTTGTTTCTGATCTCTGAGCTGTGGTGGTACAGCTGGCAGGACTCGGGGGCAGCTTTCCCTGCACAGCACGGCTCCTATCGTAGCACTGGAGGTTTTCTAGGACTTTTTTACGTCTCATTTTTGCTGTGTGTCTGATTGTAGTTAAATCTCTGATTGCACGGACTTGTGCAATAAGAGCATCTGTGTAAGGGAGTGTTTTTGAGCTGCTTAGGTAGGGATGTCTGTCGTCGTGGGCTGACGAAGCACGTGCTTTCAGGTACAGCTTTCTAACAGTAATTTATTCAGACTTCTGTGGAAATACCTGAATTTCTGTTTTAGTCAGAGAGGAAAAATTGTAAACTCGTGCCAGGTTTCCTATTCGAGTGTCTTTAAGTCACGTTTGCTTTTTACCATTTTCTTCATCTGTATATCCATGAGAATGCTGGGCTCTGTTGTGTCTGGTGCACCAGCAACCAAAACGGCACCTTCAAGTCAGGTGTCAGACAGCTCGTTCCCCTGCTGTGTGCAGGACCCAGCCCGGCCCGGGGCACAGGCAGGAGTAAACCCTGCCTTCATACACTGTCTGCATGGAATCGCCTCAGCCAAACCACGAATTGGCCCTGGGTTCCCTCTGCGTGTTTACTTTGATGAAGGACAGCGAGTTCCTGATTGCTATTGATAGATGCCACTTTAGAAACGGGATTTGGATGATACATAACAGCTCTGTTAATTCCACCTCGTCATCCCTTCAGTGTATGACTTCCAGAGGAAAGCACAGAGCTGCTCTAGTGATGCGATTAGATAAAATGGAGAGATTAACTTCTCTAAAGGAGTCATGTCCTCTCCTCCCCTTTGTTTGCCTCCTCACTTACACATAAAAGCCTTACGGCTTCCAGCGTTAGCTTATTAAGCCAAACGGGAAGCCCTGTGCCACGCAGCAGGCGAGGAGGGGCTGTGATCCTCCTGTCTCACACAGCAGCAGTGAGTTGGGATGGGCGAAAGTGAACTCTGAGACGAGCTCTGGGTCCCAGCACGGAAGGGAAGAGGCTGCAGGCGGCGTTGTTGCCCCCAGGTACACGGAGCTTAGTGTTGCTTTTCCATTCTGTTCTAAAACTCGATGAAAGTAGCTTTGATATGTAGCAGGGGTGTACGCCGTCAGCCTGCCCTGGTGAGATGACGCTCCTCACTGATGGTGGCCTTGGCTTGTTTCACCAGCATTTCAGACATTCTCCTTACCAGCAGAGTCACTAGCAGGAACTTGGACTCTCTTTAATTCGTGTAGCCGTACACAGGGGCCTGGCTGCTGGCAGATGACACTGATGGCCCTGTGGTTTTATGTGACTGTGGAGGTTCTCTTTATTATTATTATTAATGTATTGAACTGAGTTGCAGTGTGTAGTTTGTGTTAAGCTTGTCTTAGAAGTAATCCAGTGCTATCCATGTGGTGCGGAAGCCAGAATCGGCACAAAGACAGAGGAATCTGATTCATCCAATGTCCTGAAAGCTCCGGTGCAGAAAGGCTGGAGGCGGCCTTTCAGACGGTGGGAAATAACTGTTTCCCCTCTCCTGCAGGATGGGCAACCTTGAACCGTACAGGTTGAAGGATATTCAGTGTGAGCATCCACACCTTGTGTGCTTGCTAAGGAGAAAAAGCCCAGGGAGCGAGAAGAACACAGCGCAGCGAGGGGCTTCAGCCCGTCACAAAGCACTGTGAGCCTTCCTGGTTCTCCAGGGCACTGGGTAGGTAGGAGGGGTGGGATATCACAAATAAGCTGGGAAGCCAGGAGGAGAAATAATTAGTTGCTCTACCGTAGCTGATGGAGTGGTATGGCTAAGAAATTCAGTATATGTTTTTTATTATGTACATGCTTGTATTTATGTTGTCTTTCTTGAATATCCAGATGAATCAAATGCATAACTTGTAGCAGAAAGGGCAGTTCAGGATTCTGAGCGTTAAATCTTTCCCGTGTCCATCTCTGGTGACGGCTAACGAGGCAGTTACTGAGTGAGAACAAGAGCTGCATCTCAGAGCTGAGCAGCGAGTGCTGGCAGAGAGAGCAAAACGAGGACGTCTCCAGCAGGAGTCTGTACCTGAGCTGTACCTGAGCTGTCGTCTTACTTCTTAGCAATGAGTCAGGTTCCCAGGTGGCCCCTTCGGTTGTTCTCCTCAGTCTGTTCAGATTTATGAGGCTTCAAAAAGAAACAACAGACCGTTCTGTAAATGCTTTGGTTCATCCTCACGTTTCCTCCGGTTCGTGGATACGAGAGGAGTCTGCACCGCTGCTGCTGGGGTGCGTCTGGCCCTCTCCCCACAGAGGCAGCCAACTTCCCTCACTCTGATGGAACCGTTCCCCTCTGATAGATACGTATGAGCATTGTATGCAGTAGTGTTTAGGTTTTCTTAACCTGAGGTTGTACGTTAACGAGCGGCGGTGTCACCTACGTGCTTTAGCTTGTTGAGCATTATTCGCCTCTGTTGTTACTACAGGCCTGTACTATGTATGCCCTCTTCTTTCATATGTGAAACTGTAAGTTCTATTTTTGACATTTTAATAAACTTTGATTTGAAAACAGAGGCTCGTGAGCAAACACTGATAGTGTAAAAGGACACAAACTGAAGGCATTTGGAGTTCTCCAGCCACAGGTACAGCAGTGCCTGCAGTCTGCAGGTACCCAACGGACCATCGTGCTCTGGGCAATGTGGTAATGGATTTGAAGCCACAAGTAGCATCTCTTTAAAAATGCAACCAGATCTTTTAACTAACGGGTTTTGAAGGTGAGAATGGCGCTGAGCAGCCATTACAGCAGCAGGCAGGTAGCGGTGCCACGTGCCATGCTGGAAGCGAAGGCTCTGAATGTGCTGGCGTTCAGCTGGCCTCGGAGGGGGGCATTCTCCTAATAGCATCACTCATGCAGCCAAGGCACGCTGTGATCTCAGGCAGTGAATCCTAACGTTCCTCCTCAGGTTTCACTGAAATTCAGATATTTTGTTGTTGTTGTTTTTGCTAACAGGATTTACGAGAATACTTTTTCCACCCCGTTTTCCAACAATGTGGTAATAAAAGGGTTTTGTCCAAGTTTTACATCAGGGTTGCCAAAATGCAAGTGCGAGGTAGGAAAGCAGAGCTGAGCCGTGAGTTCTGCCGTCACCTGAATACGTCACAGATTTCACAATCAGGGGCTTCTTGTTTGCACCGATACCAGGAAGCTGAAGCAAAATCTAAGTCTGATAATAAATGAAACAAAACCAACAGTGTCAGCACTGCGTGGAGGTGAGCAGCCTGGCTCATCCAGCAGCGCTGTGTGACCGGGAGCACCCTGTGCACACACAGCATGTAAAGAGGCAGGAATTCCTTTGTTGCTAACAATGCTGCAGAACACAAAGAGGAACTGAAAGAACTTTCAGGTTTGCAATTCCACTAATGCCCCTTTTATTCATTGTCATAACTGCTGTTGCGTGAAGAAATGATGCAGCCAAAAAGAAGGAAGGCTCTCCAGGAAACAAAAAACACCCCAGCACCAGCAAAGTAAACTCAGATTGAAAAACACAATACAAATAATCTTAAAGGATCATTAAAACTGCTTCCCAGTATCCCTCAGCCACGCTTCCTCCCTCGATGAGGCGATGTATCTGCTATCAGGACACATACGCACTGTGCCATGTCCTGGTAAGACCTGCATGAAAATGTGGACAATTGTTTTCCAGTCTTAGCAGCAATGTGGGTCCCTCCCCCCCGCTGCGCCGCTTCTCAGCTTAAATCCTGCTGTTGCTGCCCACACTTGCTCTGTGCTTTCACACTCTTGTTCTGTCTGTCACGTGGAATTGTGTGGCACGCTGGGTGTGCCCAGTCCGGTCCCTGAGCCCTGGGATAACACATCAGCTGTGGGAGTTCATCTGCTCCGACCCCATGAGCAGGAAAAGCATCCAAACTTTTATCCTGCAGGAGGTTTGAGCAGGGAAATGCAAACCTAGAACAGCAGCAGAAACCTGCCTTGCGTTTAATCCCAACTCTCTCATGGAAACCTGGGGAGTGTGGCACAGCTCCGGAGCTCTCAGGGAAGGACCACATGCTTACAAACACGAGCAGAACTCAAAGCCTGTGGGCCATTTTTAATAGCTCTGGCACTCAGTGGGATTTTAACCCTGCAGCCCTGGCGCAGCATCTCAAATAGGGCACGGCACACCAAGTTTCTCTTCATGCCTCATAGAAATTTGGTTTGTTTTGTAAGTCAGCTATTAAGCTACAGAAAAACATCACGCAGGCCTACATCTAAATGTTGAGTTTAGAGTTAAGTAGTTGTTTAACAACCACCAGCCATATGTAGAAAGAGAACTGGTAGTAAAATTGTTTGCTTAAACTCCAAAGAGGAAACTATAAAAATGTTAATTTGAAAAATGTAAACTAACCTATTATATCCTCTAAATGCACACAGTGGCATCCAAAACTCTCTGAGGGAGAACGAACAGTCAGACAAAACCACTCTAACCATAAGGTGTTGTGGATGTGCTTCTCATTACAACGACACGGTGAGTCCTTGTAACCAAAGAGAGCAACTAAAGCTAAATGGGGCCTTCTGCAATTAACACTCGCTGCAGGAAAGGATCACTCTTAGGATCGCTCTGTTGCTTACAGCTACAGAAGACCTCAGTTTTCTTCATCCGAGGAGAGACCTTCAATTTCATCTCTGTCTCCTCCAATCGCCATCCAGAACGCTTTGGCCACCTAACAGGAGAAAAAAGGATGCAAAAATAAGAACAATTCTCCTCCTATGACCAAAGCATTCAGCACGTGAGTAACGAAACCGAGCTGCAGCTAAGCCTGGCAACGTTCCTGGCCTCCGTGCTCATCCTCTCTGACCTTCATCAATGTCACTCACACCGTGCTGCAGTAATTCAGGCACTCTGAGAATTCATTGTAGGCATAAAAGTGACAGAAAACTTGGGCTAATTAAGTCATAATTAAATCTTCCTCCACACCAAAGCTTTTCTATTGACTTCAGTGAGAGCCGGATTAACCCCAATGCGGGAAGGGACTGCGGGGCCTTTTCAGGAATTCTGGAAGGAAAAGCCTCCTCTGGAGTTCTGGAATTCCGGGTTTGTTATTCAGTTCTTGGGAGATCTGGGTCAGCCTTGTCAGGACTGCAGCTTGTTCTCACTGCCCGAAGATGGGAGCTGCGCTGCAGGAGAGCTACTGCAGCTCAGAAAGGAAAGACGGATCTTTCATCACTCTGGTGCTCGTTTCAAAACCTCACCTTTTCTGCATGTAGTTTTCTTTGTTCATGGGGCAACGTTGCGGCTTTTTCTGTGGAAGAAAACACAACTTAGTCTGGCTCAGGAGCACGAAGGGAGACAGGCAGATCGACAACCTCCTGCAGCTGTTTGCAGGGGACTAGTGAGAAACTTGCTCAGGATTGCAAAAAGGAAGCCTATTTACTAAGTGCTGTTGTAATTCCCACAGAAACCCAGTGCCCCCGAGCACACCCAACTTGGAGAAAAAAAGAACTCTGGTCATAGGTTTGCAGATAGAGAATGGTGATGTTAATCCATGGTGGACCAAAACAACACAATTGCCATCAGCTGAGCAGCATCTACTGCTTTCAAGAGCGTTGTTCAGATGAAGGCCAAGTTAGTGTAAATATCGGCTGCCTGTACAGAACCTCAGGCAGCAGAGTGGGGATTTGTACAACTCTGCCCACTCTCACACTGGGCTCCAGGCCTTCGTGGTGCAGCTCAGTGCCTCCCTCCCCAGCACGGTACCTTTCATTTCTTTCAGCTTTGAAAACAGCCTTTCAAAGTTCTCCAGGTCGCCGTCTCTCGTGGTCAGGCTGGCCAGCTCTTGGATATCTGTGTCTAACACAGGATCTAAAACAAAGGCACACAGGTTTGCTTTAGGTTAAGTTATTCTGTTGTAACAGCCACGGTGACAATCTGCTGGTTAAAAACAGTACCTGCTCAATGCATTGCCCTCTTTCCAACTGGCAGCACTGCTGGCAGATCTGACCTGCAGGGATCCTCTCCTTTCTAAAGTTGGGCCCATTTACTCACAGAGAACCCCTGATGCTACACAATTGGCCTCTCCTGGCTCTGCCCTTCCGCTGAGAGAAAGCCAGTGGCTTTCTGGGCCCGTTCCAGTCTGAGCTGCCCACTCCAGCACATCTGCCAAGCAGAGAACGAGCTTACCTACAACACCATCGATCTGCGGGTCGTTTGTGCTGGCTGCATCTCCTCTGTCATCTAAATGGGGTTCTTCTCTGTCTGCTGCTGCTGGATTGGACTGCCAGGAAACAAAAAGATATTAACAGTATGAAGTGATGCACCCTGCAAAGCAGCAGCAGCAGATCAAGCTCTTTCTTTTTTTTAACACTAAAATCTTTATCATGAAGTGTTACTGCAAAAGCTGCACCACACGTATGACAAAAAGGCACTTCTGCAACACCATACGCAGCTGTGTGCTGGGACAGCTCTGTTCATTTCTGTAACAAAACTCACAAGCTCTATCTTTCTGTTTTGCACAACGCTGTTCTTGGATTTGAATGGGAAAGCACAGCGCCAGACATCCCATTGACACGGGGGAATGTCCTGAGCTCCCAGCCGTGAGCTGGCAGCTCCTGGGACAGCTCTCAGTACGGCCTTCAGAAACAACACCAAACGAGGTCTCAGCCATCAGAGACTCCCCTGCAAACCCACTCTGACAGCTTGTGCAGCAGCCTTCAAGAGGGGAGAAAAGGATGAAAGACTCTCCCCTGCACCGCCACTACACCAAGTGTGACACAGGGGAAAGCCACGGGGGACACAGAATGAGCAAAGAACAAGAAATAGGAATTACTGTTTACTTCTCTATCTTGGTTCTCTTCTGACCCAATGCTACAGTTCGCACCTGCTAACGTACTGAGAAGGCCGAAGCCCTGGGTCCTGTCTGGAAACAAAACAGCTGTTAGTGTGACAGCAAACAGCTGCAACCGACAACAGGCCATTTCTTAGGGAAGACACAGCAACACAGCACAGCACTGTTAAATTAAACTCTGTTTTTAGAATGTTACCTTTGAACAAAAATGGATGAGCAATGGGTGTAGGTGCAATGGGTGTCAGTGCAATGGGTGTAGGTGCAATGGGTGTCAGTGCAATGGGTGTAGGTGCAATGGGTGTCAGTGCAATGGGTGTCAGTGCAATGGGTGTAGGTGCAATGGGTGTCAGTGCAATGGGTGTAGGTGCAATAGGTGTAGGTGCAATGGGTGTAGGTGCAATGGGTGTAGGTGCAATAGGTGTTGTTAGTGGTTTTTGCTAAGCCGTGTTTTCTTCTGGCTTAGCCTCAAGCAGCAAATATCTGCAGTTCTGTTGGGGCTCAGGAGATTGTTCCTAAACTATCAGCATTTTAGTCAACTTAAAAAGAAACAGCATCAAGTTATCGTGCTGCAAACAGCCAGGAAACAACGACCTGTGCCAGAAGAAAGATGAATGTTACTTTTTTTCTAATGCATTCTGAATTAACATTACAGTAATGACTAAGCTCTAGATTCAAACCTTGAGATGATGTAATTTTTAGACACGGGCCAAATTTTCTTGCCATTTATACAAAATCTTAAGGAGCCGAATGTGTAACTGAAGCCATCAGCTGTGGAGAATGCGTGTAAACACGTCTCAGTTGGACAATTACTGAGACCTCATTTCCTGCTCAATCATCTACGCTGTGCACTTTGGCTCACACGTGTCCTGTGCCAGCCCTCGTCTCCCCTCGTGCCCCTCTCCCCCCCTGCAGGTATTTGTTTCCATTGGCGCTGCGCTGTACAGTTTTACTGCCCTTACAGATCACCTGCCAGAGGTTTGGGGAGAAGTGAATCAGTCTAGCCGAATGAATCACCTTAAAAACGTTCAGTTGCAAGAAATATGAAAGCCCGTAAGTCTGCCAGCTCTATTAACAGGCAATTGAGTGATAAAAGGTTGGGACCTGCAACCCAAAACAAAGCAGCTTCCCAAAGTTTCAGCAAGCTGAGCAAAGAAAAGCAAAGCTGTCCTGGGGGAAAAAGGAAGGATCGATCTTCAGCCAATTTCTGAGTCATCTGAAGCCAGACCGGCCTCTGCAGCCCAGAATGTGCTTGAGAGAGAACATTCCCACATTGGCAGAGGGGCGGATTCGGTGACCTAATCGTGTGCCTCTTTCATATCTCTGATTTGAGCTCATCCCATACAGATAAGGGACAACAGTCCGTCCCCACCACTGCCACAGGTAACCTCAGCCTGTGGAACTACAAAACACCGTCTGACCAGAAAACACCAGCGCCTACAGTGAGGATCTGCAAAGAGCAGCTGCTGGTTTCTGGATCGGCGGTGAGGGAGGCGGCAGGCACAGCTCTTGGTTCCAGTCACACCCTTGAAAGAAACCTTCCTATAAACTTCTTTTATGGGACGTAGAAGTTATTTCAACTTCTGGGTGCAATTCAGGAAGTGGGTGACGTCTCACAGAGCGTCCCTACAGAATCAAAGCCAAAAATGACCTCACTCAAATTATTGTAACAGCGGGTGGCTCCATGCTGATGCAGGCTTTGCGGGCTTACAGGTGTCATCAATATGGCAAAGCCGCAGAGAGCTGTGCTCTGAGCAGGGCTTGGAAATCCACACTGCTGCTTTTGCAGCAAAATGTTTTCCACTGTCCTTATCTAACATCCTTCCACAGTTTGTCTGAAGCTACCGTGACTTTGATACAAACAGCAGAGTTAAAAGGTTGAGACTTTAAGTTCATGTGGTCCCAGTAAACCGGGCTAATTCTTTGTAAAGGAAGCCAGGCTAATGAGTGGCCCCACCCTGGGTAACTGGCTTCACCTGGGATCACTGCAGCACATATTTAGGCAGGAAGCAGGCAAGCAACCCCTCTCAGAAGGCAGTAAGTTGTTTCTGTTCCTTCCACTGTAGTCAGCCAGACTTCCTTTTGTAGGGATAACTAAGGACAGAACAGTGCACCAGCTTTTCAGATTTAGGAGTTGGAGAGCTGTGAATTGAAGCAAGATTTATGTTCTTCTGCACAAGAAAGTGACATTCTTATCTGAAGAGAGCTCTGAGAACTGGAGAACAAACAACTGCATACCCACCAGAAAGCAAACTGCCTTTCAGGTAAGGCTACTGGTTTTCCTTGTCTACAAGACCATACTGCTTTATGTACCTACCAAGTATGCGCTATTTATTACATGATGCAAAAGTGTTTATAGTTAATTGTACTTAATACCTTATGAATCAGTGTGAGCAAGAACATCCTTAATGGGTAGAGACAACCTGAGAAGGTCAAGACCTTTCCTAACTGGTGTGCAGACACAGCTTCACAACTTTGGAAAACTTAGGTGCAGGTGCAGGGTAGCATGCTTTAAAATGACATGGCTTTAATGCTCGTAGTTCCAAGGAGTCGCTTCTTTGCAGTCTATTAATTTGAAGTTTAATGTAAGCAGCTCAAGTAAGGCAATGCTGTAGTGTTGACTCTCTGGATGGTGACGCTCAACAATGCTAACAAGCCTTTGCTACTACAAATGTCTCACACTTAGTGTGAGAAGATCTCATGTGAAGTATGATTCCAAACAGGGAGCAGTTAGAGGTAACTCAGCAGAAAAGCTGAGCTGTTATTTACATAGTGGCCAGCTTCCAGGACCAGGAGGAAGCTGAAAACAAAAGATATATTACAGGTTGTAAAAAGGTTTATTTTAAGCAAAAATGAGCTCAACCATTTCCCTTTGAAATCACAGATTGGTTGCAACAGCATCCAAAAATAGCTCACTTCCTGAGGGGTTCGTAGCACCACACATCAGCACGGGGAGGTTTCTGCACAGTGGAGATAAAAGCTGGATTTTCACAGAGCTCGGCCTTTACAGAACGCACCACTGATGTGCAGGAATTTCCCTCAACGTGTGACTGAGTTCTGTGCTTCTATCATGTGACATCTGTCAAATGTTAAGAAAACCATTCCTGTGCTGCTAGACTAACTTCGTGCCCTCTCAAATGAATACTTCTCTATGACAGTCATATTAAACTAGAACTGATCCTAGCCTCATTTTGATATAGTATGAGATATACTGAGAAGGCACAAGTTTAGTAGCTCACAGTTGCCCTGAATGCCAGTAACCATCTTGCAGATATAAGAGCTAATGAGAGAGCAGGTCTAGAGGAAACTAATACTGAAGTGGGATTACACATTAACCACTGCCTCTGAGTTTCTCTGTGTATCGAGGGACAGTAAAAGTGGTAACTGAGCAGCCTCTGTTCCATGTGAACACGGGAGGAGCACTGTAGCTCCCTGTGTGCTGATGCAGCTCCATTGTAGCTGCTTCATTTAAAGTTTTGCCAAAAATATTGAGCCTTCTCGGGCTCACAGCCTTCAGAATTAATGCAGGGAGGATGTGTTTTACATACCGTTCTTCATGACCACGTTGGACCAAACGTTGGCATTCAAGGCCTGGACAATTCGTTTCACTCCTGTGGATTCTGGGAAGTCATCTAAATAAAAACATAAAGACTTTTGGTTCCTAACCATAAGACCAAAAACCATTATGTGCTTCAATATAAGGTGAAGTGTGACTGAATGTCTGTCCTATCTGACAGGAATGGAAGTAATGCCTTGTCTTACTAGGAAGGACACATTGCTGGCCTTTGCTTCACGAAAGGCCAAACAAATTTAGACTGATGCCTCTTGGTCTGGGCTTTTTATGAAGTGTGAGCACTCATCCTTCTGTAGAAAGGTCTAAATTCTAAGTAGGGCTGTCAGTATTTAGCTACACTGGTAATAACACGAGGATTTAAATAATAATGACTTTAAGTCACTGTCAGCTCTTTTAGCCCACGATCTTTCAGAATGCTGCACAGCACAAACAGATGCTACAATTACTTTTCCTTCCTTCAGAAAGTGAAGAACTTCAGATAACCATTGGAAAAGGGGCAGTGCTTCACAAAAAACACAATGATTGTATTGAAGCTATCTTTGTAACATCTAATGCAAAGTGTTCCAGTAATCCTGTAAGTTCACAGGGACTTCAAAGACTTGGGAAGGCATTATTTGGACTCCAGCTTACTCAGTGAATAGAACTGACACTGTTTGACACAAAGTCAGTTTTCCCACTTCCTCAGCTTAGTCAGCTTCCCATGTTTGTGCAAGTCTCACAAAGCAAGTAGGAAGAAAAGCCCTTTGGAGAGGAAAATGTGATTGCTTAAAAATCAAACCTGTCTAGGGTGACTCAGGGACAGGTGTACTAACTGAAACTGCCTCTAGATATTAATGTTAAGCTGTCTAACCCCTTAGATCAAATACTGTCCTCTATGATAGCGCTGTTTAGTTTTATCTTGGTCATTATTGGGAGTCTCAGCTAAGAGTTCCTGTCCTTGGTACACAAATAATAGCGTAGTCATAGCAAGAGCTCCTGTTCATTTGCAGTGAGCTGCCATTAATGCCATAATTCCTGCGCAGATATTGGCCCAGAATGTTTATTACATCTGTTTTATCTTCTGTAATTCATACAGCACGTTTACAGGGTAAATATGTTACTCAGTACAATGAATTTCCTCTGATGAGTCACAGCGAACCAACTGCCGTGTTAAAAAGTCCAGGAGAGAGAATGTATCTTAGTGATCCAAAGATTAACATCCTGAGTTGTTATTCCCATTATTTATTACCTCAGTGGTAAATAGCCTGTTCTTTACAACAATTATTCAGCAGGAAAATAACTTAATGTTACTAATGTTTCCTTTCAAAACATGTTAGACTGAAATAGCCACATTCTTGTTGAGCTTGAAATGGAGAAAATGTGAGTGGGTTATTCCACTCCTGTATGGAAATGGAGTTGGTTATCTCATTTACAGCTCTGTAGTGGTAAGATGTAAACACCTGTGTATCACTGAGATGAGATAAGGCCGATGCTGATAAGGCTGTCAGGAAGTGCACAGTCACTTTTCAAGAGCGGAACATCACACCTCTGACTCTTAATTACATGGCCAGGCAAGTGATTTTGAAACTGGCTTACTTCCTGTGTAACAGTGAATGCAGCTCTAAGCTGTTGCAGCGCTCAAACCCCTTTCAGCCCATCATGTTGCTGAATAATGTCTATTCTTGGCATGTACGGTGATTTAAGTGTTATTCAAAAAGACAGAGGATTTTCCTGCCCTTGGGCACCTATGTGGTTCTACTTTTGAGACTGATTTTACAATGGAGTACAAATGCTTTTTATGTATCAATACAGCCCTAGGCTTAGTGCCTGAGAAGGGATCTGATATATTTATGTAGGTGCCACATAAACAGCAGCTGTATTTGGGAGGAGACCAGAAGAATGTCTTAGAGGAAATAACCACCTTTTCCTCCTGACCTTACACAGCTGAGAGTCGGCCTCACCAGCTGGGAGTTCCATGCTGTTACCACGTAGCACAGAAACAATGCAGTGCCCCCTTGCAGTGGTGTCTTTTTGTTATAGGAATTAACACAAGTAGCAATCCTACCATCTTCATCTGGTAGCTCCTCAGGGTTAAGTTCCACCAGTTCAAAGCCATGCTTGATGCACCATTCTTGAGCTTTCTGTCTGTTAACACCTAAGATTGGGAAACAAAATGTCTCCTAAATGTACACGTCTGAGATTAAGACCAGCAGTTGAACTTCCAGCCACATTTTATTCCCTCAGAATTGTTTGCTTGTTCTGGATTGAGGAGGAAATCTGTAGCAGGTGGTTTGGGTCCCCCAACCGCTTCCAATTGGATTCCAAAAGCCCAGAATTAAACTCCTTTAATTTGTTTTAAACATGGTACAATCAAATGGCTTTGCAGTAGACACTTCCATGGAAGTGCAAGACTGCCCTGTTAAGTTACCTTGCACTGCGTGCTGGTATACAAGGAGTGGGATGTGCAAAGTTCATTTTAAGCTACCTCGTAAAATTCTGATTCAGTTTTAATTATTTCTAGATGGAGACTTTTTTAGTCATGAGCACAACCAAGCTCTTCTGAATCAAAATCAAAGTCCATTCTCACTCAGATATTTTAAGGAATGACTGTGCTGCAAGCTTAATGATCTGAAGTCAGTTTGGGGCCTCAAGGTAACGTACCATGTTCAGATACTCTGTTACAGACCAGGATCATGACTTCTGGTAGCCACTCTTCTGTCAGGGGAAGCCATTCAGAGACACCATCGAGTCCAGATTTCTAAAGGGGAAAAATAAGTTCTTTGGAATACATCCTCAAATACTTCATTTCTTACATTTGTTTCTAATCTTCAATTGTACTCCAATAAGATAAGGAAACTGGTTATATAAAGCAGCCCTCTGGTTCTTGATTTACTTCACAGATGAGTTAAACCTACTTCCTTGGACCTCCCCTTCATGTTTAGTGTTCCTTACACAACCTTAATTTACATCAGGAAGGACTTCTACTCCACGTCAATCACTCGTATCTCATTGTAAGCAGCTCTCAGGGTTAATGTTTAGCTATTCCAGCTTCCACGCTAAAGCTGTTATGACAGCCATTGAACTACATTCTGCTCTGGTTTACTGTGAGGTGGTGCTGAGCGAGTCACTTTGGGTACCTCTGCAGGACGTGTGGTATGCATCCTCTCCCATCCGTAGTTAAAAACATTCCTTATTTAGATCGGTTTCTGTCTCAATCTCTCAGGCTTTTGCTAAAGCACTGTTTTCACTGCAACCAGCCTTGGAGAAACAATGTCAGGTAAAATGATAGCACCGAAACTTAGAACTGGCTTCCTCATTCTTGGCTACTTTCAAGCAGCCTTTCTAAACTACCATTGGTTAAGGGTAAAGCTGGAGGGGGGCTGGCCTAACTTAGTGGCCTATTTACATCCTGCAAAGCCTTGTTTCTGGCTGGAGTAAAATGGCAGAAGGGAAGGAAATGTCCCTGCTGCCACTGTTAGTGGGAATAACTGACCTTCGGTCTCCTGACCATTAACAGGACAGCCTAGAAGCAATGGAGGTCACCAGACTGAGGGAATGCAAACATGGTTATCACAATAAGGCAGCTATATCTTGCAGATAAGGCAACACAGTGCAGAAGTCTTACTATTGAGCTGTCGAAGTACACCACAAACGCCTGCACAGATTCAGCAATTGCTCCTGTAACCAGAGCTGTGTTGGGCACCACACAGAGGTGAATATCTGCCGAGTAATACTTGTTATCTATTGTCCAGGGGTAGAAGCTCACTCCTCCCGTTGTTGTAGCACCCACAGTGAGGTCCTCTCTTCCTGTGATGCCTGTGGAAAAGAAATTGAGTGAGATGAGCAAAACAAACCAGCATCAAGAAAAATCCAACAGGAAATCGTACCAAAGCTTGGTATGATGCCAATACAGAGCCGTCTTCTCTCGCTGCAACAAAATAAGCTGCTGCTTATTTAAAACATATAAATCAAACTCGGTTTCTTTTACCATGTTATTTATGACTCCCAGATGGGTTCTAGCTCTCAGAAAGAAATGTGGTACAGAAGCTGTTTTCAGGTAAGGTGCGTTTTGTTGTTTTCTCCTTGAGACATCTTTTCAAGTGAGAGCCCCAAACTCATTACCCACAAGCAGGATGGATGGAGCAAATAACTACACTTCATTCCAGCAAACCCTGCATGTTCATTCAGATGTAAAAAAGCCTGTTTGACTGTGACCAGAATCTCAAGGTAACTAATGAGAAAATAAAGCGATTTACTGGAATTCGGTTGTAATGCCCATTAAATTCCAGGTAGGAGTTCAACAATTAAAATCCAGGGCAGTGCTTGGATAATGCAATCTCTGCACTGCCTGCCCCTCGTGTGCTGGCAGCAACCTTTGCAGAACACTCTCGTAGCGTGACGGCCACCTGGTGGAGCTGAATTATTGGTAGCAGCAGAGCAACCCATCTGTACCTTGCTGGAAAGGACAGAACATCTTGTTCCAGATGAACAGAGTCATGGATATCTCATGAGTAAATCATATAATCACTGGAGTCAGCTGGGGAGCAGAAGAGTTTAAAGGGTAAAGGCATTTCCAAACATCTTAAGGGTTGCACCTTAAAGGTACTGAGACAATTCCTTGAAGATGCCAGTGTGTGCTGCTCCACAGATAGTCTGAACTGGAGTGATCTGAGTCTTACCAGCTAAAAGCCTGCTGTCAGGGTGGTCACAGGTTCAGTATTTATTATTATTATTACTGTTATTTTGGCAGCTAACTGCCCAGCCTGGGCAGGCTAAGCAGTGCCTGAGCTCTGGCACATCACCTTACAGTGCACAGCTTTAACATACAGGCTCCAGTGCAATAAGAGGCACTTTGACATGAGCCAATTAAGTGCCGTACTCTGCATAATTTAGTTTGGTGCCTTTGGTAAACAGGATTGTATGCACTACGTGCCAACTGCTGCTAGGCCAGAGTTAATTGTCAGTGGGTATTGCTCCTCTCCCACTGCAGGGGCTCTGGAGACTGCCACATCCTACACCTTGCAGCCAGGCTGAGTTCACAGGGACACGTTTCATGCTAGAATGAATCCTAAGATCATGTTGGCTGTGCTGGGATTCCAGGAGTCTCTTCTCAATGTGGCCTGCACTTCAATGGAAAAAAGTAAATGCAGCCAGAATAGTTTCCCATCTAATTTTAGAGAACATTCATCAGAATGAGCTCTATTATGTTTTATTTGGATATGGAACAAACTTCCAGAAAACTAATATGGCAAAGGGAGGTGGCTTGTCAAACTTATCTCCACTGAGTTTACTCTGTTTTCATTTCAGGCTTCCCAGCCATTGCAAGCAGCAGCGTTTTGCCATCCAAAGGACCTGGAAAACCACAGCAGTGCAGCCAGGCTCATGGGGCTGCCCCATCATATCATGCCTCCATGGAGCACAAACAGCTTCCTTGGCCGACAGGAATGCAGGCAGGCTCCAGCTGCATCACTATTAAGGAACTAAAGACATGCACAGAAAAGCTTGCATTGCAAAAGGACGTGACTTAGCATTATTCAAAGCCATGACTTAAAACTGAAGTATTTTGTAGAGGATCTTGAACAACTAATGCTGGACGTTTATTTCACTGCTGTTACCTATTGAAACTTTCACCATCCCATCAGTAACTGCTGAATACTGATTAGGACAGAGCACAGCTGTGCCCCACATTTGTGTTTAAAAGCTGTTTGGAGCAGCAGGTGCTTCCCTGGGTGGGGTGAGTCACTCCAGGCTCTGGACTCACACTTCTGATTTCATGGGCTTGCATACAGACTTGGTCTTCCAAGCAGTGGTTTAATTTACAAGGGAGAGGACAATGCAACTGCAAAAGCCTTGCAATTTCTCATCTACTTCCAAAGAGATTTAAGTACTGATTGCTCTTCCTAGCTTGCTTGGGATTGAATGCATGCAGGAGCACAACTCAGTTTTCAACTATGGCTGAGTGCTCCCTGTCCTGCCAGCTGGTGGGTGCACCACAGCGCTCCCATTCTGTGCCTTGAGAGCCACCTGGTGGAACACAACATAAGAAATACTCCTACAGACTAAAGAGAACTCAAACGTGCAGGCTGCAAGGAGCCTTGCAATCAGCCTGGGAAGCAGCAGAGTGCAGGTTTGGCAGACTTCTAGCAGAGAAGCCTCCGAGCAGCTGCCCTGTATGTATAGAACAGGTCTGCCCACAGCAAGTACCTACCAGGGAAATGCAGGAGCACGGTGCTGAAAGCAGCAACAACAAAGGTAAGTTATTTGTTTCATGCAATAGATTCCAAACCCACAGTTGTTATATGGATCCTACCATGCGGTGCTGTATTTAAGAGTGTATTTAGACATAAATATTGCACGTCAAACATCACGCTGCTTCAGAGGTGTTAATGTAAGGCTCCCATCCTCAGCACCAAGCTAAGCCACTGCCAAGGAACGTCTTTAAGCTGCTGTTTCTGGTTGCACACTGCAACAGCACACGTGCTGAGAACCGCAGCAGCGTTTTGTCCCAGCTCACCAGCAGCTTTCAGCCCAACCTGCTGCAGCCAGCCGCTGCCACCGGATCCTCGTTCGAGTGGGAAGGGACCCGTAAAGGTCGCTCAGTCTGACGAGCCCAAAGAACAGGGTTTTTTACATCAGGTTACTGAGAGGCCTCTGCCAGGTCCCCCCTTCTCCCTGCAACCTCCCTCATGTTGCTGCTAACAAACACTTTTCTCCACCAGATTTTGCTCGCATTCCCTCTCTCAAGCCGTACAAAGGGAAGCCGCGTCCCAGGAGATCTGCTTCCTACTGGACGAACGAATGCAAAGCGCCGCACGGGAAGCACGAGCCGCAGCAACCACAGCCGCAGGAAGGTCGGTTCAACCTCCCCGCCCCAGCAAACGGTGACGATGAGAACGAAGCCGCCGTGCCGCCCCGCAGCTCCATCCGTGCGCTGCTCCCTCAGAGCCGGGACCTTCCCTGCTCCTTCTTTCCGCCCTGCCGGCTGCGGGGCCGTTCCCGGCGCACAGGACGCAGCCGACCCGCACCTCCCACCACCGCTGAATCCTTACGGAGGTTCCCCCGCCGATCCCGCCCGCGTTCCCCGCCGCCCACTCACGCCTGACGAGCTCCTCGGCCGCGAAGCCGCCATCACAGCTGCTCAGCAGCGCGTAAGGCCCCGCCGCCGCCATGGCGCCCGCCGCCCGCCGCGCCCCTTCCGCCCGCCGCTACCACCGCGCGGGGCGGGCGGGGACGGAGCGGGGAGTGACGGCTGAGAGCCGCTAAGGGGGGAGCGGGGACACGGCGAGAGGAGAGCGGATGGCCGCCGGGAGAGGGAGCGGGAGCCGCGCTCGGCACCGACAGACCGGCCGGGCCGCCCGCTTGCTTCTCCCCGTCGTCCCCCCGCGGTGAGGCGGGTGGTGCGGCCCGGCCCGCGCGTCGCGTTGCCATGGGAGCGGGCGGCGGGCATGGCCGGCAGTGCGGGGCACGGAGAGCGGGTGGGAGCCGGGCTGCTGCGGGGGGGTGCCGAGCTGCTGCGGGTGGGTGCCGAGCTGCTGCGGGTGGGTGCCGAGATGCTGCGGGTGGGTGCCGAGATGCTGCGGGTGGGTGCCGAGATGCTGTGGGTGGGTGCCGAGATGCTGTGGGTGGGTGCCGAGATGCTGTGGGTGGGTGCCGAGCCGCCGCCGTGCCGGTGCTTACTGACATCGAGTCGTGAGATCCGATTCACTGGTCTGTTTTTTCCAGGTCTGCTCCTGACGGGCAGCTTTAGACGCGCTGTGTTTGTATTTCTGTCGCTGCGCGTGTTTCTTTGCTTCGTCTGGGAGGTGTTTATTTGGGCTGAGCACCGCCAGGTAACCGCACGGGTTGTGGCGATGGGAGTGACCTCTGCCGTGACTTGCTTCTCAGGTCCAGGAAGATCTGCACAGGATTAAAGGCAAAGTGAAAAATATCAGCTTGAAAGGAAACGTGGAAGCTGAGGATATTAACGACCTGGAAACAGCAACTAAAAGAACCGAATTTGGGCTGAGAGTAAGTAATACAGGGCAGGTCCAGCAGACAGCTCATCTTTGGGATCAGCTCTTGGAGTACCAGCCGTGTGCTGGCTGTCCTGTAGGTCTGTATGGGAGATTGGTAATCACAGCCTGAACCTCTGATTAATCAGCTGAGGCAAGTATGGGGTCAGCTGTGGGAGCACAGGTGAGAGTGATGGAGCTGTGCTCCCGGGAGGGGTGGAGCTCGACTCCATCCCCTCTGAGACCTCATTTAAGGGCTGACTCCCACTGAGGCAGCATCTCTTGGAGATCGCTCCCCAGTGAGGACTGCCCCAGCTTCTTCAGCCAAGGCACCACCATTGGTGAGTTTCCCTTTGCTTATTCCTTCTGTACATTTGCTGCCATCTGTATATTAACAACCAATACACGGTCCCATCCCAGTCAGTGACCGATAGGGTTGATCACACTGTGGTTCAGTACAGTGGCTTCCCTCTGTTGGTGTGCTTGGAATTAATTACGTTTGCGTTCCTTAGCTTTGGCCAAAATCAGATTGAACCCAACAGAAGCACAACTTCTCAGTCAAAGGAAGATGCAGTTTAAGTTAGTGGGTCCTTCATTCCTTTCTAATTGACTACTCTTTTTTTCCCCTCTGGCAGAAACACGCTGAGAACTGTTTAAGTGCTCCAAGCAGAGAAGTGTTAACTATTTCTGCTACTGGCAGTGAAGAAGTACGTTCCAAACAGCCCCCTGAATGGTGAGTGGAACAGAGAAACTGCAGCATCAGGATCTTGTGAGGCAAATGGGAAACGTTGTTCCCAGTTAGGTTACTTGGGGTTTTGTATCGCTTGAAAGCGATACAAAAGGAAATGCTGTCTTAAGCAGCTGCAGCAACTTACTGTTAGCACTTGTGATTTTTGGCTTAACACAGGTTTAAACAAGAATGCAGTTTTTTTACATGCAACCACATGGGAGCGGCGTGCATTTAATAGGTGATACCAAGGTAAGTCTTACAAACCTCACTGCTTGTTTCTTTCTAACTCAGGGGGCTTCAATGTGGTGCTTCTGAGAAGCAGCTGGTTTTACCACCGGTGCCTGTAGAGCCCGCGACTGCCCAGGCATGCAGCAAAGTGACACGGCGCCTTTCTCCAGGCTCACAGGTCTGAAATAACACATCACTTGTTTTACCAGAGACCGCATTAAATGGGTGGACTGGCATCTCGTGGGTACTGGTTGACCCCATGACCTTGTGTCCTGGTTCTGTGTGAGCTCAGTGTTTGTTGATGCACCATCTGGTGAGTGAGTGTGTTACTCACTCAGTAGAATGAAGGAGCTGAGGGGTAGGAGCCTTCTCTCCCTGCTTCAGGGTAGCATCAAGGCTAGGAAGGACTTCAGTATGGTTGTGATGCGTCTGTTTCCCATGTATGTTGATAAAGAATCCTGAAACCAGATGTTTATTCTGTTGTAAGGTCCCAGCCTAGCAAATACTGAATACATAGCTGCTATTCTGCAAGCGATGCCTTTGAAATAAAAGGGACTGCATACTGGAATAGCATGAGTTGGTGTTGTGTGAGAATAAAACCGGTTCTCTGGTTTGGCTTTGTGTAAGAGAGGTGCGGGGCTGTGGGAATGGCGTTCAGTCAGGCTGTTACCAGGAATGAGATGGAATTGCATGGCCAGAATGAGCAGCCTGCCACTCCTATTGCGATTTTCTTTGTAAAAGAAGCCTCCCCATGAAGTAATAATTCAATATTACCTGCTTTTGAAGTGATGGAAAGGTGCAGCGAGAGCTGATTTTTATTGAACTTTATCTGGTAGAACTATGGCAATGAGGTTCTGTGAGACTGTGGTGAAAAAGTCAGGCATCGTTTTATTTCTGTTTAACCTCTTTGTATAAGGTGTTGCTGTTACTGCCTTGAAGTATTTTCATTTGTGACTGACAAAGAACGTGGATTTTGGTGTTTGCTGACTGACGTACTCCTGGCTTTCTCAGTTTTGAATGGAGAAGAATGGTGCCCGGAGCTGTTTTGAAAGCAGAGTGCAGTTTGCCAGAGAGAATCCCAACCCCGTCCCGTGTGAGCACACTTCTGTTTGAAACAAATCAACAGAGTTCAGCTACTCTGAACAGCCCCCATTATCAATGGTTTTCCAGCTCTTCGTGTGCACCAGTGAGCTTAAATTACAGGGAACTCGTGCTGTATGCTGCCCTGCCTTTCTCTTTTCACGTCTGATATCCAGGGCATCTGCTTAGAGCTGCACATGCAGTGACACACAAGCCAGCCCTCATTTGCCGCGATAAAGAAAGGGGCAAACAGTGCTGTTGTACCAGCTGTTCTACGTGCCCGCCATGCCAACATAAAAAGCTTTCATTGTCAGATAGTTGTGAAATCCAGCTGGGAAATTACCACCTGCAGTTCCTCACTTCCTGTCTTTGCCTCACTAGCAACTATGAACCATTTTTGGTTTTATTTCAGTGTACTTTCCTGTTTTTTTCCAAATAGCGTTCCACTCAGAAGAAAGGTTTGTGAACGAATAGATTCCCATTTGCAGGCAGTATTTCAGGTTACGTAGGCTTGAGGAAATCAACTTCTCAACTCGCAGAGGTTCTGAGAGAAATGGATCACTCACACGGTGATGTTTTGTGCTTTGCAATCCGCAGTAGGCCGTGTGAGAGGAGAAATGGAGCTCAAGTTGTGTTTGTGGCAGTCAGGATAAAATAAGGTTGGAGCCACATGAGCACAGATGCAATTTTCACACGGAATACTTGTTGTGAGCAAAATAGCTTGTCCACAGGTGTCAGGATGGGCTTAAAATTACTGCTCAGTCACACGGATGGTATCTCTGAGTCATAGCAGCAGCTGGGTGAGGATGGATGAACCAGACTCACAGGGGAGTTGGGAAGCCCTGTCCCTTTTTTTTGCTCACTATGTGATGTAATTGGGTTTCTGATGATGATGATGATGATGCCTGAGAACCATAAACGGTGTTTTCCTTCTGCAGTCATTGAAAAGACTCCAGGTGAATATTCTCTCATCTCTAATAGAATTAAAGATGTACATGAAATGTTGTTTCTAGAAGGCTCTGGAATATGGAAGTGCCACCAATGGACCTGAAAAGCGGTGTGGTTACTGATAACGTATGCCATTTCAAAGATATAATGTAATTCATTCGTAAGGAGTTTAGGCTCTTTGAAACCATGCACCACTTGTGCATGGGTTTGCACAGCAAAATGCCCTCAGCTCTGAATCGTGTTCTGTGTTGAAGTATAACAGGATGTGAATCTTTAAGTGCACTGATAACATCCTCTTGTTCTGCATATTCCTGTGTACTCCGTGCTAATAATGGAGCTCAATAATTCTCATTCTCATGGGGCACTGTAACAGCATAATAACGTGCTTTGCACTGCTGTTCTCATCTGTTTCACACAACACGATGGCTCAAGGTAGCTAAAGTGTAAGACATTGGGGAAGGTAGACAGAAGGAGCTGTGACACCGTCCTGCAGCTTGCCATAGGTACCAGTCTATGCTGAGACCTTTACTGGGTGTGTTACTGTTATTTTGTTTGAGTTTTGTTGTTTAAATTGTTTCCATTCTTGTTACACTGAGCGGAATCAGCCGCTGTCTGACTGGGGAATTTGCATCGTGAATCACCTCCTGCTTTAATTGAGAAGATACTCAGATTTTCCCAATTCTTGTTTAATAGCACAAGCAGTTTCCTTTCCGTACAGTTGTGTGTTATAGTAATAAAATAAATACCACAAAATCACTGATGAGGTGCAAATTGAACTTTCTGTCTCTGTGCAGCCATGTGGGTAAAAGAGTAATTGGCTTGGATAATAACTTTTGTTCTTACAAACCCAGATCTAAATGAGTGTCTCATTGATACATCTGCTTGTAATCACTATCAAAATAAAGGAATATATTGTGCAGATAAATAAATTCGCCAGGTTTTAGTGCTTACACAAAGTCATGCAGTTCCTTTGTAGTTCAAATATACCTCCAATGACTCTTGCACTTTTTATGGCATTTTTTGCTTGCCAGGAAGTACAAGTAGAAGTAGCAGTAGAGAGTTCTCAGCCATAAATATATTTAGTTGGATTTCACACAGTAAGAGGGCTTTCTGCCACCTCAGGACTCTTCCCTCTTTGGCACTGGTCAGTAAATAAACCCTGCTGGGTGCAGAGACTGCTCAGCAATAAAAGCACTGGGAGATTTCACTGCAATTGGTACAGGTGTAAGCGAAAGCACATGTGTTATTGTGAACTGAGATGTTTTCACCTTTAGATACTTTTAGAGTAGAAAAATATACGGCACCACCTCTGGCTTTTATAGGATAAGTGCTTCAGGTAAGGACTGTGTGTTGGGTATGTCTCCGTGCATTTCTGGTTTGATGTTTTGCACACCCTTGACGAGTTCACCAGGTAGTTTTGTAAGGCTGAGATGCAAATCAATAAGGAATGTAATCTGAGATTTACCTGAGACATCATCCAGGGAAAGAAATGTCCGTATCAACATAATGTGGAACGTGACTCAAACTCTTCCTCTCTAACAGGATAAGTTGTATTAATATTCATAAATAGCATGTTGGGATTTTTCCCCTAAAAATGTTATTTGCTTTGTTCACGTTTCCTAACTTGTAAGCAATAAATCAGTCATTACAGCACAGCTAAATGGAATCAAGAACTGACCCGTGCTAACCAAGTCAGTGAAACATGATTGCCTTTTGCACTTAAAATGTTACCCAAAGATGGGCAAATCTGGGACTTTCAGAACACTACAGTGAAATCAACTGAACAAATTTGGGGTATGTGCAAATAGTGGCTCGATGCCTCTCTAAGTTGCTGGTCTGATCAACACGCACTTCTCCACCTTCAGCCCAGCCCTGTGGGGATAAGTGAGATAACAGCAATTTTTTAGGCATCGTTTTGCAAATTTGCATCATTTTGTAACATCAGTCAATTCCTGTTTGTAAATACTTATGGCCAACTGTTTTAAGACCATGCGCGTTCCATGTTTCCATTGCATGTTTCAGAAGCAGCTGGAAGTGGATATGAAGATTGTGCTTGACCCAGAAAACATCAATAAGAAAGCTGTTTCGAAACAACAGAGCTGTGAGACCAGGCTGCCACGTATAACTAAGAAAAAACCTGCTCCTGTAAGTAACTTTTGTTGTCTTGTGGACTTGCACATGCTGGCTGTTCATCAGTAAAGTTAATACCTATCGGACCTAACTAGAAAACAATATACGTTGTAAGGGAAAGTATCATAGTTTTCTATTTGTTAACATTCATATGTAACAAAGCACTCTGAGTGACGATACCAGGGAATACAAATGTGCAGCATAACAGTTATGGGTAGCAAAACCCTAGCCCAGTGAAAGGGTAAATGTGTGTGGGAATGTGTGTGATGAGTAACCATGGTAAGGTTAGGAAGTGAAGAGAAGCTTGTGGAGTTCAGGCTGTGATCCAAAGATCAAGGAAGGGTGGACTTCTGGTTGTTTATCCCACAGCTGTTTCTTTACAAGACGGGAGCACATCCTGATTTCAAATGCCAATAGGATAGTTGTGAATGAACCTAAAACACTTGTGCTTTGCTTTGATGCTAGGTTCAAATGACTTTAATAAAAGAAGCAATCCTGCTGTAGGGCTAAAGCATCAGAAATCAGTGTCACTGCAGCAGGATGTTAGAGATTACACTGAATCAGAATCCTTGAGCAAATCTATGAATGTAGTGTCCTCACAGCTGAGCTATGAGGGACTCTGAAGCACAGTGTTCCATTTGGATCAGTAAAGCTGTTCCCTTGGTACAGAACACCTCTCAAAGCTGAGACTGAGCAACTCTCACGCCTCTAAGAGTACCCTGACTGGTGGCCATGTAACCACCCTTCTCTCTGCTCTTACAGTGTTTAAGTTGTGTTACATTACGTTTTGATTCCTCCAAATTTCTGTTCTGCAACTGCAGAAATAAACATAAGAAGAGCTCAGTTTTGTTCTCAAATTTAGTGCAGCACTGTGGTCCACGTGAAAGAACATTCTTGTACAGGAGTGCTCTCCTAGAATTCACTTCGACAATGGAAGCATTATGCAGCAAGTCCAATGCCATGTGATTCCAGGGTGCTTGGTTTTAGGGACCAGAAGCAATCTGTGGTGAATGGCACAGTTGTAAGCTGCCACTTATAAAAAAGGATTTTTGAAAGCTATTGCCCAGACTAAGGGGTGATTAATCTAACCCTGTGATATACAGTTAATTAGAGAAAAGCATCATGGCTAATAGCTTTTTAGAACCACTCTAAAGCCCTCACAGAGAGGAATGTTATGCTGCTGCTGAGTGCTGTGTGTTTTACTGCTCTCACTGAAACATATCAGAGAAAACTTCTTCATGTTGACTGAAATTACAGTGTAAATGAGTCAGACTCTCTGACAGTTGCTGTTTGTGGTAGGGAGATTTGCTGACAAAAGCAAGGAGGTATTTCCTGTCTGTCACGTATTCATTCTATAGCTTTCCTGAAGTAGAAGCTTTTAGATGTTTTTTCACTGTGTGACACGATCTGTGTTCTGAAATGTTCTGCCTTCACTGGGGGTACAATTTTGCAGTTAGATTTGCAAAGTCTATTACCAGGATTGTGAACAAAGGCATTTTAGTTAAGTGTGATGTGCACAAGCACTCAGCACAATGATAGCTGGAGATCACCAGTGGTATCTGAAATAAATCTGTGTGTAGTTGCAGGTCTAAAACTAAGATGGCCTTTAGTTTAGAGAAGCAAAAAACATCACAAAGAATGAAGTTAGGTACTACCTACCTTCGTTTTGCTAATCAGCCATTAGAGGGCAATATTTGTACACACGCACAGGATCACACACACGTGCAGACACGTGAGCGTACCCATGTACCTGCTCTACGTATGTACATGAATTCAGTGATTATCACCCCCCAAAAATCAGTGGCAGAAGGACTCCCAGCAACGTGAATGAGAAACAAATCGCTTCATTAACTGCGTTCACTTTTTTCTCCAAGAGTTCTCAGCATCTGAGTTTTCAAGCAGACCTGAGCATTTTTACATTTACAGTGGCAGGCACGCTGGCTTTGCTGTAACTGAATAGATCCACATGGAGCACACAGGCTTTTTACTGTCTTGCCATTTGAGTAGCTTGAAAAATTTCTTTGTCTTTTGTTGTATAGCGATGTAGAATGTTCTGACAGAAACTACAAGCGATGAATTGTGCCATTGCTATTGCCCTTCTGTACTTTTTTGGATAGATAAGCACTAATGCTTCATCATCTGTAGTTATCTTAAAATGAGCAATGTAATTCTGTTGGAAACACCGTGGTCAGACTGGGCATTGCTTTATTTTGTAGGCTATATATGGATAACAAATGAAAAAAGACGAGTAGGCAATAATTAAGTATGCGCTCTTCCCATGAGGATCCAGCAAAACAAGCAGTAATCCGAACTGCAGCAAAAATAATTCTGGCTAACTGCTGCAATGTAGAAAAGATTCACAGCGATATGTTTCATTTCCATAGGACTGCTGTTCTTTTATAGAATTATACTGGCACTTTTTGGTCCCTGTTTTCATATAAATATATATTATACTGTAAACTTAGGAACCTCTTAGTTTATTCATGAGTTAGAATTTAATATGGTGATGATTTCTAGCCTTTATAAGTTGCATCTTATATAGTGTGGCTGTAATGGTGATGGCAGTGATTCTGTTTTGTCGGTGGGGTTTTTTTTTAGCTAACTTATTTGAATGAAACCACTGGTTATATCCTCAGCTCTTTGCATTGTGCTAATCAGTAAGGCTCCTCAATGAGGGTCTGGTCGTTTCCAGAACTATAAATTAAGGCATAGCTCAGCATTTCTTTTCCTTTTAGGTTAATAGAAGTTGTAGGAGAAGACCAGGTCTCTTGGTCCTCAAACTTGGATTGTTTTAAACTCATCTATCTGGCGATAATTGCAGTCAGAGCACGGTTTAGTGTTGGTAGCAGAATGAGACCTAAATAAATGGATGCTACATGACAGTAATTCAAAATAGGCTTTGTTGCATTTGTATTATGGTGTGTAATCACAATAAGCAGCACAGCGGATTAATAAAATTGTCTTGTCACTAAAATTAAAAAGGAAATAATTGGTGAGATGGAGTTAACTTAACAGATGAGTAAAGTCAGCATCCCTTCAACCTAGAAATGGGAATGTGAAGGTCAGCCCCATCTCAGATGACAAATGTAGAATGTTTTGTTGGTAAACAAATTAATCTTTCGAAAGGTCACCATTTGTTTTAAGGTTTTCTCCAGTTCTTGTCATCTGGAGCTGGAGATTGACTGTCATTTTGGTAGGTAGGGGTGCGGCCGAAGCTGCTGAAGCTGCTTCTGTACATATCAGCATTCCTCGACAAAACTCAGTGCCTGATTGTGATGCTATGGGCTGCTGGTTTACAGCTGTCTCCGGACAAGAATGGAGGGCCACCCCTGAATTCCAATAAGATGGTCCTGCATATTCTGCCTGGTGTAAGCTGGCCCTTTGCCCGTAAGTAAAATGTATCGTAGTTCAAGCCAGCAATTATCTTTCTTACTTCCTTCTGTGCTGCTTCTGTTCCCTTTTTCAAAAAACAGATGTGAGATGCATCAAAGTTCTCCATCTATTCTCTCTTGCACCTGCTAAGGCAGGATTTTGATGGAGGTGTATTTCTGGGAGAGCTAGCAGTAGGCCATCAAAGGAGCAAAGCTTGATTTTTCCAATAGCGTGGAAAATTAATGATTCAGAGACATCTCTAATTAGTTTAAGAGCTTAAAATAGGAAAGAATAATATGTAAAACCTGTTGCTGAATGTGCCCACTTACCGCATATTGAAGGTTATAGGTTGGGCCTTCCATTTAAATTGGAGTTTATTCTATTTAGATAAAATGTGAGAGAAATACTTATTGATACCACAGTGTTATCTCATGGAAACTGTATTAATCATCAGGTAGGTAAAAGGCAGGGCTACATAAGCTGGAATGAGAAAAACAAACCTGGATTTCCTGCGTGATTCTCCCACTCAGAAGTTTTCTTGAATAATACGTCAGAAGGCTTTAAAGATGGTTCATATTTTAGGTCTTCTACAGAGGCTGCTACAAATTGGACTCATCTGATGTTAGAATGGCTCTGCTATCACTGGTGAGAATGTGTCCTTTACTTACCATGAAGTCCGTTATTACCATTGGGTATTTCTGCACTGAATTCCATATGCTGGTTCTTAGTCTCAGGGGACCAAAAGTAGGTCATTCAAAACCAGAATTAAGCACTTTATTTACTGTGTATTATGAGGATTATTTGGCTTGATCATCAGCATGAGGTGCTTACTTTTCATATATTTGTAATTATCTCATTCAGTTGCTTAAGGTTTTCCTTCCCAAAAACAGTGGTTAAAAGAACAGGGTCAGAGACCCTCAACATGTCCACACCCCTTTCTAAAGCTAGGAACCGTGCTCTTTTCTGGCCTTCTAGCAGAGCTGACATTCTACAAGAGACCAACCAGCAGTTCTGAGGTTACTTTAGAGTTCTTCAAGTATCCTGGAGTGTATTTCATCAGGATCCACCAATCTGAAAACCTCTGAGCCTTGTCTACCTGATCTGTTTGGTGCCTGAGACCTCTTCTCTTTTGCACTGGAATAGATGTGCCTTCTCCAGGCTTTTACCTGCCAGCTTTCTGAGCATACTGAAAACTGGCTTTAGTGCCATTGATTTTATTTTACTGTTTCATCCTTCTCTTTGTGGGTATTACTAACTGTGTACATCAAATCTCAGTAGGCTCTTCTTAATCAAAAAAGTGAAGATAGGTGGCAATTTGGAGCAGATAATCATGTAATGATTGATTGTTGTTACATACCTTTCCCACCATTGCTATCAAGTTGTGGGGTTCTCTAAGATTTACTTAGAAAATCTCATTTACCTAATCTTCCTGGTTGATAAACTATAGTTTTGAGGCATGCTACTAATCACCATTCCTCTGTATTTAGTAATAGACAATATTCTTTTCTAGGGGAAAGACATACAGGTATTCTCAAAAACAGTTGTTCTGGTTAAATATTGCTGTCTAGGTAAAAAAAAGAGAAAAAAAGAAAACAAATAGGGAACTAATCAGAAAATCCCTACGGTGTGACAACAAGTGCCCCATTTACAATAAAGCCAAAAGAAAAAATCAAGTGGGAGAGGTTTATCCACAGGAGAAAAACGCTTTAGAAAGGGTAATGGAATTGTTTTTCTCATGTCCCAGGTTAATTACACTCAGAAGTGCTTGAAATGAAAACATAGTTTTTCAGCACGCTCTAAGCATATTATATAGCGTAAGCTTTACTCTGCAGTACAGATGAAGTGCTCCCTTCCAGCCCTATAAAACTGTATTTTAAAAGTACCCGTGATGAACGGGCAGGCTTTGTGCTGACTTGAGAAAAATGTACTTGCTGAATCATAACCTTCATTCCACATTTCCCTAGAAGACATTATTCACACGGGAAGATGTCTGAGATTCTGGTTGCTTTGTAGCACCGTGGGTGCATTTCAGCTCTTCTGTGCTCAGGTTCTGACACAGAGAAAGCAGGTGAAGTGCCTACAGCTGAGGGTTCCAGGGGGTGGGACCTTTTGTTCCAGGATGTTTGGGGTCTGCCCACACTGTAACATAACAGTGATATTTAGGAGCAGCCAGCTCTTTAATTTATTTCAGGTGAACCCTTCACGTCTCCATACATTTATCTTTGTCTCCATTGTCTAGTGTCAGTCTGACAAGAGCAAGCAATATCATTTTCTGCTGGTAGTATTTCACTGTCTTTAAGTGAGAGTTCTCGGTGATGTTACTTACCTGTCTGGAAGTTGTATGTGCTGAAGCTCTGGCTCTCCTTCTCTTTAGGAGTTGGGCACAACTTGTAATCCAGGCAGGAAGTGAGGATACTAAAAATGGCAGAGAACAGGAGAAAAAAAAAAGTGTGAGCTGATAATGTGATAATGCAGAGTTCTTGTATTTGTTGTACTAAAGTGGCAATATGCTCTTTTCCCCATGCAATGCTTGATATGCGCGCTAATGATTGTAACAGTGAGACACGAGGTATCGCTGTCCCAGAGTGATGTGTGTCACTGCTTGACTTTCTGGCACTTAGAACCAGCAGGTTACATTTTTTCTGGCAAGTACAGGTTGTTTGGGGAAGTAAGGGAGCTCTAATCCCCACATTAGCACAGCCAGCGTGGCACATGCTTCCACATCACATTATTAGGCTGTGTCATTCCCTGCTGTAGTTAAAGAACCTTGAAACCTCAGAACTCCAAGATCCTTCTTGTTCCCTGTTTTCTGAATAGTTTCACCTATTTGAATTCCATTACTATTCTTCCCAGTGCAATTTTTTTCCATATTTTGAGGTACTTCTCTTTCTTTCTGGTGTGATACTGGTGTACACATTTTGTATTGCAAAGACCGTTCTATCAGGAAGCACAATGAACTCATTAAAGCTGAGAAAGCTTCTTGCAATCCGTTTCTGAACTAGTACACTGATTTTTGCACAGCAGAAATCACAAGGCAGCAATTGAATTTTATTAACTTCATTTTAAGTTGCTGTAGTAACGACAGAAAACATTACTGTAGCATAAGAAGTAAAAGCAGTGCTTGCACTGTTCTGTTATTAGATCTTATTCATAGCAAAAATTATATTTATTATTATGTTGGGTAGAAAAACAGCTTTGCAAATCCAGGACTTCACTTTGCTGAAAGAAGATTCTGTCTCTTCCCAGACACGTAGTCAGAAGGCAGGGAAGGGTGACACCACCAACCAACTTTGCCTTTTGCCTGCCTCTCATCGTGTGGACTATCCCCTACCCCTGTTGGGAGGAGATATGAAGAAAGGTGAGTCACAGAAGCCCACCTGGGCACTGCTGCTGGGCACCAGCTGTATGCCACGCAAGCCATGTGGTTTTCTGTTTGAAGCAGCAGCAGCTACCTGGCAATCAAATTTTCTGGCACCTCTAATCTTGTAGGAATTTTCTCCTCAAACATTGCAAAGGGTGCGGATTAACTTCAGACTACTTGCTCTGTGTGGTAGTTAAACTTATAAAAGTTATATAAAAGTTAATTCTCATCCATTCTGCGTATTGAATTGCCATTGTGCAAGTGTGTAACTCCTTCCCAGAATCAGCACCACTATAATATGTTCCGTGTCTTTGTCAAATTTCATAGGCAAAGCTTACATTCCTTGGATGTCCTTATTAAAAGATTACCTACCACTTTTCTAGTTTTTATTTGGAATTGAAAGGACATAGCAGTGCAGTTGTTTAATTGTTTATGTTTACTAATTTTTCTTTCATAACTGGAACATGTACGAATTGCTCAGTGATGTTATATTCTTGTAGATATTCTGAGCCTAACTGAACGAAGGCTTATCCCTCCAGCAGCAAAGATAACTCTCCAGATACCTCCTGTGGTATCCAAAGCAGCTCCTCTCCATGAATTCCACAGGCAGCGCAAGAAGTCAGCTGTAGGTGAGTACAGATGATTGATGACAACCAGCACTTGCATCTCCAACTTCACGTTCAGGCCCTTGTTTTGCTTCTGAAGGAAGCTGCTGTCTAATGAGCTCAGTCAAATTCTTAAAAATACTATTTGCATAAGGATGCACATGAGGAGCATCCCCTGTCTTTCAATTGAATGGGAGTCGGATTTCTTAAGCCCTGTGAGGATTTGGTCCCTGCTCATTTCTGGAATTCCTTGTAGGTTCTTACATTCATGTTTCAGATTCTAAGTACCTGAATCCAAGATGTGACTATCAGAGTTAAAGCCAACGATAGTGTAAATCACTGTAAGCATGCCTTAGAGCATCTGACCAAGCCTCTATTTTGTCAGAATGGCTCCTCATTCCATGCTCTGGGTGATGAAATTCTAACCTATGTCCTCTAAGCTGTTGTTGCTGCAGCTGCTTGTTGCATATGACAAACCTATCAGCGATAAGAAAAGGAGCATGAACAAAATGAAGAGTGTGCTTAGAAGCTGCCCCTATAAAGCTGGAAGTTCTCCTAGTGAAAGGGAGTAGTTGAAAAGCTAAAATACCATATGGAGTGCAAGTGCTAGTATTTTGATGTTACACGCCTGGGTATGCTGCATGCTGGCATTTTAGGAGCTCTTATAAATTAAAACTGTGATATGTTTTCCTTAACATGATCTCAGTTTTTGTAATTACAACTTGTTTTAGCACGGTGAAACTTAAGGATAGCCAGTGACATTCCTAAGTGGGCTTTGGTGCTATGTCCTGCATATTGCAGCCCACTTGGACATGGGAGCAAACTGGAGCATGCCAGTACCTAATGGTGGAATATTGATTTCATAATATTGTTGCACTTATTTAGCAATGAAACCCATGATGATTTATTTGTTTGGTACAGGAGAGATTAGTAGTAAGGTGGAACCTGGGAGTACAGACACTTCCACCTTTCCAAGCTCAAAGGAAGCAGCTGGCAGCTCATACTCCTCTAGCAAAGGTAATACTGCACCACTGCTACCCAGCAGCTCCCTGGATTCGACCAGAAAATCAAAGCCAGCACATGGAAACCTGGCTCAACAGCTGCAGTGTGAGCTGCAGGCTCCACAGACACAGGTATTTAGACAGTGAGGTAAATGAATTTGTTATCCATGGTTGTGACATTGTCTTCTGCAGGGACGGTTTAGCAAGCGACTGTGAGTTACTCAATTAGTACAGGAGGCTTTGAACCAAACCTGGTAAATAACAAATATTGAAGTAAGTAGGAAATGCTTCCGATATTGCCAGTTTCTATTTTCTCGAGTTTGCCTGTGCATTCATTGAAATTTAGAAGATCAGTCTAGAAAAGACCTGATGAGGTTACCTAGACCTCCAGGCAGAGTTACCTGTGCTTGTAATGCTGCGGACAGATGTTCTCCTAACCTGTTCTGAAAACTTCCAGTGATAGCAGCTCCACAGTCTCCCTAGGCCATCTGTTCCAGTGCTTAACTAACTATCTTTACTGTTACAAAAGGAGTTTTTTTAATGTCTCATCTAAATCTACCTCACTGCAGTTAAGCAAATGTAGTGTTACCCTTTATATATAGAGGGAACTATATGGGAATTTGACCTTGACTGCTTCATGTTTGCTGGCTGTTCTTAATCCCCATGCAAAAGAAACATTTTTCTTTCTTTTTTTTTTTCCATTTTGTCTCTTTAAGCCTAATGATTGTGTTCCATAGCGCACTGTCTGGCGTTTTGGACATTTGTCCTATTAAGGAGGTCTTTATTGGCAAGCAAAGTTGAGAAATGCAAGTTAATGTTATTAATGTAAATAAAAAGAAATCTCTAAATACAGTTTGAAAATAGTGCATTAGATTGAAAATCTCAACTAATGAGTTTCTGGTTGAAGTTGCCATAAAATACAGTTCTGTTAAGATGCAAGAACATCTCTGTCTCAAGTTTTACCCGGGCTGAATTTACAGGCTGGAATATTACCCATTCTCCTGAGATAAGTGGAGGTAATCTGATTCACTGTTGAGAATTGCTATTGCAATTACCATCTGATGTAGTCCAGTGAAGTGCTGTAGAGCTTCGTTTTTATATTTGATAAATGAAGCGTGGTTCCCATTTGCAATTAATGTATTTCAATAAAAATGCTGATACCCTTTCATGACACTTGAGGTCTTGGTATGACGGTGGTTTTTATGGTAAAGACGGGATAAACTCTGCAGCCGTGATGTATAAATCAATGCAAGGAGTGTTATTTCAGATGCATAAATTCCCACAGTTAAATGATGGCTGGTAATGCAGTCGTATGAGGTGACCACACGTTTGCAATCAATGGCAGTTACTCTCAGTTTGTGGCTGTTCTCTTTCTGCAGCTCCCACAAATGCCTCCCACGTCTCTCCTTACAGGATCCATCCCCTGACTGCCACATTGCTGTTTACCACGGCGCTATAGACCAGACAGCCCCAGGCTTTCTGGCATTCAAACAGCGTTATTGTTTGTCCTGGGGGAGCATTGTCTATTTTTTGGAACGCGCAGAGAAGCTTCTCAAGGACTACGCTGTGCCACTGGCCACAATAAACTGTCAGAAGTTGGTAGAAGCGGCATCGGACTTTGCGCTCAACGAGAATCCCACCAAAGGTGACATCCTGTCAGTGATACAGAATCGATCGGCTGTGGAAGAGATTTTAAATCGACCTGGCCAAAGATACAAAGGCCAATGGGGTCCTGAAATGGCGGCTATAAAGATCCAGGCGACTTGGAGATGTTACCAGGCCAGGAGAGCCTACGTCCGATACAGGCGGCAGCAGTGGGCATCAGGTGTGATTGCCATTTCTTGGCTCCTGCGTAATCACATGGCACGTGTGAAAAAGACCCTGAAGGAATCACGTCAGAGACACCTGGAGAATTTTTACATCAGGGCCAAGGTGTGCGGTGCTACCAGCTGTTACGGCAGCTCTTCTTTTCTAAACATCTCTTGCTTCAGTGATCGCAATAAGCTGTTTCCATTTTTTTTTCCCCTTTAACCATACACTTGTCCGAGCATCATATTTCATCCTTCATCAGCGATTCAGCCTTTGTGGCTGTAAAATCTGTTGCAGTGTTTCTATTGGAAATGTCCCTTCGCTTTGACTTCAGCAGTTCTGTCAGAAAATCAATGTTTTAACTGCATTACCTTAGCTCCCTATATATACCTTGTGGCACTTAATTTGCTGGAAAAAAAATCCCTCTCTTGTCTACGTTCCTGTCACCACTTTGTCAGAAAGTATTTAAGTTTGCAGACAGCCTCTTAATTAGTGCTCACAATTTCATTTATGTTTGCTTTCTTTCTTTTTTTTTTTTTTTTTCATTCATATTCTGTTAATTAAGTGAGCAGCCTCTAATCTTCCCCTGCCAGTAGCTTCATGTAGCCACCTAATTAAATTAATTGGGGAAGATGTTTTAAGTATGTAATTAAATCAATTAATATAATTTATGCCTGGCTTAACTGTACAGTGGAAAAACAGCTGAAGTTTGACTAGATGAATCCACTACAGCTTCCTGTCACTGATCAATGCTCTTCTTGATTTTTAGCATCTGGCAGCCAACTGGAATCGCATCAGGACCTCCAGGAGGACTATTATCCATATCCCATCATTAGGTATAACACTTTTGCCTGCAAATCTATCAGCAACCTCTATTACCCACCACATTATGACTCCTTGATTGAGTTCAAGGAAGGCCCCTTGTTTTATTCAAATTGGTCTCGGCAGGAAAATGTTCTCGACATGATGAGAGTAATAACACAGGGCCTTCGCTCGAAACGGCGTTTAATTTGGGGATTAAGCAAATAAAGTCATTATGTGGGGGCCTCTATTCAGCGGAGAGGTGATTTGCTGTAATTTGCTTTCATCTGTATGAAATGAACTAAAAAGTTGTATTTTTCCCCCTGAAATAACAGATAATGTTTCCAGCCTCCTTTAATGATAGGAAAACGCGGGCCTGCGCGCGTTGTTGCTGTTGCAGCAATAAGCCAGGATATTGCTTGTACACTGTTTTTAATCAAATGTGCAGTCAAAATGATAAGCTACATTCTCTGAAATTATTTAGTTCTAATTACGAGCAGATGGGATGCTTTATTTGCACCTAGGGCGCCTGAGCAAAAGGAAATGCTGTGTGAACAAGAATAATTAAGAAGTTGAATAGTGTTTTTTGCGCTTAAATAATCTGCAGTTTCATGTTAATTAGCACTAATGTAATTATTTAATTACATTTATGAATTGGGGAGCTTAAAAGCTGTTTTCTGCTAAGCAATGGCGAAGTGTAGGTGTTTAGAAATTAAAGAATACGATTTCTTGGGGATTTCTAAAAGGCACGGATCATCTCTTCAGACACGGCATCGTGTCGAAATGCTTGAGATTTGATTTGTGTTTTGTATTTACGTCGCAAGTTAATCGACCTGAGAGATTCAGGGTTTCGTAAAGTGAGTTGGTTACGGCTGGGATGAATGCAGGCTGTAAATAAGTGTGAAGCTCTTGTTTTTTGGAGCCCAGGTAGGCTTTAATTCGATGATTCTGCCGACTGCGTTTAACGTAAACATACATTCGATGAACAATTGTCTTTAATTACACCTTTGTCTTAAAGTCTCGCGTGAATATGCCAGGATATCTCTGGGTCCTTTCTGAGAGCGGGACCATTTAAGATTAGTTTGTATATTCCAGTGCTCTGAACTGGGTAAAAACATGAAGGTGTGCATTAACACATGAAAAAGCAAGTATTAATTTAGGTGCCTGAATTCAGAAGTAGCAGTTCTGTCGCATGGCAGATGCTGTCAAAAGTTATATTAAAAGAATCTCGGTATAATCAAAACGGGTTAAACTGAAACATGAATCAGAGTGCCCATGTTACGCCAAACCGTATCATCCTGTGGAATTACGAAAGCTTTGAAAGTATTTCAACCTCTTAAGTAAATTCCAGAGATGTGGGTAAAGCCCACCCTGTTTAGCACTGGTCTGGAGCACGGCCTTGACTCCGTAATGAGCTGCAGTCTTCTGTGAATCTGGGATTGAGGCAGTAGGGTACAAGTGGAACCTTCCCCTTAGTGACAAAGTCAGCAGCAAAGGTAACACGAGTGCGGATGTTTTCTTAGAAAATTAGGAAACCTCTTAAAGGCAAGCTTGGAAAAATTAGGTTGTCCAATGGAGGGATTTGAAGGTATTGTTCGAAAGAGTGATTCGTGCTTCTTTATGCTAAGTTAATGGACATGTTTGTTGTTTCTTCAAGCTCTATAAAATGTTGAGCCCAGCTACCAGCCCTGTTGTTTGTTTTCTACTCTTTTCCGGTGATGCTTGTGCTCAGCCATATCTTGTTGTGTTTATTTGGAAACAGAAGTGACAAATACCCTCAGCAACCATTCTTTTCTTTGCATTCCCATTAGGAAGGCTGCCTGGGTAAGCTTCTGGGAAGCCGGGCAATTGAAACAAGGAATGTTTGTTTCAGCTTTAGGACTGAATGGCAGCTGACTTCAGCTGGGCTTTCTCTGTTGTTGTTTTTAGTTTCTACTGCTGAATCTGAATAATCACAAAATGGTGTCTGAGTTACAGACAGACACCAAGAGGCATTGTTTGACCATATGCTGCTGTTGATGGTTTCCTGTCTTCAACCCGGTAGAACAAAAAGAGCCCCAAACTCTCCACGCACGTTTCCCCAACTTCAGTGTTTGGGTCAAGTTAGAATCTGATTTTTCTCATCATGCAAGTGGAATTCCAATAGACACAGAGTCCTAGCTGAATTTCTCAGCAGTTTTCATTTTAAGAACAGTTTCAGACTTCCATTTCTGGAAATAATCCAGGAACAGGGACAGCAAAGGGCTTAAATTACACTGCTGTGAGGAACAAATGTTTCCATTTATTTCCCCAAAACAAAAACTTCTGACTTTAGTGCGGCTGAAAACAGAATATCAATTTCCTTGTGTAAAGATTGGTTAGCACTCTTGTCAGCTAGCGTAATGAAAAATGAGCTGTGGGCTCCTAATCAGATTTACTCCCACACTCTAACGGATGAATACACTTCTGCAATATTTGGGATTCAAGTACTTTTTCTCTTTTAACTATTTTTAAATGATTGATGGTTTTTTTTGTACCCAAATAGCAGCGCTTCATACAGCCTGCAGTACGTGCAGCAGAGCTTTCCCATGTGATCCAGGAATAGTTTCTTTAAGCAGTTTCAGCTCTTAGTGCCCTGAGCATAGGGAGGAAAGTTAAATGTTATTTATTACACCCATTCCAGGCTCTTGGAAGCACGTGGGGCTGAGCCCTGGGTCGCTCCTTCTCCTCCTTCCCCTTCAGCCATCACCCAGTGGTGCCTCAAACTGTCCCCTCCTCCACACTGCTCCTTCTCTTTCCAAAGGTGGAGTTTGAAAAGTGCTGTGAATCCTTTGCTAAGGAAGGCACTTAAAGACAAGTGAGATTTATCAAGAAAATGGCAGTTAAGGGTGTGAGGTCATGGCTGAGGTTGGAAGGGGAGGTGACAGCAGGCCCCTCGCCATTAATTCCTACACCCATTCATTTAGTACTTCTATAACTCTCCGCACAACTTAGCTCTGCGTAAATTGGGAGCAGTCAGTGAAATCGTTGCACATTCACTATCATAAAACTCACGCAGAGGAGGGAGGCCCTCCTTGTCCTTTGGGTGACACTGAACTGAGAAATGAAAGTTCCTGGTTCGTGCTTTGCGAGGCTGACCCTCCCTTGGTGGGGTGCCAAGGTGCTCTGATGCTCTGTGCAAAGTGGCATCGTCACCTCACTCCAGAATGTCCATTACTTACATTAATTGTCCTTGCAGTAAAAAAAAAAGGGAAAGCAATGAAATATTTGGCAGATTTTTGTCCAACGAAGCTTTTTGTGGCTGATTGTGAGCAGATATGTAGCAATGTTGTAAGGGTCTTGTTGAAGGATCCAGTCAGTGCTGTACAGCGAATACTGAGCGCTGGGCTGAACGTCCTTATTGATTTAATCACAGCTATTCCAACCAGCGACTCATATTGTGTGGTTGTGTGTTTGTATACTCGTACCGATTCACTCAGAATCAACTTAATTTTTAAATTACAGGATTAGAGATTATAGTCACAGTGGTCATGTCATTTGCAGCAGTCCTTTTGAATGCAAATATGCAATCAGTTGGAAGTCTGACCTCCAGATAGGTAATCCTAGCTCAGACAGGCTGCTTCTCATTCATCCTCTGCAACAAAGTGATCAGGTACCAGTGAGACACCTCCTTAATGAAGTGTTTTTGTTGCCTTTTATCTGTGTGAAATACAAAACGTGCGGCTCTGCCGGGATTTTTGCTTAATGATGGTGTCAGTTTTTGTTTTCACAGCATTTAAAAAAAAATAAATCCAACAACGCAGAAGATTTGAGCAAAATAGTCAGATGTGGCTGCACGTTTAAATGATAAAGCTATAGTCTGCAGCATTTTGCTATTTACTTACGATCTCATCCCACAAAAACATGATGTTCCATCACGGAATCACAGAGTTACCAAGGTTGGAGAAGACCTCCAAGATCATTCAGACCAACCATGATGCAATTTATGCATCACTGTGTTTAGGATTTGAAATGCTTATATTGCAGCTTTTAAAATATACATCTAGAGTAGCTGATATCTCATAAATAGGTGTCGGGGGGGTTGTGTGTGGTTTTTTTTCATACGTTCCAGTGGGGGTGACTTTGTACTTGTTTTCCAGGGTATTCCCAGTACATCCGTCAGCGTATTCCTGATCTCGCTCTTCAACAGAACTTGCAGCTGGGAAGGCTGTGTGACATCCTGGGTATGTTAAAAGCTGTCGGCTGCCTTTGTTGCGATTATCTGACCATACTTGTGTGCTAAAGAATGCGGGGTGAGGAATTTCCTCTTGTATTAATATTAAATGTAGAGAACGTGCCAGCTTAGAAGCAATTGTGCTGTTTGCTCCTGTCCAAGTAATCCGTAAGAACATCAAACTGATCTTTTTTATGACTGTGACAATGTAAAACAACCTCATCCCACAAGGCATGCTGAGCACCACCAACGATCCAAAGTGCTCAGTGTTCTACAGAATTAGGTAGCTGATCCTGCTAGAGTTCATTCAGGCTCACATGGAGAGAAAGATGTGCTAAAAAAGAGCAAGATCTTATTTAAACCAAATTTCTTTTAATTAGCAAATGAGTCAAGAGACATACATTAAAAGTTTTCCCCTAGAACGACGGTCCTCTCTTAAGCAAAGCAAATGTAGAGTATTATTTGTCAGTGACCAACTCCATTGGCTCCCTGCAATGACATACTTCACTTGATTCATATATATTTCAGTATCATTATTATTTTATAAATGCCATTTAATAAGTTGGTAACAAAAATACATTAGATCCAGAAATTTACAGTTGCCGAAAATAATAATATAATTGCTTTTATATATTATCTAGACACTAATATTGTTTTTCCACAGTACAGTTTTATTTTTTCAATTCTTTAACATAGGTTTTTTTTTTTGTCTCTAAAATTAGGAACCTAAAGGTACAAAGTCAATGTGCTATATGGGCTGTCTTAACTAAAAATCTGCAAACAGGAAAATTGTTTCCACTGTAAAACGTAAGACAGACCACGAGTAAGATGCAAACTAGCTAATTATTAAGTAAATTATTAACTATCTCAGTGCTTTACCTGTGCCTTGCAAAAGAGCGTTGACATGGTGTTGTTGTTTTTTCCTTACAATACCAGAGGATCTCTGCTTGGTGTGACCTCTGTTAGCTAATCTGTCTCTGGAGCCCAACTGCATCCAAAGCAGACTTGGATATCTCTTTATGGGGTAGCATAAAGAGTGGTAAAACGTCTCACAGCATGTTATTCACCAAATTCAAGGTGAATAAGGGGGATACCGTATTCCTTCACAACATAAGGTTCAGAGTTTGCTTACTCTGATCCTCGCATTGCTTCTGGTTCAGTCCCATGTGGTGGCAGTTGTCCCTGGCACTTTCAGGGCTCTTGTTTCTGTGCCCAGCAAAGACAATGAAAGAATTCCTGCTGATTTCAGCAGGAGTTGGAACAAAATCTAGGAGTGCTTTTTGGCAGTATATTCCATTAGTTTTACAAGGCAATTAATCCATTAAGCCATCTATTAATGTTTCAGAAGAGCACAGTAGTTAAAATCTTCCTCCAAAATGGCATATATTTAAGACTTTCACTTTCTGTGCACTCGGTGTCTTTCAGATCGAGTTGTTTTATGTGCAAAAAAGCAGATTTCTGCACTGTGGTACTTAAGTAGCTAATCAACACACTCACCTGCTCAGCAATAGTTATTAATGGTATCCCACCACGAGCTTTTATGTGGACAGGACAAGTAAAGGAACAGGCTGTGCAAAATCCAGGCAGTGTATGAAATTGTGATTTCATCAGCTTGCTAAACTTAATAGCTCAGTTTTATAATTTACTGAAGTTAATGGGATATATTTTTAAAGCGGTGCACAATTCCCATTGATGTTAATGTGAGCTGTGCAGACAAATCCCCCCGCCACTCCTTCAAAATTCTGCCCCCAATATGTTCTGCAGATTGAATTCTGGAAACTCGCTATTTCTTTGGGTTGCTGACCTGTCTTCAGAGAAATGCTGAAGCACAGAAAAAGCAGTTAAACCGCTAAGACTGGGGAATTAAAAAAATCTCGGGTTTATTTTCAGCGCTTTTTTAGCCAGGCTGTTTGTTAGCAAATGATCAGGAATCATCAGATTGCAGTTCTGAATAGAGCCTACCTTTCTCCCAGTAATGAGCACTGTGCCCCTTTGTTTTAGATGCCAACGTGGACGTCATCTACATCTGCCCCCTTCATCTGAGTGAGGAGTTACTGCAGTATTACAATAAACTCCTGGGTCTGCAGGCAGCTGTTAGATCTGGGAACCCTGAGGACATGAGTGACCTGCAGGACAGGTTCAAAATTCTCACCCCTGAAGCTATAAACAGCTTCCCTGTGAGTTTGTCTTCTAATTACTACAGCTTGAGGGATGCAGTAAAATTAAATTGGAAATTTTATAACTTGTAACGCTCTGGTACACATCAGTGAAATATTATTGCAAGTTTAAGGGCTTTACTGATTAGACGACTAGTTAGAGCACTGGAAATAAATATCCCGGTTTAGTTTATAGACTTAGTGGAGATCGCCCTATATTGGCTATTTGCAGACCACTGTCCATTCTTACCATATGCTTGGGACTGTGAACTTGATAGATTTATATCTGTAAGCAAATCAGAGCAATAAACTATTCTTATTGCTCAAACCTTCTTCCTGGGTAGCCCAGCATCCAATCACTCATGCGTTAGTAGCATTTCTTGCAATTAAATCCACTTTGGAAAGAATGGGACTTAGAGTTGTTGAGTTCGGATAATACAGGTATTACTCTCACACCTGGCAAGTCATTTTTAAACTCATGCGCTGGGCCATGATGAAAAAACAGACCTTAGCTATTTTGTGCTCCATAGCGCATTTCTGATGGTACTGCACTGCAGTGATCCTCCACTACAGTGGAAAGGAATTCCATGTTGTAAATATTAATGATACAGCGTGATTGCTAATGTTTGATATCTAGAAAATTTAGATACCTGTGTGTCTCCCATATCTGTGCTCTGAGTCCTGTTCCTGGTTTCAATATGTATACATATTAATAACCCTTTTCTAGTTATTTTGTTGAACAAATACTGTTTGTCCCATATTTAGATCAAGATTAATCAGAACATAAATAAGCTTTCTACACATAGTTAATGTGTGAGCTTTTCCAATGTAGTAGCATAACACATGTATGTCTGAACCAACTTCTGCCGAACTAGTTTGAAACCACCCTGGAAAACGGTGCTTGTTACTTTCATGGTATAACAAGGGAGCGTTGGGTCAGAGCTGCTGGCTGCTTTTGCAGCAGTTAAAGTAAGTTCTGTAGGTACGGATTTGTTTTGTTTTCTCTGAAGCTGGAGGAAAGCATTAAGTTGCCATTTGTGTTTTAAGGAGCAGGGCTTTCCTTTAGTACTCATCTGTCATCTGAATGCTGCTGTGATCTGCAATCTGTAATGTGCTGGGCCAGAATTTGACCCTTCACCTTGAGAAGTAATATTGTTTGGATGGTAAATCCTTGATAAATACCAGTGGTATGTTTTGTTCTCTTTCAATTGCACTTTGGCTATTGTACCTTTCTATTTTATTTTCCCCTCTGGACACTGGGCTATTTTTCCAGTACTAGTTACAAAATGCTGGAAGCTTTAAAAGAACCTTCGATGTGAAACATGCTAAAAGTATTATCTAAAGCACATCATATTATGGACAAACAATGTGCCGCTCAACATGGATGTGCTGACAGGAATGAAAAATGGGTTTAATGACCACTTTTGGTCACGGTGATTAGACTGAAGTAGCCCCAGTATAAAGGCAGATCATTTTCAAGCACGCATCTCTTCTGTATAGCAGTTACTCTTCCAAATTTCTGCTGACATATCCCAGACAATCTTATTTTCCAGATAAAGAGCAAACAACTCTGTTAGCACGCAGCTATGATTTACTGGGAAATGTTTGCATGCGTTGATATGGGGAGCTAGCCTTAGTTTCAAGTGCTGTGTGGCTCTTTCACGGATACGGACTGTGCTCCTCACCCGGGTCCTGGATGCTGAAAAGTAAATTACTGCCATTGGTAACAATGGGCAATCGCAGGTTGAGGTATACCCGTGGCTGTTGAGCACAGTACACGTCTTTATATGCAAAGCCCTCAAACTACCTTATTTTCACCAAGCATATGTTTCTTTCCATCCGCTGCCTAATGTGTCCTACAAATGTATCTCTTACGTGTGGAAGAATCTGTACTTGTAACTGCTGCTAGTCATCCATTGGTCTTAGTGACCATGATGTGTTCAGGAAGGAGACTGGGAGAAAGGAGTGTCCCTACACCTGCATCCTTGTGCAGATGCTGGCCATTAAGCTGATCTCGTGGGACTCTGCAGCCAGGAGCAGTGTGATATGCTCTGCTGCTGCTCGGCTAGCTGCAGATTCAAAATGGGGGAGAGGCAGTTTTGCTGTCTTGGTGAAGCAGATGCCAAGTTCAGCTTCTTGGGGCTTGAGAAGTTTAAAAGTTTAAAGAGCTATGCTTTGGTTAGTCCACTAACCGTTGTTCCATGCAGCGTTGTGCTGGAATTCTGGGCAATACTCAGCTCTCCTGCTTTTTCCTGCTTTTACTCACACTGTATCACGGCAGCCATACCCCTCTCAAAACAGAAATGAACCAGGTTTTACAGCCTGTTTCCTGCACTCCTTAATTAACTGTAAAATCCATTATTGAGAGACACAAAGCAAATCTCGTCCGTACATCACTGCTTCTGCCCCAGGGAGCGAGTGACCGGGGATGGATATTGATCCTGTTCTCTGTGTGGCAGAGCTGCCACGGGACCAGCAGAAAGGGCCACCTCCATGCTTTTGTAGCGGTGCTCGAGAGAAAAGAAACTGAATCAGAGCATTAAGGGTCTCTCTCCTTGCCCTTATAATTGTGACTCCCCTTTTCCTAATAGAGTTTTGGAAAGTCCATCATTTCTCTGACCTAGAGGTGTATCCCCGCTCTCCTTGCAGTTGGTTTGGTGCCTTTACAGGCAGACTTGGACATTTCGTGGAGCTCTGTGTTTGGTACAAGAAGGTGCTGGTCAATTGCCAAAAGAGCTCTCCTCTTGTCCACTTCTGAGGGCTCCCGTGTCTCCTTTCCCACCACCAGCCCCACTTAAGTAGTGGAATCAGTATTTCTTCTCTAGTCCATTTAAAAGAACACCTCGGACTCTGAAGGAACATAAACTGGGTTTCTCAGTCCCAGCAATCCCTTGCAAGGCTGTTCTGACGGGGGATGTTTTCCTGACAAGGGCCTCAATTAGGTCAAAGAAGTTCTTCTTTTTTAAATTCCTCCCCAAAAGTTGAAGCTCTTCTGCTTTAAACAACAAAAAATACTTCTCTCCCTTTGAGCGCCCTGCGGTTGCATTTACAGTAGCTATCGGAACTACTGTATAACGTGAACGTGTATCCCTGGTAATAATTTAATGTGATCAGCGAAAGCTTTAGTAAATCAAAATGTTTTACTCTCAGAGAGTTGCTTAAAATACCGCAGAACTGTATGGTGAAAGACGTTCTCTGCTATAGGGGTTTTTCTTCATTTTTGTATTGATTTTTAGGCGCTTTAGAGTTAAACGATGCCAGCAGTGTTGCTGAGATGAATCACTATTATCCAAAGGCCACCAGCCTCTCTGCCGACTGACAGAAGGATAATTCCGCATGGATCAAATAAATACAGATGTGTAGTAATTAGTTCTATTCCCAGTGAGCCCATTTCCAGCACACTAAAGATGTGCACGATTATGGAGCCTCACCCCAACAGCTTTTATCAATTTAAACTGCTAAGCTACAGGATAGGTCATAACCCAGCCTGCTATTAATAATGTATTTATTGTGTGTAACATTATAAATTAGGTCCATGGAATTGAAAAGAACACCTTTTAACAAGAATAATGTTATCTTTATACAGAAGCATCACATGTGCCTGGCCACCCAGCTGAAGTACAGTCCCAAGACAATCCAAAGAATAAAGATCCTCATCCAGAGCAGAGATGCCTACATTATCGGAGGGGTTCCCCACAAAGATGATTTAGCAGTGGCTGACATGTTAAATGTGCCAATATTGGGCTCAGTGCCAGAAGTGGCTCATCTCTATAGTACCAAGTCTGGAAGTAAACGAATTTTTGCCAGTGCTTGTGTGCCAACCCCTCCTGGAGAATCTGACATCTACAGCCACGAGCAGGTAAGCAGGACGTGCTCTGGGTTGTGTCAGTGTGCAGGCGACTATTTTCACTTGATGGGATGCAAGCTTTGTGCAATTGCCATGACTGTATTGATTAGAGCCTAAGTAGGTTTGATTAAATTGTGTATGAGATTGGGCTCTTTTTGGCCATGTCTAACCAAATAAATGCAATTCGCATCCTAGTCAGGAAGCAGTACAAATGTTCTGATATTCTTCACGTTCTTTCTTGAGAATATATTAAGCCTTTGGTTCGGTTATTTCAAACAGCTTGTGTTGGAGCTCTGTGGATGAAGTCACGGCCCTAATGAAATTAACAGGAGTTTTACCAGTGACTGAAAATAGCATAGAAAACTAAGTATTTGATGAAGGGAAAATTTCTTCCACTTAAGAAGTCAGCCTGTTCAATTTGGGTTTTACTGAGCGTATCTGCAGCTGAAGTTAGCATTGATAGATTCAACTGTCCTGCCAGCATAACAAGAAAGAGAACAAAATGCGAACTAAGATTACAAGGCATGGGACTTTCCTATAGTGTGTTCAGTTGACACTGAACATTCATAATTAGTAATTATGTATTTAAGTATGCTTTGTAATGATTCTATTCAAAACGTTTTTGTTGTGTTGATAGAACCCAGGGAAATAATCAATAGATATTCTTACTTCTTTGAGAGGTTTTTCACATTGCTTTTATTAATCACCTTTAACGCTGAAAGCTGCCTAGGGTACTCAAATACATTGCAACTTCTATAGTAGATAAAATAAATATATGATCAATGATCTGTAAAACAACTGTTTGATTCATTGTTAAATAACTAACTTACATGAATCCAATGCTTTGGATTCACAGTACGGTGTTAGGGAAGTTCTGCAGCTGTTTGCTTGTATGAAATATTGATATTTTAGGTTAAATAATCAAAGTGAGGTGACACTATGTTAAAACACAATTCAATTTTCACTTAAACACAGCACATAATTCTTTATGATTGCTGCAGTCCTTACAGTATTATCGATCCTTTTCATTACTGTAGGGGAGTCATCAAGAAAAACACATCTATGGGATTCTCAAAAGCCACAAATAATGGGTCCTGAAACACAGATGTAATGGTATCTGAGGTTACCGAAAACTAACAGACAAAGCAAAAACAACAAAACCCCAATCACACAACAGAAGTCCCCAAAATTGCTATGAAAAATACCTTCTAGCCAATCAAAAAGATCTGGTAATACTTTTTGTGGGTTCAAAGGCATCTGCCATTCCAAAGAAGCTAATTGCATCCTACACCAGCTGGGCAGAAGGCATTTTAAAGCCATTTAAATCTGTGTACATATACAAATAAATAATTAGCATTTTAATAAAGCCCGCCTTGTATCTGCTTCATATATTTATAGCCATGTAATGTACTCTCCAGCAGGAAGATTTCACAGATGTTCGGCTGGTGTTGGAATCTGGCACAACTGTTTCTCTGATTCTGCAGACAGTGTCGCCCGCTCCAAGCTATTCCCTGTCAGAGACATTTCTTGAGATTCTGATGTGGCAAAACAGCCTGGACAGGCAGATCTCTCTGCAGAATACCTCCCTCTATGAGCTACAGGATGTATTCTGTTGCTTGCGGTTACTCTGCCCAAGTGGGCTCAATGCAGCATGAAGACCATAAATTCTTAATCAAAGAAGAATTCGGCTTTTGCTAATTATCTCAGTTAAGAGCAATATGAGTAGCTCTAAGAAACAGGAACTACAGTTAGGAAATAATGTTCCAAATGTTGGGGAACGGGTTGTCTAAAGCAAGGAGCAGTGTGGCACTGTCACAGTACAGAAGTTCTTTGTGCTGCTGTGTGCTCCACAGCTGATCGGTGCTCTCAGCCAGCTGATTGTGGACAACATGGAAGTGCGGCGCTGGCTGTTCAAAATGAATGATGAATCGGGAGGAAATGGCACTGCCTTCTGTGATGTTATCTTGCACTTGGAGTGCTACCACTGGGTTCTAAAGGAGCGTCAGAAGCACAGCCCTGAGACATGGAGTAAGAAGTGGGCACATGTAAGTAATAAAGGAATCTTGTTCAGTGTCCTGGCTTCTTACTAGCCTGCTGGGGTTGTCTCGCCATAACTCTTTAGTCTAAGCTTTTGTTTTAAGACACAAGTAAGAGTTGATGTTGCAGAGTTCAGAGTAGATTGTATGAACTAGTAGGTGCCAGTAATTCAAATTAAAGCAAAGATATAGCCCCAAATACAAACAAATGTGGAACGAGTTCAGCACAAAGCATTTAGCTTATATAGGTGGTGGAGTCTTACAGTTACATAGGGAGATTGGAAGTATTGGAACGAAAGCACTGAACTAACATGATGAACAATACTTGTGACTTTGAAACCACAAAGTGGTAACTTCTGTTCTGTTTTGCTAAGAATTATTACTTTCATACATCTTTCCTCACCAATAACTTTTAAGCCTACTAGCAATTTTCATCTGTATAAAACAGAGCACTCGAGGTATCAGAGAACATTAGGCTCCCGTGTGTTTCATTACAGCAGGCGCTCAGGTAAGGAGAGAGAGTATATAAATACATCACTGAGGGAAACAGTATAGCACGAACTCACGAACTGCGAGGTGGGTAAGAATCCACATGCTGGAATAGAGTCTGTAAGACGATGCATCTCAACCACAGAGTCATTGATCTGAAATTAGAATTCATTAGTTCTGGTATTCGGAGAACTATTTGTACTTTAAATATTCATTGGTATTTAAATGTGTTAATTTTAGTAAGCATTTAATATTGGTGTATGCAGTGCCAGATTTATGCCTCACGTAATGGTTTTAAAGCCAGAAGGAATGTGTACAGAAAGAATTGTTTAATTTACATAAACTACTCATTACGGCTCTCTTGATCTTTTCTTTTTTTAATTCAATCAAAACTGTTTTGAAATTTTTGATTGAATTACATCGTATATTAAAATTTCAAATTGGGCTGCTTACAGCTCTGTTGCATTTGACAGCTACAGAATAATTCCACATCACAGAACAGAGCTTATCCTGTAAAAATGAAGCGCTAATTTCTCCGGTGTGCTAAGGATCCTTCACTCTGTGCAAGGCAGGCAATACAAAGCAGAGCGCTGGAGTGCTGCCCTGGTGGAAGAACAGCGTGGCACTGAGCAATCTGGAACATGAAGCTTATTACCAGATCATGGCCTCATCCTGCTCCCACTGTTAGAACTGGAGGGAGAGGATATGATGAAATGCAGTTTCACAAAGCCTAGTTCTTTGCTGGTATCAATTCCCTTTGCAAGCATTATTACCTAGAGTTGTATTAGCATTCCTAATTTTTCCATGGCTAAGTGAATCTGAATAAAGGGATGCAGTGATAACCAGCTTTCTCTGCTTTCTCTTTCATATGGTGTTTATGTTAGGATTTGATACAGCTGGGAGCCAATCCTTTAGAAGCCCTTAAATATAATAATTTGTCGTATGTTGGTAACTCTAAATGGAACGATGCATTGATCTAATTTTCTAGTGTCAGCAGGAAAGCTTCCATACGTCCAGGCCCATTTTCAAGTGAGCTTTGGTGGAGTGAAACTTGCTGCAATTTAAAGTGTCTTGTTTGAATGCGCACGTTCAAGTGTTTCTGCCTTCTGAGATTAGCCCCCTTTTCTAAAATGGGAGACCCTTTTCATATATAATGAACTGCAGTCTCTGTTGAGTATTACCACTGAGAGCAGGGGATTAAAATCATCCTTTGTTAAGGAATACCATTGTGATGATACACGTTTAAACATCAAAGCGTTAGTTTATGAGCGCAGGCATCCTTTAACGTCCTATTGCAGCATGTAGACTTGCTTCTTTGGATAATGAAGACATTGTGTCATCGGCATAGGCTGCCACGTACAAAACATATGCTGGCAGGTTATTAAAAAATTCAGCTTTTTGATGAAAGACTATCCTGCAGGCTAAGAGTACAGTGAAAAGACTCTCCATTCTGGTAGAATTATTAGAAATGAGGATATGACTGTAAGCACTAAATTATGTTAATACTTACAAATAGGATCGTTTGCATAGCAGTTTAAGACACTGTACCCAAATTTTCCTCATTGGTATGTAGTAGGCAAGGTATTAAAAAAATAATGTAGTTTTTGAGTTTGAATTGTGTAAAAATCGATTCTGTCTGAAAATGAGACTGACTTTAGGTTCCTCATTTCAAATACTGGCCAAGCAAAAATGTGGGGCGAGATTATTGACGTATTTTACCTTGTTAACGCATCGCAGCAGCTGAGTTATCTGAGCGATTAATTATTTTGCAGTTGCATAAGGAATGGAACTCACAAACTATGCTGAATGTCTTTGCAAGGCCCTCATCCTTCTGAAGGCTGGCGTAAGTCTGCCAGCTGATCAAAAATGTCATCCTGAGGCCCAGCTTTGAACGGTATTCAATATCAAGAGAACTGCTGCCACCATGTCTGCTCATTTGGCAGTTGGGGGCCATATTGAAAGGTATTTGTCAGCATGAAAATCAGAATCTGACCCAGGTTACATCCAAAAAAGGTCAGAAAGTAGTGAAAAACCTCATCTGTTTGAGGGATATCTTGCAATGTGAACCATTCTTGGAGGAGGCAAATAAATTCAGCTTTGTAACCATATAATAAATGTATGTAAGATATCTGTGCTGTGAGATGCTCTTATGCCATTATGTAATGATTTTCCAACCTATTTTCTGTAGCAATTCAAGCTTCAGTTAGTCTGTTCATAGCAGAAATAGCGGTTCTGCTCCTAGGTAAAGTAGCAGTAGAGAAGGTATTTAGGACAATTGGAAGATGGCCCTAACGCTTACTAGAAGATAGTATTCCAAAGCATGCTGCAAAGTCATGCTGCTTTCAAACTCAAAGACATGCCTGCTTTGCTCTTATGCTATTACCTGGGCACCCACTTGTGGCCACTCACGTGAGTATGAGGAAGGATGCCCAGATGCCCACTCAGAGCTCGAGCTGAAGAATAGTGGAGAAATAGCATACCATATGTGTTGTTAGAGGTGTTTGTCTTGTTTTGGAATAGGCAGCAGGCTGTCAGTGTCTGCAGTGCCTCCATAACTCAACTTCAATCACTTGCAGTCCCCTGGCCTTTTGGATGCCTTCCTGTTGGCTCTCCTGCTCTTCCAGCAGTCCTTCCTACTGTGAGGGCAGTGAGACACAGGCACAGGTTGTCCAGAGGTTGTGGATGCTCCCTCCTTGGAAGCACTGAAAGCCAGGCTGGGTAGGGCTGTGTGCAACCTGAACTAGAGGGAGGTGTTCGTGCCTACTGCCAGGGGCTTGGAGCTGGATGATCTTAAGAGTCCCTTCCAACCCAAACCAGTCCATGATTCTATAGAAAACAATGCAGGACTATGCAGAGATCCCACCACGCTGTATGATTACACATGTCTAAATAGTAGCTAAAGCACAAGATTAGATTAATAGTCAAATTGATTTCAGAATTAACTTTTATCACTCTGCATCTCCTAATTAACCAGCAGGATCAGCAATGTGTTGTGAGTTTACTTAGCAGAAGCCCTAAGATGAGTAAAATCAGACTGAAAACAAAAGGAGAGATGTGGGGGGGGATGAAGAGGAAAAGAACTTAAGTACAAAAATAGAACACAAAAACAGGCAACAAATATCTCTTGAATGAGCCATTGTAATTGGCCGTAGCTACGCAGCCATTTCAAAAGTCTCCATTAAGTATCTGTTGTAGAAGAGGAAAAGCTATTTAATGTGCTTGGGCAGCCTCCTGTTTTAAATGTTCGAGTGTTTGAATCTCGTTGTCTCCATTTGTGTCACCCTATTTTGTCACGGTTTCTTTTCCCTATAGACCAGATCTTGGTTAACTCACCAAAATGCACAACAGAGAATCCAAATCTTTTCAAAAGGCAATAAATCCAGAAAATCTAACTTGTGATCCGAGTTGCGCAAAGCGATACTCAGATGCTGGTTTCAGGATTGAGCTTGGATTGCTTCTGAAAAATCACAGTTTGAAAGACCAAGATAAAATGCTATGAAATTTTGGGCTTTTCTTTAAATTTAAGTGGTTTTGGTCAACATTCAAAAGCCTTGTAATAAGTGATTAGGTAAACTCTGCAGTTGCCTGGAAATCAGAAATAGCGTTGAAGAAGCTTTTAGCTGGTTGAATGAGCTGCATTCATTGTAAGAAACCTCAGGCTTATGTCCCATATTCTCTTTCTTTTCTGAAGCAAGAATTTAGAAAAAGAGAGTGTTTATAAACAGCTCAAAATCAAACCACCAATAGTATTGTCAAAGAGACACAGAAAAGTGGCACTGTCAGCGCACTGATTTCAGACTGGTTTTGAACCATGTGGAGCGGAGGGGCTCTGAAGCAGGGCTCTGCCATGCTGCCCTTGTTTGCACACAGCTGTAGGTGTGCAGACTTTTCCAGCCTGAAGAGGGCCAGGAGCTGTGGCAGCGACACAAAAGATACACCTGCAGATTTCTGACAAGCTTTTAAAATCTCTTCTGCCCAACATGATATTCAATAGAAAAAGAGAAAGATTCCCTAAGACTTCAAGGAGAACTTGATTGTTGGTGAAGCTGAGCAGTTGCAGGTTCTTTCCTGCTATGGACAGTGCTCTGCCAGCGACATATCCTAAATCATTTGTGGACAGTGAATATTTAAGCTATCTGCAGTGCTCTTCTTACTCAGTTTATTAGTATCTCTTTGCAGCTGCCGAAGCGATGTTTTGGATGATCCCTAAATCCTAAGCAAACCAAAGCATGACCATTGTAGTCCTTGCTTAAATGGAAGCCGCGACATCCATTCCTGAGAGTGGGAATAATCAGATATGCAAGCTGTTGGTGTGTATGTCCTATTGATTTAATATGCTTCTAATCAGTACATAAAGCTATAGGCCTGCAGTGTTAATTTTTCATATGCTTACAAAGTACCCTTTGATTTTCTGTCACGCGTTAATTACAGCGTTTTGCCATTAAATAGGAAGCTTTGTGTAAACTAATTACTAGGTAATCATTGTCTACCGCAAGCGTGCTGTTTGTACCTTTTATTTTATTCTAAAAATGCACAGATCTCGCAGTCTGGAACCACTATACCTTCCAGCCATTAGCTCTCACTAATTCATAGCATTATTGTGTTAAGATTGTAGGAGTTGTAATTGTTGTGGTATCAGTGCTGTTAATTACCGGAGTAAACAGTTGAAATGGTGCCAAGGTCTATTGTACAAGGCAGAGGAAAGGAGGTTTAAATGTTACTTCCACCATCTGGGGACTAGAGTAGAGGCAAATGCTGGAAAACAGCAGTGAGGCAATATCAGAACTTCAGCTCCAGGGTTTGAGGCCATATGGATCCCGAATATTTTGAATCAATTGAATTTAACTGCCAGTTTTTAGCAATAACAGCGTGGAAGGGAGAGGATAAAGCAAGAGCACTAAAGAAATCTGAAATCCGTTTATGTTCTCTCGTGCAATAAAATGCCTGCTTGGATTATTTTAAAAATGTTTGTTTTGCTGAAATCCAACGAGGAGCACAGAGGCAGCTCTAAGAAAGTTTAAGTGTGTTTTGTTTGCAAAATGCAGCACAGGTTTTGTCTGACAATTCCTTCTGCATTAAGGCTCCGCAATTTAGAGAACATTCCTGGCGAGTGACTGTGGGTAATCTGTACGGTGCTTTTTCTTCCCGAAATGGCATTGTTTGGAATTCATTTGAATCCTTTCTTTAGAGAAGAGAGACAGAAAAAGAAAGTGAGCAAATTTTTTGGAGTTCAGCACATACGAGAAGAAGCTAATTCTGAAAATGTTATTAATTTGAGGGTACCTGAATTGATGGTGCGTTTGCAGAGATCGACTGAAATTTGGGAAGGACGCACCCAAGCGTTGGTTATCTCACTGTGTCTGAGGGCAGGCAACCCGGACTCCCGATTTTACAAATGCTGTGTTTGACATAAACATGAGATTTATTTTTAAGGGCTTTTAGGACAATTGTGTCACCTTTTCCTGATGGAGGCCGCTTTCTTGCCAAATAGACACCTTTGCGCATAAAATAGCAATGCATACAGGGTATTTTTTGGAGTAGGGGAAAAAACCCAATTGAATGGAATAGTCTTTGTCTCCAATTAACGTGCTGTGCATAAACCTGCAGAACTGTTTGACGGAGCTTTCAGGATCCTTCTTCTGCCCGATTCTTGCTGCGGTGGTTTTGTCTTTGATTTCCCTGCATACATTGTTCTCTGAGATGACATCTACAAAAGGGGATCTCGGCAGCATATTGCTGCTGCCAGTTCAGGAGCGTTCAGAGGAAATAGAAAGGATCTCTCCTTCTAAACAATCCTGGTTTATTTATCTTTTATTGGTCTGTTAGCAGATGTTGAAGTAGTTTGGGGCACAATGTAAACATGTGCTTTTCAATAGAGGTATGGTAAGTAGCAGAGTATACAATGAACCTGAAGCAATTGGGAGGGATGTTTTGGACTTGGCCAGCGTTTGTTGCTTTGTGTGCACGCGTGTGTAACTGAATTTAGAATTAAAAGAAGTGCTTGATCTTTATATATTGAAATCCTCAGCGTGCAGAGTGACAGCATGAGCCAGAAGAGAAAACCATGGCCCCATGTGGTGTGAAAAAAGGAACAGCAGTTTAAGTGCTGGAAAGTTGAAAGAGAACTAACCTTCTTGTTCTCGTCGTCAAGGAAAGTGGCTGTTTTGTGCTTTTAGATTGAAGCGTAGCATATGTGCCTCGGTTTGACAAAAAGCCTCTTGAGTCAAAGCAACCCTAGTCCTGTGTGCTGATCCAAAGCGAAGGCCGTGGTAATGAGGGACGGGCTCTCAGGAAGCAGTGAGTAGATAATACTGCATAAGTGGAGAATTCTGTGCGCTGTTTTCGCCATTCTACTTAATGCAAGTCGCAGGCACGGCGAATCGCTTGCCATACAGCTGAAATGGGCCATTAGCTATCAGGGAAAATTGTCTTTGCTACTTTCAGCAGATGGAGCAAATATTTTACAAAGCAATTTTACATACGAAAAACATTTGTGTTACTTGGTAATGATGGCTGTTTTACATGATGTTACCTTCTATCAGAACGTGCTTTTCCAGCTCATGGAAGGCAAAAATGGCACTTTTTAATTTTAAAATTTGCAGTTCAGAATTAAACACTCGGGCATTAAACCAGGTTGCAAACTTTTAAGTAGGTGGGGTAGTCAGTATGTCACATCTGAAAACGTTTCCGTTGCAGTAAGCATTTCAAATAGTTTTGTTCAGCAGGGCAGATGGCGGTTCTGGTCAGCAGGTACCTGTATACCAATTAGAAAACATGCCAGTTTGGTTCAGTTTGCAAAACAGAAAATAATTACATGTGTTTGGGATGCAGTTCAAAAGCAATTACTGGACCTTTCTAATATTGCCGTGTTTGCCGGTGTTGCTGAGATCATAAGGATAAGCTGGGCTGCAGCAGTTCACATCAAGGCAGCCGGAATAAGTTATCACAGCTCCACTGATCACAGTATAAAGGATATGCTGTATAAATGGTGTGAATTGTCATAGCGCCGTTGGAGTGGCATAAATTGCCATAGCTTCATTGACTTCAACAAAGATCGGGCACTTTGTATTGCTGAGGATCTGTCATTTTGTTCTTCTTTGGCCCAGTCAGCTTTACTTATTTGGAGTCACTTTCTTCACTCTATTTGCTCGCAAGGTCTAAATAATTTCCTTTCCATCTGATTTTTAGCTAAAAAGCCCCAGGTTTTTCTCATGCATTCTGCTCGGCAGCCTCTTTATGTCCCTAGGTCTTTCTTCCTAGGTCTAACTTTATTTCTTCTTTCTGTTTATTTACTTATCTTCTCAACAGGCTTTTCTTTGTTGACTGATCTTTCTCAAGAAGATTTCCAATCGGTGCCTCCAACATATGCCACATTTGGTCCCATGTTTTTGTTGCAACTGCTGCTCTGAAAAAAAGCCTTTCAAAATTCAGCACGCAGAAGGGTGAGAAATTATTTTGTGTTTAGAGGGGAAAAAGGTGTCAATTTTTCATGCTTACGCATCATTATAAAAAGGTGCAAAACATATGGATGGATTTAAAGGTTTCCAAAGGATGTAAACAGTACTGGGCTGCTTTGTGTTTTCCTAAGAAATATCAGCTGAAAGATTCAAACAAATGCTCCCTGTTTACATCCAGCCTATGATTCTGAATTGTTTGGGGCCACATCGAGAAATAAAACATCGGTAAGCTCTGCTGGAGATACCGTCCCATTTAAATGAAATTAGCCTACAGAGCGCTGATCCTTTTAAAAGGTTTGCCTTCGTGAGGGAATGCTGGATCTGGGCTGGTGTTTGCCTACTAAAACTCCCTATAATCAGGATTATTGCCTTTTTAGAGCTTACCATTGCAAAAAAAACCCTTCAGCTGGAACTCCAGGTGCTGATCCTTATGAAGCGGCTGCCTGCCTCCCTTCTGTGAATACCTTGATTATCCAGGCATGCCTTGTTAAAAGCACTGCCACAATGGGTTTGATCTTGCCAGAACGTTTCTCAGATTTCCTTGGATTAGTTATTTCTGTAAAAGAGGAAACAGTGAGGTGGCTGGTTTGGCTCCTTTTGCTGTCAGCTTGTCCTGATGGCGCTTGCAGCTACAGGGTGCTGCTGAGCTGGGGCCATGGGCAACCATGTGGCCCTGTCAGGCTCTGAGCTCATCCTCAGCTGGTGACCCTCAGTGCTATTTGACCTCAATGACTGAGGTTCGTGAAGCTGGACTGTAGGAGTCTTGTCTGAGGTTAATCACATGGACAGACAGTAGTGGCATTTGATGTTCCTGTACATACAGATGAAGTGAATGGTCACTGTCTTGCCAGCAGCCTCGACGTATGAACCAGTAAAATTCATTGCACAATACCCAAAGGTATTAGGGCTCAAGGATGAGACTTGGTGTGACAGAGGTATTGTTGTACGCACATCAGTGCCAACTGATGTGTAGGTCAGCAGCTCCATGTCATTCACCATGGCTCAAATCCTTTCTCTGAAGCTGTATTTATCTTCATTGTGCAACAAACCACCTGATCTTGCAACTTCTTGGCTTAGCAGTATTTCAGCATGAATACAAAACAAGACAAGGCCTGCTGGTGCTTGCTCACTTTTCTGTTATTTCAGTCAGCTGAGGTAGCAAACCCCTAAATTGCTTGTTACAGATTTGTTTTTGTAAGGAAACTATTGCTGTAAGACCTGAATCTGGGTAAATTTTGAACTTGGTTCTTGCTCTTTATGTGGTCCTTTGTCTTTGCTATAAACCTAAATATGCTTAGTATATTGGTATACTGACTTTAGCCATTTATTAACATTTTCCTGTGAGGTATTTAAAGTCAACAATTTACTTTGTCTGTAGTGTATGATAGGAGCCCACATAGATCACCATCAGTTCCTCACTGAGGGCACAGAAACCCCATCTCCCTTTTTGTGGCTGGACAGCCCATAAGAAAGTCACCTTCCAAAGTCTCAAAGGCAGACTGAGCTCAGGAACAGGATGTATCTAGGTCTGCTATTCATAAGAGTCTATACCTTCGCCATTGGCACATCCTTCGCATTCTGTTAGAGAAATTGCAGCAAGATGATTATCAGTTTGTATTTTTGGTTGCTTTACGTCATGTGTTTCATGACGAAGCCGATCTCTTTAAATTCACTGATGTGTAAAAAGAGAATGTTTCTTGTTCTTAGTTCCAAGATGTTAGCCATAAGGTTTTATCATGTCCTTCCGGAGCTCCTGATAGCATGACTGTGGCTTAGGATGGTGCCACGATCAGAGGACAGTTGGTCATCTTCTGAAGCACAGGATGCTGGAGAGAAGATGTCAAATAGAAGCAAAGAGACCCAAGGGAAGAAGGAGAATGTTTATGAAGCAGCAAGGAAAGGAGCCCGAAGCAATAGAGTCAGGGTCCTTGCACTTTATACGCTTGTGTACTTCTGGGACGGTTTTGAGCAGTAAAAGCAATGCAGTTAGTTTCTGTATTTAATGGGGTTGGTTTGCTTGTGCGATAACATAGCGAAGAACTTGATACAAGGAAAAAGCTAGTTTATCACCTCTAATGTGACTGACCAAATTCTACCATAGATAAAGGCACAAATACACTTCTGAATTTGTTACAGGCTGGAGAATGCAGCATTTAAAAATCTTGTGCTTGATTATTCCCTCATTTATTTATTTGTGTATTTATTTATTGTAACTAGAGGGTGTTTGCACTTATATAACAGCTTAAACATAAAGAGAGCCAGTAGCACTATGTCTGGCATGTGTGACTATTTCAATATGCTCAGTTTCGAAATATAAACAGTGTAAAGTTATTGACTGCTGGTATTGATCACTAAGCAGTTACCAAGTGCTTAGCATTTTCAGTTGCCAGATCAAATTATTGATATAAATTATAACGAAATAGATGCTACGCTGAAGGCAGGGGCTGGAACTGTCTTTCAGAGAAGAACAATTTGCAATAGGAGGGAAGAGTAGTAAGTAGAAAAATTAAAAAAAAAAAAAGGCTTCCTGACTGTGGGTAAACAGTAACCACATTTTTTTTTGTTGGGTTTTTTTTTTTTTTTTTGCCTGTTGGAGGCCTGGTTTTTAATCACCCCACAAGCAGTTTTCATTTCTGTAGTAAAATTGCTTGTGGTTCTATTTAATTTGTTTCTGCAGGAGCCAGCTTTGGTGAAGATCTCCCAGGAGCTGCCGGGCCTTTTAGCACAGCACGTACAGCCAGTCAATGAGAAACGATTCCCTACATGGGAAAAATTCCTCCAAACATTTCTTAGTCAAGGTAAATAAGACTGCAAAGTCACTGTTAAGTGTTATAAGGAGTAATTATACCATATTGTATGCCATATTCTTGTTAATCTTGGGCCCATTTAAATATTTATCTCCTTTTATTTCTCCATTGCGCTTCAAATGTTCATTTGTGAATGAGTTGTAGCCAACTATTCTATCAGTCATATGTCTCATTGAAGAATTTAACCTATTTTAATCCTGGCTTACCTTTCTCACACAATTCTGACTCAATAAGAATCATCTTCTTAATCCTGGTTTAATACCAGTCTGAGAGCTGAAAGCTTCATTTGCGTGGTGCTGAGACCTCATTGGCGCTTCCTGCGTTAACTCTGTCATGGCACCTTTGCAGTATCCAGCTGATGAGGAGCCCAGAAGGGAACCCAGGTTTGTCTATTACAGGCAGTGCAAACAAAACTATGGCTTGGACTCTGCAAATCAATGTGTCGGAGATATGTTAGCATCCTATGTTAACGTGGTTTTGTGTCTATGTTTTTATGCTGAATTCTAGACTGAAGAAATGCAGTGTTTGTGTTTAGGGTGGTAAGTTTCTATGGTAATTCTGCCCTGATATGCCACTGTTTTGTATATTGGGACATACAAAGCATGTATATGCACTTTACCTGTGGAAGAGACAACTGTGAGGCAAAGCTTTGAACATACTTGGGAGGAAAATGGTGCCAAATAACATAAAAGCAGTTTTCACTAGATACAAGTTTATCCTAAGTTTGTGGCATTGCATTCAGTAGAGGCAAATCCAGAACGCCACGCCAGAACACTTGTGATTTTCCTACAGACACCCATGCTAGAAGTTGTCTGCTTTTCTACATACCAAGTTCCTCTTGTGGATGAATACTGAAAGGCAGATGATGCATCTCAGATCACTGTATGATGGCAATCTCCAAGATTACTTCCTAGCAGGTGATACTGCTCACCAAACATCCCAGTAACATCATTTCACTGCTCTTCTGGATGTGCTGTCAGACAGCCCAAAGGTCATTCATGTTACCCAAGAGCATATTCTTCCTGTCAGATATGTGATATAGTTCAAGTTTGGAACTACTTGCAAAGGATCTGTAGATCAAAAGCCACTGGTTGAACTGGTCAGTGCTACAGGAGATCTTTCTCTTCTCAGAGATTCATGGGTCCTAGCTATGCTGCTCCCATTACATTTATTTACTTTCTGTATCTCCATAGCAGTCTTCCCTGCAGTGTCTGAGCGCAATAGGAGCTGGATGGTTTCATTCTGTGCACTCTGAAGAGCATCACATGTGAATTTGATTACTAGCTTAACTGCTAATTCATTTCTTACTAGGTGGTGTGATAGAAGCCTTCCCACTCTCAGAAAATGTCACAAACCTTACGGTGGATATGCTGATAGAGCCAACGGGAGAGATAAAAGTAGTGTCGTCAGGAGACCAGCTCCATGCTGACGGACCTCTGCGATCATCTGGCACCACCATTCCACAAAGATCTGTTGATCCAGCAGTTCTTAATTCACTCTGCTTAAAAATTGGAGAAGCCTGTAAATCTAAAGGAGTGCTTGGTTACTTCTCAGTTGATTTTGTGACTTTCATCCATCCACAAACAATGGAGCAGCAGGTGAGTGGATCAGATGCGATGTGTTGTAATGTCCCTCTGAGATGGAGAAACATCTGCTTTCCTACTCAACTCCAAACTGTTACCCAGAAAAAACGTTGTCCTTCTAAGCACTTTATTTCTAAGCAGTGAGGCACGTGGAGGGAAGTAGGGCCTGTGCTTATTTTAACAACATAAAAATTTAGACCTGCTCTGCCCGTTGGACCTGAGGAACCTTTTAAATGTTTTGTTCAAAGAGAACCTGGCAAAGCTTGAAGGGCTTCTTGCAAGGCTGAATGATAAGAAAATTATATTTATATTTCTTTCAGTGTGTGTTCTCTCCAAAAATAATGTCCTCCTGCATTAAGCTGATAATTCATGGCTAAGAACACACAGAGTATCTTAGTTTCAAAATGTCCCTAATCTCTTGTACTTTGCTCTGCAAAAGAATAATTGTAGGGATTGTACATTCTGAATAAGCCCGTGTCTCTATAAGAATACAGACACAGTTTGAGGATGAATCTAAAGAAATGATATTTTTTATCTTCACCCTCGTGAAGCTGTGAAGCCTTTGTACACATAGTATTGGGAGCCCTCAGCACAGCAGAGCGTGATTTCATTCCAGCCTGAGGCCGCGCACCACTTTCTGCTGCAGTGCCAATGTGCGTGCAGTTAGCAGTTTGCTTGCTTTAGAGTATTTCAGAATACTTTTGTAGAAGATCAGCAAATCCAGATACTGTGTGATGTGACAGGAAAGTCAGTTTTCTGGTAGTGTCTGACAGCATATCACGGTTTCTCCAGTCCTGAAAGCTTATCACCATGGGCACGTGTTGCACTGATGTGGGAAGAGATGGGTTCTGAGAGGTCTGGACTGAACAATATAGCATCTTAAATTATGATATTTCAAGGTTAGCACCTCAAGTTTCCTAGAAAGCAAAATGCTACTGGGAAAGCAGCGCAGTTTTGGAGTGGTGAACTATGTGACTTATAACAGGCATAACTATGCAAAATGGAAAGGATTAAGTTAATGCTTTCTCATGGAATCCTGCCCAGGAGAGTGTTCTGTGTGGATGAGTAATGGGTGCTTTTAAATAGCAGAATCAGAACCATTCAAGTGACCCTAGTACCTCCTGCCAGCATTTACAAGCCCATCAGCAAAACCTCACAGTCAGCTGTATCACAACTTTTGACAACATAAAAAATAATGTAATAAATCAAGACAGCAGAAGGGTATTGACTCCAGAACTTGCTGCTGCCTGTGGTGGATGGCAGGGAAGCAGAGGAGTGGTGGCCACTGTCCCAGCACACTCTGCTTTCGGTGCTGCAGAACAAATAGGTAAAAAAATGGATGTAAAGAAATAACTTTATTTTATAACTTTAAAGAGTCATTATGGTTGGAAAACGAGGATCATCCAGTCTGACTGTAATGTAACCTCTGGCCTGAATGCTGATGATCAGTTTTGATCACAGTTTGTACAAAATATTCATCTTGCATGTTTCTATGCTACAGTAACCTGGCATTTGTTTTATTTATAAGGTCAGATTTTCTTGCCATAATGTGATCTATTAAGTTCTTTCACAAGTCAGATGCTGGGAAAAGCAAATAAAGGGCATATTCGAATACTTCAAGTGGTTTTATTCTTAAACAGAATGAACTGAAGAACAGTGAAGCCAGGTTTCCCATAGATTCATACCTTAAATTAAGTTCCTACATGTTATCTGGCTGAAGTCACCCCACAGCCTTTCCCATTGCAAGCTCACCAGTAAGGTTTTTTTTCTCCTGCCCAGCTGCCTGTTTTAGCAATCTCATAGGAGATGAATACATTTGAAATTGCTGCTTTCTAGCAAATTTAGTTGTTACCGGCCAAAAGGGCTGAACGTTAAGACAGGTGTACAAATGTAAAGCATCGTGCCAGACTAAAAGTAAAGGAAGATCTGGGTGAGGAGGCTGAGCTTTCAGCATTTGCGTAGGGGCCTTGTGTTTGAAGACTAAAGAAAGTGAGATGATTTTTAAATCAAGTGTTTTCTGTTATTGATGGATGGTAGTGTTTACAAATTCAAAATTGGCACTTGCATGAAGGTGCTTATTTCAGACCTCTGCATCAAGTCTCGGTTACTTATTTTATTCCCAAAGCACCTCCTTGGTTTTTATGTCTTCTGATATTGTTTGTGCACTCGCCTACTTATCTGAACAAGTCTGTTGTCTTCTACAATCTTCAGTTAGGACCTTTACTGTTAGAAAAACTGTGTAACTGTAACAGGGAATGTGCCTCTTCTTCATGGGGCAAGCAATGCTGTATGGCTGGACTTCAAAAAGGTGGCATGTCTGTATGCACTCCAATCCATTTGGGTGTCTGTTTCTCCCGGACATCTGAAAATCATGGCTTGTACGGTGTGAGAAAAGGCTTTAAACACAGGGCTTGCTTTTAAAACCCAAGAGTTAGCATATGGTATCCACTGGCAAAAGCTGGCTCTTTGGCAGTGCTATGATAATTGTATTCCGTTTTAAACACAGAGAAGGCTTAAAATGGGGCTTTTGGTAACTGATTCTGCTGTAGGGTGACTGTGGTAAACCAGAGAAGCAGAATAATGTTAGCTTTGAAATACAGATTGCAGTAAAGTTTGAATGCCAAAACGTATTTACATAGGCATTGCAATTAGAACTGTGGGTGAGCCATATCATATCACTTCCACGTAAAGTTGCTTTATAAAGATCAAGAGGTGGCATCCTCTCCTACTGAAGTCAGTGGGAGTTCTGCCAATTGCTTTCCTCAAGCCAGGAGTTCACCAGAATGCAGAAATGCTTCCTAGATCACCGAAGTTGTGACATTTCCTGGCATGACCAAGGACATATTAAATCAATCAGTGTTTATTGTGGTCTTTTACTATTCCTTTCTGTTCTGCCTTGGCTTTCTCCCCTTGTTTCTGATTGATTCTACCTTAATGTTTCCTGTTTGTCAGCATGTACCACAACTTTAACATTATTTAAGCACAGGTTTTTAAATTTAACTAGTTACAGAGGCAATTAATGATGCCATCTGTCTTGTGAGAGGGAGAATACACAAAAGATTGTGCTCCTGAAAGCACTATTTATTTATTTTTTTTGGCAAACAAGGAATCCTATTAGACTCTTAGAACATTGGCTCACTAATTTCAGAAGTGCCCATTTTAATGCAGTAGCTGAAAGGCTCAGATGCATTTGTGTATGTGTAGTATACTTAGGCATTCTTTCAAAGTTATGTTTTATGGAAAACATCAACTGATACATGATATTTTCCGTAAAGCTAAAAATTAAATATATCATTGAACATCTGTTACCAGTACAGTCTGAGTACTTAAATACTTAAAATTCCCCGAATCCTTCGTAAATTTACATGCCACATAAATATACAACTCTTTAAGGAACGTGAAGGGCCAGATAAGTGAAACCATCTTTCTGCCTCTGCAGGCTGAGCAGCTGCACGCTGCAGTACCTGTCCTCACACATGCTCACCCTGCGTGCCCCCGCAAAGGGGACTCTGGAGCAGAAGGCAGATTAGCATGTATTTCAGTTTCAGGCTCTTCACTCTGAAAGTCTTTAAAAATCTGTACGCCGTGTAGCATAAATTTGGTCTGAGCAACAAGGCATTGCTTATAACATTTTAAAAGATTGCTACTGTTAGCACATTCCCTCAGTGTGTCGTTTCCTTCTGCACGTTGCTGTTATGTTGCTGTGTTCCCCAGGGGAAGGGACACGGATCTGCGGCATTTCTGGTGTCTGAGGAAAAGCATGAGATGTGTGACTCAGATCGAGTCACTTCTGCCTGCCACTCCATTCTCTTGGACTGATCTTTAAGAGCGCGGCCTTGACTCTTTGCAGTAAAGTCCTGCATGGTATTGACTGGAAGCTTCTCTGCAACCAGCTTGTCACGGAGCTGCACCTGAATAAGTCAGTTTCATTGAGCAGGACTGCTTGAATGCACAAACTTACACCCGTAGGTGTGTGGGCAGATAATTTGGAGAAGTGTGGTCTTGAGTCACCTTTTGTAGCGGTCTGACCTATTACACAGCCCTGTACCTTTTGCAGCAATAGCAAAAGAGCACTGAGTTACGTTGCTTCTCAAGGAGCAAAGGGATAGCACCGTCCCAGATGCGCACAGAAGAGAAGTCTTGAAAGGATACTACGAAGTGGAAGTAACTCCAGTGAAACTGTGGGGAAGAAGATCTCCTGGCATTCTGTTAGAGATGAGCTGTGCTGTCTGTGGCTCATCAGTCAGCTCTGGCGCTAGCATTTAATTCATGCTTTGAGGGATGCACTCTTCTGTATTCACACACGCATCCTAAAATTACTCCCGCTGTTTTTATTTCTTTCCTCGCAGAATTCTGCGGTGTTATTTTCAAACAAGAGCCGCGGTTTGCTCCTTAACTGCCTTCGAGTCCTGAACTGAGCAGAGCAGAGTTTAGGCACTTTGGTTCTGGGGCCCAAGAGCTGAAGTTCTCTCGGGCAGCACCGCTCCATCCCTGCAGCAGCCACCAGATGGCGTTCGCCTGGGATCCTGCCCGCCACCGCTGCTGCTCAGAGCAATCGTACCGTGCGTTATAGAAGTCGCTAAAGGAGCTCTGTTTTCAACACCCCCGTAGAGTTAATATTTTACTAATTGACATTTTTACAGCGTCATTCAACCTCTTCTTTAAAAATAGCAGGTGTGCTCTTTACAATAACGCAGACATCGATACCCGATGCAGATAAAAACAATTATACCAGGTAAAGAAAAGCTATAATTTAGCAACTGTTTAAGAATTTATGTTTCCTTTCTTTCTCAAGTTTATGTTTTAAAGCCAAAGCGTTTTCATGGCGGTTGTAAAGAATGACACTGTCACTGTGACTTTAGTCACTGGAGATGTCTTAACCATGAGTGCAGTCTGCATAACGGAACCACTAAGTCCTGTAGGATGTGTAGGATGTGCTTTTAACTGCTCTTCTTAGCACAGCTTTACCTAAAACCATTTTTGAGATCTAAAGTCTTAACCCGTGCCCTGAGTATAAAAGTCAGTATAAAAGCACTAATCTGGTTACCTCTCAACTCCCACTTGTTTGAAAAATCAAATAGCACTTGTGGACTTCACAAGCGAGCTCTGGTTCAGTTTCATTTCTGATCATGAAGGTGTCCTCACATCTCAAGTTAAAGCTGTGTAAGTTATGCTAACTTGCCATGCAGCCTTGTAAGGACGCCCTTGTTGTGTATATCCTGAACTATGGATGGCAGACCCAAGTATTAGATATTTGTTGAGCTGTGAGACTGCATCACAGTTTTAGCTTTACTTATACTTGACCCCTGCACAGGCCTTCTACTAATGGCTCCAGATTTCCTGGAGGAGATGATAATTCAGCTGGTCATTAACTGCCTGACCTCACAGACATCACTTTCTAAACTACGGAGATATATTCATAAAGCAACAACAATCCAACAGGCAGCAAACCCCAGCTCAGACTGTCACTTTTGGCACTTGCTTTGTGTTGCTTTGAAGAAAAAGGTGCTGTAATGCAGTAGGTGGTGTTAGAGTTGAACCTAAATGAACTTTCTGCCTGCTCTGCTCAGAGAGCAGCCCAGAGCACTTCTGCTATGTCTGTCCTGCCTGTGCTAGCTCTGTGGAGCTTTTGGACCGCTCTGAAAACTACGTGCCACAAAGGGGGAGATGCTGATGTTTCTAAGGAATGGTTTTTGTTGGTTTTGCACGTCCTTATTAGCAGATTTGTCAGTTCTCTGTTACAGATAGCAATGTCTCATCCTGCTTGTTCCACAGCACTGCTCTACCCCATCCCTACTCTAACACAGGAGGTTCTCCTCAGTTTGCCTCCACATCTGCTGCTGATGGCAGCTCTGGTTGTACTGATTTCGGTTAATGTTCTGCATGCCAAAGAGCACTTGCAAAGCAGTGGCTATATGTGATTTTGGCATGAGGCTGGTAACTTCTTCACAGAAAATGAGAAGTCATCAACTGTGGGGTCTACCTAATTAGAATCCTTTGGACACGGATACAAAGGATTCTGGTGCTTTTTTCTTTGTTTATTACAATTAATTTTAGGTCATTACACTCAAGGGACACCTGCTAACTTCAATATGGCCAACACGTGCTTAGTATGATATAATGAGCTACCTCTTTCCATTTGGGAATGTATATTGATCTATTATTGGTTAAAGATGCCAGACCGATGGAGCCAGCAAACAGATGTCCACTGCTAGTTCCAGAATAAGAGCACTATAAAGCAGCTGTATAGCTCTTGTCTTCACACGGCTCCACCAGCCAGACTCAGGTCTTCCATCCTTGCTTGAGATTACCAGAAACACTGCCTGTTATTAATTGCTGTAATTCTGCAAAGAGCACTTATGACCTTCACATACTGGAGACGGACTTAGAAATTGTTTCACTGAAGAATTTGATCAGCTGGCTATTAATGATCTGGCTTGCATTTGAACTAATAAAATGGAAAAAAAAATATCTTGTTCCAATCTTGTGAACGTAAAGTTGCCCAGGCCCTGTGGCCCACGTTTTCTGTAGCTGTACAAAGGCAGTTTGAAGGGTGCTTCTGGATTTCTGTGGCAAAAGGGAATCCCCTGCTAGGAAAAAGCTGGAATCTCATGCCATCTGATCCTCCTTCCTTTCTTTCTTTCTTTATTAGAGATGGTCTGGGACATATCCAGGACAGAAAGGCCATGGCTACAATACAGTGTTCTACAATACTCCTGAGCCAGCAAAAGAATCCTTGGGGGTGATCCCAGCTGGCATGCGTTAATGACCATTTGGCTGCTTTAACTTGTATTAGGGCTGGTTCAGCCTCAGGCTCAGGCCCAGAATGAAAGGAGGTGGACAGGTGGGTTGTAGCCATGTTTGCCTGCCTCCCCCTCATGCTCAGGGCTGTGGAGAACTACCCCTGATTTTAAGAAAGCAAAACATGCAATGATGTCATCATCGTAAAATGCAGCTGTGACTGATCATATAACCATAGAAGGGTTTGGGCTGGATTCTGAAGTAGGTATTAATAGCTATCCTCCTTTACAGTTGAAGGAGAGAATCAGGTGGGGGGGGGAGGGGGGAGGGAAAGAGCATCTTCTTTTATTTCACATTAGGGCTGCCAGACTACTCAGCTGATGAGAGCCATTAGTTTTGCAGGCAAGGGTATAAAGCTGAGATGTCCACGTTCAGGTACTCGATGTCCATGTTAGTGACAGCACAAGATTTGTTGAGTAACTTTTGCCGAACAAACAAGCCATCCCATGTGCTGTATTGTTTGTCTGAATCTACCAGGGTGTAATGAATTTGTCCTGTGACAATGACTGCTTATGTTTGCTTTATCTGCTGTTAAATGCCCAGCCCATTCTCTATGTCATAACACAAGCTTTGTTCTCACCCATGCAGATGTGCTATGGTTGCACTATGTCTTCGCTTCTGTGTGCTTCCATCTCAGCCACTTTATGGCCCACCTTCAGTCTAATCTGTCTTCTGCCACTCTGTGCATCAGCAAAGGTTCCAGATCATGCTGCCATTGACTTTGAGCTTGGGAAGCACAGGTGTGGTATCAGGTCTGGATTCAAGGTGGCTAGATCATTTTTCTCTGTGCTGATGAGCAACCCTTGGACAGCAATAATCCCTGCTCTTCTCACAGAGCCTAGCCAACTCTTTTGGGGGCAAAACTTTAACCGAGAATCCAAAACCCAACTCAGACAAGGTTTGTGGCATGTTTGCTGCTACTGATCTGTTGATAATATTTATGGAAATGAATGGAACATGTTTACTGTATGCATAGTTTACAGTTACCACTTATTGAAAGTGTTAGCTCATTGGAAATGTCAGCACATACTGGAAAAGTACAAATTGATAGGAAAGCTCCTTCCTGTCTTGCAGAAGTGATGATAAAGAATAAATTATTGAAGAAAATTAAGCATTGTAATTGGTGAAAATTCCCCTTTTACTCAGTAAAGCCAGCTATTAGCATCCGATTTGCATTTTATACCGTGTAGCAAGAAATATTTAAGTTGACAAATAGGATATTTAATACAGCACCAGATACTTGGCAGTTAGTTATTAACAACTGTTACTGATGTGATTTATTCAGCATTATAAAAAGGGCATTACTATGTGAATATGATTCAGAAATTAACTCCAGTTTACCAAGAGGCTTTGACTGCCTGACCTCTTAATATCCTTATAATGATGCCATTTAACATTCAAAGGCTTATTCAAGTCATTCACTGCTGGATTTGTTTTAAAAGGGTCCACTGTAGGGCAGATATTTGTGTGTGTTAACATTTCTCATTGGCGCAGCAGGCACGAGTGTTTTTTAAAAGGGAAAAACTCTTGAGTAAAGCCATGCTCAGGTTGTTGGGGCAGAGGAGAGCCACAGAAACAATTTGTGGTGCTCCCTTCTCATACTCCCCACTAATCTTGCAGGCTTCTATAGGCCTCTTGGGGGTTCTGTGAGATTTCTGCCATTGCCTGCAAGTGTGTCCTGCATGTAGGTGGGGGTGGGCTTCTCTCCCACCTATCTTTGCTAACCAACAGGCTCCAATAAACCCAAGGGGGAGCAGATGCTCCCCACTTGACAAGGAGCTTCTTTGTGGCCAGTAAGACACAAACCCACGCCGTGTTGCTTATATCACAGTTTCTTGCACTGAGAATCTACCACCATTAGTACGGAGTTGGTGCAGCCTGCCAAACCAGAGCATGCCTGAGGTCAGAGGCACTTCTGGGTGCATCTGCTCCAAGCCAATATATATAAGCCAATTAATATGATGCAGGTTTCAGAGCCGTTGAGTTGATCCATTACTTCTTCTAATCCTTACTAGAAACTCGGTAGCACAGGTTCCAGTTCTCACCAAGGAATTATTTTAGAAGTTTCTTGGGAGTTCTGACCGCTGCATTTTGAAGTGGTTTACTGGGGCCGGTAACACACCAGCACAAGGGGCCCATAAGTAGACATTTTCAGCACATACGGAGGAATAGGTGACAATTGCTGAATCTCACCTTTCCTGTTCTTTTTTAAATGCACCTGTTTGTGTTTGATTAGGTATGGGCAACAGACCTTGACCTTTGCTACAGTGACCAGCTGGCCTTGACTCAGCTCACGTTGTATGTGTCAGATGGAAACCTGGATTGTTGCTCTGGCCTTTCTGAAGTATCTCTTGGTTCGAGGAAACTGAAAAGCCAACGTGCTCAGCGCAAGGAGACAGAAACGGTAAGCAGCAATTTGTTCACAAATAAAGTTATTAATATAAGTTACTCAAAAGTTAAAAACGTGCCCTGGATCACTGCTCTGAAGGAGCTGAATAGCAAAAGTGCTGCTTTTAGATTTTAGAATGCTAATAAAATAAATGGGACGCTGTTGCACTGGAAATTAAAATAAAGGTTCTGAATGCCTATAGATAATTGATTATTTATCCTTTGTACTCAATAACACAACTATCTTTCACTATGGTGGCCTGTTAGATTAAAATGTTGTTATTGGTGGAGAAGTTAATAAGACTTCTCAACGTGGAGACCGTCCCTCTGAGAAGGCAGAAAGACCTTTAGGAAAGTCAGAGATTAAACATGTATGTGTATAGGTATATGTAAGAAAGGCGCATGCTGCTTTTACACGTTTTGACTGAAGAGTCGAAACTCCCCCTTTCCTGACAAGGAGGAGGAACGCAAATGCACCATTCCAAAAATGCCATGGATCTGCAATTCAGAGGTTAATGAGCTCTTGATCTATTGTTCTTGTCAAGTAACCACTTCTAGTTGGAGAGAAGTAAATTAGATATGATTAGTCCCAGTAGTACAAGTTTTAGAAATGAAAAGTAATCAAGTAGCAACTTTTTTAATTAAAATTCTGTCAGAATTAACATAAATCGTCACTGTATTCTTTATTTTTCTGCCTCCTTCTGAGGCTTTTATCTCCTTAAGAGTTAAAAAAGTGCTCTCTCTGAAAAGCATCTTTAGGGAAAAAAACAAACAAACAAAGAGACAAATGCTTTTCCAGCACATGATCTGTAATGAATGATTAAGTAAAACGCTTTGTGTAAAATTATGATGTTAATAATGATTCTGTCCCTTTTAATTTATTGTATATTCTCGATCCTAGTAGGTTTGATTTTGATAAAATGGAGCAGCAACTCAGTTTGTGTGATGATATTATTTTTAGAAATCCTTCTTTGAAAGAACAAATTTCCTAGATACTGCTGCTACTGTAATTATGTACAAAACCAATCACTCATTATAGTTAGGATACATTATCTTCTAGACAGATGAGGCTAAATAAGCAACACATTAATAATTCATACTGCAGTTCATTATGCATGTGTATGCATGCTTTGTAGCTGAAATAAGCACCTCATCAACCTGATGCCAACCCTTAAACAATAGTTCTGTGTTATTGCAGCCACATTCAAGTTTACGCTTGTTAAACTGCTACTTGGATTATTTTATCAAGCATTCATTTATTTGTGGTCCCCTACTGCAGGGAACAGATTTTGGAAGCTCCTTTTTTAAGTTAATGACTTGAGCAATGGGTGTTATTAATTCTCAGAATATTATAAACATGATTAATTTTCAGGCAGAGATGCATTATATAAGGATTTCAACTACGTCAACTTAAATGAGTCACTGTCAAGGCAAATATTATTTTGGAGAAAATACTGTAAATTACACGCTTCAATGCGCAGCATCCCCACTCCAAACTGAGTCCAGCACTCAAAAGAACACTGCAGAAAAGCTTCGGTTTAGGAGAACATCTCTATCAAATTCTATGCAATGCAACATTTGTATTCTCCTGGCTTAAGCACTGATTGAGCTTGAACTCAAACGCTGTACTGACTTCCATCCATAGCATGGACCCACTGGTACCAGCTGAACAGTCACTGAGTCACTGAGCTTAGGCAAAGACTTATAGGGAAAAGATTGCATGCTCAGTCTTGAAGAAACCCACTGGAAATGTCACTGACTCTCTAATTCTGTAGTTTACAGCTGTGATATACAGGTTTGTGTGCAGTGTAGGGTGAGGATTTAAATATGCTTTAAATATGATATATGATATCATATCTGATTTAAATATACAAGAGAAACTTGTATTGTTTTCTCCAGCCTTCTCTAGGAAGCGGCCGCTGTGCAGTAGCAAGCAGTCAGCTGAGGCACTCCAGTCTTTCAGTCATCTACTACAGTGTTCTCCTCCAGATGTGTAAAGCTCACGGCATTGGATTTGACCTCCAGGTATAAACATGATATTCATTCTGCATAATTTTTGCATGTAACTTCTCATATTGTGAACCCATTTAGTACAAGGTGAAAGTATATGGTTGAGCATAATATCAAGTGTTCCACTGGAGCTAGCTCCATGTTCTGTGTTTAGACTGGAGTTATGTTCAAGAGGACCTGCTCATGAGCCCCCTCACAGCACCAGGTGATCACTGTTGCCAGCGCATCTAGAAAACAGAGTTCTGTTGCTGAGTGTATTCTTTGTAGATGAAGTTAATATATTGTATTCTCTACAATAATCAGAGCATTAATCGACTTCACTAAACAACACAATTTTAAGCTACCATTTCTTAAATATGACGATCTACTTACTGTCCAATATATTTGCTATAATTATCACTATTTTAGGAATAATTAAAGCAGGTTTGTCTTTCTATTTCACAGCAAAAACAGGGAACGGTGTTTATACTGTATGACGATCAGAAGCGATACAGATTGGGAATGATGTAAGTAAACACTGTCATTCACACAGACCCATAACCAGCTGGGAACACAACTGATCTGAAAAGAGGGGCATCGCAGTGTGTGCTGGCTTGGGTTGTGCAGGAAACAAACAAGCGTAGTGACTTCGGTACTTTCACACCTCTGGGAGTTGGTGTGGCTCAACAATTCAGCTGAAAGCTGTCTTTCATTGGATTAATTTTCCTCGAGGCTAAAACAGAATGAGTGCAGAGACAGGTATATAGCAAGCATGGGAGTTACGCAAGATATATGTGGGGAAACTGAAGATAAGATCCCTGGTAAACTGTCCTTTTAGGAGTCTGCGAGCTGATGGAGTGGCCTGTCCCCACCTGTGCGATTTCACGTTGATTATTAGCCGTGTGCCTTGGAAAACAGAGCCCTAAGTTAAAGGTGCTGCATCCTACCTACATTCTTTCTGACTCCTTTAGGATAATACCTCAGAAGTTGCTCCCCTTGGTCAGCAACACCACCACCTCCTGGATCACCAGCTGGGGTTGCCTGTTGTATTAATAAATTAGTAAGAACACTGTCACATATTTGTCGTATATTCTGATCCTAGATTGTCTTCCACTAGCTTTCCAGTGCAATTTCATTATCTTAATGTGGTATTTTCAAGGATATAATTGCTTGTTATAAAGTCGCTAACATACCTAAAGCATCTGTATGATCCATTTTGCTACACTAGAGATCTGATGTCAGCTCCAGTTAGCAAACCAGGGACACTGCCCTTAGAACAATATCCTATTCCATGACAGTGTGTACTGAGAGTCTGTATGTAGCACCGGGAAACCAAACCCTCAGAAGGTAATGCTGAGACTTCTAAGAAAGCTGCAGCAATCTAAGAAGTGCTGACACTGCTGAAATTGCTATTGGATGTCTTTCACAAATTGTAGGCAGAATTAACAGTTGTTCGAAACTAATCCAGGTGTTTCAAGTGTCCCGGTGTCTCACTCCTAACTCAATGACTGTCTTTTGCATGGAATAACTGAGTAAGTATAACCTTACTGCTTACTTCTGCCGTTGATTAATAAAAATTATTTATTACACAAATCCTTTCTGCTGACAAGTTAAAATGGAGCCTCATCCTTCATATCTCCCTGAAGATTGCCACCTTGTGAGATTGAAAATCCTCATTAAATTCCATCACCAGACAGGCACAAATGAGAGGGCGATTGTTTTTAAGCATGTGAAGGGAATCATTGGTAAACTCATTTGTTTGGATATCATTAACAGAACAATCGGAGAGGATCTCCAGGGGGTCCTCATGACCTTTGCTCGCAATCTCTTCATCATCCATCAAGAAATATCAGCACCTAATATGCAAGGCGAGACCAATTTTAAGGTGAGGTGTTAATTAACTAACGATCCCGGTTAATTTCTGCACAAGGGCTGAAAATACCTCATGCTGTACCATAAACAAGTGCTAAACCATCCCTTTCTTATTGCTCGCAGTATGTATTTTACAGTGTCTAGGTCAGTACAGTAAGTCTCCCAAGGAACCTGTTAGTTAAATTTAAGTTTGAAACTTTTTCTTTGAGAAGAGACATACTCCAGCTTGAAGTCATTTATAATGCAGCGCTCCTGATTTTCCCTTGCAAGAAGCAAAGGAGTTACCGGTGCTGCTTCACACAGTTCTGTCACGACTGTCTATTTTATCTTAAGGAAACATCATCATCAAGGTAGGGATTTTAAATTAGAAACAAGCTTCCCATTTTTAATAGCTCCTTAGATTATTAACACTGGTTTAAGCGGGCAGACTCAGAGCACTGTTTGTTACTTCACATCCCTCAACTTTGGTTCCATTCATTTTTGCCATCGGTTTTGTTCCCCCCTTTCTCTGCTCCTTCGGTCTGCCCGCAATGCCCACCCAGAGGATGCGCTCAGCTGCTGCCCATGGAGGCAGGACAAAGTGCTGAGGCCCCAGCAGCACCTCTGTTTGCCTTGAAGCTCCTCTGTGACAACCTGGCTGCCAAAAAGAGGCTTCCAGAGGCAGTTCTTTTACTAAGCTGTATGACCTCCAACCTCACAAAGCTTCTGAGATTTTGCCTGTAAGCATTCTGTAGAAAGGTGGAGGGGAGCACCCTGTTATGGATTCACACCTAAGTCACATCACATAATTTGTCAGCCTCTTCCCAGTGTTTCCTCTGACAGTATTTTCCCCTGATAAGCAGACTGTGAAATGAGAGTTTTAGAGAAGATATGATTAAATTTCATCCTGTTACAGAAAAACAAAATATATATGTTTTCAATCTGAGGGAGTCAAAAGCAACCGCTGACAAAAAATACCACAGGGAAATCTTCACAGTGAGTTAACAGTGATTTACATCTGTGAAACAAAGCTCCTGTTAGCTGATCAGAAATACCAAGTGCAAGGAATAACATTTTTATTCCTCAAAGTTTTGTACATACTTAATATTATTGCAGCAGACTGAGAGCAATAGTAAATTTACTTGCTGCATCCTCTCCTTCGTAACACTTCTTACCTTGTGGAAACAAGCACAACCAGCTGTGCGTTTTGGCTGCTAGATTTCATTACAATGTCCATTAAATAACTTGTATTCCTTGAATCTGTTACAGACGGCAATTCAGGATATTGAAGCAATTCTACGAGTTACAGCAGAAAACAAACTGAAATTGGAAGAGCATCCTTCAAAAGCAGCTGCTCTGAGAGAATAGTTAACAGAAGATGTTTTAGTGCCGTACTCTTTATGCTTCTGGAAATGCTTTCTCATCTGTAAGAACAGGTTGGGTTTTTCCCTCTGCACTGGCATGTGACTATTACCTGGGACAATAAGTACCCATGATTTTTAAATGCAGTAATTACAGAAATAGTCCTTATTTCACTAAATAAACTATTCGGAAACAGAGAATCATAGTAAATGTCCCTAGTATTCAAATGGTGAGTCCTGAAGTATTTGTTTTTAAAACCATATTAATAGAATCGTGGGCTCTAAAGGAGAGGAGACGATCTACTTTGACCTGCAGGCTGCATATATACTTATACTTTTACCAAGCCTACAACTTAAAAATGATCTTATTGTGTCTTTACGAGATAGCTTCAAAGATAAGCTCATGAAGACAGGCAGTCCGCTGCATCCCTGGCTAATTCCCCCATTGGTGAACTGTTCTTAGTCTTAAAGCCATTGCCTCACACGTAGCCTGACTTTGTTTGACTTCAGCTTCCAGGACTGGATCTCATTATGCTCCTGTCTGAGAAAATGAAGAACCGTTTGGCATAAAATGACACATTTCTGTGGAACAAACCTTTCTGTTCCTTGAATCTAAAATCCTAAGTGAGATTTGCTTTGCTAACATCCCTGCAGAAGCGGAGCACCCACAGCTCATGAAGCATTCCAGTAATTCTGCCTCTGGTGTTATCAAATGAAAACGCCATTCTCCACATTTTAACACTTCCCCGTGTGTACGTAGAGATGCCATCCTGTGTTTGTCACTAGATCAGATCACCAGATCGCTCCTGATTGAAAACAGTCCTGGGATCCCAAACTCCCTTTTGAACCTACTGTCCACTGAAATACAGGCTTCCAACATGGGAGTAAGTCCTGGGTTCTTCTACCTGCAAATAATGTACTTCATTGCCATCTTATCCAGAAGTCCAGCATCTCAGGTTCCTCTCTAGCACCTTTATTGTTACCATTCCTGTATTTTATTATCTACAAGCTTTTGTTGCAGTTCTTTCATGCTCAGTTTCAAATTATGAAAAATAATAGTAATAACGCTGGTGCAACAGTAGCTCCTGAGAACCACGTTTGTATTGTAATTCCCAGTATACTGTGACTTTGGCAGACCTCTTCATCAGATATATTCCGTATTTCAGACACTGCTGACTTTTTCATCAGAATTATTGTGTTGTTATATTGAGAGCAACTGCTACATTTGTACAATTACCTTTGTCCATCAGATCCCCATCGCAAAAGAAAACGCATTCTAAATTAGACTGCAGAATAGTGGTCAATTAAAATAAAATAAAAACTAAAAAAAAGGAAAGAAAGAAAAAAGTAGAAACCTGAGGTAGGAGGTATGGAAGAACACATCAGTATCAGCCTAGGAGTCAGTTAGCTTCTTAAGGGTTAAGGAAAATTAAGCTTTGATCCAAGCCAGAACAACATAAGGTCTGAGAGGCTCATTAGTTCACTGGCACTTAATAGACTGCAGTGTCCTAGGAGTAAATGAAACCTGCACTCCCTTATGTCTTTGTTCTCTTCTGACAAAAGACAACTGTACCTGTTTTTGCAGAGGACAAGTGATCTGAAAGTTCCCGTGGTGAGAGAGATTTCTCAGCATGTGCAAAGTGTGAAATGTATTTCCAGGAAAAAAAAGTTTTTAATTACTATTAACACTTCTGAGCGTTGAGCTGATGGATGGATTGAAAATGCTTCACAGTCTCTCACATTCATCTCCCATGCTGCTGGTGCCAAAAATGTATTTTTTCTTTTTAGTAATACAACAGCTACAAACTGAAATGATCATCTTCCAAAAGGAAGTCAGAACTACAGCTATGGTTCTCCTGTTCTGACTATGGAAATACTTATTTCCACGCCTTAAAGGAATGACAGAGTTCCTGAACCGTAACAGGAACTGTAGCAGTATTTAGAACATGATCTAGATTAGGAAGAAACAGCAAGGGGGAAATGTGGGAATCAGGAGATAAAAGATGACCCAGGCGTAGCTGCTCATCAGCAATTGCCAAAGAATTCTGCAGCTAATGACAGCAAAAGCCCAGGCTGGTTCCCCAGCTGCAAGGTGTGGAGGAATGCCTGTGGAAGAACAGCAGGGGCAGTGGGGCTGTGCATCAGCTGCAGAAGACAGACAATTAAAATAAAGGCATCGTGCTTTCATTGGGCGAGGGCTGCAAATGGAGGCATGCATTCAGCCGACAGTATTTCATGGACCTCAATGGCATTTTAAAATTGCATCTGTGTTAATCACGGCTGTGCAAGAACTGCAGCCTATGGACTCCCCACCCCTATGGACTCCCCAGCACTATGCAAAACACACCCAGCACCAACCTTACTATCTCACAGCCGTGTGAAGTCCCGTCACCTCCACGCAGAGGGCTGTTGTTCCTGTCCTGCAGGGCGTCCCTCTGACCTCAGTCACTGAGGCAGTGCATGTCATGGCCATCCTGCGTTCCTGTGGCTCTTGCTGCTGGCTTTGATGGTACATACAGCACGGCTGCTGTGGGCCACTTTGTAGTTTGCTTGGGGATATTCCTCTCTGTAGAAGCTCTGTGTCTCTGCACTGACTACACAAACATCTGGAGCTGGAGAGTGCACCTCAGCAGCAGAGCAATGCAACAGATGGGAGATCTTTCCTAACGTCCCGTTTCCTTTAAGAAAGCTGGTCTTTAAAAAGTGAGATTAGGAGAATTTGCCACCTAAAATCTCAGTTAAAGTAACAAACCCTTGGAAATGTAAGACGTAAAAATGGCACCACCTGAACTGCTGGACTGCACCAGAATCCAACATGGATAGAGACCTTAATTGTGAAGGTAAGTGTTAATGGAAGTCTGCTGAAAGCAAACCGGCTTCACCTCTAAGAGATGGGAATTTTGGTCCTGATTCTGGAGTATCGCTAAGCAGGAACCGTTCTGCTGTGCTCTGGGAAACGCAGGTGGTCCTTCAGCCCATGTGGGGCATGTTGGCTCAGCAAGGATACAGCTGGAGCTGAACAATCCTGCCTTCCTTCGTTCCTTAACAGCAAAACATCTTGAAGGAACGCCGTTAGAAACCCCCAGTGCCTGCAGGGCAGGATGCAGTGCGGGCTCACCGGGGTAACCCTGAGGTCCCTCTCACAATGTCACACAGCTCTGCCGTCCTCACTAATAAAGATCCCCCAGAGAGCTCTGTGCTCTATCAGTGATGGGAGGTGAGTGTGATGGTTAATAATCACCGGTCTCACAGACACGCATTGCGCTGCAGTAACTAAGCAGGCCGTGTTTTGGCTGTACCGGACGGCACTTCAACCCCCGGCTCCACACGCATCTCCTCACGCCGCAGCATCGCGCCGCCGCTCGCCGCCTTTTCCCGCCCAACGCCGAAGCGCCGCCGGCGCATGCGCGGGAAGCGCGCCGTCCTCGCGCACGCGCGCCGGCCGTGCCCGCCGGGGGGGGCGGAGCGGCCCGCGGGATGCAGGCGGCGCGGCGGCTGCACGAGGCGGCCGTGGGGCTGCTGCTGTGCGGGAAGGCCGCCTCGGCCCGCCCCGACGCCTCGGAGGTGCTGAGCCAACACCTGCGGCAGCGCGGCCTGCCCCACTGGACGTCGTACTGCGTTAAGTACAGCGCGGTGCGCAACGACCAGTTCGGCCTCTCGCACTTCAACTGGCCCGTGGACGGCGCCAACTACCACGTCCTGCGCACCGGCTGCTTCCCCTTCGTCAAGTACCACTGCTCTCGGGCCGCCCCGCAGGACCTGGCGCTGCAGAACGCCGCCTTCACCGCCCTCAAGGTGCTCAACGCCGGTGAGTGCGCGACGCCCGGCCCCGCGGCCCGCCCTCCCCCGGCGCTGCCGCTCCGTGACGGCCCCGAGCGGTGCCGGGCTGCCTGAGCTGCCGTGTGCTGCTCCCCGCGGGGCCGCCTGTCGCTCTGCCGTCCCGCGGTGTCGCTCATCTCGCCGCCCGGAAAGCCGCGCTGTCCCCGCGGTGAACGGCCGCCCCGTGAGCGGGCGGTGCGCTGGAGCGCGGCGCTTCGTTTCTGAGGAGGGACCCGCGCTGATGGCCGCGTGCCGTGGGCCGTGCGGGATGAGCCCGGCAGCGCCCGCGCTTGTAAATAAAGAAGCTGAATCGGTACCGCCAGGTCTTTGAAAACACACCGACAGCATTGCTTTAAAGTGAATGTCCTGAGGTGTGCGGGTACGTAGCAGAACTTTGTCTGCAGAGACAACGCTGCCTGCATTTCAATAGCCGGCTCCATCAGTTCTGCGTTCTTATATTCAGTTTAAAGAGAGATCCTCCTTCGCTTTGCCCGCCCTCAGTAATTCCCTGCTCCTGCTCTTCTACGCTCTCTACCAGGCTTAGTGACAAAACAGAACTACAGAGGTTGAGTATTTTCTTTTCCTCTAACAACTTTTCATCTGATTTTATCCCCCCCCTACAGTCAGACCTTTCTCTTTGCAGCTGCTGTGTGGGCCATTGAAATGATGGCTGAGCACGGCTGGAATGTCAGCCCGTCTCTATTGAGAATCTAGTTGAAGCATTTCAGTAACTCAGAGTACATTAAAGTCAGTGCTCTGTCGTACTGCATTGGAGGCCTAAATCCATCTCCATGTTTTAATCCCGTATTAGGTGAAATATTGTCTGCAGCAGGTGGTAATTCAGCAGTGTTAAAAATGATGGCACTGTTTGTAGTTGTGGCTGCTCATCTCATTTTTCCTCAAAGCAGCTTCTCATTGATCTGTGCATTCAGCGCCGGTTCTTCCTGCTTTCACCCCCCCTCGCACCCAGCAGGACCCAGCTGGTATCTGCTGCGTTTCTGTGGGTGTGTGGTTGGATTTTTCAGACTTGGTGCATGTCACATTTCACCGCTTCCATCCCATTTTCATCTGCTGTGTGCTGCTCTTCTGACGCTGCTTTCTGAGCCTTGTTCCTTTCGCACACAAGGTGTGCACACCTCTTGTAAGCATTTCAGTAAGGGCAGAATGTTATTAGGACAGCTTTACAGGAATGCTTTTCCTCTATTTCATATCTGAATTCTTTACTGTTAATCATCAGGCTTGATTTTCCTGGCTTGCTGTCTTCGTATGTAACGTGTTTTTGTCTTTTCATAGGCATCCCAACCTTACTGTATGGAATTGGCTCCTGGTTCTTTGTCAGTGTCACAGAGACTGTTCACACCAGTCACGGCCCGGTTACTATTTATTTTCTAAATAAAGAAGACGAAGGTGCAATGTACTGAAATGGTGCCCTCAAGTACTGTCGGTTGGTGGGTTTCCGTGTTACAGCTGCTGCAGGCGTCTGCTCTCGCTGCCTAAACAGAACTGAAGGCAGCTCTGTGTCTTTACATGGTGCGTTCTTTGACTTAACACTGTGTTCTCAAGAAGCTTCATGGAATTTTTTGGTCACAGGCTTGTTTTTGGAGAGGATAGTAAAGTTGAAAAAGTAGAAGCTTTGGGAGAAGAACTGGTATCTGTAAGGGAGTCAGAATTTACGTGAGTCAGTGACCGGAGCTGTTGAAGAAGCTTCTGATTATTTAAAAAGGTAATGATACCAATGTGAGCAAGGAAGCTGTGAGTCCATGAGACTTCTCAGGCTGCCTCTGAAAACACCGAGCTGCTTAAATCTCAACTGGGCAGATGGTTTGAAATGTCAGAGTGGTTGCAGTTGTGAGAGGGCTGGAATGAGCCCATGGCACTGGCTGCTAACACTGCCAGAAGCCCTTCTGGAAAAGGTACCCCGAGAAGGTTTTAAGGCTTTGGTACCACGTTTCTTTGAGTGCTGCTTAAATAAAGTATCTCAAATACGCTTTGTGGCTGGTCTGGTTTTTTGTTCGGTAGTATTTCAATTCCAGGTACGCACATTGTATTTCTCGTCTTGTGGTTGGTTTGTGGGCAAGTAACAGAACTAAAGTAATGTCACAATATGGTCCCCAGCACTGCCTTACAAACTGCTGATGGTTTTAATCAATGCAGAAGAATGATAAGAACGTGACCCTCAGTACTGTTGAAGGCAAATGATTTCTCCAGCTGTAGGTGAGAACAGGCAAAGGTAAAGGTGGGAAGACTTGAATTCAGCTGGAAACATGGGCCAAAAAAAAAACCTAAAAGCTTATATGGACTTATTAAAGGACTGGAAAATATGGAATTAATGGATTAAAAGTTTGAAGAGAAGCACCTGTACAGATGGTATTACTGGCTTTAATGCCGGTGGGTAATGCTGCCTATTCCAAATCCTGAGTCCGGTGATGGAAGTTACGATTTTGGCTTTCATAAGTAGGAAGATAAATACAAAGTGAGTAGGTGCTGCTTTTGGAGGGTAATCGCTATTCCTAAATAAATAATTGCCAAGCCATGGCTACACTATAATGTAGTTTAAACACTTTTTTACTTAATTCCAGATAATGGAACTGTTCCCCACTTAATGAAGCAGTACAGTTTTCTAAAAGCAACACTAAGTAATGCTTTAATCAGAGCAGCTCACACTGTTGTATTTAATCTTGGTGAATACTCTTGACACGAGTTAAATGGGTCTCGGTGATGAAGAAACAGTATTATAAGAAACCTCATTAATAATAAAAATGACTGTTAGTGCTGTTCTAGAACTGCTTTTTGCTGTATTGGAGAAAGTTAAATAACTGCAGCTCGTAAGTTTAGAGTCAAATACTGCTCATTCATTGCTGCGGATCTCGTCAATATCCTGCTGTAAAGGTTTAGTCTCAACACGAGGTTGATAAAATGGTTTTTAATTACCAGACTATAAATACAGCTCTTTATTGGAGTTGCACCTCCACTCACTGCAGCTTGTTTGATTTCTGATAATGTGCACTGCTGACTTTGCTTACCTGTTTTTCAATAACTGCAGGCAACGTGACTCCTTGTCCATACGGTGATGGGCGAGTCTCCTTGGAGAACGTCTTTGACAAACTACCCTATTGATTACTGCAATTCTGTGCTGCTTGCAGCATTAAATAGAGACTTGATTTCTTGTTCAATGATCTCACCGTGTAACAATTAAGCAAATGTAATATTTTCTTGTATTACATGAAAATCAATAGACCTCTTGCTCTTATGAAGCTGATCATGCTAAAGGATGAACTAGAAGATGTCTGAGGGCAGAGTGCAAACATAGCATCGTTCATTCGTTTTGCTGAGGCTTGCGTGTGACTTGCTGCAGTACCTGAAAGGGAAAACATGCTAGAAGGGATAACAGAAATTACTAAACCACAACAGAATAGCTGTCAAATATGAACGTATATCTGCTTCATTGTGTTCAACCAAAGGTGAAAGGATGGTCTGCCATGTGATCTCCTTTTGCTATGACTGGCTGCTTCTTAGTATCTTTTCTTGTTACTTATCTTGAGCTCTGGCCTGAATGCCAGGCAGAAACATGAATGGCCTGGACTGGTACCATCTTGTCTAAAGTCTCTGCTAGGCTCTGGGGAACACAGGAATGGCAAGCAAGGACAGAAGTGCTGGCATGCTGCGGTGGATGGCTCAGTGCTCAGCCGAGCCCTTTCTCTTTCATCTTTCTGACCCTCGTTGCCAGGAACTCCTGGTAGCTGTCAGCTCCTTTAGGGACAGTCCTGGATGAGAGGGACAAGGCCTCGCCTTGTGGAGAAGTCCGAGTGTCCTTGAAGAGGGCTTTAAAGATGAGCAGCTTGATTGTTCAGAGGCTGATTGATTTGTGCATGTAACACCCAACTGCTCTGTCTTGCCTCTGAGGCCCTTTGGGGTTGTCTTGGAACCACAAGGCTTCAAGAGGCCAACTTGTAGGGAGCCAGGCTTTGTGAATTCCTCCCATCCAGGCTAGTTTTCTTCTTGTTTAACAGGCTTCTTTTTCTGTGTATTATGCATATATTGTGTTTGCAACATACACTACAATGTTTTTTTGTGTAGATGATTGAACTACAAAGTGACCCTTATGACTTTATGTGAATTTGATCTGCTCCTTTTCCATTTGAAACAAAGTGTAGTTTATCTTGTAACTCTTGCCTTAATTATCTCTGCTGTACTCAAGGATGATGTTTAAATGAGTGAGAGATGACAGAAAAAGGCAGAGAGCTTTGTTTCACCGCACTTAACAACTACTTCAGATAAATGAAACCTTACTCTAAGCCCGGAGGATCAGGTAGCTGCTTCTTGTAGCAGTCCTTTGAAACAGTAATGACTACTGGGGGCACCTTAACCTAAACGAGCGCTTAGCATTACATCTTACCTAGGTCAGTGGTTTCAGGTATCCGAGTTAAACTGCGCTACTGTAAATTAATGGAAAATGTAACTGTGCTTTGCTGAAAGATCAATGTCCAATAAAGGCTGCACAATCAAATCTTGTTGCAATGATTGAGGTCCTTAATTGCCTTTCAAAGATAAGGTGGTAATCAACATAGGTTTAACTGATCTTTTTTACCAGTTCAATTACATGCTAATGACTACGGCCAACTCAGGATCTTTAACTACTTATACTTATTAAATCTTATGTTTGTAGTGAAAAATTACTTAAGCCACACAATCGATAAAGCCCGGGTCTTAATTACTATATTTCACTTTTATACCTTTTTGTATGTTTGACAAATGTTTCACTAGAGACTGCGTAGCACTAATGATAGTACCCCAAGAAATACTGTTTTCTGATATTGGGGAATAAGATGTGTTTTCATGTTTTTTTTAACAATGTTTTGTGACTACTAATGCAAACCTGGCTCTAGGCAGTTCATTGTGCTTAAATATCTTTCGCTATGTATAATGGCATTCCTTTTCTCACAGGATGTGCTTGATAATCTTCCAGTGGATGCGTTTTCAGCTTGAAGTTCCTAGCTGTTTTCCACTCTGAATTAATGCTGAACTTAGATGCATCCACATCAGGGTGATGTTCCCAGTTGTTGTCAGCTCTCTGACGTTGTTTCAAGTAGAAGTGGTGTTCCCTTCCTCTGAATTGCCCGTCTTTTCCTACAGCTCTTTTTCCAGTCTTTGAGGAGCCTGAAGCCACCTGGAGCTGTCATCCAGCTGAGCAGAACGTGCATCCACCCATAGCTTGCTTTGTGGCTGAAATGCTGCAGTTCTGAGCACATAGCAGCATCAGGTGGAATCCTTTGGGTTTGTTGCTTTGTTTTTGTATGCTTGTCCTCGCTCTGAAGTTGGTAGGTTCTAAGAAGCTGCTTGCCTTAGCCTGGTACTGTTGAGTTTTAAGTGTTCTCAAACCTGCTGAAGTTTCTTCCACCGCTAATGCTTTCTTCCCACACTCAATAGAGAAGTGCTGCTGCGTTTTGCCACAGTCCTCGTAGTTGGTGGCAACTTAAAATTGAGGAAATAGGATTTATTGGAATCATTCCATAGTCAAAAAACAACAACAAAAAGTGGAATGGACTAAGTAGTGACCTTAGAGAACGGAACTCCAACATAGAGATCGTTACTGTCACAATCTCTTTGCAAACCATAACTGTAGACACCCTTGATATTATTGAATGAAACTTGCTTATTTCTTTATAGTTGAATGCCCTTTAGGCTTCTGATTTACACCAGCTTTGCCAGAAACAAAGGAGATTCTGCTTCATGTATTATTTACTTTGGCCATTCAAATTAAATTGGCTTTTGCTGTAACTCCTTAATCATGTTCACTGTGGAAGAGTAAGTTGCCTTAATTTTTTTTCCTGAGAAATACACAGTTAGAGAGGTGGATGTCAGGTACGCGCTGCTGGGATATGCCTTCAGCTTTAATGTGCCAAAGCAAAAGTGGCAAAAGCAAAGATGGAGGAAGGGGGGTTTAAAGTAGAAACTGTCACTCATATATTCCAGGTTTATTTAAAAGATTTTTTTTTTCTATTTCTAGAAAAGAATAATAATGCTGCGCTTGCAATTAAGTCTTTTAAATAAAGCATGTGTGCAGCAGGACACCAAAATATGCATTAATGATTAGGAAAGTCAGTGTAAATTATTGACCTTTGTGAATTAGTAAGTGAATAAACGCAGCTGCAATAAAGAAGGCTCGTATATTTATTACTCAAAATATTTATGACTCCTAGATGACTGTAGTTTAACCTTAATTATTTATGCTAATACATCATAATATTCTACTAAAGGCACTGCAATATGTTTTGAGGAAGAAATGAAGTCCACATAATGGGCGCATTCTGCCGCACTGTAAGAGGTGGTGGTTTTTGTCTGAGTCCCACTCAGAACCCATCCACATTATTAGCAGTTTCATGGGGCAGTTTTATAGGAAACCCAAACATAAATCAATTCAGCGTTTAAAAAATGGAGTCAAAGCCACTGAGCTTCGAAGCGATGCAGTACTTTGTATTATGCCTCAGTTACTTTGGAAGTGTCATGGTTGCTACTTGCTTGGTAAGGTAGATTGTGTGCGGCTTAGACTTTAATAGCACGGTTTATAAGCCTTGTACTAGTCAGTTATAAAACCAATGTCTTACTTTCAATGATGTTAATAATGCTAATAGAATTCTAAGTGTAAAAGATGGTTCAGAGCAGTCCTTCAGACAAAAAGTCTGATCAGGGAAACTTTCAATTTTGAAATGCCAGTTTCAGAATAGACAGCTTCTAAAGAACACTGGAAAATGGTAAGCAAAATTAGAAATATATATTACAGAGTCAGATCTGCTTCTCAAAGGAAGAAATGCCGTTACGTCTGATGGTTCTATGCTTAGTGATTCATGGGCCTGGTTGTAGATATGCTTTGTGATGTATGAATTATTTAGCAAGAAAAATCACAATAATTTTGTTGTTACTCAAGAATTTATAGGTTGACGGAAACAATTATGCAGCCCCTGAAGCTGGTTTGGTGGGTACAGCAATACCCTTAATGATACACAGCCACTTTGACTCCCTCCAACTGGTCTGTGCTGTAATTTTTCAGTAATTGTGCATCATATGTGGCCCTTACAGAGTATTAATTTTATTTTGCATAAAGCATGTCTGTGTTCTTTATTTTAGAGTATGTTTATAATTTCAAGCAAGGGCTCTAAACACCAGCTTCATAGCTTTGGGTTTCTTTTTCAACTCAAGAGGAATTTACAATGAGAGTTTTCAGAGATCTCTGTGAGGCCAGATTCTGCTCCCGCTGAGTTGAAAGTAAGGTGAATTCATGTACACAGTTTTGGTTTGCAAGCAGCTGTTTGCCTCTTAGCTGCGCTGCTTTGTGTCTGCAGTGTGCAGTGGGCTTCTGCCTGTTTAAGCCCTTGCAAAATGAACATAAAGGGCATTGAGAGAGCCTGGAAGGAAAGCAGCTGCTTTTGTGCAACTTTGGAGAGCAGGCTTTAAGGGATGCCCGTTTATACTTGTAGCTATCAGGCTGGTACACTTGGGTGATTCTCTCCTGGGAGATGCATTTTTAGAGAAGAAAGACGTGTTTGGAAAGGCTGGACACTTGACCTACTTTTTTCATAAGCCTAAGGGAATTGCGCTTGCTGCATGCGCTAGCAGTCTGAAGATGTGTGAAGGAGAGAGTGAATTTCACTGTGGTATGTTTACTGACATAGAAAGTTATGTATTAATCCTGTAAGAATTTAAGAAACAATATAAAAAAGTACTAAGCCATTGACCAGGTGCCGGTTTTCTTTAAGAGATGAAGGGCTGATGCTGTCTTATGTTTAATAGCTATGTCGAAGCTGGTGCAGGAAATCTTAGCAGCATGAAGGTTAGAATTCCCCCGATGCTCTGTGGGAGCTCTAATGAGCACACAGGACTTCCTGGCTCTGCCTCATGCTCCGCTTCCTTCCTGAGCCTCGTTTCCTTCTCCCCAGTGGTCACACATAGGAATTATTTGGGGATTCTAATCCCTGTTCTAATGTTCTTCAGCTCCTCATACAGCCTCATACATACTGTACATTGCAACTGGCAGAATCCACCTGCTTTCATCATCGCTGGAGATCTGCAGTGGGGGCATTGTAAGGGTCAGTGCAAAGCCAGCATGCAGTGTGTAGGCAAGGAAATGCAGCGTAGGGAGGACTGGGTGAGCTCTGAGCACTGTGTTATGTCTGCATTGGCCTGATTCACTCCAGAGATTCAGCTCATCCATCCCTAAACCAACAGCAAGGAAAACAGGGAGAAAAAACCTGCTAGAACAGCAATATGCAAGAGTTGGGCCAGCAGTCAGATCGTTCTTACCCTCCTCTTTTTTCTATGGAGTTTTGGTATTGGGACTTGAAACTTCATTATGTTGTGCCTGTGGTAGGGAAAAGATGGAAAATGAGTGTGTTAGATAACTTCCTTCACAGTGGGAATCAGGAAGGGAAACAAGTAATAACTTAGTGCCCTACTTCTTGAGGACCTCGCAAGTTACTGTGATAACCACGTTGCAGGGAATCAGTGGGTACAGCATTATTGCCATACCACTCACTGATGCTTCTCTGAGATCCCGCAGCATGGCAATGTTAGCGATTTTAGTATTCTTCTGTGTCAGCATTTTGCTTTTCCTTGAAAACAGAGATGCATTTTCTTCATGTCACCATCTCCACATCTCTGCTGTCCTTTCCACCGGCAACGGGAAGCAGCAGAGAGCAGCAGCAGACTGCTCTGAGATGGTTGCTCCTGCGCCTGTAGCACACCGCCAGCCTGGGAGCTGTGGCACTGACGGAGGATTCTTCCCCTGCACAGATAAACATGGAATTTACTGAAGTCCTGGGCTGCGTGATCCTCCTGTAATTAAAGACCTGATATATTGCTCCTTTGCAGGTTTTGAATGTTATGTCATTGTGTGCAGACAGTAACATCCAATACATAATTACAAATAGGAAACCCATGCGTATGTCTCACTGACAGCGTGACATCTGGATTTAGTGGGGAAACCAGACTGCTTTGTTATTTTATTATTATTATTTTCCTGGGGCTTTCTGGAATCCTTGAACTTTTTGCGAAATGAATGTGATTGAAATGAATGTGATTGAAATGAATGTGATTGAAGGGCACAGAGGGAGCACAGGTGAAAGGCCCTTCTGAACAGAGGGAAGTCTGAATGGGCAGCCCGGATTCCTCAGGTGTTTGGGAGCTGGGCTCTATTAGTTTCCAGTGTCAGAACTAAATTAGAGTTACTGAGCAGAGAGAATGCAGCTGGGTGAATGTCCATTGAAGGGTTATGGTGTTTGGGTGTTTGTTTTTCCCTAAAGCTCAGCATAGATTTCTAATGTGAGGAAGGTGTTTCAGAAGTTAAACAGGCAGTACATTTTTTACCCCTCGAAGTTGGTAACGTGAGCCAAACGCTTCAGTTTGTCACAAGATAATGTGCGATATGATGATAAAATGCACAGGGTAAGGCTCTGCTCACACTGAAGCAGGTTTGGGGCTGTCGTGCATTTAAACTGTGAGGGCAAAGGCCCTGGGAGGCTCTATGGGAGATCCACCACATGGGGTGGCTCCGTCACTATGAGCGCCTGGCGGTACCACGCGTTTTCCACGCTTTTTTTATATTTAGCGCAGATCCGCTAATCTGAAATGCCGTGACAACAACGCTTTTCGTCCTCAAACTGCACAGTATAGGGACAAAAACGCTCAGACAGGAGACACCGCCCCCAACATGGCGCCGCCCCTAACATGGCGCCTCCCCCAACATGGCGCCGCCTTCCTTCCTTCCTCCTCATTTTTTTCCCGTTTTCCTCCTCCCCGCTCGTCCGTTTTGGTTCCGGGGCAGCGGGGCGGCCGCGAGTCCTTCCTGCGGGCGGGGAGGGGCGGAGGCGGTGCAGCCCCGGCCCCGCAGGGCAACCCCCGGCCCGCGGCCCCGCAGCATGTGAGCCCGGCGGGGCGGGGATGCTCTGGCTGCTCTGCGGCCCCTCCCGCGCCATGGAGACCCACCAGGTGCTGGTGATCCGCATCAAGATCCCCGACGGCGGGGCCGTGGACTGGACCGTGCATTCGGCGCCCCAGCTGCTCTTCAGGGACGTGCTGGTGAGTGGGTGCCGCCGAGGGTGGGCTGCCGGCCGCCTTCTGCCCACCGAAACGGGGAAATACTCACCAAGTCGAGCTGGGTTTGGTGCTGGCACTGCTCGCTGCAATATGGGCTGGTTGAATCCTCAACCCTGAGCTGCTCTGAGGCTCTGCGAAAGCTCTTCCTGTTCTCGAGTTGCTGAAGCCCGTGAGCCCCCTGCCCCTACCGCTGTGGTGGGCACGGCTCAGTGGAACTGTTATCTTTTTTAGTCTGAATTGTGTCACTTTGGCAACAAAGCAGCCGGAGGTTTGTGGGCCTTATGCTGGAGCTGCTCATCAAGTGGGATGACAGCAAGTGCTGTTGGAGCTAAAGCAGCAGGAGCCAGAGCTCCTAATTGGGGATGTGGTTGCTGCGTGTGGTGGGGATGGGTTGGCTTTGGTGATCTGGGAGGTCCTTTCCAACCCCAGCCATTCTGTGATTTACTGGGGAATTTGTGAGCCTAGAGAGGTGTTCAGGTGTTACAGCTGTGATTTGGTGGCTGGGCAAGTGACCTGAAGGTGCCCAGCAGTGTCCTCAGCACCTGAAGTGTAATTGGGCACTGCAACTGATGGACGTACAGACCTGGTGCGGCCTCTGGAGCCATCCACGCCGTCAGCACTCTGCAACCACATGGAGGTGATGCTTCCTGAGGGCGGTGGTGTGGAAAATGAGCAGGTCAGGGTGGGTGTGTCAGCAGCTCTTCAGCTCGGTGCATCCCTGCTCAGGGCTGACTCCTTTCACTGCTGATTTATTTAGTTACGCAGGGGTCTGTCACTGAATGTGCATGGCAAATCAATGCTGAGGGACTGTGCCATACCGGGGGTTATGCAGGGTGTTCTTCCTCCTGCTGAGGGCAGTTCCTGTGGTCAGCAAGCTTCAGTTACACAAATCCACATTCTGAAGCCAAAATCTGCAGGTGCACGTGATGAATGCACTGCTGGTTTTGTTCTGCAGCACTGCTGAAGTTGTGTGAGCAGGTGGCTTCTGATGCTTCCCCTTTCCACATGTGATTTTGATGCTCATCTTAGGTATTTGCTTGCATCCAGATAGCAGATCTGTTGGATATCTTGAAAACCTGTTTCTCCCCTTCTGAGCAAGCTGAGCTTCCCACTTTGCAGCCAGTGAGTTGTTCCTGGTTTGAAATGTGCCAAGGAAAGAGGACAGATTCATTGGTGTTGTTGATTCTCAGTGGTCAGAGCTGGACACAGTGGGGAGCTGTGACATCCTGCTGGCAGGAGGGGATGTGTGGTGCTGCTGTGTCCCAGTGGGTCAGCAGATGATGATGCGTTGCAATCTCGGATGTTGATGAGGGCTAAAGTGGGACAAACCTTTTGTTGTCCTCCTACCTTTGTCAAGATTTCCCCTCACAGACTATCACTGAGGGCTTATGGAGGGCCAACTGAGGATAGTGCAGAGAATAGAGATGTTCCCTGTTAAATTATGGAGTAGCAACACTCTGGTCAGGCCCCACTGCTCCCTGTGTCTCCCATGTCTGGTAGTAAAGCATGCAGCCTGTATGCACACCTATTAGCTGTAGGTGGGTGCTGCTCCCTGGCCTGGCTGCAGCAGGGCTGTGCCTTGCGGTGCCACTGCTGCTGTATTCAGGTTGGGCATTTGCTTGATTACTTCCCTGAAGTGGGTGCTAAGAACTTGTTCTTCATGATGTCACTTTAAATATGTTCGGCGTGTATCAGCTTTGCAGACCTGTGAGTTACCAGTAAACAGATTTATTTTAAAGGCACCACTAAATGAATTACAATGAGCTGATTTTTCTCATCAGACTGTCTGGGTTCATTTGCCTGAGCCGTCAGCAGAGCATTTAAGTGCTTGGTGTTAATTCAGGATAACTTCATGGTGTCACAGTGAGACGAGATGAGCTCTAACTGATCAGAGAACGGAGTCCATGGTCTCAGTGTTTGTGCTGTTCCTAAAGGCCGTGCTTTCGCACTTGCTGCTCCCCAAGATAAGCAGTTCTGCTGGAGGGCGGATTTGACGGAATTCCTTTTGGCTGCCCTTTCCCTGATATTTCTGCTCATTGTTGGAGGCTTTTCATTTTGTAGGGTGGAACAGAAGCTGTCACATGTGATCCTATTGGAGCAATTGCTTGCGAGCCACGGTGTTTTATTCCTTGCTATCTCTGTTGTGATCGTAGAAAACCATTGCAATTGCTGTGTGGTTGGTGGTGGGGTCTTTTCCACTGTTGGTGTAAGGCTGTGAGCAGCTCTGGAGCGATACGCTGTCGTTACTCGTTTTAAAGAAGTCTCTGAATAAAGGAAGGGACATTATAAAAGAATTTACCGTCACTGTCGCAGTGCCATCGCAGCTGAGGGAGTTGCAGAGCTCTCCTGGCAGACCTTGGGGGCCTGTCCCCCCCCGTGCCATATTTACACACCTCTCAATCTGCAACCATCCCCAGCCGGCTGCTTTTCTCATACCCAATTTTACCTCCCTGTAATGCAACTCTCCGTGTGCTCCCCCACTGATGTTTTACAAGTGGCTTAAGCCTAATGCAATTAAAGAGTGTTTGCCGAGGAATTTTCAGTGTTTAACTAAACAGATTTAGAAATAATTAGTTAACATCACAGTCTTCTCTAATTTCTTGTTAGGGACGAAGGGATGCAGCTCATCCGGCTTTTGGCCGAGTACCTATAGAGCTGTCCATCCATTTAGCCAGAAGGATTTGGGTTAATGTGGCAGCATTTGGGGTTTTGCTGTGGTCTGCTGGATTTCCAGTCTCTGTGGCTGGAATCACTGGGTAAGCTGTACTGCACAGCTTTTGTCTTTTTGCATCAAATTAATAGCTTAAATGACAGCTCGTTCATTTTAGCATCTGAAACGGGGAGGCAGGAGAAAGTTTTGAGAAATATTGTTTGCTTCAGTTAGCTCTGTGGAAATCTTTGTTGCTTCTCATTATATTAATTGTGTCTCTTTAACATTGCACGGAATGTTTAATTTCCTGCATTCAGATGAAGGATATGGAGAAAACAGAAGTGACAGGACAGTGATTGCTAAGGCTTTGACACGGGGAGTGCTTAGCACCCCGAGAAGCTCACAGTGCACGTACCGCAATAAATATTGCTGTGCATTAATTTCTAATCACTTTGTGACGCTGTCAGCAGAGAGGCTGCCTGACATGAGAAATCAGGCAGCAGGAAGGAGAAAACCATGCTGTGCATTTCTGCCATGCCCCGACATGACATATTGCAGCCGCGCCGAGCTGACAACGGCACATGCACTGGGAGGCCGGGATGACTTCAGTCCCAGCAGAATGTTTCACTGTATTCTGAGTGAGTGCTGGGGGTGAAGACTTCAGGGAAGGAAAAAAGAGAGGGGGGGGAGAGCAGTTTGCAATATGCAACTTCAGCTGTAGAGAAAGGGTTTGTGTTTGGTCCAAAGCAGGACTGTGGATGCCGCCCCATGTTTCTGAGCTATGGTATGGGGGATTGAGGTGTGCAGTGAGGTCACCCTGCAGGGCCAGAGCGTGTGGAGAGCTCTCCTTGCAGCACTCAGGGCAGTGCAGGAGGACTGAGATAGAAAAACTGCTTTCTCACTTTAAAAGCTATTCATAAAGCTCTGTTTTTATGACATCCATGAGTTAGATGTACGTTTTTTCCATAACCCACGGGTAAAAATTGATCCGTTGAACTGCAGCAGCGGATGACAACTGGTTTGTTTGCAATTATGATTGAGTTATTTAAAAAGAAAAAGGTGTTCCTGGAGGTAACGTGGAGCGGAGGGGGGAGAGAGCAGTGATTTGCACTGATTTGTGGTGTGCACTGATCAGTCGGTGGTTTTGGGGCGGTGGTGAGGCACAGGGCTCCAGGTCTCCTGCCTGCAGCTGGGGAGCAGTTAGGATGATTTACTCTGAGTCGTCTCAGGCGTTTCCCCTTTGCTATGTAGCTAATTCTTCTTTCCATTTTAGGATGTCATCGGTCAAGTTCTGCCAGATGCAACGACAACAGCATTTGAGTGTAAGTATGACTTGTATAAACGGGCTTCTTGGTTGCATTGTAGGGTTGTCATTTTTTAAATAAATAATGTTTATGTTCATTATATGTTACAGTTAAATATTTATGCAGTAATGCAAATTTAATGACGATACTTGACTAAGTAATATTTTATTATTTAATCACAACTTGAGTGAGCATATTTCCACAATACAGCTTTAATTACCAGCATGACCTTCCCATGCTCTTATTCCTCACTGCAATTATATTGCTTGAATTAAATGAAAAGTATAAAGTACCTGTGGGTCTGAGTTGCAAATTTCATCATCTCGTGGAAGAAATCAAAGGAGTGGTAGTTTTTACAGAAATATGGCACAACATAGAATTTTATTATCCAATATGGCAGCACGGCTGTATTTGTACTAAACATTTCTGCTAGTAAGGGGGAATTGTTTCACTTTTTCCTTCTGCTGGGTGCAGGCTCTATATGCCATCTCCCTGTTACCTCCCTCGTGTGCGAGAGTAGGAGGTGTGGATGCATAGAATAGAATCAGTAAGGTTGAAGAAGTCCTGTAAGATCATCAGGTCCAACCATCAACCCGTTGCCACAGTGCCTGCTAATGGTGTCTCTGCTACTGAGCTTCGGCTCCTGAAGGAGGTACGAGAGCTGCAGGATGTGCCAGCTGGTCAGACCTGGGAGAGGGGAGAACTTCTGAAGGGCCCCTTGGGTCTGGTTGAGCAGAACAGCTTGTGTGTGGGCTCAGAGCAAGCTGAAGGTTGGGGTTGTCCCTGCTGGCACTTATACCTGGTGTATGGAGCTGTGTTGTGCTTTTGTTGAGCTAGAAGAGCTCTCAGTGGCTGTGTTAGTGTGAATTTAGTCCAATGCTGACATACTCAATCAGCACCATTTCAGCTCTGCTCTCAGCACTCTTCCTATTTTTGACTGGATCCCCTGGAGGATGGTCCTGTCTGAAGAGTAATAAGGTGCCAAGGGGAGACAGGTAGCGATGCTGAAGGTGAAGGCAGACAGGACAGCATAGGGCCTGGCATTCTTGTTACCATTTCTCCCTTTTTCAGGGCCTTAAGGTGAACTCCGAGCGTGGATAATCAAAGGAAATTGTTCTGTGAGCCTTCAAGTACTACTTAGTGCTCTCCGTTGTTGTCTTCACCTTTGTGTTTTGCTCTCCTAAAATACCAGAGACCTAAGAATGGAAACTGTCCATGTCTCCAGCCCTTGCCTTTTTCAATTTTCTTAATATGATTTGTTATTGTATTATTTTGCTGAACATCCCTCCCCCATCGCCCATTAGCTCTCTTTGAACTTCATGCACCAGTAGCAGCCAGTGCCATCAGGGCAGTAGCCCATATTAATGGTACCATGTGTAGAACTTTCCTGGAAATACTTATTTCATCGTGTCTTCCAACATCTGCTTCTGTGCTTTCAGTTCATGTCTCTAGTCTGTCATTTACATCTGCACAAAACCATTCCCCCTGCCATTTAACTGGCATCTAAAATATGTTATGTATATTGATGCCTGATTTTTCTGGTTACTTTATCCATATCGGATGCCTGGATTTTTCCAGCTTAAGCTTCATTCTCACCTGCTTCATTGCTTCCTCAGATGTGGATAATTGCCATCCCGTGTAGCCTCCTCAGCTGTTTGTTTGGTTATTGTTATCTACAGTGCATCGCCCATTGCGGCTCGTACCTGGGGCTGTGCTTCTCCTGCTATTGGACCTTTATGTGGATTTCAGCACCGTATCACACATTGCTACAAATAAAATCGCTAACAACATATGGCCTGTTATGATCCTTTTATCCAAACTCTGCCATTTTGTGCATTTGTGACACGCTGCAGATTTTGTGAAGATTGCTTCATAATATTTGTTTACCATCTGCTGCACGCTATTCGGTATCTTGCTAGGATTTCTTCCTCCATTTTAAGTGACATTAGCAAAATCCAGCCAGTACGTGGGATTTTTTGGTTCTACTTTTGCTTCCCTAATGTGCTGGAAAATCACATTGCTGTGCTCTAGGCAAGTAGAGAAGCCTGGAAATCTTTGTGAACCGGTGCATTCTGTCTGGCTAGTTTGGGGCTGCGCCTGCTATGGTAGGGCAGCAAGGGATTCTGCACAGAAGACAGGAATACGTTCTCATCTGGTTTTGCTCTTTTCAAACGTTGCCTGACTACTTTAGAGTTTGCTTTTCTAATGCCAGGTTACAGCTCCTGCTTTTTCATCCACACGTTTTACATTAGGTTTATTCTCTTTGTGCTGTTATCAAGACTTGTATAACTCAGAGAACTCTGCAGTTAATTTCTTCTCATTTGAAAGGAGTAATATGTGATGTTTAGAAATGCTTTGCAGTTGTGCTCTATGAGTTTTCCAGCTTTTATTTTTTCTTTTCGGTGGTCCCGGCTCAGTTTGTTGCCTCAAAACAAGCCTGTCTAGAGGCATTTATCTCTGACATATGTTTTCCTCTTTTGTTTTTTACTCCAGTTCCTCTTTGTTGATGCAGTGGCTGCGCTCGCTGTACAGCAGCTCCTTCAGTTCTGCTCCTGCAGCACGGCTGTGCTTTGGGCTTTGGCCAGTGAGCAGTTCTGCAGCTCCTCCTCCCCTCTGCCTAAAATGTTTCCAGGCGAGGAAGCATTGCGTTTCAACTCGCTAACTCTTCTTAATCTTTTCATCAGTCATGGCTCGCTGCAGGCTGGTAACCTCAGCAAGTAGTTGTAGCAAGCTGGCAATCCATCAGTTAAAGTTCCACAAGGCTCTTGTAGGACACGGCTGTGCCATCTAGTTCTTCATCCAGCTTTCGTGTTCCAGTGGCCCATAGCTCTTTCCTGGTATGTTTTAAAAATGCAATTCTGAGGGTTTTTTATGCTACTTTTATTTTCTCTCTTATTTGTCTCTTGTATTTTCTCCTCTGCGTTGTTTTTGCATTTCTCTGCATCCTCAGAATGAGCTGCTTGGTTTTCAGAGCCAGAATGAACAAACTCTTTTCCTCAGGGGAATCTTAATTTGTTGACATAGGTCTGTTCCCAGATTCTCATGCAGGAGTGAGCTCTCATCCAGGGGGGCAGAGTCACCTTTCATGAGGTGTGTGAGGGCCATTTGCAGGCAGCACATGTAGCAGAGCTGCAGACAGACTTCAGCCTCTGCTCATGTCCCAGAGTGAGCAGGAGCATATCTGCTCCAGTCCCAAATCCATGTCACGGGATCACAGCAATTGGAAGGGACCTCAAGAGATCACTGAGTCCAACCCCCTGCCAAACAGGTATAATTCATTCACTCTGTATCCTCACCTTTTGGTGTTCAGTAGGGGTTTGTAATACTTCAGGTCTCCCAACTCAGGTGGGTCTGAGATTCGTTACAACAGATGCTTTCTAACCAAAAAGGCCTACGGTCCAAGGGGAAAAAAATGACTGTAAAACAGGGGTGTGCACCAACACGCATTGCTTTTTTATAAGTATCTAAGGCAGATATTTAGATTGCAGCAAAAATTGGAGACAGATCATTAAGCCCTCCTTTCTCCCCAAAGCTGGAGCAATAAAAAGAAATGAACGTCTTGTTATGGGTTTGGAAGGGAGGGGTCTGTGCCCACAGCCGGTGCCTCGTGCAGCTCTCCTGGTGCTGAGTGTGTGCAAACTGAGCTGTTCTCTGGGGCTGGAGGAGAGGACAGGGGCTGGTTGCTGCAGCAAGCACAGTGTGTGCTGCCAGAGCACGCTGCTGTTCCAGCTGGTGCTGGTAGGGGGGATTTATCCCCTTGGTGCACCTGCACCTGCTGGATCCTGCCAGTCTTTGGGATGGCTCTTCCTCTACACCTTCATATTTACTACTCTTTCTAAACACTTTGCTCTGTTGGAGCCTCTCCAACCTTTGCTCTGATTCTGTCCGTGCAGCAGAGCCTCGAGGCCATAAGTGCTTTGTCCCTGTGTCAAGAGCTCTCACCATGGAGCTGTGGTTGCCCCATGGTCAAAAACACCAACTGCTGTAATTGTATTTCCCTCTATAAATGTGTAGACCTGTGCCCGCTTCTAAGCTACAGTTTAAGTCAATCTCAGTGTTGTAGGGGTAATATGGGTGAGAGGGCCTTAGCATCGGGCAGGGGGGGCTGAGGTTGTTGAGGACAGCAGTGAGAGCAGAGAGCTTCTCTGGAAGGAAAACAGATCGCTATAAATTTCAGCATGATAATAATTAACTTCTGCCTGAACTTGAGTCCTTCTGGGTGAATCAGAACACTTGAAGCCTTGCTTTGTGTTTGCTGTGTTGGAATAGCTGCTCAAAGGGGTTTGGTGTGGGATTCTTAGCTTCTGGAGAGGTTCTGGCAGTAGAAGAATTCTTGCAATGTTCTGAGTGTTTCATTTGTGCTTCCCTTTTATATCTAATTGTTATCTTTGTTAATTAATATTTGAAATCACTGTGTGTTATTATTCCCTGAGTGCTTAGTTGCCTGTGTGGTTGGCTTATGTTCTTATTCTCATTGACTTGAAAGTGTCCAGGCACAAAAAACAGCCACCCTTGGATTTAAATATGTCGATCTCCCTATTGTGTTGTTCACGATGTAATGCATTTCTTTGTTAGATGAAGATGAGGACGGTGATCGGATTACTGTCAGAAGTGATGAAGAAATGAAGGCCATGCTGTCCTATGTAGGTACAGTATGATAAATGTAGGCGCTTTCCCTGTTTATCAGCTTCTGTCCCTGTGTTTTTGCACATATCAGGTCATTAACGTGAGCTGCAGCATTCACAGTGTAATACTAAGGGTAGGTGTTTAAAAACTCTGTCATGTGAGATGTATGGTCATGCTTGACTTTTAAAAAAAAAAAAAGACTCGTACACTTACTGATCATATCATAAACATTAAGAATAATGCATCTTAATGACTTTTGCATTAGGTATAGTGCAGGCTAAATGGACTATCAATTTCTTGTATTTTTTATGCAGTACTTAAAGTAACGGCTCATTAAAAATGAACCCCTGGGCTCTAAAAATTTTTCAAAATCTACTTTCATCTGGAGACTGTTTCACCCCTCCTCACCGAGGAGTTTCATTGTAGCTGCAGGCTCAGTATTCATAGAGGATTTAAAGACACACTTTCTTGTTTTTTAGGATGAGAAATGTGCCTGTCTGTATCTTTATGCACGTAGATATCTGTAAAGTCTGTCAGGATACCTATAAATATCAAATCAGACTACAGAAACAATGCGTTTGGTTACTTATTGAAACAGAGTAATTTCAACAGAGCTCAGGTGTATGTTTCAGGTTGCAGATGGAAGTGAAAAAAATCATTTAACCTATTCTTTCAAATGAAATGGACAGCAAGAAAATAACAAACAAATAAGAAATGGGTCTTCTCTAAGTCAAATGGAATGGCAGTTCCTTGCAAAGTGCAATTCTGGTTACGTGAATGGCACTAACGTCAAACAAATCAGTGCCAGCCGTGACTGCTTTGGTTGGAGCCAGTGAGTGCAGCTCTGATGGAGGGCTCTGATTAGAGAGATTTGGAGCATTGTCCCAACTTCATTGTGGGGTGGAAGAAGGGCAGCATCCTGGGGCTGCGCTCTAGAACCGCTTGTGTGACTTTGTTTGCAGAGGAGGTGGGACCATTGCATTACTGGTTGGGTATTGAAGAGCGCTAAAACAGCTTTGGGAAAGAAAGGGAAAGGATGTTATGTTTGTTTGTTGGGTTTGGTATTGTTTGCTACGAGTAGATCACTGCAGCGCTTCCACAGTGGAGTTCTCTGCATTTATCACTGTTCCTCCCAAGGTGTCTGTTGCTTTGCTGTTAAACTGGAAAACTCACACCTTCCTGGCACAGCCTTACATTTAATTATGCCTTTTGTAAGGTCGCTTCTTTCCTGTGTTTCCAAGCGCACAGGTAAAGTTTCAGTACATTACAGTTATCATTGCTCAACTCTGCTTTCCCCTACAAATGATGGGATGTCTTTAAATGACTCCTTTCCATTTCAGCAGCTTTCCTTTTCTGGAAATGTTTGTTTTTAACTGGTTGGCCACTTTGTTTTGCAGTGGGAGGTTTTCTTTCAGATTAAGAATGAATGCATAATTCTCTGAAATTACAGACCTGTCCCGTGTAGACGTGATGTTATCGTTGCCAGAGCTGTTCTGAGCTATGCTGAACCCTTCATCTTTGGGCTTTTGGTTTTAGCATTTGACAGCAGGAATGCTTTTGGACAGTTCTGGAATTGCTTCAGAGTACCCAGAAATGCTTTGCATTGCGCCCATGCAGATGTTGTGGAATGGTGAATACAGCTGATCTTCAGTTGCACGTTGCAGTTAATTAAAGACAGGCACTGAGCAGTGGTGGGGCTGCACTTTAGCTGTTGTCTTGTATCGCTATAAAAAGGCAGTAATTTTTTTGACAGCCTCTGATTGGAAAGTTGCTTGCAGCTTTCTGAAAGCAAGGGGTACATGCTCTGGATCAATAACTGGCAAATTTTCCATTAAAAAGAATACCTGAACAATGTTCCAAATAGCCACTGGCATCTTAATTTTCCATGGAAACCTCAAATGCTCATATGTGGAGGACAAGTCATTTTCAGACAATTTTTCCAGACTACTTGTTAACAGTTATTGCTGTCCCAAAAGGTTGACAGCTTACATGATTGATATTTCATTTACTTGTCATCACCGGTTGAGTAATGCAGACAGCCATGCTTTCCTTTTTCCCCCTCCCCCCCCCTTTTTTTTTTTCCTGTAAGAAATGTAGTTTTGTGTATGTTCATTTTAGTTTATTATTCTGGAGGGTATGTAATATCTGTTTATACTGTATGTATATGTCTCGAGGTCATGGAGTGGCACCAGGAAAGTAGTAGTTAAAAAACAGCACAAGAAACCAACTTTGCCTTTTCTTGAGCAGTTACGGCATAACTGTTGGGTTCAGGTAACATAACCATTAGGTTCAGGCAGTGTCTTTTTATAGATGGGAATGGGAGTGGGTCTGGCTCGTTATTCATGGCCCCCCACAATGCAAAATGAGGTTGCAGGTAGTCCTGACTCCCAGAAAAACCCCACTCATTATTTCAAAGCAATGGGCTTCTCTAATGAATAGCTTTGTTCTGTATAAACACAGTGAAAGCATGCATCGTGGGGTTGTTTAAGCTGTGGATTTATATGTTTACATACTACTATGAACAAGATACCCTCCTCAGAAATCTTGTGGTGAGACTTTAATGAGGGAAATGCTTTTAGCAGCAGGCATTGTGCTAAATGTACACACAGGAGGTGGGGCTGGACGGATACTCATGCCCACAGCGATTTTCTTCATAACGTTTTTTTGTTACAAGAGGAAATTTCTTCCTGTTTCTTAGTGTGAATTAATAAAAAATTAAATATATATATATATATAAGGAAAAGAGGAGTACTGCAATATGTATCTGTGCAAAGCTTCTGGTCTGTTGCAGCAGGTCATGGTCTTTGCATTGTAAAGGAAACAGAATGAGGTTCTGCGCATCAATCGACTGCGGTGCCCATCTATAAATCTACTTAGCACAGTTCGCATGTTCAATCCCATCATCAAAGAGTGAAACATTTCAGTAGCCAGTCAACATCTTGCATTTTTTAAGTGCTCTAAGTAAAGAACGCTTGCCTTGTAGTAGATCCTTGGTGTGAGCAAAATACTCGTATTTCATCCAGACTTAGAATTTTTTTCCCTGTTGACATCCAGTCTTACCAATTTGAGTAATAGTATCACACAAAGTGGGAACAGTGACATTCTGAAGTCTTAGACCACACTCAGCTGGTGAGAATTAGCATGAAAGTCAGTGGAGCCACACTGATTTATGCCATGGAGATCTGGACCACCGCCAGCGTGTTCAAAGATGCACGGGGATTGGCGAAGAAATGTGCTTTGTGATGTGCTCTCGATATTTAACACATCACGGTGAGAGGTGTGTGGTTTGCAGGCACTGCCTGGGGAAAGGTTTGTCTGCTGTGTCAGGGCTGCTTTGCTTTGTCACCAGTCACAAGGTTCTGTGTTCTGTTTGGTTGGTGCTCGCTGCTTTGTGAGGAAGGTCTCCTTGAGAAAAGACTTTATTCGATCCAACTATTCATCTCATTGCTTAATGCCGCTGTTCATCCTCATGCCACATTAGGTATTTTCTATTTTCCTAAATATTGATGTTCTCAGATGCTTTTGCATCGCTCTTGTCCATGCTTAGCCTTCCTTTAGCAACGTGTTTACCCTGCAGATTGCTCTTAGTGCTCCCAGTAGAGCACAAGTGCAGTAGTCCAAGGTCTCCTGATGGCTGCAGTGGCTTTTCCATACCTTACTGTGCTTTAAATGAAAACAATAAGGGAACACATGACTTCTCTGCCTTTGTGGCACGTGGCCCCAGTTGCCCTGGCCATGCTTCAGCACTGCAGATTCTAGGATGGCTCCCAGATTCTTTTTCCCTTGGACTTTCCTTAATGTCGCTTTTTTCTTGGACTGTATTTGCTTCCTCATTTGACTGGTTTTCCCACCTTCTCCAGGCATGGCAGCTGCTGTGCTTGCTGTAAATGTTGTGTTTGCTCTGTCTGCTGCAGCATTCCCAGGTTTCAGGTGAGCCTGAGACGTGCATCGTTGAATGAGGAGCAGATTCCTGTGCTGCTTCTTGCCACCCCTTGGTTGTGTTCCTTTCATCCCACTCTGCTGTGGGAGCACTACAAGTGGTGAGGAAGCATTGCAGAGGCTGATATCTATAACGGCAGTAAAAAAATGTACAGTGAATTAAACAATCAGTAAGTGCACTTACTACTGTTCCTACATTACTGAGTAATCTCTTTTTTTTTAATCTCTTTGCAGTATTACTCCACTGTAATGGAACAGCAAGTAAATGGACAGTTAATAGAGCCTCTCCAGATATATCCAAGAGGTAATGCTTAACAAATTCTAATCAACAATGATTATATCAGTAAACTGTTTCATCAACAGTTATGTTTTCGAGAGGTTTAAATGCACATAACATGATGTTTACCTCTTAATTTGGATACAAGAATTCATTATTGTGGGGAGTGTAGTGAAAACTACATTTATTGCATATAAAATAGCTAATTTACTGGAGTAAATTAGACTAACAAGATTCCGTTTGCATAGTACATATTTACGTACATTTAAGAAACTCATTGACGATGGTTCTGCTTGTATTCAAACCAAAGCAGATGAATAATTTAATTTTGGGGTGCGTAGAAAGATTGGGTTTTTGTGTTTTTTTTTTTACGATTTTGTTATATATTTTAATATGATTAGTCATCCCAGCAGACTTGGGGAGTGTGACGTGTCACTATTAAATGGGATCCTGTCTATCACAGAAGCTCTGTGAATGGCATGTTTGATGGCATGTATTACAGCGGTTAGTGCAGTGCCATCGTGATCACAAGTGCTTTGATAGTTCTCTAGAACAGAGAAAGATGCAGTCAGTTCTGAGGGCTGAGGCAGTTGAAAAATAGGTCACTTCATCCTGAATAAAAATCCATAGGCAGCTGGCCAGGGTTTTGGGAACGTGCCGCACTCTCTGAACTCAAGTAATGGTTTAAAAACAGGGACGAATCCATTACATAATTCCACTGATTCATTCAGATTTTCTCAGTATCCAGTCTTTGAATCTGGCTCTTAATTGATGAAACAGATAAGCTTTAAATTCTCCAAGTAAATCTCCCAGCAATAAATTAATTGAAATAATTAAAAATTAAACTACTCTCATTTAACTGATATTATACAAATAATCATACCATGAGTTTCCCAATTAAACGTTCTAGACTTCCATTACTTACAACTCTCTGAAGTTTGAATTGGGCAATTAACCAACACTCCTCTCAAGCACGTGCTAACAAGGTCTCCCAAGGAGGCTGGGCTTCCGAGCAAAAAGAAGTCTGGATGCAAGGGGAATGCAAAGGGGGTACAACTCAGTATCACAGGGTCTGGCTGAGGGACACCTCTTAGTGTTACAGCAGATGACCCAAGTATGTAGGAACCCTTCCTGGGAATGCATGGCAGTGGAGTGTCTCCTTAAGGATATTTTGCAGGAGAAGCTCACTGGTTGGCACGGCTGTGTGTGAAAAGGGGCCATCGTGAGGTTACAAATCAGGCTTAACCTTTCACATTCTCCTTTGGGGGTAACTGGGTCGTTTCTGAAGAACCAGCCCAATGCATTCCTAATCCTTCTGCTGGCTCCTTTTTTGTTTGCTTTCCATCCAAAGGTGGTGATCTTTGACTATACAGATCCAGCATTCATTGGCATGCTGGTGATGGCCCTTAGCCACCATTGGCTCAACCACGCACATCTCCCTGCAGATGGCTTGCCATTACTTCTCTAAATTGCTTCAGAGCAGAGTTGCTGCTTCACCTTGACGCCTCATCAGTTACACGCAGCCTTTCTGCCTGTAACTGAAGGCCCTCCCTTTCTAAGAGCTTTCTTCCCAAGCCCTCTCTGCCCTTTCAGCCTTCCTCTGGCCTGTGGGGAAGCCTCCAGTAGCTCCAAAAACTCCAGTCAGCCATCAGCCATTTCCCACCTGCTGTTCTGTCTTGTCTTGGCTGCGCTCTTTTCAGCTAATAGTTCCAAGTTCTTTATTTTGTATATTTAAATAGATATATGAGTATGCACACACAAATCATGTCTATGTTATGTACACGTACATATATGTATGTGTATATACACACTCTCACTTTGTGTTCCGTGGAAGGGATATAGAACTCTGTACGTATATCTACATATAATAGCATATAAGATATATATAATTCAGATGTAAGTCAGAAAGATACCAGCATCCTAAAATTTAGCTCAAGATGTTGATTTTCGTCTCTTGGGGGAAAAATATGGCAATATCCTTCTGTGTGTTTTAGAATAGCTCATTGTTTCCCAGTTGCCATCTGGGTTTTTTTTCTGCCCATAGTTCTGTACTGTTTTCCTTCTTTAAGGCACACGTGGTAATTTCTAATGTCATTGAAAGGCACGTGGCCCAGCTTGGCCCTAACTGATGTGTTTAATAACTATCATCTGTGTCCTTCTGACTAATAAATAGTTCTGTTTCCTGCTGTCAAAAATGGAAGTGAAAGGCATCTGCATCGGAGAAAGAGAAAAATCAAATCCGTCCCTCCTCAGACAATCAATCAAAAGTGACAGGCCCTTTAACATGCCATTTGTAGGGCACTGCAGTTTGGAAATGGGAACTGTCTGTAACATGCAGCCAGGAGCCTCCGTGGCTTTCACGTTTGACAAAGGCACATCCACCAAAAGGGGAAACAAGGCAGCGTGCGGTTCCGGAGACCCGAAGGAAATCCCTTCTCCTCCAGCAGCACTTTCCACTCGCAGCCCAGATGTCACAGTAAGGTGCCACGTTTGTACGTCTGTGGCCAAAATGTGGCATTTTGTGCAGCTTGCATCCAGTATTTGGTTTCTTGAGGCTTGCTGCTCTTGCCCCAGTGTGTTTCTTCCGCGTTTAGAACAAGCTGTGTTTGACAACATGACTGATTTATGACACATGGCAGCTTGGTTCCTTTAAAACACTTCTTGCAAATAGTGCTGTTAAATGTCAGAAAAATACAGCGCGTAAAAATATAATGACATAAGATATTGATTTTAATTTGAATTACAAAAAGAATCTGATAATTTACTCCAACGGTTCTCTGAATTTTGATGTGTTTTAAGCAGAAATTAGAATTTATATTACATGGTGTCAGAAAGCTCTTAGCATTTATAAATGCTCACTCCTGCAAGTTAAAAATCCTGGTTCGTAATTCCCACTCTGGGTCTTGGGAGGCACTTTTCAATCATTTCTCTCTGCTAATTTTGGTGTCACCCTCATTTCTTTTTAAAAGATTCATTTTGAGCAAATTTGTAAATGGCCCTGATGTGTTCTACAATTTAGTCAATTACTGTTTCAGCCTGCAAGCCTCCTGGGAAACGGAACATACATGGCCTGAAGGTACGAATTTCAATAATTGTTTCAGTAAAGTTAGATGGATTTGTAATGCTGTGTTCCACTTATTGAAATGTCAAATAAAACTGCACTTTCTTGAGCTCTGACAAGCAGATTTTTTTGTGTGAGGGTGGGCGAGCGATTCGTCTGCTGGGTGTTGGCTGCAGTGTCCATATATGCAGTTTTAATAAAGATGGAATTGTTGCTTGCTTTTTTTTTTTTCTTTAAAGCACTGTTTGTAAGGTTCTTATATTTTAATATTCAGTTTATTAACTGCTGGCTGCTGCTACTTCAAAGAGTTTGGAGCAAAAATAGCACGTTCATTTGTTGTCAGTGACGTAAGGGAACGTGGGGCCCACTGCAGGGCCAGCTTTGGGGTTGTTTCAGCTCCATGCCGACTGCTCCTGGAATTCAGAGCACTGCCAACGTATCAATGGATCCCTCCGTTTTTAAGAATAAATGGTGGGCATCCCATCTCCTTCTGCTTTATCTGACTGTGTAGGAGAGCAGGATTGTGTTTTGTGGTCCGTGGGTTGTACAGCCTGCTAACCTACATACAGGCAAGACCTCAACCATCGGCATGCCTAGCAACAAGCTAATTAACCTTCGCAGTGAAATGAGAAATTCATGGCAAATTACAGGTTAATTAGAATAGTGTCCTCTGAACACAAACGACTGATAAAGATTCTTTTCCTGCCTGCAGGTAAATACGCGAGCAGGGTCTGCTAATAATAGCAGTTCCTCAGTCTCGGATTCCCTTCCAAGCAATAGGTAAGAGTCAAGAATGGGAGCGTGTGTTTTGTTTTCTTTTATTAAAACAAAATGGAACCTATGCACAGCTCTCACCAGCCTTAGGCTTGGTGTCGGGCAACTTTGTCAGTGTGACAAGTGGGCACACCGAAGCGCAGTGGGGAGGGCAGAATTAACTGGGACTCATAGACCTTGCTGGGCTCACACTGCTGGTTGTTAGGAGGGGTTTCTGCCAAAGAAACACGTCTGTGCTGGGTGTTCTGGGTGGGTTTGTCCTTTATATAAGGTGCTGAGATGCTGTTTATGGGTGAGCTACTTTAACTGGTGCAGTTGTTGCTGTGTGTAGCAAAGTCTGTATGTTCTGGTCTTCGTTGCTTATCTCATTAGGATTCTTTGGTGTACAAATTTGACACCCAGTTGGGTAAACTTGGAATTGTGGGATCAGACTTGGTGAGAAAGCAAAGCTTTCAGGTCTTTCTTTCTTCCATCTCTGATTTGAGCCCTGATTTCAAAACCCATGTTAAGGTCTTGAAATGCAAGAAAATAATTTCCCCTTTCTATGGGTCTGTCTTTAAATACTGGAGCATGAACTCACTGTTATTGCATGAATTGTTACAGAAACGTGTTACACTCAATATTGATTTTTATGATATATAATTTTATATTTATACACACACACATATAATTAAAAAAGAAAAAAAATGTGTGTTTTTAAAAGGGAATAAGAAAAAATCTGCCGCCTCTGTCTTCTTCACATGAGAGCATATCTGCAACATGGGGATAGAAACCTCCAGAGGTCCCTTCCAACCTAAATTATCCTTTGATTCTAATAAGCACACACAGGGTGCTACTGCACTGAGCTGAGCTCCAGCACAGCTTTTATCTCTGAGACTATTTTGGAAAGAAGTGACCAAGAGGAGGGAGCTCAGACACAGGCCCACTGCTGGGCTGGGAGGTGCTGCTCCCAGCTGTGATGGAGTGCAGAGAGGGGGCCATGCTGCCCGTGGGGCTGGGGGCTGTGCTGGAGCTGGGACATGGCACATGGCCCTGTCTCAGACCAGCCCTGGTGCTGTTTGGTGGCTTAGATGCTATGTGTTGCTTCCCGAGGAAAGCAAATAGTGTCTATAGGAGCGTTGTTCTGGACCGCAGTCCTTGTCCCAGCCCATCATGCTGCTGCACTAAATAAAGCTGCGGTGCTTTTGCTTTCAGCTCTTCCTGTACTTTGAGCTTGTTCTTAAAGTGCATTGAAAACGAGGCTTCTAGAAGGTTCTTGTCACCTTATTTGGTGGTTAATTGCCATTCCTTTTCTCAAACCTTCTGCACTATGAGTTTTGTTTTTGAAGTAATTGAAAGTCTCTCTTTGTTTCATGTTCACAAATTGTTAGTCATGAAAGATGACAAGATCAACTTATGTTTCCTTGGGAAACTTAATTTTTCTTTAAAGCAGTCGTGGGAACAAGAGGCCTATTAAAGAACAAAGCCACCAAATACGAAATCTGTGTTTTCAGTGTTCTTGTTAATAATGATCTGTGATCAAGACGTGTGTGTGTGCCTTTCAAGAATATATTATTTTGTACTTTTTTTTATATATACTTCAGTAGTAAGAGCAGAATGCCTCTTTGAGAGAAGCTTTGCAGAGGCGCTGCTCACAGGCAGCTTGGTGTGTCGAATGCACAAGGAGTGGAGATAGGAGCAGAGTGATGCTCTGGGGTGAGCAGAAGCCATTTGAAGCCATGGGTAATTTTTGCAGCCAGCAGCGTGGCATTTCCCTGGGGTTTGTTAGAGGTCTCTCACTAGAAAATAAATACAGGTCATTTTGCCTAATTTAAGGCAGCTTCCCTTGAAAAATAGAGGGGTCTGCAGTAGCCACGAGAGCTGGGCTGGATGCATGCGGCAGTGGGGACTGACCCCCTTTGTTTAGGGACTGAAATTAGTGAGGTTCTGAAACAAGGTAAGGTACCTGGAGGCCGTGGCTGAGCCCCGTGTTTGTTGTTGGTTTTATGAGCATATCTTCCTTTTTTCTCTTCATTTTGTTTTGAGCTGACAGACAATGAGTTCTACCTCAATGGCCGCTGTTGCCATGTATCTAAAAGCACTTGTTTGTTAAGGTGAAAAATATATTGATTCTCTCAACTATTAGTGCTCTTCCATTTCTACATGTGCAGCATCACTCAGCACTACTAGTTAAATATGCTCAGAATCCACAACCGTGGGCTTAAGCTGATGCCTTCTTTGCAGTGCGGTGTTGCTTCATCTTGTAGAGTGAAATGACATACTCATTACAATTAACTGCTGCCCTTTTTCTTTTTTGAAGCTTAAAAAAGTCTTCTGCGGAGCTGAAGAAGATCCTTGCTAACGGCCAGGTAGGTGCAGTGTGCTGGATCTTGGCTGCATCACATCTCATTGCTGCCTAATGCTATGGTGACTGACACCCCACAGATAGATGGAGGGATGCTTACTGCTCACTTAGCTGTAATGCCTTCTTTTAATACAGAACTGGAGAGACCATGAAAACCTTCACGATATGAATGAGTTACGTGTCCTGGTTTACTTTGATTGGCATAGCAATTTGCTTCCCATTTCTCAAAATGTGCTAATCAGATTTAGCTCCGAATAGATTGAAGCTCCTCATACATGTTGCGCTGCTGCCACAATTTCAGGGAGGAAAGTTAATCAATTTTGAATAACTAAGTCAACTGCTGGAGTGACCTTCGTGTTTTTAGAGCAGTAGACACTTAAATATGGGTTCTTGCAAGGAAGCTGTTCTGCCCTATTTGCAATCCTTTTATTCTGCGGCTTCTTTAAAAGCGACAAACAAGCACACGAGTCTAAGAACAACAACAAAACCGAAGCTGTAGAATGCTGCCTTGTTACTTTCTCATCCTGCTCCAGGCGTTCGGGTGCTGGCAGTTAGAAGTGAAAGGTTTAATGTAAAAGTTGATGGGCAGGGGAATGTCTTGGGCAAACGGAGCATCGTTTCTTACTCATTTTGAACCGAGTGCCTGGACAGGGTCACATAGTGCAGTGACTTTAAATATACACCATTAAATTAAACTACCTTTGAAGAATCCCAGATTCTTCAGTAGCAACATAAATATGTTTTAATGTTTGTCATAGTGAAAGCCCTTTGATAGCCTTGGAGGCAGGCACCTGTCCGTTGCGATCAAGCTTGCCTATTAGGCTCTATTGACTGAGACATCTGTGTCACTGCAAATAAAAGACTCTTATTGATTTTCTTAACTGCTGTTCACTTCCCCTCCATGTTTCGAAGGCTGAAATCTTAATTATCTCAGATGCGTATTCAGTGCCTTCACACAATGACCTCTCCAAGCCTCATTGGCATTTCATGAATCAAGTAGTTGTAGTTGAGCGTGTCAAGAAGATAAAGGCTGGTCTTCACGCTTGTCCTTCAGTATCACCTGTAACATTGTGGTCTAATAGATGAGAGTGCCCCTTTAAAATGTGAGTCTAACAGCCCCGAATTGCAGCCTTGCCTGTTTGGCGCTGCATCCTTTGAGTACAGCTCAGAAGTGCATTTTCAAGCCTGTCAGTGTTCCTTATGTGTGCAGACACGGTTTAATATTCACATTCTTTTTTTAATTTTTTTGCTGGGTGGATTTATTAATGTTCTTAAACTATAGATGAAGAACATAATTCTGTGACTAACTTAAAGTGATGCAGGTACTAGTGTGCTTCTGAGCTTTTAAAATGGGATGTGGTGGTTACTCCTGTATCATATCTCCTGCCTGGGATATTATTCAGAAGTAGAAATACTGAACATGAGTAAAAGCTGTTTTCTTGTGCTTGTGTCCATGAGCTGAATTTGGTGTTTAACTCGCTCCGAGCAACAGAGATGAGTGTGTTTTGTGCCCTGCAATAGACTGTTACAGATTTCTTTCCTGTGCAGTAGAATTTGAGAAAGATAGAAAGGAACCAAAAATCTTACATAAGAAGTTGCTTAAACCCAAAGAAAATTCGGAGCAAGTCTTCATCTTTTATTTAGCCTGCTCTGCACACATGAGAGATTGCATTATGTTCTGCAGAATTTGGTCACCGATCTGTAAGTGGGAATAGGTTTCTAGTTATAACCTTAACTTTTCCTCCTTTGGGGGATTACGTCACGTTTATCGTTACTTAAATATGGGCTGGGCTGTTATTTTTTATTATTTTTTGTCAGTTTATGCTTTCAGGCATTCATAATGCTGTCCCTCTCGTAGTTTCCATTTAGGTTTAATAAGGAATTCATATTAATCATTAAAAGAAGGGGACATGATTCTTCAAGATAATCAAATATTGACAGGTTAGAAATAGCTTTCTGCCCAGGTTCATTGATATAGGTGATGTGATATAAATATTTATTTCTTTTCTGTCACTCAGAGTAAATGCCACCAATTGATTCAGCATTGATATAGTGTCAACAGTTCATAAGAAACATTTGACTGGCTCGTGTTTTCCGATTAGTCTCTGCTCTATAAAGTGGGATTTACTAAATCTCTTCAATTGTCTGCTCATAGAGTGTGACTGCTTTCTGAAACCATTATTGCTTCGATTCCTAAAGCGAAGGTATGGCTACAGGACTTTGCCTCTGTCGGCCTCTACATGTAAAATAAGGATTAATTGAGCATTTTGCTTTTAATGATTTACAAGAGACTGACGCTGATTTCTTTCAAAAACATCAGGCATAAACGAGGGGCGTTTTGTTGCTGATCCGTAATTGGAGTCTGGTTTGCTTTTCCATTAATTCCATTAATATTGGCATCCAATCAAACTTGATTTTGCAGCTTTAATATTCCATCCCATGCCGTCGAGTTCATTGCTGTTATGTTATCATTTTGTGATTGAGAGTCCGGTTTTCCCAGTCAAATAAATAAATCATGGCACGTTTTTGGCACCTTTATTTGAGCCAGTAAATCACAGTTTCTCTCTGCTCCTTGTGCTGCTGGGGGCTCACAGCACCTTCCCCATTGCCCTATTCTTTGTGCAGAGCCCCAGAAGGAAACGCTTTTTCTTCCCATTCAGCAAGAAGGAGGAGAAACAAGAACACACTTTATGTCTCTCGTTCTGCTCAATTTATTGCTTGTAACTTGTGTGGCTACAGAAAAAAATGCTTCTTTTTCCCCCAAGAAGCAAAGATCCAGGTGTGCTCGTAGCGTGGTGGATTCATTTGATTCTCCTACAAGTTTTGTTTGTGAGAACATAGCCAGGAATATAGGAGAAATCTTTGTTGCTACTTCCAAGACTGGAGGATTAAGAAAGCCTTAAACACCAAAACGTGCTTTAAATTAATAGGTATAGCAGCCTGAGAGAAGTTATTATTAGAACAAGGGACCCCGGTATGTATTCTTCACGTATTTCAAACTCCATTCGTGAATTACTGTTTGTTCTGAAGTATCTTAACCTTGACATTTCAGTGGGCAGGTTCAGACAGTCTGAAGGTACCTGGCCCATGCTTAACCACGGGTAGGTAATAATGCAGGGTTTACTTCAGCTGTGAGCTATTTCTATTCTCTCAGAACTCAGAGGTTTTGCCTCACTGGAAGAAATGCATTACAGAAAGTGTTTCTTGTGGGAAACAAGCAGGTTCTGTTCTGGGACTGAACAAATAGAATACAGGTTTTGAAGCTCAGCTTTCCTGTCCTTAAAAGATGCTGTTTTAAATCAACTCAATATTCCATTTCTATGAGTACCAACTGGGGCATTTCAGCTCAGTGCCACCACTTATTTGTTCCATCTGAAGCCAGGGCAAAGTTCCTCTTATCTCACTGACATCGTATGGGAGTTGTATCATTGGGTTTTCTGTTGGGTGTCTTTTAACCACCCGTAAACTGCAGGAATTCTTCAAGCAGCCTTGCCAACGTTTAACTCGGTATCCTGAAAAGCACGACTTAAGCAAGCAAATTAATGATTTGGTCACAGATTGCAGCGGAAATACCAATTAAAAATGGGCAGTGCTCAGTTATCTGCAGTGAGAAGACATAGAGGAGATCTTTTTGGAACAGAGAACGTATGTAGCACAGAATTTATTCTGCTTTAAGGGTCTCTTTTTAGTAGGCATCTGCATTACAGAAACGTCTTCAGTGATTGTTTTGTAAGGCGATTTAGCCTGAGAATCAGTATAGCTCTATTTGTGTGTGATGAGGTCGAACTTGGATCTTCATCTGAATCTCTCAGCCATCCAGGTGGTGTCGGTAAGCTTCTGTGAAAATACATAGCAGAAAAGTCACACATTCCAGAATTTCCAATGTACGGTGCTTATACCTGGCTATTGCTTGAAGAACTGAGGACACTGCCGTACCTGGAAAGGCATCCCAGTGAGCAGAGACCAAAGCAAGTGGTTTGTTTTATATCTCAAGGAAAATTGCTTTTTATTGGCTAGTATTTAAAGACTGTTCTTGCTTCCTCATATTTGCGTTAGTTAGGTGAGTCAGTTGTAATGTAAATTAAGCACTGCAAAGTAATCCTGATGGCAGAACTGTCCTTCAGTTAGTATCAATTATGCTGATTCCAGAATAAATCAGGAACTTTTCTAGCCATGCTTGAGATGACAGTTTTTCTGTTGGATTGTTTCCATTCACCTCCAACTTTGGCTTTGGTTATGTGCTGTTCTGGAGACCCTTTTCCTATCAGTTATCTGTGACCTGACCCTCTTCAGCTATATTATATCATTCCATTTTGACACCTTTTATCAAACTTTAATGAAATGACCCAGGCAAACAAATTGTCATTAAACTTTCCATCACTTTGTCCCTTGGTATCGTCTTTTATAAATTGGACAGCAAATGTTGTATTGATCTTCTCGTTCTTGCAGCTGAACTTGAAATGACCCAGACTGCTTGTTGTTTATGGCCTAGAGTTGCTTTTCCTTGACATTTCCATCCACAGCATGACATCTCTTTTGTTTTTCTTTCTTTCTTGTGGAGATGAATGAACAAGACATACGGTATCGAGACATCCTCGGTCATGGCAATGGAGGCACGGTCTACAAGTGAGTGTTCAATTTCATTTAACGTGTTTGAAAATAAAATGTAAGTGCTTTTCTTTTCCCCGTTTCTTTCCCCCCACCCCATTCATGTATGCAGCGAGATGTAGGTGGGCCATTACTGCTGTGCAGAAAAGATTATAAAAGAAATTCTTAATATAAACTTCTTAAGAATTCTCTTTACATATTTACAAGGTATCTGCTTTTGGGTGCCGTGAGGGCTGGTGCATTTTTATTATCTTTTTAATGCTTAGCTTGGAATCCCTCCTGGGTAACAAGTTAATGGTTCACAAGTGGAACTTGAAATGTCCTGAAGCATAATGAATTGCCTTTGGTATTTGCAGTGCCATTACTCTTGCTGGCTCACCACGCCCTGTGCAGCCCGGCGCTGAGTGACACCAGTGGGACGTGGTGACACTATGGCTGTGCCTCTTTCCAGCAGTTCTAAATTAGTAAATACCCCTCTCGCTGTTGCAGTGACTTCTCTCCCCTTTGAGAAGCTTCACACGCAGGCTGATGAATACATTAAATGATCAGCTCCCCCAAATTTTGGTGGTGAAGCTTATACCCTGCAGCCAGTATTAATTTTAATATTGTAAAGATTATAATAGCAGAGAGAGAGTTTTCTCGACAGGAAAGTCTTTCTCATGCATAGTGCAAAGTTTAAACTACATAATGTAATATCTGGTACTTAATAGTCTGCAGTGGTGTATGAAAAATATTCCGCTAGGAATTAAGAAATCCATACTTTGTATGAAAGCCCTGAGGGAGTAATAAAGGTTTCCTCCGGAGAGCTATTTACCATATACAGTAACCCAGCATCCCATTAGGATTTTGTTTATACCTTATACATTCTAACTTTGATATTAACGTCTTCTAAAAAATGTTTTAAAAGCTACGGTGCATTTAGCTTAATTTGTGATGGGCTGCCAGCATAATAAACAATCCGCCTGGGTCTGCCTGCAGAACTTCTAGCAGAAGTGGACTTTGTTAACCTCAAAGGGACAGCAGGAGTGTTTGAAGGGACTCTTTAGAAATTAGGTTAGGCTTGAAGCTCATTCACCTTCTCTTGGGGAAGGATATTCCTAGAACAAGCAACTAGCACAAACAGGCTTCTTTTCTTTATGATAACATTTGGAGTTGGACTCGGTGATCCTTATGGGTCCCTTCCAACTTGGAATATTCTGTGGTTTCGTGACTGTGAGAGAGAGCATTGAACTGAACAGCTCAGCCAGTGATGCCTTGATGTTTTCTGGCTTGGGGAAGGTTCCTCCCCATCCCCATACACTGCTGCAGCTCCTGCTGTGGGTGGGAGTGGAAGAAGCATGGCCCAGGGGGACTGTTTGTTGGGGGAGGCACCTGAGGCCAAGGTAGGGAAAAGAAATAGCCCACAAAGGGGGGACCCCTCTTACATCATTGTTGCCAAATTTTGTATGACTTTCTGTAGCTACTTAGCTGAAATAGGAGTTAGCAATGTGAAACAGCAGCATAAGGATGGCCCTACCAGCTTGTAGCAAAACTCTCCTTCATCCTGCATCTGATGGCAGCCAAAGTCTAAGGAATGTAAAGTAAGGCAAATGAATGTGTGCTTTGCTGGTCTTTTTGCATTAAGATCTCCTGAACTTGGGATCTCTCGGTAAGCTTATTGTGCCTTGCACCCACAGAGCTGCTCTGCTCCTTCCTTGCTGTGTGTAACGGCCTACCAAACAGCATGGTGCCTCTGGGTACAGAAATTGATATAAAAATACCTCTTCCTCCATAGCACTGCCACATGCATCGTGTGTACTCCACCTTTTACAAAATTTGTATGAGAGGTTTGGTTGAAACGCTCTGTAGAGCCAGACGTGCACCTCTAGGCGTTGTATTTCTGTGGGGCAGGATAGTTACCTGCCAGCTCTTTGTTTCGTGTTCTTACACGAATGGTTTCCTCATTCAGTGACTCTGCTGGTAACAGTCTGCAGCAGTGGGGAAGCACCAGGGGTGTGAGCATTGAAGGTGCAGAGGATAATAGCATAGGAGGGAGTGCAAGATTGTTTGTGAGTGTCAAGTTGGTTGCAATTTGGGGAAAGCCAGAAGTCAGACCTGTAAAAACACGAGCCCTTCAGTCTTTCTCTTTTTACCGTATTCACATTTTAAACTGGTGATTGCAGTGACTTTGCAGTGTTCTCTCCAGTGTAGGTACCATCCTTCATAGCTCCAGGGAATGGGCACCATTTTTGTGTGAATCATTTGAATCACGTTCCCAAAGCCTGAACTTTTCTTTGCAATGCAAATAATATGAAATATTTGCATTCTCCCGTTTCCTCCCCAAGCTGGGCTGCTCCAAAGCTTTGTGTTCCTCTCGTGCCTTCTCACATTTGTTTCTTGCTGTGTTGAAGAGTTGCACCAGGTGACTCTTATATCCCGGAAGAGCTGGCAGTTGCCATTGCTGCAGGGAGCTGCCATTCCCCACACTGTGTGAAAAAGCAGGTAGAGCACCTCCCACCGTAGCAATCCCCCCTTGGAATGGGGAGCCCATTTTCCTAGCTGAAGGAGCGGCCGTGCTGCACAAGCCAATAGGAAATTGCAAAATGGAATATATACAGGTAGCTGGATTGCACCAGTCATAGAGAGCAGCCCGCTTATATTTTATTCCAGTAAATCAATGAACATTTGTCAAATAAAATTAATTGCAAACGTTTGGCTGTTTTCCTCTTCCAGCGTTCCTTGCTGTCGGTTTGTTTCAGAAGAGGCTGCGTGTAGTATTGATTGGAGCCTAAAGAATGGCTGTGTGCATGTAGCATCTTTTTCTTTCTCCCCTTTCTTTCTTCCCAGCTCTTTATACTAAGTCATATCCATTATGGCAATGATGTATTATCCGCATTCAGCAAACAAGATAGCGTGTCGCAGGTTGCTGAGCAAAAATTTTCAGCCTCTCTTTCCACATGAATTAACTACTATTGAAATAGTTTATTGAGATTGAAGTATTGATCACTTTTCGTGCCAACCTTGGCTTAAGTGGGGAGAGGAGAGGTATTTCTGTTCTCTTTCGAAGACGCAATGTTTAGTTAGAAAATTTGTTTCATTTGTTTGGGTTCTTTACAGCTGCGACTGTTTTATTGCTTGGAGAAGAGGTGTCTTAGCTTTATTTTTATGACAGCATAATTATACTTTAGAAATACACTTGATTACTGTGTGTAGCGAAATTGTTCCAGTATATTGGCTCAGCCGATATTGCTATACAAACAACTTTTCAGTCAATTGAGCCTGGTAAAAAATCAATACTTTATAGCAATATTTCTAGTGAGAACTTGCTGAATCTGAATGTTTTTCCTTTCCTGAAAGGAGAAGGGATTCTCATAGTTCTTTGACCTCCTGTTTTTCCCCAAGATTTTGGTACAGTATTATCTTAATTGAGGAATGATGACAGAATCACGGAATCATGAAGGTTGGAAAAGCCCTCTGAGGTCCCCAGCCCGCCCCACCGTGCCCACTGCCCACATCCCCAAAGTTCTGGAGCACCCCCAGATACGGTGACCCCCCACACTCCTTGGGTTGCTGTGCAGCGCAGCGCTGCTCTTCGGGAGAGTAAATTGTTCCTGATACCCAACAGCTGTAGTGTTAGATATGGCAAAGTTGTTTAATAATTCGTGTTTTTGTTTGTTTGTGTATGTTCAGGAATGTGTGGACGTGCAGCAGATCCAAAGCTATATATTCAAAAACTGTCTTTGAATACGCGGTCAGAAAGCAGGAATTCTTCCACTGGTGTGCAGTAGAGGCATGTACCCTATCAAGAAAGTGGTGAAATCTGCTGCAGCAAAGGCAGGAAGCACCCCGGAACCTTTCTCCACTGCTTCCCATGATTGCAGTTTATTGGCACTGGGATTTGCAGTTTCTCTGGAGCGCTGTAGGTCCGGTGCTGTGGGTTCACACAACCTGACAGCTTTGCAGCAGACCTTCCAATTTATCATCAGCTGATTCCTAGAAATTGGTGGGATGGAGAATGTATGTTCTGGGCTGCCTCACAGCACAAGTCCCATACCAGCGCACTTGGGGTATTAAATTGCTTCTTTAGAGAAAATAATTAACGAGCATACCAAAAGGCATTTGAAGTCTGTACTTCTCAGCAGCATCCTTCAGATCCACTGTTGGCTGCAGAGCTCTGAGAGACTCCTTTTTTTGGTAAGATTCTTCCTTTACTTCAATGAAAGAATGTTTCTGATGTTCTACGTGTGCTACGTCAAATTGCTCAGAAGAAAAAGTAGGTAGCTGTGTGTGTTTTGCACCCAAGTGTTAGGCAGTAGATCATGAGCAGATAGTTACGGTTGGATCTGCCATGTTAGAGACTTCCAGAGCATCACTGTTTATAAACAAGCAAGAGGAATATTTTTCTTATCTCATTTTCAAGTGTTTGCTTTTTAATTGTAGGTAATGAGAAAGAAGATATTCCTAGATAATAGCGTAGAGGTTTGTGCACCTAGGATTGCTTTTTAAAGACGTATTGTGTATGGTATGTAGGAATGGTATGTAAGTATTCTGGGCTCTGTTAGTGGAGTCTTAAAGAGCAGCAAGCTCTTGTACTGTAATAAACGTAAAGTCCCAATGATGCTGTAATTAATTTGAGGTTATCTAGAATCTGGAAGAGAGGGAAGAAGAGGAGAGAATGACTTCTCATCTTAGCAGAATGCTCTTAAACCAGACGGCTTCACTTTAAGCTGAGTGATTGGAGGAGAAGCGGCTGCTGCTGATGTGCAGCCTGAAAGAGTGGCATAGCCAGGGAAAGAGCAGATAGATGGGGAACTTAATTTGTTCGAGTCATTTACTTGAGTGCTTCTGCTGCTAGGTTGAGTTGTGCATTCCAACATATGCCCGTGTCTTCATTCTATCTCAGCCAACCTCGGGGTGCCCCATTAGCACGTTAAAGATTGCGAGTGGCGAGACAGCTGGGATGTGGATCTCCTGCCTGACAGCCTTGCAAGCGGTGCTGCTTGAGCACGGCAGAGCCGTGAGTGAGGAGCAGCTCTGTGTGCTGGGACGGCTGGGATTTATTGTCGTCTCGAGGAGCCGTGGCTCTGTGGGGTTTGCTGGTTTGTCCCAGGGCTTCCAGTGCACAAGGCTGCCATGAAGGAGCTCCTGCCAGAGGCTCGCTGCAGTACGGCTCAAACCTCAGCAGAGCCCTTGTCTTCTTGTAGCTCCCTCTTGTTCTTCCCAGCTTCCATTCACTTCTGGTTTTCTGTTGCAAGCCTCGATGCTGTGATAATGTCATAGAATCACTGAGGTTGGAAAAGACCTCTGAGGTCATCCAGTCCAACCATCCACCCATCACCGATGTTTCCCACTAACCCGTGTCCCTCATACAGCATCAAAATGTTCCTTGCACGTCTCCAGGGTCAGCGACTCCACCACCTCCCTGGGCAGCCCATTCCTGCACCTGACCACTCTTTCAGAGAAGTTGTTTTTCTTGACGTCCAACCTGAATCTCCCCTGGCACAACTTGAGGCCGTTCCCTCTCATCCTTTGCCCCATCTTAAGACACTTTAATTCTCCGATCTTTCAGTGCTGTTTGCAGAGAGGACCTCATTGTCTGCATCCAGCGAGGTCAGCAGAGACTCCAGCTGATGTTTCCCCGGGTAGCAGAGCAGTGACCAAACCCACCTCTGCAGCCGTGCCCAAAGCATTGGGCTCTGGCTGTGTGCCGCCAGCTTTGCCCTGCGCAGCGCTGCTCTGCAAGGGGAAGGATGGAAAGGTAAAACGTCCTCATTTGTGCTCAGCACATCTGTCTGCACCTCACAGCTCCCTGCAGTCCTGTGCTACAGCTGCGGAGGCATTTTCATTTAGTTCCTCCCCCAAATTACATTCATTTGCTGCTCCTCGTGGTTATTTCGTTTTATTTTTAGCACTGTGGCGATCATAGCTGAGCTGAGTTAGAAATACTCCGTGGCATTTCTGCATGTTGTCACTGCAGTTTAAACAAGACTGACCAGCGATTGCTGGGCACTTGTTTCTCCTGACCCCGGCCACCACTTGCCTGCCTCATAAAATCTGTTATGCACAAAAGTGCGTAAAATGAAGATAAAGTGCCTCCTTCAAGCCTGACAAAAACCATTCCTTTGCAGAATGGTAGCTGCAGTGAAAGTAAATAAATGAATGGACAGCAATCACAGCCTAGTTGATGAAACTGTTCAATTAAAGCACAGGCATTTACATGGTGTAATTTCCCTAAATTGCCAATGAGCCCCTTTAGACACAACCAGTGTTCAAATTGATTTCAGCATTGATTTTGGCTGAAGCTGATAAATTTCTGCTTGTTAGTTAAAGTAATTTTGCAGAAGACTTTGTGCTGTGGTATTGAAGTGTTCATTTAGCTGATGGTTAAAAGAGGAGTTATTTACAGAGGGTTCTACTGTTGTTCTGAGATGGGACAATTCCCCGATCATCTTTTTACTTTTAATTTTTTAAGCTTCAGTATGCAATCAATAGGTTATTGAAACTGATTAAAATGTATCCAGCCAGCTGCCTATGGCTGTTTAATTAGAAACTGGATGATTCTTAAATTAAAGTCGGTTTGTTTGCATTGTGTGGCCGTAGCTTGGAAGAGAAGGCAAAGAGTAACCCCCAAGTTTGCCCTCAGTGGTGCTGCAGGAGGCAATGGGTGAGTGCAGTGCGATTCTCATCGCAGCTAGCCTTCACTTAGGCAATACCGGTTGTTTCTTGGTTACAAATGGCCATCTGCTCCTGGGACACAGCTGAGACCTTCCTGGGGTAGGGCTGTAGCCCCTGCTTGGGGTCTTTTTGTGATGCTGTGAATTGTGGTGGAGGTGATGGTGTTTTTTCTGGATACTTTGTTCCATACTCAATTGCTCTGGGTCCTAAAGAGCAGAATGGAAGGGCAACAATTTCCCGGAAATGTTGGTCTGTTGTTGTAATTAACACTTCCGTGCAGCCTTCCTACCTGAAAGTGATCTATGGTGCGAACTAAAAGCTATTTCAGGCATTACTATGAATCGTGGAGTCATGGAACGGCTTGGGCTGGAAGGGACCTCAAAGGTCATCCAGTTCCAACCCCTGCTGCGGGCACAGCTAAATCAGACACCGGATGGGGTTGCCATCCAGCCTGACCTTGAACATCTCCAGGAATGGGGAATCTGCAGCTCTTTGGGCATACCTGGAAAACTTTGGCTCCTTGTCACAGTTCTCTCCTCCCACGCTGGTTGTTATGATCTGCTTTGTGTTTCCTGAAGGGTTGTTTTGCTGTGATTACGTCATGAACACGTGATGTGGTGCTGCAGACCATCCAGCTGTAGGTGAAAGGCAGACACCTCAGTTACCATCACTGTAGGATGCGATGCACTTCTTGGCCCTCTCTGTTGCTTCAGATGTCTCCCAAAAACTGCATTGGGTTCACGCTGAACTGATGGCCCTGAGTGGTTGCAACAGAGAAGGTGGATGGGTGGAAGTGGTAACAGATGGAGGTAATAGGAGGTTGTGAGTGAGTGAGAGAGGTGAGGGGTTCATTCTGTTGCTCTCCAGCAGGGATGCCAGCGCCTTCTCCTTCTCCCAGAGATGGTTTAAGTGAAACATTTCACTACTTTCTGCATTTTCTTTCTGCAGCTGTTAGCTCCAGTTTTGCTCTTTTAAAAAGTTCAGAATTTAGATACCAGCGTTTTCGATTTGTTTTCTGGTTTAACAACAAATCATTTTGCAATCAGTGCTCAAGCATCTGTAATGGGATTTTAGATAGAGGGGAGGTTGGCATAGATTGCTGTTCGTACTAGCACAGTCCCCATAAAAGCTCCTTTTTACAACTGCTGTGCACTTTGGATTTCCTGTTTTAACAGCCAGAGAGTCAGGCTAATGTGTTTGTCTATTGCAGGAGGCAACAACTGTCAGAGTGTTTATTTCCTAGAAACAATTTGAATCTGTTTCTTTAGATGGCCATTGAGTACGTGACAATCCCATCATTAGGCTGCCAGGGCCTGACCAGGAGCACTACAGGCGGTGACAGTGCTAGGAAAATGGAGGGGAAAAAAGGAAAAATTAACAGGAAAGCAAATCTGCGGGTGATTTGCTGCGTATAGTTTGCAGCTGGTGGCTGGCGTGTCGTTCTGCAGTGCATAACACTTAGAGGAGTACGCTCATCTCGTGTGACACTGACACAGGGATTTCGCTCTAGGTTATGTCTCATAGGGCAGGAAAGTGTTGGTCTGCTTCCCTACATCTGAAGGTGTTGCTTGTCAACAGCCATCGCTTTCTGTGATAACACTTTAGCTCAAATAAGGGCTTCTCTCTACGTGGTCATTTCTGGGAGAAAATGCCCTCCCCAAATCTCCTTCCCAAAGATGACTGAATGAGGCACAAGAAAGGCAGGACATCCCCATCCTTGAGACGTCAGTACAGGTGGGGTGCAGCACCCAGCACTTCTGCTGGAAGCAGTGTGCATGTTAAAGCAGAGTGCAGCACAACGGTGAGGGGCACACTGCTGGCTTTTTGTGGGGCAGTAGGGTAAGAGCAGCTCTGCGTTGTGGCACGAGCTGTAAGTTTCTTTGTGCTTTGGCTGGATGGTTGTGCTGCTTCCCAGCTTCCCACCCTCACATCGCTAACGTGACAGCGCTGTCAGTACATCATTTTGTCATATTTGCTGATGTTAGTTATATTTCTAGGAAAGGAAGGGACTGACTCATTGGTGTAGCAGACAGGTCATGGCTTCCCCTTGAATCATTTGGTCTTGGCAAGGAGTATCTTATTGATTAGAGATTGCTTCCGTGGCTACTGGGGGAAAAAATAGGAGAATATATCCTGGTGGCCACATGAGCAGATGGGGAGAGCAGGGCTGCATGGTGGGCTGCTGAGGGCTTCTGCAGAGCTGTTTTGCATCATGATGTAATAATTAGTACCGTTTTTGCTTCTAAGAGGCTGTATTCGTTCTGAGTTTCTAGATAACATTGCATGCTTGAAGTGCATATTTTAGGACAAGCTGATGAGGAAGCTGAAGGATCTCTGTGTTATCAGTCTGCGCTTTTAAGGTGACCGTCCTGAAGTCACACAGGTATGGGTGAATGCTTTGCAATTAAAAGTGAGAAAGCAAATTGAAAATGGCCGTTTCTCTGGAGCGCGTGCAGTGCTGAAAGCTGGAGTCAGTTCTTTGCCCTGCAAGAAATTCCACTGCAGTCACAGCAAGGAATGCAGCTCCCCATGGTGCTATTAGGTGAAACTCCTCGTAGGAAGAAGGGCACGTTGTTTGTCTTAGCAGGTTTGCAGGGTGATGGTCTTTGTTTGCCATCTAAGCTGTTCATAGAGAAGCTTGTGCATGTTCTGTTTGGTGGGTTTGTTCTACTTTTGAAGCGTAGTGAGTTTCCGCAGCGCTTTTATATACCATCTCTGTTTGGTGTGTGAATCTTTCAGCGTTAACATGAGGAGAGGCTGTGATTTATTTCATAAAGAAGATGGAGCCAAAGCATCTTACGATCTCCTTTGGCTTTCTTTGCCATATACTTCAGGAAGAACAAAGCAAGCAATATGAAATTCAGCTACTCCTTTTTTTTCCCCCTTTATTCTTTAAAAACAGCAGCTGCTCCTGACGCTTTCATTTTTTAATTTGCTTTCCTACAGAAATCCTCCTTTTCCAAGGAGGGTTGAGATGTGGAGGAGCTGGCAGTTCCCCCAAAGCCCTCCTTTAGCTTTGCATGGCATTGATTTTTGTTCTGTGGAGCACAGAGGATGCACAGGTGGTACCATGCAGAACGTCACAAGTTTCTTGACATTTCTGGAGGGCTTTGTTGGCTCAAGAGGAGCTTGTGGGTGCTCACACCATCTCTTTCCTTCTCCCAGAATCCCAGCTTTTGCCAATGGGCTGAGCTCCCTGAGGGCAACTCATGATTTTTTTTGGAGTAGTGGAGACGAAGGTATGCTAAAGGACCTGGCTTGTGTGCGTCCATACAAGGCTTTGAATGCTTAGGGATGCGGTTAATAGTCACGGTTAGTAGAACATTTGGTGCAACTGTACCAGTCATGCTTAGAAGCTGTTTGTTGTAATGGGGCAGGAGGGAGTTTTGAAGGAATTGGGCTCATAGAATCATGGTGGTTAGAAAAGATCCTCAAGTCCAATCCCAGCCCACCCCACTGTGCCCACTGACCCTCAGTGCCACATCCCCACAACTCCGGATCACCTCCAGGGATAGTGACACCCCCCCTTCCCTGGGCAGCCTATGCCAGTGCCCAGCCACTCTTTTGAAGAGACATTTTCACTAATATCCAACCTGAAATTATTGGGCTGAGTTTTTACAGGTTCACCCTTAGTGAAACAGCGATCTCACAGCTTGGTTGCAGCTCCAGCTGCTAACACATAGAGGGATGCACCCGCATTTCCTCCTTTCCACCATGTTGCCCATCACTTCTCTCACTTGGCAATACTCAATCATGTGCAGTTTTTGTCCCATTTCTGTACAGGACAAAAACCAAAACATACTTCCAAACATGAGGAACCAATAGTTTGCAAAGCATTCAATGCATTTAATTTCTGTTCTTTATTTTTGCCTTGAAGTTATTCAGCAGTTATTTAGCAACTGTTTTCCCTCATCTCTGTCTCCCACTTGTCTTGGCTGTCAGGCACCGCTCAGGTGCATTCCTAGCAAGAGGAGTTGTTGTAGCTGTTTATTAGGTGACATCATTTGCCTTCCATCCTGGAAGGTTTTAAGTGTGTTCACTGAGATGTGCACTACTGCTGGGAAACCTCTGCACTGTGCTGTTTTGCTTTGTCTAATGATCTGGCTCTACAATGATGAGCTTGTTTACATACCTCTGGAGGTGACACTGAAATCAGGAAGAGTTGACCCTTGAGATGAGACTTCATGTTATTTATAGAGTACGAATGTTAGTTTACTCTCATAATAGACAGTCATAGGATTTTTGATGGGTCCAGTGTGCACAAAGAGCGTGATTCTCTTCATGCTGTGTGCATTATTCTGAGGGATTTTATGTTTTATCCTTCTGAAGCCGCGGATATGCTCAGTCTTCAGGTTTCAGCTGTTCCAACTATAACCAAAATGATCAATTCCAATGTACGGTTCTACATAATATCTAACAAAAGCGTTTTCCCTACACACTCATTGGAACAGGTAATTACTGCAGCAACTACAGACTAATTTGAAGTGCTAGCTGTTAATTAAAACACTACAGAGGTGTACGGTTGTCTTTTGGTGTAACCAAAGCTCCCATTCAGAGTCCATTAATCACTTTGCAGTTATTGTGTTGGGGAAGGTCAGGACAATTGAGATGCCATATCAGCCCGGAGTAAACAAATTCCCTTCCTCCCAGGTAGCATGCCATTCTCAGAGCCAACGGACACGCTGTACCCATGGGCATGGCATCTCCTTTGTGATCCAATTCTCAGTGATAATTAAATGTTAAATTGGTACTGTCAATGCTCTGTAAACCAAACCAGGTATCTGCCCTCTGCTGGAAATTTAACCCAAACTTCCACGGATGAATTAGCGTGCATCATAATTAAATAATCAAGTCTTCCCTTTTAATTCACTTGGAAACAGGAGATCTCTCTCATGGAAAAAAGATCGGCTTTCTTGACAAGCTAATTAAGTTGCCAAACTGCCCGGCGCAGTGCGTATGAAGCCAGCAGACGCTAAGCACACCATCTCAACCTGTTCATTTTCTTATCATTTCTGCTGATCTGAAGTCCGTAATGTTTTGCTGCTGTTGATTCCTCCCCTTGATGCATCGATTATGCGCTCAGCCGCCGCTCCCAGAGCTTCACCCAGGGTTTTGCTGTTTGTGCTTACGCTGACATTTGGTAACACTGATTTCTGATGCTCTTTATGAACCACGTGTGTTCCTACAAGCTGATGGCACTCGCTTCCACCAGCGTTTATCCAGGAGTTCCAAATCAGAGGGGAAGTTTTCAGAAACTTCTGAGCTATTAATGGTAATTCTGGAAGCACTGGGTCATAAATGGGATCCAGCACTCTGTACCACGTATGACTTTGTATGGAGCAGTCATTGCTGGAGGCATACAGTGCTCAAATATTGTCATTGGTCCATGTTAGAGCCACAGATATGACACAGATTTAGAGCGCCATGAAAATGGTATGAGGCATTAAAGCCAGTGAAGGGGAAAAGCTTAATCAGTTTAGCTTGTATGCAAAGTTCCATTGGATTTTCAGTGGCCTTTTTTTTCCCCTTGTACCTTTCTCTTAGGTAAGGAATACGTGAGTCACTAGTGCTGATAACTGTGAGTGCAGAAAGTTCCTTTCACACATATCTTCTGCAGGTCCTTAGGTTGTGGTGAAGAGTTGGACACCCCTTGTTTTGCATCAGTGTGGTGATGCAACTGTGCATCTCACTGATGCAGCTGTGCATCTCACTGAATAAATTGGCAGTTGAAGCTTGCTGTTACTCTGTGCCAAAGTCTGCCATGTATAGATTGCATGTAAAGCGTGCAGATATGAAACAAAACACAGCTACTCAGCAGTTTCATTGTAGGTACGTTCTGCAGAGCAATTGCTTTCAGTGCTGTCTGCCTTGAGAAATACTCTATGGAAATTGGTTTGAAGTGAAAAGTAGTGGCAGCAAGTCTTCTTTCTGTGAAGTTAGTGTATACATGTTGCACATATGTATGGAGATAATTTTATGTCATCTTGAGTTATTTAATGTTTTCCCTCGCGCAGGGCCTACCATGTCCCTAGTGGAAAAATCCTGGCAGTAAAGGTAAGATATTACCGTAATTTTCTTTCTCTCTTTTTCTCTCCATTATTTCTTGACCTGGGTTTCCATCCCTTACCATTTGCACTTGGTTTGCTTTGCACTTTGTAGATTGTTTGCTTTGTAGCATTCACGTCCCCATTGTTTACGCAGGCAGACTGCAGTACAAGAACCCTGATGGGCACAGAACTCTCCCACTCTTGCCCTGTAGGGACTGCAGAGCTGCCCTGGCACCTTGGGGGTACCATCAGCTGCATGAAGTGTGGGCACAGCAAGGAGGGATCTTCTCAGGTCAGGTGTAACAGAAAGGGATGCAGAGGTCACTGAGTGTCAGCACTGTGGCTCTGCTAATGCCACGGTGTCCCCAGGGCTGTTTTCTTGAGCGTTCTCTGCAACCTCATTTTTAAATGAAGAGGATGTCTGTTTTCTTAAGGATTGTGCTCTGTGTTCCTGCGAGATTCTGTGGCTTTAGCAGGTTTACTTATGGTCACGTTCTTCCTCTCCCCTGCAGCTCCTTTCATACAGCTGAATGTGTGTATTTACCTTAACTATTTTTTCTGTTAGTGCTCTTAGCAGCAAAGCTGTGTACTGTGGTGGTATTGTTTGGTCGGGTGAGTAGCAGACCTCTCTGAAGTTCAGTTAAAGCTGTGGCAAACCAGTAATGCTCCAATGACTGCAGCCTGCCAACCTCTATGTGACTTAAGGTTGGACTGTTAATGCAATTAAACTATAGAAAAAAGGATTGATGTCAGTCCTTGCAGAGGTACTATCAGTGCTGCTTTGTCCTGAGGATCACATCAGACCTTTTGCTCTGAAAGCAGAGTTGCTTTCAACTTTGCTATGAGTTGAGTAAAAGCAAGCACTTACTACCAGGTCTGAGCTCGTACTCTGCATGTTGAAAATACAGCTATTGCAATTTGAATAACTTTTGGTTGCACGGAATGCAAATATCACTTGAAAAAGTCTTTCCAAGTGGTATCTGTTATCACGAGCAGGAGTCCTGCAAACGGCAATAAGCACAAAAATGCAGAAAATGTACTTTTGTTACAAATTCCAATGCAGAACTAAGGAAGCTCTCCCTCCGGATGCTGTGTTTCCCTGGTGTCCCCCTGTGCCCCCGCTGCCCACTGTGGGCCGTGCTGGGGCTGCCCCGGAGGCAGCTGCAGGGAGGTGGAGGAGTGGGAGCAAAATGGTGCCGGCAGGAGGGGAAATGAGTTCAACCTTTGCAAGGTTAATTGAAATCACCTCCCTGTGGCAAAAAAAAAAAAAAAAAGCCTTTCCCCCGCAATTTCACCTTCTTGTTTCCCTTTGAGTCCAAGGGTTGGGTTGGTCCTCCTGGTTAATTAGCATCGTGAAGATTTGGGAAGTGGAATTCTGCGTGCAGGTACTGCCCGAGGTGGTCCCATCACTGTCGGTTGTGTTTTGGAGATGATACTGCAGCAGCGTGTGTGTATTCTTATAGTTAAAACAAGATGCTCGCGGGCTGGAGGTCAGGAAACCTGCTATGGCAGTGATCATGCTGCTTTGCTCTATTAATAAACTTGGTGAGTACATCCATGGCTCAGCACAGCCAGCAACAAGAGGGGAGCTGTGCCAGGATCAACGCAGGTCTGATAGGACACGGCATCATCCTGGAAACCTGTTGATGGAAATGCTGTCAGCTGCTGGTTAATCTTGCAAATATATTGGAACAGGCAAACAGAGTGATGCCAATGTCTGTATTATAGACCAAAATAATGGTAATATCTATATTTTAGCCAAAGCCATCTTTGCCGTTGCATATTTTGTATACGCTCTACAGGTAGGCAGCGTGCAAAAGATTTCATAGATTTTCAAACATAGCTTTTTTTCTAGCAAGAAGGAAAAATCCAAAGGAGAAATGTGAGCGTGTGTGGGCTGAGTGCTGTTCTTCACCTGCTTTTAGCTTCTCCTGCTCTTAAGCTAGCATTTAAATGGACCATTTGATTAATCATCTGTATACTGACTACAATACTCCCAAATTTCCTTGGAGTTGTACATACTGTAAAAGACAATTATGTCGCCACAGATTAAATAAGTGAATTAAAACAGAATAGCAGCTTAATTTGACCTGTGATTTTGCTCTCGTTCCCTTTAGTGGAACGTATGCCACTCCAGCAAATAGATGAAGTCATCCATGACAGCTTGTGATGAATTGCCGTATTTATACTGTATATTTTAATAGCCTCACACTAATTTAAATTGAGCACAGAGTAAATTATAATTCAGTCACTTGGCTGCTTGTATTTAACTTGACAACTCATCCTTATTTGTCCTGGAGGTGTAGTGGCGACCAGAGGAAATATGTTCAGGTATTTCTCCTGCAGGAGTTAACCCTTTTCAATTGGAATGGTGGCTGTGTTGGGTTCCCTCATGTTAGGGCCCATCCAACCCAGCTCCTCCCACTGTAAGAGGTTCTGTGTGAGCTCAGCTTCTCTTGGTAATCCAGAGAAAACCACAAAGTCACCTTTTTGCTGAAGGGTTATTTCTGCAGGTGCCTTTTGGAGATTTGCTTAGTGCCGCATCTCATTTGCTTACCAGTGCTATGATGGTGGGAGTTGTAACCAGATCTGTATTTAAGGCTTCTTTCTCAGCAGTGATGGGTTTGAGGAGCCTTTTTTCCTTTTCTAGGCATGCTAGGAAATGATGCAGAAAGAGGATGGCAGTGAAGTTTGCAAGTGTAGGTTAAAGCAGTGCTGTGTGAACTTTGTTCCTTCTTTCTGCCCCCATTTCAGTGCCACAAATAATTTAAGGTTCCTCCAACCTTGCCACCAGGTGGATGTCTCTGCTTTTGTAAGTCATGCAAACCACATGTGTTTAGGTGGACTCCCCAGTGTACTCCGTGGGAATGTTAACACCAGATTAGTGCAGTGGGTTTTTGTGGGCTCTACCCTACGGTATCCATCGCACTGTAAGCTGGGAGCTCCACTCCTCCAAATTAGCACCGCTATTGGAACGCAGGTTCTGGGTGCAGTTATGATTAACGCAACCAGCCAGAGGCTTTCCTTCGTGCCAGCTCTTGGTTTGTTGTATTCCAGTGGTGTGTTTGACGCTGGTGACGGTAACCAGCCATCACATGGGGTGGTGAATGAGCCTGGGAAATCTCTCATTGAGTGCAATTCAGTGAGATAAAATTTGTGTTTATCCAGTTGACAGATTAAGTTCTGTTAGTATTCAGTGGGTAAAACTAGTGGGATACCAGCAAATTATTCTAAGTTTTTCACGCTAGAAAAATGTAAGTGAATATTGTTGGCAAATGATTATTGATCTAGACAAGTGTGTTAAACATTTCTCGGCAGCCCTGTATTACACTTACAATTTAGTTTAGTGACAGCTTGTATAAATAACCCTAAAGCAAACTCCTGATAGAAGCAGAGTATTGTTTGTTCTGTTAGACAGAATGCAGTAGAATGTGTTTGGAATTGCTCTCTACGCATTTGGTTTCGTCAGCGGTACGTGCAGCCTGTGTCTGTTAATTCTGCAAGTGGACTCTATTGGTTTTCCTTGAGCTTAATATTTGTAGCTGTGGAATATCCTGTGGTAGGAGGCTGAGCCTGGCTGAATGCATTCGGGGTCCTTTTGATTTATATGGTAGCACTTGAGAATTAAGCCTGAAAGTCTCCAGTAATCATGAAATAGATTGGTTTTAAAAGTCAACTTTTCAGTACTTCCAAGGCTGGGCTGGTCTTCTCTGATGGCTTCTGGAGAAGGTGGGAGGAAGTTTTGTGGTCTGAATTTTGATATTTCCTGTTCTCTTAAAAATTCAGGTGAAAAGATTGAAGAAATGAGGTCATAACAGAGTTATGGTTTATGGGTTATCAATGCTCTGCAGTGAGCGTGCATGTTTGGGAAGGTCCTGCTGTCAGCCTCGAAGCAATGAGAAGTGAGGGCATGGATGGGAGGAGCGGATGACTCTGGCAATGAATGCCTGCTTTGATCTGCTTAGTTGGGCTGTTTGTAGTCATTCTGAGGAGTGCTTTAGCGATGCTCACCTGGAAGCATCTGTGCCATCTGCTGCCATCTGCATTTATTCTGTATATTTAATTTTTTTTTTAATGTTTCATAAAATAGAAGAATAAATGTACAATGATGATAATTTATGTTAGAAAGAGGGAAAAATGCAAGCCTGTAACTGTAGGAGTGGCAGCAGGAGGTGGCTCTGAACATCCCTTTAGGGCACTGTTGCATCATTCAGATCTGCCTTTGATACTGCAGTGCTTGTTTGGCCCTTGCTTAAAATCAGCACCTCATTGAGGTCACAGCATTCCAGAATTTACTTACAAGACCATTCCTTTTCTCACATGTGGTTCATTAATAAACACCTTCTGTTTTGTGTTGAGTCCTTCGCTTCCACGGCAGAGCTAAACATGTGTTTGATGTTTGTGTTTCAGGTCATACCCTTGGATATCACGCTGGAGCTCCAGAAACAGATCATGTCAGAGTTGGAGATTCTCTATAAGGTGCAGATTTTTTACTCCTTTTAATTACTCTTGCTTATCATCGTCCTATAGAAAGTGTTCCAACAAGCTTCTTTTTGCCTTTCTTTTTCTAGTGTGACTCGTCGTATATCATAGGATTTTATGGTGCTTTTTTCGTAGAAAACCGGATTTCTTTGTGTACAGAGTTCATGGATGGTGAGTTGTCCTGTTGGGTTTTTTTAATCTATTTAGCGTGCTTTTAATTACTAAGCATATAAATGTGACAAAGCACATAAAGGTAGATGTGCTTTCCCAAATGGAGCAAGGTGCAGTGTTACGACTTTGAAACATCGAGTAAAATATTGAGAACTTTGCAGCTAGTTTTGTTTTTAAATGGGTTCTTGTGGGCTGTGTGTTCTGCTCGGTGCTGTGCTGTATTTTCCTGAATGCAATTTCACTTACTTTTATTGAAAATGTAAATAGAAGAGAAATAAATGCTGGCTTAATTTGTGGTTTGATATTCGAGTCTTCCATACAATCTGTCCTCGCTGACGAAACAGCTGTTCCTCACTTTTAATGTTTTGATAGCCAAAACAGATTTTCTTTTAAAGAAATCTATTAACCCAATGTCCTGTGCGTTGCCAGTGGAAATCGGTTCTTAATTGCAAAGCAAGGAATTATTTTCCAACGCAGCTGTTGAGCAGCGCTGCACCAAGTTTGTTTCTGAGCGTGCTCTCATCTCTCCCATCCCCGTCCCTGCAGTTTGCCCCTGCAACCTCGTGTGCTTTGGAAGGTTGCATTCTTGCACCAAAGGCAGAAGCACGCTGCTGATGGCAGCTTGCAATCATTGCTGCCCTCTGTGTACCAATCCTGAGAGTGTCTCATGGCAGACACAGCCATGGTGTGTGGTGCAGCAGCACTGCTTTGCTCCCAGCTGTGTGTTCCTATGTGTGTAACTGCAGACCTTCCCCCTGAGCTGGCATTTGCTGCCCTACCCAGGCTATGCACGAAGGTTCAGTTAAGCTTCATATGAAGAAGCGAGGATCTCGCCCATGATTTACTACAGAGGAAGGGCTGTCTGACAGGAAAAAAAAATTCCCAAGCCAAGTGTGTGCCATTAAGTACTGTTAAGCAGTTACTGTCTTTCTGATGGGGAGCTCAGATAAGGCCCTGTAGGGTTTTATGCTGCATTTTGTTTCCTTCCTGTTAAAATGATCTCTTACTACTGTTATTTCCCTCTTTGCACTTACAGCCTCTGTTCCAGTGGGTGTTGTGTCCCCTTCCCAAACATTTTATTCTCTTAGATTTTCCCTATTTGCAAGACTTGATGAAAAAAGTATTATATTCATTCAGCAAAGCCTACAACTTAGATCTGTGGGTGTTCTCAGTGACCATTCACCACTTCTCTTTTCTGTTCTTGCAACTGCAAGATTTGCACGCAGTATCACATGCAGGAAGGAAGCAGCTGCTCGTGCCAAAGCATGTGTCTGCCTGGAGCGCGTGTGCTGCTAATTCAGAGACTCTTAAATATGATGGACATAAATGCTTGCAGTTCCGAATTCTTGTTTGGAAATATTTAAGCCTTTAGGGCATGCATCCCTTGTGATGTTGCACGACGGCGGTGTTTACTGACCGCACAGAAATTATTTGGAATTATACTGGAGATGACCTCTGATCTGCCTCGTGTTGTGCACCCCTTCTGGCAGAAAGCAACAGCAATCATTTAAAGGAAGAGCAAAATGCAAATAAAGGGGTCTTGCCAATTGTTTTCCTTTCCCAGGCCTTCGATTGTGATGGGTGAGGATGCAGGTGAAGACAAGAGGCTGAACTGGCCCGGATTGCCCTTCCACCTGCCAAGTGATCCTAAAGATCAATAGAGACATGAAATGAGGTTTCTTGATCTTCCTGTCTGCAATAGAGCCGATGTTCTTGTAAATGAAGGTGCTGAAACGCGCCATTGTCTTTTACCTATGCCACTGCCTCTTTACCTTCAAACTGCTGAGCACCCACTAAAGTCCCTGTAGAAGCAGAGGGACCTGCAGGCTGTCAGCCTGCACGGATACCTGTGCGTAGATTTGGGTTTGGAAATCTGGTCCACACTGTTTATTCCCTCTAAGTTATTTTTTTCTCCACAGAGAAGTTGGCACATTTCCCCAGCTGCTTGCAAACTTGTTGTACTGCACCACCCTTAACAGCAGCCCTAACAGCAGCACCTAGCAGCTTGGTGTGTGAGAGCAGGTCTTTTAATCCAGAACAGAAGGATAAGTCAGAAGGTTAGGTGGTTGCTGTTAATGCTGAGCATGGCCTTCTGTTTGGCTCTCATAATCAACAGCAGCTGTGTGGTGGTGCTGCTGCCTCTTCATTCTGTTTATTCTATCTACATTTACTTGTAAAAAGGGAAAAGGATCATTAGAATTAAAAAGTGTTAAGAGTAAAGGCTGGAATAAGGGCCTTGTGACTTCTTTGCATTGCAGCGTTTCGGAATTAAATGGGTTTAACTTCTAAAAACGGAACCATAAGCAAAGTGCAAGGTGCAGCTTTCCTGACTGCTGAGTACTGGCCCAACTCTTTTCCCATTGGTGACATCAGTGCAATCCATAGTGTACGCTGAGAGCAGTTGGATCAGTGCTAAGCACTTCTGAGAACCTTTAGCCTGGAGTAAGCCTAGACATTCTTGCAAGCTAAGTGTCATACATTCTGCATGTAATTTGCTTGTCCCTGTTCTACTTGCGTGTTTTTAATTCTCAATTTTAGATTTGCTCCTTTAGCTAAGAATTTGTATTTCATCCCAGGGACAATTTTTAACTCTAGTTTGGTCTTGTATTTCTTATGTGGAAGATGAGGAAACAATCTTTCTCAGTTTTGGGGGGTGTCGTTGGGACCATGACTTGGATTTCTTGCTTTCTCCACAAGAATCTGATGCTGATGGATGTTTCTGTGCCAAATAAGAAGTTGTATCCCATACTGGAGCTTTCTGGCAAAACTTATTTGCTTGCCCAGGAGTTCCTCATGTTTTAGACATCAGTGAAGACAGTTTGCAAGGCTCAGCCCAACTCACTGCTCTGATCACCACAAAGAAGCTGACTTTAAGTATGGATTTAAGCTTTGCACTGAGTTATACTGGCATCTGGTTTTGAGGACAGGCAGAATACTTTTGGCTCTGAAATCCACTTTGGCTTGTTACTGTGGCTTTGTCAGTCCCTGAGAACCTACACAGTGGTTTTGAGTTCTCCAGTTTCAATATCGTATCCTCTGGCTGGGAGGTTTTCCAAAAGGTGTTTTAGCATTAATGCTACGTACAGAGATGAGTAACATGGGTGAACAGAGAACCGAATGGTGTTTCATGTGATTATCCAGAGTTTGGCAGATTTTTAAGGTCAGTTATTTCTGACACAGTTATTGTTATATCATTGGTGGTGTTTTTATTAATAACCAAGGCGCAGAAAGCCCTTGTGACTTCAAATCTAGGGCAGTATTTCATTTTGTATTACCTAAGTGCATTTTGTTTGTCCCTGCAGGGGGTTCTTTGGATGTTTATAGAAAAATTCCAGAGCACGTACTGGGAAGAATAGCAGTAGCTGTAAGTATCCTTTGCTTATTTTTCTCTCTGTTTTTGGTTGTGCGTGTAACACACCCTGATCTCCTTGGGGACGCTGAGTTATCTCCTTAACCTTCATCCTTGTTGCCCCTATGCAAAGGGAGGGATCCATCCTCTGTCACTCCTCCTACCCACCCTACCCATACCCAAGGATGCAGCCCTGAGGGCAGAGAGCTCTGCTGCCTCTGGAGTTGAGGTCATAGGCACACACAGATGGAGCTAATTTGCTGCTGTAAAGGTTTTGATGGGCCAAAGTGGCGTGAAGGAAATCATCCCATTGTGTGACCAGTGCCCGTGTTGCTGAAGGCTCAGGGAATGTAAGAGGATGTGATAAATCGAATGGGATGAGGAAAAGAAAACATGTTTTACTGGAGATCTGTGTGGCTCTGCTTCTTGATATCACCTTTCTGGGATGGAGCAGTCCTCTTATCCTCCTTTAATTTACCTTTTTGTGTCCTTCTGGGCTGTGCGGCTTCCTAAAAAAAATCAATTCTGCAGCCCTGCCCTCAGCCAGGCATTGATCCCTTTTGGCCACTTCTGCAGACCGTGTGTGCCATTCCCATTCTGTCCATCCCCACTCTGCACCAAGTAACACCATGAGTTTTGGTTGAAAACAGTGAGATTTGGGGTTGAAAAATGGCACCAGTTCCTGATACCAGGGTGCAGTGGTAGAGTGTGTTTTCTGTCTTCCCACTGTGGTGGCTGAACTGCTTATGGCAATAAGGCAGCAGGGATTCTGCGGTTGCTCCGCTGCTGTTTTGGGCTGAGCAAGGATCTGCCTGGGATCCATCAGCCCCACGTGCCTGTTTGGTAGCAAGGGGCTGTTGGTGAGCTCCTTGCACCACTGGCATGCCACCATTGTGTCTCAGTAGCATCCTGTGACTTTGTGTTGCTAGAAACTCACCAGCTGTGACTGAAAATGGGGATTATGGAACAAAAAAAGGGAAAGGAAAATAAGAAGTCTTTTTTCTTTTTTCTTTTTTCTTTTTTTTTAACCAAGGCTGAACAGTGTGTAATTGACCACTGTCTTAGTGGATCTCACAAGGGAGAGATGCTGCTAAACAATTGCTAAATATAAGGAATACTTTGATAACTTAAGCAGTTTAAAGCATAACAAAGTTATTCTATCGTGTGCCATTTAATTAAGTGCTGGGTTTTCACATTCATTATACATCAAGCTGACAATTTAAATCCTTTAATCCAACACAGGCAGCTATTTAGTCTCTGTTCATTGTAATTCACAGCTCTACTTTCTCTTAATTTGTGTGGCCTGCCCAGAGTGATGAACATCCTTCTCTGATGCTGTTTCCTCTAAGTAGCTTCAAATCTGCTCATTAGATAGCCTAGCAGTTTCTTATGGAATTTGAATGCTTTTCACCTTTAGTTCAGAGTAAAAACGTTTCATCTTTTCTTCCCCATGAAGCGACGGATGGTGAGTTGCTCATGGTATCATATTCCTGATGCCGAGTAGCATGTGTACTATTGTGTAATAATGCTGGGATGGGCCTTCGAGCATTTATTCAAATCCTTTTCCTTATCTCACTTCATACTGTGTAATTAATACATCCACACTAACGTACTTTGTCATTTCTTTAATGATTTTTGTCTCCCTCCCGTCTCCCCAGCCCACCCAGCTTGGTGTGCTGCAGATGTTCTCTTCCTGTTCTTCACTTCTCCCTAGCAGTGGTGCTTCAGCCCCATCTTTTATGTCTTCAGTAAATACATAAATATGAGTAGAAATATATATGTGTATAGAAGTATACTTGTTCATTTGCAGGGTCATCTCTTTACAGAGCTGGTAGTTGGTAAGTGTGGCTCCCAGACACAGGTGGGGAGCTGACACTTGGCTTCTCTCATTTGCTGCTTTAGCAATCTATACCGTGGCTGCTGCAGTGCACAGGGTCAGCAAAGAGGTGAACAAAGGACCAGGTGCTTCCGAAGAGGAGCTCGCCCCTTCCTCCTGCTTCCCAGTAACAGAAGGTGTGCACTGAGGCTGAACCAGCACTGGCAGCTCCCTCTGCTCTGGTGCTGAATTCTTGCTCAATTGGCATAGTAGACTTATTGGAAGGAGGCACTGAGAGCTGTTGTTTGCTCCATCATTTATCAGGAGCAGCGGGAACGGCGCCGTTCCGTTGCCACAAATGAGTGCCCTTCATCTTGGTGCCTGACATTTCAGCAGAGCCCAGCAGCCCGGCGCGTAGGTTGTGGCACCTTTTGCCAAGCATAGCGTGTGCGTACCACAATCCCACCCCGAACAGGTTGTGAAGATTACCCCGAGCCTGAAGGATTTCTGCTCACGTACTGATGGGAAGGAGGATGTCAAACAAAAGCTGGAGCTCGGTTCTGTGGACAGAATCTGGAGCTTCCGCGTTATTTTTCTTTCAGCCTGTGCATTTTCTTTTTACCTTCCTTGCACCATCTACACAGAGTCATTTGTCTTTCATTCTCCTGAGACACGCGCAGTGCAGTAGTCTGTTGGAGCTGCTTAATAATATGTGCGACCTGCACATCTGTTAATTAGACTGCCTTTTTGTTATACCTGTAGAAGTTTCTAAGCTAAGCCATTTCCAAAGGAAAGCGATGGGGAGACATTTAGCAGTGTCCCAGCATTCCCCCTTCTGATTTGATGCTTTTCTTGCTTCCTTTCTCAGTACATGGATTTAACCTCCATGAAAAGCACGGGGCTGATAACCCTATAAGTGGTTGTTCTGCTCACAGCAACGAGCTGGTTCAGGATGAGATCCATGTCTGCTCAGCACAGCAAAGCCAGCACCGTGCCACTGTGCTCAGCTAAATCCCGAGCCCTCTTCAGGGTTGTTCTGTCCTCCCTGATCTGTACAGGCTGGGGCTGAGCAGGATGCATCCCTTTCGTGACAGCCCCAGCTTCCCATAGCCCAGAGAGCATTCAGTTCCTTCTTTCTCCCCCGTTTCTGTGCAGTGCTGCTGTAAATACTCACGCTGTGAATTGCAAGTGTCTGGCAGAGGGCATGAACATGCAATGTAGCATACATGCAGTTGGTACAGCACAGCCTGCTTTCCATTCTTGTTATCTGATTCACACAGCAGAAGTGATCACGTTAATTGTGGTGGACAGTCAGCTTTCAGGCTGAAGCAGTAGGAATGTATTGTCGAGTGCGATGCACTCCTCTCAATTATTATTTTGGGGGGAGAGTGCCGAAGCTGACAGTGAGAATGCTGGAAATAATGCAAGGAGAGCCTGCAGCGAGGAAGCATTGCTGGAGCTCGGGGTGATGCTCTGTGGTTCCAGAGGCAGGATAGCACAGCAACAGGGGCAGAACAGACCTGGCTCCCCAGGATGCTGGAGAGCCATCTGACTCCATCACCGACTCCATCCTGGCTGTCTCAGTGAGGCAGTGTCAGCACGCAGGGGAAATCTGTCTTTTCATGCTCCTTATTTGTGCAGAGGGCCGGGGGGGGGAGTTGGGTTGTGGTGTTTTTTTTATGGGAAAAGCATATCTTGGGAATCCCAAAGCGATGTGCAGGCTCCTGGTTTTGTGCCGTGTATTTATTTGGGTCTGCCGATGTAAAATCTCTTCTACCTTTGCTTGCCACTTCATGCATTTATTTTCACTTCAATTTCTGAAGCAGTGACATTGTGCACTGTATTTTGAGTGCTAATGTTGATTGAAGTTCTCCCTGAAAGGATGTGCACTTGAACTGTCACGAGAGTGAGTGATTGACAGCGGGTGGAAGTACTTTTTGTGTCAAGGCTTTGTCAAGTCATTGTTGTAAAACCCACTTTGCTGAATACCAATAATTCCTGCTGGATGTTCCATCAAAAGATACTCAGTTCCAGCACCATTTTAGAATCATGTCTGACACGTAGAGCCCTTCCCTTATGTGGGCAGCCGTAAGCTGGGTGAATGCCGGTGCTTTGCACTGGGGCCTGTTTGGGGTTTTTCTGCGTATTTGCAGCCTCGCTTGAAGGGAAAAAAACCCTCCTTTTCGTTCCTCTGTACAACACTGAGACGGTCTGAATGTGAGTTTGGTTAGCAATGCCTTTATAACTGCTTGTTCAGTGCGTGTTCCATTGTAGAGATGTATAATAACTCACAGCTGTTGATTTCCCCCATCTCCTCCAGAACGTTTCCTGTTTTTTTTTTTTCCTATGAATACGTACTTTAAATAATGTTATGATTATTCCAGGGGTGTTAAATAGTCTAAACATATGTTTAATAATCAGAGAAGCTTGATGTACTTAAAATCTCTTTCACCTTTGGAGGAAACCCGGAATGTTGCATACCTTTTTTGTATCGCTGCTTTTTTCCTCCTTCTGTCAAAAAGCTGTGTGAGTAGAATTCCCCCGTTCTGCTTTTTGAAAGGATAAAGTGAGCAAGGCCACACCGCGGGGCATGCAGAATTGGACTGAGGCCTTTTGTTGCAGGTAATTACCATCTGAGGCCACGAGATAGCCGGCATGGCGTGAGCACAGCGCTGAGGAATTGCCATCTAGAGCTTTTTGCCAGAGATTCAGGATCTTTATTTGGCTGGTTCAGATTCCACTTGCATTGTTCTTGGTTACAGAATGAATTTTAAGACAGGTTTTTAATCCAATAGGAGGGCTGAAAATGGCTCTCACACGGTACAGTATCTGCAGTGCTTCTGCTTGGTCACTCTAACAGAAGTGATTTCATTTCAACTTACTTGGACAGCAAAAAGAATGCGGTTGTTCGGTCTGAAAAAGCTCCTGCAACTTCACAAATGTCAGAGATGCTTTATTGCTCTGGAGGTGCACAGGGAGGAGCGTCTTGGGAAAATGGATGGGGTGTCATTTCGTGGATAGAAACTTTATGGAAGGGGTTTGCTCTGTGGCTGGGGCTGGCTGGCAGAGCTGAGGTGGTGCAGGTTAGAAGCAAAGGCAAGCAGGAATGTGTTGGTTGGATCTGGTGAGTCCTCGGGGCTCCTGCAGAACATAAATCTGAGACGCGGAATGATGTTAAAAATGCAACTTTGGGGGTTAGTTACATGACAGAAATAAAGCCTGCGGAGGGAGCACCCTGCAGTGCCCAACCTATGGGGATGTTCTGCCCGTGGAAATACCGTGGGTAGTTGTTTTGGGAAATATGTGTGCTTTTGTAGTTGAAATGCATGTGCTACAAATGTCCATTAAAACGCACCTCCTGGCACTCCGATGTGGTAATGGAGGAACAGCTTTTCACGTTTCATTCTGATGCTTCCCCTGATGGAAGGGAGGAGGGCCGAGCACTGCGCTGCTCCTCGCCCTTCAGGGGGCCCAGTTGTGTTCTCCGGGGCTGTGGGGTGCAGTGGGACTCGTGTTTGGTCCAGTGAATGGTAAGAAAATAAGGCAGTTTGTGTAGTTGAAGAAGAAATGTTCAACATTTGCATTAAAGGAGCAAACAACATGGGAAGTCAGGGAAAAGTCTCTAATATGTGTCGCTGTTTCTTCAATCCAGGTCGTGAAAGGCCTTACGTATTTATGGAGTCTGAAGATTTTGCACAGAGGTGAGTAACATATTTCCTGTTTCTGGATGAAACGCCCTCCTGTTTTAACAGCACTTTCCACAGGAGCAGTGGACCAAACTGACGTCCGATCTGATTGCAGTGGGGTTACACAAAGTGAATCTCATTCATTAGCCTTACAGACTCACTGATTGAATATTTTTACTGCTATTCTCTTCTGTTTTCCTTCATCTTCTCAATAGCCTGAAGGGGAGAAGGGAGTTTTGTGGAGACTGAAATGGTTGTGGTTACAAACAGGTGCCAGGTGGAATTCTCAGGATCACCAGTGATCACCAAATGCTTGACTGGTGAAACCAGAAGATAGGTGTCGAGTTTTCTTCTTCCATGCTTCAGAAATCTTGCATGGCATCCACCAGCATTGATGGGGTGTCACACCTCTAAGATTGTCACCTGCTGTCCTCTGCAGTGGTTGTGTATAATCACAGAATCCTGCTTGGGCGTAACGAGCCGTTTGATGCCTGTTCTGCTTCCTGAAGCTAACTTATTTTTTTACAACCCAGGTTATTCCTTGCTCTTGATTTTATTTAAAATAATAATAATAATAAGGGTCCGAGGTGGAGTAGAACTTTTCAACAAAGAAGTGTGCTCTACAAAGAGTGCAAAGTGCTGTTTAAAGAACAAAGAAGCCCTTTCTCCCCCACTCCTCTCCCCAAATAAAAAAGGAAAAGAGAAACTCATTACATTTATAATGTTTCTAAAGTGTCTGAAAGTAACAGCTCCAGCTCCTAATGCCGCTAACAATACTGTTTAATTTAACCCATCTGCTCACTCAGCCCGCGTGCACAGTTGGAGCGTGCAGTAACCGACATCAGTTGTGATTGAAGGAGAAGTGTAAAGCAGGGAGACGAGCACAACAGTTCAGGTTGGGAACCAAACAGGTGAGGAGGACCATTTCCTCTGGGGGTGTCTGGTTCTGCAGTGCCTAAGAAGTTAATAGGAAACCCTAATTACCACCAGGCATTGGGTTTCTGCCCCACCTCGAAGCTTTGGCTGTTTCTGCATTTAACCTCAGGCTGTCCCTGGATTAAAAGAACAGGAATAACCCAGAGACCGTGGCCAGCTGGGTGCAGGCAGTTTCTGGTGCTGGTTTGAACACTGGCTCTATTAGCCTGCCTGTTGCCAGAAGCTGAGGTTTAACAGCTCCATCTACTCCAGGCAGGGGGACATCCATTCTAGATGCCACGGCAAATGTCAGAATGAGAAGAACTGAAAGAGGAGCTGGAACACCTGTGGATGGGTATCATGCAGGCTGGGCAGCACAGTCCTTTGCCACACTTCTACAGCACCTGAAAAGGAAAAGCTGGTTTGAATCTATTTATTTATTTTTATTTCTTTTGCTTGAATCTTTTTCATTAAGGGCTATGGCCACCTGCTGAGTGTGATTTGGAGGAGCATTGTGGTCAAGCAGAAGCACTGTCACTGTCACATCTTATTGTTTCTTTTGGAAGTTTAGATTTTGAGCCTGATTTTTGCTCCTCAAGTTTCCCCTTCTGTGTATGGCTTTCGTTGCCTTGATAGGGAGCAGTGCTGAGTTTTTAATGAATTATGTATGATCCTCGCTGTGGTCTAAAGAAAAGTGCAGAAATGGGTCTTCCATCACAATTGAGATTTTTCTGGCCTTGGTCTGTTTCTGGGTTCACTGAGGTGAGAACAATATGCAGAATGCACAGAAGGGCCCAACAGTGTTTACTGAGGGGCCTGTTTCTTTCAGTGCACACACATAACCCGTGCTTTCCTGTCTTACCAGAGAGTCACTGCATGCAATGCTATGCAAGGAAAACACCAGTCTGTCGTGGTAATCCCCTTCAGCTCTTTATTGGTTTTAATGCATCAGAGGTAAACTAGGGGAAAATAGAACTCATTCTTCCTTGCTGTCACGTATCAGGCAGGTGGGCAGGATGCTCAGGTGGGGTAAGTGGTCTGGAATTCCATGCTGGTGGTAACTGAGGTGCAGGAGCAGTCATTGCGAGGGAGCTGTGCAGTGCAGGGTGGCAAACGATGGTTTGTGACCAGAGCATGGATTAAAGTGAAGGAAACACAATGAGCGAGTCTTTTATTCCAGATCAGACATCTCAGCAAATATTACAGCTTAACTTCAAAACGTACCTTGCAACTAATGAGGTGATAGCCGTGCGTATTAATAAACGCAGAGCTGTAGTCGTAGCCATCGCACCCACATCAAACGTAAGTGGGAGATTAACACCTACACTGCTTCTTTGGAAGATGTGAGAATGTCCCAATGATAAGTGTGCTCTTTTCCCCAGAGGATAAGAAGTAGAAATGGAAGGGTAATGAGAAATTAACTTAGATTTAAAACAGAATTAGCAATTAAACAAGTCTAATCACGTACAAAGTCAAAGTTTGCATAAAGACAAACCAAAATCTGTTAAGTTCAAGAATAAGTATAGGCTGCCTGCATTTTATCTGGTGCGTTTTTCTCTCACCTTCTTATTAAAAGAAATGTTTGAAATAAATGTTACCCACTTGTGTTTAATTGTACCAACAGGCGTTTGTACGCACGTATGCGGACTGGTGTATATTGCACTGTCTTGGGACTGCAGCCTCTGCGTGTGTCCTAAGCCTGTGTCAGAGTAGTGGGGAGTGTGTTCTGGTTTGTGATGCGTGGGGTTGAGCCAGCTTCTCACACTGGTGAAAGCTAAGCAGCTTTAGCACTGCATATAGTGAGGTGCAAACAGAGGTAATAGGGCACTAGTATGTGCATGTACAGACCGTGTGCGCATGTGGCTGCACCCGGACTGCATGCTTACAGATGGCTTGGGCTGAGTTCAGTGAAATAAAAATCGCAGCAAAAAAAAGTGCTGGGGAGGTCATTTGGGCAAGAAAATATTGGAAATATTTCCATTCTTCCAGCAGCTCCACTTTGTTCTCAGTAATGTCTGTGAGCTGTCCTCGGCTAAAATGGCTTTTGTATCTGGTCTCCCTTGAACCTGGCATATTGCAGCCTGACGTGTGGAAAACGCTGGAAGTCAAGAGACAGCTTTTAGAAACCTGTGGGGTTTGTTTTTTTCCTACAATCATAAACCCGTTTGCTTTTCAATGAACCAAGATGAGTGAAATGTCGGGCGCTGGGAAAGCTGAACCTCTGACGTGTGTGTTTACTGGTAAGTAAGAGCTTGGAGGTCCCATTTATCTGCAGAGGTGAAACGACTTAGATCACAAAGAGAACTTGTTCATCCTCTATAATGATGCTTCATAGAAGTCATTTGTATGAAGCAAGCACTGGTAATGGCAGCATAATGACCCCTTTTGGCTCTTGTTTAAATTCTTTCACTTCTAAACAGTAATATTAATCACAAGCAGATGGTGCAGAACATTATTTATGCACATTTGTTTTCCAAAACCAAAAAATATTTAACCCATTAGCTGAAGTGGTTTATGAACATGAAGGGCGATTTACTGCTGGGGTGATTATTCTTCCTCCTCCCCTTCAGTGTGAGATACTTTGCAAAGTGTCATTTTTGTCTCGGGTTGTCATTTCCTTTTTCTCTTCTCTCAAAGAAACCGACACAGCCATTGGAATTTGAAGCCCGTATTTGCTCACATTCCCCCTCTGTGTTGCTACGTAAACTGTGCTGCAAACACCAACGGGGTTTGTTCTCAGCAGTGCTTGTTTGGCTGTGGATTGCTTTGCAGGTCCCGACCTGCGCTGCCTTCATCCGCCCCATACGGACCAATCTCCTGTTGCTTTCTTTCTTGTTTAGGATTTTGTCGTCGTTATTTTGGCTTGTTTATTTATTTTTAGTGAGTGGGAGGATTTTCAGATCAAGCGATGCTTAATGGATGACAGATGGCCATTCAATTAAAATGATATCGACTTACTGTCAGGTGCCACGTGTCGGGGGTGGGGAGGTGGGATCTGCTGATCCCCCATGGCACGAGGTGCTGGCACTGGGGCGGGGGACGCACGTGCTCAGAGGTGGCAGGTCATGTTAAGGGAATGAGAACCAGGAGATCACTCTGCCTCCTCCTCACACCCAGCTGAGCCCTGATAGAAGCAAAGCTTCAGTGGGATCGTGCATTTTGTGCTCAAAGCATCCTTCAGTCTGCCCAGAGCCGTGCTGAGCAGAGCAAGAGGATTGCTGTGCTGTCAGAAAGCGATGCAGTGTCCTTGGGAAGGTCGGGTGGCATGGCTGCACACCTTGCAGGGCCCACTGCTGTGCTGTGCCCATCCCCTGGCACTCAGCAGAGCCTCTCAGCAAGCACATTGCCTGGAGGTTGCCATGAGCAAATACAAGAGTCTTCTTGAAGCTTCGGTTAGAAAGAATAATCCTAAAGCTTTGCTATGTGTGCAGCGGTTTGGGGCCGCAGATTGCTCTGTAGTGGTACTTTGCATTATTGCCTGCAGCTGGAGGACAGGTAACTACCTGGCAAAGACTTGGTGCATGTGTGGCAGTGCTGCAGCCAAAGCAGAGGTCAGCACAGCCAAAGCTGTGCATGCTGTCATGCAGTGGAGGCACCCAGGACCGATATTTCCTTTTGGCTCTGGGAGGGAATTGCAGAACGCGCTACGAGAATTGATGCTGAAATTGAACGTGCAGATCCTGTGAAGCTGTGTGAAGTGCTATTGAACGCTCCCCCTTCCTCAAGTGTTTTTTTAGCTCAAATATAGGGAAGCGTTTAATCAGCTTGCTAATTGAGGTTATACATTTTTACATTACGGGGACAAATTAAGCGAGCTACTGTGGTACCAGAAGACATCTGCTAAAGATAAGGCAAACTTAATGATAAACCAAATTAGGTTCTTTCCTAGTTGGGTTTCATCCATCTGCACCCAACTAGTGCTCCCTTTTAAAGAAGGCAGGGAGACGAGTGGCTGCATTTAACCCATAATGACAGAAGAAGGCAGCGATTAGGCTGAGCTCTCATCTTCCCAAGTGTAAGCCTGGCCATGCCACGCACGCTGCTGTTCTCGTGGTGCAGCTTGGCTGGGTGTTTAGTGCTTTATTTGCACGCTGATTTTACAGCGTGCAACAGAACTTCTTGTACATCAGAGGGGGTCAGTGATGGGAGCATTGTGTTTACAGCCCGGTTTTATGGCGCACGTCTGTTCCTGTACATCTCGATGGGATTTTTAGCAGTTGGTTTTCTCCTCTGCATCATCTTCTCCTGCAGCTCCTTCCCTGCAGCCCCAATCCCAGACCAGGCAGTGTCATCTAAACATAGTGCTTCCTCTTGTCCCTATTGAATTTCAGTGTATTTTTTCAGTCTCATTGGCCAGGATTGCTTTGAATTCCAGGTCCCGTCCTGCAGAGCTCTGGTGGCCCCTCTCCAGCTGGTGTCACCTGCAGCTTCAGTAGCACGGATTGCTGGTCTTTGGGAGACAGGTGTGATGTTACCTGTGCTGACAACAGCTATGAACCAGAGGTTGTGATCAAAACGTAGCTTTGGAACGTTTCCTATTGAAACCCCTCAGGCCGGTGATCGTCACACCAACGCTTGTATGAGAATCCTAACGATCTCTGCACGCCTCCAGGATAACCCAGGTGACCTCTGCTTTTGTTTGGCAGACGTGAAGCCGTCCAACATGCTGGTGAACACGCGAGGGCAGGTGAAGCTGTGTGACTTCGGGGTGAGCACCCAGGTAATCCATCGCACATCTCGTGCTGCAGTCACCTGGCTGCTGGGTGGGCAGCCCCCCTCTGCTGGGAGCCAGCCATTCAGCTCGAATCTCCGGGCGACTTTTCTCCATCTGAATATGATTGTTCATTGTTTAATGACAGTAAAAACTGCTGATATTGTAATTACTACTTACGAATAGCAAACTTCATTGATATGCAGCTTTGATATGAAAGCTTTTTGGCCAGACAAAAGGGAGGGCAGAACGAGAGATGTGTCTGGGGAGCCCAACTGGCCCACAATAAAAATTAATATTGGGAGTAACAATAGTGGTGGGCTTTTACAATGTGCAGCACAAATTTTAATTAATTTCCATTTTGGGCCTCCCTGGAGGACTTCTCTGCTAGTGACCCACGAGCTTGCCGTGCTGGTGATTTGAATTTCAGCACCTTTACTCTCAGCCAAGCGCCGGGACCAAAGAGAAGGTCAGCCCGGTATGATAAGTTGTCAGGGTCTGTTGTCCCTCCGAGCGCATTTAGTGCTGGTTGCATTCAAGTGATGAATGTGGCTCTATTCGCATCTTGAGCCAGCTGACTGAAAAACGAGCGCCTTCAATCCTACGTCAAATTGACTTTTTATATCAGACTGGTGTGGGGTACTAAAGCGATAAGTATCCTGTTTAACAGAATTGTTTAAGGTTATCTGCCATAAACGGTAATGCAGCACTTGTTTAAATGGGAGCTCTCGCTCCAAACAAAAGAGAGATTTAATCATTTTTAATGCCTTTGCAGATAAATTTGTTCCCTTTTACATAATTTTTAGTTGATTTATAGGAATGATGATTGTAGGTTAAATGAGGAATAATTGCCCATTTTATTTCCACATTATCTTTATATTGTTCTAACAGACTGTTTTGTCTGATAGCTGGTGAATTCCATAGCCAAGACGTATGTCGGAACAAATGCTTACATGGCGGTAAGTGGATTTATGTAGGAATAACATTTAAATACGAGTATTTGTTCGCGGTCCCATTCTACGTGGTGAGGATATCATTCTAAATCAGCTCTCAGACCTCCTCTCCCCCTACCCTCAGTGTGATGGTGTCACAGAACATCTCTATGCTCACACAGCAGCTCATTGACAGGCAGGCCTTGGTGATATGGAGAATAGCATCAGAAGAGCGTTCTGCTCTGCGTGTGCCTTCCAGTTGTCTTTCATGCTCTGCAACAGCTGGGAACAAAGAGGAGAGCCAGTCCAACACTGAAAAATAAATACATGCAGCTTTCCCTCGGGAGCCTGTAGGTCCTTGCAGAGCCCTGGCGGTGTTACAGAGAATGGGACCCACTGAGCACTCAAGATGTGTATGAGTCTCGTGGGCATCTCTGATACCTGCACACCTGTGTGGTGTTTCCCATGGGGAGCTGCCACGTGCAAATCTGAAGTTTGCAAATCTGGGCTGATAATACCAGGCCGCTACCCTGTGTGCTGGGTGGTGTGCCTGCCATGTGTCAGAAGACATCAGGGCCTTTCGCTTCTCTATAAGCATTTTAGTCCAGAGCATGCTCCATGCACAAACACGAGCATATTTTCTGTTCATCAGCGCTCTTCGTTTAACAAATGAGAACTTAAATGCTTCAGTTTAGGACTGCAGTAACTGCTGTCTTTTATGTTTGGTCATTGCAATTTCTTGTTTGCCAGCCACTTCCATCATGGTATCGGTAGGGGAAAAAAATCAGCGTTCAGCTTGTTTAACAGCAAGCAAACAAAAAAGCCCGCAGCACCAAAGTGCAGACAGCAGCACAAAATGGTTGATTCTTGTTTTTCAAACCTCGGAAAAGTGGAGAGAGAAATCCATGACCTTTCATCGCTTTCAGGTATTTTTCCTTACTTTCTTGCAAGGAGAAAGCAGCCCTGGGTGCCCGTTTATTTGCTAAGTGCTTTTCTAGTCAAGGTGTAGTCATTATGTGGCTTCTGAAACACTCGTGGCACCATCCTGGAAGGACTTGGGCTGTCCTTTGTCACGGGAATATTACGTGCATCAGAATCTTTTTAAATAAAGAATCTGGTCAAATATATTACAGTCAGCCTGCTGCTGCCCGTGCCTCTGTTCTCTGAAACAACCGCACCATTGTGATTCAAACAAGCCAACAGCATCAAAGTAATTAACTTCTCCAACTTGGCTCTTGCTTTTAGAGTGGGCTTCAGCAGATCTAATAATTAAATTGTATTATGCTTTTAGTGTACTAATCGAGATTACTGTTCTCTTTTCCGGGCGTGCACTGAATAGTTTTTGCTTCTTCTTTCTGCACGACCGTGATGAGTTCTTGTGTTGATTGAGGAAGAAGTTTGGGCTCAAATGTGTTTGGTCTGACTGCCCCTGTTAAAGTTGCTTTGCTAACAAATTTTTCGTCATCAAATTCACAGCGTGCTCATCAGGGATGAATTGGAAACCATCCAAAATTAAACTCTGTACTTAAAATAAAAACACACTTTCTGTATAAATAATTATAATTAATAATTTTATCACCTATTGTGCACAGGGAACAAAACCAACAACAAACCTTTTGGGTGAAGAAAAGGTAACCAGAGGTAGATAAACTTAAATAAAACTTTTCCCCTCAAAAGAAAGAAAGAAGCAAACAAATTAAAGCCACCCAAAACAAACAGACAAGCAAAAAGGATGTTTTTTGGTGGCTCAATCCAAAGCCTTTCGTTGTAGTTTCTCTTTATTTTCAGATGATGGCAGTTTTGGAAGGCTCCCCTTGAAGGCAGCGCGGGCAACGCTGCGTTTCAGTTCATGTTCACATTGCAGTAAAAGCTCTTGACCTGGGATTAGTGGTGCAGAGCAAACATCAGAAAACACATTGGCCTGGCACTAATTTGGGAGTTGGTTTTCTAAAAACAGGTCTCTGGATTATTAAGGACTGAAAATACAGCCGGTGCTTTGTGGATGGTGGGGCTAGACAGGTGCATTAGCAGCACAGTGGGGAAAGAAGTCTCATGGAGCCTTTTATTGTTACATTTCCTGCTGCACTTGACCTTGGAAATGCTGAAATTGTAGCTTTCAAGTAAAAACTAGCAGTTACGTCTTGCAGCCTTCTATTTCATGAGGCATTAAATCTGTTATTAATAGCGTTGAGTGAAGTCTTTTTTTTCCCTCAGATCAAAAATGAAGTTAGTTAAATATCTATAAAATGAAATGCCTGCCACGTGACTTCGTTTATTACTTTGACTTCAATAACTTTGCCTTTTAAGCCGTACTTATCGCCCAACCCAGCGTGAGAAGTCTGTTTTCCTGCTGTAAGCCTATTTAACTGCTGCGTCCAGGCTCACAGATAGGTGTGTACTCATGATGTTCCTTTCCATCTCTTTGCAGCCGGAACGGATTTCAGGAGAACAATACGGGATTCATTCGGACGTTTGGAGTTTAGGGATCTCCTTCATGGAGGTATGCAAATGTCTGTCATTTTACCATGCACTTTGGAAGAACCAAATGAAAATTAACATCAAACTGGTTTAATATGTTCCTTGTATGCTCTTTTATATATGTATGCTTTTAACACTTGCTAAGATGCCTGTCTGTATTTAGAATGGATTTGTTCCTGCTGAGTTCAGAGGGAGAGCCTCTGTGCAACACAGAGCCCTCTATCAACTCTCCATTTGAGAGTGGAAAGCAGGCCGGGTACAAGTGGCCTTTCAGCCAGCAATGACAGTATTTCTGTATTTCAGCTCCATCAAGCAGGATAGAGGGGCCCACCATTAGGGTTTAAATGGGGTTATGCAGATTCAGGGTTTGAACTGGTTGATGCCCATGCAAAATGTTTTATCTGTAATTAAAGCGTTCATGAGAGCTTTTAGAAGGATTTCTTACAAAGATAGTTTCAAACTGGAAAAGGTCTTATCAGAATGAAGCATTGGGATGATGGCTGTTACTGGCTGGCTGCGCAGATCCTTCTGTTTGCTCCTTCTGACCACTGATGGCTTTGTGCTGTCTGTTGTACAGCCTGACAACAGTGTGCTGTACAGTTACTGCAAAACACAGGTGCCATTCCCTTCTGCTAAACGTAGCATCAATAGGGCGAAGTGCAGCGGTTGTTTGCAGCAGAAGATGAGACAGAATTTGTGTTGGTGCTGACCAATGCCATGGCATCTGGACAAACAGCGTACCTTGTAGCCCAGTTGTTCTCTCTGGCTGCTGTCATGTTGCCAAACAGTACATTCCTTACCGCTTGGTTTAACCAAAATGAAAATATTTAATGCTGAATCACTGCATTCAGGTCTTGTAGATCTTCCGAGTCTGATTGAAGTTAACTCTGAATATATGATAATGACATGCTTGAAGGTGTCACAGGGGATGCGGCGCTGTTAATTTGCTTTACTGCGGATTTCAATGGGTTGTGATACTGGAGAGTCCTCACAATTTTGGAGAGCTGCAGAACATACTCACACTGTCTGTAAATGAATCTGTGCAACAAAGGGCTAAAATGAGATTGTATTACATTAATACTTGACTGTGGTGTTCATTTTGAGTCCCAGCGGAATAGAGTGATATAAATGCACGGGTGATGTGCAGCAGGTTTCACTGGTTCCTTTGCTGAGTGTATTGCTGAATGTATTTCCACATGCAGCAGCAATCCGAAGGTCTTCCACAAAGACCAAGACTTTGGAGCTTAGTTAGGGATTATTATTGGGCAGCTTTAATGGCCGTGAGATTGATGTAAAGGGTGAATTTCACATCATCTTATGCAGCATTAGGGAAACGCGTTGCATTTACATTTTTCTCCTCTTTCAAACCTTCCCAACTTTTTTTTCCCCCTCTCATTTTCCATGTCCCGAACCAGATGTACCAAACAATTTGGTTCTGTGTGCTTTGTTAATTGGTATGTGGCCTGATCCTCTGGGACCTCTCCTCAGCGCCACTGCTCTTTTATTGAAGTGGTTTGAGTGATGTGTTAAATGATGAAAGCAAGGACAGTGGCTTAGAAAAATGTCTCAAAAAAGGTGAAGAAGATGCTCCAAGAGCCACACAAGGTCACTGTCATTAAAGTAGCACTGTATTGACATGGGGATTGGCAGTGGAGGCGCTTGGGCTCTTGTTGATGGAGCTGTTAAAATGGGAAGTTAGCATTTGCTCTAGGGTTATAAAATCATCTCCGCTTGGTAGTGTGGTGCTCCAATCTCTACAGCTTCAAGTTAGTGCAGTTAGAGCACGTTAATTGGGATGAAGTGACATGTGGAACCAAGGCAGCAAGGTTGTGAGTTTGCTTCTTTTTCTTCTGCTTTTTAAAACATATGACAGTATAAAATAGCAGCGAACTAAATCTGCTTATTTTCTTTAATTGTCCTCTGAGCCTTGAAATGCCTTGAATTTCTTTGCTGCGATGCTGTGCGTAATGAGAAACCAAACTGTTACTTCTGAAGGTCCAGAAAACCCAGGAGCAGAGAAGCAGGAGTGTGGGTAGGACCAAAGGTCTGGGAGGCAGTGAGCATCTGTGTTGCTTTGGAAGTAAAAGATGTCCAAACACGTGCAGCTTTTTATTTTCACTTTGCATTTCTTTCTTCAGTACTGCTTTAAAGAGAATTAAATTTCATGCCCGATCCGCGGATCTCTTTAAAAACGTTTCGTCACCAATGGTTGATGTGCTCCCGTGAGGTTTTTACATTAGTTGTACTTAAGTGTTCTGGGATTGACAAAGCAAGTTCAATTTAAGCCAGTGACATTGCTGTCACTGCACTGAGGACTGCGTCAGCATTTTCATTATAAAAGCTGTGTTTCACAGGGTTTATAACTCAGCCATAAAATACACTCCAGGCTGAACCTGAGTGTTGTTTTTGTTCTGTGACTGATTGAGCCTCCTTCCAAAAAAGATGCCCTGTACAGTAAGGTGGATGAAGTTGCTTCGTATTTCTTGTTGCTCAGCAGTATTACCCTAATCCTGCCTTACATGGCTGCTGTCTGGTGAATCCTTATCCTTTTAATAAGCCTTCATCATGCCCCCCAGTGCTTGTGTGTGGGGACAGAGTTGGTGAGGAGGGCTTAGCTGGACCCTGGGCACAGAGGATCGGTCTTATATAGGTCAGTGTGAGACTCTGTGGTAGAAGGGAGCTTGGGGGAGGGAGTGGGGTTGTGATCCAAGCTGTTTGCTGAGGCAAAGTGTGGGCTTGCAGGTCTTTGTCCGATGATCCGGGGCTCCTTTTCACTACAAATACAGCCAGAATTATATTTAAGTGCAGGAAATAAGTGTTTTGTTTATGCCACAGGTCAAGCAGGTTTTGGAAGTAGAATACAAACCTGTGTTTGACTGACGGTGCCTTGTAAGAGCTTTCAGGGGCTGCTGCTTATTTGTGACATTTGTGTTAATATGCTGTTTTAAGCAATATTTCAAGCAGTCATATTACAGATTTATGGCATCTCGGCATTCCCTTAGGTAGGAACACTGATACACATCCAGCAAACATGCATCATGTACTTCAGGTACACGTGTAGCTTTGGAGTGGGGAAGGCACTGCTTGCCTACAACGCCAACAGGCTCCTGGGGCCTGCAGCACACTTGGGCAGGGAGCACAGGTGGAGGTGCAAGAGGAGCACACAGTCCATGAGGACACAGAGTGGGGAACATGCTTGAAGAGGGTGCTAGAAGGGAAGCAGCTCTGCTTTACGATGGTTCTTTTAAAGCCCTTCAATCTTCAAGATGTTGGACTGCAGGAAACTGGTGTAAAGGTGCGTGTGTAAGTAATCTGGTCAAGGAGCAGAGGTTTCAGGGGGATTGTTCCTAGAGTCTGAGATGAGTGATAAGCCTCATGTCATCAGCATGGAGGTGGTGGTGGTGAAGGATCAAGACTGTGAGCTGATGGTGAGCAGTAAGTCCTGCAGACCATGATTTGGCCTTCCACAAGGTTTCTCTTATGAATGGAGATTACTCTGCAGCGTTTTGGTTGTGCACGGCGCAGCGTTTCTGATAGGTAAATCCTTACACACTTCATTCAGTTCCTGGGAGTAGCTGTAACACTCCCCCTGCAGAGCAGTCTTGAGCCTTTCTCCAAGCAGTGGCCCTTAGCTCAGTTTCCACGCCTGCAGACTTCATGCAGCCGTTGGGAAGAAGGAAGGCAGTGTCCAGCTACATCACCATTCTTGTGGCAGCGGAACGAGAAGTAGAAGGTAGCAGCGCCCGAGGGCTGGGTCATGAATTAATAATTGCTCTGTGGTGGAGGAGGCCCGTCAGAATAGCTGAAAACGGGGAAGTTGCCTTGCAGAGCGCTATCAATCACTCAGTGACCATAACTTCCAGTAATTAGTGTATTTTATGGGCCTTTGCTTCAGTGACTCGGAAGCACATATGCTCCACTCACAGCTAAACTTAGCCCAGTAATATTCCAGGATGATTTATCCGCTTGCTGCACTGGGATGTAACCCTATATTAGGTGAAGATTGTGAACTAAGCTGCAATAAAGTGTAAGTTTAGGTACAGTTTGCGTGGGTTGAGACCTCCATGTATCATGTTTCCCAGCAATTGCTCTTAGGCCACTGCGGGCAGCGTGTGCAGCAGCGAAATAAATAACGTGGAGTGAGTGGATGGATGGAGGGGATCGTAGAACGGTTGGAGTTGGAAGGGCCCCTTAAAGGCCATCTGGTCCCACTCCCCTGCAGTGCACAGGGACACCCACAGCTCCACCAGGTGCTCAGAGCCCATCCAACCTGACCTTGGCTGTCTGCAGGGATGGGGTCCACCGCCTCTCCGGGCAGCCTGTGCAGTGCCTCGCCGCCCTCACTGCAAAGTCTTCCTCATATCTGCTCTGAATCCCCCCTCTTTCAGTTAGAGACCATTTCCCCTTCTCCTTTCAGAGGCTCTGTTTGTTCCTCTCCCTTTGGCAGCACCTTTGAAGCACCGCCGGTGAAAGCCTGCTCATCCACAGGGCCGTGGAGAGGAAATGTGCCATTTAATCATGATTGCACGCAGCCTTCGGTACGCGGCGCGTTTGCTATAGCTCATATTTAAAAGAAGTCAAAGTGAAACTAATTATCTTTAATTAAGGTGAATTAGGCTTTGATTTTTAATATATTTTATGTAGAGAGATCCTCGAAACTCATCTGCTCACGCCAAGGAGCGTCCCAAAGGTTATTAGGGCATATTTCTGGTGGGCCTGGCGGTGTCAGTAATAACCTCCTTTCTCATGGTTCCCGACACGAACAAATATGTCACTTCATCAGTCTCTGTTACCACACTTATGCCCCTCCGCGGGGGTCGCAGATTCCACAAGTTATCAGCTAATGGCGTTATACATTAAAAATTGAAGCTTTCCTCACTCCGAGGCCTTTCAAGGCTTTGTTCTTAAGCCCCAGACACTTTGGAGTGCAGCTGCAAACTATAGGCAGAAGATTAAATTAATTTGTAACTCTTTTTTTTTTTTTTTTTCCCTTTTTTTTTTTCCGTCCTGCATTGCTAAATCCCGCACATTTAATTGAAACCCTACTTCAAGATGCTTTGTGCTTCTGTTCGTCTTTGTTGTCAGTTTAACCTCAGCAGCACTTTAACGCTGGTAAATTGCTGTTATATCCTTTTGGATTTTCTCTCTTTTTTTTTTTCCTTAAACTGAGCAATAAGAGGACGGTAAAATTGATAATAGAAGGGAAGAAAAATCTTGGAGCAGTTTTTGAGGTGTTTAATATTTATGAAGGTCCGTACCCTGCAGAGTTTCAGGTGATTTTAAGCCGCCTATCTAGGAATGTATAAATTGGTCTTGGAAGGACATTTCACCCAGGGAATTTGATGTTATCCAGTAGTTAAGTCTGATTTTAAAGTTTCCCTGTGTCTGAAGGTTCCGAAGCGACGGCAGCTCCTCCATGAAGGGAGGGTTTAACCGCGGTGCAGAATCTCAATGCAAAATCCTCAGATGGAAATTTAATTGTGTGAAATGCGCACGAGGTAATTAAGAACAAATTTGAGAACATTTCAGACCATAAAGTCCTCCTTCCGCTGGATCCCGGGCGATATTGCCAGTGCTTATTTTCAATTTGCACTTACGCCGAGAAACGTGGAACGTGTCTAAATGAAGAATAAAAACATCCCGTGCTTCTCAGCCTCACTGTAAATTAAAAAGCAACTCGCACAGCGCAGATACTCATCTAAGTGGGAGACTTTATTGCCCGAGAGCCCTAAAAATGCATTTGGGGCTTCTTTCCCTCGGTCCCTTTCTGAACAGGACCAGGACTGCTGCTGTAATGCTGTAATGTAATGGTTTGTTAGCAGGGATTTCTAGATTTCCACTGTCAGCTCCAGAATCGGTTAATTATGTTTTTTCAATGAGTCGCTTTGATTTTGTCTTCACTTTTCTGCACGTTAAGTGTATGTTTTTAATTGCGAACAGGTTGAGCCTGGTTGGAGCTGTTTTCCAGCTCTTCTTACAGCTGCTCAGCACAAAGGCACCCTGATGCTGGGTGCCCTAACCCTAAGCTGGGGGCCCTGACCACAACACTGGCTGCCCTAACCCTACCAAACACTGGCTGCCTTGTGCTTTTTGCTGTTCCTTCTTTGTTCTTAGCATATTTTGACCCAATCTGACAAACTGTACCTTTGTGTTTTATTGGCTCGCTTTGAGGTGTTTCTGTCTCAGTTTGTCTGTTGCTGTTTTAAATTATGATGGTGCTCTCTGTGCATCCCTCTGTACTGCTCCGAGTCTCAGTGAATGCTCCTATCAGGGATTGCAAAGCACAAGTCACATTTTAGGATGCGACTTCACTGATCCCCATGAAGATGAGTGTTTGAAGTGCTCCCATTCTGATGGGCTACTTTATGTCTAAGCAAGTTAATAGTTAAAAGGAAAAAAAAATGTAGAGGCATGCGGTTGGTCTGAAGTGAAATAGTGAAGGGAAATGCTACTCTGACGTATTTCTTGCTGGTATGGTTGGATTCCCATTTATACTCCTGTACCACGCTGGCAGTGCAATTCACTGTGCCTTTTTAAAATGAGGTTTTTTACAGTCTTTGTGCAGTGTGAAGGGGCCCACAGGGAAATGAGAAGCAGCACCTCGGAGTCTGAGCGTTCCCTTCTCTCCTCTGTAATATCCAGAGCCACGTAAAGCGGTGGTCAGTTCCTGTCCCTGCCTTCTGAAAGCTGAACTGTTATATTTTGGCTACGATGCCTTAAAAACAAAATGAGAAGTTCCCGAGTTGCCTCATGGAAACGCAGAGAAGCTTTTGACGCTGTTTTAACTTCGTAGTTTACATTTGCTGGGTTCTGCGCTGAGTTGCACACGTTTAAATGCCTTCCTGGAGTCAGGATGATGGAGGGCACAGAAATCCCTTTAGTAAAGCTCTAATCTGTTTGTTTTGGGGGTTTTTTGTTGGTTTTTTTTTTCCTTTTGCTTTTACTGTGACACTATTTATAAATCTAAATCTATGTACAGAGGTCATTGGTTGGCTGAACTTAAACCATTTTACTTAGTAAATTTAATTAAGAAAATACAGTGCAACTCATAAGCAAATGAGTTTTTCCTAGTTTTAAACCAAACCACCCTCTTGAGTGCTGATTGCCTTGCTCGACCCCTGGTGATATAGAAACAGGCAAAATTAAAAAGGACATTAAAGCTTCATTAAATCTGAAACACATTTAGTACAGTGACATATCTGCAGGCTATTTCAGGGAAGATTACATACTCTTTGCTAAGTTTCTTAATTTATAATACCTTGACAATCTTGCAGGAGGGAAACAAGTCTGACTGGATGAACTGAGTGATGGTTCTGGGAGCGCAGAACTGCTGCTCGACCCATCTGGGGCTGCCCTGCTCTGCAATTCTCAGGGAGCAGCTTCACCAAGCACAGTCTGTGTTTGTTAACAGCCCCCAGAGAACTCATGCCCAGTGCATTTTGGATTCCTGGGGGCTCATTTGTACGCTGCATACCTAAATCTGGCAGAGAACTGCTCTTTTCCCCTGTTGTTCAGCGGCTTTTGGAGTCACACAGGCAAAGCCCTACTGTAACAGGTGGTGGTCAGGGAAAGGAATCGTCCCTGAGGGCAGGAATGCTTAGTCTGAATCCAGCATTGAGGTGATGGTGGGTTTTTTGCTTAAAGAAGGTCTGCAGAATGATACCCTATGAGAAGAGCCGTAATTATCTTGTTTTTATGCCGTGGGTAAATATGATGTGCCTACAAGTCTGTAGCTGTTGTCACAACTGTTCTTAAGTGAGTAGTCATTGGGAAAATGAAGTTTTCTTCTGGTTTTGTTTGTTGTTTATTTGGCATTTGTAGGTTTATTCTTCGACACTTGTAGGGTACCGCAGCAGCAGTGCTTCGTAGGACCTCGAGCAGCTTCTTGTAAGTTGAGGATGGTCCTCCCAGGAGAGGGAATTGTTCTGTATGGCCTCCACATCACGCTGTATCTCACCAGGTGAGACTGAGTGATGGCTGCTGCACTTTGCCCCACCGCTTCCCCACCTTGCTGCAGCTCTGCCTCTGCCTTGTTTGTACTTCAGAAGGTTCTGTGCTGCCAACTGGGCTGAAATTTCATCATAGGTTATATGGGCACAGCTGCCTCAGCTGCAGTCTGCCTAGGTCAAATAACCCAGGCACTAAAGAGCTCGAATGACAGCAGCAGTACAGGTGCAGTGGGGTGCTTTCACCCAATGCTGGCAGTACACAGAGCGGCTGAGACCTTTGGCATTGATGCTGCTTCTCGGTCTGAAGTGAGTATAGTTTGTCATGCATGATAGCATTGCAGCCATAACCTCTGAGTAGATCACATCCTGAAGATCACAGAGTTACAGAATTGTTAGTGTTGGAAAAGATCCCCAAGTTCAACCCCAGCCCACCTCCACCATGCCCACTGACCACAGCCCTCAGTGCCACACCTCCGTGTTTCGAAGGCTCAGATGTGATGGGAGAAACCTTAACTATTGTACCGAACAAAGGATTTCTCATAGGCTGATGATTAGCTGTGGCATTGTGGCAGTGTTAATGTTGGTGCTGGGTCGAATAACAGTACTAACAGATACATCAGCAAGGCATCAAGTGAGGGATGATGCAATGCATGCTGCTCATATGGCATGCGATTGAAAGTGGGCTTGAAGGAAAGCCCATGTGTTGGATTGCAGGTGCCACGATCTCTCTCCAGATCTCGCGCACGGGTTCCTAGCTGGGTTTGACACCAATAAGGAAACAAACCTGAGCCATATAACCCAGATTTTACTCTGAGCTGGTTAGGGAAGGACTTAGGGAGTTCAGTGCATGCTCTACAATACCTGCTCGTTGCAGATAATTAGCAGGAAGGTCAGTGTCGGTGGCCTCGCTGCTGAGGCTGAACTGGTTTAATTTAGAGAGTCCTCAGGAACTTGGGCATCAAACAGTGTCGCTGAGTGGTACAGACAAAAGCTCGAGAAATACAGAAATATGCAGAAATGTAAAACAAGGGCTAATTGTTGTGAACGACTCCATTCTAAATGCAGCTCTTTGTGTACTTCTGCTGGCATTTCCCCATTTATACAATGGTAAGAGTTGAGTACTTTTCTCTCTTTAAGAAAATGTGCCCTCCATGCAAATCTGTGTAACTAGACAAATATTATTTCCTTTCCCAGCTTGCTCTTGGGAGGTTTCCATATCCTCAGGTAAGATTGTTCATTACTGCTGTTTGCCACTGTGACATTCATTCCTATGTATGAAGGTGCAGAGAGCAATTGTGAACATTTGAGCCACATACAAATAAATCTGTCCTGTTAAATTGAAAAGTACTATCTTGAAGGAGTCATTTAGAAGTCTGTATTGATTTTTTTTTTTTCCTTTTTCCCCCCAAACTCGTGATTTTCTCTTCCCTGGAGAGAAGGAAAATTATGGTGATGTTAATGATTGTTTCGTTGGGAGATTAAAAAATAATCCCATATGTACAGCAGTGCTTTTGATGCCAGGAAGATGCATCTACTCCTTGTTTCTCTATTCATTTTTCAGTTCCAATTTTAAGTGGTGTTACAACCGCCTGAAATCATCTCAAATCAAAACTAAAATGTGAATGGAATATGTGAAAGGATTCCGGATTCTCCCTTTCAAGGGGAGATATGCTAACATGAACTGCTGTTTGTGTTTATATTCTGACATTTCCTAACTCGTAAAGCTGTTTCCAACTTGGCCATGGCCAATGCTCTGTGTTACCACTTTGGCTTTGCGTGCTTGAAAAAAACACAAAGCTCTGAACAAAACAGTCAGTGCACAAATAGGTTTGTTTGGTGCTTCCTTTAAATTCCTGTTGCGAGGTGGGCGTTAGAATTCATAAGCACAAACTATTCTGTAGTTCTTCTAATCGGTCTTTCCTGGGAGAGGGGAAAAAGTGAAGCGTCCAGGGACTAAAATGAATTATTTGAATGTGGTTTTTATGTTTTCTTGTGTTTTATGAGCGCTGCTTTCTGCATCTTGGTCTATACAGATCAGAGTGCCTGGAGGCATGTCTGATTTAAAGGTGGTGTTGGTCTGTGCTCTTTAAGCATCTATTAACTTGCTATTATTATGCAAATAACTGTTGTAATACACATACTAATTTATGCATGGTTAGATTATGCAGATGCCTCACAAACATGGTTATTGAATAATAGGCTGGGACTCATTCTCTCCCATTTTTATAAGCTGTTTTAAGCAAATTCTCCTGACAGTTTTATGGACTTGTAAAGATTTTGTGTACGTGGAAATACGCTGATTTTTCACTTCCCCTCCTGTGGAAAACATTCACTGACCAAAGGAGAGCTGTCATTGGGTACCCAGCAGATTTTGTCCGTATTTTCTCCGTGCTGTGAAATGAACCCTCTCTCCTTTGAGGGTGGGCTGAAAAAGCAGCTCTTGTGCTGAAGTGCCCTCCATGTGTTGGCACAGCCACTGGTGCTCGTTGGGCATCGCAGTGCCCTTTGTGCATGGAGCAGTGTGAAACCTGGGCACTGGGGGGATGCGGCTCGTGCTGCCCTCTGTGCACAGAGATGTTGGAGCTGGGGAAGGAGGTTGGGGTGCACGCATTGTAGATGGCTCCAGACCAAAACTGCTTTTCTGAACTGGGAGCAGAACACAGTTGCTTGTTTAAGATCTTTTTTTCTTTGCTATTCTAATTAAAAAACAGATCGTGTTTGTAAAAAAAAATATTTGGCAAATTCAGTAGGCCATGAAATTGTGTATATTTTTTAATGCAAAACGGTTGAAGAGGTGAAACTTCAAAATGTAGCTATTAAGGTTTTCAGGCAACTGCTTTTTGTAAGGACTTTATGTGAAATATCTGCCTTTTGGATGCAAGTGCACATAGCTGGTCGCCAGAACCCTCAGCACCTCGCTCTGACCTGGTGGACAGTTGTAAAGTGTTGGGTTTATTCAGTGTCTTTGTCAACATATAACGGACTCATACATAAGTGAGCAGATCCTCATCACTTTGTTGTGTTTCTTGAGGTGATTGAAGCTTGTGGTAGATGTGCTCAGTGTTTGTCCTCCATCAGCTTGGGCTGACTTCCCTCTGCCAATGGGTCCTTGCAGGGGAGCACCAGGAACTGCCCACAGAGGAGTCTTTGCCTCCAGCTGTAGCTGAACAAAACAGGATTTTTTCCCCTTTTCCTCTACTTCTAAGATGCAGACAAATGCTGTGAACAAACTTGGGTTAAGTGAATAAGATGTATAGGGAGATTCACCGTAGTGCGGAGATTTAGGACTTCTGCCATATGCAGGCACAATTAGAGGATGATTTTTTTGGTGGCCTTTAGTAGAATCTTTTAAGGATAAAAGTCAGCACTTCTCATTTTCCACGTGTTTTATAAGCAACAATTTTGCTAACACTGATTTGTCACGTTGTCATTATTTAATCTTCTGTTGAAGTCGTGTCTGGGAAGCACTTCAGTGTGCAACCAACTGCATACGTAAGGGAAGCTGCTTGTGGGTTTAGAGTTCATTGTAATCATCAGATTTTAGTTATGGAGTTACTGTAATTTTTGGTCACAATATGCAGTTAATTTCATAATCTGTCAGTAACTTTCAACAGTGGTGATCTGAGTAGGGAAATGAGGAACAGCAGCGGTTAGAACCGACTTTCCCACTCTGAGAACTCCACAAAGGGAACTCAGATCCTTAAAATGAGGAGACACGACAAACACGGTGAGTGGTTGTCACGTTTTGTTATTTGTTTTCCTGGCATGGTGTAAAACTCCTTTTGGAAGAGGTAGTGTATGAGGCTCACAGGACTCTCTGCAGGTACACATGTAGGGGTGTATTCTTCCCCTGATGTGCAGCTCCATTTAAATAAGAGGAGTGGTGCACACACACATACACCAGCATGAAGAACTCTTTAGAATAAAGTTATTTCTTATGGAAGCATTGAAAACTGCAGGGAGAGCCTTTTCCCTGCAGCCAGCTGCTGGTACCATCAGTGCAGGCTTTTAGAGCAGTGAAAGGAGCGCGTATAAGAAATAAGTTCCAAATGTCTTGTGGAAGTTGAATCTGAATTCCTCGGATGTTGGCAGCAGCTTATTCATTTCCACAGACAGAGCTGTAAAAATATATATATTCAGATATATATCTATAAAAGCAGAAAAAGGCCACAGGACCTCAGAGCAAATGGAGGTAAATTGGGAGCTGGAACCCCAAAGATGCGCAGTGGCTGAGTGCGCTTCGTCGCAGCTTCAGCGTCAGTGTGGCGTATAAAACATGATGGGGGCAATGGCTTGTTTAATGATAATGTAATTTAGGAGAAATGAAAAGAATTGCCCGCAAAATATTCCCGGCTTGTAGTCCAGCTCTGCACAAAGCAGGGTGCAGGAGGACTGCATCCAGCAGGGAAATGCTTTGGAGGAACGGGCAGGCGCTGCTGTCGGCGCTGGGTGTCAGATGTGCTGCGTTCAGAGGGACGTTCTGCCTCCTCCAGCCACTGTTCCGGGTCTGGGTAAATAAATGACAGGAAAATGACCCAAAGTTTATAAACCTGCCCCCGCTCCCATGCACACCTCCTGCCCCACTTCTCCCCCACCCCAAATCTGAGCAAACAGTGCCCCCGGTATTGTAAAGCTTTGAACGTTTTCACACTCCATTAATTTATTACTCCTCTTTCCTCATCTTTAAATTTATTTCCCCCCCCCCCCTCCTTTTTTTTTTTTCCCCTTAAAAAAAGACCCAACAACAACAAAAAACCCCGGCTCCCCGCTGCTGCAGCGATTTTCATCTTGTTGTTAATTTTCCCTGCTCCATATGGAGCTCCAGACATTTCACCTGGAGGCTGTACTAGATTTTGCTGTAGCGATCGCACTTCCGGAGGCCAAAACTGTCATTTAAGGTTCCCGGTGCATCTGTCTACGCCAGGCTTTTCGCTGGCACCGGAGAGCACGGATAACAAATTGGATGCACCTGAGATTGGGGTGCGGAGCGCGGAGCCGCGCGTCCAGCATCGCCCGAGCGCGGGGAGACGGAGAGGAGCAAATATTTCATCCCGCCTTGTCATTGATTAGAAAAGAGGCTTTAATTTCATTTCACCCCATGTTGTGATTAATTTGCATTCTTTGTCAGAAGTTAATGGAGTTTTTTATGGTTCACTCTGAAATCCTTGAAGACATCAGAGTTGATCTGATGTTTATACAACCGCCAGCGGAATTTTTTCGTGTGATTGATGGAGAGCTTGATGTTATTCCAAACGGCTTTTTAAGCTGTTTTTAAGAATTATTTGAATAAAATGCGAGCGAGATATTGTTATAACGATCAAGATTATCTGTTAAAAATCTGTTTCAAATAAAGCACGCGATAAGTAGGAAAAAAAAAAAAAAAAAAGCTCAGAAAGACACGAGGGATGATGGATGCGGGAGATGGCGTTCCTTAAAATCTATCATCCCGGCATCCAAATCACTTCCCTCAAAACGCTCCGAAAGTCACACGAGCCTTCCCTGAATTATTGTCTGAGATGCGGAGTTGTGCAGCGCGATGCGGAGCAGCGGTGCCTGAGGAAGGTGCTGAGCCGCGCTCGGGTTTTTCCCCTCTGTTTTCTGTCTCCCAGCTCTGCTGTGCCGCACGTCAGCACGGAGCCGTAGCCCCGATCACAGCCGGTGGGTGAGGACTGAGAGCCGCCCTTAATTCCCACTGCAAACAGACCTAAGTGGATAATAGGAGGTTTTATAGCCCGTGCCTTTATAAGAAAATAGGAGGCTGAAAGCGCTCAGTGCGTGCCATCTTTGTGCTCCTCCCGTTGGGGAGAGCTCTGTACTTTTCCAGTGCCCGGCACACGGACGGCTCTGGGCCACAGCACAGCCCCACTCCGGGCTTCCAGCAGCGAGAGATCTCCCATCCCTGTTAGCAGAGCTGTTTCATTGCTGGTGTTGTTTTTTAAGGGGGTTGGGGGGAAGGTGGTTCTTTTTCTTCTTTTTTTGTTGTGTTTTTTTTTTTTCAAGATCTTGCGTTCCGCCCTCGCTGTGATTTCTGCAATAGGATTTAATTGTAGGTCAAAAAAAAAGAACCCAGCCGAGCGCCTGCGAGCGCTCCCATTTCAAACAGATTCGTTTGTTTGCTGCATCTCAGCTCGCAAAATAATTGCGTGGCTTTAAGTGGAGCTGCAGCTTTCTGAGCCCTCCGTGAGCACGGCCTGAGATGCTTTTTGTTGTATGCAATCCATAGTATTGACCAAATTTGGCCTGGTTTCATTGAAATGTAAGCAGGTTGTCAAGGAAAAAAATACTTAGTTTAACTTGGCATGCAAAATAGCCGCTCTGCTGTTGTTTTTTCGATTGACAGAAACATCCTTTAAGCATTCATTTATTTTGTGGGGATGAATGGAGGGTTGGTTGCAGCACGTCTCCCAGTGAAAGAAATCTCCTCTTCCACATACATCATGATAGAGAGCCATTTAAATGGCATTAAACACTGCTCAAATGCTAGTGCCAAAACAGTGATTTTTCTCCCAGTTAAATTTGGGTTGTGTCTTTAAATATCACAGATTTGTGCAAATGTTTTTGCTTTTATGATACGTTCCAGAAATCACTGGAAATATTGCAGGTCCTCTGCTGTCATTTTGAGCTGCTGACAATTACAAGTTTCATCGGATACCTCATCTTTTAGATAATGTACTTTGCATACATTTTACCTTAGTCGGTTTTTGTCCCTTACCAGCAATAGACTGCTTCAATGTGATCCATTTGTGAAACTTGCTGCCCCATTTGAATGGGGCTTTGGATTTGCTTTGTGGAAAGCGCACAGATGTTGGCACTCGTTTTATTTCTGTCTCACATACCGAGATGCATTTATCTATTTTTTCTATTTTAATCTTCCTACCAGATTTTTTTAAACAGAAGAAAAGGAAATCCTTGCTTGAACAGCGTGCTCTGCGTGGAGATGCAGGGAACAAGTAAAAGCTAATTGGCATTTGTCTTTCTGAGGGGGCAGATGAGCTCGCAGAGGGGATCCCCACCGCTTTGTCTTTGGGTCAGGATGTAAGTTTGTGTTTTCCAGTTGGTTATGGCATCATCGCTCTTTTATTCTATGTTTTACTTAAGAAAGCTTAATGGAAGCAGCTCTTCTCTTGTCCCATGCGGTTCTTTCTCGCCTTCACAGCACAGCTGAGGCCTTTCTGACTGCACTGGAACGATGTTTGCTCTGAGAGCTTTGTACCAGGAATGAGAGCAGCATCCAGGAAGGAACAGTGCTCCTTCTTTGGGAGATTTTTCCAAGCATGCAACATCCCCAGCACAAGGTGGTGCTTCCATGGGGTGGGAGATGTGCTGTCCTCCCTCCCAGCTCCACAGCCTGCAGCGGGAGCCATGGAGTCACTTTTCTGTATGGCACAAGTTTCTTGAGCTTGTCCCTGTGTGGTGGGCTCTCCCTAGGAAGGGGTGAGCAGTGGGTTGGCTGGTTGTGTAGGTGGCTGCTTAGGAAGCGTCAGCATGTATTGGAGTGACTGAAAGCGTTCATCTCCTCCATGCTCTCAGCAGGCTCTCTTGGCTGGGAGGAGGAGGAGGTGTGTTTCTTCCCAGTTATCCAGGACCTGGGGATGAGCAGAGGTGGGGGTGCAGCATCTCCATTCGCAGCCACAGGAGCTCAGAGAAGAGCTGGCTGGGCTCAAGGATTGTAGAGGTCTCTTCCAACCTCAGTGATTCCATTGGTTGTGCTCTGTCATTTGGAGGTCCAAGCTTAGAGGTGCAAGCCACGTGTGTAACTCACGATGAATTGCAGTGCTGGCTGTGGTGAGCAATGGAGTGATGTAGGATAGGATGCCTGTCATTGTCCAAACCCTCATTGCTTCGGTTTGTATAGAAAAGCCCACCCACATACTTGCATTTTGGCCTCTGTGGGTTATTTCTTTTCAGGTATCCCTAGAATTGTGTCATTTCTGATCATGTATGATCATAGTTGGTTTTACAGCTTGTCAGCGGAAGCTCAGGACTTCTCTAGGTGAGCAAGTCTTAACCAGTGACTTCTTACCTGTTTCCTTCCAAGCAAGAAGGGACGTGCAGTAATGAGGAGGGACCATCCTGATGGATGTCCATCTGCTGGCCTTCAGCACTTCTCTTTGGCATCTCATTGCTAAATAAGACATCTTAAACGTTACAGTTGGGCTCGGTGATCCTGATGGGGCTCCTCCCCCATTCCTGCTGATCAGGAGCGATGTTAGCAGCATCCTGGTCCCACTCCAGCTGTGGCTGTCGTTGGCTTTTTATGCTCCCTCCATAATTCCAACAGTTTTTCATGCCCGGTTTGTTGAATTGTGTTACTAAACTCTGGTAAACAGATTTCTCTGAGAAGTGGCTGCAGTTCAGTGGTGGATGAAATAATCTCTTTATATAAATTTGCTTTCAGACCTCTGGGAAAACCAGCGTAATATAATTGTAAGAATATATTTAATATTAAGGTTGTTGTGAATCGCCTTTTATTATTATTATTATTATTATTATTATTATTATTTCAAAATTGTTTCTCTTCATTTTTTTCCGCCCTTTGTTTTGTGACAGCGATTGGAAATCGCCATTTGCGGAACCCTCATGTTGGGATGGGGTTGTTTGGAGATTTGGGGCTGCTCTGACTTGGTTTGGTGCCTCCACCTCCTCCAGAGGCTTAACCAGCTGCAATTTTGCAAAACCCTAGTAAAAGTACAAGCGCATTTTATGGAGGTGTTTTATAGCTGCAGATCCAGAGGAAGGGTAGAATCGGTGGTGGTGAAGACCAAAAGGAAGCGCAGTACTCTTGCAAAGTCCTCTTCCAGTCCTGCCAGTGCAGGGATGAAACAAGTGTGCATTGGTCATTTGTTAGTAGGGAATAAGAATGTGCTTTCTGCTGTTCGGCAAAATATAACCTTCCTTCCCAAAGGTTAAAAATAAGCTGCATGTACTTCTGGAATAGGCAGTTCTGTGAGTTAGGAAAATAAATGCTCTATGGTGCAGCCTCCTTTAAAAGCAGTACTGCATGAGTTGTTGGTTTATGTATTCTTCAATTAATTTTAATTCTTTTAAGTAAAAAAAGAAAAAAGAAAAAAATATCTCTGAGTTGAAAAGCAGTATATATATTAAAAGAAAATTTGCTAACTGCTATAGGAAGATCTAACCCTGGGTCACCTGCAAATCTCTCAAACAAGAGCTCCAGGGCAAGTCCTAATTCCAGAGAGGGAAAGCGAAAATTAAAGCTGTAGCTGGTGACTCCTCCGAGGTACCCGGGGTGCATTCATTTGAGTTCTGTTGATTGTGCTTCTGAATGTCATGGGAGAGAGATGGTAGAGGTCTTCTCAGCCACTTCCCGTCCAAAGCATCTCCATGGAGACAGAGATGGAACCTGATGGTTTGTCAAAAGTTGCTTCTCGTAACCGCAGGCATTCATTAAATAGTAGATGAAGCAGGAGGGAAACTTTTGCATTTTTAACCAACCTACAAAAAGGCCGTTTGGAGAACGCGTGTTGTTGAGTTCAGTGCTGCTGATATTTTGTGTCCTGAGAAACAGACCGTGAATGTGATGGATTCATTTATCGTTGGGTACTGAAAGAACCGCAGCAAATGAAATGCAAAATATCAAAGGGATTATTTACTTCTGCAAGTACAAACAGTTGTGGTCGCACCTGGGAGGCTCCAAACACCTTCTGACCAGCGGGAGGTCCCAGCCCTGGCCATGGGATTCCCAGCTGCACCCAGGCTGTGGCCGAGGGGACTCTTGGATGGTGAGAGGATGGGTGTGAGTTCTCCAGGTTGGAAATAACGCTTTCAGGAGCACCTCAACGTGATCCTCAATAGTTATGAAATGCAGCCAGTACCTACTGGGTCATCCTTTAGTTTTCCATTGTGTCCCTTTGAAATTCTTCATGGCAGGCACAGAGCCATCGCAGTTGCAATCTCCTGCCTGATCCGAGATTTTTTTTCCTAGTCTGATTTTTCTGCTACACAGACACCAATTGCTCAGCTCTGCTGCCTCCTACCCTTCTCATCCCCCATAGTGCACAAACCCAGGCTGCCGGGGAAGGGGAGAGCAGAGCTGGGCAAGTGGGGAGATAAAACATTTTATGTTGAGTACTTTTAACACTGTTCTTAATGTGCAATAAAACTGTATGCTGCGCTTTCTCATGAACTGTGCACAAGAGCAGAAGCGCCGGCTGTAAAGTTGTCGTCGGTTGGGTTTGTTTTATCGTTGCAGGGGCTGCCCAGTAATGTGGTCTCAGGAAAGGTAAACAATGTAGTTTTAGCAGTGAAAAATATGCCTAATATAAATACAGCGGAGTTCATTGCTGCTCAGAACTTGAAAAATACTGTTGCAGCATTGTGTTTTCCAGTGGAGTTAGCAGAGGAGCGCAGTGCAGCCGTATGAGCAGTATATATCTGAGACAGAGCAAATAGGTAATGCATCTGACGTGGGAGTCTCTGTGGCTTTCTCAGGGAGAAAAGCGCAGTAGCTCTATTTAATTGAGAAAATGAATCAATTACAATGACGTTGCATCATCAAATGCAAGGGAAATAGCAGATATGTCATTACATGGGGGTAACAGTGTTAAAAAGTAATTGAGTGTCTTAAGCATTTTGAATCAATTCCAGGTACTGGCACAGATACCTTAATGTAAAATTTATGAAGATGATCTCAAAATAATGTGTTGCCATCACAATTGTGTAATAAAAGCTGGTAACAACGCGTGTGTGATAAGCACACATCATCTCCCTCCCTTGAGAGCCGGATCCGCTGCTCCCATGGGTGCTCAGCATGGGAAGGGCTCTGCAATACTGGGGTATGTGTGGCCATTACGTTCATTATTCCTATTAGAAATAAGATTTTAAACCTTATACAGAAATTGGCTTTGATTGTGTCTGTGTTGAGGCTCCTGTTTATGGTCTCACCCCCGGTCCTCTCCATGACAAGATCCATTTTTCCCGTATAGAAACGAGTGATGCTCTGTTTTGATGTAAAGCTGCGTCACCTGTTCGTAAGGAGCTGAGAATCGCCCCTGTTGAATAAGCGGAGCCTATTTTGTCATTTAGCATCTGAAAGTGAAGCATGAAGACTTTTATTTCCACAACACCTCTTGCTTATTAGCAATAATGCAAAACAGCCACTTTATTCTGTTGGGTTATGATGGATTGACATACACCATTAGAGAATATAGCCAGTTATATTCATCTATTTATTTTTCTTTTCTGTCCCAGAAAAAAAAAAAAAAAAAAGTAATAGAATTATATGCAGAAAGTTTATGTGCGTGTTTGTTTCCTTACTCCATATGGAGTAAGCACAAAGTGTTTCCTTGGTGCTAATTTCCAGCCTCTCCTCTATGGCATTCTCCTGCCCGTAGAGCCCTGCTGGAGGGCTGGGTGCAGGGGTGAAGGTGTGCAGAGCCAGTCATTTCTGCCACACTCATCACTGTAGTGTGATACAGCGGAGAGTGTGAGATGGAAGGGGTGAGCCAAGCAAAAACTCTGATACGTTTTCACTAAAGACTGCATTCTGTTTGCATTGTCGTTGTGTTGGGATGCAACTCGGTGTGTGCATAGGAAGAGTATGTGATTAATTATCTACGCCCATTAGAAATGATAGACGTGTGCCTGTTATCAGAAAGCCAGCGTGTGTGAATGGTTCATGTGAAGTACCTGCCCTGTGCATTGCGTTCAGTTGTAGTTCTGCCTTTGTTCCTTTTTGTAATCAGAAGGTGCTTTGATAGGATGGGCCGGATCCATTCATCGTGCTCTGTAGGTGACGGAGTGCTCCGTTCCTACCAGCTGTTAATTAATTTCCCAGCCGGACCGATGGTACGAAATGTGGGAAGGCTCAGAGACAACGGGCAGCAACTCTTTCCTTTGCCATTCAGAGCAGCACCAAGTTGCTCAGACTTTCCACCCTTTGGCTGGCGACGCTCTGCTTACGATCAGAGGCAAACCGGGCTGGGATGTGCAGGAAACTTGGGGTGGAAGTGGAGTGCGAGGGGCTTTCCTGAGTAACGGCAGAGACTTCAACCACATAATTAAAGTTTTCTTCACAAAAAAGGGATTGCGAGCCGGGCCTGGCACTAATCCAGAATTCTAATTTCTGACTATGATTTAATTTCAATTTTAAATAAATCGGTTTTTAATTTAAAAAGAGTGAGCTTCATAACATTAGCGATGATTGCAACATTAAGCCCAGTGTTCACAATCTAGCAATATAAAACATTATTTATATCTGAATCGTAAACAGCCTTTTGAAATGGATTATGGTTTTTCTTCCTATTCTAATACAACCTGGAGGGTACTAAAAAGTGTTGTGTGAAATTAACATTCTGCTGACTTTCGCCTATAAATGAGAAGCGAGCTATTAACATTTGTGTATTTTCATTATGTAAATTGTGTTAACACATGCCCACAAATTGCCACCAGCGATGCAATAATTTTCTCTCAGTGATCATAATGTGTCCAAGTGAGTCATTTTGATTATGACATGCTAATTACATATTGCCTTTTTTCAGATTCAGAAAAACCAGGGATCTTTAATGGTAAGCTTTATGAGTTCAGAAAAAAATTCACTTTTCTTTTTCCTGATGGCTGCTTCCTCTGCATGCTTGAATGCCTTGTTTTAAACTTAGCAAATTGCATTTTGAAGAAAATGCAAACCTTTAACTGCCTGTATTAGATTAGGTACCATTAGAAATAATAGAACATCCTGAGCATCAATGTTTTTATAAGAGTTTGCTGCTGTTGATTAATCTTGCTATATTTTATTGCATTAATGATTTTTTCTTTCCACTCCACTGTAAAGATATTGCATATAGGCTAATACTTTTTCCCTCTCTCCTTTCCATTGCAGCCTCTCCAGTTATTGCAGTGCATTGTTGATGAGGTGAGTCGTCGTCTTATGTGCTTTCACTCCTAAAGTCATTCCTAATGGAGTGGAAAGCTTATATTTTGTTTCCTAATGAAGCACAATGCCCAACATCCTCAGAGCACGAGCTGCCTGGTACAGCTTGGAGCTGTCGAACGTGAACTGGCTTGGTCCCACTGTATGCTGTTCTGCTGCTCTAAACGTCGAGTCTTTTTAAAACTGGATGGTCTCGGAGGTTAATCTCTGGGGCTCTTCAGACCCCAAGCCCCAGCCTCGCTGTGTTGGCCTGTCTTGTGCGTGTGCCAGATGAGTGGGGACAGAGGTGCTGGAGTGGCAGGGTGCTTTGTTTGCAGCATATGGAATGCGGAGGGTGTTGGAAAAAAAAGACTGGAGCGTGAGCAGGAAGGTACCTAAATATTGTCACATCTTTTTTTGTACTTCATCAGAAAGGTAACGTAAGGTAAGGTGTAGAAGACCCAGGTGTGAACAGGAGACTCCGTACCTGAACTGAGCTGTAAGGAGGGTCCACAGCTTTTGGTAGCAAAAACATCCAGGTACTTCCTCAGGGCTGACTGCTGTGAGTTTGCTTTGGTTTTTTAAGCCTTAATAAAGGGGTGATGAGAATTAGGAAGGTTGAGCAAGGCAAAGAAGCTGTAACTTTCTGGAGACTCGCCTCAGCCTCTGGCAGAACATCCATGCTGCCTCATCGGGTCGTGGTTGCTGGGTGGTGGCATCCCATTAGGTGTTCACTATGTCCCTTTCAGTGTTCGTTCAGCTGGACACAGGATCATGAATTAAAATGAACGTGTGTCCTTCTTGTGAAGTAGGGGAAGGGAGTTCTCCTGGTCCTGGTGTGCCTCCAGCAGTGCCAACCCTGCTGCCTGGCTGCCGAGGCGCTCTGGTTCCTTAAGTGGTTCTTAGGCAATTTGCTTCTTCCATCTCTTTCACCCACTGTTACACCTGTTAAGTATGTCCTTGGGCACGAGTGAGAACTCCAAGCCACCAGTGCTGTATCTACCTGTAACAAAAAGGCCATCTCTGTCCTAAAGAGGTAAAGCTGATGTTGCTTGTATTTTCACATGTGTTTTGCTACTGGTGGACTAATTGCTAGACAAATTACTCTTAATTAAGAGTGCCCAAATCAGTGCCACTCGGCCCTGTCTGGCACGCAGAGACCTCACTTTGTCTTTTTGCCCATTGTGGGGAATAACAGCAGGACCTGCCTGTTTGCCTCATGTGTGCTCCTCCTCTGCACAAGGACCTTTTTGAGAGACAGAGGCTCAGTACTCCCTGGAGCCCTACAGCTGTTGTTGCTACCATGAGTATTAAAGATTAGAAGTGCTCAGTGTTGTAAGACTGATTGCTTGGGGCCAAATGTTCCCCTTGGCTGCAAGGAGGTCCTAAAACTCACAAGAGGCAGAGCAGAGCCTGTCCCCAGAGGAACCCAAGCCTTGGTGCAGAATTCCCAGCCTCACTTAATGACGACAGCAGTGAGCAGAGAGGGGCTGCAACCACAGCAGTGTGGTTCTGCATGATATGGGGAGGACCTGGAAGTTCTTATCCTGTTGTTCCTGGACCAAATTTCTCGTTGCACAGCTGCTTCGTCCCTTCATCTAGCTTGGAGCTGAGCCATGTGTGTCCAGGAAGGAACCAGACCCCGGTGCCCCAGGTTGGCTCCAGGCTTATCTGGAGAGCTGGGAGGTAGCTGCAGTAACTGGGACAGGTGTGGAAGTCTTGCAGCAGACAGGATGGTTATCAAAGGCAGAGAATTGACTCAGGGTACCTGCTGGAAATGCTGTTTTGGATTACATGAGACACAGCAAGTCACTTTGGTAGTTTAAGGAGTCTGTTTGTTCTTTTCCAGGGACTTAAATTTACTTTGCATAAATTCTGCAGAAAGAGCAAGGGATTTGGGAAGTGTTGTAAGCTGTGCCTGGCATGTTTTTTGTTGAGTTATGTTAGTGGGCTCTTAATGGCATTGGTTGTGGGATGATTGCGCTAATGCCAAGATGAGCGAGAAGCATTGTGTGAATAGGTTGCACGTCTGCCAGGACCTTTATTTTTTAACATGTGGTAACGTACACTGAAATCTGATCCAGCTACAAATAAGACACGCTCATTTAAGCAACAGTCCCCATCATTGCAGCCTCTTCTGCAATGGTGAGGCTCCTGCTTCTGGCCCAGGGATGAGGATAGGCTCACACTGAGGCCGTTTGTCCTGCAGTACAGCCAGCAATAAAGGCAGTCTGCTGCTGTTTGTGGTCTGAGGATCCCTTAATATTGCAGCTCTCAGTTTAGCTGAGATGGTTTTAGCTTTTTTTTTCAATGTATTTTTGAAAACCGTATTGAAAAAGATAGAAAAGGAACCGGATTTTTGTCCATCAGTTTTGATTAAAACCCCGGAATTAAGTGGACATCCAAATCAATTGAATTAGAAGCTTCAGGAGTGAAGACTTTGAAGAGCAAGCCCTGTTTTTGCAAACAGGAGGCAGCACTGACAAATCTGCATATTTTGGTGAGTCAGGCAGACTTTTAAAGGAAAAATTAATTAGTTGTGCTCGTGAATCCTTACTGTGACAGCTTCATGAGTGAGTGGTGAGGAGCTTTCCGTGAGTTCCTTGAACGGTTCTGTTAAGTGCCCCCACAGAGCTACTCGGTCTCACAAGGCTGCAGTTTAATCCAGCTCAAGGACTTCACAAACTTTGCAAATCAAAGCCCTTATTTTTTTTTTTTTTCCTGTTTAAATCCATCCTCTGGAAGCATTTAACAGATCAGTTAATGCAAGCGTGGTGTTAATGCTGAGCTACGAAGCGTGTCAATGTTAATAAATTTTCAATGGAAGAAATAACTAGGACTGAATACACATATCCTATGTCATTTTTCCTATTTTTTTTTTTCTCCTCTTTGTTAAATATATCCCTCTATTTATTGCTACGGCCTTAAAAATGCACAGTATGTTCAGCTTGATCAAATAGCGCAATGAAGTCCATTGCCCCCCGAGTGCAGGATGTTTTAACACATCAGTGCTGCGTTTGGCTGGTGTTGTAAATGAAGCTGGAACCTTGAAAGGCTCGGGAAGGAAGAAGGCTTTGTATTTTTTTCTTTGGGAGTTTTTGCCTTAGATTCTCGTGTATCGATTCAAATGTATGGACAGCTGTATTTAACCCCAGAAAGGTGTTGGGTTCTTGAAGATTTCTGTGCAGGTGTGAGAAGACACGAGTGTGCGTTTGTACACACAGCCACAAGAATCTGCCCTGGTTTGGGGTATCCTTTTATTGAGGCAAAAGCTGTGACCTTACGAGTGTTTGAGATTCAGGGAGTTATATAGGAGCAAGGTAAAACCACAGGTAGGAATTGCTGAATAATTACCTTTAGACCAACCTGAGCAAGAACCTTCCCAAGAGGGCAAGCTCATTTAATGGTTCCTAAAACTCAATCTTGTGGATGTCAATGGTCATGCTTGATTATTTGCAGCAGTGTTTTATGAAAAAGCAATAAAAATGCATTGGGAGTGTTCAGAGGAAAAAGGGAACAATAAATGGTTTTAGTTTTTCAATTGGGTCCCTTCGGTGTGAACAGGTAGAGGCTGCGTTTCATGCTGCTGTGCCTTAGCTATCTGAAATGTGCATGTGTGTGTGTATCTACCCAAAGCACTGCTGTGCTCTGCTGGCTTATGATCGACAAGAGACCAGCAAGGAGAAGAAAAAAATTCTTATGTTTGTTTTAGAGAGAAAGCAATTACAGTTACGGTTAAAGGATTAACCTGTTTTCCAGTTTCCTGTACACTGTCTGCACGGCCCTTTGGAGAGCCTCACTAACAAGTGCAGAGCTTGGCAAGGGGTATGGAATGTCGTGTTGGACACCCTAGATTATTCCTAATGTTAATTACACTCTCCAGCTTCTTTCCTTGGCCTCTAAAAAACATCCCACAGCAGCAAGTGCTGCCAGAGAGCTCCAGGTGCCTTCTGGCTTCACACTGCAGGCGTCTGTGTGTGTCCCGTATGGATGCAGGTTCTGTGGATGCCATGTTGTCTATAGGTTGGGAACTAGTAGTGCTGCCTGGGAGAACAGCGGGCTGTCCCGCGGGTTGAGGTGTGGGAGGCAGGCAGAGGGGTTTGCTGGATAAAACACTGGCCTCTCGACCTTGGTTCCAGTCCAGCCCGAGATCTGGAAATAAATGAGTTCAGTGCTGACACTTCAATCCCAGCAGACAGAACTTCACACCGAAATGGCCCCGCGTGTAATTTGTCACATTTGGCACCTGCTACTAAGAAAAGAGCAAGAAGCGACCTGGCGCGGAGATGTAATCATCTTTCACCTTCCTGCTAGAGGTGGGAGCGTAATGGGGACAATCCAGAAATTCTTTCAAGCCGGGGCCTCTGAGCCACCTCCAGACATCATTGCTTGTGCACACTCGTTACTTGTAAGGGCTCACCTGCCATTAGGCTTCTGCAGGGCTTTTGAAGTAGATTGGCTAAAAGTCAGCGATGGGATTTTGTTTAGGAGTGCTGTGAAGGGAAGTTGACCTTGAAGGAGTGAATCTGAACTTGTGTGATATTGTGATTTGCTGCTCTCGTTGGAACAGCTCCGTAACTGCAGTGCATTTATTACACCTAATTGCAACTGGCAGCATTTGTGGTGCAGCTAAAGCTGAAGTTTCTGAAAACAAAAGTCGCTATTTGGCCAAAAAGTAAACAGCAGATATAGGTGAATTGTTTGAAAGCCTTGGCAAAAACGAGAGCGCACAGATACTCTTCAGTCCAAGAGATTGGTGGGGGCTGAAGTGATGAGCCAAAAATGCTTCGTAAAGCGCACACATTATTTATTAAATACTGCCATTTCAGCATCAATGGGCGAGTCGCAGAATAGGAGTATCTGCCCAGAGGAGATGATAATTTCAGAGGCAGGGTGTGCTGGGGAGGCCCAGAGGACAGAGTAACTGAAGTTTGGTTTGCTCGGCTCTGCTAACTTCCCTCTTGTGGCCATCGAGCCATAGGACCATGGCATTTCCTTCTGCACAAGCCTGCGTGCTGCCGAGAGAGCGCTGCAAAATAGCAGCTCTGAAGCTGTGGGAAACGGGAATTTTAACCCTTCAGGGAGAGGTGCTGAGCAGATGAGAAGGTAAAACTTACGGGTGCTGAGAGCACCAACCTCTGCTCAGAAGGTACAGCTCAACTCTGCTTGGGGGCACCTGGAGATGTGCTGATGGCAGGGGAGCCCGAACGCATAACCAAGGGCTTTGCCATCGTCTTTTGGGAGGTTTCAGTAGAACTCTGTGTTTGCTGATGTTCCTGTTGTAGGGGGATGGTGGGCTTTTTCTTTCTTCTGAAAGGATGATGGGATGAAAATACGCCACTCAAGAAATGTTCTGTTTGGGTGAGCTGTACACAACACAGCCTGGTTTTAGTGTACGTTATCAGTCAAGATGACTTCCAAATTCCATTGACATAAGAGTGTTTCCAAGGCCAATCGGCTGCATCTGTTGAATTTGCTTCTTGGATTTGTCCAGATGAACTTCCAGGGAGGACAGAAATGAGGGGAAGGAGCCTCATCCTTGTTTATGTTTCTTCCCATCATTTGTGAGTTTGCTGGACAGTGTTTATTCTCTGTGCCTCAGTAGAGTCACTGCTTGCTGCTGCTCTGCTTTATGGCAGCAAAAGAGATCAAGAGAGGTTTCAGATAAGAGATCTGAGAAGGAGGTAGGAATGCGGGCAGTAATGCCATCAGTGCCTTCAGATGCCCTGTTTTTAAAGGGACTGTGCTGTGCTTCTTTGCCTGCCTTCACCTAAGTAACACAGCTTCCCCTAACCCTGTGGAAGTCAGTAAGGTCTATTCCAGAGCACTGGCATTCTAAGAATTAAATATTAGGAGCCGTGTTTGAAGTTCAAAGCCCTCCCTCCTCCTGCTAGCTCTGATTTTCTGCTGCTGTGCTGTTTTCTTTATGCCTGAGCACCTTGCTGACAAGTGCTAATAATAAAATGCCAAGAGAGGGTCCAGTCGGAGTAACCACGCATTAAACATTCTGAACCTGTCCTTTTGCTCATAGATTGTGCATAATTAATAATTAAACGGTTTCAGTTGTAATGGGTTGACCTCCTTGAACTGTTCATTATTCACAAGGCAAAGGCATCACTCAAACTTTTTCCTGTTGCCCTCCGTATGTGCGCAGCGTGGCTGGTTCTTAGCACAGAGCAATTGCAGAGGCTTCTCCTGCAGCCGGTCCCATTGCAGAGATGTTTTGGGGACAGCAGCTGGCCTTGGGATCAAGCTGCTGGGGGATGTAGGAGGCAATGGGTACATTGTTCAGAGTGCAGGTGGGTAAAATAAGGCAGAGCATCGGAGTGCAGCTGGACCATTCCCCACTGATCCATCCAATATGACCATATTGTGTCACACAGACGTGGCAGAGGCTGTAGCTTTGTTTTTATTTCCCCTTTCCCATCCCTTTGAGAGTCAGCCAGTCACAGGCTGGGAAACTTCAGGGTACATATAGGCTGTGCTGCTTCTGTGTGGTTTGGGATGCTTTTGCTCTGTACCGGGTGCATTGTGATTGCTCATGTCCCACAGGCAGCAATAGGAATACTTTCACTGAAATAACTCCTAAGAACAAAATTCTCTCACCTTTCTACTACTCAAATGTTCTTCAGTGGAACCATGGCAAAAATAGAAATGGCACCATTGCTGGTTTCCATGGCTGGCTATCAACTGAAGGGGCGATTTCTGTTGCTGAGGTCATTTAAAAATGAAACACTGGAGGCAGCTCTCCAGCATCTGCCTTTGGAAGCAGCTGAGGTCCATCCGTGCTTTGCTGGTTCAGCTAAAACCAGAGCTTCCTTCTCCTGTCTTACCCTCGCTGTATAGTAAGAATTGGCTCATATTTACAGGAGTGAGATTACTTATTTCTACTGATCTGTTAGCCTTCGGACAGGCTTCCTAGTGAGCATTTTTTTGAGACTGATGTACTGCTGTCCCCAAAGAGTTAGTTGCAATTTGTCCTGCAAATGACTGGCAAATATGCAGGACGTCCAGCCTAAAATCCATGGGCAGACTGTATTAAAGCATCTCCTTTTCCTACTGAGATCCAGTCAGTGTTTATCCCACCATTCACAGTCTGCGCTTGAAAGAAGAGTGGCTTCAGAGCTCTCTTTCAGCCTCTCATCGTGAAGCTTCCCTCTATTACTGGTCCACCATCTCTTGGAAATGGCAGAAATCTCCCACCCGATGGCTGTGCATTGCGCCATGCTCACCCTGGTGCCCCAACATGTGCTGCTTTGCTCTCATTGCACCTACAACCGTGGGACAGTTTGGCTACAAGCTGGACAGGAGCAAACGATGGGTGAGCTCAACCTGCTGGGCAACAGCACTCTGTGCTCCACCACTTGGCTCTGCATTTTCCCTATTAATAAGAGTAATTTTCATGTACAGCTCTTTGAAGTGGAGGAAGTTTAATTGCGCTGTTTGTTTCCCTGCGTTCCTTCCACTCTGGGTGCAAAGCTCCCTATATTGCTGTCATTTTTAAGTTGGGAAACAATAACCTCTTCTTCTCCCGGCCTAAGTTCAAAGGGAATTTGGGCATGTTGTATCAAACGCTGCTCGTGGTTAATAGAACTCTTTGAAAATCGTCAAGCAATTTTGCCTTCTCCTTCTACTCTTCAGTTACTTTTGATTTAATTGTATTTTCCAGCAGTTTCCGATTGTTTGAATTGGAAACAAAGCCTTAATAAGAGTTCTAGTTAATTTTCTGTCTTGTAATTACCGATCTCATTTTTCTGATAATTGGCCACAGCAATTATATGTATATTTACTAATCACATAGGAGGCTCTGCAGTTGTGTCTATCTGCCACCATTGATAATGGCACACACATTGCAGAGGTGCTTTTATCATCTTCTTTTTTCCACTACATCAAAGCTATTTCCTCGCATTCTCAATAATGAATACATGCATGCATTTGACACAGTTGTGTGCTAGAGAAATTGTTTGGCTCCCACCAAATGCTGCACGCTCTGAGTTTCTTGCCTGCAGCGCTGGAAGGTTGTATGTAATGATATATTGCTCATCCAAATGGCCAAAGCACTCCAAAGCACAGTGAGATTAAAATAAGTCATTCCTTTGTTAATTTAAATAGGTGCATGTATCATACTTTGCAGGGTACTTTGTGTAGGGATGTCAGGGAGGAAAAAAGCCGCCGAAAGGTATTTTTAATAGCAAATGAGAATAGATGAGAATGGAGTCATTTGCAGCTGCCTGTTTTATGTGGCTCTCTTGTTCCAACTGTAGGTCTAATGAGATGACACTGTTAAAGTACTCTGCAGTGTAATTTCATTACATCCTGAGCTGTTACACTATAAACACAGTGGAGCTCTCTGTCATTCTTGGAAAAACTCCTAAATTCGTAAAGCCTGTTTCTGTAAATGGGGACGTTGTTTGTTCCCCGTTTGGGTGGGTATTTTTTTGTTCCTTCTGCTCTTCATTTCATTTTCTCCCTTTTCATTCTTTTCCCCTGAATACCGGGTGGTTGGTTTGTTTTTGCTTTTTTTTTCACCAGCCTGGTAAATTTTGCCCGTTTTCCCCTTAAAAATGATTTGATTTAAAAGATGATTTTAAGCTGTGGAGCAGCCTTCCTGTTAGGACAGCCTCTGAAATGAATAAGTGTAAATAAACATGAGTGTAAATAAATAGCGAAAGCGGTGAAAGAAAGAAAGGTCAACACAAGAATAATTTCACAGCTCTTTGTTAATTACAAGACCATTTGTGTGTTACTTAAATAATCATTAATTTCTCATTTACACTTTCCCTACCTTCCTTTTTACCCCGTGGCTATCATTGTCCTTTTTTCACCTCCCCTCAGTGTCTTTCCACATGTTTTTACCCATTGTGTAATACTCATTAGTCGAAATTCAGTGTTTTTATAACACGTTCTCAGAAAGATTTGTACCTTTCTCTCTCCAGTTCTCTGCGTGAAAAGAGATCTTTGTCACTTCCCTTTCCCTTCCCCCTTCCTCCCCCCCCCCCCCCCTTTTTGTCATCGTTGCTATATTGCTCTCCTTCTAAAAAATGCTCTTCTGATGCTGTTCCTTGTTCCAATCCAACCCAGGAGTCGCCCGTCCTTCCAGCCGGGGAGTTCTCGGAGCCATTTGTACACTTCATCACTCAATGGTAAGCTCCGTTTGCAAACATGCCATGCCCTCGATGTAAATGATACATGCCATTAACTCCGCGGCTCGGCGAGACCTTATGGCTTTCCTTGCATCCGCTCCGAGAGGAGAGGGACTTGGGGGCCTTGGGCAGATGGGGCAGCAAAGCTAAGCAAACTGTTTAAATTATGTAAACGTTATTTACACAAAGGGTCGTAAAAGTACTTACGTGGGTTTTCCCCTCTTTAATAAACCCACCCTGATGTGGGTGCAGTGCTGGCAATGGGACCAAAAGATTCACCTGGGGGAAAGGGGCCACGGAGCCCCAGATGTGTCATATCATTATTTAGGGCTTTTTGCGGTATTACGGATAAAATCACCGCGGTGTTTGGAGAGGCAGGCGGCCCTGATTAATTCCTTGGCTTCCCAGTAAGTAATTTTTACTGAGAGTTGTCCTTCAAAACGCACCATTGGGTGTATTTTCTTTCCTTCAAACTGCATCGTTGGTTGAAAACCTCGGAAATGGGAGGAGAACGGGCAAGGAGGGATTTGTGGAGTAAAGAATGCACCTCTGTAGTGTGTGGGGTGACAGCAGGGTCTAAATGACCCTCTGGCCAGTTAGTAGTGACCAGAGGCAGGAGGGTAGGAATCTTAATGGTCAACTCCTACAGAAACAAAGCAAAGGGAAAATCCTTTTATTTTTCTTCCGTATGGCAGAATGAATGAGCTCGAATTCTGCACAGGCACAGTGTGTGGGATGGAGGAGCATCCCTCGCACTGAACGCTCCTTTATGGGGTGCTCACCTGGAAGGGGACATGGGGGGGTGCCACCGAGGGCTGCACAGATGGGGGGACTCCTTTTGGGGTTCTCTCCACTGAAGTAAGCAGGTGGAGCCCTCAACTCCACACCCTCCTGCCTGTCAGGTTCATGGCACATTCACATTCTCTGCTGCCCCAGGGATTTGTGTATGTGTACGTAATGCAAGGCTGAGATGGGATGCCACAAACATAGCAGAAACCAAAGGCAGTCTGATTATCGGTTAATTAAAGTTCCTGAATAATTAAAGGTTGGATAACGTAGGCTTCCTTTTTCCAATCGTTTCAGCTTACAGAGAGAGCTCCTGCAGCACCACTGCTGCGCGTGGGGCTGTGCATCTTTAATTCCTTCCGAGGGTAACGACGGACCTCTTGAAAAAAGAACAGTCCTCATAGAGGCAGGGGGAGGGATAACCCGTGTTCAGATTTCCACAGATGTCAAAGTGAGGCATAACTGATGGTGGCTAATAGCCTGGTTTTCCCCGAGGACGCAGCTACTTTGGGCTGTCAGATTAGAGCTGCTCCCAACCTGCATCGGCGCTCGCTGTTACCTGCATTGCTCCAGTTATTTGTGGGGGATGTTTGGTTATTTCCTTATCTGTCGGGAGGGTGAATCGTGCCTTAACTCCTCCTAAGTGCAACACAGTCCGTCCAGGATTGCTGATCTATTGGCTGTACGGCAGGCAGCTCTTTTCAGGAGGGGGCATTGCTGTTTAAAAATGCACGATGCAAGAAAGAAATTACACTGTGGACTATTTAAGCAATCAATTTCTAATAAGTATTAGAAATGTCAAGTGAGCAGCGCACAGGACTTGATGCCAGTTCCGCCATAAACACTGCTGCTTGGATGTAATCCAATTAGTCAGTAGGCAGCTCCTGATGGTCACCTCTGTGCCATGTTATTGTGTTCCTTCATGCAGCTAAGCACAGTTTTCAATAGCTAATTGCACCTGTTGCACGGAAAACTAGGACTATTTGGATGAGAAACATGATCTTATAAACAGCTTAATGCTGTGTAATGAACTATCACCCTGCAGTGTAATGGAAATGAATGGGAAAAAATTAAGGTAGGAACCCTGGGGTATTGTGTGTTCTCCTGAAGCTGTTGAGGGTTGGAGTTAAATTTCCCACCTGTTTGGATAATATGTTGTGCCGAGCTGTGTAATAATCCACAGCAAAACGAGAATCATCTTCCTGTGCCTTCCCAGCTGATTGCATTGCAGCGATCTTCATATTTACACATGTTCATGGTTACGAGCAGTGCAGGCCATGAAATAGAAGGGAAGCTGTTGTCACTGCGTCTCTTGCTCGAGTAAGTGGGTGCTCAAAGGAACCCGTATGTGTGTAGGGGACTTCAAAGATGTGCAGAGAAAAGAGTTGTGCAGCAGTCAACAGAACACTCAGAGTGGAGAAACACTGACCATGAGAGAGGGGAGGAGGTTGGGTCACGTCTTGGCCATCATTGGGAACTGAGTCTTCTGTCAGCCAAGTGAGGAAATACATGGAGATTCAGGGCACGGTCTGTCTGCATTAAAAGAGGATGGCTTCAGTACTTAAGCAAATGGAATAAATAAACATTTGTTTACGTATGAATGTTTTCTTTTATGATATGTAGCATGAAAAAGCAACCAAAGGAAAGACCAGCACCTGAAGATTTAATGGTAAGTGAAACTGACGATTTTTCTCTGAATGCTTTTTATTGATGTATACAGAGTTTTGGGGTTTTCTTGTTGTTTCATTGCTGCATTTTGTTTAATTATTATTAACATTAATTTTGTGGGGCTTGGGTTATTTTTTGCATTTTTCAGCATGTACAAATATAAACTATTTGGGGCTCGTGAAGCAATTACACCATTACAGAGGGCACACACAGGGTGGAATTCTGATCCCAGTGCACTTAATGGATATTTCGCTGCTCCCTTTGCTGTGGCCAAAGCTGCACTTGTTCGTTGGGCACTCCATACAGAACTTTCACAGGCAGTATCAGTTTCCAGTCCGAACCATTTTGATGCTCAATACGCCGTTCTTTCAGTTTGTGTATGTGGGGATTACAGCTTGATGTAGGTCACGACTTGTCACTATTTGCCAGCCTTAACCTTTCGAAGTCTGAAGATTGAAAATGGGAGATGTGGGCAAAGCAGTGTATTTTTAATGGCGAGCTCCTGTTTTCACTTATATTCACGTGAAATGGGATTAGGTTGGCTACAGCAGGTTGAGTTAATATGTAGCTTTGGTCTTCCCATGGAAGGGCTCTCAGCGCTGGAATCTGAGCTCAGAGACCACTTTCCCTTCCTTGTGACTGTTGTTGTTTCAGGAAGGTGGGGATGGAATGTTTGCAGTACTTTCTGTTGCGGGCAGGAGTTGCAGCCTGCTCTGACTCACATCAGATGGCTCTGATTTTTTGTTGCTCTCTTTATGTGCTGCATTTCCTGTCACTTGGAGATTGGAGTAAAGTCATCTCCATTTGTTTTCTCTGCACTGAGTACGTAGGAATAATTTCAGCAGACTTCAGCAAGATATGGAATGTGTTTGCATCCTTTCCTGTCTTGTTTGCATTCTGCAAACTACAAGGAAAGAGGAAACCCCAGTGTTTCTATTGCAGCCATTCTCTAGTTAAAGGCCAGTCTCCAAAGGTGCCCTGGAGCAGGTAGTGCACAATCCAGGCTAGCCTCAGTTTAGACCCTGGTTAGTAAAGTGTTTAGCTCTGAATTTCATTCTAAGGATATGAACTTCAATAGGTTTACATGTGGAGTAAGGCACCCACTGCAACACATCAGCAGAGCGAGGCCCTGAAGTTTCTCGGAGCCCCTCCACTCCGTGGTGGTGTGCATCTCATACAGAAGGCTTCTGCTGCCTTATTTTGTCTTTTTTATTAACTTTTGATGGTTGGGAAATTCTTGCAGTTAGTCACATCTGAGAAAACTTGGAACAGGTTCCAGAAATGTAGACACATTTACCTTGTACACTATTATGCTATGGCTGGATAGCTTAGCTATTAAAACAACGGAATAGGGTTTCATAAAACCTATATCTGTTTGTAAATGCATGTTTCAGTGATGCAATAGGCCTGCCACTTATAAATAAAACATCTGCAGATCGCACGGACCCCCATAAGTATATATGTATGTTTGTAAGCAATAACACCACTCCAGGGTGTAGAGTCATAAAGATGAGGCCAAAGGGTGAGTGCCTGCAGTACCAGGGAAGTGCACAGATTTATCTTTACAACTACATGCCCTGGAGTGTGCTGGGCCCCTTTTAAGGAGGTGTTTTGTAAAATAATTTTAAAATGATAGCTGCTCAGGAAAAAAACAACAACAAAAAGCCTTCCCACTTGTTAAACAAAATCTTTTGTTTAACACATTTTTTCCCTTATGATGCTTCCTAGTCAATTATAAATGAAGTTGCAGCAGCAAATACTGATGCTGTGAAAGCAGACTGCTGCTGGAAGGAAGGAGTGACCCCTCCGCTGCCTGTGGTGTGGCTGAGCCCCTGCAGCTGCTCTCAGTTCCCTCCTGCAGTGGGATGGGCTCCCGGGGCACGGCATGCTCCTGCAGCCAAAGCAATGGGAGCTCAGTGGTTGCTCTCCAGACAAGTTCTTTGCATTCCTATGCTTAGCTGGCCTTGACAAGGAGCACTTTATTTGTAAATATACATATGTATTTCTGTATCTATATACGGATATCTATAGAAACATGGAATCATTGAGGCTGGAAAAGACCTCTCAGATCATGATTGGCCCATCCCCACCAACACAAGCATATCTGAACGTGCATATTTACATGTTTATATACGTTTCCATGCTTGGTTGGAAAACATGCTTGGTTGGTTGCCAAACCAAAAGCTGTTAAATATCCTCCAAATCCTTAAGTTAAAGACCAAAAGAGTCTTTTTAGTTTCCCCTCCTCCGTTTCCTAAACCTCCCCTTGTAATTCTGATGTATATCTCTGTGTTAACAAGCGGTGGGTAGAGTGATACAGATACTATCAGTGAAATCCTGGAGCTCTCAAGGTCAGCTTACCATTGATTTCAGTGAAAGCAGGACTTTGTGTTGTTCATTGTTTTGATTTAAAGGAAATGTACTGGCAAGGATGAAAGGTGTAACACATGATCATCGTTAGCTTCAGACAAAACAGCAGAGTGCAGGTTTTCTCCCCTATGGACATTAACCGTACTGAAAGTCACTATTTTGTAACCAATTTAGTATAATTAAAGACTGGAAGCAAAATGAAGGGAGCAGAGCATCAATCTTGTTCTGCTCTCCTGATAATCGGTGGATTGTTAAAGGCATTTTAAGAGCTGGCTCACAATACCTGGAGTGCCACATTGGCGACTCCAGTGAAGTTGTAGGGTTGCAGCAGGGATGCATTTAGTCCGCCTGTCGTGTTAGGAAGGGCTCTGTGCACATCGTCATAGAAAACAGGGCCAAAGCCAAGGCTGTATGAAATTCCTGTATAAAGTCAGGTTTCCTGGTACCGTGGATATTCCTGTGGAAGCAAACACCTGATTTCCACAACAGCCGATAGAAATCAACTTCCTATGTCTACACTCAGCCGTACCCATCCACACAGAAGATGCGTAATGCTGGTGTCTCTGTATGCATAATCAGTGATATAATTGTTGTGCAGTGTTTCCAGTTAGCAGACTTCTTCCACAGGAGTACAAATGAGGGAGTTCACCCCGCAGTTGGCAGGTGGTCTGTTCCAGAATGGGGTGATCTTTGGAATTCACTGGTGGTTATTCTGAGCCTTGTTACTCTGCCTGCTCTTGTGTCTCCAATTTCTTCTGAAGAACAGGAAGGCATAGAGTCAATGGAACTCGCTTGTGTTGCAGCATCATAGCATATTCCTGCCCTTCTTCTCTCGCTTTCCTCCATTAGAAGGAAGATCTCAGCAATTCTTTTTAGTTGTTCTGTGAAGTTCCTGTTTCCACGTACGCTGCAGAACTGTCCCCAGGGAAATGTAGCATGCTGGGCAGGGTGCCTGCATTGAGGGTGTGTGATGGGGCAGCACAGGGAAGGTTCCATCTCCCTATGCCGAGCGTATGGGTAGGCATCCGCGCGCTGGTGCAGCTCAGGAAGCCGTAGATCTGACTGCATTTACGGTATTTTTCAGCAGCTTTCCATTCTAAGCTCTATTTAATGGAATCTATGCATAGTAAGTAATCAGGTCAGAGAGAAGCAACATCCCCTGTTTGAGATCAATCGCTGGCTAATACTTTATCTAGGCCACTTTATTATCTCATGCTGATTCCATTCCCATTCTCCTCCTCCTTTGTAGCGTGCACTTCAGCTGTGGTAAAAGTACGTATCGCATACATATTAAAAACATATACCCATTCTATCTGTATGTAAATGTGTGAGACACAGCTGGATATTGCAGGAGTTTGATTTACTAATAGTTATTATCTGTTCTAGCTGTTCAGAGGCAAAGAGAGTTTCAGAAAACAAGCTAGCGCAGAAATTGCCTTTATGATATCACTATCTGCTTTGGTAATTGTTTAAAATCTCTCCTTTAGCTGGAAACTTGGCCTTTTATTTTGCAGATTGTACGTGCTCCTCAGAAAGCCAGCAGATTTGTTGATGTCTCTCGGTTTTTGTTAGTACAGCATTGAACTCTACCGTGCTGCATCTGGCTGTATAAATGAAAGCGATTTGCTTAAAGAAATTGTATTAGAAATACCAGAAGTCAAGCATGTGGAAGTCATTCCTTTATGCTTTCACGTGAATGCATAGAAGTACAGTCAAGATGCTGTTTGGGCTTTTGAAGGGAGGTTTTGGGTGGGGAGAAGCTATGCTTAGTATCATAGTATCATAGTATTGTGCGAGTTGGAAGGGACCTTAGAGATCATCGAGTCCAACTCCCGGGTTTCGAGCCCCCTGTGTAGCGAAGCGGCACTTCTACCCCTGCGCCACAGGGGGGGGATTCGAACCTGGGCCCAAGGCCAAGGATCCAGCCAGCATCCACCTTGAATTCCTCTTGCACCAATCTTCTCATTTTTGTTTAGGTCTCCAAACCTGCATCACGGCTTCTGGCTTTTCTCCTTTTAAAAATGTAGATTATCGACGCTTCTTATGTTGGTGTTCTATCAGTTCAGCATTGAGTGATAGGTTGTACCTCCTCTGCCTCAGAAAAGCTATTGTGTTGAAACTAGTTGGTTGGTTGGCTGGCTGGTTGGCTAACTGGCTGGTTGGCTGCTGCCTCATGCAGTGCTGAAGTTCCCTGTCCCTGTGCCTTCAGCGATGCTTCTTTACACTTCAGGAGTGGCATTTAGGTCTTAGAAGCTACAGTAGGCATTTTTTCAGGTAGATGCGTGTTTTTATATTTAAACATGTCAGTTTTTTTCTTAAACCTAAGATATATAGATTTTCAAAAATGGGCTCTGTCCGGATGTTCCCTTATCCATAACAAATGTAGGAAATTGGAGATGAGAAGCTTTTAAGCAGCAATATTTTAAGTGGTGCTATTTACTAGGGTCTGGCCAGTAGCATTGCTTGCCAGGTAGAGCTAAACCTGTGTGCAGCTTGTTGTGTTAGCCTATTGTGAGCAGCTGGTAGGAAATACTTTGTGCTTTCAGCAAGCAAGCAAAAGATCAGCATAATCCTACCTGAATCTTCACGTAAGCCTTCAGAGTAAAGCCAATAATATCCTGCCACTTGTGTTTCCAACAGAGGGTTTTCCCCAGCAGCTAATTTGGCATTGCGGTGGTGGCATCACTGAGTAGCTGAGGTTGCTGAACAGATTGAGGTTTTTGTGACCTTAACTTCTGAGAGGGAGCAGAGGGCTGTCTGCGCTTGGCTTTTCATAGAGGCATTTGGTAAATCTTTTGAAGGCAGCTTACAGATAAATGTTTTCTGTCACAGTCTGTCTGGATGTTTTTGTGTCATTCTTGGATCACACTGAGCCCAGAATTTTCACTCTTTAGCTGCTTGCAAACATTTGTTTTCCTGAGCCAGTGCAGGATCACCCATCAGAGGTGATTTGCCCAGAGAAGAATTGTCAGTTCTTGCACCTGTGATGGATAGCTTTGTTTGCAAACATTCAGGCTCTCCTCTGTCGCAGTGATCCCAGTTCATTCACCCCATGACAGGGAGAAATTCTGACAGACACTGAAACATGTGCCAGATGGGAAGGAGAGGGCTCTTCTCTGATTTCCTAAGGAAACAAGCGTGAAGCCAGGTACTTCAGCTGCTGTAAACATGATTAATATTAAACTGCATCTTCAGTCGACCAATTCAGACAAATGGTGGAGAAGTCCTGGATGAAATCCTGGCTAAGCCGGAGTCAGTGAAGATTTTATATTGACTTCACTGATGCTGGAATTTCAGTGGGACTCAGGGTGTTCCTGTTTCTGTGTCTTGTCATCCTTCTTGGTCAGGATAGCTTAAGCTGAAGGAAAAATAGATGTGTTATTTCAGGTGGCTGCACTGCTCAACCTATTCCCCTCTGCTGAAATAGAGGAAGGTGGATTATGGATCTTCTGCTCTTTCTTTTTCCGTCTTTCTCCACCGTTTCTGTCCTTAGGGATGTGATTTGCTCTTCTTTGTCACTTGAGAAATCAGCTATTGAAATGGAGAAATACGTTCTAACGGTGTCACTAAATCCAGCAACTACAGCAGACTAAGATGGTGACAAGGTTAACTTCTGAGCAATAGGGTTTTAAGGTGTTACATTCATTCTCTGTCTTCTGCAGTCCCACTGCTCAACATGCCACTGACTTTGTACAGAAAATGTGAAAGTCTTTCTCTTACTAACATGCCCTAAAGCTGCACGACAAAGTGGCATTTTCCGGTGAGATGTGAAAAAGGGAACTTGAGCTGACGTGAAGAAGCATTGAAATTGTAAGGGAACGGGACAAAGGCAAATTGGCAACAGCTTCGAGTGATGCAGCTCAGATGATAGTTAATATTTTTGGTGACTTGAGTCTCCTGGGCTTTGCAGTTTAATTTGAGCAAATGTTTCATTTGGCACTTCTGGTGCTTCTGTATTTCTCCAGACACTCAGGCAAATATTTACATCTCACTCATCTTGGTAGCACAATTGCAAGTCTTTCAGTTAAATATCTTGAGACGCTGTGCTTTTGTGTTACTGATACTTCTGTCTCTGTTCCCTTGCCTACGTATTGGCTGGACTAGATGATCTGGGTGGTCTTTCCAGCCCTTACGATTCTATGATATTTATTAAAAATAAATAGATCTGTGAATAATTCCAAAGCGAAGCATATTTATGATGTTAAGAGCACCGTCCTTTCCTTTTGTTCCAAATTCATCGCAGAATGTGCTGTAATGGGCAGTTCTGGAAATCTCTATGCAGTATTTATTTGTGTAATAAAACTGGAATCTTCCATTGATTCGAAGCCACCGGGTGCATTCAAATTGCTGGCGTTTGTATGGTGCCAGCAGCGGTGGGCTGCAGCTCCTCAGGACTATCCTGCAGTATTAAATAAGAGCAGTAATTGCCTATGAATGAGGAGAGCACGGAGCAGGGGTACAGATAGGGCTTCCTCTGACCTGTGCGCATTGTGCTACAAATCCCTTAATCAGATTTGTGCCGGTTGATTCTTGCATCCACAGAAATTCAGCTGGAGGATCAGGGCCTGAAGTAGTAAAAAATCAATTAATACGACTTTCTAATTTGTGCGGTCGACAAAAATGCATATAAATAGGGGACATTTTTCTACTTAAGAGGGCCGCACTGAAAGATTTTTAATTGGATTTTCATTGTGATTGACAGCACTCGATTATGACAGTAACTTTATTTGGCTGGACTGTTAGAGCCCTCTTGTTGGGATTTCTTCCATCAAAGCTCCTTTTCATCCGCTGAATTCCCGGCGGAGCTGCGGTGGCTGTGAAAGAGCCTTTTAGCACCTTTGTTGCAGCCATCCCTGGTGATGATTGGGCCCAGCTGGTAGCAGAGAGGAAAATGTCCCTCTCACAAAGAGGTTGCATCTCCAGTCCCCACGGCTTCGATAATTTTAAGAGCCCCAGAAACCTGTTGAGGATTAGAAGTAGCTTTAGATGTGAAATGAGTGTTAAGTATTAGTAATCGGGAGATTAGGGCCCCGGGGACAATGGGAGATAAACAACTGCAATTAAGGCAAATCTGCCAGAGTAAACAAAATTTAGCAGAAACAGATGCCCTAACCATTTTGGGGGATTGATTGGAGGGCACCGAGGAATCGATTTTTGTCTTGTTTACACTTCCAAACCCCTGCGATAAACCGGGAGGCTAAATATTTCATACCGCCTGATTTTAGTTAATTTTTTTCCAGCTCCTCACAGTGGGTCTGCGCTCGTCTAACAGTGACCAGGCCTGAGTTTATTCCGCGTTCACAGGGAGCAGCTAATTGTCTATGAAGGGCCCCTGTGTTTAAATGGGCTTGACAGGAATTTAAATTTCGTTTCAATCAACCTCCGCGCTCGCAGCCTGCTCCACTTTCTAATTTTTAAATTAAAGATGGTTTTTGAAGCCGCGGCCTCTCCTCTGCCTGTGGCTGCCGCAGAGCGGCAATGCGGCGCCTTATGGAGGCCGCAGCAGCGGAGCACGACGGGCACGGCCCCGAGATGCACCCCATCCCAGCGGTGTGGGCTGCTCAACAAGGGCAGAGCCTGGGGAGGGGGAAGGTCTGGTGGGAATATGGGCACACCGTCATGGTGGCCGTGGTCCTCGTGCCAGACTCGAAGGGTTTCCCTTCCTCCCAGGCCAACTGGTGGTGGTGTGCTTTGTGCTCTCCATGTTTTCCATAGGGCTCTATGGCTGTGACACAGCACGGCCCGACGGTATCTGTGTGCTTCTGAGTTCAGCGCCTGTTCCGTTTCATCTGTCAGCCAACATCGGGGTGTTTCTTTGCACAGGGTGGCGTTCAGCCGTGTGATGGGATGCGATCACAGAGTGCTTCTAAAACCAACCTCATGGCATCTTCCACCACAAGGTTGAAAACACTGAGGATGCTGTTTGAATTCTGTCCATCTAACTAATTTTCTGTGTTGGTAGAAACCATTTACTCAGAGCTGTTTTTTCCTTCCTTTTCTTCCTCTCTGGGAAATGTGTTGGAAGGAAATACTTCTTCCTCAGTTTTTGGTGTTTGACTCGCTCTGCTCGCTAGCCATGAGCGTAGTGTGCTTGCAGGGAGCCGTGAGTTGGAGCACACTGCTCAGTAGGCGTCTGTATCAGTATTAGTTCAGTTCAGGTGTGCATTCTTGGTCTGAATCTCCAGACCTTTCAGAGCTGCCAACCACACCTTCATTGCCATCACGGACAGCTCTCAAAGCTGAGGAATCAGATCGGTTTCAAACAGAACCAAAGCAGAGGATGTGCTCCAGGCATGCAACCTCGTGCTCTGGCTACAGGCGGGTGCTGCATCTGCACAGCAGACCAGAGCTGGTCAAAAGCAAAAGCTCCTCCATCCCCAAAACGCTGCACCAACCATTTCACTCTGCAGATCTGCTTCTGCTGTCGACAGCTTGCTAATGTTGACATAGTCTATCAGCCTTGGGCCACTCTCTCTGTTCCTCTTTTGCAGCTCTTCTTAACCTCGACAACACTTGCAGAAGCACTCTCCAATTATACTTTGGTTGCCTTTGTTGTTTTTTTTTTTCCCAGGAGTCATCATGTAAAATACCTTTGCTAGGAGTGAGCTTGTTGTGTTAGCTGAGCACCACGAGGCATGCCAAGCACCGTTATCGGCTCCACGGCAAATGGCCAAAAAGCAGAGCTGCTGTGGGAAGAACGATCTACAGATGGGCGAATGGATTCCACTGTGCCACGGCCAAAACCAAAGCTCTATGTAAATTTTAGGCCGGTATGCACCACAGAGAGAGCATAGCACAAATCAGACCCACCCTGCACACGGTGTGGAGGAGCTGAGTTGCATGCAGTCAGGTCTGTGCTACGGATGCCGGGTGAGCTCCACTGGTTCTTGCTGAGCAGAGCTGCAAAACAAATGTTCTCTTGACTCTGAGTCTGGACACAGGGGTCAGGTTTATGGGGACTGCCTGGAGGGCTATGGCTGATGGCCAGAGCTTCAGAGGAAGGTGGAAAAATGGGCTTTAATCATCATGGAGGATGTGCGTTACCATTTGGAAATGGAAATTCGGGTGTGCTGTGCAGGCAGCTCCTCTGTAGGTACAGGTTTTAGGTTTAAGCAGTTCTTCTTGGTCTCTCTGTGGTGCCTGATACGTTTTCTATCACTATCTTATATATCATTGGAGGGATAAAACCATTGGCGTGCTAATCTAGACAGCCATGGTTCTACCACTGACCTAGGCTAATCTGCCTTTGCAATTTCAAGAAGTATGTTTGACTCCTCTGAAAGTAACCTTAAATTGTAGTCTTGTAAGAATTCCAGAGCTGTATCCTTCACTCCTTCTCCTAATGAGGTTATGACCAAATGCTCATTATAATTGCTTTAGACTCCTTTTAATTTTCAAGCTTATTAATCATAAGAAGAGTTATTTAAAATTGCATAAATTAATCTTAGATTAAAAGCCCATCAAAGCCTCGAAACAATTAAGAATAAGTAGGATTTCCCTGGGGCAGCAAGTTTTATTTTAATAGTGTAGTCAGGTGGATATCAGAACACTGAAGTATGGTAGTGATTAATGTATGCAAAATTTAAATGAGAGTTTTTAAATGGCAAATCTAAATCACATATTGACCTAACTGTAGGCTTTAACTGCACTGTCTGTCATATATTTAAACTGTTTAGTAATCAGCATTTTAATTACAGTGTATGTTCGGGAGGCCACGCAACAAACAGAACTCCCCACTCCGACACTTTTAGCAGGCTGAGGCTGTGCTGCGACTGCTCAGCATAAGGGATGAGGGAAGAGCTTGGAGGAGATAACAGTACCTGACCCTCTTTGCTGCCCCTGCTGTTCTCTGTGCAAACAGGCAGAAGCTGCAGGTGGTATCCCTGCAGGGTGGGAGATGTGGAGCAAACTTTATCTTCTGGGTGTTTCTGTTTGGTGACCCTGGGGTCTCTCTGCCACCCCGAGCTCTGCAGACCTGAGGACGTGTGTCTTTGGCTCTCACTGTGGGGGATTTCAGTCTAACACCAGCTGAGAACAGGCTTGTGGAGGTGCTGGGATCTTCATCAAGCGCAGTGAGAGGTCATCCTTGCCCTGAATAGTTGATGATTTGAATGAGAGGAGAGATCTGGGCTGCGAAACGCTTGGTACCACATCAAACACAGCTGTGCAAGTACATAAGAACAGCTAAACTTGCTGTCATTTGGCACATGCAGTCCCGTCACTGCAGGAATAGCACAGGAGAGGCAAGGAGCTGTCATTTCTGGGGAACTGTCTACTAAGGGAACGGTTGACCTTGCTGGAACTTGGGAAACTCAGACATGTTTTCCTGACTCCCAGCCACTGCTTTCACAAGCACCCGTCCTGTTCCCTAAGGGGGGGTCACCCATCATGGCCAGGACATGTGCTGACATTGCAAAAGTACAGCAAGGGATGTAACAGGCGGATCACAAATAGTGTCTTACAGGGTCTTTCCACCCATGCATACATCCCGTGTCTCCACGGGTCAGTTTGAAGCCCTCTGATTTTTGTGCCCTGCTCAAACCTTAGAGGTGAGCGATGGAGGGAAGGCGGCTGTGCGGAGCAGCCTGGGGAGGGTTTCTGACACCACTGTGCCTGAGAATTAACAATATTCTGGGAGTCAGCAGCAGAGTATTGGCCTGAGGATTCCTCGCTGCTATTCCTGGCTGTGGGAGCAGAAATCGGCCTCGTGGAGAGCTAGCACAGATAATTAGAGCAGCGTCTAGTTTGGCTTGTCCTTGGGGGCAGAAGCTCTAGATGTGAAATTCTGCTCTGCTGGAGAAGGTGGCGGAGCAATGACATCCTGCATGTGCTGAGGACAGCAGAGGTGGGAGCACAGGTTGGTGTGAGGTGCTTTGTGTTACTCGAGTGCTTTGTCTCTCCATGTGTCCTGGGAAGGAGCTCCAGAGCTGGGGTTTGTGTTGGTTGTTTTGGAGGTTTGACTTGTGTTCCCATTAAACGTGTGAATGAGCAGAATTTCCTCTCGATCACATGCCCTCAGTTAATTGCAAACAGCGTACAAACAGTGGTAGCAATGGGAGAAGGAGCTGGGGTGATAACTGTGGTGCACTCTTTGCAGCCGAGTTCTTGTTTTCCAAACCTGCAGGGCTTGCACTCCGTCAGACAGCCAGGGATGAGTTGTTCCTTGGATTTAACACTGCACTGTGACGGTCTGACCATCCCAGCTGCCTTGGGAGCAGAAGCAGTGCTGTGTTTGGGTCATGTTTAACAGTGCGTTGTTGGGGATGAGAGGATGGCAGGAAGGGCAGAGGTGTCCAGGTTCCATTTTATTCTTGAAAGACACCCCAGTTCCTGTGCTGTGTGCAGAAATATACCCTGTGTTGAGGCATCTGATGCACTGCAAGAGACACCCAGTGCTGCAAAGCAGTGCCATGCTGTTCCTAATATTGCCTAATAAACTGCTGCATTGTCTTCTCCCTCCCCCTTGTAAAATGGCATCCGAGTCGCATGTTAAGCAGAGAGTGAGCTTCCCTTAAAGCAGCCTGTAGCCATCAGTAATATTTATTTTCTCTATTTGTTTTAAGCCTGTGAAGACTGTGGTTTCCTCCATACTGTCCTGATGGAGCCCTGACCAGCAAGCGTGCAGTGCCCCTAGCCCTAATGTGCCATTAATGATAGGTTAATGTACAGTATAATGTTTTTTGGACTATGGGTTCATTACACTTCTGAGTGCAAGGTCCTTCTGCAGAGCGCCCAAGGTCCCATTGCATTATATCATGCAATAAAAATACCCTTTTCATATCACACGCTAATAAACTGTATTTGAAATGCTGTCTGAGGGCACTGCCATCGTCTCGATAGTCCGTGTCTGCAACAGTTGGGATCTTTTTATTGTGTCTGTGTGTGTGTGTGATGCCCAATTCAGTTTTCTAAAGGAAATGCGTAAATTGTCGGTGCTTCTTTGTAATAAAAGGGGCACAGTCCTTTCACTGCACAGTCTGGGGGGGGTCCTTTAAAAGAGGGCACTAAGAGGATTGCGCTGTGTGCTTTGTGCTTAGGAAGTCCTCTGGGATGGCTGGAGGGCCGTGGCGATGTGCCCATCCTTTTGCCATCCAAACACGTCGTGTAGCAGAGGAGCCGCGCTTTGGGAGCACCAAGGGTGGCTTAAACCACAGAACTTTTCCCCTTGAATAATGGCCATTTAATTGACTGGGCTAAATGATTGATGGTGCGTGGGCAACGGGTTGGAATTACCAGGGCTGTGTGCTCAGGGGGGCACTGCCCTTTTAATTTCATGTCAGATATTTAAATCCTTTCTCTCCCCCTTTGCGCGGCGCTTCCCTTGGAAAGAGTTAACCTGTCTGGTGGGACACTGCAGCGCGGGGAACGTACCCTTTATCAAAGGAACGAGATGAGACAAGTTCATTTAAAAAGGCTGGTTTGTCATTGTTTATCTAATTTTCAGCGTTGACACACAAAATTAAGCGGGCTGACACTCACTGCAGCCCCGTCCTGCCTGACCTTTCCTGCTCCTTTGCTTCCCCTCCCACAGCAGTGGCTGCACGCCATGCCAGACTCCAGCCAGGGTTGGGGGGGTGATGGCATGCTGGGGGCTTTTCAGTGTGTTTTCTTCTGCATGGGTCTCCTGGCTGTGCTGATTGCCATGTGGGTTCAGTGCTGAGGGTTTATAGAATCGTAGGATAGGTTGGGTGGGAGACCTCCATGATCATCTTGTTCTGACCACCCTGCTTCAAATGGGCATTTGTGTAAAGTGTGGGGAGAGGACTGAGCACAAGCACGGTGTGCCAATAAAAACGTGCTGATCATTTCAGGTTGGATGTTAGGAAAAATGTGTTCTCAGAAAGAGCAGTGCTGCAACAGCACGGCTGCCCAGAGAGTGGTGGGTCCCCATCCCTGGGGCTGCTCCAGAACCACAGAGACACTCGGGGACATGGTGAGTGGGGTTGGGTTGGGCTTGGTGTTCTGAGAGGTCATTTCCAACCTTAGTGATTCTGTGATGCAATGAAATGTTGCTGCAAATGGGCCTAGGGCAGGTCTGATGGGCTGATGCATTGTCCACAGTTCTGTACTGCTCTTTGTGTGCATTTGTTGCAGCTGTGACTGCAGCAGCAAGGTGCTGCTGAGCGAGGCTGGGTATCAGGAGCAGCACTGGTATGAGTCTGTGCATGGACCTGGTGCACCCTCCCAGAGCTCAGTGCCTGACCTGAGCTCACTGGGGGGCTGCACACCAGTACAGGTCCCACTGGCAATATAGTCTGTGGAAATTCCTTTCTGGAGCAGTGGAAGATGAGAGAAACTCAAACAGTGGTTTCAAATTAAACTTATTTCTAGGAAGAAAAGTGTGTAAAACGTGGGGTTTTCCATGGAGTAACCCCACAAAACAAAGCAGAGGGTGTGAGCAGCACGGCTCGCTGACATCTTAAACTCTTCATAGTCTGCATTCTTCCCCTGTGTGTTGGGAGTAGCTGAACTGCATGGATATACCAGGCGTGAGATGCCTTCCTCTGCAGGGAGTCTCTCCATCGTAAAGGAGATTCATTGGAGAAGCGGACTGTCTTTAATAGCTTTTTTTTAATTGCCCCAATGCATCTGCTCTTCCTTGTCTGTGGGCTCCGTTGTTTCTCCTTAGTTCTCGTTGGTGTCCTTGGCTGCTTTTTTGTTTAAGAGGCCAGACGGGTACCTCTAGGCTGTGTTGCTTAGAATAAGCCTTTACTTTACTATGCACTTTTGCACCCACCATACCACGGTGTTGTGCAAAACACACTCACGCTGATTCTTTCAGCACTCAGCGAGGCAGCAGAAGCCACGTATTCCCTTTTTGTCCATATGCTGGGGGAGATTCTGCAGCTTTGTGAAGGTCACACTGGAAAGTACGTGGAATATCTGCAGGATCCTGTCCCTGGGGGCAGGTTGTGCTCCCTCCAAATGGTTTCCCTTCTCAGGGGACAGCAGTATTTCGCAATGCATTTGTTTACTAAACCCATAGGGTGCATGCAGGAAAGGGTAAAAAATAAGTTGTGGCCTTTCTGTAGCATTGTTCCTGATGTTAGACATTCAGGACCAAAGCTAAAGATTTCTGATAGCCAGGTGTTGGGAGGGAAGAGACGTTGTCCATATGCTCAGTGCCGCGAGCATCTGTGTACTCAAATGCATCATTTTAAGCTCATCCATCTTCTGCTGTAGCATCGAGCTGGCTGCTGCCATCGTCAGACTCTCAGATGGGCTGTGGTACCCGTGGGAGTGCTCCTCGGTGGCCATTTCCCAAGCAGAGCTCACGTGTGTCCACATGGGTGCAAAATTCAAAGCTCTGACAAATGTGAAGTTGTTCTCTGCAGTCCAGAATGGCTGAAAGGAACCGATTTGCTTCCCCAAAAATAATAATAAAAGATTGAATACTGGGGGGAGAAAATACCCATTTCTGGAGCAGTTACAAGGAGCAAATTTAGAAAGATCGATGGCGGTGGCAGAGAGCGATGCTCAGTTCCAGAGGCCTGAGATAAAGGTCAGGGTTTGTGGCTTGAGCCTGGTGGGAAGCACTGACTATCTGAGCATGGAGAGCGAGTTCCTGGAGCTGACTTTGCTTTTGGAAGCTCTTGCATCTCCATGTTTGTTCTGTGCAGCATTGTGGGAATGAGTTCCTGAAGGTGAAGGGAACAACTGGCTCCCAGCAGTCACTGCATTCACCTTTATGTGTTGGTTAGCAAGGAAGGTCTTGCATCTTACTGTGCTATTTCTCCATTCACACAGTGGAGGAGTCCCATTTGTACCACTGGAATGGTACAGGAGAGGCTGTGATGTGAGAATAGTTAAAGGCCAAGTGACACACCAGCCCTGCTTGCGTGCAGGGATTGCACAGAGCAATCCTGGTGTCCTTCTGCAAGGCACTGAGCCCTGCAGCACCTCCTCTAACCCAAGCAGCTCTGGGCCAGGGCTCCAGAGAGCTGAGATGGAGGAAGGATTTGGGCTGGGCTCTGCTGTTTTGTGTGTGTGCTGAGGTCACACCTTGTGCGTTGCCCGTTCCTTGCACTGCCTTTGCCCAAAGCCCATGGAAAGGCATCCCATGAATGCAGCCATCCCAGAGGGTTGAAACATCTCGCACTTCCTCCCTCCATGGTGTAGATCATGACATATTTTATTCCTGCAGCTCTTCTGTTCTCTGTCCCTGGACTGCAGGGCGTTTTACTGCTTTGTGCTGGCACTGTGAGGATTTATGGTGCTGTGTTCAGCCCGGTGCTGCCTCATGGCTCCACTCAGTGCCATCCTGCCCTGCTGACCCCAGCATCACAGGCACGGTGTGCCCTGCACTGCAGTGCCAGCACTGCATCATTGTCCCAGAGGGTCCTTACATCAACACTGGTTACTTTAAGGCACTGTTTGCAAGAGCTATGAAGTTTAGTGTTGCAAAAACCGAGCTGCTTTTGAGTGATTTGGAGGAGAGGTTTTCATCATCTGTGATGGTTTCTCCTGGCGATTGCTTTCTTTCAGCCATTTATGTAATTGCGGTACTTGGTTTCCTGTGGATTTTTATACTTCATTTGAGATTCATCCGAAGATGGCATGTTCCCATCTCTAGGAATGGGGCCAGATTGAGCTGCCTAAGCTGGCTGCCGAAACCGCACGCTGAATTCCTGTTCCGATTTTCTGAGGTGTCTCAGCCTGTAACAGCCCTACCATTCCATGGGGCAGCGTGTTGCACGGCCATCCTTCTTTCCATCGTACATCAGTTCCCACTGTGGCTTCTCTTGAAGGCCCATTGGGGTTACGTATAGGTGAGATTTCCGTTTCTTTGACAAGTGATGTCTCCAAAGGCCACATCCAGCTCATGTGTGCCTCCACTGCAGGCTGCACCCAGTCCTGCTGCAGCTGCAGTGTAACACTTGAGGGATGTGGCACCTTCTGTGTGATTCAGACAACCCTGAGAGCGAAGGGTGCACACAGGGTACAGTGTGGGGTTTGTACTGACTCATGTCAAGGGTGCAAATGTATGTGAACGTGGCCTTGCTATGTGTGTGTTCATGGTGGCATGATTCAGGCTCTACTCTGCAGGGGAAGCAATTTGGAGTGTGACCCAGTTGGACAATTTCCTTTGGACAGAGGGTTCAGTCGGATGACGTTGGGTTGGATGGGATTGGGTTAGGTTGGATTATGTTGGATTATGTTGGGTTACATTGGGTTTTGTAGGATTGGGTTGGGTTGGGTGGTGTTGGGTTGGGTTTTGTTGGGTTGTATGATGTTGGATTGGGATGTGTTGGGTTGGGTTGTGATGTTATGTTGAGGAGCTGTTTGTGGACCTTTACAAACCTGTGGGTCAGTGGCCTCAGTGAAGAGTTTTGTGTCCCCCCAACCTCCTCCTTTCTATTTAAATGGTGAACATGGATAATATGCAACCAACTGAAAGTTCACTGATTGGAATCCCTTTTTCATTGCAACCACAGAATGTTCCAGTGAGTTTCTTCTAAAACACAAATGAGATAAACTCTCTCAGTTCCTGCAGGGAGAGCTGTGTCTGTTGGCTAACCCTTCCTGTCCCATTTGCAGGGCCACCCCTTCATCGTGCAGTACGACGACGGCCATGCAGAGGTGGTGTCCATGTGGGTGTGCAGGACGTTGGAGGAGCGGCGCTCAGCCCAGGGCGCACCGTGAGCTGCTGGGTCGTGGGACAGAGCTTTGGGCTCCCACCCATCTGGGTCATATTGTGCTAAAAATCAACCAAATCTTTTGGGATGTTTGTTGTTACCTTCCTCCCTCCCACGCAGACACGTTAAGGAATTCCCTTCACACGTTTCTCTCGTTTAACGTCCTCAAATTAATCTTCAGTTAAACTGTACACAGCCTTAAAGCGAGTATTTTATATCTCTATTTTTGTGTTATTGAATGTATTGTATATTTCGTGGCTCCAGAGTATTTTTGAACTGTTAGTTTTGCTATTGTACAGCTGACCAGCAGACTGTTCTGAGGGCTGGAGGAGGAGCTGTTGGCTGCCTGGGGAGTGTGGACATCCACGAATGCCTGTTTGAAATGGGTTTGGGATTTGTAAGGAAAAAAAAGAAGAAGAGGAAGGAAGAGTGTGGAGTTTCTTGTCATGGGAAGACAAGATTGCCCCTCTGCAATACAAGCATTCCAGGGGCATTGGCTGTGGTGTCCTTGGATGGCAAGTGGTGTCACAGTGCTGCTGCCATACCAGGGTGCATCCCATTGCAGGGACAGAGCCTGTGCTGAGGGACAGTGCTGCAGTGCTGCTTGCCCTCAGGCTGTGGGTTGCACTGATAGTCACAGTTTGTGGCTCCCTCCTCTCTGCCTCCCTCGCTCATCTCCCCATGGCTGGGAGCACACAGCAGCCCCTTGCACACAGCAGCAGTGCCACTGACATGGGGCATGGTGTGAGACAGGGGGAAGCGCTGCACCAAGGTGTCCCTGCCCCAATCCCCATGGATGGGGAGAGATGGGGCACACCACTCACTGCCATCATGCAGAGCACCTGGCTGTGCTCCCAATGGAGCAGGAGCACTTCCAGCATCTGCAGTGTGTTTTTGCTGTCCCTGCCGTCACTGTGTACGGTTCTCACAACGGGTTGGTGCACAATCAGTCCTTATGTTAAGGCACTGCCAAAGCAGAGGAGCGGAGGGCAGAAGGCAGAGTGGGAGCTGAGGGTCTGCTCAGCAAACTGGGCACCGCTGCGGCTTGGGCAGGGAGGGAGGGTGGGCGTTTTGTTTGCTCATTTTTTGCATTAGAAATAAACTTTTGCTAAAAGAAAAGCTCAGGTATTGGATTCTATACCGGCAGCTTTAAGGAAAAAAAGCAGTGAAAAATTCCTCCCCAGTCCCTGCAAATCGTAAATGGTCCTTCGGAAAAGACTTTGTTTCCTTCCTTGGAGGGATCATTCGTCTTCTTTTGAAGCATAGGGGTTGCAGGCATGAACTTATAGACTAAAAGTTTATCTTAATTGCTCTGATGTCACCGCCTCCCCGGCAGATAACAGAGCAATGAATGAGTCAACAGCAGCCGTGGCTTCAGGTCCTTTTTCTAAAGTGAGACAAATTTCTTCCCTTGGAGCCATGCGGACCGCGGGCAGCTCGCCTGTTTGTTCATCTCCTGCGGTTCGTATCGGCTTTCTCTAGATAAAAAGCCTCTCCCTCGGGTTCAGGTAAGAAGTCGGTAGAAGCAATGCTGTGCCCTGGGGGGGAGCCATGGCATGGCTGGGATCCGATTGAGATCGCTGCTCCCCGAAGCGCACCGCAGGGATGGGGTGCATCCGTGCTCCAGGGGCTGGGGCTGCTCCTCCCTGCCGCAGCTTTCTGCTGCCGGAATCGGGGCGTTCCTCGGCCGGAATGCTGGAAGAAAACGCGGCGCTGTTACACCCTGCGGCCGCGTCCCGCTCAGCCCGCAGCGTGGAGCGGTGCGTGATGAACACCTGAGTGCGGGTTAACGCCCCGCGTGGATGTGGGTAACGCACAGGAGCTGTGTGAAGCCTGCGCAGGACTCGGAATGCGTTCGGCTTTCCTCGGCCCGTGACCTTTGCTCGTCCCACGAGCCCGGGACAACGCAGAACGCCTTGAGTTTCTCGCGTCCCGTGTCCGTGTGCATCCCGCTGTCAGCTTTCCAAAGGCGAAGTGTCACTCTTTGTTTTCTGGCTAACAGCCTGGAAAGCTCTGTGTGTGTGTGTGCGTGTGTGTGTGTGTGTGTATGTGTGTGTGTGTGTGTGTGTGTGTGTGTGTGTGTGTGTGTGTGTGTGCAGACATCTGGCAAAAAATCAAAGCAGAAAGTGGGACCTGCAGCAGGAGGCGGCTTGGAGGGCTGCTCGGTCCCAACGTGTCCCCTCTGCCGGACAGGGACAGAGAGCGGCCACCGACCGCACGGCCCCACCGAGTCGTGGAGCGGCTCCGACGGGCTCCGTGTGCTGCTCCGCCATCCGGGAGCCGGCACCGACCCTGCGAGCAGCGCGGGAGCTCTGCGGTCCCGCAGGGAAGGTGGGACTGAGGGCTGCCAAGGGAGGGGGCTGGGCACGGGGAGCTCTCTCTGGCTCTGATGCAGGGAGGTGGTACTGGGGGTGATGCCAACCCCGCGAGCTGCCCCAGCAATCTGGGAGCTGCAAAGTAAGGCGCTCAAGGACCCCCTTTTTAGGAAGGCGCTCAGAAGCTTCTTAAGCTGTGCGGGGCTGTTTGCAGGCGGCTCGCGACCGCCATCCACATCCCTACAGCTAACTTCTGCCCGCTCCTCCTTGTCCTTCCATCCCACACAGCTCCCCCTCGGGCAGGACCGACCTGAACCCCAAACAGCACAGCGCCCGCAGAGCAGCAGTGCTGCACCCCGTCACAGAGGGGTCCGGAGTCACAGCGGTTGTTCTGGGGACCCCCATCCTCCTCCTTCGGTGGGGACCCTCAGCCCGGGACCGCGGCCCCCGCGGGGCACCAACTCAGTGGGCTGAGCCGAGCGCTGCTGGCGGTGCTGCGGTTCTGGGCTGCAGGGAGCGAGGTCTGGGGAACAGAAAAAAATCGAACTGATAAGAACTAAATAAACACAGAAATAGAAAAAGCCGCTCGATGCGGTCAGATATTTTGGGCGCGCGGAAATAGAAACAAAGCACAAATAAAAAGCTCGAAGGTGAGCGCCGATCCCCGCCGAAAGCCGCAGTGCGCGGAGCTGCGCTGACCCGCAGCTGGGAACGGACGGACGGGCTCCGCTTTCCCCGCTCCCGCAGCGCTGCCGCTCCGCCGAAGCCTCGTCCTGCGGGGAGGTCGAGGTTTGTCGGCCCGGGAGATGTTACGGGCAATGGATGGCGGGAGGAGATCGACTCGCGGTGGGGGCAGAGCTGCGGGTCGGGCCCCGCGCAGTTGCGGTGCTGCAGGTTCGGCACGGCTCGGTTCGGCTCGGCCTTGCTCGGGGCCGAAGAGCCTCTAATTGCTGCCCCGGGCGCACGGCGCTGCTTTAACCCCATCGATAAATTGTGGACATCGATCGTGAGCGCTGCGTTCCTCCGCAGTCCCCGCACCTCCTACCCCAGGCCGGGCGGGATGGGGCTGAATTGGGCTGGGAGGTAACGAGGGTGGAGGGGTGATAGGTGGGATGAGAAGGGAGGAACAGAGTGGGGATACATGGAACGGGCGCTTGGGAGCACAGAAGGGGCATCCGGGAGACACAGCCGGGGAGGGGGGGGGGGGCACAGACAGGCACCGGGAAAAGGCCTCGGAGCTCCGTTCACCCCTCTGCGTAGCTCTGCGCACCCGCGGGCGCTCCGCACGTCGGGGCGGGCGCAGCTCTGCCGGCCCGCAGGGAGCCGCCGCCCGCTTCCTTTGTCAATGTCCAGTAATTAAAATGTCACCGTTTAATTTTCAGGCCTCTCGGAGCAATCTTTTCCTAATAAAGAGTGTGATCGAAGCGCTCCTTCCCCCCCCCTCCCCGGCCCCCCCGCTCCCCGCGAAGGGCCGCGGAAGGGGCCGTAAACGCAGAGCCGCTGCGGATCGATGGAGAGAAGCCCGGATTGATCGGCCTCTAAAATTAAATTTATTGGGGTCATGGTTTTATATGGTGCTGATACAACTGTTAAATGGGGAACATTCATTTCCAATAGGAGGCGTTTATTAAACTTCCACTGAATTAGACCGCCGTGATTTATGTGGCAATCTCGGCACAGCCCTCCAGGAGGGAAAGGGAGAGGCAGAGAGGGCCCTTCCGCGGCCGTCTCCGGGCGGTTATTTATTTATCCCCCCCCCCCGCCACGGCTCCATAAGTTTTAACCGAAATTATCCGCCGGGCTCAGCCGGGAGCGGAACGGCCCGCGGGTCCCGTCGGGGCGCCCCGCACCGCCCCGCACCGCGCAGCCCCGGGGGTTGGGATGGGAGGGGGGTCGGGGGAGCCCCGCAAACTTCCCCGCTCCCGCGTGCGGCGATCGTTGAGCGTTAATTAGAAATTCATTACAATTAAAAGCCGCGCGCACACGCCTTAATTACATCTGATTTTTAATTCCGAATCCGTGTTTACACAGTAAGCGAGACGTACCTCCTGATTATCCCCAATACTCTTTATACTGTACTAATTATGTAAATTAAACCTAATTAACTGACAAAAACTGCAGTCAATTCAACTGTTCGAAGATAACGGAGGCGGCGAGGAGCGGAGGGGCCGCGGCCGTTCCGCGCTGTCGGGGCGGTGCGGTGCTGCGGGAAGCGGGAGCGGGGACGGCGGAGGGGGACGAGGTGGAGCCGCGGCTTTGAGCCCCTCGGGACCCCCCGACGTGAGCTCTCCCCGGTGGGGATGGGGCGCCGGGCTGCGGCCGGCCGTGGCACAGCGAAGCGGAGCGGCTCCGCGGGTACCCCGAGTGTTTAACCCCCCACCCGTGGGTCCACCCCGCAAACACGAAAATAAGCGGTGAGAGATGCGGCAGCTCCGAAGGGTTTCAACTCACCGCCGGCTGGAGGAGGAGCGGAGATAAATAATGTAAAAAAAGAAAAGAAATAGAGGGATAATTAGCGGCTCGGGTTGCGGTCATTGCGGGAAGGCCGAGCCCGCAGCTCCCAGCCTTTGGCTTCTCTCCCCTCCCCGCCCCGACGGGGCGTCCCGCACCCGAATTGCGGGGACTCGCAGCCGCCTTCGGGCTGTGCGGAGCGGCCCCAGAGCGGGGACACAGCGCCGGGATCGGCTCCAGGGCCGCGTTTCTCTCCGCACCGCATCCCCTCGGCAGCGGGATAAAATAATCATAAATAATAAACAACAATATAGAGAGATAAATATATATCTAGAAAAGCCATAGCCGGGGGCGATGCGCGCCGTTATTAACTTCTGTTTGATCAGTGTAATTGCGCCGATCGCGGCCGGACATGATGATTAATTACAGTTTAATTAACGTGGCCGTGACCAACCCACCCAGGGCGGGGGTGAGGATCCGGGGGGGGTGGGGGCCTTCCACGCCGGCGGGACCGAAGGCCACCGGAGCGGTACCCCCCATTCCTACCCCATTCCTACGGCCTCCGGTCCCGCCGCCGTGGAGGGGACCCCCGGAGCCAACGAAAAACCGCGGCCGTCGCCCCCCCCTCCGCCTCCTCCCGGCGATTTCGTTACCGCCCCTCTGTCCCCCATCCGCGCATCCTCACCCCCCCCGGGCGGAGCTCTCATCCCGGCTACGGAGGAAAAGGGGGGAACGGCGGTGAGAAGGAAGGGGAAGATTCGTTGGGGCCCTATCGGCGACCCCCCCGGGAAGGAGGGTTTTCGTTGCATCCCGCTCCCACCGGTACGTTACAACGAACCCCGGGGGGCGGCGCGGGCCGAAACGCGGAGGGACGCTCGGAAATGCGCGGAGGGGCGAAGAGATGCGCGGAGAGCTGCGGATCCCCGCTCTTACCTCGGGCAGACCCGGGCGGGTCCCCGCTCGCTGGCGGCCCCCCGAGCCCCCCCGCCCCGCTCCGCCGTGCCTTAAAGCCGCGCCGTGATTGAGCGGAGCGCGTCGGTGATTGACGGCCGCGGGGTCCCGGAGGCAGTTAATGTAAATATGCTGGTGCTAAGTGGGTGTGTCTTCCCGTTATTTTAGCTGTCACCGGATCAATGTGCGGCGGCTCCAAGTACGGATCCGGATCCTCCCTCGGCGGCGCGGTTGCCCACTCGCTCTTGTTGCATCGCGCCCGGGCGGACACGGAGGAAGCGGCCGCCCCGCAGCACCGCTGAACGCCCGCACCGCACCGCCCGTCCCCGCAGGGAGGAGGGGGCCGGGGGGGCCCGCACCGCTCCCGGCGGCGGATGAGCGGCCCCGGGGCGGCGGATGAGCGGCGGCCCTTAACCCCGAGGAGCGCGGGCCGCTCGCACGTCCATCCCGGCTCCGCGCCGCGGTAAGTGATGACGGTGCGGGGCGGCGCGGGGCGGTGCGGGGAGCGATTCGGGGAGCGGTTCCCCCGTTCTTTCGTGCGCCGAGCGCGGAAGCCGCTTACAGCCCTCCTCGCTAAGCCAATTTGCCTCCCTCTCCTCCCTGCTGCTACGTGCGGCGGGGGCTGCCCTCCCCGGCCCCTATAATCCCCCTCCCCGCCCCTAATCGCCTCCCGGGGACTCGCGGCTGCAGGGCCCCGGCTCCAAGTTTCGGCCCGGCCGGAGCCGCTCCGCGCTCCCTGCGGTGCGGTGCGTTGGGGTATGGCACAAAGAGACCGGTGCGCCCCCTCCCCGTCCCCATCTCCATCCCCATCCCCGCCCCTGATCCCCATCCCATCTCCGGTTCGGACGCCCTTGGCCGCAGCTGCGGAGCGGCGGTGCGGGGCTGCGCGGAGCCCTCCGGGGCCGCAGCCGGGAACGTCCCCGCGGCTGCGCTCGGCGCTGAGGGCCGGGGAGCGGGGGGAGGACCGGAGCGGCCCCCGGAGCGCTCCTCACCGACGCCTTTCGCCGCTATTTTGTTTTGCAGGGGCGTTTTCGGGGGGAATGGAGGCGATCGGCAGTCAGCTGGGAAACGGGAGAGATGCAAGCTCCTCCCCAAATTCAAAGCAAGAGCTGCAGCCGTACCAGGGCTCCAATACCCTGAAGCCCAACCAAGTGGGTGAGACCTCTCTGTACGGAGTGCCCATCGTGTCCCTGGTCATCGACGGGCAGGAGCGGCTGTGCCTGGCGCAGATCTCCAACACTCTGCTCAAGAACTACAGCTACAATGAGATCCACAACCGGCGCGTGGCCCTGGGCATCACCTGCGTGCAGTGCACGCCCGTGCAGCTGGAGATCCTGCGGAGGGCCGGCGCCATGCCCATCTCGTCGCGCCGCTGCGGCATGATCACCAAGCGGGAGGCCGAGCGGCTCTGCAAGTCCTTCCTGGGCGAGCACAAGCCGCCCAAGCTGCCCGAGAACTTCGCCTTCGACGTCGTGCACGAGTGCGCCTGGGGCTCGCGGGGCAGCTTCATCCCCGCCCGCTACAACAGCTCCCGCGCCAAGTGCATCAAGTGCAGCTACTGCAGCATGTACTTCTCCCCCAACAAGTTCATCTTCCACTCGCACCGCACCCCGGACTCCAAATACACGCAGCCCGACGCCGCCAACTTCAACTCGTGGCGCCGCCACCTCAAGCTCAGCGACAAGACGGCCACCGAGGAGCTGTCGCACGCCTGGGAGGATGTCAAGGCCATGTTCAACGGCGGCACCCGCAAGCGGACCTTCTCCCTGCAGGGCGCGGCCGGGGGCGGCCCCGGGGGGGGCTCTCCGGCCGCCAAGGCCCCGCTGCACCCCCCGCCTCCCGCCGGCCCCGAGCTGCCCCCCGCGCACAAGAGCCTCCGCTGCGGCGGGCAGGAGGCGCCGGGGGAGCGGGGAGCGCTGGGGCTGCCGTCGGGGCACGGCGGGGCCGCGGGGGGGCACGGCGGGGCCGGCGCGGTGCGGAGCTACCCGGTGATCCCGGTGCCCAGCAAAGGCTTCGGGATGCTGCAGAAGCTGCCGCCGCCGCTCTTCCCGCATCCCTACGGCTTCCCGGCCGCGGCCTTCGGACTCTGCCCCAAGAAGCAGGAGGACGCGCTGGGCGGGGCGGGGGGCGGCGAGGCGGGGAAAGGCGGCGCGCTGCCGTCGGGGATGTTCTGGGGACCCCCGCACCCGCACCCCCCGCAGCCGGCCCAGCCGCCCCACCAGCCCGGCGCCGCCAAGGACGCGGCCGTGTACCCCTCGTTCCCCATGTTCTGGCCGGCGGCCGGCAGCCTCCCCGTGCCGCCCTACCCGGCGCAGAGCCAGGCCAAAGCGGCGGCCACGGCCGTGGTGGTGGCGGCGGCGGCGGCGGCGGCGGCGGCGGCGGCGGAGCCGTCGGGGCGGCACGGCGAGCTGGAGGGCTCGGAACCGTCAGGCAGCGGGCGGAGCAGCGCGACGCCCCAAGAAGGCTCCGGGGCGGACGGAGAGCGCTGTCCCAGCGCGCTGTCCAGGGCGGCCGGCGAGGAGGAGCGCTCCGGGGACGAGGCCCTGCTGGGCCCGCTGCCCCTGCCCAGGAAGGGCAGCTACCTGTCCGCCTTCCGCCCGGTGGTGAAGGACACCGAGAGCATCGCCAAGCTCTATGGCACCCGCGAGGCGTACGGCGGGGCTGCGGCCCGAGCGCCCGGCTACCTCTCGCCGGACTTTCTCAGCGAGGGCAGCTCCAGCTACCGCTCTCTGTCCCCCGGGGGTGACACGGCCGAGGAGCCCGAGGTGGACGTGGAGTCCAACCGTTTCCCCGAGGACGACGAGGAAGAGACCGCCGCCCCCGCGGAGGAGCGGGAGCCGCCGCCGCCCCGACTGCTGCCCGCGCCCGAGGAGCCGCTCCCCGCTGCGGAGGGGCCGGAGGAGAAAGGGGTCGAGGTGTCGGCGGAGGAGGGGAGCCGCGGCCCCGACGGCAGCCCCGAGCGGAGCAGCAGCGGCGGAGCCTACGAGGTGCGGGGCCGGAGCCGGGGAAAGCCTCGGGATCGGACCCGAGCCCTGACCCGCTGTTTTGTAGGTGTACGCGCCGGAGCGGGGGGAGCACCTGCAGCCGCTGAAAGCCGCCGCGTCCCTGGGAGCCGCTTTCCTCTGCACCCCCGAAGCGAAGGGTAAATCGCACCGCGGGGGTGAGGGGGGTGAGGATCGGGCACCGCACAGACCCGGCGGGGCCTCCGGAGCTCCGCTTTCGTTTGGCGGCTTTCGGGAGAAAAAAAGACAGCGAACGGATTTTGGAGAGGGAACGGGACGAGGATCCCGCAGGGCCCGGGGATGCCCCCGGAGCGGCCGTCGGGAGGGCTCGGGGAGCGGGAGGGGGCCGCCCGAAGGGGCAAAGCTGCCAGCAAGCTACTTTCCAACGGCAAAGCGATTAGGATGTCCTCTAAGAAGGTTTTAACGAGGGCTTTGTCCTTAATTATGTAATTAAGGATATATCAGGACCATACTTTCATTGCTTACGGTTGAAAATCGGTTTATTAACTTTAAGAGCAAGATAAAGAAGACAATCACTCGACAGCAGAGGATTTAGAGACCAGAAAATCCTATCAGGACCAAAGGAGCGTCTCGCATCCCAGCCCTGTAAATACTGACAGAGGTAAGTCCTCACCGCGGGGCGCTGCGCGGCCACCCAACACCCTTCCACCCTCCCCCCCCCCCTTTTCCCCGACGGCGCGGACGAAGCTCTGCGCCCCTCTCCGAAATAAAACCACCAACAATAAACCAACGCAGGAGAAGAGCTCGGCATGGAGGTGGCGGCGACGCAGTTGGTGGAAAAGGACATCGAGAACTTGGCCCGAGGTGAGAAGGGGCGGCCCCGTGGGGTGGAGCGGGCGGCCGCTGCGGGACCCGACGGAAAGGGACCACCCCCCCCCCCCAACCCGGCCCCTCATCGCGGCTCGAGGTCTTCGTGCTTTCCGCAGGAGTGATTAACTCCTGTGATTAATGCAATGTAATGCGATTAGCGCCGCGCTGAGCCGCTCCATATGGAAAAGCTCGCGCTTCCCCCCAAAACCCCGCCGCGTGTTTTTCAACAGACGAACTGCAAAAACTCGTCCTGGAGCAAATGGAGCTGAGGAAGAAATTGGAGAGGGACTTCCAGAGCCTGAAAGGTACCGGGGGAGCCCCTCCCTGCGGCCGGGGCCGGGGGGGCGGCACTGACTGCGCTGTGCCCGCAGATAACTTCCAGGACCAGATGAAGAGGGAGCTGGCGTACCGCGAGGAGATGGTGCAGCAGCTGCAGATCGTCCGAGGTGCGACCCCGCCGCGTCCCGTTTCATTTCACTGGTTTATTTCTTTTAACGTCTTTTATTATTATTTTTATCCCCACTGGTTTTATTATTATTATTATTTCATTATTTTTGATTCTTTAATTCTTTTTTTTTCTTTTATTCTTTTTTTATTCTCTTATTCTTTTTATTCTTTTATTGGTCTGATCGCGTTTTATTATTTCCTCGCATTATTTCATTGTACTTTTACTCCATACTCTGGCTCCTTCCCGCTGGGCACCCCGAGCCACCCGCAGGCGCTGCCCCTTCCACCCCGTTAAACCCCCGGCCGAGGAGTGACGTTCCTCCCCAGTCCCCCCCTTCCCCTTTACCCGCTCCCCGCTCCCCCCTCGCCCCGACTCATTTTGTTGCTCCCCCTTCCTCTCCAGACACGCTGTGCAACGAGCTGGACCAGGAGCGCAAAGCGCGCTACGCCATCCAACAGAAACTGAAAGGTACCGAAGCAGGAGGGTTGGGGGGGCTCGGCCGTCTAACGCGGGGTCAGGACCAACCTCCCCCCCCCCAACTCCCCGTCGGTGGGGCCGGGGCTGACGCCGGTGTCGTTTTGCAGAGGCTCACGACGCGCTGCACCACTTCTCCTGCAAGATGCTGACCCCGCGGCACTGCACGGGAAACTGCTCCTTCAAACCGCCTCTGCTGCCCCAGTGACCCCCCCGGACCCTCCCCATTCCCTCCCCGAAGCCATGAGCCCCGCGGCGCGCCGCAGCCCAGGGCAGAGCCCACGCAAAGCCATTTCCACGAGGAGCCACGTGTACATATAAGGGGACTCGGAGCTCGGCCCTCTCGGACTGGCAATAGGGCGGGACCCCCCCGGGCCCCCCACCCCGCTCCGCGTCCTCCCCTTCCCCCCCTCCCTGTGTGTCCGCTTCTTCCGCCCTCGTCCAGACTGGAAACAAACGTGGCTATGTGCAATGGATATAAATGTACTGTGATTCTCTTGGTACAGTATTTGTTGGATTTTTATTTATTTATGATGTATATTTATTTCCCCCCCCCCCCTCTTCCCTCGGGTCCCATCCTGCCTCACCCTCCCCCCCCCCCCCCCCCCCCCCCCGTACATTTCTGGATGTGACAGCACTTTAACGGGCGGTTCGCGACTCCGGGGGGGCACCACCTCTGTACGGGATTTTGGTTCTTTAATAAAAGCCGACTTTAAGCACCGCCTGCTCCATGCGGGAAAGGAAGGGGGTGGGGGTAGGGGGGGTTGGTCGCTGCGGGCCGCCCCCTCGGGGCGCACAGCCCGAAGTGCCCTCGCTGCAGCCGCTCGCACCCCGCGCAGTTCCCCGCTCCCTTCTCCTCCCCCGCACCGCAGCCGGGAGCTCATTAATGCCCATTTATATGCTCGTTTCACACATGAAAGTATCACATTAATGAGCTCCGGGAGCGGGCTGGGAGGGGGTTTGCGCACCTTATAGCCCGAAATTCCAGCTCCCATCCCCAGCGCCGCACCTCTGCGGGACACCCGACTGCAGCGCGGCGGGGGCGGCCCGGGGGAGCTGCGGAGCTGGAGCAGGGCAGGAGAGTTTGGGACGGGGCCGCGCCTCGGACAGAGGGATCTCCGGGCTGCGGGTACAGCGCTGGGCACGGGGGATGCCCCGACGGCCCGGGGGGAGCCGCGTAATGCCCGTCCCGGCGGGGCGCGCACCCCCGAGCGCGGAGCGGCCGCGCTGACTGCGGCGCACATCAGTGCGAGAAGCGGGGCAGTTCCGCGGCCTCGGCCGCCACCGCGTGGGCGCAGCCGGAGGTGCAGCTCTACCCCCAACTACCCATCGGGGCGGAGCGGCCCGAGCCCCGCACGGCTCCAGGTGGGTTCGGCACCCCGGGGTTGGGCTCAGCTGTGCGGGTTGGGCAGCGGGAGCTGATCGCCAGCACCTGGGGCAGGGAAAGGGCGTTAAAACCAACAGGTGGCAGAACAGCCCCTTCCCTGGGCTCCCCTCTGTCCTTGGAGCTTTGCTTTTGCTCTGCGGAGATCTCCCGTGGTTTCTTTGGGGACAGCAGTTGAGTTGCAGTGCTTGACCTTAATCGCATCTCATGTGTGCAGGTGAGACTATTGGGGAGGGGTTTTCTTGCTGGGACACGGAAGGGATGCAGAGATTAGAGGAACTTTGAAAGAGAAACAGGTAAGAAGTCAGGATGGGGCTTTGCAGGCTGTCAGTTTGTGGGGGTGAAGCAGTTGGGCCTCTCTGCAGATTGCAGCATCTTGCATGGCACACTTTCTTTCTCCTCTCTCTGGCTGGGTTGCTGTGGGTCACTTGGGATGTGGCACAAAGTGACCCTATGGAGGAACCTGACCCGGGCCTCTGCCTCTGTGGGGAAGCACAGGGCATTGCTGGCAGCACTCTGTGCAGTGCCATCGCACCCCAAAGAGCTCCTACAACCCAGAGGGGACCCAACTGCCACCCCATCACTGTGCCCACCCCTCCCAGCCTCTGCTCTCCCCATAGCAGGCTGGGGACTGCACCAGTGCTCACCTGCCCCACACGTCTCCCAGCAGCGTGGGCGCAAAACCCACTCCTTGTCTTGTATTAATATTTGCACACTACTTAGCTCTCATTAAAATGTACTTTGCTGAATTTAATATGCGACATCAAATGACACAACGTATTAAGTGCTTAATATACTAGAAATTATGAAACTATTATAGTCCAAGTAATATGAAATAATTAGAGTGAATTAAACTTCAGCAGCAGCACAATGAGGGAGAGGCTTCACATTTTTATTATTATTTTTTTTCCCCCTAGTCTTAAAATAGTTGAAAGCAGTAATAGGCCACCAAAATAAACGGGCAGAGTGAGGATTTTTAAATAATTAAAGCAGGAAAAAGCCTGGAGTGCCTGTACTTGAGCCTGTGATGAATTTGAATGGGGAGAAGCAGAAGGTCTGCGTGCTGCAGCTGATGGAGTTGTTCTTTCAGGCCAGTGGCAGAGCAGCTCCGAGGAGCTGAGCAGCAGACCTCCAGCATGGCCAGTGCTTCTCCCCATATGCTGCTTCCTCTTGCACATAGGGCTGCTTGCAGGCCTTGTTTGGGGTGGTGATGGCGCGCTGTCTGCTCTGGGCTTTGCTGCTGTGTCACCTCTTGGTTGGAAGTTGTTTTGTGAAGCTGCTTTTGTTGGAATGCAATCGTCAGACACCCCCAGAACACCTCAAAACGGCAGCGGCTGGTTGGAGCTCTGCTGCTGGCCCTGAGATGTGCTCCAAGGTGTCGTGCTGAAGTTGGATGCAATGGCACGTGGATCTGCAGCAGCAGCGTGCAGCTCCTGAGCGCAGTGGGGTCAGCTCTGCAGGATGCCAGGAGATGGCGTCCCCGTGCCCAGACGGGCTTCAGCTGTGCAACCCCCATGGAAACTCCCAAATTACCCCTCAGGGACGCAGTTTGGGGCACCAACATGCCTTGTCTGTGCTGATGTTTGAGATTTGGGGGCAGGAGAGCAATGGGGGATGTGGGGGCTCACTGTCCTGTGTCCTCTGATCCCACAGCTCTGAGCAGAGGGAGCTGAATGAGTTGGAATAGTTTGCCTTGAAATGGTGATGTCAGGTGGGAGCAGGTTGCTGACCCTGTGCTGGGGGCTCCCCGGTGGCAGCGTTACAGATAATTAGAGATGCTCTGTCCTAATGCAAGGACAGGATCTGCTTTAGCAAACGTCTTGGGCATCATCAGACTGATGGAGCGGTGTCTGAGAAGCAGCGCTGCTCTCTAAGTCGAGTTAGAAGTGAGGAAATGCTCTCTGAGCATTATTTAGGTTTCCCCAACAAGCAGAGGACACGTTTGTCAGAAGGTCAGAGCATTATGTACCCACAACTCACCCCTAAGTGCCTAAAAAGTAGCCATTTTCATTTTATCTGGCTCTTGGATTTTCAGCTTCTATTTGCTGTCGGTGACAAGGAGGAAAAATAAGCCCCTCTTCTGTCTGTTGGGTCACAGCTGTGTTTGGCTGCGGGGGAGAGCTGTAGGACAAGCTGCAGAGAGCCTTTGGGTTGGGAGGGGCCCCAAAATTTGCCTGGCTCTGGGTGCTGCTGTGGGCTCCTTCCTTTCTGTGCATCCCATGTGGTATGAGCAGCAGCAGTGAGACAGCCCAGCCCTTCCTTTGCACCTCAACAGCCTTTTTTTTTGGTGGGGGGGGAGGGAAATTCCCCAAATGTGATTGTTGCCTGGCTGTGAAGAGTGAGAAAGGAGGCCCTGCTGCCCTCACCCTGAGTGTTTGGGTTATTGGTGCGGTGCAATGTGGGGCTGCTCTGTTCAGGGTTCACTCAGGTGGGTCAGGGAAGGCAGCGAGCTGAAGGTGGGCAGCTGCAGTGTCTGTATGCAGTCAGCTCTGGCTTTAATTAGGCTGATGGAGGTCTGGGTGCTAACGAGGCTTTCTGTATGGCATGGCTGAGAGGACGGTGTGCAGTTGCATAAATCCTGCATTTACACTCGTGTAGCGAAGTGAACGCTGCAGCTTTCATCTCCCATCCTCTCCCCCTTCACTATCATCTTTTTTTATGCTCCAAACTCCTTCCTTTGATCTCCTCCCGGCTCCTAATGAAGCTGTGGCCCCAGCTCTGCATGCACGTGAGCTCTCCTCCTGAATATTTTGCACCTGGTGCCACCGGCCCCGCTTCAAAGCAGGGCTCTCACTGGGGCCTTATGAGCTGGGCACGCACATCCAGTGGTGGAATTTGACACTAACAAATGAACTCTCATTATTTTCCTGCGGAACTGAGCCACTGTTGCCACCGTGCGGGCGTTTGGCAGAGAGATGCTCTGCAGCCTCAGTGCTGGGGCAGCAGCGATGCGTCTGTCTGCAGTCCGACTGCCCAGAGCTGCCCCTCTGCCATTGCTATGAATCAGTGCTAGTTGCTACCAGTGAGCAATGGGCTGCACCACCGCAGCTCCTACACCTGAGGAGTAAGGAGAGGAAGGAATGCTTTCTGGGAATCCTTTGCTTCTGCTGCCCTGGCTCTGGAAGCAGGCAGCCTTCAGCAGCTGGGGCCGTTAATGTCACCTTTCCCAAGTGCTATGCTCACAAAGCAGCCTGCCAAGTATAGCACGTCTTAATTTGCTCCTTTCCCATGCATTCCTGGATTTACAGCTTGGTATCGTCTGGCTGCTGCTCGCTGGGAGGGGTGAAGCCCCTCTGGAGGGCTGCTCTGAGCCTTGTGGGTTCCCTGAAAAGCATCACCTAAACAGGGGTTCAGGTTTGATTGGGCAGAAATTTCTCTCCTGGCATCGCTTATCTATGCAATGATTGCACCCAGCGGGCTTCTGTCCCAGCACCCATCCGTTGCTCTGTGTTCTCTTTAAATGCTTTTCAGGTAGTGTGGATTTGGCAACGCAGCTGTAATGTGTAAAATGAAGAGAAAAAGAAACAGCTCAGGAAAAATTGCATTTTCGGTGATGCCCGAGCTGGGCTGAAAAGTACATTTGCAGTCGCTTGCCATCTGCAGCAACTTGTCCAAAGCAAACATTACCCGTCGGGCCAGGTCTGGCTGCGTAATTGCCATAAACCATCACGAGGGCATCCAGAATAGCACAGCCCTGGAACGACTTCGAGGATTAGGTCCTACTCCCTTGAAAAATAAACCTTGGCGAAAGCTCAGCTCTCCCTAATAAAAATTCCATTTTCACAGCTCTAATCAAGTTTTCCAGAGCCGTGGTCCAAATTAGGATCTGCGTGCAGAATATCCGACCCAGGAGGACGGGATGGAGCTGTGCATGGGAAGCAGTGCCAGGCTGGAAATTTCCTATGTGCTCAGTGGTTCACCTGCACTGCAGTGCAGACCACGTCCCCTCCGTGCACAGCTCTTCCAGCCCTGAGCTCCTGCTCGCAGGTGGATGGGTCACACTCTGTGCTGGAGGAGTGTTGTAAGGCAGCTTTATAATCACTTTATAAGCACTGAAATTGCTTTCTAGCATTATTTCCGCCCCTGGATCCAACCGTCCATCATCAGCTTTCAATGCAAATGTGTTTTTTAATGCTCGTCTTGCAGTGTTTTGCAGACAATGGATCCATTATTGTCTTGAGTTCAGATGGTCTGGTTATACATAACGATGGCCATCCATATAACCTCCTTGTCCTGCTGAACAGTGTGGAGGATGCAAACAAACAACGCTTGCTCTGAGAGCAAATGCAGAAGTGATCCGTGCTGCACAGGTCACAGTGGAGGCTGGCCATTAAGTGTTGTAGGAGAAGGGAGGAAAACCCGACCACAGCCCATCTTTGTGACTGGGCCAAAAGATGGATGGGAAAACTCAGAGCAAGATCACGGCCAAAGTGCTCACATGGGCTCCTAATTGTGGAAACACACCAAGTATGTGATACAATGTGAAGTTACGTAACACCTTTTATGAAATTCTTGGCGATAAAACAATGCATAAAAAGAACAGATGTGGCAAATTGCAGCCCCGGTCTGATCCCTTTCTGTAGTTGGGTTTAGTGAAAACAATGGAGTTGATTTAAATTCATCTTATTTAATTTTCTTTCTTCAAAATGTCCACAGGCAGGGAAGTATTTGAAAGAAAAGCAAACAAGCTCCAAGAGCAAATGGAGGCTTGTATGGAGAGCTGTGAGCTCCAGCGAGGGGTGAGGGAAATGGGGGGCCCAGCCCTGCCTGTGGGGCTGTGCTGCTGTGTGGGGCACGACCCTGAGCTGTGTCCCTGGTGACAGAGCAGCTCAGTGAGTCTGAGCTTGCCCAGGTCTCTGTATTTTTTGGGAATGGATGGTCCCTCACTGAGCTGCTGTTTGTGTGAAGCCCTGAAGCATCACAAGGCAAGACTTGGTGTCCCCACAGCACCAGTGTTGAGTGGAGCCCAGCTCCTGATCTCCAACCTATTGCCAGCCCCGTGGGTTTCCCACAAGGTCCCGGGCTGTGGGGCTGCAGGCTCTAATCAGAGCTGCATCTGTGTACACTGTGGCTCCTGATAAAAGCAGCAGGCTCAAATGATGGACTCCAGTTTGCTGTGCCCTGAATATGGGCAAGCTACTGCTAAAACCAGGCCCAGAGCTTTGGACAGCAAAGCAATGCTCTGTTGCTGCTGCACAAGTGTATGGGAGATTGGTAATCACAGCCTGAACCTCTGATTAATCAGCTGAGGCAAGTGTGGGGTCAGCTGTGGGAGCACAGGTGAGAGTGATGTAGCTGTGCTCCCGGAAGGGGTGGAGCTCGACTCCATCCCCTCTGAGACCTCATTTAAGGGCTGATCCCACTGAGGCAGCATCTCTTGGAGATGGCTCCCCAGTGAGGACTGCCCCAGCTTCTTCAGCCAAGGCACCACCACTGGTGAGTTTCCCTTTGCTTATTCCTTCTGTACATCTGCTACCATCTGTATATTCACAACCAATACAACAAGCAAGAAGACCATGGTTGTGGCTGGGGGTTGGTTGCTTGTTATATTTTCTGTAACCCTCTTTCTGCTTTTTGGCTATTAGCATTGCATATAGTTGGTTTTCTACACCAGCTCACGATTTGGGTCCATTGAGACAACAGCTCCATAATATCCATGCTTCCCAATTCCCAGCTCTGCTCTGGGATGGCCCTTAACTCCGGCTGGCTGAGATGTGCCATTAGCTCTTGGTATTGTCTGAAGAATTTTTGTTCTTGGGTGGAAGAAAGCAGGATGTTTTGTGTGAAAATAGGAAAAAAAATGGTAGAAGCAGCTGATTTATTTTTTTAATAGACAAAAGGGGCTTCCAGCTAAAGGCTTCTGACCTGAAAAAAGGAAATTTCAACAGGAAGAGGGAAGTGACTGTTTTGAAAGAGTTCGGGTGGAGGATCAAACTGAAAGGATCTTGTGCAACTCTGCTTTTTAGGTCTCATGCTAAATCCATGCGTTCGTTCCTTACCGTAGGGAAATCACTGAGGAATGCTAGGAAAAAGACCCATCTCTGTTGTGGCTGGAAGCACACAGCGCCTCGCAGGGTCACATCCTGATATTTGTCTGCTTTTGAGTTCTGTCTCCCCTCCTCCCCTCGTCTCTGCTGCTGTAGTGGCACAGCTGGGGGCTCTGATAAGGGATGGGGAGATAAGGGGCTCTCAGCCACCCCTCCCTGCCCTGCTGCTCCTACATGCTAAGGCTCAGCTCTCAGAACCCCATGAGCTCTGCTAAGTGTGTGGAGAAGTGGCTCCCAGATGGAACGGGTCTCATGCACCCGTCTGGGGTGGGCATCCATGTACAAATGTCTGGGGGAAAAAATGATATGGGGAAAAGAATTAAAGCATACTTAGAAGAGGGTGGGATCCCTTCAACCAGCACCCACTGTGTCTCTCAAGAGGATGCCCTTAGAGCTTTGGAATAGCTTTACCTTGAGCAAAACCCATATTATTGATGCAGAGGAGTGGGCACAGGCACACCCTGAGGGAGACAGGTAGGAATGTGGCTCCACATTGCTCTCAGTGGAAAACAAAAGGGTTTCTGTGACAGTTGGAGCAAGTGCCAGCCAAAAGGCACGGGCTCCTTTCATCCTGCGTTCAGCTGCAGAATGTTAGCAGCAAGATTCATCCCTCACCCTGCTTCATCAGGTGGGCTGGGAGCAACATGGGGATGTGCTGCAGCAAACTGAGAAAACTACCTTTTGCTTTAATGCTGCTTGTTTCTCAGCGGTGCCCTTCATGCATGGCCACAACATGGCGTTCTACTGCAGTCTGTCTGTGCCAAGGCAGAGGGAGCAGAGCTGTGGTGGGACTCTGAGCTTTGTGGCTTGCCCGGTTCCTAATGCAGTGTGTGCTGCCTTTGTCACAGGGGTGCTGGTGCTACGTGTTTTAGCTGTTTTGGGTTGTTCCTGCTTGGAGTGCTTTGGTGTCAGTAGGGCTGCATGGGATAAGTTACGATGTCAGAATACAGGCATCTCCCATTCTGGGGTCAAGGTTCTGCTCTGTAGCTTGGAAACCCATCAGTCCATCAGAAAGCGTATGGCCAAGAACGGACAAAACGTCCTGTGTTTGGGTCAGAGCTGTAGACAAAAGGCCCTTTGTGCTGGGGCTGACAATGACAAATAAAGAGGAACCTGCTGATCTAAAAGAGAAACTGAAGATTATGGAAAGATCACATGGTAAGGAAAAGGCCTCGGCTGTTTGTCTGGGTGTCAGTCCTACCTGTCATTAAAATGCAGTTTGTGCATAGAAATCCTGCCTCCTGCACCGGTGTCTTTCTGTCCTGCAGACACTGCTACCTGTGTGTGACCTCGCTGGCTCACAGCAGGAGAGGCCTTTAGCTGGCCCTTAGCTGCGTGTTAGGTGCTGTGCGAAATAATGAGTTCTTATAGATTCTTCTGGCAGTGTCAGAAACAGTAACTGCTGAAAAAGTGTCCGTGCTTACATGGACACACACACAAAGCAATGGTAACAAACCCCAGATAATTCAGCAGAGTTATTGGAGGTAAACCAAGAGCTGTGCCTGACGCTAATAATAAGCATATTTCCCAAAGGTAGCATTTGATTTCTATCCAGAGCTGGACATATTTGAAGCTTTGCCTGTAAGTCGTTGTGTAGCAGATTAACTGGGACAATACAATCTGTGAATGGCTGTGAAGCCTTCAGCCAGCTCTGAAGGAACAGCAGTAGAGCCTGGAGGTGGCTGGGCTGCAGAACACTTCACACATCATGTGGATTTTTCACACTAAACGGGGAGAGAACAGAACTGCTTTGGTTTTGTGGGAAGCACATCTGGCAACTGCGTATTTCTTATCGGCGTGCAGAAAACACTCCGAACAGAAAGATTGCTATTGAACGCTGATGGGCTGCCTAAAATGACCTCCAGAGCCTACGGAGAGCACCATGGATTTATAAAAGATCAATGATAGCCCATTATGTTCTGGGCTGGATCCGAGTTCATCATCGCAGGGACTCTGTGCTTCCTGAAGGAGACCCGTGGAAATGTGCTCGACTCAAACGAGACAGGGACAGAGTAAGAGCAGAACACTTCTCTGGTTTTATTTGTCTCTACAGCTGAAGAAGCTGAGGTGGGGAAGGTGGCTGGGAAATGTAAACGCAGGGGGAACGGCCCTGGCTGTTCTTTGAGCACTGGATTGAAATCAATGTAGATAATGCACTTGGAAGGACTGCCTTGTTTATTGGTTTTCAGTCAACTGCCGGGCTGTGTTTCACAGTGATGTGATGGTGATGTCTTTGCCAGTAAGAATATACCTGGGGGAAAAGAAAAGTCCATGATTCCTTGCAAGCCAAATTTGGGTAGTTTAGTCTGGGATGCCCTCAGTTTTATATACCAAGGAGTGCATATCTAGGGCTGCTGTGTCTCGCTCCTGGCGGTACAACGTGCTTCTGAGCTCTCTGCAGCCCATTCTGAAGGCCCAACAAACCCTATTTTAACACAAACTATGTCGGGCAGCATGAGATGCCACCCCTCGCTCACTGCAGCCCTACACGCACACCCCAGCACAGCAGAGCTGTTCTCTATCCACAGCTCTCCCTCTTCTTTAGCGGCCTCGATTTTGGCCCCTGGAAATCAGTGATAAACTCCCAGTGACTCCAGTGCTGCTGGATTAGGCCTAGGGTCCAATTATGCTCATTAAAAGCACAGACCAATAATTCACGGTTCTAAGTAGGCTTGCTATGGACAGCACCAGTGGGGATTTAATGCGCTATACTGGAGCCGATGCTTAAATTTTTCTATTTATATATGCTTTGGGAGAATAATTTTATGGGTAAATATGATCTTCATTAATATTTTTCTTTGTTAATTCACTGACGCTAGTAAAGAGCTTTGAAGATGAAAGCACTGGATGCAATAAATATTAAGATGACTCCAACTTATTTTAGTGTTGCCAGCATTCCAGCTCCACCATCTTTCATCCGAGAATCTCAAAGTACTTTCCAAACACTAATAAATTTCCTTCCAGCAGTCTGGGGAGATATCTCCTATTATCATCATCCCCATTGCATAAAGCAGAGCCTTTTACTCCATGACGTGGTCGAAGACAGGCAGTATGGCAGGAATCTATTTGGGAATGATCCAAGAATTCCAGATTCCCATTCTCCTCTCCTTGCTGCTCGACAGCATTCCCTTTGTGGGAGTGTGGTGTGACACTCACCTGTGCGGTGCCTTCGCTCATCAGGTGCTTTTATGGGCTGCCCTTGAAACAAAAAATAGACAACAATAAGGTGCCACACCCAGGGCAGGAGATGAAGCAAACTGAAACCTTACTGTGGAGGCAGAATCTCAGAATCCATTCTCAAAAGGCTGTTAAAATGGAAATGTTTTCTCAGATATAACACAGCTGAGGATGTGCTGAGGGGGAGAGCACAAAAGACCTGGGCAAAAGAGCATGTGCTGCTGCTGAACTCCTTAAAACCCTCTCCAAACCAGAGGCTAAGCTAATGATGAGACATGAAGACCGTTTAGAGACAGCATGACTCCAGCAATCCATGAGAACAATGCAAAGTTCAAAAATAGCAGTATCGACTGGTGGAAAAACAACATACATATAATTTTCAGGTAATTACTATAGTATAATTAGCCCTCTTGTTTTCCTAAGAGCCAGCTGAAATGGACTGTGCTTGCTGCTCGAGCTCAGCTTTATTTACAGTGTTCCCAGGGCTGAAGCGATCCTTTAAATAATCGAGATGAGGTAAAAAAGTAAAGACACGAGTGCTTGGTATGAGATAGCATCTCCGTGCTGTGGGTGGAGGCTGGCTGCTGGCGTCTCCGTCAGCATTTCATCCAGCTCTGCCCCAGCCTCATTAGACGGCATCAGAGCTGAAGGACTGCGGTGAAGGAGCAAAATCTGCTCCTGTGCTATCTGTGTTAGTTCCCTGCGTGGTCTTATGGGGGCAATAGAACTGGAAAGTGGTGTGATGCGGGGAGCAAAGAAGCTCAGACTGCAGCACGCCTCTATCTTGTTCCAGATCGCTGCCTGTGACCGATGCCCTGTGCAAAATTGCTACAAAACAGGACGGTGTGGAAGTGCTGCATTCACACGTGCGGTTCTGGAAAATGTATTACCTTGAACTTATTCATTTTTTTTTCCTCTGCCCCAGAACTTTCCTTATTAGGAATTATTTGGTATCTGTAGAACACAACCTCTCGAGTGATGAGGCCTTGCAGTCTGACTTCAAATCACTTGCAATCAAAATGGAAGAGTTTGTCCAACATGAATGACTTGGTTTTGTTGGTGTTGTAAGTCCACGTGGTTTATTACAAAGCTGCCTCACCTCTCTGAAGGTATTTGGAAGCAGAAGTAACTTTCTGCAGCTTCCTGTCTTTGGGCTTGGGTTGCCCTTGGCCTGGGGAGGACTTGGCTGTGGCACAGCACTGCACGCTCAAGGTGAACTGGCCGCAGTGCTTTCTGCTCCTTGTTCCTCATCTGCCTGCTGTGAAAATGGGTGCTAATGGGGAAAAAAAATCACAATTGTGACTCAGCGAGGTGGAATTTTGTTGACAAAATCTGAATTCAGCTCAGCCAAAGGAAATGCTTTTGCAAGTGTAGATGAATATCTCAAGACTGACCATTTCTTCTAGCTTTCTTGGGGAAAAAAAGAAGAGCAAAAGGCAAAGGGAAGAAAGGAAAAAAGAAGATGAACATTCACGTACTTTTTCTCACCAGGGAAAGGTGAGTGAACGTACACACAGAAACAGATTCATTCCTTGGGGACAGTTGTTTCTGAGATGAAGCTCACAGGAGTTACCTTCGGGTACGTTAAAGCACTGCTGGCAGGATTTGGTAGGAAAGTAGGATGCAGCTGCCTCCTTAGCTAGGACAGCAAGTAATGTGTGCACTTCATCTCATACAGGAAACAGTTCTCCTATGGCACATCATCATCCAGTGCCATCGAGTTTTGAATCACAGAATCAGTAAGGTTGGAAAATACCTCTAAGATCACGTAGTCCAGCTGTCAGCTCATCCCCACCGTGCCTGCTAACCACGTCCCACAGTGCCACGTCCACACAGTTCTTGAACACCTCCAGGGATGATGAACCCACCAGCTCCCTGGGCAGCCTGTTCTAAAGTATCAGCAAGGCTGGACAAACGTGTTTTCATGTGAACACTGCAGCAGTGGTCATCCAGCCTCTATTTTTCTTCACACACCTTGCTTTGTGAAGGTGTCAGACCTAAAGGGTTGGGGCAGGAAGGATCCTCCTCTCCTGGGGAACTGTAGGAAGGCCTTGTCCTGTCCATCCTCACTGGAAACCACCTCTATTTGGCATCACCAATGCTTAATTTTGACACAGTCCATATACAGACTAGCTTAATTCCAAAGGGCAGGCCTTACGAACGTGAGCAGGGCGCTATGAGCCAGCAGATATTGCCCATTGATGGTAGGGTGGAAAAGGTTAAGCAAATAGTTTTAAAGAATGGGCTAATTGTGTGCCTATTGCCATTGTCCTGCAGCTGCAGTGCTTTGTATGGCAGCAAAGCACACCGGGAGCCAAGCTTGGCTTGGCATCCGTAACTCCAGCCTGGGAAGACAATATACAGGGCATGCAAGTATCAGAGAGGACAATTGGAAATTTTGAAAGATTAAACACAACATTGCAAAGGAAAAAAAGAGTTTGCGTAGTGGCCATGGCAGACTTTGAGGGCTCAGCGTTGTAAAACGCACTTGTATGAGTACAGTAAGAAGGCAAGTTGATATTTAGGAACTGAAAAAACAGGAAATATGCAGATGAGGCTTGTATGTGTCACACTGTAACGCTGCATATGTAATTAAAGATGATAGTAACTCATTTACATGTGCTTTCCATCCTGCAATAACATTGTTCTATCAGCAGGCCTAAGGACGTAAAACAGGTTAACCTTCACAGAACGGTTCAGATTTTACTTTCCATTGCTGAACTTACTGTACAGCATGTGGAGTGGTTCCATGTACATTGCAGAGAAAGAACTGAAAGAATTCATCATTCGCTGTGCCGGCTACTCCATTCCAAAGTGTTCTCTGCATGTAATCGAGTAATTTCCACTAAGTTGTATTTCTGCTATTTTTTTTCCTTCTGTTGGAAACGTCCATTGCAGTGACACATCGAAGTGGTTCCTCCACCTCCAACGACCTTGGGAATAAAAGATGTTTTTAATGCTCTGATCATCTTTTAATATCAAGAAAGAGAGACATTTAGACGACTCTCTTTCAGTGACTAAAAATTCAGGACAAAAATGCAACCTCCACGACTTGGAGCAGAGAGCAAGCTTGCACTGTTAGAAAAAGAGGAAGGTCTTGGAGACTCAGGCTAATGAAAACAACATGTCCGGAGAAAAACTGCCGATCAGTATAAAAACGTTATTGCGCTGGAACACGGTGCTCAGAAAGTGAGTGATTTGATATGGTAAGTTTTGTGGGAGGTTACAGGAAAAGGGAAGAAATTGGGGTATAAGGTGGATTCTGGCAGTCATTGACTTTATTGCAATCTGGCCAAAAAAAGAGGGAATTGAAAATACCAAAGCTTTGAAAGTTTAAGGAAAACCCTCGATCTTCATTTTTAATCTCTTCTCCTCCTTTGTTTGGGGGAAGGGTTAAGAGAAACAAAAATAGTGCAGTGTTTTGCTTAGCCAAAGAGCTTACTGACAGCTGGGAGGCTGTTCTGGAGGTGCTCTCGCCTGCTCTGGCACAGCCCAGGTGCACTGCTAGGGGGCTGAGCCCTTCTGAGGCCACAGGACTGTGAGGGATCTGAGCGCTGCTATCACCCACAGAACTGCAGCAGGACTGGAGCAACTGGGAGCAGCTCCCAAAATTGCTGCCTGTCGACAAAGTCATTTCTTGGCAAAGAAACCCTCATTTAAGGCTCAGGAGCAGAGAGGAGCAAAATTTCATTACATGTAAATAATTGGCTAAAAATAGAAGCACAGATTGTTTTTCGTGTTAAGTTCCTCCCTCAAGCTAAAGTATATAGCACGTTAAAAAGAAACACAAAGTGATTATCAAAAGTCTAAGCTGAAAAATGGAGGGTCTGTGTTAGAACTGTAAAAAATAGTGCTTAGGGAGAACCGCGTTGAATGGAATTGTCAGTATCCTTTCATTTAGCTCACTTCTTTATTTTAATGTATCCGAAGACATACCCAGTCTATTTTATTTAGAGCAAGTTTTGAAAGAGGACACTGTGGTTTATGGCCACGTGTCAGGTTTGATAGCACTACAGCATGATTTAGCAAAGCACTTAAGCACATGTCCACATCCCACTGAATTTGGTAGGAAGTGAAGAAGTAGAGGAAAAACTGTTTGCTGCGCAGCAAGCTTCTTTCGGGGGGGGGGGGAAGCAAATGAGGATTTGCCTTCATGTGATCATCCATCTTTTTGTCAAATTCTTTACGTGAGACACAAACCAATAGATCACGTGAAGATTATGTTTATTAAACACATTCAATCAGTCAAAATGAAATATTCTAACATGGGCTGGTACAGACGGCTGAAATAGATCGGCTAATTATGGTACGTGTGGGTGTACGGGGTAGTCATCTGACTTTTGCTTTTTTAGACATCTTGCCTAGCACCCTGCCCCCTCCCCAAACCAGCCTTCAGACTCTTCACTGCACGCAGTATTAAGCCAGAGTACCTGCTACTTATCAGCCTTCTTTAATTGCTCATTTTCTGATACGCCGGTGCCAAATGGTAAGAGAAATCAATGAGAGCAGCGGACGTTTGGTGTACCTGCAGGAGAAACGGGATGTGCCCATGAGCTGGAGGATGGAGCGAGGTGCCGCAGGGGAGTCAAAAGATGCTCCTCAGGTTATCTGCCATGCTGGTCTTGAGACCGAGCTGGGGAATGCTTCTGGCTGAAACACCTGGAAACAAAATGCGTGTAAAGGACGGGGGTTGCTTTCCATCGTTCAGAAAACAGGGCTTCATGTATATTCTCACCGCTAACAGGATGGTATCAAAATGCTACTTAGTAGGAGATATTTGATACCGCTGTCACATTTTCCCCTCAATGGAAAGTGCCTAATTTTAAATTGTGGCTAACTATCCAGGTCAGATGGGAGACATAAATTATCATTCAGAAATAATCACGAGTAGTAATCTCTTTACCATCGATTCCCCGCGTGGCCTCAAGCATGCTTTCCTCCATCTGCAGAGTGGAGGCATTAATGCTTTTATATCTCGCAACACAGATAATGCAAGTGCTTTCTGAATGTATGATGATTAATTTTATGGAAGCTGCGGAAAACGGGCAGATTTGGTCTCACTTAAAAGGATGTACAGCATTGACCTTCTGCCCAAGACCATTTTTCCACCCCGCGCGCAGGAGGTAAAGGCCAAGTGGAAAAAGAAGTGTGACAGTGATCGGTGATTATTAAGAATAAGAAGCAGAGTCACAAATTCCAGCTTTTAACCAACTTATTGCTGCAGCAATGCGTGTCCGCAGCTTCCCCCGGCGCTGCCCCCCGGGAGGGCCCCGCGTTCCCCCCCTCACAGCCCCGCCGAGCAGAACGGCTCCCCCAGCGCCCCGTTCCCTTTGCGGAGCGATGGGAGCGGGCCGCGTCGTCACAGCGGGAAACTTTTCGTGCTCAGGGCTCGGGAACGATCCCGCAGCTCTGCGTGCGGGCGGAGAAAGAAGTGCGGGATCCCCCAGCCCTGCGAGCGGAGGGAGAGACGGCCCCGAGGGAGCGCAGGGGAGGGACAAAATGGCGCCGCGATTCAAACGCTGCGCGCTGCGTGCGGGCGGGAGGGGGCGGCGGGGGGGGCGGTGTCCCGGCGGGGTTCACTGCGCCTGCGCCCGGAGTTGCAAGATGGCGGACAGTGCGGAACTAAAGGTAAAGCGCAGCTCCAATTCCCTCCGCGACGCCGCTCGGGGCCGCGCTCCGCTCGGCGCTACGGGGCGAAGCGAGGCGCTGCGCGGTGACTCCGCGGGGCCGCCTTCCTCTGGGGGCTGGGGGACGGAGCGGGGCGGGCAGCGGAGCGGAGCTCTCCCCGCCGGGCAGTGCCCCCCCAGGCGTAGGGAGCAGCACGGGGAGGGAGGGGGGGTGGGGGCAGCGGTCGAGCCGCCCTGAGATCTTCGGGGCGGGGACGGAGCGCTCGGCTCGGGGCCGGGGCCGAGCCCGGTGACACGGCTCTGTCCGGGGCTGACAGGCGGCCGGGCCCCCCCCCGCTCGGCCACGGGGGCCGTTGCGAGGCGTTGGCAGCCCCCCCACGACCCCCCCCAGCCCCGGCCCTCCCCCCTGTCAACGAAGTTATTTCTCCCTTAACTCCTCAGGGACCTCGCCGGGCTGCGGTGTGGTGCTGAGCTGAGGCCCAGCGGGATGCGGCCGTCAGTGGCTGGGGGGGGGGGAGGGGGGTGTCAGGGAGTCCATGCTGAGAAATTAAAGCAAAAAAGCGACGGCACTTTGTGATCGTTTCGCGTTGTCGAGCTGGGGGTGCGGGCTGTGTGTGGCAGCGAGCTGGAAAGTTTGAGAGTTTGGCTGCGGCTGTCACAGGGCGCTTAGCAGGAGGGCTTCACTTCCACGCTTTGCACTTCACATCACGAGAGCCGCACGAATCAGAAGTGCATCCAATATGACATAAACTTGAGAATTACAGAGCGTGACCAGGGAAACTCGTCTTTCCGAGCAGCCCTCAGTTCTCTGCACACAGCAGTTTCCTGTGCTTTCATTTTTAGGGGCCGACAGTGCCAGCACTGTGTGTGTGCCCCACAGTCTGGGCTCTGTGCCTGCCAGACCCCCATTCCCTTCAGTTCCCCCACTCTCCTTTGTTTTCGAGCCGTCTTGCTTGAGCTGTGTTGCCCTCAAGGTTGTTTATTTCCCCCCAAATTATCTTTCCATGCAGTGAGTTGAAGGATTGAGGTTTGATTCCAGTGTGAAAACTTTTGTTAATCTCGGTGTGGCAAGTGCGTGCTGGCACTTGGCTCTGGATCTGTTGGTGCTGGGCTGGGTGCACGTGGTGATGCCTTCATAAGCATCTGATTGAGTGCAGGGAGGGAGTTAAGGTGTGTATGATGTGTATTGAGATGGCAGGGCGGTGGTCTAGAGACAGCACTGAAAGGTGTGTTTTCCCTATGAAAACTGGCCATGTGTTGATCCCGAGAGCTTTGAGATCTGCCCGCCGAACACCCTGTCCTGGTGCCTGCAGTGTTACAGCCTCAGCTCATACGGAACTGTATTTGTGCCCACTTGTCATCCCTGACTTCTTCATCGATCTCTGTCTGCAAGCTGCTCCTTGAGAACCAGTGCTGAGAAATTATGATTATTTTTTTTCCTTTTTCTTTAAAGCACTGTTGCTACCTCAGGGACCTGAAGGGTAAATGTCAATCCGACTGGTTTATTTTTCATTTCACTTTTCTGCTCGGGATTGTATTGGTTTTAAATGTACAGATGGAAACAAAATGTACAGAAGGTATATAAGTGAATAAGTAAAGGAAAAACTCACCAATGGTGGTGCCTTGACTGAAGCAGCTGAGGCAGTCCTCCCTGGTGAGCGATCTCCAAGAGATACTGCTCCAGTGGGAGTCAGCCCTTAAATGAGGTCTCAGAGGGGATGGAGTCAAGCTCCACCCCTCCCGGGAGCACAGCTACATCACTCTCACCTGTGCTCCCACAGCTGACCCCATACTTGCCTCAGCTGATTAATCAGAGGTTCAGGCTGTGATTACCAATCTCCCATACAGGGATATTTAGTGGTACTTGTAGGATGGGACCGTGAGATGGAAACTCTGCCGGCTGTGAGAAGCTGGCTGGGGGTGCTGTGAGGTTTTGGCAGTTTGTGGAAGAAAAACCCAGTAACTCCATACGTTCATGCTTTGAGATGGAGAGGCTTGACTGCTTTTTTTCCTCTAGGCCATACAGAAATAAGGGGTGGGTGGATGCCCCTCTCTGGGAGGGAGAGGGAAACTCAGAAGCATGAAAGTTCTGCTCAGGGTCATGTCTGTCACATCCTGGGCTTTCCAGGAGCAGTCTGGCTCTGTTGTTGGGTATTGGACAAGGTGAGTGGTCCATGAAAAAGGGAGGTGAACAGAAAGAGGCTCTGCCAGGTTTGGCGCAGGGAATGTTTTCATGTGGATGCACACCCCCAGAAAGCAAGCTTTTCTGTTTGCTGGTTTTGTAAAGTTCAAAGGAAACTAAGGCAGGGTTTGTGACCGAGACTCTGCTATTTGGGGAATGAACACAGAGTTCTTTTCATTATTTTATTTTTCTTAGGTGGAATTTTTTCACGTTTCTCCTCTGATTAATTAGGAAGTGTCATTGATTTCAGATCTAGTGACCTTTAATGCTAAAATCAAATGTAATAATTCGCACTATCTGGCTTGCCCGTGCACGGCAAAGTTTGTCAGAGTTTTTCTTGCTCTAAATCTTTTTTGCCTTCCTGTGCAAAGAACCGTGGGGTTATATATGGGGAACATACATGCATTTAAACTGGGGAATGTGATACAGTGTGGGGTATTGCCAGATGCCCCAGGTAAAATAAAAGGTCTCGCTTCCTTAAGAGAAACAACGGATCTTGCTTGCTGTAATTTTTCACTTAATGTTAAGTCATGAAATAACGTTTCCTGTGATGTATTTTCTTACCACCATCAAGAGTATTTCAGTCTTGTGCCCCATTAGAGAATGTTTGTCCTATTGAAAGAAAAATAATCAGATAAGATCAAACTTACTTTGCAGATCGTAGCCTTGTAAGGTTACTGAATTCTTTGGTACTCTCCGAGTTCTGGATGAATTGAAGCAATATGTTTTCATTTCTGTTGGTGAAACAAGGTAACTGGGAAGTCTGCTTGGCAGATTACCTCCCTAACTCTGGAGGTTGAGACATACGTGAATTTTCCCCATCTTAATTACTATTCCTGTATAATTGCATACAGACTGTAATTTATCTCAAGGTAAGCTATTTAAAGCTCTTTCTAATTGGAAGGAGTATACTTGAGTGATTAAATCTTTCCTTCAATATTTCTTACATCTCTTGAAATTGGTTATTAGATTGTTGTGATCTTTGCCTTCTACTCGGGCCTTTTGGAAATCATTACACAATTTGCAATAATCAATTCAATTATACATGGATCAAAGAATGAAAAAGAAAAGCTTATGTTCTAGTATTGTCATTCTTGATACTGTCCTAAGAAGCTGGTTTGGTAAGCACATGCTGGGAGGTTTTCTCCTTTGTTCTCTCTCCTTTTAAGAAAGTGCCTTTGGGGATTGAAGAGATCCCTGGTGTGTTTCTTGTTAGACACAATTTATACCATTATAAAAAAAAAAAAAAAAGTGAGCCAAGAGTTTGAATGAAAATTCATAATAGCATTTCCACACAATGGTGATGAAAACAAGCCATTAAAAAGCACGCAGTGGGGAAATACCCCTCCCCTAAATACGGGGAGGCAGATTTCTGAGGGGGGGGGGAGAGGCTGGCAGCACGGCTTTCAGGTGGCGGTGCTATCAGTGACAAATGGATCTCTGGTGTGGAAATGCGGTTGTTAAGTTGCGTTGTCGATGCTAATAAGCATAAGCTACCTATTCTGGTATTCAATTAGAATTTTACTCCTCTGTATTATGAGCTATTTTTGCTTAATCCTTTTATAAGTTGCTGGGGTTGCGTGTTTCTGTGATTAAAGGCAATATAATCCACTTTTCATTGTGAAGTGAGTCCTGGATTACGTTATTTTCATGCCAATAAATTGGTGTGTGTCAGTATCGCTGTCTTTTTAACTGTACTCTGGTCTAGGTATCACTGCTCAGCCTTTTCTCTCCAGCATTGGCATTGCAGACATCAGATGGATAGAATTGGCAGCTGAGCATCACTGTTGAGCTGTCAGAATCCCAATCCGTAGCACTTCTTTATTGCCGATAAGGACAGGCTGCTTGTTGTGTACACGTAAATACAGTGTCAGCACATTTCCAGTAAAAACCCCTCCCAGACGCCAGGGGCCATCCTGGAAGTGTTTGTGGGCTGTGCAAATGAAGTTTGTATTTATTGCCACTTGTGCGAAGGGGGAGAGGATAACGGCCAGTTGCTCCAAGTATCTCTGTTTTGGTTACTAGAGATTTAGCAATTGCAGTTAAAAAACTCAGATGGGAAGAGATGGGTGGGGGCAGAAGCACCTAATGTAGCTGTATTCTCCAGGAGCATCAAGCCAAGCATCAGCTGGGCAGGGGAGCGCTCAGGGCGGCTGATGGGAACAACTATGGATCAGGTGCACGAGGGATACTTAAAAGCATCCCTTGGAGCTGGATTGGAGCAGTTAAGATTTCTTCAGATAGCAAAATTATTTATGGGGATGGAGATGATGGATATGGTTTATAGTCTGACCTGTGCTTATGCAGAGCGCTGAGATAAGTGCGGACTTGTCACTAATGTGTTTGGCATGGTGGGTTTTATTTGCTGTAATCTGTTCCTGTAGAAGTCGGCATCTAATAATTTTTCTCTTTAGTACTGTTACAGTGGAAAACAAAACAGAACTTGTAAATACTTGAGGCTCGAGTGCTGCCTGTAACTGTTTGGAGGTACCCAGCCCTCTGCATGGCTGCCAGCACCTTGCTGCTGCATGGCCCTGGAGCCACGTTTGTAACCTTGTGCTGGTGGGGATGCTCGGGTGGGGGCTGAGCCCCAGGGCTGTGGGCTCCATTGGCACAGAGGTCTCATCTGAAACAGCTGAATTTGGGGTAACTGTCCCTGCCTTGCTGTGACTCAGTGTTTTCAACAGGCAGCTTATGAACTTTTGTATTATCTGTTGTCCCAAAGGGTTCGTGGCTGGGAAATGGATGGACCACTTGCAGCTTTTCTCTTACAGGGTGATGTTGGTGTTTGGCCCTTTGGCCTCTTTCTGCTTGCAGCATTGAGTTGTCTCAGCACTGACTGTTTACTTTTGCTGTTGTGCTTCCACTTGAGAAAATTCTGCTTAGATGTGAGATGCTACAGGTGCTTCTTTCTAGTGGGAGACCCGGCTTTATGGCCTTCAGTAAAAGTAAATTAGAATCTTTAGAAAGCCAGGAGCGAAGAATGCAAATGTGGTTCTGTATTTAAAAAGCTGTCGATACGTACTGTGTGCGTTCTGCTGTTAGCTCATTCTGTCCTTGGTAAGCAGGAACTTCACCTCTGGGTAGCATAGAAAGGAGGAAAGTTTGTCCTGTTCTTAGTGGGAGTGAAAAAGGAAAACATTGTTTGGGTGACTGCTGGGGCACGTGCTTGGCAGCTTTGGAGTCCTCTCAGTCCAGCCCAGGTACTGCTTGTCCCGTTGCTGTGTCGCTATTCCAGCTCTGTGTAAGGTAGGACGCGCTCAGAGTGTTGGTTTGGGCTTTTTGAAATGAGAGTAATTGGAGATTTTACGACGCAAAAATTGCAGGTAGTACCTTCAGTGGTTGTCTGTTAGTGAAATTAAATGCGCTTCTTAAGAGCAGATTCTTTTGCTAGTAAAAATGGTGGGGGGTGTGAGGAGAAGAAAGGAACCTCTAGTAGCTTACAGAAGGGTGTTTATTTCTGTAACTTAACTTGGTGCTGTCAAAGCTATTTTGAACAGCTGTAAGTCATTGCCAAAAATATGGCTGTTTTGGAGTAAATGAGAAACTTTAGGGCTACAACAGAAAGTAAAGGATCTTGAGCCTTTGAAGATGAGGGTATATGGAGTTAGGGATGCATAGGATGGGCCATACCGACTTAGCCAGCTTTATTGTAATCTTGCAGAATGTTCCCTAGCAGGTAAGGCTATGCTGTTGTTTGTGCACTGTGGTACAGGGCTTTCTGTTGTCATTTCTCTTCTTCTTTTGATGATTTCTGATTTAGGAATGTCTCAGCTTTTTGCTTAATCTTAGTCTCCTGATGTATAGGGTTGCTGCTTCCCTGCTGTTATGTTAGCATGTACTGAAAGGATACCAGAGCACTCCATAGGCAAGTGCTGTATCCCAGAATTAAAGGAGAGTGGGAACTAGCAGAAGGCGAGTATTGCAGGGCTTGTCTAGCATGAGTGAAGTGGAATGCTAGTATGTAACTACCCAAGAGTCATCCTAAGCTTGACCTTTATAGGAAACAATATATGAGAGGCTTATACAGGAAGTGACATGATAAGTAATAGAAAAGGAGCATCTTAAAACCCCTACTTGACGCAGATAGAGCATGAAGCTCTGTGGCAAAGACTCTGTGGATATGCTAGAGTTTGCTTAGCATGCAGAGATGGTGTTACTCATTTATGCGCATCACTGAAGGTTGCTCTGTAGCGAAGTTCCCTGGTTTTGTTTAGGAAATGGTAATGAGCTTCTTGGATGTATGCTATTAGTGTGTATGAGTTCTACTTCCACCTGAGCTACACAGACTGCAGGCAGTGCTTCAGTTGCCAGATTGCATCCTACAGGTCTGTTTTAACAGCAAGACAGAGTAAGAAAAGGAGAGTTTTAGTCTTTACCCTGCTTTGGGGCTGATACGCAACCAGCTGCTTTTCCAGAGCAGTAAGCCGTGAAGCAGCTCTTTATCTTTGTAGATGTTTCCTTCACCATGTTTTACATGTTTTTAGTGTACACAAAGAGTGCTCATTCCTAGTTTCCAGCGTGGGTCTGATCTGTCATACTAAATTCATCAAGTTGGGAGTTCAGAAGGATTCTCCTGTTAGCTTTTCTTAAGTGTTTCTTTCAGTTTGACACTTACTTGCTTCCTTGATCCCAGCTGTAGGTTGTATGGTACTTCAGGTTGAGTGGCTGCCCAGAAGTCCCCAGTCCATCTCCTGCTCAGAGTGTGTTCAGCTGTGAGGTCAGAACAGGTTAGGTAGTGCTTTATCCCATCTAGCCTTTAAACCCTTGGAGATGGAGATGTGTAACCTCTGTGGGCAGTCTCTTTCACTGCTTAACCATCCTGTGGTGGAAACAGTTTTTCTTAATATCCAGTCCTAACCTTTTGTCTCAGCTTGTTCTCTTTGTCTTGCACCCTGCTGTGCACCCCTTTGACGAGCCTGGCCCTGTCCTCTTGTGCGTGTAGTGGAAATGTAGGACCGGATCATTACCAGCCTCAGAAACATGCACAGCTGAATGCTGAGACCGTCCATTGGTACTTGTGGAAAAGATGAGAGTTGCTTCAAAGAGCTGGACTTCAAAAGCAGCCAGTCTTCTGTTGCAGGTGGTGGCAGGTGGCTGGCAGGAGCTGGGCATCTCTTCACCAGCAGGCTCAGGAAGGTTCTTGTCTATTGTGAAAGTTGCTATATGAAGCTCCCCCGCTCTTTCCACCAAACCCACTCCAATTAAATACATGGTTATAAAGCTGGCTGAAAGCTGAGCACCTTCTCCTTACTGCTCCCTCACTTTACGGAGGTGCATCCCTTATGGCTGTAACCCAAATGTGCAGACACATGGTAAATGGTCTCAGAATCCATGCTGGGCTGGAGCTGAGTCACAGACTGCAGGCATAGGTGACGACAGAGGGATGGTATTCATAGGCAGGTACACCAGAGTTTGTGCTTAATAAGGCAGCCGTTCAGCTTTTCAACTGGAAACATCACCAGTTAGCAGGCAGAGTAGAAGGTAGGATGGGAACAGCAGCAAACCTGATCTTGCTTGGCAATTCAGCAGGGGTGCAGCTCTTTATTTGTTTGTTTTTAAACACCTAAGCAGAAGTGAGATCCGGTAGTGATAGAATGCCTTTGGTACAGGTAAAGATCTGGAATCTGAGCTGCAAAAGTGGGTTGTAAAAATGCTGCGTGGATGGGAATGGTTTCTGGTACATCCATTCCTTATGCTGTTTCTTGAGACTCCCTTGACAAAATGATCTCACTTCTGTGCAGATGTTGTATCTTGTTTCCCTGGTGCAAAATAAGAGCCTTTCAAAGAGGCCAAGTATTTGTGTAGGTTTTCAGCTTATTGAAAAATCAGTGAGGGGCGGCTGTGCTCAGACTATCTATGGAGTTGTTGGCACACCTATAAATACATCGCCCCGAAATGCAACATGTAGGAACTTCAGCAGCGGTACGGAAACAAAGCTGTTCTTTTCCTTAGGTTCCATGTTGACTTAGCAGTATCTCAGCAGGGAATCTGCCGAGGCCACTTGATGGCAGGGCTTCAAATTTTTTTAATCAAGAATCAGAACCGTTGTCAGTTTGAATTACAAGTGCTTCAGATAATGTTTTTCTAAAGGGAGTGCGCCCAGGTTTTCATGCAGTCCGTAATTTCCACTTTTCCCTCTTTGCTGTTAGGGTCCGACCCTTTCAGTTGAGAGGTAACGTTTTTATGAGAGCTCTTGACAATGTCACTTGGAGTTCTGAGGAAATGGCTAAAAATAGAGATGTGCTCCAAACGCGTGTTGAAGAGCATGAGACTGAGGGTACGTTTAGCTCAGTTGCGTTTCCTTCCAGCTTCCAGAAGTGAATGTATGGGGAAGACCAACAAGGGGGCAGATATGAGAGATAAGTCCCACCTCCCTGCAGAGCTCTTTTCAGCTCAGCCCTCTGACCCTGCTGGGTGAGCTGGAATGAGTCCTTCCAAGTGCTCACGCAGGTTGCTCCTGAGCATGCCTGTTGTGCTTCTGCTCCCAGCGTTGTGATGGGAATTTCTGTTGTTCTGCTGCTTGCTGCACGGAGGCCCTTCTCATTTTGTTTGGAGTCTGGTTCTGTCCAGCTTCATGCACTGGTCGCTCTTCTGTGTCACTAAAGACACTGAACAGCTGATCCCTGTCCACTCTGCTCATGCTGTGTATGGTTCTATGGGCTGCTGTTGTGTCCATTCTCTGTTTTCAAGGCTGAAAAGTCTTAGCTTTTGCCAAATGACTTCTGTCACCCTTTTGTGAACCTTGTCACTTCTAACGTTTGTGTGTTTTGAAGATGAGACAACCGAAGCCATCTACACTTTGATATCTGGGTGAACCAGGGATTAATGTAGCAAGTCATGGTTTATCATATTCTCTATTTCTTTTTAAATAATTTCATGTTTGACTGCAACTGAGCCGATGTTTCCACGTGTCTGTTTATCGAGGGGCCAGAAGCAGCTCTGGGGGTGGGAAAGGTCGTTCAGAGCCTATTGCTGCTTATGCCGAGCTCAGTCCATCTGTCTCCATAGGCATCACCTTACGTTTACATGCGTTGAATTGCTCTGGCACTCAGTCTCCTGAGGTCTTTTGGTGTTTCCTCAGTGTGCCTTCTTCCTTAAGACCAAGTCCTATTGTCAGCAACTTTGTCACAGCTGATCACTTTGTTTTCTAGGTCACTAACAGGCAGGTTAAGCTGTGTGTGCCAGTGTGGGCCCCTGCAGAACTCCATGCATGACCTTCCTCTATTGTTTTAACTTGGATGGGATCGTAATAGAACTTTGAATAGCAAGCTAGGAATCTCTGGCCTGTTTAAAAACACGAAAAAGCTGTAAGAATACCCAGCTTGTGTGTGTGGACTGGGTTTTCAGGGTTTCTTTCGACCTGTGCTACTCAGTTGTTTTTAACCATACGTACAACGGAGGAGGTGCCCAGCTGTTTGAAGGGGAAGCAGAGATGTGTTGAAACTTGTTGCCTATGTTCAGTTAATTAGAACAGCTTTTTTTTTTTTTTTTTTTTTTTTTTTTTAAGGCAGCTTTGTTTTTCAGCCTACATTCTCATAGCTTAGTAAAGGACTTGAGCTCTGCGTTAGTGGATTAACTGCATGGGCTGCTTTGCTCCTCAGTGCCCCTGGTTGTATTTCTTTTTTCTTGAAAGAGGGCTTTTGGTGCTTTTGGGATCCAGACTGAGCCAGGTTGGGGAAATAATGTGCAGCTTACAGCATCCTTACCTGGGAAGAAGCTACGTGTTATTTAGTGAGCCTACCAGGAGACAGAGAGATGAAGACACTTCATTGTAAAGTGCTGGGCTGAAACCCAGAAAATCCTGCCTTTGTCAGGAGATCCTAAATCTTTTTTTCCCTTAATGCCTTTGGTCTGTGTATGTGAAAAGGGACAAACAGAGTATAAATTCATGAGCAAGTGAGAGTCATGCGGATGACATTAATGAGCTACAGAAGGCTTGTATATATGCAAATTCCTCTTGAGAGCGGGATTTGGATGAGTGCTGTTAATGAGGTGGGGCAGTGGTTCGGCCACCGAAGATTAAATAAATGGGGCAGTGGCTGCAGCATTGCCCCCTGTGCTCCATGGGGAGCAAGGAGAGCTGTCTGTGGGCACTGCTGCAGAAAGGCAGTGTCTCTGTTCTCACTTGGTCAGGGTTTCCATGGAAGTTTGAACTGTGCTATCGAAGTTTTCTTAGGCAGCTCTTTTATGGAGAAAGCCAAGTCAAACGCAGTATGTTTCTGGAGTTTACTTGCAGAGTTACAATGTATTTTAAATCATAGGTGTGGCTAAAATTTGGCTTGTTTAAAAAAAAAAAAAAAAAGGAAAGAAAGAAAAAAACAACAAAAAAAAACCCTTCATTCCATCAGGCAGTTTGTTTCCATGCGGGGCAGGGGGTTATTGTGTGAATAGATTAAACTAATCCAGCATTATTTTGACTCTGAGAAGAATCCGGTGGCAGCGGAGGGTGCTGGTGGCACATGGCATGAAATGTCCCTTTGCACCAAGTAAGGTTCCTCAGTGTGTATCCTTAGGCTGGCTTTGGAAAGGGTGTTTCTGTCTGTGCTGTATGTGGGCCAGGAAAATATTGCATAGAGGATGTATTCTTAGCTTTCTAACATTGCTGAGTGTTTTGTCCTGGGATTAATCATTGCTAACTAATGCGTTCTTAAGCACTGCCTGCTTGTCTTTGAGCCTGCAGGTAGCATGATGCAGTTAATAGATGTGAAAATATGTTTGTCCATTGTAGGCAACACTGGAAGGGTTGGGAAAACCAAGCAGTCCTAAGTCTCAGGGGTGTAGCAGGAATGTGGTTTTAGGATCACTTTGTGGCAGCCTGGATACATCTCTATATGCTGTCACCTGCTGGTGTCATTGGAACTGATGTCTTTATCTGCTTTTGAGTGCTGAAGAAAAGCAGGAAGGTCTGCTTCCTCTCCTTGTGGCTGTTGGCTGCATGTTGACCCACCTTTCACATTGGTATTTTTTACCCAGGTACTGACTTCTCATCTCCAATAATAAATGACACTTTAAAATAGAGGTGTCTCAATATCTGATGTAAATATAAATTCCATATCATGTTGTTGCATGTTATAAATAATTCCTTATGTAATGCACCTGTGCATTTAGGAATGCATTAGATTTTAGAGTACAGTTAAGTAGTCAGACCCGTGATTTGTATTCCACGCTGTGCTGTGTTGGTCAGTCAATACCTCACCAGAGTTTGGTAAATTCTCTTCTCTTGGCTTACTGGGTACCCACACCTGGTTCAGGCATGGCTTTCTTGCTGGCACTTTGTCGGTATGTTGTTTATCATTATTCTAGATCTCTTGTCTCAACAAAAAAATGAGCTAGGATAGGTAAGAGAGGTTTTACTCAGGGTCTTACCGATTTAGTTTCTTGCATAGCCCTGTGTGTTCCTATGGTGAGCATAAGTAGTCGCATCCCACTGAACTGTTCCCCAATTTCTGCCTTCTTCCCCTCAGTCAGACGTGCTTGAAATCAGCGCTTTGTTAAAGTAGAGGTGAATTTACATTAATCTGTGCTCTGAGAACGCTGATGTATAAACTGGAGGCTTCCTGCTGTGTGAGGTGGACTCTGCAGGTCTGGTGGGATGGTTCCTGTTGTGTGATGCATCTTACCTGGTGCTTGGAGGAATGGTGATGTGAAAGGGAGGAAAAAACCAACCCCAAACGACAAGGATGGCAGTGTGATGGCTTGATGGACTGTTTGCTTTTCTGCTTATTGACACATGCTCATTTCTGCCATAACAATTAAGAATACTTGTTAGCAGTGATAAATCATTATTCTCAGTGGACCACTATTACAAGGGAATAGAGTATTTGGCCTGCGTATTTCATAGGTATTTGTTGTGAGGAGATTTATTTCATTTGGGTTCTATTTCCCCTTTGGGCAAGGGTGATATTCTAATGATAAATCACAAGTGTTTCCCATACGTAATGTTTAATCTGATCTCTTAATTTTCCTGTTCTTCACCCTTCCCTCCATTCTTCCTTCCTGCAGCACTTCCTTCCTTTCTACTTTTTCCTCTAGTTGGATTTATTGACTGTTGTCGTTTTTTATACTCAGGTGGTTACAGATGAAAGCAGTACCAAACGCTTCCATGCATCCGGAGAGCTACTGGTGATACTGGTGTGTGGTTCACAATGCCAGGGCTGGGGTGGCTGTGGCCCCACCTGAGCAAGACTTGCAGCTGCTGCCCATAGCTGTGTGCGGGTCCTGCAGCTCTTCCTCAGTGCCGTTCACAATGTGTTTTTCAGGATGGAGCTTCCTAAGGAGGGCTGCTGTAAAGTCTAACAGAAGATGCTATCTTAGCTTTTTTCTTTGTTTTTTACGTTAATGAGAATTGTGGACAGATTATTCCAGCTGTTCAGTTTTCCTTCTCTGAGGGCATAATTGGTTACTTCCAAGGGAAGGGAGGATCAATTAGATGCTGGCTTCAGCCTGCTGTTCCATAGCTGTCAAATTGTTACCCAAGTTTAATATGATCGTTAAGACTTTTCTGGATGTCAGTGATGCCAGCGATGACTCAGCCTGTATCTTGCATTGCATCCTAGGAAAATGAGCACATTGAGGGGAAATAGACTCAAACAAAACAGCAGTCTATTGGAGAACGTTTTGAGCATCTGTTTGTATAATTTCATATCCTGAAGTTTTATATCAAGCAAGCTAAGTAGAAAAACTTCATTTATTCACAGTGGACAACTAACTTGTCTGTACTTGGTGCTAATTTACAGCATGTGCAGAATAGAGCAGAATAGAGCACTTTGCAGTTTTGTAATGTAAAGGAATAGGAAAGTTGGTTGTTTTTTTTTTTACAAACCTTGGAGGAAAGCAGGCATGTATTATGGCATTAATTTGTTTTAATCAAGTGATGCTTAAGTTAGCTATCGCATGTGAAGAACCGACATCTGCTGATGCAGTAGAGATTTAAATAACTGCTGCAAGCAAACATCAGAACTAAAAGTGAGAATGTAAGTCTTGGAATTGTTGTGTGCTTTGCTGCTCAGAGCTTCTCTAAGCTTCTCATGGAAGCCGCCTCTTCATCCTCACTGCAGTGTGAGTACATTCATTGAATTCCAGGTACATTCTTCTCCAGCCGCCCTTCTGGAGTGACTTGCCAAAACTACGTGTGCTTCAGGCAGATAATGAAGATATTAAGAAAGTAACCAGAGCTGTATTCTCTGGTGTTCAGCTGAAAAATGAGGGTTAAATGCTCTTGTTTAGCGGACTCCCTGTCTGTAAATCTCAAATCAGTCACATTGTTTATGTCACCATTGCTTTTGTGTTTTAATTGCAAATGTAAAAATGCATGTGTTCTTTTCTTTTTTCTAAACTGAAGATTGCTGGGCGTAGGAATAAATGATTGCTCAGTGATGATGCTTCCAAAAGTTGTGATGTCTCGATGCTTTTGAAACCAACAGACAATCTTTCAGACTATTACTGAATGCTGTACAAGTTATGTTTTGATTTTTACTGATGTAGCCTTGTGCTGTAACCAGCTAGGGACTGTAATAGGACATGGTGTGTTTACCAGCTCTTGGGACAGCTGTGTTTGCAGCCGGCGTGGGCTCCAGTGAAGTGTATGGAATAGGAATTCTCTCTTGTCTGCCAGCTGAAAGGCTTTAGTTAAGGATAAGAACGCTGTTAATAAAAAGGAAATTTGTCTGGCAGTGACCCTCTCCCAAATAGCTGAAAGTAATTGTCTTCCTTTTTAGCCCTAGGTGTAAGCTGTTAGTCTTGAGGCATATTGTTTTGTATCCAGGGATCGTCTAAACTAGTATTTCTGCAATTACTTGTCATGAAAATTATGCTAGTGCGTAGCTCTGTAAAAGTAATTCCCAACTGCAAGGATAAATACACCGGGGACAATTAAGTCTGAGTGTGGCTGAAAAAAACCCTCAAGTCTCCAAGAACTGGAATGAAGATTACTATTGTCAGCAGCCTTATTTAATAGCAGAAGTCCTAATATAGCTCACCTAGTGGGTACGATCTCTTGAGAGCAGTAAAACTTTTGTTATGGATTAAGATAAAAATGTGAGTGCCTTTAAATCAAACCCAGCATAGACATGATGGAGGGCTGTGGCTGCCTTCTTGCAGCAAATCTCCCCTTTGCTGCACTAGCAGGTTCTTGCCTTTCCTCCACTGAGGGAGCATTCATGCAAAATACAAACACTCCAAAACTCCAAAGTCGAAGTAAAAAAACAAACAAACAACAAAACAGAACTTTTAATATGAGGGTATTATACTAAAAATTGTCTGCTTGGATTGCTTGTTGTTACTGGCAGCCAGGAGGCTACAGCTGAGGAGGTGTCTGTCTCTCTTCTCAGGTGACAAGTGATAGGATGTGAGGAAATGGTCTCAGGTTGCACCAGGGGAGGATCGGATTGGATTCCAGGAAGAATTCCCTCCTGGAGAGAGTGGGCAGGCACTGATGTGGGCAGCCCAGGACTGGTGGAGTCCCTGTAGGCTTTTAGGTGTGTAAATGTGACACTTAGTGATGGCATTGGGTTGGGCAAGTTGGTGGTTGAGCTTGACCTTGTGGAACATCCTTCCAACCTGGGTGATTCTGCTGGTGTTCTTTGCACTGCTTGGTCTGCGGAGTTTGGAGCAGAGCTGAACGGTTTGGTGCACTCAGCTTTCACATGAGCTGAAAGCAGAAGTACAGCAGCAAATTGCAGGACCTGCTGGCCGGAAGCTCTTGCAAAGTAACACACTTTCAGGTGATCTCTTCCATACCGGAAAGGGTTCCTGCTCTTGGAAGGTGCTTGGAGCTGAGGTGGGTTCTTTCAAGGGTTGGAATGTTTATGTTAAAAGATACTCAGCCATAACATTAGTAGCAGGGAAGCACATTGTTTATCAGCACACTGAAATAAGTAACACCGGGTGACTTCAGCTTGGCAGGGTGCTTTCTCTGCTAGCATGGGAGAATCATGAATTCAGTGTCTGACCTTAAGCCCACAGCCACAGAGATGCTAACAGTAGGTCAACCCAGGCTGCTTTTGGCCTTTGCAGTCAGTGCCATTTTGATGCATTTTTTTTTGTAGACTGGAATTGTTTTTAATTGCCAGGGAGGTGATTATGTAGTTCTGGTCATACGGCTGTGAAATGTTCTTTATCAGCACGGATAAACTGAGCAAACATAGAGTATCTCTTAATCCAAAGAAACCCAATCCCCTTGTGTGTGCAATAAAAGGCAAATAATAGTGTACCTGCCATTGGTTTGTACCTATTCTTTTAGAGCTGCCCTACTTGCCAAAACAGTGTACGTATCACACCGGGAGACAGCTGAGTTTCTCATTATGAAAACCAATTGCCTCCTTAAAGGTTGCAGCATGTTGCATATTTATGACCATTCTTCTGTGCTTTTGCCTCCCTTCCCTTTTGAATTACTGTGACTTCAACCTTTTAGTATTTTGGTTGCGTTGGACAAATGCAGGAAGTTACAGCCTGTCGTGGAGGCTTCAGCTCCCATGAATTGGCCATTTCACTCCCTCCTGTAGGTTTTCGGTAGACTGGTTTCATTTGATGCAGTTGAGTCCTGTTAGTTTCCTTGTGTACGTCTTGCAGATAGAATTTAGGATCCAGGAACGTGCCTTCACAGGGGTAAAAGTATGCCTATCTTTCAGGATCTGTCATTTTCGCAAACTGTAGGTGTGTAGAAACCCAAGAGCTCAGTCTGTGCTGAGGGCTTGTGTAGCTCTTTCTTTTCAAGAAGATTTATATGGGGTTAAACAGGCCGCTTGTAGCACGCAGGAACTCTCCTCTATTTTTACAGCTGGATGTCGGAGGCATACTGAGATTAATTCCAAGACCATTTCCATACTAATCTAATGCTTCCTAGTTGCTTTTATTCAGGGAAAAAGAATCGGAATCTTTCTTCTTCTCTCATCATTAGACTAGGGTGATGTGTTCTATTTCCACTCCCCCCCCCCCCCCCCTTTCAGCATTCATGTTGATGGTTAGGGAGCTGAGGAGGACCTGTTGCATAGCTCAAGGCATGCCGTGTGGTGTGGTACCCAGCCAAACGCTGCCTGTTGTCCTGGCAGATCTCTTGGATGTGTTTTGGAGCTTGTTCACAGCTTCTAGTTATCACAGGCATCCGGAAATAACCTGTTAAATTCTCCAGATAGATCCTGGGCTGATTAGTGGAGCAGTAACCCTTTGTAGAAGGCACTGTATGCTTGTTGGGGCTCCTCGTGCTGCTGCTGAGGGTGGTTGGGCTCTGCTTTGTAGACAGTATCTTTCAACAGCTGTTTGCAACTGGTTCTCAATGTTGTGCTTCCCTGCTGATGCTGCTTAATTTAATTAAAAGAAAGGTAATAAAAAAACCCAGCTTACTGATGCTTGCTTTTAGCTGTCAGGTCAAGGTGTCTTTCCTCCTAGGTAAGTCCTTCCCCCAACGCAGCAGAGGAGGGAGCAGAAAACAAAGATTCTGTCAAGACTTCTCTCTGCTGTTTTCTTTTGGACAGAAATCGCAGTAAATGGCACTTCATGTTGATGGCTCCGTTAGTTGCGTACACATTTGTTCCCTAGAAGTTAAGGTTCCTGGGAAAGTGGTTATTCTGCCTAAATAGCATTTGTGAAATAAAAGGGTTCTGTTTTGTGACATAGGTGCACTTCTCCTAAGTGGCATGTTTGTTGATGGAGATATTGTAGTGGGTGAGGAGCTGCAGAACACGCACTGACACTGCGGTGTGCACTAAGCGGCCCATTGCTTTTTGTTTCATAGCCCTACAGTGGATGTCTCAGGTTTAAAGAAGAGAAAAGTGTTCCTGTTTGCCCGAGATGTGTCCGGATGTTTTGTTTGGGTAACTTGAACAGTTTTCGTATCTGATACGTTGATACAGCCTTTAGAAATGTAGCAGCTCTTGAAAAAGAGCTGTGGGTAGAACGTCCTTTCTAATCAACAGAGGTAGGAGGGAAGTTGGTGGGTGCCGTAGGGTGATACCCACGGTTTGCTTTAGCATCCTTAAGCTGTTTTCTTTCAGACCGTACTGGTTACCTGAAGTAGGTCTGGGAAAGACACGTCCTTGTGTTTCCTCAGTCAGCAGCAGTGGTGCAGTGAGAGTGGGATCGAATGGCTGCGCTCCTGCCATCTGGCTGCCAGAGCTGCGGCCCAGATTTGGAAACAAGCAACTGGGAGGTGGGAGAGAGGTGGCCTCATGCAGTGCTTCTGTGGGCCTCCTGCCCAACCTGTGCAGTTGGGTGACCTGTAGTGAGGAAGGGAAGTGGCACCCAAGTGTTGGGGGAGGGCGCATGGGTGGTGGAGTGCATGCTGCCAGGCAGGCAGCTCTCGTGACTCACGCAGCTTCCGTGCAGGAGCACGTGCTCGTGTTGTGCTGTTGAGCAGGAAATGTCAGATGGGTGTTTATAGATTAGAGTTACCTTCTGAGCTCTGTCAAGTGCTTCACAGCAAGTCAAAACTGAGAGCTCGGTTGGACTGCGATTAAGTCGTGTTTCTGTAGAGCTGTTTTTTACTCTGCTACACTTGGAACAATTATTCTGCTGTCTTCCTTGGACTTTAGTTGTTACCTTGGTATGACAGGTCCAAAGCACACAGTACCATCAGAGCACCCCGTTGGTTTGGTAGTGGGGTTCGTCACGCATGGAAGCAGCTTGTGGTCATGTTGGTGCCTCACGTTGCAGTTCCACAACGAGTGAGCAGCTTGACCTCTTCTGAACTAAACAGCAGCTGCTTCTGTGCACTAGTGTGAAGTTGGGAGGAACGTGCATTTACCTGTGCTCTAGGCTGGAACACCAGGTTACCTGTCATTGCAGTTTGCAAACTAGTCTCCAGTCTTTGATATCTGTGTTTAACTTGAACCTCCCTCCATTTTGATTTATATTTTTACCTGCTACTTGCTTCTGTGTTAGGAAGAACTAAACAAGCACTTTGTATTTGTAAAGAGCCAGAGGTAGGGGCAGCTCCCTGCTCCAAACTCCTGGTACCATTTCTTCATTAGCTATTTCCAGTTGGTGCATCTGCTAGCGCCCTTAATGTAGCAAACAGTGATTTTTGTGTCCTTCTTTTTAAGGAATGTTTCAGGGTGGGGAAAATCTGAGGAATTTTATTTGTTTTGGTTGAGGAGTCTGGCTGCACGATGGGCCCCGCTGTCTGTGTGCTTATTTCTAACTTCTCCATAAGTTGAGAGATGGAGGGCATCCAAAATTTAGCAGGAGTTTCTCATTTAGCTCAATTAGTTCTTACTCCTTTGCATTCTTTATTTATTTATTTGCGAGCTGGGCCTGCAAGTTTCTAGCAGAGCAAGAAGACAGGGACACTGAGAGACCGCTGCTGAGGAAGTGGTGTTTGTAAATGGTGATGGTCACAGCCAGAGCCCTTCAGCTGTGACTCCTCATTCTGATGAAGAAACGTTTGTTGAGCATTACAGTGTTTTTTCACGTTTCAGATCTGTTTCACTTTCCTTTCAGCTGTCAGTGCCTCAGAGTGTAACTGAAATGCCTTGTTCTTCCAAGAAACCCCTGTTCTTCATATGGGAGATCCAAGTAGCTGCTGGTAGCGATGGGCTTTAGGCATTTTGCTTTCATGAAATTTCTTGCAAATCCAACATTCTGCAGGGATATCGTTTCAGTTTGTGTCATGGGCTGTGTTATGGTGAATAAGCCATTGTCAAGCACTGAAAGAAGTTCTGAAATAGAATGCAGACCCGTAAGTTGGCTTTCTGGCTGCTCCCTGAAGTGGAGAAGCACTTGTTGTGTGCAGGCGATTGCTGGTTGCTCTGCTTTGCGTAGTGCATTTCTCAGTTCCTGGAGAAGTGAAACAGTTTAGAAGTCCTGCTGGTCTGATTCATTAACTATTGGGGGGACGGTGAAAAATTGCTTAAATAGAGTCGCAGTTTGATAGAAGGCACACTGGGCTCTGTGAACCAAAACAGAACGTGCAGCTCTGATGAGAGAACAGATTGAGGATAAGTGAGGAAATTGAAGCTTGAGAAGTTTCCTTTAACTCGGTAATGATCGTGTGGGGCTAGGTAACTCAAATTATAATTGCCCTCTTTCTGTTTCTTTAAGCATCAGTCATTTCTCTCCTTTCCTTTGAACCTGCGTGGAATAGTTAAGCTGCATGGCTAAAGTGAGAGCGGGACTTAAAAGTGAAGTAGGGCCCTGGAGTTAAGAGCTGACACAGCTTTCAAGTGCAAGTAGTGGAGACTTGGATATTGGCAGTGTGTGACTTCTAATGCCTCTCGCTGCGAGTCAGAAAAGTTGTTAATGTTGTAGATGTTAGCTGAATACTGATTAGAAAATAGTTATGCGTCCCAACATTATTTCTTGTTCTGGCAAGCTGTCCTTGTCTCAGTTTTTCCCCAGTGTTGCTATCCTGAATTGCCTATGGCAAGTGGAAATCCCTTTAAAAATTGCTCGTTACAGACTCTCGAAGTAGGTGCACCTATCTAGTCTTGTTCTCATTATATTTCAGGTCATTAATGGGAGAAGAGCAGCGGTCATGTGCCTTGAAGAATGTTCTGCTTAACAAGATTGAGCTTTGTTCTAATGTTAGTGCTTAAGATGATGAAACTCGAATACTAATTCTTGTTTTTTGTTTCTTTTAAGCAAATGGTTATGAGCCTTAGAGTTTCTGAGCTGCAAGTACTTCTGGGCTACGCAGGGAGGAACAAGCACGGACGGAAACACGAACTTCTCACGAAAGCACTGCATTTGTTAAAGGCTGGCTGCAGTCCTGCTGTACAAATGAAAATCAAAGAACTCTATAGGCGAAGGTTCCCCCAGAAAATCATGACGCCCGCAGACTTATCTCTCTCCAGCGTACACTCAAGCTCCATGCCAGCAACTTTGTCTCCATCTACCATTCCACAGCTCAGTTACGATGGCCACCCCGCCACGTCACCGTTGCTCCCCGTTTCGCTTCTGGGACCTAAACATGAACTGGAACTCCCCCACCTCACATCTGCGCTCCACCCTGTCCATCCCGACATCAAACTTCAGAAGTTACCCTTTTATGACTTGTTGGATGAGCTGATAAAACCTACCAGCCTAGGTAAGCTTGCAAAGCATGTGTTGTAATAATGGTTGAAGATGGACATTTTAATAGTAATGGACGAATTAAGCTGCTAATGCAGTAACTGGTTAAATATTGCATCACAGCAGTGTTTAGAGAATTGCTATTTTTGGCAACTTTGGGAACAGATTGTTCTATGCAGAGAGACATGTTACGTAATGCTCATTAGTTGCTTTAGCTGAGCCATTAAATATGGTTCAAAGTTCCGTTATGTTTAAGGGGTGAGTTTGAAAAGAGACAATTGAACCTTAGAAAAAGGAACTTTAAAAAAGCAAACAAACTCCACAACTGTTTAACTTAAACAAAAACAACAACAACCACCCCTCCAAAACATTAATAAAGAAATACTCCAACATCCTGGAGTTCGCAAGGCCAACAAAGGTCTTCTCATCTCTGCTGGGAGGGAATGCTGTGCTGTTTGCCATGATCCCCTATGGGCTGAACATCCGCATTTGGGAAGACTTGTGGTTCTTCATCTGTTGGGGCTTCTTGGTCAGTTTTTGTACCAAGGTATAAATCAGTTGGGTAGCTGCTGAGCACCAGATGATGCTTACAGAGTGTTATATAATGATGTGGGTTTTTTCTGGCTCTGACTCCACCCTGCATTTGTGAACATGACTAACTTTTAATACTACTTCATTGCAACAGACCTACTGATTCTTGGAGAGGCTGCTTGTGTGTTGGAACCTTGTGCTGTCTTGAAGTCCTGGTGGAGACTCACAGCAAAAAGAACCAGTGGGAGGGGGAGATGTGAGGGAGGGAGATGGGAGGTGGCGAGGGGTGAGAAGATTGTCCTTTCCAAAGAGATGCCTTGTAAGCAAAAGTGAGCAGGTAGTGCATGTTTGTAGCCTGCACTGCCGCAGGGCTGACAGCAGTCTGCTGTGTGAGTGAGTGGTGGTTGTCTGCAGACTTCTGCAGCACGTTGCACACTGGTGTGTGTTTTGTTTTAGCTGTTGAATCTGAGACTTTGCGAGAAAAAATCTACAGCTTTTGATAACCTCAGATTCTGGTTCAGGTATTCTTCTCTAAGGTATACTGTATCTTTTTAGCTCTAGTCTGAAGTCTGATAGACTGATATGCATTCCCAGCGGTGCTGGTGGTACAGGACAATTAGGTGCTCAGAATGTGTCTCATCACTTCTACGTTGTGAATGCTTAAAAATAATACTGTAATTTCAGTAAGACATTCCGATGCAGGAGTTACGGTTTGCTTTTATTCCTGGATGTGGTAAGAACACTTTTCTGTCAGTGCTGTGCCTGACAAGCCAGCCCTGAATTAGGAGATGGTAATTCACGCTCTGTCATTTCTTATTGCTTGAGGAGTTCATGTACAGTAAAATGTTTTTTCCCCTTTGCGGACACTGAATGCCAGGGTAAGAAAATGCGAGTGGGTGAAGCTCCAACCAAACAGTTGAAGTAATCTCTGCTCCTTTCAGCTGGTGTAAGGGCTTGTTCCGGGCTTTTGTTTAGCGTGTGCATCCTGTGCTGTTTATCTGAGGCAGTGCTGTTAAAAAAGCTGTTTCTTCCTGTGCTTTTTGGGAAGAACGTTTCAGTGTCGATGCGTGTGAGAAATGTTTGTTTCCTTTTGTAGTGGAAAGCAATGCTTCTGCGGATTGTGAGGTTGCCAACTCTACATGTCCTGAGGATGTTTTAAAGTAGTAGATATGTTAGTGTCTGTTGATTGGAGAAAAACAACGATTGGATTAATAACCAGGGATGTGCACTTCTGTGCACTATTGGAGAACTGCGGGATGGTTGAGGTGGGAAGGGACCTCTGGGTCCTCCTGGTCCGACCCTTACCCAGGTAGGGGTACACAGATCAGGGTGCCCAGGGCCATATCCAGGGCAAAACAACTCAGAGCCCCTATGTTTCATCTTCTCCATTTGTACATTTACAAATACTCAAATGGAAAAGAGTTTCAAGTGATTTTTAAATTTTTTTTAATCCCTGCCCTAAATGGTTTGGAAATTCTTTTCACTTTGGCAATGCTTGGCTTTCCTCACCTATCAAATTTCTAGGCTCTCAGGTTTTGTTTTCAAATGGGGGATGCATGCTGTGAACCTTCAAAACTTCTCTTTGTCATTTGGCCAGTATTTTGGGATCTCCTGCTTGCTTTTTCCTGGCAGATTCATTATGGGATGCTTATAAGAAACTGATTTTTCTTCATTTCCTTGCGCCGTGAGGACTAAGAGATGAGCTGCTGAAGAGTTTTGAATGAGTGTCTGTTATTAAAATCAAACCTGTCGGAATGGTCAAAGGACATGGCATTGAGTGCAGACTCCATTGGTTCGAGGATTTTTTGATTCTTCTGAAGGAAGTCATTACATAGAAATTCAATGGATCACATCTTTGGATCTGATTCTCCCCTGGTCTTTCCCTATTCAATGTGGGGCTGCTTGAAGGATTGCTTGTAGTAGTCTTTGGTGCTAGCAAGAAGTAATTATTAATTTGGAAAATGATAATTTGACAAAGCTTGGGGGAAGGGAGTCGCACAGCAGGGCACCTGAGTATGCATTTTGTACCCAAATATTCTGTGTAGGTAGGCAGTATGCAAGCTAATGTGAATAACAGATAAGGAAATTAAATTTGCTAACTATTATTTTTAATGTCGAGAACAAAAGCAGGAAATGGATGTTACCTTCTTATACTTGCTTCCTTAAAGTGTGGCTCTGAACTGCAATGAAGTCTGCATGCTGACAGCTAGCTGGGCAGGATTCATTCACAACAGGGAAGAAAACTCAGTGCTTTATCAGTTCCCCTCCTCCTCACCAGCAGCAGGTGCTGAGGGTCTCATCTTTAGCATGGCTGGCTGAAATGGCTGTGTCAAGCTAAGGTTAGAAGGCAGTTGGCTATTTCTGTTTTCTTTGCAGCAACCCATAAAACCTCCAGCAGTGAGTAGGATGCTTGCAGAGTTGCCTAACAAGTTGAACGTGTAAGCACAGCCCATGCTACTTCAACCTGCTTGTCTCTGAACAGCTGAGAGTAACACCTAGATCCAGGTGGTGGTGGGACAGCTCCTGCTGCTCTGCTCACTTCGGTGCCTTGTTTTGCTTCCGAGTGTTCCAACTACGTAACTCCTATGTAGCTTTTTGGAGTCTTGTGGCTAGTGCTGCTGGTTGTGGTTCTGCTGCTTGGGCTGCTGGAGGTGACAGCATTTCTGTGGCCTTGTTTAGCTGAAAGGAACACATCACTCCAAATGGCAGCAGAGCTGTGGAATTTATCCATCTTTTGTTAGTCATCATCCTCACAACACTGAGAAAGAGCCCGCATTGGATATTTTTGTGTATGAGCCAATTCAGAATACTCATTGCTTGTTCTGAAGGTGTATGGTGGTGGATGGATGTGCACCCTGAGCTTTTGCTGCGCTAATGAGAAGTGTGAGTGCTCTGCCTTGTGCTGAACAGCCATTTCATGTGATTATATGAGGACATTTTGGAGAAGGAGATCCCATTTGGCCTTGATGAATGTATGAAAACTGCTTATTATTCTGACTTTTTAATAGGAATTCCTTCAAGTTCGAGAATCTTGCTTGTTAGTTTCTGAAGAGAAGCTACAGCTTTCACTTCATTTTATTTTCAGCCTTCGCTGGGTGTACATACGCGACTAATTGGTTGTTTTTCAAGAATAGGGCCTTTTTTGTAAAAGTAACTTGTATCACACTGATAAGATCTCCTGTGTGGTAAAATGTTTACTATGAGATGAGTAACGAGTACCCAAATTCTGCCAGCTTATTATAGAGGGGATGTTAGGTTGTAAAACAACATCTTAAAAATACTTCTTGTTGCAGCATATGTCATCCCTAATTGCTTTAGCTATGTAGTTGTTCCAAAAAACATTGTAACTAGGCTACGGGTCTTTGTTTACCTGTGTGGTGTAGTGGAAGATTAACTTTTTCTTTTCAATTTGAAGGATTAAGGAGGCTATGGGCTGTGCCATTCTGTTTTTATGAAGCTGTCTGACCTCCGTGTGGGTGACGGTCCAGCGATTTGTTTGCTCTGTTTCCATGCTAAGTGATGTTTAAAGCACCGAGCCATGGAAATGGGAGTTTTGGCCCACTCAGCCTTTTGGAAGGAGGAGACAGCAGTGAGGTGTTCTGGGCATCACCCCCACAAAGCACCATCTCCTGCCTGCCAGCACCCGGGGGCCGTCTCTGTTGGGCAGAAAGAGCTTCTGTGGCAATGCTTAGGTTTGTGTTGGTCCTGGTGGAATTTCTTCATCAATATAACAGGGCTTCTCCGGGAGGTCCTGGTGCCTGCCCTGACTTGGTGCTCACTGTCTGGCAGTCACACTCCCAGATTGTGTTTACATTGAAACTTCTTTCACGTGTGATTGACCGTGGTTATTTGGACATGGAGCATTCCTGAAGGCAGAGCTCGCATCTGGTCTGACCAAAATCTTTACTGTGGCTGTAGTTCAAGTTACAGCTATTAAACAATTAAACAAATCAAAGCAGCTAGAAATCTAGGTTGGAAACTAGAAGGGTTTTGTTTGGCAAGTGTTTCACCCTTCCATATATCAGCAAGCTGATCTGCTGCTCTGTGCAATCAGAATCATGGTTTATATGAAAGTCACGCTTTTACTGTCTTCTGTGTTTGTTATTTTTTCAAATGTTCTTTGTGGGAGGAAGTTCAGCAAAACACTGCATTCTCAGCCCGGGCTGCGCTCTCCGACTTCCGGCTCTGCAGCTTTGGGTTGCGCAAGGAGGAGCTGGAATCTGAACTCTTGTTTGTGTGCTGCGGCAGAGCCAGAGCTACGGCACACTGAGGTTTCTTTTTTGGGCTCCAGTTTTATTTGCATGTGGCGTTCTTCAGGTTCGTATCTGAAGACTCTTCTCGTGGTTTCTCTTAAAGTTTTCAACTTTTGCACAGCTGTGCGGCTCTTGTGCTGCAAGAGGGGGAGTGTAATTGCTTACTGTTCACCTCAGCAGGTGAGCATCGGCTCCTCACACACGGAGCTGAGATCACCCCAGTCCCAGGACCCTGCGGGATGTGAGTGCTTTCCGATGCTACAGCTCTAATGTGGATGGACCTAGGAAGCTACTTCACTTCCCAAGATCAAATTAGGATATCTTTTTGATAATTAAAGCTTTTAGTGGAAGGAATTATGGCAAACCACACTGTTGATTCAAAGTCTGAGTAATCCATTAATATTCAGTGAATAAACCTTGGGGTGGCATCCCACTGAGACGCTTTGAGGCTCGGATGTGTTGCTCAGGTATCGTGAGAGGAAGCTGTGCTACTGACATATGTATTTTTCAGATTTCCACTTGCAGCTAAGACATGGGTGTCGCTTCCCAGCAGCATTTCCAGCTTCTGTGTCTTGAACAGCTTCGTTAACTTGGAATCTTAGAGATGCTTTAATCTCCCTTTGCGATGACTTTCTGAAGAAGGTGATGTGGGTTGCTCTAATTGTAGGAGAGAACCTAGTAGGGGCTCTTATCTGATCATAAATGTTGAACTTATTTTTTGCCTTTCTTATTAGGACTATAAAACTCAATGCTGTCTTGCTGAGACCAAAAATACATTAGAATTGGGATAGGCAGTGCTGGCAGCTTGCTTGGAGTGCTCCACTGCTGCTGCTGCTCTTAGGGGCAGAAGCTAAGTTTTTCCAGCCTGAATGGCAGAAGGTGAGTTCTGGGGTCCGTATTTAGGTGTGTAAGTCAATGGACTTAAACAGGGTGCGGAGGTTCCAGTGATGTTCCTTCCCTTTAGCAAAATGATGGAAGAGGTCTGCAGAGGAGATCTGTGGGCCCAGCAAGAGCAGCGGTGAGAGGTAGGATGGGAAGGGGAGAGTTCTGATGGTGGTCAGCACTGGATTGGCCTTGAAGGTCTGCAGAAGTCTGCGTTGCTCAGAGATGCTGTAATACATGGCTGATTAAAAAATAATAATGTCTCAGTATCTGTTCAATTGCATGGAGGTTCCAGCTGATCTATTCTTTTCATACAATATATAATGAGGTGCTATAAAATAAGTGGTATTTATGAATTAATTGTAGCCTTTGGAGTATTTTCAGGCTATTTTTGTATACGTATGTTTAGGCACTGTTTCAAATAATGCTCAGAAGCAATCGGCGTAGCTCCATTGGGAGTGGGAAAGGCAGGGAGTAAAGAGAGCTTAACTATTAAAAGCAGTGACTTAAGCCAAGTGGAATCTGGAAATGATCTGAAGGGAGAAATGCAGCATAGTGACCAGAACCTGAGGTCAGTTTTTCATGGGTTGTAAGCATAAGAACTCAGTACTGCCATCTCACAGTAATGCCACGTGTTCTCGAGTGCAGTTGTAACCCGTGGGAGTGGACAAGGAGCTGAGTACTGCTGTCAGGGGATGAATGACTTGTGTCTCTACAAAAATACATCCTTCTGAAGGGCTTGGATGTGCTCCCTGGTGTCTGGCCCAGGGTCCTTCTTCAGCTGGGGTTGACTTGGCTGTGATCATCAGCAGGAGGTTTAGGTTGGATGCTCTTCTCAGTGAGGATGGGGAAATAGGGGGGAGGCTGCCCAGGGAAGCTGTGCACACCTCATTCCCACGGGTGGGCTGAGCCAGGTTGCATGTGGCTCTGGGCATAGGATGGCTGTGGATAGTGGACAGCAGGAGCTGAGGAGAGTGCTGGATTCACAGCATTGCTGCTCAGCCCTGGCTGGTGGCGGGGACTCGGTGCTAAAGGGCTGTGGTTAATAGAAGGGAAGTGTTTGTGTCTAAATGCTTGTATTACCCAGGAGCTTCATAAATTGTGGTGCTTTTAAAAGGGCAGTGATGTATCCTGAGATACTGCGGATCCCCCAGACAAGGAATAGCCTCTCATGGTTCCTGTCCCATGCAGCAGCATGCTTTCTGCTTTATTAAAAGCACTGCACGTGTAAATGAGCCCCTTTCTGGATTGGTGTGAGGGGATTTGGGCAGATTCTGCTATGAGGAAGATGGGTGCTGTGTGTTACAAGTTCCCCAGCTTCCACTGCAATGAGTGTGATTGAAAGCCTGTCTGAATTTTACCTTTTTAAAAGGTAAATGTTTTCTGTGCCTTAATCTGAATGCAGCAATTTTCATCTTAGCTTGGAGCCGGCGAATTACATTTCCAGTGGTGCTACTTGAGAGGAGATTGAGCATAAACTGATACAATGCCTTCTGTAGCTGAAAAGAATAAAGCAGCAAAATGTCTGTCTTGCTACAAAATGAAGTATCTTATGTGTTTAGGGAAGACGCATAAATATTTATGTGTTGGGTTGACATCTTCTGTAGTGTTTAGGTTTTACTGGTCAATATTTTGACAAATGTAACTGATGAAGATGATGACAATTAGCTTAGTGAATGCCCAATTAACACCTCTTGTTCGGCTTACAGCACCGAGCAAAAATTTGCTGTAGTCCTGATCTTCTTGCTTAACTATTCTGCTTTCAGCAATAAACACACTACTATTGCAAATGACTGGTCAAAGGCCAATTTGCTGATGGCTTTTCTTGTCTTCAGCTAAGGTAGAGTATAAAATGTAAGCTTAATTTTAGTCTGAGTATGTTTCTGCATTAGCAAATAGTGTGTTCCCTATGTACTCAGCTGGGTGAGCACTAACCTTAGCACACTGACAGCACGATGGCCGGCTGCTGTTGCATCGGGAAGCATCCCCATGCTGACAGCGTGATGACCTGAGGTTCATTAAAGGTTTGAAGGTGTCTGGTTTTGAATGGAAACTTCGAGCAGCTTTTTCTCGAGGCAGCAAGAGGTATTTTACTGCAGAAAGACTGTGTGGCTATTTTTAGCCCTGGGTACTGGTGAGGTGGAACAGAATATTTTTAGAGCTGTAGAAAACGCAGCCACTCGAGCTGCCTTCTTTCACTCTAATGCTATGGACTTCTTCTTTCTAAATAGACTAGATCCGGTAGGAAACGTTTTCTACATGCCATAATGATTAGCTATGCTCGTTATCCTTTTAATATAAATATTTAGATAGAATTCTAAGTGTTTCAGTCCCGTGAGTGGTACTCCAAAGTATTAAGATGATTTTTGCTCCAACTTTGAAAACTCATTACTCATGTGAAACAGTCAATAAAAATGCAACAAGGAAGGCATCATCGGGGCACTCTCAATGCATACCGATCCCCTCTGCTGTTTGGATCAGTACTGGAGTGAAGAACACGAGATAATTCAGGAGGCTGTGCTAGTGGTGAATTGCTAAGAGGAACCACTTTGAAGAAGAAATGCTGCACTGCAGTGTTTTAGGCATCAGAGCCCAGGTGTGCTGATTGCTGGTCAGTGTCAGGTGTGTTCAAAAGAGAACCTGCATTTTGCTCATTGCCTTCTCTGGACTTTAATATGGGTCAGTTAAGTGGCAGTGAATAGCTGGTTCCAACACCTCCTCAAAAACAGATTGCTGGAAGAGAAGTAAGTGGGTTTCCATGTGGCTTGTCTGAAGCTCTTCTTGTTGACATCCATTTAATTACTTGGAAAGATTTGTTATCCAAGTTCAAACGTGTACCTTTTCCAATGTCTGAATAATTCACGTGACCCGTTAGCAGTAATACTTGCCATGCGTGGCATTCCTTGACATTATCATGTGAATGTGGAGCAAAAAACATCCAGTAGGCATTTGTGCTTGGTACCTCTTTTCTGAGATGTGAAGGAAAATGGCCTACAAAGTAATCCTCAGAGCTCTGCCATTCAAAATGTGTGAAAGAAAAGGTTATAAAGCTTAATAATTTATAATTGTGAGGGGGGGAAAATGTGTTTCTGGCAACTTTTGTTAGAATTTGTGTATTAACTGGCTTGGCTGTGTTCCAGCTTTATCAGATTATAAGTTCTATTTTAATCTGCTCGGTTGTCAGCTGGAGATCTTTCTGCCTCCCTCTGTTAAATAATAGCTATTTGCAAGGCGTGGTTGGATGTTTTTTGCCATAAAAATGATTTTCTTATGTAAAACTATATTTGCATATTTCTAGTTGTAATTGAACTCCGGAACCCTGAAAATAAACAACATGTTTATCTCGTCAGGGTCTGTTTGGCTCTCCTAAACCCAGCGGATCTGCCGGATGAACTGGGATGAGGCTGCTGGCTTTTTTGTGCTCTTAATTTCCTGGCTTCCAAAATCACTTCCACGAGAAACGTGAACTCCTTAGGAACGAGGGAGTTTGTGTTGTCACAGATGAGCCTGGGAGCCTTAGCGCTTAGACGTGGGGCTGCTAAATTAGCTCCCTTTGATTTGTTTTGTTGAAATTTTCATGCATCGTTTGTAGGATAAGTAGATCTAGAAATAATAGATAAGGGTATAAAAAGATATGAGAAAACATATGGGAGATCAGAGAAAACCACAAAGAAGAAAAACGTTTCTCATTTCCCTCCCAGAAGATGCTTCAGTTCAGTTTGCAGCCCCCACTTTCCTCCTAGGCAAGGGGATGAGAATGCATCCTTCCATCCTCCTCCCTGCTTCTGCCCCTGCAGTCTTGACACTCCTGCATTCCCCTTTAACAAAGAAATGACCAAAAAAAAACCCCACCAAATCTTAGTTTTGCTTTTCAGTGGCATGTGAGGCGGCCAAAATAAATACACGATGGGTGTATAATCTTGCCCTTTTCCCAGCTGGTAGCTGGGGTGGGACTGTGTCCTGTGGCTCAGGGCCTGGATTTGGACCTTGAGTGCTGGGATGTCTTCCCTCTGCTTGCATTGCTCAATCTGTCAAGAGTTTTGCATCCTTTGAAGGTTGGTTTTTGCATTGTCTCTGTAATTAACAAGTTGCTTCTTCCTTCTTGGCAATCTGGCCGTGCTCCTGTCTGATCGCTTGTACACAGAAGCAGTGTCCTGAAAACACTGCAAGTGGGTATTAGCGCTGCTTTACAGCTGGGGAGGGTTGAGCAGCACGTGATGGAGTGCACCTCTGCCCACTGGGGACCATCGATCCATCAGCTCATAGACTTCTGCTTCCAGTTATTGAGATGAGTGCGTGTGAGGGTGATAGCCAGCCCAGGCGGAGGTGCTGAATGCCTTCTTTTGCTGTGAGCCTCAGTTGGCAATGTTAGAAATGCCCTACATGTAAGTGCTTCTTCAGATAACTTAATGCTTATAAAAACAGTTAATACTTTTACAAAAATTCTTGTGCGGCATGTACTACCTATACTTGTCCACCAGCTTTGGAGTGACTGATCCCTGAGCAGGATGTGGCTGTTGCATGGAGTGCAGGAAAATGCATAGGGCTTGCAGCACTGTTGTACAGAGAAAGTACAAATGTCACGTAGTGATATTGCTGCTGTTAGTATTTACACCAAGTTAGCCACTATTCTGCTGCTGGCCCCAGCCTACCACATGCTGGCTTCAAGGAAGTATCTGAGGTATCGTCCTGAAGCTGTCACTCATCTGTCACTCAAGGATGAGTCAGGACACTTATTAAAAGTAAATCGGAAATGACACGTGTGAGTGCTCAGAACCAGAGCTGTTCGTAATGCCATTATTAAGAGCAGAACCAAATGGACTCAACAGCCTGTGCCTTGGTATGAAAGCTGTAACCCGTTGGACATTCCTACAGGGAAGTGATGTGGGCTCCTGTTTGTTTGTTTCAGGTCGTTCTTTGAATACAGTCAGGCTTTGTATCAGTGCCCCCCGCCCCGGGGGGGGAGTGCCTTGGAAGCACTGTTTTGGAGATGCTTAACGTTTCTTTGATTTATTTCAGCAGGTGCATTAATTCTTAAACACTGTTTGTGTTGTTGTGGAGTATGTAGTGAGGAGCTGGAGGACTTCAAAGCCTGACTTCACTGCTGTGTGTTTCATGATTGCTTGCATCGTATATATTTGGTGCATCTAACCCTATAAAATAGCTTATGGAACCATGAGTAGTTGCATAGTTGTCCTTTTCAGTCCCTCCGTGTGCTTTTATGAGGTAACCCATGATCTTGTGTGTTAAAGGAAATGAAGTGATTGAGAATTCCTTAATTTTTTTTCACTTAATATCAAATGCTTAATGTTGCTACTGTGGCTGATAAAGCCTTAAGCTGATTTATCTCAGCTTTGCTATTACCTGCATCGCTTTTTTTAATGTATACTTATATATAAATATAACAGTTGCTTATTGTTTTTATTTACAGGAGGGATTAAATGACAAATTCTATCTTGGCTCCAAAATTGCTTACAAAAGCAGATGTGTATCAGATTATTGGGCTATAAATGTGTTGTGTATATATATACGTACAGGCTTTAACGAAAGGAGACTGCTGTTAATTATTCTGTATTTACTGCTTTAAGGCAATGATCTCTTGTTTTCTTCCAGCATCAGATAACAGTCAGCGATTTCGAGAAACCTGCTTTGCATTTGCACTGACGCCACAGCAAGTGCAGCAAATCAGCAGTTCAATGTGAGTTTGACCAGTAATACAGTATTTAAATATTACAGAGTCCTTGAAAATACCCCACGCTCAGCTTACAACGGTTTGCCTTTTAAATTGCAATCTTCAGTGTGCATAATGCTCACAGGGTGCTCGTGTGGGGAACTCTTTTCTTCGTTGTGTGTAAACTGATGGAGGAGAAAGGGGTGTGGAATGAAATACCTCTGCTGTGCTGTGGTTTCTCTTGCAGTAAGGGCTGTACAAATACAGAACTCTCCTACTTGCAGCCCTTTTTCATCACGAGTCAGATCCTTTGTCGAGTTCTATGTTTATTCAGTATGAAGATGTTCCTCACAGCTACCATTAGAATTTTCTCAGTGCTATACCAAAGAAAAGGAAATGGTAGAGGTCAGGTGAGGCTGTAATTGGTTCATTCCTTTGTAAAATAAAAAGTAGTCTGTATCTTGGGAGTTGTGTTTTGACTGACCACAGGGGAAGTGTGGTGCGTAAAGGGCTTTGCAGAGGTCTGACTTAAAGCAATGTCTGACAAAACACTGACAAACCTATTGTACAAACAGTGTGTCTTAACCCGTTTTCTCTCTTTGTTAGGGATATTTCTGGGACCAAATGCGACTTCACAGTACAGGTCCAGCTAAGGTATGTATTTGTATGGCCTGTTCTCAATACTGTGATGTTTTTTTTTTTATTAAATTATTTTTATTACTTCCTTTTTGAAAACAAGTATAAAGGAGAGCAGGGGACTGTATATGGAGAAGCGTTTCATCCTGCTGTTTTCATGAAAAAAGATTACTGTTGGCTGCTTTGCGAGGGGCAGGCCTAACCTTGATTCTGTTACATGCAACATTTCCATAGCTCCTGGTGGCCAAATATCTGGCATGTCAAAAATACTGCATGTACTTTGCTGTAACCAGCTCATTTTCTTCAGTTTATTTTTTTTTTTCAGTTGGGCATAGGCTCCTTTCTTTAACTTCACAACTGCCAGATTCAAGGTGCACGGACCTTCATAATCTCTTATTTTTCTCAGAAATGTCAAATGTGGCATTTTCTGGGCATGGCAGACCAAGGCGACTGATCTTGAGGGAGTAGGAGGCAAGACTTTGGGAATGACCAGATTTGGTCTTGACCTGTCAGTTATTCTAGAGGTGTTAATTTGTAATGGTGTGCAAGGCTGTGGGCAGAGGTAACTTCACAGCTTATTCTCAAAAATGCCTGTCTTGCCCCTTGCCTGATGGTCTTGGTGATGCTCAATTCTTTCTTGTGCTGGGTCTGGAGAAGATGGGAACAGCAGGCGGCTCCTTCCTGAGGCCAGCAGCCTGCTGGGCTCAGCTGCATTTAGTAGCCGTACCCTGACTGGTGCTACATCAGGTTGAAGAGGCTCCTCTTGACCTGCCCTAATGAAGCCTCTGGTCCGCTCTTCTGTTTGGGTTCCAGCTGCAAATAAGCCCTTAATGTAGGACGATCAGAAACCGTCTGAACTTAACTAGAGGGCCTGTCATGGGCATCAGGATGGTGTCTGATTGTGTCTACTGAAATTGGAGTAAGAGCAGTGGAAGAGACTGTAAGTGCTGTCCCTGGTCTGTTATTGAGGTCAGGCTGGAGAAATGGTAGGAAAGAAACTTGGATGATCTATCTTTTGTAACAAGAACCTGCGTATCTGAATGGGTCCATTGTTAGGCAGACCCAGCCGGAGGAATTTAAGAAATCTGAGGAGGAACCTACTGCCATCTTAACCTAAACCTGTAATTTGGGGGGGATTTCCTGCTTAATGATCCATACAGATAGTTTGGGGACTGTATTTAGCAAGATTTGGCATGTTTTCACAATTCAGTGGGGGGAAAAATAGTCCTTCTGGGAAGAGGTTGCTTTGAAATCATTTTATTAGTGAAAGGTGATGGAAGCTCTTTGCTTTTAGGTTTTGTTTGTCAGAAACCAGTTGTCCACAAGAAGATCACTTCCCACCCAATCTGTGCGTGAAAGTAAATGGGAAACCATGCAGCCTTCCAGTAAGTAAGATGTTATTTTGACATACCTAATTGGATAGCATTGTTAAGAGCTGTCTGTCAGAAATTTGCCTAAGAGTTTATCCTAACCTTTGTTTTCACATTTTGGAGCATTTGAATGAAGATAGATAGAGGAATGAAAAAGATAGTTAACTAAATTGTTTCTCAGGAGAGCAGCCAGCAGATCAAGGAGACTGATATTCTGAAAGCTTGACAGTAAGTTTTTGTTTGATAAACATCCTGTGAGTCTGGCTAACGTGGGGCTCTGCTTCAGAGTTCACACGTGCTGGGAGTGGAGCGTTGCTGACCAACAGGGCTGAAGAATAAGGCACAGACTTGGAGGACTGGGGCAGAGCATGGGGTTGAGCTGGGTGGTGTTAGCTGGGCACATGCAATGAGAGTGCCGGGAAAGAAGTGTCAGAGCTGCCTTCTAATATTCCGGTGGATAGGGTTCAGATTTGCAAAGTGTGAAGCTAGGTGTATGGAAGGAGGACTTGGGAAGCACATGATGTTTTGTTGTCTGATGTTCGTACTTCTTGAACTGAAGAGGAAGCCTGATCCAGGTGGGACCCAGCAGGTATTTGTGGCGGGGATGTGGGGAGGGAGAAGGCAAAATCACTCCTCTTTTGCTGAGGGAGAAAGTCCTTTGATTTCTAGGGCTATCTTCCACCAACCAAAAATGGTGTTGAACCAAAGCGACCTAGCAGACCAATCAACATTACCTCACTCGTCAGATTGTCTACGACGGTACCAAACACAATCGTTGTTTCGTGGACTGCAGAAATTGGAAGAGTAAGTAACTTTGGTGCATAATGTTGTCTAAAGCTTACTAATGTCTGCCCTGGCATCTGCATGAAGGATTTGAAAGAAAAGCAAGATTAATTGTGCAGGAAATGCTTAATGGTTTCTCAGTGGATTCTTCCTTATATTGACTGTGTTACTCTGTTACTTCAGGCTGGGCTGGTAAGATGTGCTCCCTTAGATCAGCAGTCCTCAGTTTTTTTATTGGTGTGAGCCGTCCCTCCTTACCTCTCACCCAGCTGTCTCTGTGAGTCAGGACCCAGACAATTTGCTTCTCATAACTTCAGGCATTACGCTCTTCCTGGTTTGGAGCACTTGAGAAACAAATGTGGCTTTGTGTACAGAATGGTGGCTTATAGCCTTGTAAACGTAGGCACAAAGCATAGCAGCTCAGTAGGGTTCACGTTTAATTTCTCAAACATTTCTGTTCTCACAAATGCTGTCCTTCTATTTAATATTTAAAAAGTCATGATTTTATGGCTTTTTCTTCTCTGTAGGGGGAGTGTCAGAATGTTACAATTGGTGCTATTAAATTGCTGATGTTCCACTGCACTAATTAAATCTGGAACGTGGTGCAAAAGCATAATTGAATAAGTTAGTCTCTGAATTAGTGCCTTACTTTCAGTGATGACAAATATCCACTGGTTATGCGTTATAGAGTTGATACGAGCTCAAAAAAAAACCTGTGGCTTTGCCACTGCAACCACCCTGTTTTTTGAGGTCTTGAGAACTGTCCTGGGGGGAAACTTGGTCCAAACATTTGTCTGAGTGCAAAGCCCAGGATTCCTGAACCGAAGTGGAAGAATGCTTACAGCCCAGCCATGCACAATAGGCAGTTGTAAAACATCACGATGGTATTTCATTCCCTCTCTGTCATGATGGATTTCTTGCAGAGCGTAAAACAATCTCCATTCAGATTACAGAATAAATGATGGCTGAATGATTTATTTATTTTTTTTCAAAGTCATCTTTTATGTAATGAGAACCACAGGTATCAGAAATAAGCATCTGTTTTTAAATCCAGTTTGGTTTCTGTTGCAGAAGTGCCCGTACACGCTGCTGGTACCGCTTTCAATCCAATGCTGTGCTTTTTCTGAAGAATACAAATGAGGATTTAGGGAAAAGAAATGTCACAAGCGTGTGGCCTCTAAGCTACTTCTCAGTGACCTGGCAGTTTCCTTAGCCTTTGTAGATACCAGTTATAAAAGAATATACTGGCTAACTTCCAACTTACAATATGAAACTGAAGATAGGGGCAAATTCTTAGCATGCCTCATGGGAGTTATGTACCAGTCAGAACTTCCCCTCTCGTTAGATAGAATGCTTCCTAATGTGACTGAGCCCTGGACAGTTAAATGTGAGGAACTGCTCTATTTTCAGATGTGCCTGCGTAGTACGAAAGCTGAATTCCTCTCCCCACCTTCCCCGGTGTCAGTTGCACGTCTCAACTAGTGTGTGTACTCTACCTTTCCTGAAGTCGTAATTGTGATTTTTACACAATCTGTTTCAAGAGCCTTCTGTACAAGATGCCTTGGGCAAGTTCCTAGCTTTGTAGATTCAAGCTGTCTGTAAATAATTTCACAATGTTAATTAGCTTTTTTTCTAACTCCTATACTAATTGAGGCGTTAAACAAATAAGTTGGAGCAGTAGTGGTTTTTAACGATGTGAGATGCATTCATTGTAAGAATGAAAGATTTAAAACGTGCTTCTGCTGCTATTTCAATTTGTGTAATTTTATGCTAAGATATATTACTGAAATCCCCTCTCTGGGTTCTGGTTGCATCCTGCGTGGAGTGGCAGATGTCACAATTGTCTGGCTTGTTCTGGTTTGTTTTGCTAGTGGAAACGTACGTGATAATTGCTGGGGGTCAGCCTTTCATTTTTCTGTTTCAAGTGTGTATCTGCGAGTCTGGAGGATGCTCTATATCAAAAAGTAATTGATGCGCCTTAATGGGACGCATGTCCTGTCCTTTCCGTTATTTTCCTGGGCAGTGGGGGTGGTGGTGGTGTTGCTGGCGATTGCATGGTATGATATCCCATTTTTAGAAATGAACTGCTGTTCTGTTTTCCAGAACTATTCCATGGCAGTCTATCTCGTAAAGCAGCTGTCCTCTACGGTGCTACTGCAGAGGTTACGAGCGAAAGGAATACGGAACCCCGATCACTCGAGAGCATTAAGTATGTCTGATGTACTGCTCTTTACAAAAAGTAGCTTTTGTAAATGGAGGTTTGAAACAGGGCCGTGCTAACCGAGGCTTGGACTTCCTACAATTCTCTGGGTTTCGAGAATCTGATAGTGGTGTTCTTTGTATTCAGTTCCAATTCAAAGACTCCGAGGCTTTTGTTTGTGTTAGGAGCCAGTCCAGGAACCCTGTTGACACAGTGAAGAGAAAAATGCAAGAGAATCTCTTTCAGTTCAGTCATGCTGGTTTTGTTTCTTCAGAATACAACAACTGTATTTACATAGTTAACTGGTAATTCAGTACCTCAGCAAGCTGAACTAAATGGCAGAGACTGAACCTTGATGCTGAAGTGCTGGAGGAAGGTCTTCATCAACACGCTCTTTGTTCCTTTGGCTCACTGTTGTGGAGTGAGCTCCCAGAGAGTCTGGCACAAAATTCCCTCCGCTCCCTCCCCGCTCCTTTGCAAACTTGGTGTGAGCTTCACTGCTTTGTAATTTTCTGACAAGTGTGCGGTGGTAGAAGAAAAATGCAAACAAAATCTGCTATGCACCTTTTTTTCAAGGGGAAAGTATGAAAAGACCACCACCTGCCAGCTGTTGCAGTTGTGCTCCTTCATGCTCCTTTGGGAGGTGCTCAGATAATGCGTATTGTCCACAGGAAAGGGAGGAAACCAGCCCACCAGTAACTGCAGGGCCACAAAGCTGGTGGTGTATAATAGTGAGCAGTAGCTTATGGTGCACAGAAATCCGGCTTTCCCAGGTGGCTACCACTTTTTGTGTGCAAGAGGGCAGTGAGGGTGTAGGTATGGTTCATGGAGCAGGAAGAACATCGAACTGACTCGTTACTTAAACAATGGCTGCTTATAGCAGTCCTTCTGGATAAAAATAGAGGCTGGGTGGAGACTGAAAACTAGTGTATTCACTAGTGTTAATGTTTCACTGCAGTTATTTAAAGCTCCAGTTTTGTCAGGCTACTTCTGCTGCGATTTCCTACTTCTCAGTTTGATTTTCAGTCTTGAATTGGAGGTTTTCTTGACGAACATTTCAGAGGCTTGCACAGACCCTCCATGTGAGAGATACTGAAGCCTCTCTTAAAAACAGTTGAAGTTAACAGTAGTGTTACTGTTGCTCGTTGTGGTGGCGGCTTGTAAATAACTTTGAACTGTTGCTTGCGTGGGGAAAAAGCTATTTGTATATAAATATTTTTTCTAGGTATCTTGGTTTAAGAAGATCTTTTCCTGCTTTTAGCTTTCTTGCATTGTCACTTACGATCTTTCTAGTGGTAAAGATGGCTTACAGTACACCTTCACTGTGCAAGTTAGAAGCAATGGTTACTACTGCTTGCCTCCAACAGAGACAGCAAAGTCTTGCACACTGTTTTAGAATTATTTTCCTTCTCTTAACAAATTTGTTTTAAATCAACTGTAAAACTAACTTACTTTCTTTCAAACAACAGTCAAAGAGAAACTGACTGCAGATCCCGACAGTGAAATAGCGACGACAAGCTTAAGAGTTTCTCTTCTTTGTCCGGTAAGTGTTTTTAACTCCCTTAAAAATTATTGTGATTAAAAAAAAAAAAAAGGCTGAAAAAAAGAAAACAAACCTGTGGCTGTTGAGGGCCGAGCTTTTGGTAGAGGTTGGTTTGTGTGCCAGCTTCATGTGTGTAAGATCCAGTACTGAAATTAAGTGTGTAACTTGCCCCCAAGCAGGTGAGTGTTCCATTAACTTGAAGATGCTATTCAGAATTAGATGGAAGTGTACATTTAAATCTATCACTGGGTCATACGTGTTTGCCAATTGGGTTCCTAGCATTTGGTTGTGGTAACACCACTCTCAGCAGTAAGGCAGCTGTTCTGTCTGTTAAAAACAGCTCTGAAGGTGATTATATGTATTTGTATGTGTTGAATATTTCAGTCTTAGAGGAAAAAAAAGCGGTGATCTAGAGAACATTCAAATAAGACTTGTACCAAAGGTGAAGTGGGGGAGCACAGTTCCAATGAATGTGGAAGTAACAGACTTGCTGTATCTTGACCTATTGTTTTTTTAACCAAGAACATGTGGGGTTTAGCAATAGTTCATACCTGGCTTTGTTATCATTGGCTGAACTGCACGGTATTAACATTATGTGTACTTTTAAAGTCTTTGGGATGTAGCGCTCTTCTTTCACATATCAGACACCTTCAAAATACTTGATTGCTCCTTGTCTTGGTTGACACAGTATCTTTATTGCAGTGTAACTTTTTAACCTGTCCTCAAGATTGAGGATCAGTCTGTTTTCCGGGTTTGGCTCAATCTGCTTGAACTTGACATGAAATTCTTGGTTTTAAAATGGAAGGAGAGTTCACTTTATTCTTTGGAAGTTGAGGTTTATTTCAATAGTTATTAAACATCTATTTCAACACTATCAACGTCAAGAAACTTTCTACAAAGCAAAGCTTTTGTCTCTAAAAGCACAGTGGTTACACTCTTGGGTTCTTTTTAAAGACTATTGTGCATCTTTGTGTGGTGTTTTCACAATCTTCCTTAAGGTTTCACCATCGATATTGGGATGGAGAACTGTCAATAATAACATATTTATAGACAAATAGGATTTGCTTGTACATAAGATCCAGGGATTATTTTTATAGATCAGAATTAATAATAACCTGTAATCACAGAAACACAATAACCAGCACACTGCACCGAAACTGCTGCAGACTGGGAGTGCTGAAACGTATCACTCTGTGCATGGAGGTGCTTCAGTTGAACTTGTGCTGTGCTACTTGCATTGTGTTATTCTGGAAAGCACACTGACAATGCTATTGCTTTCTCTGTTGTTCTTTAGACAAGATGTTTTAACCACGTTCTTAGTTTCCAATAGAGACAAGAATAATAAATCGGTTAGTAGAATTAAATGACAGTAGGAGTTTAGAAGTGCCCATGTTTTCCATATCTTGAATTAATCCTCATGCATCTTCTGGAAGTATTTTATTGCTTCAGCCATGGTTGATTTGTCAGAACTGCCACTTGGGGTAGTTGGGTTTCTTCACAGATTTCTGACACACTTGTTTGTCCTAATTGTGTCTATTAGTGATTAGAGTTCTTCAGCTTGGACATTTTGAAGAGTATTTTTTCTTGCTGTCAGTGATTGGGATGAGTTAGTGTTAGAGCAGGAAGGTACAAGGTTGCTTTTAGGATTGCAATTTTACAAATACATGAAGATGTCAAATTCTACATAGCTTTCTCATAGTTCTGTTAGGGATGGAAACAAGACACCAGCTAAACGTTAGGTTGGAGCTCATCAGGAGCCTTGCTTTTCTCACTGTTTCCTCTTGGTTCTTTTCTGAGTAGCATACAAAATGGAGTCTGTAGCCACGTATTTATCTGTGTCATTTTAATACTGCCTACGAAACATAGACTTTTTTCCAACATGTTCTTCACTCAGTGCTGTCTGATCTCACTGTAGCTCTTGGAGTAATCCATCATTGCAAAAGCTCTGCAGGACAAGGACTGCTCCTCTCAAGCTGTCCTGGGGAAAGAAGGGTGACTAGCAGGATTCAGGCTGTCCTCGGCTCTGAATGCCATTCTGTTGGAAGCTCCTTGTTTTTACTTGCAGATTTGTAAACGTTTGGCTTAGGGAGATATTTTTGTCTGTATTTTGTGCTGGCTTTCTAATGCGAGAGTGCAAGGTGAATGATTTGAGAGTACACATTGAAAATGCTTATTTAGTTTCCAGCAGCAAAACCAAACCTGAAAGATCGGTGCGTCTTCAGGTCTGTCGATGTGAGGATGCTGATCCTCCTGTCTCATTCCTTATGTGTGGTTCTATCGTGCATGTACTTGAGTGAAATAAATGGGATTGCATGTCTGGAGAAGGGTGGCAGGTTTAGACTTAATAACCTTTATTTTGCCCTCAAAAAGTAATAATTAAAAAAGGGGGAACAAAAGGTGGAGCTAGGCAGCTTACTGTGGCTGTGTTTTGGATTGCTGCTGAGCTTTTTTTAGCACAGAGGCCTGCTCTCCCTCGGAGACCATACAGTACAGAGAAAAAGCTGCCCTTAACCATTGGCTGGATCTGCCTCAGATGCAGCAGGCAGAGGCTGGGCTGAATCTGTGCTTCAGGAAGGCACATGAATTTGTGTTTTTTGGGTTTTTTTTCCTCCCTCCTCCCGCCCTCAGAATAAAAATAAATCCTCAGGCTCTGCAGCAGGACCAAATATTTAGCTGAAGAAAAATTCTATATCTAGCATTTCGCCGTAGGTTTAGCAGCTTTGTTTACAAGTCCAAAACTCCTGTTTTGAGTACGTTCTTTTAGCATGAAAAGATAGCCACGTTTTGTAAGCCTGTGAGAGAAATGAATGCAGCATTTCTTTTGCTGACAGCAGGCAGGAACCAGTAACAGTGCTGGGAGTTTTTCAGAAGTTGGGAAGCATCCCTTCTTTTATGACCTCTCCTTTTGTCAGTTCTGACACAGCTTGGCCTGCGTGGCAAAGCTGATCCAGGCATTCGGTGCCAAAAATGGGGAAAGGAGACCTTTCCTGTTAACACTGTGTGTGCTGTTTGTCTGCGTGCCTATGGCTTCTGAGAGATCCGGGCACAATTTCTATACCAAGAGCTTGCAGAAATGTTTCTGGTTGAAATCTTTGTGGTTTGGGACATGGGGGTATTTAAGTTCTTCCTGCAGCATGTGTTTGACCTGTCTTGTTTTCCTTTGGCATCATGTAGAAGCACCCAGTTTCATCTCCAGCACTCTTTCTCTCGATCCTTGCTGAGCTAGGAGATTCACTGTGCCCAAAAGACAAATGAGCCATTGACTGCCATCTGGGAGATAAGGATTCATAATAGACGTGGGTCAGGGGTCCTTCCTTTGTTGGGGGGCTGATTATGGTATAGAAATAATGTGTTTGGTCATGGATTTTAAGGGAGGGGTGCCAGACACATGGCACATGCAGCACCTTCTGCTGCCCCAGCTCCAGCACCATTACTGCAGGCTCCCCAGGGAGGTCCCTGCTTTCATCCATCTGGTGGTGAGGTCTGTGACAATGACGGACAGCCAGAGGGGACAGAAACGAGCAGGGTCCTGTAATCGAGCTGAATTTGCTGCGATGGGGGGGATTTTTGCTTGTGGGGATCCAAAAGAAAGGGAGAGGGGAAAAAAAAAGCATCATGGAGGAAGTAGTGGACTGTGAGTAGAGCCTTTGTTCTTGATATTGTTTTTACTTTTGTGATATTCTGAGATTGAGTGCCATCCTGTGGCACCCATCTTGTATTGCTTGCAATCAGTATGCACGACCACATTGCTTGCTTAAGCTGTACTAAAAACAGTTCCTCTTCCCAGCCACTGCTGGAATCGGCTGGAGGCTTCAAGTGAAGTCACAACATATATTTCAGTCAGTTATCTATCTTCAAAATAGGTGGCTTCAGCGCTTCTCAATAAATCATTGTGGGTTTTTTCATGTTGGGAGGAGTCTCCTTTAGACTTTATTACTTTTTAGAGTAGTCAGTCCCTCCTAGAGTGCAGCTTCTCCAGAAACAACTGCCTGTTGAAGGAACTTTTCATCTCAGACAAATATGAAATGCCCATCACTGCCCAATCAGTGTTGCATTCATTGTAACTGCGTGCTGATATTTTATGGCTTGAGTTATTGTTAATCTATCTAATCCAAATCAGGCTGTTCCTGTTGTCAAGTTCAGGCTGTGCCCCTGCTGCACCCCTGTGTCTGCCTGCTCTGCTCAGGCACACGTTGTGTTGTTTGTACCAAGCATGTGGAAGCTTTGCGCTGCCCTCAGAAACTGCAAGCAGGAAGGAAAGGCTGTTCCCCTCTTAAAGCTTATGTTAGCACTTACTTTCTTGCAAGCCCCTTATGGTGTTGAAAAGGTGTAATGTATAATAGGGGATGGTCAACTATTTGCATTTTGTTTAAGAAGGCAAAAGAGTTTCAGGGTAACTCAACTGTGTGCATAACAGTGGTGTTTAGTCCAGCAGAATGAGTATATTGTGGTTTCTTAATGGTTAATAGGTATGGTTTATTTCATGAGTAGCTACTTTCTAACAGTTTTTTAGAGAAAGTGGTGAAAATAACAAAGATCTTGAGGAAACAAGCCCTGCAAATGTGCTTCTGAGTGCTTGCTCCTGAGTGTGGAAATTAACCAGGTTGTTCCAGTAAAGCCCTGATGGCTGGAATATGGACAGCAGTTTGAGACACACTTCATCAACTGTGAGTGAATGAGAGGTCTGACCCACAGTCATTGGATTTTAAATACTAATGAGCATGAAGAATTATTTTTCATGACCTGTCCAGGGCACTGGTGTGCTGCGGGTGGTTGGTAGGCTCTGTATGTTGTTACCAGCATAGAGAGAGGTGTAGTCCTCAGTTTCCTTGAACAAATGTGGCTGAAAATGTGACCTTGGTAACAATTGTGTTGCCATTCAAATCTAGAAATGAGTAAGGGAGGGAGCAATGTATTGTGGCATGTGTGTTAACTGAAGCTTGGATTTGGGGAAGTATTCTGGAGTAGAATTCAGCCTGTCCCAGACTCATTTTTAGACAGAAGAGCCCTGTCTGTTCATCTAATAACAAGGTGATGCAATCCTTCTTTTCCCTACAGCTTGGTAAAATGCGGCTAACTATACCATGCAGGGCTCTGACTTGTTCACACCTGCAGTGTTTTGATGCCACTTTATACATTCAGATGAATGAAAAGAAACCAACTTGGGTTTGCCCTGTCTGTGACAAGAAGGCTCCCTATGAACATCTCATTATTGATGGGTAAGTACAACTTGACTCAAAGTGAAGGATGTAACTTCTACTTTCTGTTACTGTGTTTGTGCAGTACAGAATACTTTGCGTTACAGTCTTGGTTATCTGGTTATGAGCTGTTCTAAGTGGCCACATCTTTGAATTTCCCCACTGTTAAGAGCTACTTATCAGGTGCATCTTCTGTCAGTGCTCTGGATGAACTGAGGTGATCAGACTGAAGGCTTATAATAACGGGAGGTATTCCTTCCAGTCTCAGACAAATGTTTTACTCCTGTGCCTCAGAGTTTTCTGTTCTTTCACATATTCCATAGTGATGGATTCCTAGTTGAAAATAGCACGTACTGACTTCCCCCCCACCCCCGCCAAAATAGAGCAACTGCACAAATCTGGCATAATTGATAAGACATTTGTGTCAGGTCGAATAAGTGCTGCCACTTCACCCCTTACGTGCACGTTTGATTTCACACTTGGAGAGTTGCTGTACATAGAAAGTGACTGAGATCAATTCCCTACTCTGCCTACCTACAGAGCATTAGGAAGGCAAGTGTTGGTCTCCATGAGGAAATGCTAAATACGAATTCCTGAATTATCAGTTTAATTTCTTAGATAGGAGCTATCTTTCCAGAGTGTGACAAAGGAGAACAGCAAGTAGAGTTTCTTGGAGGAATACGTACTTTATGGTAAAAACAAAACTAGAGCTACAGAAAACCACTCTCAAGCCCTTTTGGAGACCCTCAGGTCTTCTACAGGCAGCTTTGGAATCGGGGACCCTTGGATTTATGGATCTTCTGCTTTGGACTGAAGAACTATGAGGCTTCTTGCTCCTATACAGCAGTAAAGACTAACAGTTTCAGCCTCTAGCAGTGAAGACCAAGAGTTAGTAAATAATTAAAACAGTGTATCATCCTTATTACCCTTGTGTTGTCAGGCATAGATGTTGGAGATTAGGTGACAAAACAGTAGTATCCCAGAGAAAAGGCTATTTCTAGAGATGCTTTAACCTGGGAAAGGGCAAACTTTCTCACTAATTAAAGCAAAGCTCTTTCATAAGCAGAACCACATGAATAGTCTTGGTCAAAAGCTGGAATTCACACTGGGAGTGATGTGGTGCCAGGATTTTCAATGCTTTAGGAGACTCAGATAGGAGAAGAGTATGTGAGTTTAGATTCCCATGCTCAGCCTTTGTTAGGAAGCTTTCACTTAAAAAGCAAAAAGAGCTTTCTGAAAATACTGGCCCTGAAATACTCAGCTGTAGGGATTGCTTTAAGATATGAATTTCTCACTTAAATGCTGTTGAAAAATCTCTTCCTTACCCATGTTTATTTTCGTGTTTGTTTACATTCTTCTGTTGTTTTGGGAAATACAGAGTTCTGTGTTGTGAGATCTGTGGTCTGTTCTAAACACATCTTTAAAGTGAATGTGCAGGTCTGTATTTTAAGTAGCTTTTAAAAAACACAACAAACTGTAACTCCATTTTAATAAGGCAGTGGATGAGGGAAGGATAAAATGGCAGGAGTTACCAGTCCTTGTGCAACACTTTTCAAACTTAGACCGACTGATAACAAAGATGCTGAGTTAGAAATGAGGTAAGCTCTTTTTGAGGATGGATACTAAAAGATTTTGATTGACAGGTTGTTCATGGAAATCCTGAAGTATTGTACAGACTGTGATGAAATTCAGTTCAAGGAGGATGGCTCGTGGGCTCCGATGAGATCAAAGAAGGAGGTGCAGGAAGTAACCACATCTTACAATGGAGTTGATGGTAAGTCATGTTTTGGGATGGGTGGGCTGAATGTCATACTGTTGGACTGTGGAGTCAATGCCCCTTTAAATTTGATATACATATAGTTGCATGTGGTAGCTCTTGGTCCACGTCTGCAGGAAAGATTGCTTAAATAATTCCTGCCTGGGGCCAATAGTACTTTTTAAGGAATAAGTAATGTTACGTCAGTTTGCTGTCTCTTGGTTAGTCCTGGAGGCAGTATAGTAAGCTGTGATGTTATGATGATTGTAGTGTTGCAAACTACAGCTACCATTGTCTTACCTTGTACAGGATGCATAAGCTCTTCCTTAGAACATCAGGTGTCTTCTCACCAGCAATCAAACAAAAATAAGAAGGTAGAAGTGATCGACTTAACCATTGATAGCTCGTCAGATGAAGAGGAGGAGGAACCGTCTGCAAAGAGAAGCTGTCCTTCCATATCTCCGGCATCACCCATGAATAATAAGGGGTGAGAGTTAAAAATGCGGGCCAATGCAGGGAGAGTGTATTTGCAACAAAATGCTGACAAATTCGAAGATGAAGTGTACCTAAATTATACCCCAAGTTAGCAGTTGATCACAAGTGAATTCAATCTTGGCTTACGAAGCCTGAGAAGATTGGAGTACAGAAATGGTAGATATGTGTGTTTTATATAACAGGATATAACATAACACTGTGAAGGATATACAGCCCATAAATGAAGTTGCATATATACATGCTTTCATAGCTTTGCAAAATTAACATCGTTAAGAGTGTAACACGATGCAGGTTTTTAATTGCATTTGTGAGAATGAGTATAAAATCATGTTAGAGGTTCTGGCTTAGAGGTATGTTTTTGTGGCTTTGGAAGTGCTTTCCTGCCATAGAGAAATATAAAAGCAGTACATATGGAGAGCGAGCAGTGAGAAACATACTTGGGTGTGGTATGGGAGCATGTGGGTTTTGTCAGTAACTGCTGCCAGTAGCGTAGTAATAAAGAATGCCAGAATAACCTGATCACACCTAAGTAGCCAAGCTGTTAATAGCACCCTGTTTACATAAACATGTAGGGATGAAGACTGAAGCTAAACCTATGGGATCCTGCGTTGAACTGATTACTACTCCAGTGATATAAACCACTCGGTGATCACTTAAAACTCTTCAAGGCCTTTTTGGCTGTGTTCCATTGTTAATTGCCTGGTAGAGCTCAACTGTTGTGCAGTTAGGCAGATCTGTACCTCCTTTTAGGATACAAAATGCCTTAGGGTTGTCTTGCCCCAGCTTAGGAGTATAGGTAGAACCTTTCGAGTGGAGATCCCTGTACCATTTGTAGTGAGTTAGTCCTGTCAGTTTCTTCTGTTAAGACTGAGATTTTCTTTGCTGTAATTTTGCTGAACTTCAGCTCGTTGGCAGTCTGGAACAGAACCAGTTTTCTGATTTAGAAACTTAATTGCAAGAAAAAAAGCTTGGGGAGCATGTGATGCTCAACCTCTTTCCCCTGCAAGACTTGCTGATGTATAGCAACGTCTCAGTGCTTTCTAGTGATGCTCTGAAACTTAGCAGGGGAGCTGTTATATGCCTGTCACGTTGGTCATGGTGTGTACTGAGATAGTTAAATTTGAGAATAGGCACACCCTGCGTGGACATCAGTAGAAACACAGGGATCTTTAAATGATGTACTTATAGTCTTGGCTTTAAGGTTAAATTTTACTCTTTAAACCTTTTGCTTTTGCTAGCATTTTGAATTTACCCCATCAAGCATCTCCTGTGTCAAGAACACCAAGCCTTCCTGCTGTTGACACCAGTTACATCAACACATCGCTTATCCAAGACTACAGGCATCCATTCCATATGACACCTATGCCTTATGACTTGCAAGGTAAGCTTCTGGCTGTTTGTAGCTGTAGGTACAACTCTCTGAGCTATTGTGACTATTACAGAAGGATTCAAACAGACAGTTGTTTCACAATCCAGTTGTGCAAAATAATATTTTTACAACCATGGAAGACAAGGGGGTATTGTAAGAGAAAGAAGGTTTAGGTTAGTGTCTTAAGGTGTTAAAAGTCTGATTTCTCCCAAGGTCTGGTGGTAATGAGAGTCTGAAGTGTCATTAGTTTTATGCTGATTCAATTTATTTCATTTCAAAATTCGGTGGGAAAAATTGGGAGGTACTTTTTTGTTTTGAGAAGCTTGACTCTTTTTCTTTGGCTCTTTTCAGGTTTAGATTTCTTCCCTTTCCTGTCAGGAGACAATCAGGTAAGTTAAGGAAAATCAAATCATCTGGCAGATTGCTTTTCTGAGAAGGACTTGCTGACTTGGATGTATAGGCGAGGAAAGAGCAGATCTGTAACACAGGTGTGAGTTCAGGCAGACTGTACCTCTTTTGTGCACACAGGATGTAACCAAACATAAGCATTGTCCTAAGTACAGATGCATAATAAGGCGTAACAACAGATAAAGACTTCTCTCCAAGGGCTTCAAGCTAGTTAGCTGCAGGTATATTGCGGGATGACCCTTGGCAGTGGCTGAAAATGCACCAGCCACCTCCTGAGCTTTTACAGACTTTAAGTCTGTGTGATCTTTCTCCATCTGACCATGTTAGGCCCCACCAGTGGGTCTCTTGACAGTGCTCTATGCAATTTTGTGAGTCAGGGCAGCTCCTTTTTTTTTTCCCCTTCCCCTGAGGCTGTGTGCCTGCTCACACTGTTTGCTGCTTTCCTGTAAGTGCTTACTGAAATGAGCTAGATTTGGTGCTGGCTTCTGCAGTTCAGGGAACTAAAAAGGGTTAGCGAGCCCTCCCACTTGGTCACTGCTCCTCCAGTGCTTCCAAGCAAAGAAGAGGGTTGGGGTGGTTCACCCACCTTTCTTCCCTCCATTCCTGTTCAGCAGTCTCAGGTAGGAGAACGGGACTAAAAACAAGAGGATTTCCATGTCATTGCAAAGTCCGGAGCCTGCTTAACAGAACTTGGATTCAGAGAAGCTTTCTTCATAATCAGTAAAAGGACAGACATGAGAATAATTCTGAAATGAGTATTGCCAATGTCTGGCGTTGCACTGGCATGGCATAATTGTACCAGTGCTTGAGTATCAGGAAACAAGGCTAAATGGCCTGTGTGGATGTTTCCTTGTAGTGAAAACAAATATAAAGAGCAGAAGTACCATACAGATAAATAGCATTTCAAATCCAACCTTGGTAATTGAAGTTCTTGCCTTTTGGGGGCAAAGAGTGTCACTTCAGACGGCCCTTGCTGCCTTCTGATGGGCCTAAACATACTTCCCATATTTCTAAATGTGTTTTTCACAGGGAAGAACTGTTTCTCACTCCACCAGCAGCGATTAGCCCGTAGTTTTACCAGCTGTAGTTGATGACTAATGAGCGGAGGGGTGGCAAAATGATTCTTTGAATTTTGGGGAATTTTTCCACCAAGGAGTTGTATGGAGAGGTACAAGTGCTTCTGCTCGCCATTTCTCACTGGCTGTCTTGCAATGCCACTGCCCTTCTAGTGTTTTTAATTCCTAATTGCCAGTATTTCCCATTCCTTTTGGCTCTGGAAGTCAGGGGCTGCAGAGGTAAAAGATCACTGCGTCAATCCGCTTACCTTACAGAAAGGTTGAGTGGGCGAGCTGGTGTGAAACCCAGAAGCTGTCAGAGCTGTAGCTTACAAATATATTCTTTTTTTTTTTTTTGCTGGTCTGAATCAAAACAATGGTGTCTGAAATGTAACTTGCAAATGTTGTTTTTCCCCCCCCAGCATTACAACACATCCCTTCTTGCCGCTGCAGCTGCGGCAGTTTCCGCATCAGATGATCAAGAACTCTTACACTCTCGTTTTTTCCCATACACTTCATCTCAGATGTTTCTCGATCAGCTAAATGCAGGAGGAAGCAGTTCTCTGCCAGCCACAAACGGTAGCAATAGTGGCAGTAACAGCAGTCTTGTTTCCTCCAACAGCCTGCGAGAGAATCATGGTCATCCAGTTGCAAGTAGGAGCGGCGCGGACACGGCGTCTATCTTTGGTATCATATCAGACATTATTTCGTTGGACTGATTTTTGGAGAAAACGAACTTGTCAGAGGAAGTCTTTGTGCTTGGTTTTACTTTATGTTAGAAACATAGACAGGTTTTTTTCCTTTTTTAGGGAAAAAAATTTACATGTACAGAGAACAAAACTATATTTTCAGTTTTACTTTTGTATATAAACCTAAGATGGCCTCACTGATTAAAAAAAAAAATAACAAAAAAAAAAACCAACAAACCACAACACAAAGCAGAACACACACACAAAAACCCACAAAAACAAGGAACTTGGATTTAATGGATGCTGAAGATTCTACACCTGTGCATTTGTCATGTGAGTTACTTATTTTTTTTTGCCCTTAGTTTGGACACAAATGGCATTATTTTCTTCACAGTAACAGAAATGGGAAAAGGAACTTCTGAAGTTCAAACTTCTAGGTTGTTTTTTTTCTTTTCTTTTGCCTCTTGGAGACACCTGTGTTTGGTGGTGGAATGCAATTCCCCCATCCCATTTTAGTGCAGATTTTATTGTGCTTGATGTGGAATAAACCCTACCCAGCCTGTTCCGCACCGTTCCCTCTGTTTGCAATACATAGCCTTTCAGGAGTGTTTATTTGTCATTTCTTGTTCTATGTGACCCTCTGTTTGGCTGACTTTCTTTTTAATTCCATGCTTTAATCAAGCATGTTGCGAGCTTGTCAGTGCACCAATTATTCTGGAGGGCCAGACTCAATAAAATGTCAGGCTGAGAAGTTGTTTGGCTGTGTTATGTGGGACAAGACCAAATTCATATAGAATCTAGCCCCAGAGAAAAACATCGACACATCTGACTGCGGGTTTTTGTTTCTAACAACTTACTACGAAATCCTTTTAAGATAACTTAAGATCCTAATCACAATATTCAGCATGTGTCAGTTTGAAATGTGTGGAGCTGCTTGTGCTTTAAGATCAGCCACGCGTGTAGGACTGGCCCACTGGGTTGGGCCTGTCTTCTGGCTGGGAAAACCTCCTTTTAGCTGCAGTAGATCCAATTTCTGCTTCAAAGTGAACTTGTCAGCAAAAGGAAGAAAATACAAATGCCAACGCTCTATTGCATGGTTGGTGCAGCCGATAATGGTCTTGGTACGCTGTCTTCTGAGTTCTTCACCCAAGTTAAGTTGGTATTAAATGTTTAATGTGAGTCTGTTAAGCCAAAAAAAAGCCCAGCACCCTTCCCTGCACTTAAATGAATCTCTGCCTGTTGAAGTCTCTTAGGGTTGTGGGGTTCCCTTTCAGTTTTCTCTTTATGGCTTGGCAGTTATTTTGATTCCCTGTTCCTTTCAGTTCCCTTCCATCACACTTGGAGCCACGTTTGCTTCCTGGTTTCGTTTAGTTTCTTTCTTCACTTTTTCAGCTGTGTGTGACATAGGAAAACCTTTTTTTAAGAGCTGGTGGATCATTTGGGCTGATCCGTTCTTGTTACAGAGAAACGTGTAAATAGCTGGAATGCAGTTTTTCAGGAGATTCTTTAAAGTGAGAGCAGGGGGAGGGGAGGAGGTGATTCTGTTGCGTCCCAAAGTCCGCGTCAGAGAGAAATGATTTCCTCTGGTGTGAAAGCTATTTTTGTAACTGGTTGGAAGTGCAGATAACAGGTTTATCAGGAAAGAGAGTGAGGAATACAGAGGTTAGCAGATGCTTGTCTGAGTTTTTAATGTCCCAAGCTGTTGATTGCAGCTATAGTTGCTTTGAGCATTGACGAGGGCCACCTTTTGCCTATGAAGTTGTCTCAAAATATTGCATTAATTACAAAAAAGAAAAAAAAAAAAAAAAGAAAAAAAAAAGAAAAAAAAAAAAGAAAAAATGACAAAAAAAAAGCAAAAACACGTTAATCCAAGTAGCATTAGGTATTGCTGTATGATCAGTTGTATGGTTCTTTGAAAGGTTCACACGATTATGTGGCATCAAAATTGTTTCTAGTGTTTTTACAGCATCCCTCTGCCACTAAATAGTTGACTTGAATTTTGGAAACAAATGTTTGTGTTTATATGTATATGTGTGTGTATATATGTATTTATAGATCTGTGTGTGTGAGTTAAAAGTGAGTTAAATAGTTTTTCCCATGCATGTGTATTTCATACATATCTGGCTGATATATATATATATATATATTTCACCATACACCAATTTTATAATTTATTAAATGTCAGTTAAAAAAAAAAAATAAAATAAAAGGATAGAAAATGGGAAATACTTATTTTTTAAACTCAGTCTGATTTCAAAGTGATTAAACCTACATGAGGAATATGTCTCATACATTTTAGTCGTGAGTACTGACCCGGTACCCGCAGAGCAGCCGCGCCGTGTCCTTTTGTAAAGCGGAGCAGCCAGGGACGTTTGCAGAGCTGAGCGAGGCGTGCAGTGCGTTCCCACTGACTGTACTGAAGAGGAGCTGAGGAGCAGCCCGTTTCCACCACGGTATTTCAGTCTTTCTAATTCACATATAAAACCAGTCGCGGCAAGCGTGTGGTAAGACGGGATCTGGCATCTTGCTGCCCGCGCACGGAGAGTGAGGCTGCATGGTGATGTCTTCCACTCCTCCCGCCTTGCCCCAAAGGGAAGGAAGGCTGCTCAGTTTGCTGCTGCCGTCTACCAACCTCATTGCTCTGCAAAGAAGGGAGAGAAACGTTCCCGAAACTCTTTGCGGTGTGAATCCCATCTGCTTGGAGTATTCATGTTTCACGCCGGGATGTGCTGTATAGTCCATAATCTCTGTGCCTCTGACCACAGTTAACGTGACTTGGTAGAAGTCTCAGTCTGAGTTCTCAAAGTTCCCTACAAATGGAACTCTGGTCTCCCCCATCGGGTTGCTGATGAGAAGAGCTGCTGCCACGCACTGCAGCGTGTGCCTGCTGATGTGGGGCAGCCTTCAGTGGTGGTTCGTGTCCCTGAGTTCCTGCAGGGGAGGGACGGGGGTGGGCGCTCTGTATGGGGTCAGGGTGCGCACACAGCGTGGGCTGGATGTGGCTTTGGGGCCTGGTGGGCATTACTGCTGCATTGTAAGGGAATAAGCCACCACACTGAACTCTGTTATAGGGGTGGTAGCGGCTCCAGGCCCGTTGCCCCCCATGCAGGGTGCCCGAATGGACGCAGGGCTGATGGAGCATCCCCATAGACAGCTCTGTGGGGAGAGCAGTGGGATGGGAATTCCTCGCTGCAGGTTCACATTTCAGGGTTTTAAGCACATTTTAAATATATTCCGAAAGGGTTTTGTTTTGTCAGTGTAATTGTTTGGGGGGGATTTTCTCCTTTTTATTTTTATTTTATTTTTTAACAGAGCTTAGATTTCTAACAAGGGAAAATTGCTGGTGGTCCCCCGAAGTGCTGCTGTTAATTGTTTTAATTAACAAAGGGAAAAACAAAAACAAAACATGTATATAAGCAGAATATTAAAATGACCATTAACTCAGATCTGTCATTCATTGCCTTAAAACTTTCTCATGGTTTCCATACGGCATGCCAAACCAGTACATGGCTTTTAAAGATGTATAGTAGACTGATGTCAGTTTGTATAAAAGTACCAAGTGAAAATATTTATTATATGCATTGGAAAAAACAAACCAACAAACGAATGGTTTACCTATTGAATGTTACCTGTTTATGTAGAAATCTTTAGATGTAATAAAAAGCATTCGGCTACGTTGTGTTTCCTATAGCCGCACACAGCAAGGCGGGGGGCTGTGGGGGGCTTGGGGGTCTTTGATGGCCCAGGACCCTGTGAGCAGGAATGCTTTGCTGCTGCTCATGTGGAGCGTTTCATGCTGGTGCCTTGCAGCTCTGACTGTGCTGCTTGGCAGGTGGAAGGGATGTGCTCACGCTTTGCTTTCTAACCAGCTGTGTGCTGGTTGAGCTCCTGCCCCACCTCGGGGGTTGCGTGATGGTGTTGGAGCTGCGCTGGGTGCCTTTACAGGGTCTAAAGTCACAGCACCGACTGTTGCTGTGAGGGTTTCCCTGCTGGCTCTCACCAATGGAGCAGGGAGTGCGTTGGTTGCTGCAGCGGGCAGCAGAGATGTGCACAGAGCCGTCCCTCCTTGGGCTTCAGGGCTCTGCTGCGTGCTGCCCTCAGTCCTCAGCTATGGCTGCCATGCTGTGGGTGGGATGAGTACCGACTGCTCTGGGTCACATCAGCTCTAGGCAGGCTGGAGCTGGGTTTTTGCTTGGCTTTGTATTTAGGTTTGGTTTTTGTTTTTTTGCTACACCTCCAGGAGCAGCGTGTCCCAGCAGCCAGCCCAGCACTCGGTGGCAGACCCATTTCCCTTGTGCTGTGTCTGCAGTGCTGTTTGAACACAGGAGCAACTGAATGGCACCATGAGCCGACCCTGTGTGCTGCTGCACCTGAGCAGCGTGCAGCGCTGCAGGGATGTGGTGTGCTGCAGGAGGGGAGGAGAATTGACACTCTTTGAGGCTGGCAACGTCCCCTGCAGCCAACAGGCATCGTGCCCAGCAGAGCCTGCATCCCTTCTATGTGCAGCACTGTGATGGCAGCATCTGGCTGGGAGCTCTGCTGCTGGGTCAGGCTGCGGGGCCTTGCAGTGCGGGCACAGCAGGACGTGGCTGTAGGTTTGCTGTATGAGAAGTGTTGTGAAGCACGATGCTTTCGCCACAAGGGAACGTCACACCTCATTTATTTCAATATCAGCTCACATTTTGAGAGTTTATTTCTCTGGGGGGATAGTGGGAGGTGCTGGAGAAGTGCAGCCAAGGCAGCCCCTGGGTTCCCAATGGCAAATGATGGTTCCTGAGTCCAGGAGGCGATGAGGAAAGATGGAGTGAAGTTGCAGGTCTTGCTGCTCACAAACCCTGCCTGCTGTCAGTAATCGACTGCAGGGAGACAAATGGTGCGGGTGAACTCTTCATATCTGATGGTTCCATTTGGTCCGATTTTGGCTTCTTTCAGCAGGTCATCGACTGCAAGGAAGCAAAAGGAAACACAAGGCTGAATTTGAGATCGGGTGCGGATCAGTGGTGCTGTGCTGCCTGAAGGAAGAGGAACGAGGGATGTGGGTTTTTGAGGTGGTCAGGGTCTGTTGGAGGTGCCGTCAGGTCTGTGGTTACTGGACCTCAGTGAGCTCTTGTGAGCAGGCTGAAGCCCTCTGCTCCTCCTCTCAAAGAGAATATCCTGCCGGTGTAAGGAATTCCTTAACAGAAAAATAATGAATGATTCTCGGAGTGCTTCAAAGTAATACGGGAGGGGGAGAAAAGGTTCATCCTCGTTGGGTCAGAGCGCATTGAGTTACAGTGCAGCTGAGGTGGGATGGGGTCAGTTCAGCATCAGGTGCTTTTAACTGCTGTCCAGGGAACGCCATTGCTTAGCAAACGGCTCCAAACCAGGACGAGGTCCCAGTGCTGGTGGCCGAGGGGTGGCAGCAGCATGGTGAGCCTGTACTGATGGGTGTGTAATTGGGGGCAGCACGCTAATGAGGCTATGGACAGGGGGATGCGGAAGGGGAGGAGTGGAGCCCTGGAGCTGCCGTACCCTCCTCCTCGGACAGTTTCTCCCCCAGTCGTGTCAGCTTTGCCCGCAGCTCAGCGGCGGAGATCAGCCCTCGGTTCTCCCGGTCGATCATGGCCAGCGCCGTCAGGATCTCCTTCTCAGGCTCCTCCTGCTTCATCTGCCTGTACATGATGTTGAGGAAGGTGGAGAAGTCCAGCTCTGCATTGCGCTCTGGCAGAAGGAGAGCACGTAAGAAGGGTTCAGCACTGGGGCCGAGGGCAGCTCTATCACCTCCTGCATCCCAGCTCTATCACCTCCCACGTCCCCCATCTTCTCTTCTTGGGGCTCCTCCTGGCTTTTGTCTGACAGGGGAGCACTGCTGGTGGCTCTTACAGCCCACATACAGCTGTTCTTGCCCAGCCTGAAGCTCCCCCCACTATGAGTTGGCTCCTGGGGCGCACGGTGACGCACAGCCCCCTCCTCCTTCACCATCATCTCCCACCCCCAGAATATCGATGTTTTGACCAAAACGTGCCCCCAGCCCCCCCTGCCAGCATCAACCAGCTGCGCTCCCTGTGCCCCCCCCGGACCCATTTTGGGACGTGTGTTCAGGACTGATTTTGGGGGGTGTGTTTGGGGCTCACCGATCTTGTGCAGGTGCAGATGCCGCTGCGCCTCGGCCGGAGTGGGGCTGACCCCCAGACAGCGCATCACAGCCAACAGGTCTGCAGCCCTGATCTTCCCTTTGTGGTTCTTGTCGTAGAGTGAAAAGCACTCCTTGAACTCTAATTAAAAGCCAGAAGTTTCTGTTATGGCAAAGGAGGGGATCGGGTGGCTCTGCTGGGTGTCTCCTTACCCTGCGGTGCGGGGAGGGGAAGGACTGAAGTCAGGGATGGGGTGGTGGGGGTGGTGGGGATCCCCCCCCCCCCGGCCCCCCTCCCCGCCCTCCCACAGGCATTGGATCCTGGTGGGGCCGCGGCCCCGGCTCCCCCCGCCGCGATCCCGCTGAGCAGATTGGCCATAATACTCTTATTGCATTGCAGCGCTGCGGTGCACACCCTTCCCCCCGCCCCCAACCCCCTCTCCGGGGTCCCTTCGGCGGGGTAGGGGGTCCCCGGTTACCCCTCCACGTTTGGCAGCCGGGTTTGTCTCTTTGCTCCCACCGCAGCTGAAACCTTTCTGCCTATGGTGGCCAACCCAGACCCTGCACACCCCGTGGGAGGGGGATGGGAAGGGGAGCCGTGGTACTGCGGGGGGAGAGGAGATTGCTCGGAGAAAAAGAAGGGGTCAACACCTCCTGCTGCGAGGGTCTGGTGCTGGGAAGCAGTAATAATAGCAATAATAAATACATACCATTAATTTGATCCTGGGACAGAAACTTGGCCTGCGGGGGGGGCGAGGAGAAAAACAGAAAAGAACCAAAACTTGCACATCGTTCCGGGACGCCTCGCGGTGCCCCCCCCTCCAACCCCCCAAACCTCACCATGTTGGAGCTCCGCGGGTCGCACCGCGCGGCGCCGAAGGGCCGAAGTCCGCCGGGCGGGGCGGGGAGGGCTGAAATAACAGCCGGAGCGGCGCGGGGGGGTGGGGGGGGCGGGTGGTTGTGCCGGGCTTTCTGCTCTTCTTTCCTCTTCTTTCACTTCTTTCTTTCTCTTTTTTCCTCCTTTTTTTCCCCCCCTTATTTTTTCTTCCTTTTTTTTGTTTCCCTTTTCTCCCTTCCCCCCCCCCCCCTTTTTTCCTCCTTCCCCCCTTTTCCCTCTATTATTTTTCTCTCTTTTTTTTTTTCTCTTTCATTTTCCTCCTTTTTCCTTCCTTTTCTCCTCCTCTTTTTCCTCCTTCATTTTCCCCTTTTTCCCTCATTTTCCCCCCTTTCTTCTCTTCCTTTTTCTTTTCCTTTTTGGTGGAGTTGTGGGTGTTCCATACAAATACTGAAGGGCCGTTACAGCTCCACCCTAACTCGTTATTCCCGCATAGGAACGTAGCGAAACAGGTCCCGAACAAGTCTCCACCTCCAGCCCCTCTCCAGCAGGGCCGCATCCCCCCCTGCAGCCCCACCTCCATCAGCTGAATCTTGCAGTGGGCTCCCAGCGAAGCCCCCCAGCTGACAGCATTCAGCAGCCGATGTCAGGCAAAGGATTTATTTGAAATACGTCTACATTAGAAAAACTAGATTTTATTATTATTGGGTGTCGGGTTTTGTTTTTGTTTGGTTTTTTTTCTCCTCTTCGTAATATCAAAACCTACAAACTCTCCTTCGCCGTGTGGATGTTGCTCATGTGCAGGGTGTAAAAAGCCCACGGCTCGGGGATGTAGATCACCCCGGGGTATTTCTTCCTGAGGGTTTTGTCGTTCCACAGCCACACCACCCACACAGCAATCAGCACCAGCGTGATGATGAACGAGTAGAAGAGGAAGAGCCCGTTGCTGTCCAGCACCAGACCTTTACGCTTCTGGTGCATCACCAAAGCCATCATGGCGAAGAAAGTGAAGATGTAGAGGATGAAGATCTGCCCCTCGGTCACGAGGTACCTGCAAAGCAAAGCACCCCAAAACCCACCCCAGCCACTGGTGTCATCCAGAAGGTTTGTACTGACAGTCGGAGCCCATTGCAAGCACCCTGCAATGTTTTTCCCCCATTAAAGCAGCTGTTTGGGTTGCTGTTCTCCCTGCTTGGCTCCATACGGGAGCCTAGAAATCCATTTCTCCACGCTTTGGAGCAAATAAATAGCTGTGGTGAGTCCTGAAAGCTTAAAGCAAAGGTTGGTGGGGGGCAGCAGAGCTCTCGCACCTCCCTGGCTCTGGTTTCTGTCTATAGGAAATGGGGAGGATTTGGTTCTTGTCAGTAAATAGTGAGGATTTGGCTCCTGCCCGTGGGAAAGCTGAGGAGCTGCTACCCGCAGTTTGTTACCTGTTTGTTTTCTCCCACACCACGCAGAACCAGGAGTGTAAATCAGGGTGCTGCACTCGTTTGGGTGAGCACAGAGAGGCAGCAAACTCACAGGGAGTGTCAGAGGCCAGATATTGCTTTGGGTACCCAGGAGCCCATGGGGTCGGGGTACCCATGGATGCCTCCTTGTAGGGAGCCGTGCTGAGGATTGGTCGGGTGCTGGTGGGTGGAACTGTGCTCAGTGCATCTTAAATTGCTTTCCTTGGAATGGCACGGGCACAGCTGATGTATTTAAAGGCAGAGCAGCGGGTAAGTGGGAACTGACCAAATCATCCTGATGATTTTGACAATCAAAAATTAATTTACTGTACGAGAACAGCCTCAGCGGGGGTCAAAGCCACAGGCACAGTCACTGCCAATGAATGGGAAGTTGTTTGGCTGCCGTCAGGGAAGAGGAGGCTAATGAAAATGGGAAATAAATAAGACCTCTCTCAAAAGGCCATTCAGCCCTGCAGGACGTGGTGCTGTACATCCCTGTGCTGCAGGGAGAGCGTCACCAGGAGCACCTCAACGCCATGCAGATCTGTCTGCCTACAACACAGTGGGTTGGGAGCTCAGGCTGCGGCTGTGTGGACCCCGTGCTGGGATTCCTAAGGAACGGAGGAGCAGGAAAAGCACGGGGTGCCAAGTGGGGCTGGGTCAGCTGTACCAGTGGGGGGAGCAGCACAGTGGGTGACCAGACACCCCAAACAGGGACAGGGACACACGGTGCTGAAGTGGCTGCAGCTCTCAGAGGCCCCATTGAAGGGAGATTGGGTTGGATTTCCCAGGCTGGCACACGAGCTGCAGCTCTGCCCTGGCACCAGCAGAGCCCCAGTGGGGCACTCACCAGTAATAGAGGCTGCTCGGCCCTGTCAGCAGCAGTGCAGACATTGGCATCCTGCTCTCATCCTCGTCGGGTGTGAAGCAGCCGGTGAAGTATATGAAGAGGATCAGGAAGAAGGGGATGTACCTGAGGGCAGAGGCAGCCTGGGGTGAGTTTGGGGCTCAGAGCCCCGTGTCGCCCCCTCCCCAACCTCCCCCCCGGTGTGACCATTCATTAGTGTGATCATCTGAACAAATGAGCGGGGTGGTGGTGGTGGTTGTTTCCCATTTTTGGAGCAGAACTGTCAGTGAATCTGCAAAGAGGAGGATTGAGCAGCGCTGCTCTGCTGCTCCCTGTGGCTGCACGTCCCCAGAATGCCAGGGATCAAAAAAAAGCTGGCAGGAATGGGCAGCATTTGGAGGGGGATCCCCCTGCAAGCACCCCAGCGGAGTGCACTGAGCAGCTCTGCCCCTCCGTGCATCATTCTGAGCCCTCCAGATTGACACTGCAAACCGCTTACCACATCGAGTGACCCAAATACTCATCGTAGTAATACAGCAGCTCAAAGGAATCAATCTGCAATGCAACGGAACAGATTTAAAAGGGCAGAGGGGGCACGGCACGCTCCCAAATAACAACATGCAACGATGATGGTGATGATGATGATTTTTAAGCCTCAGTACAAAGAAATGGCATTACCAGCGTCTCTGGCTTCAGGTTCCTGATGATGGGGTTCTCCCTGACGGACAGGTGGTGCTGATACCCGCTGAAGATCAGGCGGTGGTTGACAGAGTCGCCCACCAGGTGGATGCTGGCGCCCATAACGAACGTGATGATGCTGACGTAGACCATGGATCGCGGCAGCGTCTTTGGGGAGCGCTCGATGAGCTGACAAGGGAGACGTTGAGCGGTGAGGAGGGACAAAGTGATGCTGTGACAGATTCATCCCTCTTGTACCTTTTGGGGACAACAAGTCACATTTTGGGGCACTCACACCCGAGTCACCGCTCACACTGAGCCACGACTCCCAGCCAAGACTCCCAGTCAGGACATCCAGCAATTCCTTCCCCAGACGTGACCGAAAGCTTCGTCCACCAGCCACAAAGTAGCAGCTGCCGGCTCTCCTCCCCTCGTGCTTCGAGCAGCCCCTCTGTGCCCTCCAGCGGTCAGAGCCACCTCCCGCACCGCTCCCCTGCGCCGCGCACCCATCCCTGTGCAGAGGCTCTGCTGGGTTATTTGGTCCCTTTTCTGCCTAACGGAAGTGGATCCCTCCTTCTCTTTCTGCTCCTGAAGTGGAGCCCTTGCTGTCTCTGATAGCCTGGGGATGGGGAAGGTCTCAGAGCCCACCAGTGGGAGATGGTATGGCAGCACTGGGACCCAGCAAGCCCTGCGCTGCCAAAGCGGCTTTGCAGCCCTTTGTCTGCACACAGAAAAGCTCCTTATTTGTATTTAATTCTGAGGCTTAACTTTCCCTCTCTCTAAACACTGCCGCTGCCAGAAGGTTTGGGGAGAGGGAGCTCCCATCTGGTGCAGGAAGAAGGGCAGAGATGTCCTTCAGGGAGACACGGGGTGACCACAGCAGCAAACTGTGACCTATGGAGCACTGAGCTCCCAGAAGCTGCCTGTGCCACTCAGGACCGGGGCTGTGTGTTCCTTTCCAGCCTCAATGGAGTTCAATCACTCCCAAACTCAGGAGAGAACCATTTCCATCTCAGGACACAATTCAATTCCTGGCTAACGAAGGTTAAGATATATTTCTAATTGCTTTCCTGTGTCTCCTGGCTGCCAAGCGTTCCATAGGAAAAGATTCCCAGTGATAAGGCAGTCCTTAACCTGAAAACGTGGCTGCAGGATCTGGTGGCTGGCAGCTGGCGCTGGATAAATTCGAGTTACAGACGCAACTCTGCTGCTGAACAGTAAGTGTAGTTCAGCACTGAACGACTTAGGAGACCTGCTGCAGCTCCAGCTGCCCCACAAGGTCTGGGTGGGTTTTGTCTTAACACTGCACTTTGGGGTGAAGAGCTTTGGCTCTGAGCGTGGAGCTCAAGGGTGAAGCGACATGCTTTTACATGCAGGGAGCACGTGAACAAGCAAAGGAATTCCTCCCAGGCTCCAACTTCTGCGGCCTTCCCCTTGAATCACAGCTTCTGTCAGAGGCTGAGCCATGTGGGTACAGAATGCGGTCAGACCGGGTTTGTTCCAGCTGATGGCACACAGACAGGAAAGCAGCCTGACTCCCATGAGTTCACAGCCACCAAACTGCCTCAAAGCAGGAGAAAAAGCCTCCAAAGCCCCATCTGTGCTTACAGCCATCAGCTGGGGAATCGCTGGCAAGGCTGAAAATAACTCCCAGAGTGCAGAAAGGTGGGGAGGTGGTCGTGGGCTGCACAGAGGTGGGCACTGCCTCAGTCCTGAGCAGCCAGCATCCTCAGTCCCTCCTGCAGGAGGGCTCAGTGGTGGTTGGTGAGTGGTTTCACCTGAGGAGAAGTGCCACTTGCCCTGCTTTTGCAGCTGGCAGCGTTAAGAATGGTTTACCTTTAGCAGAAGAAACGGTGTTATAACATTGTAAGCCATGTGGAAATAATCTCCGGCACTCGGCTTGTTCAGGGGAAACCACTCCAGCGGCAGGATTATCTGAGGAGAGGGGGGAAAAGAGGCATCAGTGCACCCCCATGGCCCAGCTTGCCATTACCACACCTTGCTTTGAGCACTCCCAGCCCCACACCTGCTTTGGGATGGGAATAGAGCAGAGCTTGGTTTGGGGCTATGGCTGCTATGGCACCAGCTCTGCGGTGCTTCACCTTGCTGTTAATGGTGACACTGGGGAGCTCTCCTTGCAGGGAGCATCCCTGCTGGCACCATTGGGACACAGGAGCTAAAGGAACAGTGGGGTTGAATCTCAGCTGTGCACCCCTGCAGTGCTGAGGAAGCACTGAGGAACCCAACAGCAGCAGATCTGTGCTAACGTGCCATCCCATTCAGGTGCCAGCACTAAAATAACTCCTGTCACGTGCTATATGGTGTGCAAGAGCCCCGCGCTCAGGACATGCAGGCAAAGGAACAGGGATGAGCAACAGAAACATGACAGGTGTTATACAAAAGTAAACCTATGGGGCTGGCGATGCTCTGGGCACGGCTCTGCCACCCCCAGCTCACCATGGCGATGGGACGGCCGAAGTCCAGCACCCAGTTCTGCAGTGTGAAGTAGAACCAGAGGTCGAGGTGGAACGGGGAGGTCTTGGAGGTGTCCTCGTTCTTTGCTGCCCCATGCCTGGTAGGGATGGAAGGAGAGATCAGCCCCGTGGGGACGGGGAGGGCAGGAGAAGGTTCTAGGGCTACATGCCCAGCCAGAGAATGGGCTTTGCTGCTGGGTGGGTTGGGATCCGTGGTGTATGTACAGAGCTGGGGCTCTGAGCAAAGGAGGAGGCAGCACGGAAAGGTAAAGCATCAGGAATAAAAACCCACACGTCCCTTCTGAAGGCTCTTCCTGGCTGAAGTGGGACCACAAAAGCAGGATGCAAAGCCCGAATGCTGAATTAAGTGCAACTGTTTTTAACTTCTGTGCGACAAAACAAAGCTCCCACCACGCTTCCAGCGCTTCATAAAAAGAAAAGAATGCTATGTGTTTTCAACCCCATGTAAAAAAGTATCGAACACAAGAAAGTATCCCTGCCCTGCGATGCTCCAGCACACGGATGGCCCGGCCACGGCATCATCTTTATCCTTTGCTCTCAGGCTCATCCCGTGCCCTGCCCCTACAGAGCCGCCCCACTGAGCCCATTCCTCCAGGCAGCCCCCCCACCTCCCCAGTCTTCACCTCCCTACGGCAAAAGAAAGAGCTGCTTTAGGGTCAAGGTGCCACGTGCTCTTTTGGGGCGCTGAGAGCAGAGCCCCGAGCTGAGCACGGAGCTGTGGGATGCGCGGTGGTACCGTGGAGGGTTGGGATGAGCCTGAGAGCTGTGGTTCCCTTCAGAAGTTGCCATAAAGTCGGGGACACCAAACCGCCCGGGATGCCCCGGGGCACTGCAGCGTGGGGCGGTGGTAACCGGGGAGCACAGGAGGAGAGGAGTGGGGAGGGGGTCTGCGAGGGGCTGATGGGGTCCGTAAGGATCCTGGGGGCGGCCAGAATGATGTGTGCAGGGGGGGAGCTGCGTGGAGCCGGGCATCCGATACAGCCAGAATGAGCTGGGGCGGGGGGTCAGTTAGATGCGGGCAGGGGCGCTCCGGGCGACGCTGCGGGGATTCCAGGGATGGTGCCGGGTGCTGTGGGCACGACGGGCCGCCCCTGTACCCGAATACCAGCCCACCCCCCCCGCACCCTTCCCCGCCGCTCACCTGCCCGCGTAGAGCGGCCCGGAGGGCTGCGGGGAGCCCGGAGCCGCCGCCGGGAACGGCCGCCGCCGCGCCGAGCTCTGCATGCGCCCAGCCCGGCCCGGCCCGGCTCGGCTCGGCTCGGCTCGGCTCGGCCCGGCTCGGCTCGGCTCGGCTCGGCTCGGCTCGGCTCGGCTCGGCTCGGCTCGGCTCGGCTCGGCTCGGCTCAGCCCAGCACGGCGCGGTGCTGCTCCGCCCGGGCCCCGCCTAGGTGCTGGGGGCGGGCGGGCGGCTGCGCGGCTGCGGGCGGGGGGAGCGGGCGGGGGGAAGCGGGGCTGCGGGTCGTCGGAGCGGCTGTTACCGGCTTCGTTATTGCGGGTCTGCGTGTCTGTATCCCGGTTATTGGCGTTGTTGGTCCGTTCGTTGTCGTTTGTATCGCTTTTGTCGCGATTGTTTTTAATGATCCGTTTCAAACGGTGATCGTTACCGACCCCATGATCCCCCCCCCAGGCCCCCCCCCTTCATGCACCCTGCTATGGGGAGCAGCCAGCCAGCGCGTTGCTGCTGCCTCTGCACGCGATGCTGCCCTGCAGGATGAGCGCTGAAATCCACCCATACAGCCCCAAAACGGGGAGCAGGCACCGCTCTGTGGGCACAGCTCTGCTCTGCTGCCTCCTCCAGCTCTCAGAGTGGGAAGATGACACACAGAAAACCCTCCAAGCCCGCGATCGTCCCCTGTATCCCACATAGAAAATGCGCTCAGCTTGTTTTATTTCCGTGTCCAAAGTGCGCTGGGATAATCCGTGCTATTTTTGCAACAGGGGAAGGAGAGAAAGGTGATGTTGAACTCCCTCAGTGCTCTTCAGCAATAAAACCCCGCTGGTCCCAAAGCGGCAGCAACGCGCTGCTGTGTGCCTCCACCTGGCCGAGGAAACGGGATTTGGAGGTGGGAAGGAGCTGAGGGGCACGAGGCCTGAGGGTGTAACAGTGAGACGTCTCGCCTTCATCGCTCCCGCATTGAGGAGCACAGCTTTGCTCGGGCATGTGAACAGCCTGCAGGGCAGAGGGGATGGATGGTAACGGAGAAGGACAGCGCTTAAACACGGCGTGAACTCAGCGTGTCGGGCACCGCTGGGGCCGCGTGCAGCCGATCCCCATTGACTGCACAGCCCGACCCTTCTCCTCGGGGCTCCTTCCATAGCCGCCCGCAGTGCCGTGCCGCCATGCATAATGCACGCTGCACAGAGCACGGCTCCGGTTGCACGGCTGGCCATTAATTCTTTATTGGGCTGCTACCGGATCCCCTGCGGCACAATGGGGAGCAGCAGATGGGCTGCGTATTGCCACGGGCTGTCTGTCAGCGCGCTCGTGCCCCTCGCGGACCGCAGGCCGCAGGGGGAGACAGGGGGATTCAGAGGCGCTTTGCTGAGGGCGCGGAACGTTCGCGCGAGGCTCCTTGTTTCCCGGGGGGCAGCGAAAGGCAGGCGCACGGCTCACTTCCGGTTTCGCTTCCGGGATCGGGGGCGGAGCGGCCGCCAGAGTTCTTCGCCCCGTCCGGCCCTTCCGGCGCCCCGTAGCTGTGCCCCCCCCGCGCCCCCTCCCAGCCCGACCCGCGCCGCTGGGCCTGCGGGTTCGCGTCCCGGCCGGGAGCGGCGGCGCCGGGATGGGCCGCGGGTGACGAGGAGGAGGAGGAGGAGGAGGAGGTGGGCGCTGGGGCTGCCCCGCCTCGCCGCCGGGCCCGGGGGGCGGCTGGCCCCGAGAGGGCCGCATGTGCCCCCCGCCGGGCCCCGAGGCAGGACGGAGCGGGAGGTGGACGGAGAAGCGGCCCCGGCGGCCGCGGGCAGGTCCGAGCGGGGCCGGCCGGGCCGGCGGGGCCGCAGCCGGGAGGAGGAGGAGGCGGCGATGGAGGGGCTGGCGGGGTACGTTTATAAGGCCGCGAGCGAGGGGAGAGTGCTGACCTTGGCCGCGCTGCTCCTCAACCGCTCCGAGAGCGACATCAAGTACCTGCTGGGCTACGTCAGCCAGCACGGCGGGCAGCGCTCCACGCCGCTCATCATCGCCGCCCGAAACGGCCACACCAAAGTGGTCCGGCTGCTCCTCGAGCACTACCGCGTGCAGACACAGCAGACCGGCACCGTGCGCTTCGACGGGTACGTGATGGGGCCTGTGCTGCTTCTGGGCACGGGGTATGTGGGCTGGGTGCTGGGCCCGGTTATGGTGTGTGTATGGTGTGTGTGTGGTGTGTGTAAGGTGTGTGTATGGCCTGCCGTGGCTTTGTCATAAGGTATCCTGGGCCTCACGTGTGCCTGTTGGAGCACTTTGGGGCCACGGAAATGACCCAAGGGATGGGACACCTCCACTAAGAGAGAAGAGCTGGGGCTGCTCAGTCTGGGGAACAGAAGGGAGAGCTGAGAGCAGCCTTTTGACATCTGAGAAAGAAGGATGCAGACTGTGCATCCTGTGAGACAGGACGAGGGGAAATGGTTTCAAACTAAAAGGAGATTTTGGCTGGGTCTAAGGAAAAAAAACTTGTTACAATAAGACTAGAGAGGCACCCAGGAGGCTGTGGGTGTCTCTGTGCATTACAGGGGAGTAGCAGCAGATGGCCTTTAAAGGTTCCTTCCAACTCCCAATTCTATGATTCTGTGGTGATGTTCTGCCCTGGGCATGTCGTGTTGTGTGCAGGACCTGCTCTGTGCCTTGTCACGGTGTGTCTGGGGCCTATAATGTTGTGTACCAGGCTGTAGCTGCCTGCTTGGCATTGCTCAGCTGGTGGCTGGGCTGTTGATGGGCATGGCACTGCTGTCCCAGGGGTGTCACCACTTGATGCACCTTCACCACTTGAAGCTGAGATTGCAGGCAGGATTTTGTTAGCCTGGTGGGCAGGTGACCCCATATGCGTTCTGCACCAAAGCAGCTTTTCTGTGACATCAGGCATTCTGTGACAGACCATGAGTAGGATGAGAGTGGGGTGGTGCCACCTGCTTGCTCCAAGTGAGGCTTTTTCCATTCCAGCTTGGAAAAGAAGCAGCTTCCTCACTGCTGGGGGCTGTACGGGGTGGCAGAGAGGAAAACGTGATGGTTTAGGACAGGAACTGTGGTGAGGAACGTGGGCATTGCCAAGGAGCTGGTGTTCGTGGTGCTGTGTGACAGGCAGGGTGAACGCTTGTGGTTTGCTCCCAGTCTGGGGAGACGTGGCCAGCCTGCTGCAGAATGTCTGTTTCTGAATAGGTTTTAGTCTCTTTTAGGGCTCTCTTAGCAGCAAGTGAGCAGTACATCAGTTCTGTTAGATGCTGCCAGTCCTCATGTTAAACCTGCAGGCTGTTGTGCTGCCACGTTCCTTTGCTTTGCTGTCATGAGCTGAGTTACCTCTCTTGTTTTTAAAGGCTCTTGCAACTCTTGTCAGGTACTTGCCCATATGTCATTCTCAAAGCCAAGGCTGACTAATCCCGAAGGTCCATTTACCCTTTGAACAGCTTTGGGTTTGGCAGGTAGCTGGCTGTGTGCTGGCACAGAAAGGAGGGCTCCCATCAGATACTGAGAGGGATCGTCACGGTCCCCCTGTATCTCTCATCTGGCTCCTGCCTGATGAGCTGCAATGATGTCTGTGCAGCTCTACCTAACCCAGGGGAAGGCTGACTTGCTTCTTGCACGCTGAATGAAAGGGAAGGAACTGACTTCCCTGTGTGTGTGGTTTTTTTACTCCTCTTTCAGCCCTCTTTTCACAAGTACAAACTAGTTGAGAATACCTACCAGTGTGTCTGCCCTTGTTTTAGATAAAAGAAGGGCCTGTGTTGACAGAAAGTGATAGAAGGGCTGTTGTCTCCCCTCTGCTGCTGGATTTTCTCTCATGCTGTGCATTGACGGGATGCTGATCTGCTTGCCAGAGCCTCTGCCTGATGCAGATTAAAGGAGGTGTTGTTTGACTTACAATGGGCACAGTGTGCCATCACCTCTCCCTTGGCCTCAGTAGGAGTTGCAGCCTGGTGAGAAGAAAGGCAGCATGTGATCCCGGATCATGCTTGGCGTTACTTTCATTTCTGTGATAAGGTGGCCCAGACACCCCCCTTGGTTGGGCTCCGAGCTCTTGACTTGTAAATATAGACCTGTAGTGCATTAGGAAGTTACCTTGTGTTCACTCATAGAGCCGAGATCCTGATTTACTTCTGTTTGAATAGAAAAGTTCTTTGGTGTAGTTATGTATGTGCAAAATAAGGAACTTCTTACTGGGAACAAAGGTAGCCACGTCTCTTATATAGACATCTCTGCATGCCAGGGCTCTTAAGTGGCCTCTGAAGTGTTGTCTGGAGATGCTGGATTTACGAACAGGCAACCAGCTGTTTCTGTGGAGCTTTGTAAAATGCTGAAAATCGCTGCTGAAGCTGAAAGGAGCCGCTGTCTCTTGATGGCTTCATTCTGAAAAACGTGACTGCGTGGCCATATGGAAACAGTGTTTGTCCCTCCTCTGTGATCCGGGCTGTGCCTCAAACGTGTATTACCTGCAGGGTGAGCTGTGTTTAAGGGCTGCTTCAGAGATCTGAGGGGATGGAAGGGACATCAGCCCTTGTATTTGTGCTGAAAGTGCTGAAGATTTAGGAATAAAAATGGCTTAAGGAACTGTGAGGCTTTACTGGAGTTAACTGTCCCCATGTTTACGAGTGCCAGCAAGCGGGCTGCAAGGCTGTAATGCAAAGCAGAGCTCCGAAGCACTCTGGCTTAGAACAGCTTCCTCTTTTAAAAATGTTATTCTATTCCTCAAAGTCGTTTTCTGTTTAACCCGATTGCTGTTCTGCTTTGCATTCTGGTCTCAAGGATTCGGCACAGCAGAAGGGGTGGCAGAGAGCAGCCCTGCTGTCTGTCAGGGTTAGGGTATGCCAAATGTATGCTGTAGTTACTGTCATTCGGGTCTGAATTCAGAGAGTTGGGTTGCTTTTGTTTTTCTTTTAAGTATGTAAACTTAAAGATAAAACTTCATCTGTTTCTTTAATGATTTTCTGGCACCAGGGATGAAAGGAGAAGGAATTCCTGTCTCTGTTCTTCTGGAGACCTCCGCAGGCCGGGGCTGCAGCTTGCAGGTAGGATCTTCAAAGCAGTCCAGGAAGTGCTGCTGCCAAACGTGGCTCCACCCTCAGCTGCTTTGAAGTTTCCTCTTCCAGTGCTTCTTCCTGCAGGAGGTCTCCATGCTTGGTAGGTCTCTTGTTCTTTTACTTTGGCTATCCCGGTAAGTCTCTCTGCCTTTAGAAACAAGGTGGCTATAAAGTGTCTTCTGATGGCTAGGTGTGGTGTTGGTTTTTTTTTTCATGCTGCCTTTAAAAGATCCAGCTCTCCCTTGAAAGAGCAGCCAACCATTTAACTGCTTGTTGCTTTCTCTTTTCAGCTTTGTCATTGATGGGGCCACAGCCCTGTGGTGCGCGGCAGGAGCGGGGCACTTTGAGGTGGTCAAGTTGCTGGTCAGTCACGGCGCTAATGTGAATCACACAACGGTGACCAACTCGACTCCCCTGAGGGCCGCCTGCTTCGACGGCAGGTTGGACATTGTCAAGTACCTGGTAGAAAACAATGCCAACATCAGCATCGCCAACAAGTACGACAATACTTGCCTTATGATCGCAGCCTACAAGGGCCACACGGATGTGGTAAGGTATCTCCTCGAGCAGCATGCAGACCCCAATGCCAAGGCCCACTGCGGTGCCACGGCTTTGCACTTCGCGGCTGAGGCCGGCCACTTGGAGATAGTGAGGGAGCTGGTCAAGTGGAAGGCAGCAATGATGGTCAACGGCCACGGGATGACTCCTCTGAAAGTAGCAGCTGAGAGCTGCAAGGCGGACGTGGTGGAGCTGCTGCTGGCACACGCCGGCTGCAACAGGAGAAGTCGGATCGAGGCGCTGGAGCTGCTGGGTGCCTCGTTTGCAAACGACAGGGAGAACTATGATATCATGAAGACTTACCACTACCTGTATTTAGCCATGCTGGAGAGGTACAGAGACAGTGAGAATATAATCGAGAAAGAGGTCCTTCCACCCATCGAAGCTTATGGAAACAGGACAGAATGCAGAACTCCTCAGGAATTAGAGTCCATCAGGCAGGACAGAGATGCCCTTCACATGGAAGGCCTCATTGTGCGTGAAAGAATTCTGGGCTCGGACAATATCGATGTCTCTCACCCCATTATTTACCGCGGGGCTGTTTATGCGGATAACATGGAGTTTGAACAGTGTATCAAGCTGTGGCTCCACGCCTTGCATCTGAGGCAAAAAGGCAACAGGAATACTCATAAGGATCTCCTGAGGTTTGCCCAGGTCTTTTCTCAGATGATACACTTGAATGAGCCGGTTAAAGCCAAGGACATTGAGAGTGTTCTGAGGTGCAGCGTCTTGGAAATAGAACAAGGCATGTCCCGCATCAAAACCACCCAGGATGCTGACATCCACACAGCCATGGACAACTACGAATGCAATATTTTTACCTTCCTTTACTTAGTCTGCATCTCCACAAAGACTCAGTGCAGCGAGGAGGATCAGTCGCGCATCAACAAGCAGATCTACAACCTGATTCATCTGGACCCCAGGACGCGGGATGGCTCCAGTCTGCTGCATCACGCCGTCAATTCCAGCACTCCCGTGGACGACTTCCACACGAACGATGTCTGCAGCTTCCCGAACGCTCTCGTCACAAAGCTGCTGCTGGACTGCGGTGCCGATGTGAACGCCGTGGACAACGAAGGGAACAGTCCTCTCCACCTCATTGTCCAGTACCACAGGCCCATCAGTGACTTCTTGACGTTGCATTCCATCATCATCAGCCTGGTGGAGGCCGGCGCCCACACAGACATGACGAATAAGCAGAAGAAAACTCCTCTGGATAAAAGTACCACGGGGGTGTCTGAAATACTCCTTAAAACTCAAATGAAGCTGAGTCTCAAGTGCCTGGCTGCCCGTGCGGTGCGGATCTACAACATCAGCTATCAGAACCAGATCCCCAGAACTCTGGAGGAGTTTGTGAAGTTTCACTAGGCTACATAAAGTCTTTCGTGGTGGTGCTATCCCATCCATTGCAGGCAACAGAACGTGTGTGTACATGGAGTTGCGTTTCTCTCTTCTTTCGTTCTGGTTCCTTTGGATTCGGTCTGCAGCCTCAGTTCTCATGCGGCTCCTGGGGGGGGGGGGGATAAAAGCCACATGATTTTTCCTTGTAGTCAAATCTGGTGTTTGAGATTTTGTTTTTAATTAAAAAACGATCATAATGTTTCCTCCCTCGTTTTCAGAAACAAACAAACAAAAAAGGTTCCCCATGGAAGTGGTGCAGAATATTGTGGTTCAAATCTATCTCTCCGCTGGTGATGGCAGTTGAATGCTCGGAGTGGTTCCGTACAGAGGCACCCGAATGCCCCGTTCAAACTGCTCCTGAGGTTTCAAAACGTCTCCAAGTGAGGTAGGGAACGGAATTCCCCAGTAGTTACCTGGTTAATGTCTCAGCACAGGGCAGCCCGTTGCTCTTATACCTCACAAGTCTTGTAATGCCTTTCAGTTCATGCTGAAGATGTTGGTAACATCTTAAAAGCTTTTAATTTCCATTCATTTTTAATGACTTTTTGAACAGCAGTTATCAACAGCTATGGAAATAAGGGATGCCCTGTTAGGAAATACAGGTTCAAATTCAGATGTGATCTGTTCCTCCCATGACAGTTAATGTTCCGAGCTCTTCATTGACAATACTGTGGTAAGTATTGAGTAGCTTCTGAAGAACGAACTCGCTCCGTTGGTTGCAGTGAACCATTGCCATGGTTTCCTTTTGTGTAGCTCAGTCCCCCACATATAAAGACCATGCATGGATACCTAGGAAATGTATAGGGTATTTGTGTCTGTGTGTGTCCCAGCATTTCAAACCGCTTTCCACTTGTTTCGATGCTCAACACGCACCTTTCTTGGACTCGAAGAAGTGTGTAGAACTGCACTCTCGGATTCCAAATGCTGTATCTTCCTAACGGGGTCGTCGTCGCCAAAGAGAGTCTTCCTTCGGAGAGTGATTCTGCTTGAAACTGCTTCCTCCAACGAGCCTGGAGTCTGTGCCTCCCCAAATAGGACTTTGTGAGAATTTTTTTCATCATTTTTACTCCTTTCGTGATGGAGATCTCTCTTAAAACTGATTTTTACAAAGAACTGGCCTATCATAAGGTCTTCTATGATAAGCAGCTGATTGTACAGTGGAACTGCTGCTCCAGACAGCGCTTGTCCTGGCTGGGAGCTGCAGGTGCTGTGGCAGCACTGCGTTGCTGCTCTCACACCACCTCTTGGGAACTCTGTCATTTTAAAAGCAGCTTTTTAACCCTCGGATGATGAAAGAATGTTCTGTCGGTTGGTTTTGGGGTTTTGTTTTGTTTTTTTTTTTAACCAACTCTCGGGGTAGAACTTCAAGGTGAGGTTATGGCACACGTTTCTATTTGTATGACAGATAAATAAACACTGAATGTGGGATTGGTTTGCAGCTGGCTTTTTTGTGCCACACCAGGAAGAAGAGTAGGGCTGAGGGAGGGTGATATCACTGGCATTGGGGGTTGTGAGTCCTCCAAGGGAAGTGCTTTAGAAATACATTGGCTTCTCATAATGCCATCTTTGCTCTGCTGGAGGGTGTACACAAGGCCTGCACAACCTTAACCTACACACAAATACCTGCTCACATCATAGCTGCAGACCCGTATGTATACACACATACATTACATATCTCCTTATTACATATATCCTTGTTTTGTGTATGTGTATACATATATCCTTTTTATTATTGCTGTTATTGCTGTTTATTTTGGTGAGGCAGTATTGTGCTTGTATGTATATGTGTTATACATGTGTATATACATATATATGTATGCGTGTATATTTATAGAGACATATAGGGTGTGTGTATATATAAATAGGGTATATATATGTGTGTATGTGTATATATATGGGATGTGTATATGGGGTGTGTGTGTATATGGGGTGTGTGTGTATATGGGGTGTGTGTGTATATGGGGTGTGTGTGTATATGTGTATATACATCTGGGGTGTATATTTGTGTGCATATATATGCATGGGATGTGTGTGCATACATTTATATATATGGGTGTGTATGTATGTGTGCACATATAGGGATTCATGTGTATGTATATGAGAGTGTGTGTATACATATACATGTATATATGTGCATGCATATGTATATTTGAGTCCCCTGTCTGTGTGGAGGAGCCCCCTGCTTCCTCCCCCCAGTGGCACAGAGTGGGACAGGAGGCCCTTCAGTTTTCAAATACCATACTTTTAATCCTTTAAAAACAACAGCAAACTCCCCCCTCCCACCCCAAAACCAACTTTACCAACCGCCGTTACACGTTGGGCGGACGTAGCTTCCTTCCCATCCGCTAACATTAATATCAGCATAAATAATTCTGCTACGCCATAAAGAAAGACTGTTGTCGAACAGCTCCGACCCTCCGCTGGGTGCTGAGCACGGCCAGCCACCGTTCTGCCCTAAGGTGCTTCGCTCTGTGACTGTTTGTGTTCAGTGCATGAAGGAGAAGGCAACTCCAACCCTGTGTCTGCCCCAGCGCTGCCCTGCGGACGGAGCCAAACTTGGGTCCTATTGCCCCTTTTTTGAGGGAGATGGGGCCAGGTGTGCCCTGGGGTTTGGCACGGCTCCGTGATGGCGATTAGAAGGTATATGGATCATAAAAGGAAGGAATTTGATAGAGGTGGCGCCCGTGGAGGTGCTGCAGCCCCACGTTGTGTGCTGGGTTCGCTCCTGCTTGTCCCGTTGCTGCTGCTGCAATGCCGAGCTGTCCCCAAAGCAGTCTTAAGTTCCTCTCGCTGTGCTCCCGTGGCATAGGGCCACCAAATGGGGGGTGGGTGTACGGCTTCTCTGCCACGTATCTTTGTGTTTTCTTTGGGGTTTTTTGGAGCTGTCGAGGCGATTTCACCCCCCACCTCCCTCCCCACAGCGCGCATCCTCGTCCCGATGCATCCCCGGCTCTCCCAGCACCGAGAGGGACGGTGGGCTGTGAGCCCAGGGGGCAGCGAGAGGCCCCATCCGCCAGCATCACTCCAGCACAGCTGCGCTCTGCTGCTCCTCCGCCTCCCGCCGGCGGCTGCCGCTCTGAAAAAAGCCGAGCTGTAGGGATCAGAGAGAAGAGAAAAAGCCCAGCATCACTCGGGCTGGCTGCGTGGGAACGCCTCTCTTTTAAAGGGATGTCGTCAGGCGGTTGAAGCCTGAAATGTGAACACAACGGATGTGGAAAAAAAGGAGAGATGCTGTTGTGATGCCCAATAGATGCCCCTTGCTCTGAAGCTGTGTTTATTTTCCCCCAGCAGCCACGTGAGAGGTGGGAGCTGTGGGCAGACAGGGGTCCCCCCCCCCCCAGGGCACTGCTCACCTTCCAGAGCACCAGCACCAGTAGTGCCAGCAGCAGGAGCCCCCCCAGCGTGCTGCCCAGGATGATCCAGATGGGGATCTGCGACTCCTCTGGCTTGGAGATTTCAAACGTTATCTGGAAGGCAAAGAGCATGGAGATAGATGTGTTGGTTTGGGGTGCAAGAGCCAAGAATGGAGGTGATGCTTGAGCCATTGGGCACCCAACATGGGTTGTCTGGAGCTGTTGTGTGCCTGGCATGGGTTGCTCCAGCCCTTCTGCCAGCCACCAGCCACACTATTCCAGCAAGGCCAGAAAACCCCCAAAGCCATAGGGCTGCATGAGGCTGTCCCACCCCCATGGGTTTCTCAGCCCGGGGCTCACCTGGCGGCTGGGGTCCTCCTCACGGAAGACAAAGGGGCTCCCAAAGTGTCGCTGGAGGGCAGCATTGGTGCTCAGCTTCAGTGACTTGAACTTCAGCTGCACAAAGAGAGGCTGGAGCTCAGCACCAGCTGTGGGATGAGGAACTGCATCCCCAAGGGCAACCCCTGCTGCCCCACAGCTTTGCCTTTTGGAGGACTTACTGCTTTCAGTGACTTCATCCACAGATTGCCACGCAGGTGGAGGTTCATCTCCTCATTGGGGGCCAATTTCACATTGCAGTCAATGGAAATGATGTCGGAGTTGCTGTGGTTCTGCAAAGGGGGAATTGGTGGATTGGGAGCATCAGCTCTATATGCTCTGTGCCCCAGCTGTGTCACCGAGCAGGGACAGGCCCCAGGGTTCCCCATCATGGGGTTCCCCATCACGGGGTTCCCCTGCAGGGCTCAGTGCCTACCAGGAGGGGGGTGCGGGACAGGTCCTCCTCCGTCGGTGTGTGGCGGTAGTCGGTGGTGTTCCCCCAGATGTTGCAGGTTGTGTTCTCCTGTAGGAAAAGCAGATGGGGATGGAGCTGTGCTGGTGCCACCTCATTGCATCCAGGTGTGAACAGGGGACCTGACACTGCCCTGTCTCTCAGAGCTGTCACTGCTACACCACGGCCTGCACTGGGGACATCAGAGTGACCACGATATGATGCACGATGTGGGGTCATCCACGATGGGCCGCCTCCATTCCACCTCCAAACCCAACGCCAAGGATGGATCCCTCCCTACCTGGTCCACCAGGAACTCGGTGAGGAGCAGGAGGCGGTTGCCAGCCCTGGTGGCCACAGGGATGGTGAGTTTGATGGCTACTCCCTCCACGGGGAAGAAGCCCAGGTTCTGCAGCTGCAGGGACAAAGGGCAGGGATGAGGGATGGCAGGAGAACAGGGCGGTGACGTGGGGGTGGGATGCAGCCAATTCTTTACCTTGAAGATGCAGTGGAAGGGGGGACCGATGCTGTCGTATCTCTCCAGGGAGCTGTTGGATCTGATCTCATAGTAGTCGAGGCTGGATGCCCTGTGGTGACAGAGAGGGACAGAATGCTCCTGTAAATTGTTGGTAATGTGGCTTTATTTTCTCTGCCCCACATCCTCGAGTGTTACAAAAAGCCCAACAACAACAAAAGAGTGGCTGAAGGTCTAGAAAACCTTCCTGGAATCACAGCAAGCAGTGCCAGGGGCTGTGCTGCTCAAGACCACATTTCTGCTAGCAATCAGGTTAATAAATTATCAGCTGTGCCTTCACTCCCTCCTTACTTTGTACAAAGGACACGCTCTGCTCTAGCAGATGTCCAAAGCCCTCCATGCACACTCTTCTGCTTGGAGAGGTGACTGCAAGCCACACAGCTGCCAGTCCAGGTGCAGCTTTACAGCCCCAGCACTGCCTGCAGACATCTGCTAGGAACATTATTACCTATAGAAAGCTGTTTTTTCCCCCATGAGTAATTGCCATTCATGCATTTAACACGACACAGCTCCCTCCATGCTTCTCACTGCTGATTTTCCAAGCATGGCACCAAGCAGCAGTGCAGAGGCCCTGCTCTGTGACCCCGCACCTGGTGAACAGCAGGTCGGCCTCGTACTTCAGCTGGAAGTTGAGGTGGGCAACGTTGTCCTCCTTGGTGCTCTCCTTCTCCTCACTGTCACTGAAAGAGCAGCAAAGTACAGCATGAGCAGCTCCTAGGTACTTTTGTTGTAGTGTGGGGGTGCAGGAGTGCAATAGGAAAGGGTCCACTTCTGCTTTACAGCCAGAGCACAGAGAGAAGCAATTCTACTGCAGAGCTTTCATCAGCCTGAGGCCATAACTGTGAGGTGTTTGGTGGAAGGTTGAGCACGGACAGCAGTGGAGCGGCCCCATGGGCACTGAGCAGGGGAACCCACAGCACTGGTGGTGTTTCCATGCGGTTCTTCCCCACCTGGACACAGCAAACACAGCACTGAGCAAAGCACAGCAAGGTCCCTCCCCACCAACCCCTCCCCCCCCCCCAGCAGACAGCTGCAGGCAGAGGGGGAGCGATGCTGCAGACAGCAAGAGGGTGCAGCTAGCATTAACCTGTTGGCAACCAGGTAGATCTCCATGCTTTGCAGGAAAACTGACTTGCTGAACTCAAAATCCAGGCGAAAAGCCACCTGTGGGGGGGTTGGGAGAAAGCGTTATGAGGGAAAAACCTCCTGCACCAGTGGAGAGATGCTGCAGGGCACCACACAGCCCAGCCTTCTCAGTGGGGAAAGAGGCCGATGTGGGGACATGCAGGCTTTGCTCCCGTCCCCTGATGTGCTGCATTTTTCACTCCGAGGCTGGAGAACAAAGCAGCCCCTCAGGAAAGGACACTCCTGGGGGGAGCAGCACAGGGCTGCAGTGCACACCTGCAGCACAGGGTCAGCTGGTGGGGCCGGAGGCCAATGGCAATAACAAGGGATGTGTGTCACATCTGTGAGTGCCGTGGCGATGACCTCAGGCTGTCTGGGACTGCACAGCTGATTATGATATTAAAGCTCTCGCTGCTCACCGGCCAAATTTCCATCTCCTGCTTTGTCTTTGTCTTGGCAGGACTGGGGCTACCTGATGCCATGCAGATGCATTCTCAGCCCTTGGAGGTCACGGGGAGCTGCTCCCTACTCGCTCACAGCCACAACCATCCAAAATGCCCTTTTAGGAGCTGTCAGGGTGCCTGGGCTTCTCCTATCGCTTCCAGGCTTTGACACGGTGCAGCTTTGGCCAGATCTGGGGCCTAGAAATGGTGGGTGGCTCAGCGAGGTGTTGCTGTGGGGGTGTGCAGGGAGCTGCTTGGTCTTGGTTAATTTGAGTCAGGAAAATGTGTGGTGGAAAGTAAAGGTGGGAAAGTTGGCTCCTTGTCTCGGAAATGGAATCTCGACTGTGGTTGGGCTGCAGAGCCCACGGCTGGCTCTGGGGTTGGGCACACCCGGCCCCATGAACCAAGGGTTTCTTGAGGGGATGGCATTACCTTGGCTTTGGCACGGAAGAAGGGGTAGCTCACATTGCAGACCCTCTTGTTGGGGTGCTTCTCTTCAGTCGCACAGTCAATATTGATGTCTGTGTCATCCTGAAATGGGATGCAGAGCAGCTGTGACACTGGGTTTGGCTGTGGGCACCACTTTATGGCCACGCTCCTCATGAGGTGGGCAAACATCCCTCACAAGAACAAGCAAAGAAAACCCTTCCCATGTATCACTGCAGGGGCAGCCCCTCCACACAGCTCCCGGAGAGCTGCATTTCCAACAAGCCCCTTCCAGCTTTCCCATCTAAATCCTCTTTCAAAGCTTAACTACAGCACTGAACGAATGAAACTGATTGTTCTTGGATCCTTATTCAAGATGATTTTTCTATGCTTCCCCGTGAGCTCTGATCATTGGGAGATACTGTTCTGCACGCTGACCAGATGAGGAGTAATGGTTAATTAGCTCAGCTTGAGGATTGGGTCCCTGCTGCCCAAACACCTCCAGCAATTTGGGAAGCCCCAAGCCTCAAACAGCCCCCACACCTCTGTCAGCAACCTGCCTACTTCTGAGCCATGGCAGCCAGGTGCCCGTGAACAGAGCAACCATTTGATAACCTCACTTGAAATGAAAAACACTTGTATTTCCAAGATAAGGAGCTGAAGAGGCAGCAGATAGCAAGGAGCTAAACACACAAGGTGTAGGACACCTTTCTCCCAACCACCAGGGTTCCCAGCACCGCACCTTGGGGATGAGGCTGGCGAACTGCAGGTTCCTGGAGAAGGAGATGTTGAGCACAGTGCTGTAGGCGTTCTCGCCGCGGTTCTCCAGCACTGCTTCCACAGCCACCCTCCTGCGGGTGCTCTCAATGATGAAGACAGAAGCGTCGAAGGAGAGGCTGAAGGCAGAGCAGGCGGGTGCCGCACGGCGCAGGGCTCTGCTGCAGAACTCCCTGCAGGACAAGGGCAGGATGTAAAATCCCACGGCATCAGTTTGTCACATCCCTGGGTGTTGCTTTTCTTTTTTCCAGGAGCAAGCAAAGCCCTGCAGCCTCAATGGGGGACGTGAAGGAACGCGTCTGTTCCAACACACAACCTCTGAAGTGATTTCCTCAGCAGATGTCACCTCTTTACCACCATGAGCTCAGCGCAGAACCCACTGCCACCAACGCGAGCAGAGGCCCAGGCCCCCTGAGATGACCTTTCAAAGCTCTTTAAGGGATCAGACATAGCATATAATTATTTCTGCTGTGTGAGTCAAGCCTGGCGTTTATCCCCCTGTTATTTTCTGATTTGTCTCTGGGGCCCCAGCACCACGGCATCGGATAGGACTCATTTAGAAATACACCGACCCGTTCCCAGTTGGGACTGGGGATGCTCAGGACTGCTCTGTGCTCTGCCAGCCCCATGCCACCCATAATGGGAGCATCCAAGTTCTCAGTGCGGGACCTGCACTGCTGCTGGGGTTGAGTTGGGGAGCCAGCCCCAGTTGTAGCCAACTCACATAGCACTGGGCACATCGCTTCGGGCATCCAGGACCAGGTCAGGGACACAGTGCTCATCCTCGTTGCAACCGTTCCAGAAAGGGACCTGGTGGGGACAACAAGAGCAGAGCAGTGATGGTTTTGTCCTGGAGAACATCAGGCTGTGCTGCTTACAGGAGGGATGGGGGTGGCAGCCCCAGGGTAAGGTAGCAGATGCTTCCTTTGGGGATAAGCCCACTTACCACACTGATCTCTAAACTGTCCTTGACAGTCACCGGTCCCACCCAGCTCCCAGTACTGCTGGGCAACAGTAATCATGCCTGGTGTGCACCCACCCGTCTGCAGCTAAGCTCCCATGGTTAATGTCTGCTTAAAACCTGGGCTACTGTGGATGTGCACCCCCATAGTGCAGCATCTCCAGCCAGAACTCCCAAATCCCATGGCAAAATTCCTTAGGAATAAGTAATAGAAACACTCAGCATCTGGTGCTTTGCTGGGTTGCCACTGCTGGGTGAATTCTCATAGAATCATAAAAGCACTTGAACTAGAAGGAACCTTTAAAGGCCATCTAGTCCAACTGCCCTGCAAGAAACAGGGACACGTCACAGAGGACAGCAGGGATTCCTTGCTCACACCATTGCAGCCACCCCACTATGTGATGCCCTGAGTGAGGGTGCCTCACATACTGAGACCCGAAGCGAGGTGGGCCAGCCATCATCCAGCACGGGGCCGCTCTCGGGGTGCTCCAGCTTGTAGTCAATGGAGAAAGTCACCGGTTTCACATAGTCAGCTGTGTCCTGCAGCAGGCAGAAAGCAGCGTTGGGGAGGACAGGGCCACTGCTGGCTGTTATTTTATGAAACAAGAATTTACAACGCAGTATCCTTTGTGTGTGATCATCCTCCCTCTCTGGCTAACCTTTACCAAAGGACAGGGACACTGCAAGCCCTGCGGTGCTGAGCAGCACCCACACATGAGCACATCCAGTGGTGCAGGTGGAGGCTGCTCCTGGGCACCTTACACACCAGAGCTGCCCTGGGGTCCATCCCTGGAGCTCATGCAGGTGGTAACAGCATAGCACACACGTTGCTCCAGAAATTCTCTATGTCTGTCATGCCCCAAACACACGATGTGCAGGAGGCTGCTTCAAAGCACGATGCTTCTGGAGCTAAATCCCAAACTCCATCTCTAAGCTCCATTTTCAGAACCAAAAATTTCCCAGAAGTTCATGGCAGTTCAGTCTGGGGTTTGAGGCCTGGCCAGTCTGGCAGCTTCGTTGGCCTCCAAAGAATTCTCATCATTTGCTGGGAATGTTTGAGTTTGGCCAGATTTGTGCATCAGCTTTCCCCCACACATGACATCAAGGATATTGTCGGCTCCCGTGCCTGGGGAGGGGACCATGAGTTTTGGGATGCAGCAGATAGGAGCAGCAGGGGCTGAATGGCTTCCAATGGGAAAAAGTGAATTCGCATTGACTTTAGAGTCAAAGAACCACCCTGATCCAGGCACGGAGTGAGTTCTATCCCCAAGACGTGCACAGAGCAAGCTGGAATGCAGTGCGGCTCCATGACCGAGGCCCATCCTTGACAACATCAAACCCCGAGCAAATAAATCCATGCTCATCAACCAGGCTCCTTCCCAGCCACACAGCCCTCAGCCATCACCTTACGGATGCAAGCTGCTGCATCTCTGCTCTGCACAAAGGGGAGAGCATCCTCCCTCCTGCAGATGCAGTCCTGCAGCAGCGGGATCTCAGCACAGCCCCACTCACCAGCACATGGAAGCGCAGTGTCTCGCAGTGCTCCTGCCCTGCTGGCAGCACCAGTGCTTGTTGTGCATGCCTCTCACCACTCTCATCCAGCAGTGCTCGCGGTGCGTACCGCCGCTCATCGATGGCCGCCTCGTATTGCAGAGCTGCAAAGAAAATGTTGAGTTATGTGCAGGATATGCAAATATTTAGCTCATACATTGACCTGTAACTGCTCTGGAGGTGCTGCTCCCCAGGTGTGCTGTGCTCTCCCAGGTGCACTACAGCAAAGCAACTGAGGGTCCTCAAGTGGTTCCAAGCAGGACAACCTTGCAGCCAGTGTGTGGGGAAGCAAAGGGTTGGTGGCTCTTGAGCTTTGCTCAGGATCAGCTTTTTCCCCATCTGGAGCACCCTGTGAAAGCATTTGCTGCCAGCACTGGGGCTGAGCTGCCCTCATCCTCACTGAGTCCCAGGCACTGGGGTGGATGTGGGGTCACAGCAGCAGCTCACAGTGCTTTCAAAGCAGAGCAGTCTGACAGTAAAGCTGCTCTGAGCTGATCAGAAATGTGCACATCTGGAGTGCAGATGTATCCTGCTGCTGCAGCACAGGGCAAGGGGAGCTCTGCGGGACTGTGCACGTCCTGTTGTCCTGATGGCTGCAAGGCACTGGGACAGCTGTGTCTTGGGGCAGAGGTGAGCAACCTGCAGGGCTGGGAGCCCCCTAAGGAGCACATGGGGGTTCTGCCACTTACCCACACTGGCTGTCTGGAAGTGGGCTGAGAGGAAGATGGCAGTGAAGCAGACGAAGGCTGTCATGCAAGTGGCATCCTTCCCATTGCGCTTACAGTCCTTGGTGAAGATGTTAATCTTGGGTGGCTCGAAGCGGATACTGGCATTGATCTGGACAACGCTGCGGGACCTGAGGGGTGAGCGAATTGCTGCAGCATGGAGCACCTGTTCGTGACCACAGCATCCTACAGAAAGCCCCAGATCTCTAGATTCACCCTTTTCACACTTTTTTCTCAACATGGAGAAGACCAAAGGCAGCATGCAGACCTGCTCTCAGCTCAGCTGTGTAGCTTTGGAAACACAGGGTCTCCTCTATGTATTTGCCCCCTGGTTATGACACTGGAGAAGCTCACTGCTGAGAGCAGGACTTGGTGCCTTGCATGCACACTAGTGCTTCTGCAGCCTCAGGGAGTAGAGCATTTCCACTGAGGCAGCTACCTGCATCCTAAGAGCCCCAAGGAACCTCCCAATTTTAAACATTGATTAACACTTATCGTTGTCTTATTTAATAAGAGTACAAAGAGTCTGGGCAATATCACAGGTGAATACACTGCTTTGAAAGACCCAGGGAAACAATGATGATATTCCATGTAAAACATCCTTGATGTTCTACTAGGACTCAAACGCATCTGGAACCCCACAGCCCCACCAGACAACGGGTGTTATTCTGAAAAGATGGGTCAGGATTTTAGGAGATTATTTTCCTCTGAAAACATGAGCACACTGCAATGGATTTTGGACAGAGGACAGTGCCAAATGAGAGGGACTAACCACAGCACCACAGCGTTCCCCAGGGAGCCGACAGCCAAGTCTATGAGCCCGTCCTCATTCAGGTCCAGCTGTCCATGAACACTGCATCCAAAATACATCAGGCCTGGTCTGAGGTCTGCAGCTGCTATCCGCTGTAAAGCAAGAGGGGAAGGATTGAGTCTGGCTTGTACCTCTGCCTGCAAAGTCAGCATCTGTGAAGTTTGGGTGTTCACATGAGTATGGGTGCACCAAGGTTTGCCGCGGCAGCTCCCCAGGTTACTGAGGATGCCTATTTCCAAGTATTCATCAAACTCAGTTTGTCAGAGGATGTGAGAGGTTTCCCTTTGGAGTCACAATCTGAAAGATTTCTGCTGACATTTATTGTTCCTCATGAGTATTTTTAATATTTTATCTAAAGCAAACTGCTGCACTGAATGCTCTGAACATGTTCTCCATACCATGCATTTGTTTTGCCTTGGGCCCAATGGGACATTGATGGACGTTGACTTCAGACTGGGTGTGGTGAAGCCAATGGCCATCAGTGTCCATGAATACAGTTGATGAAGAATGGAGCCCAAAGCCCTGGGTGCTGTACCTGCTTGTATTTCTTCAGGATGGTCTTCTCGAAGCCAAGGAAGATGTAGATGGCTCCTTGGTGGTCATCTTCCAATGGCGCCCCTATGACAATGTCATTGTAGGAGTCCTGGTTGAGGTCAGGCACAGCAGCAATGCAGGAGCCAAAGCGTGAGTTCTGGTAGCTCTGCAGGTCCTCGAGGGCCCCGCTGGAGACAAAGCGGTTCTGCAAGGAGAAAGTGGGAAATGGCATCAGCAGAAAGCCTGGGAAACCCTAACGGGGAAACAGACAAACCCTAAAGGGGAAACAGAGGTAAGTCCTACAAAATAACAGGTTTGTGGCACATGGGCACCATAATGAGCCACGCTGCTGAGCTCTGTGGTGGCACTGACATGCTTGTACCTCTTGCAGGGTGTAGATGTAGACTTTGCCTCTCTCCCTGCCTTCACTGAAGTACATGGGGGCTCCCACCAGCAGAACGTCTGTGACACCATCGCCATTCACATCCAGAGAGTTGATCTCACTTCCATAGTAGGAGCCGATCTGGTGGAGACAAGAGGTGGATGGTGACCCTGCCTGAAAGAACAGCCCCAGTCCCCTCCTCTCCTACGCCTTCTGGGGCTGCATGTGCAGCAACAGCCTGGAGATCCTCAGCTATTCATATGTTATGATACAAAATGAATGAGGAACATCAATATGGGAGTGCACAACAGCCGGGCAAATCCATGCTGCATGCAGGGAGAGAAGGAGCAGAAGGTGGCGTTGCAGCCATGTCTCACTTTACCTGCTCTCCTTTCAGTGCCTGGTGGATGGTCAGGTTGCGGTTGCTGTGCATGGTGAAGATGATGACCTTCCCTGTGTGGTTGAACCTGGGTGCTCCTGCAACGTAGAGCCGCTCGCGTGCAGTGGACACAACAGAGGAGACAGTGTAACCTGCGGGGTGGGTATGGAATGAGCAAGATCTGCCTCCTGCCTGTCCCATCCTGTATCCTGCACAGAGTCACCTCCACCTGCTGGTAAACTGTGACCAAGGCTTCTCCGACATCACTTAGAGCACAGCCAGCTCCAGGGCTTTGGCATCCATTGAGGCAGCCAGCAAACCCTGTGCAAGACCCATCTCTCAGTGACAGTGAGGCCATTTCACAGCCTTGTATCTCATGGCTTGCTTGAAGGAAAGCAAACCCTAGAAGGATGCATGTGCTGATCTTGCTGCAGAGCCACTACATTGCTTTTCCAGACCCACGTCCAAAGCAATTTGCTTGTGCGAAAGATTTTGCTGATGCTCAGAGTGAAAATTCACAGTGCAATAAAAGCCATGAACCCACCCCAAACACTGCTCAGAAATGTGTATGGGAATAACCCTGCCAAACTAACAACCCCAAGCGATCCCCATTTCTGACCCTGGCATTTCTGCACACCAGGCTGTGGCTTTTGCTGGTGGCTGCAGTTATATTGCTTACACAGAAATATAACAATGGGTCTGACAAACCCCACTTTTCAAACTTGCAGCCTGCTCTGGGTTCCTACAAATTATTTTAGAGCCTCAAAGCACAGCTGGCTCCAAGGCTGGCTCAGATCTCCCAGGGTCACACTGAGCTGAGCTGTGAGTGCCCAGGGGCTGTAGGGGCTCACAGTACCCTTTTCCTTGGGCACTGACCCTGCCTTAGTCTCTGTCTTCTCTGCATATTCCCCTCCTGGGAGGATATTTCTAAGCAGAGCATCAACCTTGAAGCACTCAGACCCCAGGGCAGGGCACACTGGGGCTTTCTTGCTGTTTCTGTCTTTCCCACTGCTTCCAGTAAGGAGAGGAGAGCCTGGGGCTCTTGGTGTCCTGGTGGGTGAGCAGCCCCCAATCTCAGCACACACAGCCTGGGTAGAGGCTTCATTTTGCAAACCAGCCCAGGATCCTCACTGCAGGACTCCCACACATGGAACAGATTAGCACAGCAGGTATTTCCTCCCCGGGCATGAAATTTCATCAGTGTTTTTTAAGCTGTTCCAGTAAGCATTGGGGATGACCTGGGCTCAAGCTCCTCCTGCACCAAAATCACATTTGTGCTGCGTGATGCAGTTGCTGCGGGGCTCTCCCTTGGCACTGAGGTTACCAGCAGTATGGGCATTACCCCTGACATTAGCAGCTCTTCCCAACTCGGGTAGCATTTTGTGCTTCCTATTACTGAGCACCAAATCCCAGCTGCAGAGCCCAGCCAAGCTGCCTCACCGAGGTACGCGCCGTGATTCTTCAGCTCCTCAGGGAACTCCTGCAGGTAAGACTCACGTAGTGGGATCACCTTCCCACTGCTGGTCTCCTTCAGCACAGCCCCATTCCAGTCATAGGCACCCACAGCGCCCAGCAGGATCCCATCCTGCAGAGATGGCATGGTCAGCACAACATCCAGGACATTCACATTGCATCTCATTTGGTTCCCTTTTATTTTTAAAGCTTCTTTTCCTGCTATTTCTTGCTCATCAGAGATGATTCTCCCACTTTTTGCTTGTATGGGTGAAGGTGACTCCTGAGTGAGGACCTCACAGCCTAAGAGGCTGGCTTTGTGGGATCCCTAAACACCCAGATTCTAGGCTATCATAGAAGCATTAAGGCTGAAAAAGACCTCCAAGATCCCCAGCCCATCCCACCATGCCTACTGCCCACATCCCCACAGCTCTGGAACACCCCCAGGGACAGTGACCCCAGCACTCCTTGTGCCAAAGCAGCACACACTTCACACCCCCTTTGGGGTTGAACGAAGCAGTTTTACCCTCTTACCTCCACAATGTGTGATGAGAATCCAGTCTGGGACATCTCCAATCCAAAGGAAATTTCATTCTTGTTGGTTCCTTAAAAAGGATAAGAAGGGATTTAATGCAAAATTCTCCTGTAGGGGATGACATTGGTTTGAATGGGATGAGAGCACCTCCACCCTGCTGAGCACAAATGACGTCAGCTGGCACAAATACCTCGCAGTTACCACAATTACACACATTTGTGCTGCTAATGAGCCATTGAATAAATACAGACTAAATAGTGTGAGCGCTGCCTCTGCGCAGCTGCCTTGTTTCCTAGCTGCAAATTGCAGGGTCACGTTAAAAAAATTTTTAAAAAATGTGGATTCAAAGGGTTTTGTTTCATTGCATTGGATGAAATTCCTCAACCAGTGAGATATTGTACCATGGAGAAGTACTGGGCCGGCTGAGGTAGCTGATGGGGAGGTTAGGAGCTGGATTAACCAAAATTCCCCCAAATCTTCTTTCTTTTATGTTCAGTGAAAGCCTTCCATCTTCGGTTTCAATGCTTTGTCCCAGTATGCACTTTCCTTACGAAATGGAGATAATTCAGCAGTGAAAACCAAAAGCTCACCCCCTGTTTGCTCAGCCTAGGCCATCCTAGGGTGTGAGCATCAAATGGAGGCATAGGCATCTGTGCTCTGTGGCTATCACAGCTCCCATTGGCTGGGTTGGAATCTGGGGAGGGCAGGGAAGGCATTACTCACCTTCCAGGCTGAAAATCCTTTCCCCAAGAGCATCCACGATGTCTTTAAGTGCCGCTTCATCCGTGACATTGAAGAAATGTTTGTCATCGGGGTCACTCGCTATGAATTTAATTTCATTCAGAAAGGCTTCGGGATTGATTCCTCTTCTGTTATAATAACCCAACACCTGGGGTGGAGGAAGGGATGAGGAGGTCAGGTGTTTTCATGCCATGGACAGAACTGTCCCGAAGCACCCCGCTACTCACTGCCACCGCGTATCTGGTGACGTTGTCCTTCTCGCTGTCCTCAATCACCTTCTCCAGGTCTGGGCTGTCGTGCGACTCTCCATCTGTGATTACAATCATTACTCTCTTTGCCCCTTTCCGGCCACCTTTCTGAAACGCTTCCGAGCTGCAATTGAAGAGATGCCCTGGGCTGCTCAGAGTCACCGCAGGGGTCACAGCCACCCCGATGTGTCCCCAAGGCGGTGCCCTGCATCCCAGCTGCATCCCTGTGCCCACGCTTTGCAGACTGCAGGGAGGGATGGAGTGCGATGAAGGAGAGAAGGGAAGAAGGCACTGAGTTTAAACTTATGGGGATGAAGGTGAACGTGAGGGATTTTTACCGAGCAAACTCTATCCCGTAGGCAGTCCTGGTCTCTGTCCCTCCTCTTTGTTCTATGTGGCTGGCAGCTGCTACCACGTCTTTTACAGACCTGTAGTCATTTAAATGGAACTCGTGGACCACGTCTTCTCCATACTGAACAACTCCGACCTAGGGAGCACAGACACGTCACAACAAAACCTGCTGCATAGTGGGGCACACCAACTGGAAGGGAAGCTTTTCCAGCCCTGCAAAGTGGCAGATCTATGGCATGGATGTATTGTATAGGCTGGGAACAACAACCCAAGCAAAAGTTGGGCCAATCCAAAAGGGAAAAGAAAAGTAGTAAAAGACAAATCAAGGGGTATTTTGCCAGGGTTTGGGGCTAGCTGTGACAACCGAAATGCTGGATCTGAGACTGTCTGGAGCTGTGCTCACCTACTGAAGAGAAAGCCATTCAGAGCAGTGACACAGCAATTCAGAGCTCATTGTGCTCCATTAGCAGAGGCAGCACCTGAGCATCCCCAGCCCTGCTGGGACCCGACCTCCCCAGCAGCCTGCAGCTACCCTCAGCATCTCTATTTGCTCCAGTTTTCCCTCTGTGGGACCATAGATAATGTACAATTTTGTTTCCATTTTCTGCCTGCTATTGCCCACTCTGGATATATAGGTGTGGGATGATGCAGCCGTGCTGTGATCCAGTGCAGAACTGCACCACCTCCTTTAGGACCCACTGGGGGTTATCTGTGCAAAGTGCTGAGGAATCAGCAGTGGCCATAACACCTCCCTCCTCCCTTTCCTCATCACAGAGCCGTGCAAAATCCCTGCACAAATAAGTGCACAATTATGTCTGCCCAGGGCAATGCTCCTACATTTCCATATGATTTCATCCTCCCCATGCGTGGTCGGGGTGTGGGTTGCTGTGCTCCCCATAGCTCATTTAGAGACATTAATGTGAGCATTATTTCCACGGGCTCAGCATCACGATACATGCATCCAATGCTCACACTGAGGACGCACGGTGCCAGATTACGGCATTCTGTCCAAACAGAGACCTTGCACAAAGCCACCACACGGCAGCACCTGAGGCCTTACTTGGATCTGGCCGGGCCCGATGTAAAACTTTTTCAAGATGTTGATCAGGAAGTGCTGAACTTCAACCCAGGGATAAATGCTGTTTGATCCGTCCAGGACGATGATTATGTCCATGTATGTCTGGCATCCTGCGAAAGATACGCGGCGCGGTACTGAAAGGCCTTGGCAGCCCTTGAGAAGTGGGGATTTATGGCCCCCTTCCTTGCCATCAGGTACTCGCTCTGATGATTTGATTGGAAAAAAAACATCTTACTTCAATCCTTCATAAAGCCCTTCTGGGTGTATTCACTCCAGCAGGGCAGAAAGAAGCCACGTGCATCCTCCCTGCCAAGAGCAGTCTGAATAGCTAAGAACAGCACCCTGCAGTGGATTTTCTAATTCAGATTCAACCCTCCATCCTGTCTCATACGGCCCTCTTTATAAAACATCAATTTGCAACGAGAGCAAGAGGCATCTGATCATAACGAGGGAAGCAACACCTGAAATTTGGTGCTGGGGTCTGTCCCACTGCCTCTGCCACCCAAACCTCCCCTTTCCTTCCTATGCCAGGCTGAGAAGAAGGAGTGTTGGCAGAGCTGAGACCCTGGGACAGCCCTCTGTAATTTCCCACCACCCACAGGAAAGCCAGGAAGCTTGTTTAATATCTCAAAATCAAATCGTGCCCCCAGATCTACAAATTGGGGCCAGGATATTTAGCTTCCAGTCAATGAGCTCTTTGTTTTATGTGGCCAAGTCCTGAATTCTTTCCCTATTTTGCCTTCTGAGCTGCACTGATAAAATATTCTGGATGCTTTTTCATTCTGCTTTTGGAAGAATGAGGTATTTTTGTCTTCCTCGGGTGTCAGTCAGAAGGAAAATGTTTACCAGATGTCTGTGCTCGTAACCCCCTTTGAATCACTGCCCTGCAATAATTTCCTTTGCTATCTCTCCTTCTCGCAAGCACCGACAGAGCTTTGTTTTCTTAACAGTATTGAAGTGCTCAGGGAGCAGAAACTTATGCCAGCTCCAAGCATAGAATCACAGACTTGTAGGGGTTGGAAGGGACCTGTGCAGAACATCAAGTCCCAACCCCACAGGGTGAGGGTTAGAGGGCATGAGAGAGTCTCTCCTACTTTGCAAAGCTGGGGCCACCGTCTTGGCGAATCGGAAGTTGGCGTTGACACGGGAGCACATCCCGGTGGTGTAGTAGGAGCTGCCACACTCATGGGACCAGAGAGGGCTGCAGGCCTGGGGGAATGGGAGACAGCATCAGGGATGGTCCTGGGAATGGCAGCTTTTCATTGTGTGGGGAAGCAAGAGCTCAAAGCATCGCTTGGAGTGTCACCATCACCACCACCACCACCTTCACCACCATGCAGAGCTGGCAGCTGCCCACCACCCAGATCCTGAACCGCCAATGGGGCATGCTGAGAGCTGGGAAAGCATTTGCACATGTGCATCTTTATAAACATGAATAAAAATATGTGCTCAAGCGTGTCTGCATGCATTCATACACGAGCAGAGCTGAGGGTCCCCCCACTCTCACCAGGAAGCTGCTGTCCTTGGGGTTGGTGGCCAGGCTCAGTCCCAGGCGCATGTTGTCCTTGCGCTCAGACACGTTGGACAGAGTGACTCTTCCTTTGGAGAGAGGACACGGTTAGCTGCTGCTTGCCTGCATGGGGCATCCCTGCCACGAGAGCCGGGGCACACAGAGCTGCAGTTTGTGCTTTCCCTTTTGTTTTTGAAGCAGATTCTCAAGATAAGGCTTTTTTTTTTCCCCTTTCTTTCTTTTTTTCTTTGGCCACAACAAACAAAGAGAAATGCCTTCTGGGAATGAAACTGTGAGTCACAGACTCTTACGTAGGAAGTCCTTAGGAGAGAAACCCCTCTGAGCAGCTCTAGCACGTCGTCCTTTAATGTTGGGCCAGCATGCATTTATATTTGTGCCTTTCTTTCATTTCCCATGTTACAGTCCAGAAACCAGGAACGGCCCATGGGGCAACCCTTTATTTTGGTTAACATGAATAGCATTTAGCTTTGACAAAAACACTGTCTAACCCTTTCATTCCCCCAGTGCAGCTTCACGAGCGCATCCAAGCTCCCTCCACTCAAGCTGAGGTTATTTAACCATCACTGATGCCCACTGAGCTGGGCTGGGAATCCAGGTGGGGCCCATGGGGCTGATGGAGATAATAGAGACAACAGGAATGATGGGGATGATGGAGGCAATGGGACAATGTCCCTGCCAGCCTTGCTGGCTCCTGTGGCAGTCAACTGTTGTCCTGCTCTGCACACCTTGGCCATGCAGAAATGCCTGGGGTCACTGCAGGTCAGCCCTGGGCTTGTTTTTACTCACGTAGCCTCAATGCTAAGTAGACAAGATAAGAAAAGTAAAAACAGAGTGTGCTCTCTGAACTGTTTTTGTTTTTTGTTTTCTTTTTTCATTCGAAACTTGTTTCCAATGGAGAAAGAGAACTTCTTAGCAAAACTCAAATTTACATGAGAGGTTTATTCACTGGAAAAATCTTGAAGTTCTCATAAAACAAAACAAAACAAATAATAGTAATAAGAAGAAACCACAGTGTTTTCAAACTAAACCATATTCGCTTCCAATCAATCAAACGCTGTGGATGAGCCAAAGATCCTTCTCTCTTATCATCTCTGGTAGGAACCCATAACAGTTCAGATGAATGATGATGATAAATAAAGTGCAAACTTCTGCTCTGCTGTGAAACCACCCGAGACTTTGCCCCTAAGCCACAGAGATGTTTCTCAAGACCCTGGGAAAGTCTCAGGCTCTCACATTCCCACTGACACGGGACAATGTGGGGAACTCATCCCCCAGCCTGGGACATCCCACTCTTTGCATGGCTGGTGTGTGATGAGATTGAGGCGGTCGTTACCCACTGCTGACTTTGTCCTGAATGAAAGAATCAAGCAATTTCAGCTCTATTAACTAAATAGCTTTTTAATTCCATCCTGACTTGCTTCATTTTATCCCAGTGATGCTTAAAACTCAGCTCCAGGTATCACACAAACACCTGAAATAACGACCCAGCCCCATCTGTGCCCTGGGATGCAGTACCTAGGTTGAGCTTGGTGCAGTTGCTGTGAGTGTCGCTGGTCACCGGGCACTTGTAGACGTCTCCTGTCTTCTGCTGTCCGTTGGTCTCATAGGGGGCCCCCACCACCAGCCTGAAAGAAAAGGCATCTGTCAGTGTCCCAGGGCTGACTTTTCATCAGCCCTGAATATTCTTCACTAAAAAGATAAAAAAATAAATAAATGAATTGTCAGGAGATTTGCTCCACCCTGGGGTTACTCACTTATGACCAGCACAGAGTGGTCCGGTGGTAACCAGCTCAGAGGCAGGCAAGGATGCTGGGCATCCATCTGTACATTGAAAAGATCAGAGGTTTATCAGCTGATAGAAGCATGTAGAGCCAGAAAGGCTGTGGGATGCGTCTGGCACATTGCAAGCATTTTTCTCACTTTCTTGTGGACTTGACCAGACTGGAACAAAGCAGCAAACCAAAGGAGGAGAAGAGCAGGACCTGAGGAATTTGGCCCTTTCTTCCAGGCCTGTTCAAAAATAACCTGAACCACGGGTTTCTGGCACCTTCTGCTCCCAACGTGTTAGCCCAAAATAAATCTAGTCCACTGCATTTTGCTTTAAGAACCCATTGGTGGATGCAGCCATCCCCATCCGGATTGCTGAACACACAGGACCTCTTTTGTTCTGGGCTGCCCTACACAACAGCTGGCAAAGCCACTGTTTTCAGCACAGATGTTCCCAGTTAGGACAGAATTGGTAATTTTTTTAAACACTGCTTCTACAAAGACAGAAAGCGCTCGTTCTTGTATCCCATCGCTACTAAAAGGGATTGCTCACCAACAGAAAACCTTCAAAACCTAAGAAGTATTTAAAGACTCCCGTGGAAATACTTCCTGTCTTACCGCCTCACTGCTAACGAGGAGATTAATTAGGATAAAATAGCAACCATCTGGAACCATGTTCAATGGCATCCAGAGGTTCTGGTACCTTCTTCTGGATGTGCACAAGGAGTTTGCTCACAGCTTTCTGCTTCTACCACACAGATGATTACGGTCAGAAAAAAAAGAAGGCAACAGACGTGAGAGGTGAAAAGATGTTGGGGTGGAAGTCAGAAAAAGAACTTGGAGATGAGAAGAAATGAAGGTTGAGGCATCTCGAAGGAGGATGTCCTCATTTGTTCCCTCCTCATTCCCCAAGAATGGAACACAGATGGGATTTAACAGGAACTTGGAGCACCTTCACCTTGGTGGCCCCCAACGCACTGTGTCCAGGATCCCTCTGGGGCTGCAGGATACGTGCTCCCCAGCTCAGGAATTACCCACCCCATGGGAAAATCCAACCTGGGAATCTCCTACTAATTAATACTCCAATACCACCATTATCACGCTATCCATTAATTAATAGTTACCAGCATTCAACAGCAATGTGTAAAGCAAGAGACAGTGGTGACAGCAGAACAGCCCATCCCACCCATTCCCCAGCCCTACATCATGCCTGGAGGCTCAAAGAAAGTCCAGATATTTACAGCCACTGCCATAAATGCAGCGGAAATGCACGAAGGGGTTGAGAAGCTCACAAAGATGGATTTTTTGCTTTCCAAAGACAATAGTATTGTTTTTCCTCTTGGGTTAAATAGAAGTGATTAATTAGCTGAAGATGTCCAATTCCCGTGGAAAATTGGCAGCTCAGGAGGAGGCTTTTGCAGCTGTTGGGAAGGTGAAGGTGCAGCCTGTGGGATCAGGGGAACATCCCCCCAAGGCAGCGATGCCAGCTTATGGGTTATCAACCCCTCCTTGTGCTTTGTAAACTTATGCTCTAAATTGTTACAAAACTTCCTAGAATGCCCTATCTCAGATGACCCAAATCCCATGAGAGCATCCTGCTATCCCTTGCCATGCCATCCTGGGTAACCCCAAATCCTCCCCTTGCACTCCCAGTGGTCCAGAGCAAGCAAAGTCCCCTGCAAAGCGCAGAGCAGTGGCCTTGCATCATGCTTTGGCTAATAAAGGAAGATTTAAGAGCAAATAAGAACCAAACAAGCCCTCCCTTGCTTTCCTTTTCATGCGGTCCTTATGGGGAAAACAAAAGAAAAAAAAAAAAAAAGAAAAGAAAGGAATTTAATGTGAAGCACATAGACTGCTCAGAGCAACATGACTGAGGACATATTTGTAACATTCTTCCCTGGGAAAAAAGCTGAAAACAGGGATGTTGATGGAAATGCCCACGTTGTGTCTTCTCGCCTGATGCAGTAAGAACCGACTTGCTGGATTTGCTTCTGTTGGACCACTAAACCCACGCTCTGTCCTGCTTCATGATCCTGCATGAGCCATGGCTGCGTCCATGGCTGCAGACTATGCAAGGCCCACACTGAACAAAACAATGCAAATCTGGGAATTCATGGTGGTATATGTATATATTTTTGCACTGTTTGCAATGCTTTCACTGCATGGAAACATGGGTGGCAGCACAAAACCTGAAAGACAACAGTACTGCGGTGTCTGGAATAGCTGGAATCCTGGCTGCTTGGTACCAAACAACACTTCACTTTTTTCTCCCCTTAGCCAAACTATCTGGTGTAATTCCCTGCTAATTCATGCAGGTTATCTCAGTAATGAACCCGGGAAGCGATGCTTGGCTGGAGCACACCTTCCCCAAAACCATCCAGATGTGATTTGAAGGTGCTGAGAGTTGGAGAACCCATTATTTCAATGAGGAACGTGTTGCAGAGCTTACCCCTTTCCCCTCTCCCCATGCAAAAGAGAGGTGTGATCACTGCTGGTGCATTGCACCCCAAATTTAGGATGCCTGGGAGCCCCTTATGACCTTCTGACTAAAGGGAGCGGCTCCCTGCACGCCATGGAGAGGTTGCAAAGCTCGTTCTGAGTCCCAAGATGTTTTGATTAAATGGAAAGAAGTTGGGAAAAGAAGGTATGTCTCGCTGGTGATCTGGGAATGCAGGGATTAGGGAGGAATGGAGAAGAAACTATGCTTTTCGCAGGATTTTTCAATCAATGGGACACTTAATCTCCTGCAAGGCAAATTCACTTGGAGTTAATTTATTCAAGATGGGACTGGATGAAGAAGTTATTAAGGGGGTTCAGGAAAGGGAGAGTTGAGCAGTGGAAAACTTTAAGTTGGTTTGTGGCTGCTTGGACTGGACACAGGAGGGGAATGGACTTCAAGGTATTTCTCTCTATGCTGGCAAGGGTGGAGAAAAACATCAGGGGGAGACTTCAAGGAGATCACGGTGGGTCCAGAAGCATTGTTCCAATGTTCCGTCCCAGGGAAGAATTGCCCACCTTGCTTTAGATGGCGTTGGAGAAACATGGCAGAGTTCAGCCCTTGTGCTCCTGGGCATAAGCTCCATCCCTGTCTCCTCCTAGTACCCATCTGCAAGGGAACAGCCCACAGGAAGCTGTCCTGCTGCCTTCGATGAGCACAGACACCCTCACTGCTTCTTTTCCTAAGGGTTGATTGGTGTTTTCCCCACTGCATAACAAACCCTCTCATTGCAAAATGAAACATAAACACATCTGCAGCCCAACCAGCTGCTCAGGTCGAGCCGGGAGGGGGTGCTCCTAATTACACAGTGCTGCTCTGTGTGCATGCCATGGCTGTGCCACCTCCACCCATTGCAGCCTTGTAATGGGAAGGGGCCTCCAACAGGACATGGGACCAAAGACCAAGCCATGCAGCTGCCCTTTCTGCCATAACAATCCCATAGACATTGCAAGAAGCAAAATGACTGGAGCTCTCCCTAAAATAGTGCATGACGGGTGTGTTGCAGAACACGGCTGAGGAACTCGCAGAATACTGTGGTCAGAAATAATGATACTTTCTTGTTTTTCCTGGTGTAATTTTTTCCTTTTACGTAGGGTTATGGCAACCCAGGAGTGTTTACAGGCAGGGCCCCGGGGCTGTGGGTTTCCACCATGATGTTTGGGCGGCTGGTTGGGGCATCAGGCACCACGTCCATTCTGACCCCAGAGCTGATTTCTACTGGAAGCTTCCAAAGCAAACCCTGATCTCTGACACCGGCTCTCACTGGCTGCCTCTCGCTTTCCCAAATTGCCCATTATCATCAGAAAATATTGCTCCTGGGGGTTCCCATACCACCATTAGATCACCAGCTCCATCCTGCAGCTGTGCGGTACTCTGAGACCACCCAACCCTAAATAGCAAAGAAACGACCACAAAGGCCTTTTTATGGTCCAGCAATATGGGATAGGAAGGAGTAACACCATCTCCATTCATAAAGATCTGCTACACGGTATCTATAGCTTCAATTTTCCTCCCGGATTTGAGGTAGGCTGAAAGAATGCACCCATCAGCTCTGCAGGAGGACCTGCTCCTCTCTTCTTTAAGACCTGCCATGAGGAGCACAGGACAGTTTTCCAAGTGAACCAAAGGCTTTCTAAAAAAAATAATTCTAAGAAATACAAATGGTAGGATCTAAGCTTGTGGCTGATGCCATCCAGCCCTGGAGCTGGTGAGAACCAGCTGGAAGATCTTCACCAAGGATGTCTAATGTCCCATGTCCTCCATAGAGCACTGAGACAGCCCTGAGGAGCCAGGTGATGCTACTAACAGAGCCCTGGGGTTCTCACAGCTAAAGCCCACTGAATCACACACAAAATTACACAGAACCAGGGATGGGCCCTGAACACAGGAGGGTAGACTGGGGCTGCAGTGCATCCCCCCATCCCCAGCATGGTGGGAGGGAGCGCTGGGAGCAGACGTTTCTCTGCACCGAAGGAATGCTCTGCAGCTATGTACCCTTTCACCAAAATAATCCCAGCACTCGAGCACTGGCCAAACCACAGGAGAGTTGCAGCCAAGAAAGCCTCACAGTAGTAGGGAAATAGCAAAACCTTTAACTGTTTTTCCAGATCAGCACAATTATAGCTTTAAATCCACTGAGCAGATTTTTCTCTCCTCTCCCTCCTCCTTTTTCCCTCACGAGTGCTCAGACTGGAAACGTCACGTCTGTCTCTGGGGCTGCTCTATGGGCACTGAGGGGGGGGGTCTTCATTCCCAGGAGCCCTTCTGCTGCTGTATGGCCAAACCCCACAGCAGAGCAGAGCTTTGCAGCACTGCATGTCGTGCAGTAGTTGGGCCAGCACGAGCTGCAGCAGCCAGTGATGCTCTCAGGATAATACCACCTCACCAGCATCATCAGCAAAGCTCTGCTCCCAGCCTACTTGAAAATGCTGCATTTATTATTGTTATGGCTTCAGAAGGCTAATGGATGTTTATTCACTTCTACAGCCAGTTCTACCCATGCCTCATTTTTTTGGATAGTTAGAATGCTCAGCACGCAAGCAGCGCTGCTCCTGCTGCCCCATGGCACAGCCACCTCCTCCCATCCTCACAGTTTTTATTTAGATGGGGAAAAGGATGTGGGCGTCTGGAATATTGTGGTGGAAAGCCAAGGGCAGCAGCTGGGGCTTCTGGCTGGGAGTGCACTCAGATGACACACGGAGTGCCCCCAGCCCGCTCACATCTCTCCACTCACACACACTGCTGCAGACACCTGCCTTCAGCCATTCCCTATAAATCCCTCCCAGGTAGTGAAATGGAAAGTCCCGTCTGGTTCGGGAGCGTGGTGCTAATCTCATCAGGGTGGGCTTTGTGTGGCTGCAGCCCTTGTCCCACCCAACCCCATGTCCCCCATCCAGCTAGAGCCAGCTAGGGGTAATCCAGAACATCTGGTGGCGGGGCTGGGCCCTGCTGCCTTGGAAAGCTACTGCTCTAAAGATGCTGAGGTGATGGAGAGCTGAGAGAAGTACTTGGGAGAGGGATCTCCAAGAGCATTTCCCTCTGAACTCCACACAGTTCTGATCTTTGATATACATGTGCCTGCTGGGGATGGGTTTCATAGGATCATAAAGGTTAGAAGTGACCTCTCAGATCTGCAAGCCCAACCCCAACTCATCCCACTGACCACGTCCCCAAGTGCCACATCTCCACAGTTCTTGGACACCTCCAGGGAAAATGTCTCCACCACTGTCCTGAACTGCCTGCGCCAATGCTCAGCTCCCCGTTTCCATGCTTGAACATCCTTATTTTTCCCAAATAAATCATCTACAGCAACAAGCCTGTCTGGATTCATGCGATCCACACCTTACGTACTCCTAAACTGCAAGGAGCAGAGCAAGAGGAGCAGCTCACCTCTTTGGGACATCGCCATCACCCAACCCCTAAAGCACCTCCATCTCTTTTAACCCCCATATCTGCCTATGTCTGATGGAGAAGCATTGACCCCCACAGGCATCACAGCACCACCTGTGGCACCAGCACAGGTCCATGTGATGCTCAGACCTACCAGCCCCAGGCAGAGTTTGGTCTGTGCACGTTGGGATGAGTTTCAGGAACCTGCTGTCATTTTTTTCCATTGGCACGCATGGAGAGAACACAGCTCACACCTCCAGCTTGGTGAAAAAGGGAGAGAAGCAGCAAGAGGGAGGTCTAGGAGGCATTGCTGCCTGCCAGCAGGGAACACGACCCCACAGAGCAGAGAGCTCCTGGAGCAGTGTATTTCCAACTGCTTTCTTCCCCCGGAGTTTAATAACTGGGATTCTTTCCTCCCAGGTTTTCCACTATCAGGGCTGCCATCATAGCCCCACGTGCAAGCTGTCTGGCTGCTACTGCAAGGGAAAGTGCCACGATTCCAAATACACCTGCAGAATTACATTTGTGTACACACACAAATATTCCTATACTCTCACTCACACATATATAAGCTGCTTTGCAATCCTCCTGCAGCCATCCACTCTGGCCAAAAGCAGCATTAAAACAGTTCAGACTGGAGCAGAGGTGCCAAACTCCTCAGATTCCACACTCAGTATTTGGCAGCTGTATGGCTGAGCGCTGTCAGAACTGCTGCTCCTGGAGGAGCTACATTTCAGACACAGCCATTTCACTCCTCCAAGCTCCTGGGTGCTGCTTGCCTGGCTCCTGTCTTCCACTAGCCACAGTTCTGCCATATTAATCCCATTCCTTCTGCCCCTGGCAGCTCTCCAGCCTGGCTGAGGCTCTGCACGATGATTATCACATGGTTCTTTATGTCCTTGGTTTATACTATAGACATTTTTGTTTGTTCAGTCATTTATCCTTTAACCAGAATGAGTCACGGTGGCTTCATTTTTAATGATGTACACATTTAATAGACATTTTATACTATGTAATTGCCCATTCTAATACACACTGTATTTATGTATATGCCTACGCTTACTCAGGGCAGAGAACATCCATTTCTTCATGCGGTGGAGAAAAACTTTGTCATTTGTGGAGCCAGGAGTTGGACTCAGCGATCCTTATGGGTCCCTTCCAACACTCATACTGTATTCTATGAAAACAACAGCTCAGTGCTGGCAGATGTTGGCATGGAAGATGGGGGAGAAAACTATCTGAGCTGGGATGGCTCCCTGCTGCCACTCTCACAAAACTGGAGGGGATGGAAAGGACCCATGGAGACCACCCAGTCCAACCTCATGCCAATGCAGGGCCCCAACAATAGGTTGCACAAATGGATGTCACTTTGTCACTCGAGGAACATAGCGGCACCTGAGCCCACATACCATCCTCACTGGTTACTGCTCCCCACTGAGGTTTTGGCACTTGAAGGATTAAAGGAAAAATAGAAATAGAGCAGCAGAGGTAGGAATGTGATGGCAGAGACACTTTGTTCCTGCTCCTTATCTGCATCAAAGAACTGCAGTCTCTGAGCAGCTCTTTCCCAGGCTTAGCCCCAACCGCACATTTTTGGCAAGATTCTGCCTCCTTCCTGGCACTGCTGGAGTGGCGAGAGCCCTCTGCTGCACCTCCACACCCCAGGAAAGCTTCTGCTTGGGTTGCAGCCTGAATGCAGAAAGACTGTGAGAGTTTGGGGCAAGAAAATGGGCAAAAAGAGCAATCCATTTGGGCTCAGAGCAGCTGCGCTGCAGGGGCACATGCTCCAGCATCACGTGAAGCTCATGCATGGTCTCATGCATGAGATCTTCCCAGCAAAGCAGCAGCACTGCTGCAGTGAGTTGCTCCCAGGCTGTGCACAGAAGGAACTGCTGGAGCATCCTTTGTTTATAGGAGCTGCCTCACGGCTGCGTTCACTCCCTGCTCCGGTGGCTTTAGCCATGAGTAGTCCCTGCTGGCAGGCTACCCCAAATTCCTCATCCTTCTGAGAAAGCCTTGCTTTGGGTAAATAGCCACGTTCCCAAGCACAGAAAGGGTGAAGGAATTTCTGGTTTACTAAGTGTAAGCTGGACAGTGGGGAAAGCATCCCATGGTTTAGGTTCACGGACAATGAGGATGGAAAGGATCATCTCCAGTGTCACCAGTGCCACATGCAAACCTGCTCATGGACCACTGGGGCGTAGCAATGGGAATGCTCCAGTGGTAGGCATGACTGTATTTTGGAGGAGACCCAGCCACAAACTCCCTGGGAACTACAACATGTGCTCAGGACCCAACTCTGCCATGGGGATGATGTGGCCTCCTGGACTGCACCATCTCCTTTTCTACCCCATCCTCCAATACCTGAGCCAAATCCTGAGCAAAACTGATTGCCGTGTCACCCCACACTCCTGACTGCTGCAGGCAGCTCTGATCATTTCTGCAGACATCACTTCTTCAGTGGAAAGTCTATAACATTTTATAGATGGGATGGCCCTGACCCAGATGGCCCAGATGGGTTTCCAACAAGTGCTGGAGGCTGAGCAGCCCTGGGGAGCTGTGAACCTGCCTGGAGTGGGACGAGATCCCCTGCAGCACCTGCAATCCTTGCTCTGTGCACAGAACTTGGATCCAGCACCAAACCTCACTTAAACCTTGCATTTTCCACCCTCAAAACTTGCTTAAGTTTTGCATTTACCAGCACCCTTGTTACCCTACGGAGCCTGGGTAATGCCTGCCCCGTACCAGGAGGTTGGGAAGAGCAGGAGATGGGCACATTCCTATAGGGTGTTGTAGACCCCTCCTCTCAGAGCTCACTCACCATTTCTTGCCCCCAATATCATGCTGCTGCACTGTGTAGCCAAAATACGCATCCTTGGAGCCAACGATGATTTTGGGCCTCTTGGTGTCGATGTTGAAGGTGTCGCTGAACTCTGTGGAGAGAAGGATCCCATTAAACACAATATGGAGATGGAGGGAGAAAGCACTTGTCACAGCAAGGGTGGCCAGACCCTGAAGAGGTCACCCAGAGCTGTGTGGAGCCCCATCCATGGAGATATCCCACACAGCCCGCCCCAGTTAACACATGGGCTGGCCCAGATCCTCTCCAGAATTGCCTCCAACCCCAACACCATGGTCCACCATGGCACAAAGCTGGTTTCATCCCATCACTGCAGCTCAGAGGCACAGCACCACCTCGATAACCTACAATGGAGGAGAGGCTGAGACCCCAAATGCACCCACCCTTCCTGCAGTCACTGAAGAACATAGGAGATGTGAAGCTGCATTCTTGAGCCCAGCACCCAGCCACCCCCATTGCCCACCTCCTGCCTTCTCCAGGGGCTTTGCAGCACCAAAGAGTCAACAGTTGGATTCACATCTCACATGCAAGCAGAAGCTGGTGTCATGGGGCATTGCCATGGAGAACAACCTTATAGGAACTTGAGGTGGAAAGGACCTGTAAAGCCCATTTGGCCCCTCTCCCCTGCAATGAACAGGGACACCCACAGCTTCATCAGGTGCTCAGAGTCCCTCCAGCCTGACCGTGGGTGTCTGCAGGTACAGGGCATTCATCACCTCTCTGAGCAACCTTTCCTTTCCTTATACCCCATCTAAACCTCCCCTTTCCACAGCTGGGGTTGCTGCACTGCAGGAAAGGATGTAGGGCATCCAGCACATCCCAGCTTGTTTGCCTGCAGGCAGCAAGTAACTGCTGGGCTGCTCAGTCTACTGCAAATAAAGGATCCCAGCAATGCCCGTAAGGCAGCTTTAGAGGCAGCAGAAGGGTCATGTTCAGTACTCAGAGGGATACAAAGGGGTTGTAGACAGGAGAGGCTGGGAATGCTGCTTCCTTGGCAGAAAATTTAGGATGGAAACTGCTTTTGTAGGTAGGAATGTTAGGAGTGAACCTGATTTTCTTTTGCAGTCATAGTGACAAATTGGCAATATTGGCTTGATAAACAAAGAACTGCAGCCTCGCCAAAGGAGAGCTGAGGTAAGAAGCTTTATAATCCTACAAACAGAAATTCTAGAAAGCAGGGGAAGGAAAAAAAAAGGAGAGCGGGGAGAATGAGAGCCAGCACATTTTGTGGTAGTTTGACCTGATTTAACATTGCAAAACAAATCCAAACCTCCTTCGAGTTAACCATTGCCCGATGGAGACATGGAGGAGTCGAGCAGCAGGCATGGAGTGTGGCAGAGGGAGAGAAGGGTGCATGGGGGGGTGAGAATGTCCTCTAAATTTGCAGTGAAGGAGCGTTTTCCTCTGTCAGTGCAGCTAGCATGAAAGCAGATGGCTATGGGGAGCAGGAGTGCTGGGACAATTGGGGACACCCATCCTATGGCTCTTTAATGCATTGGGCAGCTCCTGGAGCAAGAAAGAACAATTGAGCTGTTTGCAAGAGGCAGCTTGGAGAAGAAAAAGAACACCAAGAGTGCAAGCGTTTAACAGAGTGCAAAGGTCTCTAAACAGGGAGAAGCAGGGAGAAACGTGAGGTGGACCAATTAATGCACGTGTGAAGAGTGTGAAGGTGAAAAGCAGTTTCCCATGGGGTTTGCTCCCCCAAAGGATAGGCACAGTGCAAAGGGGGAAAGCCAGACTGGGAGCTGAGCTTGGTTAGATTCTATTCAGGGTTAGAAAAGAGGGGAAAAAAAGGAGAAGCATGGTAAAAACATTCCCTCCCTTCCTTACTGATCCCCTTGAAATCCTTGGGAGGGGTGCAGCATTGCTGCTCTCAAATGCTCACATTTTTCTGGGATGTCTCCCCAGTGATTGAGGTATCACAACTCAGCGGTTTGGGGTCGTCTTCTCCCCACCTTCAAACACCTCCACAGAGTCCCACAGCAGGGACAGAAAGAAAGAGACCACAACAATGGAGCTCTGCAAAAGCCACCACCCACCCAAGGACCCCAAGCCCCCATTCTGCAGCACTGCTTGGGCTCCAATCTGCTGCTCCTCCTCTTTAAAAGTACCCAAAAGCTCTTTTTTTTCCTCCTTTAAACTATAAATAATGCTTGTGTAGACATGGGGGGCTGCAGCTAACCTTGACCCAATCCCATAGTGTAAACCCACTGACTCCCAAAGCTACAGAGAGATGGGCATGGGCTCTGCTGGCCAGCACACCCCATGCTTACAGCAGGTACCAGGCAGAAAAACAAAGCAGTCAGGAAGAAAGCCTCCAGACAGTGGATGGCAACACTGCTGGTCTGTGGACACAGGAGGGAAGGAATTTAGGAAAGCAGACAGATGTGGGTGCATTCGAGGTAGAAAGAAAGAAAATAAACGTGTCAAGATTTTAAGCCGGCTTAAATTAATGGAAGTTTCTCTGAAAGGTTGTCAAGGAGATTTAGCAACCCAGGGAGCTCAGCCTCATTTTCTTGTCAGAAGTGACATCACTGTCATAAATATGTGACCAAAACCCACATGTTTTGCTTGTGATCACGCCAAGGCAGGAAGCCTCAAATACCTCCTTTCCGAACTGGAACTTCCATTGAGTCCAAACTTTTGATTCTTGTCAGGTCAAATATTGAAAAGGGGAAAAATAAAGCACATTTGAGGAACAATACTGGGATGAAAAGGCACCTTTACTGCCAAAAAGAATAAAAGTAAGTCCTCCCTGCGCAGCCCTAAGCTACCCCTGCGCCTGGGATGCTCTCAGGGTCCCTGTGTTTTCCTCCTGCCCAAATCCAGTCCTGTGCCCCCAGCTGAGTCACAGAATCATAAACACCACTGGAAAAGAACACCAAGATCACCGAGTCCAACCATCATCCCATCTCTCTATGGTCCTCATGGGGTGGGTTAAGGTTCTGCCATGTTGCCCCAAGCTAAGAAGCTGGTGGCTTCTGCTCACTGTTTTGCTGCAGACTGTTGATTTGAGGAGATCTGAGCTGGGCAGTAGAGATGCTAGGATAAATTCATTCTTACTGAGGGCACCCCCAAAGCTAGTGCTGTTATGGCTTAGGACAAGGTGGAAGCATAGGGTGAAACACAACATCTTTAGCCCAAGAGCTGTCTTTACATCATTCGCTTTCTTATTGCTCAAACCCACACAGGAGAGACAACCTCCATAGAGTGGGACAGCACATCCAAAGCACTGCCACTGAACCACCACACTGCTGTGACCCACACCACCCCAGTGCATCCAGGGCAGCCAGCCTGGCTCCCATGATGGATCCCCGTTGCCACAAGGGCTTCAGCGGCATTGGACACTACTCTGCAATCCATCTGTCACACATACTGTTTACTTTTATGTTTAGGAGCGGCTTAGAGAAGCCTTTGAGGTTGATATGGAGTATTTGGGCAAAAGCTAGCAGGCTCCAAGGAGGAACAGGGCAGACCAGATGCTCTTGTGCCTCCCTCCAGCCTCAGCCTCTACCAGACTCTGCAGAATGAAACGTTGAAAGCACCACATTTCTCTCCAGGTCACTATCTCAAAGCCAGCATTTGTCATCAGCTATTAGGATACAAATGGGGCTCGGTGGCTGCCACAGCTGCAGATAGAGAGCCAGGGAATACTGGAGATGAACAGAAGATCAGTCATCGTGGATGCATGTGTTGTAACATTCCTGGTTACCCACAAAACATCTAACAAACAGCCTTGGGCAGTAGCTACAGCAGTACCTTGTGCTTCCACAGTTCAGCTTTCTGGCCCCCCAAAAGCAGGGGAGGAGCTGCGTGACCACGTTAATTGCAGCAGACCATGTTTAACAGCATTGAGGAAGGCGTTGATTATTCATTTGCAATGTGTTCACCAGGAATAACACAACCAGCAATGGGGGATGAATATCAGCTGCTCTCTAAATGCTCCTTTCCCAGGGGAGTTGCCAAGGGAGCAACGGGAGGCTCATCATAAGGCTCTGGGATGGAGGTGGACTTCCTACACTCAAGTTTCCCACTGACCACCAATGGCCAAACCTTGGCTGTTAAATGGAGGACTCGAGGTGTGAGACATTCCAGCCCTGATCTTTGGATTCTGCATCCACACAGCATTTAATTCCCATCAGCAAAACCTTAGGCACAACTGCTGGAGGTTCTTTGTGACCCCACCTGGACCATCCCAAACATGTCCCACAAGGCAAGCACGAGGGTGACCATTTGGTGATGGAATGACCTGATTTGTCTTCTCTGAACAAGGAAACTAACACAAGAAAGCAAATGCACACTGTGAAATGACAGAAGTTACTGCATCTAAGAATGACTTCCCAAAGAAAACTATCTTCATTTCAGTTCAGACACCCAGTCCCCATGGTGTAGGGTTCACCTCTCTTGCAATCCACTACCCAACACAGTACCTGGAGGGGTTTACTGCAGCAAGCCCTTGGCCTGGATTTCAGGCATTTGTCCATAGGCTGTGTAGCACTGCTAGCCCCCAGGCACCACGATGTCCCCAGTACTGAGTAACCTCTGCAGTAATTCCCGGAGGATGCCCCATGCCCACCAGCACTGGGGACATGGTGGTGCCTCAGGAACTCCCAGCCCAGCTGAGTGCCTTGCAGACCAGCAGGAAGCTACTCAGTGGTTGCCTGCACAGCAAAGGGACAGTTCCCAGCAATGCACACCCCAGCTCAGTGCCTACACACGGCACAAACTTGCTTTGAGTTAGTCAGTCCTCTGCACAATACACTGAAATACAGCCACAAAGCACTGGGTCTGGCTGGGCTGAGACCACCACATAGTGCTGGAAGCAGCGTTAACCCTTTCTTTGTCCCTGTCATCACCCTCAGGCACCATACAGACAATGATATCCACAGGCAGAAACGCTCAGCCTGAGGATTTTTATTCAGCCCAAAGCAGAAACACAGATTTAGCACAGCCCTGAGCACACTCTGTAATAGCTCTACGAGCAGCAGCTCTTTAAGAGGAGTTCACTAGGGGACTCGGTTGCCCACGTAATCATGGTCGGGGCGGCCGCAGCGCTCTGCCCCGCAGCTCCACGCAGGCAGCCCCGCGCCCGCCGCCATGCGAGCCCTGCACACATGGTCCCCATTAGGCACAGAAAAGCAGCTCCGCCGCGGCTGGCTTGAAACCATCCAGCAACAGCGCTATTAGCAAGGAGAAAAAACAAAAGGAAAACAAAAAAGAAAGTGTTGGCTTGCTTTCCATTGGGATGTTTAGAAATGTTTATAGTGGCATCAGCTCTCGGTGCTGCTGGGGATGCGCAGCTGCCGGCGGTGCTCCTGGTAGTGGAAATGAGCTCGTTTCTTCACTTTGAAGCTGAGCAGCCCGAGCTGTGTTGTGCAGGAGGCTGCCAGCTGCAAACACAGCGGGACGGAGCCTCCTGCAAGCAGGCAGCAATGGGCTGAGCTCTGCCCCGTCCAGCTGAACAGGGCTGCAGGAGCACATCCATAAGCAAGACACAGACCTGAAGACCTTCCTCACTTGTTGAATCCCCAGGCACTTCTCTTTTGCACAGCAACTTCACATGCAACAGGGTAAGTAACATTATAAGCTAGATGAAGGATCCAAAAATTAACCCAAAGTTAACGGTCCTGTTGTTTATAAGACTTATTTCTCCTCTGTTCTATACTCCAGAAAGCTGCTTAACTAACCCCACTCATGCCTGAACGGGGAAGCACTCCATCCTTTTCAACTAACTCTGCCTGCCTCCGAGGCGCCCAGCTCCCTCCCTCCTGCTCCAACAGCCCCACCAAACCTGGGCTTTCCCAAACACCTTCCCTCCCTCTGCCTAAGCCAGCAGGAATATTCTTTCCTAGGTACAGTGGTGAGCAGGCGCTTACCGGGCAGGAGGCAGAGGGAGCAGGCGAGGAGCATCCCGCGGGGAAGGTCCATGGGAGCGCCGGGGGCTCCCCGGCCCCGAGCATCTGCCGGAGGCACACAGCCAGAGTGGTAGCCCCGCTCGGAAAGCCCTTTCCTTATCCCCAGCCTTCCCCTGCTCCCTGACAGCAGGCGAGCATTGGGAGGGAGTGGGAGGGACGAGTGAGGCTTGGAGGAGGTACAGCAGGAGAGGGGACAGCCTGCACGCGGCCACGGCACCCTTTAGGGATCGGCTCTGCACTGGATGGGATGCAGCTCCATCCCCATGGAACCCTGCTGTGGTCCCCGTGCCTCAATGGGACTGGTGGCAATAAGTCTGCACAGGGCACCGCACTGTTGATAGTGGTGTCACCGCTGCTGTGCTATATAACCTCAGCTCAGGCACTGCACAAACTGGGAAGCAGCAGCAAAGCAGTAGCGCACCAAGGAGCACCTTCTGGGCTGCTCCCAGGCACTATGGGATACTTTGACTCTGCACCATCCTTGGGTTGACTTCCCTGAGAATCATCATTGACAGCCCTGTCACCTCCGGGTGGGCTGAACAGCCCCAAACATACTATGCAGCATCTGCAGAATGATTTTTCCTCCCTCCCCAAATCTGGAAGCAACATGCAGAGGATGCATCCACTGCTACAGGTTTCATTTCAGACCTCAGTAGCCCTTCCAAACCTTTCCTTCAATCTCTTTGTGCACAAGGGAGTTGCTGCCTGCACAGACCACGCTACAACAGACCAAGGTGTGCCTAACACTGCTGCGCTTCTTCCCAGCCAGCTGATAGAGAAGACCTAAAACAGCTCCAACCAGCAGCATTCCTATCTGCCAACTCTCTGCCAGGCAGATCAGGGGCTGCAGAAGTTTGCTCAAGATACTCCTCTAGAAGCAAGGGAGCAGACAGGAGAAGCAGTTCCTTTTCCTACTCCCCCTTCCATCCCACATATATATACATTCTGGGACACCAGGGGGAGAGGACACATGTCTGGAACAGAGATCAGAGCAGCAGTGGGATCCAAACTGTCTCAGAGATGCAAATGCTCTGGAGTTTGTTTGCATTGCTCCCCTTCCCCCAGCAAAATGCTGTTGGACAAAATCAAATGCTTTCAGCTCTCAACTGCTTGCCAGCTGTTCCTCCCATACCTTACTCTGAAAGGAAAAATATATATATATCAGAATTTCGGGGGCAGCAAGAGGTGAAGGGAGCAGAGTGCAGACTTGGTTTGGGGAGAGTTAAGAGTTCTTAGGTAGCTAAAAATCTCCATCAATCAGCAGAGATTTACAACACAAGCACAGAGGGAGCAACCCCTGCTTCTCCCAGGCACAAATGTCGTTCTCCAGGGCATCAGAAACAGCACAGGACATCTCCCTGCTCACAAGCCTCATGTTTCACACAGCACAATGGATGCCCCAGGATATGCAGCCCAGCACTTGCAATGCGGCAGCAGCTCCTCACCCAGCAGCACTGCTGCTCATCCCCAAAGCATGGCTACAGAGCTGTACCCAGGATTTTCCCCTCCAACCTGCATTAAGCTGGGGAAGCTTTCTCCTTCAGCCCTACTCTGATCCATCAGCTGTCCACCAGCAGCTTGCACATCTCCTGGGGTCTCTCAGTAACTTGAGTTGAAGCCATTTGCAGCACATCACTGTGTCTCAGCGCTGCATCCCCAGCACAAGTGTGGAGGGTTCAAGGAGAGGAGCTGTGCTATAACTGATGTCATGCTCCCAAAAATGTAAACAGCTGTCTGGGGAAGGCCTAGATGGGAAAACACAAACAAGGAAACAGGGAAATAATGGCATTTCACCCCCATGCAAAAAAGTTATTTGAGGAAAGCGAAGTTATTACAGGACATCCCATGATATTCCAGCTGCAAGCTCAGCAGCAGGGCTCTTTAACATCCAGAAAGCCTACAGCAGATAAATCTCATCCATTCATCATATGATACGAATCCTGCAGAAAGTAAAAAGCAGAAAGCTGGGCTCACATTAAATGCTGTTCTCCCTTTCTTTTTCTTGGATCCCAGTGCAGTTTGAGCACTGGTTTATCCAACCCAGGCAATGCTTTCCAAAAACCCAGCCTGCAGGAGAAGGGGGGACCCACACAATGCCCTGGGGCAGAGCACAGCCCCGAGCAGCTGATGGGGGTTATTTTTCATAGCTATCGTTTTATTTCTGACATCTTTTCCACCCCAGCTGCAATGAGCCCAGCAGCAGTGGGAGCATTCTGGGGACGGCACAGCAGCCATCTCCAATAGAGACCGGTGAGGCTAGAAACAAACAGCCCTCCCCAGCCCCGCACAGCCGCTTGGCAAAGCACTAGGAAAAGATGTGCTGAGATCTGTGCCTGGCTCTCAGCAAGCCCCAGCGATGGGGTTCTTCACTTTGGGTTCTCCTGGGGGCAGGGGATGCTCTGGGCAGGGATGCTGCACCTGCAGGTGCACACAGCACCTCTCCTGCTGGTTGCTCAGGCATTGCACTGTGCTGCAAAACCAAACCCACCCCCACATGAGTGGTATGAAGTCCTCAGGGCTCACCAGCAGCCAGGAACAAATGGATGGAGAAAGTGAGAGAGGAAAAATTTCCCTTGAAATCAGAGCAAAGCAAAAGCTTTTGGTGGGGGAGGGCAGCTCTCAACTTCAGCCCCATGAAAACACATGGCTCAGGTGCCACAAGATTGCAGCCCAAAGTCTCATGCTGTATCTGCAGGGCCAACACGTGACAAAGTCCAAACCAAGACCCATGCACTCTATAGACCATCACTGTTCTGCATCCAGACATTCCTGTGGTTAAACCAACCCATCCCTCTAGCAGAGGAAGCAAACCCTGGAGCTGAACCTGCACCTGAGCAGCGTTCTGCTTCCTTCAACCTCTCCTGCACAGAGCAGGACCTCACCCACTGCTGCTGCGGGCTGGTTGGAAGCAAGGATAGAGCAAGCAGGGCAGTCTCTACCCAGGCAGCAAGCTCACTTGGCTACAAAGCTCTGCAGGGAGTGACACGAGCTGTTTCTCAGCCGTTCCCAAAGGGAAGATCTCATGTCTTCTCCACATTAACAATCTTGGATGGGCTTCTTAAGAAATCTGGACAGTAGAAAGCTGTGCTGACTGTGCCCTTGCTAAGAGCCAGGAGGCAGTGCTGGATGACCCCAGGTTCTATCCTGAATCGAGCAAGGCTTTGTGCACCTCTCACAAGGAAAATCCTGCAAATAAACTTCAGCTGCCATCCCTGCATCCCAGCTGGGTCTCTGCTGAAGCTCCCACCCCAATGCTTCCAGAGCTAGAAACACAGCCTTGTATGCTGACAACCTGAACTTACTTCCCCTGTGTTTACAGCTCATCCCACACATTCCCAATACATTTCCCCACACATGCTCAGTTTTTTCCTAAATTCAGCCTCCTCCCCCCCCCAACTCCTGACCTTCAGGAGGGTGTCATGCACTGGACGCAGCCACTCCACGAGATGCAGGACTAAACTATGATACAAGGAATGTAAACAGAGGTCAGGAATGAAAATAAACCCCCCAGTTCCCAAATCCAAACAGAGGAAGGGCTGATGGGGTCACATGGCGTGTTCCACGGTTAGCTGCCCCATCCCTGGGATGAGAGCAATGTGGTACCCAAGGCTGCTCCTCCCCTGTGCTCTGGGGAGGGATAAGGGCAAGGGGTGCTCAGTGCAAAGCCAGACACCCCCCCCCCCCCCCATTCCCCTCTTGGGGGTCTCAGGGGTGGGCAGGGAATCGTCACCTGGGGATGGGGGGGATGAGGGGCACGTGGTGCTGCCACGCCTGACTGTCACGAGGCCTGCTGAGCTCAGAGCCCTGGAGAGTTGGTTGTCCAAAACAAAGGCTGATGTAAACACAAAGCCACGCTCTTCCAGGGATTAGCAGCTCTGCACGAGGCCAGGAAACCTTACGTCGTCTGAGAGCACGAGGCTGGAAATGAAAGCAGGAGGCAAGGAGGAAGATCTCAGGCAGACAGGCTAAAAGCTCCAGGGAGCCATCCGGAGGGCTCCAAGCACTCAGCTCCTCACCCCATTGCCTTTCTAACCAAAGCATTCCCTGCAGCACAGCTCGGGGAGTGACCTTGGGGTCCCAACACAGGGATCCCATAGCTTCTGGTACCCAGCACAACAGCTGTGAGCACCCTGGGCACAGCTGGGGTGGGTGAATGGGGAGAGGATCCTTCTGGTTCTCAGGGCTCAGTGTAATGCAAGGAAATAACTTCACCTCTGGAAAGCAGCTTGGAAGCAGTGCAGTGTTTGGAAGAACTCTGCCCTCAGCACTCCATCAGCATTGCTGTATTTATCAACCCTGGCCAGAAGGCTCCTCTCTGTGCCACCAGGCTCACACTCCAGCCAAGCACTCCCACAGTGAGCACCAAGGCTCTCCCAGCTCAGATGCACTTCCATACCTGGGTTTAGGAGGGTGCCAGGTCAATCTGCACAAACCCCTCCTAAACAATGTGATTGGAATATATCCTGCAGAGCCCCAGCAGCCAGGGTGCTCACTGCTGGGCGTTTCAGAGCTCTCTTGGCCCCCAGCTGTAAACATCCACCTCCCAGCAGACTGCTGCACAACTTCCCGACATGGGTTAAGCCCACTCACCCCAGCTGGAGCCTGTGCTGACCCTCCACAGGTGCTGTCCCAGTGACTCCACAGCTCAGGCAGTTCCAACACTGCATTTACAGAGCATTAGCCTCAATAAAAAAAAGGTACAGTTTGCTACTGAGGAATTTCTTTGTTTGCTTACCTAGCATTATTTTCCCCCATTTATTTAGTCTCTCCCTGCTTATTTCTCACTCCAGATGAATGAGTCCCCAAGCACTCCATCCACCACAAACCCACTGAAGGCCAAGCACTGCACTTTTGCACTGACCTACATGGAGTCACTGTAAACCCCATCACCCCAACCAGGACCAGAGCCGAGCACTCAGCCATGGGGCCGGCATACAGCACTGCATCCCACGGCCCTCCACAGAGGATGATGCTCCATCAGTCCCTCATCTACTTAATTGAAAGTATTCAAACATCTCGCCAATAAACCCAGAATATTTCCCCTGGGAAGTTTTCCACAGCAGGAAAAAAACCCTCTTGCATAACACTCAACTATTTATTATTAATATTATCTCCCGCTCCACAGAAGTTCTATTTACAGCTGCACACTTCTGCTGCCTCCATTTGCCCACAGTGCAGCAATTCCTCTCAGTCTGGAAAGAGCTGCTGTGCAATGCGAGTTCTGGAGTTCATTTCTCCTCCCTCCCCTCCACTTTAATTCTACCGAAGTGACACACAGTTAAGCCTGAAATCCAAACGGTAAAGCCATTCAAACTGATTCATTGGAGAGGATGCCAAACTGGCTTTGTGCAGTTGGCAGCCCATAAAAATCACAACATCATGAGGAGCTCTTGATTAATATGCTGCTGAACGTACTGGAGGGGAAAATATGCAACAGGAAAGTGACTCCGGGCACGGAGTTGTTTGCAAAGAAGGAATTAAGAAACAGACTCCCAACCTTTTTCCTCTTTGCTGCTGTGAAATGAGGAGGCAGAAGGGTGCTGTGCACATCCCCGATGCACCCAAGGGATGGAACAATGGGTACCAACCACTGGCAAAGCGCAGAGCAGGGCAGATTTTGGGGAGTGATGCTCCAGTTCCTCCCAACCCAAAGCCACAAAAAAGAGCAAGAGATGTAAATTTTTTCCACTTTGAAACAAAAAAAAATGTGCTTTTTTTTTTTCCCCCTCCAAAAGGAAAAAAATCACACAACAGCCTCCTTTAAAGTGAGCTCTAAGGGGATTCAGGAGCTTCAGCAAAGGGAAATAGAACCAATCTGAGGCTCAGTGGGAGCCAGGAGCAGTGCTGGGGTGCAAGTCACTGTGGGTGAAATAGGAACTGCATCCTCACACTGCTCTGATGGACCTGGAGAGATGGATTGGAGAATCTGAGTCACTTCACCATAGGAAATAAGCGCATTGCCCGCCCCCAAGAGGCAGTTCTATCAGCTCAACCAGCTCTCATGCTTTCCCAAAGTGTATCATCCAATTGTCTTGAATGCTTTTTTCCAAACCAGACAAGCCAACAGATTGGATCTGCTGTTGCCCATTCACCTGGGTCCAAGAGCAGAGCTGGAGCCCTGCAGACAGCCCTCTGTGAAGGATCAGGAGATGAGCCATTTTTAGACACTGGAGAAAGATGTGACACATTCCAGGTGTCTGGAGAGCTCTGGGCTCTGCCAGCTGTGCTCTGCTAAGGCCATTACTGGCCCAGAGCTGAAGAAATGCAAACATCTCAATCTCTGCCCTGCAGGCAGCAATGGCCAGGACCTCACATCCCTGTGCTGGAGGCATCAGCTCCTGGTTACCCCATGGGCCATCACCTGCATTAACACAAACACAGAGGGCACTCAGCAAAGTGTAAACCCGTCAGCTCTTTGAGAGAGCATCCAGTGTCCTATTTGGAAAGCAAAAGCTGGGGGCAAGGCGCTCAGCTCTTCCCATTCCACGGCTGATAATAAGTACAGAGCAAACATCACAGCGCACACTCTGCTACAGGCTTTTAAAGTTTTCTCTTTCCCATCCACCTTGGGTCACCCCAGTGGCCCCATTTTTTCCTGCCATAAGAAGCCTGAAGCACAGACAAGCCAGCTAAGCTGCATTTGCTGACCCTTCAGCCATTGCTTTGAGAACCAATGGGCTCTGCTGGGAATAACATGGATTAGAAAACAGAGGAATCAACAGAACCTACATGCCCTGATATTGAGAATGCAGATTTTCAACATTAACAATGCTGGGGATGGTGGAGATGCAGCACACAAGCACAGCAGGGAAAGGCACAGACAGGCAGGCAGCCTCTATTGTCACACCTATAAGCAGCACAGATTGTGTTAGTGCAAAGTTCCCTGCTTCTGCCAAGGAATTCACAAGCCTAATGTTTAAGTAAGAAACAGCCCAAATATGGTGCTTTCTTTGTTAATGAAATCTACGACTTTATTACAGAGCTGAATGCCAACATGTTCTCAGATTATTTGAGTTTTTATGGGAGGGAAGGAAGGTTGGATGCACCCAGCAGGAAGGCAGCTCTAGCAGGGAATGCTGACCCACTGCTCACTGCAGTGCTGAGCCATCTCCTGGCCACCTGCCCTGGCACAGCTGTGCCATGCAGCATGGTCTGCAGGGCAGGAAATGCCAGCCCAAGGCCTCCAATTAGGAGAACAGAGGAAGACTGGAAGAAGGAAAATGCAAAGGCTCTGAACACAGCCCGTCTGCCCGGCTCGCATTGAAACACTGTTTCAACATCTGAACACACTCACTGTGGATCGTGGGGGTAGACAAGGAATATTTGGGGCTGAGGTGCTCAATGCCTGGCTGAACCAGTGGCTTCTCTTCCCACTGCCCAGCATACAAACTCCAACGTCCCAGCACAGGGCTGCTGTGACACCACTAAGCACGACTCCAAGCTGGAGCTGGTTGCTCCTGTTCAGGAATTCAATTCAGTCCCACTGCACGCTTAAAGCCATGGAAGAGTGAAGATTTCATCTTTACTTTGGTTTCACCTTTTCCCATGGCAATCGGTGCAAACTGAGATGGTAAAGAGTCACCTGTTTGCTACAGTGCCTGCAGCCACGTGGTCTGTACTCACACCCCATTGTACTGATAACAGAAGCTCCAGAGCTGCTTTCTATTCCAGTTCACCCCCAAACCCCCCAACATGATTTCAGCCACCACCTTCGAAATTACCATATTAACATTTCTTATTTCCTACGTTCCTCACAGGGCACAGCCAGGAGAGCAGGGGCTGGATGGGCGGTGCACACATGGCCACATTCCAGCACCGGGGATGACTCAGTGGCACGGAAATGCCGGCTCACGGGGAGGATGCAGCATCAGCAAGAAACCTGCCCTGGCGTAATGAGAACAAGATGTTGTGCTGCCCGAGCTGCCCGCGGCCGGCATGCTGCAGGGCTGTGCCAGCATGGGCTGGCCCTGATCAGTGCTGCCTGGGGAGGGCAGAGCAGGGATGGTTTGTTTTTGCTAGTCGAACCCAAGCGCCAGCATCTCTCCTCCAGCAGACGGTGCTGCACATCACCCACTGTATCTATTCACATCACAGCTTGGAAAGTACAGACAGCTCTACTCATAAGAGATATTTACACCGAGTGCAGCACTGCAATAACAAAAGCGCCTTCCCAAGGTGAGCAGACCTGCCCCAAAGCAGGTTTAAAGGTTTTCCTCTTGGTAGAGAAGCACACTTACGTGCCATCTGTGGGCCACATTTGTAGCAGCTGTACATGGAGCACTTACAAAATCACGCTGGGACTGCTGGGAGTCCTAGGAGCACATGGGCCACAGATTGGTGCGCAGAGGTATCAACCCAATAGAGAAATTGCCCTGACCTGCAGGCCAGCAAAGGGCACTTCTGCCCCTGCCAGCACTCCCCATATTACAGCAGAGTTCCTCTTTTCTCTGCCCCGTGAGCAGCACAGCCACATGCTGACCCCCCTGAACCTTTTCCTCATGCCCTGAACAGAACCCATCCCACTCTTGGCTCCAGTTAGCTGTACTTAGCTCTTGGGGGGAAGGGAAGCAAACACAGTTTTGCAGACTGCAGAGAGAAGAGCACAACATTTTGCAGCTGTCCTTCACCAATGGGAGAACATGTGCCACATGTGCTGTAGCAGGTGGGCAGCTCAGGGGCATGCAGCTCTGCTTGTAGTTTGGGAAGAGGAAAGGCATCAGGTGATGTCTGGACAGTACTTGTAGTGCTTGAGAAGGGCAATGGGACTCACCCAACCCTCTGAAGTCATCTCTCCCCCAACACCAGAGGTTCACAGGACTCCAGAATGGAGACGTAGTAAATTGATACACTCAGGTGCCAATAAATCACTGCCCATGAGTGCCACAGCCCACCCTGCACACATCAGAGCGCCCCAGCTCCACTCAATCTCTGGGCTCTCCATGCTGAACCCCTGCTATCCCCATCACCACAGGACCGCTCAGGTGTAAGATTACTCCATCAGCTACTTTTTCCACAATCCTATCATATAGGAATCTCAGTTTATGTGTCTAAGTCTTTATTTCCCTTAAGCACAACATACAGGTTATCCATTTACAGAAGCAAAGCTGTTCCTTTCATCTCATGTTATAGCCCCCGTTACGCTGCCTACCCACACCTGAAAGCTATTCTGGGGAGCTCTCAATTACCCCGCAGCTGCCATACCAGCCAGGGCCTGCTAGAAGCATCAAACCAGAGCAAGGATTCTCCTCAGCAGCACTTGGCAGCCCACCCCAGGCCCCATCTCATTGGGGTGCAGTCAGGGAGGAATCTCTCATAGCATTTTTCCCTTTACAGCTCCCCCCTCATCACTCTTCCAAGCAGTAAGTGAATCGGCCCCAGCTATGAACACCTTTGATCCAAGGGTGAGAGGAGCTTCCAAAGTCCCTTGAAGGGAAAATTGAGAGCAAAGCTGGAAGCCCCCCAAAAAGAAGCTCTTCTACAGCAGTTCCAAACATTTGGGAGGCTGCTCCTTACTCCGTCATTACAGCTGCACTCCCCTTACGCATGCAGCGCACATCCACAGGCTCACACAAACAACTTCATTATTAAACCTCCCAAGTTTATTCACAGGAAAGTGAATAAGACTTAAAAAATGAGGATGCCAGCCCCCCCCCCCCCCCCCCGCTGCCTGCAGGCAGCTCTTCCCAGCACACCAGGGGGGAGGGGGGGGGGGAAAGCAGCATAGAGCCACCCTCCAAACAGCTGCAGGGCCACAGCAGTGCTGCCCCTCTTCCTATCCCAAAACCCTTTGGAGCAGAACTCAGCTGAAAGGAGGGGATGCTGACCACAGGATGCCAACCCCTGGGCCATTCAGTGCCTCCAGTTGTGGAGCAGATGCACGAACACAACACAGTTGGGATACAGCCCCTGCTCAGAGATCCCAACCCTACTCATCCATACAGCTATGGCACCCTGGTGGGGGCACAGCACAACAAGCATCAGGCTGAGGTTGCTTCACAGGCAGTGCCTGGGGCAGAAAAGCAGAGCTTTATGCTAATTCAGAGCCAGAAAGGATGAGGGATAGAGGTTCCACACAGGAAAATGAAAAAAGTATTCCCTACAGATAGCATACTTGCATTGGCCTGGCATCACCATAAGGGCCAGCAGCACCTTTTCACCCCCACAAGGAGCCTGCAGAGCATAAGGACACACGTGGTGCAGAGATGGGGGTGAACCCACCATCACATCATCTGCAGCCCCACGAGCTGCACCCTCCAACCCCGAGCAGCCAGAGCCAGCAGTTCGCTCCTACCCCTCCCCCCAGCACAGACCGCAAGGCTGGGAGATGCTGTACAGAAAGGAAGTCACCTCTACAGCACCCAAGGACCTTCCAAACAGCAGACCTCAGGTACTCACCCCCACGGCAGCACAGCTCCACGCAACACCAAAGCACTTCCCTTACACCAGCCCTTTAGAAGCAATTAGCTGCCAATTAACACCTTCAGCCTAACGAGCTGTTTCTCTCTCAGCTGGCACCGCACTGCTGTCACACCCAGCATCCAGGAGCTCCCTCTACAGCCTTGGGGATGAGGACAGGGGGAGACAGAGCTGCCCTAAGCCAGAGGGGAGCGTGAATCACCCCACGGCAATGTGCTTTGCACCATCACCTCAAATCCACGTTTCCAGCAGGATCTCATTGGGTTTTTCCAGAATGATGTGACTACGTATCTTTGGAGCTGCACGAAATACGCATACCACGCATAGGAGCACCTCTGATGCAGGAGAGGGGTCAAGCAGCCTCCAAACGGCTCGTAGAGACAGCAGCTGATGCATTTTGACCATGCGTTGGGTACCAGCATCACCGACTGCTGCTGAGGGCTGCAGATAACAGCAATAAACCTTGCCTCTCATTTAGCAACGTGCCCGAAGCACCGCAGAAACCCCATGTCTGCCCCGATTCAGTGCCGGAAGGCAGCAGCTCCTTTTGTCTGTCCGGGTAAACTGAGGCACGTTCGAACAGCGGTGTCTGTGGGCTCAGCCCCAGCCCCGGCCCATTTCCGCAGCGCGGGGCTGTGCGGGGCGGCCGCCGGCGCTAGGGGGCAAACGCGGCCGCGGATGCTGCGGGGATTCGGGCTGGGCGCTGGGATGCAGAGCTCAGCCCCTCCCCATAGCGCTGCTGTCCCCCACGTTCAAGCCCTTGGAGAATGCTCAGGTGCATCTCAGGCTCTGGTTCTAACGGTGCTTCGGTGCCGCTGGCTGGGACACAAAAAATGAGAAGTGTGTGGGCTCCGCATCCAAAATGCCGCGTTCTCCTGTTTTCTCCTCCTGCTCAGCCCCACAAAGATGCTGCAGCATGCCCCGGTCCAGCCCCACTCTGGCACGCATTGGCTGCTCTGCCCCACCGAAGGGCTGTAGGGAGGTGACACATCAACACCACCTGGAATCAGGGCTATGCTCAGCTCATGGGGTGGGGGGCAGCTGGGGCTCCCTGGCAGGGCTTGTCAGTGCTGCACCCCCGGCTCTGAACAGCCCTGGGCAGGATGGGCCGTCCCCATCTCCCTCCTCCTGCCCCACAGCACAGGGATCGTAGGGATGCTGCAGTGCAAATGGGCCATGCGTTTTGGGTTTCCCTTTATAATGCATATTGGATGCAACTGCCCAACGAGTTCACTGAACAACAGAGCTATGGAAAGCCCTTCTTCCATTGCCTGGGCTGGCTTCCCACAGGCAGGACTCACGCCAGGGTTCTCTGCTTAAGATGGAGTCCTATTTCCACACCCCTTGCTGTGGGGTGAGCTCCCAAGTCCTGCCGCTTTCCTCTCTGACACAGATCTTCTGCCTGTCCAAATGCAGCACACACTTTTTCCCAACAGGAGGGGGCTCAGAGCAGCCTTAAATCCACACTCAGTTCAAACCCAAACCACCATCAGGCATTTGCTTGAGCTCAGCCAGGAGGATGCAGACAGATGAACGGCAGAGAACGAGCTCATGGGGGCAATACTGAGACCCAGGAAACTCTTGAGACGCACCCAAGGGCTGGGAGGCAGAGGCTGGAGCTCAGTGCGTGGCTTTAACCTGATCTCCCTCTGTTGCTTGTATGCCTTGAGTTTTCTGAATTAGATTCTTTCCTACCAACAATCTCTTCCTGCTCAACACTTGGCAGCCCCTTCCCTCCAAGACGCCAGCAGACATCTCAAGAAGGGATCCTTGCCCTTTGTCTGAGAGCGGAGCAGAAAAACACAGGGATGCTCTGCCTGGCATGTGGGACTGTGATGAGCCGCCAGGTGAACCTGCAGGCAGGGGGGTGGGGTGAAGCAGCACCTAAGGTGGGGATGAATATTCCTGGCAGAATCTGTCTCCTTGAGACGCTGCTTGAACGTCACTGCTGACAGGACAAGTTCTCTGGTTTTCCCCCTGTCTCCTTCTGCAAAGTGTTTCCAGTTTATCACGTTATCACATTAGCAGCTATGGCAGGAGCTGCATCAGCACTAAGCACAAGCAGCACTGGAGCTGGATCCAGAGGCTCCCTGTTCCCGGGCTTCCCTAGTAGCAGGAATCCCCCAAACCCCACAGCATCCCTGTGCTGAGGGTCATTGCTGCCCATCGTGGTGGTTTCCCATGGTTTGGGATGGCACTGTGCTGTGAGAAGGGGGCCCCAGGGGGAGGAGCTGCCCTGTCTCCCATTGCCCTGTGCCCCTCGGAGCCCCTTTTGCCTGCAGTTGTGTGCCACATTCACTTCAGACTTGGGGTGAGTAGACAAGCTCCGAGCTCCCCTCCTCACTGCCGTGGCAGAGCGGGACCTTATCCAGCCCTAATCCAAACCAGATGAGGGCAGCGGAGCAGAGGAGCACTCAGTCAGTAATAGGGAGATGTTTGTTCTTTCTAACAGTGCTTTTAAATGGAAACATCTTTGCTTTCAGGCAGAAGGGCCTGGGATTTCCGTGCATCCAAGCGCTGGGTTCTCCCAAGTGTTGTTATTCCAGATGAACTTTCAGCAGCAGATAAAAGCCCATCCCTGGACTTCGCCATAAATTATCTGGCCTGAAACCCAAACATTAACCTCCGTATAATTCACCCACAGCTGCAGTAACTCCAGGGATAATCTGGGACAATTTGCCATGCTCAGGCTGTGTGTCGTATCCGTGCTATATTAATTTCAACCTACCTTATCCAGCGCTGGCTGTTGGCTGGCCCAGCGCCCTGGGCGAGCTGTCATTCATTACCAGCAGGGCAAGGAATCTCTGGGTGCATCTGTCCTTGCAGCTCTGCCTCACACATCCCCACGCACAACCTGGTGCTGTGTGCTGTGTCCTTCCATGGGTGTCATCATTTGGAAGGCAGAGCTGTAACCTCACAGCTGGCCCCAGCACGGAGCCTGCCAAGCGCTGAGTAATGGCACAGTGGAGCCTCTCCAGCCTTACAGTTGGGATGGGTTCCACAGTGTTTCTCTGCAGACTTTCCCTTGAGCAAGTGATGCATTGCACTGGAGGCAGATGTAATGACGTGCCCAAGCTGTGCAGCTCCCATCCCCACAACGACGTGCTGTAATTGCTTGTATGCACTGAGGCAGCTTCTCCTTCCTACCACTCAGCAGCAACAGCAAATGAAGCCCACAGATACAAGGAGGGGAGGGGGAGCAGAGCAGTGGGGAGGGCAGAAGTGCAGTGCTCTGTTAGACTCCAGATGCAGCAAGATGAGGGAATAGGGGCTCCCATTCATTAGCCCAGCTCCCGAGTGCCAGCAGGGTGGGAGTGTCTTGCAATAGCAATGGATGTGGGTTTGCTACCCACAAGGAACGTGATCTCAGGGTCCCCTGGTGCCTGACTGCGTGAGCCCCCCTTTCCACCCCCATGCCATCTGCTACAGTGGGCTCAGGGCTTGTGTGGCCATTGCCCAATGGCACTTTATCCCAGCAAGGAACGGGCTGGAGGCTGGGCTGGTGAACACATCCTGGGGCTGGGGGCCCTGCAGCTTGTGGGATTGTGCCTGCATCCTGCTTCACATCTCATCCGGGACCCTGACTACATCCTGCTTCACACTCAGTCTGCAAATAACATCAGGGCCGGGACAAGGGGACTTAGTGGCACTGCAGGATTCTGCCCCATTTCTGCACATGTCCCTGGGGACACACTGAGTTGGGAGCGTCCTTTTGGGTGCAAGATTTAGGGTCCCTCTCAGCAATGGCCCTGCTCAACAACTCTTAGCAGCAAAGGCCAGGTTTGTGCAGTGTGCTCCAGCCCAGCCCTACATGAGCACCCCAGCACCCTCATAGTGAGCAGTGCCTGCAGCACTGGGACTGAGCAGCCCTTCCCACATGGAGGATGAATGCAACCAAATCCTTTCCAGTTTGCTCTGAAGCCTGATGGTTTGGGTTTGGAGCTGCTGTTTTCCTGGCCACGGGGCAGAGCCCACGGCCCATTGCTGCCCTCTGCACACCCATTGGTGCTGTCACTGCTGAGACCCCCACAGACCATGTATCGTGTCCTGCAGCACCACCAGACCCACGTGATCAGATCTGATTCCTTTTGCCCTCCCTTCCCCAGCCGCCCCAGTTTGCAGCACCATGCGGGCTGCATGTATCCATCAGCTAATTGGTGCTAATTAATCCCAGCAGCTCCAGCTGAGCACAGCTCCACACAGGAGCAGGACTACATTCAATCAGGATTTTCCAATGTCCACCACAGACAGCAAGTTTTCCCTGCAGCATCTCCAAGGCTTTGCAGGAGCCCATTTGATCCCCAGTTGGACAATTTGGGCCTCGGCGCCTTCTGCCCCAACCGCATCCCCAATGCTGTTTGGTTTTAAGCACCATCCATCCACCCTGAGCCTCCTGCTTTGGTCACCAATGGGGAAAAATGGGGTTTTTGTTGGGAGAGGTCACTGCCGGGTGGCTCGGGAATTAGGGGCTTGTTCTGCTGGCTAATGTCATTAGCTCCACGTTAACTGCATTAACCTTTCTCACAGTTCCCAGCTCCCAGCTCGTGGTTTATCTCTGCAAACAGGGTTGTTATTTAGAAGAACGGCGCGGGATGGGTGTTTTTACAACTCGGTATTCGCTTGTTATGGTATCCACTGATATTTCGTGGGGAGGCTCAGCAAGAGAATAAAACTCAGTAATCTTTCATCAGACTCTTGGCTGTATAATCTCCTTACGAGAAGGAAATCCTTTGTTTATTGGCAGAGTGCTTTTCTTTAAGGGGAATTGGAAATGCGTTTGTTTTTTGCTCTCAAGTATTTCTAATTCAGCAACAGCAAAACAAGTGGGTGTGATGCCTAATCCAATGGCCGGCCAATTCTGTGCCTGGTTTGCAGCCTGCTGGGTTTGTTCCCTCCTCGCCACCAGACAAAGGGCTGAAATGCAAAAAAAATGAGCTAAAAAGTGGTTAAAATGCTGCTTTTCCAAACGATGCCTCCCCCTGCATTGATGGGGAACTTTAGGAAAGGGGCACAATGCTTCACCACGTGTGCAATGGTGTGTGTAAGTGTGTAAGGCTGGGCAATGGAGGCCCTGGTGCTGGGGGTGCTGTGGGGCTCAGCATGGTCAGCTCGCTTTGCTCTGTGCTGGAGGCATTACATGAGAGAAAATGTGCTTCTTAGGTCTGTTCCCACAGCAGTGACCTTGTAGCAGGAGTGTTCCCAGCCCAGGGACGTCCCAGGGCACCCAGCCCAGTGGGATTCAGTGGGACACCTGCGTCGCGAGTGACCCTGTGCATCCAAGTGCCATGTTCATAGAAAAGGGGAATGAGAGCTCTGGGACAAAACACCAGTCTTTGGCATTGACTCGTGCTCAGGTTCCCTTTGTTTTGAGCCTGCACAGCAGTGTGAAGGGGCTGCCCTGCTTTTAGGGGTTCCACTGAGCCCTCAAGAGTGCAGTCAGGCAGGCTTTGCTTTGCATCCAAAGCTGTGGATGGTACAGGACCCCAACAGCTCACCCCAGCGCAGCCCCACGATGTCCCACGGAGCAGCCTGGCTTTGCAGAGCCATGAGTGCGAGGCAGCGGGCGTTGGGACAGGCACTCAATCCTGGCTGCTGCTTGGCACAGCAAGCAGCTCCGCTCACACTGCTCTGCTCCATCACAGGAGCGATGTTCTCCCTATAGGAACCAGCAGGGAGAGGGGGGTGGGGGTGGGGTGACCCGGAGCACGGTGCAAGCCTTGCAGCCCATCCCCTGCTCCTCCAACAGAGCTCGGACAGTGAGATACTAGACGTGCTTAAAATCCTCCCGCAGAAGCTCCAAGCGCAGCCCGGCGCTCAGAGGAGCGGCATTTACTCTTATTGCTTCGGAGAGGGGAAAGCCATCACATCCCACCCCATGCACACCGCTGGGCACCGCGCGCTGCCGGTAAGCGGGGCACGATGCGGGGGGACCCGCAGAGCACAGCGCTGTGCGACGGGTGGGTAAGCAAGAACGCAGCGCTGCCTTTAATCCCCCGGGGGCTGAGCTGCGATCCCCACGCGTGTATTTCAGTACGCGGAGGAAGAGGGGGGGAGGGGGACGGTGTGCAGCAGGTGCCTGCAGGCAGCGCTGGGCGGTTCGGCGTGCAATGCGTTAAATCCAAGCGTCATATCAGAACGGCCCCGTCCCCTCGCCGCTGGGGTGTCCCATCCGTGGGGTGTCCCGGCTCGGGGTGCTCGGAGCCGCCCCCGGGACCGCCGCCCGCATCGCCCGGCCGGGCGGAGGAAGAGGAGGAGAAGGAGGAGGAGGAGGAGGGGTTGGCCGGGCCGCCGCCCGCAGCCGCTGACGCCGAGTGCTCTGCGGGGAAAAACAGCCGCGCTTCGCTCAGGGGAGGGAAAAAAAAAAGCCGAAAAAAAAAAAAAAAAAGAAAAAAAAAAATCCGAAAAAAAAAAAAAAAGCAAGCAGCAGCCCGGACACAACCGGGGCTTTATCCGTCCTTTATCCCCCTCCCTCCCCCCCCCCCCCCCCCCCTTTTTTTTTTCTGCTTTGCTTTCCCCTTTTCTATTTCTTTTTTCGTTATCCCCTCCCCCCCCCGTTCCCCCCCCTCGGACAGCTCGCTCACCCTTCCTCTCGGCTCTGCATGACTGTCACAAAGGTAAGGAGCCGCCTTTCCCGCAGCCGCCTCACCCCGCGGATGCTCCCCCAGCTCCCCTCTCCCACTTCGGCTCTCCGGGGCCCGGCCGTTCCCGGTCGCTCCGCTCGGCCCCTGGCGGCGGTGCTGCAGTTTTAACCCTTTAAGGGAGGGAAGGCGGTGGCCGGGGGTGGCAGCGAGCAGCATCCATCCCCCCGACGCGGCCCCGTTAAGCCGCTTTGCTCGGCAGCTGCTGCCCGGATCTCTACAGGTGGCTGCGGGATGGGGAGGGGGGGTAGAAAGGGGCTGAAGGGGGGGCTGAGGGGGGGTCGGGGAGCGGCTGGGGGGGGCTGCGGGCCGCAGGGGGCTCAGAGATGGTGGTGGGAACCCATCCTGAGCAAAGCTTCCCGGTGCTCAGGGAAGTGATGCGGGGATTCGGTCCCCAGATCTGCCCCTTAACTGCTGCAGCAGCCCCAGGTGCTTCCCCACATTGCTGCAGAGGAGGAAGGTCTTTCTTTCCCGTGATTTCCCTATGCCCCTGCAGCAGTGGTCACTGCTCAGCCCATCCCGTGGTGGGCTCAGGGAGCTGTGCTGGGTGCTGCTGCTGGGGGTCCGGGCAGCGTCCCACTGCAGTGCTGTGATTTGTGTGCTGGGGGATTGGGGCTGTGTTGCATGGTTGGGAGCAAAGGGGTCCAGGCTGGAGCCTCAGTGCTGGGCTGTGGGCTCTCAGCCCTGTGCAGCACTACGGCCCTGTTTCTGGGCTCTGTTTCAGGCCCAGACAAAGCTTCGTCCATCACCCATTGCCACAAGGAGTGGTGCAGTGCTGAGCTAAGAAACCTCACGTGGCAAGTGGAAGCAAACAGGGTGGGGGTCACCTGATGAACCCCCCATGTGGGATGGACCCAGGGAGAAGATACAGCAGCTGTGCCCTTCTTGCTACCTCTCATCCCATGTGAGGGCCTCCTGTGGGGAGGGGACGTGGTGGGGCCACGCACGCTGGCACAAGAGTGATGGGGACATTGCTCACGGCCAAAGAGCCCGCAGCAGCTCCAAGCTGATGCTGGTGAAGAGACAGCAGGGGAGGAAACCCCCCACCCTGCATCTCAGCCTTTAACAAATAACTTGTGTTTCGCTGCTTTGCTTTTGTTGGGCTGGCACCAGCATTTGTTGCTGGCCATTGCCATGCACACCGCGCTGTTGCCGTCCTGCGCTCACTGCCAGCTGGACAAAACCAGCAGCACTTGTGCCGAAGGAAAAGAAGTGTTCCCAGCTCTTGTGGGTGCTGAGTTAAGGAGCGGCACGTCCAGGAGAGCTGATTAATTTGTTGTAGTGCTCGTTAACAGTTTTTTAATTCATTGATTTCCAAAGTGCAAACAGACTCATTGAAAGGCCGGGCTGTAAGGAGAGCGTGCTCAGTAGTACAGCGGGGGATGCGCTGGTGGTTTGCAGGGAGCAGAGGTGTATGCTGGGAAGATCCACACTGAGTGCACAATGTGTGCCTCCACCAAAGCACCTTGAAGCTCCAGTGCACCCCATGGGTGTTGCTTCCTGCAGAATGGATGGTCCTGATGCAGACAAAGAGCTGTGGAGCTGCCGTGCCATTGGTGCCAGGAGCTTTCAGTAGGTCAGGGCACAGACCCAGCACTGCAGTGATAAATGGGACCATTTGTGAAGCTCATCCCTGGGTGTGTGGATGGAGGGAAAGCAAAAGACTCAAGCACCCGTGGGAGAGGAGGCTGCTGTTTGTTTGCTCCAGGCTGCTTGCAGGGAGTTGCCATCAAGGTGATGTGGGGGCAGCTCAGGAGTGTTTAGAGATTGGGGATTGTGTTTGTGTCCCTGTGGGGAGGAAAGCAAAGGGCTCCCTGCATCCTGCCCTGTGCAGGTGTCCGATGAGTCCCAGTGCTGGGGGGATTTTCCTGCAGCAGCTCCTCCCATGCTGGAGCTGCTTCCCAGGAGCTGCTGGGAATGATGGCAATGAGAAACGTTGGACAAACTTTGCAATTCACGTCTAGAGGAAAATCTGTTTGCTGAGCAGGTCCAGGTGCCCTGTGCAGGTGGAGCGACCTCAGGGCCAGCCCAGCACGGAGAGGCACAAAAGGCCCTTCTGAGCACGGGGGTGGGCAGGGGAAGGCGAGGAGGGGGCGAGGCGTGCATTGTCAGGATGTGGAATGAGCTGGTTTCATCTGCATCCTGAGCCACCCCCTTCCCTCCCACGGTGAGGAATGTGAGTGTTCTACCCAGGAGAGTTTAGTCAGGTTATAAATAGGATGGAGAACGATGGATTCAAGTGTAGGAAGAACCCACATCTCCTGCTTGGGGATCTGTCCAAATGCCGGGAATCTTGCATTGAGTTGCACTGTGTTGTCTTGCGTTGTGTTGCATTGCATTGCATTGTGTTGTCTTGTTGTGTTGCATTGCACTGTGTTGCATTGCATGCTGTGCCGTGCTCCCTCAGGCCAGCTCTGCTCTCTCCAGGCTCTGCAGTAAGAACCAGCAGTGTGAGAAGTGCTTTAGGAATTGGGCAAATTCATCCCTGCTGTAGATCAGCTGTCCTAAGGGAAGTCTGGGGTTTGGGTTTGGGATCTGTTGTGTGCAAGCAGAAAAACAGTCTGCATCCATTATGCATGAAGGGCAGGGCCCTTGCTGGAGAGCTAACCACGTCTGCTTGCAGAAGGAGCACACAGAGCTGCAGCCCAACATCTGTCTCCTTTTCCCAAGACCTGCTGTGCCCCAGGACTCAGCCTGTGGATACCATGGGCAGCAGCATCCATCAGACATGGGGCTGCTTGAAGCAGACCCACCAGCAGAAAGATGAAGGAGAGAAAGAATTGCAGAGCGCAGATTTTGCCACACTTCTCCAGTGTTTTTCCCACAGCTGCATGTTTGCTTGATGGAGCTGATAATGGGGATGCACAGCGACGTGACCCTGTGCTTATGAAGGAGCAAAGCTCACCTAAAAAGAAGTGAGAACTTTGCTGGCTGAGCATTGCTTTTGCTGTAAGTCGGGCACTGCTGGACGGTCATGCTCAGCTGGAACTGGGTAACCCCACACCCTGCATGGCTGGGGCCGGCTTGGTGTGATGCTCCCAGCTCCTACCCTCTGTCAGAAGCTGTTTCAAAAGGCCGGAGTACAATTAACCGTGAACACAAATTAATGAGGGCCCGAGGGAGCGTTTATTTGGGAAAGATAGCTTTAAAATGACTGGAGGTTTTTCTAAAGGGCACCGTTTAAATAGGATGCAGTCTGGGAGGTCCTGTGGCATGCATTAGATGTAGTTATCCTATGCTCTCCTCTGGCTTTATTATCTATTAATTGGTATTAGTCATCAAGCTACGCTGCTTAGATAACAGCTTATCCTCTTAGTTCATGAGCAGATGAAGCCAAAACCAAAAACCCAGGGAGGAAATTGCATCCACAATCTGTCGTGATCCAAGATAGTGAGTGAGCGATGCGACTGAACATGGTCAAGCAGTAATTAACACAAAGGCCTTAATTTGGAGACCAGGAGTATGGTAGTGCCATCCCTTGTGGTAAGTGGCACTGTCCTCTGCTCCATCAATAAGGGCAGCCTTAGTGCCTGGGGCAAATGCTGATCCTGTGGCAGAGTTGAAGCTGGTTCAATTGTTGCAGCATTTGATTACAGGCACCGGGCTGTGCTATGGGGCAGAACGGCTGTGTTAGAAATGGGCTTTGGGCAGCACAGCATGGCGTTGTTTCTGGAGAAGCAGCCGGGAGGTTTTCTGCAGACACATTTAACGCAGTACCATCTGAGCTTTGAGGAACAGCACCAGTAACATTACCAGTGCTCATCTCAAAGGGAACAGGTGCTGGGGAGCGCTGGAGGAAACTGGGGGAAGTCCTGTCACCATGTGTAGGGCCATTGGAAGGAAGGATGGGATGACATTGCTCCCAGCTGGGGCCGGGGCACGGGCAGCAGTACTGCATGGAGCACAACGCGCTCCTTTCTCAGTGTCCTGTTCACTCATCTTCGGTGCCGCTGGGATTTCTGGGGGCCAGGAGCACACATAAGGGACTGCTTTGAGTCTAAAAATGGCAGCTCCCCATTTCTAGAAGCATGACTTTCATCAAAGGCAACTCCTCTGTCCCATGGCTTCTTAATGAGTTTTAATTGTGATTCAATGCAGCATTAATCCGGGGCTGTGCCATGGCCTGGCTGCAGCCAGCAGGCTCGCTGGGGGCTGTAATTCATACCATGCAGAACGCAATGCGGGGTCACAGCCCCCACCTCCCCCCCCCCCCTTCTTCTTTTCATGGCAATTTTATCAAATGATGAATAGTTGGATTCATTACGCAGCGAGCACAGAGCATGGAGTAGCCGGATCCTGGATTCCTATCTCTCGAGTCAGTGTGCAATTACAGCAATCTGGCAGCAGGCAGGAGCTCCGTGCCTCAGCCAGCTGCTGGAGCCCCCACCAATCTGCACCGCATCGCTCACAGCCTGGAAGGGCCCCAGCGTGCAGCTCAGCTCCCACAGCTCCTTCCCTCCTTTGTTTGTCACCGAGCACGGAGTGTGGCTGGGACCTGAGGTGGTGCTTGAAATGCAGAAAGCGGGGAGCCCAGATTTGGGTCCCGTGCAGGCAGGTGACAAGGACAGCAGGGCCCCTGTTTGGAGGCAGGGGGCTGCCCATCACTGGGACATGTGGTCCCTGCCACCACAGCCCCCATTGTGGGGTTTTCCCCTTGGCACAGGGTGGTTTCTCCCCCTGCCACCCCGCTGTGCCAATCCCCAGGCAAGCTGTCAGCCCGTATGGAGGTGTCTGGCCCCTCCTGCACCGAGCTGAGGCTGTCAGCCCCATTAATATTCCTATTAGAGTGAGTGCTGCCAGGGTTTGCTGATGGGCTGGATCTGAAGGCTGGTTGTCAGGTCAGATGGCCATTGGATGGGATGGGGAACTGGACCCTGGGAGTGAAGGATGGGGATGGTCACCAAACCCCAAGCCCTTTGGGCTGCAGGGATGTCCCTCTGCAGCTCTAGGGGTGTTTGGATGGAGCAGCACTGCTCTGCTCCCTGCTCTCCATGCCTGCAGGTGCTGCTCCAGGCACACAGAGTACCCCTGCAGGTGCACCCCAACACTGGCACCTAACAGTGTCCACCTCTTCAGATCTCCCCAGGCCTACCTTGCTGTGCTCAGGCCATGTGCAGTGTTGCCCTATGCAGGCAAGCGGACAACCATGTGCTTTTACCTCCAGGGTCAATGGGCATCTTTTGCTTTGGCCTTCTGGTGGGGAGAGGCTGCAAGCTGCAGGGTTGTCTCATGCTTTGCAGTGATTGCAAATGGGAAGCTGGGAGGGGCCTGCAGGCTGCGGGCGCTGCTATAACTGATATTTCCCTTCCTCCAGGATCAAGGAGTGCCCGTGACCCCCTGAGCCCCGCGCCAGCCCCAGGTGGCAGGAGGTGCCCCAGGAGCCCACGGAGCCCAGCAGCTCAGGTGAGGAGCTGTGTGCCCTATGGGGGGGGGGGGAAGGGATCGGACAGGGTGGAAACAGCCAGAAGGTCTTGCTGATGGAGCAGGATGGTGTGTGTGCTGAGCATCCCTGTGGGCAGAGCCTGATGGATGCCGGCGCCTTTCGGGGGCTGCGCGGCTGCGGATCGATTCCCTGAGAGCAAAGAGCTTTGGCTGCTGCCGCTGTTGTATTGATTGTAGCGAAACCCAACGCTGCAGCATCGTCTGCTCAATGGCAGGAATGAGAGCTGGGGCTCTGGAACAGCAAGCAAAAAGCACAGGGTGGGGATGCTGAGAGCTCAGTGGTGAGGGCTCCTTGTTTGCCCCAAGCAAGGCAGCTCCATTCTGCTGCTGGGGACGTCCCCCCCATCCCCACGCACAAGGCTGGGATTGTCTGGGCTGGCAGTGGGGGGGGCTGAGCTGCCTCCCACAGCCCTGCTCTTGCTGGCACTTCCCTGCACGGCCGGGACATTTCTGCAGCATGAAGCATTCAGAAGATACAGTTTGTTTTTCTTTCTTTCTATTCCTCCTGTTGGTTTGTTTGTGTTGGATAAATGTTGCCCCTCTGCTGGGGGAAACTTCTGAAGAAGCAGCGCAGCTGACCAGGACCACGGGGTGGGGGTACGGGGACATCAGTGCAGTGGGGTCTCTGGGCCTGTGCTGCTCACCCCATTGCACCTTCCTGCTGTAGTAAAGCCCCGTTTGCAGCATAAATAACCTTCTGGGCTTATTTCCCTCACAAAGTTGGGGCTCAGCAAGAAGCCACGAAGGTACTGATGTCAGAGTTCCCAGCTGTTCCCTTTTATCCCAGTTTTTCACCCTCATCTTCCCAAGCAATCCCTCCAAGCCACCCTTCTCTCACCTTCCCACCAATGCATGTGACTTTCCAGCTCTGTCTAACCAAGAAGCAGTGAGCGGAGCAGGGGATGGATTTATGGCTCCCTCCCACTGGAGGGTTCCTCTTGGCGCAGCGGTGGCCCCACTCATTCTCCTTGAATATGGAAGAAGTGCTGTAACAGAGGCTCCTGGCTCTGTGTTGGGTAATGTGTGACATGATTTGCTGGCGCTGATGTGAAAGCTGTCCTCATTACACGGAAAGAGCTTTTTGTCTCTTTGGATGTCTTTAAAAGCTCTCAGGTTGGGAATGAGCACGCTGTGTTTTCCCTACTGCAAGGAGCTGTGAGCTTGGGAAGAGGAGGGCAAAGTCCCATGGACAGCAGTGACCCGGGGTGCTGCCCTCATCCCCGTCCCTTTGTTCTGCATCAAAACATTTCCGCTGCCTTCGCCTGGTGGGAAGGAGTTGGGAAACAGAGTGGGAGGAAAGCTGTGCTTGTTTACATCAACCAGCAGCGAGTGTGGGGCTGCTGTTCCTTCCCAGCATGGGGCCCAGAGAGCTTCCTGAGGGGGCACAGCCCCGCTGTGATGCTTTGGGGTCTGCCATGTGGGGTGACCCCCTGGGGGTGCCCTGAGGTCTGTAGCAGCGTTGCCGTCAGCGTGCTTTTGAGTTGGCTCCATTGCATCCTTTGATTGCACAGCTGTCCCTCCTCACTGTCCCTCTGCAGTGGCCCTGGGCTCACCCTCACGATGTGGGGACACAGCCCAGCATGGGCAGCTCGGGGGCCTTGGCAAGATGCTGATCTTGAGCTGGGCGCCATGGGGGTGCCAGGGTTGTAGCAAATGGATCAACTTCATGGAGCCCCAGTGGGGCCGCAGGCTGGAGCCACGTGGGAAGTGCAGGAGGAGGGATGGGGGCGGAGGGGACAGCCTTTCCCAGCAGTGTGGAGACCATTCCCATGCAGGCAGTGGTCTCTGGATTGAAGAACTCGTTGACGAGTTGAACTCAAGGGAAATCCCAGGCACTTCCTTCCAGGCTGGAAAAAAAAACCTCATCTGGCAAATACTGCTTCAGAAATGTTCATTTTGTGCTTTGCTTAGGCTGTGTTAATGGGATAAATCCTTCATGTCTGCAAGATGAATCTCCCCGGACTCTCCTCTGCCTGCCCCAGCACTGATATCATTGCAACATGGCATACAAACAGCACTATGCTGGCTCAGGGCGCTGCTGGGGAGGCTTTCTGGCCGTACCTGCTGGTGCTGGGGGCACTGGGTGAGGTTGATCCGGCAGCTGCTGCATGCACATCCCTTTCTGCGGCACAACTTTGGAAACAGCATTTTGGGGCAGCTCTGATATTGCTACCCTTGTTTGCTGGGGCACAGGGATGGAGGTGTGCTTGGAGGTGGATGGTGATCTGTGCTGTTGTGCACAGGGATGCTGCCATGCATGGGGATGCTGATGCACATGGAAGTGTATGGCCAGGGCAGAGCAGTCCCAGCTGTGTGCTGGGACCCCAGCACGGGCCACTTTTCCTCCAGCACTCTCATCTCACCTTTGGGCTTGGTGCCATAAGGATGCCAGCCATGGATAAGGATGCAACCTTCAGCCATGATGTGCTCTGCAGGTGCAGCCTGCACCCTGAGCTGCTGCTGTGAGCCTGTTTTATAGCAGTGTGCGCTGCCTCAGGGCCCTGCTCAGTGCACACATTGCAGTGTTTCTTGCAGCTCACAGGTGTTTCCAGGGCTGGGTGCAGAGCTGAAGCTACCTCTGTGCTGGGGTCGCTTTGTTCCTTAGCAGAAAGTAGGTAGCAATGCACACTTCTACTCCAGCATCCCCACATCTGTGGCCGCATCGCCGGGGATGCTCAGGTCTGGTGCCCAAACTAAGCTCACCGAGGGCAGAGGGCACTGACCCCACAGTGTGCTGGGGCAGAGCAGCAGGGGATGCCCACTCTCAGTCCTCCGGGGCGTGCAGGGGTTGTGTGGGGTTTGCTGACAGGAGCTCCCCCCACCCCGGGACGGCGAATTGAATGATTTTTGCTTTCCCTCTCTGCACAGAACTCTTGTCGAGTCAATGAGGGACCTGCACAAGTCTAGCGTGCTGGGGAGCAAGCACGGCAGCCTGGTGAGTGTCCCGCGCGGGGCATTTGGAGAAGGCTGTGACGGAGATGCATCCAAATGGCAGCACACCGAGGGCAGCCCGGTCGCAGCACCAGCGGCTCGGAAGGGCCCTTTGCACGAAGATGTGCTCCATTTGTGCTCCATTCCTGGCATTTCTCCCCACCGGGCTGGGTGACATTGGTGTGCTCGGGGCTGGCTGACATCAGGCCTGCAATGCGCGCTGCTTTCCGTGTCGGGATTGTCATGAAAATGAGGAGCGGATGTGGCGAAATGTTAAATCTCGCTGAGCCTCGTTAGCATGAAAGCCATTAATGTGCACAAAAGCCGTTTTCAAGGTTGAATTGAGAAGCATCGGGGAACTGAAGAGATTAAGATCAGCGTTTGTTTGGCTCTAATCTAATGTGCAAGGAACAATAAGCATTTGATGAGTAACGTAGGCAGCGCTGGGATCTTATCAGCACAGTGCTGTGTAATTCTGAGCTCTTCTGCACAGAGTGGATTCCAAGACCATGGAGCTCTGCAGCCAGCTCAGGGCATGGTGGACACACCATCCCATCCCACCCAGGCCCCTCCTTCTCCTGTGTTTTCCCCTCCAAATGGAAGAAATCCACTGGCTTATCCTAGGGCTTTCCAGCCTCCATCCATGGCCAGGATGTACACTTGGGGCACAGCTGCCCAGGTTGTGGTGGGGTCATCATCCCTGCAGGTGTTCCAGAACCACAGTGAAGTGGCATTGAGGAACACAGCGGGTATGGTGGGATGGGGCTGGGGATCTCAGAGGCCTTTTCCAACCTTAATGGTTCCGTGGTTCTTTGATTGCTTCCCCTGAGAGCCCTCATCATGCAGGCAGGCCGAGCAGCACAGAGGACACACAGCTCTCTAAGGGGTGACGGCAGGCTTTGCTTTGTGACTGCCCACTGCAGCATTCGAGCTCTTTTGCACGAGCTCTGCTCCTCAGTCACTGTTGCCAAGACTCCCAATGCCTGAAAAGATGCATTTAAAAATAAACCCATGGAGACAAGAGCTGGGCCCTGCTGCTGCTGGTAGGCAAAGGCTGGGGCTGCCAGGAGCTCAGATGGGTGCCCAGGCAGGGGCTGGGCCTTGCTCCTTGTTCCCATTACCCAGCAAGCTGTTCCCAGGGCGATGGGCTTTTGTGTGCTGCGCTCCGCCAGCTGACGTGGGGCTGCAGGGGAGCCTGGCACAGCATCTCCAGAAGAGCTTTTCATCCTGGAAAACAGAAAAGCTTGGAAAACAGAAAGGCTCTTTGTGTGCTGCTTTGGTTTATTTTTAATGCAACTGCTTCTGGAGATGCTCCCTGCACTTTTTGTTCCTGCACAGATGCATCCTTTCCTTGTTCCCAACAGCCCCACAACACATGGTGCAGCTCCAGGATAGGGGCATCTCCAGGATAGGGGCATCTCTGTAAGCCCCAAAGCATCTACCAGGCGATGCTGTGGGAGAGGAAGCTGCCTGTCCTTTCCCTGCTTGCTGCTACTGATGGTTCCTCCATGTCTGTGCCTCCATCCAGCCCTTCTGTGTATGGAAAATCCCTCCCTGACTGACCTACATTTCGTGCTGCTGTTCATCCTCTGCACAGATCTGTGTAGTGGGGCGGTGGTGGGTTGAGATGCTAATGGCAGCTGTGATACGGTCCTGGGTGTGCTTCCCAGCTCTCTGCTCCTGAGGATTGGCACAAAAATGATGCACCACCAAATGCCCCAAACAAGGCAGGGTTTATCTTAGGGAATGCCATGGGAGCCACCAAAACCTTCCCAAATCTGCTCCAGCAGCACCTGGTTCCTGCTTTAACTGTTGTTGTGAAAGAGGTTTCCTCCTTCCAGAGTGGGATTTTGGGACGTGTTCTTCCCCTCAAGTACTTCAAGAAGTAAAACATTGCCACGATCTGACAAATGCTGGAGCAGAGTGGAGAGATTCCCAACTTTCCGTGAAGTTTAAAGGCAACGCAGAGCAGCGTGGATGGGGATGAGGTTTATTTCATTGCCTCTCTTCAAAGTGCTCCGTAGTGTTTTTCATGGAAGTTCTGCTCAACCTGAAGCGAGGGGGGGGGGTAAAGGAGGGGGGAGTCTGCAATGAAAGGAAGCATCCGAGTCCAAGAACAACACAGAGCTGGAGCAAACCTTGGGAATGGTGGCACGTTGCTCTGATTTGGGAGATGGGTGGAAACGACTCCAAAACACCAGCAGCATTCTTGTAACGCCTCCCTGCTATCGAGATGGAAAAATCAAAAGCCCATTCACCTCAGCAGAATGTATAGAATCACTCCAAGGGATGGTTTCCTAAGGATTATACATTGTCAGGTTGCAGCCGCTCTGGGTAGCAGCTCCCAGCAGTGCTCCTGGCTCTGCAGAGCTCTGTGAAGGGCCAGGAGCTGCTGCAGGGCTCTGGGGACGCTGCGGCTTAGCGCAGGTGATGGCCAGGGCATGCTGCACGTGGCAGCTAAATTTAGTGGGGTTGTCTGGCTCTGAGCATCGGCTGCCTAAAATGGCATCAAGCCAGGGCTGAAAGTCCAGGGGAAGGAAGGAAGCGGGGTGTATTTCAGTGTGAGTTTGGGGGGGTTTCCCCAGCGCTCACTGCTGTACTGATGCCGGAGCACCCACGTCCAGTGGGACACAAGGCGTTCTGTGCTCCATGCTGAGCAAAGCTCCCACCACCCTGGGAGGAAGCAGAGGGGCTGCGAGGTTTTCCCAGCATTTCCTCTCCCTTTGTCTCTGTTGAGTTGAAACCCTTCGGGTCAGGGGCTGCTTTCCTCCCCATTGTGCAGACTGTGGGGTAGGAGTTTGTCCTTGTCCTGATGGGGAAATCGAACCACTTGGCAACAATTTTCCATAGCAAAATGTTTCTTGTGCAAGTGCCTATTTTGATGGGAATACACCCCTGCTTGCAGCCCCTTGGCTGCCATGTTCCAGCAAGAGGTGTGTGACCTAAAGCCTTGAGGGACTCGGTGCTGGCTGGGGGTCTCACACTGTGGGTCCACCCACTCATCCCTGTCCTTGCTGCTGCTTCCCTGCCTAGCAGATAGGAAGGGCAATGGGAAAAAAGCTCCTTTTTTCTTGTCCAGAAAAACTCTGTGGCTCATTTTTGCAGGAAAATCCTCCCACATCCCCATGAGGAACAGCTTTGTGTCCCCACTGGGAGCACCTCTATTGACCCAGGCCATTGGAGTGTGGCAAAAGATGCTGGCATTTTTATTTTCCAATCCATAAGGCTCCACTGGCATGGGATCCTCCCACCAGCTGCAATTCCCTGCTGCTCCAGGGTACCCCAAGTCACCGCATCCCTCCTGTATCCGCATCCCCACAGCACAACAGCGTGGGGAACTCAGCATCACCCCCGCAGCATGAAGATCTATTGCTATAGCAGGGAAGCCTCGCTGGCTGCCAGAACAATGGATGTGCAGGAAACGGGGCACCGGGCAGCCCCCAGACATTTCCCGACATTCTGCTGCTGTTTCCGGGCTGTCTGCAGCCCCGGGGCTGCTGGCTGCTGTTTGCAGGAAATACTGAGGGTAAAGGAACGGCTCTGGGGATCTGGCCAGCAAAGCGCTCTCGAGCCGATTGCTTCCTCCCAGGGTGGGATGGAGGCATGCCCAGATTGGGGCGAAAGAACAAAGAGATGAGAGCGAAGGAAAAATGCTGAAGTCCTGAAAGATGCATTGTTGCAGGGGGCGGGTGGCGTGGGGTGTGTTTGTACCAGGAGGGCAGGGGTCTGCACCTCGGAGCTCAGGGGTGTGATGCTTCATTTGGCAGCAGCTCGTTGAGTTGAGCTTGATGCAGGGGGATCGAGAGCCCCTCTTTCCACAACCAGGGCATCCTTCCGCACTGGGAGATGTTAAGAGTCGGCTGTGTTGGGCAGAGAAATAAGGAGCAAATGGCTTTTGGGTGGGATTTGTCATTCTTTTGCAATAGGAATAGAGTGGCATGAATGGCAGGAATGGGAGCAAAGCCTCACCCAGGGAGCGAGCTGAGAGTTTGAAAGCTATTAAAAGACATTTTGTGTGCTTTTTAAACTTTACATATAAAGACGTTAACTTTAGCTTCAAATGGGAACTCATCTATTCAGCAAAAGGGAAGGATAAAATGTAGTGGAACTCTTGAAAGAAGCAGCCTGGGCTGTGCTGGGGTTCCTCCTCGCCTGCCGTGCTCCGACCGCTCAGGCAGATCTGGCACCGATTCACAGCGCTCTGTTGGATGTGAGTCTGCATTTTTTTCCCCAGCAGAAACATTTCCATCCTGAAATAAAGAGTCCATCTGCTCTCATTGTGGGGTAAATCCCCGAGGATCTGCATCCCCTTCCCTTGCAGCACTGCCTCTAACGCTGCGGGGTGCAAACCCGGCCAACCTGTGTGCCCACCTCCCGGTGCTGACTTTGCACAGGTTCAGAGCTGATGCTCAGCCCTGGCCATGCATCCTCCAAAGGATGCTCCTGGTGCTGCAGGGCTGAGAAATACAGATCCTGGTGTGATGGATGGGTGCAGGATTCACTGCTGCATCCCTCCTGCTGTTGGTCCTCCCATGCATAGGGCATGCAGGTGGAGATTTACTGCCCCGTGCCTCTTGTTGTGCATTAAGCCTGGTAACGAGCCTGTTGTACGAGTTAGAGATGGAAACACTACTGCCTACACTTTAAAGCATTTCCCCATCCTGTTTGGGAGATTCTGCTCCTGCACGTCATGCTCTGGATTGTGCATCCACAGTACTATGCTTGGGGGAAGCCCCTGCGGTGGCTGGGATGTTTGCTGGGGTTGCCCCTTGCTGAGAGCTGCGGGTGACCCAGCATTTAAATGTGTGCTCACATGCCTTTATCAGTAGCTACGAGAACGCTGCTCCGAGTGTTTGGATGGAGCTGAAAGCGGCTTTCTTTTTACCTACAAAAAGCAAAGCAGTCTGCAAAAGCAGTAGTGCCCTCCTGTCTGTGTGTGCACCTTGCTGCAGGGAGCAGGGCGAGTGAGGGTGCAAGGGGAGAGCTGTGCAAAAGGAGTGGGGCAGCGGGGTGCAGCCCCACGGCTCTCTGCTGCTCGTTCCCCTCTGTGTGCTCTCCTTCTGCACCGATGCATGCTTTCATGTGGTTCGGCCTAATCCATTTCCAAGTCATTGCATTAAAAGCCTTAATTCCTTTGTCATACGCACATGAAGAGGTAGTGCTGTCTCCTCGATGAGCGGTGCATGTTGTAAAGGCGATCGCCTGCAGTTCTGCAGCAGCTCCGAGCACTTCCATGCCCTTTGGGAGTTGCATCTTGCAGTGAGGACACCCCCAATATTTTTCTGGGGTGCTGTGCTTGCAGCTCTGCCCAGCCATGCTTCTATGAGCAGCAGCTCTGGTGCAGCCTGTGCTGCCCAACAGGGGCTGGAGAACAGCAGCACAGGGGGGGCTTTGGTGGCAGCGATGCTGACGGCGCTGTTTGCCCCGCAGATGTCATGGCGCCCGCAGTACCGCAGCTCCAAGTTCCGCAACGTCTACGGGAAGGTGGCGAGCCGGGAGCACTGCTTCGATGGCATCCCCATCACCAAGAACGTGCACGACAATCATTTCTGCGCTGTCAATGCCCGCTTCCTCGCCATCGTCACCGAGAGCGCCGGCGGCGGCTCCTTCCTTGTCATCCCACTCGAGCAGGTGAGTGCCTTGATCCTGCTCGGGGCATCCCAGCTGTCCTCCTGCAGCATGTGCCCGGCTCTGATCTCCTTAGTGGGGCTTCTTCTGCGGCAAAGTCACAATTTATGGTTGCCTGAGGGAACTGGGTTTGTTCTTCAGGAAGAAAATGCAGCATTTGGGCTCCATGCTCTTTGTAGGTCTCTTCCAACTGAAAATATTCTATTCTATTCTATTCTGTTCTACCCTACCCTACTCTACTCTTCTCTACTCTACTCTACTCTACTCAACTCTATTCTATTCTATTCTATTCTATTCTATTCTATTCTATTCTATTCTATTCTATTCTATTCTATTCTATTCCATTCCATTCCATTCCATTCCATTCCATTCCATTCCATTCCATTCCATCCATTCCATTCAATTCCATCCCATTCCATTCTATCCATTCCATTTCATTCCATTCCACTCTACTCTACTCTACCCTACCCTACTCCACTCTGTTCTATTCTATTCACCCCATCCCATCCCATCCCATCCCATCCCATCCCATCCCATCCCATCCCATCCCATCCCATCCCATTCCACACCTATGGGATCCACCCCCCAGCTTGGTGCTATGGGCAGCCAGACAGGAGGAGCACAGCTCTGCACCTAGGTTTTCTGCTGCAAAATCCCTATTCAAGGCCTGCAGATGAGCTCAGCTCTGCTCCCTCAGCCGGCACAGCAGAGCTGAGCCTGTGTCTGCCCAGGTCCTGGCTGTGACTCATCTGCAGCAGCAACCTGACAGCTCCAGAAATGCCATTTCTGACGTCATCTCATTGTTAAGAGCCAGCTAGGGGAGGATGAGGAGGAACAAAAATACACCAATACATCAGCACTCCTCCATTCACATTGGCTCTCCATGCCACTGGGGCGAGGACACGCTTCTGTGCTATGGACACAATCGGAGCACGTACTCCTTCCCCCTGCAGCACTGTGCTTTCTGAAGCTTCCCACCACTCCTTGCATGAGTGCCCACACTAATCTGCACATCCCCCGTTCACGCAGTTTGAAACCCTTGGGAATTCAGCTGATTCCCCAAAATTGCCTTCTGGGAGCACAGTGCAGGATGCGGAGCTGCAGGCAGCGGCTGCTTCTCTCCCAGACGTTTCCCCAAGTAACATCCACATCTCTCCTTCCTTTTTATTTAATTTCCCGGGTAGCATCGGCTACAGATGGAAGAAATCATAATCAGCATTTTAATTGCGGCGCACAGCTTGACTCTTATTAATATTCTGCAAACAAGGAGCCTTGGTGAAGCTGCATCGCTGCCTCCTGCCTGTGCCCTGAGCTCAGAGCTCACCCATCCACGGCCCATGTGGCCATACCAAATCCTGAGCCATAGCCCTAATTTACCAGCAATTTACCCTTCTTTTTCACTTTTATTTCTTCCCTGGCAAACGGAGCACAGTGCCAGGCTGCCATTTCCAACCTGTTCTGAAGGGATGGTTGGCCCATAGAGAAACCCAGCACCGCGGTGCACTGCTGTTGCTGGATGGTCCCCACCGGAGCACCTTTGGCTCTTGGTGTCAGCTGGGCTGCACGCTCCTTTGTACAACCTAATAATTTCATTATTTTTCTTAAATAGGAGCTGATTAGCTCATTAAGAGTAAACTAATTTTCTTTGGAAATCAGCAGCCATCTAATTAATTGGCATCCATATTTAGCCGAACTTAATTAAGGTAACCTAGATACTGCGCAGCTACTCGGGGTCTGATTTGCTGCCATCTTTCCTTCTTCTTCTTTTAAATAAGTTTTATTTTTACATTTCTGCCCTCTGTTCTCGCCAGAAATCTTCCTCAGAAAAATGCTCTGCTTTGTGCTGTGAGCGCCAATGTGTTTGCACACGCTGGGCCATATGTTCCTCTGCGCACCAGAAATTCAGCTCCTTGCAACTGAAAGCCTTTGGGTGCTCAGCGGGAGCCAAACCCTCCTTGGGAGCAAACAATGTGCAGAGCCCTGGGCCATTCCCAAGCCTGACCTGGGGCTCAGAGAAGCTGAAGTTGAGGAACTGGGAAAGGCATCCCATGTCTTTTTCTGGGAGCACCTTCCTCCTTCATCCTGAGAGGGATGAGATCCTTGGCTGGTGGGTGAGAGGGAGCCACAGAGCCATAGCAAAAATAAATGGGATATTTGGGTGTACAAAAACCCCAGAAACACTGGAAGTGGTGTGTCTACCTTCTTCTTTTCCCTCTCCTTCATCCTCTTTTCCTTCCTCTTCTTCCTCTTCTTCTTCTTTTCCTTCTTTTCCTCCATCTGGTGGAGGATGGGCTTAAAGAGCTGAGAGCCGTTTTGCATCTTCTGGGTTTGGAATCGAAGCTCACACAATAGGAGGAGGCTTTGTTTACATGCAGGGAGCCAGAATCCAGGGCTGCTGCTCATGGCAGGGCTGCTGCTTGCAGTCTGCGCTGTGCCTTTAGCTGTGTCCCCACTGCCCGTGGGCACCCATCCCTCGTGCTGAGCTCTGAATAGCCCCATAGCACCCCAAGATGCTTCTGCAGCGCCCATAACCCAAACTGTAAGGAAGAGCTCTGTGGGTGGACCATTCCTGCAGCCCCTGGGAGCAGACCTGCTGTATCCCTCATCCCATTCCCATCCTATCCCTAACCACAGTGGCAGCTGTTGAGCAGAGCAGCAGGCAGTGTGCCCAGGGCAGCCATCCACCCACACTCTGCCCTTTGTTGGCTTGGGGACCTGATGGCATCTGCTCAGCTGCGTGCCAATGGCATTGCCGTGGGGACAGCCGCTCATGGTGGCCAGGCAGGGAAGGAGATACTCAGCACGAGGATGCTCTGCTTGCTCCTTGGGGCTTTTTTGCAGAGAAAAAAATGCATGATTCTCTGTATTTCTCTTCCAACATGAAGCAGTTCCCCGAGGGCTTTTTCTACCTAAAAGCTCAGGACTTGAAACTCTCGTCTGGTTTGTACCATTCGTTGGTTTTCTGTTGATTTTTTCCAGACCTGATTTTGGTCTGAAGGAGGCATCTCCTTCTAACCTCGAGATGGGAAAGGAAGGAAGGCAGTAGCACGGGAGGGTGGCAGCGACGTCCCAGCATTGCTGCGCGCACTGCCCAGAGAGCGGCGGGGGGAGCGGGGCGGGGAGCCGACCTGCACACAACTGCCTGCACCCTCTGCCGGTTGAAACAGAAACCCCGTCCTGGGTGCCCAGCAAACACGGGTCTGGTTTTAGTGCCCGTCATCCCATCTAAAGGGATCACTATACGGGCTTTTGCCTCTCTAATTAAACAAGCTCGATTCCAGCTGCTGCTTTTATGGTGCAGGTGAACACCGCTGCAGCAAAGTGCTGTCAGAGCTCCTGTATGCCCTACTTTGGCCTTTAGATCACAGGGCTCTGGGTCTGCTGTGTCTGGAGGAGTTGTTGCCCAAAATATGGATTATGGATGTGCTGCAGTGAGACCGGGCAGGAGATGGACGTTTATAGCCCATAAAAGTATTTATATCCACAGAGGGGGAGTGACTGATATTTCAGCCTTCATCCTGGCAAAAGTGCTAAGCAGCAGTGCTGGTTTCTCTTCCTGCTCCACTTTGCAAGGCTTGGCTGCAAATAAAAGGAGCCAGCAGCCCTGAGTGGTTCTAGGGCTGCTGAGCACCTGGAACCTGCAGTGAGGATGGGGGGAAATGGAGGAGGATGGACCCTGAGCAGTGCTGATTTCCATGGCCATGATCATGCTGGGACCCGGCTGCTGGTGCACAGCTGTTGGAGGCGCAGGCAGCAGAAGGGAGAAGGGAAAGCCTGCAGGCATCTGTGTTCATCCAGCTGCTGGACAGAAACATCTCCGAGAGTGGCATCCATCCCTCCATGCGTGCATGGGAATGGCCTGTGGGGAAATGATCTGTGCAAACGCTCAGCACAGTCACTGCCTCTCAGTGCAGTGCCATCACCAGCAGAGCCCAAGCTGCACAGCAACCGGTCCTCTCCTTGCCCTGATGACCCCCCACTGTAGATGTGCTGCCCTGCAGTGCCTGCAGCTCCCCAAGCCCCCAGCTCTGGTGCTGGCAGTGCACTGCTTCCCATGGTTGTTCTGGGTCTCTGCCAAGGATTTGTCCCATTTCTGCCTTGCTTGTGCTGGCTCAGGTGGAACTGGTTCCTAATGAAATTCGGGTCAGCTGCAGTGACCTTTACACATACTGAAATCAGCCCCGGGTCAGCAAAATCTGTGTGATTTTCTCCTTTGGTTCTCAAGGAGGAGAGACCTCCTCTAAAGAAGACAGCAGCAAATGTATTTACTCTTAATCTCAGCCACTAGAGACTTATGTGTACTCAAGGATTTCCGAGGAAACCCTGCAAATCCCTGTGGCTCAGGCAGCCCTCCCTGATCCCCCAAAGCAGCACAAGAGCGGGGAGTGTGGGGGGAGGCAATGGAGAGGGGAAAATTCCCCTTGTCCTGGGGCTGGAAGCAGAGCCTCAACAAGGAGGAAGGATTTTTCTCATCAGGATCATCCCTGTCCTGGAGCTGTGTGTCCATCCTGGAGCTGTGTGTCCATCCTGGAGCTGTGTGTCCATCCTGGGGTCGTGTGTCCATCCTGGGATTCTGTGTCCATCTTGGGGCATTTGTGTTGGTCCTGGTGCCATGTGTCCATCCCTCTCAGAGCTCTGTGTGCCCCTGGTCCATCCGAGCCGTTCCTGGAAGCAGGAATTGTTTATTGCCCCTTCTTTCCATGAGCATCACATGAACACTTCTCCACGCAATGCGCTCCTGCCCAGTTGCCGCAGCAGCCGTGCAAGGCTCCTTCCAACCCCTGCTGCGATAAACACCAAAGTGCTGAAGCCTGGAGGCAGAGCCCGGTATTAAGGAGCTGCTATTTGGGTCACTGAGCTTTGGGCAGTGTGGGGCCAGGGATCCATGCAGCCTCGGAGCAGGATTAGGATTCACTGTGGTTTAGCACTGACAAGGTGCCTTCAGGAGAGGCTGCCCAGGAAGCTCTGCCCTGAATCCCTGATTTTATAATTATTGTTCTCTTTTTGTCACTGTTATTGCTGCTTCCACTCCCCCCCAGGCTCCTTCCCCTCTCTGAGGTGCCCTGGGCATGGGAACCGGCCCATCGCTGCTCCATGTATTCAATTGGTCTTAATTAAAACTCCTGACTCCTTGCACAGAAACCATCAGCAGCAACCAACCCTGCTCCATCCTCCTGGAAGCTTAATGTACTCTGACAAAAACCCATCAAATCTACTTTGCAAAGGAAATTACTCAGCTGGTTGCTCAGAATTAAAGGGATTGCATATTAACTAAAAGCTCCGTCCTGGAATTCGGCAGCTGCTGCATGCATCCCTGCTCCAGACACCGCGTTAATCACGTCCTGCAAATAGGGAAATGGGGGGAAGCTGGATAATGTGAGCTGTGAGGGGAGGTGCTGTCTGCTGTTGCAGTCCATGTAAGAACCCATAAAGCAGCGCTGTGCATCCCATTAATTCCCAGGAGATGGCAGGAGGGAGGGGGCTGCAGGCTCAGTGCTAATGGAGCACGGCCATGGCTGCATCCCCTCCACCCCTGTGCTCCAACTCATCTGCTGGCTGGGTGCGGAGAGCCCAGGGGGTTCCCTGATGTCTGGGGGGTCCCAGGTCCCCCCTGCAGTTCTGACGTGGTGGGCAGTGCCCCGCTGCCTGGTTTTACCACTGAGTACAACAGAACTTTGTAATGTGTAGGTGAAGCTTTTCCTGTGGGTTGCTGCTGTGTGTGCAATGGTTTTCTGCAGCACCGTGCTGCAAGTAGGCAGTACCACTAGTAGATGGAAAGCAAGCACTGGGCCCTGTGAGCAGCCTTGCTTTGCCTTGCAATTAGCAGGCTGTGTCTTCCTAAGAGCAAATTAATTCAAATAAATCCTCCTGGCAGCAACGGTGCAAGAGTGAGCCGCTGGGCCCGATCCAGCTGCTCAGAGCACTCCTGGCCATGGCCCCGAGCTGTGGGTCCTTAAAATGCAGCATGTTATCCTGCCTGCGCTCCTTTGTTCCTGTTAAATGAAGCCAGGAGCTCGATACTCTGAAAGGTCAGAGCTGGGAGGGCTATGAAATATTTAGTGGCTGTGTCGTGCTGACCTACTTATCCTGCACACTGCGAAGCTCACCACCACCTCCTGGGTGCCAGGGGTGCAGAAAGGGCCAGAATGGGATGTGGAGGGACTGTGGGGTCCTGGTGCAGTTTCAGGGGCACTTGATTCTGTGAATCTGTCGTTCTTTGGCTCTATGATTCTATGGTTCTGTGAGTCTTTGTTTCTGTGATTCTTTGGCTCAGTGATTCTGTGGCTCTATAGTTCTAGGGCTCTATGATTGTATGTTTCTATGACTCATTTTCCCTTAGACTCTATTATTCTTTGTTTCTATGACTATGACTCTATGATTCTATGGTTCTATGATTATTTGGCTCTATGGTTCTTTGGCTCTATGATTCTATGGTTCTGTAGTTCTATGACTCACTGACTCTTTGACTCAATGGTTCTACAACTCTATAGTTCTACAGTTCTATGACTATGACCCTATGATTTTATGGTCTTATGACTTCGGCTCTCTGACTTTATGGTTCTATGACTGATTCTGGCAATGGTGCATGGGGTTTGTAGGACCAGCCTGCAATGGGAACCAGCATCAGGCTGTACCAGGAGCTGTGTGCTGTTTTCTGCTGCAGCTTCCCTCACTCAGCTGAGTGTTGACCATTCAAAAGGTCTTGAAGGGTTTCCAGTCATGTGAAAGGAGCACATCTACTGGCCCAGGGTAGCTGTTGCATTATTAGCATCATTAAGCAAGGGAGTTCATGTTCCTAAAGTCACCGGAGACTTGACAACTGGAATATGCACATGGACACGTGGACCGTGGTTGAGATTACTTGCAAAGTTTAGGAGAAAAATACCATCTGTTTCCTAATTCTCCCCATGGTTGACCTACTCAGGGTTGAGGTTGCTGCCTCTCCAGTCCCAGCTATTTGCCTGTGGTTTCAAGTTGTCATACAGAGATTTCTTACCAAAACCCCCTGCTGGAGGTGCAGGAGCTCATATGGAACAGCCCTGTATTTGCAAAAACCTCTTACCCTGCAGGCTGAGCCTCCTCAGGGAAAGAACATCCTGGTGAGCTCGGGGCTGCCTCCTGCTAGAGCTCCAGCCTGAAAAAGACAGAGCTGTTTTACTCAATTTTATCTCTCTATATCCTGTTTTTAATCACAGACAGGCCGGATCGAGCCAAACTACCCCAAAGTCTGCGGCCACCAGGGCAATGTGCTCGACATCAAGTGGAACCCCTTCATTGAGAACATCATTGCCTCGTGCTCTGAGGACACCTCGGTGAGTGGTGCACTGCCCTACTGATGGTTCAGCAAGCAAAGAGTGGGCAATAGGAAAACTGTAAATCCACAGCTGTATGGCAAACTGTGCACGTCTGCAGCTCATGTGCCATCGGTGTAAGGGCTTCTGTTGTTGATCAGCCCCTCTGCTGTCCCCTGTGCCATGTGGCATTGAGTGCTGCTCTTTCTGTGTCCCTGCACAGCTGTGCACAGTGATGGCTTTTTGCAAGCCCAACAGCAGTGCTATTATTAATCCTTCCTGCTAGTGGAGACCGCAGGGCTGCGGCTGCACTCGTGTCCTGGTGCATGCAGCAGCGTGAGCCAAGGGCAGCTCTGCCACTGAGGGGACACTGAATCAGGTCATCTGTATCAGCTGACATCTGCCTCCCCCTTATTTGCTAGATGCACACAAGCCCATCCCAAAGAGTGTATTGGGAAGGAAAAAGGCTCTACAAGGCATCTGGGCAGAGCATGGCCCATTCTGCACGGCAGAAGCTGGGTTTTGGGGTGACCCAGTTTTTGGCAGCTCACAAAGACACTGCATTTCACTGAATGCTGTCACCCAATGACTCGTCCTCTCCTTCAGCTCCATATACTGGTATTTCCTGGTAACAGAGAGCTGGTCAAGGAAGTTTTTCAATGGGGAAGAAATGCAGATCATGGCCATGAATCATGGAGAGCTGTCTCCCACCTCGGATGATAACTTCTATACACTGCTATGGGGTTATTGCCCTCCTGCTGGGGTCACAACCATGCAATATGTGTCCTGTGCAGGTGCGGATATGGGAAATCCCAGAGGGGGGTCTGAAGAGGAACATGACGGAGGCGGTGTTGGAGCTGTATGGGCACAGCCGGCGCGTTGGCTTGGTTGAGTGGCACCCCACCACCAACAACATCCTCTTCAGCGCTGGTTACGATTACAAGGTGAGCCCAGGGAACAGCATGCAGGCAGCTTGGTGTCCAACATGCAACCATGCAACATACCCTGCACCCTCCTGTAGGTGTTAGTTTGGTTTTGCACAAGTGGTGACTCCATAAAGGTGGGCTAAGGGCTCTGGAAGTGATGAGCAAACAGTTTCAGCACCAGATGAATTTTAGGATGGCCCAAAACGCAGCTTCATCCCCTTCACAGGTCCTCATCTGGAACTTGGACATTGGGGAGCCCGTCAAGATGATCGACTGCCACACGGACGTCATCCTCTGCATGTCCTTCAACACAGATGGCAGCCTGCTGGCCACCTCTTGCAAGGACAAGAAGCTGCGGGTGGTGGAGCCACGCTCCGGCCGGGTGCTGCAGGTGAGGGGTCTGGGAGGGGTCTGTGAATGAGAGCACAGCAGGGATCCCCAGAGTCACATCACAGCCCTTTGGGATGCAATAGAAGCTAAGAGCAGGTAGCAATAGGAATGGAGGTAGGAAGGTGCATGGTGTGGGGGAAGGCAGTGGTTTCCTGGTGGTGCTCAGCTCCTGCCCTGTCCTGCAGGAAGCCAGCTGCAAGAACCACCGTGTCAACCGCGTGGTCTTCCTGGGCAGCACGAAGCGGCTGCTCACCACTGGGGTCTCACGCTGGAACACACGGCAGATCGCGCTCTGGGACCAGGTCGGTGGCTGGGACTCCTCAGGGTACCACAGCAAAATGTGTCCCCAAAATGCCCATATCGGGGGGCTGGGAGAGCCCTGCCCATGGCAAACCTCAGTGGGGACACCACTCTGCAGCCCTGGGTGGGAGCCAGTGCACCTCCAACCTCCAACACCATGTTGGAAGGCAATGGGCTTATCCCAGGGCAGTGCAAACCCTGTGACATCTCCATCGCTGTGCAGTTAAAAGCGATTTTTCCCATTGTGCAGGAAGATCTCTCCATGCCCCTCATTGAGGAGGAAATTGATGGGCTCTCGGGGCTGCTCTTCCCTTTCTACGACGCAGACACTCACATGCTGTATTTAGCTGGCAAGGTTTGTGGGCTTGGTGCCGGCACGGCAATGCAGGGAGCTGGTGCTGCAAACACCAGAACAAATCCCCTCCAGGATGGGGCCAGGGGATGTTAGCATGGTCTGTGCTCAGCGCAGCACTAATCCCACTTTTCTCACTCCAGGGTGACGGCAACATTCGGTACTATGAGATTGGCTCAGAGAAGCCCTACCTGAGCTACCTGATGGAGTTCCGCTCCCCGGCCCCACAGAAAGGACTAGGTAAGGATGGCAGCTTGCCCTGCTCTGCTGAGCCTCCATGTGCAAAGGTCAACAGCAAGAGTGCTTAATGAAGTGATGCTGGTAGATGTGCAGACATGAGGGTGGGTTGGATGGCACTGGAGGGTTAATCCAAAGTGTCCCATCTCTGTGTCTCCTTCCACTGATGCTGAGCCTGGGTCCCTGCCAGGACCACTCACTCACTTGCTCCTCAATCAAAGCTGCTTGTCTCTTTCTCACTGACCCTACTCTGCCCCATTGGGATGCATTCAGCTACATTTGGGTCTTGTGATGATAACACTGGGGGTTATTACTGGGGGAGTTATTTCACTCACCATTTGCAGGGGTGATGCCGAAGCATGGGCTGGACGTGTCTGCCTGTGAGGTCTTCCGCTTCTACAAGCTGGTCACCCTGAAGGGGCTCATCGAGCCCATCTCCATGATTGTGCCAAGGAGGGTGAGTGCCCTGGGGGTGGGCATCCCATTTAGCAGGTGCGTTTCCTTTGGTCCAGCCTTAGACCTTCCAATGGGAACATTTCCAACACACACAGTTCCTGGTGGGTGGATTTTGACCTGTGGGTAAGATGGGCAACTTCAGAAGGTCCATTTCTGCACACTTCTGCCCTTGGCTGCTGCTTTATGCTGTGCAGATGCTCAGCATCCATCAGCCCTCAGCAGAGTGCTGTAGCCTGGAGCAGAGCTCAGAGCCCTTTGGGAACTTTCCAGCTGCTGTCATCCTGATGGGTGACATTTATTTATTCTGCCTGCTGTGGATCAAATGCATCCTGTGGCCTCCATGGGGTGGCACTGGGCAGGGACAAAGGTGAAAGTCCTGTAGAGCCCTGCACAGCCCTGGGATCGCTGCCTTGCAGAGCACAAGCTCAGTGCACAGCCCTGGGATGCTTTCTTTCTGGTTTGACTCAGCGCAGTAAACGTCAGTTTGTTGTTTTTCCTGGATGCTGCCACGTGGCTGCATTATTGCACGCTGACAGGGGGAGGGAGCAATTGCAGTGTAAGGATGGGATCCTTTATGGAGCTCGGTGCTTTTATTTCCCTGTTCTGTAGTCAGAGACGTACCAAGAGGACATTTACCCCATGACCCCGGGCACGGAGCCGGCCCTCACACCAGACGAGTGGCTGAGTGGGGTGAACAGAGGTAAAGCCATGACTCACAGGCCTGCGGGCATCTGTGGCTCAGTCCTGGCTGTGGGGGGAGCCCCAAAGGCAACTCCTGCTCAGCCCCTGCCTTGTCCCCAGATCCCATCCTGATGTCGCTGAAGGAGGGCTACAAGAAAACATCCAAAATCGTCTTCAAGGCGCCGGTGAGAGAGAAGAAGAGTGTGGTGGTGAATGGCATCGACCTGCTGGAGAATGTGCCACCCCGCACTGAGAACGAGGTGGGGAGCACTGCGCTGTTAGCATGGCCCCAGGGTGGTCCCTTGGGTCCTTCCAGGGCATTCTGAGGTGTAAGATTTGTCTGCTGCCCAACCAGCTGCTGTGCTCTGGCTCCCTGCTCCAAGTCCCAAAACAACCGTGCAATCTGTGCAGCCTGGAGCACCCTGCTTTACACCTGCTGGGTGCACCCAAAGCAGCAGCGTGATGCTCCTCATTTTTCTTTTAATTAAATCCTCCTGGAGCAACACTGGGAAATGCCGGGGAAACATAGAGGAAGCTGGCTTTCTTGTAGAGCGCATGCACAGGGTAGGGAAATCCAATCCTAGCAAGGAGGAAGCACGTTGCTGCAGTCACGTTGCAGGAGCAGCAGTGTTGCAAAACAGAAGGGTTGCAAAGCAGGAGCTTATGCAGCAGACCCGCTGCAGCTCCACTCCCATCTCCTTGCAGCTCCTTCGGATGTTCTTCCGGCAGCAGGACGAGATCCGGCGGCTGAAGGATGAGCTCTCACAGAAAGACATTCGGATCCGTCAGTTACAGCTGGAGCTGAAGAATTTACGCAACAGCCCGAAGAACAATTAACTTCCAGGGACGTTTTATAAATAAACTCTCTTTGTTTATACTCGCTCTTTAATTTTATTGTATCCACTTACACAGAATACGAGCCAGAAGTCAAGTGACCTGCCAAGAGCCCACTGCTAACTGGAAACACGTCCTCGTCGCCTCGTCTGCGCTCAACGTGGCCGCACTGCAGCTCCAGCACAAAGGGGAGCTGGGTGCACCGGTTGCCCCGGAGCTGGCAGGAGGACACCGTGGCTCCTTGCTATTAATTTTTTTTCCTATGCAAAATGTGACAGAGATTCCCACGGCTGCTAAACTGGAACTGGGTTAGTGCAGTGCGGGAGCTGCAAATGGTATTTGTGCGCGTGGCCATGCAGCGTTTCCTTTAAAAGAAATAAAGATGTTGAGAGCAGCATGGCTGGATGTCTTAACCAGAGAGGGATTTTTGCTCCTCTCCCTCCACAAAGAGACCCGACCTCCTCCTTTGCCCCCAGACAAGTGCAGGTGCCCGGGCAGGGGTGTGAGGGCACAGCACACACGTGTACAATCACAGGTTGTGAATTAGGCCTTTAGCGCACAGAAAGACACCAAATACTGCTAGTTTCTCTCTTTTCACTACATCAAGTCGCTGAGCAGCCTAGCACTACCTGTGCAATGGTTTCTCCTGTTAATTTACGTTGTGCCCCATACCCGATGCTTCCCCGTCTTTACGTTCCATGTGCTGTCATTGCCTATTATTTATGCTATCACAGACTAGTGACAAAATAAAATGTTTTCAAGATAGCAAAACCTTGCTGGCTGTTTCTTTCTTCAAATCACAAGCGACCAAAAGCCCTGGGCGTGGATCCCTAAGGGCTTTGCTTTGTAGGGATGAGAAATTCAACCCATCCCTTCCCCAGCACCTTCCTGGTTCTGCGCAGGGTTATCCATGTCTGTGCTAGTATTTCTTTAAATCACCTTTTGCATGGGAAGATGGATTGTTTCTCCCAAGCCCCTGGAATCCACGTGAAATGAGCCCAATTATGGCTGCAGGTGGGGATGATTAATGAGGCCATCAGCATATCCGCATACATCAGCACAAACCCAGCAGGTTTGGTGCCTGCACTGAGGAGGGGGATGTGGGTTCCCACCCTGTCCCCTCCTGCACTGATCCTCTCAGCCCCATTAAAGCCCCACAGACAGACAAGCCCCAGTCCCAGGGCTGCAGTTTCTAGGGCAAACCCTGGGTGAGGATATTGCTGCTCCTGTGCTTGCACCTTTTCCTCCATCTCCCTCCTTTCAGTAACAGCTTGAGTTCTTCTTGACATCTCCTCTCGCACCATCTGGGTGCTATTTAAAGCAGAAAGGCCCATTTTGGGGAACTCAAGCCATCCAGTTTTAGCACCGAGCTCCCTGTGCTGCTCCAACCTTATGGCTCACCATAAGGACCACCCCAATCTCCCCTTGTCCCTGCAGTTTGGGTCCGTAAGACCGCTTCTGCACTGGGCTGTATCCCAGCTGCTTGCTCTGTGCTGCTTTGGGGGGTGGGGGGTGTTTCAGTGCTTCTGGGCAGTCTGCAGTGTTTTACCAGGGTCTCAATTAGACCCATGACACAAAGCTCCCAGCTATTCCTTTTTCCATTTATTTTGCAAGCATTACAATCTACCTAAAGCCTGAAGGTGCCTCCCTTACTTCCTGGGATGCACAGCACCTCCAGGACCTTTTGCAACATCAGCAATTCCAAAACACCTGATTTAGCTGCAGGATTTTCCAGGCTGTCCCCGCACAAATCCAGGCAGAGGGCTCGCCCTTCATTTACGCTGCTGATGGCACAGCTTCAGGGACAGTGGGTTTGAAGGAGAAAGGATTACAGATCTCAGCTACCAGCAGCAGCAGCAGCAGACAGCCCCCTCCCAGAGCAGCTCTAGCCAGGGATGTTTCCTTTCCTGCTCTGCTTTCCCCATCCGTGTTCAGCCTTATCACCCTGACCTACTTTCTGCTTCCTGGAGGTTGTGCTCTGTCGGAGGCAAACGCTTGGCTTGGCCACATGGTACTTCCCATCCTTTGCATTATTGGTTCCAGCGTCTTCAGAGCGAGCGCCTGCTGGAAAGGATCTCCAGTGGTGAAACCCTGTTAACTTATAGACAATATAAGAACTGCTTTTTCAAAGCAAAAATCAAGCAAATAAAGAAGAGCCCCTGTGTTTTTGTCTGTCAGTTAGCTCGGTGGAATTTCCCATCAACGAGCTGAGGGTGCTGCTGGCCCTCCCTTCCCCACCACCCCGAGGCTCCGTGGTTTCAGCCACACGCTCAGGGCTGCCCTTGGGAGCTCGGGTTTCTCATGGCTAAAAAGCAATAAAATAAAATAAAATAAAATAAAATAAATAATCCAACAAAACTCACATTTTTAAAACGATGCACTGCTGCTTTTTGACCCAAAGCAAGATCCCATGTGAGGAGGCTTTCAAACACGGCCAGGGCTCAGCATGGGAACATTCCATCCCCTGCAATATTGCCCGGCAGCACTGAGCTTCTGAGCACAGCTCGGGCTGCATCACAGCAGAATTACTATGATAGCAAAGGTGCTCTAGGAAGGTGTTAGAAGTGAAGGTGGTGGTTTTCTCACTGGAGGGATGTTCGGGTTCAAAGAGCTTGGCTGGTCCTCCCTCTGCCAATGCTTCCATCCTCTGTGTGCGTTTTGCACTGCTACAGCATCCAATCATAACAGAAAAACAGAAACTCCAAACAGAAGATTATTAAAGCCGTGCCAGAAATTCTCCACCAGGTTTTTGTTGGCTCTGGGAAGGAGCGAAAGCAGCAGTGTCAACAAACAACTGATAGCAGAAAAGGAGCACGGTACCATTCTCCGGCCCAAACACTCAGAGGAGAAAATGGGAACAGCCAAGCTGAGGAAAACAGGCATTTGGATGAGCTGAACTCGTCTGTTATTTATTTCTACTTTTTTCTTGGGCTTTCCTGCTGATCTGGTACCAAATGCCAGCCTCTGGGCAGTTTTATTCCCCCCCATGAGGAGGCTGCAAGTTGGTGTCTTTAGTCACTTGGGAAACAAGCCCTTGGCACGCAGCATGTCAGTGCCGCACTTAGAAAAATAATTAGGAAATCAGCCACATTAAGCAAAGCTCAGTTTTGTTCTCAGCGATGGCAGCAAAGCTTCACAGCATCCTCCTCCCAGCACAAAGGTGCAACCAAAATCTTGCTTCCTACCTGCAGTCAGTGTCTCAGCAGTGCTAAACCATGCATGGGGCTCTGCTTCAGCAGGCAGGCGGCAAACAGCGGCCCTGGGTAGCAGCAGGCTCACCGCTGCACTTCTCTTTGGGAAGCCTCATTAATTCCAAAGTAAGCCCTGAGACAATCAGCAGTACAAAGAGAAGCATCACTTAAATGACACCTGGCTCATTCACTGCTTATGAGAGGGAAGAGCTTAGGGGTGTCAGCACTGTTTCCCAGATGAGAGGAAGAGCTGCTTTGCAAGGCAGTGTTGGTGGCTCGCTGGAGCCCATGGGTGACAAAGGTTAAAACAAATGTCACTTCAGCACTACCACGTAAAGCTGTGTTGCCACATCTCCTGCATGCAAAGGGGCACAGGGATGCAGTGTGCTCATTTCCAAGTCTCTGGCTCATTCTGGAGGAAGGGTCAGGTCCAGCTGCTGCTGAATCCTCTGAATTGCTTGAGTGAAAACTTCCATCTTTGGGTAAACCGCTTAGTGGACAAGCTTGCCAGTACAAAGCTCACCTGAAACCTTTGAATTTTAAGCTGGTTCAGTGACACAGAGGCTCTGTTTGGGTTGGATCGTCTGAGCTCTTCAGTTTGTCTTTGCTACTGGTTTCTGCTGTTTGCTTTGCAGGACTATGACCCTGCCTGGCCAGGCTATGGCTTTGGCTTTGCAGCAGCAGACGCCGGCTGGGGTGGGAGCAAGTCTTCCTGATTCTCAAAAACAAACAGCCAAAGAAAGGCCACAAACAAAGTCCCAACCCAACACACCACCACCACCACCAGCAGCAGCAGCCTGCCTATTACAGTGAAAAGATTTTTGCAAAGAGATCCAATGAAGGAAGAGCAGATCTTCCACAGCTCCTCACTCTCCTCTTGGCATGGCACATAAAGGCATGTCGAAGAGCTCAAGACACACAGCCTGCTCTGCCTGCTCTGTCGTTCACCTCTCAAACAACTCACTCAAAATGCAGAGGCTTAGCTGAGGACTGGCTGTGAGGAACAGTGGGATGGCTCTGGATAAGAACCAGTGATGTTCCTCAGGCCCCAGATACACTAACCTGGGGCTCACACAGAGCCTCACTTGGATGAAGGAAACCAAGAGTTCTTTCTTCTGGGCCGGAATAAACAGGGGTAGGATTAACAGACAGCAGAAACGAACACGCCGGGCTGTACTAATCACGTTGCTCACACTGAAAAAACCCGCTCGTTCTGAAAGAAAAATGGCACGCTATTATTTACAGTCAAGTCAGAACCTCTCCCTTGGTTTCACCCAACCGTGGCTAACAGTTCTGTAGAGCAAAACACATCATCAAGCTACTAAAAATATCAGGGCATTTACCAGCATAACCTACTGAATGCCTGTTGAAAAAGGTATGCGATTCATTCCCAGTGGCACGTTTTACTTCAATAAGCCACAGAAAAGGAAAAAAAAAAAAAAATTGTATAAAAAGATTTATTGAAATTCATCAATGACAAACAGACATAAAACTCAAAGTTTGGCTCTTCCGGGAGGGGAGGAAAGGGGGGAGAAAAAAATACAACCAAAAAAAAAAACCAACAAAAAACAACAACCTGTTGCAAATGTATTTATACAGATGAAATATTGACTAGGAAATACAAGTCACTTCTAAAGCTATTTTAAAGAGGGATATGAAAGTAAAACTGTACATTCACTAGGTATTTTCAGTCATTTTACTGACTTCCACTAGGTAAGAAAATACAATTTCGTATTAGTATCTCGTGCTTGAGTGTATGAAAAGAAACGTTCTACCCTACGTGCTGTACTGCCTCCTGTATTCGGGTTTGTAAAAATTGGCCAAGTATATAGCACAAGTGGAAGTAGTTTCTCATCACTTCAAATTGACCAGGTGTTATATATTACAGACCAAAATAGTACACGCCTTATTTAAAAGGGTTGAAACGTTTTTTATTACAATTGTCAAAGTCATTTCACTAGTAACTCAGGAATTAGGAACACTTTTTATATATATTTATATATATATATTTAAATGCCTGCCATTTTCAGTGGATTGGCTGTACCCTAGCCAAAAAGAAACCAAAAAAAGAAAACAAAACAAACCAACAAAACCCAACCGAAAAACAGAAAGGAAAAAAAGGAACATAACACACAGGGGGAGGGAGGGGACTGCAAATCCACCCCACAAACCAGATCCAAAGGAACACCCCCAAAAAACCCCCCCAGAAACATTTGGTCACTATTTACAAACAGCAAAAGAAAAGGTACCTACAAAAGCAGGGAAAGCAATGGCTGAAAATGGCAGTCATTCACGGACAGGCAACAAAGAAATCACTTTATCAATATGCCATTCTCACACCTGTTGCTGCGGAGGGATGCTTTGCCTAGATTTGGAGCACCCCCCAGAAACGCTTACAAATGTATTTTGTGACCGGCAGAGGTGGAAAACTCCAACAACCAAGGATATATTCAGCTGTCTCAGAACAAAGCATGTGTATTTGGGGTATCATCCACTGATCTTAAAACTTCTTTTTTTTTCCTTTAGGGATGTCAAACTATCCACTCCAATAATAAGAAACAAATTACCACTTGGTTTATACTTACTATTGCAGTTACAGGGACTAAGAGAGGGACAAAAAGAAAAATATATATATATTAAATGAATAGGAGGAGGAGTGGCAGTAAAAATAGTATTTTATTCCCTTGCCCACCCAGTCTGCTTCTCCCTCTCATTCCCACAGCAACATTACAATCAGGAGAAAAAAAAAAAGGAAAAAAAAAAAAAAAAAAAAAAAAGAAAAAAGGTTGGGGGTGTGGGGAGGGAAATACAGGGTAAAAACAGTCAAATCACAATAGGAAATTTTCAAAATAGGTTATTCAGTTTAGTCATCTTCATCCCCTTCGTCTTCGGGTTCTCGTTTCCTCTTCTGTCCCCGTTCTTCATCTAAAAAACAAAACACAGCTTGAGCGATAAGAGAGCTTTCACTGACATGCTGGACAACTTCAGTAAGTTCTGCTCTGCTGGCAATTGGTCAAAGGAGCAGGAATGAAAACACGAGCCTGCTTTTTAGAAAGTTTACATATATACATATTTTAATCACAAGGGAAAAGTGGATTACTGCCGTACCGGGTTCTTCTTCATCTTCATCATCATCTACGTCACCATCGTTATAGCCTTCCTCATCCTCCTGGATTTAGAGAAAGAAAGAAAAAACAACAGCAAAAATAGGTAAGAAAGTTGGTTTCAGCTCAGAACCTCTCACAATCTGGCGATATCCAGACAGAAAGTCCTTGAAGCATCTTAAAAACCAAAGAAAAGGCAGACACCTCCCACACACTTATATAAGTGCAGTTGTTGGAAGTTTTTTGCTGCAGCATAACTGGACGCTGGCCCAAGTTTCATTGCAGAAAACCATAGAACCACTTCTAGCTTCAACTCTTCAGCAAATAAGTGGTTTCATACTTCAGATGATAAGTAGCTGCAAACTTTGTTATGATGCCCTGAGTTTAGTAGAACTTGATGACTGCTACTTATGATCGCTCAGTAGGAGAAGGCACATGTTCAGTAGGTGAGGAGAGTTACAACACGGACAGACGCCTGCAGGTTCTGAGTAGCTGGCCTCCCACAGACAAATTTCAGCCCCGTTCCCAGTGGTTCTGTTCTGAAGTCTCAGCAGAACGTGACCATCTTGTCACACCCTACAGACAGCAGCAGGACTATGCTAAGAATTCAAGAATCTCAAGGCACACATACAGAGAAGAACCTCGGACTAAGACTACAGGGTCAATAACTCATGCCCCACTCCTGTCTGTGAACCCAGCCCTTCAGAGGCCCCAGCTGCTAGGTCTGCAGACATTTCTGATAGTACTTTTGACATCAGCAAAACCAGAATGATTTTGTGTCAGCGGTCACTAGATGGCAGCTGGCTCACAGACAGGCAGTCCTCAAAGACACCCTCACTGCGATGCTTCTCAGGTGAAAACAGAAAGCACGTGATTGCTGTATGGAAAAAGCCTGCAACCTTCTGTCCATTTCTTGCCCAGCTATTCCCAGTTATGGAATGTTCACTTCATACCCACTATTAAGCGCATAAATTCTTACCTCTTCCTCTCCGCTTACGTCCTCCTCTTCTCCTTCCTCTTCTTCCTCCTCATCCTCTTCATCTTCTACTACCTGAGCATCATCGTCGTACTCCTCTTCTATACAGTTAAACAAGATTAGTTACTCAGACATTTAAAGTTAATTTTTTCAACATTGCCATGAAATACAGGACCTCTAACTGACACAAGGAGCAAACAAAGCATTGCTTAAATGCCATATAGAATCAAAAGCAGCTCTCCTGCTGCTGACAAGGAAAGGCACAGTTCTGTTCCTCTTTCACCAAGCAACAGGGTAGCGTGGCAGCTGTCTCCATAGATGGAGCCGCTCCAGGGCTGCAGGACCTTTGACAGCCTCAGGACTGCTTCAGCTGTTCCAGTTCCCACTACTGAAGCATGCTTTAAAGCTTGTGGAACACTGCAGCTTTTCAACTGCAAGCGTCCATCTTTTTCCAACAGGAATGAGATTGAACTTTTTACAAGCCAACCATACAGTGGGACCTCTCCCTAGGGGAAGTAATTTGCCTTCACGCTATAACAGCAGTACAAAAAGGGTCACAATCCACCATACGGAACTGCAATTTGTTTTTGAGAGGAAAGTACTTAAATGCAACCAGCCCAAGCAACAAGACAGGAATGTTTCTCATGCTGCAGGAATGGCGCTTTGGGAGCTTTTTCATGCATTTCAACACAGGCTCAGACTTGTGCACTGATGAAGAGAACCTGTCCTTGCTGAACCTTTGTGCTGCTGGATGAATGCACCAGCCTGCCTGGCATTGCTGCAGCTCTCACCCCTTTCACCAGGGCTCACATTCAGCACTCAAGGGAAAAGTGCAAGTCCAGCTATTCTGCTTTTGCTGTGCAGCTGGGTTTGAAGAGTCTAGCAAATTCCCCAAAGTCAGTCTGATACTCATCCAACCGGCACGCTGATGCCTCCGAGTGCAGTCTGCCAGGGAGGCAGAATGGCACCTACAGCACAGTGGAACCCACAGGTCATTTTCCTATCATTAAAAAAGTTCCTTGCTGCTTCATTAGTGCCTTTCACGGAGCTTGCCCCAGGCAAGCTTCAATAAATACATTCTCCTCTCTTTTGCCCAATCCCAATCAGTTCAGTTTGTTCTCAAAGACAAGCTATAACCTCCCAGCAATGCCTTAACTTCTCTACTTGATCCCTTGACTCAGCTACTCTTTTCCAGGCGCACTCTGGTTTCCTGCCCTGCCCCTTCTCTGTCAGGGTCTACGCAACCACACATACTTCCCTGATTGTATGGTTCCAGGAAAACTGCTGGGTGTGCATCCCATCCTTTCTTATGTTTCACCCTAACATACTCATCCCATGATGTTTACTGTTCCCTTAACTGTTCTGGTGTCCTTACTGTTTGTCTTCTTCCTTTTGGCCCCTTTAGTGTACGGCCTTTTACTCCCCATCTTTCAGCCGAAATAAGCTTGAGGGAAAAAAACTCTTTCAGGCCCTGCCCATCTCCATTCCCCTTGCTAGGACTGAAGTGCTTCTCCTTTACATCAGTCAGCTAGGAGGTGCTGAGAACACCCTTCTCTTGCCAATAAGCCAGAGCTGGACGCAAAACATACTACACAGCATATCAATCTTCCAATTATGTATACCAAGCAGCACAATTCACATACCGTCTTCATCTTCCTCCTCGTCGTCTAAGCCCTCCACGTAGCCCTCTGCATCAGAGTCCGGTGCTTCTTTGTCATCCCGATCTTTCACTAGAGATAAGACTGAGAAAGTTGTTCTTTCAGGCCCTGACCACCTCCTTTCCCCTTGCTCCTTCAGAGGACACTGAGGTACTTTTCCTTTACATCAGTCAGGAAGAAGCTGCTGAGAACACCCTTCTCTTGCCAACAAGTCAGAGCTGGAAGCAATATGTACTAGGCAGCATATTGCTCTTTTAACTTACACACACTAAGTAGCACAATTCACATACCATCTTCATCTTCCTCCTCATCGTCTAAGCCCTCCACGTAGCCCTCTGCATCAGAGTCTGGTGCTTCTTTGTCATCCCGATCGTAGCCATCGAGGTATGTGAGTTGTGGGAGGAGCTTGAATACGTTTTCTCTATAATCATTCAAGTTGGTTACCTCGCAATTGAAAAGATCTAAACTCTTCAGGTTTTCTAACTTTTTCTGCAAGGAAAGAAAAGTCTCTGAAGTTTGGTGTTTCAATAAACCTCTACAGGACAGACAGTTTAACAAAAGCTGGTTAATGTGTTCAAGAACTTCTCGTGATCAAAGGAGTCGTTTCAGCCTGTGCCTACCGAATTGGGGCAGAACAGAAACCTGCAATATCTGGGCAGTGCTGCTGCAGTGTCTGTGAGTAGAAAAAACTCTCTCCTAAGTTAAGCACCTTGCAAGTGGAAGACTGAGATTTGGAAAGAGGTACCCCAATGGTACAAAAATCACACGTGTTGTGAGGAACCAAGTTAAGAATAACTAGCAGACCAGGGAGTTATCCTAGAGCGACTACTATTTACAATGGAAAAGGAAACAAACTATTCTTTAGACACAAGAACTTTGCTGGAAGAGATTTTTTAGAATCGGGATGATTGTAGCTTTGATTTTGGAAGAATGAAAAAAGGATCTTTTTTTGGTTTTGTTTTGGATAAGAGGTCTGCATTGCCAGCAGCACTCCAGAGTACCAACAATAAAAGTGCAAGCAAAGCAGTTAAGGATTTGTATCAAGTCTTATGAAATATCCCTCTTCCAGAGTTTAGTCTGAAACTGGGAATAGTTACAATCCTTTCTCTCATCTGTTTGCTATATGAGTTTACTGTTTTGCTTTCCCCTTTTGCTGGAGGGAAGGAGAGCCAAGGACTCATTTGAAAAATGCTCTTCAGGAGACATTCAGGAGCAAGTATTTGGGAAGTGGGCATGAGTTTGAAAACCTTCATTTCTGAACAATAAAGGGCACACAGTACTACTTCCTAATTTTTGGCTTAGAAAGCACTATTAGAATTCATAGTTGAATGGTTTTTGGAATAGCAACCTCATAAACCTGAACACAGCACTGAAATAAGGAGCATATATATCAGCAGTGAGCAAGAGACAATGATGGAAACCAGCAGGAAGGAGCTGGAAATTCAGCCCGAAGAACTGACTCTTGCTCACTCCCTTCCTCTCGAGTCATCACGGTGCAGCACTGCTTTGCTTCACAAGACACCCCGTAGGTGAAACCATCCCAGGCGTGGGGCTGACCCACACTGCCCGCAGCCGGGACAGGCCCCGGGCGGCTCCGAGCGGACCGCTGGCCGCTAGGGGGGGGCAGCGGCTCACGCTCCCCGCGGGGACGCCCGGCTCCGGCTGCTCGGATGGCACCGGCATGCAAGGGCCACCGGGCTGCAGAGATAAGCACCGGGGCGAAAGACATTCAATTGAAAGTGGATTCAGAATGTCAAAACCCAGAGCGCTGTCTCTGCCAAGCCATTGCTTTGCCCCTCCTCTTCACAAAATTAGTTTCTATTTTGCTCTACCCACCGACTTACCAGAGGTTCTATTGTACCAAGATCTTTTATTTTGTTTCCACTTAGATTTAGATGCGTGAGGTTTGGACACTTCTCTGCCAACACTTCCAGTCCTCCTGAGACTCTGTTATCACTTAGTTCGAGCTAAAAGGCACAAAAACATCTTGAGTTTCTAGCTCAAACATGCATCACAAAGCAAGTTGGTCAGTCATTAATCACATTTTTATGCAAACAATCAGCATATTATACACTCAGCATATTGCAAAGAGGAAGAGAAAGGATATATTTACCTTCTTAAGTTTGTTTAACTTTGGTAAGTTTGCAACTGAGGTTAAGCCTACGTTGATTGTACTCAAGAACTCCAGCTCTTCAAACTCATCTGTAAGGCCTTCAATTTTGCCTTCGTATGACCTACAGTTGTCAAGAACAAGTTCTTTAACCTGGAAAAAGAGCAATGCAAAATGCACATAAGAAGCAATGTAAGGGGGATTAAGAGTTCACTCACAAGCAAAGGACAACACAGCTCAGGCAAAAGTGAAAGTTATTCCATCAGGTTGGCAAGTATGCAAAAGGTTATTTTCTGTGCCTGATCCCTCATTTCGTTAGCATGCCAGCTAAGCAGTGTTTCAAAAACACAGATAATCAGCTTTGCTTCAACTGTTCACCTTTCTATTGTTCTGTATAAAGCATAACCAGTTCAAAAACATTCATCCTGACTTGAAAGATTTGGTTGTTAAAACTATTTTTGGCAAATGTAAGCAATAATCATTGTAAGTATATATATATACACATATATAAATGAATATTTTTAAACAATACTATTTTTAAACAAACCTACCACCCTGACACTATATACAGTGTGCTACAATAATGTGTCATTGTTTATTAAAACAGCTTCTTTCTACATGTAAGGGTTATTGAAGAAGCATGGAGAGCTCGGTGCCTGTTCTGAAAACCTAAAGGTGGGCTCTGGCAATCTGAACCCAGACAGTCAGAGCTCACCATCATCCCTTCTCCCTCTGGCTGCTTTGGGGAAAGATCTGCTCCATGGTGACACCTGAATCCTGGGAAATTGCAAGGTATGCTGCAGGTGATGCTGGAAGGGGAGGTTTAGTGAGCACTGCTGCTCCTGCAGCCTCTTTGTCTCTTATCTCCCCTGCCCTGATGCAGCAAGTAGCTCAATGGGAGGGGTGGACATAATGTCCCACAGTCCTGAGCAGCACAGGACTGCCTGCTAAAGGGTTGTTTTGTTTGCTTTTGTCTGAAAAACTGATCCTGGCTCTTTTTGCAGGTGCTATCTCCAACAGACACTGAACAGCAGCATTCGTGCAAAAAAGAAGCTGAACGTGCCCCACCCTGAACAAGGCTGCTGTTTTTCACCCTAGTGCCAGGGCAGCCTTACAAGACTCAAGACCATTAGCAGCAAACATGAAATGGGCTTTTCTGGGCTCTCTGTGTCTGTAACACCACAGGAAGGTCCCACCCACTGGGAGAACATTCAGACATTTTCATACCAATCAAGAATTTCTGGGGGTTACTTTGCCCCCACACACAAACACCCGGAGCAGCAGATCAGCACACCTCTCTGTGTGCCCTGCAGAGCCCTCCTGCACCAGGCAGACAGAGAGGCCTCCAGCTCTGGGGCTTGTTTAGAGCTTTGTAAAAGGATGGAGTGCTGCTGCTTGCTGGGAAGATGGTTTAAAGGGAAGTTTGCCAACAGGGCGTACATGGAAACGTAAAGCAGCTATTCAGTTCACACTGAGGACAGTTAACACACAAATATATATACATATTTTAATTACTGTAGTCCTGCTGCACAGAGAAGAATCCTATGTAGTTTTATAGCTCCAAATAACATCCCTAGATTTCTAATTCAATCCCAGGCACTGAAGTCAACAGGGAAGTGAGCCCAAAGCAACATGAGTACAAGTGATTCATTGAGTAGGAGGATCAGAGTTAGACAGGAAATACGTTTTCCAAGACTCCACAATTTTCCTAGAAGAATGATGACAGGGAATGGCCACATCAAGCTCTTCCAAAAGGATTTTAGGCTGGTTAGAAGAAACTAAACAAAGAAGTCAAACGCTCCAGATCCTCCCTGCATCCACTGCACCAAAACATACCAACAATCAGAAAGAAAGAAAACAACCACTTTCTTTAAAATACAGACAGCAGGAAAGCAGTTTGAAAGGCACATATGCGTATCTTTTCACTGTAACAGTATGTAACTATCAGGGTCCTACAGTGAGACCGTTTCAGGTGCACACACGCTCTGTTGTCTCAGCCATCTGTTTCGCAGGCACACAGAGCTCCCGCCAAAAAGTTTAAAAACACCCAAAAGAACCAAAGAAAAAAGCAAAGTGAAAGGCTCCACCCCAGCCCCAGCAGCTGCACCCCATGCCTATCTGCCCGTGTCCTTGCTCAGCAGCCTGCAGAGCCCTTTGCCTGCCCCGCTATCTTTGCGGGTCAGCGCTCATCCATGCACAAGAACAACAATCCTCCCTCCCCCTTTGAGGCTGCTGCCCATGCAGGGTCTTTTTGGTGTTTTATCCTCTTTGCAAAAGGCCAGAAGAGGAAGTTGTTGAGAGCACAAGGAGAACAAGGAAGCAAAGCAGGAGGGAGTGCATGAAGGGCTGCAGCCAGCACGGCACTGCACTCAGTGTCAGCCACAGCTCTAAGCTATGCACGCCAAAGCACCAAGTGAAGTGAAGCAGTACCTGAGCCCCAAAAGGGAAAAGCACCATTTGTCCTCGCCTTGTAAAGGATGAACATCCCTTCATCCCACCTAAGGGCAGGATGGATAAATGGCAAATGGGAAACAGGGCAAAGCTTCCTCCAGCATAGAGAGATAGGAAGGGGAGCTGGAAATAGTCATGTATGTAAAAGAAAAACTCCTCAGTACGGTGGCATAAAACTGGTGACCATTCTAGTATGGTGGCCAACTGGATTCTATTTCCAGTCAGCCCCTTTCATAGCAGGACTGCTGTTTCCTGTCATTCAGAAAACCTTGGTTTTGATTCAGAACTGCAACACTCTTCTCCTTGCTGCACCTGGTATGCAGGAGAGAAGCAAAAGGTGACCTCAGGAAAGGTACATTCCACACAGAACAGCTCACTTCCACTAGAGAAAGTTTACACCTCTCTTTGTTTTCAGAAGCCTTCAAAATCTGAAATGAAAATTCCCACTCCCAGTCACTCTCCAAACATCTCCCCAACTTCCCAGGAACACCCAGCACACAGCAGGACTAATTTTACCTGTCTCTTTCCTCATACCGTGTCACCAAAACACAGAATCAGCCTTTGATGATGTAAGCACCCTTCCTGAGCCTTGCTATAAGCCTGAGCCAGGTGAGTAGGCTTCAACTGGTCTGAACCAATCTGGCTGTGTCACACTGCGGTCTGCATAATAGCATAGATGTAGATGAACGGTTGGAACTAAGGGCAATAACATGAACCTGTTTGGAGAGACAGAAGGTAATAAGTGTAATAAGTGCCCTGAGCTAGCTTGTGTTTAGCCACAAAGACAGGAAGACCCAACTTGCAGAAGTTGCATGTGGTCAGCCCTATTATTGTAGGCATCACAATGTGCAAGCTACTCAACTCACTAATTGGAGTGAGGACCAATTGGGAAGTGCTAACACAAGACAGACCTTTGCTTGTCATTTCCTCTCTCTCCCCAGAGTCCTGCTATGTAGCAAGAAACAGCAGGAGAGCAACATGCCATAGGCAACCAACAACTGCAGATGACACTGTGATACTTGCCTAAACAGCCAAGAAGGCACCCACAGATGAGTGTCTAGCAGAAAAGCTAACACGCATGTAGCTAGGTTAGGTCCTGAAGCAAACAACCATGTCTTCAACAGCACCCATGGTAAGGCACCTTCACCTACTTGAGTAGGGATGCTCTACAGCTTCATCTGCCCAGAGCTCCTTGGCCAGCCAGCTGCTCTGCCTTCTCCTTGTTCAGCTCACATTCAGCCCTGCACCTCCTAGCTCTGTCCAGTGGGTGCCAGCTGCTCGAGCAGGTGCTTCCTGCTCATCTGTGCATTACCACTGCAGCACTGCGCTGTGGTTTGCTGGTGCCAGTCCATGGTTTTCATATGCATGCACATAAGCAGACTGCAGCTTCTTCAACTAATCATGAGACAGCGTGCCTTGGACCTCTTCTCCTGTGGCCATGCCAGTGTCTATTTGTGACGGCTCAGAGGCTTTCAGAGGATGACATCATGCTGCTGTTAACACACGCTGCGCTGCTGGCTGCAGATTACAGCATCCTCTGTATCTCTTTAGGACTTTCATGACATCACGCTCTGCACTACTGCCTTCTTGATAAGCAGGGAGTCTTATCTCTTTCCTAGTACGGTTACCACATTAAGCTGTATGCCCAGCTGCATGGTATTCTTAACATAGCTATGTACACTGCAAGACTTCAACCTATTCCTAGGCCAAGTACAGGCAGTCACGCATAAGCAGTGACTGAATTTCATGGCAGCCCTAGCAAGAAGATCCCCAGCTCACTCACTCCTTTTCCTGTCACCATACTCTAAATGCACAATCAATGCAATATAGTTACAGACAGCTACTACGCAGCACAAGGTATCACCTTAACCCTTAATCTGCATTTCCATAAGAGCATGTAAAAAAGGCTTTCTGAAGTAGAGACTTTCTCTACAGCCCCTGGGCAGAGAGACCCAGAAGTGGGACTAAGCTTCTGAATCCAGGTCTGTGATTGAAGGCTTAACAATGCGACAGAAGGACACAGCTGTGAATACAGTTTTTAAAAGATAAAAGGCAAATTTACAAGTACAAGTACCATTCTGTGGCTTCACAAGCAGAACTACTAAGACTGTAACATCTCATTTTCAGCACAATGGATCAGATGCTTTTGAAGTGTTTGCTCCAGTGCCCCTAGGATAGGGATATCTCAATGTGTGGCATTTTAACCCCCCAGAAACAGGAAAAGATGAGGGTGTTAACTCTGTCTTGCTCTGTTCCCAGCCCAATACCAGGAGAATATTGAGATAAATCCTTCACACCTATTAACCCACAGGAAACTTCATCTGGAAGAGGGCTGAGAGTTGAAAGTAGGGAGGGGAAAGCAAGGGAAGCCAGCTGTGGTAAGTGGAAGCCGTGCACAAATTACTTGTGAAAGCAGAGAGTTTTTTCTCTCCTAGTTGCACAGACATTTCTTCAAGGCACTTGGCTTCGTGTCTTTGGGACTTTTTGCTCTCAGAAGCATGCACAGTCTGTGCAAAGCCCTGCACCTCTCTGCAATAAAGACAAAGAGAGACCTTTGCTGGCTGTTGTAACCAGTCTGACAAAGATTGTGCTTGGGATGCTCAGGGACGATGATTGAGCCACAAGTACCTTTTTTTCCCTACCATCAATTCAACAGGGAAGGGAAAATTCTAGCAGTGTCAACAGCTTCCAACCTGCCCGCCAACTTACACACGAAGACAGCCAGAACAGAGCTAACAGGCATCGACTGCAGGTGACAGTAGCAAAGTTGTTTTTCCCCCTACCAGAACAACTTCTGACACTGGATTTTGATGCATCTCCTCAAAGTTTCACTATGAGCAGCTGAGATGCAATAAAGGAATAGATTTTACTTGCTTGAATTGTCTTACACAATGAAAAGTATTTACCTTGCACAGGCTCTGGTCATCACTGCGTTGGGCAGAAATCTGCAAAGCCTGGAGCAAGAAGAAACACTGCTCAAAAAAAGGCCACAGAACACAAACCACTGCCCCTGAGATGCAGCAGAACATACAGCAGGAAGAGCAGTGAGTGACAGCTGGGAAGAGATGGGATAGAATTAATGTGTGGCCCTTGTCACTGTGAGCACCGGGGATCATTGTGGACAGCAGGTACCCTGCCAAACAGCAGAGCTCACCCTTGCCAAACACTTGGTGCATGTTGGAGCTCCAGAGCAGCTGAGGCTGCAGCTTGTTTTGTTGGGAACTCCGCACTCCCAATCATAGCTGTCCCTTCCACCAGCACTCTCCAACTGGCCCTTCTGAAACAACACAGTCTGCAGATGGTGAGCACAACAGTGCCCTGTGCAGGCTGGTCCAATGGCAACCCATTCCACGTCTGCTAATTCTGCCCATTTTGTATGTGTTCAGCTGAGCTGGAACTGCAAAGTCTTGCAACAAGGTCATGTGAAACTACTACTGGGCTTTGAAATTCATCTAGGCTTCCTCCTAATGATGCAACCCCAAACTTTCATATTTGAATTCATCTTCTGCATCTCTTTTTCAGAAACTGAATGTACCAGGACTCTGCATCACTGCTACACCAGGAAAAGGGAAGGAGCAGAAGAGAGGTAAGAAAACACTCTAGTTTTCTCTTTTGATGTATCTGTTATAGAAGCTACTCTCTTTTCTGAGGCAGTCTAAGTCTGCTTGCATAGCTCAGAGATCTTTACTTTTTCTACCCTCTAACATTTTACATACCACAGTTAGAGGACCCGAGAGCAACACATTTGGCTCCAGCCAACTTTAAGCCCCTTCACACTGCACCTGAGAGAAACCTAATGGAGCAGAGGGAATACGTAAGACACCTCTGTATCTAATTAGGAAGCAACTCCAGAATCAAAAAACCTCCAGAAAAAAAGATAATAATCTACTGCTGCCTTCCTCAAGAAACAGCACCCCAGCATGAATCCCCACAGGTCACATGAAGATACTTTCACACATTTACAAGGTCAGTGTAGCCATATGCATTAGCAGCACACTAATTAATAATCTGAGAACACGCGTCGGGGACACAGAAAGCTGCTTCATTCAGAAGCGCAGAGCTAGTTTTCATTTTCATTTCTAGCATAAGCAGCAAAACTCTAAAAATAAGACTCCAAGTATTTATGTAGACAGTGACTGTTTCAAACCTGTAAGTGATTAAATTGCTCAATCTTTGTGTTAAATGCTTTCTAAAATTCACACTGACGTCACTTTCTGCTCCTGGCTGGGGCAGGTGACTTCACAGGGGGCACATCAGCTCCATGTCCCAGCTTCCCTGTATGAGAGCCACCATGCCTGACAACACATCCAAGGTGCTCTTTGGTTACTGCCAGCTACTAGGAAATAAAGCAGAACCAAAAGGTAGATCACATCACAACCTGAATCTGAGAACTCTGCAGTTAGAAAGTTGAAAGCGTTTAGCTGAACTGCTTCACTTTGTTCAGCTGCATCGAACTGCCCTCAGCAACAAATGACTGATGTACATAAAAAAAGAAGCGCTCTATTTAAATTAATACTAATTTCAAGAGCTGCATAGTTTATACAGAAAGCAGTCTCTAAAGATGTCAGCTGCTACAGAACGCATTAGCAAATCACACTTACAGAAGATAAGCTTTTCCTTAGCATTTTTATGGCTTTAGAGGGGAAGTGTTCAACAGACCAAGTTAATGGACAAACAAGTACCCCCATAGAGAACACAAATCACACACAGTGATGTGAAGGGAAACACTGAGGACTGTTTTATTTCAAAACATCATCCTTACACATACAAGGGCTCCATGACTGATTTTGGCAACCTAGTGATAAAACCCACAAGCTGTGTGTGTACTAGCTATTTTGTCTGAAGGGTGGCAGAGCAAGCAGAGACAAAAAAAATCACATGCACAGGTCCAGTGGTGTCATACAAATAGCTGAGAAGCATCCATCACTCTGAGCACAACAAACACAACTGCCCCCCACTCCCCTCTGAGAGCTGAAGCAGTGCTGGGCCCATCCAGATGAGCTGTCAGCCTGTGGATGCTGCTGAGTGCAGCCCAGCACACCACGCTGCCATCCCTGGCTCTTTAGGGCACCAGCCCTGCTCTACCTTTCCTTCATTTAAAAACATTCAGTACAGAGAACCTACTCAGATTTTGCAGGTTCAGTTCTTTTTAGGCTTCTCTGAGTGAACAATACCCGTGCCCTGAGGTCAGGAGGATGGTGAGGAGGAAAGAGCTCTCCACAGAAGGAACAGAATGGGAAGAAGCACTCAGCACCAGCCTTCTGGACTGGATTTACGACACCATTTGAATGAACATAAAACACATCACTGATTCAATCCACTGATATAGAATGCACAACTTTTTTTCTGCAAGAACAGATAAAATAGTTACAGTTAACTCGGCCACAGCACCTACACCACAGGAGATTGATGCAGAGAAACTTCCCATCAGGTTTATATACCATCAGGTGGTTGTTTTGGTTTGCTTTTTTGATTTTATATTCATAGTTCCTCTCACACGCTTAAACTTGGTCCATGTTAAGAGGATTTGCCACTTGTCAGCTGAGAAGCTAGCCTACATTTCAGTGAGGACAGCTCACACACATCACACCTGTCCTGCAAGCCTGACTTCTGTGCTTCTCCAAGACAAACACCCATCCGTCCACCCAGGTTTCAGAGGTTTGCATCTGAAAATTCAGAGCCCCGAAAAGCAGCTATTATACAAACCCAGGAAGCTGGCAAAAAAAACCCTCAGCTACTTCTTTGTTACGTTCACACCCTGCTGTCAGCTACATAAGTGGTTAAGTGATTCGAGTCCGCAAAAAAATCCATGCTAAGCTGTACGTTTAGCAGAGTTTCCTCACGCTGGTTGCACGCCGCTGCACATTACAGTGCAACCAACTTGTCCCACTGCTGCTAACCTACACCTGTTCCATTTGTATGCTATTCAGCAGGGGATGAGTAAACGTGTGTATCCTGACCCACTTACCAAATACCAGTACCCAAACTTATTCAAATGCAGGTCTTTGAAGCGGTGTGTATCACTTTAAAGTCTTTACTGTTATTGTGAGCATCACACCAAATAACTAGAGAAAAGAGCTCTTTTTTTTATATTCTTCATACGAGAGAACACTCCACATAGATGCTCGCACTGTAATTCCCTTCAACGTTAAAACCTGCAGTAAACTAGAGGGAAATCACAATCCAAGCAAGTTTTAAAGTGAAAGAGAAAGTCAGACAAACTGTAAGAGATACCCAATGTTGCAGGCAGCACTTTATCACTGTCATAAATCTGCGCTGATAAAGCTCCTCTCAAAAGCAGCACTAAATCCTCAGACTAAGTGAGCCGGTATGGTGGCACTATGCCATCAGAGATGAGCTTCGTGCATAACTTCCATACACTGCCTCTGTGCCCTATGGCTGAGAAGTCCCCCTTCACACTGACCTCACTGCACAGCCTGTGTGAGCAGATGAGCTGGGTTACAGACAATAGGAATGAGCAGCAACACCCACAAACACACCCAGCCCCCTGTGGTCAGTAGTTACATCACTACAAACTGATGGCCTGGAGAAAACCCATGTCAAACGGTTGGATCTCACCACAGAGTCATAGGATCACAAGGTTGGAAAGGACCTACAAGACCATCCAGTCCAGCTGTCCTCCCATTACCGTTGCTAGCAGAAGCCACTAAACCATATCTCGTAGCTCCTCATGCAGACACCAATTTCTAGTAGGCACTTTTATGCAATATCATAGAAGATGATAGCGATAAGATCGGCAAAGCATCAAAGGCCACAGCACGTGCACTGCCATAAGTGACCATCGAACATAATGGGTTACAGAAAGCAGCAATACCTACAAGGCAGATGTCAGAGCTCAGCTCGGGCCGTACGAAGAACACATTGCAGGCACCACAAATAGATTTCCCACCAACACACAAACACGAAACCCACCAAATTTCAGGCACTGCAACCCCAGGCTGCTCACCAGCATTGACTTCATATAAAACAGCAGCGGAGTCTGAGAAGGAAATAGCTACTATACAATCCTCTTTGAGACATTTATATTACATTTTATTGGCTAACATGTAACCTTGCAGGGTTATGTAACTGAGCAGCTGAAGTAGCTAGCTGTACAGTGTTACATAGTATCTAACACAACTGTATTAGCCCACAGCATAAGATAGCAATAGGGGCTTCCTGAGCTTAAACACCTTATCAGCATTCCCTTATCAAAGCTTGATTTACAGAAAGTTTTGATTCTGCAAGCTCTGATAACAGAACAGATCGAATGTGAGAGGCACTGCAAACTTAAGCACACATACAATAGCAGCCCCAAGAAGAAGTGAATACACTTCCATTTGTGCCCTTGTTTTCACCAAGATTTACCTGCATTACATTTAAAATGCTTTGAAAACACAAGAAACACCAGCTGCCTATCAGGGCAGAGATTAACACAGTGTCCAGAACCATCTTGTTCATGCCCCACATCTTACTATAATCCACCAATCAATGATACCTGGCATTATATTTACACTAAAACTCAGCTTCAAACATCTCCTCTGGAGCACTGGCTGGATTTAGCTGCATTTTCTTCTAACAGCTACTTTAGAGCAACAGAGTTCAAACTGCACCCTTAGCTCCCCACAACACAAGAGCAGGTGGAAGCAGCTGTCAGCAACGGTTTTGCAGGAACGACTGTAAACAGAGCAGCACTCCCAAAGGGCAGCTCCCCTTTGTATGCAGGCGCAACTGTTTACCTACAGAACGGATTATGATCCCATTTGTTACCTCGGGAAGTGGAACACAGTGACAGAATTAAAGGTTAAGAGGTTAAAAAAAAAGACATGTCGGGTCAAACAAGCATTGTTTTACAGCAGTGTGGATTTCTGAACTGCCGAGGGGCAACAATACAGCAGTGAGTTGGGGTTCTCTATGCAATGAAACAGCACCAAACTGGGGCTTCTCCGAGCAGTGAAACAGCACTGAGCTCCCAGAGCAGTGAAACACCAACAGATCGGGACTCCCAGAGCAGTGAACCACCGCTCAATGGGGGCGATGGGAACTTTCTCTAAGTCAGATCAGAAGTTGAACCAGATATGAATGACGGGGAGAGCCCAGCCTGCACCCAGCACACTTGGGATTGAGGCTGAGTCCGCATAGAATGCTTTATCTCGGGTTCCAGCAGCACGAGAGGCAAAAACTAAACCAAATAAACGCGAAAAAAAAAAAAATATAAATAAATAAAAATAAAAAAATCCACAAAATAAAGACAAAAAAAAAAAGATACTTCCAGGATAACGATAATAACAGTAACAACAACAAAGCCGGGCCCTGCGCAAAGCCCATCCCCCGCCCTCCCCAACACTGCCCCAGAGGGACCGAGGGCAAAAAAACCGATCCAAACGGTAAGGCCGGAGGGGAAGGGGGTGTGGGAGAGGAGCAGGCCGCGCTTTACCCTCCGCTCGTCCCGCCGCCGAGTCTCGCCGCCAGGAACCTCCTCCCGCCCGGCGACAGCGGCGACAAAATGGCAGACGGCGGCGGCGGTCCGTCATGGAGGAGCCCCTCCGCGCCCCGGCCGCCCCCGCCGCGCCCCCCGAGGGGAGGGGAGGGCCGCGCTCCGCTATGGCGCGCCCAGACCCCCGCACGAACCCGCCGCCACCGCCGAGCAGCGTTAAGGGCTCCGAAGCAGAGGGGGAACCCCCGCCCGGCTCGGAGGGGAGCGCGGAGCGGCGGGGAGGGCCCAACCGCCCTCCTCCTCCTTCTCCTCCTCCTCCTCCCTCAGAGCTCGGGAGGGGAAAAAAACATGGCGCCGCGTCCTACTTGCGCTGCCCGCGCCTGGAGACGGCCCCGGGAGCGGCGCGGGGAGCGGTTCGGCTCTCCGCCCGCTTTGTGCCCCCGCAGAGGGGACAATGAGCCCCGCGGGACGGCCGCGCCGCGTGCCCTCCTCCCGGCCCAGGACTTTTTAAAGTTTAAAGAGCAGCTTCCATCCATCCATCCATCCATCCATCCATCCGCCTCCGCCCTCCTCCCCGAGAGGTACGTTCCATTCAGCCGCGCTCCCCCCGTTCCGCCCTCGGCGCGGACCCCACCGCCACCCTCAGCCTCCGCGGGGGCGCCTCTCGCTCGGGGCCGCGGGTTCGAAGCCCGCCGCCGCCGCCACCCTCGGAGCGGGGCTCGGGGTGGGGGCCCGCCCGCCTCGGGGCACCCCCCGGGCTCCGACTATTTTCGTCCTGACAAAGTTTCTCGGCCGCTTTCGCTCGGGGAGAGGCTGAACGGCGGCCCCGAGCTGCGGGGATGGGGGTTAAAAATAATCCTTAAAAAAGAGGAAAACACGCATATATACACACACACACACACACGCAGCCGGCCCTTCTGTGCGTGCGGGGATGGAGAGGTGCGGAGCGCATTCTCTTCCTCGCGATCGTTGTTTTTCTTATCGCTTCCTTTCTCAATCCCCCGCTCCCCCATCGCCACGCGAGCGCTCCCCCGAACCCTTTTCCCTTTCTCCCCCCTCAGCATCGGGAGGGAAAGAGGAGGAGAGAGAAAGGGCGCGTTCATGAGCACCACAAAGTTACAAATATGGCTCCCCAGCCTCCGCGCCCGCCCGCCGCGCACACACCCGCCGCGCTCCGGACCCCCCCGGCGCCACAACTCGGTCGTTCCCCCCCTCCGGCCCCGCGCTGGGGTCGCCCCCCGGGTGGGGGGGGGGGTGCGAGGCGTGAGGTGAGGACCGACCCCCTTCCCCCCCCCCCCCTCACCGCCCCACGCAGGAGGCAGCGCCCGGCCCGCGGCCCTCATCTCGGGCACACACAGCTTTGAAGGCGGCGGCGGCGGCGGCTCCCCCCCCACAACCTCCCTTTTTAAAAATAAATAAATAAATAAAATGATCGTAATAAATAAATAATTAAAAAAAAAAATAGATAGATGAGCTGCCTTTTTTTTTTTTTTTTTTTTTCGGTTTTTTTTTTTTTTTTTTTTTTTTTTGCTTACATCTGAGGGCGTCCTGTTCCGCAGCTCTAAGTGGATCCTTTTCTTCATGTCCATGGCCGCGGCTGGCGGGAGGCGCTCGCTGTCCCCGGCTCCGCTCCGTGTGGTGACACCGCCGCAGACCCCCCCTCAGCCCGCGCGGTAATGAGGGACTTTGAGGGCTCAACCAGCGCCGCTCGGAATCCCGAGCCCCAGCGCCGCGGCGAACACTAACCTGATAACTGCGGAGGTGGGGGCTCCGGATTGACGGACGGACGGCCCAGCCAATCGCCTCGCCTCGCCGCTCGGCCGCAGCCAATAGGAAAGAGCGAGGCGCGGTGGGAGCCAATAGGGGAGCGGCACAGCCGGCCAGGGGGACAGCCCGGCTGGGAGCGGAGGATCATTCCGTGCTGGTGGCTGATGGGGAAGGAGCGGCGCGGCTCCGCGGTGGGGCTGGGGCGCGCTGTGCTCCCCCTCTCAGCGCTCTCCCCCCGCCGCTCTGCCGGATCCTGGGGGAGGCGCCGAGGGGCGGGGAGCGGCGCTTACAGCCGGAGCCGCCCGGGGAAGGGGCGAGCAGCCAGGAGGGAGGGAAAGGTGCGGAACGGGGCGGCGGAGGGGCGGCTGAGGGGAATGGCGCGCGGGCCGACGGAGGGTGGGGGGGGAATGGGCGGGAAGAGCGCGGGGCGGGGCCGGCGGGGGAGGGGGCGGCCTGGGGGGGGAGGAGGAGGCGCCGCTGAGGGGGGGAGCGCGGGGGGCTCCGTGCGGTGCGGGTTATGTGCGGGTGGTGAGGGGGACGTCCGGTCGAGGCGGCGGTGCTGGGAAGGCCCGGCGGTTTCCTCCGTGTAAAGGCGCTGCGGAGGTGCTGAGCAGTGAACGGAGGTGTCACCTGAAGCCCGGCTCCGTGCGGCCTTTCGGGCCCGCGTTGCCAATAAGGTGCGTTCTCCTGTATCTTTGGCCAGGTGGGGCTGCTGAAACGAGGTGCTAAAAATGTCCCGGCAGGGCTCGCTGTCTGCACCAGGGCTGGCCTGTTCTTGCGGTGCTGGAGGCCGGCAGCACGCAGAGGTGAGCACCACGCGGCCCTTGGTGGGGTTCCCTGTGCGTTCAGCGGGCACAGGAGGCAGCCTGAAGGCTGTGAGAGCGGTTTGAGACGTTGGTGTTTGTTAATAGAAGGTGAGAATTGCTGCCAGGCTGCCTACCGTAGTACTTTGATTTATAGGGTATATATCTTACCCGCATCATCTGGATGAGCTGCAGTGGGTGCAGTGGGAGTGAGCGGGCTGGCAGAGATGGAACAGGATCCAGTGTAAGGTAAATAAACAAATAAATAACCTTAATTCTACAGCTCTCTTTTATTTGCAGCAGCTTAAGGTTTTTGTGATGATGGCTGTGGGGAGATTTTATTGCAGCCCTCAAGTACTTGAAGGGAGCTTGTAAGCAGGAGGGGGTGTAACTATTTAAACAGTGATAGGATAAGGAGAAACGGCTTTACACTCAAAGAGGGGAGGCTTAAGTTAGTTGTTGGGAAGAAATTCTCTCAGAGGGTGCTGAGGTCAGGCTGGCGCGGGTTGAGCAGAGTTGTGTGTGTCCCATTCCTGCAGGCATTCAAGGCCAGGCTGGATGTGGCTCTGGGCAGCCTGGTCTGTGGGTTGCCGACCCTGCACACAGCAGGGGGTTGGAATGGGATGAGCACTGTGGGCTTTTTCAACCTAGGCCTTTCTATGGTTTTACACTATGAGTCTCTCTATAGTGTAGCTGTTAGAGCCATTGGATGAGTTGTTTTATTTACTGTTTGATAATATTGGTTTCAGTGTGCTAAAGCAGTGTTTTAGGATGTAAACTTGGCAAAGGTTTCTAACTTCTGGCTCAAGGTGAATTTTATTTTACCTCTGTTTTAAATTCTCCTTTACAGGTGTGAATGAAGGTGACCCCTAGGTTGAAGTTTCACCAAGGATGTCTCGGTCTGGAATGTGGTTTAAGAGCACAGGTGAAGAACTTTGGAAAAGTAGAGCATCTATACGTGTATGGTAACCATTGAGCCCCGGCCTGTCTCATTGATTGATCCCCTGGGGAAAGGACTGGTCAGCCCTGGGAGCACAGGTGAAGGCAGTTTAACTGTGAAACGGAAGGGGTGGAGCCTGGCTGCACCTCTCTTAGACTAAGGACTGACTGCCACAGAAGAAGGATCTCTGGTAGGAGATTCCTCCCTTGTGGAGTCTTTCCTGCAAGCCTACATCTTGGTGAGCGCTTTTTCTGTGTGAATCCATTCTGTCTGCTCTGATCCCTTTGCTGTTTCCCTCCTGTATTGCTGATCCACCACGCTGACCTTTCTGATTGTAACAGTAGGTATCAGCTATCACCGTGGGGAAAAAAAAACAGTTTCTGAAAATCTAGAGGTTTGGTTTTTTTTTTTGCTTCCTTACAGAATAAGAATGTGTTCTTTAAAATTATGATCTGCTCTTCTCCAGGATGGGGGCGAATTAATTTGAAGTTCAAAACCAAGGGAGTTTAAATATTGGTTCTGCCCCATGCAGGCATATGCTATGTGATATGCTACGTGTTGTAATGATTTTAGAGGACTCGAAAGTTGTTGAGAGAACTAAAAACACATGGAAATATTCTGGGGGTCAGATATTGAAGTGTCCTCTCACAATAGTACATGCATTTTGAGTAAGTGTAGGGTACAGTTTAACAGTACTTGCTAACTGGTTTGACTTAACATTTAGGGCATAAGAAAAATTAACTAGCTTAGATATCAATATAAAGATTCAGGTTTGCTGTTTTTGCAGTAGAGGAGAAATCTGTTAGATCTATCTTGGTGCAGGAATGCTAAGTCTTAATTGGGGAATTTTTATTGTGCATTTCAATGATGGAAATGGTTGCCTCTACCTGTTGTAGGTGTCACTGACTGGAAATGCTGTGCACTGACAAACCTACGGAGTCCTGTCTTGTCAGAGTCCTTAACAGAAGAGAGCCGCAGTGGTGGTCTGAGCTCAGCTCACCATGATGGGAAGTAGTCGTTTGGACCCATGGTCAGTCTCCTGTTGGAAGATGAAGATACTCTGTTCTTATCTGTACCTCCTGTTTTTTAATGTTCGAGTACAAAGAAGTTGATGTTGTAAGTAATCACTGCAGTTAATGTTTGGTTTTGGATGTGGTTCACATATTTATCCAGTTCCTTCAGTGCTGAAAGTCATCTGTTGTTAATTATGTGACCAACAAATTCTAAGTACAGGTTTGCACGTAGAAGCTCATCATGTGTCAGGATCTTTGGCCCAAATTGGAAATGCTAAAGGCACTCACTGTGGAAGATGCTGAAGCTTTATTGAGTCATGTTTTTACAAGCTTCTTTATGATTGTCTTTTAGATATTTTCCAATCTAACATTGCAAAGCTATTTATTGTAACTGCAGTTAGGTGATTTCATCCCCAGTTTTTATTTTGCTATGCACATCTCTTCCCCCTTTTCTTTTTTTAATGTGAAGTGCTACAGCTTTACTTTAACATAAGTTTTATATGAAAAGCAGCTATACTTTAAGAGTATGCAGGAGCATTTCCCATGGCTGTAAACTTACTGGGTAGTTGAGCATTTGCTGAAATGAGCTGCCGATTGTTTTCTGTCTTATAATACTCCTTTGTAGATCTCCTGGTATCTGGCTTGTCCCCGCTGCGTCTATACAATGCGTTCCTTCATGTTTTGTGTAACATCTTCCTCAGTCGTTTCTGTGTGTGTAAATGCAGAAACTGGAAAGAGAAAATTCTGTTTGTGAATTGTCCCTCTTCCTGCTCTCACTTCTCCACCCCTCCAGTGTAGCTGGAAGGTTGGTCGTGAGCAGGAAGTGAGAACAATATTGATCACTGGTATCGAGGAATTCTGGGGGGAAAAGGGCAAAGTTGAGCAGTGGAAAACAAGCTGTGTGTTCTGAGAACAGATTTATATCTTGAGACCCTTAGCATGGGGATGCTGTAGGTAGGAAAAGTAAATGAAGACCTCAAGGTGTTTGAAGAAACATCAAAGCTAACTGCCATTGTAAGAGGCTTGGGTGTTGATTTTGTGCCTTCTGTTACTTGCTCAGTTATTTACATCTCTCCTAGTAGCCCTTAGTGAGGTGCAAGCAGAGTGAAGCCTAAACCCAGAAGGGTTTTTGTCTCCTTTTATTTGCCTTATTTTTTTTTTCCTAGCTTGCCTAACTCAAAGGAGAATGACATTAAAGCAAAGTATCTTTCAGTGCTGACTTCTGTGACTGTGCAACTCCTCATGTGTGGCACGTGAGTGATTCCTGGTGATTTCTGCACTTACATTTGCAAGTGCTGCATGTTTGTGTCAAAACTTTGTTTTCTAACATTGTTTCAAGTAAGATAGGAAAAACTATTAAAAGATAATTTAAAGATGTGTTTAATGTGAAGCAGTTGTTTTAAGGTGCCCAGCTGAGAAGAAATGAGTACTGGCATGTCTCAGGACTTGTTTTGTTCCCCAAGCATTCAGCATAGAGCGTTATCTCCCATTTATTTGCACGGTATCTGGCATACCAGCAGAGCCTGGAACTTCATCATGTTTAGCAAAACGAGGAAAGAAATCAGGAGTCGCACATTTTTGCTGTTGGCAGCGATAGCCTGATCAGCATTTACCCATCAGCCTGCCACCTTCCGTAACTCTGACACTAGTTTGTAAAACCACTTTGTGCAGCCGTTTGTCCCCAGTTTCTTGTTGCCAAATATGTGGGTTTTTTTTTTTTTCTTCTTGCACAAACTGGTTGTTACTGCTGTGCTTGTAAGAGAGGACTTAGCTGAGCTTCAGAGGCATACTTAACAGTAGATTACCGCACACTGTCCTTTTCCTTGTGACAGTGTTTAAGAGGATTTAAGTGTATCCTTTGGCACTTGACAGGTGACCAAGCTATTCTTTGTTTATTTATTTTCTGAAGCTGTGAACATTTTGTTACCAAGGTAGGCTGATATTGTTACAGATGAGTGGTTTTGTTCATGGCTTTGATGCTTAGCTTTGCTGTGAGAAAGATCCCTGTGCAACAGGGAAAGATCCCTGTGCAACAGGGTTCAACAGTTAATTGTTGAGAACAGGTTCCACTTTCTGTGCACATGCTACCGATTTTGTTAATAAGTATTCAGCCATTGTTTAGCTGTTGGTCTTCCTTTTAAAAGCTGTCCTGTGTGTGACCGACTTCACAACTCTTGTAAAATCTCAGGAATCGGGTCAATGTTGTAAACTAAAAACGTTAGATAGACTTTCAGAATTATTTGGAAGGGTAAAGGAAGTGCATATGAACTGAAGGAGGAGCACGGCTCTGAGTCAAATGAGCAGGCTGTGCAGCTCTCCTGAGGCCTGTGAAAAGTCAAAATGCAGTAACTTGTTGGACCTGTGTGAGGAGGAATAGAGAATGTTTATTTCTAGCCCGTCATAGAACTGTGTGTGGATTAACACAGAAGCAGGAAACGAGCCTCAGAGATTCTTGCAAAACCGTGACAAAACTCCTTTTCAAAACCCATTGAACTCAGCTGTAGTGTGGTGGGATCAAACAAAATCAGAGGTGGGGGAAAAATGGGAACTCCTGTTACAAAGTGTTAAAGAAATGGAAGTATAAACATTCAAGTAAAATACATTTTTAACTTAAGTAGAAAACAAAGTGAAACTATACACTGAAGCTTATCAAGGAGTTTACAGGAAAGTTCCTGAAGATGACGAAACCTGGAGAATTCTACTGAAAATAGAAGATCCATTTTTTTACCTAAGACTTTATCTGTGTATTTCAGAGTAAATAGAAAGTTTTTGCTCCATATTTTTACAACAGCTGTCTGGGTAACCTAAAGCATGAAGATCACGATGCTGGTATTGATGAGGCCTGCACACCAAGGCTGTGGGTGCAATTGGTGCTAGAGTAGCCCTGCTGTTCTGCTGGGGCTCTGTGAAAACTTCAGGAGTGTTTGGCAAGTTCTACTCTATTCATTGGGAAGAAAAAAGGAAATGTACTTGCAGTTTTTATGCTTTACAGAATGATTAGGGTTTAATTTAGCAGAAGTATTCCAGACTAACATAGCGGATTTCTTTCTTATAGTAAAAATAAGAAGCACCCACGGTAGAAAGAGAGTACTGTGCAAAACTTGCTCCAGTGGATGTGAGAGCTTTTGAGTCTGACAGTTTAAGTAGTGAAGATGAAAGTGAGGACAGTTCTTGGGCAGGGGACTTGAAGAGGAATGTGATTCATGGGGCATAGTGACTGGTGTAATTAGCAGTGCAGCTGCTGTAGTAACTTCTGCCAGTGCTAAAAAAGCCTGTCATGGCCCGTGCTCTGCTGGTCGCAGTGTAAGTGATAATGATGGCAGCAGCAGTGCCAACTCCAGACTGTGTGTGAGCGGAGCAGTTTCTGCTGGGTTTAAAATTGACGTTAAACTTCACAGGATTTCCTGAAATTCCTCTGGAATTGGAGGTGGCAAAGTTTTGTTTTGTGTTTTCTGTGAAGAACAGTAAAAGAGCAGTGATACGGAGGGATTTAATTAATCTGATAATGAGTAAAACCTGTCAGATTCAGGCAAGGAAAACCAAAGACTTGAACACCTTCAATTTTAACATTTTCTGCATGTGAAGTTTTATTTCTGTAATAAACCCATTTGTTTCAGTATTCTATTAAATAAGGTTCTAAGCTTTTTGTTGTGATAGAACTTTCTAACTGTCATTCTGTAATATCTGAAGCATCTGACCTGTGGTTTGGTGTTTGTTTCCATTTAAGCCAAGTGACACGTCTCAGACTTGATCCAGAATGGAATTTGGAGCGAGGAGCTCTTGAAGCATTGGGACAGAAGAGTGGGAAGGAGTGTTCTGCTGGACCCAGGCTTCTTTCCCATGTAAATGGCTAGACCAAGAGAGGAAAAGCTTTCACTGGAGACCGAGGGGAATTTTGAAATACTAACCACAAAATGTTATTTTCTGTCACTAATGTGCATCATCAAAAGTCACTTCTCTAGCTCTTGACAAATGCAATTTGCATTTAAAATGGAAGTGGATTGCCAAAAGTCTTACATCAGCCTCACATCAAAGGCTGCAGAATTTCCTAGAATTCAGGACTCTGCCCCTTTCAGTCAGAGCAATCTGTTTAACTGCATAGCCACAACATCTGCATGAGCAGCTCATAACGTTTCACCTGTGCAGTAGAAATAATCTTTTGGTCCTATTTAAGAGAACATTCGGCTTCCTTCCTAGCTGTTCTAAATGTAAACCATAAATGCATACACATGCAGCGTTCCTAATTTCAGCCTCCCTTATCCTCTTCAAAGTTTACAGATCTTGCTCTATTTCAACCCTTTATTTACTTGTGATTTCATTTCTGTCGTTTCCATCTCCTGTTCTTAATAATGTGCCTCCCTCAGGTTGTTTGGCATTTCTCAGCAACGGTGTTTGCGGCTTGATTCAAGAAAGAGATTAACGAGGGAATTGTGATTTCCTGCATCCAAAGGTAGCAGAATATTGTTAGCTAATTTATGAAAACATTCTGTAATCATTCCTCATTGTTGTCCCTGTTGACTGATGATATGAGTTCTACAGGCTTAAATTCAGGCTCAAGATGAGTCCTAAAATAACACTGCAGAGTTTCTCCTTGTGCAGCAAGAGGCTCTGTGCTCATCCCAAGCACCTGCTGACTGCAACCTGAGTGACAGTAAGTAGTGCAGTTCTGTGACTTATATGTCCAGCTTGTATATATGTGTACACTGGGGCTCAGCCCTAATAAAGTCACCTTGTATGGAAGTTGTATTGCATATTGTCTTTGTCATAGGTGGCTGTTAGTTTATGGAATGACAGTCACATGGCACTTTTGAAAATGCCATTAAATATTAAGATTCTCAGCTTGCTTGAAGGTTGTGGTTGTTTTTTGGTTTTAATAACAAAAACCTCCAACCTGAAAATGGTAGGTAGGTAGTCCTTTTCCCATGGCATCTTTGGGCCTTTTTTTTGGTAATCGTGGCAAAAACTGATTATGTTGTAGAAGTTAAAATAATCTCTGTTTAAAGCCCATGAAGTAAAAGTAACTCTAGTTTTAAAATGAAAAATACTATTTTAGGTGTTATAAAAGGTGTGTTCACCTCAGAGCTGACCTTTTTCCCCTCTCCTTAACAATTAGGTATTCACAGTCTCCAAAGGAGGTTAGCAAATAGACTAGATCAATTGGAAGGAGCCTACAAAGGTAATCACATCTACCTGCATGACCACCTTGGAGCTGACCAAAAGTGAAGGCAGGTTTTGAGTGTCATTTAGTGTTTGGTTGGGTATCTTTTGGCTAATGTGTTGAGTAGTGTGATGTGTGCCCACTGCTTTTTTTTTTTGCCCAGCTAAATAAATAATTCAATGGTTAAACTCCGGGGTAAATCACAGGTGGTGATGGGATGTGAAACTCTTGTTTTATCCGGCTCCCTGAGACAGGATTCTGCAAATCCTGGTTCAAAATGCCGTTGAGGGAGAGGGAAATCCAGCCAATGGATTGGTAACTGAGTAACACCTGTGAGATGTACAAAGTAGGAGGAAGAACTGAGTCTGCTTTAAAGATGAGTAAATGGAGATGAGGTAAGTGATCTGCACATCATGTGGGAAGCTTCACAATACTTAACCAATCTGAACAGACCACAAACTTCCTATCCATCTGAAAGCGCTTGGTGCTGCTTGGACGTGCAGGCTGGTCTTTGCATATGCTGTGTGCCTTCTGCCATTTTCATGCCCAGTTACGGAAATAGACGCAGCTGCTCTTAAGACATTCGGGAAGAAAATGACAATTGAACCAATTGAAGGCTTGTTCTGGAATATGTGGGTGTTGTCTGTGTTCGAAGGCAGAGTGAAAGGGAAGGAAGTAAACTCTTTAGCCTGGAAGTTAGCAGAACTGGGTTAATTTTAAAGATCAAGTGGAAGGGCATTTTTAGCATCTCACAGGGCAGGATTCTTATGGATCTGCACCACAAATGCTTTTAAAGGGAAGTATTGTACTGGAATAAGTAGAATAAATTGGTGCAGAGGAGGTGGCTGAGCAGGTACCAGGTGTGGTGGCCTGGCTTGTGTTGATGGAATTGTTGCTATTGGCTTCATGAACGCTTTGATTTTTGGCTTGTGAGCCATTTACAGTTCCATTTTTGCAGTAAGGATAAAGAACAATGAACAAATCTGCACAGAAGCTGCTGGTAGACAGCAGCCATGGGATCTGGGCTGGCATTTAAATAAAGCCTAATTAAACGTATGTTTCTCTGGAAATATTGGAGAATTCTTGGTGGTTGCTCTATGGCATTTTCCTTTCTAGGTGCACGTGGGGTCTGTGATCAGCCAAAGCAGGAGTTCTACAAGTAGTCGGCACTCTGTGTCCTCTAAAGCTGTCGTTCAGCTGTTTCAAGTCTGCTAAAACAGTGCTAGCTACAGGGTTGGGCAAGTAGCATGCAGTTTTACTTCAGTAAGGGTGAGGGTCCCAAACTCCTTCCCTGTGGGAAGGCACCCTAACCCAGGGAGCACTTCATGCAGCACTGAAATGGAGGCCTTCACAGAAAGATTAAACCTCAGTATGCTTCTCCAGTGAAGTATATTACACATTTGTTAGTTTTTGGGTAACAGCCAAATCATTCGGTATCCCTCCCCACACGCACTTCCATTTATAAATGAAGTCTTCAGTCTTTTGAATGTCATACAAAACTGTTCAAAACCAGACTTGAGCAATTGAAATTCAATTAGTTCAATCAGAGCGATTCAATTGACACAGCTGAGTTCTGCAATCTGAACAAAAGATTTTGCCGTAATTGTGTAGGAATATATAAATGCTGATAGGATTGTCTTGTCCTCAGCCCTCCAGAAGGATGGGTTGCATTTTAAAACTTACTGGCACGCACCCCATTTTCTACTTAATGCTTCTGTGGTGCCTCAGCCCCTTATAAAATGGGAGGTGAACACAATGCAATGGAATACAAGGAAGTGTGTTTCCTGTGGGCAAGCCTGCTGGATGTTGGGCACTAACATGTAACGTATTGCTGAATTTGGTGAATCCGTTTGGCCATCTATTCTGTCTTGAGGCAGATGATCTTGTAATATCCATTTGCAGATGATGTTTCTGATGAATCATTTGAGGTTGTGATTCACAGCTCGACTGTAGTGATATTCAAGTCAAAAAATGTACTTCCTCTCAAGCAGGAAGGGTTATGCTTCTGCTTTTCTTGAATCTACACCTGTCGGTCTGCAATGTACAATAGAATGTAAAGCCAAGGAAAAAAATTTACTCCTCAGTATGAGAGCCAAGATGCACAAATTTCCTTAGTCATCTTGCATCTGCCACAGGTAACCATGTTCTTAGACCTGCTTTCCAATGGTATTGTGACTGGTTGCCACCAGGTTTTTTTTCTGCACCTTCCTACATCGTTTTTGACCATGTCATCATGTCTGTCCCTCCTGAGGTTTTCTATAGGTGATGGGAGGCCAGATTTGTTCATCTCATGTCCCTCATTTTTGCCTGAGCATGAAACCAATGGTCTTAACCAGCAGGTCTGGTGTTACCTAGCTCTGCTTTCTGTCATGTTGTCTGTGTAAATGAAGCATCAGCTCGTGCATCACACAATTAAAGCAGAGATTCTCATCGTCCTCTGCCAGTCCTCCCTCATCACTGTCTCAGGCGCAGCAGATGAAACAGCCTTATTTGCTTATCATGCAAATTCAAATCAGGCATCGTCTGAAATGAGATTCTCTCTAATCCTTACTAGGGTTGTCTAGACTTCCATATTTCTAGGTGAGACTTTAGAGATGAGTTCCTTGGCCATCTGCACATGTAAAACTGCAGTGCTTCACTGTCTAATTAATCACTCCTTCCAATATTGTTTTCCCTAACATGACGTGTTTACTCCATTCAGAGTGGTGTTTTGCAGGGTAGTGGTTTGATATTGCAGCCCTTTTTTGTCACGGATTGCAGTGTGCCAGCCTCTGTTGTCTGCTTGTTGCATTTAAGATCATTCTTTTCACATGAGGAAGAATATTCCATAAACAGCCCCTTCTCCTAAGAAACCCTTCCTGTACTGTAAGGATCGCAAAAGTCCTTTGTTATCTGCTTCCATGCAGCTGGGACCCTCAGTGCTGTCTTGCTGTTTCCTTGGATCTTCCTACCTGTCTGTTCCGCAGTTATCTCTTCTGTTACATTTCTGTGCCTCTTGTGGAATACCTCTCACATGTTTATTCTGCTCCAGGACCTGGCGTGAGTCAGAGGTTAGACTTGATAGATATGATAGTGAAACAAATAATGATGGAACATGAGAAAAAAAAATCAGACCTTGACTGGCAAGTGTGGAGGGTGAGCTAGTCTATAATTCCATTCAGGTCAGCCACAGTGTTCTGAGCAGATGTTTGTGTGGGCTGCTCTTGGAGGTACCTGATAATGGAATTTCTGCTCCTCAATGATGTGTTCCATTACCCTGCTGTCCCTGTCGCCTGACCTGAATCTTCCATTTCTTTTTGTATGGGCAATGAATGGGGAAGGGGGGGGGAGGAGGAAGGCATTTCCTTTTGGTATTGATAATATTTAGCTGAAAGCACGTACAGGTTTTCATGTCAGGGCGGCCACCTCTGTTTCTCCATTCCCTCCCTGCATGTTGTTTTCTGAACAGGCGGTTGCTCTGATGGGCTTTCTGGCTGTAGCCTGTGTGAGGCACACTTAGGGCACAGCATTCAAAGCTGGGTGCTGTACTGCAGTGAGATCTAGCTCATGTTCGTCTTCATTCCCCACAGAGTGTGGTGCTGCTGTCAAACTGAAAAGATATCCACTGCTGACTCATGCACACCTGTAATTCCTCAGGTCCTTCACTTCTCTGACATTTGTCCCTCAGGTATTGAAGGTGGTAGGAGGAGGAGTTCTGTCCTTTTTCAATTTCCACTTTTGTGAACCTGAGCAAAAGTGAAGCACCGATGTGTGTGATGACATCCATTATGAAGGTAACTTCTTGTTCTTCTTGTTCCTTGCTAGTAAGAATAATCAGATATTTACTCATCTGTCCTAACTGTCTCATCCTGAGCCTCGTTCGTGATGTGAGGGTCCCAGTTAATTGCTGAGTCTTGTATTTTAGGGGCAGCATAGATGAGTGTAACTGTGTCAGATGCATTGAGGAACCTGCAGGCCTCAAAATCTGTCCTTCCCATCCACACAACTGTGAGTGCTGGGGTAGGTGGGGAGCACGTTCTGCCAGCACCAGATCGAGCAAAACCTCACCAGGATTCTCAGACTGATAAAAAAACAACACTGGAGGAAATGGAAAAAGATCTGAATAGAAGAATTTCTTGTTATTAATCACTATCTGTGCCGAGTGCAGTACTGCTATTCCAGGCCTTGCAAAATGACATGTTATTTTCCTTTCCTTTTAAATATGACAAAAGCAAGCCTAGGATTAAGTAGCAGTTATTAAATATTGAATATTGCAAAAGGATAAACATAAAAAGACTTCTTTCCAAAAGAAGCAGGCTGGCTGGGCCATGTATGTTTTTCTCCATGCAGTATCTGTATTCCCACTGCAGTTTAAGCTAGATAAACAGTCGAGTAGTAAATGGAAGCACTTCCTCTTAACAGAAATGCTATTACTAATAACAGTCAGTGATTGAATCAATGGAGTTCCACAAAATTCACAGTTCACCCTCTTGCATGCCGGAGTTCAGCACTGTACAAACAGGATCAGAAATTCTTTGCTTACCTAGCAGCAAATTGGCTGCTTAGTCAGATCTGCTCACACTGTTGAGCATACAATGCTGGAATAAAGTTTTGATAATTGAGCTTTCTTTTATAGGGCTCAGATGTTTCAGGCAGCAGCTATACGAAGTGCCTGAGCATGCTGTGTGTCTTCCGAATGAAGAGCAAAGCACAGATCTTTACATGGGATGGATGGTGAGAGATGAGCTAGGGAAATATTCAGAGCCTTCCAGTGTTGTTACTGCTCATGTGCTGCGTTTCTCTTTCTGACAATTCCCAGAGCTTGCAATATATGATGTGTATTTAAAACCCCCACAAGGAGGGGAATGAAATGCATTTTTCTTTTCCTCCATACTTCATGAATGGCTCCTTTCTTGAAAACCACAAATGCTGGAACCTTGTTTGTTTTCTTACATCCTTTTCTGCTCTTTTCACAGTCGTCTTAAAAACATTCCGTTTCTGTCATTGTTCCTTAAATATTTGCTTTCCTATCTCAGATGGCCTTATGAATGGAAACGCATAGGAAGCGAATGTTTGTGTTTATTAACACTTCAACTTCTGCTAGTTAAGAGCTCTGGGAAATAGGACAGTATGGGCAAAACAGGTAAGAGTTGCGTTTTGAAATGCTGTGTATGCAAGTGCTGTGGCCACTCTGTTTCCTCAGGGCAGCTTTAGGAGTCAAGTAGGTGTTCAAAACTGACAGTTAATGTGAGTGGAAGTAGATGCAAAATCATCTGTTGGCAGCTTTGGGATATCTTAACTAGAAAGTGTAGCAAGTGTGGATGAGAGTGTGTGTTTGTAAAGGAAGGTGGGTGTTCACCTGGGCAGGATCAGGTTCTGAAATACAAAAAGGCTGAGTTAGCATGTGCAGGTATGTGGGACTGCATTCCGGTGTGCGTCCTCACAGTGACCAGGCAAACGGAGCTGCTGCATGTGCTGGCCTTGTTTTACTGTGTCTGAACCTGCTCAGAAGTTCAGGATAAGTGATTATACAAAGGAGAAGAAAAATGGCTGGACTGTTTGCATTCTATTTGTATTCAGTAGTATGTCTATGAGCTTTAAAAAGGAACAACAAGAAATGCTTTTCTGCATACAGGTTACTGAAGGTAAGGTCTGGTGTAGGGGGAAAGTTGGTACAAGGAAAGTACTTGTTATTGTGATAGAAATTAATCACTTTTAATTCTGTGAGGTTAGGATAAAAAAGGATTCTAATATGATGTTTACTACCTTGGGTGAATACCTGAAGGGGGTTTTTGTTCCTCTACAGTGAAGACAGTGGCTCAGCAGCTAATAGTTCTCACAAATGCCAACAAAACCTTTTCCCCCTTGATTTCATCTTCAGCTCATGGCAGCCTTCCACTTCCTTCTGTAAATACTTGTCTTTCCCTTGATCTCTGACTGCAAAGGAAGCACAAGTGCGACTTACAGCTACGAGTGGGAAATGAGTTTAAGCAAAGCAAGGTGCTGCTTGGGTAATACATGCATTTCTGCAATGGGCTTCTATCACAAATCCATCCTAGAATCATAGAGCATCCTGTATGACTACATGGACTCCAACAAAGAAGAGGAAAGTCAATAAAAGGAGATACAGAAGGATTTGAATTAACGAGAGCATCATCCTATTCAGAACCTCTGACAGCAATGAAAGGCCTGCACTACTGAGCAGGCAAAGTAAAATCATCTGAGTGTAACTGTAGTCCTATGGAGTTGTGGTGCTCCAGAGGGGCTGAGTAGGGTCCTGTCATCCTCTTGTGTTGCTGCCCACCCTCCCCAGTCTATTGTTTGCTCAAACCAAACCCAAGGTCAGGAAAACACGTGCTGCAGTTGTGAGGTAAATGCTGGGCAAACAGTCAAACAAGGGAGGCAGATCCAACCACCTGCTGGCTGTTTATTTCATTGTTGGACTAGCAGGCAATGCCTTGTAATAGCAGATACAAGCTGGATGTTTGGCTAGTGATACGGATGGGAAGAACCGCTTTGGGGTTAACCCAGCACTGCCTTGTGTTGTAGAGCATTTCTTCTTTTGGTGTAGTGATAATCATACCTGCTACTTAATTTGGTCACTAATAGGGATGGGTACGTGTCTTATCCTTTTAAGGTAGAATAGCAAACACTAAGTGTGTATTTGGTCTGCATTAAGTGTCACATTGTGATTTATCCATATTTATTCCTGTTTTAAGGTAAGTAGGTGTGACTCGGCTGTTAATGTGGCTGCAACTGAGCCCTGAAATGGAACTGTTGCCTAACATGCATAGTCAGATAGTCCAAAACCAACAACAGAATGCTCTCGTCTTTGTGTAGATGACTGTATGGGGAACGTCACTGACGTTAAAGTGCTTTCAACTTGTTGCCCAACAAACACATGTTGTGGCAGCACTTTGTTAGCATATCCACTGCTGTTTCCAGGATCTTATCTTCTGTTTCTGGCTCTGGAATTCTGCATCTCTGAATTTCTAGAAACCAGATTTGTTGGTTTTCCATGAATTTAGTAAATATATATATTGACAAACAGGCTTCATTTTGTATCCCTGGGGACTCTGGAGCACAGCATAAGTTTTGCTTACTGTATTTGATTTTAACAAGTTGGAATGATTGAGAATAAGGTGAAATTCTTAGCATGCACCAGCTTGGACCAGGAAGTATTTGAGTGCTGTGAAGTTTGGATGGAAGAAAGGCTTTTCAGTCTGTCTCATTTAGATGAAATAATGTTTGAAAGTTATGTTGCTGGGATTTCTGCTCTGCAATTTCTCTTGAGCAGCACGCCATGATTTGCACATGCATTTCCTCAGCACAAGAAACCAGCTCTAGTTAGAGACTGCAGAGGCAGTGATAGGTAGCAATAGTACCACTTTCTCTATCTTTGCCGTTCCAGGTCTGGGAATTGAGGGGCACCTGGTGTAGCACTCAGCTGTGAGCAGAAAGAAGGAGCAAAGAGAAGGAGCAGTCTGAGTGCTGGTGCATGCTGAGGTTTCTCCAGGCCTGTCTTGTGTCCTGAAGAGGCTCCTTGTCCCCTGAAGAGGCATCTGTGTGACCCAGAGAGGCACTGATCAGCTCCTGGGCTCCTCAGCAGGCTGGGACATCCCTCTCAAGAATGTTCTGCCAATGAATATGCAGATGGTAAAGTGATTTTGGTTTTTTACCTTGCATTTCACTGGGGAGGTGTATTGTCAGTCGTTACCTTGCTGGGCAGGTTTAATGGGGCGGAGGTTCTGGGAAAACTGGTGGGACTGGAACTAAGTCATAGTCCTTCAGTATTAAAGTTGAGCTAGGCTTCTGAATTCAAAGTGGTTATTTGCCTAATTTCCCTTCAGATGCTCTCATAGCCTCGCTTCTCTGGGTCTAATTGTCTGCTGCGTTGCTTTTGGTTGGCTCAGATGCAGATCTCAGAGTGGGAGGAGAGCAAGGAAAGACCTATGGGTGGGAAAGCAGGTACGTAGCACACTTGGGAGTCTTTTAATCCCTTCCTCCTAAGATAAAGGAACGAATCTGATGTTTTCTTTGAGCAGAGCTCCTTGTGTCTGCTGTCTGTTCTGTGGGCTGTCTGCGGTGTCCAAAGATTTCAAAATCTTCTGTAGGCCTAACGTGCTATTTAGGAAAACGTGCACAGTTGTCTGTGCATTTCAGCATAGTAGTTGTGGTTTCATGAGCTGCCAGTGTTCGTACAAAGGTAATGACACCGAGACAGGCAAGTTTAATGAGTGAACTGGGTTTGTTTTCACATGAACTTAGCTGTGCCAGTACAAAGCCCGTGCACAAACCTTTTGTTACTTGTATGCTGTTACGAAGGTGGGATGTGCTCTGCAAGGTGTATCGTTGCACTGCTTTCCTTAACCAAGAGGAAACTGAAGAGATGGTGTGAGTTACTACAGGAGAAAAGGGGAGCAGAGAGGTTTTGAGGTGCTCTGGATATTCTTGTTTGGGCTGGGAGAGCAGAGGGCTCTGGATGTTGAGGAAGAAGCGCGCTTGGCAGCTGTTCAGAGATTGTTTCATGTGTGCCTTGTAGCTGCATTGCCAGCATCAAGTGTCAAAGTTGGCCTTTTGCATCTATTTTCCAATCAACCCTGTGCTGTACAGCTGTATGCACTCGCTGTGCTGCTACCACCTGGCTGTGGTGTTGGGCCTGATCCAACTCTGCTGCTTGTCCTGAAGGAGTAATTAGCTGTGTTTTAATGTAACTGAACAGGGAAGGTTCAGGTAGGCCAAAGCATGTGCTACCAACTCTCAACAGAGACAACTTTTGTCTTAAGAAGAATGCATTTTTAAAGCCCTGTCTTTGCTCTGCCACCTTCCCTCCAGCTGCTTTGCTGGTAGCAGGATCCCACTTGGAACTCACCTGGAACAGAATTCCTGTTCTGATGCAGGTGTTTCCATTTGATTTTCATGGGGCTGCTCAGGTGAGGTTAAACAGCCACAGGGTGATACTGAGCTCACAGCTGCAAGTCTGTAACAGGTTAAAAGCATCCAGTCAGAGCGCAGGTGGTGAATTGTGGTTGTAATGAAATGGCTGATAACTTCTGGGGAAAGAAGGTGTGATGCTTCCCCTGTGACGTTTAGTGGGAGCATTTCTTAAGGGGCATCGATTTGAGTGGGAAAGTGAAATTACTCGGAATCCTTCCACAAACAATTAGTGGTGTTACACTGGGCTGTACTGCTGTGCAGTGAAATACAGTGCCTGTATATCTGGGGCTGCCCCAGGAACCCCAAGTGCTGATGCAGGCAGCCCAGCATGGCAAGTCCTACAGCTGTGCTGCTGCTGACCTTGGCCTGTTGCCTGCTGTGCCTCCAGCCCCAAAGCTCCTTGGATCTCCTTGGCTTGCCTGGATCTCCAACAGTCTCTTGACAGGTGAAGATGGCTTACTTTGAAGTCCCTCAGAGAGGCAGATTCCCCTTTGGTCTGCAGTTTGCTGCACCAGCACCCACCTTGCCAAGTGTTTGTTTGCTCTGAGCCTGGTCTCTCTACTGTGCTTTAAACATTCCTCCTTTAATGAAGTTCTTTAATTACTGTTTTTCTTTGTGGAATGCCTCATGCTCTCTTGGTCTTTTTGATACCATCAGACTGAAAGGGAGAAGAAAATCCTTTAAACAGTTTTGACTCCCTCTAGAGGATCTCCTCCTGAGCCCAGCAGTGGCCACGCAATGGGAGCAGCAGAGCATTAGCTCGCTGTGTCTGCACAGCTGGGTTTCAGCACAGACTGCTTTTTCCAGCACCCACGGGCTGCTTTTCTTTTCCTGTCAGTTCCTGCTAACATCTCCCTGATTTTATTCCCACTGTTCTTTAAATATAAATGCTCACAGGCCGTTTTTCCTCAGGCAACACAGACCTGGCATTCTCTGCAAGCTGTTGTTGTTGGTCAGTGGCCGTTCTCACATATACCAGTTCCTCTGGACCAAACTTAGGTCCATCACACCACTGACATCTCAGTGCCCACTGCAGATAACTCCCAGCCGCACGGAGCCTCCCACCGCCGTGCCTTGCAGCTGCCGTGCGCGTGCTCCGTTCCCCGGTGCGTGGCACAACGGGCAGCACCGCCCCGCATCGCAACGCACCTCCCCCAGCCATGGCGTTGGGGATGCGGATGCTGCTGCTGCTGCTGCCGCTGCTGCCGCCCGGCGGTGAGGGGCAGCCCGGCCGTGCAGAGGAAGGGCCGTTTTTGTAGGGGCTGCGGCGGTGTTACACAGCCCAGTGCTGTTCGTTAGGGGTAGCGTTTGCTGTCGGAGCTCTTGGTTTTGTTTGCAGCTCCGTTACTGGCTTGTGGCTCCTGCAGGGCAGCAGGGGAGGGACTTCTCATGAGGGCAGGTAGCGACAGGAGGAGGGGAAATGGCTTTAAACTGGAAGAGGGTCTGTTTAGACCGGATATCAGGAGGAAAATCTTACTGTGAGGGCAGTGAGATGCTGGCACAGGTTGCCCAGAGGTTGTGGATGCTCCTTTCCTGTACAAATTCGAGGCCAGGCTGGATGGGTCTGTGAGCAACCTGGTCTGGTGGGAGGCGGCCCTGCCTGCAGCAGGGGGTCGGAACTGGGTGGTCATCAAGGTCCCTTTCAAGCCAATCCGTTCTGTGATCTGCCATCATCGGTATCTCAGGAAGAGGCAGAATTAGGAGATAACGTGAAGGGTTTTAGGTGGAGCAGTTACTGTATGATGGCTGTTGCCTTTGATGTGCTCCCCTTTGTGCATCTTGGATTATTCATCCGTTCAGGAAAGCGTACCACCCTGCATGGCAGCACTGCTGTGTCTGCTACGAATGGGAAGGGGACAGTAATTCTTGCACAAATGCATTTGCACTGAAGTTTGTTACCTGCAGTGCTGGTTGGGGGTGAGCAAAGCAAATACGCACACACCATTTGCACAACTGCAGGATGTAAAAGCCGTTGAATTCTCTTACAGCATCTTGGACATCCCCATCCAGGCCAGGAGTAGCAGCAAAGGATGAAACCCTTGGGAAGCTGCTGACTGTTCTGCACCAGGCTGCACGAGGAGCTCAGCACTCAGCAAGAGCAGCAACCCCCAGCAATACCAGCTCTTCTCCTTGGATAGCAGCGTGCAGGAGGCGTGCTGGAAAGCAAAAGGAACTGGTGAGGGGCACGGTGATGAGGAAACCTGCTCTGCCAGCAATGTCATCCCCTGTGCCCCAGCCTGCTGTTTCTGTTGCTTTGTGTGGGTTTGAGTCTGCACAGCTGGCAGCAGCCATGGCAGAGCTGGCATCAGCCTTCCACACTGGGGGTGCCAAAAGGGAGAACGACGTTCTTGATCAGTTAAAGAATGGATTCAGCGACGTCTTTAAGAAGTGCTCTTGAAGAAGCCGTGCTGAAAATCACATTTAAGCTCCGAAACTCCAAACCTACTGCAAAATGATGGAGGTTGCACCAGTAAAGCTCAGCAGGCTTCTCCAAACTGCAGTGGTTCCTATGGGTGTGCAGGAGATGGCCAGCCAAGGCAGTCGCATGCGGAGCATTATCAGCTATACTCAGTGTTCTGTGTTAATGTGATGATAATAAATTGGCTCCAGCAAGTTCTCCTTACTTTCAGGTGGGCGTATTTTTGTTTTGGAGCATCGGAAAGCAAGTTTTTACTGGTGCTGCCATTCTTTCCTGCTGCTATTAGCCAGGTTTATGGAGCTTTCAGTGCAGCTCCTGGAGAGCTTCTGTCAGCTTTTGCTCTTCCTTGAAACTCAGCCTTTTTTCCCCCATTAGAATGGATTCATACAGTAGTTATGTTTAAAGTTTGGTGTAGTTGGTTCAAATGTTGCCTTTCTCTCCTTCCTCCCAATGCAAGTTAGCAATCCATGTTCCTGCACTGGGTCACCAAGGCTGCAGAACAGGAAAGCACGGAACTGTGAATGCATTTTGGATACAGAACCAATGGTCTGCAGTGCCTTGTGCCAACAATTGGATCCCTGCCTTCAGTGAGCCAAACGTGCCCTTTTATTTCTCAGAGTATTTTGATGGGGATCCATAAGGCGGTGTCAGAGCAGTTCTAAAATAGGAGGTAATTAAGGGAATGTCACAGCCAGATGCTCCTTAATGGTTCTGTTGAAATCCATTTTTGTTTTAATTTGACATGAAAAGCTTCAGCAGGACCGAATTAACATAAACCTTTAAAAGGGTGTGAAGGGTCTGCAGCTCCTCGGGGAGAGCGCTGTGCTGAGCAGTGGCTGCTGAGGAGTGCTGGGCATGAGAACTGCAGCCAACATCTGACCGGAGGTGAGCGGTGTGGGTTTGGGCCTCTGTGGGTTGTAGCTCTGCAGCTGTGTCGACAGCAAAGCAGCTCAGCCAGTACAGGTGGGCGGATTGCAGTGCTTGGCAGTGCCAGGTGCCATCCGCTGTGCTCTGAGGCTCAACAGGATGGCTGGGAGCCCCCAAGGACCCCAGTGCTCCCAGCTCTCCCCATCCCACTGCTCACCCCGCAGGCTCCTGGCACCATGAGCACAGCTGAGGATGCAGCGTGGCTGCGCTGGGTGACGGAGCGGTTCCAGAGCATCGCAGGGCAGGATGAGGAGATCAGCCTGGAGGAGTTCAAGGCGGCCCTCCAGGTACAGGAGGTGAGTGCCGGACCCTGCACTGATCTGCACTTGGGTCACTTTCCAGCCCAACAATTCTGTGGTGCAGTGACTGTATCTAAAGGGATATAAGCATGAGAGGGGGGCAGAGAAACCCAAAAGCTCTGCAGCAAGCAGCAGTGGCAGCTGTGGGGCTGAGTATTGCTGGCAGTGGGAGCTCACTTTGCATCCCACAGCCGCCCCAGCACATCCCTCCTCCACAGACCTTCTTTGCTGAGCGTTTCTTCGCGCTGTTTGACGTGGATGGCAGCGGTACCATCAGCCTGGGGGAGCTGCACAGCGCCCTGAGACTGCTGCTGCACGGCACTGCTGCTGACAAGCTGCGCTTCCTCTTCCAGGTCTACGATGTCGATGGTGAGAGGGGGTGGCTCAGTGCACCCAGCTCTGAATAACGTGCTTTTGTCCTGTTGGGATGGGAGTAGCATCCACCTGTAAGGCAGCAAACGCACCAGTCTTGTGAGCTTTGGTTGTGGAGAGGCAGCCGTGCATTGTGTTCCCTGCTGCCCTTGGTCATGGGGAGAAGCCCCGTGGCAGCATCGGAATGGGAATGATTTTTAGACCAGAATTGTCTCCAATTCCCAAAGCCAATATGCTGGTGGAGAAGCCATGGCACTGCTGGGGGTGGGCACAGCTTTCCCTTCAGGCAGGAGGGGATGGCACCGCGCTGGAGGAGTTTGAGGCCGGGCTGTGAGGTGGTGCTGCTCTCCCGACAGGCAGTGGCTCCATTGATGTGGCCGAGCTGCTCCTGGTGCTGCAGGCCTGCCTACGTGAGAGCAAGATCTCACTGCCACCACAGCGCCTGCACGACATGGCCAGGGTGCTGCTCGAGGCGGCCGACAAGGATGGAAATGGCTCCATCACCTTCCAGGAGCTGCAGCAGCAGCTGGAGGCCTTCCCGGGGCTGATGGAGAGCCTGACCATCAGGTAGGGACGGCCGAACTGTGGGGTATTCTTCCCTATATGAGAGTCTCTTCCCTCCTGCTGTGCTGTTGGGTTTTGTGCTCTGTGGAGGCTCTCAGGCTCACACCAGGAGCAGCTCAGGGCTGCTCTCCAGCAGGGCTGCATGGAGGGTCAGTGCCTGGGTGGGTGCAGGGTTGGATGCAGGATCTATGCGTTGCCTTGGCAGTGCTGCCAGCTGGTTGAAGCCCCCAGCACCGACACGGCAGAGCCAGCGGCCTCACTGCCTGACTTCGTGGTACTGGCACAACCACCGCGGCCAGCTCGCCTTCCTGGGGGGCTACATCAGCTTCAACCTGCTGCTTTTCATCCTGGCTGCCTTGCAGCACGTTGGCCGCAGCGGGTGGGTGGCAGTAGCCAGGGGCTGCGGGCAGTGCCTCAACTTCAACTGCGTCTTCATCGCCGTGAGTGTGGGGAGGGGGGACGAGACGGCGGGGTGTTGCTGCTGGGCGTCCCTACAGCCCCCGAACCGCTCCTGCCCCGCAGGTCCCGATGCTGCGGCGGTGCCTGACCCGGCTGCGTGCCACCCCCACGGGCAGAGCGCTGCCGCTGGAGCACTGCGTGGCCCTACACCAGCTGGTGGGGAGCGCGGTGCTGGCGCTGGCCGTGCTGCACACCGGAGCGCACGTGGCCAACTTCGGTGAGCGGGCAGGGTGTGGGATTGGGGTTGGGGCTGGGATTGGGGTTGGGGCTGGGATTGGGGTTGGGGCTGGGATTGGGGTTGGGGCTGGGATTGGGGTTGGGGCTGGGATTGGGGTTGGGGCTGGGATTGGGGTTGGGGCTGGGATTGGGGTTGGGGTTGGGGTTGGGGTTGGGGCTGGGATTGGGGCTGGGGATGCTCGCTGCGTGCGCTTCCCGCTACCCCCCCCTAGTGGCTCTCCCAGGCGCGCAGCACCGCAGCGGGGCCTGCAGACCTTTCCCACTCCTTCCCCCCCTTCCCCACAGCAGGAGTTCGGGTGTCTGGGGTTTCCTACGGCCCTCGCGTGGCATCGTGCACAAGGACAAAAGTTTCATTTTCAATATATCTGAGCAGACCCGGGCTGTACCTTCACACGCAGCCGCTCAGCCCCGCTCACCGTTGCTCTGCCTGCAGGCAGGTTGGCGTGCAATGGGCACGGTGCCCTCTCCGAGTTCCTGCTGATGGCGCGTCCTGATGGTGGGGGGCTCGGCGGCACAGCCCCACAGACCGGGCTGGCCCTGCAGGTGCTGCTGTTTGCCATGGTCGCCTTCTCCAGCCCCTGTGTCCGCCGTGGTGGGCACTTCGAGGTACATAAATGCACATGGACACCAGAAAAGTGCCCCATCCTATGGCACGGGGCACACTGAGCCCTGCACCACCCACCCCTACTGACCCTTGTCCCCTGTCCGCAGCTCTTCTACTGGAGCCACCTCTCCTATATCTTTGTCTGGGCTCTGCTCTTCTTCCATGCTCCCAACTTCTGGAAGTGGTTTTTGGTTCCCGGGGGCCTCTTTGTGCTGGAGAAGGTGGTGGGCACAGCTGTGTCTCGTGCCATGGGGCTGCGCATCGTGGAGGTCCACCTGCTGCCCTCCCAGGTGCACGTCCCAAACTGTGGTGTGCATGAAGGGCCCTGTGGGTTGGAGTCGTGCTCCTCCAGCCCTGCACGAGGGGCACAGGGCTTTACATCCCCTCCCCTGCATCACAGCACTGCTCCTTCCTTTGGCTTCAGTAAGGTTGGGTAAAGTCTTCAGATTCAACTGTTTGTACAGAGATGCGTTTTGAGGTCACTTGGCAGCATTCAGGGATCGGCAACACCTTGGTGGATGTTTGCAGCAGCAGGTGAGACCTCCATTTCTTTGGTAAACGACAGCCTGGATGCTTTCTGCTCCTCCTGCCCCAGGTCACCCACCTGGTGATCCAGCGGCCGCGCTCCTTCCACTATGAGCCTGGGGACTACATCTACCTGAACATCCCGGCCATTGCTGCCTATGAATGGCACCCGTTCAGCATCAGCAGCGCTCCTGAGCAGCAAGGTGTGTGTGTGGGGCACCCCAAACCGGGGCTCCTCTTTGGCATCACCAGGATGTCCTGCATCCCACAAGCATCTCGCCACCATCCCCCCCCCATGCTGTGGTGCAGGGGTGCCGGTGCCTGGGCCGTGCTGTGCTCCAGCCCTTGTGCCACTGTGATGTCCCCATCCTACAGACACCATCTGGCTGCACATCCGCTCTCTGGGGCAGTGGACCACACGGCTGTATGAGTTCTTTAGGCAGCCAGAACCCCTGCAGCTCCACGGGAACCTGGAGAGGAAGAGCTGGTGGCAGCGGGTGCAGGTTGGTGATGCAGGGCTCTGCTTCCTGCAAGAGCAAAGGTTAAACCCTGCAGTGTGCTGCCCACACAGCAGGGTGAGGGCAGTGCCTGTGGTCACAGCGCTCCAGCAGCACACAGCACAGGCTGGGCTTTTCCAAGAAAGAAAGAAAAATTGGTGACAGATGGTCCTTTTCCCCACCTTTTCTTTCCCCTTCCCTTCCCTTTTCCTCCTTTGCTCTCTTTCCCATCTCATTTTCCCCCTTTTTCTCCCTTTCTTCCCTTTCCCCCTTTTCCCCCCTTTTCTCATCTCTCCCCCATTTTCCCTTCCCTTACAGGTCACTCCCTGCACTAATTCAGGCACATCAGGGGGTTCTGTGCCCAGCACTGGGGATGCAGCCATTGAACTGACATCGTACCGACACAGCGGGGCACCGACCACCACCCAAGGGACCGAGGATGGGGACAGGGACTGGGACACGTCCCTGCAGGCGGTTGGTGCCAGCACAGCCTCCAAACCACTCAGATATCCCCGGGGGGAAGGGAAACCATCCTCACTGTTGTGTGGTGCTTGCTACCCCAATGGCTTTGGGATTGAGGTTGGAGTCCATCAGCCATGGATCCCACTGGGCTCAGCTCCAGGATCTGATGGGCACAGCAGGGAGCTGGGCTGTGGGATCAGGGAGGAGGTGGCCACCCGCTGCTGCTGATGGATGCTCCTCATCTGCAGGTTTCTGCAGGGCTGGGTGAGGGCCAGCAGCTGTGCAGCATCAAGGTGAGCTCAGGGTGGGCGCAGCAGGATGGGAGCTGGGAGGGGGCTCTGTCTCACATGCTGGAGAACCAGCCCAGGGCTGAGCTTTGGTGTTGGGTTTGTTGCCCTGTTTCTGGGTGCTCGTCCTTTATCTTTCCTAGTGCTACATTGATGGCCCTTATGGGACCCCAACACGCCGGATCTTCACCTCAGAGCATGCTGTGCTCATCGGTGCTGGCATCGGCATCACACCCTTCGCCTCCATCCTGCAGAGCATCATGTACAGGTTGGGGCTGTGCCACCTGCTCAGGGCTGCTGTTCCTTATTGCTAAACGTGGGGCAAGCGGTCACAGGACCCTACACTGTGTTGCCTTTGGGGTTAACCTTCAACCAGGGGATTTCAGGCAGGGCTTTCACTGCGGGGCTGGTGGAGAAAGGAGGTTTGGGGTCTGTGTGGCTGCTCAGGGTGCAAGGGGTACAGACAAGGGCTGCATCCACCCATGCAGGTACCGCCAGAGGAAGCAGAGCTGTCCTGGCTGTGAGACCCTGCGGGATGAGGACATGGCACTCAGAAAGGTGGGAGCAGACCATGGGGTTTGCAGGGGGGGGGGGATGTAGGATCTCATCCCACAGGAGATGCAGGCTCCCATCCCATCCCATGGCAGCTGGATGTGTCCCACATGCTGCCAGCCTGCCTTGACACAGAGGCTGCATCCTCGCAGGTTGATTTCATCTGGATCAACCGGGACCAGCAGCACTTTGAGTGGTTCCTTGAACTGCTGGCTGCTCTGGAGCTGCAGCAGGAAGAGCAGGAGCCGGGAGGTGAGCGGGATGTGGAGCATCCCAAACCCCAAATCAGCCCAGGGCATCCCAAATCCATCCTGAGGCACAGCCAGATCCCCATGCCTTTCCCAGGGCGCTTCCTGGAGCTGCACCTGTACATGACATCAGCGCTGGGCAGGAGTGATGTGAAGGCAGTGGGGCTGCAGCTGGCCCTGGACCTGCTGGCTGCCAAGGAGCAGAAGGACTCCATCACCGGGCTGCGCACCCGCACACAGCCCGGCCACCCTGACTGGAGCCAGGTGAGGAGCAGGGCCGTGTTGGGCACCAGCAGCAGCAGCACAGACCCAGCACCTTCCCCTTACCATGCAGGTGCTGGGCAGGGTGGCGGAGGAGAGGAAGGGCAAGGTGAACGTGTTCTTTTGTGGCTCACCAGCATTGGCCAAAGTGGTCAGAGCGCACTGCGAGCGCTTCAGCTTCCGCTTCTTCAAGGAGAACTTCTAAAGACTGTCACCATCCTCGCTGCAGGGTGACCCAACCTGCTGGGAAGGGGCTGAGCTCGGGGCTGGTGGCACTGCTGCGATGTGTGGCATCTCCTGTGCCACCTCTGTGTGCCACGGCACTGCAGTACGGCGTCAGGGTGGGGAGATGGGGTGGGGTGGGGGGAAGGGATGGGGTCCTGCAGCCCTCTGCATGTCTCTGTAGGGTTTTGTGGGATATGGAGCATTTGGAGATGGGACAGAGGAGGTGGGTGTCCCGGAGCATCCTTATAGGGTTTTTGGGAGGTAAGAAGTGGTTTTTCAGAGCATTTGGGGACGGCCGGAGGTGCTGCTGTCGGGGCGGCGGGTGGAGGAGCGGTGCCACATGAGGGCACTGCAGCCCCGGTAACGGGAACGGACATCCTCCGGGTCCGGGCTGCGAGGAGCTGGGTAACCGGGGAGGGAGGGGAGGGGGGAGACTCTGCTCGCTGCCCCCAGGAACCCAGCCCTGCTGCTTCTTTGGCAGCTGTGCCTAGGAGTGGATTTGATGGGCAGGAGCTGGAGCTGACAGCATCCTTTATCCTTTGGGGTGTGCGTGGCCCTGCTGGCCGAGGGATGCGGGGTTCCACACTGCTGGCCACGCACACCCCAAAACCGATGCTTGCAAGTGATGCTGAGCCCATAGTTTGGGATGTTCCCCAAATCCAGAGCCCAGAATCTGTACCAGAAAAGCAACAGGAGGCTCCGGGTAGGGCTGGAGGTGGGCTAATCGCATCGCTCTGATTAATGCCTTCCCTTGGCTGCCTTCATTACAACGATTACGCTCCAGCCGTAGCGTAGCAACCACTAATTGTTGGTTGGATGCAAAGAAATGCATCATTCCCCAGATTCAATTCTTTTATTGAGATGTCATTGCCTTCATCTCGCAGCAGCGGATGCTCCGGAGACGCCGAGGCGCCGGCTCCATTGCAGGCAATGGGGGGATGTCCATTGGGCTCTGCCTTGGAGCAGGGAACTGGGTTTCTCAGCAGCCACGGCATTCCATCACCAAGCAGCCCTTGTACATAGATATTATTCACTTAAGTAATCAATCACTGCCAACAAATTACAGGATACGGGGAATGAAATTAGCAAAATGAGCTATGGATGTGAAATACATTTGAAATTCAATTTAGGAGCAACATTAGCTTTCAATTAGTCTGCCCAACTGTTTGAGCATCGTTTTGTCTATCAGGTTTTTGTACAAACGCAATTAACCTTTGCTGTTAAATTGTTGTTGATTTCACTGATGTAATTATTATGCAGCTCCTAATCTTTGGCTCGGATGGCATCTCGTTAGCTGGTGCCTTCTAATTAGTGGAACCAGGGCCAGTGGTCATTTGTGGGTGCTCAGTTTCATTTCCTGGTGGGGTTGGATGGAGACGTTGTGGGCCAGGGTGTCACACAGCTGCACAGGGGCTGGGCTCTCAGCAGCTCCTGTGCCTAAGTGCTGCCATGAGAAAAGGATACCCGGGGCTTTTCTTCCTCCTTCCTCCCCGTTCCATTGATGCAACATCACTTTGTGCTGGCTGGGCAGCATGGAGGGGTGACTGCTGTGTGTGTCCCCTCAGCTCAGCCCCACATGTCCTGGGCATGGTGCTATGGGGCTCCCTACCTACATGCAGGGGCTCCAGCAGTAGATCCCATCCAGCCACGCCACCACCACATGCAGAGGGGACACTGGACCCACAGATGTGCCATCAGCATCACCATGGCCAGCATTGCCGTGTGTCCAATGGCCAGCCCAGCACCCCTCTGTCCCCATGGAACTGAAACATCATGGACTGTCACTTAATTCCCACAAGCTATTTTTATCAGACACAACTTTCCCCCTTCGGCTCTCTGGATGTTTGTGGGGTTGTAAATGACACGAAGCTCTGATATATGTGGCTAATTCTGCTCCAATTGAGGCCGATGGAAATTTTTCCATTGACGTCAGTGGGAGCAGGATTGATCTCCGTGTGTGTACCATTTGTTCCTGAGCTTTTAAGAATTCATTTCCTTCCTCCATTGCCAAAGACAGATAGCAGCCGTGGAGGTAGAAGAGTCATCTAATAACCACATATTAATACATGAATCATCAGCTCAGGGCCCGGCTTGGGAGAAGTCTGAGGGGGAATAAAATCCCGACGTGGGGCTGTCTGCAATAAAGGATTTCACCAGCACGGCTGCTAATCTGCAACCAGATAATAATTGCAATGTACACTTTTTTCTTACGCTGGTGTCAGGACGGGGGGCTTTTAAGCTCTGTTTCAGTGCATTGCAGCGTGTGGAGCCTCAGCTGAAATCCTTCACCCTGCATTGGAACGAAGTTCAGCATCCATCCCTTTCCTAGATGTCTGCTGAAGAGCAGCAGGGGTGCACAGAGTGATGCACAGAGTGATGCACAGAGTGATGCACACACAGTGCTGCCGGGGCAAAGCCAGGCTGGATGTGGCTCTGTGCAGCCTGGTCTGCTGGTTGGTGACCCTGCACACAGCAGGGGGTTGGAACTGGGTGATCACTGTGGTCCTTTTCAACCCAGGCCATTCTATGATCCTACGGTGCAGCAGTGCTGGGGCTTCCTCCCATTTATCCTAGAGAGCACAAGGCTAAAACATGTGCCTTGCAACCGCAGTGCGAAGCAGTGGAGGTCTTGTGGCAATGCTGGGCCTATTGTAATTACCTTCCTGGGTCTGCTAATGAGTAATGAAGACGATGCTCTAATTAAGGCGCTGCTGAGCACCTTCTTACTCGGTTAATATGAAATCAGTGCAAGGTCACTGCCCCGCTTCCAGTCAGAGCTCAGTGAGTCCTGGCAGGGCCTGAGCAGGAGCAGCTATTGTGGAACAAGGGGCAGTGATTGTAGTGCACGGGTTTATGTTAGCATCAGGATCTGTTACATTATTTACAGCCCCGTGCAAGGGGTCACAGAGGACAGACCTGGGCAGGATCCGGCCTTTGGACAGCCCAGTGCTGCTGCACAAAGCAAAACAGCCCTGCAGGACTGCAGCTATAGCAGCAATGGGAGCCTCAGCAGCCGTGCCTTAAGGTGTGATGGGGAATTTGGGGTGCGCTGAACAGGACAGCTGCTGAATGGGAGCAGGTAGCGTTCAGTTCGTGCACTGAGACAGGGGGGATGCAAAGGGCAGCACTGCGGGAAGTGGGGGCTCTGCAAATGGGCGGGGCTGAAGAGGAGGGCACGCGGTGAATGCAAAGAGGGGGGCGGTGTCCTGCACCGCAGCAAAACGCAAACGGAACGCAGCGGTTCCACAGCTGGGGGTTGAATGGCTGCTGCTGCCGAACAGCTCCTTGTTGTGCGATCTGCCCGGCGCCGGAAGGGTTAAACTCTTCGCCCCCGCGCCCTCCCGCGCCCGCGCCGCCACGTGCACGCACCATGAGCCAATAGGCCGCGCCCTCCGCCCGCCCGCTTCCCCATTGGCTGGTCACAGGCTCCGCCCCCTCGCCGTGCTCTCGCGGGAAGTGCGGGCGGAGCCGCGCCATCCCTCCCCAGCTCCGGTGTTCCGCCAGGCCTCGCTCTCCTATTGGTCAAAGCTCTCACCACGCCCCGCCTTACCCCCGCGCGACCAATGGGAGAGAAGAGAGAGAAGAGGGCGGAGCTCCCATTGGCTGCGCGGGGACGAGGCGGGGCGCGGCGCTCCCCGCTCCGTGCGCCCCCGCCTCCCGGGCGCTGGGGTTCCGGCGGCAGCAGGGCCCGGCCCGCAGGTAGGAGCGGCGGCGGGTCCCAACATGGCGGGGCGGGAGCGGCGGGACCGCGGGGGGTGGGAACGGCGGCACGATGGGGGCTGCCCGGCGGGAGGGGGGACTGCGGAGGGATAACGGAGTAACAACATCCCGTGTGCGCTGCGGGGCTCGTCGGGGCGGCCTGGCTGCGTGTGTGTGTGTATATGTGTATGTGTATGTATATATGTATGTGTATGTATATGTGTGTGTATATATGTGTGTATGTGTGTATATGTGTGTCTGTGTGTGTCTGTGCCTCAGCCGGCGCTGCAGGCCCCGCACGTGTGTCCCGGTCCGGCTCCAGCTGGAGCCCTTTGCATCGAGTTCGCCCTGCAGCGCCAATAGGAAGCGCTGTTGTTGTTGTGCTCCGGGTGTCGCTGGGCTGCAGGGGCTGCTCGCTCTGCTGGGACGCAGGTGGGAAATAAGACGGGGTCCCTTTGGTACAGGAGTGCTGGCACCCAGCCCTGCAGGGGCACAGGGGGAAGAGCAGCTCATCGTGTGTCTGTTTGCATTGGGGTGGCAGCAGTTCCTTTTATCACACAGTCAATCAAAGTATCCCCCAGCAGCAGCCGCCTGCGCTGCCCCGTTGTGTCACACAGCTGGAAATGAGGAGGGACCCGAAATGATGGCAGTCTGGCTGAAGGCCCGGCCAGACGGAGAGCTGGAGTTGTGGCAGCTCTTGGCAGGACTCCTCTGTGAGCCAAGTGTCCGCAGCGCTTTCCTCGTGCAATCCGTTCCTTCCCAGCCGCGCTCCCGTTTGTAGCGCTGCACCTACGGCTGCTCCAGCAGGAAGGCAGGGCTGGGCTGGGCAACGTCCTTCGGCAGCTGTGGGGTCAGCGCTGTGCGGGGATACACAGAGTGGGGGATAATGGGCTCATGCATTGAGTGGGAGGTGAGCTGAGGCAGGCAGAGGTGCTGTGCTTTTCTTCTATTCCCCCCCCCTTTGGATTTCACTGAAGTTCAGAGAGAGAGAGCTGCTTTGCATTTAATTGAGGCAGAAGATGAAAAGGCAGCTGCTTTGAGGTGGTTCTGAGCTGGGTAACTTTAGTGCCGGGGAATGTTTTTGATGAGCTCCTTTTCATGTCTGAGCAGCAGCCCCAAACTTCACGCTCTCGTTTCTGAAGGCTTTCAAAGCGGGTTGAGTCATCGCTCTGATCCTGCGCTGCAGACCGAAGATGTCGGGAGATGTTCCCATTTTTGCAGTGTTATTATCTCGTGTTATTCGTGCTAAAATCCTCCTGCACCCCAATCTGGGTGCAGATCTGGGGGTGAGTGCTCCCTTTAAGTGCTGAAGCCCAGTGTAACGTACAAACCAGCTCCTCTGTTGTAGCATTTTGCAGTTGCGTTGCTGCCCGCTGCATTCTCTCCCTGTGCGCTTTGACCCCAACCTCAGCCAAATCCTTCCTTCCCGACCCTCTCCCTCTGCTCTTCCTTTTGCCTTTCACCTCCTTTCTGCTTCCTTCTCCTTGGCTGGGTCTGTGGCACTGGGACAAGGAGTGACCTTGCTGTGTGTTGCAGCCCCCCCCAGCCCCCAAGCACTGGCAGCAGCTGCAGGGTGCAGCCCAGGGCAGGACGGTGCTGCTTTGTGACACTTGAGCTAATATTTACCCGAGCGTGCGGTCGCTCCTGAGCTCTGTTTCAAACATCCAATATTGAATTAGAAATATTGGAGGGGACAGATAAAACGCACGCTAATGAGAACCTTCCGAAGGAAGCTCGCTGCTAATTCCAAAGGCAACGACGAGCTTTTCATTAATGCCTTATCTCAAGTATGCCACCTTCTCCTTTTTTCCCCCCTTTATATTGCTCGTGCTATTGAAGGTCAGCTGGTGGCCCTGCTGTGGTGTCACCTGTCATGTGTGGTGTCAGCCTGCTGAGCTCTGAGCACACACATGGAGGGGGAGCTGGGGGGGTCTGAAATGGGGATGCAATTAGCGTGGCTTGAGATCTTCCCATGAGTGCTGTCTGGTGTTGGGGGGGCAGAGCCTGGCAGAGCTTCTGGAGTGGCTTCGTTGGAGCTGTGTTTTCCATTCTGCTTCTTGCCACGGGGAGTGAAGTCTGTCACAGAGGATTAGAGGCTGGTTTTGTCCCTTGTGGTGCTCGGGAGTTTGTTGTTGTATTCTTTGGTGATAGGTCTGACAAGGTGGATTTGGTTGTTAAGAGAAGTCCCTGTGCTGTTCCTGCTGCCGTTATTGTGTTTATTTTTGTCTATTTAATTGCATTAAAGCATGGCAGGAAATTCCAGGAAGCCCTGGAACAAAGGAGAGGGTTTATCAGCAGGTGATTTCCATCCGTGTGCTGGTAGGGGTGGCTGCAGCCCTGTGGTGCTGCTGTGCCCCCATACCCAATATTCACGGGAGGACCTCGGTGCGTTGTCTCACCCTCTGCTTTCCTGGAGAACTGTTTGTGAAGTGTTAACTGCGCATCTCCAGCCAAAGGACTCATCAGCTCTTGCTGTCCCTGCTGCTTAATGCAGGCTTTCTTAAAGCTCCTAAGAAGCTTTGCTCTCCTCGCGGGGCTTTCAGTGTCTCTCTTCCTAATGATAAATGTCAACAAACGAGATCAGAGCATCTTCTGCGGCAGGAAGGGAGAAGCCACTCTTTCTTGGTGTGGTTTTTCTGATAGCCTCCCTGTAGCCAAGGAACATCAATAGGTCACACGCATTGTGCTGCAGAGGAGCTGAGCGTTCTGGTGCCCACCTGGATGGGCCGCAAGGGAGGATCTGTGGGCTTCATGGAGCAGAACCTGCTTATCTCCATGGGCACTGTGGGGTTGGTTGTGCACCCAGGGTGGCCCTGGAGCTCTTGAGCTGCTGTGTGGGTGCAGCTCGGCCCCAGCTGGATCAGCCCCATTGGGCTGCAGGCACAGCTGGGAGCTCAGGGAGCAGTGCTCAAGGTTTGGGTGCAGCTGTGTGGGTCTGGGGGTCCCAATGGGTCCCTTCTGATTTGGGATGCTCAGGAATTCTCTCCCAGCCGTTGGTTGTTGCTCGCTCCTGTCCTGGCTGCCACACACAGCAGGTCCTCGGTGGCTGAAGAAAGTAGGGCAGTTATTTCTGAGCATTGTGATGAATTGATTAACACTGTTGTGGCATAGAGGCGAGCTGGATCTGAGCGCTCTGCCCATGCGGGGCTGCTGGTAATGGGAACCCCTGGCAGTGCACAGAACCCTTTGCAGGGGAGATCCAGGAGGAAGCAGGAAGGGTTGTTGGTCTGCATCAAGCTTTGCATGTCTGGTTATATATATATATATATGTATATTTCCCTTTAATGTTAAATAGATTTAGAACAGGAAAATCTTGCCTGCGTGTAATGCTTCCAAAACCCTCACAGATGGGGAACTTTGTTTCCAAACATCAAATGCTTCAGCTGCTTAATGCGTGTTTTTAAGCACCAACAGCCCTCTCGGAGAATGTTCACATGAAGCCTGCTGAGAATTGGGCTTTTAGAGGAAACGTTCTTAATATTTTATCACACACACACACAAAAAAAGGAAGAGTTATGGGAAACAACACAGCGCTTGGAGTGAAACAGTGCGGTGTGGTGGTGGAAGGGCTGCCCGTAACACGGCTGGTCACGTGTTTCTTGCTCTGAAATGACTCTTGGCCATTGAAACTTTTTCTCCCCCCCCCTTCCAAGCAACTACAATCAAAACTGGTCCTACTGGTTCCAGCCCTGCCATTGAATTTCCATGGGGCTGAATGGAGGAGGCTGTCTGGCTGAGATAGGGCTGGTGATGCACTGTGTATCTATACCCAAGGGTTTGTTAATGAGTTCCCTGACTATGTTGGCAGTGAATTTGAGCTCCGAGTCTGTTCATATTGCTGATGAAGAAGCAGTCAGATTTAAGCTTTCTTTGCAAAACGTTGGATAAAATATATGTGAGATGGTGCTTGGCTTGACTTCTGCCATTGCTTCCTTCCTCTTCTAGCAGCTGATGTGCTGCCAGTAGGGCACCTCGCTCCATAAGCATTTCCCAAAGGGGGAAGGTTCCTTGCATTCTACATGGGGGTTTCTTCTCTGGTTTTGGCTGTAAAGGTGTGGGACCGTAGGGAGCGCTCAGGATGGGAATTAGTGGGGCTGGGAGGGAGCCTGAAGGCAGACCTTTGTGTGCCGATAACCTGCACTTTTGTCACTGACTGTGGAGTATTTCCTGGTGTCTGCAGGCTGCGTTGGCTTTTCCTGAGCTGTGTGGGGTTTGTGGGGGTCAAGAACTGCAGGGCAACCCAACTGAGTGCGTGCAGAGCTGAGCTGTCATACAGCAGTGCATGCAGCCAAGGCATCTGTCGGGAGGACGTCGCTCTGCTCAGTCCAGCTGCTGCACTGCACAGGCTGCCAGCCTGCTGTACGTTGAGCACGTTGGGTTGCAGCCATTTGAGGGCTGGGCGTTGAACTTTGCTCTCTCCAGGACGCTGCTGCCCTGCTGGCTCTCAGCTTCAATCCCTGCATCTGAGTGCCCTCTGCTGGAGCTCCCTTCTCCTCCCCGCGATGAAGTTCTGGCTGCTGATTGCAGCAGGCCCGGATGGTGTTTGTTGCAACGTCTGCATTCCTTGCTGCTTGTCACCCCTCGGTATCTGGGTGCGCCTTAGTCTGTTGTTTGTGAGTGTTTCCCTTGGGCCGTGCTTCAAAAAGGCTGCTTCTGAGGCTTTGCACACACAGCCTCCTGTCTGTAAGGCTCTATGTGAGCACAAGGGCAAGGTGCAATGCAGCCAGCATTGCTGTGGGGCCGAAAGCTGACACTGCTGTGGCTGGGGGTTCTCCTGCTTGTGAAGCTGAAGTCACTTCTGCTGGGCTTCTATATACCCACACATGGGCAGGTCTGTCTGTGCTTCTCCTGCTCGCAGGGAACCTGCCTCCAGAATCCCTCCATCTGACCCCATTTCTTGTGACCCTGTCGAGAGCTGCCGTGTAGAACAAGATTGCCCTGAAACGAGCACTTTTTTTTTTGCCTGCTCTAAATAGCAGCTTTGCATTGCATCGCAGCGGGGAGGAGCAAACACTGTGAGGCTGAACAGTGGTGATGCCAGCACCCGGAGGCGGCTGTGCATGGAGGGGCTCTGCAGCTGCTGCTCGGCGTGGGTGCAAGCGGGTGGCTGGGAGCCAGGCTGTTCTTTAGAACCCCCAAATCCTCTGTTAGCAGGAAGCAAGCTGGGGGAAGCTGAACCGCTGGCACTTAAAATGGGCAGAAATCAGAAGGGAGACTGGCTGCTGAAAGGCGTATTGATTTGTATGGCATTAGCCTGCGTTTGTTGCGGGTGGGTTCAGACGACGCGGAGTTCCACGTCTGCTTTCAGTGTTTGAATATGAATGCCTTCCTTACAGTGAGCCACTAACTGGATGCTACCGCTTTAACCACCTCCAGGTTTAGGAGAACAAACTATAGCCCTAACAGCAGGGGCTTCCCATGGCCCTGTGTGCGTGCTCCTGCCACTTACTAATAGCAAACCAAAGGCATTGGTAGGTGTGTGTTGCACGTATGCTGCATTCAACTTCATCCCTCCCTTTGGTGCTTGGGGAAGCAGCATGCAGGCAGCTGTCATTTGTGCCCGTTCTGCTCCTTCTATCCCCAGGCCCTCGTTTGCTGTGGTCCCAATGGAGCTGGCTGTGCCCAGAGCTCAGTCCCTGTGCCAGATGCACCGCAGGGATTTCTCTGTGCTGGAGCAGTGCCCTCCTCCTGCTGCATGTGAGCGCTGCCAGGCTCGCCTTGCCTTCCTGCCAGGGGAACCGGGTGCTGCACCTGCTCGGCTGCTCCTTTAGGCTCTCTCCTGGGTGCATTTTCAGGCTGTGCAGCTGCTCTTCCCACAAGCCATGGGGCGAATGGGAGCAGAGCTTGGCTGGGTTCACACTGTGCTGCTGGGGATGCTTCCTGCTGCTCAGCCCAGCCCTGGGTGCAGTGCAGGGATGGGGGCTGCCTCATGTTCTGTGCAGTGGGGCTGTTGTGGGGTTCTAGCCGTGGAGTTGTTGATGCATGGATATGGGAATCCTTCTGCTGTGCATGAAGGGAAATAGCAGGTGTGCCTTAATCCAAACCGCCTCTGTGCCATCCCAGTTAGGCATGTCGTGTACTTTGATTCCTTTTAAAGGCAAAGCTACAGAATCACAGAATCCCAAGAGTTAGAAGGGTCCTTTGAGGGCCACCTGGTCTGACTTCCTCCACGTATGAGGTGTGCCCATATATATGGACTGAATCCTCCAGATGGGGATGGATTGGGCAGAGTTTAACCTGTGCAGTGCTGGAGCCCATTAGGGGTGTCTGTGGGGCAACCCCACATCCATGCCCGAGGGGTTCAGGAGGAGGGATCTGCGGGTGCAGGAGGATACTGGGCTGAGAGGTGGGCAAGGGATGAGGAAGGTGGTGAAGGAGCAGCCCCAGGAGGCCCAGCAGGCAGCCAGCCCTTCTGTTTCTTCCCTTTATGTAGTTCCTATAGGGTGAGAGCGCAGAGCCTGGGAGATGCCTTTTGAAGACAACGCTCTGAAGGATTGAATAATAAAAGTGTGTCTCTTGGGGAAGGCGAGCAAAGCTTCCTGCTGGATGCAGCATGGAAACGCTGCACAGTGCTTAAAAATAGATGTGCTGTGCAGAGTGGGTCTCCTCTTGTGGAACCTGGCTGTAAGGAGGAGGCATGCGGGGCTTCGTCGGTCGGGTTTTGCTTTTGTTTGCTTCCATTTGGAAGGAAGCGCCAAGAAAATGAGTGTTTTTGTTGCGGAGATGTTTTCAAGGCCGCGTATTTCTAGTTTATTCTTTTTGAAGAGGATCGTGGAAGACGAGCTGACGATTTAATGGGGCGTGATGCGCTAATACAAGCGGCCGCGTTTAATCCATTAAAGGAGAGAAAAGAAACGGTGGTTATCAGCATTCACGAGGCAAGGCTTGGGCTCAGTGCATGCAAAGCCTTGGAGGGAGACCGGAGGAGCGCTCCCACTGCTGCAGAAAGCTTCTGACAGGCACAGCATCGCTGGAAGGACGGCTGTGATTGTGACTGTGAGAGCTGCCTTTGTTCGTTCCTTGCAGCCTCCAGCGGGGGATGATGGGCGAACATCTGAGCTGCTGAAATCCACCTCCCTGAGCTAATGTGGGAGATGGTGGTTGGGTTGTGATGCAGGTGTGTATCAGACGGCTCTCCTGAGCAGGAAGAACGGAGTTTGTGTTCCCGACTGAGCCTCCTCTTGTGGAATGGGGTTTGCTCTTAGCAGAGGGTAATCCTTTTAACACAGCACTGCTTGGAGGCTGGCTCCAACAGAAGAGTTCTTGTTCAGTTTCGGGCTGGGGATGTTGTGGAGGGGGGCAGGCAGGAGCTAATAGTGATGTTATTCAACACACCATCACCAAGTTGAGGAAGGGTTGAATCCACTGAAGCGCCGCTTTAGGAGTTAATTACACGGTGTTTCCAGGCTGGATGCTGTCCTGATTCCTGCTTAATCCGCCTCTATTTAGGATGCTGAGTTCGTGACGTCCCATTGCTATTTTAAGGAAGTTTTGGCCACCTTAGGAAATACCACCCAAAACCTTCCAGCCTCAGTGCTGATGCGCCTGGCCTGGAGACCTGCAAAAGTAATAAAGGAGATGGAAAAACCTCCAGAAACCTTTTGGGCCCGGTGTGTGTGTGCCATAAATAAAGCACCGCAGTGGAGTTGGGTTCGTTACAAGCTCCCTTAATGATTCCAGAGCCCCCGCTGCTGCTTGGATGCAGCCAGCTGTGATGCCTTTCAAGGTTAGGCTCCGACTTCTGCTTTATTAGCTTTTCGGTTTATGTTCTTCCACTTGTGCTGTTTATCAAGTGAAACCAGATAATGGTTTGGCTAAACCCGAGGTCCTTCAATACGGGCTTTAGCTTGGAACCGTGCAGGAGTGTGTAATGAAAGCTCTGCGTAAGGCAGATGTTGGGATTTGCTCTCTGCTTGGGGCGGGTTGCGGAAGGGAGAGCAGCTCGGGTCCTGTGCTGCTGCCTGGAGGAAGTGCCATTTCTGCTCTTGATCCTTCAGTGATTCCGCGTGTCAGGAGCTGAGCCTTGAGATTCTGAGCAGGCAGGGCTGAGTAAGAGGATTGCTGCGGATAGAGGGAGGAATTCAGCTCCAGTGGCTGCTGCACGTCCTGAAGCACGTCGATTTTTCTTTCCTATTTCCCCCCCCCCCCCCTCCTCCACATCTCCCCTGTAGGAAATCGGAGGAGGAAATCACTTGAAATCAACAACCCCTCAATTCTGGAAGTCGCAAATACCCGAGCTGTGTTAGAACTCGGACAATTCCCTTTGCTTAAGGTAAGCAAGGAGCCGACCCGTGCTCCTATGGGTGCGTGCATCTGCTGGCACAGGGCTGGGCAGCGATGTGCTGGCAGCGTGCTGGCAGTGTGCTGCCAATGGATAACCCCCCTGTGCAGCTGCAGGAGGCACAAGCTGCGCTGGCTGCGGGTGCTCAGCCCACCCCGAGCTGCTGCTGGGCACCGGGGCACCTCTGTGCAGCTTCTCTCCGTCTGGATGGTGAGTGGCTTTGGGAGCTCGTGTGGGACGCAGGGGTGTGGAGGGCTCCAGACCCTTTGGGGCAGCCCTGGGTGCAGGTTGGTGCTGGAAGGGGAACCATAGGCAGCTCTGGTGCTGTTGCCATGGGATCCATCAATGACCGAGTGCTGGAGCGCGTAAATACCACTGTAAATGATCAAGGGGAAGGAGGTGCGTGAGAGCAGGGCTGCGTGCTGCCAGCCTGACTGCTTGCTTGATGTGAGAAAGATGCTAATTGCCTGCTTCGGTGCTGTTGTGCAATTAGCCACGCTGCAAGCACGAGCTCCGAGTACAGGAGAGCAGGTTTAAACCTGTTGTGCCAACCTGGATGCTGGGGGTGCCATACGAGATACAGATGCTGAGCTGCAGCTTGGCTTTCCCTGACTTTCCAGAAGAAGTTTTTCCTCGAGTTGAATTTTAGTGATTATTTGTTCACTTATTTGGGTAATGCGTTCACTTCTTTGGACAGTTTCTTCACCAGTAATGCTACGTCTCACTGCACACAACCATAAGGGACCCAATTCAAAACGAAAGCAAACAGGGGCTGGGAAACCTTCCTGGGATTTCCCTCCCTTGTCACAGCTGAGAGATAAAAGCTCCTTTGCAGCTGAGAAGTGATTTCAAAGCATTTTGCAATGATTAAAGGAAACCCGAGGCTTCTGCCCAGTAATTAATCCATGCTGCTGCCTACCAGTGCTGGAGACTTGTGTGTTGCAGCCCTTGCTGGTGGCTTGGATGGAGCTCGGTGTGTGAGCAGCCAGCCTGGGAGCTGTCAGCTCGCATTATGCAGCGTGATGCTCCGGCTTCAAATCCTCCTCTTGCTCTTAAACGAGCAGAACAGAGCGCTTAGCAATGCAAATCCTCCGGCTGGAGCAGCAAATGAATTTTTAACTGGGCAGGGAAACTGGTTGGGAAGTTATGGGCCGTGTTTGCACCAAGCATCCATTTTGTGCCATGCCACCACACCTGCTTGGTGTTGGGGCCCTTGTGGAGCTTTCAGTTGGTTGCTTGCAGGGTTTGTTCTCCCATGTGTTTCCAGGGCAGACTTGCAGCACAGGCTGACATCTGACTTATCAAACTCATCGCCTTCCCAGCCCTTCTCCAGCTTCACTGATTGCAGAGCGTGCTTTTTGTTAACATCCAGGCAATAGGATGGGAGAGCGTGCTCCTGTTTAGGAGGGGAATAAAGTTTTGCTGCCAGCTTTTAAATCTATATCCTCCTAAAATGCACTCAGCAAACTGCTGATGTGAGCACCACGAGGTCTTTGTATTTAAAGGGAGTTCTTTTTAGGATGAAAGTAGTTGAAGATGTGAATGGTGAGGGATGGGTGAAATTAAGCAGCAGCAGCACTGATGGCAATCTGCAGAGCTTTAATGTGTTAATGGAGCTGGGCATTGTGCATATTTAGCAGCAGCTTGGTTTGAATCCTGGTGAGGGAGCAGAGGGATTCTGACTCCTGTCGTTGTGCTGCTCTCCTCTCAGTGATGGCTGTGATGGAGCAGTGCTTTGAAGGAGATGCTGACAGTTATTTTGCTGCTGCTCGAACTGCATCAGCTTTAATTGCCCCCAAGTTTGGTATTGGTTTAGAAAAACAATAGTGGGAGGGAGGGTTAAAGGATGATGATGTTTGTAAGATCTGCCAGCTTCACGTCGGCCTTATTTTGCCTTTGTGAATTATTCAGTTGTTCGAGGCTGCTGTAGTGCTGTATTTAATATGTTTTAAATGACATTGAATCCGTTAATATGAGGGAGGAGAAGGGCTGGGTGGACTAATAATTAATCCGCAGGGGGAAGAGCAGAAGAGAAGCTATTGCCATGGATGGAGCAGCTCGTTCGGTGTGAGCAGGCAGGAAGGTGCAGGTGGCCTTTAGATCACGGAGGAGATGTGGGTATTATGGCTTATTGTCTCTGCCTTGTCTTAATTAAGACCTCAGCTAATTCCGAACAAGCAGCATGTGGAAAAGTTCTTGTTTCAGAAGGTTCTCCTTAAGACAGGCCTGAATGGCGCATCCTCTGAGCATCCCAGCACTGCTGAGCCCCGTTCTGATTACCTGCTGGAATGAGGCTTGGCTGCACGCTCCTCTGCGGGTGTCTCGGAGGTCTATTAGCACATCTTGATAGCAAGGCTTAGCACTAATGGAACAAAAAGGAGCCCCTAAGAACAGCACAAGGGAGATGAGAGGATGCCTTCACTTGGGTGTCCCCAGTGTTGGGGTGAAGAGAGGGCATCCATCTGTCTTCCCACTGGCCGGGCACACATGAGACCCAACAGGAGCAGTGGCTGCCTGGTGCTGGAGGCCATATCCCTGGCACTAGGTACCTTAGCAATTTGTTCCATTATGAGGCTTCTATTAGTGCCAACTAATTACATGGGCTGCGTTGGGTTTGAGTTGCAATTACACTGACTGATGGACAACAATCGGCTTTAACACACGTCTTCCATGTGTAGGAGACGCTTAATTGCTCTGCTGGTTTTTGACAGAGATGTTGCTGCTTTCCTCATTGGGTTTCCCCTGTCTTCTGCAAGCACCTCCGTGCAGCCCCCAGCCACCCCAGCAGGAAGGTGCAGCCTCTCACCTCCTCATGTTCTGACTATGGAGTCAGCACTCTCGAGCAGCTTTGCTGATGGCATCTTGCTCACAAACACTCTCCACTGATGGTAAATGTCCACAGTGCTCCAATGCATATGTATGTATGCATAGAATATCAAATGCTTCTAATTTAGCTTAAGATATTTACTTGGAGAATACCTTCCATGTAAATGCTTAGCAAAGCCACTCGCTTACGATGAATGCTGTCCTGTCTGTGCAGTGCGCTCTGCAGTGAGTGCTGCTGGATGTGCCCAGTGTGCAAAGTATCATCAGCGAAACTATTGTTGGTGCTAACAGCGGGCTGGATGGCTTGTGTTTGCAGGGATTTGTGGTCACGCTGTCGCTGGTTGCTCATTAGAAAAGCACATGTGAAAGGACGATGCCGGCAGCGCTGTGTTTGTGAATGGTGGACCTGGGATTAATAGCACCGCCGTTTTAAAGCAGATACAACGCAGCCATAAATCCACTGCAAATGCTGAGTGCATGCAAAGCAGGTGTTGTAAAGTTCCGGATGATGCTTGGGAGTGTTTTGCTAATAAACCATTTTAATAGTGATGTGATGTGTCCGTGGGGTGGCCCTCATCAGTGCAGCTCCTTTGCCTGCAGTGATGCTGTGCGGTCAGGGTGGACAGTGATGTATGGCATCGTTGTCAGTTCCAGCACGTCCTTCTTAATTTGTTTTCATTAGATGAATGCCCTCATTGTGGGACAGATGTAACCCATCTATAAAGCAGTCCCTGTGTTTGTACCCGGCTGGATGCAGTGCTCCTCCCTTTGTAGCTCTGCATCCCTGGTGCACAGTGCAGTGCCATGGGTAGAACCAGAACCGACTGCTGCTTTGTGCACCGACTGCCCCGGCTCAGCACGGTGCTCAGTGAGGCTTCAAGGCCAGCTCAGGCTGCTTCTGTGCTGCCCCTGACCTTCCTAGCGTTGCATCTGAACTATGAAGGCATCAGTGATTTCCCAATAAATGAACCCATTGAGTGAACGTTAATTGAGCAGAGATTTCCTTAGGCTTCTTGAATGCATAAGGTTTCATTCGGAATATATTTCCCTGGAGTAAATAGCTGCATTCCCTTGTAGGTTTTGTTAAGTATGGTTTTCTTTTGGTAAAAGCTCGACCCAAAATCTTGTACCTCCAGCTGAACCTCCGTCTGTCTGCAGTGCAGCTCAAGGCTTCCAGCCTTGGGATGCCCCCTGGCACTGAGCACTGCAGCTGTGCTGTTGTGGGATGCAGTGCTGGTTGGGCACTGAGCCACGAGTTGACCCGAGGCACGAGAACATTCTGCTCTTAGTTTCAAACTGAAAGCGTGTTTATGCTCGTGTAGGATCCGATAGTTGCACGTGTGGAGCAGAGTGGGAGGAGAGGTGGGCAGAGCTCCTCGGGTGACCGTGGCTTGCTCTGTTCCGTTTGGCTGCGGTGCTTGTTTGGAACTTGTGCTTTTGCTGTGCAAATGGATGAGAGTCGCGCAGATCCAATGCAGAACATCCTCTGCGTGGGCTGCCTTGCTGCCCCAGGGTCCCTGACAGCACTTCTTGCCATTGGAAAACACGTGTTTGGAAAAAGCAAGCATCGGTTGAGTCACATCCAATTTGCTGCAAGTCGTACTCGAAAGGTCAAGTGTGCTGGTGTGTAGCTAAGTGTCGGAGTGTCCTTGGGATTGGGTTCATATTCAGAATGACTGTGAAAGGCTTTTGGTTTTTTGTGGCTTTTTTGCTTGTAAATAGGATTTCTTGATTGTTTTGGAGATGCTTTGTGATGAAGGAGCTGTGAATTAAATCGGGCTCCGAAAGCTTCCAGTCCGCTTTGCTTCTCCCCAGCATAGCAAACTATATTGCATCCTTCCTGTTTGTTCCTTCGTACTCTGCAAACTTTGCATTGCTGCCACAAGCCCAATAGCTGCCTGCCTTTGTGGGGGAGGAAGAAAGCCTGTCCTCACTTGGATGTAAGAAATTGTGGTCAGGATGTCTTCGGTCCCCTGGTTGGTTCCAAAGGTTAATCAGTCTCATCGGCAAGAACTGTGGTGTCCAGTTGGGGTATCTGTGTAACTTGTGATTTCTGGGGTTTAAGAATGTTGATGGCTGTAACTCAGCTGGTCCAGCACTCATTACTGCACAGTGATGCTGCGATGGGAGGACGGCAAATAGGATTCTGAGTTGCAGGCCCAGAGCTGCCCCTCCACCTTCAGCATAAGCCTCTCTCTGCACGTTCAAGTTGCACAGCCTTTGTTCCTGTCCATGTGGGATGACTTCATCCCTTCCTGCAGCTGTGTGCCACAGCCCCATGGGATGGGATGAGCACATGCAAAACCATGACAGCACAGCTGCTTGTCCCCATGCTGGGTGCTTGGGGGGGTTTGCAGGTCACTGTGGGAGAGCAGAATCCCAGAGGGGCTCAGGCTGTCCCTGCCCTGGGCAGGAGAAGGCAGCAGGAAGGAGCAAAGCCACGGCCCCTTAGGGAGGAATGGCTGGGTTGGAATGAAACCAACCAGGAAATGAGGTAAAATGGTCCATTCCCAAAGAAACAAAAGCAACCAGTGGTCCAAGTGGAATCTCAGACCTCAGCATAGCACAGGAGCAGTGGGCAGTGATGCTGCTCCTCTCCCCATGCAGCGGTTGTGGCACTCCCTGAGCTGCTCCCCCCAAAGAGGTGTCCTCTGGAGGTGCTTTGTCACCTCCCAGCAGTTGTTCTGACCTTTCCCTTCTGTGTGTGGTGGCTGTTTAACAGCAATCACCTTCGGTATTAAATAATGCAAAGGAAGCACAGTGCAGGATGACTCGCAGCTGGAGCATCGAGCGCCTTTCAGCTCGCTTTTATATCATTTCTAATTTTACTCTGCCCTCCTTTCTCATCAGCTCTTCTAAGGAGCTGAAGTAGAAAGGATTAGGGGGGAAAAAAATTGTAACTAAAAGGGTATCTCTCTCTTATGCCTTATTACATCCCATCTGCATTCGTGAGCTGCATTCCGGAATCCAGAACCAAAGTGGCTGTGGTGCAGAACGTAGAAGCTGGAGCTGCCTTTGCTGTGAGCTTCAATGAAAGCAGCATCTGTGTGTTAGCCTGGGCTCCTGCACTGTGCTGGGCTGCCTTGTCAGCTCTGAGTAGGGAAGATAGGAAAAAGCCTGGGCTGGGGTTAATGGTGGTCTGAAAACAAGCTGTGGGGCAGGTCGAGTAGGGGAGGTCAGAGAGCTGTGGGCTGGAGACCCAAGCATGGTACATCCCTAGGATGAGGGACCTGTGCCTGCTCCAACAGGACGGCATGGGAGACATCGCTTTGTTGAAGTTCTGAAGTGCTTGTTGTAGTGCAGGTTGTTTCCTTTGGAAGTAGTTAATTTTGCTGCAGCCGCCGTCGGTAGCTCTGCCCAAGCAACCATCTGTGCGCAGCGCTGGCGTTTGCCATGCGATAAAAACAGGGCACTTTTAGCCAGTTTCTGTGACTTAAAACATGTTTTATTTATCCGCTGTGAAGCACCGTGCTCCTTAACCTCTGCTTTTTGCATGGGGAAAGAAGCGGTGATGTACCTCTGAGATACGTAGGAGTGTGAGTACGAATGCTTCGTGCCAATAGCAAACGGTGCAGCAAAGCAGTTGGTTTGGAGTTTGCAGGAGCCTGAGCTCCAAGGAGAGCTCTTTGGAGCGGTGTGCGGGGATGCTGCAGGCAGGCAGGTGTGCCAAACCCCTGCCAGATGTCTGAGCTGTCGTTCGGAGCACGCTTTGTGCTGAATTCTTGTAGGCATTGTCACGAGCTGGCAGCAGAAGTGCCTGCATCTCTCTGCTCCGTGGCTCTGTGCTGCGATGCTGTAGCTGTGCTCTCCTTCCTTTTCATTATGGTTTGGCTGCTCTGCTTTGACACTTCCCCACCATCGGGATGGAGGTCCTCGTGGCTGACTGCGGGCTTCCACCAGCAAAGCAGTCTGAGGATGTGAATTAGCACGGTGCTGCTCAGAAACCCTGTGTATTCTTCATACTTCAACACTTCTTTGTAGCAATTCTGCCTTGCAGAGCTCACATAAGGGCTGTTGGGACACGATGTGCTGTGCGAATCGCAGCTGCTAACTGCTCTGTCTCGCACTGACTCCTCCAGTCACTTAAAGTAACTTCTGCACAAAAATCCCTGCTGTGCTCAGATGCTGATCTGCTGGGAAAGGCCAACTGCTGCTGCGTGGGCAGAACGTTGTGGGCATGCAGTGCACAGGTTGGCACCAGGGCTGTGGCATCCCAGCCATCCGTGCACCAGGCAGCACTGCCCCTCTCTACACTTGACAGGTGTAAAGAGCGGACCTCACCTGTGTGCTTTAGTGTTGGATCCCACAGTCATTCCAAAGCCTGAATGTAGGGAGTGATGAAACGGTTCTGTCTCGTGCTTTGTTAATCCATGTGGTAACAGCACGATTCTTGATGGTTTAGAGAGAGGCGTCACAACGCCTCTGTGAGCAGCAGCCAGATCTTGGAGTTGCTATTTGTGCCGTTAGTGAGGGGTTTAATAGCTTAATCCATCTGGAAAGCAAGGAGATTGATTGGGCTGCACGATGAATGGGCTGATAATTACCGCAGCAGCCCCTCGGAACCACGCACCCAGCAAGGCAGTGTGCTGCACAGCAGGCACTGAGCTGCAGCTCTTAGCAGTGCTCTGTGGCACCTTCACTGGAAGAACAGAAGCGCTTTGGTAGTGCTCCAGTGGGTGAGCGCTGCTTCAGGTGCAGGGGAACGGCCAGGCCAATGCACACAGAGCACTTGTGCAAAGAAATGCCCCTGAGTGCATTGCTGGCGGTGCAGCTCCTCAGTGCTCATTTGTTTCATTCCCATATCCCGTTTTGAGACAGAAGAAGGCTTTGGCAAAGGGTCAGAAGTTCTGATAGAAAACTTCTCCGCAGTTACTAAAAACAAGCCCAGAGTTCTTAATTCTTATTATTTTTTGTTATGTAACACCAGCATTTCATGGCAGGAAATGGAGGGGGGGGAAAGCAAGGCTGAGCCTCGTGCATGGCCGGGTGCACCTTTAGCTCAGGGCACGCGTTGAAGTTCTGCTTTCTCTTTAAACATTGGGTTGAACGTGTGAACAGAAGTGCCAGTCTGAGGCGTTTTTTCCTCTCTGTTCCCAGCAGCTCAGTGTGGCTTCAAAGTCAGGCGGCGCCTTATCGCAGTGCAGCAGGAGCCCCACTCCTTGCTGGGAGCAGCACTGTGTGTCCCAGAGCTCTGCAGCTCAGTCCCTTCTGATCCTTGTTTGAGCACGGAGAATTTCCATGGGAGTGCCCTAAACTGCTGCCAGCACTGCAGGTTGGGGAAGTAAGATGCCTTGGGGTTTGTTTTTCTGAGTCTTCCTCAGCTCCTGTGGGGCTGGGCTGTCAGCTCAAGGCTTGCTGGGCCTGTTTGTTAAATGCTGTCTGTACAGCATGAGCAGAAATAGAAGTGAGGGCTGCGTGCCTGCCTGCCTGCCCTTGGCACACCCAGCCTTCCCGTAGGAGCTCTGTGCAGGAGGGAGAATCGTGCTGTGCAGTGTGGGGCAGTGGAAAGGAGGCCTTCCTGCTGGAAATAAGAAGTCATTTTCTCCATCTTTGGAAAAGAAGATGTGCTGTCTGTGTGTGCAGAGCAGGATTAAAGCCATTCCTGCTCACTGATGAGCAGAGGTGCTTTGGGGTGGGACAAAATGCAAGAGAAGACCTCTTAAAACATCTTGTACTCCATAGGGCTGATTGCTTGGGAAAAGTCCAGCAACAGAAACCAAGCAGGCAACGTAGGAACAGAGGGGTGTCTGCTTTCCAGGGAAGCACAGCTTCTTTGCTCTGTGTTTTGCAAGGACTCATTGCCAGCAGCCTGCATTGCCCAAGGGCTGTGCACACCCTCATCTCTTAGTACGGATTAAAGAAAATGGTCCCTTCAATAAATCCAGGGCTTCCCAAAGGAGCTATTCTATCACTGCTGTGCCAGGAGTTATTACTCTAGTTTAGATGCCATTCTTCTGTTTGTATTTCCTTCCTTCTTCTGGGGTGGCTCAGCCCCGCACAGGGGCCGTCCCGTTTGGTGGATATATGGAGCTCTGTGCAGAGCAGTGATGACAGAGGAAAGGCATCTGAGCTCCCGGCCTGGAAATTTGGCTCTGGCATCTTGGGATTTTCCAAAAGAAAGAGCCTTCATCATGTTTTCAACCCTGAGACTCTCCAGGAAGGAATGAAATAGGCCAGTGGTGAGAGAAGAGTCCAAGGAGAGGCTCTGATGTTTGGCTGCAGGTTTGGTTGAAGGCCGTTGCTGGATGCAGGCGCTGCGTGCACAAACAGCACTGCAGGAAGTCAGAGGTGTCCCATGGGTGCATGCATGGCACTGTCACAGCGATCCCCTCCCTCACTGCAAGGAGACATGCAAGGAGACATGCAAGGGGACGGGGTGCCATAGCAGCTGCTGTAATGTAGTGCTGTCAGATGAAAGAAAAGGAGATGATTTATGGGAAGAAATGTCATGCAGTGATTGCTGGGAAACAGCAGTTTGGGCTTCAGAAGAATTCCTCTTTTGAACAGGTTCTGTGCAGATGAGAGGGCTGTGCCTTCCATGGGGCTGCTTACGAGTCTTGCAAGCTGCTCTCGTGGAGAACAGAGCACAGGAGATGCGTGTGCTGTTCTCAGGCACACAGCTGGGAATGCTGGTGGTGCATTTGCAGTGTGGGGTGCCAAAGTTTGTCCTTCCTGCAGGCAGAAGCCACAAAGCCATAGCAAAATCCACCTCGAGCTTCCACCTCACTGGAGCTGAGCATCAGCATCTCTCATTTAGGGTCCCAAAAGCTGCTGCCTGCCCCATCCCTCTGCCTTTCTGTGGTTGGGGCTTTGCATGTGGGCTTTCAAAGCAGAGCCAAGCTGAGCTAAAAGAGCACTGAGGCAGCATGGACAGGAACTGTGCATGGCTGGGGGGTGACACACGGGGCTGTTTGAAAACAGTCATCACCTGGGGTAGTGGGGAAAGCATGGCATCCCTCTGCCCATCCCCTGCTAATCCATGTGGGTTAATTAATGTTGAGTTTTATAGGTAGGAGTCAGGAATGTTATTCGCTCTTTAGAAGTGAATTATCCCCATGTGTAAAAAGAGCAGAACGTGTTTGTTGAGGTCATCCCAGGAGCATCATCGCTGAAAACCATCTGCTGATGCAGAAAATTGGATTTATTCTCATGCTAGAGTTTCCATAAAAATACAATTAGATATAAATTTATGCTCTCTAAAAGCTCGCAGCAAATCAGGCTGTTGGCAAATAAGACACTTCTCTTTTAAGGTCCGGTTTTAACTGACCAGATGGTGCTTACAGTGTAGGAGCATAAGACTGGTGGGAGATAATTGTTTGTTTCCATTTGAGAATAATAATAATAATTCAAGAATAGATAAATAAATGGTGATTTCAGCCGTGTGAATTACTGCCAGGCTTTGGCTGTGGGGCTCTTCCATTGGAAATCCTCTCATTGCTCTGGGCATAGGGGTGATTTTCCCATCTGATTTGGTGAAGGTTTGTGGTGATGCCCTGGTGGGTGTTTAGCTTCTTGTTGGTGATGAGAGCGTGGGATGGCACAGTCCTGGGCGTACAGTACAATGTGGGGCACAAGAGGAAAGTCTCCCACCCCTGGAGACTTTAAAGGCAAGGCTGGATCAGGCCCTGGGCAGCCTGATGTAGCTTGGTGTCTGTTTGCACTGCAGGGAGTTGGGCTGGATGGCCTTCAGAGGTTCACTCCAAGTCCAAGGATTCTATGATTCTAAGTGGCTGAGTGATGGCTGCAGAGAGGGGACTAGGGGTCAACTCAATAGGGAGGGGGTTGGGAATGGTTCTGCACCTGATGGTGGTGTGTATGACCCTGAGTTACTGAAGCTCAGGGAGCATTGGGGTTTAGCTGAGTTTAGCTGGGTTTAACTCTTAAATTGCCCTTGGACTTGGCATTCCTCATGGGTCCATTCCAACACAGGGTATTCTGTTGATCAGGCATTGGAATGTACTGCTTAGGGAAGTGCTGGAGTCCCCATCTCTGGTGATATTTAGGAGCCGTGGCACCAAGCGATGGGTGTTTGGACTCAAACTGTCCAATTACGTATCAAGCTTGGAAATAAAAAGCCCAAATTATCCACCGAACAAGCAAACAAAAGCAAGAAATCCAATGGTTGGACTTGAGGACCTCGGAGGTCTTTCCCAACCACGTGGTGCTGTCAGTAGTTCCAGCACCAACCCTGCTGGGCACCATTCCCTGAACGCTTCTCCCTTTGTTTTGCAGGTATGGTGTGAATATGCGTTGCTTGGCAGCTCGGGTCAACTACAAGACTCTGATCATCATCTGTGCTCTCTTCACACTGGTCACGGTGCTGCTGTGGAACAGATGCTCTTCGGATGGGGCCGGCCCATTCCCCCGCAGCCCGGGTGGCCCCGAGCGCCGCGCAGCAGCTGCCAGCAATGGCCCCGCACGGGATGTGGCCAAGCAAAGCGAGGAAGCATCACCCCAAGAGCAGCAGAAGGCTCCTCCCATCGTGGGAGGCTTCAACAAAGCCCCTGGGCTGAAGTATGAGGAGATAGACTGTCTGATCAACGACGAGCACACCATCAAAGGGAGGAGGGAAGGCAACGAGGTCTTCCTGCCGTTCAGCTGGGTAGAGAAATACTTTGAGGTTTATGGGAAAATTGCTCAGTACGATGGTTATGACAGGTTTGAATTCTCTCATAGCTACTCCAAAGTATACACACAGAGAGCACCTTACCACCCGGATGGGGTCTTTATGTCCTTCGAGGGCTACAACGTAGAGGTTCGAGACAGAGTGAAGTGCATAAGTGGTGTTGAAGGTTTGTGCTCCACGTTTTCCTTTTCACTTGAAATGCTTCTTGAAATTTGCTGTTGTCATTTGAGATGCAAAGCGCTCCTCATTCTGTCACAACAGCGTGGATAAAAATGCATTGGGGATCGAGGAACCTGGTGCGGTCTGCAGCATCACTCCGACTTCTGCCGTTCCTCCTTTTTGTGGCATTGGTTCTGCTGGTTGCAGCTGTCTCCTGGGGCTGGACAGTTGTTTTTGTGGGGTGATTATGTGTGCTGGGGGCAGGATGTGGGCAGAGCCCTCCTGGAACGTCTCATTACCAAAGGTGTGAGCGCATCCCAGTAGCTGTGCATCCTCTGTGTGCAGGAGGCTGGGGAGAGAGGGCTTCCTTTCCTCTTGCTGCAGTAATTGCTGACTGAATACAGCTCAGGAAACAGGCTCGTTTCACACCTGTTTGGTTATTCCTCTATTGGCCTCGCATTTTTTTTGCAGCAAGTGATTGAAGAGCCACCCTTGTGAAACGCAGTACCAGAGCCTGGCTGTTGTGAAGGCAATAGTTAGCAGCCAGCAAACAGGGCTGAGAAATGCGTGTAGAGGAGGAGAATGAGTATTAAGACACTCAGGCAGGTTTAGCTCTTGCCTTGCGTGCTTCCTGCCCTAGAAATGCTCACGTTGTTGCGTGCCGAAAACCTCGTGCTGTATTTTCACCTTCTCCCTTTCCGCAAGGTTAACGCGTTGTTATGTCCTGTGACCTGGAGAATTTAATCTTGTCATCTTGTATGAATTTCAAGTCAAGCTCTTCCAGCACATTTCTCTCTTTTGCATCTTTCAGTCTCAACGAGTGCACCTTTTAGCTGCAGATGCTTAGCGCTAATGAGCGAGCTGGCTTCCGGGAGCACAGATAGCACACGAGACTCACATATTTCCTCTGATGGCTTTTTCTTCAGGCTGCAGTAAACCATCACGTCCCCATCAATGATATTTATTAGGAACTCGAAGCACCGAAATATGCATGAAAATTTATCTTTTCCCATCGAGTTTAAGCAATATTTTCACTGCAATATTAGTTCCCGAGCTTGACATTGCCAAAGGGGAGTGTGGTGTGAATGCCAACTTGTTTATTTGCATCTTCCTTTTTCTCTTACACGCACATGAAAGCTTGCTGTACTAAATATGCTGCAAGAGGGTCATGGTGATGAATTCCCACTTTGGGTTCTTACATTACAATTGGGAATTTGCCCCAAATAAAACATAGAGCTTTGGGGAATCTTGCTTTTCTCCATTGTATCCTAAGCAATGAGTGTTTGCCTTGTTCTGTACATGTTCATTCCGTGAATGGGACTTTCCTTGAGTCCAGCTGGTGGTGAAGCCTGTTAAGCTTTGTGGCTGGACTTGAAGGTCATTTCCAACCTGAGTTATTCTATGATTCTAACAGCATCTGCTGGCAGCGCATCGGTGGTGGGGAAGGAGCGGGCAGGGGAGCGTGCAGCACTGTGAACACGTGTGACAGAGTGCCTCTGAGATGCTCACGTTGTTCCTCTCTCCTAGGTGTGCCCTTATCCACCCAGTGGGGCCCTCAGGGCTACTTCTATCCCATCCAGATCGCACAGTACGGGTTGAGTCACTACAGCAAAAACCTGACCGAGAAGCCGCCGCACATCGAGGTGTACGAAACGGCCGAGGAGAAGGACAGGGGCAGCAGGGCTGCAGAGTGGGCCGTGCCCAAGGGCTGCTCCCTTTCCACAGTGCCCGATAAAGCCAAGTTCACCAGTGTCAAACACTTTGTTGCTCCAGGTGGGTTGTGGCAGACAGACGGTTGGCTCGCTCAGCTGGTAGCGGTTGGGGGTCTCCTCCGTTTCCCCTGGTTTTGTTTGTATGGAGCAGCTTTCCATCCTTAGGGCCTCACCTGAGAACGTTATAGAGTTCTGTACTTTTTTTTTTCTCCTACTGTTTTCTCTCCACTGCTGCTCTTTGAAACATCCTTATTTTAATTAAAACACGTGTGGGTGTATTTGGGGAGGGCAGTGCAGCTCTGCAGAGCAGCTGTGCTTCCATTTCCTGAGCCTGTTTGCTTCTGTCCCAGCATGGAAGCGAAGCACTCCAACCCATTGTGAAGCTGGGAACGATGTGAGGTGACAGGGAAGGGCAGTTTTCAGTCTGAGCAGATGTCTCATGCAGGACTGCTGCTGGGACCCCCCCATCTCTCTTCATTGGGTTGCCACTGTTTGAGGGCCATGCAGACCTTGTTCTGTTTGAACTGGGTTGCCTTAACGAGGCAGTAAGAGACCTGCTGCATTTGCAGGTGGTTAGGGGTGGTTTCTTGCACCCTTTGCCCTCTCTCAGGATAACTAAATCAGCTTCTGTGTTGCAGTGGTTGTATATAGGCAATAAATGTTTTTCCAAGGGAGAAAAGGAAAACCCCCTAAAGGGCAGATGGGCACCAGGAGCCTCCCCAGCAGCTCCAGGTGTTGATGGCATTGCCAGGCTGCAATACCACTGCCACCAGGCCCACAGAGGTGGCCCACCACGTCCCCACAGCCCTGTCTTTGTGGGGCTGCGGGTGGGCTCTCAATGCCCACAGCACACCTCATGCCTGTTGTTGCCCACTTGACATTCCCATGTTCTGCTTTGTCCTGAGCAGAGGTTTATTTTGAGAAGTGGATTATTTCATGCGGGAGTTTCCTTTGTGCTCAGACAGGCTCGTTAATAAGGATGTAATGTATTTTTCTTCAATCAATACCCATTAGAATTAATGAGTCCATTACTTAAAAAGACAATGAAGTAATTTTCGGTTGGCACCTTAGGCCCAGGTCTCTGGGGAAAAGCTCTCATGTCTTTGTAGTAGAGAAATACAGGCAGAGGGAAGGCTGAAAGAACTGCTGTGCTTTCTCTCCTCATCCTTTATTGATGGCAGAGTGATGTGCAGGGCTGAAGGCTGCAGTCTGCATCCACTCATCTGAGATGGCTGTAAGTAATGGCTTTACAGATGCTTATGGCTATGGAAAGAGCAAGCAGCCTTTAGGTTTCCTTCTTAAAACTCCTTTTCCCATTACAGTTCACTTTCAGTTCACTTTGTTGTGGCACCAGAAGTTATTTACATGGAGCTGTGCGTGCTGTTCAGGGCACAGTGCAGCGGTACCTGCAGTGCACAGTGCAGAAGTGCCCATGGTACAAAATGCAGTGGGAGAGATTGGGAGATGGAGAAGCCATTGCTGGTGGCCACAGCCCTCTGTTCCCCCATCATGGGTTATTTCACACATTGGGATGTAACAGAAGGGAAGCAGTGGTCTTCCACAGGAGGGTCTTATTCTATGGAAAGCTGTTAATTTAAAAGAACTGCCTTTAAGTGTCAGTCATCCCTCTGTGCCCTCAAAGCTGCGGGATTTGCACATGGCATTACAGGCTCGTTAGCTGCATTAGGTGCTATTGCGTTAGGTGCTACCACCTGGGAGCTTTGTTTAATGGTTTGGGTTTTTTTAATTTAACTGAATTTTGCCAACTGAGAGGTTTGTGAATACTCTTAGTATGTCCTTCTTTATATTCCACGGGGATATGGCACTGAGGGACGTGGGCATGGTGGGATGGGGCTGGGGATCTCAGAGGGCGTTTTCAACTGTTGTGATTCTGTGGTTCTTCTAAATGTTAAGATCCATTTCTGACCGTATCTCTTAAGGCCATACCTCACCCCAAATTCCTGTCCTGTGTCCTCCCAGCACCACCTGAAGGCACAGCAGGATCCCCCATGACTCTCCCTGCCCTGGCTTTCCTCTGCCCAAATCCTGTTGTGTTGGATTCCCAGCAGTGGCTGCCTGGGCTGTGTGCTGAGGGTTGCTGTGGGTTGCTCCCAGCCTCAGCCATCGCTCACAGCTTTGCTTTTATGCTTAATTAAATAATACATGTACAGAAAGCAGAGGCTGTTTGAATTATTGATCAGCTCGCCTAAAAGCATTTGGGTTTTGTCTGGTTACCTCTGGATGGTGCGCTCTGCATCTTTGATATCTTGAAAGAAATGAGCGCTTTCCCACCGAACCGCTGTTTGTTTGTTTTGCAGAGAACACCGAGGGGGTTTCCCTGCAGCTCGGGAACACCAGAGATTTCATTATTTCTTTCGATCTCAAGTTTGTAACCAACGGGAGCATTTCTGTGGTGCTGGAGACCACGGAGAAGAACCAGCTCTTCACCGTGCACTACGTGTCCAACACACAGCTCATCGCCTTCAGGGAGCGCGACATCTACTACGGCATCGGGGCCCGCACCAGCTGGAGCACCGTCACACGGGACCTGGTGACCGACCTGCGCAAGGGCGTGGGGCTGTCCAACACCAAGGCCGTCAAGCAGACCAAAATAATGCCTAAGAAGGTGGTGAGGCTGATTGCAAAGGGGAGGGGATTCCTCGACAACGTCACCATATCGGCCACCGCGCACATGGCGGCTTTCTTTGCGGCGAGCAACTGGCTGGTGAGGAACCAGGACGAGCGGGGCGGCTGGCCCATCATGGTGACCAGGAAGCTGGGGGAAGGCTTTAAGTCCTTGGACCCAGGCTGGTACTCAGCCATGGCGCAGGGCCAGGCCATCTCCACGCTGGTGCGGGCCTACCTGCTGACCAAGGAGCACGCCTTCCTCAGCGCCGCGCTGCGGGCCACGGCGCCCTACAAGCTGCCGTCAGAGCAGCACGGGGTGAAGGCTGTGTTCATGAACAGGCACGACTGGTACGAGGAGTACCCCACCTCGCCCAGCTCCTTTGTGCTCAATGGCTTCATGTACTCTCTCATCGGGCTCTACGACCTGAAGGAGACCGCAGGGGAGAAGCTGGGCAAGGAGGCACGGCTGCTGTATGAGCGCGGCATGGAGTCCCTGAAGGCCATGCTGCCCCTCTACGACACCGGCTCCGGGACCATCTATGACCTGCGGCACTTCATGCTGGGCACCGCTCCCAACCTGGCGCGCTGGGACTACCACACCACCCACATCAACCAGCTCCAGCTGCTCAGCACCATCGACGAGGCCCCGATTTTCAAAGAGTTTGTCAGGAGGTGGAAGAGCTACCTGCGGGGCGGCAGGGCAAAGCACAACTAGAGCTGACAACCAAAGCCCTCGTGCCTGCTGGTGGCAAAGGTTCGGGCTTCTGGAGCTCGGCGAGGGGACACCTGAGAAGGTCGCATCCTAAACTCATACGGACCGTTTTGAAGAAGTGATCCTTAAAACTGATCTCCTGAAATAATTGCATTCCAGTGTGAAAACCTTTGGGTCTGATGGGCAGGAATGGGGGACATCAGCTCGCTCGCTCTCCGTAGCGCTCCGCCGTGATGTTACCTGCACGAAGCAAAACCCATCCGTGCTCTGAGCTGGGGGACGATTTTGTTTTTCCTTTTTGCAGGAAGATATTTATGGAAGCCATACAGGTCTCTAAAGTCCAGCACTTGCCTGACAAGTTAGTACGTGGCCTCTTTGGAAATGGAGCTGTTTGTGTATATGTTGGAACAGCGTCGCCGGTGGTGTGGTGTAATGCTGTGAACGTGTGTTTCCTTGTAGCCTGGCTAGTGGACAGCGTAGCTTTTTTTGGGGTGTTTCTTTATGGATTCTTTCCCTGGGGTGACACGGTCTTTTATTCTCAGTCTGGAGGTCCTGTAGCCGTATGGCTTCGCGTCGCACCACGTAAGCACAAGTTGGTGGCTCACGAATGGCCCAGCGCTGTGGCTGCACCAGCCCTGTCCTGGGATTCAGGCACACACGGGGTGCTGGCAGCACGTCCCCCCCAGCAGCTGGAGTCTCTTCTCGTGGAGCCCGATGTTCTGTTCTGTATTTTTTTCCTCACGTCAGAGAGGTTTCTGTAAGCTTGTGGGCTTGGTTCTGTAGGAGACCTGTGTTGAATTCCTGCGTGGCATGGAGCTCGTTTTGAGTAGCGTGCAGGAAATGTCATTTGAAACTGTGAGCGTTGTCCTATGGGGGTTTTCATTTTTAACCCAAGATCCAGCACTTGAAAAATGACAATCAGCCCATAGGGCTCTACAGCTCTGCCTGTGCTTTAGCACTGCTTGGCCTTTGCTGCCTGACACCGGTCATCAAACAGAACCCCAACACTTCCACTGTGCTGGCAGCATGTAGAGGACATGTAGAGGCAGTCTACATCTCATCTTTGTGAGCCCATACCCACACTGTGGGTCTGCCTTCACAGCATGGAGCTTTCTGGTGGGTCCGGAAGGGTAAAAGCAATGGCATCATCAGATGGGAATGGTGTGGTTTGGTAGCACAGCAAACACCAGCTTGTCAGCTCTGTGCAGGCGTGCTGGGCTTTGCTCTCCCATCCCAGGCATGAAAGCTCCACGCGTGTCCTGGCATGCTGCGATCATTTATCGCTGTGGGGCTTTTCCACTGATCCCATGATGTGCTGCGGGTGTTGGTGTACTTTGGCTTAAGGTGCTCCTACGGAGGACAGAGCTGCTTCAGACTGCATAGAGTGAGGCCGGGCACGAGGCCGGCGTGCATCTTGGTTTTTGTTTGCTTTTCTTGCTTTTTTCAGTGCTTTTTCTCACAGATATTTGAAGCGACTTTGTAATGACGTGATCTCCGCAAACACGTGCTGTGTGATCGGCTCGGTTAATGTGGGAAGCAGATGTGGCAGGAGAAATCTCAATACCAAAGTTAGCACAGATTGTTGGTTTTTTTCTTTAGTTTTTAGTGGGTTTGGTTTTTTTTTCCCTTCCTTTTCAATACGTTTGCACAGAGAAAACAACCCAAACGACGTGCTTCCTTCCAGCAACCGGTCCTCACTGCAAGCAGAGCATCTGTGCATCCCCTCTGTTTTTTGCCCATTTTGGATGTGGGGAAACAAGAGAGACTTCCAGGGCGCTGCTCTGCAGCGGTGCCGGTGCCTTACCGAGGCCACCGTGCCCTCTTTTTATTATTATTTAATTGTTTTCTTCTCGTTTTTAATAACGGGTTGATAATGGCAGTGATGGTTGTGTTGGGGCAGGTTGGCCCCAGAGCATTGGTGGCAGTGCCGCTGCGCTGGGCGCACTGTGCCCTTCATACCCACACTGCCTTCCCGTTGGCCTTGGCACCTGTGTCACTTCAGCCTGCAGCCCCAAGGGGCTGTTGGGCCAAAGGGGTTTGGTGTGAGGGCTCCTCCTGGGATCATGTTTTCCTTACAGAGCTGGGAGGGGACGGTTGGACATCGGCGCCCATCACTTGGCTGAAGTCACTTCTATCCCTGCGCTTTCCCAGTGGTTGACATGACAAAGGTCTTGGGGACTCAGATCAGTTCGGCCTTCCCGTGAGGCTCGCTGTACATAGACCTGATTGGAGGCGTGGTGTATGCACACCAGTGACACACAAGCACAACCGTACGCGTGTGGCCATGCTGTTTTCTCAGCCATTGTGCAAGACATTCACCGAAAGCTGCTATTTTCCCTTCACCTTGTAATTGTACTTTATTTTTTCTACATTTTTACATGTGGGGTACACACCATGTGTTAAATATGCAATAAATTGTTTACAGGATGCTCTTGTAAAGGGTGGTCCTTTGTAAAGCTGTACAGACTTTGCAGTTTAAGCACAATGTGCACATGTTAGTTTTATATACGGCGAGACGTGACTTTTTGCAGAGGGAAAGGTTCTACTATGTTTATATACAAAGTAAATGGATCAATGTTTGTGCTTCATGTAAAGCTGCTTTATAAGATTGTAAAATAAATTCCTTTTTTTTTTATCTTAAGGTAAGCATTGAGTGCTTGTGTTATTTCACTCAGTACCATCCTCCTTCCCTAAGGCTGCAGCTCTTTAAGGCTGGAAGAGACCACTGAGCTCACCAACCCCAGTACGTCACCCAGCCACCAACCCGCCATCCCGATGGCCTTCGGGGTGTCTCCTTATGGGGAGTCTGGAAAGGGTTTGGTTCAACATGAGGTGATGGAGGTTTTGCTCCAGCTGTCCCAATGTGTGACCTGTCACCAGGACTCCCCAAAAGCAGAGCTGGTGTCCTGGTGGTGCATGGAGTGGAGCTGCTGGGGTCCCTTCCTGCGCGCATGGGGGAAATCAGAGGTTCCCTTTTCTTTGCAGTTTGTTAGTAGTGTATGCACTGAAAAATGGAGGAGGACTTACATATGTTGTCTTGGTGATGGATCTGAATGTTTGCTGCTCAGTTTGTGGTGAAAGGAGATGCGTTTACCATCTGCTGAGGGTGACTGATGGCTCTCGTGGATGTGCTGCACTTTGCTCATCTCCTCCATGGGAAGGAGTCATTCAGGTGCCAAGCTGTGCATTGCAGTGTGTCACATGCAGCTCATGTTTGCCATGATGAAGTGTGAAGGCTCAAAGCCATCCTGGGACGCTCACTGTCAGGGCAGGGAGTGTTTTAACAGCTCCTCTTGTTGCATGGCCTCCAAGCACCTTGCTGAATGGCTCTCAGGTGGTTTGGCTGAGGTTAAGCAACATGTGGCACCCAGTATGGCACCAATAACCATGTAGGAGTGCAGGAGTGGGAAAGCATCCAGCAGGAAGCCCCTGTCCTGCATGCAGCCCCCGTCCTGTGGGCCCATCACTACCTCCTGGCCCTCCCCCATCAGTGTTGCCATGGCTCTGAGAGTGTCCCCCTGCTCACCCACTGCCATCCTGGGCTGAAGCAATGCCCTTAAGGCACACCTAAACCATCACAGTTTAGTGGTGCTCTGTCACCCCATCGAGGAAATGCATGAGAGCCCCAGTGCACAGTGCAGTCTCTGCAGGTGGAAGGCTCTGACAAAGTGCTTTCCTCACAGCCTGGAGTAACACAGCAGATGATGCAGGGCTGGCTTTCCTGCACCTGCACAACGCTTCTGCATCACCTTCCTCAGTGCTGGGGCTTCACCCTGCAAGGCAGGAGCCCAGTGGGTAGGTACAGCACCTTGGGCTTTTTAATGGGAGAATCACAGCTGCTCTCTGACACCGACACATCCCAGCAGTCCTCCAGAGCTGGGATCTGTGCAGCCCAAAGCCCTGGGGATGCTCCTGGTGCCAGCACTGCCCCCGCTGCCTCCCAGCCCTGGAACTGCGGGCACCTAAACAGATTTGCTTCTGCAAAGCCCATTACCAGAGGGAAAATAACACAAAATCCAAATGGCATTGCTTGGGTGGGGAATGCTAACCCATTAATTTGATCATAAAGAGGCCTTCTTATGGAAATCCCCACTTGATCCTCAGTAGCAGCTCGGATTGGTGCGATCCCATTAACCCCGTGCTGTGCTGCTGGATCTTCATGTTTTCCCCTGCAAACAAGGTGCTGTCAGCAGAGGCAGCTGGTGGGGAGCTGCCACCTCCCCCTGCCCAGGGGCTGAGCTGCTCACAGCGCATTAACTATGGATGCAGAGCACTGGGCTCTGTAATGCTATGAGCCCTCTGTGCATGGCAAGGCTGAGCCAGCTGTTCTGGGCACTGCGGCCAGAAGCCAGCGAGGATGAGGAGGGTGGGAGGAAGCGCTTCCCAGTGCAGAGTGCCATTGGCCCATAGGATGGGTTTTTAGGCTGGCACTTGCCCAGCTTTTGCTCCCATCATTCTGCCCCATCTGTGAGCAGGATCCAGGTTTTGCAGGGCTGCAACTCAAGGCAGACCATGTCGATAAATTAAATGTGCATAATTAAACATGCAGGCTTGGGGCTGCATTAAATATTAACTGTTTCTGCCTTGGTACCTCCACGAGCAGTAGGTCTGCCAGGACTGGGAGCAGCGTGTGGCTCCATTCCTCTTGGGGTGGCTTTGCCCTGAGATTTTAGGCCCCTCCCATGACTGGTCTTTGCACCTACATTGGAATTTTGATTGAGCTTGTGGTCAGACTGTGGAATTTATGTAAAGAATTTAAACAGTGGAAAAAACCAAACACGCTCAGAGCCGTCACCATCAGCTGCATCAGGCTGGGATGCACAGCATAGAGGAGCAACACTGCCCATGGGCTGCTGGGGACCCTGGGCTCTGTAGGGCTGTGCACATCTGCATGGGGTTGAGGCACTTCTGGAGGGGCTGCACAGCCGTGGGGGTGTTGGTGTACATCGGGGTTGTGCACAGCTGGGGTGGGTGTGCATCTCCACAGGGCTTTCTCTGTGTCCTCGAGTGCTCCATCCCCATTCCTTGCTTTGTGACCTTTATCCTACACCTACGCTGTGCAGCCTGCATCTATCCCACTGCAAATGCCTTCTCCTGCTGGTTTGACTTCAGGGATCAGAGGTGGCAGCAGCCCATGGCCAACCCGTGCTTGCAGCTCATTCCAGATCCCCGTGCTGTCCTGTGTGCATGCCCACATGTCAGCTCCATTCCTATTTAGCTGCAAACAATGTCACGAGGGTTGTGCCCCGAGCTCGTTAAACACCTTTTACAGCTGGGGGAGTTTCCATTGGTTTCCTACTGACCACACCGGCTGCTGCTGGGAGGCTTTGCTGTGCTCTGGGTGCGGGGCCGGCAGCATAATGGGAGCTGCAGGGTTATAGGGCTGACAGGCAGCAGCTGCCGTGCAGGAGAGGGGTGAGTAGGAGACGTCTGCGTCCCTGTCCTTGCAGGAAACAACAGTGTCACCTCAGGGAGGGCATCGTCCAGCTGAGCAGCCCCAAAAGGTGACACGGGCACAGGGCTGGGGACACCTCGGAGAAACGAGCAGCAGATGGTGTGGAGGAGAAAAGGGGCAGAAGTGCAGGAAGTGGTTCAAAGTGTTTTCTGAGTGGCAGCAGCACTTCGGGACAGTGGGGTCAGCAGCAGCATTCATTGTGAGCTCCACAGCTGGATGCAGGCGTGCACACCCAGAGCAGCCACCCCTGCATCCACTCTGTGCTCCCAAAGCAAACCCAAATGAGTTGTTTGGAGAGGAGGGATGGCTCACACGGCTCTTGGAAGTGCTTTCACGCTGTCCATGTTGGCTGGGCTTGAGATGAGAACTAATTCTCCCCGCGCTGTGTGAATGGTGCATTAGGTCTGGATGCAGTGCTGAGGGTAATGGCTGTGGGTATGTCCGCATGCCTTTCCTTCGGCTCTTTACAGTAATGGCCACACAGTGCTCTCCAGTGACTCCCAGACCCTTCTCTGCCGCTCTATAAGAACGCCGTGAGCTCCGCAGAGCCGCATTTAGAGCAGGGAACGCGCGGGGTCTCGGCGCAGCCCCAAGGGAGCGATGTGGGAACACCTCTGTGCAGCGGCACGGCCCTCCCTGCAGCGCGCTTTGCACTTTTCCAGTCTCCTTGGAGACAGTTGAGCAACTTTCTGCTCTTTTCCGGTGCTGGAGCGGCGGGGCCGGGAGCTGCGCGCAGGGAGCAGCCTGGCAGCTCGCATTTTTCCTGCTTCCTCCCAGCCTGGCTGAAGCCGATGGGAGCGCGGTCCGACGGAGTTTGGCTGCGGCGATTTCCGGTGGTGTTTTGTTGTGGCTTTTCTTTTTCTCCCCCGTTCCCTTCGCACCCGGCCAGCACTTCTTGGCTCCGACCCAACCGCAAGCGCTGACCTCCCCGCGTCCTTCCCGCGCCCAGCGGGAACCGTCCCCAGGCGGCCCCGTCCCGTCCCACCGTCCCCTCCCATGCGGCTCCATCGCTGGGCCATGCGGGCTCTGTTTGTACACAGATGAGCAACAGCTCGGCGCCAGCGCGGCATCGCCCAGCCCTGCGCCCGGCCGCTGTGTAAGTACGGCACGCTCGCTTCGCCCTGCTCCGCCGCTGCGCTTTGTGCTGCTGTCCCAAGGGCTGCTGTGCTGCCGCGCTGCCGTGCTGCTGCTTTCTGGCCTTGCAAGGCCAGGGAATGTGGGGGTTTGCTTGTGGGGCAGATGGAACTCTTGGCGGAGAAGCGCTGTGGGTACCCAGCTTGGCTTGGGTACCGCTGAGCTGCTTGTGCACAACCCAATGGTGCCGGCGGCCCCTGCACAGCTCCTGCTCTGTGGCTCAGCCGGTCCTGCTCTTGTTCTGCTCTAAGAAAGCTGTAAAAGTTAACAATTAACAGCTAGAATTCCTTCCCTTCATTGACACACACGGCTCCAAGCTCACACTGAGCCAATGGGGACCTGTTGGGGCTGCGTGTGGCTGTGGGGATGGGGAGAAAGGAAGAGGAACAGGGGGAGGAAGAGGAGGAGGAGAAGGGTGTGCTAGCAGCACGCCTCCGGGCCTTGCAGCTTGCTGCCACAGGGGTCGCAACTCAACACATGTCCATCCTTCCCACCAGGGTGCTGTCCCCCATCCCTGCCCCACTGCCTGTGTCTCACCGAATGCACCCTTGGAGCAGGAAGGAGCGGGGCTGCAGGGTGTGCCTGCTGCTCCTGCCGCCTCAGCCCAGTGACTCATTTAGCTCACAAAAACACAAACTGATTGCTGCAGCTGGGGAGCTCCCTGCTGAGAGAGGCTGGGTCCCTCCGGCTGTCACCAGGCGCTGTCCCCACCACGTCACCCACAGCCAACCCATTGTGTGTCCCCCTGGGAGGAGGAAGCTTTGCAGCCACCCATCATTTTCTGATCGTTTCTCAGTTCGCTGAAGTCACTTTGTCACCCTGAGCACCCCGATGGCACTCAGAGAAGCTATGCATGCAATGGGACAGTGCTCACAGTGCTGTGCTATACCTGCACTGGGCTGTTTCTTCTAGCCAGGCAAGAGGACAAGATGCATGAATGCATGGGCAGGCATTCCTGTCCACATCCCCACCCTGTCCCCATTCCTGTCTCTCTCTGCATTCCTGCCCCTGCCCCTACCCCCATTGCCATCCCTGTTTTGCACTCTTGCAAACCCAGCTGCTGCCCCCATGTATTTGCAGCCCAGCGTGTGCCTGGTGCCAGCTCGTCACACAGCTCGCACCTCCTTATCTCCAAGATAAGAAAAAGTATTTTTTGTTCCATCCCATCGTTGAGCTCATTTGTGTTCCTATCAGTGGGGACGGGAGCAGGCAGAGCTCTGTGCCTTTGCTGGTGGAGAATGCAAATACTTGCATGCTTCTGGTGCAACAGCCAAGAGAAAGGTCCCAACCGGAGACTAATCTTTAACTAAAGGCATTTCCAACTTCATTCCATGTCAGGGTTATTGCTCTCTCGCCTCGTTAATTTTTCCCTTGTTAACCACCTCCTGGCTGCTGTCCTTCCTGGGCACCCCTTGTGCCCCCAGCCCCGTCTGCAGGGATCAGGGCACAGCCTGGGCAGGGGCACACAGTGGGAAGCACTGGCAGAAGGGAGCAAAGGGCTGCGGTGGGGCAGCAGCATGATGTGACGAATCCCCGCTCAGGGAGGTTATGGGGAGGGCGAGGAGGAGGCGTGGGTGCAGTGGGGCACATGGCAGGGTGCTGCCCACAGCTCTGCTGCTCTCCACCCTGGGAATTCAGCCTTCTTCACCTTTACTCCACAGCCCCGCGGTGCAGGCAGGAAGCGGAGAGACGGTGCAGTTGGGTAAGTGCCGAAGGTGCCGGGATTGCTCCGTGTTCCCCGGTGTCTGATGGGGAGTGGGCAGGTGGGGAGAGCCCCACATCCCCCACTTCACCCTGTCCTTCTATGAGTGGCAGTGGGGGGACCCCAGAAGCGCCATGCTGACTGCAGGCAGGGCCACCCTCCATCCCCAACATCCATGCCCTCGGCACTGGTGAGTTGGAGACCACATCTCCACCAATGCTCGTGTTCCGCAGGACACCCATCCTGAGCTCAGAGCCATCGCCACGGGGCAGCCACGTCCCCACCACTCCCGGTGCCATCCCCAGGGCAGGGATGTGAGGCACCATCCCAGGAAGCCGCAGTCCCGACGGCGCGATGCTGAGCCTGAAGCTGCCCCGACTGCTCAGCATCCACCAAGTGCCTAAGGTCAGAGAGCAGCTTCCATCCCCTGGGGCTGGGAGGGATGCAGGACCCTCACCCTGCATACAGGTTGCTGATGGCCAGACCTCCCCTTGGGGGACGCTGTGCCACCGCTCTGCACCTCGCAGGGGTACCAGGAGCAGGGCATCCTCTGTGGGTATCGCCCCCCAAGGATCTCAGCAGCCGACTGCGTCCTCAGCGCCTTCCAGATGACCAACGAAACACTCAACATCTGGACCCACTTCCTCCCTGCATGGTGCGTCTCATGGCCGTCACTGCGCCGTCGGGGCAGGAGATGCACCAGGTGTGATGCTCATTCTGTGCTCACAGGTACTTCGTGTGGATGCTGGTGGGGCGGCTGTGGGGGCCAGGGGGCCGGGACCCCCCCGCCTGGCCACTGCTTGCCTACCTGCTGAGCTGCTGCATCTACCCACTGGCCTCCAGTTGTGCCCACACCTTCAGCCCCATGTCGGCCCGCACCCGGCACATCTGCTACTTCTTTGACTACGCGGCACTCAGCATGTACAGCTTGGGTAAGGACGGGGGGGTTCACCCCAGGATAAGGAACCTGCAGGGAATTCTGTGGGGATGTGAGGGTTTGGGGTGCAGCCACGCAGCACTGCTGGCCCATACAGGAGTGAAATGGGATTTGGGGTTTGGAGAGCACCCGTTGGGCAGAGGGCACCTCCCCACCATGTCCTCCCATCCTCCTCCAGGTTCGGCCCTGGCGTATTCAGCATATGTGTTCCCAGAAGAATGGGTTGGTAGCACCTTCCACTGCTGCTACGTCCCTGTTGCAGTGTTCAACACGGTGCTGAGCACCAGCCTGGCCTGCTACTCCAGGTGCGTGCCTTCTCCTGTACCTCCCCAATTGCTTCAGCATAATCATTAATTAGTGTCACTAATGGAGCTTTGGAACTACTAGGCTGTGTTGTAACAAGGCAGAGGGAAGAAGAGAGTTTTGTGCTGCTGCATGCTGGCACCAGGAGAGCGTGAGAAAGAGAATGCAGAACAACTGCTTTAATTTTGGAAAGCCCAAGAGGTATTTTTGCATGGTGCACGGCTCCAGCCCTGTGTTACGGAGCTGCAAGGAAGGACTGCAGCCCTCCTGCATCAGTTTTTGGCTCCCGAGCAGACTCAGACCATTTGTTTGGAATGACTCTAAAAAATACCTCAGTGGCTCAGCTGCATTCCAGCTGCACGCTCAGTGCTGGGTATTTTGTAGTCAGTTCCTGGCTGATCACCTCTGTCACACAACCAGCATGGCCGCGTGGGCAGCTCACGCAGATGGGCTGCAATGAATGTGCATGGCCTTCCTGCAATGCACCCCACAGGAGCAGCAGCCCTACGAGGGCTCCTTTCATGCCTGTGGGTTTGGAGTCTCCCGCACAGAGCAGACAAACCTGTCTGTGCCTCCTTGCTGCAGCAGAAGCCATTCCTGCCCATGAATGGGGCCCTGTGCTGTTCCTGGCTGCCTGCCCCATATTTTAGCACCAGGAGATACTGTGAGGTCTGGATCTGGTCAGGGAGAGCCCCACTGCTCCACTGCTGCCTTATTTTGGGGGATGGCTCTTCAGTTACTGTGTGATTTCAGCCATTCCAATGCTTCACCGGTGTTTATTTCCTGGTGACACAATGCAGAATGTCACTCCCCATCCAGACACAGGCTTTCTGCCTCAGATATGGTACGATGATAACCAACAGGCTCCTACATCTCTTATAAGGGCGATACCAGAAAAAAAGCCGCTGGTTAAATTAATGAACTCTCAGATTTCAGTCACTCTTTCTGTGCATTCTCCAAAATGACAATTGCAGACTCTTGGCAGGGTGTGAGACAGAAGCACGAGGAGACGTTCCATGCCTCTCGGGCACAAGATGCAATACAGCTTAATTAGCAAACATTGCTGACTGTAGCCTGAGAGCTGCATTACCACAAAGCATGGTGAGACCCAAAGCAAGGCAAGACCTAAAGCAAGGCAAGATCCAAAGCACAGCAGGTCCCAAAGCAATGCAGGCGCATCCTGCTTGCACTCCAAGCTCTTACAGCTTGGATTAAAAACCAAGAGTGAGAATTCAGTTAGCGACAGAAGGGGCGGCAGTTGTTTGCTGCTGACGGGAAACAGGGAGCGAGCAGCAGCAAAAATCAGCAGCAAAATCAGGAGAGTGTGAACAGGAGTTGCTTCCTGGTGCGCCCAAAGAGATGGATGGAAATGTGCCAAGGGTGGCAGCCAGAAAGGTGGCCTCCCCCTGGTCTGGGAGTCACAGCAGGAGGGTGAGGGCATCCCGCAGCACGCTGCAGCTCTGTGATGGTGGCAGCGGTGGCCAGCAGACCCCAGCACTGCTGCAGCCTCACTTGGTGCTGCTCTGCTCCTCGCAGGTTCCTGGAGCTGGAGCGGCCGTGGCTCAGCAAGGCGTCCCGCACGCTGGCCTTCGTGTACCCGTACCTCTTCGACAGCATTCCGCTCTTCTATAGGGTACGTTCACAGCGCGGGGCTGCTCAGCCTGCAGCCACTTGGGAGAACACGTCCTTGTTTAGAAAGACAAACAAACTCCTGCAGGAAAAGAGATGGTGTTCTTTTTTCCCTCACCCATCCAGGCGCGGCCACTCATTGAAGCTGCGCGTTGCTGTCACATCCTAGTCGCAGCCTGCTGGCTTGGGAGGGGCTTTCATGTCTTTGTGGGGTGGGCATTTTGCTGGTGCGGGGCTGGTGATGCTGGGACCCTGGGGGCCAAACGTCTCGCTCTGTCCCACCCCCATCTCCCTTAGTTCTATCTGTGCGCGGTGTGGAGCTGTGCGGATCCCACAGTAGCTGCCCACTACAGGCACACGGCCTTCGCCTTCCTCACCTGCTTCATCTTCGCCACCCACCTGCCCGAGAGGCTCGCGCCGGGGCACTTCGACTACATCGGTAAGCAGCAGCAGGCTGAGCTCTGCTTCCTCATCAGGCAGAAGGAACCTTTATTAAACGCAGCCCCAGGAGGCCGCGTGTCTGCAGGTCGCGTCTGAACAAAGTTTCCTTGAGTCCTTTTGGCTTCCCCGCAGGGCACAGCCACCAGGTGTTCCACGTCTGCGGCATCCTGGGCACGCACTTCCAGCTGGAAGCCATCCTGATGGACATGAGTGAGAGGCAGGCACGGCTCCCAGCCACATCGCTGCTGCAGGCGCTGGCACCCATGGGCACGTGCATGGCCGTTGGCTTGGCGGTCATTGCACAATGCTCTGCACAGCTCTGCCGGGCAACAGAGCCCTCCCACAGGGAGAAGCTGCATGGGCAGTAGGACAGCCGGTCTGCAGGATGAGGGTTCCTGGTTTGCTGCTGCACAGCACAGAAGGTGGACAGCTGACATATGGGGTGAATGCAGCTCTATGGGAAATGCTTGTTGGCCAGTCCTCGAGGGTGAAACGTATTGCACTGGTGTTTGTACATATGGCTTTCAGGCTGGGGATGGGTTATGAAATGCTTTTAATCGAGCTGATATTTCATCACAGGAAATATTTAAAATAATCTTTAACGTTTTTTTTTTCCTCAAAAGGGAGATATGTGCCAATGCTTTCCAGAGCAACAGGCATTCACCAGTTCTGCCTTATGGAGGGGCACTGGTGTCCTTGCTGGCAGGGGGAGTGGTTTGAAACAGAGAGATGTGGTCAGATGTTAGGGGGAGATCCTTTACTCAACAGCAGTGAGCTGCTGCAACTGCTGCCCACAGCTGAGGTTGCCCCATTGCTGGTGGTGCCCAAGGCTGGAGACGGGGCTCTGGGTGACCTGCTCGACACCTCCATGGCAGCAGGTTGGAACTGGGTGTGCTTTGGGATCCCTTCCACCCCATGCGTTCTGTGATCCCACGGTGCTGGTCAGCAGCAGAGTCTCACAGCAGGATGTGGACGCAGTGCAGGCTGCCAGGGCTGAGCCCAACGTTTCTGGTGCTGGGGGTACAACCCCAACTATCTGACACTCCACCCAAGTGCCTAACCAACATGGGGCTGGGGCAGCAGCTCGTTCAAGGTATGATGGGGCTACTAAGTAACAAACTTTCCTTTGGGAGCTGATCGAGATATTAATATTTACGAGCACTGGAACGTAATTGTTTGTTCAACAGTTTTATTTCACGAAGCAACTAACAAACAGAGCGACGGCACTGATGTATTCTAACCTGATTTGGACGGTTCTGTTTCTGCTTGTGAGAAATAATTGCTGTGCAGATCGTTGCTAATAATTGCAAAGCTTATTTCCCTTGGGTCCATGTGAGGACAGAAAGAAACCCGGCTCTGTCGACGTGGTGTTCATCATTCTGCTTTTTGGCTTGGTAGGTTGGCGTTGGGCTCTGAGCAGCCCTGCTTTATGAACAGATAGAGCAGGCGTGGTGAGCTCCTGGAGCAGCCCACGTCTTGTTCAGCCCCGAGAAGCGGTTTGATGGGCTGCTCTGTATTCACGTCTGGAAATAAAAGCAATAGAGGGTATTTATTGCCTCTTCCTACCGTCCCTCCCACACCCCCACACCGACAGGGGGCGCTGTGGCTGCGGGCGGCGCGCTGTGCCGTTACTATAGCAACGCTTGAGGCCTACTCCTCGGGGCGGGGATGGGCGGTGGCTTCCTCCGACGTAACGCTGCGTGGTGACGCCACGCGGGCGCGCGCGCTGATTGGTTGGATTTGAACTGAACGGGCGCGCGGCCGCCGGGTGAGGCAGCGCGGAGTTGGGGTCCGGAGCTGGTCGGCGTCCCTGCACCATGAAGGCGGCGTAAGTCCATCCCGGTCCCTTGGCCGGTCCGTCCCGGTCCCACACGGTGTCCGGGCCGCCCCTCACGCCTCGTTCTTTCCCCCAGTAGGGTCAAGACCCCGCGGAGGCCGGCGCTGAGGAAGCCGACGCCTCCCGGCCCGAAGGACCCTGTGGGGGTGAGTGTGGGGCCTCGGGGCAGCGGGCCGGGCCGGGCCGTGCCGTGGCTCATCTCTGTCCTCCCCCAGGTGTACTGCAGGGTGCGGCCGCTGAGCCGCCCGGATCAGGAATGCTGCATCGAGGTGATCAACGAGAGCACCGTGCAGATCCACCCGCCCGACGGATACAAGATATTCCGCAACGGGGAGTACCGGGAGGTAACGGCCGGAGGGGCTCCTAACCCTGCTGCGGGGGTTCCTGCTGGGCGGTGGGCTCTATGCAGGCTCGGAGAGAACAGAGCAGAAAAGCTCTCTGAAGTCCTCTGGCCCACCCCAGCCTACCGTGCCCGTGTCCCACATCTCCATATCCTGCGGATGCTTCCAGGGGTGGTGACCTCACCACTGCCCTGTGCAGCTGTGCAGCTGCATCGCTGCTCTTAGGGAGGAGAAATATCTCCTGATAGCCAACCTAAACCGCCTGTGGTGCAACTTCAGGCCATCACCTCTCGTTGCTGTTACTTGCGAGCTGACCCCCACCTCACCACAACCTCCTTTCAGGGACTGTAGGAAGTAATGAGCTCTATCTGAGCTTCTCCCTGACTGATAATCCCAGTTCCCTCTCCTTAAGGCTCCATTCCTTCGCAGCTTTGTTGCCCTTCTTGGACAGGCTTCAGGGCCTCAGTGTCTCTCTGTATGGCCTATATGCAAAAGGGCTTCTGTAGGGTGGAAGGGTGAGAGCAAAAGGGGGGAAAAAAGCTAAATCTGGCAAAAGTACTTAAAGGATTTGTTCACAGAGCTCTGATTCTTAGAAACCAGCTCTAAGCAAAATCAGGCACGTGCAAGGTAGGAGCTGGTATATCCTTAAGGTCAGCTAAGAGCAACGTTTCCCTGTGTGTACCAAAGGGGAAAGCTGTAGTTAATGTATAAAGAGAGAAGGGTGGGTGGGCTGTTTTCTTCTCCCCGTAACCAGTGAGATACATAAATGGCACAACGCTGTGCTGTGGAGGATCAGAGAGGATACTGGGAAACATTTATTTACTCTGAAGGTGGTTAAATACTGGAATGGGCTTCCTAGCAGGGTGGGTGGTGTCCTGTGGCTGTCAGTGGGCAATGCCCTCAGTGATGGGCTTTGGCTTTTAGTTAACCCTGATGAGGTCAGGCAGTTGGATTCAATCTTTGTCGGTTCCTTCTGGCCAAAGTGTTTTTAAGCAGTGAAATTGACTTGCGGAATCAAACTCTATAATCCAGAGACTGGTTATAAAGCAGGTATGTTTATTCCAGCGTTGCGCAGCGCCGGGTGTAAGGGGGATAGCTCCTTCAAACTTGCACACCGTAAGGAGAAAAGTGTGTTACAGATATAGGTCAAGCTAATACATAATCAATAGTCCCCTCCCCAGTTTGATTACATATTCATTACATTCCCTATGGCCCCATTCCCCCTGACCCCATTCCCCTTGTTGTTTTGGGGTGACATTCTTCTGTTTTCTTCTTGGAGTTATCCGCTGTTATAGTTCTCCCGTGTCAGCGCCCGTCTTGCCTGGGGGTATCTAATCCTTAGAGGTCTCCAGACAGTTCCTTCTTATCTTGCCCTCTTCTCTGGTTTTCTTTTGACTAAGTGTCTGTAATTCCCCTTTTCCCTGTCCTTTTAAATGTAAACTATCTACAGTTACCCTTTGTCTTGGTTTTTGTGAAGTTCCCCTTTCCCTCTCTATAGTACAGTGTTACCTTTCCTAGATTTTGGGGCTTTGCTCACTCTTCAAAATGGTGTAAAGTAGGAAGGAGGTGGCAGGTCACTTATGGCAAGCAGCTATTGTGTTTACTGGAAAGGGGACTTTAGGGCATGTGTACAGAATGAAGAGTTAGAGTGCTATAGCTCTGAGCACCGTTTGGTTGTGAAATGGCTAATTACAGGTTCCCAACAAAGTGCAATAGTTCAAAGTGAGACAATCTCTTTGGCTTTCTGTGGGTAAGGCATAATGAATGTTAGCCTGAATTCGTTATGGGAGAGGCTGAAAGTATATGAAGTGATATTTAAATATTTATGGGTGTTTTGAAGAAGAGTGGCTGGATGTGTCCAAGTATGTTGCAAAGCTGTGACTGGAAACAGGCTGGGCTGGGCAAAGACATGAACTTCAAAGCAAGAATATTAAATTCTGGAACAGCATGACTTTATCCATTGTGGGTGTCCTTGGTGTTCCTTCAGTACCTGCGTAGATGAAGGTTGGGGATCAAACAAACTTGAACTCGAAACTGAAGGTTGTGAGCTCTTCTATTTGCATGTGAGGTCAAGCTTTCTGATCACTATTATTATTGATGGACATAAGCTCTGTGAAAACCAGAGGTTGCTGTTCTTTGTTATACAAACTTAAGCGATTATTAGAGGAGCTATAGTAAAGCAACTGTGTGTGTTCAAACAAGGGTGTAATCTTAAAGCAGTTTCTTTGTCATTCTGTTGAGCTAAGGGAAAAAGAATGAAGCATTTGAAGCAAAGAACTTCTGGGCAGGGGAACTTAAGACTTAGGGTGATGTGTCTCCTTTACTTCAGACGCAGTATTCATTTAAAGAAGTTTTTGGTACCCGTGTTGCTCAAAAGGAGCTTTTTGATGTCGTGGCCAAACCCCTGGTGGAAGATCTAATTCGTGGGAAAAACGGTAAGGGCTTCCTTGTTTTCTGTCATGTCTTTGTGTGTCTTTTTGTATTGGTAGGATTTTGCATGTCTTAAGGTTTCTTGTCTTGTCTAGACAAAATATATACATTTATCATTATATATATATATGTGTGTATATATATATATATACACACACATACATATATATATATATATATATATATACACATACATACATGGCCATCCATACAAGGCCAGGTTGGATGGGGCCCTGGGCAACCTGGTCTAGTAAATAGGGAGGTTGGTGGCCCTGCCTGGCAGGGGGGTTGGAGCTTCATGATCCTTGAGATCTTTTCCAACCCAGGCCATTCTGTGATACACCTTATTTGCAATGGAAACAGTTGTGGTCTAGGAGTTCTTTTTGTGTAATGCTGTGCATGCTTTGTATGTCCAGATGTAATTTTTTTGTGCACTGTTAACTGAAGAAACACATTTTTTTTTCAGCAGAAAGATGTGAGTTATTCTCTTAAAGGCTGATATAGAAACAAGTCAGTTTGTCCTGTGTGCGCGTTGATACCTTGAGTTATCTGGTTAATGCTGAGCTACCTTGTAACAGCCAAAGTAAATCAGATTGCTACACCTGGAGCTTAGTGGCTACATTTGTTTTCATTTCCAAATGCATGATCCCAAAACAGGGCAGGTTATTAGCAGTTGAAGTGTGCCTCAGCAAGGTGGTCAGTACTTGTATTTGACTGAGTGGCTTTTGCTGGACTGGGGTGAACTTACTGATAGATAGCTCAGCAGAAGTCTTTTTTCATCAGAACTTTTTACCCAAGAAACACTGAGAATGTACTTTTTGAGGCTGTAAGCATGATTACAGGACTCTTCTGTCTCTCCTAGGTCTCCTTTTTACATATGGGGTGACAGGCAGTGGGAAAACCCACACTATGACAGGATCTCCTGGTGATGGAGGACTTCTCCCACGGTGTTTGGCCATGATCTTCAACAGCATAGGACCATTCCAAGCCAAGAGATTTGTGAGTAGTTTTGTACCAGATTCTCCACTCTGCTGCTCATAACAACCTCAAGCACTGTTCAGAATGCCTCCTGTCTTAAACAAGAGAAGATACCCCAAAAAACTATGGGGTTTCTGAAGCAGGACCAGGGAGACAGGCCTGGTGTCTAGGACAGGCGTATCAAGAAGACGTATGATCTAACTGCTCTTGTAATCATTACTCATTTCTTTATTGCTTCTATAAAAAAATAAAGGAGAATCTGAGCGATGATTTCCTGCGACTTTTGTATCTTGAGGCAAATCTCATTCTATATTTGAAGTAATACAGAAAATGATGTTTGGCTTTTCCTTTGTTCAGAAGTCTTTTTTTTTTTTGTTATCCAAATATATTTGAAACAATACTGGAAGCTTTTTCCTTGGTAGCATGCTAACTTGGCAGCCTTTGTGAAATATTTGTGTTTTTTAAGTACCTGTTTTCTGTCAAATGTACTTGGAATTAGCTAGCAGATTGGGTGTTAGTGAGGGGGTGTGGTATTTGCTGGCTGCCAGACAGCTTGATCAAATAACTTGTCTTTTGCTGGCCAACACCTTATGTTCACTACCGTTTGTCATTATATTGTCTAAACATGTTCACTGTTCAGGTTTTTAAGCTTGATGACAAGAATGGCGTGGATGTTCAGTGTGAAGTAGATGCTCTGTTAGAGCGACAAAAAAGAGATGCCATGCCTGTTCCCAAAACTCCTTCTGGCAAGTGAGTAACTATTGTAACACGCAGAAAAAAAGTAGCTAATGTAAATGTTGTTCTGAAACTCTGATTTTAAATTATCTTGGTGTCTTTATCTTATTCCTAGGGAGGAGGGGAAAAAAAGTGAAAGATATTTATGGCAATTTAGTGTATTATGTTCCATGTAGGATGGAAAATTGCATAGTGAAATACTTTGATTCTAAGCGTCAGAACTGAGCAATATAAGGCTATTTATTTTATTTTAATCAGTTTTCACATTTGACCATGTAGAATGGGTTGGAAGTGGAAGGGACATGAAGCTCCAACCCCTCCACTGCCCGCAGGGCCACCAACCTCCACATTGAATACCAGCCCAGGCTGCCTAGGGCCCCATCCAACCTGGCCTTGAACACCTCTAGGGATGGATGGGGCATCCACAGCCTCTCTGGGCAGCTGTTCCAGCACCTCACCACTCTCATACTAAAGAACTTCCCCCGATATCCAACCTAAATCTTCCCTCCTTCAACTTAAAACCATTTCCCCTTGTCCTGCTATTTTCTACCCTTGAAAAGAGTCAACTCCCCTCCTTTTCATGTAGGGTACTGTTAAGTTAAACTTGAGGATGTTTTGCAAGCTTGCTGAGTGGTGTGTGATTCCAGTGTCAACTGTCCAGGAATTTTGCAAGGTGCTTCTTTCTGGAGCTGAGTACAGCATTACTGGATAGATGGAGCCATCTATTTAAATTCTTCCAAGTGCTGGATATGCTGGCTTTAGTTTCTGATGTGTTTCTGTACTCCAGTCACACCAGTGTCAGCAAGCTCGGTTTTTTGACTGTTCAGTCAGACAAGGTAGCTGTCTGTGGGTGCTTCATCGCAGTCACTTATTGTGTGTATCTACAGGCGACAGATAGATCCAGAGTTTGCTGATATGATCAACGTGCAAGATCACTGCAAAGCGGAAGAAGTTGATGAAGACAATGTCTACAGTGTCTTTGTCTCCTACATCGAGATCTACAACAACTACATTTATGACCTCTTGGAGGAGACACCATTTGACCTGATAAAACCCAAGTTAGTAGGAATAACAATATTGATGAACTTAACAGAAGTTTTGCTTTTGTGAGGATTGCGTGTCTTTGTTACTGTAGTTTCTGCAAATCTGCCTTAATTCAGATGAATTGCTTCTAAAAATCACAGAGTATTAGGTGATGCCTGAGGAATCCAGACAATGCTATTGAAGTGTGCCGAGTTGTTCTGTTGCTGCTAGGATTTAGTGCTTGGTTTCCTAATGTAGTGGAAGATAAATAAGTAAATATTTCATTTCTTAGGCAACGTTCCATCCTGCTGAGGTTTTAAGTGTATTCGTGCTATTCTGCAAGTGTTATTCCCAGCTTGTGACCACAGCTTGAAGAGCAAGCTATTCCATAGCTGGCATTTTCCTCTGGAAAACTGTGTATTGGGCAAAAGCTTGTGTATTATTTCCATTCAGCGCCAACCATTTCCTTAGCAACAGAGATGAATAGTCTCAAATGAAATTCTGGATGCTTTTTGGAAAGGTATTTACCTGGCTATGATCCAGAACCAAAGATCTTGTGATCTTTGAAAAGGCAGCCTGTAAATTGAACTTATTTGTACTTATTTGTTACTTATTTGAACTTATATCTTTATAATTCTAAATCTGTTAAAGAAAGCTGTGGGTGTCTACTGGTATGTGGTTTAATTAAAGAGCCGGCCAATCTACAAAGACTAAAGTAGAGTAAAACAAGCCATTACATTGAGACATTGAGAGCATTCTCCGGGGTAGTGCTTTGAAACAGGTTTGAATATCTGAATGCTTTCTAAATAAGGATGAAATTCGGTTTATTTTCTTGCTTATCACATCCAGAAATCAGCCTAGGGAAAGTCTAGGATTATTTCTATTTATAGAAGGTACAGTGCATTAAATATGAAAAGATCTTGGATGTGGGCTGAACGACTTAATTTTTCTAATCCTGTTTTTTTGGTAGGTGGAACAATTGCAACACTCCTGTGCGAAACGGTGACTTTATGTATGTGCCTAAGCATATTACTCTCAGTACTGAAGAGTGAATTTGTCTAGTAGAAGCAGAAAATACACTGACTCCTTATCTCTTCTTTGCTTTACTAGTGGACGTAGAACGCTGTTGAAGCCATCTTGCTTCCATATGAGCCATATGCATGTAGTAAAGCAATAGCTGCCACCCAAACCAATGATTTTCAGTAAGAATTGCAATTAAATGTGGCTTCTAAATTAGTAGCTGAAGTGTAACTAATCTTGGCTGAGTGTGTGTCCTTGTACTTCTGCTTCCATCTGCTGTGTGGATAATTGACGTATTTAGACTGAATTGTGTACTTAAATAAGAGAACTTGCATGAGATTATATGCTACCATATATCCAGCTCCACTGAAACGTAGTGCTTTCCTTTCTTCCTTGCCCTCAAGACCTCCACAATCCAAAATACTTCGGGAGGACCAGAATCACAACATGTACGTCACAGGATGCACAGAAGTAGAGGTGAAATCCACAGAAGAAGCTTTTGAAGTCTTTTGGAAAGGTAAATAGTCTTGAAATGTAACTTAAAAGACCGTATGCCTGTATGGAGTTTACATTGTCATGCTGAAAACAGAAATGGCTGTGGTAGGTGGCAAATCTGTTGCACGAAACAGGTGTTTGGAGGGAACATTGTCATCCTTTCAAACAGGGCAAAAGAAGAGGCGTATTGCAAACACTCAGCTGAATCGAGAATCTAGTCGATCTCACGGAGTCTTCATCATCAAGTTGGCTCAGGCACCTCTGGATGCAGACGGAGATAACGTGCTGCAGGTGAATTCTGGGGCATGCTATTAAAGGAGAACTGTGTGTGTGTACATGTATGGATGCAGAGGTGAGAAAAAGAGGTGAATCTTGCAGCGTGGCCTACTGACTTAAGCTTATGCATGTTGAAACTTGCAAATTTTTGGTGAAATGAATCAAAATTACAGAGTTTCTAAGGTATTTAATTTCTCTCCTCCTTGTAAATAGGGCATTAAGGTGATGTATTGGTTATTAATATACAGATGGTAGCAAATGTACAGAAGGTATAAGTAAATATAAGTAAAGGAAAACTCACCAATGGTGGTGCCTTGGCTGAAGAAGCCAGGGCAGTCCTCACTGGTGAGCGATCTCCAAGAGATGCTGCTTCAGTGGGAGTCAGCCCTTAAATGAGGTCTCAGAGGGGATGGAGTCGAGCTCCACCCCTCCCGGGAGCACAGCTCCATCACTCTCACCTGTGCTCCCACAGCTGACACCATACTTGTCTCAGCTGATTAATCAGAGGTTCAGGCTGTGATTACCAATCTCCCATACAGGTGAGCAGCAAAGCTGCTCTTTCATTTATTCTTCCTCTGTTTTGAGCAAAACATCTTAATATAAGAATATGACTTAGCGGCTTTGAACAAGAGTGCTTGATATAATCTGTCTTGTGCCACGAGACAAAGGATTTGATAAACTTGTTGACCAAAACCCTAGTGAGGTGTGGGTTAAGGGCTATAAATACACTGAATCTTAGTTTGAAGGTGCAATATGTGTTTAAGTGTACCTTCTGGCTTGGGGGTGTGAAGGATGTTCCCCTGCACCCCACCCACCCAGTGCCCCCTTAGAAAGCAGGGAATATAGAGCTAATAATTAGCCTAACCCGATTTCTTTCCCATAACAGGAGAAGGAACAGATCACTTTAAGCCAGCTGTCCTTAGTTGATCTAGCTGGCAGTGAAAGGACTAATAGAACAAAAGCTGAAGGAAGCAGGTTGCGAGAAGCAGGTACGTACCATGTTAGACAGCCTGTTAGTTTTATAGGCTAGGCTATGCATGTATTAATCTTGTCTCCTGGTAAAGAGACCTTAAGAAGAGTCATGAAGTGTTCTGTTTTGGTGCTTGGTTATCTATTTGATGGTCTTCAATCTTCCGGCTTGGAAACTGGAATTTTTAGCAGCATTTATTGCATTTGTGGGTACTTCAGGTTATTTGTAAAGGCTATCGGTAACAAATGTACAGGTACAGACAGTTTATCTCAAAAAAAAAAAATTGAGAATATGATGCAAATAACTGCTGATAGAGTTTGTTTTATATTATTATTTTAAGGTAATATTAATCAGTCATTAATGACGTTAAGAACATGTATTGAAGTCCTACGGGAAAACCAGATGTGTGGAACAAATAAGGTATGCAACCTGCCATTCAATTACCTTTTGATTAAGAGCTGATGTAATAAAAGCTTACCAGAAATTCCTTCTGCTTTGTTTTAAGATGGTTCCATACAGAGATTCCAAACTGACTCATCTCTTCAAGAACTATTTTGATGGGGAAGGGAAAGTGCGTATGATTGTATGTGTTAATCCTAAAGCTGAGGACTATGAGGAAAGCCTGGTAACTTTCTTGCCGTTCTTATCCTTGCCTACTCTACTTTCACATTTAGCTCTGAATTACTGCACTAGTTTAGTAGGTGGCAGGGATGGTAACTTACGCTGTTTGAACGCTTCGGGCAATCAGATGTAATACTGCAGGGCAAATATGTTCTCTGAATCTTATTATTTTCCTCTCAAAAATGCAAGTACTGCTTGTGTGCAACATAGGGAGTTTCTCTTATTTACAGCAGTCCAGGTAGCTGTATTTCAGTGCTTCATCCCCACTAGGACAGTATTTGCAAGAACTGAAGATATCTGCACAGTCAGGTTTATGTCTCTGAGGGATGAAGGAAGGGAAGGTGTTACTAGGGATGGATTTTTAGATGCTCTACTTCAGATTTGCAAGCTATCTAGCTGGGAAATCCTTCAGATTCTATGTTGATAATGTCTCTGCTAAAACTTAAATTGCTCTAAAGTATCACTTTCAAACTTGCATTGGACAGCTGCTATTTTATGGCATTGCTGAGCTTGCTTTTGTTCTTTTGCAGCAAGTCATGCGTTTTGCAGAGATGACTCAGGAGGTGGAGGTTGCAAGGCCTGTTGACAGACCACTGTGTGGTTTAACACCAGGACGGCGCTTCAGGAATCAGGCCTTCAGAGAGGAGCTGGCACGGAAACTGGAGATTCGAGGCGGCCCAATTAATGGAGGTAAATGGGAGAATGCCACGTGTTCACAGCACATGCCTTTTTTTCTGTTCTTAGGGGCTGAAGGCTTCTTTAAGGATAAATTTGAAAGCACATGAGGAGCTGCGTTTAACTGTTAGTGGTGAGCTTTCTCTGTAGTAGGTGCACCTGAATTGCTGTTTCCATGCTGTGCTATTGCTTACATAGTAATTGGGCTTATGCTACAGTTCTCAAAGTAATTCTTTGTTGTTGATGATGAGTTGAATTCAGGGTCCCATTGTCCCATTACTGCAGCTTTGGAAAAGAGATTGTGCTGAAGATAATACTTTGATGCTCTTATACGCTCTGGGTTTACTTTAGAAATTAGGACTTGCCTGGAGGTATTGTAAGGAATGAATCAAAAATGTCACATTTAATCTGTTCTCAACACTGTCATCTATTCTGAAAACATGTAGTTCTCCTTAATAATTCTACATTCTGTCTCCTTCATAATTCTGTGGAATGATCTGTGGCTGTGCACTGTCAAATGAGAACTCTGTTCTCTAGCTTGCTGACAGACTTCCTTGGCTTTAAATCTTACAGAAACAGAAGAGCAATCTGCTTTAGAACTATTATTGCCGAGCTTTCCTCCCCTGCCTTCATGTGAGCTATTAGATATTAATGACGATCAAACACTTCCAAAGCTTATCGAGGTCCTGGAAGAACGCCATAAACTACGACAAAAGTTGTCAGAGGAGTTTTCCAAAAACGGTAAGGATTTGAGCACTGACATAGAGCTTGATTTTTGGTGTTCTCGTTGCTATTCAAGCCTCTCTTTTGTACTAATGTGGAACAATGATCTTGTTCAGGTTGATGGTTTAAAAACCCTTTCATTGAGGTAATGAAGTAGCTGGTAGTATCAAGTTAATAGGAGATGGGATGAGAAAGTAAATTATGTTGACTCTCTTGCAGTGCTTACATTTAAAACTATACTGCGAGAACTTGATTCCAACGTTATGTCCAAAGAAAACTGTTTGCAAGGAAAATTGTCTGAAAAAGAGAAAATAATAACAGGACAGAAAGCGGAGATAGAACGCCTGGAGAAGAAAAGTAAAACTTTGGAATACAAGGTTAGTTTTCTAACGACTAACAAATGTATTCTAGCACAAGCAAACATCACTTTCGCTTCTGGGCTTAGATGGTTGTGTTGCCTGGGCCATAGCAAAGATCTTCCTCTCTTCTTCCAGATTGAGATTTTGGAGAAAACTGCTACTATTTATGAAGAAGATAAGCGTCACCTTCAGCAAGAACTTGAAAGCAAGAGCCAGAAACTGCAACGTCAGGCTTCTGACAAGCGTAGGTTGGAGGCACGGCTGCAAGGCATGGTTGCTGAAACAACCATGAAGTGGGAGAAGGAGTGTGTGAGTATACTGCCCTAGGTATGAGAGCTGTCTCAGGGAATAATGCTGGAGGGAGCTGGGGAGCTTGCTTGTTTTTTAAGGTTTTTCTTTTTTTTTCTTAATACTATTAAGAGTGAAGATACATTTGGCTTTTAACTGAGGACTTGAACAGACATTTTCTTCTTAAATTATATAAATGTTGTATGATGGGATGAATTCCTCAATGGCCCACGATGCAACTAGAGCAGCTCTCTTGTGCACTTTGTTTTGGTATCTGGAACTTGTTCTTTTGGGTTTATGGCTCTCTGAGGAGTGATTCTTTTGTTCTGGCAGCTGTCAGGAGAAGCCTAATATCAGGCTTTCCCCATTATCCTCATGTAAACTCTTGTTCAGATATGTGCTTCATGAGCAATAAGGAAAGAAAATCTGAGGAAATAATTTGCACTGCTTTAGGACTGTTTACTTCTTCAGGGCTATCGATAGATCTACAGTTAGACAACGGTCTGATTTGCCCTCATGATTTAGGAAGCAAAATATTTATGGCATTAGACATAACTTTGGCAGTCTTTTTTGTTAGCTTGTTACATCATTACTTTCATCTGCTTGTATCTCAGAGGGAAAGAATATCCTGCCATGTAGAATCTAGAATTATCTACAAACTTGTAACCCAACTACTCTGTGTTTGTTTAAAGCTTTTCTTCTCTTGGTCCTCGTAGGAGCGTCGTGTAGCAGCAAAGCAGCTGGAAATGCAGAACAAACTTTGGGTCAAAGATGAAAAACTGAAGCAGCTGAAGGCCATTGTTACCGAACCAAAGAGTGAAAAGCCAGAGAGGCCTTCACGGGAGAGGGACAGAGAGAAGGCTATTCAGAGGTCAATCTCTCCACCGCCAGTACCTGTAAGTTGCCTTTAATGCACTACTTGGTAAAGGGACATGCGTACTTGTAAGAATGAACTAAAATACAGAGCACTTTTCTCTAGTGGCTAGAAAATGTTTCCCAAGCACAGAATTTGGGTTTAAACTGTTTTTGAATTCTTCTTCTCCTCTTGTATTTGTATCTATGTTTTTCATTTGTGCTCCAACTTTCCTAATGCCTTCAATATTAAAGATTGTCTGATTCTTAGTGCTGTCACTGCTCTCCAAAGCCATGAATTTGGGTAGCTACATTGAATATTGACAACATGCAGTGGTGCTGTCTTATTGCCTTGCGAGCCGATAGTTTTGTGTTGTTAACTGCTTTCCCATTCTCTTTAGCCTTCTAGTAACTTTATTACTCAGGTTCCTAACAGCCAGCAGCTCGTGAGCAACCAGCAGGTGCACAGACGTTCAAATTCTTGTAGCAGCATTTCTGTGGCTTCCTGTGTTATGGAGTGGGAGCAGAAAACCCCTTCGCACAAGCATACCGGTGGCAATTCTAAAACAAGGACTAGACAACAAGAACCAGGACAAAGTAGAGACTGTAACACCTCAGACAGAAGGCGAGGGATGTGCTGGACTGGAATCACTGAGGTTCCCAAGCGTAGAGATGAGCTAGAAATAGAAGAGGATCAATGCTACAGGGTTAGTGCTGCTCCTGTCAAAAGCTACATGTAGTGTTACGTAGTCTGGCTCAAAAGTTCATCGCAACTGCTCTCTTACACTGAGTGTAAAAGAGGTTTTTGCATTTTCCCCTAAACGTAGGGGAGTGCGCTTTGCAAGTTGAGTCTCACTCTTTAAATCTTTAATTTGGCATTTAAAAATCTGTAGAAAGCACTTCCATTTCTTGTTAGTGTGTAAGTAGCTGCAGAAAGGAGCTCTGAGCTAAATGGGCCTTTTTTTTTCCCCCTAGCTCTACATGTCTTTGTTTTAATTTGTGTCTGTCTCCTCAAATCTATCTTACAGCCTGCAACTTGCCGTGGTCCTTTTTGGGCAGCTTAAAAGGTGGTCTTATGAGCCAGCCACATGCAAATGTCTGCTAGAAATAGTGCTTAGGCAAACTCCTCACTTGAATAGCTGTTAACTTTTGCTCTCTAGAATAGTGTTTCCAAATCTTCACATCTGCATTAAAACTGGAGGCTTTGCTTGTAGTTGAGAGATGCTTTTCCATCAAATTATTGTATGCAAATGTTTGTATCCATGGTGTCTCTATCACGATGTAACTGTCACAGTGGCTCAGGTAAAGCCATGAGTATTGTACTACATCCTACTCCCAGGATCAGAGCTCTTGAGAGGGCTTCCCGAGAAGAGGGAAGCTTATCATGGTGGGATTCATTTTTGGGGTAGTGTTTTCAAAGGGCTAGTAAGTAACAGGAATTCTGAAGTATGGGAAGGGATTTAAGCAAATGCTGTTCCAATTGACTAAAACAAATCACCAGCATCAGATTATGGGACATGTTCTCTCCTGCAATAAAACATGACTGGTAGTAACGTCTTCCTTTGGACTTGTAGATTTCTAGGTCACCTTGGCAGAGTTACTTCCCACTTCTCCACTAAAAAGAGGAGAGCTCTTGAGTGTTTTATTCCTAATGCTCATGTAAAACAACTTTGGAAGCCATGAATCTCTAGATTCATTTAGTCTTTAGAAGCTGCTTTAGCTCTGTAAGAGCTTTACTTGTGAAGGGCACAGCTAGTCTCGTGTCTGTCGCTGAGAGAAATCCCAGTTGCTGCTCATCACCTGAAAGCAGAGTGGAGGAATTTGCGGTCATAGCTTTGGGTTATTTAACATCACTACGATTTACAGAGGTCTGTACACTAGTGAGTAAAGCTAAGAGGGAGCCTGCAGTGTTCTTTCAAATGCCTGTCCAAGGATTTTGAAAGGACTAGGTTTTTAAACAAACTGTTTTCTGGTTTACCTGAGCAACTGACAACGTTCATGAACATAAGTTAAAAATCTATGAACCTCCATTGCTTTGTGTGGATTTCTAGCAGATGGGCTTGGAAGCAGTAATGCTAGCAAAGGGCACTCTACCTTTTTCTCTGCTCATAATACTTCTGAGTAAACAGAGGCTTTGTGTCTTCCAGAGGTGTTGGAAATCCATACTCAATCTGTTCCCTTTGCTACATCAAGATTACATCTTGATCCATTAGCGCATCTGTGGAAACACTTCCAAATTTATCTTTTCAGGTCGGTTAATATGTTCATGGCAATCAGATCTGGGAAATCTGGGAGGAGTGCTGCCAAAGAGAAAGATGTTCTCCTTGAGGAAACCCTGCCATGCAGGGAGTGCAACCGATGGGATAAAACTACATCAGATTAGTGGGAAATAGTTGGCACAGAAATAATCCATTAAGCATTTTTTGCAAGGCTCGTGGAACAGTATGTTTCAGGTGGATTCTAAAAGGAACAAAGCTTTGCTCTTCAAATAAATACATCTTAACCAGACCTGCGAAAATCAGTTTTTCTAATGATATCCTTTGAGAAGCTTCACTGTGTGCTGATTTCTTCTGATTCTCTTTCCACTCTGATCAGAATGCGCCTCCAGTTCGTCTCAGGCACAGACGGTCACGCTCAGCTGGGGAGAGATGGGTAGATCATAAGCCACCTTCTAATCTGCCCACTGACACAGTCATGCAGCCACATGTCCCTCATGCCATCACAGTAGCAGCTGCAAGTGAAAAGGCACTAGCTAAGTGTGACAAGTACATGCTGACGCACCAGGAGCTAGCCTCTGATGGGGAGATTGAAACAAAACTAATTAAGGTAAAGCAAACACCTCTGTGGTAAACTTGTGATAACCCTGTCAAATCCTATTTCTGGCAGTGTATTTGTGCTATGGGCTTATGCCTTGCAGAAAGGTATGTTTGACCCCGTGTGCTAAGAGACTTGCAAGTTTTGTGCAGTTGGATTCAAGTGAGATTTTAGAGTCTGAAAATGCTTTTCTTGAACTGTGTCGTTATTTTGTGTATACATCATCACATACTTATTACTTGATCACCGTCTTGCTTGAAAGTAATTAAGGTTTCTTTTCCCCTCCAGTAAAACACAATAATCCATTCATAATGAAAGTTTCTTAGACTCGTGACTGCAGCTAATCTTGCAGTCGCTCTTGTTGGAATGATATTTGGTTTACGTTAGTGAGTGGCTGCAGTGATGGATGCTCAAATGCTCCATAACAGAATTCCTAGTATACAACTAATGAGAATTGGTGGGGTGACTTAGGCTTCAAACTCTTGCAGGTGTATGCTCACAAACTTGAAAGAAAGCTGTAGCTGCGAGTGCTTAAGTTTTCATGTGAAAACTAACAGCATGGCTGCCACAGTAACCTCATGACTGTAACTTGTTAATTGCTTTTGGCTCCCAGGGTGATGTTTTCAAAACCAGAGGTGGCGGACAGGCTGTGCAGTTCACAGAGATAGAGACTCTGAAGCAAGAATCTCCAACTGGGTGAGTTGTGCCCTTAACCCTGGATTCTGGTTCTGTTGGAAGAGCTTTACCTTGGTAGCTGATGTGTAACTGATGCTGGTCCGAGTGATTGAGTAAGAAGCTGTTGTGTCTAACTCAAAATCATACAGAAGTAACTCTGAGGAGCTTTTAGGTACTGATGACTGGTCTGCTGTTGAGAGAAAAAGTATTTAATTGAGAGGTATATCATGTATTCTATTGTGCATGAGAATCTTGTGAGTTTTTTTAAAGAAAATGATGTTCCTGTAATGGTTTTTTGTTTTTCCCCATCCTTGTCTTACAGTCGAAAGCGAAGATCATCACCTTCCAGTGCTGATCCACCAGAGGATGCTGCAAACGCTGAATGGACTGATGTGGAAACCAGAGTAAGCTACAAAGGAGGGAGAGATATCTCGTGTTTGATCTTGATGAGGGCTTGGAGTAGAGTTGATAGCTGGGTCGGGTTATGGTTAGAGACTGACTTTCTGTGTCTTCTCAGTGTTCTGTGGCAGTGGAAATGAGGGCGGGATCTGCCCTTGGACCTGGATATCAGCATCACGCTCAGCCCAAGTAAGTGCCTTTCTTCTCTAGTTGGTACATTGTTCTCTTTCCTGCTAACACCTAAAGTGAGACAACACTTTTTTTTCCCCTTCACCTTGTTGCCCTTCCTGCTTTGGGTTTGCAAAGCGTACGCTTTTAACATACTGTGAAGTGAACAGGCTTGTTGAGTGTTGGAGACACTGGCTGTACAGATCCGTAGGGGACTTTTGCCCAGAAGGTGTGTTCTGGCACGTTCTCTGGCATTTAGTGCCGTGAGCAGAATGTCAGGTTTGATCTTGTCCCTCTGCAGCAATTCAGAGTGCTCTTAGCTGGACTGTAAACAGCTGGGGACTGTAGCGTGCCTGGCAGCTCACAACTGGAGCGGGATCAAAGGTGACAGTGGCATAGGACCGTGCCGCATCCTTTTCCAGTCCCTCTAACCTTTATCAGATTCTGATGCAGTTAAAACAAAACCCTCATCTTTGTAGCTTCAGGTTAATTTAAATAAGGTTACAGATACCTCACCATTCATTTTGGTGCCTCAGTGAGGGAATCGTTGGGTATACTTATTAGTTGCACTCAAGTATACTATTTCAGCTGCTACCTGCAATGCAACTGTTAAGGCATCAGCTGAGAGGCGTGGGCTTTAGTCACGCTAGAAGCAGCTTTCTTCCTCTTTAGGTGCACAGATAAGTCTGAGATCTTCAGGGCTCTCATGCGTCTTTAATGTGATGGGATCAGAGTTGCAGTTACACAGCAAACATACCAGACCAGGAGCCTCAATTTGTAGGAAAAGCTGTAACGATATACTTGGTGAAGTTAGTGCCTAACGCTTGAACCAGGCATCTAAAAAAAAACTCTCTCGTCTATAAAGGAAATGTTGCAGATGATCTAGTCTTGCTGAACAAGATGTTGCAGAACAGAACTAAGTATCCAGGTTTGGACTCTTGCAGATAGGTGCTGGCTGTGGAAGTCACCTGTTCAACTCAGGGGAAGACACTTGGCAGTTTTGCAAGACATGTTTACAGGGAGGAGAGAGGGCTGGAGAGGTAAAGAGGTTCCTACAAAGCCAAAGCAAACCAAACCGATTATCTTCGGAATCAAAATAGTAAGAATTAGTAAAACACAGGTTCTCATCTCTTGTGTGATGCGTGTTATTTGTACATCAAGGGTTTAGAACTGCAGTGGCAAATTGTTCTGGGGAGCTTCTGAAACGAGTGGTTCCTGTTCTGGGTGAGGTCACAAATGTCTGTTGCTGTATACATACAAGCTCCATCACACGTCTCACAGAGCATTTTCAGGGTGGCTGCTGCTACTGGGAGCCTTGCTGCAGCCTTACAGTACTGTAGGCAATCCTGTAGCCTTCCTGTGTATTGAATTGCAACTTCAGCTTATTTGGAGTTGAAATAAAACTTGGTTTTAAGCCCACGGTTAAGAACAAGAAAGCAGAATTCGTCTGTTTCTGGATAAATAAGCTCTTTAGTTTGCTTGTAGCATTTCTTAGCATGGGAAGTACATGAAATTTATGCATACAGCAGAGCAGGTAAATGGGTTATTGACTGCTGTGTAAGATGTGAAAGTTGTTTGATTGCCTTTTTTTCTTTTAGGCGAAGAAAGCCATGAGCTTAACATACCGCTGCGCTGGAATCTTGTTGATTTTTATCAGACTTATCTGCTGCCAGTGATAAACGTAACTGCTTTGTTATCACTACGAGCTTGGATTTCTTTTATACTGGCCTGTGCTAAGCAATGGTTACATGGAAAATAATGACTTGACATCATGGGCACTTTATTTTGTAGTGCAAGTAAGTGATTAAGTATTTTACATCTGTAGATATGGGGTAAAAGGGTGATGTGCTCACGGATATGGTGAGGACCTTATATATGTGGCTCTGCAAGCATGTTAAAATAAAAATAAATACTTTTCTTCAATGGCTCTTACCAGTCAGGTTTATGTCTCACCACCCTATGCTAAACTACAGAGACTAAGGTGAGCCCTCCTGCTTGTTTTGGTTTTCCTTGTTATTTGGAAGGGGTTCCTTGTGAGTTTGATCTAAATGGGCCAATCCTGTACTGTAATGGAGTGGTGGGAGGCTCTGCCATGGCAAGCTAAAGCCACTAGGTGGTGTGAAACAACCGCTGTGGGGTGCTGGCCTTGGAATCCTGCGCCTGCCCAGCCTGGAGGTTGGCTTTGCCTTGAATTCCTCTTTTGATCACTGCTGAGTTTTGGGACATTGCTAATCTATGTGCTGTGTCCCCACTGCCACACATCTCCTGCCTTGGTCAGGAAGGGCAGCCAGCAGAAATAAAGGGAAAGGCACTCATCAAGGCTGTACTCCTCTTTCTGGTGTTTAAATGAACTCCATTACGTGCACTAAAATGATGTATCTACTGTTAATGATAAGCAAGCTGTCAAAGGGGTTATCTCTGATTTAGATTCAATCATCCTGTCATCAGCATAAGTCATAGTGAGAGTGTTTCTGGGGAAACCTGGGAGGGATCCTCGGGAAAAGGGTGTTCAGGGCTTTGTGAAAGGAAGCAGTAGCTGCACAACGTGGCTTCATCTGGGTTGCTTCAAAAGCAAGGTGAGGCATTCTGAGTCAACTCTCAATGCGCTGTTTTCTCTGTCACTTGTGGCAAAGGATGTGTGGCTGAAGTGCCTGTTTCTCAGTCCTTGTCAAGTTGTGTGTCTCGACACGTAGTGTTTTGCGGGAGCTTTTCTCAGAAGCTCCATGTTTTGAATGAGAATTGCTGCGGCCACCTTGTCCAAATAAAGGCTGATATAAAGCAAATCTGAGACCTTGCAAAGGAGGGTGCCTGTGTCCTTGGCAGTGCTATGAGGAAGGCGGCAGCTTGTTAACAAGTTGTATCAAGTCTGTGACTTGTTCTTCACATGCTGCCCCTGAGATCTGTGTGACCGGCTGCTCGGGTTTGAGTTTGGAGAGAAACTGAGCTCAGCAGCGTGCTTTGTGTCCTCGGGATGGAGCATGAGGCCTGGCAGCCTGGGGGAGGAGGGCACGGGCACTCCTGCACTAGCAATGGCAGCAGAAGTTCAGTGCGTATCAAGCTGTTTCCTGGCCCAGCTCTAGCAACGCTTCTCCATCGGTGGGATTGCATTCAGTGCCACTCAATTGCAATCCTGTGAAGTCGTTCTTCGTGTCTTTGTGTCTTCTTCACATATTTACTCTAGCACATAGCACCGGCGTTGTTTACTCTGCAAAGATTCCTCTAAGACTCAGCTAAGCACACAATTTACTCAGCTAACAAGGGCTGGCATTTATTGTGGGTATCTTTGTGTACTTGTCATTCTTTAGTCTCCGTTGACATTCAGTGGGAAGCGTTAAAGCAAACAGCAGCACGCAGTAGGAGGGTTGCCTGTACCAACGCTCCTCTGCGCAATAGCTGAGCGAGGCCGTCTGCTTGCTGTTGGCCCAGCCAGCTCCCCCCACTTGCTGTCAGCGGGGGAGGAAAAGCCTTTATGATGGAATTGGGCTTCTGGGGGGGGGGGGGGGGGAAATGGTTGGAAATGCAAGTATGGGGCTTAGCTTGCTTTTGCTGTGTGCTAATGCCTACCTTTGTATTTTCCCTTGAGCTTTGTTCAGACTGAGGCTGGCGTTACTCAAAGCAGGTAAGAATGTAGCCCTACAGAGTAAATAAGTTTCAGTTATTGTTGGGCAGGATCTGGGGAGGTCGGCTCTGTATTTCTTATTGCCCAAGCAGGGGCTGTCATGCCCAGGACATCTCGGGGTCTCACCAAGTAGGGTACTTGAGTGTGCTGCTCAGGAGAGCTCAGTTGTATGTGGAACCAATGCAACCAGTGGGATGTGAAGGTAAATTACGTGATGCTGGTACTTCTAAAGGTGTATTAATTTGAGCAGGGAACGTCCTGGTCATTGCTTTCTCCAGCAGTTTCCTCTCAGAGCTCCCCAGGGTTCATTGCAGCCTCTCGTTCCTCCTGCCAGTCCTTCCATTGGCAGGCAGGATCAAACCATATTCCAGTGGGATGCATCACTCCATTTTGCAGAGGCGTGGAGCCCACTGGTGAAAGCAGCTCTTCAGTGCTTTTGTTCTGAGGTTTGTTTTTGTCATCTCGGGTTCCCGTAGCCAGCAGCATTTCAGCACTTTCAGTCAGCTTCTCTGGAGGAGAACTGATGAGCAGTGCATGCTCTGTGCTTTCCGCGGGCAAGCCTGGTGTCAGAAGAATCTTGATGAGTTTGCTTGTAGTTCAGTTCTTTGGTATTCTTGGCAAATGCTGTCGTACATTCAGTTTGCTGAGCTGACTTCGTGTTTACCTTTTGAGGTAACAAATTCCTGCCCCAATGGGCTGAAGTCTGCAGTTAGTGCTGCCCGTTCTTCCTGCCAGCTCTGGAACATCAGAGTTTCCTACTGGCATAAAGCTCTGGGCTCTGTTGCCTGTGTTGCTTGGGTGTTCTTGGCATTAATTGGCTGCAGCCTCTGCTGAGTAATAAAAAGCAGAAGGATAACATGCAGGCCCGACCCTGCAATCGTGGACTTCTCACAGCGAGCTGCAGTGGGGCTGTTCTGCAACCTGGGCTTTGCTGGAATCTGTTTCCAAACAGGTCGGGATGTGGTATGAAAGTTCAGGGCGCCGATCTTATTCCAGGTCACGTTCAACCCCTTTGCTTCCACGGCAGTGAATCACTGCTAAGCATGTAAGTACCAGAAGCCTGTAGGATTAGCTGAACTCTTCCCGGTGAAGTTAACGGGGTTTTACTGCCTACCTCCCCACCCTGCCTGCTCCTCCTGCCAAGTGCTTTGCAAAAAAGGTGCCTGCACTCTGCTCCTGTGAAAGCGTTCTGGCTGAACTCAGCCCGCATGCTAGGCAGCCTGCCAGAGAGCAGGGGATGAAAGAGCTGATACGGAGGAGTCTGTCTGCTTTTTGGACCTGGCAGCTCCCGAGCGTGCTTCACACTTGCATGCTAACATGCTCCAACCCTGACCCCGGCGGTTATAGCTGTTCTCAGCTCAGTGCCTGCCGGATCCGTGCTGCCTGGTGGAAGCTATTTGCAGACAGGGACCAAAGGTGCGGCCAGCAAAACCGTCTGCTTGAGGCTGACGTGGGTTGTCTGAGGTGGAATCCTTTAGCTTAAAGTCACTGCAGAGCACTTGCACTGGGGCCATGTGCGCTGCTGGAGCTGCTGGCAGCTCCATCCCCACCGGATCTCTGCCCTTCTACCCGTAACAACAGCAATGCAGACATTGGGCTCCCAGCCGTGCCTCCCCCAGGACAGAGCTGAGGACCAGGGAGCAGCCGCTGCTGGCTGCCCAGCATGCAGTCACTTCCTAGGGGTTGGTTTTGTTGTAAGGAGCTTTCTCACACTGAGCTGTCTCTCCTGTTTTCTGCTCCCTTTTGTGGTCTCTGTCACATCCAACGCTGGTTTTTGTAGGACATGTGTGGCCTCTGGTGTGTTCCACTGGGGCAGTGCTTGGTGGCGGCCCAGGGTGGGGTGAGCTCTGCAGCCAGGCTGCCAGCAGGACCCAGTGTGCCAGATGTGTGCGTGGCACCGGGGGGGGCTGGGCACGAAGGCTGAGAGCTCTTCAGAGCTGGCAGCAATCAGCTTGAGGTGGCCCGAAGGAATTGGAAGCAGAGCTGCTATTCTTCTGAGAGAAGCCTCGCTGCTCGTGGCACGGCGTGAATAATTACAAGCAATATTTCCTGGCAGGCGTGAGCAGCCCTCTTGAAACTGTAAAAGCAGATGAACTGCTGGCCAATGGCAGTGCCTGTGCTGGACAAAGCAGAGCGGTGTGACAGCACAGGGATGGCATCACAGCTTGCTGTGCTCCCCTGCCAGGGGCTGCTGATGAAAGCCACCCTGACCGCCCCGCTCGGGGCAGTTGTCACCTTGCATCTGAAGGACTTTGGTGGCTGCCAGCTTGGCAGTGCCTCGAGTGCAGGGCCTGATCCCTCCTTGTAAACACGACAGATGCTTATGTGCAGGAATCCCCCACCGCAGGGCTGGGCTGGACACAGTGAGCCCAGGGCTGCCTGCTGCTCCCAGCAGTGCCTAAGGAGCAGCTCTGCCCGTCCTGCACATAGCATCTGTCTGCAGCGTCTGTCCTGATTTACGTTGAGCTCAGAGGCTGTTAAAAATAATCCTCCCACATGCTAAAATTACATCGTCCCTGATTTATATTCGGTTTTGTGGACAAAGCGCCTATAAAAAGATGAGTAAAACTGCTGGTGGTGGCACAGGGGGGAGAACAGCCGTCTCCTTCTGTAGGGAGGAGTTCATCATCTCTTTGGCCGCAGGACAAACAGCACAGGGACGGTGCTGGCACAGCTGGGCTGCCCCAGGTTGGTGTCCAGCAGTGCCTGCATTGCAGAGAGGTCAGCTGTGCCCAAAGGTGTGAGGGTTGCACGTCTCACCAGCAGCCCAGCTCTGTCCAATGGCACAGTCAGTAAGACCTTTGCTTGAGGCAGAGCGGCTCCTTCCTTCCCCAACAGCTTGTTGTGCAACATTGGGTGCTTGGATTTATATTGAAAACGCCGTGAGCCGCTCTTGTTGTTTTATTAGGAAAAATCTAGGCTCTGTAAAATACAATTGCCTGGGATAGGAGGCTAATCCTCTTATTTCTACACATTTCTGGATGATTAAATGGCTGGATTATTTAAGTAGTGATTTGTTGCTGAATTGCATCATCGAGGAGATCTGAGGCATAAATATTAACTTTGGGCTTTTGGCTCTTTACTGCTGAAAGGGGTAGAAGGTTCTGCAGACAAAAGCCAGGCAAATTAAATTCAATGAGCATGTGGAGTAGCGGGTCACAGCGGAGTCCCAAAACCCTTATTGGCTCTGAGAGCTTTAACCTTTATAAAGAACGCGTCCAGTAAGTAACATCAGCTTTGCCTAGTAAATCCGGTATCCTACTGCGTTTCTAAGTGAACTGGCCCTTCTGCTGTACTTGGAAATGTTTCTGCAGTGTTTGTTAGCTTCTAGGGCTCCGATTAGTCCTTCCCTTGCACCAAGCCAAGTCCTGGCAGGCCTCTATGCAGCTTCACCCAGTGAGTGGGCATGTGGGCTGGGGGTTCAGTGGGAGCCCCAGTGCTGCTCCATGCTGCAGGGCTGCCCCTCCTGCTCTGCTTTGGGCTGGGAGTGAGCTGGGCTGCATGGATGGGGGACCCATGGGCTTCCAGCACCCGACGGCAGCATGGGACTGATGTGGGGGTTGGCGGCAGGATTGGATGCTCTGAGAAGTATTTTTCCATGGTTCTGTGATTTGCTGCTCCTGTCTGGCCGGTGCAGGAAGATAAAAGCTGCTGTTGCAAAAACGCTGTGACTTCCAAAGGTGCCCAAAGCACAACACGTCTTGGTGGAGTGTGCAGCTTGACGAGTCCAGCTCCCCAGCAACGCTAAGGGTGTCCTCATCCCGTCCTTCAGCAGCAGTTAGAAGCCTGCAGTGAGGGCAGCACACAGATGGGGGGTGGTGGTGGAATCTCCCCACCTTGCTGCTTGTTGTATTGCTCTGATGTGAAGGATGCTGGTGGGGGCTGCCTGGGGCTGCGTGAATCCAGCCCTGCCTGTGTCAAGTATCTGCAGCAGTGTCCTTTGCTGACAGTGTGCATCAAGTCTGACGTGCCTTGGGGAGAGGAGGTGGGAAAAGGAGGGAGAAGCAGGAGAAGCTGTGGTGGGCAGCGGGAGAGGCGTGGGGCTCCTGTGGGCTGCTGGTCAAGCGCTGCTGGTGAGTATCACACCTCAGAACACCTCTGCACCTCCCCCAAAACACTTGGCTGTTCCCGAGATGAGTTTAGGCTCCATTTTGGAGCATATGATGCTGCTAGGGCTGATCGGAGGATGCCTAATTAATTGTGGCTGTTGTGTATTGGCTGGTGGTTCAGCTTTGTGCACGTGTGGTGTTGGGCAGCATCAATCCGAATACCTTCTACTGCTTTGTGCATTTACTGCAATGCTTTTTACCTCCTTGTACCCACCAGGCTGTTGTTGTGCTCTACAACACAGACCAAAAGCTGTGAGGGGATCTTGGCCCAGAACTGCAATGAAAGAAGGTGAGTAGGTAAAGGGACAAGAGTGTCCTCAGCATCCTTGTGGCAATCACTGACACTAAACCCAATGGGGCAGTAATTCACAGCCCACTGGTATGTGGCTGTGAGGATGAGAGCACTTGGGGCACCCTATAGGGGGTTGTCCTTGCTGGAAACTCCCCTGGGTGGGTGATGGAAGTGAACAGGGCTGGCTCTGAGGATGCAGCCTGGCTCTGTAGGGAACGTTCCTACCCCCCAGGCTGCCTGCAGAACCCCTCCCACCACTGGGTTGTGCTGGCGTTACCTTTCCTGCCTGGGGCTGTGGTCCTGCAGATGGAGGATACAGGCTGTGCCCGGTGCCATGGATCCCTGTGATGCACTCAGATATGGGGACTGGAGTCACTTGAAGGCTGCTAGATGGAGGAGGTATGAGGCTGAAGGTGGAGGATCCTCCTGCTTTGGGTTTCTGAAGTTTGGAGGACATGCAGACAGGATGAACGGATACCGAGAAGGGGGCAGTAACAGAATTATGTTCAATACAATATGGGTCTGAGGGGGCGTGTGTGTGGAGGAAGAGCGCTTTGCTGCAGACTCCGAACTGGAGCAGGGTTGGAAAGCGGAACTGTGCAGCCACTTTAAGACATCCAGTTGGAAAATAAGGCAGAGTAAACATTTACTCGAGCCTGGGCTTGCTGCATGCATGATTGCAGTGGGAATTCTTCACACTGCCCCGGTAATGCTCCCAGCTGCTGTGTTAATGCGCGCCGGCAGCGGGGAGGAGCTGCGGGCTGAGCCCCCTCCAGGTGCTTTCGGAGCCTCTCTGTTAAACAGCACTCCTGCTTTTTAATGAACCCAACCTCCAATGCAAATGAGATTCCAAATAATAAGTAATTAACTTTATCAAATTGACATTACCGTTTATAACAAAATGTCAACACCGCCTTTATAAACAAGGCAGAGCTGCTATTTGCGGAGCCAGCGAGGGGGGGGGGAAAGAGCGTGGGTAGGAGAATGAAGCGGGGCTGGGATGGAGAACAAATGCTCCGCTCCCTTCCCATGGCCGTTCAGCCACCGCAGCTCCGAGCAGCTCCTCAGTGTCCCACACCCTTTGCTGACACGGGTAGGACACGTTCCCTGCTGGGTGCGGGCACTGCGCCTTGGGGAAGGGTGGGAAAAGCACGGAGCTCACGGCCCGCTTAGTCATTAAACGGCGCTTAACTGCAGACGAGGGTTTTGCTGATGGCGTTTCCAGAGGTGTAAAGCACAGCAGAGGTCGCCTCCAGCCTGGATTTCCTCACCCCTTCCTCTGGGTCCGACCTCAGAAGGGGAAGGACTGCGGGACGAAAGCACGCGGTGCTGCGCTGGGTGCCAAGGCCGTGATGGATGGACGGGCCTCATAAAAACGTGCAAATGTGCAAAGCGGGAGCCGGCTTAACAAAATAACCGCTGTGTTTGAAGGAGGAAAAAGGAGTGTTTACTCTCACGTATGGAAATGAAATCACTTCTCCGTGTGCATTGGCGACAGGGCTGTGTGTTTTTGTGTTACCCAAGAACTGGAGTTACTCATTCACCTCTGGTGTCCTCTCAAGCAGAGGCTAATAGCTGCGAGGAGGATCGGGGTAATCCTCCTTCCTGCAGGCACCGAGTGGAGCAGGATGGAGACCCAGAAAGGTGAGAGGACCCCGCGCTGGGGGTCCCATGGGGAACAGCACCCGCTGCCTTGGGTGGTGCGCAAGGGGCGAGTGGAGCCGTGTGGTCCTTCATATGGCCCTGTGTGGAGCTCTGCCCCAGGGATGCCTTCACGTTCCTTGGGTCACGGCTTTTTGTTCGATGTTATTTTCATAGTGGGGAAAAATATCTGTTTTACTGGCCTGGGTGGTTGCTGTGGATTCATCTCCTTACTGCAGTTCTGGCAAAGCCAGCCCCAAATTTGGCAACCCAAAAGGAAACATCAGTATAAAAGTTGTGTGCGGAGGAAGGGCTTGGATGGTTTCTGCCCTCGGAACTGGATGTGCAGGCACGGAGAGGCTTTAATGCTCTAATGAGCCAGGTGCAAAGAACTTATTTATTTTCCTTAAGGTTACCGCTCTTGAGAGTCCATTCATCCGTAAGGATGCCAATGGGATTTGTGGCCTTTTCAGTTCACATCTTGGCAACCCTGAGCGGATGCTGATCCATTTAAAGGGTCACTTTGATGGGTTGGGGCAGTGCTGGGGGGGTGGAGCTGTGCCCCATTCTGGGCTCTGGGAACAGCCCTACCCCTGGGGCAGCCCCTGGAAACGCATTTGGTTCCATCCCAAAATCCATCTCCGATTTCAGATCTAAAAAAAAACAAGAAGGAAGAAAAAAAATCCCAACCCGCATTTAATCCCATCAGTGGAAATAATCACGTTGGGCCCACGATCTTAATCTTTCATGTCGTACATCTGGAAAAGCAATTCGGGGAAATCATATAAACCTCAGCTAAGCTGCATAAACCCAACGAGAAAGTGATTTCATTGCGCTGCGGCTGGGCAGACCTTTGTCACACGCCTTCCTGTAACAATATTGACTTTATAACACCTACACTTTGTTCTCTTCCTTAACAGGACAGCTGCTAAGTGCTGGTAAAACAAACATCACATGTTCCATGGGGCTCCTACAAGGTTTGCAATCAGGCGCTCTCTAATAACTGCTTAAATACTCTCATCAAGCTTGTCCTTGCTGTTTGCTTTAGGACACGGTGCTTTTTTTCCCTCCCCTCCCTGTTTATTCTGCGTGAGCGATAGGCAGAGCTGGAGGTCACACAAAGTAAATGCAGGTGCTGCTTTGGGTTTGTTTTTTTTCCTTCCCCTCTTTTTTTTATCCCCCGTTGCTGAGTTTGCCTTTCTGAAGCGTTGGAGCGGATGTCCCCCTAAAAGCATTGCCTTGTTCTTCCAGGCATGGGTGATCTCCTGAACGCAGGTCCCTATGAGCTCCTGGCACGTTTTCAAGTCCAAGCTGAGCAAATGCAAGATGACAAGAGGAATAAGAGCTTGCTTAGCAGGAAGAAGAGCGCTGAGCCTGATCTGGGGGTGGCTGCCCCTGCAGCGCAGTGATGTATCACACAATTAGGTTCTCCTTTTGGATGGCCTTCAAGGTCAGCAGAAACGGGAGAGGACGGAGCTCAGTGCTGGGTCTGATCTCCCCGTGCTCTGGTGCAGCCTTGCCCTGGGCCAGGTCCTGGACCAGCGACTTCCACGCTGGGCAATCAGAGAACCATGGGAACATGAAGGTTGGAAAAGACCTCTCTGCATCCCAGCACGTCCCACCATTTCCATCGCCCACATCCCTCAGTGCTGCATCCCCCCAGCTCTGGAACACCTCCACAGACAGTGATCCCACGGCTCCATGGGCAGCTGTGCCAGTGCAGCACTGCAGTTCCCAGTACCAACCTGAGATGCAGGGGTTGATACCAGCTGACTGGATCCCTGGCTTTGCTTACAGCTGTCCCAGTGCAGCTACACCTCCCCTTCAAACCCACTGTGATGTACAGCAGGCGCGTTGGGTAGGACACCAAACCCCACCGAGGCCTATTGGGAGCTGTGGGTGTGAGAAAAGGAGAGCTGCGTGGGAGCTGCTGCTTCTGCTGGTTTGGCCCAGGTGGGTGGAAGGGGAGGAACGAGCACATCTGGGGGCAGGAATGGGGGTTTCTCTTGATGCAGTGGCTGCCCTTGTTCCAAATCGCTGCATTGTGTGTTGCCTTTTAAAACAAGGGTGATGCCGCACGCTTCCTTGCTTTCAAAGAAAGGGTTTGTTCATGCTGAAGTCCTCACTGAACACAGTGCTTTGCTCTGGGCGCCTTCCAGGTATCACAGTCACTGCAGCCAGTGCCATGGGTGTGAGCAGGGTGTGTTTGTGCCGGGGGTGATCCTGGTGTCAGGATGGGACCCTGCTTTGTGTCAGGGTGTGCTCTGCCCCTGGGAGCAGCAGATCAGAGCTGGGGCGGCTGAGTAAGGATGTGGTGTTTGGATCGCTGCATGGGAAATCAGTCTGCAGAGCAGAGGGGGCTGATTTTAAGTAACTTTTATGGTTGGGTTGTTGATATTTCTGCATAGTGAAAGGTATTCCAAGGGGGTGGCTGACAGCATGCCATACCCAAGGGTGCTGGGGTGCAGGATTCAGTGCTGGCAGTAGCAGGCTGCTTATTGAAGCAGAGCTGATTTGAAAGGACAAAAAGAGAGATGGTTGTGCTGGGAAGCGATGAGCAGATGGGATATCACACCACTGGTGGCATGGTTGGTTTGTGGCGGTGGCAGCAGGGTGCTCCTGTAGCAGATCATACTGGGGCTTGTGGGCACTGCTTCCCAATAAGCCAGACCCTGGCGTAGGTTTTGTCCCCATTGTGTCCTCCTGGATATGGGACAGTGTCCCCTCTTCCCTTGTCCCTCGGTCCTGTTAAACCAGGCAGGAGCTGGCGTGCAGCATCCATTACTTTGGTCTCTGCAATCAAAAGCCGTTTATAGTAAATGTGTTTGCTTTGTACTGAATTACTCACAATGCTGCCAAGTACAACCACACCAGCTGTTAATTAGAGTTTAGCTTTTATTACCAAAAAGTCTGCTCTGTTGATATGGAAAATGGGAATAAAAAGTCATTTAACCTATTGTGATGTGAAAATAAACGATGACTTGTTGGTTTAATTAAATAGTCTATTTATCTAGCCGTCAAAGTGTTTGAACATACACAGGATTACGAGCGGTGCTATCCTGCCTTGTCTCCTGTTGTCTGCATAATCCTGTTGTTGGAAGGGAGTCACCTGCTGCATGGCCCATTGAGCCCAATGCTTGTCTTTCAGCAGAGAAGTCCCATACATGGCTGCACATTCCTTCCCTTTCCTCCCATCCCTTTGTAGAGTCGTAGAATCGCTTGTGTTGGAAGGGACCTCAAGGTTTGCCATGTTCCAACCCCCTCCCACAGGCAGGGCCACCAATCTCGGGATCTGGCAGTAGCCCAGGTTGCCCAGGGCCTCCTCCAACCTGTTTTTTTCCACGTGCTCACATTCTATGCTTCCTGAAAGCGCATCCCTTGGGCTCATCTGGGAATTTTGCTGCATGTTCCATAGCAGAATGAGTCATAGGACTTCCAGAAACCTGCTTGCTCTTCAACGCTTTCATCTCTTCATTGAGATGGTGGTGAAAAGGGAGGTTTTCCATGCTCACATCTGATGTTCTTTGTCTTTTGTGCCGTTTCTTTCTCCCTAACAGCTCAGTCTCAAATGGTGCATGGATTTCCAAGAAGAATACGGCCAAGTGGAGAGCTTGGAGCCGGGTGGTGGTGGAACCAGCAGATCTCATTCATCCGGACGGCAGGGCTCAAAGGACAGGCATGGGGAGCAGGTTTGGTCAAACGGTTCCTTTGGTTGAACGGTTCACTTGGTTCACCTGGTTGGATGCCAGTCTCTCCTCCGTGTTCCTAACGGGTGTGGGTGCTGCTGTTTGCTGCTGGCTGCGGTGCAGGACACGCGCGCTGCGTCTCCACCGGAGCGCTGAACTTGTCGGCGCTGTTTACTTACGCGCTCGCACTGTTTGTGTAGTCAGAAGTCTCAATCTCATATTTATCTCCTCTTAAAGCGGCTGCAGTTTATACTTTAAACACATTAATCATTTCCAAGCCTTTAAAGGGCTTTTAAGTGGAGACACTGGTTATGTTTGCCTTTTATTTAAAGTCTCCCTTCCGAATCGGGAGGCAAGTGCTTCAAAGGACGTTGAAGGAGCGTGCTCTCAGATGAACTGCAACTAGTAAGCCTTCCCCCGTGCAAAAAATAGAGCCAAAAAAGCCTTGTGCTTCAGAGGGCACCTCCGTGCCTGGCTGGGAGTGTGTGCTTTTTGGCCTGCCGTTGGCCAAGAGTTCCTTTTGGAGGATATGGACTCTTCCAGGTGCACATCTCCATTGTAGGCAGTGGTTTGCTCCTTGCAGCCCGTGGTTGGAGCTGTGTGGTCCCCAGGTCTCATGAATCAATCCTGGGGTCTTTCAGCTCCAGCTTAACAGTGGTAGAGCACAACTCATAGAAGGGTTCTAAGACCCACACCCCCTTCACAGCGCAGTATGTGCTGCTCCCAGCTGCGCCAGTGCTGTTCCTGGCTCTGGGTTTTGGGCTCCAAACCCATCCTGGTGTTCTCCTGACTCCTGCTTGGGTCACCAAAGAAGCCCTGTAGGGATACAGCCCTCAGGAATGCTTTTGGTAAATATGGGCACACTCCTTTATTGGATGGGGAGGAAATCCTAGCAGAATTAAGAACACTCGCACAGCATCTGCTTCACATAGGGATGGTAACTGCTGCAAGGCACTGCTGCTTAGGGCTGGGTATGCACAGCCTCTCCTTGGTGAAGGTATGGGACCTCAGATGTGCATCCTGTAGCAGTGCATGGTACGGAGCGGGCAGTGCCCATAATGGCTCACAGCCATCTGCTGGGGCTGTAAATAAAGCAGTGATTGGGATGGCAAAGGATTTTGAACAAAGATGTTGCTGCTGGCTTTTGGTGGATGGAGGTTTTTTTCTCCCATGGCATCTCCATGCCTGGCTGCTGGGATGTGCTTTGCTTGGAGTCTGGTCCTTTTCTTTTCCCATGAAGCCATTGGAAAGAAGTGAGTTGAAGGTTAAATATCAGACCTGCAGCTCCAAGTCCCCCTCCAGGCTGTGCAAAGAGGTGATGAGAGTCTTGCTTACACTGCGTTAATGGCAGAGAAAATCCTTTGTGTTGGAGCAGCTTCTGTGAGGATGAGGAGAAATGGTTTTCTTGGGAGAAAATCTGACTTTTTGTTTTTGAGAATCTGCCCTTTAAGCTTCCCATTGGCACCGCGTGCTCAGCACCAGGCAGCAGCCCATTGCGTTCATCTTGGCCTCCGTGCTCCTCCGCCTCCGTATAATTGTAACAAATGCTTTTTCCATAAGATGTCAGTGTAGCACAGGAGTTTGGATGCTTGTTTGTTAGTTGTGAGTAATCCATCACGGGAAGTGAGGGAAAGCCATCTTCTGGGCCGTCCCCAAGTGCCGGCTCCTTTACGGCTCGCGGCATTAATTTTTCCATTGGCGGAGAGGCGGAGGAACGGCCACACTGATCCCATACCATGAAAGGATGGCTGCTCGCCTTCAGCGAGGTCAGGAAATGCTGAGGAGCCAGAAAATGAGCACGAGGTGCTCCCAGCTGCTCGCTTCTTGCTCTCCCTGTTCAGCACTTCCACCCGACCGATTCACGTGCCCCCAGAATTGAACCTCGAGCGTCGTTTCCACCCTTCTGTTCATTTGAAACAAGAATCTGGAAAACACGTTGGTGTTTCAATAGCGTTTTTGGGTAACCCTCTTGTACCTCAGGTGTAGCCAAAACAAGGAGCAAAACCCCTCAGGGCTGCGGAACCCAAAGATGCATCAAACGCTGAGGGGAGGCTCCTGCTGACCTCGTTAGGAGCTGGACTGATGCCTGGTGGCAGACAAAGGCTGTGTGAGTGGGGAGTGCTCACCCTGGCCCCGCTCTTCCCATAGTGTTGGGGCCCAGGGTATGTATTTCCCCCCCCAGGCAATGGGCAGACTTGGATGGGTTGGATGTTGCTCAGCTCTTTCCCTTCTCTGGTTTCAGCTCGGTTGTTAAACCCAGTAATATGCGCAATAATCTGCCTGTCTGGGATTAATATAACGTTATATGTTTCTTGAAAGCCTTTCTGATCCCACAGTTAATTTAATCTTTTATTAACATTAACGAGCTCATGTGGTGTCCAGCAAGCCTGGGGAGAATGCTTTCCAATACCAACAGATGACAAAGAGATGAAAATATAATAGCAGATGAATTCCTCCTTCACCACAAAGGCAGCGAGGAGGGCAGAGCAGAGCCTCCTGCTCAGCAGAGCACGTATTGCTCACTAACGTGAGCTGCCAGGAAGCAGTGCTCGTTGTTGAGGCTTAGAAATGGCAAAGGCAGGGATTACTGGGAGGCGTATCTCTGGCTGAGGAGCAGCGTGCACTTAGCAGCTATCAGCGCCCAAGTGCCAAAAGGAAAACGTTAACCTCCCTGGTGCCAAAGAGGCTCTGTGGATCCATTCTTTGGCCTCAGTGCAACGTTATAAAACAGGAATAATGGCAGTCTGGAAAATGGCCATTTCCCTGCTAGGAATTTCTGCTTTGTGCACGTGCCAGGTTCCTACCTCGGGTCGCAGGAGTCAAAGCGCAGGACAGCAATGTGCCCACCCCCATGCGGTGCCAGGAGCTCCCATCCTCCCACTGACTCAAGCAGGTGATGTCCGTCCTGCCCTGGTCTGTCTCTGGGCTGTGCTGTGGCAGCGGTGCCGTGGGCTCTGCCCAGGTTAGTGCTGGAGGATCAGAGGTGATGGAGGCTGCGTGGCTGCTGCTCGTGCCGGGCTGCCTTGGCACGTCACCCAAGAGCTGCAGCCAGACCTGGAGGGATCCAGAAGTTTCATTAATTTCCAATTGAGCTGGAGCCGGCGTGAGTCGCTCCTCTTGCTAGAACAAAGTTGTTCTGCACACCCAACAGCACCGGCATTGGATCCAGATGGGAGCAGCTCTGCTCCAGCAGGCAGAGGGAACCCATTAGGGGTGTGCTTCATTCCAAGGAATTCCTCTCCAATTTCCTTCCCGATTATCCTGCTTATCCACACGCATGAACCCTCCCTGCTCTGATGCTGCTTTATCTCCTGAACGGATGGATTTTCTTTTTCCTTTGTGCTCTGTGCTGATGTTGTGAGGCCATGTCGCAGCAGGAGGGGCTGCCGGGTGCAATGAGAGGGGGTGTCTCCTGGGGCTGCTTTGTCTTTAAAGCATAAAGCAGAGACCTGCCAAAATACAGTGCCAAGATCACACGAGGTGCTTGCTCTTGGCAGGAGGTTTTCATAGAAGCATTAAAGTTCAGAAGACACCTCTGAGATCCCCATCCCATCCCACTGTGCCCTCTGGTTGTGTCCCCAGGTGCTGCATCCCCATGGTTCTGAAACTCCCCAGGGACATGGACACCACTGTAAGCTGTGCTGGGTAATCTGTGCTGGAGCAGCACTGCTCTTTCAGAGGAAACAAATCTATTGGGCAGGGGGATTGCATTCTGTGTGCCACCAGCCCTGCTTCTGCATGCTGCCCAGGAATGACTGCTGTAAGCGGACGTGGGGTGGGTGCACTGCTTTGCACACCGGTGTGGGCTGTAAGGGCAGGGAAGTAGCATAAAAATGAGCTTGTTGTGAAGAGGAGGGCGAGCAGGGTTTGACTGGCTCAGTGAGGAGAAATTAGTGATCGTGTTGGAGTTTTCTGAGCCGCAAGCTGCAGTTTACTTTAAACTTTAGGAAAGTGTGGTCTCCGCTGAGGTCTGCACCGTGGTGAACGCGAAGCTGCTTTCCAAGCCTCAATGGTTTTGCTGGGCTAATAAAAGCGGTCAGAGGAGGAGCGAAAGATGTGGTGGAATCTGGGCATGGGGGAGGCAGGACCTGAGCTGAAACTTCCCATCTGGGGCTGTTCAGCTCTACATAAAGCAAAATGAAAGGCAGCTCATGGGCCAACGCACGGGCAGGGTGTGGAGGTGCCAACATTGCTGTAAGCCGCTGTGCAGACTGGGGCTGTCAGGCCCAGGTCGCTCAGTCCCCAGATGGTTTCCCACCATTTTTTACAGCCTTCTGGCTCTGGTTCAAGTTTTAATTTGGTTTTTGCTTTGAGCAAAGGTGCACCGCTGTGTGCTCAGGGAGGTGCGAACAGAGGGTGAGATGTGAAGTGAAGGTGGAGGAGGTGGGGGAAAAAAAATCACAGCCTGGGAAAAATGGGCTTTGCATATACTTGGGAAGGTTGCTAATTAGTGCAGAGAGTCACCACACCAGGGAACGCCGCATGAAAGGTAAAGCTCGGCCGTGCTCAGGATCGAGACGGTGAGGGAATACTAATGAGAGCTGCTCAGCTGCACCTGAATGCAAACCCATGCAGAAGTTCAGGATTTAGTGCTGCAAAGCACCGCTGAGCTGGTGGGGGAGGCTGCGGCTGCATCAGTGTTTGGGGGGACCCCAGCAGTCTGCTCCTGGCTCTGGGATTGGCAGCGCCTGCTCCTGCCTCCTTTGGGATGGGTGAGTGGATGGGAATTGTGCTTTGTGGTGGGCAAGGTGTTCCCTTATGGGAACCCCGCTGTGCAAAAAGCTGTGTGCATGTTGAGGTTCTTAGCTATGGCGTCACGTAGTTTTGGCTTTAAAGCAAGCTCCATCACAGTGTTTCTCACATGTCCACCATTTGTGCTGGCTGTTGGGTTCTGTGCACGTGAGCACTTGGTGTGTAGTCAATGCCTTTCCTGCTCTCCCAAAGAGCAGCACCAGGCTGTGCTTGCAGCTTGCTTTGCAGTTGCAACGTCTACAGCACTGGGGTTTTGGGAAATGTTTTGTTTCCTTGCAGGAGGCTCCTCCTCCCCAAACCCATTTTCAGCATAAAACTGCTCAAAAGTGCCTTTCCAATCAGCAGCATAATTGCTCAGCTTGCAGTGTCTTTATGCACTCTAACGCGTGCCCTGTTACGTCTTTGTGTTTGATGGGCACTTGGCATCTCCTTGGGGTTAGGCTGTCTGCAGATAGATGACTCCTCCATGCACATCAGCTGGAAGTTTTTATGGTGCTGTTGAGAAATATACCTAAACAAAGCGTTGGTTTATGTCTGGGGGAAGTTAGAGCAAAGAGGCCTCTGGACACACCGCAATGGAACCATCAGCTATTACAGTGAAGGCGTAATTTGTCTCTGCTCCTCTTTAACATAGGGCTGGGGGATCCTATCCAGGTAAAGACAGCACTCAGCTGTCTGCTTGGCGCGCTGGGTGGGGGTGAATCCACTTCCTTGGCAGATTATAATGATATACATTAGCCACCCGATTTAGTGAAAAATATTGTTTTCTCCTAATGAAGCAAATTGTTGCAAGCTAGGTTGCTGACTCTTGGGAAGCTGCACTTTCTGCCTTCTAGGCTTGCTGACAAGAGAGTAGATTTATCTCCAATTCAGATCGCTGGAGATGGCGTTTGGTGTTTTATTACCACGTGCAACTCTGTGGATGTTACTGGAGAGATTAATGAAGAGGAGAGGGCGGGGGTGAGGGGAGTTCAGCAACGGTCTGTGCATGACAAATACGAATTATATTTCATTTCATATGCAGATGATGCAATCAGCTGTGCAACACTGGAGATAACGCGTTTGTCAAGGTTTGTTTTTTGACCTTGAGAGGCCACGTTTTCCTCCCCCCACCTCTTGCCCGCAAATCAGAGTTTGTGTCTTAATTATGCCCTGTGATTTGAGTTTCGCACGCGCAGATTAGCGGATGTTAACATGTGGGATGGATGTGATAACCACCTGCAGGTTGGTGCCCTGCCCTGCATGCATCCCCATTTACCCAATTGGAATCAATACATACCCAACTTGGCTCTGGGCTCCTCCATTTCCATGGTGTCCCAGTGCCACCCTACAGCCATCCAAAGAGCAGAATGGAGGTTCCTCGGACCCTTGATGGTCTCAGAGGTCTCTTCCAACCTTAATGAGTCTGTGAATCTATGATGAATGTTAAGAAAGGTGTTGGGTGAGCAGGGAGTAAAACTCTCCCTCAATCACCTGCATCTAACTAGAATGATCCCTATATATCTATCTCTAAGGATACACACGCATAGATCTATCTTAAGTATGCATTTATCTAATTGGAAGTGTCTGTAAGCGTTGAAAAGGAAAAACGTAGCTAGCAAAGGCTGTGAATTCCCTTAATATCCCATTTGAGCAGCTTGCAGCCACAATTCCCCCCTTTTTATTAAAATTTGATTCAAAGCCTTCACCCACGGTAGTATATTTTTCTATCTTTAAGATCTCAGTGCTCATAAATGCCACTCCACCCCCTCTCCCCCTCATCCCCCCGGCTTTTATTTTGTTCCATCAGCTCTCTGAGGCCAAAGATGTGGAGGTTATTGGGGTGGGGGGTGGCTCTGCACCGTGAGCACCGTGTCTGCCAGCCCAGGGCAGCGCCTGTGCACAGTGAATAACCGTAATGGAAAGAGACACTGTCGGCTTAAATACATCAGGGCTGTTTCCTTGCAGAGTGGCAATTTGCTCTGTCATTTAGAGTTATGCAAAGTAAGGGTAAGACAGCAATATCCTGGTTGCTAATAGCTTACAAGTGACTCGTTGGAGGAGCGCCGTGGCTGCCGGCTGCCTGGGCTCTGACAGCTCCTCGGGGTTTATGCCTTCCCCACTTGGGCATATCTCCCCACTTCTCGTATTCCTCAGCCCCGACAACCCACATCTTTCATTCACTTTTCCAGCCCTTTGCACCCTGAGCTCCTCATTTTTCTCACGCCCAAAGTGAAGCCGGCGTTCCCAGGGGTGCTCTGACAGCTGGGTTTGCTGAAGATGCTTTATGTTGTTGTCTCTGCCAATTGGAACCCCTCCTCCTGTTCCCTAAAAGCTGCTTCTATGAGTTGAGAACATAAGGGGAGGATTTCCAAAGCAGTGAGAGCTGGAGCTGACCAGCCCCTGTGTTACCTGCCTGGGCATCAGCTAATTACTGTGCAGCTGCCTCAGCTAATTAGTGGGCAGCATCTGAACACAGATCCTTAGGAGGCAGCTTGTGAAGCACTGGGGGTGCTGTGTGGGCTCATGATGGGTTGCTCTGGGGTCCTCCTTTGCTTTTCTCCCTTATGGAATATGAGGGCTCTGAGTCTTCCCAAGGGCTCTGCCCGGCAGTAGGGAGCTGTGCTACTAGGACTGAACAGTGGCTATTTCATATATTGGGAATGCTTGGGTTGTTTGTGGAGTCCTCATCCTCAGGGATATCTAAGAGACATGTGGATGTGGCACTGAGGGAACAACCCAGTTTATGGGATGGTGATGTCTAGGAGCTTGTAGCACATTGGGCCATCAAGGCCACAGAGCCTGCTGTCAGCATGACGACAGCCCCCAGTGCAGGCTCAGGTGCTTTCCTGTGACTCCCATTGGGTGTGTGCCCACTTATGTGTCCTGCTGGGCTCAGCTCTGATGTCTGGAGCCTCTTGGCATGGCGATGTTGCACCACGTATTGGGTCCTTTGAAGCTTTTTGCCATGGAAAGCACGATGGGAACACCCTGACTCCGGGCTAATCCATCAGGTATTTAATTGATTCATCATTGTCTGCCTTCCCTGTGTAGGTACGAGTGTTTTCCTAACCCCTCCAATTCATGCTGCCTTGTTTTTTCCACTGTGGGGCTTTCTTTTCCCCCTCCTCTGCGCACGAGCAGACAAGATAGCTTAAGAGCTCTTATCTGCAAAGGAAAAAAAATAGTCTTAATCCCCATTTAATAACATAATATCAGCAGGTAACATGTTCAATATGGCAAAGGAACTCCAGCACCAGGTCAATAGGGTAGCCATAATTTTTAGCAATAAACAAAGCCTGCTTTTAATTACTTCTGCGAAATTGCTTGATCCGCGCGTGATTAAATATTCATTCTGTGTAACTAGACAGTTTCTTTGTATATAGATCCATATTAAATTTAGCTGGCATCCTGCCCACACAACACATCTCATAAATTCCTTTTAATGTGCAGCAGCTTTGAAGACGTCCCTCCTCCCTCCTCCCCCTGTGTAAATGGCTGATGGCTCTGCCTTACCTGGGCGGCCGCCGCTCGGGAGACACATGGAATCTTTTAGGAAGGGAAATGATGGAATTTAGGGGAGACATGGGAAAAATAAACCTCCTGATTGCTCCATGATGGATCTGCGAGGGGAAAAAGTGACTCGCAGACCTTGTTTTCTCGCAGGCTTGCCAGCTAACTACTTTGGCAGCGCGTGCGAGGGGAAAAAATCCCTCCTTTTAAAGTCAAGCCAGGGCTGATGTAAATATTTATGTAATATTTTATTACAATCAGAATTCACTTCTTGATTGAAAAAATTTCCTAGGAACCCCGTGGAAAATTCAAATTAATATGGAATTCAAGTGGCTCTGTTTGCTTTCAGCTGTGGCTTTACCGGGAATGCTGATGGCCGTGGGGAGGGCGATTGGGATAGTGGTGTGCAGTCAGGATCAGGCCCTGCCTGGGTGCCAGTCCTGCAGGGTGGATCTCTTTGTCTCTCTTTTGTTGCATGGAGATGCGTTGGTCAATGCGTGGGGCTGCAGGCGGCTACTTGGGCATCCTGACTGCAGGGCAGTGGGGATGGCTCCCCTTCCAGAACCCTCTCCAGCCCTCCCTTATGTGTGTTGTTTCCCTCCAGAGCATTCTCTGTTTGTGCTCTGTGAATGCCAAAGGTGGAAATATTTGGAGGGTAGAAGTGGTGGGTGGGTGGGCTGCAGTGGGAAGAGATGCAGCAATGGGATGCTGAGTGTGCACGGGGCTGCGTGTGTGCACATGCATGTGTTGCACACCCACAGAGCTGGGTGCACAGAGGAGTGCGGGGGGTTTTATTGTAGGGCACAAGGAAATCCCATAAATTCCTCAGAGGCCCCAATGCTTAGGGCTGGAGTCACAGACTGCCTTTAAATGTGCTGATGAGGAAACATAGGGGTTGTAACAAGGAGAGGCTGTGCTAAATGAGTGGCAAGCCAATTAGCTTGCTTTAAAACATCATATTCATTAGCATGAAAATAAAGCCGAACTTTCAAGATAATTGCATCTTTCAAATATCAGTATTCTTGATCCGTGGTCGTCTCATGAATATGCATTGTGATATAATCCTTTAAAAACACGCTGTTAATGAGCAACACAGGAATGTGCTAGATGTTGGAAATGGTGGCATGAAATGGAGCAGCCATGGGCTGCACCTTACATGTGGCTTCTTTTGCCATGAGATATGTGCAGAAAGGGGTTGGCTGCTGGGATGGTGCTTCCCTCTGGCTCTCTTTGCCCCTCTGCAAAATCACAGGATCATAGGAAAGGTTGGCAAAGGCCTCTGAGATTACCTCATCCAACCAAACCAAAGCCTAAAGGACTGACACGCTGCTGACAGCCCAGGCCGTGAGTTCATCCCTGTCTGTATGATATTTTGAGAGCATAAAGCTCACGCATTAATAAGTTATTGCTCTGTTACGGCCAAAGTGCTGCAGGCTGGGGCTGACATTGCTGCACAACACCCATGGAGTCACGGCAGGACTTCTGCTTATTGCACCCATTGTTCCAGTAAGCAATTGCTGCTCTGTGAAGAAGCAGGGCAATGACCTGCTCCCTTTCATTGCAGCCAATAAGCAACAGCTGCAGGACGTACAGTGGCATGAATTCAGTTTTTTGCCATTTTGCTTTCTTTGCCATCCTCTTTTGGGGGTAATTAGGTTCCAAGACAGCATTTGTCAGCGTATATCAACCGCTGCCTTTGGAACCTGGATGGATTTTCTTCTTTTCTCACTTATTTTTGGTGTCCCCAGAGGATGAGTGGGGTGTTCTGGAGGGAGCTGGCAGGTTGGGCAGGCACAGAGGTGAGCAGGGCTGGCAGTGCTGTTATCCCTGCTGGGACTGGGTTATCCCAGCTCCTCCTGCTGCGGGGAGTGGGAGGAAAATGCATTCCCAGCCTCCTTCCTGGAGTGCTTTGCTTTATGGCTGGTTGCACACACTGCTGTGAGTGGAGTGCCCGGCTGCATGGCTGAGTGTTGCCTGAGCGATGCCTGGCATTAAAGAATAATGCTAATTTCTCTTAAGAGATGGCGGTGCTAATGGGTTTTCTGATTGCACTGTATGCTTTTGTTCTTCTGCTCCGCCAGCAAAGAACAAGTCATTCCTAATGAATGCGGCGTTTCGAGGCCAGCAGGGGAAGGGATGCCCTGCCAGCTCGTTCGGTGCCTGCCGATGGCACTGTGGTGGCATTTCAGATGTCAGGGATGGGACACCGGCAGCGTGTGATGCCGTTCATTGCGGGCTGTCCCTAAATCCCCCTGTGCTGACGTCACCAGGAAGTTCCCCGTTGGTTCCATGGCTCTGGGCCTGCCCTGCAGCAGGGCATGGCATAGATGGGAAAAGCTCTGGGTGCAGAAGCCCTCCCCAGACACGAGGCTTTAGCACATGTCTAGCAGCTCGTCACAGGCTTAGCATGACTGCAAACGTGCTCTACTTGGGTTTAATAATTAACCGGGGCTTCATTTAAGTCCATCACTGCAGTGCAGTAATGATTCATCAGATACCTCATAATGTGTACGCTGTAATTTTTATTAGGAGGTACTTCTGAAGCACAAAGCTGGTTGTTACCTGTTTGTATTCAAACACGTCATTAGTTACTGTGTATCGTGGGTCAACACACAGGCATAAAACAATCCCTTTTCTTCTCTTGCAATGATTAACCCATCTATCAACAGGGTCTGTTTAATATCTGTCACTATAAACAGTCATTATTTCCAAGAATAGCCAGATGGGCAGATAATTTAAAACATAACTTGGAATCTATTTTAGTTTTTAGAGGCCTAACTTAAGAAAAAAAATCATAGAAATGCCCATGCAATCACACGCCCAATTTGTGTGTGTAATTACCTTGATTACACGTGTGCTTGTGGTAATTGTCACCACAGATGGCACTGGGATGCATGAGTGGTCACTTGTGCATGCAAAGCTGCTCTGCGTACCACACCAGGGAGGTTGCAGATGCAGGTTGGGTGAGCACTGTGCACCGTGCTGCTGGATGGGCAGCTTGGTTCAGGCATAGGGAGCTGGGAGGCATTGCCATAGGGCTCAGGGTTTGGGGTCTTGTTGCAAAATGCCTCCTGCAGCTGCCTGCTGGGCTGTGGTGTTCTGTGGCTGGTGCTGATGGGGATCACTGTGTCTGTCCATGACAAATCTGCCTGCAAATGTGCCTGTGGAGCACCCAGGTTGGGCACCTGTGTGCTGTCCCATTAGCTGCCCCATTGGTGCATACCTGACGTGCTCCATTAGGGCACCCAGATGTTGCTCCGTTTGTTGCACCCTGTTGGTGCATCCCCGTTGCCCCCTGGTTATACATCCAAGTGCTGCTCCGTTAGCTCAACCACGTGCCACCCCTTTAGCACAAACATCATTAAGGTTGGAAAAGACCTCCCAGGTCATCAGCTCCAACTGTCAACCCGTCGCCAACCGTGCCCACTTATAGAATCTATAAGGTTGGAAAAGACCTCTAAGGTCACCAAATCCGGCCATCAACCCCTTACCACCACAACTGCTTATAGTCATAGTATTGTTAAGACTGGAAAAGGCCTCCGAGGTCATCAAGTCCAACCCCAACCCACCCCCACCGTGCCCGCTATCCATGTCACCCAGTTGCACAGCTGCACCCAGTGGCTCCCATCCCAGCCAGCAGCTCTGTGTGCTGCAGCACTGCTCTTAATGGAATTAAGGATGCCCACTCATCGGGGGCGGGGAGGGAGACTTGGGAGGCAGTCTATCTAAAAGTTATTATTAATTTTTATTGCTGCATGGATTTAGAGATTTGGAAGAAGATAAATTCCAAACAGACATCCATTACTAAACCGACAGTGTAGCTTAAAGATAACATTTACATTCTTACGGTGTTGATCTGTATCTGATCCCACTCAATCTGCTCCCTGTTCAAACTTTTTGCCACCTCCAGAAGGATCAATACCTACATCAAAGGTTATATGAAGGTGGCCAGATTCTTTTAAGCTGTTTGCATAGCCCTCAGTTTGCTGTGCTAACACAGGCTGGTACTTCTTCCAATAACTCTGTTTGCCTTGTATTAGGGCTGTTTGCTGAAACACCTAGCAGAATCCAATAGAGGACAGGCTTTCTAAACATTTGGTCACATCTGTCAATCAATAACACCAATCGGTTTCCTGATACAAACAGCAAACTCTGCCAAATCTAATATTTGCCCAAACTTTTACTGACTCTTGCTGGTTTAAAACAGTAAAAGGCACTGGAGCAGACAGCGGCGCGGAAAGGTTCTTGCTAATATTTAACCCTGGGCAAACAGAGAATAATTCCAGCGATGGAAGGAGAGAAAACAAACAGCGTAATTATTGTCCCCTTTTTATTGGAGATAATTTGCTTAAATGTACAGCTATTATCTGCTAATATGGCGAGGTATAATTAGAAGGAACAAAATACAGGTTTGGCCGACGCGACGCGGGTCTCAACTCTTGAACCTTGCCCCCTGCCCCCAGATCGTGTTTATGCAGGTGATCTTGGGACAAACACACGCCGTTATCGGCGAATGGAAAACACCTGACTCAAAAACAAACAACACCAGAGGAAAAAAGACAAATGTACTCAGAGGTCTCCGGGCAAATCCGGATTGCGGATTGAAACCAAGAGGAATGATGAGGATGAATGGTTTCCTGGAGAGGCTGCAGGGCTGGGATGGGAGGCTGGAACTGTAAACCAGGGGATGCTTTCCATGTGAATCTGGAATGAAGTGAGGGGATGGGTGAGATGTGGGTCCTGGCAGCTTGTGCCCTGGGGACACCTCCATCCGTGGGGTCCTGGTCTCCATAGTGCTACCATTGGAGGCAGTGGGTGATGGTGGCGGTGCGGTTGGCCTTTATTACATTGGGTTGTGGAAGGAGAATAACTGGGACTGATAACGACCTGCACCTCTTGGTAGCCACGTCTACCTCTGTGGTAAGCAGTGATCACTCTCTGTGCAGGTAGGGTGCTCCATCTCTGCACTTCAAAGAGTTGTTTTCCCCCAGAACAGGAATCTAATTGGGTTCTGATTGAGAGCAGAATGCACCTGAAAGCTGCACAGAGCACCGCTCCCCGCAGCAGGCAGCCTCTGCATTTTGAATGCAGCCTCACGATGCGTGCGGCGTGTACTCTCATCTCCAACACTTTGTTTATTGCTGTGTGCTGCTAAATATTGGATAATGGGAGTTAGCAAACGCTTTTTGCAGGAGAAAGCAACTGAAGCAGAAAGTAGACGTGCTGCTTGGCTTACAAAGGGAATTATGCTACGGGTGATGGGGACGATGCTCCGAGATGAGTGGTGAATGAGGTTGGGTTGAGCAATGCTGCTCCTCTGCCCCAGTTTTGCCCAACAAGTGGTTCCCAGCCCTTGCAGACGGTGTCCTGGGCAGGATGAGCCCACACAGAGCCCGTCAGCAGGGCGAGATGGTGCAGTCCTGAGTCACTGCTATTGCAGCACATCCCCACCTGCATCTGCAGCGGGTGTTTGTGTCTGGCCCTGAGCCTTCCTCACTGGGAAAAACCACGTAGGTTTGCAGCAGAGCATCTTCAGAGCAGCCCTTGGGGTGGTGGCATCCAGGTGACATCTGCCCATCCTGGTCACTCTGGAGAGCTGAAGCTCACAGCAGCTTAGCAGGCAGAAGCAAGAAGTTTGCCTGTTACTCAGGGAGGGAAAGTCAGAGGCTCAGGGCACTGTGGGCAGTTGCATGGATAAAGTGCATGGATAGGAATTAAAGCATCAGTGTGGGGCAGCCCAGGAGCAGCATGGTGTGATGGCAGCGCATGGCAGCAGATGGCAGTGGCCCCGTGCTGCCTGCGGGCAGCCCTGGGCAGTGCTTAGCATGGCAAGTGTCAATGTCTGGGGATCTGGGACTCGGAAGGAGCTCTTATTTTTGCTGAATGGCAGGTGGGTAGATTTGCACAGAGTGGTGTAGCTTGTGGGCTCTGAGACTGAGCTGAGTGGATGAGAGATGGGAATCAATGGAGAGCCCATCCTGTGCTGCATTTTGGGTGCTGTGACCGTGAGTTTGGCCCCATGGGAGATACCCAGCATGGCACTGACACCAGAGAAGGCTGCAGGGCCCAGGGGCTGCCCTGCATGGGCACAATGCCTGCCAGGGGTGGGCCTGGGAGGAAGGAAGAACTCACCTGCAGAGCAACGGGATGGGAGCCCGCCCCGAGACACACCGGTGGGAACTTTGTGTTAATTGCTATCCAGACTGCTCTAATTACAGGCTGGAGAGGAGCTGCATCAGACCTGTTCTTCCTTATCAGTTTATTGCCGCGATGTTTTCCTAGACACTGGGATGAATCAGAGCATTGCGTTGCCTTTCGTGCTGGCTGGAATATATTTCCTGGAGAATGTGAAGGGTGTTTTAGTGCCATTAATGAGTAATTAACCTGGATGCTCTGGGTTAGAGGCTGCTTGGCATTGACTGCTCATGGGAAAACTCAGCACGAGGAAGTTGGGAAGCGGCCATGCCCAGCACCTGTGGGAACAAAGCAGGTTTCTGTGCTGTGACAACAGCAGTAGGGGATGGCCTTGGGAAGGCAGCCATGCATTGATTTGTTCCTGAGCTTCAGCAATGCCTTGGCTGGGGTGCAGTGTGCTCTGAGGGATGAGTGTGACTGAGTGAGTGTGACTCAGCGTTCAGCGTGGCCAGGCACTGCTGCCCCATCAGCCAGGAATGGCCCTGGAATAACACTGCAGTGAAATATCTGGGACCTTTCTGGAGATGGATGGTCAAACATTTCAGCTTCTGCTTTGACTTTTAAACACACCGAAACCTTATTTCTGTCTGCAGGTTCATCCCAAGGGACAAAGTGATGGAGAAATTGCTATCAGCCCAGGGTGATTGGCACCGAAGGGGCCGGGCTGTCACAGCAGAGCATCTCAGGGATCGCTGTGGATTAAGGAGATTCTGGTACAGGGATGGTGCTGCCCAGCCTTTGGGACCACTGCATGCTTCCATCAGTCAGAGGAATAAAGCCCCACAGCGGGCACTGGAGTGGTGCAAAGAGAAAACCCTGCAGGCTGCAGGCGGGAGAGTCTAATAGCTGCACTCATTGCATGCCGTGATGCAAGATGCAGCAGCTGCAGCATGTCCTGTACTCAAAGAATCCCCTGCAGCCATCCCTGGAGAAGCAAGGATTGGTTATTAAAACCACCAGAACACCCCCCAAATTAGAGCTGCGTGCGTTTTCCTGCATCCAGTCCCCATCTTTCTGCCATGCTCAGATCAGCACTGGGATTTCCTTCCCCCCCATCTTTCTCTTTGCCTCTGGCACAAATCCCAACATTGGCTTAATGTTTGTCAAGCAGCATGAGACCTGAAATGAAAGGTGCTACGCAAGCAGAGGGCAGAATCGAGAGCCTGTGTGATGGGCTCTATAGAAATGTGTGTATAATAATAATGACATTAATAACAGGCTGTTGTTTGTCATCAAGCAGATCTGGGGCCCGGGCACGCCCAGAGCAGCTAATAGTGAGCAGAGAGCTTCAGCCTGCACGCTGCTCCAGGAACAATAGCATGTAATAACACCCAAATTGCTCTCCAAAACCCTGGCGTGGTTCTCCTCCGGGCCTTTCCCGGGACACAAACAGCTGAGAACAGGGTTTCGTGGAAACCAAATACCTGCTGTGCTCCAGCTTTTGTTGCTGGCTCGTGCTCTGTGAGTCATTTATTGCCTGAATGCATTGTCTCAGATTTGCTGTCCCAAAAAAGGAGAGGGGAATCTTTCATTTTCTCTGCTGCTTGTGGACACCTGGAGCAGAAGGTGATGGGTGGACTCGGTGATCTCGGTCGTTGTTTCCAGCCTTGCTGATTCTGATTCTGTTATTGTAAGGTCTTTCCAGCATCCAGCCTCCTCTGTATGTAGGGCTGGAGGAGCTCTCCTGCTCAGTGATCCTCAACGCAGAACTGATGGATCCCTAAAACCTGATATATTAATTATCACATCAACATCTCTCCATCACTATACCTGCTTTCCGCCTTTGCATGAAGCTGTTTATTGCTCCCCAGCAGTCAGTGTGTGCAGAGATGCAGCTTCTGCCTTGTTTGTGGAGCTCGTGGAGAGAATGCCTGCATGTGGATGTCACATCCTGGAGCTTGGAGAAAGAGGTGACCTCCCTCATAGCATCATAGACGTATAGAATCTTTCGGGCTGGAAAAGACCACTAAGATCACCACATCCAACCACCAGCTCTGCCTCTCCTCTCTGTCTGTCTCTCTGCCTTCTGAAGCAGAGGAGGAGGAACTTCCCAATGTCAGCTTTAAATACCAAACCCAGGGCTTGCAGTGATAACATGGGGCTGGGGATCCCATGCAGGGCTGCCCTGGGAGGAGTCTGCTGCTCTGTGTGCCAGACGGGCGCTGCTCTCTGCCTCTGCCTGCTGTGCATACACAGCTATTTGTATAAACTGGTGGATGCACGTGGGAGGTGAGCGAGGCAATCAGTCTGGCTCTGCAATCTGGAAGGGAAGTGAAATATGTCTGTAAAGTTGGGTGTGAATGGAGAGGAGTGACAAATGCAGGCAGTTCAGGGAGCATGCTGCTGCAGGGGTGGGTGCCACAAGGGTTTGGATTCATAGGGTGGCAGCATGGGATGCTTGCAGCGCTGATGTCTGCTGTAGGATGCCCAAACTTCCGCATCAGCTGCCACAGCAGCTTAAGGTTGGAAAAGGCCTCTGAGGTCACCAAGTCAACCCATCCCCACCATGCGAAGCCATACAGTCATAGAAGAAGCGTTAAGATTAGCAAAGACCTCTCAGATCCCCGACCCCAACCCATCCCACATCCCTCAGTGCCACATCAGGAACACCCCCAGGGATGGTGATCCCACCCCTCCCTGGGCAGCTGTGCAGAGCAGCACTGCTCTTTTGGAGAAGAGATATTTCCTAATGCCCAACCGTGGCACAACATGAGGCCGTCACCTCTTGTCCTGTGGCCGTCACCTCTTGTCCTGTGGCTGTGACCTGGGAGAAGAGACTGATACCCACCTGTACAACCCTCTTGTCCCTTCCATGGCGCTCTCGTCTTGCTTCCCCCCACAGAGAGGTCACATCCATCTGCCCACCTGCCCATCCCCTCCCAGGGCACACACACAGCTGGGAGGAGCCTTGGCACGGGGCAGCACACACTGACCCCAGGCAGGGAGCGAAGCCCTGGGTCCTGCCCAAGGTGACAGGCAGCAACGGAACCTCTCTGTAGTGTTTGCTTTGAGCGAGTACACAATAACACTGTAACCTTGGGTTGTTTGCACTCGCCAGGAGTGTCGCTGCCAGCGTTGCATTCAACAGTTGTACTTGACTGAATAAGCAGACGTTTTTTTTTCCCCCTCTGCCATAATGGCACTGTCCCACGGAGGGGCGATGGATTGCTTTTTCGGTTGCACATGCTGTTATCGCTGCGCTGTTCTAATGCTAGTCAAACAGTACTGTGAATAGCCAAACTCAATAGCAGCAGTGTTAGGCTGGAAAGTCAATATTAGCTGAGCAAACAAAGCAAATAAAGAGTTGCTATTTGCGTAGCTATGAGTATTTGTATGCTCTGCTGCTGAACAGGGTACTTTGAAATAATAATTAAAAAAATGTTGTTCTTCAAGGCAGGGAATGTTTTTTATTTAGGGTAGAGGAGTCAGCTTATATGAAAGGCAGCGTTCACTTCCCTGTGAGCAGCCCCACCAGCACTGGCTGCTCTCTGCCCCATAGGATGCTGCTGCGTGGCGGGGCCGTGCGTGTTGGGAGCGCAGCTCCTTCTGATTCCTTTTGCATTGCAGTGTTTCTTGTTAAGGTTCTGGTGTGTTGTGAGGTTTGCTGGGTGACCTCCTAAATGGCACATGCCTATTTATAAGCAGCTGTCTGTGGCCTGGTGCCACTTTAAGAAACCCTGGAAATGAAATCCAATAAACCCTTCCTTCATTAATATTGGATATCTCAGTGCACTCACCCAGTGTGCGCGATCAGGAGGGGTTGTGGAAGCCCACCTCCCCCCGAGGGCTGTTTCCTTATGGGAAGCACTGCTGACACCAGGTGCAGAGGTTGGGTGGGATGTGGGCCCCTGGGTGCTGTCCCCCAAGGACCCCGACCCTGCGGGATGAGCTGCACCACCAATGTCATCTGCAGAGCATTTTTCATGCAATCTCTGGGCCGCGATGCTTCAGAGAGCTAAATAATACAGCTAAGGGATTAAATAATTAATTCCAAAGGAGAAGATTGGCTGTGAGGCATAGGCAAGGGACTAAATATATGCAGCAGGTTGGGCTGAGCTGGAGGAAGATGGAGAATCAGAGTGGTGCAGAGCAGAGGGAGTACTCATGCTGGGGAGGGGAAGAGGCTGAAAATGAGATGGAGATCACAGAGCATAGAATCACAACTTTGGAAAAGTCCACTAAGATCCCCATGTCCAACCACCCCATCCTCACTGTGCCCACTGACCATAATACCATAGAATCATAGATTGGCTCTGGTTGGAGGGGACCTCCAAGTCCTCCAAGGCCACATCTCCATGGCTTGGGCAGCCTGTGCCAACACCCGACCAGCACTAAGCAGATAAAACAGAGCTCAGTGCGTGTGTTTGCTGCCGTCCTCCTGCAGTATCTGAGCTCCGACTTGTTGCATTGCTGGCTGCTCCTGTCGGTGTCATACAGACATCAGCCGCCTCTCCCTCCCTAATTTTGGTACCGTGCTTCCATGGTGCTCCTGGAAATGTAAAAGTCTCTGCTTCTTCGTGCTGCTCGGTGTGTCCTGATGTCACGAAGCACATTTACTGCACAATTATAGCACCAGCTAATGCTGTTTGGAATAATTAAATTCACATGACAAATGTAGTTGCATTAATTTTATTTATCTTGAGTGGCTTAACAGGAACTAGCAATGGAAAAAGTAATTATTTTGCTTCTAGGGCACTGGGATTGCTGATTTGGAAACCTTTCTGAGACATATTCCTTAAATGTGGAATAGCAGCATGTGAAATGCATGAGGAGCTAATACAGTGAATAAAAATGAACGTAATTTCTGAAAAATGGAATTAATGAGGCAATGAGACTGTTTTAATGAGCATAAGGTCTGCAGTAAATGTCGCTGTTCCCATGTCTTTATTGTAAATTATAATGAGCGTTGCAGCCAGCGCTGCGGGATGCGGCTGGGGAGGCAGCGGGAAGGGATGGATGGAGCCCGGTTTGGGACCCTCTCCTCTCCCTTCTCCCCCTTTTTGGGGGAAATGTTTTTATTCCCTCACATTCCTGAAGAGCTCGCACCACTTTCTCATTCCTTTTGTTAGATGGGTGGCTGAGCAGCTCTGAACCAGGGCAGTGGCTGTGTACTGCTGGGAGAGGTGCTGCATGCCGTGAGCTCCGAGCCAGGTATAAACCAAACCCTTCTTTGCACTGACTGAGCTATTGCAAATGGTCTTGATGACTTTGTTTCCGACCAGCAGTGCTGGGAAGGTTTGCAAAAGTGGCTTCTGCTATTTATAGGCATAACCACAGCAGGCAGATGGCCCAAGGCCACGGTGACGGGCACAGTGATGGGCACCGCATGCAGAGGCATTTCCTCTCTGTTTTCTCTCGTTTTCTCCTTAATGCAGCCTCACTGTGAAGCTGTTCTACGTTTGCAGTTTGGAGAGATACGACAAACAGGATCATCTTTGCCTTAGCTTTATTCTGAATTTTGCTTTCGTTTCCTATTGCCACTGGCAGCGTCTCTGTGGTCCTGCTGGATCCTGTGGGGAAGATTCAGCAGCAGAAAGATGCAGGACTCAGAGATCTTTGCCTCCTCCTGGTCCAGCAGTGGGTCAGCACCCCGTAGGCACCTCCAGCTGCAGCAGGGATGGTTTGGTTGCCTTCCTCACCTCTGTTATCAGTGCTTCCACTGCTCCAATGGGGAGTTGGGGGTCACTGAGTGGTTTCTATGGCAATTCACAAAGACGTGCCCTGGGATCTCTGCATGGGACTCCTGGTGTGCAGCAGGACCCTGCTCTGCATCTGTGCTGCCCCAGTGCTGGGATGGATGCGTCCCTGCAGGATCTGCATGAGGTGGTGACTTCTAGAGGAGGAACAGCCATAACCTCTGGGTGCTGGTGGAGTTTTGCAGCGGAGCCTTCCGCACCCACACAGGAAGACACAAAGAAAAACGTCGTTTTGAGCAGAATTGTGAAGCTTTTTGAAGTCTTTCCTTCTTTTGTCCTCGGGTTTCCCTTTCGTTTAAAAGGCAGGAAAAGAATAATAAAAAAAAAGAAGTACAAAGAAGGGCCCCAGAGGGACTCTTCCCCCATTTTTCCCCCCATTCTTCTATAGAGGGAAGGGGAGAAGGACCCAAGTGGGAAGAAATGTGTTTCCTCATGAGGTGCCTGGGTGCAGCGTGGCCATCCCCATCTCCAGTTCCCTGCACTCCCCAAGAAGGGCTGCCCAGAACGGGGCCTTGTTCCGCTCAGCTGAGGTTGGAGCACCGTGACCGCTCTCCCCTGGCAAGCGGCTGCCTGTTTACAGACATGTAAATACAACTTCACAATTGCCATAAATCCTATTGTGCAATACTCTCTCGAACCAATTAGATCCTGACATCTGCTTAATGTTTAATTACTTTTTGACGAAGGAAACGGAAAAATTGACAAATAGTTTAATCCATCAAACGTCGGCCTTTTGTGAGCGTGTTTATATAAAGCTCACATGCCAACATCTCTTAATTTTTCTTGCTGCTCTGGCAAGGATGAGGACAAATATTTATATTCCAGGCACACAAGATGGCTTTCATATTGTTTTCATGTTTAACTGATTTCAAATGAACTAAGATGGCTCTTAATGTGGTTACAAGAATTTGCCATTAATTTTCACTTAAAATTGGATCCAGCTTGCTACATGTCTGCAATATATTAAAGTTAATAACGATTTGTTTAGAAAGCGCGGTGCTTACTGCTGACTGATTGGCACACGGTCGCTTGGTGGAAACATCGGATTCCTATTATATTTAAATGATAATTAAGCTTAGAATATTACTCCTATTTTGGAGTGCTTAATGCAGAATACTTTGGTTAATGTGATGGGAACATACAGCTCAGTACCTCAGTGGCGGGCACAGCGCATCGGGGCTGCACTCCTCCACCCACTTCTACTTGCTGCTGTAATGTTGCTTTCATAGAAGCAAGCAGTCATGGAAACACTGGAGTTGGGAAAGACCTCCAGGATCACCAAGACAAACCCCAGCCCGTCCCCACTGTGCCCACCAACCGTGTCCCTCAGTGGGCATAGCTTTAGGACCATAATCACTGTTTGGAGTGGCTGATGGGGGACCTGGATGCTGTGTTTCTAGGTAAGGTCTGGCAGTGATTCTGCTCAGCACCTTCACCCCCAGGGTATGGTACCACACAGTGCACTCCTGGGTGCCAATGGAACACATGTGGGGTCGTGGGTGAATGGGTTGGGTGGTGGGTAGTAGGCAGTGGGGTAAGGGGTGAAGGGGATAGAGTATGGGTGATGGAGAACGGTGATGGCTTAAGGGGATGGGCAGTGAGGTGGGGTGGTGTGTAGTGGTGTGTAATGGGTGATGGGGTGATGGTTGATGTGTGATGGGTGCTGCAGATGGTTGGTGGTAACGGATCATGGGTGATGGGTGAAAGAGATGGATGATGGATGAAAGTGATGGAGTTCCTCATGCTGTATCCAGCCATTGTCTGGATGAGGAGCTATGAGATATGGTTTAGTGGCTTGTGCTAGCAATGGTAATGGGAGGACAGTTGGACTGGATGATCTTGTAGGTCCTTCCCAACCTTGTGATCCTATGATTCTGTGATTCTATGCCTTCAGTGGCTCCAGCCCCTCAAACTTTGGGCTTTCATCCCAAGCAGCATTATGGAGATCTGGAAGACCTGCAGCTCCTGCTGCCTTCAGGCACTCTGTGAAGAACATGGTGATGCAAAACCTCCCCACCCTCGTTTTGTGCTCAGTGTCCTCAAAGCTCAGCTTACAGAGAGCAAGGGGTTGCTGAGTAAGCCTTGCATTCTTGCAGTGTTCTGGCTTGGGCATATCAAAGAGTTTTTTAGGAAAAAAAGCTTTCTGGATGGGATGTGACTGCTGCTTATTGAGGTGGCCTTTACCCTCTATGGCTTTACTTGCTTTATTTATCCTCTCATTTATTTCAAGCTGTCCCATGCTGGCCCTGCTCTGACCATCCCCTCCAGCCTCCGGGCCCAACCCATGAGCAGAGCCCAGGAGATGCTCCGGCTGCTCCTGCAGCTCCTGCACCCCAATGCTTGCGTTCATTCATTCACCCAGAGCTCAGCCCTGCTGCTGCGTGCCTCTGATCACAGCAGGCACCGGGGCTGAGTTTGAATTTCTCTCCTCTCCACCGCTTTTGGGAAAGGCGTGGGAGAAGGAAGGCAGCCCAGCTCTGTGATCCTTCACTTACACATTTAATAAAAGGAATAAAATATCAGAAACGCTGGAGAACTTTTAATAATTCAGCATCTTCTAGTTGTTTCATTACCTTAATATTTGCAAAAATTGCCAGCAGCTCTTGACACCTTTTTCTTGCTCGCAATATGAACCAAAAAAAGCCAGAAGGAAGTACAATACATTCACCTGCCCTCATTATGCTAATCACAGCTCTGCCAGGTTCGCTTCTAAGTGTCCTCACTCCGTGTGATGGAAAAGAAGCGCAGCGCGATGATTTTGACCTAGAATAGTTGTTGGGAAGAGAGAAGAAGGCAAAGCACGAGAAACCCACTGATCTTACTCATCGCATCTTTGAAAACGCTGTTATTAACTGACAATAAATCTAACAAACTTCATAATTAGGTTACTTCTTGCCTTTGAACTCCCATTGCCGGAGCCATTAGCGAGCACAGCGCTGTGATTTACAAGCGAGCAGAAGCACCAGGTTCAACGCTTTATCGGCTTTCATTTTAAAAGGCGTTTGCTTCCCAGCCTGCTAGGAGAGCTGCTGCTCCCCAGCGCTTTGTTGCAAGCAGCAATGTGTTGCTCTTTGCTTTTTGCTCTTTGCTTTTTGCTCCCACCAGCCCACTCACAAGCACCCCCCGCTCCAACCCCTACATGCCATAGGATCACCATCCCAGGGCTCCCAGCATTGCCGTGTCCCTCTGTGCTAATCACAGAATCACAGGATGGCATGGATTGGAAGGGACCTCAAGAATCATCAGGCTTCAACCCCCAGGCTGCAGACAGGGCCACCAACTTCCGTATCTCACAGTAGACCAATGATGGGTGCTGCCACGCCACCGCCATGCGTGGGCTGGGGCTGCTTTGCCTGTTAGCAATCTCAAAATCAGCCATTTCCCTGCAGGCTTTCTTCTGTCAGGTCACCGTTCTGAAACACACCGCCCCGACATGAAAAGGGTTCCATTTCCACCGCCACTCGGAGGGTTTTCCCACTGCCTGTGCTGACAGAAAGGGTTTCTCATTGTGCATCAATTACTTTCAAGTGAATGGGAGACATTATGTTATTAAATCCCACCCTGCCTCTCGAGGTGCTTTTAATTTGTATGTTTAGGTTTAAATTTCTCCAGGAGTGCCAAACCCCGTGTTTGTTTTCCTTGGGCTATTTTCATTTCGGGTTTCGGTAACTGTCAGAGCCTGCAAGTTAATTGCAGCTCGCAAGGTTATCTTCCAGAGCTTGCTTATACTGCAGCCGTGCGCCGGAGCCAGTCCTTGGCCCCCTATCTTTATGATACTGTAGATTCTGACTCTTGTAATTATCCTTTGAGTTTAAGCTGATTATGTCGACTTTATAACCGGTGTTTGTTTAATTTACCCACAGCGTGTTGTTTGTACAGTGGCTCCGAAGGTAAACATGAACCTGATTAAACAGCCCTGCCTGCCTCTGATGGCCGAGTTCCCAAAGATAGACAAAAATAAACAATGGGAGGGGCCGGGACCCCCGTCTGCATCCTATGTCTGTGCCCCTGAGCCCCACCATCCCAGCCCTGCCTAAAGGTCTGCTCTAAAATTGTTATTTCCTAAGCCTGGAGGCGTCTCTCTGCTGCCTGGTGCAGCCTGTGGGGCTGGTGCTGCATCCTGCCCTGTGCCACCAGGGAGGGGACACCGCTTTGGGAAGGGCAGCCCTGAGAGGAAAGGGTAAAAGCAGTCAGTAAATACAGCAAGCCCTGCAGCTGGGTCTCGGATCCATCACTGCCCTTGGGATGAAAGCGTGCTTGCCTCTCATTAGAAGCAATTAGTACCTGGAGTGACACTGGTGTGCATCCTACATCGTGGGGACATCGCGCTGGGGATGCTGCAGGTGATGCATGGCCGACGAATGTTTTTCTTCTAATTAATCAAGGAGCCTTAAGCTGACTCTTAGGCAACTTAATCACATTATCCGGTCTCTTGCTGCAATGGACAGGTTAAAACCTGTGCCTTTTATCTGGCTGTTTGCTTATTCCTGTCCCCGTGCTCCTGAGAAAGGACTCCTGGAGAGGTGAGGATGGGTGCAGGAGGCAGCACACTGCTGTCTGGGAGCCACCATGTGGGGCTATGCCTGCACTGCTGCACCTGCCGAGGTGAAGGAGGTGGGCCAGGGCTGCAAGCTGGGTGGTGGGCATGGCAATGCCAGCACTGCTGCTGCATTAATGACACCTGCAGGGAAAACAAAAGCTCTTTTCTGCTCCAACTGGTTGCACGGGGAGGGCTCGATGGTTCAAGGAGCGCCGCCCGAGGGATGGGAGAGGGAACCTGGGAGGTTCCTGCAGCTCAGCACCACTCCTGCCAGCACACAGGCTGCAGGAAGAGCCCCTCCGGTGCCAGCTGCTCTGCGGCGTGTTTTGGGTTGCCAAAGGTGCGAAACGGGATGGAAGGCATCCAGCATTCCTGTGGTTTCTTTATAATATCGGTTTCAGGCAGATGGGAAAAGCTCCTCATTCATAGCATCGCGGTGGGTGGTTTGCTCCACTCTCTCCTTCTTGGCACCAGATGCCTCATGCCAGGTGCTGCTATTGCTGTTTGATGTCCCTCTTGGTGTCCCCAACCTTTTGTCCTCCCTTGCTGAACCACCCCTTGGTGTCCTTCCCTTGGTGTTCCCACCTCCATTGTCCCCTCCTGCCCCGTTTTTAGGGACGATAGCTGCTATATCCTCATTTCAGCATCCCTTTGCAGCCAGCTGGACCAGCCTCATGCTGGGGCACCTGAGGATGGATGGAAACGTGGATGTTCTGATCCCTATCACCTGCAGCAAACACTCAGACATTGTTTGTGCTGCTGGATGGCAGGAGCTTCTGAGCTGATAGCCAGCTGTAGAGTGAAAAAACTGATGAGAAACCCAAAGGGCTTAAGGACGAAGGGCTTTAAAGAAAAACCTTTTCCATCAGATGGAAGTCAGCTCCAAGAACCCCTCCATGCTGCAGGGAGGCTCTGAGCTGTTATCTTGCAGATGGGAGTGCTGGAGGAACACTGCAGAGCATGTCCTGGGACTGCCCCACAGCTCTGATCCCCTCCTTCCACCACCTGCTCTGCACTCTACCTGCTGCCCACATGGCTCCAACCCATCCCAAAGCAGGCTGCCCTGCTCCTCCTACCCAGGCAGGTGCTACCCAACTCCAAGGTAAGATCCAGTGCCATAGGGGAAGAGCTTTCATCTGATTTTCTTCCCCTAAAGGTGTTTGGGGAGGTTTCCCAGAGCCAAGGCAGCATCCCCGTGCCAGCTCTCCCCGCTCAGCACCCAGGGAAATTCCTGCAGCCCTCATTAGAGCAGCACCTCTGGGCAGCCCTAATTGCAGGGAGGGAGCTGGGAAGCATGTAGATGCTGTGAGCCGCCCTCTGCTTTGCTCTGGAGATGGATCAAACAGTGAGGGTGGGGTGGGGTGCCCACGGCACAGCACTGCATCACCGGGTGGCCCTGCATGGGGGGCTCTGGCAGTGTGGGGGTCCCAGCAGGGTGGGGGTACTGAGTAGGGAAGGGTGAGGAGCTCTTAATTGCCCTTTATCCTTCAATTTCATAGTTTCATTAGTCTGCATCCTTTTGCATGGGGGGAAGAGCAGGGAAGCTGCCCTATTCTCCCCATTCTGCAGCACGGAGTGGGTGCTCTCCTCCTGCAGAATTGCCATCAGCCTCAAAGAACAGAGGGATTTTTTTTTTTTTCCAGGAAAACATCAAGGAGCAAAAATGCACTCAGGCTCCTGGAAGAGGCCCAGCACCTGTTGGCTTTAAAAGCTTGATGGGGCTTTCAGCTCTCAGCAGCACAGTGAGTGCATCGCTCTGAAGCCAGAGTGCCCCCAGTGCTTTGCAAAACGTGGGCGTGTGTGCGGCTGCAGAGCACAGGAGGGCTTTTCTTCCCCTTTCTGGCTTGCACTGTCGGCCCACAAGCTCAAAAAACAAATCAAGCTCTCCACGCATTTTAAAAGCTCTAAACCACGTGAAGCCTTATCAGTCAGCCCCCTAACTTATGGGATACTCACGCAGTCCCCAACCCGTGCTAAATCAATATCTCTCTGGAGATGGATGGAGAGATAAATTTTAAAGAATAAGCTTAATTTTATTACTGCCTTCTGAGTGGCCATCGTGTGACAGCGTGCGTCAGATTGACAGGGGTTTGATGCTGGGTAATGGCACATCAGCGGGCCCCGCTCCTTTGATGTACGATAATGGCGCATCACCAGAACAATGGCGTTTTGATAGATTGTATTAGAACGTAATCAGGATGATGGGGCTTTGATATATTATGTAAGTACATCACCAGAGTGGTGCTGCTGTGACACATCACCGCAGACCGCTGTCGGAGCCACCGCGCCGTAATGGATTTCAATAATACATCAGTGGGGCTGGGAGCTGTTGGTGGATGGACACCTCTGCTCCTGTATGAGGACATGGGGGAAATGAGGGTGGTGGGGCTCCATGGGCTGCATCCTCAGGCATTGCCTCTGGAAATGGCAACGGGTGGTGGAGTGTTGGCTCATGGGTCCATCCTCACCCCACGGGTGCATCCCCTGCGCTATAGGATGGGGCAGGTGTTGGTGGTTGGTTGTTGGTTATCCTCGTGCTGGGGACAGGTAGCTGTTCATGCTGGGCCTGGTCTGGTTTTCTTCTTCACTTCAACAAACAAAGAAAAGCCACCAAAATTAATCCCAGGTGAAACCTTTTTTCTTCCCTGAAACAGCCACATTTCTCTGTCTGAGCTCTTTTCTTTTTGAATTACATTGGCTGCCCCTAAACGTCCTCCAAGATAAGAGAGGTATCATTCTCTTCCTCCCACCAAAAGAGCCAAAATAACAACGTTCAGCTTTTTAAGCTCCTTTCTTTCCCTAGAACCATTTCATAGAATCCTAGAATGCTTTTTGGGTTTGCAGATGGCTGTTTTCAGCCTGCAGGTGGGTATCCGTGCAGAACAGCCAGTTGACGTGGAGGTGGTTCCATCCCCAGCACCAATGGCTTCCTGAGCCCAATGCCAGGCTGTGAAATGGCTCTCTGCTCTGAAAATGAATTAGAAAACAGAGGAGGAGGCAATGCAGGAGACTGCCAAAAGGGATCTCTCAGAAGTGGAGAATGGCACTAATATTTGGGGAAATTGAAATTCCGACCATGAAATTGCCTATCATTTATCATCCCCAACCACCTTACAGAGTAAGAAAAACAGGCATTAAGCCTTATTGCTTTTTAAATACTTATGATCTCAGGGAAAAGCAATCTAATCTACTTCCCTTAATGTGCGTTCTACGAGAACGTCCGCGAGTGTAACGGTGACATTTGTGCTTGTTGTGCCTTCACACCTCCAAAACAGCCATGTCAGGCTGTTGTTGGGGGGGTCAGAGGATACACAGCCAGCTCACTGCATCTCAAGGGCTCTTCTCCTGCTGTAACCACCCCTGGTGGGAGCAGTAGGGCCAGGAAGGCAGAGCCCAGCAGGGAATTCTGTGTTCTTGCCCCTTCAGAGCCCAGAAAAGCCAGACTGACCCTCCAAGCAAGGAGAAGGTTTTGCTGCTGCTCGATGCAGAGACTGATGCAAAGGTTGCAAAGTGCTGAGCAGCACAGCCCTACCTCTGTCCCTCTGCCATACCCCACAGCGAGATGGCAGACCCCACCCTGAAAATGAGCATTTTCAATGTTTCTACCCCAAAACTTGTATGTATTGCTGCCAGCCTCATTGCCCCTGCAAGTCTGGGAGTTGCATCCCTGGTTCCAAAGGCAGCATCCCACCGTGGGGTGCTGCAATAGGATCTGGTTGCTATAGGGTTGGGGTCTCCTGCACCTTTCTGCTTCCAGGCTCTTGGGAACAAAGGGAAGAGAATGTAGTTTGGAGGACTGAGTGGGAGAGCCCCGTTCAGGTGGGATTAGGTCATCCCAGATGACGCACAGCAGTACACGGATGCTGAAGGTGGCCCCGAGGCTGCAGCGAGGGAAGGGAAAAGGAGGTGTGGGAGAGGGGGTTTGCAGGCTGGTGACAGCTTTGAGATGATGGACTCGGGGGCTGCTGAGCACCACAGATGTTTATGGTGGTGTTTGGAGCGTTGGGTGCAGGGACCGCTTGGGCACATGCAGTGCCCACTGCGCTCTGCAGAGTGCAGAAAGGGCTCTGCTGTTACTGTCCCCATCTTCTCCAGGAGCTGATGCTGAGCTTGCAAGCTGCACCTGCCCGGGTTGTATTGCTCCCAGCTCCACGCACACAGCATGCAGAAGCTCTCCTTGCTGCACCCACACCTCACGTCCCAGCTCTCACCTGCTGATGGTCAACCACAAAGCAGAAAAGGAAAAAGAGGAAACAAACAAACAAACATCACCCCCCTCGAATGATAGGGGAACATAAATTATCCAGAACTGGCAAGAAATGAAAGTGTTGCGTGGTCCCTTGACAGCAATGGGATGAATAACTGATGATGATTAGTTAAATCATAACACTGCTCATGCCATGCATAAATGATGAGCCAACTGCTTGCCGTGCCCTGATGAGATGCAGCGTTCTCCGCTTTCTATCATTCCCACTTTGTAGCCCCAAAGAAACTACCACATTTCTGCATTTTTGTGTTATCTGGCACATCAAGCAATGCGACAATGAATATATATTGACCTTATTATAGCAGCCGGCTGCTTGTGCCAGAAGCAACCAGGCATACTTTGCACAAATTAAAGCTGTCAGCATGTAATTTATGGTTCATTGCAAAAGAGGAACAGAACTCTGAGGGGAACATTGTGGTTTGGGAAGCAGGTAGGTAGGCAGATGAATTGCATGATAAAATATCTTGCTAATGATGTGATGTTAAAGCTGAAGTGTCATTTTCATTCTGTTTTGCACATTTTTAGTTATTTCTTGCTGGAGATGATTTCCCCCTTTCCACGCTTTCTTTTTTCCTTTTCTTTCTTTATTTCTTTTTCTTTTTCTTTTTTTTTTTTCAGTCCTCTCCAAGAGCCAAATTACTGCTTATACCTGAAAAGGATGGAGTAGGTGTGATAATTTATGAACAGACAGCCGCCGTCTGGAGACGATGCGGTGGCACTACAGGGCCACATCTCACACGCTACCAATGGGTGACAGCTGGGGCGGCGTGCAGTGGGAGCTCTGCTCTTTTCCAGAGCAAATGGCCTCAAGGAGAAGCAAAATAATCTGTGTGTGTGAACGTTGGTCCTGTTGCTGTGCACGGCAGCAAAAGCGTCCATCCACCGTGGGGTGCTGCAATAGGATCTGGTTGCCACAGGGTTGGGGTCTCCTGCACCTTTCTGCTTCCAGGCTCTTGGGAACAAAGGGAAGAGAATGTAGTTTGGAGGACTAAGTGGGAGAGCCCCATTCAGGTGGGATTAGGTCATCCCAGCTGATGCACAGCAGCATGCAGGTGCTGAAGGTGGCCCTGAGGCTGCAGCAAGGGAAGGGAAAAGGAGGTGGGGAGAGGGGATTTGCAGCCTGCCGAGCCCAATTAGTAATGGATAAAATAATTAACTTGTGCAATACAGCACTGCTGAGTTATTGCAGGGCTCACACAGCACCGTGACTCACCCAGCCCCACACAGGGAACCTAAGAGAAACATCTGACATGCAGCAGTGCAGCCACATCACCCTGGGCTGGTGGGGGCCACCTCTGCAAATCTGGTTTGGGTTCCGCTTTGGAGGCAGCCCCACTGTCACCAATGTGGGGTGCCCACCTCTGGGTAAAGGCATGCAGTGATTCTGCTGGTGTTTTGGAAAACATGAGTGTGTCACGGTGTATGGGAGATTGGTAATCACAGCCTGAACCTCTGATTAATCAGCTGAGGCAAGTGTGGGGTCAGCTGTGGGAGCACAGGTGAGAGTGATGGAGCTGTGCTCCCGGGAGGGGTGGAGCTTGACTCCATCCCCTCTGAGACCTCATTTAAGGGCTGACTCCCACTGAGGCAGCATCTCTTGGAGATTGCTCCCCAGTGAGGACTGCCCCAGCTTCTTCAGCCAAGGCACCACCACTGGTGAGTTTTCCTTTGCTTATTCCTTCTGTACATTTGCTGCCATCTGTATATTAACAACCAATACACACCACACTGCTCAGGGTAGCACTGAGAGCCACAGTGCGAGAGCATGGAGCTGGGCAGCAGCAGGAGTGACGCTCCAGCACCTTATATCACAAAGCCAGGGCACCACCTGGAGCCAAGCACTGCGTTTGCCAGCATCGATTTTCCTCTTGGCACGCTTTGCTTGCTCCACTGCCCATCAGCTCAGCTCCTTTGCTTATGAGGGGACATTGCACTGCCGTAATTGATGCTAATTGGCAGAGGTCTGCAGCAGGAGCTGAATCCTGCCGTGCTGCTTCCCACTGCCCCATTCTCCTCCCAAAGCACTGTGGTGCTCCAGGCAGTGATGCCCACCCTCTCCTTACGTGCTCTTCCTTTTGCTTTGCCCATCACATCACGCACAGACAGCCCTTGGGGCTGCCCCCTATCAGACCACAAGGGAAAGGGTAGAAAAAAACCCCAAACCCAACTTTTTAAACCAAAAACGAGCTCAAGCTCACTGCATGCTGGCACTGCCTTTGAGCCAAACGTCTCTGCAGCCACTGACAGCTCAGCAACAGGAGCAGTGGCAGCATTCATGAACTATTAGTGTTAAATTATTCCAACAAAAGCAGGCCTTGATGTTGCGTTGAAGTTGATAACTTGAGGACGTGTTTGAAAAGGATAAAAGCTTCGCCTTCAAAGGATGGATCCTCTTCTGCATGAGACACGCTGCCGAGCGAATTAACCATTTTTGTAATGAGCATGCCAATCATGGGGCTAATTAGCAAGCCTGGAGACTCGCGATTTGGCATCTATGCATGAAAATAACCACAGCCATAACCACGATTAGCCGTTTTCCTGCTGCCCCGTGGCATGTCTCAAGCATCCCACATTTGCATCAGCATCAGGAAGAGATGTAGTCAGGGGCTCGTGGGGGATTTGGGTGCTGCAGGAGCTGTAGCACACTGATAGCTCTCCTCACTTCACTAAAGGTGGAATCCACCCCAGTCTCCGTCCTCAACAGGACTGGCTCAGGTGGGCACTTAATTAAGGGCAAATTGAGGTGTGCTCCATTCGGCTGAGCTGCCATCGTGATGAGAGTGGGTGGGGATGTGGGAGGAGGGAGTGGAATCATCACCTCTTCAGCTGTGGCTCCAAATGGAGCTGGGTGAGGGAGGCAGTGCTGTGGGATCTACATGCTGGTGTTTGAGAACTGTGGAGGTGTGGTAGTCAGGGATATGGTCAGCATGGTGTGCTGGGGCTGGGGATCCTTGAGGTATTTTCTAGTCTTAATGGTTGTGTGATTCTGTGTCTAAGAGATGGCTTCAGGTTGCACTGGGGAGGTTCAGGTTGGATGTTAGGATACTTTTCTTCTCTGAAAGGTGGTAATACACTGGCATGGGCTGCATAGGGAGTGGTGGGCTCACTGCCCCTGCAGGTGTTCCAGAGCTGCAGGGATGTGGCACCTGGGGCCATGGTCAGTGGGCACAGTGAGGTGTGTTGGGGTTGGGGATCCTGAGGTCTATCCCAACCTGCATGACTCTGTGATGCTATGAGTGGTATGGTGGGGTTGTGTTGGCTGTAGGATGTGATCTTAAGGACAGTTTCTAACCTTGATGCTCTGATTGCCTTCCTGCCGTGGGCGCAGGGCTGTTGGTGTTTGGGCCACACTCAGTGGCAGTGACAGCGCAAGGGGAGAGCAGAGCCTTCCATTTGCAGTGCCATAGAGACAGGCTGGAAAAAGAGCCCACTGGGGATTAACACCCTGGTGGTACTTTAAGCTGTCACTTACAACTCGAGATCTGCTGCTCAGCCCCTGGGGGGGGAGGTGGCGGGTGGGGGGAGAGGGAGGAGGAAAAAGCCTTTTCCAGGATCTTTTTACAACCACGATAGCCCACAAAGCAAGGCCCCAGCGCACAGAGCGTACCCAGTAATTAGCTCCATAAACACACGATTTGGTGCATGTAACAAAAGCTGTAATTTAAAATTTGACACCATCTCCCTTTCCCAGGAGATGTGGGGGGGGGGGGGGGGTTGAATGGAAGTGGGGGGTTGTTATTAATAGCAGCAGTACGAGCTTGTATTTTTCTTCTCCGTGGCGCTTGGGAGGGGGGCAAATGACCTCAGTGTGAAGAAACTTTATTTTCTACTGCCTCTTGATTTATGTGGGGAATCTGTTGCATGATTAGCGCCTATCATCAATAACCACGCGGCGCGGGCTGACAGCTGCTGAGTGGAATGAAGAAACCCTGTGAAGCAAATAGCTACAAATTTCCCTGACAGCCCCGGTTCGATTACACGGCGTCAGCTGCCAAAACACCAGTTATTACAGGCATGGAGTGCCACGAATAGCTCGGCGCGGAGGAGGGTGATGTTAACACCCCCCCCAAGCTCCTTCCCGTCCGCGGGGGCATTTGGGGATCATTTATTTGCGGCAGCTCCGTGTGCAGCCTGTGCTGCTGATGGAGACACCGCTGCCCCGTGTGCTTTGGGATGAGGGGTGCTGGGGAGTTGCCCCTTCCCTCCTTGGGGCTGTGAGTGCTGGAAAGGGTGTTGTATCAACCCCAAGCCCTGGCTTTCCAAAAGAAGCCTGTCTACGGATTGGCCAAAATGTCTGTTATAAGGGGAAGAGAAGAGGAGCCTTTAGGTTCCCTTCCAATTAAAGGCCTTCTGTGATTCTATGGGTATATGATTCCTTGAGTCAATAGTTCTGCAGTTCTGTGATTCCATGGGTCTATGGTTTAGTGGCTGGCAACCCTGCCTGTGGCGGGGGAAGTTGAAACCAAATGATCTTTGAGGTCGCTTTCAACCCAGGCCATTCTATGGTTCTATTCCATGGTTCTATGATTTTATGACTCTGTGATTCTATGTCTCTATGATTCCCTGATTACAGAGGTAAAGGTGGGACCTTCCTGCCCTCTTTCAGCATGGGAGCCAATGGTGCAAGTGCTGTGCAGAGCCCAGGGTGGGTGTGTGGAGGGCACAGGGTGGCCGTACACATGCCCCACGCCATGCCCCACATCTCACACTGCTCCTTGCAGGAGAAGACCTGGGCAAAACAGGAGCTGTTTGCAAACAAGCAATCACAGCCAGCGTCATTCACAAAAACTGCACAGGAAACAGTTGGGGATGACGGATGGATCCGAGGAGCGTTCTGCTGCTGGCAGCCTTTCCACGTGGGAGCAGAGGTAACACCGAGCAAATTGCTTGCTGTAAATTATTCAGCCCACACTGCTTAGTGCGTGCGCCCCGGTGGGCTGGGAGCTCAGCTCCTCACTGCAGTAAAGCATTCTGTCTGTGCAGGGGGAGAGATGCTCTGGTCCCATCGTGAGCATGGTGGAAGGGAGTGTGGTGGATGAATGGGATTCAGTGCTTTGATGGGGATGTTGCTGAGCAGTCATAGGGTGTTTCATCCTGCTGAGCTCCACAGTTTGCATCCTGGCTTCTTTCTGCTGTTTCCCACCTTGCCCATTACAAACCAGTGCCCTTGGAGCTGCTGTGCCCTTTGCTCGCTGGCAGGGAGCAGTGGGAATCCTGCTATGGCAGCATGCAGCCAGCTGACACCAGCACTGCCTGATGTTTCATGTAAAGAAAGTTTTTCTTCGCAGGAAACTTTTTCCAGCTCAGGGGCTGTTTTGAATTTGGGCTTTCGTGTTGCGTTCGGTGCCAGCGTTCAGTGTTTGATTCTGTTTTGATGTTTATTTGTTGTTTCTTTTCTGAGAGCTGCACAGCACGTCCCAGCCTGAGTAATCATTGGGAGATGTGGTTCTCAGCTGCCAGCAGCGCTTGTGGGGTGGCTTCTGGGGGGGGCTGTGCTACAAGGAGCACCAGGATGAGCTGGCTGTGCACCCTGCTGAGGCTGCATATCCTGTAGCAGTGCATGCACCTTGCTGCAAGGCACGAGTCCTATGGCAGGGCATGCACTCTGTTACAAGCACCGCCATGCATCAATGCAGAGATATTGGGCTGAGCTCAGCCTGTGTCCATGCAATGCCCAAACCGTGTTGCTTTCTGCTGGAAACTCTCCAGCTGCTAATGCAATATTTATGAATCGAGGCAAACAAGGACTCTGATGTAAGGGAAGGAGCTGTCTGTGTCGTGGTGATGAATTTGAGGGGAACGTTTTATTAGAGAGGCTATTTTGCAACAGCACGCTATTTGGAAGGCTTGGTGCACAATTTCACTCCCATGGAGCAGGGCTCCACCACCAAGCTGGAAAGCAAAGCATTTCTTCCCTTGCACGGGGCTGAGGGCCTCCTAACAAGGTCTGCATGCAGGAGGAGCGTGCATTGCGCTTGGGGAGCTGCCCATGCCTGCTCTGAGGTCCTTTGACAGGTCTGAGCTGCTCTCAGCTTTCCTCTTAAAATAATGGAGGTGTCAGCTCTGGTTCACGGACTGGTCAATGTTTTAATTCCGCCCTAACTTTATAAGGCAATTTCATGAATTATACAGTGTGGTAACAGAAGGAGCTAAATAAAGACGCAACACTAGCTGTGTTTAATAAATACACCCTCGCTATCCACGGAAGCTATTTGCAAGTCAAAAATACGGCACATGATGATATAGCTGTCGATTGCAAATTATTTAGATTACAGCTGGGTCAGCACTATTTTATGCTAAATCCCATCAACTAAAAATAAAAGGCAGCGGCTGTGCAGGGAGCCGCAAAGCAGAGGCAGCTCTGCCACAGGTCCTTGGTGCTGGGGATGTTGTTCCCATATGGGCACTCAATGGGAAATCAATGGGGCTGGGGCTGTGTTAAGGAAATGTTTACCTGCAAGGACATATTGGCAGTTTTCTCAAGCTATGTTGGATGCTGTCAGTAGCCCATGGTTCCCATGGGGCTTGTCTTAAGGGTTGTGGGGGTGATTTGTGCATAGAGGCATTTGTGACTGCAGATCTGTATGGCTTGGGTTGGTTTAATGATTCATCCAATCTTGCTATGGACCAAGCAAGATAAACCAGCAGTGCCTGCACTTCTCCCTCTGCATGCTCCATGAGTTGACCATAAGGTATCAGACTGGCCCTAAAGCCACTGTGGGGGTGATCCCAAGTAACAGAAGTGACATCAGCCTTGGCTCTACAACCAGCAGAGCCATGTTTCCCTTCTCATAGGAATTAAATGCATCCCATGCTCTTTCCGGTATGAGAGCAGAGCACATTGGACTAATAGAATCATACAGGTTGGAAAAGACCTCTGAGGTCACCAACCATCAACCCATGCCCACTGTGCCTGCTCATAGAATCATTAGGGTGTGATGATCATAGAGGTCCTTTCCCATCTAACTGTGTGCTGGGAAGGAACCACCATGGAGCAGCCATTGGTTGGGAGCATGTCATGCACTTCATCACCTGCAGTTGTGTGATGGGGGATGCCTGTGGTTCCCAATCATTTGCAGCTCTCTGCCTTTTGCTCGCCCTCATGAAGCTAGAAGGGTGTTAGTAAAGTCTTGATGAGCAGAATGATTCATGGAGCAGCATTTCTTTATTAAATAGGGCTTACATTTTTGGAGGATGTATCTGTTTTCCAACTGAGAGTCATCCTAGCAATATGCCGTGTACGTACCGTGTAGGTTAATTATGCCATTTATATATAAGATAAATTGCTCGGTGGGAAGCACATCCACGCTCTGCTTTAGGTTGATGTTAATGCTTTCTCAGGGGTTTTTAAGCCCCTGCACATTTCACAGTGAGTTGTAATGGCCCCCTTCAGCTCTGGGAGACGCTGCACTGCTGTGTGCTCCTCATGGCCACGTTCCTGAACTCTGATTAGGATTTTTCTGCTGCTCCTTCTGCAGCTGAAGTGGAATGACGTGTGAGATACTGAATTGCGGCTTCTTGTCCTTTGAAACCCCCTTTGATATTGCAGCCTTCAGAAGTCCCCTTTCTGGTGAGCCTTCCCTGTGCTTCTACCTTCATTCTGCCTCCTTTACACCCAGTGCCATCTCCTGTCTGTTCCACCTTCCAGAGGGATCCCGAGCACAAAGCTTTCCTCCCTTCTCAGCATCCTCCTGCTCACATCCTCTCTGCTCACAGCTATTCCCAGCGTCCCCTCCAACGCACAGAGCTGCAAATCACTGCTGCCCAACGTGTGCATGTGGGGGTTTGGATTTGCACAGCGTTCCATCCCGGGGTCTGGAAGGCATTTGCTGTCCCTTTCAGCTCAGAGCTGGATGAGGTGGATAAGGCTGACTCCCAGTGGCTCGTGGACTTGAGATCCTCATTCTGCTTCTTGCACCAGAGAGGCATTGCAGGAGCATGCTGCTCCTGGGAAGTCCGCCCATGCACATAAAGAGATTTGTATCCTTTCCTTCCAGATGCTGCAGTTCTAAGTGCCCGAGTGTGTTTTGTTACGGTTCCCCAGATAACAGCATTTGGAGTAGCACTCCTTCAGAAAATCCATGCAAAACCATCTGTGATTTCCTGCTTGTGGATGGGTAATTGGATTGGAGAGGAGGGTGGGCTGGGGGCCGCCTGTGCTTCCTTGCTTCCAAGGCTGACAGTGCTCACAGCCCAGCAATAGGAGCCCCCAGCACTCAGCCCTGGCTGCAAGGAGCATCTTCACCCTATAGCCCCCGCTGCCTCTGCATTACTGAAGCAGGAACCTCATTTTTTTTTAGTTCCCTGTATTTCTTCATCTTTTAAAGCACCCTTTAAAAAGCTGCAGATTTTCTTTGATATCATTTTAATATCTGTGATAAGTTCCTTCAGGGCAAAACCCAGCTTTGTTTCTACTGATTCATTAAGCTTTGGGTAGCAGTGGCCCTTTGAACCTTTCACAGGCAGGGTGAAAGCACTGCCAGCATGCAGCCCTTCTCACCTTGCCTCGTCCTGAATTTTGCATGGAGGTGTTATTGCCACCAAGCTCCAAGTGTCACCAAGGGCCACCAGGACTGGGCTGCTGCTGCATGGGCACCCACAGCATAGCCCTACAGCAGCCAGACCCAGCTCCATGACAGCAGCCAGGGTGGAGAGCTGCAAATCAGCACTACTAGCTGCAAATCCCAGCATTGCCAGTTGGGTACCTTGTGGTATCAGCTGCTGCACAGGGCTGCAGTGTGTTCCCAAATTCCACAGGTGGGGATAAGGTCATGGCACGCTGCAAGTGATGCATTGCTCCACGCCACCACCAATCCCAAGCAACCAGATGGGCTGTGGCTGCAGTTGTGGCTGCTCTGCTGAACTGGAGAGGCACAGAGCTGTGGGCATTGGACATCGGCTGCTGTTGTGGTCCAAAGGACGCACAGAGGGCTGAGGTGAGCACAGTTCTACACACACTCAACGTTTCTGTTGGTTTTTTTCATTTTTTAAGGAAAATCATCCATTTCCCATCTGCCAACTCCAGTGCAGGCAGAGCTGTGAGCACAGCCCCAGCTCAGATAGAAAGCTGCAATACAAATCTCTTTTAGCTCTCTGGTCTAAGGAGCCACCAAGAGCTTTTTGCTGTGGGACTGCAGCATTCCTGCCCTGCTGATTTATGACCTCTGCTCAGCACAGAGCGTTACTCACAGGAAAACTGGTGGCCTGGAGCAGCACCTTTCTGCTCCCCTCTGGGCCAAAACATGACTGCTCCTGGAGGAGATGGTTGCAGCTCCCTGTTGAACACAGGTATGGACGTCTCATGGGATGGGGACTCGTTTTCCAGGGATTCAGATGTATGAATGACAAAAGAGATTCTGCCAAAAGAAGCTTCACCCAGAGATGCAACGAGGATCAAAGCTGTGCCGTGAAGTTCAGAAGTGTTCCCTTGCATGTTTTCCTCTCTCCATAATATAGTTCTGTATCTCTCTGCACCATGTGTTGCCTGGGAAGGAAGCAGAGGCAGCAAAGCCCCATTTCTCCAGGGACATCTCCTCTTACAGAAATAAAGACGTGCAACAATTGCTTTGGAGAAAGCTTGATGTGAGGCATTCCACATCCCAGGGACGCTCTGTTGCATTTGTGGGGGAGAAAAAGAGAGCCAACTCCTGCAGCTGACCAACACACACACCCCAGCATCCTGTGGGCTCAAGGCATGGAGGTAAGTGTGCACAGAGTGTGGGTGCACTGCATCCTTCAGCTCCCTTTGGTCTCACAGCTCCCCAGTGGCTCTGTGCTCCGTGCACTGGGATGCACAGCCGAGGGGGCCTCTGCTCCCAGCAGCTCCCAGGGACACCTTTGGGTCCACAAACCCTTTGCAAATGGTTCTCATGGTTGTTGGAGCACGAGGGGGAGGGAGAGGAGGGAAGGGCAGAGACTTGGACACGGGCTCAGCAGTGATTGTTTACAGGCCAGTAATTCAGGTTGCAGACAAGGCCCCATTGATGCGTTCCCAACACAGAGCAGTTCAGCTGCTAACCCTGGAAAAGAGACTGCTGTGCAGTGCAGGGCTGTGTCCTGTGCTATGGGGAAACTGCCACAGAGCTGGGGCAGCCCCTGCACCTGTGTGGGGTTGGAGGGCATGGGGAGCCCTCAGAGTCCGAGCTGGGGTGCTTTGCATGAGGGTTGCAGCCATGAGAAGTGCAAAGAGAGAAGCGTGGCAGCTCAGCACAAAACCCAGCAGCTGCATGGCGTGGGTTGGGGAGCACATCCATACAGCCCCCATGCTCCCCAAAACCCACACTGGGAGCTTTAATTCTGCCTGGCCGTGCCTAGCCCTAAAACATTAGCTTAACATTATCACAGGGTAAGTCAACAAGCAGGGAAAAATCGACCTAGGTTCCGTTTACCCACTTCTCTTGCACCTTTGGAGATGAAACCAGAGCTGTGCTGTTATGTTACAGTGATTTATTGGTGGGCTGAGGAGCCGGGCTTTAAATACTGCATCTTAGGGATGCTGGCAGCCCCGCTTCCTATAAATCTTAGCCGGTATTTCTTAGCCCTTTTATGCCAGCTGCTTTCATGTATTCAGAACCTTTTCCGCGCAGTAGCCTATGAAAATATTGAACCGATGCCCAGAGCAACACCAGGATATGAAGGGGAAAACTTTAAGATGTTTTGTAACTATTTTTTAGCGGAATCTGCCAAATCTTAATTTTTCCAGTTTACAAGTAAGAGCCTCCGACCATCTGTTTGCTGTCAACCCGTGTTTGTTTGGAAGGGAGTTTTATGATTTTTTTCCATCTCGCACTCCTGTTCTTACAACCAGTTTACTGAACTTCATAAATGTCAGCTTTCACAGTTGTTTTGCGAGCCAGTTATGATTTAGGATTTAATCAAAAGTGAGCAGTCAGTGTCTTTAATCAATCCGAATGGAGATCAAAAACAAAAGGAGCGGGGACTGAAAAATGAACCATTTAATGTATCCCAAACAGCCTTTGAAAGCGCCTTATTTCCAACATAATGGCTACCAGGAATCGTTAGAAGAAACCTTAAAATATAACAACAACAACCCCCCAAAAAACTACCCTTGGAAATTGCTCGTTGTGTTTTTAAAGATAAAAAGGGGTTGAGATAATTTAAGGCTTAAAAGCGATCCCAACCTTTTAGCTCATTAAGTATTAAAACCAACCTGGCGTCAGGCGCTGCGGGCCGGGCAGCTCTCGGCGGTGGTGCCCCACATCTCCACTCTGCAAAAGGCACCCATGGGTGTCTGTGGGCTGGGAGGTGCAGATTGCATCCCGCCAGCAAGAAGGATGTTGTGTCAAGGCACGTGAGCTGGGACAGGGAAACCAAGTCATCCCAATGGGTGCAGAGCAGTGCTGTCCTTCCTTGAGCTGGGGTGCTTTGTGCCCATTTCTATGTAGCACAGCTCACCTGTGTCCTGCCTGGGCCTGTCTGAAGGGCAGCAGTGAGGATGCAGATGAGGTGTGATGGGTGTGAGCTCACTGCACAGCCCAGAGTGCTGTGTGGTGCAGTGCTAGGGGGGTATATGGGCTGCGTTGCTCTGATCGGATGACAAATTAACAGGGCCTTTGCAGATGCATGGCTGGTGTGAGGGCTGCGCATCATTCACAGGGAGGGACTTCAGAAAATGCCCCAGCAGTGGAGCTCCATGGGTACCCACTGCCTGTGCATCACTGGATTTGGAGGTTGGATGCTGACTGCTGTGTGTAGGACACTGGGTGTAGGGTGCCCCGTCTTTGAAGGCCAGCACTAAAGGTCAGGCTGGGTAGACTGATCTGGTGGGTGGCAGGAGGAGTTGGAACGAGATGGGCTTTAAGGTCCCTTCCAACCTATGTAGTTCTGTGATTCTGTACTGAATAGCAGGTGTTGGGTGCCAAGTGTTGGACACTGGGTGCTGGGGTTGGATGCTGGGTGCTGAGAAATGTTCCCCATTCCCAGGAACCCTGAGGGGGTTCATTCCTGCCTGAAGCCCCGGCTCTGCGTCGCCTGGCCTTGCAACAAACATTATGTGTTATGATGGTTCTACTCTATAAAATTCCTTCTGAATCTGGGGAAATGGGTTTTTAAAATCAGTTTTAAAGCCCTCCGGGGGCTCTACATATTCTCCCAGGCTTTCCTCTTTATTTGTCCCCTCATTGTAATCCACTCCACTTATGATGTATGGCTGCAGCCGAACATCTGGCTCTCATCACACCTTCTGTTGACTCACTGCTCAACAAAGGGGCTGAGATGAGTCCCAGATGTTCTGCTGTGTCCGTGCTCCCTCGGCTGCATGCTTTTATGGTGAGGAATAAACAGAGGTGGGTTTGAATGTCAAGGGGACCAAACGCGTGCTGCCTTGGGGTTGGGAACACAAGGGGGGGTTGCATGCGTGTGCTTCCTGTAGGAAAATGGCACAGATGAGGGTTTCTTTATGGGTTGGAATAGGCACGTGTGAGAGATACAGCCCTGGTGCTCTGACACCAAGCAAGTGATGGCGGTCTTTGATGCCATGCTCACCCCTATCCCTTCATGGGGAGCACTGCAGCATCTTTCCCATGCTGGCATCTTCATGAGCGCAATATCCTGCTGTGATGTTGATAGGACAAGAGGTGACGGCTTTGAGGTGCACCAGGGGAGGGTCAGGTTGGATATTAGGAAATATTTCCTCTCCAAAAGAGCGGTGCTGCACCACACAGCAGCTCAGTGAGTGGGGTGGGAAGGGTGGGGGGTGGGGGTCCATCCCTGGTGGTGCTCCAGAACCGCGGGGATGTGGCACTGAGGGAGGTGGGCAGTGGGCGCAGAGGGTTTGCTTGGGAAACTCAGAGGTCTTTACCAGCCTTAATGATTCCATGCTGCTTTTCCATGACGATAAGACACTGCCCGGGGGACAGCAGGCAGGTATGGTGCTGCTGAGCCTCGGGACACCAGAGCAGAGCTGCAGCCCGGCGCTGAGCACTTTGATTCTCTGAGCATTGATGTCGTTTCGGTTCATCCTTTTGTCATTGATATTACGTGTTTATCTAAAAAGGAATCTCACTTTCATCACTGTGGATTTGGGGGCTTTTTGCTCTGCATGACAACGAGGTGGGAAGCAGCTATTGAGGGCTGGTAACCTCTCTGGAGAGGCTTCCCTTTAAAATGCCCTCTGCAAATACCGTGTTAGACAAAACAGCTCTGCTGCCCGAAGGCATTTCCATCCGCAGCCACAGCCGAGAAGGCAGCGTATCAGAGAGCAGCATTTCTCCAAGGCAAATGGATCTGTTCTCATCTGGTTTTCCTCTTTGATGCATTTTTATGTTAAGGGCTCTAAGTGCTCCTTTAATAGTTCTGGCCCTGTCAAGGAAGCTGATGGTTCTCGGCTTTCTTGTCTCTTCCAGCCTTCCCTCCTCGAGCTCCCCGGCAGTGCCCTCTCTGGGAAATGGCTTTCCATGTCCGTGCCGCTCCGCCTCGCTGAGCCCGAGCCGGGAGGATCTGTAGCATCCAACGTTGTTGCCCCAAAACGCGGCGTGTCCAATTATTCGCCTGGATGACGGGGAGCTCCCGGGAGAAGCCCAATGACAACAGCCCAAGTGAGGAAATCAGCGTGCTGTGGGGTGTTGGGACCCCTACAGTGCTGCTGTCTGAACTGCACAATTATGATGACTGGAAAGACCTCTGACAACCCCAAGCCCACTCCACCGTGCACACTGACCATGCCCTCAGTGCTGCATCTCTGCCATTCAGGAACACCTCCAAGAAGCCCTCGGGTGCCGCTGTGCTGTGGGTCTCACCACACCTCAGAGCTTCTCATCCCTCCTCCTGCTCTGCCCAAGGGCACAGGGTGGGTGTCGGGTGGTACCGAAAGCCTCCATGTCCTGCTTTGGGCAGTTTGTATCCACAGCATTCAAGGTAAGGACAACAGGACTGGAAAAGCAATGGGCAGCTGGTGACACCCCCACGGCACTCAGGGAGGGCTGCTGCAGACAATTGCTGGCAATAAGCTCAGGGATGAGCTCTCCATAGGGGTGACCTTCCCCACAAAGCATCCTTGCCCCTGCTGGCCCATGCTGCTAGGGGTGGATGCAGGTCTCCGTGCAGCGCTCTGCATCAAAGTGCACACACCAGGCTTGGGTTGCTTTACAGATCAGTCTCTCTGCCCTCCTTCTTGCAGAGGGCTGGGTTTTTAATGAGCTTTTTGAAATGCAATTTTAAACTTTTTTTTTTTCCTCTCTCTTACGGAATCTGCTTGTGTTTTTATCTCAGTTTAGAATGCACAAAGCTTGACAATTTTGTTCTCGGAGTCAGTGGGATGATCAAGGTTTTTACAGTCTACTAAATTATTAAAGGAAACTCAGTTACTCGCTAAATATTATTGCTTCCATACTGTCAGGGAGAAGATCACAGTAATATTTTGTTAATTCAAACATCTTTCTCTTTCTCTGAGGCCACTGATGACAGGCAAAGAGCTTGCATAATGTACAAAGGTGCTTGTTACAGCAAGAGGACGTAATTAATGTCAGCAGGAGCAATAAGTCTTTGCACCAGGGCTGTGCAGCTGGCTGGAGCTTGTCCACAGCTAGACTGGCATTTCAGATGGCCACCCGGCTGTAGGGTGCCTTTAGGCACTGGGAGTGGTTTGGTGCAAAAAGAAAGGATTTAGGTCAGAGTTTAGGGGAAATTCTTCACTAAGAGGGCACTGAGGCATTGGAGCAGAGAAATGGGTGCTCCATCCCCAAAGGTGCCCAAGGCCAGGCTGGATGGGGCTCTGAGCAGCACGATCAGCTCCTCCGTGGCAGCAGGTTGGAACTGGATGAGCACTGAGGTACCTTCCAATCCAACCATTCTGTGGCTCTAGGACTATAGGATTCTGTAATTCTATGGTATCCTCCACAAGCAGTTGCCCCGATGAGGCATTGGATGGCCAGCAATGAGCTGGAGCATCCCGTGGTGATGTGTGGTGTTGTGTTGTCCCCTTCTCCAGCCACCACACTGGTGGCCACATGGGAACACAACATCCATATCAGCACCGACTCTGTGCCCTATCTGCCTGCAAATGCCCCCAGCCCTGCAGGGGAGAACGGGCCACCCCAGGGACCACAAAAGGGACGTGCAGTGAGTCCCTTGTTGGCACAGGGCAGCAGAGACCTGCAGGCAGGTTGCCTTTGGGGCCGCTTGGTAGAGGACGCCCACAGCGAGATGCTGCCACGCACAGCCTGGGGCTCGTGTGGTTGTGTGGCAAGTTGTATTTTCACACCAATGTTTTTGGGTGTGTTTTTTCTTTTCTTTTTTTCAAGTCATTACAAGCTAAACAGCTCAAATAGTCTTCAAGGTGAAATCTGCTTTTCATTACTCTGTAAGGGCACTGCGGCTTCATTTTCATAAGTTACATTACCATATGCAGCATTATAGTGCTTTGCTCCGCTACATATTGTCAACATTAAATAACCTCTTTTTGTGGTTACATCATAAAAATTCTTTAGATCTTGGAAGCAGACCGCGAATATTTGCATATGTATATCTTTAATTTTCGCAGAACAGGCTGGCTACCAGATGGGTGAACCAAATAAGCCTCCAACATTTATCTGAGAGTTCGACGTTTTCCTGTGTTGTTAACCGCAGAGGAAACTAGGTGGTTTGCAGCCACGCTGAGTCGCTGCCAGCCCCCAGCCTTCGAATATTTTCACAGGGAGGGGGGAAAAGGGAGGGGGGCTTTTTCCTCCAAGCCAGATGGCCGTATGGAATCAATAAAAGTCCATTTCAAAAGTTTGTTTACTTAACATTGAATATAATATGCCTTTGTGGTCCCTTTGCGCTGCACAAAAATGTGATCCAGCACCGAGCTAATGAGGAGAGCATTGCGGAAGACATCGCTGCACCGGTCTTTGCCTTTTGCACCCACCTCATGGGCTTTGTGGGGGCTTTTAGGGCTTGTGGGGCTGCTGTGGGGCAGCAGGGACTCTTACTTTCTTGCAGGAGCTCTGATTGGTGATACTTGGGCTGTGAGGATGTCAGTTGCGTGTTGGGTGTTGGAAATTCAATGTTGGTAGCTGGACGTTGGAAGTCAGATTTTGGATGTTGGGTGTTGAAAGTTGGATGTTGGAAGTTGGGTGTTGGAAGTCAGATGTTGAGTATGGGAAGTTGGAAGTTGTGCGTTGGGTGCTGGAAGTTGAATGTTGGAAGATGGATGTTGGACATTGGGTGTTGGCCATTGGAAGTTGGATGCTGGAAGTTGGATGCTGGAAGTTGGGTGCTGGAAGTCAAGTGTTGGATATGGGAAGTAGGAAGTTGTGCATTGGAAGTTGTGTGTTGGACATTGAAAGTTGGGTGTTGGATATTGGAAGTTGGCTGTCAGAAGTTGGATGTTAGATGTTGGCTGTTAGAACTTGGATGTTGATTGGGTCCTAATGCAGCCCCTAAAACCTGCGCAGGAGGAAGGCTCAGCATGTGCGAAATATCTGAAACCTTGTAAGGTATTCATCTTGCGCTGTAATTATTTTTAAACATCCCAAATTATATGAGTAGTACAGGAAAAACAATGTCGGCTTGTCTTTAAAACACAGCCTTTCATTACAGAAATCTGTCATCTGTTAATTCATTAGAGCCCCGACAGAAAGAGCTGAGATCAAAACTATTTTAAATGATTCCTGATGACACACAATGGCAAATTTCAGCCATTATTCCGGAAATGTAACCATCATTCTTTCTGCTGGATTCAACAAGGGTCCTTCCTCTGATATTAATTGACTTCTAAGTAGTTGCACATGTTGTTGTTGTGTTATTGCTCAGATCTCTTTCTGAAGTGCGTGGCGATGTGAGCAAGAAGCCTTGGGCTCCTCAGATCTCTCCGTCAGACCCGCACAGCACTGAGCTCTCAGCACTGGGAACCAGGGGCTCACAAAGCTCTGGGCTTTGCTGCCTTCACCTGCTTTAGAGAGTGGGGGGCAGCTCGCCTCCGTGAGACTAAGAATAAAGAACACCACACATCTGTTCTGTTTTTCCGGGTGTTTCTTTTTGGTTTTATTTTATTTTTTCCTGAAGATCCAAGGCAGAATTTCAAAGCAAATTCCAAGTTTTATTTTGCTGCCTTTGTTTCCACAGCATCTCTGCGGGCGCAGCTCTCTGCACTGCTCATGGAGCCGTTCAACAGTCCGCATGGCAAACGCAGACCCAAGGTGCTGGGATGGGCTATGTGCTGGTAATGCATTTATTTGGTAGATGGCATTGTTGTCGCTCCAGACAAGCTATAGAATCAGTGAAATATTTGTCATCTGCATGTTTTTCCCTTTGCATTTCAGGCTTGGCAGGGGCAGGTGGTGGTGGTGGTACTGTGATACTGGACAGCCATTGTCATCCTCCTTGATTTTCATGGCTCAGCTGTGTGGGTAATGCCTCACATTTGCTCTGTGCACAGCACAACATGGTCCTGTAACCTGAAAGACATGGAAGAAAATGAAGTCCTGTCCTTCTTGCAGCTTCTGCCACAAGGTGAGAATCTCAAACCAACGTTCAGCCTCCAACAGATACTATTCAGGTGAGTGAAACATGCTCCCCAGGACCATCATGGTGGACACAGTCATAAAATAGAATCACTGAGGCTGGAAAAGCCTCATGAGATGCCCAAGCCCACCCCATCCCATCATCCCCGCTGGCCATGTCCCTCAGTGCCACATCTCTGTGGTTCTGGAACACCTTCTGGGTGACCCCAGGTCTGTTCCCAAGGATGTCTGCTGGTATGTCACAGAACATCTTTATTCTTGTTGAGTAATCCAGGCCAAGTGTAGGTTTACCCTGGATGTATGGGGCAGCCGGCAGGCACTGATGGGGGGCAGCAACGTGCTTGTGGAGGAGGAAAAGTGGCTCTCTGTGTTGCCAAAAATCTGTATTTTGTGCTGTTAAAGCTGGCTCTGTACTTTTTCCAAGTGAAGTATATGAAAATCCTGCTCAAATGATGCGTGAGTTTCTTATGAACTGGGCTGAGAGCCGATAAATTGCTGTGTTTAATTAAATACCTCGATTTACTGAACTTGAGGTGAAGCCAAGCATGGCAAGCAGGGCTGCTTTTATGAATTATAAGAAGACGAGAAAGCCAACAATGAGCCATAAAATATTGTAGGACCAAAACAACAACAAAAATAGGGGGTGGGGTGGGATTTGAGTGCTCTTTTTTTTAACAGAATCCCACCCCTGCTTTGGTTTAGTGCAAGGGGACGGGGGGAAGTGGAGGGAAAGAGGCTGGGGTGGTGCAGGGGAGATGATGCTGGCCCTGGGGGCTGCCTGCTCATGCATGGCCACTCCAATGGCTTTGCACCATCCCTGTCGCAGTGCTGAACCAACCCACGGCCTCAGGGGAGCAGGGCTGGGCTGATTTACCTGCACAGCGCCTCAGTGTGTGAGAGCATAACTCTTCTGCACACCACGCAGCGCCTTTGTACTTCATTGCACTTTAAATAGCACAGCAGAGCAGAGAAATAATTATTCTTGTAGGTTGGCTGGGGCTGATTCTAAATCTGCACGAGCAGCGCTGCTCGGGGACTTTTGGTGCTTGAGTCAGCGATCCTCTGACTTTGTGACTTCAGAAAGGGACAAGCCTTTGCCTCTTCCTTTTTTTTTTCCTCTTTAGAATGCGTAATGACAAAGATACAAATCTGTGGCAGCCCTGAGGCATAGATAGCCATAGTGCAACTTGCTCTGCCACCCATGACCCACGAGAGGATTTCACTGCTTTCTTTCCAGCTGTGAACTTGCTCCAGCAGAAAACAAACCACCGCCTCCTCCCCATCCTTACTGGGATGCGCTGGGAGCATCGCTATAGGGCAGCCCATTTTAGTGCTGTGGGGTGTGCTGCTGTGATGCCCCTGCTGTATTTAGGGCCTAACATCTTTCTGCAGAGCATCTCCTGTGCCACCCCCATGGTGTTTGCATGTCATGCCTTGCACCAACGTGAGGGTGATGCAGAACATGGTGAGCCCAGCAAACACAGGGATGGGAATATGGGATATTGCCCACAAATAGAGGAGGAGAGGGGGAGGGAAGGGAGAAGCAGGAGTTGGAGGGCTGCATACGGGTGGTATGGGAGTAGGAGCAAATAGAAACAGCCCACGGTGCACAGCTGGGCCTGGGGAACAGCTGTCCCTCTGGATGCTCACGAGTTAACCAGGCAGGCCCGTGGCTCCAGGAAGGAGCAGAGCCCGCTGGTGCCAGCAGAAAGCTGTGAAAACATCGAGCAGAGTGTTTACATGGCTTTTCTTTCTTTTTATTTTGAGATGCTCTGATTACAAGCCAGACTTTTAAAGGCAGGAAGTGCCCAGCAGATGAGCGTATCAATCACTGCCTTTATAAGCTTTTGAAGATTCTGCAAATCATTTTATGGCTCAGATAGCAGCCTTCCTGCAAAGGCAATAAACCTGGCAATGAGTCAGGCTGAGGACGTGTGCTCTGCCCAAGGGTTCAGTGCTTTGCCTCTCCAGGTCGGTTCTGTGGGGTGATTGCTCTTCTTTTTGCATGGCTGCTCTGGGAATGAGTAGATGGAGCAAAAGGAGGCACGTCCCCATCCATTCTGTGCTCCTTTGGGAGGGGGTCCTGTGTGTGGGAAGGATGCACAAAGCTAAATAAACAGTGTGAGCTGAGCGGGTCCTCAGCCTGGAGGTGCAGCGCTTCCCAGGACAACCACATCCACAAGTGCACACAAAACTCCTTTTAAGATAAGATGCAAATATCTGGAGACTTTCCTATCTGCGGGCATTAGGAGAGTCTGGGCTGCAGTCTCTGATGCCTCTGTGATGGCTCACGTCCTCTCCTCCACACCAGTCCTTGAGGGGGGAAGCTTTGCTGGGGCTGCAGCCCATCCCATTGCTGGGCCAATACTTGGAGCCGGCCTCACCAGCCTTACACAGAGCCAGTGCACAATTGCCCCTTGCTGCTTCCAGATGGGGCAGCCAAATAAACCTCCCCCTCCTTCCCTCTTCCCGGTGCCATTACTGCCTGCTGCCCTGTAACTCACAGCCATGAGTGAGTCAAATTCCATTTTATAGTGAGTGTGCAAAGTGAGCTGTAGCTGGGGAGCAGTTCGGTGCGTGCCGTCCCTCCCCAGCCTGACAACCAGCGTTACTGCCCAGCAGGGAATAGCCTGATCGCTCGTTTACGGCTGCAATCATCTCTCTGTTACAGCATTAGAAAGGAATGAGCACCAAAAGCCATTATAATTAAGATCTCTCCGGAGCTGACAGTAGAAATAGATGGCATGTGGAGCTGGAGCTCCGTGGCTCAGCTGTTTCTTTTCGAGCTGTCACTGGAAAATTACAGAGGCTGACAATCATATTCTGAGCTCAGCCGTGCTGAGCAGCACACATCCAGCACGGCACCAGGCACTGCCATGGGCTCAGCCCTCCAAACCCAAAGGCTTACAGCACTGGGCCACCTGCATAGTGCTCAGGTTGGTGTTCACCCCACTTAGTGTCCCCTGCTGATGTATAGGAGCACCAAAGGTGGTTCCAGAGCTGTACAGAGCTCCCGTGCCAGGCCAGGAGCTGTGGCCTGCTGTGGGTGGGTGCTCTGGTGCTCAGCTGAGAGGGGAGGTCAGGGCTGTGTGTCCACATTTGAACCTGAGCTGCCATCTATTACCTGATGCTGACAGCCTGCAATCACTGCTGGCCTCTCCCCATGCACAGAGGTGCTCACAGAGCCCAAAATGTTGGAGATCTTTAGGGCAGCAGCCAAGGAGCACTGCACAGCGCTGTGGGTTTTTACACCTCGGGAAGTGTTACCCAACAGAACTGAAACAGCAGCTGATGGTTTCCCAATTATTGCTTAATAACGAGCAGCTCCTCCCCTGCCCACAGACAGCAAACAGCACACAGCGCTGCGGTGACGGAGCTGCTGAGCAACGCCTGCTGCACCCTCCTGCTTTCCTCCTATCTCCAAGCTGGGGAGATCCTCACTGTTCTTCTGTGCGTTTCACCTTCTCTTTGCCCATTAAGAGACCCTCTGAGCTCAGCAGGACGTTGGGATGGGGCTCTTGCTGCTCTGTGCATGGCAGCAGATGAAAGCCTGCACTTGCTGTCTGCATTTTTTGCTGACGGTCGGCATCAAAGCTATTCCCTTTTAAATGTCTGATGCTGTATCTCGTTGCGGGAGGCTGTGTTGGGTTACTCCTTGCCACATACCGCTGTGCGAGGCTGTGTTATTTAAAGAACCAGTGCTTAGCAAACCTCACTCCCTCGCCCTGTTGGATAACGTGCTATAAGCATGAGCGGCCTTGCTTTTCTTTTCAATGGCTGTGTTTTTAAAGGCACCCAGATTAAAAACCAATTTGCAGGAAAGAGATGCGTCGCCTCTGGGGTTGGCTGCTGGGTCAGTCCCAGCATGGCAGTGGGCATGAGCTCGTGTGCATCTGGACATGGGAGTCTGGATCTATGCAGATATATTGGGGCAGGTTGGGATTCCATGCAAGCCTTTGGGCCTGCAAAGAGTCGGGGTTTTGGAGAAGCTCCCTCTGCCTCAATGCAAAAAGCTCTGGAGCCACGCTGCCCATTCCCACCATCCAACATCAGCAAAAGCTTCCTTCAAAGCTGCAAATGAATTATTGATGCAATTATTCATCCTCATTTAAATATCTATTTAGTGGCATTTAAAGAAGTGTGCTCAGAATATGTCAACTGTTTACACAATAATTTGGATCCTGATCTTTATACCTCTGTTTTCTCCCACACAAATAATTGGAACTCATCCATTCTAAGTGACAATTGCAGATAAGCATCGCTCTTTTTTTTTTTCCCTGTTGCACATGTGCATTATCTAAATATATTAAAACACTCCATTTTAATTTCATTTGAATGATTAATCAGTTACTTGGCTGTAATTGTTTATGTTAAGACATCTCAGATTAGAAAACAGATCAGGGAGACAATTAGGAGAGCAAGCGCTGTGTAATCGCTGTCGATGGCTGCGTGTGAGCAGCTGAGGATGCAGCACTGTGCTGCTGTGGGGTCTGTGCACCTCAGTGTGGGACTGGGAGCCCAGGCTGGCACTGGTTTTGGGGGCTGCGTGGGATGGATGTTGCTGCTCCCATAGGGATGCAATGGGGGCCAAGGCTGAGGTTAACGCGGGGATCCGGCTTTATCCTAAGCTGCAGAAAAGGAGAAACACTGGAAAATCCCCACAAGGAGAGGAGACTAGAAGGGCTCCAGGCTGTACATGGTGCTGTTCTGCAGCCATCATGTTCTGCCCAACCACAGTGGTGGGGCTACAGCAGGATGCACCCATCCCCACATCCCTCCCTGCAGGTTCTCATTGATCATCCCACTGTATTTATTACCCCTGGGATTCTCCACTTACCCAAAGCAGCTGCAGCTCCGCTCCTCCCATTGGACTTTGCTTTGGTTCATGTCCAGACAGGAGGGAGTTGGGCTCTAACATCACAGCTCGGATCCTGACCACCCGGGCACAAAGCTTGCTGGCAGCGAGGCGATGACAAGTGGCGCTGACCCATGTTGGCATCACTCCTGTGCCCTCCCAGCCCAGCTGACCCCCCCCCCCCCCGTACTCACCCCCCCAAGTTGGGACAGAGGCTCTCCCAGGCTGTCCCCATCGTGGAGGAGTGGTTTGGCACTGCCCTGGGTGAAAATGCGGCATAAGGAGCCAGAACAGGCGCTGGCCGGAGGGAGCTGGGTGGCAGCCAGGGGCTTGGCCCCATCCCCAGCAGCGGGAGGTCTGCCCTTAAATGTGTGCTTTACAGAGAAAGCAATTCAGACAGCCTGCACTGAGCTGTCAGTCCAGGCTGTACCTCCCACCCTGCAGAACCTGGGGTGCTTTGCTTCAGTCCTGGGCTCCTGGCTGATGATGGACTGCAGTGCTTGGACACACAGCCCTGCTGCTTCACTGCAATTTGTATCTCTGGCTTCAAGGAGGAATGCTGGAGCTGCCCCAGTGCTTCTTGTTGTCGAAGTGCCTCAGCACTTTCTGGGTTCTTTGGCTCAGGAGAAAAAGTCAGGTTTTTATTCTGCTGATGGTTACTAGAAGCAATGCAAGCAGGGTTTGTGAGCTGGGAGCAGAGTGGCCACCTGCACTCATACAACGATCTGCACCACCACTGCACCGGTGTGGTTACAAAAGCCTGCTGGCTGTGGTGAGAAGGGTGCATGGCTTGAAGGCTGCAGCAGGACAAAGCAGTTTGGCAAAACCTGCAGATCAGAAGCAGCGGTGCAGCCCTGAGCTGTGCACCCAGCTGCTCCTGCTGCTCTCTGCTGAGCAAAGTGCAGCTGGCTGCTGGTGGAGGATCACAGAACCATCCGATATCCCCCATTGGAAAGGATGCATCAGGGCTGCCACGCACTCATCCTACAGCCAGCTGCTGCTGTGATGCATGGAGCTCGTTCTCCATCACCAGCAGCTCGAGTGAAGTCGGCTGTAATGAAAAACCAATATTTCCCACAATCCCCTCCATAATGACTTTAGCACATTGATGAGCTGGGAGCTGCACACCGTGGGGCCGGCTGCGTGCAGAGGGGTGCAGCGAGCGCCGACAGCAGGTCCCACATTCCCGTTTGCTAACAGAGAGCTCAGCACAACGACTGCTGCACCGCTCCGCCATGCGCAGCCATGCACTCACTTCTTGCAGTCCCGCTGCACCCACCAGCACTGCCTTGCAAAAAGCCAGCAGCATCCATCAGCACTGCGCTCAGCAGAAGGGAGCAGCGCTCTGAAGGCTCCGTAAGCAAACCCACAAACCCACCCTTGGCAGCAGTTTTCACCACTGTCCCCACATCAGCTGCAGGAGGTGCTGCGAGCAGTTCGTACACAGACAGCTTTTGTTCTGCTCCTGGAGAGATCCCCCACCCCCTTCGAAGCCACTCCATCTCTTGTATGTGATTATTATTACTTTTTTTGGACTCCAGTTAAGGGAAAAACATCTTTCATTTGTCCTAATTTAACGCTGCTAATGAGATTGATGCTGCAGGCTGCCCAGAACATCAGCAAGACGTGCAGGTCGAGCACCCTCCATTAACAGCAGCACCCAGCCCGTGGCTGTGACCCTGCCATCAGGGGGCAGGCCCTTTGGCAGCAGTGCAGCATTTTACCAGCCCTGTTCTCACCCGGTTTTCATTTTCTTTCCTATTTTTGCAGCTCTGCTCCATTAATCTTCTTCCTGGCATCAGTTTTCTGAAGCCTCAGTATGTAATGCGTTCAGCAACCCTGTGAGTTTGCTTTTTATTTCTCCTTCTCCCCTAGGTCTCGTTGGCTTTGTAACAAGGCACAGAACGACCTGATGATGGGAAGGATGTACAGATGCTTCTCAGTTTGGCACTGTGAGGCTCTGAACGCTCACCTCACACTGCTGGCTCTGCCCCCACGTGCTCCTCCATTGGCAGGAGAGATGCAGCTGTCCCCTTATGGCTGCAGAACCCTTGCTTGGGGCTCCTGATAGTCAAGGCTGGTTCAGGTGCTCCTGGAGCCTGGCCAGCTGTGATAAATCTCCTTAATTGCAGCTCATTGTAATTATGCTTTATATGGAGCTGATGCTATTATAGCTGGGAGCTGTGGCCTGATGAATCCTATGCAGGAGATCTCTAGTTCCCCATGGAAGCTGAGGACACTGAGTGGGAGCTCCAGGCCTTGCTGGGGTTGATGGAGCTGGCTTTCAGCCCTGTGCTGCAATGGGCAGAGCGCAGGAGCAAAGGCAATGTGGAGATGGCAATCTGTACCTCACCTCTTTTTGGTGTCGTCCATCCAAGAACGAACCCATCTGGTGTGTGTGTAGAAGAACCTTCAGCATTAATTGCCCCCCCCTCAAGGTAGGTGATCAGAGAATCATTAAGGTTGGAAATAGCCTCTGAGATCCCCACCCCACTATGCCCCACTGATTATGGCCTTCAGTGCCACATCTCTCTGTGTTCCTTGAGTATCCCTGGGGATGGAAACCTCCACTGCTCCCTGGGCAGCCTGTGCTGGTGCATTACAGCTCTTCAGTGAAGAAATGTTTCTAAACGTCCAACCTGATCCTCTCCTGGATTGATGTGGGGCCGTCACCTCTCATCAACACCAACGCCATCTCCAGCCCTTCTCTAAGCACTCGCCACAGCAGGTATGGAGGTCATGCTTAGGGCACACAGCCCTGTTTGCTGGGGGGTGAGGTGGGTGTTGTAATTCAGACTGAGTTTTCCCATAGGAAATGCCCCACAGCCTCTTCCCACCCAGCAGCGGGCGCTCCCAACCCGGGGTGCTCCACAGAACATGGCATGGCTCCATCTGGCTGATCCCAAGGAATGCCCAGGCGCAGCCGCAGCTCCGGGGGATTAAAGTGAAGTCTAACGTTACACCCCTTGGAAGAGCCGAGCTTTACTTGGAAACCGAATCGCATTAATTAGCATTCTGCTAATGGCTGTTTTGTATAAATATAGTGTGCCTTAATACCAACACGAGTCGCAGGTTGACATATTTAGATCGCTGATATCAAAGTCATTAACGCCTCTCCGTGGTAAACCTATTCTCAGTTCGGGCTGCAAATGGGATTCTCCTGAGCCAATCAATCTTCCTAAAGCCTGAGCAGAGCCTGTTGATCTTTAGCCACTGAATGGATACAGCTTCCCAGAAATGTGCTTGCATCTGTCAGAATTATAAGCAGCTGGCAGCCCCAGACAAGGGTCATATTTGCCGCGAGTGTGAAAATAGGATCCCAGGACAAGAAATGCTACTTAGCAGCGTATCGATTCTGGACGTGCTATTAATGTTGCAGCACAATGCGTGTGTGTGTGTGTGTGTGTCCGTGCAGGCACTCCTGCACATGCCAATTATGTATTTATACACAAGGTCTCCTCTCACACAGACCCCGTGGTCCTGGAGCTGATCCAGGGCTTATTAAAACTTGGTGACATCAAAGGATGGGAAAGGTCTGCCCGAGCTGAGGAACTTGGAGAGCTTAACAATTATTTTGCCTTAATTCCCTCCTAATTTATTGTCTTTTTATTGCCCTGATTAAAAGCTCCCCTGCTTGATAGCAGCAGTGAAGGTAATGGTGCTCTTTCGAGACTGATGGGTGGCAATTCCAGCAGGGGCTGCTGCCATCTGTGGGACACTGCTGGGGGTATCTGTCACAGCGTTGCCACCACGGTCACATTGCCAGCATGGTGCCATCCCTGTGCTGCTCTGTGTGCCAAGCTGTGCACTCAGCATCGTGGCTGCTCGTGGCACAGCTCCACAGCTCGACCCAGTGCTCACTGCAGTGCTTTTCCATGCTGGTTATTATTAGATGGCAGTGACATGGATCAAAGCATGTAAGCCCAACCTCTGAAGCACACAACCACCATTCAGGATACTTTGCTCATTGCTGCAGCTTGAGGCCAAGCATTTTAGCTGGAGAGTCTTGGACTACAAATTGCCACGTTTCTGAAGCCTATGGCACTCGGTGCCTTCAGTTCCCGTGCTGGGGATGGTGAAGGGATGCTCCTGGTTCTGTTCCATGAGTCTGCCAAGGAGCAAGCACCACAATGGGAAACATGTTGGGCAACAGGTGGAAATGCGGGGTCATAATAAAATCTGTACCTGACTGAAGGATGTTAAACAATGTTCCTCTCCTGGATCAAGGTGGATGGCCTTTAACGCTGAGGTTCATGTGCTGCGCTGATTACCCTGACCTCCTGTTTGAAGTGTTTGGGACTGAGCTGCTCTCCATGGAGCTCTGGAGCAACTACAACTCTAGAATTGGACTCATCAATAAAAGGTATTGCACAAAAATGAGCACGAGGTGTGAGAGCAGTGAGGGTGTGGGAAATACACTTGGTATGAATGACTGTGACTATGGATTGATGCTCCCAGGCATCACCACATGCTCACTGCTGTCTGTCCTCACCCTCTGCACCGTGTGTGTCTTCAGCTGCAATGGGGCTTCTTGCTTCTCATACCCAGGTGCCTGCCAAATGGGAAAGCCATCTTCAGAAGGATTTAAATGGGGACAATTCTTATGCCATTATTGCATAAGAGGGTCTGCTGAATGCTTGCCAGGCAAAGCAGTGCATCCATGAGGATGTTTGAAACACTGCCTCGATGCGCTGCATTATAGGCACGCAAGTTGCAAAATAGATTTCAATTATGTCGAGCAACATGCTGCGGAATTTATGCTTCCAATTTCTACATTTAGTGGTGAATCAGGCTTGTTTGCATTGCCAGCTAATCTTTATGCCAGAGTTGTTAATGTGCTCTGACCCCTCTTTAACTCTGCATGCTGAACTCACCATTCAGCTTTTCTCTCTTAGCGGTGAATCAGACACATATGCCCGAGCCCCACTGCACAGCTCCTGTGGGCTGGAGGTGGCATAGGGTGGCTCTTCTTGTTGAGACACTGAGTTTTCATGTGCTTGCAAGAAACCCAGGTTCCCTAGACATTGCACCTTGCTTTCTCTTGAAAGCTTCCAGCATTCAGCCTCAACAGAGAGCCAGCTCAGGCTGCTGTCCTGCTGCTGGAGGGCACTCCCAGCCCAGCGCTGTTGGGATGCCCTGCTGCTCCCACACTAGCACGGTCCTTTTTGCACTGAGCGTGGCCCAAGTTGCAACTGCAGCCCATGACTCATTTGCTCAGTGCTTGCCAAGGCTGCTGAGCTGCTCCTGCTGCTCCCAGGGTGCCTCCCGTGCCCCATAGGCTGCTGCTGCATCTCCCTTCATTTTGTGCTGGCACCACAGATGTCTGTGTACTGTGCCTCCTTAGAATCACAGTCGTTCTGGTTGGAGAAGACCTCTAGGATCCCCCAGCCCATCCCACCATGACCACTGACCACATCTCTCAGCGCCCCATCTCCATGCTGCCTGACTACCTCCAGGGATGGTGACCCCACCGCTCCCTGGGTAGCCTGTCCTGATGTGTTTCAGCTCTTTTGGGGAATAAATGGTCCCCTAATATCCAACCTGAACTCCCCTGGCACCACTTAAGGCCATTCCCTAGGCATGACCGCTCACCCACATCCAAGCATTTCTTTAGGGAGGACGTAGGATGCTGTAGAAGTGGTGTTCCCAGTGCCCAGCATCCACACAGGGATCCCATGTGTCTGAAGTATAGCCAACCCACTACTAATGTCCCCTACTCAGCTGGGGCCATGGTGTAGCCCCACGTAGGGCACGCCAATGGGGAATCCCTACCCGTTGCACTGAGGGCACACTGCCCCCGGCACACCCGCACACACGCAGCCTGCAAAATCGAATAACAACCAGTTTAAAAACATACTAAAACCAGAAAATTTATGTAGCATGACCCAAATTGAATTATACATTACAGCACTGTAATTGATTTTTTAGAAGAGAGATTAAATTTATTTTATGCCTCACTAACTAACAGCTAGATTTACCTAATTGCTTAGAGTGCAGAGTTAGTATGATTCATTAAACCCCATACATGCCTGGGTACATTACACTGTGACTAAAGCTTCCCTGCTTCGAGCAATTAAAGTGGAGAAACTTGGGGCCTCATAAGTAATTGAATATAACAATACGGCTTGGAGTTGCTGTGGATGTCTTATTAAGTTCTTCAAGCAAAAAGACACGCGTTCCCTCCGATCTCCAGTGAATCATTTTGTGGGATTCTCTGACTGGTGTTGTTTTCTCCTATTGCCAAAAAAAAAAAGAGAGAGAAGAAATTGTATCTACGAGACAGATTTCATGCCTTGATTCACAGTTTAATTTTATCAATCATAACATTTAAAAAAAACCTGACAGCGCCGGGTAGACATCCCCACTATTCCAAGGAGAGAAATTTTGGGTAGATTGTAGGAACATTTGGTAATTACAGACACATTGCAAAAATAAAGGTAGCAATTTAGTAAAACAGGAGTGGAGAGAAATGATGGTTTGAGCTGGCAGGAATAAATTAGAATTGTTTGGCTGGGTTTAATGAAATCCCACACACGCGAGTCGCGCTCGGAACAAAGCGCCGGCTGCTGGGGATGGGTGGCAGCCACACTGCATCCCCTCTTCCACCCACACCATGGCATCCTCCATGATGTCATTTGGGGATGTTTTGTCCCCCCTTTTATATATAGATATATATTTCTTTCTTCCCCATACAGCCCAGAAATGCTCTTTGGTGCCCCCGGGGCAATAAGTATCGCTCCTTTGTGCTAAAAAATAATGGGGTGCTTTATCCTCGGTCAGGTCCAGCACGCTGCCCCTTAATTGGAGCACCAAAGCCATCCATCCCCTCACCAGTGGAACCACCGCTCGACATCAAACGAGTACATAAAGTTTGCAGAAATTTGCCTATTTAAAATTAGAAGCCCAGCAGGACTGCGCCGCGCTCTCATTTCAGGAAAGGGTTTGGGGTGAGCAGACGCTTTGGGTGATTATTAGAGAGATGATTAGTGGCCTTCCCAATGCAGGGGTGGAAACACACACAGCATTCACATTTAATGAGCGTTGCACAATCCGGGATCATCAGTTTACTCACTTTGCGGAGCCCACAGGTCATAAAATTCGGGCTGGATTGTGTGAAGCATCTCACACAAAGGGCTTCCCGTAACAAAATAAGCCTTTAATTAGCAGAACATCAGGCGAGGCTGAGGTGCAACTTTCCCAGACATATCACCGGTGACGTTAATTACCGACAGACTTTGCATATGCATGATGTGCGCCATTTTCACTGCTGCACTGCTGTTCTCCCTTTGTGCCCCTGGGCTGGGGTTGGGGCACGGCCACAGCTCCACCTCTTCTCCCCTTTACGATGGAAATTCCTCCTTGAGGATGCGGCCACTGCAGCCATGGGCACGAGGAAGGGACTCTTTGTTGGGTGTGATTATGGCATTGCAACTTTGGCTTTCATGTCATTGGGTTCCTTTCAGAGCTTGGAGGGAAAATGCACGGGGAAACATCAGCAGCTGACACGAATATATTGAATTCATCAAAACTGGGAAAAAACTCAGTGCCACTGATTCTGGACCACAACCCAAGATGCCAACAGATGTGGGGAGCATCAGACAGCACTTTGAAAACCATTAGGCAAATGACTGTGGTCTTCTTAATTACAACAGGAGCTGTATGGCAGGAAACCCTTCAGTGAAGGATGCGTGGTACTGTTGGGAACCAAAGCATGTGTGCTTATTGGCTGTGTTGTTGCAGTGCCTTAAGAGGCCCCTATGCTATGCCAGTCCCAGACTTTTGTTGTTGCTTTGGGATTTTTTGTTAACTTCTTTTATTTTTGGAAAAGGGAAGACCAAGGGTTGCATTTAACAAAATGAGATGCCCTTTGTGTCTGTACACACAACCACCCCTCGTAGCTGTTATCATGGAGGGAGAGCATCATTAAGGAATAACGAATGGCCCCACGCTGGCTCCACCCAGCTCTCTCTGCTGGGAAGCCTAATTAGAGCACAGAGATAATGATGGAGTGCTGGGGTGAATTTGCATGGGACTCCAGCCTGAGTGAGGGACAAAAGTAATTTGCCCAGCTTATTAGAGAGAAGCATTTGACACCGTGGGCTGAGCCCTGGTGGGACCCTGGGACCTCCAACACTCACAGCTCTGGGCTCAGCCTACCACCACCACACAACCCCAGGAGTCTGTTCATGGAATTGTAGAATCATAGAATCAAAGAACTGTAGACTGGATGGGTTGGGAGGGACCCCGAAGCGCATCCAGTTCCAATCTGCTGCCACAGAAGGGTTGTGCAGGTCACCCAGGACCCCATCCATGGCCTTGGGCACCTCCAGCAATGGGGCACCCACAGCTCTGGGCAGCAGTGCCAACATCCCCCTAACACCTGACCTATCTCTCCCCTCTTTTAGTTTAAAGCCATTCCCCTTTGTCCCATCGCTATCTGCCCGTGTAAAAGGCCAGCACAGCACAGAGGAGCTTTGTGATTGGTGAAGGCACATTTTGCCAGCTTTAGGTTTGCTGCCTTCCATGTTTCCAGGGCGAAGCTCAACTGGTCTTCTCTCCTTCAGAGCATTTTCATTACTACTTTCCTCATTTCCCCCTTCTTGAACAAGTGATGCTCCACACTTGGCAGCATTTGGAGCTGCTGGGGCCAGGGGCTGCTGGGAGCACTGACTGGAACAGCACCAGGGAAGGCTGTCCCTCACCCTCCCCTCTGATTAAAGCTGCTACCATGGGATAGTCATTAACGCTGCTCGCCTAATGAACGCGGCTCATGAACAATGGCAAGCGTGTAAACAGGTTTCATCAGGCAGGCTCTGATTAAAGCTGTGGTTTGGGTTAATGAGATGGAAATGCCTCGGTTTGCTTTCCCTTTTCCATGATGGTCTGTGAGGAGAAAAAAAAAATAATGTTGCAAGAGTTTTTGGAGATGTTTATTTGCAGACACAACAGCGGGTTTCTGGGGCTGCATCGTGCTTTGGTGGAAAGCTGGCCAAGAAAATCCCTTTGGTGTGAGAAGGGATGGAAGGAACACGGGGAAACGTCCTCTCTGCAAAGAGATGCAAAGCACAGACTGACTGCTTGGGTTCCTGTAAGCCTCGCTCCAGGAGTAATGTGGTCCCAATAATTGGTGTTAATTGGCACTAATCGTACCCTTCCATACCGGCGCTACCTCTGGGGCTGGCAGAGCTTTGCTCTTTGCATACGGTTTGACCTGGGTGTGCTTTGTGCTCTGTAATTGCATGCTGTTAATTGCACGCAGCCCATGCAGCAAACTCTTTGAAAGGCCTTTAAGGGAGCCACCACTCACCGCAACACTGAGAATGCACAGAGCAGAAGTGTGGGCAGGCAGCCTGCTTCCTGCAGCAAGTGTGCAGAGGGAGAGGTGGGACAACCCCATTAAATGCTCAGGTTCCATCCGCGGGACAGCAGGAAGGGTCGGGGGCCATTCTGTTCTATGCCATTTGTATCTGGGACCGAGCCACGCTTTGTGATGTAGGGGTTTGGGCTACGCCATGTCTGCCTTAATGAAACATAACAGCACAGAAGGCAATTATGTTTTTGTCTAGACCTGTCTAAGACCATCAACAGCACCTCATTGCTTTACAGATCGTTAATGCTGCTGGCACAAGTTGAAGATCCTCCTTGGAAAAAAATAAAAATCAAATTGATTCTCTGTTGCTACATACTTTAGCTGATGATAAATGATAAATAGGGGCTCGTGGCTAATTAGACCTCCCTTTGTCCAGAGGCAGATACGTAACTGTAAAGCGTAACCGTGATAAAAGGAAGAAGGGAAATGGCAGAGAACTCACATGAGGATTCTTTTAAAGATCGTTAGGAGCTTTAGGGAAATTAGGAAACAAAACTGCTGCTGGTCTATCAGCACATCTCTGCCTATACGGACTTACGGCCAACAATTAATCACACCGCTCTCCGTGCATGGGTTTGTTATGTAAATTTCTCTCTGTTTTTCCATTTTTATGTACATACACAACCTGGTAAGGAGGAGGATACCCCCGAAGGGGCTTCTTATTGGAACCTTTCCAATTTCCAGCTATGCAGTGCAGTGGTTCCTTGTTTTCTTGCTTTCCCACCCTCGCTCCAACCTTGCCCCCAAGCCAGGGGCTGCATGCAGGGGGTATGGGAGTGTTGGCAGCTGGGGTGGGGGCACAGCCCTGGAGTGGGGGGCACCCAGAGAGGGACGCAGCAGTGACTCAGCTCCATCAGCAGACTCGTTGTGAAAGCAGAGATGCGTGTTGCGAACTGTCAGCTGACAGTAATGGACTTGTTAGGCTCCTGATGGATGGCAATGGCCTTGGAAATTGCCAGAAGCCATTTCAATCTGTGTCTGGCTCAGGAACAGCAACGCACAGGGATGGGGATGGGGGAAGTGCTGGCAGAGTGCTTTGGGCAGAGTCACAGCGACCTGCAGAGCAGCTCCTGTGATCTGTGATCCGGGGATTCTGTGATCCTACAACTGTGTGACTCTGTGGTTCTGTGATATTAGCAGTAGGGCATCCTGCAGGTGTCCTCCAACTCTGTCAGGAGCTGGGGAACAGCCCCAGAGGGAAGGATGCAGGGATGCATCATAGTGGATTGTAACAAGAAAGTTTGGGTGGGGAAAAAAAAAACGCATTAAAAAATGAGTGGGTTGTTTTCATCTCAAACCTCAGCTGGGGCTGTCCGTGATCCAACAGTCATGTAACAGAAGGAGCAAAACTCTACAGGGGAAACCTTGGAGGCATCCGTAGTGCCCCAGTGAGGACTGAAGGCTGGGAGGGGGTTATCCTGCTGCAGAGCATCTCAGCTGTGCTTATCTCTGGACTTCCAGGTAAAAATGCAGTGGCAATTATGAGAACAGGTGACTCTACAATCACATTTTCTTGGGATCTGGAGGACAAGTGCTGGTGGGCAAGGAGGAGGCACAGGTGGAGCGCTGAGCTCTGTGCTGGTCCTGTCCACAACAGCTGAGGTATGGGCAGTTATGGTGAGCAGGAGTGGTGCATGTGTATGTGGTTATCCCTGTGCCCATCACCTGTGTGCTCTGCCCAGGGACAGCATTGCTTCAGTGCTCACAGCAGCCAGGGCAGTGGTTGTGCTTGCTTCACAGCTGCGCCTGGCTAGGCTGGTAGTGACATGCAGCACTCCTTGCCTCAGGAAAGTCTTCTCTTGGTCAATGCTGTTATTCATTGCATGCGTTGAGGGATCACCCCAAGCACATTGATGCTATCCAGTACAGAGAGGTGCAAGTGTCTGCCTGGAGATCTTTCCATCTGGGCAGACGGGGTGGGAAGAATAAGCCTGGCAGATGTGTGGATATGCAGACACTTATCTTGGGAGCTGGCAGCTTGGCAAATAGTGTCTCCATGTGACCACGGATGGGGAAAGGGTTTTGGCTTGTTTTCCTTAGGCTTGGCCTTGCCAAGTCACCATGTGGGAATGTATCAAGGAGTGGATGCGTGCTGTTTGCTTGTCCCATCTCTCACAGTGGTTCTTTTCACCATTTGTGCTTTAAGGTGAAATAAGGAGAGAGCCCAACAAAGGAAAATGTGATTGGTGCTGTTAGAAGTCTTTTGTTCAGTGCTCTGCCGATGTGCTTTGCTGTGACCTGGAGGGATCGCTGTGTCTTAGGTATGAAACGTTATTTTGTTCCCTCTTTTTCAATCTCGGGGCTCATTTTAAGCAATGCAATTGTTTCAAATTGTTCTCAGCAGCGAGGTATTTTCTTTAATGGGCTATTGAGCTCAGATAACAAATCTTAAATTATAACACACATGACCCAAGCCAATTTAAACTTAATCTAAAATGCCGGAGAGCTGCTGCTCCAAAAGGCTGAAAGAACACACACACCGAGCTGCTGTTCAAAGACAGTTATGGCAGAGGAGCGAGTCTGGCCTCCAAGCCACAAGGAAGTGGAAAACTTGCTTGAGGAAATCACCAGACACTCCACGGAGAAGAGCTTTTTAAAGCAGATGTGTGCACCAAAATCTCTGTTGAAAGATTTTTGTGCCTCTTCCATCCACATTCAAAAGCAGCGGTTGCATGTTTAACATCCATTTGTGTCTGGGCTCATTAGATCACCGAGACTTTGGTCAGCCCATGGCACTGCTTCTGCAGAGGGACGCACCCAACTGCGGTGGGTACCCAACACTGCTTGGCTACGGCGCACCCAGCTCTGGCAGCCCAGGCCTTTCTGTAACTCATTAGGCAACTTGATTTAATATGTCACGCATCCATTGTGCTGTGCTCTGCCAAGGAGGGTTGCCCATGCTTGTGAGGTTTGCTTTGAATTACTCTCATTGTCTGCAGACACAGAGCACCCCGGAGGGGAAGGGATGGAGCACAGAGCGCTGTGCCTTGGGTCCGGTCCCTTGTTCCCAGGGCTCCTCTCCTGAGATCTGGGCTGTGGAAACACGAGGTTTCTGTGTGGGCTGCTGCAGCCCAGCCCAGCACTTGGAGATGCCCAGCTTTGTTATAGTCCCTGCCCTGCAGTGAATGCAGCACAAAGATGAGCCGGGTGTGCTCCCATCCAGGGCCACACCACACTAACAGGCTGCTCTGGCACCAACAGCTGATGGCCATCCAAGCTTCTCCTTTGCAGTTATTAATTTAGATTTTATCAGCAGCTCTTTGTCTCCTCTTACCTCCTTCAGATGCTCATCTTCAGCCGAGCTCCCAGAGAATGGGTGAGAGACGTCCCCAGAGCACTGGGAGCACGTGTGGCTTGGCAGAAGGGAAACCTAAACCGGAACCAGCTGGAGAGTGCTGCAGTTAGGAGCACCAGCTGAGCCCCCTGGGTAGGAGAGGGAGGTTGAGGCTTGGCCCTGCTGCCAATTGGTGTTGGTAAGACTACTACTGAGGGCCGTGCTGTGCAAACTGAGCTGTGCCAAGGCATGTCATGCCAAACTGTGCTGTGCTGAGCCATAGGGAGCCGTGCTGTGGAGTGCTGGGCCATAGTGAGCCAAGCTAGGCCATGCTGAGCTGTGCCAAGATGCACTGTGCCGTGCTGAGCCATGCCGAGCTGAGCCATCCCAATCCGCACTGAGTTGTGCTGTGCCAAACTGAGCCGTGCCAAGCCATGCTGTGTTGTGTTGCCCCATACTGAGCCAAACCAAGCTGTGCTGAGCTGTGCCATGCCGATTCATGCTGAGGTGTGCCAAACTGAGCCGTGTTGTGCCATGCCAAGCCATGTCCAGCTGAGCTGTGCCAATCTACTCTGAGCTGTGCTGTGCTGTGCCACACTGAGCCAAGCTGAGCCAAGCCATGCTGGGCTATGCCAAGCCGAGCCATTGCCAGCTGTGCCGAGCCGTGCTGAGCTGTGCCAAGCGACAAAAGCAGCCGTGACAAGCCTGCAACCATAAACCCTGTGTGCAGGAAATCATCCGTGCTGAATAAAATGACAACAGAGCTGTAATGCTTTGTGGAGTGTGTTTAATGAAAATATCAGCCCAGGCCTACGACATGAGGCATTCATGTATAATAAAATGAGGTTCCTGAAACACTTCAGAGCATAAACCATCTGGTCTGCTGTGATGTACTAACAGCTTTGACTAATTTTTAATGCAGGTTTTATGACGGATATGCACATCATGCCACCCATGCATAAGGAAGATACAGCCTGGCTGCACTTTGAACTGAACTGACTGATGATGAATTTGTCTCCCATTTTAATTACTTTCTGTACATTAAAGGTGTAGTGGACCATGTGAAGTGCTTTGTCTGCCTTATCCCCTCCGTGTCCCCGCGTTTCCGCAAAGTGCTGGAGCTGCCTCCGCTCCCTTATCGCCCCTAAGCACTGCGTGCGGGCAGCAGAAAGAGGGAGACAGCATCCAACCACCACAGAGAGGATTTGGTCAATAAACACATCGGGCTACCAGCAACACATGCATTTCAGGAGGTTAATTAGTTCTTATTAACGATGTCCCTTGAAATGTTCTCCAGCCCATATGGCTGGGATCGGTGCTGCTGGCGGAGCTCGCCATTACACTCAGCACAAATCAAAGCGGTGCCCAACATTTGCAGAAGGCTTTCAGGCTGAAATCTCTGCCTGTCCTGCCATGCTCTCGGCTGTCTCTCGCCAGCTTCTTTCTCTTTGATGAATTTTTAAAGCCCTTTATCAGCTTCAGAACATATTTATTTATTTAAGGCAACCTGAAAGTGGAACCATTTACTCGAGCAAGACCCAGATGTTGGGGATGCTGCTGAGATGGTGCTGGCTGCATTGGGATGTCCCCACTGAAAGCAGGCAGGAGCCTGCCTACCTCTCACCCAACTGGGGAAAGCCATTGCCCTGAGGGGAACCCCAGCTCTAAAGGGTGAGCTTCTCCTGTGGGTTATCTCATGACTGTGGTCTTTTGTTTGTTCTGAAAGTCACTGGTGAACTGATCACGATTCCTCTAACTGCTGTCAGCACGGGGAGGTGAATGAGCTTTACTGTAGTCTAGGAATTCAGCTCTGGCCATCCCATCCCCATTGGTTGGGATGCTCACAGTGTTGTCCTGGCTTCATTCACTGACTGGCCAGATGAGGCCTTTTCAATGGGAGAGTGCTAAATGACGACAAACCTGCTTTCCTGATTGGGCATCCAGACATGTGGAATGTCACAAATCTTTGGGGATTCATCACTGTTGGAACAGACCAGCCCCACTCCTTGGGAAGAGCCAACGCAATGGATGGGCTGTGGGTGAAACACACTGGGATTGATGAGCAGAAATTGCCACAAATCACAGTTTATGCACTCCAGCCAGCTCCAAGTAGAAATTAATTTGTAATCTTCAAATAAATAATAATAATAATAATAACAACACACCACCAAGGATGTGCTTGGTGACCAACCAGAAGGGAAAGCACCTACAGCTGCAAACCCGCTGCCAAAGACAGGAACCCCTCCAAGAGGAACGCATGACAAAGCATTAAAAAGGAAAGTGCCATTGCACTGGGAATGCCTCTTATCTGCTTCATGGAGGATGAGAATCTGGGGTATTTTTGGCTGCATTTTCAGCTGTGCTCTCTCTGCAGATCTCCAAGTGAGCAGCATGCATGGCACTCTCGGATGGGTGGTGATGGGGCTGTTCTCCCATTAGCAGCAATAATAGTGAGCTCAGCTCTTACAGCCATGCGCTGATTGAAGCAGTAATGTCTCAGTGGTGATGATCAGCAGGCACTGATATTAAACGTATCTCTATCGCTGTGTGCAGCTCCAGACAGCTGCTGCATTTGCATACCGTGTTCCCGAGTACAAACACGATCCTGCTTTTCAAAGTTTCTTTGGGGAATACCTCGCAGTTGGCCTTGTTTGTTTAGGAAAATATTGAGACAAGTTGTTCTTTGAGCAGCAGTGCTGGCTGAGAGAGGCTTCCCAACAGCAGGGCAAATGGGGGTGGAAGGGCTGCTGGGGCTGCAGGGTGTGCAGGTTGCATCTGATGCTGGCAGTGCCCCTTTGTATTCACAGAGCCCCCATGGAGCATGCTGTCCCAGACACGATCCCTCCTTGAAATGCAATCCCTCTCCAAAACAGTGTGCTGCACCAATACTGGGTTCCGTGTTAGGGTAACCCTAATCCTAACTGTAACCCTAACCCTAGGTGGTCCTTTCCCACGCAGCAGAGGTTTCCCATATGGATCCCTGTGCACTCACTGAGGTTACCTACTACATCCACAAAACCCCACAGCACGAGGCCTGGTGATGCTTTTGGTTCTGGAGTGCTGAGTGTGTCCGTGTGTTCCTGTACTCACCCAGGCTCATTTCCCTGCACTCAGTGATGGCCAAATCCCATGTCTGTCCTTTTTATTTTTAGGACCTTTTTATTAGATCAAAAATGTGGCTGATTTCTTCCCGTCCAATGGCACATTTCCTGTTTTCCATGGGGACCTGGAGGGAACAGGCTGCGGGAGGGGCTGCTCCTGTTGGACAGCAGAGCAGTGTGGGTTGCCCTGAGGTTCCTCCCCAGCTTTGTACACATGGGTGGTTTCCATCACCCAGACCTCTTCAGATCCACCCATTTCTATTTGCTGCTCTCCGTCTTACATCTCATTGTTACATAAGGACAATGCTGCTCTTCGGCCTGCCGTCTCATCCTCCTGTTTGCACTTAAATAGTACAAATGTACGCGCAGAAGATGTGCACTCCTCTGCATTTAGACACAAAGTGCTTCTGCCACCAGTCTGGGTATGGCAGCACCTGAACCACTCTGCAGAAGGCAAGATGCAGTGAGGGACCTGACGAGGATGCCCAGGCTGATGGGTACTGTGTGCTGGGGATGGAGGGGTGTCCCAACCTGTGTGACAGCATTCAGCCTGACTCCAAACCTAAGAAAACCAAGGAAGCAGAAGCTCCCTCCCACACAGCAAACACTTGCTGTGCTCAGTGCTGTGGTCGCTGCAGTCCCAGATGACTCAGAATAGGACCAAATTGGAAAGGCATGGATGTACAGGGAGTTAGAAAAAGAAAGCCAGGGTTTTGTGAGCATGGGGGGAAAGCTGTTTGCTGGGCAGCAGCAGATGAACTGTGAGGTCATAAATGGGTTCTGCATGTGCTTTGGCTAAGAAGAGCTCAGGTTCCATGGCATGAGTCCATGGCTCTTTTGCTAACCACAAGGGAAACGAGGATGCTCTCTTGTGCTTCAGGGAACTGTGAGTATCTCAGGGGAGGGGAGGGGGGGGCCCGGGGCTTTGCATGCACATTTCTGGGGCTCAGAGATCTACTGGGAGAAGGCTGAGAGCTGCAGATGAGAGCGAGAGGAAAACAAGCTCTCGCAGACTCGCACACACACAGCTGCTTCCAGTTATCTGCCGCTCCCCAGGCAGACAGGAGCACAGCACAAGAACTCATCGTTCACTTTTGGAAGCGAACGTTTTGGTCACACGTTTCTCTTTGCTATTTCAGCTTCTGGGAGGGACGAGCGCTTCCTTCCCCCCCGCTGTCTCAGAGGGATCCATTCTCTCTTTGCTCTATACAAGCTCTGCATCCCCCCAGGCGCATCCTCTGGGGTGCTGGGGGCAGCAGGGGCACCCCCTGAGTCCCAATCATTATTGCCAGCCGCCTTCCAGCCTCTTGCTGCTTTTTGAAGCCTTTCTGCTCAGGGAAAGCCCTCCTCAAAGAGCCAACCCTATTGAAAGCAAAACATGTTTAGCAAAAACATTCCTGGAAACGGCTTGCGCTCACGCACCGCTCCGTCGACATCGTTACGGCTTCTCCTCCGATCAGCGCCAGCCTCGACGCTGCTGCCAAGCCAGGAAAGTTTGACAATGAAAGGATTCCATCATCACTCTCGCACACATTTCCTAACGCTTATTTGAATACCCGAACATCTGGGAGAGATACACGCTCCGCTCCCAGAGCCGTTTGCTTTGGCTGTGCTGGAAGGGCTGCGCGGGGCGGCAGCGCCTGTGTGGGCTGCAGCTCTGCTCAAGTTGGAAGTGCGAGGAGAGAATTATTTTAGAAGTGCATGACAAGTAATTAACAGCTTCCTGAAAACGAGAACCAGTTGAAAAATCGCACTGAAGGTTTTTTTTTTTTTTATGTTGTTTTTGGCTTTTTGGGTTTTTGTTTTTTTTTTTGGTGGTTGTTCTTTGTTGTTTTTTCTTTCCCCCCCCCCCTTTAGAAAAAAAATGGTTTTTTTGGGCAAATTGTTTCTCTCTCATTCCTGTAGGGAACTGGAGAGGTTTTCTTTAGGAACTGATATGGTGGCTTTTTTGGTATCAGGAAGAAAAACCTTTTCACACCTTTGGGTGTTCAGAGGGTTTGGAAATGATGGACAAGCCCAGCACAGAAAATAAGGAAGGATGGAAAACTCTGGCTGGGAGGAGAGCCACTAGTGCCCATGTGCAGCTGGGGACATCATCATGATGGAGATGCAACTGCACGCATGGTTCTATTCTACTCAGTTACACTGGAGACAATTAGATTAGAGCACGCAGTTAATTAACGGCAACCTTGATGGTGAGAGCCCCATTAGGAGCACGTACAACTGCTACAGGAGGCAGAGGTGTCCTTTCCGTGCCCTGCGCTGTTTGTGCAGCTGTGGGAGTGCTCTCTGCACTGCTGCTGGACCCGAGGGACGGCACTCCCAGGTCTGGCTGTAATGATGCTAATGTGCCTCTTTCTGGTAATTTTCTATTAATTGTTTGCACTCCCTGTGTGTCTTCCATCCATTAGTTACACTTTCCGGGATCGAAGCAGGCAATAAATCCTGAGGTCTGCCAGGGCTCCTGCAATGCCTCCCATGCTCTCCTCCCCTCCGTAACGTTCATAATGCAATCGCAGCAGTCCCTATCAGGCCCCATCCCTCCGCTCCTCACTCCGCCAAAGGCAGCGAGAGCGGCTGCCGGATCCCCTGGGCCGTGCCTGCAGAGCGCTGATAAGGGAATCGGATCTCAGCGGCGACATGAGAGGTGAAACCCAAAGATCCAGAATATTTAGCTGTGTTTACCCACAGTAATCAGCTTCTCAAATAGATGTCACCGGGAAAGCTCTTGCTACATTGATTGCGCTGTTCCCCGCTTTCTGCCCAGGGGCAAACAGCTCTGATTAATATTTCACAACACTCCTTTTTCTTTTCTTTTTTTTCTTCCCCTGTTTCTTGTGCTCGGAGAGCTTTGATAGAGAGACACGGAATATTTTACCCTCTCTCGTGTTTGCCTGCTCCAGTAATCATTGGATTCAATCACTCTCGCAATGTTTTTATGAATTAATAACGGGCACTTTGGAGGGCTGGCGGGGAGATGGGAAATGCAATCTGTACAACCTTAATGAGCACCGTGGGGACCCGGTGCCATGGTTTCCAAAACCCTCTCTGCGCTTCACTCTAAATCATTGTCTCTGCAATTACCTGCGCACGGCCCTCGGAGCTGTGCACGCTCACCTGCCTCCCGCCGTGCCCTTCTTTCATCACAAGGGCTCATTTGGAAGCTGTCCCAATTAATTTTGGGGTGGATTTTCTTTCTTTCTTTTTCTTTCTTTCTTTTTTCTTTTTTTTTTGGTTTGTTTTAATAAAAGCTCTCCTTTGTCAGCGCTGACAAAATGTTTGCCTTCGCTGCCTCGTTAGCGTGTGTGTGTTGAGCTGTGAGCTCAGCGCCAGAGCAGGAAGGGATGGATTGGGATGGGACCTGGGAATCAGGCACCCTGGGTTCTTTCCTTTGTGGGCCAGTGGGGAAGGGGTGCTTATGCTCCAGCAAACACTGCCTCTGTGGCTGCAGAACACCACGGGACGAGGCAGGGCAGCGTGGATCCCAGGTGAGCTGGGTGTATCCCACAAGTAATGAGATGGGGGTGCAATGACCAGAGCTCTGCTCCCCTGTTACAAGGTGATGAGGAGCCCAAAGAGGAGCTTCTGTCGTTGCTGCGCATCAGAGCTGCTGTGGACTTTGTCTGCAGATCTGGCTTTGCTCAGGTCTTCATGCAGGCTCTCCTGCTCTCAGGCAATAGATGCCTGTAAATGTCCCTTCCAACTCAAATGACCCTACGCTTCCATCCCTGCTCTCTGGCTTGGTATCATTTCTTCTCCTCTGCCAAGTGGAATCCAGTAGGCACAATATTTCCCAGCCCAGGAGCATGAGCAGACCTCACTGGGGAGGACCACACACTGAGGTCCGAGCTCCACTTGAGACACTCCAGCTCTCCCCAAGTGGCTGCAGCAGGTCAAGTCCATCCACAGGGCACCACAGGGCACACTCTGAGCCCCCGGTGCTGCCTGGAGGATCCTCTGCAGCACCTCCAGATCAACTGACCATGGTGGACACCTCCAGTGACCCCTTAGCCTGATGTCCAGTGCTGAAGGAATGGAGCTGACCCACACGGGAGTCCTGACCCTTTGCCATGTCCCTGGGCTGCAGCAGCTGAGCCGAGTGCTCATTGGGTTCCCGCAGGGGCTGTGAGGATTGGGACCCAGACAACCTTAATCCTAGACATGCGGCTGCGCTTTTAAAAACTGTCTGAGTGGAAATTTGGCCACGGGCAGTGCAATTGTGTTTCAGGCTCTAAAGCCAACTGGAGTCATTAAAACACATACTGCATTCCTCTGGAGGAAACATAGTTGTTGATAGGGCATAATTTTACAGCACAAGTGTTGGGTCCTAATCCAACATTAGTATTTGTACAAGTTCTTGTCTGAAGAGTCCAGAAATATCAAGTGAAGAGGTCCAAGCTGTGAGTCCTTTGGCGTATCCTGGGGTGAGTTGCATTGGGAAGCGGCTGGGGGACATGGGGAGAGCTCAGTGGGGACACTGCAGGAGGAGGAGTGATGTGCTGCTTCTCCAAGCCTCTTCCAGCACAGCTAAATTCATCCAGCTACAGCTGTTCCAGTTTTGCATCTCTAGGAGGGACAATGGATGTCCTGTATCACCACCAGGCCAGGATCACTTCGGTCCCTGGATCGGGCACAGCTCACTGGGAGTGCAGTGGTGGATTCACCATTCCTGGGGGCATTCCAGAACAGTGGAGATTTGGCACTGAGGGACTGGTCAGTGGGCACGGTGGGTATGGGGTTGGGCTTGGGGATCTCAGAGGTCTTTTCCAACCCTAATGATTCTATGAAATGCTGATGGGGCCTCATCTGAGGGCTACATGTAGGGCTGCAGATGGGGCATCCCAAGCAGCAGGTCCAGGCTGGTGCTCATCACTGCTGGCACTGCAGACTGCAATCCTGTACTTGTAGTCCCAGACTAAACAAATGAGAAAAGCAAACCAGCACGGTGCAGTGGGGCTGAGCTCCCGGGGACAGCCTGAGACCAAACAGAATGGGAAATGACAAATGCTCCTTGACTACCTTCACCAACCCAGCCGTTCATTTCCAACCCTATCAACAGAATATTGTGCTTCTACCATCAGTGAGCCCAGAAGAGCTCCGACTTCAGGAACTTCCCCGTTTTCACCCTGTTCTGTTTACTTGCTGCCTTTTTGGTTGTTGTTGTTTCCTAATTGCTTTTTTAGAAGTCTGTTCTCAGCCTACAGCTATTTTGGAGATGTGGCACGGAGATCCTGTCTGGGTGACTAACAAATCATTTATAGAGCCTTGGCCAGCCCTGCTCCAACACTCTGCCAGCCAGACAGGCACTGCTGCTCGCAGTCATGTTGGGACATGTGCAGCAAATGCATTTGAGCAACACCTACTGCTCCCTAATCAGCTTACAGCAGCACAAACACAGCGATGTGAGGAGGAAGCAGGTCGGCCAACGCAGCCTGTCCTCAGCGTCGGGCTGTGGACATGCAGCGATGCTGCAGGCTGGGTCAGGCCATGTATGGGCACAGCCCAGCTGGTCTGTACAGATGCGTGGCTGGAGAAGCTCATGGCGAAAGAATTTCCCCCAAAACAAGGCCTGACTGTTGGCCTTCCCCATCGAGCAGCGTGGTGAGCTCCGTGCGGCCACACAGATTTCCTGCACTGATGTACAGAGCGTGCAGTGCAGCACTGCCCAGCACCCAGCTCGCACCTACACCATGCACCAGAGGTGCCCAAGATGGGTCTCCGTGGCACTGCTCCCCCAACACTAACTCCTAACCCCTAACCCCAGCCCCACACACAGCATCCTCCTCCTGCCCTCACCTTCACGCTGCCAGCTGATTTTTTCCCCCTATTCTTTTTCCCCCTTTGCTCGATGGCGCTGCTGTAAAAGCTCCTGAACAATGGCCCGCATTTATCCGGAGCGGACAGCCTGCCAGCTGGCGGCCCCAGCCTTCTCATCCCCTTCCAGAGCTCTTAAAGACGACCGTCCCAGAAACTCGGCTGTGTGTTGCTCTGAGAAGTCCCTGCCCTCTTAAATGTCTGGGCACCGATACAATTAATGTTTAATGCGGCATTCTTGTTTCCCGGTTGCCATTCTCTGCAAAACAATGGGGTGTTTTGCCCATGAAATTACTGCTCTGATTAGGAGGAATATGTCTGCCATTAGACTTTCAAATGCGATCCTTTTGCAGCGCAGTGTTGGCAATGCAGCCCCGGTTACCCTGGCGGTATTTCTGTTCCTAAAGGAAAGAACACGTACAGATAAGGGGCTGTTATACACCTACTGGGGAAGGAAGGGGCTTTGTATGGATGGATGCAACAGAAGCAGCTGGGGAGTGTGGAGATCCATCAGGACACACCAGACCCACAGCTATCACTCTCCTCTGTATATATACGTGTGTGCCATAGTCTGTATTTTAGCTGGGACCTTCCCTCTCCTCATGTGCAGTCTGGGCTGAGGTGCTGGGGTTGCATTGCTACAGGTGTGCTCCTGAAGGCAACACCCACTCCCCCTAAAGCCCCACAGGTGCACAGCCTCTCAATCTCAAGGCCTTTAAATTCAGAGCAGGTGATGTTAACATAGAAGTTCCTGTTGAGAAAGAGGAGCAGCAAAGCTCAGAGGTAAGACTCCCCAGAACAGAGCATTCACATGGTAGTGGTATGGGGTGTGAGCACAGCGTGGGGTGTCCAGAGCAGGTGTAGCACCCAGTTATGGTGTGGGATGCACAAGATCTCCTGGAATGTCCAAGTCCTCCTGGGAGCATTGGGATGGGGTTTTTCCCAGCAGGAAGCTTAGAAGCACAATGGCACCCCAGTGAATTGTTGGGGTTCCCTCTCATGCTGGTGGCTGTATCTGCAAAGGGGAGGTGCTGGAGGTGAAGAGTTGTGCAGTCCTGCTCACAGCTGCTGGAGACACCCCTTGCCCCGGGTAGGGGCACAGAATGAGCCCAGGATCCTGCTCCCTATGGAAGGTCTCACCCCAAGGTCCTGGAAGGCCCTGTGAGCAGCAGGTTGGTGGGACAGGCAAAGATACAGTGCCAAGCATTGGTGGTGTTGGATCTGGTGGTGGCAGAGGAATTGTTTATTCCTCCCCATTTCTGAGCACATGAGAAAACTGCATTGAGCACAGAGGGAGCTGGGATGCAACCAAGGCCATCCTGCCCAGGCCTGAGCCTCCCCCCCCTGAATATATGTCTCTTCCTGAAGTGCACAGAGTTTCTTTCCGGAGTTCAGCTGATAGAAATTCCCACCAGAGCAGCTGAGGCTGGCAATCAGCTCTCTCATTCTTTGCTTATCATCACAAACCTCTGACCTTCAAACAGTGTTGCTGTGGTGCCTGGCTGAGCAAACTAAAATCCAGGCGGCAGCTCACAGTGCTTCTGCACCATGAGGATGTGTGATGTGGGTCCTGCCCCATGGGGAAGTGAGGGTGTGCAGTATGGGGTCCCTGTTTCATGGGGTAACCCCAGAGGGGCTGAGCATGGCTTCTGCAGGTCCCCAGCCCCTGTGATGGCACAGCCATGCATCGATGGAGTGCAATGATGGATTCTGGGGAGCATAGGGATGGAGAGGTGCCCATCTCTCTCTGTTCTCTGTGTTGTGATTTTGATGAAACAGGGATTGGGTTTTGAGGATCAAGGTAGCACTTTCTGCTTCCATTCTCAGATGCAGGTGATGGGATTTGCTCGTTCTTCCTCCTGGAATGAGCCCCTTTGTGCCCCGAGAGCCACAGTGGTGCTCTAAAGGCAGCCCGTGTACTATCCCCACTGCTCCCATCTGGGGACAAAGTGGGGCTGTGAGGATAGAGGGGACCACGGCTGCTTTGTGAGGGATGGAGGCAACTGGTGTGCCAGCAGGCACAGAGGAATGCAGCCGGGGGGGGGGAGGGGGAGATGGAGGGGGGCAGAAATTAATAATTATCTAAGCACACCCCTATCACTGTTCATCAAAACTTGCCCGTGCTTCATTCCAGCCTCCTTTCTTCTTCTTGCCTCCAGTAAGTACTTCAGCATCCTTTTTAAAAATTAAAGGGGGAGGGTTATGGAACAGATAAGAGATAATTGCCTCGCTTTGACTCTTCTATTGATGTGAAAATAGGATTGGAATTACTCACTCTGGTTGAAAGGTTAGTTGAAGGTTATTACAGGAAAATTGTTATTCATACATTTTTTTTTTTCCCCTGTGCTGCTGGATAGCCTAAAAGATTAAATTCACAGAGTGCATAATGACCCATCACAACGGACAATGGTGGGAATAATCTCCAGAGACTCAGATAACAGAACAGAGACTTCTTTGAATAATTCATGGCTCAACAGACATCCCTCACTAACAGATTACATGCGAGTTTTCATTAGAAAGGAGATAATTTAAAGTAGCTTTAAAAATAACCGCTATTTTGAACGGAAGTGGAATTACCATAAGCATTTATGCGGTTTGTTTGTGCTTTCATAAATCTGCTTTCCTCCTGACCTTCATGCCATGGGAACGCAGCGCGGGGGAGAGAAAGCAAGTCATTGTTTGTGACGATCCCGTGCTGATAGCGCACGGTGTCGGCTGTGCACGGAGCCTGCAGTTCAGGTGCCGCAAGCAGCTGTTTGGGTAGTGAGGGTGTTTGTTGAGGTCTGATGGAGCCCCCCCCCCCCCCCGCTACGCATCTCTAGCATTGTTCTGTGCTTTAACAAATCTACCTTAATTGATATTTAGTAAACATGCGGGAGGTATCACCTCCATCTAAATTGAATAGTAATTAAAGCCCGATCATTCGGGGCTGTGTAGAGCACAGTAGCCGGGCTGAGGACGGTGCTGTCCCTGCTGTGGGTGGGTTTACCCTTCTGGGCGCTCCTATAGGGATGATGCTGCAGCCTTCCTCCTCCTTGCAACCTCACAGCTTCAGGTCCAGCTGACAACACCAGCAGGATGGGGCAGAGGAGGCAGCGGTTGTGCAGCACGGTGAGATGAAGCGAACACCCAAAGGTTGATCCACACACAATGCTGCTTCCTGGTGTGCAACTGCTCCTCTGGGAGAGCAGCAGCTCCAAAATGTTTGTTTTCTCCCATCGGGTGAAACTGTGGGCACTGCGTAGGGTAAATGCTAACTGAATTAACATGGGGCTGCCTAGCAGGGCGTCATCACATGTGATCTCTTCTGCCTTCATCACCGCTGCTGGCAGAGCTTATTTAGAGCACGCAAGGGAAGATTTTGACCTAGAGCAGCTGCGAAGAAGGAAGCAGAAGCAATTCTGCTGCAATCAATGGCATTTCCCTGGATGTTTTTTCTGGCCTTGCCAAGAGCAGAATCCGCTCTGAAGTCTGCAGGAAGCAAACTTTTCCTTCTTCTGCGAGAGGCTTTAGCTCTAATTGCCTCTTCCTGTGACCCAGCAGTTGTCCCTGCTTCCCTCCAGCTGGGCACGGCCATGAGGCTGGGCTGCTCAGGGCGTGCTCTGTGGTCACATATGATGGAGCACTGAACAGGGGCTGTTTGGGCCCTGCGCCTGTTATGTAACAACAGAGAAAGGTTTATCCCCTTAGGAAAGCACAGCAGCTATGGAGGTTTTATTCCCACCCACCCCTCCAGGTACTAGCGTTGGAGATGAATCATACTTGAGTCTAAAGGAGGTGCATGAGGGCTTCTACGGATCTAACGTGTGGAACTCTAACATCTCTTTCCACTAAAGCTTCTGTCAATAAATCATTTTCTAATTATCAGCTTAAATTATCAGTTAAGCATTTCTAAATGATCTCTGGAGTGATTCCTGATGCAAGATATTGAGAGCAGCGCTAAGGAGGTCTGAGAAGGTCGCTCTCCTTCCTTCTGAAAGGCTTTATTTCAATTGCTCTTTCTCTCTTTCTTTTCCACCTCCCAGAATCCCATCCACTGAGTGTGTGTGTGTGTGTGTTGGGTGGGGTATGGATGGAATAAACCCCAGCACCCCTAACTGGGGGGAGGTACAAACCCACATCCAACATCCGAACCCATGGCAATGGGTTAGAGGAGGTGCTGCCATCATTAGTTCTAATAGCAATTAGTGGTGCCTGGTGGCTGCAGGATGCTAGCCCTGCAAAGTGCCAGGCTGGGGACAGGGCTGTGTCCTCTGCACAGGCAGCTGCCAGCAGATGTGGCACATAGGGCCCAGCAGCTCTGCATCTCGGGTGCATTTTTATCCATATGGTGTTTTTTACAGGAGCTCTGAGGAACTCTGGTTCAGTCCAAGGTGGCACAGGGAAAGCGCTTTAATTACTGCTGTTTTCGAGGTTGGAATCAAGTTCAGCCTCTGATAACTCGTGGGAAAGAAGGTGCTGTCTGAAGGTAAAAGGTTAATAGGACTACTTCTAGCCCCTGTAGAATAACAGCAATTAGAGCTGACCAGCGTAAGTACTCATTAAAACATGCAGTCAGGTGGTGAAGCGGTGGCACATAGCACTGAGCATCCCTCCCTGTGCCCACGGCTGTGATACAAGGCAGAGCATCCTTGGAGGAGGAGCAGTGGTTTGGCTTCCAGCTGCAGCCTGGTTGCACCTGGGGGAATCCCTCCTGCTGCTGTGCACACAGCCTGGGCAGGATTGTGCTGTTTATTTGGGGGAATGGACAAAATGCAGAGGAAGAGGGATGGGGAGCTGCATGCTGGGGATGTGGTGTGGATGGAGGCGGAAGGGTTTGGCACCATATGGGGTTCTCTGGCTGCTGAGCTGAGAAAGCTTTTTGAGCACCTGCTGTCTGCTGGGCACAGGGATCCTGTGCTGAACACGGAGCCCGAATGATCCCCTGGGGTTTAGTTGACCTAATGGGAAGAGCCAGCTCAGGATCCCCTTTACTCTGCCAGCACTCTGCCCCCTGCTTTCTGGCTACTCAAGATCAGTTCAAGAACTATTTTCTTCTCCACAAGAGGAAACTTACAGTGTTTCTCATGTTTCCTACGCTGCCCTAATTAATGCAATTAATCAAGGCAGTGCAGTGCACACCCTGGGGTGGGGAGCTGGGAGGGCTCTGCCTGAGCTGGAGGGCTCTGTTCCACGGGGTGGGACAGAAACAGCCCGCAGCATTTTCCGCTGCCTTTGCTTCCCCCCTGCAAAGCGCTTCAATTGTTGCATGAGCCCACGAGCACAGCAGCACGCTGCTCCTCCTGCAAAGGAGTAGCTCGGCTCTCTGCTCTCAGCTCTGTGAGAGGTCTGGAGAGCCCCAGATGAGAGCTGTATTGGTATTCGATGGCAATCCTCCTCAGCTCCTCTCATTCCCCCTCCTGCTCTCTGATTTCTCACTTTCTTTTCCTCTGCCCCGATTAATCTTATTTCATGGGCTCCATGACAACACGAGCACCCGAGGAGCTCGCTCTCCAAACCCTTATTGAATTATGTGTAGGGAGATGGGGTTTGCTCAGCCCCGAATCGCATGAACGTGGTGATGCTGTGAAGGTTGAACGCAGGAATTAAATGGGTTTGGGAAGCACACTCAGTGTATCCCTACTGGTTCTATCAGCCTTTAGAGGTGTGCTAGGAAGGGGATGCAGGGAGGGGGCTGTCCTGTTTCCCCCTGGCAGTGCCCTGAACCCTATGGAGCTCCATGCCCCCAGGGACCCCCTCCCAAATAAACTTTTAATGCACATACCATACTTATCTAAAGCTTCCTCTGCCCTTAAGATCCCATTTCCGAGGGCACCCGCTGCAAACAGCCGCGGAAGGATGCTCTGTGATTTACACCCGTTCAGGGCAAACGGCAGCACGAAGGATGCTGGAGGGAGGGCGGGGAGAGCAGTTTGCTTTTATGGCCTCCTCCCTTTCAGCTAATGGGAGTCTCCCAGCGAGACCGCTAATAGGTTTCCGTGTCACGGCGGTGCCGGGGTCAGCGTGGCCTCGCGTGTCTCCCGGGGACGGAGCTGCTCCTGGATACGCGGCCGCAGCGCAGGGCACGCAGCTGCCGCAGGGCTGCATTCATGGGGACGAGGATCTCCCCACCCCAGAGGGGCTGTAAATATCCCTGCCCCAGCCTGCCTAAAGGCTTTTGTCTGTGCTTAACGACGTGGCTGCTAATTCACCCGTGAGGAGGCAGGAGCTGTAAGGAATGGTTTGGGGGGGGGGCTATGTTGTTTTTTGTTGCTGTTGTTCTTTTTTATTTATAGAAAAGGCCCCCTCAATGGGATGCTTTTAACCCGGGGCTTTGCAGGGCGCTGCTCCTGCGAGGTGCTGCTGGAGGATGCGCAGCCAGGGGATGCACAGGGCTGGGAGCTTCTTCAGGTGTTCCCAAGAGCCCCGAGGCTGGGCATGCATTGATACCTGCATTTTCACTCCTTGAATCAAATGCATCCTCTGAATTCCCCTCCATTCCCAGCTGAGCCAACAGCACATCAGCAGAGGTGGCGATGCTCCCACCTCACCAACAGCCAGCACTGCTCAGCAGCACGAGGGTTCCAGTTTTGGGTTTGGGTGCTCCTCTGGTTGGTTTGGCTGAGCGTGGCTGCAGCATTTCTACTGTGCTCAGCAAACCCAGACAGTGCTGGTGCATGGGAGCTGTGCTCAGCCTCGGCCCTGCCTGCTCTGAACGTGTGCAGCTGCAACAGGTTGCTTCATGCATCCCTCTATTGCTTCAGCAGGGCTTTCTGCTCATCACAGAGCGAGTGAGTGCTGTGGGATTGCTTTCAGAACTGAAAAGATTTGGTAAAGTAAAGGTTTTGCCGTTGCTTGAATAAGGATTTCCCCACTGAAGTGGTGATGTTTGCTCTGAGAGCAGCCAGAGGATTGTCTGCCTGCTGCACAATCTCAAGGCACACCTTTCTCTGCTAGCAAACTCTTTAAAAGGAGCAGGAATAGGGCAACTGAAGCACACTGTGCCAGAGCTAATCCAAAACACCCAGACGTGATGCTGATCTGCTGGCCTTCATCTTGTCTGCACGAGCAGCCCCAAAGACCCCATGGCCTCACGCACTGACTGTGTGTGTGTGCCTTCCCAGGAGCCATCCCTCCCGAGCACACACACAGCCCTTAATAATGAGCAAAGCAGATGATGCATGAGACACTCACAGGCTGTTAGTGCTCCCATGTATCACTGCTCAAGAGTTTGGGAAGGAAAATTGCATTAGAGGCTTGTGTGAGGGGAAGCTCCCTCTGGGCTCTGCAGAGGGGGAGGCTGCTGCAGCCCTAAGGTTTGGGTGATGATCTCCAGTGCTTGCTGCACCTGGGGCAGCCCTGGGGTGATGCTATGCATGGCCAGAGCCCCACAGTGCCCTGCTCACAGGGCCGGGGGTTTTGCTCCCTGCCTGGTACTGTTTGGCAGTGAGTGCCAGCAGGAGCTGGGAGGTAGGTGTGACCTTGCTGTTTCCTTATGGAAAAGCCCTTTGGGAGTGTCTGTGGGATGGAAGACGCTGCTTGGAGCCTTCCTCTTGCTGTGCAGATCTAGATGTGCGTGGACCCAAGCAGTCCAGCCACCAGCATGGCTTTGGGGCCACACATTGCCATACTCACAGCTCATGAATGGGATGGAAATCACCCAGAGCAGCTACCAAGCACTGGAGGATTATGGCCTTCAGGGCAGGTTTCCATATCTGGCAATGGATTGGCAGCTTCTGGCTGCTATGTCCCGCTCACAGAACTGTGGGATGTGTGTCTGAGCCCACGGGTGCTTCCTGCAGGGTTGATGATGGGATCTGTGCTGGGATCTGTGCTCGCCTCACTCTGTCTGCCCACTGTACATCACGGTGATGTTTTGCTGCCTGCCACAGGAGCAGGGCTGTGACCTGAGGAGGGATTTCATGAAGAAGTACAAAGTTTTCCACTCCAGCCCTTGCTTCCCACCCGGTATAACCCAGAGGTGTATTGATGTTTTTCTCCCCCCACTCTATTATTCCCCCCGTTGTTTCCAGACCAGACCCAGATCCGTGGAGTGTTTGGTGTCAGCATCCGAGGGTGTGCTTTCATGCCCGGTGTATGCAAATGCGAGCTGATTTATTTTAGAAAAGTGTTTTTATTGCAGCTCCCAGCACTGCTGCTACCAGCTGCTCTGAGCATCACTTGGATGTTAAAGTGCTGTCGACAAAATTGTTCCCAGCGGCGTTGCAGGCACAGATGTGTGTCTCCCTTCCAGCTGACACTCAGCGCCTTGGGAGGATGAAGGTAGGGATGTGGCCATGCTGTCCCACCAGCTCTGTGGGTACAGAGGGCACAGGAGGACCAGGGGAAGAGCCCAGTCCAGCCTTTGGGGAGGAAGGCTTTAGGGGGAAGCAGCTCAGCTCCTGCATTCACCCCCAGCAAAGGGGCCTAAAATAAGTCTAAACCCAGATCGTCCTTCTGGGGAGCTGGTTCAGAGGGATGAGAAGGTGATGACAGCCGAGTTTGGGGAGGAGGAGTTAACAAGCAAGAAAAATAGGAGATAAATAGCAAAAAAATGCTTCAGCCCATTCATCCTGGAGCCTTACTAAATGTACCATGAATGATTCTTTGCAAAATTGAGCTGTATGTACACTTGCTTGATGGCACTGCAGTGAATTACTTCTTTAGTAAATCTGTCATGTATGCATAGACATTATGGCTTTCCTTAATGCAAGAACTGTGCATGTCTTCAGGTTGAATATCTCTTGCCTCGAGCAGAATTAGATTCCAGTGCTCTGTCCTGAATCCCTGCTATTCATGCTGGGGGTGATGGTGGGAATGCTCCGTTCCTGGGATGTTTCTGTGTTTGCCTCAGATGCTGTGATTTCACCCCAAACTCAATGGGTATGGAAAGGGCCAGGGCAGCCTGAATAGCAGCAGCCAACATGGTGCTCCATCCTGTCCCTGTCCTGGTCCTGTGCTCTCACTCTGGCCATGGGCTGCAGGGATGTGATGGCTGTAGAAGTGGGACCCCAGGAGCAAGCCATGGCAATGTGGCCGTGCCACATCTGGCCCTGTGGACATCCAGAGCTCTCTGTGGGTCAGTCACAGTTCATACAGAGCTGCTGTGGGATCCTGGTGTAGCTGCAGGTGTCCACTGCATGCATCCAACATGTGTTTAACGTGTGTATCCAGCACAGAGCCCAACACATGCATCCAACGCATGCACACAACAGATGTGTCTAACGTGCACCCAGTGTATGCATGCAACCTGCCCAATGGCTGCATCCAGCACATGCATCCAGCGCATATTCAGTGTCTGGCCAACATATGCACCCAACACGTGCACCCAAGAGAGTCCAGCACACACACTTGCCATGTGCACCCAATGGATATATCCAACACATGCAGCCAACACATGCACCCAAAGTCTACGTCCAACACACGCAGCCAACACGCACACTCAATACACACACACACAAAGTGTACATCCAGCACACGCACCCAGTGCACACATGCAACACATGAAGCCAACACGTGCTCCCAACACGTACACCCAGTGCGTACATCCAACACACGCACCCAATACGTGCACCCAGTGCGGTGGCACTGCACATCCATCTCCACAGCCCATGGGTCAATGCACGTGCACTGTTTAGAAACAACCTCCCTCATGCCCTGATTTCTTCCTTTTGCTAGTCCAGAAGAAAGATTTCTTATTTCTACTCCCAGGGTCACCGAGAGGGTAAATGCATTAATGCTGCTCCTGGATGGATGGTGCTGTTAGAACAAAGTCTTCCTGCTATTTGTACACTGGATTTTGCTCTGAGAGCTGCTGGCCGTTGGCTGTGTATTTACACGCTCTGCTCCCAGTCCGTGGGATGGAACAGATATATTTCCAAGATACTTTCTTTTCCATAAAAATATTTGATTGCGGTATTGACAGAGCTACTGATGTAAAAGGGCAAGGAAATATTTCCAAATGGTTTATCTGACAGCCGTAAATTTCATCTCATGTTGCTTATTGACCTCTAATTGTTTCCAGTAGTAGCAGGAGACAGGAAGATCAATAGGGCCGGGGAGGTAGTTAATATCCTTGCTGTGTGCTTAACTGTAGTTAGAAAACAGTGGAATTAATCTCCCTGTGACTTTTAGCAGGTCTGTAAGTGAATCTTCAGGCACTGCTGCCTAACCTTCTCTGTGTGCTGCTTTCAGGTGAAGGCCTGAACGCCCCTCAGACCATAGGTTTGGGATTACGACTGCCTGAAAGCAAACAGAAAGAGGTGAGGTGTGCCTGTGGGAGGAGGGACGGCCCAAACACTGCCCCACAGCACGGCGTGCCTTTAGGACTGCAAAGGATGCAAATCCAGCTGAGGAGGCTTCTCCTGCTGAAGAGCACGGCCACCCCGTTTGCTCTGTATAAGGGATGCTGCAAGCTTCCACTGCTATCAACAGAGGATTTTTTTGCCACTTGCAATTTACAACCTTCAGTGTCCAGATAAGTGCAATGATTTCCCATCACTTCAGGAGCCAATGGGCGTGCATATTGATTGCTGCACACTGCTGCAGTTCTGCTCCTGCACTGCCATGGCTGTGCTGGACCATCCAGCTCAGAGCTGAGAGCAGGCGCTGCTGGCACACTGCACCAAAACCACTGCTCCCAACACACACCCATTTCTACCACCATTCTCGTGGTCCTTGACTTCCTTCCTCCTGCTCAGGCATCAGCTGCTCAATTTGCATCCCAACAGTTGCACACCCCAAAGGACACATTTGCAATGCAAATGTATGGCTTGCTCATGAAAATAAGGAGCAGCAAACCGACCCACTGGGTGCTTCCTGCATTTGCTGCAGGGAGTTGGGCACATGGGAACTGCATGCATTGTATGCACTGCAAACACTGCAGGCACCATGGGCACCAGCATGGTGAGCACTCAGCCCCCCACAGACAAGGAATTCTTAGCCATCCTTCCACCATTTCTGCTTCCCTGTGCCACCCCATTCTGATTCCTCATCTGGCAGGTGCTGTGTTGACTCCTGTGCCTTGCAGAAGTGAAAAGTTCTGTGTTCATTACATCCCTAAATCTACTTTAGAGCAATCCTGTCCTTCCCATCTCTGGGGTTTGCTATTGATTTGGGCAAGGCAGGATATTCCTCTTTTACATTTGGGGGTCTTCATGCTAAGGTGTGCCAGGGGGAAGCTCAGGTGGGATATTGAGGGGAACTTCCTCTCTTAGAGAGCAGTGAGACACCAGCACAGGCTGCTCAGAGAGGCAGCAGGCTCACCATCCCTGGAGGTGCTCAAGAACCACAGGGATGTGGCACTGAGGGCCATGGGCAGTGGGCACAGTGGTGTGGGTCACGTTGGGCTGGTGATCCTGAAGGTCTCCTCCAACCCTAACCCTAACCCTAACCCCATGGCTCTACCTCCATCCTGCAAGAACAGCACCAGGTGGGACAAGACAGAAGCGCAGCCCCTGGGTGCAGAGCTGCATTGGGCAGCAGGGCTGCAGGTAATGCTGCGGGGCAGCTGTGTGCACGGCACGGCACAAAGCACCGCTCCGCCTGTCAGCACCAATCACGGCAGAGCAGTAATCTTTCATTAGAGCGTTCAGCACTAATTGCTGGCAAAATGCCACGTGCCTATTTTCTCATTTTAACAAAACATTTATGCATGAAAGATTTAATGCCAGGTATCAAGCATATCATTGTAAATTTACCACTAATTAAGCCTAATTAAAATAATTAAATGGCTGCGGAGTCACAATGTGAATTGAAATCACATTTCCTCTTGTGTTGCGCCGCTCCTCCCGCTGCCCCCACTTCGAATCGAAGATACAAATATTTTGCTATTCAGGTTCCGTGCGGCGGAGGGGCTTTAATCCCAGTTAATGCTGCGGTTCGGTGGCGAGTTTTGCAACTGTGGGACCTCTGGAGAGTTTTCTTTATCTGGATGAAGTACGGACAATTTGACAAATCTGTTCCTCGGAGCAGTCGCTCGCTTTTGCATATTCATTACTCCTCGGGTTTTTAATCAAAGTCGCTGACGGACCCTCTGCACGGCGTAAATATGCTCATGCATAATGAATGGTGTTGTGCTGGTGGCTGCACGGTGCTGCCTGGCCCGCTGCACGCACCAAATGGTGCTGCAGATGTGCGCACCATGCACCGCTCCGGCACCGGGCTGCAGCCCCTGGCGCTCCATCTGCTCCTTGGCCCCAGGTGGCGGGTGGGAACAGGGAGCTGTTTGCTGTCCTGCTGCTGGTTGCTTTGCTTTTCGCTTCCGACGGAGCACACGCCGCTGTGCACCTTCGGAATGCGACGTGCGCTCACCCTGCGGGCGCATCACTCGCTCTCCAAAGGGGAAAGCTGCTTTCCTAGCCCAGAAACGCGGGGTCTGGGGGATGAGCAGCTCTAATTGCCCCCCCCCCCCCCCGTTCAGCTGTTCAGAGTGCAGCACTTGCAGGAGATGCAGGGCAAGGAGCGCGCTGCCCGTTAATGAAGGCACTGGAGGAGCTGGGAGAACGACTCTTATCGCCGAAACAATTAAACGCGTGGTTTTGACCTAGAAGGAGAAGGGGAATCGTAATTGAGCAATCAAGAGAGAACACGCTGTGCTCCAAGGGCTCGAGCAGCCCATCGCAGGGGTTGGCTCTGGGCACGCTCCCACCACTGAGACTGCTGGCAGCCCTGAGAATGGCCCCAGAGCAGTGGGGGAAGCAGAGAGGGTTTGTCCCTCCCGTGTCCCCCAGCCTCTGTGCAGAGGGATTAAATCCCCACGCTCAGGGTCTCCTAATCCGCTCAGGGGAAATGGGAGAGAGCGCAGCAGGGAGAGACAATCCCTACTGCAAAGGGCTTCGGTTCTGTTGGGATCATGGTGAGGTTGGGCTCCAGATGAAGGAGCTTGCAGCTTGCACTGTGCCACGTTGCAACAGGGTTATGGGGAGCTCAGTAGCCAACCCCGTCTGCCCTACAAAGGAGTTTTCCTCAGCATGTTCTCTGAGTGAACTTCGTGTTGCTGCATTGCTCTGTGCACTTGACCCAGTTTTCACTGGATTTCAGGAGGTCGGAGCTGTCAGCTGGCTTTGCTGGTTGCTTTTGCTCCTGCAGCTCTGTGTACGCTGCTGTTCCACTGTGAGCAACAATCAGGAGCTGTCAGCTCTGCAGGGAAGGGTTTGCACTGCTGAGTACGCCCTGCACCTTCTCCTGGCCCTGTGTGTGATCTGTCTGATCTGCACCAGACAAACCAGCACGGTCCTTTCCAAGGCTCCATCTGTCCCCCAGGCACCAGAGGATGCAGGACCAAACATTTTGTCATGCAGTAATTCCACTCTTGGGCTGCTTCACTGATTTATTGCTGCTTTTTTTGCTAGTTGATTTATGGGCTTAATGCATTGGCCATTTTATTGATTCATACCCAGCTCTTGCCTCCTGCCATTGGCTCCAACGGAGATAGCAGGGGGTCCTGTGGGATTTGGGATGGTTCTGCTGGTGGTGGCCCATGGCATGGCTCAGGGAAAATGTGGTGTCACACAAAGGATTTTTGTGTATCTAAACTGGGTTTTTGCCTGGGGAGTTGTGCCCTTGGTGAGCTTCTCAGATGAGTGCTGGGTCTTCGCAATGAGAAACCCAGTTGGGTTTCTGGGTGCCAGCAGCAATGGATCCGAGGAGATCCCTTTGCTACTAGGAACAGACATACCCAGCAAACAGGCACAGAGCAAACCCCTGCGGGAGAAGCAAACCCCTTACAAGAGGAGTAAACAGCTACAAGAGAAGCAAACCCATGCAAATTGTTGGGGCAGGGGTTTTGTCTCCATAGCCATCATGCAGCTCCTGCTGCTGCTCACCTGATTGGGTTTTGGGGGCAGAAATAGAGGCACTTTGCAGCATCACCCTGCACCTTATCAGTTTGCAGCCACAGAGGGCTTGAGGTCTGTGCTGGAGCCAGCTGACCACTGGCATCGCCACAGGTCTACTCACAAAGCAAAGGCACATTTCTGTGCTTGGCTGCAGGGAAGAGCTCGACACCCTAAGCCAAGCCCTGAGCAACCCAGAGCCCGTGCTCAGCTGCTCTATGGGGCAGAGCTTCGTCCCATTCCCTGTTTCCCTACAAGGAGCAGAGCAGGGCCATGTGTTTGCAGTGCTTTCCTTTCCTGGAGGTGGGGGGATATTTGTCAGCCTGGCAGCCTGGCACGGGCTTGGAAGGAGCTGACAGAGTCAAATGAAAGGGAGAGGAGAGAGAAGCAGGGCTGGCCGGGCAGCCATGCATTATTTACCACCTCTCACATGTGTGGTCCCAGCCAGGTCTCCAATGGAGCATAATGGATTGCAAAGCTGCCTTTGTATCCTTGGTGTGGCCGCTGCTGGATTTTAGACTTGAGTCATTCAAGGGAAGCCTGGGCAGTGCAGCATGCAGGGCGGTTCACCTCTTGGTCCCCAGGAGCTGGCTCATTTCCTTCACAGTGTGGCTCCAGGTCTGCCCATCCGTACACACAGTGCTGCTGCAGGGATACATCCACCCTCGGGATTAGGATGTCTTTAATGCCGAGCCCCATTGCTGTGGGCTCTCATCCCACACCGTCCTGCTGCCGTGCCCTCCATCCCAATGAACACCCAATCCCAGGCTCAGGGGGAGCAGGAGGAGGGTAGCAGCTCCCAGCAGAGTTCATTAGCAGCATAATGAGTCACCTCCCATCTTTGGGTCCCACTCCATGCTTCAAGCTCACCCCATACCCTGAGGCCCCCGTTCTGTGCACCCTCTGCCCCTCAGCCTGCTCCAACACATGCAGCTGCAAAGCGTGCCCATTCATCTCCCTGCTCTCAGTGGTTTGCATGATGAGGCTGTATTTCTCTTTTTATAACCGAGGGAAGAAGTAGTTATGTTAAAAAAAATAGGGAGAGAGGGAGAGAAAAGAGAACAAGAGGTGTTGGTTTTCTGCAGAGAGCTGCCTGTAATTGCAGCTGTGAAGGTAGATGCTCTGCAAGCCCACAGGGAAAAGGCCCCTCCAGGTCCATAAATAATTCAGCTGCTCTGAAATAGACTGCGGGCACTTCGGAGGAGTTCCTCTGCTGCAGATAAATCTATTGATCCATGTTTGTTCTCAACCCAGGAGACAGCTCCTGTGGCATCCCCTGTGCAGGAGAGGAACCCCCTTGGTCACTGCGTTCCCATGGCTGGCATTGGGCAACTGCACCCAGTGCCACACGTCACCTCCTTGCACCCACTGTCACCTGCTGGTGCTCAATGCCACACATCACCAGCTGACACCAGGAAGCGGAGGCCAGGCTGGTTGTCCCCTTCATGGGCTCACCCTGTGGTCACCTCTCCTCTTAACTCTACAATCAATAATTAACCATCCAGACTAATCACCCTGGAGCTTCCTGTGTGGAGCATCTCTACTCCAGAGCTTAAACTCCAAAAGGAAAAGTTGGGTTGTTATCTCCTTGGTCCCTGGGGGCTTTGGGGACTGCAGTGATGGGACCCAGTGCCCTTCCTGCTGCTCCCTGCTGGGATCTGCACTGCCTTGGGATGTGAGCTCTCCTGTGTCAGCCCAAGCACCCAAAATCACTGCAGATCCCAAGTTTCCCTACCCAGCCCTGCTTTGCACAGAGCTCCCATCCAATGGGACAGCCACGATGGAGCTGGGGAGCTCTTTGGATCCCTCAGTGCTGCGTGGGGCAAAGGGATTCCTCCTTGCTTTCCAAAGGGCCGCAGCCTGCAGTCACACAGCCGGCCATGAGGGTTCCCTGCCCCACACTCTGCATCCTTCCTGGAGTGTCCAAGTGAACACAGCTGGGGCACAGCTCTCCTCACTGAGCACATGGAAAGGTTCCATTGCTTCACGTGGATGAAGCGCTCAGTTTTACTCGGATTAATTGCTTTTTTTTTTCCCTCCCCTTTCTTTTTTTTCCCTACGAATATAAACCATTTTGCATTTCAAAATCCTTCAGCAAACAGAGCAGTTTGTGTTTGCTAATTTAAAAACAAATATTTGCCTGCCAAGCAAATATAGTCTCTGAGGATGTGCTATTAATAGGATAATTAGGCAGACGGTAATGAAAAGGATTGCTGGTAATTATGGCAAGATTTGTTTTGGCATTTGAAGGCAGAAAGGGAGGCTGAAGTGCTAAAATCTACCTTAGAGTTAATTAGCGCTATTAGAATACACCTGAAAAAATAGGGCAGCTAATGAACGCTTCGGTCCACGTTTAAAGGGGCCGCAGCAGTGCTTTTCTAGGGGATGTGTGAGCAGAAGGCAAAGCCCTCGCCCAGCTCTGTGGGAAATGTTTGGGGGTGAGGTGTGAGGTTGGGGCTCCGCAGCAGCGCTTGGGCTCAAACCGCAGCATTTTGGGGCTGTGGCACCGACAGCGCTGGGAGGGTTTGGGGTGAAGATGGGTGGTTGTGCCGTGGGGATGCTGCAAGTACAAGGGGTGGGTTGGGACCCCAGACGGAATGGGGTTGGTGCGTAAACCTCCCCTTGCTGAGAGCTGCCATAGATGCGCATTTGTCACCATACGAAGCAAGCAGCGCGGCGGCTGGCTCCGAAATGATTAATTAGAAAATTACATTTATATAACCCTCTAATCTGTGTTTGTGCGTTGCCGAGGGCAGAGGCAGAGGTAGGGGAATTACATCCAGATTAGCTCCGAGCCAAAAGAAGCCCAGATCTGAGATTATTTGGAGGACAGAAATGTACCGACGTGGGGAAAAAAGAGCCAAAATTGGGATATTTTTTTTTTGCTTAATTCTCCCCTCCCACAATTAAAAGAGAGAGAGGAAATGAATGGAGCGAGGCGGTGCCTGCCGGGGTTACTGGGTAACCCTGCAAAGCAAGAGGTGAGATTAGAGAAAAAGCTTATTTCCAGCTGAACATGGCCTTCGGTTTCCCAAACAAAATTGCTTTTATTCTTCTCAACATGTGTTCAAAAAGATTAAAGAGCTGTAAGCTTGCACGGCTTAATAAGAGTGTGCATTAGAAGAGTGGCCCGGAACGGCGGTGCAGAACAAGTCCATCCCGGGTTGGGAGGATTTGAAATCCTGTTTATTGAATTATAAAGAACCTTAAAGGATAAAGGATATTGAAGTAGGGGATTTTAATGCTTTGTGGTATTTCAGAGGGGTGGTGAGGGGTGGGGTGGAGTGATTCGATCACAACAAATCATTTAAAAAGTATTTTGTTGGGTACAAAAAATGCCACTGGTTGGTTTCCCAGGCAAGGGAGTGGGATTGAGGATGGGGGGTTGATTGGGAAATAGGGGGTGGTGCGGATATCCGTATTGATCCACAATCCGATCGCCACAAAGCACACGTCCACCCTCCAATTACGTGGACAAGTTAAAGGTGAAGCCTGAGGGCTCCGCAGATGCTCTGTTAATGGAAGAAGTTGAATGATGTCCCAACCCCCCCCAGGGGGGAGATTTGGGGTTGTGTGAATGCAGGAAGGTGGATGTGGTGGCAGGACACCTTCTGTGCATCGCTCCCAGCTGGGCTTCAGTGGGATTGGGGATGGAAGGCAAGAAGGGACCCAAAGCCCTCAAACCACCACGCTGCCTTGGGCTGCCATGTCCTCTCTATTTCAGGGTCAGCCTGTGGGTCCCAGGTTTGCCATTGGGGTGAGTGGGGGACCACGGTTCCGAAGCGGCTGCGATATCTGTGATAACTTATGCTGTTCTGCTCCCTAAGAGGATTGGTCAGATTAAATGAAATCATGAGACACGCTATGCAAATTACATCCCAAATCAGATTGTCTGTCGGGGATTAGGGTTAAAATATTGGAAGCCATAAACTTTTTCCTTGCCTGGTTCAAAGGCTGCGTTGCCCAGATGACGAGGGGGATGTCGGATCTCCTTGGCACTTTCAGGGCTGGTGTTTGACCACACAGAACACACCCCTCTGCTGCTTCAGCTGGACATTGTGGTTTCTGCACCCTCGCCATTTCTGGCTGATTTTCCCTAAATATCCTGGGTAATTTCTAGCTTGTAGCTCCCACTCTGCTCAGGCTCTTGGCAGCTCTTCACTCCTCACACTCGGGATCAGGATGGAAATCTGTTCAGTCTCCAAAGCACTGCACCTGGAAATGGGTGCAGCAAAGCAAAGGGAAAGGATGTAGCTTTGTTATGGAGCCTGGCAGGATCACAGAGTGGTCGAGGTCAGAAGGGACCCCTTGAGGTCATCTAGTCCAACCTCCGTGGGGGCTGGAAAGGGTAAGGGGCAGCCCTGTGGGTGCTCACCATGCAGAGAATGGCTCTCACTTTGGAGCAGCCACTTCAGCTGCAATTCAAGGCTGTTCCCCTTAGAGCTCCAAGCTGCTCAGCGAGACTCACACCAGACGCGGACACGCAGGGTTTTCTGTGGGGTTTGTTGGGATGCCATTGGGGTTGCTGGTATCCCTACAGTTCTATGATTCTGTGATCCAGGTCTTCTGAGAATGGCCCACGTTGCAAGGCAGCTGGACGGTTTGTCTTGTTGGATTTTGGAGAGCTTTGGGTAGGTCAGCACAGGATGGGGGGGGGGGGGGGGGGGGGGGGGAACCCTTCCCATTGCTTTGCAGGGTCCCATTGAGTAGTTCAACCATGTGTTTGTGCAACAGGAAATGATCTGCGTGCCACCAGCTGCACTGGGTAGTACCACGGGCATCCTGGATGGCTGTAACAGAAATGCTGAGTCACAGCCTGATGCAGTGATGGAGCACCTGGTGGGAAGGCTGGACCAAACCAGGGGAGCTCAGGTGCATCCAATGCACCTGAGAGACAGGAAGGGGTGGAGCCAGGTTCCACCCCTTTCCAGCCCTCATTTAAGGGTTGGTAGTGGAGACAAGGGAGCTTTGCTGGAGATTCCTGCCTACCTGAGGGCTTCTAAAGGTAAGCCAATTTTCTTTCTTTGTTTCTGCATCTGTGGCTGCTTCATTTGGGCTTGTCCTCATTTGGGACTTTGTCACCCCATCGTTATTGCTGTGTTTTCCATCACATTATAGCGTTGCGTTATTGCTTTTTGGTGTATGCCCCAAAATCCTGCCTGCTCCCCAGCACCACAGCTCTGCACCATCATCTCCCCACATCAGCCCTATCTGATGGCATTCCTTAAAGGAAGAGGACACAGCAGGATGTGGTAGGACACAGCAGGGCAGAGTGGGACAGGCAGGACATCCCCACCACAGCCGATGTCACAAGGCACTGTATGCAGCGTGGGCTGCTCCAGGCTCAGCCCCTTGGCTCAGCACTCGGTGTTTCCTTTTCAACTTTTCCAGCCTGCTTCAATTTGCTTTCTATTACCATCAGCTCCGGTGCCTGCACAGTTTGTTGATCAAAGCAGAACGCGTCGGCTGACATTGAAATGCTTCCAAAAACTGAAGGGGAGGGGGGGGGAGACACAACTTCCTTGTAAACCCATTGGAAAAATGACCCAAGTAGGGGCTCTTTGGGGCTGGGCAGTGGGAGGTGCTGCCCCTTGCTGAGACCTGGAGCCGTTGTCATCACAACCAATTAAATCTCTGCTGAGGCATTCACGCACTTTGAGCTTTCCCCTTCTGTGTGTTTCAGTCCTGTTTGCCATGGTCTTCAATGCTGGATGGAGCAAGGGGGTTTGAAGGGGTGAGGAGACCGCATCTAAGCAGCTCAGTCGTGGGATTAGGCAACATTTGTGGCCATGGCTGAAGGCCTCTGGAGGCAGATGTAGGAGCTGGCATCGCCTCGATGGTTTATTTGGTTTCTTGATCCATTCCTGGAATGTAAATTAATGCAGAGGGAAAACATATGGGGTCAAATCCTGTTGCTGGGTTGGTGGGTGCCCATCCTGCTAGCTCTGGAATTACAGGGGGGTTGTGTGAAGTGGGGAGTGGGGCCCGGGGACCCCCAAATGAGTCCTCTATGAGAACAGGATCCCCCATGTCCAGTGGCGCCAGAGGAGCTGGCTGGGCTCATGGTAAAACAGTGCAGGAATTGGGGTAGGGAGCTGCTTTGAACTTTGGAAAGCAAATCCTTGGCCCCAGCAGCCTCATAGGATCCAGGCTGTGACCTCGGGAAACCTCAGCTGGATCCATGGAGGGAGGAGGCTGTTGGGGTGGCCTTTCACAACTGCAGGGATTTGGGCTGAGCAGAACCGGAGCGCTGAGCTGCATTTACTCAGAGTGTCTCTCCCCATTAGCATGGCTGCAGCATCCTGAGGACGTGGCACATGAGATGGAAGCTGTCAGGAGGGCCACGCACCTCCAGCATCCTCTGGAGCGTGTGTATGAAGCTGAGGCTCAATAAATAATACAGGATTTAGATGCAGGGAAGCGCTGTGCTCAGGTACTGAAGCGTGGTGCTCAGCAGCACCTGGCACTCCTCCCAGATTTTCTATGATGTCTGCAATCCAATTGTCCCTCAGCCATGGGCTATTAATGCTTAGGAGGAGAAAATCTCTTTTTTTCCTCCCCAGATGGAGAGCTGGAGGCCCAGATTTTGCTGCCCAATGTCCTGGACTGGGAAGGGGAAAGCATTGCTGGGGCAAAGGAGCCCAGACCGGTGTTAATCCTTGTCTGAAGAGTCCTTGCACCATTTCCATGCTTGGAGCAAGCAGCAGCACTGGGCTTGGGGTTACATTCAGTGCTCTGTGCCCCCCACTGCCAGGCTGCGGCCTGCTGGTGCTCTATGCAGTAATTAATGCACTGCTAATGGGATTTCCAGGGTCTGGAGCTGAGCAGCAGCTGCTGCAGCAGGGGAAGGGGCTGAGAACATTGCCCATGTGCCCCAGCATAGCTCTGCACCCAATGCCACGCTGCTGACAGCAGTGAACACTGCCTTTCCCCTTCTTCAAAAATCCATTGCCCATCTGCATTAATGCCTTCCATCCTTTTTGGTCGCCTCATTCAGCAGAGGGGATTAAAGCAGAACTCCCATAATGCAGAGGCTGCAGCAAGCTGTGGTTCCCCCGTGCTCTTGCTGGAGCATATCATCTCTCAGCCCCTCTCCAAACTATTCCCAGGGACAGATTATGGCTTTCTGTACATCCTGTGGGCTGAAGGGGGGAGGTTGGGAAGATTGTTTTATTTTCTTATCATGGATTGATCATCACAAGGGGAGCACAAAGGGAAGGTCACAATAATGGGGGTTTGAATTAAACTTCTGAACTTGGTGCCCCTTAGCCTAATGAGAACAGAATACACATCTTGGTGCCATGATAGGAGGGTTGTGGTGGCTGCCATCCCTATGGGAGCACCTGATGCTGCCTTCCAGAGAGCTCCCAGGGCTCAGATGGGCTGCAGAGGAGGAGTGTGAGGTGCAGCTCAGAGCAGGTCCTGCTCCTGCCTTAGTGTGGGGCCCTCATGGTGTTTGGCTCATAGCAGCAAGGCCTGATGCAGAGGGGCCCCATCAGAGGCAGAAAGTCCCTTTGGGGTGAAATGCATTGCAGCACAGGGCTGAGCTTTGGGTGAAGTCTGCTGTGTCCATCCAGCCCCTCTTGCACTGTTGCTTACCACCCCGATGGGCATCAGCAGCACAGATGGAGACAACAGCTCCGTCCAACTGCGTGTGCCCATCACCTTCCAAAACGCCCTCAATGACTCCACGTCTTCATTCATTTCCATCATTCAGTGCTAAATTCTCTCACTTCCATCAGGCAGAGCTGTGAGGAAGGAATTACCTCATTCACTTGAGTGCCCTTCCCCAGCACCGCTGCCTTGCACACCACACTGCCTGCATGGAGGATCGATGCCATCCTTCCTCCTGACGCACAGGAAAAGGGGCTCTGTCTCATTTCTCCTTTCCATTTTCCCTTTTCCTTTCCAAGGATGCACGCTGCTCCATGTACCCGCTGTGTAACCCGGGCTGCCCTGGGGGATTTACAGCCTCCATCCAGTTTTATTGTTGATACAGATCTTTATCTGCCCCAGGCTTATAGCTGACATTTAAATTACACTGCAAACAATGAATCAATATTTATGGATTACCAGTCCAATACATTCACCCAACGAGTTGTTATGGGATTCGGTCTCCCAGCAAACAGGACAATGAGGTCAAGGTCAAGGCTTTGTCTGATGAGAAACAGGCGCAGACAGGAGCTGCCAGCCCAATATTGACTGCCTAATAGGAATGCATTTATGTTGGTCGTTTAGCTGCATGTATCGAGCTCTTTGTTAATTTTCCCATTCTTGTCATTTTCCTGCTGATAATTGTTCATAATTTAAAGCCCTGAGCCTGGAATGCTTCCCCTGCCCATAGCAACACAGAAGCAGAGGTGCCCATACAGAGCAGTGTGCACGCTCATACTGGTGCTCACACTCATGTAATCCTGGTGCATGTGATGCTTGGGTTATCTGCTGTCTTGGAGCAGAAATGATGCTATTTGCCATTCTGTTTGCGCTTCTGTGCCACTTGGCAACTTATAAACACTGATTCATTACACCTCGTGTGGCCACTGGAAAACAGAGGGAGGCTATTGCTTTGGCGAGAGAGCTACAATTTGCTAAAGCCTGGCTCCTGGCTTCCCATTGCTGCACAGCACTGCCAGCTGAGCACAAACAAGGTCAGCGTGCACTCGCTGTTCCCACGCAGCGCCTCCAGACGTGTGCATGAGGAGGTGAGCAGCCAAGGTCACGAGGCAGGAAAATAAGAGCAGCTCCACTGGCTGGGAGCTGCTTCTGCGTGCCATGGGGCTGCTCCTTGCATTTGTGCACCATGGGATTGCTTCTTGCATTGTGCGTTTTAGGGCTGCTCCTTGCATCGTGCACTATGGGATTGCTCCCTGCTTCGTGCATCTTAAGGGGGCTGCCCCCTGCAGCTGGCCATAAAGTGGCACGGTGCGACCCACCCGCTTTGCTTCCCAGCCCATCGCAGCCGCACGGTTGTGGGGCGGTGGCAATGCAGGGAGGGGGCTGTGCTTCTCGTGGCACGGCTTTTAAAGGCTGTGTTTATCCCTCTTGTTCGCCGCCAGATGAAAAGTTGAAGGGCCTAACTGAGTTTTGTCCTCTCCCATTCGTTTATTTACATTATAATAATCCCGCGTCTGCGAACTGTGTCCATTGTTCTTTCCTCTTGGCAAGCCCAGAGCCCTTTGTTCCTCTCCAGTGTACAGAAGCGCAGTGTAGGTGAGCTGGAGGACCTCCTTAATCCCCCCCCCCGACGTAATGAGCGCTCCCTTTAGACGGCGCAGAGCTGCGGCCGCTGCTGAGGGTCCGGGACGTCCCGTCCGTCCATCGGGGGGTCCTTATCTGACAACGAGCGGTCCCCGCAGCATCCAAAGGACCCGAAAGGGCCGCGGGGTCCCCGGGAGCAGCACCGGGAGCGGTCGGGGTCTGCGGCTACAGTGGGAAAAAAATAAAAGCACTTTGAAGGGCTGTTATGAGCCCCAAATGAGGATGGAACTCGAATGACACGCAGGAATAATCCTTCGCTCGGCCCTGAAAGGATTATTCTAATTACTTTGATTATTAAAGATCAGACAGATTTTTTTTTTACCCCCCTCCCCTCTTTTCCCGGCGTAAGTGAACCGACCCAGCGGCACAAATCCGCGCTGGGAACTGCGGAACGCCTTAAGTAAACAGCGGGAACAAACGGGGCAGTGTGACGGCCCGGGGGGGGGAGGGAGGGTAATGGGGGGCGGCCCTTTGTGCCTCTCCGGGCGGGAACTGCGCCCTGAAATCAGAGCTCCGCACTACGCGGGGTGGGGGGGTGGGGGGGGCGGGATTGGCTGCGGGGAGGGGGGCCGCGGCTGCGCTCCTTTCACATGCAAATAGAGTGGTTGTCTCCTTTATCTCGCGGCAGGATGGCGGTGTCAAGCTGGGCCCGGCTGAATAAAGCGGAGAATTTATGCTTTATTGAGATCTATTTTGCTCGCTCAGCCCCGCTCCGCGTGCGGGGGGAGCACAGATGGTCCCTCCCGACCGCTATTTATCAGCCCGGCAAAAGCTCCCTCCGCGTCATGCTCCGCAGCAATTCATTGAAGGGCTCTGTTTGTTTCTGCTGATGAGGACTGTTAATTTGCACAGCAGTCTCATTAGGCCTAAACCACCAATTAATTTCTTTTGTTCTCATTAAACGCCTGATTCCGAAACATTGCGGCAGCGGCGGCGGCGGTGGGTGCAGGGATGCAGCCATTGAGGGCAGCCCGTGCAGTGATTGCAGCAGGGCGGGTCCTTGCATGCAGAGCAGCTTGTTGCATGAAGCAAGTTGTTGCATGCAGAGCAGGCTGTTGCATCTGTGCGTGCCACTGCATGCGTGCCGGCAGCTGCATGCAATCCAGAGCGTTGCATGTGTGCAAGGCCTTGCTTTTGTGCAGGTTGTTGCATGCAGACCAAACCATCACATCTGTTCCAGGTCATTGCATGCATGCAGGTCATTTCATGAAGACCAGGCAGCTCCATGGTGTGCAGCACCATTGCATGTATACAAGTTGTTCCAAGCAGATCAAACTACAGCACGTGTGCAAGCCATCGCATGCATGCAGACAAGGCCATTGCAGGCGTGCAGGTCGTTGCATGCACAGCAGGTCATTAATTGCATGCAGCCCACCAGCAGCTCTCTGCTGTCCCATTACAAAGATGGTTGACACACGGGGCTGCACTGCATGCCGGCCCGAACAAAGCCCTCTGCAATCATTTCAGCGTGTCACAAATGAGAGGTTGGTGTCTGTGCTCCATTATGGTTTTATCTGATGATGGGTGTGTGCGGGCCAAGAATATCTTGTGGCTTGTGTTGTGCTGCACAGCCACACAATGTGCAGCCGCTCTGAAGAGCCCTTGACTGTCTCTCAGCAATTTATGCCAGAAAGTGCAGCTTTTGTCTGTGGGTGCTGCAAGGGCAGCTCCTTCCCCTCTTCTGACATTGCTCCATTCAGGCTTGCTTTGGAGAATAAAGCACCCAAGTGGGGAGGGGTCGGGGGGGGGGGAGGTTACAAAATGGCCTTTTTACAAGTTAAATAAAGAAAAAGTTAAAGGGAAAAATGGCACAAGGGGGAGTTCCCCAAATCCCTGCTGCAATCACACTGCTCTGCTGTCACAGTTCCTTTCCTCTTGGTCCATAGGTACACGTTTGGCCGTCGCTGCTCCTTCCAGGTGGGATCTCGGGGGCTGCAGCAGTTGGGGCTGCACAGTGCTGAGCTCACCCTTCACCTTCCCCTCCTTTCTCCCAGTGGCAGTGACTGCACTTTGCCGCATGCATATTGTCTTCCCTTTGCTGCACTCACTTCTGTTCTTTTCTGGCAGCTGGAAGAGGTGATGTGCAGAGAGAAAATGGGAGGGGGGGAACGCAGCACTCCCCTGTCAGCCCATGAGCCCAGCAGTTGCCCTTTGTCTCACCATGGCTGCAGACACTGATTTTATCCCTCATTCTCATCCCTGCACCGTTTTGCTGGGTGCTGCTGTTGCCCTGTGGTGCTGGGTGAGGGCTGGCCCTGCTCCCACCTGCTTGGTGCCATCCCCAGGGTAGTGGGGGGGGGGGGGGGGGGGGCAGGATGAGGGTCTGGCCCAGCCTGCTGCCAGGGAAGGTCAGATGATGGTTCAAAAGCATCCGATGGAGCTCCACAATTGTTCATTGTGTTTGTGGGGTTGGCCGGGACCTACGGTGTCACCACGGCTCGGTGCTGTGAGCAAACAGCTGCTGGGGAGAGTCCAGGTGGGATGGAGCTCAGCAATGCTACAGCTCAGCACCCATCGTAGCTCAGCACCCATTGCAGTCCAGCAATAGTGAGGCTGAAAGAAGGCTTTTTGCAGCAGGACAACCTTGGCTCATACTGATGCTGAGCTCTTGCTAAAGTCAGGTGTTTGCAAATGAGCAGGTCTAGCTCAAGAAGTCCTAAAGCAGTCGGTGAAGGGGAACGGTTGGGTCGTTAATGTTGATTTTCAATAAGACTTTGAGCATGGAGGTGGTTCCAAAGGGCTGGGAGAAAGCTAATGTTGTGCTGGTATTTCCAAAGGGCAACCAGGATGACCCAGGTAATTACAGGGCTGTCAGCCTGACATCGATCCCGGGAGAAATAATGGAGCGGCTGATACGGGACTCAATTAATAGAGAGTTGGAGGAGGACAGTGCAATTGATGCCAATCAGAGTGGATTTACGGGGAGCAGCCCTTGTTCAGCTCCTGTGATTTGGTGAGATCACCAGTTTGCTGCCACCAAATGCTTGTGCATGAGGAACCAGCACGGTGCAATGCCAAACGTTGCACGGAGGTGCAGGGAATGGTGCAGAGCTGCTCCTATATGGATGCTGGGGTCCCAGCCAGTTGCTTGGGTGCAGCCATCAGGGACCTACAGGAGTGATGGACATCTCTCCTGGTGGCAGTGGGTGGCAGGCAGGGTGAAAGGGACAACACACAAGGACAGGGTGAGCCGTGGCTGCTGCTGACATACTGAGCATGGGGGAGATTTGGAAATGGGGATTTGGTGAATCATCCTCACATTGTTGGGAACCTTTATGGCAGGTCTGAAGCAGGTTATGGGGATGTCACCAATGATCTAAACTGTCGCTAAAAATTTACGGTCGGGACAAAATGCAAAGGTGGGGGAGGTACAGGGGGGGAATCTGTGTGTTTTCAGCTGAGCTCCTTCATAAATTAAAGAGATTTGCTTCTGAGATTGGTCCGCAGAGCTGCGTGCTGCAATCGCACGTTGCTTTCTGTCTTGCTTGCATAAGTGAGCAATGCCTACAGTGCTCTGTATGCAGCCATCGCACTGCCTGCACTGCTGGGGAGGGAAGGCGGCCCTTCTCCTCCCTTCACCTTTCCATTTTTAATAACCCAGCTGCAGAGGTCAGCCCGGTTGCTTGCATCATCACTGAGCACTGAAGTGTTCCAAGGACGTGTCCCCACTGCGCTATGCTCTAATTGGGGCCCATAAACACTGCGTCCATCAGTGCTGTGAGCTCCCCCAGATAGGCTGCGCCGGGGCATAATATATTTATCTGCAAGGAAGGTATAAGGCCACAAGTCCAAAGCTACAAATCCTCACAAGTGAGTATTAATGGATTATGCCTCTGCAATCCATCGCATGTTCTGGTTATACAACAAAAACTGGGATAATAAAACAGCTCTTAGTGTCAAAATGTAATTAAACTGCTTTGGCGTGCCTGGAGAACAGCACAGCTGCTTTGTGCTGCCATAAAGCGCTGTGAAACTGCAGGGCTGTTTGCTTGGGTCCCTCACTGAGAGCTCCTGGATGTGGTGGGGGCTCACGTGGAGGGGAACTGCTCATAGATCTGCCCTGATGTGTCCGCAATGGGAATGGGCTGAGGGATGTTCGTGAGGTGTCCATGCAGTGGGGCTGCCCATGGTAGGGATGCGGTCAGTGGGACACAGTGGGGAGGACTTGGTGATCTTGGAGGTTTTGCCAACCTTCACGCTTCCATGATAATAAGCCAGTGGGATGATGGCACTGTGTGGCCACATCACCTCATTCAGTGCAGAATTTGGCAATGGCCACAGCATCCTCAGGTGTGTGTGTGTGTGTGTATGTGTGTGTGTGTGTGTGTGTGTGTGTGTGTGTGTGTGTGTGTGTGTGTGTGTATGTGTGTGTGTGTGCACGTGCAGGCCGGCACACCCCAGCTTTATCATCCTCCCATCTCCTCCCCCTGGCTGTTAGGTCCTGCCTTTTATGTGTGACAATAAAAACGTTCGTTGTGGCAAAACATCGGCTGGTCAAAAACGAGGCTGGTTAATTCCAGAGGATTGTTTCATCTCAGCTCAACAGTAATAATGAGTCTCTTTTACAAGATGAATTGGGGAACAGCCAGCTTCCTCCGGGGCAATTCCTGTGTAGTGTTGATCCCGCTGGAATTTACCTTGGAAAGAAAAAAAGAAGGAAAAAAAGAAGAAAGAAGAAAGGTTTAAAACTATCAAATGCTCCTATTGCTAACAATGTGTTATTTAGCTCAGCCATTTACTGACTGCGCAGATGGGGCCAAGTCTTTTACAAAAGTGCTCACACAACACTTTTCTCCGAAGCCAGCCGCAGCCTACAAGAAATACGAGGTGCTCGCGAGCAAGTTATTATCCTCTTAGAGCCAGGAACACGATGGGCGCTCTCGGAATGCATTGAAAAATTAATGTGCTCTTGGCCTCTACCTCGGAAATGAAAAGATCCCCACTGGAGCGCTGTGCAGTTCCTGTGCTCGCTGCTCCCGTGCCCACCAAGTGTGGCTCCAACCCCCCAAACTGCCCTCCCTCCCATTGCCAACCAGTGCCAATTAGTGTCAACTAGTGCCAACCAGCACCACCCAATGCCAACCATTGCTAAACAGTGCCAGCCACTGCCAACCAGTACCAATCAGTGCCAACCAGTGTCAACACGGTGCCAACCCAGTGCCAACCAGTGCCAACTGCTGCCAAACAATGCCTACCAGTGCCAGCCAGTGCCAGCCAGTGCCACTGGCTTCCAACTGGTCTGAAGCTCTGCAGGGCTTTGTGTTGTGGTGGCGGTTTGTGTTGCTGTTGTTGCCTTTTTTCATTGCTTTTCCTTCCACGAGGGATTAAGCCAAATGAGTTTTTATCTCTTTCTGCCGTTTTCCACCGGGATTCAGCGAAGCGCCGGCGCCTGAGAACAGAAAACTGATAAACATCGCGACGCAGCCACTCCGAGCACTGCTTTATCTGTGCCATTTGAAGTGATGACACCCTTCAACCAGATAAACAAAGCAACGAGGAGGGGCATGTTGTTAGATGGAGTGTGTAACGAACAGAATACTCCCTGCCACATTACAGACAATGGTAATGCACAATCATTCATTATAACTCAATTACAGTAATTAAAACTGGTGGGATGTAGAGGCAGAACAGACGAAGGGAGTAGTGCCAACAGAATTTACACTCCGTGTCATCAGCTAGCGATAACAACAGCTGATGGTGTCCCAGAGCCTCCTCCTGCCATCTGTTCCCAGAGTCGGCAGTGGGGGATGGCGTGAGTGCCACAGCAATGCAGTGTGTGGGGGCACCGGGGGGTCCTGCTGGCTGCAGGGAGCAATGTGTGCTCGCCAGGGGCGCCCCAGCTTGTCCCCAGGGAGAGAGAAGGAGGGCACCCCATAAAGAGGGCAGCACGGTGCAGATGGCACGGGCAGCACCCTAGGGAGCACAGCCTGCAGTGGGCTGTTTGTGCCTGGGGGGGCATGGCACGGCACTGAATGGCATGGTAGCACAGAGCACAGCTTGTCATGGCACAGCGTGGTTTGTTACAGCATGGCATGGCATGGCACAGTGTGCTTCATCACTGCACAGCACGGCACAGCATAGCACAGCACAGGAAAACAGCACAGCGTGGCATGGTTAATCACAGCATGGATGGCACAGCACAGCACGGAACAGCCCTGGATGGCCCAGTATGGCACAGAATGCCACAACTCCTCACAGCACGGGATAGCACACTATGATATGGCATGGTTTGTAATATGGCACCACATGGAGTGGAATGGAACAACATGGGATGGCATGGAATGAGACGGGATGAAAAAGCATGGTGTGGTGCGGCATGGCACAGCACAGTTCATCATAGCATTTTTATGGCACTGTATGGCATCAAATAGGATGGGATGGAATGGCATAGTATGGTATGGCATAGCACAGTGGAGGAAAACAGCATGGCATGGTACTGCACAGCATGGCATGGCACGGAACAGCATAGCATAGCCTCTTATTACACAGAAAGGCACAACAACACAACTCCTCATGGCAGGGGATGGCACAGTGTGGCACAGCTTGCCACAGAACAGCTTTACTACACCTGTAGCAACACCCACTGCTACCCTTCAGGGACAAGACACAGCATGGGAAAAGCCACAGCATAGGAAATGCCACGTTCCTATGGGGTGTCCGTTCCCAGCCACCTCCCAGCCCCACCAGGACAGGGCACACATGGGCACCTTGGCTGCACGGGGCTGTGACGCAGCGGGTGCCAACCAGGGGTGCGGCTGGGCGGCAGCTGAGAGCCACCCTGCTTATTTCCTTCTTTGTATTTTTGAAGGCAAGCTAACAACCTCTGCCCCAGCGCCAGGCCCTAAACACTGTAATCTGCTAATTATTGGTTACTCAAAGGGTAATTTCTCCTGACGGCTGCCCCAGAAAGCCAGGCTGGGGAGGAGGAGGAGGAGCACCCAGACACACAGCCTGCGGGAGCAGCTGAGCCCAGCAAATGCACCACAGCTGGAGGGAGCTGTGGGGCACAGGGCAGGGGACCAGCTCAGTGTGATGCTCTGCATGGAGCTGCTCCTCATGCTGCTCAAAAAAGGACAGAAGTGTGGAGAGCAGGGAATGCAGCCCAAAAGGTGCTGTGTGCTGCGGCCTCAAGCATCCCATGGTGCCCACTGCACTGGCCTGGCACGTGGATCTGCCTTAATGCTGAAGTCAGAGCAGCGTCAGCAATCAAGCATCAAGATCTATATATATATATATATAATCTATCTATATATGAAGAGTCCTTATGAATTTATAATACTAAAAAGAAATCAGGGTGCGAGGCTGGAGATGTTTTAATTATAACACATGCATATCCAGTGCCTTGCTGATAACGCAAATGGAAATCAGCGAGGCCGTGCGTGGCTCCAACACCTCCTCTGTCAGCACTTTGGGAAGGCTGTAGTCAAACCCAATTAATTGCCAAGGACGGCAGTGGGCTGGGATGGCTGAGAGCAGCGCTGGGTGCCTCCAGGCTGGGTGAAGCCCTCCAGCTCCGTGCGCTCCCAAACCTTCCAACAAAAGATTCCTTGCAATTTTCATCTTTTAATGGTCCCCCGTGCCAGCCCCTCATTCCGCCCAGCTTCAAATCAGATTTAAATGCACTCATAACCATTTACTGCCGTACATTATCGGGAAGCCGAGCAGTTAGAGTGCAGCTCCGGCTTTTTATTTCTCCCTCGCAGCAGGCTCTGTCATGTTCAATCCATCATGGGGAGAGCCCCGCAGGACGCTGCATATGTCCTGGTTCACAGGATGTGCTGGGGCTGTCGGGCACCGTGTTGGGAGGCGGAGGAATGTGCGATGTGGGCGCTGGGTGGGTTCAGAGTGCGGCGGCTGCACCGTCCCCAAGCATCTCCCGGCACTGGCACCATGCTGATGTGTCACCCAGCAGCAGAAGACAATCCCCATCGTGGTGAACAGGGGCACGGTGATGGCTCCAGGCTTGATGTGAGAAGGAAACAACCAAGCTGGGGTCGTGGCTTCTCTCAGCTCCCAGCAATGCAGGCAGTGCCACGCTGCGTCTCCAGAGAACCAAAGCATCCGGCTTGAGGACATGGAGGAGTTGAGTGCTGGGGTCTGCATTCCTCTGCACGGCTCATTCTCCAGCTGAAATCCATGGGGCAGTGTCACCCTGCAGCACGCAGAGGGGCCTCACACCCCAGGCCCCCCATGCAGGACAGCTTCTTGCTACGCACATCACTTTTGCTAACAACAAAGATGAAATGGTTTATAGACACCGTGCCTCCATTTGAGCTTCATTACATTGACTTTTTATTCTTTTTTTTTTCTCTCTCTCTCTCCTTTTATACAAAAGCCAGTTGTGGTTATTAACAGCTGTACAGGTTCTGCTACATACTTTGGTGTCAAGTGGAGAGGTCCGACTCAGCGCCCTGCTGCCAACTCCGCTATGCACAGCTCCTGGGCAGGGGGGGTGGAGGAAAACAAAGCACCAATACAAGCAAAGCCAGGCCTGGGGGCACAGCCCTGGGGTGCTCCGAGCCCTTTCAGTGCCACAGAGCAGGGGATGCTCCATAGGGCCGTGGGTGCAGCCCAGCAGTGTGGCCGCACAGCACAAAGAGCTGCAGGATGAGGCTGCACAGTCCTTCAGCTCAGCCCAACCCCCCCTTCAAACCGTTGCTCTGATGCAGCTGTAAAAAGCACTTCTCCCCTTTCCTCATGGGGTAAGGAGCGCACAGATCAATCCCAGCTCCTCCATCTGGGCTGGCACCGAGGAGCCACGCAGGGCAGCCGCCATCAGCCTGGGTTCTTCACTTGGGTTTTGCAAAGAAAAAGGCAAAAGAGCTCAGAAGCACCGCTCTGAGGGGGAAAGGCCACTGCCCACCATAGCTCCTCTCTCTGCTCCAGCACATCTCCCCTGCGGCCACAGCGCTGCCCACATCCTCACCATCACCTCCTCAGTCCTCCACCGGGTTAACATGGCAAGGGGGGGGGGGGGGGGGGAAACAATTACAAAAGAATCCATACAAAACAAAGTATCAAAATCCTCTCCCGTGTGCTACAATACAGGGCGAGCGCTTCTGCTACACAAATACTTTTATTTCCCGTTCTCTTGTTCTTTTTGTTTTTTGAAACCCTTTCAGTACAAAATGCTGCAATGCAGGCCCTGTGCAGGGATGGGTGTTGCTTCATCCGGACCTACAGCCCAGCAGACACGAGCCCATACAGCCACAGGACCCTACCCAAACCCCTTCCCCCCCCCCCACCACACACAAACCCTACTTGTTAGTCAACTTTGCTTTAAAAAAACTGTATTTTTTAAAGGTTATCAATTCTAATTCTTTACTTTCATTTGAATACAAAAAAAACACATTAAGTTGCTATTATCTTTCGTGGCTCCCTGAGCTGAATTTTACTATGCTTTTTCTTTGAAATCACTCCTCGTCGCTTTACGTCCCAAAAGACCAAGAAGGGCTCGAGCGGATGATTCCCGGATCGTGGGCCTCCCCCTTTTGCTTCAAACATACGAGCACAAAAAGAAAAGTCCATATAAAAACGTGATTGTGTCGCCGACGTCCGGCAGCAGCCAGGGATCCGACCGAGCTCAGCCCCGACAGCGTCCGCACACACAACACCGAACAACGCACGGGGATCACAGGAGGAACGACTTCACCAGAGGACACTTTGCTCAGTCCGGTTACGCGCTGCACGTCCGGGTCGCATCCCAAATGGATGCATTGGGGGGGAAAAAGGGAAAGGGGGGATGGGGGGGATATAATAAAAATTGCCACCACCAAACCCATCAGTGGGATACAATTACAGCAGACGAAAATACACACCTAGTGTACCGGGAGGGTCCCCCCCCTTCCCACGCTATGTACTAGTCCGGTATTTACACTTTTCACAAGTCTTAATGCGGGATGCACCAAAAAGAACAAAAAGTCACGATAAAAAAAAGGTCAGTCCTTTGATAGTGCCACCAAAGCGCAGATGGAAAGAACCAGGGAACCAAAAAAAAAACCCAAAAAAAAAAGACCAAAAAATGGGGACAAAAAAACCCAACAAAAACAACCCCCCCCCAAAAAAAAAGAATCAGCCCCAAAGCCTAAAACCAAACCACAAATTCGTTCAGGGCTTCGACGCGTGTGCCATGTTTGCAGACCTCCAAGTCAATCCATATGGGTGCCGGGTGGGCACAGAGGTGCAGCTCCAGCGAGCGATCCCATCCCGGTGCTGCCCTGAGCGCTGCTCCAGCGCCGAGCCTGCGGCACCACCGCTGCGTCCCCTCAGTAGATGACCTCGTAGACTGTGGCCTTCTTGTCCCCAGAGCCCGTGACGATGTATTTGTCGTCTGCTGAGATGTCGCAGCTTAAGACCGACGAGGATTCCTTGGACTGAGGGCGGAGGAATGGGGAGAAAAGATGGAAACAGGGAGGGAAAAAAACAAATAGGAAATGGATCAGTGTGGTTTCTTGATGGTGCTGCATAGAATCAGGCGGCCCCCGTGCCCCCAGCAAAGCAGCCCCTACCTGGAAGATGCTTGCCCCGTAGGGTGTCCTCCACGCGTTGAGCAGGTTGTCCTTCCCCGTGCTCACAAACCATTTACCTGCAGACATGGGAACGGCATCAGCACCCAACGCCACGAGCACAGCCAGGTGGGCACGCAGCTCCCTGCGCTGAGCTCCCATTGCACAAGTTGGGCGTTTTGGAGAATTGGAGCCATTGGAAAAGCAGCAGGTTTTCTGGAGGTGCCCACCCCTGTGCACACCCCTCCCCCTGTGGGGTTCCCATGGGCAGGCAGAGCAGCATTGCTGCACAGCAGTAACACCGTCGTGGCCCTGCCAGCACTCACCGCAGTAGGCGAACTTGAGGGAGAGGACGCAGCTCTCGTGCAGGTGCAGCTGGTACTTGTCGGGCTTGGTGTGGTGCAGCACTTCCACGTTGCTGCTCTCCATGCCCACTGCCAGCCACTCGCCCGTGGGGCAGTACCCCAGCGAGAAGATCTGAGGGCACAGAACAGGTTGCCACCTGTAAGCACACGTGGCCCCACAGCATCCCAAGCCCTGACACCAGGATTTAACACTGGGAGAGTGCAGCTGGGCAGGGGAGAGGAGGTGAGCATTCACTGCTAGCTCTTCCTCTGCCTTGGTGCAATTAAATGCAAAGCTGCACGTGTGCATGGAGTCAAGCGCAAAGCCAAAGCCTTCATTCCTCTGCTTGGTTTTAATGGGGCAGCTGTGCCCACAGAGCTGACAGCAAGGTCAGCGAGTCTGAGAAGCAGCAACCTGACAGGCTGGAAGGGACGTGGCCCTGTCCTCCCCTGCCATTTCTGATGCTGAAACATGGAGAGCCAGGGGAAAGCCACACAGCTGGCACATCCAGAATAGGAAACCTCAGGGAAGACAGCAAGGCTGACAGAGCTCCAAGTCATGGCTGCTATGGGCTGGAAACAAGGACATCCAGCTTTGTAATGTCACGTGGTACCCTATGCAAGCATTGCTTTCTTGATAGAAGCCCAATCTTGCACCACATGAAAAAGCAAAAAAAGTGGGGCTAAAACCAGAACCAGAGAGCTCTACTGCTTCAAACACTCCGCACTGCACCCAAGGCACCTGGAACGTGCACACACACAGCCAGGCAGGGGTGTGCAGGGCACCTGCCTGGCAAGAAGAGCTCCATCACCACACAGAGCTCCCAAAACCTGGCCCACCGACGCACAACCCTTCCACAAGGGCTGCGTGAGGCCAGGACCTGCCCGAGGGTCCTGTGCCCACCTGGGAGGTGAAGTCGTGCTGCTGCAGCTGCCTCCCTTCCCGCAGGTCCCAGGAGCGCACCGTGTTGTCCAGTCCCCCCGTCCACAGCTTCGTACCATCGTGTGAGATGTCTATGCAGCTGGCACCGTCTGTGTGGCCTTGGAATTGCCTTGGAAGAAAGAAATAAAGCAGAGCAATAATTCATCTCTAGAATGGCAAAAGGCTCGGCATAGCCCATGCAGGCAGCGCTGAGGGCGAATGATACTACAAACACACTGCGCTTGGGGTTTGTCTGCTCATGGTTCTGCTCTGCTGCAGCATCCCCACCAGGAGAGCAACCTCACATGCACCAACACTCAGGTGGCACCTCTGTGGCATCCCCCACCCCAAGCACACCGGGAACCCCCCCCCCGCTCACCTGACCAGGGTCTGGTTGTGCAGGTCCCACACGGCGATGTTGCCGTCGCTGCAGCAGGAGAAGCAGACTTTGGCGTCGGGGCTGATGGCCAACGCGTAGCAGGCGGGCGCCGAGGAGGTGAGCTCAGCCTTGATGCGGGGTGTGGGGGAGGCCAGGTCCCAGATGGTGAGCGTGCTGGCCTCCCCCCCAACGATCAGCGTGCGGCCGTCGGGGAGCAGCTTGCAGGAGCGGATGTAGTTATCCCTGTTCTGCAGGAGGAAGGGAGGTGATGATGCTGTTAGTGTAAGGGGGATAGGAGGGGAAAGCAGAGGGATGGCTTGTATCAAAAACAGGGTGGCCAGCAGGACCAAGGAGGAACCTGGGGTTAGTCAGCCTAGAGAAGACTTAAGGGAGAGCTGACTGCTCCCTACAACAACCTCAGAGGAGGCTGCAGCAAGGTGGGTTGGTCTCTTCTCTCTTCTCCTGAGCCAGAAGACAAAAGGACATGCCCTCAAGTTGCACCAGAGGAGGATTAGTTTGGATATTAGGGAGAATTTCTTCATGACAACGGTCACAAAGGCTTAGAACTGCCTGTACAGAGAGGCAGCTGAGTCCCCATTCCTGGAGGCGCTTAAGCAGCACACAGGTGTTGCACATAAGGGCATGGTTTAGTGGTAGACCTGGTTGAGGTGGGACAGCCGTTGGGCATGACGACAATCAGAGCTTTTCTAACCTAGAAAGCCCTACAAAGCCTCTAAGAAGGCTGCTACAGCAGCCCCACAACAGCTCTCAATCGCTCCTGGGGACCAGCAGTGACACACTACAGCTCACACACGCTGCACGTCTCCCACCTACCCCGTGCCTTACCAGGCAGTCCAGCTGGGAGATGGGGCTCTTGCTGCCAGGCTGGCTGATGTCCCAGATCTTCACACAGCCCTTGCCACCTGTGTACACGTGCCGGGTGGGGTTGCTGATGGTGACGGCACACACCACCTCACCATGGCTCAGCGTGTTGATCTGCCGCGCGTGCCGAGGGATGCCGGGGCCAGCCAGAGCGTCGTGGGGAAAGGGGACTGGCTGCATCTGCCCGTCAGCACTGACGTGAAACGAGTAAGCTCTGTCGAGGTGGGGGGGAAACACAGAGGTGAACCCCTAGAACAGCCCTGCTGCAAACGCAGCGTGCAGGTGGCACTGGGGCTAACACTGCTCGGCCAACCCCAAGCAATGTGGGCAGTCCCCTCCCAGGTGAAACCCCACAGAAAACCAAGAGGTGCTTACGGCTTCCCTCCAGGGATGGATGCCAGGCTGGTGGGCAGCCCAGGGGCCCGCATGGGTGGGTGTGGGTCAAAGCCAACCTGTCAAAAGACGTGCGGATGAGATGAGCATGGCGATCATCAGCATCCCATCCACAAGCCCCACACACCCACAACCCCTCATTTGCCCTCAATATTGTTGCTTGATAGCTTAAAGCCATTCCCCCCCACCCTCACCAGAAAGGGGATGGATTTGGAAATGAAACAGCATTATGGGCCTGGAAGGGTCAGCACATGACTTGCTCACCCTCCCCACCTCACTCCCGTGTCCCTGGGACAGGCAGTCTGTGCCCCAGTGTAATTGAAATCCCAATTTCTGTATTAATTGCAAGTAGTTTAATTACTATTTTGACCGTGCTTTATGTTAAAATATACACATAAGGACTTATCAGTATCAGTACTCAGGGGAAGGTGGTCATGCAGGGAGTTATTCTCATGGGCAGAGCATAGGATACTCCATCAACACCATGGGGCACACAGCATCCCAACAGCATGCACCCCAACTTCTGCATCCCACAACACGAGCCAACCCAAACCATGGAGTGAAGAGCCCGTTTCAACCCCAACACCATGCAGCCCAAGCCCTCCCCGCACCCACCGGGAGCGAAAAAAGGAGCTAAAAGTGCTACGTACAGCTCCAAAGCTCACCATTGGCGACCGGCCATAGGCAGCGGCGGCGGCGGCTGCAGCACTCATCTGTGGGGGGATGTTGTGCAGGCCAGCGTAGGCACCGGGGCTGGTCAGAGAGCCATTCATCTCGTGGTGCCCCATCATGGCAAACGGGGCCGCGTAGGAACCCGCGATGGAGATGGGTGTCCGCAGGGCTGAGGCTGTGGGAGGGTCAGGGATGCGGTCAGGGGGTGTGAAGCAATGGCTGTGCTACCCTGCTCACCCTGTCCCCAACACCCAAAGCAGGGTGAGGTCCCTGGTACCCCCCATGATGCTGCGGTACCCACCCAGTGGGTCCATGCCGCTTGGCTTGCCAGGCATCGGCCTCAGCCCTGGGGTGCTGCTCGTCCCTGGGGTTGGGGCATCATTCCTCGGTGTGGGAGTGTTGGATTTGAGTCCAGGTGTTGATGATTTGTCGTTCTGGATGCAGGAAAAAAACAAACACCAGAAAAACAAAATGTAAAGGATGAAGTCCAGCTGCCGGGGGGGGAGGGGGGTTGGAGAGCCCTGCAGCAGGATACACAGCACAGCACATACGTGGCCCAAGTCTTTAGTCTTGGAGGAGGGAGTGCTGCTGGAGGAGGCGACTGAGGCCGGGCTGTTGGGTGCATCCCCCTTCTTCAGCCCACGGGCTTTGTCCAGGCCGTTCTCTGGTGGGGAGTGGGCCGGGCTGACCCGGGGGGTGGCAGGGTCCTGCAAGGCAGGAGAAAGCACTCGTAACCCAACACCACCCTGTGGGACCCCAGAGCAGTGAGACCAAAACACCCCACGGCTCACCTCGTTGGAGACATCAACGACGAGGTCGTCGCTTTTGTCACCATCGCTGTCCTGAAAGGCAGCATTAAGTTACAGCCCTGCAGAGCTGCAAAACCCACAGAGCCAAACCCCCTACGGCACCCACAGGGCACAGCGACAGCCTTGGCAAGATTCTACCCACACCCAGCCTGCCCCCACCCATGGGGCTCCTGTGCTGCACTCTGCAGGCACATTCCCATGCAGCTCCCAGCCCCGGGCTGTGAGGAACCCCCCATAGCTCACATATCGGCTCATGCTGTCCTTCTCCTCTGCTTTCCTCTTTTTGGAGTCGATGCTGTAGTCTGTGGAGCTCCGGTGCTTCTCGCTGGCTCTCAGGCTTTCCGAGGGCGAAACGGAGTTATTCTGCAATAACAGCAAACACATTTGAGTGGCATGCATGGGAGAATGGGACTCAAGGGCACAGCCAACAGCCTTTTGCCCAGCACTGAGTCTACAAGGCACCCCCTGGCTGCAAAACCCCAACAGCAGGGCAAGACCCGTGGCCCAAACCACACATCCTCACTGAATATCACCTCAAGATGGGCTCCTTATGGGCACCTGAGCCTGTCTGCCACCAAAGCAGAGAAAGGGGAGGAACTGTTTGTTGTTGAAAAGAGGAAATCCTGCTAGGAAGCAGCAGGAAACAGAGCAGCTCCCTGGCAGCTGCTGCAACCCATGGAGGCTGCTGGTAGATATGGATGTGCCATGTATCCAACATCGAAGCACCGTCCGCCCATTGAACCAATGCAGACACAGCATCCATGCAACCAACGTGGATGCACCCAACAGCAGGCTGCAGCCCAACGGGGCTCTGCACCAGGAGCCCAGCCCCAGGGAACCTGCAGTCCCTGCAGAGCCATGGCCTCCATCCCCAGCTTTTATTAGGGGACCAAAGGGCAGAGCTGCCAAGAGCTGCTTTATCTCAGCCTCGGTTAAGCCAAACTCCACCAAGCCAAAGGGCATTCAAAACCATTTGGAAAAGCACACCTCAATAGCATTTTTCCTGCAGCCAAGCACTGCGGGCAGGGCTTTGTGCACCCACTGGGACACATCCGACACGCCAGCTTCCCCAGAGCAGCCCCGACGTGGGGATGGAGCAAAAATGGCAGCTGAGAGCTGTGCCGGGGCTGCGGGAAGCCCGGCCTCGTGCTGCAATGAGCTCCTCACAGCCACAGAAGCCATCACCATCACTGTATTTCATCACAGAGCTCGCAGCCCCCGCTCAGCAGCCACCTTCCTGAGCCCCTCTGCCCGCCTTTCTTCCCCGCCTGAAAGGGAGAACTAAAGCAGTTCATGTTTCTCCTCGGTACCCAATAAGCAGCTTTGGATAACACCGGGGTCTTTCTTCTCAGGCAGTCATGCTGAAAAAAACCTCGCAGCTACCAGAGAATCATGTCAAGCATTTAGAGGCATCGATCCATTCAGCCTTCTGCTGGCGCGCCGCCAAGAAACTAAATATTTTTTATTGCTCAGGCAAGGCTAGGAAAATATGAATGACTAACGCTGATTATCGCGCGCATTAAACCTCCACGGGGAATACCCCGCGCTTTGCTTTAGAGATTGAGAGCGCTGCCATCCTTCACAGCCCCCCTCCCCACGGGGGCAGGTTAACGACGCCCAATTCTCCTCTCCCTGCTCAATAGTGCTTTTCTTCCCGCCCCCCCCTCGCCTTCCAACCCCCATCCCTTGCAGCACAAGGGACACAGGCTGCAACCCCCCCCCCCCCCCCAGCCCCACTGCAGTGGAGGGAGAGCTGTGCTGGGGGGGCAGAGGGAAAAGATAGATTAAAACAATCCAATCACTGCTGGAGGTGATGGCCACCCTCCACCGTGGTTATTTAGCTGGTTAGTTAACTGCTTGACCTTCCGAGTCCTACTTAACGCGGCGTAATAGCCCCAACCAGCCCGGCAGATTAGATGACCCAAGATAATAGAAGAGTGATCAGGAATAAAATAGCTTTCCTAATCGCCGACGGATCTTTTTACCCGCGCTGACTCGGCTGCGCCCCATTCACGGCGCTCACTCAGTCGCGACCCGACCTCAGAGCACAGCAGTGAGGGAGGTCTGACCCCACACATCTGGCATGGGAGGGGGGGATCCTGGCACAGCCAGTGGGGGAATCTGGCTTGCTTCTCTCCCTTCTCCCTAGGATCAGCCCCAAAGGTCCCCCCCCTCGAGCCTCACACCCCGGGGCAGCCTGGTTCAAAGAAGAGCTGAAACAAAACCGCGCTCAGAAGCGGAGATATTAGGATGGGGAGGGGGTGCTGCACTCACCGCACTTGAGTCCCGCTCTGTTGGCAGCAGTTGGGGTCAGAGGGCACAGACAAAGCAAAGGGGAGAGAGAAGACTGCAGTTACAATGGGTGCTGGAACAGGGAAACAGACACGGACCCCCCCCCATAGCCCCACACCCAGAACACATCCAGGCTCTCCAGCATCGCTTCCACCCCATCTCCCCTCACCTGCTGCCTCCTCCCCACCCCCCTCCGCTTCTCTTCAGAACAAACAGCACATGGAGATGCACTGAAACACGTGGGGACAGCGCTGAGCTGAGGGCTCCACTCACAGTCACCAACACAGCAGTGGTTCCCACCCCCCCCCCATGGCTGCCAGATGCATTTGGCCATTGATACCCGGTATCCATGGGGACTGCTGGGTTATTCAGACCCATGCAGAGACATGCAAACCACTGGATAATTGCTATTGGTATTTTTGTCCTTCTGCAAGGAGAACAGCCCCAACACACCTGGTGCTGCAGGGGGACCACCGGGGGCAAACAGGGCCTTAATGGGAAAAGCCCTCATCTCCTTGTGCTGACACACAGGTGGCTCTGCATGGGAACACTGAACCCACCCAGCATTTTTCCCTTCCAAAAAGGCCTATTTACCACTCATTGCAAGAGAAAACAAGCTGGACTGCAACGACCGGGCATCCGCAGAGCACTGCTCAGGGTGAGCCCGGCCCTGGAGCAGGTCAGAGGAAGCTCTCACCTCTGTGGTCCAGGTCGTGGTGGTTCTTCTCATCCTTGACGGCCAGGTGTGCCTGGCTGCCCAACGCACCGAGCGCCAGCAGCCCTGAACTGCTGCCGGTGACGGGTGGGATGCCGGGGGGCTGCAGGCCAGAGGGGTGCGGCGGCAGCTGGACCGGGGGTCCGTGGGCGGCGTGGGAGAGGTGCTGCGCCTGGAGCTGCTGCTGCTGCAATGAGAGCAGCGGTGAGCGGGGACGGGGCACGGCCTCTGAGATAGCAGGGCTGCATCTCGAGCTGTGCTCACGCTCCGCTCAGTTGGCTGCAAGGAGAACCGGGTTAAGCAGGAGGGATGGGAAGGAACGGCCCCATGTGCCCAGCACACGTATCTCAGTGTGCGAGTCATCCTCAATTCAAGGCAACCTGCATCACTGCTGCAGATTTGCACTATTTGGCTTTTCAATGGAAATAAGCATAAATGCAAATGCTGCCCATGTTGCAGAAGATGGCTCTGCATAAAGCATCTGGGCAGCTGATGCTGCAGGCAACCATTCCCCCCCACCCACCAGGCATCATGGAGCCATGGGTACAGCCCCAACCTCTGCAGCTGGAGGTGGGCACGGTGTGGGATGAGGAAGGGGAGAAAAGGAAGAGCATCCCTCATGCTGCTGTTTCAATTGCCAAGAAAACAAACTGAAAGTTAATAGGTTACGGGAAGCAGGCTGCCACAAGCTGAAGGCAGGAGACAGCCCTTATCCCACTGCCAGGGCTGTGCTGCACCGTGATGCACAGGGATCCCAGCAAGACACTGCAGCACAGTCTGGTACAAACCACAGCAAGAAACCAAAAAACCCACATGTACAGCTCTTAAGGAGGAGGCTGTGTTTACATCAAGGAGATTTGCAGCAACCTGGCACTGCTGGAGGATGCACCGCTGTGTGCTCTGCAGTGCTGGGTGAGCCCAGTGCAGCCCCATGGGGCAGCGCAGAGAACGTCACCCACAGCTCATAAAATGCAGTGGGGAAACGAGTGCCAAGAAAGGCCTACAAGGAGACTTCTGCACCTGCTGTGCCACCACTGTGCAGGGAGAAAGGGCTCCTGAAGGCTGCACAGAGCAGGTGAGCTGCAGGGTGGCGCACACCCAGCTCTTTGCACACTGCAAACGCCCAGGTCCTGCTGCAGCACTTGCATGGAGCACAGCTCTCTGGAAAGTCCCCTGCACACAGACCAACTTCTCTCAGGTCCCACCCAGCTCCTGGCTTCAGGAGCAGCCCCGAGAGGCAGGGGGGAGGAGCACTGATGAATATGGAGCGGGGTGTGACCCATCCCTGCCCACCTCCTGCACCCTCATGGGAGGCACCGGGGAGATCCACCCAGGATGTGACCAGGAGTCAGACAGGAAAGGAAGCAGTTGCAGTTTCAGGGGAGGAGATGCATGATCTGCAAACACAGCTCCTTCCGGGCAGTGCAAAGGTCTCAGCTGTGGCAGAAGGCAGATCCAGAATGCAATTAGACATCCACAGCGCTGGTAGAAAAAAAGCATAAATCACTTGGTCCTCTCCAATGCAGCTTTTTATTTCTTTGGCTTCTGCTACGTGTCGCTGCTCCATCCATAGTGCAGAGCAGGGAGGATCCTCAGGAGCCACTGCCCAAAACCATGCCCAGTGCTCCCAGCATTGCCAGATGCTGCCAACATCCCAGGATGGATCCTCCCCATCTCAGGGAAGGAGGAACAGGGCTGATCCTCCTGCTGAAATCAATGAGCTCTCTCCAATCCCAGCCTCACAGCCTTTCCACCCATTTCAGCGAGGTTGAGGCCATGGTGCTTGAGCATTCCCTTGGAGAGCAGCCCTGGTGGTGGCTTTCCAGCAATGAGATCCAACACGTCCTCCTCGGTGGGCACAAGCAGGCACAGGGGGTAACCAAATCCAGGGAGCAGCAGCAGTAGCAGCATCCCAATGGGACAGGAGGCAGATTCCATGCAGCATCAGGGCTCACAGCCTTGCAACAGCCAAGCCCAGGTGGGGCACAACAAGGACGGCTCAGCCCTCTGAGCCTCTCCCTCCAACAGAGCAGAAAAACACCGGTTCTTCCTTTTTATTTAAGCTGGTGGCAAACACATCCATCCTGTGGTTCACTGAGCAGCGTGGGATCGGCAGAGGTGTGGAAATGAGCACCAAGGCACGACGTCCTGCGATGGATCCAAAGAACACGGATGGGGCACTTTCCTCCCCTGCAGAGGCAGGAGCATTGCGGAGCTGGTGGCTCAGGTCCCTCCTGGAGGATGCAGAGTGGTGGAAATCCTGCACAGCAGAGCAGTGGGACGCAGCAGGTCTTGGCGATGCTCCTCAGCTGAGAAATGCCATCCCTCTCCAGCTTCATCTCATCCCCAAAATAGATGGTTTTCAAACCCCACATCCACGGGAATTTCCCAACAGCCCCACAGGTACAACCAGAGCTCCAGCACCAAAAACCATCCCCACAGCTGCAGCCCCAGAGCTGGAGCTGCACTGCACAGCGGTGCCCGATGCCAGGGGTGGAGGGCTGCAAGCCCCAGCTCTGCTTGACAAAGCACCACGGAAATCGCAGGGATGCAGTAGCAGTCTTGTTGCTTCCAGGTCAAAACTGCATCTTCCAGCACTGCTCCAACACAAAGGGCAGATCCAGAGCAACGCTCTGCACTGGGGCATTCCACCGCTCAACGTCGCATTTAAATCCTGAGACGGCACCCTGCAACAAAGTGCTGCAACCCCGGCGCAGGTAAATGGTGAAATTCTGCTCTCAGAGCACCTGAGGATCAGATCCCAGCCCACACCAGGAGCCACGACGGCTGCGTTGCCCTCGCAGGGTCTCTCGGTGTGCACCAGGCAAATACGGGTAAGATACGAAGAGGTTACGGTTGATGGGAAAGGCTGGCAAGGAGTATCTCCTACGTAGAGTGTTTTTAATTGGATTACGTACATCATGCTTCATGCCTTTGTTAACCGATTTAATGGTTCACCACTTAAGTTCACCACTTGCGTTAAATTTAGTAAAGTAGTCTAATCATTTCCAGAGCTATAACCAAATCAAGGGCTCAATTTCACAGAAGCCTGAAGCAGAGAAACTGTGAGACAATGGCCTAGATGCATAAAATTAACAGTTCTTGACCTCAAAAGGGGCAGGGAAGAAAAAAAAGAAGGTTTGAATGATTTGGTGCCTTGTTCTTTTTCTTGCATGCATCAATTTGGTTTTTGGCACCTGCTCCAAGGCACTGGTGCACATCAGCGGTGCATCTGCAGCATCCCCAGCACTGTGCATTGTACATAGCCCTGCCTGGGCATTCACATCACCAGGAGCACCATTACACCAACTGTGCAGAGTGGGATGCCCATGCCCACCAGAATAGGATGGAGATGCCCATTGGGGTGCCCATGGCAATGCCCGCTGCCATGCCCAATCCCATGGGTTGGGGTGCCCTTTGCTGTGGGATGCTCTGGGCACGCAGGGCTGTGCTCAGCTGCAACACTCTCCTCACTGTCCCCAATTCCTGCCTCGTGAAGCTCCATCAGGCAAAACGATTACATGGCTGGCTGCTTAACAACGGGGTGACACTCGTGTTAGCGCTGATCCAAGGAAGCAATTACCTTGAAAATGGGGGTCACGAGCCCCGCTCATTTACCTTAATTGAATTCCAATATCTGCCTCTAGCTGCCTTGACTCCACGCTACGGCTCCGAGCGGTGAACCAAAGCAGAGCCTCCCACCCAAAGCCTCTCAGAGCACCCATTAAAATGGAATAATGCCCACAGAGCCCCCAGGTTCTGCAGGATGCGCAGAGCTGTGCTCCCACCACTGCAGCAGCAAGGAGACGGGCTCTCCCTCCATAACAGCACGAAGTAAATGCAAGCAGGGCGAAAAAGCTCCTTGCAGAGGGAGAAAGAAGCGCAAATCATTGCTGCAAAAACATAAATATCAAGTGATTTTCAAAACAGACACCCAATGCCAAAGAGCTCCCAAGGCAGGGATGCCCATCGGGGATCTGCTATCCACGGTAAGGAGATCCAGCATGTGGTGGGCTTCCTGCAGGGCTGAGGACAACGTTACATCACTTACAGAGATATTCAGACCCGTTAAGTCTTAAAACCCCTCGAGATCCACGTAACGCTCAAGCGGGTAAAGGTCAATGCATGGAACAGCTCTGCCACGCGTGCACCACGGTTCACATCAACAGTACAGCAGAGGCAAACCTGGGCTGGGGGGCTGCGGGGAACGGGAACCAGGCACAGTCCCAGCCTGGGGATGTGTGTGTTTGGTGCTGGGGATAATTGGGGAGCAGTGCCACCGCATCGCTCAGTGCCGGATCAGGGATCTGGGGACGGTCGGATTCGGGGTGCTGCCCATCCCTGATGCCGCCCGAACGCAGGGTTGCCTCTGGTTATGGTAAATGATAGGAATAAAAGGGGTATACACACGGTGAGAGGCAGATTGGGAAGTCCACGTACCCCGATGATAGCATTCAACTCCGTCATTGTCACTTGCTTGGCACGTTCAACAGCCTGTGCAACTTGCTGTTGGTGCTGCGGGGACAGAGGCAGGCGTGTGGGTCAGGGCATGCGGGCACCCAGACAGCTCCCCCCTCCCCCCCAAACCCCACCACCCTTGTGGATTTTGCTGATGGGAAATGAGCCCAGGGACACCTTACCTCTTGTGACAGAAAAGGCATAATCTGCGCTAAAATGGTATTCAGCCTTTTAGCAATTTCTGTCTGAAAAAAGGGAAGAAGAAAAAGCAACGGTTAGCAGAAAGCAGCCTCCTGCAATAAGCAACCATGAGAGCCCCCCCACAACCCCATCTACACCAAAGGGAAACTGCAGCTCCCAAAAGAGGCAGTGAAAGCACACCCACGTGCACAGGGCAGGGGTTGCTCTTTCGCTCTTTGGTTCCTTTCCTATCACGGGACCAAGTGCCCCCTGCAGCCCCAGCCAGAAGCCATGTGGAGCCTCTGGTTTGCTCTGATCTCATCAGGATCCTTCCCCAGCCCAGACCAAAGCCAGAGAGTTGCTTTTGCCCTCCTTACATCACCCTCCAGAAATTTAACCCGTAACCATTTACACCTGTCAGCCTGACCACACTATTTAGGAGTTTAATAATAACAGCCCGTGCTGTCAAACTGTGGTTTCTGCAACGTCTCCATTAACCCAGAATAACATTTTCCTCTGGTGAAAACCCAGGCACAGGCTTTGGGGTGAGGCAGCATCGTGTGCTTCAGCTCCTCCTGCAGGGTCGGGGTGCCCAGATCACAGCTGATGCCCCACAGAGAGCATCTCCAGGCACAGCCTTCAGGGGAGGCAGCTCCCCCAGACCCATGGCAGTCCCCCCATCCCAGCCCTGCTGCTGCTGTTATAACATCCTCTACCCCAACCCAAGCAATTCCTGGGCAGCTGTAAGGATTCAGCCCACGGCAGCAGCACCATCACAAATCCCTCCCTCCCAGCAGCAGGGGCACATCTCTCCCACTGCAGTGCGTCCTCCTTTAGATTTCAGAGGGGAAAACCCCAGTTTTGCATTGTGGGAGGAAGGAAAAATAGCCAACCCAACAGCTCAACATTGCTTTGAAGAAGCAGGCAGAAGCAGGGGGATGACCAGCGCAGCACAGACAGCCCCAGGCCCCTATAGCCAGCACGTGGGCAGTGCCTGTTTGGGCTTCAAAGCAGTCACAGCATTTCTGGCCACCAGCTTTGCAGAAAGCATCGCTGCTCGGGTTTCACCTGCTGCTTTTCTTAGCCCTTGAGGAGATCAAGGGAATTTGCTGGCATTCTGCTTTGAGGCAGAGGCATCTCCAAGCTGTTCCATTTGCTCCAGGTGCATTAGCTGCAGCCGGGGCCATAATGGACCTGAATGCACACAGTGTGCACCGCACTTAGGATGCTCCCAGCACAGAAGAGCTCCATCCATAAAAGTAACATTGCAAAACCCCTCTAAGCCCTTCAGTGCACCAGAGCCCCACCAGTGCCTGCGCTGCCCGCTGCTCTGCCATAGGGGCACCTTAATGGCTGCTTTGGCTTTGATACATCGATCGGATCGTCCACAAACTGGGCCTCCATTAAACATTTACTCCATTAAATATCGGCCTCCTGCCGATGCTCGGTGGGTCGGGATGCAGCGAGCACACAGTGCTGCACAGCTCCTCCAGCACCACTCCCAGGGAGCAGCTGCTGAGGGCTTCGTGCTGCTGAGCTCCAGAACAAACCCAACCTTCAGCCACAGCCGTTTGGGTGCAAATGGAAGAACCCCACACCCAGCATGATGCAGAGGTCAGGGAGGAGATGCTGGGTGCTCTCTGGGCACCACCAACACACCCCCATTCCAGCAAAGCGCCCCAGGAGCCCTCTCAGCCCTCTTGTCCTATTTTACCCCGATTTCCAGGCAAGATTTGGAGTAAAGCTTCACCTTCAGCAAAGACACTTCCCACAAGGGATCCAAGAAGCAAGTGGGTGCTTCCGCCTAAGATACGATGCTTACAGCCGTGGATTTCCCTGTTCACGTGAGATCCAACAGCCTCCAAATACCCGCTCTGCACACGTGAAGCAGCACTTATCCCCACGAGACGTTTAATTGGTGGCAGGAAGGGCAGACCTGGAGCTGGGGAGGGCTTCACCCCCAGCACTGCCCTGCGCCGGGGCCCATTCACTGCCAGGCAGCTCCAGCCATGAAAATTCCCCATTCCCAGCACGGGGTTGCCATGGCGACCGCAGGCACCGCATCCCGCATCCCTGCCTCGGCTGCAGGCACAGCCTGCTGCACCCACAGCCATGGGGGAGAGCCGGGACACCACGCAGGGAGGGGGCAGGGCAGGGGCGCTCAGCAGGATGCCCGGAGAAGTTCAGGGATGTAAGCAGGCTGGGACACCCAAGGCAGCCCCAGGCAAAGGGTGAGGAGCCGGACCCGAAATCCCGACTAATCCCCATCCCATCCCTGCCAGGGCTGTGCCTCGCTGCAGGGAGGATGGCTGGGCTGGCACAGCAGAGCACACACGGCTGCCGGCTGTAAATCAAGCACCGACCCCATGCCCTGAGGGCAGAGAGCGGACAGGCGCCGGCTGCAGGCACGGTGCTAAATAGCTGTGCCCCTCCGCCCCCCCCCCCCCCCCCCACCTGGGCAGGGCAGAGGGAGGTTAAATGACGCTGCAGGGAGCGGGGCTGAGAGGAGCTGCCCAAAGGCCCGAGTGGAAATGGGACGCCCTAAGGAACGAGCCACCCCCAGTGCCATCTGAGAACAGGTTTTGGGGTCACGTCAGACCAAATCCCAACCAGTCCCATCGCATCGATGGAAACATGTGGGACAACAGCAGAGCCACGAGGCTGGGCGCATGGCACGGCTCGCCCGGCCCCTCTTCCCATTGAAGGCAGCACCGGTGTGCTCTTTAAAAGCACCATTTAGGTTTTTCACTGCCACTCCGAACCCCAGCACAACAGGACAGGCAGCTCCCCACGTCCCCCCCCCTACAGCTCCCAGGCAAAGAACAAGCACCCAGCGATGCTCCTGGGGGAGCAGCCCCCCAAGAAGATGCCCTGCCCCACACATCGCTCCGGCCCGCACAGGGCATTAGGACGGGGCTCAGTCCCACCCCCACACGGCACCAGCAGCGTCTGTTGAAGCCGGGAGATTGTCTCCGTAAGCACATGGAAATCAGGCCCTTGAGCAGCGTGGTTCTCACTCCGGCACACAATTATGGGCACTTTCAGCTGTCTACCACTATTTCAAGTGCTCTCTCCAACCGGGCTGTCAATGGCATGTTGAAAGCTATTTGTGGCTGCTATCGTTATTAGCAAAGTGGAGAGCAGCGCTGATGAGAATTAAATTCGGGGAGGGGGAGCGGAGGGCACAGCCCCCCACCCAGCACCGCGGCCCACCCTACCAGCTCCACGCACCTCTCCCAACGCAGAGTGCACGGGGCTCTGGGAATATCCCATAGGAGAAAGCAAGGCTTCTGCTTTTGGGAAAGCCGTGGCTCAGGGATGCTCGAAAGCACCAAGAGGGCTCAGCCACCAAACAACACTCCGACATCCTGCCAGCGGGTCCCCTTCCCAACACACGCTTCTATTTAGGAAGCCCCGCAGCCCCTGATCGCAGCCAGCAGCGATCGGCTCCGGAACGAGGGGGTCCCTCGGGGGCATCGAGGAACCCAAACGGAGCTCTGCTGCTCGGAGAGCACCGGGTGCAGCCCCCAGCAGCACCGCACCGCCGTCACCTCCCGACTGTTCCCCACATACGGAGCTGTTAATGGAAGCCCCATCATTATCATTTTTTTGTTTTCCCCCTTCGAAAGACACGAAACGGAGCAGAAAAGGGGGGAAAAAAAAAGCCGCCACCGCAGCCGGGGCGCAAACGCAGCGCTTAATATTCAGCGCCGAAGAGATAATCTGTTATATAAGCCCCCAGCCAGACAATCCCCTTTTGCTTAAAGATGAAGTATCCATCAATGTTTGTCTCGAGCAGATGTAATCACACGCAGTCAAGTCTGGAGGGCAGGACACCGCATGAATAATTCAGGCACTTCAGTCTACTTGATTGTGTGCAGATAAACACAAGTCAACCGCTAAGCGGGTCAGCCGGGGCTGGGGGCGGCGCAGCCATGGGGCTGCTGGGGGTCCCCGCAACAGGGGGGGAGGGAGCTGGGGGTGCTCTGGTGCTGAGTCCCCCCCCCCACACACACACTTTGCCACCGGGTTCCCCTCCGGCACCATGGGGGGAGGCAGCACACAACGATGCTGCAGCATGGAGCGCAGCGGAGCAGCCCAACCCGGCCCGTGCAACCCCCCCCACCCCAGTTAGCTCTCGCATGCAACCAACCACCCCCCCCCAACCCCGGTGCAAAACATCCGGGAAATAACAAGCGCTTCCAGCGCTGCCACCGGCAGAAAAGCTCCGTGCTTTCCTGCCTTATTTCGTGCTCTATTTCAACACCTCCGTGCGCTCGCACAGGGCGAAGCCAACGCAGCCAGGGGAGAGCAAGCAACCCAACACAGAGCACGGCAGGGGCTGGGCACACACCTGCTGGGATCGGCCGCGGGGCAGGCAATATTTAATCACAAAACAAAACACAAACGCCAAATAAATAAATGAATTAACAAAAAAAGCAGCCCTGAGCCAACGGCACCCGAGCAGCGGCTGCAGCCGTTGCCCTTTGCAGCAGGGAGCGCAGCCGTGCACAGCTCACCCTTTGCCAACGCTGCTCCGGTGCTGCTGCCGAGCAGAGCTCTGCGGAGCTGCACTGCTGCTGAGCCTGCACTGCTGCTGAGCCTGCACTGCTGCCGAGCCTGCACTGCTGCCCGGCCCTGCCATGAGTGTGCATCACCACAACCGCGTCCGCCCGCCAGCGGCAGCGCCGGTAATCGGCTCTCATCTCAATAATAACTTTATTCCTTTAAGTTTTACCATCATGTGCCCACGGCTCCGAGGCTCTTTAGCTGTAATCTTATCAAGGCAGCAACACTGCGCTGCTTTCCCCGTGGGGCAAATGGCACAAGAGGAGAACCCCAAAACCACCGACGCAGCACCGAACAACGCTGGGTTTCCTCGGCACCAAGCGATGCACCGCCCCGGGTGTGCCCTGCAGCTCAGAGCACGGCTGCAACCAAGGAGCAGCAGCAGCAGCACCGGGATGTGCACGCAGAGCCCTGGCTGCACACATCTTCTCTGCACGAGGTCCCTTCCCCGCAAGGCTCCTTGCAAAACGCAGCCTGCTTCCCAATGCACGCAGATCCCCACGCGGTTGCCATCGCCCCAGTGTAACCTCGCACCACTGCCGACCCACTGCTGCCATCAGGGCCCGTTCTGTCCCCTACAAGAGCCCAACGAGCCCCCCCCACCCCCCCACGCCTCCCCCGGCGCTCACCTGTTTGTGCATCTCGATGTTCAGCCCGTAGGACATTTCGTAGTACTGGCAGGAGAGGAAAAGAAAGGGAAAGCAACAAAGGCGTTGTGAATTGGGACTGCCCGAACACAGCGGCTGGTTGCACGGGGCTGCAGTGGTGTGCACCTGGAGGGGCTTCAGCCCCACTCACGGGGAGTGTTTACTTCTGCCCCCCACCTCCCCCCCCGGCTCTGCCCCCAGGAAACAAAGTGGGGATGGGGGGAGGATCCAAGTGCCGGGGGGGCAAATTACTGCTGGGGGTCCTGAACGGCTGCGGGGGGGTGGACACAATTACTGGATGGTCCCAATTGCTTCGGGGGGGGGGGAGGGGGGTGGTGGTCCCCACGTCGCTTAGAGGGGGAGGGGTGCCAGAGTTATTGGGGGTCCCAACCATTTCGGGGGGGTCCCACTGCTAAATGGGGGGAGGTCCCCGAGCTGCTGAAGGGGCAACTGCTTAGAGGGAGGAGTCCCAGTCGCTGAGGGAATGCCCCAACTGTTTGAAGTGGAGGAGTCCCCAAATCGCTCTGAGATGGAGTTGGGGTGGGGGGGGGTCCCAAACGGCTCCGAGGGGGGTCGGGGGGTGTCCCCAGCGGGACCACAGCCACAGCTTTGCCCTTTTCTGGCAGAAGGATCATCTCAGAGCCGTCCTTCCTCCCGCCCCCTCCCCCCCAAAAGGAAAGCACAGCCGGGGGGGGGAGGCACACAGCACAGCGTGTCTCGGTGCCAACCCCCCCATCCCACATCATGTCTTCCCCAGGGGCTCCCACCATCCCCACTCCTTCGGCCGTGTCCCCCCCCCCCCCCCCACTCACCATCACGTAATGGCGCTGCATCTCGGTCTTCTCGTTGGCCAGCTTGTCGTACTCCACTTTCAGGCTGCGAAACGCAGAGCGATGAGAGACTGCGGGGGGGGGGGGGGAGGGAGGGGGGCGGGGGGTAGAAGAAGGTCCAAGTCCCGATGTTCCCCCCCAGATTTTTTTGCGTGCCCCCCCCGCCGTACCTGTGGTACTGAGCCTGCAGGAACTGAAACTCGTCCTTGATCCGATCGCACGATTCGGCCACGGTGAATTTGAAGCCCGGTTGGCCCGGCTGGTGGGGGGCCTGGGGGGGGCACAGCGCTCAGCGGGGGGGGGGAGGAGTATGGGGGGAGAGGGCGGGGGGGGGGGGGGGGGCTGGGACTCACCGGGTGCCGACCCTGCGGGTACATGGCCGGGGGGGGCCGGCGGCGGAACAAAGAGCGGCGGGGGGGGGGGGGGTCCGGGGAGGGGGGGGGGGAAGAGGACGGTGCGTCGCCCCCCCCCCGCCCACCCGGAAGGAGTTCGGGACGGGAGGAGCGGAGACGGGGGGAGGTAAAAAGAAAGAAAGAAAGGAAGGAATACGGAGAAAATAGAGCAGAAAGAGCTGGAAGGGGGGAAGGAAAAGGAACGGCCGGGGGGACCGAAAGGACGGCAACGGGAAGGGCGGCGGGAAGTGCGAGAGGGGAGGAACGGGAGAGACAAAAGAAAGAAGGGGGGGGGGGGGAGGAAAAAATAAAATAAAATAAAAAACCCAAAAATCCGTCCGGAAAAAAAAAAAAAAAATCCGAAAAATACGAAAAATAATCCGAGTCGGCCCCGAAAATCGCGGAGCAGCAACGGAACGACAAAGCGCGGAGCCGCCCGAGCGCCGCTCCCAGCAGCACCGCTACGGCGCCGCGGCCGCTCCCAACAAAGCGCCGCGCGCTGCCCCGCGCCGGGGGGGGCTCCTGAGTGCGGAGCGCGGCGCGGGGGGGGCGGCCGCGTCCATGCGATGCGGCCCCGGCGGCCGCCCCCGGTTCAGGCGCGTCCCGGAGGGGCTCCGCGGGGCATGGCGGGGCGGGGCGCTGCGCGGCTCCGTGCGGTGCGTTGCGGTGCGTTGCGGTGCGTGGCGCTGCTCCCCGCGCTGTGTCCGCGTAGCGTCCGCGGCGCTGCGCACTGTGCGCACGGAGCACGCGGCCCCGCGCCGCCGCCACAGCGATCCCGCGCCCCCCCCCCCCCCCCGATCCCCGCGCCAACCCCCCGTTCCCGCCACGCCCTCCCGCCAAAGTGGGCGGAGCCACGCGAGACCCCGACGCTGCCGCCCAATGGCCGCGCGCCGGACCCACGTGGGGGCGGGAGGGCGCGCGCGGGGATTGGGCGCGCTCGGCGGCGACGTCACAATGGCGGCTTGTGTCTGAGAGCGCGGGACGCGCGGCGCGCCGCCGTAGCGCCCATTGGCGCGGCCCAATCAGGTGGCGCGAAACCCCGCGTGGTTGGCGCGCCCCGGTTCCCGCGCCGCCGCGCGATGTTTGGCGCGCAGTTTTCGCGCGGTTCGCCTTCATTCATCGCCTCGTTCGACCCCTTTGGTCGCTCCCTCCCCCCTCCGCTCTGTAATGGTCGGGGCCGCCGGGGGGGGGGGGGCAACAAAATGGCTCCCGCCCCCCCATCTCCCTCCGCCCCACGTGGGATTCGGACCCGCCCACCTCACCGCTTCTAACCAATGAGCGAGCGGAACCGCGCCCTCCCGCATCCCCATTGGTTCCGAGTGGCGCGCCGCCGATCAAAGCCACGTGGGCGCAGCAGCCGGGCGGCGGCTGCGGGGGGGGTTGGGGGGGGGGGGGGGGGGGTTGATTTGGGGTGAAAAAGGGCAATTTTAGGGATTTTTTTTTCCCCCTCCGCGTTAATGAGGCGCAGCGATTGAAATAACGGCGGGTCGAAAGAACGATTAAAAAGAAGAATTCCGAGGGACGCTGATGGCAAACAGCCCCCCCCCCAATGGCCCGTCTATTAGACGCGGGGGGTGCCGCCCCTCCATGAAGCACGGCGCGGTTTCGAACCCCCCCACCCCCCCCCCCAGCAATCCGGACCCGCGCTATTAGCTGGGGGGGGGGGGTCCGAACCGCCCCCATCGGCCTCGCTCCTCCTCCCTGACATGCAGCAGAGAACCGCTCTTCTATTGGTCTGCACCCTGCGAGCCCCACGTGGGGACAGGCCGGGGTGGGAGGTGGTAAAACGCGGAGCGGAACGTGCTGCGATGTGAATGGGGCGGCCCCATGGGTAGAACGGGGCGGGTGGGGGGGGGGGCTGAGAGCGGAGGGGGGGGGGGGGGTTAATCTCTATTCCTTCCGTTTTATAATTGTCTTCCAGCCCCTTTTCGTTTGGTTTGTGCTCTGATGATCTTGTTTTGTTTCTTCTTGTTGTTGTTGTTATCATCATCCTCGTTATTATCGTTATCACGGTTGCCCCCCTCGGCATTATCCTGACTGTGGTGTCTCCAGCAGCGCTGCCAGGCAGGGCTCTGCGTGTCAGGGCTCAGCACATGGCCCTTAAGAATCACAGGGCCACAGCATGGCCTGGGTTGCAAAGGCCCACAATGATCATCAGTCCCAACCCCCTGCTGTGTGCAGGGTCACCAACCAGCAGCCCAGGCTGCCCAGAGTCACATCCAGCCTGGCCTTGAATGCCTGCAGGGATGGGGCATCCACAGCTTCTTTTGCCCCACACTCAGCACTGACACCACACAGCTCCCTGATGGAGTGCAGCAGTGGGGACCATAGGGCTGAGCAGCCGGCCCTGAAACACATGTGGAACTTTGTGCCCTATGGGGCGATGCAAGATGGGACCCCCCAAAGACCCAAAAGCTCTTGACTGAGATGTACCTTCCCCCACCTCCCTGAAGGGAAACACATCACAGCCCTATAGGGAAATGGGTCCCAACTCAACATGCACGGGGTTTCCATACTTTCTGCATCCCTCTCCATTTCTGCACACCCCATTAATCGTGCAGGACAACGCCAAAGGCTTCAATACAGATCCAGCCGCCCACACCAATTTGCCATTAGGATGCAGGGACAGCAGCAGGGGAAAGGAGCAAGGTGCCCACGCACAGCCCAGCAACACTGCCCTCATCCCCCTCCCATTTCTCTCCCTTATGGAACAGATGGGCCCACCAACACGAAGGCAATGAGCTGCTTTGTCGCTGCAGCACACTGTGTTTGCACTGTGGGTCACACTCTGCCCTCCGTGCTGGGCTGGACCCTGCTACCAAATTTCCTTCAGCTTTCAAGTTTATCTAAACAAGGATTTCAGAGCAGGGAAGGCAGCGAGATGCATGCTAACAAGGAGGAGAGCTGGGGGGAAGGGGGGGGCTATCAGCAGGTTTGTTTTGCTTGGGGGGATGCTTGGCTTTATCTGCTCTTGGCAGGGAGGTTCTGCAGGACGGGCTCCATCCTGTGCCTGCATCTTCCAGCAGCCAGAGGGGTCACATCATGGCACAGGGGTGGGGAAATCAGTGCCATGGGGAAGCCATAGCACTTCAGCCCTTCCCATTGGGGTGTGCAGAGCAGAGCCACACAGCAGCACCACAGCTGTGCATCCTCCTTTGTCCTCTTCGGAGCAAATCCTTTCAGGTGTGACTTTTCTCTGCTCCACAGCAATCAATACTAAAAGAAGCAGCAAGGGAAGGACGTGGGGTTTCCCACAAGGAGAGTGCAGGAGTGTGAGCAGAGCTGTGCATTCTGCCCCGCAGAGGCCACACATCCCCGTGTCTCCATGTGCAGTCCCAGCACCAAGAGCCAAGGGAGGTTTTGGGCCTGGTGCAGCCCTGTGCATGGCAATGAACCGTGGCCTCACAGCAGCAGCACATGGGCTGTGGTGTTGCTTCCACCATAAAAACTTCCATAGACCTCAGTGTGCTCCTTGGGATGCCTTTGGGCAGTGCCGGTGCTGCCCCACAGGGCCTTCCTCCCCATTTCCCCACCCTTGGCACTGGAGTGGTGAGCAAAGGGTATGGCCATTGGTAGGGCCAGTGCTGGCTTTGATGGGGAGGTTCCAGACAGGTTCCCATGGGTCGCGACCAGCACTGGGAGGGGATGGAGGTTACTGCTGGGTGCTGCTGGGCGCTGCTGGGCCAATTGAGCACCCCCAGAGCAGTGCCCATGGGCTCTCAGCCCCCCCAGCCCCCCACCTGCCCTCCCCTCCTGGGGTGAGCAGCTCAGCCCTGGCTTTTGTTGGATCCTGTCTAATTATAGATATTATATCGCAAATGGCTTTTGGGCCTGCTAATGGTATTACTGGTGTTATTCTTCTACTTGTTAATTATAACCAATTTGTTTGGGATGCCTTCCCAGTTTTCTTCTGTAATTGCTCTCCCCGTTCCCTGATGACTGTGACTCAGCAGAAACCCGGCAGTTTCGCTCAGGGATGAGATTACTCTTCATCTCTGCTGCCAAGAGGGCTGCAGACACGCGGTTGCTGCTGTGGCCTGGGGCAGGGGACCCGGGGGCAGCCCAGGGCTGCCCAGCTCTGTGCTCTGCTCTGCTCTGCTCTGCAGCCTTGCTTTGCAACCCAGTTGTGCAACCTCAGCCCTATTTTGCTGCCCTGTTCTGGAGCATGGTTCCACATCCTTGCTTTACAGCCTTGATTTGCAACCTTGTTCTGCAGCCTTGCTCTGTATCCCCGATCCCTGTGTCATAGCTGTGCTCCGCAGCCTCGCTCTGCATCCCTGTTCCAGAGCTCTGCTCCTCAGCCTTTCTTTGAAGCCACACTGTGCAGCCCTTCTTTGCAACCTTGCTTCACAGTCTTGTTCTGGAGTCCCATTCTGCAGCCCTTCTCTGAAGCCTTCTTCCAATGCCTTGCTCTGCAGCCTTTCTTTGCAACCCCTGTAGTGCAACCTTGCTCCGCAGCCCTGTTCCACATTCCTGTTTTGCAGCTTCACTCTGTATCCCTGTTCCACAGCCTCGCTCTGCAGTCTTGCTCTACATCCCTGTTTTTCACCCCTATTTTGCAGCCCTGCTCCGCAACCCACGTTGCAACAGGGCAGGATGCAGCTCCCAGGCCCGGGGATGCTCATTGGTGCATCCTTGGGGACACCATGCTCAGACCCCAGGACAGCCCCACACCCCGGGATGTCCCCAGCCCCTTCATCCTCCTGGGACCTTCCAGCAAACCCCCAGGCTTGTTGATCTCAGGAAGGCAGCTGTGGGGATACACAGGGAACGGGTCACCCTCCCTGCACTGGAAGAAACTGCTGCACACAGCCATCCCAGCAGCTTGTAGCACCTTTACTTGTGCTCACTCTGCTGGGGGCAGAGGACCCGTGTGCAACCAAAGCGGTGCAGTCAGTGGGGTCTGTGCCTGCAGGATCCCAGCACGGCTGCAGCTCTGCAGGGGCCCAGCGCAGCTCGGAGCCATCGGGGTATTAATGAAATTTATGAGTCAGAGCGAGCGAAAGAAACTGTTTTCAGCTGACTTCACTCACCACTTCCTCCCCGCTGCTCGGCTCTGCTGGCAGCCCACTTATCTTCCCCTGGAGCGCTGCCCACCTCCTCGGCCCCGATACGCCCCTATCGCCGAGCCCCGAGCGCTCAGCACCGGCGCTGAGTTTGCTCACTCACTCACTCGAGCACTCTCAAGTTGTTCTCTGTGGCTAATCAAATGTCAAAACAAGCTGCCCCTGTGATTTGGAGAGCTTTTAAACAGGAAGACATTTACCACTGATACATGAGAGCTGCGCGCGTTGGCTGGGGCCGAGCCCAGGACGGGTCGCAGCGATAGAGGCGCTGGATGCAGCTGCAGAGGTGATGCGCAGGGTGGGAACTGCTCTGTGTTTTGGATCACCAAACCAGCAGTCGGTGGGCACCAGTGCACATCCCGGTCTGCGGTGTATGGAGGTCAGAGTCCCACGGGAGGGCCGCCCACAGGACCCCCATCCCACTCAGCACTGCCCAGCCCTGCAGTGCGTGGGGAGCAGTGATGGGGTTGGGATGCCCCAGCGCACTGGCAGTGCCCCAGCATTGTCTGTGCCCCATGTGAGCACCAGCTGGAGTGTGAGGCTGAGACAAAGGGTGTGCCAGGCCCTGGCAACCCACAGCGCCGGGCACTCAGCACAAAGAGCTCTGTGCTGCCCACAGGCAGTTGTCAGGACTGGCAGCCAAACAGGAGGGAAGGGGGAGATGGAGACCGTGGGACCACAGCACTGGTACGCACAGGTGGCTCACCCCAAAACAAGCTTAGGGGACCCAAATCCATATGGTGCAGGGGCAGCAGCACCCTTTGCCCTACAAACCATTGCCTCTCCCAGCTGAATGCGTGCTGCTCTGCTCACCCTGTTTCCTGCTTTCATCCCGGTGCCTGACCAACAACAACAACAACAACAACCCCTCATCTTCCTGATGGCTTCGCAGCAGAGAGGTGCTTCTGTTGCTCAAGCTGTTGCCGGTCTGGAAATGAAGCATCTCACTCTGGAGAAGCACTCAGTCAGACACACAGCCCAGCAAATGCAGACTGGGGCAGCCTGCCACCGACCACAGCCATGGGGACACAGAACCCTGGGGGCTGAAAGGAGGGTACGGGGACATTGTATGGAGTGATAGAGGGGGGTGCAGAGACCCCACAGAGCCTGTCTGAACTTCAGCCTCATCACCTTCTGCCCTCCTGCCTCCAAATCTGCCCAACCTTCAGCTTTGAGGCTTTGCTCTGGGCTCTCAATTAAGCCCCCACCCATTAGCACTGGAGGGGCGAGGGCAGCAGCGGGTGCCCCAGTGCAGGGAAGGGCTCTGGGAGCAGACAGGCACAGGCTTTGTTCCAGCCCGAGACAAGGAGAATGCTGTTGGTTTGCTTTGAGACAAATGAATGGATTTCACTGTTTGACCAACACTCATGAGAATGCCAGTCAGCGCGGGTTTGGCAGGAGGGCTGACACTTGTCAGCTTTGGTTTATAACCGGAGAAAAGCAGCCAGCTCTCCGGAGGAGAATGACGTGCGCGCGTCGCTCTGCGTGTTTGTTCTCGGAAGAATGTGTGGCAACAGCAGATCAAGCAAATAGTCGGGACTGCAGCATCGTGGAGAGCTTTGTCAGCTCGCCGGGAAGTTTGAGAAGGGCTTCGCGCTGCATGAGGACAGCCGGGCACTGCCTGGGGCCGGGCAGAGGCACAGCGTGGGGTTGTGATGAACAGAAGCCCCTCTGTGCCAGCCCTGTGGCAGCAGCGCGGCTCAGCCCCCCCCTGCTGCCGTCACTGCCCTCACTGGGAGCTGACAAAGCCCTGTGCTGGGGAGCACATAGGGATCAGTGCTGGGGGAGCAAAGGGACCCCCCTGCCATTGGCACGAACTCCGGGGAAGATCTGGCCTCACTGGTGGCCAAAAGTCTCTATTTAAAGATGTCCCCTCGGCCACATTTCCTGTGCTAAAGCTGGAGGCGAGCACACAAGCCACACGTATACAAGTGGCTTTGGTTTGGTTTCTAAGGGCTCTCCCATCTGTGCAGCACTGGGGTTCCTTCATCCCGCACAGCCGGCAGCTCCCCCTGCAGCATCTCTCACAGGGAGTGCTGGCAATGCCCCGGGATAGGGATGTCACTTGGGCTGGGGATCGCTCTCCTTCAGGCCCAGGTAAACTGAGGCAGGGCAGTGCCCAGCCCCATCCCTGCCCCAGGACGGGGGAATGCTCAGGGCTCAGCTGTGGGATGCAGGACCACACACATCCATTGGGAGAAACCCAGAGCCTTGGCACATCCAGGCCGCCGTGATGCTGCAGCAGGAGCAGAGCCCTGAGCCTGCAAAACGGCCCAGATTGAAATGACCAGAGTGCTCCAAATGAATCGTTGCCAGCAGTGCAGTAAATCAGCCCCTCTCTCCAAGGGCAGTAACTGCCTTTTGCAGCTCTCTGGGAGCCGTTCTGATGAGCATCACCGCTGCAGGGGGAAAGAGGGTCAGCCCTGCCTGCCTGCTCCAGACCCAACTCCCTCCCACCCCACTGCAAGCACCTGTTTGGCCCCAAACAACAACATCTCCAAAATGTGTTCCAAATGAGAAGGAGGTGCCTGGAGCTGGAGCTCCCTGTGCCTCCTCTCCCCCTTCCCCATCCCAGGCAGCCCTCACCAGACCGTGGGGATGCAGCCCTCAGCTCCGTGCCCCTGCTCAGAAGGAAGGACAGCAGCCCCCAGGCTCCACGGGCTCCCTGTTTTCCCTTGGGGTGAATCCCCACTGCAGGAGAAGATTTCAGCCCCACTCTGGCTTCCTCCCTGGCTGTGTCCTCCCCCAGTTATCCCCTGTGTGTGGCAGAGGTGGCTGCTCTGGTGGCTGCCATCACAGCAGCATTGTGCTGGAAGGGATCTGCTCCTGAAAATAGCTCCGTATCATTAGTTACATCTAATTGAAGGTGTTTTGAATGCAGCCTCCACAACACACAAACCCAATGGGAAATGACATACCATCAAATGAATGCCCCCAAACCATGATAAATGGCTGGTTGGATGATGAATGCTTTTATTTCTTGCGTTAGCAGAGAACAGCGCTGTTGACCCAGCACTTATCTACACAAGCTATGAAAGGTCACCGAGATGATTGGGATGCTCCCCTCGCTCTCCTGCATCCAGGTGTGTCCTGTCTCCAAACATCCCATGCGGTGTCAGCGGTGGGGGCTGGGGGTGATGCTGAGTGCATGGGATGGGGCTATTCTCTGTCCCGCATCTCCACCACTGCTGGCATCCCACGGAGCTCCCTGCTGCTGGCAGGAGCACTGACAGTGATGGGTTGTGCAGAGGTTGGACATCACAGGGGACCTTTTTGCTCCGCTGTCTGTCTCATTAAATCATTACAAGATACTGCTCCAATAGCTCCACAACATCCACCTTTCATGTGGCTGAGCTGCACCTGGAAACAGCACAGATCCTCTGCCAGGCTCCAAGCACTCTGCCTTGATACCCTGTGTATCATTAGAGATGATTGCAGCCAGCACTCCAAGCAGCCCAAGGGGTGCTGAGCATGGAGCTGACCCACAGCCACGGCCCCTCGTCACTATGGGATGGAGCCGGCCGCATCCTGCAGCATCCCAACAAGGTGCTGTGTGCGGGGATTAAAGTCTCCTGCTTAGTGGCAGGAAAATGCAAATGCTGTTGGAACAAGCTGTTAATTGTTAAACAGTGTTATTTAGAGGTAATCATCGCTGGAACAGCTTGTACTGTGAAAATGAGGCCAAGAGTTCTCTGGTCGTGGACTCCGAAAGGGGAGAATGTGCCTTTGGATGGGCTGGGTGTAATGAATGTTATTAGCAGAGACGTGGGAATGGGGGAAAAAAGAGGAAACGAGTGAAAAGCGAGAGGAGAGGTTACAGGGAATGGCTGCAGTGTGGCACTTCCCCACGTGCCTCCCATGGATGGGCGCTGCATGCATCATAACAAGGAAAGTGGGGCAGGAGGGGGGATCTGGGGATGGAAGATGGGATGCTGGGGATGAAATAAAGTGGCCTTGCTGTGGAAAGGCCAATCCTGCAGACTCAGCCACATGCTGGGTGCTGCCCAAGCAAATGGCAGCAAGGGCCGGGCATGGGCAGCTCCACACGAGGACAGGGATTTCCCAGCTGGCTGACTGTACTGGGAGCGAGCACCCTGTCCTCGTGTCACACTGAACCCCAGTGACCCCACAGCACTCTGCAGCTGTTTGCAGGCAGGCCAGGCCTGCAGGCACTGTCACGGTGGGTTGCCCCGCAGGCAGGGTGAGCCGGCTGCACTCCCAGCTCCGGCCGTTTGCCAAGGCCAGAACCCAGCTCAGCAGCTCCAAGCCATGGGAAATCCCAGCAGGGAGACTGGGGAGCAGAGCCCAGCACTGGGCCATCTCTGAGGACCAGTACCCAGAGCCACTCCATGAAGACAAGAGACGTGTCAATCCAAGCCTCCCATCTCCTGCTGGGAAGAGCCTTTGGCATGAGATGTGCCCTCTCCGTGTCTTCATGGAGCTGCAGGAGCAGAACAAGGCAGGGGTTAACCAAAAAGGGAGTCCCAGCTGCACCATGTCTGGGAGAACCAAAGCATGTTTTAGCTTCATTAGCTCTGCAATGGAGGTGAACCCGGTCGCCAAAGCACAGACCCTGGGTCAGCCCCAGCCCCAGTATGGGACCCAGGAAAGGCAGGACCCGGCTCTGTGCGGAACACAGCGGTGGAACCCCAGGGCTCCCCCATCACTTCCCCAGACCCACTCGCTGCTTCTTGTTCTGACTCAGGGCACTCTGAGAGGTGCCTGCTGGAAAAACCCAGGGCTCTCGCTGCCATGTGCATGTAAATGGGGGGAAATGTCTGCAACGGGGGGGGGGGGGGGGGGGGGGGATCCCACACCCTGGACCGTTTTTGGGGTTCTGAACCACACTGGGATGCTGTTGGGGCAGCCAGCCCTGAGGTGTGCCCATGCTCCCCATAGCATCAGAGCAGAAATCCTCCGTGCTTTGGCACCAGAAGAAATCCTAAACCACAGCCTGGCTGAGTCAGTGGGGATTTATAGGCGTGTGTATTGGTTGTTAATATACAGATGGTAGCAAATGTACAGAAGGAATAAGCAAAGGGAAACTCACCAGAGGTGGTGCCTTGGCTGAAGAAGCTGGGGCAGTCCTCACTGGGGAGTGATCTCCAAGAGATGCTGCCTCAGTGGGATCAGCCCTTAAATGAGGTCTCAGAGGGGATGGAGTCGAGCTCCACCCCTCCCGGGAGCACAGCTCCATCACTCTCACCTGTGCTCCCACAGCTGACCCCACACTTGCCTCAGCTGATTAATCAGAGGTTCAGGCTGTGATTACCAATCTCCCATACAGCGTGCAAATAGCCCGATGGCTCTGTGTCCCCATGGCCTGGGATGGGTGCAGAGGGGGAATGCAGGGACTCCATGCTGCAAACATTGCGTGTGCACCCTCAGCTCACCATGAGGACGTGCACACAAAGGGGGACCCTTGCTCTATGGGGCACTAAGACTCGGTTTGGGCTGTGATGCTCCACCAGGCGTTGCTTCCCCGTGTCATTGGGAAGTCCTCAGCTTCCACCCTGCTATGTACAGGGGATGGGTCACATCACTGGGGCAGCACCCACAGAGCTCAGCACCAACGGGGGCTGGGGATCAGGGTGCCCACTGCGAGGCCACCCCTCAGAGCCTCCCCTGTCCCCATGGCAGTGCCACCCATTGCCCAGCACACCCCTGAAGCCGGATGGGAGGTTTCTGTTAATCAGCTACAAACTATTAAGCCGTTGGCCAAAGAGCTCTCCCGCTCCTTTAGCAAGGAATTAGGCCTCTATAAAATCAAACAGCATGAATCTTAAAGATTTACACGGTGCTTTTTAAGCAGTTTTCAGTATATTTCAATAGTTAATAAAACTAAATGCTGCTTTGTGTAAAAGGTAATAGATTACAATCGGGTGTGTTTTACTAGCACTCAGTGTGTTCTTCTAACACCTCATACGTTAGAGCTGGAATCTATGAAAAGCACTTTGTGGAGATTAAAAGCAGATTTATCACAGATGTGCCTCAACATTATGCTTGGCCTGAACCATTAGACTCCTGCAGTTTAAAGGTTAGGCTTTAATGACTTCAAGGAAGTCGGGTACCTTTTAAAGGTTTAAATAAGCAGCTCAGATAGCGATGCCGTTTACCAAACAAGGAGGACTGGCTAGGAGCCGCTCCGAGGATGCCTGAGTTACCACTTCAATGTCTGCCCCTTAAACTACTTTGAAGCAGACAGGGTAGTTTAACCCTCATGCAAATGAACAACGCACTATTTGCGAGATGAAAGTTCTTCCTTGCAAACCTTGGTGGCAGAGCAGCCCTCTCCATCTGCGCTCCCTGCGCTGCGCCGTATCCACGTGCCCACTGCTGTGTGCCCTGTGCAGAGCTCAGTGCTCAGCAGCTCCCGCAGGCACAGCAGCTGCTGGCTCCTTGCTGCTGGGGCAGTGGTGGTGGCAGCTCCCTGTGCAGCCCTGGTGACATCCCACATGGATGCTCTCCTGTCCCCATGCCCAGCTCCAGCACCCGGTGCTGCACCTCCATGTCCCCAGGGCCATGCCTAATTCCTGGTGACCTGTGAGTACCACAACAGTGCTCATCTCCTGGGAAATCAGACGCTGCTGATGTGCTCTGCAGTGCTGGGTGGAGGTGGAACACATCACAGTGCAGCTTGGCCTGGGAGCAGTGCAACAAGGTGGAACCAGTGCCATGTGCGTGGCATGGAGCAGCCCCCAGCCATGTTTGGTGCATCCCATACTCTGAGACAGAGCCGCCACCACACTGTGACATCACTGACAGTGAAGGCACATTTTCCAGCAGCAGGTCAATGACTTCCCATCCTTGCTCCCACGGGGTGACTCAGCTTGCACTTCACTTTGCTCCCGGATGCTCCCCACCTCAGTCTGTGCCATGTGGGTGCTCCTACCACAGTCCCCTCATCTCCACTTCTGCTTTCCCCTGCCTGCATTCTGTGCACTGAAACCTTCCCCAGAGAGCACCGCAGCCACTGCACGCTGGTTCCCACCAAAGCAAAGCCTCATTGAAATGCAGTGATCCTCATTACCACCTGCAGCTCCATGGCGTGGCCATGCAGGCCCATCTGTGTCCAGGAGCACTGAGATGTGCCCCCTATGAACATGCCACAGTGCATGGCTGGTCCTCTCGGCTCACTGCCAGAAGAGGGGAGATGGTTATGGAGACTTCTCTTGGCCAGCCCTAAAACAACCCAGTTATTGATCTTAATAAATACTTTATGCCCTAACAAGGTGTAGATTGTCATTCCTCCCGTCTCAAGGGCAATGACTCTCATTAAACACTTATAGATACGCTTAAAGTTTAACCCCGGTGACGCTAAGCTGGCACTCAAGGCCATGGGAGCACGGCGTGTTAACGAGGTGCTCGCACGTACAGGATGGGGGCAGGATTGGTGCCACACCCCCAGCCTGCACCACCTTGGGCTGGGACATGGACTGTGTGCCAGGACATGCACCTCCATGGAGCTGAGCATTGGGCACCTGTTTGCATTTAGTGGCTCCGATTTCCTCTATTATTTCTGTTTGCATTTTTCTGCTGGGAACTGATTTATACCGTTTGAATGAGCAGGAGTATCACTGTGCCATTGTATGGATGTTTAAATAGATCACTACAGTGCCATCCACTGCACGGCAGCACCATGTGGGTCAAGGAGAAAGCATGTGGGGTTTAAGGAGAAGGTGAGTTCACTCCATGCTGGCCTCAGCCCTTCACATCCCTCCCACTCTGCATCCATGGCACAATCCCATGCCATCCTCCTGGTGCCGGGTCCTCCTGCATCCCTGGGGACTTCTGGGTTACCATGATGATGATGATGATGATGGTAGACTAATGAAGTCATTTGAGTTGGAAGGGACCATTAAAGACAGTCAGGTCCAAGCCATCATTGGGAACATCAACATCCCCACCAGGCTGCTCAGAGATTCATGCAGCCTGGATGTACCCTCAGATCTTTCAAAATGCATCACATCAATGGGATTGGGGCACAGAGGAAGCCAATGATGAGCTCAAGCACTGGTGAAGAGCACCACAGCATGCCATCCTCCCTGCCCAGACTGGGAGAAGCGTGTTGCTGTCTTTGGATTTTGACTTTCACATCCTTCCTTGCACGCTATTAAGCAAACCCTGAGCTCTGCACATCATTTAATGAGATGAAAGGGATGGACTCAGTGATCCTGATGGGTCCCTTCCAACCTGGGGTATTTTCACTCCACGTGGTAACAGGGACATCGGCTCCCTCCGCACTGGGGTGCCCCTTCCCAAGCCCTGTGCTTTAGGAGCAGCTGCTGCAGGACACTGAGACACCCAACAGGTTGTGCAAACCCAAACGGGAGCGGCCATGTAGAGCAGCGAGCAGATTTTGGCCATCGTAAGGCTTTCATGGAGAAACCTCAAACCACCCCAGAAGTGAAGCCTCTCCTTCAAGCAGCTGCCGACATGCTGCATTTGAAGAGCGGGGGTCATTTGTCTGCTATGTTGGCCCTTCTTCATCTTCCTCATTTTCAAAGCGGTGTTGCAGAACTGCAGGGTGAGGGATCGCCGTTGTGGCCGTAGCTCACAGCCCAGCCCGTGGTCAGCTCAGGGTGCTCCTGGCTGATGCAAGTGGAAACTGCCTGGCCTGTGGTTGCAGCCTGCACTGAGCTCTCTGCTCTTTGATGGGGATCTTTGAAGTCACCCTGAGATGCTGCAATTAGCAAGAAATAACACGCAACGTAACAAGCTTCGCATTTGAAACTCTTCCCAACCAGAATTAACCAGCTTTTCCATTTTGCAATGAGTGCCTGGATTGCAATTGTGAAACATTAACCTTCTCTAACGCCACAACTTCAGACAATGAAGGAAACCATGAGGCTTCTCCAGCAACTGTAAGAAAAGAAGCACCCTCTAAAGTGCAGCTCCTCCAAATATCAGTGGGTTATTTGATGGCAGCATGCATACGTGCCACCAAAGCAAAGCCTCCAGCTGCAGGACTGCTTCTCAGCTCCATCACGCTGCACACCTTGGGAAAGGCTCGTGCCTTGTGGGAAGATGGTCAGCAGCAAGCAGAAATGGGGCTTACAATGTAACTGGGCATCTCTTACCTGTGAGGAGCTGGGAAACAGAACCAGGAGTGCAACTGCAGCTTTTGTTGGTCACCTCTGGGGATTCATCTCAGTGGCGCAGGGCTGGGGGCGGTGTTTGTGGTGATGGTGGTGTGAACACACCGTTATGATCATGTTGTTAGCTGACATTGCCCACAGGGTTGAGGTGTGAGCCATATCTGGCATTAAGGGCAGGGGTTTGTCCACTCTTGGGATGTAGTGTGTGGGAGCAGGGGCTGCCCCCTATATCCCCTCTGCACCCCAGCCCAGGAGCAGCACACCCTGATCTCCCCATGAGCTTCTGCTCTGGGAAGCACCGCTGTGCTGGAGCAGCGATGTCACATTGGCTGTGGGTCCAAACGTCCCCCAGAGGGTTCTGGCAACGGCAGTGCCACAGTGCTGGGAAACGGAGCTTTCACTCAGCAGCGTGGGTGGGAATTTGCATTGGTCCATCATTAGGCGGTAGCTCTTATTTAAGGCAATAAAGGTGCTTAATTTCATAGGGAAAACTTAATGGAGCACTTAGTTCCCATGCACTGCTTCCCTGACATTTTATAGTCTTTGAAAGCATGACTTACTAATGGGCAGGAGCTGCATCCCCACGTCCTCCTGACCCCCTCAGGAAACAAAATAAAGGCTTTTGGTAAAAAGAGCAGGTGTTGTGGAAAAGTCAGAAGATGCAAATTCTTCCTTCTCATTAATTACTGTATTTATTCCATGATTCCACCTGTTCGCATGACGTCCTTCCCTCCCCGAGACTTCTCACAGCAGATTAAAGTGCCCTTTTATCATCATTCTGAAAGGCGTTTCATAAGGGAACATTAGTTCTCCTACATTATTCTTGCATGTTATAAAAAGTGTCTTTTTAAAATATTAGGCAGCAATCAAGATTAATTTAAACCACATCAAACATGCATGGCTGGCTGGCTGGAGCGCTCATCCCTTTGCCACCCGCTGCTCCAGGCACCGCTGCTCTGGCTGCAGCCAGCGCTGGGCTTTGGCACAGTCCTGTCCCTGCTCCCACCACGGGCACAGCTCTGCTGGGACACTGACCCTAGGACAAGTGGGATCCAAGCCCCAGAGGGACTCCAGGCAGGTCCTGAGCATGGCGGCGCTGGGGTCCAAGTGGTGCCATGGTTGGGTGCTGGTTGCTGTTGGGGTCCTGGTGGTGCAGCAGCTGGATGCAGGGAAGGAAGGTCTGGTTCTTCATGTCCTCTCCCCGGGAAGGACAGACTCATTGATGGTCTCAGGACTTGCAGCCCATCTCCGCTGCAGGCGGTGTTTGGACCTTGCTGGTGTGCTGGGATATGGGAACCACCTGCATGTACCGTGGTAACTGAAAACCCCAAGCACCACCAATTCCTTCCAGCCACAGAAACTTGTAATCCTCACCAATTTTCAGCCTAAAATATTTCCATGGGAGCACAAAGTTTACAATGCTTCTAAATATAAATTGGGCCTCCTTTTTCACCCCGGCACTCAGATCCACAGGCACTGGGAGCAGTGGCACTTTATCAGCGCATCGGAGCGTGGCCATCTCCCGTCGCTGCCCCAGGGCCAGGCTCGGCTGCCTTGCTCAGCATTCCAAACACATCCTCCTGGTGGAGGACCTATCAGCCAGATACCTGAAAACACATTTTCAACTCCAGCAAGCAATTGACTTTCAAAGCTCGTGATGCTTGTCAGCGTGTCTCCTAGGGCAACAAACAAACTCCGGAGAGCAGAGCGAGCCCTGCTTCCTGCAGAAGGATAAGAGCACAGAGGTAGAAGAAGATTCTGGTTGCATTTTAAAGCTACTTATGGGCTGCACAGCAGTTGAAGGAAGGAAAAAAAGGCAAGAAGTTAAGTCTGTTTTGCAGGGTGACGTCTTGTTCATAGGATCATAGAATGGCCTGGGTTGAGAAGGATCACAATGACCATCTTGTTCCAACCCCCTGCTATGTGCAGGGTGGTCAACCACCAGACCAGGCTGCTCAGAGCCACATCCAGCCTGGCCTTGAATGCCTGCAGGGATGGGGCATCCACAGCCTCCTTGGGCAACCTGTTCCAGTGCGTCACAACCCTTTGTTGGACCAGCACCTTGCTGCCCATGTGCCTGCAGGTAGCGGGGAGGTGAGGGACCAATACCTGGGTGGGGAGAGAGAGGGACATGGGAGCTGCATTTGCTACTTTAGCCAAAATCTGCCCTAAAGCAAAACCTCAGTCCTGGGGGTTGAGTGCACCCACATCTCACAGACCCAAGACATTTGGGTTTCCAGCTTGGCTAACGGAACAGTGCCCGGACACTTGTCCCATACCTACGGAAGGGATGGAGAGGGCAGCGGGGGTGCTGTTGCTCCCAGCTGCCAACGTACCCAAATCCTCACAGGACTCCTCCTCACCCTCTCCTTTTCCACGATGCATTAGAAACGTCCCCATCGTCAGCCACAGGATGAGCACCGCTGCTTCCTGCGATCGTTAAGACATCAAACAGACACCTTGAGGAGCCGCACTCAGCGCCCGCCTCCCCGATTAGGAGCTCCCTCCCCATGCCCAGCCGTGCAGGGAGGAGCAGCTCCCACGCTCCCCACGCCTTGGCTGTGATCTCCCGTGTCTAATGACGCCCATTTATATGTCAGCGTTGGGAGAAGATTCATCTCCAGGTGACACGCATTCTCTGCCAAGTTCCTGTGATTATGGAAATCTCTATTACTGGGCTAGCCAGGCATGAATCAGATGGAAACTCCGCCGTGCTGGGGGATGAACTGAGTATCTCCGATGGGTTCGGTGGGATGAACTGTGTTGAGCCCTCGGTCACCCCCCACGGGATGGGGGATGCAGAGGGGTCCTAGTGCACTGCTGCCCCAGGACCGGGACCCCTCTGCATCCCCAGGGTGAGTCATTGGGGTCAACGGATGCTGCTGAAACTCCACGTTGAAGTGCTGGATGCGCCAGGTTATTAAAAAATAACAATAATAGCAAAAAAAAACCACAAAAACACACGCAGACGGAGGGAAAATGAACAATTGGAAGGAAAAAAGGCAAGGTTTGCCTTTATGATGCTGCCGGGAAGTGCTGACAAAGCTGCTCCTGACAAAGCCCCAGCGGGAGGGGGGAACTGTCTCTTTGCTCTGCCTGTCTCCCGCTGAACAAGGATCACTTTTAATGGGCTGAATACATACAACATACAGCTGACAACAAAGATGTTAGACTAACCTAACAAGAGAGCGAAACAGAAACAGCACACAGTGAGTAATTAGAATCTAATTAATTTGCATTTCACAAGAGACTCGGAGATGGCAGAGGGAAAAATAAATAAATAAAATAAGAAGTAAATTCCCAGAGATTAAAGGGCTCGTGGAAGGTGAGCGGAGGCACTGGGAGCAGCAAAGGCATTGGGAGCAGCCGAGCCCAAAACGCAGCGACCCACAGAGCCGGCTGGGATGTGCAGGAATTAAATGGGGGCAGGTGTGAAAATGGCAGGGCTGGGAGCAAAGGTGTCCTTGGGTCAGCAAAACGGCAATGAAAATATCCAAACGGCAACTCGTGCTGCCCGACAGCCCCCCCCGGCTCTGCAGCACTTTTCCCTCCTGCTGTTCCATGGCTCCGCAAAGGGATGAGAAGGGGAAAAGAGGATTTGGTGTGGGGTGTGCCCAGAGCTGGGGGCCAACCCCATGCGGAACCCCAGCATCACCAGCGGCTCTCGGTGCTAAGGCAGCTCCTTCCCAACATTAGTGTTTGCAATATGGTAATCTTTATATTCAACACCCTATTTCTTAACACTGGCTGTTCCCGTGAGGCAAGCGATCCCAGATCTACATAACATCAAGGGGAGATTTACAGCTTGTTTCCATAATGATGACACCAGGCAGGAGATTATGCTGTCAGAGATGCCGGTGCAGCCACACAAGCTCTAGGGAAGAAAAACAACTGTCACCCCATGGTGCGATGTGGTCGTCATCACTGCTACGGGCATCCCCAAGCTCAGGTCCTCCCAGTGCTGATGGATGGGATGGGGGACCTGGGATGAGTGATGGGGAAGCACTCTCACCTGTGTTCAACAGCACCAAGCAGTCTTCCCTTCTTATTCAGCCCCATGTTTGCAGTAAGAAACCAATGCCACAAACACGCCGAGGGGGTATTTATTTTGCTTGAAAGCAAAATAACGCAACCTAACATCAGAAAGGAGGCATTCAGCTCAGCCAGCTCCCTTCTTTTGTTGAGAATCAAAGTGGTGATTATTCGAGCAGGTTGCTTCCTGACAGCCCACCACAGTGGCAGAAAATGTACTGCAAGCATTGCACCGGTGAGCAGAGGGCTGGCATGTGGGGCAGTGGTGCTCGGGACACACTGCTGCCATTGCCCACATCCCAGTAACACTCCCAGTTTCTGGGCACAGCACTGTGGCACAGCGTTGGATGCTGATGCGTGCCCTCTGCTACTACTCCAAGCAAAGCATCTCCCAAAATACATCTCCCTGTGTGTGCGCAGCTCCGTGCTTTCCTTCCTCCACAGGAAAAAGCCCTCCCAGTGAAGCCAAAGCCTTTCAGAAGACAAACACACACACTGCTCCTTCTGAAGTCACCAGGCAGCCAGCCACCACCAGGGCAGTGGGATCCAGCCCATAATTTGCAGTGTGAGCACTCGAGCAGCGTTGCCGCAATACGATGAGGTCATGAGTCACCCAACCACCGAAACCATCCAGCCAGCCCCATACAGCACATGGCTGGGAGGCTGGGTCTGCCCTTCCCTGCACTGCCTGGAGAGCAGGGGGTTGGGATGGAGGGAGCAGATGCATCTCCTGCCCCAGGGATGATGGGGAGATGCATCTCCAGCATCAGAATCCCAGGAGCACCTGGATCCCAGCAAAGCATGGTGACAGCACTGCCTGCATGGGGCTTCCTAAAAGCTTCCTAAAGCTGAAAATGCACATCACGGGAGGGGAAGAGGTGAGGGACGTGCTGCGCAATGTGCATGACCCTGCAAAGCCCCAGATCTACCCCCAAAGATACTGCTGGAGAAGACAGCAGAGGAATCCCGCTGCTGCCAGCCCAGTCACAGCCCTGTCCTTCAGGGACGGTTGCAGACAAAACAAAGGAGATGGAAGATGAACGCTGCATTACCCTGACAGCCACGAGTTAGGCTGTGATACATCTCTACCTCTGGGATACGTGACAGATATTATTCATTGTTCCCTTCTCACTTGTCACCGTGCAATCAGGGCTGGGAACCAAGGGAAGTTCACAACTTTCCGCTGCGACTCGCCTGCAGATCTGTCAGTTGACTGAAGACCCAAATTACACAGTTACAGAGCCCAGCGAACTGCTAAAACCTGCACGCCTTGCTGCCGAGATTAGAGATTCACCGTGGTAATTATGTTAATGTTGATGTGTAGACGGATAACTGGCAGCAAGGAGTTGCTCTGAAACATCTATTTATAGATCCGGGGAAAAAAATAAACCTCTCCATCTCCAGGCAAACATATGGGCAACCAAAGCAGACAAATTAAGTGGGAGAAGAGAGGGAAAGAAGGAACAGGAACCGGAGCCAGGCGGTGCCATGGGGCTGGTGCCCATGGTCAGATGCGCACTGAGGACGCTTTGGCAGCACCCCATGCATTCGTGGCACACGGGTGGGATGGTGGCACCTCGGTGGCACTCCGAGCATTTGAGCCACCACTCCAAGGTCAACTGCTCTCCAGGAGCTGTGGATGTGCCTCCACGCTTCCCCCCTCCGCCCCTCACTGCTGTGCACACTGATGATGCTGCGCTCTCCATCTCCCAGCAGGATGTGGGATTTAAATTTGGAGCTGTGTGCTAAATTACACGGGCCGTCAGTCAACTCCTTGCGATGTTTTGAGTAGACAGATTTATACAAACACTCAACACTCAGTAGACCCAGCGCCGGTATCTTTCACACCAGTGAGGAGGAAAGAAATCAAACCTTCCCTCCCCCCCACCCTCACCATGCCAAAATTTCTCCCCGACGCCTTTCAAACAGGATCACAGTAGCATGTATTTAGCAAGGAAACAACTGAAGCTCCCTGAGAACCCAGGGAAGGTGCAGTCTGACCAACCCAAGCACAGGGAGCGAGCTTATTGTCTAAAAACCCCCATAGGAAACACTGGGTTAAACCCAGCAGGGGGGCAGAGCTCAGTGTGCTGGGTGCTTTGGGAGCAAAAGGGCCACTGCAGAGGCTCTTACACCTGAAGAGAACGCTTCCCACCCCCTTATCTATTTTTTAAAGGGAATGCTCTTTTAAATTCCTGGTGGCAAGCTGGCCCAGCAAGCTCTTCCAGGCACAGTGCTGTAGCATGCCATTAGAAAAACAAAGTGCTTTCTCCACTTGATAGCTGGCCTTTTATTTTTGGAACTGATACATGCAATCACAGTAGCATGGCCCCAGCAATTAGGAAGAAAAGTACTTTTCTTCTCCAAGCCCAATTACCCATCCTGTAATTGACATAATTATTATCTTTCTGTTTCCTAATAATATTTATTGAACACTATGAATTCCCATTCTCAGCAAAGCTGCTCCCAGAGCACAGCAATTTCCAAGTCCTGGCAGGGTCAGTGTTGGAGGAGGATCAGTGCAGGGTGTTCCTAGCATGGGGGGGGGGGGGGGGGGGGGGGGGGAAGATGTACCCAGGCTGCAAACCTCACCCTCCTGCTATCAGCTGGATAAACATACAAGATATATGGATTTCAGACAGACACAGTCCTGTATGTAAGGAACAAGGGCCAAGTGGTAGTCTTGAGGAAAGAAGGGAAATAGAGAGAATAGTCAGCCCTACCTGTAATGAAAGCAGGCACATTAAAGTACACTCAGACCTCCCCCACCCTCACCCCCACCTTCTGCTTCTTTTATAAGTTATGATAAACACCTACAAGAAAATCAAGCCCTGGAGAGACTCAACCACAGTCACACCAGGGATAAATCAAAGCCCACAGGGGCTCATGCCCTCAGCTGGAGCTTTGCCCTCAGCACCACTCACCTCTGCAACCACCCTTCCCAGCCACATCTAGCAGATGAGGCACTCCTCCAGCCCTCTGACTCCAGAACACATCACCCCCAACCACAGCTTCTCTTGCATGATCCAGATTATTTATGGCACTGATCTCCTAATCGTCCCAGTGATCTGATAGGTGGAAACAGGGAAAGGGTGGGTCAGAGCAGCTCTTGGCAGAGAGCAGCTGTGCTGGCCATCAGGTGCTGCCTTTTGAGTATCCCCCCAGATGGAGCCTATAACCATTTCTCCCTCGTGATGCTTTGGGAAGGCTATGAACAGCCTTGGATTTACTGTCAAGGAAAATGGCAGTTTCTCATAGAGATGGCTAAGAGCTACCCAATGCATAAAGCAAGCTCTTCCATTATCCCCTGGACAGACTGTTGTCATGAAGAACTGAACAAGCCAGCTTTGGTTGGGGTGGAAAAGAGCCTAAGGAGGAAGTGCTGGAGTCCCCATCCCTGGAGGTGTTCCAGAACTGTGGAGATGTGGCACTGAAGGACGTGGGTGGTGGGGATGGAGGGTGCCAGGGGGCTCAGCCCTGGGGGTTGGCATGGGGTGGCACCACATTGTGGCCCCAGCGCTGTGCTGCAGTGCTGCCCCACACAGACAATGCGCTCATTGTATCGCTGTCTGACTCCTTTCATCTAGGGGATAAAATTAGAAAATCAACCTAATTCCCAGGAGCCTTGTTAAATCAATACGACAACTATCAGGCAGGCAAGGCACAATGCAAGGCTGAGATAAAATTAGAACGAGACCCCCGGGTGGGTTGGTATCAGCTCTGCATTTCAGAATTGGCAGGAGCTTTTGCATAATTTATCAATTACAAACAATTTAATTCATCCAGAAGAACGGCTCACAGGGTACCTTTGGGTGAGCTAAACAGCACCGGGGCTGAGCAGGAACCACCTGCAATGGGGCACAAGGCACAGAACCTAGCTGGGATGGGGCTGCGTGGGCCTTGGGATGCCAGTGCCATCATGGAGCTGACTCTGCTGTTGGTAATGAGATAAACGGGACACAAAGTGAGAAAGGCCAAGGATGGGATTCGATGCTCCCCCCCGCTCAGCCCAGAGCCAAGAGCTGTGAGCGCTATCATTCCGCCCCAGCAAGGGAAACCCCAAAGGTTAAGGGTAGGTTATTCGAGAGAACAGAAGTGATAAAAATCAAAAGCATTTCTTCTGCTGACTCTGAGCCTTCGGAAGGTTATGAGGTGCTTCCTTCCTGCAGCCCTCCTTTGTTCCGCTGCCTACTGCCCGGCTGTGCTGCCCAGAGCGGGTCTCAGAGCAAACAATGGTAGTTTGTTGGGAGAGGGGAGGTGGGAGAGCATGGGAGGAGTGACAGCCCCCTCTGGAAATGACTCCTTCCCTCTATGCTCCCCCCCCCCCCCCCACCATCCTGCTCTCTTGTTTCAACACTAACTCACGCAGCTATTAGAGCCAAGAAGTTAAGTGGTGCATAATTATGGCATTGCTAATTATAATCCCACAATGAAATCAGTGCTTTGCAACGAAGGCCACAAAGACCCGGTGGTTAGCAGCAGGCCCGTTCCTAACTCCTCCAAAGTGCTCCTGGCAGCAAGGAGGATTTGCAAGGAGGATTCAGACGGGGCGAGGCACACAGCAGCACCCTCCTCCCATCGGTGCATCCCAATGGGGCCCCATGGGGGACTCTGTGGTGGTGGTATTGCCCTACAATGCACAGCCCAGCACCGGCACTCCTGGTGCAACCATTCAACCATTCCCAGCATGGCAGCCCGTGGTCGCATTATCCACACACTCCTGGATCCATCCCTATCCGCTACCATCGCTCTATGTAGCAGCCTAATAACACTCTATGCTTTATATCCTAGGTGCTTGATTTATTAGGTAATTTGTTTCTTCTCCGTAGTGCTGGCCTGCTTGTCATCCGTGTAATGGGATGATGGAAGGGCACGCTGCAGACACCAGGCATTAAAAGCTAGGCAAATATGACCCATCTAAACTTGACATCCAAAAATCGATTCACAGTAATTTTTGTGCTTCTGGCTTGCCTGAGAGGGGGGAAAAAGAAAGGCAAAAAATTACAGTGATTCACATGGGGCTGCCCTCCACGGGGAGGTGGGAGGGAGGAGGGTGTTGGGACGCTGCAGGTGGGCACTGTGGGCAGTGGGCTCAGCCTGGTTCTGATGTCCCCATATCCCTTTAGTCTACAACCAGCCCCTGGGGCCCTTGGGGGAGCTGTCCTATGGGTACAGCCCAGGGGTGGTGACTCTCCTGATGCCACTGACCTCCCCGCATCGTGCTGGTAGGAGCTCAATGCCTGCATCCCACAGCTGGGATTCAATGTGCAGCTTTAGGATGGGGATGCAGGAGGGGTCTGCAGCTCCTTCATCAGGATGTTTTCCCCTGCACGGAGCAGAGCTTTGTAACCTGAGCCACCTCCAAAGTGTCTGCAGCGGGCTGCTTAGGAGTAAATGAGGCACTCATTATAGCCCAGGCTAGAAACCACAGTGTGCTCTAATTCACACTGTCATTTATATTTATTAATGTAATTAACCTGCTCAGGTAGCTGTGCTGGCGAGCAGCGTGAATCACTGGACCGGGGACTGAATCCAGGGCCAGGTGTGATTAGTGTGCCTGGGCTGGCTGCATCCAGGCTGCGAGCACCACTTGTCCCACACCATAACAGTGGGGCAGCAGAAGACCCTACTGGGGCTCCCATGTCCTTAGGGAGGAATGGGGCCACGTGGGTGGCCCAAAGGAGGATGTTGCCTATGGCGGTAATGCAAATCTCATTGCAATACTGCAAATCCTGCTGCAATACAGTAAATCCTAAGGAGTCAAAGAGCATGCAGGGCCCCTGAGTTGCGTGGTACATGGGATCCACCAACACCTCCTGGTTCCCAGCCATGTTCCGGCTCCTGGGTGTGGGTCTCAGCGCTGTGCTCATCTCAGACATGAGAGAGGTGGTGGCACAGAGCTGCTCTGCGGTGCTGCTCCTGGGCTGCCTGGGGCAGGAGAGCAGGGATTGCAGCAGCCTCAGCCAGGGCAGCCAAGATGCAAAGGAGGATGGGGAACTTCAGACACTGCAGGGCCATGAGCTGCACCCAGCATCTCCCACACTGATAACCATCAGCTGTTGAGGGTGTGGACGACATTAGCAACTCAAAGGGATTAGGAGAGATGTGCACTGGATAAGGGGATGTGCTCACCTGGAGCTGGCCTCAGCACTGGGTTGGTTTTTAGGGTCGGTTTGCTGATATGGATCATCCTGCAGCACTTGGTGCGGCACCAGGAGTGGTCATGAACTGGTGTTCTCAGCTCCCATGGCCGAGGCAACACCACAGCATCCCCACAGTGTTGCCACAGTATCACCCCAACACACGGCATTGCTGCAGCATTGCCACCATGCCTGCAGTTTCACCACAGCATTGACACGGCATCGTTGCAGCACCTGCAGCATGCCCATAGCACAGGGGCTGCCCCATCCATCCCAAACTAAGGGCAGGAGCAGCCTGGCATGCATGGAGAAAAATAAAAGACAATTAAGGAAGCACCCAGAACACCAAGTTAATGAGCATGTTGGAAGCCATCAGCCAGAACCTGTTTTGGCACGGAGTGCCGCCCCAACGTGCCAGCCCAGAGCTCGGGGGGAGGCAGCTGCTGCCCCAAGGGCAATGTGGGGCTGGAGCAGCACTGGGTTGGTGAGGGGCTGGGAAGCGCATCGGGCAAAACTGGGGGTCACTTCTGATTTCAGCACTTTCTACTTCTTCTTTCTTTCATTCTCATATTTTTTCTTCCTTTCTTTTTCCCCATGTTATTATCTTCGTTAGGCTCTGATTTGGCTGCAGGGCCTCTCCGAGAGAATGGAGTGCGGCGTGGGTGTTACCGGCTGCTGGCGCTCCCCAGCTCCGTGAAGCAACGCCAATTACTAATTTCATGGAGATAAGCCCTTCTGAGGGAGGGGGGAAAAGAATTCTCCCAGCTTTGAAATCCAAAAGGCGCCTTCATTTCTGCATTCCACGAAAGCTCGAGGGGCTGCGGCGACGGCTCCCATCCATCCGCACACGGAGGGACAGAGCAGCACCCAGGGGGCATCGCCCAGAGGTATAGGGGAACGCAGTGCAGCTGTGCACCCACCCACGTGTAACCCCACACGCAGCCCCTTCCCCCCGCTGCTCCCACAGCCCCGCAGCACTCAGGGTCTGAGCGCGGAGGGAGAATGGCGGCGCGCAGAATGAAGCTGGGTGTAGTTTGCATTTTTATTGCTCTAGCCTCAGATTCCAGCCTACAGAAAAGGTTTCAAAAAGGATTAGATGCCATAAAACCTTTAATAATCCTCCCACATCTTACGTTTAATTATTGTTTTTACACATGCGGAGCCAACACGCCTGTAGCGAGCAATCACGTCTCGCATGCCACTCCTCCTGCATTTCTTCTCCCCTGCGTGGCTATGGGTTTCCACGGCTCCACCACCCAGCAGGGCCCATCCTGGGGACTCGCAGCTCCTCCATCCCATAACCACAGCCCTATAGAAGCACACCGCATCTCACAGGGAGCAGCAGCTCCGAGCAGTCGTGCAGGACGTGTGTATGGGGCAGAGCGGTGGGATCTGGGGGGACACTTGCAGAAGGGATGCTGAAATCACTCTTGGATGGGGATTAAAAAAAATACCCTCGTCTCCAGTTCTAACCCGCCTGCTTGGAAGGAACACGTTGTCACTCACGTGCTGCAATCAGAATGGTTACTGGAAGGGAAAATCAGATCTTTTCATCATTTGTTCATCTCGACAGCTTTCCTGAAGCCAACCAGGGCTGGGGAGGATTCAGATGTAGGAAGAGGTTAAGAGTAGAGCACATCCTGGTACCATTTTGGTACCATTTCAGAGGTTCCATTACCCCACAAAGCATTTAAAAGCAGCCCCACAGTCTCACCAAGACCAGGTTCCCACAGGACACCAATGCCAGGGCCGTAGGGACATGGGATGTCCCAGTGGTGTGTGCCTGGTGCCGCAGTGTCCCCAGCTCTGCATCACGTGCCAGGCAAAGGGAGAGCAGCTTTGTGTGGGGTGGGAAGCTCTAGGGCTGTGCTGGGCCCAAACAGGCTCCTCGTGAATGAATGGCTTCATTATTATTATGATTATTACTTATTACTTAGGTGCTGTTTCCCCATTGCCCATGGCACGGCCTTGCTGGGGGATGATTTTCACCTCGCTATTTCTGGGCTGGGGGAACCAAAGCTAGGTTGGCTTTCCTGTGCCCACACTCGACCCCAGACACATTTTGAGGCAAAACCTCATTTCTGGGGCAATGTTTCCCCATTGTGACCCTGGGGACCCCCATCTCCTGCTACCAAGGATGCTCAGAGCTGGGTGCTGGCAGCCGGCACCACCGCTACCTCACGGAGCAGCGTTGGTGCGTGGGCTCATCCCAGCCCTGCTGTGACTCATTTCTGATGAAGATGATTATTATTTTTTTCAGCAGAAAGGCAGCAGCAGGGCGGGCCGGCACCCACAGGGCTGCTCTCCCCTGCATTGAGGCAAAGATGTGCAGAGTCAGCAGAGGTGGCCATGGCCTTGTTGGGGGGAAGTGCTCCCCAAGCACAGCGCACAAGGAGTTAAGGGGCTCAGCCTGGCCGAAGGAAGCCTCCCTCAGCAGGGAAGGAAAGGACAGAACAATTCTTCATTTATTTTGGTCACAGGCAGTGTCCCATTAAAATCTTGCTGCCCGAGCTGTGTGCACATGGCAAAAACCAGAGCACCCGGCTCCCTGCGAGACAAAGGCAGCCTGTGCTCCGGAGATGTTTTATTCATGTGCAGCCTTGGAGCACAAACGAGCCCCACCATTCCAGTTTGCCTTTGTGAGATGGGAATGGCAGTGAGGGGATGGAGCTGCACCCAGAATTGCAGCTTCTTCCCCAGTCTGGCCAGCTCATTGCACTCATTCCCGCACGCCATGCAGGAGCTGCGTGCTTTGCTCGCTGTCCTTGCATTGCATGAGGGCACAGGGACAGTGCTTGGCTTCCAGCAGTGAGGAAAGGCCCCTACAAACAAAGAAATAATGGAGAAGTTGGCCTTCGCCTTCCCCTGATTGGTTCTAATTGAATATTAATACCATCTTGATCTTATTTTAATGCTCCATTTAATCTGAATGTTTGTCTTATTTTCGTTCCCGGCAGAGGATTATGCACACACGTGACATGGGGCCACCGCTACCATGCGCAGAGCCTGAGAGCCATTTCCAAATGGAAGTAATTCCAAAGGGAAAAAAAAAACTCCCAATGGAAACAAACACCTCCCAATAGAAATACTTCCCAATGGAAATACCTCCAAGTGCAGCCATAGGGACCATTGGGAGTGAAGTTCACACACAGAGCAGATCCGTGTTTTGGGGCGTGGATAGCAGCACCCCGTGCCCAGACACGTGCCTGAGAGAGGCAGAGATTGCACATCTCCAGGATGTGAATCTGCCTCCTCCGCTGTGACGGAGGTGTGGGTGGGTCAATGACTCCCAATGCTGCTCTGGGTGGTCTGGGCAGGTTGGGAGCCAGGAAGGTCCCATCCCAATGGGGTGAGTTCGTCTCTGAGTTATACTGAGAACACCATTAATTAAAACACCCTCTGTGATGGCCATCTCACTCACCGAGAGGCAGCTGCGTGGGTGGTTCTGCCCCTGGCAGGAGGGACGTGGGGACAGCACAGGGCAGGTGTCCCTCCATAACTCATAGCGTTCTCTGCACAGAAAAAAAAACCTTGGGAAGCAACAAGGCAAAGTGGGCATGAATTGGAGTGCCACCAGACCCTGTTTCCATCCCCAGCCCCAGCCCAGGACCTGAGGGTGGCCAGAACCGGTGCTCCTGTCCCCGTGCCACCTCATTTTCCTGCCCAGTCCCTCCTTGTTCAGAACTCACAACACGTTTGGTAACACTGAGGTAATGGGCCGGTTTAATCCCTCCCAAAATCACGATAACCCCACAGACGGATGCGCCAGTCCAGGAATGCATTAGTATGGGAGAGCGCAGCAAGTGGCGCTGCTGCCAGAAATACCAGAGGAATTAGCAAATTGGGTTGCAGCTCTTGAGTGAAACCATTTATTTAGGATGGACTGTTCCTTCTTGTAATCCTCTGTCATCAGCACTCACTGCGAAAATTTAACTGTGTCAGACTAAGCCGGCGTGGTAAGCCTCAGCGCTAGCTCTGTGGGCAGAGAGACTCATTGGTTGCCCAACGCTATTTGCAAGTCAAGTGCATTTCTTTCTTTGTGCTGTAATTGCTGAAGACTGCAAATGCCTTACTAAGCAGATCGAGGCGGCGGGCCGGCTGGTGCCAGGGGGGCTGAGCCTTGGCCGTGGCTCTCACCAACCTCATCCATTAGCTTCCATCCTCCTGCATGGTGTGGGGGCACACAGCCTGCTGCTCAGCCCCGGAAGGTTGATGCTTGTTGGAAAGACACTGACATGGACAGTGCTTGGGGTGTAAAAAGCTTACGGTGACATACAAAGCAGAGGCGGACGTTCCTAATGGCTTTTCCAATGCTCTACGAAGGTAACTTTGAAGCTAAAAGAGATAAGTTTAAAAAGTGCTGCAGCACTCCTGCCCCCACTGAACTCCCTGCTCCTTACTGGGGAAAACACTTGTGGAGAAGGAAGCTTAGGAGGAAGACGTAGCAGTTCCCAGGTGTGTGAAGCTTTGGGCTCCCAACCTGAGAGCATCAAGAGTTCAGCTGGGGTTATGTCAGACCTGGTGACACAGAAAGCTTTTCCCTCCAGCGCTTGAGCTTGCGTGCCAACCACTGCTGTGGCTGCTGAACTGTGTTGCACCCCAGCCTCATCCCCAGGACATCACACATCTCCTCCTCCAACCACTTCTGGATGCGCAGCTCTTTGGAAATTTGCTGCCCTCTCTTTGGGCTTTTGATGTACCCCGGGAGCAGGGTGTGTGGTAAGCATTGCTTCACCGCTGTTTGTGCAACCCCGCTGCAGATCCCTTATTATTCACGATGATATCTTGCCACTTGATATGCATAATAGCTCAGAGGTACCGTTGACTACATTTTTCCAGCGCTTTGATGTGCTAGCGATAACTTGTTTCTGTTTCACAGCCATTAAGCTAGGTGGAAATCATTACACTACATTAAGTGTAGGGTTTGTTCTTTAATCAGTGTTGTTCTGGTTCCAGGCTCGGTGTTGCAATCTGTCATATACAGAAAATATCCTCTTAACCCAGGTAACAAGTTTGGAGGAAGTCAGCAGAGCTGAGCAGGTTTTTGCCGAGGTCAGGAGCTGAGGGCACGGTGCTCCCAGTGCCTCCAGCATCCCGGGCTGTGCTTGCTCCCTGCACAGGGCCATGTGGGCACACGTCAGTACCTCTGGGACGGAGCCTATGGATCCATCACCCACGACATCTGTTTGACGTTGTAATGTCGTGTCTGCGAAAGCAGCTCAATGGGCAACTTTGTAGCTCAGGCTTGAAAGTTTAGGGTGCAAGGAGAGGTTGACCTGAACATGGAGGTTCTGGGAAAGAGGGGAGGAGCACCCAGAAGGAAGAAGCCCTGCAGCTGGCTGGGCCACAAGACACCAGAGCTGCTCAGTGCAGAGCCCCTGGAAAGCCAGAACAGCTTGCAAACGAGCGCTGTATTTGCTTTGCAAAACCTCTAACCACCCCTCCCCAGAGTATAGAGCAGAGACAAGTGGGAAGGAGAATATCACAGCCCATTAAGCCCTCAGTGCTGGGATGGGGAGGGCTGCACCCTGCCACGGATGGGGCCACGCCGCTCACATTGGCCCCTGCTCTCACTCAGTGGCTTTGGCAGTGGTGTCTCAGTTTCGTTTCCTGCTTTCTTGCAGCCTCGGCATGTTTAGCTTGGCCTCCTGCATTCTGTGACATGAAAGCCCTGACTATAAATACATTGTCCCGACTCCGAAGCCTTTGTCATGTTTTCCTGCTTTGTCCCCCGGGGAATGTCTGGTGAGGGAGCGCAAGGTCCTGCTCCCACTGCGGCTGCTGGAATCCTTGCACTCTGGGATGCTCCCCATGGCCCCGCTGATCATTGAAACACAGAGTTGCTAAGGTAGGAAAAGACCTCTGTGATCCCCAAGCCCAAGGTTAATCCATCTCACCATGTCCTTCGGTGTCACATCTCCACATTCCCTCCAGAGACAGTCACCCTCCTCCCTGGGCAGCCCATGCCGGTGCATTACTGCTCTTTCTGAGAGGACATTTTTGGATGCTCCCATGCCAGTCCAGGCAGCACTGAGCGCCCACACTGGGGCAGGCATGCCTCGTGGGGAGTAAACATGTGTATGGAAGCTGCCCATAATTACAGCCCTCATTCAGCTGAGCATCGCCGCTTAGAAGGCATCTAAGCATGTGCTCAGAGGTAATTACATGCCTAAAGATCTTCCTGACTAGGCACGGATTTCAGGCTGTGTTTGGTATCTCCTTCCTTAGCTGTGATTCAGCAGCACTGTGCTCTGCCTCTCTGGTTCTAACGACTCACAGCCATCATGAGGTGGCCACAGCGCCTGGCACTGCAATCCGAGCATCCTGCACTTCTCTCCCCTTCCTAGCTAGGAAAACAAGTCTGCTTTTGAATCATGCTGCTGATTTGTGGCCCTTCCCTCTATGCAAGTCAGCAAACTAAAGGCTGATTAGGAACCAGCTCTGCAGAGACCTCATGAAATGGCTTCCCTGACACTTAGGGGGAAAAAGAGACAGAGAGAGAAAACACTTGGTTAGAAACTGCCTTGATACAAGAAGGTGAAGCCGCACCGGGCCCTCAGCACAGTCAGTTTTTCCATCCCATTTGCATAGCAGTTCTGCTTTCACGCAGCCAACGTCGTCTGCTCTGCTCGGCGTGTGAATGGAGCCCACGGCCGCGCTGTGCTGTGCCCATGGCTGAACTCCCTGCAGCGGTGCATCCCGCAGCCCATGCACTGCCACACAGCGGGGTCAGATGCGGCCAGCAGCTGCAAAGCAGGCGGCGAATGATAAGGAAGCCGGGTTGGAACAAAGTGCCCTGGGCTGCCTTCTGCTTTTACTATGATTTCTTTAACAAATCAGAGCAGGCGTTGTCAAGAGGGGAGAATCTCGAAGCAAACGGCTTGGGGTTTTGCTGCTGAAGTTCCCCAGGGAAACACTCCTGGAGCCAAAAGGTGCAGCTGAGGCGGCCGGGCGGCAGAGTCAGGCAGTGCTCTGCGCCATCCCCTCCTGTTGTTCCACACTGTGAAGTCTTCGAGGGTTTTTTCAGCTGAGTTTCTGCTGCAGACACGTGGCGGTGCGTCTCGGTCTATAGCATGAGAATGGCAAACAGCTCATTAGCAGCACGCAGCTCGTTAGTGGGGCCGTTTCTCCATCATGTAACCATGGAGTAGAGCAGGATGCAGAGAGCTGGATCCTAGGGAAGGAGCCAGCAGGTGGGGGGATGCGAGTCCCAAGTTCATCAGCAGCCATGGCTCCTCCATGCGCCTGCATCCACTCTGCCCCACTCTATCTGTGGGATGCAGGTCACCCTCCTGGAGTTAAGGATGCTCCATTCCTGCAGCCAAACCCAAAGCTGAAGCAATGTGCTGGCGTGGTTGCTGCTCTATGGGAAAGCAAATTGGCTCAAAGGAGCACAATGGGCAGCAGGCGGCACCTGCAGGGCACCCAGGCCTGCCCTTCCCCTGCCACCACCTCACTGTGCGACCCCAGCTACCTGGTGTGAGCCTCAGCACTGCGGATAGAGTTATCATCAGCATCTATTAGCAGCAACAAACAATATCTGCTTCATTCATTGTTGTAGGCTGGATTATTAGCGCTGGAAAAACAGCTCCCGGAACACCCAGGGAGCCAGCCGAGATTCATCTGTGTCTAATTAGCAGCGGCTTCCTTCTTTGTTTGTTCAGTTCAAATGAACTGCCTTCCTGGAAAAAATAAAAATTAACAAAAAAAGAAAGAAAAAGAGGAAAAAACAGACACACAAAGCTGACACTGCTGGGAGCGCTGGGCCAGGACTGGGGGCACGGCTATGGGTGACCCAGGGCCTGAGGCAGGATGGGGCTTTCCCAAACCCACCATGCAAACCCAGGGACTTTTGAGTTCGCCTTCACGTCTCCTTGACCCCATGGGCTGGTTGTAAAAGTGCATCTGTTCTTCGTCAGCCTCAGCGTTTGTGTTCAGTTGCCAAAGGCGCTCGGATAGATGTAGAAAAGAAGCCAAAAAAGAACCCCAGATCCCAAAGCCTGAAGGTTTTTTTTTGTTAATCACAAAGAACCAAAAATAACTCAAAGCTGCGGTCACGGAGCTGTGCAGCACCTGCAGTGCCAGGACCTTCGGGGGGGAAACCAAAGCTGCCCCTGAGCCAAACCAAGGAATATGTGGCACCCAAGTGCAGGGCTCGGTGTGCTCAGTGCTAACGAGCAGTGCGGTGACAGCCCTAGGGAGGCACAGAGCATCCCTGCAGAGCAGCAGGTGCTGGGCTGGTGCACACCCTCTGCTTGCTATCGCGTCATCCCAGTATGGGAAAAGCTTCCTTACACCAGGGGACCGAGGAGATGCTGAGTGCTGGGGATAAATGTTGCTTAAGCACTTTATGGCATCTGCGAGAGTCGCTTTGCCGGGGGGAAAAAGTCACCCAGTGAGCACTGCTGGCAACAGGCAGAGGGAGGGAGGTGGGTTTGCAATGGGCTGGAAAAGGGCTGTGCTCTGCTCAGGGCCAGGAGCAGTTTGGGCCATAGGAGGCTGCATGGGGCCGGAGAGCCCCGCTGTGAGCACAGGGGGGACAGAGCTCTGCAGAGAGCTGAAATAAAGGGTTTCTCCTTCTGTGCTGGTTGGGAAAGCAGAAGTCCCAGGCTGAATGAGCCATGCTGCGCTGCTTGGCCGTGTTATTTAGCCGTGCTGGAAATGAAGGATGAAGGTGATAAAGGGTTTATTTTAGCAGGCAGCAGCCACTAACTGCTCTGTAATGCACCGGGGAAGTTCAGCTCTGCTGCCCCGTTTCCCATTCCAGTCACGTGCCCCCAAAATTGCAAATGGAGATTTGTTACATTTCATTTGTTCCTATCCCTGGGAAGCCATTTGCGATGAGTTCATGTCTCCCAGGAGGCTGCATTCCAATCAAAGTGAAAAGAGAGGGGGGGGGGGTGGAAAAAGCCACACTACGCTGAATGACAATGATATCTCACTACCGATCGTCGAGACCCAGCGGCGCTATGCGGGCCAACGCCGGGCAGCAAGTGTGCACTGGGCCAAAGCTGTGCATGGGCACGGGCTGAGCCACGGCCGTACACCCATAGCACTTCTTGGCCCAAAGCAATGCACATCCATACACAGTGCTGCGTGATGCTGCTCACCCAGCTGCAGTTGGAGGGCAAAGCGAGCTGGGAGGCACGTCGGGAGGACGGGTTCAGCATCTGCTACAAATTAAGCAGTTTTTCTCCTGCTCTTTCCCCACTCTCATTAAGCGAGCGCACGCACTCCCAGAAACCAAAAGCAGGGATGGTTGGGGTGAACTCACTCCGAGTTATTCATTTGTTTTTCGTTTTCCCTTTGTAAAAACAAACAAACAAAACAAAAAGGTATAGTTCCCACTTTGGGGCAGATTTTGTGGGCTGTGGTGCCGTCTTATTGCCTGTTATTGCCTGTTATTCTCGGGCAGGAGGCTGTCTGACATACTGCCTGCCTGCTGCTAAATGGAAATCTCCTAATCTTTGCAATCCCTTTAAGCGCTGGCAAATGAAAAGGCGGCACATTGTGGCAAATCTCTGCTCATGGGGAAGAGAGGCAAGAGCTGCCTGCTGAGATGAGGAGCCGCAGGGCTCTGCATGGCATGGGGATGTCTCCCTTTGTGCGGGCAAGAGGTGCCCCGAGCATCTCATGTCCGTAGCAGTGGCAGTGCTGACCCACAGCCCCACCAAGCAGCCTCAGGGCGGTGAGCATCGCTGCACCACAGCAGAGCCCTTCCCAGCACGATGGGGTCAGAAGTGGGTGCTCTGGGGGTGCTCCTGGCCCAACATGCATTGCCGCTGTAATGAGTAAGGAGACAAATGTGCGTTCACAGAGTCCAATTTACACAGTGACGGTCTCAGCAGAGCGATGTACTCAGCACTTCCCAACAAATTAAGGATGCCACAGAGCTAAAGCCTCAAAAAGCTGCAGTTAATCCCTACGTCCCACCCCGGGGCTGTGTGAGGCCATCCCGTCCCCATATGGAGCACTCAGGGAGGGGATGCTCAGCCCCCAAGGCCAGGTGGGACAGCAGCGTGTTACTGTGCCTGGCAGAGTGCAGTGCTAGGAAAAGGAGCCCGTGTTCATTAACCTGCACAGCCAGGAATAACAATTGCCTTCCATCAGGACCTCATGAATAAGTCGCACCATCTGATTTAGTTATTTATATCCTTCCTGCTGGTAAATTAATTAATGTTTCATTTGCAGGCAGCCCATAAAGCTACTTCTGCCTGCTCTCAAAGTGGGCACGTTGCAATGTCATCTGCTTTAGGCAGCATTCTCCCCAGGAAAGTGGCTCTGCGCTGGGTCCCCTCCCCACACAGCAGGGCTGCAGGAGCCCATTGCTTTGTGCCTTCCTCTGTGCACCATTGGCACAACACTCAGGAGAACTCGACAGCCACGGCAGAGATGTGGGACTCCCGCAGCCTTTGGGACAAAGAAGGAAAGCCAGAAAAATGAACAGAACCCCCCAAGTGCTCCAGGATGGTTCCCTTTTTGCTATCCAAGCACCACGCATAGTTGTGTGGCAGCTATACAACATGGTGCTTAATGCACACAGGCCGTGTGGGAACACCAGCGGCAGCTTCTCCCGTGGCACAAACCATCCCAAATGCCACAGACATGCCCCCACTTTTCCTCTCTACATGGGTCACCCCCCAGGCCACATTCCCAGGCAGGGAAAGGCACTGCCTGCAGCCCTCCTCTGCTCTGATTGCTTATGGCAACCTAATATGCCCAATTATATTTCAATGCAGACAGTTGCGGTTCATTTGCTTCCCCATCAGGCAGGGGCTTGCAGGAAGTATTCGAATACCAGCCACGTTTTAATTTCCTCAGGGAATGGCACATTTTCTTCTGCAGATGAGCTTGTATCCAGCCATGGGACCCCAGCAGGTCTCCACCATCACTTAAAGAAAGCAGAACTGCGTGCCCTCACATCGTTTTTTGCTTCTTTTCCCTTCCAAGGCCCATTATCTGGGATGCCTGGTTTGAATCAGGACTGTCCATGTCCAGATCTGGAGTTGTGCTCCCTCAGGCAGTGGTGCCAGCCTGGGGTTTTCCTTCGCTCTTCATTTTTGGGTTGCTTCAAAGAAAGCGATGAATAACTTTTATGCCTCTTCAATATTTACTCAATACAAGGATAAGACAGAATCCTAGACGGGATGGGATAGAATAGGATAGGGTGGGGTAGGATAGAATACAGTAGAGCAGAGCAGAATCATTAAGGTCAAAGAATCAGATCCCCAAACCCAATCCCAACCCATCCATCCCACCATGCCCCTCAGTGCCACATCCCCTCAGTTCTGGAACACCTACAGGGATGACGACCCCAAAACTTTCTCCTTAGGCTCTTTTCCATCCCAATCCTCTCCCTCTGACCCAGAAAGACGCCCCTTGCCCAACCTGGGCACAATTTCAGACCCAATTTCCTTTTTGGGTGCTGCTGCCCATAGGTAGCTCTGCGCGGATGCGCAGCCGCAGCTCACCCTGCTCTTAGCCGCTGCAAACTGCAGTAATAAAGCATGTGCTAGAGAGATGTCACTGGCAGGATTGTTAATGCGTGAGCCTAATGAATATGAATGGTCTCTTCATAAATGTAGCTTTGTGTCATTAAATCCCTTCACACCTCACTGATCGTGGAAAGGTTACTCAGAATTAAATGTAAATCACATATTTACTGGTACGAAACAGATCAGCGTGTCGTTTTTAAAAAACATATAATTTAATAATGGTGCAATCTTCCCCTAACCAGGCTCCTGTGATGGATTCGCGGTGCTCCGGCGCTTGGGGTTTGCAGGGGAAGGTGATACAGATCTCACATTATGGGCAATTTACGCTGTGTTCCCCCCCCCCTCAAACAGTAGACCTCAGTTCTTAATCACATCAGTGGCCCAGAAATGAAAGGAGTTATTTCACCCACGTCACTCCATATCATTAAAAGATTAAGGAACGTCTTCCGCTGTGTTAGAAATTAATGGGCTGAGGGCTGGTTGAGCACCCGGTCTGGGCAATGCGGGCTGCGAGCGTCATGGGGACACGGCATCCCTCCTTGTTTCTGCTCCAAAAGCAAAGGCTGGGCACGTTGAGACCTCATGGTGGGCAGTCTCTGTGTTTTGGGGCATATCGGGGGGCAGCTGCTGCATGGAGCTGCGTGCAGACGGCTCAGCCATGGATCAGGGGGAGGATGTCAGTAAGGAGCTCTGTGAGCCACCCAGCTGCCACCAGCAAAGCCCCCTCTCAGACTGCTTTAAACAGCACCAGCACGCATTAGCTGGTAAGGGAGAGCTGATTAGTAATTAAATGGCTTTTAAAAATAAAACCATTAAGACTAATCCCATCAAATTTGGAGCTTCACCCAGGCAACTCTTATTAATTATTGTCCCACCTTGCAACTTCTAAAGGCTGGGCTGTTGGCAGTTGGGTAAATCAAGGCACTCTTTTAGTGCCGTTATCCCTGCTGGGACACCCAGGGCAAACCCAAGGAGGGGCAGGTCCCATCCCTCCCCACGCACACTGCAATGATGCCACTGCTGCCATATCCTCCACTTCTGCTCTCAGCAGAGCAGCGCTGTGGGGTGAAATAAGAGCCAGAGGGAACCTGAGCAGTGCTATGGGGTGAACCCATAGCCAGACCCCATCTGATGCTGCCACCGCCTGCAGCTGCTCTGCAGTGGAGGGACCCACAGGGTTTGGCCTCAGCGCCTCATGATTTGCCTCAAAGTATCAATAATTTCAGGGTTAAGGAAACAAAAGCCTTCCTGCTTATTTGTATTTTTCCCCTCATCAATACTGGGGCCAGGCAGGCCACTTCCAGACAGTCCCCGGGGCCTACTCAGCTATTAAAGATAGAAATTATATCTTCATAACCCAGGATATTGCTGCTCGCTTATTTATGACTTGCTCCATTTCAAGAATATTTATTCTAGACAGGGAGCCTGATAATTTTCATCCAATCTACTTCTCATAGCTCAGGGCAAAAGAATGGAACAGCTCAATTGAAAGAGCACTTTCCTATTATTGCCAGGTAAGGGCAGAGCAAGCTGATCTCATTTCTGCCCTGAACTCACAGCACCACTGGATTCAGCTCCTTTTTTTTTTTTCCTGCTTTCTTTTTAATTCATCGAGGAATGGCAGCCCACACAACCACTTAAAGGAAGTACTGCATAAATCCCAGTGCAGTAATTACCCATTTGGAAACATGATGCTTTATAGGAGAAGCGGCATCGCGCCAGGATGCTCTGCACGCTACTCCTACTCCAGCTGAAATCCTCCCAGGGCTTGTAGGCAGCAGTTAGCGGCTGCAGTTGCAGGCTCATAAAACTAAGCCATTGCAGCTGGGGCACAGGAGCTGCAGCAGAAAGCTGCCGAGGTGGGAAAAAGCCATTCATGATCGCGGACCAGAGGAGGAACCAGAGGACCTGCAGCCATGGGGAGGCAAAAGGGCTCGTTTCCTCTTGTTGGCCAGCACTAATGCAGCCGCATGGGCACTGCACCCAACCAGCACAGAGCTGCGGTCCTGGATGTGGTGGGAGAGCCACAGTCAGCCCAGCTCTGTAAGATGGGTCAGTGCCCCAAACATGGGTCAATTCTCCACAAGACAGATCAAAAAATCACAGAATCATAGGGGTTAGGAGGGACCTCTAGAGATCAGCAACCTCCTGCAAAAGAGGGCTAGATTGATGCTCTATAAGGCTGATCAGTGCCTCATAGGATGCGCTGACTCCCAATAAGGTGGATCAATGCTCCATAAGACTGATTGATGCCCTGTAAGACTGATGGATGCCCTATAAGATCAGGTGATATCTCGTAAGATGGGTCATAGAATCATAGAAACAGAACAGTTTGGGTTGGAAGGGACCTTCAATCTCACCCAGTTCCAACCTCCTGTTGTGTGCAGGAACATGTCCCACCAGACCAGGTTGCCCAAAACCCCATCCAAGCCATGCTTATGTTACACCATGAACTCATCTCTCTGATAGCATGGAGGTAGACCTGAATGCTGCAAACCAGATGGACTAAACTGATAAACAGATGCAACAAAGCATTGCAATTGAACTTTCCCACTGGCTGCTTGGGAGCAAGGAGCCTGGTCCTGTCCCTGCTTGCACGGCAGCACCACGAGGAGCACCTTCTTCCACCTGCCGTGTGCCTTAAATGTCAAAGCCAACGAAGTGTTGAAGGGCTTTATTGCTTTTTGTGAAGCCGATTAGGAATATCTTCTGCTAGGTAAAGAGTAATATTGCAATGTGAAGGATCGGGGAATTTGGAGGCAGTGCTGTGTGAATTCCCCACAGAAAGCTCTGTTCTCACAGCCAGAACAGTTATCAAAAAGACAATTTAAGCAGCATTGCACTCTAACTAGCTGGAGGACACAGGAGCCGGTCCTGTACAGCAATCTTTCAGCCTGTAGTAAATGAAATTGCAGAAAAAAGAAAAAAGAAAATCAGCTTTCCTCTCTGATCAAAGGGAGGTGAGAGAGGCAGAAGGGCTGGGGTTGTGTTAGCTGGGAGCTCAGATGTGTCCCTGCCAGCAGCCAGAGCTGCCCCTTGGAGCCATGCTGTTCCCCAGCCCCTGTGGCTCACCCACAGCCCCACGCCATGCAGCATCGAGAGGATGGAGCAAACCCACGGCCACAGTGCTTGGGTTCTGCTCCCTCTTCACACAGGTGGCTCCTGCCATCCCCAGCCACCAGCAAGAGACCAAAAAGTAAAGAGGTGCACGTTGCTGCGCTACAAAAGAGGGCTGATGTGACCACTGGGTGCCAGATGTGATGCCCAAATGGTTTCTCTTGTCCTAGGGCAGGGATGTCAGGCTGCAACGTAAGCCCAGAGCATTGCCTCCAACCCTTCTTCTCGCTCACTCACCCCAAGGTGCAATCCTGTCTGAAGAACAGTGCTGGAAAAGCAGCCTGAGTTAATGGCTCTGGCAACAGCATGGACCCAGGGCAGCGTCTGCCAGTCCTTACTGTTAATGGCCATTATATCTAGGGACCACCCTGAGCTCACCCCGTGCTTTGGAACAGCAACACGATGGTCTAACCCAGCTCTGGTGAAGCCTGCGGGAAGCAGAAATCCATTTCCACCCGCTTTGATGGGAGCTGGACTGAGCCCCAGGGCTCTGAGGCCATGCCTGTGAGTGTACAGCAAACATGGCCATTAGAAAAATGAGAGCTTCCCAACTGGAAATCGCTTACAGATGCATCCAGGGGAAAATTCCCTCTATTTATCCCCTGGTCAGGCAGAATTGAAAAACACACTGCAGCTGAAGCCCCTGTGACATCCACGGGACACAAGCCTGCCTGCTGGACCCACTGCCTGCCTGCTGGACCCACTGCCTGGCTCAGGCACAGCAGGATGGTGCTGTTCATCAGCCTCACTGCATCCAGTCTGACCCACCAGCACAGAAATCCAGTCCCAGGAAGGAGCAACGGAGGCAGCAGGAGATGCCTTTTCCTGGGCTTTGGGTGCCCCAGACTCAGAGCTCCCCCAGGCTGAGTGAATTCTCCAGGAAGATGGAGAAGATCAGGCTGGAAGGAACCCCTAAAGCTGGTGGAGCTGCACTGCTTGGTGTGGCTCTGAGGAAGGCTGGAGCAGCATTCCTGTGCTCCCAGCAGTGAGCACGGAGCTGTGTCTCTGCTTGCTCCCCACTCCTTTCCCAGCACAGCCCAACCCTTGCTGACACTATTGGGCAGTTTCAGAGAACGATCCACAGGTTCACTCACACCTCCACCAAAGGGAAAGCTCACTACATAGTCGATCCAAGTAACCTTTTTCCAGAAAGTCAAATTCTTATTAGAGGCAGTAATTAAAACAATAGCAGATCAAAGCACTCCCAAGCATCTCATTTCAGGTAATTCCTCCTCGCCTTGGCCCAGCCTTTGTTCTTGTTGTTCTGAGGTCATCATACCATGAGTTCAGCAGATCACCACCCCACCATCATCTCACCAGACCGCCATCCCATCGTTACTGTGCCCAGTCGCATCCCATGCCATTTCCTGGGGCGAGCAGTTCACCAGTCACTGCCTGTGGCTGCAGGAGCACAGGGGCACCATGCAGACCTCTCCGTGCACACAAAGACAGACCCTCAGCTCCCTCCTCCAGGCAGCCTTGGAGGCAGCCCGAGCTGAGCCACCTTTCCTCCCCCTCCAGGCACTCATGCAGAGACAAATTGCTCCATCTCCACACTGCAGCCTGGAGCAGAGCAAAGCACCTCACCCTGCACGGCCAGCTTAACAGCAGCTGTGATAAGCGACGTGTTCGTCCTTGACCAGCAATTAGCAAGTGCCTGGTGTGATGAGCATCTCCTGAACTCCTCTCCCAGCTGCTGCTTATTAATGTTTGTGTGCGCAGCTAAAGCAGAGGGCAGCCTGACCTGGGGAAATGGGCAAGCTTTTATTAGTGCTGCAGATAATTACATTTAATCAGGACGCTGGCTTTTCCCACACCAGATAGCTGAACCATCAATCTTCCCTTTAATAATAAAACCCTCTCCAACTCGTTTGCATTCACTGTTCCTTTTGCAACAGCCCATTGCACATGTTATTGCCCCACCTCCCAGGGCATACTGCAGGGCATGGTGCGGCCGGCTCTGTGCCCATCTCCTCCCCATGCCCCACATCCCCTCCCGTGTCCCATTTGGTCCCATCCAGCCGAACACACATACAGCACGCAGAACTTCAGGGCAGCTCTGTGTCTTCATGGGCTCCAGAGGAATTTCTCACCTGCCGTGAACTCACACCACAAGGACTGCATCTCCATCGGGAGGCGTTTGCATGGGAATACAGAGGGCTGATTGCGTGTACGTACTTTAAAGGAAGAGCTGATGGGATTTTTAGAAATAGAAATAAATGCTTTGTGTATGCGTGTGTGGGGAAGCACAGGGCCTCTCAGGAGATAGGAAAAATAATGTATAAATGAATAACAGCGCAGCAAACATTCATCTTCAAAGCCAAAATTGAGCAGTAAAGCTACGGGTATTATAAATCCCATTTTGCTGTTGCTTGGCTGCTGCTCAGCATGGCCAGCTCGCGCCAGGATGGACACATCCATGCTGTGCTGCACACATCCATGGCCATGGTTGGGGTCAGGAGCCCCCCAGGCACGATGGGAGCCAAGCAAAGCCTGCGGTACATTTTTTCCCCTCAAATATTTCTCTCCTCGTCTAAACCACCATCTTTCATCTCCCTTTTATTCTTTTCTTTTTCATCGATTCCTGAATGCTGGCAGCAAGAAGCTCGGTTGATGGAGTGTAATTCTTGGCACATCTGTAAAAAAAAAGCATGACCCCCTTTCCCTTACAGCAACTCCCACCCCGACAGGCAGGGAGAAAAAAGAAAGAAAAAAAGGCCAATGGCCAAAAAATACAGCCAAAAATTACAGCCAAACAACCTGCTTCCAGCCAATGCCAGCCCCCAGAAAGCCAAGTAGCATCACACAGCCGTGCAGACACAGCAAGTGCCAGTGATGGAAGAGAGCTGCAGACAGTGGACATGGGGGCTCCCACAGTGAGAGGGCTCACCCAGTGGGAAAAAGCAGAAGTTTGCCACTGGGAAGTGCTTTCTTAGCAACGTCAGTATATAGCAGCTTCAGGAGAGGTTCAGGTTGAAGTTATGAGGGGTGTCAGGTGCATGACACAAGTGCTGGGTGCATGTATTGGTTGTTAATATACAGATGGTAGCGAATGTACAGAAGGAATAAGCAAAGGGAAACTCACCAGTGGTGGTGCCTTGGCTGAAGAAGCTGGGGCAGTCCTCAATGGTGAGCAATCTCCAAGAGATGCTGCTTCAGTGGGAGTCAGCCCTTAAATGAGGTCTCAGAGGGGATGGAGTCGAGCTCCACCCCTCCCGGGAGCACAGCTCCATCACTCTCACCTGTGCTCCCACAGCTGACCCCACACTTGCCTCAGCTGATTAATCAGAGGTTCAGGCTGTGATTACCAATCTCCCATACAGTGCAGGACCCAGGTTCTGGGTGAAGAACCCAAGTTCTGGGCACAGGACCCAAGAATTGGGTGAAGGAGCCAAGGTTTAGGTGCAGGACCCAAGCGTTAGGTGCAGATGTGCACTCATTCCCTCAAAAGTTCCCATCCTCCGCCTTGCTCCATATCTGGCCACGTGCTGCAGATCCCGGGGAGCTGCAGATCTTTCCAAGCAGTGCAGCAAAGGTCATTGGAGGCATAAGTAGTTCCAGATTCAGCACTGCAGTATGCAGAATGGGCCTTCCCCTTGTCGTGTTTGCAGTCAGGTTTTACACAGGGGTATCCACGGCTCTTGTTTTTTCCCCCTTTCCAAAGAGAGTGATTCACACCATATGTTGCTGAGGCTTATATCGAATTCTGCTCTTTAATGAGAGTAAGTGTGGAGTGAGAGGAGTCACCCACTCGGTAGCTGCAGGACACAAACAAAGCAGAAGCCTTTGTGCAATAGCTGCTCTGCAGGAAAAAAAAAAAACCAAACACAAAAACAAAACAAAAGGCAGAAATCCACGCACTGGAATGTCTTTCTTTTGATGTATGGTGAGAAATGAAATGATGGAGCACCACTTGGCAGGATCACCTCTGGCACATCAGCTCCATAATTCCTCCACTCGCCAAGCCCCACGAAGCTCTGCACTCACCCTGTTCTCCCACGGCTGCACCCAATGCATGGTGAGGGTCCTGCACCCAATGCATGGTGAGGGTCCTCCACCCGCAGGCTGTGCCCATTGGGCCATAACCATTTGCACAGCAGTCCCACCCTCAGCACTGCTGACGTTACGGTTCCTGCAGCGTTGCAGGCAACTTTTTTCAAACTTTCTATTTCTGTTCATTAATCATTTAGAGAAATGTGCAATTACTCGAGTCCAATTACAGAAAATGTGCAACTACTTGAGTCCCATTATAAGCCTGGATGAAATGCCAAGAACTTGATTAGAGCGAAACCACCGCCAGCCCCATATACTTTAAAAGAAAATATTGTGTGTTCTCCTAGAGGGTGAAAAGAAATCACAATTTATTTACCCACAAACGTGTCTAACCATTGCTGACAATATGGGAAATCTTTCCTATCGGCCGTAACGTGATTTCAGCGTTCCCTCAAGGAAGAGATGTCTCTCCCTTAATTAAAACAATGCCTGAACTCACTGTAACCCCCTGATTTCATGGTGAGAATCTGCTCTGATTTTTCCAGAGGGGTTACAGCCGCCCCGTGAGCTGGCGGTGGGCCCAGCCTTGCTCCCATCCATGCGTCGGACTGTGGCGATGCTGGGGCAGGAATGGCGCTTCCCATCCATGGGTCTGTCCATGGCGAGACCACGACCCAACGAACCACGCTTTGTTTGTTCAACTGCAAAGACGAGAAGAGCAATCAGAAAGGATGCATGGTTCTCCCGGGGCTCCGGCGGGACCTGGCCTCGCTAATCTTTGCAACCAATTGGCTTTATTCAGTAATCCGTAATTACACGAACTGTCTCCTATGCAAATCATAAACGTCTCAATCAATCAGCGCTAACAGCCCATCAGATGGGAGGGAGCGCGGCGCACAAAGAGCGAGCGCGGATTGGTGCCACATGTGGCTCCCACACCCGTGTTATTTAGGTCAGCATCTCCTGCGCTGCGCCATGGCGGGGAGTGAGAGGCATTACTGCTCATTAGGGATTAAGCCCAGATTTACGGCTCTTCTTAGCGCGGCCGCGCGGCCGCCAGACGCTGCCCGCCACCAAAGCGGAGGTTTTGGAGGAGAACCGCGAGCTAAGGGGCTTAGGGAGGTGAATTAACGCACCGGGCCTCCGCAGCTCATCCGGAATAAAAATCCCTTATAAAAGTATAATTTTCCTCTCGTTACTCGTGATTGCAAAATAATAAGATTGTTTAAAAATCCAATAGAATGGATGTCAATATTGGCAGGAGGCGCAATGGCGAAGTGCGCGCCAGCCTTCCGTGGCTTTTCCTAATTTTAATTAGGATAAAATTTACTAATCTTACAGGGCTTACAGAAGGAGGTTTGCCAAGAGGCCATCAATTGATCTGAATGATATTGGCTTCCTCTTCAGAGCCCTTCGCTGACTGCTATGCAAAGCCTGGGCTTTTAGCTCCTTTCTCAGATCGTCTCTCCGCAGCTTTTTTGGCATGTCAAAAGGCCAGATGTTTTTTATTTGAGAGCAAATTGACACGTTAAATTACATTGTGCAAACAGTAAAGCCAGCCATGAGTAAACAGGCGACGAGGATTCATTGAATTTTATGGGTCGCAATAATGTTTATGTAATTTAACAAATTTATGCTTCGTGTCAGCTTTACCACAAGAGTTATTCGTTCCAAAAGGAAAAGCAACTTACATCGCAGCCCCCATGTTATTCTGCCTGGGAGCCAATCAAAAGCAAAACAAGCTTTAACATGACAATTGCATAGGGGCGCGCGTGTGCGTGCACACCATAATGTATCTCGTGTAAGTTAAACACAGTCTGCGGATATTGCTCGATTTGTGTTTTTTTAATACTAATTTGATTACTTTTCCATCATCCAGCCAGAATGCAAACAATGGGAAAGGCTTCTGCCCAGCCAAGCGCCGCTCCAGCGCTGTAATACAGATATACGCTCGGCGCGGTGCTTTCAGAAGGTCATGTTGATTTTTACCATAATGCATTTTCCAGGTCCCTGGGAACCCACAGCAGATTTAGCAGGAATCCTCAATGAATCAGGCTGTCTGCACTCCCAGTGAAGCGTATACCTAGCCCGAATTTCACTGGCAATGAACCATGCCTTAATATTACAAACTCCTCCGGCTATTTAAATGCAAAATCACAGCAGACTTCGGGACAAGCAGCCGGGCAGGCCACGCTGGCAGCCTCATTGCATCGCTCTCATTAATGCATTTAACACCTCGTGGGTCCGAGGCCAGGCAGGAGGTCAGTGCGGAGCTCCCGGGGGGCCGGTGCAGCGGGGGTTAATGCAGGAAAGTGCTCCTTTTGGAGCAACGAGGCATGCTAAGCTCATCAGCCCTCTAAACTGGCATCAATAATAAATGGCTTTCCACCAACACTGAGCAATTATCAATCGCAGGGGCTGCTGTAGGGCCTGGCTATGGCTGCACAGGCAGCAGAGTGCAGAGCAATGCTTGCTGTTGGCAGCAAGGGAAAAGCCCCAGAGAGCAATTCAAGGCACCTTCCCACCATTCACAGCCTTGCTGAGGCCCCTCCCACATGCAGGGCCACCAGGGAAGGCTGCGGGTGCCACAAGCTGGGGTCACCGCTGCCATGACCCTGCCGTGCAGCACCAGGAACAGGATACAAGATTCAGTGGGTTCTGGTAAAGTGGGATTTTACCCCAGGTGAGAGCACAAGGACATCCTGGGCCCTCAGCCAAGGCAATGGAGAGCTCTGCAGCTCACCCTGCTCACAACACTGCCATCAGCACCGAGAAACCAGAGCAAGCCAGTTCAGGGCTAGAGCAGGGCCCCAGCAGCCAAACTTTCCCAAAGGTTCTTCTCCATGCTATGCATTGACCCACTTGGAGGTCCCATAGCAAGGAATGGCCCCCAGCCCCTGCAGCTCACATCCCAAGGATGATTCCCTCCTTCCTTACCTCGTACCAGCCCAAGGTCATGGCGTGCCCAGTGGCCCTGAGGTTGCACATTAAAACCACCATCACCGCTGGCAGGAGTTATGTGGTCAGCACTCAGGAGCTCCACACCATGCCCTGCAGCCCCCCAGCTGCCCACAGCCCACCAGGGATGCCAGGGGGAGCTTACACTGCTTTGCTTTAAGAAGCACCAAGCCCCAGACTGACATGGCCTGCTGGTTTTGTGAGCACGGTGGTGATGGGACCAGATGATCTTCATGGTCTTTTCCAACCTTAATGATTCTACACTCTTTGCAGACTCCCGGGCAGAGGCTCTACTGGTTCCCGCTCCATCCGAGCACAGGGACGATGCAGGCACTGCCCTCATCAGCAGGAACTGGGCTGAAACCATTCAGTATCTCAATGGCATTTAGAGCAGCCTTGAAGGAGAACTGTGCACAGGATGTGAAGAGGGAGCTAAGGTTTATTGCTGTCAATATAATTAATTTCAAGCTAATTTGAGCATCTGATTAAGTTTAGCATTACCATAAAAACTAAACTGCTATTTAAAGCCAGAGAGGGGTTTATTAAATAAGTGCTGGAATGCAACAGAAAGCAAGATGAAGGTAATAAAGTCGCTTAAAGTAATAAAATTAAGTGAATGCTTGAGATATCCTTTGATGAATCTCTCTTTTACCCTTCCCCAGTAATAGAGATTTTTCCTCCTCAGTCCTCTGAAATTCTTGTGGGTCTTTCCAAATTTCTACAGCAAGAAAGCACAAAAAAAAATTAAAGAAAAAAAATGGAACCTGCTTCATAGAGTTATTTTACTCTGAAGCAGAGGAGGAGACCCAAGGGAGAAGGCAGTCACCTTGTTGGAGCCAGGTGCTTACATAAGGGCACGCATGGCCCTGAGCACCCTCTGCTCCATCTGCCAGCAATGGCACCCAGGGGGGCTGTGGGTCTGGGGTCCTTGGGCTCACCTCCAGCCTGCTGCTGTGGGATGCAATCAAACATCAGCCCAGCGAGAGGACGGGTGGTGAAAACCCTGCAGGGCTTCTACTGCTGTGCCAGCGCCGGCCACAACAACTTGCCCTTCTCCTCCAGGTCTGTGCGTCAGCCTGAGAAAACACTTATTTACTCTGAAGGCCACGGAAGCCTTAAAATACAAAGCCTGAGATAACGCTGATAAGATCACACAGACATCCAAACTAATTTATACTGCTGTCCTAAGCAGAAGTGACTCAGTGATCGCCGGGGAGCTCTGTCCCTCGGGTGAAGGTGGCTGTTGGGGCACTGGGGCATGGCCATGTGGGGCTGGTGCTCACATCCCACATCAGCCTCTGTGCAGAGCTGCCCCAGGGCAGGGAGGATGGAGGCAGCGAGTGCCATGGCCCCACTGTGCCCCACACAGACCCCAACCCTCCTGCACCACCAGCAGGATGCTGACACGTGAGGCATTGGAGCCCACATTGGGTAGAGAGTGAAACCACACCAACGTCGGAGCTGTGGGCACACAGACCAACCTCCTGCACACCACCAAACCCTCATGCGAGACTCCCCAGCAACACACAGCGAGGCTCCTGCCAACACTGCAGCACTCAATGGGGCCCCACTGCCCCCAGCTTTGTCCCCAGGCTGGCAGAGCCCACAGACCTGGAGGAATCTCATCGTCATTCCACGCAGTTTGAACAAACACTGATTCCCATTTTGAGCCCTTCCTAAGATCTCCGCTTGGCAGCGGGCTTTGCTGGTAACTTCCATCGCAAGGCTGAGCGCAATTCAGATTCTAAAATACCACTGCGGGCTGTTTCCTTAATTGATTTCTTTTGTTCCATTCTACTCCTCAAAGATTTGTCAACATTAATTTCTATACACTTAACACTTAGCCAACGCTGGCCAACTTTTTAAAATTAATGAGTTGAGATGGAGATTGAATACCTTCCTTCCCCACCACTGCAGCAGGGAACCAACACAGGGCGAGAGCAAAGTGTGTTATCAGCATTTAATTTGTGAATCCAGGGCGATTGAAAAGCAAATCTGCCAGCAGCCATTGGCATATCAGTGCCAGCGCTGCCGTTCCTCCTGATGGGCTCTTCCTATCTGCACTTTGTAAACAACATAGCACTGTATTTCCCACAACAACGTGAGCCCCTTTGGAGATCTGTGGGTATCCCGGGGTTCGGTCAACACAGTGGTGACATCCTGCACTCACAGTGGCTTCCTGGGAAGGAGGCAGCTCACTAACACTGAGCGGGGTGCCCTTCAGCTGTGATAAAGCATCAGTAACTGAAACCAGCAGAGCCAGCACCAAACCCCACCAAGAGGTGCTCCCAGTGCTTGGACGGCAGGAGCAGGTCATGTGTTGGTTAGAGTGGCTCCGAAAATGCATTTCTGACAGAGCTCGTGTCAAAGTGCAATTACTAATTGGCTCGCCACCTAATATTGAGAAACATGCTGTGACCACCAGATAATGCTGGGATTAAACAAGATGGCAACAGCGACTGCAAAAGGCAACCCAGCAAGCAGCCTGATCACTGCTTGGGTGATGGCTCCATCCCAGCGGGGTTGGGATGTGCAGCACACAATGGGGCCTTTCGGGTGGTGACAGCAAAAGGGCAGTTTGGCACCTACCGAGTGCTGCGTGTGGAGAGATGCTGGCTGTCACCACGGAAACCGGGGATGGCTGGAGAGCCCTGCTGTCTGCCTGCCTGCTGCTGCTCTGGGGAGGGATGTCAGCAGTCAAGTGGCACTCCTGTAGCTGTGAGCTGCTCCAAGGGGTGGGGACACCACTCCAGCTCTGCCCAGGGGCACTCTGCATTCGCTTCCAGGGATGGGTTTGAGCTGCTACCATCTGGATGTGGGAGGGGATATCAGACGCTGGGGGTGGCTGGGAAGAGAGCCATGCACTGGGGGGAACTTCCCAGCCAGCCAGGGATACTTGGAGGTGGGAAGGGAGTGGGAACATCACTCCATCTCCTCTGGAGACTTAACTACCCCTTCACCTGTAGGCTGGATGCATTCACAATGCCTTACCCGCTCCTGGAGAGCTGAGCAGTGTGGTGGTGGATGCCCCATCCGCAGGTGTACCCAAGGTCAGACTGGATGATGGGCTCTGAGGACCTGATGGAGCTGTGGGTGCCCCTGCTCACTGCAGGGGGTGGGACCAGGTGGCCTTCAGAGCCAGTACCCGGTACAACTCCTGCACTACACAGGGCAACGAGCAGCAGGAAATCACACAGGGTTCACCCCCGCAACACAGAAAACCTCACATTTCTCACTGCTAGCAATGCTTTGGACAGCTGATGACAGGAGAGGCTGTGCAGCCTTCACAGGTTTGGCACAGGAGATGCTCTCAGCACTTCGGCCCCAATCTGGATCAAAACCCCAAAGCAGCCCCACGTAAGGCTGGGGCAGTTCAACCCCCCCACCCCCCCAGCCAACCCACTGCACACACACAAACCTCCCCCCCTCTGCTCAGACTTAATTGCATTTATCCGTTTCCATTTTTGAAACAACGGGGAAGTTAGCAAAAGCAGAATACTTAAGCACAGCTAGTTCGCAGCAATATAATTCTCTTTAATCTTTTAAGCATTTGACAGTATTTGCTTGAAAGAAGGAGCAACAAGTACATAATTATTGCACTAATTAAGCTGCCAAAACACAAGCATGCTGCAAGAGCACCTTTGAAGCAGTGAGCTCTCGATTCATTAGCATCTGCTGTAAGCTTATTAATCACCTAACAGGCAATTAGCAAGCTGTTACTGTTTGAGACTAGTATGTAAATAAATTCTTGGGTTAATTTCTTCCTCTGATAATAAAGAAAACATTATGAAAATTAGCTAAGCGACAATGTAAATGATCTTGACTGTTAATTATATGATGGTGTTACATATGCGGCCGCCGTACCCGAGATAAGGGATGCACCTCTCACTTTGCGGATGGGTTTAAAAATAAAACTGTTGACATAGGGAAGAGGGAGGCTTTCTGCATCAGAGTCACAGATGTTTGCCTTTAGCTAACCAAAACGAGCCGCCAAACAACTGACACTGCAGAATTAGCAGCCGGGTGATGTGCAGGCAGCAGCACGGTGTGCACAGCTCAGTGTGCAGGGCATGCAGCCGTGGGCACAGGGCCACCCTTAGCACAGGGAATGGGCACCCAGGACTCTGTGGGGATGAACACTGTTGGAAGTGATGGGAGGTCAGAAGCAGAGCCCCGCCTGCATCACACTGACTGCTATTTCAGAGCAGAGAGTAGATTGTTACTCTCCCCATTTCCAATTTTCCCATCATTTGGTGACTCGGATGAGATGATTTACCTGTGAGGCCACCCGTTACCACTGCCAACACAGGCTGAAGGCATCGATCCATTATTTGCCAGAGTAACAAACTGAGGGCTCCCCTCTCCCAGGGCATCACCTCCTCTGCTCCCATTGCAGCAACATTTGCTCATCCGCAAGGATCTGCCAAGTGGGGCAGCTGTGGGCAGAAGCACAAACCCCACAGCAGGAGGAGCCCTGCCTGTGCCACCAGCCCTGGGATGCAGGCACAGCCCTGTGCTCACATCCCAGCCCAGGCACAGCACACTCCCATCCCCAGCTGTCACAAATCTGCTCCACCACAAGCTCAGCTTGACAGCATTCTCTCCCCAAAATCCTCCCCACTCCTTGAAGCGTGCTCCAGCCAAGCAGAAAACTAATTACAGCGCGCCGTGCACCCGCTCGAGTGAGGAATTACCAGCAGCAGAGGTTACTTAATAATCTTATTAATTTAAACTATTTTATCACTATCTTTTGCCCCATCGTTATGCACACAAAAGGCTGAATGTTTCACAATTAAGAGACTGAAACAGGAAAAAAAAATGAAGATTAAGTGAGGGACGAGGTGCTTCCCAGCATCCCCGGGCAGCATTGAGCTCTCCATCCTCTCCTCCAGCTCCAGTGCCACCCCAGTGCCCTTTTATAGGATGATAGAATGGCCTGGGTTGCAAAGGCCCACAGTGCTCATCCAGTTCCAACCCCCTGCTGTGTGCAGGGTCACCAACCAGCAGCCCAGGCTGCCCAGAGCCACATCCAGCCTGGCCTTGAATGCCTGCAGGGATGGGGCATCCACAGCCTCCTTGGATCCCGGGGAGGAAAACAATACAGATAAAACAAAAGCTGTGAGTAGTTCAGTTCCAAAAGATCATTTTCCATTTCCAGAAATGAGCACCAGAGCTTTAGAACCACGGTGTGAAAGCAAAAGGACAAGGAGGGAATGGCTTGTAAATGGGTCTTTAGTACAAGCAGTGCTTCAGTTTTATGGTCGGTGGCTGGAGATCCCTTCAGAGCAATGTGCTAAGAGGTTATTTTGGATCCAGCTTAGAGAGCGCAGCAGTTTGGCCCATTAAAAAGTAAATTTTTCATGTCAAGAAACAATCTCCTGCAGATGGAGCGCTCAGCTGTGAAAAAGAGCAAAAAATCTGGGTCAGGAACACTGCATGTGCACAGCAGCTCTGCAAAGAGTTCCTCGTTCCAAAGGGATCTGCTTCCTGTGCACATCTCCCAGCACAGGAGCAGGCCCAGCAGCACTGCGCTGTGTGCTCCAACCACCTGTGGCCATCCAGCCTGGCTCTCCAAGGCCCCATCTCCCACCATGGCAGGCTGGCTGCTGCTCCAGCATGGCAGAGCGGAGCTTTGCTAAGGGCCTGGTGATAGATGCGCCTTTGGCTCCAAGCAGCTCCAGCCAAAACCATGCTCCATTGCACATGCAGCACCCAGCTGTGACGCACTGCAGGACGGCTCCTCTCCTGCCCCGTGTTTTCCCTCTGTTCAAACACAGATAACTCCTGCGAGCAGGAGCCACACAGCATCCCTGTGCATCACCTCCTCTGTGTAAGGGAGATACAGCCTGCGGCAGCAAAAGCCGCTCGCTTTGAATCCACCTTCACTAGAATAACACATTTAAATAATAAAAGAGCTCATAAACGCAGCATTGTTTTTTAAAACCATTAATTGAAGCCATCAGCAGCAAAGTGCTGCTCCCACAGCAGGAGCCTGTGCCAGTGGTGCTCAGAGCCGGGAGGAGCATTGAGCAGCACCTCAAGCAGGAAAATGAGAAAACATTCAGCACAGAAGAAAGGTTTGAGTGGAGCAGGGGGGCAGTCGTTGGTCAGGAGGTGCAGACCCCAGAGAGGAACTGGGATGCCACACTCTCCTGCACCATTCCAGCACCGCATCCCTCCCTACAGCATTCACCAAAGCACCATCCATGGGTAGGGATGTGCTGAGCCAGCCCCACCACTCCAAGTCCATGCACCAGTGGCTAAGTGAAACGTCCCCATCCCCAGGAACCCTTCGTCATTGCTGCAGAGGACACCAGGGGTTGGGTGAGACAACAGCAAGGAGGCAGCAGCCCAGAGCACAAGGCAAGGGCTTGGTGCAGGAAACAGCTTTCCATCATGCCCAGCAATACCAGGCCGGCAATGGTTGTGATACAGCCACTGCAGCACCAGGAACACCACGGAGGAGTCCTGCTTAGTGCCCCAGAGGGAAAGATCGGGTGTGGGTACTTGGTTCTACCCAGGGGCACAGAAAGCCTCAGGAAGAAGGGATGTGCTGCAGTGCACAGTGCCTCACCAGTGCCCCACTGCTCGGGAGAGAAACGGGCTTACCAGACCGAGGATTTTCTTTTCCATCAGCTTTTTGAGAGGAAGTCCCTTGGGCAGCATACTCCAGGAGGAGCCATGGATAGCACGCAGCCCAGCTGTGAGCGTGCTCCTCATGCAGGACGCAGCACAGCCTCAGCTGCTGCGCGTTGTAAATCAGCACAAGAAGGGAGAGCATTCCCCAGCAAACACGCCGTAAAGTTTCTCACCTGCAGAAGAGGGAGTGCAGAAGCTTCAGAGCTCACCGAACGCAACCCCTGAGCCGAGCTGTAGCAATGTGGCACCCTGCACCGGCGCTGGCCGATTCCTCAGCCCTTCCTACAAGAGCTTTTTACTCTCCATTCGTCACAGCGGTGGCCGGGGCTGCTGGAGAGGGGGGGAAATGGCCCAGCGCCGCGGGCTGCCCTCCCTCCTATCACCGCGTGGCCGCTGCACCGCCCCCTGCCCGATCCCACCCCGTAGCGCCGTCGGCGGCTCGAAGCCTGCGGTCCTGTGCGGTTAATCCGCTTTTGTAGCGTCACAGAACGGCTCGAGGTGGGAGGGTCCTTTAAAGGCCACCCGGACCCGCTCCCCTGTGATGAAATGGGGGCACCTACGGCTCCAGCAGGTACTTGGAGCCCGCCCAGCCTGACCTCGGGTGTGTGCAGGGATGAGGCACCCGCCGCATCTCTGAGCAAGCAGAGGAGGGTGGTAGGTCAGTGTGATGCACACCGTGCCCATGGGGGTGGGCATTGACAGCGGCGTTTTTGCTCTGTGTGGAGCCTGGTGGCAGCAGGAGTCAGAAACACGAGGGCAGTGCCACGATGGATGCGGCCACCTCAGCATTTCTCTCCCTCCTCAGTCACAAGCAAAGCATTGCCCAAAATGTTGTGCTACGTCAGATCTGGCCGAGTGATACAGCTGCCCAAAGGGGCCTTTGGGGGCAGTTCTGTCTGTGCTGCTCTCAGGGCTGTCTGGCTTTCTTCCAGCTCCGGAATAACAACCCCAGGCCTATCAGGTTAGCTCGATGTTACGTGCTGATACACAAACAAGAGCTCACCTTGTCGGCTTTAGGAATCCATCAGTCTTCGGTGAGATAACGAGGGCCGGTCTCTGGCATTTTTTCCAAGATCTACTGATATTCTGAGCTGCTCTGACCTGCAGGCTTGATTTTGCAGGCAGGCAACAGAAGACTTCAAAGGCAGAAGCCCTCATCTGTTAGGAAATTCCTCCCAGTACCCAGAAGCTTTTGGCACAACGGTGCTGCCAATGAGCCCGAGCTGGGCAGGGTGGGATGGTTTCAGGCCTGGGGCTGTGCTGTGGGGCTGCTCGTCCCCATCCCAGCTCAGCACTGGGCAGAGACACGGGGCAGAGCTGCGGTTCCAAAGGATGAGACTCCGAGCCAAGGCTGTAACCAGCGTCACGCTCCAGCTCCCATGCACAGAGCCTCCCCGAGCTGCTCAGCATTCCCCGACACGATGCAAAGCAGAGAGAAGAGCTCCATCATGCCGACTCCTCGGGGACTTTACCTTGGATGCCCCAAGCGGAGCCCAGCTCGCTGATTGGAGCTCAGCACAGAGATGCAGTGCGGGAGCACAGATTGTGCTACGGAACCGGAGAGGGACTGAGTGTTTTCAGCAAATTACCTCTGTTATGAGCCTGGCCATAAAAATCACCTCGCAAGTGAATTTAGCTTTTCCTCTCTCCATGCCCAATCAATTAGCACATGAGTAATACCAGGCCCATTAGGGCAAACCGATGCCGGGGGTGTTATGTCATCTGCTATAGAAATGATTGCTTAATATACCAGTTGGCTCCGAGGAACTCTTACCCATCGCACAACCCTCTGAAATCGATAGCAACAGTCAAACTATATTGTTTCAAACAAGAGTACTGCTGGGTAGCTAAGTAAGCTCAATATCAGTGCTTGTGATCTCAGACACTTACCGGGCTATAAATAATACAGAGGAACAACAGCAATGGAGAACATTCTACCCAGAAGACGGGGCTGGCACAAGTCGTACAGGGAGGCAATGCAGGGTGCAGGAGGGCAGGGCTCAGGGCAAAGTGTCCCCATGGTATTTGGTGTCCTCTGCAGCTCAGCAGAACGAGCCCCTGCTGCTGCATGCACGTCCATGCACACATCCAGCTCCCAGTGCTGCAGGCAGCAGCAGGGCCACCGTTGCTTTAAAATATGCTTCACAAGCCAGAAAGGAGCAAAGCGCAATGATGAAGGTCGACCTAAAGCAGCTGGACGTGGTGTCATTGTGGGTCTGTTACAGCCAAGCTCCGTTTCCATCACCTCTTCCCTCTCCCAGCATGAATCATCACTGGCTGCTGGGGCTGGACAGGAAAGGCACAGGGAAAGGCTGGAGCCGGTGTGATGGGACCATGTGGCACCAGGCAAATGCTTTGCTCCGGGTAGGGAAAGAGCTAAAAGCAGAAGGAGGAAAGCTCCTCTGCTTACCCTGGGGATGGGAGTTCACATCATAAGCACAGGACAAAGCACTGCTGATATTGGGGCTGCCAGAGGATTTGAATGGGATTGGCCTGGGCTAACAAACTGTGGTCAAAGCTAATCTCTGATTAGCTATACTGAGGAGATTTAATTTAGTTTAAAGCCTTACCTGAAATGCAGAACTGGGTATTATTGCATATCTGACCGAGGCCGCTGTGTACAGCTGAAGTATTTATAGTAGAATTAAAACCTCTCTGAATGCAATCATCCAAGGAGCAGCAAAATTGATTGCAGCGGTGCCGCTTCCAAACATTCGGAAAACATGAGTCAGTCTCCAAAATGTCACAAGATTTTAAAATGTAATATATTTTGTCTTATTTTTATTTAGTTTGCCAGAGCGCTGCTCAAATTTTCAAGCTGCAAAAGGTTGAAACCTGACTCTTGTGCTGAGGAAATGGAGATTTGCACCCAACGTGATTCAGGCAGCCTGGGCTTTAATAAAAGGCTTCTGCAGCACCACTTCCCTGGGAAATCAGAGCGTAGGGGAAAAAGTCGCCTAACTAATTCCTATTAGAGGCGAGCTGCTCTCTCCTCATCTCCTGTGAGTGTTCTTGATTAGCTAATAAATGATTAATTGTGCCAAGAAAAGCCGGCTCCTTCACCTCCTGCTTTCATCCACCCGCTGCCTCCAGGGCATTTCCAATGTCACAGCAGCCCCTGCAGCCCCCCTTGGCCGTACCAAGACCCCCATAGCAATGGCTTCCTTGCTGCAAGCAGGGCTGGAGGGGATCGAATGCATCTCCACGGCCACAGAGCACGAGCACCCTGTGCCCACCCTGCCACCCCCATGTGCCCACTGCACCATCCCCCTGTGCCACCCAGCTGTCCATGTTGCCACCCTGAGCCCACCCTGCCAACCCCGCGCCCTGTCCCTCAGCCCAACATTCCCTCCCCCTGCCTTCATCCCGTGCCCAGCAGTGCCCTGCTGCCCACCTCAGAGCATCTTCCCCCTGCTCTAAATGCTCTGTCATTTACCTCTGAGGAAATGGTGTGCATTGATGCCACGGGAAGCAGCAGGCACATCTCTGGAAGCTGTCGCTCCTGACAAGTGCTCTATTTTAATGCTCCGAACAGCAATTTTTATTCCAGCAGTATGTGAAGGCACTTAGTTTTCTATGCAGTTTTTACTTTTTAATCTCATATACTTCTTGCTGGTGTCAAAGTGTCACCATTTAATAGTCTTACTGGGAAAAAGAGTGTTTCAGATCTTGTTCTATAGTCCACATTGTGAATACATTAGAGAACCACTGAATGATTTAAGAGGGATTTTTATACCTCTGAACACGGAGGCAAGGCTGAAGCATGCGGGTGTACCGGGCCCAGCCTCACAGTGAGTGCTAAAGAGCCGGGCAGCCTCCCCTCCTGCTCCAGCCTCTCCCATGGCAGTGGGGTTCCAGGGCACTCCCCCAGGAATGGCTCACATGGTGCTGCTGGCAGAGCCCGGATGGGGAGCATGGTGCTGGCATGGGGCTCTGCCCAGCACCCCCCATATCCCCTTCTGCCTTCTGGTCTCGTGCTGTGGACATCTCTGAGTGCTGTAAAAGATGCTCCCCTGGCACTTCTGATAATGAGAAGAGGAGCAGACCGTGCAGCTGCTGCACATCAAAGCGCTCCTGCCCAGCCCTGCTGCCTGCAGCAATGCAGCACCCTACAGCCCCATCAGCACCGGTCCCAGCTCCACCAGCAGCCCCAGGTGAGCCCAACCCAGCTCTCCCAGCACACACACTGTGCAACACAGGTGCAGGAGTGCACACTGCAGCCGACAGCAGTCCTACATTGGAAGTACAGCCCAGGGGTTGTGGAAGGCAGCAGCAAGGATGGCGATAATGATGATGATGATGTTGATGATGATGTTGATGATGATTTCAGGTATCATGTGTGTCCTATTTTCTCTCAGCAGGATTTTGCATGGAAGTCCTGGGTTCCAGGTGTGGTTATTGAGATGTGCAGCTGTGGGTTGCAGAGATGTGCATCCAGGACCCAGGGACTGAAGCAGCTGTGTGAGGGCAGAGGAAGGTCCTTGCCCTGCACTTGGGTCACAGACTGTGGAAGGAAAGGAGACAGAATAAAGTCCTTTCTTTAGAAAGGATATTTGCAAGGCATCATTTGCCCCCGGTTAGCATTGGCTGCCATAATGATGCAGCTCCTGAGATTACCTGTCAAGGCTCTGTGAATTTTAAATAAAAGGTAAAAGGGTTTAACTCGAATACAACACCTCTGTGCATACAGAAATAGCTCAGCTGCCGCTTCCCTACAGAGGCAGGTACGATCCAGACCCCGGATCAACACAGAGCATGGCTGCAAATCAAGGGCCAGACATGATTGCAAACATATTCCTCACTCTTTCCTTTCTTCTGCTACAAAGGAGATGGGAGGCACACATGGGCTTTGCTTACATCTCATTTCAAACAAAATATACAAGCATAAATAACGCCGGCTGACAGCTGGAAGGTTTCTGATCGCACCGCAGAGGAGGACGGCAGCTGAGCTGCTCTGCTGCAGCCACAGCCACTGCGGGGCACAGTGAGCATCACCCTGCATAGGGGCAGGGCTCCCAGCCCAGCCCAGTGTCCCCAGCCCCAGGGTGGGGAAGGGGGCTTCAGGAATGGGGATTGCCTTCCCCCCCCAAACACCCTCAAGGAAATGGGCATAGTTAGGAAGTTCCCTAATGATGAAGTGATTTATGCTCAAGGTGAGTATTCGGCCTACACTGGCTGGAGTCATAGCACAGAGAAGCCAAAGAGGGCCACGATGCAGAGCTCAGCATAGGTGCTGTACCCCCATAGCAACAACAGCAACCCCTTGGGGTCTCTGTACTCCAGCAACGGGTGATGGCATGGGTTGTGCCACCGAGGGCTGGAACCCATCCCTGCTCACATGCAGAGCAATCCAGAGTGTGGGCACTGTGCATCCAAACAAAGCACAGCTCCAGGAGTGATGGGGACCGGCAGGAGCTGCCGGACCCTGTACTTATTGATGTGGCACCCATATTAATGTGGCACCTGACTGGATGACGGCGATGTCTTTTTAATGCACCCACATCTGAAACCTGAATGCATAATCTCTCTATTACACGTACACGTAATACATATACGGCCTTCCGGACGGGGTGATGGATGTGCACATATTACATATGCAGAGGTTTGGGATCCCGCTGCACAGTGGGCAATGATTTCTCTTTTCCACAGCTATTTATTTGCATAGCAGCCGCTGCGGATGACGAATACAGAGCGCTGCGGTCAGGGCGAGACCGCTGCTGAAATACAGCCCGGCTTCCCGAGCCCGCTGCACCATTAATTATTAACTCGGTACAGGAGATTTGCCGCTCTCCCAGCACCAGACACTAAAATAGTTCCGTACATAAAAGAGCATTAAGTGAAAGCTCGGGCAAAGCCGATCGCTCTGCACAGAGACGTCCCGCTCGCAGGACCTACTGCTCAGCAGGAAAATTTACAATCCTTTAATTCCATTTACAACGCGGCAACACAAAAGGGAGCTGCAGACAGAGGCTGCAAGCGGGGAGAGAGGTGGGGGAGAATGAAATAACAGGGCTCCAGGGGAGCGGGATCGTCAAATTCCAGCCAAGCTTAAGGGAGAAAGCGCCTGTTGGGCACCACCGTGAGCCTGGAGTTGTATTGAGTTGTAGAGGTTCCATCTTGTCCCTGCTGCTGGCTGAGCACGTTGCACATCTCGGAGCAGCTCCCCGTAATTTGCTTATAAATAATTGACTTCTTGGCGACGGAAGCCTCTGGAGGGTCTCCCGGTTTATTCACAACAAGGTACCTCGGCCTGCCGTGCAAATTAGCCCTTTCAAACCTGTCTCATCTCCAACAGAAACGTTATGAAGAGTGATTTTTTTTTTTTTATCCCCCGTAATAACCTTCAACTAACCTTTAAACTGAAGTGAATAATTTAAATCTTATTTTCATATCAATGGGGGAGTCAAGCCAAGCAATTATCTTTTATCTGTATACTCTGTCGTCAGCGGGAGGCATAATAAAGTTTTCCCAAGTGGGCAGAGCGAAACGGGAAAGAGAGAAAGAGAGAGAGATGCTATCTGACGGCATTAAGGCAGAGATGAATTATTCAGCAAGGAGTGCAGGAGCTGCAGGACAGCCCGGCTGCCTCAGCAGGCAGTGGGAGCAGCCATACCCACAGGGTGCTGGGGGGAATGGAAGAGGGAAAGGGGATGTCCCGCAGTGGGGACGGGCTGACATTCCCCCCTGGGCTCATTAGGATGCTGAGTCCCACCCGAGTCCCACCAGACCGCCTGTGATCTTCTCTGTTAAAGCGTAAAATCCCACTCCTGTGATGGAGGGTGCTGACAGTGGGACCGGTGATGCTGGAGGTGGTTGCAGCCTATGGGTGCTGCCTCACCCACCCGCACCTGCAGCTCCATGCTGCTGGCTGTCACTCAGTGCCCAGGGGCAGCATCCTGCACAGCTGGGGCGGCTGCTTCCCATGGCACCGCTGTGACTGCACCATAAGGGAGGTGGGGGGGTTCTGCTCTGCAGATCTGCGGTGTGAGCAGAGGTTGAGGGTTCACTGATCCTCCAGGAAAACCAGCGGGTCGGAGCCACTCGCCTGTTGCTCCCAATGGGTGAAAGCCTGGAGTGATGCAGGGCGGGCCCACGGAGCACTGCAGCCCACAGAGAGCTGCTGCATGAGATATCTCCCTGTAATCTTTTCACTTAAACCAGTGATTAAACAGATCTGACAGACGATTAAACAAATAAAGATTAATGAAACAAGCAGAGGAATCAAATCTTGATGGGGGAATAAATGCGTGATTGAAAACAATATTAGGACAAATTGTTGAAAACTGATGGGGAATGCGTTGCTTTTGTCTCAACAGCATTTGTTGTGTTCTCACTTCCTTGCAATCAAAATATTTGCTCAAACCAAAGACAGAGCTGAAAAGATGCTCAAATGCAACCAACACTACCCGTATTAGCAACAAGATCTGCACGATGCCCCGTCCTGGAATGCCAGCACCCAACGCAGCACCCAGTGGTGGTACCCAAAGGCAAAACTCAACAGCAGCACTAGGACAGGGATTTGCATTTCTGTCTGAGCAGAAGCAATGGGTTTTAGAGCTGCAAGTCTTTTACTTTCATCAATTTTGCATATGGAAAGATCATGTTTGCTCTAAATAGTTTTGTTTTTAAAGCCTCTTAAATTTTTGAGATGAAAATAACAAAGAGGGGATGGGGAGGAAGGCCGCACCAGACAGACTGTCACAAGGCTGCAGCAGCCAAAGAGCAGAAGCAAACTCCATCAGCAGAGCAGTTAATTAAGAGGGGAAGGAAACAAGGTGCCTAACGCAGAGATAATTGCTCCTGTTCCGCTGCAGCACACACTGCCTGCACACACACACACACACACACCAGCACATCCCATCTGTGGTCCCCCCACCCAGAGCACCCTGAGGATGCTGTGCTGCTCATTGCCCAGATTTTGCCTTTTCATTCAGATGATGCTCTCAGATAAACCTGACTCAGCAGCAGAGGATGGAGCCAAAAGGTTCAACTTGTGCTCCTGTGATGCAGCAGAACAGGACAGCAGTTCAACACGACTGCAGATCCACATTCCTAAAAGCTGCACAGCAAAGGCTCTGCCACCACCCCAGCACCACCACCCATGGCTCTGCATGGCCAGCACAGTCAGTGGGACCAGCTCCCACTGTCCTAAAACATGGCACAAAGAGGGAGACCATGCTTCCCTCACAGAGCAGAACCAAGGTGTGTTGCTCCGTGCCTGGAGGACTCAGGATGTGAATGGCCTTTTGGAAAGTTTGGGCTGCCAGTGTTCTTTCTGGGGTGGAAGGAAGGGCCTGAAGGAAGATGGAGGTGTCAGTGGGTCGGCCTGCTCTAGTGGAACGCACCATGCATCGCATCACACCACATTGCATTGCCTCAAATCACATCACGTAGCACAGCATCACATTGCACTGCAGCGAATGGCCCTGCATTGTATTGCATCGCATTGTGTTTCATTGCATCACACGGCATCACATCACGTCACAGCATCTCGCATGGGCGCAGCAGTGCAGCCAGCAGCAGCTCTCTGCCTGGCGCTGGGGCTGCTCCTTCCATCAGCAAAGCAAGCCGTGCACTCCGTGTCCCGCTAACCCCACTGCATGCAGCCCCCAGCCCTATGGTGGCTGGGCACCTCAGGGAGGGTACTGGCATCAGCAGCTGCATCAGAGAATCCACTGAGTCCATGACATGAATTCCAAGTCTCCCTCTCACACGGAGCCGCCAGAGCAGCTCAGCCATGCTCCTATCTCTCACTCTACCCCCCTTTCCCCCCCTTTTTTTTGGAGACTCATTACTATATTGTGGATATTCTCCACTAAAGGGCATCTCTTTGAATGCATTTGCTTTTTTATTAATGTGTGCTAAGACAAGTCAAGCCTGATTATCATGAAGACAATTGCTGAATTCCCTCCTGGAGAAATCTCATCTAGACTGTGTAGGCGTTTTAATTTCAGAGACCCATTAATTGGCACAATTGCTTAAGCAGCTGCTTTCCGTGTCATTTTAGGACCACTTTATGAAAAACAGAGCTTAAGGAAAAAAAGAGGGAGAGAGAGAGAAAGAAAAGATAAAAAGAAAGAAAGGAAAAGTATAAGACAGGCTGGAGCTCTCTGCGTGGTAGCATAATTAATACAAGGAGCTTCCTTTGGGTGGGAAAGTGACAAAAAGCTGCTCCAGCTCCGCACCGTGGCACATGGCTGCTGCTCTCCTGGGCTGTGTGTGCTCAGGCACAGCATGGGATGGGATGTCTGGTGCTGCCTTGGATCCGTTGGGTTCTGGAAAGTAACAAAAAAAAGCAGAAGGAAATGGAGAAGGCAGCTGGCAGGGATTGGCCACGTGTATTTCCTGTAGTGTGAAGCTGCTCTCCCAGCACATGTCTGGGTGCAGAAGCTCCTCCTGCCTGCACGGATGAGGGATGGGCACAGTACTCTGATGCCCCCTCCCCAGCCCTGTGCCACTTCCCCTTGCCCCTGGAGTACACCACTGTAGCCCCACACTCCTGACCTGCAGCATCTCCACGTCTCCAACCTGCAACATCCCTACACCCCCAACCTACAGCATTCCCACATCCCCAAACTTCAGCACCTTCAGTGTCCCCACATCCCAACCCACAGCATCCCTGTATCCCCAACCTGCCGCATCCCCATGACCCCAACCTGCAGTGGCCCCATCCAGTGAGCTGGGCTCTCCCACAGCCACGGCAGCACATGAGTACCCAAGTATCTCCAGCAGCACACAGAGCTCCCGTGATGAGGTTAATTATGGAATGGCTGAGGAACAAATCCTTCACTCCAGGAGAAGTGGCCGGAGAGAGCCGGGTGCTCTTCTTTGCCATAGGCAAAAATATACATTTCCCCTTATTAATAAATAAAGCCATATCAATGCCCTAAATTATCAGTGGAATATATTTGCTAACCTGAAGCGATAGTAGGAACAATTACTTATTAATAAAGCAATAGCTAAATCTAATTACATCCCCATCAGATCCTGCAAGTAATAAAACCACAGTTGCCTCGCGGAGCCGGGGGACCTCCTGACCCCAAATCAAAGTTTAAACCATCCATCAGCTCCCAATACATTCCCAGCACATCCCGCAATTACCATCACCTCCGCTCCGCTCCCTGGCAGGGGCAGGGGTCACCCCATGCACTGCATGGCTGTAAGCTAGAACAGAGCCTTAGAAATCTCATTATCCTGTTAACCATACATTTATCTGACAAGATAAAAGAGACTAGGTGACCAAGCTATCATTAAAGATTAATAGAAAGTATAAAAAATTCAGCTGCAACCAGCATTACTGTTTAGTGCCTGTGATAGGCCTGACAGGATTATTAATCAGGCAGCCAAAAAGATTTAGGTCTTTGCTCTCGGTTTTTCATTTTAAGCCTTTCGTTTCCCCCACGCCATAGAAACCGCAGGTCAGCGCCGGCTGCTGCTAATTGGTTCTGCGGGGTTTGAATGGGAGCGACTCGGACCAATTATAGGATCACCGGGAGCTGCGGCGACAATGCAGGCTGGGGACGCCGAGCTGTTTACCAGGAAGCCCCCCCTCCCCACCCTCCTTACCCCCTCCCCCGGCACAGGGCTATTAATAAATGGTACAGATCAATGCCGGCATTAATTTTAATAGAGGGCTACAAGGATCGCACCGGTCCCAGGGTGATTTTCCCCTCATTCTTAATTCCATTTAAGTTTAACATGAAAGATTCCCAGGTAACACCTACACAGGAAGAAACGAGATTTCCCTGTTTTTAAGTCTTAAGTATTCTTTTTATTCTGCTTTGCTTTTTCCCTTTTGATCATAAATCAATGTCCTCTCACAAGTTTCCCTGCAAGCCACGTCTGCGAGCAGGCTGTGCTGCGCTGCTCTCCGTTCCTCCACCTGTGAGAAAGAAAAACCAATAAATTAGGGAAGGGATTTGTGAAACCCTGCATGGGGAAGAGAGCCTGCTTTGTCCAGGGAGGGGGTTTGGGATCCTCTGGCTATACAGGGCTCCATGCCTGCCCCCATCCCTCTCCCCAACCCCATCCCCATTGCCATCCCTGTCCCATCCCTTTCCCCATCCCTCTCCCCAACCCCATCCCCATTCCCATTCTCATTCCTCCCCCCATCCCCATCCCACCTCCTTTGCCTTTGCCACGTTCCCCTTAACTCTGATGCATTTTTAAATAAAAAATATCACTAAAAATGTTTTCAGCCCCTGTTGGGACATCTCCAGAAACTGGTCAAATCCTTTTAACATCTCCTTTCTGTTTTCCCACAGAGCGATGTGGCAGCAGGAGCTCAGGATGGGGAAACACTGGTGGTAGGTGGAGGTTGGACTGGATGATCTTGGAGGTCCTTTCCAACTTTGGTAACTCCAGGATTCTGGGATGGCTAAACCCATCACTGCTCTTTTCCATGAAAATGGCACAAACCAGAACAAATCGCTTTCCTGTAAGAACTACTTGCATAAAAAATCAACGGTAAAACACACCTTGCTGTAAAAGCCCTCCAGACACCCAGCAGAGCCCTGCATGCTTGAAGTTCAGCCCAGAACCAGGCTGGCAGAGCTCAGCGTAACAACCCTTCCACATGGCAGCACATGCCATCCTTCCCGGGCTGCCTTATCTGCTGCAAGATCACATTTAGAAGCATTTCCCCCCCCCAGATTATCACACTTCCAATCGACGCAGCACATTGTCTAAGATCCCACAGTTGGGCAATTAATTGTCAAACATAACTGGAATTACACAGAGATCAAACCGGTGCCGCGGAGGTGCTGGCAGAGGGGTGCGTCAGCAAAGCCCTGCATCCCCACAGCCTCCCAGCAGCAAGGAAAGGTTGGGATGGGCAGCACATCTCCCAGCCCTCAGGTCTGCCTGGTGCTGCTGGGCTCTGTGCTCAGGGTGTGCAGAACAGCCCGTGGATGGGCGCAGCCCCACGTCCTGCAGCGCTGCTGCCATGTGAGCAGACGTGCGTCTCAGTTCTCATGGTTTAAAATATATTTAATAGATGCTTCCACACTTCGCTGCTGCTATTCTGGGCATGGCGGCTGGAGTCGATACACAGGCTGCTAATTGACAGATCAGCTCGTGAGCCAAAAGCAGAGTGGTGTCTGCGAGAAGACGTGGGTTTCAATTGCTGATCTGCCACAGCACCAGTCACCAAACCACGGCCCCATAGCATGTCGCCTTCCATGTCACTTTGCCATGTTGAGATGCCATGTCACTGTGCCATGTAGCCATGTCATGGAACCATGCCATGCTGCCTTCTGTGTCACTGTGCTGTGATACTATGCTATGTCACCATACCATGTCACCATACCATGCCACCATACCATGTCACCATACCATGCCACCACGCCATGACACTGTGGCTCCTTGCACTGCAGCATCCCTATGGATGCCCTCACACCATGCCAGGCTTACAGGGTGTCCGAGCTGTGCCAGCACTCACCAGAGATGTCTTCTGATGCTTTCTGAAGGGACAGTGCTCACAGACTTCCCCACTCTTCCATCTGGAAGAAAAAGGCATTGAGACAAACAGGGAGATCCGCTTTTATTTGCATGATCTTTTGCAGTCAAAAGCAAAAAAAAAATGGTGTCATTAAAAAGGGTTTCCTAAGAGCTGGTATGCTAACAGGGCTCTGAAGAACCTGGTTTGCATCCAGCCAGGAACTGCAGTCGTCACTGCTGCAACCAAAATAAATCAATTCCAGTTCTGCAGGATGAACACGGGAGGCACGGGCTGCTCCGCTCCCATCTGCGGCGAGGTACAGCTGGGCTTCACGTCAGCTTTGAAGCTCACAAGGCTGAGATAAAAGAGAAATGCTAAAACCTCGTGCAAGCAAGGAGAGCTGGATGGTGGGAAAGCCAGGCTGCAGTGCATGTCTGAGAGCTGTCTGTCTGTCTGTCTGTCTGTCTGTCTGATGTCTTCTACCTCATCACAAGCAAGTGTAAGGCGGAAGCGTGACCTCCAGCACAGGGCAGCTCAGCTGCACTGTGCCCAGCAATGCAATAAATGCTCCTCTTGGAGCCGAGGCCACATTGACTCCACCCGGTTTGCATGAGCTTCAGAGCAGTTTGGGGCAAAAAGCTGTGAGCCTTTGAAAGAGCATTGCAGCTCTGTAATAGAGCGTGAAGCCAGGCGGGATTCACACGAGCCTGACGGGTTCGGCAGGGGAATGTCGGGAGAAAAGCAAATCCAGATTGATAGAAAGCTCCATTCATCTCAGGGGGATCCAAGCCACAAAGAAATGGATCTAAATGTCAAACATTCCCTGCGCTTTGTGGCATTCCGATCCAGAGGGCTGGGCAGACCCACTGCACAGATGAAAACCAGGTGCAGAGAGCTGTCATGAGGTGGACTTGAATGACGGGCGCAAAGCCTGTGGGTTTCCAGATTGAGGGTTTAATTTCAGGGGCATTTAATTCTAAGTAAATCCATGTGATTCTTGCCTAAAACATTCCATGGCATCCTATGGAGCCAGGTTGGCCGCTCACCCCTATCTGGATGGCAGTGAAATGCTGTGGCTGCCATTAACACATCAGCATTCACCAAACCACTTTCCCGGCCCAATGGCTGCATTGTGCAGACACCCTGGGCCACCAGCTGCCTGCAATCCCAGCAGCAAATGCAGCTGCTGCCAAAGGTGGCACCCAACCCCAACCCCCAGAGCTTCCGAGGGAGCTCTGAGATCCTATTTGGCACCACGGTCCTTTTGCCTCTGTCAGTGCTTCATGAACCAGTGCAGCACAAGCCGAATGCACGCTCACGGCATCCACAACCCTCTGCATCCACAGCTTTCTGCAGAGAAAGCACAGGACCAGGGGGCCCACATGGAATCATAGAATGGCCCAGGTTGGAAGGGATCTCAAGGATCATAAAGCTCCAAGCCCTCTGCTGTGCGCAGGGCCAACAACCTCCATATCTAATAGCAGACCAGGATGCCCAGGGCCCATCCAACCTGGCCTTGAACACCTCCAGGGATGGAGCATCCGTAACCCCTCTGGGAAGCCGTTCCAGCACCTCATCCCAACTCCTCATTGTTCACCAACACTGAGACCTAAAAAAGCCATTTTTCAGCCAACACTGTAAAGCAAAGCTGCTGCTTTCTTTCCACAGGGGCTCGGTGCCTTTGGCAGAATCTCTTTGTGTGGTGGTAGCTGGAAATAGTAGGAGGGCAAATCCAAGCTTTTTTTTTGGGGAGATGTCCGAGGCTGAGAGGAGATAAGGTAGAATGAATTGTTTCCTGACATCAGCTGATGGAAAGCCTGCAGGATGCAGCGGCCCCAATCCTTCCCCTGTTCCTTAGGCTGTGCTGGGAGAGGAGGATGGGGAAGAAGAGCCTAATGATGGTGTCTGCTGATCATCACCGCGAGAAAAATGAACCGCTTCCCTGAACCTGAAAAATATCAAACTGCATAAATAAATCTATTTAAATTATTAATAAACGAATTTACATTCGGAGCCTGAGCAGGAGAATTAATTTCATTTCTTATGCTAAACTGGCCAGCATGGCTGATGACTCAAGAATTAAAAGATGCAGAAATGAAGGGAAAATGAAGGTAGGCCGGCTCCATCAGAAAAGAGATGCAAAGTGGGGATCCTGGGGCCAAACAAAGCCCTCAGTCAAAAGCAAGAGGACCGAAACCAACCTGCAAGCCCAAAGCCCTGGGGGAGCCTGAGGCCCCCTTCACCCCCACTGCCCATGCATCCCATGTCTCTGCCGGCACCTTGGGGGACAACAGCTCTGAGTGCAGAACCCCATCAGCTGGCTGCTCCCAGGGCAGTTAATTAGGAGGTGCTCCCAGCCCCTCGCATTCCTCCTCCATCCCTTCCATTGGGAAAAGACGTTCATGACGGATTGCTTATGAAAACCCACTGCAAAAACAATCCTCTCCTCATCTGCCCTCTCGCTGGAGCCTGTCTGCAGTCCTTCTCCAGGATGTATTGTTATTTCATGCGATGAGACATTCCAGAGAATGAAATAAAATAAAAATAGACATTTGGAGGGGTTTTTGTATGGCTTCTTCACGGCTCCCCCCACTCTGACTCCTGTGAACGCACTTGTCGGGCTGATCCGCCGGCGCTGCCGCCTCGGCTGTCCTTGTGCCGGAGACACTGCTCTTTTAAATTCGGTTTCTCAGAATTAGAAGAAAAACTTGGCAAAGCAACAATAGGGGAAAAGAAATATGAATAATCTCAGAACAGAAATTGCATTATGTGATGTGGTTGCCATGTGGTTAAGTCTGAGAGAGGATCATGCGAGCGCATTGTGGGAAAATTGATAACAGGCTGAAGAGTACGGAGGGTTCAGACCGGAGGGCTGCAGTGCCAACCCTGAGCCGGTGCACAGAGCTCAGTGCTGGGCAATGGGATGGGGATAGGGGCACCTGCACTGGGGTCTGCAGCCGCCGGGGTGCTCAGCTCCAGGATGGATGGGTTCCCTCAATAAACCCCAAAATCAATCAGGGTGTCACACAGCCCATTTCTGCAGCCACTGGAACTGCACCGAGAGCTGTGCCACCCACCCTTGGCTAAGCTGTCACCCCACGTGCATCCTGCTTCATTGTGGACAGTGCCCACAGCTGCCACCACTGTGGGTCTGTGGCCACACTGACCCTAGAGCATCGCTCCCAGAGTGCTGACCGGGGAGAAACACGGATTTCAGATACGTTGGGATTCAGATGGTTTGGGGGAAGTAATCATGAATGATGAAAGCGAATTTTGCTCCCCAAACTGTGTGAGCTGTGATCCATCCCCCGCCCGCTGGCTGTCGTGCTATGGTGGTTTGAGTGGGAGGAAAGTCAGCACTGTCAGCTGAGCGGCAGGAAGCTCAGAAAGCGTGGGGAAGTGCATGCACACACACTGAAAAAGGGGTAAATTCTGTGAAATCAGATCGGTAATGCAAATTCTGCTCTTTTCTTGCACCACGGCTTGCTGGGAGCATGCACGGCGCCATCAGCCCAGCGCAGCACAGCAGAGGGGGAAGCCCATGGTGTGTCCCATCAGTCCCAGCAGGTCCTGCCCCCACCCAGCCCTCTGCAAAGCATGCAAAGTGCGAGGAGGTGAGAGAGGGTGGCACTGCAGCTTTTGGGGGTCTCTAGGACAGGAGGGTGCTGGGGCTGCTTCATTCTGGTGAATTGCTGCTGCTTTCCTGGAGGGCAGGAGGGGATGGAGCATGCAGGATGCTGTCTGTGCACTGCTGCTGCTGTGTGCCTGCGTGCTCTGTGAAGGACAACTGGAGAGATGGGGCAGAGGGGAGGGTAGCAGTGGGCTTGGGGTCTGCAGGGATAAAACGGGACCCTGGACAGTATCCAGCATCAGAGCCCCAGGACAGCCAGGGCTGAGTGCACACAATTAGGGAGCAAGAAGGACAGCGGGACTCCAAATCCTAATTTGGCCCGATGAAAGCTTAGTGATTCCAGCTTGATGACTGCAGGAATGCCCCAGTTTCCTCATTCCATAAAGGCCCCACTTCCAAGGCTCGGGTTGAGCGGACACGCATGGTGCTGCAGCTCCAAGGGGTGGCAGGAACAGAGCGAGGATTTCAATGGCTGAGGCACAGAGAAGGATTCCTGCAAGCAGACGAGCCAGTAATCTAACAAAAGTGTGGAATCAGTGTTTTAATGAGGGCTTCAGAATGAGTAGCAACCTGGTGGCACGTCCAGTGGAGGAGAGCAGCTATTTGAAGGGAAGCAAAGTAAAGCTTGTGGCCATGCAGCACCAGGTCCCTGCCCCTGAGGTGCCCCTGCACTGGGGCTGCACCCCCACACTGCTCCCATGCAGGGTTTGTGGATGGGAATCACACAGCAGTGTGGCTCTGGACCAGCAGTGCAGAACGCTGCTCCTCTCCCAGAGCTCATTGTGATGGCTGCAGAGCTCCATCCCTGGAGGAGACACACAGGAATCCAGCTGATATCTGCATGCAGCTCTGGGACCTGTAAGGCTGCCTGTGTGCGGGGGGAGCGGGGCGGCTGCAATGCGCACAAGGTGCTCTCGTCATGAAAGCATCTTTTGATTATGTTATTGCAGCTATCAAAATATTGCAGAGTTCAGAGCATTCCACAGGGATCCCCGCGCTCTTCAAAGACCAGAGGACCACGGCTGAGGAAAAAGAAGCCTTTAATTACGTCGGCTTCCAAGCTTGTTTCTGCAGTGGAGTTCCTTTAGAAAAAATAGCTTTAATGAGAAGAAACACATATGGCCCATTGTTCAAACACGGAGAGATGAGGCTGACTTTTTTTTTTTAATAGGCAGCAAGTTCCTTTGGGTCTCCTGGAGCTCACACCAAGGGGCTCCGCACTGAGCAGCCCCAGCAGCAGGGCTATCCGTGGGGCAGAGCAACTCCATCCCAGCCCCATCCCACCCATCACCCCATCTGCTCCCTTTGCAGCGCTCTCCTCCTCCCCTGCTCCTTCCAACCACGCAGAGCCACGTGCAGCGGGATCTCAGCACGGCCATCCTCCACGAACGCACTCATTTCTCTCAGATGTTCATTTGAATCCAAATGCGAGAGCTCACTTTTCCCACAGTGTAAATAGCAGGGCTGTGTATGACACCACAGAACGCACGGGACGGCCCCACATTTCAAAGAGCATCTTGAGCACATTTTACTAATAAATAATCCTATCTGGCAAATTTAATTAACGGGCTGCAGTGCATGGTGTAGCCTGCTGGATAGAGTATCTCCATCTGATCTGCGATGCTTTTAGAAGCTTTAAGTATTAGTAAAGAGTGTTTTGTTCGAGAACTCACAAGAGACGATTACAAATAATTGCCAAGAAGGGTGTGTGCCTCATTTCAGTGACTGTGTATTAATAATGATGAAGGATTCAAAAAGAACTCATAGCCATGGAGCACAGCAGCGGTTGCTGCCCCTTGTTCCCATTGCCACCCCTACAAGGGATGCTTGGTGCGATTCAGGCTTCCCAGCCCCGGGAGAGGAGGAACTGAATGGAGGAATGGAATGGCCAATAGGAGACAAAACCCACCAAGGAATCCAAACCCAGAAAAACCACATGAAAATTATCGCACTACAAAGAGTTTCTTCTGGGAATGTTTCCCCATTTTTCCTACCTGGGAGCTATAGAGTGGGGTTTCCCCCCTCCACTTCTCCTAGGCACTGGGATCTCTGTGCAGGATACGAAATCCACAGCAGCCAAACAGTGCACATTCCCTTCCAAGATATCAAGGCAAGGAAGAGAGAAACCTCCTTTGAAACGGCTTCCCAGGGCAGAAGGGTACGCAAAGAGCAGCACTATGGATGCTATATGGTGCTGCAGTGGCACTGGCACCATCAATTTCTTTACACCGCTTGTTTTCAATGACAATGGGGAAGAAAGGCACCGGTTAGACATCCAGCATGCCTTTCTCAGGCTGCAGACAGCAAGAAAGAGGCATCACAGTGCCCAAAGGAAATCTCTGTTGGGACCTAGAAGCAGAGATTAGAAGGGTGCCCACCGATGCCAAAAAGCCCAGCCTCTCAGTCTGGGAAGGACCCACCCCAACCCACAGGAGCTCAGCAGCAGGATGGAGCTCAGCTCAGCAGCCACACAGATCCCCCACCCATTGCCATCTCCCCGTGGAACTGGCAGCAATAAATCCTGCCCGCCGCAGGCAGTGCCATGCCCCCTCATTTTCCATGAGATCCGCACGCAAGGCTTTGGCTCCAAACATCTCCTTTTGATTTCATGGGGAAGGAATGCTGTGAACTTCAGCTTAGAGAACCAATTTATTTCACGCAATTTCTCCTCCTCGTAGAAGCAGCTCTGTATTCCAAGCCGTGATTTTCCAAAATACAAGCAGCAGTTAACCATTGGAGCGGAGCAATCCGCCTCCGCCTCGCTTCCCCTATTGCTGCGTTGCAGAACTTTGCTTAAAAATGGAAAGGGGCACCTTTAAAACTTTAATACCACGTAAATGTTCCAGTCTCGCTGCTGCACCAGATCGTTCAGCAAAGTAGCTAATTAAAAAATGGCTGCTGTGATGACAGACTAGATTAATAGTTTTTGAAGAGCAGCCAGTGCACCAACTGCTCCCGTAGCCATGCTGAAAGCTAATAATGTAGAAAATTCTGCCAATTCTTTTAATTCATGAATATTTAAGCCTGTGAAAAATCTGTCAGATTATAGCACTTTTCTGGTGATTTTCTGCTTAAGTACATTTATGGGCAAATGCCAGTTGCTCAAGAAACTTCAGTGGAATGCAGAGACTTTTATTGTCTGCATCGCCAGAGCCTTTTTCCTCCTCCCATCGCCTTCCAGCAGGTGCCAGGATCGGCCATAGGCACAGCGCTCCCAATGGTGCCCACCGGGATCCCAGGCAGGGACACCCACCTGCATGGTGACAGGAGAAGGGAGGAGCAACAGGTGATTCCTGTTAGAGAGCAGTATGTACGTGTACATTTGTGTAAGAGCACAAGGATCCTTCCAGCAAGGATCGCTCCCAAAGCTCCTCAGGGGATGCACCCAGGTCAGGCGGCCTGCAGCAGCATCCCCAGTCCTACAGCAGCAGGCAGCTCCTCAGCTCACAGCTCGTCCACAGCCCCGTGACTCACCTTACAGCTACTGAAGAAACAATTACAGCAGCTGGAAGCATAACCTGCTCAGCCTTCCCTCACAGCACCAAAGGCCAGAGCTCCCCATGCCTGGTTCCTGCACAGCTGTTCTCCAGCTTGCCACGGTAGGGATGCTCTTTTCCATGAAACTGGGAGCACCACGTTGGGTTTTGTCTTGTTCTCCCAGCAGAATGGATGGAATGGTTGGTAAGGGGCCACAGAGCTGCATCCCCAGCAGTGCCCACAGCCTGAGGATATCCTGCATCCCAGCATCCCCGCGTCACCACTGAACTGCTGTTCAGCTGCACCCATGTGCAGGAGGACCTCATTCCAACGCACTTTGGGACGCACCACGTGTTTCTGTGACTTTGAAACAAGAAGAAAAGAGGAAACTCCAGCAGAACTCAGAACAACCACAAAGCTGAAAAGAGTCTCTCATCCCAACACGGCTGTTATGGAGGGAAGAGAAAACCTGCCCTGGAGCCACATGCTGGGAAAGGTTCAGGTTTTTAAACTCGAGCTCCAAGTGTCCTTCATGCTGCCAGGTCACATCAGCCCCCTAAACATTACACAACTCCACAGTGTAATTAACTGTTTGCAGGGTCTGCAGGCTGTTTGTCTCACAGTTAGGAATGGCTCCTCCAAAGCTCTCAGGTTTGGCACAACAGCTCCTCACACCCAGGGATGGCACATAGCCGGGCTGTGCCAGGACAGCACAGAGTGGAATGGAGCAAGAGGCAGCACCCAGCCCTGAGCAGAAGGTGGGGGCAGGAGGTTGGGGGCCCAGCAGGTTTGGGGCTGCCCCATTGCAAGCAGAGCAGCAGCGAAACTTCCCCTTCCTCTCCTCACCACCTTCAGCCACTCACAATGTCACTCCGTCTGAGCAAGAAGCAATTATGATTTAATTACCCCGATGCTCTTCAGCAGAATTTTTGGCTTCTGTAGCGCCTCATTTACCCTTCTCCTCTTCACCTGCATTTGTTCTGCGTGGTGCTGCTGCCACCCGGCCACGGCCACACAGCCACCTCAGCCCCAGCCCCTGGCAGCACCCACACGGCGCAGGCAGGGCACGACGGCTGCTAATTCATAAATATTTAACACCCAGCTCTGCTGCCTCCTGATAGCTTTTTTCCACAGTTTCTATTCTCATCCGTATTCCACCCCCTTCCCCTCCCTGACGGCCCTCCTCGTTTTTTTCCCTTCCTTCTCGCCAGGCATTAATCCAAGTGCTGAGATGACTGTTTCACTTCCCTGCTGTCATCAGTTGTTTTTATCTTATCTGGGCCGTGGATGCCAGTCAGCAACCCACTGCGGTCTTTCCAGTTGAGTCCTGACCTCCGCAATCAGCCTCAAGATGTCCTGTAACGAGCAGATACAGTTACTCAACTTGTCCATCAGCACTTCTGGAGGGGGGAAAAAAGAAGTACAAACCAGCAAATGGTGGCACGAGGCAGAGCTGCGGGCTGTGCTGCTCCCTGCACTCAGGTGTGCGTGCCCCAGGCACTGCATGGCACCAAGGAGCCTCTGCAAACCAGGCAGGAGTTCAGGCTGCTTGTCCTCCCGCCTTGAGGAGCAGCAGGAAGATGCAGACTGTGCTCCGTGGGGGTCACGCTCACCCATTGCCCCCAGGCAGAGCCCAACACATGGGGGTTGTGTGCTCCATGCCCACGGTGCTGTCCTGCACATACAGGTGCCCACATGTGCTTGGCTCTAGTGTTCAGCAGAGGGAAGAAAACTCACCCCAGCAAACAGAAAATTGCCACCTCCTGCACCCCCGAGCACAGCCGTCCATCTGGCCATCTCATGACACCACGGAGGGCAAAGTGAGGCCAGTGCAGAACCAGACCCACTCTATAGACATCACCCAGCATAAGAATGTCCTGTTGGATTTACCCGACACGCGCTCTATCAACATGCTCCGCTCCAAAGTAAAAGGGCTTTTAGTTACAGCAGATTGGAGGGGGGTGTGGGGAAAGAGAAGGGATGGATTTGGGCTCTGCCAGCAGTTCTGGTTGCTTTTGCATCAACGTCTCTATTTTCTAAGGGAGGATTTAAGACCTCGTTGTGTACGAGCAACCGAGACAGGAGAAACTCGAACGGGGAGAACCGTAAAAGGTTGCAGTGAAAAATGCTATTAGTCTGCATGAAATAAGATTCTTCCTGGAAACATGACACCGAACATAGAAGGGAGGGGGAGGAAGAGCTGTAAAATGGCTGCAGAAAAAAAGGGTTACAAATTAAATATGATAAAAAGAACCCCTTTGAATGAGATCTTAATTTAACCTCAACATCATGACTGTATATTTCAGGAAATTAATCCCTCAGCCTGCAATAAATCCCAAGGACGGTACGACCACTTATGGTTCAGCAATGAGCCATCGCTATGGGTTGCGGATCCTGCAAAGCCATCGTGCCATTGCTGAGGGATGTGCAGAACGACCCAGCTCTGTGCTGTGCCCACGCAGCTCCAATTGCTGTGGTGCTGACCTGTGAGCCAACCTGGACCCGGAGTCACATCTGTGCAGTGAAGGAGTGCTGGGAGCTGCCTATGGAGCCGTGCACCCCAGCACTGCACCAGCACCAAGCACTGTGCTGCTCTCAGTGCAGATCAACCGTGGACAGAATTGCAAACACCAGCACCTCGCAGAGCCCTCCCTGCTCCGCCACGCTCTGCCAGCTTGGCACCCGGCTCTACCACATATGCCCCAAAAGGAGGAGAGGAGCTTCTAATGAGTCGAGACTGTAACCTTGCTCTGAGAGCAAACATATGCCACTGCCGCTCCCTTGGCAGCAGCACTTGGAGCCGGTTGCTGGCACTTCCATTCGGGCTGCAGTCACTTTGGGGCTCTCGATAAGGAGCAGACAGAGCAGGTGAGGAGCGCTGAAGCTTTGTGAGTGTTGGTGAGCTGCTGGCAGAGCTGCTGCAGCCCTGATTCATGTCAGAGGTGGTGGGATGCGTGAGCAGCTTGATTCCTCCTGGGGGAACATCCCTGTGCGCTGCTAAGGGTATTGTTGAGTGCTCTATGGGGTAAAAGGCAGTGCATCCCATGGACCCCACACACAGCCCTTCTCCAGGCAGTGCGAGGCTGGGAAATGCCTTTTTGACATGAGCAAAGTTCCCTACTGAAAAATGAAAAGCCAACTCCAAGAGCATCCTGGGAAGCACCGTTATGAGGGGGGAATAGCCACAAGTGTGATTACTGCTGGGGAACGGTGAACAGCGGGGCAACATCCCCAGCTCTGCACCCCACACCAACCCAGCAGGAGGAACCCCCGGCAGCAGCCAACCCCAGCAGCACGTTCTCTATGGCTGCGGTGGGACCGCAGCACCGATGGAGGATCCCACCTGAAACCACTGCATGCAATGGGAGGAGAAGCGGGCTGGGAACGAGGGGTGCTCTGCTTTCTCATCAGCCACCAAAGTTCCCGTTTGCTGCACAGCCCCGTTCCCAGGCTGCTCGTGCAGTTCATGCTGCAGCGGATGCTGTGGTTTGCTCGTCTGAAATAAATTGTGCAACAAACTCAGCCCAGCACTGAGCAGCATTAGCTGCAGCAAAGCAGCTCTAATAGTGCCGGTCCCGTGCGTCCCGCTGGGGGACTTTCAATTGACAGAGTTACAAGAGATGAAATATTCAGTAGGATTAAGAATTTGGAGGAGGTGGAAATCAAAGTGAGAAAGAAAACAAGTAAAAACAGCTTAATCTAGCCTTCTAGCACTAATTGTCATTGGGATTCAGGCTAAAACAAACACAACAAAACGAGCTGCCAATTTGAAAGGGGAAGGAAGAGGGTGAACGCCATTCCCACCGCATCGAAAGCAACCTTTTATCTCTCCTCCACCGCAGACAGCAGCACGTGGGGCGCGGGGACACGCCTGGGACAGCCCCAACCACACCAGCAGGATCTGAACCTCTCAGTGCCGGGCAGGGCTTTAGCCAAGAGGTCATCACCCACGGCACAAGGACTCCAATGCAACATCACCCCAACGTGGTATCGCTCCCACGCAACACTGCCCCACTGCAACAGCAACCCGATGTGACACAACACTGACCCCAAACCGTGGGTGCCCCACACAGGAGGAGCAGGGCAGCTCTCTGCCCACACGCTGCAGGCGAAGGCACCAGCGAGGCAGATTAGCTTACAGCCGAAGCGGAGTTATCCAACACTGCAATTTAAGTTGACAATTACATGGTAACCGACTTGCACACAAAGAGAGGCTCTGGAAGTATTCCCAGAACGCAGAAGTCTGACAGTATCCACCCAATTTGTTGCAACAACAAAGAATACTGGAATATGTCCTTTCATTTGGCAGAGCACTGTTTTATTTTTTTTAGGCTAGGTGGAGAAATTTAGCCTGCTATTTAAGGAGCTTGTTGTGCCTTGAGAGTGACAAGCCAAGAGTTTCACTAGAAAGCCAAACTCAAACACAAATTGCATCCTGCCACCCGTGAGACTCAATTGCACTGAGGGAAGGAATTTGCAGGGCCTCATCTGCTGCTGGGGTCTGCCTTCCCAGCCCTACAGAGACATCACTGGGGCCTTTCATCGCTCCTTTATACGTTCCCCTCTCGTTGCACAAAGGAAGAGCACGTGGATTTTCTTTCTGAGCATTTCCCCCATAGCAAAGCCGTACTGTTTGCGGGTGTTTGTGCCCACAAAAACTAAAAAGGAGATTTGGTGTGATAGATGATGATATTTGCGGGCTACGGAGACAAAGTCTTTACGGAAACCTATGGCCCCAATGGGGTAAAGCCAAAGGAACCCTGAAAGCAGGAGACGGAAGTTCATCCCAATGGAACAGGAGGCAAGCAGTGGGTACACCCGTGTCATCGAGCCCTCAGCCCCTTCCCAGCACCCATGTCAGAAGGTCAGCAGCAGAGCCATCTCTTGGGACTTCTTTTTTTCTTGTGGCCTCACTTCCGGTGGAAATCAGTCAGCTTTCCATTGCAGAAACCTCAAGCCATAGCCACACTTCTGAACCAGCTCATTGCTGTCACCCTTCCACAAACCACTTCCTTCCTGATTACCAGCAGTCGCCCCGGCATGATGAAGGTGATGGAGCCCTGCACAAGGCCATGGGGAAGGGCTCAGGGAGCTCCTGTGGCACGTGGGCAGTAAAAAAGCAGCAGTGAAGATGTAAGGTGGTGGTGGGGCACAGCAGGGCTGGGTAAGGAGGGGCAGCCAGGCACATGATGGGGCACAGGGAATTTGGTTGCACTTGGGACAAGCACGGACCTCACTCCTGCTTCATCAGCAACCAGGGCAAAGCTCACACCTGCCTGCAGATGTCATCGACCCCCACATGAGGAACAGTCCTTCTGGGGGGCGGTTGGAATTGGGCTTCTGTGGCCTGACAGAGCCAGCAGGTCACAGCCAGGGGGGCCCACATCTGAGCATATGGCAGTGGTGGCTGAGGGCAGCCCTGTCCCATCCCCACCACCCTCACCTGCTGCCAGCCTGGCTCCCTGGATTTTCTCCCCAGCTCAGTTCCTGCACAAACAGCAATGGTGTTTCACAGCCCCCCCAGGCTGTGGGGCAGCACCGCTCTGTGGGGTTCCACTGCGGTTTGCAAACTGCCTCAATGCCTTCCCCTGCCAACTCTGTGCTCCAGGCCTGCAAAACCTTCCTGTCTGCCACAGGCCAAGCAAAACGCAGCACAGCCTTCACAGAAAGAGAGGTGGGAAAACATGCTGCTTTCACCCCAAAACAACCACCTTGATCCTCAGATCCATGAGGACACAGGCAGAGCCTGCAGCCATCGCACTGACAGAGCAACTCCTGCATGCTGGACACACAGGGCTGCAGGGCAGCGTTTGCTCATTTCATGGGCAGGATTTACACATTTCAGCACCAGGCAGCAGCGAGGCCCCAAGAACCATCCCTGGGGTGCAGGGCCGTGTTTGTACCGAGACGAGTTCTCAAAATGACTCACCAGAAACCAGCCCTGCTCTGGTGAGGCCTCAAGCAGCCGCAGACCGGCCCCCTCCCATACTGCAGTTCCCACATCCCAGAGAAGTGGGACTGCCATCCCCACCTCCATCCCCATAACCATCCACAACCCAACTCCATCCCTACCCACATCCCCTCATCCTGGAGGACCCCCATCTGCAGCCATGGCGAGGCAGGAGCAGGACCTGCTCTCCCTACAGGATCAGCTCCAACACAACTGCTTCCAGCCCTCACACAGAGTAGCACATCCCCCAGGCCAGCACCAGGCCACAGAGGTTTGTTTTCTTTAGAGAGAATCCTGGTTTGAAGGAAAATAATAATAACAACACAGAAAAGGAAAAGAAACCACGGCCACATCCTGCCTTAAACTGCTGCTCATGATGTGCCGCCGCGGCTGCACGGAGCAGCTCTGGGGTGGCAGTTCTCTGCTCACCAAGTTAACACTTCAGCTCTGAGTCAATGGGCTGAAGCCGCAAATCCATTAGCTTATAAGCACGAAACCACAGCGAGCCGCGGTGCTCCTCGGGGCCACGTGCGGCAGCACCTGCCTGCACTGAGCTGGGACAGCACTCAGCAGCGCAAAGCGGAGCCCCTTCCCAGCACTCCCACTCGGCAGCGTGAGATGGGCTCCGTCCCGGGCAGGGGCTGCCGTGCTCCCAGGCACCGCTTCCCACAGCTGTGGGGCCAGGCGGGTGCAGCTGCAGGTAACCCTTCCGGCACGCGGGGTGTTGAAAGCCGGCGCTTTTCCCCTGTGGGTTACTATGCGTTCAATGTGGGTGGCTCGTGACTCACCAGCTCCGTTTCAGAACCTACAGGTGCTGCTGGCATGGGAAAAGGCAGCAGCTGGGCACCGGGAGAAGGGGAGAAAGCCCCAAGCTGGTGGAGGCCCTGCAGGACACTGAGCCCGGCTCCCCACAGCTCCCCCCACGCAGCCCCAGCATCCCCCGTGGGAGGGGGCTGTGCACAGTGACACACAGCACTGCTTTACTGCCAGCCAGGGCTGCACTCTGCAATTAAGGGGAGAAAAACAACGACACAGGAGGAGAATGTAGGAGAGAAACAGCCCAGTTCTCGGGGGAGATGTCATCCGCACAGTGGAACTGCCCTCTCGGGAGCTTTGATGGCTTCTGAATTGTTTCACTGTGGCACTGCATCACTGGGGGAAAACCTGCACCAGCAGCAAAGCCACATCCCAGTGCTCAGCTGTGAGCAGGGATGCTCTGCGCCCTCTGGAGCAACGTGGGCATCGGGAACCACAGGACTCAGTCAGAACTCAGGGCCAGGTGACAAAGCAGTGACAGTGTGCCCATGCAGCTGCAGCACAGCACACACCACAAAGCAGCTCCAGGCCCTCCCTCAGGGCTGCCCTGCCCCACACAAACACTGTCACCTCTGAACAGCAGCGAACAAACCTGGCTCCATGGGCAGCCAACCCCTCCAGCACAACAACACCCACCACAGCAACCCCCACCACCCCGTCCTTCAAGTTTTCACATTGCAGCTGGCAGCACCAGCCCCCTCCCCCCATTAACTTTTTTTGCACCATCATTAAAGCAACCCAACAGTTTATACACGGGTTTTTTCCCTCCCTTCCTTCTCCTGTGAGGTTCTCACTGTAATCTGCCCTGAATATTTAACGTGGAATCCCTCGTGAGAGCAAGTAGTGTTTTTATGGGCATTAGAGGCAAACTCTCGCAAAGAAGAAGTGGTAATGAGTACCCCTGAGTACCCTCTCCATTTCACAACCGCCTGTGTTTAAAAACGAGCAGGAATTGGGCAAGTGGTGCTCACAGGGGAACGTGGCAGCCGCCCTCTCCCAGCGATGCGCTGCGCTCCCAGAGCCCGGCTCATGCAAACACCACTTGTTTATTCCAATTGAAGCCGACACCAGAAGCGCTCCGGACCCACCTGATGAGTTTGTGTGTCCTGCTTTATCTCCAGCTCGGATTCACGACACCTCTTTAATTTCTGAGGCCTGAGCAGGGGCTGGTAGTGATGTTCCAGCAGCTCTGTGGCTGTGTGCACACGTTCCCCCATGGCTGCCATCACCACGCGGCGCCGAGCAGCTCTCATCCCAATTACACGGGACGAGCTCGCAGGAAGCTTCTCATCACCCGCGTGCTTCTCTTTCACAGCCCGCTCTCTGCTTTAACACAGCAGGCACGCTCCCTCTCCTTTTCAAAGAGAAAATATTCCTTTTCATTTCCAGAGCCCTCTCCATCATCACCCGGAGCAAACTCTGCACGGAGCTGAGTGGGGATGGAGCGGCACACTGAGCAGTGCAGGGAGCTCCGCAGGGCCCAGCCCAGCACGGCTATGATGGTTGGGCACAGAGGCTCATCCACAGTCATGACATGGGGCAGAGGCAGCCCTGCAGTGCTCAGCGGTGCAGATCTGAGTGCTACATGGAGCAGCAGCCACGCTGATGCAGAGGATGTGATTAGTTCTGCAAGGCTTTGTGGGTTGATCAGCACAGTTCAGCAGGGCCAGAGGGCTCCCTGCACCTGGATATCCCGTGCAGTTTCGCCTTCTTTTGCCTCAGTAGGAGCCCATACATAATTCCTCACCTACACAACAGCCCCAACAGCAACCACATTATCTGCACAGTCCCAGACAGCCACCACACAGCCTGTTTGCAGCCTGGCAAGTTGCATGGCTACTGGTAAGCACTGGGAGCTCAAGGGTGGCCATGGCTGCACCCAGGGTTGCAAGTGGGCTCTGAGAGCAGCCCCAGCCTGCAGAAACCCAGGAAACAGCCCCGGGTTCCCTGAGCTCACTGCCATCCCCACCCGCTGTGCTGCAACAGGATCAGAGTATGCTATTAAAATAATGTCACGTTACCTATCAATAATAAATGACCAGAATAAATTTGCTGCTCTGTGCTTAATAACCCGACCAGATTTCCATTTAAACATCCACACAGCAATGGCTTCTCACTGAGAGCCTCTGAGATGAATGCAGTGCCGTGTACGCAGAGAGCCTGGGAGGAACTGCTCATGTTTTACTGGGAAAGCTTTTGTGCCTCTGCAGGGCCAAACTGCAGCAGAGAGAGGAAGAGGAGCCTGGGATGTGAGATAAACCCAACATCAGCAACGTGCTCCTGCAGGGATGCAGCCTGAGTACCTCCTCCTTCAGCCACCAGCTCCATGCACTGCTGCAGAACCCAAATGCCAACAGGACCCAGCAGCCAACAGGACCACAGGTTTTCACACCAGGGATGGCTTTGTCCAACAGAAGCATAGCAGAGCAGCAATGACACCAATTGAGGGATGCTCCCTTGTCACAAGAGGCAGTCTCAGAACCTCCAGATCAAAGGATGGAATCAACCCACCTGCCCCCATTTGATTACCTGGAGGAAACCTCTCCATTTCTGAGCCCACGCTGTCCTTGGAGATGTTCTGCTCTCTCCTGGGTATGTTTCAGCTCAGAGGACTCTGGCCTCTGTGCTAAAGGTGCTGCAGGCCCAAAAGGTTGTGCTTTGCAGGTGTGTGCTCCCAAAGGATAAGTCCACACAGAAAGAGCACCTGCTTTTTTTCAGCAACTTCTTATTGCAACACTCATATAAAGGCATTGCAATAGGGAGACAACTCAGAGGGGGATGTAGAGCCATGGGAAACTCCTCCCCTTTGGGAACTAAAGAAATGGGACAGGTGCTTTGAATCTCAGCATCACCCACACAGCTGCACTGCATCACCCCAAGATTAACCCTTAGCAACAAACAAGTTTCTCCTTGGTGGTGCTTGCTTCTGGCTGATGGAGATGGGTATGTGGGAGTGACTTTATCTGCTTGCTTTGTGCATGAGTGTAAAACAACCCCAGAGGCAGCACACACCTGGCAACTAATGGCTCTGAGCCCCAGCACTGCACCCCAGCTGTGTGCACTCCCTGCACTGTAGCCCATGCAGATCATGTCCCATGTAGCCTATGCAGACTGCAGCCCAGCAGCCCACTGTGCCTTTGTCTTTTGCTTTTCAAACGCGTCAAAGCAGACTGCTTCCCTCCCATGGCTCTCAGATGTGGTTGCCTTGTTTTAGCCCAAACTTCCCAAAAACAAAGTTTCAACCCGAAGCAGACGTTGACCACAGAAAGCTTTTCCCCCTGAGCAAAAAGCAAAGTTATAAGCAACAACAGCAACAAAAAGGATTTAATAAAGGGTAATATTCATTATTTTTGTGCTCAGAGCTCTGAAGCAAAACCACCTTCTCAGGGCAGACATCCTCCAGCACAGCCTGTGTTGGTGCTGGCTGCCTGCTGACCAAGCACAAGAAGACTGTGCACATTTTCCCCTCACATGGGCACAGCTGCTTTGCCAACCCCCCATCATCACTTCCACTGTGAGCAGAGCTTTAATTTGAAGTGGTCCTCAACACCTTCGAGCTCTTTGTTCTTCAGATCTAGAAAGTAATTAAAGCTGGCTGTGGAAAGATTTCAGATTCCTTTTCTGCTTTTATTGGAAACCATGAGAGAAATACCACGGAGCACAGAAATACAACACAGCTGCTCAGCAATGGAACTGTGAGGAAGGAGCTGTGCAGCACACAGAGTAACAGCTGCACTAAATGACCAACAACCAGCCTGTATCCCATGGCACGGCCCCAGTGCTCACTGCCACAAGCAGTGCTGAGAGTCCAATGGAGGCATCCAAAATAGGAGACATCCTCAGCTCCCATCATGTCACCTTAATGGCAGCATAAGAGGTGAGAAGTGCCCAGCCCAACACAGGGACAGGCTTACATGGTGCATCTGCTGAGTGCGCCCAGGAGATACCCTGCATCCAGGAGACATCACTGTACCCAGGAGCCATGGTGTGCCCAGGAGACACCACTGCATTCAGGAAACATTGTGCCCAGGGAGAAGCCATGTGCCCAGGGGACTCCCTGTGTCCAACAGGCACCACCTGCACAGCCAGCCCCAGGCGTGCAGCCCCGCGGCCCAGGGGAAGGATGTTTCCCCTTGTGTTAAAAGTTACTGATCTGAAAGGCCCCGCAACTGAGTGCTCAGAACAAAAGGATTTGTATCAATCAAGAAATGCAGCCTGTGAACAATGTATCAATCAACATGGCTTCTTTGGGGCTCAACCAAGGCTGTGTGGAGTGCTTAGAAAAACACGATTCACCTCCAGTGTTCTTGTTAAAATCCACTTCAGTTTAATAGACATCAAGTGCACTGATGAGGAGCATCAGGAATAAAGTCTTAACAATATTAATCTGACTCTCTTTCTAAAGAGTAAGCTGATTTATTGTGCTCTAAGCCTAAGGAAGGATTCAGAATGCTTTCTCCACCTCTCCCACTGGGAGACATGAGATGTCATTCACCTGCACTTCTGGGAGGGCCACTCAGTGCTGTGTGTCCCAGTGTGCAGAGCTGGGCATCACCCCAGCCCAGAGGCACAGGGTACAGGGCCCATTAGGGACTCAGCCTTTGCATGGCATCTCCCTGCTTGCAATGAGGCCTGCTGTTTCAAGGCATGTTGCAATGAGGCATGTAAACAGATGCATGCTGCTGCCTCCTGCAGGGAGGGGTGCAGGGAGCACGCTGTGCACCCGCCAGCACACAGCTCCTGCTCACTGCAACAGGCCAGCACTTGTGCTACCCGCATGCATCCTGTCCACTGAGTGCCACACTGTGCATCAACCTGCCAGACAGCTGGATACACACCTCTCAGCTGTGTGCCCACCCGGTGAGCTTCTTGCTTCCCTCAGCAAAGGCCTCTGTAGGCAACTTGCATCAGGTACAGCACCATTGCATGAGGCTGCAGTGGTGCACAAAGCAGCACCCACAGGCTGCAGTAGGGATGGACCAGGAGCAGCAAGAGGAGACCACCAGGGTGAAAAGTGATCTGCACACACAATTAACAGCCGCTTTTGTGAGCACCTGCTCGGCTTAATGAGATGGAGCTGTCCCAACAGCCACAGAGCTGCAGGGGATGGAGTCAGCCACTGCCATGGGGAGCAGGCAGGAGCTGGGAGGGGAGGGCGTGGTGGAGACAGCAGCCATGGAGAGCTCATTAACCACCCAGATGTACCCCGAGCGTCCAGTGCTGAAGTTTAATTTAATTGCAGAGAAAGCAATAAACCTTTCTGGCCTCGTAATGCAGGCACTCAGTTCTCATTACAGTTAGCCTCACGTTGTCCGTGTGAAAAGCAAGAAGGAAAAGCAGCAAGAAGCAGAGATGGCTGTGGGCCATGGCTAATGAAAGCCTGCAGTGCCCTGCCCTCATGCTCCAGCTGGGGGCTTGCAAGAGCTCCCATTGCTGGGTGCAAGGGGTGAGCAGCCTGGCTGTGTGCCACGTGCTGCAGGAAGATGCTTTGTGACCCCACACCGTGGGCACTGAGATTGCCATGGTGTAAATTCAAGTGCAGGTTGAGGCTGTGTATCAGCATCACAGAGAGTTGGTAATGAAAGGCCAAGTAATTTGGGAAGCACTGAGGTTAAGGTGGTGCTGAGGTGACTTAACAGCAAGAATGTCAACTTCTTACAGGGCCACAGGGTAACTAGAACAAACACAGCCAGGCCTGGAGCAGAGCACGGCAATACTCAGCACTGAGCAGGAGAAGAGCAGCCAAACCTGGGTGTTAGAGGGCAGCAAAGGGCCCGGAGCACTGCAAGAAACATCGCTGCTCCCCAGCACCCAGCGTGAGAATAAAGGCAAGGAGAGATGTTACTCACTCCTGAGCTCATGGGTGTAGGCAGGGCTGAGACTGCTGAGCAGTTCCCAGGTGCTGCTCCTGGAGAAATGAGGCCAGCACTCCTCATTACCTTCAGGTCATTGGAACAAACAACAGCAAGCATGTTCCAGCACTGAGCCCATTGCCAGGACAGGGCATGGGGAGAGCCCTGCGTCCCTTTGCTTCTTTGCCATCCCCTGGGAGGCTTGCCAAGTGTCTTCTGCTGCTGTGTGCAGGGCAAGGCAACACACAGCCTCGCTGCAGTGCCCAGGAGCCCCTTCCTGGCTCTTCTCTTGGGTACTGTGCCTGGATGGTGGGGAAGGAGAGGAGTTGTGCACCCCAAGGAGAAGCCTGCTGCACTGAGCTGCACCACGCTGAGCACGGCTCAGCACTGGGACAGAAAGCACCCAACACTGGGCTCCTGAGAATCGCCTTTATTAACCTCACCTGCGACCCTTGAGGCAGTGGACAGCAAGCAGCACTTCTGTGTGTGCACGGAGGGGCTGAGGGACACAGGCCATGTTGCAGGGCAGCAATGTGGACTCTCGCCCTTTCTCCCACCCCAGCAGCACCCGGTGCCAACTCAGATGCCAAACCTGGGTAAAACACACACTGAATTCTGGGGAATGAGGAAATTTCCATTTCAATTCAAATACAAATTAAACTCAGAGTTGTCATCAAAGAAAAGAAGAAGATGAGGATCAAAGTGATGCAACACTCTGGGAAAGGAAAAGATTAAAGAAAGTAAATTGAACAAGATTTTAAAGAGATATTAAAAGGTGTTAATGCAAGCTAATGCAGCTAATGAAGAGAAAGGGAGGCTATTCAATTAACATGTGCAGCAAGGAGCAGAGAGCTTTCCACACCTCCGCTACAACATCAAAGGGTGGATGCTACCCCTTATTAAAAGGGAACATGGAATATTTAAAAGGAAGAATAGATTAAAATAGATTCCAGATAATTATGTCTGCCTCCATAATAGCAACAGTTTATCATTATATTCCAAAAACAAATCTAATAATACGTGCCACATACCGCGGTTAGAAGCACTCTTTGAAGTGCTGCAGAAAAGCAGCAATTAACCCGACGCACAGACGGTCTGCGGGCTGGCTGTGTGCTGGAGCTGCACTCTGCACTGCTCTGAGCCCGCCCTGCTCCCACCCAGCACCAACTCTGCTCACCCAGAGGGACACAGGAGACCCCAGCAGAGCACAAGGATGAGCCAAGAGCCCTTTTGTTGCCCCATAGGGTTCGGGTACAGCTGGGTGCTCGGTGCCCATCCCGGTGCTTTGCACACTGGGGTCTGTGCGCTCTGGGAGGTGTCTGCTTGGGTTTAAGTGATAATTAAAGGCAATTCTGGTGTTTGCAAACACCTCCAACTACATAATGAAGAGTGCAATAGAATTGCCTCGGATCTGGTGGATGCAATGCGGATGGATGCGCTTTACCAGCAGGGAATGCTTGTGCAGCAGTATGCTGGTGCTGGGGTTGTGTTGTCACAAAGCAGAAGCAGAAAGAGAACTGGAAAGTCTATGCCCTGGGAAGTGCCTGTGCCCAGCATGGGTGCAGCCAGGGCAAGGCTGGAAAACACAGCTGGGAAGAGCTGTTTTTCTGCAGGCAAAGTGTTTGCGAGCTCCAAACTGGAATCCCATTGAGAGGCCATATGTGCAGCATCTCACTGCATCTTTCAGTGCTCCACGGCATTCCCTGTGTCCCACTGGGGTCAGAGCTCTGCCTGCAGCCACTGGGGACATCCCCGGGGCCGGATCCCCTCCCGCATTATTCACTGCTCTGCAATGACTGCAGCCCATCCCTGCAGCACCTCCCAGGAGATGCTCACAAGGCAGAATCAAACACCAAAGCTTTTGGAAAGTTGTTTTCTTTCTGGTTAAGGGGAAAAAAACTGTGCAACCCCTCAGGCCGGATGTCTGAGGATTAGCATCCATGTATTTTTTGTCTCCTCCGAGGGGCTCAGCACCACCCCTGGCTCCAGGAGCCTCTGGCTGCCACTCGCATGGCCCTGGGCATGGAGGAGCCCACAGCGCCTGCCCCAGGATCTGGGTGCTGGGAGACCTGGGCCAACTGCTTCTGCTGCTGCTGGAGCTGCCGCTCGGTGCTCACAGAACATCACGGCACTTCCTTGGGTTTGCCTACAGAGAAATGCTGCAGGGAAGTTTCTGCTTTGGGTTTGGTTTGGGTATTGCTGCTCCATTTGATAGGGGTCACAGAACGCAGGCCAATGTGGAAGCGGCCCAACTGCAGCAGATGCCGAGGGGATGCTCTGGTGTGCAGACCCCGCTCTCACACCGCATCTCTGTTGGTGCTCAGCAGCTCTCTGCTCACACAGGAGCACTCCATTGCTGTGCATTTGGTTTCTCGTACCAGCTCCCTCCCCTGCAGCACCACTCTGCGAGGGGCTTCTCCACCCAAGTGGGTGCTCCTGTAGGTCAGGGCACTCCAGCAAAGCAAACCTTCACTCTGCTGTAATTGAGCATTTCCCCAGAACAGAATTAGGTTTTGGAATGCAGCTCTCAGCCCGACAAGCAGAGGAAGGCTGGCTAAGCGAGGGCACATAAAACACACTGAATTAGCACAGCTCATTATTTCAAGTGCCAGAGGATTTTGCTGAAGAGCCGCAGCAGCTCAATGGCACAACGTTAGGCTGCTGACCCGCTCACCTCCAGCACAGCAGCGCAGCAGCACAGCAGCTCTCCATGCAGCAGCACCACGCACTCAGTTAATGACACACCGGGGGCATCCCCTCCTGCCCCACTGTACCCCACGCAGCACTGCAGAGCCTCCACCAGCCCAGCACAGGAACCCTCCTCGCCCTGCTTGGAGACAGCCCCGCTTTGGGATCCTTTTGCAAGGAAATGTCAGCTGCGATGAAACATTTTAATTTTCCCACGGGAGATGTCTAAACAAAACATTAACATTTTGACTTCAAATGTCATTTTGCTCCGCTGCAGCAATTAAAAACAAAATGACATTTCAAGTCAAAACGTCGATTCAAAACTGAGGGGTTTTTTTTTGTTTTATTTTAGAAACCAAAATTGTATTTCAAGGCAGAGAGAGCAGAGCGGGGCTCATTCCGAGGGCTGTTTGCTCCCGGGTTAGCTGAGCAAACTCCTTCAGTTCCAAACAAGCGGATCCAAGAATGATTCTTCATTCAAAAACAGGCAGCTGCTGCCTGCCAGGGGTGGCTTGGAGGGCTCAGTGCCGGCTCCTGGAGGTTCTGCTTCCCCACCTGCAGCAGGGCTGGGGCTGAGCCTGGTGAGCAGTGAGAACCAGACCCAAGGGAAAAGATGCACGGCTCCTTCTCGAGATGTTCGCTTGGCACTTTGCACTGGGATCGTGGTCAGAAGATTGCTGCTCCAGCAGAAACAGAGCCGAACAAAAACTCCCTGAGCAATTTACCAGAGGAATTTAACATCCTCGCCTTGCCTGTTTTGTTCTATACATATAAAATATTATTCTATACGCTACACAAACACTACGAAGCCGCTTCATCCCTAAGCACGACGCGGCCTTCCTCTTCCAGCTGCACAAACATCTCAGCACAGGTTGAGCTTTCCCCAGGAGGGCTGCGGCTCTGCTGCACCTCGTGGCACACACAGAGCCAGAGGAAGATTGCAGGCTGTGACGGTGTCAGAGGGAGTATCCTGTGCTGGGATTTAAGTACTGAATAAGCAGTTACCAGAACAAGTGACCGTATGTTGGAACCTGTGCAAGTGTTCACAATGAACTTGAAACCATGCAGAAATCCCTGGGTTGGGAGCTCCAGGCCTGGGCTATATCCACCACGGGGTGTGCAGGGCCAGCTGCCGGGTGAGCACAGCGTGCTCCTCCCATTGCTGAGCCAAGGCTGTGAGAAATCTCACTTTGCAGTGTTTTCATGTGAAATTCAGTCACTGCAGTTGAGCTGGCTGGGGCTCGGGCTGCACAGGAGCTGGTGGATCCCAGCTGTGCTCCTCTCCTCACATCCACATCACAACTGCACAGCCAGGTTTGGCACCGGTGCTAGGAAATGAGCAGACAGGGGACAGCCTCTGGGAGCAGCACCAGCTGCATTTTGGTGCATGTGGAGCTTTGAGATGAAAGATTGCATCCACGTGGGATGACACAAGTACATACCATGCAAGCTGAAAGTCCTTGGCAGAGCAGATAGAGAACCCTGAGGAACATGGAGGCTCTTGGCTTGGCTAAAGGCACCAGGGTGCACAATGGGGCTGGGGCTGCCACCACCCTGCCTGGCTGGGACATCTCCTGTCCCTCTGGCATCATTCACTCATAATTATCCTATGCACAGTAGCCTGTAGCAGTCCCAGTGATCCCTGCGGCCTCTGGTCAGTGGGTAACCTCCTGCTCTTCCAGGAGCTGACCCAGAAGGGCTGCTCCAGCCCTCCTACATCTCACCAGACTGAGGTCCCTGGAGATGACACCTGAGGGACACCTCTACAGCTCTGCTGTTTGGCAGTGGGGCTCAGGTGAGCTGATAGGACAGGTAATGGGCACTGAGGTGCCTGGGGATTGCTCTGTCAGAGGCACACACACCTAACAGCTTCTGCAGGGTTAGATCACATGTGGAATAGGACCTTGGTTTCAGGTCTGGATGCTCACAGAAATAGGAAAGCTGTATTTAGACGCCGAAGTCATTTTGAGGTTGAGTGAATGTGGTTCCAGGGAAGCTCAGAGCTCGGCTGTGGATACACGCAGACATGGGATCGCTCCAGAGAAATCACTTATAAGGCAAGGCTGGCAGCAGAGCAGAAACAGCAGCCGGGAGCTGCGGGGAGGTTTGCTGGAGGCCGCAGGGAGATGGTGCCAGGCAGGGAGAGCAGCCTGGCCCCAGCTCCCAGCCCAGGCCCCGACAACAGAACCACATCAGCAGGTGGATGACGGGGCAGTGAGGCCAAAGCACAGCCCCAAGCACAAAAAGATGGGGGAGGTAAAACCTGTCCTCACCTTTGGTTGTACCCTCAGCTCTCTGAGCAGGGCATAAAGCAGCACAGCTGAGCCCAGCACTCTGCTAACAACACCACCATTGGAGGGCAATGGCACCCAACATCCTGCATCCCCCCTGGGACCTCTGCACAGACCTGACTTCGCTGCAGCCACATTCCCACAGCCCTGGGACCGGGCACAGCAAGGCACCACAGGCTGAGAGCTTCACCCAGCATCACCTCCACCACAGGGGCTGGCATGGGGAGCTCTGCAGATTTCCTGCCATTACATTGTGTTCCTTCCCCGTGGAGCGAAGTAACTGTCACTTTGCTCTAATTAGCCAATTAGGTCCCCAATTAGCTGATGTAATTACTGCGAGGAAGTGATTTCATTGAAGACAAACCTTGCTCCCGCAGCAGACAGTGCCGTGCGGGCTGCGGGGCCGGCGGAAGCGACATGGGGAACAAACGTGGCATCACCCCCAGCTCTGAGCTGCAGAGCTCCCCATCAGCAGCGTGTTCTTTCAAAAGAGATCAGACCATCTAATCAGCACCGCTCCATCTGTCGAAAAGGACGAGGGGAAAAAATTAATACTGCTTATTTACATTTTTTCCCCTTTCTCAGCGTAACTTCTAGATCTAATCAGCGCCAAGCTGCGCTTTAATTGGAAATATATAGCAGACGTGCATTTCCCTACAGCCCATTTGTTTCCTTATCAAAAAAACCCAACGTCAGTCGGGCAGACAGGACAGCACGCTGCGTCCCAGCACTCCCCTCCTGCTCCCGCCCGGCACAGCCGGTCCCATTGGGTCTTTTGCCTCTATGGAGCAGCCATGGGGTCGGGCACCGTGCTCTGCAGTGACAGCTCCATGGGGCATGGCAGCGCTGGGACTTTGAGTGTGACCCAGAGTCTGTGCACCCCACGGCTGCGGGAGGAGGCCGAGAGCACAGCACGCTGCCCACAGCGAGAGCTGCTATCGCTACGTGGTGATGGGGAGAGCTGCTCTCCACTGAATGCGACTCGACATGCACAATATCTTCCCCAGCCCTCCAGCAGCCTTAGCTGTAAAAGTCTATGCAGATATTGTGACCTTTTAAGAAGGCGCAGCTCTACGAAGTTTAAATAGCACGCCACAGAGACTCCCAGGCAGACAACTCGTGCACTGAGCGCTCACAGAACAGTTTCCAGGTCAGCAGACATGGAGGAAGGACAGTGACCCTCCTTGGGGACGCAGGGTGAGCCGTGGCCTCAGGCAGATGGCACGGTGGGGCGGCAGCCTGGAAGCAGCACTCGGTCGGGCAGCGTCACTCGGGGCTGTCAGTGCTGCACAGCACAACGCAGTTTGTTAGCGACGATCCTGAGCTGCAGTTAGCAGCCAAAAGCTGTTAAGTGCTTGAATTCATCCACACTAATGAGAAAGGGTACGAGGACAGGGATGAGACACCCAGTCCTCTCCGCAGAGCTCCCTATTAGGGCTGCCAGCGATGCAGGAGCACAGGCTGGGTCAGCAGAGGACGGCGGTGTTTGCACTCCTCCTTTCCCACAGCCCCGCTGCTGGCTGAGCCTCAAGAATCCCCCAGACGGACAAATGCTAACACATTAAACTGCGGTCTATGTCACCTAGAGCACTTTGCAAAGTCTCAGTGATCTGCAAATAATTAAAGGAGAAAGCAATCAATCTTGTTGTTCACAACAGTGATTAGCCCGGGAGAACCCAGCCTGTAATTCTGCAGGCAGAGGGGGAAGCTGCCACGCACATAATGAGAGCCGCCGGGCGTCACAAGTTCAAGGACCACGGGGATGTTCTCCGGCTGCGATGGGGATTTCTTATCGCTCACCGAGTCTGTGACATCCTGTATTTCACGAGGACTGTGCTGAAGGAACACAGAACCTGCTTTGCTGCTTGTCAGGCACGGCCCTGCCATGCAGGCACATCCCTGTGGCTCCTCTGGGGGTGTGGGATGCGGTACCCAGAGCATCACTGCTGCAGGCTGCTGCGGTGAGTGGTCCTGCACCTCTTTAGAGGGGCACACAGAGCCTCGTGCACACAGCTGCAGTGCATTGCAAGAGATCACAGCTGTGTCCTGCCTTGGGCATCAGCCTGCAGAGCAGCACGGGGCAGGGAGCAGCCACCAGCACAGTCACCTGCTCCACTCCACTCAGAGGGGCGGGTGAAGCATCACCCTCCAGCCTCATCCATCCCACAGCAGATCCCTGCACAAACACAGCTCTGCTCCTCGCTGGGTGAAAGAACCAAAGAAACCCCCCGCAACTAGGAGAGACCAGCATATGCACATATGTGGGTCTGTGCAGCACTTCCTACCCACCTTCTGTTGTGCATTTGGATGTCAGACTTTGCATCTGCGGCTAAAGCAGCCCACGGTGATTCAAAAGTGATTGCACAGCATTTCGTGCTGGGTTAGGTGGAGATTTCTATTTTGTGTATCGTTACAGCAAGCACAACGGTGGTTTCTCAGGCTTGAATCTAACCTTACCACAAGGCGAAGGGGAAATTGCAATTATTTGTTGATGGTTTTTCAAAGCCCTCATCCAAGCACAGCGCACACACAGCTCCCCTGACACCATCACCACGCAGCCCATAAACTTCCCAGGAGCTGCCAACAGGAGCTCGCTGTCTCCGCTCCGCCGCTCGCCCCACCACCTGCCTGTGTCTGCCCAGCACAGGGAAGCACTGCTGCCAAGCCACGGCCCGGGAACTGTGGGAAGACTTGGCTTGAAACGAAATCCTATTTCCAAACCAAACTTCAAACCAAAAAAATGGGAATAAGGCAGCAAGCTTTTCCCTCAGCCCCCCACGGCTCAGAGCCGCTGGCAGCCAGAAGGCAGCAGCCTGGGCAGGTGAGGATTTCTGTGCCCAGAACCAAACTCCAAAGAAACCCCAAGGAATTCCCACCAGCTTTCCTAGGGCAGACACGTCGCCTCCCTCTGTCCCCACACACCAGCACAGCGCCTCAGGAGCAGCGCCCTGCATGCTGGGGAACGCATGGATGACTGCTCAGCTGTGGTGAGCTCAGAACCAGGACTCGTGCTTTTGGGCCCCTGTTGGGGTTCCCTTCCACAGTGGCACCACTGGGGCAGGACATGCAGGCAGAGCAAGCAGCATGGCACAGGCAGGGAACAGGAAGCCCCCTCCAGGATGGGCTCCTTCCTCCTGCTCCCAGGGAGGGGAGGGGGAAAACAATCCAGAAGAGCTCTGTACACAGAAGCAGCTTTTCCTCCTGCACGGCAAGGTGTGCAGCCTGGAGCAGAACAAAGGTTCTGGTGTGCTGCTGTTCCCCAGGAGGATCTGCCTGGCTGCACAGGACAAGATGAGACAAACAGAAGATGGACCAGGAACCACCAAACACAAGCAGTCGAAAGGCAGGTGAGTTCTCACAGGAGTGCAGTGCCCACAGCTGCAACCCGGACACCCAGCATACAGACATGGCTGCTCACACTGAGCCAACAAGCAGTGCAGGAAACCTCTCAGGGGCTTCTGTGCCCTCATAAGGAACGTGTGGCCCAGCCTCAGAGGATCCCCAAGCTCAGTACAGAGGCTGGGCTGCAGACACAACGCGACAGCACCAATTCACCCATGGGTGCATCCCATGCCTTCCCCACTACGTGAGCACTTTGCAAATGCTCCCGGGCAGGGTGGGCACCCGCTGCCTTGCAGGAAATGCAAAGAGGGATTTGCATATGTGGCTGAAGCTGCTGGGAGCAGAGCTGCTATTTTGCACCGGGCAATGAGAGGGGCCGTCCAAGCAAGAAGGGCCCAGCTGCAATTAGACAGACAATTTTCTGTCGTGTTTTTGTTGGGAGCATTTCACATGCCAGGAGTCTCAAGAGGCAGAATTCATGCCTGCGAGGTTTTGCTTCTCAGCCCATCCCTTTGTGTGATACTTAGTTTAAGCAGTATCTGAAGGAATCAGTCTCTCTTATTATCAAAGCCACAAGCCATCTGGTTCCACTTTCCTAGGGAAAGGGAATAAGGGGAAATCTGGTTTCACTTGGGTTTTCCTTCCCTGGGTTATGGTTTGCTCTATGTTTAATGTTGTTACTGCAATATGATATTTGGGCAGTGGGTGGCCTGTTTCCCCCATTTGAAACTAATTTACAGCTTTGTCTGGCAAAACTGTTGCTTCCAATCAATTAGCACTGACACAGAAATTAAACCATCCCGGGGTCCTGACACATAAGGAAGCAGGTCCTGGTTTGCTGGAAGAAATCCCCTGTCTGGGGGGAGCTGGTGGCTCACCCTCCTTCCACGGCAGTTGGGATTTTTATTATTAAAGATCCAGAGTGCATTCTTAAAAGAGATTTAATAGGCAAGATGGAGCTCTACCATGGATGCTATTTTTGTTTTACAGCCATGACCTCGTTAAGGAGATGGACAAATGAAGCCAAAAATGGAACATTAATAAATAGAGCCTGAATCCATCACAAACACCCACTGGCATCTCAATCGCTCCTTCTCCCAAAGCAGCTGAGGGCTCCCCAGCACCTCTCCCCTCTCCCATCCCTGCCCCAAGCACAAACTCCCTGGGTACCGCACCATTCCTGGCCCATTCCAGACCATTTCCCACGGCTTTGGCTCAGTGCTACCCACAGACATCACAAGGGGACCCAGCAGCAGGGAGCTCAAGGTGCCAGCTGTCCCCCGGCCCCAGAAGACGCTGGCACAAACAGTGAGACAGAACAGGAGGCAGATCAAAAGAAGGACTGATGGCATCATACGTCCTGGTGTGGAGCACAGATGACATTGGTACAAGAGGAGCAGCTCTGCACAGGGGAAAAGAGACATGAGCCTGCAGAGGATGGGAGAAATCAAACCAAGCCCTGGATGCTGATAGCCAGCTGATGGGCATCATGGGGCACTGCCTGCCCCAAGAGCCCTCAGGGTGCAACCAGGATGGTACCTACAGGTTACACATCCCAGGGCTAGAGAACATTTTGTGTCAAGAGTGCTGTGCCAGGGCCCAAGCTTGGCTGGAGCTTGCACTTGGAAAGCTTTGCTTGCTTCAAAGGCAGCAATCACAGCAAAGGAGTGTTTTGGCTCTAGAGATGGAGGATGCAGATTTCCTGGAGAAGAAAGGCTGCCCTCAGACAGAGGGGAGGCTCCACCACAGCACAGGGCACCCCCAGGAGCAGAGCAGGCAGGGCAAGCACCAGGGGATGCACCGGTTTGCAGGGAGATAGCCCAAGGCCCTGGGTTGCACACACCGAAGGGCAGGGCTGGGATTAGCCGCAGAGCGGTGGCAGGGTGCTGGTAACACTGGGCAGGCTCACTTCCTCACATCACTCACCTTCACTCTGTGCTTGTGTTCAGACAGCTCCTTGCACAGTGCCGTGGCAGGGCATCTGTGCAGAACATGGACTATCCCCCCAGCAATCACAGAGGGTCAGTCCCTGCAGCTCACAGTCCGGCCAGGCTGCCTTCCTGCTGCCACCTGGCACCCCCCACCGCTCTGCACCACCAGCACAGTGCGGGAAGGGCAGCTCAGCCCTAAGGGCTCTGCTGAACATCAGCCTGGACCTGAGCCCTTCCGACCTCTCAGCCTTCCCTGCACACAGGCCAGAGCATGAGCTACACACCACTGCTTTGAGACGCTGCCATTTGGCACCAGCCCTGCACAGACAACTCCTGCAAGAGCTCAGCAGCAGCATCTCTCTCCTCAGCCCCAGCAGCTGCTACAGACTGGGGTTTCTAAACCTTCCTTGAACACCCGGACCCTCAGCAGTGCTGCAGAAGTGCACATTGTTTAAAACAAACCAGAACAAAACAGCCTAACCTCTCTCCCAACAGGAAGAAAAACATTTTTTAAAGTACTGAAGTTTTTACAGCTGGTAAGAGACAGCAGCGGGGAAGGCTGCAGGGCAGTCCCGTCAGCAGATTCCAGCCAAAGGAAAAGCACAGGAGAGAACCGAGCCAGATAGGAAACAAAGATGAAGAGGACGAGATAAAAGAGAGAGAGCTGACAGTCCTGTGCCCGTGGAGGAGGGCAGCAGAGCCTCATAGCTGGAGATGCCCCAGCTAGAGCTGTGAAAATTCCCTGGCTTTGAAGACCAGGTCTTCCTGGAGACACACAGCTCTAATCCACACTCCTGAGTAATTCTCTCTTTGGCAACACATCATACCCGCATTGATTCAAACCTCAGGGCAGCTGTACTGGCTTTAATCTAGGTTTTATTTTTGTAAACTACAGTTTCAAGGAGAACGCTCACAAAGTGGATCTGGGGATGGGTGGCAGGGAGCAGAGCCAGAATAGCTAATGTCTGCAGTGGAAACACTTGCGCTTCTTCAAGAACAGGGACCAAATGTGAAAAGCTTTGATCCTAAAAAGCTAACAGCCCTGTCAGGGAGAAAAGGGGTCAAGCTCTTCCACTTTTGCTGGGGCAGCTCCCTCTGCTGTCTTTGCTCACCAGCTGTTACTCAAAGACGCACGTCAGTTCCAGATGGGCCCGCAGCAGTATTTCATCAACATGTGGTCATTAGTCTCCTCTGTAAAGTTATCACCTAGGAAGAAACGAGTCTCCACAGAAACCAAACTTGAAAAGGAAAATGCCATCCCCGCTGCCCCATTCGGCAACCAGCTGGGGAGCCCACAGGATGTAAATTACATCCACAGCCTATAGCAGAGCCAGGCTCAGCCCCAGCCTCTTGAACCGCTCTCCCTTTCACGTGCTGCCTGATCAGCAAGCAGTCAGCAGAGGAATTTGCACGGTGGGCACGCAGGGCATGGCAGGACAGCTGTCACCGAGCACGGTTTGATTAATAAGAACCAGGCCCACACGGGCTGGTTGGGTACTACCAGTGCCCGGCTCACCCAGAGCAGCAGCCATTGGGTCCCTGCTTCCTCTGAGCAGCCCCAGGCAGCACCAGGAAGAGCCTCTGGTCCCAGGGACACTGGAAGAGGTTTCATCCCTTTCAGAAGGAAAAAAGCACGTGTCCTGACTGTACAGCCAATGGGATGGAGCTCATTGAGCACATCACTGCAGAGATAAGGGAAAGGTTATTTCAGCTCTGTGACAGCCGTGAACCAAGACAGAGGTAGCGCTGCTCTGGACATCCTTGTTTTCTCAATGAAACAATTTTGAGAGCCTGTCTGGCTGTTCTCAGCTGTAAGCCAAAGCAGCTGACGCTATTAACAGTGTTAAACGCTCTCAGATAGAGAGATGAAAATGTCACGGAGGCTGTTCAGAACCAGGGGACACACTCATACAAGAACAGAAACACCAGCCAGGACGGGTAGGCGAGCCAGCATACAATATCTTGCACAAAAGACAGATGGTGGACGCACATCTCCTTTCCAAGTCCTTGTCTGCACAGCTTTCTGCTTTCTGCTTCCTTGGCTTCCAGCAGCTTTTTTCTCTCCGAAGGGTTCAGGACCCGGCTCCAGCAGCGCTGCAGCCAACAACACAGGAAAACCATAAAGAATCTGCACAAAAAGTGGCAGCCTTTTCCCCACCCAAGTCTTATTTTTGATGCTTCTCCTGCCTCGAGGTAATATTCTGCACCACCTGAAGCAATAGGTTGCTGTAGCAATTTCCCCCACCCCACACAGCACAGTCGGTACACGTTTCCCTTTGATTTTTGCCAACTTCCCTGTATTATCTTCACTTTACTTCTGTGCTGCTGAGCACAGCACTCCCTCCATCAGCGCCGGGCTCTGGCACCATCTGCAGGCAGCGGTGCCACCCGCAGCTACTCCCCAGGGGTAGGAGCCGAGGTGCAATAGGGAGCAGAAGGATCCTGAGCCTTTTCTTGTGTAAGCACAGCACAGCACCCAACTGATAACTCAGCGCCTGCGCCAAAGCGTGCTGCAAAATGCAGCGTAATTGCCTCTGCCATTAACAGAGAATCACTCCATTGAGCTCATTCAGGGAAGCCAAATAAAACTAATAAGAGCATATATATATATGAAAAGGGCAGTGCGGTGCTCAGAGATGTCAGCAGAGAGCTATCTCTTGGCATTAGCCAACCCCCATTCCTATTACATTCAGTGTTTCACGAGCCTCTAGCTTGTCCATCCTCCCCAGCCCGTGGTAAGACACAGCAGTGCTGTTACCATTAGCACTCAGATGGTAAGCTGAAGCAAAGAGGGATTTGGAGACCAAATCACTGCCTGCCCTCACTACATCCCGAAAGCTGAGCATCTCTCCCAGCATCTCTGCTCCCCACAGAGAGATCCGCTGCCATGGGAGAACCGGGGCTGAATGTTCAGCTCTTCCAGCATCAGGTAAGCAAATATGAACCCCAAACATCTGACAGCATGGGCTCTGCACACATGCACACCTCACAGCAGCATCGCAGTGCTCACAGGCCAATGCAAGTTCAGCACAGTATTGACAAGGCAGGGCTGAAAGATGTCCATGAGGTTCAGCCAGTCCCAGAAGGAAAAGAATGCACCACCTTCTTGAGCACGAAGTCCCCACAGCAAGCCCTGTACAATCATTTTTTGTCCCAATACCACTCTAGCCTCACGTCTGAGCTGCAACTAAACAGGTCACACGTCGATACTTGGCCTGAAGACGACAGCTGGGGGCTATCTGCCCTCTCTAAGCCTCTGCCCACAGCTGCACAGCCCACAGCCAAGCCCCTGGGCAGCACACTGCCACCAAGCCCCAGGCCCACTGCTGCCCTCCTGCCCCAGTACAACCGAGGCTGAGTCCCCCCCCAGCCAAAGCAGGGATGGGCTCTGCAGCACTGCTGGGAGCACACAGCCCTCCCTCCACCAGCTGCCTTCTCGCTCACACCAGCGCCTGGCTCAGCCCCTGCTGACAAGCCACTTATCAGCAGTTATCAGGTCTTGGCTGGAGGTAAGGGAGTTTATTTCCTATTCTTTGGAGAAGGAGTCAGCTGTGATAGTTACAGGGTAGGAATTGTGGTGAAAAGGAAGTACTGGCATGGAGACAAAGAATTCAGGAGGTGGGGAGCGCTGGAAGGCCGGGTTGGAGCAAAGAGATCAGGGCAGCACAGTGGTCAGATGCAGGGTGTGGAGTCGCACAGGCAGTGAGACAGCCCCCAGGTTCGCACAGCTGATGGGAAGCCCAGCTCCCAGGCTCCGGGCCAAACCCACTGCGGAGGGCAGATTCTGATTACAGCAGCTCAAACAGGCAGCAGCTCGAGCTCACACAGCGCAGTGGGTGGGAGCTGGCGAGGGGAATTCTTCACCTCTCTGCAGCATGGCAGCACTGCCTTATCTGCCAGCTCAGTGCCGGTTAAACAGCACCTCCCACAAGGCAAAAACAAACAAGCTGACATGCTTCTGAAGAGCTCTTGGCTCCGGTTTTATCGTGGAATGCACTGAAGGTTTAACCTTTCTACTTCTGCTTTTCTGAACACCTGTAAGCGTTCCCTCAAGAACCTACTCTGCATAGCTCAGTGCTGAGGAAATTCCACATCTGAGACCCGCGCCATCCTGCTCTACCGGCCCAGGTCTCCTTCCAGCGTTAGCAGCACTTCAGTCGTTGCTCTGATGCTGCCTTACAAGAGGCAGAGCGCAAGCAAGGAATGGAAAAAGCCTTCACCGCTCACAGCATTGCCCCGAGAGGGTTTGGAAGTAACATCCACGGCACGATGAGAAATGCCGTGGGGCTGGCATGTTTCCTTCCTGAAGGCTTTGCAAAATGCACTTTTTCTGCTGCGCAAATCAAAGCCAGACTCAGCATCAAACGATTAAAGGTTAACTAAGACTTCAAACAAGCGCCGTGCAATGGGTCGTTCTCCTACGGATTATGGAACACAAAGTAGCCCTCGGTATTAATATCTGCATTTAATTACGGCCGTGTCTGAAGGTGATGAGCAGAAAAATACAGGCTTTGTTACAGATGTGCATTTCACTCTGGAAATTCTTTGGAAAGAAAAATATTGCTGCACCTGTTAGGCACCAAATGCCAGCCATTTCTCAGCACGATGGGGCAAGCGGCCCAAGCTGAGGGCGAAATGAAGCTGGAGTTGTTTTAAAGTAAGCAGAAGAGCCTGCTAAAATAGGGCGCTTTTTCATTCGATGGGAAACAAGGTCCGCTGGCTCAGGATGTGAGGATGCAAACACAAAGCAGGCTGGAAGAAAGCTCGCTGAAGTGTGCTGCACTGCAGTCGGGCTTCTCCCACAGCTCCTCCAGAAACTTGGCCACTAGAAAATGAGCGACTGATACAGCGCAGGGGAAAGCAACATTCCTCCCCCTGGAAACCACCATCTGCTTCCAGACACATCCTCTTCACGCGCCTCTTCATCCCTCACTACAGCCTAATCACAGAAGCCTTTTTAATTAAAAGAGGTGGCTCAACGCATCTTTTTCCTATTGATCCGGAGTCAACAAGAAACCATAAACCAAGAAATTAAAATAATAATTTATAGCCTTTGGCCTGACTGCCTGTTAGCTCTGTTTGCCATATTGTACACAATGGTTTCCTGCCTCTGCCAGTATATAAACTCAATACAAGAGCTCCAAAAAGGGAGAGAAGAAAAAAAAAGAAAAGCAAGCCAAACCCCCCACACACAGCCCTATAAGGCTTCCTCTAGAAACCAGCTCTGGGGAAGGTTTTCAGCTCACCCTTTGTCTGATCTGGGGCCAACCCTCGGTTCCAATCATAACAGAAAACAGTGAAGATGAAAGGCCAAACTCCATTTCTTTCCAACTTGAGCCAGGTGTACAGCTGGCACCAGCAGCCTCCAATGGTAACGTGTTCCAGTGAAGACATGTTAAAGCAATAAAAGGAAAATGAGTAACATGTGGCTAAAAACATCTATTCGTTTCACTTCTTTTCTATAAATGAATTTTCCCAGGGCAGTGGTTGGGGGTTTCTTTAAACAGCGCTCAGTTCCACAGGCGTTACAGGGTTTCCAAGACAGTGTGATCCCTCTGAGAGGTTTGAAATGCCAGCAAGTATGTCTCTTATAAACTAATAGGCTATTATTTACAATTGTGAGTGGCTCAAATAGCTGATTTAAAACCTTCAAATGACAAAAATTCCTCTGAGGCAAGATGCCAAAGTTGAGCAAACAATTTGTACGGTATGTTAAGTGTAGGGGGAAGCCATAGAGCTTGTAATGAAGTCGTGTCTTGTGTTTCCAATCAGAGGCAGGCAGGACGAAATGCATTATGGCAAGCTACTGAGTGCAACAACAAACCACGGGGGGTGGGGGAGGAGGAAGGGGGAAGCAAGGTTGGATTAAAATATAATTTCTGTGGCTTGTTGAACAACATGACGTAGCTAGTCCTTGGTATGCAGAGGTTGGGTGCTTGCAAAGAGCACAGAGCCATCTGCTGCTCATCAGATTCCAAAGCAATTACAGAATCTGTGTGTTTCGATTGGTTTTTGTGGGTTTTCCCCCCCCAATTTCTGCTGCCTGGTCTATACAGCAAAGCCCACAAGCAACAGCATGAGAGAGAGCACTGAAATGGGGGCAACCCCCAACCGACGTTTCAGAGCAAGGTTCAGAGAGCAGCTGACATGATGGAGCTGAATGGGAAAGCAGAGGAAGATCTCACAGAGACCATCGCCCCCGTCAGACTGCATGAGGCTGCCCACAAGGGCTGCGGGTTTGAGGTTTGGTTTTGGGGAGGGGGGTTGTGGTTGGATCTCTGTTTTGAAATAAGAACACTGATTCCTCTAAGGACAACAGCTGTGCTTCCAGACGGCAGCTGATGCCTCGCCCTGGGAACAAGCTGGGATGAAGGCAGGGTACGAGAGGAAGGTGCACAGAGCAAGCACTGAAGGCGCTGTACCAGCTTGCTTCCAACACACATGGATCCTCTGTGCATCAGCGTGGGATTGCTAAGAGATAACAAGGCAGGCTGTGAGGAGCACACCCCGAGGAGATGAAGCTGAGTCACTGCCAGAGCCCTGGGAGAGCCTCACCACCCAGAGAGCAGTACGAGCATAGAGGAATGCAGGCAGCAAGCACTGAGAACAGCGTGTCTGTGTTGAAGGGCAACAACGGTGTGAGACCACAGTAGTCCCAAAGCAGCCAGAAGCCAGAACCCTTGAATTAGGGGAAGACATTGCCAATAATTCTAAGCATTCAAAAGTCCTTTTTTCCCCCTGAATTACTTATGGAAATTCTCATTTCACGTCTACGCATCTCTTTTGAAAGAATGCACCTCCCACATCCTCTCCACCCCTTCAAGCCATCTAACATTTCCATAGCAAGCACCAGAGCGTTTGAGAGCAGTGCCCACACGAAGGCACAGAGGAGAACCTCTCCTTCACAACGCCTTTTGGCCAGCTGTACACAACGTGCCATACAGCAGGCATCTTCCTTCCTAGCTAAATACCCAGTAGCACTCAGCCATCCCAGACACAGTAAGGCAGCACACCTTCCTCCTTGCTATTTGTCACTGCTTCAGACACTAAACTGTTCCAGGAGCACAGGTGAGTCAGTCTCACAGATGAGCTGCAGCTGAGCTGGATGTTGGCTTGCATGGGGAGGGCACAGGGCAGGGTGCTGTGCAATTCCACACTCACCAGCTCCCCTGTCCCTGAGGATTCTACGTTGAGCCCCAATAACTCAAAATGGCCCAGCTTAAAGCCCTCTATCTTACGACCCAGCTTCAGAACAGTTGTACGCTCCTATCTTCTCACCTATCCCCCTAGAGCACGTTCCCAGAATTACATCGATGAGTCACATAACGTGTTCTGCCCTGATGAGGCAAGCCAGCTGGCAGAGTCCACATCCCTTCTGCAGCCCAAGGAAAACCCATCTGCAGCAATTTTAATCTCTCCCGGGCATCTCTATTTCAACAGAAATTCCAGAGCACCCCCAGTCAGATGGGAACACACCCGATAATGCCTACCCAGGAATGTGCTTTTGTATCGAGGCAGAGCCAGAATCCTCTTGCCAGATTTCCCTCCCTGGGACACTTGCTGCAGTTTATGGCTTGCTGTGTCAGTGCAGAGTATATGCTATCAATTAAGAAAGTCAGCTGGCACAGAAGAACCCGGAGCCACAGGGCAGAACATCTTTGCCAGAGCCTACAGGCAGAAACTCTGTGAGTGCATTTCAATTAGATGTATTTGAAACTATTGGGAAAGAACACACCTTACAGAGACAAATGCAATAAGCAGCTTGATATGGCACACAAGATGCCTTATTTCTCCCCAGCAGCCCAGTGGAAACTGGCTGAATAAGCAGGTTTGCTAGCCAGGATCTCGAGCCCTTCATGATTCTTTAGCTTGCCTAGAAAACATGAGCCATCCCCGCCTCCTCCTGGTCCCAGGAAGGATGCCAAGAGCCAGTTTCATTACCACAGGGAAGTGCCATCAGAATAACCATGTGCCCAAGTGGGCTTTTGTCACATCCTCCAGAAACTGCTCAACTCAGCAGTGCTTTTTTCACGAGCAGCAAAGTGGAAAAGCACAGCGCCAGACCTCCATGGCAGAAAACATCTCTGAATCTCAGTCGGCCTTGAGAAGTGAGATCCTCCTCTTGAAAGGAAAGGAATAAAAGCTGCTGGCAACGCAACAGCCAGAGACAGGGTCACTGAAGGCCTTCTGTTAGCAGTGCTTTAATGGAAGAGAATAGTTCACTTGGAAGGGACTTTCAAAGACCACCTGAGCCCGACTGCCTGCCCTCCTCAGGGCTAACCAAAAGTTCAAGTACGTTATTGAGGGCATAGACCAAACGTTTCCCAAATGCTGGCAGCACGGAGCACCACCCACCTTGCCAGGATCCCGTCCCAGTGCTTGGCACCCTCACAGCGAGGCAGTTTCTCCCAGCGCCCAGCCTGAACTTCCCCAGCACAGCTGAGCTGCTGCCACGTGTTCCACCAGGGAGCAGAGCCCAGCACCCCCCTCTGCTCCCCTTCCTCGGATGCTGCAGACAGCAGCAAGGCCACTTCTCAGCCTTCCTTTCTCCAGACCAAAAGCACACTGTAAGCGTGCAGCTCAGATACGCTGATCCAGTAGAAACTCCCGGTTCAAACACATTCCAGAAGCACTGGCACGTTAACTTTGTCCTGTTAGGCTCTGTGCCCAATCAGGTAACCTCTGTCCTCAGCCTTGCCTTATCTGATTGCAGAGAAGAGGTTATGGCAGAGCAGGCACCATCTGTTACCCACAGCTGGCACAGGAACCACAGCACCAGCCTGAGCTCAGGACTGCCAGTTCCAGCTCGTCTGACAAACACGATGACAGCATCACAGTGAGGCAGGCAAATTCATGCTGCCAGGTGATCTGATGGACCAGACACAGGTTGTTAATGATCACTAACTCAGTCAGAAATGCTTGGAACGTGGCCCACGGTGCAAAGCTATTGCTGTGAGTCCTGCCAGCCCCGGGAGAACATCAGCGCGATCGATGAATGGAGCAGCTCTGCCAGAGGATCGGCAGGCTAAGAGCAGGGTGAGATGCAAAAGGTGGGGAGATAAAGAGCAGAAGAAAAGAGTCCTGACAACAACAACCACCTCACGGGCTTCTTCTTCCAGGCTAGCAAGGGGCCAAGATGCTGCCATAGCCCACATCCTGGGTACAACCAACAGCCCCATGCAAGAGAGTAACCTCAACACCCTCCTCACTCTTGCAGCTGTCTGAGCGGCCTGGCAGGGATTAAGAACAGACACCTCCTAAAATACCCCCACAGCACTGGGATGTTTTCTGTTTGTTTGTTTTCCTCCAAAGGTCAACTCAATTAGAACAAATACAAACATCCTTTTAAAAAAGCAGCCAGTCAGTGCCAGCGTTTTCAAAGGCACGAGTACTTCAGAAGCAGATTGGTTTATTTGTTCCGTGTAATTTACTTTAAAATGCGTCCCTGGATTCCCCATCAATTGCATTTGAGATATTGCAAAGGTGACCTGGGAAGTTTCTAAATCATGTGCTTGATAGGAAGCCACAAGCAAGGCTTCAGGCAGAGCTTACTGATGAGAATGGGGGCAGGAGGGCTGTGCTGGTGGGTGTGGAGGGGGCTGTTGTTTCAGTAATCCCATTTCAGCTGTCCAAGGTCATGGTTCTGGCAAGGACGACACCAAATGCCTGCACACAGCCTTGCCTGCGTGAGCTCCAGAGAAGCATCTATAAAGCAAAGCAAGAAAGCCATACAAGCTGAAGCTGGTGATCTGTTGAAGCACCGATAATTTTAAAGCTATAAATCACTCCTCCTTTATCCCCAGCAGAGTTCTTTGCTCAAGAAGGGCTCAAGAGAATAAGCAGATTAAACACTCAGAAATTAATATGCAGCTAAGTGCTCCCACACAATGTCACATCCTCGTCCTCTCCCTCAGTCCCAGGCTGACGTGCAGTGACATCCCGCAGCACTCCTCCATCAGCACCAAGCTATGGCACAGGGTGACACTCGGCACTGGTGTCCCAACACAGCCTTGGGATGGTGGCATGCTCTGAGTGCAGCCAAGCATCACTCACCCCTGCAGGAGGCCTGAGCTCATCTCCCCACCTCTTATTTACAGAGACAAGCAGGGATTTCAAGAGCTTTCCAGATCCCTCTTTGGCCCATGGGGCATCACCCCCTCCTCTCAGCTCACTTTTTACCCTCACTCATGACAGATCTCCTGCCAGGATTCTGCACAGCTGCCCAGAGCCGTGAGTTTCCGTACCGCTCCCCACGTAAGCCTGAAGTGATAGGAACCCCATTACCCTTTAATCAGACTCCGCTCCTCCCGCTCCAACCTCCTGCAGGTTTTTGCTTTTTACCAAAGAACTCCCTTTATCACAGCTTGCCATTAGTTAAATGCCCCATTGATTTTCTTTATACTTTAGCAGCAGTAGGACGTGACAGACTCTTTAACAACCCCGGGCTAGATGAAGCTGCCGGGATAGGGTTGCCACATTTCTGCCTCAGATTTCTTGTACGAAAATATGCACGAGTGCCAGAGGTCCCATATTTTCTGAGTGCATCACGCCCACTGCTTGCATGTGTGGATGATAACACAGCACCTCCAGAGAGAGTCCAACAGCTTGAGAGCGTCAGACTTCAGAGCTGAGCTATGTACACATAGTTGTCATTTATTAGGATTTATGGGAATTTGACAACTGTGAGCTTCAGATCAGAGCAAGACGTGAGCAGCCCAAGATGCCTCAAACATGACAAGGTCAATTTTTTTTTTTTCCTAGGCAGAAGAAAACAAACACATCATTTGAAAACTCCAGGCCCTACTGGAACTCCTAGAGCTCCTGTAAGATCAGCGCTATGCTCTGTGCCTTAAGTCTGCATTCCTGCAGCCAAACATTCCCCTGTTGAAAACCTTCAGGTCCCACTTGCATTCAGCAGCAATCCCTGCTCTTCCAGCTCCCTGCCCCACAGGGCACGTGGGAGCAGCAGGCAGCTCTCCATCACTATGCAGTTTGAGAGGGACTCCAGGAAAAGCAATCTGCTCACCTCACCCTCCATGGCAGAACGCAGGCACTGCTGCAAGGCGCTGCAGCTGATCTGTGCCCTGCAGAACTGCAGCTCCATGCTTAGCCAGGAGCAGCTCCAGGCACCCTGGTCTGCCAGGCCTGTGCCTTGCCAAGTGCACTGAACAAGTCAGGCCCATTCGTTTTGAAGCTGTATTTAATGTGTCAGATACTGGCATTAGAAAGCACTATGCATGCATCATTTCAGCAGGCTCCCTGGAGCACAGGCAAGTATCCCAGAGTAATTTTCACCTTGTGTTTGAAATGTAAGAGGCAAGTGCATGCACTTCCCTTTTTCTTTTCCTGAAGCGAATGAAAGACTTCAGCATTTCTTCCCATGTTACACTGTGAGATTCAGCTGGGAGTTTCCATGGTTTTCCAGCTTTACCACACGGCAGCAACTTTGCATCTTCCCCATCAGACAAGCTGATGCTGCATCTAACTCCAAAACACATAGGATTCCAGCTTATTAAACACTACTCAACAGATCTCCATCTCTTTAGTATCACCCCTCACCACCCATCCCACCACTTCTTGTGCATCCCTGCAATACCTCATCAGCATTCTGCAGTGCCTCCATTCCAAGTCAGGCCCATAGCACTCCATGGGGATTTCTTAAGAAAAAGCAAAGCAAAAAGAACAAGCAATCCTGTTTGTTGTACTTGCTTGCAGCGAGTACATCACTTATAACTCCTTGGCTCCCCACAGGGACACACAGGGCAGCTCTTGCTCTTCCCCTGAAGCTCCAGCCTTTCCCATATTCTGAGAGGGTTTCCATTCCATCCACAACTGGACATTTTTCCCCCCAGGGAAATCCTCATTTTTGAGGAAAAAAAAAATCCATTTCACTCCTCCCAAATCGATCCTCCATCCCCTCCTTCAGAGGAAGGCCAAACGCAGCTGCATGGTCAGAACAGCATTTCTCATTGCAAACATTTTCTTTACAGGCTTTTTGAAGCCAACTGTGCAGGAGTTCCCAGCTCCAAGCCCACACGTTTCCTAAAGCTCAAGAGCTGTTCAAGCCTTCCATGACCAGAACGCACTGCAACTTCACACCAGCCTGGAGCGTCCTCACACCCCCGAATAATTCCTACACCCAACACAAGGAACCTCTAACAGCCCTTCTGACTTTTGCATATACTCTCTAGATTATAATCTCCAGCTCAATGCCCTGCAGTGAATTTTTTGAAGCCATCACCACCCCATTCTAAAAGCATATTAGCAAAAGAGAGCCAACACTTAATGAAGTGCAAAACTAATAATGAAACTACTCACTAAATGATAACAATCATTTTCGTGTCCAATTTTCCTTCACAGCGTATTCCTTTCCCATCATCCAAGATACTCTGTAAACACAGAAGTAAATACTCTTCACAGCAGAGTGCTGGCTTGAAAGCCAAGTCCAACAGCAAAGCTTCAATGGAATATGCTTTAAATGCTCGACATCTTTTTCACTTAATGCAAAATCCATCTGATCTAATAGCTGTGATTGAATTATGTGTGTGTTTTTCTTTTTAAAGTTAATTTTCTGAGCTGGCAGAGCAATACGCGCATTAGATTAAGAAGGCAGTAATCTCTACAAGCATTCCAGGATTCAGACATATTTCCAAGTCAGCTACTCAGAAGTCATTTACCCACTTTAAAAAGGGCTGCTACGTAACAGCAACATTCTGCCAGCAATCAATTATAAGCTGCTTGTAACGCTGCCTTCCCGTTTCATGTAACAGATCGCTATCTCTCTCGTCAAGTATCCCTCAAACCTCTTTAATGCATTTCATTTGCATCTGACATTTTTGTGACCTCTCATTTTCTCCCTTTCATTTATCAGCGATGTTTGCCCACGAACATGTAAAATGGAAAGCTGCCCGCACTGCACAGGCGATACCTCCTGCTTGATTATACCAAACACGTGGATTATCACAGCCATGGGAATTGTGCTGACAAGCAGACACAGCCTGGACTTTACGTTCACCTTCATGATTCAATTGAACCCAAAAAAATCTGCCACACGGCGTTGCCAAGAGCTGCGTCCGTTCAGTTTGAGCCGACACGTTCGTACAGTATTTCAGTAATCCACACCTATTTAAACCCCCAAACGCAAAGTTTCGTTTCTTAGTTCCTGACACGCTGTGATTTTACAGCATCATCAAATCTAAGGTAACAAAAGAGTATTACTGGTATGTGCCAGCTCAAACATGCTGCATTGACTTGCACTGTTCCCGAGGAAATTCAGTTCCTCATTTCTAGGTCATTCCTCACCATCTTGCATTCCCTCCTCCCCAGAGGACACAGGTAATCAGTGCATCCCAGTGCAGCTCCACACCTGCCTGCTGCCATCACGCTGCCACAAGCTCTGCTACCACTCCTCCAGAGGAAAGCCCCTCAATGTGCACATCTGAGCTGTTATACAGAAGGTTTTATTTCAGCCCCAGGAGCTCTTTGGGTTGTGGAATAGCAGAAATGCTGCTGCAGGAAGCAAGCGGAGATCAACAGCAACACCACTATCCTTCAGTAAGCACTGAACTGCAGCAGATCAGATGGGGTGCAAAAGGCACAGAGGGCTCTGAAACTCTTGGCACACAGTGAAGCAATGGCACACCAGCACTCAGGTTTCTTAGATCCTGCGTTCAGGTGATGACCCGTCCTGAATAAAACCATGACAAGAAGCCACGAGAAGCCTACACCAAGCAGAAGAACATCTGTAGAAGTGCTGAGGCAATTATTAACACTGAAGACTCAAGAACTCTGAAAAGACATGGAAAAAATACCCTAGCAGACATCTGAAATATAGATGTGACTTGGGATTCAAGAGCGTTCAGCCGAGTTCGATACCCTCCACAACCCAGACTATTTTGACAAATTATTTCCATGGCTTTACCTTTCACAGAATGGATCACTGCAATAAAAGAAGAAAACATTTTATTAATGCAATATAGGAGAAGTTTAGAAAAACATACATGGAATTCCCTCAATAAGGAAACATACGGTATCAAAATATGCCAGAGTTAGTATATCAAAACAGTCACTTTCTCTCTAATAAGAGTTTCAAGTAATGCAATCATAAAAGAATTTGGCTAAAAAGTAATGTGCATATACTGAGATGCTTTCTGTAATAGTCCTCTAAGAAATTAAAGGAAAGCAGCAGTAGATCTGTTGTACTACAGACATATTTAGTAAATATATTAAGTGTATTTATGTAATATAGCTGTCCTGCACATCCATCACTTTGCATATCCTCTTCTATGTGGCAATTGTCTCTTCAACTCTATGAGACTGCCCAAAAAGGGACACAGAAGGAAACAAATGTAATATCACTGAAAACAAAGACCTAAGCCAATGAAATAGAGCTTGTAGGGGAGCCCAATTAACATGAAGCAGGGAATTCAGCACTCCAAAATTCAGGCCTTGTTTTTCAGAGAGCACAGAGAAGGCAGCTTTGTCTTCTCTGCTTCAGGCTGTCAGGTTCTTATTTGCTAGTTATAAACAAGTGCTTCCAGCTGAGTAGCACGAAGTTAACAGGGCCATGGAGAGTACTTGCAGTACTTGCACTATTAGAACACCAGCTTACATCTTGTTTTTGAATGACTTTAGGTAGCCCCAGATTTCATATTTTTTGTTACAAAGCTCACACATGGAAATATCATCCTTCAATTAAAAAAAAATATAATGAAACCTTGTTTTAACAGGTAAATTCCAGGCAAATAAAAACTCTCATTTCATTCATCATACTATTTGCATCTTTCCCCATAAATTACCAGATTATAGTACATCATTTACAGTTAAGAGGAAAATAGCTTAAACTTTCATGGAATAGTGTTTGAAAATCCAGTAAGTGAATTATCTCAGGTACAGCTTGCTGAGCTGCTCGGTCTACACCCATATGATGGCTAATGAAGAATGAAATTGTGTCCAAGTAGAACTATTGCCTTTAAAAAAAAGGAGTTGCTCTGCAAACCATGAAATTCCAGTCCTATCCCTCAGCCTACAGCAATCAGTTCCACAGAGGACTCATTACAAGTCTCTTAAGTGGGGGACAAAGGTTATTTTGATGGAAAACCCAATTTTTAAGTCTTACTGGAAAAAAATAAAATAAAAAAAGCAAAAGACACTGCATCTTCAGATTTATTTAAACAAAGCCTATAACTTGGCCAGCCAAGTTACGGCACATACCTAAATACCTTCCATCTAACTCTGCAGCCGACTTACTAAGCACATTGTAATAGTCACCATCAGTTCCAGTTACAAACAAAATACCCACTCTTTTGGATAAGAGTTATTCAGCTACAATACTTAGCCAAGCTTATTTGAACACCATTTATTTTCAACCACGCCATGAGAGTTCAAGTCATAGGATTTAGCTTCTGGGAACAGGCCTTGTTTTAAGAAGTGGTCAATCAGACATCAATTATTTAACTACCATGTCATCATTTTGACAGTCAGCTCGTACACCAAATTTAAAGTGTATTCCACGTCTTTTAGGAACCTACTGAAAGGAGCGCCAGATCTGAGACCTTGTAGCTCTACTTTACTGCTTTGGAAGAAAACATTTTGGCTTCATAAGCTGCTTCATACATGGAGTAACTTTCAGGAATTCCAATTACAGCCATAGTAATCAAAATAACATAAAACTCACAAAGGTTATCACTACCGTAAATCACAGCACTCCTACAAGCTGCAGCAGCCTTCGAGAGCAATGGCACTAAGCATGTCAGCAAACAAGCCCCTGTCTCATTTGAATGATCTGTAGTAAAGCAGCTTGGACATCTTCATCCATGTGACCCTAGAGCAAGCAAACACTCAGTTACAAAGGAAAACAAACACGACTCACAAAACATCAATTATACACAGACAACATTAGGAGGGTCTTCGAAATTGCTCAGAAGTCACAACTCATATTTCCACCACTGGACAACTCTGAAGTCCTTTAGGAATCCTGATACCGTTTTCTCATGAGAAAAAGAACTGCCTGCCCAACACAGCAGCATATCGTATGAAAATATGTATGGGCAAAAAAATACATCGTTCTTGTTCACTGGATGCCACAGCTTGCTCTTGTGGCAGTCCTACTTTTACGTGCTTATGTATCTGAAGCCACAATAGTGAAATCAATTGCTTAGCTCTTTGTTCAGAGAGAAGCACTCAATAGACCTGCATTCCATTTTCCAGCTTTAATGTGACTTCCCTCCAGCATTACCTGGGATAATGCAGAATTAATACATTCGCATCACCCAACACCGTCACCTCTACAGCTACATATAATCACACTGGAGACGAATGCTAAGAGGTCAGCACTGCAAGACTGCTGTGGTATTGCTTTTCTTTTCCTGGATCGTTCAATTCTAAATTAAACTCTGAGCATGAAAACAAACTTGAAATTAGCATCATTTACATAAGATCTTCCAATATGATGGCCAGAAATATCTTGAGAACCTATAAATTCAGATGACAAAGTGTCTGAGCTTGGGACTGTCATACCTGTACAGCACTAAGAAGATGCGTCCGATAAACTGAGACTACCTCTTGATGCTGCCTTTTAGCATCCTGTAAAAAGGAAGACAAGGAGATGAAATCAAACTAACATCTATTCTTACCTTACTCCAAGTTTCTGGGTTGGGTTCTGTGCACTAACATCTAAATACTAGTCAAAGCAAAATGTCAAGGTTAAACTTAGCTACACTCCCTCCATTAATCAAGAAAAGAGGGAAATTTTCACCTTACATTTCAGTTCTGTACAGATTCACTGACACCTAACTTTGCTCACACACACAGCTTCAGTCACCAGCTTTAAGTCACAGAAGCCACTGACATGCACGTGTGTGTACAAAAACTATATCACAGCTCTTACTGTGAAGCGCTCTCCTCTACTGTTAGGTCTGAACGATAAGCAACACACTTCCCAATGTTTGCAGACAAAGGAACACAAAGTTGACCAAATCCATTAATAAAGGACCATCTCACTTTGTTTTAGAGTGAGAAAACACACGACTGGTCTTTTTCCATACAAAACATGAATCTAGAACTTGCACACAGAAATGGTCTAAGCATGAACTATGGCAGTATTTCCTGTTTCATCTGGAAGAGCTCCTAACACTGCTACTCCTGTGCACAGAAGCAAGCAGACAGGCTTGCAGACAGAAGCAAAGGAGAAAGAAAGAAGAAAAGCATACTTACAAATACTGCTACTTCTTCCCAAAGCCTGAACTCACAACCAGCCCCAGTGTCCTACTGACCATACATGCATTTTCTTCTATACATAACCATCACAAGCAACATTCGTGCATTTCAGACAACACCTTGCACAATTACTTACAGCTAGCTGTTGTTGCAGTGTTTTTACTTGGTTCTGGAGCATCTCTACCTGCTGGTTCTGCCTCTTTGCAGGAATCCCACTGGTGTACGTAAGCTGAGACAGGCCATTAAGAGCTTGTTTTAATCGTTCCACATCATTAAGCAGCTCCGTTATCTTTAAAAGAAGCACAAACTCATTTAAGGAGGCCTCACTTCCTGAAAAAGTGTTTTGTTTTTTAATTACAATACATGAAACCAAGGCAAGAATAGTTTCTGTATTTAAAAGAGAGCTATAAACACTCAGGTGACCAATAACCAGTGGAAGAATGAGTTCTGTTGTATTACACCAAGCTATAGAAGTTATAGAGCTCACCATCTCATCACAAATTGTGTGCCCCCGGTGGCGCACGGTGTTAGAACCGCCGCTTGCAACACCAGTGCCCGGGTTCGAATCCCCCTTGTGGCGCAAGGGGTAAAACTGCTGCTCTGCTACACTAGAGGGCTCGAATCCCGGGAGTTGGACTCGATGATCTCTAAGGTCCCTTCCAACTCGCACTATGATACTATGATACTATGAATACTCTAAACCAACAAGGAATTAGAAAAACTCAGCATAATGCCAGAGATACCTGGGACTTCTGCTCACGGGTTTGGGTCAGTCCTGGGTACCAAACACCCAGCACACAAAGCCATGCTTGAACAGCTAAGCAGCTACATCTGACAGAGCTCACTGCTATCACACTGAAGAGGCTTGGCCCATTAAGTACCTGACAGCATACCTTGTTATCCTTGGCTTCCACCTGCTTTGCAGACTCCTGTATTCTCTTCTGCAGGTCAATAATTGTCATCAGTGATTTATCACACCTCTCCTTCTGCTCCTTGATTTCTTGCTCAATACTGCAGCTCCGTAACTGGAGCGATTCCTTCTCATCTTTTAAGGAGCGCTCGCTCTTCTTAGCTTGCAAAGCCTCCTCGCACGCTTCCTCATACTTCTTATTTACACTGGACAAATTTTCAGCTATGGTATTAATTTGGGCCTCCAGAGCACTCTTCATGGAGTTGTATTCTGATAAGTCAATCACTTCTTTGCTCTCCAGGTCTGTTAGAGCTTGTCGGTTACACTGAATCTCAGCCTGCAACTTCAAGATTTCCTCGCTTTTAACTTGGCTTTCTCCTTCCTTCTCTTTCAAGCTGTTTTTTGTTGCTAGGATTTCTTGTTCCAGCATTTCTTTCATTTTCGTATATTCTACCAAAGGCACTGAAGACTTCTTCAGATCCAACAATTCCTGCTGCAGTTCTCCTACTTTCTGTGTCTCTTTATCGTAACATTCCTTCTTACTTCTGAGAGCTTCCTTTAGATCCTCTATAGTGTGCCCAAGAGCGTTCTTCAACACATCAATCTGCTCCACAGGCAGATGCTGACTGCCCACAGGAGCCTGCACAGCGACACCCTGCTTGGCGCTCTCTTTCAGCTCATCTTTCTCATCTCCTTTGTCTGTATATTTCTGCAGCATCTCTCTCAATTGCTTGTTCAGCTCCTCCATTTTGCTTGCAAACATCTTTTCCATTCCGTGGCATTTCTCAGCAAGGACATAGTTTTGCTGCAAGTCATTCTGGATGGACATAATGCCCTTTTTGAGCTTCCCATTCTCCTCCTTGCACTTCCTATTTTCCTCCTCACTTTCTTCACACTTCCGCATCTGTTCCTGCAACTGTGCTTTTAATTCTTTCACTGTGGCTTCAAAGCTTTGTTCTTTGTCTTCAAAGGAGGCAACTGGGGCATATTTTGACTTAATGCATTCCTGAATTGTGTCAAGTTCCTTCTTTTGGGCTTCAATTTCTTGGTGTAACTGCAAAATCTCTTCCCGACTCCTCTTATATTCAGCAGTAATTGCAGCATTGTTTTCCTGAAGCTCTCGCACACTGTTATTCAAAGCAGTCACTTTAGCATCATGCTCTTTCAAACTTATACATTCGCTTTCTAATTTGTTCTGTAAAAGTTTCACCTTATTTTTCAAAGCCCCATTTTCTTTATCTACTCTCATAAACTCCTGCTTTCTCTCTTCGTTCTTTTCCTTCAGATCTGACAACTCCTTATTACTCTTTTCCAGTGCATTATTCAAAGCGGTTTTAATCTCCTCATGTGCTGCAGCCAAAACGTACTGATCCTTCACAGACTCTCTAATGGCCGTGTTTTCAGAGACCAGTTTGCACACTTTTTCTTGTTCATCGCCATATTTTTTCTGAAGCTCGGCAAGCTGCTTTTCAAGCTCAATGCCATTAGATTTTAAAGCTTCCATCTCTTCTCTGTGCTGCTCTGGAGACAGGTACACAGCCTGCAAGCGCTTCATGTCTTCACTTAAGCTGTTCTTCTCCACCAACAAACGCTCAGCTTCTGCTTTGCTCTCATTATATTTCCTTGTTATTTCAAAAAGCTTTTTGGTCAGATCACCAACAGTCACATCACTTGTTTTCTTCAGTTCCTCGTGAATTTTTAAAGGCACATTCTGGCTTTTAATTTCAGTTTTTAATACTTGGATTTGTTGCTTAAGCATCTTGTTATCAGCCTGAAATCTTTCCAGTTCCTTCTGCAGAGTCTGATTCTTCTGTGACAATTCAGAAATCCTTTCCTCCAGTTCCTCCTTTTGTTGCTCGAAGCCACTCCTCATTTGCTCGTGATCTTCTGGCTTCACGTGCTGAGCAAGTTTAGTTTGCTTTAGCAAGTTTATCGGGGGGTTGGACTCGATCTCTAGAGGTCCCTTCCAACCCCTATAATTCTGTGATTCTGCGATTCTGTGATTCTGACTGTCAGATTCCCTTTTCAAAGCCCAGATCTCTGCCCGCAGTTTTTCACACTCTCCCTCAATCTCTGCTAACTTTCTTGCTTTCTCATTCACTTCATTTGACAGCGAACTCTTCATGCTTTCAAATTTCTCTGAAGTTACAGACTGTGCTAACTTTGCTGCTGTTTCTCTGAGCTGCCCTTCTATCTCCACGACATTTCTTTCCCTTTTATCTCGCTCCATCTCCAACTTAACAAGTTCCTTCTGCAACCTCTTCTTTTCTTCCACCAGCCTTCCTTCATCTCTCTTAAATTCTGCCACTAGCAATTCATTCTGCTTAATCTGGTTCCTCAGCTTACCCACTTCAGCTGAGGCTCCTTCGTACTTTGTTTTCATTTCTTTCAACTGATCCTTCAGCTCCTCTGCTAGCTTGCTGTTTCCCAAAGCAGCTTCATTAGTCAGGTGATCTTTCAGAGCAAGAAAGTGGGTCTGCATTTGCTTAACTTTGCCTTCTGAGTCAAACATCCTCTTCTGCACATCTTTTAAAGCATCTTCCAATTGTTTTATCTGTCCATCTGATTCCTCCTTGGTTCTTTCACACTCTGATGCCAAAGCTTTACATTCCGATACCTTGTGAGACAGTTCTCTCTGCAATTTGCTTATTTCTTCTTTTGCTGCACCATAGCAAGTCCTCACGTTGTCAAGCTCTTTCTTTAATGTTTCCCTCTCTGAACTGGGTGACTGGTGAGGCAAGGACAGCTCCAGGGGTCTCAGCATAGACCTAGACTGAAGATAAATCAGTGTAAAAGCAGATGCATGCTTACAAGTGTGACAAGTTTTATCCTCATGCATTGTCATATTCATAACTACATTAAACCTATGCTTCTGGGCTCCCCAGTACAAAAAAGACAGGGATCTCTTGGAAAGAGTCCAGCGGAGGGCCACAAAGATGGTGAAGGGCCTGGAGCATCTCCCCTGTGAGGAGAGACTTAGGGAACTGGGTCAGTTTAGCCTTGATAAAAGAAGGCTGAGAGGGGACTTGATCCAGGTTTATAAACACCTGAAGTGTGGGAGCCATAGTGGCGAGGCTGGTCTGTTTTCAGTAGTGCGTGGGAACAGGACTAGGGGAAATGGGCTGAAACTTCAGCATAGGAAGTTCCACACGGATGTGCGCAAGAACTTCTTTACAGTGAAGGTGACGGAGCACTGGAACAGGCTGCCCAGGGAGGTGGTGGAGTCTCCTTCTCTGGAGATATTCAAGACCCACCTGGACGCCTACCTGTGCAATGTGGTGTAGGGAGCTGCTTTGGCAGGGGGTTGGACTCGATGATCTCTAGAGGTCCCTTCCAACCCCTACAATTCTGTGATTCTATGCTGATGAGCATAACATTTTCTGAGATGTTTTGTTTCCTTAGTGGGTTTTTTTTCCCCTTAAGAAATACACTGATCTATTCCTGCCCGTATCATGTCAGCAATAAAAGCTCTGATTATACTTCTAGTTATTGCTTACAAGTCAGACCCTGCTGATGTTAAAATGAATGTACTGTACCTGTGTTTTATTTCCCATCATTATTCACATCTAATCATATCTGCTCAAAGATATGTAAAGTTACTCTAAGCGTGTCCCTGCCATCAAACATGAAAACAATGATAAAAAGCACTGGGACATACCAAGTACACCACAATTAACAGGACCTTCGCTCCACACTGACTGAAGAAAACAGTCACTTCAATTACTACCCAGTAAAGAATGTTTTAGAAGTTATTATAAAGTAAGAAGCCTCACTGTTTTGCTACATTTTCTTCAGTACCAACCTTTACTTTGCAGCCAACCATCGTGGCTATTCCATAGCACTGATTTGGTCACGTTCCAAGCGCTTACTACTTTCAGGTCACTTCCAGACCTGATCAGCTTAAAGCCACTTAATTCTGACTTGGGATAAGGTTTGAATTTCATTGGGTTCTTTTTTTTGCTTGGTCAGTTTGTGAAGGTAGCTATCAGCTATCGGTCTGCTATCAGCAAACAAAATGGGCAGGAAAATAGTCTAGATTTTAACTGAATTTAGAGCCAGAAAAAAGTTAGGGAGAGGAGAAACAACTGCAGTGTGCACTATGACAGCTGTCCCAGGCTTCTGTTGGGCTCCTTTTTAAGAATGCCCATTACGGACCATTCAGTGCTGATGTCTTTGCAGCATTTACAGCTATGTCATATACACAACCCTAGAGGGCACCAGCAGTTAATAACACAGCAAGGCCAGTATTACAGAAACAATTTAATAGGTGCACATTTATAAGAAAATTTAGCTTCCCCAATAATAACCATCTCTGAATTCCAGTAGTAAAATATTTATTACCTGTGATTCCACGGCAAACACTTGACCTGGCTTAAGTAAATCTTCCTTTCCTAGATTTTCAAAGCAAATAGCATTTAGTTGAGAAACAGTTGCACAAATCCCAACAACTACGTTTTTCCTTCCCAGTTGTATTCTTTATAATGGGGCTGTGCTACATTGCAGGTTGGTGTTCAAGTACCTGGTATTAAAACACCACTGATTAAATTAAGTAAGGCAGGAAGCCTGGACAAACTCCTATAAAGGGAAAGATAGCCCTGCCAGCCCAGGCTGGGCGCTGCTTTGCAAGAGAGCCATGAAGGCTGCCTGGAATTACCTGTGAATAGAATACAGCATGGAAAAGTATCCTTTTGCACTCCAGATAAACCTTCCAGGCAAGCAAACAGTTCTTGCTGTGTTTCACAACAGATTCAGTAATATTTTAAGCTAAGCAAATGCAGGACAGGCCTGCAAACAAGTTGGATGTGAAAGATGTCCATTTCTGGAAACAGAATCATTTCTAACAGAAGAGTAAGTTGAAACACTATTCTTAAAGTTGTCTTCAAACTTCCCCTTGCTGAAGCCCTCACGATGACCACGGCTGCCTTGTCCAGCAGAAGGAATGCACAGACAAGCAAGAATTTGTGGTGTTTAAGATATGAAGAACAGAAGGGCTCTTGAAGCAGAGATCCCACTTGGTTTGTTTTTCACATCATTAGAAGACAACCCAGATTTCACAAAAACAGCCACGTGTGAGTCTTAGCTGGGTGCTACAACACCTCAATATCTGTATTTTGAGGCAGGAAGTGTGGACAGGCATGTTAGTCGACAGCAAGGACAAAGAAGAGGAACAAACAGTTCTCTAACATGGCATGTCAAGCTTTAGGAGTTAACTGCAACACTTACTGTTACTGAAGTTACTTCCAGATCCCACTAAGTCAACCTACAACAGATAAAAAAAATAAAAGCTGAAAGTTTGCACCGAATTTTTATCACATTTAAGCTAGAGATTAAAAGGCAGAAAACTTTACATGAGATAAAACTCAAGACTTTCAATAACTAAAGATTAAGTATTGACTATAGTAAGTATCTGCTTTGTATGGCACTTCAAATCAGTTCACATACTTCATAATGTTTGAGTTTAGCTTTCAGAGCTTCAATAGTCCTCAAGCTTTCCTCCTGCTGCTTTTCCTTCACAGTCAGGATTTTCTTCAACTCATCTTTCTGAAAGAGAACAGAAAGTGCTAAATAGCCGAAGCCACGAGGATGGCCAGATTCATAAGATAAGTAGCTTTTAAAAGTGGTTTAAAGAGAACTTAATCAGCACTGAGAGAATACCTCAATCCTTTACGCTAAAACTCTGCTACAAAACTACATCTCTACAAGAACAGTCTTGAAGGAGTCAAGGAAATAGGTATTAAAATCACGTGCAATAGTTTCATTAATGCAATGCAAATAAATGGAAGTCACTACTTCAACAGATGCTTACAATACTACGACTGCTTTTAAGGTGAAATAAAGATCACATTTGTAGCAATGCAAATACCATACAGCTCTACGAACTGATTACACATCAGCAGATACTTCTTTTAACATTTATATATAGCTTTCCTTTCCTCCATAGCCTTAAATACCATCTCTTAAACTCAAGAGTCATTCTCCCTATTCCGTGGTTCTATTAGACATTAAGGTGATATATCGTACCTCATTTTCAAGATCATCTGCAAACATTTGTTCCTGCAAAAATAACAAAAAATCCCCCCACAAATCATTGTTCAGTATTGTTTTTAAGGGGCTTACACACTACATGAGTTGATGAGTCTACCCAGCATCCAATCCTACATGCTCCCAATACAGTGCCCACCTTGCACTGGCCTAACCTCCAGCAAGAGAGAAACAAGTAAGGGAGCTGACAGAACACAGTCTCTTGACACACATACCAGAAGAACAGAATACATTTTTGTTATACATCCCCGAAGCAGAACAGAACTTCTCGGTAAAAAGCTGTTGATTTTAGAACATGAATATGAAGAGGCAGAGGAGGAGAGTTGGGAGTGTTTGTTTTGAGGGGGAAAAAGCAGGGGCAGTTTGGGTTTGGTTTTGTAAGAAACTTAAATTTCAGATAATGAACCAAAACTGACAATCCGTTTTCCCCTCCACTTTTCCCCCAACCGAAGAGTCTGATGGGTTTGTTACTTCAAGTAACTGCTGGAAATTCAGCAATGGCTCTGATAAGCATTCATGCACAACAGCTACAAAACGGTAAGTTAAGTTTGCATTCTGAATTACAATAGACAAGACTGCCTTGTGGTTCTTATTGAGTTATAAAATATGGCCATAAATGCTACTGCTCAACTTTACGAGGAGCAGAAGACAAAGGTGCAGCATCTCCTCACATTTTGAATGTGACTACAGACTGAAGGTCCTTGCAGCACAAGAAAGTGAGAGCAACACCTACAGAAGTAACGTGCAGTAACCCTGTTAAGACTAATGGTGTTACCTCAGTTAACTGCAGCTGAAGCCCGCTGATTCTATCCAACAACATCCTTTGCTCCTCTTGCACTTCTCTCACCCGATCCTTCAAATCTTGATTTTCTAACTCCAATTCCTAAAAAAAAAGAAAGCAAGCAGAATAAATACACCACATTCACACAGGGAAAACTAAGGAGTTTGTAGCAAGAATTTTAACAGTCGTTAATGACAACAAGCCTGGCTTAAGAAGCCCCTATGATTTTGTTGCCTTACTTTAGCTCTGCCTCATTCTGAAGTTCACATAAGCACAACTTTCAGGGTCTCCAAGCTTTTTGTCCCTAGGTAACTCCTCATGTACATACAGGTTTTGAAAGTACAAGCAGAATAAGATTACAATCAATGCTGAAAGCACTCGAGCAGCTTTCTATTAACATGTAACAGTAATTAGTATTAAAACAGGTCCTGAAACCCAGTGTATGTATTGAAAAGGCCTCACTGGTATGAAGCATAGCAACTTGAATGGACTTCTGTTCCAGCAACCACAAGAGTCACCCTAGCAATGCACAGAAGATCACTATATGGCAATTATAGGTCTTCAGGCCTGCAGTCAGCACAGTGCTTACATCCAAACAAAACCCATTAACCCACTGCTAGATAATCACCTTCTGAATAGTGGAAACTACTTCAGCTCAAAACAGAAGTGCTGCATTTAGAGGTCCTAATCCTTTGTAATAAAAAGGAATTTCAAATACCCCAGTGGGTTTCTCCCCATAGCTTAAAGGGTTACTTACCTTTTCATAAACTGTAATGACACAATAGGAAGATGAGAAAATTAATACCAGTTAGAGCAATTATGATGCAAGTTACCTTTAGAGAGACAAGCACACAGCTCCCAAGAATGTTAAAGCATCTTCCCGTTTTGTGACCCCAAGATCTTACTACAGGTGAAAGCAGTAGGCACCAAAAGTTAAGAGATGGGTAAGAGCGACCCTCACCTCATGTCTTAGAAGTATTTATGACAAAGAAAAGTGTACAGCTTATCTTCATAATTGTCACTTTACTCACACAATTAAGTTTTAAGTAAACAGCAATATATGTATGATCTTCCTAAATGGAATTGCTAGTGCTTAATACCACATCTTGCCTTTTATTCCTGGTTCATTATACATATGGGAATACATAAGTCAGAAACTATTCTTGTTTACCTGAGCATTAAGTTCCTTCTGATACAGCTTGACATTCACCTCCTCCTGTGCATGCAGCCGATTCCACTTCTGTGACATATTGTTCATCTGTTACAGCAACATTAAAGCATTAATAGATATTCCTGGCGCATTCTGACAACATTTATCCAGGTTCCATTCCAACATCCAATGGGGCTTGGGGGTGGGAAGAGGCAATACTAAGCAAATCTGCACATCAAGTATTTTTCAAACAGAAATACACATGCCACTTAATTAGAGTTGAAAGCAAGCTGATTTCATTCCCCCCTGATCACATCCCTTTGTAAAAGCATCACATGCCCCCAAACTACTTGAGGGCACAACATGCTTCTGAAGATGCCCCAGTGAGACAAAAACCTGCTCCTCATTCAGCCACAGCTCACTCAGCTCATTTTCAGCCCCAGCAGCAAGAAATTTACTGGAAGTTAACACAGACACCACGCCAGGCCCTAACGCTGTAAAATCATTCTGGGCTTCACCCCACACAGCAGGAAAATAAAAGAGAATAAGTGTTACAGAAGACAGAAACTTCACTATTTATCCTCCCACGCCTCCTCACAAAGCAGCCTTAGTGGATACCACAGTAAGCCTCACCTTTTGTTCAGGCTGCCCTCTCTTCATGGTATCTCTTGCTAGAAAAACAACACAAAAGATGAATTTAAAGAAAAACTCATTTCATTCATACTCACACAAAGCATGCTTTGCAAACCCTTTCTCAGGAGGACATGTAAAGAAATAGTTCCCCTCTCCCCAACTTCGGTTAAAAAGTAAAGAAAGCATTTCACAGGTACAAGATCTTCAATAAAGAAGGCTCAAGAACAGCTATGATCAGTACTGCAAGACCAGTAATACCAGTACCCTGTACCTCATCACAGCCTGCATTAGCTTTAAAGGCTTTACTACAGACAAACAAACAAGAAAACAAAAATCTCATCCTCTCCACCCTCCCACACAGGCTGTTTATCTGCTGATTGTTTAAAGGACTGCAGCAGTCCTCTGAAGAGTACATTCAATTCACAGTACTGAGAGGATGCACAACCCAAATGAAAGAGTAACAGCGCGCAGTAGCAGCCACGTTCATACCTTTGCTGGAATCCTCAACGGCAGCTTTTATTAAAGCCAAAATGTCAATATTGTCACCAATTCTGGCATAGTAAGCACAGTCATGACCGAGGCCATCGACCAAACTAACATCCGCACCATTTTTGAGCAAAACTTCTACCGCGTCCTTGCAGCCATATTCACAGCCTAACATTAGGGCCGTCCTGAGGATGGGGAGAAAGACTGCATTCAGAAACTCTGGGATCTTATGCTTTCAGAGGAGAGCTCAAAGAAATAAGCTCACACTTATGTCTACAGTGGAAAGTTAAGTGAAGGAATCTTTCACTTACCAAGAGAGGAAACCAAACATTAAAAAGTCATTTAGTAGATAAACATTTGTAAAAAGAAAAACACTGATAGCGATACTTTCATAAAACCCAGCACAAACCAACAGCTTTGAGAGCACCACCCAGGTACTTTGAGGACTCTCGTGATTTTTGGCTTACTCTGTTTACATGCAAACATCAGCAGACACAACAAACATAAGAGGAAGTTTAGACAGAGTTCCAGCACTGGAACCCTGGCAATGCCTCCCAAACAAACATTTACCAGCTTCAGAACACACAGTGCAAGCACCCATGCTCTGTCTCCCACCAGACTCAAGTCCATTAACCACCAGGAAGGCGTCCTCCAAGAAATATCCAGCAAAAGCAACAGCTCGTTAGATACTCCCTTCTATCCCTCCTCCATGGATACAGAAAGAAACATCTCAGGCCCTTCCAGCCCCTCAGAAGCCCCAGGGGGACTCAAATACTTGAAAAAAGTACTGCTTTCATCATGATGTCTTACACATCGGTCTCAAAGGGCAGAAGTTGCAGCAATGGACAGACAAACTCTTAAAGCAACTAATTGCCATTTCTCTGCTGGGCACCAATGCAATTCTTTCCACTTAGGTCCATTTAAATGCATTTTAAGTGCAAGAATAAGCAATAAGAAAAGCCAAGTTTGTTTGCATTATTGCATTGGCACATAATTTCTGGACTAAGTCCCAGGTCAGAGGGTTGTGGGGTTTTTTTGTTGCTGGGTTTTCTTTTCTTTGCTCAACATAACATTCATTCTGCAGCCTGAAAGCCAATGGAGAACTTCCTACCCTTGAATGGTCAGCAGGCATTCTGAGCACACTTGACATGCATTACCTGTTTTGTTTGTCCCTGACATTGATGTCTGCTCCTCTGTCTATAAGAAGCTGGCAAACTGTGGGGCGACACATCTGAGTGGCCAGCACCAGTGGTGTCCTCCCATCCTAAAGAGGGGAAAAAAGGAATGAGAAAAGGGAAAGGATGTAGAGAAAGCGCACACAAGGATACATGCTTGCACGAGAGGGAGGTATTAGCAACAACTTACCCCATCCTTTGCATTCACTGAAGCTCCGTGGTCACACAGGAGTTGTATGCTAGAGGAACAGTCTGACATAGCTTGCAAGAGAAGAATGAAGAGCAGGTTACACTGCTGAAGAATTAGGCATATCTGAAACCATGCATTATAAAATCTAGATTTCATACTGCTGCTGGGAGAAAAAGCAAATTCTTTTACCTGCATCATGAAGAGCCGTTCTTCCTTGAAGATCCACATTCTCTGTTGGACAATTGTACTGTTAAGACAAATAACCTGTGTTATTAACTTCCATTCAGATCACACTGAGAACATTTGAAAGGTTTTGAGGTTTTCACTGAAGCAACACAGAATCAACGCAGCTAAAATGTACCTTTGCAGTTTCCAGGCACACTGACATACAAAGAGTAGCTGTGGGTACACGCAACTCAGTGCTTTGAACACACACTGTTGAAAAATTCTATAAGTAAATTGAGGCTGCACAAAGCAATCACAAAACCCATCACGGAGTTCTCACAAACTTTCAAGTGATTGCTTACTACAGCTAAGAACCTCTCAGCTATTTGTCATTGCTTCTTTGCTACCAGTATCACCAGTAGCTGTCACTCTACACAGGATGTACCAATTACGACTGCATGCAGACGTGTGTCAAGTAAACCAAAGATATATTAAAAGCTCATTAAGATTTCAGTTTAAAATAAATGAAGAAAACTATCACACCCCAAAACAATTCCCATGCAATACTGTTTCATTAAGGAAATGCTGGACATAACTGCCCATTGTTTCAAAGCAAACGTTTCTCTTGTGCAGATCTTTCAGCATCATTGTTCCTATAAGCAAATTGCTTCAGGAAGGGAGCACTAATCTTTAGAAGATGCTCCAGTTCACTTTCTTTGAAAGGCAGAAACTTTGAACTGCTGTGAAGAGGCAAAAGGATGATGCTGTTTATCTCCACTTCCACACTTCCAGCCATTCCTGTTTTCTCATATGAAAAGACATTTTCTCCATGACTGTCAGGTTTGTTTTTTAAACCAGAAAAAGCAGATTATCTTAAAATTCAGACCCTCCCCTACCAAAGGAATAAAAGCCATAGCAAAGGAAAAATTCTACTTTCATACCTGCAATAGCTTCTGCAGACATAAAGCATGTCCATACTTGGCAGCCAGATGCAATGCGTTTCTACCTAGAAAGCACCAACATCAGTTCAGGATCTATTAGGAACTTCAGCAAGTTGCACTTGAGCATCTGAGGAAGCATACCTGCAGCATCAGTGGCTGTGATATCAACTCCGTGAATGAGGATGGTGTTCAAGCAGTCCAGATTTCCCTTTGATGCCACAACATGGAATCTAAATAGAAAAGCCACGCTTAAGTGAATCTGTTTTATTCACAAAATAGCAATATTAACCAAGAAAGTCAAAGCAAATGATTGTGTGCTTCAAGTCCATCCTCGCTGCTAGAAGTTTGTATCCCCATGATCTACCCTTAGTTCAGATTTCTGTTCAAGGTGATTTCCTCCTTTTCTCTACTCTCCATTTCTTCCACTGCAGATCATAAGCCACATAACCTCTTCTTTGTTCAATTCCTCATTAAAAGCTTGTATAAGACTAGCGTAGATGAGGCAAGAAACTAACATGCACATTGCATACACATATATTCACATCAGCTTCCAAAGTATCAGAAAGACTTGGGAATGGAGCGACTTCCCCATCACCAGAGCACTGGAAGTTACTTACGCAGACCTCCCTTCCACATCCAGCTTAGTGGGACTGACTCCTTTTTTGGCAAGGATGGATGAAACCTTTTCCTCATCGCCCCTCTCAGCTGCTTTCATTAACCTGTCATCATACTTGTTCCAGTCTGTATTCAGCTGTACAAAAGAGAGCATTAGAAAAGCAAGTGAGCTTGTGGTACAGCACTGATCAGCTAAAGCTGTTCCAACAAAACACTGAAGCTCATTACTGGGGGGAGGGATTAAAATATATATATATATATTTCTGCTTACAAATGAAAGTCATCCTGTTAAATTGTTTGGTCATTTATGTACAACACCACAGCATTCCAGTCGGGCTGTCAGCATTGAGCACACTGCTCAGGGACAGCCTGGTTGACTCGCTCTGATCCTTAAAGGAGAATCTTTGGGTATAAAACCACTCATCCTGCTGGGCTTCATCCAGAAGGGCCTAAGACTAAAGTTACACACAGTAGTTCCTCATAAATTTAAGGAAAACTCAAGATTTTCAGATCTGTGGGTAATGAAACTGACCATCTCTCTTGGAGCAGAGGCTGATCAGCCACAGGACTCACAGCACAGTCCTTCATTAACTGTCTCAAGAATGTTTCTCCTAATGCCCCATTATTACATTTTAACCTTTCCCTCCCTCCCCTGACCCCTTTCATCTCCAAAGCTGCCTCCTGGACTCACACCCCTTGGGGAAGAGCATCAGTTCTCCTCCCAAGGCAGTCAGTTCCTCTGGCTATAGAAAAACCTGGGGGGGGGGGGGGGGGGGGGGGGGACTTCTTGCTTATCTTCACTGCCAAACATTTACATTGTGATAGTCTAAATAAAGCAGTCAACTGTCCCGTGTCTCTGTTAAATATCTGTCTGTGCCCCAAAGCTTACAAGCTAAGACACAACAGGAACAGATAAGCCAGGAATGGCAAGCAGCAGAGCCAAAGACACTACAGCTGACCACTTCCAATCTAAGCAGCCATCTTCAGCATAAGCACCCAGTAGTCACAAAATATGATTTGATAAGGAAGTGGGCAGATAAAATACAGCTGCTACAGTCCTTCCCCTTCCTATCAGCCCTTTCATAGTCCAGGTAGAGCAGAGAACAACGCAAGGATGTGTCTTGTGGGACATCTGAATACAGCAACAATTACAAAACACGTAATCAACAGCAGACTTGAGTTTCTGTGAATTCAGCAGTCAGCAACATGAAAAATATGAACTGAGTTCAGCCCTTTCCAAACTAAGGTCATGTTTATCAAAACCAGCTGAGCCCCACAGATTTACTGACAGTCACGCTGCTTCCATAACAAAAAGAACGATGAAAGAACATCAGAAACGAAATGTTGGGACCTTGTGTTACCCCACCAGCTCACACACTGCTCCTCCTCCAAGCACCATTCCAGCCTCTCTCCATGTACCTTGCCAGGGAGGGAACCCCCAACACAAGCACATTACACATGCACAGAGATGCACTGATTCAACCCACTGCATTCGGTCATTCTTAAAAATAGACCTCCAAGAAGTCCCAAAGGGCTCCCCAGTTTTAACACCAAACAGATGCGCCAATCTGGCTGCTCAGGACTGTTCACAGATCTGCAGCTTAGCTGAGCAGGAGATGAACAGCTATGAGCTGCACAAGAAGAAAATTCAAGGTTTATAGCTTCAAATTGCCTGCAAATACCGAAGCCACACAGAGCACAAAGAAAGCACAGGTCGGTCATAAGCACAGCACTGCACAGATGCAGACAGTCGTCACCCCCCACTTTTTCCTTGTTTGCCTCCAATTTAGAGCTGCGGGTGACATCCTACCCACAGCACTGCACCTGCTCTACCCACAGCCAGCACGGCCCTTCCCAGATGTTCCACAAAGTCTGGTGACAAAGTGAAGGCCAGCACTGCTCCAGGTCCCCCACTGGAGGCTGGAAGAGCCCCGGGCAGCCACATGGGCCCCCAGTAACCAGCAAGCACAGGCCCACCTCACAGCCAGGCAGGCTTTGCTGGCTGGAAGTGATGAAGGAAGTTCAGAAATGAACACCTACAGCCACCAGTGCACAACAAGTCATATGACAGCATTACAGCCATAATTACCTTTATTTCCCATTCCCATAACATGACTGTGGTAATCACGGAGCCTCAGCAATGACTTGCTGAAAGTGACACGCAGTAATAGAAACAGACAGCTCTCAAAGTCACACCCACAGGTGTTTCAACAAAGTGCAGCACCATTGTCAGTCAATTAAAACATTAATTAGTTACAAGCCAAGCCAGCCCAGCACAATCAAGCCCCCACAGAGGGCACACCATTGGTCACGGTACGAGCTGCAGGCACTGCCAGCAGGGAGAGCAGGATTCCTCCAATGCCTGACAGGGCTCCTCTGCTACAAGCCCCTTCTTGTGCAAGCGATGTTTTAGTTGTAACTACTCCAGAAGCTGCACATCAAGCTCTGCCCCCTCCAAGTTCTTTCAAGTATAACAATGTTTCACGTCCTTAAGTGATCACAGTGCAACATTTGTGTCCATGCTCAGACTTTGAGTTTCAGACCTGCAGTTTGCACCCACCAGCTCAAACTCAATGCAATACACAGACAACCCACTACTACGCACCCCTCCCTCCCACTTCATCAGTCTTCAGGTAAAGATTCTGTCGCTGTTGCGTTAACAGAAGTACAGCTTTCCTTTGGTCACTGCATCTAAATTATGCCAGTTTCCCATGATCCACTTAACCGTTATCACCTGCACGATCCGCATTCACTAAATCCCACAGGAAGAGTTCCTGAAGATGAACACAACTCATTCAACTCATTCATTCATTAGCGAGGAGTTACAGAATTCAAGCTTTTATGTTTCTGTGGCTGTAAGGTGCTGCCAGCAATAGGAAATTAAGGATACTTACCGTGTCTTTAGTTGCACAAGAAAACCAACAAGTCATTCTAGAAGGCACAGCTTCTCACTGCCAGAAGTGCCCGCTGTGCCTCGCATCAAGCCACGAGCGGCTGCAGCTCACCAAGCACCAAGCAGAGCGGGTTGGAAGGGGCTCTCACACACAGATCCTCTCCCCCACCCCAAGCTCATTTTGCTCCATCCTTCGCTTAGCTGGGATCCCCAGGTATGTTTGCTGCATCTTCAGGATCCTCCTCAGCCTTCATCCCTCCGGGCTGACCGCAGCTCCGTGCCGCAAAGCCCGCAGCCGACTGCCCAGGGATCGCTCGTGTGTAAATACTGCCCAGCCCAGAGCGTCTTGTCAACAGCACGCAGACAGTCAGCAGCCCAGATCTATTTTCTGATAGCAGAGCGATGGAGAGCAATAGCTATTAATACATTCCCTGCATGCTCGTGCCGTGAGTAATGTCTTTGGGGTTTAATGTTCACCGAGCAGACAAGCACGCACCGAGCTGCGCTACCACGTCCTGTTCCGCAGACACAAACACTCACTTTAAAATAACAAACACATTAGTCAAATTAACTGTCGGCTGACATTAATGAAGGTCATGCTTCTCACCACTAATAACACAGAAGGACTGAAATACCAGCAGGAGTCATTTTTTCCCATTCCACCACAGCGCAGAGCCAAAACCAGCCCCGCCATCAGACTTGAGACAACTCCGACTGCAGAGCAGATGGAATGCGTGATCCTATTTTGACAGAAATTTAACCCATTTCAAATTAGAAACCACACATGCCTCCGCTTCAAAAGGACACCTCCTTGCACAGTGATGGAAGCCATTCTGAATAGAAGCGGGTTTCAGCTTACTGCTGCTGCCAGTCTGTCTCCCAACGCGTTAAATGAGAGGAGTCGCGGAGGCTGTCAAAACACTCAATAGACAGCATCATGTTTAACAGTAGGGAAGCTGGAAGTCTCCTTCCACAAGCTTTGCATTTAACCAGAGATCTCCTGAGTGCTGTATTTAGAGGGCTGGGTCAACATTACGGAGCACTGTTTAGTCTGCAGGGGAGACAAACATGATGCAGAGCAAGAAAGACCACAAACACACAACACAGCCCCCGTAGGGTACTTGGAAATAACTTCGAAAGGCTTTTCTCAGAGGAGCCCCCTGTCACAGACAAATCACACCTCCTCCTATTTGCACTATTCACCCTTCCCCAGCCATTTTTCAGCTCCTCTGTGCTACCTGCTGGGAGCAGCACTGTGCCTCACAGCACCGCCGTGTTCCAGAGAACATTCCAGGGCATCTCTGCAATTAGCCTTCATGTGACAAAACCGCCCCAAGAACATTCAGTGCCCACGGGAACGACCACATCATCTCAGAGTTATCCTGAGCAGAACCAAGTCTGTCTCCTCAAGCTAAAAGTGGCATTCTGGAAAGAAAATAAATACATTTTATGAGTGGTGGCAGCAGCAAGAATACCTACACAACTGGAATCGGTTTGGTGAGAACCCACACAGTGCTGCGCTCCCCAGCTGAGCTCCCTTGCACAGATCTGCCCAAATCCAACTTGTGGCAGCACAGCTGTCATGGCTCCAGGAAGAGCAGCCCAGCTGCAGACTTGCACCAGTGGAGTTCCCCTCCCGGCAGCTCCATCTCTGAGAGCTCAGAGGGTGAGAAATAAAGACCCGAGCGTGCAGTGTGTGCACTGTGTCAGAGACTACAAGATGTACCCCACAACACGAGAACTGAACCAGCACAGACGATTTCTCCTAGCCTTCAGTCAACAATTGAAGCTTCCTAGGCCAGAGAGATCCTAATTCTTTACCTAATAACTTTCAATTAAATTCCCTATTATCTAGTTCTTCATGGTGTGCAAACAAGCTTTTAGCATCCTCAACATCATCCAGGACGGAACCGTACAACTTCACTGCACACAGCGTGAACCACCACCTACTGTTCTCCCTGAACCTGAAGCCTTTTATCTTAGAGATAACATCACTGATGGGAAACAAAGCTGCTTTCCCTCACGAAGCTACAGCCCGTCCTGCAGCTCTCTCCAGGCCAGCACACAGCACTGCTGCACCCTGCAGTGCTCAGCGCAGCAGACAGACCCTCACTGCTCCACACCGCACACGGTGCGCACTGAGAAGCTCAGAGGCAAGATTTGCAGGACCCTGTAAGGTTACGACCTTCGGAAATGAGCACATTCATCACCCCATCATCACAATTCAGGATCTGAAGATGAGAAACCAGTGAGAGCCCAGACAACACCACCAGAGGGATCTGCAGTCAGGCACTCAGCACCCAGAGCAGCAGCTTGCTCCTGTGCACACAGACACGTCCTGCCCTTAGCAAGGGGCAGGGAAGGGCACACAGCTGCTGGCAAAGGAAACCCTGGGGTACTGTCAGCAGTAATAACTGTGATCAGCAAAGAAAACACTTGTATGCTGCTGACAACCAGCAAAGCAATTAGAGAAGGTCATCTTTAAAATTTGTTGATTGATAATGACCTTATCCAGGTGTTCTTGCTCCAGCAGGGGGATTGGATTAGAGGATCTTTCCGGGTCCCTTCCGATCCATGATGCTCAGTGATTGTGTGATACAGATTCTATTACAAGTAATCAATTCATCAATCTATTTTCACTCTCCTGAGTGAATGCGGCAGCCAGCAGCACACTCACAAGAGCTGCATGCCAGCAAAAAGCCCACAGAAGAGGTCTGGTCATCAGTGTGAGCACGATGTCATACATACAATGTCTGTCTTCCTGGCAGAGAACCTTCAGTTCTATACCAGCTGCCATTGTGCTCTCATTTAGCACTTCAGTCAATCAAACGCAGATGTGATAACAGCCGTTCAGTGCTACCCACCCATTCTGAAATGCCACTCTTTACTACACTTTGAGCACAGGTACAGCTTGTGTTGGCCAGTGTGATGAAACAGCTCTCAAGTCCAAGACGATACTCTTCAAAAGTTAGCAACAACGGATGCCATTTGTGCAGTGCAGCATATGATTGCCTTACAGTACAGCTGAACAACAGCACAAGTTGCCAGCTGCCAGAACAAAGCGCTGCTCGAGAAGCTCCTCTTGTGCTGGGAAGGGCTCGGCCCAGGTCTGCTCACAGAGCTGTCAGCACAGCCAGCAAACAGCTCAGTTCTGTGAAGCACACGCAGCCCTCGGCCACCCTGCAGCTCACGTCAGCACTAACAGCTGGGATTCAAAGCAGACCTTAAACCTTCCAGCCTGAAAGCTGCCATAAACCTATGAAAGCGAACACGGCTTCTCGTCACCACCGAGTGAGGCTGATAATCCCATTAATGGAAAAAAAATAAACGAGGCACATCCTCCCCTAATGCCATTAGGGCTCGACTTAAGCACATAACACACATGGAGGAGCAGGGCTCTGGCAGCACGCTGCCATCAGCGCTTCCTGCAAGCTGCCACAACACGTGGGTGCTCCTGGATGATCTCTAGAGAAAGACACAAAGATGATACTTTCATGTAAATAGGTATAGAACCAAAAGCACAGCTTCTGGTGCCTGAAAGGCCCTTAGAAATAAGAACTCTTGTCAAAGAGGGAAAAAGAATCACTGGGGCCATCTGTCACAAGGCAGTCGCTTCCCCAGCACAGGTTTTCCTGCAGGGCAAGGAAGACGCTGACTGATAACAGCGACCTGAGACGTGTGTGTGTCACAGAGCACAGCCAGCAGCTCCTGCATGTCCCCCTGCTCAGTGCAGGGGTCAGAGTACAGCTGCGATTCAGTGCAACATGTGAACAGACACACCCTGGGATTTTACACAGCACCGAGCGGCGGCTTTTGAAGCATTGGGATTTATTTCAAAGCTGCACAGACTGTTTGTAGCCTCAGCAGTGCAACCTACATCCTCCCAGCCTTGTCAGAACCACTCACCAGGTGTCACCCCTGAAGGATGGATTCCCATCACCTCATGCCATCCCCATCCCGCAGGCTTGGCCTGATCCACTCTGCCCAGAAGATGCCACACATACAGGGCTGGGGAGAGGGATCAAGTGTATTTTATGAGCATGTACTGCTTATCAGCAGCACACAAACTGCAGTGAAGTGCTCAACTCTGCACACAGCTCCAAAGGATGATCAGACTGCTGGAAAAACTGCCAAATAAATAAGGAACTGGGTTTTATTTTTAAACACGATCTCCTTCACATCTCATTGCCAACAACATGCAACCTAAGTGCACGGTATTGATGAGCCAGCCCCAGCCTCTCAGCCCCGAGCTCCAGCTCAGCACTAACAGAAGTGACCTGACCTACCCTGTGCTCTGGAAAAAAGCCAGAGCTGTCCCAGCTGCACTTCACAACAAAGGCTGTCAGGTCCCTTTCACAGTAAGGCTGGGGGCTGCCTTTTGTGCCGACACCAAATGCACCCTTAACGGCAAGGAGAGCATCAGTTTCCACCACAAAACCAATGGAGCTGGGAGCTCACAGCTCAGGGCCTGCAGTACAGCTCTGCCCATGGGAGGAAGAGGCATTTCCCTTTCAAATGGGACAGACTGAAATGCAGCTGCCATTAGAGCACACAGGAACCCCCCAGACTTCCAATTTAAGATGTTCTCTAATTGCTACACTCCAAAATAACAAAGCCTTGATACAGGCTCCTTTCTAAAGTTGCCTGAAAATCACAACACACCTGCACAGCGCTGCACCACAGGGCTTGGCTGAACCACAGATTGCTGCTCTTGAATCTCATTTCTTCATAGGAACCACAAGCATCACACAAACAAGCACAAGATTCCATGTAACTAGATGCAAATGAAGCACAATTTTCTTCCAAGGAATGCACACACCAGCACGAGCCTTAACAAAGCTTCTCAGAACCCAAACATCCCCTAAGAAATAATCACATTCAGGCTCGGATTTGACATTCAAATGTTCCAGGGCTGATTGCTGGCAGTGGTGCCTGAGGACAGCACTGTGAAGCCGTGCTGGGATGCGCACAGAAGGGCTGAGTAACTCAGCTCCAGCCACCAGCAGCAGCACAGGGAACGTTCTGCTGAGCAGGCATTGCCACAGGCACAGCCACAAGGGCTTTGTCTGCACAGGGCAGGGCTGTGACCAAACGCCATCAAGGTCTTGTTTGCCCTCAGAGCGATGCGTGCCACCAGCAGCACAGGTCTCATCCCACTGGGGAGCTGAACCCAAGCAGAGCAAAGGGCTCCTCCTCACACAGAGGGAGGCATCCATTAGTGCAGCAGAACGCGGCAGCATCCACAGGCAGGAAAGCACTAACACAGCCTGACAGCCATCCCTAACTACAGAAGTTGGTCAGGTACTAATTTAATAACCAGGGACTGTCACGCCAGGATGAGAGCTCAGATGCCTACCTTTGCTTTTCCCACAATGGTTTCCACTGATTACATATGACGTTCAGGGTTTGCTAGTATAATTCAAACAACCTGAACATTACTTTTCCCAAAGCAGAAAAAAAAACAACCAAAGTTTTTGCAGGGTTTTTCCACTTGCTCATCTTCATCACCCGAGGAGCTCCAGGCAGCACTGCCAATAACTGAAGCACACGCATTCCTCACATGGGCTGCCCCGACGCCTCACCCTCCAACACCAAGAGCCTGGAGGAGCTGCAGCCCTGCCCAAATGGACTCCCACTGTGGGCCATAAGCAGCCCTGACCACCACACACCCCCCCATCCAGAGCTCATCACAAAGGACAGAAGGGCAGTAAGCCCCAACACTGATGTAATGGACAGCATGTCCAGTAAGCAGAACTCACCTCTGAAAGCTGACCAGCAAAGGTCTGAAACAGAACAAGGAACAAACCTTTCCCTGCACACCTTCTCCAGGAAAGCTCAAGGAAAGCCAATCAGAAGGTATTTCTGCTGAGCTCCTCGTGCACGCAGCTACAGAAGGAATTCCTCTCTTTACTAGAAGAACTCACTTCCTAGCTCCAGCCTGGCTGACAAGCACACACCCACACCAGCATTCCTTCTGGAAGCTCAGAACTATTAGCAGCACACGCTGCCACCCAGTGCGATCCACTCCATTAAGTGCAATTCATCCCATCAGAGCTGCTGAGTGAGCCACTGTCTGTGCACTGCAACCTTCATGGGCCACAGGATCTGCTACAAAGCTCCCAGCCCACAATAGCACAAAGACAAGCAGCATTTGTCTCGCTATTCACAGGGCTGACGTGACCAAGCAGACTGCTCAGGTTATTTCCCCAGCAGCCGCCAGCTGGAGCTGGCAAAACCAGGTAATTCATTTCTCAGATGCAGCACCCCGAATGATGGTGAAGCTGGTAATTACTTCCTGCATTTTATGGCTTTCCTTCATTATGGGACGGGTGGCAAAGCCATTCCCAAAAGGTCACCGTCAGAAAGCATTAAGGCACACAACTGCTGCCTTAACCTGAAGGAAAAGGTTGAGAAGAACGATGAAGGGATTAAGTTTCTCTCCACCCCCCCCCCCCCCCCCCCCAGGAAACAGCGCTGGGTGGGAACAGGAGGGAGGGCTGAAGTTTCTGAAACAGACAGCTCTTTTTGCACTGCTTTCAAGCAGGATCCACACCGCCCAGCCTGGCAGGATTCCCACCCACTTCCCTCCTGCCCCAGCAGCCAGGAACAGAGCGGGCTCCATCCGAGCACCTCCCTTCAGCCTCACCATTAACAGCCACCCGCATGGAGGAACACAGGAGGAACCCCCCCATATAGAAGCAGTGCATTGGAGAAGCTGGTGGAGCGACTGTGTTAGCAAAGGTTGGAATGAACAGATAAGTGAGCACAGCGTGGGGACAAAATCCAGCTTATAAATGACTTGTGCTAACGCAGATTTCCTTCAGGTATCCCAGAAGGATTTCAGTTCTTAGAAGTGCTCAGACTGATCAAACCTACTTGGAAAGGAAGGCTTGTCGAGCCTGCTCCACAGCACTGAAAAGCCTCCACATGTACCCAAAGCCGAACACAAATGCTGCATCACTTCTCAACTGTTTGTTGACATTTAATTACTGCGAGCTTACTTTGAAATAACAAACAGTTCTAAAGTATAGGACGGCTAATGAAGAGCACAGAGCAGTGCCAGCCCACACGTTACAGATTATCATGACAGACATCTGAATCACTGCACTGCACGATGTGCTCACACACCGAGCTGTCATCCCATCCAGGGAGTTGTCGGCAGTTTACAAGCCTGACTGCCCGCATAGCTTTCAAATGAACTATTCTCCTCAAGTCACGCTTCCAGGTCTAAGACAAACGAGCAACAGCGTTTGAGAGGAATCTAATATCGTAGAAGATGGCTGATAGGAGCCAGCACGGCGCATCCAGCCGCCCATTGCCGCTACTCCAGGCGGCCAGCAGCACATTCAGCGAGCGGCGGGACGGCAGCGAGGAGCCCAGGAGGGCAACAGCCTGAGCGGACTCAGGGCTCAGGTTCCTGAGCGGACTCCTAGGAAACCATTCACCGAGTGATGGCAATGCACGCTCCGCCTGCAGCGCCCAGAGCGGCCCGCAGGGACGGAAAGCCATGGAAGGGCCGGGGGCAGAAAACAGCGCCGGAGCTGAACGCAGAGAGCGGGTCTCTGCTTCCAGAGCTCTGCTGCACCGCAGGCAGCACCAGCCACGCCGGGCACCGCAGGCACCGCGTACAGGGCACGTACAGAGCACATAGAGCGCACACAGGGCACACACAGGGCACACACAGGGCACACACCGGGCACACACCGGGCACACACCGCAGCCCCCCGTTCCCCCCCTGTTCCCCCCACGGCCGCCCCCCCCCGCCCTCCCCAGCGGCCGGACACGCGCACAGCGGTTCCCAGGCCCGGCCGCACAGCCCGCGTTGGGGACTCGTGTTCAGCCCCAGCTGCCCCGCCACGTCCCCCGGGACACCCCCAGCCCCTCCGGTCCGGCCGGACGCACCGCGCTGCCCGCGATAACGGCTTCGTGCTTCCTGAGGCGGGACTTGAGGCTCTTCATGGCGCGGCCCCGGGCGGGCGGCACCGACCCGCCACGCGCACCCGCCGCCGCCACGGCCGGGACAGCCGCGCCCCCGCCCGCCGCGGCACCTTTAGCCCGTAGCCCCGCCCCCCGAAAGGCGTCCCGGCCAATCGCCGCACGACCTCGCGGGCGCTGCGGCCAATCGCCAGGCGGAGAAGAGGTGGGACTTCCTCGTTTTAAAGTCCTCCTGAAGGGGCGTGGCGCGGAGCTGCCCGGCCAGCAGGGGGCGCCACGCCGGGACCAGGCGTGAGGAACGGGGCGGCCCTGACCGCCCATGGCCGTAAGGATGCGAGTGCGGGACTCTCATGCTCAGAACGTTGTTAGGGCTCCCTTCGCTCAGGAAATGACCTTTATGGCAGCCCCTCCTGTCAGGAGCCACCCCTGGCTCCGAGCATTAAGAGCAGCTTCTCCTTGGGAAGCCAGCACCATTGCACAGCACAGGCAGCACCAGACCTGCAGCAGTTTAAGCTATGGCGGGTGACTTGGTTGGAGTTCTTTGGACCAGGAGCAGCGCTGCGTTACTGCAAAAAATAATAAAATAAAATAAAATAAAATAAAATAAAATAAAATAAAATAAAATAAAATAAAATAAAATAAAATAAAATATAAAATAAAATAAAATAAAATAAAATAAAATAAAACCAACGTTGTTTCATTAGCAAGAAGTTCTCATTGAACCTTTTGGTTCAGCCTTTCAAATAAGTGTGTGTGAGCACACAGGAACAGCAGCAGCTTTCTCCTCCTTCCACCAACTCTGCGTCGCTCAGCAGAAGCTCCCGTGCAGGGAAAGCAGCTTGAGAAGTAATTCATGGCAGCATCCCATTGCTGAGACACCACGTGCAGCATTTCCAAATGCCCAGCTACAGCCCAAGCAGTTCCTGTCTGCTGATGATCACACGTGGGCATTTGCAGCACACAGCTGGCTCTCTGCTCTCTCAGCATCCTCGTCAGCTGCCCTCTGCTGCAATCAGGTGAAGCCTGCTGCAGTCCCACCGTGGCTCTCAGTAGCTGGCTCTGAGCAGGGCGAAGCAATGAGCCAGAGAAGCAGCAGCTTATTGGGTGCTTTGGGGTTTGGGGTGTTTTGGGGTTTGAGGTGTTTTGGGGTTGGTTTTGTGTTGGTTTGTTTTACTTCCCATCGAAGCAGAACGTTCCCAATCCAAACACCATCCTTAAGTCGCGGTGCTGCGCGTGTCAGCACAAGAACAAGATGTTTCATGTTAAATTACAAGGCACTGAGTTGCACATCTGACTGGCATCCAGGTCGTACCGCTCCAGGAGGGCACGCAGCACGTCTCCCCATCTCAGCAGTCCGTGGTGCAGCCCTGTTGGCCTCCCTGCTCTGAGCGCAGCCCCTGCCCTGCAGCAGGCCGTGTCTCAGCCCTTCCCCCAGCCACAGTGCCAGAGCTGCCCCTTGGTTCTGGACATACTGCAGTCTTCTTCTCGTTTGCTCCCCAGATTAATTAAAGCTGCTGTTGCTAACATTGCTGGCATGCAGTTCCCTGTACATCACGGCTCTCCTCAGCCCATCTCTCTGCCTGTTGGTTAGATACACCACTGCTCGTTCTGCAGTACCAGCGCTGCTCCTGCTTCTTGGCTTCTGGCTCCTCGCTCCCCACTGCTCTGGACAGACTTTCTCCCCATTCTCTGCTGTGAGATGAGCCGACACGAGCCAATCTGCTGTGCCCTGCATTTGCTTTGCTCAGGCACATGCGAAGGGTGGTGAGACAAGGTCACTTCTCTGCTGACAGAGTCCAAATGTAAATTTGCAGCTCCTGCTGAGTATTTGTTCCACCATCTTCCCAATTCCACTTCATTTCTTTCATCCTTTATGACTTCAAACCACAGGTTCCTTTGGAACAATGGCTGATGCTGACTGTAGGCCTCCTCATGCACTGACACACAGCGTGCTGGATGTCCATTACATGCTCACGCCTCAGTAATGCTGTGTACCCTGCAGCCTTTGCCCACACTCCGTGCTGCCACGGGTGGGATTGGCAGAGCGCTGCTGGGCCCGGCGGGGCGGCACACACTGATGCACACTTGGTGCCATTTCAGTGACCACAGCTAAAATCTGATGGAAGCAAACAGCTGGTGCAGCTCCGGAGCTATCGTGCTCCGTATCTGTTCAAACATTTCATTTCGGCGACAATCTTTGCCTGTTGCAGCACAACAGAGGGCACATTTATTCCAGCAATGTTGGTGCGATAAGTACTGAGTTAATGGCACACAGACTTTGCTGGCTGGTCTTCCAGCAGGCCTGGGATCTAATTAATCTCTGGCAGGTTGCTCTGAAACAGAAGCAGTGTTGGCCTGAGCATCTTGCAGTCAAGACAAACTAATCGGAGCCAAGTTGCACAGCGAGAGGAGGAAGGAGCAGCTTCACCACGGTGGGGGCTTTTCTGAGCCTTACGGTGCCAAAGTCTGCCTTTGTGCTCCACTGGAAGAGCAGCACCGACACAATTCTCTCCAGCCTCAGCCAGAATTCAAAGAGCAAAACTGGAACGGGTAACAAAGCCGCACAAAGCTTGATGCTCACATACTCCACAAATGTAGGTAATACTGAACTGACACGGAGTTTATCAGCAGAAGAGACAACAGAGCTGCAGATTTCCGTCTGGCTGTTATTTGCATGCAGGAGCATCTCATCTCCCTGCAGACACACAGAACGCTGCCCAGGGTGCAGCCTCGGTACAGGCTGCTGCATGGTGATGTCACCAAAAAGGGCTCTCAACAAGTTTTGCTTCTCAGCTACTTTAAAAGATTTATAAGATAGGGAAACAAATCCATTGGAACACACCGTACCCTCCCCCCCACCCCCAGCAGCCTGCAGCCATGGCCATGCAGATCCACAGCACCTGAGCCAGCTGCAAAAAGAGACACAGCTACAGATAAATGCCAGCAAGCACGAGGAAACGTACAACACACAGCCAAGGAGATCCCGTGCTGAAGGTTTCACTTCACTCCTTTCACACTCTTTTCTTGTGGGCTCCGAGAGAAGGAGAAGGGAAGAATCCGTGCAGCCAGTGCTCACACGCTGTGCTCCTCAAGCTGCCTGGCACAGCGCCGTGATAAGGAAACAACAAGATTTGTGCCAGCTTCTGGGGAGCTGAATTTAACAAAAGCTCAGCTGCCAGTTTGGCGGCTCCCGGTGCTTCCAGCAGCTCAGTCAGAGCAGAGCCTGCCCAGCACTGCAGCGGGGAGCTGCCACAGAGCACGGCCTGCACTGAACCACCCCGGTGTGTGCCCAGAAGGGCAGCAATGGGAATGGGAAGATGTAAGGTGTGGTATCTTGGCTAGTCAAGCCTTGCTGAGCACCTCTACAGCTCAGAGAACACACTCATGTCTTCAGGTAAGTGAATGGCTGAGATGAGGCAGACACAGATTGCTAGAGCGGCCCCACTTGGAAGGGACCTGAAGGATCACGAAGCTCCAACCCCCTGCCTGGCACAGTGTCACAAACTGCATTAACTGAGCAGCACATTCTAACAGGTGTGTCAGCATTTCCAGCTAAGGCAACAGATGATGCACAGATTTCAGTACTTACCCCAGCTGTGACTGATCTCTGTGTAACACACACTGTGCTCACACTCCAGGCTGTGAGTGCTGCACAACCAGAGCTAGAAGCAGAAGTGGGTGTAAGAGAGCACCAAAAACTCCTCACCTTCACACTCACTTCGGAAAGCTGTAACCAGTAATTAGACTGCAAACAAAAGAGGTGTTTTCAGCTATAGGAGCAATCAGCTGTAGGAGCAATCAGCTATAGGAGGCAGGAGCTTCGGTCTGATAACACAACACCTGCAACTCAGAGCTTATCAGGCAGCCCCACAGGCTGCCACAGTGCCCTGAGCCAACCTGCAGAGAGCAAAGCATCAAACAGAAACGCAGCTCTGTAGAATACACAGCAAGCAGAGCCATCTGAATGCTGGCAGAGCTGCAGACAGGTCTTCAGGGAGACAGCGCTGTCTATAGGGAATAACAGCACAGAGATGCTGGTCTGCTCTCAAAGAAGCTGCCTCCAGCAGCTGTTTGTTATTAGCACACCTCTCTCCGTCCTCCTGGGATTGGCTTTGCTGGCTGCCTATACTGGAGATGAGCTCCTAAGCAACACAGGTCGTGGTTTCCAAAGCTTTAGTGATGGAGTCAGAGGCAGAAAGGAAGCTCTCCCTGGGGAACAAGAGCCTTGTCCTTGTGTATGGGCTGTCTGGGGCTGGGCCATCAGCAGCTTGGAGCCTTGTTTAAGCTCAAATGGATAAAGAGTGAAACCGGAGCCCCTTGACCATCAGTATCCTCACGCTGCGTCTCCTGGGAAGTCCTGGCAGCACAGGAGAGATCCCTGATTCATTTTTAGATTGATGAGGAGCAAAGGAAGGCAGGTCTCAGGTTAGCAACCACCCAGGCATGCATTTGCAATGTAATAATAGCAACTACAAAGCTTCCCAAAATAATCCCAAGCAGCGGTGTCTCCCAAAGCCAGAGGAACAGCACACAGCTCTCAGCCTCACGGCACAGCTTCATTAGCCCTGCTGTTCCCAGCCTCCATCTGCTCCGAGCAGTGGGAAACCAACGCGGTTTGAAGTCCTGCCTTCTGCTGAGATAGCAGCTAAACCTGCAGCGGCAGAACGTGGGGCAGCCTGGGGGAGGAGGCAGAGCAGAGCAGAGCTGCAGCAGGGCTGGGGTCGGAAAGGCTGCAGGAGCCTTTGCCATGTGTGGACCCCGGGATGATGCACACCAGGAGTGCCTGGGGAGGGCGATGATGCAGCTCCCACACATGAGGCTTCTGTGGTACTCTGCAAAACACATCCTCCTGCACGTGCTGCCCCTCTTGGATGCTGGCTGAAGGCAGATGTGTTACGAACATCCTGTGCATGGGATTCAGGTCTGCAGGGGAGTTCTGGCTCGCACCGCTCAGCGCTCTGCACACAAAGCTGGGAGCCGGCCCCGCACCGGGCAATGCACCGGGCAGTGAGGGGCAGCCTGAAATACCTGTTTGCTTCTGCAGCCACGAAACCTGAGCTCCCTGCACTGCAGAGCCGCTCCAGGACGGATCTTCTCCGAGTCTTTTCATTGCAAGAGAAAGAAAAGCACCCGTGACCCAAAGCGCCCCAGCAGCCTCAGAACTGCTCTGATGGGAGGCGTTTCCTCTCTCCTTCCACGTTCTTTTCCGTGCTGCAGGAGGCAGAGAGGACTCAGTGATACCGGGCATGTCTCCTTCAGGACAGCATGTCAGCTCCAGCTGCTATCAGTGAGACTGCAGGGCATGTAAGGTGTGCCCCAGCTGCACATATATGGAGAGAAGCTGAGTGGTGCCCAGTTTTGCACTCAATTACTGTTTACACAGATGAGGCCTGGAGAGAAAGCTCGTGTTGCCTGTCCACCCTGACCCAAGTACCTTATTTAGCATCCCTGATAATGGAATTTGGGCTACTCTCATGTGGGTTAGCACAGCTGTCAGACCATGTGAGCTCTTCTCCAGCTGAGAGCAGCAGCCCATCACTCAGACTTGCTCTGTGTCTGAGCAGGCCTGGCAGAGCCCTTGTGGGCTGAAGCCACTGAGAACAGCTGTGTTGGGCTGATCCCACTGGGGTCAATCCCTGAGCACGAGAGTGCTGTCTGTTCCCTATAACCCTTCTCCTGGATAACGGGATCTCGAGGGCAGGCTGATCCGAGGCTGGGAGAGCTGTGGTCAGCAATTGGTACAGAGCATGGGAGGCAGAAGCACCAACTCCAATGAGTGCAGCACGGCTGGGGATGGAGCGCTGGTAACTGCCATCCCATAAATAATGCAGCTAATTTTACACCTGCGCTCATCCTTCAATGCTAGGAATTCAGTGCAGATAAACCACGGCCTAAAATTAGAGCAGCTTACAGACGTGATCTTTAACGTGTTAAAAGTAGAAACACATCAGTGGATGCGCTGCTCTCAGCTCTGCCTCTCCAGCCTGTTTGCACTGGGGGTCGGGAGGATCACAGCAGGCACCGCTCTGTGCATCTCCTGCTCTGTGCATCGCCTGCTCTGTGCATCTCCTGCTTTGTGCATCTCCTGCTCTGTGCAGCTGTTCCATCCCTTGGGCTTCTGTTACATCACTGCAGCAAGGAGGCAAATCTGTAACCCACAGCAGTGTGTGGCCAGGTGGAGGACAGGCTCTGAAGGTCGACCTCCTGCTGTACTCGTTGTGACACACCAGTTCTTCATCAGAATGAATTCAGGTGTATCATTTAATCTCCCAGCACAGGGGAAACAACTGCAGCATGTGTAACTATATCTGTGTGTGGGGTTCGGGCCCAGAGGTGCCTCAGCTGCATAAAGAGGAGAGCAGCTCCTTTAGGAGAGCAGACCATCCATTGCATCAGCAGGGAGTCGGAGCTCCATGGCCGTGCAGGGCCAGCTGCAGTTACAGCAGGACCATCCCATCACTCACCTCCAGAGGCGGGCAGCTGAGGTCACAGCAGCCACACAGGTTCAGCTGGGGCAGGGACAGACATCAGAGCAAATTACGGGGGAGAGCATCTACCGAGAAACTCCCATGAGAAAGAACGAGCACGAGAAGCAACTCCCCAGCCGCTCCCAAGGGCTAATTGCAGAGAGTAATGAACTAAGAGACACACGGGGAAAGCCCAAAGGAGTCATTAACCCTCGGTGGTGGGAGGAGGACCGGTGCCCTCCCTGCAGCTGGGTTCAGGCGGAGCCCTGGGCTTCCCGTGGGGCAGGGGCTGCTGTATGGCAGCCCGGTGACGCTCAGCTGGGTGCGGTGCAGTACCTGCCCTGGGCTGGGCTGGCTGCGGATGTGGGACATCAGGGCAGACCAGGGCTGCCAGCTGTGGAGCTGAGGCTGGAGTGGCACCGGGATGGCCCCAGTGCTCCTGGTGTCCCCTAAGGCTGAAGGCAGAGGAGGGTGCAGCTCCTGAGCAGCTTTGCAGAAGGGCAGCAGTGGTTCCTGAACCACACAGCACCACCATGTGTCTGTGGGCAGCGGGGGGCCAAAGAGTTACATGCCCTTAAGCTAAGCAAGCAAATGAAGGAGGGAGAAGTCGACCACCTGAAACAGCCTGTCCTCTCAGCCCTGTGTCCCCGAGACACCCGGCGGGCCCTGGGGGGGGCACTGTGCAGCCACCAGGACCTGCTCTGAGCTCCCACAGGCTGTGTCAGCGCGGGGCTGCCCTGGCCCTGAGCATCCTGCTGTGTCCAGACTGGGGACTGAGATGGCCCGACCTGGAGCAGGGCTGAGACTGCAGTGCTGCTGGTCCCCATTGCCTGGACACCCACATGTCACTGCGAGTGAGAGGCACGGGGAGGGCAGGGAGAGAAAAGAGAGCCTGGAAAGATCTGTGCCCTCAGTCCAAGAGGAGAAGGAACAAGGATTCCCTTCATACACCAGAGAGCCTTCATCAGAACAAAAGGCAATCCTCCTGCTGCTGCTAGCAGTGAAATAATCCCTTCCTATTTGTGTTTGGGTTCCCATGCACCAGCTCTGCAGGCAGCTGCTGTGCCATCAGTGGGGTCCGCCTGCAGCCTGGCACGTGGAGCCTGACCCTGCAATGCTGATGCACGCGTGGGGCAGCAGCACAGTGCAGCCACCAGGACCTGTGCAGGATGGCACAGGGCACAGTGCCTGGGGCGACTGCAGGTGCTGCAGCTCAGCCCAGCAGAGCTCAGCAATTAAGATAAGGCAGATGAAAGAGGAGGGGAAGCTTCATTAGTCCCAACTCAGAGAGCTGGGCAGCTGACCATCAATCCCTCTTGTTTATACAGAAAGGGGCCAAGGGTTTTCCACTCTCCACCCAATTAAAAAACAAAAGCTGTGAGCAGAGAAGCTGATAACAGCCCGGGGTGGCCTTGTTGCCCCCAGGCTGCTCTGCTTTATCCTGGGGGCTGTCGTTGGGAGATGCCGTGGTTCAGGTGTGCAACATCCATCACAGCAGGGACTCAGCAAAGCACACGTGGGGCTGATGCAGGGACCAGCCGTGGTACTGCAGCAGAGGGGTCACAGACCTGACAGCAAGAGACAGTGTCGTCCAGCAATAACAAATGCTGCAGCAGGAGAAATATTCTTGGAACAGCAGCGATCTGCTTTGTCCGGAACCTGCCACACTTAGAGACCAGCTGATATTTTGCCTGCAGTGTATGTAACACAGCACAGTCAGAGCCCTGCGCTGCCAGGGATGCAGCAGTGACTTTGTCTGCCCCATCCTGAACCCCCAGCACCACTGGGGAGAAAAGCTGGAGCAATGGGCACAGAGTGAGGCCCAGACTCCAACACGCCTGGCACAAAGTTCTCCCTGCCCCCATTAAAGCCTTTAGCACCATCACAAGGCAAACAGACCTTAACAGAAAGGTATGCGTGGGCATGTCCGGGCATCCAGGTGCTATTGCAGCCTGATGAGGCAGCTAAATGCCTTTGGTGAGGCTGTTGCGTGGCAGCGGAGGGCACTGGAGTTGAAGCAAGGACAAGCGGCCAGCACTGCTGGCAGCAGCAGGAAGCGATCCCACACTGCCCATCATTGCTCATCCTGACACAGAAGCTCCTTGGGGATGCAGGGCTGCTCTCGCCCTCCTGCTCTCATTAAGTGACGCTCTGCTCTGTCACAGCCTTTGATCTCTGTGGGCACTTGAGGCGTGCAGCAGGGAGGGAGCACCTCTTTGGTTCTTCCAGCTCCAGTAATGACATCCTACAACAACCCTGGGAGGAAAAAAGATGATTGAGCCGCGCTCCTGAAGGACAGCTTTAAATAAACTAATTAGCAAGCTGCCTTCGTTTCTGGATTTAGCAACCCTTCAGTGCAAATTAAAGGTGACGAGCAGCATCTGAGCTGAGCCATGCGTGAGCCTCGCAGTGCTGGGCACTCCTCACAGCCCTGTGGACGTTGGATGCTCTGCAGCTGCAGGGTGACGCCATAGGAAGGGCTGGTGCCACCACCAGCCAAGGGAGATGTTTGGAAAACATGCCGAGTGCTGCTGACAGCATTTCTGCACGTGGCCAGAGGAGAAACAAAGCCAACACAGCCAGGGTGCTCTCACACAGGAGGGAAGCTGGGATGAAACACACATTGGATTTAATGAGCACATCTCCAGCCCTGATGGTACCACTCAGCCACAGCCACTGCCAGGGCACAAAGAGGAGCCCCCCAGCCACACACAGCTGCAGAAATGTGATTAACTTGGACAGAAGCTGAGCAGGTTTGTGACACCCAGGAAGGCAGCAGAGCCCAGAGTGCCTGCAGGGCTGCAGGAGGGAGGTCTGGCTCTTAAAGGGCTCCTGGATGTCCTTGAGGGCGATGGGCACTCGGTCAGCAAGCTCTGCAGATGCTCCCCACAATTTTTTTTCACAATTAGTAACAATTAGCAAGTTAATTAGTGGGAGCGACTGGGGCAAGGCTTCCAATCCCCGTGCATGTCAATAAAGTGCATGTAAATCCCTGTGAGCCCTCACGCAAAGCCCATTAATGGTAGCAGGGAGCCACACATAAACTGAAGGGATTGGGCTCAGGCTCTGCTGGGGGCAGCTGAGAGCTCTGTGTCCCAGCTGAGCGGCTCATCTCCTGCAGGGGGATCACAGCCACCATCCAGCCCACAGCAGGAAGTGAAGATAGGCAAGAGGAGGAAGAAAAGGTGAATTTAAACAGATTTCACTACTGCCTTCATAGCAAGTCTTGTGTTTTTAATGAAGAGATCCACACCGTGCATGCCTCTGCAAAGCACGACTGCTGCCAAGTACCTGCACCTGCTCAGAACTCTGCCAGGAAAGTGAAGCTGCATCCTCAGTGCTTAGGAACCACGGAACGAGCCCAAAGGAAAAGCTCCCCTCACCGAGATCGGATGCACCAGCTTTAACCAACACCCTTAGAATTAGGGACAAAGCATCCTAGTTAATACTGCAAGCTTCATGCCCAGCGTAGCACACTGAATGCAGAGAGGATGCTGTCAGCGGTGACTAATCCAAAGAGAAACCAAACACTTGAAATTAAAAAACTTTATTTGCAGATTCATAAAACAGCTCTGTGAAAGACCAACATTCCCAAGACACTACGACAGGATAACACCTCTTCCTACTGTTAGGAAATTAACAAAAATTACAGTTCTACTAATAAAAGCATACATTTACAGACCAAACATTTGACTTCCAACACCAAGAAGTAAATGGGTTTGAGAGTCAGACTAATAGCACCAACACCGGTGATCACAACCCTCACAGCCCCCAGCCTGGGCTTGCCATCACTGTGCCACGAAGGTTAGTCAGGCAAATCAGGCCTGTGAGCACTGAGGAGTTTACACAATGGAATACCACACCTGCATTCTTTTTACATTCCACTGATGCAAACAGCAAGCCAGAAACACTAACGAGCCTCCAATAAACTCCAGTCTTCCATTTCAGTACAAGAAAGATTTCAGAACTTACAAATGGCAGCTCCATATTCAACACACGACTTTATTCACTTTATGTTCCCACAGTCTGTGCAATAGAGGACATGTGCAATAGAAAGATGTGAAGAACAAGATGCAGAAGTGGAGGGCACTACAAGGATCTGACGAGCCCCTCCTCACGCAGCAGCACAGCCTTACACTGCTTTGCGGTGGTACTCAGGAGGGGCCACTTCGTAGTCGCTGGCACTGAACAACGCGGAGGAATTCTTTGCTAAGTACCTAGGAAAGAAAGTACAGAGGTTAAGTTTCCTTTCGCAAGGTGTTATTTAGTATTGCAAATGAATAATGAGATGTTTATTGCAATCACACTGTGCGATTCCAAGAGCACAAACTGACATAGCTACTAGAAAGAGTCAGCTGTCCAAAGCAATTAAGGATCTGACAGCTCGTGCCAAACATCAATTCCAAACAAGCCGCTGTCAAGAGCTCTTGGCTCCAAGCAGGCACAGGGAGGTGAAGATTAACAGGATGAAACAGTTGACATTGGAGGTCCAGTCAGCTGCTACACCAGGAAGGCAGCTCCTGCCAGTAGTTGTGAGGCAGGGACAGGACAGCTGTCAGCACACACACGGATGGTGACAGCCACGTGAGCCACAGCAAGACAAGCACTGCATGGCGTTACTTTGCATGTGTGTGCAGGGACCTCTGGTCAATGCACTGGCTTCACCTTTCCATCTCTGCAGCTGACAGTACTTCAGCACTTGCCTTTACTTCGACATCCACAGACTGACTGCTAACTTCAGGGTTACTCCAAGACAACTTTCCCTGGAAACCAGGCTGACTCAGTTCCAGCCTTCCTACAGGGCAAGACGTGTTTTGGAAGTGCTGAGGATTTCCTTTCAACTTCCAATAGCTTACTCAATCACAAAAAGTTAACATTTACTGGCAAACGGCTCAATGCTTTGTTACCCCCCATAATTCACAAGTCAGTGTTTCCACCACACACTACCAATAGACCATTAAAGCCTTGTTTCAACACAGAAAACATTCCTTCTCTCCACAACAAACAAAATGGAAGCTTGAGGCTTTGCTAGAAGTTGATGAAGAAATTAAGCACAGCAAAAGCAGGGAGCCGCACTGATGCTGTGAGCTGACACACAGCGTGCATTGCACACACACCTGGTCACTGAAAATAGGTCACACTACAGTAGTCCACTTATTGTTTTCTTGCTGAAAGGTATGAGAAAGTACTTACTTTAAGAAGTCATGCAAATAGTTTAACAGCAAAGCCAGACTCTTCTCATCGAGAGGCGTGTAAGCAAGCATAGCTCCAATCCGAACTGTTTCAAAACAAGTAGTACTTGAGTTATACAAAATCATGTCTAAAAGTATTACAGTAAGTCTAAACCGACACTAGCATACATAAAGAGCCTAGAAATCCATTCCCATATAGACAAGCTAACCAGAAACAATGTCCATTCCAAATCCTGGGATGACTGAACATAAGGCATGTAAAAGAAGTTGCAGGTTGTGGAACCTGCCTCTCCAATCTCTGCAGTTCACACAAACTGAGACTCAAGACAGGAGAAGGACACATTCAGATGCTCTTAACCACTCTAGGTGATACTCACCAAATAGCCTCAACAGATGTGGGGCACCATAGACTTGAGACATTGGAGCATCTGGATGATCTGCTAAGATTTCAGCATACTGGGGCCTCTCAAACTTGTACAGCAGCTGCGTTCCCAGCATGACATTGAAGTATTCTTTTATTCCAGCCACAACTTCATTGACTGCATACTCCCTGGTAAACAGAGAAAACATTCAAGCCTTGTTCTTAAGCCTGGACACAAGGTTAGATTTGACAGGTTTACCAAACCAAAATTCTGAAGATCTTTTACAAAGCTTCAGATTTTTCCAGGAAATCTGTTTGCAGACCTTGAAATGCAGAATTCCTCACAGCTGTGCATTTCCAGCCCTCCTTTAGAAACAGCTTTTAACACAAAGAATTGACGTAAATCAAAAAGCACCTTGCTTATAGTCAGCTACTCAAGTTAGCTTGACTCAGCAGTCATTCAAAGCAACAGTGAACTCCTGTTGACTGGGTGAGAATGGGTAGAGAACCACTGAGGTGCCTTTGACAGCTTCCTTTAGGAAAAAGAGCCAGGGAAGGGCAGAACACAGGGAGAGAGCGAACGTTCTGGATGTAGGACTGCGTTCTTGAATGGTGTCCTTGAAGGCCTGGATTGCCCAGGTCTCAAACACCAGACGGAACACAGCACTGGTGTACATATTTAACAGCTCTGCAAGTTTCTTCATGAACGAGACATCCAACAACAGCAAGACAACGCTGAGATATGCACTGACTGCTACTTACTTGTTATCAGTATTTCCTCGAGATTTCTTGTAGTTTGCGTAATCCTCTAAAATAGAGTCAACATTCTTCTTGGCAGGAAGATAGAAGAGCTGTGCAAGAAACAAAACGAAAATACAAACTGTCAAACTTAAACTGACATAAGGATATTCTGGAATAAAATTAACAGGTCAAGGTGTAAAGGATTACTAAAACTCCAGCTGGTTCGGTGGTACACATCAAGACACCTAACAGCAGCCACATTCATGTTCTTCATTTTGCATTTCTGCAACTTAAAATCAACCTGAAGATGAACTATTAAAGCAACCCAGGGATCAAAGGTAAGCAGCAAAGCAGACAGATGCCAGCAGACCTGCCTACACCAGGCCACGGACCACAAGCAGCAGCAGCAGCCTGAACTATTCTTTTGCTTGCTTTGCTTCCTGCATCCACAATTCAGCACCCAGAACTGGTAGCAAACAAACCTGCTGGGACCAGTAATAATGAATAGTTTTCAGCAACACTTAGTACAACTGGCAAGAAGAATACAAAGTCATTTCACTTACTAACAAGCTCCTGAAAAAATATTACATTTCTTACAATGGAAGACAGTTTATTTTAGGCAAAACTGGTCTATCAGGAGGCTTTATACAGATCCAGCTTGGCAGTTAACAGTTAACAATCACTGTTCTAAGACCATTTTTAGTCAGAGCTGTAGATGCTTCAGATGCTTTCTGAATGAGTGATGCGTAAACAAGACAGGACAGAACATCACCTGTAATGCTCATACAGACTAATTCTGTCACCTAAGCAAACTTTTCAAGGCATTCCAATAGGCCAAACACGCTTAGAGGAACATCACATAACTTAGAATTACTTGACTTTGAGCCTATGCCCAATTAGACTGATTACATTCTACAAACTTACACACAATTCTGCTGCACAGTCCAACTCACAGATGACCTGCAGGTAAAATCCAACTGCAACCAGAACTGTGAAGTAAGGCTTCTGTCAAACTCTATGAGGGATTTTTCTGCACTGCACTCAAGTGAGATATGAAACTCCTGATTATTGTCCTTGCCTACACTCTGATAGGCTGTTCTTCCTAAAATTACCTGTTTTTGCCTGGTGATCAAGTCCCAGTCATCTACCAGCCACGGTTTTAACTCTTCTGGGATTTTCACCTTTACTTCAACTCTGTTCATAAATGTTTCTTCCTGGGGAAAAAAAGAAAGCGGATTCACACTAATTACTTTCAGATAACCAACTGAGATAAGGCGCTCATCCCACCCTTTCCACAAAGGAAATACACTACAGGAGTAAAGAACTGCTAAGTCGTCTCCTGGGGGAGCAGGGAAATAGCTCAGGTTTTAAGGCCACCAGGCAGGCCTAGCATTTCAAGAAGCTGTAACAATTCACCCTGCTATACTGCAGGATAAAGCACCACTGTCTGCACTTCTGAGCAAAGCAGCTCTTTTGTTCCCCATCAAAAATCCTGTAGGAGAGTCATACACACATACACTTTCCACTGTTGGATCTACTCGTGCCCTCTTCTTCCTAGGAGGCTGAGGAGTCTCACTGCTGCTGCTCCCTTCTCCAATTCCAGGAGCTGTACAGAAGAGACAGTGTGCTGTGTAAGAAGTCTGGTAAGGCCATAAGAAATAGCAATAAAAAAAAGGAACTTTTGGAACCAACAACTCAGCTATCCAGGCATGTCCCATCTCAGTAAGAAAACTGAGGGTTGACTTACTAGGGAGAATTATTTCAGCAGATCAATGGGGATACCATTCTATTTCCAAGGGGTCTAAGTCCTGACAGACTGGAAGAGTCCATGTACAAAGCAGCAAGTTATACAATCCTGTTTTATTAACTAGCAAAAAGAGACACCCGAAGTCCAGGAGGAGCACCATAAGGTGACAGGAACTAAACTCAGTGGGGGCAGTTTAAGGTCATATTCCAGCTAAGAATCCTTCCCTAAGTATATCCACTAACACACACAATAAAGATGTACTTACTTTTCTGCTTGTTCTTTTTTGTTTTCCTGCAAGAAGAACACAAATTATTGCAAACATAAAAATGAAAGTACTGAACGAATTGAAAGCCAGAAGTACAGTAAGTTCAGATCCACAAACACTCAGGGGCCTACAAAGCATTTAGAAAACAACAAAAGGAGATTATTTACCACCATAATACCAACGCTTCAAGATTTCTGCAGGACAAAGGGTGGCGTTCACTTTTTGGGGATTAATTTAACTCAAATCTACAGAACTCCAGAAGACAGGCCATGAGTAGTTCCAAAAAACAAGCACCTTAAAGCACTCCTGGCCATCGTTACCAAGGAATGTTCACCAATGCTTCATATTTCCCAAATGCTTGTAGAGGTGCTAGTTCAGTATTTCAGAGATCTCTCAAAGACAGAACGAAGGACAAGGGAACATCAGGCAGCTCAGCCAACTGACTCTCCTGCAGAGTACTGGAAGAATCATTTTACCGCTTCAGCAGCACCATCAGAATTCATTGTGTGCATCAGATTGCATGGATGGCCCACAATGGCATCAAAGTTCAGGGGAGATCACAATTATACCTGCCGCTCACTCGTAACATTTGGAACGACACTGAATGGCAGCGTCCCTAATATTTATCTTCTTCCAGATGCTGCTCCCAAAATGTACTGTACGTACTTCAGAGAAACTAACATGCAAACATTTTACAGACACCCGCCATGCAATGCCTGCTGTATGCAAATAGCCAGATATGTCCAGAGATATTAGAAACAAAAATTAAATTGTCCTAGCAGGTTTTCATTATTTGAACTTGGTATATTCACTGATTTTATTCATTTATTAAGAAAATTGGAACTAAGAGCACTAGCAGCTGTGTTCCCATTTGCTTATTATTAACAGGAGTCCCATTAAACCCCTCAGAAAGTAAAAAAAAATTCTGTGTGTCAGATCCCAGGTCATGAGATAAAGCTTCGTAGCACCACATTATTATTTCTTTGGAAGCTCATCACCACGTCAAGTGACACTGAGCTGGGTTATCTGGGTCAGCAAGCAGGCAGAATTTCTACAAAGGTCTGAAGTGAGAAAAGTAACACCATTTTCAGGCTTCAAATCACAAGCAAGCATCAGGCTTAAAAACAACTGTGGGTAGAATAAAGATCCCCTCTCTCTCCAGGAAGAAGTAACAATTGCCAAGTCGAGTCACTGACAATGGACTTGTGCTCTGAAGAGTCTTTCCTTCCAAACCTACAGTGAACAAGCAAAAATGGAGTTCTGAAAATTGCTGTCAGGATAGAAAACAGTTTTAGAGCGTCAGCCTAGCAGAGCCTTAGCAAACAGGTGTAGGCAGGCCATATAAAATACTTTAAGAATGACCATAATAAAGATGGTAAACTACAGCTATGCTACGGAATCACTGAGTCTAGCATAAATCCACACTGGGCAGTTGCTTGTACTCTCCCACCTCTTTCTTTATTTCCTGATTCTTTATATTTCAAGGTATACACCTTTGCAGCAAGTCAAAGCAGCCATCTGTTTGCAGTCTAGAAGACAAATCTCAGTTAGCAAACAAACAAATCTCAGGTTAGAGACAAAGCATTGGCACTTGGCAGACCTTCAGCAGCCGGTCCAGAATAACTCTTCACTAGGTTAGAACAGCTGTGCAAGACAAAATGCTTCTGTTGTGTGGAGTAACATAAGCATGCAGTGCACTCTACCCAGGAGAGAAATGTATTTGTATACAGATGGTGCAGTCAGCCTTACTGAGAGAACCTGGAACCTAGGAGGAGCAGCACATCTTAAGCAGACTCAATGAGACACAGCTGAGAACACCATATACGTTCCTTGTGATGGCAGACAATTTCCTGAAAGGGAATTCAAGTTCTGAAGTGATACAAAAAGATGAAATACAGCTAGCACAGACTAAAACACATCCTTCTGTGCCACTACGTGCATTATCAACAAGCCCAAGAACACAGTCACAGCAGCATGAGATCTTTGACTGATTTCACATTCAAAGTACAGCCTGTCTACAAGTTTACATACACCTCAGAATGGCATTTCCATGCAGAATTAACCAACATCAAAACTAAGAAGCAACACGGAACTGCCAGGGAACTTCCTGTAGAAAGTTTTAATTAAGACTGATCAGAGAACCACCAGGTACTAAAGACCTCACAGCTCAAACCTGAAGGATGTGCCCTACTGTAGTCAGACATTACCTCCCCAGAGCAGCAGGGTCAGCAATCAGAGTTCCAGGAGGAAGGTAACCCAGACCTCACTGCAGCATTTTGGTTAAGCCAAATGAGGACAGGCACCTACGTGCACAACACTCCAATATTAGCGATCAAAAAATGACATGCAACTAGAAAGCCAAAAATTAAGTGAAGATGCTGACACTACAAGACCTGAAATCGCACAGAAACAAGATGATCAGCAGGAAATGAATACAGCTACAGCTTACAGAGCAGCTCAATGCAATGGGGTACTGTAAATTAAGGGTGAGACTCAGAAGTTAAGTAAGTAGGCCATGCATAACGCTGAACTTTCAACTGCAATATCTAAAACAAGATGGTGTTCACAACCAAATTGTAAGTGAAACTAAGGAGGGTGATAGAGAAGAACGTAGGCTGAAAGCCTGCACCTCACCCTTCAGAACACCCATCAGAACAAAGATACTCCAAGTACTTGTCAAACCCCTCAGACATCACCTCAAGTAGCTAGTAGTTTTAGCACAGAAGAGCAGGCATTAGTGCTCAGATCTCTGAAACAGCGTCTTCTGAACACGTTCCAGGGCCTCAATGTCTCTCTGTCTTCTGGAGTTACGTCAGTAGAAAACAAGAACAGCTTACACAGACTAAAGACATCAGGGGAAACAAGACATTGGAAGGTTTGCATACTCCACAAGTGATGGGAGTCTGTGACCACCTAGTTTAAAGTTCTGTGGACAACTACAAGTGCTTTACTTTCCCCAAATCCTCAAGTATTTTAAAAGGACATAGAAGTCTCTTAGAGCCTACAATAGCTGGTTAAGACAAGCAGCAGAATGAAGGTAGGCTACCACTTGGGTCTCAGGGATTTGAGCCTAAGGACATTTGTGTGCACCACAAAAAGATGAACGAGGTGCCAGTTTGCTCACAATACAATGACAAAGATGCAGCTAAGCTGTGAAATAAATAAATCAAATCTTGAAGTCTCTCCTAATATGAAGCAATTAGTAATAAAACCTTAAATGAAAATAATCAAGTATGGAAAATACGTATGTTGTAGAGAGCCTGGCAGCTTCCACCGCTCAAGCAGCTCGTTCACTGAATTGCTCTGAGGAACAGCACTCCTATCAAAATTCAATTACAGCATCCAACACTATCAGGAAAAGGATAAACACCCAGGTCAGAATTGTGTGCATCTTCTGTGCATAGTCAAACAACCTGACCTTGGAGGGCACACAAAGCTAGAAGAGGTAACGAGAAGAAGAGTAACCACCAGGCAAGAAAGAAGAGCAGAAATATTGTAGGGGTATTATTAGAGATAAAGGATGAAGATGGAAGAACTAATTACTCTTTCCTCATAAATAAATGTACTGTAACACCCAAGTGGGATGCATCAAAAAAGACAGAAGAGTCATCCTCCTTCCTTCCTCCCCACCGCAGCACAGCACTCAATTTGAGGGAGAAGCATTCTGCCACTGAACGTTGTAGATGCCAGAAGCCCAAATGCTTTGAAAGTTCTGAGTGTAGAAGAGTCCTAAATCCATCACATGGATACAGCCTCCAGCCCTGCAGCTCCTTAGTTACAGACTGATAGAAGCAGAAGTGGTATTTTTTGGTAGAAAAGCCTCACTTGACTCACTTGAGGACTGTCCCTAAGTACCTCACTAGTGACTACCAGGCAGCAGAGCAGGTTAGGAATACCCCCAGCTGGAGCTCACATTCCATTTCAGTATTGCTACAGCTCCAAACAACTGGCACGTAGGCAGTGGCTGTAAGCTATGTGGAGCCTACAGGACTTACAGTAGCTTCTGCAGGAGCTACTAGCCATGCCAGTGATAGCAAAGGAATCCGCAGAAGACTTGCAGCCAGAGCACCTGTTTTAAGTGATGTGTTCAGCTTAAGACAATAATTCCATGTTTAAGTTGAGACACTGTTTTGAAAGCATCTCAGATGAGACTGCTTGTAAATGCCTCATTAAGAAAGCCCAGAAGCTCTTCTCAAATTTGTTAAGTCAGTGCCACATCTTCACTCCAATATTTTAGGCTGCCCTTCTTACTTTCTAAGCACAGGCTAACAGCTTACTTGTTTTTACATGATAATCATATTATGCTCATCAAAAATAGCATAAATTCTTAGCAGCTGTTATTCAGCAGTGCTATACATAAAACCGTGTGAGGAAGCCAGCATCTGTAGTGTTGTACTTTGCTTTTCAAAACTCACTATAACCATACAAATGCTTATGATCATTTTTCTAGTTGGTGTAAAACAATTGATTCATTTCAAAACAACTGTGTACAAATAGCATTTCATGCATATTTCTATTTGATTAAACATTGCTTATTAATAGCCTTAAAAGCTGTCTTCAACTCATTGCTGCAATTTACAGAAAAAGTTACTCCAAATGGATTTGAGCCCATGACAAAAACATAGCAGATTAAAAAGGCAAGATCAGTCCTCACATTTGTAACAGCGTTGGTTGCCCCAGCCCGGTTCTCTGGACTTACAGAACAGCACTGTTTGTACTGATTTCCATGGCTCCGGGCTACAGTAAGCATGCAGAGCAACTGTAAACTTCTAGAACCAGGCAGTTTTAAAGCTGACATCATAAATTTTAACTAGCAAATGCTGAATACATTTGACTACCCACGGCATACCCTTCCCCAACTGAAGATGGTGTGCGTTTCAGAGAAGCTAAAAACCATTAGTCCACACCAGCTTTAACAACGAAAGAACAACATAGGGCAGCACTTAGAATTGTTAAGTCAATTGCTACCAAAGCTTACATTATTACAACTGAAGACTTTAAGAGTCTCTAAAAGAAATCTATGAAAGCAAGGAGGTTTGGATTTCAGGATGAAAATCCTGGTTTGACAATCCATCCTTAACTCACCGCGTCGATATGGTAGGGGTCTCCAAACAGCAAACAGTATGCGCTCCATCTCGTCTGAAAAATCTAGGCACAATGGGGGTTGAGTTAAGGAAAGAATGTCAGACCCAGTGCTCAGCCTTTACGAGAATCTAGTTCAGATTCAAAAATGAACCTTCTTAGCAGTATGTTACAGATTTACTGAGCATTCCTGGAGGATAAGTTGTTCTTACACTATTATCTCCTTTTCACTACCGTTTGGCTGAGGAATAAATTACATGATGCAAGTTCTATGCCCCTGTTCAATCCTCCAAGAATGCTACAAAAGGTAACTTTTGAGGCCAATTCGGTAGACAGCATTACCCTCTTAGAATACTTGGTCAATTGGTTGCTCCCCCTCCCCACCAACAATACTTCATGTACCTGCAAAGACCTTAAGATTTACAGCAGAATAATCCAGATAGTTTCAAACTATTCGCAGATGTTTTGGTTTTCAGAAGCCATCTTGCATTTAGTTGTAAGCAGAACACAAGCAGCAGTAGCCCGTTCAATAACACAACATTACAACTTTGCATCACTGCTAGGTTAGATCAAAGCATTGCCTCTCCCTCAGCCTTCAGATCGGGAAGAAAAATAGGGAGACCATAATGGAAGAACCAGAGGTCTAATTTAGAAGGATGCTGGTAATAGCTAGAGACTAGGAGCAAGATCAGTGCAACAAGCATGAGACCATGTTATCTTTCACATCGGAAGACTGCTGTGCCAGTGACCAGAGTTTTCCTTCCTCCCCCTCACTACATTAATAATCCACCATGTAGAAATTAATTTTTCCAACCACCATGAAAAGTTTCAGAGTTAGTTTACTGCATGTTTTTCTACACAAGAAACAATCCCTCGTGCTTACTATAAGTGACGATAGCAAAAAGCAAAGTCACTCCCTTCACCCAACTGGTTTCAATTGAAGAGTAAAGACAGACCTGGTAACGTGCTTTTGATCTTTGGAATTGAACAGAAGTTTAAGATGAAGTCCTTTTTGCTGTGCCAGTCTACCTTAGATATAGCATTATTTATACATGGTTGAGAGAATTAAGACAACTTTGAATTCTACTGCAGTTCTAGGGCAGGTTAGCATTTAGCATTTTCTCAGCTGGAAAGAGCAAGCCAACCCACTGCAATCAGCCTGCACCTCTAACATTACCAAAGCTGGTAGTAAAGGGAATCTAGTCCTGAAGGTACTGTTGAGACATTCTCTGCAAGGCATTTGGTAGAGTCATGAAAAACATTTACAATTGAGCCATCACTACCTATTTTAAAGAATTAATTCTACTTCCAGTGACTAAAATACAAATAGACTGAAGTGCAACAGCCTCTCAAGTAGCCCCGTTAGTAATTGTCAGAATTTAGATGCTTTGATTAGTTTATAATGACATTCATTATGAACTCCGTAGAGGCCCATCCCAAGCTGAGAAAGCACACAAAACCAGTGTAGCTAAGGCACCTCACAATCTGCAGCAGTAGAACACAAGGGAGTTTGTAAGTAGCACTGTGACCAGATCCATGTGAAACTCCATTCCAAAGACCAAGATAATTTACAGCCTTGGGTAGGCTTTGGCCAACTCCACAGCTAAATCTACACTCAGGATCGACAGCAACAAGGCCTTCATCCACTGCCACCACACTTCTCAAACCAATGAATCATCTTGTAACACAAAGATGCCCCTAAATGAGGCATGAAATGTGAGCCAAATTCTCCTAGGAAATGATGCCATCTCAGCAGCTCCCTCACAAAGATCGGAATCATAAATGAAGTCAGGAGTTCAAAACATCACACTGGTAAATGAGCACCTTCATAATTAAATAAGTACTGCTCCAGCAGAAGAGTCTCATGGCACATGAGCAAAGCAGAGCTGTACTGACTGCTTAAGAACCTAAGTGTAAGGCCATACATCCTATTGTGGAAAAAAAAACAAAAACGACGAAATGAAAGAAAACTGAAAGTTACATTTCGTGTTTTTTTCTCCTAATGAACATCTGAGCTTGCTTCTGGTCTCTTCAGGTGCAAAAACGTTTTAACAGCGTATGTGTTCAGATTTGGCAAAAGACAGTAAAATAAAGGCTTCCTAAATGCAATTTTTTAATTGCACAGTAAGAGGGCAAGGCATTTTAAGGACTTCTTTCTGCATCAGTGCTTGGGCTCCTTAGAAGAACTACAAAATTCTGCTCAATTTCACCGAGATAAACAAGAGGACTTACCACATCTGAGTGTCAGTTCACTAACTTGAGGGAAACAGTATTCAAAAGAACTATAAAATTAACATCTAACATATTCAGTACCTTGATTCAATATTAAATATTGTTCCATCTTAGAAAATGGTTTTAATACAGTACTGCAACAAAGGCCTTTCAGATACCACGAAAGTAAACCTCTGTACAGGTCATGTCAGGAGTAATAAAATGGAGGCTAAACTGTAAGAAAATACCATTCAAAGATCAGTAGTATGACTTATAAGCAACAGGTTTTTTTAAATAAAAAGCCTCTTACACTTCAACATTTTTCTGCTGCAGACCAGATGTCTTCTTGCCTGGAGCAGCACCTCTCATCTTCCCCTCTGCATATTGTTCCCTTTGAAAAGAATAAATTTGGCAATAAGTCTAACTGAAAAAGAAGCTTGTTTTCCCTCAAAAGGTCAACAGTTACACAAACATTTAGAGAACCGCTAGCAAATAATTCAGAGTCAGTATTTGACAAAGGAGGAACAAATCTACTAAATAGCAAGATGATTTTAGGCTTATACATATAACAAACCCTTCAAGGTATGACCTCCCATTTACACCTCCTCCCACAATCCTTGTTATTCAGTGACCAGGAAGCAACAGCAAACCACTGCCATAAAAAATAAGATACAATCTGAAGAAAAGGCTGCTCAGGACCAAGTCCAGAGAGACCTTAAGTGATTCCTAGGAAGACTGTCCTCAATGCTTAAAAGTACATTTTAAGGATACTGCAGGAGGGTCATTTTTAGTCTCATTCCCAGATTCCAGTTAGTCCCTGTGCCTGCCTATCTCATTGTCCTACTCTTCATTAAAATCTCAAGTCAGTTTTAAAACTAAGGAGCAGTTCACTCTTTAAGCTTCTGGAACACAAAGATCAGAACCCCCCCTCCCCCCTTCTAAGTCAAAGCACCTCAAGACTAAAAAGACAAATGCAAACTCCTTGAAGGTGTTTGTTGAGTTTTACTGTTTTGAACTTACCAACCTCCTTTGATATATAGCAGTTGGATTGAAGCTCCAAAGAACAAGTGATTCTGCTGAGAACAACTTCTAAAACAAAATACTTACTGATTGGCTTTTTGAAGTTCTTTTTGTTTCTGCAAATTGGTATCCACGTATTTGAGCACTCTGCTTTCCGGAACCCATTCATCCCAGCTGGAAAAAAGAACAATAATTAATGATTCAAAGGCACTATGTAATCACATTCCACACAACAGAATCAATTAAAAGCTTCACAGAATCTGAGACTGGTGTCTGCTTTTGTGACAAGTCAGGGACTGACACAACAGAGTGTAAATTGCCAAACACATTCCCCACTGCCTGAAGTGGTAACAGTTTTTCTAGGGAAGTGTAACCCTCGTAAATTCAGAAGAGCTCCCCAAACTCAGCATGGGCAATTTGGGAGGGTGGGGATTGTCTTTAATATTAAAGAATCATTTCAGGAAAAAAAAAAAAAAAAAGCTACACTTACTAAGTTATGGGACATCTGTAGCCATAACTACATTATTCAGTGAGTTTCCTTTATCTATTCCAACATTTTATAGGTTAACAAATTCAGCAATAAGATCTTACTGTAAGAAGAAGTGCTCTGATTTCTGTCTGTGAAGGAAACCAAGATGGCATGAATATTTGAAGAATCTGAAGTGAACGATTTAAGAGAACAGGTGTTGGGGAAATTACCATTATGAGAATAATTCCACTTTGACAAAGAGTGGATAATCCGAGCAATCTGACAAATTATTTCAAATAAAAGCACATTAAAAGTGGCCACGTTATTCTGAAATGCAGAAGTTACAGCTCACTATATAGATTTCCCACGTCCATTTTATGGCAATAGCTGCTACTCAAGCAACATCAGCGTGATCAAGGCAACATTATTACAGGAGTGTAAGGCTTTCAGGATTAAGACAAGCCAAGCTCAGCAACCAAGTGTTAGAGAAAGATTCGCAGCTGTATGTATTCTAAGGTTACATTTTCAGGCTAGTGCTTTGGTCAAATATGTAAGCCACTTATCTTACTCCTGGCTGAACAGCTGTGACAATTTCAAAAGAAATGTTATTTAATTGCAGCACACATTATATTGCATGAGGAAGCTTTCACATCCTGTCGATATTTGCAAAAAAGTTAAACTGAGCAATTAACAAATAACAAAGGACTAAAATTATGTCAACCAGAGCTAAACAATCACTGTTCCATTTGCCTAGATCTTGCAGCATTGCCACTTTTAATGTAGTTAACTGGAAGCCTGAAGGTAGGAAAACCTTCAAGCAGTGCAAGCATGAAAAGAAAAGCAGGAATTATGACATCATTTACAGCACCCTTCACCACCAGAGATAAACACAGAAATGAAGTACCACATCTCTGCTCCCTCTTTAATACAGAGCAGCCAGCTTAAGAATCAATTACACTCCCTGTCTATGTTTTATATTAGGCACAGACAGTTATCTGCCCACTGGCAAGGAGGGGGATAGATGCATTTAAAGAAAACTGTAGGCAATAGGACGTGAAGTTCAGCTTTTAGTGAAGTCAGTGAGATCAAGATATTAGTGACAGTATTTGTTCCAGAGTCCATAGCACTGAAATGAAACAAAATCAGGAAGATTTCTGGAGCCTGAAGAGCTGAAGCTTATTATTACTAAGAAAGAAAATCGTTTTTCTTAAACTGAAAACCCAGTCACAGAACTTGAGGGGAAAAAAAGAAACTACTTGAATGCAGTAACCTTGTGAAATACTCTTTAGCAGGCTGAACGTTGTATCATGAAGCCATCTTTAGAAATCTCACCTAGAATCTTATTATTTTTGCAGAAGGGACAGGTTTCTCTAATGCTACCTTTGCATGACAGGCCAGAACTGAAAGACAGCCTAAGTCTGCTCTTGAGAAGGACTAAGACAGCCCTTCCTATTCTGCAGGCAGCCTTCACAAAGACACTGTTTACCAAATTTTTGCTGCCAGAAGCAGTTTAAAATTGAAGTACACTGGCCTTCTGAGAATGGCTCCATTGCAGCTCTCTCCTACCAACACACAGCAAAGAAGTTTCCATACTGATATCTCTGCCAGGAGGGAATTCTAGTAACTGTTTTCAAAGTCAAACAAACAAGCCTTCCTATTAGTCTATGCACACCATAAGCTACTTTGCCTACACAACCAAAGCCCTGCAGGAAGGAAACTGCTAGTTAGGCAATCTTTTGTTACTACAAGTCATGGGCCTACATATAAAAAATATTTAGGTTGATTTTAGAAAATTCTCTAATAACACATAGATGGTAAAGCTTGTTCATCAAGCCAATATTTCAACTGATGAAAAAAAAGGACTGACTCCATTTCATGCAAATACTTACTTTTTATTCCAACCGCTGTAATGAATGAAGTATTTCACTTGCTTGTCCTTTATGGCAACCTTTACACACTGGAATAGAGGAAAAGAGTTCTGTTAGTACCAGTGAGGACAAAGATCTCTGAACAAATTTTGCTTTCTAAGCTTTCAGACTCTAAACATGCAGAAATTTCCATGCATGCAACAGAAATACCTGGCAGCAATTTCACAGCAGAAACTAAGTGGTCTAACACCAGTTGCTGCCTATTCACAGATCTGGAAGGACTAAGCAAGGCAACTCTGCTCAGCTATCCAAAGGGCCACCTACAGCCACAAAAAGGATCTAAAACCCCTGAGGAGCACCAGGAGATTAACCACACAGCCACTTAACTAGCCCAAGATCAGCTGTAAGCCATTCAGAGCACTTGCTCACATGCAGGTCCCTACCTCACAGGCAGGTAAGCTGGCTGAAGTAGAGGAGTCTTCAAAAGTAAAGTAAATAATATGGATCTCTACAGTCAGAGTGCACACTGTATTCAGTAGAAAGAACTGTAGGACAGGCATTTTCTAGATTGAGAATTCACACATATGGTAGGTAAAAACAGTTATTTCCATCAAGAATGGCCTCTGAAGACAGTAACTTCCTCACAGACCAAGACTAAAGTGAGACCAATAAGAAAAGGGAACGTATGGGACAAGGTTGCTCCAATTAGTCTACAATACCACTCAGAAGCATCCCTCACAGGAACTTGTGTGTCTAAAAATTAATAATGCCCCCCTCCCCCCCCCCCCCCAAGAGCCTGTGAGATGTAACATCAGCTCATCCAGAGGAAGACTTTTAAAGGAGCTGGAACAGCTATGCACACTGCTCAATAACAGTTTTCTCCTGCATCTGCAGTCTGACATGTAAGAGCTCAACTACCACACCTGTATAGGATGAAAGCACAGCCAGAGACATACTTCTTTCTGCAAGAACACAGCCCAGAAGACCGATACAGTTCATCTTTGTTTCCATCTACACCTCTAAACTTCCTAGCTGTGCCAAATGAAATCCCCAGCTCAGGGCTGGATAAGGCACTTCATCCAGAAAGGTATATTCTGGAGATGCCGGGGTACACGTCGCTGTACTACTCCACAACACCCTCAGCTTACTCCACTGTAAAGACACAGACACTCTCCTTGGCTCTAACTTTTGGTTTCACTTCAAGGCTTACTCTACTGAAGAGGGAAACTGAATAACACAAGTCAGAATGGGTATTTTTATGCTATGCTGAGTTACTGCTAAGCACTCCTGAGAATCCAGCCTTCTGCTGTACAGCATTTTCTCAGCATCACCACCAGGACTCCATCCCACACCTTCCCAACTGAAAAAATCATCAATGCTTAATTGTCAACAAAGTGGAACTACGAATTCCACAACTGTTCTCAACACCACCATATCTGGAACAAACTCAGCCTCACCTAGACTTAAAACAGGGAGTAAGGATGTCCTGACCCTGCTGATACACTACTGTGCTGGTAACTCATTTCAACTTGCTAGCTTGCCACAGACCTGGATTTAAAGCCAGACTGCAGGCTTAAAAAGCCTCTACTGGTTTTGAGGAATCAAAGTGAGCATAAATATCCAAATAAATATCTTCCTACACCAAAATACTTTCCTTCCTCAGAGAAGGAAGAGAATTAATGGATAACCATAACAGCACTTCCAGGCAGTTTACAGCTGTTAAAAGATAACAGTTTTTAGCCAAAAGCATCCTAAGTAGGCCTCATTTCATTTTGCACTGTACAGTTACTGCATATGGATTGACAAACCGTAACCTTTCACACTACTCTAATGCTAGCTTTATGCACTCGCTCCAGCACCAAGTTTGCTGCCCAGTGTTCTGAGAAGACATGCATTAGAGATGTTCAACACAAAGGATGCAACCTTAGTAATTCACCCGAACAGCTGCAGAGTACTGCTGCAGGTCTTCAGTTGGTTTTGTTGAGGTCTTTTGGTGTTTTTATGCTTCTTCATAATAAAGAACCATGGGGCTTAAAACTGAAGTGTACCTATGAGTGTGCTTCCCTTCATCTTAGCTTCAGTCATTAATCCTAGATAGGTAAGGCACAGCGAGTAAGCTCCTGCAATTGTCTACTTTCCTGGGCAAGTCAGAACCACCTGCAGTAAAAAGGAACCACACCTACCTTTGCTTCATAAAGGAGAGGTCCATGAAAACAAAGCACTCGTTCACCTGAAAGACAGTCACAGAAAGCCACCTTAGAATAAAACCAATCCTCAACAGCATGTTATCAAGTACAGCACAGAACAAATCCAACAGCAACCTAGCAGGAAACTCAGAGATACCATTTGAGAACCATGCTGGTGATTGAGAACTTTTTGTCATACGAAAGGACCAAAGCAGATTACTGAAGCCATGAAGGAAAGGTTCCCATGGACATCCCCATAGAGCACTCTCACAAGGAAAGCTGCACATCAGCTGCACACAAGCCCACCGTTCTGTAGAAGGGCTGTTTTTTTCAGCAAACAGCTGACATCCAAGCCTGTACTCCTGCCATATTTCTAGCCACTGCCAGCTCAAGTTACTGGCACCCAGACTTCCTTCAGAGCCCTAACTACAGACACAGACATGAAAATGCACTGGCTTGGTACAAACAAACTTCAGCAGGTAAAACCATTTTGCTGTAAGAGACTCCTAAGTCTTCATGACATTGCGTTTTGACTCAGAGAAGGGAATCAGCTCTTGGTATGAGGTGCCTGTATCTTAAGCTGCTGACAAACAAAAGCAAGTGTTACCAGTACTCCCTTCCTCATAGGAAGTGCAAGAAAAATAGCTCACTTTGTGGTTTTAAGCAGGCAGAGCTCACCATTCAGCCTCCTTCCCAGCTTCTAAATGGTAAGCTCCTATTGGGCAGTTCTACTGCAGGAATTTGAGCATACTTAACAGAGGATATTGGCGTGCAGATGTTTTCTTCTTGAGAGCTGTGATGCATCACACGTTGAGAGAGAAGCTGCATAACACACTCCAGTGTGCAGCACACAGCCACGACACACAGGGCAGTGCAGTGCCACCAGCACTGGTGCTGCATGGGCTGGAAGGGAGGACTTGACAGGATGCCTCCTCAGCCCCACAGCTCAGGAACAGCCAACTTGCAGGCTATGGGTTTCGAGTTGCCAACAAGTGACCCTTTTGGTACTTGCAGTGCTTTTATGCAAGAACAAAAATACTCCAAACAAGAATCTTCGTCATCAGGGCTAAGAATCAAAAGTTACATTAACCTCATGCTTCACGCGGCTCACTTGGCACTACTGGAAAACATATATTTATCATAACTATAATGCAAGGCCTTCCTAGGTAAGACATGCACTGAGATTAAGGACACAAACCTTAGCTATGCAGAATGGTTACCATGAAAACAGAGGGGCCCTAACAAGATCAGCAGACCTTTTCTCTCCTTCATTGCCATCGCTGCGGTAACACCCACATCTATTCATTATCCCACAAATAGGACTCGTAAGAAAACTGTTCTTTAGCTAAAATAGCTGGTAGAAAATACCTGGACCTGCTCTGCTAACACTTGAGGAAGCCAAAGTACATGAAGCATTTGTGCTGTGTACTAACAGCTCCCACACCAGCACGCCCTGCTCAAACACAAAGCAGGCTCCGAATGGGGAAGTCTCAGTTCAGCTGCCCCCCTCCTACAATTGTTTTACATGCAGAGTATTTATAGAAACAATAAGTTCACAAGTTGTGTGTGAAGGATGTGACACAAGTCTTGCCTTTGATGTCAAAGCCATCTTGAGAACAGATGTGAAAGCAAAGACATCTCATCAGAGACATCTCCTCTAAGCAAGTCAAAGGTTGAACTCGACATCTGAGAAAGACTCAATATTCTCCATTCTCTCTTCTCAGTGAGCAGAAACAAGAACACCCAAAGAACCATTCATTCACACTTGACCAAATCTGATCTCATTTCTGAAGCCTACGTGAAAAAAAGTGGCAGTTCCTTCACCTTAAGGGGTACCCTTGCTTCCAGTTGGACATCGGGCGCTCCAGGCTTTTACCTGTTTTCACAGCAATCCAGCCTCCTTCTCACTCATTCCTTTACAAGTGCCAAAACAGTTGCCAAGCCCATCCAACACTACTGGCAGTATTTTAAGGAGAGGTTTTCAAGCTACATGTCATTTTATTTGCCATGCTGTGATGGCCACAATAAAACACTTCAGTTTCAGCACTTCAAGAAGCTTCATTCATGGGACACTTCTTCAATTAAATGCTAGCGCTGAGCGAATTCTACTGAGCTTCCAGTTCACTCCATTTTGCATTGTCACTACAACATGAACACATTAAATCCTGATTGTCTCTGCAGGTTAGTAATGCTGCTACTGACATGTGGTACAACCAAATGCATTCTGACATCAGCTGCCATCCAGTTGCTGTGTCAGGCCACCATGAGCAACCGCTACCAGGCACTCCTCTGCAAAGCCAGCTGCTCAAGACAGAAGCCACAGTGAAGACGAGGCAGAGGAAAGGGGAACAAACCTTCATTACCTGTAATAGCGTAAACCATTAATTTAAAACTATGACATACACCAGATAAGCCTCCTAAGCAGCAGAATCCTACCATTTATCCTAAAATCTCTGCTGCTCTCATACAGGTATGGATTCCACCACAAGCATCAGCTGCAGAGCCCTGTGACTCCTCCTGTGCAAGGAGCCCTAACCCAGCTCCCCGGCAAGGGCAGAGGAACACCGAGCTTATCTCCATCCCAAGATACAGATTTAATCGATCTAGGAGATGTCAGCGGCTGTAACACCTGCAGGAAAACAAGCATATGGAGAATAACGGGGGAGAAGGGAACGCCCAGGTCTTACAGGCAGGAAAGCTGAGGAATAAGAAGAGAGGAACCCATCTTTCCTCACACACTCTCCTTCTGCTGCGGCAGAGGGGCAAAAGCTGAGGCCCAAACCGCCCGCAGCGCCTCAGGGTCACAGCAGGGCCCCAGTCGGACGGCGGGTCCCCGTCCCCGAGCACGGCAGCTGTCTCTTTCCAGCAGGACTCCCTCAAAACCGTTCCCTTTGTTCCTCCTCGACCCGCCCACCGCCGCACAGCCGCTAACAGCGCCGGCGGGCTCCGCGCAGCCCTGCGGTACGAAGGCCCCGCGCCCACCACAGCCCCACTGCGGCCTCCCACCGCCCGCGAGGGCCCGGCCCGGCCCCGCTCCCAACCGACCCCCGCCCCCTCAACGCTCACCCTCGAGCCCCCACCGCCGCGCCCGGCCCGCCGACCCCCCCCCGCACTCACCCTCCTGGAATTTGGGCTTGGGGTCCTGCTTGGGCGCCATTTATAAGTGCCGCTCCCTCCTCCCGCCCCCTCCCCGCGGGGGCCTCACCACCTCCGCCGCATTCTGCGCGGCCGGCCACAACCCCCGCCGCACCGCGCATGCGCACTGCTCTGCACCGGCCCCTCAGCATGCCGGGATCGGTAGTGCGGGGGGCGGGGCGGCCCTCCGGGTGAGTCCCGCGCCGTGGCCGCGCTGCGCCGCTGCCGCCGGCCGGTTCCGTCCATCCGGTTCCGTCCGTCGGCGGAGCGCTGCTGAGGAACACGTGACAAAAATATAAAGCAGAGAAAAAATTCTGCGCCCAACGTGGGGCTCGAACCCACGACCCTGGGATTAAGAGTCCCATGCTCTACCGACTGAGCTAGCCGGGCTCTGGTGTGATTGTGTCTCTATGCTGTACTCACCAGCACCTCCAGCCGGCGCCCCGCGCTCCTCCTCTCCTTACCGCCCTGCAGGTCCAACGCGCCGGCGGGGGGCGCCATACGGCTGCTTGGCGCGCAGCACGTTCCTCAGAGCGCCTCGCGCCTGCCCGGCACCAAGAGGGACTCGTTGAATGTGGAGGGCTCCGAGTGGGCCTTACTGACACAGCGGCACCGAGGCAGCCCGTAGCCCCTCCAGGGCTCATTGGGACGGCCCGGGGGCCTGGAAAGTGCCCGTGGCAGCCGCAGAGTGAGGCGAGGCCTGTGGTGAGGTTACCGGCACCTCGCACCTCAGCGGAGCCTCATCCGGAGCAGAGCGGCCTCAGCGCTCACAGAGCCGCGGGTGAGCTGCGGGTACCCACAGCACGGGTGGCTGTGGGCTTCGTGGGGCTGGCAGGCCCCGCACATTGGAGTAGCCGTGTGATAAGATGAGCCGAATGTTGGTTGGTGTTTTTCTGTCAGAATATTCCTTTGTGGTTATTCTGCCCCTTCTCTGTTTTCGTGTTTTAACGTTGTCACTTCAGGAAAATACAAAGTCCTGCCCAGACCAACAGAAGGTGTACGCATCTGGGTTTTTCACTGTAGAATTTGCCCAGGGCTATTCAAGAGCAATTGTTTTTTCAGTGATGGGATGCTTTAAAATTTAATAGTGTTCTTCTCCGTTGCTTGCAGAAGAGGCAAAATGCCTGATTTTGGCAGGTCAGACATGAACACTGTGCTACATCCACTGTATCCATGTGCCCAGGTTGCCACATGAGAACACAGGAGGGAGGCAGCATCCAGCGAGCCCAGGCTGTCAGCCACTGAGCTGGGTTTTGTCCTCTATAAAATATATTCTATATACAATATTTCTGTGGTGTTCTGCTGTTGAATTTAGGCATAGAAACGCAGACAGGAATTGCTTCGTCTGAAAAATGTCAGAGACCAAAGCTGGAACACCCTGTCATTATAAACCCATTAAACCCCACTCACAAGTGATCTTTCCAATCCTGCTTATCTGAAACTAAACACGTGGTTTTGCTGTTCTTTCAACATTTTAGCCTTCTGGCTTAAATAGATAGAGCTGGGCGGTGAGGTCCGGACAGGCACAGGGAACAGGCAAGGGAAGTGATCCGACATGCTCAGTTAGCAACAGTGCTGGAGTTAGTGAGGAAGGGACTATAATTTCCTGCAGTCTTTGTGCTCTGCCAAGGAGGTACTTAAATCGAACACAATGATCCAAGTGCTGTATTTTATCATGGAGAGAAAAATAAAGCAAACAACCACAAAATGACAGAGATGTAAAAAGGGAAAGACTCGGGCCTTGTGTTTCTACTGGGAAAAGTGGCAGCTGCAATAAAGCAGTAACAAAGTGCCTTTCATTGACGTTTGTGTAGGTTTGCTGTGAAACAAGAGGCAGCGGTTTCACGGAGGAGCCAAAACGACGCGTTTTCCCGGTAGGAAGAGACGATTTAGGGCAAGTTTATGTTTTTTTCTCTGAGCAATAGCGCTCTCACCATAGAACACTGTTGCTTTGCGCTCTGCGAAGTGAATTGCCCGTGTTGAACGCGGTGTCCCGCTCACGGCGGCCGCGCGGGGTCGCTCCCGAGCTGCGCCGGCAGCCGCGGGGCAGCGGCGGGGCCGGGCCGGGAGAGCGGCGGCGGCGGGGCGGCCCCGCGGGCCGGGAGACACTCAGTGCCCGGCCCGGCCCTGCCCGCACCCATGCCGGCCCCGGGACGGCTCCTGCTCCTCGCCGCCGCGCTGGCCGCGGGCGTGCAGTGGAGCGGCGGCACCGAGCAGCCAGGTGAGCGCGGGGATGCGTGTGGGGATGGCCGCGGGTGCGGAGCCGCCCGTGGCAGCTGAAGCTGGAGAGCTGGCCCCGGGGCTCCTCAGGTTTCCCAGCTCCCTGCAGGCTCTCTTGATGCCCTCGGACCGCAGCGCAGCAGCAGCTGGCTGTTGGAGCATTGGGACCCTCTGAGCTCGGGGAGGTGCTTTGCCACCAGAAATCTCCTGCACGGTGTCCAGACACCATTTCAGATTTATTTATTTATTATTTATTTATTTACTTTGCTCCAACAACTGTAATTAAACAGTGGGAATGTGTGCATGGAAACCGGGACTGGCCCCCAGTTGTGCTGTGGTGGTCCTTGGTCAGAGCAGAGCACCATGAATAGTATTTGTAGGATCAGCTATTGTCAGTAGCCCATGGGAGAAGGCAAGGATGCACTGCCAGAGGACAGAGGCGAGGTGAAGCAGCCCAGGTGATGCACATCCTCTGCAGATACTGGGAACTGACAGCTGCAGTAGGCGCAGCCTACCAGATCCAGCAGGCATCTGGGTAACTGACCCTGTTGAGCTGCCTTGGGAGTTTAGCATCCAGCTCAAGTGGTAGGAGGAAAGATGCTTAACCCTAAAGCTAACCTCGGAAACCCTTTCTTTGCAGAGCCTGCTCTGTGGTCCTCTGACAGTGACATCGTTCATCCAGTCAAGGTTGATGAGAGCGGATCCTTCCTGTCCTACGACTTGTCCCACCGAGCCCTTCACAGAAGGTCTCTTTCCTCCAAGAACAAGTTTCTTGCTTTCTATGAACTGCATTACAAAGGACAACCCCTGAAATTCAACCTGAGCCTTAACATCAACCTCCTCACCCCTGGGTTTGTCACTGAGAGGCGGTATGGTGGAATTGCTGATGCCAAGATCCAGTCTCACACATATAACTCCTGCCATATGATTGGGGAGGTTCAGAGCCGGACGCTGAAGGGAGGCCTGGCTGCTCTCAGTACATGTGATGGGCTGGTAAGTACCAAGGTTCTTAACCAACAGGGAAAGAGCAAAAGCTGTGTGAAATCCTTTTTTCTTTGGAAGGTACTGGCAAAATTCCTCCTGATAGCAGCAGAGTCAGGATCTCAGTGTGTCACAGTGTGTAGGTTTGATGCTGCTTCGGATGACCTGACTGTAAATTTCCCATGGATTCCAGTAGTTTGGGAACTCTTGGGACTGTGTTTACTTGTGTTTGTGTACGAATTCCCAAAGAGCAATTCCCATATGGCCTCCATCTTCTAGTACATAAATATAGGATTATGAGAAACTCATCTGAAAGTGTAGTTGATCGAAGCTTGGAGATGATGAAATATCTCATGGTAATGAAATACCATTTCATGATAACGTGGTTCATGTGCAGTGAAATCTCTTTTCACAAAAAGTGAGCATCAGCTGTTTTATTCTGTGGCCGATATTTCCAGAAGCAATAATGGTATTTAAGAAGGTACATTTTGCTGAAAGCCAAAGTCATTTTCTCTAGTAAGACTGTGGTGTAAGAACTTAGGAAGGCAAATTCATGTCTTTAGCAGAAATTTGCATGTCTGCATTAGCTTGTGTCTGGCTGGCACAGGTACTGGGTCCCCACAGGGTTTAAAACCATAGAGATTTACAGAATCATTGCAGTGTAACTTCATAACTCACATGATGTGAGGGCACTCCTCAAGTAGGGCTAGGGGGATGGCAACAGCGTTGTCACGTGAGGGGTTCTGCTTCATGTGGTGACCACAGCACAAAGCTGGCATGCACATGGGGTACAGGGCTGCTGCTGCAAGTAGGAAACAGCAGAAAGTGGTTGATACAGATGGAGCAGGCATGGGAGGGATACTTAGTGTGTCCAGAAGCCCAGAAGAGTTGGCTCTGGCAGCATAGCATGGAGAAGGTCATGAAAAATGCTGTGCACATCCTGGGAGGTGTCAAAGTCACTCTTTTCCCACTAAATTTCACAGCATCTGATGGTGTTCAGCAGCTTTCACTTCATAGCTCACTGAGTTGGTGGTTTCATTTGCACTTTCACTGTCAGTTCAGTAGCTGGGGTTCTGTCTGTGAGGTTTGAAGTCTGAAGAAAGCCTGCCAAGGGGCTTGAGAAGGGCAGGTAGCTTAGCCCAGAGCTGGGTCCCACAGTCAGAGCTCTAATGCTGTTTTTGCATTAACTTCTTCCATGGCTTTGAGTGTTTTTTTCCATCCGAAAAGCTGGGTCTGTAATAACTCCTGTCTTCAGGATAATGAATGCTAAAGGAACTGGTTAAAAGGATTAAACATCTCTTTGTGAATGAACTATGGATGGGAAAGAAAAATAATACTCATTAAGTAATTCATTTTCTGCATAACGTGTCATTTGGAAACACCTTTTTATGATAAAGAATCACATAAATTAAGGCCTGTAAAATGGGTTGGAAATGAACAGTATCATATAAATGCTGTAGGTGTGTGTCATGCACAATGCTGCCTGCAGCCAATAAACTGAATGGTGACAAAACTTCAGGCTTAAGTTGCTTTAGAGCTTCCCTGCTCAGTCATAAAATAACCAAGGCTTTTTGTTAGGCACTAAACCACAGGAAGCTGCACTGACAGTGTGCTGTGTGTCTCACATAATTATCAAAGAAAGTAAAGCGTGTCACTGAGTTTTGTTACAGTGAATTACTCACACACACCTTGTAATTGCGTTAGGTGTTACAGGGCGTAAAGAAGGAACTCGTTGCTGGTGTGAGATTATTTAGTTCCGTGGGCTACAGAGGCATATTGCATTTGCACACGGTGGCAATACCTTGCATTTCAAGCCCAGCATTGCTCTGTTGGAAACACTGTCCACTTCTGAGCTATACAGCACAGATGGGCTGTCACAAAATTCCTGCTTGTGGCAGCCTCAGGTGTTGAAATAAGTCCCACTAGCACCTCAAAAAGCCAAGTTTTCCCATGTTCCTCCTTGTCCAGCACTTATTAGATGTGAAGCATGGGATAATTATTCCTTTTTTGACAACCTTACCTGCCTTTGAGATCAGTTTTTGTGTAAGGCTTCACTTTTCTTAGAAGGCTGTTACAAGACTTTAAACTCCTCCTGTCAAGGATTCTAAAATGAAACACGGTTCTAAGGTCTGGATTGTGCTCTCTTGTGTGAAACATTGTCGGCTCAGTTTCATCTTCTCTAGGGCTGCCTGCTCCTCTTGTTATAGCCTGTTGTGCATGAGTGTCGGGGAGGCAGGAGCAGGGATGTCAGTGCTGTGTGCAGTGGTGGGGGTTCACAACGATGGGACTTAGTGCAAAGGTGACTGACTTCATCTTGTGAAGATATGCTTGTGAAAACATCTCCACTTGTACTCAAAACACTCGTGCTGAACTATGACCAAAGCCATACTTTGGACTGAAATTTTCAGCTCTCCAGAGCTTCTCCATGAAGGTCAGGGGGAGGTGGTGTGAACATGGAGGAGGAAGCTCAGTCCAAGGTCAAGTGTACACACATTCCTGGTGTGTTCTGGTTCTCTGGAGAAGGCATTTCTCTATCTCAGCATCCCTGCCGTCCCTGAACTCATTCCTTAGTGTCAGATACCTTTTCAGTTCAGCACCCTCTGCACCTTGTGACTGGAATCTCTATAACTTTTTGCTTTGCTACTCATCAACCCATGCTCACTTCCCATTGTCTGAGAATTTAGAGCTCAAAATACCCATAAAAACAATCTCTTTAGAGAAGACATGTTTCTACCTGGAACATTTTGCAATTCTCTCCCTGCTCATATTCATACTAGGTGCAGACAGCTTCATGATTACATCTCTGTCTCTCCCTGCTAGAAAGGTGTGTTTCGGCTCATGAATGAGGACTATTTCATTGAACCAGTAGCCACCAGCTTTCCTGAGGATGCAGCAGCACAGCCCCACAGGATATATAAACGCCATGCTCCTGAGCACCCGGGAGAGCAAGACAAGAAGCAGCCAGCAGCATGGGCAGCCTGCGGTGTGCAAGGTATTGTCCCCTTTCTCATACATCTCACGATGAACTGACAGCAGCTCGATCCTAGAATTCACCATTTGGGTTCTGTAATTTGAAGTACACAGTGAAAAGATAAAGGAATCAGTGCCAATCCTTAGTTTTCTAAGGTGCCTCGGCAGACATACTTGTCATACAATCTGGGAGTGTTCAGCTCCTGCAATAACATCTCAGCACCCAACTTTTACCTTGAAGGACATGAGTGCTCTAATTTGAGTTTTGGGAGTAGCTGTGCTGGTCCCATTTGCCACTTATCTGGCTGGAAAGGAAATGCTCAGAACACTGAGACACAACTGACCCGTGGGTTTGTGGTGGTTTCTGTGGGCGGTGGGCAGTGCCGGGCCCACTTGGTGGCTGTCTGCCAAACGGCCTCGGGCTCCTTGTTGCAGGATGGCCAGGTTTCTGAAAGCGTAGGCACACAGTGGTTTCCACAAGCATTTTCATTATGGGAAGGCTGACCACTGGTTCAAATTGCAAGTCAGGAAAACTTGCTTGCTTAGCAGCAGGCAGAAATGTTCTGATGTTCACAGGAATTACAGCAGTTTTTTTTTCTCCTGCCAATTTTCCTGTATTTGCTTATGTTTCTCACATGCATGCTGATCCTCAGGCTCTCACTCTCATCTTTTCCTCCTGGGCCTGCTGCAAGCATCCTGTGATGTGGAGACTGAATATTTGTTTTTGATTCTTTGAAGACATCAGTTTGTGACTTGCCAGAAGTTTGGACTTTGAGAGTAAAACTTGGTTTGCATGAGCCAAATACCAGAATTCCCATTTATGCCAGTAAATTCCCATTTATACCAGATTGTCACCATGGCTCTTCTGCCCAGCAGAATTATTTTAGTGCACATTAGGTGTACCCATAGCACTGTGCTTGTACTAGTGTCAAGGAACTAACTGTCCATTTCTGCAAAGGCAGCTCTCCTTCCTGCTTTTTGGAGAGGTAGAAAACCAGCAGGTTTTTGTGACGAGCCGCCCCCTCCCTCAGGGTGCTTGTATGGAGGCTCTGTTGGAGGGTGATCTCTTTGCTTTCCTCCTGAGCTCCAGGGAGAGGGCTGGCCCCCAGAAAATGACTGTCCTGGAAAAGGCAGGCAGTGGTGGCTCAGATGGACAGTGCTGACAGCTGAGGGCAGATCTGGGAGGTACAGCAGTCTGTGCTTCTTGCAGGGCTTTTTTGCTGGAGCAGAACTCAAAGGCTGCATTGCACAACTAGAGGATCATGGACTGCAGTTCTGGCGCTGGGAGGGCTCAGAGAAGGAAGTTCAAAGCCTTTTCCATGATAAAATCCCAGGGCTAGTCATAAACTGGTTGACGCTGCTCTCAGTGAAGAACAATCAATGCTTTGGGCAGTCTAGCTGCTGGAGCATGAACCCACATCCCTGAGGGCTGGTACAGCTACACTGAGGTCTGTGTTGCCCTTGTTATTTTGGAGCTATTTTAACTCTGCCTAGTTGAAAATTGAATGTCTGCCTGCAGTAAAATCATGTAATAGAGAGGTATTTGCCTTAGGAAGAAATCCTGGAGGCAAGAGAAACAGCAAAGGTACATTTCTAGCTGCCAGTCTGGAGCAGGTCTTGAACATGAGATGACTCGCCTCAGGAGCTGGGGCAGCATCCCCACAGCTCAGCAGCACCTGGAGCTGGGAGTGCTGGCCTCCCACACCAAGCCAGCAGCTCTAGCCTAGGGTCTGTGCAGCTCTCAGTGCTGAGCTGTGAAGCAGCAGGTCTGTGTGTAGTGGTGACAGACAGACACAAGACAGGGAAGTTGGAAAGATTGGATGCTTTACTTTGCTAGTCTGAATATTTGAAGTTGCATCTTCTAGTCAGTGCATCTTGTCTTACTAATTCCCTAGAGTTTCCCACACCCTTTTATTCTATAATCATATTATCTTTAGTCATTCTTCCTTTAATCTAAATGGATAAACTGATAATCGTAACAATGGTTTCTTCTAGACTTTGAGGCCTTTTGATTGTAAATGAATTTCACTAGCTATGGTGTGGCTAGCGTGTAATATAGCTCAATCTCTATTTGAATACAAACCGGCAATGTGGACATGATGTATATGCCCTGGAAAGGAAGCTGAAAGTCTACAGGATTTGTATTACCTCGAGTCTTTCATCATCTCCTGATGTATTGCTGGTTTTCTTTGCAAATCATCACACACGGCCAGATGGGTGTTAGATCAGCCTGGTATTCAGCTCCTGTCAATACCCTGTGCTGCATATTGTGAGCCTGTATGTACAGCTGGGCAAGCATGTGAGGGGGATCTTGAGGGGAAATGCCATACAAACCCTGCTCGGTAGCCAAGGAGCTGTCTGCACCGTGCATTGCGTCCCGCATGGAAGCTCAGCAGCAAAGGACACAATGAAAACAAACTTCAAGGAAGCCATTGTGATTAAACTGTCACAGTGGTATTAGCAATTCATCAAATTATTCAGATACTTAGGATTTTTTAAGGTTGGGGCATAAAGTACAGCTAAAGCACAGAATAGTCCATAAAATGTAAAAGTTCACTGTTAATAAAGTAAGGCAGAGCCCATAGAAACTGGTCATAAAAGCATTTCCCACTGCGTGTCATGTGGTTTGTAAAGCCTTTACCCAACTTGGGGCTGACCCTGACCTTGATCTTGGAGCAGCGTCACAGGAAAAGTCTTGACATGAGAATTCCCAGTTTCTGGTGTTCATTAGGAGCATCCAAGCCCTCCTTTGGCATTGTGTGTCTTTTCAGCCCAGTGAATGTCCTTGTTTCTCTGAGGATGAGCAGCACAGAAGCCCAGAGTTCAGTCTTCATGTGGCGAAGGAAATTTCTCATCCAGGACAGCAGTGATCTTTGGGATTTGGCCCAGGACATCCAGTTTCCAGGGCATGGAGTTTATGGTGTTGGGGAACTGTCTTTCCCAGCTAAATAGAGATGTTTGATTATACTGGGAAGAGCTGAGCTGCTGGTGTTGTTTCTCTACAGTGCATGGTCAAGCCTCTCTCCACATTTGCCTATAAATTAATGTGTTGATACAAAATGTGAGCGCTCTGCCCTGGGAGACTGCACGCTCCTCACGAAATATTTCAGACCCTGCTTCAGTCTTAGAATTTATTTCAGAGGATTTGTTTTCCTTCTCTAATGCTGCCGTGCAGTGTTGTGAAATCACAGTTTTCATCTCTCACAGCAAATACACAAGTAAGTTATGGGTCTGAGTGAGAGTCCTCCTGATCAACACCAACAGACTGTTTAATTAAAAAAAAAAAAGGCATCCTGAAGGTATTTTACCAATGCTGCAGAGTTTTTACCAGAAGTGAGTCTCTTTTCTCCCTTTAATTTCTCAGAATCTCAGGAAAGCCTAGAGAAGTCTGAGAAGCGGAGGGAAAGATGGGAACAGAAACAATACAAGAAGAGAAGAATAAAGCAGCGTTCCGTCAGCAAGGAGAAGTGGGTGGAAACACTAGTGGTGGCAGACACCAAGATGATAGAATACCATGGGAGTGAGAACATCGAGAAGTACGTGCTGACTGTGATGAACATGGTGAGTCCTGATTTTCTCAGCTGCAGAGCTGCCAGGTCCCTGGAGATGCAGCTATGAGACATAAGGGCCACTGGGCTTGCCAGAACTCATTCCTGGTGAGACCTCAGCAAATCTCTCACCAAACAGGCTGCTCCCACCCTCACATTTGCTTTGCTGCATTGTTCAGTCCTCCATCTGCTTCAGGAGGATGGTTTGCTGTGAGCGAGCCTTAGGCCAAAGTCTTGGTGCAGATGGGAGCAGCTCTTAGCCTGCAGCGGTTTCACCTTCCCCATGGGGGTCAAGGGCTGTTCCCTTTCCTTTCTCATTGAGGGTGGATAACATGGCCTGCCAGGTAGATACTGCAAGTGCAGGACTCCTCCCACACCTAGTGCTTCAGGACAGAGAGGGGGCAGGTGCTGCCCATGACCACAGCATCACCACTGCTGCTCTCTCCAGTCAGGCAATCAGGCTGCTTGTGTGGGGAGGTGCAGCTGAAGTTGAAACCACTGTGCTGGGGCCACCCACAGCCCCCTGCTTGATAAGGAAGCCTCCTCACAGGAAAAGCCCTGCAGGGATGTGAGAGTTCTGGCTCAGGCTTCCTTGAACTTAGTGTTGGCAGTGCCAGTAAGAGACACCCATGAAGAGAGTGCTGCAGGGCAGCTGCCATCGTGTTTTTCGTCTCAGTCCCAAATGCTGCAGAGCCAGTGCCAGCCTGCCAGCAATGGCTGAGTGCACTAGCCTGGTTGACAGAAGTGTGAATGGCTTTCCTGGGAAGGTGTCACTGAGGGCAACCGAGGGAAGGAGTGAAACATAGATCCAGCCTGTAGTTGAGCTGCTTTGCTGGCACTAAACCATGGGAGTATTTAGTGGTAAGACTTAGAAGCAGGTTTTGAAAGCTGACTGTAATAATTGCATTGAAATTCCTCAGATTTTCATTCTGCTGCTTAAACTCAGACTTTTCTGGAGGCATTGACTTATAACTGTGTGGTATGATGTGTTAATGAGCTAACCTTACGCATCCAGACTACCACTCTTAATTTTGCCTGAAGTCACAGAATCAGGCTGGTTTAAGGTGAGAAGGGACCCCTGGAGGTGACCTTGCCCAGCCCCTGCTCATGCCAGGCCACGTTGAGCAAGGCCACATCCAGGGTCATGTGTGAAGAGAAACTGATGGTCTTGAAAATCTAGGCAGGTTTTGCTAAAACCATAAAACAAGCAGGTAGGTCAGTGTGAGTTGGTATAATCTGTTTGCTCTTCAGCTGTTGTGGCAGCATCTGTTTGCATTTCAGAAGAGGTGTGGTTGATGGCTGGAAGAGAGAGTGGGATTGGGTAGAGGACCTCCGGGTAACATCCCTGGATTTCCTGGTGTTGGTGAAGACACTGAGAGAACCCTGGCTTTGAGGTGTTTGACACATTTGTTAGTGAGTGAAAGTGGAGGTGGTCCCCCAGGCATTTCTGGTTGAGTTTCAGCATGCTACATAGATTATATCAGTTTCCATTGTGTTATGAATGCTTTTATCTGGGTCTACATCTGGTCTTGTCTTTTATTTTTGGGAATTCCCCAAGATGTTGAGATGTTGTCAACAACCTTCAGTAGCTTCCCTTTAAGCTCATGTTGCCTTGCAAATGTACTTACCAGGAGAACAGTCACAGGGCAAGATGTTTCTTTCGGGTTTTATTTAGTCCTTTGTACTTTGCAGGTGGCAGGGCTGTTCCACCATGCCAGCATTGGGAACCCCATCAACATTGCTATAGTGCGACTCATCCTGCTGGAGAATGAAGAGGTAAAAAGAAAACAAAATGACTCACACTTCCATCCTGGCAGCCAAACTGGGATACACAGAGAGCTGGCCTTGAAAGCCTGTAAACTCTCATACACAGTTTTCATGGATGAATTGTGTAAGATTAATACAGATTCCCAGGCTTTACTTCCTAGTCTTCTGCATGGGCTGCAGGTCTGGTAAAGTCAGGAGGATTATATGTCAGAGGAGCTGTGGATCATGATTCTTATAATGATTTGTAATTTAACCCCTGTGATAGCATCTTCCCTCTCATCCTGTAATCTGTGGGATGGTACCCAGTGCCACTGGTACTATTTGCCTGTGGCAGCATCCCTTCAAACATGGTGCAGGCGTAGCTCCAAGTCAGTGCTGGGGAAGTATGGTCCAACGGTGGCTGAATAGCTGAGGCTCACTGTGTCCCACAGGAGCATTTCCTGCCAGTAGCCCTGGCGGAGGCTGTGAGTTGTTGGTTGTTTGTGTTTCCCAGCTGCAGCAGTCGCTGTTCAGTCTGGCTGCACAGCTGCATCCTTCTCTAAAGCACATCAGCCAGGATGGAGTATTTTCCTGCAGCATTTTTAAACCCCTGGTATCAGATGACTTAATGGTTCAGTTGAATCATTGGTGGAAAGAAACGATTGTATTCCCATCCAGCCTACAGCTTACAAAATGCAGAGCAATTCCATCTAGATGGCAGTTGCTCCTGATCTTACTCTGATGGGTCAGAGACCAGATCCTTCCGCACCGCGTCCTAAAAAACAGATCAGTAACAGAACAACAACTGACTTTCAGTTGTGTTGGCAGGAGGATCTGAAAATCTCCCACCATGCAGACAACACCTTGAAAAGCTTTTGCAAATGGCAGAAGAGCATCAACGTGAAAGGAGATTCCCATCCCTTGCATCATGATGTTGCAGTCCTGCTCACAAGGTATTGTGTCCTGATTTTGTGCTGAAGGTGTTACTGCACCACCTAGAAACTCCTCCAGTGGCTGCAGGCAGGTGGGACGCAGGCAGCTAGTTGCATATTTTAGTGGAAGCTTGTTTAAATCTCACTCCCTGTACCTCAGCCCTGCCTGGAAGCCTCCATATATAACTTTAAATCTGAAAGTGGCCTGGCTCTAGTGGCTGGAACTGATGTCAGACCTCAGTTTTAAACCTGGAAACTGCTTTCAGTTTACCAGCAGTTGGGATTTCCAAACCAGATTTTCATTGTGGCCCTATTGGGAAACCCTAGAAAGGGTGTGTCCTTGCAGCAGCTGTACACAGGGATTAGCTCTCCATTTTCTCTTGTAGATGAATTCCAGGATTTGCAAAGGAGCCTCAGAGCAGGCCCTCACCTCCCATGTAGCTGGGTGGAATTCTTGTCTCTGGCCAAGTTTATATACCTTGCAGTCAGAAAGTGGTTTGAAGGTTTCATGCTGCAGCAGCTTGGATGTTGGCAGTGTCGTGGTTATTTGCACAGTGATTCACAACCCACAACAGTTTTATCTTCCTTAGAAAATTTGCTTTGTAGTAGAAAGAAGGCACTTAAGGCCATGTACTTTAATGGAGTTATTCTTCCTGGGTGGCTGGAGCTCCCCTGCCCTGGACCGCAGCACCACTGGGATGTACTTCCCCAAGAAATGTAGTAATTGCTTAATTCTTCCCAGCATCAACTTTATTTATACAATAAAATAAACGTAGCCAGTCTGGCTTGCAGTTCCCATTATTCAGGCTTTCTAATAAGCTGGGGATATTGAGAGAGTAAAGGGGAAAGGAAGAGTCATAAATCTTTCTGTGTGGAAAGACATTTGGATGTCTCCATTCTTGCTTCTGTTTGGCCAGTGTCTGCTGGGCTTAAAGGCTTCCCGTTAGACTGGGGCAAGAGGGGCTTGCTTGAGGCAGCTTTCCTGGGCTGCCCTCCTGGACATCATGCTGTGCCCACACTCAGTTTCACATCACGCTTTGGATCTTACTGTCTTCAATCTTCTTTTTGCTCTCTCTGTGTGTGTTGTTTTCAATCACCCAAGGAAGGACATCTGCGCAGCAATGAACAGACCCTGTGAGACCCTGGGTCTGTCCCACGTGGCAGGAATGTGCCAGCCCCACAGGAGCTGCAACATCAATGAGGACACAGGGCTGCCCCTGGCCTTCACCGTAGCCCACGAGCTTGGACACAGGTACTCCCAGTTTCCTTCTTCTCCTTTCTGACCTCTGTACGGCTTAGTCAGGACTTGACAAGGGACACATAAAAGTTGGAAGGATGATGCTGAGCAGTTCCCTGAATCTCAGGGAATGTACCCTGAGAAATTTGTTTCAGAGTGAGATTCAAGGAGTCCTTTGCAAACTACACATTTATGTACACCTGTGTGTTGCTGATACTAAAAGTCCTCAAGAAGAGGATTGTTCACTGAGAGGTTTTAAAATAGAGTCCATGTATATCATCAGTGACAGGATTTTTCTGATCCTGATTTCAACTAAACTTGAGAAAAAGCCTGTAACCAGCAGGCTGTTTTGTTCTATATTCTCATTACTTTATTATTGGCTGAGTTGTCAGTAGGAGATCTAAAGTGAAGCTCCTGCATAAAGTATGTACATTAGGAAACATTTCATGTAATAATTACACGTTATATTATGTTTTGAATTCATAGATCTTTCTGGTTAAATCCTGACCTCACATGTTCTCTGTATGAAGTATGGTCCATTGGCTTTGGCACTTCAAAATAGTGACAAATAGTAATTTATTTATTCCAGTGCAAGCAGACAATCTCCTGGGGCTGTTCCCTTTGCTTGTAGTGTTGCAGAACACAGGGACTGGACAGAGCCCTGAGCACAGCTGTATTTCCCCAGCTTACTGAGTGGCCTCTTGTTTGCCACTGTTGGCCATGGTAGCATAACAAGGGCATGGTATTCTCTTAGTTGTGAAGCAACAGAATCCCACCTGAGCCCTTGCAAGACACTAAATGAGAGGATGTCTGACTCTCCTTTCCCATAACATCTGGGACAAAGCTTGTGACAGCATCTGTGGTCCCACAGGAATGTCCCAGATAGCTAAGTGCTCCCTTTTAATTAATGTGTCTCCATAAAGTTGCAAATGTTTGTAGTGTTTGGTATAGTGTGTCAGAAAGCAGAGAAGCTGCGTGGTTGTAGCAGGCATGTGGCTCACTTCTCCTTTGTGGGACTGTGCTCTTACACAGTTTTGGGATTCAGCATGATGGAAGCAGCAATGACTGTGAGCCAGTTGGGAAAAGACCTTTCATCATGTCTCCACAGCTCCTGTATGACACGTCCCCACTCACCTGGTCCCGCTGCAGCCGGGAATACATCACACGATTCCTTGAGTAAGTCCTTGCTTCCTCTTCTCATTTGTTTGCATCGGTGCTCAGGGCTGAGCTGGCTGCCATGAGTGGCTGGGTTGAGCTTTGGGGTCCGCAAGATATTTCTGGCCTCAGAAGTCACTCGCAGGGCACTTGATGGTATTTCTGACTTGTTCAGTTGGCTTGGTCCTTGCTGGGAAGGATGAGTGCAGTGGCACAGTGGTTGTTATTTGAATAAACAAAGCCAGAGCAGTTTTCTTAATTGACTTAGCTGGTGGGATTTCCAAGGCATGGTTGCCCCAGCAGCAGAATGCTGGAGCTGGTTGTGCTCTGCTCTGCCCCAGTGTGAGCCACCAGCCTAACAGATAGGTGTGCAGCTAGAAGCACATTACTATGTCCAAACTGCTGAGCAGAAGGAGCAGTTTTCCATAGCACTTGACATTTGTACCTCTCACTGCACACAAGAGAACGCGATCTTGCTTTCCACTCATCCTAGAAGCAAGGTTACGCTTGGGGCGAACATGTGATGCTTGCCTAGAGATGGGAGGTACCATGTGAGGAGATAAGACCAAGCCAAATTCTTACATGCATTTGTTTATTTTTAGTGCCCTGTGGCTGATTTTCCAGTTTGTTATTAAATTCCTCGGAACATGGCCCAAGACTTACATTTGTCAGCCAGTCTCTAGCACCAGAGGGATGTTTTTCTTCCTTGACACAAGAAGATTAGGAAACAGTGAGAGCATCTTTGAGAAGCAGCAATAAAAAATACTCTGGCTGTAACCAGTGTGTTTGTGAAGGGCTGGAAGCTGCATGTTAGGAATACTGGGCGGTGCTGAGATCTCCCATTTCTAAATCCCAGCCAGTGGCCTAAAACGTGGGCTTGGCTCCAGCTGGGGTGAATTATTGTTGATCTGTGGCTTTCAGCGGAATGAGTCTTTCTTGCATCCACAGAGTTCTTGGCCTTTTGTTTTTAACCTTTGTTTTGAGATGTAGCATTTCCTGCTGGCAGTAACCTTGGGATGCCATTAAGCTGCAGCAGGGAAGAAGCAGACCATCTGGCTGTCTGTCCAGTGGTGTTTTCATCTCTTCACTCCACTCCCAGAAGGGGCATCTCCTCCTTCAGGAGTGGAGTAGAGTTCAGCAGGAACCTCTCAGCATCTGTGACATCCCAGAGGCGAAGGAGAGGCCTGCTGCGAGTGCAGACATGAGTGCATTTTAATACAGTGTTGGCAGGAGAATGGGAGGGAACGAGCCAAAAAACAGGACCCAGCTGACCTGGGATTGCTAGATGTGCTTGGAACAGACCTCACGTTAGAAAAAAACAACACAGCACTCTCAGGTTGTGGTTATTGTTTTACAAAAGAGAGTGAATGCTGCTGAGTGTTTAAGAATCAGAAGATGATTTCTGCTGTGGTCATGCACAAGGCTCTGTGATCTTCAAGGCAGCAGCTTTGGGTGGGAAGAAGCTGTAGGACCTCTTTTCTCTGCATCGCTCACCTTGATGTGAGCTCTTTTAAATCTGGCTGGTGGAAGAAATGTTTAAAAAGGGATCTGGTATCTCATAATGCTCTGCAGAGACCATGAATATGCAGTGGTGTGGAGTAGCCTGCCTTCATCCCGCAGCTGCTGATTGTCATGTTTCCCTTCAGTCTTTCCTTCTCTAGACCAGACAATTCATTTTTCAACCTGTTTCTGCAGAGCTGAAGGTCTTCTTCCATCGTCTTCTCATGGGCTCTTTCTGTCTGACCCCCACCACCTGAAACCTGGCTTACCTGCCCCTGCAGCACCCACTGCTGCCCCTGCTCAGCCACTGACACCCAGGTCCTCCTACCGCACTGCTTCTCTAGTTATTCCAACTCCTCTGTTTGTGCAGCTGATTCCTCCCAAGTTTAAATCCTCTCCTTTGTTTTTATTGAATTCAGTCCTGGCTATTTGGATCTTTCTTCCAGTTCTGCAAGAGCTTTTGGAATTTTAATCCTGCTTGCAAGCGTATTTGCAGATCCTCCCAGCCTACTCGCATATGGGGATTTAATCATCATACCATCTATTCCATCATGCAGCTCTTTAATGAACAGACTGAAATAGGCAAATGCAGAGCCAGACCCCTGTGAATTTTTACTGCTGTGTGGGTCACTGTATATCCCTTCAAAGCCAGATTAAACTCATGCCAATTCTTGCTGGCTCAGTAAAGGTTGGTTTTTTTTTTGCAAAATCTGGAGGCCAGTTGAAGACAGCAGTAGGACAGATGTCAAATGGTTAATGAAGAACTAGATTTTGAACAGAACTCTAGAAATTTAAGCTATCCCCATACAGGGACTGCAGAAATCTACTGCAGATTGAGGCAAGACAAGAAGAGCCTTCAGCAGAACAGAGGGCAAGCAGGGCTCGGGGCATTTTTGGGGTGGTGTCAGGCCCCATATGCTGTTGCCAGAATAGGTGATTGTGGATTAATTCAAAGGAGTAGCAGTTTCTTTCATGCAGCTAGAGCAGGAGTCCAGCGCTTAAGCTTTGACTTTCCCAGTAAAGATGTAATCATTTCTAATTTTAGAGAACATAATGCTTCTTAAGTGTCTCTCGTCAGTGTGCAAATTAAAACCGCTGGAGTTGCAATGCAGTGACTTTGCAGTATGCCTAATATATATGTAGCTTGAGGCCAGACATGATACTGCATCCAGCTGTACAATTCACACCTAATTCAGCCCAGCTCAGGCCTGAATCACCCACAGCAGTCCTTCTCTCCAGTGGGTTGGAGGGGAGGCAGGATGCTCTCACTGCTGGTGGACTTGGAAAGTGAGACTTTCCAGCTCATGGCCTGCTGAAAGCAATGTGTTTACTGATTATTATTATTTTTTTCAGTGGGGAAATTGCTTATAAAAGCTATGTGTGGTATATTAAGGATCTGAGTTCCCACTGGGCTGTTTCTAGCCAAGCAAGGGGCTGGCAGGTGCCTGGAGCGGACCTCTCCAATGCAGGATGTGAGAGGAGTGCTCGCTGTGACTCGCAGCCACATTCACTGCTGCTCCTAAGCTGAGCTGTGTTGCCAGCTTGGGTTAGAAAGGAATCCTGTTTCACCTTAATTTAGACCTGTTCCCAATCACAACAAGCTTCAGTAATCTAATCTGCTCAGAAACCCACGTTGGAGACTTTGCTTTGCTGGAAACACATTAGTTTAAATCAACACTGTAAGCTAAACTAGTGACAATTTCTTGTGTGTTTGGGAAGTATCATAGCAAAACCACTCACAGCAGAGCAAGCCAGCCAGGATCATCCATCTTGGCTTCCCAGCAGCCTGGCAGTGGGCCACAGGCTGTCTTGGCAGAGCTTCATGCTCAGTTTTAATATCTCTTTCTAAAAACATGCTGTCCAGCACAGTCTGAGCACTGTTTGTAGCAGCAGATATGGGAGTGAGTAAGTTTTGCTGCTGACAGTCTACTCTGTTTTTATTAGCAGGACATTGACACTAGAGCTGGAGTGTCCACAGGGACGTTTTGGAGTTGGCTTGGTGTATGAACGCAAGGACAACATCTGTTTCTCAGCAGTGCAATGTTTGTTCAGTGAAACCCTCACCTTGAGTAGTGAAACTGAGGACTGGACCCCGGGCTGAAGACTTTGCCGATGACTTGGTTGCAAAGCTATAATGCAGGGGATTGGTCCCAGGCAAAGAAACATTTCTGGCTTTTTGTCATGGAGTGCCAGGACGTGTTGGAGTGTCAGAGGGTGCATCGGGGGTAGGTGGGCTGCAGTTGCAGACACCAGATTGCCCAACTCAGAAATTGGATAAGTGCATGGAGAGATCCACGTGGCAGATTGGGTGCAGGGTTTATTGAAGAGCCATGGTCATGTCAGCTCTAGAATGAATGTCAGGATTTCAGGATGAGACACTGATGAGGTGTTTGTTTCCTCTGCTAGCAGCTGCTGGAGCGGTGCATGGGACCTACCTGCACTGGCCAGGCAGTGACACTGCCCTGTCACCTCTCTTTCAGCCGGGGCTGGGGGCTGTGCCTGGATGACCCCCCTGCTCGGGAGGTGCTGGACTTCCCCCTGGTGCCCCCGGGCGTCCTCTATGATGTGAGTCACCAGTGCCGTCTGCAGTATGGTGCCTACTCCACCTTCTGTGATGACATGGATGTAAGCCAGAGTCTCCCTTCCCAGCGTAGCATGGACTCAAACAGCTCTGAGGGTTTTTTGGGGTGGGGGCTTTGCATGGGGTGATCCTCTCCCTGTGAGTAAAATCTCTACCAATGGGTTGGCCCCTGAAGTAACCACGTCCTGTGTAAATGTTTTTTCTGCAGAGTGTCTGCAACACGCTGTGGTGCACAGTGGGGACCACATGCCATTCCAAGCTGGATGCTGCTGTTGATGGGACAACATGTGGGGAGAACAAGGTAAGAGGTGGCAGCCTCATTTGCATGTGTGGAGATAATTTGTCCTGCATATAAGAGATGATTTTTGCCTGAAAAGTGCAAAACTTGGTATTTTGCAAACTCTAGCACATGGTCATGAATTGTGCCTGTTCTCCAGCCAAATACTGGTGGGGAGAGATTGAATTCAGGGAAATCAAGATGTCCCTAGAACTACGAAATCTGCAGTTTAAATGGAAGCAGAAGGCTTGCAGGGTCACGTCTGGAGGTCTGTTTCCTCATACAAGTCTTCAGACAGCCCAATATCTCTGAATTTCTCATTGCACAGAGGTGAACTTGGCTCTATCAGAGCTCAGCTGACACCCAGGCACCCTGAAGTGAGTGTAGCATGGGTTTGCATAGGACAGTATGAGTGCTGGACTTTTAGTGCTCCCCCAGGGTAGAGCTCTCTAAGTAATCATTTCTCTTCTTCTGGCCTGTCCCTTTGCAGTGGTGCTTCAATGGCGAGTGCGTGCCTGTGGGTTACCGTCCTGATGCCATTGATGGCAGCTGGGGGCCCTGGAGCTCGTGGGCTGCCTGCTCACGGAGCTGCGGTGCAGGTGTGCAGAGTGCTGAGAGGCAATGCAGCAACCCCACGTAAGTGCTCGTGTGCTCTCCTGGGTTTGTTAAGCTCATTTGTGAAGGAGAGGAACCCAGGGCTTTCTGGTGGCCCCTGAAAGCAGGAACCATCACCTGGCTGGTCTGGGCCTACCCATGTCAGCGCTGGACAGCAGAGGGCTGGTGCCATTATGCGGTTATCTTTCTGAACAACATGCCTTTGAAACACAACAGACGATTCCTTTCATGGGGTTATCCAGCCATCTGGGTGATGGCAGGCTTTGGAGGGGCACAACTGCTCCTTTACCAGGCAAGCAGAGAGCACTGGAACATGAATTCAACAAAGAGTAAAGACTGTGTGCTTGTAGCTGTTAAACATATCCGGTGTCTTTTAATGACCGAAAAGAAAAATAGACTTTTTGTGGTTCTGACTCACTCTCATTTTGAAAACTCTCACTGCTGCTTATCAACTGTTTTCTCCCTGTGAGTGATTTCTAAGCAGGCTGAATGAGCTGCGGTAGTGGGGACACTTGCTGCTCCCCAGCCCAAGGACCAACCAAGGAGCAGCACTAGCCATGCACTGACGGCTATGCTGACCCATCTGTCCTCCAGATGCCTCCCTCCTTACCCAATGGCTATTGTATTGGATTCACACAAAGGCCCCCAACTCATCCAAGTGTCACAGTGCCTTGTAACAGGGAGAGAAAGGGGCTTTGTGAGCAATTTTCCAGTGGCAGTCATTTTTCAATGGCTTAAGAAGATTTGAAAACTAAGAGGGAATCTCTCTAATGAGCCCAGATGTTCTTTCTGCCTAACTTCTTTGGGTGCATTGTTTTTAACACATACTGTTGAACTGTGTAAAGAATAGCTGTGTAATCCCAGTCCTAGGTCAAGAGCTAGGTTTGTGTTTGACATGAGTTTTGTGACAGAAGTGCAATTGTAGTTTATGGAGTGTTCCAAACACAGCTGCAGGCATGTGGGAGAGCAAACATTGTAAAAGCAGCAGAATTTCCCTGGGCAGTTGTTTGCTTTGGCCACGGTAGGTAAATCTTCAGCTTCGCCTTTTGGATGAAGGGAACAAATGCGTGCACTGGGTAGTCCTTCCTCCCTCAGGCGTCTCCTAAGGGAAAGGTGTGTAAACACAACTGTAAAATAGTAATTAATTATACTCCTTTCAGGAAGTTGTGCCACTCTTAACTAATCAGGGGAAAAGTAATTTTAGTAAGGTCATGGGGATGTGGGACGCAGAAATTGCAAGCAACCAAAGCAACCTGGTGAAATGGCAAGTGTTAAGAACCAGTGGCAGTATCTTGAGAGTCCGCTGGCATCCGAGAAAAGCCTGTTGTTGCTTTTTAAGTCCCTCTCACTTTAAAAATGTTGGAAAGAATGATATATTTTTAAAACTACTTTCCAAAGTAAGTAAGAATTTATCACCTTGTGTATACGATGTTTCTGGCTGCTTCTATCATTAAGAAATCACCAGAATGAAAAATCTAAAGCCTGAAGAAACGTGTTTCCTCTCAAGAGATGCCTTGTGAGATTTCCTCTTTCTGAACAAGAGTTCATGTTAGACCCCTCCACCAGTCCCACGGCTCTTGCCATGTTGCATTACACTGTAGAAACAGTTGTGAGGTCATCCAGCACAGAAAGCAAGACTGAGTGGGCCAGGGGAGGTTGTCAGAAGTCCTGGAATTGTGGCCACTTGCCATTTGATCAGGAGCTCTGCCTTGTTGGCCATTCAGCCCTGGCATTCCTGCTCAGATAGCTGACAAAGTCACAATCAGTCTGAGTTGCAGTTGAGACTGAGATGAGACTGAGGTTAGCTGGGAGGTGGTGGACTAAGGGAGAAGACGTCTGGAAAGTGGTTTGGAGATGTGTTTGGAAAGCACCATCAGAGCATCCCCCCACCAAAAGCCTCTCAAGTGCTACCTTAATACAGCTGCATCTCATTCAAGAGAAAAACGAAGTCTGATAGTGAAAAGCTGGTTCTTGTGTGTAGGAGATACTTCCCAGTGATGTTTTTTGGAGAGAGGTTTTTGGAGGAGTGGTAAGCAATACCTTCCAAGTCATGTAATTTTAGAGTTGAAAGTGATGTTTTAAGCCCCTGGAGAAGGCTCCAGCCTGTTTCATCTCCCATAGCAGCAGCTGCCTTCACACTGCAGACAAGTAGAGTGGGGGCAATGCTTGTTCCATTGCCCAGAGTGTAGGAGTGCCCAGCAGGAGAATGGCTTTGGACACAAACACTACTGTTTGCACTAGTTTTTGCAGCTCCATAAACCAGGCCTATAGAGTTGGCCATATTTGCAGCATTAACGAAGGACTGTCAGAAGTGACAAGATGCTAAAAGGTGTCTGTGGACCTCCAGCACCTTTACAAGAGATTTACAAAAATGACTGCTTTGTATGTCTCTTTTTCACTTGGGTTAATCCTTCCTGAAACAGATAAGTGCCCTGGTAGCAACAGATCCAAGCCCCCTTCTTGCAGTGCCTTATCCTGACCACCACAGTGTTGTGCTAATGGCTGAAAGCAAGAAATCAAATCTGGTCAGAAGCAAATTCAGACTGGGTTAGGCACCCCTCCTTGTCCAGGAGAAGTGAAATGGAAAAACATAAGATAGCAGCTGGACCAAAGTCATCTGTACGTGGAATTCTGTCATCCTACACCATCTGGGGAGCTACTGGTACCGTGTCTTTGTTGTGCATTGCAGCCATATCTTTGCTGCAGCCTCCAAGGCCTTTGTGCAGAGCATGTGTCCTCTGACCAGGAGGAAACTGAGGAGCAAGGACGTGGATGATGCTCTCTGTGCATTTCAGAAGCTTGCTGTGTAGGTTAGGGTTTATTATTATTATATGGGAGTTTCCTCTCCTTTGCTCTATGTGTTTATTTCCTCTTCTCCCTCCTGCAAACAGGCCGAAGTATGGGGGCAGGTACTGCCTGGGAGAACGGAAACGATTCCGGATCTGCAACATCAAGCCCTGTCCTCCCAACAAGCCGTCCTTCCGCCAGGTCCAGTGCAGCCAGTTCAACCCCATGCTCTACAAAGGGAAGCTCTACAAGTGGACGCCAGTGCCCAACAACAGTGAGTGTGCACAGTCTGCTGCCAGACTTCTCCTGCAGCCCTCGCAGAGAGCCTGAGACAGATTCTTGCAATGGCTTGATCTTGCTGGAGCTGCCTGTAAAAGTTTTGCCTTCCCTTTCTGCCACACATGTGGTGTATTTATGCCATATTTAAATTATGGCTGGGTTTGCAGGATTAATTTGTGTTGTCGGAGATGGTTACAAGGAGAGAAGGTGACCTGTGTCCATGTGAGCCCAGGGCAACACTGCTGCAGAAAGCAGGCGAATGGAGGCATGCACACCCCAGCTTCTCGGGTTCAGTTTCTGTCTCTTCGGCTTCCCAGTTAACCCCTGCGAGCTGCACTGCCGGCCAGAGGACGAATACTTTGCAGAGAAGCTGAGAGATGCCGTCATCGATGGGACCCCGTGCTATGAAATGAACTCCAGCCGGGACATGTGCATCAACGGCATCTGCAAGGTACATCCCCTGCTGAGAGTGGGCTGGGAACAGCCCTGTGCGCCGGCAGCTGCAGGCTGAGGCAGGGGCAGTTATCAGGGCTCTGCCTGATGTCCTCAAGCAAATATTATCTGATCCATTTTGCTACTATTTTTCGGTATGGAAATGAGGGAGAGCTCTCAATATTCACAAGATAGATGATGGAGCAGTATTTAAGCCTCTTGGGTATTTTCAAGGAAGTAGAGAACCAAACTAAGGAAATACAAGAAGAAAAGTTTCACTTGCAAATAAGGTTGTGGAGATAGAAAGGGAAGGTGGAGAGAACACCCATCCCAGCCCTGCAGTTCTTGCAGATGCTGCTCTGACCCACAGCCTGCTGCAATGGAGGTGTCTCCCCCAGCCATGGCACCCTCTCCCATTGTTGGGGTTTGCTCTTCCTCCTGGGCTGTTGTTTTTTGGAAGCTCTGTGTAAATGAACTGTGGGCCAGGGAGAGTATCTTCCCCGCAAGGAACCAGAAGGACCAGGAAGCAGAATGCTCATCTCCCTGCCTCTTCCATGGAGCTCCAGCAGACACATGCACAGGCTCAGGGAGCTCAGAGGTCGTGGTTTTTACTTGGCACATAGAAAAGAGTGAGATCCAGCAGTTCTCCATGGATGACAGCATATTCACTCAAAGTTAACTGCACACATGAAATACTTGCTGACTGCAAGCTTGCTGTTGGCTCCAGCACCAGAGTTAGGCATGGCTCTCTACAAAACATTGCAGTAGCAAAAATGGGGCTCCTTTTCTAGCATATATATGCAAGTGATTCCCTGGGTAAGTCCTCGTGGAGCTAAGACTAAGTACTCTTCATTGGCACAGGACCCAGTGGGGCCTCTGGGGAGTTGGCTGCAGCTTTTATTGTGCAGTGTCAGATAGAATCTCAGTTTGGTCAAGTGTTATGGCAGCTGCCTGGGTCTGAAGTGTGGAAAGCTCCAGCAGAACTTAGGAAAGGTTTGGGGGAAGTGTTTGCAACAGGACTGGCAGGACCAAGGACCAAGAGGTTTGCCTGGCTAGGCACAGGCTGCAGAACAAGGCAGGGAAAGCTGATAGCAAGATGTGGATCTGACTTCATAGTGGTACAAACAGGATGGCAGGGCTGCAGGCAAGAAATCTGTTTTAACAGCTGACTGGGATGCATCACCATCACTCACTCCACTCCCTCATCTGTGGTCCTTAATTCTTGCCATTCAGGACCATCATCTGTCCACTGACAATGGCCCTCATTACTGTGGTTGTTTTCCACTTTCAACTACTCGTGTCACAGTGAAACCCTGGGTGGGTGTAAATGGGTGCAGGCATGGGGCCAGAGCTGATGGGGCTGTGTTGCAGAACGTGGGCTGCGACTATGAGATCGACTCCAATGCAGTGGAAGACCGGTGCGGTGTCTGCCACGGGGACGGCTCCACCTGCCACACTGTCAAGAAGACATTTGAGGACAGCGAGGGGTTGGGTAAGAACATGTGGCATTCTCCTTAGAGCAAGACACACCTCAGGGAGAAGGATGAGCAGCATGCTCCTGGCTTTCAGTAGTTGCAGCCTCCCCAGGGACCAAACATTTTGTTGTGAAGTGGTGGGGTGAGCAGAGCAGGCTTAGAGCCAACCCTCAGCTTCCAGCCACTGGGAACAAGAAAAATGGGTTGTTGTTTTAAATGGCTTCCTTAAAACATCCCACCCTGGTCTGCAGGGCTCATTTTTCCCTTGATCAGCAGAGCGGGGTGACGGGGTGGTTTGCAGACAAGACCCTATGGCTGCAGGGACTTCATGGGAGGCAGCACTCAGAGAAGGGGGATGGCTCTGCAAGTGCCATTGCTGCTGCAGGCTGGAAAGTGCTGTGTGGAAACCAGGGGACACAGGGCTTCATTTCTGTCTGTTCAGCTAGAGTGGCACTAATTGCCTGGCTCACTCACGCTGCTCATTTGCAGTCTTTCACTAATCCAGACTTGTTGATTTTTATAAGGTCTAAGAAGTAACAAAGGAGATGAGGAGTTGTCTTTTCATTTCTTGCCTCTTGGAAGAAAAATATTCCCTTACTGTTCTTTGTGTCTAATGGCCTCAAAACAAATGGCTGTGGCACTATCTCCACACCCTAGGGAGCAGATCATGTCCTTGACTCCCCTGGAACAAATGCTTGGTTGCATTCCCAGGTTATGTTGATATTGGGATTATCCCTGTTGGAGCCCGAGAGATCCGGATTGAAGAAGTTGCAGAAGCTGGAAATTTTCTGGCGCTGAGGAGTGAAGACCCAGAGAAGTATTTCCTGAACGGTGGCTGGACCATCCAGTGGAATGGGGATTACAGGGTGGCAGGGACCACCTTCACCTATGAGAGGACGGGAAACTGGGAGAATCTGACCTCTCCAGGGCCCACTGTGGAACCTGTGTGGATTCAGGTATGCTCTGGGTTCTGGGCAGTTGGGATTCGCAGCTGGGAAAGATGACGGGGTGGAGCCAGGAGCTCTGCAGCTTTCCCTTGTGCTGCTGAGGTGACTTCATGGCCATCCACAGGATGAGGTTGGGTGTCTCCTCCCTTAGCATGTTTCTCCCTCCATCTTCTGCAGCCAAATGTGTGCTGCTGGCCCAGGAAGCACGGTTCTGAACTTGGGGTGGGTCTGCTGCTTCCAGCTGAGCCTCATCCAGCTTGCAGCATTCCTCAAAATATTTACAGAGGAGAGAGAGCGTAAAAAGAATTAGCTGGTTTCCGGAGCCTTTTCCATATCTTATCAAGAGCAAGAGGAGCGCCCGCGGTGTTTCTGTCAGGGCTGGAGCAGCCCATGAGTCTGAGCAGTGGCAGTGGATGCATCAGGGAGCTGAGAGCTAGAGCTGCCACATTCCTGCCAGCATTGGGCCCCCATGCACCAGCTAGGGTCTGGGCAAGGGCTCATGCTCCTCGGGGGGTGCACAGACAGGTCCAAAGCCTGAGCGATGCCTTCGTGGTTGTTGCTGGTCAGGCTCTGCTTCCTCAATAAAGCACTGGAGGGTAAAGGTAAAAATCCAAGAGGAACCTTTGAAATCTTCTGCAACAACAAGAAATTTCAAACTTCATTCTTTTTATCATGTGTGAATTTCTGCTCCCAGTTCACACTTGTTGTATCTTGGGAACCCTTCTTACAAAAGCCAGGTGCTGCCCACAACTTGCCTAAGCAGCAGCAGCTCTGGTGCTTAGCTTAACATGGTCTTGTTTTGCAAACACATCCTATTCTATTAACTTTTGCCTTATTTGCACTGAAGAGCTGCCGAGGGGAGGGTTAAACAATCTACAGTGTAAAGAAAATGGTTTTTTTGAAATCACGCTGAACAGGGCATAAGAATGAACAAAGCTTCAACCCTGGAGGTTTGCTTTGTGATCGTGGTTTAACCTTTTTTTTTCCCTTTTAACCACCTTCTGATAAATGAAGGAAGAGGTATCTCCTGAGTGCACTGCCTTAATTAGTGCAGCAGCCGGAGGAAATAAGGGGTTCTCACTGCGTGCTGCAGCCCGGGCTTGCAGAGCTGGGCAGGGAAGAGGAGCATGGGGCTCAGCACTTTGCAGAGCCAGCTTCATGGCTTATTTCCCCCTATATGTGCATTCTCCTCCTCGGTGGCTTTCCGGGGGCAGAGGCGGGGATGGCCCTGGAGGTGTGACCCTGCAGTCCCTGGCTCGCAGTGCAGCCATGCATGGCCAAAACTCTTTGCGTTTTGCATTTGTGTTTTTGCCTCCAAGCGTTGCTTTGCTCTGCTAGTGTGAACGCTGGCATGTTCAGTGCCAGCAAATTGCTGGGACGCTTTCTGGGATTCATAACCTAATTAAAACCTTTTGACAGAAATGTTTCAATATTCATGAAGAGGTTTTGGAAAGATGCCCTTGCTCCTGCCAAAGCTCCAAGAACAACAAAGCTTTGGCAATAATGGGAGCACTTAGGCTAAAAAAAACACATTTAAACTCACAGCCTTTCGTGAGTGCTGACTGCTGCTGGAGGCGTGTTGGGCAGGGTTTGCATAACCGTAGGAGCAGACGCGTTCATTTGGAGAGCAGTGAGAGCCACGTTTCAAGTGGGGAGAAATTAATGACATTCTTTCCAGCGCCTGTTAGCAGCCAGCCACTGAGTGTTTGCTGCCCGTTGGTTCTTCACTATTACCTTCTGCCCTTCTCACACCACAGCAGTTGGGGTGTTGCACTAAGGGGAGGGTGCAACATGCAGCCACTCTGCATGGTGTTCATGGTGCCTACCAGTCTGCATCCCTGACATGGTCAAATCACTGACATTAGCAGCAGGCTGGAGATCTGAACAGGGGCTGGGCTGGGTACCCATGATTTCAAGTTGTGCTGAGGGCTGCTGCAGTGTGCTGCCATTGATGGGAGCAAGCAGCAGTGCAGTGCTTGCAGGGAGGAGGTGCTGGTGCACCGTGTGCCATGGTGGGCTCAGTGCTGGCGTGCAAAACTTCCTCACCCAGCTCTGCCTGGGATGGGTGACAGCAGGGCCCTTCGCAGGGAAGGTCCAAGCCGTGCTGAGCCTTGAGGAGGTCTTTGGATGCAGCTGCATTTGGCAGTGAGACCAGTGAGGATTAACGGGAGGATGCTTCCAGACTCTTTGGCAGAGACATAAATCTGAAGCTGTGGCAGTTCTCAGTGCTCCTGCTGTTACTTTTTATTATTACCTAACGTTTCCACAAGCCCAATACTCTCAGTGGGGTCAGCTGGGGCATTTCCTCTTCTCTTACACACTCTGACTACACACTAAGTATGTTTTCTGGAATGGTTGCGTGCTGCTGTTAGAGTGCAGCAGCCAGACCATCACTGTCCATGGCCAACAGTGAGGGGCCAAACGCTGCACTGGTACAGAGCTGGACAGAGTGACACCTGCATGGCTGTGCTGGGGCTTCCTGCCTCCTTGAAAACCCCTGCAGTGCAGCAGTCAGACACTGCACCAACCATGTCTCTCACCTCCTGTTGTCTCCCCACAGCTGTTGTTCCAGGAAACCAACCCTGGTGTGCGCTACCAGTACACCATCCAGCGACCAGCTGACAGTGAGAATGAGATCGAGCAGGCCCAGTTCCTCTGGCGCTTCGGCTCCTGGACCACGTGCACTGCCACGTGTGGCACTGGTGAGTCCGGCAAAGCACCCCCTATTGCAGGGCATGGCCCATCAGTCACTGCTGCCTTTTCTATCATCTTTGATCTCCTTTTCATTGTAGACAGTGCAAATGCTGGCAGGATTTTGTGGTACAGGGAGCCAAAGGGACCCCTGTCCTCATGCCGCACCATGCATTACGGCAGATGTTTGAGAAGCAGTTGGTGCAAGAACTGCACATGCCCTGGGCCACATTCCCTATCACAGCCACACCAGAGCACACTGCTTGCATTTGCAGTAGAAATTCCTGGGTCTTTGGTTTCAGTAGGTCTTGGAGAGAGAAAAAAAGGGCAGCATCTGCTGAGGTTGTAATTCCTCGATGGCCCCCAGTGCACTCTGCCACTGGGAGCCAGCTCTTTATCAGCACTTTCCTCATCTCGGTGTCCTGTTACTGTGCTGGGGGTTCCTGGGCTGCTGAGTTGGTTGAGACAAAAGAGCTTTAGAGAAATCAAGAGTGTCAGATGGCTGGTCTGCAGTCTGGCCAGGCCTCTGGAGGGGAAACTGTTTCAGGAGCTTTATGGAGAGCAACTCGAAGGGCACTTCAGAGTCCTGGCTGCAGCCCCCAGCCCCAGAGTGAACGGGATACCGCATCCTGATGTCCCCTCCTCCCCGCCATGTCCCAAGTGTCCCAGGCTCCCATGAGACAGGAGGCTTTCGAGGGATGTGTGTGTGAGCATGTGTGGCCATTTGGTCTCACGGCACTCCACAGAACTGACAGCAGTGAGTGTTTTCACTTTACACTGTAAATAGACATCAGAAGGATCCAGTCTCTCTCTCTCTCTCTCTCTCTCTCTCTCTCAAGCCTTTTGGCTTTCTCCCCAGGCTGAACGTTCCCCTGCAGCAGTACAGAGCTGAGCATAGCACCCATGGGGAGGGATGGGTCCTGCACGTGGTACAGAGCAAGGCTGAGAGCAGCAAGCACTTCCTCGAGAGCAGCTGCACAGCAGGTCCAGATAAGAATTACGGGGAAAAAAGAAGGATCCCTTTGTGTGAAAAGTGAAGAGACTTCACAAACACTCATCCATTTTAGGCAGTACTGAGAGCCAGGAGGTATTTCCTGCCTTCCCCTGGAAGATAGGGGTTTATTCCTGCCTTGAAGCAGGAGAGATGTGGAGCTGTATGAATTTGCTGGCCTTTTTATGTATTTTTGCTACAAGAGCTCTTTGCTGGGGATTTGCATGGGTGCCCATGACATGCTGCTCTGCAGCCTGTGCTGTCAGAAGAGGATAGCAGTCAAGGTCACTTTCTTTTATTTAAAACCATTATTCCATTGCATGGCTTGGTTGATAGCTTCCCAAACAGAATGGAAATACAGGAGTAAATGAGGCAGGAGTTGGCTGATGAGGATGCTCACTCCATTGGAGTCATTCCCAGAGCTGATATTTGAGATTTGGGAGAGCCCTGCAAGCCCCATACACATTCAGAAGCCTCTGAGCACTGAAGGCACAGCACTGGGAGCTCCCCCAGCAGAACTCGGCGGGCCCGTCACCACTCAGCTGGTCATCGTTATTTACAGCTGCCTCAAGTCACGGGGTCAAGTATGCATTGCAAAAAGCAGGACAAAACCGATAGCAAAGCAGCATGGTGGAAGTGAGGTCATCCTGAAAAATGTCACCTGTCAGTGCTGCAGAATAGGGGCAGGGGGTGTCAGGGTACAGAGGCTAGGAGTGGGACTGGGGAAGACCCATGGAAATTCTTGGCATTTCTTGGGTATTTCCTGACATCTTTATGCCCTGAAGGAGCAGGTAGAATCTGACACCTTCTTTTAAGTAAGCACAAGATTTGCCAAACTTTTCTGCCATCTGTTTCAAGCTTTCTACTTGAGCAGCCCTGGCCTCGATCCCAGGGCAGGATCGGTGGTTTGCCTCGTGCCGGACAGGCAGATCACATCTCGTCCAGCCCTGGGAGGTGCTTTGGCTGCTGTCCTCTGCTTCTGTTGCCCTGGGGCCTCTGTGCTGGCTGCACCAGTGGCGGTAACTTCCATTCCAGACTGGACTGTCCCAGCTTGTGCAGCTCCACATTCAGATTCATTTTCCAGCACAGTTAAGTTTTCTAGCTCTAATATATGTGTCGTGGATCTGGTGTCTCGCTGCCCTTTTCCCAGCTGAGTACAGCGGGAGTGCTGGTGTGAATGGCAGCATGTGGGGGCCATGAGAAGTGGGCTCTCAAGTTTCAGGATCTGTTTCAGTGAAGGTTTCCTATTCTTCTGGTTTTGGTGTCTGAGGGCAAAGGCAGGGCCTCCTGCCACTTGCTGATAGAGGATGCTCAGTGCTCTGAATCAAGTTCTGTGTAGAGCCAAGCCTTGTCTGTGTCCCCAGGGGTGCAGAGGCAGATTGTGCACTGTGTGGAAAAGCTGGCTGGCATTGTGGAGGAGCGGTACTGTGACACACTGACAAGGCCCGATGACCAGCAAAGGACATGCAATGAAGAGCCCTGCCCAGCAAGGTCTGTTGTCTTTTGTATTGCTCTTTCTTACTGCATCCTTGTTGCCCAAGCAATCCCAGGGGGCAGATCCTGCCTGCTGTGCACTGGTTGCAGTGTTTTCCTCTTAACTTCCCCCAGGTGGTGGGTTGGTGAGTGGCAAAAGTGCTCGGCCACATGTGGGACATCGGGATTGATGAAGAGGACGGTGCTCTGCATCCAGAGCGTGGGACTGGACGAGCAGAGAGCCTTGCAGCAAGCAGACTGCCAGCACCTCTCCAAACCAGAAGCCACCGCTCCCTGCCACCGGGATGTCCCCTGTCCCTCTCAGTGGGCAGTGGGGAACTGGTCAGAGGTGAGACACATCACAAGAGTGGTTGCAGTTTCCTGCAAAGCTGGCAGGAGCAAGAAGGGCAGAACAGGAGATACTGAAGCCTTCAGTGTGCAAATCTTTCCCCACAAACCTTTCTCCTTTATTTTGGCAGAAGCCTTCGAAACATTTCTTGCTTGCAGGGACAAGGTACTGCAGGCCAGCCAGGGGTCCAGCTGTGCCATGCACGTGTCTGTTGGTGGATGGACATCTGCTCTGCATCCACATATGTTGGCTCTGTGGCTGCCTTGTCTCTGCTGCCAGGCTGCCCTGGGGAATTTTACAGCAATATACTTAAGAAGGGAGAGGAGTATAAAACCTGTGTTCAGCGGGCACCCTGTGCAGCCTTATTTTTGTATTTTTGTGGTTGAGGTTTTTAACCAAAGAAGCATAACTCCTAATTCGTGCAGTGGTCTCAAAATCTGTTCAGTGTGAAGAACAGTATCAGGAGACAAATCAGAGCCTGGGAACAGAGCCTGTTGCTAAGAAACAAACAGAATAAAAATGTGAACAGAAAATTTGAAGGCTAAATGAGAGCTATTTAGAAATATTTTTCTAGAGGCCCACGAAAGCCACAATAGCACAGTTGAGAAAGAAGGCTGCAGTAGTTTAAAGGGAAAATCTTGAATTCCAAGTTGCCCTGAGGTCTGTGCTATGTATGGAGCACAGGCTGTCACAGTGCTTCTCTTTGGGTTTCCCATCTATGAATCTGTGAAACTATGAAAACGTGCTTGAGGTTTTAATGTCTGCAACTTTTTCTGTTCTTCTTTCACTTAAAGTGAGAGTTCTCTTTCTTCTACATTGCCACCACCACCAATAGGCAGAGAAATGTGAGGGGCTGGGAGACTTTCCAGAGACATGGTTCATCTACCCATAGAAAGGGATAATAAGAGGGGGTTCAGTGCATTTGTGTATTTGCAGACCCTGGTGCACGCTTGCAGAAGCACGTCCCACTCAGCAGCTTGGCACAGTGATGCCTCCTGCAGTCCTGTGCTAGGGGATGAACTTTCCTACCAGCACTGCTTGTTCCCCACGTGCAGCTACTAACAGCAGTGGTTTCTTATCTGTGCCTCAGGGGCTCTCTTGATAACTGAGGCTTGGCAAATAACCCTCTTTCTTTCCCCTTTGAGAGCCATGATTCCTGGAGCTTATCTCCTGGATGGTGCTGGAGCCATTTGCTAAGAAATTTTAGCTCTGAGGTGACCTGTGCTTCCCCTGATTTAGCAGTGCTGTCCTGCTGGGGTGAGGCAGCTTGTTTGCACCCCACTGCAGAATCAGACAAGTGGCAATGCTGCATTTCAGTGACATTGTGTGGCAGGTGGAAGTGCCCCGTGATGGCCATGCAGTTTTATGAAGCCTGCCTTGTGCCAGGCACGTTCCTTAGGGCCAATTCCACTCCTCAGCATTTCCCAGGAGTCATAAGTAGGGGAGAGTGTCCAGTACAGGAGCAGCACCTCTCAGGGCAGCCAAGGGACACGGCCTGCAGGGTGACACACACCCAGTCGAGGGGGACACGTCCCACTGAGGGGCACCCTCTGGGAGTCCACCAGCACCAGCACAGGGAGTGCTGTAGGTCCCATCTGGGCACTGGGCCCTTGCAAAGGCTGAGCAAACACAAGAAAGGCTCAAAATAGACAAGTATGTGTTATTTAAGAGCCGCATCTCCAGGCCAGCCCAGCCCTGAGGCTCTGCGGGTACCCTGAGGGATCTCTGCCCACCTTGCACTCAGCTTCCAGTGCTGGTGGCTGTGCATCAGACCTCCACCTCAGCCCATCTGTTTTCATCCTGAGAACAGCAACTTTTGCAGAAATCCCCTCTGTTGGATTTGTTTGACTTGGAGATGATTAGTTCTTGCTGGCTGCATTGTGCGAGGCACGCTGATGTATGTGACTAATGCTCTGTGCATCTGCTGTAGCAAACTGCAGCAGCCCGTGGTTTGTGCAGCCCACATGTGATGTTAGCAGTGCTACGGTTTACTTCTCTCACAGAAAATATTGCTGTCTCTCTTTGCAGTTGTGGGTTCTTTTATACTGAACAGTCTCAAAGGGACTATTATGGTGGTGGAGGGGGTGTCCTCCACAAAGCTGCTTATTGACCCTTGCTTTCTTCTTTCACTTACTGGGACAACACCCATGTTATTATTCCCTTCTTTAAAAAATTCTTTTCCAAAAGAGATGTAATTCATGGCGATAGGTCACATAGAAAAGAACTATTAGATCATCTAACCCAAAGCCCTTCACAGTGTCTATCTCCAGGGAAAATCATTTCTAACTGAAGTGCAGGTCAAGGATCACCCTGTGCAAAATGCCCTGCCATGTGTGCCTTCCTGAGACAGTCTGTAGTGGGGAGACAGCCACCGTGCTTGACTCAGGCAACAGCCATGCTGATGACCCCACACCACAGTGGGATGTGCAGAATGCAGGGCCACAGCAGGAGTCAGTGTACCTGGGTGTGTGGTGATGGAGGTAGAGCCCCTCGCCCTCTGCCAGCACTTCACTTTTCTCTCACCATCCTACATCTCCTGTGCTCCTGTCTCTGAAATGTTTGTTCCTTTTCCTTTCCTAGTGCTCAGTGACATGTGGGGATGGAACACAAAGACGCCCTGTTCACTGCAGCAATAATACTCGAACAACTTGTGACCCCGCACAAAGACCCAGCTCGGAAACTATTTGCTCCTTGCCACAGTGCCAGAAGAAATTAGACAATGCCAACACTGACTGGTCTGGCAGTGGCTCTTCCAGCAGAGAGATTTTTAATGAAATACATTACATTCCAGATAACCATATCCCCCAGTTTAACCCCGTGATTCCAAATATCCCAGAGTCCAACGATGTCAATATCATAACTGAGGATGACTTCTCAACCAGAAAGGGACATTTCTTTGTTGATGATTTTTACTATGATTACAATTTTATCAACTTTCATGAGGATCTGTCGTACTACCCCTTCACTGAGAAGGAGACCAAAAGCGAGGGCCCTAAGCCAGAGCAGAGCAGCAATGATGTGGAGGAGTCTCCTGAGATGCCCGTGGATGTCCTGCACAGCGCGAAGCTGGGAGGACAAGCACGCGAGGAAGATCTGGTGAAGCAGGACAAAGCAAATGCTTCTTCTGTGCATGGCAAAGAAGAGACGGAGTCAGGAGGTTTGGTCTTCAACAACGTATTTGGTGTGTTCCCTGAGCGTGAAGAAATGGGGACAGCCACTCCTAGTGCTGCTGCTCCTGCTCTTACAGGGGATGAGGGGGAAGAAGTGCCTGTGCCCTATTCCAAGGATCCACTGCCCACCCGTCCCACGGAGAGTCATGGCTCCACCAGCAGCCTGCTGCTCCCCAGGCTATCCCTGGGTGCTGCACTATTGGGCACCAGTCCTGCATGGGATGCTCCAGCTCACAGCTTCAGTTCCTGGGCCCCAACGAGTCCTTCTACACTGCTGCCCAATGACAAGGACAGTGCTGGTGCAGGCAGCACACCTGACAGTCTGCAACTTGTGGGGGAGTCTGCAAACAGAGTCCAGGGCTCTGTGAGCACAGCAGCTCCTGATAGTGCAGGCGGCACTAAGAAGGGCCATGAAAACTCAAGGGAAAAGGGGTTTGTCATCACCAGTGATAATAACGACACTGCCTCCAAGACCAAGGAGCAGGAAGAGTGGGCAGAAATACCAGTACTGGAGGGGGCTGCACACACACATGCAGTACCGGTGACTGAAGAGCAGCTGCAGGAGAAAGAGAGGCATACGGAAGGTCCCATTGAGAGCCCCCATCCTGCAGATGCTACCATGGGCCCTGGAGGGGAGGCAGGGCAGCACCAAGGGAACCACAGCCCCCTGTCTCTGACGTTTGGCCCCTTAGTGGCCACCACAACATCCCTGCCACCAGTGCCTGTGTCCCCCACCACACTGGGACTGCCCACCCAGCTCACTGCCGGTGGCCTCACTCCACAAGGTGCCTTGATGCCAGCCATGCCAGCAGCCCCAGCTCACAGCCCTCCCACGGGAGCATCACCCTCCAGGCCCTCAACAGTGCGGGGGGCTGAATGGGAACCAAGGGCAACACAGGTGCCATACCACACAGTACCAGCATCCTCTGGCACCCAGCAGCACTCCAGCATGGCCCCAATTGGCCACACTGCTCCCAAAGAGCACTCGCCACCAGCAGCCCCAAGGACACTTGCTTATGGTGCTGGGGAGCATGAGGGGCCCCAGCCCACCCCCACACCCGTGCCACTCTTGGAGGAAGAGGAGGCCTTGCTGCTGCCTCCTGCCACCATAGCAGCCACTGCAGTGCCCAGCTGGGAGGTTGGCAACTGGAGTGAGGTATGTGTCGGGTCCCACTAGAAGCATAATGGGGCTGTTTGTAGGAATAGGAGACCCATGCCTTTCCCAGGAGCCAGGCACAGGAGCAAGCTGCTGCCATAGCAGAGTTATCTTAAAATGTTCCACAAAACAGCAAAGGTTTAAATGTCAAAGTTAAGGAGCAGTAAGGTTGCAAATTACCAAAGGGATGGAGCTGTGCTGAATGTAGTGAATGGGGAATTATAAGTAATTATCAGCTATCATTTTACTGCGTAGCTGTCTGCATAACGCAGTGACAGACAGATGGCTTCTGCAATTCATGTTAATAGGCTTTTATCAAAAAGCACAACAGCAACAAAAAAAGAGGCCTTCAGTGGCACGAATGACTGGGCTGAGCACTGAGGGACTCAGTTAAGGAAGCTGCACAAAGGACCCAGTAACTTTGAGGACAATACTTGCTGTCAGTAAGATACAATCGCACATGTGGGCTTCATGAGATGGCACGTACCATCCCCAAGCAGTCCAAAAAGTGAGGGGTGAATCTGAAAGAGGAGGTGAAGGCAGTACCTTTCGGGTGGGGTGAACAGAAGGCGAAACTTCACTGGAGTTTGTAGCAGTAAAAAAGCAGAGGACTAACAGTGCTTGTAAAAGAGAGGCATGGGGGGCATAAAACGTCTTTTAAGAGAGCACTCAAACTGCTGAACAATTAGTGCTGGTTAACAGTGTTCTTGCAATGAAAAAGCTAGGGGCACCCCCACCACCCAGGGATTCCCCCCACGGGGAGAGAAGGGACAATCTCAAACCAGAAACAACTAGGAAAGGTGTAGGAGAGGGTTTTCCTCCTCCCAGACAGAGGTCTGCCTGCCTCCTGCTGTGGGGTTTTAGCCCTGGTGGTGCTGGCCACAGACTGTGAAGCTCCTTCAGTCCCATGGCCATGTCTTATTGTGCTGTGGTCCAATTTTACCAGCGTCTGAGAGCTGAGCACTCTGGTGTCAGCCCCAGGTGTGTTAGTGGCTGCCCATGTCTTGCAGTGCTCGGCCACCTGTGGCGTGGGTGCAATCTGGCGCAGCGTGCGCTGCAGCACCGGCACTGAGCAGCACTGCGCTGCTGCCAGCAAACCTGTCCCTGCTCGGAGGTGCTCCCTGAGGCCCTGCTCATCCTGGCGCGTGGGGAACTGGAGCAAGGTAAGCAGGCATGCACCCAGTCCAAGTCTCTCCTTCCACAGTGTTTCCCTTGGTGATGCACAGAGAAGGAAGGTGGCTGGTACCTGCTCTGTGGGTAGAGAGTTGCATGCTGCTGGTGTGTGCTTTTGCTACTTTACCTCTCAATGGTCTTTGTGTTTGTTCTGCTTTTGGGGTGGCTAAAAAGCCAGGACCATAAAAACTAATTGAAGAAAGGTTTGAAAGTACCTGGAAAATGCTGTTGAGAACCTGCAGTAGCAGGACATGTTTGCAGTTAGATTGGAGGAATCTCCTAAATCAAACAGTGAGGAATAACCCTCAGTCTCTGAGATGTGTGGATGGGAGCTCACTGGGTATCTATTGCCTTAAGACTTCGTTGCTGTTACAACTGGAAGCCAGTTCACGAGGAAGGTAGTGATGGATTTGGAGCTCCGTGGATTGTTCTCTAGCTTGGGCTAGAGAAAGAGATGAAAAGGAGTATTAACTAAAGGCAGCCCAAGATGGAGTATGTCTTCAGTCCCTTTTCCAGGAGGACTGCCCCAGCCTTTGCCCCCTTGTGATGTGCCTTTTGTTCACCCAGTGCTCCAAGAACTGTGGCAGAGGCACGAAGGTTCGGGATGTGCACTGCGTCGACACCAGAGAGCAGCGGCTGCTGCGGCCCTTCCACTGCCAGGCTGTCCTCTACAAACCACCGGCACAGCTGCCCTGCCAGAACACACCGTGCCTGGACTGGTACACGTCCTCGTGGAGAGAGGTAGGGCTGCTGGCTGGGCTGAGTGGGCAGGGAGGCAGTGGGTCAGGCTGTCTATTAAAGGTCTGCAGTGCAGGAGTAGGTGCTTGCAGCAAAGCTCCTGCATCCTCCAGGCTCTGGAAAACTTCACACTTTAGAGCACCCATTGCCAAGAAGGAAACGACCTGCTGATATCAGCTCTAGTTGCAAAGCTGTTATTTGACACTGGAAGCAGGATTTGTGTTTGCTTATGTATTGGTAGGGGCATTTTGCAGTTCTTTTCCTTAAGAAACCCATGCAGTGAGTGTGTCTGTGGTTCTGTTACACCATTTGATGACTTGTGTCTCTGCAGTGCTCAGAGCCCTGTGGTGGAGGGGAGCAGGAGCGCCTGGTGACGTGCCCAGAACTGGGCCATTGTGATGAGACACTGCGGCCCAACAACACCCGGCCCTGCAACACCCACCCCTGCACCAAATGGGTGGTGGGCTCCTGGGGACAGGTGAGCACTTGGAGTGGGGACAGACGGTTCTCTTGTGGGTTCTGCAGTCAGCATCCTCCTGGCTATGCAGATGCAGCTCCTCAGCGGAGCCCTGGGCTGAGCAGATGCTTTGTGCCCCTTGCATGGCGTGGTTTCCTTACAAAAGCAATCTATGAAAACACCCTAGTGCTGAATCATAACGTGGTTGGATTGGAAGGGCTCTTAAAGCACTTCCAGCCCCACACCCTGCCATGGGCTGGTTGCCACCCACCAGTTCAGGCTGCCCAGGGCCCCATCCAGCCCAGCCCTGGGCGCCTCCAGGGGCATCACAGCTTCTCTGGGCAGCAGTGCCCGGGCCTCGGGCAGAATCCCAACTCTCCAAACTAAACCAGGGATTGCTGCAATAAAAACATAAATAATCTCCCCACACTGGGGACTGCTACAATAAAAACACAGAAACTCCCCAGGGCTGACAGCTTCCTGCTCCTGCAGTGCTCGGTGCCCTGTGGAGGAGGCATCCAGCGGCGCCAGGTGAAGTGCATCGACACACAGACTGGGCAGGCGCAGGAGGACAGCAGCCTCTGTGACCACGAGCCATGGCCTGAGAGCACTCAGAAGTGCAACCTGCAGAACTGCGAGGGCACCGAGGCTGGTGAGTGAGCAGTGCCCCGTGGGGCTTTCTGCCCTTCCTGGTTACCAAATGTGGTGGTGCTCCCAAGAGCTTGTTGAGCTGTCTGGTGCAAGTGCTTTGCCCTGGGAGCCTGGCTGTAAGCGTAGTATAAACCTGCACCAGCAGGTGAACATGATGCAGCACCTTGAGTCCTCCTGTCACTGGTCCCTGCCTGTTTCAAGGTGAAACATCCCACCAGCTTTAATAGAATAAGAATCAGACCCTCTCTTTATGGAGTTTCTCTGGCTCCAGCAGTGTATGCTAGTTGATGTTAATTACCTAACACCAGTCAGACACACAGCCAGTGCCAGTCTGCCTTCCAGGCAATCTTCAACAGATAGTCCCACTTGAGTCAAGCAGTGTAACTGCCTTCATACCACACCTCAGCGTGCACCTGGGTTGGGCTGTGGTACCTCAGTGCCCAGGGTTGAGGCTGGGGTTGATGTTTTACTTCACATAGGACTGTTAGAAAGTATAATGGAGAAAGACAAGAGAGTTACAGGAAATACCTGTGTACCATGGGAGTTAAGAGCTCTTAAAAGGAAAAGCAGTGCAATGGGGGGATTAAATGTCACTGATATTAGTGTGTTAATCATTAATCAGCCTTCTCTTTTGAATTTGTCTGGAGAGAAAAGCTTTCGTCTGCCCAGCAAGAAACATTAGAGGTGCTGAGCAGTCTTGCAGGGCAGGGCAGGCAGTGATGCTTGCAGCTCTGTCCAGCATCCAGGCAGCCCTTAGCTGTTAGGTTTGGTCAATAAATGATGTGTAGTTCCGGCTATTTTTCCCGTCAAGGGAAAATTCCCATCACTTGGGCTGGTGATGAGAGCTGTGTAGATGCTCGGCGTATTCAAGGCTGTACCAGAAAAACCGCTTAGATGTATAGGAAGCACACAAATAAATGTTACAATTCTGGATTGAAAATGACATAAATGCTCTGGCTGTGGCCCAGGGCAGGAAACGCCTCTTGGAAATACAAACATTTCCTGCCAAACTATGAGGAGGAACAAAACTTTCACATGGCAGGAAATCACAGATGTGTAAATCCACAGGCAGAGGCTCCCAGAAGAGGCATGAACGTAAACTCTGGCCCTTTCCTGAGCTTTAGAGGATCTTTACTGCACAAGACAAATGGAGGCTGCGGTGATTCATGTGTTTATGTTAGAAGGACGAGGAGCCTCTGTCTCCTGTAACATGGAGTGCACTGGTACCAGCAAGATCGTGCACTCATCTTTGGGAACAGTTATGTTCTCGTTAAAAGATGTGAATAACCCCAGCAGAATTTAAATGTTAAGAGCATAATCAGATGAATTTTTAAAGGAGATGGATCAGATTAGACATAAGCAAACATCTCACCAGCAATCTTCTCTCTTCAATTAAAGGAGGTTGGAATTAATTAAAACCAGAATCTCGTTTTGTCACCGGGTTATAAATTAATTGCTGATTACACAGAAGTTATTTTAAAATGTTCCTGCAGTTTTACAGCTGCTTCCAGCTGTGAGTGCAGAAGATAAGGTTGGCCGTGTCCTCAGATGGCTCCCAAGCGGCATCTGAGCCTGCCAGGCCCTCAAGTCTGTCCCCTCCATGTCCTAGCAAAGCTGGTGACAGCCTTCTTACCTCATACAGAGACAAGGAACTCAAACGCTTGTGATGCCACAGCAGGAGAATCCCTGTCAGAACTGAGCATGGGGCGTCATGGTCTTGAGGAGGAACAGAAACCATGGGCAGTTCCCATGTCTGAGAGACAGCCTGGGGAAGCAGGATAGGGACCCTATAGGAGAGCCACCAGAGGTGAGTGGGAGTGGGGGCTGCATGGGATCTGCTGCTGCTTTGCTTCTGCACGTGGCAGCCAGGAAAGCCCTGCTGCCCCTTGTTCTGGAGGATGCCTCTCTGCAGCTGGCAGCACTCTCCAGAAGATAAGGAGCAGATTGGCTGGGGCTGCGGACGCAGCTGCCAGCGAGATAAGAGCAGCGTTTGTCTCAGGAAAGCTTCTTGCACTCTGATTTCCATCCATGCCTACACTCTGACCCCAAGCTTTTACACCCACATCAGCCACGCCTGTTAGCAGATCATTTCAATCATTTCTTGCAGCTCAGAAAACAGGGAAAAAAACACAGTGACTGCCTTTGCAAAGAGCATCAGGAGGGAAGGGCAGCAGACAGCAGGGTGGGGAGCCACACTTGGGATGTGTCCCCACTCCTGGCCTGTGCATAGCTTGCTGTTAGCATGCCCTGTCCATAAGGACATCGTTAAACACAAGACCATGTTTAGGGACCGTGTGTTGCTGGGACTGTTTCCTCTTTCACCCAGCGGCCGTTGCCCTTTTGCTGGAAACAGATGATGCAGAGGCTGTGCTGCTGAGACGCATTAGCAAGGCAGTTCTTCCCCAGAAGTGTCTCAAATCATGACTCCCAAAGAGGGAAGGGGATTAAGGCAAGGAGTACAGCTGTCCCAAGAACAAGGCTGCACAAGGCAGCCATGGCTGTGGGTTCTATAGGAGTAGAAGAGGTTTCCTGCCAGCAGAAGGAATGGGCTCCACCTGTGTCCCAGGAGCAGCCCAAGGGACAGGCAGACCTGTGTCTGCTCTCACCCTGCTGTCACCTGTGCTCCAGGCTCGTTATCCAGTGCTTGGCTGTATTTCCAGTCACCTCGAGATTAATTGGCAATTAAACATCCTATTTCTTCTTGCTTTGAGTAGGGAAACAAAATTATTCATGGTTCTGCATACAGCTGAGTTTGTCCACAAGGGATACATGCTGGAATTAATGGCAGCAAATCCCAATTTTTTGTCATTTGCACATGTAAGTCTGTATTCTGGTGGCAAGAGAGGGAGGCGCTGCCATTAAGTGCCCTTTATTTAATGCTAATTAACAGCAGCAGTCAGTGGAGAGTGGAGCTTTGGAAAGGATTCTCACTCTGTATGAATAACCTCAGGCTGAGCAGCAGAGAGGAAGATGCTTCTCTTCCCTCCTCCTTGGCAGTCTCCAAGTAGTTGGAAGGTTCAGTGTCCAGAGCAAGCAGTTAGGAGGGTAAAAAGTGCCTGCTCATCTCCAGCACTGGGAGCTGCACAGTGACAGTGAGGGGCTCTGGGCTGTGCTAAAACTAAGGAAAGCGAGGGCTAAAATGAAGGAGTGCTTCCCCCATGGCCACGGGGTCAGCACTGCTCAGCCTTACACTGGCTCTCCCAATTGCTCCCTGTGCTCACTCCCTGCTTCTGCATCCTTCATTAGCCCTGCACCATCATTGTGCCTAATCCCCTCGCAAGAAAATAGAAGCAAAGCAATCAGTGAGTCTGTAGATGCAAAATGGCTGCTTGTTCCTGCCTGCCTTGCCAATTGCGTGTTATAAGTGGCCTCAGCTTTTGGAGAGGAAGCCAGGGGTCATGTACAGAGATGTGTTTAAGTAGAGTTGGCCTTTTCTCCCCTTATTGCTGAGAATGAAGTGAAAGACAGCACAGTTGTTTTCCATGAGTGCAGGGAAAATCCTCCAGTCTTGGCTCCATATCAGCTCTTGGGAAATGAGAATTCCTCCTTGTCGGATCCAGGCTGACAAATGGCTCATTGCTCCTCACCCGTTGGTGAGCACGGCCCTTTGCTCAGTCCTGCCTCTGATCTGGCTGGGTGCTGGTGATCCTTGCACAGTGATACCAAACCTGAGCACCAGTACCTGATGAATGGGGGCTTTCTGCTTTCCTCTCCCGGTTTTCCAAGCTTTTAAAGTTCTATGGGCTTTGACATGAATGGCCAGAGCCAGGTGGGGCTGCAGGGTGGATGATGGCAGCAATGCAGATTAATATTGCAGGAAGCAGAGGCCAGGCACGTACTGTAGCACCAGGGATTTAACTTTGCATCTCATGTGTGAGTGACCTGTTTTCCTGACGCTGGTGCAATTCCCAGCACTGCAGAAACACCGTGCTGCCCACTGGGGCTTCGAACAGGGAGGGGACTGTGCCAAGCCAGCGTTAGTTGCAGGGAAATAAGGTGTGAGTGGGACAGACTGCATCCAAACCCGTGGCACATGAATGCTCAGCAGTCTGTAATGCTGGCCACACTCAAGTTGCTGCACACAATGTCTCCTCCAGAGCTTGCTGCCAGCTGGGAGCAGGAGCCAGGGATAAAGCTTGTTAAATTGGGACCTGGCTCTGAGAGCATCCCATAGGCCAGAGGTCAGAGGCTCCGTGCTCGTCTTGCTGGCTCAGCTCTGAGCCCAACCTTGCCTTGTTTTTACAACATCTGTACCAGGAAGTTTGTTTTTCACCATTATGAAAGTAAGTGCTTAGCTCTGTGTGGCAGAAGCTTAAATGAAATGTAAAGTGACTTCCACATCAACTTAAAAAAACAACCACAAATTTGTGGGTTTTCAGTTTCTAATGTGCTGACTTGGCCTGGATTTGAAAAGCTCTGCTTTAAGCTATTTCTTCAGAGTAAAATTTGGCATCAGCTTGAAGATTGGAGCGTGTTCTTTGATGAAGTGCTAGGATCATTAAAAAGAATTGTTAATAGACAAAAATAACAGCAGAAGGATTAAATGAAAATGGAGTCAAATCTGTAGGGGCCTTCTCTGAAGAGCTGAAAAATGAAGAGGGGAATCATGGCTCAGCCAACTTGTTCCACACTGAGTTTGACCCTGTGTGCTGGGACACTGTGCTGGGCCGGAGCGATCAGCACTAAGCAACGCCCCGCAACTTCATTCTATACAAATGCTTTTGACAACCATAGCCCTGCTGCGGGGTCTGACGGGAGGTCAGGGAAGGAACAGCAGCTCATCCCCCCTCTGCAAGCCCATCCTGGATTGTGTCTTCCAGCAGGACCTGCTCTGCAGGTTACCCAGGGAATCCTCGCCTGGTGGGGCTGCTGGTGTTCTGTCTGTGCACAGATGCAGTGTCGGGAATTTCTATTCCCGTGCCAGGGCACTGACCTGTTGGAAAGGGATCAAACGACAGCGCTGGGAGGCTGCCCTCCAGCCAAAAGCTCCAGCAGCAAAACCTTCACAGCTCGTGCAAGGGCAAGCAGGAGGCAACTTGGTTGGGATCCATAAATAACTTTCTAGGAAGGCTATTTGTATGAGCAAAAGGCTCGTGAACAGCAACAAGCACAGCAAGGCACGCAGCTGCCCGCTGACATTCCCGGTGCTCTGCAGGGCCATCCCAGCCCAGCACCGCTCCCACTGCAGGGCTGTGCCTCCAGAACCCCGCAGAGGTAACTGAGTTCTTGTAAACCCCTTGCAGTTTTAACTGGTGCGACATTTGCTCTGTTAGATGCAGCAAGTAGCCAACCGCACAGTGCATGCCATCTCATCCATGCCTGCCTACGCCATAGCTGTTGTCTCCACCTCTCCTGTCAGCATTGCTATCAATCTAGTAACCCAACACCACAGCTTTGTGAATGCTGCAGGGAGCCTGTGCCGTGCTGCTAGAGCCATGCCGCAGATGGTGGTCAGTGACCTCTGAGTCCTGCCCTAGTGCAGGGGTTTCAGCAGCTGAGATCGTTGAGGCTGTGTGCTGCTCTGCAGCTTGGGTGGCAGCCAGGTGCCCGCACTTCCAGCACAAAGCTTTGGGGGCTGGAGGGGTTTTTGCAAGCAGAAACACACTGAGGCTACCATCTTTCACCAGAAACCCTGAAGGTGTATTTGGATCACTGCTCAAGCACATGCAGATGTGACTGTAGACCCCTTTGTGTGTCCAGCTGTCTCAGTGGAAGAGATTCTGTGGTGTAGGGATGCTTGTGACCAATTCTTGTGACTGACACCAGGGGAGCATCACATGAGCAAGCTGTTCCCCGCTGCCAAACAGCTCCAGTGCTCTTGGTTTTGTTATGGAGGTGGAGCTGGGGTTGTGCACCGCTCCCTGCAGAGCCACTCGGGGCTTCCCAGCAATTCCTCATCAGCTCTGCTCTGCCTGAAAACCTGCATTATTGTTTGGACACAAACCCCAGGCAGGGAACACAGCATAGAGACAGATCTTGTACTGGTACCGGTTGGTGGCAGCTGCTGGAACTGGCAGCACCAGCAGGCAGCAGCAGCAGCATTTAATATTTTCTTCGGGGCACAGAGACATCACTGCCGTGCAGAAGTAGCTGTTGTTAGAGAGAAGAGAGGAAATGCCTCTACTGAAATAGAAGATTAATTTTAGAACAGGATAGTGACAACCTTGCTGGCAGGCTGAAGGCTGTGACTGAAGTCCAAAAGCAGGGGAACGCTGTTCTGCATCTGCTGTGTCCCTTGCTCTCAGCACCGAGAACCAGATTGTCCCTGGTGGGAATGGGGACGTTGGCCTTTCCCTAAACAAAACCTTTTGTTCACCAAAGGGAGACAGCGTAGGGCAGTGCTGGGAGAGCTGCCTGCCTCTGTCCCCACTGCTGGCATTTCCCTGCCAAAAAGTGGAAAAAGACCCTTTTGCGGGGCCATAGTGGGACATGAAGCCCTGCAGGGAGATTTGTGGCCAGGAAAGCTTGCAGAGCCGCATTCAGCCACTGCAGTTGGCAGCAGCAGGCCCTGGCACGGCACTGAAGACATTTGCAGTTTCGCTGTTGCATTCGCTGGCCACAAACTGAGATTGAACTGGAGTTTAGGGTCAGATGGGATGTTCACCTGGCTCCAGGGCTGCTGCTCTGTGCAACACAATAGTAACAAGCCCCAGGCTCAGCCCTGCACGCTGTTAATGGTTTCTCTGCTCTGGAAAGGTGCTGCAGGCTGTAGGTAGCAGTACAGATTTTGTTTCTGCTGGCGATTAGAAATGAGGGCCGATGGCTGCTCAGTGCTGAGGTGAAGGTGACTGCATGTTTTGGAGTCTCTACCAAGTGCATGCTGATTTTCCTATCAGTTGTCTGCCAGCTGTACCGGTGGGACTGCAGTAACGCTGTCCTTGTCCTCTCACATCCTCTAGGCTTCGTTTGTGAGCGTGACCGCTTGACGTTCAGCTTCTGCCAGACCCTGCGGGTGCTGGGACGGTGCCACCTCCCAACAGTCCACATCCAATGCTGCCAAAGCTGCCGCCAGCACGGGCACCACGGGGCTCCTGACCAGGACCGCGGGGACGAGCGGGTCTCCAGGAGGTGACAGGACCACCCCAAGCCCAGAAAGCACCAGGACCTGTGGCGGCTCTGGGAGCAGCCCTGCGGCACAGGAGGGAGCTGGGGACCAGCTGGTTGTGCTGCTCTGTCACTGCACAGGGCGGTGCAGCCCAAGATCCACACGGTGCTCTTGCAAAACACAGGGAAGGCATGATTTGTTTCATTTGTGCTACACTTGTAACGGTGCTCAAACGGTCCCTCTGAGAAGTAGTGTCTGGTTGGGCCGGGGGTGCAGTCTCACCGAGTGTGCTGTGCCAGAGTGGGCACGGCTCTCCATTAGGGCCACAGCCGTCACTAACATTCACAGAGAGCTTGTTAGGGAAGGGAGACTTCATGCAGCAATAATGCTAATGGTGCTATCATCTGACATTTCCAGCCTCTTGATGGTGTTGGCAGGCCAGCACAGAACTCTTGATTTCTATTGTTATTTTTATATGCGTAAAATGAGTATCATTCCACTAGTACAGCTGACCATTTGGATTTTTTTTCCCCCTTTAAAGGACTGGAAGTTGGCAACCCATTTCTGTAATTTCCATTGGATTGTTTATGCACTGAAGCTAAATAACTGTAATTTAAGAAATGGAGAGAGGTCAGAGGAAGAAAGCTTTCAGCTTTAGATACCGCCAGAAGCCCCGGGCTCGCTGTGCATGCGGGCGCTCTGCCCTCTTTGTGCTGATGGCTTCATCTGCAAAAGCCCCCACCTGTGTGTGGAGCAGAGGGGCTGGCTGGGGACACAAGGCGTGAGTGAAATGAGAGATTGCTTTGGAGTCAAACAGTGTAGGCCCTTGCATGGATCAGTGAAAGAGATGGAGAGCTGTTCTAGCCCCAGCTGTGAGCAATGCACGTGCATGGCAAACACTGCTCTTATTTGGCCACATCCTTCCTTGTGAAAGCCCAAATGGCAAAGTGAATTGTACTTACACAACTGGATTTTAGTATGCAGTTACGATGTAGATCTTTAATGGTTGGTTAAGGTGTTTTTCTGTGCTCTTACCAAGCTAGAAACCTTTCTGCTTTCCTAGATGCACTTCTGTTAAAGTTAGTTGGTTCTTTTAACTATAGTATGTGCTACTGTATGAGAGGCACCCCAGCAGCCGGTCTGACAGTGCTGGGGCCTTAGGGAGGATTTGCTGTGAGGTTGGCTCGTGGAGGAGGGCGGGTGCATTTTGGTGGCACGTCCTTTTTGTATTACTCTGCAGGCTGAGAAACTGGGAGACCGTGAATGCAGCACTGCTCGTGTTGAGCTCAGTGGAAAAAGGACAGAGCCCAGCATCGCTGCATTGCGCTGAGCAGTGTGGTCACACAGTGCTACGCAGATGGATGCTTTCTTAAGTTGTGCTGTCTGAACAACTGTGCAGTACCGTGTCACGTAACAAGGGGAGTTCCTGTCTATGACTTGCATGTAAAACACAAGCCACGACTTCACCATTTGTGCTGTATTCCTTTCCAATGTGGTGTACATTTTTGCATTTTATGAGCCTGTGTTCATTCCTGTTTTCTTTCTGGTTGGCACCGTCCATCCCTTGCTTCTGTCAGCACTCTGAGGTTTTGCTAAGGAATAGCTCTAAACGTGTTGGGTTTTAATGGCTACCGCCCACAAGTGTGTTAAATTAAACAGTTATTGAAGGAAATTGAAGGGTTTCATATTTTCTCTTCCCCTTGGGGAGTTCTAAAGGGCTTTTCACTGAAAACTCAGTTAAGCGAGGGCAGTTCAGGTCCTTGCAGCAGCAGGGGTTTGATTGCTCTCATCTCAGCTGCAGCAGAGAGGAGCAGTCAGTTTGCATCTCTAAATCATTTAAGGCTGCCCGCAGAAACTGGGATTTGTGTGATTACAATCTGAGCTCTGTAGATTCTGGTGTTCTGTGTGTGACACCACAGCCAGTCCAGGCAGCACACACTGGAATTCATGTGCTTGTTAAAAGAATGATGTAAATTCTGCCTGGCTTATATGCATTTCATACACTGGAGGTGAAGCATTTACATGTAAGAAAGATGGTCTGACAGTGCTGCGATGCAGTCACTGAGCCGCCCTTTCTGTCACCCAACACTGTGCTGTTCTGGGGGCTGCGGCTGCGCTGGGTGTCATTTCTTCCCATAACTCACCTCAGTTTTCCGGAGTCACGATTCTCTTTTCCTCCTTAGCACATCTGACAATGCTTACTCATTTTCCTAGCACTGTTTGTGCCCCAGTGCCACCAGGAAAGGTGGGGCCTCTTTGTTTCTGTCACCGTGCTTGCTGAGCTTGGTGGCTAGCTGGGTGCCATCCATCACTGCAGGCACAGCTCATGGCAGTCAACACTGCCAGCATTGTGCCAGGACGATGCACAGCAGCAGTGCTGGGTGCTGCTCACGCTGCTGACCACATGCAGGCATTGGTCCGGGCAGCATTCCCCTCCCAGAGCCCTTGCTATTAATAGCCCGTGCACAAGGGAAGCCCTAAGCAGTGCTTTTTGTTGCAGATACGGGATACGTGGTTACCAGGATGCATTCAATTTGTCATTGTAAGATACTTTTGGTTCATTACTTCAGAAAGACCCCATTGAAGACCAACTCTGCAAAACACGTATGCTTCATTTGCCACACAGTAAAGGCGGGTTTCCCACTAATTGTGAACCTCCCCAATGTGGGACTCTTAAGTCTCGCTGACCTTTGTCTGCTCAGTTTTACTCAGCCCATGTGAAAAACACTGGATTTCTCTGCTAAGCTGTCAGGGGCTGCAGGGAATTTTGTTCTTGCAGCCAGTTCCCCTCCCCACGCTGCGTTAATGTAATGGGTGCCGCAGGCTGGGGTTAGGGCAGGAATGCATGTTTACACAAATTTGGGCAAGCTTAACCACAGCGCCAGCCGGTACCGGAGCCATGCAAAGCTAGGAAGTATCTCCTGTTCCAAATGAATTGGTCTTAATGTTTGGTGCCATTGAAGATCTCAGTGTATGTGATATAAATGATGCCATCCTCTGCCTGCAGCACAGACTGACTGCACTCTGCTGCCATCTCTGCATGTGTGCACCTATTCACTCCTGTGTGTAAAGACATAGAGTTACACGCAGATACATGCAGGCTTCTCTCTGCTTTGCACAGCTGCAGGATGCTGACCTGACCAGCAGCGTGCTGACCCTGGGCTGCTTGAATGCACCCAATGCAGGCTCAGAGCAGACACTCGTAAGTAGTTTTTTCCTTGAATTTCCACAGAGGAAATAGAACAAACGAGATACTTTTTAAAGAGGGTTTCAGCAAAGCTTCCTGACATCTATTGTAAACATCAGCTGCTAATTACCAAGCAGGGAAAGAACTGCTCACAGGATTTACTTGCCATGTTTTGGAATAATGCATCCTGAGCTCAGAGAAGGATTTGGAACGAGGGAAGACCATCACATCACACAGCTTCATTCCTGAGAATCTGTTGGTGAAATGAAAGTGAGAAGCGAGTCTGTCCTGAAGGCAGTCAGGCCTGGAGCGCAGCCTTATTGTACACCACTGTCACACGGGCATCAGACCCAAACAGGAATCTCAGCTCATCTCACGTTCACACGAAGCTGCTCAGGCAGACCACTTCTCCCACAGAGACACTGCTAAACCTCGCCTGCTGTTTTCCTTATGACTGCAGAAATACTGACTTAAATGAGATTTTCCCTCCCAGATTTTACTATTTCCCATCCAATCTGCAACTGCAGTCCCTCTTTAAATTGCTCTGAAACCCACAACACTGAATGTCCTTAATGCCAAGGGACCTTGCTTGCATTTTTCAGGGCCAGTTCTAAGCACAAAACCTGTTTCTCTGCAGGCTTTCCGCTTATGAAGACTTGAACTTACGAACAGCTGATCTCACTGCATGCAGAGGGCTGACCCCATGGCATTGCACAGCTGCTGTGCCCTCACTTGGAAGCAGTGGTGGTGTGGGTGTGGGATGCATCCCAGGGAGGTCACCCCAAAACACTGCCCCCTCCTTCCAGCCTCTGGGAGAAAGAGGATGGCCAGGCCGAAACCCTGCTCTGCTCGTGTTTTGCTGTTGCTTCTGTTTATTCCTTGGGATCTCCTGAAGCCTCTCTGAGGAAAGCCAGAGGTTCTTGTCTACAGATTAGATATCAGACCTTGTGTCCCCCCCAGTCACCTCCAGACATTTCCAGAGCTGGAGACAGGAAGGAACCGAAAGCTCATTAATTGAGAAGCAGCAGGAATCCTACGGAGCAAGATTTTTGTCACTTATTAACAATAACACTTAAAACACTTCCGCATCACAAGAAGGCATTGGATTGTGCTGTCAGTGCACCTGTGTTCTGCAGGCTCTATTCCACACCCAGGTTCTTCTGTCTGGACCAGATGGTCTCAGCTGCAGCATTTTAATCCCCAAGTAGCCCAGAGGTCGTCAGTCCTGGCAGCTGCCAGCCAGCGAGGCCGTGCTGTGTGTGACTGAGCACAGGATGAGGCCGAGCAGGAGGCAGCAAGGCCCAGATGGAGCAGGATCAGCTCAGCATTGGTTTTTATCACTCTTGTTCGCTGCGATTTTTTACTTGAGCAAAGGTATATTACTTCAGTTTTCTAAGGCTGTGTTTATAAGAGCTTACTGCTTTATTTTCTACCAATACCAGAAGGTCTTGCCCACATTCTTGTTCCCAGTCCCTCGGGGCAGCTCCCCAACACACGTACACCTCCAGCAGCACGACTCTGCACTGGTGTGTGGCAAAATCCTGCAGGCTCACAGCAGAGCTGCTAAGAAAAAGTGACGCTATTGGAATTACATTTTGCCATAGATATGCTCGCTGGCCCAGCTGGACATCGTTAACACCAACAAACTCCCTTGCTAAGGCTTTGGAAACAGCTGCTCCGCTCTGAGGACTTTCCCCAGGCAGGAATTTTGTCCTCCCCTGAAACAGAGGATTCAGAAAAAATCAGCAACCAAACCCCATCCATCGCTGAGGCTACACAGCGCTTTGCCATCGCAGCTGGAGCTCCAGGTGCTTCCTGGTTCTGTGGGTAACTCTGATCCCAGGTTAACTCGCTCAGGAAAGCAGCAGGCTTTGCTGGACTCCTCCAGAGACACACAGCAGCAGGGCAGGCGGAGCGTTACGTTATGAATTATCGTAGCCTTCCTTGCCTTGTTCCCAATAGCTGTATGGGAGCTGGGTGCCAAGTGTGCGTGCACAGGGAGATGCAGGGCAGTAACATCACCTGTTGCCCTCTGACTCTCAGTGCCATTTATGTGCAAATCCCACACGTTTATCTGATTACAGTCCAGAAGCTGTTTATTTAAATTAAGGGTTATTTGAAACAGGTTGGGACTCTGAAACCATGACCTGGAGCGTTTTTGCATTGGATCAGGAAATGAAGTAAGATAACGCTCCTGGGATTAAATTTCTAGAGAAGTAAAGCGAATCGTTGCCATTCCCCTCCATGAGAAAAGCCTCTTCCTTTTCCCAGGGCGTTTGGGGTCTTTCTCATGGATACACTTACATTTAAATCAGCATGAAGCTGGTGAAATTGTATCAGAAATTACCCCGTGAGGCCCATTGACCTTTGGACGGGGCTTTGCTCACAGCTGATAGTCCAGAGTGTGCGCACTGTTGTTGTGCAATGCCAACTGTGCAGGGTGCAGGCACAGCTCTCCCTCCTCACCCACTGAAGATCTGCTTAGCAGAGGCTTCTGGGGCACATCATTCACATCAGTGCTGATCTATCAAACAGCTGTCTCTGGGCCGTGGCACAGTTGGGTAAGGCACAGGAAAAGCAATTGTATGTTTCAGGTCTGCAGTTAATTGCTTCTGAGAGAATAATAAGCCATCAACAGCCATCAAAGCAGTGCCAGCTGCAGCTTTGCAACAGGGGTTCCATCAAACCTACCCAGCCAACAGTGGTGGAAGGAGCCCCTCACATCCAAACAGCTCCCAGCATCGGAAGCAACTGAACTTCTGAGCTTAGAATTCACTCCTGGGAAGGCCCCGCTCCCCTGCGGCAGGCTGAGCACAGACAGAAGCACCCCAAACTTGTGTCACGCAAGTCCAGATGTGTCTTCAAACTCACTGTTCCCAGGTACGTCTCTCACCACAAACATGTAAGAGGTTTCAGGCGGGTTTTGTCTTTTGTTTTTCCTCCTTGAATGTCACAGAAGGAAAAGTGCCCCATTCCACGGAGCTCCCAGAGTATCAGCAGGAGAGATCAGACGCTGGGCTCTCAGTATGGAAGGAAACAAAGAGAGAAAACGCGTGTGTGCTATTTTGGGATGCTTGGTGGCAACAAGCAAACGTCCTCCAGGGACAGAGCTGTCCTGAGAAAGTTTCTGCTTAAAGGCAAAACATGTAAAATGTGCAATTAGAAGGCAAAGAGATGTTTCCAAGGGACAGCCCCCCGGTCTCCAACGGCAGCTTTAATGTAGGAACTCTGATAAAGAATATTATCTTTAACCTCACATACTTAGTCTGGGGCTGCATACAGCGGCCCACAAAAGCCAGGACAAGCAGCCAACAGCTGTGATGGAGCTGTGATGTCCCCTCCGCAGTGCGCTCAGCCCCGGCTGCTGGGCTGCCCTGCTTGGGGAGAACTGACCTTAAGGAACAAAGAGGGGAAAATGCAAACCGGAGGCAACACCTGCACGGGGTTTTGCAAAGCTCCCCGTCCCCGAGAGCCTTTCTCAGTGCTCCCCCTCGTGGGGAAACGCTCCCAGGACGCTGCTGCCTCTTCTCCCTGGGAACCGTTCGTAGGTAGAAAAAAACAATCCTTTGCTTTTGTTTTTCTCCTTTTGCTGAAGAGCAACACGAGAGATTCCTTCCAGTGCATTGAGCCAGCATTGCTTCAATTTTAAAAGGGCAATTTCTGTGTGAGGTTCTGCTCCGCTCAGCTGACTGCAGGCCTGCAGACATTGCCTTGAAGCCATTTCAGATACGATGTGTGACAGCAAGTCTTACCGAGCCATCAGCGAGAACAAAAGGTGCAAGGCCCCCTACAACCAGCACCCGCCAGTTGAACCGCTCCGAAATTCCTGGACGAAGTGCTGCATTAACTCAGCAGAATACATCCTGTATTAATTAAACACTGTTAACTACCTTATTATTTTCTGTTTGCAACACGCTTTACGTGCTTACAGTGCCGTGGTGCTGCTCATCCTGAGGCATCCTGAGTGGTTCGGGAGAGTTTTGGAGTGGCAGATTGCCCCCTGCTGTCCTTTTCTGAAGAGCGTAAAAAAGCAGAGCCCAGGCTTAGCGGGAGCCTTCGGGCACCACCGTGCTCAAATGATTCCCAAACAAGCTTCCCTTGTCTGCTATTACCAGAGATTCTCAAAGCAAGCTCGCTGCTGAAAGTCACTGCACTCAGAACAGTCGCAGTGCCTCATAACGAGCTTATTGGAGGCTATTGTCTGGTCTAAGATTGCCTTTGCAGTCTTATCAATTAACTCCAGCACTGTGATGCAGAAATTCTCAGTGAATAAACACCTGATTTCCAAAAATGCTCCCAGAGGAAACGAAATACGTTCTCATGGCACTCAAGTACTTGTGGAATGAAGTGCCTTTACTTTATGGCCATTTGCTGGTGCAGCATTGCACCATCTCAGCGCATCGGTGCATCAGAGGAAGCCTCAGAATCCCAGCACACACCATGAATGTAATTCTGTCACAGGAAAGCATCTTCCCCTGCTCTCCTGTAAACTTAGCTGGCAGGAGCTGTTGCCATTTCGTGAGCCTGCTGGAAAGAAACTGACACAAAACCTTTCTAAAAGCATCTTTTAGGATGTACTGTGGTCAACCATTCCAGCTGAAATCTAAATACACAGATTGTTCGTTTTGACCCAAGTGGGACTTTGGCAGTGGAAGCAGGGAGATGACGGGCCCTCGCTGGCACAGCTGTGATGTTTGTCAGAGCGCAGTTCTACAAAGAGAATGTTTTCTCCACCGTTCGTAACACGCAGCCTGGCTGGAACCCATTCAGTCATTCATGCCTTCAGGAGAGCTTTGTGGGGCTTATTATTAGAATGGTTACAAATCCCTGAAATCTCAACAGATGCTGCACAGAACTCTGAGGATTTCTCGCTGTTTAACCAAACAGGAGCCTGCTACAGTGAGCACAGCTCCACTTGGGAGAGGCTCCCTGAGCCTCCCTCCAACTAGTGCTGGGCACAGCTGCTTCGCACTGCTTCTGGCAGCTCTGGTTTACATGGATTTGTGGAAATGAAAACTACAAATATTCAGCAGAAATGGCATCTCAGTAAAGATCTGCCTTGCTCTAATCTGATCGCTTGGTTCCCAATTCACTGTCTGAATTCATTTCAATCTTACTGTGTTCAACGGAAACAAAGAGGTTGGATAAACGTGCACTTCTCTAACAGAAATCTCAACCTAAGCTGAAGAAGGAAAGAAAAAGTCGCTGAACTAAAAGCAGCATTTCAGTACAAGAATCTCTTTTATTTTTACAGTGCAGTGATTGAAACAATAGAAACGTAACCTGCAAAACTGCATTTGTATCACAATGTCAATCAGAAGGCAACACATACGGTGCTGTTTCACTTTGTAATGAGATAAAATACTTCTCTGGACACCAGATATTACAAACTCTTAACACTATATTCTTCCTTTTATTTTAGAGGCTGATTTTTCCATAATTTAAATCTATCTTATAAACCATTTTTTTAAAAAACATCCGGAAGATAAAAAGAACTCAAGTATTAAACTCAAGGCTTCGATTCCTCTTTTTTAAACAAAGATATCTTAACAAGTGTATCAAAATGGTAACTGTGTGCATCGCAGCTCCTAGTCGGGCTCCATCACACACTGCTCCACGATTTCACGCAGGTTTGGGTTCTCCATCGCAGCCGCGACTCTCTCCTTATCGTTGATTTGCTTGTTGACTGCAAAACATAGGAGAAGTCAAGTCAGGAGCCGTTCCCAGCGGTACTTCGCGCGTGCTGCACCGTGACAAATGCAAGGTGAGGTTTCACCGAGCCCAGGGAATGGCCAACTCAAAGAGGGAGAAAATGCTGCATTACACTGACAGGCCATCCTGTCCGTTTTCACTGCAAATTTCTATCCAGGCAGAGGACTGAGATTTGCATAATGACCCAAAGTGAAATTGGGTGAAGCAGCGTGCAGGCAGACCTCTAGTCATACAACAGAGCACAGGAGCCAGGGAGTGGAAAGGAGAGGTCAGTAGGAAACAGTAAAAAGGAGCAAGCGAGCGCTCAGTCACAAAAAACACCCATCAAAACCCAAAAGTTTTCTGCTTTTCTTGTTCAGGAAAAGAGTACAAAGCATGCTGATTAAAGGTCTTCAGCTGGAGCATGAAGTTTATGACAGATCAGTAGTCCACGTCCTCCAGGCTCAATATCTTGTCATTTAATGGCTGGTTTTCCCCTGTACAAAGATTCCTGCTGGTTATGAACAGAGGCTGGGGCATCGCCTCAACAGGGGCTTCAGCAGCTGTTTGAGATGGGGATTAAATGCAGCTCTGGAAAAATTTCTGTGTCCTACAGGTTTTATCTTAAACATACACAGAGAAACTTCATGATGTTAAGATCATCAACCAGGCAGGAAGTTCTTCCCGCTAATAACTGAGCAGCACAACAGCAGCTTCTCAAAGAACACCGCATCTAAAGTTGTACTTACTGTCTTCTTCAGTGGAATGTGTACCTTCAGATATGTAGATTTCCAGCTGGAGGAGAGATCATCAGTGTTAGATGTGTACATGAACTGTAAACTATATTTACATTCATACAACACATGTAATCCATCCCTTTCAAAGTGTTCCTAGACAATGGAAGGGAACCAATGGCAGTAAGTGCTCTGAGCCTTGTGACTGTGTTGCAATAGGTCTGTCTCTATTCAAGGAGGCCTCAGTACTCCTCCCATATCATGGCAGCATTCATATCTCACTAATATCAATGGCTAATGTGAAAAGTCCATTGCAACTGAGCGACTGGGAACAGAGCACAGAATTGGCACTTCCTTCCTAAGAAGTTCTCTGCTGGTCACAGCTCAAGGACCATTTGTTTGAAAGCCACCAGAATTGCAAGTGTCACTTGCACAAGCTAAGAACTCTTGGGAAGGCATCCTTGGGAACAGATCTGTAAAAGGACACTGCTTTCAAGTCCTACTCAATAAACACACGTTCTATCTGAAATGGTAGTATGGTACATTAGCTGGTTTCTGCCTGGGGAGAGACTGTAAGACTAAATTCTGAACAGACCCAAACTGACTCCATGCATTTCACTGAACAGACCTGGGGAAACAAACAAACCCACCAACAGCTTCTCACAAACAGAACTGCAAGGACATGTCATGGAACTGCTGCACCGAAGGGAAAGGCAGTAAACAAGTCCAGTGCACCTTATCTTATCTCACTGAAGCAAAGCCTACTTGTTAGCACGTGTCCAGCGCAACTGATCACCATCGACCCAATTATCTAGAAATACAAGCCTTGCTTTACACCGTGTTACCGGACAGATGAAGCAAGTGTAAAAACAAAACGAGATTCAAAAAGCAACAGCGTATAACAAACTACAGCTGGAAAAGGAATCAACACATTTATGCAGAGATTCCATCCTGTACTCCCCTGCTCTGCAACGTTCGTTCCCTCCATAAGTGAACAACAGGCTTTTTAAAACTCCTTTATCACGGTTTGCAAGTCGCTTAATCCCACAGCATATCCTTCCTTAAGGAGAACTCAGCATTAAGCACTTACTCTTGTAGCTTAAAGCAAGATTCGGAACCGCTGTCTTACCTTATGTCTAAAAGGCAAGCATCTCTGGAGTTTTATTCTTAAACAAAGGCCTGTTAAACAAAACACATTGAGAGACATTCCTGTCAAATTCAAGGTTTGAGGAGCATTTGAGAACACATTTAACAATGAAACCCACCGCCCAAAACAAAGTGTTGGAAGAACACCGGCCTGCTTGCAACAATATGGAACTCAAGCTTCAAACTCCACTATTTCAGATGGCTAACATGCAGAAGTGGAAAATAACTGAGAATAGCACACAGTTCCCTCTTGCAGCCAAATAAGTCTAACAGAAAACAAGCTGCTGCACACAGCAGGGGGTGGAACTGCAGAGCACTGCGGGCCTTTGCAACCCAGGCCGTTCTGTGATTCTATGACGTGACCTTCAACAGCTCCCCGTTCCTTCTGATCTTTGTTTGTATGGCCAGGAGGGCTCTCAAGATTCACAGCCGAACTGCTGGCTGAACTTTAACTCATAGCAATATTAGTCAGACAATGTAAACTTAACCTCGCGTCCATTGCTGAAGATTGAACGAAACAGAAGCGTTACCGATGAGAGTAGCCAGGGAGCAGTGAGGTACAGTTGGTGTGAACCTGATGACAACCAGATACTCTTCCTCGCCGATCTCGTTCACTTTGACGCAGCTTTCCGTCACCACTTCCAGCTCTTCTAAAGTGTTGGGTTTCTCCGGGTCCCGGATGGTTCGGATTATATCTAAAGCAGAAGATAAGCCAGCAACAACACGGTCACTTTCCGAACCGTAACCCCTCGTTCAGAGCCGTCTCCCAGCAGTTCACAGGAGGCGCAGCTGCACATCGCACCTTCCGCAGCCCGGGGCGGGTTTGCTGTTACTTTCGCGGTCCCGTTTTGATGGGCAGGAATGGAAACACGCCCGTTACCGGATACACGACACGTTGGGAACCGCGAGCAGTTTCAGGTCAGCCCGTCCCAGCGCAAAGCACCGCCGCAGCGTCGCACAAAAGGCTGCTCGCCCTTCACGTGTTTCAGCGTCCGACTCCGGACCGAGGCAGGTCGATCCTCCACCTCCTGCCCTCCTGAGCGCGGGCTCCAAGGCGGCACATTCCGGATCCCGGCCGGCCTATTCTATAGCCCGTTAATCTCCGAGCACCTGCCCGTCTCTCGGTGCGCCCCGCGCCCTCCCGCACCGCCGTGGCAGCGCCGCTTCCAGGCCCGCCCGCGTCCCGCCCCGCGCAGCTCCGCCACAGTCACCGTAAACCTCGAGCGCCTTGTCGTGCTCCATGGCGGCGCGGCGCGGCTCATGGCAGTCCCTACGCAGCCCGGAGTAGCGCAGCACCCTGCTCAGCGTGTGCGACAGCAGCCCCAGCACCAGCGACATCCTCCCGCTCCGCCATGGGAGAGCGCGAAACGGCCCCGCGCGGACACCGTCCGCAGACCGGAAGCGAGGGCGGCCCCTCCAAGATGGCGGCTCGGGGCGCGGGTCGCCGCCGCCGCTGAGGGGGATGGCGGGGCCGAACCGGGAGCTGCGCGTGCTGCTGGCGGCCCGCTCGGGAAGGGCGCGGGACGCCGTGCGGGTTCGGCTGAGCGCGGGGCAGGACGCGCTGGGCAGCCTGCTGCCCCGGCACGGCATCTGCCTGCGGCCGCTGCGGCCGGGCGGGGAGCGGAGCGGCGTCCTGCCGGGAGCGTGGGCAGAGTGAGCGGCGGGAGCGGGAGGGGAGCGCCGGGCCGGTGCTGCGGGAAGGGCCGGGCCGCCACAGCCCGTAAACGTACCGATGTTCCGTCCGCAGCTTCGTGTGGGACGGCACGGCAGAGCGAGACCCGGGGGAGAACAGGACGAGAATAGCGGCGGTCAGCGAAAGTCACGAGCTGTTCGTGTATGAAGTCAGCAGAGAGGATGGGAAGTGCGGCCCGCAGCCCCTGCACAGCTGCGAGGAAACCGCGCTGAAAAAGCTCCTCCAGGATAACGGCATCAGTGAGTGCATTGCAGGGCGTGCTCCGGGCTGTAGGGACCGCCGGGATTCGCTTGTAAACAGTTGTAGGCAGAGCGCTGGGGGAGAGCGGGCGGGTTTCACTCTGATTGAAGCCATCATTGGTGGGCCTGAAAAGCGACGGGCTGTTTGTGCTCAGGTACTGCTGGAGGGGATTGCCCTGCTCGGGGAGATGGCTGCGTGACACCAAGTCAGCAATGACACCAAGTCAGCAATAACAGCAGCGCTGCCATCGCAGTTTTCCTTCTAGCGTTAGAGCAGATGGAAGGAAAACATACAGGAGTGGCTCTGCTCCAACCCTGCAAAAACGAACTGCGTGTTTAACCTGCAGGCCCTGGCTCTGGTGTTGCACATGTTCTCATTAACTCCATTAACAGTTAATGGAGTAGCAGAGGCAATGTATTTGAGCTGTGGTTTTCTTGAGGTACCTTTACAAACAGAAGGATCAGGTTGGTGTAACCGTCAGATGTCTTTACGTTTACAGGTCTGTCTTCAATCTCGTCTTTGAGGATACTGTCTTTTAAAGACAACAAATGCGTACTGCTGCTCAACAGCTTTATTGTTGTGCATCTGACCTTTCCTGGGGAGCCTTCATCCTGTGAGACCTGTGACTGCTTTACCCTTGATTTGCCTCCACCAGTTTTGGAAAGAATAACAGATATAAACTTCTGCAGGGGGATCCTGTTTTTCTTGGATAGCTCTGGCTGGATCTGTATCCTTTGCAGGTCTCCATGTGATGATCTGGGAGAACGAGGTTTTCTTTTCTGTCAGAATAAGACTTCTAAGTATAAATTAACTTTTGAGAGCTCTCTTTGTACAGCACTGTTCTCTTCTGATACTAACTGGGCTTAGAAAGCTGCAGTGAAACAAGCAGTACTGATTGTTTTGCATTGCAGAGATTGAGTTGGGCCACAAGGTGAGCACAAGTTCACCATCTTCCTCTTCTGCCTCATTTCTTGTTTGTTGGGCAACCTGAAGCCTGGCGTTTTCTTTGACACCTTTTAAAGATGTGTTTGATTCTTTTGATGGTGCAAATCTAGCACGTATCAACGTGTGGCTCTGCCAGGGAGGTGTGCAGGATGGGGACAGCCGTCCCACCGTCACATCCCCGCTGACTGCACTCAAGGTGTCGTACGATCTCAGCGTTGCTGTGATCATCAATTCTTCCAGCAGTGCCTGTTCTGTGGATCTGAACAAGTACTTCAGGTATGTCTGCAGCAGAATTACCAAACGAAGGTATTGAGCGTGACTGATATTAGAAGAAGTGTAAATCATCCATCTGGGAGGTAAAACGTAATACACGTTTCCATTCAGACAGTTCCCTGGGCATTTGATTTGTAAAAGTGATCCTGAAAGCCTTCTGCTGAAGCCGCCTGAGGGAGTTGATGAGGATGACCTCGCTAGTTCTGACTACAGCATGGAGCTGCTGTCCTCGCCTTTCCGCACAGACAGGTGGGTAATGAAAGCAATCCTAAAATGCCTGCATTTGTCTTCCTATGGAACGCAGGTCAGTGAGCTGCTGGCCTTTTTCACCTGTTGTTGTGGCAGATCTGCTTTGTGAAGCTCATTGTGCTCTCAGCCTATCGTGGCTGTTAGGGTGCAGTTGGGCAATGGACCGGGATGACTCCATCACTGAGCAGCTTCCAACAGTGATTACTGCTTGTAGAGCTATGTTCTGTTTGATCCACCACTGACAGATGTCTGCATTCTGAGCACCTTTCTGTTTGTTTTCTGCTTAATACAAGAGAGTCCATGAGGACTTGAGAATGTTTCGTGTTCAGATAAAAAAATCAACTCTCCTGTGACCCTCAGTAGTGGAATAATTAACGCTCATGAAATATGTAAATTACGCCTTGGTGTACAGGAGATTATATTATGAGTCTGTGAATTCATTTCCTTCTACTGGATTTCTTTAATTAACGAGGGTATGTTCTGTGATACAGAGAACAGTTTCCCAGTAAAAGTTCTCAGCTTCGTGGCTGTTGCCAACCAGTGCAGCTGTGGTGGTGCAGGTTGGTGCAAGCAGTATTAAATGAAAATGAACAGGGCATGGTAGGGCTGAAATGCAAAATGGTGGATCGAATCTATACTCCAAAATGCTTGTTGTTTGACTGAGGAAATGTTAAAGGTTGATTGGTCTGCATGGTGCCTGCCATAAGATACTGTATTATGAATAACTGCTTTCTTCGTCCCAGGTCGTGGAAGGCGCACTTATCCTCCCTGTGCAGCACAATAAGGAAAAGAAGATCTGGTTCCCCACATTTGCTGTGTGATGTGAACTTACCTTGGTATCAGTATTTTACCCATCTTGAAGATCACGATCCCTTAATCTATGAAACCCCTGAGAAGGCACTGGCCGTTGCTCCAAAGGCCTTTCCTCGTGTCCTTTCCAACCCGCTGCAGAGTGCTGGCACAGAGCTTGGTGATACAGGGCAGCAGTGGAAACCAATCCTCCCCGTTCAGTTGTCACAGGAAGTGGTGAAACTGGAGTGTAAATCTGTGTCTGGAGCCAAAGCACTGTTTGCGATCCTAACAGATGACGAGGCATTGACAGTTGCTCTCTGGGATTTCGAGTCCCACGCTGTAACGCATTATCAGTTCGGCAACGATAGCGTTTATGTGGATTGCAATGAGGAGGTGCCGCTATGTCTGCTGCTGACAGGTGATCTCAGTGTGTGGCTGTTCTGGTGTAGTGTTCCAAGAGGAGCATTGTTTTGTCTGTAGCTTCTCCTTCCCTGCTGGTTGACTTTGAATGCACTCTTGCTGAGCTGTGATTCAAGCTTTATGCTGTTATTTGTGAAGACAGGCAGTAGATACGAATCTTGCTATGTAGCAACTCGTTTATATGTTTTTAATTATGATTTGATTCTTTTATTCAGAGCGTGGCCTCTCCTTAATTCTGTTTGGCTTAACTCAAGAGGAGTTTTTGAATAGACTGATGATCTATGGCAGCGCTGGAGTTGTAGATTCTGTATGCCATCTCAATGGATGGGGACGGTGTTCGATTCCAGTACATGCACTAGAGGTAAACAGGTCTGATTTGTGTCCTGCAGATAACAAAAGCACTGCCTTGGAGTAAAGAATGAAATGCAGCAGTGTTAACGTTATTTCTAGACTAAAAGAACTGATTACTACCAAGCAGTGTTCAGAACCTCTCAGAATTGAACCCTGGATCACACACCAGCTCTCCTTGTATCTTCAGTTTTCCAGTGCTCTCTTCCTACCTCTATAAGAGACAACAGAGATCCTTGTTTAAAGAAGCGGTTGATCCGGGGGTGTGGGAGTGCAGCAGTCTGTGCACACTGACAGTGCTCTGTGTGTGTTCAGTCGTGGTTGCAGCAGGGAGCTCAGCTGGGGTTCTTTGGTTGTGTTTGAAGGGTTTGACAGAAAGGGAACTGAGCCAGGAAGGGAGGAGGCTGGCAGCACTTTTCAGTTCCTGTAAGCTTATTTAAAGTCCTGATTCTCACAGTACTTCTTTATATCCCCAACTAAACTTTAATAAATTGCTTATTTAGCATTTTATCTCTAAACATAGAGGGTCAGGGTTCCTGCAAGACCAATTAAAAGGGCACGGCAGGAGCTCACCACACCACCTTGTTGATTCAGTCTGGTTTAATTTCTTCTCTATTTTTCTGCATGCAGAATTTGGCACTGAATATGAAGTGAAAAATACTGTTGATAATAGTAATGTACCATATGTTTTCAGAACACGTGCATAACGATGGTGCTGTCTGTCTGCCTAGGCTGGCTTGGAGAATCGTCAGCTGGACACAGTGGACTTATTTTTAAAAAGCAAGGAAGGCCTTTTCAGTCTTTCTGCGCTGCGCTCCGAAGCCCAGCAGTGTGCTGATGCTGCCTCCTGCTCCTTTCTGAAGAGTAAGTGAAATGCTTGGACTGAATTACCTTTCAGTTGCTGGTTGCGTGTCTAGAAGCACATTGTGCTGCCTTTGCCTCGGGTGGTGATGTTGCAGCTTTTCCAATTCTCATATATGAGAAAGATGGATAGATAACGTGGCTTTTTTGGGTTGCATTCCAAGCATTTTGGTGTGAAAGCAAAGCACCTTAGCTACATTGTTTGGCATAGTTCAGAATAACTTAGCAACACACCTCTGTTCTAGCTTATGTTTTATCTGATCAGCTGTTTAGTAAGTGCAGATGTAACTACTTATGTATTTTTTGCAGATTTGCAAGAGCTGAGACCAGCCTTAAACTTGCTTTGCTCAGCAATCAGAGAGAATGACATGGAGCCGCAGAGCAAACACTTCTCAGAGCAGCTGCTGAACCTCACGTTGACTTTTCTTAGCAAGCAGCTTGAAGAAGTTTTTGTCCACACAGAGGGTGAGGTTACTTGTATTGACTCACACATAGTAATGTAATTTGTCATTGTTTAGGTGAGAGCTGTTCAGGTTTTGGATTAAAACTTACGTTTGCTTACAACTAACAGTACAAAATAAAAGCTTGCACCAGTGTTAAGTAAATTAAAGGTTATTTAAGGGGAAATTTGAGAAATTGGTGTGAATGCAGTGGCTGTCACATCAGATAGGATGCTGCCAGCTGGATCAGCATGTGAAGGAGTGACAGAACCAGGCGTTAAGGTGGTTTTGGATGGCGGTGCAGTTAAATAGGTTGGCTTTAGCCCTCGGCTGCTCATTCTTTTATCATTGCTGCTGCATGAGTTATGCTGGCACTAATCTTCCCCTGGCTGTAGAATGGACTTGTTTAAGAAGTCACTGCAGCTGTAGAAGTAATGCTTCTGTCTGGAAAACTTCAGTTTGTTTTACCACGCAGCAGCAGGTATCCTGGTATAAACACCGGGGCTGGTACAGGAGCGAGAACAAGTGTGTTTTGTCTGTTGATGTTGGGAGAGTGTGTTCAGCATCTGTAAGCACTCAGAATTGTTGATTTCTGTTCAATTCTGCTCTGGCTGTTGTTGGCAGAGCCTGATGGGCACCTGCAGAAGGCTGCGGAGATTTTAACTGATTACATCATTGAGCTTAGGACCTTTGTGAAAAACTATCCTCGATCGCAAGTAAATATCACAGATGTTGGGAGTGATTCTGATGAAGACCTACCTGCAGTAGAGGAAAGCCGGATGTGGGAAAAACTGACACCTGAGGTAAAAGCAAATAATGGAGTTCTGACTATTCTTATTAAAAATATTCGAGGAAGTGACTAATATGGAAAGGTCCTTAAAGTGTTAGGGGGGAAAAAACTGACATAGGAATCACAAAGTTGGTAGCACTGAAGATGAGTGGGATTGGTTTGTTCCAGATGTTGTTTCTCCCTTTTAGGAAGTCATTGCTGAGGCCATCTTAAGCAACAAAATGCCAGAGGCCCAGACCTTCTTTCGAATGCACCGGCATCCTGCTCAGAGCCTTCAGGAACTCATTCGGACGGGTCTGGATCTGGTCTATGGCCATCTTCTGAAGGGCAATACCGGAGAGGCCTCAGCACTTCTGAAGAACATGGTGAGTGGTGTTCAATAAGTGTGCTGACCGTTTTGAACTCTTCTTTGTGACTAATGAAATTAATGAACCCTGCACGTACAAGGAGGAGCTTACCTGTCATGTGGAGGCAGTGGTTCTACCACGTGCATTTCATACAGTTAAATAAATGTGTTCAAAAGAACTGCTATGATCACTGGTGTGCCTTCAGAACGCTGAGGGAGCTCAGTGTCCGTTTGTGTTTGTACAGGTTGCATACAATGAGTATCTTTTGGCTTTTTTAGGGTTTTGATGTGAAGCAGCAATTGCATAAGATATGTTTCCACACGGTTGATAAAGACGTACGAGATTTGCTGGTAAGTGCAGGACGGGATCTGTGGGGGTCTGGCTGATGTTCCCAGCTCTAAAGGCTGAGATGTGTTGATGCTGAGACAAAGCATTGTACTACTGAGCACACTTTCAGAATGGGAACTGGTTTTGTCCCCGCACCTTTGCAGTGTGGTTACTGAAAATGTCTTTGATGTGCCTGTGGTCTTTTGCACCTGCAGCTAAAGTAAAAATTGATTAAAATGTGATTTCTTTGTTCTGATATCGGTTCACTTTTCATCTGTGTGCACACAGCATGAGCTCCATTTATCTCAGTGCAGTCAGGGCTTTTTCCTACAGCTGGTTTAGACTCCTTAACACTTGCAGGATCACTTACAACGTAGACATATAATAAGTAGAGAAAAATTATAATTGGAGGTAATACTTTAATTTGAATTAAAGGTCAAAGTTTTACAAGAAGAAAATTATTTTTCTGAAAAAGAGAAGAAAATGATAGACTTTGTGCATCAGGTTGAAAGCTTGTACTCGGAGTCCTTCCAAGAGAATAAAGAGATGCAATCTCTTTCCAGGTAATGTGGGTTATCAGTTTTAATTATTATTAATTAATATTCTTCATAGGATTTTTGTGTGTATGTGTATAATATATATACTGTCTTCTGCATCCCATATGATTTAATGCACTAATAATATGATCATCTGTAATTTAATTGATCTCACACTGGTCACCATGAGTTAATAGTAAGGATCAGGGGGGAACTGGTTATTTTTGCATCAGTTTAACAGCTGCTGTCGTGTTCTTTCCCAGCTAAGTTGTGACACTGCTGGCAGTGCGGGGGAGGTGCTCTGTTCATGCTGACACCATAAATGAAGCAGTATTTAAGAAGGATATTAGTGGAGTCATTAATCAAGCAAAACATGTTCAGATGGAACATTTGCTGTATTTTTGATATATTATCCATAATATCACAAACAAAATAGCCTACGAAAAAAAACATCTTAGAATTAAATAATTGTAAAATGTTGAAGTACTCATTACTTGCCATGCCAGGTTTGGAAGAACTGGTCAATTCTTTGCCTATCACTCCTCAGGCTTTTAGCTACGTAAGTCCTGCTGTCTGCAAAAATCAACTAGCAAAATCTCTGCTTGTTTTTGATCCTTTCATCATCCCCTCTTTGTCAGATTGTGTTCTGTTTTGTGGGAGCGTCCTACATGATGCCCTAATGCAAAACTTCATTGCAGTGTAAAGAACTGGAGGCAGGATCAAGACTCTTCCAGACATTTGGCCACTCTGGAGTCGCTGATGAATCACGATGGATGCCGGGTTCCCAGCAGGGAGGTCAGGGTGATGCTGAACTGGGCTCAGTGGTGGGATGAGCTCCATCAGGACATGATTCTTCTCCCCAGAAAACAAGGCCAAGGTAAGCGTTCTGCAACTGAGATTTAAGAGAAGTTTGGAGTTTAAAATCTGACCGTCTTTCATGTAGTGAATGCAGTTGTGTGGTTGTGGCATTGGTACAACCAAAGCTGAGTGTGACCATAGCAGGCCTCTTAATTTTCACAATGAAAATGTTGTATTGTGTTAGGATCTGTGTTGTTGTGTTATGACAGGGAGCTGTGTTTGGAGTTTGGAGCAAGCTGAACTCATTGATTGCCAGTTGTTGTAAATGCTGTACTTTGCTATGGTCTGCCAAGCTTATTATACTGTAACATAGTTACCTCAGCATTGTGTTTGCAGAAAGAGATATCTGTTCATTAAAAACTCAGACACATGAATATGTCAGTATTTTGCTTGACAGTCTTTGATTTTGTTGGCTTACTTGCTTTGTCTTTTGGTTTTTAACCTCAGGACGTACCTCATGTAACCCTGAGGCTCTTTGGATGCACCTGACAGCCCAGCACGACTGGCTTAATATCAGTTCATGGATTGAAGAATTTGAGCCCAACCACAGTTTATGTGGACAAAATAAATGGCCACCCCTGACTGCAGGCATCATTGACCAAAGCATGTTGTGTAGTGGTTACATGAGAAATGATATACTGAACAAGCTGGCCAGGTGTGTGCCTTTAATGTGTGACACTAACTTTCTGTCTTTCTGAAGCCTAGATCAGATAGTTGGAGAAGTACCTGTTACTCAGATCTTTGCTGCATGTTTGTTTTTATATGGTGTTCGGTACCACTGTTTAAAACAGCACATGTCCATTGGAACGTTTGCTTTTAGTCTCGTTCTGGCACTGTCAGTGCTTGAGAGCAGGAAGAAACATGGGAGAGCAGAAGTGCTCTGCCAGGCTTTGGGTCTTCCGGAACGGTTGCACTCCTGCTGCCTGTTTTACTGCAGGGGAGAAAATTGTAAACATCCCATGCCATCCCTTATAAGAATAAGGGGTGCTGCACTGAGCTGCAGCAACTACAATACTGTTAAAGCATTCTCAGCAGCATTTTGGCATGTTGTCTTTGCTTTGTGAATAAAATAATCCTTAGAAGGGAAGTTCTGGTTTGTGATTTTGGAACCACCCTCCAGGCTTGTTAGAGGCACAGCTGTGTAACCTGGGCACCTTTCCTTTCTTTTCTCTCTTTTTTTCCTATTTATTTTTAAAGAAATGGGATTTTTGTCCTTTCTGAACTGGAAGATTTTGAACTTCTGCTCCAAAGATTGGTTTCCCTCGGTGGAGTGCTGCAAAACCCTCACCCTGTTCCAAAGTACAGCGCTGCCAGTGGTTTGGACTTCCATGCTCGTTTCGTCCTGCACTGCTTAGAACACAATTTGCAATATATGTTATACACGTACCTAGATTACTACAGGTATGGATGTGCTTTTGTTCATTGACTTACATGTGGATTTAAGTAATGAAAGACAGCTTCAATGGTTGACAGTAAGAGTTTTGCCAGGCTCTTGCTATTTGCTGTGTCACAGCAGCACCATTTGAAGATAAAAGTGTGAGGCAGTGAGTTGGGTTTCATGCTGCATTTTGAGGCCTTATTCACGTTGCAGTGCCCTGATTATTTGTCTGTCACTCAGCTAATGAAACAATTATGGTCAGAATTAGCTCAATAACAGAAGCAAAGCAATCTTAAATGAGCCAAAATAACTTGTTAGGAACTGTGTCACCTGAGTGCAGCTACAGGTTTGTTCTTTTTTACTTTGAGAAATAAAGGAATTGTTTATTTCTTATTTAGTACTAGTTGGGATTCAAAAGAGAAAGAAATACTGACTGTAGGAACTATAAACACATTCCTACATATGAATACTTTGTGATTAGGATTTCGGAGGTGCGACTCTTGTCTAACAGTGTTATTAAGAAGGTGGAGTGGAGTGGAGGAAAGCTAAGAAGCATTTTTTTCACTCTGTGTAATCCATGTGAATCACTTCAAACACTCAGACTATGGAGAATGGCATTTGTGAATCAGGTCCCTTCTTTGGAAAGTGTTTGGGGTTGTCAGTTCTGGGAGCTGCTGTTTTGATTGGCAGAAGCAGTTACATGGAATCTTAAGGAAGGGAGCTGCTAGAAAAGTCCTTTCAGCTCCAAGTGTGTGTCTTGTCAGCAGGGGTGTGATGTGGCTGCTGTGATCACAGATGGCATAGAGCGCTCTGACACCTAATCAGCTGCTCTCAGTTCTTATGCAGTTTTATGTTGGGGCAGAGGATGCTTACAAATACCATAACCTTCACTGTGCTGCTGTTGTTATTTCCAGTTTAACTCCTTCCAACTGCCCTATTCTGGATGACAAGGAGCTGCATGAAGCACACCCCTGGTTTGAATTCCTCGTGCAGTGCCGCGGGGTTGCCAGTAACCCACGAGGTAGGAGCTTGGCCTCACTCAGCAGCTGCTCTGAGGTGAGGCTGATAGGCAGATTTAATTGGGACAGCTGGGTTTAATTCTCTGCTCTGCTGAAGACTTTTCTTGGCCATAGCAAATCATTTGCACGTGCCAGCTCCAGAATGTGGATTATAATTGCTATTTAAAATGCACATATTGGTCTGTATGTGGTCATCATTGCATTTGATTTGCTTACATTCCTAGAAGTTTGAGCAGAATAGGTAAGAAAGCACATACAGCATTAAAATTAAAGCTTTGTGTGGGGCATTCCGATTTCTCTGTCCTTTGGGTTATGTGCTTTCCTGGGCCAGGATTTTCTTACCTATTGTCATTGAAAGTCAGTAGAGTTTGTGTCCTTAACTCATTTTACTTTTGTAACCTCTCGTCTTTCGTGGAGACACACATGAAGAAACAATAAAAATAGGGCTCAGGGGAAGCTTTGTTCAGAAAGATAAGATAAAGAATTGAAGCAATAGAATGCAAAGGTGTGTGACTCCATCCAAATAAATGAGTGCAGGTAAAACTGAAGTATAAAATCAGGGATGATTTGGTGAAAATTAGGTCTTATTCTCACAAGTAAGCTGTGAAAAAGTCACTGTTACCTTCTTTCATGCTTGTAGAATAGTTATAATGCACAATTTAATAATTGTTTTTACACAAAACTGGTTTTACATTAAATTACGTCTCTTTTCCTAGATCCAAAGATGATTTTTCAGGCAAGTCTAGCAAATGCTCAGATCTTGATTCCTAGTAATCAAGCCAGTGTGAGCAGCATGCTGCTGGAGGGACGTACACTGTTAGCACTTGCTACCACCATGTATGCACCTGGAGGCGTTGATCAGGTACTGTGTGCATCACATTGCTGGTTCGTTTTGGGAGGAATTCTCACGAGGTGCTGAAAACTCAAAGGAAAGAACTGATGAAGATAAGCACAGTAACGCCATCGTGGGTCTCACCATATAAAAACCTGTTTTTGGTGTTGCGTGTCTCACTTCATTGACCAAATTCAGGATCAGGGCATGACAGAAACTAAAGCTTACTGGCTGCGTAGTGTGAAGCCATGGCGTTCTGCTACAGAGGTTGGAAGCTGTATCTATGGCGTGATGTTTTACTAGTGCAGGGAGCTGTGCCACGTAGCAGAGAACCCACAGTGTCGTGTTCCTCATACGACCTGCAGAATTCTTCCAGGGAAAAGGTGCAGCTTTCTGTGTTGCTACCAGCTGTTGGATTCCCATGACTCAGACTGTTTGGGGCATTCAGAGGTTGTTTTATTGTAATCTTGATACAGTTTCTTCTTCCTAATTAAATAATTTTGCTTCCTTTCAATGCAGGTTCTTCAGAATGAAGATACAGAGAAACCACTAAAGAAAGTTGATCCTCAGCTCTTAAAAATGGCGTTGAGTCCTTACCCCAAACTCAGAGCTGCTCTTTTTCCCCCATGCACCTCTCATGGGATTTTGCCACCTGACATCTCCCTTTACCATCTCGTTCAGGTATGCAGAATGATTCTTGTTAGAGCTGTTTGGTAGAACAAAAGTAAACTAAGACAGGTTTTCACTTTGAGCCTGAAGGACAGGAACCGTGTGTTGCTGGGCTTTTGGATTGGTTGGTTTTTTAAATCCTTAATGACTGGGAGCTGAAGTTCATAGCTTCTCTTCAGAACTTCTTAATATGGTGTTGGACGTATTGAATCTGGCTCGTTTCTACCCTCTTTTTTTTTGCTGCAGTGTTTGTATTCAGCAGAGGTTTTGTGGCAGTTCTGGGATGTCAGAGGAGAACTTTTCCTGCTGCATTCAGCAGATAGGCTGAATAGTATTATAGAAATTAGGAATTACAGCCAAGTGTCTCCTGGAGTGTCATGCTGTAATTCTGGGCAAATACCTTTTATTTCACATTTTATTTCATATCTGTGATAGGAACAAAAGTGCAAGCTGGAAGAAATGCCACAAAAGATTTTTTATTAGGAAAACGGTAGCTTTGCTGAAATCACACTACAGCAAAATTCTTAAATGTGTGTTTATTTATTTCCTTAAACTAAAATCAAAGCATTTCCCTGCACTTGTTTGCATCCTCCTCTACAAAGTGGATAAATACGTACCTTTGAGAGAGAATTACACAGGATTTGTCCTTGCTTGATGGCAGCACAGGCAATTCTTGAGTATCTGCTGCTGTGGGTTCCTGAAATGTTCTCTAATCTGAATAGATGAGAAAATGTTCAACTGTCTTAATGTCCTGTGTCTCATCTTTTAGTCGTTAGTGCCCTTTGATCCCAGTAAATTATTTGGCTGGCAGTCAACAAATACCCTTGCTGCATCAGGTAAGTTAATTTAATGTTTTTTATGGCTTTTTTTTGGACTATGATTATTATAAGATCGCCTTCCTGTGGGATGATTGGACAGAAAACTTCATGTACAGACCATTCCTTTTACAACAAAGTGACGTATTTCACTGAATTCTCGTTTTGGAGTGAAATGATGTCTGGCTGGGTTACCTTTTTTCTGCTAAGCTCTTCATAGACGTATTTTTTTTCCTGAATGCTTTATGAAATAGATGAGCAGTGTTTTGCTTTAAAAACAAGTTGAGAGTCTCCGAAAAAGCCATCAGTCTCAGCTGTTGGAAAATGTTACTGCTGGAGTTCTGGTGTTTTGATCAGAACTGGGATCTCAGTGGGATTTGGGCATGCTGAAATTTGGATGAGGGCAGGAGTTGGAGGTGTGGGATTGTCGTTGTGTGTTCAGTTGTTGAAAGGCGTTTTCTGTGTTTAATTCAACTGCTGATCAGCTCATAAAAGTAACAATGCTCTTTCCAGATGCATCAAGTGACCTTCCTCATTTTTCATCCCCTGAACTGGTGAACAAATATGCTGTAATGGAACGACTGGACTTCTTGTACTACCTGCGCCATGGGCGTCCATCGTTTGCCTTTGGTACATTTTTGGCCCAGCAGTTGGTCAAGAGCAAAAGCCCCAAACAGTTGTAAGTTATCTCAGAAATGGTAATGTGGTGGCTCTGCACAAGTTACCATCGAGCACAAGGAATAAAGTCAGTCCTCCCCAGCAGCAGAGCCAGCTGGTGTGCATTGTTTCACTTAAAGCTGCAGATGAGCTGGAAATCTTTCCAGTGTAACGTGGGGTGAAATGGTTATCTGTGGGATGGTGAGCTTTGTTTTGAGTCATCTGAATAAACCTGTGGTCACTTTGCAGAAAAAAGGTGTCCCCTTGTATTGAGAGATCCTCAGGATGACATTTCTGCAGTTAAACAATACAAATAATATACTGGGAGGAGTTAACATTCCTTTCAGAGTCGCTTATGCAAAAGAGCACAGTTGGATTTCACTTCCTCCACAAATATATTAAGCTTAAAACTAAGCAGATTGAGAATTACTGTAGGAGTGGCATCAGGAGAAATTGCCACTTGTTTCTAAAATGTCTTGTTTGTACGTTGGTCACCGTGTGTTCCTTGCCATCGTTCCTGTTCAGATCAGTATCTCTGTGAGCGTTTTTTGACCACTCATCACACGTGGGACTTTATGCTCAGACCTCGATCTTTTTCTAAATGCAAAACTTGGTTTAGAAACGTTTCTCATGCCGATGAAGTCCACGCATTTAGCAAACTTGTGAGGTCTGTGGTTGAAAATTAGGTAAAAATCGTGTTTATTGAATGGTGGTGCTCTTTTTGTTTCAGGATTCAGCAAGCAGGAAATGAAGCCTATCTTCTGGGCCTTTCTTTCTTCAATACGCCTTCAGTAGCAGCTGCCTGCGTGTGCTTTCTGGAACTGCTTGGGCTCAGCAGCCTCAAACTGAGAGTTGATATTAAGGTTGCAAACATGATATTCAGTTACAAAACCAGAAATGAAGAAACTCAGCACAATCAAATAAGGGAATCTTTGGGTACGTTTGTTTTTCATTCTTAGCTTAGCATGTTTTGTATTCAAAAGAGAAAGAGAAGCAGCAATCGGCTGGAAATTGGCGCTTACAGTCTTAGGAACACAATGAGAGTTTGAAGAGTTAAAAGTCTTGCTGTTCTTGTGCTCCTGCTTCCTACCGATTCCAAACGAGGCAGGAGGGCTGTAAGGTGACACGCAGGCAGAATGGCAGGAGTATCTGACAGATGCTATCAGACAGCTGCCTAAGACTCCATTAAACACCTCCATAAGGTCCCACCTAACATTGTAATACAACTGGAAGACTAAACAAAGGTTTTCTCTCTTGTGCTTGGAAAGTTGTCTTGCAGTCACAGTGGAATCAGCTGTTCAAAGCTGTAAAGAAATCAAATCTATCCTAGGAATAACTTTGGAAAGTTGTATTTCTGACTGCACACCTGCAGCTGTCTTCTGTCCTAACTGCTGTCTGTTATTGAAGTGTTTGCATTAATAGGATTTGAGCTTCTTGTTAATCCCAATAATGTTGCTCTAATCTCAGCAGTAGTACTGTATTCTTTCTGAACAGTTGAACAGTTAATGAGGTTGGCTGATGGTGAAAAAGCAGCAACAGAAGAAGTTCTTATCTCCTTAGAAGAAGCCTTTTGGGATTCAATTGAGCATCAAGGAATAAAGAAGTAAGGAAAATGACCTAAAGGATTATGATGGCAAATTGAAATTGTGCATTGAATTTTGTCATTTGTGTATTCAGACACTGGGTGTGTTCTATTGTAGACACTGTACAACAATATTTCAATATAGCATAAAGTTCCAAGTTCAAGTAACAGAGGCAATAGGGCTGTGCTGGCAAGAATAACAGAGTTCTGTCAGCACATTTGACTTAGTGCTCCACAGAGCACACCTGGGAGGGAAGGGTTTATTCTCAAAGCCTCTGTTGTGGAGCTCCCACAGAGGTGGTGTAGCTGTGGTGAGGTCAGTGGGATGTGCTGGTGTTGCCATCTGCAGGCAGTGGATCTTGCTCCATGCAATGAGCTTATACTTTGGTAACATCCGATAGGCACAACAGTTTGCTGCAGCGGAAGCTTAAAGGTTTGTTCTTATGTGATTTTCCTTTTTGTATTCTTATTTTAATTCCGTGCAGGACATCCAAGGACTCCAGGCAGCGGTGGTCTGTGGTGATGCAGTTCTGCAAACTCCACAACATGAAAATGAGCACCTCGTACCTAAAGGAGTGTGCTAAATCCAACGACTGGCTGCAGTTCATCATCCAGGCCCAGCTGTACAGCTACAAGCCAGATGAGGTGAGCTGTCTGTGTATGGTCTTAAATGAAGACAGGAATCTTCATGAATGCTCACTGTGGAAAAAAAAAAGGAAAAGAAAAAGAGAGGAATTTTGGTACTGTTCCTTTCTTATTGAGGAGATGCTTCCCATGTGTCCAATTGATGTTACGCTCCAACTTCTTTTGGTTTTAAGTGTAATTTAAATTTAATAAAACATTACCAGTAGGTAAAACTTCAATGCAGTTTAGAAGAGATAATGGGAAGAAGCTCACTGGGCAGTTCCAGCTTATGAGATGCTTAGCAGCCCTCTGTGTTGTTAACTTGAATCCTTCTCTTGCGTTCCCCAGAAGAAAAATGCATAACTCCACAACTGACAGTCACTGGAGTTGTGTGTCATTGCACACTGGTGGCAGTGCAAGAGAGATGAGAAAAATGGGCTCTCTGGGAGTCGTAGCTTCACATAAAAGGGGAAGTTTTAGTACTTCGGTGGAACAATCCACATCTGCAAACACGTTTCCTTCTCAGCTCTCCAGAAGGGATATGAAAAATCAGATGTGGAAGGTGTTCATCTTCGGTGCGCGTGCAGTGCCTGTCAGCCTTCCCCCTCGTCCCCCATGGGGCTCGCTCTGCATGCTGCTGTCGTTTTCCTAGGTCGCGTCTGTCCTTGAAGGCTTTGCTCCCGTCGTACAGCATCACCTGATGCTGGCTCTGGAGAAGTCGCCGTTTCTGTGTGCTGCTGCGGGGTGTCCTGAGGGCAGCACTGGGAGCAGACGTGCAGACGGTCTCTTCCAAATCCTGTTCCGCTGTCAGGAGAGCCCCAGTGCTTCGTGTCACCTTTTGGCTGAGGGACTGAGAGAGCACGCTCCCGTTCTGAGTGTTTTAGCGGCGTGTTTCCCGGTGAGTACTGCTCGAGTTTGTCTTTTAGAGGAATCAATAGCAAGCGATTCAGCTGTTTTTACTGTGCAGTTACTGTACTCAGTAGATACGTAGGTTGCAATCATCAATTTGTTTCTCAATTTTTGTGGTAATTGCTGTGATCTGTGCGATGCATTTGGGCAACTTGTTTGTCATCAAGTGGCATTTTTTTGTCCAGTCATTACAAACCCGTCATTTTTATTTGACAGGAGGCCGACGTTATTCACTGCCTCTGTGTCTGGATAATTACCAGTGTGGATAATGTTACCAGATCGGAAGCAACAAAACATATTCAGAGCTCAGTAGAAAATCACAAGTGGGATCTTCATGACCTGGCAGTTATCTGGAAAGTGCTTTTAAGAGAGCAGAAATGTCAAACGCTTATAAGGGGATTCCAGCTCTTTTTAAAGGTAGGGTCACATCACTGAGTGAGCAGAAGTGCTTGAGTGCATCTCAGATCTTCTCAGAGGGAAGAATGCCTGTAGCTTCCCCTCTTGTCTTGCCCTTTGTGCCCCAGATAGGCTGGATGTGATATACTGAAAAACACAGCCAAGTAAGAAAATCTTTGAATGGAAGTTCTTCCAGCCATTACAAGCTTGAAGATCACACATCAAGCTTGCATGCAGTGTTAATAACCAAGGATGTCATTGTGCTGGTGCTGAGGAGCACAAATTCTTCCTTTCCTGAAGTACTTTTACGAAAGAGTTATAATCTACTTTTGTGTCTTTTGAAGGATTCCCCTTTACTGCATATACTGGAGATGTATGAACTGTGCATGAGCTGTAAAAAATACAGCGAAGCTAAAACCAAACTGGACGAGTTTCAGAAACACCTCGCAAATGTAAGGATTCCATTTTGTAAATGTCTCTGCATTGATTTCCCCCCGCTGGTCTGTGATCCCTATTGAATGTCTTACGTTGAATAATGGAAGAGGTGCTTAGGATGATGTAGAAGCTGATTTTTTGGAGGGATGGTTTGCAGCAGGTTCTTTTTACAGGTGATGGAAGAAAGAATTTGATGGTTTGTTCCAAACCTGCAGTGTGTTTTTCTGAGCCTTGTCCTGGGATGGCACAGCAGGCTAAAATGTAGCTTTCACACATCAGCACTTCATTGGTTGAGGGTTGACACTGAGTCAGACAGGACCTTTGTCAGTACACTGAATTATCTGTGCTCACTAAATGTGTGGTGTTCTCTGCTGTGCTGATAAACCAGTGACTTACAGGGACTGCCTGTTTGAGAGGAGAGCTTGCTTTGGTTCAGGCAGTTGTTAGCAGTTGTACGATGCCTCTGTGCCAGTAACTCCATGATCTGAGTTGCTGTTCTGAAGTCCATTGAGAACACTGACTTAGCAGTCAGTTCCGAAAGGATCAAAGCAGTTTCATTCTGTGCTCCTTGTTTGTCACATACAGGTTTGCTGACAAATAAATTCAGTACTTTCCTTTCTGTTGTGATTTTCTAGACCCGTGGATGTCTTTGTAATCAGCACCGCATGCCGTAATGCTTCCTTGTTTTCCTTCCTGCAATTCAAGCTGATGCTGATCAGTTTCCTTTTCCTGTGCACCACTCACGTAGTGAATATGCTTACAAATCCTACAGGAGTGTGCTGAGCTGTTGATCTAACCATTTATTTTAGCCATCTGTTCATCCTTCTTGCAGTTCTATCTCCTCCTCAGTTATCAGGAGCCCTGTAATAAAACTGGCTGCCTTCAAATGGAAGTCAAACATACGTGGGTGATGGGGCGCCCCTGCTTGGGGCTGGCACGTGGTTGTTTGCTGAAGGAGTTTGCTGAGGTTCACCTCTGATAACCAGTGTGTGACTCTCAGCAACGTGCAGAATATACTCCCCAGAAATGAGTTCGAATCTTATCAGACCTTTTTGTGTGCACAGCTTCAGACCACTGATGGAGCTTCAGGAGTCCCCGTGCAGTGGGTGGAATCACAGGCGCTGTTTCTTCTTGAATTGATGATGCAGCAGTGCAGGACAGAATACGAATTGGGAAAGCTCTTACAGCTGTTTGCTGCCACAGACAATCTTCTGCTTGATGGTAAATACAGCTGCTGCTGTTAGGTGATACTACGGCTGTGCTCTGAAGGCCACATACGGTGTTTCTGGAGTGACTGAATGTGGTTGCTTGAAGTGTAGTTGTGGGATTTCATTCGTGTGAGGGAACTGATGTAACCAGAACTGGTTCTTATGGTGAATTGCAGTGATGAAAATTGCGTGCACGTCTGTTTGGGGACATGGGTGAGCACGGGTGTGTTGGTGAGGAGCACACGTTATCTGCAGAACTATTTCACTTCTGGGTTTAGAATACCTTTTTAGTCCCATGTAAGGTTCAGAGCATAAGATCTGTGCTCCTCTGGCAGGCTGTGCGCTGGCATAAGCAGCAGTTTGAAAGCAGCTGCTGTAATTGTTTATGTTCCTTTGAAACAGGCCCTTATGTGAAGAAGCTCTGTGCGCTCAGTGAGATCCTGAAGGATTCCTCCGTGTCCATCCGTCGCTCCGTGCTGACCAGGTGCAGCCCAGAAACGTTTCAGGATGAGTGCAGGTCGATCCTGGAGCAGCTCCAAGAGCGAGGACTGTTCTCTCTGGCTCGGCAGGTGGCAGCGCTGGCTGGGCTGCCTGTGGACAGCGTGGTTACCCGAGAGGTATGGCGTGGGGCAGCACTGCTGGTCAGCTCCTGGTGTTTGTTACTGGCAGCACTGGAATGTAGTTTTGTGTTTGTTTGTTTTGGAAGCGTTGCAAAATCTGTGTGAATTTTGCAGATTCTGAGAGATGTGCAACTTCTGAGAGAGGTGGGAGAGTGGGATCGAGAGCAAACAAGAACGACGTTCTGGAAAAAGTGTAATGACAGCTTCGAGAGGAATTCCATCTCCAGCAAAGCTGCATCGGATTTCTTTTTGAACCAGGCCAATATGGTGTGTGACTCCTCAGCTCATGAGAAGATCAACAGCATTGCAGAGAGACATTTACTGCTTACCCTGGCTGGCCATTGGCTTGCCAAGGATGTCTCGGTGGCACTGGACAAGTTAGAAGAAATAGAGAAACAGGTCTGGATTTGTCGCATCACACAGCAAACGTTACCTGCAGATGAGGGGTCAGGCAGGTCGAGATGCACCTCCCGTGCTGCAGTGAATGGGGATCTTACTTTTGACAGCTTGGCCAAGGAGTTTTCTTTCTCAAAGCTGCCTGCTTTGAACACACCGAACTACTTGAACGTGGAGGGTCTTGAGTTTAAAGAGTGTCAGCAGACCTTGGCTGATGGTGAGGAGGAGTCGCTCAGGTTTCTGGTCGGATGCCTTCTCGATGAAGGAAGCGTGCACGAAGCCAGCCGTGTTTGTCACTATTTCCACTTCTACAGCAGAGATGTTTCACTGGTGTTGCGCTGCAGAGCCCTGGCCTCAGGGGAGGCTGACCTGGACAAACTACACACAGATATTCAGGCTCTTGTAGCAGTAGAGAAGACACAGGAAAGCAGTGCATCGCAGCAGAGCAGAGTCCCGAGCTGTAAGTAACACTAATTCAGCCACCTGACAAGTACTGCAGCTGTCCTTAAGGGCTCTTCTTTGTTACTCTTTCCCCCAAAGTTTCTGCAGATGATTTATTTGGTTCAAAGTCCTGTCGTGTGTAGGTTTGGTGTGTTCTGGAGTCTTGCTGTTAGAGGCTTGCTGTCATCTGTCTTTGTGAGGCAGGAATTCATCGTGGTGTTGTTTGCAGCATCGAGCTTGGAGGACTGGACGCACATCGCAGATCCAGCGCCGGATGATCCGATTGTTGTCAGTCTGAAGGCTCTCATAGATGAATGCGTCCACGGGAGGAACTACTGCAGGCAGGTTCTCTGTCTGTATGAACTTTCTAAGGTACGGCTCTGGGAACGTTTTTTAAAGAAACAGGTGGTTTGTACTGGGCTGTGCTATGGGCGTTTGTGCAGCGGAGATTGAAGAGCAGTGAAAGTACTCGTTAGGTGCCAGAAACAAGTTGCAGAGAGCAAAACTACCATCCCTTGTGTGGAAACATGGCCAGATGCTCCTTGACTCCCCAGGCCCTGCCTCACTCCAGTAAGCCAGATCTCAGCCTGAGTCTCTTTTGAAGTGCATTTTGAATAATCTTTAAAGCATCTGTTGTTCACCTGGCACTTTGAGGTAGGCCTTTGTGGTGGCTGTTTTCAGGGCTGAGGGTTTTATTTGGTTCAGGAAAGCATCTCTGTCTGTCAGCAACAGTTCTGCATGAACCTCAGATGGAGCTCTTGCATGCCACCCTGATCTAGAGAACACTGGCACTGAACATACATAGCTGAAGGCATTGTGAAGTGACTAAAGGTTATGTTTATGTGTTTTGAAGCAGTTTCATCTCCTCCTGCAGCACTTCCCTCTTGCGCTGGCCAATTCAGATGAGATACCACAAGTCAATGTATGTTCTGTGATTGGATGCTTTGTTGTGCACCTTCTCAACTGTGTGTGCATTTCTTAGGAACTGAACTGCTCCTACAGTGAGATGTCAGCCCTTGACCCTGAGAAAGTGCTCCGAGCAATTCTGTCATCCCAGCAGGCAGAGCGATGCAAGAGGGCTCAGGCATTCATCACCACGCAGGGCCTGCAGCCCGAAACTGTGGCAGAGCTGGTGGCCAAAGAAGTTGTGCAGGAGTTACTGGCCTCTTCGGAAGGAAAAGGTACTAATGGCACTCGGTCTTGGTTTTGAACATCTGTTTGTTTGAAAATGTGGTATCTTTGCAGCTGAAGAATTGCCCTTGCTCTCAAGACACTGGAGTGCTTATCATGGTAGTGATGTGTGTCACTGCAGCGGCCATGCAGGTGTCCAGAAGGACTGGATTTCCAAAGCAGTAGTACCTGATTCCCAGATCTCAGCACTGAAGTGTCTTGAGAGCTGTAGTTCCAAGCCCTGGCTCAGTCAGATGAGGTTGTGTTGGTTTTGTGCCGCTGTTTCATCACTGGCTGTTTCTGTGCAGGACAGAAGCAGGTTTCCAACCCTGCAGCCGAGAGCCAGGCGTTCCTGCAGCTCGCGAAGCTGTGCCAGGACCACACCATGGTGGGCATGAAGCTGCTGGAGAAAATTTCCTCTGTGCCCCGTGGGGAGCTGTCATGCAGTGAGTAGATGGCAAACAGCGGCAGTGAGTGCATCACCAAGCGTGGCAGTGCTTGGCTTAAAATCACATCACAAAGGATAAAAGCAGTGCTGACAAAAGCATCTGTTATTTATCTCGGATTTGATGGTAATAAATCTGAATACATGGACAGTGAATGTACTGCTGAAGCACTGTGTGAATTTACTCCGCAAGCAAAACACAGTTGTGATTTTCTGTGAGTGCTGATAGCTGAAAGACCTGAGTTGTTGTGTTCTTCAGTTACAGAACTGCTGATTTTGGCCCATAATTGCTTTAGCCTGACTTGCCACATGGAAGGAATCACCAGAGTCCTGCAGGCAGCACGGCTCCTCACAGATGAGCACTTGGCACCTAATGATGAGTATGGACTAATGGTGCGTGTCTTTGCTGCCGCGTTTATTGCCCTGAGCAGGTCAGCAAGTAACTGCTCTGAGCAGCGCCTGGAGGGTCGGGCTGAGGTGGGCTGGAGGAGTCCCTGACCTGTGGGTGGCAGTGCTGGTGCTGCATCGTGCTCAGTGCAGTGCTGGTGCTGCAGGAGGGAATGTATTGACAGGCCTACAGGGTCCTCTGTGTGTTTGTATTTGGTAGAAGTGCACCCTTTCACATCACAGTAAAAACAGGGCAGTGGGCTGACTGTAAAATAGCACCTCTTGGCTCTGAGGGAGCATCAGTCTGCGTGGTGCACTGCGCTGCTCTGTGCCATCCAGCCATAGCGAGCACAGCCTTCCCCCCACCCCAGCGCTGCTGCGTTCTGTTACTGTGAGCTGGGTGCTCACACTGCTGCTTCCACAGGTTCGCCTTCTCACTGGGATCGGCAGGTACAATGAGATGACCTACATATTTGAGCTGCTGCACGAGAAGCATTACTTTGAAGTGCTCATGAGAAAGAAGTTAGACCCGGTAGGTGGTGGGAAATGAAGGGGGAACGTTTTCAGAGTGTCTACTTCAGAAACTGGTATTTACACAGTGAGGTGGAATCATCTGGGGCTCCCAATTGCTGGAGTGTAGGAAGCGTTATTCCTTTTCCAAGTAATGAATTCATTCTGGGTTTATGAGATACCCCAGAGAGAAATAATCACATTGTGGAGAACTGGGTTGGGACAGAGCTGCCTGAAGTACAGCAATGAGAGTAAAAAATGAGCTCCTAAGTCTTGATTTGGTAACCCTTTGTCTGAGCAGAGCGGGACGCTGAAGACAGCTCTGCTGGATTATATCAAGCGCTGCCGCCCAGGGGACAGCGAGAAGCACAACATGATTGCCCTTTGCTTCAGCATGTGCCGGGAGATCGGAGAGAATCACGAGGCTGCTGCCTGCATACAGCTGAAACTCATTGAATCTCAGCCATGGGGTGAGTGTCAGCTGCAAAACCAAGACACGGGAGTATGTGCACTTCATGTGTGTGTGATGCGTGTGTGTGTGTGAGATACCTGCTGCTGTGTGTGTGTGTGTGAGATACCTGCTGCCATCTGTGTTCAGTGAGTTCTTTACAGCTCAGAGCAGCACAGCAGGGAGATCCACGCATTGCAACTCAGCCCTCCTGCAGCCGCCCCTGCTGTGTCCCACAGTCCCTGCTTGTGTCTGTGCCTGCTGCGTGCTCTGGATGTGCTGGCAGCTCCTGCAGCAGCTTTGGCTCACAGCCAAACAGCTGGAACAGCTTCACCATTGCCCAGAGCTTTTTGTGCTGTTTAGAGATAGGAGGGAGATTTCTCTGCTGCTTTCTGAAAGGAGCCGCGCAGGGCTGGCGCTAAGAAGCATTTCTCATCTTCCTTTGTCTCCTGTGGAAATAATTTGTGGTTCCATTTCTCCTCCATTTCTCCCCCATTTCAGAGGAGTCTCTTCAGGATGTTGCAAACTTAAAGAAACTGCTGATGAAAGCTCTGACCCTCTTCATTGATGCAGCAGAGAGTTACTCTAAGGTAAAGCCTCACAGAGCTGCGTGGCACTTGAGAAGTGAGCTGAACTGCGGGAACAAGGAGCTGCTCTGGGCTTGTTGGTCCTGCAGCACACAGCAGCTTCACTCACAGCGCTGCACGCTGCTCCCCATTCAGACCTGTAGGACTGCAGTGAGGTTCCCCAGTCCTCGAGGAGTGACTGAGCACCACTGCTTTACCCTGATGGCCAGTGAGAGCGATACAAAGAGCGTTTAAAAACCAGGGACATCAGATCATGAAAAGAATCCTCGCAGCAAGCGAGACTTCATTTAAAAACATGAGCAGTGCTGGCAGTGCACTGCAGTGCGAGGCCGAGGGGTGGCTGGCTCTGAGTTGTGTGTTTCTGTCAGCACAGTTTGTCCTCCCTCAGAACGTTTCTGTTTCCAGGACTCCTGTGTCCGCCAGGCCCTGCGCTGCCGCCGCCTCACGAAGCTGATCACTCTGCAGCTGCATTTCCTGAGCACTGGTCAGAGCACGATGCTGATTAACAGGAACAGGCAGAACCTGATGGAGTGCATCGTGTCCTTGCCGCGATTCTATCAAGTAAGCTGGGCTTTCTTGTCTGCTGCTTTGTTGGAGGCTGATAGCTGTAACCAGCAGGTGCAGCAGCACTTTGCTCCTGTGAGCAACGCCACGTGGCCCCGAGGCCTGCGGGTGTGCAGCCATCAGTGCTGCTAGCGGAAGGCAGTGTCTGTGCTAAGCAGGGGGATGTCTGTGCTCAGCTCAGCTCCTCCTGCCCCGTACCTCCAGCATCTCTTCTCCCTGCAGGCGGCTGTTGTGGCCGAGGCGTACGAGTTTGTTCCGGACTGGGCTGAAGTTCTGTACCAGCAGGTGATCGCTAAGGGGGACTTCAGTTACTTAGAAGAATTCAAACAGCAGAGACTGCTGAAGCCGGCCTTGTTCGAGGAGATCGCCAAGAAGTAAGTCCAGGCGCTCTGCGGTCACACTGGGAACTTTGGTTTTCAGGGGCAGAACAAGAAGCTGCGCATTAATAGCTTGCAAGTCCTAATATTGTTTAAAGACCTTTCTGCGCTAAGATGCAGTGTATGGGAACCTGGAATTCATGCTCAGCTTCTTTAGTGTAGTGTGGAAATAACGCAGCGGGTGTGCTGCTGTTTCTGCTGAGCAGGTAAATGGGGCTCAACTCTTTTTAAAACAAACTGCAGCCAAACAAGCAGCCCAGAGCAGCAAATGTACACAATGAGCACAGCCTCCTTTTGGGAGATGCATTTCTTTCAGCAAGGCAAAAAGCCCGGTGTGCTGAAACTGTTTGCAGGTGTAAGCAGCAGCCACCCACTGATGCTGCTCTGAGGAACCTGAAGAAGCTGCTGACGTACTGCGAGGACATCTCCACCCACTACAGGCTGGCGTATGAGAACAAGTTCTATGACGTGGTCAATGTGCTCCTGAAGGACGCCCAGACCGGATGCTGCCTTAATGATATGTTATCCAACTAGAACACAACCGCCTCGAGCCGCGCGCAGCACCACAGCCTGAATGGTTGGTACGGGCTCCTCCACGCTTCAGAACACTTATGGTGACCTGCCGCCGTGCAACAGGAGCTCCAGAAGGGCACCACTGTAAGTATTGAGGATGCTGATGCTGTCTTAACCTGAAGGTGTTCTGTACAATAAATCCCACCCTGTGCAAATACCCGACTGCTGGCTGTGGGTCTCAGGGATCGCCGCAGGAACTGCACCTCAACCAACAGTAAAACAAAGCAAAACATCCTGAACCTGACAATGAAACGAGCAGAATTAATTGGCTCCTACACGCTACAGAGAACCCATTGTTTGTCGTCTTTGGTTCCAATCTGATCGGCTTGTTTCTGTTTTCCAGCTTAGTGATGAGGTTTAAGCCCACCTCCTGTTTAACGAGCTCCAAGAGAGCAGAACCTAATAGAGAGAAATAAGAACCTAATATCTGTGCTCTGCTCGGCTATGAATTCCTTCCCATGTTCATGCAGGGCAGCCGTGGGGACGAGGCCTTCCCAGCCGTGCTCAGGGCTGACGTGGTGGCTGAGGCAGCTCTGCTCCCCAGAGCAGGCAGCAGCACATTGAAAGAACAGGTCCCAGGAGCGCTGCACTGAAGTCCTCACAATAGTGATTTTTATTAAATTAGTTGCTTTATAAAACATTGCGGATGTCGTAATTGTTAACGTAACAATTTGCCCCACTGTAGTAACTGCTGCAGTTTGCTAAGCAAGTTGTTTGTTTTTAAATGAAAGAAAATAGCCGAGTCATGACAGAGCGACCGCAGCCCAGGAGACCAAAGTCGTGTTTGGTTTTTTACACCGAAACCAGGCAGTAACTGTTAAAGGGCCCAACCCAGACAGCTGCACCGGCAGGAATTCAGACGAATGGAAACTCAACCTCATGTCGTGAGTTTTTGTTTTGTTTTTCCCCAATCTGGAGCTCCTTCCCTGCTCTGTCCCAGCGCTGCTGTGTGTTCATCAGCCTGTGCAGCCGTGCGACTCCCTGGGTGCAGCGCCCCACTCCTCAAGTTAGCAGTTCCCCTTCACAATACACTGAAAACCTCAAGCTCTAAGTAAGACAAAGCAACTGTAATACTAAGTGCACACCCATGGCTGCAAACGGCGTCTGCTCATCAAACAACTCATTCAAGGAGGTACAGTTAAGGCCGTGTTGTACAAGAGGGCCGGTAATACTCGGCCTCTTTGCAATTCATTTCCAATCTGGTGGCTGTCTCTGTGAGATCGAACAGCAGCCATTTGGGAGCAGAATTCGGCGATTTGGGTTTGTGGGTTTTTGGGTTGTTCCTTTATTTTATTTTTTTTCCCTGTAATTTTGGAGCTTTTGAGCTGTTTCCTTCCAGCGCCTCGAGCACAGAACAGGGAGGGCAGCACTTGGGCACCGCCTGCCGCGCTGAGCCACCAGCACAGAGACTGCAACCTCCATAACAGCATTTGGCAGAATTTAAAGAAAGAGAAGTTGTGCTACATGTTTAAGGGGTTATGGGCAACAGAAAGACAACAGAAGGGGAGATAAATGTCACATGAAGTCTTCAAACTCTTGTACGTATTCTCCATCGTATCCTCCATAATCAGCCAGGTCATCTTTCATAGTAGCCTTTAAACCACCTCCAGGCACGACACCTTTTTTCTTCTTTTTGGCTTTACTCTGCTTGAAAAGGAAGGAGAGTGTATTTACTGACACAGCCACAGCAATCCGTCTTCCTTCTGATCTGAGCAGAGCCCAGAGGAGCGAACACCTGCATTGCTGCCCACACATTGTGCTGTGCTGCCTCTCGTTTCCACCTCAGCACCCACAGTGCGATCTCACAGCACAGCTGCTGCACTGCACAGCTCCCCACAGCTCCCTCATTCATCCTACATCACTGAGCCTCTAAGTGAGTAGAGCAGCCCTGGCTGGAGTTCCCCTTTGTAAAGCCAACACTCAAATCTGTTGTGGCTGAATATATCTATGTCTGTATACGCAAACACACTGCAAGAAGTCCTGGACAAACTTAAATGAACATTGCAGGACAAAGCTCTGCCTTCCTGCACACAGCTCCTGCACACATCTATCAGCCAAGGCTTTGGCCTGTGCTCTGAATTCAGTGATCTCCTGCTGACCTCACACATCTAAAGGCATCTTGGATCAGTATCCAGGGCTACGATGTCACCTACTGTCACACACAACCCCAGCAGCAGTTCAGGTCAGCGCTGGACCTGCTGTGCTGTGCAGGCATGGAGCCCCACCAGCAGGCACTGCTTCTGCTGCAGCCAGCTGTGGGATCGAGTCTCACCTTCTCCTGTTTCTGTTTCTCACTGCATAGTACCGTCAATGAATTCGTGATCTTCTTCAAATCATCAATTTCCACTGCAGGAGAGAAAAGAAGAGATTCCTCATCAACTTTGTGTTGCCATGCCCTCCTGTCACCACAGTTCTCTCATGGCTGTAGAGGTATGAGAGGGATGGTGCAGAAGGGAAGGGTGCAAACTAAGAGCTGGTGCACACAGTCTTAACAGGGAGACACTTGAACAACTGGAGCAACGTGACTATGCAGTACAGTGCAATAGTGACTGTTTCAGACACCAAAAGGAGCAGCACAGTGTCAATACTGCACTGCCCAGGAGGCTGTGAGTCCTTCACTTCAGCTCTGGGACCGTACAGCGCTGCTGCAGGCAGCCCTGTGTGTGCACAGCCTTACACTGCACCGAGCACAGAAGGGCTCACACAACAAATCCAACTGCTTCAGCCAACCAGAGCAGGGGAGACGGGGCTGCAAGTTACTTTATCTGCGTATGGTCACATGCTGAATTCCAGAGCAATTAATCTCACAGTCCCTGAATTACAAGATGTCGCTCTTAGAACAGCCCTCCCAGCAGAGCTGCTGCCATTTCCTGGCTCAGAGGAACGTTTGTGTTCCAGAAACTGCTTCGAGACAGACAGGTGAGATCGAGAGCAGCATGAGGACCCGCAGTGCTGGAGAGCCTGTTTTAAGTGACTGCAGGAAGACACCAACGTGTGCTCTGCAGAGCAAGGGCTGGGATGGAACCTCACACTGACACTCAGGTCAGCACCAGCTGCACGCACTGATGTGTTTCAGTTCATAGCACACCCCCAAGGTCACTGCAGTCCCGGCAGTGGGCTGAGGAGCTCCTTCCATGTACTTACATGAAATACAAACGTCTCGAACTAAGGCTTCCAAGAAGCTGGCGTAATGTAAGGACTTCTCATACTGCGTGATTTTCTCTTTTAGTAGCTTGCCAAATTCCGTAAAGTCATCTTTTGAAGAGGGATTCATGGCATCTATTCCACAAGTGTTATTTACACCTGCGAGGAAAGCACAGTTACAACACATTGGCTGCGGGCTCTGAAAGATGACACCAAATTAAAATCCATCCAGCTGTCCCCGTCTCATCAAACACCACCAAACTTCCTCCAACCCTCATCCTCTGCAAACAAATCACAGCCACGTTAACACCCCGCAGGCCGCAGACTGGCCGTGCTCTGGGCAGTGCTGGCTGCAGAGCCCCCCTTCCTTTAACAGAGAGCTCGAAACGCGAGTCCCTCTGTGCAAACCCCCACTGGTTCTTTGCAGCCCCAGCAGTGCCCTGCAGGCCGCCTGCACACACCTGAGGGCTCTGCCACGGCACAGCTCACTTACCAAACGTTTCTTTTGCTAACTCCAGGTCTGACTCCTCTTGCAATTTCTTTAGCCGTAGTTTGTCTGCTAACTGTTCTTCTGGTGTAAGTTCTTTATGTTCCTCCGGAGCCTCTAACTGCATTTAAAACAAAACCAACACCCCGTAACAGGGGAACATCACACTGAGGGGAGCTCTTACAAGAAACCATGTTTTTTCCAGTGCCATCTGAGTCACCAGAGCTCTAAGCGTGCACAGACCCAACAGCCATCCCAATTAATCATAACAACGCCAACTGTTTGATTTCTCTGTCATTTCATTAAGTTATGGAAATTAAACCTCCATTCCTTCGGCACACACAGAACCACAGAACGGCTCGGGTTGGATGGGACCAAAAGGATCATGAAGCTCCAACCCCCCCCCACCAGCAGGGCCACCAACCTCTGTATTTCAGAGCAGGTGGGGCAGCCCAGGGCCCTGAACAGCTCCATCCATCTCCGATACAGGCGTACAGAAAGGATGCTGCTTGACTTCTGCACTGCGCTGGGAGCACAGGCTGCCCCTCAGAGCTCACTACCCAGGGAGCCAAGGTGGACAATGACCCCCCCCCCCCTCACCCCCCACTGAGGCCTGACCCAGGTGTCCCTCCGTGTCCCCACAGTCGGCCCAGACCTTATTCCCAGCCCCAGGTGCAAAGCACACGGCTCACATTCACGGCTCACATTCGCTTCAGCACATCAGCCCAGGATCCCCGCAGCTCCTGCTCAGCCCCCACAAACAAACAACCCTCAACCTCCACATTTCCGAGCCCACAAAGGAACAGGAATTACCCTTTTTTTAAGCTCCTCTTGCTTCTTCTTTTGTTGCTTTTCTTTTTCTTTTATCTTTTCTGCTATTTTCTTTTTTTCCGAAACTTTGGGCTCTGTAAGACATGGAACCGAACCTCAGCTCCCAGGGTTTGAGTAACCAGGAGCACAGAACTCAAAGAGAGCGGCAGAGCCGAGCTGGCAGCGCTGATGGGGGTCAGAGGCCACGCTCTGCCCGGCCCCAAACCAGCCCTCCTGGGCAGCTCTTTCAGGCTCTCCATGCAGACAGACACGAGCAGCAGGTGCTGCACACAGTGAGGTGCACTCCTGCTCAGCCTCACCTTGTTTCACCTCCGTCTCCTTTACTTCCTCCTCTTCCTCCTCATCATCCCAGTTATCCTACAAAGCAAGTCTTGATTAAGACAAATGTTGATAAGATGCTTTTACGTATTTCTACTTGTTGGGCAAACGCAGAGGAGAGCAGCTTCCATACAGCAGCTTCCATACAGCAGCTTCCATACAGCAGCTTCCATACAGCAGCTTCCATACAGCCCTTTTAAATGCTCTCACATCCATTTGAGCTGGGAAGTGGGGAGTTGAGTCGTTGGGCTCTGATAATAATAAGGGCTCTGATCTGGGAGCACCAGGACGGCGGCCTGCACTCAGCCAGCAGCTGCTGCTCCTCTGTAAGTGAAGGGGGCACCCAAGGCCGTGCCCACACGAGCTGTTCTCCAGCAGCACCCACAGTTCCAAGTGTTCCCAACCATCCCGGCTGTGGGGCAGCTCTGCCCCCAACACACTCAGCCCCTCCACCCCCACCAGCAGTGCTCGCACCACAAGGTACAGCCAAGAAATGGCCCAGGAATCTACTTTTAGTTACCAGAGTGGAACCTGCAGCTCAAGAGCTTACCTTTGGCAGGGCCTGGGCTGCACAGAAGCCACGCAGGCCGTGCACACCTTACGGGTGAGCTTTACAACCACCAGCCCTGGATCCCCAGCTGGGCCTCAGAGCAGAAACACGAGCACTCGGCCCAGCCATTCCCCGCAGGAGGGACGCGGCGTTGCCATCCCCAGCTCCCCTGTGGGAGAGCCGCCTTCCCTTCCACATTCCAAGAGGTTGACTTGAATGTGCAGCAGCGCTCATTGAGCTCGTATCTAATTAAGCCTGTTACACCCATTTCTTAAGCTGCCATTTTCACCACTGCTGTGCTCGCTGCCCCGGCCTGCACAGACGGGGGTTCGAATCCAGTGCTGTGTGGCACAGAGCACGCAAGGCAGGAGGGCAGTGCGCTCCAATGGGGCTGAAGGAAGCGCTGCCTCCTCCCACACCTGCTGCTCCCAGGCACCTGCCAGCACAGCAGGAGGAGCAGGAGCTGCTTTCATACATGTCAGTACAGTCCCAGAGACCCACGGCAGTACAGCTCTGCGCTGCACACCCAGGAACACAGCAGGACACCTTTAGCTGCACAACGCATCCAAAGAGGAGCTGCACAGCTGGCAGTGTCCCACAGCTCTTCTTCACACTGAAACAAGGCTACTGGAATCACCTCCTGCTGCCCTGAGACTGCTGAGCAGAGCAGCCCTGCCTGCATCACACCCACCTGAGCACAGCACGACACAACACACCAACACACCGGCCCAGAGCAGAGGGCACACGCAGGGAATGGCAGCAGAGTCCCAGCTGAGCCCCAATGCTCCTCAAGCACCGAGCACTGAGCCAGGCCACAACCTGCCAGCCAAGAACTGCCCAGGGATAAATAGAGCAAAGCCGCTGGCACCAGCTGCCTGCTGGGAAAGCTGGGCCTGGTAACAGCTGAGAGCAGCTGTGTCACCCATGGAGATGATGGTCTGAAACCTGGGGAAGTCGGTGTTTCCTGAGCTCTGGGGTTACTTTAAGATCGTTATCAAAACAACTGCAAAACTACAGGAGCCGAGTGTGCAGAAAACAACGTGAACACACAAAACGCTGCGCTCACACCTTCTTATATCCGTACTTCAAGGCTGACCCTGGCACACAAGGTACCTGGAGCTGCAGTGACCATCTCCCAGCCCAGAGATCTTCAGCATTTAAACAAGGAGCAAATCCAAGTGAAACGCTCCTGTTGGCCAGCCAGGCCTCCTCGCCAGATGCAGCTCCGGTACTGAGTGTAACCCCTGAGGCAGAGGGAAGAGGCCAAACTGCTGGCACACGTGGGAGCTGAGCTCCTTTATGACAGCAGCCACGGAGAGCAGAGGTGTCTTTATGAGCAGCTCCACAGACCAGTTCTCCTGGACACGCTGCATCATACCAGAAAGGTTTCTCACTTCCAAAGGAAGGCAGAAAAGCAAACTTCATGCATGCTCTGTATAACACACACGTACACACGTGTATAACACACATACATACGTGTATAACACACACAGGTACACACAGACTGCGCCCAGTGATGCTGTAACCACGCTGCTTACAGATGACCCCCTGCATACAGAGATACCTCCACTTGTAATGCCACAGCAGTGATAACCACAGGGTGGGGTGTTATTGCGTCTCAGAGGCAGAACAGGCAGCTTCTAACTCACACACGCATTGATTCATAAAGGGACGCTTTCTCACCCTGAGCTCTATGGGCAGTGGTGCTGCTGCCTCCCAGGATCCTCCAAACAGGCACAGCCCGACCCAGCAGAGCAGGAGCCCTCAGCAGCGCCCAGCACTGCGCAGGGCTGCACGCTGTGAGCACCGAGTGGTGCCCAGGTGACACCCCGAGCTGCAGACCCGCTGTATCTGACAGCCACCAGCTGCCTGACCTGGAGCAAAAGCTGCTCCGTGCTTCAGCTCCGTCCATCCCGCTCACTCCGCTCCCGATCCCAGCACGGCGAAGCGCAGCCGCGGCCACGCGGAGACTCGTTGCTTGTCAGGCCGGCTGCCGGCTCCAGCCGCCTCCACGTGCTGCAGCGCCGCAAACACGCACAGATCGCGGCGCGGAGGGGCCGGCGGGGCTCCCAAAGGGCTCCAAAGGGCTCCAAAGGGCTCCCAAAAGGCTCCCAATGAGCTCCCAAAAGGCTCCCAAAGGGCATCGCCCCCAGCCCGGACACCCGCAGCTCCGTGCGCAGCGCCGGCTCCTCCCCGCCCGACCCAGCTCTGCCCGCTCCTGGCCCGTCGCCGCGCCGTGGCCTACCGCTACCGGCCCGCGCCGCGCGTGTTTCGGGCCGGCCGCGCTCCGAAGCTCGGCGGGGAACCCCCGAGTCCCGCCGCAGCGCAGCCCCGGAGCGGGCCGAGCGGCAGCGTGGCGGCCCCGCGCACCTTCACGTCGTCGTCCTCGTCCTCGCCGGCCCAGCGGTCGCCGGCCACCCCCGGCGGCACCAAGCGCTTCGCCACCGGCTCCACCACCTCGAACGTGTCGGCGTCTGCGGGGACAGGACAGAAGGGAGCGGGTGAGCGCGGCACGAGGGAAGGAAGGGCGGCACGAGGGAAGGCCGGCGCGGGCCGACACCTACCCCAGGAATCCGCCTCGGCCGCCATCTTCCCGCGGGAGCGCGCACCCGGCGCGCCGCTCTGAGTCAGCCGCAGCTCGCGGGCACGGCGCGCGCCGCGCGGGGCACTGTGGGAGCGCGCCACGCCCCTCCGGGCCGCCCCTTCCCGCCATCTTGAGAGGGCCGAGGTGACGCACGGCCGCCATCTTGGGAGGGCCGGGAGGCCGCTCCGCCTCCGCGCGACCCCACGGCGGGGCTGGGCCGGGCGGGTCGTGGGGCGCGATGGGCGGCGGCGCGTTCGGCCAATGGCTGCCCGAGCGGCCGCGCCCGGCTGCGCTTCGGGCCGGAGCAGGCTGGGAGCTGCGCGCTGCGCCCGCACGGCCCGGCAGCCCCAGCGCCGCCTGGAACCGACCGCAGCTGCACGACGGTGGGACGTGCGGTCTGAAGAGGCCGCGTGCTCACACGGCTCATACAGCGCCTTGGAACTGGAGCATCGGGCTTAAAACAGCGGGCTGAGCTGCGGGCTGTGCTGAGCTGCGCGCTCTGCTGCCCGATGGACGCCAGGCCGCTGTCCTGCTGCAGCACGGAGGCTGACCGGAGCCGGCAGCCCACGCTCGCTCGGTGCGAACCGCGCGCTGAGAGCCGGGCCGAGGCAGGACCGGGCCCGGGAACCTGCAGGGAACGATCCCGTCCTCCACAAGCACCAACACCGCTTTTATTCCCCTTCACTTTCAAAGGCTGAAAACTGACGTGAGAAACGACTCTCGTCAGAGAACGGAGTCTCTCCCGCTCTGATAACGGCTACAAATCAGAACAGCCTGAACCGGAGTATAAATATTTAATATAAATCTTTATGATGATATCCTGAACTGACAGCAGAAAAAACCACAGCTCTGTAGAACGTTGGTTCTCTTCCATTTGTATTTTACAAGGTTCAGCCTATCGGTACAACGACATTTGTGCAAGTATAAAAAAAATAAAGCAAACCAGTATTACATTACACAGTCAGGACAACCAAAATAGTGATGTGCTTAACAGAACTGTACATGTCGATCCTCGCCGAGCCTTCCTCGCTTGCTTCCAAACAAAGAAGTTGCCGTCTTTTCTTTTTTTAATTTATATAGATCTTTTTGTACAAAATTCTGACTCCTAGCTAAGAAAACAACGCACCTATGCTACTTCTCATCAGCCATTTATCAACTTGGTCACCATTCTCTTTAAGCATCCAAACTCCAAGCTGTGGATCTGCAGTTACGCGGTTCCGGCCCACTCAGCCCTATGAGCACAGTCCTGGTGTCCTGCAGCACACAGCTCTGCTCTCCAGCACAGGCCGTCACACTCCTGGTCCCCACGGAGCCGGTCCCGCTCAGCCCTGCAGTGGGAAACGACATCCCCGGGGAGAGAAAAGGGGCAGCCTTCAGAACCAGCCTTCAGAACCAGCCTTCAGAACCAGCCTTCAGAACCAGCCGTCAGCTCTGAGCTGCTGCCCGACACCTGCTGTGCAGCCGAGGGCCCACCTGACCCTCATCTTTTCCTTTCCCCTTTGTATCGGGTGTCGACAATGAGATGACAGGAGCTTCACGGAGTTGGCTGAACCGCTGCTGTGCTGCACAGCCCCACCAAAGTCCTTTCCCCATAAAAAGAAGCAACACTCGACTTGAAACTCTACTTACAGCGGAAGACGTTATTTGAATGTAAGAGCAATCAGTTTCTCGTTGCACTTCTTGGAACGAACCTAACAGCCGCGCTGATACCGCACCAGGAGGTGGCTGGTCTTTTCTTTCAACTGACACGTTGTGAGCGTTTACTTTTTGGCCTCGACTTCCTGAAATCCATTCCATCAGCCCGACGGGCCGGATTAATCGCAACTGTGCAAACATCCATTTTACACTGCAATTCTAGCTTTGTAAAGGTGCGCTCTCCGAGTCCTTCCAAGGGAAGGCAATGGGAGCACGGGATGGAGCGGAGGCTGAGAAGGCACAGATAACTTTCCTAGTTGCCCCGATCTCGGTGTGCTCGGCGCTGATCCAGCCCCCAGTCAGAAGACAGGAACGACACACGGAGTCCTGCAGGTGGGACACGGGCACCCCACCACTGACGGGACCTTCCTCGGTTCCTTTGTGAAGTTACAAATGCCATCGTCTACCTTAATGCCTACACTAACAGCTGGTGGCTGATTCAGGCTGATTTAGACAGAGAATAAAGGTAACGATTTGCAATGCAGTGCTATAAGGAAGTCAGGACCAGAAGGAAAAAAAACAGCGGAGGAACGTGGCTGTGTACTTGGTAGTAACACTGCTGTGCTTCAGGACAGCTCTCCTGACCGACCCACCAAGCTCTGCCCTTACACACTGCTGCAGACCGTGGGCCCACGTCACCACACTGATACTGGGAGGCAGGTTGGTCAGGGCTGCACCCACTCTGCCCTCCTCGCTGGGGCTCAATGCTTTGTCAGCTGTGCCAATCCGCCCAGTGCCTAAAGAAGGACGCCTGCTTCCAACAGCGAGTGAGAGCAAACAGCTCTGCACTCCCACACCTGGTTATCTGAACAGCACGGTTTAGTGCTCTGCTTAAAGAAGCGCCTCCTTATAGCACGCATTCAGCTGATACAACTCTTCCTTCGGCAGATGTCTGACCGGGTCGTGAAACATTCAGGCTTTCAGATACATCTGAATAATAACGACAAAAATATTTTCCTATAGAGATGGAAGGAGAAATGAACCAAAGGTGGGAAAAGCAGCCAGCAACCAAAGTATGAAATACTGTTGTTTTGCTGCCCAAACAAAAACACTCAAACCCAGGACAGAACACAGACAAGCACGCACAGTTAGCCAACAGTTGCCATAATCAAGTCAAAGACCACAAACGAAGCCGTAGACAAAAATGAAACCATTAAGAACTTTGGGAATAGGATGTTGTGTTTCCTAACCATACATAAAGCGGGAGTAAACGACAGAGCTACAAGATTAACCGCTTAAGCAGCACAGTTCTACATTCAGCCCCAGGTAACAGGCGCAGCTGAGCCTCCCTCGGTTACCAGCGTGCACAACTGGGTCCGGGCTGAAGCCAAAGTGAGGCCTCACCCTCGAGACCCAGCGACGAAAACCAAAGCTGAAGCAACAGAGCTTTGCTTCACGCACAGACTTGGCTGTTATGGCAGGTTTGACATTTTAGGAAGTTGCATTTTGAAGGTGGACTCATTCTGCAAAGAAAGTTCAGAATGATAAATATCAGACTTGCAGCGCATTAAAATATTCATATTTAATATGTTTACTGAGCAGTCGCCGTAATTTCCCTTGTGCATCTATGCAGAACTAAATCCTCCAATTTACATTTCCATTTCCCTCACTGATCTGATCATCACAACACAGATACAGCTGTAAAGTGCAATGTATGCTTTGGTTTCCTTAACTAAAGAAAGCACTTTCATCATGGGTTTTGCCACAGATAGGACACACGTGTGCGGGGGCGTTACGTGAACAGACGATCATCTCTTTGTACAGTCAGAGAACAGCCATGAGCTACCGAACAGAACTGGGATCCTTCTGTAGTGATGTGTAAAGCAGTCCTATGGTGTAAATTACCCAAAGAAATCTGGAAGAACTCCACGTTAAACAAGGATTCGCCGTTAAAACTCATTAAAAATCTCAGATTTACATTTTAACGAACAGCTAAAAAATAGTTGGCAAACCATGTAGCAATTGCAATACAAGCCGACCGCTTCCAAAACGTATAAATATTTCCAGAGCCATCTCATCAACATAAAAACGGGGGGCGGGGATGGGTACAGCTTCACACGTCTGCGCAAAAGCATTTATAAAGGTCATGTTATGTACATTTTATTTCAATAAAGACATAAAGACAAACAGTGTAAAGATGCCCGGATGCCCTAAAGATAAATACATTTAAAAGATTCTCATTAAAATGAATCTGTAGTATTTCTTTCCTGCAAGCAAAATACCCTTCTTTAAATACAAAACCCCCTCCCCCCCCCCCCCAGGTTTGTGGATCGCAAATGTTCTCACTTCTTTTGCAGAAATTCTGCCACGATGATTTCTGTAATGAAGAAGGACTCTCCACAAAGCAGGCTTGCTCTACATGCTAATCTTGTTCACCAGTTCCGTGACACAATGTGCTAGCTACTTACACAACGGGTCAGATAGTAAGAAAACACTCAACCTGATGAAAAGTTAAAATCTTCATTAATACACTGGAAAAAGTTTGACATAACTCATGCCTTTTAAAATCAAAAATACAAAAAGTAAATGCTTTCCTAAAAAGATTTTCCTTACTTTAAGGACTCATTTGAAAATGAAGCTGCATGTAATTTGTACAATAAAATTGTACAAGTAAACAGGTAATATACATAAAAAATTAATTGACATACTTCTCAATTCTCGGTTGTCCACCTTTAATTTCCAATACTGTACTTTCTTAACAAGCATACAAAATATCGAACTTCTCTTTAGAAAAAGTGCCGTTCTGTGACATCTTTCACACAACAACAGTCTGAGCCTGTGGCGTGTCCATGCAGTCGAGAGGCCAGCACCCTCACTTTTACAAATTAGACCTTCCATAAAAAGCCTCCTCAACAGGAGATTACGCGCCATTATAAAAATATCAACCTCTTGTAGTAGCTGCATCAGAGAACCAAGGCTTAGAGACTATTTCCACATAGAAAACCACTGTGACAGCAGACTGACTGCGCCGTGCCACGCCATCCAGCGCAGCTGCTGCCGGGTGCCCTCGCTGCTACACCACTTAAAACTGATTGTAACGAAGAGCAGCGTAACAGAGGCGCCCCCAGCCCATGAGAAACACCTTAAACGCTGAGCCCTGTGCAGAACGCTTCACTCGTGGAGGAGCCCGGAGGCGGCAGTGCTCGGCTCGCGTCGAACCTGCCAGCTGACCAACCTAATTCTGCTGTAAGGACTCGCATGCACGGTATAGTCTGAGGTATTCCTTGTCCATCGGCTGTTTGTGCCACTGCAAGATACTGTCTGTCGGAGTACGCGCCATCGCAATGGTTTAACGTATTCTGAACATTAGGAATTCTTCTTATCTAACCAGTCTCTTGATTTTTGAAAAGATTCCAACTACAGTAGAATATTACAGAAACAAAAAATAAATGCAGGGCTTTTCTTTCTAAATGAAACTTACATGGATTAAAACTAGAGAGTATTTTTAAACAAATATACAGTATGCAGGCAGACGAAGCAGGAAAACGGCCATCGACTGTATAATAAAAAACTAAGAAAATTCGGCTATTCCCAGAAAAACTATGAAGCGCCTCGACTAAAAGGAATGCATAATGAAATTCTAATCTAATACAGGTCAAAGGGTGTAAAAAGGTTATAAACCTTAACAGGAAAAATAAAAACAACTTTTACTGGCCATTCCTGTTGAAATGAGAATCTCCAAAGTAACAGAAAAGTGGCTACAAACCCACTTAGAGCACCGAACAGAGAGAAAAGAAGAGTCTTTTTTTTTTTCAATCTCTGTTATATCATAAAATCCTGTGTTTCTACAGGTCAAACTGCTGGTGGCAGAAACAGAACTCTTTATAAACTGCAGATGTCCTGTACATAAAAAAAAACTCATCGGAGTCGCACTAGTTCTAAAGACTTTTCTGTTCTAGCCTACCTACCGCGTCGTACTGTATTGTACTGTTTGTATTCAATCTCAGATATAGAAAGTCTCTTTCTGTAACCCTTGATTATTGTTGGGCACCAAAGATAAGAAAAGCAAGACGGGGTACAAAAATGCAAAATTTCAACAGTAATGGCAATGTTTTGTTTCAGTCCAAAAGGGTCCTGCATTTTCTCCCCCTCCAGTAATCAGACCGAAGGCTTAATCTGGGGGTAGCAAGTCATGCAAGCGAAATCTGTCTCTGATGTGAGGTCGGACATCTTCATTCTGCAGGGAAAACACACGTGTGGGCGTTAGAAGAATGAGCACCTCCACAGATCGGATCATAGCAGGGCCAAACCTCCAACGTCTGTGTATTAATATAACAAAACGGAAGCCGTGGATGTCGCTAATTACAAGAGGCTCACAAGAACAGATACATAACATACACAACCATTTAGGAACCGATTATTTCCATTTGAAGAACAAAGACAACGACAGGCGGTATTTAACCTACGCTTCTATAAATTCTCCATTTCATTACAACTTATGTCACCATTTTCCAGTTTCTGATTGAAAGCACAGTTAGAATTGATGCCATTCTGCCTCCTGCTCCCACAGTCACAATCTCAGCCACTCAGGATCTTAAAGTATGTGGTGCAGTTTGAAAGAGCAAACCAACGCATCGGGCTGGGAGCTGTGAGAACGACAAGCGAAGGAGAGACAGACTTACCAGCTCTACAAGTTTCTCCAGAAATGGAATCAATTTTAGGAGTTCATTGTCATTCTTATCCATGAACCAGCTTTCTATAGGGATTCCATTTGAAAGCTAAAGTAAAAAAAAAAATAAAAAAAATCATCAATATGTGACTTCTACTTAATTTACCTAAAAACGTGGCTTGTGAAATGGAAACTTTTCTCCCCAAAATGCTAAGATCAAGTTTATTAATATGTATTTTTCATCTACAGTTTGTACTAAAAAATCACTTCTGCAACGTGACCCTCCTTAGCATAAACCATCACAACAATTCCCACATCAAAGCTGAACTGGATAACTTTGGGCTGTAGCTGTCCTGTTGCACTGAGAAGCGTTGGCACTTTGATCAGGTTTTAGGTTCAAACTACACAGATACTGACTGAGCACTGGCTGCAGTTTGTGCAAACAGGCTTCTGGTGTTCAGGCTCCTGAGACACCACAGATCAGCCCTGCGCTCCTTTAGCAGTGTTACAGTTACACTACCAAATGGGAAAATCTGAGTCACAGAGTGCAACTTCCAGCATTATTGTAAGCAATTTTCACAAGTGAGAAGCCAACCCGCCCCCTGTCCTGAGCATCAGCATCAAAAAACCAATCCTGCAGGAGTGCCCGAGGGACAGTCTCAGCAGAACCGGCCGTTTCCTGAGAAAAGCTGAAATGCAAAATGACACTGCCAGGTTCCACTCAGCTCCCACTGCAAGGCACCGTGTTTACACTTGACTGGCTCTTCACAAGAATACAAGAAGAGCAAGGAAACCTGAGTGCTCAGTTTGGTAAGCCTGAACTTCAGTATGTTTTGTCAACTTAAATACAAGGTGTAAAATGCAGACAGTTTTACTGCCTTCCTTCGGAAAGCTGTTCCCACACCCAAGAGCTTTGCTGATGGCAGCTTGCTTACCTGATAGGCAAAGGCTTGCGGTGAATTGTCAATGATGATCGTTTTTGAAAGATCTCTACCAAGAATGTTTAAATCCTTTATGTAGTTTCCTTGCACACAGACACAATGCTCACGGAAAAGTCGATGCCTGTGATTAGATTAGAATACTCATTAATGAGAGAAACTGCACCATCTGCATGGCACAGGGAAAAGAAAGTCAGTGCTGCCAAACGTTGTCCACTTTCTTCCCTTCTGACCAGATTTCTAAAAACTGTCCCATGTTTTGAGCTTTTCCCTGCAAGGTGAAGCCGCTAACCTGACTTTACGTTACCTAGCTCTGCAGGGAATTGTCTCGTATCTAAACAGAAAAGCTCAGCTCAGGCACAACAAACATCTGTCACCGTGGTCTTACTTTCTAACCCTTTTTGCAGATGCAATGACAGAGGGGCCCAAGATACTGGACGGATTTTGCAATGCTCAAACCTCAGGGATGAGTTCTGCGCTCCAACCAACTCACAAGGTTTGTCCTTTCTGCTCCAAACACTACAGCACACGCTGGGAAGTGCTGGACGGAACGTTCTCCTGCTGACGTTACCTCTGCTGGCAATTAACCTATTTTCAGTTTTTAGAGCTTGAAAAAAGCCTCGAGGCCAAAACATTCCATCAACTTCTTCCTTTCCAATTAGTATATTCTCTTTTATTACTAATTAATTAGTAAATGGATTGGTAGAATAAAAGAACTCATTAAGAAGAGCAGGAATAAAACAAATGTCATGAAAGATCAGTATAACCGTAATTAAAAATCAGCTGTGCACTGGATAGATTTCAGATCTGACAACGTAATGTTACCACGCTGCCGTTTCTTTAAGGCTGCTGATATATTGCAGCGGGATTTTTAGAAGCTGCACACAGCGTGCTTACTACTTTCATGAAGGGAATGAGTTCCTAATGTTGCTAAGGAAGAAAATAAGCTGATGCCTCAGCAGCGAATGAATGTATATATAGATTCTGAGTCACACGTGTGGAGTGCCTGACAAATCCACAGTTAGGCTCGTGTCAGAACTCATCGTGCCCTGATGTCAGCTTCTCAGAGGCACATGACTCACAGCTACATTCACACACCACACAGATTTCAGAGAATTTCTGAACCTTCTCAGCATACTGCCTGCCTGCAAGCTTTGTTACCTCTGCTGTTCACAGCACAGATAAAACTGCAGCCCTCAGTCCAAGTATCAGATCCTTGGAGGGAAAGACATCACGTTACGGATGCACACGGACTCATTTTCTGTATGCACCGACCCTGTACTTGTTGGTACATCCTGTCTGGCTGTGCGCTTCAGGCCGGCTCAGCTATTCCAGCAATATGACATCCCAGTATTGACTTACAGTCCTAACTACAGCCCAGTGCAGTTCTTCATGCCCCTAATTAGAATACCCTATTTAGAATGAATCCCTGAGAAATCCCCTCTCCACTTTCAACTTTCCCACGTAGCAGACTGCCTTGCAGATGAGGGGAACAGAAATTCATCCAATAGGATTTGTCACGTTTTAAGGCCTGCTCCTGAGAAACGTTAATCTCTTCCAAACGAAGCTCAGCATTAGCAAAACAAATGAAGAACCAAAATACCTGCACTACAAAACTCGCGGATTATTTTGCGATTGAATAAGAAACAGCATTTATAAAGGGAACTGCAAAGAGAACTTCCTCACATCACTTAGGAGAGAAGGGCTTGTTTGCCCACAACAGGTACGCTCGCCATTTGTTACCTGACTAGTTGCTTTTTAGGGTCTAGGATATTCAGTAACTTGTCTGCATACACCTTCTTAGAAGCAGTAAAGAGAATGATCTACGGACAAGAGAAGAAAACAATCATTATTTCAGACATAAACACATGAACATAATTTAGAGGTACGATTCAAGGGCAGCACTGAATTAGTTTTACCTCATAAATCTGAGACATACGTTCCAGGAATTCTCGGAAGAACGGCCTTAACCGGACATAGACCTGAAGCAGAGATGGACTTTATGAACAGATGAACACACTGCAGCCATCACGCGCACCACTAAGCATCGATTTGCAAAGATTACGTCAAGGTAAGCACCATGAATTCGGGAAAAAGCAAATACTAATTTCCTACAGAACAATAATTTAATCAAAACAAATTCAGATCAGCCTGAGGTCTGAGCAGCTAAAAAAGAAAGGACAACATGGCAAAATCAGGCATAACAACTTCAGTAAAGAACGTGATAGAAATTATTTCAACTCTATTTCAAAATAATTAATTATCTTAAACATAAAAGTTATGTAACTTCTCGAGAATGCTGAAGCCAGCTGCTTTGACCCAACCTTTTAAATCAGCCTTCAGCAGCTGGGCAGCATCAGTTCCATGACTAGATACTGTATGCCAGCATATCAGTCATCTTCCCAATAACCTCCTTCTACTAAGAGTTGCACGTTGAATATGGGGGTGTCAGAAGCGGCAGAACTAATCCAAACAACTGGCTTCAGCTACTTCCAAAGCTCAGCTCACACACCACAAAAGAACTGCACATACACTTAAATTATTCCCTGTGACAAAACAGACCCCGGATAAGAGACAGAACGACGGGCGATGCTGGCATCTCTTCCTGCTGTTACTGAACCCACAGAACAAGACCTAGGCTGTGTGGAGGCACCTGCATGGACCTACGGCTGCAGGGTAACAGCCCAACACCACGGCACACGTGAGAGCATGTATGGAGCACAGCAGTGAGGACACGCACTGAGGGGTGAAAACAATAACCTTATTATCGCCTTACCTGTCTTCTTGATTCACTGATTGCCCACGTACAGATTTACATGGTTTTGAGAAATGTTTCATTAATGTATCCAGAAAGAAAAGGGAGAGTACTGGACTTGCATTTAAACCAAGCTACCTTCAGCTTTATCAATTATTTTTTAACAACCAGTTAGGAATTTGCTTAGATTTGCTTTCAGAAGTAAATCTCCAGTAAGGACCTGCATTATATGAACTGGATTGTGTCAAATTTCTATGCAGACAGAAGGAAAGAGGAGTGGTTTTAATAAATTCAGTTTCATATCATTAGCACAGATCTTAGTCCTTTAAAGAAAGCTTGTATTTCTAAACCAGTGATAGTTTCATTATTTAGCTTAACATTAAATAAGGCTTTTATTACTTTCTTGAAGCATCTAAAGCTCTGATTTAAGCTTGCAGCGTGACAAGTTACTGTGGTAACAAAATCTGTATTTTTTCCTACACTAGGAGCATGCCATCCCGTCACATCTGCTCACAGCATCGCCAGGTCTAGTGTACAGAGATACGTTCACTGATGGTGCAACCAGCATCTGCTTCCCTTCTCCCTCTGGGCAGCTCACTGTCAGGTATCCCCATCCTGCCCAGTGAGAACGGTTGGACACAGCCTGTGCTCGATGCATTTCTGGGCTCCACCCAGCCAAGGCGCTCCTGAACAGCCAACTGTCTGCACGCAGAGATGACAAGCGTGTCTTCACGCCATATGTCTCCTGACTGCAATCCTTCCCAAAATGATATCTCATTCAGCTCTGCTAAAGCAGTGAGGTTTTGCTCAAAGACTGGATGAGTGATTTCTCTTACCACAAAAACACATGTAATCAAATAACTCAGACACTCCAGGTGAACCAATGCTAAATAACATTCAAATTGTCCATGCATTCAAATTTGCAGTGCAAGTTGTTTGTTCTGAACATTCTTCATATATACAATGAGCAAATAGCACAGCCAGCAACTTCTACAGCTGTAATCTTGAGGTTCAGGGACAGTAAGTATTCTGTTGCAGATGCAAAGGGATTGTTCTACTCGTGTGATTTTCTTGAGCAAATATTTTCTATACTGGTACCCAAACCTTACTCTTGCAAACTGAAAGTGAGTCACACGACACTGATGTCTTCACTGCACATGGGGCAGCAGTTGCAAATAATGGTAGGCAAGGAGGATGATATTTGGTACAAAGCTTGCTCCAAGAGCTCGATTTCAAACTGACAAGCCTGTTCCCTTTGATGGAAGAAACACAGATGTCGTTTCAGAAACAGACTCTTCACCATCTCTTCTACAAACTCTCCTAGCAACGGCAGCAGGAAGCTATGTGCCAGTATTTCAACTGTCTCTACTATAAAAGCATTCAGTATCTAACTCCTTGTTCATTTTAAGTCTGGACTGAGTTCCAATAGTAACAATGGCCAGCTGAGTGATTTTAAAAATCATTCAATTACATCAAAGAGCAGTTATTATTGCTTGGGCTCCTCAAGTGCAAGCTTTCTCTTTTTCAGGTTGTTTAGTCTGCGGATTATTACAGCATCTGTCAGTGTGGTCAGATTACTGACACATCCCTGTAAGCATTTATCTATCTTAATACAAAAGCTGTCTTGATATCTAGGAAGTTCAGGTATGAACATAAACAAGAAATCCTAGGAAAGGCATTTCCTTTTTGATGATGCATTTCTAGTTATAGTTTGTACACACAGGTAATGACAGGGATGGCAAATTCATTGCTCTCGTTTTAGTGGATTGTGGCACTCAGGCAGAGCAGAAGGCAATCACATCACCACCTCCAGCCAGGACAAGCTGAGAGAATGCCAGGTAATCTGAGCAGAACCAAGTAACTAAAGCAGAACACGACGCCAGCATTTTCCCTTTCCTCCCTCAGCTTCCTTTCCTTTTTGCATATTCCCCACGTCTTCCCACCAAGTATGACTCCAGAGGTTCTGTGGAACTAAAATGAAACATTCCTACCTAAGAGCAGACTGCTTTGTGGATGCTGCTGAGACACCAAAGGCTTTCAGATATTTCAAAGAAACAGAGCGGAGAGTTCATTAGGAAGGAGAGCCAGAATTCACCGGCACCATTTGCCTCATTCCACCACAGTAACAAAGCAACTAAGTAACCTTTAGTAACAGCGAGATGGAACGCACATAACACTGTATTCAGTAACCTGCAACTTGCCTGCATACCTCCGCAAGGATCAAAGCGAATTACTTTGTGACAGACCAGTGAAGATACTTCAATCAAAGAACTGAAACCATCTGCCCTTTGCTCTGGGCACAGCACATGGAAGGCACGCACCCAGCAGTGCTGATGTGAGCTCCTGGCTGGCACCTGGCGCCCCAACAACAGGAACAGAATATGACAGAAACCTCCTGACCAAGAAGGGAAAAACCCAACAAGCCGACACATGTCTTACACCGATAAACTGCGTATTGTAAAGTGCTACAATAATGCAAATAGTTAAAAAAAAACAACTCGTTTCCAGTTGAAGAGATGAACATTCACTTCTTACAGTCAGATGTGAGACAGTGCCTGGGTTCTGACAAAAGGGTCTGTGATACCTACAACCCTCAAGCTGTGCTACAGAAGATCATTTGTCTTTTTGTGTATTATACTCCAGTTAAACATGAATTTAATTGCATCTTTAAAATATCTGTCTTGCTTATCATGTTACACAGTAAGAGGTGAATGTTTTCTAAGTTGTCCGGAGTGACATAAAACCAGGTGACCAGAATGTAATGACCAGGAGCGTGCCCGCAGCTAATGGCTGACTTTCTGACTTTCTCAGGCCCACAAGAAGCTTCTGTTCCTTTGTAATTCCAAGCTTGGCTCTAGAGAAAGCTCAGACAAAACTTATCTAGGACCCGCACAGCAACTTTACTGTACCCATGTCTGTACAGCCCTGGATACAATGCTATTAAGTAAGCATTTATAAATACCATTAAGTCACTCTTTCCATTGACTTCAATTTCTTACAGACAAAATCCTGATTAAACTTCAGCCGCTCTCATTGAGACATACAATCACTAAAGGACCGCAGCTTAGAAAGAAAACACTCAAACTCATACCAAGATCCCTTAAGCGAGGGAAGGAAAAAAAAAATGGAGCTTTAATCTTCCTGATTCTGTAAGCAATGTCAAGAACCACTAAAGAGTGAACTCTAAGGCTCCTCCCAAGTTCGGTCTGAAGTAAACTAAGCATGGCTGTCACTAGATAAGAGGTAAGAAATCCAAGTTTAGAAATTATTTCAGCTTTTCAGATTCCAAGAGTTTTTATACGCAACAGTGAAGAAAAACATTTTTAAAATCAGGAAAAATACCTGGACAAGTGTCCTTTTAAGGTGCCTGATGACTGGCTCACTCTCCAAAGATACTACAGTGGGGTCCAATATCGTGCGAACTACATGGTGGGGAAGCTGATGCTACTCCCAGGTACATCACACAAAAGGACCTGAGAACAACAGCCTGGGTCAGTGCAGCATCTCTGGTAGTTGCTGGAAGAGAGTTCCTCCTCACGCTTGCTCCTCTGGTACGTCAAAGTAAAACACACGTAACTAACAATACCTCCTAAAGCAGAACAAAGAACTAAATCTAGCAGTCTCCACAAGACAATCAAAGTCACTCTATGCACCAAGCAGACTCTCCAGGAGTAAAGAAGCAGAACTAGCACTGGTGGAGGGTACAGAAAGACTAATGATCCAGACAGAAGCTAGTTAATCAGGCTTGGAAGATGTCTTCTTTATAAAAAGATATGATCAACCAATGAGAGTTGGTTCGCCATATGAAGGGAAGAAATTAACAGTCCATGAGAAGCTGCACCCAGGAAATAATACTGGCTAAACTTTCAGTGTTCCTGCCTCCACCTGCTGGCAAGGAGAAATGTTGCTGCTGAAGATTGCCGCTACAAAGATTATTTACACTTTCTTAGCAATGATTGTTTACAGTTGGAATCAGTGACCGACATTACCACACTGAGGCACTGAGCAGAGCTCCACAGTACTTCTAATAGAGAATAATCCACCCTGCAGAATTTGACACCTGCAGTTTATAACCCAGACAAGTTGTTAAATGCCATACAGTCACTTATCTCTTCAGACAGGACCATAACAAATATACACAGCAAGAATTCACACGTTAAATAAAACGAGAAGGTACATACATATGTAAGCTAATTACCTGGTAAATGACATCTTGAAAAAGAACGGGAAAAGTGAGTGCAGCATCTTCTAATTCATTTAGACTACAGTGCACTAATGTTTCATCCTAGAAAAGTTAGCAGATGGTATGTAGGTAAGAAAAAAATATGACAACAATGTTGAAAGTTGTCTAGGTTTTCCTTTCAAGGTTACTTTATTTTCTCTGGAAAATTTCTGTGTTAGTGCTGATAGAGTTCTTTCATTATTATTGCAATTAAAAAACAAAATCACTTAGAATTGCATGGTAGTGGTATAATTAGAGAAGGTCTTCTAACTTTGTAGTTTATCCTGTTATTCAGTTCACGTACACAACTACCACTTTGAATCATCTGTCTGTTGATATGGCCACTAGAGGACACACCAACTGATATCCACCACAATAATATTCCTGACATCATTAATGGGGTCTGAAAAAACACTCCAAAACGGAGAATGAAATTTATTTTCTATAAATGTTTTAAAAAGTGGCTAAATAATAATGTTGTAATAATTAAAAGACGCATTCCTGGTCCACTTTGATGCAAAGCATACAAAGCTGAATTTTCCTATTTACTAAAACAGAAATCAAACGCTGCATATCTCCTGCTTTTGCTCGTGTTTTTAAAGATACTCACCAAGTCTAAAACTAATGAAAATTCTGGTGTGCTTCTTGTTTTCAGTGGAAGAGCTGGCTTCCTGTTAAGTTGTTCTTCTGTTAGTGGTGGAACATGTTTGATGAAATAGTATCTGGAAAGAATACAGATTTTGTTGTAGAAATGTTTATGCATTATTAAATTGGTGCTGCTTTAGCCCAAGTAAATATTTAGAATACTTAGGGCCACACGAGAAATAATTTAAACCAAAAAACACTACTATATCAATGTGTACTTGCATCACGTTGAGAGATTTTGGACTTAATTACCACAATAATAAAAAAATGTATCAACTCAAATAACAGTTTATTAATCCAATATCCAATGTGATCGTTTTTATACTTCAAGCACAAATATCAGCACTTACGGATCAAAGACTTCCCAGTCTTCTTCATAGGTGGCTTCTGCATGAGCTGATGAGTAGCCACTGTCTGGAGATACTGGTGCTAAAATTCAACGAAAATGACCAAACCAAACATAAAACAAACAAAAAAATAACACAAGAGCTGGTCTTATTAGTGAAGTTTTTAAAAGTGAGGATTTGCATTTTATAAAATACTTCACACAAATACTTCAAGTAACAGTGAGAAAATCCATACAGCTGTACAGCCTGTACAGCTTCTTACGTTTCCTCAGAGGCTGAAGTCATGCCACCTACAGAACTTCAGGATCTGGCAAAATGCAACAGTCCATGTTACGAAGCAGAGCATCCATACACTGTGAACTACCTGGGCACACATCCCAAACACCCAGCATTTGTTGGGGAGTTTCTGCCACAGAGGAACAGCAGTGCCAGGCAGCCCTCAGAAGGCAGCACAAACCTTTCAGTCTGCAGCTCATTCCCAGCCCATGCCTGCAGTGCCCATCAGAGCAAGGCAACAGGAGCTTTAGATGCAGACAGGGCAAGCTGATCCACAGGTCCATACTAGATCACACATCAGCCCTTTTACTCAGAACTACAATGTACTCTCTTCAAAGTAGTTCGCATAAATCTCAGTACTCATCAGCTACCAACATTTTCAGGATCTAGCAAAGATTTACGTAACTGTAAAGTAGTTGAGGTGGGCCCTGAATTTTATGGACACTATTTTTGTCCACAATGACTTATGAGGTGTCTTCTGAAGAAAACATGGATGATTAATGTAGGATCTTTATGTTCTTATTCATCCCAACGTGTCATTCTAGTGTAAGGTACTAAAATGTCACAATTTTCCCTTTCATGATCAGCAAGTCTAGGGTATGCATTTTTAATGTGTGTGTGAAGAGGAGTAAACAGTAATAAAAGTGTCTTTCTTCTTCAATGTCTGTTTTCATTCAAAGAACTGTTATGAAGTCAACCAAGTTCTGCTGAAAATACACGAGGTTTGCAAAAGCTGTGTCTCTGATGCATAAAAATGTTCTCTGTTGAACATAGGAGCTGACAATACCGTTTATGTGCTTTAAGCAAATTGCAATATTCAAATATAGAAAATTCTGGAACTAGGGCTTCCCTAAGGGCGCTAATTACCTACAGCTTCAGGACCCAAGTAAAACACAAGCATGCATTTCTTACCTGTAAGTGGTGGCAGGTCACGATCGTTTGTTTCTTCTACTTCTTCTAAACCATTGTTGACAGTAGATCTGACCTGCACTGCTTGGCTAGTGTAAGCTGCTCCATTGGTTGACGTTGCAGTACTCGTAGTAATCTCATCTACCTGCTCCATATCAAGCTGTTTGACTATTTCTTCAGCCTCAACAGCCTGTCCTGGAGAATCTGATCCTGATGTTCCTGAATCAAGATTTCATTGTACACACAGTCATTACCTTTACCCTGAGGTACTGAACAGAACACTGATCAGCACTACTAAACACCAAAAAAAAACGCTTCAGAGTAACTGAAGGTACCTTTATCTGATTCGTTTTCCAAAAGTAAGAACCAAAAGTACCACAGCAAATGTCTGTTTTGGACAAGGAACTTCACACCAGTATTTTATTTTACTTGTCCAATAAAAAGTACACTGCTGGGTACTTACAGAAGAAATGTTCTAACAAATACAAGCTCATTCTTTCTTCTATTAATAATAACCTTCTAAGAATTGGGAAGGAGATCTGCAAAAGTAGTAACTTTTGGTTTGTAAATCAGAATGAAGGCGTACAGCCACTGAACGCAACATTCTCATATTAAAAGAATCAAAATAAAAGAACCATTCGTAGCTTTAAGACCACAGCTTTCAAATAATGCTTACCATTTTTATTTGCTGGTGAAAAAAAATTGAAGACGGGAGAAAATATGGTTCCCAGTAAGGTAGTTCTTGGGGGACTGCCTGTGGCAGGGTTATCTTCCAATTTCCCATTTTGCTTTACGTGTTGGTTTGTCATTTCGTAACTTCCAGCTTCTGTAAAACAAAAGTTATGAAGTGTAGTACCACGCTTCCATGCTTCACAGTCACAGCCTTCCTTACACTGTTATCATTGCCACATATACAGGTTCTCCTTGGTTGGCCAAAAAAACAAACAAACAAAAAAAAAGGTTGGCAATTTAGTATCACACAAAATCACAACGCCATCTTCCAAAGCCATCCGATCCTCCACGTTTCACATAAGGAAGTAGTAATTTGTCTTAAGAATTATGTTATGGATGAACAACTAATAGAAACTCAAATCCTGCCTGTGTGCTTGATGATGGTGGTTTTAAAATGCTGCACACCCATCACAACAAACACAAATACCATTATAAAGTAAAATAATTCTTAGCTGTTATCAAAGATAACAAAGACAACAGAATTCAACAAATCTTTCTGTTACACCAACATACCACATAACAATTAAGGTTTTCTATAAATGTGCATGGAAAGTACGCCCTACGAGTAAGAACTGCTGTCTCATGGGTGAGATCCAAGACATCACTCTGAGCCCAAAACAAGACAAGTTATTTACTTAGCAGTAACAAGTCTTTGAGATGTCTGTCCATATGGACATAAGCAAATGCATGCTGTACACATGAGCTGAGAACTCAGCTGAGCCTGATGGAGCTGCACAAGTACTTCACACTTCTTGTCATTTTTACATAAAATGTAGGGTGTGTGAGATGCAACTCGGTGCTTCTCCGCTACTGAATATCTTCACTGAGAACTTTGTGTGGTTACGATAGTAACATGCATTCAGTGCACTCTATGTGCATACCTCATACTATGGCATTCAAGTAAACAGTTCCTCTTTCACCTTTAAGCAGTCTGCATGCATCACACTGTGAGTCAGTGCATACCCATTGTCTCCCAGACAAAAAAAAAACCTTAATTAGCAACAGTAAATACTCCCAAAATCATGTTACACAGACATCTGACAAATAACCAAGCAGGTAATTCTCTCAGCCCGTAACCCTCCCATCACTGAAGTCACTCATTTGAAGCCACTGATTTTAAAAACCTTGTTGGAATACGAAACTTGGCAGACGCCAGACAATGGATTCCAAAGTTACTGGAACACTGACAGGCAGCACAAACACACGAAGACTTGTTTCCTTAGGAAAAGAAGCCTAAAAAATGTGTTCTTTCTTTTTTTTTTTTTAAAGTCGGATCTGGAACCACAGCTGACACTTCAATTTTCATTGAATATTTTATCTAACACAAGTGTCTCAGCCTGTCAGTATGAGAGGTATTAAAAAGACAATTTTCACAATGAGGTGATCAAACACTGGAACAGGGGAATCTCCACCCTTTGATATACCTGGAACTGACGGGACCAGGCCCTGAGGAACCCACTGGAACTTCACTCAGGGCTCTCCTCAAGTTGGATGGACCATGCTGGGGAGAAGCAGCCTTCAGAGGTCCCAGCCCATCTGCATTTTGATATGGTTCCACAACAGAAGCCTGTCTACATGTTTGACAAGAGCTTTCTATCTCTAAGGAATCCTGGTTACTATGGCAAAGGTCCTCAGTTGGGAAATATTTCACTGTTTGTGAGAAAATGGAAGAAGAGCTTAATAATGTAATTATTAATGGCTCTTCTTTCGGGGGGAAAAATAAAAAAATTCCAAAGCAGCCAATTATTACCATACACTGACAGCTCTTACAAAGATCATGCTACTTATCACTAACATTCATTGTAACTAGCACTTGCAGTCACAGAAATCATATTTTGCTACCATAAATTCAGCCCTGCTATTGCTGGGGTCAATCACAAAGCGCTTTGCAACCTTTAGCAATGAAGAAGTGTCCTGTATCAGTTACCAGCTGGAAGATCACTCAGTCACCACTCACACGTAGCAGTGTACAATTAGAACATTTACAAACCTCCATTCACTTGACCTTTCCGTCTTACTCGAGAGATCTGTTTATTAGGCTTTTCTCCTGTTTGAGGTGTGGATGTGATCAAGTTGTGATCTATATCCCGTTCAATTCTACCTCTTTTTGCAGGATTTTCTCTTTCTTCCTTAAAACAGAAAAGGGGAAAAAAGAAACATACTGAGCAGTGCCTCTTTTCTCCACTGAACACCACAGAACACTCACTGTGAGGGAAAGTTCCACAGAGGACGTGTTGGTTGTCCTACACCCAGAAGCAGAAAACACAACGTGTATCTGACCAGCTGGAATTCTAAACTCATTCAAACTGACACAGCAAAGTATTGAGAGAGAAAACTGTACAGCAGAAATTCCAAGTACAATAATTGCCTTTAAATGCTATTTTAATGGGTAGCAAATTTACAGTTATCTCAGTGCTGTGGAGTTAGGGAAATGCAGAAACAGGACAACAAAATGGTAAGAAAATTGATTTCTCTAGCAGTTCAAGTGTAAAGGAAGTAAACTTTCTCCTCCTTGTTCCCCCAAAGGGCCCACTGCACTTTAGCACAGTAGCAATCTAAATCCTAAAGCGTGGCCTACAGACTGCACTGAAAGGTAAGGTGTGAGACAAAGCAAAATGAATGGAATTAAATACAAAAATAAATAAGGCCACTGAGCATATAAAAGTGAATTAAAATGTCCATGTTAGAATTACAAAACCACCTTTCTCAGAGCAGCAGTTTCACATCATTAAAAAGTAAAGAGAAAAGCAGTTTGCTTGCTCCAAAAAAGAATGAAGCTGATCCTTCAGAAAAACTGCTCTAAAGCCCACGCTAAGAGTGCAGCACCTAAAAGAAGTTCTGGCAGACATGGAAGTGCACAGACCCCTGCAGTGGAAACACCACGCATCCAAAAGCTCCCACTGGCAATATCTTCATGACCAAAACACCTCGGTGAGAATAGTCTAATTACTACCTCATACAATTAATGAAATCGTATATACCACAAATTCATGTAGTGGCTCGCTGAACAGATAAAAGAGCAGCAAAGCATCTCATCTTCTTGGTCATTTGTGTAAATTCAACAAGGGGGAAAAAGAAAAAGGAGAAATGAATTAAGTTTGAAAAGCAATCCACTGCCCTTCCCACAATGCCTAGCAAAAGGAACCACCCCACCACAGAGAACAGGCCAGGGCTGTGCCATGGAGAAGGGTAGAGGGAAAAAAACACAAGAAACGAGCCCCGAAGCACTAATAAACACTGATGCAATATGAGCATCAATCAGTAGACAAGGAGAGCTGACACTATCACAAACAACACTGTCAGAGTTCAAGTGGTTTGTTGCTAGAATTTAAAGATGAACTTACATACAAGGTTGTAATTCTATTTGGTTCATACAATGAAAACGTCATTGCACAGATACATAGTTAAATATACCTATTAAGCGCTTGTTTGCATGAATTACATGATCTATTCAATATAGTCAACTAGAATTGGTAACTGCCAGAAGGGACGTGGCAGTGTCACATCTCCATGAGCCATTCATTCACTTTTGCTACATTTCCAGGAAGTCTGTATGTACGAATGAATGGCCTAAAGTGGGCCAGAAGGTCCTGACAGCACAGCAGTCAGCACCATTTATTTAGTGCTACAACTCCCCAAACCAAACAAGTTTGGAGCAACTGCAAATTCCACAATATTTCAGATTCTAAAACTTCAACATACAAACAGTGCTTCCTGTACACATGCACTCATTGGGCTTTCTGCTGTATCAGATTTGTCACGTTGTGAATGAACACTATTTCATATTCCACAACTATTCCTGTCTTCCACAGGGGCTGTGATCTGGAAGACCCCAATATCACGGCCAGCAGCACCCACACGTCAGTCTCTCATTTCTCTAATGGAATGGCATTATTGTTCTTTCAGTTTTGTTTGTTCAAGGGATGTTCCCAACGAGCCATCTATACCACTCCAGATACATGAGTTACGACTATCGGCAAAATCATCAAGATACACCAGCTCTGAAGACGTGGCCATAAATCTACGTCACCTCTACAGGGATGGAGATTTTCATGTACCCATAAACGAACTGCTATGCAAGTTGCACACATGCACTATCTCAAGAGTCATAATGTTTCCATGGCAGCCACAAGACTACTTTGTTAAGTCATTAGCGCTTTGGAAGATAGCCCGGCAGTATCAGTATCGTGCCGAGCTAATGCCACTGGAGCCACTCCAAGTTCTGCTACAGACACAGGAGAGGACATGAAAGGGAACAGAAGAAAACGTGGACATTTTATATTTAAAAAATACTATCAACAAAAGAATGCAATGTAATTCAAAGGTACGGGAGGGAGAAGTCAGCAATTGAAAGAGACAAAGAAAACAAGACATTTTATCTTTGAATTCCTACATAAAATGTTTTGCTTACGTTTCAGCTTGTGGTTTTGCAGCCAAGACGCTGCACAGTCCTGCTCTGTAGATGCTAAACGTAAAATGGATTCGCTGCCCCGATTTAATGACAAACGAAACATAAATGGCTTCAACCAGTTACTTCTTTTTACTGAAGTATTTTTGAAGCATTTATGTTTCCATGATAAGTAATTAATTAACATGGCAAAGATTAAATTGCACAATGTTTCTGACAAATTAAGAACACACTGTTATGTTAATTAAAATTATTTCAGCTTCACCTTGTTGCAAAGCTGTCCTTCCAACACCTGGTTTGAAAAAACAGACAACGATCCTGAATTTGTATCCTTTTTGTTTTTCTAAACCATACAGTCTGTGATACTGTATCTGATGGTTTATGACATTGGAGTTTTTTTGGTTGGTTGGTTTTGTTTCTTCCATTTACAGCTACATAATGTCAGTACTGGATTGCTGGGACTGAACGGAGCCTTTTCTGGCTGGCTCCTCCTTACAGAATAAAGCAGTTGTTAAAGCAGTTGCAAGGCTAAGTTCAGCCCATCAAAGTAATACAGAGTTCTCCCTCAACAGTTCCTTTCAGCACGTTTGAACACGTGAAGATCAGCAAACACAGGTTTCTGTATGGGCCAACGCAGATGAGATTAAGTGGTTTAGCCCTGCCTTTACCTTTCCAATTACCTATTTGTATTTATTCCTAATAGAAACATTCCCGGGATCCGACACAATTAACAAACCAAAGAAGAAACCCACTGACACCATACCTTGGGTGTGCTGCCTTTAATAAACTTTTTGATTGAAGACAGGAGGCCCGTCTCATTTTTCTGTGGTTTTCCCCCGCCGACAGGCAGGCTCTCCTCCACCTCCGAGTGTTTCCTCTTTGCCCTCTGAGCACGCTGCGCGTGAATTGGATTTGATTGCTGAGAAGCCTTCCGCGTTCTCAGCCTCATTTTCATGTGTACCACATGTAAAGCTACAAAGGAAAAAGCAAGTGCATTTAGTCATTGAGGAAATGTATTAGGCTTCAGCTCATGAACTGAAGAAATGATGTAACACTGACAACGTTCTCATGCACAGGGCTTCTACCCCCATACATACACAGCCTCATTTAAATGAAAGAAGAGCTATTTAAGCTGGAGCACAACGCTGGCAGAAGAACAAATGAATATAATCTGGCCGCAAACGCATCTAACCATCAGATCAATGAGAGTACTGCATAGCCCTTCAGTCTGAGTAGCAGGAACAAAACATTCTGGGTTTAAGATGGAGAGGATTTTATGGTGCCCGCTGTCTTTGGCACCCAACAACCAGATACAGCGACCTGGGCAGTCGCTTTCCAGACCCACATCCCTCACAATACAACATTTCAAGTCTCCACATTAAATTTGAGATGAAGCATAAATCTAAATTCACGTCAAGAGTTCACAGAAGAAGGAATCATAAGTGAGACTATGCATTAGGGATGGGTGAGGATAAGGCAGCTGGCCAAAGGAACCTGAGATCGATGTTCAATACAGCTGTACTTGGGAATGAGATTAAACCACAGGAAGATTCATGCAAAGACAGTATTTATTAGAGCAGAGCAACAGGCCATTCCAGAAAACGTGTCACGTTTATCTCCAGCCTTCAGGTGGACTGCTGGTACAGTTAAACCTGAGCACAAATACAACGGCCTTTCTGGGCTGCTCATAAGCCTGCTCCAGCTGGCTGATGCTTGTGCTCAGGATGATCTGAATGGGACTCGTGTGCTTAAAATTATTCCCATGCTGGACAGGGAGCAGAGAAAAGGAGCAGCAAGAAATCCGTCTGAGTTGCATCGCACTGAAACCCAACTGAGCTGCAATGTGCTGAAGCACCACTCAGAATAATGTCCAAGCTGAAGTCACAACACTGAGCTATTCCTTTTTCTTCGAGAAATGCATCTTCTTATCACAAGAGGAATTAGAAGCTACCTTTGTTAGCAGGTACCTTGTTGCTGAACAGATAAACAGCTGATAATTCTAAAATATGGGTAATGCAGCAACAACTGCTTTCTTGTTTAGTTAAAGGCAGTGGTGGTACAGGTACAGCTCAGCCAGCAGACTGACAGCTGCTCACAGCCAGCCTGAACGGTGCAGTCACTGGGGCTGGTTTGCAGCCAGGTACATCCCAGTCTCAAATGAAAGGTGTTCCAGCTAAGGAAGAACACCACAGCTGAGGACAAGAAAGCAGGAGTGCTGAAGGGTATGGCCAGGAGTTCAATGTTCAGTTACACGTGATATTTGTTCTAACTGCTGACAAGCACAGGACTTGGTTTTTCATACATACGTGGCCAGCGCTTTCCATCAGCACAGAACACAACAGCAATGACAGCTTGGATGAAGTGAAGTCAGGGCAGCAAAGTGACTGTTGCAGCTATGGCAGAGGTGGCCTGAAGTTCCAGGAGTGTGAAGACAGAAACCACAGTCTAAATGTACCAGAATTGGCTACTTGTAATCTTAAGCCCTCCAGTAACAGAGCCATTAAAACTCACGGCCCACATGAGTATACTTTCAGTATTAATACTTGCGTCAGAAGTTGCATTTAGCTTAAAAGATTCAACTGCGTGCAGAAGAATGAAAACCATCCACAAGGATTTAAATCCAGTTTTCGGTTCCTCCTTATGACGAGGGAATAAAGTTAACAACAACATTCTTATGCAAAAAAAGTAAAATGAACGCGCTATCAAAACTTGGATCTCAACTTTGCTTCCTTACAAGTTGCTGCCAGATGTTTTTTGTATCTAATTTCTGCTGGGAAGAGCCCTCAGCAGCAGACGTACGCTCCTATTGCATGCCTGCACCAACCAGAAGGAACTCCTCGCTGAGCTGAAGAGATCACCTAACATCAGAATGGGCCCTGGAGACCTCAAAAAACAGAAAGCATCTTTACTTGGGAACCATTCAGAAGCGCACTGTTTTTTAGCACGTTCTCATTGACTAAAGCAGCACGAGCTGACCAAATCATTACCACAGGTGGCTGAAAAAAATGCCCAGTACCATTAAAATTTCTCAGCATTCCTGGATTTGGAAGAAGTACTGACCGGTCCTAACAGGGATTACAGCCTGAGACAGAAAATGCCCATTAAACTTTTAAAGCAAGGAGTCTAAATATATCAACGTTCAAGCTAAACAGTTAGCAATGTGCTGGAACGAAGTTAGAGAAAAACAACACTGCTTTGCCATGTTCAAAACATTCTTACAGCTCTCCCAGGAGCTCCAGTCCTTCCAGGCTTTGTAAAGCGAGGTTCATTTGCTGCTATATCGACCTGTTCAGGAATCCTTTATATTTGTTTTCCTCTTTCCTGAAAGCACCCTCTATATTTGTTTTCCTCTTCCCTGAAAGCACCCTCTCATTTGGTTAGTTGTATGGGCAGTTCTTCCATCCATATAGCAGGGATGCCAGCAAGGCCCCAGCACAGAGAAGCGAGCAGACTAACACTTCCACCAGCCCGGCTATGACTGCCCTCAAACCAGCAGGCCTGGCTCCTTCCAGCTGTGCCAGCCAGCCCTGCACACCACGCACCCACTGCTTGCCTCCCTGCAGCCCAGGAATGGGCGCACACAGCTGCAGGGAACGTGCCAGCCTGACCTCCTTGCTCTGGACCCGCTCGCTGTGCCAGGAGCTGCACTACAGCCAGAGCCAGAACAACTCTGAAGTTCACTGTACGCAGAGCGCTGCTTACCGACTCCAACTAATTCCTGGCCCTTCATCCTCTTTCAGGACCCTTCCAGCAGCTCAGAGTTCTCACCGTGTAACAGTGCAATTGCTTTACATCAATTTCTGATACTGAAATATTACCCAAACATCATGAGCCCGAAGCCAAGCAAATGCATGAACAGCAAACACACCAAACACTGAATGAGTCAAGTTGTTTTCTGCATTACCCATGGGCTCACTGCCCATAAATCGTGCCGTCATCCCACACACAGGAATGGGGCACCTATGGGACAAAATCCCTGCGAGTGACTCGGATCTCTAAATCAGAGCCCATCTCCCTATGTCCTTGAGTTCATGATGACTTATTTTCCCACCACACCCAGTACGATAGTTTTAACTATTTTTCCAAAAAATACTGAAAGAAAATCAGGTACGGCACACGTAATTACAGGGTTTAAGGTTTTCTGATGCAGGAGAAGGTTTAAGGCGGTGAAAGAACAATAGCGATCAACAGTAGGAAGATACAACTGACAAGAACATTGAAAATCACAGCGTCAAATCATTTCTGCATTTGCCGCAGCACTCAGCAGTAACACCCAGCTGCCACCACTGCAAACAACGGGTTCCAGCTGTGAGCACAGGAAGAGCTCTGCAGGACCCTTCAGACTGCAGCCAGGTGAGCACTGGCAGCACACAGGCACAGGTTTGCTCTGCCTGCTCCTCACCCCAGCAGCCGTGCAGCACCAGCAGCAGTGACCACGCACTGCCTGGCCCCAGGGCTGTGCTTCCCAAGGAGAGCAGGACTGCCCTGCTGTGTTTGCAGTGACTTCTGCTGCCATGGATTACATCAGCCTCCTATTGTGGATGCGGCATAGAGTGATGGAGTACTTTTTCATATGCCCAAGTACAGCTGTATTCCAAGTGACAAAAGGAAGCCAGTGAGCTGCTCTCCTCTCTGGGAGACTGTGCCCATACAAGAATTTTTGCCATCATGGAGATGATGACCATTAAGATGATAAATTCACCCTGCAATACACACCATGCTGAAAAGCGTGGAATGCATTTGACTGCAACAACCACAATATTCTTCCCATACTGTTTGCACAACATCACTTAGAACGTCCTGATGCAAAGCCAAGAAGGCAGCACAACTGCTTTACTCCTCAGATTCTAAGCAGGAATGCCAACTCATGCAGCTTGTGTTGCAGATACAGACAGACACGGGATCGGAGCACACAAAGCTGAGCTGTTATCAAACATAACTGCTTTCTGCCACTGGGTTTGGAGTGGGGAAATAACATGAAGCCTCGGAGCCACCAGTTCAAGTGACCCAGAGCTCTGCTGAGAAATCACATCTTTCATCCAAATATTCCCAGACACACAGGCTGGATTGCAGCAAGCAGGTTCACAGAAAGAGGAACTGAGAAGAATGTTGACTGCCATCTCCTTTTAAACAAATAAAACCAGTTGTATTTCATCAGCACATTTCATTACTGCGATGTGACCCAGATTTCAAGTAGGAAGGAACAACTCTGCAAGGAAACACATTCATTGAGCGGACTGAAGTCCATCCACATAGCACTAGGGATCCTGTCAAGAAAGGTCTGACCTCATGGCAGTGCAAGCAGAAGCCTGAGTCACCATGGGAAACCCAGAGGAAATGAAATTACATCAGCCTGTGCCTGGTGAGGAGGGAGAACTACGGGACAGAGATAAGGTGAGCACAGTGGCAGCCCTACCCACAGCCACAGCGCAGCAAGGAAATCACTCACAGAGCCTCCCATGCAGACCAGCCCCAGAGCGCTTCATGAACTTCGAGGAAATGCTTTTTGTTGGTTCAAAGGCGTTGAGATGTCTCCCTGTCAAAGATTCTTGGCCTTTCTTTAACCAGTTTATTCTCCTGCCCTGGAAAATTACAGTAATTTCATCTTATTCCAGCTGATGCACTTCATATTTTGCAACATACTATATTGCTTGTCCCCCTTCTCCAGTCTCCTGGCATGTTTTTCCACAATGTGAGAAACAGCCATCAGTCAACTGGGAGGTCATGGGTCAGGAGACTGAAGTAGTGCCACAGCAGGGCAGGGGAGAGCAAAACATGAAGACAGCAGTCTATGAAAGCAGTGAAACACACCAAACGTACCACCTGAGTGCTGGTGTGTGGTTACAGACCTGGAGAAAACACAAGTTCCATCAAAACACTAGTTAGCCATTGTAATTAGTAAAGGCACAATGCAAGTACGCCCTGTAGAGAGGCAATAGCAGATACAGCTGCTTCAAACCAGCCTTAAATTACCCAAGAAAGATAATGGTCGCAATCTGGTAAATGAGGAAGGAATCACATACCCGCCTCTCTCTCGAGGATCAGGGCTCACTGAACTCCCCAAAGGAGAGAACTTCCACGCAGAGACACCTCCCTCAGAGCAGCCAGCCCTCACATGAGGCCAGGGAGGCGTGGAGCTGGCTGCATCCCTGCTGGTGACAGAGGTCAAGTGCTTCCACCTGTGCTCCCAGGGCTGCTTCGGCCCTTCACCAGGCGCTCAGTCGCTGCTTCAGGCCTGACTCAAGGTTCCCATGCACATCCCAACAGCCCTCATTTCCTGGAAGCACCTTTTCTTCTCCTCCGCCTCCTTCAGGTCAGTGAGGCATTTCATTCTGAACACCATGCTCGAGGCTCCTGGGCTTCCATCTCCTCCTTTAAATGCAGTCCCTCCATGTATCAGGCTGGGGCTCACCTGTGTGGCTCTGCTCTCCTGAAGTCAGTGTCCCCCCCCAGAAAAATCATTGTTCTCATCAAGATTTTGCTAAGCAAGGATGAGGAAGGCTTTTTAGAATTGGCCCGAAAAAGAAAATAATTGTTCTGTTACCATATTTTTCTGCTCTCACAATCCTATTTCCAGGCACCGTTGTTTTGCCACTGCTGCGCTAGCAAGGCTTTGTTTTGATTACACTGCATGCATTTGGAACTGAAAGTTTATTCCCTCCTGGCCAAGATATTTTTCTCTTTGTGACTGCGGGTACACACTTGTCATTAATTCAGCCTTTTCAGTTCAGGTCAGACACCAACCAACAAAGAGAAACGGAGAGCCGAGTTAATTGTAGAACAGCTAATCTCAGAACGCAGCCCAAATCTGTTGCAGCAGAGAGATATTATTTACAGTCTCTGATGCTGCCAAGACAAGAATTTTACATTAGTCATCCCTGAATATTGTGGAGCTCACCAATAGCTGGGATGTTTTGAAATCAAAGTTTGCAGCGCTCGAGCTTGAAGCAGCAGCAACAAATCCCAGCAGAAGCTGCACTGCTCGGAGGGGCTCCTGCCACAGCAGCTGCCCGGGGACACGCTGCGCTCTGCGGACATTTAATCCACGCTGCCAGGCACACAGGAGCCTATTTTTGGAAGTCAGCTCCCTCTTGTTGCACGCCTGCGACCGACAGGTCGGCCAACACTTCCTGAGCGGCACAGCCAGGATGTTGTCAGAAGCTGTGACCGCCACAGAAACCTGCAGCAGCTCCTGGTAGCGCCCTTGCCCAACCACTTTTCCAGCTACAACAAAACACACACACACACACATACACACACACACAAACTGCAGCTTACTTACAACCAGTGTCTGGCACCATGACAACAAACTGTATTTTTGCTTTCACTAAAAGTTTGTTCTTTTTTTCCTTCTGGGTGAAAAGCACACAGGAAACATCGCTGGCTGCTCAGTGGGAAGGTGTGTGAGCTTTCTAAACGATATTCCAGTTATGCACAGCATAATAACTACAATTTAGCAACAGCAGCACAAGTTTTGTAAGCCACACCAACCTTCAAACATGCCATAATGTTCACATCCTTCCTTGGTTCTACCCCGCGTTTCACTTATTTATTTCACAATCTAATTACCCCCATTTGGTCTTACATCTCTCCGGCACTTCAAGATGTGTGAGACACGAGGAAATAGCATCCTTACAGCTGTAAAGCAGCAGATACGGTCCTGCAAACAACCAGGGCACTGCTCTGCTGTTAGAGAAGATCCTATTTGTCTGTCCCCTTCCTTTGGAAAGGTGATGTTTGTAAAGAAGGCAGCAGCTCCAGAGCGACATCATAATTTGAGAGAATTTTTCTGACGCTAAGAAGACCTAACACCAAATTTAATATAGATTACCTTGTGCCTTGTCTATTTACGACACAGCACACAACACTCGTCACCTGGAGAAACAACTCAGCAAAACCTGCAAAGAATATCCCTCATCTTTACAACTGCTTTAGTGGAAACAAAAGGAACACTTTCTCATTTCCATACCTTCTTCCTCCCCATCCCTTCCAGCTCAGGAGACACTCCTGCAACATGCACTGCAGCCGGAGGTGGCTGAGGAGTAAGGGCAGCTGTATCTCTGGGATCCCCCCCAGCAGCACAGAGCTGCCAGGCACCGTTTCCCTGGGGCTGCCCATCTGTTCCCCACAAGCTGTGCTGCTGGCTGCCCTTTGGTATGTGGCTGCAGGTGGTGCTTTGCGGAGCAGCAGGCACAGAGCCCCAGCTCACACCGGCACTGCAGCTCCACAATGCCAAGCCCATCTCGCTGCTCCCGCACCTCCCCAGCACAGAGCTGGCACTCACAATCCCTCCAGCCAGCCGTATTTTCAGGCCAGCTTGCTAAACTGAAACACTTCCACACATGAATGGGGATCAGAATGAAAACACACAGCTCCCAGCAGGGGACAGGGCAGCCACAGCAGTACTCTAGTAAGCCCGGGGTTAAACAGGGTTAAAGCAGTGTGCCACCATCATCCACCTGTAGCCACAGAGATCAGCACAGCTGCTCAGCTAGCAGCATAATCCTGAGCATGGCTACGGAGGGGAGCAGCAGCACAGCACTCTGGATGCTTAAGGGAACACAGGAGCAAGGGCTGTCCCCAGCAGCAGGACAGAATGGGGCCCTGCCATGGGGCAGTGCTCAGCTGTGGGGCTCCTGGTGTGAGCACGGGCAGCAGGGATTGAAGCAGTGCTTGACTGTGCTGAGCTGCTCGGGACCACAGCCTGCTGCCAGGCTGGTTTGTTGGTGTGGTCACTGGCACCATTTGGTTTTAAAATGGTCCTTGTATTTGCTGGCAAGTTATTTTAACAGAGATTATTCAGCCATAAATTTATAAAGTAACAGCATTTTATGTCAGGATTTCATTTACTTATTGCACGCTTTGAAGAGCTGTATTATTTAGCAAAATCATTGGTGAGCTTTTCCTAATGCACTTGATTTTTTTTACAGCCTGGCTTCCATGGAGAACATGGCCCATCTCATCGCCCTGCACACAGCCGTGTCTGCCCATCCTGCCCTGGTCACTGCACAACTGCTCACAGCACCAACCCAACCTGGCAGAGGGAGAGAAATCTCCAACACGATCCTACAGGCTTCCTTGAAAATCAACAGTGTGAGGCCATGGAAAGCCAAGCTTCATGTGCTCTGCTGTTTGAGTGGCCAGACGGATTATTTTGGCTTGCAATTATCTTTCCAGGAAGAATCCTCATTTCAGACATGATATGACAACAAAATAACTCAGGAAGAGAGCTTGGAAAGGCAAAACGCTGGGCATGCCGTTCACACAAAAGGTCAGCATCTTCTGTCCTTGAACACTGCAAAGGACCAGAACTCTTACACAGTGATATTTGAAAATACTGTGCTTTGAAATGGAAAAAAAGGGACTCTATCGCATCCTTATCGGCCATATATTTTATAAAACAAAACTCAGTTTGTTACACTCCCTTTGAATGAGGAGAGTAAACACAACGAGGTAGATGAGTTCCAACACACACCTCCTGCAAGCAGAGCCAATTCAGCATGCTGCACAGAGCACACCAGCAGCGAGCACCTGGCCCCAGGGAAGGAGCAGTGCTGTGCTAAGGAGCCCAGACTGCGGTGCAAAGGCATCCATTTGGGTGCTGAGAAAACCCTGCTCAGATTTTCCTTGATTCACTTCTACTCCGTGAAGCTGATGGAAGGCTCCAAGCCTCCTCCGCTTCCTGCCCTCCCATCAGGTCTGCCCAGCTTCGCCTTCCATCAGCCACTCCCTGCGTCTCACTGCTCTCGCAGGATCACAACACAAACAAGACCTTCCAAAGCAGCACAGCACCTCCTGCTTTCTCGTATCACAAGATGATGTTTAAAGTTAAAACGCATCCCCTCTTTAGCTGGGAGCTGGTGTTAGCTCCCCAAAGCAGTGTGCCCAGCCCCGTACTGCACTGTGACACAGCAGTGTAGGTGCTCGGCTGCAGCCCTCCCTGCTGAAGCTGCCCTCACCACCGACCTTTTCAACTTTGACAGCATGGACCACAGACAACAAACGTTCATTTCCTAATCTTAAACTGTTACATGATTTGGAATCATACTGTGCCAACCGAGTCAGGATAATTTTAGACCATTAATCTTTGAGAACAAACGTTACCAAACATATTCTGGATATATAATAAACCAACCAACTATCATGAGAGAATTACTTTCAAATAAACCCAATGGAATAATTACAACAATTAAGCATGGGACCTCTTCACCCGAAACCGTATCCATACAGCCCATTCTCCAGCTGAGCTCTCAAAGGCCTTTCCTTAAGTGTGCTCCTAAGCAACATACAACTAAGGAGCTCTAAATACAGTCATTCCTGTTGTCCAGGAGCATCACTTCAGCTGCCTTTAACTCTCCAAAAGTTTCTTCCAAATTCGCATTTTAAAGAGCATAAAAGATTCCACTGACTTGCTTTTCTTCTTTAACATTCATAGATTCTGTCTTGATTGCAAAATAAAAGAGACCTCCCAATCATCTTTAAATTGATTTAATTACAACCGCTTGGTCTGGAGTTTAAGAAGGTGTCAAATAAATTGAGCCACACAATTCAATCAAACACGGAATATTTGAATCTAGCTTACACAAGGCCTGCAAGAACTGTTAACATTCACACGTGTATTTCTGCTAGTTACGAATGACCTCCTTTCTTTCTCAGAAAGCAAACCTTAATGCTGCAGGCCATGCTATACCTCTCATTGGCAAAAGCATACAGCCTCACTGCTGCCCATGTAACTACTAACACCCTCACGCACCACTCACCTCCTCACCATGCAGCACAGGCAGCAGATGCAGCAGTGCCATGGGAGCAGAGGAGACCCAGCGCAACCCAAAGGTGTTCAACCACAGCCAGGGCAGCTCCTGTACCCCAGGGAGCTTCATCAGGCACAGAACGAGAGAAGGTGTCAGCAAAGGGTGAAAAGTGTGAGCAGGGCATTGGAAAACACAGAGAGCACAAAGGAAAACCCACACACCAGCCCTGTTACCTCGTCAGCCCACTCCTTCCTGAATCAGCAAATACAACACCACTGGCTCTGAATGGTAGACTAGAGAAGAGCAAGCCTGGAGGAAACTGCTGGGGCGAGGCAGGATCCCATCACATGCAGTGAGATGTACAGATGTACAGATGTACAGATGCTGACATTTGGTGCTCTGCAGACACGGGTACCTGCAAAGCCCTGGCCAGACCAAGGATACCTGCCCAGTGTGCCCTGCCAAGAGTCCAACCAGGGCTGTTCTGGCCAGCAGGAATGGGAAAGCGAGGAGATGGTGATTTTCTGTAATCAAACATAGCTAAAGCAACAAGCCTCCTCATGAGTGTGAGTGCAACTTGTGCTGGCACACGGAACCCCTTTGTGCAGGGTTTTACCGCTAACAAGGCGGCTACCGTTGTGCCAGCGCAGCCCTTGTGGTATAGCCTAATCCTGAGACTGAACTACCTGCCTTCCTCTAATTAGCACCGCCTAAAATGTAGGGTGAATGAAAGCGATCATATTTTAGAATGGCCTAAAGTAAACTGAGCTATGACTTCGACTGAATCAGCACAGCTAAAGCCAAATTGCTTAGAACTGCTCTGATTTGATCCGAGCTCCTGCTAATTTACTAACTTCAATTAGCCATCCTTAAACACAGCCTAAATCAAGGCGGGCTCCTTTTCTTTCACGGGAGGCTTCAGTAATGCTCACATGCCCTACAGTATCGCTTTCCTTGCCTTCCTCTGCTGATAATGACACACGTGCTGTGCTGCTGCTGCATGTTTGTATATATAGGTGTATGTATTTGCATATGTAGGTAAATTCCAATCCAAATGTTTTAGTTGTGTAACTTTTCTACATACACCTTGTGTATCAGCAGTGAATGGGAGGATATTTATTTTAGCCTTGTACTACTGTAGGTAAGCACACAACTTCCTTTCTCGATACTCTGAAGTTAACAGCTCCTTTCAGTTAAGCCTATTTTCATCATAATCCTTATCTCGAAGTTACACTGATACAGTATTTTATATTCAAAACTACGAAGCGCTTTATGCCCTCTACCTCGATTGCTCACCTAACAAAAAACACCTGAATTCAGAAGGGAGTTTGGACCATTTGAGATAACTTCTCCTTCTGTTGTCTCTTACAAGCAACCTGAGCATCCACCCCGCGTTGTGGGCAGAGCGCTCATTGAAGCGGATGGGATGGAGGTGCCTTCCAGACACCGGCTGTGGGGTTATTTTCACCCAGATGCAACAGATCCAACAGATGGGGCTGAACACTCATCAGACTTTGCCCATAGGGAGCTGCATCTTTTTGGTCACAATACAGCAGAGATCAATGTGGCTGCCCTGTTAGTTCATGACAGCTGTATGTTTGCTTCCCACCACCCGTCCCAGCCTCAGCACCCCCAGCACGAGGGCAGCAGGTGGGGCAGCTGGGGTCACTCGCCTGGCCATGCGTCCAGCAGTGCCGCTGGAGGTGGAAACACACCTCAGGCTTCCTGATACTCAGCTCACTGCTCCCCTATACCAGACCATCCTGCTGACTGCTCTCCCTGGATCACGAGGTGAGATGAAACAACTTATTTTGCACAGTTAAGAGGACTTTGATTAAAGTAATTATTGAAACTGATCTGATTAGGAAGAAATCTATTTACAAAAAGTTAAGACTGCCAACTGGGAAACAACTATCCAGCCTGTGATTGCTTCAGATGGGGATGATTTCATGCTTAATTTTTCAAGTGTTATTGAATATGTCATCTATGAATGTAAAATATTTATTTTTCTAAACCAATAAATAACCGCTATCTCGGCAACACAACGTGCAAACAACATGTTATGCTGGCTTGCTTTCAAGCATCTGCGTGTGGGGTTCTCCTGGGAGCAGCCAGAAGTGATGCGCTACACCTGGCACTGCACGCCAGCAACCACCCTGGGCACAAAATGCTGCCCTGGTCCCAGCAGGACAGCTGCTCCTGGTGAGCCAACCCACACAGCTCCCCGCTCCTCTCCAGGATCAGGGCAGCACCATTCAATCCCAGCACTCTGCCCCCTGACAACGCCAAGCCATTCTCTATTTGATTAACCAACAACGTGCTTACGGCACGTATTTGCACTTTCTGAAGACTTGTCTGGGATGTATAAACATCAAATAAACTCTTCACATACAATAGAAGAAAAACAACCTTCCACTTAAAATGTACAAGGGATTGGTGCCAACGCTGTAGTGGGAATGCAAACTGCTAAGGAAAGAATTTCATTCTGACTTGGCTCTTTACTCTGCGGGCTCACAGGAGTAAGAATCCTCGCATCCGATGTGCTCACAGCTCTGAATCAAAAGCACTTGTTTAGAGGAACGCTCCCGAGCAGCGGGCAATGAAGGCACAGCTGGGCAGGGAGGGCGCAGCCTCTGACCCCAGCTACTATCTGCTGGTATCAGCCACATCCAAAGGCTGTTTCCTAGGCACTGGCTCCCCCAAAAACTCAAACCATGTGGGTAGGTAAAAGCTCTACAGCGGCTGAACAGCGAGGAGCCACAAACTCTTAAACTGGAAAGGGCATCTTCAGTTTCACAGCTTCAATGTTTTGAACTGCAAGCTTAAAGTCATCCTGAAGATGCTCTGGAACCTCCAGCTATCCTTTCCAGAGGGCAAGAAGACTCAAGCTGCTGTCAGAGCATACAGATGTCTAGAAATGCACATTCATTTTAAATGTCTGCCAAATTCCAGTCCTGCCTGATGCATGCTGTTCTGCCTTTCTTGGGAGCTCCTGCCAAAACAGCTCGACTTTCAGCATTAGCAAAAGTGTGCAAGAACTCCAAGTTACTGCTCCACTTACACCTAGGAAAAGGTTTCTTGCACAGGAGTGAGATATTTGCATTGAAAACTGTCAGAAGAGGAAAAAGCGATTCTCAGTTTTCTGCATAATAGTATTTTTGTCAGTGTCAACTTTGGCAACACTACAAGTGATCAAAGAAAGTGAACGGCAATACGCCGTGGAGAAGCTGGTAAGATGGAGCAGCTCTCCTTCAGAGCTCAGGACATTTTGTATCACGTAACACGGCTCAGCCCGCAGCAGAGTCACGTCGGTGTGCTGGGAATCAGCACTTGGAGTGGAAGTCTGAAGCTGGAAATTCACCTTCCAATGATGAAGACACACGTACAGGTCCAACATAAGCAGAACGTTCACATCTTCAGAAAACAGTGAGCTCACTAACATGAACTCCGGGGGACAGAATGACAACAGGGCTTTTCTTTCACGAAGGAGCTTTTCAGATGAAACAGGAATGTCAGCTTCAGTGCATACTCCGCTGACTGGAACACGATCAAGTCTTAACTAAGTTCCACATCATGTTTTCAGGGGAAAAGTGGAGAATGTTTTATGGAATTCAAGTCTGGATTTGGCTTGCAGCCTAGAACATACATCTTGTTATGAGAACCGTTGAATTGCTTTTAAGTGGGGAAGCCACAAGTGTCCTTGGAGCCACCCACTCACCTGGAAGTCCCACAGGCAAAGGGAAGGCAGAAGAGCTTCGCTTTGGGGCGGCTGGGGGCAGTGGAGGGAGGGGAGATGGTTTTGTTAGTACCTCTTGTATGGAACTGCTTGCTTGTGCCTACAGCATGAAGCAGTTATGACTTGTTTTCTGTTATTGTCACAGATCCAATACGTTACTCCGGCTACATCATAATCTCTTCCTGCCTCAGTTCATCCATGTGTAAACTTGATTCACTAACTCTTACCTTAATGTGTCATGGGGCTTAATTAATAACACTTAGGTCTTTTAAGCCCTCTACAAACATTAACTACTTCTTGTAACAACTCTCCGAGGTATTATTATCCCCATTTTACCGACGGAGACGCGACAAAAGAGGCTGCAACTCTCCCAAGGCAAGAGAGCAAACGGTTACTCCTAAAGGTCCCCATCGAGGGCTGTCGTATTGTAACCGTGGAAACTTCTCAAGAAAGGCGAAGTCAATACATCCCACCTCAAAATCACTTTCAGAAGTGCACCACAACCAACCGGAGGACCGAAAGGAACGCGACCAGAAGCAGCAGGCTCGGGATCGGATCACGAGCCACAGCCACCACCGCAAAGCGCAACGTCGGGGCAGAACCCACCCGAACAGCGCCGAAGCGCGGAGCCCCATCCTCACGTGCTGCTGCGCACCATCACGCCGAGCAGCACCGAGCGGAGCGATGCGGCGGGCGGCACGCCGAGCACCACGCCGAGCACCGCGTTGCTCCCGAGCCCGCGGCGGGGGCCCCGAGCCGGGACAGAGCCGCCGTCCCCCGCGGGAGGAACCGCACCGTGCCCACGCCGGAGCCCGGCTCCGCGCAGCAACAGGCTCCCAGCGGCGGGCACGGCCCGAGCGCAGCGGGAACCGACGCCCGCCCCCGGAGCCGGCCCGGCCGGGACGCGTCCTCCCCGCCGCCCCCCGCACGCAGGCAGGGCCCGGGGCGCCCCGCAGGCCTCGGCCCGGGTTGTGGAGGCGGCGCGGGGTGACAGCCGCGGGCCCGCTCGGCACGGCGCGGGCTGAGGGCTGATCCCGCTCGGCGGCCGGGCCGGGAGGAACGCGCAGCGCCGCGGGACGCGCGGTCCCCTCCCGCAGGCCCCGGAGGAGGCTCCGCCGCGCACTCCGGAGCGGCCGCCCCGCGCCGCCCACCTGATCCCGGGCTGGGACCCCTCCGCCGCCGCCGCCGCCGCGTCACTCACCTGCGCTGCGAGGTGCCGGGCGGGCGGGCCCCGGTGGCCGAGTCCCCGGCGGGCGGGCGGAGCGGGCCGGGCCGGGCCGGGCCGTGCGGGCGGCGCTGTGTTTACACCGCCGCCGGGGCTCGGCGCTCCGCGGCCGCTCAGCAGCCAGTCGCCATTTCCCGCCTACCGACCTGCTACACCGCACGGAGGGACCCGGATGGGGAGAGGGGCCGCCGCGCAGGCGCAGCCCGGCCGGGGGAGGGGGGCCCGGGCACGGCGGCGGCAGGGCAGGCCGGGAAGGAGGGAGCGGGGCCTCGCGCGGGGAGCGGCGCCCCGAGGCGGCGGGGCTGAGGGACGGGCCGGGCCGCCGCCGCCTCCCGCTCCTCCTCCTCCTCTTCCCCAGGCCGGGAGCGGCAGGCAGCGCCGCAGGGCTGAGGGGGCCTCGCGAGGAGGAGGAGGAGGCGGTGGAGGAGGCGGATGCGGCGGAGACCGCCTCCTTCGCCCCGAGAGCCGAGCGCCGGCCCGCCGAGCCCTGAGGTGAGGAGAGGCGGGAAGGGGCGAGCGGGAGGTGCGGGGAGCGAGGGGGGGCTGGAGGGAGCCGGCTGAGGTGGGCGGGAAGGGCGCGAGCCGAGCGGAGCGGAGCGGCGTCCGGGCGGGGGGAGGGGGAACCTGCGAGGGAAGGGGCGGAGGGGAGGGGCGGTCTGTGAGGTTCCGCTGTGAGGTATCGCCGTGAGGTATCGCCGTCAGGTTCCGCTGTGAGGTACAGCCGCTCCCCGCTCGGTTCTCCGGCCGCTCCCTCCGGCGGGCTCAGGACCCCAGGCCTTCGGCCCGTGAGCCCCGCGGCCGGCACGGAGCGAGTCCCGCCGCGCTGAGGGCGGGGGGAGCGCGGCGTCGGGAGCGGCGTTTCCCTGCGCTCCCCGGGGAGGAAGCGGCCGGCTGACCGCTCGCTCTCCCCTCTCGCCCGGCTCCTGGAGCGTTGCCGCCCTTCCCGATCCTTAGAGCGGCGCTGGCCTCGTGGTTTGAGCCGCTGCTTCGGGACACCTGTGGAGTCTGCTGCCAGGATCTTGAGTTGTTTAATTCGTAGCAGCCTCTCGTGTGAGACACTGAGGGTTCAGCATCCTGACCGTCCCACCAGGACAGCGGGGGGTGCTGGGGTCTCACTGGGGGCTTACAGCCTGCTGAGCTGCCGGCCTCACTTTCCTTCTGTTTACGAGCGCTCCATAAGCGCGGATCGTTGGTTCTCAGATCAGCGTTGTACGACCTTAGGAGCTTCTCAGATGGTCACCTGGATTCACGTTCTCTGATGTGCCCAACAGGACAGACCTGCTCGGGGTGCTCTTTTTCTTTCTCCACTGACACCCCTCACAGGCTTCAAACCTGAATTGTGTTACAGAAGTCCCGGTTCTCTTGTCACTTATTTATTGGTTTGTTAAACAGAATCACACCAGCTGCTGCAGAGCAGCATTTTGGCACAACAGTTTATCACAGAACTTTTGCTCTCTTAGGAGACATCCCAGAACTCATTTTACCTGAGTTTCTTGAGGAAGCAGGGAGTAAAGCGTTGTTGAAACATCATACTCTGTTAATGCTCATTTGAACGGCCGTTCTTCATGACTTCCAACCCTTTCTGTTGTTCTCAAGACCTGCTGGCCTAAGCTCTGTGTTTCTGTGCTCACTGAGAAGGCCTTGGTTATAGTCACTTCCTTGTTTGTCATCGAGATTCCGCATGCGTGAGCCCACCTCGCGGTGAGCTGCTCCATACATGCTGTTAGGTGTCGGGTTTAGTTACAGCACTAACACTAACTTCCATGGCTGCGAGAAACAGTTGTTTAAATGAAATGATTCACATTTGGTGTAAGATATTTTACAGTCATCAGTTTCCAGTGTTTGTTAATTCTCTTGCTTATCTGAAGGGAATACACTGTGTTCAGTAGGTGAACAACCACAGGCTCCACTGACTTGAGAAGCAGCTCGCAGGCTGTGCTTGCTCTGCGTGCCTGGACGTCTGTCATCCAATCTGTCTGTCCAGGAGCAGCTACAGACTTACCGAGTGCTTGCACTTAGCGAGGGAGCCAGCATTCATATGGTGCTGTGCGCCTCCTCAGACACAAAGGCAGGCGTGAATTTAAACCAACTGAAATGTGTGTTTGATTTAGCACAGAACACGCTAGAGGAGTTTACAGCCACAGAATGATCCACCAGGGATGGCAATACACATCCTCCAGCAGTCGGTCCAGTTGCAGGAGGTTAAACCATGGGGTGTCCATACTATGAAGCCCATTGTTGTTCCATGGGAAGGGTTTGATTTCATTGGAGGGACTGGGAACGTTGTCATTTCTGTATTGACATGAAGTTGTTGCACACCTATCATAGCCCTGTTTCTGCGTCTGAAAATCCCAGTGCAATCCAGCCGATAGCTGTATGTGCCCCCACCTTTCCTTTAAACCGGTGCTGCGTTAGAAGCAGGGTGCCCTCACAGCTGGAGGCAGACAGAGGGTTGTAGCTGTTGCAGAACACCGCGCTGTCTCTGCACGGCGATACAAGCCACTGGTAGCACTCGGTCTTACTCTTTCTGCTTGGGAAGGAGTGAAGTTGAGGGTGGCGGTGAGTTCTCCACACACCACAAGTACACACACGTGTTTGTTCAGGCAAAGCCGCCGGAGGCTGAAGCGGGCAGTGAGCGGCTGTGTGTGCAGAGCTCAGGGGGTGCCAGCTTTCTGTAGCTGCACCAGAACGCGGCAGATAAAGAGCTGGCTCCCCTTCCTGTTTCCGTATTGGCTGGACCTGGGGCAGCTCGTACAGCAGAGTGCACCCCAGGGGTTTGCTTCAGCCTCTTCCAGCTGAGTTTTCAGGATTTGATTGCTCGTGCAGAGAGTCTGCTGCAGATATAATTAAAGTGAAGCAGAAGTGCATGACAACCTGTGTGCAGCCCAGCCAACCCTGTGTGTTTTCCAGGCGGATCGTGCTGTGAATCGCTGAAAACACGTAATCTTGCATTGCAAAGTGCTTGCTTACAAGGGTTCTTTTGTTCTGTAGGCTTTGTGTTTTTCACTGTTTATGATTTTGTCTGTATGAAAATGTAAACTCGTAACCTTGAATAAAAAAGCGACTGGTTGGTTAATTAGTGTCTGTTTCCACCTTGTCTCTTCAGTCTGCAAATAAGTGAAGCAGGATGCTCTGCAGCGCTGGCACAGCTCTGTGCTGCCAGGTGGAACCCACCGCTTTGGCCTTCCTGCTTTGAAAGGGAGTCGTGCTCAGCAGCAGCTCTGTGCTTTTGGGAGAACCGCGGAGCTCAGAGGAAGCTTTGGGAAAAGCTGCCTACTGAAAATCCATCCGTTACTGCCTTGGGCTTTGGAAATGGAGAGAGGGAAGCAGGAGCTTCCCTTGTGTGGGGAGCTTCCGGGTAGGTGCACACGTTGAGCAGGTGCTCGTTTCCTGTGTGCTGCGTGAGACTCTGATAACATTCCTACACTTTTTGTTTTGCCAGAGATGGTTTCCAAGCTTTATTATTGAAAAAGCTGTTAGAATTCTTGGCTGAAGGTATTTGTATTGGATGAGCACTGAATGGAGGAGCAGCTCCCTGCGCTGCGGGGCTTGGAGCGTAGGTCAGGGACCCTCGGGGTGCTCCATTCCCATATGTCCTCCAGTGGGAAATGTGGGGGGAGATGGTGAGGAATTTGAGGCAGAGGCACCTCCTCCTCCAAACACAGCGCCCTCTTCAACTGCAAAACATGAACGTTTGTCACCTCTTCAATTATGGGATGTCTTTAAGAAGGATGAAATAGTTGGAAATAGTTGGCCACCAGTGTCTCACAGGTTAATGCAGGTTGTTCAGATGGAGCCTGGGGAAAGACGATAGATTTTTTCTCATTGCATTTGCATAAAGCTTTTGATTTTTCCCTTAGATCTCCCATCAGTAGGAAACCCATTTCTCAGTGCATAAACATCACTTGGTTGTGTGTTTGCAGGGCTGTGGTGGGTACAGCTGTTACTCTTTGTGAGCCTAAGCAAGTGGGGGGAAAGGGAGAAGCTGCTCAAACCTCAGCATACCAAAGCCAGAACAGCTGAACTAACTAATGCTTTCTAGGGAAGGTTCAAATACAGTCCTGTTCCCACCAGCACAGCCAGGAGTTCAGCCCTGATGGTGCACGGTGCTCACCTTCAGCACGCCTCCTTAACAGTGACGATGCTGAGCACTCAGCACTGCAGAATTGCAAGGTAAAGTGAAGCACTTGGAAGTCTGTGTGAAAGAGGGATGTCAGTTTGTGAGAAGACAGGACGAGGTTTGTCAGTCCCGTTTGCTGCTTTGCAGGAGACGACTCCTTCAGTGCACTGCTGTGTGGGCAAAGAGCTGCTCGTACTCAAGCCTTAAAACAAGAACTGGAGGGGCTGGGCGCTGCATTAGCAGTCTCCAAACACTGCTCAGACAACAGGAGCTGGGCTGGGCCAGAGAGCTTTCATTTCTCTGGTAAAGCATCCCAGCAAATGCACAAAAGGTTGTTTGAAGCTCGGCGGATGCTTTGGGGGAAGCAGATGTTGGAGCCGCGCTCTGAAATATGTCAGCATTTTGTGTGCTGCTGTTTCCATGGAAACCGGAACCAGCTCAGATAAATGGCCTCGGGATTGCAGAATGAGATGTGAAAAATAAAATCCCGGTAGGGCAGTCGTTCACGTTGCTGCTCACCAGCTGATACTGGTGGTGCTAAACGGCACTGAACAATGCACCACAAAGACATTAGGTATGGGCGTGCACACTGGCAGGTTGCTGTACAGTTCCTCCAAGTGAGCCTTTGACTGAAGGAACTTTATTCATTCACTCGAGTGGAATTTGACAGAATGATTCCCCTCAGAAATAAGACTCTTTAAACACTGGGTCACTAATGGATGCGGAGTGCCCACGGACCTGCACCACATTCCTTACAAGGATACCCACGAGGACCAAACTGCTTCTGAACGGGCTGTCCCAAAACACCGGGGTAAAGCAAGCCTACAATTCATGCACACAGCGTGCTGTCCATAATAACAGGTTACTGACCTCAGTGTGTCTGTGGGCAGTCACTGGGGCAGTGTGGTTGTACTTATCCTCGTACACCTCCACACTAACCTGTCTGACCAACAGTCCCTCAGGCTTCAAGGATGGCAGCGCAGTGCAGAAGCAACATGCAGGCAGCTGGCCAGAGAAGCTTTGGTACAACACCAGAGGCTCTACTGAGAGGGAGTCCAGGAGGATTTTACAGTAGGTACAGTGTTGCCAAGTTATTCTTGTGTATCTGTTACAGTAGCTCAACAGTTGCTGCCTAGGCTACACCAACTACACAGGGGCTGCACCTGAAGCTCACTTGTTGCTTAGAAATATCTAAGTGTGTAATTGTCCTGATATGAAAATAAGTTTGTATGCCTTGTGGGAAGGTCCTCATCTCACTCACTGCCCCAGGAATTGGCTTTTATCAAGCAGGTGTAACCACTGCTGATACGTCACACTACACCAGCTCCTATGAGGGCCCACCTTAATCTGATTTGCAGGAGCCACGACCACTTTGATACGGCTGCAGAAGGAAACAGAAGAGCCAGGAGCCTCACAAACTTTAAACAACTTAATTTATTAGAACCCATATATGTTGCTTTCATTAGAAGAATCAAGTTAACACCTAATTCAGGCTGAAAGTACATTTTAAGACCAAAAAAAACTGCAGTGCTGAAATATGGTATTTACTGATGACCGCCATTCTTAGATCCCAGCACAGGTTTGTTCTTACTGTGCGGCGTTCGTATGGGAGCTAATTCAGAGCAGGCTCAGTGTTTTGCCAAGGGCTGTTCCCCCCCTTCTGCCTCTCAGATGTATGTAAAGAGCTGGAGCCTTAAACACCACCGTCACCAAAGAGAAAAACCAAGCGGCTGGAATGCATCACCACAGTTTGATTTTTTATTTCTCGTCCATTTCAGACTGCTGAGCAGATGATGCCTGTAGCAAAAATAACAGAGCCAAAAAAATCACACAGCTTTTGAAATGTGAAAGGTCCACTTGAATGGGCATCAAACAAGACTTACTTCAGATTGGAAGCCGAGTACAGAGAGTTCAATCACTCAAAGGTCCTGTAAATTCTTTTCACTGTAGCCCTTTTGGAGAAGCAGGGTGGGTTAATAACCTCCAATTCCACTACTGTAATCAAATGAATCATTTCTGTAGAATTCAGAAGGTGCTGAATGCGTCATACAAAAAGTATCTGACTTACAGACTGGTCCGAGATGGAAAAGCAAAAGGTGGAAGTGGTGGATGTTCGGAGAGATCTGTCCCAAAGTATTACACTGTAAATTAACTGGAGTGACTGTAATTAACTGTAAATTAACTGGAGTGACTGCGACACGGGAGGGAGTCTCTTGGAACAGTAAAACTCCGCGTACACAGTACTGAGGAGTGCAGGGGCTGTTCCTCCCATGCAGGTTCCTGCAGAGCTGATGCAGGTTTCTTCCCTTCCACAACCCCACACTGAAACTTGCTCTTCTTTAACACAAGGATTCCCTACAAGCGGTGCTGAATTATTGATATTACCTTTTAAGATAAGCTGTTAGTTACACAACTTTTTCAGCAGGTATCGAATTACTGGAACTGCTGCCACTGATCTCCAGCTGCAGCTCTGAGCTCTGCTCGCTGCACGTGAGCAGCAAAATGGTGCTTCTAAGGTCTACTCCCCGTCATACCTTTCCTCACCTACATAAAAGAAGGAGCATTTTTAAACATCCGGGTTTCATTCTCAAAGGACAGCTCACCTGCAGGTACAGCAAACAGCACTGGTGAAAAAAGCTGAGGATTTTTGCTCACGCGGGTATTCCTGTAGAAAAGGAGTCCTGTGGCTGTACATTGTTTCCACAGAGCTTTTGTTACATGAGATACAAACTGTACAAGTTCTCCAGTTTACAAAGTTTCCTAATTTGCAGAACCAATTCAGCCCCTATTTATAATATTGGTTTTTAATGCAAAGATTCTTACAGATAAGGTACAGTCTAAGTACTTGGCTCAACGTGACAACAAAAGTGTCGTTTTCATACAATTTGCAATAGTACAACTATGTACATATGTACAGAACTGCCTCCTCCTGCCACTTCCCTAACTTCGAGGATACTTGTTTGTAATCATCAGTTTGCTTTGTAGTATGAAACGGTGAAGTAAAAATGGTTCAGTTTTGCAGCACTTCAAGTTCTTCAGTTGAGCTCTCATCTACATCTCCCATTTAATTCAAGCCTTAAAGAACACCGTCACCGAAGCGCGGCTTGCTGTAATCAACGAGGTCATTCTGTAGATCTCTTTCTTCATCATCTGCAATTGAAATATTCAGATCAACTCTCACGTGATGGTAATGAAAACAAATTTAAGCAAGCTTTCCCATGAACATGATGCTAACACATCCATCCACACCGACAGGGCCTTGTCTGGCTCGGGGAATTAAATCCTCTGGGAAAATAGGGCAGCACGAGGGCCTGCCATGGCAGGTCCAGCTGTCAGCACCTGGAGATTCATCCCCTCTGACAACCTGTGACTTCACACTACTGAGCATCGCCAGCTTTGTTCCAGCTGCACTTCAGACACCTGTTGACTTGACAGACTGCAGAACTGCTGTAAGTGAGAGTGTTCTGCTACAGGTTTGAAACTCTCCCCCTAAAAGCCAACTACCAAGTCTGTAACTTTGGAAGGTTACATCAGCACAGGTTACAGGTTGGCAGTTTTACCAGAGGTTGGGAACCACGCAGGGCTGGCACAGAAGTCCTTATGACCCTCCTCCAGGTCTCCAAATAAACTGCAGACGAGTAAAGTGATGCCCTGCCAACTTACACCTTAGGTTTGAGAAATGATACTCTGAATTTGCCTTTGCTACCAGTACTGTTACGGACTGCTATCCTACATCTTAGACTCGAGTGTAACATTTGAAGGACTCTTAAAGGCAAAAAAAGCAGTGCTCAACCTTTCCACACTTCTTATCAACGGGAATCTGTATTCTCTCTTAGCCTTGCTAGGAATCAGCAATGCATTCTTCACCTGTACTCTTCACAGCCAAAACACAACCATCTAGTCAGGCTACTAGGTGATAAACAAACAGCCCACCCATCCAAACACCTACTGTAACGCATGCAGTTATTCTGCAGCTCAGCCAGGAGGCACATTGCAGCAGAGCAGCGCATGCTGAGCAGCCTGCAGCTGATGCAAAGTGCCCACCCTGGGAGCAGCACAGCTCTCCTGCTGCAGGCGGTTCACCTCGCAGCGTGGCTGCTGCTTCATCGCTGGCTGGGAGAGTGAGTGAAGGCGTTCCATCCTGCCCGTCCCAAGCGACTGCCTCTCCCTGCCACTCTCCTACTTCTTGACTTCTATTCCTGGGACTTTGAGCCTCATGAAAAATCATAACAACAAATGCTCAAAACTTACTCGCTGTGCTCATTTACTGCAGGGCACAAAGAACAAATAAAATCAAGGAAAATGTCTTTTAAAACATCTCTTGCAAGAAACTGAGGCATGTTATTCCAGCTGCCATAACTGAGATGGCTCCTGCGTGGTCCCACAAGAAAAGAGGTCCTGAAAGTCCTCTGCATTTTAACTGATGAGCTTTTGCTGCATTCCAAAGCTCACGGTGTCCCCTTATGCCCATGGGAAGGACAGCAGTTCACAGGAACAGAAAGCAGAGTTCAAGCGACTGCCATCAGCTGTCCCTCCACGAGGTTACCAAGGCTATGCTTGATGACAACCTGTCTGAAGCTCTGAAACACTCACAAGTTTATTTAGCAGCCTGCAGGTGAGGCACGTACCCGCTGGCAGCCTGCTGCTCCAGCAAAGGCTCGTTTATCTACATGACACATGCTGCTGATGAGTAGAAATTACTAATAAGAAAGCATGTGGGTATCACTTGATTCGTGTAATCTGTCACCACAAAACAACATTTACTGGTGTGGAAGCCAGCAATGTGCGTTTCACTTTGCATTTCAAACAGGTGAACTGAAAGAAGAATCGCCAGATTGGGTGCTGATGCTTGGGAGCACATCTCCCAGAGTTGTCTATTCCCTTCTATTTCAGTGTACGGCCCACACAGTTGCAGTGGTAACAAAAGCGTTTAACGGAGCTGCTTTGTTTACACATACCAGATGCTGTGTTCTAGCTTAATGCAAAACCACGTGATGTTTTCCTAATAGTTTGAGGCAGAAATTCAGTGGGTTTTTCTTTTTTTAACCTCTAAACCATTCTAACAGCTCTCCCTCCACAATCCCACAATTCCACCTTCTCTTCCCCTGCAAGTAAATTAAGTACAAAAGCTACAGCAGACGCTTCTCACATGCTGCTTCTGGCAGTTCCACTCTGCACACAGAACAAGTCAACAAGTTAACAGGAGACAAGGCAACAAATGGTTTGGAAAATGAAGCCAGAGGTTGCAATGTGCTGCTTGGAGTGCTCTGCAGCAAGAGCCTTCCCCAGGTCACCCTTCCATCTTCACTTACATGGCACACACAGATGTACAGAGATTGGTCAGAAGAGGTGCAAAGCTGAAGCCACCACAGCACTGAGCTGAGAGGTGTCACATCAGCACGTGAAAGTTTTGAGGCCACTTTCAATTGCAGCTCTTGCACAGCAAGATACATAACCACAGCCTCTGGTTTCTAGCAATTCTCCAGCACTTCCGTGTCGTGCCCACAGCTGCATAACCTGCAGGCAGCGCGCCATTCAAGGTACCTGTACTAGTTAATAGCTTACAGGTATTGCTTCTTGCTACCTCAAGCCGTTGGTTTCCCTGCAGAGCCATCACAGCAGTGTTGGTAAGCACGCAGTTCTGTGCTGGAGGCACAATGCAGTGTGTGCAGGGACCACAGTGCTGCCCTGCTGCCTTGCCGTGCTGCTGGGCACCCTCTGCCTGGCACAGAAGCAATGGCTGCAGACCAAGGCTGCCTGCGGGCTGAGCCACACGAGTGGCACAGGGCAGCACTGGACTCGCTCATATCAAGAATCCTCTGAAGTCCAGTTAAGGAAGTGATGCAGTGAGCAGCCAGGCATCACCCCCTGCATGAGGGAGAACTGAACTAAAGAACAACCGAAACTAAACTCAATCCACACTACTGCTTGCATTTGCAAAGTGCAGAGCAGACACACACCAGACTGTGCTTTCCTTTGCTCTACAAAACCACGACCATGAGAAACCAGGTTCCTACTTCCACAGTGCAGTGCACACCAGTAGAAGAAGCCACATGGACTACTTACATTCGTTCGGAAGCTGGCTTCAGCAAGCCATTCAGAGCCTCATAAGAACACACCCAGAGGAATGGACTTTTGTAATCCAGAGCAACTAAAGTCCCCTGCTACAGCTTTGAATGGAGGCGTAACAGAACAGGAGACGTCACCTGGAGCAGCAGCGGTTTTTGTTTTCATCAGTAAGCAAACTAATTGTGCAGGGATCTGATCCACGCTGTTCTTGTGCTTGTTCACATGTTTCAGACTACCAGCACAGCCACTAAACACGCTGCATATAGCAGTGCATGATAACAGAAACCAGTTGCTCTTTATCAGCTTTTCTTACTCCTGTTCCTACACTTGGGTACCAATGAAGTGATTGCCAACCTATCAGTTAATCTTGCATTACAAGGATCCAAGTCAGGGTGCACACAGAACTTTGCAGAGTTACAGCCCTCCCACCCTCTGCACTCGCCCTTCATTTTGCATCATCTCCTTAATACTACAGGTGTTTAAGCAGACATTTCCAACCTCTGGACATGCAAAAGCCCTTCACAAGACATTACCAAACAACTACACGGAATGGCAGACAATGAGGCAGATGCACGGCAGACAATGGAGAGGTGGCGCAGTGAGACGCATGCAGAGGGGTGGGGAACATGCAGGGACGGGTGTTAGGCTGGCACCAGGCGAGCTCTGACGTTTGGTTAACAGGGAGAACCAGAAGTCTGTTGAATCTGTGTACAATGCACAAAAAGTTACACCTGGAATTGCCATCTGGGGTTTCGTTGTGTTGCGCCTCAGGGCAGGAGTGACCAAATTAGCAGGAGTCAAAACCTACCGAGGCAGTTTTAAGCAGAGAAGCGTAATGCCAAGGACGGCAGCCCCAACCAGCTACACACCACGTCTGCGTTGAGAAAACCGTGTCTAAAATTTGAAGCATCTTGATTTTCGTAGCAGAAACTGCACAATTGGAATAAGCAACGGGAATGTTCTGAGAGCTGCTGGAACGTCGCTTTCAAATGGAAAGCAAGCCTGAATTTCAGACATTGCCTAAAACGTGTTTATTCCACATTATAAATTGCAGATCAGCCAAAAGTAATGAGGCTTTACACAAATTCAACAAGAAAACTCGGTGTGCATTTTTATTACATGGGATGGAGATAAGGCCCAAGCTCACCTTGGACGTCTTCTTCTCCACCATCACCATCCTCTTCCTCATTGTAAGCCAGCTCAGCCTGTTTGTCTGCCTCGTACTCACCCACGTTACCATCATCCCCATTATAATCTGCCAGTTTAGAACCCTGCTGCGGATCAACAGGGGATTCATTCTCATCAAAGAATCGGCCTGCGAAGTAGGCAAAGGATTAAGTCAGAGCAGAGAGGAAAGAAACAGGAAGATTCTAAACGAAAGCAGCCGGCAGGTTAGGATACCCAGGTTTCTGTAGCAGTTTTGACTGGAGGAAAAAGGGAGTAGAAGGGAGAGTGCGTGGGCAGGAGGGACAACAGTGCTGCTTAGGAACACCTCCATGGAGAAAGGGATGTCCTTGATGGCTCTGAATTGGGGTTTGGGAGATCTGCCCGCTGTGGCCTTCACTTTGTAGCAAAGAGCAGGGGGAAGCACCCAGACAAGGAGCTTCACTGCTGGTCATCCATGAGCACAGCACTATGGATGTGCTCTGCTTTTATAAAATGCTGAAGAGCACAGAGTGAAGATTTTTGTACCCAGACATTTTCCTGGACCTCCAAAACAATGGAGCAGAACATTGCTGACTTTGTACATGGAAAGGGAGTTTACAGCTTGTGTACCACACTGCCACGGGTTCCAATCTCACCAACATCTGCCTTGTGCTCCACACTGATGGTCTCCAAACCGCCTAATTAATCTGGGTAACATTCAGGGCTTCTGCTGAGCTTTACATTTCCAAGATGTTCCACCTGCAGTATTTCTGTCTGACAGCAAAGAATTCAGAACTGTGCCACACACACAACGGCTCCAACAACACACTGGAAGAATATTGAGCTCCAACTATGAAACGACTACAGACGAGCACACGGTGACAGATTCATGGTGTAACACCAAGCGCGGAGCTGGTGTGTCATGGGGTACGAAGGAGAAACTGTCGAGTCCACAGAATTCAGTCTGCTTGTCCATGGCTTAAAGACAGCAACACTAACCAAGGGCACAGCTCTGGCAACTGCATAAAGGGAGAACGGGATCAAAGTGCAATACAATCATTACAGACTGGAAACAAACCAAGACAAAGGTCTGCCAAAGCAGATGTTAAGTGACTCATGTTGGAAACAATTAAACACTGAAGTAAAACTGAAGATACGATTTCAATGTTAGGATTAAAGAAGTGGTTATTAAAGAAGTGGTTGGGTCACAACGGACAGATGTGAAAATGAATTTTTCCTCTTACAACAGTGAGAACTGGTACGTGGCAGTCATAAAATTCAGAGCAGAAGCAGGAACGGTGCTTGAAAAGCAGCAGATGACAGCTGTGCCCCTCACACGTACAGAAAGCGGTGCCTCAGCCACGTCCAAACAGGAACCGATGATCTGTGTGTATGTCAGGTGTGACATGTTCGTTCTCTATCCAGCTCTGTAACTCAGTAACCCTTGCTAATGTTGTTGTTTTTGGGCACTGCCTTATACAAACAGCACTGTGCCATTTGCACGTGTTAAATATAAAATTAGGTATGAGAAAAACTGAATGTGCTTAACTCGCAGAAAAAACAGGGCTGTGGATGTGCAGAAATGCTACAAGTGTGAGCTGACAGAAGGAGAGGTTAAAACACCAGGAAGGCCTCAGGGAACCCAGTGCTCCACCAACTGCGTGTGCAGAGCCAGGTGTGAGGGATGGAGGCAGCAGGTGACTCCCTGCCCAACACCTGCAGGGCATCAGCTCTGACACAAGGTGCTCCTGGGGCGCTGAGAGCTGGGCCAGCAGAACGGGAGCCAGCAAGGCAGCAGCTGCCTTCTGAACCAGACATGGGCAGCAGCACCGCCTGGAATCTGTGCCAGGAGCACATAGTGGTGTCATGGGCTGCTACCCAGCTCACTGCAGACACGAGCTGGTGTCTGTAACACAGGCATTACAGGGGCTGTTTGAGAGTGGTGTGTTGTCACAAAGCAGGAGAGGCAAGTGACAGCAATGAGGGGTCCCATAAGGATGCAGTGGATGCTAAGAGCCATAGGGAATTTTTGACAAAAGGAATTCAGATAGTAGTTGGGTATCACTAACCTGGACCCTTAGCAGCCCTCGCAGCAGCTGCCTGATGCTCACAGTAAGGCCCATTACAGGACAGCTTCACACAGCAGCACACGCTGCAGCTCTGCTCCCCACCCCCAGGCACCAGGCAAGAGCACAGTGTGCCTGCTGCTCTTCTGAAACCATACAGCTGCAATGTTGGCACCTCCATACCTAATACCAAAGTTAATTTCAAAATCCTTTTTAAATCTGTGCTAATTAAATGAAAAAAAGAAAGTGTATTTTGGAAGCTCCGCAATTCTGAAGGTGGGCAGATGTGACAGACACCCCAACCAACAAGAGGTTACCTGGGCATCAGCTCATGGGATGAGACAAGATGGGCAGTGCCCAGAAACCAAACCAAACCCCTGCCAGGCAGTCCTCTGCAGACAGATGCATGCTGGAGCTGCTCTCCTCTAGGCCAGGGCTAATTTAGCACCAGCGGACCTTCCAAAATGGCCACTGCTGATCAATTAGGAAACAAACCTTACAGAGATAACTAAGGCAGGTTTCTAGATGGGACAGAAAGAAATCCTCTCCCTTGCTGCATCATCATCATGATGCAGGGCATCACACAGAAGGGAGAGGGAAGATGAAGTGCAAAGGCTGATCAGTGCTTACTGACTCTCAGGTACACACAGCGTTCAGTGGGGCCGTTCCCATCACTGCTCCTGCCCCCCATGCAGTTAACCCGTTCCCAGGGCAGACAGCCAATCCATTTTCAAAAGCCAAGAACTGAACCGTCAGGCTGTGTCAGTGTCAGGTCTGCTGTAGCCACTCACACAATCTGCTTCTTCAACCAGCTCATCTGATAAACAGAACAGTCTTGGACATCTCAGGAAACGTGAAGTGGAAGAAGAACTGAGCAAACTGCACGTCCATTGTGTTACACCGTACTGAGTTAATGGAACTTACTGTATTATCTCAATAGCCCCACTTCACCAGGAAGATCCAAAAGTGGTATTAAAGGAACTGGAGCCAGCCCTCGTTATCAGCTCTTTGCAGAAGCCCACATAGATGCCTGTTCCCCACCATTCCATTCTGCCCTTTGTAGATCTCTCTCCCTCCTCACACTTCAATCCCCACCCAATTCCTTCTGCCTTCACCTTTCTAAACTGTCACTTAGAGGCACAGGATGCCCCACAAGCACTCGGACAGCAGAGGACTGTTGTCTCATTTTCTACTTAACAGCTCGCCTTCTCTGTTACTCTGTTCTGTGCCCTTCACCTTCCATTCTTAATTGCAGACTACTTTCATGCTTTACAAACCTTCACGTTGCTGAAAGCACATCTCATACATTCAGTTTATCAGCCAGTGCCACACAGCAGCACAGCCAAGGAGAGAGACACGTGTGTGTAAACCTCACAGGTGGTTGTTTGGTTTCTTTTCAGACTGACACCAATGTCTGCTGTACTCTTCTCTTAAAGTGATGTACCCATAAAATAGCACTTCACTCCTGACCAGGTCTCCATTAGTTCATCTGCAATAAAGTCCCATCCTCCTTTTGCTCCTCTGAACGTACATTTATCACTGACAGAATTTGTTCTCAAGAAATCCATGTTAAGCCCTTTGCTTTATTCAAACTGACTGTGAATGTGTTCATTTTTCACTCTGGATACCATCACTAGGCTGCCGCTTCTCTGGAGCTCCTCAATCCTCCTTCCTTTCCCTCCTTAGATAAATCTTCTTACAGCACATCAGCACGTTTCTCTGAGCTGTTAAAGGCTCAGAAACCACCCCAGACAGCTTCCCAAACCTCTTGGATAAGGTTTTGTGCCACCTATGGGCTGCAGCATCTGACCCCGTGGGGGAGAAGGAGAGCACACACTGAATTCCCCCACACTGTACACCTCTGTGTCACTATAGCCCAACATCTACCAGCTGCCAAACCTGACTACAAGCTCACAGGCCCTGTTACAACTGAACCTCCGTGTCACAACAGCCCCCCCAAATACTCCCTTTATTCCTGTAAGCATTATTTTCAACTTACTGCTCACGTGCTTCAAGCGCTGTTCAAGGACTGCAGGAAGCTAGAGTTTGCCTGTCAATCCTCCACGTGAGAGAAGTGCCAGACAAGTCTGGACCACAGAAAGAAGGTGCCACAACTTTAACAAAGCAAACTTCCTGCACCAACCCCCACGGGATAAGAAATGCCTTCATAACTTCATGATTCCAAGGGCAACCTGTGCTTCCAGAAAGCTTTTCACTGATGGCTGAAACCAGTTCATGATTCTGTTTCAACAAAACCACTGCTGCTTACCCAGCCCTCAGACTAACAGTGTTTCCTGGCAGAAGGCTCCAGAAACTTTCCTTACTGCTTTTTGGACTCAGATTAGTCCAAATGTAATGCTTTGCCACCTCAGAGTACAGATTTTGACCACAGAAACCAAAGCCCAAGGGAAAGCGACTTCACCTCTGAGTACAAACTAATTCAAAGTTGAGTTTATAATAAGCGTGTAACTGAAAAACCCACACATGCACAAAAACTGAGAAGAAATGTTTCAGCACTTGGATTGATTTTCCTTCAAGCATGCCTTTGTCATCCAAATGCTAAACAACTGGAATGAGCTTTTGAAAGCAATAGGTGAAGATATGTAAGTCTGTCCACCCCGTACTACATACAGGAGCACACAGTACAACACAGAGCCCAAACGTTACAGCATTACCTGCAAGGTGGAGCTGCGTTTCAGAATCAACAGAGCAAAGACAACTGCAGGCACATTTGCAAACTCTTACCTGCTGTTCACCCACTAAGCTTCATCAGCATTACTACCATCACACACAGTAAGCAAATGGATGCTCTGCTTTTGTCCGAGGACTTCTTTCTTTGGCAGCATCACTACAGAGAAGGGTTCTGGGAGAGCACACTTCGGGCCAACACACATACACTATAACATCAAGCCTCGGGGGTGTAAGGGCTGAGCTCTGATGAGTCTGTCCCAAACTTGTACATAAGTCAAGCAACACAATGTGAACATAAGTCACCCTGTCACGCACTGACCAAAAGTCTTAACTCAGCCTATAAGCAAGTGTTTCACGTGCTGACTACATATGAGAGATGACACATTCAGGTGTGGCTTTTCTTGCTTGTTTGGCTTTAAAGACACAGTAACACTACATTTCCTTTCAGGCTCCAGAAGGTCACCTGCTGTAATGGTTCCTATTTTCCAAATAAGCAGCATTAGAACAGACAGAAAACAAAACGTATTTGACATTGACCAACTTACTTTGCTTCATCTTTTGCAAGTCGGCATCTCTGCTTTTTTGAAGCTTTATGTGGTCTGCTTCAAGTTTGTTTTCATTCTGACTTCCCATATTTTCACCAAAATTTAAGTGCTGAATAGAATTTGGGGGTATTTCTTTCGCAATATCAGCATTTCCATCATTGTCACCCTGCAAACCTACAGAAAAAGGAGAGTGTTCAGTGCTTACATGGTTCCAAACAAAGGTTTTAAGGCTACCATAAAAACAATCACATTTGAATAAGGAATCAACTCATGATGTGCTGCAACCCTAACCAGTGCCCACGCAGAGCATTACTGATTTCTATTCACTCTCCTGTCCAATGGAGAAATCTTCAAGTGTTTCTCTGTGAAACTTCCAGTTGTCAAACTTGGCTGAAATTGACCAAAAGGTTTTGAAATAATTGGGTGCAAGTGGGAGCACAAAGAGACCGTGTAAGCAGCAACCCCACAGCCTCAGGAGTCCGCGCCAAGAATACATTCAATCCTGTATCCAGCAGGAATCATTTTCTCTTTTCTTTGTAACAGTACCAAATGAAGAGAGGGTGGCCCTCCCGCACCAGGTTCCCGCGATAAAACAGCAGGTATGAATTGGGAAGTTTGGTACAAAAGGTTGGCACATCATCTGCTAATCACAATTTTACCTGGCGCCAGATTTGGAGCGTGGGGCTGTTCAGATGGAAGGTTTACAACAGGCTGATGATTATCGCTTCTGGGAGCTGAAATACGTGGCTTCTTTATAGCTAGAACAAAATGCATCGACAAAAGCCTTAATGCGAAACCAACAATATAACAACAACTCTTCCTCTGATGATCCTGTAAACATCTTGTTGGGTGGATGAAAATAAGATACAGAACTTCCAGCCAAAAATAAACTACAGGAAGCACCGAATCGCTCAGTTCTGAGGATTCAAAACTATAACAGAAAAATGTTCACGTTATATTGCAGTTGAACTTTGCTCGCACAGGCTTTGAAAGGTGGTGTTCGTTATGAAATGCACAGCATTCACCTGGAATACAAACTACATCAAACACCCGAACGTGAAAGTATTAGAATGCTTCTAACCAGTGGGAGTATCTTCAGTTTTAGCAGGGTCATTGTCTTCTATTTCAGGCATGCCTGCATCTCCTCCTGGTTTGACTTTCTCTGTAAGACAAAAATAGGATGTTCTACCTTATTAATCATTAAGACTTGGTTTCCTCTTGTAGAGGCCTCTAAGACCACAAGAAAAGTCCATCATCCACAGCAAACATTCCACGTGGTTAACCCAATTGCAAGGCTCCTTACATTTTCTGTTTAAGTCCCAAAGACCGCTTTGGAGCACTGATCCCAAAGTCAGTCCAAGTAATCGTCAGAAAAGGATGGCAAACAGATGCACTGCGGTTGGTAGCTGAGTAGGAAAAGCTTGCTTTGAGAAACTGGCTGGAAAAGACACAGAACTGATACAAAAAGGTGCAGGTTCAGCAGCATAAGAAGTAGAAACAAGGGGAACCCAAACACCTTTTAGTGGGGCCTGGAGGCAGGACATGACAATCTCTGGGTACCTCTGAACTCCTAGTGCAGGGACACACAACTCACTGCTCTACTGCAGAGAAACACGTGGTTCTGTACAGCAGCCAAGGACACAATACATTTGGCCCATTGCACACCAGAAATGACCAACAAAAGGAAATACCTTTGCCATTTACAACATGATCTGAAGGCAGTTCATTATTTTCTGCATTTTTAACTTCCATCTCTGGAACAGTCTTAGATATTGCCTGGTCAGCACCATTGGGGTTTGCTTCAGCATCTTTACTGGACTGAATTCTCTGTGTTGCCTGCTAGAACAAATTAATTAGAACAATTATTAAGCACATCCATGAAAATTAAAAACAAAACAAACAAACAAAAAACCACTATAAAGCAAAGATTTGCTATGGACAAACCAATTCACATTTATGAATCAGATGTTCACCAAAGCAAACAGCAGAAATCCTCTGTGTATGAACTGCAGTCCTGAGGGTTGGAGCTGTGCTCCTGAACACATAACAGAATGTAAAGCACTGCGTGGCTATAAGGAAATTACAGTGGCATACGTACAATAGCCAAACCACTCATAACTTGGCAATAACACGTGAGCTATTGCAAAGGAAGGGCAAGAAAACCATCACCATTCCACAGCATGTTAGTTTGAATTGACATGGAACAGGCAGAGAACCTTGGAAAGTTATTTTTGCAGGTTCTACATACATTAGCATTCTGCCTCTAGCAGGCACCTACCTCGTGCAGTTCACAAATAAACACAAGGACATGAACACACAGAGAAAACTACCCCAGTAGGAAGAGTTAAGGTCAGCTCAGCTCTTAAATAGATCACAAAGTGGTAAAGGCACCACTTTGCACCTAAGGTCACAGACTTAAAAACAGTTCTAGACTTCAAGATCTGACTGAAGTCTACTCAAAGCAGACGGAAGAATTAAGCCTGATCTTCAAGGCTCAGTTCAACGACTGAGCAAACAGGCAGATGGTCTTACACTGAGATCCACCCCAGCACAACGTTTAATCAAAGCTCAGAGGAGAAATGTGCAAGCCCTCCATCTATCTGAACTGCCGAGTCAACAACCAAAGGACTTTGGGTTCTTCTGCCTCAAAGAAATGTAACTCTGCATCACCTTTTGTTCCCGCGCAATCTGGTCCATTAATTTCTTTATGTTTTCTTCATGTTGCATTCTCATTTCCTTGATCTGCTGCCCACACTGCAGACTTAATTAGAAATACATGATCAGTCACATTTTGCTTGTTGGATTTGTTATATCTGCTCTCCCGTAAATATAATAGGGACAAAAAATGAAGTGGCATAAAAAGCAAAACCTGAGATACAACCATAACAGTCTGTCCAAAACCCTTTGTCCAGGAATAAGGTGTGTAGAGTGGAAATGGACTGAATACAGGAAAAGTGGAACTGGAAAAACAAGGACAAAGCACAAAGACAGGAAAATAACAGAAGTGCCTTGAATGTATTTCCTCCAAACCCTGGAGAGCAACTGAAAATCCAAGCTTCCCAGTTCATCTGTCATCAGCACCTATTCATTCCACTTGGAAAGCAATACATCTCCCATGGCTGTCAACGCAGAAGCTATGGGTTACTGTTACCAACCCAAATAACACCCATGAATGACACAGCTGAGTCTCCCAGTCTCTCTAATGTGTCACACTGAGATAGACGCAATCCAAGACAATTCCCACCTCACACAAACCTGCAAACACCCAGCGCAGCACTGGCAGAGAATATCTGCCTTTCCACGTGACAGTTTTGAGCATCTCTCAGTGATAATCTCTCCTATTCCTTAGGCTGCAGCAGTACCAGTTCTCCCTGCTTCTCTATCAGACTTAAAATCTCAATTGCGTGCAATGTTTTAACTTCAGTTTGATGTATTTGTTAGGAAGACAGCAACTAACTATTCCAGTGGCTTACAGACCTCTGTTCATTGAGCTCTCCCACACGCTTGTTAACTAAGATCTCAGCATTATAAGCACTGGGCAATTCAAATAGGCCAGACTTCACATAGGTTACATCTCACTTTGATATCAAAGTAATGGCTAGATGTTTGATTCTAATGTTGTGATTAAAGTTGCATCATCAAATGGCTGCCCTCAGGTTTGAGAATTAACACGTACAGTTCCTTAGTGCTTTCTAACAAAGGCAGACTTGTATCACATCCACACGGACGTGCAGCCGTAACACTCCAGCACATACCTGTCGTACTCCAGCCTCCTCATAAGGTAAGTGTTGTTCTTCTTGTACTCGTGAAGCTGATCTTCCTGGCGGATGAACTCCTGCCGTAATTCTGCCAGTTGTTCTGGACCAAAGAGCAAAAGTCAGTATTAACATAAAGCAGAACGTAAAACAGATACAACACTTGTTGTAGAACAGCTACAGCACGAGGCAGACACAACACTCCTACTATTGCTGATTAAAAGTTGCTCACGTTTTGTTATTTCTTCTACATATAAAGATTCTCTAACTTGAAAAAGATGCCTGCTTACTCCAGTATGTCAAACACCACCACAAGATACAGAACAACTCTTCTAACACTATGGAACCAATGCCAAAAAAGGCCGAGCTGTTCTTTACCCTTCCATTCCAAAGCTGCACACAGTGCTGCCTCACCTGCCTGGGAAACCTCCCTGGTTTCCAGACAAGAACCTGTTACAGTGAGTAACACAGAAGTACCATTACATTACTCTTCCTCAGCACTGAATGTACAAAGAAGGTACTTCCACACTGCTCAAAAAACCCACCCGGTACAATTGTTTGAGTGTTTTTTCTCCTGCTTCTCAAATAACGACCTGAACTCCCTACACCATTAACAGCAACCGTGCAGACAGGCAGAAATGCCAATATGCTGCCTGCAGACATGCACAAACATTGGCGATAGCTGGTGCAGACTTCCCTCAGAGCACTGCACGGTTCCAATGCCTGCAAGGACAGCCCTACAAGATCCAGCACTGCTGGTCCAGCTGTCCTGAACCGCACAGTTGGTCGGGAAAACAACTGCAGCATCTTGGAATCAAGCAGTGTCAGAACAGAGCCTGGCTGCAGACAGGAGAGTCACGGCTGTGGGCACCAGTCCTGCACTGAGATGCAGAGCAGACATCCAACAAGCACTGCAGCACACCCAGCACTGCCTGGGCTTCCATTCCACACACTGCAGCAGCTGGGCAGTTCCAAAGTACAGCATGGCCATAAATTCCTTACCCTTCAGACGATGTATGTCTGCCATCTGGTACGAGATGTTGTTCTGCAGCTTCACCTGAAAGGCAGAAATGTTACATCACTGTAGGCCATCTTCAGCAGAGCAGGGAGGTACAGACTACAAACATTTGGCTGCTCCTTAACTTGTTCTTTTTCATTATGAAAAAGGGCAGATGGAGCCAGGACTCCCCTAGACCCCCTGCATTCCAGTGCTGCAAAGGGGACAACGAATCTCCAAAGTCAAAGCAAAAGCATATAAAAGTAAACAAGCAGCACCGTTAGCAAAACAACTTCTGTATAGTTAAAGCCAATATTTAATGTGATGCTACATTAAGTTCTTAACACAAATGATACTTTTAAGACAGAACAGGGCATCAGTAGACCTCCATAACTGCTACATGTTGGGTATTTTCAGTCAGGAAAAAACAGCAGTTACAACAGAAAGAAATGCACGTTTGGAGCATGGAGCAAAGGTGTTCTCTCTTGTTTTTACAAACAAAAGCAGTAGAAATTAAGAGAAAAACGCACACGTAGAGCACAGTGAGACAGGGTGCCACAGTCCCAGGCCATCAGCAGGCAACGTGGATACTGCAATTCTTATCCTGCAGTTCCATGACTGATGTAAGGGGTAACTAAAGGGTGCTGAGATGGAGCATCAGCCTCGACCACACTGCTGGAAGCCAGTGCAGGCAGCCCGCAGGGACACCTAAAGAGCCTTCTCAGCATTACACAGCCACACACTTGAGAACCAGTTACACGCACTCTGCCCACCACAAAATCAAAGGCATTCCAGTTACAGGACTGACAGATCACCCAGATAAAAGGAGAGCTTGCTCTGGGCTTCCTGCGCTCCATTTTAGCAGCACAAGCAGGGCCTGCAGCAAGGAGCGCACACAGAAGGCCAACAGAAAAGCAAGCTCTGAGCCGCTGCTCCTTTGGGCGCCCATCCTGCCAGCTCAGCACCAGAGCAGAACAGTGCAGGGGGGATGACTGAGCTCCGAGTAAAGAAATGCACTGCTCTGTCTCCAGAGAAAGGCAAAAGCAGGTGATGTAAAAAACAAAAACCAACACAAAACCACCAGCGATAATCGCCAACTTTTTCCTGTCCTCCACTCTCATGCAGTTCTTCCCCAGAACACAAGAAACTACCAACAGAGACCCTGCAAAGCACTGGGCTGTTTTCAAACCTTCACCTACCAGAACTGATAATACAGGAAGCCCTGCTGCCAGCCCGCTTCTTCCTCACCCCATTAACAGCTGATTGTGAAGCAGGGGAGGAACCGTCCCTCTGCACACAGGAGCTTGATTTGGAGATGGGATGTTTTATCACACAGTCCTTCATTCTGACAACTTGGGGTTTCACACAGAATTTACAGCCCAACCTGCCTGGCTGACAGCAAAGGGCCCTAATCCGAGGGACGGGGAGGGGAGAAGCATTTCATGATTCCTGGCATCTGTTCCACCTCCACATGCAAAAAAAGCCACCCCGCAAACCACGGCACCAATCCAGCCCCTCCAGGTCTGTGTGCTCCTGGAAGCCAGAGCCATTTGTACAGCCTGTGCTCCTCATGGCTCCCCAGATCCTTTCCAAGGCAGCTGGGAAGTCTAACAGGAATCCTCTGTAGTTCACTGAGCCCCGCATGGGAAAACAAACATCACAAACCCTGTGCTTGCCAGAGCCACTTCCAGGCAAGGCAGCACTTGCAGTGCTTCTGAACTGCAGGTGCCCCTCGTAACAAAAGGCAGCCAAAGAAAAGAAAGTTACCAACACACTGGAGCTTATCTTTATGTATTTACTGCATTTACCTTTATGTATTTATTGCAGAACAGAACAGGGGTGGTAACTGCTTCCCAATGAAACGAGCAGTGAGCTGCAAACACCCACCCCTACCTCACAGGTGTTCCAGCCCCATAAACTGCTGCCAAAGCAGCACACAAAGGTGTCCACGCCACCCCAGGAATGGCCATTCCCCATTCACCACAGTGTGTGCTGGAACTGCACATGAGAGCCCTTTTAAAAGACTGACAGTAAAAGGGGATGTACTGCACAACCTTCATACTCCATCAAGTGCCCTTTTCCCAACAGCCAGCGTTACCTCCGTGCTGCAGCTTTGGAGATGCTGCTGCTGAGGAACAAGAAGCAAGATTAGGAAGCTGCATTCAACAGCACTGCTGTAAAGCTACAGCTTTGCAAACTGAGGCTGTCGAGGAGCTCAGGCAGAAAAAGACACAGGCAGCTGCTTCCAAGGGGGTTTCACCAAGCAGGTTCATCCCACAAGCAGCACTTGTAAGCACCAACAAAGGGACAAAGATTTATTACGCAGCTGGCACAGCCACCAGCAGCTCTGGAATGAAAAAGCTGCACTCCTGGGAGCTGCAAGAGCAGACACAGACAGGATCCCCTGCACACCGTGTGGCTGCCGTTTGGAAACTCTCCACCACAAATTCCTGCCACTCGATCTTCCTGCTGAGCTGACTGCAAAGGGAGAGTAAAGCAAAGACAAAACATTTCCTGGTCATATACAAACAAGTACGAAACGCCGAGGAACCAAGTGACAGACGTGCATGTCCCAGCACCAGGACAGTCACAGCCCATCTGCCTCATCCCCAGGGCAGCCTGTTGTGAGCACCGTGTGTTCCGTCACAGCCCCTCCTCACATCTCGCCTCCAGCACAGAGGCAAACCTGCACATTCCTTTTCATTTCAGTGTATTTCCGCTTCCAGAAAGACTCTTCTCTTCCGAACTGCAGTTACAAAGATCCTCCTATTTGTTTGTTCAGCCTCCTTAGATCTTTCTTTGTGATTCACCTCCAAAGATCAGCCATAACACCCCTGTGAGATCTGGGCAGCAGTTGTGGTGAGCCCACAGATCAGATCCAACCCCATTCACCACCCCTTGTTCCCCAGCTCCAGGCGTACCAAAGCAAGGCGTTCACCTGTACACCAGGGACTCATATTCACTGCAGCCTGCAGACACGTGGCACTTCCCTGCTGCGCCTCAATGCTCCTCAGTGCCCTGCCAGGATCCTCCCAGCTCACACTGTGCCAGCAGCAGGGGCTGCCTTTCTGCAGCCTGGAGTGGGAATGGGTTGCGTGCACATTGCTTTCTTCTATTATTTGTTTTGTTTCCTCAAACAAGACACCGGAACGCTCAATTACTGCAGCACATCTGTCACAAGAGCAAACAGCAGCACAGTGGGACATGCAATGCACACAGAGGATAGAGACAAAGCTTTGGGCTTGCTGTTCACTGAGCAGGAAGGGAGCACCCGCAGACATCCTGCTTCCCTCAGCACTGGGAGATACGTGGCTGATGTGCTGAGCTGGGAGGGGAGCACAGAGTGCAGCAACAGCCAGCAGAACAGCAGCTCTCAATGGAGTTTGCTACGAAGCAAAGCTGGGTTCATTGTGGGCACCCCCAGCACCCTGGGGAGCACTGCTGTGGGAGCTTTGTTAGAGCCCTCACATTTCACAAAGGGACCGGAATCATTGTTGTAACATAACAGCGTGTGCCAGAGCATCTCTGTAAGATGTCCTGAGGATATACACATCAGGCAAGGCTTCAGGTCCAACCATTCGCACACAGCACTCACTGACACGCAGAACACACCGGCTTACAGTCCTACAGCTCAGCTCCTGCCTTTGAGCACCTCCCACAAACCTCAGCCCCTTCATCCCAGTGCAATGGTTGCGCTGTGACACTGAGCGCTGTGACACTGAGCGCTGTGACACTGAGCACTGCTCGCCACGCGTTGACTTTCGGCCACAACTCAAGTCTCCCTCCCCGCTCGTTAAGGCTCCCACTGATCGGTCCGGCCGCCCGCCGCTCACCCTGCTGTCCTCGCAGCGCTTCACCTGCCCGTCCCTGGCCTGCAGCTGGCTGCTCAGCTGGCTGTAATCCGCCTCCTTCTGCTCCAGCTGTTTGCGGTGCGAGTCCACCCGGCCCAGCAGGTCGGAGTTGCGCTTCTCCAGCCGCCCCCGGGCCACCTCGGTGCGCTGGGCCTGGCTCTGCAGCTCGGCCAGCTCCTCCCGCAGCACGGCCTGGCGCGACGCCGCGTTCCAGCAGTTGAAGGCGAGCACGGCGACCAGCAGCAGCAGGGCGGCCAGCAGGAACGACGGCAGGCGGCCGCCCCGACGGTTGGCGCCGAAGCCCACCATGGGGAGACCGCCGGGCGGGGGCTGCACCCGCTCACCGCCTCCGCCCGCGCCTGAGAGGGGCCGCGCACGGCGGGAACGGGTCGGACCGGGTCGGGTCGGACCGGCGGCGGACACGCACAGGCCGCAGAGCCGCGCTGGCGGCGCACCGCCCTCCTCCCGGCCGCCCGCAGCCCCGCCCCTTCCGCCGCCCGCCTCTCGCGAGACGGAACGCTGCCAGATCTCGCGGGAGCGCCGCGCGCCGCCGGGCTGGCCGTGCCCCATTGCTACAGCGCCGCCTGGCGGGCGCCCCGGGAGGGGTCAGCGGGGCGCTGTGCGCTCCTGGTCACCGAGCAGCCCCGCTCCTTTGCCGTGCAGCCACGGCAGCTCCGTCTCACGGGGGAGGGACAGAACGTGGCAGCGCGGGGCGCTCGGTCCCGGTCCCGGCATCGGTCTGTTCCGTGCTCGCCCCGCGCGGCCGCTCCAGCTGCGGGGACGCCGCCCGCACAACCGCCTCATCCCGCTCCGGGCGGCGCTGCGTGCAGTTGCGCGGTTCGCCCTGCAGGGGGCGCTGTGCTCCGCTCCTGCTGCTGGCGGCGCCGCTCCGCTCCCGCTGCGCCCCGCACCGCGATGGGCGGGATGGTCGGAGCTGCGCGCCCGGACTGTGTGCAAACAAAGAGCGACCTGCCGGGTTACACACAGCGCCGCCCTTCCAAGCTGCCCGCTGGTCCCGCGGGGCTCAAACTACTGCCTGCTTTTATTCGGTCAGCACAACACGCTTCAGTTCAAGGAAGTTCTCCGGAGCTCCTGGGAAAAGGTGCCCGGCCATTGAGCTGCAGAGGAGAAACGTGCCTGCAGACCGATGGAAGTTGGCAAGGGGGGAGTCAGAAAGTTGGCCGGGGGGAGTCGGGAGGTTCCTCAGTGTCACAGGTTACCCTAAAATCTACCTGCACCCAGGACAGTCAGACACGGACCGCTGGGCTCGGTTTGTTGGTTTCACGGTGGTTGGAGCAAAGGAGGAAAAAGGAAACCACCGGGCAGCACCGTGTGTGGGAAACACGTGGTGGTTCTCGGGGTATGAAAATGAAGGTGAGCAGAAGGGGTTATGGAACGGCAGGACAGCAGCAGCAGAGGGGCTCCTGTCCGTTCTGGTAGTGCAGACAGGAGGAGCAGCCACGTACCTGGTGGTCTCTGCTCTCTGGTGAAGCCTCCTGTGTCTGCGTGGGCACTGGAAGGAGGAGAAAACCGGTGGGGAAAGAGGAATGAAGGGGGTAGGATGGACGTGCAGAATGAAGGGCAGGTTCTGTCAGTGCGCGGATCTGTGCCGTGCGGCTTCCTGAGCGCTGCAGATCTCATCAGGAGCTCCTGACAGGTCATGAACTGAGGGGCATCAAAGGGACGGCAGGGGAGCCCAGGAAAGGCAACGAGGAGCAGAGCTGCAAAGAGGCGCTGGGGGCAGTGAGTGATGTGGAGGGGATGAATAGCAGAGGTTATTTCTCCCGCACGACTAACGAGCAGTGGGTGAAACCTGCAGGCGGCGGGGTAAGGAGGGAGGCGTGATGTCTGCGCTCCTTGCACGCTGTAATTGTGCATCAGCACTGCTGTGCTGTGCAGGTCAGGAGTGCAGCTATGTGAGCTGCTCGTGGAGCTGCACCTCCGGGGCTGATCAGCACACGGCTGAGATTGCAGCGGTGTGCGTGGTAAGATGCACAGAAGATGAGTGAATCTCATTGGATTCATGTTCCCTCTGCACGAGCAGCACGTCGGAGCCATGGAGGAAGTTGGTAATAATGAAGTTATAGCTTTTTTCAGAAGGCATCCTAATGTTTTCCAAGGTCAGAACTGAGCAGTAAATGCAGGGCAGTGCGGGCTGCAGCCTGAGACCCTGTGGGACCCTGTGGGACCCTGCAGACAGTGCTGTCATTCCAGGGAACCTCATAAGCGAAGGAAGTGCTGCTGGTATCTCAGCGTATTCTTCATACACACCCTATCGCATAATTAAGGCCTGACCCCCAGGAAGCTGAGGATACCACCCCTCTCCTCCTGATTAGAGCTGCAGTCAGCAGGAGTTGTGCTCCTCGATGTTTTGGAAGCAGAAGCCGCCGCTGCCTGTGGGCACAGAGATCACCTGCTGGAAAAAAGGCATCCAGAGGTACAAAGGAGCAGGGAGGGTCCGGCACCGTTGGCTGCTGTGGCTCCAGGGCTGGACAGGTGGAGGGGAGAACACACGCTATTGTTTCTGTGGATGGATGGAGGGCACACAGAGCGATGAGCAGCAAGGCAGTGAGTTCCTAAAAGGCCGATTGTGTTCCAAGAATATGCATTCTGACTTACAAGTACCTGAAATTCCCCAGGCAGTTTCCTGGCTCGCCCCTCTCCCTGCGCTGCATGCAAAGAGCTGCTCTAAAGCTTCCAGGCTCTGTGCTCTCCTGCAGCGTTTGCAGGCAGGTCACAGACATCCCGGCAGTGGTTTAGTGGAGCAGGATGGCTTTTTCCTGATGAAATGCACATTACGTGCCTGATTCTTGTCTGACTTTGCTGCAGATATTCTGCCTGGCAAAGGGTTTTCTGGCTGTTGTTTATTTCCCTTTTGTTTTCTGCTATAAAGCATAGGAAGCCCAATATTTTGGGCTTCCTATTACCCATTTACCCTATTACGATTACCTGGCGTGCCAGGTATGGCTGTGGCTGAGGACTGAGAGCGCTGCTGCCTCCTTTGGGTCATTCCCTTGTGGGTAAGACGTGGTGCGTACAGCTCTGACACTGGCACAGCGCTGCTGCTTCCCCACACGGGATGTTTGAGCTGATGTGCTGATAGTGAAGCATCGTGGTCCTGTGGGATGGCTGAGCAGCTCCTGATGCTTTGGTTGCTGCCGTCTGATTGCCGCGCTCTGCTCAGTGGGGGCAGACAATGCGCTCTAAGTGAGCTCAGCAGCACTTCACCTCCAAGGCAGCGCTGCAGGTGTGGATTCGAGTGAGCACTTCTGGCAACGTGCAGCACTCAGCACAAAGACGTTTCCTCTTCCTGAAGCAAAGAATCAACTGGTGAGGATGGCAGAGCGGTGCTGTCTGATGACAGGCTGCTGGGCACGCTCCCGTCTCCATTGCGTTGCTTGCAGTCCCTGCTGTGCGCTTTGCTGACATCTCCTTCATTTGAGGCTTTATCAAAAGTCAATACAAGAACCAGGCAGATGAAGCAACGTGTGGGGCTTTGTTAAGGATGTCTGGCTCACAGAGCTTTTGTGTCATGTAAGGGTGAGGTCTCTGCCCTGTCAAAGCCGAGCGGTTCCCCTTCTCCAGCTTCATCCGCTGCTCCTCCTGTGCTGTTCCTGCAGCGGCAGTGCAGGCAGTGGCTGTGACTGCGGGGACGTGGGAAGGAGCACAGGGAAGAAAGCTGCAGCTCAGGTCTATGCAGTCGTGCACACAGACGTGCTGCACACACGTGTGTGTTTCACTGCTGTGTGTAAGGAAGTGATGCGCATTAGCTCGCCATGCTGCTGCTTTTTCCCCCTTATTTCCAGTTGTGCATCAGAAACACCTTTTGTCCTCAGAGCAGCTGCGGAGGGGCAGTGCTGTGTGTGAGGCCGGGCAGGTCTCCAGGAGCAGCTCAACACTTCATGCCATGTAGTAGTGGGTCAGCTCAGCACAGCCCTGCTCTGCAGGCATGGAGGGGAACGGCGGCAATGGGAGCTGAGCAGGGGGTGCTGCTTTGCTTGAGGTCTGGTGGCCCTGCAGCATGCAGGAGCTGAGCTCAGCGGGCCACGGTTTGGTACCTGAGCACGGTGCTGCTGCGCTGCTTTGGCCTCACAGTGCTGCTGTGGCTTCTCAGAGCATTCGTATTCAGTTACTGTTGTGTTTTGTTGCTGGGGAACGCATGCAAGGAAAGAAAATAAATTAAGCTCTGCTAAATATAAATGAGATTTCATGGGACAAAAAGAAGGCTTCTGTAGCTTCAGGGGTATTGCCATGGCAGGTTTCTGAGGCCTTCTGCAGCCAGTAAAATGGCTGGAGCAGCTCTAAGGGGGGAAACCAGGCACTGTAAGTGCTGTCACCACCTCTGGGAGTGCGTGACTGTTTGTAGGGGCACCCAAGGATGTCCACGTTTGTGCCTTTGCTCCTTGCCCTGTGCCATGCGCCCGCTTCAAACCTTGCCTTGTTCTATCACTGCCAGCAGCTTCCCTCTCATCACTCAGGATTTTTCTCATTAACGTTCAGTCTAATTAAGCCCTCAGAGCTGAGATGCAGAACCAGAGGGTCAGCTGTGCTCCCACTGCGTGCTGTGGGCCGGCAGTGACAGCCCGAATGCACTGCGGTGGATTTCCACTCAGTGTGGATGGTTGCTGTGGACGTTGGGTCAGGCTGAGCTGACTGAAAGCTCTGCGCATCACAGCGGCACCGGGACCAAAGGGTTCCGTCCAGGAGCACCTCTCAGGGAGCTGCTGTGGTGCAGGGCAGTGAGGACGGGGAATGCCATGGGAGGCAGCTGGGCTGACTGTTCCATGGGGTGTCCTGGGAGCGCAGTGTGCAGCATTGTGTTCTATGGTGGGAAACACCTGGATGCCAGAGGTGCCATCCTCCTCGGGGACACCCCGCGCCTTCCTGCCCTCCTTTGCAGTGTCCCTCTTGTGGGCAGAGCAGCCCATGGCAGCACGGGCTCACCACGAGCTGTGCCTTTGGAAGGAAAGCAGGAGCAGGGCCTGCCCTGTGAGCAGCACAGCCGTCCTCCTGGAGGGCTTCTGAGGAGCTCTGTGCTGAGCAGGAAGCGCGATGGAGCTGTGCACGGCGCTGGCTTTGCTTTGATATCTTCTGACTCCCTTTTCCAGCGGGCTGCAGCTGGGGTCAGAGCACTCCATGGGGGAATGCGCAGTGACAGCTGGGGCTGCCTTGGGGATGCCTGACCTTATGGGGTGCTTGAGCAGGCTGGAGGCTGAGCTGTGAGGGGACGTTAATGAGAGAAGGGGAGGCAGGTCACATAAATAACATCATCCAGCGTTTGCTGCGAGCAAGCAGAATGTGAGCAGGGGAGAAATCTGTCTTTGTCAGGGACTCCTGCTGATCCATTTCTCCATGGATCAGCCGCAAGTGAAGTTAATCTGCTTATGCAGCAGCTGAGGAACGGAGATGCCCTCGATGCCCTCATCTCATCCCCACCAACAGCTCGAGTCTCACGGGATGAGGGGAGCACGAATTCCACGAGCCCTGGGATGCTCCCATCCCTCAGCCTTGAGGTGTTTCTTCTTTCCCGCAGGTCCTGCTGGGTCCTGGGGCTGAGGGATGCCCCGATACCCTTCTGCCCCAGTTTAAAACCAAGTGGTGGCTTGTTACTTTCTGTATCACGTTTGTAAACCTTAGTAACAGATGCTTCCCTTTTTCTTTCTTCCATTCAGAGTATTGTTTGGGACATCTCCTTTGTGATAACATCACAAGGACTCATCAGAATGAATCCCTGGTGCCGATTCAATATTTATTCCTACGCAGAGGCCCTGGGACACAACATACACTGAAGAGGAGCACTGAATTAGCAGGGAGTTGGAGCAGATGTTCCTCCAGCCCGAAGCACACAGTGATGCTGTGTCACAGACCTTGTGCCCCGCACTGACCTGTGCTCCTCATCCTTTTGCAGGCTGCTGCTGCCACTTTCACTACAGCCATTTAATTGGCAGTGAGTTAATCAAGGCCTGCCTTCTCATGTGCTTACAAGGTCGTTGCTATGTGAATGGCTCCCATTAATCTGCCAGCACTGTGCTACCTGCTCTCACCATGCTGCAGCACCAGGCTCAGTGCTGGGCAGGATCCCAGCTGGGTTTGGAGCTGCCTGCGCATCACAGCTGAACACGCAGACATGCATCCACAGGGCAGTGGATGGGTCAGCAGGACCTGCCTGACTCCCACCTGCTGCCTCCTACAAAGGACTCTGTTCTCCTGAGCCCCAACCTGAGGGTTTCTCCTTGTTGGCACCACGTGTGGTGATATCCAGCCCTCATTGCCTGAACTCCATCAGCAGATTCTCAGCCTCAAAGTGTTAATTCAAGTGTTTAAAAGTCACTTTCATAGAGAGGCACGAGCGGAAAGCAAGTCCCTTCTCTCTGTTTGGGAAGGCAGGAGTCACGTACCATGCTGGGTAATTGGTTCTTCTTGGATGTGATCTGACTGTATGCCCATCGCTGCAGCGGTGCTGTGGATGTGGGAGCAGTGGTGTTGGTGCTGTGTGTGTATTGCTGCTCTTTCTGTTCCTTCCTTCACCTTTTTTTGCCTTTTCCAGCATCTGTGCTCCCCCCACGTGCAGCTGTGACTGATGGAAGGACTCCCCAGAGTTCTGTCAGCCCTTTGAAGAGCAGTTGTGTTCTCCCGTGTTGGCTTAATTACCGCATCCCGCTGGGGACGAGGTGGCCCTGTGGGAAGGGAGGAGGAGGCTGCTCTGAGCACGGGGCTCAGGATGAGCTCGGGGCACTGCTGCCTGCCATGGAACTGCTGGGGACAGGATGCTGCAGACCTGCCCTTTGGGGGCTGAGTTCCACAGCCGTGGTCTGGCAGAGCCCTGCCCTGTGTGCTCATTTAGTCACTGGCTGAAGCAGTCACAGTTCTGTGCCTTGCAGGAGCTGCACAGGTGCACAATGGCAAATCAAAGCTAATGGGCCCCAGTTCTGCTTGGGTTAGCTCCTGTGCCATTCACCTCTTGGCTTCCCTATGCTCACAGGTGTGTTGCAGTTTTATCGTGCCTTAGGACCAGGGCCTATTGATGGGGCTGTGCTCACCTGGCCATTGCCAGCATGGATGAGCTGAACTCAGAGCACAAATGTTGCAAGAAATTCCATGCTGCTTTGCACACCCGAGCCCCTTCACTGCCCAAAAACGCGCTCATCTCCTGAACTTAGCAAAGACTGCTGGGGATTTGCCCCGGTGCTGCCATAGCCATTAGTTAGCAAGCACTCAGCTTCACAGGGAGGGCGGTGGGATGAGGACACAGGACGTGGGCAGGCAGAGAGCAGCACCCTGCTGCATCCTGAGCTGTGCTGCATCGCTGCCTGCAGGCACCCTGCGGCCGGGCCGCGTTCAGCTTGAAATCCTGCTTGCTTTTCAACGGCGCGTTACGAGATGGGCTGTTAAACTCTGTATGGATCAAAGCAGTGTTTCCCCGAGCAGACAGGATCACATCACCCCTGTGCTTTTCATTTTTTTTTACAAAAATAACCCCCAGATGTAACCATTGTGTCACGGTGCATTTATGAAATCTGGCAGTATTGCATGACAGGTGGGGTTTGTGTAGATAAGAGTACAGCCATGTGCCGGCCTCAGCTCTGACCTGCACACCCAGCGTGTCCCGGCTTCTGGGCTCTGTGTGCCCCCAGCAGGAACAGCCCCTGCTGCTGCCAGGGCATAAACACCAGGCTGGAGTCTTCTTTAGTAACAGCATCGAGGCACTTGAGGGCTCCCAGCTGCATGGACGAGGGCATTTGGGTTGCCCAAGGAGGCTGTGGATGCCCCATCCCTGCAGGCATTCAAGGCCAGGCTGGATGTGGCCCTGGGCAGCCTGGGCTGCTGCTTGTTGACCTGCACACAGCAGGGGGTTGGGACTGATGATCATTGTGGGCCTTTTCAACCCAGGCCGATCTATGAGTCAGTGATTGAGCAGTCAGACAGCTGCCTGAAAGTGTGCAGAACCACAACATTCCCTGGGCTTCAGCAGAGCTCAGCACGGGGCTGCTGCTGTTGGAGAGCCACAGCCGCCAGGCATCCCTGGAGCTCAGCTCTGTGCAGCCAGCCCTCATTGCTCCCACTGAGCCCGTGGGCTCTGCAGCTGCGGGCAGGACCTGCACCCAGCACTGATGTCCCTCCTCGCACACAGCTGCAGCAGAAGCACATCTGTCTGCTCCACCGTCGGCTCCCGCTGTGAAGCCAGCTGGGCTCTCCAATCCCTGGTGAAAAATGAGAACTGAAATACTTCCCACTTTGCAGCTCTTTTGCATTTGTTTGTGGCCCTTTAGTGCTGGCAAACAGGTGGTAGAAAAATCAGAGATGGGTGAAACAAGCCCGAGGAAATGCTTTCCCTTTTTTGTTCTGAGGAAGGGCAGCAGTTGGTGCCCATTGGCTGTTTCTGTTCCGTTATTCTCTCTGCTTCTCTGAGTGCCCTGTAAGGCTGCAGCCCTGTCTGGATGCAGGGGCTGTACGCTGCAGCATCCCACACAGCGTTCTGTGGTGCCAGCCCCTGTGTGCGGGTGGGACTGGGTGGCGTAAGTCTTCTGCAGCAGGGAGGCGGCTCACAGGGAGGTGTCGAGAGTGCTGTGCTGCACATCACGCCTGTCAGCCCCCTGAAAAGGGGGAAAGGGAACAAAACCCTTCGAACAAAAAGAGGTTTTTCATGGGAACAAAAAAGAAAAAGAGAAGAAGAAAAAAAAGCCCTACAGAAGGGAGAGGGCATCCAAGGCTTTCGGCTGGTCATGCGTGCTTCCAGCCATCAAAGCATATGGCGGGCGATGAGAAGTGACACATGGGAGCTTACTTACATCTCGTGTCAGGAGGCAGTCGGGTTTTATGGGAGTTTTAGCCATAAAGCTGCACTAACAGAGGCTTCTCTCCTTGTGGAAGACTGTCTTGTCTGGGTCTTTTGTGAACGTGGAGCACGTGTGGGCCAGCTGTGCTGCAGGGCTTCGCTGGGGGTTGGGGCGGCAAAGATTTGGGTGCACTTGGGTGGATGTGAGCTGGGTGGAGAGCTGTCCCATCATACACCACCACCACCTTCACATGTCATTTGGATGGCTGTCCACCGTGGCCTTCTTCTCTAACACTGCACTTTGTGCACCTAAAATAACAGCAGAGAATTAAGCAGTTCAACAGTGAGCAGGCAAAATGCAATTGGACTTGGTGCTTTGTGACGGATTGCTGAGCTTAAGACAAGCTGCAGAACTTGCACAGGCTGCTGGGTGCAGTGATGTGCTCCATGTGCTCACCTGCTGGGCTTCTGCAGTGCTGTGCTCGGGGTGCTGCTGTTGGTGCTGCTGTTGGTGCTGCTGTTGGTGCTGCTGGTGGTGCTGCTGGTGGTGCTGCTGGTGGTGCTGCTGGTGGTGTCAGTGCTGGTGCTGCTGTTGGTGTCAGTGCTGGTTCTGCTGCCCCAGCATTGTGCTGAGGAGCACCAGCACTGCCTGACCTGCCCACCACAGCGGGGGTAACAGATGTGACCCATTTGTTGGGTGCCCGAAGGGCACTGGGAAAAGGTCAGCAATTAACACACACACATGACATACTTTAAAAGTGGGTTGAAATAGCACAATTCATCAGATTGAAACTAGGAGGAAGCCCAACGCTCGGCGATAGGGGTGGGGCTGCTTGCATAACCCTCCCTGAGTGTTGTGGCCCATTTCTGGGAGCTCTGCAGAATGCAGGTGGTTCTGCATGTCCCCTTGGTTGCTTTTTTGCTTTGCTGTATAATATTCACGCTTTGGGTCAAGGGAACTGAGGTCCTCCTCTGTGATCAGCACAATGTGTGCTGGGCTGGGCTGTGCTGGGCTCCCCTTGGCTCCTGACTCTCAGCACCCCCCTTCCTGCTGCTCGTCTGCATGAAGGCAGAGGTGGGCAGAGCAGAGGCTGCTGGAGCTCCAGAGCTCCCACGAGAACATTCCAGAGCTACAAAATTTCCTTGCAATCACTGCTGTTTGCTGATCGCTTTATTCCCTTTTGACAAGGTTTCTGTCACTTCTTCCCTATGCAGACAACGTGAAGCCTGTAAGTCTTTTTGAGCAGCTACTGAGGTGGAAACAGCTGGGCTGAGGTGGGTGCTTTGAGGCAGAACGTGGCTCCCGAGGACAGGATCAGCAATGGAGACCTGAATTTGGTCAGAACGCTGAGGTGGAGAAGACCTCTTTAACGTGGAATAGTTCTCTGCGCCGCTCTCTGATGAAACCCCCCAAGAATCCCTCTTCCCGTGCTGCTCTCCCACCTTGCCCAATGGCAGGGCTGGTCAGCTGGCTGCCGTGTGCTTGGTGTGCTGGCAGCAGGTCAGCCTGCATACAGGGTGCACTGCCTGCCTCACTGTGCTGCCTCACTGCTGCACCTGAATCAGGACCAGGGCTGGGTGCCCTCCATCCATGATCTCCTGGGGCAGCACCTCCTGCATTGCTCTTTGGGGCCAGGAAGGCCTTGAGATGCAGGTAGGGAGAGGATTCCCACAGCCATCTCCGGGACTTATCTGAGGCACAGCTCTGCACAGCAATGATAAAGCCACTGCTGTCACCGAGCAGTCACCAAATGACACAGCCTCAGGAAAGCAGGCTATGGGAGGAGGATGGGAGCAAGGCACAAGCTGGTGGAGGAAATAGGCTGTGTGGCATTTTGGAGCGTGAATCCACGGTGTGCTGGGTGCTGCATGGCTGCTGCAGGCCCTGCTGAGAGTGGGGGTGCTGAGTGCACGTAGTGAGGGGTCCCCCAGGTGGGTGTGGGGGGGGGGGCGGGCTGGGGCTGCACCCCCACCTGGTTACTGTTGCTTGGGAAACCTCTCCTGCAGCATCTGCTCAGCGCTGTGCTTCTGCCTCCAGATAACGGCGTCACGGGGCTGAGCTGGGGAGGAAAATAAAAACCACACAGGTGCAAGGGAAGGGATGGAAAGGTTCCGAAACGCTTCGAGAGAACAAGTACCTAAAAATATTTGTGTTTTCACAAGCAGCATGGCAGGGACAGGCTGGCAGAGGTGCGGCCCTGTGCCCCATCCTGCACCGTGCTGGGTGCTGGGGCTGGAATGTCAGCTCCATGGAAATAAGTGAGAAAGTCTCCCAAGTTTCGAGGTTTCAGCTGGGGTACAGGAGGGGCTCCACTGCAGTGCCCCTGTGCTCCTCAGGCAGCGGGGACAGGACGGAGCAGGACGGGATGGCATGGAGCTGTGTTTCCCTGCAGAAGGTTTCTCTGTGGGACTGCGGGGCACTGTTTGTGCTGAGAAACCTGCTCCACTAGGAGAGAAATTCAAGCATTCCCTTAAATATCCACCATTTCCTCTTTAAAAGAATGTAGGCACTTTAAACCCCTGTCCCATGGCTCTGCCGTGCTCATGAGGAGATGCATCCAGGCTCCGTGCACCGCAGATCCTGCAGTCGTGTGCTGCGCCCTGCTGCCCACAGGAGGGGTGGGGATGGGTGGTTGAGGTGCTGGGCTCAGCCTGGCCTCCCTGCCCTCCTAACCCCTTCTCCTTGGACATACCTTAGGGTGAGAAGAAGCCGACCACTGGCCTCTTCCTCAATGATTTCTCCTTGCTGTGCAGAGCTGGAGCTGCCCAGAAGATCCAGAGCCCCATCAGCTCCTGGGCTGGGTGCCCTGGAGGTCTCCATGCAGCAGCAGAGCACCCAGTGTCCCCACTGAGCGGCTGTGCCATCCAGCAAGAGGACAAACATCTCCCCCTGCTCCATGTCTTCCCATCTGAAGTTGTGGGATGCTTAATTACCATCCGGCCATTACCAATAATTCACTCTCTGCAATCTGGCAGTTTAATTTGCCTTATTTATCTCAATCATTTTGCATAAGACAGAAGTGCTGCATTGGAGTTCGTTGCACTTTGTCTCCATCTGTGTGCTGCAGTAAAGGCTGCACAGTGCTGTCCTGCATGAGGATGAGCTTTGCAGGCAGCCAGACTGACTGACAGCTCCCAGACAGGACAAACAGAAACTCCGCTCACCTCTTGTGCATCCTAATGGGAGTTACTTCAGAAGCGCCTTACCTTCAAGCACAGGAAAGGGGGGAAAGAAATAGCCCCCTCCATGTGCATGCAGTCGTGTTGAGCACGTGCCTTGCTGCTTCTTTCCCTTTTTAGTTTAGAAATGTCAGCACTTTCCGTTCCCATGGGAACCTCATCTATTCCCTTTCCAGCTCACTGCACTGGAGATGCTGGGACCTGAGGTCTGTGGCCGCTCTGAGCCCCCTGGTGTCCCCTGCACGGCTGTGCCGCCGCACTGAGCGGCAGAGGCAGAGAGGAGGGGATGGGCTCTGGAGCTATTGCACAGCATGCTGGGCTCACTGCAGCTCCTGCTGGCTTTGGAGAAGAGTTCGGGAAGCATAACTACAGTGAAATGTCTTTCTGCTGGTGTAGCTCCGTCACTCAGAGTAAAACCTGATTGTCTGCTGTTGCAAACCTCTCCAGCTCAGCTGGGATCAACCTATGAGAATGCATTTGGTCCTGAAGCTGTCTGGAGTGTGGGTAGAACACGAGTGATGGACATGGGAGTCCCACTGGCCAGCACCTCTCAGGCTTAACATCATTCACCAAGCAAGCACTGAGCTCACTGGGTTTACAGGTGCAAGCTGGCACTAAGGGATGCTTATCCTCACTGCTCGAATTTCAGATGCTGGAAAATGTGCTGGAACCCCCTGCTTGCTTTGCTCTGCCTCACCTGCTCCGTCAGCTGCCGTTGCTTCTCAGGAGTCCATCCAGGTGGCCGAGGCCATCAGCTCTCCCCAGCTCGAGGTGCTGCTCTCAGGGAGGTGCCTGCCCCAGTGTCTTTGCTCTCTGCTAGTTCTTGCTGGTTGCTTGGCAGGTGCAAACACGCGATTGCAGCTTGTCAGAGCTGCCGCACGTCAGAGCTGTGAGCAGCAGCACCGGGTCAGTATCCCAGGGCCCAAAGGGAAGGGCTCTGTGGGCATCGTGCCCCCCCTCCTGGCAGTGAATCATGAAGCCTCCCCCCTCACTGCCCCTCTGTCACGGTGCCTGACCGCAGCCCCCACACCTGCAGTTTGCTCCTGGTGCCACTCCGGGGCATCCTGTTGTCCCCTCTCCCTCCAGCACACATTCACAGCGCTGGTGGCTGCAGAGCCGTTGTGTGAGCACCGAGCTGCGTGGCCCTGCCATCCCCATTGGGGCTGAGCAGTGCTGGGAGCACACGATGCTCACCAGAAGGATTTTGCCACCCTCTGTGCCACTGCATTTTCAAAGCATGGAGGTTAATTGCTGTTTGCTTCCAACGCCTTCATCTCCTTTTTCACTCCTCTTTCTTTCATGTTCCCACTTTTTGAAGAGCAATGTTTGCACGTCTCTGTTTGCATGGATGCAGAGCAGTTCTGGGCTCAGGAGCACAGAGAATGTATGGACACAGCCTGGGTGGCCACGGCCCACTGGAGTCATTCCCCCCAGCACACCAGGGATGTGTAAATGGTTTCCTGCATTTCAGAACCCAGTTAATAGAGATGCCGGTTGCTTTCCCAAATACCGTTACACCAGGGTGTTTTTTCCTTATGGGAGAGGTTGGTTTTTCTATGCACAATACCCACTCTTTAATTTCTTTTCTGCAGCTAAGCACAATCTCTGGATCCCAGGCAGCAGTTGGAAATCTGGAGGGAGAAGGGAATCTCACACTGACTCTAAATTAAGGGATAATTTTATACAAGGGGAAAAATAAATCCAAACAAAGCAGAAGCAAAACCCCCAGGGCTTCCCGAAGCGGGAGCACAAACAGCTCCCAGTTCCCAGTGCTGACCCGGGCTCCTGCTGTCCAAACACCACAACACCCAGGGCAGTTTCTGGGGTGGCTGCATGTGAGCTCAAGTGCCCACTGCCTTCCCAGGTGGGCTCCTGGCCACCATCATGCACTGCTTTGTCTCTTTGCATCAAGAGGATGCAGTAAACGCACAGACCTCAGGAATGCAGGGGATTATCTGCTCCCTATTGTCACGGCTGGGAGCACACAAATGGTCTTTGCTGCGCTCTTGCAGCTGAAAGGGCCAAAAAATCTGTGCTTAAACTGGTGGTGATCAGGAGCGGCAAATGTTCCACCCAGGCTGCTGGATTCTCGGATGCAGAAGCCCTCCGGGGGTCCGTTTTCCTCAAACAAAAGGTTTCCACTAGAAATGCTTTGATGGAAACGATTAGAACGTATTTAAGAGAGAAACAAAAGCGTGGCAAGAGAAGAGATGCTGCTGCCTGAAATGCTCTCACCGTGTGAGCGCCCCCGCCTTGTGCCGCCCCGGCAGAGGGCACCTCAGCGAGCTGTGCTCCCGGCAGCAGTGCTTCGCCTGCTTCTGCCTCCGGGAGGGATGTGGGGTGCAGGGAAAGCTATGGGGCGTGGGGTGTGTGCAGGATGCAGGGTGAGGGACGTGGGACTCGGTGATGTAGGACGCGGGGATGCAGGAGTCGCCGCTGTGCCCCCAGCCCTGCAGCAGCGGCAGTGAGGCAGTGCTGAGCGCAGCCATGCCACGAGCAGTTGAGATGACATCTAAATTAAATCCAGCGCTTGTCAAACCTTATGATGTTACCACGAGTGGATGCAGCGGCGCTGGGCTATTTGCTGTTAATAGGGTCAGGCTGCTGCTGAACAGACTCGCTGTGCCTCGGGGCAGCTTACCTCCCTGCTGACCTCCAGAGGGGTTTTGGGAGGGCTTCTGGTAGCTCCTGCCCCCCTGTCCGTGCACGAGGCCGGGCAGCAAGCTCACGAATTGGTGCTGGAGGATGTGCTGTGGTTTCTCTGCTCTCTGTGCTGCAGCTCGGAGCTCAGAGCACGGCTTCTGCTCCCTGAGCCCACTGAAACCCAGCGCCGTCCTGGGGGCGGCAGGGCCAGAGACCCACTCGGAGCAGGGGCTCCACAGGCATGTAAAGGGTGGGGATCAGCAGAGCTTCCCAGAGTCACAGTGCCCAAACCTGCTGTGTCCAGGTCCCTCAGGCTTCCCTGGACATCCCATTCTGATGTGTTTACCCACACTTCACTTCTTGTATGAGCCTCAGAGGCAGCACTGCAAATCCAAGGCCCTGTGTCTGAGATCAGGGGTGCCACACATGGCATGGAGAGCAAAAACCCCCAGGGCTGTTTCCCTGCTGTCTTATTTCTGACCCCTGCTGACTACACGCTGCTGCATATGCCTCACATTTCCAAGAGCTCTTTTGCAATCGGGAGATATATATATCTTTTTTTGACAGAGGCTGTGATTACTTCTTAGTCACGGAGAGCGAGAAGCAGGACTTTCAGAAATAACACCATGGAGTTGCATTGCTGAGCAGCGCTGCCGGCATGCACTGTGCTCCCAGGGAGCAGAGACCCTTCTGTCTGCCCCGGCAGCAGCAGCAGCAGCAGCAGTCTGTAAATAGAATTATAGGAATGTTCTAAATGGATTTCTGGGCTGGATTCAGAACAATTCCCATTTGTATTCCCTAGGTAGAACACAGAGCATACTTTGCTAGCCAAAACACGCCGAGAGCATTACCTCCACGGGTACCCAAGGAGACCGAGAGCTGTATTTGCACTCTGAAAGGTTTGTGATGCAGCTGCTGCCAAGGCGGTGACTCAGGAGGAGGACAGAGCCCTTTGTGCCCCATCACAGTGCCTCCAATCTGCAGCCTCTGCTGTGAGCACACGGAGCAAAGCCTTTTGTGTCACACTTATCGTCAGCTCTGCCAGCAGGAAAAAAGTCAAAGCAGTTGTTTGCTGTGAATTGCTGGCTTCAGCAGTCGCACTTCCATGCTGTCTGTCTCCTTCACAAGTAAAGTGAAGAAATCCGTGTGCAGGGAGCCTAACAGTGATCTTCAAGGCCAAAAAAGGCCATCGACTTGGAGCCCACGGGGCAGCTTGCAGGAGGTGCAAGGAGGAAACGTCTCGCCAAGAAGCCCCAGAGCCCACGGGGTGCAGCCAGAGATGGTGGGGACAGATCCTCAGCCCACATCCCCACCCAGCGTGACACCCTGCCTGGTTCTGCTCTTGCTGGGTGCTGCCACCAGCCCCCTCCCAGGATGCTCCTTCTCAGGGTGACCTTTGGGCCCAAGAAATACTGTAGCATGCTGTGACATCAGACTGAGGGCTGCACATGTTGCAAGCACAGGAATTCCATAGCTGTAGGGCTCACAGCGGGGGCTCACCGCTGGTTCCTGCTGAGCAGAGGCTCTGCACCCCACGTCACCCCACTGCGCCTTTCCCTGGGCTGCACCCACGCTCAGTCCCAGCACAGACCTCCCATCCCCTCCTCTGTTGTCACCGCGTGACTCCGCAGGGATGTACACAAGTGGCAGCTGGAGGGGCTGAGCTCATCCCGGCCCCGCAGCCCCAGGGGTGAAGGTCTCTGGGGCCGAACACTGCGACCGCCCGGAGCTCAGCTCTGCAGCCACCTCCTGAAACTGCTTCCTCGAGCAAAAACTTTGTGCCGGGAGGGAAGGAGACTGCAGCCTAATGAGCCCATCCCCGGGTGTCAGCAGTAATTAATCCGCACCACGCTGCTGGTTCCCACCTCCTCCTAGCAGGCTGAAATGTTATCCTCTGGTTATAATTGCAAATCATGGTTACAATTGCAAATTATGGTTACACTTTTACATGACTGGAGCCTGGAGACTCCGCGCTGCAGCCCGTCCCCCTGGGGCTGCTGCTGGGGCATCCCAGGGACCCAAAGCAAGTGTCTGCTGGAGGCACACAGCATTGCCAGCACCCAGAAGGAGAACCCAACTGCCACTGCTGACCTCGGTACCAAACACGATGTGTTCCAGCCTGCTTCCTGCTGCAGACAGCTTGGGAGAATGGGCCGGGCCCTGTGAGTTCAGCTCATTTGGAAGTATAATAACAGCAATGACGTCGAAGCTGGCCATGTAAATGATGAGCAAACCCCAAGAGCTGGGCCACAGTGAGACATCTCGTCTGAATGGCACCGGGGTCGTGCAGGAGCTCGGCTAATAAGAACCATTGCTTTGCTGTAATTCTGGAGTCAGTGCTGGCTGCAAAGCAAAGCAGAGCTGACAGCCTCATTTCTCAGCTCTGGATGGAGAAAACACAGAAAGTACCCAAACAGAACAAGTTACAGTCAGGCAGGAAAAGGGAGCAGAGCAGAGGTCGGTGCTTTGGTCATGGTGAGCACCCGCAGCAGCAGCGCTTGCTGACAGATAATAATAAAGGCCCCAGGTTTTGTCCTCCACACCTCGTGCAGGGCTCGCAGAACAAAGCCAGTTGCTTATTGCAATGACACACCCAGAACACACAACGATTCCTGATGAAATACCTGAGACAGGTAAAGGGAGGGCTGTTGCTGTGAACAGAAGGCTGCCTGGGGCCCGTGGGGTGAGTGTGCATCTGGAAATCTGCCTTTTGGAGCTTCACAGAGGATGTGAGTGCGGGGCATTGGGGGGATTTAGGGAGTGAAATCTTAAAAGGGGGAAAAAATGGCATTGCTCATCAAAACTGCACACTTATTGATCAGAGCCGGGGAAGAGAGCAGTTTCCTGGAGGCGTCTCCCAGGCCTGGCACTCCGCGGGCAGCTGCCCTGCGTGCAGCACCGCTCCTGTCTCAGCAGCGATCCTTCTGAACTCACGGGAACGGGATCCTCAGCACAGCCGCTCCTTCGCTCGGGGCGCAGAGCGCACAGTGTTCGTGCCACGGCCGAGAGGCGGCCGACAAAGCCGCGGCTGCGTGGCATGAATGCCGCTTTCATTAAGCGCTCAGCTGGCTCGGGAGCGTCTGCTCTGTGTGAATGCGGCACCTGCCAGCGCTGAGGATCCCATTCTTCATGAACGGCTCAGCTGGTTCAGAAGGGGAGCTCTGAGGCAGCCGAACAATGCCTGCGGAGTGCGCTCCATGACAAAGCGGCAGCTCCTCCGGCTAATACAAGCGGCTTTGTAACGGTGCCCAGACGGGGGAGTCGGCCCGGCTCCGCGCCGTGCTGTTCGGGGCTGCGCACCGCGGCTCGGCCGACCCACGGGGAGCTGCGTGCCAGCACCGAGCCCAGCAGAACGAATCCCACCTCGAGGCGCTGCCCGTATCTGGCTGCTGCAGTGCCTCCGCCTCCGACATCTCATTCCCGCTCCGTCATTTACATTAATTGGACTCTAAGAGTAACCGAGAGCAGAGGCGGGTCGGGAGGACTTCTCCCTGTCCTGGGGACAGACGCGGAGCAGCACTACCCTGCAGCGGGGTCCGGTCCGGTCCGGGGCTGATGCGGGATCAGCAGCAGCTGTGCTGGAGAGGCGAGCACAGCGCTGAGCCAGTGCACGGCTGGGCCGGGGTGCAGCTGAGCACAGGTGCCGTGAATCTCACCTCTTAGAGCAGCACCAGCTGCAGCTGACTGGGCTCTGATCACCGTTAGAGTCCATTTTGTCCAAAACAGGGAGATGTAAAAGTTTCTCTCTGTATGGAACGAGCCCCAGGAATGCAGTTTGCGTCCTGGGGGGGTCTCAGCGCCCAGCTCAGTTCATAGGGCCGTGACGGCAGCTCCGCTATGGAAACAACAACCTGCGGACCCCGTCTGGCAGACAGCAGGGCGGCGGGACCGCGATGATCCCACAGCCGTTCCCGGGCTGCGGCGGTTCTCCCCGGAACGGGACGGCAGCTCCCACCCCGCAATGGGCAGCCCGCAGCGAGCCGTTCCACGCCGGGCTCCCGCACGGCAGCACGTTCTGCGACCCCCCCCACGTGGGGGCTGCCCCGCATCCCCCGACCCCGGGCAGCCCCGGCGGGACGCGGGCGGACGCCCCCGGGCAGAGCCGGAGGGCGGCGAGCGGGCGCCGTCTCCCGACCCCGCAGCCCCGCGTGCTCCCGGTGCTCCTCCGAGGGCCGAACCGCTGCCCCCGCACCCCCTGCGCGCCGCTCCCAGCCCGCGCTCCGCGCCCGCGGAGCCTCCTCCCGCGCGGGGCTGCCCGGCGGGGGCGGTGGATCCGCGCCGCCCATACCGCATTGGTTTGCCGCGGAGCCCGTCACAGGCGCGGCGCCGAGATTGGCCCCGCAGCCCGCGCCCCCCCGGGCCCTCCCCCACCCCGCCCGCCGTGCGCCGCGGCCCGGCCACGGGCACTGCGCTCGGCTCCGCGCTGCTCCGCGCCGCTCGGCCCGCAGCGGGGCTCGGTGAGGCGGGGTAGGGCCGGGCGGGGGGGCGCGACAGCAACACCGCACCGCGCGGCAGCGGGATGTGAACGGAGGCTCCGCCGGCAGCGCCCGCTCCGCGCCCCGCAGCCCGGCTCGGGAAGATGCTGAGCAGGTGGATGAGTGGCAGCAGCAGGAACCTGGAGCGCGAGTACAACTGCACCGTGCGGCTGCTGGACGACAGCGAGTACACCTGCACCATCCAGGTCGGCAGCCGCGGGCGGGGGGCCGGGACGGCCCGTGAGGGGCGGGCCGGGATCGCGGTGCTTCTCCGCGGCGCGGATCCCGCAGACAAAAGGAGCCCTCACCGAACAAAGGCGGAGCGGCGGCGGTCGCGGAGCCGCGCGGTTCCCCGAGCATCCCCGCCGTGCCGGCGGTGCGGGGGAGCCCCTAAAGCCGCCCCCTCCTCGGTGCCGGGTGGGGGCCGGGGTACGCTGCGGGAGCCTCGCGTCCAACCCCGCACCGCCGCCCCCGCGGGGAGGACGCGGGTACGAAGTGAGGTCCGGGGGTGCCGCTGTTCGGCCCCGGAGCTGCCGGGCAGAGGAGCGCCGGCTCGGGGCCAGAGGATCCGCGGCGCCCGTCGCTCTCCCGCAGCCATCGCGGTGACGGCACCGCCGCTACGCGCAGCCCCGCGGTTCGGCACCGGCTCCGGGGGCCCGAGGCCGTTGGGGTGGAGGTGCCGCCGTTGGGGGCCGTCCCACAACTCCGCGAACGGCTCCGCGCTGCCTGCGGCCCCGCGCGGCGAATGACAAGAGAGCGCTGGGAGCGAAGCGGAGCGCTGCGGGCGGCACTGCCGGCGTGCCCGGCTCCCCCGAAGCAGCCGAACGCGGGGCTGCGCGCACCCGGTGGCGGCACGGAGCTGCACCCGCCGCGCGGCGCCGGCGCTGCCCGTCGGTCCCTCCGAGGCTGTTCTTAATTCACACGGAGCGCAGTTCGGGAGAGCGAGTGCGGCCGATGCAGCTCAGAAAAATCTGGACTTTCTGTCCTTATTGGGATCTAAGGAGCTCTCTTCATTTAGCGCTTTTTTTATCATTCTTATTTTCAGAACAGAGCTCCCGATCCCGTATTTTGGCGGACATTTAGCATAGCGAACGGTGAATCCTCGTGTTTAGTATTCAGGACCGGAGGTGCCCGGCGTCAGCTCTGTTGCCCTCGCCAGGAAGGTTACGCGGGGCGGTGTTTGTTTCCCATCGCCCTCACGCTGCCCGACAGCGAAGTGGTGATGGTCCGTGCAAAACCGAGCGTGTGCGTGGGAGCGGTAATGTCTTGCAAGTGGGAAAGCCGTCAGCCCGGAGCGGGGAGCGGTGAATGAGTTTTGAAGGTCATTCTCCGTCGGGTGCAGATATTGGGCGTCTCGCTGAGCTCCGTGCTGCTCCTCGCCCAGGCTGTCTGTGCGCCTGTTGTCTCTAATTTAGGACTGCTATTTTTGCACGGATGTGAAGATCCCCACGAAGCAGCGCTGCGGTGCACACCTGGGGCTGCTGGGGGAGGTTGGCAGTGAGTTCCCGTGGCTGCAGTGGGTCTGTGCTGTGTGCCCCAGCTCTGGGCTCTGCCTTGCATCCCGGGCACCAGCAAGGTGCTCCTTAGGGCTGTCGGTGTGATTAACCTCTGGTTGAGCTCAACAGAAGCTGCGTGAGTAGTGCTCCTGTGCTGTGAGATAATGACTTGGAATGATGCTTCTAAATGAAGTTGCTTTTATTTGATTATCACAAGTTTACCTTGGTGACATTCCCATGCTGGAGCAATTCCTTCTCTGAGCTCGGATGGCTCCTCCACCTCCTCTGCTCCAGTGTTCTCTCCAACACCCAAAGGAGCAGCAGGGGAGCGTGGCTCAGGGCCGGCTCCTGCTGGTACCCAGCTGTTGGGGGCAGCTGCTCCAGGCCCCACAAACAACTTGGGGTTTTGTCTGAGGCTTCACACACGGAGCAGGAGGATGTTGTGCTGTGCTGCAGCGCGGGGATGGAGCTGTGCTTGCAGCTCTTGGGCGCTCGCAGGGCTCCCACTGTGGGTGAGCATGAGATGCTGTCCCCTCTGCTCTGGGAGCTGCTCATGTCTCAGCAGAGCATGGCAGCTGCAGTGGGGCTCTGCAGAGTGCTCTCACTGCTACGGATGCTCTCCAGGCTGTCCCCACTCTCATCACTGCTCCAGTGTGGGTTTGCTCTGCCACATCCCTGTGCTCACTGCCCCACATCTCCGGGCACGGGGGAGGCAATGCCACAACAATTGGAATAAAGCGAGCATTGAGGAAGGCAGAAGTGCTCCAGTGCTGTGGTTTCTGTGTGACTGAGCTGCTTGTCCCAGGGAATGTTTGAGATTCTTCGTGGTGCAGTCAGTGGTGGCAAAAAGGGCCTGAAATAATGAACCGTTTGCCATCGTTTGGTGAGTCAAGTATTTGCCTGGGCAGACAGTGCCGTTTTGTTTCTGAACCCGCTCGTGCTTTGAGAACGTGGAGACGTGAGAGAATAAACACAAAATGAGGTTTCCTAGGTTCAGAATGTGACAGCTCCCTTACGTAAGGCTGCAAATAAATGGAAAAGAGCACTTGGACTGAGCCCCCGCTTCCCACGTGAGGCACAAAGTTCATTAGAGACCCAACAGGGCCATTAATAACCGTCAGCACAATGGAGAATCTCGGCTCTTTGTAGCACAGGCTGTTGTGAAGGTTATTTGCTCGTTATCCTTCATGCTTCTGATCGTTTCCAACTGTCCATGCTGGGAAATAGGTTGGCGGAGCACTGCATGGAGCCGAGGTGGGCTCTGTCCTTCTGCTGGGAGCTGTGGGCACTGCAGGGGGTGAGGGTGGGTGTGGGGTCAGTGTGCTGCAGGGGATGAGGGGCTGCATCCCTCCCAGCCCCTGGGTGCCGGTGGTGGTGGGAGCGATGCTGGCAGATTGCCTTCCAGTTTGCCACTGATTCCACTGGAAGTGATGATTCTCTCTCTAACACTGGAGTGTCTGTAGCAGCAAGCTGCTGCTCTTGCTCGGCGCTGTCCCTGCAGAGTGGCACAACGTCTGTGCAGCAGCCTTGTGCTCCTTGCCCAAACAACTACGTACCAACAGCCCCCGAGCTCAGGAGGAGTGCTGCCTGAAATGCACTGAAAGCTTGAAGGCAAAGGCACGGCCAGAGCTGAGCTTCTTGGGCTGCATCTCTGCTTTCCTCTAAAATCAATTTCCTAGTGTATAATTTGAAGCACAAAGGATACAAAAAGCAACTGATGAAAACATCCACTCTGTCCACCGCAGGCCAGTGACACATCTGCTCTCATACTGACGCGAGGCAGAGAGGTGAGTTGTTATGGAGACCTATGGAAAATATCTCCAGCTTCTCTCCCTTCCCCAGCAGCAGTGCCTGTGTGCTGTGAGCTGCTCACAGCAGAGCTGTGCCGGGACCGCCCGCCATCCCCAACAGGAGCAGCTTCCCAGCAGAGCGCCTTTGGTTGTCACTTTTCCACTCTAAGATCCCAAAGACAACTAGATGTACGTACATAGGGCAATACTGCCATAGAAAAATATGCATGTGGAGTACTGAGCAGAAATCTTCTGCTTCTGCTGAGTAGAAATGAGGTAATGCACAGCAGGAATTGCTTTTGGGTTGTCGGGGGAATAGGGAAGGGCTATGTGTGTGATTTCTGGCTCACTCGCAGAGATCACATGGATGGGGTGGGGGACGAGGGGCTCCGGCCCCACTGTGGACCACCTGCATGTGGCTGCTGGCAGCTGGGGGTCACCTGGTGCTGTGCATCGGCTGGGGCTGCACACCTGCTTTGTGCAGTGAGAGGAGGGAGTTTGCCGGGGTGCAGTGGGTGGGTGGGGGATCTCAGAAGGCTTCTCCAGCCTTTCTGGTTCCATGATCACAGATGACAGCAGGTTGCTGGGGAGGCTGGACAGCAGGCAGGGCTTTGCCCATCGAGAAGGGCAGCTTTGTTTGCTCTCAGCTCTGCTGGGAACGGGCGATGCCCCATTAATGCCAGGGTCAGGAGCTGGTGCTGTTCCGGAGATAACTGGGCTGTGCTTCTGCCATCAGCTGCTCGGCCGTAGCCAGAAAAACATCATTGCTGAGCTACAAAAAGCTTTGGAGTTGGCTCTGCAAATAAGAAGGTTTTAGGTCAAATTCTTTCCTTTGAAAAATTTCCAGAGCAAATTATCCCAGCGGAATGATGGTGAGCTCACACTGATGGTGTGTGCCTGGTTGCTGGGCCGACGGGCGCACAGTGCGTCCATCTGTGGGACCACGGCTGTGGGGCTGAGCCCCCAGGGCCAGCTGCAGCCCCCAGCTGTGCCCACCCTGGCCCCCCACCTTTCCCCTGGTGCTGCCTTACTGCTTGTGCAGCTCTCAGTGGCTTTTTTTGTGACACATCTGAGATGTTTTTCTTGTGAACCCCCCTGGGTGCACTGCTCTGGGAGAAGGGGGAAGGGCAGAATTGGGAGCAGGATGGAATTGGTGCCTGTCTGCCCCTGGGGCTCCCCGCTGATGTGGCGGTGCCCTCACTGAGGGTGGTCTGTGCACAGCACTGCTGCCTGGTGCAGCCTGGGCCCACTCTGCTCCCACAGCTACGGTAGATGGTGAGCCAGCTGGGCAATGGTGGAGATAGCATTGAGGGGAACGTGCTCAGAGTGCTGTGTCTTGCCTGCTGCTTCTGAGGACACGGTCTGATCTCACGGAGCTCTGCTGGGAGAGTTGGAGTTGTCTCTAAAGTGACCCGCTGGGTGTGGAAGGAGGGCAGAGCCAGGCAGGTGCCTGCAAAGCATGCCTGGTCCTCTGCAAAGGGAGCGTGAAGTCCCGTGGGCTGGTGCAGAATCACTCCTTTCTCCCAGCAGAGCCAGGGTTTGTGTGGTGCCAGCGGGACGGACCCACAGGGCTGGGAACAGCGAGTCTTTGTTTGTCTGCATCGTCGCCTTTAAAGACGCAGACCGTGCTTTGCCCTTAATTACACTTTGGCAATTACAGTCTGTGTGAATTACCTTCACTGGCAGCAGCGCCTTCTTTGGCAGCAGCACATCGGGTGCCGTGTGGAGAGGAGCTGCTCTGTGCCACCGTGTGTGACTCCTGCAGAGGGCAGCGGGGAAAGCCAGGATTGCTCCAGGGCTGTGCGGGCTGACAGCGGGAGCGGTGCTGCGGGGCAGAAGGGGCACTTCTACATCCTGAGGCCTGGGGATTGCTGCGCTGCTCTGCGGCTGAGCTGCTCCCTGCAGTGGGAATGGGGCTGGGCACCTTGGCCGTGGCTGTGCAGGTGGAAATGGCTCGCTTGTCGTCTGATGCATTTCCTCCTGCCGGGGGAGCGGGGAGCGCTCTGCACTGCGCCCATCACCTCCCATCACCTCCCGGGGAGCGCAGTGCTGATGGAGCGCCTCATCGGAAATGCAGCGCTGGCGGCTGCCTGAATCTTTCATAGCTGCCGGTAATGGATATCATCAGTGAGCTCCTGGGAGCGGGGCGGAGCGACGGGCCGCTCCGGGGTGTGGGGGGACAGCGTACAGCGGGGGGGGGTCGGTGCCCAGCGGGTGCTTCCCAAGCTGACAGTGACCGAGGCTTCGCGGCGCGGTGCTCTTTGGAGGCTGGAGAGGTGCGGCTGCCTTGTAGTGAGCGCTGGGATGTGGCCGGTGCCGCAGCTGGAAATAGAAAATGTTGGCTGCGTAAAGTCTGTTACCAAAGATGTTAATTATAGTGGCATATCTGTCATAGTGATGGAGGTTTCCTATTTGTCAGAGGGTTTATAACAGGGCTGTTTCAGATCAGGTTGGCTCTCGGCTCGGCACATAAGCTGTGATCCCAGAGGAAATATCCATCTCGCTGCCCGGATGAAATCTTTCTTTAATAAAAAATTACAGAAATCGATTAAGCCATTCTGGAGCTAGAGAGAGACCTCAGGAATACACGGATCTGTGGTTCACAGGGGCTCTAACGATACATTATCTGTCTGCTTAACCTGTGGAGTGGGCAGTGTGTTGGGGTGGGGGGAAAAAAAGCCAGAATCCAATATAGTTACGTTTGAAAAATAGACAATAAGCATGCTGGGCAGGTATTTCTCCCGCATCGATTTAATTCTCATTAACGTTGCACTGTACAGCATGCTGAGTAATATTTCTGGCTTGCAAACAGCGATGGATTTCCTTTGGAAATGTGTAACAAGAACAGAATGTCTCTGGGACGTGGCAGTGGTGGTGCTGGGGAGGGCTGGGGGCCCCACTGAGCCCCCTGTGGAGGCCCTTCCCTGCCAGAGCTGTCGTGTTCCTGGGCTGTCCATCAGCATCAGGACTCTGCTCCTCGCCCAGAGGAGATTTTCCTTCTTCCTTTTTTCCTCTTTCCTTTCCCTCTGCTGGGGCTGCAGCCGGCCGTGACTTCTGCTTGCTGATGACAGATTTCTTCTCAGGGGTTTCAGGATAACACTGAGGGTCCCCGGGGCAGCTGCTGCTTTGAGAGGATTAGTGGTGACTGACAGCCTTCTCCTGGCTCTGCTCTCTTCCCCATGCTGGAGTCAGAGCTCTCGTGTCACCTTAGCGCTGCCTTGATGTTGGCTGGATGCTGTGTCCCTCAGCCTGGCAGCTGGTTTCGCTACAGGCGTAAATAAGGAGCTGATACTACATGAATCCTGGCACAGTGTGCCTCACGTGGCTATGCTGGAGGTGGAGGGGTCCGGGAAGGGTCTGCATTGAGCTGCCATTGGGGGGTTCTGACTGAGAGCCTCTATAGCTGCTGACTGAGGTCGGTGCAGTGTGGCTGCATGGCTGCCCCGTCCCTTTCCTGCGGTAGGAGGGCTCAGCAGGTTTTGGGAGGGCTCCATCCTCTTGTTTTTGAAGTGCTGGTTGGTGACCACCCGGTGCCCACTGCAGAAGCAGTGGGGTTTGGGGCTGGAGCAGTGCTGCTGTCCCGCGGTTCACATGGAATGGAGGAGGGTGCAGACTGGCCCATGGTGGCTTTGTGGTGGCATCTGCATGGAGCTGGCAGGCTGTAAATCAGCCTGAAGGCAGTGGCTGCATGCTGACCCCCAAACACTGCCCCGTTGTGTGGTTTGTTTTGTTCTATAGGCCTCTAAAGAGAGGGAGAAAAAGTCAGCACTGGGGTATGGTGTCACCATGGGAACGGGGGGTGCAGTGGTGATGTGCAGGGGGGGCATTGCTGGGGAGAGGCCCTCATCCCATTCTGCTGCTGGGTGGAAGGGAGGGGGTTCCTGGGTTTGCAGCATCGTTAAGGAGAGCAAGTTGCACCGCCATGGCTGTCCTCTAATTAATGCAGTCAGATTAAGCAGCATGGCAGATAATCCTCAGATCAGCCATTATTGGGAACTTTCCCATCCCGGTGTCGTTGGGTTTTTAAAGCGCTGTCAGAGCACAGCAGCAGTTGTTTGTGTTGTAACAAAGGCGGTACAAACAGATGTGCAAATAAGTGAATGGACGAGCCCATTGGCACTGAGGTTTGGGAGCAGAGCTGGGTGCTGCAGTGCTCCCTGCCTGCAGGGCTGTGCAGCTCAGTGCTGCGCTCCCTCGCTCCAGGTATTGCAGGGCTGTGTTGGGAGGGGGCTGCATCACGTGTGTCCTGGTGATTTCAGGGGCTGTCTTGCTTCTATCTGTGGGTTTCCAAATGCTGGTGATGCTCTGGGTGTGGCTGGCATCACACCATGTGCAGAGACAACTGCTTCCCTCTGACCAGCCTCACGTGCATTGCTTCTTGGTGCTGGCTGGAGCTGACCCAGCCCACCCTCGGTGGTGTTAATGGCCTGTCTGCAAATAGTGGCATTACTTAAGGTCTGTGACGGCCTCCTGGGTGAGCTCGTGCTGGAGCTGCCATCCAAACCTGTGGGAGATGTGTGGTTACCTTTCCCGGTGTCGCTCTGTGGCCAGGCACAGGGAAGGTGGGGCTGTTTCTCTGCTGTGTTCTTCCAAGTGAGCAAGCTGGGTGTGCTGGCACAGAGCAGCACCAGGGGGAGGAGCACTCAAGGCACACTGTCTTCCAGGTGTGCCCGGGAAAATGAAACCTTCTGACAAAGCACAGCTGCCAAATGAGGCTGTTCTGAACGCCCTCGGCTCTCTGCCACTGTGTGGATGTTGCTCCGTGCCAGGTGGGCACGGTGACAGCACTGGGGCAGCAGCACTGTGCTTTTGCCTAATAGGATCTTCAGCAGAGCGCAGGTCACTGCATGGAGCTGGGTGCAGGTCGGCCCCTGACCTGCCCCAACCCCTAAAATACGCGTAGATTGTCATCCATACGCATTTAAATCACATTGGGCATCATCCTGGCTGCTTCTGTATTGGTCAGTGCTCACAGAGAGACTCCAAACAGCATCACTGCAAGAAGGGAGGGATGCAGCACCGGCTCCTGGTGGGCACCTTTATGGTGGAGCCCACCAAAGTGCCTCGGGGGCGGCTCCCACCCAGCTGTGACAAAGCACTGCTGTGCCGTGGGATCGTTCCATCAATCCCCTGCTTCTCACTCTGATGCACTAAAAATAGAGCATTATTTCCAGGCAGTAATTGCACATCCTGTAGTCATAATGAGCTCTTAAGGTAATTACCTTTTGGTGGGGAAGAGCTGAAGATAAGGTGTGTGTGGCTGGAAAACGGAGGGTTTCAAGAAGTGCCCAGGAGCACACACGTGTGGAGGGGGTGGTGTCCCGTGGTGGCCGTGGGCTGTGCTGCGGGGTGGCACTGGGTGCTGCTCAGCTGCTCCATGGGCACTGGAGGAGAACCCACCCCATTGCATGTCCCTGTGTGCCGCTGCTCAGGGAAACCCCTGGAACACACCATGCTGAGGCTGCTGGGGTGGGTGGGGGGTGGGGGTCACTGGCAGAGGGTTGCAGGGAGATGCTGGCACCCACTGCCCACAGGGATGCTGTGGCTTCCCATCTTCAGCGGGGCCTGAATGTGGGTCATGTCTTTTGACCAATGCTGAGAAGTGCATTTCCACTGCTAGGGCTGATCCCAATGGCATTCATGATGCAGGTTAAGAAGAGACGTGCCACCTGCTTACCAGAGGGTACAAAAGATGCTGCTTTGTGCATCCTTCAAAGCCCCTGTGCCACCGGTCCCACCGCAGTGGGGATGGAGTTGATGGAGACTGTGGGGCTCCCTTGTCCCCACTGCCTGTGCTGGGGCAGGCACTCTCTTCTAGTGCTCTTTGCCTCCTGGCACCACGAATCAATGCACCGTGCTGCCGAGTGCCCAGCTCTTGCACAGAGGAGGTAAATTACATCTACTGCTGTTATATCTTTGTCGCTAATTTGATCACATATTAAGAACGTAAACCACTTAGAACATTTTTGTCTGAGTCAATTTCCCTTTGTAAGCCAGAGGTGCTGGTCTTACAGCGCAGCACTTTTCCAATCCTCTCTAATCCCATGGCTGCTCTCTATCTCTGATGCCTTTCCCAATTACAGGCAGACCGATGTGCCCCAGCTCCTCCCAGGGGCCGGCTGAGACCCCCAGCTGCAGTTCCTGAGACAGTCGCAGCACCTCAGTGCAGGGGGAAGAGCTCACGGTGCCATTACTTGTGGTTACGGATACAGCACCTCTGTGCAGCTCTGCTTCCTCCCACTGTGGCTGTAAACAGCGAAGGCTGGGGCTGGATGTGGGGGGAGCAGAGCACTCCTGTGGGCAGAGGTGGTTGCACTGCAGGTGTCGGAGGTGTGCTTGTGCCAGGGCATGAACCCCTCCTTTGGTGAGAGCCTTTAGGCACCTGGGCTGATGGAAGACATTCACAGTAGTTAATGCTAATGGACACATCTGTTGGAGCACGTGCTGGGAAGCTCCTCATCCGGTGCTCTGTTCACTGGTTGCTACTTTGTTTCAGGCCTTACAAAGAAAAAGTGCCTCCTGCCGCTTCCCGGCTTTGGGGAAGGTGTCCCGTGAGTATGTATGAGCAGCGTTCCATAGGACGGGTGGCAGTCAGGTGGTGCTGGCATGCCCAGGAGGTGCAGAGTGCTGGGGGATGGTGGCCTAGAAGTCTGAGTGTGCTCATTGTAAAGCAGCATCCCAGGGGCAGCCCCTCTTTGGAGGCTGTTTCCACACTGCTCCTTGGCCTGCTGCTGCCTGTCCCCAAATATCCCAATGCCACACGAGCAGTGCCGGCCGCCTGCCAGCCCCGCGTGGCCCAGAGCTGGGAGCTCAGGGAGGGGCAGGCGGCTGCTCCCGTGTCCTCGGTGGGTTCTCCTGGTCCCCCTCCGCCCGCTGTTTGCATTCACAAGCTCTGCCAGGCTGCGTTTTTGCCAACGACTGACTGAGCAAACGCGCCTCCGGGCATGCTGAAATATTCCCGCTCTGCACTCCGGTGAAGTCTGCGTGCTTCTGAAGGCAGTTTAGATATGAACGTCTTCACAGAGGCTTTAAATTAAATCTCAGACAGCCCAGAGCCTCTGTTTCCTTTCCTAAACTCCGGGAAGTTTGTCTGAGTGGTGAATGTGGGAGACAGTGCGGGCTGGGCAGCGTGCTGCAGTGAGGGCCTGCTTGGAGGGTGTGCAGCAGGGAAGGCTCCCCGGGGACCTGGTGGGCTCAGGGTTTCCTGCAGCTCCCCCTTCCACCCCCTCTGCATGCTCCTGGCATGCCATTAGCACTGACCATGCAGCCTTCTTAATGTCCCGGGAGCTCAGAATGACAGGGTTGCACTCCTCTATCTATTTACCCATCTATTTCTGCAGAGCAAGGACCTAATTGAGCGGATAATGCATGAGCCAGCAATGCTGAGACACCGCGGCGCAGCGCTTTGTGTTTTGGGGAAAGCTTTTTCTGCAGAGCCATTTGCAGGCAGCCTGCTTGGGGCACTGGGTGACCCACGGCACCGCTCTGCAGGGGGGCGCATGGGGTTGGTGTGTTCCAGTGTCACTGGGCCTGGGGCTGCTCGGTGGCCACACCACGGGACGTGGGCCTTCACAGAGACTTCCCCAGCACCCCTGAGGTGCCCCATAGGTGTCCCCCAGGCTGTGGGCCCCAACACCCCAAGGGCAGCACCATGGGTGGGCAGGCACAGTCCTAGTGCTGAGCCCGGAGCAGAGGCTGCTCACACACCCCGGGTCGGTCTGCACTCTGCAGACGTCAGCTCCTACTGCTGGAAAAATGAAATCTCAGAGCAGAAGAGGCCCTGGTGTAGCTACGTGAAATGGGATTGCTTTGTCTAATCAGGCAAGTGAGTGACACAATTGGAGAAGTCCTTGAGGGTTTTGTAAAGGTCGGCGATGTGAGAGACGTAACCGGCACAGCACGAGTCACGCACACCGGGCTGCCCTTTGCTGGAGGCACACAGTGCAGTGCCAGTCTTTGCTTCGCCTCTGCTGCCTCTACATAGCCAGCAACAGCTGGGAGCATGGCTGGGTCTTTGGGGTATGGACCGAAGTGGTTCCTCCTGCCATGAGATCACAGGGAAACTCTGTGTAGGAGGGCATGCTGCCCCTCTGACCTCCCCGCTCCTGGTCTGTTTAAGCCCAAATTCATCTGTAGGGTTTCAGGAGGAGGGGAACGTGTCCATGCTGCAGCGCCCATCATTCATCATCAGACTGGACAGAACAGCACTCGGTTGCATTTTTCCTCCTGCTGTCAGCAGGAGCGGCTCCTCCTGAAGAACTGCACCTCCAGGAATGTTCTAATTTTGAACTTTCTACAAAACTGAAGCCATTCTGTGAGCTGTGCAGCTCAGCTGTGTGCCTGGTGCCAGGCTGGGGCTGCAGTGCCAGCTCCAGCCCATGTGGTACAGGGGGGTACCTGGTTGGGACCCAGCCCCTCCTCGTCCCTCAGAGCCACCCACGTGCACACGAACCCTGCGCTGCTCTGAGCTCTGGGTGCTTCTGGCAGCACACAGAACAGCAGGCATGGCGAATGCGATTAGATGTTTTACTCCTGATCAGATCAGTGCAGCTCGCGTTGATTTCTGCCGCTCCGAGGTGTGCGCTCGCTTCAACCGCAGGCTTCACAAACCGCCGCCCACCCTCAGCAGAGACACTCTCTAAGCACATGTGAAACGTGCTCTGACGTGTGAGGAAGTGGAACGGACAGGTAGAACCTTTTCCACATTAAACCTGAGCAGCAGAGCCTTGTGCACGAGCTGCAGACACTGCACCTCGGGCTTTGCATGCTCCGGATGCACAGATGTTTTCCTTACACTTGAACAAGGAAAGCATCACAGCTCCTCACCTCAGCGGTCTGTGCTGTGGATGCAGAGCCAGCAGCCCCCAGACCCAGCAGTGGCTGCCCCCTTCCTGCAGCCAACTCTGCAGCTTCACCCCTCTCCATCAGCCTCACAGTTGCAGTGGTGCTTCTGAGGGGCAGCATGAAAATAGTTGCACTGCAATAGGTTTTGCCATCCTCCAGCACCAGCAGCAGCACCTCTAATCATTAAGCCTGAAATAGTTTTAATTGGATCTGGAATTCACAAGGGATGTTTTTCTGTGTCTCCCTCCCAGTGCTGCGGGGCTGCACCAGTTTCTGTGGTGCCGGGAGCGCCTTCGGGTCATGTGCTGCAGGGTGCACAGCTCAGCTTAAAGGCTGTGGGAGAGATGTGTTGGTTCCTGTGGAATGGAGGAGTGCTGCTGGAGAAGCCCTGATTTGTAGACTGGAGCTCTTGCCCTCGGGCTGGGTGCTGTGGGCAGTGCCGTGGTGGTGCTGCGGGGCAGCTGCTGGCAGAGGAGAGATTTGGTTTCCTGAAGTGCCTGAGACAAGCAGGGCAGTCTGGGCAGGAGTGGGCTGTTGTTCAGGTGTCTGCATCCTGCTGATAAGCAGCAAGAGGAATGAGAAGCTGCACTCATGTGGAGAGCCCCTATCTCCTTTTGCAGGACCCAGAGAAGCGCAGCACTCAGCAGCGGGGCGGCAGTGCGGGGCTGCTTCCAGCACACTGGGTTTGTGCTCGCAGGCATTCACTGAAGCACAGTGGAGACTGTGGGGTGAGGAACCCACTGATAATGGGGCTTCCATGGCCAGGGTGTTCTGCTGAGTGGTGCTGAGAATAAGTGGCATTTGTTTGCTGGCACCGGGGCAGCTGGGGCTGTGCTTCAACATATAGGAGCATCCCAGCAGCATCACGTGAGGGTGCTGGAGGAGGATGGACACTGGTTCCCAAACACTGTGTTGTTTGCACCATGCTCCTCTGCTGCTGCTGCAGCTGGCTGCTAACCTGCAGCAAGGTGCCTGCAGCACTTTAGCCTCTGTGCAGAGCAGCTCCAGACCTGTCCCAGGTCATGGAACTGTGCTGCTCCTCAGTGTCCATCTGTCCCACAGACCATCTGTCCATCCCTCTGCTTAGGAAGGACTCGGCACCCGGGAGGGACAGAGCCTGTGCATTCAGCGGACAAAGGATGATCCCACACGCAGGTTTTGTTGCTGACATTCATTGTTTTCCTGCCCTGGCATACACCAGCAGTGCCACTGGGTCACCCTCAGCTTAAATGTTTCATCAGGTGCTTCAATATTTAATTGCGTGTTGCATGCGGTGGCACCATGGAGCAGCGCTGCCTCCAGGCTGCTGTCCCCAGGGTGCACGGGGCTGCCCCGGCCGTGGGACTGCGGTCAAGCTGCTCTGCAGCCCCAGCCACTCACTCAGCAGAGAGTCTGAGACTTCTCTCTGTAATCTTGTCATTTCCTGAGATTCACAGCCTGTGGCTTTCCCTCCTGCACCGACTGCAGCACGCCGTGATGCTCTCGGGGCTGCTGTGCATCAAACCCTTCCCTATATGCATTTTCCATTTTGGGAGCAAACCTGGAGCCCGTTTCTGTTCCCTGTGTTATTTGACTGTGCTGCTGCTGTTTGCACTGCCCCTTTTAATTCTTTCCATGCCTTTCTCAGAAGGCCCCTTGCTGCTGCTGCGTGTTGAGGCACAGCTGGGCTGTGTGGGACCACGCTCAGCATTGCTCCAGTGCGTCACTGCTCGGGGCCATCTGCATCCTCCAGTACTGTGGTCGCTTTTCTGTCCTCTTTTTGGGATCAGGTGGCAGCACAGCTGAGGTCACAGCTCCGGCACCAAAACAAAGCTACACAGAGCTGCATGAGTGCACCCGCATCTCCCCAGGCTCCTCCTGCCAGCTTACAGCTCCCTATTGTGCTCCCTATTGTGCACCCCAGCACCTCAGTCCTATTGGCAGTCCCTGCTCTGAGCAGTGGGCAGCTCTGTGTCCCTGGGAGGGCTTGATGGACCACTGGGTGTGTGCCTTCCCCATAGCTTCCAGGCCCATGCCATGCTGGGGCTGTTCTTATCACTGTTTGGTAAAGCAAAATGCACACGGCTGTGCCAGCAGTGTGGGGATGTGCTGGGGTGAGGTGGGCCCTTGTCCCCCCCTTGCACCCTGCCCGCTGTGCGGCACTGCGCTGGATGCTGCTGCAACACGACGCAATGGCGCTGGAGGTGACAGTGAGTGCCCACTGCTGGGACCTTCCCTTCTGCAGGGATTGCTGCCCTGTGTCCCATTCCTGCAGGCGTGGGCAGCAGGGTTATGGGGAGAAGAAATTGCACAGACCTTGGGTTGGTCTTCTGGATCACTTCCAGGTGCCCACAGGACACTGATGTGAGCGCACCGTGGGTCCCCAGCCCCGCGGCTGTGTGGTGCTGCTCCGAACCCCGGTCACGCCAGCACATCTCCTCAGCTGCTTTGTTGTTCTGGAATTGGAAATCCAAACCTCCCTCAGTAAATGCTTACACTCAGAAAAACTCCTGGGGCGGAGCTGCTCCCGTGAGCTGCGCTCGGTGCTCTGCAGGGCCGCCAGCTCCGTACACATCATTACACAACCCTCATTCTTATGCTGCCAACGGCTTCGTTATGAAAACGTACCATCAAAGTCGGCCCGAAACGACCGTGGTTCTGCATGGGATCTGGGTCCGGGGAGGATCGGAGCTCAGCCCTGTGCTGGGGCAGTTCCCCTCCCCTCGCCCCATCCCTGCGCCCTGATACAAAGATGTCACTTAGAGGAATCTGTGAGCCCGAGCCTGGTGGGTGCACTGAGTTAACTCGGGGTGGATGTGTGCTACGTGCAAAGGCAGCAGGCAGGGAGTGTGTGCTGCTGTGCTGTGGGGCAGGGGCAGCTGAGCACCCCTGTGTCACAGTGTCACAGCAGTACTGGGCTGGGCTCTGCTCAGTGCTGTGCTGCAGGTGATGCTGTGCACTGAGCGGCCTTCAGCCAGCTCTAATGAGCTGCTCACTGCTCCCGGGACCAATGCGGTTCTGTGTCAGAGGGAATTACGCAGTGGCTCCTGTCCCCACAGGTCTGTGTGGCTGGAGGAGAGGCTGCTGCAGTGACTGTGGTGCTCGTGCTGTTTGTGCTGTGCCCCTTTTGTCCTAGTGGGAAGCAATGGCAGTGGAGCTCCTATCAGAGCTAATGAGCATCACCACATTTACTTGCACAAGGCAGCAGAACCGCGCCGTGCCGCACTGTACCGTACCATGCCATTCTGCACTGATTTTTACCAGCCCAATTTTCCCCACATTTCAGGAGTTCATGAAGCAGAACCCACTGCAGGGCTGCTTTTGTCAGACCTGCTTCTGTCTGCCAAGTTCGGAGCAGGCCGAGATTTACGGAGCCACAGGGGATCCAGTGTGATCCAGTGTGTGCAATGGGTGTATCTGCTGCTTCCTCCTCACCAAAACATAGAGGAGAGGGAAGAGAAATCGGCAAGCAGAGCAGAGTTGCAAGATGTCAGAGGACTCCAATCCTGGCTTTGGGTTACAATTGCAGGAGTAACATCTGAGTTGTGATGGTGGTGATGCTGATAACGAATGGAAGGAGACACCTGCAGGAGATCCTCCTGCCCCACTGCTTTGCCTTTGGCCTCTGCTCTCAGATGGTTGTCCTGCACACCCAGGGGATGTGCCTGGTGTGAGCGAGCAGCTCCGAGGTGTTCTGCTGTATCAGAACTGCATTGATCAGGCAGGGGCTTTAAGGCTGTGTTTGCTGGGTGAAGGGAAAATAGAACTGCTCTGTGTGTTGGGCTTGTTGGGGTAGGTATCTCCGTCTCAGTGCTACAGTGTTTGTTTGCAAACAATTGCAGTGCTACTGAACGTTCGCAAAAAAGTCACTGCACTACAGAATGTTTGCAAACAACCACAAGACACTTTTCACTGGCCAATGCTATCCCCCATGACAAACCACCTGAGCAGATGGGCAGCAGTTCACCCACGCTGCTGCAGCAGGTTGGTTTGGTTGGATGCACAGAGTGTCCTTGTCCCACTACAGTGCCCAGATTTACAAGGAGGAAGGCAGTCCCAGGCTGTGCTCACATGGTTATGATACCTGAAGTGTACCAGGTAGCTTTGTCCTTTTCCTCCTCCTATCATCATCACCACCACATACATGAGCTGCAGCAGTGCCACCAGTGCCCCCGTGTGCCCACTGCCCCATGCTCTGTCCTGGTGCCTTCAGAGCAATGAGGCACAGCACAGGGCTGGCTCTGCCCTGGTATTAATAGTTAATCAGTCCGCTCTGCTCGTGAGAGCTTGTGGGCACGGGAGGGAGCTGCCAGCACGGCACACCACTTAACTCGGAGCTCTGTTTCTGGCTGCGCCCTCTGAGGAGCCGCACTCCAGGTTTTCCTGGAGAGCTCATAAGAGAGACAACCAAGGCACACATAGATGGGCTTGCAGCCGTCACCGACAGCCCCAGGAGCTGCTCCCAGAACTCTGCTCGGATGTAGCGGTGACTGGCACTGCCACAGGAGCCCCAAGTCCCCAAAACCAGAGGGATGAGCAGAGGTCCGACCACAGCGCAGGGATGCAGGGCAGTGCTGCTCTGGGCTGGGGCACCGTGAGCCCCGATCTCTGTTTATGGCTCTGTGTAATCTCCTTTCATTTTAAAAACCACTTTGCTTGTGATTCAAATCATCTGCTTCCACTTCCAGAGGCTGCTGTGACAACACGTTCCTCCACTTGATTGGAGAGCCCTTCAGCAGCTGCATTTTCTCCCCATGAAGGTGCTCCCAATGGTGGCCATGCCACCTCTTGCTCCCTGGTGAGGCACTCCTGAGCTCCGCAGCATTCCTGGTGCCGGCCACCTCCTGCAGCTCCACACTGCACCTGTCCCCTTCCTTGCCACCCCTGGGGCCCTCACAGGTGGTGGTGTGATGGCATTCAGCAGATGGCATCACTCACCCCGGTGTCTGTCTGCACCCGGCTGCTCTGAGCCCCTTGCTGGGCCTCTGGGAAGCCACTGCTGCAGGCGCAGGCTGTGCATCTGCATGGGCCATGTGATGGATGCTCACAATGGTGCACATCACCGAGCCATCGTCACTCGTGTCACAAAAAGAGGGGATAATGAGAAGCTTTGGAAACTGTCTCCGTCCATGCGCCCCCAGCAGCTCCCAGGTGCCGTGCAGCATCTGCTGGGGCCGCAGCCATGGGCTGCAGTGTAACCTTGGTGGGAGCACGGGCACATCCACGGACATCCGTGTGACATACAGCAATGTGACACGTTTGCGCATGATGTCACACTTGTACCAAAATACCCATTCCTGTCCCCTGAGATCTGTGTACAGCCGCACTGAATCTGGGGCAGCTGCGCCCGCTCTGCCCCGGGTGGTGCATTTTGCATTTCCATATTGCCGTGCAGCTCCCGCTGTGCTCATCCCAGCAGCGACGGGAGGACAGAGGAGCTCCGGCTCTGTGGTGCCCACCACTGCTGGCCATGTGTGGGGCCGTGTGTGGGCTCCAGAGGGTTTGGGCAGCACAGTGATGGGTGTCTGTCTGCGTTGTGTTGTGTTTCATTGCCCACTCGGTCGTGGCACCGGCTGCTGCTGCAGTGAGTGTGGGCAGGGTGGGTGAGCTGCACATGTCCCCCATGTCCCCTGGTTTGCAGTGAGCTCTTTGGTCCTGATCTTCACTCCAAATCCATCCCCGCTGGCCCCCAGCTCCCCATCCCTCCTGGCCCTGCAGGGCTGTGCTGCCCATGTGTGCCGCACTGTGTGCATTCATCCCTCTCCATTGGCGCCTTTACAAACCCTGTGCGAGGTCACCTTATGTGACAAAGGACATCAGCGCTTCAGCAGGAGGCACCGAAATTATCTTGAAGGCTCATCCAGACGCCGGGCTGTGACGGGGCGCTCCGTCAGCACGGCGGTGCAGGGACGCTGTGTGCTGAGGCATATTGCTAATTCATGAGGCGGGGGTGTAAGGAGGAGGAGGAGGAGGAGGGCAGCCCCCGGCCCCACCACACGGTGCAGCACGAGGCAGTGTTGCAAGGGAAGGGGATGGATGGATTGTGGTGCATTCTGGGCAGAGAGAATGGAGGGACAATGATTAATTGCACGTGGCCTAAAGAGCAGATGGAAATGCTGCCTTCCAAATCCTTCCCTCTGTGCTTTTTGTGCTGCTGTGAATTGAGGAGGCCTTTCTCTGCTTTCTGGGGCTCTGCTGCCGGCGGTGCCCAGCTGTGCTGAGCGGATGTGGCTCAGATGTGCCAGTGCTGGGCACGTGTAGCTGGGAGGTGCTCTGCTCCTCCGTCTGCACACAGCTGGCTGCCCATCCCCACGGCTGCACAGGGGCAGCTGATGGCACGTGTGCTGTCAGAGATGGCCTTTCTCTGCATTAAAACCACACGGACAGGTTGTGAGGGCAGAGCATTCCTGCTGCGCGCGCTGCAGTGCCATGGGGTGCAATGTGATGCCATGGGGTGCCATGCAGTGCCATGGGGTGCAATGTGATGCCATGGGGTGCCATGCAGCACCGTGGGGTGCAATGTGATGCCATGGGGTGCCATGCAGTGCCATGGGGTGCAGTGTGACGCAGTGCAACGTGGTGTGACGTGGTGCAGTGTGATGTGGTGCAGTGTAATGCAATAGGATGCAGGGCAGTGCCCTGTGATGAAGTGCAGTGTGATGCGTACTGCCCAGCCCCTCCATGCACATCAGTGGCCTTTCTGTGCCTCCTGCTACTTGGAAGGTGCAGGCCCTTAACCCACACAGATGATACCATTTGCATATGAAAACTCCATTTTGTACTTTAGTTTCATTTCCTAAAGGGGGGGAATAGAGGTGCAGCAAGCAGGGCTCTGGCAGCAGGCAGAGCACATTGGTGTGCCTGCAGCCACACGCAGGGCTATGCAGAACATTAAATATCAGTAATAATGAAATAACGAGGGATGTTGCTGGCAGCTCTAACGTGGGCCCATCGCAGACCAATGGTTTTCAGCATCCATCCCTGCTGGACGAGCTCCCGTGGTGGAGCAGAGCAGGGAAGGTGATTAATAGCGATCTGTGCTGCTGCTGGGTGCAGAGGGCTGCTGAGGACGGAGCAGAACAGCCTTAACAGACTGCTCGGCGTGCCGTTATTGCTGGGGGCCATATGCTACACTGCGTGTAAATAATCAGCAGATATTGTCGCCTCAGCTGCCGGAGCGCAGCGCTGTGTCTGCGTGCTGGCAGGGGCACAGAGCACTGCAGCACTCAGCTCCCAGCAGCAGCGCTGCCCTGTGCGCCCTGCCCGTGCACCGCACTGCTGTGTGGGAGCTCCGGGAGCCGCGGAGCAGCGCTGCTCCTGCAGGACGCTGTTGGCTGCTGAGTCACAGCAGCTGTGATTGGGGAGCGGGAGCTGGGGCTGTGCAGCGGTCACACTCTGTGCTGTGGGTTCGGGGTCCCGTGTGAAGATGTTCCCGTCTCCATGCTGTCAGACGTGGGCTGGGCTTCCTCTGCTGGTGCCAGAACCTTTACTAACCATGACCCCAAAGAACAACCCCCAAACTGTGCTCCACAAGCTTTAACAAATCCCTTTTAGCAGAAATAAACAAGGATGTGCTTCAGTCCTGCTGGATTTTATCCTGCGTGTTGCAGTCCTGGCAGGGGAAAGCCCTTGGCAGCTCCCTGCTGTCAGCCCTCCTGGTGACACCCCCCCGTGCCCCCATCTCTGCAGCCTCCCCTTCTGCCCCTCAGCAGCAGCACTTTGTACCCTAATGAAGGAGGCATGTGCTCCCCATCCCCAGGTGCAGGCACTCCATCTGGCAGGGAAAAATGCTTCTTTTCCATGTGGGTTCAGCATACCCAGCGGGGCTGGCAGCTCACTGGGTGCTGCTGTGTGCCTGCAGACCCCATGGCAGTGCAGGGCCTGGAGATGAGCACTGGGGTCAGACCCATTTCTGGAGAGCCCCACTGGGAATCCGATTTGCAGTGCTGTGTTGGGTTTGTACCCTTCTAGTTTTCAGTCAAAATGCCATGCAACAGCAGGTTAGATGTCTCATGGGAGTATACATATATTAAATCAACGCTGTTGCCTTTATTGACCACTTTTTTAAGCTCATCATAAAAAAAAGATCCAACAGGGTGCATCTCTCTGCAGCACGGTTGCATTGGTCCCCCAGCAGTGGGATCGGCGCTGCCTTTGTTTCCCTGTGGGCAGAGCTCACCTGGAAGGATGCTGACGTTGTGTTGGTTTGGGTTGAAGCACTGCTTTCCTTTGGGCTTTCAGAGCTTCCCTTTGTGGAGGTATCACTCACAGTCCCTCAGCCATTCTATGGCTCTGTGAAGTGGGTTTCTGGCAGTACAGACCTGAAGGGAGAGACAGTTCCCGTCCCCACAAAACCGTGATGTAAATCCTAACCCTGAATCAGCTGAGAGCTCCTTCTGAACACAAAGGTTTGAACTCCATTATCCAGCACAGAGCAGCAAGCCAGGTCCTTGCCCTGCAGCTCCACAGGGCAACGAGCTAATAATTAATTGATAATTATTGCAGATTTGGTCACCTTGAATTCTGTGACCAGGACGAGGAACATCCGGGGAAAAGCCATGCAAAGGAGGGGATGCAGTGTGCAGGAGGCGACGCAGTGTGCAGGAGGGGACGCAGTGTGCAGGAGTAGATGCAGTGTGCAGGAGGGGACGCAGTGTGCAGGAGGGGATGCAGTGTGCAGGAGTAGATGCAGTGTGCAGGAGGGGATGCAGTGTGCAGGAGGGGATGCAGTGTGCTCCAGACCTGCCCCCCTGTGCATCTCTGTGAGGCCAGACCCAGCACGGTGCCCCACATTGTGCCCCATCTGCTCTGCTCTGAATGGGCTCAGTGCAGGAGCAGCAGTGAGCGCTGCTGCCCCACAGTGCGCTCAGCCCACCCCAGCCTGACTCAGGATAATTATGCTTAATATCACTTTTATGCGGCAATATATTGTTTTAATTTCATGACTGTGCAACCTGTGATAGGCAGTGCTTCCCGCCCGGCTCTCGGGGATACAGCAGCTCCCGGAGGCTGCATTTATTAAAATCTTCTTTGTCCGTATTTTATGTTTATTGCTGCCATCTTTAATTAAGGAGGTAAATATGGCTGATGCGGGCTGCGGGGCCTCGTTAATGTGAGTAATTGGGGCTGTGTGGGGTGCCCGGAGCAGGGCTGTGCCCAGGAGATGCAGGCATGTGAAGTGAGCAGCGAGCTCCTTTGGAGACCAGATTCTTCTGCACAACCAGGAGGGCAGTGGCAGCCTGGGATGCTCCTACACCTGGGGATGGAGCCTTTGTTTGGCTCTGAATGCCTTCAGCCCCCAGCACAGGCTGCTGCCTCTGAGGCCCAGCGTTATGCAGCATTGTGGCTCAGGCAGATGTGTGGGATGCGGGGGCTGCATAGGGTGCCATGGCTGCTCAGATTGCTGGGTTGCATGGCTTGCTCAGGCTGCCTGGGGTGCTGGTGCTGCTCCCAGCCCTTCAGCCCATGGCAGTGCAGAGCTTCATGCTGCCCATCGCCGTCTGCTTGCCACCAGCCAGCAAAGCACTGCAGGAGGAGGGGAAGCTGATTGATGTCCCGTTCCACGCACTGGGCTCGGCGCTCTGCCCGAGGCAGACCCAGCAGCACCTGCAGTGAGGAACGGTTTCATCACGCTTCCTTTCATTGCTGTGTTTGAGAAGGCAGCTAATCTCTGAATCCAGGTGTTTTACTGTGTTACAGACCTTCTCAAAGCCCATTTCATTGAGACCTCCATTCAAATTAACGGTTTGAACCTCACGCTTTGCATGCAAACAGCAGTACCTAATTGCGGGTTTGCTCATAATTGCAGGGGCTCTGAAATGCACCGCGCCGCTCCTCATTCATGTGGTTGTTTGTTGTGGAGCAAATCAGATTAATTTATATTCCAGTAATACTTCAAGTGCACGTTTCCATAGGAGTGCATGGAGGTGGAACCTTTAGGGAGCCCTCTGGTACTGCAAGGAGTGCTGTGAGGCCCCAGCCTCGATTCATTGCCAAAGAGATGAGCCCCTGGTGTGCTCCAGGGCTGCAGAGTGGGGCCAGCACTGGAGTGACCTCCGTGTGTTGGGTTTTCGGGGGGCAGAGAACCAGTTCCCAAATAGCAACATCCCACAACTCTGCAAGGTTGAAGGCTGCTGGAGCGAATGTGTGCCTGATTTATTGGAGGGTCTTTATTTCTCCCCATGAGCAGCTGTTTGCAGCTGAAAGGAGGAGGGCTCTCTGTTCCCAGGGTGCTGTGAAGGGCAATACTTGGCCCCCAGAGCAGGAGCTGAGACCCCAGGGACACTCCTCAGCCTGGATGTGATTGGATCTGACGATGTGGGCACAGAGTTTTATTCCTGTCACTATTTTTGTTTCTACTCCCGGGCCTGTGCTTTAACATAACCTCAGGAACCCACCCAGAGAGCGACAGCTCCCTCTCCTTCATCTCACACTGCTGAAGGGGCTGAGATTACAGTGGTTTCCCTATTGTGGGTTGGCACAGCTCCCCACCTGAGGTCTCAGGGGACTCAGACAGTGTGGGGTCGTTCCAAGGGAACTCACATGGGCTGTGTGCAATGGCAATGCTCCTGCTGAGACAGAGCCCGGGGAGGTGTATCCTGATGAGCAGAGCTATGGATTTATCACAGGGCTGTTGCAAGCAGAGCAGTGCAGCACTTGGTGCTGAGCCATTCAGCTCATGTCAGCTTCAATCAGGCCCTTCATTGGAAGTCTCCTTCTATTAAGCTGTGCAGTGCTCACTCGCTGTGTGAGGCTTTGGTCAGCTCCCCTGAGCGCTGTGGGAGATGTGCTGCATGGCACGTGGGGCTGCTCAGGGTGGGACCAAGCTGAGGTGGGACAGTGGCACTCCACTGCTCCTATCTGGGCACGGTGCTGCCATGGGGCTCCATGGAGGCACGTGTCTCAGTGGCACTGCTGTGCCTGGTCACATGTGCACGCTGCTGGCTGTGGCTGTGGTACTGAGTGTGCACACTGACTGCATCTCCGTGGCTTCGAGGCAGGGCCGCATTACCACTGGATGCACCATAAAATGGGAGAATGCAGCCTTTAAGCTTTCAGAACTGCAGTGACTGCTGGTCGTGCAGACATGTCACAGCAGCAGTTGGCAGCCAGGTCCCCGTGCACCTCTGCCTGTTGCTGGCAGTGTGCAGATGCCTGGGACGTGGCCGTGCCCGCTGCCTCCGTGCCCCTTTCCCACCCACCGCAGCTCTGTGGCTGCTGCCGGCTCCAGCTCGAGGTGCAGCTCTGCAACGTGCCGTGCCCTCCCTTTCCATGCTGGGCTTTATCCCATGTTTTGCCTCCCCTCATCCCGAGCCGTGCCCTTGGCTGCGCTGCCATGGCAAGGGCTGATAGCAGCCCAAGCTCGCCCTCCCTCCCCCCAGCCCAGCACTGCCGCTCTGCTGTGCCGCTGCTGCTCCTCTTTTGTGCAAATGCAGCACGAGCACTCCTCTAAATGTCAGCCCGCCCCGCTGCTGTCTCTCATCTCTAAACGCAACGCTTTGTCAAACGTTTTGTTGTCGATTGGAGCTGAGGATCCTTTATTCCGTCGCTTTTTGATATGGAAAGTAAACAAGGGCACTGCGTGAAGGCAGCGCAGTAGCGCGCACCGGTCCCGCTGTGCCGAGTCGGCTCCGTCCCCTCCTCAACTGCTGTCTGAGCCCACACACCCAGCGCTCGGCATCGTGGTGCCCGCGGTACGTGTGGAATTAGATTATTGTAGATAGGGATGAAAGAAATAGAGTGCCTGCGATGCTGGCAGCACGGATTATATGCGCTGGGGGATGGGATGGCGCTTCTGCTGCGTTCTGTTTGCTCTTCTGGTGCGCGGCCCCATTGCAGCAGGAGGGGCGGCCCTGGGGCCGTGCTGCCCTCCCCAGGCTGGAAAATGCAGGAAAAGTGGTTTTCGTTCCAATTCTCCGACAGCGTCCCATGGAACATCCCTTCCGCAGATGCCAACCCAGAGTCTGCTCCGATGCGGGGCTGTGTCACTGTGTCTGCGCTCCGCTCCCGGCACGATCCGGCTCCCAGCGGGTTCGCGGTGAGAAGCAGCGACCAGGCGGGGACCTCGGCAGTGCCCCCTCCCGAGGGCTGCAGCCCCCGATGTGCGCTGTGCCGCACAGCGCTGCTCCGCGTCCCGCAGGCGCTGTCGGGGAGATGTCGGCCCACATCACCATTCCCCACATCACGCTCCTAAGAAAATGCTTTTTGCCCTCTTAGGTTAATCTGAAAAGGTCACATGTGACGTTGGCATGTGACTGTTGCCTGGAAGGACTGAGAGCTTTTTTGAGCTTTCCTTTAAAGAAAGCACTGCCTGCCCACAGTGCCGTCCCCTCGCCGTGCCCTGCCAGCACTGCACGTGCTCTTAGACCCATACAACCATGGAACCACGGAATCATAGAATCTTCTCCTGCTTTGTCAAGCATGATGCCAGTGGTGCACCAAACTGACCCTGAGCTGTGTGGGACTGTGCAGGATGGGGACAAAGCAAGGCCAATGCGGGGCCCTTTGGCTCCTCCATGGCCAATGCTTGGGCCATGTGATGCATTTGGCACCCAGAGCTTGGTGCACCAGGTGTATGCCAGCAGCACTGTGCCTGGCTCTGGGCAGGTGAAGGGGCTGGCACTTAATGCCTGCTTGGGCACTAAGTAGGAGCAGGAGAGTCGGGTCTGGCTGCAGTGGTGCTAATCATGGTTAGCATCGTGCTGAGGGCAGAGGGCTGCAGGACCAGGGCAGGCGGAGGGAGCTGACACACCGTTCTCCTTCCACGATGCCCAGCACATCAGCTGAAATTGATTTCACAGCATTAGGGGTAAAATAACACCGTCATCAGAAAGATTTGCATCACGTGCTGCTGGTGTCCGTATCGTGCTTCCTGCCAACAGCAGCGTTGGATTTATGGAAGTTTTCGCTGCCTGCCCTAGATTAGTGTGGATGGTTTATGTCTTAAACTGCCCTCCTCCGTTTCCCTGGGAAATCACCTCTGGGGAGGATTAACAGTCCTGCAGTGAAGTGATACCGTGGTTATAAAAATGCCACCTTCCTTGGTGCCCAGGAGCATCACGGTGTCTCTGAGGGCAGAGATCTCCCGGGGCTCAGTAAATCAGAGCCCGTTCTCACGTCAGACCCTAACTGCACCCCTCAAAGGAGCCCAGGTACGCTCCTTTCATACCACGCAGTGAGCTGCATTCCTGCCATGCCGCGGCCAAGAGATGTGAGCTGCAGTGGGGCTGTGTGGGTCGCAGCGCTGCGCCCAGCTGTGTCTGAGCCGCGCTCAGCCCAGGGCAGCAGGAGGCGCTGGGCTGTGCCGGCGCTGCAGCCGCTGCTCCCACCGCGCTTCGCTTTCACGGCCTGTAAATATTTATGACCCGTTTACACGTTTCTTTCTTCCCTCCTGTGAGCGTTTTGCTGCGTTCAGCTGCTGGAAGGAAAGTGAGCTTCTCCTCAGGGCTGTTGCCAGGAAAACCAAAGGTGCTTTCCTGGAGCTGAGCAGCACGCACAGCTCCTGGCTTTGGTTGCTCTCTTGTCTTGCTGTTCCTGCCCTCCAGCAGCAATGTGTGTGGTGCTGTTGGCTGCAAAGAGCACTGCTCAGCAGTGGGGTTCTGCAGCAATCTGCAGCCTGCGGCCACAGCATTAGGGGTGCTTTGGTGGAGCCACTCTGCACGGGAGCAGGAGTCCATGCTTAGCACGGAGCACTTGACACCTCATTGTGCCTTCAGACCTCATGGTACCTGCAAGGGGTCTCTGAGATTCAGTTGCTGCTCCCTTGAGGTGGGAGCTGCAGTGATGCAGTTGTCCGTGGGTTTGTCCCACGTGCTGAAAGCAGGACTTGCTTCCTTGCAGTCCTTGCAGTCCTGATCATCATCTGGCTGCTGTGAGTCTGCTCCTCGCACGCACCGCCATCCGCTGCACCAGCAGCGCTCCGTGCACCCATGGAAGAGGAGTGCCAACTTAAACAAGAGCAAACATGGAGCCGCTCCAAGCTCACATGAATGAAAACATGGAAGGCAATTTGCTTTTATGGAGAGAGGTTTTCAGTGCTTCTGAATTACAGACTTATAAGTTCTGAATTTAACTCATGAAAGCTGCACAGCAGCAGCGGGTGGCTCAGTGCAAGGGGAAGGGCTGTCTGTCACCGGATCCCTGTGTGTGCTTTGCTCCGGGGCTGGAGAATAAGCTGGGCTTTACAGAACACAGTCTGGTTTCGTGTCCCCACATCCAGGTGCTGTGATGAGGGCACAGCCTGGCTGTGCCATGGGGGCCCTGGAGCTGAGCATCCCTGCGCTGGGCCACATCTGTGCTCAGTTGGGCATTGGGTGGCTGCAGAACAAACACCTCCTGCAGGGCCGTGGGGCAGCCCGGCACCCTCCATGGCTGCTTAGGGGAGGAAAAATTCCCCTGCATGTAACCCACGATAAATATTTGAATGGTGTTAAATTTCCCATTCTGGCAAAAGCCCTCGTCATGCTCATCCCTAATTGTGACTCACTGATGAATGTTTTGCTGTGAGAAACAGCAGCAGATGGTCCTGTGGAGGGGGAGTGGGGGGGGCACAGTGGGGGCCACTGCAGCTGCACTGAGCACAGCACGGCACCGCCCTCCCCCACAGCACTGCTCTGTGCCTATAGCACTGCCCTGCCCTATAGCACTGCTTGCCCCTATGGCACTGCCCTGCCCTATAGCACTGCTTGCCCCTATGGCATTGCCCTGTTCCCATAGCACTGTCTTGCTCCCATGTGTTATCAATTGCAGCAAACTCCCACAGTAAGTCCTGGGGACAGAACTGCCCGTGTCAGCTGGGAGGAAGGATTGCAGACAGCAGATTCACAGCAAGGCGCACACTCTGCAAGTACAACTGGGCTGCCCTGCAGTGACAGCAGCCCCTGCCTCACTGGGGGTCTGGGGCTGCTGTGTGGGAGTTGCTGAGCTGATGGCCGCCTGCTGGAAGGATGCTTGCAGCTTCTGGGGTTTCTTGCCCACTTTCTCCCCGTGCTGCAATTCTGATGAGGTGCCAGCTTACTCTGCAGGCTGAGCTGCCCGCAGCCCTCCCCCTGTCTGCAGGCTGAACGCTGACTCCATCTGAGGGACAGTAAATCCCAGCCCCACGCAGCACAATGCAGAATGTTGAAAATGAAGCACTTAAAGCACAAATTGCCATCAAATTGCTCAGCGAAAATCCCCTCGTGCTGCAGTGGAGCCGAGGCTCTTTGATCTCTCCCGGCTCAGCTGCTGCCGCTGAAGAGACTTAAGCTCCGACTTCACTTTTTAGAACAGACTTTTCTTGACAGTTTCCTTTTAAAAAATAATCTCCCCCTAAGCTGTGGAGCAGAAGGGTTGGCTGAGCCCACAGCACGGTTCCAGAGCTGCAGGAAGGCTGTGCTATTTGCTCCCCAAATCTGGCGCTTAATCCCTGGAGCGGGCACTGCCGTGGGCTGTAGGGTTGTGCAAGGAGCTGTGCACAAAGTGTGCCCGTGTTGGCTGGGCACGGGGCTGTGCTCACTGACTGAGCTGTGCTGTGTTGGTCTCTGCCCCAGAGCACATGGGTGAGCGGTTTCCTGGTTGCTGTGCCATAGAGCTTTGTGCAATTTACAACATGAGGAAGTGTAACCTGTTTGGGATGCTGGAAGGAGCAATGACATGAAATAAAGCTGTGGCATGCAGTGATGCACGGAGCAGGGCACTGCGCACGGCTCTGGCAGAAGGAAGGGGAGAGCTCAGGTTGGGTGCCAGGAAAAGTTCCTTCTCCAGAAGGGAGGTGAAGCACCAGCACAGGCTGTGCAGAGGGCAGGGGGTCGCTGTCCCTGAGCTGTGGGGATGTGGCTCTGTGCAACACACTTAAGGGGGCATGGAGGAATGGGTCGGGCTGGACTGGGGGGTCTCAGAGATCTTCTCCAGCCACAGAGACTCTGTGATTCTGCAGTCAGGCTCCAGTGCTGGTGCTCAGCTGGGCAGCAGGAGGGAATGAGCCAGCGCTGCTCATTGGAGATGAGCTGCTATTATTAACTCATTTCATTTTAGCTGTGTGACCCTAATTTTGGCTGAGGAGCTTAGAAAAATGAAGAAGACAAGGTTACTTTAATCTTCTTAAACTTCTGAGATTTCACACTTGCCGCTTTTTGGTCCATGTCTTTCTGGAGCTCTGCTGTTCCCGTTACCCCCCAAGGTTCTCCCCAGAGCAGTGCTGGCTCTCAGCAAGTCTCAAGGGGCACATCCTTGCCCTGGGAGCACCAGGCTGGGTTGGCACCCAGGGGCCTCATGTGCACTGCCCCAGACCTGTTCCTGCAGCACGAGCTGCTGAGTGCAGCTGTGCTGTGCTGTGGGTGACGGCGGCACAAGTACCTGCGGGGATGCCCCATTGATGGGCCATGTGCCACAGAACACTGCTGCCAGCTCTGCTCCTGCACAGCCTGAGTTTGCTTGGTTTGTTGTCTGAACTCCTCTGAATCAGGAAGAAAAGGACTGAGAGCACAGCTTGGGAACAGGGAGCTTCCTGGCTCTGGTGGCAGCGTCACCATCCTGCAGCAGCCCTGCAGCAACGTCAGGTCTTTAGCTGTAGCAGAAGTTTAAGGCAGAAGCAACAAACTCTCAGGTGTGGGCACTGGTGGCACTGAGTTGGCTGCTGTCATGCTGCTGGGCCAGCATAAACCCTCCTTTGTAAGAACATACAGAGATCAAACCGGAATGCTTAAGCTGCTATTACGCAACAGACAGCTCTTTCAAGTTCTGATTTGCAAAGACAGCTCAGATAATTTCCTGAAAGACAGACTCATAATGATTAATTTAGAATATGTTTAATTCAAGTTAGAGAGATCAAAGAAGGAGCTTTTCCCCCCCTAATGCCGTTTGCATTCACACACTGTTGGTGGATGGAGGGCTGCTGCCTGCCGCTCCGTGTGGCTCTATGTGTCAGTGCTGCACACCCTAGTGCCGATCTGGGGCATGGGTATGGAAAGGAAGAAGTGAACCCTGCAAACAAAAGACCTGGAGGTGTTCAGGGCATGATGCTGCGGGCATTGCTGCTCTGCTGCTCCATCCTGCCCCATGCAGAGTGCAAGCACATAAAGCAAAATGCAGGACATGGGTTGCAGGTTGAGCACTGCGCCGTGCTGAGGCTCTGGGGATCAGCATCTTCTCTAATGTGGGGATGTGGCAGTGGGGGATGTGGCGGTGGGCATGGTGGGATGGGGAGCGGTCACAATGGGGATCTGAGAGGCCTTTTCCAGCCTTAGTGATTCTGAGACTCTGTGGCCCCGCTCCCAGGCAGCCGTCACAGTGCTGTGGGCAGCGTGATGCTGAGTGCAGAGCTCTGCCTCTGCTCCTGGCTTTGGCTGATGGGATCCTGGGACACCCAAAGCACCTGGTCAGCAGCACCATGGTGTGGGGGCGCAGCGTGGGGTGGGCGTTGGGGGTCTGCTCTGTGAGCTAAGGTTACAGTGAGTGATCATAAATCAGACTGAAGGATGCTGGAGCAGTTACATCAATGTAAGTGTGAGGGGGTTGTGCACAACACTGCACAGCTTTATGCTCTGTCTGGGCTGATCCTACTGTTGATGGACCAGCCCTCATCTGGGGCTGCATGGCCTCAGGGGTGCATAGGGCGTCCTCATGTGGCTCTGCTGCATCCCCAGCCTGACGTGACAGGTTCAGTGCCTTCATCTCCCTGCCTGGTTCCTTGGTCCAGTATCTCAGCTCCCCCATCCCCACTGCGCTGCCAATGCCATTCCTGTCTTGCAGAGAGATGCCAAGGGGCAGTACCTGTTCGACCTGCTGTGCCACCACCTGAACCTGCTGGAGAAGGACTACTTTGGCATTCGCTTTGTGGACCCCGACAAGCAGAGGGTGAGCGGCTCAGTGCGGTGTGACTGAGGCCCTGTGTGGACCACACAGCAGTGTGGCTGCAGTCTGGTGCTGCACTGCATGCAGTTTGTGGCGCTGAGATGCTCTGTGCTGCTCCTGCTGCACTGTGTGCCCACCCCAGTCTGTGCAGTGCCCCCAGGGCTGCTCCCACTGCCCACACTGCGGGCAGGGCTGGGCAGGGAACTGCCCCTGTGTGGGCTTCTGGTTCCAGCAGTGTTCTGTTGGTGTTTCTGGTGGAAAATGTTTGTTACAGAGTTATTCCAATCCCTTCCTTTCTCATTTCAGCATTGGCTGGAGTTCACGAAGTCAGTTGTGAAGCAGATGAGGGGTAAGCATCGCTCCTGGTACAAGCTAAACACTGAGCAGTGTCCTGCATGGCAGTGCTTGGCACAGCTGTGTGCACCCCATCCCCGCAGCGCGTGGGGGCACGAGGGCTGGTGTAGGACACCCTGTGTGGATGGGGTGGGGGGTGGGGTTGTTTTTCCCATGGTTTGGTGCCAGGTTGGTGACAGTCCTGCTGTTCCCGCAGCCCAGCCGCCCTTCACCATGTGCTTCCGTGTCAAGTTCTACCCCACGGACCCTGCAGCGCTGAAGGAGGAGATCACCAGGTGAGGGGGGGATGTGGGCCCCAGGTTTGGGTTTGTGCTCAACCCGTGGAAAGGGCCATGTTGCCCCCCAGCCCACCACGCACAGAGCCTGTGCTGCCGCTCCTCCTCCTGCACCCTCAGAGCAGAGCTGCACGCTGTGCACCCACCTCCCTGTCCCACCCAGCACCTCTCCCCCAGCTGCACTCCGGTCCTGGTGGGCACAGCAGGGTCTGCTGGCAAGATAGTTCCCTTCATGGCCTGCTTCATTACCTTCCATGTTTTGTTATCTAAAAAACAAGCTATTCGAGATGATCCAGGGATACAATGGGTGCATAAATGACTGAGGAAATGGACCCAGAACTTGGGTCACGTGGCTCAAAGGCACCCGGGGGCAGTGCTGTGAGAAGGGCAGCCTCGCTCAGCCTCAGCACTGCTGGGGGTGGGATGTGGCCCCCAGCAGTGGGTTGGTGTTGGCAGCACCTCACACCTGGCTGTGCATTGCACGCGCGTGTGGCTGGGACGGTCCTGCTCGGGCCACGCGAGCTGCACTTGGCCAACGGGCTGTCTGCTGTCTGCAGGTATTTAGTCTTCCTGCAGATCAAAAGAGATCTCTACCACGGCCGCCTCCTCTGCAAGACCTCGGACGCCGCGCTGCTGGCCGCCTATATCCTTCAAGGTAATGCTTCCTGACAAGATAAATCTGCTTTTCGCTCCGAGTCCCGATTACATTATTTCACTTACAACAGATCACTGCACCTCGAATACAAATGTCACCCGGCAAAGGGCCGTACCGCAGGGATGGGATGGGATCGTGCCGTGCGGGCTGCAGCCCCTGCGACCTCCTGGGGGCACTGGGGCTGTGGGGTGGGCAGCGAGGGGCTCCGCTGGGGGTGTGGTTAATGCCTGAGCGCTGAGCCCTCCCGTGCGAGCCGGCCCGGTGCCCTCAGCGGGGCTGCTCACCACCTGTGTCCGCCCCCAGCTGAGATTGGTGATTACGACCCCGGGAAGCACCCGGAGGGCTACAGCTCCAAGTTCCAGTTCTTCCCCAAGCACTCGGAGAAGCTGGAGCGGAAGATTGCGGAGATCCACAAATCGGAGCTCAGGTAAAGGCTCGGTGCCGCGCTGGGACGCGCATGCACGCCGTGCTCTGCCCTGCGCACAGCCCACCTCTCCCTTCTCCCTCCCGCAGTGGGCAGACGCCGGCCACTTCGGAGCTGAACTTCCTAAGGAAGGCGCAGACCCTGGAGACCTACGGCGTGGACCCGCACCCCTGCAAGGTGAGCGCTCCTGGCAGCCAGCTCTGCACTGCTCCCTCTGGGCTGACGTGCTGCAGAGGAGCTCCCACTGCCGTCCGTGGGGCTGCATCACCCGGCATTGCGCGGCGGGGCTGGGAGCGCCGCTCTGTGCGGCAGCATCTGGGTGCCACAGAAGCACTGAGGTAGGAAAGACTTCCGAGATCCCCCATTCCAACCGCAGCCCCCCCCCACCATACTCAGAACCGGGACAGCCCCCTCCCTGCCTGCACACCCACAATGATGGAGCTTTCTGCTGGAAGCAGCTTTGATTGACTCTGACCCCACGCTGTGCTCTCCCGGAGCCCCACTGCACGCAGAGGGATGTGGGAGCAGAGCAGGAGGAGCTGGGCTGTGTAAATCCCCACTGACAGCCAACATGTGGGGAGAGCCACCCAGCACGGAGCTGGGCTGAGCAGGGTCACAGCAGCACAGGGCTGGGTGCTGGCACTGGGTAGGTACGTGGGTGAGCGCTGCTGCTGCTGCTGATAGCTGGCACTGGGGGAGCGGCTCCTGCACTGCTGAGCACTGATAGCTCTTATTCTGGGCAGTGTGTGCCCCGTGATACCCAGCAGTGGGGTGGGGGCTCCCCAGGTGAGGCAGGACCAGATACTCCTGCCCACAGCACTCCTCATGCCCATGGCTCAGCTCTGTGCTTTGCTTTGTGTGGGGCAGGATTTGGGCTCGTTGGTCTCACCTGTTTACCCCTGGTAGATTGAAGTAAATTGTGATCCAGACGTGGTGTGAACCCGACTTATTCTCTGCTCACATCCCGAGGATCCCTTCCTTCTTCTCACCACGCATCTCACACCCCGTGCTGCTCCCACACTGTGTGCCTGGATGTGCTGCAGCTCCCCATCCCACAGCCGCCCTGCTGTCAGCCCAGCACAGCTCTGCACTCTGCATGAGCCCCGACGCAGTTAATGAGTGCTTCCCCAGAGCCTGGTTGTTGTGATTAAGTGACTGCACTGCCCGGCTCTGCCCGTGACACTAATTATGGGTTGTAAATGGCCGCGGTGCTGCCTGGCCGCTCAAACACTGAACAGGATTTTGCCATCATGCAGTTTAATTATTAGCAAAAGGGTTGGCCAGGCACGGAACCATCTTCACTGCTTGTTGCTCACTTGTGAATTGATGGGATCGATGAGAGCGATATCGCACGCTGTGCTTCGTGCTGGGGCAGCGCATGGGGCTGCAGGGCTGTGGGGCTGGTGCGTGCACAGAGTGCTGCAGTGCAGGATCATGGCTGCAGCCCATTGCCCTGGGCCCACCCTGGGTGCTGCTTTGCTGAGGAGCTGCTGTTCTCTTGCAGGACGTGTCGGGCAATGCAGCATTCCTGGCCTTCACACCCTTTGGGTTTGTCGTCCTGCAGGGAAACAAGAGAGTGCACTTCATCAAGTGGTGAGTGGCCCACACTGACCCTGTGCCCTGCAGGAGTGCGATGGGGAGGGGATAAGCGCCAGTGGGGCCGGGCAGCCTCTAATGGCACATCCCTGCCCCTGTCCCTGCAGGAATGAGGTGACCAAAATGAAGTTCGAGGGGAAGACCTTCTACCTGTACGTGAGTCAGAAGGAGGTGAGTGTGTTTCCATTTGGGGCTGCCCTGCCCAGCTGTGGCCGTGCTTTCCATGCTGCCACCATCCCACAGCTCCAGGCTCCACTGCGGTGGCCGACACACTTCTTTCTGCTGCAGGAGAAGAAAATCATCCTCACCTACTTTGCCCCAACACCAGAAGCCTGCAAGCACCTCTGGAAGTGTGGCATAGAGAACCAGGCCTTCTACAAGTGAGTGCAGAGATGTGCTCTGCTCTGTGCTCCCCATGGGTCACTCCTGGGCTCACCACAGTGTGGGGCAGTGCAGCGCTCTGCCCCCCTGCCCACAGCTCTAGGGCTGCCCCCAGCCCAGCAGGCCTCCAATTATGCAATTAGAATTAATTGGGCAGAGAGAGAGACTTAACGATGGGCAGCACCTGGGTGGGGTTATGGGGTGGAGGGGCAGCAGGCAGTGCCAGCATTCAGCGTGGGGCTGCGCTGGGTGCTCAGTGCCTTCCTTGGCAGTGCCTGCATTTGTGCTTCCTAATGAGTTTTATTCTAATCAGCGAGATGTGAGATAAAGTGTGTAATGTTCCTCTTTGGGAATTCCGCAATCAGCGGCTGCAATCAGCAGGTTTCACTCCTCATTATATGAACATGAAATGGAATTGCAATATTGCTTTACAAATCTTTTTATGATTAATAATGTCAGCGCCGGGTCTGCCCGGTGTGTGGGGTGAGGGCTGCTGGCTGTGGGGCTCTGCTGCAGGGTGGGGAGCTGGCAGAGCTCACACACGTTACCCAGCCCTGTTCACTGTGCTGGGAGTTTCCTTGTTCCCGTGTGTGTGGCACTCACAGCTCACTGCCCTGCAGGTTGGAGAAGTCGAGCCAGGTCCGGACAGTGTCCAGCAGCAACCTGTTCTTCAAGGGGAGCCGCTTCCGATACAGGTAAATAAGGGGCAGATAACAGCCACTGCCAGCTGTTCTGGTGCAGGACAGCCACAGCAATGGCACCACCATGCATTCCCCATTGCTCAGCTGCCATTCCCCATTGCTCAGCTGCCATTCCCCATTGCTCAGCTGCCATTCCCCATTGCTCAGCTGCCATTCCCCATTGCTCAGCTGCCATTCCTCTCTCCTGCTCCAGAGATTCTGTGATCACAGGGATGGGGGGAACTCCACAGGCTTTTCATGGCTTGGTTTGTTTTTTTTTGAGGCCAAGGGATAAAACAATCATTGCATTCCTAAATTCTGCTCCTGGAGAAGGCACTGTGCATCTCTGCAGGGTGCAAGGCGTCCCCAGCCATGGGGAGGTGCCACCCCTGTGGGCAGTGCAGCGATGGGACCCCAGCACTGAGGGCTGCCATCCCTGTGCTCACGCTGCTCTTCTTTCCTCCTGCAGCGGCCGCGTTGCAAAAGAGGTGATGGAATCCAGTGCCAAGATCAAGCGGGAGCCGCCAGAGATCCACAGGTGAGGGCACCACACAGCCTGGCACCACGGGGGGCACCGTGCAGCCCCAGCAGGCAGCCCCTCACTGCTGCTCTCCCTCCAGGGCTGGGCTGGTGCCGAGCAGGAGCTGCCCCTCCATCACCCACGGCCCCCGGCTGAGCAGCGTGCCGCGCACCCGCAGGAGGGCTGTGCACATCTCCATCATGGAAGGTACGCACACGGGGCGGGCACAGTCATCCAGGCACACTCATCTGTGTGCACGGGCATACAGAAAGCAGCTGCTGCTGCCTCTGCTCAGGGAGTGGGTAGCAAAGAGCTGAAGCTGTGTGGCAGTTGCAGCTCAGGGCAATGGGGTTCTGGGGCTGACGTGAACAGGACCTGAATTTTAATACTGCTGTGATGATGCCCCGCTAGGAATGAGCGTACATGTCAGAGCAGGTCATGTCACTGCAGTGCAGAGCCTCCTGCATCCCCTGCTCTGTGGCCTCCCATGAATCCCACCCACAGCCGCAGGTTTGAGCTGCTTTGGGCGCTCAGCACAGCTACACGTGTGCTGACATTGAGCGTCCCTTTGTTTCCATGCATTTGGGGTCACTGAGGTGCTACTGGAACCTTGTGCTGTCGGGCTGCCCTGCAGTGCAGCCTGGGACCCCACAGTGCTCACACCAGGGCAGGTAAGGGGACCTCCTGAGGAGCCCCTGTGCCCATTGGAGCTCAAGGCTGGTTGGGGGCTGTGCTTTGGGGCCTGCTAACAGCTGGGGCCCTGTTCCCCCCCCTGCTCCCCCAGATGCCGTTGCAGGATAGGGTGGCACGCAGCCCCACACCATCCATCACTGTGCCCGGCACGGTGCCCATGGCTGTTTCGTGTCACTGTCACCTCACTGGTAGCTGTGACACCGCAGGAGCCCAAAATAGTCCTGTGGGGCCACCAGTGTGCCACTGCTGGTGGGTCTCTGTCCTTGTGCTGCCGTCCCCACGCCATGGGGAAGTGCCTGGTGAAGATCACCACCCGGGTCAGCGTGCAGCTGCGCTTCATCAACCACTGCTGCCGCGCGGTGCGGGTGCGGGTGCTGGCGTTGGGGCCGCGGCTGCTGGCACGTGCCCTGGGGGCTCTGCCCCTGCTGCCCGCTGCCCCCGGCCCCAGCGCCAGCCCCCACGCTCCGGGTGGGCACACAGCAGGTGAGGCCGAGGGGGGGGGGGCCCTGTGACAGCAGCCCCAGGGGGTGAGGGATGTGGGGTTGGGGTGCAGATGGGTGCGCTGGGTGCCCCCCAGAGGGATGTCATTACCATTGACCCCTCCATTTGGGGCTGGGCCCCGTGTCCCCTACATTTCTCAGCTCATGGAGGTGGGGGTGGCAGCACGGGTTGGCCTGGGGCCGGCTGTCACTGCCCTCCCCATTGGGGATAGGGGGGATGGCTGTCAGTGCCCTGAAGCCGTGTGAAGCAGCTGTCGGGGTGTGAATGTGGCTGTCTGTGCCCGCGCTGCGCTGCTAAGCCCCACACTATGCCCTGTGCTATGCCCACAGCTCCGTGCTAAGCCCCAGGCTATGCCCCCCACTATGCCTGCAGCCTCATGCTAAGCTCCCCGCTAAGCCCCTTGCTATGTCCTATGCTATGCTGTATGCTATGGCCCTGCTGTGCCCATGGCCCCACAGGCATCCAGCAGCGTTGCAAGCAGGAGGTGGCAGAGCATGGGAATGCACTGGGGCAGCACCTATAGTACAGTGTTGGGGCCCTGTGCCCCCCCCCAGGAAATGTCCCTGAGCTCCAGCTAGCTGCTGCTGCCCAACCCCTTCTGCACTTGTACAGGGGTTTTGGGGGGAGGTGGGGACTTGTTGTTTTTTCCTGTTAGTGGGGAGAAGGGCCCCCCTTGCCCTGCCTGCAGAGTTCAGCCCATAAAGGGCAGCTCTGGCTCAGCTGTAACCCGAGCAGGGTTGGGCACACAGCCGTACTTGTAGCCATTTCTGCTGCTGCTGGAAAGCAGTGCTGGATCACACGGCTACAGGTGCCAAGCGGCCCCAGCCCTGTGCTGCACACAGCTGTGCATGCAGGGGGCTGTGAGGGCTCCTCCTACCCAACTGTTATGGGATGGAATGGAAAATAATGGCATGCAGAAGGATGGAGTGGGACAGAATAGAATGAAGTTGGATGGAATGGAACAGAGCTGAATGGAATGAAAAAGAATGGGACAGAATGGAATGGCATGGCATGGCATGCAAGAGAGTGGGATAGGATGGAATGGAATGGCATGGAATGAAACAGAATGGGGTAGAATGGGATGGTATGAAATGGGATGGGATAGCATGAAACAGAATGGGATTGAATGGAATGATGTGCAGTGAAATAGAATGGAATAGCATGGCATGGAATGAGAGTGGAACGGAACAGAACAGCACAGAGCAGCCTACGCTGCAGAAGCAGAACAAACCACGAGGCCAGCGCGGGCGGTTTGGGGCCGGGCCTGCTCCGTGCCCCACACGCTGACCCTCCCCATCCCCCAGGCCTGGAGTCGCTCCGTGACAGCGCCCACTCCACGCCGGTGCGCTCCGCCTCCCACGGCGACGCCTTCGTGCCCCACGGCCGCGGCGGCCGCGCCGAGAGCAGCGAACGCGTGGCCATCATCGCCGACGAGAGCTACAGCCCCGCTGACAGCGTGCTGCCCACGCCGGTGGCCGAGCACAGCCTGGAGCTGCTGCTGCTGTCCCGGCAGCTGAACGGAGCCCCGTGCAGCATCGAGGAGGAGAAGGAGTCGGAGGCCGGCACGCCCGGCACGGAGCCCGAGGAGCCGCGCGAGCTGCGCGCACTGTGCTCGGGTGCCGGCAGCGGGCCGAGGGCGGAACAGGTGAATAAGTTTGTTTTAAGTGTCCTCCGTTTGCTCCTCGTGACAGTGGGACTCCTCTTTGTCTTGCTCCTCCTCCTCATCGTCCTTACCGAGTCCGACCTTGACACTGCCTTTTTCCGCGATATCCGCCAGACCCCCGAGTTCGAGCAGTTCCATTACCAATACTTTTGTCCCCTCAGGCGCTGGTTTGCCTGCAAGCTCCGCGCCGTGGTGGCTCTGCTCACTGACACCTGAGGCCCCGCGGCCCCAGCGCCGTTCGTTCCGCGGGAGAAGAGCGGAAGCGCTGCGGGGGTCCCCGTCCCCGCGGGGTGCTGGGGGAGAACCGAATAAAGAGAGGAAATTCTTTTGCTATTAACGCTCATCCTTGCGCCAGCATCCTCCCGGGGGCTGCGCTGCGCAGGATGCTCCCCGTCTCACCGTGCCGCAGGAACCCCCCCGCCCCGTGCTGCCCTTTGGGGACCCCGGCAGCGCCACGGCCCCGCGCTCGGCTCCTTTTGTACAAAAGACGACAGTTTGGAGGTCTATTTTAACAACGAGAAGCTATTTTTGTTATCGATCCCAAGTCCTTCTTCTTTTGTTTTGAACTTTCCGCCCGGGGCTCGGCGGGCACCGGCTGCTTTGGAACCCGTTGCCGCGCTCCCGGTGTGGGAGGCGGAGAGGAGCGGTGATGGTAGGACTCTGCCGAAGGCAAAAGGACGGCGCTGCAGGACAGGAGGGAACGCCGGGCAGCCGCCGGACAGCCATCGCTCTCCATCCATCCCTAAGCAAAAACACGCCGATAGCTCGTGGCACGCGTGGGAGCCGGTCAGCGGGGACGGCCCTTCCCCAGGAGCAATAACGCCGGTCCGGGAGCGCTGGGGCTGCCGCTGGACGCGGGGCGAGCGGCCGAGCAGCTCTACTTCATCTCAGGGAGAGATCTCATGGCGCCGGGGCCGCCGCTCAGCCGAGACGAGGCGAACCACGGTGCGCGGCCACGCGGTGCCACACGACAGCTATGCAGCTCGGCCACGCGGTGAGCACGGCAGCCACGCGCAGAGCCACGCCGTGGGCCGGCTGCGCTGTGCCACCACGCGGCCGCCGTCCCCGCAGGGTCGCCGCGGCCGCGCTGCCCCCATGACCCCGTTTATGCAACGTAGCCGAGTTCACTCGTAGTGTAGTGTTCCTACCTCAGCCCGTAGTCAGTGTGTCTATGCAGTGCGTGGTAGCCCCCGCCCGGTGCCCGCAGCACCGCCGACCTCGGCCTCCTCCATCTGCTTCCTTTAGGACAGCCGGAACGTCGGCCCCGTGGAACCCCGCCGTTCTCACCCGGCATTTTCCCACAGACCCCAGCAGAACGGGCCGTGTCCGTGGCTGTGCTCCGGTGTTCAGCACCTCTTAGTTCTCCGTCCTTGTATTCGGATGTCGTTTCCATCCATAGGTTCTCATATCGAACAACAGCGGAGCCGTAACGCTCCGCATCTCCGCGCAGTAGTGGGTGAGATACCTGAAAATGTGAATTTCTTAGTTTTCATAAGAAAAAACCTCGGAACTGACCTTTCATGTGCCAAAATGCTGTCAGCCACACGTTCCTTCCAAATGTACCTTTTTCTACATATTCGGTATCTTAGTGAGCAGAAAATCATCGGTGCCATGGAAAGTATTTTTAAACTGAAATAAATATTTAAATATCATGGGGGAAAAAAAAAAACACACAAAAAAAACCCCCACCCCAGCCCGCCTTGGTCTGAGATTTGTTTTGCTCTCACACACCTCAAAGCTGAGCATGAGGCCATGGAGCCAGCAGCAAGGTGACAGCCTGATGTGCCCCGTGTGCCCTGATGTGCCCCGTGATGCCTCCAGTTGTGCCCCCAGCTGTGCCCATGTCCTCCAGATGTGCCACATGCCCCAGCTGTGCCCCAGCCCTCCCCTCATCAGGTCCTCCCGCTCTGCCTCCACACACCCCACCTGTTCTCCTGCCCCAGCTGCAGCCACCCCCAGCAGGGATGTGGGGAGATCCGACCCTGTGGCTGTGAGGATCCCCCACCCGAGCTGTGGGTGCTGCAGGAGAAATGGGGGAACCACCACAGAGCCGCAGGAGTGCCCCACATCCTCCCACAGTAACCTTTATCTAGGTAAACTTACCCTTAGGGAATGGCCATCGGACCACATCATGCTGTCTTCTTTTTTGCTATTTCGATACAAACCACCTTTAGATTAACATCTTTTTATTGAAAGGAACGCCTAACCATAAACACACATAAAGCACTTAAAAGATCAGCTTTGTGCCCAAGAGAGCGCGGCTGCAGTTCTCTCACCCTCAGCTCCATGCAGGACAGCCCCCCCCCCACAACCTCCCCTACTCCATGAAGACGTGCAGGCGGCCGCTGGAGTTGCCACCCACGAGGATGTTCCTGGTGGGGTGGAATGCATTGATGGAGCACACCGAGCCCAGGAGCTCGGGGCTGCAGAAGGCGTGCAGCAGCAGCCCCGTGTCCTGGAACACCTCGATCTGCCTGGGCCGTGCCATGCTGCCCACCACAAAGCACTGCTCCTGCTTGGGGTCCCACACTGCGCGGAAGCGCGTCAGCCAGCGGCCCGTGTTGTTGTTGTGCCTGCAGAGCAGAGAGGAGCAGATGTAGAACTGCAGAAGGAAGGAACCAACATCTACACCACGTGTTTGCCAAAACCCATCCTGCTGCCCCTACACAATGCCAGACCCAATTGCTGGGCACAGGGCTGCAAAGGGATAAAGAAATGAAATGGAGCACAAGAAAAGCCAGAGGACACGTGGAAATGAATGGTTATCGATGGGTCACGGTTGGACTTGATGGTCTTAGAGGCCTTTTCCAACCTGCACGATCCTGTGCCTCCATGCCTCAAAGCAGCCTCAGTCGCACCCATCCCTGATGTGGTGCCCACACACCAAGGGGCCAAGCCTGGTGGCTGGCAGAGCTCTGCAGGCAGCAGCACCCCTTGGAAACACACCCTTCACTGCTCAGCAATCCCTCGTATGTTAGAAACGCAGAGAAAGAGAGAGAACTCAAGCAGAGCACACTGCAGCAGTCAGCAGCTGCTGCCTCCTGGCTGCGAGCACCCCATGCAGCCCCAGCACACAGCACCAACCCAGCAGAGCCCACCCCACTGTACCTGACCGTGCAGAGGAGGGCAGAGGTGGCCGACAAAGAGCTGGTGTCATAGACCCTGTAGGACAAAACAGTGAGTGCTGATGGACGCTGCGTGCGGTAGAACAGGCAGCCCCACCTGGTGGAGCACTCGGTGCAGGACCACGGGCACACAGAATGCAGCACTCAGCTGTGAGCAGCGAGATCCCAACCACGCTCTGCAACGGGGATTTGCTCTCAGCACAAACTGAGGGCAGCCCTTCCAGAAAGCTGCTGTGAGGACAGCAGAGCACAAATGGCAGCTTCCCCTATCCCATAGCTCCTCTGTTCCATTGTGGCACAAGAACGTGTCTGGGACAAGGAAGGGAAGGCCTGGTGAAGGCGCATTGCCAGCAGCCCCAGGGTGGGCACACTGGCACAGGGCAAACACAGCTCTGCTGGCCTCTGCTTCCCCCCACAGCCATGGAGGCAGAGGACGCTCTCAGTGGTGGGCAACAAAGATGGGAATGAATGACCCAGAGCACTGCAGGCTCAGCCCCCCCCATGGCCTTAGCCCCCCCAACAGCCTCAGCCCCCCCCATGGTCTCACCTCAGCTTGTCGTCTGCGCACACGGTGACCACGCGGCGCCCGCTGCTGGGTGAGAAGTAGGCGGAGGCCACGCTCTTGGTGTGCCCGTGCAGGGTGCTCACAGCCTGGTTCCCGCTGCGCCGCAGCCATCGGACGTCGTAGACACGGACATCGCTGCAACGCAGCAGGTGAGCAGGTAAGGGATTGTAAAACGAGATTCTATCATTTCAAATGCTGCTGAGGGCTAAAAATGGGTCTTCTAAGAGCCAAGGAAGCCGGGATCAGCCAGCAACACCGAGAACCACCCCCAGAGCAGCTCCTGCTCTGCGCAGTGCCCCTTACAGCAGGCATCAGAGCAATGCCCACGGAACATCCCACGCACACAACAGCGGCGCGTTCTGAGCTACGTACACAGAGCCAGCAGCAAGGAAGTACTGCTTGTCCACGGGGTGCACGTCCACCGTCCTCGTCATTTTGAAGCCGATGTCTGCAGACAGCTCTGGTGACGTCCCCGGGGTCCGTCTGTCCACCACAGCCACTGTGCCATCCCACAGCCCCACGATGGCCGTGCAGGCACCATCTTCCAGGAAATCGAAGGAGGAGAGGCTGTCCTCAGTTCTGTATATCTGAGTGCCAGAAGGGGCAAAGCAAAGTACAGCCATAGAGCCCGGCACAACAAACACACGCCCACAGCACCAAACACCGCAGGCATTTTTCATATACAGAAAACTCTACAGACAGTGACCTGATCAGAGAGCTCCAGCCTCAGCTCTCCATTGCATGACCTGTCCCCACAGCAGGCAATTAACCACCCCCACCTCAGCCAGCCCCGCACCCTGCTCTCAGAGCTGCTCCATGCAGATGGAAATGGGACCTCCCCTGTTAACAACCAACACGTAACAGCTGGGCTGCAATGGGAGCAGCACCGCGCAGCACCCACCTCATCGAACACTGCCCTGCTGACATCGCCGCAGCGCAGGGAGTCGTGGCTCAGGGACAGCAGCTGTGCGGGGTGGGAGGGCGAGAAGTGCATGCAGTTGACGGAGAAGTTGTGTGGGGTGAAGACGTGAGCTCCTTCCTCAGCCGTGCGGCTCTGAACAACAAAAGCCAATAAATGGATGCTTAGAGCCATTGCAGTGCTTCCCACTCACTGCCCCAGCTGTGCCAGGCTGCTCCGTGGGACCACAGGGTGCTACAGGAGGGGCTGCAGAGGTCGGCGGTCTCCAACAACATGCATTATGTGGAGCATTTCAAACACCTCTCCAGCTGGGGTGGCACACAGCTGAAGCTGGTCAGCCCAGCACAAACCCAGAACCCAAAGTGCTGAGCATCCCTCTCACAGCAGCACAGCTCCCAGCAGGACTGGTTCACAATGCAGCAGCACGGCACTGCCAGGCAGAGGAGCACACTTACAACGTCCCAGAGCCCGACGTGCCCAGATTTGTCACCAGCTGCCACCAGCACGGCGCTCTCTGTGGGGTGGATGGCCACGGAGCGCACACGGCTGCTCACTACCTTCCTGATGCTGTCCTCACGCAGCAGCATGCTGCTCAGGGCAGCCTGGTACCTGCACACACCACCACGTCAGCCACCCCAGGGAGGAGCAGAGCCCACACCAGGGTCTGTGCCACCTCCCCATACCTCGCCATGTCACACGTGCGCTTTTCAGTGTTGTTATTCTTCATCTGAGGATTGAAAAGACACACAGAGCAGAACGAGACCATTGTAAGACATGAGCAGCATTACCCAGAGGTGCCACCAAAGGCAGCCGGCCGTACCTCGCTCAGCTGCAGCCAGGTGCCCAGCAGAGCTGTTTCACTCTTCTCCTCCTGCCCACCCGTGGCCATGGGCAGCGGCCCGGCAGGGACCTGCAACACGGGCTCACACTGACCACGGGCACAAAGCTGAGCACAACTGCTTGCATCTGAACACTACTTAGTAACACAGACTGCAGCACCTGGGGACCCTCAGCAGCACCCCAGGGTGCACTGCCTCATTTAATGGCCCGCTGAGCATCAACCACCTCCCAACAAACACCAACCACCTCCCAGGGGATGCAGGCACTGCACTGCACTGCTTGGGGTGCACGCTCCCCTTCTGCCAGCAGCACAGCCCTATGCACAGCTTTGAGAGCTTTCCAGGAAGCACGGCAGTACCGAGTGTGGTCGGCTGCCCTCAGCAGCACACAGCTGTCCCCCTGCAGCCCCCCCAGCCCCATCCCCATCTCACATGTTCCTCCTGCTCCTCCTCTGCCGGTGCCTCCACCTGCGGGACCTCTGGGGGCTGCATCCTCTGGAGCCGCATGGACCTGCGCTGCACTGTGCCGCCCTCGGCCTTCCTGGGCTTCGCCCTGCAACGACAGCTCTGTAAAGGAACAGAACTCCTCCGTAAGCACAATTCCTGATTAGAACTCTGCAGCACGGCCCTGCAGCACGGGTACCTACAGCACAGATACCCACAGCAGATGATACCTATAGCACGGATACCTGGGCCCAACCGCACCGCCCCGCTCTGCCATCGCTTCTTCCTTTGGTGACAGTGGTGCACAGCAGAGCAGTGGCAGCACACACGGATTTATGACACTTGTTTCCTTGTATTACATCCTGACGCCGCTTTCCTCCCATCCCTCCTCATTTATAATTCATCCTCCCTCTCACTGATCTGCTCATCATCTTCTCCCTCCTTTTATCACAGCTCCCATTACTTTGCATCTATCGCAGCGCGTTTCCCTGCTCCGCTCAGCTTTACCTCTTGGCCACGTGAGACGGTCCTTTGGCCAGGATCTCGTGGAGTCTTGCAGCTGACTTCAGAACAGAAAGGCAGAGGTTAAAAACACCCCCGAGCTCAACGAAAACAGCCACCAAAGGCTGCAATTAGCGACGATTATTCACAACAAATAACAAAAATTAGACTTGCTGCCGCACCGGAGCCAGCCCGAACGCTGCCCGGGAGTCCAGGAGCTGCTTCCTTGCAAAGCAACGGGCAGCCCAACGGCACGGGCTGAACGCGGGGCTCAGGAGCTCAGAGCTCGCAGCGCATCGCCGCCTCCCCCGACCCGTTCTGAAGACCCACAGCGGCTCCCCGGACCCGGCGGGGCTCCCAGCCGCCCCCAGCTGTGCGTTCCGTCCCGGCCGCGCCGCTCCCCCCATCCCGGCAACGCGCACACCGGGCCGCTCCGTCTGGCAGCACGGCCGGGAGCCGCACCGACCTCGTGCAGCTTCAAAGCAGCGAAGAATTTGGCGTTCTCGGAGATGTTTTTCAGCCGCTTCCTCTCGTACGCCGACAGCGGCGGGCTCCCATCCTGCAGCGAGAACGGCCCGGTAGTCCGCGCCGCGGGAAACGGAGGGGGGTGGGGGGGGGAAGAGGGGGATCCCTTCGCTCCCGTGCCGGGGTCCCGCACCCACCTGACCCGCCTCCATCCCGTCGCTGTCGCCGTCCGACCCGCCGTCCTCGTGCTCCGGGCTGGAGCGCTCCGCGCGCCGCCGCTTCCCGTCCCCCCCCGCCGCCTCATCGTAGGCGCCCAGCAGCCGCTTCTGGGGCAGCCGCCGGCCCGGCGCGGGGAGCGGCGTCAGCAGCACGCGGAGCTGCGGGGAGCGGCGCGGGGCCGCCTGCGGGGCCGGGGGGGGAGCGGCGGGGGGCGGCGGGGTGCGCTCCTAAGGGGGGAACGGGGAGAGACGCGGCGGTGAGCGGGGAGCCGAGCGGGGAGCCGGGCCGAGCCCAGCCGAACCGAGCCGCCCCGAGCCCAGTCCAACCGAACCGAGCCGCCCCGAGCCGCCCGCACCTCCCGGCCCCGACCTGCATCTGCTGTTGCGAGCGCGGCGACAGCTCCCCGCGCTCCTCCGTGCTGCTCTCCGCCGCCATCTGCCCGCGCTGCTGGCGGGGCGGAGCGGACACTTCCCGCGTCCCGCAGCGGCTCCGCCCCAAACACGGCGCCTTCCGCGGGGCGGGGAGCGGGGACGGAGCGGGACGAGGAGCGGGACGAGGAGCGGGCGGCCCTGGGCTGCCGGGCCGGATCGTTCCGGCGGAGCCGAGCCGCGTTCCGAGACCGGAGCTGCGCTCACAGCTGCGCCCATCTGTAGCTCCCCGCTCTACATCCTGTCCCTCCCGGCACGACGCGGAGCTCTCAGCTCGCCCGCAGCCCCTCGTTTCCCATCCGGTCGCCCATCCTGCTCCAGGGCGGAGAAGGGCAGGAAGAGGTTAATGCTGAAACGCGCCTTGTTATGCAAAGTCCATCGGAGCGCTTCCGGGCTCGTTGCTCGGCGGCAGCTGATGGGACCGCTCCCCCCAGCTGCGAGCAGAGCGGCTGTGCCCGCCGGCTCCTCCTGCACGTGGAGCAAGCCCTGCATTCCTGAGGGCCGGAACAGCCCGGGGCTGCCTGGCACCGGCCCACAGCAAAGCAGCAGCTTAAGAGCACGAGCAGCGCAGTGGCCGCAGCGTGAGGTGCACAGCAGCAGCTGTTCCAGCCCCAGGACTGGGGAGAAAATCAATTGTATTTTATACATCAGGTTAACAGCACAAGAAGGTGGTGACGCACTGGAACAGGCTGCCCAAGGAGGCTGTGGATGCCCCATCCCTGCAGGCGTTCAAGGCCAGGCTGGATGTGGCTCTGGGCAGCCTGGGCTGCTGGTTGGTGACCTGCACACAGCAGGGGGTTGGAGCTGATGAGCACTGTGGGCCTTTGCAGCCCAGGCCGTGCTGTGACCCTTTGTAAACTCACAGAGCCCCTCAGCTCTCAGGTACTTACACAGACAGTGAGGGAGGATGGGGGGGTCACATCCTTGGGCTGCACAGCTCCAGTAATTGCTTCTGATTTGTTAGCACAGTCTGCTGGGGGGTCCCGCAGTGCAGGACTTACAGTAGAAATAAGGCCTGAATAAACTCACGAGTTAAAAAAAATATTTATTTAATGCAAACTTTTGGACTCGACAAATGTACAAATCTAAGGCGGCTCATGGAATGAAATGAACATTACTAACCCAGGACGACGTCCTCGTGGCACTTGGTGTCCCTCACTACAGCACGGTGTATGAAGGCTGCAGGAAGCGCCTGCTGCTGGGTTTGGGTGGTGCCATGATGCCCAGCCGTGCCCCACGCAGTGCTGAGCTTTGTGCAGGAGCTGCAGCCCTGCAGCCGGGCGCCTTTCGTGTCCGCCTGTACCTGGGCCTGCCACAGCAAGAGAGAAAGCAGAGTTACACACAGAGCACTGGGCTTCTGTGCCCCCTCCTTCCCTTCCCTTCCCTTCCCTTCCCTTCCCTTCCCTTCCCTTCCCTTCCCTTCCCTTCCCTTCCCTTCCCTTCCCTTCCCTTCCCTTCCCTGTTCACACAGTTGCACACTAGGTAGGGTTCTTTGGATGACTGTATGTCTGCAGTGCAAACAAAGTGTAGCTGCTGCTGTGACATCTGCCCAGGGGCGAGCAGCAGCCGGAACCAGGGACACCGACCAACCTGACTCCCATTAATCCAATTAGAGTATCAACATTAAGTGACATTTCAGGGTCAACAGCATGCAACAACTGACTGTAGATGGGAAGGTGGAGAGGCTGCAAATAAAAGGCTGCTGAGCTGGAGCTGCTCTTTCCTACCAATAAACCTGGACCCCTTCAGAGGTGGACAGCCAGCACAGAATGGGGCATCCCAGAAGAAGAGCAGCAGCAGCAGCCGGCCCTAAGGTGAGTTGTGCCATTTCTGCTGCAAGCGTGATGTTCAAGTGATAAAAACCTGGTAGTTCCCAAACCCAGTGTGTGTTCGAGTCAGGTACAGCCCTCCAAGCTGGGCTCTCACAGCGTGTTCTGGAGAACACAGCAGCTCAGTGCTGTCCTGAGCTCCTCCATGCCCTAAGATGAAGCAGGTGCAAAATCAAGCAGGTATTTTTCATACAGACCCCGCTAAGTCACCAGCTGTGCTTCCTGCACGATCCCATCAGCTGTGTGGGCAGCGTGAATGCGCACAGATTTAAGAGCAATAACAGCAGCAGTGCTACAGTTATGCTTCACGAGCAGATCAGCAGGATAAAGAACGAAAACTACATGCCTACAGAGAACATGGTCAAGCCAATTAAGAAAAAACAAAGCTGAAGTTTGATTACAGTGCAATCGTGTAATCTAATTACAAGTGAAGAAGTGATTACTATGAAAGCACTGAGAATGTAGCTCTAATTTGCCCTGCACGCAATGATTCCCAGCAGTGGAAAGGTGAATCGTGAAATCAGGGCTGCTTACAGTGGCACCGGTGGTACTGAAAAGCCCCAAAGTGACATCTGATGGGCTTTAAGGCTCAGCACCTGATGACCCAAAACTGCACATGTGCCCATACAGTCCCTAAGAAAACATGCTACGCTAACAGTACAGCTCTGGGATCATCACCACGTTACCCTGGGTGAAAAGTTCCATCTGACAGCAGCCAACGTACCCTTTGGAATGGAACTGCTGGCTGCCACCGCTGCTCGTCTTTTTCCTCTTGGATTCTCCGAGGTTTGGCAGCCTTTTCCTCTTCCTCCTTTGGTTTGCATTGCCACCAAAGTAGCTCGAGGTCACGACGTCGTCTTCTGCTTCCTCCTCACTGCCAGGCGTGCCAGCGCTCCCCGGGGCCAGGTCCACACTCTGGCAGGCAGCATCTTCTGCAGACAGTCAATGAATCACAGCTAATGAAATGGAAAGGCTGCCTGGGCCAGCCGGGGCACATGAACCTGCCAACCCATCCCTGCATTTCAAACCTCCTCACTCCACATCCCTCCTGCTCAGCTAGAGGCATTTCTTTCTTGGGCTGGTGTAAAGCAAAGACAGCCAGAAGGCAGTTTGGGTTCAGCACACTGTGACTGACACAAAAGAGATCATCCCTATTTTCACTAACTTGGCTTCTCGTCTCAACCATTATGGGTTCTCTGGAAAGAATTATGGGATATACCATAAATACTGCAGTCAAATACAGCACTTGATTTTAAGAACAACGCCAGGAGATGCTGACAGGCTCAGACAGCAGAGAGCTCCTTCTCAATCTGTCGTAGCAGGAAGAACACGGCTCTTTCCACAGGCAGCAGAATGCAGTACTTAAGTCAGGTTTGTACACACGCATTTATTGATGGCCCCAGTGTCAGACCTGACGGCTGCTACCCTAATTACAACACAGGCTACCTGCTGTGCTGGCGTGAAGTTGCCAGGTTTACATGGCTCAGCGCCTTGCGGAGCTGCTCACTGTGTTTCAGGTGAAGAGCTGCAGAACCTGATGGTAAAACACCGCTTGTCTTTTTTCAGCCTAGTTCTGAAATTCATCACACTGAAGTGAAGGTCAGCAAGTGCAGAGTGGGACGTTCTGACCCCAGTTGTTATGAGAAACAAAAGGCAGCAGTTACTGATGGCCAGGCTGCAGTGCTACCCCACCACAGTAAATTCAGGTGGGAAAATACACGGAGGTGCAAGATCCTCAACCTCGAGGTCCTGGAGTCTCAGTGTAACCGATTTGTATTACACAAGTCCCAGCAATCAGCAGGAGAGGCGCAGAGCAGCACATACTTTTTGTTTCCCAGTCTTTCAGATCTGTGCTGAATTTAACTGGTGAAAAGACAGCAGAGATCTTCCCATGCTCTGAAAAGGTGCAGCCGCTCCCTTTTCTATGTACTGAACTCCAAGAAACAGCAAATTGAGTTTAAAACAAGGTAACTTTTGAGTGGAACTTCTTATAGGTAATGAACAGAGAGGATGAAATAGGAAAATGCACACAAGGAATACCTGGCGTTGTCCATTCGGAGTACTTATCCATCACTTTAATGATTTCTGCACCATACTTCTCCAGTTTATCTTCTGTGACGCCATCGATCTGCAGCAAAACCTCCGCATCAGAAGACAAGGTTTCTGCAGTGGAACAAGGTACCAATCAGAGCCATCAACCCCACGTTTTAAGATTGCCCACAGTAGAATATTCTGGAGGAAATTGCTTCTGTTTTTGTTGAGGAAATGAGCCTTTTTTTTTTCCTGGTAGATTTCCTTCCAGCTAATTCATACAGGAACTTGGCCAACAGCTTCCTCTGGAAATGCCTCAAAATTTGCCCTGCAGCACAATCACGTGGGTGGCTGCGATGCTGAACCACAGCTGTGGGGAACCTATACTGCAGGTGCTGCTCTCAAGGGAGCACTGCCCGGCTGGGAGCTGTCAAACCCCCTCTGAGCTGTAGACAAGCACGAAGGGCACGGCCACACGTGCAGACCGCTGCCCGCAGGGGGTTCTGACCAACAAGGAGCTGCCATTACCTGCTATTTTCTTTAGAGTCGAAGTACTGAAAATATTGAAGTAATGGACATCAAAGATTTTCCCCAGAGTCTTGCAGGTGTCCGTGAGCTCCCCAAAGCACTTTTTAACCATCTCTTCTCGCTGTGACATTTTTGTCACAGAAGCCCTTTGCTTTCTAATGGCGCTGGCATTTTCGGTCTCATGAAATTCCACCTGTTTATTAAAATAAAGCATAAGCAAATTCCATCAGGGAGGGGGTTACTGCAGAGCAGTCATTAGAATACAGATGAATGACAAAGAAGAACAACGAAGGAAACCAGAAGTATTTTCTGATGGACCAAAAGAAAGCTGTTTACCCAGCACACGCTTTTCAAGTGGTCTTTTCTTTCTTACAGTCCAGATGATCAGGCAGCCATTCTCAACCACTCATAAGCTTCTTCTACAAAGAACAAAGCATACACACAGCACAGGAAGAAGTCCTGCCCTCCCAGCACACAGTGAGCTTTAAACAGAGGGCACTAGGTCTGTCGCTGAGGGCTCTTCTCCTGTGCCAACACAGCACTAACAGGAGGCACTGCCCCAAGCAGTCCTGGGACTGGTTCCATCACCTTCTTGCAAAAGAGCATTTTTTTTCAGAGCACCAATGGCTGGAAAAAAATAGAGCAGAAAATGCAGGAGGAAGCAGCGCTGTTCCTTTCTCCCTCTCTCTCCTTAGCTAGCTCTTTCTGTATTACTTATAACCACAGAGTCACAGCTGGCTGAGGCTGGCAGGGACCTCTGGGCCCACCTGGCTCATGCCCCACTACTCCAGAAGAGACACCCAGAGCAGGGTGCTCAGGTGAGCACCTAGACAGCTTCTGAAGATCTCCAAGCAGGAGGCTGCAGCACCTCTCTGGGCAGCCTCTGCCAGCACACAGCAAGGAAGCACTTCCTAAGGATTAGATGTTCCCATGTTCCAGTTTGCACCACTGTCTCTTGTCCTGGCACTGGGCACTGCTGAAAACAGCCTGGCTGTGTCCTCCCCGCACCTCCCTTCAGGTATTTATAGACAGCGATAAGATCCACCCCCAGCTCCCCCAGAATCAGGTGGAAGGAGGAAGAATAAAATCATTTAATCCTTTCCAGTCCTCTCAAACTCATCTTCTGCCTCACAATGTTACTATTACAATCCTGGACTAGAAGTTGTGACTGTTAGATTCTGTTGCCTACCTCTGCTGAAGTTCCTACACCTCTGCTGGTATACAAACTACATCAGAATGATCCCAGGGTACGTGCTGCACCAAACCTGCAGCACATTCTCAAAACAATATGTACGAGAAGAAGAAATCTAATTCTCAAATACCTGCAGCAACCCATTCAGCACCGCCTGCGCTTTTTCTCCTAGAACTACGTAGGCCACAGCTTGGTCATTAGCTGTGATGTACAGGTCTTCATCCAGGATCTTGTCCAAGACCAGCTTTCTGAACAGCCTTTCAACGTTGTGCCGTGAGTAGGCAGCGCCCTTCCCAAATATTCCAGACTGAATCTTCGCACTCTTTGTTCCTGCACAACAGCAGACACAGGGTTAGCCAGCAAGCAGAACACCTGCACACATGTTTGCAAACACAATGAAGACTCCCAAGGGCTTCCCTCAGTCTGCCTGCACGCACACACAGCATGCAAGTACCAGAAAGTCCGAGCACCAGCAGTAGGTTAACGTTATCGCTATAGCAACCTGCAATAGATTAAAGCTCTCATCTCATCCACTTTCCATCATCTAACCACCCAGAGATTCCTGGGAAGAATAATTTTGCCAAATATATCTTGTCTTAAACCACTGCTGATAGTACAAAATCTAACGATACTTTAGATTCCTGCACCAAGTGTACTTTGGTGCTGTTTCTGGAGAAGCCGTACTTACCCAAGAAAATGTCCACCATCATATTCAACGTGTATCTTCCGGAGCCCGTGTTTCTATTCCCATTTATTCCTCCCATTTGTCCACAGTGTTGCTGTACAAATCTTATGATGCTTTTCACTTCCTCTGTTACATTTCTTGATTTGTAGTCCTAGTAAAAGAGATTGGATTAGGGAACGACCTGGCGTGGTTCGACCCCAAAGCAAGTTGTTGGTGCCAACCTTTCTGTCACGTCTGAGCATTTTCCAGCACAACACTTAAACTAAAGTTTTTACCTTCTTCCTACTGCAGTTATCACAGATAACTTCTGGGTGGTCTTTACAGAAGTTCGGGTTAAAATCGGTCTCCCCAAAGTAGGCCAGAAGCTGAATTCTGCGGCAGTCGACGACGTTCTCGCAGTAGTGCACCATGCTGTACAGGTTGTTGAAGTGGGTCTGTCTCGTGTGACTGTTCCCATCCTTCTCCACTGAAATGGAATCGGTTCAGTTGTTGTTTTACCTGCACCTCCTTGTATGTTATCAGATGAAACTCAATATTCTTTCTTGCTTAAAAAAGACCAGGTCGTTCAGTACAGATTTTACCTCCCACCTCTTAAAGATCAAAAAAGAGAAAAATCTATAACAATAAATGTGAAAAGGTGGACACGCGTAAAGAAAAATGGCTCTGTCTAAAAACAACGAATGACCAAAAACTTCCATTACGGAAAGTTATTCAGGTAAACAGTGAAACGAAGCCACAGTTCTCCCTCCTTTATTTACCATATGTGGCACTTCTAAGAGAACAAAACAACTCAGCCTAACTGAGACAGGAACCAGTCAGTGGTTTCTTTGCTACTGTCCCAGTTCAGGTGCAAACACAAGAAGCTGCTTACTCAGTATGAGTCTCCTGAGCCTGGTGACATCACTGTAGCTGTAGAAGAGCAGGCAGTGAGACATTTCACCATCCCGCCCAGCCCTGCCCGACTCCTGATAGTAGCCCTCTATGGACTTTGGAAGGGAAGCGTGGATAACGTAGCGGACATCAGGTTTATCTATTCCCATTCCAAAAGCAATCGTTGCACATATAACCTACAAAGGAAATGACACGTTGTTATTTAGCTATGAAAAGCATTCATGCTGCACTCAAAATAGACTCGTTGTCAAGCTTCTGAAACCACACAAAGCGTAAAATATCAACTGGAATTCTGCAAGATGGGGACAAAATAGTACAAATCTCTCTTTCAGGAGACAGGAGGAAAACTGCAAGTTGGAGAGTCTCAAAATGCAACTCAGCAAGCACACCTCGAGCTGCTCCCGCAGCCTCACACAGCTCAGCTCCTTCCTCCCAGAGCACCACACCTTGGTGCAGGGCTGCAACCTTTGATTTGTAACGAAAATGAGAAGAAGGCTAATGTTTGGCAGATCTATTCTGACCTGTTGTGGCCTGCAGCTGATCTGATGATATCGTTACACAACTGTCTTTCCTCTTACTAGGCCCAAAGTGATAAAAGTGCTCTAAATTCCACTCTTTTTTTTTTTTCCTCCTTCCCAATTGCAATTCTGTTACCTGGCATCCTTCTTGATTAACCCACTTCTTCTGTACGAGATCTCTGTTGGAGTCAGTGAGGCCAGCATGATAGGCAAGTGCAGCAAGGCCTTCCTTCTGCAGAATGGCTGCTGTCGTGTCACATTCGTGACGGGAAAGGCAATAAATTATCCCAGAGTCATCTGTGAACATAAAGAAGAGGTGCTAGAATAAAGCAAGTGAAAGGGAATACAGCGATATTAGTCTTTCCTGCCAGACAAATACTGCCTTACACTTACCAACCCTTCCCTACACGTGTAGCTACTTAATACAGTAATTTCATGACTATCTGGTTCTGTTAGTTTCTCCTTATCCAATTCCTACCTTACAGGGGTGTACGTGCACGCCCGGGGAATCAGGAAAATACTTCCTGCTCAATACTGTGCAAACTTCAGATTCAAAATATGCTATTAAAGGACTTGGATGGAGAGCCAGTCAGTAACATGCCAGGCTACAGCACAAGAGAAGTGACAAAGGGAGCATGCTGCAGTCAACTTCCAGCAGCAGGAGCTGCAGGACTCACAGATAAGCCTAGAGGGACAAGACTCACTGATGGTATAATTAAGGGGAACCACAGATAAGCCGACAAACAGAATTAAACAGTTATAACTGTATAGATATTAGATGACACAGAGCACTTCCATCATCTCCTTTTTCATTTTAACTGGAGCTCCTAACTGTAAACCTGATCCACAGCATCAACAATACAGTTCTGTCTCCTATTTGTTCTTCCTGTGAGTATCTTGAAAAAGGCAAGCATCGTTTTCCTAGCATCTTAAAGGCTCTTCCTGCCTTACAAGGTAGTTGCTAAAAAGGCACTCAGCATGCTGTAGTGCTCAATACTCACGTGGATGGTATTTTTTAATCCACTCCAAGCAGTCAATTGCCACCTTCTTTGGCTTCTTGGGCAAGACATCATATTTCAAGTTATGCCTGTTGAAGCTCATTGTAAACCTAAAACAAAACATGTTATCAGTGCTTATCAGTTTTGTGCGTGCAGAATTGCTTTCAACAAGCGAGGCATTAACTGGAATGTCCCACATTGAAGCAACTGCCACACAAATTCTGCACCATCTGCATAGGAATTATTGCTCTGTGTGCCCACTGAGATTAACATCACTCACATTTTGGGTCTATAACTCCTGATTGTGGAAGTCTGCATCAAAGAAACCCCTCTACATCTAACCAATGATCACACAGAACCTTCATTTTCCTTCTAGATACTCGTATCCATGTCTGACCAATTGAAATTGCAAAACAGATTTCACTGATTAACAAAACAGTCACCAATACAATGCTTTATTCTTCCACCACGTACAACAAGAAGGCTGCAATGTGATCCAGACCCGAGGGCTCCTCACTACCTATCTTAGTGCCAGCTTTAACTACAAAGCACTTCCAGCTCTTGGAGTTTCCCAGCATCCTCACAAAAAGCACTCAAATCCGTAACCTGAGCACTCTGTCAGTGATGTTATTTCCTTCTAAAGTTTCCCTAATCAAGTGAGTTTGGCAAGTTTTCTATTGGTAATATTTCATGTTTAAGCTGCATTAAACTCCATGCACGCATTGCCATTCAATCAGATATAACCACTAAGTGTTCTGGATGGGTTCTAATGCTTTCTGTGCTTTCCCAGGTTTTCCATTCAGATGCTCTGCAGCTCAGACTGTCCCAGGAAACTGCTGGACAACTTACACTTGTGGTTTCAGCATCTCGAGCTGATTCTGAATATCCTTCTGCACTCTTGGGTTAGCAGTGGCAGTGAGAGCCATCATAGGAACAGAGCGAAACTTCTTGCGGAGCATATTCAGCCGTTTGTAGTCTTTTCGAAAGTCGTGACCCCACTAGTTAAAAAGCAAAATTAAACACATCTAAGATGGTCCCGCTAAGTTCTTCGCCATTCTGAAAGCCAAACCCAAGCCTTTACCTGGCTAACACAGTGAGCCTCGTCAATGACAAAACGCGCCAGGAGTTTCCGGTCGTAGAGATTTTCCAGGGCTGACAGCAGCCGGTTGCTTGCACAAACCTGTGAGCAGCCACCAGAGGCATTAGAAAGACAAGAAACAAAGCAAAATGTCACCCGTGAAAGGCTGCGGAAGCAACGTCTCTGCTGTAGAGTTCACCCCGATGGCAAAGGCAAAGCCTGAAGGCACCAAGAGGCTGGCAGTCACCTTAATGCCAACTGACAGCACAGCAGCTGATGCAGGATTGCCTTAAGGTTTGAGGACCAGCTACACAGAGGTCCTACAACCTGATTACGTTTAAAATGACTTCTGTCATAAGAGGCGAGGAAGGAAAAGCTGAAGGAAAAAAAAAACCCATTAAGCACATTAAATCTTCCCCTCTTACAATGCTCTTCCAGCACAACCTCATTTCTAAAGGCAAGACATAACTAACCACGAGATGGTCTTCTGGCAGTCACCCATTACCTTGGCAGTTCCATGTTTCTGCCCTGCAGTACTCAAGATTCCAGTAGCCACCCGACAGCAATTAGCCACTAATTGGTGGTATTGTGCATTGAAGAAGATGTGCGTGGAGTTTTTCCTGCCCCCTCTAAGTTCAGTGTTTCCCCTTTGACTCTCTATAGCAATCCTCCTCTTATTGCCTCCATGACTGTACAGTTCAATCAAGTACAAACCTTCTCAGGGGTAACATACAGCAGCTTTATTATAGGATCCTTTTTGGACAGCTGCATATATATTTTTGAAGCATCAGCATCTGTTATATCACCAGTCAGGTACGTTGCAGCAATCTGCAAAAAACAGATATGAATATTCAGTTTAGCACACATGAAAACAGCACTGACAGTCATCACAGATGAATCCCCACTGTTCTTGACCACATCTCCAACCAGAAACACACGAGCATCAGTAAACAGAGTGCTTAGGCTGCCAATGTATTCTAGTTCACCTCATGCAGACTTTCCTAGACAACCTTTTACAGCTGCCAGCCTATGAATTCTTGTAGTTTCTATCGGAGACACACGAGATTCACCACAACATTCCAGATTTCCAGTACACTGATCTGCACTGTGACTGAATGAAATAAAGCTGTCTGAACTTACATCCAAAGTTTTCAGCTTCTGAACTTGGTCTATTATCAGTGACCTCAGGGGAGAAATGACAACGGTGACCCCAGCAGAGACACACGCTGGTAACTGGTAGCACAGACTTTTACCACCGCCTGTAAGAGTGAAACAGAATGCAACAAGTATCAGATAAGGGGAGGAAAGGGGGCGAGGGCAGAGGAGGAACAGAAATGGGAGCTCTTATTCTCATTTTGTAGCACCCTCAGAAACAAACTTTGGCACCAGACCGCTGAAGGCTGTAGCTGCACGGTGTTTGTAGGTACACACCAGTGGGCATTAGGATGAAACAGTCTTCTCCCAGAAGAGCAGCATTGATGGCCTCCAGCTGATTTGTCCGGAAAGAGTGCAAACCAAACTTCCTGTGAAATACTTTCAACATTTCTTCAGAATGGGAAAATTTCATCCCCCTGAAACGTTGGTGCGCAGGGTTATGAACCAGTGGCTCTAAGAGACAAAGAAAACGTATTTAAGTACACACTTTCACTGCTTTCACCACTCCCTTCTTGCAAGAATCAGCAATATTGACCTACATCTGAGTACCTGAGGGGCTTTGTCTGCTTCAACAAGTGACCGAATTTGAATATTTTGTATAAGCAGCTAAGACTATTGCATGGCTTTGAATTAACAACTGCAGAGTCATCAGCTAATTAGAACACAGAAGCATTCCAGTTTCCAATTTTAGCAGCTCCATCTCCCCAGCAGCCTGCAACCTGCACGGCAAATTTGTATACAAGTCTGCTACCACTCCAAGGAGGGGGAAAAAGACAAGAAAGACTCTACGACAATGTCTTTGCAAAGAGAAACCAAAAGAAATTTCCATGCAGAGAGCAGGTACTGCTGTCATCTGCAGGTAAGTTACCTGGGCTTAGACCTGAGAAGAAATACAAACTAACGAAAAAGGGGAAGACAATAATCTGTATTAGCACAATTCACCTGAGCTGCTCGTTGCTGCGATCCCACAGCCTGACTTTGGAGCAGTGGGATGTGAGCCCGGAGCAGAGCCAGCAGCCGCAGCGAGCAGCCTGCAGCGCAGAGAGGCAGAGCCCTCCCTCAGCGGCTGCCACTGGGGAGCAGGTGGTGCTTCAGGTGCATCCTCCCAGCCCTCATCAAAATCATCAATATCAAAGTCATCAAGGTTGAAGTCTGTATCGTTCACATCTGAGCAGCCCGATGCAGGAGCACCAGCAGGGCTTGTGTGCTGGGCTTTCAGAGCAGAGCTTGCAGTGGGCCTCTCAGGCACACGCCAGTTCCCACTGTCTCTCCCCGCGGGTTTTTCACACCAGCTGCCAGTGAATGACACCTCTGAGGGACGGCTGAGAGAGGTGCTGCTTTTGCCATCCACCCTGGGGGAAGAAAGTGCTGCAGCTTCTAGGCAGATAACCTCCTGATCAGTTTCCTTCAAAGCGTAAGAAGTATCCAAGTTATCAAGCGTTTGATTCCTTACTGTAGAAAAACTGCTTGAATTAACAGTCCTGGAAAGCACAGATGGAAGGTTTGTGGATTTCGGTGTGTTGCCAGCAGAATTGACACCCCGACCAGGGCCGGAACACAGAGGTGTGCTGGGACGTGAGGAAGGGTCTTGCTGCACACACGCCTTCCAATTGCTAGCACCATTCATGCTACTTGTCTTCAAAGCAACAGAATCAGCTAACAATTTTCTCCTGGAAGAGGCAGCAAGGGAAGAAAGGAAAACAATTAGTTAAGCAACAAGTAACGGATTACCACCTCCCACAAGGTGCAGGGATTGTTTTCACCTCTTTGTTCCTATCCAAAACATTAATGTGTGGTGGTCGCATGGTATTTTGAATCCAATTTGGATATTCCATGATACTATCTTTAAGAATATTTCCAACAAATTTAGGGAAGAGTCCAACCCCAGGACTCAGCTGAACACAATCACAAAACTACTGCACCTTCAGTGCAGATACTAAAACAAAGGGATTCTTAACAGGGAAGAACTGATCCACGCGTCGCTCCACATCATCTTTATGGTACAATGGAGACACCTACAGGCCTGATACTGCTTCATGCAGAACGTGGCAATAGGAAAATAAGAAATAATACTTATTAAACCGTACCGGAGCTCTCTCTGCTGAAGTAGCTCTTTTGCACACGAGACAGACGTAAGCTCATGAAGCGGAATGGCGTCCACCAGCTTACAAATATCTTCCATGACGCTATAGAGTTGCTGTTCCAAACGCAAGCCTTTATCTGGAAGATGGAGCACATTTCAGCATAGAGTAGCCTTAACTGTTATTAGAACACAGGGACAAAATGATCTCAGCTTCTCAAAAGGCAGAATGTGTTGCAATACAGAACTCTTACACCGTGCAAAACACCCAAGAAGCTGCAAACCATCCCCACAGTTTAATGCATAACAATGAAGTCATTTCAGGTACCTGCATGCTCTGCACTCGAGTCCTGCACGGCAGCAGGCTGCTTTGGTGCCATCCGCTCAGGCTCAGACTCCGTGCCATGAACTGCTGATCTTCCATCAGTAGGAGACTCTTTAAAAATATTACTAAGATAAAAGCAATTCAAATACAGAAATGCACTGGATCAACAGACAACAGTAAGAGAAAACATCTTCAGGAATGAGAGCATTAAAGATGCAGGCAAAAGGGAAGCTTCTCAAAACCCACCTAACAACTAAGTAGCCAGAGTTTGTTCCCACTCTGTGCACCAACTTTCTCTGAAGCAAAAGCCATGCTTCTTACGGCCAATGGTTAAGGTATCTCACAAGACTCCAGGAGCAGCTGTTGGCTGCTAACTGGCCAAGCCAAAAGCCGCCAAAGCCAACTCTAACGTTGACTTGTTAACAAGCAAATTGTTCACATCTTTTTTGGTGGTTTTTACAATCACCTTCTTTAACCATCCTTTCAGACAGTTCTATCAATTAGCTGTTTTACCTAACGCTCCTTACAGACGGTGAGAAGGAAGGCAGCTCTTCCTCTGGAGAGGGTGGAACTACATCCAAGTAATCATCCTCCTCGAGCTCAATGTCTGCCAGCAGCTCATTGCCAACATCTGCCAGTTCCAGCCGGCCGCTCTTCTCACCATTACTCAGCTTCTGGCTTCCATCACTTCCACCATTCGTAGCTGAACGAGAAGTGCATTAAGATTGCTGAGTAACATTCAAAACTCATTCTGGTATAAACAAAAACACAAGTGAACAGAGGAAAAAACTACTTGTGAGATTTCAAAACAATAGCTTAGTACAGTTGCTGACTTCTGACAAATACTTCCTGTTCCTCTTTTTTCCCCATTAAAAACAAATAAACAAACAACCCACCAGCTCTTGCAGCTTCCCTACCAGAAGAAAAAGCTTCTTCAAATGGAGAAGGTATATTTGCCTTAAAAAAAAAAGCTATAGAAAACTACAGTTCTATTGTATACGAGATAGAAAGAGCATAGTTACAGAAGTAAAGACTCCTTGCCCAGCACTGCCCCTATGCCAGAACTGGAAGGTAAACTCACAGCTGCAGATAAATCCTCTGAGTGAGGCCACTCACCTCCATTCATATTACGTTTTTTTCCCCCCACACACAGTGGGCAAAAGGAAACAAAGGGGGGATCTTAAGAAGGAAAACAGTCCACGATTCTTTTTCCCCATTCAGTGTAATGAGTGACAGCATCAGAAAACGCTGCTCATTATTCAGCTGCATACATAGATTGATTTTGCAAAGATCGAAAGGTTCCAAACATAACAAATAGGACCCTTAAAGCAGAGAAGCCAAGTGGAACACAGAACCACCAAAAACACACACTGACCAACAGCCATGAACGGCACGGTCTTAACTGAGGTCTGGCTGTGGATTATTTCTGTTCGCTTTGAAAGAACTGACGCAGATCTCTTCTTCTGGTTTAATATTTCTCAGCATTCCCGTTGGGTGTAAATTGATTTTAGAGCTCTTTCATATCAATAACAGAACTGTTTGGTTGTGTTGGTTTTGGTTTAGTTTTTTTCCCCTGCAATAACTCTGCACACTGCTGCTCATCTCTGGGACACCACATGGGAAGTCCTGCACCTCCAACAGAGCCACACTACCAGCTGCAGACAAAGATCTCTGTTATTTACAACATTGTACTTTCTCAAACCACAGTTACCGAAACAGAACCCACATACCAAAGAGCACTGTCAGATCCCAGGGTGCAGCACACTGAGCTCAGAGAGTGCAAGGCAGATTCTGCACTCAGGGATCCGGTTAGGCTGGAGCAATGGGCTGAGGTTCAACCAGAGCAAGTGCCAGCTCCTGTACTTCAGTCACAACAACCCCATTTACCTCTACAGGCTTGGACAAGAGCGGCTGGAAAGCCGTGCTGAAGAAAAGGATCTGAGGGTGTTAGTCAACAAAAGCAGTGTGCCCAAGGGACAAAAAGGCCAACTGTATCGTGGCTTGTATCAGCAACAGTGCAGCCAGCAGGAAGACATCCCCCCTGCACTCAGCTCTGGTGAGGATGCACCTTGAGAGTGGCATTCGGGTTGGATAACCACACTGTTAGTGGGATGAGCTGGGGTTGCACTTGGTGATGAGAAGCCTTTTCCAACTTTAACGATCGTATGAGCCCACAATTTCTCAAACAGGCAGCATTCCGGGCTCCTGTGCAAACCCTCACCTGCATGAGCCTCTTGCAGCCCATTGTCCAGAAGCGCAGCAGCAGTCGGGGCTCCAGCATCGCCCAGACAGATGAGGGAGTTCTGCGAGGAGCCCTGCGAAGCGCCCACCTCTGCCCCGTGCTGCTGGGGCCCCGCATCACCCCGTGCCCTGCTGACACACGGACCGGGCCCCTGCGGAGTCCTCGGCCCCTTCGGGGACGGCACGGCCGGCCTGGAGAGCTTCTTCTCGAAGCCCGACAGGTCGAAGTCGTCCATGTCGTCCCACTCGTCGCCCGTGGAGGCGGCGGGGCCCGACAAGGACACGGGCAGGGAGCCGGGGCGGGACTCGGAGCTCCCCGCGGGGCCGGGCAGCGGCGGGCGGGCGGCGGGCGGCCCCACACGGGGATCCTTAGGCCTGAAGACGGAGCCCAGCGAGGTGTTCACGTCCTTGTCGCGCAGCGCGGCCGGGCTGTGCGTCCTGCGGAACGTGAAGGCCCTGCAACACAGCGGGCGGCCCGTCAGCCGCGGGGCTCGGCCTGACGCGGGATCCCGGCCTGACAGCCCCGCAAGGCCGCTACTCACGCGGGCCGGCTGCGCGCAGGCGGCGCTTTGCTGAGGGCGCCGCGGGCCGAATGCAGGCGCAGCTGCTCCCGCAGGTTGTTCTGCGGTACCGCTGCCATGACGGCCGCTCCGTTCCGTTCCGTTCCGCTCCGTTCCGCTCCGCTCACCGTCCCGGCTCTCCGCTCCCCCCGCGCCCACTTCGCATTCGGCGCCAAAACGCCGCCCGCGCCGCCATTGGGAGGAAGAGCCGAGGCGGAAGTGACGACACGGCGTTTCCGTTTCCGTGGGGATGGCGCCCCCTGCGGGCGGGGCTGTGCCGCCACAAGATGGCGCCTCCGGCAGCGCCGCGGCACCGCGCAGCGGATTAACACGTCAGCCGGGGAAACGTGACAAGGAGGCTTTATTCTGCTCCGTGGCTGCAGCGCTGGGCAGCTATCCCTGAAATGCCCCAGTTTGTTCTTTTGTTACGAAATTGCTATAAAGGCGAGATGAAAGCGGGTAAAATCACACGGCACAGCGCTGATCTTCCTCTAGAGAAACGAAAAGCTGCATTCAAAGAAATTAAAAGGGCCCAGGAGCGCGTCTGGTGATTGGAAACAGTCTGGTGTGTGCAGGGCAGGCCTGCTGGGGAGCACAGCCGTGAGCTGCAGCTCCTCCCGCCCCATAAGCTCCGTGCAATGCAAGGGCTCTTCCTGCGCCTCGGGAACATCAGCACTTCATTGATTGCAGCACTGAGGGTCCCACGCAGCATCAATTGCTCTCCCCGCTCTGCCAGCCCCTGCTCTGCTCTCACACCAGAGGCACTGGGTAAGATGCACAAGCAGCCAGACCGCACATGTTCTTGCCCCGTTCGATGAGGAAGTACCTAAAAAGAGAAACGAGCCCTATGAGTGAGCTCTCCTTGCTCCTCCTCCAGCAGGCTGCACGCCCGATGCTGATGCGTGTCACTGCTGTCCTGTGAGCTCCTTTCCTGTGCTACTGCAAGGGGCAATAGATGTCACTGAGCTGCTAGCTGCAGCCAGAAGCTGATGGCAGTTTCCCTCACAGCTGGGAATACAGCACAGGGCTGAGTGACAGCCTGCAGCACAAGCAGGTCTCTGGCTGTGTACGGATTGCAGGAGCACCACACTGCTGTGCGGCTCCCACCTGCAGCTCTGCCATCCCTGGAGCCATCCTGGAAGCTGATGCAGCCTAAGCAGCGTCTCCAGTGTGGCTTTTAGTACCAGGTCTCCTTCATAGCCAAGGCTCAGCTGCTCTACCTGCCCTCCACCAACTATGAAACAGCTGTGAAATTTCAGCTCCGGGGATACCTGAAGGCTGATGGGAGCCCACGTTCACAGTGTTCTTTTACCAGATGGTGGGAAGGGTCTAGCAGAATTTCCTTACCCATCCATGCCCCACAGAGAGCCCCAAGAGTTCTTAACAATCCAGTACGGAAGCCCATCTTCTTCTCCATAGCCAACAGCCAGGACAGCGTGGTTCACTTTGTCAGGAGTGTGCTCGCATCGTGGGCTGCAAAAGAAAAACGATGCAGATGAAAAACTAGCCTATAATTAATCATGGATTAGCCAGCCTTTGTGACTGCACTCCAACGGCAAGAAGAACCACTTTGAACTTCCAATTATAGAGAGTAGGCAGCAGTGAATAGGGGATGCAGCTCGACTTTCTCACTCAGCTGCACAGGAAGTCCCGGCGTTGGCTGTGTGGGCTGAGCACCTGGTCTGGCCTTTTGCTCTGAGCTAACAACAACATTGTCAGGCAAGACCAAGCTGCGGTGAACAAAATAAACAAAGGAATGTTTCCAATGAAAAACAGTTATTGTTGCACTCAGGAATGGTTTCTTCTGCCCAGAGTTCAGGGGCGCTCTTTCACGTGTTGCACAAGCAATAGTAGCTTCCTCAATCCAACTTCACGTTCCCCTTGGTTTTCCAGCTTTAATATTGCACTTGATGAAAACTGCAGCCCTGATACCAAGTACGACAATGGAAGATACAAGCTCCCATCTCCATAAATGCTGTTTTCACACATTTTCAAGTTGCAGATCAACAGCCACCACACTACAGGTTTACTTCTCTTTAACCTGTTAATAGCTGGTCTGTGGGGTATGGGCTGAAATGGCTGGCACACACCACTTACTGGTGTTGGACTGTCTCCCTGCTTTCATACTCTCCACCTGCCTGTTGCCAGCATTTAACACTGAGATCACTGTTTATTGCAGCAGCGAAGCCACTTGAATTCTCAGTGCTGCCTGCTCTTCCCCTTGCAGCTCCCTGGGGCAGATCACTCATGCTCAGGCTCTTAGCTTAATTTTCCTGCAGTTCTACATAACTGAGCATCCATTACTCTGAAGTATTTTTCTAGTTCTCTCCAAACATGCATTTTTCCCTCTTGATAGAAATCTCTTCCATCTCCGTTAGCTTCCATAATCTCCCTGAAGTTTACTAAACTGCTTTTAAGCAGCATTTTGCCTGCGCTGTAGATGTAACACGGTGCTCAAGCCCTACTCCTGCCAGGCCACTTCATCTCTAACTGTTCTTCCATCTCTGCTGTGTCTCTGGGACAGGTCCCTCTGCTCAGCTGCATCCCACAAACTGCCACTGGCTGAGCTCAGTTCCAAATGCAGCCCTGTCCTGAGCTGGGCTATCAAGTACATTGTTTCCTCTTCCTTGTGCTGCTCTCTCATCCCTTTGCTAAATCAGCATTTCAAGGTTCAACGTGCTTATATTTTCTATGTAAAAAGAAATGCAAGCACGCAGTCTGGTTCCCGTGTCCAATGGGAGAGAAGGAGAAATGGAGACATGATTCCAGCCCTATACTTTTCCCTCACATCCCGGGCTCTGGAATACTCACTTGGAATAGACTCCTTTCCTGTAGTGCATGAAGTCGCTCGTCACCTCAAACGCAAAGCTCACCGGGTTGTGCTTCCCCACAGCTTCTACCATACCGGCCTCATCGTACTGCAAGGAGAGCATCCCAGGGTCACTGATCCCCATTACACACTGATCCCCACTACACCCAGGCCTGCGACGATCAGAGGGGAGCAGGAGGACTTGCAGCGGACAGGACCAATCCCTGAGGCACTCAGAGCTGCCCACATGCTCTGCAGGTGCTGGAGCTCTGTGCAATCCCGTGCAGGAAGGTGCTCACAGGCACCCGTGAGCCAGGGCCATGCTCAGCTGGACCCTCCCACTAAGCTGGCAGAACACAGGAGTGGGGCAGTGCACAGCAGGGACCCACCTGCGTGATGTTGATGACATCCTTGATGAATGCAATGGCCTTGTCCGGCTGGAACTTGCAGGTGCCATTCTGTGCAGACAGATAGGGAGCAGTGTCAGAGCCCACCCCGTGCCTGGCCCTGCTGCTGGCCCTGCAGCCACGCTGCCTGGGATACCTGTGCCCGGTATGGGTACGTGTCCTCGCCCATCAGCCCCTTGTTGTACAGGATGTACTCGAAGGCCTGGCTCGGCAGCCCCCTGCAAACAAGACAGCTGGAATGCAGACTGACCCGCACAGCCATGCTGCAGCTTCATGCACCCACAGAGCTCCATGGAGCAGGAGCACGGGGCTAGGAGTCTGCACTCTGGGTCTCCCAGGCACAACCTCTGCTCTGCTCCCTGTCTGGGGCTCCTGGCAAAACTTGGTGATCTTAGAGGGCTTTTCCAACCTTAACAGTTCCATGATTTCAAGAGCAGCTTTGCTCGGCTCTCTGAGCATTCCTTGGGGCCACTTGTCTCACAGCAATTTCACAATGCTCTGATTTCACAATGCTTCTTGAGCCACGCCAGCAGCAATTACCAGAGGGGAAGCAGGTTTCAAGGGGTTTTTAAGGGTCCCCAGGACACACGTGACCCACGTGCAGCACATTGCACAGAACTCCCCCTGCTCTCCTTGGGTGCATTTGAGCCTGGCTAAACACACTGCAACTGCAGTACCAGAAGATGCTGCTACAAAAGGCGAGTATCAAAAGAACTGAAAATCATAAAAAAGAGGAACAGGAGTTGGGAAATGCTGGAGACTGAGTGAGACATTCTAACCTCCAGAGGGAGCAAAATTAAGACGACAAACAAACCAAAGCCCAAAGTTATTTCCCCTGAACATCTCAGCCCAGGAGAAACAAAACACGTTCCAAGGGCTGGGCACATCTCAGCACCCAAGGGAGGCAGCCCAGCTGGCACCACAGGATGCTCACTGCTGCTCTTCACTGCTTTACCTCACTTACCCACTGCAGCCGTGGTTGTTGAATGCCTGAGCACAGTCCACCAGTTGCTGCTCCGCCTGCAGACGAGGTTTGGAGTCAGCACATATCATAGCAGCGGTGTTCAGAGCAAGGGATGCAGAACACAGCACACAGATGCTGCCCGAGCACCGCTCCCACCCTGCAGCTACCCGGGATCTCCCTCCTGGAGGCAGCCCGTCTGCTCCCGGCAGCACGAGGAGCGGCCCACGATGGGGCTGTCCCTCCGCCGCCGCTCAGCCGTTGCCTTGCCCGCAGGAGCTCTTCCAAAGGTCGAACGTGTTTGCAGTGCTCACACCCAGCTCTCAGACGCCCTGATAAGCCCTACAGGGGGGCGCTGCCTTTCTGGTTCTCCCAGAACAAACGCCCCGGGGGTTTAACGCTTATCACGAGGTGCCGCTTTCGGGAAACTATTCGGCTACAGAGAACCTTCAGCCCCCACCCCCCGGTCCCGTCCTGCCCCAAAGATGACGGTGCTCAGCCCTGGCTGCAGTGGGGCACTCGGACTGCATGTGGGGACGGCGATGGGGACATCCCGGCGGTGGCAACGTGCACATCCCGGGCACGGAGCGCTCCCGACCCCGCAGCCCCACCACCGGTACCCAGCTTAGGGCCGTTGTTTCCTACCAGAGAGAGCAGCTTTCCGGTGGCGATGGCGATGGCCGACTCCAGGCACCCGGTGGTGGAGAAGGTCCAGCAGCTCCCGCAGGGGCCCTGCGTTAGGAACCGGACGGGAGCCTCGCACATCCCGGCCTCTGGGGCACTCCGCAGTGCCCGCCCCCGTCCCCATCGCTCACCTGGTTCTTCACCGGCGTCACGAAATTCCCCTTCTTCCTCCAGTCCACGGTCTCCGGGAACGGCCCGTCGCTGCGCAGGAAGTTCCCTTTGGTGGCCGAGCAGTTCTGTGGACCAGTTGGGGGGGCTGCAGTTCTGCAGCAGGGATGGGGGCACCCGGCTCACTGAGGGCCCCGCGCCCCCCGGGACCCACCTGGGGCTCACTCCACAGGTACAGCTTCTTGAACTCAGCGAAAGTCATGTCAGAAAACTGGTTCAGAGCCACTAAAAAGCCCCCAGAAAAGGAGCGAAAGAGGATGCTTTATTCACTGGAGGCCGAGTCCAAAACGAAAGCAGAAGGAAGGAGGGGGGGAAGGAGGAGGGAGAAAGGGGGAGGCGGGGGGCAGAGCTGCCGTTCGTACTCTGGAAGGAGCTGTTCCCGGCGTTGTGCTCCTCGATGCGCCGTTTGTTGCCCGCGAAGACCTGCAGCCGCCGCTCGTATTCTCCCACCCCGTAGCGCCGCCCGTGCTGGGGGGGGGTTTAAGGGGGGGGGGGATCAGCCCGAGCTTGGCAGTGCCCGCACGCCCGGCCCCGCATCCCCCCCCCCCAAGGGATCCCCGGGCGTTACCTGCAGCATCCAGGCCTTGAAGAGCCGCTCCTCTGCGGGGACAGCGCGCAGCGTCAGCGGATCTCCCGGCTCCTCACGGCTCGGAGCGGCGCGGCCGGAGCTCAGGTAGAGCCGCGATCTGCACAGCCGTGCCCAGCCGTGCCCAGCCCCCCTGTACCCACTTACCTTCAGCGGTCACCTCCGAAGAGGCGGCGGGCGCCAGGAGCGCGGCCCCGGCCAGCAGCAGGAGCCAGGCCATGCCGTGCCGTGCCGTGCCGTGCCGTGCCGAGCAGAGCTGCCGCGGGGCGGGGCGGGACGGGACGGGACAACTCCTCCCCGGGGCGGGCGGACGCGCAGCACCGCATGCACCGCCTGCAGCCGGGATACGGGAACCCCACGGGCATCCCCACGGACGCGGGCATCCGCCCCTCCCGCCCCCACCCCACTGCCGGGCCACTGTGCGCCCTCGGCTCCGGCCGATAAAAACATCCCCAGGCCTCGTTCACCCTGAGATAGAATAGATTTATTAGCAAGAGGTAATCAGGAAACATATATTTTTACAAAAAAATGGAAATATTTTTCCAAACAAGCTGTAAGTTGAAATAGTTTAGGGCTTGAAATAGAATTCTCATACCACGAGGTATTGCTTACAGCAAAAGTCTTTTCTGTCTGTTAGAGTGGAGCATGCCTGCCACTTTAAAGTTAAACTGTGTTTATATACTGTACAATGTAAAAAATACATGGTAATATTCACAGAATAAGCACTACATTACTATATTCCTGCTAGAAGGTGGTTAGACAGGATTACAGTATATGTAATAAAAACACTCGGTCATCTTCGGCTAATTCTACGGCGTGGAACGGGGCGGGGGTGGTGCGGGGGGAGCGGAGCGGGGCTGCGGGAGCGCCGGGTGCTGCGGGAGCTGCCCGGTGCTCAGCTGCAGCCCTGCAGCCGCCGCACAGCCGGAGCTCAGCCGGAGCTGCAGCCGCGCCCCCCCCCGCTCTGCAGAGGAACGAATGACAAAAAGAACATCGTGGAAAAGTAACCCGGACCGCCGGCGATGTGAGGATGCGTGAAACCTTAAAGGATGCGGGGAATCCTACGCGAGGCCGAAGAGCGGGGAGGGGGCTGGGGGGGCTGCTGGGGGAAGCGCGCACACGGGGGGCACTCCGGCATCCAACGGGAACACACAGCTATGTACAGCGGGGGCGGAGCGCCCGGCTCAGGAAGGCAGCTTGGGCTCCATCCGCAGCGAAGCCCCGTACAGAGCCTCCTCGTCCATCACTCCGGACTGGTCCAGCAGGTACTGCGTCACCTGCACAACGGGGGTGACAATCAGAGCCCGTGTGGGGCAGCAGCGGTGCTGCAGTGGGGAAAGGGCCGAGCAGTGCCCCCAGTGCAGAGCAGTCCTGCAGCCCCAGGCAGACAGCATGAACCTGTCACACCCCACACCTGCAAAGTCCTCAGCTGCTCTTTTGCTTTCCATGCTCAGCCATCCCCTGTTCTACCAGGCACCACTGAGCTCCTCTGCTGAGAACACCAAGTCCCAGTGGTAAACCACACATGGGGGTTGGAATTAGAAGATCTTCGAGGTCCCCCCAGCCTAAGCCATTCTATGATCCTAAGGCACTGCAATCAGGGAACAGAGGTTCCTGCTGTGAGTGCTGCTGGCAGGCAAAGAACAGCTCTGCTGTTAGCAGAAAGCCTGCTGCCATCTCCTGCCACCACGCAGGACCCCGTGGTGTCACGGACACGTGGTGCTGTGCCGGGGATGTGGGCAGGCACACCGCACTGCAGGGTGGGCTTCACTGCTTCTGCAGAGCGGCAGCCCCGCAGCCCACCCCAGCCCACACTTCCACACTGTGGTCACACTGTGTGGTGGCAGAGGAAGCACGAGGGCGGCTGGGGCTTTCCATTGCTGCATGCGTGTTGGGGACAACACGTGGCAGAAGCCACCAGTGCTGGGCTGTGTGGGGGAGCAGGGCAGGCTGGCAGCCCACGGCCCTGGTGAGCACACAAGTGCTGCCCCGTGATAGCTCCTTTCTGTGCCAGGAGAGCCTGGCTGCATGCCTGGGGCACTCAGGCAGGACGCAGGAAGATGCCATGTTTTGTGCAGAGCTGCTGCATGGAGCCACTGCCACCTGCTGCTCACTGGCATGCAGGGCATGGCACGCTCCTTCCTCCCCCTGCACTGCCCAGATGAGGCCACGTCCCTGAGTGCTGAGCGCGTTTGTAGAAAGAACCACAGCAAACCAGCAGCACGTGGGGAGCTCATTGCTGGCACCCTCCACCCCTCCCCACTGCCACAGGCAACGCTGCTCACCTACATTCCTTACAGAAGCCCCACAGCTTCCCCGAAGGCACTGCCAGCAGCCCAAGGCTTAGTGCTAACATGGGAAAAGCGGGAGCGCGTGGCTCTCATACCTTGGGCTGGTGCTCGATCTTGTAGGAGGTTTGCTGGAACTGGCGGATCTCTCTGATGATGTGAGAAATCTGTGCAGAAAGGAAATAAAACCATTGGTCGCAGTGCAACTATCACTGGTGCCATTGGGTCCTGGCACCACTCTGCCCACACCGTTCCAGCACACCAGCAGAACCCCCCGGTGCCACCCAGAGCTGCCCACTTGCCCAGCGCTCACCATCCTCATTTTGGAGAAGTTCACCAGCCCGTCCTCAGTGTAGTTGGGGGTTCCCTCCTCGATGAAGGCCAGGTCGGTCAGGTACATCCCCAGGTAGGGCACGCACGGGGGGTCGCAGCTGTGGGAGCAAATTGCAGACACGTGAGAGAGAAATACCCCCACCCAGAGCTTGTGGGGGCCCTGCAGGGGAGGCAGGAGGGCTGTGCCCCACAGCTACCAGGATCTGAAGGGTTCTGTAAGGCGCAGGAGCTCCAGGGCTCAACCCCACCATCTCTTTGCCAGCTACAGAAAAATGAACTAGAACTGCATGGGAGGAGTGTGATGAGAGTGGGTGACCCTGTCCCAGCACCTCTGGGCTCACTGAGGGCAGTGACTAATCAGCCCCAGAGCTAAGGGGACACAGGGAGGCAGGAGGCAAAGCAAGCAGTGTGCCGACCCACTGCCCCTGGGCCATACGTGGCACTCTGTGCAGCACGACATGAATATCATACAGCAACCTTGTGTGGAACCTGAGTGTCAGAAAGGCACCCAGCCCTGCTCACTGTAGTGCAGCCCCCCAAACAGGTCACAGCCCTCACTCACTTTTTCAGTGCCTCCCTCAGGTTCTTGAACCTGCCCTCCGAGGACACCAGCTTCTGCAGCTTGTCGATCAGAGCCTTCGTCTGCAAGAGACCCAAAGCGTACCCTGGGGTGGCACAGGCAGGAACCCCCTCCCATCTCCACCTGCCGGCCCATGGGACCCCTTCCCCACTGCAGTGCTGGGAGCAGCATGTGGCTGCTGGGACCACATGGAGGAGCGGAGCAGATGCTGAGCAAAGCCCCTGCAGCACAGCACAGCACGGCACAGCACAGCACAGCACAGCACACAGCTCCCCGCCTCCTCCTTTGCCCGCGCCTGTCTTAATGCACAGGTTTAGCTCTTTGCAGCAAAAATATGAGATATTTCAGACTCGGGAGGAGCCCACACAGCAGTTCTGGCTCTGGCAGCCCCCGGGCTCCGGCAGGCTCGATAGAAGCTATTTCTGCACCAAGTAAATCGACACAGGAATTAATTCTGCTCATCCATAATTGGTCCGGGAAGCCCTCAACAAGAAGCGCACGTACGCACGGGTGTGCACGGCAGCAACCGCCCCTGGGGGAGGGCAGGAGGGTCCCTCCAGCTGCAATGCTCCCTCCTGCAGGGGCCGACCAAAAGGCAGCGTCCAGCTGCAGCCCAGCGTCCCCACCTGCTTGGAGACCTTCAGCCAGGTTTTCTTCAGGCGGAAGATCGCGCTGCGGTTGAGGGAGGAGGTGATCTCCAGCACGGCGTTGTAGTTGTGCAGGCAGCGGCAGATGTCGGCTACCGCCACCCACTTCTCGATGGCGCTGACGCGCGCGGTGAGCTCCTCGTTGCGCAGGATCTCGGACGCAATTAAGTTGCTGACCTTCGGGAGGCAGCAGCCCCAGCATCAGCAGCGCTTCGGGCAGCGCCTCAGCCCGCACCCACGTGCCGCACGCTCCGTTTTCCTTATCGCCCGCCGTCCCACCCCGCAGCCCCGCTCACATCATTGAAGTGCTTCGTGTTCTTCATGATGTACGGCGTCCGCTCGTTCTTCTCCAGCTTCATCCAGCCCTGCCCGAAGAACTCCCTGCAAAGGGCAGCGCTGAGCTGACCTCTCACTGCTGAGGCCACACCGCCCCACCAGCAGGACACCCCACACCACACTCACTCGTAGGGGATCTTCTTGAAGACCAGGTGGTCGAGCAGTGTCAGCTGCTCTGCTATCTCCAGCGCAGAGTGACTCTCAAAGGGCTCCGCTTTGACTCCCTCAGCCTACGGTGCAGAAACGAGGGCTGCTTAGGATCACTGCATCACAGACCAGCTCGGGCTGGAAAGGGCCCCCAAGACCCTCTGGACCTGATGCAATGAGCAGGGACCCCCCAGCTCCACCAGCGCTCAGAGCCCATCCAGCCTGACCACGGGTGTCCCAAGGACAGGCACTGAGTTGGGACTTCCAAGAGAAAGGCAAAGCCATCTCCTGTGCCATGAACCCTACTCATCACAGCAGCTCTCCCTGGCCCCACACAGTGCTGGTGGCTCCCAGAGCATTAATCACATTCACACACGTGTCCGTGTGGACACACACAACCACCTGATCCCCGCTGCTGACTTAATGGAGTGTCAGATCCCAGCACACTGGTTTGTGTAACCACTGCCTTTCTGCCCTACGTCTGCTTAGTTAACAAAGCAGCAAGGAATCGCAGCAGGAGCTGTGTGAGCACCCCTGAGGTGGAGGAACACCACGAGGGGACCTGGCAGCCCTTGCACCCTAACGAGCACCCCAAGCCTTGCAGGGCACTGCCTTTGCCAGGTGTTGTCCTTAAAGCTCAGCTCCTCGTGGAGTGCAGCAGAGCAAAATCCCCATGTTTGTTTGCATGCTCCACTTCCAGGGCAGTTTGCAGCTCCAGTGATTGCAGACAAAAGCCTTAAAACCAGAAGTGACTCCAAGCCTGCAGAAAGCAGCGTGCAGACCAGGGGGCAGCAGAGCTGTTGGCTCAGGAGCACCAGGCCACGCTGGAGTGCTGCCGTTTTTTTCCAGGCTTTGTTTTCTCTGAGTGCAGAGAAGCGGCACCAGCACTGTGCTCACCCTGAGCTCTGTGAATGCACCGCACGTTCCCTGTGCTCCACTTGGAGCCGTGCTGACACAGCACCCCAAGCCCACAGCCAGCAGCTCTGGTGCGGGGCTGGGGAACTGGGAACCCATGGGGCAACCCTGTACCCTGCGGGCTGGCAGATCTCTGTGCCCCTGCAGCACTGCCAATGGTGCGGATGGATGGATCTGGATGGGGGCTGCATTGGTGCTGCCGTTTCCAGCAGTGGGCTGCTGCGAGCGGCTGACAGAGCTCACCATCTGCACCACTTCCTCCAGCGTGGTCTGGTTGTCCCCCGGGTCCTCCTGTGTCAGAGTTCTGTGACACAAAAGGATACAGCACTTAGAATCACGGCTCTTGGCATGGTTGGGTAGGAAAGGACAAAGGATCCTGGAACTGCCCCCCCCACCACAGGCTGGGTTGCTCCCCACCAGCTCAGTCTGCCCCGGTTCCCATTTGTGTCCTCATGCCCACTTGTACCCTGGGAGCAGCCACAGGAGCCCAGAACTGCACCAGAAGTGAACCCTCCACCAGTCCCTCACCTGATGATGTTTGCAGCTGCTTTCCTCTCCTGGGTCAGGAGCTCGGGGTCGTGAATCACCTCCTCCAGAAAGCTGATCACCCTGAACTTCAGCTCCTCATTAGTTTCAAAGTCCTGCCAAATCAGGCACAATCACAGCTGCGATCGATTTCACTCACAGTGCATTACAACACTATGAGGATGGGGGACACCAGGGAACACCACGGCCCCCTGACCCTGATCTCATCCTGCTGACTCCCCCCAGCAACCGAACCCCAGTGATGCACTTCCCCACAGCCCCGTGCCGTGGTGCCCTGCTGCATCCACAGTGCCTCCCATCTCCCCGTGCCCATTCATTTGCTTAATTAAAGAAAAAAGTCCTGGCTGAACCCGCTGCCAAACCTGTGCAGGTACCCAGATCCCAAAGAGCACACCCAGACCCCCTGAGCTGTCCTGTGCCATGGGCACACCACTGCCTGGACCCCCCGCTGCACCTGTGAATGCTTGGAGACCCAGTGCCGCAGCACGTTGAGGACCCTGTTGGTGGCTGCTCTCCGGATGACAAACTCCTTGTCCCCATTCCGCTGGTCGGTCGGGAAGCCTGAAAGCAGGAGCACTGCTCAGCACTGCCGTGGTGCTGTCAGGACCTGCTTGATGTACTTTTAGGATTGCAAGAAGGAAAAGCCCTGTGTTTCCAAGTACCCCAAAGCAGTTGAGCTGCATCTGCAAAGGGCTTGGCTGCCTGCAATGTGCAATCTGCAGAGCCACGGTGCTGCTGGGGGCAGCTGCCAAACACGGTGGGGACGGGCACATGCAGACCCGGACCCAGCAGAACCCAACCCCGCACCTGCGCTGGCCAGCGACATGCGCCGGTACTTCTCCTTGGTGGGGGTCCCCTCATTGGCACCTGCCGTGGCGATGGCGAAGGCGGAGGCGGCAGACAGGGCACTGCGAGTGCTGTCCAGCTCCCGGCAGGATGGCATCACCACACCGTTGTTGTAGGAGAACAGGGAGAAATCTGGAGGGGGAACGGCAGCCCTCAACCACAGCAGCAGCCCAGCCAGGCCCCCCATCCCCACCGCAGCCCGCAGCTTGCCACAGGGTTGTGCTCACATCTCACCTGAGGAGTTCTTGCACTTGATGGACATGGGAGTGGTCGGAGATTTTGTCGGGGACGTTTCAGCCTCCGCCTCATCGCTCTGGTTGGGGTCGGTGTCAGACTCCTCCCGGACGGACACGTCTGAGCCTGGGGAGCAGGGAGTGCTCATGGCCGGCACTGAGCACGGTGCAGCCCCATATTTCTTTACAGCCCGTGCCCTACCCTGGAGCTGCAGCCCAGACACCCACGTGACGGCAATGTGGCCCTGGCAGGTCACAGCCAGGACACCGCCTGCCCTTCCCGCGAGGACTCACTCTGCTTGCTTGGCAGCATCTCCTCCTGTTTCTCTGCGGCCGCTTCCCCTTCATCAGTGATCTTGTTGGGGTAGCTGCTGGACACGTACAGCTTGTTGATGTCCAAGGTGGTCTTGCTGAAGGGGCCCATGGAGGAGTACATGCTTGCATAGCCGTTGGAGGAGCAGCTGAGCGCCGCCAGGTCCAGCGCTTTGCCCCCCGTGATGATGGGGATGTTGAGGGAGAGCTTCCTGCGCCGGCTGGGGGACGACGATTTGGTGATGGAGAGCGGCGGCGGCGAGGAGAACTTGCGGTTGGCACGGGGGGACTTGGGGGGCTCGCCATAGAGCAGCTTGGTGTTCTGGCTGCTGGCAAACAGCAGCTCCAGGGACCTGCAGGAGGAGACGGGAGCTGGCACTCACCCTGCAGCACAGCACAGCATGCCGCCAGGAGGGAGACAGCACAGACAGAGCCTCACCGCGCAGGGATGGCGCTGATGGGTTTCTTGTAGATGGTGATGAGCTTGTCAAGAACAACCAGGGCGGTGGTGAAGACACGGTACGAGTGCAGGAACGTGTTCAGAAAGTCGATGCTCAGGAAGCGCAGGTCCGTCAGCCGCTCCAGCAGCCGTTCCACGCTTGCATAGCGGATCTGGAGGACCTTGCAGGAATTCATCGTTTTACTGAACCTAATGTCAACATCATCACAATACAAGCTGGCATCAGACCTGCAGAGAAACAAGAGATCTGTGGCTCCAGCCTGGAACGAGACCAAGAGCTGCAGGGCAGGAGCAGCCGCACTCGAGGCATGCAGAGAGCAGGGATGGAGGGTGCTGGGGGAAGGAGCGCTGCTCACGGGGTGCCTCGGGACCGCTCCGGGGAAGGCTGGGCCCCAGATGGGAGCCAAAGCTGGGGCAGGGCAGAGCCCCACAGCCATGCAGCACACAGCAGTGCTCTGCGGCACTCACTTGATCATCTGTGGCACGGTGACCTTGGAGTTCTCCTCGAAGGCGTTCATCATGAGCCCATTGCAGCGGATATTGTCCACGCACTGTGAGAGACAGTGGGGGACATGGGAGGGGGCAGCGGTGGCAGCAGCACCCTGCTCCTGTTTCTTCTCTTTTGGAGAAGAATTTTTTCCTAAAATCCAACTCTGTGCAAAGCAAGCGCAGAGCTTGTAAGGTGTTACCACATGCAGGGGTCAGGGGAGAAGTCAACTCAAGGCACAGCCCATAGGCAGCCCATGGGACACCCCATATCCACGTGGTGCAGCTCTTGGCATCCCCATACTGCACTTCCACTGTTTGAGCCACCAGACACACCTTCTGGCGATGCTCTGTGGCCACACAGCACGCGTGCTGGCTCCCAGGGGCAAACCGTACCTGGCTGATGTCGCTGGTCCAGGCGGCCTTCTCCTGCCTGGAGGATGCCACGAGGATGACGGTGAAGGACGAGGCATCCTTCGGCTCCACCACAATCTTGAAGTCGAGATGGTCGATGTCCTGCCCTGAAGCTTTTGCTTTGGAGCAGACCAAGCACGCAAGGTGACATTGGATGGGGAAATGCACAAATCCCCCCACCCCAAGGAAGGGCTCAGGGACTGTGGGGGTACCTACCATCCTCATCAGTGCTCTCCTGCTCCTCGATCAGCGTGCAGTCGATGAGGGAGATGACGCCGTTCTGCAGAGCGGGAGTCGGGGTCAGAAGCAGGATGGTAAATCCAGCCACAGCAGGACTGGGTTCTACTGCCCCAGCCCCTGCCACGTGCCATGCCCCGCCGCCCATGCCCACCTTGGTGAGGTGCAGCTTGCCGCCAGAGCCGCGCGTGCAGATGATCAGGTGTTTGGAGAAGAGGAAGCACTGCCGCTCACCCTCCTTGCGCAGCGACAGAGAGCCCAGCCGCCCGCGTGTGATCTTCCCCTTCTCTGACATCGGCACTTGGATGAGGGACCCTGCAGGGAGAGCACCCATCCCCGGCTCCAGCTGGCTCCGTGGGGCGGCAGGGACAGCGAGTGCCATGGGGCGCTGCACTGACCGAGGAGGGCAGGGCAGCAGGAGCACGGTACCTTGCCGTACAAAGGTCTGGCTGGTGTCCAGCAGAATCTCACAGCCCTCGATGATCATCCGCTCTATGGCCAGATTTTTTCGGATGTTTTCGGTCTCACTCACTTCATCGTGCATTATCCTGCAGGAGGGAGATGAGCTCCAATGACACACGCCCAAGCTGTTCTGCAGCTCTACTGAAACAGGCCGGGGGGCTGCACTGGGTAAGCTCACAAATGAAGGGACGTTCCCAGAACCACCACGCAGCCCTGTGCCACCCCACGGCTCTGACCTGGAGAGCTCCTCCAGCTTGGACTTGGCATAATCCAGGCTGTTCCTCTCCACGTGCTCGTGCGGGGTGTGGGCCAGCAGCTCGTGCAGCGTCAGGATGTACCGGGGGATCTGCGGCACAGAGCAGAGCAAGGCTCAGCAGCACAGCACAGGGCTGGGGCTGGGCTGGGGCACGGGGGTTTATCAGCCACGGTCACCTGGAACATGGGGTAGGTGAGGAAGGTCTCCAGCGTGCGCTCCTCACAGTCGGGCTTGGCCTCGTAGTGCTTCAGCAGCTTGTCAAAGTCACGGTTCTGCTTGCAGTGCGCCAGGATCTGCAGGCTGTACTGGTGGTTCCGCACAAACTCCTGGTAGATGTTCAGCATGGGCAGCAGGATGTCAAAGAGGTCAGCTGCGGGCAGAGGCAGCAATTGGTTTTCTCCATTCACTCTCTTTTCTTTGCTCAGGCCCATGCCTGACGTTAACAAGGCTCAGGGGCCGGCAGCAATGTGCAGTGCTGCACTTCACTGCCAACAATTAGCAAGAAGTCTGCCAAGCCTCGTTAGGACAGCAGCGAGAAGCGGGGAGCAGAGCAGGGCCGAGGGGCACTCACCCAGCACAAGGGTTGGCCAGCTGGATATCCTTGCTTTCAGGCCTTGGTAAAAGATTTGGTGCAAAAACATGATTGTTTCACTGCAAAGAAATGCAGAGGCATGGAGCAGATGAAGAAGCAGACAATAATAGGACCAAATCACCCCCCAGCTGCATGTGAGGCAGCCTGGGGATGAGTCCTGCCAGGGGGGCTGCAGGGAGGTCCGAGGGCAGTAAGTGGGTACTTGGCAGCACCCTGAGCCTGGGGGACCCCATCGTCACAGCACCCGCAACGCAGCATCGCCTCCTCTGTGCCCAGTGTCTCCTCCATGCACAGCACCAGGAACCTCTTTGCAAAGCCCACTCCCCCTGCCCACCGGAGGACTCCACAAGGAGTCTAACCCAGCTGCTCTCGAGCCAGATCCCACCTGTTGAGGAAGATGCTGCTGACATCATCGTGTGTGATGGGCGGCTTCTTGGAGCTGGCAGCCATGCGCAGCGGCCGCAGGAAGTTGTTGACCAGGATGTGCAGCTGCTGCACGTATTCAGCCTCAGCCTCCAGCATGCTGAACACCACCTGGTTCCTCTTGCGCATGCTGTCAGCGTGCGGAGACCTGATGTAGTCCTGGATGATGGTCTTCCACTTCCTGCGGCACAGCCAGCCCCGCAGGAAGCTCTGCACCTGGGGGAGCATCACTCATTAGTGCAGGCCGGCTCATCAGCACAGGCTGACTAACAGAGTGCGCCGTGCCACGGTGCTGGTGGGCAGCAGCAGCCAGCAGAGCTTCTAAGCAGGTGAATGTGACCCCCCCAAGAAGGCTGCTCACTCCTGGCCACGTGGATGTTGTGCTCCACTGTCTGGCAGCACCTTCGTGTGGGTACCGAGCTCAGCCCAACGCAGCAGGGGATGCCCAGCTGCAAAGCCAAGCTCCTCCCTGACAGCCCCACATGGACCCAGCAGCTCCACGCCCGGCTGTGCCGAACCTTTTTGATTTTCTTGATGTCGCTGTCATCCTCGCTGGGCGTGCTGCTCTGCACCGACTGGATGCGCTCGTTGTCCTTCAGCAGGGAAGCGATCTGCAGCACAAGGACAGCATCACACCTGCAGTGCCCTTGCAGCAGGACCCAGCACGTGCTGCTCTATGGACACGGCACAGAGGATGCTGTTCTTGGTGGGGTGGCTGTGGGGATGCAGCCACGTCCCCAACCCGCCCGAGCCACAGCCAGCACCCAGCACAGCGTGCTGCGCTCCTTGCCCACACGCAGCGCCCTGTCACAAATCCCAGCAGGCAGAATGCTGGGGAATGGCGGGGAGCCCCCATCCCTCCCCAGGATCCGTTTCTCCACCCAGCGCTCCCCAGCCCATCCCCAGCACTGCCCCCACCCAGCAGCCACGTGTGACACAACCCCTACATCTGCCCCCAGTGCTGTGCCCGGTCCGCCCCGTACCTCCGCCTTCAGGCGCTCGATCTCGATCTCCCCATCCTCAATCTGTTGTCGGAGTTGCTTGGCAACAGTTTTCTCTGTTTCCACAATCTGAAGTAAATGGAGGTACTTCTGCATCAGCGCCTCGTGCTCCGTGGCCAGGGTCCTGTAGCTGTGGGCAGACATGGCTGTCAGAGCGGCCCCGAGCCCCCCGGGCACACCACACCTCCCTGACACACAGCTCAGCGGGACCCCCAGTTAGGATACAGAGAGCTGTATGCATCCAATCACCTGCGTGCACCCCATGATGCCATCCAGCCTCGCCATCAGTGCTCCCCCCGCTGGATGCTGCACCAACATGGCCCAGCACGGCAGTGCTCACTCTGACAATCCCGCTGCCCCAGGATGGCACAGCACAGCAATCCCCACTTCAACAATCCCATTCCCAACCATTTTTGCTATCCCCAATGGAAGCCCTGCAGCCTGCTGGCCCATACACATGGCAGGGGATGGGGTGCAGAAGCACGTAGCACAGGGGCAGCCCTCAGTACCTGGCGTGGGCAATGGCTGCCACCCACTCGTCACAGTCCTTGGCATCCTCGGTGCGCAGCTCCAGCGTCTTCTGGTTCTCATGGTTGAAGTTCACGGTGAAGTAATGCTGTGCGGGGAGCAGGACAGGGTCAGGAGGGACTCTGTGGTCAGCAGCACACTGCTGTGCTCACAGCCAAGCGCCCTGCAGCACTGCAACAGGAGCACAGCCATGGAGCTGCAGGGGGGACACTGCTATGAAACACACAGAGCAAGGAACGCCTGCAAGTAACAGCATCCTGCTGGGCACTGCCAGATCCCAAATGCACATGAACACATCACAGCCCAGGGCTGCAGGCCAGGAGGGAACCTTCCCCCGTGCAGGGGACGCACTGCTGCATCCCTTCCATGTCCCATTACATCCCTGCCACGTCCCTATCACATCCCCACTGCCAGGACCCTGCACAGGGCCATACCCCAGGTGCAGCAGCGCCAGCGCTGGGCATTCTCATAGCCGCAGCACGGCAGGCTGGGCGCAGCAGCTATTTTCAGCTTCCCTTGACATTTACAGTATCGGTGTTAATTGTGCGGCGGCGGCAGCCCGCGCGGCCCCAACCCGCACTGTTGCTGTGCTTTCCTGCTGTCTCCTAGGAGACAGGTAACGCGCAGCACTGCCGCCAGCAGCTGGGCCAGCCAGAAACCTGCTGGAAAGAGCTCCTTCCAGTGCTGTCTGCTGCTCTGCTATGGAGTTCAACGAGGGCAAGCGGGTACCATGGCTGCCAGGAGAAGCCGCAAGCAAGGGGGTGAGAGGCAAGGAGCACAGGACCCGGTGTGCCTGCAGCACGGCGCCCACATGGGGCTGCATTCACCAAGTAACAGCCAAAAACAGCCCGGCTCGGGCTGATGGCTCCGGCAGGGATCTCCCATGTGCTGCATCCTCCCAGCACAGCCCCAGAGCTGACGGGTACAGCTGCACGGCTCACACACTGGGATGGACCTCGTGCCCCACAGCTGAGCCATATCAGCCACCGTCTCCTCCCTCCCACCCCAAAGGCTTCTTAGAGGCAGCAGGACGCTCCTGACAAACACCTGTCCGGGTTCTGGAGCTGCATGGCTGGCTGTGCCCCACCACACGGTGGTGCTGCCGTGCCTCGCGCTGGCCCTGGAGCTGTGCACACCGTGTGCTGTCACTGCCATCACTCCCAGCCAACACCCAGGAAGCGCAACGTGCTCCGAAGGAGGAAGTTATTTCATATTTGAATAATACAACACCCACCAGCCTGTTATCTCCTCCTGAATTACGAGCCTCCGCTGTTATCTCAGCCACACATCACTCCCGACAGCACGGGAACGGCTCCAGCAGCGCTCGCTGTGCTCGGGGCACAGAGGTGGCACCAGAGCTGGCAGAGCCAGCTGCCCGAGGGCAGGCAGAGTATCCCCATCCTGTAGCAGCCGCAGCTCCTGCAGCTCGCACTGCTCCTTCTCGCTCCCTTTTCTGCTCATTGGAAGCTCTCAATGGCACACATCTGCAGAGGCACCCACACGTCACTTCTCATCAAACCTCCCCTTGCTCTGCCTTCTGAGAACTGACACAGGTACCCCTCGGGTCCCTCATTACCAGCGTTTTGCAGCACCCCCCGCAGGCTCTGGGCACTGAGCATCCCCACTGCTTTATCCCCAGGGTGCGGCTGACGACGGCTCTGCCTGCAGGAGCAGCGTGGGAGCATTTCAGGTCACGGTGAGCAGTGCTGGAAGCAGCGGCAGGCGATGCTCTGAGTGATGCTCTGAGTGATGCTCTGAGTCCTTCCTCCAGGGCTGGAGCTGCCCGAGCTTCACAGGGAGATGCTGCAAGCATTTTTCAGCACCGGTAGAGAGCGCATTCTGCTTTTGCCCCGGCCTCCAAAACCCTCAGCTCAATCACACTGAAGTCATTTAGTCTGAGGCAGACAGCGGTGTGAAAAATCCCAGCTCCAGAAGTCCAACAAACTCCAGCACCTGGATGCTGAGCATGGCCGCTGGGTGCTGAGCTGGGCAATGGGCAGGACCACATCCCCACAGCACAGCCACTCCGGCAGGAACCTGCAATCTGCTCCCAGTGCCCACCACCTCACAGCACGGAGCGCTCAGCCCTGCTGCAGGCTGCACTGCTGCATCCCCATTCCTGCACAGACACAGCAGCACGGCTGGCACAGGCCAGGAGGTACAGTGGGCAGGGAGCTGGCCTGGCACCTGCTGCAGCCCCGGCCCACACACCCCACTCCAGCAGCTCGGTTCCCTGTCGCTCCAGCAGAACAGCCCAGCAGCAGCCCAGCTATTTTTACCGAGACAAGAGCACAATAGCAAAAGGCTGCTTGGGAGCTATTTCTGCTTCCAGAACCTCAACAAACGACTTTGAATTAATGAAGGAGACTACCCAAGTGATTAATGTGCAGGGAAGGCTCCAAAGAAATGTCCTCCCTCGTGTCTGATGTCCCCATGCTGGTGCTGCTGGCGCAGCCGCGCTGCCCTCTGCCAAGCACGCAGAATGGAGGCAGAGCAGCACCCGCTGCTCATGGGGGGCTGCACTGGGCATCCCTGCACACCCCAGGATTCAGGTCCTGCTGTCCCAGGGTGCTGAGATGTGCAGGTCCTCCAGGGGTACAGCTGGAAGCCATGCACAGGGTTCCCATGCCTGCCTCGCACCCACCCCAGCTCCCTGTGGGGCTCAGCAGGACCCGCTGGCACTCAAGGGCCGCATCTCTGCCCTATTCCCACAGCCATGTCTGCCCCCACGTCCACAGTGGGGACACCTGGGCTCCTCCATCCTGCCACATCCCCCGCCAAAGCCACCAGACCGTTGCAATGAACGTGAGTGCCACCACAACGGGAGCTCCATGCAGAGTGCAGTGGTGCCCACTCACGGTGCTGCAGGGGGACAGGCAGGGTGCTGCTGCCATCTCCCCTGCACAGCACCAGGTGCTCCAGGGGCACTGAGCCAAAAGGTGGGACCAAACATCTCCAGCACTCACAATAAGGAAGGGAACAGCAGAGTCAGGCCCAGCACAAGCAGAAGCATGGATACTTGGGACTTTGGAGCCCCTCTGACACCCCAGACCTCATTACCTGCTGGGACAGGATGCAGCACCAAGCTTAGTGCCCATGGTTGGTGCCATTGGCCAGGTCCCAGCGGGTGCAGGGCACTTCCACGTGGAGCACAGCCAGGCTCTGGGCTGAGAAGATTGTAACAGGGGCAGCCTGCAGCCCCTGCCCCACTCAGGACAGCTCTGCTGGGCTCCCCACAGCACCACTCCATGCCTGGGGATGCTGCGTGGGGACACGCAGGGATTCAGCTCACAGACCAAGTTCTGCCCAAATACTCCAACCTGATGTCAGCAGGGCTCCGTTCCCAATGCCCCTGGTGCGACACCGCGTTACCATCACACAGCTCACTGCAGAAACCTGGGCAAAGCACGGGGCTGGGAGCAGCACCATAAACACAGGCATCCCCACCTCAGCCGTGCGCCAAAGGGAGCTGCCAGCCAAGGTGCAGGCAAACATTTGTGAGGCACAGAAAGCACTGCGGTGCCATTCCATCAGCTCCCCTCTGTGAGTGCTGGTGCAAAATGCGGGCTGTGACTTCAGCTCCTTCGTTCACACCACGTCTGTAGAAGGGTGTGTTGACCCCGGGTGTCCTTATTTGGATTTCCATGACAAATATGACGGAAGGTTTTCTGCCCCCTGACCAAGTGGGATCACACTGCATCGCCCCATCCTGCAGCTGACACCATGTGAACACAGAGCCCACAAGCAGCGAGCAGCACACAGCCCGGCCCCCCACACTGGGGACGTGGTGCCCAAATCCTCCGTTCTGTACCTCTGCTTTCCATATAACTTCACTCCTTTCCTCTCACACGTGCTGCATGCTAAGCACGCTGCATTCCACCACAAAAACAAACCTGCAGCAAAGCAAAATAGGTGAACGTGAAAACAGAGAGCGCTTGGGAAGGCACAGCCTTTCACATTCCTCCTTTGCGGAGAATTTGAAACCTTTCGGCTTTTGCTTTGGTTCAGAAGGAATCCAAACCCAAAGGTGCCGTCCGCAGGGAGCCCCTGAAGCCCGGATGGGTAAATCCCCTCCAACGACAATTAATGGTGATTAGGGGCGATGCTAGAAATTTCCTCCACACCTTCCAAAGAGCCACTGCTGCTGAGCGCAGCTCCGTGCCAGCACAGGAGGAAACAGCCCCTCTGATCTGCAGAGCTGCCACCCCCCACCCAGAGACCCCCAGCCACCCTGCACCGAGCGGGCTGCAGAGCTGCACCATCAGCATTCTGCTGCTCATCCCATCTGCTGGGAGATTAATCAGTTTGCAGAGCTGTGGGCAACCCAGTGCCTGAGCGCTTCCATCTGCATTTGTCCCAATAATGAGACGTGGTGCAGAGCCAGGTGCTGGCCCCGGTGAATCAGTGCAGAGCAGCAGCCCTGCAGGCAGCCTGTGTGGCAGGGACCGCTGTGCCCCATGGGCAGCCCCTCAGCTGCACCACAGATGGATCCTCCCAGTGTGCTCTGAAACCAAAAGAGGTGCTGAGAGCCATCCCTCAATGTTCCCCCAACAGAAAAGTCCTCCTGGACAACTACAAGGAGTCAAAACCCGGCTAATGAGCCAGGATCAAACTATGGAGCTGCCCTGGGGCACAGCTACAAAGCAGGGGGCAGTGACCCCCAGCCGACACGCAGCCCTTACTGCTGCTGCTGCTGCAGGAGGAGCAGGAGCACGCAGGAGCCACTTAAGGGCAACAGCACTGCGAGGGCACCGCTGCTGCACAACAACAACAGCAGCGTTCAGCCGGAGCAGCGCGGCTGCAGCAATCCCTGCCAGAGCTGTGCCACAGCCCCGAGCTGCTGCAGCCCCACTACTGCCGGGCATTGGGGTGCCGAACGTGCCAGGATCAGCAGCTTGCTGCCTCGCTGCAGGCCGTCCTATCAGCCCTGCTCACCGTGCGACTGCTTGGCCACATTATGCAAGAGCTGCAGAGCTGGAGCACGAGGCGCGGGGCCTCCTGTGAGCACGCAGCCGGGGCTGTGCACGCACTGCTTCCCGCAGCCCCACGCGGGCACCGGGCTCAGCACGTGCCCACACGCAATGCACCGCAGCCGTGGGGCAAACCCAGCACCAGCCCTCCGGGGGTATCTGACACGGTGGGAGCGACGGATGGGGATCCACGACCCCAGGCTGGAGCCCCCCGGGGTGCTACCCGGCCCAGTGCCCAACCAGAAAACGCTGCAGGCAACACCCGCGGGCGGCCGGAGCTGCACGGCTGATGGCACGGCGCTGTGCCGCTGGGAGCGGCGTGCGGTGCACATCGTACCCGCAGACATCAGCACCTGGAGACGGGCACTGAGGGCACAGCACTGCTCTGCGTGTGCCACGGGGGGCCGGGCCCCACTGCCCTGCGAGCACCGCATTTCCAGGCGGGCGGGCGGCAGGGGGCGAAGAGCAGCACCGACCCCACAGCGCGGCTTCGCTCACCGACCCGTTTCCGGCGGTGCCCGGGGGAGCCTCGTGCCCTCGGCTCTGTGCCGGCGGGGAAACCCTGAGGCCGATCGGCGCGGACGGAGCGCCCCAATGGAGCCGGGGGGGGGTCCGCGGCCGCTCCGCTCTCCCCGTTCCCCCACCAGGCGGGAGCCGCACAGCGCTCGGCGGGGCCGCGCCGCGGACACGCGTGGACTCTGTTGCGCAAAGCACGAATCGCGGCCGCCGGGTGGCGCCCTGCGGCAATTAGCGAGGGTAATTAGCGGGGCTAATTGCGGGACCCGTCACCCTCCCAACCCGCCCCCCCCCCCCCCCGCGATCCTCCCCAGGGACCGGCGGCGGCACCCCGGGAGCACCACCCCGCCGCATCCCACGTCCCCCGGCCGCGGTCACCCGTGGGCAGAGGCCGGGCGGCTCCGCGGGGGGGAGCGCGGTACCCGGAGCCGGGAGCGGGCGGTGCGGGGGCAGCGGGCGGTCGGGCGGCCCCGGGCACCCACCTGCTTCTCCAGGGAGTCCTTGGCCGAGAGGGAGGGTTTGGGGGAGGGCGCCCGGTCGCAGACGCAGCCCTCCAGCAGGTAGAGCCCCGATGGCCGGGAGCTGGAGTCGGTCTCGAAGTAGAAGAGCATGTTCTGCAGCAGCGCGAACCACTTGGTGTGCCATTTTGTGTTGTCGGAGCTCCGCTTGCTCAGATAGCCCTTCCTGGCGCCGTCCTTCTTCGCCAGCAGCCCCAGGTAGGTGACGTGCCCGTCATTGAGCCGCATCCCCTTCTGCATCTTGGTGGGCTCCGAGGCTCCTCACATGGTCCCCGGCGGGCAGGCGGCGGGCGGGTACCTGGCGAGCAGCCGCAGCCCCCGCGCCCGCATCAGCGGCGCCCGCTGCCCCCGGAGAGCCGCCGGCTCCTCATCGCGTCTCCTCGTGCCGCCGCCCGGCCCCGCCGCTCCTCCTCGCGCTGCGCTGCGCTCCGCTCCTCCCGCGGCGGCGGCGGCAGTGCCGGGGGAGCGCCGCGTCCCGGAGCCGCGTCTCCCGCAGGCGGCGGAGTCATGTGACGGTGCCGACGCCGCCACCGCCGCGGACGGCGGCACCGGGACGCCCCGCGCCGGGGACGGACGGGCGGATGGCTCTGCCCCAACCACGGCTGCGGGGGCGGCCGCGCCGCCCGGGGTCGGCCCCCTCCTCTCTTCTCCTCTCCCCTCCCCGGGGCCGCCCCCGCAGGTAACGGCGCTGCCGACCTCGGAGCGGCTCTCGCCGGATGCCCCGCGCACCGCCGGACGGACCCCGGCCCGAGGGGAGCGATGGGCAAATGAGCCCCGAGGCGAGAGGGAGCCCGGAGCCAGCGGGGATCGCGGCCGGTGGGGGGCCCTGACCCCGCCACGGGCCCCGGCTTGCCAGGATCCCTCTAAGAGAGACCCCCGTAAGTGGGGCCCTCGGTAAGCGGGACCCCAGGGCTGGCCGTGACCCTCGGGCCGGCCCCGACCTCGGAGCTCCGTGGCTCAGCACGCGGCTGTGCTCGGCCCCACGAGGCAGCGCAGCCGTCGAGCATCCTGCGGAAACAAGCCCCGCACGCGGTGCCGGCTGTGGGATGTCCCCGCTCACGTCCCCGCCGCGCGGTGGGCCTCACACACGGCCCCACACCTCCCGACCCCACAGGGCAGATGGAGGTAATCGCATTCCCATCCACTGCAGTCCCTGATGTCGGGACGGTCCCACCGCACAATGAGGGAGCAGCACCTTCAGCACCTCATCACAGCCCTCCAGCTGCACGGCCACTGTTGGAGGTCACAAGGGGAGAAGACCCCGATGTCCCTCTTTACCTCCACGCATCTCGCTCCTCTAAGCCCCTCCTGCATTCAGACCCGGAGTAAAAGCAGAGTAAAACAGGGACTGCTGGGAGCTGCGGCTGGGCAGGGTTGGGGGCAGGTGCTGCCCATCTCCTGGGGGCTGCCGGGAGCTCTAGGTGGGTCCAGAGGCCGCGGTGATGCGCGCACACAGCAGCTGGGGCGATGAGGGAGCTGCCTGCCCGCATCGCCAGAGGAAGCGGCCCCTGCCCGGGTGTGACCGAGCCCTGCAGACACGGAGGGCATCGGGAGAGCCGCGCTAATTAGCTTTGTTTCCGCCGAACACGTTGGCAGATCTCCAAGGAATTCAGTGAGGTCACAAGCTGCCATGGTAACAAGAGGGAACGGGCTGGAATTGGGAAAGGTGCTGACGTCTCCAGGCACTGGAGCTGCTGAGCAGGGCGCAGCCTTCTGTCCCCATGGCCAAACCGTGCCGGCGTAGCCTCGGCTGTGGGTGGTGGCATCCATCAAGCTCCGGGACACCCCCTGTGCCTCCACCTCCTGCAGGGCCAGGGCCGTCCCCTGCTCCTGTCCCATCTCTGAGCTACGGATGGATCAAAGCGCATGGCTGAAGGTGCTCCCCATGACCAGCATGTGCTCATTGCAGGGCACGAGCCCCAGCAGCATGGCGGTGTGGGGACGGGCAGGAGGGGCTGCTCAGGGAGTGCTGCAGTCACATTCTTCCTGGGAGCTGGCAAGGTCTTGGATCAAATGATAACTTGGAAGGCAGCGCTGCCAGTAATGCCAGCACTGTGCGAAAGTGCTGGGAAGGATGAGCACGCCCTGTTCAAATGCATGAAATGTGTTCAGGGGAAGCAGAGGTGACATTTGCATCATTTCTCCCCCATGTACGGCAATGCAGCCTGTCCAGCTTTGTCCACAGCTAAGGTTTCTCGTTACTTCCAAGGATCTTAATTGCAGTGGCTTCTCCTCTCTCCATTTAAGCGTTTAATAAACATCAAAGCAGTTCCTATGGGCACCCCTCACAAAGCTGAGGCTCGAGCTGGGGCTCACTGCCTGCAGCAGCATCAGCTCCTGTGGCACAACCCGCTGGGATCCCCACACTTTGCTCTGTGCAGGGGGACGCACCACTCCGGGCCCACAACCATGCGAGGAGAAGGGGCAGTGCAGCAGGAGGGAGAGAGGGCTTCTGCTGCTTCCAGTCCTGCTGTTGGTATCTGGGCAGGTGCTGTGCCTGCTTCTGACTCCAATGAAACGCACAGTCTGCAATTTGCACGCCCAAATCATCAGCAGTGCAAAACGACCCTCCTGTCGGTCCCAGCCCTCGCTTCCACCTTTGGCACCAGCTGGATTCATGTAGCACCTCCCTCACGGTGTGACCTGCAGTGCCCACGGAGGGGTACAGGACGGTGCCTCCCAGCCCTGTCACAGCGGCTGTAGCACACCGCTGCCCTTGAAGACAAGCAGCAGGAGGAGTGCCGATTTGCTGAGTGATTTACATGGGAGAAGAGTCGTCTCCTCCATGACATACATCCCTCAGTGGCAAAAGCAAAACGCCTCTGGAAGCTGAGTGGGCACTCCCCTGTTCCAAAGGGCTGCTGAGCGCTGGTAGCAGGCACTGCAGGAGAGGTTCCCCACACACTCAGCCACCTCCCACCTCTTTGCAAGGCACCTCATAACATTATGTAAAAATGCAAATAGCATCCATGCAAAGCTGCAGAGCCACGAGTGCCCGTGAGAGCCCAGCGAGGAGCAGCCCAGCTGTCCCAGACAGGGGCTGTTTGTTTTACCAGCACTGACCCAGCAGTGAGTGCTCCATGGCCATCAGGGGCCCTTCACTCCCCCCCTGTGCGGTGCTGTGCATTGTGCCAGGAGGCAGTCTGGGCCAACACAGCCTACCTAACTGTGTTTGGGAGCACAGGATGAGTCTGTGGATCCAAGGCACTCGTAGGAGGTGCCCACGGCTCCGTGGCTGAAGGGTGCAGGGAGAAGCAGGCAATCACTGCCCCCCGGGGCACCAGAGGGGCACAGATGGGTGCAACACTTGAGCACCGTGGGAGCTCCCCAGCCCCGGGACACACTGTGCATGTGTTGAGCTGCACCCCAGCACTGAGAGCCTGCACACCCTGCTGCCCACACAGCAGAGCCATCACCATGCCCAGGGCCGTGCATGGTGCACCAGTGCCTGGAGCCGGCTCAGCAACCAGCAGCACACTGGCACTGTGTGCATGTGGCTCACAGAGCAGCTCTCATCCCTGAGGAGTGGAATCCCCATGAGGGCAGGACACTCAGGGTGCTCCGAAGGCACCGCAGTGAGCTCCTGGTCCAACCCAAGCATCAGTCTCCCAACAAGCAGAGCGCTCCTTTCTGTTCTCTAATTAAACCAATATTGTATCTTACTAGCAAAGGAGTAAACAAACAATTACGGACTTGATGAGGTGTTGCATGCGGTGCTCGCAGGAGCAGGGAAGGAGCTGGAGGCTGCGGGGGGAGCAGTCCTGTGTCATGTGGCCTCATTCTGCCCCAGGGCTGTGGGGAGGGGCTGCCCCAGCCCTGCACTCAACAGCAAACAGCAGCGAGAGCCCCGTGCCCACTGAGCTGAGCAAAGGCAGGGAACGACTGCGGGCTGCAGTCAGCAGCAATCCCCAAAGAGCACACAGACGTATTCTGGAGGATTTTCCAATTTGCTGCTTTCACAAAGGGATTCTTTATCCCTCCTTCAGGGACCCTCATGCACTCACTGAACACACCAGACCTGGATTCAGCGGTACTGAAAAATGAAGCTTGCAGAGTCTATTTCTGACCTCCTTTTGGATGCTTTGCATAAGCAAGGTGCACTCTCAGAGCTGGAAGGAGAGAGAAGGGCAACGCTCTGCTGGGATGGTGCCAACCAGCCACGACTGGGGCAGCTGGGGCTCCTCAGGGCACCCCCTGCTCTCCAGGCAGGAAGGGCCCAGGCCAAGGCCCTGACATTGCCGGGGGTGTGAGCAGCCCGGTACCAAGGAGCAGCCCGAGGACAGCAGCCACGTGTGTGCCGTGACAGCACGGGGAGGTGTGGGATCACCTTGGACAGTCTGTGCTGCGCTGGGTGCGTCATCCCCAGGGCCACCTGGATTAGCCTGGAAGAAGGATAGTGCACTGATGTGGGTGTCCCAGAAGCAGAGCTGCTGGCTGCCAGCCTGCGGATGATGGCACTGTGCAACACAGCCCATTAAGAATTCAATAACTGAAGCTCAGGAAGCAAATAATTACTTAGCATCACGGAGAAATTGTTTCTCCGCATCTCTTCGCCAGCCCATCTCTATCCACCAAACCATCTTTCCAGGTTTAGAGGGTAGAAAAGCACTCCCGTGTCTTCTAGAAGCGATGGTATAAGGTGCTGGAGCCCCAGGACATGATTGGAGTGGAGGAAAAGAGCCCCTGCAGCAGGCAGGACAGCAAACAGGTGACACGACACAGGTGGTGTGGGCAGCATGCTGCTGTCACTGTTACACCAGCCTGTTCCCATTGTGAGCACAGCAAACCCCTGTGATCACTGCACCATCCTCTCCCCATTAGCTGCTTACAGGGTGGGTGGGATTAGCTGCCCCAAGGGCATCCTAACCCTAATCCAGCCCAACAAGGAGTGCTGAGGGTCCCATCCTGCCAGGCAGGAGCCCCACAGTGCCCCAGCAGGGAGGCTGTCTATCTCTCTCCTCCCCCCAAGAGGCTCATTCGGCTGTTCCCCTTTGCTGGATAGAAAACAAGCCCATGTGCCCTCCATCAGCCAGGACCTTACCCAGCTCTCAGCCTGCCCAGGAGGGGGCAGCCAACCCCAGCACCCTGCAGGGACGCTCAGGCACACGGTGCCTGGAGCACAGTAGGGGGAAGCACATTGGGGCACACATTGCCTGCTCCATGTCGGGATTTGCTGTAAGGATTCCTCTGTCACACAAGGACCAGGTTTATTTTAATCAGATTAATTAAGCACCTGATGCTGACAGAGCACCACTGGGCACAGCAGCACTGAGGGGCACACTGGGGGCAGTGGCTCTGGATTGCATCTGGCACAGAGCTGGGCTCTGCAGAGTGTGTTGTATCACTTATAGAAATAAATCAAAGGAAACCTTTGCTAACAGAGAAATTCTTTGGAATACAGAACATTCACCAAATGCAGTTCTTGGCTGTGTGTGCTCACCAGGACAGGTGGGATTGGATGGGGATTACTGGGGGGACCTCAACCCACAGAAACCCCTACCTACCACCAAAGGGCAAACCCCAGTATACACAGCCAACACCTGGCACAAGTGACAGCTTCCACTGCCCTGGGCCAGAGCTGTCAGGAAATCCCAGCAGTGCCCGAAGAACCCACACAGTGCACAAAGCCGCCCCCAGCTGGCACGGCACAGCCGGACCAATCCCAATCCCAGCACCAACATTCACGCACCCCCATCCCGCTGCTGCCTTCCTCCTTCCCTGGGGGGACAGTGATCGCACTGCTGGACATGAAGGAGCATTTTGCCTCTATCCCAGCCCTACTCAAAGCTCACTACAAATAAAGAAACGAGGGTTGCCTTTTTTTCTTCTTTTCTTTCTTTTTGCAGTAGGTGAAGGCTGTCAGTAAAAACCTCCATGAATACTTCATCGGGCTGCCCGCCTGCCCATAGATTTTCTGTCTCAAGGAAAGCATTTCCAGCAGCCGGCTGTGTGTTGAAACCAGGACCGCGGGGGAACCCAAATCAATTGCATTTGAAAGAGGGAATTTTCTGCTAAATGCTATTGCTCCCAATAGCACCGTACACCCGAGGGCGGTGGGAGCCGCGCTTTTTCCCCAGGATGCAGATCCTTTGCTCTGTGGCTGTCCAACATGGGGATGTTTCTGTGGGTCTTTTCACAGCCCCTCCTGCTCACGGGGACCCGCTGACAGCAGAGGCACGGAAGCAGAGCTGTGAGCTCAGCCCTCCCCACCACCACCACTGGCACACAGGCTGTGCTGGCACAGCTCACAGCAATGCGGAGCTGCTCCTGGCACACGAGGTCCGTCCCATCCCGGCCCACTGCCAGCTCCCCTCTGCCTGGCTGTGTGCTCCTCCAAATGAATGTGCCCAAGCTCACCCCACCGGCATTTACATAACTCACAGCTTCAGCAGCAAGGGTTGGTTTCCCTCTACATTGCTGGAAAGAATGGAAGCACACTGAAGCAGACTCTTCCCCAGAGCACTGAGCCCTTGTGCCAGCAGCCAGCACCTCTAGGCCACCATGATGCACACAGCATCAGCACCTTGTGCAGACATTTGAAGTGCTGTGACGGCTCGGCTGTGGGGGTCATGTGGGGACACAGGGCAGAAATCCCCCCAGACAGAGCCATGGCTTCCCCTGCTCACCTCACGCGTGGGGCGGTGGGTCTCCCAGCTGCAGGTGGTGCTCCTGCCTGCCCAGCTCTGGGGGAGTGAGGGGAAAGCAGCACCCAGCATCCCCATGGGGGTCCAAGTGTCCCTGCATGCCTGCAGCCAAGGGGAGAACCAGGAGCCATGGGGATCTGGGATGGCAGCAGCACAAAAGCATCCATAGCACAACATCACCTTGCTCCGAGGGAAATGCTTTACAGGGATGCACTGTGCAGCACATCACAGATTATTATTATTTAGCGCCAAGCTAAACATCAAGCAACCCTATAACTTCACATGTGGTGCGTTCCAGGCACTCTGCAGCTGCACCCACAGCCGTGGCTGTGAGCACAGCACAGAACAAAGCCAACATGTGGGTATCATAGAGCTGCCCCCACCCAGTGCCATGCAGCCATCCGGAGCTCTGCTCTTCCAACTCCAGTTTTCTTCTTACAGCATGGATTTGTTTTTTAGCCTCTCTGTTCATAACAGTGCGAATCCAGAAACAGTGGGAACTCCCGCACAGAGGAACAGCGGGGAGAGAGCAGGCTGAAGGCAGGAGGCTTTGCCTGGCAGCCAAACCAGAGAGCTGAATGTCAAGCCTGCTAGTTTGCTGCATGCACTGAGCCCACCAGGCTGCCAGGATGCCACAAACCTCAGCGTTGTCTCCCTGTTCCAACCGACTCCAGCAAAAGGCACAGCCGCCTCTAAAGCGGAGCAGAACGGGCTGCACAAAGCAATGAGTTTCTCATCATTTCAGGATTCCTCCATTTTCTCAGTTAAGGTCCTGACGACGCCATCGGGCCCCTCCCCACGCGCACACAGCAACGCATCCTAAAAGAAAGCGAGCACAGAAGAGAGGAGTTGGGTTTGGGATGGGGGGGTTGAGATGAGCAGAAGGGGCAGACACAGCCGCGGCGCTGGGGTCGGTACGGGGCGGATCACAGCACCGGAATGCTGCGAGCGCACCGTGACAGCGCAGAGGCAGCGTGGCACGCACGGGGAGGTGGTTTATTTAGCTCATCTCCGCCACAGAAAGGCGGCCACGGGGTCGGAGCGGCGCTCGGGACCGCATTTCCATGCGTTAATTTAGCAGGGGCTGTCAGAGCCGCTCATTGGTTGCTGTCGGGGAAGCGTGTTAGCAAGTTGTCAGAGCAGATTGCTGCCGAACGGCACGGCGCAGCGGGTGTCAATCACTGCGGAGCTGCTTGGTTTAGAAATTCGGCTGAGGGAGAAGGAGCCGCGTCTGCAACGGGAGCACTGCGGTGTCAGAGCTCAGCGGGGTTTGGGCAGCTACAGAGCATCGTCCTACAGCGCCAATGATCTGAAGGCTGCGTGCAGTGCCTGCATCCGAGACAACATCTCCACCACAGTGGGTTGCTCTTGGGCCTGCTAGGAAGCAGCTTGAGGGCCGTGTGGGTTCAGGGGGGCATCCCTGTGCCTGCAGCATGAGACCACAGCACAGCCAGCCCCTGGAATGCAGGCACTGATGCTTTCAGGGCCTTCCTGCAATGGGTGTGTGAGGACTGGGCTGGTGACAGCAGACATGGTGGGAAGGATGGGCCAACCCAGGCTGGGCTGCATCCACCTACATGGGAATGCTGCCACAATGGAGCCATGCACCCCCTGCTGCCCACAGGGTACCCCAGCCATAAATGAAAGAAAAAGCCACAACTGCCACTCAGCAGCTGCCAACCAGCGGTGGGAACATTTTCATGTCAAACGAAAGGCCATAGAGGCAGCGAGGCTTTACTGCTGGGTAGAGCAGCAAAGCTGTGCCATAAAGTGAGCAGCCACAAACCAGCCCAAGGCAGCACCTTGCAGAGCAGGCAGAGCTCCGCGGGGGTCCCAAACCTGATTGCAGTGCTGGAGGTGCTGCTGAGCAGCAGCACTGCCACTCCATTGCTGAGCCCACACAGGATGCAATGGGACACGGCACGCAATGGGACACGGCACGCAATGGGACACGGCACGCAATGGGACACGGCACGCAATGGGACACGGCACGCAATGGGACACGGCACGCAATGGGACACGGCACGCAATGGGACACGGCACGCAATGGGACACGGCACGCAATGGGACACGGCACGCAATGGGACACGGCACGCAATGGGACACGGCATGCTGTGCCGCCCCACTACCTGCACACCTCCCTGCTGCAGCCCAAGAACAGAGCAGCAAACGTAAGACCAAAAGAAGTCTGGGTGTAATTAGCAGCCTTCAGCACTGAGTTAGCAACAAGAAAAAAAGCAGCAAAAGTGGGTTTAATTAAAACTGTTGCTGGAAGAGAATTTTGATTAACTGATGTAATGCATTAAAATTGCAAATCCCAGCAGCTTAAGTGACAGATAAAATAGCACAAATGGTTTACAAATTAATTGACTTTTTTTTTCTTTTTGAAAACAAGCACGCCACTCATTATTAAAAATTAATTGCTCACAAGGGAGGCTCCTCTCACACCAAGAGCACCACGGCACCGGCTGCCATGGGGCACGGACCCACAGAGCCCCACTGCTGCCCCATGAGCTCTGCCAGTGTGAGGCGCAGGGTGACGGAGCGGCGATTCCAGCTGGCTGGGTGCGTTGTTACAGATCACAGTGACGTGCCCAGGAAGACGGGCTGTCAGATCTCATCTCATCACACGTCCCTGCTGTGTGTTCAGCACACGCTGTGGCTGCACACGCAGTGCCAGCATGGCACGGCCACGTGGAAGGGATGCTCTGTGCATCAAAGGTGGAGTGCAGCCCCCGGGGCTCACCGGGTCCCACCTCCGGTGCTGTACAGGGGCAGCTCACACAGGTGTGTTTCTGGGTGACGCAGACACTGCGGTCACTCACAGCATCACCGAGCCGTGCCTCCACCTGCAGTCGTCTGCCATGATATGACCCATTTGCAGCACGCCAGGCTCTGCTTCCTCCCTAAGGCCTGAGCCTGTGCCCCAGCCCCGGCAGTGGGGCAGAGGAGCAGCGCTGTGTCCTCCTGCCCATGAGGACGGTGGCTGCAGCCCGTGGGTGCGCAGTGAGGGCACAGCTCCTGCTCTGCAGCACAGCCACATTGTTTTGCACAAAGAGTGGAAGGAGAAAACAGATTGGATGTGACTCGCACAGGAGGCAGCGTGTGTTATTGTCTGGTTGCCACAGCACCTCCAGAGCAGAGCAGGCACCACCGTAGCTATGAGCCAGCCTTTATTAATAGGTACTTCCAAAGAGACAGAGCCAGCCAGGACAACGCTAATGCAGCAGTTTTATGGTGGCTAACAAGGAACAGGTCAGCACTGCTATGCAGCCCACCCGCCCTCCCCAGGGACAGCTCTATTCATGGATGCAGCAGGAGCTGCTCAAGGGAGCTCCAGTTCTGTGCCAGGGTTTGGGCTCTGAGCAGATGGCAGCAGCAGCACGGCTCTTCCTGAGCACCGCTCGGGGAACCACATTTGGGAACAGCTCATGGTGGATCTGCAGCCTGCCAGGCTCCCACCGCCACACCTCCCCAGCCTGCCCACACAGCCCTGCTGCCAGCCCAGGGCTCAGGCACCATCCCCACTGCACCATCCCCATCGCTGCTGCTTCTTTCCAAGGCACACCTGACCCCAAACTGGTACAAAAAGTGAGCGCGAAGCCAGCAGTGATGCATAGGGCTGCCTGTTGCACCAGATATGGGGCAGAGCACAGGGACCATAGGGAATGGTGACCACAGGGGCACAGGGCCCCACGTTCTGCTGCCAGAGGGGTGCAGAGGGAGCTCCGCTCAGCGCAGGAGCTGCCAGCGCAGGACCCAGATGTGCAGTCTGCTCGCCCATCCCCAAGCTCTTCACCCAGCTATTAATAGCTCCTCTATTTGGGGAACACTTTGCTGGTACATCACAGCTCTTCATCTCACACACGAGCACCGCACACAGCTGACAACTGCTGTGGGCACTGCACCCCTGCAGAGCCCATGGCCACAACTCTGCCCCACAGCACCGGCCATGCTCAGGAGCTCCCACACACTCCAACTTCTGACACAGGGCTGGGCATAGCATGGAGACAGACCTGGTCCCGGGGCACACGGGGCCAGCAACCTCCAGGTATTTGTTCTTTGAAACCCACACTGTGATTGGGCTGCAGTGCTGCTGTTTGTTACTGCTGGCAGCAGACGGATCCAAAGCACCGCCGGCCAGAGCCTCCCCACAGCACACAGACACAACAGGTGGCAGCACCCAGAAACCCACTCTCCCTCTGAGAAGCACAGGGCTGGCTTCTGTTTGCGTGGTGGGAGGTAGGCTTGTGTTGCTGTAGAACTGATTCCCATTGGCAGCTTAAAGGCTAACAAGTTATAATTAACAGAAGCACAGGCGTATGCACAGACTGAGGGCTCACACAGAGGAGCCATCACAGAGCAGTCCTGCAGGAGCACAGTGAGGGCTGCAGCCCCATCCCATCCCCACCCCAGGCACAGCACATTGCCAGCCCCACGCAGCAGGGAGCAGTGCCCCACACCACCCTTTGGGAGCACACACGGGTTGTGCCAGCACTGCAAGCAGCAGCACATCTTTTAATCCTAGTGAAACGTGACTAATTGCTGACACCTCATTTTCATGAGCCAGATGCCCTTTCCTGCTCGCTGCACCCTGTGCTGCAATGCTGGGGCTGTGCTGGGACCACACATCTGCACAGCCATCCCGCCGCCATGGCAGCCAGCTGGGAGCTGCTCAGTGGGCTCCAGGCAGCCCTGGGGGCACCTTGTTGGGGGAGTGGGCAGCTCCAGCACAGTGCTGCTCTGCGCAGGCAGCGGGCAGCGCTGCAGACAAATGCCTGACCCACTTTCCAAGCCTGCCTCAATCCAGCGCTGTTTTGAAAGAGAAGCATGGGAGGGTTTGGAGCAAGCAAGCACATCTTGCTCCTGCAAACACCTTCTCACTACAGCTGCACATTTCACTGCAGAGATGCAAACAGGAGCCACCAGCAGCACCCTCACCACTCCCTGAACATCTCTATCAGGATGCCTCTGAGAAGCACTGGGCAGCGACAGAGCAGTGCACACTCAGGGCAGGAAAACTCCTTGTAGAAATAACCCCACTGCTTCACACCCTGCAGGCTGCTGATTTCAGCAGCAGCACCCACAGACTCACCTGGCAGCAATGCTGAGTGCAGCTCTTGGTGGGAAGCAGAGGGCCCTCAGCAGCCAGAGTGTTGATGGTGCCAACGAACAGCTCCAAATAAGAAAATGGCCCTGAGAGCTCAATCCAAGCCACTGCCTACCTGGCTACAACAGGCAGCACACACTGTGTCAAGGCAGAGCTCACACCGAGGGGCTATAAGCAGAGGGCAGGGCCAGCTGCCAGGTGAAGGCTGAGTGCCATTAGCACAGGGCAGCAGCAGGTGTGGGGCCTACCTGGGTGCCGAGTGCTGCAGCCTTGGCGCTGGCACCGTGCTGCCCTATGCTGGGCACAGCTCTGTGGCACAGCCGTGGAGTCCCCAGGCACAGCACTGCCCATGGCTCTACTGCTGTTGGACCGCAGCACCCCAATGTGCTGAGGCCCTCGGCAGCACAGAGGAGGGTACGGTTGGTGCAGGACACAGCCCAGCTCCTGCCTCCAGCACCAGCTGTCTGCAGTCAGCCCAAAACTGAGGTACAGTTGGTGAGGGTCTGCGCTGCTGTGCTGTGTGCAACAGGAGAAGCTGTTCTGACACATTGCTGGAGCCTCCGTGTCCTCGTTATCTGCTGCTATTGCCAGCTCAGCTGTGTTGTGTGTAGAGGTGAAATCTCTCTGCTGGATGTGGGAGAAATTGCAGCCATGTACGAGCCTTTAAAACAGTACTTCTGCCCGTGGGAGATGATCCTTGGTGCAGATCTGACTGCTGCCAGCTCACTCTGTGCCCAGCATGTTGGCCACATGCTGGGTCAAACAGCAAAGCAGGGAGCAAACGTGGTGCTCAGCTCAGCCGTGTGTGTGCCAAAGGGTCCCATGGGGGCACGCAGTGTGAGCCATGCTGCGCCCCACCTGGAGCCCAGTGGCACTCAGTGGTGCTGTGTGCCAGCGCTGCTCGGGCTGACAGACACAGCCTGTCCCAGGAGCTCTCTGGTGCTGCTCCGTGTGTCCGTGCAGCACTGTGCCCAGGTGGCAGCTCTGCTCCCAGCACCACTCCCTCTGCGCGCCCATCCCTGCAGGCTCCAAACCCACACGGCTTCTGATGCTACCAGGACACGCGGTGGCTGCTGACACGGCCCTGGTTCTGCTGGGAATCTCCTCACCTTTGCTGACCCCGTTTCCCCCCGTGGAGAGGATGGAGCCAGCGTGGGCAAAGCGGAGGCAAACGTGTGGAAGAGCCCCATGCTCTGCTCCCGGGGTGTCTGCACACGGCGGTGTCTCTGCGGCCGCTTTGCTCATAAATAAACACAGCCACTAACAGAGTGCTTCACACCGCCCCGCTGGGAGGCAATTTTACAATTTCTTGCTGGAAACCCTTTAAATGCACCACTTCCTCCATGCCCTGGGGAGGCGCTTCCTCAAGCAGAAGCAGCGGCTCTGCTACACGCGAACAGAACCTCTGGCCTTTTTAAAGCCCCTCGGCTCTAAGAGGTGCGCAGCAGTGGGCAGCGCTCCGCTCATGGCGCCGCATCGTCCCTCTGCTGAGCCCCGTGGAGCTGCTGGGGCTGCTCGGAGCTGCAGAAGGGTCGGAGGCAGCGCTTCCTTCTGCAGCTGGGGGTTCACGCGTGCCCAGATCCTCAGCACAAGGTCCCCTGAGCTGCTCACAGGGGATCAGAGCTCAGCTGGCTGCACCGAGGAGGCAGAGCAGCCTGGATTTGAAACTCACCGATCTGTCAGCCCCGTTGCTGAGCGCTTTTTGGAAGGCCCCGCAGGCAGGTGCAGGTGCCACATCAATATGTCAGCGCTCGCATGACAAGTTCATAATATTTTCTGCTCGCATTCCGCTGTCTCCCCCTATTAGCAACCAGGCTGCTCCCGGAGCTGCTCTCTGGAGCCAGGGGTTGAGGATTTAATAACAAAATTGGCGTCGTAAACCATTAGGTGGTGATTCAGCATGGAAATGCCTCATTATCACTTAAGCATGTGCAGTACGCGACCGATGAAAACCTCTGAGTTATGACTAATGAAGCACAGGCCGAAAAATATCCCAATCAGAACCGTTGTCACCCACTGCGGGGAATAAAACACGTGAGGCCGATGGAGATCCTGGGAGAGGTGAGCGTCTGCAGGAGGGCTTTGCACTGACAAACACACGGAGGGCAGAAGCGTGCTCAGAAATCCTCCCCCCTCCCAAAGCATTGGGGAACTTAACAACATTGTCTTCTAATTAACAGTCTGTTTTTTTTTAATCTGCAGCATGCTAATTAATTTCTACATTAATCATTAGGACTCGGAAAGCTGGCAGGTCCCACAGCTCTCCAAAACAAACCCGCATTGCCTCACACCAGGCAGAACCACGGAGCCACACACTGCAATGTGGGGCATCAGACTGTGTGTTTCCAGCAGCAGCCTCCCAGCGCTCCCAGTACAGAGCTGAGTGCTTTCCCAGGTGCTGCTGTGCCCCTCGTGGCCGTGACACTGGCAAGCTGTGCTCCCTCTGCCTCCTGCAGAGCGCTGCGTGGGGGTGATGCTGGGACACCGGGCACAGGAGCTCGGGGGGAGGTGATGAGGGGGTAGGGCTGTGGGGCTGTGGAGAGGCAGGACCCCCAGCACCTTGTGCCCCAGGGCTCCTGGCCACACTTGCAAGCTCGTCTCTTGCAGCCAGCAGGAAGCAGGGGGGACTGAACTGCTTCTGAGCGCACCAAGAATGGGTCTAAAAATAAGCTCTTAATACACTCTTGTATGCTGTCAAGGCTTTAAATAGCTGTTTGGAGTTCGAGATTTTAAAACTGTTGAGCTTAAATCACTTCTGACAACTTGGGAGCCAAAAATAAGTGAGGACGCGGGAAGAGGAGGAGTGGTGCCCCTGTAGCCACAGAGCAGTGTGTGCCATGGGCAGCGGCCATGCAGTAGGCAGGTACTGGGCCCTGCTGCTGCAGACTGCACACTGAGCGCTGCACCTGCTCCATGTGGGAGGCCTGGTGCTCAGCACTGCACCCTGTGCTCCTGCACACAGCTCTCCTGGGACGCTGTGAGGTGACACAGCAGCACCCAACGCAGCTCAGCCACGGCCAGGAGCAGCACTGCCTGCACGCTGCGTGAAGCAGAGCGGCTGCAGCTGCAGAGTAGAGTGTTTACCCCGCAGGGCAGGGTGGCAGGAGGGCTCTGCACACTGAGATAAGTCAGAATGACACTGAGCCAGGGCAGAAGCACAGCCCTGAAATGCAAAGTCACTGGGAGGATGGCAAGATTGCATCGGGTTCTCACAACTGCGCTCTGCCGCAAAGAGGTTCTTTTGCCATGCTACATGTCAGCCCCAGCTCTCAGTTTGCATTAAGTGCAGGGTGCTCCCTTGTCTCCTTCTCCAAAGCAATAGATCTGCAGAACCTCTCATACATTTCCTATCCTTGTTATAAATAGGATGAGCTCTCCTGTAAGGAGACAGAAATGAACAGCCCACCACATCCCAGCTTAAAATACATTCCTCTCTACCATCCTGCGGAGCAGCTCTGGCCCTCAGAGCAAAGAAGCTGCTCTGTGCCCAGTGAGCTGTGCGGGCTGGTGGATGGGAGAGGAGGACAGAGCCATTGCTGCTGCACATTACAGTGTGAGGACAGCAGTGCAATGCTGCCTGTGCATCCCGCAGCCCCCAGCAGGGACCCAGAGCTCTCAGTGCAGGGGTCCCATGGCCGGGAGCTCACACTGAGTGGGAAATGCCTCCCCTGCGCGGCGGTGCCCACATCTCTCACTGCACTGCACTCTCTGCAGGTCTGCCCACAGGCAGCGCAGAGTGCTCACTGTGGGGCACAGCTGTGGGTCAGGCCCTGCTGACAGCCCCTGCACTGCCACACACCGGGCTGGAAGCAATCCCTGCCCAAGGGCCTTCCAGAAATACTCGTCTCTCTTACGCACTGAACTTGGATCTTTTCTTCAATTCTCATTCTCCTGGAAAACGCTTCCAGCAGGGAGGAGGGCTCACAGTGATGGCAGCACCATGAAATCACAACCAGGGCAGCAGGGGGGTGTCAGACAGCACGAGGCCAATTGGTTCCTTTCCTCTGAGCTATGCAGGGGCCAACACCTCCCCAGCCTCCACTCTGCAAACATGGAGGGGAGCGGATCCCTGCAGGAAGGGGCAGCTGCTGCGGTAGGGGGGAGGGAGCAGCAGCAGTAGCTCCACGTTCTTCTCCCAGTGCAGCTGAGTGAGAGGTGGTGAAGAAAACCCCGTTTCCCATCCCCTGCACTTCATGCTGCAGCACTCAGCTCTGCCCCACACTGCACTCAGTGCCTGCTGGCGGTGTCCTGCTGCAGGGGCAGATTCCCAGAGGTGCCCACGTGGTGCCAAGCAGCAGCGTGAGCCCATGGGCAAGGGCTGGTTTGCAGCACTGGAACGGATGTGCTTTGCCACCTGCTGTAGGAGAGAGGAATGAGGAGCTGCGCTAAGGGACAGAACCACCCAAAGCCACATGGTCACACCTGAGGCCGAGGGAAGGAGCAGTGTTTGTATCCATCCCAGGGCATGCAGCCCCCACCCCATGGGAATGCTGGGCCAGACCTGCAGCTTCCTTGACTCAGGTGGGCTTCATGAGTCACAGAAGGAATCCGAGCACCCTGCAGGCCCTGCTCCTCACACCTGCACCCCACAGCATCACCTGCAGAGCGGATGGTGGGTCAGGAGCTGGGGCTGCTGCATGAGGCTGGGCCTTGTGTCACCCTCCAGCATGCAAAAGCTCACCACAGGCATTGGGAACACCTGAGGTGGTGCTGCCTGGCTGTGCCCAGAGCACCAGGCCCCGATAGCAGCGGTGCCATGAGCTGGGTGCTGCCTTCAGGTGCTTAACAAAGCAGCCTGTGTTCAGGAGCCGCACTGAAAACAATTTTGCATACAGCTCTTTCAATTACTAATCTCAAATATTAAAAGCATGTATTCCACAACAGCAGAACAATGTGGATGTGAAAATGAAACTTAATAATGAATAATTTGCTCTCTGGGGGGAAGAAAATGCCAAATGGAAGCGCATTGTGCTTGCAGTTGTGTCATTACAGATGGAGCAATTTTGTAGGTCTTAAGCAACCCCTCTTGAAAACAGCACCGGAGCACCTCGCAGCCAGGGATGCTGCCCAGCACTGAGCCCACAGCCCTGAGCACCGCCAGGGCGGGAGCCCGAACGGTAAATCCAATGTGAATGATCAACGGGAGTGGGAGGAAATAACATCCGAGAGCAGCAGAACAGAATCAAGCCTCGGGAAACCGACTGTGGAGGTGTCAACAGCAGCCGAAGGAAGCGGCGATGTGGGAGCGGCGCAGCCGGCCGGGCTTTGCGCACCGGTAAGAGCTGAGCAAATCCTGCGGTTGTTTGCCCGCTTGTCTTTGTGACCCCTGCAAACCCGGCGGGATGAGCGCACGGAGAGCCGCGCAGGGCTGGGAGCGCCACGCAGCTGCCGGCCTGGGCAGTGCCGCAATGGGGAGGTCCCGCCCGGAGGTCAGAGCCGGGCTCGCCCCACTTCGGTGCGGTCCGGCCCCGCCCTGCCCGGAGCTCCGTGCCTCGCGGTGCCGTCGGGGCCGGGCCGGGCCGCAGCTGGGGTGGGACTGGGGGGCGATCCCTTCCGTCTGAACCGTCTGTGACTCCGCGAGCTCTGTGTGCGGGAGCTGCAGGACGGCTCCTGTCGGCGGGTCTCCGTGTGTCGGGCCGACGAGGCGCGGGGCGAGACGCGATGCGCGGGGCGGGGCGGGCAGCGCTCGGCGCATCTCCGGCCGCGGGGCTCGGCCGCCCCCTACAGACCGCGGGCGGCGGTGCGGGGCGGTGCGGGCTCGCTCAGTACCTCATCGAAACGCTCCGTCCCGCCCGAGCGCTGCACCCGCCGCGTTCTCACCGGGTTTTGGTGACGCGTTAAGAGCAGCGCAGTGGGCGGAACAGGGCCGTGATGCAGCCTTGGGCCGTGCGCCGGGGCGGGGAGCGGCACCGCTGCCCTTAAGGGCTCTGCTATTCTCTCTCGCTCTGAGATGTCCGAGGCCCGCTCCGTCCCGGCGTCCCGCACGAATGTTCCTCACCCCCCCCCCATTCCTGGTCTCCCCACCCGTCTGCTGTGCAGCGCCGTGCGGGCGTTGCCCCCCGCTCGCAGAGCAGGGCTGACTTTCGGACATCCCTGGTGAAATTCTGTGATCAAATAACACACAGCAGGGACACGAGAGCAGCGCTTTCTCCAGACAAACAGCCGAGCAGAACACGTAGCAGAGCAGAGCCGGCCGGGGAGCAGCGGCCCTGCGCCGGGCAAGGCACAGCCCCAGGGCAGAGAGGTCCGTGCACGCTCCCTGCGTCCTACTCCGGCAGCACAGAGCGGAGCCGGGTCCGGCCTCCCGCCCGCAGCCCTGTGCTGCAGCAGCCCCGGTGTCCCTGTTTCTCGCCAAAGGGCCTTCAACACCCGGAGGTGCCGGGGCCGGTGCCCCCCAGATCAGAGCCGCGGTCGCAGCCCATACCGGAGCCCCGCACGGCTCTGCTGCGGGAGGACATCCAGTGGCCATGGGCTGGCGGTGCACCGTCGGTGCCGCCGTCCCTGCAACGCGCCGCTCCCCCCAGGGCCCGGCTGCGGGGCACAGGGGCACGGCCGGAGCCACGGAGAGGTATTTGCAATTTCCTTCCCATCCCAGGGGATTTTCTCTCCCCTCTCTGGAGCGGTGCGGGAGAATGGTCGCTTTTCCTTCTCCCTCCCAGAGCCGCTTTAATAACAGAGGTATGCGGGGAAGGAGGTTGGTAAGCGCACATAAATCAGCTTTTTGGGGGAGGGGGTAGCGGTGCAGCCGGAGCCCTCCCAGACCCTGGGTCCGCAGCAGCTTCCCATCCTCAGCGCTGGGGGTCGAGCTCTGCCCCTGCTTTTGGGGCATCAGCCCCACGTCGGTGTTGTGAATGAGCCGCTTCTGCAGAGTCTCATTTTGGGAGAGCGCCTTGTTTACTCTGAACCGAATGTTCACATCCCTTGGAGCTACTCAACGAAATAATCACCAAAACCAACACGGGGCCCGGGCTGCTGCTCCCTTTGTCCTTGCCCACTGGGCGCGCACACACAGCAGCCCGGCTCCCGCGGCGGCTGTCTGAGCCGCGCTGCGTTCCCACCGCCTGCTGGCAGCAGCACGGAGCGCGGGGACGTGGGGAGGTCCGTCAGTGCCTGGTGCCAGCAGCATCGCCGTGGGGAAGGCTCCGTGCGGCGGCAGCCCTGGTTGTCGGCATCTCAGAGGTTGCCCCCAGAGACAGGCTGAGCAGGGCTCACCCCAGCGGTAGGTGCTCGCAGACTCCAGCGCATGGATGGCTTTTGTTGCACTGGTTTAACCTGGCCCAGACTCAGCAGTCCCCACCCCCGTTCTCCACCAAACCGACCGCGTGCCGAGCTCCTTGGGCCTGCCATGAGCCACAGTCCTCCCATGATGGCAGGCAGGACGTGAGCACCACGGAGCACACACCCAGCCAGAACTGCTGAGTGCACAGCCCAGGTGTCCCCCCTGCATCCCCAGTGCCACAGCAGCACAGTGTGACACAGCCTCGTTGCGTTGCAGGGAAACAGCTGCTTTCCCTCCGTTCTCACGGATGTTTCAGATGGGGCAGTTTGTGCCTTCCAGTGGGCCAAGCATGGAGCAGGGATGGCAGCACCAGCCACGGTCCCTGGGGCTCCCCCAGCACCGGCACGCAGCACCGCACCCTGACAGCCCCTCAGCATCTCCGCTCTGTGGAACATTCCTGACCCAGACTCAAAATGCAGAGGGAGGTTATAAAGCCGTGCAGGCTTCTGAGTCAGCAGGATGTGCTGTGCTTACTGAGCCGGGCGATGGACACTGGCAGCCCGGGGCAAAACTGCAGATGGAACGGGGCTTAACGCAGCACTGGGCGCTTAGCAGATGGCATTCCTGGGAGGGAGCTGGGGAGGGACGGAGTGCGGTGTGGCACAGCATGGAACTGTGTGGCGTGGCACAACGTGTCGTGGCACGGCACAGCGTGGCACAACGTGGGACGGCACAGCAGGACTGGCTGCCTTTGCTGCCATCCTGTAAAGTGCAGAGAATGGGAAGCCATGAGGTGCAGCACTGACTGCCTCAGGGCTGGTGCAACTTGCCAGGGCTGGTACCTGACCTGCCAGCCAGGTGGGAGTAAGCCTGGGTGAAGACACAAGGAGGAAAGACACGGCTGACCCAAGTGTGTAGTCCTGGAGGTGCACAGGGCTGCTGGAAGCTGTGCTGCAGGAGCTCATCAGAGCCCAGCTCAGTCTGCTCCAGTAGAGGAACCAGGCAAAAGTTGTGAACCTTGGAGGCTGTTTGCACCAGCCAGAAAGTGCATCCAGCAGCGTGAGCAGAGGCCTTGGTGCTTCATGCTGATGGGGAGAAGTGCTCGATAGCACACGCACACCCAGCACTGCTAACCAAGTGCCCTACCCCTCCTCCAGGACAAAACTGGAGATGACAGCAGGACCACATCTGAGCACACAGGTCCGCACCCTGCAGGGTAGAGGCTGTTCCTGAAGTGCTGGGTCCTTGAGCACCATTTTGGAACTGACCCCGGGAGCCCTGAGAAGCTGCTGGGGTTCACCTGGCCTCTGTGAGAGGGCCTCCAGGTTCAGCCAAGCACCCCCCGATGGGTGCATACAGGATAGTTCCTCTCTAATTCCTGTGCACATTGGTCTGACAGCACGGCACCAAGCCAGCACACGCCTGGGCTGCAGAGGGGGGACCGCATTCCTCAGCTCCAGGCTCTGCTCAGCAGGGGTACACGGGGTGCTCGGGGCCGCCTGATGCCCCCCTCCAGCACTCAGCCCAGTGGACACTGGGGTCTGCTTGCACTCTGGGGTTTCCTGGGCGCACTGGCAGCTTGAGCTGCTTCATGTGGGCAGTGGGCACAGGGACACGGAGCAGAAGAGGAGCTGCCACAGGGTCTGGCCTCACAGAGCAGGACTCAGTGCAGACAGGAGCAATGGCGCAAGGGAAGGAGATCCCCCGAGGCATCGCTACGACCCCTCGCTCTTTGCAGGTGGGGACACCCCAGCCCCAGTTTGGGGCGGGCAGTATTGGGGTGCACAGACACAGCCGCCAGCACCTTTCTGCAGCGTCAGACGAATCCGCCCGGCTGCAGCCCCACAATTTGTACAGCCTAATCCAGCGGGCTGGGGGGGCCACGGGGCGTCCAATCCCACCCGCAGGGAGGGGACTGGAGGTTATGAAATTTGTGAATGGGGAGTGTCTGCAGCACGGCAGAGCGGCGGCACTGCGGGGCAGCGGGAGGCTGGGACTGCCCCAACAGCATCGCCTTCTCCTCCAGCAGCATCCCCACAGCAGTGCAAAGGGCCGCACAGAGGAACCGCTAACATCTTATTTCCTCCACCTGCTACCGGCTTCGTCTTCTTTCTCCACGCCAAAGTTGCAGGGGAAGGTGATCCTGCGGCCGCTCTCACCCCCTTATCACTTTTCCAGCCCAGCTTCTTCGCTCTGACTGTTGGACGGAGAACTGATAAGGGTGTGTGGGCGGTGTGAGCACCTGGCTGTGCTGGACGTGCACTGCTCTGCAGAGCTTGGCTGCACGCGGGACCAGCAGCGCAGCCCACTCTGCAGCTGGAGATGTTGGGTTCCACAGCGCGCGGCGGGTCACATCGCTCCGAGCTTTTCCTCTTTCTGCTTCTGCAACAGGTGGCCTGCAGGAGAGCATGGAGGTGGGGGGGGGAGCATTGGGGAATTTGCTGAACGACTGTTCATGAGAAGAACCAGGCAGTGCTGATTGAGCAGCTCGCAGTTCGCTTGTGCTTTGGTGAAGTTCACTTGCTGTTGCGGCTCTTTGGGATCACGATAAAAAGCAATTACAAAAGTAAGAGTTGCATAAGTGCGGAATGCCTCTGTTTTCTTTGCGCTTGACATTGTTTGCATTAAAAGTAATTTATTTCGACTGTTCCCATGATTTTAAAGGTGAGTGGTGGCAGCGCGGCTCTGGCTGCAGCTGATGAAAGAAATGCTGGTAACAGAAAGGCAAATATCACCGTGAGTCATGAGGACAAAACCAGCTGGTTAGGAAGGCAAAGCAAAAGCGTTAGGTAACCAGGGCTGCTTGCTTAATGCCTGCAGCCATGCTGGGCTGGCTGGAGAAAGGAGCAGGCTGTGGGACACCAGCTGGGGGCATTCAGCCCTCCCTGAGGCCAGAGGGGCTCCAGCACCACTCAGACCTGCTACAGGGCAGGGCCATGCTAGCGTGCTGCACCGGGTGCTGCAGCTCCTTCCCAGCACCCAAGGCTGGAACCCATTCCTGCCTGCAGCCAGGGGCACCGCAGCCTGGTTCTGTGCCACCAGCCTCACATCAGATGGGACCAGAATGCTCAGCCTCTCATCTCACACCCTGCTGCTCTGAGCCACCAGAGATCCTGCTGCACAGCTCCAGCCTCCTCTACCTTCCTGGAGCCATTTCCCACTGCTCTCATCCCTTAGCCCTCTGTAACCATCCAAGCTCTTTGCACCAAGGCACACTGGGGACAGACGAGGTTCCGGAAAGGACCAGACCCAGCACATTGCTGGCATCCATCAGCAGAGGGAGAGCAGGGCTTCCAGCAGGTGGGTGAGCGCTTCTGCTTGAGGGTTGCAGGGTGTGCACACTAGAACCTCGCCTGCTCCGTACCCATCAGGCTGCCAACAGATTGGTGGCGTGCATTTGAACTTCACTCATCACAAAGCATGATTAGCTGTGAAAAGGGGGCTTAGTGGGCTGGAAAACTACTGAGGCAGCTGAATTCTCCACACAGCCTTGATGCCAGCTGAGCCACGGGGAGAAGCGATGGGGCAAAGTCACAGCGGGGAGAGCACCACGCAGCCCCTGCCCTCCCCAAGCACGTAGCCCTTATATTAAATCCATAAATAGGAAATTCCACTTCTTCAGAAAAAAAAACAGAATCCGGATATTTCATAAGTGTCCCAGGGGACATGAAAGCCGAATCAGGAAATTTCACTCAGCACAGATATTAAAAGTCCTGCAGCCCTTCAGACAGCTGCAGAATAGCAGCTGCAGCCATGTGCCCGGTGCTGGGGTTTGGCTGGGGGGCACACACCACGCTTGGGGCATGCACCATTCTGCACCACATCCTGACCCACCGGCTCTGGTGGAGGTGGTGCTGCTGTGCTACCTTCTGCCGTCAGCCAGGGAGAAGGGAGCAGAACCGCTGTGAGCTTCAGCTACTGCAACACGGGGGTGAGCAGAGGTGAAGTCGGGCATCAGGAGTGCCCCTCCTGCAGAAGGTGCTGCCTGCCCAAACAGAGCCGTGCCCACAGCCATGCACCACCCCAGCCTCAGGGCACCCTGCGCTGAGCAGACAAAAGCACCCTCCCTTGCACAGCTGGAGCACGGCCAGCAATGGAAGCACACAGATGACCTCGTCTTCCTCCCTTGCTTACACATCAGAAGCTTTCAGAACAAAATCAGCCTGCATAATTTGCTTTCTCGCCAGAGAGGCGTTGCAGCTTTTTCCCAGCACTGCGCAGAGGGAGGAGGGATGGATAACAACACTCATCCCCTGCACAGCAGCCATGGGAACGGCACTGAGCACAGGTAAAGGGCTGAGCTACTGGAAAAGCACTCTGCAGAGAACCTGGGTGTGCCAGCGGCCAACAGGCAGACCAGTGGGTTACCATGGTGGCCGAGAAGGCCAATGGGACCCTGCAGTACGTTGCACAGCGCTTGGTCAGGAGGGCAGGGAAGTGCTCCTCTGTTCTGCCCTGGGGAGGGCACAACCCTAACCTGGGGATCCCCAGATCCAGGTGGACGGGAAGCACTCCCACAGCCCAGCAGACCCTGTGCCATACCCCGTGCATTGTGCGAGCCGTGCCATGCTATGCCATGCTACTCCGTGCCATGCCAGCCTCCTCCAGCAGCAGAGCCGCCCCCGCTGCACCGCTCAGAAGTAATTGTAGGTTATTACTGCACCGCTGTTGTTAAATACAGATCAATTCTCTTCCGACAAGCATGCTGTGTAATACAAACTCCAATCATCTCCCTCCTCCACCTCACACCTCTGCTCACCCAGAGCCGTGTGGTGGCACAGCCACATAGGGGGCGCAGCATGGCAGGGATGCAGTGCTGACATCCCACAGCATCAGCTCTGGGCTCATCCTCAGTAAGCAGGCGAGTAAGGGAAAAGGTAAGGATCTCACAGGATGCATTTTCAGTGCGAGGCTCATGCTGTAGATTTTAACACGACCATTCCTGCTGCACCGCCTCAGCTATGTGCATAAATTGCTGTGCTGATGCATTCCTGCAGAGCTCCTGCTGCTCTCCAGCTGACGGTCTCTCTGCACAACCCGGTGCTGGCACACTGCTGCAGGGCTGCCCCAGTGCAACTGCTCATCTTCAGCTGCTGCACAGCAGTGACCCCAACGTTTGGTGACAAATGCCTTCAGTTGCATGATTTTAAGACAAAGACCGAAAACAGCAGTTGAAAATGAGCTGCACTTAATCTCTTTTCTGCCCCGGTCCAGCAGCACACAGTGCAATGGAACACTCTAAGGTCGACCACAGCAACACAGGGCAGTGCAGGCAGACACACAGCACTGTGTGCGGGGTGGGGGTACCCCGTGCTCTGGGGATGTCTGCAGCAAGGACAAGCTATGCAAGGTGAGCGAGCCATGTTACTGTGCACTGCCACCCATCGGCCCCCTGCCTACAGCCCGTCCCCCATCCGCAGGGATGCTGGAGTTCTGCTCGTGTCACTCCACACACCGTTACCCCGCAGGATCCACACGGTTAGGAGTGAGGCACCATCCAGAAGGCGCTGCCATGACTTCTCAGCAGAGAGCTCGGGAGAAAAGGAGCTTCTAAAATTAAACCGGCAAAAGGAGAGAAGGGAATATTTTTGCATTGATTTCGTTCCCATGAATATTTATACAACTTTGTTTAATAATACTAAATTAAAGAGGGGAAAAAAAAAAGAATTGGAGTTCTGGGTGGGAACAGCCGCCTGTCTCTCCTGCCACCGCAGCACAAAGCAAACAGGAGCTGAAGCTGCAGCAGCAGCCGCTGTGAGTGCACACGGCCTGCGGGGAGCAGGGAGGACACAGAGCTGGGAAGCACCCAGAGAAGGCTGCAGGAGGTGGTGCTGCTCTGGCAGCACAGAGGCTGTGCAGGGTGACCCATGGTGTGACCCTGGGGGCACCATCCCCAATCCCACGTCCCCGTGACTCCTCGTAGCTCAGCTCCGGGGTGGGCACTGCTCCGGGGTGGGCACTGCTCTGTGCCCCCAGCCCTCTGGCCAAGCAGCGCCATGTTCAGTCCAGACATTTGTCTGCACTGATGTTAACTGGCAAATAACTGCCACAAATGGAGCTGCCCTTCAGCTCCTCCTACACCTCCTGTTAAATGCCAGAGGCAATGGGCTCAGGTGCTGTGCAATGCTGCTCGGTCCATTCCCACCATCCTTGCCACGTCCATGCACAGCATGATGGGGACAGGAGGACGTGGCTCATCTGGGTGCCTTGAGCACAGCACAGCCCTGTGAAGCAGCCCCACACTCAGAGAAACCAGGCAGCACGTGGGGCTGAGCACACCCTCACCCTGCAGCAGTGCCTGTCCTCCCTCCCTGGGCCCAAGGTTTTCCAGCCTGACACCAACTGCACCTCCACACCTTAAGCCAAAGGGCCTCCACAGACCCTCTAGGGAACAGCAGAGAGAAGAAAACGTGGAGGTGCAAGAATTCATAGATAACAGAGCAAAAAGGGATGAGAGTGCAAGGAGACAAATGTTGTCATGGCAACCACCAACTGCAGGAGTGACAGAGATGGGGGAAGAGATGGGAAAAGAGAGAGAAATGAGTGCACTGCAGCTTGTACCATTTTCACCTCTGTGTGCCCAGAAGAGCTGGGTAAGGGACAGCAGCATCAGCCCCAGCTCCAGGGGAGCACAGGGCCCCAGCACACAGCTCCATCGGGACCTGGCGCTCAGCATCCCCACAGCCTGAGGGGCAGAGGCTGAGGTTCCGGGTACAACACAGATACCGGGAGAGCCAGACACCAGCATTAATTGTGACGAATGTCAAGCAGTGATTAGAGACGAGCAGCACTCACTGCACAGTGACACACAGCAGCGGCATTTCTGTTTCCAGGCCTCAGCACAACTTACCAGAGTCAAAGCTGCATGAATGCACAAAGCTTTGGGTCAGCGACGGAGCATGACCCAGATTGCACCCACCCCCAAACGTTGCTCAAACCTTCCTCAGCTCTAATGAGTGCATTACAAAGGCACACAGTCAGCAGAAATCACCGCACACAAGGGCCTCGGGTGGGCTGCAGGAGCTCCAGAGCCCAGCTAATGCTGGGAGAGCCCCCAGCCTCTGTGAGCTGCACAGAACCACCCGCAGCACAGCAGCTGCGCTCCATGGCCGAGCCCCCACCCTGCAAAGCACCACACTGGAGGAGCCCTTCCTCCAGGCCCTGACAGCTCCTAAATGCTCCTACACTATTTTTACCCCGGGGTTGCTATAGAAACATCAGACCCACTTGCAATGATGCAGCCTCTTTCGGAAGCACTGCATCACCACCTGCCTCCTGCCTGCCAGCGCTCACAGGGCGGGGGGCCGCTATTTTGGGAGCCCCACACTCAGCACGGCCCCCCCAGCTGAAAGCAGGATGGAGAGCAGACATGGGGAGATGGAGGGAGGGGGCATCTCAGGGCCCCAGCAGCCCATCCCCAGCCAGTCCTGCTGCCCCCCCATCCCATCCCTATAGACAAGGAGGCTCCTGCAGCAGCACTTAAGCTGCAGCTGGTTGGGGTTTTCCCTTCCCATAGAGGCTCAGACCTGGGTCCTGCTAAAGCCAAGAAGGGAACAGCACCAGCAGTCCAACACTTGGGGCTGTGACCATGCGATGTCCCTGCAGCACAGATGTGCACCAGCAGAGCCCCCAGCCCTGCTGCAGCCAGGGCAGGGACAGCACAGCAGACACAGTGCTGCATGGCCGTGCCAGATGGTTGCAGCAGGGCCTCTGCCAGTGACAGCCATCAGGGATGTCAGCTAATTCCTTACACCACAGGAAGCTGATACTTACTTAATTTTTCCAGAAGTCAAGTTCAAAATGAATGTGGATGCAAACACGCAGCATGTTCCTGCTCAGGTCTGAGGGGGAGCAGCTTTATGCAAGAGGTACCCAGTCCTCCTCACCAGAAGCACCTCCACATCCAGCACAGCTGGCACCGAACATGGGGACACCGCAGGCACCCTCAGCAGCCCCGACACACAGTGAAGGCTTCACAGCCGCATCACCTGCCCCAAACAGAACAGGATCTCAAGGAGCACAGGAGTCTGGGACAAGCCCAGCACAATGCCACAGTGCATGCACACACCGAGGAGTTGGTACCCACAGCCACCCATGCCACACAGGCCGGGGCTACCCCGGGCTCTGCGTCCCATTGACCTCTATGGGGCAGAGACGTGCCCTACCCAGTGCAGGAGCAGCCCTCGGGGCAGAGCTGACAGTCTCCAAAACATCAGCACCAAACCTCCCCCTCCCCAAGACCTGCGTCCATCCCTCCGGGTGGGAGCGTTTATAAAAAGCTGCTGTGTGGGGATGAGCTGGCAGAAATAGCTGCACACAGCCGCCGCCGTGTAAGAGATGATCACCAGCTGTTCTGCAAAGTGCCCAAAATAGAGGCAGCAGAGCACAGCTCCTGGGGAGATGGCGCACATTTAGCTGAGCCCAGCAGCAAAGCTGCCCCATCTCCCACACACACCTTGAGCAGCCCCTGCCCCAGCTGGAGCCGGGTCCCGACAAGACACCAGCTGCACTTGCTGCTGTTCCCAAAATAGCTGGGCATGGGGTGACAATGGGGAACCACAGCCCCAAGTCCTGTGATCACAGCCCCAACCACCACAGCCCCTGCACCACCTCCCAGGGTGCACAGGCACATGCTGGGCACCCCAGTGTGGCCCCAGCAGGCAGCAGCTGCCCTCTCTTCCTCCAGGCTGGGCTTCAATTTTAACCAGAAAGCTGAAATGGGAAACTAGAGCTGCCTGCAAGGCTGCTGATGTGGCCCAAGCAGCACCCAACATCTCTGCTATCGTCTGAAACACCACATACACCCCGTATCCAAGATACTCCACAGGAGGAGCAGGAGAGCTCAGCTGAAGCCTCCCATATCACACACACCACAGGCTCACTGCCCTCCTGCTGAATGGCACTGGGTTCACCATGCTGTGCCCCCCAGGCAGCTCCACAACCCCAGAGCTGTGCGGCCATCACTCAGCAAATCACAATGAATAACAAACAGCGCTGATAAAAACGCAACCTGTGATGATGTGCGAGTAGGAAAGGGATGGCACACCTCCATTAATCACTTGTTATGAATTATTCAACTAAACAGGAAGCAGAAGGCAAACTCAAATGTTTTACATGGAAATGGAGTGGCCTCTGAAGAACATCCTGACTCCACACGTGGGACTGTCCCTGCTGCAAGCCCAGTAAGCACCGTGCGCAGCCACAGCCCAGCAGACTGGTGGCCACCCAGCATGGAATGCCTGCTCTGGGCCATCAGCACATGGCCCTGCCTTCACACAGCCCAGAGCCTTGCCTTCCCCACTGCCCGCTCCCCCTGTGGCCGTACCCCCACCCAGCACCAGGTGCCCACCTGGTCAGCTTTCCCCTGACATCAATCCAGACACAGAACACTGTGATAACCGCAGCTCGGGCAGCAGCATCCTCCCACACGGTAGAGCTGCAACAGTTGCTGTGTCAGCTGTGCACCTACGGCCACCTCCCACCCTCTGGCCAGTTATCTGCCCCCAGTGGTACCACAGCTTGCCAGCAGCCTCAGGTTAAGGAAGGCTTGATGCCGCACAACAGCGGTGTGACCAGAGGCTTCTGCCCCAGTGACAGGAGGATGCCCATCATCACTGTGCTGCTCTGCATGCACTGAGGGGAGATCTCTGCCCAAGAAAGCAGCATGCAGCCTCTGGCTCCCTTGTACAGCAGAACACTTTGGCATCTCCACTGATGAATTCAGGCCACAGGAGCACAGTGTCACTATTGGGAGACAGACCTCAGGGGGGTCTCCAGTCCAACCCCAGGCCCAGCTGTGGGCTCAGCCCAATTTGCTCAGCCTTGACAGCCCACAAAGGAGGGTCCCCACCTCAGTGGGGGTGTGCTGCAGTGCCAGGCCGCCCTCAGCAACACCTGGGCACCATAACGCACACAGGGCACTGCTGGCACACACAGCTACGCAGGCACCAGGGGACACGAGCAACACATCTCCACAGCCACACGTGTGGGCACAGATGGGCAGCGACACAGACAGGCTCTGCGTGCAAACACAGCACTGCGCAGCACCTGGGCACTCACAGGTAACTCACACGGGACTGTACTTGCGCTCAGCCACCCGGCACACACTGACACCCACGCGGACACAGCCCTGCGTGCATCACATCCCCGCACAGACACGCTGAGCGCTCAGGACGTGCGCACACACACACGCTCATCCCTGGGCAGACCCGGACCGCGGCCCCGCCCCGCACATGCGGATCCAGACTCTCAGCGTCCCGCCCCCGCGCGGACCTGACTGTGCTGGACGCAGCCCCGCACCCGGCCGCCCGCCCCCCCCCCCCCACCCTGCCGCTCCCCGCACCCACCGGGGGCGGACGCGCCGCCCCGCGCCCTCCTCTCCGCGCAGTCCCGGTGCTCACAGCGGGGCCGGTACCGGGCACCGCACACCGCTAACGGGTACCGGCACAGCACAGCAGGTAACAGGGGCGGACCCCGGGGAGGGACCCCCGCCCCGCTGTCGCCCGCACCGAGACCGGCGCAGAGGGAAGGGACGCGGCACCAAAGCACCGGTGAGAGAAGATGGAGGTGAGGCCAAATTCGGGATCGGTCCGGGGGTGTCGGGGAGCAGCCGTGGGCATCGGGGCGCAGTGCTGCCTGGGGGGGGGCTGGGAGCACTCAGAGCCTTCGGGAACCCCTGGGTGTGCAGCGTCCGGGGAGCTGACAGCGGGGTGGGGGTTGTGGGAGCCACGCATCAACGGGCGCGGGCTGGGGGGGACGGAGGACAGGCGGAGCATCGCGCGTGTGCCGTGGGGGAGAGCGGTGAGCGCAGACTGCGGAGTGCTGCGGGTGATGGAGCGGGGTGGAGATGCCCCAGGGAAGGGCTGGCTACGGCTCGAGGGGACAGCGCTGCACACCGCTGGGCGGCAGAGAGCGGCGATGGGAGTGCAGAGCGAGCAGGCGGCGGGGATCCTGGGACATCGCACCTCTGACATCCCCGCGGTGCTGCTTCCGTCCCTGCCCCGCGCGTGGCACTCACCGGATCGCAGCGCTGCAGGTGCCGCTCCTCAGGGACACTCAGCCACCGGGCACTTGGTGCCCGAACGGTGCCGTGGAGCAGCACGCAGGAGCCTTGCCCGGCTGCAAGTCCCGGGGTCAGCAGAGGGGCCGGCAAGCCCCCGCCGGGCAGGGCCAGGAAGCGCTTTCCAGAAGGGACGGCGTCTGCTGATCCCCCGAGCCAGCCCTGCTGCAGAGTGCTGCATGAGAACGCTGCTTTTCACAGCACTCTCCTACACAAAGACTCCCAACAGCACCATGAAGCAGCGCAGGGTTACACTCAGCAAAGCAGCAGCTGCTTAGAATTTCCACGTGCAGCAATGAAGTGGAGACCACGGCCCCAGCAGCACAGGAGACGCTCACAGCCTCCACTGTGCTCTGCATTACAGAGCAAGGAGCCTCCGAGGCACAGCAGAGCCGTGCCAGCAGCAGGGCTGCTTTGATGGCTCCAGCACTGAAGGAAATCAGCTGCATCCAGGAAAATATCAGTATGGCCATAGGAGCAGAGGTGGAGGAGAGCAAGGCAAGGTGAACTGAGGTGTATCGTCAGGGAGCAGATAGAGCAGAGCTGTCCCATGCAGGGAGGCAGGCTGTGAGCTGAGAACAGGGGGCAAGACCTCACCTGTAGGGTACAAGCAGAAATCACCAAGAGAAGGCAGACCAGCAAACTCAGGCCACAAGAGAAATCCAGCAAAGGTAATCCCACAGAGCTGGGCACAGCCTCACACACAAAACCAGGCTCAGGGCCTGCCTTTAAATAGAGCCCCCAGCCCATAGCAGGGAGTGTGGGGGCCCAGGTGAGGCTGTTCAGCAATCAGCACTGATTGGTGCTCACAGGGCTGGCTGCAGGCACACCTGGATGGGGTGACAGCTGCAGTTGAGACTGGTGGGGCTTCCTAGCAAACATTACATCTGAAATGAGATCGTTGAGAGGAGAGCGATGTCATAACATGAATTATGAGCTGAGAGAAGGAAGTGCCAGTGCACCGCCCAGCTGGCTCCAAGCAGTGCTGTCACTCCAGGAGACCCCAGAGGAAACGAAGTTTTCCTCCTGCTGCAGTTGCCCCCACACCCCAGCACACCCAGTGGGCAGCACAAGGTGCTGTGACAGAACCACGGCATGATTTGGACTGGAAGATATCTTAACCACCCCACCCCCACTCCCCCAGTTCCAACCCCTCCATGGGCAGTGATACCTCCCATAGCCCAGAGTCCCATCCAACCTGACCCTGAACATGTCTAACCTAAGTTCAGCCTCTTCCAATGTGGGAAGTGCTGCAGGGCTGTCCATGTGTGGAGGGCTCAGCGGAGGCTGCTGGCGGCCTCACCTCTCCATCCCCATTCCTCCCCAGCTGCCGTGAGCCCTGCATGCCATGGATGAGGTGACGGAGCTGCAGACCGGGGGGAACTCCCTCCTGAAGGCAGTGTGGCTGGGCCGGCTGCGGCTGACCCGGCTGCTGCTGGAAGGGGGGGCCTACATCAATGAGAGCAATGAGAAGGGGGAGACGGCGCTGATGGTGGCCTGCATCACCACACACGTGGACCAGCAGAGCATCAGCAAGGCCAAGATGGTGAAGTACTTGCTGGATAACAGAGCTGACCCCAACATCCAGGACAAGTCTGGGAAGACAGCCCTGATGCACGCCTGCATCCGTGGCGCGGGCGGTGAGGTGGTGACCCTGCTGCTGGACAATGGGGCCGACCCCAGCCTGGAGGACCACTCTGGGGCCTCTGCACTGGTGCACGCCATCAACGCTGACGACAAAGACGTTCTGCAGCACCTCCTGAATGCCTGCAGAGCCAAAGGGAAGGAGGTGATCATCATCACCATGGACAAGTCAGCCACTGGCACCAAGGCCACCAAGCAGTACCTGAACATGCCCCCCTTGCTGGACTTCAAGGAGAGGGTCCCCTCTGAGGCGAGCACCACGGCACTGAAGACAGCCGCCCCATGTCCCCAGCACACCGAGCAGGAGGCGCCCCCCGGGGACAGTGCCCCCACCAAGGCCACCCCTGAGCCACCCTCCCCAGGCTGGAGGGGTGGCACCACCACCAAGAGAGCCCGGCTGCCACAGCTGAAACGGCTGCAATCGGAGCCGTGGGGGCTGGTTGCACCCTCAGTGCTGGCTGCGCACCACGAGGAGCAGCGGGTGCGCACGGACGATGAACTGGTCAGCAGCATCGGGGAGCTCGCGCTGTGCAGGAAGGCTCCCCTCACCCGCAGCAAGGACGCATCCCTCTTCCCTCTGGTGGATGAGCAGGCCCTGCGCACGCCGCCAGCCCCCGGATCCGGCTGCAGGAAGGGGTTCGAGAAGGGCCCCCAGCGCCTGCCCCGCAGGAGCACAGTGCCGGAGCCACCGGAGAGCAGCGAGGTGATGGAGGCCCTGCACTGGAGGCGGATGAGCGCCGAGCACCACGACTGTGACACCATCGTGGCTGAGCTGGGGAAGGTGGCCACAGAGAGGAGGAAGCTGAGCGGCTCTCACCTGGCTCTGCTGGGTGGTTCACGGGAGGCTCTGGATGGTGCCCCCAGTACCTCGCCCGCCGCTGCCCGCCGCCCGCCCAACCTGCTGGAACGGCGCGGCTCCGGCACGCTGCTGCTGGACCACATCGCTCACACCCGGCCCGGCTACCTGCCCCCCCTCAACGTCAACCCCAGCCCCCCTATCCCCGACATCGGAGCCAGCAGCAAGGCCCCCTCCCCGCTGGCCGCCAGCTTCAGGGCCCTGGTGCCAGTCGCGCCCAGCTCCCCCAAGCGGGGTGACCTGAGAACCAAAAAGAAGCTCCTCCGGAGGCACTCCATGCAGCTGGAGCAGATGAGGCAGCTCTCCGATTTTGAGGAGATTGTGGCACAGTAGCTGCTTTCCCAGCAAGTTCCCCAGCCTGCTCCCTGCAGCAACACACGCGGTGGTTCAGAGTGGGGTGGTGCTGCACTGGGCAGTGCTGGCAGCCCCCGGCGCACTGCCCCATGCACGGGAGCGGAGCAGGGGGTGCTGCACCCATTTCCCAGTGCTGGGGGGACAACAGGTGGCAGGCTGCACGGAACTGAGTGCCTGGAGCCCTGCCATGCCAGCTGCTTTTGGACTATTCCCCCTGCAAGCACTTCTCTGAGAAATCCAATCCCAGCACGTTTAGGTAGAGCCGGGCGTCACACAAAGGCTCCTGGCTGCGGTGTGTTTGTTCCTGGTTATTTACGATCCGGTTTTCATCCCTCCCACTCATCCTGATGCAGAAAGCGGTCTGGGAGCCCCACGCCGGGGAGTCGGGGGCTGATGTGTGTGTGAAGTGCCTACCGGGAAGGAGCTCAATGCTGCGAGAGCTTGGAGAGCAGAAATAACCCTCCTTAGCAATTGAATGTATTTATACCCTCACTGTGCTGCAGAAGCGAGACAGCGCTCAGAGGTTCTGTGATTCCCTTTCCAAGCACTTTGCAACACAGATCCACGGCTGGCGCAGCAGGGGAGCCGTGCACAGAGGTTCGGGTTTGGCACACTGTGCCCGTGGGAAGCGTGGCTGCCCGGCCCCTCTGCGCTGTGGGCACCCGAGGATGGCTGCACTGCGGCTCCGCCTGCACGGGAGCGCTCTCTGGAAATGCGTTTTCAATTTCAATGTGTTGTCTAGAGTAAAGCTGGACTTATATTTTTACAGCCTTTAAGTTTATGCTTCCTGTTGCTCAGATGTCTTACAGACGGATTTTCAGGCACACTTTATCTCTAACCATGAAGTTCGTCTTCTATTTTCGGTTGAGGAATCCCAAATCCCAGCTCCTCATTCATACATATCCCGATATCTCCACTGACGGTTTCCGCCGGCGCTCTCCGACAGCGGTGGTGCAAACGCGGCTCAGCTCCTCCCGGCGCGGGGGCTGTGAGCGCGCATCGCACTGCGGAAACGCGCATCTCACTGCGCGAACGCGGGGCAGCGCCACAGCGCAGCCGTCGCCGCTCGCGTGTGCGGTGCGGGGGTGACGCCGTGTGACGGACGGCGGTTCTACATCCCCGCTCTGCCCGCAGCCTCCCGGCCCCCCCCTCCGTCCCCCGGCCCCGCACGGAGCCGCCCCCGCCCGGAAGCGCCGCGGCGCCGCCACGTCAGGGGGGGGACGGCCTCGGGCGGGGCGATCGCGGGGCCGAGGGGAGCGGGACGGAGCGGTGCGGGCGGGATGAGGGGCAGGATGCGGGGCTGGGCGCTGGTCCTGCTGCTGGGCGCCCTGCGCGCGAGCGGCACCGAGCTTACTTTCGAGCTGCCCGACAGCGACAAGCAGTGCTTCCACCAAGAGCTGGACCGAGGCCTCAAGTTCACGCTGGACTACCAGGTACGGCCCTGCCCCTACCTGTGTCCCCACCCGTGCCCCCCAGCCTCCGCAGAGCTCCGGGCGGGGCAACCCCCGCAACTCGCCCCTGCACCTCCCGCTCCCCCTGTGCCGTCCCGGGAGCTGTTCCCAGACTCGTGCTCACATCAGAGCCGTTTGGGACGTGCCCACAGTGGCGCCCCAGCCCGGTGGTGGGGGCTTTCCTCTCGTGCATCCTGCCCGTGGCCCACCCAGCCTGCTCATGGTGGGCAGTAGTGGCACGGTGCCCGCGCTGCTCAGGACATGGCTGTGCATGGGGCACGTTTTGGGGCAGAGCTGCTCCACCCGTGGTGCCGGGTTCTCAGGGTGCAGCAGGTGCTGCCCACATCTCCCTGTGCAGGTGATCACCGGGGGCCACTACGATGTCGACTGCTACATCGAGGACCCCAATGGTCGCACCATCTACAGGGAGACCAAGAAGCAGTATGACAGCTTCCCGCACCACACTGAGCTCACGGGGATCTACACCTTCTGCTTCAGCAACGAGTTTTCCACATTCTCCCACAAAACCGTCTACTTCAACCTCCAGGTGGGCGACGAGCCGCCCATCCTGCCCGACATGGGCACCCGCGTCACCGCTCTGACACAGGTGTGTTGCAGCATGTGGCCAAATGGCACAACCCCGTGCGACAGCACTCGCTCCCTTCCCCTCTGCTGCATGCAGAAGTGCCAGCTGCCAGGCGGTGTGCCAGCCTCCGGGTGGCAGAGTGAAGCCACGGTGCCAGGCTGGGGCACAGAACCCTTGCTGAGCCGCACGGCGTCCCGCTGCCCACCGGGCTCCAGCGCTGCTCTTTGGAGCAGAGCTGTGTTGGCAGACCCGGCAGCGCTGCCCCTCCCCCTGCCCAAGCCGTGCCCCGTGGGTGACACTGCATGCCTGTCCCCCCAGATGGAGTCTGCCTGCGTCACCATCCACGAGGCACTGAACGCGGTGATCGACTCCCAGACTCATTACCGCCTGCGGGAAGCGCAGGACCGCAGCCGGGCTGAGGACCTCAACGGGCGCGTCTCGTATTGGTCGGTTGGGGAAACCGTCATCCTCTTCGTGGTCAGCGTTGGGCAAGTGATGCTGCTCAAAAGTTTCTTCACTGAGAAGAGGCCGGGCAGCAGTGCAGCTGGCACCTAACGCCACAGCTGCGCCCATCCCAAACCGCAGGAGGGGGCAGGGGTTTTCATGGTGCTGCAGCGGGGACGTGGCTGGGGATGGAACAGGGAGAGCTGGTGTTGCTCACCCTGATGGAGAACAGCTGCCAAGCGCCAACATCCCCACATCCATCCTCCACGGCAACAACCCCCAAGATGTCACCTGCCCCCACTAGTGCCAGGCCACCTCTGGGCTACGTGCTGCCAGCACAGGTCAGCCCCTCACATGCAGGGCCAGCATCCAGCTGTGTGTGCACAGCGACCTGCTGTTTCTGCAGTGTCCCCTGAGCACACGCAGCATCTCCCACGTTGGAGTTTCAGCAGGGGCTCTTGGCTTGTTTATTTCATCTGCTTCTCCCTGTGCAACATTTCCTAGGCCACAGGAGTAAGCAGCATGTTGCACAGAAGATATTTTTGTACTTACCCAAGTCCATGCCAGAGCCCCATCCCCTCCCCTTAGTCCCAGCCCCCAGGGGCAGCTCGCTGCAGCACCCGACCAGTTCCAGCAGCACCACTTTGTCCTTCCACGTTGCCACTTCACAATAAACCCACGCGACTCTGTTCCTGCTGCTGTTATTGGACACTGCCCCCAGCATGACATGGCAAGCTCCTGCCCCATTGTGTCCCCAGTGCTGTCAGCACCTTTGCATGGCCACTGCCCTCCTGGGGGTCCAGCATGATGCTGCTCCCTGTGTATGGCTGCACCTGCAGGTGCAGTGCCATGCCATGCGGTCATGGTGTGGGATCAGGGCATCAGCACCATCCTTCGGCCCTGCCATCACCAGCCTGCAGGGACTGCAACTCTGCTCAGCTCCCTCCCTGCTCCCTGCAGCTACTGTGGGGCTCTTGTGGTGCCCCCAGAGCCCAGTCTGCCCTGGGCCATGTCCAGCCCTGCTGCAGAACAAGGTGCAGGGGTGGGTGCCCAAAGCTCACTGTGCCCATCTCGCCTTCCGGAGCAATGCCAGACTCCTACTGCAGCCCTCTGTGCAAGGGGATGCATTTTGGCAGCTCCAAATTCCTCCCATCACCACTGCCCACTTGCACTCTGTGCCAGGTCCAGCTTCAGGATCTGTCAAATGCACTTATGGCACAACTCCATGTGCCAGATCCGGGGAACCCCATTGAGGAGTGGCTCTCGCTGCCCTCTCCCCACCAGCAGCTCTCACACTTGTAGGCACCCCACGCACAGCCCACCCTGGGGCCAGGGCTGCAGCCCCCACAGTAGCAGAGCAGCACAGCTGTGTGCCTGGCCCTGGCAGCACCGCTGGCCTTGGAGCAGCTGCTGTGCTGCTGGGTGCTGCCGGGCTCCCGCACCTCGCAACGACCTTCAGCAACAGCCCAGCTCCCGTTCCCAGCAGCAGCCGAGTGCAGGGCTGGCACAGGACCAGAAGGACTGCAAGCCCCGTGCTGTGCAGCCCTCAGCAGTGCTGTGGGGATGGCAGCACCACCCTGGCCTTGGGGACAACTGCCAGGGTCCCTATACGACCCATCCCCAGCCCCTGTGCAGCCCACATCCGAGGATGCAGGCAGCACATGAAATGGCCACAGGGTGCTTTATTGCTGCATTGTGCTCCAGCATGTAATATAAATGGGTGCAGAGAGGGAAGAGGGATAGCTCACACCCACCTGGCTGTAGGAGCAGCTCCGCTCTACCACTTACAGAGGGATTTTGGAGTGGATCCCCCACCACCTGCCCTCACTGTTCTGCCCTTGCTGCTCACAGAGTGCCATCCTCATGGCATCAGGCTGCCCTGGCTCACAATGCACTGCTCTGGCAGGAACCAGCCCCAGTGGGCAGCCCCAGCTCTATAGGTGGCTGCGGCTCCTCTGTGCCCCCTATACACTGCCTGCCCCGCAGGGATGAGGCCGAACAGGAGAAGGAACCTGTGGCTGGGGAGGGTGGCTCAGGCTCAGATCTGCGCCCGCAGGGACAGCCGCAGCGCCTCTGGAAGGGGATGGTGAAGAGCCCATAGGTGATGGGGTCCAGGCAGGCATTGAAGAGGCCAAAGATGAAGAGGATGTGGGAGAGGGACGGTGGGACCTTCTGCTGCATGACCCGTGGGCAGAACCAGTACCACAGCCCCAGCAGATAGTAGGGGGTCCAGCAGAGGATGAAGGAGGAGACGATGACCAGGCTCATCTTCAGCGTGCGCAGCCGTGCCCGTGGGATGTTGCTCCCGGAGCACCGCAGCGGCACGTCCCTGGAGGAGACTGAAACGTGGCAGTGGGACCAGTGAGCAGAGGGCTCGGCCACGCGGGCAGGATGGGAACTTCCTCCCAACGAGGGAGCGAGGACCCCCACCATCCTGGCCAAGGCTGCACACTGGTCTGCCCACAACCCCCCTGCCAGCCCCACTCACAGAGACTGGAGCCCATGCGCCGGGAGATCTCGAGCAGGATGCGCGTGTAGCAGCACACCATGATGAGCAGCGGCAGCAGGAAGAGGCAGGTGAAGCTCAGCATGTTGTAGAGGGTCTCGTGCCAGGGCTGTGGGAAGCTGCCGCGCGTGGTGCACTGCGTGAAGTTGTGCGGGGCGTGCAGGGTGACGGTGTGGAAAAGGAACAGCTGAAAGCAAAGCAGAGGTGGGAAGGGGCTGCGATGGAGACCGCACGGCTCCCCAGGGCGGCACCCAGGGGTCTCAGGCCGGGGCTGCAGAGCACCAGAGCTGCACTGCCAGCCCCGAGAAGTCCCTGGGTCCCCCCAGGAGCACAAGGTATGTGGGGCAGGGCAGGCACCTGTGGCACAGCGAGCGCAGCGCTGAGCATCCAGGCGGCACGGAGCATGGCGCGGATCCTGCGGCGCGCGCGGGCGACGGCCAACGGGTGCAGGATGGCGGCCTGCCGGTCCAGGCTGATGACGACGGTGACGAAGGCGGAGGCGTACATGGCCAGCAGGCGCAGGTACATCAGGAGGCGGCAGGCCAGGTCGCCCGCCCGCCACTGCAGCGTGATGTTCCAGACGGCGTCCAGCGGCATCACCACCACCGTCACCAGCAGGTCGGCGGCAGCCAGGTGCCGCAGCAGCAGGCGGATGTGGGAGCGCCCGCCGCCCCCCCGGCCCCCCGCCGCTCGCAGCACCGCCACGTTGCAGCCGGCCGAGAGCACAAAGAGCACGAAGGTGGCTGCCACGCGGGCCTGGGCGGCGGGCGAGAAGGTGGGGAGCAGCAGCGGCTCCTCGGCGCCCTCGGGACGGGGGCTCCAGGCACAGCCCCGCTTGGGGTGGGACACGCTGCTGGAGGGCTCCATGCTGACGTTCCCCACCACGGGGCCTGGGTCCAGCCAGGCCCCTCCTGCTGCGACAGGCAGATGGGCAGGGGGTACTCAGGGGACAGGGTGACCCACCCAGGAGCCCATCTCAGCTCACGGCATTCCCATCTGCAGCCCCCACAGCCCGTAGAGCTCTGGGATTCCGGCATCTCAGATAAGCACAGGGAAGTGGTCTCAGCCTTCCCTAGCCCCCTGCCTGCCCCAGGCCATTCCTGCCACCCCGTCCACTCCACCCCAGAACATCCCTCGTGGTCCTCCTACTCAGGGACAAAGGCACTCCCCATTGCAGGAGCCCCCAGGTGCAGCACCCCACACTCCCCACACCCATCTCCCTGCACACCTCACCTGCAGCCGCGGCATCCTGCCCTGCTCCCGCGCCGAGCCGGGCCATGTCAGGGCTGTTCAAACACCACCCACTCAGCGCTCCCACATTGGCACCAGCTGCAGCCAGCCGGGACGCAGGCAGCAGGGCCGGCACTGCAGCACTCCGCTGCCTGCAGCCACCTCCGCTCCCGGCCGGCGCTCCGCCAGCTGCTGCCCGTGGGACGCCCTTGGCAGCTCAGGTTGCTCCTTGACGTAGCCAACCTGCGTGGAACGACTCCGTCCTTTACTCTGCATCACCCACACAGAGATGAGCGCGAGCAGCCTCATGCACACAGAGACACACGTGCACACATGCAAACACTGTGTCACCAGCCCATGCCTGCACCCAGGAGCTGAGGGGTGCCCGGAGCTGGGTGGCACTACCGCTGCGGAGCCGGGTGTGGGGTGCACGGCGCTCGTTGTTTTGGGGCGTATCGTTTGTGGGGACTCAAAGATCCACAGATCCCATTCCCGTCTGCCAGCTGCTCCGCAGAACCACGGCTGCAGGCTGGGGGAGGGGAGTGCGGCTCTTTTGCATCTCAAAGGCTGCGTCTCCCAGGCGGATGACATTACCGTAATTAGCAAGTCACCTCAGTCTTTCACAGATAAGTGGGGCTCATTAGCCCTGCAGACCTCCTGCCCCAAGGATCCCGGTGCGCATTAGCATCTGCCCTCCAGTCCCGGGATGGGGCTCTGCACCGCTCGACATCCCGACTCGCGGGGATCCCTTACGGCCCCGTACCCGCCCTCCAACCGGCACCCGCGGGGGGCTCCAGCCCGGCGGGTGCAGCCCCCAGGTGACCCTGAGACATGGGGCCCTTCCAGGCTCCGGGCACGGGCTGCGGGCATCGCTCAGCTGTCACTGAGCCGCACCTGGGCAGAGCTGGTGAGCTCCATTCCCAGAGCTGGAGGTGTCTGTCCTGATACCTCACAGCAATTGCTTTCCCAGATGCTGTCCCCAGCTGCGCGGTGCCGGCTCAGGGTCCCGCAGAGATGCTGGCTCTGTGTGACAGCCCCTGCCCGTGCCCAGAGGGATGCCCTGGTGCAGTTTCCCCAGCTCAGCTGTCCTCTCAGCCCCAGCATGATGACTGTGTATGTCGCACCCATCCCTTGCCCAGCAGCTGCTGCAGAAATAGCCACGTGATGATACTCAGAGTGAGCAAAAGGGTTTATTTATGTACAGTCACAGTATATTATGTACAGTCACGGCCAGCATGGATCCAGGCTCCAAGCACCTCGTCTACACCACCCCCTAGCTGTCCGAGGGGGGACACATCTCCGTGGTCCTGCAAGTCATGGATGTCCAATGGTGCATCGCTCAGTCCTGGGGCTGAGGTGGGAGCAGAGCCTCCAACAGAGAGAGCAGATCTGCTGAGATGTCCTGTGGGGAAGAGAGAGTTGGTGAGGGACGCAGGGCAGGGCTGTGTGTGGGGCAGCAGCATTTGGGGCTGTCAGAGCCCACCATCATGAGGGCAGCCCTTCAGGGACCAGCAGGATTCTGTGCCAGCTGATGGGAGCCCAACTGATGCAAGGGAGGGAAGCACCGGGGGGGTGGCAGCAGCTGAAGGCTCCAAGCACCCCACGTGCATGTGCCACAGGATAGAGGGGAGTCCTCTCCATTCCCAATCCCGGATCACATCACTGTGACCCCAACACCACTTCCACACCACCACAGGAGCACTCCGAGCCCACCAGAGAGATTGTGCCCAGCCCCACGTTAGTATCCCAGCTCCACAGCCACACACATACCTGGGTGACCATCTCTGCATCCACAAAGTCTGGCAGCAGCAGCCCCGCGTCCAGGATGGGGTCACTGGGGTGGTCCGGAGAGGTCCCTGCCACTGCGCAGTGAGGAGGGGATGGCCAGGAGGACACACTGGAGGCCAGAGCACCGTGCAGTGCCGGGGGACTCCCCGCGGTGGGGCTGTAGGAGGGTGATGACCAGAGCCCCATCTCCACATCGGGAACCCCGTGCAGCTCCGGGCGGGTCTCCAACGCGGGGCCAGTAGAGAGCGGCCCCCAGGTCCCCATCCCCGCATCCAAAGCCCCGTGCAGCTCTGGGGGGCTCCCCCAACCCTCCGAGCTGGGGGGCGAAGCGTCCCGCGGGGCCGGGGGGCGCAGCCGGGGGTGCGGGGGCTGGCAGCAGCCCAGGCCCTGGGGGCAGAGCGGGCAGTGGCGGGGGGCCGCCCCCCGGCGCAGCAGCAGCACCTCCTCGCTGAGGCCCAGCAGCGCCGAGAGGTGGGCGATGTAGCGGGTGGCGAGGCGCAGGGTCTCGATCTTGGTGAGGCTCTGCCCGGCGGGCGCCAGAGCGGGCGGCAGGTAGTGCCGCAGCCGGTGCATGGCCTGCGCCAGCCGCCGCATCCGCAGCTTCTCCCTCTCGCTGGCGCTCTGCCGTGGGCCCCCGGACACCCCTGATCCCCTCCTGCCCGCGGGACGGCGGCGCGGTGCCCTGGCAGGGGGTGAGAGGCCGCAGGAGTCGGGTGAGGGTGCCGGCGAGCTGCTGCTGTAGCCCTCGGGCTCGGGGACTGCGGGGAGACCCCAGTCGTGCGGTGGAGACGCGGTGCGCAGCGCGAGGCTGGGAGCTGCCGGGTGGGCCATGGCTGAGGGCTGAGAGCCGCCGGCCCCGGAGCCCCGGCTTTATGCTGGGCCGGAGGTGTGAAGTGGCACCTCCATGGCCGGCGTCGGCAGCACTTCAAAGGCGGGGGGCGAGGGCAGCCATCCTTTGAACAGGCGGGTGAGGATTTTTACCCCGGCGGTGTGAGGCTGCTCCGTGCTGCTCACCCCCCAGCACTGCCCGCAGCCCAGCACCAGTGCCGGCACAGGGCAGGAGGAGCCCCCCCCCCCCCCCCCAAACAGCGATGCACACGGGGAGTCTGCAGTGCGGTCAGCTGCTGGGCCGGCAGCGGGCTGTGCACTGCGGTGCAATGCAATGCAATGCATGCTGCAGACGCTGGGGCTGGCACATTTCTCTGTCTGCACCACGTCCCCAGTCCAGTATTCCCAGAGCCCAGCTCTGCACTGTCCCACCCCATCCTGCTCCCCAGTGTGACCTGCAGGACCAGGGTGGGTCCAGCACCGTGCCCCCATCCCCGTCCTCAGCCGAGGCAACGGGCTTTGCCCAGGTCCGCCCCCCCTCCACCCCCCCCCCCGCGGTCCTGCTAATGGCATTTCACATGCTGGTACTAATGAGCCCTGACGCCTGTGGAGCCGCCTGGCTCTGCCTGCACCCGGTGCCCAAAGTCCGCTGCTGTGACTGACATCTCCTGCGCTGCACCCCCGACTCCCACCTGCCCCCATATCCCACGGCGGCTCCTATAGCCCCTATATGACCCTATAGCCCCAATCCCGATCTCCAGTCCCTGCAGTGGCACCCACAGGTGGCACAGCGCTGCAGCCCCCGTCCCCTCCTGGCATGCACGAACCCGTCCCCATTCCAGGGGCTGGGAGGGAGCTGGGAGGGGGCCCCCCGCCGCGTTCCCAGGCCCCGCACAGGAGTCGCGCACTGCGGGTGTAAAGGTTTCCAGGGAAACCCGGCACCGCGCGGGAAGGAAAATAGATCAGGGAGAGATCCGGGAAGGCCGGGGGTGGAGCATCTCCGTGCCACTGCGCGGCCCCGCCGCACCGCAGCTGACATCGGTGGCACGGCCTGGCTGTGTGCTGGGACGCAGCCCCTGCACGGCACGGGGTGAAGCGGCGCACACAGCCCCTGAGACAGCAGGGCGCTCAGCCTGTCTGCGGTACCGCTCGTGGGGCACAGGGCCGGGCCGGGGCACGGAGCTGGACGTGAGGCACGGAGCCAGCTGCAGTCACGGGGTGTGCTGCTCCCCAGGGAAGTGCTGACGATGGGGCTGCGTGAGCCACCCCTGCATCAGCAACGCTCACGTGAAAGTCATTCAGTTTTCCCCACACGTGCTGTGACACGGAGGTGGTGACATCAGCCCTGCCTGTCGGTCACCCCCAGTGGCACATCAGCACTCCTCGCCACACTGGGCAGTGCCGGTACCGGACCTCCATCCCTGAGCAGTCACACTGTGTGGATGTTGCTGAGCCTGAGCACTCAGCGGTGCCAACACGGCAGGGCACCCCCTGTGCACCTCCAGGCTGCCAGCGAGCTCACACTGTTCCCAGCACTGCTGGAGCTACACACACCCTGGGGCGTCCTGTGCTGGTGGGGGCACATCGCCACGGGGCACCCCAGCACCCTCCACCCTGCTCCCGGCTGTCTGCCTCCGCCCGCACTGCCACAGCTGGATGCCATGAGGACACCAGCCGGCATTTTTCACCCCACGGATGCTACAGACACAGCAGAGAAACGCTGACGATTTCACAGCTGCTCCTCTGCCCTCAGAGGAAGAAGAGCCCCTGCACTGTCCCATCCAAGGTCTGAGCACACTGGAACGCCGTGCAGCCCTGTGCTCAGGCTCCTGACACTACCTGTGCACCCGCAGGGCTGGAGCTGCGGTGGGGACATGGGGGTCTGCAGAGGATCCAGCCCGTTAGTGCAGAGGGCTGTTTAGGGGTGCTCACAGGGAGCTCTGCACCCACAGGCACAGCCTTGGGCACGGCCCCTTCCCCACATCCCCTTGCGCAGCCCCGGCACTGCCACCCCCCCGTTCCCAGACCCCCTCCTGTGTCTCATTAGCTGACGAGCTCCCAGGTAATGAGTTTTGCGGCCCTGCTGGGCAGCCACTTCCCACCTCCCTCTGTGTTTAGACAAGTGCTGGAGTGCGGCCAGGGCTGGGGTCAGAGCCCCTGCAGAGCAGTGCCTGCAGCCCCCTGTCGGGGAACCGGGATCCTCCGCTCCCTCCAGGCTGCGCTATTGGAGCGCGGCACAGGGCACTGTGGTGGGGGTGCAGGGCCTGGGGTTTGCAGCAGCTGGGCAAGAAGCTTGGCTCAGTGTACGTCCACAGCCACACAGTGTGCCCAGATGCACATAAGCATCTCAGGGACACACAGAAGCATCCCACAAAGTCAGGGAGACCAAAGCAGAGACACTCAGGACGCCCATCTCAGCCACGCGAAGGGCAGAGTGGTGTGGGGATGCCAGGATTGCTGGCAATGGAAGGTCAAGGCCTCACTGCCCCATAGCGCCGTGCCACAGTGCAGGTGCTGGCAGGGCTGCTCAACACGTTAGCAACTCTCACGACCGTGTGAATTGGTCCTTGCACACTTCCCAGCACCGGGCAGTGCCAATTAAGGGCTGGAGGAGTCAGAACTGACACCTCCGCAAATGGGTCCAGCTTTCCCAGGCTCCCGGCCCAGTCTCAGCCCACACCATGTAGGTTTTGACACCTCCAGGTGGCCACAGAAGTGTCACCTCGCACCTCGGGCCCACATAAAGCCAGGGCTGCCATAGGACCCCCGGACGTGCGCAGCCCCAGAGCAGAACCCGCCATGGCCGGGTCCCCACTGCCGCCCCACGGCCTCCAGACCTCAACAGCCGCCTCCCTGACCCCACCGGGGGAGCTCAGCAGACCCAGCAGCGGGGCTGGGCTGAGGCGGTGCGGGGGTCCCGCGGGCAGGAGGGGATCAGGGGTGTCCGGGGGCCCACGGCAGAGCGCCAGCGAGAGGGAGAAGCTGCGGATGCGGCGGCTGGCGCAGGCCATGCACCGGCTGCGGCACTACCTGCCGCCCGCTCTGGCGCCCGCCGGGCAGAACCTCACCAAGATCGAGACCCTGCGCCTCGCCACCCGCTACATCGCGCACCTCTCGGCGCTGCTGGGCCTCAGCGAGGAGGTGCTGCTGCTGCGCCGGGGGGCGGCCCCCCGCCACTGCCCGCTCTGCCCCCAGGGCCTGGGCTGCTGCCAGCCCCCGCACCCCCGGCTGCGCCCCCCGGCCCCGCGGGACGCTTCGCCCCCCAGCTCGGAGGGTTGGGGGAGCCCCCCAGAGCTGCACGGGGCTTTGGATGCGGGGATGGGGACCTGGGGGCCGCTCTCTACTGGCCCCATGTTGGAGACCTGCCCGGAGCTGCACGGGGTTCCCGACGTGGAGATGGGGCTCTGGTCATCACCCTCCTACAGCCCCACCACGGGGAGTCCCCCGGCACTGCATGGGACACCTGGCTCCATGTCACAGCCCTCACCATCACCACTGTGCAGCATCAGAGCAGCAACCCTGCTGGAGCCCCCCCAGAGACACACAGCCAAAGGCACCGGGACAGAGCCCTCCTGCTGCACGGAGCCCACGGTTCCCTTCCTGCATCCTGGGATGAGATCAAAAGCCATGGGACCCTCAGGACTCCCCACATGTGGCTCTCAGGTACACACGGGTGCATGCGGGCTGGCGGTAGAGCCTGGGATGCGGTGGAGTGGGATGGTGGATGCTCTTGCAGTGCACTTGTGTGCCATGATGAGGGTGACTGCATGGGGTGGGGGAACAGCACAAAGCACACGGAGCTGCAGAGCCAGCCCAGGATGCATGCACAGGGCCACAGCGCTGTCCCACACAGCCACCTGACACACAGCCTTTCTGCAGATCGGCAGCCCCCTGGACCTGGACACGTTCATCTCCTCTGACGTCCACGGGACCTCTGTTCTGCCTGGCTGCAGCCCTGCACGGTGCTGGGGGTGGTGGAGCTGATGTGGTGCCCGCAGCTGATGACACAGCATGGGGACAGTGCCAAGGGGCACCGCAGGACACTGGGAGGGGCTCCCCATTAAAGCTGCTGCACAATGATGCACTTTGCCTCGTTATTGCTGGGCTGCTGCGCGCTGTGCCCCGACATGGGAAGTGGCTCCGGGGGGGGGGGGCGTGGGAGGGCAATGCTCAGCCTTCACCCCCACCTTACACACCTCGATGTGCTGCCCCCAGACTCGGGGCTCATCCCGGTGCATCCCACAGCCCAGAGATGTCCCCAGGGCTGGAGTGACAGAGGGGCCCCACCTCTGGGCTCCCCCAGCCCTCCACCTGGGCGCCCCCTCGCCTTTCTGCACCCACGAGGGTTTGGGGCTGGGGCTCTGTGCCATCCCCCCGCAGGGCCGCGGCCGAGCTCACACGCAGCCGTCAGACGGAGGGGCCGAGCGCTGGCGTCGGCGCAGCCCCCGGAGCCACTTAGCACCGGGCTCCTAACAGCCTGGGTTCGCCTCCGCTCCAGCCATTTCCTGCCCCGGCCCCGCTCGGCCCCACAGCCACGGCCACACCGCGCTCCCGCGCACCTCTTTATTTACAAGACCCCGTGTCTGGCACGAGCCCTCGCTGTGCCCGGCCCCGTGCCCCCCCTGCCCATCATCCAGGCGCCGGGCGCTTCCCGTCACGAGCAGCGAAGGACTCAGCAGGGCCGGGCCGGGGCGGCGTGCGGCAGCGCTCCGGGGTGGGCGCGGGACGGGGACGGAGCGGACGAGAGAGCGGGCCGGCCGCGGGGAGCAGCAGCGGAGCCGAGCAGGGTTAGCTGGAAGCGGTCTCGGCGAGGAACCAGGCGTGCACGACCTCCTTGTTCTCCTTCACCCAGTTGATGTTGGTCCTCGTCCGCTCCAGCGCCTGCTCCAGGGCGCGCGTCCCAGAGCCGAAGCCGATGTCCTGGTTATCAGCCTTGAACTGCTCCAGCTGCGAGGGGGGGACAGAAGGGATGGGGCGGCGCGGGGACCCCGCAGCGAGCACCCCGCGTCGGCAACCAGGGCCGGGCACACACACGGGGACAGAGAGACCCGGGTATAGGTGCCAGCTGGCAGCCGCTCACCTGCTGCAGCTCAAACTCGGTGTTAAAGCGCTGGGTGACGGATGAAATCAGCCGGGAGAAGGAGAAGGAACCTCCGCCGTACCTGGGGGAGGGGACAGATGGCTGAGCCGGGGCTGCGGGGTGCAGTGCTGCCCCGTGTTGGAGCTGCCCAGGGCCCCCCCCCTCGGCACGCAGGCGACTGCTGCTGCTGCTCCCTGCCCCACGCGGTGCTCACTGGCCAAAAAGTGTCCTCCAATTGCCGCGGATGAAATCCCAGGCCAGCGGCTGCCCCACCACGTTGCTGGCGATGCTGTTGATGGTGGAGGTGGCATCCTGCTTGCGGATCTTGGTGGGGTCAATGGTGTACTGCAGGTACCTGTGTGGGGGGAGCTGCCAGGTGAGAGGCTCTGGGGGCAGATCTTGTTCCCCCTCCTCCCCCCTCAGCCCTGCACCCACCGCTGCAGGATCCAGGTCTCAGTGCTGCAGGTCAGAGCCGTGCGCAGCTTGTCGGCCTCGGACACCACAGGAGCCTCGAGGAAGCGCTCCCATATGAAGTCCCACGCCTCCTCGCCGCCCGTGGCCACAGCGCTGCAGTAGATGGCAGAGCGCAGATTCGGGGTGATGCTGTTGGGGAGAGACATCTCAGCACGGAGCCCTCGCTGTGCCCAGCCCGGCCGCAGCACTGCAGCACTCACGGGTTGTGGCTGACGTTCTGCTTCCACTGCTGGAAGAGTGCAGTGGCCAGCTGCTGGCACTCAGCGATGCCGTAGGAGCAGGCTGTGCTGATGGCGTTGATCTCATTGTACCTGGGGGGGGGAGCAGCCCGTGGGGCTGGGATGGGTGCACAGCCTCAGGCACCCACTTGCCACACGGGGGGCTGCGCAACCCCCCTGGAGCACACTGCAGTGAGCACCACACGGCACCCAGGGCGGCAGGCAGCCCAGAGCTCTGCGGCACTCACTGATCCATCAGGTTGTCAGGGATGGAGGTCCAGTTGTTGGTGACGCTCCTGTAGTGCTCAAACAGCGGCATCACTTGCTTCTGGATGTATTTCTGCGGGGCGGGTGGGCAGGGCTCAGCACGCAGCCCCCACAGCACCCCTCCCCTCAGCACCCCCTGGGGCTGCGCTCACCGTCATGGCCCCGAACACTTCGCTGCGGTCAAACATCAGCTGGAAGTACTGCAGGTTGTTGAGCGCTGCCTGCCACGGCATGTACTCCGTCTCCCCGCTCAGGAAGCGGGTGGTATTCAGTGCCAACGTCACGCTGACTTGCTGTGCCCTGCAGAGGGGAGATGGCAGCATGGAGGTCCCTGTGCCGTCTGTGCCAAGCAGCCCACCGGGCGCTGCCCAGCTGCACCGCTCACCTGGCCAGGTTGAAGGCATCGTCGATGATCTGAGCCCGGTTGATGACGGGGATGACCTGGGGGAGAGCAGAGCCAGTGCCACAGGGCAGCGCCAGTGTGGGGTGTGTGGGACAGGAGTCCCACGTACCTGGTGGTCGCTGGACAGCTGCTGCAGGAGCTGATCCCAGTTCTCCTGGTTGTAGTTGACACGGAAGTAGCCGCTGACGTTGAGGTTGAGCAGGAGCCAGCTGGAGCTGCCCACACTGAAGTTGCTGTTGGTATCTGTGGCGGCAGAGGGGTTCAACTCCTACCCCAAACCCACCTGCACAAGGGGGAGGGAGGGCAGCGAGCCCCCAGCCCAGAACCCCAGCACCATACCTGAGACGTCCAACAGCCAATACCTGTCCCCAGTTCTGCTGGGTGTCATCCAGGTGATGGGGACAATCCAGGTGTAGCTGTGCAGGGGACACAAGGCCAATAACCATCTCTCACCACCCATTTCCCCCAGCCCCTCCACACTCCACAGCACCAACATCCTGGCCCCACTCACTTGAACACAGACGGTCTCTCCACCGTGGAGTTGGAGTCCAGAAGGAAGTGTCTCTGCTGGACGGCGCCAGTGAGTGTGTTGACAGTCACCACAGGGAAACCCATCTGCAGCGTCCAGCGGTCCATGATGGCGCTGATGGTGTCGGGCAGCCACAAGCTGTTATTGTTGACAGCCTGCAAGAGGCGTTGGCAGTGTTTCCTGGTGCTACGGGGCCCAGCACCACGCAGGAACTGCACCCCTCGCCCAGGGGAGACCGCAGCCACCAGAACTGGAGGGGGGTTGGGAGGGTGGGAGCAGCACAGAGAGCAGCCCACCCCGCTCATACCTCCTGCAGGTGCTCCCACAGGTCTGTGTACACGGTGTTTCCATAGGCGAAGGTGTGGAGGTAGGACTGCGGGAGAGCACCGGGAGAGCTGGGTGGGCAGGGGCAGAGGACCCCCGTGGAGCCCCAGGGAGGGGCTGCCTGCCACAGCCACCTGCACCACAACACAGCCTGGCAACCCCCGGCTCACCTGCAGCCCCTTCTTGAACACATCTTCAGTGAGGAAATCAGAGAGCATCCGCAGCACCGACGCTCCCTGTGGAGACAGCAGTGAGGCTCTGAGCACGCAGCCCCACAGCGACCACCCCAGGACCCCGCGCTCCCAGGCCCTGCACCCGACGCAGAGCACCCACCTTGCTGTAGGCGATGGAGTCAAAGACCTCACTGATCTGTGCTGGCGTGTTGATCTCATCCTCACGGAAGGTGAGTGGGTGGGAGGTGGTCAGGGCATCGGTGGCCATCACCGTGTACAATTCATTCAGCACCATCAGGTCTTTCTGCAGGGGTCGGTGCAGCCATCAGTGCGGCACTTGTAGCAGGGCAGCGCCTGGGCGCTGGATAGCAGGGAATGCCCGTGCCCTTGCCCCGTATCCATGCCCCATGCCCACGCCTTGTGCCAGATGCCTGTTCCCCTCGCCCTATACACATGCCTCATGTCCCACACCCACGTTCCACACCCCATACACGTTCCCCATGTCCTGTATCTGTGCTCTACAGTGCATACCCATACTCTGTACCCTACAACTCTGCTCTGCACTCCACACACGTGCCCCAAGTCCCATACACATGCCCCATATCCCATACACATGCCCTATGCCCGTGGCCACTGGCACCAGCACTCACGATGTTCCAGGTGGGCTCTGCTGAGTCTGCGCCCAGGTACTCCACATAGGAGGCAAAGCCCTCGTTCAACCACAGGTCATTCCACCACCGCAGCGTCACCAGGTTCCCAAACCACTGCAGAGGAGTGGAGCACCCTGTCAGCGGGGCACCGTGTTCCCAGGGGCAAGTGGGGGCTCAGCAGGTACCTGGTGGGCCAGCTCGTGAGCGATGACGGTCACCACTCGCTCCTTGTTGCCAATGGAGGAGTAGGCATTGTCATAGAGCAGCGAGTTCTCCCGGTAGGTGACCAGCCCCCAGTTCTCCATCGCACCTGCGTTGAAGTCGGGCAGGCCGACCTGATCTGGGGGATGGAGAGATGCCATTGGCACATGGCCACAGCTGGAGCAGCTGCCAGCAGCACAGCCCCACGCCCCCCACACCCACCGGACTTGGGCAGCGGGTACGCAGTGTTGTAGTGTTTCTCAAAGAAGCTGAGGATGAGTCCGGTCTTCTGCTGTGCGTATTCGCCCTGCCCTTCAGCAATGGCTGCGGGGCGGCCCCAGATGCGGATCTGAGAGGAGAGACGGTGCCAGGCTCTGCTGCTGCCCGGGCTGTGCCCTGGGTGTGGGGCACGGTGCTCAGCTCACCTGCACCTCCCCGGTGTTGTTTTCTACATAGTCAAACTGGCTGACGATGAAGGCCAGCAGGTAGGTGGACATCTTGGGCGTGGGGTCAAACTGGGTGACATTCCAGCTCTGCCCATCCATCTGCAGCTCGTAGGTGTCTGTGTGGAGCAGGGAACGGCTCAGCCACCCGCCCGCCCACCCGGCACGGAGCTCCCCCACCCCACTCACTGTTGGCAGGCATGTTGGAGATGGCCTTGTGACTGGAGGGGTGGATCATCGTCACCGTGAAGACGGCCTTCATGGCCGGCTCATCAAAGCAGGGGAAGGCTTTTCTTGCATCAGGGGCCTGCATCTGCGTGGTGGCCACCACCCTGCAAGCGAACCCATCAGTACCACAGCGCCCGGCCTCTGCGTCCCCCCTGCCAAGGGGCTGACAGCCCTCGGGGAGACAGAGTCCCCCGGCTCACCCTGCCCGCACGGAGGGGCACGTGGGCACAGGCAACCCGCACTCACGGAGAGGCTCCCGGCTCCACGGCCGCCTCACCCCGCAGCGCCGTGCCCCCTCCCCGCCAGCACCTACTTGGTGACGTTGCCCTCGGTGTACTCGCTGCGGTAGAATCCAGCCAGATCGTCGGCCAGCTCTCCGGTGAAGATGCTGAAGAGGCGGTAGCGCTGGCCCTGCTGCAGCGGCGCTGCCAGCTGCACCACCAGGTACTGCGTTCCGGTCTCCAGCCACGTGTTGCTGATGGCGGGCGGCGCGGGGCCGTCCACCGCGTGCAGCGAGGCGTGGAAGCTGCCCTGCATCGTGTAGTTCAGCTTGTTGCTGTGGATCAGGATGAGGTCCGTGGCTTCCTCACAGACGAAGACCACGCTGCTGTTGCCCCTGAAGATGTACATGTTGTTGGCGTCGGGCGTCAGGAAGGGCTGCAGCGTCACCTCGTAGCTCTCCGGCTTCAGCGCCGTCGGCAGCCGCCAGCGGTTCCAGGGGTTGTTGGGGGCGGCGGTGGTGCTGGCCGCGGTGGTGGTGTCGGTGCCGGGGCCGCCGCCGCCTCCCGTCGATTTGTTCTTCTCCTGCGCGTACACCACGGACAGTGCAATGATGGTGGCCGCAGCGCCCAGCGCCAGCACGATGCCCACGATGCCCACGCTCTTGCTGATGAAGAAGCCGGCTGCCATGGTGGGGCCGTGGAGCGGCGTGCAGAGGAGATGTGCTGGGCTGGCACGGCTTTTAGCCTCTTGCTCCCGCGGGGTTTATTAGTCCAAGTTAATGGGTGAACGATTAAACGACCATGAGGCTCGGGGTGGCGACGGACCCCTGCGAGGAACTTTCCGCCCGCCCACCTCCCCGCCCCGCAGCAGCGCTAATCCCGAGTGCCGGGGCAGTACAGGAGCTCAGGATTGCACCACCAGGGCTGGGCAGCACGGCAGCGGGCACGGCTTCGGGCCAGGGCTGCTGGCATCCCTCCAGGGCCCCGGCGTAGCCCTGCGAAAGGAGGGACAGAGCGGGGTCACAGCCAGCAGCCACGTCCCCGCCGCACCATAGCGAAGGCGGTGCAGCAGGGTGGGTGCTGACCCCCAGCATGGGCACATCCAGGGCCCCCTGTGCAGGCAGGGAGAGCATGGCATCGCAGCTGGGGGTCCTCAGGGCCAGGGAAGAACTCCCCTGCCCTCAGCCCTCTCAGAGTCCAGGGCTGCATTAACAGCTGTGAGCTGGGAGTTCAAACTCCAGCACTCACGAACCCCACACAGGCTGGCACATGCCAAGCAGCCCATGTACCCCCTGAGCTGCACGGCACACAGCTGGGAGAACGCTGGTGGGCCTGAGGGGCTCAGCTTGGCCTGCACACCCCAGCTGGGAGATGAGCAAAGGCACTGGGTCCGATGCACTGCACATGCAGGGAGGGACACACTTTCCCTGTGCACCTGCCAATATGGGAGAGCAGCCCCAGCCCCACCGGGCCGAGCCCCCATGAGCTCTGCCCAGGGTTGCCGTGGGCACGGCCAAAGACAGTGGAGCAAAGTCCCCATGCAGGACAGGGTGGGGAAGAGAAAACATTCTGTGCACCTCGGCCTGGGAATAGAAACTCATTTTCCCAAGGTCTGATACCTCCAGCAGTGCAACCCAGGCTGGTACTGCTGGCAGTGGTTGAGGAGCAAAGGGCAAAGTTGGGCAGAGGCTGAGAGGTATCCTCAGGGCACTGCAGTTCCCAGGTGTGCCCAGCACTGTGCCCTGTGCCCGGCAGCTCCCAGGTGCACATCTCTGAGGCTGAGGAGCAGTACTACTTGCCCGCACATCCCCTGCCTTGCATGGCTCCACCATATACACTGCCCTGCAAAGGCACTGTGTCAGGGAACACCATACCCCGAGTCACGGCTGGGGGTGCTGCCTGGAGCCCGGCGGTGCAGCTGTGCCTCCCACGCAGACCTACCGGCACCGCACTCCGGGCATTCGATCCCGCACTCCTCCCACCGCTGCCAGCTCCCCCCAGCCCCGCCTGCCCCCCAGCCCGTATCCCTGCTTGCACGCCCGCAAACATCGCCCTGCAGGCGGGCACGGACGCGACACCTCCGGCTTCGGGGCACACAGACAGGGGCTCACCCCCCCACACACACACCCCATAGCCCTCCGGAGCCGCCCTCTCGCTCCGTCTCCCAGTGCCCCTTCCGGAGCCCTCACTCGCACCCCATGCAGCCGCAGCCCCCGTCCTCCCGCCCGGCCCGCGGAGCCCCGGCAGACCCCAGCCCCATCCGTGCCCCACTCACCGCCCCGCACTCAGCCGCGGTGAAACGTGGCCCCCCCGACTCCCGTCGGGGCGCCGACCGCTGCTCGCTGCCCCGCTCCGCTGCCCCGTTAGCTCGGGCGGCAGAGGGAGGAAAGTTTCCTCCCCGAGCTCCAAGGGAAGTAACCTGAACCGCTGCTCGGCACCTTAACCCCTGGGCTGCTGACTGAGGGGCGGGCAGAGGGGGTCCCGGAACGTGCACCGCGTACCCAGCACAAGGCCGGGGCCCGGCTCAGGGCAGGCACCCCAGGTCTGGGCACAGGGGACGTCCCAGATGCACCAGTGCCTTGTCTGGGAGGCACTGCTTGGAGGCACCAGCCTTTACCAGCACACTCAACCCCAGAAGTGTCAGGGAAGGGAACAGGGCAGCACTCAACAGCAGTACCACCAGGCTGTGCTCACCCAGCACCCAGGAACCTGCAAACCATCCCTGACTGGGAGTGCCACTCTGCTCAGCCCCTGCCCAGCACCCCGTGTCCCACCAGGCAGCCCATGTCCCTCCCAGCAAGCTGTGACCCATCCAGCTCCCCGAGTCCCACCTGGCACTGCCTGTCCCTGCTGCAAGCAGCCTACAGCCTGTTCCAATGAAGCGGGGCTGGAGTGTTTCTCCCCTGGGACTGAGTGTTCTTGCCCAGCCCTTGGCAGGGTGAGGGCAAACACTGTGGTTTGGGGTGTGCAGGTGCCCACACGGGGGCTGGGCACATGCCAGGTTCCTTTTGCCCACATCCCCCCGCCTCACCAGTAGTGAGGGATGTGGAAGATGGGGGAGCTCCCGCAAGCAAACCAAGCTCAGAGGAGCCCTGCACCCATGGGAGTCAAACACAGCCCAGATGAGGACAGGGCAGCACCTGGCAGCCATGCAGGGCCAGGATGGGGCCCCAGTGCCAGTTCTTGCTTCCCCTGTCCAGGCAGTTGGGGGGCACAGCACTGGGTGTCCCTGCTGGGCTCAGGGCTTCAGCACTCCTGGGTGTGGGGACAGGGCCGGGGGCTCAGCCCATCCCATTCTCCTTGCCCCGTCCTGCATGTCCCAAGGCCAGGGGTGCAGCAGGGAGCAGCAGAGGGACTTACCCAGCTCTGTGCTTCCCAGCTCCAGCATGACACAGGAAAGGGTGGTGGGGATGCAGCCAGTACCGGAGGTAGCAGAACATCTTGTCATGTGCAGTGAGGCACGTCCTGCACCAGTGACCGCCACGGCACTGGGCTGGAGAAAAGGCACTGCCCACTGCAGCCAGGATTCCCCCAGCCCCACTCCCCAAGTGCCCCCTGCATACGGACCTGGGCATGAGCTCCACGCCGAGCCCCCCGCTGCCCTGACCCCTCAGGCCCCCCCAGTCACCAGAACCCATCCCCTCCCCCCCCGACTCATCTCTCTGCACTGTTCATGGCTCCCAACACCTCATGGCAGGCACATGGCAGCAGCCGCAGGAGGGCCGGCAGCAATGCAGAGGTGGCTCGGCCCAGTGACCCCCGCGTGCTGCTGGGGCCGGTGGCCAGCTGGGGAAGGGTTAAGTGGTGGGGAGGGGAGAGCAGAAAAATTCCTTCCAAGCAGAGTCACTGTTTCCCTGCCAGGGGAAGTGGAGGCAGAGCCCGCGGGAGCGCAGCTGGCGGGAGGGAAACGGCACAGGAAGAGGCCCCCGCGCCCAATGCAGGACGGTGGCCAGGAGGGGCGTGGGGCACCTTATTCCGAGATAGGGCTGCCCAGCCCTGCGCTCACTGGCTGCTGGCCCAGGGCACCGATGGGCAGGAATGAGGACAGGAGGTCACAGGCTTCCACACCCTAGCAGGAGGCAGTGACCTACCCCAGCAGCAAGGCTGGCAGGCACCTTGCTGCAGAGCCACACTGCCACAACCCCGCGGGCAGCACCCACGGCTCCATTTCCCCCCCACCGGCCAGACCCACGGCCCCATCCCAGCAGCACACAGCACAGACAGGTTCACACAGTGGTTTATTTGGAGGAGGACACGCTCAGTGCTCACATGCACGTGTTCCTGACACAGCACGGCACGCTGTCAGCTCTCAGCAGCTCACACCCCTCTGCCCTGCCCCATGACGTCAGTGCCAACCTCACGGCCCCAGCAGGAGCAGGGTGGGCAGGGGGACACAGGCAGGCAGAGAGAGCTCCACACCGGGAGGGTGGAGGAGCAGCACCACCATGTCTCCACCACGGCCAAAGGCACATTTCTGCACTGAGGAATCCCAAGAAGAGTCAGCCCCAGATCCAGCCCATCACACCGGGACACTCACATGAACTGTGACAGGTTGGGCACTTTGATGTTCATGTCCCCAATGTTGATGTTGGTGGGATCTCCAGCAGGGTGATGTTCTTCACGGCTGAGATGGAGCGGGATGGCGCAGCCGAGAGCCCCCCCTGGGGGGAGCAGTGGGTGCCGTGCCAGCCCCACACCCACATCCCAGCCCTGCTGTCACTGCACGCTGCATCCTCGCAATGACAGCGCCAACGGGACAGAAAGGTTTCACTGCGCTATTGACCTTGACAGCACAACACCCACGTGCTGGTTGCTCCCTGCACCCCTCAATGGGGAGCCCCCACCCTGTGCTCCCTCCCTGGGGACATGCAGGCTGAGAGCACCGGGGGAGGCACCAGCTCTCTTCGCCCCCGGCCCCACAGCCCTCAGCACACTGGCTCCTGCTCGGCACCCAGAGCCCACCCTGCCCCGCACCCACACCTGGGCACCCCCCTCCAAACCGCACACACTGCCGCTCACCTCCGCCTTCTGCAGCTTGCTCTGTGCCTCCACCTGTGCCACGATCTCATTCATGTTGGTTTCCAGCACCATTCCACCCATCACCACCTCCTGCAGGACGTAGTGCACCTGCGAGGACGAGAGCAGCACGTGGCCCCAGCGTGCCATGGGGCAAACCTGGCCACTGCCCCCAGCCAGCCCCACACCTCCCCTGCACCCCAGGGTGGAACAGAGCCACCACCGAGCAGCAAGCTGCCCCCCAGCACAGACACGGCCCTGGATGGGGTCTGGAACACGAGAACAAGAGTGCAGGTGGCCGTGCCACGCCATTGTGACACACCTTTGGTCATGGCAGCAACACGGCACAGCTCTCTGCTGAGCCAGCGTTTCCAACAACGCCCCTGCACAGATAACTGATTTACGGCTTTCTGGTTGCTTCCATGATAAAGGTTGTTACTGGAAGATGGTTGTTATGATATCGTTTATGGCCCCACGATAGCTGACTGTGCTTGTAAATACCGCACGGCAAACATCAGCAGAGCGATGCTGCGAGCAATAAGCGCGGCCCGGACCTCTCCCCGAGCAGGGGAAATCCCAGCTGTGCGCACAGCGCCCCGCGCCGCCCCACCCTGACAGCACGTGGGGCTGCAGGAAACGCTGCTCCTTCTGGAGCTGGCAGCAGCCCAGCCTGGACCCAACCCAACCGGGCAGCGGTCCCGAGCAACCTTTGTTTTCCAAGGAACAATCCATGTCCTCTCTGGGACCCCGCAGCTGCTGAGCAAAACACGCCGTGCTGAGGCAGAGCCGCACCACGGGGCTGAGCTCCAGGACGGCACCCAGCAGCACCGCAGGGCAGCGCGCGGCCAAACACTGCACGGCTGCGGGGCGGGGTGTGAGCACGGCGTGAGACGGGGGGCTGAGCCGGGACTGACCCTGCACAAACCCTCCCGACTCCCTGCTCTCCCTCCCTTTGATAAGAGCGCTTTTCCTGACAAGATAACCGTGCCACATCTCTGCAAGCTGAGAGCCAGCCCAATGGCAGAGTCAGAGACACGGAACCGGGTGCCAGCAGCACGAGCTGCCCTGACCGCTGGAGCAAACTGCCACACTCGTTTCTCTGTCACAGAGCCCAGAAGCCGGTATCCAAAACAGGAAGGGGACGTTTACAGCACCGCTGATTTTCCCACTTGGTTTTTGCTGGCAGGTCGTGCCTCCCAGCAGGCAGCACGTCCTTATCGGCCCCGCACCGCCCCGTATCTGCAGCTCCATCCGGGACATCAAAGGAGGACATTTCCTGCCCGAGGTTCTGTCCCCCCGAAAGGAAGCGCAGAGGCTGAACTTTACCGAACTGTGCCTTCCAAACGCTGCCGTGGTTCTGCCCTTTGTTCCCCTTAAGCCCCACGCTGTGCTGAGCTGCAGCGAGGGGCGAAGCTCACCCAGCCGCAGAGCTCCAGCAGCACGGCCTCGGGCCCCGCCCGCCCCGCCCGGCCCCGCATCGCGCAGCCCCCCGCCCCGCACCGGGTGCCGGTAGAAGCGGACGAGCGGCGGCTTGCCGTGGTTGTGGAACACCGGGATGGCGCTGATCATCCCGGCGGCTGCACGACGCGCTCGGAACCGGAACCGGGACGCGGCGGACTCATTCCGCACCCCCCCCCCAGGAAGCCCCGCGCCCGACCCGGAAACGCGGCGGAGCGCCGGGACCGCACGGCCGCTGCTGCCCTCCGCGCCGCCAGGGGGCGCCACCGCCGCGCCGGGAGGGGCTGCGCTGCGCGGCGGGACACGCGCACACACGTAGCGGCCGGGGGACGCCAATGGCTGCACGGGGACTCCCGGCCCGGCGAGATGATTGGCTGCAGCGGGAGCTCGGAGCGGCACGGCCGGGACGCGCTGCAGGCCCTGCGGGGTGGGAGCTCTGCGCGCACGATGATTGGCTGACGGCCGATCCCCACCGGGCAGACGGGGCCGACCGCCGCCCCGCGTCCGTCCGAACCGCCCCCGCTGCACCGACCGCCGTGTGCGCACATAGCGGTGCTGTGCTCACATGGTGCTCACATGGCGGTGCTGTGCACACACGCGGTTTATGGCGGTGCTGTGCTCACACTTGGCGGTGCTGTGCTCACACATGTTGGTGCTGTGCTCACACGGCGGTGCTGTGCACACATGGTGCTCACATGGCGGTGCTGTGCTCACACTTGGCGGTGCTGTGCACATATAGCGGTGCTGTGCACATATAGCGGTGCTGTGCACACATGGCGGTGCTGTGCTCACACAAGGCGGTGCTGTGCACATATAGCGGTGCTGTGCTCACACTTGGCGGAGGACCTGCCCTCCCGGGGAGCTCGGAGCCGCCCCTCGGCGCAGAAATGCCGTCCGCGGTGCAGCGGGAGCTGCCGGTGATGGCTGCGGTCGGTCCCAGCTCCCCTGTGCCGGCAATGCCGGTTTCACGTCGCGGTGTGGAAACCCGAGTGGAAACGAGAACCGTCCTGGAGACAAAGGGCTCCGTTCCCGCTCACCTCCCGGCGGCGGCGAGTCCGTCCAGCTCCGCGCTGCCATGGAACGAGCCCCGCCGCCTCCCTCCCCTCTCCCCCCGCCCCCCCCCGCGGACCCGTCGCCCCCTTCTCTCCCGTCGCCGTGCCCGGTGCTGCCGTCGCACCCCGTCCCCCCCCGGCCGCCCCTTCTCCCCGCATCCCCGGGCCCTGAGCGGCGCCCCCCGGCCATGGGTCGCTCTGCGGTTTACGGGCGGGGGGGAAGTTCCGCCGGCCCTGGAGCGGCCCTTCCCTCCGGCGCGGCCGTGCCCCTCGCGGTGCCGTCGGGCGGGCCGGGTCTCCGCGGCGCGGGGTCGCGGCTCCGGGTGTGGATGTGGGGCCGGCAGCAGCCCCGCGCCGCGCCCCCTCGCGCCGCCGCCCCCGGAGCGACCCGCGCGGCCCCGCCGGGCAGGCGGCCTCGGTGCCGGGGCTGCGGGGGGGGGGGCGCTCCCGACACGCGGCTACGGGTGGTCGCGGCGGGCGGCGGCCCGGGCCCGGCGGGGCGGGGAGGGTCTCGATGGCCGCCCCCAGCTCCGGGCCGCGCCCCGCAGCTTTGTTCCCCGGTGCCGGGAGCGGGCCGGGCTCCGGGAAACCGCCGGCGGCCGGAGCGGGACGGGGGTGGGGGGCGGGGGGGGGTGGGCGCGGGGCCGCTCGGAGCCCGGGAAACTTGTCCGTGCGCGGCGGGGGGGACGCGGGGGCAACGGCGGCGAGATAAAGGGCCCCGGCGCCGCCGCGCTCCTCGCTCCCGGCCGAGTTAGGAGGAGCTGTTTTGCATCCCTTCACGTCAGCCTGCCTCATTCCCTCCTTCCTTCCTTCCTGCGCGCCCAGCGCCGGGCCCACGGCCCGCAGCCGCCGTCGCCCCGCGCCCTGCGGAGCCGCCGCGGGAGCGCACGGTGAGTCCTCGCCGCTCCCCGTGCCCGCAGCCTCCGGCCCGGAGCCCCGCGCGTCGCCGCCCGCCCGCCCGCCTCCCCGCGCCGGGCCGGGAGCGATGGCGGCGGGCGGGAGGGTGCGGGGCGGCGGCGGCGGCGGTGCCCGGGTCCGCACGTGGGTCCGCCCGCCCCGCTCCGCAGCCTCAAGTTTCCCCACCGCAGCCTCTCAAAGTTTCGCCGCGGCCGCGGGGCCGAAGTTGCGGAGGGGGCCGGGCGGGGCGGGCGGGGCGCGGGGTCGGGACCTGTTGCGGGGCAGCAGCCGGGTACGGCAGCGCTCCCACGCCGGCACCGGGCCCCGAGCGCGGCGTTCGGGGCGGGGGCTGCGGGGGTGGTGCGGGCACGGCGGATGGGGGGGAGGGGGGTCGCCGGGGTCGCGCTTAAATGGGGACGCGCTGCAGGGCGGGGAGCGACGCCAGGGGGGTCGGGGCCGTCCGCGTGTGTCCGTCATCCCCGGCTGTCACCCGCTCCTCACGCGCGGAGGTTCTCGTACAAGCCGTGGGACAGCGGCGGGGCTGACCGCGCGGCCACCCAGGTGCGAGGGGGCGCGGGGCGGTGGGGCCGGGCGGAGGGGCGCGGAGCCGTCCGGCTGCACCGGGTCCGGGAGTCGGGGGGCCGTGCTTTGGGTGAGAACAGCGCTCGGAACTTCCTGCGACCCTTTGGTGGCTCCCGGATAGCCGGCAGGATGTGGTGCGTTACAATTAGTGAGTAAGTCAATCATGAGTAGTTTCTTTGTCAGCATTCGGCGTGGCAGGAGGTGGCAGGAGGTGGCAGGAGGCACCCAGTGTCATGGTTAACCCATGGCACCCAGCAGCGCCTTCGCTCCCCGCAGTGCCCGGGGGTGGCCACGGGAGCTCCCACAGCAGCGCAGGGTTGGCTCGTGGGCTCCCAGCTGTCGCTGATCCCAAGCAGCCCAACTCACATGTGGCAGCTCCGTACTCACTGCTGCGGTGCGGCCCGGCTGGCGGTCACGCTGTTAGGAACGCAGCTCAGGTGTGTGGGAGACCCTCAGCCCGCAGCTCTCCCGGGGGAGCTTCAGGGAGGCACAACAGCAGCACTCCCTCCACCACCTCCTTGGAGCCCTTTGGCACCGAGTTGAGGACCAGCAGCTGTGGGCTCAGCAGCGGGGCACTGCGGATGCATTTCCCCAACAAAGAACTCCAGAAACTGAGAACCAGCAGAGATGGGGCCTGGGTGGGTGCAGCACTGGGGCTCCGAGATGGATGCCCTCTATGGATGCCCTCTATGGATGCCCTCTATGGATGCCCTCTATGGATGCCCTCTATGGATGCCCTCTATGGATGCCCTCTATGGATGCCCTCTATGGATGCCCTCTATGGATGCCCTCTATGGATGCCCTCTATGGATGCCCTATGCCCCGTGCAGCAGCACGCTGGGTTGCAGTGACTCACGGTGTCACGCACCAAGGAGCATTTCCAGCCTGAGCTCAAGGATCTCAGCGGTCAGGAGTCAGTTCTGGCAGTGCTGGAGTGGAGCTTCCTTCCTTCCGTGGTGCCCGGCTCCTCTCTGCTGGTTCCTGCTGACACCACGAGGGTGGGTTGGAGCTCTGCGGAGGTGTGTTGAGTTGGTTTTGTTGGGCAAACACGCAGAGAAGGCTTCTTGTTTATCAGCGAGTTCAGGAAACAGCACAGTGCAAACACAGCCCTGCTGTGCTGAGCGATGCCGGCAGCAGGTGGGCAGTGAGGCCTTGGAGTGCCACCAGCTCCTCTGGTCCCACAGAGCCCGGCCAGCCCAGTGTCCCGGCCACAGCCAAGGAGCCATCCCTGAGTGCTGCGTGTGCTGCAGCTCAAACCTGGCTGTGTGGAGGATGCTTCTTAACCTGAGGAATCCCTCCCCCTGATCCCGGTAGGGACCTGCTCAGAGAACAGTGTTTTCTTTCTCCAGCTTCAAACTGAAGAGATGAGGGGGATTTTAAGCTCTCCCCACGGTGGTCTTTGCTCCCCTGCTCCCATTTCCCTGCAGTCTGTGGGATGGTCACCATGAGATACAATGGCCTTTTCTGTGGAGGAGAAGGGAGAGGAGGGAGGTTTGTTTTTTCCAAACACGAGATCCGCTGAATTTCTGGGAACGTTCTCAAGCAGGAACACGACTGCCCCTCTTCCTTCCCTCCCAGCCCAACTCTTCACAGCAGAGAAACTGAGGCAGAAGGGCACCGTGTGAGTTGGGAGAGGAAAGACCTCGTAGAGATGTCACCTGCTGCTCCATGAGCTGTGCTGGGGGTGGGACTCACAGGTGGCTGTGGGGCTGCTCGGGCTCAGCCCGTGCCTCAGAGCAGACCCAGGGAAGTGGATGCATCAGAAGCTCCTCGGGGTGACTGCAGAACGTATCTGCAGAGCTTTAGCTGTGATTTATGGGGGCTTTCGAGTGGTTTGGTTTCATTGCATGATCATCAACAAGGGATGCGTATAAGCAAATCATTTCAGCAGTTGAATATTCCGTACATTTATGGGACTTTTGTGGTGCAATGAGTGCAAAAGAGAGCAGCAATGCACGTTGTTTTGGAAACACAGACTGCAGGCAGCTCAGGCAGCCCTTGTTGCCAAAGCAAAGGGGAAATGCATTTGGATAGAAGCAGCCTTGTGGTCGAGGTACCAAGGATGCAAGATGTTTATAAAGGCTGCTAAAGTGAAGGTGTTCCCAGAGCTGTGTGTGATAGATGAGCATCCAGCCCAGTGCCTGCAGCTCAGTGCCCTCAGCTGTGCGCCTCTCCAGGTGCTGCCCTTGGAAGCAGCTGAGGAGCACCGAGATGTGCTGGTGGGCTCCTCCTCCCCGGATTGCTGCCCTCTGCACTATTACCTCGGTGCTGGTTTCTCCATGGGCAGACTTTGCCAGGCCTCCTTTTAATGCATGGAGCTGCTGCACTGCTGTGCTCTGCTGTGCTGACACCGTGGGCACCTGCAGCTCCCCGTGCAGCCGTCCCCGTGCAGGTCTGCAGGCAGACACGGTGCGGAGCCAAATGCAGCTCTGGTGTGAAATTTCAGCTGTCGCAGGCTGCCAGGCCGGGGCACTCAGCACAGCAGCACAGCAGCACACAGAGGGACGCAGCGTGCTGGTGTGGATCCCTTCCCCAGCTCTGCAGTGCCAGCATCACCACCTTGCTGGAAGTGGCCTTCTGCATGGGCAGCCCAGCTGGCTCCTTACTGGCTCCTTACCAGCACATCTGAAGAAGAGGGAAAAGCAGCTCTGCTCAAAAAGATCCCCAAACTTTGTTTGCTCATAGACTCAAGCAGCCTTCAGTTCCACATATGGCCTTTATCTTCTGAAGCTTCCGCTCTGTGCCCGCCGCACACGTGTTACGTTCCCTAGGGCAGTCAGCAATTGTGTTTTACCTGTTGGTGCTCCAGACTTTGTCACTGAAGGAGGAAAGAACCTCCACACAGAGCCTCACCAAGCACAGACCCAAAGTTCTGTGTTGAAACACACTCGCTCTGTTCCGTCAGTGCTGTGGCTCAGGGCTGAGATGGGCAGTAGGTGGCACCGAGCCACAGCACCGGCTCTGGGGGGGCTCTGGGAGAAGGAGGTCCATGTATGTGCATGCAGGTGTTTGCCAACGTGTTCCTGAGCTTTGATGAATTGCAAGCCGTGTGTGCGTTGGTCATGCTGCTCACATCAGGGCAGGGCTGTGCAGGGATGGCGCAGGGTGAGCAGCGTGCAGTGCAGGCACTGAGGAGCGTTGGCAGCAGCTCTGTAGCTTCGGGAGAGTTCTGTGCTCTGGGCAGACCCACACTGCTGCCCCACACCCCATTGCTTCCACTCTGTGGGTCACTGGGAAGCGCTTCCTAAACATGAACACCCATCTTTCCAAAGCGCTGCCCTGTTCAAAGAGGATCTGAAACATTTTCACCTCTCAGATCTGAGAATAACATGGCTTCTGAAGCTGAGCAGTTTGTTTTGCTCCTAAAATGGTGAGCACTGCTGCTGGAGAAATGGGAGGCAGTGGGGCATCCCCAGAGGGTCGTTGCCCCTCAAGCACCCAAGGCAGCCGGCTGGGAGCAGAAGGTTTGTGTGTCTGTACTGAAAGCAGCGCTGAGCTCTTGTCCCTGCTCGGTCCTGGAGCCGCAGATGGCTGCTCTGCCCTTAGCAGAACTAAGAGCCAAAGCACAGTACGTGGTGGTTGCAGTTCAGGGGCCGCTTCCCAGCCGGCCATTGTTCACCGTGTGGAAGGGTTGGGCTGTCGGCAACGCCGGCTCTTGCTCACAAACCAGCCCTGCTGTGGGCTGCAGGGAGGCAGCACCGGGCCCAGCACTGCCCTGCATGGCTGAGCTCTGTGCTGGGACGCAAAGGCAGAAGTTGGTTGTGAGGAAAATGGCAGCGCGTCACGAGAGCGGCGTTGCCTTCGTGCTGCCGTTGTCTCACTCGGCCCTCTCTGCACAGCACAGCAGGGCACGGCTGTGCTGTTGGGCAGTTTGTGTTCCACGCTGTAACATTTGGCTGCTCCCTCTTGCAATCGCACATCCAGGCATCACCACAGCACCTGGCGGCCGCCGTGTTGCAGAGCCGGGTGTGAAGTTTTGCTGCTGCTGCGCTTCTCCCCTTGGCCCAGGCCACGCGCAGGTCCCGCTCCGGTGGAGCAGCAGCGTCCTCCTCACTGCCTCCACTTCCAGCATCCTCTCCTCCCTACACCCGCGTTCTCCCTTTGTCCCATGTTCCGTCCCCTCCCCGCAGCGCACTTTTTGCTCCGTGCCGGTGCTGCAGGCTCTGGGCGCTGCGTGTCCCAGCAGAGCAGCTGCAGCACAGCCCCAGCACCCAGCCCCACTGCTGCCGGCAGTGCCGCACAGCACACGCTCAGCACAGGGGCACTGCGGCCCCATAGCACCCGCCCCACACCCTCAGAGCATCCCGCGTGCCCTCGGAGCCGTGCTGGGCTCCCGGCCCTGCTCTCTGCCTGCCTCCCACAGCCTTCCTGCCCGGCGAGGTTTGCTTCTTGACCCACATCTCCAGCCCGGATCACCTCTCATGGCTGCGCGGTTTTGTTTTCTGTTTGCTGCTTTTTTCAGCAGGGAGAGAAGGGAGGTTCCTTGGAGGCCCTCTGTGGAGCCCGACCCTCCCGCAGGATCTCAGCATGCAGAATTCCGCTGACTTTTCCACGTATCTGCATGTGTGACTAGCAGAGAAGTACGTTTAAAGTAGCTCGGTGTCTCTTTCAGGGAGTTAGAAGGGAGCAGATTTATTCTCTGCTGCGCTGAGAATTAACTCGCTTTTCTTCCTTTTCCCGCTGCCCCCACTGGAAAGAGAGAGAATGTAAAAAAAGAAGAAAGGATTTACATTGTGGTGGTGATTGGCACAGTCTGTGAATGAGAGGTCATTTCATGTGGCTGTTTCTTTTCAAGCGCCCTTTTTTTCATGCACACTGTATTCAGGCTGGGAGCATTCTTTCTTTTCAAAGCTTCTCTGTCTGTCTCTCTCTTCCCCCTCCTTTATTTTTCATCCCTTTTCTTTACTTTTGCTGTCTTTTCATTCTGTTTTTCTCCTCCCCCTTGGGGCTCCATTTTTTTCTTTCCTCTTTCCTCTATTCAGTTCCTTTTTTCTTTTCGCGTCTTTTTTGAATAGCTCTTCTATTTTGGGAGAGGGAAGGGACCGAGCAGAAGAGAAGTCGTTGCAGCGAGCAGGAACTTGAAAGTCGCTCTTCCCCTGTTTATTTCACTTAAAAGCAAAAACAACAACAACAACAAACCCCTGTTTTGCAGGGAGGAGGGACTGAGTGCCGCAGACCCCGCGCGGTGCGGGCAGCCCCGGCCGGGCAGGAGGGATCCGCTCCGTGTGCCGGCATCGCTGCGCTGAGGTGCGGGCGAGTGGGGACATCCCAGGGCACGGCACGGCAGAGGGGCCGCATCTCTGCTGCGCAGGTGGGGGCGAGGCGCGGGGGGGGGGGGGGGGGCTTGGTGTGTCAGAGGAGCGCTGCGCTGCCCCCAGTGCCGTGCTGGGGCACGCGGGGCCGCCTGAGCGCCGTGGGCTCGGGCGCTTTCTGTGCGGGGCTGCGGGTTCGCCGTGGGTCGCGGTGCTGCCGGGCAGGAGGGCGCCCAGCTCCGTGGGGCTGCGCCGTGCCGTGGCAAAGGGCGCTGGGAGCAGCTGGGAGCGGGCGGACCTCGCGGTGGTGGCACAAGGCGCCCCGAGCTGCGGGCAGCGGAGAGTGCGCCGGCCCTCCCCGTGCGCTGCCACTTCCCCTTGGCTGTTGTCCCCCTGCCTGCTCGGAGTCAGAGCAGAAGCTGAGGGCCGGACGAGCACGGCTCGGGGCCGCTGGTTCTCCGTTGGTGCTGGAGGGGCAGGAGGACGCGGTGTGGGGACGCTCCGTTCCAGCTGCCAATGCACCTGGCGAAGGCGAAGAGGGAACGCAAACTGCAGCACGGCACGGAAGGTGGGCGGCATGTGGGTCAGCTCTGATTGCCCAATCCTGGACATCCGTAGCACAAGACTGACGCCGTGCTCTGCCTTTGTCTGCGGGGATGGGGAAGCGCTCAGCTTCAGCACTGCTCCCGGCAGGGCGGGGTGCTCGGGGAGCCTCGGGGTCCCAGGCAGCACAGGGGCCATGGCCGGTCATGGAGAGGATTCTTTTCTTTGTGAGATTCAAATAATTGTAACCCAGAGATGGAGGAGACGTAGGAGGAGATGAAAAGCAAGAGAGAAAGCAAGCGAGCAAAGGACAGAGGTTTGGAATACAGAGGGAGATTAGGAGATAGATGAAAGAGAAAAGAGAGAGATAAGAGGGAGGCAGAGGACAGATCCACAGCGCCCAGATAGGGGTTGCCAGGGAAACGGGAAGGATGAGAGTGGTGGAGAGGAGAAGAGAAAGGAGAGGAGAGGAGAGGAGAGGAGAGGAGAGGAGAGGAGAGGAGAGGAGAGGAGAGGAGAGGAGAGGAGAGGAGAGGAACGTGCTGGGGGGGAAGGGGCGCCAGGTGGATGCTCAGGGCTGGGCTGAGGGTCCCCGCAGGGGCTGTCCCAGGGCAGTATGTGCAGCCCCGCTCCCTGCAGGTCAGCTTCTGGCAACCCTGAGCTGTGCACTCCCCGTCCTGTCATCAATTGGGAATCACCCCTCCTTCCCCTCCACCTGTGTGACCAGGAGCCCGGTGGCTACGAGCCCATCAGTGTTTGCTTTCCCCTCTGGGTGTGTGGATGGCAATGAGACTGCTGGCAGCATCCCCAGATATTGATGATCCACGTGTTTTTAACACGGCCTGATGAGGAGGTGGCCGCTCCCTCCCTGACACGGTGCCACGCAGACACGCCGTCACTGTTTTCCCCAGCCTGACTGTGCCACCAAACACGGTGCTTCATCACAGTGCAGGCTGGGGCTGTCCTTGGCTCTGGAATGTGGGTCCCCAAGGGGAGCCCTCCACGCCCTCAGTAGCTCCCTGCAGAGGATCAGCATGCGCTGAGTGCTGCTCTCCTTTCTCTATATAGAACCTGCTCCTGGTTTCCCTGACTGAGCTGTTAGGTGCACCCAGCTTGGAGGCACCGATGGAGCGAATTGAAATGTTGGTTTGATTTCTCTAGGAAGGCCAAGTTTACTTTGTCAGCAGCCATCCAGCAGGGCTGCTGTGCTGTATGGGGACACGCTGTGGGCAGGGAGCAGAACCCCCCCAGGGCTCTGCTGCTCATTGCACAGCTCAGACCGTGGGCACCTCACAGATCCCCCGGCCCCAGGCAGAGCAGTGTCCGGTTGTGAATCATTGCGGTGATTCCTTGTGATTTTCAAGGGGAAAAATGCATTTTATTCTGTTTAAAATTTGTATGGATGCTGTAAGCAGCTTTATGGAAAAACTGCTCGCAGACCGAAAGATGAAAGGCTGATTTTTTTCCTTTATCGGACCTGATGGAAAGCTCTTCTAGAAGAGAAAGAAAATAAGCCCAGAAGTGCTCATGCAGATATTCAAGATCCAGCAATGAGCTGCCTGCTGTAGATGATGAGCACAGCCCTGATGCTCCCCAGCACATGCAGGGTCTTGTGCGTGTGGGGCTGCCCAAGGTGCTGGAGCAGCACGGAGGGGATGGGGAGCCCAGCAGGCACAGCAGCTCAGGGGAAGGCAAAGAGCTCAGCTCGGGCTGCGGTGCTGCTGGCACTGCCCACAGCTCTGTCTCAGGAACTGAGCCCTGCATGGCACACAGCAGAACCAACACGGCCTTTGCCCCCAGAGCACTGCAGCCATAGTGCTGGATGGGGAGCGTGGATGTGGGTGTCCCTCCTGAGCCACCCCAGTGCTGCAGCTGGTGTGCTGAGGGGAGATGTGGACAAGTCGGTATAGTGGGGGAGTTTTGCACAGAGATTTCCTGGAAGAGAGATGGCTTTGCTGGAAAATGGGGTGATGAAAGAAATCTGTGCGGCTGTTTGTTGGCACTCAGGGAGAGGTGGGCTGGGAGCAGAGCTGGGGCCAGGCAGTGTGCTGCAATGAGGCAGTAATGAGGGCATGAAAAGTGGTCGGGGTTGCATTGGTGCAAAGCTGTTCTGGATCTGGCCGGAGGGAGGGAGTGCACTGTGCATGCAGGGTACGAGCTCATCTGCCTGGTGGTGCTTTCCTGCCCACAGTGGGCACTGTTGCAGCTGTTTGTCCCTCTGCAGGGTGTGCCACACACCCCTTCCATGGAAGGGTTGAGTTCAACCATTCGGTCCTTCCTGCGCCTGCCTGGTGCTGGCCTGGAGCAGTGCTAGGATGGGTGCTGGGACCATGGGACCTCCCCCCTCCCCAGCTCTCAGCACTGCAGTGTGGCTCTGCAACTGGAGAGCCCCGAGTGTGTGCACATGGAGCTGGGGGTGCTGCTCCCAGCCCAGCTGTTGTGCTGGGAAGCGGCACTCCTGGCCCATGAGAGCCACAGGGAAGTGTGAGGGGGAAGTGAAACAGCAGCTTCCCTCTGGCTGCCGCTTCTCCCCGGTGTGGTGCTGCGCAGCTGCACCAGCAGCTTTGTGGCTGCTGCACCCATGCTCTGTTCTGAGCAGCAAAGCTCGCTCACATACAAGAGCTTCAATGTTTGACAAAGTGCAAATGATTCTGTGTGTGACACGGGCCTGTATTTAGTGCTGGGAGCTCAGAGAGCAGCGCTCAGCCCCTTGTTCAGAGTGCTGCAGAGTAGGATCTGTCACTGAATTCTTCTGAAAGCCTCTGGTTATCGGTGGAGTTTGACTGTTTGCTTTTCTCAGGCACGTGAGCACTGGGAGCCGTGTTTGTTTGCAGCCGCTCCCCGTCGCAGTGCTGTGCCATGGAGGAGCAGAGCTGTCCCCACTGCTGCTCCAGCTCTGTACCCCACACCAGGACCCATCCTGCCCCGCTGGCTGCGGGGAGCAGAGCCACTGCCACGGGTAATCAGTGGGGTTAGGAGAAATCAGCCCTTGGATACGGTGTGATCCAAACGGTCTGGAACAGGCTGAGAAATAGTAATTGCTGCCCCCAAATGAGGAAGAGAGCAAAATCCCAACCGGATCCCAGCAGCTTTTCCTGCTTTCCGTCTCCTCCCGCCTGCACAGACAGATGGGATCCGGCCTTCCTCCCCAGGGAGCTCCTGTTGTGTGCAGCTTCCTCCCTGCAGCACGACCTGGGAGCTGTGTTCCTTCCGGGAAGCTGCAGCCCGCTGTGAGGCGCTCCGAAGCCCCGGCGCTGCACTTCCCATCGCAGCCTCCGCGCCGCTCTGTGCCCGGCCCTGCTCCGGCTGCAGCTCTGCTGGGGGGATGCCGAGAGCCTGATCTGGGGGCTCCTCTGTTCTGAGAAGGAGGGTGATACGCAGCCCTCGGTTTCTGCTCTCCAGACACATGGGTGCTCCTGGGACTGCAACAGCAACTGGCTTAGGGTGTGTTCCTGTTTCACCTCCCCCACAGGACTCCTCTTTGTTGCAGCTGCAGAAATAATTCCATTGAGTGAGATGTCCCTTCCCTGCCCCCCTGCATCCCCCCCCCAGGAGGAAGCTGCAGCCTCCTGCTCACCCGGGGCTGCTGTTCCATTGCTGCCCTGCCTGCCCTGGGGATGGGCCCTGCTGGGGGCTGTGATCCCACACAGCAGAACGCCCCATATATATATTCCCACACAGTGGCTGCGTGGCTGTGTTCCCCACCGGCACGCTGCTCCCATCGCCAGACTGCCTGCTGCTTTAAGCAGTTCTCCCACTTCTCTCTCCCACTTTCTCTTTTGCTTTGTCTGTGATCCTCCCTCCGCTGTTTCCCATCACTGCTTCTCGCAGCCAGGATCATCAGTGTGGGACGGCCGCGGGGCTCCGGGTGCTCCCTGCCCCTTCCTTCCTGCAGGGCTGCTCACGGTGCTTTGGCCCCCAGCAGCGCAGAACCAGCACCCGGGAAGGAGCAGGTGCTGCTGTGTGGGCTCTCCAGGGTTCCTTGTGGAAGCGTGCGGTGAGCAGTGAGCCCACAAGGCTGTTCCTTTGCCAGGGACGCTCAGCAGCAGTGGGAACTGAACGGAGGTGCTTTGGGGCACAGCTCTGCAGTGCTGGCAGTGATCGCTGCTGTCTGTGGCACTGCTCAGCCCTGCTCTGGGGTTGGGCACTATTTCCATTGGAGAGGCTTGCTCAGAGGATCCCGTGCTGCCAACAAGCCCGTGCAGGCTGTTCTATCAGCCCGTCCCACCGAGCTGCACTCCTCCCTGCACAAATGAGCATCGCTGTGTCAGTTGTGAGCAATTGTTTGACTTTCTTCCTGGAAGCAGATGGAATTATTGAACAGCACGAGGAGTCCTGCAGAAGCCTCCAGAGGGCGGCTGGGATGCTCCGCACGCTGTTTCAGTGCTTCCTGCTCTGCGGGCAGCATTAGGCTGGGACGAGTCCCACTGAGCCCTGCCGGGAGCGCTGAGCCGTGCTCGGCTTCCTGACCTGCCCCTGAATTACGTGGGATTGTGTCGATGGGAGCTGCGGCACGGGGGCTGCACGGGGCGGGAGGGATTGCTAACAGCCGTCCCTCTCCTCCCACAGCCATGACCGCACAGGGCGCCGAGATGGACCGTTTCACCGAGTGTGGGACGCAGACGGACGCCGTGGTGGTGCTGTCCCTGGCGCAGGCTGCAGTGCTGGGCTTGGTGTCCGACAACGAGCTGCTGGGGGCCACCGTCAGCCCTGCCGGCTTCTTCCCGGGGCTGGGGGGCGAGGGGGAGCCTGACGGCACGGCGGAGCCCGAGAGCGAGGGAACGGCGCTGGACGGGCAGGAGGACGAGTCCCTGGAGGCGGAGTGCTCCCCGGGGAAGCACGCGCGCAGGAGGAAGCGGCCCCCGGTGAGGCTGCTGCCTAAGGTGAAGCGCGAGGAGGCGGACACGGAGGTGTTGGAGGCGGCCGCGCCCGGAGAGGACGAGGCCGATCCGCAGCGCGGCGCCCTGCCTGCCCCCAGCCCGGACCTCGCGCCGGAGCCCAGCGGAGCCGTGAAGATGATCGACCTCAGCGCCTTCAGCAGGAAACCCCGGCGCCTGCGGCACCTGCGCCGCCACGCGCACCAGCAGCCCCGCGGCTGCGAGCCCGACCCGGCGCAGGACACCGAGCGGACGCCGTGCGCCTTCGAGGCGGCGGCCCCGTCCCCTGGGGAGCCCGAGGCGCCCGCGTCCCCCGAGCGGGTGAAGAGCGAGCGGGGCTTCGCGTGGCAGGAGCCGGGAGAGATGGAGGCGGACGCCGCGGGCGACAACAGCGAGCAGAGCAAGAAGGCGCAGCTGGACCGGCTGGACATCAACGTGCAGATCGACGACTCCTACCTGGTGGAGGCGGGGGACCGCCAGAAGCGCTGGCAGTGCCGCATGTGCGAGAAGTCCTACACCTCCAAGTACAACCTGGTGACGCACATCCTGGGCCACAACGGCATCAAGCCGCACTCCTGCCCGCACTGCAACAAGCTGTTCAAGCAGCCCAGCCACCTGCAGACCCACCTGCTGACCCACCAGGGCACGCGGCCGCACAAGTGCGAGGTGTGCAGCAAGGCCTTCACGCAGACCAGCCACCTGAAGCGGCACATGCTGCTGCACACCGACATCAAGCCCTACAGCTGCCACTTCTGCGGCCGCGGCTTCGCCTACCCCAGCGAGCTGAAGGCGCACGAGGTGAAGCACGAGAGCGGCCGCTGCCACGTCTGCGTGGAGTGCGGGCTGGACTTCTCCACGCTCACCCAGCTGAAGCGGCACCTGGCCACGCACCAGGGCCCCACGCTGTACCAGTGCCTGGAGTGCAGCAAGTCCTTCCACTACCGCAGCCAGCTGCAGAACCACATGCTGAAGCACCAGAACGTCCGGCCCTTCGTCTGCACCGAGTGCGGCATGGAGTTCAGCCAGATCCACCACCTCAAGCAGCACTCGCTCACGCACAAGGTAGGTGCCGCGGGCGGCACGGAGCGCCCCGGGGCTGCTGCCTCGCCGCGCTCGGGGACGTATCGGCTGCGGAGGGCGCTGCGGTGCTGCAGCTCGGCTCAGCCGCCCCCTCCTGCCTGCACTCACCGCCTCCCACGTCCCCGCAGGGCGTGAAGGAGTTCAAGTGCGAGGTGTGCGGGCGCGAGTTCACGCTGCAGGCCAACATGAAGCGGCACATGCTCATCCACACCAGCGTCCGGCCCTACCAGTGCCACATCTGCTTCAAGACGTTTGTGCAGAAGCAGACGCTGAAGACCCACATGATCGTGCACTCACCGGTGAAGCCATTCAAGTGCAAGGTACCGCAGGGCGCCACGGGTGGCTGGGGATGGAGGTTGGCACGCTGGGTTCTGCGAGCGTGGAGGCTGCGGAAATAGCAGCAGGAAAGGAAAGGCGTGGGAGGCTGGTGGGGAGGGCGGGCTGCCCCATTAGAGATCACTGGGGAGCAATCAGGGCCCCCGGCAGTGAGGTCAGGTCTGCACAGCCTCATCCCCAAGGCTGCTGCTGGGCTTTTTGCTGGGCTGGGGAGCTGCAGGACCCCGCTAACCCCAGAACGCTGCTGCAGGTCTGTGGGAAGTCCTTCAACCGCATGTACAACCTGCTGGGCCACATGCACCTGCACGCGGGCAGCAAGCCCTTCAAGTGTCCCTACTGCTCCAGCAAGTTCAACCTGAAAGGCAACCTGAGCCGGCACATGAAGGTCAAGCACGGCGTGATGGACATCAGCCTGGACAGCCAAGGTAGGTGTGGGCTGTGCTGGAACTGTGCTGGGCTCTGCATGCTGCAGGCTGGGTGCTGTGCTCGCTGCTGGCTTGCTGCAGGAGCAGCACCGAAGCACAGTGCCCGTAGCGAATGCTCCTTGGGTGCTGTGGTGGGGAGGGGACCACAGGGCCCCACGGGCACGGGGCTGATACCGGCTTGTGTGCGCTGTGCCCTAGATCCCATGATGGACCTGTCAGGGGCTGAGCACTCCGAACTGGACGGGCAGCAGGAGATGGAGGACTACGAGGAGGAGAACTCGTACGGCTATGAGGGTGTGGGGAACCCCCCAGATGACAGCGTGCTGTCAGAGCAGGCCATGAAGGAGATGGCATATTACAACATGTTGTAGCAAGGAGGGTGGGTGGCGCAGGGGGGGTGCGGGGATGGCAAAATAGACCCGCCGTGTAAGAGAACTGCTGGGGTGCAGTGCTGCTGCAGGGGAGTGAGCGGGGGGAGGCAGGGACATCTCTGAAGCATGGCTGGACACAGGGCAGGGAGCCTGGGAGAGCTCTCACCTTCATGGGGCCATACCTGCTGGGGCCCGTTCTCCCTAAACCTCTGGAGAAGGAGTGCCCCTCTGCCCGGTGCCCCGCCACCCCCCCCGTCCCACACACCTCAGTGGTGGCCAGGCTCTTGCCCCGCTCCTCACCCGCAGCCCTGTGTGATGTACTTGAAGCTGGCAGGCTGCATCCCAGCAGACGATGAGCATCGCTCCTGATCCTACCTCCTGGGTCCCCGTTCGGCTGCGCTGTGCCACGCATCAGCCTGGCATCCCCTGCGTGGAGACCAGCGCTGCACCACCCTGCGCTCCACAGCTCCTCACAGCCCAGGGCAGCTCCTGTTGCTCTGGCACCAGCGATGAGCTGGTTTGGGCAGAGCTGGGATAGGCCACGAGAGGCCACAGGGCACACACACAAAGAGTATTTTCTTACAAACTAATTGCAAAGCTCAGCGGAAGCAGCAGCTCTGAGTACAGAGTGGCTTTGGTGAGCGATGTATTTAAAGGAAGGCAAACCCTGTTCAACTTGAGCAAATGATGGTATTTTGAAAGTAATTTATTTTTTTTCAGATGTGCCGCGTGGTTGGATTTATCTTCTCACTGAGTTCAGTTTCCTTCAAGCAATGTTCTTTGTAAACCTGTGTAATGTGTGTGATCTGTGGAGCTGTGCGGGGCTGCGGGGGCTGCAGGGGCTGGACGGGGGTCCCACGCTCACAGGGGCTGCACTGCTGCACCAACACTGCTGCACGCTGCTGCCCCATGAGCATCTCCAGCCCGGGCTGCAGGAAGGAGTGTGCCCTGGAGATGCAGTCCCAGGGGGGCTTTGTGTCCCCTCCCTGCCTTGTGATGGGAGTGGGCTACAGGGGCACCCTTTGGTCATGGCACAGCTCTGCCAGCCCAGGACACTGCATCCCCATCCTTGGGGCACACGGTGGTTGCATCCTGCAGTGCAGAGGGGAGGGGGGAGGCACCCAGAGCCAAGGGGCAGCCGTGTGCTGACCCTGCAGTGTGTGATGCACCACCCAGCCTGGTGCTTCTGCATCTGGAGCCCCCCCCATCATGGCTCAGCACCCCCTCCACCAGTGCCCATATAGCTGCAGCTCCTTCAGCCTACCACCCCCCCAGCACCGCTCCCCACGCCCACCCCGTATCCCCACATCTACCTCTGTCCCATTACCAAAAAGCACCGCACCCCACACTGCACTGTGCCGGAGAGCTGTTGGGGTGCACCCTGCACTGTGTCTGCAGAGCAGTTGCCCCCCTCCCACCCCCCCCACCCCGTGCAAAGCCCTACTGTGTTTATTTTTGTCTATCTCCTCGGTTGGAAGAGTTGTTCAGCAATAATTCTAAATAAATGAATATTCTTTAGCTGCTGCTGCCTGCTGTGCTGGGAGCGCATGGAGCCCCCACACCACGACACACCACGGGCCGGGATGTGTTTAATGGCCATTTGGCACCACGAGGTCAGAAGTTACATAAATTACAGCACGGTGAAGGGCAGCCCCCCCACAGCCCTTCCTATAAACCCCCCTAGAAATGCTTTAAAAACACATGTAGGAAAACGGGTTATAAAAATGAGGGGAACGTTCCTGAGCCGTGTGGAGGAGCTGCAGCGCCGCTCGCCGGGTGTTAGCAGTGAGGTAACAGCGGGCGGCACCCAGGGGGTGCTCTACTTCTTGCCCAGGGCTTTGTCCAGGTTGTTCTTGATGGCGTCCAGGAAGTCGGTGGTGTTCACAAAGTGCTCGTTCAGCTTCACGCTGCGAGAGAAGGGCGAGGAATGGGGATCCTGCCCCCCCCCCCAGGCACCGCCCGGCGCAGTGAGAGCCCTAAATAGCTGCCTGCTGCCTCGCGGCACGCGCTGCCCACACCCCCCCCTGCAGCCACACGTACTTGGCCAGCCCATGGATGCAGCCCGCCAGGTCCTTCGTCATCGTCCCACTCTCCACAGTCTCAACGCAGACCTTCTCCAGCGTCTGAGCGAACCTGCGGGCAGCGCACTCAGCAGCAGCCATGGCCCAGCATTTCCCCACGTGCCACGTGGAGCAGCCTCAGAGCACACCTCCCACCTACTCACCCCCCACCCCCCCCACCCCACTCACTTGATCAGCTCTGGGTTGCTGTCCAACTTGCCGCGGTGCTCCAGCCCACGCGTCCAGGCGAAGATGCTGGCGATGGGGTTGGTGCTGGTGGGCCGTCCCTGCGGGCAGACAGCCCCCACTCAGCGCTCTGCCCTGGACACCTCGCTTAGGGGCCCCTCGGGGCACACACCCACCTTCTGGTGCTCCCGGTAGTGCCGCGTGACGGTGCCATGTGCCGCCTCCGCCTCAATGGTCTTCCCATCGGGGCACACCAGCACCGAGGTCATCAGCCCCAGGGAGCCAAAGCCTGTGGCAGAACAGGATCAGGGCGGGACGGGGGCATGGAGCCCCGCCAGCCCCAAAGCTGCCAGCATCACCTTGGGCCAGGATGTCCGACTGCACGTCACCGTCGTAGTTCTTACAGGCCCAGACGAAGCCGCCCGAGGACTTGAGCACCTGTGCCACCATGTCGTCGATCAGCCGGTGCTCGTACCAGATCTTCAGCTTGTCAAACTCCGTCTTGTAGTGCCTGCAGCACAGCAGTCAGCGGATGTGTGCACACCTCAACACCTCACAGCCCAGCCCGGCCCCACGCCGCCCCGCCAGCTCCGTACTTATCAAAGATCTCCTGGAAGATGTCCTTGAAGCGCCCATCGTAGGCCTTCAGGATGGTGTTCTTGGTGCTCATGTAGAGCGGCCACTTCTTCTGGATGGCGTACTGGAAGCAGCTGTGTGCGAAGCCCGAGATGGACTGCAAAGGACGCGCGGTGCTACACTCAGCGGGTCCCCCAGGCTCCCTCCAGCCCCACGGCACCACGCAGCTCCCCCCGGCAGCCCCCTGGTACCTCATCCGTGTTGTACATGCCCATGCCCACACCGCCGCCGGGGAAGTTGAACACCTCCCACTCCTTGGCCCCGCTGCCATCCTTCGGCGTGAAGACCATCTTGAAGGTCCCGGACTTGTCCACCACGAAGTCGGTGGCTTTGTACTGCGTGGGGTGCTGGATCAGTGCAGGGCTGGGCGGCAGTGTGCTCCCCCAGCCCCCCGCCGCAGCGCTGCGCTCACCTGGTCGCCGTGCGCATGTCGGCCGATGGTGATGGGCTGCGTCCAGCCAGGCACCAGGCGGGGGATGTTCTTGCAGATGATGGGCTCCCGGAACACCGTCCCGCCCAGGATGTTCCGGATCGTCCCGTTGGGGCTCTTCCACATCTTCTTCAGTTTGAACTCTGTGAGTTGCAGCAGTGAGACACGGGCTGCTCAGCCAGCAGCGCCCAGCAAAGCACAGCACAGCCCTCCTGGCCCCCCCCACCCCGGCCCCCTTGTGCCGTGGGCAGCTGCCAGAGCCCTGCGCCAGCAGAACAGTGTCCAACTCACATCCAGCCCTGCAACACCGGGCTCCCACATCCTCCCCCCAGCCCCCTCCCACCTTCCACCCTGGCCTCATCGGGTGTGATGGTGGCACACTTGACGGCCACGCTGTACTTCTTGGTGGCCAGCGCCGAGTCGATGGTGACCTGGTCGTCCGTCTTGTCGCGGTGCGGCAGCCCCAGGTCAAAATACTTCAGCTGCACGTCCACGTTGGGCAGAATCAGCTGAGGGGGGAGGGTCAGAGCAGGGCGGTCTGAGAGCAGCACAGTGCAGCACTGCACAGACAAACACAGCCCCCGCCCCCAACCCCCCTCCCCGCCAGCCGGAAGCCGTGCTGTGCGCACCACCTGCTTCCTGCAGGGAACACGGGCTGCCACAGCCCCCACAGCCCTCACAGCCCCCACAGACCCCATATCCCCACAGCCCCCACAGCCCCCACAGCCCCCACAGCCCCCATAGCCCTGTACCTTCTCCTTGATGAAGGCCCAGATGATGCGCGTCATCTCATCGCCGTCCATCTCCACCACCGGGTTGGCCACTTTGATCCGCCTGTCGGCATCTGGCGGCAGCACAGCGTCATGGGGCACCGCGTGGGGACAAACCTCGCATGGGGCCGGGTGCACTTTGCGTGCAAAGCACCACGCGAGGCCGGGCCTGGTGCAAGGCTCCATGGGGACACGATGTGTCGGAGCACAAAGCCCCCCACCCAACCCAGGGGACCGGGGCTGATTGGGTCTGCTCGGGGTGCGGGTTGCGGTGCCGGGCGCTGGGGCTCACCCCTCACTGGGGCCCAGCCCACCCACGGCAAGGACGTGGTGGGAGCACCCGGAGCTGCACAACCCCACGGGACTGGAGCGGCTTCGTGTGCAAACCCCACTCAGGACGTGGGTTGAACGTGAAGGACAAAACCCCACGCGGGAGCGGGACGTGGCCCGTTGCAACCCCCTCGGGGCCGTGGGGACACAAACGTCTGGGCGAGGGCGCAGCACCCCCGTCCCGTCCCGTCCCGTCCCGTCTCCAATCCGGGTCGCTACGGCGCGCGGGGCGAAGTGCCGTGGGCGGGGCCGTCTGCACGCGGTGCTGGGGCCGAACCGAGCCGAACCGCGCCAAACTTGCCCGAACCGCTCCGAACCGCTCCGAACCGCGCCGCGTCCCCTCACGGACCCCCCCCTACCACCGCGCCCTCCCCGTCCCGAAGGACACCCCCCCGCCCCCCCGGGGTCACCGCACTCACAGTGCCGCCGCTGCCCCGAGGGTCCCAGTGCGGCGCAGGCGGCGGGATGGGGGCAGCGGGACAGCCCGGCGGCACGGCTCAGCGCCGGGACAGCGCGGAGGCAGCGGGCGGCCATGGCGCGGCGCGACGGGGCGGCGGTGGCGGCGGCGGCGGCGGCGGCGGCGGCGGCGGAGAGGGGACGCGGTTCGCTCCGCCCCGGGGCGGTACGTCAAAGTCTGCGCCCGGCACCCCCGCTTTGGGCCCCGCACGGGACGGGACGGGGGGGCGGGCCGCAGACGGTCGCCGTCCCCATCTCGTATCCCGCCCCGTAGCTCCGTGGGGTGCAACAAGAGAACCCCAGGTGCAAATCCTAACGGCGCTTAATGCAGGGCAGCAGCGGCGCCAGGGCACGAGCTGTCCGGGCGGGGTTCGGCTCTTAGCGCTGTGCTGTGCCCCCCCCGCGCTGTGCGCGTCCTCATCCTGCTCCGCCGTGATACTGGGGGGACGCGGCACGGTCCGGCCGGTATCACGGCATGTCACGGCACACGGGCGCCGCATGTCCCGGTGTCCTTGTGGCGGGGCGGTGGGACGCGCTGCCCGCACATCTGGGGGCGCGCTGCCAGCTCAGCCCACTGAGCGCTCAGAGCTTTCCCTACATAGAAGCGAGCGATCCGGCACGTGATGCGGGCACCGCACCGAGCGGGACGCGGCGCTGCTGCCCTGTGCGGAGCCGTGTCCGGACCGACCCTGGCACGAGGGGCTCCGTGCCCCACCGACACCCCGCAGCGCTCCCGGGGCGTGGAGGGTTGCCGTGCCTCTGCTAGGGCCAGCGGGAGGCTTTTTTTAGCCGGGAAGGCCGGTCAGATCCCACTTTGGGAAGCGGAGCAGAACAACAGGCGGCCCCGAGCGGAGGGGGCTGCAGGGAGGAGGCGGGGAGGGGGCAGGGCTGGGTACGGTGACGTCCGCTGGCTTTAACATTAACCAGAGCTGCGGGCGGCGCGCTGCCAGCTGCGGGGGGCTGCCAGCTTCGGGGGCCCCCGCTCTAGGGTAGCGTGGGGGGACTCGGGACCCCGGCATACCCGCTGCAGCTCACTCTGCGTACAGCCACGTGGCCGGCACCGTGAGGCTGCCCCATGGCGGGGTGTTGATGTCATGGGAGGGATCTGGGGGCCGCCCCACGGCCTCAGCGCTGCTCCCCCCTGCCCTGCGGTCAGTGACCTCGTGGCAGGGAAGAGGTCGGGGCAGTGCGGTCCCGCTGGGGAGCGGCCATGTGGCACCGTCCCAGGAAGGGCGGCCTCCCATCAAAGGGGAGCAGAGTTGGCTGGAGACAGAGTAGCTCTCTCAGCTGGGTGGCCCCGGCAGGGTCAGCGTGGGCTGCCGAGGGTGGGGGCCGCGCTCCAGCCCTGCTTGGGGAGCAGTGTGTGCCAGGGGAGTCCAACAGCTGTGGTCTGAGTACACCAGCAAGAATAACAAAGGGTCCGGTGGAGGTGCGTGTCATCTGTGCCCCTCCACAGCCCCCACAACAGCCCCACAGAACATCCTGCTGCCCTGAAAGCTGAGAGACACCCAAAGCCCAGGAGCAGCCAGGGCCACGCAGGGCAGCCCTGCAGCTCCGGGGACACGGTGGCAGCAGCAGAACAGCCGGGATGCCAGGGCTCGGTGGCACAGCAGGCAGATGGCAGCATTCAGGGACGTGGCACAGTTGAAAATGCAAGTGGAATGGTGAGGATGAGGAGCCCCCCAGAGGTGTGGGGCAGGCTACACTTGGTGCTTGGCTCCATGTAGGGCTGTGCTGTTGCTGCAGCTCTGCTCAGGGGCTGTGGGAGGCTCAGCACCCAGGACCCCCGTGCTGGGCCATCCCAAGCACCCATTAAAGCTCAGGGAGACTCCAGCAGCTCTGCTCACCGACAGTGCCTGGCCAGCAGTCTCACTCAGGCTGTGCGTGGCTCTGGGCAGGCTCCAGCAGCCACACGCTGCCCCAAAGGCCCAGAACTACGCCGCATCACCAGGACCCCACGGCAACGCCCGCAGCCACACACACGTCCCCGTCCGTGCATCCATCACACATCGATAACACCTCTGCCCCTGAGGCTGCCCCAGAGCAGCCCCTCCCTGGAAGCACCCACAGAACCGCTCCCCATTCCCCGCAGCTCTCAAGCAGCACTGCGGGGGGAGCAGCACCGGCCGGGCCGCACCGGGACCCTCCCACTCCTGAGCACCCCCTCCTCCAGGGCTGCCTCCTCTCCCCGAACCCGAGCCGGGCGGTCGGCGGCGGTGCTGCCGGCGGTGTTGAGCTGCGAGGGGGGGGGGAAGGCCGGGCGGGGCGGCCCTTTGTTGCAGGCGGCGGGCGGAGCAGACGGAGCCGCCCCGCACCGCCCCGCGCCGCCCCGCGCCCCCCGCGGGCGGGGAGCCCCGGAGCCGCCCCGCGCTGCAGGCGGGATCCGCGCCCCGAGCCGGTAAGCGGCGGGTGGGGTGCGTGTGTGTGCGTGTGTGTGCGTGTGTGTGCGTGTGTGCAAGGAAGGTGTGCGGGGGGATGCGTGGATGCGTGTGTGTGTGTGTGTGTGTGTGTGTACGCTGCTGGGTGGGCGCTTATGTGCTACCGTGCAGCGCCTGTGCGCGGTCTGCCGGGGAGCACGCGTGTGTTTGTGCACAGGAGGTGTGCAAGGGTTGGCGCTCGGATAGGGATCCCCACAGATGCGTGTGCACAGTGGCAGCGGCTGCACAGAGCTTGCAAGAGCTGTGGGGGTGGCAGAGGGCCTGTGTGTGTGCAAGGGTGTGTGCAGTGCGTGCAGGGTGTATGTGTGTGTGTGTGTGTGTGTGTGTGTGTGTGTGCGCACAATGCGTGGTGCAGGAGCACTCAGGCCGCGTGTGGGCACTGCTGGCAGCAGCAGCGCGGGGCTGCGCTCGTTGGGCGTTTCCAGGCGTGTTTGCAGTGTGGGGCGGGTGCCTCCCGTAAGCGCCGTGCGTGTGTTTACATGTGTGAGGGGGGTGTGTGCCGCACACTGCCTGCCCCGGGAGGTGCACACACCGCATTATGGCCGCCCCTGGGTCGGCTGTGGGGAGCCGTGTGTGCTCTGTCACACGTGGGCCGTACGTGTGCATTGTGCATCCCACCTGTGTGAATGTGTGCAGGACGGGACGCCTGCATGTTGTGTACACACCGCGTGTGCTGGGTGTGCAGACACCACCCTGATGGTGTTCAGTGCCACAGCAGCCATAGGGCTTCGTGTGGGGGACGGTTGGGGCCACGCAGGTTGTGGGGTCTCAGCGTCAGCCTGCAATGTCTGCTCCTGCAGTGCTGCGGCTGCTCTTAGATTCCAGGAGCCCCTCTTCCTGCGGGCAGTACTCCAGTGAAAGGTGCTGCTGGGCCTGCAGGGAGCAGAGCCAAGGAGAGCAGTGCCGGTCTGTGCTGTGCGGGGCCGAGGGTGGCTAGGAAGGGGTCACGCATCCCTGCACCAGGATCCCCTCCTTCCTGCACCCCGCACGCAGCTCAGAGCCGCCCCATCCCCGCCGGGGGTCCCCAACACGCGGGCAGTGCCCCCCGTCCTGCAGCGTTCGTGGCCGTTGCCTGCAGGTCAGGAGGGCTGCTGGGGGGCCCCGGGCCTCACGCGTTGCGGGACGGGAGCTGGTTCGAAGCGGGGCCTCTTCCTGCCGCCAGCCGGGTGCAGCGGGACAGACAGAGCCGGCGAGCTGCCGCCAACACATCCCGCGTGGCCGCGGCTGCGGGCCCGAGGAATCCCCGTTTCACGGAACGCACGCTTGGGGCCGCCAGCAGAGCAGCTGAGCCGGGAGCATCTGTGCGTGCATCAGCGCCGCTCGGCGCGGCTGCAGGTGTGCGTGATGCGCGCTCCCGCTCTGCACGCACAGCCGAGGGGGCGGCGCGGGGTCCCTCGGGGGCTGCTCCGGGCTGTCTGGCAGCTCCATGGGGAGCCGAGCCAGGGGTGCGCGCGACAGGACGAAGCTCCGCACGTGGGCTGCATTCGAGCCGGGGATGCGGCCGCCCCGTGCCCGCAGCGGGTCGGCTCCGAGCAGGGCCGGAGGGAACGGCAGAGCGAGGCGGCTCCGCGTTGTCTTCCGCGTGGGAACTCGGTGCGAACGCCGCAGCCCCGCCCGCAGCTGACCCCGGGCCGCGGGTTCGGCTGTGCCCGGCCGGCAACCCGAGCCGTTCCCCCGTGCTGCCGCAGCGGTTGGTGCTGGGCTGACCCGGCCGCGTGCGGGCAGGGCAGGCGGGCACGCACACGCCCGAGCGGGGGGCGCGGAGCCGCGGATGCCCCCCGCGCTGGCACGCCGCGTGGGGAGGCGGAGGAGATAAATGGGAGCACGGCATAAACAGGCCGGGCTGCCAGCAGCGGGCCGCGGGGCCGTTCCAGCGGCGCTTAAAGGCGCAGGATCCGGGCTCGCTTCTGCCCCGCTCGCCGCCCTCCGGGGGTTTCCTGCCCCTTTGTCCCCCGACCCATCCTTCCCGCGGGGCTCGCGCTGTCTCGGGCCGTCGCCCCGGGGCCGCGGGCACCGCGCTGCGGGAGCCACGCGTGGGCGACGTCCGGGTCCGCGGAGCCCCGCGGGGACCCCCACGGTGCCGCGGGACGGCGCTGCGGGGGCAGCGGCAGTGCTCGTACCCCACGCGGCGTGACGCTGCCCCGCTCCGTGACGCAGAACGCGTCCCGTCTGTGGCACTTCCCGGGCAAAGGGTGCTGATAAGGCGGCGGGGTGGAGCCGGCCGGGCCCAGGAAGGGACGGCGGGGCGGCGAGAGCGGGAGGAGAGCCGGGACGCGGAGCGAGGCGGTGTGGCGCTGCCCCGGCTCTGGGCGCCAGGTACGGCCCCGCAGCGGGCAGTGCGGGAGAGCAGGGGGCAGGGACGGCACGGGGAACGGACCCGGGGCGGGGGGATGGTTCGCCCACCGTCCCGCTGGAGGTGGCGGTGACCCGCGGGTGCGGGGCCGGGGCGGCCGAGCGAGCAGCGGGGAGATGAACCCTGAGCGCGGGAGGGGGCGGCGAGCCCGGCCCCAGGAGGAGTGCCGAGGAGACCCTTTCCCCTTTCCCCTCGTTGCCATGGCAAAACAAGCAGCTGTCATTAATAACCGATTGCTATGGCAACCGCTGGACGAGCACGGCGGTTCTTCGGGGTCTGCGTGTGCTTCGGCGAGAAACCCCCCCCTCCCCCCTCCCCATTCTGGCACAGACCCCCACAGCTCGGGGCTGGAGGCGGCTCTGCGGGTCCTGCCCGACGGACGGTACCCCGCACCCAGCCGGCCGGGGCCGTGCCTGTCCCCCCGGGACAGGAGGCGGAACGGTGCCCCGCGCTGCGGACTGCTGCCGCTGCGGACACCGCCGCTCAGAGCTTTCCCCGCGGGCCGGGCCGGCACGGGCGCTCCGGGGATGCCGTCGTTCCCCGGGCACGGCAGCGAGCGCCGGGCCGAGCGGAGCCCCCGGCAGCAAGTCGCGGGGCGGCACGGACGGCGCCAGTGCGCTGAGGGGCTCCGGGAGCAGCGGCGATCCCCGCACGGCCCCGCCGCGCCAGCGGCCCCGGAACGCGCTGCTGCTGGAGGAGGAGTGCCGCGGGGGCAGCCCCGGCGTGGGGGCCGCCGGTGCGTGGGAGAGCCGTGCCCTCCTGGCCGCGGGCGGCCATTCGTGGGAGCGGGGCCCGCCCGGGGAAGCTCGCGGCACCGGCTGCCCGCGGGCGGGGCTCTGCCTGCGCCCCCTCCCCGGTTCGGCTCCCGCCGGGGCGGGACGGCGGCGTCGGCGAAAGGCACCCGGGCTCGGTCCGGCCCGGCGCAGCCCGTCTCCCGTACCGCTGGCCGCGCGTGGCGGGCCGGGAGCCCCGCGGGTCGGATCGGGGCGGGGCGGTGCCGGGCCGGGGGCGGAGCCGCGCCGTGCAGAGCGCGCCGAGCGCGCCGCCGAGCCCCTCTCAGCCCCTCTGAGCCCCTCTCTCCCCGCAGGTCTGCAGCGCCCGGGGGGCGGCTTCGCGGGACGCGGCGGAGGCCCGGCCCGGCCCGGCTCGGCTCGCCATGCTGCCGCGGCCGGCGCTGCCCGTCCTGGCGCACTCGGTGCTGGCGGCGCTGCTGCTCTCGGCGGCGCAGGAGCCCGTGCCGCGGGTCAGCCTGCCCTACGGTGAGTGTCCGCCATGGGGACGGGTGGGCTTGGGGCCGCCCGACAAACCCCCCCTTCCCCTCCGCGCCCGACGGTCCCCTGGGGAGTTGGGGGTGGGAGTCCCGACGGCGGGCGTTGCCCCGCGGTACCGCCGGCCCGGGGGTGCGGGCTGCCCTCGCTTTGCTGGAACGGGGTGCGGGGCGCGGGGTGCGGGTTGGCCTCCCTCGACCGTGGGACGGAGCCGGCCCCGCCGCTCCGGCGTGGAAACGCCTTGTGACAGCCCGCGGGGCTCCGAGCCTGCACAACACTCCCAGCCGGCCCGGCAAGCTGGGGCTCGCCGCTCCGTGGGTGCCGGTAGCGGGGAGCAGCGGCCGGGGCGGGTGTTTGTGTCCCGGTGTGCGGGGCCGTGGGGGCGTGGGAGGGGGCGAGCCGGCCGCGGGGGATTGTCCACGTGCTCCGGTTGCACTGCGGCCGGGGTTGCTGCCTGTGCGATCCCCCACCCCGAGGCCGCACGTGCCGGTGCTCCGCGCAGGCTTTTGCTACGCCCGGCCGTGGGGACTGCGGGTCCCGCTGACCCCGCTCTGTGCCGGCGCCCAGGATAAGCAGGGTCCTGGCGGGCGGTTCCCCCTCACCCTGCAGGGCCGTTCCTGGCTGCTGCCTGTGGCCGTGTGCCTGCAGTGACATCGGAGGTCAGCATCGGGACACCGCTGGGGGCAGATGGGGCCGGCTGCCCTGCTCGGTGCTGCAGCTGTGGCGTGGCGTGGGCGGCCCACAAGTGGTGAGGCTCACTGAGCTCCCAGGAGGTGGCCAAATCCAGCTGCTGCTGCGAGCAGTGTCTGTCCTGCGCTGGGGACGGCTGAGAGGGTGCGGTGGCTTTGGGTCAGGACGGTTCTGGCACAGGAACACTCCCTGGCTCCGCGTGCTGCGGTTCTTTGACGTGGCCTTGCCACACGCTCCTGGGACTGCCAGCCACGGCCACAGTGGCACCAGCAGATGTGAGATCTGCTCAGTGGGGTGGGATGGATGGCAGCCACGGGAGGCAGTGGGACGGCCCAGCTCAGCCCCGTGCTGTGCCACACTGTGCCTGCACAGACCGGTTCTGGCCCAGCTCTGCCCTCCTGCAGCTGGTGCTCCAGCAGTCGCTGCAGCCGGGCTCGCAGCTACAGAGTGAACCTCAGGGTCCCGGCCTGGATGCGCCCTCACCACAGCAGCGGGTGGGGGCTGCAGGCTGGCCAGCACGCGCCCAGCAGTGGCTCCTGTGTGGGGCTTATGGTTGGCAGGGGGAGGAGCGGGCGAGCTGCTCCCCTTGAGTGGCGGGATGTGCCTCCAGCAGGTTTGTCTGGAAGAAGCAGGTCTTGTCCTAACAGGTCCTCCTGGCAGCCGGCGCAGGCTTCAGAGCTCGTGGGCTGGGTGAGCTCTGTGGGGTGCAGGAGCCCCACGGCCCTTTTGCGCCGTGCGTGCTGTGAGTGGCACCACCCTGATGCCCAGGCACGGGACCCCTCGAGGGATGCAGCCCCCAAGTGCATCCCTATTCCGCTGCGCTACTGCGAGGCAGGCAATGGCTTAGGGCAGGCGCTGAGCCAAGTGCCCTGGATTGTGCCCAGGCTGCCAGGGCTGGGGAAAGGCTGTGCCACGCAGCCCTGCGCTGCACCATGCCTTCTGGGGAGCCCAGAGCACTTGCAGGCACAGCAGGGGGCTGGATTGGGAGCGCTGTGTCCCTGTGGGGCCGTGACAGCATGGCTGCTGCGCTCCCCGAGGTGACGGCAGGAAGCAGGGAGAGGAGCAGGTCCTGCCCCAGCAGCGCTGCTGGCACCAGGTGCAGCTCATGGCAGTGACAGCGGGCAGGGTTTGGACAGGTCGGGGCTTCCCAGGGAGCTGTGGGTCAGGGGTGAGGGAGTTGGCAGTGTGAGTAAGCCCGACGTGTCCCGCTGACACAGCTGGGCGCTCTGATTCAGAGGGCTGCTGGCTGAGAGGAAGGGCTTCCGGGACTGGGCCACCCACGCGGGACAGGCTCTGCCTGCCCTGGCTGGCAGCCGCTGCAGCAGCCTGGTGCGGGGAGCCGCTGGGGCATGGCCAGGGAGCAGCATCCCCAGCTCCACGGGCAAGGACCCCAGGGCTGGGCGGTGCGGCTGTGAGCCCCAGGGCTGTCCCCAGGGGCCAGGATGCCGTGGCAGTTCAGACTCTGCCCTCAGGTGTTGTTATGGCCGTGCGTGGTTTGTGGCGGTGCCGAGGTGCAGCAGCCCAGCCCGCGCTGGCAGCCAGGGCTGGAAGATCGGGTCCTTCTGCAGCACCGCTTCCTTCCGTGCTTCCCAGCCGGTGCAGTGCCAGCCTGGTGCTCGTGGCCCCAGGTGCTGTGTGGTGCTGATCCCCACTGTCCTCCCGCAGACTCAGCTGAGCGCGTGGTGCGGCATTTCGAGGTACCCGGCGTCTCCAACTACACGGCGCTGCTGCTGAGCCCGGATGGTGGCACGCTGTACCTGGGTGCACGGGAGGTGCTCTTTGCTGTCAACACCAGCCACTTCCAGCACAGCGTGCTGGCCCGCAGGGTGAGCTCATGCACATGGTGCCAGCACCACGAGTCCACGGAGAGGGCTGGGGACACTGAGCCCAGCTCTGGCGTGGGGTCCTGGTGCATCCTGCAGCTGGTCAGGGCCATGCAGGGGCGGCTGCACCAGCTGTGCTGGCATCGGGTGCTCAGACCCAGCTGCTGGGTTCTATCTGGAATGGGGTCCAGTGGAGCCACTGAAATTGGGACCGCAGAGGGGTGTTGGGGGGCAGTTGGTGATTGGGCTCTCAGTGACCGTTCCCTCTCTGCAGCTGCCTTGGGGTGCAGATGAGGAGAAGAAGAGGCAGTGCGTGTTCAAGGGCAAGGACCCCCAGGTGAGCCCTGGTGCCTGGGATGTGCTGCCTGGGCTGGGCAGTGCCCGGTGCCCCTGTGTGGGTTGGCTGAGCCGTGTCTCCCACCCCTGCAGAGGGACTGTCACAACTACATCAAGATGCTGCTGCAGCTGAACAGCACCCACCTCTACACGTGTGGGACCTGTGCCTTCAGCCCCACCTGTGCCTACATCGTGAGCTGGGGAGAGGATGGGGGCCCTTTGAGGTCCCCGTAGTTGGGTTGGGGGTCATTGCGTCCCACCCCCAGCTCACAGCCCCATCCCCTCACAGAACGTGCAGCACTTCACCCTGGAGCGGGACGCGTTGGGAAGGGTGCTGCTGGAGGATGGGAAGGGACGCTGCCCCTTCGACCCCGAGTACCGCTCCACCGCCGTCATGGTCGGTAAGGCACCCTGCGGCTCCGCGGGAACGGAGCGGGGCTGTGGTCCCACAGGCAGCCCCCGTGGGGAGCGGGGCTGGGCCGGGTCCCAGAGCAGCATCTCTCTGGCAGATGGAGAGCTCTACGCTGGGACTGTCAGCAACTTCCAGGGCAACGAGCCCACCATCTACCGCAGCCAGGAGAGCCGCATCTCCCTGAAGACAGAGAACTCCCTCAGCTGGCTGCAGGGTGAGAGCCGGGGCTGGGACGGTGGGCTGCGGGAGGCGCTGGGATGGAGGTGGGCGATGCTGAGTGTGCTCTTCTCCCAGACCCGGTGTTCGTGGGCTCAGCCTTCCTGCAGGAGAGCCTGCCCGCCGGCAACCCCGATGGCGATGATGACAAGGTCTACTTTTTCTTCAGCGAGACTGGCAAGGAGTTTGACTACTTTGAGAACACCATTGTGTCGCGCATCGCACGTGTGTGCAAGGTGGGTGCAAGGCAGTGGGGACGTGGGGGGAGAGGGGAATGCACCCAGGATGTCACTCACCCCCGGAGTGTGGGGAGCACGCGGGACTGCCCTGCGTATCTCTGCTGGTTCCCAGATGCCCTGGGAAGGAACCTGCAGGAGACCCCTCTTACAGCTCCACAGTGCCCAGCCCGTGGTATCGGTAGCAGCAGCCTCCCTGCTGGAGGGCACACAAGACCTGTCCTTCTCCTGCACCATATTTCCCTTCTGGGAACGCGGCTTTGCCTGTGCCTCTCCAAAACTGAGCTGCTCTGGTGCAGCTGCATGAGTGGGCAGAGCCCTCTGCTGTTCACCGACATGGGGGGGCATCTCGGGGGCTCCTGCTGTGAGGCAGCTGCACTACCGTTGCCCACGCCCTGACCCCAGTGCTCATACAGGGGGACCAGGGCGGGGAGCGGGTGCTGCAGCGGCGGTGGACGACGTTCCTGAAGGCTCAGCTGCTCTGCTCACACCCCGAGGACGGCTTCCCCTTCAACGTGCTGCAGGACGTTTTTGTGCTCACACCGGGGGAGCAGCGCTGGAGGGAGACGCTCTTCTATGGGGTCTTCACGTCGCAGTGGTGAGCGCAGGGCAGGACCGGCAGGGCTGCCTGGGGCAGTGCGGGGGGTCTTGGCCACGCTCAGGTTCCCAAAGCCACAGTGCTTGACCCTGCCGTGTGCTGCTCCCTGCCAGGAACAAGGGTGGCCTGGGCAGCTCGGCGGTGTGCGCCTTCCCCATGCGCAGCGTGCAGAAGGCCTTTGGTGGGCTCTACAAGGAAGTGAACCGCGAGACGCAGCAGTGGTACACCAACACCAGCCCGGTACCGGAACCACGGCCAGGCACGGTGCGCACCTTGGGGCGCTCATATGGGAGCGGGACGGGGCAGCCTCTGTCTGCCTGGCTCCTGGGAGCACGGCTGCCCACGGCCCCGGCCAACCCCTGCTCTCTCCACAGTGCGTCACCAGCCACACACGGCACCTGAAGATCAACTCGTCCCTGCAGATGCCGGACCGCGTGCTGAACTTTGTCAAAGACCACTTCCTGATGGACAGCCCGGTGCGCAGCCAGCCGCTGCTGCTGCAGAGCCGCCTGCGCTACCAGCAGATCGGCGTGCACCGCGTGCAGGGGCTGCGCGGCACCTACGACGTCCTCTTCCTGGGCACAGGTGGGTGCAGCCCAAGGGCTGGGTGGCGCTGGGGGTGGGTGCTGTGTGCCCCCAGCCCTGCTCATCACGGTTGCTGTGTTTGCAGACGATGGCCGCTTGCACAAGGCGGTGCGTGTGAACCACCGGGTGCACATCATCGAGGAGATCCGCCTCTTCCCCACCGGCCAGCCCATCCTGCAGTTGCTGCTGGACCACGAGCAGGCAGGAGCCAAGCATGGGGGGCTGGGGCGGGGGGGTGGTGTGGGGTATGAACCTGCTGGTGGGTTGGGAGGTTGTCTTCCCATCCTTACCGGACCTCCACCATATTGGAAACTGGAAATTGCAAATCCGAGCCCGGGGCTGGGGAGCCTGTGAGGATTCAGACACACGGGGTCCATCCCCTCTGCAGGTGTTGGGGTTGTATGATGAACGCTGCTGTGCCTCCTCCCTGCAGGGCCTGGTCTATGCAGCCTCCTACACGGCGGTGGCTCAGGTGCCCTTCTCCAACTGCAGCCTGTACCGCAGCTGTGGTGAGTGTGTGCTGGCACGGGACCCCTTCTGTGCCTGGAGCCACGGCGCCTGCCGCAGCACCGGCCCACACCCCCCGGCTCATCCCCAGTAAGTGCTGCTCCCACCGGTGCTCTGTTTTCCTCAGCGCTGCGCTGCCCCCCGCAGCCCCCAGACCCCTGACCCTCCCCTCTCTGCCTCAGGCTGTGGACCCAGGACATCGAAGGCGCGGAGACGGAGCGGCTCTGCCAACCAACCAACGTGTCCCAGCCCCGGCCCCGCATCCTCCTGCCCCCAGGTGAGATCCTGCTTGTCCTCCCTAGCGCCGCAGTGCCGGGTCCCGCAGCCTCACCGACATCCGCGCTTCTCTCCCACAGCCTCGGGCACCCCGTGCCAGCGGATCCAGCTGCCGCCCAACGCGGTGCAGCCACTGCCGTGCCGGCTGCTCTCTAACCTGGCGTCGCGGCGCTGGCTGCACAATGGGACCCCCGTCAACGCCTCCTACCTGGTGCTGCCCGAGGGGGCCCTCATCCTGGTGGGCAGCCCAGAGCGCGCGGGCACGTACGAGTGCTGGTCGCTGGAGGAGGGCTTCCGCAAGCTGATGGCCAGCTACTGCGTGGCCGTGCAGGAGCCGGGCGGGAGGGGCTTCACTGCGCCAGAGACCGTCAGCACCTCGCGGAGCACCTCGGCCGTGGGCAGCATCGCGGCGCGGCTGGACGGCAAGACCTACTGGACCGAGTTCCTGGTGATGAGCGGGCTGTTCGCCGCCGCCGTGCTCGTGCTGCTCCTCTTCCTCCTGCACCGTCACTGCGACGGCGTGAAGGCGCTGGTGGAGCCCGGGGACGCTGGCCGGCACCAGAAGGCGCCCCGTAAGCCGGTGGAGAGCCTGCCCCTGAACGGCAGCAGCCTGCCCAACGCGGTGCCCGAGCACAAGGGCTACCAGGCGCTGCAGGACAACTACATCGTCAGCACCCCTGTGCATGAGCCGCCGGGCACCGCACGTGCCTTCTCCGAGTCGGAGAAGAGGCCCCTCCACGTGCGGGACAGCTTTGTGGAGGTGTCCCCCGCCTGCCAAAGACCCCGCGTGCGCCTGGGCTCCGAGATCCAGGACTCGGTGGTGTGAGGGCACGGACGGCCTTCGCGCACCACCTCTGCTCTGCTGAGCCTCGCCGGCTGGGATCGGTGTTTGTCTGTGTGTGCATGCCCGGAGCCCGGCCCCGCCGCGCCGCCCACCCTGCTGAGGGGGGTCCTGGGCACCAACCTCGGGATGGGGCCGGCAGAGGGTACCGCAAACCTCGCAGGGATGGTTGGACTTTCCCCAGCCCCGTGCCGGCACAGCCCCGTCTATGCAGAGGGCTGGGGGCGGCCGCAGCCCCCTCGTGCCCCGACTCACTGTGACGTCCCGCTGGGGGCCCAGAGCCGTGTGTACGGCCGGGTGGTGCTGGTGCGTGGTGGCCCCGTGGATGTGGTGTGTGTCTGTGCTCGGTTCGTTTTTAATACGTTGAAAATGTGAATTGTGTCCTGGGGAGGGAGCGGACAGCGGTGCTCACCCTGTGCCGGGATGCAGCTCCGTGCTGCGTATCTCATGTCCCCAATGTGCGTGTGCAGAAACGTCTGTGGTTTTTATCTAAAGTCCAGGTGTTTCCTTTGTACCTGTGTGTGCTGCTGCGCCTGCAGGTGTGGGACCGGGGCCCCTTCCCAGAGCTGGGCCCATCCCGTGGGCTGGCTCCTGTGGGCCAGGCATGCACGGCCGTGTGCGGGGCGGGTGTGATGGTGCATGGGGCTGTGTGTGTGGGGCTGTGCCAGCACGCAGCTCTGGAATGGGGATCCCTGTGACCCCCCAGCATAGGGTTTGCAGTGCTCTGCTGTTCTGAGGCCCCACTTGAATGATGGAGAGAAGCATCTCTAGAGCACAGTGCTTCTTATCTGCCCGGTGCCTGGGAAGCAGTGAGCTCTGCACCGAGCCAGCGTGCTGGGGCAGGCTTCCGTGGGACCCGCACTGCCTCACTCCTGCCAGGACAGTGTTCCCCACTTCCTGCCCAGCCTGTTCTGGGACATCAAAAAAGCCACCGGAGGCGTCGGCTGGTGCCGTGCCAGCAGACGTGGCCCCGCAGGCTGCAGCAGGAAGATAAGCATCATCACTGCAGGGCAGCGAGCTGGAAGGGCCCGCACTGCTGGGAGCAAGCAGCCGGGACGTGAGAAACAGCTGCGAGCTGGGGCTGGGGATCCAGCAGCACCGGGGATCCAGCAGCACCAGGCACTGCAGCCATCTCAGCATGGTGCTGCTGGGGAATGCTGCGGGCTCCCTGCTCAGAGCCGTTCCCAGATGGCAGCCAGCCAGCACCAACCCCGCTGGATGAACAGACACAAAGGGCCCTTGCGCTGCCCACAGCAAAGGTACTGCTTGCTTGCCCTGGATTTCCCTTTGTGCCTCCTGTTAGAGAGCGGAGCTCTTTGTGCAGTGCCTGCTAAGCACGCTGGGAATGGCCTCTGGTTCTCCCAGGGAGGGAGGGATCGTGCAGCAGGCTTCTTCCCCAGCAGGACTAGGACCTGTCTCCCTGCTGAACTGGGACTCCCGTTCCCAAGAGCTGCAGCTGGCTCAGGGCAGGGGGCTGGCAGGGGGCCACATCCCCAGCACCCTCTTGGCAGTGATCCTGCAGCACTCACACCCCGCTCTTCCCTCCCCCCACACGAGACAAAGGCCACTGGCAGCAGGACCAGGTTGGGGGTGAAACCAGAGCCCTTTATTTGTCCTCTCCAGCACACAAAGGAAGGGGGCCAGGCCCTGCCTGCTCCAGGCAAAGCACTGGCTGAGCATGAGCCTAAGGCAGAGAGGAAAGAACTGGAAAGTGAGAACAGACCCTGAGTGTATTGGTGCAGAAGCAAGGAGCACAGCCCCCATGCCCCAGGGCAGCAAAGGGACAGCACTGCTGGAATGGCACATCCAAAGTTCAATTGGGTTATTGCTTGGAGGGACTGCTCCCCAGGGTGCAGGAAAGCCCCATGGAAGAGCAGCAGAAGGCACATATGGTTCTGTGGCCGGTGAGAGGGGCTGTGCTCGATGCAATGTGGCATCTCTGTGCCTGCCCTGACACACCGCAGTGCTTGTGTGGGGTGAAAACGTGCTGCTGGGACAGCCGAGCTGCCGCCTGCGCTGGAGCCTCACGGGGCCGTTTGGACACCTGTAATGGACACCTGTAACGGAGCCCACCAGACACCGGGGGAGCAGAGTCCTGCCCTGGAGCACGGTGCGGCACTGCCAGGCTGGGGAGGAGCAGAGCCTTGGCTGCTCTCCTCAGAAGAAGAGGGAACATCTGAGATAACAAAGAGATGCTGCAGCTGGAGAAGCAGATCTGCAGGAGAGCCACAGGGCCCTCACAGGACAATCTTGAAGGAGCTGTAAGAGACACGACATGTTCTGCACCTCCTTGCTGCACGAGAAGTGGTTTGTGAGCAACCAGCACTCTGTGGACGTGCTGTGCTCCTGCATAGGTGAGTACAGTGCAGGAGGAAGTTCCTAAGGGAACTTCTAAGGGGTGGCCTTGCCTTGCTGCTCTGGTAAGTGCTGCCCCAAAGCCAGCACAGCAGCAGGGTGGGCTGACCCCTGGGGCCCCTCGTGCTGCTGGAAGCCACGTACCTCACAAAGTCTGGGGAGCGGGAGATGACATGCTGGAACTCAGAGAGGTTGATGGTGCCATCCTTGTCAATGTCGGACTCCTCCAGGACCTGCAGGAGAGACAGTGAGCAGTGAGCTCACCGGGGCTGGAACCTTGCAGTGCTCCCTGCCCAGCTCAGGTCCTCACGTTACGGATGAGCTGCTCCATCTCGGTGTTACTCAGCCGTGCCTCCTCGCCTTGCCCTGTCAGGCAGTTCACCAGCTGCTCCAGGTCCTTTCTGTCCAGGACCCCATCATCATCAAAGTCTTGGGGCAGAAGAAAGTGATCTTTCTGTGGGGCCCCTGTGACTCAGGTCACAAGCACCCATGCTGAGAGGGGGCTGGGACAACTCGTGGGCACAGCAGCTCCAAGTACAGAGGGTGTCCCCAAAGCTGCCCCGTGGGCACAATGAAGGCACTGCCAGCCCTTGCCGCCTGTTCCCAGCCATTGGGTGGGATCCCCGGGCACCACATCACACCCAGGGTTACCGAAGATGCGGAAGGCGTAGTTGGATTTGATGTCTGAGGTGGCAGCGTCACTGAAGACGCTCAGCATGTCCAGGAAGTCTTCGAAGGACATGCTGCCATCCCTGTCGGCGGCCGTGGAGAACACGTGGCAGATCCGGTGCTGGAAGGGGTTTGCCTGCCGAGATGGGGAAGGCTCAGTGCAGGGCGGGCACTGACCCACGAAGAGCGGAGCTCCACTCTGATCTCAGCCCGGCACAGCCGTGCCATCACACGGGGCCGTGCCATCACACGGGGCCGTGCCATCACACGGGGCCGTGCCATCACACGGGGCCGTGCCATCACACGGGGCCGTGCCATCACACGGGGCCGTGCCATCACACGGGGCCGTGCCATCACACGGGGCCGTGCCATCACACGGGGCCGTGCCATCACACGGGGCCGTGCCATCACACGGGGCCGTGCCATCACACGGGGCCGTGCCATCACACGGGGCCGAGGAAGCAATCCCCGGCGCCGCACGGCAAGCACGGAGCGCTCCCAGCACCGGTTGTGCTCAGCAGGTGAGCCTGCCCAGCCGCCCCTCTCCAGGTTCCGTACCCGCAGCTCCGGCAGCGTCAGGATCTGGCTCTTGGGAACGCGCACGGAGCGGGCGTTCTCCCTCTGCTCCTTGGGCAGCAGCTCACTGAACCTCTTGTAGGCACTTGGGGAGGTGAAAACAAGGGCCGCTCTGTGCGGGAGCGCGCGGACCCGGGCAGCACCGGCAGGGCCGGAGCCGCTCTCTCTCTCGGGCCGGGAGCTGCGCGCTCCGCCCGGCGGGGCCGCACCCGCGCACTTCGCACCCCGTCACGGAAACGGCCCGGCCCGGCCCCGCACCGCCCCCAACGGGGAGCAGCTCCCGGGAGAACGGCCGGGGCTGATCCCCCCTCCCGCAAAGCCCCGGCACTTACAGCAGGATCTCCTGCTTGCTCAGGAACGTCAGCTCCTGCGGGGAGAGCGCGGTCAGACAGGGGGCCCCGAGGGGAGCTGCTCCGCCCCGCACTCCTCCCGTCCCTCGGGTCCCACCGATCCGGGAGCTGCCCGGACACGGGACCGCAGATCGCCCGTCCCTCGGTCTCCCCCTCGGAGCTCCGACACGGCATTTCCCCCCCACCCGGTGCTCCCCACCCCACCCGTCACTCCCCCCTCTCCTACCTGGTACTCCCCCAGCGCCTCCCGCGGCAGCAGGCTGCTCGAGCCCCCCATGTCTCCCGGCGCCGCTTCCGCCCCGCACGTCGCTCCGCCGCTCCCGTGGCAACGTCCCGCCCCGGGGCGGGCACGCGCCGCACGTAGCGCCGCCCCGGCCCCGCGCGGCACCCGATGGGAGCGCAGGTACGTGGTGAGACGGGGCGGGAGAGCGGCGGGACCCGGGGCCGGGCGGAGCGAGCGGGGACGCCGGGGCCGGGGGCGGCCAACTCGGGCACGCGTTTCCTTTCGTGTCAGGTTCCGGGCGGCGCCGAGCATGGCGGCGGAGCGCGGCGAGCACCGGGAGCGGCCGCGGGACGCCCTTCAGGCCGAGGACTTCGTGTACCGCGAGGATGAGCTGATCCTGCAGGGCGTCGCCTGGCCGAGCGCCGCGCTGTCCCGCTTCGACCGGGCGCTGCTGGGGGCCTGGCAGGAGCGCATGGCGCGGGGGCTGTTCCGGTACCGCCTGCAGGAGCTGCCCACCCGCGTGCTGCCCGGCGCCATGCGGCTGCTGGCCCAGCTCAACGTGCCGCGCGCCACCGAGCGCAGGCGGCCGCAGCCGGTGCGGAGCGTGACGGAGCCGTTCAGCTCCCGGCACTTCAACTTCACGCTGATCCGCCCCGAGGAGCTGCTGCTGCGCATGCGCCGGGCACCGCCGGCGGACGGCGAGCTCCCGGGCGCGGAGCACGTGCTGGTGGCCATCAACGTCAGCCCCCTGGAGCGCGGCCACGTGCTGCTGCTGCCGGAGCCGGCGCTGCGCCTCCCGCAGATCCTCACCCCGCAGCTGCTCCGCGCGGGGCTGGAGGCGGTGCTGCTCAGCGCCCGGCCCGGCTTCCGCGTGGGCTTCAACAGCCTGGGCGCCTCCGCCTCCGTCAACCACCTGCACATGCACGGCTTCTACCTGGACCACCCTCTGCTGGTGGAGACGGCGCCGGCCGAGCCGCTCAGCCCCGCGCGGGGGCTCCACCTGCTGCTGCGGGTCCCGGCGCCGGCGCTGCTGTTCTACACGGCGGGCTCCGGGCTGGCGGAGCTGGCCCGGGACGCGTGCGGGGCGGCCGGCCGCCTGCTGGCCCTGGGGCTGGCCTACAACGTGTTCGTGACGCGGGGCGCCCCGCCGGAGGGCTCGGCCGGGCCCGGGCCGGGCGCGGGGCTGCGGCTGCTGCTGTGGCCCAGGAGGCCGCGCTTCGAGCCCGAGGAGGACGCGGCCTTCAACGTGGCGCTGTGCGAGCTGGCCGGGCACCTCCCGCTGCGCACGGCCGAGGCCTTCCGGGAGCTCGAAGAGGCCGAAGCGCTGCGCGCCATCCGCCGACCGCTGCTGCCGGAACCGGAAATGCGCCGCCTCGCGGCCGACCTGGCGCGGCTGTTGGAGGACTCGGCGGCTGCGGCCACGTGACCGCTCCGGGGCCGCTCTAGCCGGCCGCGCCGAACTCTCGACGGTCGAGCGGAGACCGCTGCCCCGTCGCCATGGGAACGGCGGCGGTCTCGAGGGGCGCCATGGAGGCCGGGGGCGGCGGCGGGAGGGCGGCAGCTCCGAGCGGATCCGCTGCCCCCGGGGACGAGCCCGGAGCTGCCGCCTCCAGCCCGAGACCGCGAAAGAAGCGGAAGAAGTGCAGGCGAGTGCGGCGGGGGGAGGCGGCCCCGGGACGGCCCGAGCCCGCAGCCCGCGGCCTGTGTCCGTCTGTGTGTCCGTCCGCCCGGGCCGTGCTGCGCACATAAAGCCTGTCTGTGCGCACGCCGCGTTCCTGTGTCTGTTGTGGGGCCCGCACCGAGGCCGCCCGGGGGGGCTTTGCGCCTGGGGGAGGCCGGGCCTGCTCCCCTCGGGGCCGGGATCCTGCGGGCCGGGCGGAGCCCGAGGAGGAACGCGAACTGCCCCGAGCGTGGTGCAGCCTCCAAAGGAAGGGCGCGGGCTCGGACCCACTTGCCACACAGCCCGTAGCAACGGGTGGGATGGGGCAGTTAGCTCTGTGGGCTGTGAGTAACGAGTGTGGCAGAAGGCAGTTGTGTTCACTCCCCTTGGGACGGTGTGGTCTCCTCACTGAGCGGCTCTTGTGTCATCTCTTTCAATTCCAGCATCCCATCCATTAACCTGACCAACTGCAAGTACGAGAGCGGTAAGTCACAGGATGCGTCCCTTTGGATCAGGCCAGCAAGCCATGCAGGTGGCTGCTCAGCCAGCAAGGAGTGCTGGTGTTGAATTTGAGCTGCAGAGTCACTTTTGTGTTACATGTTTACTGTCTGTAAGTGACTTGGATCCCTGTGAACATTCTACACTTTGGGGTGAGGAGCTTGGTGCTTTAAAGAGACCCAAACTGCATCAGCACTGCAAGCCCTCATCACCCTGTACATCTGTATGACCCACGTTTCTGCTAAAATTGGTGAGAAGGGTTTTGCCAGAGACGGTTACAATGCAGGACCTGAGCTTAGGGAAATGCAGTGAGAGCTACAAGCAGTTCAAGCTGAAGCAGGTGGTGCAGCAGGCTGGATCAGTGCCTGCAGTATCTCTTTGATATTCATCCCCAATGACATGCTCTAGGTAGCTGCTTCACGCTGCTGTCTCGCTCTTCTTTGCTGCCACAAGCCATTTCTCAAAAGGACAATTTGATGGATGTTATTAGTCAATTTGCTAATGACTACCCTAGCATTACTGCCATGTTTGCATCGCTAAAGGTCACAGTCTTGTCAGCTGCGTGAGGAATGCTGTTCCCACCCAGAGCAGCACGTGTTTCACCTGCGGCCATGCTCAGGCACACTGGGGATGGGAGGTAGATGACGATCCACGACAGAGTGTGGCAATGTGAGCTCCATAGCCAAAACGGTTTCCTGCCCACCTTCAGAGCTCTGGTGCCTGGGGCTGCTCTTTGTGGTGCTGCTGTGCTGTGCTTGGTCAGCCCAGAATGAGCAACAAGCCAACAGACAATGCATGGCGGCTGGGTTGTGATAGAGGAGGGCTCCAACAGCCTCAATAGCATGTGGGCTGTTGGGCAGTTTGGGCCACCTGGCTGTGGGTGTGTGGAAAGATGGAGGCTTCTGACTTAGAGCTGCCCCTTGTGTTTTCCGACTGGCTTCAGTTTCACAGCATGGTTCCTTTAGCAGCTCCCCAGCTCTGTAAGAACAAATTCAGTACTGGAACCAATACTAATCATTCCAGCAACAACCTTCCACTCCAAAGCTCATGCATTGTGTTACTGATTGGCCTTTGATTTTGAAGGTGAAACTAACACCTTTCAAAGACTTGTCTCTAACTGTGTGGCATCAAACCCAGGGCAGATTCTAAGCCTACTGTAATCTAGAACCCCAAGGAAGGGGACTTGTAGGGCCTATGGTTCCCAGTGTGCCTGCAGGAAGAAGCTGGCAAGTTTAGCTGGGTAGAGTTTGTGTGTCTGAGATCTCCTGAAGGGTCCTGCTTAGACCTTGTCACCCCTGCGGGCATCAGTGCAGCTTGAAGGGTTCTGCCCACCCTCCCGTTTACTCGGAATTTAACTGTCCCTGGCAGTCGTATCTTCTTCCCGGACCTTTGTCATGTGCTTCCTTCCACACAGTGCGCCGTGCTGCACTCTGCTGTGGGCTGAAAGAAGTGGGAGAAAACGAGGACTGGACGGTGTATTGGACTGACTATTCAGTCTCTCTGGAACGTGTCATGGAAATGAAACGCTTTCAGGTAAATTCCCCTTGAAAAGGGTGCCCGGCAGGAAAAGCTCAGGAGAGGAGGACGAGACGGAGCTGTTAATGAAACAAAGTGTTGCAGAACAAAACTGACGTGTCTAAAACTAGCACTTGTGCCCCACATTCTCTGTGTTGGTCCCAGGGTGCGCAGGTTCATCAGTCACTGCTTCTGTTGTGTCTCTGTAGCAGCGCCATCAGTAACAGTCTGACAGTCAGTGGGGAGCTGGAAAGCTGCCAGCCCCTTTAATGTAGAGTGAAATAAATGATTCTTGCTGACAAACTGCTCCCTTTCAGAAGCTGCAGTATTGTAGGAAGGCAGAGCTTCAGGGCTGAGATGGAATGAGCAGATAAATCACACTGGTGAAGTCAGATAAAGCAGTTAGTGTAATCTTGTCCTTCAGCAGACGTTCAAGGCAACGACTGACCCAGCTTCCTGTTCTGCGTGCTTGTTTCTCCATGCAGTGGCTTTCCTTGACCTCAAGGATTATCACTGCTGATTCTGTTTTTCTTCTGCACCTCTTCCAGAAAATCAACCATTTTCCGGGCATGATAGAGATCTGCCGTAAGGACTTGTTGGCTCGCAACCTTAACCGCATGCTCAAACTCTTCCCCAAGGAGTACAATATTTTTCCCCGTACGTGGAGCCTGCCAGCTGAGTGAGTGATACACATTAATGCAGCAGAGAATAGGGATGTGGAATCAGGAAGTGAGAAGTGCTGTGCTTGACAGCTAGGGCTTGGATGGAATTATGTCCCCTACAATGTTTGCTGTGCTGAGTGGCCAAAGAGCTGAGTCTTGGGAGAGGGACCCGCCCTGAAAGCCAAAGGGCAGGATGAGAAGCAAAACATCTGTTGTGTGTCTGGGGAACGTCCTTCTGCTCCTCACTGTGAACAGCAGAGGTAACTGCAGAGGCTGGGTTCAGTGCCCACCACTCACACAAGAAGGGTCAGCATGGCTCCCCATTTCCCTACATTTTATGCCTAGTACAGAGACAGTGTTCCTCCATCCACGGCAGAATAATTAACTGGCACGTGGGCTTGACTCTTCAAGGCATCATACTCCCAATGGAGCTGCTTTTGAAGACCAACCACATAATGTGATATATGAGTGCAGCTTGTGAGTCTCTTAGAGCATCCTGGCTGCAGCCTCCTGAACACTTGCTGATGAGCTGGAACAAAAGGGGATGTAAGGACTTGTGACCTCCTCCTTTGTAGGCAGTGTTTTATTTTTCCCCGATCCCTCTGTGGCAGCAGAGCCAAAATCTTCACTGGCTTCTGTACAAATAGTACTGACTGTTTCCCATGAAGCTCTGGTAGAGGTGGAAATGTGTGCAATAAAAACATGAAACTAGAAGAGCATTGTCAGGTTGTGCAAGGACTAAATAAGAGCTGATGTAAACTAGGAATTGCTGTACTATATTTTTGCTGCAGAACTTAGGTCTGTTAGAAGCATGATAGTTTGGATGCCTATATGTTACCGGAGAGATGAGGGACTCGCTTTCTGCAGCATGTAACAGTCACCCCTTCATTGTACAGCTATGGAGAGTTCCAGGCCTACAGACGCAGGAGGAAGAAAAGGACATTCATCTGCAAGCCAGACAGCGGCTGCCAAGGTCGAGGTATCTTCATAACACGTAATCCAGAAGAGATCAAACACGGAGAGCACATGATCTGTCAGCAATATATCTCTAAGGTAATGGGGACTGTCCTGAAACACAGGTGAAGGTCTGCAGCTTCCTAGCTTTTCCCACACCCTGCCTCCTCCTTGTGTCCTTTGCCCCGTGTCTCTTGAATCTGCCAGGGCGCAGCAAAAGCTTGTCTTCCTCCTCACTGCTGAGCTGCAGGAAGTGGTGCCGGCAGTGCAGGTGGAGCAGCTCGCCTTGAGGAATCAGCAGTAACACCCAGCAATGTTCCCTTATCTCACGCTTGCTCCTGCCTTTTTCCTCACAGCCTTTCCTTATTGATGGCTTTAAGTTTGACATGCGTGTCTATGTGCTGGTCACATCTTGTGACCCACTGAGGATTTTTGTCTACGAGGAGGGTCTGGCCCGGTTTGCCACCATGAGGTACATCAATCCCAGCAGGAGAAACCTGGTAAAAAAAAAAGAAAAAAGGGGAGGATTAAAAAAAACTCGTGTAGTGTCTGTAGCTTTTAATCCCTAATTTGTCCTGGGGGCATTCCAAGGCAGGGACTGGTAGGTTTGATGGGACTCGGTTTTCTATTTGCCCACTCTCTCCTCCCTCTGCGCCTCCTCCACACAGAAGGTATTTCGGGAGTGTCTGAAGTACGGCTACTCCCAGGTCCCACATCTGGGCTTTTCAGCGGCGTTATCACAGAATCTTGGAGCTGTCTGGATTTGGAGGATCCTAGGAAGGCCTCAGGTCCAGCCTTCTGCTCAAAACTGGGCTAACAATAATTTCAGATTTGATTTATTCAAGGTTTCACCCAGTTGGGTAATGAAAGTCTGCACAGATGGAGACTCCACAGTGTCTCCAGGCAACACTGCTACTGCTTCTTGCCTTTGTGAGTCTTGTTGGGTCTGTACCATTCCCTGTCTGCTCGTACCTCAGGCACAGATCTGGGGCTTACCTGGTGGTAGTGGAACAGCCTAGGAGACAATGAGGGGAAATGGGAAAGGAAGGAAGGAAAGTACAGACCGTGACAACACCCCTTTCTAAGTAGGGGTCCGTAGTGTATAAAATCTCTAAAGAACTAAAATCTCTAAAGAATCTAGTGTCAGATTGTGGCATTCTGGTCACAGTCTAGTGTGAGATACACTTCTCCCAGAGCTGCACGCTTACGTGCCCTCTGTCACTCCAACACATTTATGTCTTGGAGAGGTCTTCTGCTTCACATGAACAAAGAGCACGAATCTGCAGAAATGTGCTGCAGCTTCTGTCCTTGTTTAGTGGTGAGGTTACAGCTGCAATAGTGTCTGTGGAGCCGACTCCTGTGCTCTACCCAAGAGACAGTGGCGTGGAGCAAGTGGAGCAGTTAGCTCTTACTTCTGGTTAGAGAGTGAATCACCAGCTGAAAGCCATTGCTACAGAGAGGAGGTAAAAGTGGGTGAAGCTGGTGGCTAGATTAGTACTAATGAAACTGTTGTTTCTATTTATACTCTGCAATTAAGTGTAAATGAAGGTCTCTTGTGGTTCCTCTCTCAGGGTGATATCTGCATGCATTTGACCAATTATGCTATCAACAAACGTAATGCTAACTTTGTCCAGGATGACACGATGGGCAGTAAGAGGTATAGTCTCGTCCAGGTACCGCAGTGCCCTGTGACATCCTGCAGGAAAGCTGCAATGGGGACTCTTGTTTACTTCCACCTTTTTTTGGGGTGAAGCGTGACATCAGAGGTGAGCTCTTATCATCTCCTGTCTTCCACACAGGAAACTCTCCACCCTGAATGCCTGGATGATGGATAACAGCTACAACACAACAAAACTCTGGGAAGATATTGAAGATATAATTATAAAGACGCTTATTTCAGCTCACCCTGTGGTGAAGCACAATTACCAAAGCTGCTTTCCTAACCACACTACCAGCTGTGCCTGTTTTGAGATACTGGGTTTTGATATTTTGCTAGACAGAAATCTGAAACCTTGGCTTCTAGAGGTGAGGAAGAAGTCTCCTGCTGTGTTGAAGCAGCTCTGAAAGTAGCAGGCAGTTGAAAGCTTGCTTGTGTGGAGGAAACTCGAGAACAAGGGCTGGTGGGCTAAACAGAACTTATTTGATTAAACTAGGCCACCTCACTCACAGAATTATACAGGTTATAAAGACAAGTGGCCAAACAACCTTCTGCAGGCTGAGCAACTTCAATCCACCAGATCTAAGATCCTGTTCCCTATACACCTTCTCTAACAGCAGGAAGTTTCCTGAGCCTCAGTGCTTCTCAATCTGTAACAGTATCCTGAATTTATGATAGCTGCCCTATTCTTGCAGTCCCGTGGGGGCACAGAGGCTGAACAGCCTGCAGTGTGGATGAGCATCGTACTGTAGGAGGGATAGAAGGACAGAACCAGATGCTGTGCACACCCTCTTGCTTTCAGCCACTGTTCTGGGGGAGAATATCAGTTGGACTCAATCCTTGTGGGTCCCTTCCAACTCAGGATATTCTTTGATCAATTAAAAGAACACAGGGGCAGGCTGAGGCCAGCAAGCTTGCTGCAGGCAGCAGAGTGCTGGGAGTTGCCAGGTTAGATGAGCTGTTTGTTTTGGCAGGTGAATCACTCTCCCAGCTTCACCACAGACTCTCACCTGGACCGTGAGGTGAAGGATGCTCTTCTGTTTGACACCATCAACTTGATAAATGTGCATGCCTGTAACAAAAGGAAAGTGATGGAGGAAGACAAACAGAGGGCAAAGGAACGACTCCTCCAGGGCCATCGGACTCCTCGTGTATCCAGGTATTGCTCTTTCCAAAACTACTGCAGGTCCCTAGTGAGGAAAAATGGGGCTCTGACACTTACCTGAGGCCATGGCTCTGTGCAGACTCTGACAGAGCTCACCCAAGCCATCTGTACTCTGGACAGGAAGAGCCTGTCCAGAACTGATCCCAGAAGAGATCCGGGACTCCCTGTGCTATGATCCCTGGGCTTCCGCATAGAGCGGCATGTCCTCACGTCTTTCAGTGCTTGTCAGGCTGTGCCAGCATCCCTGGTCTCACAGTGACTCTCAGAGGACAGGACATAGCACTGCTTCAGGGGCAGGAACACCCCAGGGCACAGGGCCCTTCTCCAAAGCAGGATTTCTTTCCCAGGGTTGAGCGTTTTCCCACCCTTCTTTGCCTGCATGCCCTTTCATGATTTATTAATCTGCATGGCCACTCGAGGCCATTTTAGATGAGGCTGCTGCCCGGGCTTTTCCTGCCGTGCAGGGTAAGGCAGGAACTGCCTCCAGCTCCCATTTCAATTAGGAAACATGAGAAAACTGCAGGCTGGAGAAGCTGAGCTTGTTACCCAGTACACTTCGTGTCTGTGCAGCCTCCACTGCTCCGAGCTCCCTGCTGGCTGGAGAGCTCCCAGCTGAGCATGGAGTGGCAAACACTCTTTGTACATGCACACTGTAATTGAGCTTCTCTGGCAACCAGCTTGGTTGGGTGAAAAGGCCGAGGGGCACGGTGTGATCCTGGCAGCAGGGGAGACATCTGAGAATGCTCCACCAGCATTCACCATGTAGAGAATGAAGAAGTGGGAATTGTTGGATCTCATCAGTGAACCTGTGTGAAACAGGCTCTCAGATAGGGAAAGACAGGAGCAAAAAGCTAGCTATGGCTGTTGTCTCTCAGTAAAATACCTTGAGCCTCCCAGCACAGCTCCCTGCCTGCCTGTGCTTTCTGTGCTTTCTCCTGGTTTGCAGACATGAGGAGTCAGAGAGCAGCCAGGCAGCCTGGCTCTCTGAGGCTGAGGATTATGAGAACTCCCACCTGGGCAGCTACCGGCGCATTTACCCAGCATGTGGAACTGACAAGTATGAGCCATTTTTCAAGCAGAGCAGCTCCCTCTTCAAGGAGACGGCATCATCCAAAGCACGAGAGGAGTGTACCAGGTACATTCAGACACTGCTTCGTGGGATCCTTTCTTGGGAGTAAGTCTGTTGTTTAAGGAAAGTAAGCAAGTGGTGGAGAGCTGGATACAGGAGAGTCTGCTTGTACTATGTTGCCATGGCAAAGCAACTACTGTACCTTTGAGAGGCAAATGCAGTATTCCATTGGAATCTGCAGGTACATGTTGAAACATCCTCCGCTCTTCTCCCCGTTCTTCTCCCCGTTCTGGCAGGCACAGCCTAATTCATGGGCATTTCTTAGAGCAGTGAGAGGCTCCCTTAAAAGCACTCCTCACCCAGTTCTTGGCACACTTCCTTTATAGTCTATTCACTACAGAACTTCTCTGCAGTAAAATGTTCTCAGACTGAAGTCTGTGCACTGCTTTGCTATTATGCCTCTTATGGAACCAGTGACCAAGACAACTCTTCTGTGGCAGGCAACAACTGGAAGAAATCCGCATAAAGAAAGAAAAGATAGAAGCTGTTAGCAGCAAGAAGAAAAAAGAGAGGAAAGAAGGGCTGCAGGGAGAGTCAGCCACAGACAAACCCACGATTCATAACAAAACCCCAGCTTCTGCAACCCACTTCAACTACAGAAGCACGAAGATGTGGGATAAAAAGGTACCTTGTTTTTGTCTGTGCTCATCCATGGGGTATCAAAGGCAATCCGCGGCTCTAGGAACAGTACTGGGCCGTGGGGATCTCCTGAGGAGATGAGGCCCCTCCGTGAAGTCCAGGGAGGGCTGATGGCTTGTAACAGGAGGCACCTGTAAGCACCAGTGCTGCCCTTCACTGCTGTGCCAACCAGAGGGATTTTCATCCTACTCTATCCCGAGGTCTGCAATTCTCCGCAGGGCTCAGGGCTGTTTGTAGTTCAACTTTGCTGTAACTGGTGTGTTTCTTTCCTAAGATGGAGCATGTGCAGTATGACTCCATGCAGCCCCAGGATATTCTGGAAAACGAAGAGAAGAAAAGAGTGCTTGCTCTTGCGAGGCGTAAGAACCTTATCCAAGGCCTGGGCATCGTAGATCAGCTCTCCCAGATGCTTCCCACAGCTGAGAAATCATCTGACACCCAGAGAGCTTGCACTGTTACCTCCGAGATTCAGGTAACTGAAGAGTGCCCAGATCATTCTACGAGGCCATCATAGGAGACCATCATTTGCGGGAGGAGGTGGCTCATTTAAATGAGATCCAACGTGCTGTCTGGGTCCTTGGGTCTTTGTCTCTTTCTAAAAGGGTACGCTGGAGGCATGCCAGTCACCCACACAGAAACCATGGGCACCTTTCCTCAGAAGGTCCATCTCATTCCTCTTTCAAAAGACAGACCGATAATACTGTCTTTTGCAGTCCCCCACATGCAGCACAGTGTGGGCAGCTTGTTCAGGGCCGTAACGTGATTCTCCTGTCTAAATAAGATTAATTCCTGGGTAGGAGTTCTCGTGAGCTACGAGCACTGAAGTGCTAAGAGCATGGTAAAGAAGCACAAACAACAAACGAGGTCTGAAGGGAAGCGTGTGGAAATGCCTAGAAATATCCTTCAGTGAATTCTGTACTGCAAGCAGTGCCTCTTCCCAAACTGCCTGCCCTCTGCGTTACACAGCCTCCACCCAAGGAAGGTGAAGAGCCCACCACCACAGGTTTCCTGGCAGCACATGTGCTGGAAACACCAGAGCTCAGTCCTCGTGTGGGGCTTCCCCTTCACAGTCACATTCGCTCTGCAAGAGCTCACTGTAGTGTAAGCCCTTGGCTTTGCCACTGTTGTGTCCTGGATTATTTCAAGGTGCACAGCTGAGATGAGGAAATCTGGGCTGTGCAGAGATTGCACCAGGGGAAAATTTGGAGCTAGATTTGCTTACCTACAGTTCCCAATCCAGGCCACAGGTGCCAATGTTCTAAAATGAGATGATGAGAAAGCCAGCAATCTGTTGTCACTGGACTCCAGTGGGCTGTAAGGGAGCTGCTGGTGGCTGACAGCTGATAGGTGGGGGAAGTGCTAACTAGTTGGTGAAAAGCCTTGCAAGGTCCCCTCCCAGGGCTACCATGGGCTCCCATAAAGGCCTTCCACTCCTGCTTGAAAAGACAGCCCACCTCAGAAGCATGCTGACAAACTCCGGATACCAGAGTTGCAGGGATTCTATGGGATGCAGGAGTATTCGAGTACCTTACAGCAAATTGCAAACAGTCCCTTTAATTTAACCAAAGAAGTGTAAGATGTGATTTGATCTGTAAGAATGATGGTAGCTGCCTTTTATGCTCCCAGACAAAGCAAAGCAGAACCCGAAACCATGAGTTCCGCCCAACCTCTGAGCAGATCTTTTCAGAAGCAAAGGGCTGCACAGGGCTGGGTCAGGTCCTTCATCACTGGAGTCTCCCCACAAAGCTGTGGTTTTCTTTCCACAAACCCTGCTGCAGCTCAGGGCACTGTTATGGGCGCTGCATGGGAGTCTCAGCACTGCTGCAGGCAGATCGGATGCGGCCCACCTGGATGATCTGAATCTAAGTGTGAGGTGTGCTTAGGAGAGGAAATGCAGGGAGATGTGTAGTGAGCACCGGCAGGGAAGGCTTCCTTCCTGCTTCTCATCAAGGTCTCCAGAGCTAAGCCACAACCGTTTTCTCTCCTTCCAGACGCAGTTTCTTTGGGACACGCTGCAGGCACGGCAGCCTGCCCCATTGATGACCATCATCCCCCTCTCGTTACCACGAGGCACCGTGTGGCCTTCAGGACAGCCGTCTGCTCGCAAGCACAGCAGCAGGGCACAGCTGCTGGCTGCCCAGCACCCTGCCCCGGGCACCCTCTTGGTTCAAGGGCAGAGCATCCCTTTCCAAGAGCAGCACGCGGTGCGGTGCAGCCCCCAGCCCCAGGACAGGGGCTACCCGTGGAGCCGGGCCGCAGCGCCAGCAGCAATTACCCAGTCCTGCACTAAAACCAGGGGAAGGCTGACGAGTGCCTGGCAGCTCTCTGCAGCCAGAAGCAAGGCGGAAGGATGTGAGTGTGCATTATCTCACTTTGGTTCTGCTTTTGCGTGCTTTGCGTGCAGAGCTATGGGCAGAAGTTCTGATGCGCTGGGGTGGGAGAAGCAGGAGGGCTGGATGGGACTGTTCCACGGTTTGGGGGGCGGGGGAAGCACCCGCAGAGCACAGCGGGCCGCTGCTGGGTGGGTGCCCACGCCTCTGTCTGTGCTCCCGCAGGTGACATCGGACAGCCGTCCTACGCAGGCGTTGCTCAGCCCGGCTCGATGGGACGCGTGGCCCGCGCAGACAAGGCGGTGGGGGACGGCAGCTGCAGCGCCGTGACCGCCCACCGGTTGCTCGTAGCCTCCGCCGCCCTCGTGCTGCACAGCCGAGCCACGCGCTGCGCCAGCGCCGCCAGTTTCCGCGACGTGAGAAGCGCAGGTGATGCGGCGTGCGGGGGGTCTCAGCCCGCTCCGAAAGGGGCGGCGGCTCCGCCCAACCCCGGGATCCCTTCCCTGCACCGCGGGACCCGCTTCAGCCCGGCCAACCCCGGGCGCTTCCCCCGCCCCGCGGCCGCCCCCGGCCCGCCCCCCTCGTGCGATGGCGGCGCTGCTGCGGCGCGCTCTGCGTGCGGCCGTGCTGCTGGACGCGGCCCCGCGGCGGGCGGCGGCGACGCGGAGCGGGGATCGGGATGAGGCCGAGAGGTGGTACGGGACGGCGGGGCCCGATCCGCGGCCGGGAGGAGCGGGGCGCTCACGCGTCTCTCCCCGCAGGGCACGGAGGCGGCGGGCGGCGGCGCGGCTGCGGCGGGAGCTGGGAGCGGGGCGAGGCGCCCCCGAGCGGACGCTGACCTGGGAGGCGATGGAACAGATGCGGTGAGGGGCCGCGCCGGGCGGGAAGGGACGAAACCGGAGCGGTACGTGCTGAGCGCGCCGTGCCCGCAGGTTCCTGCGGCAGGAACTGGCCGAGGAGTGGCCGCCGCAGCGCCTGGCCGACGGCTTCGGGGTCAGCCTGGACGTGGTGCGCAGGGTGCTGCGGGGCCGGAGCCGCGTGCCGCCCGCACGCCGCCTGCGCCAGGACGCGCGAGCGCTGCGCGCCGCCCCGCCGGACCGCGCTCCCCCCGCCGGCACGGAGGTGCGCACCCCGGACGGCTCGCTGCTGTACCGCCTGCCGCGGGGCGGGGCCGGGCCGCAATAAAGCGCTGACCGGGTTCGGCTCCGCCCGCTGCCGCCGTTTGCGTATTTCCCGGCGCGCCGGCGCAGCCCTCGCTGCGGTCATGGCTTCGGACGCGGCGCGGCTGCTGGAGGCGGCGGATTTCGCGGCCTGGAAACACCGCGAGCAGCGGCGGAAGGACCCCGAGGGCACCCCGTACATCAACCACCCCATCGGTGCGGCCCCTCCCGGCCCGGCGCCGTCCCCCCACCCCGACCCCGAGCCCCGGGGGACGCTCCCGTCCGGGCCGGCCCCCGCCCCGCCCCCTCCGCTCCCCTCCCGACGTGTCCCGTTCCAGGCGTGGCGCGGATCCTGGCGCACGAGGCGGGAGTCACGGACATCGTGGTGCTGCAGGTACCGGTCGGCGCTGCCGGTACCGGTCGGTGCTGCAGGTACCGGTCGGTGCTGCCGGTACCGCCTGATCGGGGCAGACGCGGAAGCCGCCCGGCCCGCCTCGATCCCCCCCCCGTGCCCCCGTAGGCCGCGCTGCTGCACGACACGGTGGAGGACACGGACACGACGCTGCCCGAGATCGAGCAGCGGTTCGGTGCCGCCGTGCGCCGCGTGGTGGAGGAGCTGACGGACGACAAAGCGCTGCCCAGGGCCGAGCGGAAACGGCTGCAGGTGGAGCGCGCGGCGGGCAGCAGCAAGAGCGCCAGGCTGGTCAAGATGGCGGACAAGCTGCACAACCTGCGCGAGCTGCGGCGCGCGACGCCAACGGGTGCGGTGCTGCAAACGGTGCAAACAAGCGGCTGCAAACAGACGGCTGCACGCAAACAAACGGCTGCACACAAACATCTGCACGCAGCTCCGCACACCCGCAGCTCCGCCCCGGAGCCGAGGGGCGCGGATCGGACCCGGGCGATCCCCGCGCCGGAAGTGACGCAGCGCGCGTGTCCCCGCAGGGTGGTCCGAGGAGCGCGTGCAGGAGTACTTCCGGTGGGCGGCGGAAGTGGTGGAAGGCCTGCGCGGGACGAGCCCGCCGATGGAGGCGGCGCTGCAGCAGCTGCTGGAGGAGCGCGGCGTGGAGCTACGGCCGGGAACGGGGCCATAAGTGCGGGGAACGGGGCGATAAACGGGGCAATAAACATGGCGGGCGCATCTCCTTCCTGGTTGCCGCGGGCGCTTCCGGCTCGGGTCACGTGACCGAGGTGCTTCCGGCGCGCCAGTTCCTTCGCCGTTCTGCTTCCGGCGCACCCCGGTCCCCGCGGTTCCGTTCCGGGCCCGCCATGGCCTCCAGCTCCGCGGCCTCCACCGCGCGGCGCGACGCTCCCGAGCCGCCCGACTTCGGCGTCCTGAAGCGGCTGGCGCGGGACCAGCTCATCTACCTGCTGGAGCAGGTGCGGGGCGGGGGCGGCTCCGGGTGGGGGTCGGGCCGCACCGGCTCCATCCCGCCGTGTCCGCCCGCAGCTGCCCGGCAGGAAGGATCTGTTCATCGAGCCCGACCTGATGAGCCCCTTGGACCGCGTCGCCACCGTGTCCGTGCTGAAGGTGCGGCGGGTTCCGGGATCGGGGCTCGGGGCCGCCGGCTCCTGTCGCTGACGGCCCCGCTCGGTCGCCCCGCAGCAGCACGAGGTGGACAAGCTGTACCGGGTGGAGAACCGGCCGGCGGCCAGCGCCAGCGACCAGTGAGTGCCGCCCGGCGGGACGGACCGGCCGCGCCCGCAATGCGGCGTTGGGCCTCACTCGCTGTCGCGCCGTTCGCAGGCTCTGCTTCCTCGTGCGGCCGCGGGTCCGGACGATGCGGCTCATCGCAGGTGAGTCCGGCGGCAGCTCCGTGTCCCGCACCGGGTCGCGGCCCCTCCCGGCCGGTTCGCGATCCCCGGCTCCGCGCTCCGGGATGGCCGGGATGTGGCACGTGGCTCAGCCCGCACCGCCGGCACGTTCCCGCAGGACGCCGCCACTCCCGGGCTGGAAACGGCCCCGCGCCCCGGCTCTTTCTGCCCCGGCTCTTTGTGCCCCGGGTGCTGCGAGTTGCGGTGCCGGTGCCGCTGCCCCACGCCTCGTCCTGCACGACAAGCTGCGGCAGTTCGGGCTGTCGGGCGGCGCTTACAGGGTCTGCGCTTACGTGTGTCCTTTGTAGACATGGTCAACGCGGACAAGATGTCGGGCAGGAGCCGGAAGTACAAGATCATCTTCAGCCCCCAGAAGGTCAGTGCTGCTCCTGCCCCCTTGGCCCGGTCCGACCCTCCGCTCCTGCCAGCGGTTCCGGTTGTTTCTCACCCAGGGCCGTTTTGCTGCAGTCAGGTGTTACGTGTCGCCCGGGCAGCAGATAATGCTGTCTGTTACAGGAGCTCTTTTCTGCCTCTGGTGCAGCGTGACTCAGGAGCCCTCCTTGTTTTGCAGTTCCATGCCTGTGAGATGGTGCTGGAGGAGGAGGGCGTCTTTGGCGGTGAGTAGGACTGCGGTGCCCCGCGCTGTTCCCTCACAGCACTCTGAGCTGCACTGAACCCCAGTGCCGGGATCTCCCGAGAGGAGCAGCGGTTCTGTCCCTGCCTGGGCAGAGGAAAGGACGAGTCCCCCTGGACCCATCTCTGTTTGCCTCCTCGGCGTGAGGAGCTGCTGGGATTCCTGGGGCTGACTGCCGTCTTTTCCTGCCCCGCGCTCAGATGTCACCTGTGACGAGTGGTCCTTCTACTTGCTCCCCCTGGATGAAGATATCATCAGTATGGAGCTGCCCGAGTTCTTCCGGGACTACTTCTTGGTCAGTAGGGATGGTCTGCTGCCTTCTGCCTGTGGGATGGCTGCCCTTCTGTTGCTTGTCTCTGGGCCCAGGCTAGGAGGGCAGCTAATGTCCTGCTCAGTCCTCCCAGCCCTCACTGCAGCCTGCTGCCTTGGGGAGGATTTTGCTTGGGGCAGCCACTTGGACGTGCTGTGGTGGCTCCTCCTGAGCAGCACTGGGCACCCGGCTTGTTCCTATGTGTGTGGAGTGGGACCGAGCCCACCGACCCCCAGCTTTGCTTCGTGTCTGATTGAGGCTCCCAGTGCACGCAGTTATTTCCAGTCCAGCCTGCACAGGACCGCATCCTAATGCTGTTGTGCTCCCTACAGGAGGGAGATCACCGCTGGATCAACTCAGTAGCCCGAGCCCTGCAGCTGCTGAACTCCCTGTACGGGCCATTCAGCAGGGCTTATGGGATTGGGAGGTGTGCCAAGGTAGGTACGGTGGGGCTCATGCCCTGCTCTCATTTCTGGAATGGAGGTTGGTGGAGTGCCCTGATTCCTGTGCCTGAGCTGAGGCTGCACAGGGGGAGCTGCAGCAGCACCCCCTGCATGGCTGGGGACTGTACTGACACCCAGCCCCAGCTGTGTGCCGCAGCTCTTAGAGAGCCGAGGGCTGCCCTGTCACAGGCATTGGCACAGCTTTCCCCTCGCAGATGAGCTATGAGCTGTGGCGAGACCTGGAGGAGGAGAGCGACAGTGATGGGCAGGGTAGAAAGCCAGAGATTGGGAACATCTTCCTCATGGACAGAGGTAAGGGCTGGTACCGGCCGGAGCGAGAAGATGCAGGACTGGGCCTGGCAGGGGGAAGTGCCTGGGCAGCAAATGGGTCTCGTTGCAGACATTGACTACGTCACAGCACTGTGCTCCCAGGTGGTGTACGAGGGGCTGGTGGATGACACCTTCCGCATCAAGTGTGGTAAGTGGTGGCATCAGTGATGGGTGGCGTGGGGCTCTCCTGAGGTGCAGATCTGTTTGATCTTTGTTACTTCTCGAGCCTTATTAGTCCTACAGGGGTGTGCCTCTGGCCATCCCGAAAAGGTGTCTGTTAATACCAATAAGTATCTGAACCCCCCTTTTCTCGGGAGTTTTGAGAAATCAATTTGCCACTGTTGTCCTGGGTAATTTCCTTTCCCTATCTGCCCTTGGGTGACTTTATGACCTGACTTGGGGTTATTTTGTAAACAGATCTCGCATTGTTGTGTCACCTGCCTAATTGTGGAATACAAGTTACGGGCAATTATCCTTTGGGCTAAATATTTATGCAGTGCCTCCACTCCCCAGTGAGTTTTTCTGTGTTCAGCCATTATCACTGCCCACAATCTAGCCGTGGGAATAATGATTTTACCTTGTGGGGTAGTAGCCCATCCTCCCTCTCCCACTTGCCCTCCTAGATCTTCTATGAGAATTTTATCATAGTATCACAGTATCGTGCGAGTTGGAAGGGACCTTAGAGATCATCGAGTCCAACTCCCGGGATTTGAGCCCTCTAGTGTAGCATCCATGGTTTCCAGGCAATCGTGCGATACTGGTTCTCCCGAGGTTCCACTAAGGAAGGATGCTGGGTTAACAGTATTAGTTACTAATATTTCCACGTCATCCTGTTCCATCAGGGTAGCTTGATACTTAAGGAGTCTCTGCGGTGAGAACCAGTGCCCGCCCTTTACTTCTAACACAGTTGAAACAGTGTGAGATGTCAAGACTGTGATTTTCTGCCCTAAAGTAAATTTACGTGCTTCCTGAATGTTTAACACCAGCGCAGCTACTGCTCTCAAACAGCTCGGCCACCCCCTGCTTACTTCATCCAGTTGTTTAGAAAAGTATGCTACTGCCCTTCGATAAGGCCCCAAGTTCTGAGCCAGGACTCCCAAGGCTATTCCTTGTTTTTCATATGAGAATAGCCAGAACGGTTTTGTTGTGTCTGGCAATCCTAAGGCAGGAGCCTGCATGAGCTCACGCTTTAGCTGTTTAAAGGCTCTTCTGTTTTCCCCATCCCACGTGGGAATTTTGGGGTTAGTTTTTAAAAGTGCAAAGAGTGGTTTTACCACAAGTCCATAGTTATGGATCCAGAGTCGACACCAGCCTGTCATTCCCAGGGATGTGCGCAGCTCCTTTGCAGTCCGGGGCTCGGGGGTCTGACAGATGGCTTCTTTCCTCGCTGTTCCCAGCACCCTTACTCCTGCTGTGATTTCGTAGCTCAAATAGACTACCTGTCGTTTGGCCACCTGGGCCTTCTGTGGGGAGACTCGATACCCGTTAAGCCCCAAAAAGCTCAGTAGACTGATAGTCCATGTTACGCACTCTTCTTCCGTTTCAGTAGCTATTAATAGATCATCTACATACTGTAACTGTTACACTTCTGTATGCCATTAACAACTACACTTTCTTATACCACCAAAACAGTTTACCACTATTTCTACCCTCAGTTAATGATTCATACTGCACATGATGTAATGATGTAGAATATTGACAGCAACAACACAAAACCATGACACACGGGCTGCCTAGAAAGGCTGTGGATGCCCCGTCCTTAGATGTGCTTATAATTCTGGATGGGGCCTTGGGCAGCCTGGTCTAGTGGGGAGTGTCCCTGCCTATGGCTGGCAGTTTGTAACAAGGCCTTTAAGGTCTTTCCAACTCAGACCACTCTGTTGTTCTGTGATTCACGCTGTGGTTCTGCAGCTCTTTATCTTTCTCTGCAGGGAGTGTGGATTTTGGGCCAGAAGTCACCTCTTCTGACAAGAGCATTAAGGTGCTGCTCAATTCCCAGGACAAGGTAAGTCCTGCTTACGTGGCAGCAAGCCTTTCTGGTGCTCTGAGGGGCACCGGGGGGAGGCTGAGCAGAGGTTGGCTGGGCGCCGCTGGGTCTGAAGGCTTCAGTTGTGATGGGCCACGTGTGGAGATGGAGAAGGGAGAAGCAAAGTCTGTGGGCACAGCCTGACCCCTATGGTCAGCACCACCCCTGTGGTCAGCACCACCCCTGTGGTCAGCACCACCCCTATGGTCAGCACCACCCCTATGGTCAGCACCTCTATGGTCAGCACCATCTCTATGGTCAGCACCACCCCTATGGTCAGCACCACCCCTATGGTCAGCACCATCTCTATGGTCAGCACCATCTCTATGGTCAGCACCACCTCTATGGTCAGCACCACCCCTATGGTCAGCACCACCTCTATGGTCAGCACCACCCCTGGGGCAGAGCTGAGTTGTGCCCGGGGGCAGCACCTGCACTGGTGGGTGCAGCCTCTTCTCACTGTCGGTCAGGGCAAGCGCTGGCTCCTGGTTGGGCTGTGCTGCCCTGAGCTGAGCTGTGGCGGGGCAATTAGCTCCGGTGCTGCCGCGCTTTCTGCAGATCTTCAGCCAGATTCGGAATGAACATTTCTCCAGCGTGTTTGGCTTCCTGAGCCAGAAATCTCGCAACCTGCAAGCGCAGTACGATGTGAGTATGGCCTCCTGCTGAGGGCTCCCTGCCATCACCCCTCCGCGGCTGGGTTACTCCCTGGATGCTCTCACTTCCACAGCGCCGCCAGGGGATGGACATTAAGCAGATGAAGAACTTTGTCTCCCAGGAACTGAAGGGACTAAAACAAGAGCATCGCCTGTTGAGTCTGCGTAGGTGCTGGGACAGCAAGGAGGGGGAGGCCCCAGCTGCTGCAGTGGGTGCCTGGGCCTTAGGGAAGTTCTGGGGGAGTGTTGCAGGGCCTGGTAGACCCTGAGAGGAACAGAACATCTGAGCTGTGAGCAGGGCAGCAGAGGGTGTTGTTGCATGCGCTTGCCTGCGGTGGGACTGCATGCAGAGCCTGTTACAGGCGCACGGTGTTAGAACCGCCGCTTGCAACACTGGAGGACCCGGGTTCGAATCCCCCCTGTGGCACAAGTGGTACAAGTGCTGCTCTGCTACACTAGAGGGCTCGAATCCCGGGAGTTGGACTCGATGATCTCTAAGGTCCCTTCCAACTCACACAATACTATGATACAGCTCCAAAGTGGAAAACTCTCTTGGCTGTACAGATATAGGTGCCTGCGAGTCCATCATGAAAAAGAAAACCAAGCAGGACTTCCAGGAGATGATCAAGGTTGAACACGGTGAGGACCGTTCCCCGTTGCCTGTTGTTGCCCCCATCCTAGCTCTGGCTCTTCCACCCTTGCTCTGGCGCCAGCCTCATTGCCCCACGTCTGGGCTGTCTCACAAGTTGGGTGCCCCCTCCAGACCTTTCATGCTGGGGTGTGTTTGTGAGGTCCCCGCAGGGCTGACACACAGCAGGCAGGCAGTCCAGTATTGCAAGCATTTCCCTGAGGCTGGGGGGAGGCTGAGGCCAGACTCTACCTCAGCTAGCTGGTGAGAGCCCCAGTGATAGGAGATCAGTGACCGCCTCTCCCCCCCCCCACAGCTCTACTGGAGGGATTTGACATCCGGGAGAGCACCAGCTTCATCGAGGAGCACATTGACCGGCAGGTAAGAGCCGTGCTGCGGGGCCGTACGAGGGCTGGCAGCCTGCTCATGGCACCCACTGCAATGCAGGTGTCCCCTATTGAGAGCTTGCGCCTGATGTGCCTGCTGTCCATCACGGAGAACGGTGAGGGGGAGTCGGGGAGCTTGGTGGACGTCAGCACTGGGTGTGTTGCATTCAGCTCACCACGGCGTCCCCACAGGTCTCATCCCCAAGGACTACCGCTCCCTGAAGACCCAGTACCTGCAGGTACTGACCTGGGGCACTGGGCTGCAGTGCTCACCAGCAGCTGTCTGAGCAGGGGCTGCCCGCTCTGCTGAGTCACACGAAACGTCCTGCTGGGCTCCTGCGTGTCCTTGAGAAAGTGGCACGCTGCTCCTTGCACTGCTCTGTGCTGATCTGCCCGCTCCCTCCTCAGAGCTACGGGCCTGAGCACTTGTTGACCTTCCACAACCTCAAGCGCATCGGGCTGCTGACTGAGCAGGCAGCTGGGGAGACCCTGACAGCGGTGGAGAGCAGAGTCAGCAAGCTGGTGACCGACCGAGCAGCGGGTGAGAGCCGGCACTGCAGGAAACCCAGAGCAGGATGGCGCATCAAGGGGCACCGCTGTGCAAAGAGGCACGGCGCGGCCCCACAGCTGGCACTGCTGCCCCATTGCTTCCAGCAGTGCCTGCACAGCCGCCCTCAGCACGGCTCGTGTGCAGTCACTGCGGTGCATCCAAAGGCTCTGAGCCATTTATTGTCTTGTTTTCCAGGAAAAATTACAGATGCATTTAATTCCTTGGCCAAGAAGAGCAACTTTCGAGCCATAAGCAAGAAGCTGAGCTTGGTACGTCCCCTGGGGTCTGCTGGGCCGAGTTGTGCCCAGTCTGTGCCTGACCCCCAAGGCTCTAACGCCCTCAGCTTCCATCCACGCACACGCACTGCCCAGGAGCTGGGCTGCCGCTGGGTGCCTCAGCTTGCCCCGCCAGCCGCAGCTGCTCTGGCCGTGCTGCGAGGGCAGCTCCTGCTGCTGGCCCTGCCTGGGACTCAGCCCGACCCAGCCGCGCCTTCGCCGTCAGTATCAAGTGGTGCTTCCCCGCAGATCCCGCGTGTGGACGGCGAGTACAACCTGAAGGTGCCCCGGGACATGGCCTACGTCTTCAGCGGGGCCTACACGCCCCTCAGCTGCAAGATCATCGAGCAGGTGAGACCCCTCGGTGCTGCCCGGACCCGAGCGCCGCCTCGAGCCCCGCGGGGTTGGGCCGGGCTGCACCGCTCCGCACGGAGCGACCCGAGCCCGTCCTGCCCCGCAGGTGCTGGAGCGCCGGGGCTGGCAGGGCCTGGAGGAGGTGCTGCGGCTGCTGAACGGCAACGAGTTCGCGATGGCTGGTAGGGCGCGGGGCGGGGGGCGGTGCTGGAGCCGGGGGCGGGTGGTGGCACAGTGTGCGGCCTGCAGACGGAGCCACGGAGGACGGAGCGGCACAGCGGGTGGTGCTGGTGGTGCTGCTCGGGGGGTGCAGCTACTCGGAGATCGCAGCGCTGAGATTCCTGGGCAAGGAGAGAGGTACGGAGCGGGGCGGTACGGTACGGTACGGTACAGTATGGTACGGTACGGTACGGTATGGTACAGTATGGTACGGTACGGTACAGTACAGTACGGTACAGCAGCGCGGGCAGCGCGTCGTGCCGGCTGTGAGCCGCCCTGTGGTGCCGCCCGCAGGCTGCCGCTTCATCTTCCTGACCACCGCCATCACCAGCAGCGCCCGCCTGATGGAGGCCATGGCCGAGCACAAGGCGTGACACCGAGCCGGGGCCGGGCGGGTTGTGCGGGCTGTGGCGCCCCGTCCCGCTCAATAAACAACGCCGCTCCTGCCCGCCCCGCCCGCTTTGTCCGGTTCGTCCCGCTTTGTCCCGGTTCGTCCCGCTTTGTTCGTTCCGGTTCGTTCCGGTTCCTCCGGGCGGTTCCCGCGGGCGTCATTCAAAGCTGAGCGGCGCGCGCCTTTGCGGGTCATGTGATCCGCGTCGAAAGCTGCGCGTGCGCGGTGCGACGGAGCGGCGCTCAGAGCCCAGCAGCCTCACGTAGCCGTTCTGGCTTGCGATTGGGCGGAGGCCCCGACGGCGTTTCGTCGCCATTGGCCGGCACCCGGCTTGGGGCGGGGCCTGGGCAGCGGTTGTGGGCGGGGCCCGCCGCGGCGCTTCGGCCAATGAGCGTCTCCGGAAGGAGAGTTTAAATCGGTGGCCGCGGTCGGGCGGTGGAGAGCGGAGACATGAGGTAGATGTGCGGGACGGGGGACCGGGACCGGGACCGGGACCGGGATCGGGCTGCGGGAGCGGGTCCGGGACACGGGGCCGATGGGGGGGAGCGGGTTGGGCGGCGGCGGGCACGGGGCTGTGGTGGCGCTCAGGCCCCGCCGCCCGCAGCGCGGTGTTGGCCGAGGCCGTGTCGTACCTGGACCGCGCGCTGTCGGCGCTGCGCGACATCTGGGAGGAGATCGGCTTCCCCGAGGAGATGCAGCGGGAGCGCACCGACGCCGTGAAGAAGCACGTCAAGGTGAGCGGGGCGCCGGGACGGGCGGGCGGCGGCGGCGGCGGCGGCGGCGGGAGCTGAGCGAGACGAACCGTGCTGCAGAACTTGCTGGGCATGATGGTGGCGGAGGAGCAGCACCTGAAGGAGCAGCTGCTGACGAGCATCGCCATGTACCGGGAGGAGCTGGACGAGCTCTGCGCAGAGCTGCGGGTGGAGCCCTTCCAGGTGAGCGCGGCTCCCCGCAGCCCCCCCGGGCCGGGCTGAGCTTCTCCGTGTGCCGGGCCGGGCGGGCTGCCAGGCGGCGGGTGGGACGCGGTGCTTTGCTGGGCTCGGTCCCAGCTCCCCGAGCACCGAGTTGTGTGCAGGGAACGAGCCCTGATCCCCGGCTTCCTTCAGGCAGAGGAGGGGAGCACCATCCTGCAGATGGTGAGGGATTTGCGCAGTCGCGTGGAGGTGCTGCTGAAGCAGAAGAACGATCGGAAGCAGGAGCTGAAGGCTCTGCAGGAGCAGGATAAGAACCTGTGTGACATCCTCTGCGTGTCCCTCTTCAGCATTGATGACAATGTTGTGCCCAGCCTGGACGAGCTGGACCGCTACCGGCACCACGTGGCCTCCCTCAGCGCCGAGAAGGTGAGCAGGAGGGGCCGGGAGCTCGGGGGAGGATGGGGGGGACTTGGGGGGAGCCCAGCGGGTCTTCATGGAGATCCTCATCTCCAGGAGCGAAGGAAAGAAGAATTTGTCAGCATCAAGCGGCAGGTCGTCCTCTGCATGGCAGAGCTGGAGCACAGCCCCGACACCAGCTTCGAGCGGGACGTAGTGTGTGAGGATGAGGAGGCCTTCTGCTTGTCCACAGATAACATTGCTAACCTGCAGAGCCTGCTGCAGCAGGTATGTTGGCACACTGGGCTGGCACTGCCGTGACTGGCAGCACGCCGTAAAGGCTGCTCTGTCTGTCGCATCCCCACGTGTTAGAATGTTGAAGCTTTTGCTTGGGAATGTTGGAGGACGAGCAAGGGGTGTGAGATGGGTCTGAGCGGCCTCTTGCGTCCCTCAGCGCCAGGCTGTGGCAGTGCTGAACTCACACTTTCCCTCTGCAGCTGGAAGCGCGGCGGGCTCTGAACGAAGCCATGTGTGCAGAGCTGCGCTCCAGAATCACCGAGCTCTGGGAAAGGCTGAAGGTTCCTGAGGAAGAGAGAGAGTCTTTCGCGGTGCACATGACCGGATCCAAAGCCAAAACCAGGGAAGCTGTAAGGACCACCTGATGCCCTTTGGGAGTGGGAGGGCAAAGGAGGGACAGCTCTGGGTTTCGTGCTTGTTTGCTCACCTGGAGTGGAAGAGCAGCTCCCAGCAGTCAGGCCTAACGTGAGCAGGACAAACCCCGCCTTTGAGGACTGGGGGAGCTTGGAGTTGGTGCTGGTGGTTGGCTCACTCAGAGGTGGCTGATGCAGAAGTTACATTGCATTCTGCTCCTCTCCCGCTCTTCTTTTCTGAGCCTGTACTGTGGTTGTGTTGGCAGCTGAAGCTGGAAGTAGACCGTCTGGAGGAGCTGAAGCTGCAGAACATGAAGTCTGTGGTCCAGGCAATCCGCACGGAGCTGGCTGAATACTGGGACAAATGCTTCTACAGCCAGGAGCAGAGGGATGCCTTCAGTCCCTATTACAACGGTGGGTGGTGGCTCTTCCTGTAACTGACTCCCTTGAGGGAGCTGCAGCGGGCCTGCTGCCAAAAAGGGCTGAGTGGTGTGGGGATCCTGGCTGCTTCCTGAGTGTGCTGCTGTCCCTCTCCAGAGGACTATACAGAGGCCTTGCTCCAGCTCCACGATATTGAGGTGGGGAAGATGAGAAGTTACTACCAAACGCACAAGGAGCTGTTTGAGGCTGTTCAGAGCTGGGAGGAAAACTGGAAGCTGTTTCTGGAGCTGGAGGTATTGGGCAGTGCTGCATCGCCAGGCCTGGGGGGTTGGTGAGGGAATGGGATGCTGTGCCTGGAGCACCGGTGTGAGCCAAGCTGTAGAGTTTGTGCAAGTGTTGCACTACGAAGGTGTCTTCCTCTAGAGCCCACGGGAGTGCCGGGCAGTGAGGCTGGGCCCCGTCTCGTTATCTCCTGACTTATTTTCTATGCTAGAGGAAAACAGCTGACCCCAGCCGCTTTGCCAACCGCGGGGGCAGCCTGCTGAAAGAAGAGAAACAGCGAGCAAAACTGCAGAAGACCCTTTCCAAGGTAGGTACAGACCTGAAGAAGAAGCTGTGGTCCCAAATAGATGCATGTACTACTAACCAGGTAGAAGCACAGCACTTGGAGCACCAGCAAGGGCTCGCTCTGGGCAGGGAGCTGCCCATGTCCAGGACAACAGCTCCTACACTGCCCTCCTGTCCTGATCAGCTGCAGGAGGAGCTGGAGAGCAAGATCCAGGCCTGGGAGCAGGAATGCGAGGAGCCTTTCCTGGTGAAGGGACAGCAGTTCATGGAGTATGTGACAGAGCAGTGGCAGCTGTATCGCATGGAGAAAGAGAAGGAGAAACAGGAGCGGGTGAGTGCAGAGCTGAACGTGCTTCCTGGCCTGGCAACCAGGCTGCCGGTGGCCCAGCCCTGCTTTGTGGGCAGAGCGGTTCCAGCCCAGGTTCCCTGCCAGCTCTCGGGCAGGGGGCTCTTCCTGTTGTTTCCTGACTCCGTGTGGTCACTTTCCTTAAGCAGCAGGGCAGGTGGCTGCCTGCATCTGTGTTGAGCCTAACAGCTGAAGACCTGTAGTGTTTGTACTCTACTTTTACTGAAGCACCCGCTCTGCTGCCTGCAGGGCTTTTGCCTGCTCGCAAGAGCCTGTCCTTCCCCTGGCACTGGGTGCTGGGCAGGAGTTCCATGGCGCTGCGCAGCCAGCTGCGTGCTGCTCCTCTGCTCGGGTTTGTGAGTGTAGATCTTTCATGCAGCACCTGAAGAAAAAATGCCAGATTGAGACAGAGATGATGTATGGGAGCACCCCGAGGACTCCTATCAAGCGCCGAGTGCTTGGCCCCCACACATCTGGCAAAGTAAGGAAGGTAAACTGTCCATGTTGGGCATGGAGTGCTTGGCTGAGACCCTGCCAGGGCTCGGGCTGGGTGAGTGCTTTGAGAATGATGGTGTTTAGAGCCTTCCCTCTGGGCTTAGTCTCACGAGGAGATGCCAGAAGGGCTCAGGCATACTGTAGCAGCAGCAGCGTAAGAGAATCTTATGCTGTAAATGGGTACAGGGAGTGGGCTACAGGTACCTCTGTTCTCTGTCGGGATAATGGGATCTGTTGCCCTGCTCTGGAGTCAGTGCTTCCCCTGTGGTTTTCCTGGTACGGAGCATCCCTTGTCTCCCTTCCCACACTCTGCTCTGCTTTCCTCCAGCTCAATGGCACTCCCCTCTCCAGTGCCACTCCCAACAGCACCATTCGTTCGGCTTTTGGGGCAACTCTCTTCCATTCACCAACATCACGACTGCCACCCTCTGGAGGGAAGGTGAGAGGCTTTATGGAGCATCCGTGCTCACAGTGCGGGTTGGAGCAGTGCTGCTGTACCACACTGCTGTACCACACTGCTGTACCACACTGCTGTACCACACTGCTGTACCACACTGCTGTACCACACTGCTGTACCACACTGCTGTACCACACTGCTGTATGATGCTGCCAGGCCAGGCTGTGCTCAGCTGCCACCTCCTGGTTGTGCTCAGAGCTACAAAGGTGGGTCTGCTGGTACCTGCTGTGCCAGGCTGCCATGCTGCTGGTAGGATGTTCTGGGGACCAATACTGCCCGAGTTCAGAGGGGGATGGCAGCATGCAGGGAGTCTCCCTCCAACCCAGGTTTCTGGTGTTTCTGGGCCTTAGACCTGAGGTGCAGGGTTATAGGAGCTCCAAGTGCAGGGCAGCAGCCACGAGTCCAGCACGGTGCTGCAGGCTGCCCTCAGCTCACACATCTGCCTCCTGTCGCACAGCTTGGCCAGGCTCGGACCCCCATCCGCGTGGCTGTGAAGCCCCCCCGGTCCGGACACAGGAAACGGAACAAGGAGAACCTGTCACAGCTGAACGGAACCACCCTGAGCGGTGGGTGCAGCCCCGCAGCCCCTGCCCAGCGTAACCACAGCATTAATTCTGTTGCCAGCACCTATTCTGAGTTTGCGGTAATTCACCTCTTCTGAACGTGCCTCCCCTCACTGGGCTGCACCTGGGCTGCGCTCCCTGCTCCTCCCAGTGCACCCCAGGGCCACCGCTGTGCACAGCCCGACCTCTGCCCTGCGCAGAGCGGCTGCTCCTGCCAGCGCCCACTGCACCAGCTGCTGCCTCCGTGTCAGGAACTTCAGCTGAAGTTTGGTGGCCGAGGCCAAGCGCTGCTCCATCGCGTGCAGGCCCTGAGCAGCCCAGTGGGGATCTGACTTTACACAGGAGGATGGTGATGCTTGGCTCCTGCCTGCCCCTGCAGGAGCAGAGCTGTGCCTGTGACACGGTCCCATCGTGCCAGGCCTCCCGCATAGCCCTGCTGTAGCAATGCAGCCATTCTCCAGAGCTGGGTCTGCTCCCAGCTGCTCAGCAGAGAACCTCCTTTGTGGTTTGATGCAGTGTGTCATGGAGGGTGTGCCCCATTCCAGCCCAGGGAGGGCCTGGGTAGCTGGCAGCAGCAGCAGCACTCTGTCACTGTACTAACAGTCACTGGGAGAAGGGAGGGTGGGAGCCTTTTCCTGCAGCCTGCATGGCTTCATCAGTGCATGTGCTGTGCCCTCAGCCCACAGGGAGGGATCCTTGTTCCACTTGTTCTGCTGACATGAGGTGTGCTGGACGAGCAGAGGCTCCCGGGGGTGCAGAGGAGGGTGATCTCTGCTTTGGGCTGGAGCTTTGCTGCCCAGAGGCCTCTGCCCTTCAGACCTCCATGTCCAAGAGCTAACCCGTTTTCCTCGTACAGATGTAAGCATTGCTCCCTATGGCGGTCAGGCAAGTTCTGAGGCTGCCCTGACACCAGGCCCTGCTCCCTTGCACGTGTGCTGCTCCTGCTGGGCAGAGGCAGGGTCCTGCAGAGCTTCCTTCTGCAGCTGCTGTCTGCACCCATCCCCTGCCCGTGCTCCTGCTTCCCCTCCCCGCAGCTGAGGGTCACCTCATTGGTGCTGAGAGCTGCCCAGGACCAGCACTGTGTGCTGCCAGCTGCAGGAGGGAGAAGTCCCATCTCCTCACCTGGGGCTGTTTGGGCAGCGCACACCACTGCTGCTGGGATGCTCCCAGTTCTCTCCCAGCTCCCGGGGTCACATCCTGACTCCTGTCTCCTACAGGCCCTTGACACAGCTGCCTTCTCCCACTCCTCATCCTTATCTCTGCTTCTTGTACCCACAGCGTGAACTCTCAAAGGCCTCCAGGTGTGATACCAGCTCCCGCATCCTCAACTCCACCACCACCAACGCCTTCTGCTGAGGTGCTGCCATGGGCTCCAGCTCCCTCTAGTTGTAGTGAGTTGCTGTTCGGTTTTACTCTTATTTGGCTCCCAGCTCAGCCCTGCTGCGCAGCACTGGGGGTCCCACCTGCGAGAACAGTGGCTGAAAGGAGCACTTTTAAATCTTTTAATCTTCTAAATGTTTTTATTTGTGATTAAAGATTTAAGACTCAAAGGTAGTCTGGGCTAGTGTAGCAGTGGGGGCTGCAGCCCAGCACGGTGGTGGTGTGAGGGCGCAGGGCTCTGCCTCGCTCCGTGTGCACTGGGACAGACAGGACCAAGCACAAAGACTAATTTGCACCTTGTTATCACTACACCCCCCACCTGCTGTTACTTATCCCCAAGTTCTGTCTCCTTACTCTGTAACTGTATATAATGTGTATGAAAAAAATGCATATCTGTATAAATAGCTGCTGCTGTTTGTGTGTTCATTGGGATGACCACAATCTAAGCCTGGAGGGAGCAGAGCGAGGGCTGCCCACTTCCCCCTCCCCTCTTGCCCCCCCAGGGCCTGGAACAGACAGGAACCATCCTTGGGAAGCGCCGTGAAGCACCACTGCTGCTGTTACAAGAAAATAAGCTTTAATAAATACATTCATTCTGCGTCACCGTCAGCCGCAGCACTGAGCTCAGGGCTGGGGGCTGAGCTCTCCTGGGCAGCTCCCACGCTCAGTCCCAGCTTGCAGGGCTGGAGCTGTGCTGGGTGGGTGGGAGCCCTGCGCCCCTCCCTGCTGCAGGACGCAGACATACGTGCTCCAGGGCCCGCACACCACCTCCTGTGCCTGCAGCCCCTCAGCCCAGAGCTGCTCCACACGCCGTGGCTGGTCGCAGCTGGCGCGGTCCCCGTGCCCGAGCTGCCCGTATTTCCCTGCGGGCAGAGCAGCAAACAGTGGGGCCTGGTGGAAAGGTTCACCCCTGTGCCAGCAGCAAAAGGTGCCAGCGCCCCAAAGCAACCCCTGTATAAGCAATAAAGGAGCAAACGCACAGAGCAGAGGCAGTGCTTACCCCAGCCCCAGGTGTACAGCTCTCCGCCTCCTGCAACCAGGACAGTGCCGTCAGCCCCCAGGCCGGGGGATGCAGGACCCCCCCCATCCCCGGGCACTCACTTGTGACCGCAGCCGTGTGCCGTGAACCGCAGCTCACCGCAGCCACTGCCGGCTCCAGAGGGAGGTCCAGCAGGGCTGGGAAGGCCTGGATGGAGATGAAAGCAGCGCCTGGCGGCTCCCCGGGCAGCAGCGGATCTTCGAGCCCTGCACACAGCACTGCTCAGCCCCACAGCTGAGCCCGGCACTGCTGCAGCCCCGCGGCGTCCTCACCTGCACCCACGTCCTCATCCTGTCCCTGCTCCTCTGCCACCGCCCGGGAGGGCAGTCCCAGTTGGCCCGACTCGTTCCAGCCCCACACGTAGAGGTCCCCCCCATCTGTGAGGACGTGTCCCGGTCAGGCTGCAGCAGGAGCCGCTGCCCCGTACCCCCGGCCAGCACCGAGCCCCTCACCGCTGATACAGGCCGAGTGCCACCCGCCGGCTGCCACCGCCCTCATGGGAACACCGCCCAGAGCCTCCACCAACCGAGGCTGCTGCTCGGATTCCAGGCTGCCGTGGCCGAGCTGCCCGTGCCTGTGGGGAGACACACGGACAGACAGAGGGCACAGACAGACGCCTCCCCGCCACCCCTCGCCCCGTGCCTGCTGCTCCTCTGCAGCTGTGCGCAGCTCATCCTAAGGGGCTGCACAGTGCAGCAGGTATCTGCAGCCCAGGGATGCGTGACGCTGCAGTAAAGCAATCCCTGAGTTTACACATTCCTCCCTGTTCACAGCACTACTGGCTGAGCTCTGCTCACAGCGCCAGCTCAGCACAGCCACCCCTTCAGCCCCTGGGAGCAGACCTGGAGGGGGGGAATGGCCTGCAGGGCCAGGTTTGGGCTCAGCCCAGGACGGCGGCTGCACCACACCGAGCACACAGCAGACCAAGCAGCAGTGCCTCTGGTTGTACAACTGCTGCTGAAACAGAAAAGGCTTTACAAAACAAGCCCAAATGGAGAGAAGGGGTGGTGTTACAATCAGAGAGGATGGAGAGGGCAATACAGGAATGTAACAGCAAAGGAACTAACGTGAATGGAGAGGTGTTACAAAGAAAAAACAAGGTGTTCTCCCACCCCTGCAGAGCTGGGCTCACAAGGAGAACAACACCAAGGAGGAACCTCCAACCAGATCCTTCCCCAGCGGCAGTCAGCCCTGCAATAAGGTCTAAGAAAGGCACAGCCAGGCTGCACCCCTTCCTGTCCTGCAGCTGAACCGCCCTCACCTGTGCTCCCAGGGCTGACCAGTCCTTTCCCCAGGTGCTCAATCAGCGGGTCAGCTGTGACCAGCAGTTCCCACACAGGTTGGGGAACAGGGAGGGCTCAGACTGAGCCGAGTGCTGCTGAAGGCAGCGCTGCCAGCCCCCGCCTGCAGGACTGCAGCTGCCCAGGCCCAGCACAGCTCTGGGGCCTCACCGCCCTCTGAAATACACAAACCACGAGCAGAAACCTTTCCTTAATGGGAAGGAACCAACGATGTTAATATCCATAAATACAAGCCCCGCTGAGCTGACTCTGCTATGACAACAGGCACCAAACTGCACTGAACAGAGGGCATGAAGGCAAACGCAGCTGCACCGACTGAGTGCTGCAGGAGGAGCCGGCCCTGTTTGCACCGCGCTTCTCCATCAGCTGTGTCTCATGTAAACAGCCAAGAGATAAACAAGCAGACCTTCCCATAGGGCTGCTGGGTCTGCTGCGGGACACACGACACGTGGCTGCCGCCAACAGCGCAGCCAGGGACGGCAGCACCACGAAGCCCCCCCGGGCAGCGCCCTCCCACCCCGCGCACCGCCGGACCCCAGCAGGGCGCTCAGCGTCCGCAGGGCGCAGTGAAGAACCGAGACCGAAGTCGCTCATTGCAGTCAGCGTTTATGTGTAGCAGCAGCACGAGGAACAGGAGCTCCATTAGCTCACAGGTCCCGCTCGGCGCTCATCCCGCTCCCTAAGCAGGCGATCGCTTCGCTGTCCGATAGAACCGAATAACCCACGGCCACCACGGAGCCCCCGAACCGGACAGCCCCGCCCCGCTCACCTGCCGCCTCCCCAGCCGTACACCTCCCCGGCCTCTCCCAGCCCCACGACGTGTTCGTGCCCCAACGCCAGAGCGCGGAGTGGCGGAGCTCCGTGCAGCGCCGTGTAGAAGGGCGGCCGCGGGGCCACGAAGCCGTCCGGCAGCAGCGGCAGCGCGGGGCGCGGTCCCGGCGGCAGCGCTCGGCTCCACGCGGGATCCCCCCGCAGCTCCCCCCGCAGCGCCGCCAGGCGGGGCCAGGCCTCGAGCGCCGCGCCCCGCAGCAGCACCACGTGCGTCTCGGACGGCAGCGCCGCCTCGCAGTCCTCGGGCAGCCGCCGCCGCCGCCCCGCGCTGAGAACCTCCAGCCCGGAGCCTGCGGGAGCGGCGGGTCAGCGGCGCCGGGGGGGGGTCCCAACCCCGCCGGGAACCGAGCACAGCGGGGCGGGGGAGGGCGGCACCGGGAAGGAGACTCGGGGCCGGGGGGGGGGAGCTCACCCGTCTCCAGCACCGCGTAGCTCCACGCGGGACACACGCGGCGGATGCCGCCGCTACCACTCGACTCCAGGCGCTGCCGCCCCGGCCCCGCGTCCCCCCCCGCCGCCTCCTCGGCGCTGAGGCCGAACGCGAACCAGGAGCGGCGCGGAGCCGCCATGGCGGGGGGCGGAGGCGGAAGGGAGCGGGCGGGGCCGGAGGGACGGGAGGCGGAGCCGCCGTGAAAGAGCTTCAGCGCGTCGTGCGGGGTCGGAGCCCCGGTAAGGCACGGGGGGCGGCGGGGCGGCCCCAGCATTGCGGTGTGCCACCCCAGCATTGCACTGTGCCACCCCCAGTGCTGCACTGTGCCATCCCAGCACTGCACTGTGCCACCTCTAGCATTGCACTGTGCCACCCCCAGCACTGCACTGTGCCATCCCAGCACTGCACTGTGCCACCCCCAGCATTGCACTGTGCCACCCCCCGCGGACCCCGCGCAGCGCGGTGATCCCGAGTGCGGCAGCATCACTGCTGGCAGGGATGGGGCTCGATGAGGCCGTACTCCACCGCCCGCTCCAGGCTCTCCTGGGCCGCCTGTGCCACGCGGGGTTTGTCCTTGTCCTTGGCCAGCACGGACAGGATCTCCAGCGTCTCGCTGGCGATGAGCTGCTCGGCCACCTCCCGCGCCGCCGCCATCATATTCATCACCACCACGGCCCCGCGGTGCTGCAGCTCAGTGCTGGGGCTCAGCAGCAGCGCCTGCAGGATCTCCAGCCAGTGCACCGTCTGCGGGCACAGCACGACGCGCTCAGAGGGCAGGAGCCCACCCCGAGCCGTACGGCGGAGCCCCCTTCCCTGCGTGCAGCTCGGGCACACAGGCTGCCCCCACACTCACCACTTGCGGGATCCTCTTGCAGATGGGGGGGTGCAGCGCTGTCAGCATGGCCAACGTCCCCGAGGCTGCCCGCCGCAGCTTCTCGTCCTCCTCCCCGCTGTACAGAACCATCAGCTTCAAGCGGTCGCTGCCCTCATCCAGGAACAGCTCCTGCACCTGCAGACGAGGTGGGGGGCTCAGCGCAGTGCGGCACAGGGTGGGCTGCAGCCCCCTGCCTGAGCCGGCCCTCACCTCCTTGCTCATGGCCATGTTGCACATGCACTCGGTGGCAGCCAGGCGGATCAGCTCGTGCTCCTCAAACATGTACCCCTCGATCATGGGCACGGCTCTCTCCTTCAGGATCTTCTGCCTGCGGCGGGGCAGCAGTGAGCACCTCCTGCCTGCGCTGCCCCCCTGCCCTCTCCCCGCGGCCAGAACAGCCCAGCCTCCCCCCACCGGCCCTACCGCAGCCGCTCGCTGATGCCAGCCAGGTTGGTCAGTGCCATCAGCCCCTCAAAGTTCTCCAGGCCCGAGCGCTGGAGGTGCAGCAGGCTGACCAGGGGCCGGACCACCTCGTAGATCTGTGGAAGACAGCAGGACAGGGCTCAAACTCCTCCCCTTACAGAGCAGGGACAGAGCACAGTACAAGTGCAGAGGAGCTCCCATGACCGGGCCGAGACAGTTAGGCCACTATGGAGGACCACTGCACCTCCTAAGCCCAACGCCCTCCCTAGGCACACACGCCTGTCTGCAGCTGCGACACTCCATCACAGCCCGTTCTGCCTGTTGCTCTCCTGCACTTCCCCGGCCACCCCTCGGGCAGGTCCATTCCCCAGCCCACAGCTGCGACACCGACCCGCTCTCCAGGGAACGCCATCTCAGGGTTGGAGGTGATGGTGATCTTGGCCAGGGCCTGAGCTGCCTTGGTCTGTCCCACCTCGGTGCCCTCCAGGGACAGCGGGATGAGAGCCTGCAGACAGAGATGCATCAGCCATGTCACAGCGGCCCCAGCTGTCCGTGTGCTCACGTATGAGGCTCCAGCCCTTCTACAGAGCAGGCTAGGGGCACCATGGCACCCACCAGCTCACCTTTCCTCCTCCCTGTGCGACCACACTGCCTCGGTCCTCTGCCTCCGCCACCAGAGCCAAGAACACCCTGCAGACAGGGCAGCAGCAGTTGGAACTGAGGGCTTGCCACACTGAGTCCCTGCACCACCCAGGGACTGACAGCGAGCCCAGGTGGTGCCAAATGCCCAGACAACCCCTCCTTCTCGCAGAAGCACCAAGCCTGCAGGCAGGGCAGCCTTAAGGCAGCTCCCGCCAGGCCCTGCCCCATACCTGGAGATCAGCTCCCGGCAGGCGTTGGTCAGCGCTGGGTTATCGCTCTTCACCACACAGGCCAGAGCAGACACCACACCGGCCGTCAGCAGCTTCCGCACGCGCCGCTTCACAAAGTCTGGCTTGTCCTGTCCCAGAGGCAGGACCACCACTCACTTTGGAACCAGCACACAGCCTGCCACTGCTGTAGAGACCTGCCCATGCTGCCATCTCCCCACAGGCATCAAGGTGGTACCTTCTGACACCTCTGTCACACCCACACATCCTGTGGGACCCCACAGCTCCCGAGGCCAGCCACCAGCCGTACCCCCCTCACCTTAGGGTGCTGCTCTGGAATGTGCTGCTTGGCATACTTGGCCAGCTCCAGCAACTGCGGGTCTGGCTCCTCATGGTCGTAGCTGTTGGTGCAGTTCACCAGTGTGGAAGCAACAGCATAGAGAACACTCCTGTCTTCTGACTGCAATGGTAATGGAACACTGATCGCAGCCATGGCAAAGGACACGTGAGGGTTTGAGCCCAGTCAGCAGCACCAGGCCCAGCCACACACCCCAGCCACAGCCCCACGACTCTCTCCAGTCGGAGGGTCACATGGGAACACTCCTCCAGCACCAGCATTCTCCCCACCCAGGTCCCCCACCATAGTGCTCAACACTCACCTTGGTCAGCTGGAACATGGCCTGCATTGCTGCCTTGTCCTCTACGAACTCCTCCTTGACATCAGCATCAAATGTGAGGTAGGCCAAGCCCTCCACAGCCCAGCGCCGCGTGCCAGCATCAATAGCCTCATTGCACAGCCACCTGCAAGATGGTCCCCATCAGTCCATAAACCAGATACCCGCCAAGCTTCTGCTGCTCCCATCACACCCCTCAGTTGTCAGCACTCACTTGCGGCACTGCTTGGCTAATTTCATCGTGGAGCCCTCAGCAAACTGCTTCATGCTGAAGTCGGTGCCGCCGGCAGATCCCAGCTTGCACAGTCCCTGTGGCCAGAAGCAGAGTGTCAGAGCAGGAAAGACCGTGATGTCCCAGACACACCTGTAAGAGCCCCCAACCAGTAACAAGATGGCAGCAAAGCCCAGCCCAACCCAACAGCTCGGTGCAGCTGCTCCTCCTCCGCCCTGCTGTGCTCACCACCAGTGCACGGATGCGGATGCTGTCCCTCTCGCTGTGCTTGTAGATCTCCTTGAGCAGGCTGACCCCGTTGGCAGTGATGAAGGAGGCACGCTTGGCCTTGTCAGCTGCATGGATCAGAGCCTCCACTGCTATCAGCTGGTGGGCCTCACGGACAGAGGCGCAGAGGGACAGTATGCAGTCCATGATCCCCTCCAGCTCTAGCACCCTGTTCCCAGCTTCTGAGGGGCCCTGCAGCAGGCACGACACTGTCTGGATGGCCCGCAGCTTTCCAGCCAGCTCCTGCCCCTCGAACCAGCTCCTGCAGCAGAAGAGCATTCAGATGAGGCTGTTCCTGAACACTGCTTCCAGCGTGCACCAAAAAGCTCCTGACCGAGAAGGACTCAGTCCTGTGCAGCCCCAGAGAATCCAAGGCTCACCTCACATAGTCCTCACACAGGTGATGGAAGTTCTCCCTCTCAGCATCACATTTCAGGTCATCGTAAAGCTTGTTCAGAAGTACTGAGGCACTCATCCGGCTGTTCTCTGTCACAGGCAGGCTGCCCGGGTCCCCACACACAGTGCTTCCCACCTCCAGGATCTTCTTCAGGCCTAGGAGCACCCAGAGCACCCAGTGCCTGATGAAGTGCGAAGAGGGGTGCGCAGGCGCCTTGCAGACAGGCACACAGCACCCCAGGGCAGAGGGGTGTGATGCCCCATGCTGCAGCCCCTTTCACTCACCCTGGTCGATCACCCAGAGACTCATGCTGTTGTTGATATCCTTTGGTGACTTCCTGGGCACCACCTTGATAAGCAAGTTGAGGGCATTGTCACGGCCATGAGCAGAGGCCCCTTCCAGAGGTAGCAGCTCCAGGAGGTCTTTGATCAGCACTTTCTGTTCCTTGGAGGAATCTTCCAGGAGAGACAGTGTCAGCAGTCAGTGCCCTGTGCACAGGCCTGACCCCATCGCAGTAAGGCTGGCAAGTCATGCTGTCAGGACAAAGGTCTCCTGACTCCCATCTCAAGGTCATATTAATCCAGGCCCAGTGGAAGGCAGCCACAGCAATGTAAGCAGCAGGACAAACCTCCCTTAGTGCTCCCTGCACCACCACATTAGCCAGCTGGGGCTGCAGGTACTCACCCAACACCACTGCATCCTCCTTGCCACGGAAGTCTTTCTGCATCCCCTCCTTCAGAGAATCGAACATCACGTGCAGGAGGTTGCAGGCAGCCAGGGAAACCTGCTCATGCTCCACGCCCAGCACTGCCGAAAGGTGCGAGGACCCCAGCTCCGTCAGGATGGCCATGGACTGTAGGTAGAAGCAGAAGCATTTTCCGGATACTTTGGGAAAATTCTGGCACTCCCCAGCACATTATCAAGATGTCTCCCCCACAACAAGGCTCTCACAGATCAAGCTTTGCAAGTAACATATCAAAGCTCCACTGCTTAGCAGGGCTGTGGCCCGACACAGGCAGCGATGTCCCCTGGCCAGACAAACTTCACAGCCTTCCCAGTGTGGACATGCCCTGCTCCAGGACTCCTCGCACAGGAGACCTGGTCTCTGGTGCAACCTACCCGGGAGCGGTGCCCAGAGCACAGCCCCACCAGGGTACGCAGGGCCGCCAGCATCAAGTCAGCCTTGGCCGTGTCGAGCAGCTGCGTCAGGAGCCGCACACCATCGCTCTGGAATATTTTCTCTGCTCCAGCCTCCTCTCGCGCCAGTACAATCAGGTTCTGTGCAGCCTGTGAAAGGGGAGGGGCGTTTGGGTCACCAGCTCACCAGAATGGAGCTCCCTGCACACTGGGAACTCACCAGCAGGGAGCCCACAGAGCAGCCAATGCAGCCACAAGCACCCAATCACCACTCCCAGACTCCAAGGAGGGTTATTCTGCTGGCAGGAAGCCCAGCCTCCATAGGACAGAAAAGTTCAGCCAGCAGCGCTGACCTGAGAGTACAATTCTTTCCACCCAAGCCACCTCGTGTGTCCTGGAGTTCAGACCTTTTGCTTCTTGTCCACATCCTTTTCCTGGGGATCCAGCAAAATCTGAAACATCTGTTCCACCTTCGAGTCCGTGCAGGACATGGTCTTCATCTGAGACAGACCACGGAGAGCAGCTCAGCCCTCGCTGCTCCCTTGAACCTACCGCACCCAGCGGGTACAGCAGTAGCCCTCGCCCCATCTACTCCTCACCTTCTCATGCATGCTGCTCCCCAGGGCACGCAGGGCCTCCTGGAAGGCCTTGTTCTTGGGTTCCAGGCTCACACACCTCTGCAGGTCGCTGACAGCCTGGTCCAAACGGCCCAACTTCTGCAGCGCCTGACTCCGGCGGAACAGCGCCTTCATGTCCCGCCCATCGGCTTCAATGGCTGCAGAGGAGTGAGGGAGCTGGCACGGGGCCTCCGCGCGGCCCCAGCCTGCCCCAGTTTACAGCACATGGAAGATGGTCCCCAGCCACGCCTGACAGTACCTTTAGATGCATCCGCCTCCGCCTTGGCATAATCCTCCTGCAAAGAGAGTCGGTGAGGAGGGAACCTCGGCACAGCGCCCCCGAGGGCTGCAGCCAGCCCTGCCTGCTGTGCCCACCGCCGCAGAGAGAGGGAGCAAGGAAACAGCCGCAGAGTTTAGGGATGGAAACAGCGCCAGGATCCCGTCCCGTCCCATCCCATCCCATCCCGTCCCATCCCGTCCCGCCCCGCCGTCCGTCTCTCACCAGTTTCAGGTAACACGCGGCCCGGTTGCGGTGCAGCACGGCGCGCTCCGGCTCGTCCTGGCAGAGGCTCAGCGCCTGCGTGTAGGCGGCGAGGGCCGCGTCGTGCTCCCCGGCCTGGAACAGCGCGTTGCCGCGCTCCCGGAGCTGCCCCGCCGTCACCTGCCAACGACACAGGTTAAGGTCAGAGTCCGAAGCGCGGCTGGAGCCCGGCGAGGCCCCATTTGTGCCCCTTTGTTCCCATTTGTTCCCATTTGTGCCCCTTTGTGCCCCCCCGGCCCGGCGCTCCCTCACCGTCTCCTCCATCGCGCCGCTCGTGCCGCTCCGGTGACGTCACCGCCCATCGCCGGATGACAACGCCGCGTCACGTGACAGAGCCGCCGGCAGAGCGGTGGCGAGGACGGGCCTGCAGCGCCCCCCCGCGGCCCGGCGGTGCAGTCGCCGGCCACGTGCTGCCTCGTGGGAGCGCCCCCCGCCCCGTGACCCCGCGCGCCTCCGGGACCCTCCGCGCCTCCCCGCCCCCGAGATGCCCACGCGTGACCCCACCCCGCTGCCCCCCCCGACCCGTTTATCCCCTCGTTCCCCCCTCCGCCCCTTTTCTGCCCCCCCCCCACCCCGCAGGGGGTACCGGGACCCTACGCGACCCTCCGGGACCCGCCGGCGGCGCGCGGTGCCGGAGCTGCGGGGCTTTGGCAGCGGCAGAGCAGGCGGCGGACGCGGGGCGGGCGGCGGCGCTGGGTGCGGTAGAAGTGCGCGAGGTCGAGCGCCACGAGGAGCAGCACGAGCAGCCCGTAGAGCCCCACGAAGGGCAGCGCCAGCGGGTGCCTGCGGGGCGCGGACACTCAGCGCACGGTGACTCGCGCTCCTCGCCGCCCGCCCCGCAGCCCCGCTCACCGCAGCAGGCCGGGTGCGGGCAGCCCGCTGACGTTGAGCCCGGTGAGCGCCTCCGCGGCCAGCCGCGAGCAGCAGCCCTTGAGGCCGTGCGGGCCGGGCCGGCAGCAGTAGCGGTGCGTGGCCGGGTCCGTCAGGCGCGGGCAGTAGAAGCCGGGGCGGTAGCGGCCGTCGGGGCCCGCGTAGCCCTCGCACAGGTGCAGGTTCTGCGACGAGGCTGCGGCGGGAGCGGCGGGGCCGGGATCTCAGCGCCCGCGTGAGCTACTGCGAGAGGGGCAGCCCCGGCCCAGCTCCCGTTCCCCCGGTTCTTCCCACCCGACGTGCTGCCCGCGACCGGCTTCTGCGCGCCCATCACCCCCGGCGCAGACCGCCGTCCCCCGGCCCTGACCGGCACGGCTCCACCCGGGGACGCCAGGAGCGCCCGGGGGATGCGGCCCAGGAGCAAGGCGTGGGATGGAACTCCTGGTGTCCCCACCTCGCGGGGCGAGCAAAAGGCCGTACCTGTCCCAAGGACGCCAGGAGCTGCAACGAGGAGCAGGAGCCCGCCCAGCATCTTCCCCGCCGTACTGGGGTGAGGCAGCTGAGGCAGAAACCACAGCCCTTCCTGCGCCCGCCTCCAGCGCGGCTCATCGGGAGCCTCGCAACCATTAGAGCCTGCACTCAGTGCCCTGCTCCGCGGGGACGGCGGGCAGGAGGCGGGAGCATCACTAATGAGCTGCTTGGGGCTCGGCGCCGGGGCTGCGGGCACCGTGCCCACCCTGCGGCGGGACACCGAGTCCCGTCTGCGCCAGGCAGGCGCTCGGCCCTGCGGGGCTCCTGGTGTCGTGGCCGAGGGCCGTGGGCCGGGCAGTGGTGCAGGGCGGTGGGCACGCTGTGCCAGAGCCCCGGGCAGCAGGGCAGATTGCCCCCTGGTCCCCTGCCAGCTGTGCCGCCAGCTGTGCTCTGACAGAGCCGCTGTTGGGTGCCAGTGGATGGGCAGGACCAGACCCCTGGCGTCGCCCCGGTGTCCCATGGCCACAGCCCTAAGCTCCGTGCCCCATAGTCCCTCATTCTGTGGCTGCTTTTGGGGCAGGTCACGTGCTGAGCGGTGCGCTGCAAAATGAGATGGAGCTCAGCCAGCACCAGCTCCTTCCCGGCCTTTCTTGAAGGCACTGCAGCCCTCCCCGCCAGCACCCTGGCAGTAATAATAAGCCCCAGGGGGCAGGACGGGGGGGATGGGGAGTGGAAAGAGTGTAGCATCCACAGCAACGGGACGCAGTGCTGCTTACTGCAGCCTCAGGGGCCCCATGGAGCAGAGGGGTTTGGCTCTGCCGCCAGTATGCAGGAGCAAGGTCTGGCCCCATGCTCACAGCGCAGCACTCCCACTCCCCAGCCCCACTGATGTGAGTAGCACAGACCAGACGCAGGCCAGGGCTCTTGAAAACAGACTCATATTTCCTACAAGCTCCAGGTGAGCTCAGGTTCCAGTCCACAGCGCCTGCCTGGCCCCTGGTACCTGTACGTTGCTGTACTGTGGTAGCCAGGCACCAGCATGGGCTCCTCCGTAGGGCTCCAGGTGGGCACCTTCCCAGGCAGCCATGCAAACACAGCAGGGTGGAGTCCATCACTCCGGCCCTCTGCCTCCCTGCTACGCTCAGAGCAGCGCCCAGCCCACGCCCTCTGTGCCCAGCATCCAGTAGCCTCTGTGCAGCCCTGCCACAGCAGTTCATTGAAATCTATCTGAGAGCACAGCACTAATAAATAAGAAGGCAGCAGCCTCTGGTCTGGCGCCTCCTGCCCAGCACCGATCGCCTGCTGTGGGCTGCGTGTGTCTCTGTGGGCTGTGCTGGCACTGCTGCTCCCGCGCCGTGCAGCCACTCTGCTCCCATCCCACCCTGACAGGCACTACCCCAGGCGGACGCGGTAAGTGGCAATTTCCATGGGATGCAGCTGGATGTTGGTGCTGTTGGAGGCCGTGCCCAGTGGGTACATCAGGGTCAGCGAGGTAGGCTGCAGGGAGCTCAGCTCCAGCCCCTGGAACAGGCTGCCCAGAGCCAGCTAGGGAGACACGAGTGTGGTGCCACGGATGAGCAGGACGGGGCAGTCCCGCACCATGCCCACCAGCAGCTGCCCATGCCCTCAGCGCCCAAAGCACCGTGCTGACCCTGCCCAGGCTCTGCCCGTCCTCACTGAGGAGCGCAGTGCCCATACAAGGCTCCACAAACCCCCGCTGTGCATCTTGCAGTTTTGCTTAGGCAAGGGGCAGAGCTGGCTGAGTGCTGCAGCGTGGGACCTCTGAACAGCCACCAGTTCTGGGATGTTGGTGCTAGGGGTCTGAAGGCCCCTCCCGCCCCCGTCCTGGCTTGGCTGGAGGACAGGATGCTTGCAGCAAGCCCGGTGTCAGGCACAGCAGGGTGCCCCAGTGCAGCTCCTACCTGGCCCTGGCTGGTGGTGCAGTTAAACCCCAGATTCTTGGCCTCCAGGCTGCAGTCAAAGCCTTTGCGGTGCAGGATCAGGGCTGCCTCAGCCGAGGGCAGCGAGTCATCCTGCAGGAGGAGGGTCAGGCACAGCGCTGGGCAGCAGCACCCCGAGGGTCACCCGTCCTCACGCAGCACGGGGCCACCACTCACCTCTGCCTGCAGAGTCCGCAGGTTGAGGATGTGGAAGTCACAGGGGAGGGTTGTGGACAGGGGCGTGAAGGAGCGCAGGGCCGGCAGGGCTGGCTGCTGGGCCACCGGCAGGACCAGGGCCTCGGCATTCAGGTGCATGGAGGTGAGGTGGCTCAGCAGCGAGGGGAAGCTGACCGGGCGGCCGTCCTGAACCTGAAAGAAGCAAAGTCAGCACCGGCAGTGCGGCTGCAGCGCCAGGGCCGCGGGGCCTCCAGCTCCTTGCAGAACCGGCACCAGGCACCCGGAGCCCCCCACCACGCGCAGCCTCCCCCTCCCCATCACCCAAATGGCCGTCACACCACACAGTCCTCCGGCTGGACTACAAACCGCTACAGGCCTGGCTAGGCTAGTGGCTAGCAGCTAGTGCACGAGACTGGGAGCGACAGCAGGGCCGGGCCGGCCGTTACCTCGGGGCTGCCTGTCCTGGCGCCGGGGAAGCCCAAGGCTTTAAGCATGGAGGCCAGTTTGGAAAAGAAGCCGGAGCTCTGAACGGGTAAAAGGGTGCAAGGATGGAGAGCAACGAGGTGACGAGAACACCGTGATGAGCAGTGTGATGGCAGCGTGCCCCCGCTGAGGGACAGCCGCCACAACCCCCCTGCACAAACACCCTGGGCACGGCCCCATCCCCCGCAGTGCCGGCAGGGCACCCTGCAGCCATGCACACACTGGTGTCCGTGTGTTCCTCTGCCCAGCCCCACACCCTGCCCATGCACCTTGTTGGCGCTGCTGCGGCGCTCCAGGAGGAGGCGGAACCGGTTGCAGGTCCGCTTGTTGTCTTTCAGCCCTTGGCCCAGGCCCCGGTTGTCATCCTGCATGAGGCGCCGGTCCAGGATCACCTCCAGCTGGCCTGCAAAGAGCCCACACTGGCTCAGCGCCGTCCGGCCGCCCCGCGTGGCCCCAGCAGCCCCACAGCCCTGCCTCACCGCTGCCCAGGCTGGCGACCCCCAGGGCCTGGGCTGTGTGCAGCGTCAGGCGGCTCTGCGTGTCCTGGATGTAGGCCATGGCGGGCATGGGATAGAAGTTGGCCTGCAGCGGCAGCTTCTGCTGGTACCTGCGGGGCTGGATCTGCCGAGGGATGGGTCAGCAGGCTCAGTGGTGGGGCACCGTCCCCGTGGGCAGCTCCATCCCCCCCCGTCCTGCTGGCACACCTGGAAGCCGTTGAGGTCTGTGAAGAAGGTGTCGTCGCTCTCGATGTCGGTGCTGAAGCGCACGGCCAGCTCCTTGTTGACGTGGTCACGGATGTCCACCAGGAATGACATGTCCAGGGACAGCCCCTCCACCCCTGCGGGCAGCACTGAGGGTGGGCCCTGTGGGCAGCATCACCCCACGGCCCGGACCTCCCTGCGCAGCCTCACATCATCACCTGGTACATTGTAGAGCCGCACCGTGGTCTGGACGTGCTGGTAGTAGCTGGAGACCTCAGAGAAGAGCGGACCCTCTGTCACTCGCACAATGGGGGGGTCCTTGGGGGCATAGGGCTGTGGGGAAAGAGAGCTGCGCTCAGCCTGCTGCTCCAGGACTACCATGGCCGTGGGCACGACTGCCAGCCACGCTCTCCAGGGAGCCCCGTACCCTGGCCTCGCCGTCAGGCAGGAAGAGATAGGCTCCGCTTTTGTCCTTGGAAGTCCGGGTGCCGTAGATGAAGAACTCGGTGCTCACCCGCTGCTCCCACTCCTCCCCGGCGCGGCGGAGGCTCTGCAGGGTGAAGGTGGCCCAGCAGTGAGCTGCCCTCACATGAGGCAGCGCTGAGGCACCCACCCTCCTTCAGTCCCCAGGCCCGCACCCACCTGCAGCAGGCCGGAGCTCCCTGAGAAGCAGCCACGCAGGTGCTGGCTTTCCAGGCAGAAGTCATCCGGGGCAGCCGGGAAGACCTGCACGGGGACGGCCTCCTGCTGGCGCACAATCACATCCCGGCCGTGCAGGTACAGACGGACAGCGGACTGCAGCGTGGTGTGGCCGTCAAAGGACTTCTGCAGCTGCAGCACACGCAGCCCCAGCGCAGGCAGGCGGGCAAGGATGGAGAGCTGCGGGCAGCGGGAGCCCTGAGCCAGCAGCTCCACAGAGGGCACTCGAGTGCTGCTGCTGGCAGGGCAGGGCCCCATGGCAGCAGTGGGCAGCGGGGCACATCCTACCTGGTAGACGTCAGGCACCACGTCGGTGGCAGAGCCCCAGTGTGCAGAGAGCTGGGCGGGCAGCGGCTGCCCGTCCTCAGACAGCACACGCACGTGTGGGGAGTCCACCAGCAGCGGCACCAGGCTCAGGCGCTCCTGCTCCAGCGGGTTGAACACCACCAGGAACCTGTGGGGTTACACGGGGACGGCCACGCTCAGCTCATGGCGTCCCACGTGCCCCGTGCCCTGCAGCACCCCACAGTGCCACGCGCCCATACCCCCCACCCACAAGACCCAACTTCAGGCAGCAGGACCCAGCCGTACCGCGGTGAGGCGTCCAGTTTGACGACGGTTCTTTCCGGGAGCGAGTCCTGGTTGAGGCGCGTGTCATCCTGCGGAGAGGTGTGAGTCAGAGCCAGGGTGTCCCTGCGAGCCCTGCCTGGTCCAGGGACGTGACGCCTCCCCAGAGCCCCCAGCCCACATCAGGCAGGCAGTGCAGCTCACCGTGCTGAGGAAAGGTTCGGCAGGGTCATAGCGGTACGTGTCCTTGTCCCACAGCACCAGGTAATGTGCAGCATTGATGATGACACGCTTCAGGTTGGTGAGGGAATGCAGCAGCCTGGGGCACAGCACTGCACAGAGTGAGCCACAGCCTGGGCCCCCCATAGCCATAACCATAGCCATAGCCATACCCACACCCAGCCCCGCCACCCACACGCACCGCACTCCATAGTCAACCACCACGGCCTCCTTGGCGGTGCCGGTGATGGCGTCGTGGTGCTGGAAGAGCCCCAGGTTGCGGCGGGCGCTGCTCAGCAGGCTGTAGTCGGACAGCGGATAGCGGCTGCTGGTGCCGGCGCGGCGCGTGTGGGCCGATGCCAGGCTGAACAGGAGCTCTGCCCCCCTGCGCAGGGACAGCGTCACCCCCGGCCCTGCCCCGGTACCAGTCCCCCCGCCGGCCTCCTGCGGCCCCTCACCGGAGGTGTGCCTCCAGCACGCGGTCCAGGCTCTTGTAGAAGGGCCGGGAGGTGTAGTAGCCTGTCCAGTAGTGGTCCTCCCGGTCCGCGTAGGAGAAGAAATCCCCACTCAGCACGGGGAACCCAGGCGGCCTCATCCCCGGCACGATGCCCACCTTCTTGTACAGCGCATCAAAGTAGTCAGACAGCGTCCCAAACTGCGCCTGCGGGACGGCACGCAGCTCTGAGTGTGATGAAGAACAGCAGGAGGGGCTCCTCCCGCTGCCCACCCCCACCTGCAATCCCCATCACGCTGCTCCCCTGTGCCGCTCCCCGGGCCGCTCGCCCTCCTGCACCTGCCTGCACGTGGAGCTGGGGCTGGGCGTTGAGGAAGTCAAAGATGCGCTGGTAGTTGAGGAACTGAGCGTCCCACTCCTGTGGTTTGTCATAGCGGAAATCGTCCCCCAGGGGCACCAGCAGCACTTTGGTGCGGTACAGCTTGGACTTCTTGCGGTACTGGTCCAGCAGGAGCTGAGCTCTGCCGTGGAGTCAGGGCATGAGGCCGGCTGCAGGCAGGCGGTGCGGCTCAGTGCTGCTCAGCCCTGCGCTCACAGCACTCACCGCTCCGCCACGTTGGCCTCAGTGATGGCGCGGGGCGGCACCTTCCAGGGACAGTTGATGCGGCCGCCTGGCAGGCGCTTAAAGTCGAACTGGCAGCAGATTTTGGGGTCTGGCCCACAGGTGTGGGGCACGTCGTAGCTGTAGAAGGGCATCATGTGGCAGAAGATGTCGGTGCTGGAGTCGGGGTCTGCAGGACCAAGGGCAGACAAGCATCAGCAATGGCTCTCCCTCTGCTGTCTCCTAGCAGAGGACCCGGAACACCCAGAGCGTGTGGGGGCACAGCAGATCTGGCACAGCAGATCTGACAGCAGCCAATGGCTCATTCAGGTCTCACCTTGGGGCCGTCCTGCAGAGCAAAACCACTGAAGAGCAGAGCCCCCGCTGCCCTGCACTGCACTGCCCAGCCACGCAGGACAGTGGCCAGCAGCTTTTCCCAGCTGCCACCGCTCCTGCAGGTCCCCCCCCACCATGGCCCCCTCCCCAGCAGTCCCTCACCCCACGTCTGTCTCCACATGAACTCCAGGTTCCGGGTGGCAGCAAAGTGCTTCTTGATGGCGTAGTGCACGCGCTGGATGACCATGCCCGTCAGGTTGGAGCGCTTCAACAGGTAGGGCATGGTGGAGCTGTACCCAAAGGGGTCGACGGCCCAGCCCGAGCGCGGCGTCACGCCTGGGGAACAGGGACCATCAGCACCCCTCGCGGGCAGTCCCCCCCAGCATCCCACTCCTCCGGCCCTGCGTCCTGTTCAGCTCTCACCAATGTTCTTCTCCAGCCACTGGTGCCCCTCGATTAGCTGGTCGATCATGGCAAAGTAGTGGGAATTCGCCTCGTCGGGCATCACCCAGCCACCCGTCACCATCTCCAGCTGCCCATTTCCCACCAGCCTGCGAAGGGCACCCATGCAGATGGTCAGCACTGTAGTGAGCCGCGGCAGAGCTCTGCTCTGGGCACGGATGGGGAGTGTGGGCCCTACCTCCGCACTGCAGCCCGCTTCTGTGCACTGATGTTATCCCACCACTTGGAGAAGAAGGAGATCTCAGACCAGATGAAGCGTCGGCGTGGGTCCTCCTGCATCTTCAGCACCATGCTGTTGAGGATGTGCTGTGTCTGGTCATAGTAGTACTTGTCAAAGGTCTTGATCCAGCCTGCCAGCGCAAGGGGGGGTTGTCATGGGGGGACTATCAGGCAGGGCAGGGGCTGGGATGGCTCCTCCCCTCCGCCCGCCTTCGCCCCACTTCTCACCGGGGTCATTGTGGGAGTGCGGCACCACAAACACCTGCAGGGGCTCAGAGTCCCACTCACTGGGCTCGTAGGTGATGTCGAAGCCCTGCTTCCAGACACCGCCGTCCTGGTTGTCGAAGGGCAGCAGGGAGTACACGGCCAGCATCTGCCGGGGAACAGAGCTCAGGAGGGACCACGGCCCCCAGCAGCCTGCAGCCGCCGGACTCCTCTCTCCCCCCACACAGAGCACTGCGGATCCCTCCCTCCCAAGACCCTCACCTGCAGGTCGGGGCTCTCGCCTCCGGCCCCCAGGGCAAACTGACAGTCCTGCGGGGACACGGCGAGGAAGCTGGGCCGGTTCTCTGGGGGCAGCGCCCAGGAGCCGTTGTCGCGGCGGGGCGGCGCGGGCTGCCCGTCGGCGTGCGCTGTCAGCTCCAGCACCGAGTCCTTGATGTGGCTGATGATCTCGTGGTTCTCCTCCAGCAGCTGCTCCAGCTGCTCGATGCGGTTCTGCAGCACCGAGATCTGGCTCTGGGGACGCGAGCGCTGCGGTCACCGCGGTGTTCTGCCCCGGGTCTCCCGGCGCGGCGCGGCCCGCACGATCTCGGCACGATCCCCGCACGATCTCGGCACGATCCCCGCTCGATCTCGGCACGATCCCCGCCCGCTCACCCGGGGGAAGTTCCCCCCGCTCTGGTGGCGCGCGGGGTCGTGCTGCACGCGGTCCAGCATCAGGTAGAGGGAGAAGACGGCCACGCAGAAGATGGCAGCTCCACACACTGTCACCTGCTTCTTCAGCTTCATCCCGCAGCGCCGCGGGGCACACCTGGTGCGGGCAGAGGGCGCAGGGGCAGCCCCGGCTCCGGACTCGTCCTCCGCGCGGTATCCGCGGCCCCGCCCGCCGGGACCCCCTCCCGGTGCCGCCTTTACTTCCACCCGCCGGTCCCCCCCGCCCCCCCGTGCCCTTTGCGTCCCGCTCAGCCTGATCCGGGGTATTTATAGCCGCTGACGCCGCGCCGAAGGCAGAACGCGGCCCCCATTCAAGGCCGGCCCGCAGCCGCCGCGGGGGGGGAGGGAGGGGGAAAGGCGAGCGAGGGGAGTCGGGGGCTGCGCCGAGGGGGTCGGGGCCGTGCGGCCCGCAGCGGGGCCGGGGCCGGGAGCGGGAGAGGGGGCGGGCGGAGCGGGAGCTCCCGCAGCCCCGGCGCAAGGACGCAGCGGAAGGGCGGGGGGCGGCCCGCGGGGGGCCGTGCCTGGCCGGAGCCATCCGGAGCGGTTCCCCCCCACCTCCGCCCCGCGCTTACCCTGCGCGGCTCCGCGACCCGGCCCCGTCCTCACATCGCGCCCGGCCTCCGCCGGCTGCCGCGGTCGCGATGGGCCAAACCCCGCCCGCCGCCCCGCCCAGCTGCCCGGCCCCCGCCCGCCGGGACGCGGCGCTGCAGCCCCGACGGCACCGGAGCTCGGGGTCGGGGCGGAGCGGCGCCGCGGAGCCCGGGTCGCGCCGCGCTGCCCGGCGGAGAGCACGGCGGACGCGGGGCTGCAGAGCCGACTTTTATTACGCTGGAGCGCGCCGCGGCCCCGCCGCTCTCCGACGCCGCCGCCGGGGCGGGCGCAGCCGCTCAGCGGTGCCGTTTGCGGATGGCGATGAGGTCCTGGTGGACGGCCCCGAAGCTCGGCCGCCTGCGGGGGTCGTACTCCCAGCAGCGCTGCATCAGGCGGTACACGTCCTCGGGGCACTGCTCGGGGGGCTCCAGCCGCACGCCTGCGGGACGCGGAGATGGACGGAGCGGTCGGACGGCGGCTCCGGTCCCGCGGTCCCGCTGGGGGCGGCTCGAGGTCCCCCGGCCCCGCTGCCCCCCGCTCACCCTGTTCGACGGCCTCGCGCGTCTGCTGGTTGCTGAGGTTGGCGTAGGGCACGGCGCCCAGGCTGAAGGCCTCCCACAGCAGGATCCCGAAGCTCCACACGTCGCTTTCCGAGCTGTACCGGCCTGGGGATGCGGTGGGCAGTGGGGGACGATGACGCCGCCGCCCGGTGGGAGCCCGTCTGCCGGCCACCCGCCCCGGGGGCGTGCAGGACGCTGCCGCCCAGTCTCCGGCGTCCCGTGGCACAGCCTGCCCGGTTCCCTCCCCGGTGCCGTGAAGGTCCCGGGCTGTGCCCGTGCCACCCCATACCGTAATTCAGAGCCTCGGGGGCAGTCCACTTCACGGGGATCTGCTTCATGCCCCCCGTGGAGGCATAGACACCATCTTCCTCCTGCCGCGACATCCCGAAGTCGCTGATTTTCAGGGTGTTCTTCTCTGTCACCAGGCAGTTGCGGGCAGCCAGGTCCCTGGGGCGCGGGGGGTCGAGGCCGTCAGCCGTGCGCCCATTAGTGGGGTCCCCGCTCCACTGCCCCCAGCCCACCTGTGGATGCAGTGCTTGCTCTCCAGGTACTCCATGCCCGCCGCGGCATTCTCCGTCATCTTAATCAGCTCCTTCACCTTCAGGTGGGGCCCCTCGCTGCGCAGGAAGCTCAGGAAGTCCCCTCCTGCAGCACACGGTGTGGGGCCGTTGGGAGGCTGCCGCAGTGCGCTGTGCTGAGCGAGGTCGTGTGCCGGGCTGAGCTCGCTCACGCGCACGGCAGGGCTACAGGGGCCGCAGGACTCACCCTGCACCAGCTCCATGACGATGTAAATGGGCTGCTTCTGGGTGCAGACACCGATGAGCCGGACGATGTTGGGATGGTTGTACTGCTTGAGGATCCTGCGGGAACAACAAAAGGCACTGCAAGCAGGCGGGGGCCCGTCTGCCCCCAGCACAGCTGCCTCCGTGCTGTCCCGGGGACTCTGCCCAGCCAGCGCTCAGCCGCAACGCCGCCGCACCCCGGTGGGTTTGAGCGGCCCCGAGTCCTTAGGACTCACAGGTGGGCCGGGACAGCGGCAGGCACACGGACCTGGCTTCCTGCAGGAACTTGGCCTTCAGCTCGGGCGGCAGGGTTTCCCGGCAGGATTTCACCGCCACGGGGGTGTTGTCAGCACGCAGGCGGCCGCTGAACACCTCCCCGAAGTTCCCCTGCCGCGGGACACGGAGGTGTCGGCCGAGCTGCCGAATGGGCGCCCGTGGGCGGCCTGCTGCCGGGACCCTGCACCCAACTCACCCGGCCGATGCGCTCCCCCAGCAGCACATCCTCGTGGTTGAGCACCCACTTGTCCTGCAGGCAGCAGACCCGAGTCGGTGAGCAGCCCCCAGCTCCGGCAGCATTTCCACCTGCCCTGCGGCTCCCCCTCATGCCGACCCCTCACGGGGGCGGACGGAGGCAGCTGCTGGGGCTGCGCTCTGCGCAGGGCTCTGCTGCCTCCCGCTGCCCGCCCTCACCTTGAGCACGGCTCTGGTCAGGACGATGCCGCTCTTGCGGGTGATGGGCTGCTGGCTCTGCAGCAGGTGGTCGATGAGCAGCGGGATGGTGGGAAAGCCATCGCCTTCCAGCCTGTACAGGTTCTGCAGGGAGGGAAGGCTGCGGGGTGACCTCTGTGTGCCCATGTGGTGGGATGCGTGCATGGGGAACTGCACACATGGGGTGTGTGAATGCGTGGGGATGTATGCGTGAGGTTGCATACGCGCACATGGCACAAGCTTGTGTTCATATGCACAAAGCAGGCTCACACCCTGTGCTCCAGGTTCGGTTCATGCAAGGATACACGCAGAGTCACAGCCGCACGCACACATCCCGTGCAGACACCAGGGTCACTCCCTGTGGCTGCACACCCAGGGCAGAGCTCCAGCACCTGCCCACTGCCTTGCCTCCCCCGGTGCCACGGTCACTCACATCAGCAGCCTGGATGATGAAGTGCCGAGGCTGCCCATCCCACAGCACGCTGAGCACGTACTCCTGCTTCCCCTGGCTCTCCCGCACCAGGAAGTCCCCGCTGCAGCTCAGCAGCTCCTGCACCTCTGAGCGCGGGATGGCCCCGTGGTACCAGGCCTGCTGGCACAGCGGCTTCTGCACCTCTGGGATGAGGGGCATGGGAGGTGGCAGCTGGGTGAAGATGAGACGAGTCCATGAAACGTACCCCCGGGTCCTGCAGCAGTGCAGGGGGGAGGGGCAGCAGGGCAGGGGGGCTGCTGCAGGGTGGGGAGTGGAGCTGGAGAGCAGTGGAAGCAGCGCTGCAGGGCAGGAGAGGAGGGCAGTGGGTGCCGAGGGGCTGGGAGGTTCATCAGGACAGGGTCAGAGCAGCTGCGGGTGCCCAGGGCCTCACCGAGAACCTGGGACTGAAGATGCCTGAGATATGGTTCTTGATGGTCTCCAGCGCAGTCACCCCACTGCGCTCCTGATCCTGGGGGAAAACGTGCTCTGTCTCCCAGAAGAACATTGTGTGGAGCCACCGGAGCCCAGCAGGCCCCAGCCCTGCGGTTCTGGTGGCCACGGGGGGGGACTCACCGTGGAGGACACTGACTGCTGGTCCTCCTGCAGGGGCAAGGCGGGAGGGGGCTCCCCAGAGCCCAGCTCTGCCAACTTGTTGGCCAGCATATCCCGCTGTGCTTGCAGCTTGGCTTGGGTGCAGAGACAGCCCTGCAGCTGCTGCTGGGCCTCCTGCAGCCCCTGCCGCTTGCCCAACAAGTGCACCCTGGAGATGGGATGCAGCAGGCTCAGCTCCTGCCCACCCAGCCCCAGCCCAGCTCTGCCACCCACTGCACCTCACCGCTCCCCAGGGCTCAGTGCCATCTCCTCGTCCCGCAGCTCAGCCTGCAGCTCCCACACCCGCTGCTCCTTGCTGCTCACTGCCTCCCTGCTGGCCAGCAGCTCCTCCTCAATGGATGTCAGGCTGGGAGGACACAGGTGTTGGGTGGGTGTTGAGCCACGTGCCTGCCAGCCCCCCTGCCCCGTGGCCCGGCCCCACTCACGAGTGCTGCACGCTCTCGATGGTCAGCTCATTCAGCTGCAGCTCCCCCTGCTCCAGGCTCTCTGTCTCCTCCAACAAGCTCTCATCAAAGGTCACAGCAGGTGGTACCTCAGAGTCATACCTGCAAAACCCGGTACAGCACTGATGCTTACTCTGCTGCACCCACCTGGTAGCCTTATGCTGAACCATGCTCACAGCCACGCCGCTGTACCTGTGGCACTGAACAAAGCTGCTGTACTCGGTGGCGGGGTCGATCATCTCGATGGCGTGGGCAATCTCCTGGTGGATGGCCAGCACGTCCTCCTGCACCAGGCTGCTGATGCTGTAGTACTCCCCAAGAATCTCCTTCCTGCAGGGATGCATGTGCTGGAAGCTGCCACCCTCCTGAGCCCCATGGCCCCGCAGCGCCTGGGATGGCTGCTCCTGGGGTGCCCACAGCCCCAGCCACATGGTGCTGACCCCATCTGTGATGGCTGCGGTGCCAGGGAAAAGGCATGCATGGGGCAGGCAATGGGGTGAGGACAGCACCTGAGGCTGGGGGCTCTGGGAGGGGGAAGGAACATCTCCAGTTCTTGGGGGCAACAAGGGTGCAGGAAGAGAGGAGTTGCTGGGGTGGGACAGCGGGCTGCAGGGCTCTTACAGAACAAGGACCATCTCCTGCTGCAGGCTGTAGAGGGACTCGTGCAGGGTGGGCAGCGCGCGCTGGTAGTGGTGCTGGTGGTGCAACGCGGCCGCCTGCACAGCCAGCACATACTGGTTGTGCAGGGCATAGAGCTTCCAGAGGCTGCGCACGTACTTTTCCTTCGCCTTTTCCCGCTCCTTGTCTGCAGGGAGATGGCATGGGAAACACACAGCCCTCAGCACTGCTGCTTCCGCTGCATCCCCAGGGCCGTGCCGGGGGTCCTGTAGGGCTGCAGGGGGTCTGGAGGTCCCTGACATGTTGGTGGGGCTCAAGGGGAGTCGGTGGGGGGCACAGCAGGTCATGGCAGGGGGGTGCGTGGGGATGGGGCTGGCACCCACCTTTGCTGGCCTCCTGGTACTTGCGTTTGGCCTGGGCGCTGTCGCGCACCAGGCTGCGGTACTGCGCCTTCAGCTTCTCCACTTCCTGCTGCGTGGTCTGCAGAGGAGGTGCCATCAGCAGAGCGGGTTCAGGGCTGAGAGTCGAGTCCCCCCACTGCCCACAGGGCCCTACCCGGGCATACTCCTGGCTGAGCTGCTGCCACTGCTCACTGAAGGCCTTGCGAATCTGCTGCTTGTCACGGATCAGCGTGCTCAGCTTGGCCAGCGGTCCTGCTGCCAGCTCCTCCGCGTGTCGCCGCAGCGTCTGGCTCAGTGTCTCGGTCTGGCTGGCCAGAACCCACCAGGACTGCAGGACAGGGTGTCAGCACAGCGTGGGGACGGCCGCCCGCTTGTGCCAGGTCTGGGGGTGCACTGAAGTGTCCCTACCTCCCCGATCTGGCTGCTGTAGTCGGTGGCACGGAGCTGCCCCAGGCCCTCCTGTTTCTCCAGCTGAGAGAACATGTGGTGCAGCATCCCCGCGTACTCCCGGTCGCTCTTGACACGCTGCGACATCCACTTCTTCATCAGCTCCAGGAGGCGCAGCTCGCTGTCCTGCAGCCTCAGCAGCGCGCTGTGCCCCTTTGGGCACCACAGCTCCGGCCCGAAGCCCATGACACCACGGTCCTGGTGGGACGGGGCTGCAGAGCAGTGGGGCAGCCTGAGCCGTGACTCCAAAGCCTACACTGTGCTCAGCTATGGCCGGGGCCCTTTTGACTCCCATGCTCCCTCCCCTCCCCCCCCCCACCCCCCCATAATCTCCCCCCAGCTGTGCCCTGGCCAGCCCCGGGGCTGATTTGTTGAGGGTCAGACTGTGCCCTGCACAATCTGCCTTGCAAAACACATTCAAAGCAGGTGGGAGGGCTGCGCGTGCCCAGCATGGAGTGGGGGCTGCCACAGGGACAGTGCTAAGGAGAAGGAAGCACAGGCTCAAAAGCCAGCATCGCTCAGCCATGTGACCAAGGGCAGTGGCACAGTGCCCCCAGCATGGCCGGGAGCCCCAGCCCCATGCAGCTCCAGCAGCTCTGACCCCATCCTGCCCAAATATGGGGTCAGCCCCGCATCAGGAACCTCCAGGCAGGGAGGAAACTGCCAAGCCTGGAGGCATCCCTGCATGTGGCCCTGGGGTGCCCAGCCCTGCGGCAGTGGAGCAGCCAGCAGTGGAGGGTGCTGCAGCCCAGCTCCACGCAGGACAAGATGGCCCAGCACAGACCACAACCCAAGAGAGGAATGGGACGGTAACCCCCCCAGCCCTACAGAGGGATCCCCCATCCCACCAGCATGTTGCTGGCACAGTGCCTCCAACCTGCGAGTGCCGCCAGGTCCCTGCTGCAGCGCTGGTGCTGGTGTGTTCCTGGGGCTGGGGCTGGTGCAACTGACCTGACGCAGCTCCGGCACCCAGAGAGGAACAGGAAACCCTGCACTGACCATACAACCATTGCGAGATTTCCTGCGCTTCCTCCCCTCCCTGCCAGTCTGCCGTGTTCGGGGCCAACTGTGTCACACAGCCTCGCTGCAGCTGTCAGCCCCCAGCCCCATTGCCTCTGCCAACAACCACGCACCAAGGCCTTCCTCTGCAGGATTTGGCCCTGCAGGACCCCAGGTCTCTTTTTCAGCTGGGCCAGGCTGCGGTGCACAGCCCTTGTGGACCCTGTCCTCAGCCCAGGCCCCTCAGGGATCTGACTCAGCAAAGCCCTTTCAGCCATCCCCGTGCCTGCAGCCGTTCTCCCTGTCCTTGCTGCAGGGGCTGGCAGTGGCTTCTGACCCCAAGGTAATGCTGTGGCCACCTGCAAGATACAAGTAAGCTGCTTCCACTTTGTAAGGGAGTTCCTGACTTGCCTTCCCACAGTTGAGCAATGCCTCGGTGGTCATGCCAAGGAAGACAACAGCATCACAACACACCACAGCACAGCAATGGGCAGCGCGGCACAGCTCAGCACAGCACGCCGTGCTGCTGGAGCTCCTGGGCACTACTAGTGCTGGTCACCCTGGAAACAACCTTTCTCACAGCACATTTCAGGGTCAGAGCTGCAGCACTGCAGCTGCCTTGTGCCATAGTACACACTAACCTGCCTCCAGCCACCACTGCCTGACCCCAAAGCCCAGCCTGGAGTAGTTTTATTTTCTGAGCTGCTGGTCATCCAGCAGTGTCCACGTGCACCACTTGCTCCTTGGACATCTGCAGCATTTGCACACACTCAGAGAGTGCTGTGCCAGCTCACAGCTTATCCCAGCCTGGTGTTGCCTGGCTTCTCCTGTGCAGAGCAGGCTGTCCCTGCTGTCACAGGGCTGGTACTGGGCACTGAGCTCCACAGGGCTGGGGTCTGACTGTGTCGAGTCTGTGAGGATGGCTGTGCTGCAGGGCCCTATCCGTGACTGTGACTGCAGACAGCCCCACTCTGCAGCAGCCCCAACAACTGCCTGCAGCAGGAAGGTCACTGCGGGCTGCAGATCATTCAGTTTCACATCCTTCATCCCCTCTCTCACAGCAGAGCTTGGTGCTGCTGTGCTGCATGGGGCTGCATGGGCACTGCACAGCCAGTGGCCGCATCCCACCTGCACTGCCCGTTTGTCCCTGCCCGGAGCTACCAACTCAGCCCTGCACAGCCTCAGCTGATGGCAGCGAGTGGCTGCAGCACAGCTCCAGGCTGGAGAGAGAGCTGTGCCATGTCACACAACAGAGAACTGCTCGTGACCACAGGAAGATGCTGTGGCCAGAACGGCATGAGGGGCTCTGCAAAGAGGAGCTGCCTCCACATAAGCTTGTGAGTGAGGCAGATCAAGGCTCGCTGTGGGGCCGGGGGCACAGTGAGGTTGGGTCTGGCTCTGCCTGCAGCTCACAGCCCATCTGTAGCAGGAGCAGAGCTGGGGACACCTGGCTGTTCACCCCGGGCTGCCTGCAGACATCGTGCTGCAGCTGAAGGGGCTGCACTGGGCTTGCTGCTGCAGTGTGAGCTCTGCAGCCTGCTGCCCCACCTCGCTGCAGCCAAAATTTGCTCCCCTCACAGCGGGTTTATGATCAGCAGCTGCTTCCCATCACTCAGGTGAGTGGAACGACCACCACCCGGGTGCCAGCACGCCTTCAGCCCCCAGCCCTGGTGAGCTCCTCACCTCTGGGGGGTGGGTGGGTGGAGGGTGGTCTCAGCCCCATCCAGAGCCCCCCACAACCCCAGGGCAGCAGGACATACAGCACAGGCAGCGGAGCTGGTTTGCATAGTTCTGAACATTTAATAACTCAGTCTCTCTAGTGTTATATCCACATCCATTAAATTAAAAACGGGCTCAGGAGGCAGCTCCCGGCTGATTAAATTACAAGAAAAAATTACTGTGCACCAAAAAGTTATTATAGAAAAATAGTCCTGTGGCCCCCCCGCCAGCAGCTCCGTCCGTGGGCCGGGGTTGGCATGGGGCAGGCAGGAGCCCGTGCCACAGCCTGGTGTGCAGCGGCGGTGGACGGCAAAGGGGTGGGCGGCACCGACCCCCACCATGCAGGGAGTGGGTTGAGGGTGGGGGGGTGCCGGGGGCTCTGGGGGGGAGCAGAACGGATTGTCACCAAGTGGGGGAAAGGCACATCGGGGCTGGGGCGGTGGGGCCACGGCTGCCAGCACAGCAGGCTCTGCCCAGCCCCTGCAGGGTGCAGGCAGAGCCGGGCGCAGCGGGCACCAGCGCTGCCCAAGAGACCCAGCGGCACCGGCAGCCCTGCCCAGGACAGAACAGGGGCTGCTGCTGAGCAGGGGGCCCTCCCCGCACTGCGAGCTCAGCCTTGGGCACAGGGGAAGGCGTTGCCATGCCCACAGCCTCCATCACTGGGCTCCAATCCGTGCTGCATGTGGCCGTGATGGGACAGGCAGCAGCGGGCAAGGAGGTAGGGGGCTGAGGCCTGGCCATTATTGCTGTTGAAGGGCACGGGTGGAGGCAGACAGGCCCTGGGGAGGCGGCGGAGCCTCAGGTAGCCCAGTCAGGGCAATGCCAACAGGGGCGCCCGGCCCCAATCCCCGCAGCCACATGTGGCCCCCAGCAACCGCCAGCCCAGGGTAAGGAACGCAGCTGCCAGCACAGAGCCAGCGCCAGGGGTCTGGCCACACACCAGCACAGGGCACAGCATGGACACGAGGCTGTGAGAGATGGTCTGGGACGGGGACAGCACAGGGCTGAGGACGGTACCAGCGGTGGGGAGCCCAGAATGCCGCGGAGGGGGATGGGGGCAGAGTCCAGGCCCCTCGGCCTCGCCTGCCCCGGCTCCGCGGTGCCGGGAGGAGGAGGGAGGGGCGGAGGGCTCATCAAAGGGCACTTTGGTCTCTGATGAAGGCAGTCCTCTCGTTGTGCACTTCACACTCCTCAACGTCCGACTCCGAAGGGCCCTCTTCCTGCCAGATGTCGGAGGGCAGCCCCTTGTAGGAGATGATGCCGCTGTCCAGGGCATAGACCTTCACCCCCCGCAGGCTGAACCCAGAGCGCACTTGCAGCACCAGGAAGACGGTGATGAAGATGACGACGATCAGAACGCAGCTGAGGCTGGCGATGAGAACGAGCGGGTTGGCTGGAGGGGGAGCCTCGGGCTGCCCCTCACCCTCCACCAGAGCGGGGGATGCTCGGCTGCTCTGCGTCTGGTGGGAGCAGGAGAAGTCCAAGCTGCTGAAGTGGGAGTGCGCGGGGCAGGTCAGGCACTGGTTGGGGCCAGGCCCTGTGCAGGTGGCGCAGGAGGGGTGGCAGGGCAGGCAGAGCTGGGGTGCGATGGGCTCCATGCTGTTCTCCAGGCTGTAGTGTGTGTTCTGCACGCCAGGTGCGAAGCCAGGGGGGCAGCGCTTCAGGCAGCTCTTCTGATGCAGGTAGTATCCCTCTTCACAGACTGCAGGAGAGAAGGGTCAGCATGGAGGGGTCATCTGCACACCCATCCCGCCATGGGACCCTGCACTCACCCACACAGGTCTGGCTGGGGGTCAGGGTCTTGCAGCCGCTGCTCTCCAGCTGGTTGGAGAGCCCAGGGGGGTCCGTGGCCGTCCCATACAGCACCAGCGTGAACTTGGTCAGCGTCCCTGGAATAACATGGGGTGAGCAACAGCAGTGCACCTATGGACCTCGTACAGGGAGGGCAGGCACCAACACCACCACAGGCTGCACAGGGGCTGCGGGGACACCTCCAAGAACAAGCACAGACGGGGTTGTGGCAGACAGGCCACCTCAGAGTCCCACCAAACCCATAGCAGCTCTGTCCCCTCCCCAGCCCGGTCACTGCACAGCACCAGGTGCCAGCAGGGCACAGGCACCGCTCCCACTGCTGCAGCGAGGCGGTGCCAGCAGCCCTACCGTAGTTGTTGGCATCACTAGTGTTCTCAATCTCCAGCAGCCACTCCCCAGAGGGATCCTCGTCCCACGAGTGCGTCGTCATGAAGGCCCAGTCATTGAAGCCATCAGCTGAGTAGTCATGGGGCCTGGGAGAGAGGGGAGCGCGGGCGATACAGCTGGCCATCCGCTGCCAGCTGCCATCCCACTGCCCAGGTACTGACCTGGCAGCCAGGAGGGTAGAGCGGGTGCCCATGGGGCTGACGAGGTGGATGGCCAGATCCCCCCGCCGGTTGTAGGACAGCGTCAGCCGGGCCTGAGCATGCTCCAGCCGGCTGATGTAGTTGGCCTTTCCCAGGCACGCGTCAACCTTCCGACGCACCTCCAGGCGCTTCCCGATGTCCCTGCCAAGGAACAGAGCGAACCCAGCGCCCCCAGTGAGGCTGAGGCAGAGCACGGGGCTTCACGTGTCCCCAGGAGCTCCCAATTGCCCTCCAGCTCCGCACCAAGTGGAGCAGTGACAGATAATCCCGGGGCAGCTGACAGCCTCCCTCCACCGCCAGGACGGGGCAGGGAGCAGGCAACCAAGCAGCACATCCCAACTCCCGGGAAACCAGGGGCAAGGAGGGTTTTGCTCTGCTGACCACGTGTTGAATTGCACTCTGTGCCAGCTGTGAATGGGGCCTTTCTTCAGCAGCCAGGGGCCAGCTCCACCCCTGCACAGCACGGCCAGGGATGGACAGGCACGGCCCGCCATGGCCTGCAGCTCACCAGCCCTGTTGCTGGCACAGGACACGGCCACACGGGGTGGGGATGGGCAGGGATGGGGCTGGCGCCTGCCCACAGGGCCCAGGCTCAGGGGAGCAGGGCAGGGCAGCAGCACAGACAGGACCTATCCTCCCCCAGCCCAGGGCCTGCCCCCCAGGCCTGGCACCGCCGTGGCCGCAGTCGGGACTCGGCAGATGCTGTGCTGCGGCAGTGGCCAAGCAGGAGTAAAAGGAGCTTCTGTCTGACCCCTGAAAGCCCCTCTGTCTGGTGATGACTTGCATTGGCTGCTCCCAAAACCACGGCGTCCCAGCCCAGAAGCCTCCTGGCTGCATCCTGCCCAGCCTGGCTGTAGCGGTTGGTATCCAGAGCAGTTCTGCACTCCCCAGCCCTGCTCAGCAGCAGAGCCCAGCACCCTCCCATTCCCTGCCCGGTGCTGAGTGCCTCCTTGGCTCCTGCACAGGGCCGCACATGGGGCAGATGCCAGGCAGTGCCTGCCTGGGCTCTCCAGCACTTACTTGGGCTCCGCGAGGATGTCGACGACACATTTCCTCTGAGGTCCCACTGTGATCCACTTCCTGGCCAGGCTTACCATGGCCCCGGCGTCCAGCAGGCCGTAGCCGTAGGAGTGGCTGACTGTAGGGACAGCGGGGTCAGTGTTGCACCCTGAGGCCTCCTGAACCGCAGGGCTGTGGTGGGCACCCAGCCCCTGCCCCCCGGTACCTTTGCGGCCAACGCCGTTGGTGACCCAGTCATTGGCATTGAGGTGTGCTGGCTTTGAGGTCTGCACCACCAGGTGCTGCATGTCCCGCCAGGTTAGGTTCTTGCTGCAGGGAGACGCGAGGCTTAGGAACCAGCATGAGGCACCCCTGCAGCCCCCAGCCCGGCCCCGCTCCATGCCCAGCCTTACTTTGCCTCCAGGGCAAGAGCAATGATCCCAGCAGCAAGAGGCGCTGATGCCGACGTTCCCGTGTGCGATTCGGTGCACTTCTGCCTCAGGTCAGTTGTCACCTGCAAGGAAAGGACCCGCTCAGGTGGTGCCATGCCCCCCTGTCCATCCCATGCACCCCACAGCCCCTCGGGGCACTCACGATCTGCTTCTCATTCTGGTTGCCACTACTGTAGGTGGTGGCGAGGGTGGAGGAGCAGGCCTCGCTGTACCAGGGTACGTTGCCATACTGCGTAGTGCTGCTGATGGACAGTGTGTAGATGCTGTTGGTGTAACCATCACAGTTGCAGCTGTCGTGTTCGCGGCCCCCATTTCCAGATGCCCAGACGAAGATGGAGCCCAGCCCCCCGCGTCCCTGACAACAAAGGCAGAGTGAGCACCGGTGCCCGTGCAGCACGCAGCTGGTGGCACACTGAGCACTGCAGGGCATGGCAGGCAGCTGGGACCCAGCGAGAGGCACGGCACTCCCAGCTGATGCGGCAGTATGTGGACACAGCGGACACAGGAGCTGCCCCGCATGGCACCGGTGGCAGAGGCGCTGCGGGATTGGTTTCCCCAAGATCAGATGTCCTTCTCTGCTCAGAAGTCACCCAGGCTGGCCGCAAGGTTGTGTGTAACTCACAGCACCCCCCTGCAGCCCCATGGCAGCTATGCAGAGCGCTACTGAGTGCCATGGCTCTGCTCACAGTGCGTGGGGCAATGCTGGTGCCACGTAGGGATCTGCCAGCAGCGTGCCCACATTTCCACGTGGGGAATCCCAGGCAGAACACAGCACAGGGCTGCACCACAGCCATGCTGAGGCTGAGCTGACGGCTGGGGACAGTGGGGAAGGACGGGTGGTGGCAGGGGTGAGGTGAGCAGCACAGAGCCAGGCAGGGCCCAGCGGGGCTCCAGGGAGGGACCGCCCCACTTCACGTGAGCTTTCAGAGCACAGAGAACAGGGCAGCTCCAGTGAGAGGAGCACCCTGAGCAGGAGGGGCCCTGACTCAAAGCTGCAGTGCAGGAAGAACCAGAAAAACCAATAGAGCCTGATCCCAGAGATGGGCCAAGAGACAGCTCACAGCGGGAAGGCTGTCACAACATGAGGCCTGAGGAAGCAGCAGGAGCTCAGCTGGCCCCAGGAAACCAACACTCACCTGGCTGACCCCTCGGAAGAAAGCCTCCTCTGCCAGCCGGGCCGGGCCATCCACTGTCTTGCCATCGTCCTCAGGGCCCCAGCTGGCACTGTAGATGTGGATGTGGTTGGGATTGAGGCCCAGGGAATGGGCCTCCACTGCATCCGTCACCTCCCCATCCAGCATGCGCACGCCTAGGGCCAGAGAGCAGACATCACGGGTGGCCACGCTCCACGGGGAAGAGGTGCTGCCAGCAAGAGCTCTCAGTGCCGCTGGAGCTGCAGGCTGTTGCAGGCCACCCTGGCAGCAACACTAAGGGAGCAGACACCTGCTGCAGGCTCTGCTCCTGATGCAGGACAAGGTGGCACCCACCTCCAATCCGGGCATTGTAAGCCACGCCAACACCACAGATCCCATTGTTTGCTACAGCAGCGACTTCCCCAGCGCATCGAGTGCCATGCCTGCAGTTAGAACAGCACCAAGCACTCAGGTGGGCGGTGAAGAGCACGGTGCTGAACACCAGCTGCAGAGGGTGGGGTTGGCACCCAGACTGTCTCCATTCCCCCAGATGGGGTGGCTGACCAAGCCCAACCCACAGAGATGGATGCTGCAGAGCTGTGTCTGCTCTGCTCTGGGGAGGGGCACAGCACAATCTGTGCTAGCTCTGGGTAGTCCCAAAGGACATTACTGGTGTCAGAAAATGAGGGGGGGTTCTGCATGGGGCACCACCCCCACACCCTCCCGAAATCCACAAGGGCCAGTGCTGCCCATCAAGAACTGGCCATACCTGGGCTCTGCCATCCTCACCTGTTGTCATTCATCTGTGTGTAACGGGGCTGTGGGTCTGGGTCCTGGTCATTGACATCAAAGCTTGCCCCTGGATCCTGGAAGGCAGACCTGGCAGTCAGAAGTGCCTGCCTTGGCCAGCAAGTCCCACCTCCCCAGTGCCATGCCGGTACCGTGTGCCCCAGTGCTGAACTAAGTCAGGGAGCAGGCTTCTGACTCCTCCCTGTTGCTGTCCACTACGTGCCCCCCTGGCATGCACAAACCCTGCACCTGCACCATGCAGCTCTGGAGTTTCAGTGAGCAGGTACCAGCCCAGCACAGGCTCCTGCGCACCACCCAGGGATTGCCCCACACTTACGTAGTTGGCCTCCAGGTCAGGGTGGTTCTTCTCAATGCCATCATCCAGGATGGAAACCACGATACCCTTGCCCGTGTAACCCTGCTCCCAGGCCTGACGCACGTTCAGGTCCCGCTGGTTTGTGTTGTACTGCAGAAGGAAGTCCTCACACTGTCAGCCATCCCCAACTGCCGGTGCTGGGATGGGCAGCACAGACAAGAGCAGGTGCCGCCTCCACACCCCTCACTGCACACTCACCAGGTACCACTGCTGCGGGAACTTGGGGTCTGTGGGCTCCATGAAAATGTCTCGCTTGGTCCTGCGCTTTGCCACCTGCTGCTCAAGCCAGTGCACCTGGCACAGAGAGGGCATGAGGCTCCCCCTGCTCCCGCCGCCCTCCTCGTGCCCAGAAAGCAGCCAACAGTGCCAGCGCTGCAGCATTCCAACCAGTCGACAGCCCAGGGCCCTCCCGGCCCCCACTGCCCTCAGCATCATTGCCACAGGCTCTGGCCCAGCGGAGCACACAAGGCAGAGCGCCGAGCTCTGCACAGCGCTGAGCACTTGGCAGCCGCCACGCTGCACGCCCTGCTGCACCTGGGGCAGGCGGACCGTGTGCGTGCCCAGCCACTGGGCTGCAGCCAGAGCGTGGGGAAATGCTTCCATCCTGCCACAAAGTCCCGCTGGGAGCCCCGGGCAAGGGGATGGAAAGCCCTCCAGGGGGCCGTGGCTGCCCCGTGCCCACAGCAGCCTGCAGGTCACAATGCTGTCTCTGCCTCCCTCTGCCCTTGCTGGCAACACACCAGGCTCCCTGGTTCCCCATGGCCTCTGAATGCACAGAATCGAGGCAGCTCATCCCATTCTGCACCCTCATGGAGGGTGAGGGGTCCTGCAGTGGGATGGAAGGCAGCCCCCTACCACCTACCTGTGGCTCCCGTGCCAAACGGCTGTGCCAGGGCTGGTGGGGTGAAAGGGAGCGCTTCACCACGCCGCGGTGCTGGAAGTGGTAATAGTCGCCAAAAATCTGGAGCAGAAGAAGGAACAGGAGAGATATGAGTGTCCAGCTTTCTCATTCCCCACTGGCACCCTCAGCGCCAAACACTAGTAAGTCTCTAACAGTGCAACCAAGCTGCAGCCAGGGCAGGGGAAGCTGAGCCTCAGTTCTTCCTTACGTTTGCCTTAGATAGGGCACTCTCTGAGCACCCAGAAAGCTCTAATTCCTAATCTTTGTATCTGTCCTAGGGCAAAGGGTCACTGCCAGCTACGGAGCCATGCAATGCTGTCCTGGCTCAGCCCCCAGATATAAGAGTATAGCTTAGGCTCAAGGCAGCTACATAGCCACCAGCAGGGCCCCAGCTGGCCCAGGATGCCTTCCAGCCTCCCCACTGGTTATTTTTAAACCTGAAGCCTTGTCCAGTCCCACCATGTCCTCACCCCTTCCCGCATGTCCCATGTGGGCTCTGTTTTCACCCACCCGCTGGCAGCCAGGGCATAACCCCAGCACCCAGACTGCTGGGGACGGAGGGGAGAGGACGATCCTCCCTCTGAGCACCCCAGGCTGCAGCGCAGCAGCTTGGTTACCTTTAAGGACGGCCCCAAACACTTATCAGGCCTCTGCCAGATGTGTGTCATCATCTTGGCCAGCACGCAGCCAGCTTGAGCCAGGCAGCAGTAGGAAGGATGCCCTGCATGGCTAAGAGGAACCCACAACCCCAAGGCAGCAAACCCCAGGTGCCACACTTCATCCCAAAGCTTCTGTCTGTTTTGTATTACAAAACCATGACAGCTTCTCAGTGCTCTTCAGGGTGCAGGAACATACCCCAGCACCTGTGGTGGAGCACATTCAACCCACCCACCTCCCCCAGCTCCTGCCTGGAGTCACAAGCAGCAAGACAAGGCCCTGCCCAGGGTGGGGAATCACTCACCCAGCACATCTGGGGTGAGACACCTCTGTGTCAGACCGGCTCCCAACGCCCTCACCCCTCCACAGGAATGAACAGAGCCCCGATTGTTCTGCAAGGAGAGCTTGGCTCTGCCCGGTCGCTCGGCTGGATTAGGTCTGCACAGGCGCTGCGGTGACAGCCAGGAGCTGCCAGCCCACGCGCTGCCATCCTAATCCCCACAGTCCCTGTCCTCAGCAAGGACAGCGCTGCCCCCAGCCCCACGCAGCCCCACTGCTCCATGTGCCACGTGTCAGTGCTGATCCTGCGTGAGCAGTGTCAACTCGCACAGCTCGCCCCAAACTGCCCATGAACGTTCCTTGCCTCTGTCCCACACCCCACAGACACTGTCCCTTTGGTCTCTGTAAGGCCACTGGCCCCAGGCACACGCCCGCAGACTGTGATCCATTCCCAGCTCCTCCATCCCTGCTGGCCCAGGGGACCACAGTCCCACGGCCACCGCCCAGCCCGGCTCTGTGGGCAGAGGTGGGGCTGGGGCACAGCACAACAGCACATCTCTGACTGAGGGCAGCGCCCAGGCACCCACGGAGGGCAGGGTCCTCCCAGACACAGATCCGGGCCTCTCCCTGGGGCGCAGCCATTACAGCCTGCTCCTCCCACCCTCTCCCAGCCGCATCCTGTCCTGCTGCACCAGCACCCAGGGAACAACTTCTGGGGAGCACAGTGTGAGCACTCAGACACCTCCACCAGCTCCCAGTCCCATCCCGCAGCACAGACACCAGGATGGGCTCCAGGGTGGCAGAGACGTGCCCAGACCCACACCTCCAGCTCAGCTGAGCCCACATCTCCCTGCAGGGGCTCTGCTGTGGGCCCTGCTGTGAGTCTGCTCCACCACAGCTCAACATTAGGCAGGCTGGGAGCCAGGGGGCTGAAGGCAGCTCAGCCCTATGTCCCATTCTCAGGGGTCTCGGAGGGACCTGGCCCACCAAAATGAGCCCAAACCTCCTCTGAAGAGCTCGATTTGCACCCTTCCACCCACCATGCGCAAGAAGGACCACGGGCTCCCTGAACAAGCTGCACCCACAGCCGTGCCAGGGCCACATTCAGGTGGCAGGACGAGTCACGGCCAGCTGCCATGGCGGTCATCCTCCCACACTCCCAGCAGCTGGCTCCCAGCAAGGTCCTGACACCGCAGCCACAAGTTGTGCAACTTCCTCTGGGATTTCACCCCTTGCTTCCTTCCTGCCAGAGCCAGCGTGGCCCAGCCAAGTGCTTGGCCTCGGGAGAGTGGGCTCTGCGTGCGTTCACCACAGCATCCACACCGTGTCACACGGTGCCAGCAGAACCACACAGGCTCTGATCTGCCAGCTGCTGCTAGTCCCACCATTCACACCAACCCCACAGCTCCCACCAGTCCGACCTGGCCCCCAGGCTCCATGAGGCAGCACCCAGCTCCCTCCAGCCCAATGGCTCCAGAGGGCCCGGCCAATGAGAATGGCACATGACACAGGACAGGGTGGTGTACGTTGCCCACAGCTCCGCAGAGCACAGCCACAGCCGGTCTGAAGAGCTGAGCCCTGGGGAACAGCCAGGACCACGAGGAACACGGTCCCACGCTCCCCACGCTCTGCCCACCCAGCTGCAGGGATGGCACTGACACAGCCCCATTCCCACTGTGGCTGATGCAGAGAAAGCTGAGTGTGGCGGGACCTGCTGACACAGGGCTGCTGAAGGGCAGCACAAGGGCTAAGGACATGCGGTGCGTCAGACCCTCTGCCCCAGCAGAGCCTGGAGCCGCACCGTGCTCAGGCACATCTCACCTTCAGTAACGTGTAGCAACCTCAGAACTCCCACTCTGAGATGGGCTTTTCCCCCTTCCACCTCCCACAGGCGGGGAGGTGCTATGCCATGCTGTCCCCTGCCTGGACTGCAGCAGAGCGATGGGGAACAGCAGCCCATGGTGAAAGGGGAGCGAGGGACTTACCGGGCCCAGGTTAAGGAATCCATGCTTCCTGGCCAGCCGGTTGGCCTCCAATGGCCCAGCAGGGACAAGCACAGCCCAGGTGTTGGTGTAAACGCGCTGGGCCAACACCTCTTGGGCCAGGAGAGCGAGGGCAACCACCAGAGTCCAGAGCAGCAGCAGCGAGCAGGGCCTCAGATCCATCAGAGTATCGGGGGTCTTCTACCAGAGCACGAGGTCCAGGCGGTGGCGGCTCCCACGTCAGCGCCCCGCGGCACACCGGGCCCCGCTCTGCCCCGCTGGCCCCTGCACAGCCCAGCAGAACATGGGGACGGGGCCGTGACGGCGGCAGGAGGGCGGCAGTGGACACAGAGCACCGGGATGGCAGCACGACCTGGGGGAGAAGGGAGGGTCAGAGCAGGACCGGGCTCTGCCAGCACTGCCGCGGCCCACAGTTCCAGAGCTACCAGGAGGGCTCTGCAGCGGCACAGAGCTGCTGTTTACCTCGCTTATTGCCCAATGTGTACTTAAGCTCTAAGCTCACAACCATGGAAGGCAGAGAGGGAGACGGGTGCAGAAAGAGGGGTGGAAATGGAGCCCGTGCTTCCTGTTGCCACCTAGCACAGACCCTGCTGGCCTCATGCCGGGAGGCACAAGATGCTCCAGGTGCTGTGCTGAGGATCTGAGCACCAGCTCCTGGACGGGGAGCAGCCGTAGCCCCTGTCCCTGAAGGCAGAGACCTCCGGGCACAGCGGGGTGGTTCTCTGGCTGTGGGGACACATGGGGCTCCCAGACAGAAACACACCAGCTGCAGAGGGGAAAGCAGGACAGCAGAAGGAGCAGAAGCAGCAGCAGCCCTTGCTCCCAGCTCGCAGCCCCAGGCCCAGCAGCTTGCTAGCAGGAAACAATCTGGCCAACAGTGCTGCGTTGCCTATCACCATCCACAGCTCTGCCCTTCCCCAGGAGCACAACATGGTGACACCGGCGTGACTCATCTCCAAAACAGGGAGGAAACAGGCAGAGAGACCGGGAAAGAGGTGCACCATCAGCTCCGGCAGCACCGTGCGGCCAGGAGATACCTGGGGGTGCAGGGAGGGCTCCAGAGGGGTCAGAGCGGCAGCGAAGGGCCGGGCAGCGCTGGGGGCCGCGGGCAGAGCGTGGCACGCTGCAGCACAGCGCGGAGCCCCTCGGCAGCCCACGAAGGAGCCCAGAGCAGCACAGCAGCCCGACGCCAGGCAGGAGCAGCCGTCCGGGGCCGTGCCACGGCCTAAAGCAACGCTCGCACAGGGCAGCGCTCTCCGAGCGCCGGCGGAGGCGAACAGCGGCCAGAGAGGAGGAGAAGCGGCGCAGCCCGAGGGGGCTCCGCGTGCCGCCGTCCATCCCCCGCCCCGAGCCACGCTTCGGGCAGCCCCGGTGCGCCCCGCGGCCACCGCTCCACGAGAAGGGCGGCGGGACGGCTCTCCACGCCCGGAGTTCAGCCCGCCGCCCCGCAGCGCTCCGCCCGTCCCGGGGCAACGAACGGCGACGCGGCCTCGGGCCCGGAGCGGCCCCGCGGGGCTGCGGAGCGAAGCGCCGGGAGCCGAACGGGCGGATCTCGCCCCGCGGGCGGCGGGGGCGGCGCGGGGGTGGAGGCGGGGGCGGCCGCCCGAGGGGCTCCCGGTGGCGGCGGCACCTCCGGCACCTCCGGCTCCTCCCGCCGCCCCCGAGCCGCCCCCCCCCCCCCCCCGCCCGGAGCTGTCAGACCCGGCCCGGCCCGGCCCTTACCGCGGCGGCGCCGCCTCGCTCTCTCCCGTCCCTTCGGCGGCCCGGGCCCTTCTGTCGGTGGCGCCGCGTCACGGCGCGGGGCAACCCCGAGCGCCCGCCCCGGAGCCGGGCCCGGCCCAGGCAGGGGCGGCCGGGGCGGGCGGCGGGGCCGCTTGTTTACCTCGCGCAGCTGTCAGCGCCGCCCGCTCGGCCCCGCTCGGCTCGGCCGCCACGGCGCACCCGGCCCGGCCCGGCACGGCACGGCGCGGCACGGCCGCCGCTCCGCCGGGCGCCGCCGGATGCCGTCACCGCCGCCCGCCCCGCCCGCCCCGCCACGGCACCGGCGCTGCGGGCCTCGGGCCCGGCCCCGCGTGCGGCCCGGCCGACTCCGGCGCGAGGTCGGGGCTCGGACCCGCCGGCGGCCTCCCGGAGCCGCAGGGGTGCGAGGGCGGCGGCCGGACGGAGCCGGGCGGCGGAGCCGCCTCGTGCCGGCCGGGATCCCGCGGGGAGCGCTGCCCGACCGCGGAGCGAGGAGTCGCGGGGTCCGGTCGGAAAGTAGCAGAAGGCGCCACGGCGGCACCGAGGCTGGAAGAGCCCGGCCGCCAGAAGAACCCTCCGGCCGGTTCTGCGTCCGGGGGAGACCCTTCCACCCGGGGCAGAAGCGGCGGCGTCCCGGCTGCGCTCCCAGCCTCACACTGCGGCCCCCCGCGCGTGGCTGCGCGAGCCAGGAGCAGCGCCAAGGGCAGCGCCGGAGCAGAAAGCGGCGGCCTCGGACTGACCTGGGTGCTCCCTGCTGCACGGGGCTCTGCAGGCACCCGATAGGAGCAGCCCTTATATCTCCTGACAGAGGAGGAAGTCACCAAGATACCCCGATCGCATCGCGGAGCAGTGGCAATCGCACAGGAAGCAGTCACCTTGGTAACTGCAATGCTCAGAACAGCACAGAAAATCTGGCACAGGGTCGCTTTCTTCACTAAACCAGGTTAATGGTGCAGGGCAGCTCCGGTGTACAGCGTGGCACCAGGCGTGGGGTCCAGGTGACCACTGTGCCCTGCTGCCACTGCAATGCTCCGCATCCACCCCACACCTGCGAGGGAGAGGAGGCCCCACGCAGCTGCCCGTCCTGCAAGCCCCCAAAGCCTGTCCCAGCTTTGCCTGCTGGCTTTGCTTCAGAGCCATGCTGAGGAGCCGCGGCTGCAGCCTGGTGGGGATGAGACCACGCACGTGGGCCTCGTGACACATCGGAGTGCAGCCAACAAAGGCCTCTTGTCCCACCGCCTTATCTCAGCGCTCCGGGGCAGGGGAGCGGGAAGTACCTCTCTCTTGCACAAGCTGTTGGCTTTGGATGTGCACGGCCACTCCTCCTGCCAGAAATAACACCACGCACCTGTGGGGAGCACAGGCCCTCCTCCTGTTTCAGTGGGCTGGATTTGGAGGGCTCAGCATGCCCCAGGGTCTGCCAGCAGTGTGTGGCACAGCAGCGCATGCCACATGATGTCCTGTGCCACACAGTGTCCCATGGCTTCCCACTCGGAACTACACACAGCAATCAATAGAAACCCACTTTCGTGGAAAAATAAGGTCAATGTTTGGCTTTCTGGTTACAGATTGCACAACCGCCAACTGTGACGTAGCTGCTGGCACTTTGCAGAAGGCAGCTCTCTGCTCCAGGCACCTGGGGGTGGGCTTGGAGACACACTGCACTGGGAGAAAGTGGGCAGCAGGGCAGGGAGATCGGGTAGGAAGGCCTGCATGCAACAGAGAGCTGAGAAAGCCAAACTGAAGGTAGCAATGGCAGACAGGACAGCAGCTCAATCGGGCGGTGCTCACGGAGCGGCCTCTAGGAGTGCGGGGAGTCAGGGCTGCCGCGGGGGCTGCGCTGCATATGGCTGCGGTGGGATGGAAGGCTCCGCTCGCACAGCACTCCCAGACACAACATGGGGCCGCAGCCTCACGCGGGGGCCGGGGATCCAGCCCTGACCTTGCCCAGCGGCGCAGCCTGCAGACAAACAGCAGTGGCACAACGTGTCTCTGTAACTTTATCTGCTTTCTGCCTTTGTCATCAATTGCCACGAGGCTGCTGAAGTATCACAGCTGCAACTGCCATCTCCAGCCCCCATCTGCTCTGCAGCCATCCAGGGGAAAGGAAGCTCACCCGATCTGAGTGCGCTGCATGGGTTCTGAGCACACTTTGATTGCAGGACGGGCAGCAGAGCCCACACACTCCCCCCAGGACCCCCTCACCACGTGCTCTAGCAGGCTGGGGGCACTCTCAGCGCTGCTGCCAGCCTGCAACCCCTGCCCAGACAGCACTGCAGGGCCCTGCTGGGAGAGAGCCCACCCACCGCCTCTGCCACTGCCAGCCCCTCACTCCCGCTGCAGCCGTGTGGCTCCTGCAGCTCAGCTGCAGCTCCGCGGGACACGGGGCAGAGAAGCACACCAAAGGGTCAGGGCTGCTTCTTGTCACCACATCAAACCCCTGAGGCACAGCATCGAAGCCAGCCAGGAAGCATTTCCCTGTTTGCTGAGGTCTTGAGTTTAGCTTCACCTGATCAGGACACGATGTGCTTTGTGTGCAACTCCTAAGCTTTCCTGTAAGCATTGTGCCTAATTGTTTCACTCACTGAGTCATATGTTGAAGCTCGCTCCTTGCCATGGTGACACAGGAACCATTAGGTAGGAACACGCTGTGATAACCGCACAAAACTGGTATCTCAGCTGATGACTGGGAGCAGAGCAGGAGCTGGGCACAGAGCTCTAATTGTCATTGGGACATCAAGGCCGGGAACACCAGGAAGGACCTGCCTACCCCCAAGCACTGCTGCTGCAGGAGCACAGAGCCACGGGCGCCCGAGGCAGCGGGACAACTGCAGCACTGGGGTCTGTCTGCCTGCACAGCAGGAGCACAGGGATCCCGGAGCAGCCAAAAGCTCTGCCTGGGCCTGCTCAGTGGCAGCTGTTCTCCCGCCACAGCACGGCAGGGTCAGGCCTACCCAGGAGCTGCTGTGCCCAGGGGGACCCACCCTGCGGGCACGAGGGAACGCTGAGCTCAGTCCCCAGCAGCACGTCTCACCACCAACCTGCACCCTGCGCTCATTTCCCAGCAGACCAAACCTCTTCCCTCGGTTTGAGCCGGCAGCGCAGCGCTGCACACACTGCTGCGGTCGGTGACCCAGTTCTGCCTGACTTCAAGGGAAATCTTATCTGCTGCGGTTGGCTGCTACCAATGGCAGCTCTCACAGTCTGCCCGGGGCTCTTTCCTGCTGAAGCCCGGCTGTGGCTGAGTGCAGTGCAGGCTGACGTGGGCAGCGCCGCGCGGCTGACGGGAACCCCGTCCCGTTTGCACGCAGAGGCGGCTCCTACGGGCACTGCCCTCGTTCCTGCCGAGCCGGCGCTGCGGGGAAGCCCCGGCAGCCAGAGGACGGGGAAACCCCGCGAGAGCTCCGCATCACCCACGGTAACCCGGCCTACAGCCTTCAGCCCTCAGCCTACAGCCCCCAGCCTTCAGCCCCCAGCCTACAGCCTTCGGCCGCCCTGCAGCACCGCGCCGGGAGCACCAACGGGCAGCAGGCCCGGAACGCAGCCAGGCCCGGGAGGCCCGGACAGGGACACGGAGCGGGCGGGTGCCGGGCCGACGTGCGGCTCCGCTGCATCCCGTGCCGAGGGGCGGCGGGCACCGCGGCTGTGCCCGAGGTGGGAAATCCCTGCAGGCCCGGGACGAAGCGCTGCGCAGAGAGATCCCAGAGGGACGCGCGTTCCGAGCACCAACGGGAACTGCCGCCGCACCGCGGCTGGGCCGGGCCGAGTCCATGTCCCCGTCCGGCCCGGACAGAAGCCGGAAATGACCTCCACGCTGAGCGTCACTTCCGGCCGTTGGTGACGGATCGGCGCGCGTTCACTTCCGGTACGCCGGCGGAAGGGGGCGTTCCAGTTCCGGGTGAGCGGGCGGTCGGTGTTGTCAGCGGCTCGTCCCGTCTCGTCTCGTCCCGTCTCGTCTCGTCTCGTTCCGTCTCGTTCCGTCCCGTCCCGCCGCCACCATGTCAGCCCCCAGCGCGCTCGTGAAGCAGCCGCCCATCCAGTCCACGGCGGGCGCCGTGCCCGTCCGCAATGAGAAAGGTGAGCGGGGGCGCCGTGAGAAGCGGGGGGGGCCGGGCACGGCGGCCTTGTGAGCGCGGCCCGTCGGCTGACGGCCTGCCCGCCTCCCGGCCGCAGGGGAGCTGTCCATGGAGAAGGTGAAGGTGAAGCGGTACGTGTCGGGAAAGCGGCCCGACTACGCGCCCATGGAGTCCTCGGAGGAGGAGGACGAGGAGTTCCAGTTCATCAAGAAGGCGAAGGAGCAGGAGCTGGAGCCCGAGGAGCAGCACGAGGAGGTCGCCAACGACCCGCGGCTGCGGCGGCTGCAGAACCGCATCGCTGAGGACGTGGAGGAGCGGTGAGTGCGGATCGAGCGGTGAGTGCGGGTCCCTGCGGCTGCCCCGCGCCCTCACACCGCTGTGCATTGCTGGGCTCAGCAAGCTGCGCGCAGGGGTGTGCCCTCCCTAAGTACATTTGTGGTCCCACGTCTTATAACGGCCTCGTTAAAAGCAGCACAAAGGTTTCTCCTCTTGTAGTCTCCTTGTGCTCAGCCGGAGCTGAACAAACGTCTGTTGCAGGCTGGCGAGACACCGCAAAATTGTGGAGCCCGAAGTGGTCGGAGAGAGCGATTCTGAGGTAGAAGGTGAAGCGTGGCGTGTGGAGAGAGAGGACACCAGTGAAGAGGAGGAGGAAGAGATTGACGATGAGGTGCGCTCGTAGTGCTGAACAGATGCGGCCTAGGAAAGTCCCCTTAGGCCACGTCTGAAATTCATGTTTGCAGACACACGTGAGCTGTGGTGGGACTGGGTGGATGGTGGGACCTGAGTTAAAGCCAGCTGTGGCGTGACCCCAGCCTGTGGGTTATGGGGCACCGGGGAGGTCAGCTGTGTTCTGAGGTGGGGGCTTATGTAACCATTTATCTCAACATCATGCTTTTCATATGGAAAAAGGAAGGAAGCAGTAGCGGGGCGAGTTGGCTGAGTCTGTGTTTGATGTGTCTCCACTAGGAAATTGAGCGTCGGCGTGGGATGATGCGTCAGAGAGCGCAGGAGAGGAAAACTGAGGAGCTAGAAGTGATGGAGCTGGAAGATGAGGGCAGATCTGGAGAAGAGTCTGAGTCAGAGTCTGAGTACGAGGAGTACACGGACAGTGAGGATGAAATGGAGCCGCGTCTCAAACCTGTCTTCATCCGCAAGTAGGTGACACAGCTGCGTGGGCCAAGTACTGCATCAGGGATGGGCAGTGACTGACCTGGCAGGGCATGGTTGGGTCTGAGTGGCAGCAGAGTTCCAACTGGGGATTTTGGGCAGATGCAGCACAACAGAAACCAGGCAATGTGCTCCAACATGTTCCACAGCCAGTAGCAGGGTCTCCCATCACCTTTGTGCGTGTCTGCAGATGTGAGGGGATTGAGTATGGTGGCTCTTGCATGAGCAAAATCAGAAAGGAGAAAGCCTTGGGACTTGGCCCTGCCATGGGGGGCATAAAGGCTAAAAGAGGCTGCAGTGTGGGAGCAGAAGTCTGCAGTGGCTTGTTGAAAGGCTGAAGGCTTTTGTGGTCTCTGCTCACAGGAAGGACCGGATCACAGTTCAGGAGCGAGAAGCAGAAGCCTTGAAGCAGAAGGAGCTAGAACAGGAGGCAAAGAGATTAGCAGAAGAGAGGCGCAAGTACACACTCAAGGTACAGCAGGGCAGACCGGGGGCACGCATGTTGGGGCAGCCATTGCAGTGAGCTGAGCTTGGTCTTGGCTTCAGATCGTGGAAGAGGAAGCAAAGAAGGAGCTGGAGGAGAATAAGCGCTCGTTGGCAGCACTTGATGCTCTCGATACAGATGATGAGAATGATGAGGAGGAGTACGAGGCTTGGAAAGTACGTGAGCTGAAGCGCATCAAACGGGATCGTGAAGAACGAGAAGCGTAAGTACTGTCTGCTTAAGGTGGGGGGGGGGGGTCCCTGCAGTCCCAGGCCCTGTAGGACAACGGACAGTTGAGGCGTCTCTTTCTCAGGCTTTGTTTTGGCAGCATCAGGAATTTTTCTTGAGGAACTGTCCTTGAGGTGCTTTACTCCATTACGGAGTCACTGAACGTATTCCGTCAGAAGGTCCTGGGTGGCAGCAGCTGTCCCATCCTGGGAGGGCACTGAGGGATGCAGGGGCTCAGTGTTTCTCTTTTGCCCAGCATGGAGAAAGAGAAGGCAGAGATCGAGCGGATGCGGAACCTGACAGAGGAGGAGCGCCGTGCCGAGCTGCGAGCCAACGGCAAGGTCATCACCAACAAGGCAGTGAAGGGCAAATACAAGTTCCTGCAGAAGTACTACCACCGTGGCGCCTTCTTCATGGTGAGTTCTGCTGCCAGGCCTGGGGCTGCGTGGGACCACGTGGCTGTTTTGGGGGAGTTTTCCTAGTGGTTCCCAGGTAAGGGCTGGCCAGGCACACAGGACGAGAGCTGGCCCTCAACAGCAGTATGCTGCTGAAGTGATGAGGTGATCTGAAATGCCTGTCAGGTCTGGCAGGCAGGGTGAGTGAAGACATGAATGTGGTTCGTCAGGGACTTGCTGCAAGGAGCAGCAGTCCCAGAACAGTTGGTTCTCAGTAGCTCTTCTCCACTTGTCACTTCTACTGACATTTGCTGGAAACGTGCAAGTCAAGCAGGTGTGTCCTTCCTCCGCAGGACGAAGATGAGGAGGTGTACAAGCGGGACTTCAGTGCTCCTACCCTTGAGGACCACTTCAACAAAACTATCCTGCCCAAAGTCATGCAGGTAGGTGTGTGGCAGGTCTGTGCGCTGCCCCAGCTCCACCAGTGCTGCTCAGCTGGGGCTCGTGCGTACCAAAGGGAAGGAGCAGTGACGTGACAGGGTCCCCACATCTTACACAAACTGATGCTCACAATCTTTCCTGCCTCCCAGGTCAAGAACTTTGGGCGCTCAGGACGGACGAAGTACACGCACTTGGTAGACCAGGATACCACCTCGTTTGACTCTGCCTGGGGCCAAGAAAGTGCACAGAACACTAAATTCTTCAAGCAGAAAGCAGCAGGCGTGAGGGATGTCTTTGAGAGACCCTCAGCCAAGAAGCGGAAGACCACTTAAGGGAGCAGACTGGAGGGCATCCCGTGGCTGACTGGGCAGAGGCACTGCTTTGTCAGCTGCCTAAGAGCCTGGGCAGGAACAGCAGGGACAAAACACCGCAGCAGGACTCGTGCCACAATCAGCTGTCCCTCTGTGCTCTTGCACTGCATCCTCCCTGTTAGTTTGGTGGCATGACCCATGACCTGCACTGCAGAGACTCGGCAGACTCCCATCGCAGGTTGTTGTGGAAGAGCATTCCAGCCATGCTGGGCAGCCTCATGGGCATGTCACCATCCCACCAGCCCGCGAAAGCCTTGGCAGCACCAGACCAGCTGTACAGAAGCACAGCAGCCCCGCTCCAGCATCCCCACCTCCAGAGGAACTAGCAGACACTTATCCCTGTCTGGTCCACAGTATCTCTCTATTCCTCCTGCCTTTCCCCGTTGTCATTTTGGATCTTCCTTTGGGTGGGAACAGCTGTGACAGACTCCTACCCCTGTTTTTGCAGGGCTTGGATTTTCTATCTGTACAGGGGGATGGGATTGTTTTGATTAAAGCAATTGTTTTCTTACAAATTCTGGTAGTGGAGCTGCCCTGCCCTGGCCAAGCACTTCCCCTCACCTCAATAGTGCAGCAACACAGCATTAGCAGCAATGGCCTTGAGAAAGGTAAACTCCCAAGGGTGCTGCACCACTTGTAATCGGGGTTCTTGCCTTCACTCAAGAGGCCTGCAGAGGCTGAGGGGCAAAGGCGGCAGCAGCTCCTTTCCAGCTGGTCTGCCCTGCCTCCTGCAGTGGGGACACGACAGGAGTTGCTGTCAGGGCAGAGCCACCGCACTGGAGAGCAAAAGCCAGTCCTGGAGTAGCCTGACAAACCACGAGAGTCCTGGGTCAGCTCAGTGATCTGCAGGAAGGGACCAGCACTCACACTCTAATCACAGGGAACTTGGTGTCACCACCCCGATGCCACACATTGTCCCCACATTATCCCCATCACCGGGTGCCCCCTCAGATCTGCCCAGCAGGGAAAATACTTGGTGCTGCATGAACCACAGAACAGCCTGTTCCCCCTGCTGCCTTTATTCAATAAGTTAACATACATCAGCTCCAGCCGAGGACACGTTGCTCTTCCCAGAACGAGGGAGCGCAGACCCAGTGCAGCTCCACAGCTCAGTTGGTGAGAGTGATCAGCGCTTCCACCACGTTGCCCATGTGCTCCCGCAGACTGCGCTCCGCAGCCGCCCGTGAGATCTCCATCTCGTTCATCTGCGGGGAAGCAGCCACAGCTCAGCGCAGCAGAGTGGAACCAGCCCGCGGATCAGGGGGGAAGGGGGAGGCTCAGCTCATCGGGGACACCCTGCTGTGCACCCTCCTTGTGCCAACGGCTGTTTGCCAGAGCGGCTCCAGGCACCGGCTACCCCTGAGATCCGGGCCGTGCCGGAGCCGACTCGGCTTCCTCCCCTACTTACAATCAGCTCCAGGTCTTCCTTTTTGATGGTGACTTTGGCCAGCTCCTTCTCCCTGTAAGCGGAGGCAGAACCGGCCGGCACTGGAGGAGCGGCTCCATTCGGCCCCAAACCGCAGCGGAAGCGGCTCCGCGGAGACGCGCCGCTCACAGCGCGGGGAGCTCCGCACGGCACTGGGGCTGCGGAGCGGCGGCACGAAGCCGAGCCCGGAGCCGAGCGGGCCGCGGGGCCGCCCCTGGAGCCGGGCGTGGGAGCGCCGTTACCTCTCCTGCTTCGCCTTCTGCTCGCGGGACCGCCGGTCTCCGATCACCGACATGGCCTGAGGGAGCAGCGCGGTCACCCCGCGGCGCCGGACCCGGCGCGTTCCCGGCAGCCCCCCCCGCGCAGCGCCCGGCCCGCACCGTCTCCAGGTTGGAGCTCTGGATCTCCTTCTCCTCCGCGTAGTCCGTCACCCTTTCCAGGTCGGCCGCTCCGCTGTCGTGTTTGCGCGGCTTCTCGGCCGCTCTTCCTCCATCGCTGCCTCCGCCCGAACCGTTCGGCTCAGTCTCCAACTCCAGCTCCACGTCTCCTTCTGCCGCCATTACGCCTCTTCCGCGCCTCACTTCCGGCGGAACCGGCGAGAGCGGGGGATAGAGCGGCAACGGCGGGGGATAGAGCGGCAACGCCTTCGCCCGTGAGGACGGAGCGCCCCCCCGCGGCCACCCGTAGCCCCGCAGGCCGCGTATCGCCGCAGCCGCCGCGCGAGGAGCGACAGCGCCGCCTCGGCTCCCCCGGCTGGAAGCGCCGCTTCGCCCAGCCCCGCGCAGCGCACAGCCGGGCGGTGACGCGTGTCGGCCCCTCCGCAGCGAGCAGATGGCGGGGCGGGTCAACCCGACAATCCCCGTAATCCCATCAGCGCCGCAGCTGGGGCAGGACGGGTCATGGCGGGCACGAGGGCGCGCGGCGTCCCGCACTCTGTGCTGGGCCAGGTGGGAGCCGGGCAGCGGGGGCGGGGGGGGGGGGGGGGTCGGTTCGGTGCTGACCGCGTTCCCTCCAGCTGGGCTGCGGCTGCGGCCCCTGCAAAGGGCTGCGCGCCTCCACCGCCACCCGCGTCCTCTACACCGCGCTGCACGTCCTGGCCTCCGCCGTGTGCTGCCTCATGCTGTCCCGCACCGCGGCTCGGGCCGTCAGGGAGAAGGTGAGCGGAGGAGCTCCGGGGCACGTGTGCCGCCGTCGTGCTCGCCGGGCGCGCTGTCGGTGCTGGCGCGGCCCGCCCCCGCCGACCCCCCGCTGCCGCGCCCGCAGGTGCCGTTCTCGGGGGCGCTGTGCCGACACCTGCCCGGCGGCACGGACTGCGCGCAGCTCGTGGGCTCCTCGGCCGTCTACCGGGTCTGCTTCGGCACCGCCTGCTTCCACCTGGCGCAGGCCGCGCTGCTCCTCAACGTGCGCTCCAGCGCTGACTGCCGCGCTCAGCTCCACAACGGGTGCGGGCCGGGATGGGCTGCGGGGGCTCCGGGGCTGCCGGGTGACACGCGGCTCGATGTCCCTGAAACTCGCTGCCCTGCAGGTTCTGGCTCCCGAAGCTGCTGGTGCTGGTGGGGCTCTGCGCCGCCAGCTTCTTCCTCCCCGAGGACAGCTTCATCCAAGGTGCGAGCCGCCCAGCCCAGCGCTCAGCTGCGGTGTCGAGGCCCCAGCTTCATGTCGGCCTCACTGCCGCCCTCTCTCCCTGCAGCGTGGCACTATACAGGCGTCTGCGGTGGCTTTGCCTTCATCCTCATCCAGCTGGTGCTGATCACCGCCTTTGCTCACACTTGGAACAAGAACTGGTGAGTGCCGGGATGGTCGGCCGGGTGTCTGCGTGCTGCCGGCTCTCACTGCTTTCCCGGCAGGCTGACGGGCGCAGCACAGGACAAGCGCTGGTACCTGGCTGTGCTGCTGGCCACCGCTGCCTTCTACACTCTCGCCTCCGCTGCCTTCTCCTTCCTCTACAAATACTACACCCACCCGGCCGCCTGCCAGCTCAACAAGGTGCTGCTCACTGTCAACGGCAGCCTCTGCGGCATCATGTCCTTCATCTCCATCACACCCTGTGTGCGGCTCAGTGAGTACCGCACGGCATAGCGTGTCAGTGCTGCCTGCTGCATGGCAGGGCTGCCTGTGTCTTGGGGCCGGGAGGGTGGCTGCAGACTCCTGGCTCAGCAGAAGCCATGGGCACTTGGGGAGCATGCAGCTCCCTGAGGGCCCCTCTTGGCCCTGTGCTGTGCCCTGGTGCAGGGCTTTGGGCACAGGGTCTGCCGAAGGGGATGACTGGCACCCGCACGGAGCCTCAAACCCCTCTCCTTGCAGAACAGCCACGGTCAGGGCTGCTACAGTCCTCAATCATCAGCTGCTATGTGATGTACCTCACCTTCTCGGCACTGTCCAGCCGTCCCCCAGAGAGAGGTGAGTGCTCCCACTGCCATGGGCAGCCGGCTGCTGAAGTGCGAGCTTGCTCTCACTTCAGCCTCCCTGCAGTGCTCTACAAGGGGCAGAACCTCACCGTCTGCTTCCCGGGCATCCAGCAGGATGAGCTGCAAACAGAGGACACCACAGTTGCCATCCTGGGGGCTGCCATCATGTATGCCTGCGTGCTCTTCGCATGGTGTGTGTGCCCACAGCATGTTGGGGCAAGGATAGTTGGCTTGTCACAGCGCCGGCCCTTCCTGGGCACAGCATCCCTTGGGGAATGGGGGCTCTGTCCCTAGCCCATGGCATGGGCAGTAGAGCTGGGGATGTGCCCAAGGGCATGTACAGGTGGGCAGCCTGATGCCCCCAGGCCTAGCACAGCAGATCTGCTGCTGCTGTGATGATCCCAGGCGCCAGATCCAAGGGTGGGCAGGGGGCCTGGCATAGATCCTTGTATCACGCTTTTCTGGGTCTCTCTCATGCACAGTAACGAAGCCTCCTATCTCGCTGAGGTCTTTGGGCCCCTCTGGATGGTCAAAGTCTACAGCTTTGAGTTTAAAGTGAGTACCTCCATCTGTGGCTCCTCCTGCCACAGACACCCGGATGCAGCACTCGGGGTCCTCCTGAGCCGCAGATCTGGCCCAGGGCCTGGGGCAGAGGAGGGTTTGTCCAGCCAAGCTAGGGATTCTCCTGTGCATACCCCATCTGTGCTACTCCCCTGCAGCCAGACAGCCCTGGCTCAGTCCAGATGCTGTGGTGCTGCCCGAGCAGGGGCTGTAGTGGGGATGAATGTCATAGGTCGCTGCCTTATCTCCTTTCGCCAAGGTGTTTCCCTGTCTCTGCAGAAACCCTCTTGTTGCTTCTGCTGCCCAGAGAAGATGGAGGAGGAGCTGAGAGGTGAGTGCAGATGGGTGCCAGCATGTCGGGGGGAGGCTGTAGTAACACAGCGGTAGTAACAGCCTTGGGTACCTGTGTCAGGTGTTGATGAGGACAGTGTGCAAGAGCTGCCATCACCCTGCACTCCCTCAGGTGCTGCTCAGGAACAGACATGTGAGCAAGAGGAGGAGCCTGCAGGAGGACAATGCATTTTCCAGGATGAGCGAGACCGTGTGGTCTACAGCTACTCAGCCTTTCACTTTGTCTTCTTCCTCGCCTCGCTTTATGTCATGATGACCCTCACCAACTGGTTCAGGTAGGGTCTACGCTGCTTGCCACCCCATCACCCTGGCTCTGTTTCCCTATTGCTTATGTAGCACTCACCTCAGGCTGCCCCACCTGCTCTGTCACCCAGCCAGGTCTGACCCGGCTGCAGCCACCAGTTGCTCATCACCAGAGCAGACCAGTGTCTCTGACCTGGCCGTGTGCTGGGTAAGCCCTGTGCCCGCAGGCCGGCACCGCTTCACCCAGCAGCCCCTGCCAAAAGCAGCTGGTGCTGCCACAGGACAGGCTGAGGTCCATGGGGTCCCCAGCGCAGGCAGGACATGGCCAAAGACATGCAGCAGCTGGGGCTGGGAGAACCTGGCAGCTGCAGGTGATGCTGCGTCCCACACATAACAGTATCTCCCCGGTGCTCAGTGGCTGCCCTCTCCCTGCAGCTACGAGAGTGCAGTGCTGGAGACCACCTTCACACATGGCAGCTGGTCGACGTTCTGGGTGAAGGTGGCCTCGTGCTGGGCCTGTGTCCTGCTCTACCTGTGGCTGCTGCTGAGCCCTCTCTGCCTCCGTGGCTCCGCACAGCACCGTCGGAACAGCCCTGCCTTGCGCATCGTGCGGCGCCGACGTGCCCCACACCGCATCAGTGTCTCCACGTAGTCCCTGCTGGGATGGACTGTGCTCAGCCCTGTGCACGGCCCTTGCCGTGCCACATGCTGGGTCCCGGCCTCACCGGTCCCTCGACTGCTCCTCACCCCACGGCTGAGGAAAAGATGTCATCTGAGCACAGGAGGAGGACCCAGGAGGGTCTGGTCTGCAGCTCTGCCGCACCAGCTCCAGGGACGCGACCTGCACTGAGCTGGAGCCAACAAGGGGCAACCCCGAGCCTGCCCGGGTGGCAGTTGCTCAGCTTCAGCTGCTGCTGCGCTCCCCTCCCGGCATGGGGGCAGCTCCTGCCCGGCTGCCACCCTGCTGCCATGGCCCAGGGCCGGTGGTGAGCAGCACTCCGGTCTGTCTGCTGTCAGCTCAGCTGCCCGGCGGTGTGTGTAAATAGCTCCATAAATACCTTTTTTTAACATCCAGCACCGCTCTGACCCTTCGCCGCCCGTCCCGCACACACGCAGCAGCCGCGGGGCTGGACGCAGCTGCTGCCAGCGGAGGACGGATGGACGGACACCTCCCGTGGCCGCCGCTCTTGCCCAGAGCGAGCCGAGAGGCGGCGGGCGAGGCGAGACCCCGGCCCCGGGCTGCGCTCCGGCCCTTCCCCGCCCCGGTGCTCCCACGGGCGTCAGCCCAGGGACGGCCCCGCGCCGCCCTTGGGTGCAGGGAGGGCTCCGTCGTGCCGCGAAGGCGGGCGGCCGTCGGGAAGCTCGCGAGGAGCCGCCGGCACGACCCGCCGCTCCCCGCCCCTCCCACGCCGCTCGGTGACGCCGCGCGCCCCGTTGTTGTCCCCGCGCTTCCGGCGCCCCCCCAGAAACGGACCCGGCGTCGGCCCTGCCGGGAGGACGATGTTTCTCCGCAGAGAGCGGCGGGCGCTGGCGGAGGAGCAGCCGGTCTTCACAAGCCTCGGGGCGGGCAGCCTTAGGGAGAACGGCGGGACCCCGAGCCGCCTTCCGTTCCCGCAGGGCGTCGGGGCCGCGCTGCCGCTCGGCGATAAGAGCGACCCGCGGGCCGGGGACATGGCGAGCAGCCGCCGCTGGGGGCAGCCTTGGAGACCGGTCCGGCCCCGACTGCAGCCGCTCTCCCTCCAGGCCCACAACCGCCCGTTCGGCGACAGCGGCGCCGAGGACGCACGAACGCGGTGGAGGCCGCGCCGCCCCGGTCAGCAGCGCCGCGGGAAGGGGGGGGCCGTGCGGGACGAGGGCGGAGCGGCCGCGTGACGCCGCACTTTGGTCCCGCAGCGCAGCGCACGGCGGGCAGCGGCACCGCCCGGATCGCGGCATCCCACCGGCCGCTGCGGGACCTGACGCGGGAGCGGCTCCCCCCGAGTCCCTCCGAGCCCCCCCCACCTCCCCCGGCGCGGTCCCGGTTCACTCACAACGGCCGCTTCCGCCGCCCTCGTTCCTCCGGGCTGCAGAGCTGCCCCTCCCGGGGCTCGCGGGTCCGGCACCGCACAGCCCCGCAGCGCCGATCGCTCCCCCCCATCCCCGCGTCTCACGGCGCGGCCCCCCCGGCCCATCCTCCCCCCGGGCAGCGCCGCCCCGCCGGGCGCACGGAGGAGGCCGGGCCTGCAGGGCTGCACGAGCTACTTTAATGGGAGCCGGGCAACGCCGGGAGCCGGGCGGGGCGGCCGCGGGGCTGCGCGGGGCATCGCTCATCGCCGCTCATTACCGCTCATTACCGCTCATTGCCGCTCATTGCCGCTCGTTACCGCCCGTCGCCGCCCGCGGGTATCGCTGAGCGGCCCGCCGCTATTTGGCGCCCTCCTTCTTCTCGTCCGCCTTCTTCTGCTTCTGCTGCATGATCTCCGAGTCCCTGCGGGGATCGCGGCGCGGTTCACACCGGGACCCGGCGGGGTCGGCGTGGCGGCGCTGCGGGACTCACCTCTGCTTGCGGGCGGCGGCGGACAGCCCGTCGTCGCGCCGTTTGCCCTTGCCCGAGTCGCTCTGCTTCTTCAGGTTCTTCTGCCGGGCCAGCTCGCGTTGGTTCCCGCCTGCACGGCGCGGCCCTCAGCTCGGCCCCGGGATAAAGCCCCGGGACGAGGCCCCGCTCCCCGGACGAGGCCCCGCTCCCGGCCCATCGCCCCGCGGCGGAGCACACGGAGCCGCACACGGAGCCGCCCCCGGCCCGTTCTCGCCCCTCACCCCGCGGCGGTGGCCGCTCCCGCCCCGCCCGGCCCGCACTCACGGGTCATGGTGCCGCTCCTCCCGCCCTCCGCTCCGCCGCCACGTCCCGCACTTCCCCCCCTTCGCCCCGCCCCCGCAGCGCCCTTTAAGGACCGGCCGCGACCAATCGCCGCCCCGCGCCCGCCCCCCGCCGCCCTCCTATTGGCGCGCGGCGACGGCCCGGCCCCGCCTGATTGGCCGCGGGCTACGGCCGCCGTTCCGCCGGCGGGGGCGATTCCGCCAGGAGCTGCTGCGCAGGCGCGAGGAGCCGCGGGGCCGCGCCCGTGTGCCGGGGGGGCGGGGCGCGCTGCTCCGTGCGGGACGGGCCGGAACCGGGCGGGGCGGGACGGAGCGGGACGGAGCGCGGCTGGGCGGGCGGGGCCGGGCCCTCCCTGCGGGCAGAGCGGCCGTGAGCGCGGGGCGGGGCGGGGCGGGGCCGGGCGGGGCGGGCTCACGCGCACCCGGGATCCTGCGGCGGCCGCGGTCGGTCGCGGGGCTCCTCGGCGGGGCGGGAGCGGCGTCTGGCCAGGCGGGAGAGCTCGGCGTGCACCGGCTGCGGGACAGACGCGGGGCTGCAGCGGGGCGGAGGCGGCGCTTCGGCTCCCGCGGCCCGTCCCCGCTCCGCACCTTGCTGGCCGGGTCCAGCTCCAGCGCCCTCCGCAGCACGCGCGCCGCCTCCTCGTCGCGGCCCTCCTCCGCCAGCAGCTGCGGGGCGATACCGGGAGCGGAGCGCGGTGCCGCGGCGGGCGGCGGGGCGGCCCGCGGGGCGGCGGACTCACCTGTCCGCGGCGCAGCAGCGCGGTGCCGTTATCCGGGCTCAGACGCAGCGCCGCCTCCGCCGCCGCCAGCGCCTCCGCGCCCCTCCGCAGCCGCCGCGCCGCCGCCGCGCAGTTGTTGAGGCACTTGACGCGCTGCTCCCGCAGCTCCTCCTCGTGCGGCCCGGGCAGGTCCGCGGGGCCGCGCTCGGCTCCCGTCCCGTCCCGCCGCTCGTCGCCGGCCCCTTCGAGGGCGCGCAGCGCCAGCCGGTAGGACCGCAGCGCCGCCGCGAAGTCGCCCCGCGCGAAGTGGACGTTTCCGCGCTCCCGTTTCTGCGCGCCCAGGCGGAGGCGGGCGGCGGGCGGCAGCCGCTGCGGGTCGGGGCCGTCGCGCACCTCCAGCAGCGTCACCTCGAAGAGCAGCGGCGCCTCGGGGGGCACGTCGGGCTCCCTGCGGGACCGACACCCGCTGTCCCCGCGCCCGAGTCCCGGCCCGCTCGCCCCGCGCCCTCCGCTCCTACCTGCCCGCGCGGCCGTAGCCGTAGGGGGCGGCGGCGAGGAAGAAGCAGACCTCCCCGCTTCGCATGGTGGGGACGCCGAGCTCCAGCGCCTGCGGGCACGGATCACGGGGCTGTGCCCGCCGTTCTCTCCGCGCCCCGCGCCCCGCCGACCCGCGCTGCCGACCTGCACGGCGTCGCCCTGTCCCGGCACGAAGCTGAGCCGCGGGTCCCGCTCCACCAGGCCGCCGTCCTGCAGGGCGCCCAGCACCTTCACCGACACCTCCTGGCCCGGCTGCGGCGCGCCGCCCTGCCCGTCCCGCACCACGCGCTTCCGCAGCAGCCGATCGTCTACGGGCGGCGCCCCGTGAGAGCCGCTCCGGCCGCGCCGCCGCCCCGCACCCGCCGCCCCGCACCCGCGGCCCGGCGCTCACCCGTCACCTCGCTCCAGCCCTCGGCGGCGAAGAGCGGCGCGAAGCCGTCGGGTCCCAGCGCCCCGAGCGCGTCCAGGCGCCGGTAGAAGAGCTGCTCCTCGTCGCGGCACGACGGCACCGCGATGGCGGTGTGAGGCATGCGGAACCGAACCCGCTTGCCCCGGCCCGGCCCCCGCGGCCGCTCGCCCGGCCCCGCATCCCTCTCCGGGGAGCCGCCGGCCGAGGCTCCTCGCATACCCGCCTGTCGCTCCGCCGCCCGCCTGCCGCCGCGAGCCGACCCCGGGCCGGGCGGGCCCGCGCTCCCCGCGTCTCGGTGGCGGCCGCCCGCAGCCCCCAGCCCGTTCCGGGCGCGCCGCCTCCGGCCCCGCCGAGCCGCGACTGCCCGGGCCCGCCCCGAGTCGGGGGCGCCGCCGAGCGCATCCCGCCGCGCCGTTACCTAACGCCGGGAAGCCGCTAAGGGGATTAGCGCTGACGGCAGCGCGCCGCGGACCGACGGCAAAAATAGCCGCTTCGGGACGAGCTCCGCCTCGGGAGTCCCGCCGGAACCGGGCAGGTACCGCTCCGTCCCGCTCCGTCCCGCTCGGCGCAGGCAGCCACGGGGCGAGAACGGCTGCGGCCGGTGGCACCAGCCCGGCGGGTTCGAAGGTACCGGGTCATCCAGGGCAGGCAGCAAGAGCCGCTCAGGGCTTCGGGTCGGGATAACGCTCCGGCAGCGGCTGGGGAGGTTCGTCGTGCTGCGGGCCGGTGCAGCTCCCGGGGGGTGGGGGGGTGTAGCTCAGCACAGCAAGACGCGACCCGGACGGGCAGCCCCCGCCGGCAGTCGCTGCCGGTGCCAGGAGAGACCGGGAGCCCTCCGTGGCTGTTGACCTTCCTCCTCGCACAGCACAGCGAGGCAATTCTTGCTCCTCATTAGCAGGAGAAATAAGGGCAAACTAAAAGCTGAGCTCACCGTCTAGAAGCAGGCCCTAAAGGCTCACTGAAAGAAACTAGACTCACAGCAGGAAGGTGTTGCTCAGAGAGCAGCAGCCTGATGTTACGTTTAATGAGCCTCCCCAGGACTGGGACACTTAAGTTTAAGGGGTCGTTTTATTGTTTCACTTCTCCAAATGTACAAAAAAAAATTAGAAAATAACCCTACCCCCACCCCCTCCCAAACCACAAAACAAACCAGGCTGGGGAGCCCCACAGCAGTGCAGCTGAGGGGCGGCAGGAAATTAAACAGAACTAGACACAGCAGCTGGAGCCCCTCAGCCCTCGTAGTCATCGGTTCTCCACAATCCAGAACTGGCCCCAGTCTGCCCAGTGCTTCCCCAATTCACACAGAGCCCATCCTGATAAGATGGTGAGCGGGTACTTTACAAATCCTCCTTTGCCTTCTTCTTGGATTTCTTGGCTTTATCCTCCTCCTGCAGCACAGGAGTGCTGCTTGCCTCCCGCTTCAAATAGCTGATGAAGTCGCTCACTTCTCTGCCACCCTGCAGAATACACAAGGCAGTGAGGAACAGCCTGTCCTCACTGTGGACTTCACCTTTGCTAGGAGAGTTCAGGTGCCAGCCAGGAGCCCAAACCAACTGCAAGCAGAACTCTCTCCTGTGGGTCTGCAGCACGCAGAACATTCCCAGCAGGTACCACGTGTGTTCTCTGGGTAACGGGGCAGAGCGCCAGGCACGACTCCAGAGAGACTGCACATCATTTGGAAACCTGGATTCTACCTCATCACTCCACAAAGCCCCAGGAGTTGCAGGACACTCACCTCATACTTCTTTGGACTTTGCTTCTTGCCAGCTGGAGCAAAGTAGATGGTGGGGAAGCTGAGGAAAGAAAACAGATGTCTGAGCTCAGGATGTGCTGCTTTATTCGGGCTCTGTCCTTCCAGACCATCTCTGAGGACTTGCATCCTTGCTCTAGTTTCACCTGGCAACAAGCTTAACCAGCTCTTAAGCCAGTACGTGCAGCATCCAAAAGCCTTGTCTTATCTGCACAGCTGGCTGAGCACAACTACAGTCACATTTGCTAGCTTTCCGAAGAGCAATTCCAGTGTTATTTTTGCACCACCAAGACCAGAATCACAGAAAGTTTGAGAAAGAGTTCAGTGAGACAAGCTTTTAGGTATGGCCAGGACACGTCCATGTAACCCCCTGTCCATACCCCTGTTCTCCCCAGGAACCTCTTTCAGATCTTCCATAGAAGATGCTGGTCAGAGACGGAAGCCTGAACTTGCGTCCACTGACACAGTGGTCTAACAGAAGTAGTACCTACCCTCTGACTTCATATGGCGAAGGCACATCATTGGCTGTAGCGTCCATTTTGGCAATGACAATATTGGGATCTTTACTAAGCTGTTGAAAGAGCACATTAATAAGCAATCCATAGCAGTTAAGACCAGAACGAAACTACCTACATCTAAGGTAGCGTGTCAGAAGATAGCACGTACCGTTCACAAAAAGGTGAGTAAAACTTATTTGAAGCAGTTTTCTTCTGCTTCAACGGGGGCACAGGGAACAATGCCCTCTTAATTGTGTAGGCAGCACAGAACTCCCGAAGGTACCTACTGCATTAGTCTGGTATGACTTCTGAGGAACGCTGACCCCAGAGGGACCGCCTGCCTTCAATCTTTTAGAAAGCAAACTGTGAGGATAAGCAGTGCCCAAGTAGGAAGGGTACCTGACGGCCACATAGGAAGAAGTTGGGCAGATCTGCAGACATATTTACACCAGCACTGAAAACATAACCTGATAGAAGGATAACTGTGTCATGCATGGTCCTTACGAGACTATAATCAGGGGGAAAAGACCCAAAAAGGAACTTTTCCACCCGAGGGCAGTCACTAAATAAGGTAATATTGATGCACCACCGCAAAACCAGCACAGTTAGTGCCATGCTCCAGATCCCGCCAATGCATTTCTGCATTTACAGGGAGGCACAGTTATACCATTACACTATAAAGACTGGAGAGACAGAATATGCAGAACTGTAAATGACAGCTTTGCAGCACTAAGCATTTGCAGTAGAGGCTCCGACTTACCTTCTCTCCCAGCTCTTTGTATTTGGGCTCCAGATTCTTGCAGTGGCCACACCAGGGTGCATAAAACTCTATCAGGACATCTTTGTCTTCTGCATTAACAATTTCATCAAAGTTCTCAGCAACCACCACCTGAAAGAGTTTGATTGCACAAAGTCTGGGTTTTTAACTCAGCAGTGAGGCAGTACCATGACATGTTATACCCCAGAAAGCCTGGCGTCCCACTGCATCTACACAGTGAGCACCAAACAGAACACACAGCTCTTCACCAAGCTGCAGCATCATGAACAAGTAGGCAAAAGCCCGTGAGAAGATACTGGCACCATCTGCAAGCGAATTTTGGACACTGTGACACTGCAGAAGAAAGGCAGAATAATTTATTTCTTAGTCCCAGCAAGCTCCAGGCTAAAGAACACTAAAGAACAAGGTTGGCTGTTATTTGCTGAGGTCATCCCAACCCACACGTAAATAAGCAGCGCATTTCACTCCTGTCTAAGACCCTCATCTGAACATAAAGCCATGGGAATACCTTCCTTCAGGGCAGATTCTAGTGGGATGAACAAGCAGTGGGAATTTAAACCATTATCCTAAGCTGATGAGATGACCACATAAGACTTCAGGAACTGAGCAGTTGTGACCAGCTTCAGAGCCATCCCATGGGGGAGGTACAAGTCAAGACAGCAAAATCCTTGTAAATCTCAATGATCCTGCACTCGCAGAGAGTATCAAGTGGGCTCATGAAGGACTTACTATGCCGAGAATAAAGTATGGAATCAAAACTGCGAGCTGAGTTTCTTTAGTTCAGAAGTGCAACGTAAGAGGGAATGAATTCTTTTTCTATAACACAGCACATACTTCTCAAGGTGCCACAACAGTACACTAGCAGCAAGGTATGCTTGCATATGCTGGCATACGACTAGAAGCTGCTGCTGAAGTGTTTTTTTTATCCACTAGCAGCAGCTTTTGCCTCCCCTGATACAACACTCACCTTCACAGGGCCATCATTGTTTTCAGGCACAGGCTCCGATTTCAGGTACTTTTTCAAGTTGCCACCAAAGTAATCATGCAAGAATCTCTCCAGAGCCTTTCCATCACGGCTGAAAGCAAAGTGACATTTTACAGCCACCGCGACACGTACAAGGATGAGAGATGAAAACTTTCAAGGCTGATTTAACCTCCTTCCACCCACATAACAGATGCCACCTGCATCTGTGAGAGCACCACTCTGGGGCCAGCTTAGAAGAACCCAGAACAAGCAGAACAGACCCCACTAAAGTTTTGGCACGAGCCGGGGTGCAAATTTCATTCTAGGTTTTAGGCCTTCCGAGCACCCTTAAATTTCTTCTCTTCTGAAGGAATGCTCAGCTATTCCCCTCCACGCCCCTCACTGAATATTATTTCCTAAGCAGACACTACACAAAGTTACAGAATTAAACTGAAGATGTTTAAAGACAGGACAGACTGGAAGCACTCTAGAGGGCAAGAAAGCACACGGGACAACTAAGAATCTTTCTGACCCAGAAGTCATTTCTTCCAGCAGAAAGATCCAGCTTTCCTATTTCCTCCAAGCTAATGAACAATTATCTGGTCAGACTCCCAGACCCAGCTCTATCAAGCAAGAAGCAACACTGCTAACATTCAAAAACTTACGAGAATTCTTCCTGCATGACATATTTATCTCCTTTAGCTGTTCTGATGGCAACAACAGGAGCCTCACCCACGCTGTTGTCTAGACCAAATTCTGACAGCTCATGGCCAAAGGTTTTCCGGCTAGCAACAGCAAATGACAGTTTATGACCAGCATCCAAGAACTTCTTTGCAATCATCATAACTCTGGAAAAAAAAAGACAAAAATCAACAAAGCGTGATTCCTTGGAACACTGCCTTCCACATGAGGAACACATCAGAAAGCAAGTAGGTGGGGCTTCAAACAAACACCTTGAGTTCAGCAGGCAGCAGCCAGCACAGTACTCTTGATTAGAAACCCAGTGAGGATTTTTCTGGGGGAGAACAAATCCCATATGGACATAAGAAACTCTTAAGTTGAACTACAGAACATCACCAATGCAGGGATCAAGTGAGAGAAGCAGATAACACTACCCCAGCCACTACGTACCGGTTGCGCCAGTAGTTTGAGCCCTTTGCATTTTTCTCATAGTCCACATCGTAGTATGCCACCAGTAGGTCCTTCCCTTGGATCAAGTCTTTGTTGTCTTCAGTCATATGCGGACAGATACCAAAGCTACCAATGAGACAGAGGTTAGCAGCTTTGACTTCACTGTTCAAATTCCATCCCCTCCCAGGAACGGTCTCAATACAGCATGTTCTTGATTCCCACCCAAGAACGCTTAATATCAGTAACCAGTGTGACACAGAAACATTTTGCCCATTCACACCCAGCCACAATTTCAATTAATACATCTGACCTACGGTTTAAGAGTGCATACTTCTCAGAAGTATGTATTTCTTTTAAACAGAAACCTGGTTGCTTGAATATAGAGAACAGATGTCAACAGCCACACCAGTATATCCAGAAAGAAGGGAGATAGCCCAAAGGAAACAGTGAAAGCAAGACAGCCCTTTTGGATACAGAAGAGGCAGCTACGCTTGGTGGAGAAAATGAGTTCTGACAGGATGGAACCCAACTTGGGATAGACTCTAGAGTATCACATCGTCCAGCAAGAAATCACTCACATATTCTCCTGGATAAATTTCTTGATCTTTGCACTGGTGATTTTGTCTTCAGTGTACTTGACGGTGCCGTCCTCAAACTTGTTTGCCAGTCGCGAAGGTCGGAATAGGACTACACCCCTGAGAGGAAGCAGATACCATCAATTAGTTCAAAGTATTGCTAGGCTTTCAAGGGGCAGCAGCTCAATGAGACTTCAGCCTCCAGTGATCACCCTCACTCAACATCCACAGCAAAGATGACGAGTCTCTCGGCAGCACTACTACACCAGATCTATTTGCCACGCTGTCTCTCATTATTCAGACAGGCCATGGCCTCCAGCAACAAGAAACTAGAAAGAGCATAACCAATGGGAAGGTAAAGCATCTATTGAGACACTTCCCACCTGGAGGGGGACAATAATTCTCTAGGTCCTGCAACTGCTCTATGATACCCAAACACTCCCACACACACACACACACACACACACACACACACAGTGACACCTGGGAACGCAACAATACCTTACAATATGCTCAGAAGGTTATTGACTGGAATTATTTTGTTCCAATTGCCTTAAAAAAAAACAACCCAAAACTTTAAGAACTTACTCTCCATCTTCCTCATACTTCTGCACCAATTGCTCCTCACTGGTGTGTGCAAAACGGTAGTTGTCTCTTAAGTTGTTGGCAGCTTTCATGAATTCAGAATAAGCATCACCAGAAGCATCTCTAAAGAAGCCTGCAGAAGAAAGACAGATGGTGACCTCGAACCAACTCAGCAGTAGTTACTGTGCAGCTCATCATTTGTCCTTACAGTGCATCAAAAGCTGTCTTCTGAATCACATTTCTCAATGCACATCCAGACTTTGGTTTTTGACAGTTTCTACCACTTTTAGTGGTAAACTTATGCACTCCTTCCCTTCCACCAGCAGAGAGTTACTCAAGAGTCAGTTGTTCAGCTGAAAGAGAACTATCTGCTGAGCACTACAGTTTCCATTTGCTGTCACATGTGACACTATTAGTGGTAGCAACAGTCAATGGTACATAACAGAAATAAGTTCAGAAATAAGTTCACCACTCAGCCCATTTCATTTGTATGGCGATGCCTGACCTGCACAAAGGAAAGCTGCTATTACCACTCGTAAACCATGATTGGATGATACAGGGATGATAAATACTATCATAGCAAGATTTCTAGAAATCCAAAGCCACCTCTTGACAGGCAGCCAAAAGAGCAACAAGCTTAAAAAAACAAACAAAAAAAAGACACTCCAGTGCCAGGAGCTCTGAAAGGCGGTCAAAGAGACACAGGGAAAAAAAAAGTTGGACTAAATCCCCAGAGGTCACCAAGTCCAATCTCCTCAAAGCAGAGCCAGCTGCAAAGCCAGGTCAACTTGCTCAGAACTTTTTCCAAACGAGTTTTGTAAGTTTTGAAACATCTCTGATCACTCGCTTCTGTTTTTTCCTTCCTGCCATGGAAGTCTTTTTTGCTCACATCCACCTGGAACTTCCCTTACTACACTTTAGGATACTGCCTCTTTTCTCAGCACATTTGCAATAGATCTTCCAGAGTCAAATGTACATTCATTTTAATTCTGCACTGATTCTACTCACCCACTACTGAAGCATCTTTATCACCAATGAATTTCTCAAAATCAGCCACAGAACTGAGAGCCACTGAAGCAGGTCCCGCCTGTTTCTTGAGATGACTGACAATTCCATCTTAAAATAAAGGTTAAACAATTAAGGAGATCCATCCAAAGCTCTACAAGATACTTTTCAAGTTCCCTGAAACAAAAGCCATTTCTGACAATTCTTCTACCAGGTCCCAAACCAAGCAGCCCAACAGTGACACAATAAACATGGCACGTACTGAATGTTTGTCATCACCACCTTTTCTTCACCTTCATTGTACTGAAAACTATCTTAGAAATGCAGAGCTTTTCAAAGCACTGCCCTGGTAAAGATGATTTTTTCAACGCTCTCATACCAAGAGCTGCACACGTATTACTAATGTGTTACAGAACACTACATTGTGGAAAATGATTCGCTAAATGAAAAACTGATCAGGAGACAACACCTCCTCCCTGCTGCCAAAGGAGTTCAGAGGTTACAGTTACTCTCCTGAAGCATTTTTCACATACCACCCATCAAAGATACTATGCTTTAAATATAATTTGGAAAACTTTACCTATAAGGGAGAGTTTTAAGTGCTACTAAGCACCCAGCACTCTTCCAACAGAAAGAGTTCTGGGAAGGGCAAAGGTGTGCATATGAATGGAATAATTCTTTGTACTTGTCAATACATTTCACACTCCTGAAACAACGTCTGCTCTGTGTGGGCCTCCCTTCTAGTGCTATTTCAGCAAGCAAGATGTAGACAGATGCCGACAAGCCCTCACCTGCTGTCCTGGGTCCATCGTAGGTTCCTGACTCTTCCCCATCTCGAAAAATCTTCAGGGTGGGATATCCACTGACTCCATACTTGTTACATGTGTTTGAATTTGCTGTACAGTCAACCTAAGACAAAAGAAATATCGCTACTCAGAGACTTTACAACCCAAACAAAAGCAGCTTTGCCACTGCACACACTATCACATATAAACTGGAACACTGAAGGGCTTAGAAACTCTCACATGCTTTTAACCAGGGCTGGATTCCTTCCATGTAAAGATCTGAGAAACATTTGTGAAATCGAAAGCAAGGCCCAAAACGAAAGCAAGCAGCTCACAGGGGACATGGTACAGACTCACTGAGAAGTCAATACTGCAGAGGATGTAACAGGTCTAACAGTGCGGTTGCACAGAAAAGATTTGAGGAAATACACAGGAAACTAAGTGGTTGCAACTTTGAGATACATTCCCCATAAGAACACTAGTAAGGGTAGACTCTTGTTGATGAGAGAATTCACAGGAATCAACTATTCTTAGCATCTTATCAACACTGAAGGTTTCTGCAACAGCTGAACCAAACAGAAGCCTGTAGGAATCCATGTCAACTTCCCATAAAGAAAGCAGCAGACTCTTATTTAACAAAATCATGCAAGTTTCCTGGTAGAAAAGGTGGCTCTTTAACGAAGTTCCTTGCTGTGTAAGGCAAGGTAAAATACCACAGCTACTTTGTACAGCAACTCTTGGATTGAGATGCACAGCTGCCAGACAGCTCTCCCCATCCGAGCCCCGTCCCAGACAGCAGCACACGCCCGTCTCACAGCCTCGCACCAACCGCAGCCCTCAACACGAGCCCGTATCCCGATATTTGAGTCCTCGAGGAGCTGCAGCCCATCGCAGCCCTGAGCCGCGGGCAGGCGGTGCAGCCCAGCAGAGGCGGTAGCAGAGGCTGCACACACCGCTTTCCTGCCACCGGGCCGCCCCTCACTCACCTTCACGAGCGGGACGATCCCCTTCAGTCTGGTCGCGGCCGCCTCGTATTCCGGCGCCAGCCGCTTGCAGTGCCCGCACCTGAGGGAGAAAGAGGAGGAGGGGCTTCAGTTCCGCCATCGCGCCTCGGCCCGGCCCGGCCCCACCTCCCCCCCCGGTCAGCCCCGCGCTGCCCCCAGGCCCGGCTCGGCCCCGCCGCCCCTCACCAGGGCGCAAAGAACTCCACGAGCACCAGCCCCGGGCGCTCGGCCAGGCCGCTCTCGAAATCGGCATCGCTGAGCTCCACCACGTCGGAGGCGCCGGCGGAGAGAGCGATCAACGGGAGGAGCAGCAGCAGAGCGGCGGGTGGCGGCCGAGGCACGGACATGGCGGGCGACCGCGCGGAGCTGCGCTCTCTCCTCGGCGGCGTCGGCGGCTGAACAGGCGCCGGGGGCCGCAGGCCGGAAGTCCCGCCTCCGCAGCCGGATCTGCCGTGTGGCAGCTCCCCATTGGGCGCCGCGCATTACGTCGCGAGAGCCGGGACCAATGGGCTGCCGAGCGGGGCGGGCGGGGAACCGCAGCGGCCGCCCCGCCCCCGCGGGCCGCCGGGTCCCGGTGCAGGTCGGGCCGCGAGAGGGCGGCGGGCGGCGGGCGGACCTCACGGCTCCGCCCGGTCCTCGGCTGGGGGCAGAGCGGCCATCGCTGCCGGCGCCGCGGCGGGAAAGGGTCTCGGCGCGCATCGCGACTCTGCGGCAGTCGCGGGCCCGGCTGAGGCTGCGCGCGGAGCGGATGGTCGCGGCCGGGAGGAGCGGCTGGAGCCGGTTCCTCAGCCGTGCCGCCCGGTCCCGGAGGCGCTTTGCATCAGGCCGGCTTCTCCCGCGGTGTCGCCGAGCCCCGCGCTGCTGGTGCACGAACAGCTCCTCCCTCCGGCAGCTGCTCCATCCCTGCACACCCGAGGAAGCGGAGCCGGCTGAGGCGCGGGGCTCATCGCCCCCGGTCTGCGCTGCTGCCCGCCGACAGCACCTTCATCTCCCCATACGCACGGCTGTGCAGCCCTCTGAGAGCACAGGAGCTGCTTTCCTCTCCTCACCCCGAGGCTGAGCGGCTCCCGCTCAGTGGCCGTTGGACCATTGCCCTGCAGCCCAGGCTGCGCTGTGTTGCGCTGCCGGCACAGCGCCCGCTGGACAGAAGCAGTTTGTCTGGAGCTGGGTGAGCGAGGACTGAGCACAACCGGTGCTCGGCTCCAGCCCCAGCACTTCGCTCTTTGCTGCGCTTTCCCAGCAGCCTTTGCCGGTGACACTTCGCAGGTTTCCGGTGCTTTGGCACTTGTCAAAAGCAGGACTCGGGTGGGGGCGCACTGAGGCGAGGTCCGAGCTTGTCCTGAAGCCTGAGCTCTACGAGCTGTGTGCCCGCGGCACCTGGCGCTCTTCTGAGTCTCTCCCGTGTGCATCTGACCGTGTGCTCTGGCCGGCAGTTAGTCAGCCCTGCGTTTTTCTCAGTGTCGGATCTCTGTACAGAACAACCATCTTCTACCTGCTCACTGAAATCCGTGAGCGCTCTCAGCCCCTCCCCGCTGTGCTGCTGCTGTTGCACTGTGCTGGGCTCCCCCTGTCTGAGGTCTCGCTCCTCATGCACAGCACGGCAGCAGCCCCGGGGTTCTGCCCTTTGCGCAGTAGCTCTGCAGAACACACCACGAGTACCAGCACCAGTGAAGTTCTGGCTCTTGTCTGTGGCCACCTACCCTGGCTGCAGCCAGCGTGGAGCGGCAGCCCCTCTTCCTGCTGTGTCCCATCACATCCTTTTCAGGACCCGGTGCCACAAACACGAGCCTTTGCCCCCAGGTCTCGGCCCCACTCACTGCCTTCTGCCACAGCCAGTCTGGTGTCTCTGCTGGGCCCGGTGGCTCAGTCCTCAGCACCAGCATTTGTCTCCCCATTTGTTTCCCTTGGTCGGGCATCCTCCTGTTCTCACCCTGTAACCCGGCCGGGAGAAACTCCCTGACAGCTGAGTCTGAGCAGACGCCTCACATGACAGAGCCATTTCCTTCTTGCAGCAGCTTTCCCCATGCTCCGCAGGCTGTCTTTACTCTCTTCAGCCCGGATAAGTGGCTTAGACTGCTGCAGGATATCTGGAAGATTCTCCCTATAAACAAGATCATCAGCGGAGCCTACGCTACGGTCTGGGAGCTGACTGGGTCGTTCCTCTTGCAGGATCCTGTTGCAGCCATCACTGTCGAATGCTGGGCCAGGCTCAGCACCGACCCCCCCGTCGCCCCCAGACCCCTCGAAGGGCGCTGCTCCGTCCAAGCAGCAGCACCGGGCTCCTCGACGGGAGGAGCCTTCCTCGCACCCACCGCCTCCAGACAAACGAGGCCGCCGCGCCGCCGTCACTGCGTTACTCCGGGACTCGCGGCTCCGCGCCTCCCGCGGCCGGCAGAGGGCGCCGCGGGGCTCCCCGGTAGCGGCGGGCGGGGTGCGCGGGGCGCGGCCGGGCACCGACCTGCCCGTCCGGAGGGCTGCCCGGGGGCTGAGCCGGGACCCGGCGTTGCGCACCGACCCGCTGCCGGCTGCTGGCTGCCCTGGGCTGGGCCCAGACGGGGGGGGAAAGTGGCGCCGCGCCGAGAAGCGTCTGCCGGGCGGGGCGTGGGGAGCTGCGGCAGCTTTTGGGATGGCGAACCACAATGTGGATCCGTGCGGGGTTCGGTCCCGCGGGGGCTGCGCCGCGCCGAACACCGGCCCGGGTGCCGCTGTGCCGCGGCTGCCTCGGACCGCGCGCTTGGGCCGCCCGGGCGCCGAGCTGGGAGGGTCAGGGCCGCGGGGCCGGGAGCCGCCTGCTGCTGGTGCTGCTGGTGCTGCTGGTGCTGGCGGTGCTGGGGCGGCTGCTCTGCGGGACGGGACGGGACCGCCGGGAGCTCGGCTGCTCGCCGGGTCACAGCTCGCGGGTTCGCAAGGGGTGGCGCCCGATGCTCGCCCTTGCCGGCGGCGACGAAGGGAACGGGCGGTGCCTGGCTCCGCAGCTCGGCTCGTGCTGCTCCTCGGGCCGTGCCCAGCAGGAGCTCCTTTCTGCTGCCTCCTGCCCGAACCCAGGCCTCGAATGGCTGCTATGGGGACAGCGGCGCTGCGCTATCCCTGAGCAGAGCTGTACGTGTATGTGTGTGTACGTGTGTGTATGAGCGCTGTGAAGGGCTCCCGGCAGCAGTGGGGACACAAGCCCTTCCCAAGGAGCACCAGGCTGGCACGCTCTGCTCTGACGGTGCTTTCTTTCCTGCAGACAGAAACACAGACAGAGCCAGGCCCCACCTTGGCTCTCTTCTGCCTGCCCGTGGCTTGCTGTGAGCACCCCCTAGCAAACCCGTGATGGGAACCCAGCCCTGCTCCCTCCATGCCCGCAGCAATGCCAGGAGCTCTTTCCCAAGCCCCTCTTGTCCCAGCAGTTCCAGGCACCCTGCTGCTAGCTGTCCCCAGGCTTCCTGTCGCCCGGCCGCATGCAGCCCCTGGGACTCCTCAGGCCCGTTCTCCCATGGGAGCAGTGGCCTGGGGAAATCCAGGGAGAGCTGCTCAAGGACACCGAGGCCTGTCTGTGCGCCTCTCTGCGGGCACAGGGCCGGGTGGGGTAAGGAGCAGAGAACCAAGGCTACAGCAGCACATGTTTATGGGGTCTGGCCTGGCTCTGTGCATAACAGTGCAGCGACATGCTGGGCACAGTGATGGCATAAGCTACAGGGGAAGCTGGGTCCTGCAGGGCTGGCGCTGCCTTGGCGTGGCTCAGTGCCGGAACTGTGGCACTGGGGAGGGGATGCGAATGTCCTGACCCTTCTCCAGCCGCCGCTCGCAGTCGATCAGGTAGTTCACACCGTCTATCACCAGCTGCACCAGTTCCACCTGCACCAGGAGCACAAAGTTCTGACTCGAGGCAGCCCTGGCCCCAGCCACCCTCCCGAGCCGTGCCAGCAGCCGCTGCATGAAGGGCACCTACTGTACCCGCGGAGCATGGTGCAGCCCCCAGGCCCCACTGCTGGCTTCAGCAGCAGCCGCAAAGCTGTTCTGGTGCTGCGGCGTGCACACGTGTTCACAACTGCTCTCGCCAAGAGCAGCTCTGCCCCTCTCGCACCTCTGATTTCCCCAGCCGGTCCAGGTTGGAGATGTCGAAGACGTTGCCGGTAGCTGCTGTGTCCACACCACCCGTCCCACGCTTCTGTAGCCGCAGGTTCTCCAGGATCTTGGGAAAGCGGCTGTCCTGGTGCCCAGAGAGGTGTCAGCGATCAGCACAACTGTCAGCCACAAATGACATCTCCCCGGGGCTGCCCTCCCCCGCCATGCAGCACCCCATCTGCAGCCCGGCCAGGGAGCCCGTCCTTAAGTAGATCCCATTCATCATGTGTGCCTGGCCCCTGCTGCTGCAGTGCGGGCACCGTGCGCTGTGCTGCTCCCCTGTGTGATCCTGAGCAGCACCCAGGTGTGTGCCACGCAGTGCTCTCGTTTTAGCAGGGCTGGGCTCCCCGTGCCTGCAGCCCTGGCTCCCCCAGCACCGTCTACAGTCATTACCTTGCTGAGCAGCGGCAGCTTGATGTGGACACCTGCCCGCAGCCCGGTGCCCAGGTTGGAGGGGCAGGTCAGGATGTATCCCAGCCTCTCGTTCCACATGAACTCCCAGCCTCGCTCCTGGATTAGTCGCTCCACCTGGGTTAGAGGCACAAAAAGCAGCTCAGTCCCCAGCCCAGCCCTTAGTGTGGGGCTGCCCAGCCCTGAGAGTGGGAGGGACACGAGTCCTGCAGGGCCCCCACCTGCAGGGCTGGCAAGGTAGTACCGAGGTTGCTCACCTCCTTCAGGCCCCGGCAGAACCGCTCAAAGACGCGCTTCATGTTGCCACCCTTCTCCATGGAGATGACGCGCGTGTGGTCCTCCTCGTTGATCCAGATCAGGAAGGTTTTCTCGTTGTTGTGCCTGGGAAGGGCAGTGCTTGGCTGTGCAGGGGCTGGTAGAGTCCTGTGCCCACACCGCCAGCAACAGCGGTGCCCAACCCCCTGCCGTAAAGGCACTGTGCCCTGAGGGTGGTGGGTGAGCGCACAGCCTGGCGGCTGCTCTGCGGCATGTGGGTGTGTGTAGGTGAGCTGGGAGCAGGAGGGAGAAGCAGATGTAAGTTTGGGGGTGGGTACGGTGTGCTGAGTGGGGTGCAGTGCCGGGCTTTGTCTGGGAAGCAGCCAGCAGGCACAGGCTTTTGTCAGCAGAGGGAACGATGTGCTGCAGAGCAGGCAGAGCTGGCAGCAGGGTCTGGGATGGCTGCAGAGCCGCCTGCTGCCATGTAAGGTACTGCGGATTATGCAGGGAGCAGCTGCCCCCGACTCCGTTGGATGCGGCCGGCGATAGGAAACCCGGCTGTGGGTGGGCAGGGAGAACACGGCTGTGGGCACAGAGCTGGGGAACGGCAGCCTGGAGGCGCCGGGGTCTGCGGGGCGGGAGCGCCGGCGGGGACAGCGGGATGGAGCAGCAGTGCCCTCCTCCTCCTGCCCTTTTGGTGGCCCAGCGCCAGGCAGGTCCTCACCAGATGCCTCGGGCGTCGGGCCAGTCCCGGGCCATTCCTGCTGCCGTCAGGAGCGGGGACACCGGCTTGTCAAAGAGGAAGTGGTCCTGCAGGGACACGGCGTGTCAGCGGGGCACGTGGCGGATACCGGGGCACCGTCCGTCTGGTCCCCGCGCACCACACGGGAGGTGAACGGTACTGGCTGTCCCTGTGCAGAGGCTGAGGGCGTGCAGCCCTCCCAATGCCAGCAGGGCAGCAGCCGCGTGCCACGCGTTCGCCTTTCCCTGGGCACGTGGAGGGACACAGGGAAGGAGCCAGAGAGCCCCACGAGCTTCTGGGGCCGCATTCAACTCCAACTTCTTATAAGCGGGGCCATAAGCAGCCTCTGCGGCGTGGGGCAGCCGCCCTGGGGACGGTGCCCCGGTGCTGCAGGGCTTGGGCAGGGAGAAGCGGTAGGAGGTGGTGTCAGGACGGGGTCCTGCCGGGGCTGCCCGACTCACGTCAATGAGCTGCTGCTGCTCCTTCTCTGTCATCTCGCTGAGACGGTAGTAGCGGCCCGACAGGTCCCCCGTGAGGCCGTTCAGAGCTTCCACCGTCACCTTCTCCACCTCCCGCCGCTCGGCGCGGGTGCAGGCAGGTGGAAGGCTCAGCCCACGGATGCTGCGCCCCGTCCGCACCCGGGATGAGAGCACATAGCGCTCATCAAAGTGGCCAAACTTAATCTAGAACAAAAGTGGGACGTTGGTGAGCAGAGCTGGCACTGAGCATCCCTGCCCCCAAGGGCAGGGCATGCGGCACCGTGCCCACCTTGGAAGCATCCAGGTCCGTGACGTGCTTCATGGTGCGGGGGTTGTACCCATTGTGCCGCTCCTGGATCACGGGGTCAAACAGCTCCGCAAACACCTGGAGGGACGCGGGACGGGGCAGCTCTTCAGAGCCAGTGCCACGAGGAGCCTTTGTGGGACGTGGCAGGTGCCCTACGGAGCCTGGAGCGTGGCGGGGCCCCAGCCATGTCTCACCTCATATGTCTCCTCATCACCAGCCACCATGCCCACGGTCTTGATGAAAGGGTGGCCTGGGTTGTCCACACCGGTCTGGATGCATTGGTCCAAGGTCCAGCCGTTGGGGGTGGCTTTGTCGCAGAGCCGCGCGTAGATGGCTGGCGTCAGGTTGCTGGCCATACAGTTGTTGTGTTTCCGCAGGTCAGGGTACTCAGCACTGTGGGAGGAGACACCAATGAACCTCCGTGTCCAGCGGTTTTGTGCTGAGTCTGACTGGGTTGGAGCTCATTTTCCCACTGCAGCCCACAGTGCTGTGTGTTACCCCCATAGCTATGATGGCCCTGACATAGCACCAACGTTCTGTGCCCTGCTGAGCAGCACTGGCACAGCACCATGGTCCTCCCCAGTCCTGTAGAGCCTGGGTCTGGGCAGGAGGAGGGGAGAGGGGACATCCCTGGGGCAGCTGGTCTAACCCAACCGAGGCATATTCCATACTGCACACATTGCATTCAGCAATAAAAGCTGGGGGCAGGGAGAAGGAAGGGCTCTCGTTATGGGATCGTCCATCTGCCCAAGTGACTGCTGCACATCCTGAGGCCCTGCTTCCCAAGGAGTGGCTGAGCATTGCTTGCTGATGGAAAATCAAGAATACATTTTTTTCTCCTTTTACTTCTGCATGACCTTTGTTTGTCCTTTATCTTTTTTCCCTCTTTCCATTGAGCTGCTCTTTATCTCAATGTGCTGTTAAGGAGCAAATCTCGAGTCCAGTCACCCCTTCCCTTACCTTATGGGTGAGTGTGACACCTACAAACTTCTTTTCCTGGCATTTTCTCCCTCTTGTCTCCCTGGGGTGTGGGAGTAAGGGCAGTGGGTGCTGCTGAGTGGCCATCAGCTGTCATCCACCCCAGGTCCCAGTGATGCCCCTGTCCTATGGAGACCACATGTGGAGAGAGACAGCTGCTGGCATTGCACGGGAGCAGAGATCAGCCCAAGCTGATGGCTGCTGTGAGGACAAGAGTCCATGAGCAAGTCTGGCTGGTGCACAGGGTGCAGCTCCTTATCAGCTGTGTACCAGGGCTTGGTGCTGGGAGTGCTTCGTGGCAGGCAGCCACGTCAGTCATGGCCCCACGTAGTGCCTGGGCACAGGGCTGCCAGCTCCGGGCTGTGCAGGGTTTGCTCTGCTCTGCACAGCACAGGACAGCTGCTCCTGCTGTGCCTCTGCTCCCAGTGTTTGGGTCTGTGTGTCTGTACACAGCCCTGGGGGCTCTGACCCCACGCAGCCCGGACGCTGTGGGGCAGGAAATGGGCTGACCCTGATCTGCAGCTGGTGGGAACTGCACTGCTCTGGCACAGTTTATTGTATTAGGGGGATGCTTTCCTCTAATCAGCTTAGCAGGAGGCCGTCTCCTGACCTCATTCCCACTTTAGCTGGGCTTTGTGCTTGTCCTGTGCTCACAGGGGAACTGGCGGAGCAGGACCCAACCACACTCTCCTTGGCCAAATCCCTCCCCCTGGAGGTGCCATTGTCTAGAGTGGGACAGGAACAGCCCTCCCCAGGTCAGGTGGACTGGAAGGTGGCCAGGGATATATGGCCCCTCTTCCTGAGGGAGGCACGGGCAGCTCAGGAGGGAGCAGAAGTGCCAGGTGCAGACCAGACCACCTCTGAGCTTTGGCATCTGCCAGGTGCCTAAGTCTGGCCTGAGTTTGGCTGCCAGCACCTGGCCCCATGCTGCTGTGCAGAGCAGCCCCTGTCCCCAGCCCTGAGTCTGCAGTCCAGGAGTGCACACTGGCACTGTGCCTATGGCTTGGCTGCTGCTTGTGGCTTCTGGAGTTTGCAGAAAGAAAGGGAGGCTGGGCTCGTGGTGCTGCTCTGCGTGGTGAAGCACTGGCTCCAGCCTGTCCCCTTACATGGAGGTGTTTGCTCCAGGCAGAGCCAGTCCCAGGCTGGGCTGAGGCTGCTCCCCATCCTACGCACATCTCTCTGCTGTTTGAGTTGCTCCGGCTCAAAGAATGCCTTGTTGCATGTGGGATGCAGCCTGCTCAGCCTCCTTTGTTGCTCCTGTCATTGGCTGGATGCGGACCCACGTCTCCCCAGTGCGAGACACTCTCATGAAAAGCATTTGCTGCTCAGAAAGGGACACTTGGATTTGTCCCTTCCCTGCCCCCAGCACTGCTCAGTGTGCCAGGACTGCAGCTCACTCTGCTTCCCACCCTGCTGCCAGCAGACTGCATTCAGAGCCAGCAGAGGTTGCTAAGGCGAGCAGGCTTGCTTGCAGCCAGAAGGAAGCTGTATTAGGTTTAAGTATGCTGTCTGCTATAAGCAGTCCTTACCCCCACTGCAAAGGGTTCAGAGACGTTAAAGCTCCAGGATCTGTGCCTGCTGCAGTGCTGATTTAGCTCTGTCCTGAGCAGACCTTTCCCCAGAACAGCCCTAAATCGCAGCCAGAAGATTTGGGCAATCTCTTTTCAGCCTTTCCAGAGCACCCCAACTAAGCTGCACGGGGTCAGGATAAGCAGAACATCAAAGGGGATGACAGTGTTATGCTTGGTGCTGTGCTCATTCCCAGCAGAGCCTGAGCAGAGCTGCACAGGGAGCCAAGGGTGCGCTGCGCTCTCCTGGCAGTCCAGGTTTCCTCTGCACAAGCAGGAAGGCGGCACCACACTTGGCCTTTTAGGGTTGCTGTCCCCTTGGTTTTGTTCCCAAATCCAGTTGTAGAACCGTGATCCCTTCATGCTGTTCTGTTCCCAGTGCCCGATGCTGAGTTGCAGGTGCATTCCCAGTAGGGTCCCCAGCCCTGGACGCCACGAGCCTTTCCAGCAGAGATGGACACGTTCCAGGGCAGTGCAGCAGGGAGGAGGCACCTCGCTGCCAGCGCAGCACCGTGGCCCTCTGTGTTTCAGGACAGGGCTGCTTGCAGGACCCTCTGTGCCCTTGCGCCAGGGGTGCTGTACCGGGCTCAGCAGGTACTGTGGGTCTGCCCGTGCTGTTGCACCTCCCGCAGCTGTCTGCACCGATCTAGCAGCCTTTTCCAGTGCCCTTTCCGGCGGCACCAACTACTGCTTACACAGCCGCGGGGGTCCCTCCCGCACCCAGACTCAGGGCCGCCCCCCACCCCGCAGGTCTCGCCAGGCCAGCACGCGTCCCTCAGCATCCCCACCCGATGCAGACCCGATGTCTGCGGCCCTGAGGCCGTTCAGAAAGCTCTCAAAGCAGCGCTGCTGGGCTGCGAACAGACGGCACCACGCGGCCGTTATCATTCACTCCGTTTCCATTCCGTTTCCACGGCCCAGCTTGGCGCTGGCTCTCGGCGAGGCGCTCTGCACGAGCAGCGCTCAGCCTGCAATGCAGAGCAGCACCGCGCGCTGACGGCACGCTGTTTGCTGCAGGATCGCAGCGGCCGCGTGTGTTTGCAGCAGCAGCGCTCTGCCTCCTCTGTTCTGCACCTTCCCCCGCACCATCTCTGCCGGCAGCGGGACGAAGCCCTCGCTCCCCGCTCCCCGCCCGTCGCCGGGCCGTGCCGCTCTGCTGCCGGCCGCAACCTCTGGCGAGGAGCGGTATGAAGGGCGCGACGTGAGAGCTTCGGCGCTGGAGCTGCAGCCTCGGCCCCGCTGCACAGCTCCGACGCGACCGGAGGCTCCCACGGAGCCGCGTCACCCCAGAAGCACCCGTAAGCCAGGCGGGGCGCCGCGCCCGCTCCAAGCGCGCACCTCGGAGCTCATCTCTGCTTGAAACCGCCAGCGCAGCACGAATGGCCGCGCCGCAGCCGCGGACCTCGTTCTCCCTCCGCCCCGAGCTGCGAGGGCAAGGCCCGGCCGGGAAGCCCCCCGCTGCTCTGACGACCGCGCTGAGCTGTGTCCGCGCCCGACATCCTCGCGGTGCCGCCCCCGACAGACCGAACCCTGCTCTCCCCCCCCCACTCCCGCCCCGCATCGCTCGCAGCCCTCGGCAGGGACCCTTCCGCAGCCCCGGAGCGGCGCTTTGCCCCAGCTCCGCCGGCCCCGGGCTCCCCGTTCCCGACCCGGGCGCGGCGCGGCGATGTCCCCGCGGGCCGACTCCGCGCTGCCCCAAGGTGGGCACGGACCCGGTCCGGGGAGCCCCGCGCTCCGGTGTCCTTGGAATCGGGGACGGCGGATCCCGCAGCCGCGCCGTGCCCGCGCCGTTCCCTTTCCCGGCCGCCCGAGGCGGAAGGTTTTGGTCCCGCCGGAGGAGTCAGTGCCCCCCGGCGGGCTCCTAGATGGGCGCCGACCGCGACCCCGGTCACTGCCGCCCCGGGGCTCGGGATGCCTCGGGGAGCTGCGGGAGCCCCGCGCCCCCTCCCCCTGCCCGCCGCCGCCGCCCCCGCACGTGCGCCCCCGCCGCCCGCTCCCGGTACCTGGGCGGGTAGCGCCGTCGCTGCCGCTCGCCGGCGCTGACCGAGTCCCGGGCGAGCAGAAAGCCGGCGGCGAGCGAACCGGCGCCCACCATGGCCAGGAGCCCGGCGGAGCGGCGGGCGGAGAGAGCGCGGGCGAAGGTGCTGGTCATCGCGGAGCGGGGAGCGAGCGCGGCGAGGGCCGGCGGAGGACGTGATGGGAATGGGAACGGCGGCGGCGGGAGGGCGCGCGGGGGGCGGGGAGCGGCGGCGCGGGGCGGGGGGGGCGGAGGGGCACCGCCACCTGCTCGGGCCGCCCCGCCCCGCCCCGGGGCCGCCGTCGCCTTCAGCACCGCACGTCGGACAGCGCCGGGGGGCCGCGCCCGACCGGACCGGACCGGACCCCGAGCGCCGGGATACGGACATCGGCCCGGCGGCACCTCCCGGCCCGGACCCCGCGGGGACTTCGGGCGGGCGCGGCACAGCGCGAAGGCGCGGCCGGGGCAAAGTCCGCGCACCTGCGGCCGGGAGCGGCGGGGAGCGCGGCCCGGGATGCGTTGCCCGACGGCGCGGGGCGGGCGGGGCGGGGCGGCCTGTGCTGAGGAGGGCGGCCATCACCGCCGTCAGCTCCCCCGCCGCTCTCGCACGCCGAGGACGGCCGGGGCCGGGGCTGCCGGTCCGCGCACACAGCGCGCTCGGCGTCGAGCGGCCCCGCGCTGCCTTTGGGACGGGAGCGGCGGCCCGGGTCGGGTCGGGGTCCCGCGGGCCGCTCCCGCAGGAGGTTCCCGGAGCGGCGGTACCGGCGCGGTTGCCGTGGGAACGCGGGAGGCGGTGGCGCCGCCCGCTGCAGAGCTGGCGCCCACGTGCTCGCAGCGCCGCCCGCCGCCGCCAGGTGCCGCCACGCCGCTCCCGGCCGTCCCGCCTCCGCGCTCCCATTGGCTGGCGGCGGCCGTCAGCGCGTCGCGATTGGCTGCTGGCGGCATCGGCGGCGCAGGGTGCGCTCGGAGGCCGCAGGTGAGCGGAGGGAAATGGCGGCGCCCGGCGTGGCGCCCCCTGCTGCCAACGGCGGGACGGGGCGGGGCGGGAGAGCTCCGTGAGCCGGGCCGGGATCGGGGGGACGGCACCGGGGGGGGGGGGGAGGGGAGAGAGGTGGGGAATGGAAGGAAGGCAGGCAGGAAGGCAGGCAGGCAGGCCGAGGGTCGCAGCGCTGCCGGGCCCCGCTTTGCGGGCAGCGACGATGGGGGTCAGCGCCGCCCCTCGGTGCGGGCCCGGTTTCTCCAGCGTCCCCCCAGCCCCGCCGCGGCGGCTGCCCTCACTCCGCCCGCAGCCCTCGAGCTGTCGACAGCCCCACAGGCGCCGAACGGCCGTGCCCGGAGCTCTGCGGGCCGCGCTCTCCCCGGGCCCCGCGGCGCCCGTCCCGTCCCGTCCCGTCCCGTGCACAGCACTCTCCGGTCGCGCGGGGCTCCGCTCCGAACCCCCACCCGCGCTCCCCCGCCCCCACCGGAGCTCCGCAGGCCGCGGGAGCGCAGCGCGGGGCGGGGCGCAGCCCGTGCAGAGGAGCCTGCAGGCAGCCCGCGTTAGCGGAGCGCTGACACCGCCGGCATCGCTGCGCTGCTGTGCAGCCCTCCCCGCTTTAAAACCTTCCGGAAGTGCCGCTTTCCTCTGCGGTTCGCTCTTAAAGCGTTACTGGCGGTTACGAGCCCAAGGAGGCTGCGGGTGCCCCATCCCTGCAGGCGGTCAAGGCCAGGCTGGATGTGGCTCCGGGCTGCCCGGGCTGCTGCTTGGTGACCTACACCCAGCACGGGGTCGGTCCTGTTCAACCCCGGCCGTTCCGTGTCCTCTGTTTCTCAGGCATTCCGATGCTGTAACGCTTCACACGTAACGATCCCATGAATCTCGCGGCAAAAGCCATCAAGGTAATGCCGTGAGAAGGGAGCGGAGCCGCGCAGAGCTGCGGGCTGCAGGGCGGCCGTCGGGTCACTGTATCTGCTGCTGCCGATGGGGCACGATGAGCTGCTGTGTTAGTGTGGAAGGCTTCCTTTTAACACAGCGTGTCCAAACTGTGTGTAATTATTAACTCCGGCTGTGTGGGCATTTTATCTGAAGTGATTCAGCGTTGACGTGGTGCAGGCTTTGATAAGAGTGCGGCTCTCACCTTGTGTGTGCAGTGAGCCTTCATGCAAATAGTGCTTCCGACAATGGGAGCAGCTGCTTGGGCAGGGATCCTTTGCACGCCGTGGGTTTGGGATGGAGGCTGAGCGGCGGCGGTGGATTCGTGTGGGGATTTTTCAGTCCCTGCAGCAGCTGTTGGTTCGGCGCCAGTTCCAGTGTCAGTATCTCCAAGTGCCCGCCTCGTGCTCTGGTTGTACTCCCTTTCATCAGCACAGCCCGACGCAGCAGGGTTTGCTCCCCCAGGAGCACTGCAGGGATGATGGCTGATGTGGCCTTTGGCTTTGGTGGGTGCTGGGGTTTCCTCTGTGTTTCCGTGTAGCACGACACTGGCTCCAGGAATAACCGTGGAGCAAAGCAGAGCAAAGCAAAGATTATCATCTTTTTTTTCCCTCTAGGCTGGAATCAGAGAACTTGTTGCGTTCTTAGTTCTTAGGGCAAAGGTTTTCCTGCTGCTCGGTCCTTTTTGTCCAGGAGGGAGGAGAGAGCAAACGATTGGAGAAAGCGGTCCTCCTCCTCCTCCTCTTTGCTTCATTAAATTCTCAGCCACAGAGCTGACAGTGCTTGGGTACAGCTGCACCGTGCTGCTGTGCGGGGCAGGGGGGTGGGCACCGCTCCCGAGGATCTCCTCCTGTCCGCGTGTGCAGCGGTGGGGCGGCACAGTGAGCGCCTGCACGGCGGTGCTGCTGCGCTGCCGCTGGCTCAGCCTGTGGATCCCGGCAGTAAGTGCTGCTGGTTGTGATGTGTGTGTGCTGTGAGCGCTCCAGGTGTGTGTGGGGGTGGGCACGGTGTGATCTCGGTGGAGGTGTCCTCGTGTGGGAGGTGGCAGCTGGGCTGCGTCGCTTTGTGTCACCCCGTGTCACATCGCACGGCCCGGGGCTCCCCCTGCCCGCAGAGCGCCGTGCTCCTGCCCTTCTGTGAGTGCCCTTCTGCACGGAGGCACGCCTGCTTTCTCTGCCTATTTCCAAGGGTTCTGCAGAGGCAATTGGATCGCTGTCTGTTTGTTCCTTCTGCCTGTTGCCAGCCTGTTTGGATTCCTGCCTGCAGGCTGGAGGCGTTTGAGTCCATCCCTGCTTTGTGGAGAACTGGCAGGGAAGAATGGGTCCCCATACTGCCTGTGACTGTACACTCTTCTGTGGCGTATGGGCTGCCGGGGTGGGTGTGCTTAGAAGATGCATCAGCTGTCAGTCTGGGGAAGGCTGGAAATCATATGATAGCATGAGGAGCAGTGGAAGGGCGCGTCTAGTGCCCATGTGTAGGAAATAAGAGCATGAGGTGTTTGCTAAGTCATCTGCTCCAGGCTGCACTTCCTGTGCTGGGGCAGAGGGAGGAGGGAGGCAGTCAAGGTGAAGGGCAACCACTCGGCATTTCTGAGTGCGCAGCTATGGGCAGAGGTGAACAGCTGTGTCCTTGCTGGGGGGAGGACACATATGTGCGTTCAGCTCAGCTGCTGGCGTGGCAGTCAGTGCTGCTCCAGGACATGCTCCTTTCCTGGTGTTTTTGAAGCACAGACTGTGTCCTGCTGACCAGACCCCGTGCTCACAGGTAGATCACAGCCAACCTGCCAACTCAGGAGCCCTGAGCTGCAAACCTGCATTTGAGCTGCTGCTGCTTCCTCCGTGACCTCTTTCTCCAAAGCTGTTGCTTTTGTTCCTTTCCTCCCCCTTAGACTCACATGCTTCTCAAACCACTCTCTTACTGTCTCTCTGTTACTGCAGGTCTTCTTGAGCTAAAAGGATGAAAATTGGCTATTGGAAGGTCACCGTCACCCTGCTGAGCTTCATCCCAACTTCTGGGTCCCGGCTGATGTCTCTGGGTGCACAAGGCTGCGAGCGTGTCCCCCCCCCCACTGCGTGATTCAGACGGCGCTTGGAGCATGCATCACTGTAAGGGTTAAACTGATTCCACCCAGCAGTGCCACTGCCCCTTTCCTGGCTGATGCCAGAGGGCTCTCTGCAAGCGGAGATCCTTGTCCAAATGGTTCTGAATCCCGGACCCCCTCCCACCCGAGGGTCTCTCCTGCACACTGCTCTCTTTAGGCTTTACCCCTGTGTGTCCCATGCAGCACAGCCCTGGGCTCACTCCCTCCCTGCTCCCAGCAGTGCCAGCCCTGGCCCAGCCCTTCATCACCCCTTTCTCTGCACTGTGGTTCCAGAGCGGGATGGTCGGCCACCGGTGCTGCCATGTCGTCCCTGACGACCTCCAGTGAGGGAGAGAATCCCGTTCCCCGGTTTGTGGTGGGTTCCCGGGATGATGAGACAGACTTCCTGGGATCAAACGTGAAGATGGATGAAACGGATTTCTTTGAAGATGATGAAGAGGAGGAGTCGGTAAGGAGCTCCCGGCTTCTGGGCTGTGCCTGCACGACTTCTGAGGCTGTGAGGGCTGCAGGGCTGTGGCCCCGGGCAGTGTGGCAGAGCCATACGGAGGGCAGTGACATTTCTGACGTACTGTTGTGCTGCTGGACCCGGTGCCTCTTGCTGCAGTAAATCCCGGTCTCTTGGCTTGCAGGTCTCCTCCAGCTACAGCAGCAGATTTCCTTCTCCTAGCAGCTTAACCCCAGCATTACTGTAAACCTTGCTACTTCACCAGGGATTTTATTTTTTTTGAGGAAAGCTGTGGGAGTTATGAGCAGGGCAGAGATTTCTGCAGAGGAAGCATTTGCTCTTTTCTGTAGCCTCCAGGAACAGGCTGCAGAAAAGGAGAATCTTTTCCAGCTCCTGACTGCCTTTGGCTTCTGTTCAGCCCACCCTTTCAGTCCCCTCAATGGCCTCTGTAAGGAGCTTCTGTTTGGATGTGCTTCCTTCATCCTTCCTTTCGGTGGGCTGGACAAAGGGACTGAAGCTTGTTCCCAGGATGGGACGTAGGGACCTTGCAGAACGTTAATCAGCCGTTATCCTGTCTCTGTGCAGCCTCTGGGGGCTCACACGGGTTTATCCTGCAGCACAGTTAGAAAACGTTGGCAGCAGCATATGCTGACCTGCTCCTTAGGAGAGGGGAAGTAGATTTTCCAAAGACAATATGGAGGAACTGGTGACTGGCTGTGACTTGTCACCGCATGACCTTTGGGCAAGGGCACTGCTGTGAGAACTCTACCCTCTCATTCCCATGATTCGTCTGGGACTTGTTTCGGCTCGGTGGTAGCTGGTGGTGGTGGTGGGGTTTGGTTTGGAATGGGCTGAGCGTGTTACTTTAGAGTGGGGTGGAATGGCCCTCGCTTCATTCCTGAGAAAATCACCTGTCCATCCCAGAGAAGTGTGCTGCCTCGGGCACACTGAGGAGACATTTCCTCCTCTGCGGTTCAGAGGAGCTCCTCTTCCCCCATGTGGACGTTGTAGGGCTCTGCACAGTCCTCTGCTGCACCCATTTGGGAAGCATCCAGCATGTTTTGCTATAAAACACTTGCAGCTCTTCTCTGAGTCCTCTCATATCTGCCAGCTGTCCGGCTGAGTTCTGGGCCAGAGACCATGATGCGGGCTTCCAGCTCTGCTGTATGTTTGATTGCCAGATACTTATTTCTGACCTTAGCAGTAGTATCCAGAGGAGGCGTAATAGTGCCTGACAAAGAAGCAGCGGTGTTTGGCTGCTCCTTCATGACATCCACCAGAGCAATCTGCTGGGAGATGGAAGTGTGCATGATCTGAGTCTAGCAAAAGCTGCGAGCACACAGGGTTGGAAGAAAATCCCGTGTTTGTTCTGTACTGCTGCACTCCCACTCTCTTGCAGTTTTAATTCAGCAGAGCAGCTGACCTGTGCTAACCTGTTCTGCGTCTTCTCTTAGCCGCCTGAACGGCAGATTGTTGTTGGAATCTGTGCCATGACCAAAAAGTCCAAATCAAAGCCCATGACGCAGATTCTGGAGCGTCTGTGCAAGTTTGAGTACATCACAGTGGTGATTATGGGGGAGGACGTTATTCTGAATGAACCGGTGGAGAACTGGCCTCCTTGTGACTGCCTCATCTCCTTCCACTCCAAAGGTAACATTCTGCAGTACGCCTCAGCCCACCTAAAGTCTGGACAAGGGAGCTTCCGTTCATTCTCTCCTTCCTTTTCCTGTATTTCAGGATTCCCTCTGGATAAAGCAGTTGCCTATGCCAAGCTGTGCAAGCCGTTCTTGATTAATGACCTTGATATGCAGTATTATATTCAGGACAGGTAGGTGTCTGTGATCCAGCAGAGCCCCTTCCCTCTTAGTCAGATTTCTCAGCTTATTGTGCAATCTGCTTCTTCCTGACCACCAGCAAATGAGATGGAAATTTCTTTAGCAAAGGATTTTAAGGGTGTTTTGTTTTCTGATTCAAATGTGCTGTAAGGAATGGCTGAATGAAGGCAGAAGTGGAAGTGGTCTCCCAGAATGAGGCTGTCACTGAGACATAAAGATCACCCTCTTAGTGGGCAAGCCAGGTGGTGGGGTGGGATTCTGGGACAGAAACTGGGAGCAGAAAGGCCAGGTCAGACCCTAAGGAAAATCACAGAGTCACAGAGTTGTAGGAGTTGGAAGGGACCTCTAGAGATCATCGAGTCCAACCCCCTGCCAAAGCAGCTCCCTACACCACGTTGCACAGGTAGGCGTCCAGGCGGGTCTTGAATATCTCCAGAGAAGGAGACTCCACCACCTCCCTGTGCAGCCTGTTCCAGTGCTCCGTCACCCTCACTGTAAAGAAGTTCTTGCGCACATTCATGCGGAACTTCCTGTGCTGAAGTTTCAGCCCATTTCCCCTAGTCCTGTCCCCACGCACTACTGAAAACAGACCAGCCTCGCCACTATGGCTCCCACACCTCAGGTATTTATAAACCTGGATCAAGTCCCCTCTCAGCCTTCTTTTATCAAGGCTAAACTGACCCAGTTCACTTAGTATCTCCTCATAGGGGAGTTGCTCCAGGCATATGTTGGTGAAGGTCTTCAAGATGCTTTGCAGCCATCTGGTGGTACAGCCAGCCTGCAGACATGTACTGCACGCATACAGCCAGGCTGCACTGGCTCCATCTGGGCAGGTCTAACGCTGGACACCAGAGCTTCCATCACATCTCTAGGTTGTGAGCAGAGCTCCTGCAGGTGCTGACAGGCACCCCGACGTGTAACCCTTGTTAAAGAGCTGCAGTTTTACCCTTTCCAAACTTTTCTATAGGTTCTAACTGTTCCTGTCCTCCTCAGGCGTGAAGTGTATCGGATCCTTCAAGAAGAGGGAATAGACCTGCCCCGCTATGCTGTGCTCAATCGAGACCCCGATAGACCAGAAGGTAAGTAAGTGTCCAGGCTCTTCTGAAAGCAGCTTTTACAAAACGTACAGTTTAAGATATCCTGTAGAGAGCAGGCACTGATATCAACTCGTGCAGGCCTGATGTGGCAGTCTGATAGCTTTTGAGAACGGAGGTACAAGCAGCAGAACTGGCTCGCCACCCAGGACTGAGGGCTTCAGCTCTTTGCTGGGGCTGCTACCCCTCATCCTGCTGTGCCACTGCTCTGCTTTATCTTCAGAGTGCAACTTGGTGGAAGGAGAGGACCACGTGGAAGTAAATGGAGCTGTTTTCCCAAAGCCGTTCGTAGAGAAGCCTGTCAGTGCCGAAGACCATAATGTGTACATCTACTACCCAACCTCAGCAGGTGGGGGCAGCCAGAGGCTCTTTCGGAAGGTGAGGGGATCCCCCTTTTTGTTGTTGGGACCATTAAAGCTGTGGGACTGAGAGAAGCGTGTGGCTTCAGGAGGGAGAGCTGGGGCGGGTGAGAGGAAAGAGAAGTTTTGTTTGGGGGGAATCTGTACCTTCCCAGGACTTGTAGTTGAGCCCTGCCCCGCTGGGAATTGCAGGACGTGTTCTGGTGATGAATTCACCTTCACCACCTCCTGCCTGCCACGTGTCCCGTGGGGCACTCATGGAGAACTGTGGCCCTTGTTGAACTACACACTGCTTTTTTTCTCCATCACTTTCGCAGTTCATTGGGACAATTTGTAAGAGTCTCTTCCTGCTTGCTCTCCTGCCCTTGTCAGCACGCTGTAGCTCACACATGTAATAAATGCACTATTTATTTCTAGATTCCACTGGGAATCTGCCTTACTCGCAGCGCTCTGCCAGCACACAGTTAATAGCTGTGCTGCATCTTCTTTCCAGTCAGTTACACATCTGCCATTAGCGATCTCGAACTGACTTTCCTTCGCTAGTGTACACATGTACCATTTGAGACTGGAAGTGAAATGGTGTGGTCTGCTGGCCATAAGTTCAGCCGTACCATCCTGGAAAGGGGTAAAATTGGTCCGATAGTGAACCAGCACTGTGCATTATCGCTTTCTTACTTTCTAGGTCTTCATCTGCTGTTGTTTGCTCTATATCCCTGTAGCAATTGGTGTCAACCCAGTGGTCTGTAGTAACCCTTCTCCTCTTTAAAGCCCACACATACCTCCTCTTTGTCTTTTGGAGTCTTTTTTGTCCTCTGTAAGTGAGTATGCTGTGATAGCTGAGTGTTCTCAGAGGCGTTCGTTCAGTTTTCTGCATTTAGGATGAAACTTTCAGTTCTTGTTCTTCCATCTAAGAAAAGCAGCCCCATCGTTTTCCCTGAGGTGCTGGCTCTGTGCTTTCAGATCGGCAGCCGGAGCAGCGTGTATTCCCCAGAGAGCAGTGTGAGGAAGACGGGCTCATACATTTATGAGGAGTTCATGCCTACGGATGGCACTGATGTAAAGGTAAGGCAAAGCCTGGAGTGCCTCCTGCCTGCGATGGCTGAGGGCTGACAGTGCTACTGAGTTGGCTCTGGAGTATCAGTGTGAGCTGTGAGGTGCTGCTGTGCAGCTCGGGTCCCAGCTGGAGGGTGGGTGTCGAGGCCATCCACTCTTTTCCAGGAGTCTCGATAGAAAAGTCTTCCGGAAGGTGCGGTCAGTGGGGGTATGTCGGCTGAACTGAATCTCTTCCCAGGTGTACACTGTTGGGCCTGACTATGCCCATGCAGAGGCTCGCAAATCCCCCGCACTGGATGGGAAGGTGGAGCGGGACAGCGAAGGGAAGGAAATCCGCTATCCTGTCATGCTGACTGCCATGGAGAAACTGGTCGCTCGGAAAGTCTGCGTCGCCTTTAAGGTCTGTGTCTGGGCCTGTGGAATGGCTCTGTGTGAGCCTCGCCTGGCTGTGCATCTCCAGCCCGTGTGCTGAACGGCCAGGTGCTCACGAATCCCTTGTCTCGTGTTTCCTGTGCAGCAAACTGTGTGTGGGTTTGACCTCCTACGGGCAAATGGCCACTCTTTTGTTTGTGATGTGAACGGCTTCAGTTTCGTGAAGAACTCTATGAAGTATTATGACGACTGTGCCAAAATCCTCGGGTATGTAAAATTCAGGTTGTGCTGTGGGTGAAGCCCAGCTGCAGTATTAGTGTGCAGAGTACTTTGTGTTCCTTTGGGCAGTGCCCTAACTACGTGGTGTTCTGGATGTGTCTGCACGAAGGAGAGGAGGAGCTCTGTCTGTGGTTCTTGAATCTTTCCGCAGAACCACCGGGCAAGAGGTGGAGCACCAGGGGAATGCAATTCTTGTGAGTTTTACGTTCTGATTTCTTCCAGAAACATAATTATGCGGGAATTGGCTCCTCAGTTCCATATTCCCTGGTCCATCCCAACAGAGGCAGAAGATATTCCCATCGTCCCCACGACTTCTGGCACCATGTGAGTACCTGCCTTCTTCTCAAATGCCCAAGGCAAAATCTGTCCGAGGGACAGATGTCGCCCAGCAGCACCGTGTTCTCCAGCTGCCGCTGTGTTGGGACTGAAAGAACAATGGGAACCAGCTCTCTGGTGACAGTTCTGGTGTGTATGGTCACACCTGTGCAGAGTATCTTCTGTTTCCCCAGGATGGAGCTTCGCTGTGTTATCGCAGTCATCCGGCACGGAGATCGTACCCCAAAGCAGAAGATGAAGATGGAAGTTAAGCATCCCCGGTAAGAGCCAAGGCAAGGAGGTGCCGCGTCGCTGGAAAGTGAGGAGGGGCCATTTTCTGAATCAAGAAGCAGAGTAGAAGGGCTGGGCTGAGTGCATGGAAGGCTGTGCGTTTTCCTGGCTCCTTCTGCAAGGCTGAGGGCGTCCCCTAAGACTCCGGTCACCTTCTGTGTGAACGCTGGGAGAAAGAGCCAGGTTCTGCTCGGGCCTACAAAGCAAAGCGTCCCACTAAATGGGAAGTTAGCGGCTGCCTCCTTTTCTTAGCCTGGAAACAATCATTTCTGACATAATTTCTGAGGCATGGCAAGGAGCCGCTGGGACTGCAGGCTCTCCTGGAAGAATGAAGTGTGAATGCATACGTAAGGTTGAAAGTTGTAGTGCTGAAACAGCAGCTGCTGGATCAGGGTTCTTTGTTGTCTGTTCAGGTTCTTTGAATTATTTGAGAAATATGATGGCTACAAGACAGGGAAGTTGAAACTGAAGAAGCCAGAGCAGCTACAGGTGAGGGGAGTCCTGTCTGGGGTGACTGTGTGGGAGATAAAGGTAATTTGCTTCCCAGTGTGAGGCACTCTTTTGGGAGGAAGTAAAAGCTCAGAAGGGCAACAGCCTTTTGCAGGAACGCTTGTTTTCTCACTCCTTACCCGCAATGCACTCAGCAGGGTGAGAGCGTGATGGGAACTGCTCCTGGCTGATGGGAAGACTGCCGAGCTGGGAGGACACAGCGCAGCTTGGCCATCTGCTGTGGCTGCCTCCAGTGAGGAACGGCTGCAGGATGGGGAGTGGGACAGTGTGAGGAACCTGCTTGGTTCTGCCTGGGGCTGGAGCGCAGGTTGAGGGTGGAGCAAAATGCAGCGTGAAAGTTTGTTCTGCCTGAGCTGTGCCTCTTAGGAAGGGACATGTCTGTAAGGGGTGTGGGTGCGGATGTGGTGCTGGGTGAGGCTGCCTGGGGTCGCCTCGCAAGACATGATGGTGAGTCTGGGGCAAAACTGCTGTGTGTTTGAGGTAGTGTCTGCTCCCCAACAGGAAGTGCTGGACATCGCACGGCAGCTTGTGGTGGAACTGGGAACCCACAGTGACTGTGAGATCGAGGAGCGGAAATCCAAACTGGAGCAGCTGAAGAGTGTCTTGGAGATGTAAGGATCCCGGTGTTGGGGTGCTGTGAGTTTGTCTCGGAGCCGTGGTTCAGCGTGGGATGTAGAAGCTAATTGGGCTGCTGATGTTTTGGGCAGCAGTTGTCCAGAGCTTGGAATATCCTTCCTCAGTTACAGCTGTACATAAGAGGTGCCATCCTGTTAACATTTTCCCCTTGGCATCAAAACTGGTGTTGATTCTTGTTCCCAGTGTGTCTGGTGTTCAGCTAATCAACTTGAGACAAAGGTGAGCTTCTTTTGCTGTGGGAAAGGAACTGCAGTCCTTTAAAGGCCGCCTTAATATGAAGTGTTTTGATAAAGTTGGAGCAAATGCGGTTTTAAAAAAGGATATCACAAATTAAACAAGAGGCAGCTTGGCAAACACCAGAAGAAGTTTGTGTCCACAGCTTTCGTGTTGTTGCCACAACAGGCAGTGTGGTGGTGGCTGTCTCAGAAGCACGAGTCCTCTCCGAGCTGTGGCTGGCGGTGGTGCAGTCAGGCACTGCCTGTGTTTAAGCCACGTTTCTGGAGCACAGAGAATGAATTCTTACCATGATTCCTTCTCCTGCCTTTCCTCCCAGTAGAGGGGTGCTTACATTCACAGTGGCTGATGGATTCTTTGTCTGTGATCCCAATAATTCACTCGCTAAAAGTGTAAGATAGATAGAAATCAGCAAAACTTGATTGAAGTTGCCGTGGGATGAGAGGGCTAAAATGCTGTCAGCTGAAGAGCAGGCAAGAAAATGAGTATTTAAATTTCGTTAGGGGAGGTTATTTAGCTTTTCTCGGAGTGTGCATTCTGGATCACAAGTGCGTGTCAACAGCGTTCTTTTTCCACGGCGGTTGGTGCTGTAGCAGAAAGTCGGTGCATTTTTGCTGTGTGCTGCTTAGGGACCTTTGGGCACGGGGAGAGTGCAGGCGATTTACTTTCACCTTTTCCCCTTCTCACTGTGACAGGTACGGACATTTTTCTGGCATCAACCGTAAGGTGCAGTTGACGTATCTGCCTCATGGACATCCAAAAGCTGCAAGTGAAGATGAAGGTAAAGAATCTGACATGGCTTCCTTGACCTTAACGCCTGGTGTTTAAGTGTGTGTGCAGCTGTCTTACCTGTAAAGACCTCAGGAGATGCAAGCATGATTAACAACGCGTGTCTTATATTTGCTAGCAACATAAGAGAGGCTGGAGTGATACATAATGTAGTGTACCACTGTGCTCTGGATGGTGCCACAGGTCTTGCTCTTCTATGTTAATGAATGTCAGCCTCCATACCTTTAGAAAGTGGTGTCTCTTACTTTGGTGCTTGCTAGCGTGGTTCCTGGGGGACTCTGGTTCAAGCTTGTGCTGCTAACGCTTTACAAGGTTCTGATAGCAACCTCTTCTTCCTCTCCCACTGCAAGCTCAGCTTTGAGATCTGATGTAGGGAGTTTCTCTTTGTGTCCTAGAAGCTCGCAGAGAGCCTTCCCCATCTCTTCTCCTGGTGCTGAAATGGGGTGGAGAGCTGACACCAGCAGGAAGGGTCCAGGCAGAAGAGCTAGGGAGAGCCTTTCGCTGCATGTATCCTGGTGGCCAAGGTAAGCTTCTTACATGCATGTCAGGTCCTGTCCTGTGGCTGTACCAGGCTGCTTAGCCCAAGTGATCACCAGTGTAAGGGATGCTCAGATGCCTGCACAGCAGTTGGTGCACGGCCTCTTTGCCCAAATATGCAGCTGACGTCTGTCTGATGCCTGTCCTTGTCTAGCAGGGTGTTTCTCTGAATTATGGGCTGAGAGCTCTTGGAGCAGTGTCTACATCTTCTCATGTGGTGTGACTGAATACTTTGCAAACTCATCATGGGATTCTGTCCAATAACAAATGACTCACCACTGTAGTGTTTTTGGAGGATCAGACTCAGAACTGCAGGAGTTGCTTTATCCTATTTCCAGTCTCTCTCCTTTGATCGATTCCGCTATCACAAATAAACTTTTTCTCTTTCCATGCCACAAGAGGATTGTAGCTGTACTAGTTATGTTTGGAAGCCAGGTGCCTTACAGTTAAATAGCTCTGGCGGTGGTTCTGATGGCAGCAGAACTGATTTTGTACAAAGCACAAATAAAAAGGGGCAATTCTTTTGTACAGCTTCATTCTTCACAGGGACATTCAAGCTAGCAGGCAATTATGGACTGCTGGAAGAGGATTGCTGCAGAATTTGGGCAGCGTCAGACCTTTACTGGTGAATTCTCACTCCTTCCCTCAAAATGGGCTTTGCCAAGTTAACGGGAAGTAGATTTTCAGGCTTCATGTGATGGCTAGAACTGACTGTTTTGGAGCAGTCTGAATGCTAGGTAGCTTGTTGCCTGAAGTAGTGGTATTCTGCAGTATACTTGGCTGATAGTTTTTGAGGTGTCAGAATACTGTTCTGAGCCTGTGTCTGTTCCAGGTGATTATGCTGGTTTCCCTGGATGTGGCCTGCTCAGACTGCACAGCACATACCGCCATGATCTCAAGATCTACGCCTCAGATGAGGGACGAGTTCAGATGACAGCAGCAGCTTTTGCAAAGGTTCTTCCCCTCTTGTGCATCTGCTGACTCTGCTGCGTTAGTCTTTGGAATCTGCCAGTTTTAAAGGAAAACCTCTGGTGACAAGGAAGGATCTGTCCTAGGAATTTCTCCTGTCTGTTGGAAGGGCAGTGGTGCACTGTGCTGATAGCAAGCGTGTGGGGCAGCACTGGAAATGCGCTGTGGCTGCACGTGCTTGTTGCCTTTGATATGCTGCCCAGTATTAGACTGTGACTGGAGAAGGAGTTGCTGGTATTTAATGTTGGAGCACATTGCTGAATATTAATTTCCTACAAAATTAGTTCCTGGGATGAGTGCCCAGCCAGAAGGGTGATTCTCTGACTGCCTGATTTACGAGAGGAATGAAATGTCTTTGGGGAAGTCTAGAGTGGAGGTTGGGAAGGAGTGGGGCTCATCTGCAGTTGAAGCTTGAGCCAAGGGAGACCCTGTGGTCACCTGAGCTGTTCTTTAGAGCTGTATCAACTTTTTCCAGCAAACTGTGTTGGCTACTCAACGATTGCCTGCACAGTTCTGAGGCCACTGCAGGCAGAGCTGCTGTTTAGATAGAATAGCTCTATGAGCATGGCAGAATCATCAGTGACTACAGGTGCTATTGCTGTAAAAATGTTCTTCAAGGACGGCTGAAGTTTCACTCAAGCTGATTGAAGGCTGGCCATGAAGCTGCCAGAAATGTTTGCTGTTGGTTTGCACAGCTAAAATCTTGTCCTGTGTTGTTTTAGGGTCTGCTGGCCCTGGAAGGAGAGCTGACCCCCATCCTGGTGCAGATGGTGAAAAGTGCCAATATGAATGGTCTCCTGGACAGTGACAGTGATTCTCTAAGCAGCTGTCAACACAGAGTGAAAGCACGACTACATGAAATCATGCAGAAGGATGCTGAGTTCTGTGAAGAGGATTATGAAAAGGTAAAGCATCTTTGGAGCTCCCTGTGGTTTAAGTTCCAAAGTCTGCCAGTGTTTGAGCAGTAGTTTTGTTAGTTTCAAAACAGCTCTAGTCAAAACTGCAGGATGTAAGCAGGACCTAGGAGGGGAAAAGGAATAATCCCTACCCTTGTCCAAGTGAAAATGCCCTACAGTTCTGCACTGTGCTGTTCAAATCATTATCACGTGACCTTTCTCTCCTTATAACAGGTCCCAGTGCATCTGATTGTCATGAGAGTGCTCAAAGAAAATGGTTTTGATAAACTGTGTTTTGTAAATATGAGTATGTGATAGGCTGGCATTTGAGGTTACCTGATTGGGGTGCTAGTTCTCATGGCTTCCAATCCCATTTCCTGTGGATGAGCAGTTCACCTTTGCCAGATTTTACATCCACACTCTGTGTGTGTATGTGAACTTTTGGCTATAAACCATTTTGCAGTCCTGTCAGTGTCTGATAACTGCAAAGCAGATAATATGGGCTACATCCAGCAGAGTGACCAATAAGAGTGCTGCAGCTGCTTCCCAACAAGTCCCTAGATATTTCCCCCCCCAGATTCTGAGATATATTTACAGAGCTGAAACCTATCACCATTACCAAATGTATTAATCACCTTCAATAAATACTTAAAATGCTGTGCAACCCTTTGCTCAAGCACAGAAGCAAAGCAAGACAGGGATGAGTGTTGTTGGTAAAGGGAGGTCTGGTGGAACAGGAGCAGTTGTTTGCTGTCTCTGAGTTTGGTCCCAAAGCAGTTTTAAGATCACACCAAACTACCTCTATGATGAGGCCAGTTTATTGTACTCAGCTAGGAACACAACTTTTGTACTTAATATAAAGCAGGGTAGCTGTGTTCCCAGTCTGTAAAGATATTAACTAACCTCTGCTGATATCTTCTCTCAGCTAGCACCTACAGGTAGTGCTTCTTTGCTCAACTCTATGACCTTCATCCAGAACCCTGTGGAGATCTGTAACCAGGTGTTCACCCTGATTGAGAACCTCACCTCCCAGATACGAAAACGACTGGAAGACCCAAAATCTGCAGGTGAGTGTCACAGCTGGAAAGGGTCTGCAGCAGATCCGTTTTTTTCTTCTGTCTTCACAGCTGCCAAACATCACCACGGTTTATATAATATGACTATAGCAAAGAAATTCTATAGTGGAATTCCAAATACATGATTGATGTAAAGGCTCCTGTTCTGCTTTCAGCTGCTGTTGGAGAGAGCTGTAATGTATCTTGGGTTTAGAGAGAATGTAAGCAGCAGCTCTATGGCCAGGAGGAATTGGTCTGACTTTTTCAGGCATTTCCTGGAGAGGAGATCAAGGCAGCAGGCAAGAATTTTCAGTCATCATTTGATGAGTTCTGAGAGCTTTCCTTATGACAGCGCAGAGGTGTCATAAAGGCACTGGTGGGGCATCCACACGTGCTGTGACAAACAAGTCGAAAGGCAAATGCTTTCACTTTTCTCACATATTTCAGAAGTAGTTTCCTGCTGCAGTTTAAGATGCAGCTCAAATAGGTCTGGTGGCTTTTCCAGGACGGCATAATAATCGCAGCCCTTCTGTGCTGGTAGAAGCCAGTCATAGCTGCCTCTTGAGATCTGCATGGAAGCAGTTCAGAATGTGAATATGGTTTTGTGCTCTCTGCTGTTTAGACCTGCAGCTCTACCACAGTGAGACTTTAGAACTGATGCTGCAACGCTGGAGTAAGCTGGAAAGAGATTTTCGCATGAAAAATGGGCGTTACGACATCAGCAAGATCCCTGATATTTATGACTGCATCAAGTATGACGTGCAGCACAACTGTGCGCTGAAGCTGGAAGGCACAGCTGAGCTCTTCCGACTCTCCAAAGCCCTGGCAGATGTGATCATACCACAGGTAGATCCTGTGGTGCCTGTGGGAACGGTCTGTGGTGTCACTTTCTGACCTGTCCTCTGTCTCTTTTTTCTTGTGTCTCCTACACATTAACTGTCAAGGCAGTGTATCACAGATAGTGTGTCACAGATATTTCTCAGATCTCTTACTATTTGTATAAGGCCAAAACCATCTACAACTGAAGATGTGGCAGTGCTTTCTTCCTGGATGAGGGTTCTCACAGTATCAGAATGATGAGCAGATGAGGCAGCAGCTTTTGTGTGTTGGCTACAATGCATTTAGCGCAGCTTTGGGATGAGCGTGAGTGTGTGCTCTAACAACATCCCATCTTCTATATGCAAAGTTGTACAGGGAGAGGCTTTCTGTGTTCAAGTGAAGCCTTTTTCTGGTGGATTTGACATCCCTGTCAAACTGGGTCTGGTTCAATTTGTAGAGTTGGCTCGCTTCTCACAAAAGTTTTGCATATGGAAATGTGAGGGGAGAGGAGGGACAAGTGCAATAGATCTCTTTATTCTGTCCCACTCCAGGCGTAAATGTTTCATTTGTCAGGAGTGGGCTTCTAACAACAGGACCCAATTGCCCGTGTACCCATGTCAGGCAGAAATGGGCTTCTGAGCCTCTCCACACTGTTTCTGATAAGAGGCTGTTCAGCCATTTACTGCTCAGCTCTTCCAGATTTATCTTTGCAAACAGCAGTTGTTGGGTTAGTCTTTATGCCAGGTCTGACTGTGTGTTTGCCACAAGAGAAGGTTGGCTGATGGTATTCATCCCTCTCAGCTGTTAGAAGTGTACTGACAGCTGCGTCTAGGCAGACTGGGATTCTCGGAGGTGCCTCTGTCCTCTGTTACCTCCCATAGGAAAAGATGAAACAGGTGCTGAGTGGCGTTTCCCTTTCTGTCTTTGCTTACCTGTAGTGGAGCTTGTGGACAGGACTGTGGAAGTGCATTCTCCTTTCTTCTGAGCATGTGACCCAAAGATTTCTCTTGGGTTTTGTTTGTTTTCCTGCAGGAGTATGGAATTAATAAGGAGGAGAAACTGGAGATTGCTATTGGCTTTTGTCTTCCTCTGATTAAAAAAATCCAGTTGGACCTACAGAGAACCCATGAAGATGAGTCTGTCAACAAACTACATCCCCTGTAAGGACTGTGATGTATGCTGCTGCTGCTGCTGGGGAGGGCAGGCTCTGGGGCAGTGTGTGGGATCCATATCAGAAGAGTGTAGTGGTTTAGGAGCAGGCACCAAGGGGCACGCTAAGAAGGAAGCATGTTGATGTTCGTAGAACAGGAAGAGAAATTCAAAGACAGACTGAAACTGTTGAGAGTGAGGCAAGGTACCAAAGAAGTCATTGCAGCTGGATGGTGGTGCCTTCATCCCTGTCTCTGTGAGGAGCAAATGCTGTTGTGATGCACCACATCAGCCCCACCACATGTCTCCAGTAGGAGAGCAAAAAACTTCTGTGCCTAATTGTTCTGTTCCTGTTGCTCTTTAACAATTCCCAATATATGATTTTCTTCTTCTGTTGAGTGAGTAGAAATACTGCTGCATGGTAGATGTTGATCCATTGGCAGGCTGTGAATAACACGGGGCTGATTTTTGTTCAGGTACTCCAGAGGAGTGTTGTCACCGGGCCGTCACGTTCGGACACGGCTCTACTTCACCAGTGAGAGCCACGTACACTCTCTGCTCAGCATCTTCCGCTATGGGGGGCTCCTGGATGTAAGTGTTCCAGCAGTGCTCACAGAGTAAGCCACCCTGCTTTTTCTCAGCGGCCCTTTCCAATGCAGACAGCGTGTATTTGCAGGTTGCCCCTTTAGCCAGTGCTCACAGTAATGGCGTGCACCAGTTGTCTCTGACCAGCTCCATGGCTGCTGTGTCTGCATGCTGCAGCTTCCTGCCTTCTGGCCTGTAGGGGGATTGTTCTTCCTCCTCCCTGACACTGCCTGCCTGGCTCGTGCAGAGCCATGTTTTCTCCAAATGCTATCCTTCTGATTTTAAATGACTCTGGAGTCTCTGTAGGAAGAGAGAAGTGTGAGGCAGTGGTGATGCAGGAATTCCTTCCTGCTTCCTTCAGCTATTTGTTTAATTAGTTGCTGTTATGTGGAGACTTCCAGTTGATTCAAAGCCAAGGAAATCAGTTTGCTTATAGAGGAAGTGCAGGAAGCGACCTGGGGCTGTAAATGCGTAACAAGCTCTCTAACAGGGGCCTAGTTTTAGCTGACAAACTCATCGATCCAGCCTCTTGTTGCACCCTCATGACCTGTTTCCTGAGGGAGTTGGTATGCACACCTGAGAGAAAGCTCTGCTTTAGGCCTCCTCGTGTTCTTTTTTTGTTTGCTTGTTTTTTGAGCATTTCTCTAAAATATTCCATCCTGTAGAACACTCCTTGAGAATGGCTGTGCTTGGGAGCTGCTGTGGGTTACACTTTTCTCCAGTCAGCATGGCACAGGGGCTTGCATCTGAGTGCCCTCAGATCTGCACGTGGGTTGGATGGAAGCTGTAGTGTCCCTCTTTGCCATTGCTCCTTCCTGGAAGCACCCTGCCATCACTGCAAGGCCATCTTTCTTGGTTTTGTCCTGACAATGCTGTTCGCTTGTGGAGAGGCAAAGTCTCTCAGACCCATTTCACTGAATGCTGCAAGGTTTCTGCTGTTGCTTATTCCACGCAACTGTTTATGTGTATATATATCAGGAGAACAAAGACCAGCAGTGGAAGAGAGCCATGGACTATTTGAGTGCTATCTCAGAGCTGAACTACATGACCCAGATTGTTATCATGCTCTACGAGGACAACAACAAGGTGAGGGATGTAGCTGTAGGACAAAATCCTTCCCGCCACGATGCTGGGCACGGCCGCTGAGAGACTGGATCAGTTGGGAATGTTGTGATCTGAGCTCTCAGCCTGTGGATAAAGACAGATGGATCATTAATGCAACTGCTAGTTCTTATTTTTAGGTGTGAGGCAGTGACCCACTTACTGTTTGTTATGTGTAAGCAGAATGCCATTCTGAGCAGTAGTGCCAAACATGCATAATTGATAGCAGCAATTTGAAAGCATGTCCTAAAGCAAAATCATTTGTTGTTTCTTAATGTTAATTACAAGTTAACAATAGGAAACAAATTAAAAACAATTTATATTTGGCAGTTTAAATTATTCAGAGTATTTCCAGAAATTGTCCAGAAATTCCATATTCACAAACTTTTTTTGTATTTACTAAAAATCTACTCGTGTAGTTAGGGAGGTATGTGTGGATATCTTCAGGAAGAAAAGACAACCACTTAAAAATAGATGGAATGTGGAAAATGGCAGTGATTGCCATAAGTAGTTCTGGCACCGAAGTGTGCATCCTGAATCCCAGATCCTGTGATCTGTACTGCAGGAGGTCGTGGTGAGGGGAGCAGTCCCTTTACTCTGCGAGCTTCAGAATGAGAATGTGTTCAGAGAACAGATGTGGGATTTTAATGGTAGCGCAGACATCCTGAGTGGCAGAGCAAGTAGAGATGATGAAACTTTGGGTTTTCCCTGGTGTTGGAACCTGTAAAAGTTCTGTCTGCCATCTAAAAATAGGTATTATTTTAAATAATTATTAGAAATCGTTACTTAAGTGTTGGAGCAACTTGACTGAAAGTCTAGGAGGGAGCCAGTCTCTCCATGTGCCTGTGGTTTTGCAGCAGGGTGGTCTCTGTTGCCTAAAGCTGTGCTTTAGGTTCATATATATATACGTAGAGCCTGATTCTGTTTTGGCCTTCTGGTGGCTGTTGTGACAGAACAACAACATTCTGAATGCCTCAGCTTTGTGCTAATGAGGGCTGTACTTTTGTATGAAGCAGTCCTAGCGCCAGTATGTCTGTGGGTTCTTGTTGCTTCTGCCTTCCTTCTGAAGGATGATGCTGTTGGGGCTCATGCTGAACCAGCATGGCAGGGTGGTCAAAGCCCAGACCATGGCCTCTGCTGATAGCCCGCGAGATTTCATTTATTCCCCATCCCTGGTGTTTGCAGGACCCATCTTCAGAAGAGCGCTTCCACGTGGAGCTGCATTTCAGCCCTGGTGTGAAGGGTTGTGAGGAGGACAGAAATGTTCCCACAGGGTTTGGCTTTCGACCTGCCTCGGCAGAGGTGAGTGCTGTCCTGGGCACAGGGCTGCTCTGCACAGGGATGCACTGTGTGCAGCTCTGCTGTGCGCCATGCTGTTCTGCCAGCCTGCTACAGCCTGGGCCTCAGCAGCATGTTCTCCTCTGGCCTGTCCTTGTGCCCAAGGACTCAGCAAGTTACATTTTCTGTCTGACTTTGTGGGCTTTGTATGGCAGTCTTTGTTCAAGGAGGAGCAGAGTGCTGGCATCTCACTGCGCTTAGAGCTCAGAGATCCCAGCCTCTAGCAAATGCCCCGGGCAGCGCCTGATAAGGATGTATGCCTGGAGCTGTCAGTGTTCCCTACTGCAGAGCGAGGACAAGAAGGCAGACCAAGGCAGCCTGGAGGACCTCTCCAAAGAGAAGGGCATGGATGAGCCCGATCGTGGCCAGCAAAGATCTCCGCAGCCCTCTGAGCTCGTTGGCATTCAGCGGAGATCACCACTGATCAGGAACCGGAAGACGGGATCAATGGAGGTAAAAGCGCTGTTCTTGTTGCTCTCATAAAGGTCTTCTGCCTCGTTTTAGTTTCCTGAGATTCCTCTTCACATAAGAGTTGCTTCTGTGGATTGATTTGGAGAAGGAATTTGAGTCTGTGGGAAGGCTGACCTACCAAACTCCCTGGGGAGGGGGGGCAGGAAATTTATGAGGAAGAGCATTTTTGGTATCTGTTTTCTGATAGGGAAAGCAGCATTAGAACACGAGCTGTTTGTTAGCTGGCTTCTGTCACTGTGTCACCCATGGTGTGACCTTTGGGTGCAGTACCTGGGGAGTCTGCATTGGGCACTACTGTGTTGAAGGGGATATATGTTGCTGCCGCTAAAGAAGGAAGTTGTATCCCAGTGATCCCAGTGGTCTTAGGAAACAAGGAACTCAGTACAGGGATCTCTTACTGCTTCTGAAATTTCTACTGTTCCATATCCCAGCACAAACCTGAAATTAAAAGTGAGCACACGTCACAGTCTTAGCATAAGAGTACTGTATGCTTCTTGAAAATCGTGATTTTTAGGCACGAGGTACTTTGCTTTTTACTTCTGTTCAAAAACGCTTGACACCAGTGGGTGATACAAGGCACAGCCCTGATCGTACTGTCTCTCTTTGCAGGTGCTTTCTGAATCTTCTTCCAAAGGTTATCGCCTCTTCAGCACTTACTCCAGGCAAGCTTCTGAGATGAAGCAAAGCGGCTTAGGTACTGTACTCGACTTGTTGCCACCCTGCTCATCTGTACCTCTGTATTCTTGTGTGCATCCGTCTGTCCCTCCCTGTATTTACCTGGATCAAGTTCCTTGTATGTCTCTCTGTGTGCACTGTATCTTCTTGTAGCCTTCCTGCCTAGACCGCTGCAGCGGTTGTATCATTGTAATGACTTTTGTGTGTGACCTCCTCCTTCAGTTTCTAGCTACAGAAGATGCACTTGTCATCCCACATAAAACAGGAGCAACAAAGCAACTTCTGCTCCCGTGTTGCTCTCATTTCTTACATCATTTTTAAACTTAGTAGGAGGAGATGATTTCACATGGGATCTAGAACACTTTCTGTTCTGCAGGAGAGTAGTTTACATACAAAGCTGTCTTCATGTAAGACTATTGTCCTTCTACCTTTTTTTCCTAAAGATCTCTTGTATGAAACAGATCCATCATCTTCTGCTGCAGGGTTTGACAGCTCTCAGAGCTGGGATCCCCTGCTTCACTGTTTTTTGCATGGTAGCCAGTGGGAGAAAATATTTTAGGGCAGCTGATGTTCTCTGTCCTGTCCTTGAGAATACCATCCCCTGCCATCCCAATGTGAACCACGTCTGTGGAAATTCTTTGTGGAATATTTTTGCTAAAGCAAAAAAAAAAAAAATTTGGAAGCTGAATAGCAATCTTTGGTGCCAGGGGTCTCAAAGTAGATAAACCTAGATCCCGCAGAAGCCTAAAAAGCAGCAGGGAATTGAGGTGTCCAAGTTAGGCCCACTTTCTTTTCCCCTAGAACTTTTCTTTTGCATTTGGGTCCTGAGGCCGCAGGTTTCCTTTCAGCAGTTCTGACTGTTACTGGCTCTTTACTCTGTGACACGGGCACCCTGCAGCTGAGGGTTATCTGAAAGGCCTGATCGCTGCTTTGTCACTTTTGAATAAGCTGTTTCTTTGGAAACCAATTCTTAGCAGTTTGATGGGATTTTCTTTGCTGAAATTAGGAAATATCCCAGGTTTCTGAGGAACGTCCGTTTTGGAAATGGAGAAGATTACTACGGTACTGGACTTGACAACAAAACTTGAAGTGCAATCTCATCAGGTTTAATTTCAAGTTCTTGCCTGACTTGCCCCGCTGAGATGCCTTTGCTGGTCATTCACCCAGCTGTGAAGCTCCGCAGATGCAAAATCTTGGGTGGGAGCTGAGCAAGCAGACCTGCAGGCCTCTGTCTGGATACTCAGTTCAATCATCGTTTGTCTCGTGGAGACTTATGGCTGTGTGCAAGGAAGGGTTGAGCTGGTGTCGTGCTGCAACACCAGGCTGCACAATTTCTGCTTATCAGAATGTTTGTTTCTGTGACTTTATCTCAGTCCATGAGCTGCTGAAAAGAATGATGCTTCTTTACTTGTGAAAATCAAGCTCTTCAAGGAATTTTCGTGGTTCCTTTCCTGCTTGCTTTATAGAAGTCTAATGTCTTCTCTCTTTATGGTCTGAGGTGCACATTCTCTCTTAGAGAAAGAATATAGAACTCACGGGATCCTGAACGTTGGCTCCCGTGTTTGTCTCAGCAGCTGTGCTGGGAGGTGATCCATTCAGGTGCTACCTGCTGCCTCTGGGCTTTTCTGAAGTTCAGAGCCTGACCTTGCCGGTGTCTGGCTGTTGTTATCTCGGAGGGAACGTGTGCTTCTCTTCAGATATTCCTTCACATGTTGAGCTGTATCGGGAGGAGAAGCAGGGCAGAGCTGTTGCCCTGTTGCCATAACTGCCAGAATTGTGTCTTCGTGGTAATTCAGAAATGCCTTGAAATGGCTGTTGGGAAGAAGTGAGGGCAGCAGTTTGCTTTGTCTGTACAGCATGTTGCTTTGGAGTATGCCTTATTTTTCTGGATAGGAACAAGTGCATCCTTGTAGACTGTTAGCAGTAGTGTGTGTACTTCTAGCTCTAGAAGCATGGGATGTTTCAGTGCCTTTTTTCGCTTGCAAAGCACTTTGGAACAGGATAAAATCACTCCTTGCTTTTAAATAGGTGATCTGCTGTCCGTGCGGTTGGCAGCTTTGTGCTGAGGCTTTCACGCCCATAGGAGTGAAACAAGGGATGACTGTTTTTAAACATCTGAAATGTTGAATATACATCTGAAAGTTAAATGTACAGAAATGAGCCAGCATATTATGTTATTCCTTGCAAACACTGCTACATCTTAGATCCAGCTTGCTAGTATGGCGTTCTTTAGGATGTGTGCTTGTGTGTTTAATTTGGCTACAGTAAGTTCACTGTAGACAATTGCTGTCATCCACAGAGTCATGCTTGTAAATTCTGTTTGTGTTTAAGGGTGCTAACAAAGTGCCTTTGTCTACCGTACGACTACAAACACTTGTCTGTCCTTAGTTTAATGATTAGTGGTACAAGATGGCAAATGATAAAAATCTATAGTAACGTTTTCATCTGCCAGTAAATAAGTCTTGTCTTTTGTTTCTGTTTGTTTGTTTCAAAGCTTGACAGTATGGCTCTGAGCATCATGCTGGCTGCCACTTGACAAAATTCTGTTTGCATTCTGATAGATTTCTGCTCACGCTGACTCACCACTGAGCTTCCCGTTACAGGGATTAGGAGAAATGTTCCCAGACTTGTGTATCAGCTATTCTGCATGCAAGAGCTCTTGGCTCTTTGTCCAAGGACAAAAGATGCAGGTCTGCCCAGTGGGAAGCCACTAGCAGTGTTACAGTGGTGGAGTGGCTTAGTTCAGTGCATACGAGAACTCTTTTTGTCAGCCTCCACAGTTCGGAGAAGCACTTAACAGCTGAGACTGAGCTTCCACATCAGTAACCCAAAGCTCAGGATCTCTGTTTTCTTCTCCAAAGAGACTCCAGCTAAAATGCTGATTTGTAGAAAAAGACCTGGCATCCTCCCGGCTGACAAATGGATGTGAGGCCGAGAAGGCAGATGGCTCACTCTCTCTGCCAGGTTAATAGGACTGCAGCCAGAAGGCTGAGGAAGAGCCCTTCCCCTCTGCAGCATTTGTGAGACTGTGTCTGAAGGATTGCTGCCTGCTCTGGGCTCCCTGGCATGGACGTAACAGGCGTCAGCCTAGGGCAGAGCAGTGGGGCTGCAGCACAGATTGGTGGAGACCTTAATGCTGTTCAGCCACCCAAGCAGGAGATTACAGAGGAGTCAGAGTCTGCTCCAGGACACATGCTGATAGGATGAGAAACAACAAGTAGAAGTTGCAACACAGGGAATTCCAATTACCTTGGAAGAACTAATTTTTCACCATAAGCATGCCAAATATTGGGGCAGGGGCTTGGAATCTTCCTGTGTTCTCCTTCCTTGGAGGTATGCAAACCTTGATTGGACACATCCTAGCAAACTGATCCAAGCTGGAAGTCTCCAGGGTTTCCTTCCATCCTAAATCATGCTGCATTTTAGAAGCAAGAGCCACTATAGGAAGAATTTATTACTTTTAACAGTAATTAAAGATGCACTGTTCCATTTAAATACCAGTAGGCAGTATGTCAGGCTTCTTGTCCTGGCAGACAAGGTGGAGCAAGATCAACCTGCTTGTTTCTGGAAGCAAGGTATGTGGGAGTAATGCTGTTTTTAGCAGATGGTATTTACAGAGTGTAGTATCAAGGCAGCTGAATAAGGAATTTATAGACAGTCAGTGGTTTTATCTTTCCAGTAGTGAGTTGTTGTTTTTTCCCCTCACATACAATTGCTTTCTGTGGTCGAAAGAGTCCTGTTTCAAATACCCAGCCATTCCCCAAATGTCACATAATGTCAAGCCACTGTGAAAAATGCTGTGCAAACACCAGCACTTACTAGAGCTCATATGCATTCTCCTGTGCATGAAAATGTAATACATGCCTTCTTCCTTACCATGGGGTAAGAAGAGCTCTACGCTGTGTGCAGCTCTGGTGCTTTGTAAGGTTGTTCACAGAACACTTGGACTATGCATGACCAAGTTGGTGTGAAAGAAAGCTCTCTGGTCCCATTGCTTTCCTTACTGATTGACAGAGTGATTAATCCACATTTACAGCAACAGTTTCAACAACCTGAAATGTATTAGATATAGGTAGCTCTTCTTCTCAGTGTCCAGCAGAACAAGGTCCTTCCAGTGAGAAAAGGCAGGAGAGAAGATGCTGTGTGATGTGAACATCAGTGATCTGCACCCTGGCTTTTCTGACAGGAGTACTTAGATTTGCTGGCTGGTGTCAGGATCTTCTTCCTAGATTAGGTTGGAAGAGAAAGGGAAATATACCACTGGAAGGAGCTGGGAACTTTCCTGGAGCTGAATATTAGTCTACCTGCTGTGCATATGGCACTGCTGAATTCAGAATGGGGAATACTGCCTCCCCGTTCTTCCCCAGTGTCATGTATTTCCTGGGATCGCTTCTAAAGCAGGCAGGTTATTCCTCATTCTTAAACTAACACTGCTTTTCTGTAGTTGCATGGTGTGGAGATGTCATACTAACACCTTCCATGCCTTTCCAGGGTCACAATGCACCGGGCTGTTTAGCACCACTGTGCTGGGAGGCTCCTCCAGTGCCCCCAACCTTCAGGACTACGCACGCAGCCATGGCAAAAAGTTTGCCAGCAGCCTGACATACAAAGACGGTATGTGTGTTCTCTGTGCAGCAGGTTAATCTGTGGCCTTTGGTGTCTCAGGGAGCTAATAAGGCAGAGACTTAGACTGCTAAGAAGAATGACACAGTTGGATGTGTATATTCACCTCATCTACAGTAATGCGTTCTGTCATATCCCAAGAGGTCATGATCCCTGCTAGGACAGGGCAGGGGCTGAATTGCGTGAGGAGCTGTGTGTCGATGTATGGTAATGCTGGTGCATAGTAGTGCTGGTGGCTGATTTTCCTCTGGCATTTTAATACTGCTTGCTGGTGTGGAGGAAGGATTATTGGTCTAGATACGAGGTAGGCCTGTCCTGGAACATGTAAAATCGTCTCGCTTACCTTGTTGACCTCAGTGGTGCTAAACCAAGGTTCTATTGAGACATGAATCCTCAGTCTACAGAGTGTGGGTTGATGTGATGTGCTGAGGGAAAGAAGTTGAGTACTGAAGACCCTAGCTGTGTGCTAGGCATGCAGAAGAATCTGAGATGGCTGTCAGAAGGCAGTGTAATAGGTGTGCTATGCATGCGGTAGGTGGTGTGTTTGGACAGAACACCACAGAAGGACTCGAAGGTGGAGTTATTGTTAGTGGTCCATAGAAATTGCTGTACAGGTCAGCAAGACAGTCTGGTAGGATGTATTTGGATCATCAGTGCAACTGTTGCTTGGTGTGTGTGGATGAAAGGATGTCGCCAGCTGAAGATTTATATCCGGATGGTGTAAGTGAATTATGCACTGAGAAGCAGAGAGGCTTTTGCTACTTTCAAGGAAACTGGAGCACAGAAGGCTGAAGTGTTCTAGAGGAGCTGTAGGGATGTAATGCATCAGTAAGTGTTCATTGTGATCCCAGTAAGACTGTGTCAGGTGTTGATTAGGGTAGACTGGGTGATGAATTAGTTGAGAACAGCCCTGCAGAGAAGGACTTAAGGACATTGATGGACTAAAAATTGGATATGTCTGCAATGTGCACTTGCACTCCAGAAAGCCAACCACATCCGTAGCTCTACAGAACTGTAGAATCACAGAATAATTTCGGTTGGAAGGGACCTCAAAGGCCGTCATTTCTAAACCCCCCTGCCTTGGGCAGGGGCACCTCCCAGTAGACCAGGTTGCCCAGAGGCCCATCCAGTTTGGCCTTAAACTCTTCTAGGGATGGGACCTCCACAACATCCGTAAAAAGAAACGTAGGAGGTACATTAAGGGAGGCTGTGGTTTAACTCCAGCAGATGGCCAAGTCCCATGCAGCTACTTGTTCACTACCCCACAGTGGGATGGGCTAGGGAAGTGGTAAGGTAAAAAAAGTGTCTTTCCTATCGGGCTCACATTAATCACTTACACCAGTGTGGAACAAGGCGAGGAGATAACGAAGGCAATGATGTGTGACTCTGAGGGAAAACAGGAGGTTGGTTTGGATTTTTGTCCAGTGTTTGACGCAAGGAAGAAGGCTTAACTTATCAGGGTGGAAAGATGTTACCTGTTCTGAGATCTGTTGGAACCCCATGAATACTGCTGTACAGAGGCCGTGAAGTACACCAGCTTTCTGTGCTGCTATCCAGTGTAAGAGAAAACTGCACTGGTTTTCACCTCTATAGGGAGCTTCATAGCACACACCAGGATACGTGTGTGATAGAGACGAGGAAGGTGAACTGGGAGGATTTGTCAAGCCCTGCTGCATAAGTCTGAGCTGCCCAAGGAAGCAAGTGCTGGCTGACCATGGGTTCCAGAATAGAAGTTTGTGGTGTTTGGCACAGGACAGGGGTATGAATACCACAAGAAACACCGAAAAGGCCAGCTAGAACACTGACTGATTTTCTTCCACACCAAGCAAATGCCATAGGTCCAGAGGCAATTACTGATCTCAGGGAAGACTGTCAAAGACTGCTTGTTCTGTACCCAGCTGGTACCAGGGCAGATTTCGTTCCGTCCTACCATTCCCTGGTGCAGTGCTGCCTTTCTCTGTCAGCTGTGCACAAGGAGCGTGCCTGCAATTGACTCCTTGCAGTCAAGGTCCAGAGCACGTTCCTGCTGTGCTAGCCTAAATTCCGTGTTCTATGTCCTGAGATGCAGCTGTAGACCCAAGTACTTAAAAATCAGACTGTCATGGTTACTTAACTAACATGTGACTAACACAGCCCAGAATTATTCATCTAGATGTTACATTTCACTTTTCGTATTTCTCGGTGTGTTACAGCGCCCTGTGCTACCAGTGCTCTACTGCAATCATCCTAACTGTGAGTGCAGAAGAAACACTAAGTCACAGCCTGGTGAGAAAGGCAGGGCCAGCCCAGGGGAGCTGAAGTTCATGCAATACATCTGGGTGACAGGAAGGGCTGGAGCCAGAATCCACCCCTTCCAGACCTCATTTAAGGGTTGGCAGCAGAGGTGAGGGTATCTCTCTGGAGATCCCTGTCTATCTGAGGCCTTCCAAACGTAAGCAGCTTTTTTTCTTTCATTTCTGTGTCCGTAGCTGCTGCGTTTGGGCTTGTCCTCATTTGCTGCAGCCAAAGACCTTGCCACCCTGCTATTATCACTGTACCTTCCATCACATTATAGCGTTACAGTGAAGAATTGGGAAATACAAGTAGGAGGCAGAAGAGCATTTATCTCCTGAAGGTAGTGTGGAATGTGAAGTAAGCCCTTGTCCTGGGCCTTTCCTTTTAAATGAGCACTAATGGAATGATAAACGTTGGCACTGAAGTCAAACACCACCAGAGCTGAGTGCAGTAGGTGACATGGCTACAGCAGACATTTGGACTACATTTGTATCAAGGCCTTTTTCTAAGATATCAGGCAAATGGTCTTTAAAAAGTCTCCAGATTTTGGAGCACATCTTTGCTGATATTTTTCATGGCTGTGATGCTTCAACATACAGCGCATGGCTTGTGGCACTTCATCAAAGACTTGCTCGAGTGAAATTAAGGTGGCCCTAATTTCTTAAGTCTTTTTGCTTGGCACTGGAAGAGGGATAAGGAATGCTTCATTGGAGGGTTGTGCCCCAAGCGTAGGTGGAAGGAAGGCCCTCTGGTGATGCTTTGAAGTTCAGTTGTCTGAATCCAGGGATCCAGTAGCCTATGTTGCAGCACCATCTAAACTGATGTTCTTGTGAAGGCAAAAAGGAGATTTGAGTGGGCTGATGGCAGCTACCATCCGTGTGACCGCAGCACCAGGGTTGGTACAGTTCTCAGAGGACACATGTAAAGAGCTTTGCCATCTATTTGTAGCTTAAAAAGGGGGGGGGGGGGGGGGGGAAACAAAAACCCACAATTTTTTTAAGGCTGCTACATTGCAAAGGAAGATTGAAGCAATTTTGAGAACTGATTTAGGTGTATTATATGGGTGAGTCAGTGGGTGTAAATAGAGAAGCACAGTGTTGCTTAATTAGTATGTGAATCTCCTCACCTCGATATACAGTGACAGGCATGTGTAAAGACCCTGTTGATCAGGTAGAATGAATGCATTAAATAGAAATGGCATCCTTAGGTCCTGAGTAGTAGTGAAAGGTATGATTGGATGAGTTCTCCCATCAGATCCCGCATACAGATGACCTGGTGCACAGCATTCTTTGCACAGTAACTGAGGCGTTTCCAGAGTGGGAATAAACTGAAGATTTTTTTGTTTGTTTGAGCATATGGAGACTAATCCACAAACTCATCTATTTGTGCCCCATTAGGTACATATTGCCTGTCCCTGCATTGATTGTGATGAGTGATTTCTGTGAGAACTTGGTCTGGTCTGACTCAGGAGAAGCCTGAGGATCAGTCTCGCAGGTGTATTCCAAAACCTCTTCTATACTGATATGCTTTGAACAGCAGAAGTGCAGAGAGATGTCTTCATGGATCTTCTGCTTGTTCCCTAATTACTTCATTGATTTAACTTTCAGTTTCATGAATAGCTCTGCTTAGCTCGCATTTAGAGGATTTTGAGCTGCATTTAGCAGTGCCGAGGCTGTTCAGTTCTGTGGAATAATCTTTTCTTTGGGCAGAGGTGAATCCTGAGGACTATAGCTCCAGGGTTTCAGGATACGTGGTGCTGCTGATTTCTTGGTACAACTTTGTGACTGAGTGTGGCCTCTTTGCATCTCTTGCTGAACCGAGTCTGGGTTGGTGTCAAGACGGCTGGAAGCGTGGTGGGAAGGTATGGGCTGCTGTCTGTGATGGAGGGAATGCCACTGACATCTTTGAAGAGCCAGGAGAGACACTGACAGGACAGTGCAAGGGAAGTGGGGAGCTGATGGTGTGTGAGGAACCCAAGAGCTTCCTTCAAATCTGCAGGCATAACATGCCTGGCGTACGGCAGCGGTGCCGATGGAGGTGTGCTAGGGGGATCCAGCAGGAGGCGCACCTGAAAGGGCAGAGGCGAGCACATGAAGCTTGGGGGTTTCTTAGGGGCAGGCTGTTAACTGAGATGATCTGTTTTTATTTCCTCAGAGCTCTTGTCTATGCCAGCCGTAAAACGATTTTCTGTGTCGTTTGCAAAGCATCCGACTAATGGTACGTTTGCTTCCTTGATTTGACGTTCCCTCACACTTCTAACCCCATATTCACGTTCAGTTCTCCTCTCTGCACATACTCTCAGCCTTCTTGTGGTTTTTTGCGTGTCTGTGTCCCTGGTGTCCATGCTTCACCTTCCCCCATTGTCTCCTTGTGACTGACTTGTTCATGCATCTGCTGTTACTGCTCAGTGGTTCCTATGCTGTTTGTGGGAGGTCTGTCAGACTGCATTTGTGTCCCAGGTGAATTATCAAGAGCAGTGACTGTGAATGGGATTCCTAAAGCAGCCTTTAAATCCACTGCTGATGTAAGGCCTTCTCTAGTTCTGCCTTGCAGGGGGTGGAGGTTGTTGGAAGAATGCCTTAGGATCTGAGGTGTGTGTGGGAATGCCTACTCCATATCCTAAGTGCACCAGCAACTTTGGTCTGAAACAAGAAGAGATCCTGGGAAAGTGCAGTCTGTGACAGGAGGGCGGGAGGTGCTAGCAGCATTCCTTAGCACAGCGGTCTTAGGAGGCTATGAAGCTACCAGTACTCCTACTTGCAGACTGGTTTGTTAGGTTGGCCCCTTGGTTGCTCCAAGCACGGCGGTGTTGGTGGGAGTGCAGATGTTTTCCTGGGAATGGCCTCTCCAGAATTTCCATCTGCTGTTGGTGCACTGCTTTGGCCCTTCCCAAACTAGGAGGACATCAGCAATATGCCACACAGTGTGACTTTACTGTCTTCACTCCTGTCATGCTGGTACCTATGACAAAGCTTGGTAAGGAAGGATGTCTGATAGTGCCTATGTTTATTCACCATCTGTGCTTCATAGTGCCAGTAACCTATCACTGGAACTGCGGGTCTCTTGAGGTTAAACTTTGTTGTAGCAGATTCCTTGAGCCACTATTTATTATCCAAGTCTTGCATAGAAGCTTTTCAAAACGTTTGTTTCATAGCATCGCTCCTACTCATAATTCATGCTCCTTCTAGTGAGACAATTTAGAACCAAAGCAGATCACAGAAAGATACTGGGTTAAGCATTGCTGTCCTATGCGATCAGGGCTGCTCCTGAAATCCTGTTCTTAATAAATATGGAGAACTTCTGCTCTGTGTGATCTGGAAGGTGAAAGAAGTCCAGAAGACTGTTATAAAGATTGTTCTGGGAAAGATGAAAGAGGAAGGAGCAGCTAAACGTGGCGTTATTTTTTCAGCTATCCAGAGGGAACCTACTTTGCTTGGTCTCGTTTTTCCCAGCGGGGCCGGCTGCTCAGTTTGCTTGTATGTCTGGGTGCCATCTGAGGAAATGTGTGCCAGCAGGATCTGTCATTCTATCTTGTCAACAGAACTTGTACCAAGCACCAGTCTGTCCTAAACCATAGTGTGAAGCAGCTGCCTCCCATAGAAGTATAATAAAGTGAAACTGAGCATCAGGTTTTTCCCAAGGACCCAGTGAATATTTCTAATGGCAGTGAGCTTCTTGGTCAAGAAAGCAGATGTCCAGCAGGTGTGAGCATAAAGTTTGGCGTAGATGTAGCACTGGTTTTAATAGCCACATGAGCCACTTACCCGAGGACACAGAAGTTATTCATAGCCCTAAATCTGGATATTTTTTTTTCTAAAGAGCTGCCTCTACTTGATGAGGTGGGATGGGTGAAAGAGAGCAGTGTCCAAGCACAGGATCAGGCCAGATGATTTATGACCTGATCTCATGAGTCTTGAGGCTGCACGAATAAAGGAGAAGACAGACCTGTGGATTAGGATCTTGTCTGCCATGTGATAGCAAGAACATCACAAAAGATTGCACAGGGCTCTCTTGAGAGTTTCAAGAAGGTACGTCAGCACTTCTTTTTTTCCACACGCACTAACAATATGTTCTCAGTCGAGCCGTGCTGTCCCCCAGCAATACCTCGCCCTGCCTCCAGTTGCTTGGTGTCAGGTCATTTGTTCTCCTACATCTGATGAAGTGAGAAGCTGCATTTGGATGCAGGACTCTGTGCTTTGTTGGCAGTCTGGATTTCTTGTCTCCGCTGGGAGGGTGAGTCTGGGACGATGTTCTGATGTTGCTGAACCCAAAATACACAGGACTTAGAGATCATCCTGGAATTTTTTCAGTTGTCTGACTTTCTCTTACAAAGATGAAACCTCGCCATTCAGCTCATGGAGGGACTGCCCACGTGCACTGTGTTTGGCAGAGGCTGGGTCAGGCGGGAGCCTGCCCTGCTGCCTTCTGATTTGGGGTATGTAGAACTGAGAGTATTGCTGCTCGTAGTGCGGGAGGGACTGGGCTGTGATGCGTGATGTGGGTCACCTCCTGTGCAGCAGTCCCGTTGCTGGCAGCTCCGTTTCCTACATCTCTACATTTTTTTTGTGTTTCTTAGCTGCACCTCCCCGCTCCTCTCACTCTTTATGGCCCCTTTCCTCCAGATGCGTTTGAGCACCACCACGTTGCCCAGTTGCTGCGCCGTTTTTCCTCTGACTATGCCACGAGCCGGAACATCTCCCTGGATGCCACTCTAGCCCATCACCTCCAGCAGTGCTCCTACCACCTGCGCCTCTTCAGGAGCTGGCTGATCTCAGGGCAGGATGACTTGGAGTGTCTTTACGGTACTGCACGCTGCAGCTGCCTTAGTCCCATGCTCATAGACCTGAGCAGGGACCAGTGTCTGCTTGAGAATGCAAAGTATGCTTTGCTTCTAAAAAAGGAAAGCCTTTCCCCTCACTGCATCCCTTACATCTCTGGATTGCTGCTGCAGCAAGGCGTGTGGGCTGTTGCACCGGCAGTTTTGTAGCCTTAGGAGCAGCCTTTCCAGGTGGAGCCAGTGCTCTTTGTGTAGCTCTAACTCTGCTCTTTCCATCCTGGGCAATTGTTCGTTGCCTTCTTCCTTTATCCAGGGTAAGCCAATAAGCTTTCTGCAAATGCTGTTTTCCTCCCAGCGTGGTGTCCTGCTGACGTGATGCACCTGCCCAGGTCTCAGTAGCGTGCTGCTTAGTGTCACCTTGTTGATGGAGGAACCAAAGGGTTGAGAGTGTGGAAGGAAAGAAGATTAAGGAGGCACTGTAGCTGATCACATGCAGAGTGAATGAACATGCAGTGGAAATTTATTTAGGGGAAGTGAGTGCTTATGGGACTGTGTTGTTTAGAGAGACCAAGTTAAGCTAGCGTAGATGCTGAGCTTCTGTGCGTCTGCATTGCATGGCATCTGTTTTACCTGTCAGGATGTTTGCAGCGTGTCACATGGGGGCAGGTAGGTGATTCCAGTATTGAATCTAGATGTTGTAAATCAGTGCTTCTTGAGTATTTGTCAGCCTCTGGCACAGGTGGGAAATCTGATGAGTAAATGATAAGTAATATAGGTCTCAGTGCTCCTAAGACAAGCAGGAGATTCCTCTCTGAGAGGGGCATCTGGCTAGGGGTGCACCATAAAACCTGCTCAGTGCATGTGGCTTGCTGAATGTGTGGTGTGATGCATGGAGTTCTTTCTTCATTCAGACCCGTATGTGGCAGAGGCAGACACAGCACAGCTTCTCAGGCAGTGATGCAACAGGATCAAACATTTTCAAAGCCTAGAAAAGAGAATTTTTTATATACAGCCTATTTATTCTTGATACAGCCCTTCCTGTCAAGTAGGCAGCTTGGAGATGGCAGTTGCTTTTCATCTATAATTAGGACAATCCTTGGTCTCTTAGCAACAAATACTAAAGAGGATCAAAACTGCTTCAAGGGATGAGATACTGGAGCAAAGCAGACCGCTCCAAAGCCACAGCTGAGCTTCTTCTGCTGCAGATCTCAGCCTTCCCACGTGAGCTCCAGTGGAGACAGGAAATGAGTTCAGCACTTTAGGCAAATAAGCTCAAAATATTGCAGTGTGATGCTGGGTTGTGCCACCTATTCTAATGTAGCCGAGCTGATGAGCTCTGTGCATCATCATAGTAGGTTTCCTATGTGGAAATCAGGTGTCTGCACTCAGTAAGTTCTTTCCCCCTCTCCCCCACCCCCTTAGTTTGACTGCCATTCAGACCACAGTCAGTTAGTGTCTTTGGAACCCCTGCTGGTGTCCTTCTTAGACATGTATCTCCTGTCTTTGTAGATAAAAGTCCGAATTCTCATTTGTAAAACAACATACACCCCTTCCCTCCTCTCTTCTCTTTCTTGGCTCTCAGGTATACTTCTACCTAACCAAAGAAAAGAAGGAAAAGACAGAAACAAGGAGATAAAAGTATGTGCTTGGCATCCATAGCTGGAAGGATCAACAGTGAAGCCTTGAAGTGATCCTTTGGGGAATCTGTGCTCATCTAGTTTGGGAAAGGAAAGTAGTGAAGTGCATTCATGTTGGTAATGAATAGCGCTGATAATAATGGCAAGGGTCAGCTGTGAGGAGGAAACACAAGGAGCATGGGACAGTGAGCAACTGGGCAGTAAGACAGCAGGTGATGCTCAGTGTAAATCCATGCTGGGTAACATGAGGAAACTGCTCCATTTTCATGTAGAGCTGACCATCAGCACTGGGAAAAGGCAGACATCTGCAGTCTGGGAAGGGTGGTTTCGGTGGTGATGTGAGTGGCCTGGAGAGGAGGGGTGGGGATCTGCAGTTCAGCCTCTGCTTCAGCATGAGAACTGGGATGTTTCTAACAGACCAAGTAGGAGGCAGCATCAAATAGGAGTGAATTAACAAACCAACAGAGTGAAACTCCTTGTAACTCTACATGGGGTGTTAAAAGTGCAACTGAGCTTAAGTGGAGACCGGAGAATGTCATGAAAAAGCTGCATCATGTTCAGAGCAGTTCTGAGCTGTAAGGTCACTGCAGGCCTGGGGAAGGAGTCACCACGTGCTGTCTGGTCTTGTAGCCCGTTGTGAACATACACTGTGGGCAGGGAGCAGCTGACCAGAACAGACCTTCAGGCTGACTGTGCAGACTTAAATTTAGAAGGGCTCGCTAGCAGAAGTCCTAGTTCATGTGCATATTATGTACACATATATAAACACCTACGGGTATACACATGGCATATGGAGCTCTCCCAGCAAAGTATGGCTCAACTGACCAAGCATGTTGGAGTGGAACTTGCTGAGTGTGCTTTCTCCCATACCCTTCAGAATCTGTACTGAGACTGGGACAGGTGTTTCTTTGCTCCAGAGGAGCTGACATACAGAGCTTTGGCATGCAGAACTTTGGGGATGTATCAGTAGTGCAACCTCTCAACGCCAGCGCAGAGCTCACCAGCAGATAGCTGTGTAGTAACTTGGTAACTGCTGCCCATGAAAACATGTATGCTAATGTTCAGAGCTCTCACGTAAAAGTATAATACACAAAAACAGTTTATTTGGGCCAAAAAGACTTCTCACCTGAGCCTTCCTTGGCCTCTATCTATCAGCAGTGTTGTTGGTGTCACACCTGCCTTTGACACTGGATCTTTGATTTCTTCTCTTTATGAGGGGTTTGCCCATGCACATCCCTGTCAGTGCCTCCGGCGTATCTTGTAACAACATTGCTTTGCCCTATGTTGTATTTAAACTACTTTCCATTTTCTTTGGGGGTCTTGATAGCTGAGTCAACTTTGGTCTCTGCGAAGGCAGATTCTGTTGTGAGCTGACCTCTATGCTCTTGCAAGGCCATCTCCAGTCTGCTGGTCTTTAAAGTCTTTACCTCACTGCTTTCCTTTAGCTTTGCCTCTCAGAGTGCCTGTGCGAAAATAATGAATAAACACTCTTCTTTATTCAGGAAGGACATTTCAGCAAGAGAAAGAAGAACGTGGTGTTTTTTTTTCTGTCTTACATTCCTAGCCAAAGATTTATTATCCTTCATGTCTCGAATTAATGTTCATAGGCACTTTGTGGCATAGGTAACCACTCTGGGTTACTGGAGGGTTCTTCATCTCCAGTGGCTGTTCTGGTAGTGGATGCAAGCAGCAGTGCAAACTGGTGATGTTCTGGTCTGTAGCCTCCTTGAATGGCATGTAGTCACTCTAAATACCATCTGCTGGCTCAGGTTCCTTGCCTCTTGCAGAGCTGGGTTAGATGAGTGCATTGGGGCAGAGATTATCTGATGAAATCTGGAGGTGACCGAAGGACTGGACCAATGAGATATGTAGCAGATAATCTGGGTGCTCCAGGTTCTCTCCTTTGTAGGTGCAGGGACTAATTTTAGCCTGTCAGTGTGCTGAGCAGCAGTTTTGCTGTGTGCATCAAGAGCCAATTCACTTTTTTGCATTTCACAGTAATTTTTCTTACCTGTAGGATCAGATCCAATTTCTTTCCTTTTTTTATTATTTTTTCTGAACTCCTCAGAGGGAGCTGAGGGCGCACAGAACGGGAAGCCTGGGCTAAAGGAGTTTAGAGATCTTTGAACATGAGAAGCAGAGCAGAAGGAGCCTTACTTCTGCATGCCCAGCGACTCTTGTTTCTTCCTTGCTCCTCTGACAGTTTCAGGCTGGCGTGGTGCCACAGAGTGCTACCAGGAAGTTTGGATGAAAGATGCTTTGCTGTAATACTCCGCTGACTCGATAGCACAGAATTTATTGTGGGTGGTTGTGATGCAGCTTAGCTCTCAGCAAGAGTCTGTTAGACGTTGACATGACTTCTACTAATTCAGGGTTTGCTGATAATGAAGTCTTCTTTGGGGACACGTGATTCAAACAGTTGTCTGGGGAGGGGCCTATCAGGTGTTCACTGCAGGGTGTGCTGGGAGGGAGGGAGGTTCTTTTCCCACTCTTTGCAAAGGCAGCAGTGCACCATCACTGATGGATGGGTGGAGGGCGGACTGTGCCTCAGGTTGGAGCGTTGCTGATGGTGGGAGTCTTTTCTTGGAGATTCTGCTGACTTCACTCAGGGTTTTTTTAGCTTCTGTAAACTGCAGAACTACACCAGGTTTCCCCTCTTAACCAGATAGTTTAGCAAAAGAGAAGCAGGCATTGCAGCAGACCTTGCTGCTGCTACATGTTTCCTTCTCCTCCTCCTTTCGCGTATGCCTGGATGCTTGCTTTCAGGTCTGTAACTGCATGTGATTGCCTAATGGTGATTCGGTGATTTTCTTGGCCTAGAAAAGGTGACCTTAGTCCTGAGTGTGGTGGCTGTTGTTTGGTTCTCAGACTGCCTAGCTCCTTAAGCCGTGAGTGGTCCTGCACAGATTTAGATTGCTGTTTATTCATTTTCTGATTGGGTTTCTTTCCAGGTTTTGAAGGCTGTTCCATGGTTCCCACCATTTATCCCCTGGAGACCCTGCACAACTCCCTCTCTTTGCGGCAGGTCAATGAGTTCCTGACGGCTGTGTGCAGGAGTTGCAGTGAATCACACGTTCAGTCTACTGCAGGTACTGATGAGGTGGGCTCATCTCTGGGTAGGGCAGAGCAGACCCAAAGCAAGCAGTTAAGGACTATTGGCCTTTTACAGTGTGGGGACAGACTGAGCAATAAGCACATTCACTGATGTCTGTCCCAGAGCGTTCTAGTGCTGCAGTCAGCTGTGGGATTCAGCTCAGAGTCATCCAAGGCCACACGTGTGAGGGAAGAGTGGTTGGCCGGGTCTGTCTGCTGCTGGTTGGCACAGTGATGTGGATACAAACTCCAGCTTGGGAAATCTGAGGCTTAGGTTCCCAGGGGCTGGGGGCGGTCACAGCTCTGTATGTGCACTCTTAAACTCTTTCCTGAGTGCCTGTTAGTCATTGCTGAAGAATGTAGACTCTGATTTGATCCATTGTGGCCGTTCTGTTTTCTCTCTGCCTGAATGTTATTGACCTGTGTGTTTGTTTTTTTTTCTTGGAGCTTTGTTTGATTCAATGATTGGCAGCCAGATACCAGGGGACCCCTTTATGTCTCAGCGAATTCTGTCATCGTCCTCTTTCCCATTGCGCCAGCGGTCGGATAAGCCCCCTTGGTGTGAGTGTGCTCTCTTCTTGATTAGGGGTGAATATGGTGGAGAAGGAGGGGAGAAGAGGCTAGAATGGTAGAAGCCAAGTATTGGTTTTATGCTTTGCCATCGATGGAACAGAATCAGAATGGGGAAGTAAGAAAGAGGAAAATAAGTCATATGCCCTGTTAGAAAGCTCCCAGAGTATGATGGAATAGGGGCTATTTATAGTACTGTATATTACAGGGAAATCCCTTGTTGGATGGATATTGTCTCTCCAGGTGTCCTCTGCTGAGTGCCACAGGACATGGAGAGCCTGCATGCACTTCATTTTCATCTCAAGTTCTGCGCTCCTCCGTGACACAGTGTCAGCATGAGGAAGCACCTTCCTTACCCCACCAGCCACATACATGCCACACTCAGAGCTCCATATAGGATAGCCTACCATTTAACTCCTCACCTAACTCCTTGCTTGTCATGGTCTCTGCAGAAGTGGTGACTATAGTTTGTCCCCTTTGCTGACCAGACTACATCTTGAAGGGGAAAGACTCATCAAAAAGTTTAACAGCCTTAACACAAGTCAGTGTAGCCAGTGAAAGGGCAGATCTGTTCTTCTCCTGGCTGTTTGCTCCTTTTGCCCGGAGTCCTGTTTGCTGAGCTGTCCCTGAGGTCAAGGAACTGATCTGGCCAACAACGATTGTTTAATCCTCCCCCTTTTATTGGACTAGGTATAATCTAAATCGTTCTCCAGTTTCACTCACTGTAGGCAAGAACAGTCACTGGTGGAGAAATAATATTTCTTCTTCCAGAGGCAGCTGTAGTTCAGCATTCAGGGACTGTGTATGTCAGGATGCAGGGGGAGTGAGGCTGAAGATGAGTGTCCCGTAATAATGAGGAAATGAAGAAACGGCTTTTCCACTCAGTACCCAACGTGAAGATTCATGTTGCTCTGTAACTTCAGTGTAGCACTATATAACAAGATGCAAGTGTGGATTTTGTGCTTGTGTTTTCATCAGCTGAACTGCTGCCAGAAGCACACCTAATAGCAGCTGCAAGCCCCTGCCAGGGTGCATGGCACGTAGGTGACCCTCACCCATTTCTTGTAGAGCTGTGGGATGGTAACAGCTTGGGTTTGCTCAGGCTTTGGGCTAGGGAGGTATCAGCTAAACGTTTAAGATTTTTCCTCCTCTTTGCAGACAGCAGTGGCCCTTCCAGTACTGTCTCCAGCGCAGGCCCATCCTCTCCGACCTCTTTGGACAGCTGCACTCGTTTCAACTTCGCTGAGAAACTTTCCATCAGTCCCCCCAAAAACGAGGAGCAGCTGAGTAGCCAGTCCCCTGAACAGGGAGAGAGGCAGCCTGATAGTGGAGGGCTTGGTGGCAAGGTGGGCATGTCTGAGTTGCCTGTGACAGAGCCCAGTGCCCCAGAGACACTGGCCTGCAGCAAGGAGAACTCTAACCCAGAGGAAAAAAGTATGGTGGAGCTGGAAGAAGATTCAGCTGAGGAAATGTCAGATCCAATTAACACAGGGAAACCAAAGAGTGGTGCAGAGTCTGAGGTGAGGCCAGCTGGGGAGACAGTGAAGCCAGGTGAGGAGGATTTAGGGGTAATTACCAGCCTGGATCAATCGGGACTGGCCAAGAACATCTTGGTGCCCTGTGAAGAGGAGCTTCTGGGAGAGGTGTTAGACCCAGAGCATGAGGGTGAGGAACCATTTGTGGGGCACAGTGCTCTGTCAGACCAGCTTCTGTCCGGTCAGCTGTGTTGGAAGCAACCACTGCCTCTTGAGACAAGTACGGAGGAGCTGCAGGAGGATCAGCAGAACTAGCAGCTCACTGGACAGCACAGTGCAAGCGCTTCTAGCCTGGAGGCAACCAACTTCCTGCACAGCACTTCATGCAGATGGTTGTCCGTGGAGCAAACCATGTCCCAACTTCATAGGACTCCAAGCTGTGGAAGCGTCTGTTCTGCTCCTACATAACTCTTTGTCATCTAGCAAGAGACAGTACTCTGCCTACCATGTTAAACAAACAGCAAATGCACCTCCATCGAGCAGGGTTGTGGCATTGTGTTGGTTCAGCATCTCCCCAGGACTGTATGCTCACTGGGACAGCAGAGGATTGGTAGAGCTGAGGCTTTTGGAGTGGTGAGTCCAGAGGGACAAATGCTCCCTGGTGATTAGTAGGCCCATAGGCTTCAGGGAAGGCATTCTGGGTTCAAAGTGATCGGGTTCTTCACAACCATCAGCCTCCTCTCTGTTCCTTCCTTCTCCTGATTCCCACCGCTGGCTGCCAAAAGCTGATCCAGAGCGGCAGTAGTGGGAAGAGCAGGAAAAGGAGAAAGCATTCTGAGTGAGTTTGAGAAGCAGAGTAGTGAGAAGAACAGGTTCAAGGCCGCTTCTTGCAAGAAAACCTCTCTCTGGAGTGGACTTGAATGTTTTCCTGCTGGGCTGGCTGGAGCCAGGGATCCAGCCAGAGAGAGGTGTGCAGGGAGGATCTCACGGGTTTTTCTAGTTCCCAAGAGTCATGTGAGGTAAAGCTTTGAACTCTTGGTGACAGAAATTAAGATAAAGTGCTATTTGAGCAAATCGGGATTATTAGAAACCAATAAGGAGAAAAACTTTATTCTATATAAAATGAGAGATATTTAATACTTATTTATGTAAATGAGTTGTGAGCACAAGCCTGAGGGCAACGTTGACAGGTGTCCCTGCCACATCCAAAGTGCAGGACAGGGCTGTGCCTCTTGCGCCTCCTGTATTTATGGACAAGTCTGTGTGTTTGTCTGTAGCTACGATATATGTTTCTGTGAAGCTCTGCCCAAAGATCTCTGTGCTGTGTTGTGATGTGTGTTCACAGTAAACCTCTGCTGTGGGTCTGGTGTCTGTCTTTGCTGATTTGTGCAGCAGTGTGCATGTGCCAGAGCTTGCTGATGCTCAGGGCAGCAAACCTTGCTTGTTCTTGGCCATTTTGGAGGAAGAAGAAACTGTGGTTAAAACAAGCCACCACTGAAGTGAGTGCACACGCATGGGGCTTTGCTTGAGAAAGTCAGATGCTTCTTTTCATTCTTCTTGTTTGAAGAATTGATTGTATGGGGGAAGAGGTCCTGGCTGCCCAGGACCCGTGGTGGTTTGCTGTGGAGTGAAGACCTTGGGGCGGAGTTTGGTTCCTCTCACCTGGTCCAAACCTTCTCATTGGTTCCAAGGCACCCTGCGTAATTTTTCCTCATGCCCAACAACTCTACCTTTCAGTTTGGGCGTTTCAGGTGATGTTCATTTGTACTTGTGGGTCTTGCAGTGGGTCTTACAGTGGCTTTGAGTGCAGTGCTGCACCAGGAGGAAACTGATGCCCTTTCTGCAGGGCTTTGTGATGGAAGTCCTGCCATGTGCTCATGGAAGAGCTTCTGACATTTATCGGCAGTGTGGTACTCAGGTTTGGATGAGCAGCTTCTCTGGCCTGTGCCTATGAGGGCTGAGGTTGCTAGGCTTTGGTGTGCCCTGGTCCTGAGAGTTGGTCATGGGAAAGCTGGAGGTGGAGTAGCTCTCCGTATCCTTCTCAGGGCCCTCAGGCAATGTCTGTGTACTGCTTCTGCAATTCTGCCCTGCTGTGACCCTCCTCTCAGGCTTACAAAGGACCAAGCCAATGCCACCAGCTGCTGAGCTCTGTGTCACGCTGCACAAATGGTGGTGTACTCCCCTCCCACTGCAGCCTCTTCTGTGGGCTGCAGCCCCATCCCTGCCTTCTTTTTGCTCTGCATTCATCAATGCAGTGTTTCCTCCAGGGTGTCCAGGCAGCAAAGGAGCTGAGCTGGTGGCATCAGCCCAGCCTGGCTGCAGCTGGGCACAGTAGGAGCAAGTGACTGCTGCCCTCATTTTCAGCTGAGAAGCAGAAGAAGCCCAAATGAATGACGTTCCCTTCAGAGGAGCTTGTGAAGCAGGACAGAGGCCTGCTGCTGCCATAGGGATGGGCCTCGTGATGCTCCATCAGTGCAGTGTGGAGGCTTTGCAGCATGCCCTGCCCAACGGCTGGCTCCAGGCTGGGCACTCCCGGCTGTGCTTCCCACACTCTCAGGATATTTCCAGTTCCAGGGGTGCCAGCCGTGCCAGGCAGAGCAGCCGTCCCTGAGGGTCACTGGTTCAGCAGGGGGCTGCAGTGCAGCTCTGCAAGGCAGTGCCCACTGCAGTGGCTGCACACACGGCTATGCCTGCAGGCCCTCAGCCTGCTGTGAGGGGCAGGAGTTGGATTTGGGACTGCAGCAATGAGCAGCCCTCCCCAGGAGGCAGATCTGCCTCAGTGTGGGCATCCTTCCCACAGGGCTGAGGGCTGGGCTGCAGCGGCAGCTGTGGGGAAGCAGTGTTGCACACCCCTGCCCACACCGTGCACACTTAAAGAATGGTTTGAAACAGCTGCAGGTGTTCTTGTTCGCAATTAATGTGGCTTTATTATTAATGTGTTGGGCTCCTCTCTTGACAGTAGTTAGTTACAGAGTGTTTCACATGGAAATGGGCAAAAGGACAGAGGTTGAGGAACTAAATTCAAATAGAAATATGATGCTGAAGAAAAGAATCAGGGCTCTGTTTTTAAAACATTTAGCATAGAAGCTGGGAGCACAAGTTGCCATTTCAATACAGTTAAGACGTTCACTTTTTTTTTTTTTAATTATAGGTTTAAAATAGTATTTTATACCTATTACATACAGGAAGATTACGTGTTGTTGCCCACATGCAGAAACAAGCAAAAGCAGAGTTTAACTGTTTCTCTCTATAGTGTTGTATTACCTCTGGCTCTGGGTTGGTTCTGCTGGCTCCTGCAGGCTGAGCAGAGTCCGACGCTTTATAAATTGGAATTTATACAATTCTTCTTCCCTGTAGTTTCAGAAGATCTCAAGGGAGGGAGAGAAACTGAAGGCAGAAGAGACTGCCACAAAAGTCTAAAAAAAACTGTGGAGTCTCGAGGACACAGAAGTGAACTGGGGAAAGGTTGAGCAGTCCGAGCAGCACAGCTGCAGCGTGCAAGAGCACAGCGTGCAGAGGGCGAGTGCTTGCACTGAAACACGTGCCAACAGCTGCACTCCTGTGGGGAGGATGCAGGCACCTTGCAGAGCCTCACTGTTACTGCTGCTTAGTCAGAATTACTTCAAGTTTAAAACTGAGAAACATTCATGTGTGGGTCTATCTATAAAGTTAGTGCATTAGCTTTTCTGCCTAGCCATGCTGAGGGATCCAAGGACCCAGTCAATGAAGATGTCACGTTTGTTTCTCTGGCTACCTGGCACTGGATGTTTGGCGTTTTATTCCTGCAGCTGGCTGCCATCCAGCCCCATTGACAAGTGAACCAGGATTTCCCTAAAGCACTGAAGGCAAAACCCCAGAGCAGAGCTGGGAGAAGCAAAAGCAGGTCTGTTACCGCCTACAATTGCTTGCTGTACCTGACATTCATAGAAAATAATCCCACTGGGTTGCAGAGAATGACATTTATTCTGGCAGACACACTGCGACTCCATGGTTAACATGAATACAGTGCAGGGATTTCAGAAATCCCCAAGTAAGCTCCCACACTCCTACCAGGGAGTGTGTTAAAAGGGCTGGCTGCCCTGGGGAGATGCTGCTAGCCTCGGGCTTTGTCCTGCAGCTGCTGGGTTTTAGACACAGTCTTGCAGGCTGCAAGCAGAGATCCCTTTTGTTGCCAGCAAATACTCTGCCCGTTCCTCTGTAGTCTTCTTGTTGCTGTTCTTTAAGTTGCAGCATCTAAGTGTTTGTACTGAGAAACCTCTGAACTGACACCAAGAGCACATAGTGTCAAGTTTACATGTATAAATCAAAATAGTAAATCCAAACAAAAAGCAGCTTAAGAACAAAAAATAAATACATAAATTAAATGCAAAATAAACCCTTTCCTTAGGAGCTCCATTTTAGTTCTAGGAGAATATTTCTAAGCAGCATTTTCTTTGTGTCAGCTGCTAGAAAACACTAGCATAGAAACTGAAGAGTCCTAGGCAAGTACAGCCCATCGTCCTGGGATGCTTACTGTGGAATCAGACCTCGGCTCGGGGCCAAGCACAGCGGGTGATGCAGCAGATGGAAATACTTGTATGCCAAGCCTTGCAACAGCGCTTCCTATCTCATCTCTCCTTTGCCAAAGGAGTGCAACCTACTGCCGTTCATTTTGTCTTACAGAAAGTTGAAGTCATCCCTGTGATAAGATGGTCCAGGTTTTGGCAAAGGCTTCCTACTGCTGCTGACACAGTGCACCTGAGCACCAGCACTCTCAGAGCTGCTCTCCCTGCAGGGGCAGCCCCACAGCTGGAATAGGCTTGCGTGCCAGGGAGGTTCTGGGTTCAGCAGCAATGGTGCGCTCAGAGCACACAGCTACATTTCTTGCCAGGACAGCCATAAAGCGAGGACACAACAGCTGCCACCTGCAACCATAAGTAGTTCCTCTGTGCTGGCAACACATGTACATCCCTGACACAGGTATGGAGAAGCTGTGAGCTAACACAGTCACTGATCTACTTCAACAAAGTGTTTTTGGGAAGAGTTCTTCCTCCTCATCCCATAGGTTCTAGTCTCCAAATCCTGAGCACGCTTTTCTGTGGAGGCAGTTTAGGAAACAATAGCTTGAACACAGCTAAGAATCTGGGCTGTTGGCATACATGTAGCAAAGAAGCTGCTGTTGCTTGCAGAACTGGCCCACATCAGCTCTACTGGCCAGACACTAGCATCTCAGTATGGCATGCGAGCTTCTCAACTGCCTCACTGCGCTCCTCAGCAAAACCTTTGGTTTACAGTGACAGGAAGGTTTCTCAAATATCATAGGCCAACAGAGGCCAGGTTGTTGCAGCCCTTCTGCTTTAGAATCGGCTGTAGTTGTGCGTTTAGATTCTCTGACGTGTGACTGTTCAGGCAGTGGCCCCTCTGTGCCTCTTGCTGTCACACTGTCGCTGTGCAGGAGCAGGTTAGCCACTTGGTGTGCAAAACTCAAGTTAACAGGTTAGGAATGTGCTCTTAGCAGCGAAGAGCAACAGGCTGAGCTTTCTCCTCTCAAACCAACATGTCATTCAGTACAGCTCCCTGAGCACAGAGCCAGCATTGCAGGAGCCTGCAAGCACATATCTGGGACAGAAGCCTGCAGAAGTGGCCAGCAGTGGCCCTGTCCAGTTGGAGTACAAATCCCCTCACCCAGAGCACCACCTGTATGCTCAGGATGGGAGATGGAAGAATGCCCTTCACTGTCACACTCTGATTGGAAAGTCTGACCTTCCCTCATCATCTCAGTCCGTTTGCTTTGCAAATTAGTTTTCTTCTCTATCCCCCTGCCCGCCACACACCGTCAACATGCAGCAGCAGCAGCAGCATTTTAGCCCTCACCAGAAAGACAAGGGTCATGGTGCTACAAATTAAATGGCAAGGCAGCCAGGAAGAGAGTGGAACAAGCTCTCATAGCAGCAAGGCAGCCAAGATAGTCTACAGAAACTGTACAGGCGGCAGAATAAAGCAGGGAAAGCGGAAGCACCCCTGGCCTGCAACTGCTCTTGCACAAAACCTTAGCTCAGTCCAGAATATTACAGAGCCCTGCACTTCTTTCTCACGGCATCCAGTGCTGAGCTAGATGGGTACCCGATTGCCTGACAAATGGGAACCATGTAAAGGATTAAACCAGAGAAGACCTGGACTGTGATTAGATGGTGTCTCTGATGTTGCATCGGTGATTGGAGAGTCAATGAATGAACGTAAAGTGGGGCTGGGGGGAGTTAGAATTCAATCTTACAGGCTGGGAAAGATTCGTCCTGCATCACAACAGTGCTGCTGCTTGCCAGTACCATGATGTTTAGCTCCTGCTGTTTCTCATGTGTCTGCTGGTACCATTCTCGTGTCACCTCAGTATCGTGTGTTGGGATCAGCGTCACCTGGGGAATAAAGAAGCAGGCGTGATTATCTGAGAATAACTGCAAGTCATAAACAGTGCCCATAAAAAGGCTAAAATTTATCATTAATTTTGGAACACTGTCCCCTTGGTACTGCTTGTTCTACTTAATGTCTTTCAGATGACAGATTCTCTAAGGCAGAGCTGCTGCTTTATTTTATGCAGTACTAGAACAACAGGGCTCCGAGTTGGCTGCAATCTGGCAGTACTTCCACAGTAACGCTGAAAACGGCTACAGTCCAGGGAAGAGCATCAATGGTGCTCCAAAAACAGAAAGATTCCTCAGTGTGCGAAGGGACAGTGCTGAATGTGACTGTTATTGGGCTGATACTAGGCTTTGTGTACCTCCTGACCCAGCGTGCAGCCTCCAGGACTCTGAAATCTAAAGCTGCTTCATCTGACAGAGCATACACACTTCCCTGTTTCTGTCTTCAGAAACAGTGTCCACCCTGGATCTCCTGCAAACCTGATGACGTAGGAAACATGACTAAGAATATATATATATATTTTTTTTAATCACTAATAAAAGTTAGCATCTGTCACTAGTGAAGTCCTTGAGCAAGAAGGGCTAGCAACAAGTGCCATAGGACACTGTGATGAAATGTAGGCTGCAATGCTGCTTGTTTTCACTAGCAGATATGCTCATCTTGGAGCAGATGAGCAGGCACACGTGATCTTTGAATGCCTCCTCAGAAGAATGTGGAATGGAGGACGCACCTGATTCCACTCACATCATTCTGAGTGTGTCCTCCTCCTCTTAAGTACACTCTACTAACTCTGCAGAGCAATGCATGTCCAGTAACATTTCTATCCTCTTAGAATACTTCCTCTGAGTGCGTTTGTGACACATGGAGAATCACATACATTATTTGGCAGTCCTGTGACCTACCTGCAGGTTCTCCCCCCACTGAGACTTCCCTTCCAGGAGTGCATCCAACACTGCACGGCTTGGTTCTCCATTGGCCGCATCATTCCCACTCACGACATAGTATGACGCTCGAACCCGTTTGAAGAACTCTGGATCTGTGTTCTTTCCGCTGCAGTGGTTGGGGATGTATGCCAAGTCCACATAGACAGGTGGCCCCGTGGGCACAGGCAAACTGCTTTTGGGACTATTGGAAGCTTTGGAAAAAAGAAAGCGGAGGCTATTAAAATCCTTGTGGAATGAATAAACACAGATTCACACTGAAGTACGTGGGTTTCAGAAAGGTTTTTTTCCCTGCAGTCTGGATTTATCCAGGCTCAAAAATGATCTGGGTGGATTTCTGAGCCAGTACTGGAAGGAAATGTAGGGGAAGGGAGTTCTGCTGTTCTTTGAGGATGGACCGGAAGGTTTTAGGCTCTGAACTATTTCCTCAAGAAGGGAATCAAAAGTTCCATTATTAGCTTTTGCAGAGTTGTTATCCCTATCAATACTCAGTTCTAGCTTATTTCTTTTTGTTTAATAACCTACTTTTGCTGAAGAAACCTGCTCTGTGACCTCTGTATGCCTTTCTATCTGAGGGTACTGCACTGGGTTTTCTGGAAGTTCCACGCTGGCTTTCTGCCATCCATAAGAATCACTGCTGTTCCTTGGACTCTAATGCTCTTTCCTAGCAACACTGCTGCTACTTTTCTACATCTTAATTTGCTGCTTTTTATATTTATGAGGTGGGAGATGGTCAAACAAGTTATTACACTCAGCGGTACATATACATTATATAGATACAAGTCATGGAAGGACCGTCCCTTCGCTCCCTCTACACTTTCTGTGGAATCACAAAGGCCTCTGCCCTCTGCTCCCCATTCTGAACACTTCATTCTGTGAGCATAAAGCTACCAACACGATCCTGTACATCTCACTGTGCTGCGGCACAAACAAATCCCCTCCTGTCACAGCCACTGACATCTATTCCTCATCCTAAATTTAGAGTTGGGCAACCAAAAGCACTGCTCCAAGCACAAAAATCCTGTATATTTTAAGCTTCCCTTCAGGCTTACGTACCCAGGCACTGCATCTTTACCTTTCTTTCTGCACAGTGCCTTTAAGACATGGCTGTTCTGTAAAGACACTGCTCATATCCTGCTGTAGGCTCCCTGTTGGACCATGCTTCTGTGTCAGTTATTCACGAAAGTCAGTGTTCAGCACCTCCTCAAGTCACATTCCCTTACAGAGCCCTGCAACCACTTTAGTTCTTTACCCACTACTTTCCTCTGACTGCCCACCGCACTGACTCCTTGTCTGCTTGGCGTGTCCACCCCCTTGCTGTCAGTGATGCCATCTGTCAATGACACAAGTTTTTCTCACCTGACGTATATTTGCAACACACACTTAGAGGCTTTCTTTTCAGGTCTTTCTCTTTGGCTGCTCTTACTCGAGGAGTGCCTGGTAAAGCCCCTGCAACCCTTCCTCTGCTTCTCTTGCACCCTTTCCTTGCCAGAGTGCCTGCAGTGGGCATCTGCTGAGACCACAGCACATCAGAAGTGCTTTCATTTTCTCCATCCTCCTGTGTGCTGCCCTCCTGCTGGCTCATCTTGCACTCAGTATCAAGGATCTGGGGCAAACGAATACCACTTGGCCTGTGCTTTGCACAGAGCCTGGCACTGTGAGGTCACAGCTCAGAGATGGAGATAGTGCAATTGTACTTATCACCTAAAACTGGGTTCTGAATTAGGTTTCCCAGGACTCTCTGAGGAGGTGGCTGGATTCAGCTCTACAGTTTACCTCAAGGCTTCAGGCTTTTTATGTGACTTGCGTGACCACTTCTTTTCTCACTGTTTTGATTTCTCATGCCTGACTCAGAAGTCCTGTTCTCTGCTTTGCTACTTTGAACTTGCTGTGTTTTTTCTGCGCTGAACCTGAAAAGAAAATGGACATTTAGTGAAGAATCTCTTACCAGGGTTTGATTTGATGCCATTAACAAGATTCTTGCCAGGGTTGCTGTGACTGCTCCGGGCTAACTCATCCTCTGAGTGAGGAGGCTGTACCAGCACACCACGAGGTTTGGGCTTCTCTCCTCCATCTTTTTCTTTTTTGGCAGTGGCAGATTTTGGAGATTTGTCCGATGGCTGTTTCACAGGAGTGGGCGATCGCTTCCCTTTCACATCTAATTTACGAGCAGGAGAGGAAGATTTGGGTTTGCTCAGAGGCTTCCTCACACTCTTGCTCTTTTCTTTCAAGTCTTTCTTAGAAATTTTATCAGTTCTACTCATACTTTGCTCATTTACTAACATATCAGGGTCTACCATGCAGACATCGGGGTGAGGTGGATGAGGATGGGGATCTACCATTGGAACAGGCTGAGGATCATGGCTGGACCTAGAACTGGCATGATGAGCACTCCCAACAGCTTTGTCCACTGGGAGGAAATCAGCATCTTCATCTGAGTCCATGTTGGCATCTGCTGTGATGGATGGACATTCTTCTGTCTCAGGCGGGACATCCGAGTCTGACTGGGAAGTTCCAGAATCACTCACTGATGTTGGAGGGGTTTCCTCCACTGTGGTTGTTTGTGCAGGGCTACTAATAGTGTGGGGTGGTCTTCCTTGCACTGAAGTGTGCCCTTCCTCCTGCGAGACATCACTGTCTTCAGAGAGCTCATGAGGGCTCGGGTTAATGAATGAGGGCGACAGCTCTCCCTTCCTCTGCTTGTATTCACGTGAGGAAATTTTCTGTCCATAGTCAAAACTGCCCCCTAAACGTGTTTCCATCTCGTGGGAAGCATCTCCACGGTCCTCTGTTCTTCCACCCTTCTGCACATCTGGGAAAAAGGGCTGGAAACTGTGCTCAGGGGACATCAGAGAGGAAGGACGGCTCTGTCTCTCTGTGTCCTCTTTGCCTGTGCATGGAGAAAAACTGCTGTCAGAATCAGGACATGTTTTTTCATCTCTTGCCTCTGCTGAATGGTATGTGCTTTGGAAAGCTTGCAGACTGGTGCTCACCTCTGTTGGACCATTGGCTGTGTTTTTATCTTCATGCTGATGATGAGGAAATGATGCCAATACATCAGGGAGGGATGTCAGTGTTGTCAGCTGCTCTGTAAATGGTGCTTTCTGCTCAGGACTAGTTACACGTGGTTCCTGTTGTTTCTCTCCAGAGAACAATGTGGGCTGTGAACTTTGGTACTCTTTCCTGCATGGCAAAGTGCTGCCACCCATGCTACTACTGAGTGCAGAACTGCGTTCTTCAGCTAACACAAAGTCTTTGGTTTCAGTTGAATGGGTATTCACAGCACTATCTGGAATCTGTAGAGGTGTATCCCACAGGCTCCTGGTAGTTGGTTCAACTCCTGCACCTGGGCATGCAGAAAGCATATGGGAGTAAAAACTTTCTGCTGTAGTTGGTATTACAGGAGTGGTTGCTTCAGATGATGGTTCCTCTGACAGGCTTGAAGAGTCATCTTTCACCTGCTCTTGGGGCACAGACTCTTTCTCCACAGCTTTGGAGAACAGTTTATCCTCTTCATATGGACTCAGCAGTGAGAATTTAGTTAAAGATGAGCTATGGCTGCTGATCTTCTCAGAAACCTCCAAGTAGTCATCTTTCTTCTCCTGGCCTGAGGACAAAGCACAGGGAAGCTTTAAAGGAAGAAAGATATCCCCTGAATGGCTTGCTGAGGTTTGCTCGTGTCTGAACACACCAGATGTTTCACTCTTCCCTAGCAGGGAGCATTCAAATCCAGAAGAGATATCCATCACTCTTCCCTCTCCTGTTGGGACCTTTTTGTATTCTTCTTTTTGCTTTTCAGAAGCAGATTTCAAATACGTGGCTTGCTCATAGCACTCCGAGACCACCTCTGTACTTGGATAATCTGTTACACAGAAAGGTGATTCCTTTGGGGATTTTCCAGCATCCTCTTTCTTTTGCAAAGAATCTTGGCTTAAATGGCACATTTCTGAAGCCTGCTGATCCCTGCCTATGTCACCGTAGCCAGCGACACGTGTCCCCATGACTGTGGCTGGCGTAGCTTTCCTAATTCCATAATCCTCTTTCCACAGTGGCTCAGAAGGTGACGAGGCAGTAGAAGTGGGTGAAATGGAGTCCTCACGCTTGCTTTGCAGAAGCGGTTCTGATACACAGAACTTCTCCCCCACTGAGATGTGTGCATAGACTGTGCCAGAAGCTTGGTCAGGGCTGTGCAGTTTGAACTCTTTTTCAGATCTCTCATTAGCACCTTTTTCTAACTCTGAGTCGCTCATGTTTTCTTCCCCTTGACCTGCTTTCTCATAGTATATATCTTTGAGATTTTGGCCTTTGGATTTCAGGGGTAGAGGTATCTGTTCCTGGCTAGACAAAATGATGTTCTTATCTGGACAAGCAGCATCAATAAGGGCTGCTGATTTCTCTTGATAAAATGTGCTTGTGGGAGAGACAAATGCTGTGGCTGCCGATGATGGGTGATGTTCAGAGCCCCATTCTCCTGGCAAAGCACTGGACACCTTCAGTTCTTCCTGCTCCTCAGACAGCCTGGGTTTATCTGTTTCAGACAAGGGCAGGTACCTTTCGTGGATGTCTGCATACTCAAAGGCTGTATCTGCTTTATCTTTAGGGGATGCTGGAGATGACAACTCCTTCTCAGCAGAAGTATAAAGGCAGGATTCTTCTTCCTTTGCAGAGACGTGAAAACTTTGATCTTTTTGAAAGCTTGGTGCTGTTGTTGGCACTTTGTCAGTGTGACCTGGAATGTCTGCATCCTCAGATATGAAAGGGGAGAGTCCAACTCCAGATACAATTATCTTCTCATAGATGTCAGCATACTTGAAACTTTTTTCATCAGGGTAGGGAGTTGGTTCTCTTTCTTCTTGCTCTTGTATCATAGAACCATCATCACTTCTGGATCTGCAGACCTCTTCCTCTTGGGAAGGAGAGTCCAGGGGGCTCCTAGAATGGGACTCTGGAAGATATGCCACTGGGCTTGCAGAACCCACAGCCTCAAAATGGCCCATGGCTGCACTGCCTTTTAGAGAAGAGTGTGAACATTGCCCTGACACTGCAGCACTTTCTTCTGTGGATGCTGCCATGTATTCATATGCTGCTGGCCTTGTTGACTGCAACAGAGCAGATGCTGATACCATCTGCTCTTTGCTTCCCGCAGAGTCATAGAGAGACTTGGTGGATTTGTACCCATCCTCTTGCTTTCTGTCTATTTCCTGACATGAACCACTGACTTCTGTTTTCTTTTCAGCAGCCTTTGATAGGATTTCCTCCTGTGGAGGTGACTTACACTGACCTACTTGGTAAGGCCTCTCTGTTTCTGGTGTTGTGCCGGCCTTCTTTTCCAGAGGGCTAGTTGCTATTGCCAGGGGAGATGCTGTCAGTGCCTGGTCTAGTGACTTTGCATAGATGTCTAGGACAGCTTTCTCCTCATCATCTAAATAGGAGTAATCTTGTTTAGATGTCAACAACAGATCTTGCCTTTCTTTGCCTCCAGTTAACTCTTTGGCCTGATATTCATCACCAGAGACATACTGAGAAGGTGGATGAGAACTGTCAAGGAAAGTGACGTCAGCAGGAGCTATTTTTGCATTCTTTGTTTCTGCTGTAGGTTTGGCACACTTCAGCATCTCTTCTTTGTAATCACATGATTCCACATTTAAACGTTTTGCTTCTGCTTGCATTAGCACAGGTTTGTCTTTGGCATGGTGGAGAACCTCATCCTCCTCGCTGGGTAACTGCCCCACTCTTCCAGTGTCTTTTCCTTCCTGAAGATACTTGTATTTAGAGTCCCATGCTTCTCTTTCTGCTCTTCCCCAGGTGGGACTGTCAGGCTCTACAGCAGACAGGATCTCCTCTTCTCCCATTTTAGGAAGGGATTTTGTTTCATATTCTGGTACCTCATCCAAGAATGTGCTCTCTCTCTCCTCATCGTACCTCTGGCGCCTCCCCCGAACAGGAATCTCCTCCACTTCTTCTGGAAACCACACTTTCTTCTCATTACTTATATCTTTCACGTAAAAGTCTTCCATTTCTGGAGATTTTTCTTCTCTGTCTTCCTTCATCCTGCAAGATTTAACATCTCCAGCAGAAACGTGTGATGATGTTTTATCCTCAGTTGGGCTAGATTCTATGAAGCATGAGCCCTTGGCATCCGGAGATACTTCCTGAGAGAACAGGCCTGAAGTTTTTTCCCTAGATGGGCCTTCTGCAGTTAGAGAAAACAAACTGCTATCATCTGGAGACATTTCTTCACTGGAAGTGTCTCGGGGTGACGAGTCTCTCACTGGGGTACTTTCTGGACAAGGAAAAGATTTTGATGTTTCTTTTATGAGTCCTTTGGTAGAAACTCCCAGTGATTTTTCATACACATCTGGGCTCTGCTCTGTAAAATCCATGGGTTTCATGGATTCTGAAAGGAATTTGTTAGTCAAGTCAGACACCATCTTCTCCTTCACAGGTCTATCTTCTTCAAAACTGAGAGATTTGATGTCTTCTGGAGAAATTCCCTTAACAAAAAGGTCTGAAGAGATTTCCTTGCTGGGACTTTCAGTGAGAGAAATAGATTTGGTCTCTTCTGGAGAAGCGTCTTTAACTGAAACCTGAGAGGACCTTTCTTCTTCTGATGCGTCTTCTGCAAAACAGAGCAGTTTTCCTTCTCCAGCAGCCATCCTCTTCATAGAAATCTCCAGGGATTTCTCTTTACCAAGATTCTCTTCTGCAAAAGAAAGCGATTTGGTATCCTCCAGAGAAAACTGTGAGGTTTGGTCACTTTCAGATTTGATTTGGTGTGTGAACTGTGGAGAATCCATACTGCCTACAGATGTTTCTGTGGCAGAGAAAGGCTCGAAGGTCAAATGTTTTGAAAAGCCCATTAAACTTTCTGCCATGGATTTGGTTTCCAGCTCTTTCCCTGGCTCCACAAACACATCCATCTTGGGATGGGGCAGTACAGGCAGCTTCTCCTCCTCCCCTATCACCACTGTGTCCTGCTTGTGGTAGGACAGCCAGGGCAGCTCCTCCTTCCCCACGTGTGCTTCCTGCACCTCCTCCCCAGGAGACAGTGGCGCACCACTGTCCGAATCCAGCTTGTGCTGCACAGGTCCAGGTGTGTCTTTTTCGTATTTGTACTTAGCTGCAGACACCTTATCGTCTCTGAGAGGTTCATCCTTGTCTCCTTTTGCCACAACAGAAGCTTGGCCTTCTGATTTCTTAGCAGTAGCATCCGCTTGTTTTTCATATAGCTCTGAATCTACTGTTTCTAGCTTTTCCTCCACTGGAGACTGGTGGAAAGGTGTGTGTCCTGCGCTGGTGGGGCCAGACTGGGTAGGAGATGCCATTTTGACTGTACTGTCATCAGGGCTCATGCATCTCTCTTCAGCCTCTGCAGAATCAACCTGGGAGAATGGTGTTTCTTCAGCAGACAATGGCAGGCCTGAAGTTTGCATCGCTTCTGTGGGGACTTTCATTAACACATTATCAGGACATTCTTGATGAGTAAACAATGGAGCATTGTAATGCACCCTGAGTTTCTCAGGCATTTCAATATTTGGAGTCCCATCTTCTTCTTCCTCTTCATCTTCTGCCTCTTCAGGAAGATCCCTTTTTTGAGCTTCCAGTTTTCTCTCCCCTTCTGCTAGAGCATGGAAGTCTTCAGGAAGTGGAGATTTAAAACATTTGTCTTCCTCCAAAGATGATGTGGGAGAGATTGTGCCAGCGGAGGGCACATAGTCGAGACCTTGTGTTGCTTCAGTCCTAGAGGAAGGCATGCTGTTCACTGTGTCTAGAAGTAAAGAGTTTTTCCCAGTTTCTTCTGTCTGTGGTGCTGTTATAGACGCAACTGATTGATCTTCTGCTACTGAAGTTGCAAAAGATGAAAGCTTGTCACATTCTGTAATGGAGGTAGCAGAAGATATATGTTCCTCCTCAGCTAGAGGGGCTGCCACTATGTTTGTAGGATATGCCAGGATTTCAGACTCCTGGCCAGCATAGCCCTTGGCTGTAAGGTCTGCAGCAGGCACAGCCTGTATTCCATGTACTGCTTCAAAAGAGCCTGGGTGGTCAGGAACAGAAATGTCATATGCATTGACATCATACTTCAAGTGTGGGATCCTCTCTTCCTGTTCGTCATGTATTTCCTCATCTGAAATGGTCTGCTCTGTTTCTGAGTAGCCTGGGATAGTTTCATCTTGGATATATGAAACGTGTTCTACTGCTGCTCCTGCAGGGACAGGCAGACCGCTCAGAAATGACTCCTCCTTTGTTACCTCCTTTCCAAGTAACTTGCTTTTCTCACCCACGTCACTACGTTCCTTTTCCTTTTCTTCAGTGGTAAACAATTTCTCCTCCCTCTCATCCTGTTTTAGCTCATAGAAATCTTTAATCTTTTCCACTTTCTGCTCTGCCTTCATGAACTTTTCTTCCTTTTCTTCCTGCTCTGCCTTTTCTAACACATCCTCTCTCTTTTCCTTCTCAGCCTTCTCCTGTGCTTCTGTCCCCTCAGTATACTTTTCACAGGTCTTTGTTACTGCTTCCCTTTGTTTTCTGTCCAAAGAGATTTTCTCCTCCTCCTCCCTGTCTTCCCCTGTGAATGCAGGTGACAGAGCACCTTTTGCTGTGAGAGCTGTGTGTTTTGGTACCTGTTCTCTGTCTAGCAGCAGCTGAGCTTCCTTGTTCTGCTCAGCTTCTCTCTCGCTGTATCTCATCTCAGGACTCTTGTCTATTGTTCTTTCTTCATCCTCTGTTTTCTCAGCTTGATCTGATCTTAGTTCTAGATGGTGGGCTGCCTTTTCCTCTGCTGGTGATTCTTTTTCCCTATCAGTAGAAGTTGTTCCCTGATCAGGAATGTTTGTTTTCAAAATCAGATCCACTGCAAGATGATTCTTATCCATCATGTCTGCAGGCTCTTCCATCTCTGTTTTAGGTGCACTCACAAATTTATCACTTATTTCAATATCAGACATTTCTTGAGTAACCTGCAAATTCCCTTTCTCCTCATGCTTCAGTTCCTCAAAGTCCTTTGTAAGATCTTCTGGTGAAGACAGGACTAACCTCTGTTCAGCAATGGCAGCCTCTCCTGGCTCCACCTCTGCTGGCACCTTCTCCATTGATGATGTCTTCAGATCGCTAAGTATTTCATTTTCAGGCTTGACTTTGATCTTCTCAGTTTTGATTCTGCCTGGAACTTTTGCCTTGTATAATGTTTTCCTTACTTCAGGAGTGAAAGGTTTTAAGTCCGGTTTAGACAATTTTTTGGGCTCTGCTTTGGTTTCTTTCTTTTTATCTTCTTTCTTTGAATCTTTCTTTTCCTCTTTTTTTCCATCATCTTTTTTTAAGTCCTTTTTCTCCTTCTTAATCTCTTTCTTTTCTTTGTCTTTCTTCTCCTCCAGTTTGGATACTTTCTCTTTGAGGTGCTTTTTGCCAACTTTGTCTTTTGCCATTTTTCTTTTCTCAGCTTTGAGAGCATCATTTGATTCTGCCTTTATCTTTTCATGTTTAACAGGCTTCTCGGGAGTCTTCTCAGAGAGTTCTTTAACTTTTTTCTCACTTTTAGCATCCTTTATGATTTCTGGTTTTACTTCTTTACTCCCCTCCTCAACTGCCTCCTCTTTCTTAGCTTGCTTTGTCGCAGATGGCTTGGGGGAAGATTTCAGACTCTCTTTACTGTCTGTTCTCTGTTTAATTTTGGTCTGCTTGAGCACAGGCGGAGCTATTCCAGCAGTTATATCTTTCTGAGTAGCCACTGGGTACCTCAGAAAGTCCAGGTGCTTGAGTTTCTCAAGACCTTCCAGTATCTTATTCTGAGGAGCATTTCCAGGAAACAAAACTCTTACAATTTTCTCTGTAGGGCTAGCTGGCAGCCACACCACTAGGGCGGTGATGGATGTCAGGTAGGGAACGGAAATTTCACCTTCTTTCCCATTTGCAAGAATTATGCCAGTCTTTGCTTTACTATTACCAGCCCATTTCTGCATTAGAAACTGCATTTCCTTACTGTCCTTGACGGGATTCAGTACATACATGTCCAGCCTACCCACTCCCATTTTGTGGAAAAGCGTGATGGGTTCAATGGTATTGCTCACCACCCTGTAGAGGGGCTCTGATTTAATGCCAAGTCTGTTGAGATACTGCAGTGTCAGACAGGCTTCTTCGATGCTCCTCTTCACTTTCATGGATGATTCTGGCATCTTCAGCTTTTCAGGAACATTAAAAAAAACCACCCCCAGCTCAGGAGAAATGAGGTTCTTCATCCAGTCGCTGTAGTTGGTGGAGCCCTGGGACTGTTCCTCCTCTTGCTCAGCAACTTTCCTCTGCAGCAGCCCATTGATGCCAGGTAGGTTGTCTGCACCAATGTGGGTCAGGAGAATGGAGTCAATCCTATCCAGGTGCCTTACCAGCTTCCAGAAACACGATTTCCTGTCAGAGCCACCATCCACAAGGATGTTAAACCCATTGACAGCAAAGAGAGCAGAATCACCTCTTCCACCAGGGAATATGTAGCAGCAGGGTTTAGAAAGCTTCAAAAAGCCCCCTGAGGTGGGTGGCTCCAGGAGATCAAATGGAGATGGCACGTCAACTGTTTCAGAGACATATTCTGCAAATTCAGACACCCCATCCATTTCTGGCAGAACTGGATCAGGGTTCAGTTTCAAATTAATAATATCCTGAAATCGAGGATGTCCGAGGTTGCTCCAGTCTCCTTCTCCCAAGCACGACACAGTAAGGGAAGCCTTGATATCCGAATCAGTGTTGCTAAGAATCTGGGTGACCTATTGAGACAGGCACAGACAAATAAAGGTGAAATACACCTCTGAGACCAATTCAGTTCCTTAAAAAAATAAAAATTAAAAAACAAAAAACTAGTTAATGCAGAAATACCAGACTTGATGAACACCCTACTGGCAGGAAATGCTGAGGGTACATGTAATATTCCAAAAGCCTATTACAAATAAATGTACAGGGCCACTTTCTGCTCTCTTTTGGAGTTCTTCATGTTGCAGTGGTGTTATGCTTCCTGCCTGCCCGGGCTGCATGCTGACAAGACCTCCAGAAAGAAACCAACAGCAAGTACCACCTTGTCCTCTTTCCTTACTTCTTCCTATTCACCCTGGGACATCTGACTCTGGTTTGGGTTCAAAAGTAGCAATTTCCTTTTTATTTGTGAGTTCTAACCTCAAGATGTCCTTTTAAATGCCATGCATCGTTGCCTGAACTAAATCCTCATTAACTGACTAGTGTCGCAATTTGCACAGTTTTAGTACTTTGAATTCTACTCAGATTCATTTTCTTTCCTGGAGCTTATTTTAAAAAGTCAGGACTACATCTCCAATGTATGGGCCTAGGGACATGCTACGTGATAAGCAGAGCTATGTTTGATATCGTTTCCAAGGCTTCTTAGAGAAAGATCTGACTTACTGCTTACTCACCTCTGGGTCTGAAAGTATCTCAGCAAACTTCTGGTACGTGAAGGTCCCTGTCTGCAGGATCAAGTCTCCTTCCTGGTCAGAGCTCTGACCACAGAGGATCAGTAGTTTGTGGGCTGATGAATCGCACAGCAGCGAGCGGACCTGTTGCCATGGGACAGCACTGTCACTAGTTTGATTTGCATTTTGAAAAGTTACTGGTATTCTTCAGCATGCAGAAGAGAGCGCAACCACACGGAGTGTGGAAACTGTTCCAGGTGATATTAACACACTATTTACAAACAGCCAAAATGTTAAGTTTCCTATATACACGAGAGTAGGTTACTGAACAGGGAAGGTAATTCTCCTACCTCCCATCTGATGTGGCTCAGTGTCACGTTATAATTCATGTTAGGAAAGTAGGCCAGGATTAAGAGAAAATGTTTGGCATTACATTGCCATATCAGATGGGTGCATTTAGACTCTCATCAAACTGAAATGCTCAGGGTTCAGAAGCCTTCCAGCCCGTTCACTGGGAAGCTCTATGAGCTCCTGAGAAATGATTAGCATCAAACAATTCTATAGGCACTGACTCTTCCAGGAATCAGCTCATTCCCACAGGGCTGGGACATGAGTGAATCACACATTCGTGTGTGTTTATTTGTGCAGCAGTATGCTCTGCCCCAGCATACTGGCTTACAGCATGCATCTTGCTGGCAAACCAGAACATCTGGTGTCATTACATCCCGCAGCAGATTGGCAGCGTGGTTGAGATTGTGCTAAGTGTGATCATGATCTTCTACGTCAAACATCAGCCAGGAATCTGACATGGAGAAAACCCACTGGCATTGGGTTCCTACCTCAGACACAATGCTGTCCACATTGGGGTTTACCAGGATCACTGTCTCCAGAGTATCACTCCGGTGATGGAGGGTTCTTTGGCCTGGAAATTAAACAGGAAAGGAGAAGCTGGGAAGAAAAATCTGTGTGCCAATGTTTCAGCTTTTAAAATTCCACTTCAGCACGACTTTCATTGCAAGGCTTCAACTTACACTCCAGACTCAATTTAATAACTGAGTCTGACAGACCAAAGCAAAACCTTTCAGGCAACAAAGAAAAAAAACTTAGTACTGGATTAGCATAATTTGCAACTCAGCTCCAACGTGTTCTGAAGCTCACAGTGCCAGACATGTCAAACCACCATCTTGTGCCAGGCAGCTGTGCTCCACACACACTGGCATAGACTGACCATCCCACACAAACAGAAGTATTTTCATAGAATCTATGAACAGCCTGGGTTGCAAAGGACCACAGTTTTCAACACCCTGCTGTGTGTAGGGTCGCCAACCACCAGACCAGGCTGCGCAGAGCCACATCCAGCCTGGCCTTGAATGTCTCCCTTCAAGTACTGGAAGGTCACAGTGAGAAATTCTTCCCTCCTTGCAGACACTATGGAGAGGTATCTGGGGATGTTGTCCAAGCTCTAGACATCACAAGGGTTTGTAAACCAGCTGGTGAAGGTGACTGTCACCTCACCCTTCACTGTAGCAGTGCAGCACTGAAACCAAATTTCTTGTTATTAGTAACTTTCTTTTCCTCTAGTGAGTGTTTTATTTTGTGTGTATATTTTTTCTTTAAACCCACATTGCTAGAGATGAACTGCTGCTATGGAAAGATCTGGAATTCCTGTTTTGCTGTCTCCCTCCCACGAGAGTTGCAGACAGGCACCCAGATAAGATTCTGTAGAAGAAAAAGAGCCTGATAGTGCAAAAAGACACTTGGGATGGGAATTACGTGGAAATTTGGCAAAATATTCACAAAACGCCAGGGCCCAGATCAGTCTTTTTCTAGAAAGATCAGTGCCTGCTGCCCTGAAAGGGAGGGTTCTCAGGCCCAGAGCATGCTCAGTGGTGCACATCAGCATCCTTCCAGGCTCTGGGTACCAAAGTGCTGCAGAAGCAATGCCAGTCTGAGTGCAGCAGGCAGCCCTGGGGGACCACAACAGCTGCAGGAGAGGTGCTGTCTGCGGGACTAATGGGCACTGAAATACTGCTGCTCTTCGCCATCTATGTCACTTAAGACTGAGCAGCTGAGCTGTCACTGCTGAGAGGGGCAAACAAAGCAAGGTTTGTTAGCATTCTGCTCCCGTCCTCACGCCCCATAGAGGGGCTGCCCCCTTCGTACTTGAAAGAAAGAGTTCAAGCTATGGAGCTAGCAGCTGTGGCAGATGGAAGGCACAAATGGTGCAGGGCCATGAAGACGATTAACGGACAAAAGTGTTTTCATACGAGAGGCTGAGAGCAACATCATTTAGGCTGAAAAAAAGCTGGGGGAGGGGCAAGGAGATTATCTATGTTTATAAATATATGATGGTAGGGAATGAAGATACAGCCAGACTCTTTTCAGTTGTACCTGGTGACAGGGCAAGAGGAAACAGGCACAAACTGAGAGAGACGAGATTCCATCTGAGGACAAGAAAACACTTTGTTTTACCGTGAGGGTGGTCAGATGCTGGAATAGAATATATGGAGAGGTGCTGGAGATTTCATTGGGCTGGGGGAGAGGTTTCCTTCCAATTTTTCAGAGAAAAAGCATCCACTGCCAGCCCAGTGCTCACACATACAGAAATTTTAATCTGACTTCTGAAAATCAGGATGGCAGAAGCCCGAGCTCTGCCCAGCTGGCTGCAATGGGCAGAGATCTGCAGGAGGAGGACACTGTGCCTCAACTGCTCAGAGACAGCCCAGTGACAAGGGAAGAGATCAGGCCAGGAGGGCAGCACGTCTTTGCTGGGCCACAGCACTGGGAGAAGTCCAACAATGCATAATGATGGCTGCAGCCCACAGCCTTTTCTTCCTGAATGCCTTTCAGACCCACAGCTGCATGGATGCAGGCAAGGCAGCCAAGGGAAGGCCAGTCATCCCAAAGCCCTTTGCTGGCTGCCCTCAATACAGGTCTGCAGATTTAAGCACATGGGCTGGAGCATCCTTCTTACAAAAATTCCTCCCAACAGAAATCAGCAGTGTTGCATGCATTTCCAGAGAAGATTTCTATCCATCGTATCCCTGCCAAGGCAGAACACCCCCAGTCTTTGCCATTTGTTTCTTAAAAGAAGAGTTTCCCTGGGCACCCATCACCAATTCCCAAAACTCCTCTATTTCTGCTCCAGCCCTTAGGACAAGTAAGATCACAAGTATCAAAACAAGAACGAACACAGAAGACTCACAAGGGTGGCATTATTGCGTATTTCATATTATTCCCTATTATTTTTCATCACAATGTATCCTGTCTTGAGCTTTGCACCAAATAAAGACCTTCAGTCAGATCTATACAGTGGCATCAAAATTTCACCCTGACAACACAATGAACTGTGTTCTTACAATGAGCTGGAAAGATCTAATTATTGCAGTGTGCTTGATCTTGTATTTTTTGACAGTGATTATAATATGACATCACAATGACTTTAGTTGCACAGGCTCCTCATGGTCATTTCCAGATACAAGCAACTGAGTCATCTGCAAATGTAGCCACCTCCATTTTCATCCCAGCTCCTTTTCTTATCATTACCATACCCATACCGACTTTGTTCTTAGTACAAAAGCCCTTGTATTTCACCTCTGGATGTGTCACAGATCTGGCCATACACTTGTTTTCTGTCTTAGCTAGTTTTTTACTCCCAGCATGTTTTGTCTCTTAGTCACACAGCGCTTGCTGCCCATCATATGTAAAATTTCATACATAAATGCCTCATTCCTGACCTCACTGAAAGTTTCAAAGACAGAGAGGGGTATTCTCCTCTTGTACGAGGGTCACATTGCTTACTATCGTTCAGAAGTAATGTGCTTTCATTCAGGACTGCAGAACATGCATATAAAGCTCTTTTTCTATAGGGCAGCCACCTCTTACACAGCAGCCAGCAGGAACTGCCCACAAAACACTGCACAGTAATTTCCTAGAGGCAACAAACTACAGCTAGGCAATGGCAGAAGTGCTAGAGTTATTTCCAAGTGGCACTTCAGGACCTGCAGGGCTGCATTCAAAGGGAAGGAGGAAAGATCTATTGTTCTTTTTCCAGTTTTTAATATGTATTTGGTGTAGAATCAGATTGGTTTTGTTCGAGGAAATCGAGCAACAAGCAAAGACACACAGACCTGAGCCTTGGGATGCATTCACAAACCTGATGCTCTGCAAAACAACAACAACAAAAAAAGGCTCAGATGACAGTCAAAGCATACATGAGGGTTCTCAGGGTGCATACATTTGCATAATTAACATGAGCTACTGTGAGCTGAAAGCCTGCCATTTTTCATTCTAAAATGGCACCGTAATACTGAGATGGTCACTGACTCTTTCATTCTGTGACTGCAAAGCCTCCAACTGTAGCTCCTTCAGTGTTCATGAAGAAAAAAAGGTTCCAGCCCCAACTGGGGTCCATTCAGAGAAAATGAAACAACATATTCATTCACAAATGCTCCAGAACTGTAATGAGTGCAGCAAGCTACATCTCCTTGGGAGAGAGGCAGATTACTGTGCAAACACTCCTCCTTACCACCTACTGCAACACAGACCCACTCCTGCCCAAGGAAGCCCCTGCATCGTTCAGCAGTCAGAGAGAGAAGTAAATATTCTTGCTGGAAGCAACGTCCTAAGCATTGCACCTGACGGACACACAGCTGCTGGAGCTCCTTCCACCAGCAAGCAAACCAAACAGCATACAGCTGGCTGGAGGAGATTTGCAAGCTCTGCCAGCAAGTCAGATGGGCTCAGGAATTAAAAAATAAACAGGAAGATTGCTTTGGCTGCCAGCACACAAACCAGCAACTGGAAAGTCACAGCTCAGTGCCCCTTCACCTACAGACTGACCATCTCACCTGGGCATCCTTGCTGTACTGCAGCAGTCACAGGTGGGAGGGCTCTGTCTGCCCTCAGTGCAGGCTTTGGTGCTTCCACAGCTGTGAGCAGAAATGGGCAGAGCACGGAATGCCACAGCCCCAGCAGCACAAACAGGAGTTTGCTATGTCATGGAGCAGCATGAGGAAAGCTCCACACAGCCATCCTGCTGCCTGCGCGCTCAGAGCACGCACAAGGAGAGTCCTCAATACGTTTAACAAGAAATCCCTCCACAGAGGAGTGGGCTGAGAAGCCTTTGAATGCCTGGTGGGCACTAGTGGTGAATTCCAGGAAGAAAAAATTAAAAAGGATGCTGGGAAAACTATTCTAAAGAAAACTGACTTTCCCTTTTTGGGGGCAGAGGGAAGGACGGAGCTGCTGTAAGCAGAGCATCTCTGCGGTGGTGCCTGACCCTGTGCAAGCAGCAGCAACTGCCACAAACGTGGCACAGAGAGCAGGCAGCCATATCTCATTCTGGTCTGACCTTTAGAGGACAAACAGGAGTCTAGAAAGTGCCAGCATCAGCCTGGCTGAGGAAAGCAGGCAGCTTCTGCTTCTGGGAAATCAGCCACAGAGAAAACAGCCACCTTCACATTGTGAGTTATGGCCAGAATGCATCTCCACGCAGGAGGAAAAAAGCCTGGGCAGCTCCCCAGATGCTAAAGGGCAGAGCACAGTTCACAGTCCCATTAGCTTCCACAGGCTGTAAATTAGAGTCCAAAGCTGACACAGCACTTATGTAAAATCAATCATTTTACTAATGGTCTGTTTTAACAAATATTTAATATTTTCCTTTGAAGTTAAAGTTGTTTAGATTGCAACAGAATGCTTGTTTGAACAAAACATTAGCTAAAATTACTGATAAAAACTGTTTTTTTTGTTGTTGTTTTTTGGGTTTTTTTTGTTTTTGTTTCTATTGGTGGATCTAAGAGATGGTGTATAATAACTTCCCTTATCACACTGCTACTTCTCAGGAGAACTGGCTGTGCTTTAGGGTAAGGATGGGCTGCACAAGAGGAGAGACTGCCTTCTCACAAAACACCAAGATGGTGAACCAGCAACCAGGCAAGAGGTGGGAGAAAAATATTTAAGGTATGGCAGGCAGTTGCTACTTACTACATCCCAAGAGATACTCCTTCCAGTTACTTGCCTGTGCTTTCCTGCCTTGCCTATTTTCTTGCCATCTACAGCTCCTCTCCCAGGCAACTTCTATTTCTATACTGTGCCAACTATAGCAACTATCTCACTGCTTTTTAATTGCACATACTGTCTCACTTTTATGCTAAAGAGCAATTTGATAGCCCAGGCACTTTGGAACTCCTAATTGAAGGCAGATGTTCACTTTGGAAGCAGTTGTATCTATTTTCAGAAGTTACCATTCTAACCATTTGTTAAATGTCCCTCAGCTGGAAGCTATATCACAGCTAAGCTGCATTAATAGGTAAGATGAACACTTTTGTCTAGTTTGCCAGGTGCAGAATCAGCCAGGAGAGATTCTGTTCCCTGCAGCAGCATTGCTGACTCAAGCTCTCCCTGCATCCTTGGCTGTGAAACAGTGCAAAGTATTCACATGAATTAAGAACACAGCTCCGCATAATGGCATTATCTCCATCTGTGAGGAGCCGGAAGCAGAGCTGATCAAACGTACACTAAACCCCCACAAGGAAACCCAAGCACACCTTAAAGCATCACTCATAAGTTGTCCACACTCCACCACCCCCAGCAGACTGATAGATGGCCCCTTTGAAGAGATGGCCATCCTAAGAAGCTTTTCTTTTCTCTCAGCTGATTGTATTGAAGATGACTTGCTGAGTGCAGTCTCTAAGACATAGTTATGAAACCACCTGCAGACTGCACATACAGCAGTGCTAGAGCACCAAAGTCTACTCAAGCTCTGGCAGGATGCAAAGAACACCCATCCTCTGCCAACACCCATCCTAGCTGCATTTTTACTCTGCACTCCTGGATCTTGTTGCCACTTCATAAATTCTCTGCATGATCTGGATTCCTGGGATTTGATTCACAGCACGGAGCACAGTGATAACGAATATGATACAGAAAGTTACTTTAAAGGTGCAGAGCTTCAAGGCCACTGGTCCATTCTGCCAGTAAATGCAGGGCTTTGTCTGCTCAGCATGGAGAAGAGAAGCCAAGGAGAGCTCTGAGCTCTGCACTGACCTCACTGAAGTCGCACTCTATAACTGGAGTCCCTTCTTAATGCTATCAAGCCTAGCCACACATCCTTCAGTCTGCAGTCTCCACTGTGCAATCAAGGACTGCATTTACAAACCTGGGAAAATAAGGAGAATTGGAACTGAGAACAGGAGCACATTTGTCCCAGAGCCCCACACTTGTTTGGCTCTGTCAGAGCTATGCAGTCACAGGCCCCTTCCACAGTCCCACGCATCCCATTTCTTTGTAGACAACCTTTGCTTTAGAACATGGATGAGCAGCATGAAAGAATCTTCCTAACAATTAAATCTCCCATTCAAATCGAGCAGTCAGGATCTGAGTCAAAACATGCACAGTGTTTGTACCCACCAGCCTGCAAGCTGCCTCTTCAAAAAGATACCACATATTTGTTTGAAGTTATTTACTTCTTTTGCAACTTGTAGCGTGCTCTCAGCTCTCCCCCGAGTACCGCAGTTCACCCTCCTGCACTGTTCAGGAGGCTCTTACAAACACAAACCTAGCCAGACAGGAGGGGAATCGCTGACTGTGCGCCCACCCACTTTTCCTCCAAGATCAGCGTTAGTACCTAATGACGGGCTGACATCCTTGAGGCAACATTAAAAGAAGAGATATTTAAGGCCTTTTCCTTCTAGTTTTTTCCTCAGTTATTTAAGAATTCGACAGCAGCACTTAACAGAGAATAGCACAAATGTGATGGCTGGATCCCAGTGAAACAAAGGAAGTGGAAAAGCAATTCAGGCAAAATCTTTTAAATGAATCTCTTAACCTGAAAGTTGGTAGATGAAACAAAAGACCTAGACTTGTCAGTTACACTTCCATGCTTTTTTTGGTTTTTTTTACACCACCATCTATTTGTCCCTGTGGCATGTGTGAAAAATAGCACCCAATTTTTATGGCTTTAACCTTTTCACTTGAAGTCAGAATTGACATTTCTCAAGACTACCAACATGGAAGTACATTCCCCAATGCACTGATTGGTGCCTGTAGATCAGTACTCCTCCTCCTCTTCCACCTTCCCCTCCAGAGCCTCAGCAGTTCATTGAACTCACAGAAAGGTTTCTTGTACTGCAGAACGCCAAAGTGACACAAAATCTTACACACCCGGACCTACTGTGAAACTGGGGCACAAAGGAGTTTCTGGTTAATTGCAAGAGTCTTCACAAGAAAGCCCATAAAAGACAATATGTATAGAGAGAGATGTGTCTGCTATCAGTATGTCCTGTTGAACATTAAAGCCTAGCCCACCTGTGACTTACACTCCTGCTCCCATTTGAGATTCTCAACTTTCACCCTTGGAAAGGCTCCATTCAAGCATTTATTTTCTAAAGTAAAGTTTCATTTCTATTGAAACACAGAAACTGGGGTGATGATGCCTTTTTGGAATGTACATGCGGACCCAAACTATATTCCCCACTAAAAAAGCACAGAAAGACACTAACTGAACACTATACTATCCATTTGAGGGATCTACCCTGCAAGTCTCTGAGGCCTGTCTCTGATTACCTGCGTATGCAAATAACTTTTTCCTCTTCCCTCCCATTCCCAGAGATGATCCATCAGACCAGCAACTGCTCTCTACCCTTTCCAGGTACTTTTGCCTAGCAAACGCCATACTTCTTTTGAAGGCCTGCAGGCCTCTCTCACCGACCCATCAATGGAAGCTTGTGATAACACACGTGGCACACTGAGCTGTGCTTGCCAAGTGGGCAGTAAACCTCTGACACACACCACCAAGGTATGCTGCTGCATCCTTATTTGGCTTCTGTTATTCTTCTGTGAGATGCAGCCATCCCAGAGTTACCTTGGATGCTTTGCATGTGAAAACATACACGAGAACAAGGCCATGTCACACTGAGGAACTCCTCTCCCATCCTCACCCAGGCGCCTGGCCTCCCTCTTTTGGATGTGGCCCTCTGCAGTACTAGATAGCATGCACAGCTTCCTCACTTTCACCAATAACGGCCCATGCTGGCCACTGCTCCCTGTATTCCTGAGCTCAAGTCCATCACTCAGCCCCATTTCAGCTGAGAACATCACTAAGGAACACAGACAGAAGGAAGAATGGCAAAAATGATGCAATAGGACATTCCTCTTATGGATTATCTCATCGGGAACAAAACTACTACAGAACCGATGACCCAACCTTGACAGAGCAAAGGAAATGAGGGGAGAATAAAAGGGTTCCCGGCTGTGATACAATTGTCACTTGCTGAAGGAAGCATAAGGACAGTCACGTGGTTGAGATGCAACTGATCAGACAGAGCAGTCAAGGAGACAGGGAGGATACTGACCTTATGCAGCAAAAAGTCCCCTGCCTCATCGGAAGAAAGAGGAGCCCCTTTCATTCTGGAGAAGCATCCAGCCTGCACGGCTGCTCGCAGCGGGACCAGAGATACTGGGAATAGAAACAGTCGCGTCTCTGAGATCAGAGTTTAAACTGGAGCTTGTTTTTTCTGCAGTCATAAGCCAGCAGGCACCAGCTGCAGAATTTGCCGCAGTGTGTGTGCGTGTTCTTGCGTGCGCGAGTGTGCAGCAGCCACGCTCCTCCCTCCGAGCTCACTGTGATAAATATGTCCCAGCTCCCTCCTCTTTCTCCTTCCTACATCACCGAGTGCAGCCCGACCACTCTCAGCCCCCACACGCAGCAGCCCTTCTCTCCTCTATTCAGAAAGCTTTTGTTGGCATCACTGCTGACTTTAACTGCTCCCCCCGTCAATGAAGTTCACCTCTCCTCCCCCTCAACCAAAGCAGCGCTCAGAACAGAGAGCAGAAGAAATACTGACAATCACACAGCCTGTTATCCTCCAGCCCTGCTCCAGCTTCTCTCTCTCTCCAAAAATAATAGATTAAAAGCCCTATTTTAAATGCTTCACTGGGTGTCAGCACTAGCATTCAGATGATTTAATCCTTTAATGAGATGTTCATTAGGTGCAACTCTGAGGGATGCCAAAGACACCCTACAGAAAATACAGAACATGTGCCTGTAGTTGTCCCCTCATACCACTGATGATGCACCTTCTCCCCCCCTCAAAATTGGAGAAGCTGCCTTCCACAGCAGGGTGGGGGATAACAAAGAACCACTACCAGCAAAAAGAAAGCACTTCGCTCTTCTCTCTTCTAAAGCATAAAAAGCTTCCTGCAGCCTGCGAGGACAAACGCCCACTTCACTCCTGGCCACATCTCATCTCTGCTGCCCTGGAAAGACCGCATCATATTCTAAAAGATCCTTCCTCCCCCTCAGCCCAGCTGCAAGTTCGGATGCTTTGTGGTTTCTCCTCCTGGAAGAGCAGAGCTTTGAGCAGCTCGGAACAAGACTTCAGCTACTTCAGCACACCTCACATGTGGGTGTGCAGCACCGAAGGAGAAAGGAATTTCAAGAGCGCCCCCGGACCCCCCTTCCCTGGAACCAGCGGTGACAGTTCACAGCCTTAGCAGCCCCCCCCTCCCGTTAAGCATCGGCCACATTTCACCATCAGCGTCGGGTAAGGCGTCAGCGGCCGTCACCGGACCGGGCCCAGAGGCAGAGCCCAGGAGACGCCTCCGCCACCCTCACCCCTCCCGAGGCGCCCACCGGGGCGGGGCGCAGAGCCGCAGCTCCCCGACAAGCAGAATGCCCCCTCCAGATTTTCTTCTGGATTCATCTCGATGCTTCTTTCGCCGCGCTGATGACACGAGTGCAACGAACAGCTGAGCAGCCGTGGAATTCAGCCCGCTCCTACGCTCCGGCCGCGAGCAGCCGAGAAGGGCGATGTCCTCACGCGGACCATAAATCCTAGCTCCACCTGCGGCCGTCTCGCCCTCCGGCCATTAGTCTCCCCTCTCCATCACCGCCCAGTCTCTCTCTCCGCCGCTCCCCAGTGAGGCGAGCGCCCAAGGGAGGAAAAGCGCATCTCCTGCGGAGGGCTCTGCGGAGGTATCCGCCGGCACGGGCGGCGCGCAGCAGACCCAGGGCGCTGCCCGGCCCCAGCCGCCCATCGCGCAGCCCGAAGGGCTCTTCGCAGCCGCGGGCAACCGCGGACCGAGAACAAAGCGTTACTGCCCCCAGCAGCGCCAGGGGCTTCTCGCGGACCCGCAGCCTCCACCGCCCGCCCGAGCTCCGCAGCCCCCGGGAAGGGCGGCGCACGTACCATCGTGTCCCGGCTCAGCGGCGGATGCCCGGAGAGCCGCAACGGTGCGGACGCCGGGGGTTGCGGCGCGCAGCTGCTGTGTCAGGGAGAGCCGAGGGAGGAGCCGCCCGGCCCCCGCCCGCCGCGGGGCTGCATTAACCCTCTGCGGGCTGCGAGCCTCTCGCGGAGACAAACGCGGCACCTCGGTGCCCACGGCCGGCCAGCCTCGTGCTGCTCCGGGGCTGAGAAAGGCCGAGTTCTGACAGTGAGAATCTGGGCCAACGTGACCACCGGAACTTCGGCTGACGCCCCAGAATACGTGATAGCGGATGGACTCCTGCACACAGTTCTCATCTTAGCAGAATATTCTCTCCCCCAGCTGCCTGTACACGGGCTGCTCCTTACTGAGCGCCCCATAGCAGGGGCACTCCCCACCTCATCTGAGGGTTTGTATCAATTCAGACGGCCTTCAGGTGCAGCATCCTGACACAGCCGCGCCAGCAGCGCACACCCACCGACCGGCTGCTGATACACAGACATGCCAAAGACAATTCCAAATCCCACCCAAGTGATAAACAGAACCTGAACGAGTAATGCAAAAATGCCAACAATCTGACCTCTGCATTTTACTTCCAGCACAACGTTCAGAAAATTATTTAAATATTTAACTAAAAACCTTGTAATTCAACTCTTAACCGCTACCAGAGCCTCTGGCTCATTGGACCCGCAAGGCATCATGCAGGGAAACTTCCTTGTCCCTACCCTGCTGGGCTCAAGCTATCAGCCCAGCTCTGGAAGGCTCCATGGCACACAGTTACTGCTTGGCACAGGAGCTGCCAGAAGTAACTTGATTTTCATAGCAAGTACTAAAACCACTACCAGTGTCCTGCTTGCCTCACACAAGATCCCACCCTACTCTTATATTTTAGAATTAATGAAGAAAGCTGGAGAGATCTTACCCAGCCTACAACAGCAGGCCATCCCACTCATCTTTCAAGGGCTCTCCGAGACAATGGAAAGCTCAGGAACAGAAATATCACTGAAGTTTGCACAGTTTTAAAATAAATGAGAGACTTCTCTTGTAGCTTCTGGCTGATGCAAATCATCAGCAAATATCAGCCAACCTCTGGAAAAATTATCACAGTGGAGTCTAATATCTGAGATCTGCGTGTGTGTGCGCTTTAAATAGGTAACACACCCTCACCCCTATTTAAAAAGGCCAAAGATTAAAATGCTCTCAATGAACAAGTTTCAGCTTCATGTTGACAAGAACAGCCCCACACTGCCGAACTGCTCCATCACCGCTGGCACATCCCAGCCTTCTGCCTGACAGCTCCAACATCAAAGCAGAGGCACCACCACCTGATGATGCCAGCAAAGCTCTGAATGAAAAGCACAGAGCTCTCAATACACTGAATTCTATCCTCCGTTAGCCCACATCTCAGCTTCTGAGGTCTCCTTACAGAAAGCTGTCCAAGAGGAGGGGCAGCACAGCAGCGCTCTGTATGGAGAAGACTTCAGGACTATGCAAGAATTTGTTTGCATCCACCCTGTTAGAGGATTTTTTTCTTTCACTTCCCACTTAATGACACTTTCACTGATTCTTCACTTCCAAAAAAACAAACAAACAAAAAAACAAACAAAAAACACCAGTTTTCTGAAGACCCTGACAAATAATGTTTAATTTCCTCTTCATTATCGTGATTTCTGCACAGGTACAATGAGTTTTACTCTTGTGGGGCTTTACAAGGAATTTCTTTTTTCATTTACTTGCTCAGTACTCCTGAATCTTTCTGTGCAATTATTTCATGGCTCTTTCCATCTCTGTTCCTTATTTACATGTATTGGCACCTTCTCATTCTCTACGATTTCCTCCATTCTGAAGATTTACTTTGCCCTTTTGCCTGTTTGGTGTAACTATCTGTCTGAAATGCAGTGACACCTTGTTAGACCTCAAGAAGCTTTTGACACTTTATTCTTTCAACTGCTTTGCAGAATTAGGCTACTTTTCCTTGATTTGACAGTAATCTTTCCATCCTTCTAATAGCTGAGTGCCTAGGGAGCTGAGAGTCTACCATAGACCTTAACTTGCTGTGGTACTTGGGAAGTTTACACAGGTGGATAACCCACATCATCCGTTACATTCAGCTGCTAATCATTTTCTTCACCAAATGAGGTTTTACCTTCTTGTCAGTTGCATCCTTAATGACAGTCCTGGACCCACATTATCAGTCTCTTCTCCAATTTTTACTTGAAGCAAACTCACCAGCCCTGTGAGTTTTCTTTGGCAACACTCTGGTCTCACTTGTCCCAGAAAATAGGGTTTTAAAAATGGTGATCTTAAATTAACTCAGCAACTCAAAAGCTTTAGGGAAAATAACAGATGACCTGACTAGAACTCTCAATGGAAAGGATAAAGAGGTTTTTAAAATCAAGGCTGCAGAACTGGAGCAATCATGAGTAGTACTGAACGACCAGAAGAAACACAGGAGAAAGGGACTGAAGCAAATACTGGGGCACAGCAGGAACCAGCACATTCCCTGCTTGAGGATGACTCTGCAGCATCCAGAGGGCAGCTTAATGCAGCAGAGGAAGGAGGTGCTAGGATCAAGCCCCAGTCACTTCAAGGAAAAACTGCTCCAAACATTTCCAGTAAGCAGCATAAGCCTACCTGAAGAAGAGCTTGTGCCTTCTATGTGTGCAGCACCCACACTGGCTGTACTCACTCAGCAGCTTTTGCCAGCATTGGTCCTCACTGAACACCCACAAGACTTCTGCAGGCAGAGGCACAGCAAAGCTTTTCACACATCTCAACAGATGTACAGAAGAGCAGAGAAGGTATAAACCAATCCAGCACTGGGAAGTAACAAAGACACACAGCCAAGGCAACCTGAGAGAAACTACAAGAGCCAAAATTGGGGGCAGGATCCCTCCCCTCCTATTCCAGACAGGTTTGTCTCAGATTCCATTCTCTCTCTGAACCAGCCACTAATCTTTTATAACAGGCACCATCTACTCCAAGAAGGATCCTGGGGACTCACATTTTCCAACTTTGTTTCTAAGACTTGAACAGAGACTGAAAGGTTGCTGACATCTTTAAGAGAACAGTCAGTCAAGAGGCACTAATTTACCAGATGCTGTTAGTTATCCGTCTAACAGATGTCATGCTGCTTTACAGAGAGGATACCTGTAGGACAGCTCTGATAAACTCATAACGGATCCTAGGAGGCAAACCAGCAACAAAAAGAGGCAACTGTGAAGATAATGCAAACTGAAATAGGAAGCTGCACCTGGCAGCCAACCTCAAAGGGAGGCTGGAAAGAAAGTGCAGTAAGTTTTTGAAATTGCAATGGCACAAGAAGAACTCCCAGAACAAAACACTCTGGAAAGTTTGCAATATTCCAAACTGTTGTTACACGACTCAGGCAAGGCTATAGAGGACTCTCTTAAAAACATACAGCTCTTATTAAATCATACATTGCTTAATGATGATTCTTAGCATATTTAGAGTAGGAAAATTGTGACATTGAAATAGGCATTTTCTTTATGCAACATAAAGTGAGTAGCTGTCATATTCCTGGAAACTACAGACCCCGTAACTTGTTTTCACACAAATTTGAGTGGCGTTCTATGCAAGCTTCTCTCACAATAAATCTCACTGTGAAGACAAGCAAAGAAATTCAAGAAAAACAAACATGAAGAGATACTCCAGGAAATAAGCAAGTTCTGAGATTACAGACCTGCTCTTCCAGGCACAGCTCAAATTGAAAGCAAGAATGCGCAGGTCACGTAGTGCAGTGCAAGTAGATTGTGAGCAGAGTAGGGGTATTACCATTAACAGCTCTTTGCTGCTTGTAAGGCTGCATTGGTTGTTACTATACAGATGGCAGCAAATGTACAGAAGGAGTAGGCAAAGGAAAACTCACCAGTGGTGGTGCCTTGGCTGAGGAAGCTGGGGCAGTCCTCACTGGTGAGCGATCTCCAAGAGATGCTGCTTCAGTGGGATCAGCCCTTAAATGAGGTCTCAGAGGGGATGGAGTTGAGCTCCATCCCTTCAGGGAGCACAGCTACATCACTCTCACCTGTGCTCCCACAGCTGACCCCATACTTGCCTCAGCTGATTAATCAGAGGTTCAGGCTGTGATTACCAATCTCCCATACAAAGGCCTACTATAGTCAAAAAAGGAGAAAAACACTTGAAATACTTTTTAAACCAAAATCAGAGATCAAATGGGACATCCATTTCAGACACCATTCTCTCCCACTTTATGTCCTATTGCAGGATGAGATCAGCACTGCAGTGCAAGGATGCAGCTCAGATGAAATCTGAGATCAGAAACAAATGGAAGGAAAAATCAATAACCACTTCTGAATTATTCATCTCCATGAAATATGAATAAAAGTGCAAGTAAATCTCATCTTTAAAGCAGCAATCCTATGCAAGTCTTCTTCACAGGAGACAAATTGTCTACTGCAGATTTTCCTGTAGAATTGTTAATATTCAACAAAATTTCAGAAGCAAAGCAGTAATATTAGGTCAAATCTACACTATTCACCCAGGTGAAGGCAAAGTGGCGTTGTGAGCAGCTGTAACCAACTTCCACAGCAGCCACTGTCAAAGGGAAGCAGACAAGATCCAGAGCAGGCTTCAATTTACAAAGCTATGAGCAGAACTGCTGAGCAGAGGTCATTTGAAATCAAATATAACCCTGTTATGTTCTTTCAGGATTTGTTCCCATCTTCATTTTTTGTTATTAACCATGAGGAATCCATTTAAGAAAGGGCTGAGATATAATGATCAGTTATTCACGTGCTACTACCCCAAGGGCTGACTGGTATAGATTCAGTATTTCTCAGCAATTCTATTTTTAGAAATAAATCAAGCAAGACAGTACCCACATCCACCAGGATGAGAAGCACTAAAGAAAAGAAAGCAATGACGGCATGCTTCCTTCACTCTGCATCCCCAACAAAGAACCAGACCTTCCCCAACAATTTCATCATTAATTCTCTTCTTCTATCAACTTTAAGGGTTGATCTCACTGGGTCCATCCAGTCAGACCCTGGCACCTGGATTCTTCGTATATGAAAGATAAAGCAGCAAAACTGATTCAGTACGGTGCGCTCCTTCCACATCCCAGGAAAATCTCAAAAAGCAGCGTCATGATGAACCCATTTCCTCTTTGCCTCCATATATGCCATATGTGATTGTAGAATTTGAGCTACACAAACTGCCAGCAACACTGAACCACAACATTCAGATTTAGAAGCAAGAGTAGTAATTTAGTATGGCAGGTTCTGACTTCAGAAAAGCTAGCAGTGAACTCATGACTGCAGTTGCTCCAACATTGGTAGCCCTGATCTAAGAGACAGGAAAGACTGGAAAGTTCAGAAGGCAGAAAGAACAAATCTGGCTGAGATTTTTGTCTATTTTGAATAAGAATGAGCTGAAAGTACAAAAGATATCCATGTAAATCTTGTTTGTTAAATAATTAAGCCAACACAGTTTGATCCGTGGAGATATTCTGCTTGCACAGGGATATTTGCCCACTAGCACTGCAATTACAGTTCTGCTAATAAGCTTTCCATACACACCAGCCTTAACAACAACCAAGGGAAGGAGAGGGATGGAGGACAACCATTACCTTCATTGGCCAGGATTTCAGTCACAGCAGTATCTGAATGCAGTGACTGCAGAAAGACCCTCACTTCTGCAGTGAGTGAACCTCACAGTTAAGACCAATGGTATTATATATAGATAATTTGTTATATAACATAATCAATAATATATAATATATATAATATATATAATATATATATTATATATATTATATATATTATATATATTATATATATTATATATATTATATATATTATATATATTATATATATTATATATATTATATATTATAGATAATTTGTTCTTTCTGGGTCAGAAGAATGGAGCACAAAAGCCTTAAAAGATCTGCATAACAAAAAAAGTCACAACAGTCTACAATCAAGTATACAATGTTAAAATGTGTTGTTTTGTTTCACTGAAGACTGAATATCCTTTCTTTTGCAGTGGTCTTAATTTTTCAAGGTCTGAACTTCGGAACTGACTCATTTGTTCCCTTCTTGCTCCAGACAAACTAGCAGGATAAGGCAATAAGTAAAAAATTACAGATGGAAGAGGAGTGTAACGTGGAGCCAATGCTGAACCACGTTCGCTCTACCAAGAAATAAGGAAAAGCTGATGATTATTGCGCTCAGCCTCATGAAGTTTTCAAACCAAGCAGCAAAGGCCAGTTGCTACTTCAACAGACAGATGCTTCTAGACTCAGCGCCTTTAACAACATCTGCTAAGTCCATTTTAAAATTCATGATCTTCAAAGACTGTGATAATTTCTCAGCGTCAAATAGAATACGTGTCATCTCAGATCCCCAGACAAAGCAGCACCAGAACAGGAAAGGAGAACAGTGCCTCCAGTCTGCAGTTTCACGTATCTGCAGAGAGGAAAGCAGCGTTCATTCCGGCAATGCCACAGTTAACAGGGCAAGGCAAAATCCTGGACCAGAGCCAATCAGACTCAGGGACATCTGCTTTTTAAGGAGGTAGGAATTACGGCATTAAAATTACAATAGCGCATGACAACAATTAATCTCACAGAAAAATAGGATTATCGGGATCCTCCAACACTGCTTTTCACTTCTCTGAATCTGTTTTCCCAGTGGAAAAATTTACTTCCTGAAATAGCAGCTGAGATCCTAGAGAAGATCACTCCAGGGGATTTCTGCTTTTTTCATCCAAGCTGGACGCAGCAGAACGCCACAAATACTTTCATGATGCGGGCTGAGAGCCTGACAGCACTTCAGTGATGCACGTGTGGGCAGCTGATGACATGGCTCACTCCCTTGCACGTTAACGCTCCTAGTTGCTCCACTCTGTGCCGGAGCACAGACAGATTACTTTTGCTGGCTGTAAGCTGTGATATCTTCTACTTTAAGAAGATAGGCTCAGAAGTTCTGCTTGGTTTCTCTGCTTTTTCTTTTCTAGATGTACTTAGTGCGGGCAGAGTAAAAGCTGAATGGCTCAGCTCTGCTTGCTCAGCCTGAGGAAGAGGGGGGCACAGAGCATCCTAAGCCACTTATCTTCAACCGCTGAAATGCTCCACTCAGGTAAACAGGAATTGAGAGCAGAGGCTGGGCAGAGGCTCCCCCCTCCAGCCCATGCCGGAACTTGAGAATTTTAAAAGCAAAGAAAGATCTGAGGAGCTAAAACAGCAAACAATTGAAGTAGAGTGAAGCAGACCAAGAATTCTGCCCAGAACATGTTTATACACAGCTGTTGGACTATCACATGTTCAGGATTATTTTCCCGCTTAATCCTCCTTCCATTTTGCCCATCATCTTGTTTATCTGAGCAAGTTCACAAGGACTGGAAAAGCCACTGCAGGTAGGGGCACTAAAGGGGCACCAGCCACAGTAAACTAACAATATGCTAAAAATACATCAGCACAGCTTCTGTTACCAATCTCTAAATATGAGTGATGTTAGAATCCCAGCAACATTCATACAGTCACCCAGAGCTTGCATTGACTTGTAAGAATTGTATCTACTTTCACCATTACTACAAAACACAAAAAACATGGAATTCTCCAAAGAGCAGCAGACAGTGTTAGGGGTCAGTGTTGCTGTACCTCTGGTGCTTACAATGCACACAGCCACCAAGAGAACGCTGCCTTTGTCAAGTCAGAGAAACGTCACTGTAGCACTGCAAAAAACAACAAACAAACCCAGAGCATGGAGCAGATACAAGAGCACAGTTACTTGAAGCATGACGCCTATCTTGGAGATCAGGTAGTTACTGGTAACTGTTCTGTAGCACACAGATCATTCAGACTGCTACCCAGTGACTGGAAGCTGCTAATTTTATCAAGTGGAGAAAAAGGTGTCCTCAACAGGTTTTGGTTTTGTTTTGTTTTTCCTTTTTTCCTGTTTTTACACTGATACTGAATGGAGTCACACCCCTCTTCTTTCTTCTTATCTGGCCATCCTGCTCAGAGCTGCTAAACACTTATTTAAATAAGATACACAGTTCAACAAAGTAGAGATTAGAAAATAAGGCCAGACAGTCAAAGAAAGAAAAGAACACTATTCTAGGTGAATAGGAAGAATTTAAATGGGTTACACACTACAAAGACAGCAGGAGTCTGCTGAGGAAAAAACAAAAACAAAACAAACAAACAAAAAAAAACAGAACAAAACAAAAATAAAATAAAATTAAAAATCCCAAACCAAAAATCTTACATAAGGTGCTACAAACAGTGCCTGCAACCCCTGAAATGACCCGGCTCTCAGAACCACCGGTGGTGTTCACCAAGGTCACACCACTATGTAACACTGTATGTATGTAACACTATGTATGTAACAGTATGTAACACTGAGCCCCTGCAGCCAACTCAGGTTTCCAGCAGGAAAACTCCCTGAGCCAGAGATCATAGAATCCTCTGAGTTGGAAGGGACCTTTAAAGCTCACCCAGTCCAACTCCCCCACAGTGAACATGGACATCCAATGCTAGACCAGGCTGCCAGGGCCTGATCCAGCCTGACTGAAAGTCTCCAGGTACAGAGCATCCATCTTTGGGCAAGGCACTGACCTTAGCCAAGTTTTATGGAAGCCAGTTGGATTCCTCAGGATGCTGATGTCTGGAGTGCAGGTAGACACTTTCATTTTCAGGTTATGTCACTCATGAACAGCTGAAGATAAGAATTAGAAGTCTTAGTGTCGTACTCAAATACTACAAGAGGTCACGTAAGCACCATATCATAAACAGGGTCAGTAACTATGGAGAGGCAGTAACATCAAGCAGTCATTCAAATATGGAAATTCAGTATTCTGCTGATGTTCTTATCTGGTGTTGTTAAATGGTGATGAACTTTTCTCTATCCTTCCTGAATCCATCACCTCTGAGGTAATGAGGAACTGGGACAGCACCGCATTATCTTCAAAAGTAGCAAAATAGCAAAAGCGTGCAAAGTGCTGTGTCTATCACTGCAGGTTTAGCTTAGATAAGCAAAATGATTAAGGGGTTTGAACAGCTGCCATAAGAGTCTTAGAAGTTCCAACTCTTCAACTTAGAGAGGAGAGCTGAGGATTATGAAATCAGTGGTAGGAGATCAGGTCACCATTACTCACCAAATTCTAAAATGCCAGAGGAGAGGGAGCACTCAGTGAAGATAAATCAAGTTAGAAAACTGCCTCTTTGGACAGCAAGCACTGAGATTTAGCACCTTGCTACACATGCTATGAAGCCAGACAGTGTTTGTAACTTCAGTAAGGATTAAACAGCTTTCACTAAAAATGTTGCTGTTTTAACAACAGATCCAAACTTTATGTGTAGCAAGGGAGCATGAGGAGAAAAGGGTAGAGAAAAGCAGCTATGGTCATATGCTGTCCCCAAATTATACCTCTTGTTGCTACTTCTGCAGGCCGAATTCTGGGCTACACAGACCACCAACCTGATTCAGTGTGGCATTTCATCTTTCCGGCTCTTAAAAAGCTGACCAGAATTCTCAGTTCTTACCTTACTACTCAGTAGAAAAGATGAACAGAATTCAGGGCATCCATGAGAACCCAGAGCAAGAGTCATGTTTATTGTGACACACAGAAATGAGTCTGCAGGTTGTTGTAAAGAAAAGCCCACTTCCATAAGGTGGATTAGGTATCGTTTACATGACTGCCTCAACGCTATCAGATCTTTTCCCCACTCACTTGAGCCACATTTGAAACTTACTTGTTCCTCAACTCTGAAGAGATTAAAAACTTGTTAGAGAAATAACTGCGTTCTCTATTACCACAGCATGTTGCAGATGCATTTTAAGTTCCGCTTCAAAAACAGCTGTTAACATTTCCAAACTGTATCTGTATTATAACTATGGTAATGAAGTAAGAAACTGCAAATTGAAAAGCCTTGGACTATTCTGCTCAGTAGAATGCTTTACTTACTTGTACTCTATTACCATTCTTCATCTAATAGAATTTCTTGCCAGAAATGTCAAACTTACTGTTAGAAGTTTCTAGAGGAGCATTTTGCATTGAGTGAATGGCCGTGAACCATCTGTACAGTAACTGCTGTGCTCTGGTGACTTGTTCCTAATAGGCTCAACATTCCTCAGCATATGAATGGATCCATCTGAGGGATCATCTTGCTGCATTTGAAATTGCACACTTACTGAATTATCAACAGAAACATACATATCAATTACACAGATCAACACAGTGGGAAAGTGGGAAAGGCATTACAACAAAGGTATGATGATGGAAGGTCTGGCACAATAGAAAGGTGCTATGAAGGAAGGGAAGAAGATTGCTCACCTGCATCAAAAGATTCCAGGTTCACAGGGGAAAGCTGCACCAAGGAGGGATCTCCAACCAGATCCTTCCCAACTGCAGTCAGCCCTTCAATAAGGCCTAAGAGAGGAGCAGCCAGGCTGCACCCCTTCTTAACCCACTGCCGAACTGCCTTCACCTGTGTTCCCAGGGCTGACCAGTCCTTTCCCCAGATGCTCAATCAGTGGATCAGGCCAGGACTCAACAGTTCCCATACAGTGTGCAATTTTCTAGTTTGATGCAGCTCCAAACACTATTTTCCTGGCAGTTCTTGCCTTACACGCTGGCAGGAAACTATTAGAAAGTCATACATCAGCTGCACACACTTGTCACAAATACAGTAGCCACCTATGGCAACCAAACCAGGCCAGAACGTCTCATCTCTCTACCACTGACAGCTTCACCACATGAGAAGCAGGAACAGCTGAAGGCCAAGTGCCTGTTTTCTTTCCACATGACAACTACAGCAAGAGAAGTTGTGCAAAGGCAGTGCAAATCTGTTGTCCTGTACCAAATTCTGCAGATGTGCACTAATGGAGAGGGGCTTGAAGAATGCATGAAATCATATCTAGTAACACATTAAGCTGTCAGCTTCCAATTCAGCATTACAAGTATCTACAAATAATTTCAGCTTCCTCAGTGAAATCAGACATGCAGAGATTGCACTATTACTCACTCCAGGCTTTTTAATATGATCCTGATTCTTAGTGATACCACAATACCCAAGAGCAGCATAGTAAGAGATTTAATTACTATTACCCACTGCTAGCAGGGAGTTCAACAGCTGTAAGACTTACATTTTTTTTCCTAGAGAAAAGGCATTCAGCCACCACCTACTTATTTCCTCTGTTCTCAACCAGAAGGCTTCCAAAACTGCTGAATTACCAGATACGTTTGTTACACCAACCTCCTGCACATCTACAAGGCAACAAGCAGGTCCTTCAGGAAGATGCCCACAGAAGCACACCAGCATCTTCCTGAAGAACAGGAGTGCCTTTGTTCACCAGGCCCACATGAGACAAAGTGTGTCAGCAAGATCTGTTATGGGTCCAGACGCTTATCTGCTTGGGGATGACTGTGTAAATAGGAGTAAGTTAGGACAGAAATAAACAGCCTTTAGATAAATTGTTGCCTGTCCTGTTTCAGCTTACCAAAAATATTGGCAGTTCTGCCTACACTGTAACCCATCTCAGCTACAATAGCCCTATTCACACTAAGTGTGTCTGGAATTCATGCCAGAAATTACTCCCTCAACATGCAGGATTAGAGCTGCTTTCCTCTGCCTAGTTTATTCAGTTTGATAGAAAACGGTGTTTGGCATATCGCTTTTGAAGGGGTAACAGTAACTGCCCTTCAATACATATAATATTTTGTTATAGGGGAATGCCATCATAGAAATGCACTGTTTGAACTGTATCGTGATACAGGACTTCACTCCTCAGCAGAAACAGTCATTTCAGAACTCATCATTTCATATCTGAAGCCAGGTTTGCAAGTGTTTCTACATATGAATGTTTCCCTTGGACAACTTAAATTCTTCTCTCAGGGCTCGGCATTATTACCATGAATAACTCCCGATTATCAAACCTGCCTCATTACTCATGTTCACCCACTAAGCTTTAAGTAGCTGTGCTTCTATTGAGCAGCATGAACCTTGCTGAACTCCACCAGCAATCTGCATCCATTGAGGGAGGTAACTATTTACAACACATCTGCCCATTGCTCTCAGTAACTTTTGCATACTGAGACGTTGCTCCTTAGTCTACAGCCAGTAGGATTCCTTAAACAGACTTCAGGGACTTAGACTTCCAAAACACTTATCTACGTTGGCTGACACCACCAAAAAACACACTCTCTACAACTACGTGAAAGGAGGCTGTGGCAAGCTGGGGGCCCTCCTCTGCTTCCAGGTAACAAGCAACAGGGCTGGAGGGAATAGCCCCAAGTTGCACCAGGGAAGGTCCAGGTTGGACATTAGGAAGAACTTGCTCTCACAGTAGTCAAACACTGGAGCAGGCTGCCCAGAGAAGTGATGTAGTCACTGTCCCTGGAGCTGTTTAAGGAAAAGGAAGACATGGTACTCAGAGATATGGCTTAGCAGACAGTATTGGTGGCAGGCAGATGTTTGGACTAGGTGATGATAGAGGTCTTTTCCAGCCTTAATGATTCTATGAAATTCAACACATTTGATAAGCAGGATTTCTCTTTGCAGGAACAGTGGTGACTATTCTCAGGTGGACACCAATTCTGTCCTTTATTATCATTTTACTGACTTGATCAGCAGCATTTACAGCTGGTTGATAGGTCTGTGATTCCCTGGATCCCTCCTATGGCCTTCTTTACAGACTGGCTTTGCATTTAACATCCCTTGCTCTGCAGGAAAAAGAGAAGTTTCAATTGAGAGGATACGCGCTGCTAATATTAATCCAGATACTTCAGCCCTGAGGTAAGAATTTCGAGTGAACTTCTGCTCTAAGAAGGCACCGTGGGTACCTTTGTACCATAGCCTCTGTCATGGTTGCTTCCAATTCAGACAGATCTTCAGCTCTTTATATGTTGATAAGTTTAACACAGAGTATTTTAATAATAAAGAAAATCATTATGTTTGTATTGCTTTGCAAGGAGGGAGATTTCCCTTTTCTGTATTAAGAAGAGCAGCAGGTAAGCTAAGAGACCTCTCAATTTAGGTTTCCTCTTTCACAGTTAGCCACTAAGAGAACAGTTTTCTCATCTGAAAAGAAAAATAATGAATGTATTCAGAAGGTCTGTAGGCTCTTACACAGCAGTTCATGCTTCTATTCTCAGTAGTAATTTCAACTTAAATTCTTTGCATCCAACAGATCCCTTAAGATTCTTTTTCTTCTTTAGTGTTTATCCACAGAATCCTGGACAAATAACTCATTACATGAATTTGTCATGCTAAATCAAAACCAGCTTTATTCTTTATCTTTTCAAATACAGGGAGAAAAAAAAAAAAAAAAAAAAAAGGTTAACACTAATAAAGTAAAAAAACCGACCTTTGACTTCTGAAGAAAACTGGGCCAGGTGCCGGGTTACAAAGAGTCTCAGTTGCTGATTCAGATCACAGAACAAGGGGTTAATATTCCAGGAGCGAATTCCTGCCCAACAGAGAAAGAATAGTGAGTTGTTGTTACATAAATACAGAAGGAGAAGCAGAGACAAAAGTAAACAGGACACACAGGAAGCAGCAAGGATCTTCCAAAAGATGGTTAATGCTGAGAAAAAGTCTTTGAAAGCAAAGGGCCATAAATTGTTTCCCTTGTATAAAACATGTACACCTTCAGTACATGCATTAAGCAACTCTTTTCATAGCCTAGGTTTCACATGAGTGAAACAGAAGAACCATAAAGGATGATGGCTAAATTGCTCTAGTTAAAAGTTTATTAACTTGCCTAAGTTAATACGCTCTTAGCTTTACATGTTCTGTATTATCCAGCATTGGTCACTAACAGAGATGAGCTACTGGGCAGTTAAACTACTAAACAGCTCAGACACATCAGCTTCTGTGCCCTTAGAACCTGAGCATCCTTCAAGTCACAGAAACACCCTGCCCCCAATTCCCTCTGCCTAATCATGCCCTCAAAGCCCCTGATCCTACTGAGACCCCTTGGGTTTGTCCTTTAATCTACGTAAGCTTAGTAAGCTAATCGCCTTCATATCACAGCAGGAAACAGTGTCTGCTCCCAGAGCAAGTGGCACCATGCCATACTGGGAAGTCACCTTCAGACCTTAGCATTAGCAGCTGTACGTTCTAAATGACACCAAACACCACAAATCAGAACTTCACAGGCTAATAAGGAGCAGCTTCTCCCCAGTGGTGCAATACTGCATTGTGGTGCCATAAACAATAATGGAATTACACCATGAATCACTATGCCAACCTCTTACGCTGCTGGCCACAGAAGCACGGCTGCTGAAGACCACTACCACAGACTTCTAGGAGTTAACCACAACTCCTCAGATCTCAGCCCTGGTATTTATGTTTAAAATCCTTGTTGAGAGTGGTTCCACCATTTTCTGAAGATGTGCCCTCTCTGCCAAATATCTGCCTTCTTTAGGAGAGAAGCACATTCACTTTTCACAGATACTATTCCCAGTTACTGCAGTTCTGGCTTTCCAGCACAGCAACCTGATGTTGCACAAGAGCTTCTGAAAGCTACTGGTGGAAATCAGTATTTCCTAGGATACAAGCTCCAGCGTTCAGCACAAATGCAGGATGGAATCACCTGGCCATTGCACTGCGCTTCAGCAGTCTCAAGGATTCACAGCAAATCGTGAAAACGTTTGTCTTAGGATTTTTTTTTTTTCCAATGACAGCCGAAACCACAGAGTAATACAGCTGGACAACAGAGTACACAAATCAAACATGAAGCCCTCTGAAAATCCAGAAACTTTCCACCACCTTAAGCACTGCAAAACACCTATTTCTTTTAGGCTAGCGAAGGATAGCAACAAGTAAAATGCACAACAAAACAGTAGCACAACAGGAAGGAAAAAGATGAAAAGACTGTTTCCCCATGAAATACTCTTGGAAAGCATGACAGATTAAGTTAGCGTCCAGCATAAGTGCCTCTTACTGCAGTGTTTGTAAGCATTTCCACCTGAGCAGGGCACAACAGCATGCTGCAGGACACATCCTGCTGACTCGAGCTGCTGTGTCAGAGTCCTGGAGTCCAACTGCAGCAACTGATGCTATTTGAGGCATTGCTACTTCCTCCAGAATGCAGCCAAATATATTCTTTCAGAGCAAAGAAAAAAGAAATTCTCATTTCACTCATTATTGCCACAATTTATGCAATAGTTTTTTTCTTCTCCGGGCAGTCTAAAATCACTTCTAACCTATCCCCACCTGCCTGTTTCAATTTATGCCATCATACAACGGCCAGAACAATGTCCTTGCTGATCAGTATCCTGTCTGCTGATGCAGGAGTGCAGACTGTACCATAGCAAGGTTTCTAAGTGTGCATATTTTTCTTACATGCACAGATTGGGTAACACACCATGGGACTTGTCTGCTTCCCATCTCTTTCATTATACCCTGGTAATATTTTTTGTTGTTAAGTTCCTGCCAAGATAATAAAGTTTTAAGATTAGGTATTTTCTTCTTATACTATTTCAAATAATATTTCAGATCAGGACAAAAGTTACACAGGAACAGAAGAATCAGACCAGTATTTGTTGGACATCATTTTAGAACAGGTATTCAAGTGTTCCACAGATACAGTGACGTTGCATCAGAAGCAGTAAGGGTGGAAACAAGCAGGTTCCTGCAGTGTCCTATATGCGTTATTCAATTCCTTTGAATCAAGCTATAAGAAGAAAATGGGGAAAGTGCATTTTCTGGTTCAGCCTGAACAAGGGATACGTTCATTTACCCTTCACGAGCCTCCTCCTCCTGGGAGGTTTTGCTCAGGAAGGGCACAACAGACAGAAGAACAAAGGCAAAACAAGAACTGTTTTATTCTTAAGACAAACCTATAAATGAAAACCTAGATGTGTAGCATGCGATGGTTCAGACCAGTTTTGCTTGCCATCAAGAAGCTGCTGCTAGGGGATGCTCGCCCACGTGCAAATGGCCCTGAGGCCAAAAGCGTCTGCACCTGATAGGACTCGGGAGGCACCTGGCAGACCGCTGACTGCAGAACGGGACACATGCTGTGCCACTTACAGCCTGCACCTCAATCTGCATTTATCTTTTCTGGTACTTAAAACCAGTTTACCTTGGAAATGGTGAGAAAGGGGAGAAGCACATACAAACTTTCTGGAGGTATTATTTCATTTTTACCGGTGTAGGGCACCGCTTAGGACAGGACACCGTCTCTCCCACCTTTGAGGCGCTGATGTCACGACGGTCCGTCCTTTAGGAACCATTAGAAACCGCTACGAAGCTGCAGCCTCCGCCCCACCGGCGAGTGCCCATCCCTTTAAGTAATACCACCTCCCCGATACAGAGACGGATCTCTGCCGGGCCCCGGGTGCCGCCCCGGCACGGGAAGCCCAGCAGCAGAGCACCGCGCGGAGCTCCTCGCCCTCCCCCTGCAGCAGAGCGCAGCTGCGCTTTGTCCTCCCGCGGGTCGCGGTCCCACGGGGCGCTCCGCAGTCCGCCCCGCCGCTGCCCTCGCACTGCGGTAAGCTGCCCTGCGGTAAGCTGCCCTGCAGGGCGAGGCCTGCAATTAGCCAAAGTTCGGGCAAGACGGGAACGAGACCCGACCGACGGACCCACGAGGGAGGCGGGGAACCGGGGAAAACGTGCAGAACAGAGGGGAAAAAAAACGCGTTTGTGGTCCGGACGTCGCAGCGCTCAGGACTGCCGCGGCCGCGCGAGCTCCCCCCGCCCCGAGCTGCGGCGCTCGGCTCCGCGCGGTGCCGCCCCGCCTAACGGAGCTCCCCCGCGCATCCCGTCCCAACCCCCGCCCGCCGCCCCTCCGGGTGATGGCGAAGCTCTGCGGCAGCTCAGCGAGGGATGGCGAACGGCGGAGACATCGGCACCGCTCCGGGCACCGCTCCGGGCACCGCTTCTCACCGCGCTCCAGGGCGCCGCGCAGCGCCCCGCGCTCCGGCTCCGTGCCGACCTCCCCGATCACCACCAGCAGCGCGTGCCTCCGCGCCTCCCCGTAGCGCGGTCCGCCCGGCGGCCGGGGCGCTGCCGTCTCCATAGCGACCGGCCCGGCCGTCGTCTCCATGGTAACGCGACGGCCGCCGCTGCAGCGCGCCGTGACTGGCGCGCGGCTCTTAAAGCGCCCCGAGCTCCTCCCCGGTTGGCTGCGCTGCCGCGCGGCGCTGCGCTACTGCGGCGAACGGAGGCGTGGCCTGAGGGGCGCGGCTCGGAGGCCGGTTCAGAGGCCGGTTCAGAGGCCGGGGCGGCTCGCGGCCTTCCCGTGGGTTCTCTCCTCCCGCGGGTTCTCTCCTCCCGCGCCGCGCCCAGGCCGCTCGGCGGATCATCGGCTCCGGAGACGCCGGTCCCCTGCAGGAGTAGGTGACCCCACGCGGGCCGCGCAGCGTTCGCTGCCGAAGGACGCTGGGGCTCCGGGCCGGGCCTGGCTGCGCTCCATCTACCTGCGTGCTCAGGCGCCGAACCGCGACGTGGAAAGAGTAATGCTGGAGACAGATCAGTTCACGTCGTTGGTCTGATTGGGAGAGAGTCACACAAATGTAAAACTCCACCTGGAGTTTTAAGTGCCAGCTGCCAGATAACCACAATATCCACAGTAATGCCACAGAAGCCTGCAGGGCTAAGGGATGCTCAGGCTTCCCATCAGCTTTTATGTTCTTTCTTCCCTCTCTGTCCCTCTGAGGTAAGCAGAACACCGAGGTCTTGATCTCTTCTTGATGGCTCTTTTCCTTCTTCGGTTACAGACAAGTATGTCGGTACAGGAAATCCAGCTTCCAGAAACGTAAAATAGAAGATTAAAGCCTCTGATTTTTGCCTGCTCCTCAGAGGGAACAGGGGTTGTGAGCAGTCCTGCTGTCAATGGGGACTGCTGACATCCAGGGTGAGAGGGAGGACATATATGCGGGTGTGTAGCCTCACCTCAGCAGCCTGCTCTGGTCAGGCAGGGTTCTGGGATGCTCAGCACACGATGTGGAAAAACTGAGCAAGCAGAGTGCGGAGCTTTATGCTGAGCAGGTGAGGAACACCAGAAAGCAATTTCAGGTAGGAAGCTCCACGTCTCTTCTGACAAAGAAAAGGCAGTTCACCTTGTGCTGGTGCAGCAGAGCACAGAAACAAGACAGCTGTTGCAAAACAAGATTCAGGACAACAATCTGCAGCGTTTCTTAAAGCAGTGCCAAGTTGCGCCCCCTGCAGTCTGCAAGGTTTCCACAAAAGTGAGCTGCAGAAGAGGTGGCCCGTGGTCAGACGGTGCGGTGCTGCTGTGTTCCCTGGTGACCCACTGTTACACTCAAGAAGATTAACGTAGTGGAAGGGTGATACAGAGGTGTAACAGCAAAGAGGCTGGCGCAGGCAGAACGGTGTTTCAAACAGTGCTCACCTATTTCTGGAGACCTGGGCTCACAAGGAAGACTGCCCAGGAGGGAGATCGGCAGGGGGAGGATTTCTGGTTGGAGCAATCAGCCCTTCAGTGAGGTACGAGAGGTGCAGCCAGGACCCCCCCCCCTACTGTCCCTCAGCTGAAATGCCTTCACCTGTGCTGCCAGGGCTGACCGAGTCCCTTCCCCAGCTACTCAATCAGTGGGTCAGCTGCGACTCAACGGTTCCGTACACACACCGAGCCTGCCCTGCAGACACAGCCAAACCTGTAAAGGGTCAGAGGGTGCCGTTCTGGCACACTTGTGCGATTCTGGCAGTCTGTACTGCTACAAGCCTCTCTGAGAAGATAATCGGGGGGGGGGGGGGGGAAGTCCACCACTGTTTCTATGGACTTGTACAGATGTTACCAGCTTGCAGAGTTTTCGCAAATTGAGATCTTTACTCAAATGGTTCTCTGGCTCTCAACAATTAAACTGGGGGATGATGCAAGAAATGCAGTGACACAGCTGAGCATGATCTGTAATAAATAATCTTATAAACAGAGTTAGTGCATCAAAATGGAGCAATTTATTTTCTGTGTGTTGTGATTTGCTCAACAGTGTTAATTTCACTGTCTCGCAGGACTGCATGGAAGCAGGCAAATGTGTGAACAAAGGGAGAAAAAAACCAACAACAAAAACCTGCTTATAAAAGCCCAGAGCACAGTAAATTCCATCTTGAAAGTAAGACTTGGGAGAAGGATCGCAAAGGGCAAATACAAAGATACAAGATTGTCAGAGATTTTATGCCAGCCTTCTGTTCTCAGGTGAGTCAATCCGATCCTTGCTGCTTATTTTTGACACAGCAGCTTTCCAGAGCTGCAGCTTTTCTCTGCAGTGCAGAGAGGCTCCTCCAGCTGGCTTCCTGCCAAAAGAAATGGAGGCATGCAAACCGGGAGCGAAAGCTTGCAGAGAATATGAAGCGTGGTGCTGCTCCAGAACAATGAGAATCTCTCGGGAACACTGTTTACAGCCAAGAGCCGTATTTTATAACATGATCTGCTTGTATTCTTCAGCAAATTATAGCATCTTGACATTCCTGTTGTTTTCTGATGTGATCAGATCTCTCTACGATCACAATAGAAGCGTTGTAGCTGTGCAGTCACATTGCATGACTCGTTATGTTTCATCAGACCTACCATCTGGTAGCAAAAGGAGAGATATCTCATCTAAGAGGTTCTTCCTTGTTTCTGTAATTACACAGTTTAGCTACATCTGCAGAGAGATTAGCATGCAGGTTTCTGCTCTCGTGTGCCCCACAGTCACTGGTACTCCTATAAAGTTCTATAAGCTGCCTGAGCTGAGTGCAGACATCGTGGATCCTGACAAGTATTGGGTGCTGGCAGAATGACTGGCAGCAAAAACCCGGGGTGGGTGCTGGGGAGAAAAAGTGCCTTTGAGCAGTAGAAGGCAGTGAATCACAGATAAATGGCTGTTATATAAATGGATCTAAAGACTAAGCTCAAAACAGCATAAATAGGATCTTAGTAATATCAAGGGGAGAACAATCTATACAATTGCAGTTTCTCAGTACTTCAGCCTGGAATTATGACTTTCTGTGCTCCCTAGCTAAGAATGTCCATGTGAATGTGATTCTTTCTGGGAACCAGAGATCTACGGCAGTGTCTGAATAAGACTAGTGTCTTTAACCAAAGTAAAGTATGAGTTCATTTTGGGCGAGACCTTTCTAAGTAGCAGAGAAAAGTAGGGGACTTTTTAAAGGGACTTTGCACAGGCCCTGATCTCATCTGCAGGAATCACAGCTGTCCTTGGAACAGAAAAGCCCAGCTTTGATGATGCTTCCTTGTTGGGATGGAGCTGTGTTGCCATCTAGACGTCTGTTTGGGAACTGCTGAGTCCTGGCCTGACCCACTGATTGAGCGCCTGGGGAAAGGACTGGTCAGCCCTGGGAGCACAGGTGAGGGCAGTTCAGCTGTGGGACAGGAGGGGGCGCAGCCTGGCTGTGCCTTTCTTAGACCTTATTGCAGGGCTGACTGCCGCTGGGGAAGGATCTGGTTGGAGGTTCCTCCTTGGTGCAGCTTTCCTCTGTGAAATCTTCCTTTCTTTTATAGCACGTCTCTACTGTGCCAATCTTCCATGTCACACCTTTGTTGCAATGCCTTTCCCACTGTGCTGATCTGTTCAATTGCTACAGTCTTACAGCACAGTCTTACAGTCTTGCGGTCATGTATCCGTTTTGCGTTACTGTTTACAACTACCCCCCTTCTCCTTTCAAGTTTGATGGACACATAGTGTCACGTTACTTGTTGGTCAGGTCACTGGAGGTTCAGGAATCGCCTTCTCTGAGTTCGGAGTTTGCTTTTCTCGGACCGATGTCAGCAGGACACCCTCTAGGGGCCGTTGTGTTGTTACTATTCTGAAAATGATTTCACGTTAAAAGAAAACGCCAGGTTAATAGTCCTTAATTATTAATTAGGACCTGGCACGACCCCGGAGCTGGATGGTGCTGCTGTGAGCTGGTATGAGGATAGAGGTGAGACAGCTGAAAAAGAGCCCAGAAGGAACTTTTGGTGGGTGCCTTGTCCTTTGGGTATGGGGATGATTTAACAACAGGATGGGGCTGGATGAGCATGAATTGTTTGCTCTCCCTGGCTGAGTGGGATGTGGTTTCCTGGGACGACAGAGACCAAGCTGGCCTAGCTGCTGTCGACTGTCTGGGGTTCTTTTGCAGAGTTCCATGCTGGCAGGGATGCGGTGTGATGGAGCTGCGCTGTGCTCTTGGTCGTGCGCCGAGGCAATAATCAAAGGTGCTGCAGCTCAGCGCGTCCTCCGGAGCCTGGGGGAGCGCAGGGCACAGACGGGTGCTTAGCAGGGTGTTGGCTGCGAGCACGGATGGAACGGAGTGCTGAGCCGGCTCTCATTCTTCGGAGTCTCCCAGAGGAGCAGAGCGGGGCCTTTATCTTGCAGTCCGAGAAATAAGAGATACAGCGCTGAGGGCCGAGCCGGCTGACCGGGCCTTGCCCTTCCCCGCCCCACGCGGCGGGCGGCAATTCCCAGCGCGGGCGGAGCTCAGCGCGTTGCCTCCCGCCTGATGTCAGCGGGGCGGGGATGCGGCTCCGGCACCCCTGCTGCAGCCCGAGGAGGCGGCTCTGGCTGCGGGCTCCGGGCTGCGAGTAGGTAAGGACGGCCGGGGAGCCGTCGCGGCCTCTTCTTTCCGCCGCTCGGGCCGGGAGGCGGTTGGGGCGGTTCCGTCTTCCGCCGAGCGCGGCCCGACCGCCCCTCGGCGGAGCTGCTCCCGTCCTGCCCGGGAGCTCTGCGGCCCGGCGGCTCTCCTCGACCCCGCGCACGGTGGGGCTGCCCGGGGCGCAGCTCCTCTGCGGGGAGAGCCAGGAGGGCTCTGGGACGCGCTAGGCGATGGCGGTGCCGCTCTGCCTCTGACGTTGCCTCGGGTCGGCTGTTGTCAGTGCAGTGACGGCTGCTTGCAGTCAGCTCTAGGCGCTTACCATTGTGTGAAGCTCGTCGGCTCGTGTTTACCTCGGGGTCTGCAGCATTCTCTTTTGCCGCTGGGCTCGGACGCTGGGACTGCTGGGCGCTGTGCAGCATTTGCTCCCGAATCGGAGCGGAGGACAATGCGTGCGGGCACCGCCGGGCTGTTGTTATAACTGATATGGGAGTAAGATCACAACTGTGAAAATACTGAGTACTTAACCTAGATTTTCAAAGGCGGGTAATACCTTTACTCCTTTGCTAAGTTGAGGTATCTCGTTAGGTACTTAATATAATGTATCTAACTCTGGCTTGAAATCAGCATCTAGCGTTTAGTGTTCTATGTGAATACTGTGCTCGGGTCAGGTTAAGAGTGGAGGCTGCACTGAGATGGAGAAACAGGTTCATAGTGAAAGAAAAGAGGGTGAGGACCAGGAGACCTGGTTCTCATTTTCCATCCCCGTTAGTAGACTTCATTGGAAAGAAGCGCTCAGAAAACAAACGAGAAATGATTCCGCTTTCTGCTGCAAATTCTTAAAGATACATGGGATTCAGAGAAAATACTGCAGTTATGAAGGCTGTCTGATTTTTCATAACTGGAGTCTTACGTTGTATGTGTTTCACTTGAAGGCAAAATAAGCTTTTATCCTCTTGCTTAGATGAAGGTGGCCACACCCTATTCATAATTTATGGTAAGGCTCAGGAAAAAAAATGCAGTCTGTGAACTGAAGAGGGGAGTGTTTAGATCAAAGGTACATGTATTGTACAGAAAGCAGGTTGCTTTTCCTCATTAAAAAGAGGAGGGGTGGTGGGGGAAGAGAATGCAGATTCGATACAAAAAGAAAAAGCATAGTCAGCTTTAAAACTGGCACTCACCTTTGGCATTGGCTAATTTGACTACCTGGACCAAGCTCTCAAATTTGTTCCATTGACTTTTTCAGATGTATGGAGTTGTAGAAAGAAATGAGGCTGGAAGGAAATCCCAGAGACAATCTGGTCCAGCTACCTGCTTCAGACGGAGGACAGTTATGTCTGTCTGTTACTACTTAAAAGGGGGAAAAAAAAAAAAAAGTTAGAGACTGCATGATGATCTTCGGAGCTTCATTTGCTTTTTAAAACATTTGTATGTCTTTGTTTGAATCTTCTGTGCTTCATTTCAACCCTTTTGCAGTTGTTGTAAATCTGTTGGCAATTCTCCTCCTGTAAATATGAAAAAAATATTTGCTATCAGTGTTTTTCTATTTGAAGACTGTTACAAAAACTTACTCTTCTGACATTCTGTCAGTGGATACAGTGCTCAGCTTCAGGCTTATAGGTGTAGATTAAAAAGAAGATTTCACCCACTTAATGTATGCATGCTGTTTAGAAGTTTGATGCATTGATATTTGCACCTTTAGGCAGCGGCTTGGCACTGACGCATCACTCTCACAGGAGCTGTGACCCACTGTGACAGTTCTTTCCTTCTGTGAACTGCTCTTGTGCTGCTTTGTCCATTTTCCAAACCATTTGTTATTTTCTTCTTCCACTGCTTGCAGTCACTCTCAGTTTTGTGTTGCTTGTGAATTAGTCAGTGTACTTGCTGTTTTATAACCAAGGTAATGAAAGAAAGCAATGAACAGAGTAGGAGATAGCACATTTGTTTGGATCCTCATTCTGACATACTTATGGTCACATAGAAGAGTTGATGGCTACTTTCTGGAGATGGTTATTCAATCACTTTTATTCTTATTACAGAAATTTCAGGCATCCATTTTTGCTTATTAGTGCCCCGTAGAGATGCTGGCAAGTAACTTTTAGCAGTTTTTGTCGGTAAGGCCCATTGTTCTGATGTGAAGATAAAGTAGGTGTTATATGCCTTCTCTTTACAGACCAATGTTGGCTGCTAACTCCTTTCTTTGTTACCTTCTATGTAAAACCAGCAATTCGTTTGATGGTTTGTTACCAAAGTTTTCAGAGATCGGAAAGGAATTTTGAGAGACTGGTGTGTCTGCCTACCTCTAACCTCCGGATACTCCATTATCCTCTGTGAGCTCTGGAAAGTAACTGCCAAGACACTGTAATACAGGGTGAAAACTCACCGGATTTTAAAACATTTGGCTTATATAAGCACTCTTTAATAAGTTTTATCCTAGTTTCAAGGGCAAAGCTTTGTCTGTTGTCATTGTTTTTTAAGCGAGTCATTTTGTTCACTGTTAACCTTCTCAGAGAAGGGCAGAAAATGCTTCAGCGTTGACATGAAGCACCCAGCAGTCCCTTCAGAAGGGCAGACCAACAGGTTTTTTGGTTGTTGCTTTCCTGCTAATATGTCTGTAGGACAATTTTCTGGTTGTTTGCTATCTCTGAGTATTTCCATCTTTGAGCCTTAGCTGTTTTTGACCACGTATGCTTCTGCCATTCTCTGGTACTGATCTTTTGAGAAAGGAGTAATGATTTTTTTCCCCCCCATGTTTTCACACCACCTGAATCAAATCATGGTTTCTGATAGCATTTTCATCCTTTCTTTGCATTAGCATAGCTTGCACTTGTGCCTTTAATGACTGCCATCTCTTTGTAAATGCTTCTGTGGCATAAGATCTCCACCGGTTTCCTTTTGTCGATGTCTGTTGCTCAGTATCCCCTTCTGTTCCTTTTTCTGCCCTGAGACAAATGATGCATGGCAGCGTTTGTCCCCCTGCACTGCTGTCGTCGCAGTGCCATCGTTCTCCTTTGTTAGTCTGAACCGCCTCTGCTGGAGGGGCGCCTTCAGACGAAGGGCTCTTTGCAGCAGCCGTGTTTGAGCGCATCTTTCCCGTGCAGGTAATGACGAGCTGTTCTCTAAAGCGGCTCGTTTAAAAAATTGCTGCTGGAAGAAGTGTAAAAGATGCGAAGAGGAGGCACGGTTGTGTAATATTGTATCTATACGGAAACTGAGGAATCAGTAACGAACTTAAAAGTAAGATAATAGCGAGCTTGGAAACAACGGTGAGCCCAGCAAAAATCAGTAGCAGAGTAGCACAGAGGTTTAAAAGAAGCAAAAGCCCGATGGAAGTGCCGGTGCTCGGGGCGCAGCTCCGCGTTCTGCTTTGCTAAACAGTGTTGTTTCATTTTGTGAGTAAGCGCGCAGGGAGCCACGCGCCGAGCCCCGATCCGTCCGCGGCCATTCCTGCGCATGCGCGTGCTGCCGCGGCGCTTCTAGGCGGCGCCCGCGTCTCCCCGGTAACTGCGTCTCGCGCCGGGCGGGCGGTCGCGCGCGTCCAATCGGCGCGCTGCAAGATGGCGGCCGCGGGAAGCGCGGCGCGGGGCGGCGGAGGGGCGGGGGGGCGTCGGGAGGCGGCGGCCGCGCTCTGCCGGGCGTTTACGGCCCCCGCGGCGCCGCGCATGGAGCCCGTCGGCAGCCCGCTGGACCCCGGGCTCTCGCAGCAGGGAACGCCGTGTCTGATCGTGGAGGACTCGCAGCCCGAGGGCGCGGGCCCGGAGCAGGACGCAGAACGGGCCTGCCTCGGCGTGCTGGTTCGCCGGCTGCCGCTGCGGCGGAGCCCGAGCCCCGTGCTGGTGAGCGCCCCGTGCGGAGCGGGAGCCGGGCTCGGGTCCGCCGATCTCTGACCCGCCGCTGTGTTGCAGGAGATCGTCCGCGGTCCCGCCGGCAGCCGCGGGGCGGTACGGGGGCGGCCCGCTGGTGGGAGCGGTGCTGACGGCGCGGTGCTCGCGGGGCCGATGGAGAGCGCCGCTGAAGAGATGCCGCCGCCCGGCCCGGACAGCAGGTGGGCATGGAAGTCGGGATCGGGCTCCCGGTGTCACGGCTTTGCAATAACCACGACAGCCGGCGCTTTCTCGCCCTTTGGAGCTGCTGTCGTGCGCCGTGACCGGCGGTGTGGGCGGCGGCGGCGGCTCCGGCGCGGTACCCCCTGGTGGTCTCGGGGCGGCCATTTCGGCTGCGGCCCCGTGGGATGCAGGGCGCCGTCGGAAGGCGGCTTGCGGGGAGCCGTGCGAACGGGTGTTTGTGTTGCAGTCCCCGTGGGAAGGCTGCGGAAAGATGCGACGAGGATGATGAGGACCGTCCTGCTTCTCCGTACACAGAAGGTAACTTATCGATGTCAGCTACACACTTTCCATTGTCCCACTGGGGACAGCCACGCTGATGGTAGAGTGTCAGAAATTAGCTTTTTTTTCTTCCTGACATCGGCTTGGCACTTGGAAATCTATGGCTGTTTCATAACGTTGTTACTAGGCACCCTGCAGACAAGAAATGGTGTAGGAGTCGTATGTTGAACACTGGCAGATCAGGTCTTTTTATGAAAGAGCAAAGAACGAGTGTAGTGGCAATACTAAGGCACAGTGATGGAGCACCTGGCGGGAAGGCAGGCCAGCCCAGGGGAGCTCAGGTGCGTGTAATGCAGTGTACTGAGGGACGGAAGGGCTGGAGCCAGGATCTGCACCTTCCCAGAAGTCGTTTAAGGGCTGGCAGTTGAGGTGAGGGCGTCTTGTTGGAGATCCCTGCATACCTGAGGCCTTCCAAAGGCAAACAGCTTCTTTCCCTGTGCCAGTGGCTGTTGCGTTTGAGTGAGTCCTCTCTTGCTGCAGCCTGGGTTCTTGTTGTCATCATTGCGTTTTCCACTGTGTTACAACTGACATCGTGATTGTCCTCAGAGGTGCAGGATCTGTATTACCAGGGTTGTTTTCTATTTGCGACAATCAAATATATAGTAGTACTTAATGGTATTATGTAAGGGCTTGCTGCTTAGCACTGGATTTGGATGTAATGGACATGGTCACTGTGCTATTCAGTCACTGTGCAGTTACTGTGTTTTTAAACTAGTACAGCTGAGATGAGAGTATCTTAATTTATTGAGGGTTTTTGCAGCCTGCTCAGTGTGTCCTCTGCTGTTGTGATTATTTTGTTTTGTGCATATACTAGTTATGGATGTTCCATATTAGATACAGGAACATCACAGCCGCAGTTTGGAGTTCTAGAGCTCTCACAGAGCCAGGACCTGGAGAGTGATGTTGCACCTGATGAAGATGTTAGGAATCAGTTTCACTCTGGAGCTGCTATCCTTTCTTCTTCCAGAACTGTAAAGAATGATACTGAAGATGGTATGTAAAAAGTTTTCTTTGGTGCCCCTTTGTTGTGCTGTCATTTATTTTTTTCTCCTCAATTTAGACATACTGTGTGTCTCTGACAGGAAGTACTGTGTTAGTAGTGGGGAACAGTGAGTTTGCAGTTCAGAGCTGAATGGTATTTGGGCCAGTTTCATGTTTCCTTACTGCTATCCAAGTGTCGTCATTAGTTCTTGAACCTCTCTTTCCCAGTTTATTTTCAGATCTTTCAGATACTGAGTTGTATCCCTGGTAAAAACCTCATTTCATCTTTAACAATAGATTTTTTTTTTTTTTTAAGTCTTTGATAGTTTGGTATTCTGCTTTTTCATACAAAGCTTATCGTGATATATATGTAACTTACCGAGCTGTATGTGCTTCTCTGTGCGTATTAATCCAGATGACCTGAGTGACAAGTTTGTTGTTCTTTTCCTTCAACTTTCTAGAACTGAATGTTGAAAACAGGGAAGCTGTCAGCAGCACAGAAACACATTCTACTTCAGAAGGCCAACAGAAGGAGTTTGAAGGGTAAAACAGTCAAAAGGTTTATTGCTTTAGAAGGCAGTGTGCATGGGATTAATTTTAAAAACATGCTTTTTTTTTTTTTCTTGTAAACTACCAAAATATGTCTTAAAAAGAAGCTTCAGTCATAAACATTGTTTCAAAACTTTAATTATTATGTATGTATGGACATGGGATTCAAAAGAGAAATCCAGAGGCTAAGTGGTGGTTTCCAGGATTCTGTTGAGTATTTGCTATTGTAGACGTTACATTTTCAGTCATTTTTAAATGTAAATGTTCTCTTTGCTGGAAGCTATTTATCTTCTGTGCCGGATAGAAGGTGAACAACGTGTTATTCTATTGTTGCATTCTACCACAAAATAGTAAAAAAAAAAGGTGGAACCAAATGTTTATAATTGAAGTCAGTAGAACAATCTGTATTGTGTTCAAACATTACTTGCAGTGGTAGAAAACTTAGAAAATGTTTCTGGAAATTTAATTTGTTAAGAACGAAGATGGTTTTTTGTCAAATGAGAGAGGTCTGCCTGCTTTATTCATTTTCTTGCTATACAGAGTTGAACAGCTTTCACCTATGCTGATTGCAGTTGATGTATTGAGTTTCTTGGGTTAGAGACTGTGTTGCTTTCCCAGAACACTCCTGGATGCAGAAGAACGTTCCAGGAAAGAGATGCCTGTCTCTAATCCGCCGAAAACTGAGCAATGCGTTGATGCTGGTCATGAGGAGTTGGATATCGTGTCGACTCAGGAAGAGATGTTTCCTGAAAATAATATAGCAGGTAACAACAGACAGTTGAAGCAAGAATGACTGTCCCCAGGGATAATCATAATTATTCTTGCTTGGTCTCTTCAGTCATGTAATGTTTTAGGGTGTGAGCACTGTGACTGTTTTTCAATTAATTTGCTAAAATTGGTAACACATTAGAAATGAAAGGCTGTAACTACTATAGACCACAGTTTCCAGTGGTAATAATAATGCTCACTCTTTGTAGCAGCACACAGTCTAAAATGTGAATAAGTATTGTAGGCAAATATTGCAGGCTTTCTTATACTGAATAACTTGGTTAAGGCATTGACCAAACCATGTCTCCTAGTACCGTATCTGCACGTCTCTGCACCCATCCAGAAATGGGGTCTCCACCACTTCCCTGGGCATCTTGTTCTGGTGCTTGACCACCCCCTCCAAAATACCTCATCTAACTCTCCTCAGTGAAACTTAAGGCTGTTTTCTTGTCTGATCACTTGTCACCTGAGAAAAGAGACCAGCACACTCCTTGCTATAGCCTCCTTTCAGCTGCACTGAGGTCTCCCCTCAGATTGCTTTTTTCCAGACCAAAGCCCCTTCCATTATTCCTCACAAGTTTGGTTTTTTTTTTGAGTTCCTTCACCAGCCTTTTTGCTCTTCCTTTCATGTGCTCTGGCACCTAAATGAAGTCTCAATGTTCCTAAGTCTCTAAAAAGTCTCTAAGAAGTCTCTAATGTTTTAGTTTGAGTACAACTGTGTTTGTACTGGCATATTGTTCTGTAAATCCTCTGCACTGAGAAGGTTCAATGATAGCTTAAGCAAATTGAGTCTGTGCTGTGGTGGTTGTGACTTGTTTTTGAATCCTTGGGGGTAATGTTGGAGCCACTGGGGATTTGTCTTCTAAAATTCTCAGGTATGAAAGTATCTATAGTCTGATCTGATTAAAAAAAAAAACAGCTACTCTGTAGTTAGAAGCTACCTTTATCATCTGAATTATATCTTGCTCACGTTTCACTTGCTGAACTTCAACGTGCTGTCCTCACCTAGTTCTGTGTGAAAGCCACCTCAGGTAAACAAGGAAGGACAAGCTGTAACTGTCCATTCAGCAGTAATTCACATTATTGGACAAATTTCTAATCTTATTTCCTTTTGATTAAAATTGTTGTAGGGAGTGACTGCCTTGTAACCAGAGCAGAAGAGGGAAGTTCTCTGGCATGTACCCCTGCCCGCAGTCTGCACCTCCTGCAGCTCTCTGGACAGGGATCCCTTGTGCAGGAGAGCCGTTCCACGTAAGCAAAAAAAAAAAAAAAAAGCAGAAACAAGCAAAGAAAATGAGAACAAAGCTACGAAATGATAAGCAAGCTGTACTGCGATAGTTTCTGTGCCATTCGCACTGCTTTATTTACGTTAATTTATACAACTGCTTTATTTATGTTAATTTATACAACCATGGCAAACTACCTTAGTTTGGGCTCCGTGTCACTTGTTTGTGTTTGTATCTCCCTATTTGGACCATCCACGTAGCTAAAGAGGGCTCTCTCAAGTATCTGTTCACCTGGTCTGAATAGGTATTACTTGTACCTCTGCTTATTTAGGTGGCATTAAAGTAGAGATTGGGAGGAGTTATATAATATTTTGTCTCGATCTCTAAGGCAAAGGATGTTTGCTCATGTTTTCTTAGTCTCCTAGCATTCTGTCAGAAAGTGTCCAGATGTGCATGAGGCGGGTTTTCCTCCTTCTAGGTAAGGGATGCTTCAAATAGGAAGCCTTAAGGGGAATATTGATTTATGTTTGTATTTTTGTATAGTGTTATTTAAAGACTACCATGCTTATGCTATAAAGAATGATAATGTAATTTTGTTGTTATGACTCAGATATTTTCCTTTGATTGTGTGTGTAGTATATGGGACTTTTGTGTGGAACTGCATATGTAATTGAGGGTGGGAGTTCACAGGTTGCTTCTAGAGTGTCGCTGGTTATGTTTGCTGTTGAAAGGTTATATATACAGCTGAATTAGGGAATGAAGTTGCAGTTTCGAGCTTGTAACCCCGGGATAATTCTTGAAAAGAGCTTTTTGCTTAACAGGCTTTTGGCTGAGAAAGACTCCTACTGAGCTTATCAGCTCTATTCCAGCATCAGCTGTCTGCTGAGAGTTCTTTCAGTTCTTTCTTTATCTTGCCCTGTTGTGATGGCTTCTTTTTTCTTTTTTTTTTTTCCTGTGTATATAATGATACAGGGTATGATGTACTTTCTCCTGCCAGTGACTTTGTCCTTCACTGCTGCCTAGCAATTCTTGATAGCTCTGTTGTTTGTTTCCTTTCCATACGAGTGTATTGTTTTAGGTGAAAGTTGTCAAAGCAGACAGTGGTTCAGTTTGTGGGTTGTGGGGGAGGTTTCTTTGACCTTTGAACCTGAATTGCTGACTTTTTTGGGGGGGGGCAGGGAGGGGCCAGACTAGCAGAACTTTCTGCTTCATATTTAGAGTGTTCACGGTCTCCCCGCCTAGCCCACTAACAATGAAGCTTGAAAGACTTTTCTCTCTATCCCCCTGCCACGTGGGGATCCTCATTTTACAGTTTCCCTGTCAACCACATTATTATCACTGTATGCTTTTGTCTCTCGTATCTTAAAACCATGCCCTTGACTCTTTTGCTTTCTCAGCTCCTACGCTATTTATTTCTAAGTGGACTGTGTAGATGTCTCTTGTATTGTGCAATGTGAAGAGCGAAGACATGCTTTCAAAACAAATGGGTTAGATGACCAGGTTATGGTCTATTTGTTAACCAGTGCTGTTGCAGGCAGTGAGGAGGAGACTGTGGTCTCCATTACTTCCCATTAAGTATGCATTGTCAGGTGACTTTCTAGTCATATCTTTCTTGGCCAAAGTTCAAACCAAATGCAGTTTAAATGTAAAATTTCTTCTGCAAAGTAGGAGCATGGTTTTATTTTCCAGTAAAATGGAATAATCATGCCTGTGTAGCCAATGACTGTTTCTCAGGTCTGTTGATAACAAATGTATGGGAACTGTTGGGTCATGGTCTGACCCACTGATTGAACACCTGGGGAAAGGACCCAGTCAGCCCTGGGGGCACAAGTGAAGGCAGCTCAGCTGTGGGACAGGAAGGGGTGCAACCTGACTTTGTAGCACCCCTCTATTGTGCCAGTCCTTCCCTCATCACACCTTTGTTGTAACGCCTTTCCCATTGTGTTGATCTGTCCAATTGCTATACTCCTGGTACTCTCTTGTGAGGAGACTCCTAATGTGTGGCAAGCTGGAGATGTATCACTAGAAAATGCATCAACTTCTACCCAAATACATTTCCTTGTCCATGTTACTTTTTCTTGGTCTGCAGTGGCTCTCCAGGTGTAGTTGTTCCTTCTCCTGTTGGCCTAGCAGCTGATGCTCTCATCCCTAGCAGTCCTACTGAACAGGACCAAACAAAAGGTAATTTTTTTCCTCTATACTCACATGCTGTTGTGTATCTTTTAGTTTGGGCATGCAGCCTTTTCAGGACTTGTTCAGATTGCTCTTAAAAGTATAAAGCAGGATTGAGGGTGCTTAAAGAGCTAGATCTGGGGAGACCTATAGTTGTGACTCCTGATAAGCTGTCCATTTCTTGTTCTTCCATCATGTTAAGGCGTTCCAGATAGCTTTGTTGACTTCCCCACCCTTGGAAATAATTTATTTTGAGAAACAGCAGGTTCACCTGTTTAAGTGTGAGAATATTGCATAGGCTGCTCAAAATAAGTCTTTTAGCAGTAGTGTTGGAAACTGGGTACAACGTGGGCATTTGCTGGTAATTTTTCTGTTCTTTAAAACCAGATGAACAGGTGGATATCTCTGCTGCTGCTGGAGGAAGAGATCTGGTGCAGAAGGGACAGAAGGAAAACAGACTGCAGGAGGAGCAGAAGAGAGATGTGCTTATCCCACCAGGACCCGCAGTCCTGCCACAGGCTTCAACTCCAGTGTCTCAGAGCGCCCCAGCTTTCTTTCCTGAGTCTTTACCTATACCATCACAACCAGTGTTCTCTCATGTGAGTGTTCACGTAAATATCTTTTTGGATATAGTTTTTTCTGGCTGTTGCAAAAAATGTAATTTGAGTCAACCTCTGTGTTTCTGTATTGGGCTTCCCTACTGAGGTGATTCTCACGAGCTTCCCTTTTCCCAGCAGACACGTTTATACACTGATGATGCTCTTCTGTATGTGTAATTACATGTGGTAGTTTAATAGGCAGAGAAAACCCATAACACCTTGAGAGGGTGTAATTACTGAACATAGATTTAGTTATCTTTCTGTCTATATTAGAAACTTCTCCTGTGCTTCTGTGTTTTTTCTTTAAAAGGCTGCTATTTTTAATACCAAGCTGGACATTCTGCTTCTCAAACTTTGTTGGAAGTTAAACTTTTACCAAGACTTCCACTTTTATCGTTGTTTGTCATGGATAAGGTGAAACTGTTTTGACTTCGAATTCTAATACAGATGTTCTGCTATGGAATACTAGAATTCACTTAGTGCAAATGTATTTTGAGTTGCCTGTTCTTACTATCTGTTGTTTTCTCAGGATTGAAAAGGCTTTAATAGAAACTTGGTGGCTTTGTAGCTCACTAACAAATTCCATCAATTTAAGGCAGTGAAGAAGTTGTGCTTGAGACTTAAGTAGTTGAGGCAAGGTTTTCTCCTTAGCTGACAGTGGCTTTCATACTAATATGATAGACTATTTCAAAGATTCTTTTTGGAACTCTTTGTTGTTTGACTGAAAACAGCTACTTATTTACCATAGTTGCTCGTTCTTCGTAGTTTGGTAATAAGAGAGGTGAACTCTCTCTTGTGTGCTTCCGGTGGCACAGTGGTATAAGTTGCTGCTTGCAACACCAGAGGCCCGGGGTTTGAATCCCCCCTGTGGCGTAAGTGGCAGAAATGCCGCTCTGCTACACAGAGGGCTCGAATCCCAGGAGTTGGACTCGATGATCTCTAAGGTCCCTTCCAACTCGCACGATACTGTGATACTGTGATACTGTGATACTGTGATACTGTGAACTAAAGACCCTGTGTGTGACTACCACAGAGGTACTGAAAAGTAATGGGTTATAATTTTTCTCAGTGAGGGTGTTGCAGTTGGCACTCGCATGTATGAATTAAAAATCTTTTTTTAATCCATTGTTTTGTTCTGAGCTTGCTCTGTTTCATAATCCTTTGTCATCTAGAAATAATTAATGGCCCTATTTGGGATACCCTGATGTTCAGTGTCTCACTTTTTAATTTATTTATTTATTTTTAAATTTTAGGATATCTTTGTTCCAACTCAGAGCCCAGAGAAGAATGAGGGAGAAGAAAAAGCTGCTGTTTCAACTTATCCTTGTGTACCAGGAAACCTTTCTGGACCCACGGATGCTTTGTCAAAGATGCCTGTGGAAGACTCTGTGTCACAGCCTTCTGAGTCCTGTAATCTGATGCTTTCTGCAAGTGGATGTAGCCAGCCCACAAACACAGAAATCAGTTCAGACTCTCTGAAAAATAGCCATGATAATAATGACGTTACACAGATCCAGATGGTTACTGAATGCGGTATTTCAGACTTGAGACTCTCTTCTGTGGAGAATGATGACAGAAAAGTAAGGCTGGATGCAGGCCATCAAGCCCTTCCTGAGAACTGTGAAAAAGCAAAAAAGGAGGATATACATACTGCGGGAAAGCCTGTAATGCAGTTAGGTAGTACAGGCAAAGCAGGAGATGGGCCATCAGCCCCTACAGCCCATCAGGCTCACGGGTGTATTTCTGGAAGTCAGGCTGCCATGGATCAGTCTCACCCTGAGATTCTGTGCTGTGCTGACGGAAGAGAAGCTCAGTTAGAGGGTTATTCACTGAAAGCGAGTTCTCAAGGTGAGGCAGTTCCTGAGACTCAGTGTGAAGAACAGGAAGAGAAGATGCATGTGAAAGAGATTCAAATGAATGAAGACAAGTCTCTCGTTAACATGGATGTCTCTCAGAGGTTCTTTCTTGAAAGGAAGGTAGAGCACCATGAAGAGCTGGAAGTAGAATTTGCTGGTGGTTCTTGTAAAAATAGCAGAAAACTGTCTGAGAGCCAAGAACTAGGAAAGATTGGACCGGAATGCTGGGAAAAAGAAACTTTAAAAGGTGGTGCTTTTGGCGGTGGAGCGGCAAAGAATGTGGATAAACTGTCCTTTAAAGCTGCTAGAGAAAGCATGCCGAAGCTGAATGAAGCTTTATCTAAGCCTTCTGTAGGGGAGTTGTTGGAACAGCACAATTTGTTTTCTAAATTGAAGACTGACATTCCATCCAAGATGACATTGTGTGCCAAAAGCCATGCAGAAAGTTCAAAATTGCATCAGATAATGGAGTCTCAACCACCAGAGCAAAGGAGGGAAGCAGACGTACCGGTGACTCAGCAGGAGAATCAGGTGCAAAAGAATACAGAGATTACTGCTACAGCAGTGAATCTGGAGCAAGAAGAGCAGATGCAGCTGGAGGAGCAGACAGCTGCTAAGTCCCCCAGTCCTTCCAACAGTAAGTGAATTGTGAATTTTGGTTAGTAATTCACAGGTGTACTCTTTGAATAACCTCAACATGTACAATCCTCAGCACTGGTCCTCAATTCACTTTAAGCAGTGAACCTTGAGAGCAGCACTGCAGATTACTCTTAGATGCATAACGTGCTTGTACTTTTTTCCCCTTTACAGCACTACTGCAGGCAAGAGTGATGAAGTAATTAATGTTCCTAACAGCTACTCGCTGCTCTATGGTGGAAGCTATCAGCAATTTTGAGAACTTGCAGTATTCTGACCTTGGCAATGCTGGGGGATTTGTGTAACTTTTTTTTCTTTCTTGAAGAAACAAGACTAGTTTTCTTGAAAGGAAATGTGTGTAATAGTCTGTGCTTCCTCTCAGGTTTCCTTGGTTGGTTGGTTCATTTAGTTTGTCTTTTTTAAAATTTTATTTCTTTTTCTTTCATTCTCAGGGGAGGATTTTCTTTGCAGAGATGCACATACATAAGGCATCTAAAACAGCAAATCTATCCTGAGAGTTTCTTGGGTTTTTTTGTTTGTTTGTTTTTAAAGTTGAATGGCTTTTCACGGTCAAACTGTTGATCAGCACCTTTCCTTCATGTATCCTTTGTTTTGTTTTTGGTTTTTTTGAACTGGGATGAGGTCTTTTACAGGAAGCTGAGTTATGGCTCTAGCTGAAACTTAACTTATGACAGACTTTAAAGGAATAAAGCAATCTTTTCACTGTTTTGCTGTGCAGCTATGCACAGGGAGGAAGGAGGACCCAGGGAACTACAGGCCAGTAAGCCTTACCTCTGTACCTGGGAAGATCATGGAACAGATCCTCCTGGAAGACACGTTAATGCACGTGAGGGACAAGCAGGTGATTAGACAGCCAGCATGGCTTCACCAAGGGAAGATCGTGCCTGAGAAAAGGGAGTGCAACTGATATCATTTACCTGGACTTATGCAAGGCCTTTGACATAGTCCCCACTACATCCTTATCCCTGTACTGGAGAGAGATGGATTTGAAGGGTGGGCTATCTGTAGACAAGGAGTTAGTGGGAAGGTTGCAACCAGAGAGTTGTGGCCAATGGCTCAGTGTCTGGGTGGAGGCTGGTGATGAGCGGAATCCATCATGGGACCCTTCCCCAATTCTGATGGGACCCTAATCAGGGCCCTTCCAACTGAATTGTTATGTGATTATTTAGTATGAAGGTGAATGTTGAATGTTTTTGATGCTATGTTTGCAGTTTTCTCGAATGAAAAGAAGGAAAAATAGCTTTATTGTGTAGAAATAATACTGGGGGTATCTGGTCAAAATACTGCTCAGGAAGTTCATAGATGATCTCATTTTATGGCATTTCTCACAGTAATTTTTCTGTGTCTAGGACAGTTTGTATGTGGGGAGTGGGTATTTCTGATGGCAGTTTGTCACAGTCAAGAGAGCAGTGTTGGTATTTGAACATGAGAATAGAAAGATAAACAGAATTGGAAAAAATGAACTGAGAAATTATTGCTGCTGGTTGTAGCATAATGTAAATATGCAAAATACATATTTATGTTACACTACTTGATCTATGTTAGGACGGAGCTAAAGCTTTTGAGATGTTCTGCCTACTGTCTCCCAAAACAAAAGTGGAAAAGGATGCAGTTGTATTTTCTTTTTCTTAACTACTGCTCAGTTATTATGGTGTGAAGAGCTGTAAAGCATCCGGCTTCTCTTAATGCAGCTTTGTTCTAGCAACACTTATTTCCAGTAGAAGTCTAATTGCTTGTCAGCAGTCTATGAAGGACACATAAGTAAGTGAGGATGTAGTGTGAAGACTAGAAGGATCTCAAAGAATAGTCCACGAAGCAGGAGTAGAAAGGGTGGTGAGGCTTGGCTGGTTTTCTTGGCTGCAAGCACGTTCTGCTGACCTAAGTTTTTTGTCTGTTGGAACCCCGAACTCCTTTTCCAGGTTCATGTGGACCCACCTCCCAAGTCTGTCACGATCAGTCTTACCACTCAGCTGGGCACTGTCAGCAGACTTGCTGGGAGTGCACTCAGTCCCACTATCTGTGTCACCAACAAAGGTGTTAGGTAGTTCTGGTCTCAGTACTGTCCCCTGCGGGATACAACGTGTCACTGCTCTCCATCCGGACATTGGGCTGCTGACTGTGACTCTTTGAAGGCATTCACCCACATGGTTCCTTTTTTGAGTGGTCCATCTGCCAAGTCCACATCTCATTTTGGACACAGGGATGTTGTGTGAGGTAGTATAAAACTTCTTGGACAAGTCTAGCTAGATGATGCCAATTGTTCTTCCATTATCCATGATGGTGTCACATAATTTTGCACAAGGTCAGATTATTAATTCAGGCAACATGTAAATAACAATTTAATTATGCCTTAACCTTCATTTCTATTTCTGGCCTTTTTCTGTGCAAAATCCTGAGCGTTTCTCAAGCAAACCTACATTCGTGAAAGTTTGACTTGTGTCACTGTATTTAGTCTCATTTTTGTCTAAATTCTAGGGACAATTCATCAAGGTCACCACAGTCCAGTTTATAACCAAGAGAATTTCCACACAATGTGAGCAAGATCTGTTAGAGCAGCAGTCCCAAGACAGTGATTAATTGTACAGTATAGCACCAGATTTAAGCTTTTTCTTCATTTCCATACTGTAGTGAACTATGCTTTTGGTATTTGAACTGGAATATCCTCCTGAAATTATTAATGCTGGCTCTTCCTGTCTTTTTAGGAACACCATTTCATTTCACTTTGCCAAAGGAGGGTGATACTATTCAACCACTGACCAGCATAACGCCACCTCTCACTGGCCAACTTAAAATGGGACCAAGAAGACACAGCACACCAATTGGTAAGTTTGGTCTGAATAGTTCTGTTCTTCGGTGAAAGCCTGTTGAGAAGCTTTTGATTCTAGATGATAGGATAACTCAAATGTATTATAGCAAAAAAAAAGACATTAGTAATCTATGAGGAAGGCTTATCCCTCTAGTGCTGCATATGAGTATTGGGTTGTATGAAGTACGTCCTCTTTGTATTCATTACATTAATGTATACGTCTATTAAAGAATACAAAAGACCCCTGTGAGTAGAGGGGGAAAAAAAGTTAGACAACAAGATGGTTCTTTTTTTTGCAAGACTTTCTCTGCCAAGGCTACATGAAACAACAGCCCGTAGTTGCTGAATAAAGTGGGGTATATTTTGCTGCTTTGGTAATATTCAATTATTTCCATCATAAGCTGAGGATGATACAGTGGAAACCATGGTGGCTACTTGCATTTGTACTTTTTTGTTTTTTTCCTCTTTTCAGTGGATGATAGTTGTCCAGACAGCACTATAGCAACTAGTGATGTTACAGCAGAGGGCACAATGGGGACCAACAGTGTCACTGTGGAAAGTGCGATGGTGTCAGCAGATGTGTCAGAAGTGTGTGAAAAAGGAGATTCTTGTGCAGTTCCTGAGGCTGATGTAAAACTCTCTCTACGAATGAACCTTGTTACCCCTATGAATGATGGGAGCGATGAGTCTCTACCATTCAGCTTGGAAAGTAAGAGCATGAAGCATCAGAATGCACAAGTTATACTAGATCTTGGCTTTAACTCAGAACCTCTCTGTGGTGTTACCTGGGACAGTTTCTGTGATCTTGTTTTTCTTTTGGGACAGTGTCACTTAAATTTGTTTCTGTTTGTACAGTACTTTAAGCAAAGTTGGAGTGAAAGGAGAGACCTTTGTTATGGGGAAAGGTATTTCGAGCAGACTGAGAATTGTGATGTACAGTGGCAGTGTCTCTGGACAGAAAATAGACTACACTTAAGGAAAGAAAAGATACTAGAAGTATAATTTGAATGCGCAAGTTTGACAGCATTTTAATCAGAACAGCAACACATTCAGTCTGTTGGTCTAAAACATGATATATTTATACAAAATACACCCACCAGCTCAAGCCTGTGGTGGTGAGTTGGGAGGGGAGGTCTGGGGTTGCTTTGTCTGATCTTGTGTGACCCTTCAGCTGAGTGTGGGGTGCTTGGAAAGGCAGAGGAAACTGACACTGAAACGGTCTCTCCCTTCCCTCTTGTTTCAGAGCCCACAGCCAGTGACAGGAAAATTGGATCCTCTGCTGCTGCCAGGTAACCAGGCTTGTTGCTGTGCAGGGTTAATTCAGAAATCTGGTTAGATCCTTTTCCTACTCATTACCAGGGACAAGGGTTAAAAAACATTAAAGTGAGACACAGGAGCTCTTTTAGAGGCAGCCACAACATGAACTCTTTTGTTCTCCAATCAAGTTTAAGCATGTAGGCATGGACACAGGGTGGGTGCCCCACCTGTTGCTTTGTGCTTCCTCATAGTGTCAGCATTTTGCCTCATTTTGATTATAAGTCAGAACAAAAATTGATGTCTTGTGCAGTCCAGAATGCAAGTCTGCACTATCCAGCTCTTATATTTAAACACATGGTTTCCTCTTTTCTTACTGTCAATTTTCTGCAAAGAATCTCAGCTCTGAGAAGTTCTGAAAGAAAATTCTTTTTGGTGTGAGGCTGATAGAAGAAACATAACAAAGTCACTGATGTACTGAGATCACAGTTTAATTTGTTGACCAAAATGTAAGTTACTCCCTTGATCTTTTCCTCTGTATGTATCTATTTTATCTCTTATGTAAGAAATACATTTTCAGAGGCTGGCTGCTGTGTACTGTATTTCCACAGTGCCAAGCGCTGCTTGATTGTAACTTTTGGGCTGTATGTTTTGTAAGTACTAATAATAGTCTGAGTTGGAGGACCCTGTCTCTAGTTGTTGGAGTGGATGTAATGGTTTGAAGTAGTGAGAAAACTTTGACCTAGACTCTTCTTGAGGATAAGGTGCTTTTCTAGGTGTAGGTGGAACATATTCTCAGGGTCAGTGTTATGACTCTCACTCCTCATGTTTTTGCTGTGTTGTGAAGATTCTAAGTTAAGCCGTAAATGATCTAATGGTGTTCCCCAATGGCTACTGGAGGTAGTGGCTGGTGAAACTCCTGATAGTGCTGCAGTTTTTGACCCTCCATTTTCTGCAGTCACTTGATTGCTCTTGGCTGCGAGGTTGTTCTGTTGGCAGAAATGACAGAAATGCTTATGCAAGATGTCTCTTGATCTTTGAGTCTGACCATCTCATTTGTTCTGTGGCTGTATAAGTCAACAAATTCAGTTGTTTCAGTTGTTGTCTTAAGGAGTTGTAGTTTTGCTGTGTTTTCACACTTTTAAAATCTGCATTGCTAGCTCCCAGAAAGCATCTTCTGTGTTCAGTCGTGTCTGTGAAGTTCGGCGAGAGGAAGAAGCTAAAGATCACAGCCTTTCAGCTTCTCCGTTTAGGTAACTATCTACGCTTTTTGCCTGCCAGTCATATTTGGATTTACCTGCACTTTCTTTTTTTTTTTTTTTTTTTTTAAATTTAATTTAATTTTATTATTATTATTTTTCCTGCAATCCTGCAACAACAAAATTGTGCTCAAAGTCATCGTCTTAAGTCTAGGTAATTTAAAAGGTTGGGCACGGTGGGCTGAATATAATAAATACTCTATGTCTGTATCTCACTTGATAATCAGACTTTTTAAGTGAGTAGTGATGTGAATCCAGCTGGCTGATAAGCTTTGCTAATTCTGGAGCTTAGGAGAGGTGAGACAGTACTGCTTCCATACCCTTTTTTACTGTCTGTTTTCTAAGTCCATATTTTTTGTTGTCTGCGGTCCCTTTTAAAAGGCATGTACTCCTGCACTGCTGATAAGGATAAGGGTGCTAGCTGCATGACCTAGTATAGAAATCTGCTGCTTCGCTGTTCTGCATTCTGTCTTCTGATGAAGGCAGTGAGGTTTTGACCTATGGAGAAAGAGTAACCAATATTGCAAGATTATTGAATGATTATTCTAAATATTGCAATGATTCCAGGGGATTCCTGTGCTGGAAACTGTACAGACAGTGTAAGACAGTCACTCCTAAAAGACTGTTAGGTATGAGGGAGGCCAGGAGTGTGCTTCTAGTAAGACTCAGTATGTGAATTGGATGTAATGCCCAGTAGCATTATTAACAAGGCAGAGGAATTCCTAGTGGATGTATTGGAGTTTGTGTTGATGCCCCCTACCTCTTTTTGGTGGGTGTGATTACCTATTTCAAATGAATGGAGTGCCAGAGCAAACTGTAGCAACAATGTCAGTATGGCTTGACTTCCAGAAACATTCTGTACAAATGGTGCCTGTTATGTGGAGCGTATCTTTTATTATTGTTTGTTTAAAAGAAAAAATCTTTTGTAGAGTCAGCCATTCTTCCAGGCCACCATGTGGGTCACTTGAGAGATGTTGAGGTTATTTTATAATTTGGAACTCAGTGAGTTCTGTGCAATCTTGAGAAGCAAATTAATGTTTGCAGTGTTGTTGTTGTTGTTGGTTTTTTTTCAGTAGAACTTTCACCTGAGTGACACTATTGAGCTTCTTGCTTTTTTTTCATCAGTAATTTTGATCTGCATGTAACTGGTTTGCAGGGGAAATCTATTCAGCTTTCCTGGCGCAGGAAAGAATGCTGAAACATGTGAAAATCCTAGTGATCAGCAGCACGGAGCAGATGACAGTGGTGGACAGATCCTGATAGTTCAGAGACTGCAGCAGGGCTGCCATCAACAACCTTCTTGCACAGAGCAGAAAGTATCGGTGGAGGCTGGTATTGTAACCACTCAGATGGAAGAAGGGGCAAGAATGCAGCAGAAACCAAGTAAGGCGGTTGATGAAAGCCAAGGGAAGCAGGCTGATACCGATAATAAAGGAATTCAAACTACAGCAGACTGTCTTTTTACTCTAACAACTGCTACAACAGCAACACAAACAGCAGAAGGAACTTGTAGGCGGGTGGATGTAGGAACCAGTATGTGTGGGCAAAGACCTGGGCAACAAGATGTAAACATCCAGACTGAGGAAGGTGGACAAAAGCTTGTGAATACCTCTGCAGAAGACACAGACTCTCTGCACAGTCAGGTGGGATGAAGGCTGCCTGTATTAAATTTTACTACCTTAACACAGTGAAATATTTCTGTGGTCAGTGAAGTCACAAACTTGTTTTCTCAACCGAAAAAAGCCAAAAGACTGCTTTAAAATGTTAATACCACAAGATTTTTTATTTTTTTTTTTAATTTTTATTTTTTAAAATAGCAAAATAGCAGCAGTGGACAACTGCTAAGTTGTGGTACTCAGCAGTTAAGTCTGGGAAGTAAATGTCTCAATATCTTCTAGAAAAAAATCCAAGTAATTTTTTTTTGTATGTTTGTGTCCAGATGTAAATAACAATGTTAAAAAACAATTTAAAGTCATCTTTTGTTGGTGGACATGGCATGAAATCTTGAAGGCTTTGATGCCTCCTGTTTGTGCCAGTAAACTTCAGGCAGCTGATTCTGCCACTCCATCCAGTGGCAGCTGGTAAGCATGTCAAGGAAAAGCTCTTCCAGTTAAATATTTTATCAAGATGAATAATTTTGAAATTAGTATTTGAGGAAGTTTCTTGCAGACTCAAGAAGAGTCACTGCTTTGAAGTTAGACTTTGCAGGTTTCTTGAGACTATAAGGACTAGAACAATTATCTTTTCTAAACTTGAAATTAGAATTGCGAGTCTTCTGGGAAATAGATTAGACAGCCATAAGTACACAGCATAATGGTTTTGATTTTGGATCTATCTGAGAGTATATGGAATAAACGTCGGAAGCCATACTAAGCTGTTTCCTCCTTGGGCTGCTGTGATTTCCCTTCCCTTAGCCCTCAACGAATGAAAAAAAGGTTTGCTTCTCCCTTGTTCAAGGTCTTTCATATTGCATCTGATTTTCAACATGATGATGAAAGGTTTCCTACCACAGTGTTTGTGCATGGTGTGGGGAAGAAACTGTACTGCAGAGATGGCTGTATGCAGAAACTGATTTTGGTGATTGTCTGTTTTGATTTTAACTTATCCTCTTTATTACAGGGAGAGGATGAATTTAACCTTCTTCACCCTCCCAGAGGCCATGTTCAGCGTCGCCATGTGCGAACTATTCGAGAGGTGCGCACTGTGGTTACCCGTGTTATAACGGATGTTTACTACGTAAACGGTGCAGAGGTGGAACGGAAGGTAGTTGAGGTAAGTCCCTGTTTCCAGGGTTAAATTAAATAATATGTTGGCTGAAGAATGAAGTAATGAAAGTTAAAACATTGTGGCTGCAGAAAGCATGACTGAGCAAACTAGTGTGCTGTGATGACAAATTTGTCTACATGTTTGTTCACAGAGACCATTCTGTGTGCATGGAAAGCCGTGTGGTTTTGTGTTGCTGGTGCATTTTGTTACTGTGTTCTAATGACACCTTTTGTTTTAATTTGCAAGGAGCAGAACAAAAGACTTTACTGTGATCTTCTAGCTATGTTAAAATTCTTTCCATTTTGTCAGAATGAGCAGAAATTCTGTTAGCAAAAATGACATCTACCTTTAAAATGGAGCTATTTTAGGCTGCTCGGTATGTTTTGCAGCTCAGAGTTACTTCTCACCTGTGGTCCACAGACTTTTGAGTCCTGTGGATCAGATGCTGAAAAGCATCTTAAACACAAAAGATAAAGCCAATTTTTAGTATGCTTGTGTTGCTGTATATTCCAGTCATTCGTCAGAAGATCTGTTGGGAAGTTCAGAGAATAGTCAACAGATGCTGAATTGATATACGTGGTAATCTTGTTGGCCTGCTTGCAGTAAAACTTTACTACTATTCTGGTATGCAGGTTAAAAGTATAAGTGTCTTGTGATTTGTTGCTACAGCGAGTAATGGCATAAAGAGGAAAAATTATTTCAGTTAGTTATGCCTTCATACTTGTCACTAGACGTGAAATTATTTATTGTAGTATTAAAATACAGAATTAAATTTCCTTAAATGTGTTTGCATAGGCTATGTGAACGCAATTGTATAAGTGTTTTCAATTTGTCTGTCAACATTCGATGTCAATATGCTGTTGACACGTATATCCATGTAACTTGAATAGCTACATATGACTAGCTCTCTGGAAACTGATCTTGGATTATTAGTAACCAGTGACTGCTAGTATCTTAAATAATTGTTACACTCTCCCACTCTGAAAGGGTGGAAATTATTTACATCCAGACTAATCTATGGCTTTGAATTTGTAGTTATCCAACCTCTATCTTGATGACTTTTTATTTTTTTCATGTGATGTCTTCATATGGGAGCAGCAGTATGGTCAGAGCTGCTGTCTGCCATAGATCAGTCCATCTGCACGGTTGTCTTAAGTTTCATGAATGTGTTCTCAACTTGTCTGTGCTCTTGTCTGGTGACTGCAGTGCCTCTGAGGAGCAAATTTGTCACCTTCAAAGTGATTGCTGTTTATTTTTTTTTCCTTTCTCATAAGGAAACTGAGGAGCCTGTAGTGGAGTGCCAGGAGTGTGAGACTGACACATCCTCCTCTAGAACTACAGTTGGCTCATCGTTGACCTCTGGGGACCTTGGTGATGTCAGCTCCTTCTCTTCTAAGGCCTCCAGCCTCCACCGCACATCCAGCGGAGCAAGCAGCGGTCTCTCTGCCACACACAGCAGCAGTGGTTCAGCACGAGGAACTGGAGTTGTCAAAGGGAAAGTGTGTGGTACAGAAAGTGGAGAGTTTGCTTTGCCCACTGGCAGAGGTGTTGTAGGAAAGCTAAGGTATGTGTAGAGCCTTGAGAATGGAAGATAAAGTATTTTACAGAAGTGAACAGCTGTCTTGGGTGGAATTTTGAAGCAGGATAGACCCTAAACCAGGGGTTTTTATGTTGATGAACAGAAACAATGAAACAGTCTTTATTTTTCCATCACATCTTTTTTCCTTAAAAAGCAGTGCTTGTTTCCTCGTGATGCGTTGCTTTGCCTGAGCTCTTTAAAGAGTTTAGAAGGGATATGGCAAAATACTGATCCAGTTGTCAGATCATGGTGACAATGGGATAGTATATTGAAGTGGCATCTCTTTTCAGAATGGTTAGCTGAATTATGATTTCTCTAGCCCTAGGAAAGGAGTTGGTCAACCAGTATCTCCTCTTAGAGTTTGCCAGGCAGGAGCAGCACTTCTGTGTGAGGAAGAGGAGGACTCCATGCATGGTACTCGCCAGGGTGGCAAAGCACCTGTGACACCTCGTGGGCGAGGAAGAAGAGGCCGCCCACCGTCCCGAACAACTGGGACAAGGTACTGTGGGAAAAGGAGGTTGTAATCTTGACTTATTGTTGAGGAAGTGAACATGGAGCTACTGTCATAATGTGGTAGAAAATGAATTGTCAGGTGTTCCAGGAGGTATTTTTTGCAGATAATGTGTAATAGCAGCAGGCACATAACATGAATATTCTTTGTTTTGTAACTTTTTTTGTTCTTTCTGGGGATTGTTTTTGTGTTTTCTACAGAGATTTAGCTGGAATTCCTGTTGTGGAGGATCTTTCAACTACAGGATCACCTGAGGAGAAATCATTTGTCCGTACAGTTGGCTTACCTGATGGAGGGGAAAAATCTGATGCATCTGGCTTCTGTGCCTTACGTCGAAGTGACTCTCCAGAAATCCCACTGCAAGTGGTGGCTGTTCCTTCAGACTGTACAGACTCATCTGCTGGGAGCAGCTTTGTGGGCCTCAGGGTTGTAGCAAAATGGTCTTCAAATGGATACTTCTATTCTGGGATGATTACCCAAGATGTTGGAGCAGGGAAGTACAAGCTTCTCTTTGATGATGGGTATGAATGTGATGTACTAGGAAAAGATATTTTACTCTGTGACCCTATCCCACTGGAGACTGAAGTAACTGCGCTCTCAGAGGATGAGTACTTCAGTGCAGGTAAGAATAGTCCTTGAGCTCATTCCTTGAGATCTTAAGTTGTTTAATCCAGTGAGGAGTGCTCCTCTGCCTTAGTATCTTGAATTAACAATGTCATTTGCTTCCCTATCAGGTGTAGTGAAGGGACACCGGAAGGAGTCTGGAGAGCTGTATTACTGCATTGAAAAGGAAGGCCAGAGGAAGTGGTACAAGCGAATGGCTGTTATCCTGTCTCTGGAACAAGGAAATAAGCTCCGAGAGCAGTTTGGACTAGGTCCTTATGAACCCGTCACTCCCCTGACTAAGGCAGCTGACATCAGTCTTGGTAAGGGGTGATGCTGTTAGGTTCTGTGAACTACGAACATGTTGGCCTGCCCTAGGTGCCAGGGAACGTTATGGAACAGATCATCTTGAGTGTGATCACATGGCAGTTATGGGACAGCCAGGGGATCAGACCTGACAAGCACGGGTGGGTTCGTGGAAGGCAGGTACTGCCTGACCAACCTCATCAGCACCTTCTGTGACTGGGTGATCTGTTCAGTGGAAAAGTGAATGGCTGTCAGCGTAGTCTGCCTAGACTTCAGCCAGGCCTTTGACACTGTCTGCTCATCTAGGCTGCCTGAGTGGTTGGGATTAGAGGAATGGGGAGCAGCACTGTGCCACCCTGGACTGATCGGGGTGGGAAGTAGTGCTGTGTCCTGATTGGTTGGGTTGAGAAGTGAGCAGCAGTGCTGTGTTCTGATTGGTTGAACTGTAAAGGATGGAAGCAACACTGCACAGTTGGGCTATAAAGCGCAGGAAGCAGTGGCACGTGTTGATTGGGTTGACTGAAAAGTAGTGGGAAGCAGTGCTGAGCTCTCATTGACTGAACAGGGTGGGAAGCAACACTGCTCTGGAATAAAAAGGCAGTGAAACAGTGCTGTGTGTGGATTGGTTGGACTGAAGAGGATGGGAAGCAGTGACATGTTATGATGGGTTGGACTTAAAAGGGTGAGAAGCAGCGTTGAGATGTGATGAGCAAAATGTGGCACTGCGCTTCCCTTGGGCTGAAAAGAGCAGGCATAGGCACTGCACATGGGTTGGTTGGGCTGAAAAGGGTGGGAAGCAGCACTGTGTACTGTGGTAGGCTGGAATGAGAAAAGCAAGAAGCAGCACCGTGCTCTGATCAGTTGGACTGGAAAGAGCGGTAGGAGGTGCTGTGTTCTGATTGATTGGGCTATAAGGGCGAGAAGAAGCACTGCACTCTGGTTTGTTGGGATGAAACGAGCAGGAAGCGGCACCACAGTCACTGCTTGGGCTGAAAAGGGGTAGGAAGTAGTAGTGCTGTCCTCTGGTGGGAGTGAGAAGGATGGAATGCAGTGCCATGCTGTGATCAGGCTGAAGAGAGTGGAAAGCAACACTGCATCCTCATTGGCTGGACTGTGAAGGGCAAGTAGCATTATTGCACTCTGGGTGGGGCTGAACAGTGCATGCAGGAACACAAGGAGCGGGAAGTTATGTTGCTTATCAGTCTAAAAAGAGCTGGAAGATGCATAGAGCTCTGATTGGCTGAGCAGAGCGGGCAGTGAGAGTTCAGACATCTTTGGATGAGTGAAGGTCATGGAATTAGATGGCAGCAGGTGACTGGGTTAATTTTCACGTTACATTACAGATAATCTTGTGGAGGGGAAGCGGAAGCGACGCAGTAACCTTGTCTCTCCCAGCACCTCCAGCAGTAGTACAACTCCCACTCGTAAAGGGATGGAAAGTCCGCGTGCCCCACCAGGTGTGCTTTCTGGCAAGAGGAAACTTGTTGCTTCTGAGGAAGAGAGATCCCCAGCTAAACGTGGCCGTAAGTCAGCAACAGGGAAGCCTGGTGAGAATCTTTTCAGTTGCCTGTCTCCTTTCTTAACTTATTGTTTAGTGAGTCTGAAAGTACCTTCACACTTATTGCTGGGAAGGGGTCCCTTTCTTTAGCAGTCTATCGGTAACCTGAAATATTGTCCCATTAGTGACTTGCTGGTTTTGATTTGAAGAGTCTTTGCAACTGTAAGGGTAACAGGTACCAACCTATCCTAGCCTAATCCTAACCAAGTCCTGTCATCTCCAGTGAAGTAACTGAAGTTGAACGTATCCTAAATCCTTCTGCAGGTCTTTGTACTGAACCTGACTTATAAGGCTCATGGTGCTGCTGTCTCTCCACAGGGGCTGTGAGAGCAGGAGAGATTGTGAGCACATGTGAAGGTGGAGATGCTGTCGATCCCCCAGTACTGGAGGACCATCATGGGCCACTGCCACACAATAAGACCCTCTTTTTAGGCTATGCCTTTCTTCTCACCATGGCAACACCCAGTGACAAATTAGTCAATTGCCAGAAGCCTTCAGATGGCCCTGCAGGGAGTAGTGAGGAGGAAGAAGGTGAGGGGTACCCATTGTATTTTCAAGTGGAATGCTGTGGCTGTAGGAAAGTGTTTGGATGCAGTCTGGTCAGGCATTTGTGAGTGTTTGTTTTACCCTTTTGCTCTTCAGTCCTTTGCAGAAAGGAGCGAAGACTCAGTCTCTGTTTTAGAGAGTTTACAGCTTGAGATATATGGTGATATATCAGTGATGATTATAGAGCTGCTCGGCAAACGAAGGTGAGACTAGCAGTCTGAGAAAAATGTAATATGAGAAGCAGGATTTTGAGAGAGAAGCGATAATGCTGGGAAAGTAGATTTGAAAGTATGAATGGGTTGCTGCAGTTTGCCTCCGCTAAAGTACTTGTGTTCTACGCAGTGAACTTCAGCATAAAGAAAGCCACGAGGTGCTCACTTGGCTAGTTAGGCTAATAGTCATGTTTCCCTTCGTTATCATTTTTGTGTGGATTATAGCTAAAATTTTAACTTTCTGTTTCTATTTTAGAATTCTTAGAGATGGCCCCATACAACAAACATTATATAGCACAGCAGCTGCGAGCAGGAGCTGGCTATATCCTGGAAGACTTCAATGAAACACAGGTGAAGGCTTGCTCACTAATTTGTAGAATGATAGTCAAAGTAGTTGAGATTGGAAGGAGTTTCTGTAGATTGTCTACTCCAACACCTTGCTGTAAGCAGGACCAACTTGAGCAAGTTGCTCAGGACCTTGTCCAGTTGGGTATCCTGGGGCTGGAGACTGCACAGCCTCTCTGGGCATCTTGTTGAGGTGTTTGGGTAACAGGTACCAACCTGTTTTAGCCTAATCCTAACATAATAGGGCTGTGAAAAGTGTTTTGATTGTTTTCTTCCTTACTGTTCATCTGCAGATAATTTCAAGGATTTTTCCAAGCGCTTTATTCCAGTTTACATGGTTTTGTTTGTTTTTAATCTCTCCTGAAGTGTAATGCAGCGTATCAGTGTCTTTTAATTGCGGATCAGCATTGCCGAACACGGAAATACCTGCTGTGCCTTGCCCGAGGGATCCCTTGTGTGTCTCATATCTGGGTTTATGACAGCTGTCATGCTAACCAGCTGCAAAATTATCGGAATTACCTTTTGCCAGCTGGCTATAGCCTGCAGGAGCAAAAATTAGTAGAATGGTAAGTGCCGTAAGTAATAACCAAGATGTAAGTGCACAGGCTAAGAATTTAAGGAAAGAACTTATGCTTGGTTAGCTTTTGAGTATTGTGAGTACTGAGGGTGTCTATAGTACTGCTCCCCATGTTTGCCATTTGTGTAGAAATAGCATTTCCATTTCTTTTCTTTGGATGTAGCTCCAACACCAAGGTGGATTTGGCTGCTATATGCACAAAAAGTCTCCCAGGAAGAGAGAGATGAAATTTAGGCAAGACTTCCCACTCACTTAGCTGATCTCTCTGATCTCTCTAATAGCTTGGAAATTGATAAAGGAGAGTAATACACTGCAACCTTTTCACTGGCATGTTTTGAATTCTTGGCATTTCTACAGAATTTAATCATGTTCTGTTCTGAGGCTCCTTGGAGACAGCGGTGAGCAGACAAAAGCAGATTTCAAATCCCTGGAGTCTCTTAGTCTGGAGAATGATGCTAGATTGCTTGGCCCTATCAAAGCTGAGGTGTTTTGGATATACACAAAATAGGTTGTTTAGGATCAGAGAGATTAGCCTAACTCTGCATTCAAGTGGCTGCATCCATGCACGTGCATGCCCATATGTATATTTGCACATGTTCCCAGTGTGTTCTAGCTCTTTACTTTCTGTAGAGAGGAAAATTGTTCCAGGTATTCCACAAATGTGTGCTGTTCAGATATTAAAGGTACTAATATGAGAGCCAATCAGTTGACACGGGGAGGTGAATAATGGTCCTCAAATAAAATCTGGGATTATCATAGAATAGCTTGGGTTGGAAGGGACCTCAGGGATCATCGGATTCCAACCCCTGTGCTGCAGGCAGAGTTGCCAGCTCCTTGATCAAGTACTAGATCGGGTTGTCAGGGGCCCCATCCAACCTGGCCTTGAACACCTCTAGGGATGCACATCCACAGCCTCTCTGGGCAGCCTGTTCCAGCACCTTACTACCCTCCCCCAGCAGCTACTAAACCTTCCCTCCGTTAGTTTAAGACCATCCCCCCTTGCCCTATTACTGTCTACCTATGTAAAAAGCTGATTTCCCTCCTGTTTATTAGTTCCCTTTAAATATTGGAAGGTCATAAGATTATCAGGTATTTTTAACAGTCTGCAATTCTTTCTTCCGCAGGCACCCACGAGAAAACCCATTCCATAACCTGAAGGTTCTCCTGGTATCGGATCAGCAGCAGAACTTCCTGGATTTGTGGTCTGAAATCCTTATGACTGGGGGAGCATCTTCTGTTAAACAGCATTTTTCAAATGCTAACAACAAAGGTATTCGTTGGCTTTCTGTAGTAGCTGGAAATCCTATGCTGCTGTGCTCTCCAGTATGCTTTTAAAAATCATTTAGGATGGCTTATAAGCATGTCTATAAGCATAAAGTAAGGCAAAATGCCAACACTAGCTCTCTGCCTGAATGTAATTTAGATTATATACAGAAGATCTACCTTCCAGTGAATGATACTCTTTAGCAATTCAGGATACAGGCTATCAGCCTGAAAGAATTGTTCCTGGGCCTCCTATAGGCCACTAGAATTGTTTCCGTTTTTCTGAATTTCTGTATGCACATTCAACTTGCTGCTTCTCTGTGTGGGATGTAGGCTCTATTATCGCAGTCTGAGGTCAGAATGCATGCTTATCTGCTCCTGCTTGTTACCTTGGCTACTAGTTTTCTGTTAACTTCTGTCTGCACTAGGGGGAATGCTTTACTTTCCAATGCCAAGTGTTGCTGTACAGCTTGTCTTAATCTCTAACAAAGAGAATTCATAGGCTAGCGATGGGAGATGCTAAGGAGATTCATGGCAGTATGGTAGTTAAACAGACTTATCTGCTGTTGCAAGGAAGAACCCTTGTCTCTTTTTTTCTTTTTTTTTTTTTTTTTTTTAACCTGACCAGCACTCTTTCTTTATACGCAGATGTTGCATTGGGTGTTTATGATGTGGTGGTGACTGATCTTTCCTGCCCAGCTGTTGTCTTGAAGTGCGCAGAAGCATTAAGGCTGCCTGTTGTCTCACAAGAGTGGGTGATCCAGAGCCTTATTGCTGGAGAGAGAGTAGGCTACAACAAGCATCCAAAATACAAACATGATTATGTCCCTCACTAAGCTTAAACTTTGTTCTGCTGTCCCACTGTTGTGCAGACTGTTTTAATCAGGTTTTAAATGTTTGTGGAATCAGACAGCGTGCATGGTTTACTGTATATAGTTTTATCTGCTGAACTTTTATCATGAAATAAATGTTCGATCTCTTGTGTTAGCTATTGGGTCTTCTATTTATCTGCCTTGCCTAGATGAGGGCAGAGGGAAAAGAAACACTTGCGTTTGTCTGGGCTGAATAGCTTAAATATTCTACTTTGTCTAAAGCCTGACCCCAACACAAACAGTCACTTTCAAAAGGATGGAAAGGTGGTAGACTTATTTACAGAACGATGGACCCATGACTGAGTTTAGGGCACCAGCGCCAGTTCTGTTTCTTGGAATGGAATGTTGTGTACTGCTACAGCCTGTTGGAACAAGATACTGCTGAAGCGACTGGTAAGAACTTTGAGGACAAAGTACTGTTTTGCTTTGGCAACTTTTTCTTTCTTCCCTCCTGTTTTGACTACACAGATATTAACCTGCCTCAGCACAGACTGGCAACACAAAAGTAGAAGAGAAAAGGGAGCTAGGACAAATCAGCTGCTGGAAGCCTGAGGTGCAGGAGAAAAGCGCATGCCAAAGATTTATTCACTACATTAGTCATGAGTAGCATTCTTAATAGTCCTGAATGGAAACAGAGTACGTTTACAGATGATGTCTTAAGTTACTCCCTAGCTTTATTTCTAGCACCCTTTTCTGTCAGTAGAGGGACATTTGCACTTTGAACAGTGCAAATATTAACAGGTGTGAATAATTCCAGTATACTAAAATATATTAAGGACTGGGCTAGCAATGTCACGTACTTTCTCTGTAAAACTTAACTATACTGTTATGGTGGAACAGCACACTGTAAAAGAAAAAAAATCTTAAGCTCTATTCCTTCATCCCCTTCCAGTCCACTTCAAAATGCTATTGGAGTTGTTTCTTTTACATAGAGCTAAGTATTTGATTAGCAGGTGTGTGATAAACTGGTTTATGACAGATAAGTCCAATTTCTGAAGAAAGCTAAAACTTCGTTCATGGTCAAGAACAACAGGTGACTTCCTCCATATTCTAGCTTGCCAAGCACCGCTGTGCAGCTGAACAGCCAAGACATCGTTCTGTTATTTTTTTTTTCCTCACTTCTGAAAGAAGCATAGACTGCTTCTCTGGAGGCATTTATGAGCACATGAAGACTGCAGGAAACGTGTTTGTACTAGTTCCGGACAAATGGAGAAGCGTTCTGTGATCACCAGGCAGTTGCAGGTAAGTAGCACTTCCTGACAGTTCTTTCTGACAGTGCTTCGCTAGGCAAGAGCCAACTGCGCAGGCTTCACTGCTTACTCTGCTGTTGGTCACGGTTTGAAGAAAAGGTCTTAGTGCTCAAACCCCGAAACTGCAAGAGAAGGATGCAATATTAACATACTAACAAATAGATATTAAGAAATTTAAAGGAGCTCCCCTCTATTAACACACATGACCATTTTTCAGCAAGTGTTAACTAGCAGGTAGCTCAAAAGCACTGGGGGGAAGCACACATGAAAACCGGAAGTCTGTCTGGTCTTGTTACTTCTCTATCATAGTGCTTGGTAGCATTTTGCTTCCGCTGATTTTTGGCTTACAAAATCAACATTGCTTAATTACAGCTGTGTAGCATGCTTTATATTTCACGTGCCCCAGGATAATTCTGCAGGTTCCCCTGAAGCCATTCCTACCTGCCCAAGGTTCCTCCAGCCTGTGTGTAGTATTTGTTATAATCCAGGCGTAGTAGCAGTTGTGCTAAGTCAGAGTTTATTTGATGGTTTCGAACACTAGAGAGAATCTTGAAGAGCAGCGACGACTGACGACTGAACCCCTGCAAATTACAAGACAGCTGTTCAGGAAAGCATTTTCAATCATTGAGCAGCCTGAAGAAAAGTATCACTGCAAAAGATTTTTGCTTGTGGTCTGCTATAAGGTAACACGTCAGCTGAAAGAACTAGGTGCTAGGCAGCCAAAAGGATGTATTGATTAATTCAAGTAATTCTAAGTGTTCACGCAGAAGGTCTGATCTCAGCTTAAAACAACTGCAGAACAGGAGTAAAGTTAAAGCTTAGCTGTTTGCAAGGGAGATGAACAAGACCATATCAATAGACATTCACCTTCACCAGAATACTGAGTTGTGCAGCTCCACGCTCATCTAACGGTCCCAGATTCTGACTCACCAGAGAACAAAAACTATGGCAAAGGTCCAGAATTTCATTTAAACAGTGGAAAACCTGTACATGGAAAAAAAGTACAGGTTACCAATTACATACAGAGCTCAGCCTCAGAGAAAGTTTGTTTTTAGTACCTGAAAATTAAAGCGTTCATAATCCAGATGATATTAATGCCATATTTTTCAGTAGTCACCAAGGCCCTTTTTCTTGAGGAAAAAACAACTTGTAGAAAAAAAGCTGAAAACAAGATCTACTTACGGGCTTTAGGAGGATGAAAGACTGGGCCAACAGATTACTTAAGAAATGATCATGAGCCAGTCGTATACTCTCAAAATCTCGTGTGGCATTTATTTGCTGGAGAAGCTGTGAGAACTGAGATTCCAGTACATCCACCTGATGAACATGCAAAGAGTTTTCATTAACAGCTTCCTTGAGGAACAGGAGTACCTCAGACCAGCTAGAAGTTGTGTAAGAAATTTGCTTTCCCTGTAAGTACCCTTATATTAGAGGCTGAGCATCCAACTTCTATCTGCCTCATTAATGGAGTTCTATATGCAACAGTAGTACAGTAATAAGGGAGAAAATAACTGATCCCTGAATATAACTATGCAGACAAACAGTTGCTTTCTAACTAGTGAAAAAAGTACTTAAGAAGTATGACTTTTGGAGCAATCTATTTGTTCCTGTATGATAAATCACATTCTCGGCTACAAAGCACTGTTTTTCAATAGAGTCACCACCATTAACTATGCGTTTTCACCAGTGATGGGCAAAAAGCCTGCGTGATGTGCTCATCGGGGCAAAGACTCAAGCCATTACTCTAGAAAGCCAGAAAATCAGGTCCCTTAGATTCTACTGTTGTAGCTATTAACAAATTGATTTTTGCAAAATTATGCTACTATTAACTACTGTTTAGATTTGAAAGTGAGAAAATGGCTTCTTTCAATTAAAAAAAAATCATAACTAAAAGAAACAAACAAACGCAAAACCACCCAAAAGAATTCTTTGTTACTCAGCAAAATAGAGCTCACTTCAAGGGGCAAAGGACCAAGACAGGATGCAGCTTACAGATTTAGCTTCAGGGATAAGTTCTCACAACTCCTAACTACAGAGCCAGAAACATTTGCGTTTCCATTAATACTTAAAACTCTACTGATTCACATATCCACTAACTGTATGGTTGTAGCACTGAATCCGGGAACTTGGAGAAAGTTGTAGTTTAAAACTTCAGTGCTCCCAACATAGATTTCTGTCAGTTCCTGATTAAGCGATACAGGTTCAACTCTGTTTAATACTCACTTGGAGATAATACTGAAGATTGTCCACAAGAAAAGCCATGTGGTCCCTCAGGCGCCACTTGATGGCATCAGTTCTGTTAGACTTCAGGTGTTTACGCTGCATCTGGAGAGCCCAGCAATGCTGTAGCTCTGCCTGGACCCGTCGCACGCTGAGCAGGTATTTGAACACAACGTTGTACCTACAGTCAAAAAAGAACAAAGTTGTTTAGGACAGAACTCCTTCTTGGTTACAGGTACTGGAGAACACAACAGTGTAAGACTGGAAAGAGAAATGGCAGATAGTTGCCTGCCAACAGACAGGGTAGATGAAGTAGCAGCTCATCTCAGAGTAACAAATTTGATTGTATTGGTTACTGATAAAAAAAAATACAAATTCTAACAGAATTTAGAGCTGGTGGAGTTTTGACAGATCTGTTTTACTGACAGATCTGCCATGACCTTATTTGCAACAAGTAACCTTGACGTGGCTAAGTAGGAAGAGTAAGGATCAGTGAGCAAGCTCAAGTGCTAAAGCTCTACCTTTTTCTCTATAACGGGTGCCTGAGATCAGGTAGCTTTCAGACACAAAGACAATACTTAGTACTTACTTCTCCAAAACAGCAGGAGTAAAGAGAATATGCAGTGGCCACTGAACTTTGTAAGAAAGGCCCAGAGCTGCCCAGCCAGATGCAGGGGCTTCACGTGGAGATAACTCTCGGGAAGTCCCTTCACGAGTCTGAGAAGAATCTGAAAACAGATAAGGCGTTCAGTTACATCTTTCTCTTGGTCAAGGTAAAGCCTTCCAGAGAAGAATGAAAAGGGGAAAAACAGAACAAGAAGAGGAAAAGCAGGCTAGGGTATCACACAGGGCTGTTAAGAAAGAGAATTTAATGTTTCTTAACTCCACGTGAGGGCAGTAGGATTTTGAAAACAAGGTCGTCGTCATAATCCCTCTTAACTCATTACTAAAAATTTGAATAGATACCTTTATGCTCCTTTCCATGATACTCAATGGTCAAGTGAAGCAAAGGAAGAAGGTTGTCATCATCTAACAGTACCTTATGAGCAGACTGCTGAAATGCAACATTGACGTCTGATAGAGAGAGAACACAAATATTAACAGAAAACTCAAGATGCAGACAGTGCTTATTTTGCACCTATTAATTATTTACGTTGGGCCATAAAAGACCAACGCTACTTCCACTACTTTAACTCCACTCTTCAATATGGAGATAAACCTATCATCTGAAAGTTACTAAAAGATGTTATTTTTGCCCAATGTGTATTCTACTGTAATTCAGAAGTACTGCTCTTTCAACTAATGAAAACATCCAGAGGATAAGATGCGGAAATCTGCACTGGACTTTACTATTTTCCTGCCAGAGCACAGGGAGGACATTTTGTGGATGAGAAATCAGCGCTCACCATGTTCTGTTACGGCCGTAGGTGGTGTTTTTAACATGTGCTGTGCAGTGTCAATGAAGGCCTGAAACAGCTCGCCTCTTCCCAAAAGGTAAAAGTCCTTTATAATCTGTTTAGAAAAGTTTTTATATGTAAGTATATAAAAAACTGAGCAGAAGGGGTAAGCATTATAACTGATAACACTTGCTTTTTAATTACTTGGACAATTTCTGCTATTTCAAAACACAGCTGGAAAGCTCTAAACTTCATCCAGTGACCAGAAAGTCTACAGTGCAATGCACTGCAAGCAATACAATGAATCTTTGAGAAGCAAAGCACAAAACCACATAAATTTTCTCCTTTAACTCTGTCTCTGACTAAGTTCTATCACTGTACTCATACTTGTGATCTTGGGAAATGAAAATAGTGTTACCTAAAAGAAGAAAGTATAAAACGTCAGCTGGTAAAGCATTTGCTGGGAAAGGTCCATTTAAAAAAATGAAACAAAGCAAATCTCACACCACCAATTTTAAGCGACTTTTGCAAAAACGAGTTAACAGTAACATTACCTTCAGTTGTCCAAGTAAGTCAGATTCCTCCACCATCAGTTTCCAAAGATGCTAGTGAGAAGACAGAATAAACAAACAAGAAATCTCCTTAGTTACAGCTAAACTTATTCTATAAAATTCATTAACTGTCTTAAAATACTAGTGATAAATTTAAAATGCACATATATAAAATGCTATGTAAAACAAAAGAGGAAGACACTAAGATGACTCCTGGGTGGGCAACCCATGCTACTAACTAGAATACTATATTAAAATTCCCTGCAAATGACTGGTACTATTTGAAGCTTTCTATCATTAGATGTTGGAATGATATGACACTAAGCCTGGTAAGAACATAAAAGCTACCTGCTTTTTTTCACCTTCCTGTTTTAATTGATTGTAAACAGCTTCCCTTCTCCTGGTCATTCACAAAACTCAAGCTCCTCGACCTGTATAGTCACCCTACCTGGGATCCTTACCTCAGCAACGGTGCTCCGTATCCAGTCAACCACAGATTCAAAGTCTACCAAACTAAAGAGTGGCTGCTGCTTGAGTCGATGTAGTTCTGCTGCAAAAGTGTCCTCCTGGTTTTTTAGGATAGAGCCTGTGAAACAGTGAGAAGTTCTGGATGGTAACAAATACTATTCAAGTAAGTGCAGACCCTTTCCAGCACACTGTGCTTCCTGAGCAGCCTCGCTGCCCCAGTGTCATGTCAGACAAGAGGAATGTGAATTTGTGGAGGCCCTGTAGTACCAAGTACAAGATAGTACTGCAAATTCTATCACACAATAGACACTTGATACCGCAGTGCTGCAGTATCAGACAAAACTTATGTTTGGAAAGCAATTTTTACTCTTGCTGTACTTATATCCTTCCCCAGCACTCAACTGGAAGCAGAGCAGTTGGATCATTGCTCTGATCTGGCACAGCCATTTGTACTTTCTGAAGCTGATCATTTTAACAGTGACTGTTAAAGAATTCATTTGTACGGTATTTTGGAAGATACTTGTCAGACTTTCACAGCTGAATGATGGCCATAAGAAAGATGCTCCTTACCTTTTCTGGTCAGGTTAACATTTTGATTCTCAAACATTTGTACCGATTCTCCCACAAACAAGATTTTTTCAGCAACTCGCACAGGAATGTATGATGGCAGCATCTCCACTCGCAAAGAAAACTGTTTTAGAGATGGAGCCAACATGTTCTCCTCCTCAATCAAGCGCTGTCAGAGACACCAGGGACAAGACAGAAAGCACAAGGAGAGAAAAAGGTTGAAAAAAACAGGTTTATATTTAAAAAAAAAAACAATAAATAAGGATCAGAGTATACTAAAAGTAACTGTTTTTCCATGGCCTTTTAAAGCTTTTCCTTGTACTTGCCTATGTGAAATCTGCTCTCAGCAAAGACTGCTCATAGGAGGCACTTAATTTTACACAATGCAAGATGTAACTGCAGTGGATCTTTTGTGCATTCACAGAGTCGCGTGTAACATATTAAAACCAACAGTGCCCAGGAAATATTTTCTCACAGCAAACTAGGGTATGAATTTATGAAATTGCAGTTGTTTCTCACTTGAGCCTGATGCAGTAACTGTTCAAATGCTGTGATGCTTCACTAAGCATGGAAGATCACTGTTGGTTAAGGAATCAGAAAAGAGCAAGATGAGCACAGTACTTCCAGTTATTTGATATGGCCTTCTGCCCCCAAGTTTGTCCAAGTGAGCCCAATATCTATCTCTTTTTAATGTCTAGCTGCAACCTGCAATGATACTCCGTTGATCTGCCATCCTATCAGATGTGATGGTTTTACAGTGACTAGCTGAACTTTACACCACTCTCTCACTCTCCCTCTTCTCAAGGAAAAGGCAGATAAAACAGTGGGGAGGAAAACAAGTGCTCACAAGCTGAGATAAGCACAATTTAATCAAAGAGAGGGAAAAAAGAGGAGGAAAAACAAGCAAAGGACAGATGGAAGCATAGAGAGAACAATTATTCTCTACTTCCTATCAGCAGGCAATGTTCAGCCATGTCTTGCAGAACAGGGCCTCACAGTTGTTCAGGACATAGATTTCTATTGTAAAAGCCCCTCCTCCTTGCCCAGCTTTTATTGCCAGGTGTGCTTTATGGAATATGTCTTTGGTAGGTTTAGGTCAGCTGCTCTTGCAATGTCTCCTCCCCACCTCTTGCCTACTCCCAGCCCACTGGCTTTGGAGTGGCCAGAGAGTGTCTTGATACTATGCTAACGCTGCTCAGTAATACACAAAATAGAGGTGTTGATATTAATGCCATTCTAGCTACAAGTGCAAAGCACAGCCCTTTATGGGCTGCTGTAGGGGATTTAACTCCACCCCAGACAGACCCAGTACATGGGGTCTCAAGAATGACCGATCATTTGTATCATTTGCACTGAAGCAGTACTTCCTCTCCAGTTACTTGATGACTGAAGATGCCAAGCTGCAACTTGCAGTCTTACCAGGTCCTGCAGCTCTCGCAGCTGTTTTCCTGTAAGTCCTCCAATTCCTAGGTCATCATCATCATCTTCGGGTTGGCCAGAGACACTCCCAGAAGGGCCCTGTTTGATAAAGAACTCTTCATGTTGATCTAGTAGCAATCCATGCAGCATCCAGGCAGAGAGCTGCTTATACATGACTCCATGACACACAGCCAGAATCCTGAAATCAAAAGAAACAGATTGTGGGTCCACCACACACAGTAATCAAAACCTCATTGTACAGCATTCTGGAAATCCAGTTCATCAGACAGGCAATGCGGTACTTATGTTCTTCCCAAGGGCACACAAACATAACATTCACCCAGTGAAATTTATTTTATTTTCTAAAGAATGAACAAAACCAGTAATGTCTGCTGTATCCAAGACATTTTGTTTAGACTTCAGCCCTAAAAGATGCCCTGGTAGGATCCTCAAAAGTACAAAATATGGAGAAAGCCTTAATTCCTGCCATGAATCTGTTTTAGATAAAGGAGACTGTGACAGTTTGCCCTTTTAAATCATGCAGGTCTGATTTGAGAAGCATCATCTGCTTTCACAAGTAAGAAAAAACTTTTATACTACTGTCAGGTATTAAGTACAAACAAAATAGTTTTGTTGCATCTACCTACTTTTCAAGAGCACTGCGAACAGGAGGCAACCCCCCGCAGCTATGTTTGTGGACAGTTTCCAGTATCTGACATCCGTGAATCTGCAGAAAGAAAAAGTGGTTAGACTAGGACTTTTACTTGGATCTGTACTGACCTTTTCAAGCATTGAAACGCTACATTTTCAGCTAACAAGAAGAACTGCAGAAGTCTGATAGAAAAAGAGATTAAACATACTCTGTGTAGTGTAGAAAGAAGTCTTCCCTATAAGAGTCTCTCAAAAGCTTCCCTAGAAAAACACTGAACCTCTGAGGACGATGGAAACATTAGCTACTCCTTTTCCTTATTTAATTCAAGCATAGAAGAAAACAGAATCAGAAAAGAAGAAATTTCACCTAGCAGCATCTTGTAGTTTGAAGCGTTTTGTGATTATAAAATGCATCTTGCTAATAATGGATGAGAAAAAGTCAAATCCAGTGTAAAGAGATCCGTAAAGCATTCAATACTTACACTAACTGAAACCAGATTCTTTCCTAGCATTCAGTTCTGGGATGAAGGCAGGAAATATCAGCTAAAGAGGAAACTTGCTAAGAGAGACTAGCTAAAATTTTACCATACCTTCTGAGTTTTGATCTGTTCCACCACAACCATCACAGATGGGAAGAGTAACTGAAACTGCAGCACAAGGGAGAGAACAGTTACACTTACTGAAGTGTGGACAACAGGTGATTACAGTAGTTTAAGCAAACCGTTAGTATGCTTTCCGCTCAAATTGGAAACTATTGTCAGTGACCTGAAAAATCACTGGAAACAATGTCCATCCTCACCTGGACCAAGGGTTATTCCATCTGCAGTTCAGAATAAACAGAAGCTGAGAGGAATATGCCAGGGTAAAGGAGGAGGACCTGTGTGTTGTGTCAAAGTGCAAGTGACCCTCTAAGTACGATTACAGGACTATAAATTTGGAGATGTTAAGAAGAAATGACATAAGATGAAAGACTAAACCTTGTTTACACCATTCACATTCTCATTAGATGTGTTACAGAATGACAAGGGTAACCATTAACATGAACAGGTTCATCAGCATTACCTGGTCCAGGGAATAATTAACATGTGAGATGGAAAGATGTGGGTCAGCCAGAAACTGTAAGAACAACAAGGCAATTAATGAAAATTTAAAAATGGCATAGATAAGTAAAAAGGCAAGTTTGGCTCTACGTTTCATATCACGTTATGTCCCATATGTAACTTTTAATGAAACCACTGGATGATGACAGTACCTAAGACAGAACATCTGCTAAGCCCCGAGGACTTTATCAGAACCTTTGCAACTGGAAACAGAAGTCATGGTAGTGTGAAACAGCACCAGGCTCAGAGGCTGATGGGGCACTTATTGAATTGTGTGTGGAAGGGAATGACAGCTTATTAAATAAACAGTCATTTACAATAGCATCTTACAGGAGTAATTTGAAAGCCATTCCCAAAGTGGAAAAGAAACTATCTTGTTGTCTTCTTTAGCTACTGCCACTTAGTCAATACAGTAACGGCAGAAATGACAAGCTTCCACAATGTGCCAGCAGCAAACAGCCTCTTGCCCTAAGTCTCTCTTTTACCTCTTGTTCCAGGTCAAGCAGTGCCTGTCGATACGGCTGCAACACTGAATCTAGACCCGTGCAGAATGCTCGCAAATAAATGCCATGCAATCCACTCTGGTTTTGCTGAGATAGGTGATGGTCCTGAAACAGAACAATAAAATCAGGTCCTCAGCACAGGTGCTCACTGCAACACTGCGTGCACAGCCAATGGTCACAACGCTCTGAAATGCACCTCCAACAACCATAAAATGCCCAAGAAAACAAAACAAAACAAAAGAGCTGTTTAGCTCTTCTGTGGATGCTTGCAGGAGTCAGGAACGGTCAGCATCCCGCACGTGTTCAGCACTGTTGTGTTTATGAACGCCTCCTGAATCCCTGCGCTCTTCACCAACTCCTGCTGAACCGCAGGGACCAGAAATTACTACACGACGTTCCCTTCCCCTAGGAATGAGACTTCTGCGTTCCATCACGCCTTTGTGCACCCTCTCTCATTTACACCGCACGGAACCTTTCAGATCCCTGCTCAGCACAGCGAGTTTGTGCTGGCGCAGAGCTGCACCGACAGCCCCGTGACAAGCAGCAGTGCGGGTCGTCATCCGCACCGCACCGCGGCGGGCGGCAGCCTGACCTGCTGCTGTACGTGTCCCGTGTACTGCTCCACGAATTCGGCGAAGCGGATGTAGTCGGTACCGAGGCGGCAGAGGCGGTTCAGGACGCTGGTCTCGCTGGGGTGTAAGAAAGGCAACTCCTGAGACACCTGCGAGAAAAGGGAGCGGTGAAGGAGAGGAGAAGAGAAGCGAAAGGGGAGGGGAGGGGACAGGCCGTGCCTGCAGCCCGCCGCGCTTGCTCCAGGTGAAGGCCGCGCCCGGGTACCCGCTGAGCGCCAGCAGCAGCTCGTGGATCATCGCGCCGCCGGGCGCAGCGCAGCGCAACGGCCGCCGGGAAGGGCGCGCCTGCGCGCTGGCCCACAAACGGTTCGGGCGGCTCTTCAGCCGGCGCGGGGTGGGGCGGGTCGGGCGCTGCTGCTGCGCGGGCGGTTCTCACCGGGTGCGGCGAAGCGCGGGGCTGCGGGGGGATGGGCGGAGAGCAGCCCCGAGGAGCGGCCCCGAGGAGCCGCCCTGAGGAGCCGCCCGCCGGGCCCGCGAGTCGGATGGGGGCGGTCGGTCGGTCGGTCGGGCTCGGCCCGGTTTCATCCTTCCCCTGCTGGTGCTCTTATTTGTGTAAATGTGTATTATGTATTTAACGTGTCGGAGACATTTTGAATCTAAACTTACCGATCTTCTGTAGCCAAAATGAAGCTTTTAGTGGCATTCCTTCACGAAAAAAAAAAAAAAAAAGTGAGGATTCCAAGTGCCTTCCTTTCAACCAGGGCAGGATGTGAAGTTTGTGAAGCTGAAGGAACATTGTCAGCGCTGGAGGTGAGAGGAGGCTGATGTTTGGGAGAGCAAAGTCACTGAGCTGTTGGCAGTGAATCAAACCCACTTACATAGAGATGTGGTATTGGAACTCCTTCCTTGCTGGCGAGCGTTACGCATCTGTTGGATGGTGTTAGGTAAGATACTGGAGCTTTGAGTGGTGAGGTTGCTTGTTTGCCTCCAAAGAGTAAGTGCTCATCTGCTATTCTGACAGCCCGTGGCTCCGCCGTGGCCTCAGGTCATGACTGTAACAGGACCGGTCGGGACTTGGGCTCCTCCTCTTCTGTTGCTGCTCAGGTTTTGATGGAGTCCTGCAGACGGTGAGCGCACAGGTGTGTGTGTCCCAGGCAGCTGCTGGATATATGAATATGTTTTGCGTCTATACGTGTATGCAGTAATTGTGTTTATATATATTTGTGTTTATATATATTTATATAGAAGTGTTTACATATATTGTGTATGCGTGTGTAAAATATATGGACTTATTCAGCTAGGGTAATTCCATCTAAATTTCTACAGGGCATCAAGGGCCTATAGAACAGAATGTAGTGAAAGACAGCAAAATCAAATAGGGAGCTAAACCCTGTTGCTGACACGGAGGATAAGGCTTAAACATCTTGAATAAACGAGTTCTGTAACTGTTCCTATTTAGTTCTGACTAGATAGGAAAAATTGTTTTTCCTCAGGGCTGTTCCTTGTGTTCTTAATAAGACCAGGTTAACTGCATCAGAGCCCCTTGTGTGCTACTGCCCAGCTGAGAGCACTGGGCAGCAGAGAACACAAAGAAGGAAAAGATCCCTCCTCGCTCAGCGGTGTGACCCCTCCTGAGCGTTCAGCTTCCTTTGATCAGCGTCTGAATTTGTGTGATTGCATCTGGTGTAACACTGCTAAATGTTTATGTTTCCTTCATTTTTGACCACCTATTCTATATGTTATGAATAGACATGAAGAAATCATTTCTTCAGTCTCGTTTTCTCCCTCCCTTTTTTCTCCTTCTGGGTACCTTTTGTCAACTGTGAAGTTGTAATTTAAGCAGTTCGTCTTCACATGAAAATCATTCAGTAGTTCTGATCAATACCGCTGCGTTTCTGTGTACTTATAATAATAACAAATCTCTATATACATATTTTAGAGGAGAAATGAACTCAGACTTGCGTATTTGCAAGGTCCACAGCGATCTGTCCATCTGGTTAGTAAAGCTGCTCTTTGTAATAATGATACGTTTCCATCTTTCAATCCTTTGGTGTCGAGCCTATGTTTAGGTTGGATATTAGAAAGACCTTCTTTACAGAAAGGGTGGTTAGGGACTGGAATGGGCTCCCCAGGGAGGTGGTTGAATCGCCATCCCTGATGTGTTTAAGAGCCGTTTGGATGTGGTGCTCAGGGATATGATTTAGCGGAGGGTTGTTGTGTTTTGTTTGTTTGTTTTTTTAGAGATAGGCTGCGGTTGGACTTGATGATCTTCAAGGTCTTTTCCAACCTGAGTAATTCTATGATTCTATGTATTCTTAAAGCCTTATTTGCATATGACTTTGTATTACCCCAGGTTTCCTTTTCTCTGCATAATGGACAGTCGGTGTTACGTTCTGCGTTAACTGTACAACTTTGAACGCCCTTCAGGCTTGGATGCACAGCAGAGGCTGAGCGGGGGTCGGACGGTGACGTTGTTGCCCAGCGATACGCGCGGGGCGGGCGGGGCAGAGCAGAGGCGGCTTCCCAACCGAACCGCGGCGGATGGAGCCGGCAACGGAACGAGCGGCGCGGCTCCTCCCCCGCCACACCCGGTACTGCAGGAAGAGGAACAGCCGCGCCCAGCTCCCGGCCGGGCCCGGACCAGCGCAGCGCTATGGCGGCGGAGGAGGTGGACGGGCTGGGCATGTCCCGGCCGCACTACGGCTGTGAGTACGGGGCGGGGGGGGGGAGCTAGGGCTCGGCTCCGGGAATCGGTGCCGCTGCCAGGAGCCATCCTGACCGGCGTCGCCCAGCCCGGGCCCGTCCATTCCGGGATCGCTGCTGGGCGCGAAGGCTCCGGCGCGGGAGCGGGGGGCGGCCGGGGGCGCGGCGGGGGAGCCTCCCGCGGAGCGGGTGCGGCGGGTCACGCGAACTCGCCCGAGCCCGACGGCTCTAACGCGGGCGGTGGAGAAGAGCGGCGGGGGAAGGGGCCGGCGGCGCGGGACCGTCATTCGCCTCCCGCGCGAGGATCGCTCGCGTGTGCCGCGGTGCGCCGCGCCCAACATGTCCGCCGCGGGGAGGGGAGCTCGGCGGGGCGGGGGCTGCGCTGGTGGAGCGATCTCGGCGGGAGAAGGGCGCGGCGGGCCGCTGCCGTGGCGGGCCGATCCGGCCGCCGCCCTGCTATTTCGGCGGCGGTACCTCGCCTACCGTCCGAATCGATCGGATGCGGCCAGGTGGAGCGCCTGCATCTTCTCGAAAATATGCTTGCTTTGGAGAGGGGAGCTTCGGCTCGACATTGCTGTGGCGTACGGTCGCTTGTGCAAGACGTCACGTCAAAAAGGAGCAAAGATGGAGCGGGCGCCGCGCGGCGGATGGGAGATGGCGAAAGCGACGGGCTGGGCGCGGCCGCAGGTGGGGTCTGCGGGGCGGGCGGAGGCGGCTGCGCTCCTCCTCGATCGCTGACTTCACCGCGCGGCACGGAGCCGTTTTCAGCTCTTGTAACTTTGGGAAAGTCTGACGTAATGGGGAAGAGGCGTGTGGCTGCCTCAGGCGGGATTCTGAGACGTCCTGGCGGTTCTTAGCAAGGCTTTGCTCTGTCCCAAATGCTGCGGTTGACACCTCATCCGTTGTTTGTTTGGTGAAAGTGTTTCAGGTGCAAGTTAGCGTTTGACTAATGATGGTACGAGGTGTTTCCTACTTGTGATGCTGAGCTATAAAACCTTAAAAAAATTAAAAAATATAAAAAATATATATATAGCTTTTTCAACATGAGAGCATGGAGGAGGTACTTAGCAGTAAGTGGAAAGAGTGTTTGAACAGATAGAAATCGGAAAGATTTGGGCATATAACTTAGGAGTTCGGTCCAAAGACGATATGCAGATTGTGGATCTAAATTATTATCCTCCAGGTGATGGCTGAGAGCATTTCCATCATTTTAGGGATGAAAGATAGCAGTATAGAAGAAATTACACGATGGGAAAATACACAGTTGTCCTTTAATCTTTGACTGTCAAAATCAGTAGGTAGGTGGAGAGAGGTGTGTCACTGATGTGCTTGTGAGGAAGAGAAAGGCAAAGCTAGAAGGAATTAAGAAAAAAAAGGATAGTTTCAAAGAAATTGGAAGATAGAAAAGAGTTGAATCAAAGTCAAATTGAGAAATCAGAGGGGGAAGATGGCAAACTTATGCAATAAGGGTGGAAGGGTGAGGAAGCAATGTCTCTTGTTACTTGCAAATAACAAATGTATTTGCCTTTTCATTTTTCTGAGACAAATTATGCCTGTGGTCAGTGCCTGTGAGGAAGGTTGGATATGATTTTTGATACTGTATGGGAACTGTTGAGTCCTTGCATGACCCACTGATTGAGGAAACCTGGGTAAATGACTGGTCAGCCCTGGGAGCACAGGTGAATGCAGTTCAGCTGTAGGACAAGAAGGGGTGCAGCCTGGCTGCTGCTCTGCTAGATCTCATTGAAGGGCTGACTGCCGCTGGGGAAGGATCTCCTCCTGGAAATCCCTCCTAGGTGCAGCTTTCCCCTGTGAACCTGGAATCTTCTGATGTGGGTGAGCAGTCTTCTTCCTTCCTTTATAGCACCTCTCCTTTGCTAGTTCTTTGATCATCACACCTTTGTTGTAATGCCTTTCCCATTGTATTGATCTATTCAGTTGCTAGAGATGTTCAGTCTTCTTCTGTCTGAGAGTATTTATCTGACTATTTGCAGCTGTCTTGGATAATGAGAGATTAACAGCAGAGGAAATGGATGAAAGACGGCGCCAGAATGTAGCCTATGAGTACCTTTGTCATCTGGAGGAAGCAAAGAGGTGAGGATAAGGGGGTTTCAAATGTCTGGAACTTTTAAAGTCATGATATTTTGTAAGGGGAATAATTTGGATGCAGCTTACCTCCTGTGTGTTTCTGAGTGACTGGATAGATTCATTTTGAAATGGACACTAAAAAACTCAACTCTGTGGTCCTCCAGGCTGTTTTGCTGCCTCAAGGAGGTAAAAATGTCAGTGCCTAGTAGCAGTTTCTGTTAGGCTTATCTAACGTGCTCTTAAAGTTGTTCTGGTTGTTTGGTTTGTTTGTTTGTTTTTTTGTGACAAGTACTTAATTGCTCTAGTGCTTTGGTATTCTCAGCACTGACAGGTTCCTACTATTATCTAACTTGTATTTTTCTTGGTGTAATATTACTTTACTACCTGCTGATGGACATGAAGAACAGGTTATTCTCTTTCTCTTATTTATCTGCAACCCTTTACGCATGTTTATTTGTATCCTGACTTTTTTCTGAAGCACTGCTGATATGTTAATGACACGGATTGTTTGGCAGTGCTGTACTGATATTCAGCCTCTGATGCAAGTAAATACCATGCTGCAGAGCGACGTAGCAGTAGCAGCGTGGAACTTGGCATGGAGTTATATTCACAAATTGGAATTATACTTTGTTCTTCTTGCACTTCCAGATGGATGGAGGCCTGTCTGAATGAGGAGCTTCCTCCCACAACAGAACTGGAAGAAGGATTGAGAAATGGTGTCTACTTGGCCAAACTCGGAAACTTTTTCTCCCCTAAAGTGGTTTCTGTGAAGAAAATCTATGATAGGGAACAGACTAGATATAAGGTAAGAGCTGCTGGTTGTAGATATTGGGTTAGGTAGATACCTCAAGAGGAAAATGTGCAGACCAGAGGTGTGGACTGAATAAGCAGAAAGTTCTTTTATGTTATTAACTGGGAAGTGGGTCCGGAGGAGGGACAAGAAGATGTCCCTCCTTTGCAGCACCTCCTCTACAAGGACAGGCTGTGAGAACAGGGGCTCTTTAGCCTGGAGAAGAGAAGGCTCTGGGGGAACCTTATAGCAGCCTTCCAGTATCTGAAAGGGGCCTATAGGGAAGCTGGGGAGGGACTCTTTACTAGAACATGTAATGACAGGATGAGGGGAAATGGCTTTAAACTGGATGAGGGTAGATTTAGGTTAAGTATCAACAAGAAATTCTTTACTGTGATGGTGGTGAGATGCTGCAACAGGTTTGCCCAGTGAGGCTGTGGATGCCCTCTCCCTGGAAGCATTCAAGGCCAGGCTGGATGGGGCTGTGAGCAACTTGGTCTAGAAGGAGGTGTCCCTGCCTATAGCAGGGGGGTTGGAACAGGATGATCTTAAAGATCCCTTCCTACCCAAACCACTCTGTGATTCTATGAGAAACGTCTCCTTTGCTTGAGAATACTGGGTAAGTGAGGGCTGTGGTTTCTTAGCTTTACGTCTGAACTTATAGCTGTGAAAGAACTTGTGTTGTAAGTAAGTGATATAATTTTATATATAGAAGACTGCTAACTTTGAGTGCACTTTTTTTTTCCACTGTCTGTATTGTCAGATGTGATATTTCTTTTGCATGTCTTCTTGTTTCTGACTATTTTTATTTCAGGCAACTGGTCTCCATTTCCGGCACACTGATAATGTAATTCAGTGGCTAAATGCCATGGCGGAGATTGGCCTCCCTAAGGTAATTTCCGTGTTGTATGTGCAAATCGGTATGTAATCTCAAAAGTAACTTTGTGTTCTGTGGGAGCATTTCCTGTTGCACTAAAACCAACAGAGTTCATATGGTTACTTTTTTGTGCTCTAGACTTGCATCTGTATAGAATTTCTATCTGAGAACTTGATGAAATCTTCCATTTTGCTGTGAGAACGATTAGGTGCATAATAGTTGCTTCTTCTATCCCATACCACAAATCTTGCATGTTGTCTATACTACGTTGTTTGTACTCTGCATTCTGTTGTACAGTATCTGTGCTGCTGTTAGACTGGCAGTTTTTCAGAAATCTGTGTTAGAAGAAGCAGTGCAGTAGAAAACAGTAGGTTCTCAAAATTGAATTTGTTCATTCGGAATTGGTTTCGGGTATGGCTTAAATATAAATTATCTGCTACGCTATGGGAATGGCTTGATAGCTCAGAGGAGTTTAATAAATACTGTTGCCTGAAAATACGTGGACCATGGTAGTGTTATGTGGGCACATGAAGGAAAGGGGAATGCACTTACACGTGTGTAGAACTTAGGCAGGAAAAAAGGAGCCTTGGTTTGGGTGGAAGATTTTGAAAAAAAAAAAAAGTGTGACTTTAACCATGGGAGTCATGCTAGGGTCATAGAAGTGTGAAGACTTTTGTTTTTGGAGACTGTTTCATTAGTGTACTGCAGAAGATTTGGTCTTAGCACAGTTAGGACACTGGATTATGTAGTGGCTGTATCATTCAGACTGCTAATTTTGTTTTATCTTCAGATATTCTACCCAGAAACCACAGATATCTATGATCGCAAGAACATGCCACGCTGTATCTATTGTATTCATGCACTCAGGTAAGGTATGCTAGACAGAAATCTCCAGTTCCTTCTGAAATCTGCCCGGAAAGCTGGAAGGTGAGGGAAAGAAGGCTGGGCTGAAGGGTGAATTCTCTAGCAGAGCTGCTGTACCAGATTAGAGTGAAGATCTACACTGAATGGCTTAGGTTTGAAGAGATCTTAAAGATCATCTACTTCTGATCCTCTGCCATGGGCTGGTTGCCCCACACTGTATCAGGCTGCCCCATCCAACTTGGCCTTGAATGCCTCCAGGGATGGGCCATCTTACAACGTTCTTCAGGCAATCTTTTCCAGCATCTCACGTCTTTCTGCTAACCAGTGTGTGTTTTTAATGTCATAAAATCATAGAATCTTTCGAGCTGGAAGGAGCCCTTTACAGTCTTACTAGTCCACCTCCCCTGCAACGAACAGGGATGTCTACAGCTAGATTGAGTTGCTGGGACCCTGGTCCAGTCTGACCGTGAGCATGTCCAAGGGCAGGGCTTCCAGCATCTCTCCAGGCAACCTCTTCCAGTTAAAACTGAGTTCCATCTGAGGCGGCATGGTTATTTATTTTTTTAGAAATTTATTTTTAATGCTCCCTTATGATCGGATAATTTGCTAGAGGGTACAGATCCATGAGCTGTGCTGAGCCAGCTTGAGAGGCAAGCAGACAACTTGCTTCTCTTTCCCCAGTCCCATTTGTCTTAGCTTTGCATCAGTTCCATTTCTCATCGAGCTTCTTTGTTAGTCAGATTAATTCACTGAAATTACAGGGGAAAAAAAATGACTAACTGAATGTGTTTATGTCACACTGGTAAGTCAGTAAGTCACATCACTTTATTAAGACTATTTTGACACAGCACTGATGAGGCCACACCTGAAGTACTGTGGCCAGTTCAGACTTCTCAGTGCAATAGAGATGGAGCTGCTGAAAAGAGTCCATCAAGGCTGCTGAAATGATTCAGGGTCTGAAGCATCTTTTGTATAAGGAAAGGCTGGAGAGCTGTGTCAGTTTGGCCTGGAGAAGAGAAGGCCTTCAGGGGCAAGAAGGATCAGATCTGATCAATGTGTATAAATATTTGAAGGCATCGTGTAATGAAGACTGAGCTAGGTTCTATTTGGTGGTCTCTGAGGACAAGGCAAGAGGTGCATCTCAGAGCATCCTCTACTTACTGTGAGGGTAACCAGGCAGTGGGATAGGTTGCCCGGTGAGGCTAGGAAATCCTTTCCTTTGGAACCGTTCAAAAGCTGTCTGGACACTGCCGTGGGCAACTGGCTGAAGGTGATGTTGCTTGAGCAGTGGGGTTGGGCAAGAAGACCTCCAGAGGTCCCTTCCATCTTCATTCTGCATGGACTTCAAAGTAGTGAGCAAGTCACGTGCAGCTTAGGAGGGAAGGAGTGAGGAGGATCAGCTTGTACCTTATTGGTAGTTGTGAGCTGTTAAATGGGTTGGTATGCTTGAATGGTTCCTTTGATCTTTTTATCTCTTAAATTATGATATCTTAAAATTAACAGTGAGGAGAAATTACTCATTCTCATCATTTATTTTCTTTTGTAGCCTGTACCTGTTCAAATTGGGTCTTGCCCCGCAAATTCAGGATTTATATGGGAAGGTGGACTTCACAGGTAAAAATAAAAAAACGAAATTTGTACCAACGTGTGCTGCCTTTATTTCAGCTGTAGGAGATATTGTCAAGATCAACAGAAGGACGGTTAACATAGGTTTCCTAAATGCAAATTAAAGAGTAATGGTTGTGAGCTGTTCCAGAAGTTAAAGCAGAAGGCTTTTTTTGGGTGCTTCTTAGCCAGGTCATTGGTTCTCTGATGGTATTTTTACAAATAACATCTCCTGAATTTTTGACTCTTGTTGAAAGATGATTTGACATCACTTTTATCCCCTTGGGAGAGGTTTCACTTTGATACTTAGTAAGCAGTTCTGGTCTCCTTTAGCAGTTTAGAGCTGTGCGTGCACACACAAGTGCCTCCACAGGATTTCAGTTGCTTGATTGTTGCAGAAGTGCCTGATCGTGTGTTTTGTATTGGTGAGATTACTGTCTGGGGACACATCCGATTTAAAGGCTTTGTTTTCCTGCAAAGCGTTTACTAATCATACCTATGAGAGGCTAAACTTACAGCATCACTTTTGGGTTATTTGGCATTTATCATCAGTGTGTCTCCATATTCTCCATCCCCTTTTTTGCAGGATGGGGGAAAAAAAAAAAAAAAAAAAAAAAAGAATTGTTTGGGCATTTTCCTGACCTGCCGGCCACCATCTCTGAAGCACCTCAAAATAATGGAGTGTGTTTCTACATTTTTGAGTTTATGTAATGTTTTCTCACGGGAAAGAACACAGAATATTTCTGTATGAATTCTTGGGATAAATACAAATTTTAGGAAGGTGTACAAAATGACAGCAGTTTCCATTTATTTTGCTTACTTTTACAGAGTTATACTCTAAGTATAAATGAAACAATGATTTGTAGTTTTAGTTTTTCCTGTAGCAACAGCTGACACTGCAGAGCTGGTACCTGTACCATCAGTAAGTAAACAGAGGTTAAACAGATGTTTGGTTAAGTAAGATTATCATAGTGGAAAGATAGCAGTAAATGAAAATGCTCACCAGTGTTGAAGGTTTGCAGCAAAACTCCACCAAGGAGAGATCCTTCCTTAGTGGCAGTCAGTCCTTAAATGGGGGTCCAAGAGGGGCACAGCCAGGCTCCACCCCTTCTGGTAGCACAGCTGAATTACCTTTACCTGTGCTTCTGCGGCTGACTCACTGCTTGCTTCGGGTGGTCATTGGAGGTTCAGGCTATGATCAGCTGTTCCATATAGTACCAATGTACTTTAGACTGTGCAACACTTCTTTAATATATGTTTCAGAGGAAGAAATCAGTAATATGAGGCTTGAACTGGAGAAGTACGGTATTCAGATGCCTGCCTTCAGCAAGATTGGAGGAATTCTAGCAAATGAACTCTCCGTGGATGAAGCAGCGTGTAGGTTTTATTTTATGTGATTATTCAGATCAACGTAATGTATACTAAGTGTCAGTTTTAATGCCCCCTGCTTTAAGAAAATACAGACCTTCTGGAAGATGGAAGAGGACTGACATGCGCCCGATCCACTGGTTTGGTTAGCTGACATATACTACTTGGAAGTAGGCCACTATTTTGTGTCAGGAGCACAGAACCCTGCTGGTTTTGCTTTGTGGTTACCTTCCAGATACTTTTTCACTTTTCAGTTAAGTTCTCAATGTTAAACAGGACTGTTATGTTTGTAAGTACCTAACAGGCTGTGACTTCTTTTTCAGTACATGCTGCTGTCATTGCCATTAATGAGGCAATTGACCACCAGGTTCCAGCTGACACACTTGTGGCAATGAAGAACCCTAATGCCATGTTAATTAATCTTGATGATCACTTGGAATCTACTTACCAAGACACTCTCTACAGAGCAAAAAAAGACAAGATGGAGAATGCTAAAAACAGGGTAAATAAATCCTTTTAAACCAGCTGTTTGTTCATATTGCAGTTTTACGTTATAGTTTTAAACTGTAGGGGAATGCAGAGTGTGTGTGTTACAGTCCTGTGTAAATAGTATTAGGGGGATTTATTCCTGCTGATATTCTTGTATTGGCTCCAGCAATCTTTTCCTATTGTAGAAGATGGGCAGTGATACTTGCATTACTCTGTTCAGCTGTCTGAATTATGGGTTGCATATGTACGTGCAGCTTTCGTATCATCCATTACACATGGGGAATTTTCAGACAATATTGATTTATTTTTACAACAGTGAAATGGTGAGAATAACCAACTGACCCTCAGAAAGATTTTGGGTAATCTTAGAACGCTGCATAACAAATACTCTGTGTATGTTGTTGGCTTTCCACATTCTGGAGCTCTACTGTTTGTTTATATAGAGCCTGTAAACTGGATTAAGGTGTTTCTGTACTGTTTGTATTGGAGTTTGTGTGGACTTTTAGCATGGGTAGGTCCCAGATCGGTGAACTCCCTCTTTCATAGCTCTATACAGGAGGTTATACCCATTGACTTTTTCCGTGACGGGATCATAAAATGTCTTTGTAAAGACAAAGGAGACTGATTCATTTTTATTTTATCTTCAGATTTCCTCAGAAAATTCAGAGAGAGAGAGAGATGTATATGAAGAACTTCTGACTCAAGCTGAGATTCAGGGAAACATCAATAAAGTGAACAGTAGGTATTGTGCTAAAATAACAGTTCTGCTTAAAAGCATAGTTAAAAATGATATCTGTGCTCTTCCTTGCTTTCGATATCAAGTGGAAAGCTTTTGGAGTACTAACATAAATGGAAGGCAGCTCTTCTGTTGTGTTTTTTGTTTGTTTGAACATGTTACTGGTAAGTATGTAGCTGTAAGCTGTATTTATTTTGACTTCTGCTGCTCTTTAAGAAGATGGGTTGGTTGTCTTTGTTGCTTCTGGAGCTTCATGTGCCCCACCCTCCTATCCCACTGAGTAACGCATGTTATCCTTCAGCCTCTCGTTGAATTACTGCTTTGCAATTGGCTTTGGAAGTCTTCTGTTCAGATTACATGCCTAATTTGACACCCATCAGATCTAAGAGTATTTCCAAGCACTAGGTTATATAAGTGACGGGACTTGTTCATTTAGCATTTCTCTGAAAATTCTGCTTTACTGTTGCTAGCGTGTGCAGCCATATCCAAGATTGACCTAGCTTTGGAACAAGGAGATGCATTAGCACTGTATGAAGCTTTGGCGACACCAGCCCTGGGACTCCGAGGATTGCTACGAGAAAATTGTGACTGGTATTTCAAGCAGTTTTTGAGTGATAGGCAGCAGAAACAGGAGGTATGCAAAAGCCCTGGATCACCATGTGTTTGCTGATTTCCATTTGTATTTATTTTCCATTTTTATTTTTTTATGTGTATGTGGCATTCTTTATTTGCAGAGTTTAGGTAGCATTACAGTGCTTTAAGGAAAGGCTGTTTCCTGCTGTTTATTCCTTTTGTTGAGCTACTTGCAGTGAATGAGCTCGTGTGGTTTCACTCTCCTTGATTTTTTTCTTTTTTTTTTCCCTCAGGCTGGCATTGCAGGTATTCTGCAGAAGGAGGATTTACAGTTGGGAGTGGATGCTGCTAACAGAGCAGCACAACAGTATCAGCAAAGTAAGGAGTGGCAAAAACATGAGTAACAAAGTATCAGTAGGATATGATCAGAAGGATGAGAAAATAGAATATTTGTGTTTATGTGAGGTTACACCAGGGTTATCTTAGACCAATATGGATGTTCTTTAAGTAGTTTGAGGCTACTAAAACACAAAAAATAATTGTGACAGCTGGCTCATGTGTCTTCTATCGAGCTCTTAAAATACTGCTTGGGATAACAGCAAATTAGATGAATGCTGAGCAACATAGAAACTGTGTTCACCGTAATGATTTTTCTAGGCAGTTTGTGTTAGATTTTGTTCTATGTATCTGTGAAGGAAGTCTGGATTGCTCCATGAGGTGTTAAAACTAGTTTGTGTTGACTACTGACAGAAGTCTTACTTGGTTTGAGCTACGGGACTTTTAGCTGTTTTTTTTTTTTTTTTTTTTAAATAAATAAAAGGCTATCTGTTTCTAAGTATCAGATAGTAAATAAAATGTAAATCACAGTGGCTGGATTTTTTTTTTCTTTTCTTTTTTTTAATCAGTTGCTTCTGATCCATGTAAAACCCTCATCTGGAGAAAGTTCCAGGAGCTGTTAGTGTTGAATTCTGTCTGTACAATAGCAATTAATTCAATTTACAAAACATAAAAAGAAAGCTAATATGGATCTGATTACGGGCTGTTTAAATTACAAGAGGGAGATTGTTCACGTCTAGTAACTAGGAGGTTACCTTCAGAATACCTTACTGCTTCCCCATAGTGCTCAGGTTTATTTACTTAATTGTGCTGTTTTAAAATTAGCCAAAGTGCTAACTTTAAAACACTGTAGAGTGTAGAGAACACTGTAGAGTGTCTGGTACTGCCTTAACCACTAATAGATACAGGAAGGAAAAATTGTTATAAATTACCTGTGAAAAACATTGGCAATTTTGAGGCTTCTTATTGGTACAAGTTGGTAAGACAGTCCTCTGATACATCAGATGAAAATGGAAACTGTTAAGAATGAGTCTTATTTTAAAGAAGGCATTGTGTAGTCTGGCTGTTTACAGTAATGCAAGACTAGCTGGGTAAGTACTGATTGGAAAGCCTGTGAGGGAATTACTTTTTTTTTTTTAAGGTTTGGGGACTTATTATGGACTTATTATCGAGTACAGTAAATGTGCTTACATTACTGGGGACCCAAAACTGTCTGCGTTCCTTGTTCTTGTGCTGCCTCTTTGACACACTGCCTCTCTGAACATCTAGGGCTGGCAGCAGTGGCCAGAATTAATGCTGCAATTAGAGTGGGTGATGCTGAGAAGACTATGGCAGAAATGATGAATCCAGAGGCCCAGCTACCAGAGGTTCATGCATTTGCTGCCAGTCTTTATCAGAAGGAGCTGGCTACCTTGCAACAACAAAGCCATGATGTGAGTAATTGTTCTCTTTTATTTCTGTGAATTGATATGGGTCACCATATCTACCTTGTCTGTTTCATTAAATGTGCCTGTCTTGAGTTCTCGTAGAACTGCGTCTGTTCTGATGTGATGCTTATACTTAAGTCTTGAGATATTTGGCACTGTAAGATTCTATTTTAATCTCCTGGTGTTCTAGCAATAGTTTGTGAAGAGCAAATATAATTGATCTGTGTTCTTCATATGCAGGGTAGCCTCACTCATGCAGAATTATCCGTTGCTATAGAGATGCTCTCTTCTGTGGCTGTGATTAATAGAGCTTTGGATTCTGGGGATGTGAGTACAGTATGGAAACAACTAAGCAATCCTGTCACAGGGCTGACAAACATTGAGGATGAGAACTCTCAGAGGTCAGTGTTTTGAAGATTAATGTGTTTTTGATATTATTCACATTTGTGAGAGTTTTTTTTTGTTCGTGGTTTTTTTTTCTCCTTACACTTCAGGTTCTTTCACTGCTTACTGCAGTGCTGATTTATTCTCTCTCTTGGCTTCTGAATCTTGTCTTTGTATTTACCATTTCTTAGTAATCTGATTTATTTATTGTCTCTCGGACCTTTATCAAGGTTTCACAACAAAGCTACATTCTGGTACTAGTAGGTTCTTAATTGTACTAGGCCAGCTCATCCACTGTGTTTTTTGCCTGTAACTGTCATTTGGTGTTTTAGTGCTTTTCTTGATTGTTTTGCACTGGAGCTGGCTGCCTTGCTCATGGACTTTTGCCTTTTTCCTATAACCTCTTTCGTATTTGTCAGTTTTAACCCTTGTGTTACTTCTCCCATTTTGTGTTTAGTTCTCATTGCTGTCTTGTGTGTTCCCTGGCCAGTTTTTCATGATGTGATACTTGGTGGCTTTGATTTTTGTTCTTTGACAGGTATATTGATGATCTGATGAAGCTGAAAGCTCAAATGCATACAGAAGAAAATGAATTTATCACGTGGAATGATATCCAGTCATGCGTGGATCGTGTGAACTTAGCTGTGCATGAAGAACATGAAAGTAAGTTTTGCTTGATTAGTACTAGACTGATCTTAGTTCAAAAGGTGTGCTAAAACTGGGTACATGTAGAAGAATAAGGACTATTCAGAATGACATGAAAACATTTCACTCCATCCTTGAAAGCCACAGTTAAGAAAGCAAATAATCCAGTGTCCCAGTTTCGCAGAAAAAGTGAAATTGTGTGCATTGAAAAAATGGAGTACAGAACAGAAAGAATTCTAATGGTAGTCCTGGTCCACTATCAGCTATAACTTTGAATAATACGTAAAAGGAAAGCATTTTGTGTCTTCATAATGTTCTTGAAGTATATCTCTGTGGCTTGATGTAGATAACAAGTTCCATAGAATCACAGAACATCCCAAGTTGGAAAGGACCCACAAGGATCATAGAGTCCAACTCCTGGCTCCACACAGGACCATCTAAATCTAAAAATCAGACTGTATATCTGAGAGCATTATCCAGATGCCTCTTGAACTGTGGCAAGCTTATTGCTATGACCACTGCCATGGGGGAGGCTGTTCCAGTGCCAGATCACCCTCTTGATAAATCCAACTCAGACCTCCCCTGTCACATCTCCAAGCTGTTCACTTGGGTTCTGTTGTTGGCTGCCAGGGAGAGATGAGTGCCTACCCCTCCACTCCCCCTTGTCAGGAAGCTGTAGACCACCATGAGGTTTCTACTTAGTCTCTTCTCTGGACTAAGGACTTCAGCCACTCTTCATATGACTCCCCTCTAGACCCTACACCATCTTTGTAGTCATCCTCTGGACGCTTTCTAATAGGTTTATGTCCTTTGCATACTGTGGTGCCCCAAACTGTACGCAGTGCTGAAGGTGAGGCCACAGCAATACAGTGTAGGGGGCGACAGTCCCCTTCTCTTGGCCTGCTAGCAATGCTGTGCTTGATGTGCTCCAGAATACTGTTGGTCCTCCTGGCTACCTGGGAGCACTTTTGACTCATGTTCAACTTGTTGTGAACCAAGACCCCCAAATCTCTTTCATCATGGCTGCCCTCCAGCATCTCCTCCCCCAGTCTGTATATGTAGCCAGGGTTGCTGCTTCGCAGGTGCAGAATCTGGCATTTGCTCTTGCTAAATTTCTTGCTATTGGTGATTGTCCATCTCTCTAATTTGTCAGGATCTGTCTGCAAGGCCTCTGCACCCTTGACAGATTCAGTAGCTTCTCCCAATTTAGCGTTGACAGTAAACTTGCTCATAACACCTTCTAGTCCTACATCCAAGTCTTTATGAAAACATTAAAGAAAATTGGCCCTGAAATAGAGCCCTGGGGAACCCCTGGAGTGACTGGCTGCCAGACTGATGTGACCCCTTTTGCTATAGCCCTTTGGGCCTGACCCATCAGCCACTCATTCGCTCACTGTGTTATGTTTTTGTCTAGTCACATGCTGGACGTTTTGTTCAGAATTCTGTGAGGAACAGTGCTGAAAACTGAAATTCAGAAAGACATCAACTGGCTTTTTGAGGTCAAATACATGGGTCATTAAAGTATAGTTAGTTAAATGGGGCCTTAAATGGTGCTTTTTTATAGCAATCATACCATCTTTTTAGCAATCCTGGTTCTTGTGGTGTCCTTAGTGTGTATTTTTCCTTAATCTTTGCTCCATCCAAATAGCAGTTCCTACTAATAAAATGTTCCACTTTGTGGTTCTCCTTCTGCATGTAGAAGAAAAAAGCTGCAATCTTTGGATACATTAACCAACGTTGTATCCACTCTGAGCTCCTTGCTTCTAGAAGATCTTTGTTCTTAACTATCAAACTGTGATTTTAATTGTTGCTTCTTTCAGCGAGGAATTGAATCACATGATCTCTGTAAATTCCAACCAAAATTATTTTGTGATTTCCTGTGAGTTTGGCATGTATGACACAGGCTTTCTTCACATTTAGCTAACTTTAAGCTTACCTATTAATGTTGGGTTTTATTTAGTTGAACTGTAGTCCTTGTTGTATTTGACATACCCACATCTCTTGTAATACAGCTAATAAACATGCATCCAATAAATATTGATCTTTAAAATATGAAGGTACTGTATTTTTGAATGGCGTTCTGTGCAAATCTTTAGCTTTGTGTGAAGGTTTTTTTCTGAAGGAGACAAAATCTTGAAAACCTGTAACTTTACTAGCTTTGGCCATTGAGGTTTTGATAATTTTCTTCTAGTGGATCTGAACTACGTATCGGAGAACTCAGTTCTGTCCATTCATATGGTCTCCCTGGGGGATTTATTTATTTTTTTTCTCCCTCTTTTGCTTTATTTATTACCATATCCAGAAATGTGTGGCTTTTTTTAGGGTGGAGTAGTCGTCTTGCTTTCTTTACCAGTAGAAAATGATTACTATTAGAAATGTTGCTATTCTCAGCTGGCATTTCGTTTAGCACTAATAGCACTTTTCCTCTAAAGCACAGTTTATGATTATGGTGAAGGACTGGATCTTTGTATTTCTTCTTCTATCTTTTTCTCTCTAGGGATTTTGGCAATTGGGCTTATCAACGAGGCACTGGATGAAGGAGACACCAAAAAAACTCTGCAAGCCTTACAGATTCCTGCAGCAAAACTGGAGGGTGTAACCCCAAAAGTAGCTCAGCATTATCAGGACACACTGCTTCGGGCTAAGAGAGAGAAAGCACAGGTGGGTGTAGTTAAAAGCACCTCTCAAAGAGCCTTTGCATCTATGTACTGAGGGCATTCCTGATCTTAAAAGCTGGGAAACAAAGCTGGAAGTGAAGGGGAGTGAATATTCTACATTCTGATCTTACCTGGTCAGCTTGGATCTTTATATGTAGGGGAAGGAGATATGCAGACATAATACGTGAATCTTTGTGAACTACAGAAATAGGATTAAAGCTTAAAGATATTAGCCACTTGAGGTGGATTGCTCTAGCTAATCTTAGGTCCAGAATGGCGTATGTACCTTCTTTTTGGAGGTATAAGGAGTTAGGTTTCGTTTGTTTTTGCAAGAAGACAGTGTTTATTCTAATAGTTTTGCATTTGGAAATTCAGGTCTCCTTCAGTCTCTCATTTTTAGTGTTCTTTGTTAAATGTATCCATAGGTGTAGCTACATAAAGCAAAAATAAAGTTTCAGGAATAGTAAAAAAAACAAACAACAAACAAAAAACCAAACCAACTTGTGATGAATTGGTTCAGGGGGAGGGGAAAATAGAAAACAAAACAGAGGCTACTAGTAAAATGTGTATGGATGCCTGTCACACACTAGGTTACACTGCAGATGCTATGTATTTTTTGCATGGTTGTTGTCTGTTGTGGTAGCTGAGGACTTCTACTTACGTATATGGAGTTGCACAATTGATTTATATGTACAGGTGAAAATGGAGAGAGAAAAAACAATCGCACCTTACTGGTTTAGGAAAGAAGATGAAACTGTGTGGGTGGTGTACATGTTACTGATTTCTTTGAATATGTGAGTGGGCTGCTATTTTATTTCTCCATACTTAGAAAGAGGTAGCAGATGTGCTTCCTTTCAGTGGCCAAAGAGTGTTTAATTTCTTTTTTTGTGATATCTTTTCAGTTGTGGAGCTCATTGTTCTAACTCCAGCATGGATTTTAGCATATAGACTGAGATGGTACTGTGTTCAACACTGGTCGTTTTTTTGTATGTTTGTTTTCTTTGGTTTTTGATTAAGTATAAACCTTCACGATGGTAATGTCTGGAAACCGTATGCACTAGTGATGCAAATTGTTAAGCAGCTTCCTCAGTGGCCCTGAAGGAGTTCCTCAGGAACCCATTTTGAGCTGAAGCATTTCCTCCTACTGAGTCAGAATGAAATAACAGATTCTTCTTAGTGTGCTTCTGCCAGGCTGGACTGGTAACTTCAGCTGGTGTGAAATTACCTTATTTAGGCATATGTTCAATTTAGGGCTCTTCCCTGCTGCATGGCACTAATTTCAGAAATTGTGAGATCATAGTACATACTAAGATTGTGGGTAGAACAGTTGCTGTCCTGAGTCAACTGTTGCTTAATAGCTGGTGACTTCTGTACAACAGACAGAGAGGGATTATAGTTCAGCCCAAGGCAGGGGGTCTGTGCACAATGCATATTTCTCATGTGATGAGCACTGAGAGAAGCGTTGAATCCTGTAGTGTGTTACACTGTGTGTACCTTCTGGAAAACCTGTGATAGTTAATGCATGGGAAAGCATCAGATGGCTTTTGCTAGTCCTTAGGTTGATGATTCTGCTGGTAGAGTTGACAGTCCAAGAGTTTGTTTCTTTAAGTCTCCTGCCCTTCCCCAGACAGGAATTTCTGCATTGCTCAAGCAGTCACAGGATTCCTTGGGTGTTCAGATAAAATTTGTCTGTTAAAGGGATGTAAGTTTCAAACCAAAGCAGTGGGTAATGTGGTGGGTATGTAAGGAAATGTTAATTTTCAGTCTTGCCCTGGAACTCTTAACACTGGAATATAGTGGCTCTTTTGTGCAGAGTGATTGTTAATCCACATCAGAAGTAAATGTTTCCTGTGTTCTGTTTGTACAACAGGAGTTGTTAGAGGGATGGCAATTGCTTCTTAAGATTTCTTTCCATAGTTACCTCCAGGAAGCAACAGTGGGTGGGGAGGAGCTGTGCTTGGCAGCTGCTGGACCATTGTTCATTATGTGTGTTTTGGGCCTTGGTAAACACTTGTCTCTTAGAAAATTTCTGCGTGTTACGTTATTTAATTAAGTTTCTTCAGCCAAAATATAAGACCCCGTGTGACCAGTACTCCGCAGCAAATGGTCTGTTAAAACTGAGGCTTGAAACATGCTTTTACCGTTGTGTATTCATATCTACCCACAGTATATACAGTGCTTTTTGATTTGCTGGTACAGAAATCTTCAAACTTTTGTGGTCGGGGACAAGAGCAACTTGATAGTTACCCATTGGTTTTTAGTCATTGCTCATGTATGTGCATTGCCACTTATTAAGTTTCCCTTAAGAACTCTCTGAAGCCTTGTACTGTGGAAGGACTATTGTTAGACTATGCTTGTGTCCACCTAAGAGGAAAACAGCTTTTCAGGAAAGGACTTAGGGGTGCTGGTATGCAGACAAGAAATTGAATGTGACTCAGCAGTGTGCCTATGCTGCCTAGAAGGCTTCAGTAGAGAGATGATCCTTCTCTTGGCATTGGTAAGGCTGCACCTGTACTGTGTCCAGTTTTGCCCTGCCCCCCTGTAGAGGAAACATGAATGTACTGGAGATAGGCCAACATAGGGCCAGAGCACCTCTCTAGAGAGGAAAGCTGAGAATTATGAGACTCTTTAGTCTAGAGATGAGAAGGCTTGGAGGGAGTCTCTTCAGTGTATATAAAAACCTGAAATGAGGATGCAGTTGAGGACAAGAGGCATTGAGTACAAATTGGGGTTCAGGAATCACTTTACAGTGCAGGTAACTGAGCAGTAGCAGAGGTTGCCCTCAGAGGTACTGGAGTCTCCTCTTTGGAAATGTTCAAACGCCATCTGGATATGGTCTGTCCTGGATGACATGCTCTGGGTGTCCCTTCTTGAGCAAGGGGATTGTACCAGGTGAGCTCAGAGGTCCCCTTTCAATCTTAAACTGTTCTGTGAGATTTTTGTATGTTTGTTTGTGTGTGTGTGTTCCTTAGAAAAGCACATCTTTGCAAATACAGCTTTAGGACTAGCCAGTACAGATTCCTTGGCATTAGGCTGTTTTGATGTTTGTTTGTTAGAGTGATACCATTGTTGAAATTTCTTGTTGGGAGTTCCTTTTCCTGAAAAGAGTTTTGGCCTGGTGATGCTGCAGTTTCTTCTGCTAGTAACAAATGCACGTTATGGCCTTGTGCTGAAATTGATTAGAAAGGTGCCGAAATGCTTCCTGTATCCCATGAAACTGCGATTGCTCAGAACAGTTGTTTTATTTTGCACAACCAATGACACTCTTTTCCTCATGCTGTGAACACTTTTCTCATCATATTCTCTTCAGGACACTCAGGATGAAACAGCTGTGCTTTGGCTTGATGAAATTCAGGATGGGATTCACAGGGCTAACAAGGACACTGAAGAGTCACAGAGATGTAAGTGTTGTGGCAAGTACTGTAATTCATTGTTACTGTCAACCAAATAGTTGTCAGCAAATGAAAGAATGTGAGCAAGAAGTGTAAATGTGCAAAGGAAATTAAAACAAATTTTTGCTTCAGGTGGGTGTATTTTTTTTTTCTTCATTCAACAGTGAATGTCACAGTCTTGAAATTTCAATTTTTTAAAAATATTTTTGGAAGGATGTGTCATTGTTCCAGTTCTGCTTGTATGTTACTTCATTGGCAGGAATACCTATTGAATCTCTGTCAAGTAGTTTGATGTTTGCAGATAATTGTATCTGTCTGTGGTTGGGTAGTCAAGTGTGAGGATGTTCATGTGCACAGTTCTGGCGCACCTTAGCTTTCATTTGTGTTGTTCTGTTGTGTTAATTCCATGAAGTTTTCATACTTCTTTGAAGTAGTTTCAAACTACCTCTTTTTTTTTTTTTTCCCATTAAGTGCAGATGAAAATACATACCAGTGGTAGCTGTTTTTTCTTCTTTAGTGCAGTTGGCAGGTGGACTATGCCAAAGAACATTTGGTCAAAAGCAGGATTAAAGTACATTTCTTTGAGACTGAGTAAGATCTTCAGATACCTATCTGAACATATGTGAACAGATATTTACTCTGTGCTGAAATTGACTGTATCTCGTGTTTGCTGAATCAGTGAGATTCCTGTGGCTGATTTCCTACTGTGTTTGTAGCAGAGTTCTGGTGTAGACCTGGGTTCACTCTTTCCTCATCTTTATGTTGTTTATGAATTATTCTGTGTTCGTGTTGTTGCTGTTATTGCTAGGAATGCTGCAGTCGCTGGAAAGGCTCTTTTTGGGTCAGCTGTGCACTGTGACAGGGCTCTGCCAGAAGAAACTGCTTAACTATAGCTGTTGTCAGAGTGTAGCTGAGTGAGTGGATAAAACATTGTAGAGAAAAATTGTTGATAAATCAGCACCATAGTAGGACTAAATGCAAAAATTATGTTTTCAGACACTGTACCACCATATACAGATGCACACTCTGTACTAAAAAAATCGCTGTACACCAAGTTGTCTTTTTTTAATCAGCATTTCATGTATAGAGTAATGTATTTGTTTATGCTCACATGTTGCCTTGCTCTCTTCTGTTAAGTTTGTTGTGAGTCACTAAGCTCCTGAACTGCCTGAGTAACCTGCCTCCTTGTGCTGTTGAAGTTTCCTTAGGAATTCTGGCCATTAACGAGGCAGTAGATCACGGAGACACTGGCCGTACCCTGAGTGCCTTGCGCTCACCAGATGTGGGGCTGTATGGAGTCACTCCAGAATGTGCAGAGACGTACCAGCGAGAGTTGGCAGAAGTCAAAAGAAGAAAAATGGCAACAGGTGAACCCCAAATTGCTAACTGTTAGTGCAATAAGTTCAAGATCATTGCCATTAGAATGGAAACCAGAGGGGGTAAAAAAAGCCTGTGAGGAGAAGTTTTGTGTTATGCGTGTCTTGTTAGAATCTCACGTTATAGGAAATTGAGGCTGCCTTGTAAACTAAAGTCTGATTAAAGGAAAGGGGGGAAAAAAAGGCAGGGTGGAAATAAAAACTTTACAGTAAAATATTCTCTGCTTGTAGAATGTATTGTGCTTAGGTAGTTCTTGAGGTAGTTCATTGGAGTCTCAGGTATTCCTTCTATTGCTGGGAAGGAATACCTGAGGAAGGAGCCTCTGTACATGAATTTCCTTCTTGTAGTATTGCTATATGAGCAAGACAGACACTTGTTTGCTTTCAACATACTGCCATTTCTGCTTGTAGGAGGCAATGGCAGTGAATGGGTGAAACACTGGGTGAGAGGAGGCTATCATTATTATCATAACCTGAGGACCAAAGAGGGAGGATGGGATGAACCGACTGAATTTGTGCAAAATGACACACAGCTGTCACGGGAGGAGATACAGGTAAAGTACATGCTCTTTTTCCCTTAAGTTGAAGTTGTCACTATTTCAGGCCTTACCGCAGCTTTCAGAGGTAGTGTTTTATCACAGTGACAGTGTTAACAAGCTTTGTAGCTTATTTCACTGTTCACTGTCTACTTCTGCATATCAAAACCTCTTTGTCCTATTGTAGAAAATTTGTTCTGGTGATAAAGGTGTACACGACTGTGGTGTTGCTGTTTACTGAAAAGCAACTTGTAAGTTTCTCTTGAACACAGTACAGAAGCTGCTGTGTAACTTCTCATTTTTGCATCTCCATTTTCTCTTCCTGGCTCTTCCTTCTACTGTAAAACTAATGCAGAGCACTATATCTGGAGTCACAGCAGCATACAACCGAGAGCAGTTGTGGCTGGCCAATGAGAATCTGATTGTGAAGCTTCAGGCTTGTTGTAGAGGCTATCTTGTTCGTCAGGAATTCAACTCCAGAATGAGTTTTTTGAAGAAACAAGTTCCAGCCATCACTTGCATCCAGGTATGCAATCCCTTAATTCTGTTTGGAATATGTACTTGTCAGTTGCTCTCTATACACATGCTTATTGACTGGTTTTGATCAACTCAGTTGCCACACACAATTATCTTCTCTTCATTTTGCAAGTTATTGAAAGGCATTTCCTTCTCCCTAAGAATCGCTGTATATAAATTATTTCTCTCTGTGGTATATGAGCAATAAACTCTCCTCAAGCAGAACTGTGGAGAGAAAAAGCACGTTTGAAGGATCTGTACCTATTGTTTCATTGTCTGTTTCAGTGATTTGGAAATATGATGTACTTTATATTGTCCTATGTCTTTGTGTTAGTAATTTATCATCACATGGTATTATCACTGCAATTTCTCATGAACTGAGGAGAGGCAGCATGGCTTCCAGCATAACTGAGTAAGAATCCCTTCCTCTTCCCATTTGTCCGGGGATTTGGAGAACTGAAGACAGAATTGAGAATTGTGAAATGGCTGATGTGATTATTCAGCATAATGTTGAGTACATTTGCAGGAGAGTGATGGAAAAACGTTTCTCCAGAGTTGTAACTGAAATGTTTGCAAATGAAATATATGCTTTACATTTCTACTGCTTTATTTGACCTGTCTATTTGTGTTTGTACCTGCCTGGGTAGCACATGCTCTGCCTGTAACAAAGAAAAGAATCCCATAGCCACTCAAGAAAATAGCACTCTCTCTCTCATTAAATGTAGCCCAGTCTCTTGTCTAGTTTCTGTTCCAAGAATCTGTAGTAGAATTCACTCTGAAGGCTTATATTACATCTCTCTTCCTTCTAGCAACTGATTCTGCCACGTGACTCATGTGGAAGAATTTCTGTGAATTTGCTTTAGTTATACATTTGTTCTCCAGCTGTGTTTCTGAAAACCCACGCTCTTCAATGGGGGGTGGTGCGAAGTCTGTCACAATGACAGCTGATGGAAGAAATAGTTAATGCTTCACTGCGTATCTCTTACTGCATATATCTTGTAAGATGAGCGTGTCTGTTATATTTTATTTAGCCAAAGGGAAGTGGAAGCTGAGCTGCAGAAAGAAGCATAAAATAATAAGTACTTCTCTTCAGTTTGAGAATTAAGTGCACCTTTTGTGTGTGTTTTCAGTCCCAGTGGCGTGGCTATAAACAGAGGAAGGCATATCAAATCCGCTTGGATTACCTACGAGCACACAAGGACCAAGTAGTGAAGGTAGCAGAGACTCTCTGATTTTTATTTTTTATTTTTGTTAACATTTTGGGTAGCAATATTTGTGGAAAAGTATTTTATCTGACCTGCTTTGGGATTCTTTCCTATAGATTCAGTCAATGACCAGGATGTATCAAGCCAGAAGGCGTTACAGAGATCGCCTGCAATATTTCAGAGACCATGTAAGAGACTGTGTATCTGACTTCTTTATTTTTTTACTCTTCCCTTAACAAGTGGTTTAAGTGGCTGGCTTTATTTTATTTATTTATTTAGATAAATGACATCATAAAAATCCAAGCTTTTATCCGAGCAAACAAAGCGCGAGAAGACTACAAAACCCTCAGTAAGTATGACCAAAAGAATAAAAATAATATGCTTTGAATCTCTGTTTGCAAGAGAATACTGTTAGTGTGATCTGTAACATCGAGACCAGTTATGAAGATCAATTAGGGTGAAGTGATGCAAAGGGTAAATAGGTAGGTAATTGCTCTGTCGGAATGAAAAATTCCCTCTGGCTGAGGGAATGGAGTGCACTGCCAGGAAGTTTGCTGATGACTCCAGACTGGGAAGAGTCTTCATGCCAGAAGGCTGTGCTGCCTTCCAGCAAGACCTAGTCAGGCTGGTAGGGAGAAACTGAATGAAAAAGAATAAGGACAAGTGTAGTCTTGCATCTGGGCAAGAGCAACACCAGCTACCAGTATAGGCTGGGGACTGACCTGTTGGAGAGCAGCATAGGAGAAAGGGATCGGGGGATCCTGGTTGGCAGTAGGAGGATCATGAGCCAGCACTGTGCCCTCATGGCCAAGAAGGCATTCCAGGGTGTATGAGGAGTGTGGGTAATAGGTCGAGAGAGGTTCTCCTTCCCCTGTACTCTCCACTGATGAAACTGCATCTTGAATATTGTGTCCAGTTTTGGGCCCCTCCATTCAAGAAGGACAAGGAACTGCTTGAGAGAGTCCAGTGCAGAGCCACAAAGATGATGGAGTGGAGCATGTTCCTGATGAGGAAAGGCTGAGGGAGCTGGGTCTCTTTAGCTTGGAGGAGACTGAGGGGTGACCTTGTTAATGTTTATAAATATGTGAAGGGTGAGTGTCAGGAGGATGAAGGCAGGCTCTTCTCAGTGACATCCAATGATAGTACTAGGGGCAGTGGGTGCAAGCTGGAACATAGGAGGTTCCACATAAATAAGAGAAAAGACTTCTTCACAGTAAGAGTAACAGAACACTGGAACAGGCTGCTCAGAGAGGTTGTGGGCTCTCCTTTTCTGGAGACATTTAGCATCCACCTGGACATGTTACTGTGTGACCTAATCTAGGTGTTAGTGCTCCAGCAGGGGACTAGATGATCTTTCGAGGTCCCTTCCAATCCCTGACGTTCTGTGGTTCTGTGAAAACTTGTTTCATGATAGTACTTTTGTTGCTGAGAAATAGAAGTGCAGGTTTAGGGGTAAGTTCAGCAATGTGGACTCTAAGCTGATACTTACTTCATTCTATATGCTTCAGTATATTATTCATGACTTCTGTCATGATTTATTCCATACAAGAAGTTTCAGATACTGTCAGAAGTTATTCAGGCACATTGGTGTTAATTTTATCCTGGACTGGCTGCTGCTTGACATGCTGTCTACGCATAGATAACACATGCTTTAATTTATGTTTCCTGTCCTCCGTTTTGTCACTTGTTTTTAGTTAATGCTGAAAACCCACCTATGGCTGTGGTTCGGAAATTTGTCCACTTGCTCGATCAGAGTGACCAAGATTTTCAGGAGGAGCTTGAGCTAATGAAACTGCGTGAGGAAGTTGTAACCTTGATCCGATCTAATCAACAGCTTGAAAATGACCTCAATCTCATGGACATCAAGATTGGACTGCTAGTGAAAAACAAAATTACGCTGCAGGTAGGGAATGCACTGCTGGGAGACCAACAGAGTGAACTGAGGCCAATGGTTGTTAGTTAGCATGAGGAGCTCTTGACCTTGAGATCTCAGTTACTCAGATTCAGTGGAAAATATTCCCCCAGACTTTCCTTCCAGTAAGTTCTTAACTCTGTTCTACTTACTAGTATGTATCCCTAGAAAGATGACTGCAGAAGAAACATCAGGACTTCAAGCATTTTAAAAACAAAACACCAGAAAAGAACCTACTCCAGACCAAGTGAAAGCAATAGGTTGTATGCTTGAAGGCTTCGAGAAGTGTTTTGTTGTTCACTTGTGGTTACATTGGTCACAAACTTGCACACCTTAATTTCTCACATTTTTCATGCTGTAACAGAGGGGGAGGTGATTTCAGAGCAGGAAATGTACTCAGGCTGCTTGGTGTTTGTTGGCTGATGGAAGCCCCCTCTGTCACTTGGCTGACGATTCATTTCTCAAAACCACAACAGCATCGATGATGCAGCAGTGCCTTTTTTCATTCAAGCTGAAGTTCTTGTGAACTGAAACTTGTGAGGGGTCTGGAGCACAAGTCTTATGAGGAATGGCTCAGGGAGCTGGGATTGTTCAGCCTGGAGAAGAGGAGGCTCAAGGGAGACCTCATTGCACTCTACAACTTCCTGAAGGGAGGTTGTGATGAGGAGGGGCTTGGCCTCTTCTCCCAGGCAACAAACAGGACCCAAGGAAATGGCTGCAGGTTGTATCAGATGAGTTTTAGAGTAGACTTAAGAAGGAACTTTTTTTCTCAGGGCGTGGTCAGGCACTGGAATGGCCTGCCCAGGGAGGTGGTGGAGTTGCCATCCCTGGCAGTGTTCAAGAGGTGTCTTGATAAGGAGCCAGGAGTTATGGTTTAATGGTTTTCTGTAGGTATGGTAAAGGGAGGACGATTGTACTAGATGATCTTGTAGGACCCTTCCAACCTTGTGATTCTGTGATTCTGGTCACCTTTTCCTTTTGTTCTGGATAGCGTGGCGCTAGGCTTGACCTGGCGTGATATCTGAACTGGGGCAGTAAAGTTCAGTTCCGAAGGTGGCTCCAACTCTTGGGCTGATGATGGCAGCAAAACGTGCCATTGTTCTAAGAGTATGGGATGGCAGTGAGGCAGCAAAATAGAAATCGTGGGTTGGGGCTTTAAGCCCAGTTTAGAAAGAAAGGCATTTTCAAGCATTTTCAGGATGCTACCAGCTCTGATAGTATTCCCTGCAGTTTGTCCTTCTAGGTTCTCAACAAATTCAGGAACGTGGGGACAAAACGGAGAAATTGCTGCTATAACGGATAATGTTTCACTTTGTTAGCTCCTGACATGACTTTGCCATGTACAAGAAAGTGGTCTCTTGTGTGCAGCTTCTTCCAATATTGCATGTTATTTAAATGTGGAATCTGTTCCTCTCTGTTTTTGGAAGGATGTTGTTTCTCACAGCAAAAAGCTTACAAAGAAGAACAAGGAACAGCTCTCTGACATGATGATGCTGAACAAGCAAAAGGGAGGTTTGAAAGCTTTGAGCAAGGAGAAGAGGGAAAAGCTGGAAGCCTATCAGCATCTTTTCTACTTACTTCAGGTATACAGCTTTTCATGCACTCTTCATGTCAAAGATGCTTTCATGTATTGGAACAGTCTTTACTTAAGCACTGTTGTGTTGAGGTGTTGTCTTTCTTTGTGGAGTCAGTCTTTGTGGACTCATCTCTAAGCAATTTTTCTTCTTGTTTTAGACTAACCCAACATACTTGGCCAAGCTGATTTTTCAGATGCCTCAGAACAAATCCACAAAGTTCATGGATTCGGTCATCTTCACGCTTTATAACTATGCATCAAATCAAAGAGAGGAATATCTATTGTTGCGGCTTTTCCAAACAGCGTTGCAGGAAGAGATCAAGTATGTTGTAGCATAGGATACAACCTTGCTGTTGCCTCAGTCTGGACAGTTTCTAGAATTGCAGCCATTCTCATGTGATGTCCCATGCTAATTTGCAGATAAAATGTAACTGTCCCTGCATTCCACTCATCCTGTTTCACATTAGTCCTTTCTGTAACCTGGACAGGAGGAATTAACTTTGTTCTTGAGGAATTAAGCTGTTTTTCTGTAGCCCATACTTTGTCACTCAGGGAAGCACTATTTTTGATCTAATGCAACACCTTTCTAAAGTTCAGTTCAATCTAAATTCTCTGCTGTCTAGTAGCAAGGACTTCCAACAGACTGCAAGCTCGGGCTTTACAGGCCAGAGGTGGAGCTAAAAGGGAGGGCACTGGATTTTCAAAAATGGATGAGGAAGCTGAAATTCAGATACTGTATGGTTTGGCTTTTTTACTGGTTGTCAGACTTAAGGATTCTGGCTGTTTGTAGGCATATTTTAGTTGATTGGCCCTTAGGAACTTTGTGTTTATGACTTCAGTTCTGTGTGATTCAGAGCTGCACAACTTTGAAGACCAAATACATATAATGGAGGAGAATGCTTTTTTTTTTTTTTAAATGCTTTTTAAGTACGAGGATGGTAGATGTTCTCAAGCAGATAATGTCCAAAAGATTTATTTACTTACTCTTTTTTTTTTTTTCTTGGAGAAGTAGTTCAGGACAATATATGTATATGCTTTATTCTCTGCTGCTGGATTTCCCATAGCTGTATACTATGAATAGCTTTTGTTGTTGATTGTGTACTTGCTTATTTTAAATACTGAAAACAGTTCTGCCTATGTAGAACTCCTTTTGTTTCTTTTGTATTTTTGAGTTGTACTCTTGAACAGAATGTACAGCTGGGTCTACATTCACTGTCATAGCTGGGTCTACATTCACTGTCATAGCAGTGTCTACAGGCAACTTGTGCTGGATTTCCCAAATGGACACCACAGTGTTCATTGCCTCCTTGAGGAATGTTCCCATACTCTCATACAGCGTTTGTTGTATGGTACTGCTGTATTGAGATCTTATTACCAATCCATTATCTGTTCCCTCGAGGGTAATGCTGAGAAGCAACCTTGTGATTCTATGATTCTGTGCCTAATAATGACTTTTGCGTAACTCAGACTTTATATTAATTCTTCCTTCAGATCAAAAGTAGACCAAATCCATGAAATTGTGACTGGGAATCCTACTGTCATAAAAATGGTTGTAAGTTTCAATCGTGGTGCCCGTGGTCAGAACGCCCTGAGGCAGATCTTGGCTCCAGTTGTGAAGGAAATAATTGATGACAAGTCACTCAATATCAAAACTGATCCAGTGGATATTTACAAGTCCTGGGTTAACCAGATGGAATCTCAGACGGGTGAGGCCAGGTACGGAAGCTGATACTAATATATTTTTCTCTAAAAGTTGCTTTGCGTTGTTCTGTTAATCATTCCAAACCATCCTTGGATTCATTGCATGCATCTGTCCAATTGATACGAGTTTTGTTTTTTTTTTCCCAAGATGGCTTTCTTCTGAAAGGTCTAAAGATAATCTTCTAACAGTGGTGCTGGGAATCTTAGAAGGAAATGTCATTAGGAGATGGGCAAAAAAAAAAAACAACAAAAGAATTTCCTCCGCGTTGAATCAGTAATTAGCTATGAGTTGACATCTGCTAGCTTAGAAGACATGTGGAGAGAAAGTACCCAGGGATCAGTTCCATGTCAAACTTTGTTCAGTCTTTTCACATTTTGTATGTAGCTACTACAGACATAGGTTTAATTTGCAAGAGAACAAAACCTGTTTAACTGGAGAATAAGTATAACATTGCAGTTTCTTTTGGTTCTTATATCATCCTAACCTTAATACTTCTACCCTCTCTTTATTCCAGATAACCAAGTCTTCCGTTTCTCTTCTAGGAAGGAGTCATGTTTTCTCTGGTTTTCCTTTTATCAGTGGTGTTACCGACAGAAGCGTTTCCTATTGCCCTTAATATCCCTGATTCAATTAGATCAGGGCTTTGCCTTTCCTAACACTATACCTGGCTTCTCAGATAATTTCTCTATATTCTTCCCAAGCTTGCTGTCCTTGTGCCTGCCCTCCGTAGTCTTTCTTGTTGTCTTTGAGTTTGTCCAGGAGGCTTGCAGTCCTCCTAGCATTTTTGCCTGACTTCCTCTTTGTTGATATGCATTGCTCCTGAGTTAGCAGGAGATGGTCCTTGAATATCAGTAAGTGTTCTTGGGCCCTTATTCCCTCCAAAGCTTTATCCTGCACTACTCTACCAAGCAAATCTCTGAAGGAGTTGCACTGGAACAGTTTGCCCATGGAGGTTGTGGATGCCCCATCCCTGGAGGCATTCAAGGCCAGGCTGAGTGTGGCTCTGGGCAGCCTGGTCTGGTAGTTGGCAACCCTGCACATAGCAGTGGGTTGGAACGGATGATCATTGTGGTCCTTTTCAACCCAGGCCGTTCTGTGATTCTAAGAACATGCAGCTGTTCCTGTCTGCCCATTAGTTGGTTAGCCTGTAGATCCCCGCTGTGTTATCAGTCCCTGCCCTCCTTTCAGTCTGCATCTATAAACTTTTGATTGGCTCCTCATCCATCCCCAGTCAGAGTTCTGCGTGTTTCATCCTGCATTTCTTTTTCTTCCTGTGCTTGAAGTTCACCAGATTTTGAGGATTCTGTAGTTGGTTGTTATTGTTTTGTTTTTAACATACTTCAAAAGAAGTGTGTGTGTGTGTGGGGGGGGGGGGGGGGAGTGGAAATCCTATAAAGTAAAAGCCAGCTCTCACAACACAGCACACTGCATAAGATCTTATCTTAACATTGAAATATGCAGCTTATTTTTCCACTGATTTATTTGTAACCTGGGGTACTACTACATATGACAGATTATGCTTTTTTTTTTTTTTTTTACCAGAGAGAGCATGTCTGCATGTGGTACAAAAAGACTCAGCTGTGAGTTAGGTGGGCCATTTCTCACAATGGCTGTTGCAGGGACAGTACTCTTTCAGTGCTAGAATCTTAATTAAAAGTTAACGCGCAGCTCTTTGCAGCCAGTTGAACTTGAGCTTGTGTCAAGCTAGAAATCCTGCCTGGCTCTGACAGAAATATGTTAGACTGATGAGTACTCACCTTCACATTTGACTTTTTCAAATAGCAAATTGCCATATGATGTTACACCTGAACAAGCTCTAAATCATGAAGAGGTGAGGACACGCCTGGATGCCTCAATCAGAAATATGAAGACAGTGACAGACAAGTTCTTGTCTGCCATCGTTAGTTCAGTCGACAAAATCCCGTAAGTCTGGTGTGTCACTGCAGTATCCTGTAGAAGTTAATGGTGGGTTCGTTCTTGAGGAATTTTCACTTGCCTTTTATTTCCTTTGAAGTTACGGAATGCGTTTCATCGCCAAGGTACTGAAAGACTCCCTGCATGATAAGTTTCCTGATGCTGGCGAGGATGAGCTTCTGAAGGTGAGGAGCTGAACAGCTCTGTGAATAGTTTGCTGACTGTAGCAAATGCATCTCAGTATTGCTTGTTGGGTACGTGTGCAGAGAAGTCTAAGTAGAACTTGTATACTGGTTATTTGCTGTTATGGGTATAAAGTACTTTGCATTGTGCTTTGGATTGCTAGATTAATGTATATCAATTGAGATAAAACATTCAGAAGTCACCCTGTTGCTTCTCCTTTTGCTTTTAATATCTTGGGCATTGTGCCCTCTGGGTTTCTTGACTTTTGGGTACTCTTGCTGCTGGATAGTAGATCTTGGTTTTGCTGGTATGATCTGAGTCAGTTGCTCTTTTCTTAAAGCGACAGTGTCAAGTTAAAAGGTCTGTATGCAAAATTCTGATATTCTCATTTCCCTGACAATATCCTAGGGAATTAGTGTAGCTGCAACAAAGTATATACTGTCACTTTTCAGGATGTCTAGGCAGTTTTGTATTGTGCATTTCAATACGTATGGAGATCTAAAAGGATTTTAATAATAGTTGCTTCCAAACGAGCATAGCACTATGGCTTTCATTGAAATTGTCCTGGCTTTTTTTTTTTTTTTTTTAAATTTTAAATGTCTTTGTCTGTGAAATCTCTGCTTATTGATAAAACAAAGATTGGATCTTACAGTACTTGACACAGTCTCTTTAATCTTCTCTGTCTCTGCTTAATTACAAATTAATTACCAATCTGAATGCTATTTTCTTCTCTCTTCTAGTTCTGTGCTTTCCCATTCTGAGGCATCGATTCTTTCTGTGCAGGTGAATTCATTATTCCCATCTGTAAATTTAGGTGGAAAACTGCAGTTTTTATTAATCTTTGTGGAAATGATGATGTATTGGTCCACGCCAAACTCAGAACTGCAGCTGTGTGCAGTGACTGCCTGTAGATTTATTAGGACCTAAAACTACTCATACAGTGCACTGTTCTTGCCTTCCTACTACAAGTTTTAATATTATTAATATAAGAAATACATTTGTGAGAGAAATCATGACTGGTAGTGGACAGTTTTGACTGTTGTGGTCATGTGACATAATCTGGTATAGTACTGCGGAAGCTTGCCTGAAACAATTGTCAAAACCACGACCTCTCTGAAAGCGGTTGATTTCTGGGACAGCTTAGCAATGGCTAAGCTTTTTCTTTCTGTTTTCGCCCGTTTCTTCACACCTTTGATCTCTTCTGTGCTTTCAGATCACATGTGAGGCAGGAGAAGCCAATATTCTGTGATTTGGCTCTCTACAAATTTATGTGAAACACCAGAAAATACTTAAGTATGTAGTGTGGGAATTTTTGCTGTATGTCAGCATGCTGAGCTAACTCCTTTTTGTTGCTGGAATTACTGCGGGCAAAATATCAAATACACGTTAGAAGAATATATGTGAGCGTCTTTATCTTTGGTGCCTCAGGGTTTATTGCTGCTTACTTAGCTAGGTAAATTGGACTTTTTTGAAATGTCAGATACCACTCGTCCTCTGTGCTTCTGAGTTTTTACCTCTGGAGTAAATAATTTCTGAGTTACTCTCGGTTGTTTTTAATTGAGAATCTGTAGCTAAAAATGTTGCTGATTTATCAAAGAGTTATTCTGAAAGAAAAAAGAGCTTTGGAAAAGGGGCAGAAAGTAGCTGATGGTTTCTCAGTTTAGCTCCTTGATTTGCAATGCTTCATTTTTTGCTTTGTTGGAAATGGTGGTCAATTCTGAACATTTGTGTTAAGAATTAGCTCATATCCCTTATTGAGACTGCAGTACCAGGTTTCTCTGTACTGTAGTTGTTCTGCCTTCTGTTAGACTAAATTATATTTAATTCTTGTAGTATTTTTATGTTCATATGAGTAATTCTTTGGTAACTTTTAGTATTACCTGTCTGTATATTTTTAAAGTTAAATTGGAAAATCCTTACGCATAGGAATATCTGCAGTTGTGTTCTCCTGGAACTAGTAGTGCTTGTGGTGACAGGTTGTATGTTTATTTATATTTAGTTTAACACTGTAGATTCTTTGGGATAGCATGTGCTTGCATATGGCAGCACAGTAGACCCTGCATCTTGAATGGGGCCTGCATTCACAGGGAAGTAATTTGTCAGAACTCAGAGTAGTTTCAGTAGAACTCAGTGGAGGCCTGTACCATTGTTTTTTTTCATGTTTTTTTTTTTTTTTCTTTTTTTTTTTTCCTCTCATCAACTTCTCTTAGATTGTTGGCAACTTACTGTATTATCGCTACATGAATCCAGCCATTGTTGCACCGGATGCATTTGACATAATTGATCTTTCTGCTGGAGGTCAACTGACCACAGATCAACGAAGAAACCTTGGATCTATTGCAAAGATGCTGCAGCATGCTGCATCCAATAAGATGTTCATGGGAGACAATGCACATCTAAGCATCATTAATGAATACTTGTTGCAGTCATACCAGAAATTCAGGTAGAAGACTTCAGCTGATTATGCTCTGCCAAACTTGTCAACAGAGTGTTGCAAACAAAAAGGAATGATGAATTTTAAATATGGCAGATTCAATCTCTGTCAAGTAGGAAGTCTGTTGGAAATAAGAGATTGCATTTCAGGCTTCCATGAGCATAGATAATAATGGCATATAAAATATGTACCTGGAATTTATGAACTATATATAGTATATTAATGAGCTGGTCAAAACACTTGGCTTTGTATACAAGCCTCCAGAGTACAGGTTGTTTTTCTGTGTGTTTATTATGATATTCTGGCCGTTAAAAGCTAGAGTGGCCATGTGTTCTTTCCTATATGAAGTCTAGTTCCCTGTATGAAAACTAGATGGCATTTTAGAATAAAACAGACTGGAATTAGTTGTTTGTTTAATAGCATAACTCCTGAATGAAGAGTCTATTCCAAAAGATGAACGATATAAATAAAGAAAACTGGAAATGGCTGGGAGTGAGGATTATTATTGCAGCTCATACAGAAGGGTGGGTGCACAGGGTCATTCGGTCCATAGACTTGTCCTACGGATGCTTACAATCAGCTAATGCCAACGTGGCCAGTGATAATAACTAAATCTTCTAGATTACTTTTGATATGATTAGCTATACCTCGTCCAATTGTAGATATGCTTGGGTACCATAGTTTAAAGAAGAGTAACTTTGCTTGGGATTATCATGGGGAGCTGGTATTCTTGATAGACCCTGTGACTCATAGAGATATGCTGATTTACCTTTTTTTCCCTTTTTCTTTCTTTTTCTTTATTTTTTTTAAGACGCTTCTTTCAGGTTGCTTGTGAGGTTCCTGAGTTGCAGGATAAATTCAATATCGATGAATATTCTGACTTGGTGACTCTCACTAAACCAGTTATTTATATTTCTATTGGTGAAATCATCAATACACACACTGTAAGTATACATCAGTCACAGTTGCTCCTTCTTAAGCAGTGCTTACACAGAAAATGCTGCTTCTGTTGAAACTGGAAGTACCCAAATCTAAAAGTGAAAGTTTTCGTTTGACTGCAGGGTGCAAGAGTTTGTAAGTTTTTAGTAATTTAGTAATTTTGCTAGTGTTCTAAGCTTATTTTGGAAGCATCTGAGTATATGCAAATGGTACAACTTTGAGCCGTGATATTGCAGCTTTAGAGTTCAGTAAAGATTTTTTTTCCCCTAAAATATACTAGCATAAAGTAATATAATTTCACTGTATAGAAAAGGATTTAGGGTTAACAACACAATTTATTTTCCTGTTCATCTAGCTGCTCTTAGACCATCAAGATGCAATTGCCCCCGAGCATAATGACCCAATTCATGAATTGCTGGATGATCTTGGAGAAGTTCCTTCAATTGAGTCCTTAATAGGTAATTTGTTTTACTTCAGAATTGTGTAGTATTACCTTAGATGATTTGAAGTGTAGTGAGGAAACCATCAAAGGAGTAATCAGTCGTAGCTTGGATGTTTGTGCTCTAAAAAAGCAGTGTCTTTGTACAGTGACAATAACGTAAAGATGGTAGTAAATATCCAAAAAGTTATTTACAAGAAAAACTGACCCATGTGGAAGCCTTCAGGCTGCTGGGAAACACTGAGGCAGTCTCCACAGAGGAGTAATCCCCAAGAGATGCTGCCTTAGTGGTGGTCAGCCCTTAAATGAGGTCTAGAGGGGATGGAGTTGAGCTCCACCCCTTCCAGGAGCACAGCTATGTCACTCTCACTTGTGCTCCCACAGCTGACCCGACACTTGCCTCAGCTGATTAATCAGAGGTTCAGGCTGAGATTACCAATTTCCCATACAGTGTTTGTTCCAGTTTATTCTTCTGGCTGTGGAACTTGTTAACCTGTGGAAAAAAAGCATCTTTCTTTTCTTGTCTTCAAACACCTTATGTCACACCACTCCTGTTTCTAGAAGATGAACAGAGATTTTGAAATGTATCTTTGTTCCCTCATGTTGGAGCCATTTCTTTTCTCATCCCAGCATATTTGCAAAGGTTTATCCTCTGTCTCAAGATCTGTGTTCCTTAAGAGTTTAATAGAAAGTATATTAAGTAATATGTGTCACACAGGAGAAATGGGATTTTTGATATATGGACAACTAACACACGCCTTTTGAGTGTATCCATCCGTGAATATTTGATAAAAGAACAATGGGGACAGGAAAAAAAAATCTTATTTATTTATTTATTTGAGTTGGAGGGAGGAAGGATCTAACTTTACTGTTACTAATCTGTGGAAGTTTTCTAGGAACAGGATCTGAGCTTCATTGTATTAAAAAATGATAAAGTTGCACAAGCTTGTTTCTTCTCGGTTGCTATGTTATAGCTGTTGCAAGCACGACAGCTAGTCTGCAGGTCTTGGGGGATGGATGGACACAGCTTCCAAGAGGTTGCTTTGACATCAAAATAGTTATTCTTCTTAAGAAAAGTTGGAACTTTTTAAAGGATTGATTGTCAGCATGTTTTCTGAGTGCACACAAATAACAAAGTGTTATGGAGAGAACCTAACAACAGTTCTGATGAGAATTCAGCTACAGCTGGAACAAGAAAAATTCCTTTTGACAGGATGGCTTTGTTAGAAGCATTACAAGCTTGGTCGCTAAGAGAGGCTTTATTTTTAGATTGGAAAATTTATTCTGTTGAGAGTATGGACAGAAGGGCAAACTGATACTTTAATTTATCAGGTGTTACCGGAAGGCCAGCTTCTCTTCTTGTTAGAGATCAATACACATAAATCCTGAAGGTATATAAACTAGGGATTATGTGGTGCCTTTCTAGTGTGTGAAGAATCTCTCAATTTTGTGCGGGGGGGAAAAAAAAAAGTCCAGTGTATTTGAGATGATGTTTTTAAAAGCTCTTATTGGCATGTGACAAATTTGACAGAAAATGGTGTAGTTTTTTTGTAGTTTGTTATACAGGAGGAAAAATACAGAACTGTAGCAGTTAAGAATGTAAAGAATATGAGGTAATCTACAAAATCTTTTTCTACGTGACAGGGGAAGGGTCTGGCAACATTAATGACCCGAACAGGGAGATGCTAGCAAAGACGGAGGTTTCTCTCACACTCACTAACAAATTTGATGTTCCTGGTGATGAAAATGCAGAGATGGATGCTAGGACAATTCTGCTGAAGTAAGTGAGAGATAAACTACCTGGTGTATTTCTTAAGAGGGGAGAGTAGACATGGATTTTCACACTGCTCTGTTTGTGAAAGTAAAAGAACTGAAGTTTAAGTTAAGCAAAGGTGGTACTGTGACTCACAATACACTGACGTTGTAGCCATTTCTTTTAAATGCTGCAGCTGTTAAAATTATCCTTACTAGTTCTTTGTCACTGAAGAATTCGTTACTCTTTAAAAGTGTGCCTGCGATGAAAAGAAAATATTCCCACTGTGAGCGAGTCTTACGGCAGCAGTTAGATTTACTTCCATACAAATACTGTATACTGTCAATGAAGCAGGAGACAATGATGGTAATTTATGATATTCTCCCTGTATGTTTTTCCCTGCTGTGGGAAATACCTCCTGCTACCAACCTTTCCTTGGTTCATGATGTACTTCTGTTCCCTCTGCACTCTATGTCCCCCCCATTTGACTGAGATAAATAGCTTTTTTGGGTAATAGAGGTGTTAGTCTGATGGAGAGAGTGCAACAGGCGGTTGGTGATTTTGTGGTTGTCGGACTCTTTTTGTCTGGTAGAAGTTAGTACTAATACTGACTCTTGGCCAATTTTAAGCAAGTCTTTGTTGCTGGGATGTATAGAGCAGCTACCTGATATTGTTACGTATTCACATGCTCTGATGCACTCCTGCTCTGATGCCAGGTAGCTTAGCTGAGAGTTCATGAGGTCAGCTTACTTGGCCTAGGTGAGCAGTGATCTCTCAGAAGAAAATTGTTTATCTGAAAACATTTTTATGTTGACTTGCTTGAAATATATGCCAGTATTTACCCTACCTGCCAGAAGAAGGTGACAGTGATTTCAGAAGCATTTAGCAGGTGTGCCTGAAATCACCTAAGTTAAAGATGATGTTGATGCACTTTGTTATGCCAGAAATAATTGTAGTTTGATTGCAAATTATTGAAGGCACTCTTCGGTGATGTCAGCTGGCTCAGGGGCACAGTTGCCTCAGACTGGGCACTGGCCATGTAATTAAGCCACAGATCTTGATTCTGAGATCAAAGAATGACCCTGTTTGTCATTAGATTGGAAGCAGGTACCTGCTTGAACTTCGTTAAAGTACATGTAAAAAAAGTGGTTCACTTCATTTGTTTTTTTTAACACCTGTTAAAAAGCATTAAAGTATGCTTTGAATGGATGACACTGGGACTTCTGACTGCATGAAATTGCTGTTGCTGCTAAATGCGTTATCATATACTTCCAAATTTGCAGCTTCAGTGGCCCTGGTGGTAGTGCTGTGACGGCCTTAAAATACATGGAGGATAAGCTCTAGCATTTTGAGGTGTTAGGGAGCAATGCTGTGCATTGTATAGATGCATCTTTTAGGGAATCAGTTTCTGATTAAAATGGTGTCAAAAAAGGTAAGTTAGTTCTTGGAGTTCTGGTCTCAACTAAAGTCAGTAACACTGCTAATATTGCAGAATAGCAATATTGAAGGTCTCTTGGCTTAAATTTTTACCTCTATTCTCCATGGTTTCTCTGCAGCACAAAACGTTTAATTGTTGATGTAATCCGCTTCCAACCTGGGGAGACACTGACTGAAATCTTGGACACTTCAGCTACTTCAGAGCAAGTATGAAGAATTGTTTTTGTTTTTTCCGTGTTCTTTTTAGACTGAGAATTTGTTGTTTATCTAGATGCATGTGGGTATACTTGGGAAGCTGCATTATGTAACATAGTAAAGCTGTCTCCACTGGTTTTGGAGCTGCATGTAGCAAAGATGACGAGGGGATATAATGGAAATAAACAGTGCATGTAAATTTAACTCTTTTGATAGCTATTAGAAAATACTTATGTAGAAGACTGTTTTAAACAGTAGGTAGGCATCTGCCAGTTCTTGTATGTGGAATGTGTTCACCCAGTGTACTCATGAGTCAGTACTGGAATGACTGAGCAAAATTCTGTGTCATGTTATGCTGGAGGTCAGGTGATCTTGCTCTAGTACTTTATCACCTTAAAAATAATCAGTTTATGAACTTGTAATTTTTCTGTTGTCTTTTTCTAGGAAGCAGAGCATCAAAGAGCTATGCAGAAACGGGCCATTCGTGATGCTAAAACTCCCGATAAGATGAAAAAATCTGTGTCTGTGAAGGAAGATGGCAACTTAAATCTTCAGGGTAAAAAAGAGAAAATCAAGACAGGTCTGAAGAAGCTGACAGAACTAGGGATAGTGAATGCGAAAAATAAATACCAGGAACTAATCAATGACATTGCAAAGGTATGCCAGTTAGTGGTTTCCTAGGAATTACAGAGGAGGGTTTTTTTGTTGTTTTTTTTTTTAATGGCTTGCAGTTTTGTGAAATTGGTGTGAGTTTTCAGGAGTAAGTTTGTGCAGTACTTAGGTATATGAAAGAAATAATTTGCTTCAACATCTTTGCATTTGGAGAGTCTTTTATTTTTATGGGAAGTGTGTGTTTTCACAAATTATTCTGTTGACAGAATCTCGGGCACCATAAGTATTAGACATTGGAGGAAATCCCTGATGCATATCTCTTCTCCCAGTCCTTTTACTAGTGTAAATAGTGCTATTATTCGAGTGTTAAATACACTCATTCATTCAAGAATGACTGGAATACATAAGAGAGGACCTAAGAAAAACTTATGTGAGTGATATAATACAATTGCACATTGAAATAGCAGATCATATATTTACCAAAGTAAATATATATTTACCAAAGTAAATATATGGGAAAATCATGGGAAAAGATTATGTGTATGAAGTGAATGATTACCACTTTCAGAGGAGAGATTAAAACCAGTCATTCAGTCCTTAACAAATATCAGAAGTGAAAATGACTTGAGCATTCCATATTTTTTGTTTAGATGTTAATATAGCATGTTTAAAAATGGCTGACTAGCAAAGACAGACTGTCACATTTATGCATTTTTATGGTTATAGCTCTTAATTTTCAATATACTCCCACCCAGTGAAAGCAAAAATTGCTGTCTTACCTTAAATCACATACCGATGGTGCCCACTCTAGTCACTGCAATTATGACAGCACTGAAGCTTGAGAAAGCAGCAGAACATTTAAATGAACTGCTGTGTGGAGTTGGTTAGGTCCAAAAACAATCAACACAGAGAAGTGATGACACTTAAACTGGGGCAAGTGTGTCTGAGGAACCTTAATGCAGCTTGTAGCATGAAGCAGAATTGAACAGTACTTCTCAGTCTATCTCTGTGCTCTGGGCTTGAGTGGCCAGAGCAATAACCAGCAGATCTCTGTGTGTCTTACTCTGTGCTGCAGGATATCCGAAATCAGCGTAGATACCGTCAGAGAAGGAAGGCAGAGCTGGTGAAGCTGCAGCAGACATACAGTGCCTTGAACTCCAAAGCTACCTTTTATGGGGAACAAGTTGATTATTACAAAAGCTACATCAAAACCTGCTTGGATAACCTGGCCAGCAAGGGCAAGTAAGTATCTCCGAACTGTGCTGTGACCCTAGAAATAAGTGCTCATTTCAGAAAAAACGTGTAAGTCATTGCTAAGAGATATTGTATTGCCATCTGCACAAAGCGAAGAGAGAGTGTGGCCCCTGAATGGGTCAGAAAGACATAGATGAAGGAATTTTGGTCCTTTTGAGAGAGAGGAATGTAGAGATACCAGAGAGATAATAGTTGAGTTGCTCGGTTAGTCCCTCCGTCATTCTTTTGTGAAGCAGAGAATGAAAGCATCCTTTTAACTTACGGTGACAGCGCTGATTGTGATTTGTATTCTCTTTGTCCCGGAGGGTGTGTGCACAGTGGAAGACAGTTCAAGTTTTCCTCTAAGAAAAGCTGTCTTTCCACCTTTGAGTTTCTTTCTTCTCTCTACCGTGTCAGGCAGCACAGCATGGTCCGCGGTAGCCCTAGAAAATTTTTCAGCATAACTGGGTTTGCTTCCCTGATTTGCGGAACAAACTCATAACCACAGAGTAGTTGTAGAGCGGGTGCATTTTATTTGGCCACCCAGGTGCAGGGAGGATAACTCCTTCCTAGCCTGCATGCCGAAAGCACGTAAACATCCCTATTTCTAGAGGGAATACATGCATATTCGTGGTACATGGAGTGGTTATTGCAATTAATTCTAGAAATGCATTACAAAATTCCACACCTATTCTGTGCCCCAAACTCCACCCCTAATTAATGACCCCATATCATTCCCATTGTTTGTGCTTAACTACTCTTTCAATTTTAACAGTATAACATTATTAGCCCGTTATTCATCTCCTGCTTCATTTTTAATCTGAACATACTGTGAAAATTACTTTCAGCTCTGGGATTTCTCCAGAACAGGGTTTGTATGCTTGTGGCTTGTTGCTGAAAAGAGCGAGGCACAAATATGGGACAGAGGAAAATGTAGTAGACATTAAGCCCAAAATTGCTGGCATCAGACGTTCTGGTTTAGAGTTTGGTGTGTAAGGTAGTCCTGGTCTCTGTTTTCTCAAAGAGGCACATAGGAATTTTACCTGTATTGTGGTGATGCAGGGTGGGGTGGGCAGCAGGGTAGCAATTGGACAGGGCAAGAAGGGGAGCTGTAATGGCAGGTCCCTTGGACATGCGATCAGTACACTGAGTTTGAAGAGAAATGAAAAAGTCTAAATCTAGTAGGGCAACGGGCTGTACGCGGGTATATCCAATGTTTGTAATCTTGGATCATCTAAATAGTCATCTGCTTTTTTATTTTTTAAATTTTGTTACGTGTCTGAATTACTCTTATGGGTCTGTTTTCAGAGTACCAGTAAAAACGGTTAACCATAAGAACTTTTGCCTAATTATATTAGTAGTAGTGCTTCTTATGAAGTACTGTTTTCTTGTTTTTCTGCTTCTGTTGTGTAAGTTACTGGTAAATAGTAGGGAGTCAAAGATCTGATCTGAGCTACTGGTGCTGTGTAGATAAAATTGGTAATAGACATTTATCAGTGTTAGTTGAGCCATCTATTCTGGTTCTTGCCACTCCTCCACATAGTATGAATTGTTCACTAGATTTTGTTTGCTCTCTCTTTTTTATTTTTTTTTTTTTAATCCCTTCTTCTTTCCAGAGTCTCTAAGAAGCCTCGAGAGATGAAAGGCAAAAATAGTAAAAAGATTTCTCTAAAATACACCGCAGCTCGACTTCATGAGAAGGGAGTGCTTTTAGAAATTGAGGACCTGCAAGTTAACCAGTAAGTGTTCCTTAAAAACTCATTAGAGTAAATAGCTTTTCCAGAGAAAGAGGGAAATGTTGCATACTGTTTTGGACTACTTAGGCTGGCACAGTGCTGTGAAGCCTCACAAACTGATCATGTGCTGTTCTCTTATTTCTTGTTAAATGAGAGCAGATCTCTGGTAGATAAGTTTAATGGGATTTAAAGATGACACCCTCTTTCTCCCTGCACTCCCCCAACAACCCCTGTCACGGCAGGATTCCTTCTCAAGTGAATTGCTACTGAGATTACTAACTCTCAAGGCTAGCAAAAGCTAGTTCAGCTGCATTTTGCTGGTGTAGAACGTTAGGCTACATTGTTGTAGCCTATGTTTTGTTATTCATTTTTCTACTGAATCTCATTCCAAATGAGGATATAGGATTAGAATTTAGGATAAAAGTTTATCTTCAGCTTTGATCTGATGTGTCCTTTCCCTGTGTCATTAGGAACTGCATGCTCATGAACTGTGGTTTTTAATTTCTTAAATTCACAGATTTAAAAATGTAATATTTGAAATCAGTCCAACAGAAGAAGTAGGAGATTTTGAGGTGAAAGCAAAATTCATGGGGGTACAGATGGAAACCTTTATGTTACATTATCAGGTAAGAACAATCCTATTTAATAAGAACAGTATCCAGCATGTGGGTTTCATGGGATTTGTATGAATAGCAAATCTCTCTTCTGCTTGCCAGACTCTTTATCAGAACACTAATAATGTGTTTTCTGCCTGAATAGTATGAAAATGAGGGAGCATCTTTAAACTAAAAGAGGGCAGATTTGGATTAAATATTAGGAGGAAAATCTTTACCTGGGCCAGGCTGAACAGGGTCCTGGGCAGCTGGAGCTGGTGGGGGTGGGACTGCCAGGTGTTGGAGTCCCTTCCAACATCAGCCCATACTATGATTCTGTGAGAAGCTATCTTGACAGCAGCAGATTTGTTGCAGACAAAAGGGATGCAGTGCCAAGGGGGAACTGAGGCTACTTTGTTTCTTTACTAATGAAAGCCTTATGTAAGTCTGTGTCTTAGTGACCCGTATGTGAGTATGCATACACATGCGTGTGCTTTCGGCAACCTTTTGCTATAGCAGAGGTCAGTAGTCTGTGGCAGCAGTCAGCTGGGCTTGGGTGTGATGACTTCAGCTACTTGTCACTGGTATTCTTTCTGCGACACTGCGCCTAGTGGTTTCTTTAGCTGTCTAGTTCTTGTGACTCCTCAGCCTTTACTTACACGAGTCTATCGGAACAGGCTTACAGGCAAGTTTTCCCTAACGGTCCCCATTCTTCCCACACCACTACTGTTATGTCTGGCATCTCTGCCCACATATGTGTGTCTGCCAAAACTTGGCCCCCAAGTATTGTTAGGTGTGGTAATTGTGGATGTCCTATGGGTACTGGAACAAATTGCATACAGAATCACTCTGCACAGATATACTTCTGTATTGTAGTCCCTGACTGACTACTGGGAGGGATAGCTGCCTTACACATCCCCGTACATCTGCTCTGGGAACTCCTGTAGTTCATTCCAATGCTGATGTGTTGGAGCTGGCCACAGACTTCTTGGTTCATGTGGCTATTTGAGGTTGCTTGGTTCTCAAGCACATGTGGTAAAACCATTATGAACAAACTGCCACTGCTCATCCAAGTACAGTGTTAGCTATGAGTTCCATTTAAAAAGTCTTGCATTGCCAGAATTTTTATAGAAAACAGTAGAAAAAGCTTTTTGGTGTTCGTTCTGGTGCCAGGAGCAATATTCAGATTTTGGAATGCATGTAGTGTTCATTGCAGTAGTACTACCTGAATGCTTTCTCCAAGATGCACTGTTCTAGAGAGGAGATTGTGTAAATGAATTAATTGCTGAGATGAACGGTGCGGGGAGTCTTATGGCTTTGTCAGGTGCATCATCACAGAATGACCCAGGTTGGAAGGGACCTCAAGGATCATGAAGCTCCAACCCCCTGCCTGGCAGGGCCACCAAACTTCTAAGTTTACTAGATCAGGTTGCCCAGGGCCCCATCCAACCTGGCCTTGAATGCCTCCAGGGATGGGGCATCCACAACCTCCCAGGGCAGCTGTTCCAGGACCTCACCACTCTCCTGTTTCTCACTGATGAGAAGGAAACGTAACTAGAACTAGTGCTTATGTAAATACAGGGGAAACTGAATTGGCATTATGTAATTAGTACTAATGGAGAAGTTGTTTCTTTCTGTCACATTCATTGCATTGTTCTAAACCACCTCACTGACATCTATGGCAGATAAGCTTTTAGAGTGTCATGCTGTGGAATTTTGTAATGCTTACGTAATAAGATTAGGCAAACGAAAAGAGATACTAAACACTACAGCTTCACATCTGTTGTTTGAATGAAAAGCCCGGCGTGTTCTAGAGCTGAAATTTGACCTTCCATTTATGACTTTTTGTAATTTTTTTTATTTTTTTAAGCAAAGATTAAGACAAAACAATCTGAAAAGTCTTAGTGCAGCTTAGATGTTCATGTGCCGTGAGTGGATCCTTAGCTTCCTCATTTTTTCTAGCTTATGCTATGAATTTTGAGATAGGTATTCCACAAAACCCCACCTTAGTACAATGTCCTACATACGTTTGTATACACTACTGAGGATTCCTCACTCATTAATGTTTCTCTTTGATAGGATCTTTTGCAGCTGCAGTATGAAGGTGTTGCAGTCATGAAGCTATTTGACAGAGCAAAAGTAAATGTCAATCTTCTGATCTTTCTTCTGAACAAGAAGTTTTATGGAAAGTAACTGACCTTTGCTGGCAAGTCTGTGAAAGGGGAGATAAATAGAAGCCTCGCTTATATGACTTCTAACGACTTTGCTGTGCATCAGTATATGCCCATGCCTTGCTGAAATACATCAAATGTGTTACAATTAAGGCCTAAGAACTTCTTGTGAATTGATAATGCTGACTGACACTGCAGGGAGTTGCTTTCTTGTACCTTTACAATGTTTATGTTCAACTTGATGCTGTAATAATTTACAGGTGGCCTCTTGCATAGAGGTACTATTGTATTCATTTATTAACGCTTCAGGATTGGGGGAGAAGCAAAAATTCTTGGCAGGTTAGCTTTTAGTGTCGCTTGCAAAGGTTTTGAAAAGTAAAACTAACTTTTTTCACTTCAGTTTTAGATCAATGTTCCATATATCTTGATCAGATTCAATAAATGTTAGGCTCAACCTGCGGACTTGTCAAAAGACAATTATTTTAAATAGGCTGGCTTTGTAAAAGTTTATAATTTTTCTAGCTCTGTCGAACTCATTTCATATGTTGTGGATTTTTCACCATGGTGACTGTGCTGTTCTGCTATACCCAGTGACTCTTAAATAAATCCCACCTGATATTGTTTGCCCTGCCCCATCCTTTTTTTTTTTTTTCTTTCTACTTTTTTAAGGAACATCTTAATTGTAAATTTCGAGTCATTTTTTTTTTGCATTTTTTGTTGTTGTTTAGATCACTGAGTTGTCCAACTGCCTTATCTCTGAAAGAACACACTGTACTAGTGGATTGGCATAGATTTTTGATAATGAAAGCCATTCATAGTATTTGAATTGGGTACATCCCTGGGGATAATATTTCCGTAACCCTTCAATAAGTATCTGCTAGCATCTAGTCTGCACAGAGTGCATGTTACTGGCATGCACCAACGCTAAAACATCATCTTATAAGAAGATATTTTAAAGTCTGTGCATGCCAATAAAATAACATTTTAATGTTAGCCCGGTACAATAAAATAACAAACATTCCTTTTCATAACATACCATACCAAAAGAGATGTTTACAATGTAGGTCATCTGAAAGAGAGTGACCTCCAACCAGATTCTCACTGATCCTAAGGAGATCTTGCTTTGATTTTTAATTTAATCTATTTGTGAGTTTGCTGTATCATAGAGAGAGGTGAGAATTGTATTACTTGGAGTGGGGGGCGATGAGAATAACAGTACAAGGTGCTTAAATACGCTTAAGAAAACGCGGCTGTGCTCTGCAAACTGCTGGGCTGTAGAGCTGAGTCCACTCTCTCCATTTTATTTTAGTTTTTATTTATTTTTTTTATTGAAAACCTGTAATGTTACTCAGCACTGGGCAGTCTTTCATCTGCAACCAGGTGGGATCAGCAAAAAGGTCGTGAGGGAGCAGCAGGGATGGTACAGCCATTTTGGAAAACGTTTTCCAGCTGATTTGCAATATATTCCTTATTACTTAAGGACAAAATATTATGACACAAATTGAAAACAAAAAAACCCAAAAACCAAAAAACAAACGTGAATGAGCTGAAGAAGGAGGAGCTTTTTCTTTCTTTTTTTTTTTTAAAGGAAAAACTGTGAAGAAAAACACAGTCTCAGCACTGAGTTAATGTATTTTATAACTTATGCGTGACGTAGCTTTGCTTATTACCGTACACGGCTGTATTTACAATCGTCCCGAAACCAATGCGCATGCGCCAGGATCCGCCCATCAATGCGCACGCGCTAATTCCGGAACGGCAAAACATAAGAGCCAATTCCGGAGCGACAATGCGCATGCGCAACTTTCCACGCAAAATTGAGAGCGCGCGCACGAACGCTCCAATTCCGAAACAGCACTACGCATGCGCGAGATCCGAAAGCGAAAAGACGCATGCGCGGTCTGCGGAACAGCAGTACGCAAGCGCGAGGTTTCGCGAAAAATCCAGACGGCAGCACGCGTGCGCGAGTTCCGGAACCGAAATACGCATGCGCCGAGTCAAGAACAGCAATAGGCATGCGCCACTTTTCGCGCCAGTTCCGGCACGGCACGACGCATCCGCGGGTTCCGAAGACGCAGAACGCATGCGCCGAAACCGGAAAGGCAATACGCATGCGCCAATAAAGGAAAGACAGTACGCATGTGCAAAATCCGGAGCCACAGTACGCATGCACCAATTCCGGAACGGCAGTACGCATGCGCGAGTTCTGGAACTGCACTACGCATGCACCCCAGTGGAAACATCAGCAGGTCAAAGCAAATTCCGGAAATTCCAAAATGGCGACGGAAAAGTGCTACTGCGCATGTCCAAAATGGCAACCTCCTATTTTGGCGGGACACCCCACAATGCACCGCGGCGAAAGAGACGCTACTGCGCATGTCCAAAATGGGGGCGGAAGGGACGCTACAGCGCATGTCCAAAATGGCGACCACTTATTTTGGCGGGATATCCCACAATGCACCGCGGCGGAGAGGTCGCTAATGCGCATGTCCAAAATGGCGGCGGAAAAGCGCTACTGCGCATGTCCAAAATGGCGTCCTCCAATTTTGGCGGGATATCCCACAACGCACCGCGGCGGAAAGGGACGCTACTGCGCATGTCCAAAATGGCGGCGGAGAAGCGCTACTGCGCATGTCCAAAATGGCGTCCTCCAATTGTCCGCCTTGTGGCTGTTAATGGTATTGCAGCCCCCATTATACCCTATGGGCCCCATTAAACCCTATGGGCCCCATTAAACCCTATGGACCCCATTAAACCCTATGGGCTCCGTTATAGCGCCGCCTTGTGGCTGTTAATGGTATTGCAGGCCCCCATTATACCCTATGGGCCCCATTAAAACCTATGGGCCCCATTATATCCTATGGGCCCCATTATATCCTATGGGCCCCATTATATCCTATGGGCCCCATTAAACCCTATGGGCTTAATTATAGCGCCACCTTGTGGCCGCTGAGGGTATTGCAGCTCCCATTAAACCCTATGGTCCCGATTAAACCCTATGGGCTCCATTATAGCGCCGCCTTGTGGCTGTTAATGGTATTGCAGGCCCCATTAATCCCTATGGTCCCCATTAAACCCTATGGACCCCATTAAACCCTATGGGCTCCGTTATAGCTCCGCCTTGTGGCTGTTAATGGTATTGCAGCCCCCATTATACCCTATGGGCCCCATTAAACCCTATGGACCCCATTAAACCCTATGGGCCCCATTAAACCCTATGGGCTCCATTATAGCGCCACCTTGTGGCTGTTAATGGTATTGCAGGCCCCCTTTATACCCTATGGGCCCCATTAAAACCTATGGTCCCGATTAAACCCTATGGGCTCCATTATAGCGCCGCCTTGTGGCTGTTAATGGTATTGCAGGCCGCCATTATACCCTATGGGCCCCATTAAACCCTATGGGCTCTATTATAGCGCCACCTTGTGGCTATTGAGGGTATTGCAGGCCCCCATTATACCCTAAATTATTTATTTATTTATTATTATTTATTTATTTATTCTATTTTTATTTTATTTTATTTTATATTTATTTTATTTTATTTTTATTTTATTTTATTATTATTTATTATTTATTGAAATAAAACTATATTTTCGGAAATATAAACTAATAAACTAATAAACTAACAACTAATAAAACTATATTGCCGGAAGGGACGCTGCTGCGCATGTCCAAAATGGCGGCGGAAAAGCGGTACTGCGTATGTCCAAAATGGCGTCCTCCAGTTTTGGCGGGATATCCCACAATGCACCCTGGCGGAAGGGACGCTACTGCGCATGTCCAAAATGGCGTCGGAGAAGCGCTACTGCGCATGTCCAAAATGGCGTCCTCCAATTTTGGCGGGATATCCCACAATGCACCGTGGCGGAAGGGACGCTACTGCGCATGTCCAAAATGGCGGCGAATACAGTGCTACTGCGCATGTCCAAAATGGCGTCCTCCAATTTTGGCGGGATATCCCACAATGCACCGCGGCGGAAGTTACGCTACTGCGCATGTCCAAAATGGCGTCGGAGAAGCGCTACTGCGCATGTCCAAAATGGCGTCCTCCAATTTTGGCGGGATATCCCACAATGCACCGCGGCAGAAGGGACGCTACTGCGCATGTCCAAAATGGCGTCGGAGAAGCGCTACTGCGCATGTCCAAAATGGCGTCCTCCAATTTTGGCGGGATATCCCACAATGCACCGCGGCAGAAGGGACGCTACTGCGCATGTCCAAAATGGCGGCGGAAAAGCGTTACTGCGCATGTCCAAAATGGCGTCCTCCAATTTTGGCGGGATATCCCACAATGGCGGCGGAAAAAACGCTACTGCGCATGTCCAAAATGGCGGCGGAGAAGCGCTACTGCGCATGTCCAAAATGGCGTCCTCCAATTTTGGCGGGATATCCCACAATGCACCGCGGCAGAAGGGACGCTACTGCACATGTCCAAAATGGCGGCGAATACAGCGCTACTGCGCATGTCCAAAATGGCGTCCTCCAATTTTGGCGGGATATCCCACAATGCACCGCGGCAGAAGGGACGCTACTGCGCATGTCCAAAATGGCGTCGGAGAAGCGCTACTGCGCATGTCCAAAATGGCGTCCTCCAATTTTGGCGGGATATCCCACAATGCACCGCGGCGGAAGGGACGCTACCGCGCATGTCCAAAATGGCGTCGGAGAAGCGCTACTGCGCATGTCCAAAATGGCGTCCTCCAATTTTGGCGGGATATCCCACAATGCACCGCGGCAGAAGGGACGCTACTGCGCATGTCCAAAATGGCGGCGAATACAGCGCTACTGCGCATGTCCAAAATGGCGTCCTCCAATTTTGGCGGGATATCCCACAATGCACCGCGGCAGAAGGGACGCTGCTGCGCATGTCCAAAATGGCGTCGGAGAAGCGCTACTGCGCATGTCCAAAATGGCGTCCTCCAATTTTGGCGGGATATCCCACAATGCACCGCGGCAGAAGGGACGCTACCGCGCATGTCCAAAATGGCGGCGGAGAAGCGCTACTGCGCATGTCCAAAATGGCGTCCTTCAATTTTGGCGGGATATCCCACAATGCACCGCGGCGGAAGGGACGCTACTGCGCATGTCCAAAACGGCGGCGGAAAAGCGCTACTGCGCATGTCCAAAATGGCGGCGGAGAAGCGCTACTGCGCATGTCCAAAATGCCGACCTCCTCCTGCCGCGTTATATCCCACAATGCACCGCGGCAGAAGGGACGCTACTGCGCATGTCCAAAACGGCGGCGGAAAAGCGCTACTGCGCATGTCCAAAATTGCGGCGGAAAAGCGCTACTGCGCATGACCAAAATGGCGACCTCCTATTTTAGCGGCGTTCTCTCCCGCCTTTGGCGCGCCCCGCGGTTTCTCGTCCGTTCTCCCTCAGCCGAACCCCGCGGGAGCCGACAAGGAGCCTCCATCGGCGGAGCGGTTTGTGCGTGGGATCAGGGCAGCCCGTCAGCCGGACGGAGCCGTCCTACGCGGGGTAGAAGCGCAGCGATCGTCGCTGCCCCCGGCCGGGTGAGCTCCCGGGTCCGGTTGGTTCCGGCTGGGGTAGAAAAGCTGCCGGCAGTTCCTGCCCGGGGAACAACAGTCGGACCGTGGAACAGCGTTTGGACGCAGGGAAAAGTCCGGGAGCGTCGCAGCAGGAGCTGCAGGTTGTTGCCTCGTTGCTGTTCTCAGCCATGGCAACGATAACGGGGTGTTCGTGCTGCTGTTCCCATCTATTGCTTATGGCCAGGTACCGTGTATTGCAGTCAGTGCTATCAAAGCGCTTGAAAGAAGGCCTGCAGCTCTGACTCAGTGCAGTGTGAAGCCGGCAGTGTGTGTGACTATGAAATAGATGGTCGTCTATTGTTGGTTTACTTATGATATATAAAATTGCTGCTAATGTCCCCCTATAGCCCCCCATCATCCCATTGCCCCCTATAGCCCTCCATTGCTTAGGAGTGTGGGGGTGAGCCATGGAGTGGGGTGAGTGTTCCCTTCCTTGTGGAGTGGGGTGAGTGATCCCTTCCTTGTGGGGTGGGGTGAGTGTTCCCTTCCTTGTGGGGTGGGGTGAGTGATCCCTTCCTTGTGGGGTGGGGTGAGTGTTCCCTTCCTTGTGGGGTGGGGTGAGTGTTCCCTTCCTTGTGGGGTGGGGTGAGTGTTCCCTTCCTTATGGGGTGAGCCATGGAGTGGGGTGAGTGATCCTTTCCTTATTTTAAGGCTGTGTTTTTCTCTTTTTAGTGGATCCTGACCCCATTTCAGGGCTGGCAGCGGCAGGAGCAGCATCTGTACCTGATTGCTTCCTTGGGAGTGTGGGCTGTTTGTCTCTGGAATGAGGTGAGTGATTCCTTTATTTTGGGGCTGGGAGCTCTGTTTTTCTCAGGGGGTTGTGACCATATTTAAGGGGTGCCACCTGCAAGGGACACATATCTCCTTGCAGACTGTTTTCTGTGGGGTGAGCCCCGCTCCTCGGGAAGGGGTGAGTGATTCCTGCCTTATTGCAGGGCTGTGATCTGCCCCTGTTGGGGCTCACAGCTGCATTGGAAGGCTGGCAGCCATGAGGGCAGTATCTCTCCTTGGGGACTGCTTCCTTTGGAGTGTGGGGTGAGCTCTGGGCCTTGGATTGGGGTGAGGGGTTCTTTATGTCAGGGCTGTGCTGCCCTCATTTCTGGGGCAGCCTGACCACATTGAAGTGTCAGCAGCTGTACGGGTGGTGTTTCTCCCTGGAGTTTGCCTCCTGCGGGCTGTGGGTGAGTGTTTGTCTTTGGTTTCTGCTTTGTTTCAGGGCTGTGAGCTCTGCCATTTTTAGGTATCCCGACCACTGCAGTGCCTGCTTGTGCAAAAGGTGCTGCCCTGCACATGTGGGTAGTGCCTTCATTGTTGCATTGTGTCCAACAGGTGCCAGCAGAGCCCTGAGAGATGTGCAGCTCCTGACGAGAACAGCGAGGAACAGAAACCTGCATTGCCTGGAACGCCTCGGAACTCAACTTTGCTGGCCGGGAATTGCCTGCCCAGCAGATAAGAGCAGCACACACTGACTGTGTTGGATCTGTTCCATACTGAGACCCAAGGTAACGTTCCAGAGCTCATTTCTGCACTTCAGTGCTTAATTCTTATTGCAGTGCCCTTCTTGCTGCCCCCAAATGCAGCCATTGCCTTTTGCTGCCCCCAAATGCAGCCATCTCTTTCTGCCCCCCAAGTCCAGCCTGTGTGTCGTGCCCCATAAGTGCCGCCATCACGTTCTGCCCCCCAAGTCCAGCCATCGTATTCTGCCCCTCAAGTTCGTTTCTGTTCCCCCATGGCTCCATTCAGTTCTTTATTGCTGCTGTTGCTCCTCCGTTGCAGTTCTGCGTTGTGTCCACAAGGCGGCGCTGTTGTAGCTCCCATTGCTGTTAATAGGGCTGCAATGCAAAGGGAGATTCAGACTGCTGCTATTAATGTCCTCTATGGTCACTATGGGGTTTAATGGGCGCTATGGGGTTTTATGGGATCATTTGGGGCCTTTATGGGGTCTCTATGGGGTTTAATGGGGCCTTTGGGGCCTTAGGGTGTCCGATGGGGTTTAATGGGGTCTTATGGGATCCCTATGGGGGTTTAATAAGGGCCTATGGGATGTTATGGGGTCCTTATGGGGCTTAATGGGATCTTCTGGGATATTTATGGGGCATGATGTGTGTGTGTGTGTGTGTATGTGTGTGTGTGTGTGTGTGTGTGTGTGTATGTATGTGTGCATATACCCCATAAGATCTCACTGGCCCCCATAGAGACCCCATAGGCCCCATTTGAACCCCATAGGACCCCATAGAGACCCCATAGGCCCTAATTGGAACCCATAGGTCCCATTTGAACCCCATAGGACCCCATAAGACCCATTTGAACTCCATAGGACCCCATAGAGACCCCAGAGGACCCCATAGGCCTCCATTAAACCCAATAGAGAACTGATGTGAGATGTGTGTCTGTGTGTGTGTCTGTATAATGGCCTTATATCCCATAGCTGGATGGAGTTTTGTCCCTATGCTGTTCCTGTTGTGTGTTGGTGCCTTTATGAGCCATCCCTGCCTTATACCCCATATCCATCCTGTTGTTCCTATTGCAGTGCTGATGCCTTTATGAACCATCCCTTATACCCCATATCCATCCTGTTGTTCCTATTGCAGTGCTGATGCCTTTATTAACCATCCCTTATACCCCATATCCATCCTGTTGTTCCTATTGCAGTGCTGATGCCTTTATTAATCCTCCCTGCTTTCCATCCTCACATGCTGCAGGTTGGATTCCTCCACTGAGTCCAGATTGTTGCCGCTCCGCATCCATGTGTGTCAGCTCAGCATCTGTGTGCACAATGAAACACCAGTCACCGATTGGCTGCAGGATCATCCCATTGGCTGCTGGACCCCATTGTGCACCACAGACCCCACTGTGTGCTGTAGGATCATCCCATTGGGTGTAAGATCATCCCATGGGCTGCAGGACCCCATTGTGTGCTGTAGGATCGTCCCATTGTGTGCTGTAGGATCATCTATCTCCATCGTCATCACCTTCATCACCATAATAATGGCCTATTGCTAATTAATAATGCTCCATCACTAATACTACTCCATTGCTAATTAATATTAATACCCTTGTGGCCGCTGAGGGTATTGCAGCTCCCATTAAACCCTATGGTCCCGATTAAACCCTATGGGCTCCATTATAGCGCCGCCTTGTGGCTGTTAATGGTATTGCAGGCCCCCATTATACCCTATGGGCCCCATTAAACCCTATGGGCCCCATTATATCCTATGGGCCCCATTAAACCCTATGGGCTCTATTATAGCGCACCTTGTGGCCGCTGAGGGTATTGCAGCTCCCATTAAACCCTATGGTCCCGATTAAACCCTATGGGCTCCATTATAGCGCCGCCTTGTGGCTGTTAATGGTATTGCAGGCCCCATTAATCCCTATGGTCCCCATTAAACCCTATGGACCCCATTAAACCCTATGGGCTCCGTTATAGCTCCGCCTTGTGGCTGTTAATGGTATTGCAGCCCCCATTAAACCCAATGGGCCCCATTAAACCCAATGGGCCCCATTAAACCCTATGGACCCCATTAAACCCTATGGGCTCCGTTATAGCGCCGCCTTGTGGCTGTTAATGGTATTGCAGGCCCCCATTATACCCTATGGGCCCCATTAAAACCTATGGGCCCCATTATATCCTATGGGCCCCATTATATCCTATGGGCCCCATTATATCCTATGGGCCCCATTATATCCTATGGGCCCCATTAAACCCTATGGGCTTAATTATAGCGCCACCTTGTGGCCGCTGAGGGTATTGCAGCTCCCATTAAACCCTATGGTCCCGATTAAACCGTATGGGCTCCATTATAGCGCCGCCTTGTGGCTGTTAATGGTATTGCAGGCCCCATTAATCCCTATGGTCCCCATTAAACCCTATGGACCCCATTAAACCCTATGGGCTCCGTTATAGCTCCGCCTTGTGGCTGTTAATGGTATTGCAGCCCCCATTATACCCTATGGGCCCCATTAAACCCTATGGACCCCATTAAACCCTATGGGCCCCATTAAACCCTATGGGCTCCATTATAGCGCCACCTTGTGGCTGTTAATGGTATTGCAGGCCCCCTTTATACCCTATGGGCCCCATTAAAACCTATGGTCCCGATTAAACCCTATGGGCTCCATTATAGCGCCGCCTTGTGGCTGTTAATGGTATTGCAGGCCGCCATTATACCCTATGGGCCCCATTAAACCCTATGGGCTCTATTATAGCGCCACCTTGTGGCTATTGAGGGTATTGCAGGCCCCCATTATACCCTAAATTATTTATTTATTTATTATTATTTATTTATTTATTCTATTTTTATTTTATTTTATTTTTATTTTATTTTATATTTATTTTATTTTATTTTTATTTTATTTTATTATTATTTATTATTTATTGAAATAAAACTATTTTTTCGGAAATATAAACTAATAAACTAATAAACTAACAACTAATAAAACTATATTGCCGGAAGGGACGCTGCTGCGCATGTCCAAAATGGCGGCGGAAAAGCGGTACTGCGTATGTCCAAAATGGCGTCCTCCAGTTTTGGCGGGATATCCCACAATGCACCCTGGCGGAAGGGACGCTACTGCGCATGTCCAAAATGGCGTCGGAGAAGCGCTACTGCGCATGTCCAAAATGGCGTCCTCCAATTTTGGCGGGATATCCCACAATGCACCGTGGCGGAAGGGACGCTACTGCGCATGTCCAAAATGGCGGCGAATACAGTGCTACTGCGCATGTCCAAAATGGCGTCCTCCAATTTTGGCGGGATATCCCACAATGCACCGCGGCAGAAGGGACGCTACTGCGCATGTCCAAAATGGCGGCGGAGAAGCGCTACTGCGCATGTCCAAAATGGCGTCCTCCAAATTTGGCGGGATATCCCACAATGCACCGCGGCGGAAGGGACGCTACTGCGCATGTTCAAAATGGCGGCGGAGAAGCGCTACTGCGCATGTCCAAAATGGCGGCGAAAACAGCGCTACTGCGCATGTCCAGAATGGCGTCCTCCAATTTTGGCGGGATATCCCACAATGCACCGCGGCGGAAGTTACGCTACTGCGCATGTCCAAAATGGCGTCGGAGAAGCGCTACTACGCATGTCCAAAATGGCGTCCTCCAATTTTGGCGGGATATCCCACAATGCACCGCGGCAGAAGGGACGCTACTGCGCATGTCCAAAATGGCGTCGGAGAAGCGCTACTGCGCATGTCCAAAATGGCGTCCTCCAATTTTGGCGGGATATCCCACAATGCACCGCGGCAGAAGGGACGCTACTGCGCATGTCCAAAATGGCGGCGGAAAAGCGTTACTGCGCATGTCCAAAATGGCGTCCTCCAATTTTGGCGGGATATCCCACAATGGCGGCGGAAAAAACGCTACTGCGCATGTCCAAAATGGCGGCGGAGAAGCGCTACTGCGCATGTCCAAAATGGCGTCCTCCAATTTTGGCGGGATATCCCACAATGCACCGCGGCAGAAGGGACGCTACTGCACATGTCCAAAATGGCGGCGAATACAGCGCTACTGCGCATGTCCAAAATGGCGTCCTCCAATTTTGGCGGGATATCCCACAATGCACCGCGGCAGAAGGGACGCTACTGCGCATGTCCAAAATGGCGTCGGAGAAGCGCTACTGCGCATGTCCAAAATGGCGTCCTCCAATTTTGGCGGGATATCCCACAATGCACCGCGGCGGAAGGGACGCTACCGCGCATGTCCAAAATGGCGTCGGAGAAGCGCTACTGCGCATGTCCAAAATGGCGTCCTCCAATTTTGGCGGGATATCCCACAATGCACCGCGGCAGAAGGGACGCTACTGCGCATGTCCAAAATGGCGGCGAATACAGCGCTACTGCGCATGTCCAAAATGGCGTCCTCCAATTTTGGCGGGATATCCCACAATGCACCGCGGCAGAAGGGACGCTGCTGCGCATGTCCAAAATGGCGTCGGAGAAGCGCTACTGCGCATGTCCAAAATGGCGTCCTCCAATTTTGGCGGGATATCCCACAATGCACCGCGGCAGAAGGGACGCTACTGCGCATGTCCAAAATGGCGGCGGAGAAGCGCTACTGCGCATGTCCAAAATGGCGTCCTTCAATTTTGGCGGGATATCCCACAATGCACCGCGGCGGAAGGGACGCTACTGCGCATGTCCAAAACGGCGGCGGAGAAGCGCTACTGCGCATGTCCAAAATGGCGGCGGAGAAGCGCTACTGCGCATGTCCAAAATGCCGACCTCCTCCTGCCGCGTTATATCCCACAATGCACCGCGGCAGAAGGGACGCTACTGCGCATGTCCAAAACGGCGGCGGAAAAGCGCTACTGCGCATGTCCAAAATTGCGGCGGAAAAGCGCTACTGCGCATGACCAAAATGGCGACCTCCTATTTTAGCGGCGTTCTCTCCCGCCTTTGGCGCGCCCCGCGGTTTCTCGTCCGTTCTCCCTCAGCCGAACCCCGCGGGAGCCGACAAGGAGCCTCCATCGGCGGAGCGGTTTGTGCGTGGGATCAGGGCAGCCCGTCAGCCGGACGGAGCCGTCCTACGCGGGGTAGAAGCGCAGCGATCGTCGCTGCCCCCGGCCGGGTGAGCTCCCGGGTCCGGTTGGTTCCGGCTGGGGTAGAAAAGCTGCCGGCAGTTCCTGCCCGGGGAACAACAGTCGGACCGTGGAACAGCGTTTGGACGCAGGGAAAAGTCCGGGAGCGTCGCAGCAGGAGCTGCAGGTTGTTGCCTCGTTGCTGTTCTCAGCCATGGCAACGATAACGGTGTGTTCGTGCTGCTGTTCCCATCTATTGCTTATGGCCAGGTACCGTGTATTGCAGTCAGTGCTATCAAAGCGCTTGAAAGAAGGCCTGCAGCTCTGACTCAGTGCAGTGTGAAGCCGGCAGTGTGTGTGACTATGAAATAGATGGTCGTCTATTGTTGGTTTACTTATGATATATAAAATTGCTGCTAATGTCCCCCTATAGCCCCCCATCATCCCATTGCCCCCTATAGCCCTCCATTGCTTAGGAGTGTGGGGGTGAGCCATGGAGTGGGGTGAGTGTTCCCTTCCTTGTGGAGTGGGGTGAGTGATCCCTTCCTTGTGGGGTGGGGTGAGTGTTCCCTTCCTTGTGGGGTGGGGTGAGTGATCCCTTCCTTGTGGGGTGGGGTGAGTGTTCCCTTCCTTGTGGGGTGGGGTGAGTGTTCCCTTCCTTGTGGGGTGGGGTGAGTGTTCCCTTCCTTATGGGGTGAGCCATGGAGTGGGGTGAGTGATCCTTTCCTTATTTTAAGGCTGTGTTTTTCTCTTTTTAGTGGATCCTGACCCCATTTCAGGGCTGGCAGCGGCAGGAGCAGCATCTGTACCTGATTGCTTCCTTGGGAGTGTGGGCTGTTTGTCTCTGGAATGAGGTGAGTGATTCCTTTATTTTGGGGCTGGGAGCTCTGTTTTTCTCAGGGGGTTGTGACCATATTTAAGGGGTGCCACCTGCAAGGGACACATATCTCCTTGCAGACTGTTTTCTGTGGGGTGAGCCCCGCTCCTCGGGAAGGGGTGAGTGATTCCTGCCTTATTGCAGGGCTGTGATCTGCCCCTGTTGGGGCTCACAGCTGCATTGGAAGGCTGGCAGCCATGAGGGCAGTATCTCTCCTTGGGGACTGCTTCCTTTGGAGTGTGGGGTGAGCTCTGGGCCTTGGATTGGGGTGAGGGGTTCTTTATGTCAGGGCTGTGCTGCCCTCATTTCTGGGGCAGCCTGACCACATTGAAGTGTCAGCAGCTGTACGGGTGGTGTTTCTCCCTGGAGTTTGCCTCCTGCGGGCTGTGGGTGAGTGTTTGTCTTTGGTTTCTGCTTTGTTTCAGGGCTGTGAGCTCTGCCATTTTTAGGTATCCCGACCACTGCAGTGCCTGCTTGTGCAAAAGGTGCTGCCCTGCACATGTGGGTAGTGCCTTCATTGTTGCATTGTGTCCAACAGGTGCCAGCAGAGCCCTGAGAGATGTGCAGCTCCTGACGAGAACAGCGAGGAACAGAAACCTGCATTGCCTGGAACGCCTCGGAACTCAACTTTGCTGGCCGGGAATTGCCTGCCCAGCAGATAAGAGCAGCACACACTGACTGTGTTGGATCTGTTCCATACTGAGACCCAAGGTAACGTTCCAGAGCTCATTTCTGCACTTCAGTGCTTAATTCTTATTGCAGTGCCCTTCTTGCTGCCCCCAAATGCAGCCATTGCCTTTTGCTGCCCCCAAATGCAGCCATCTCTTTCTGCCCCCCAAGTCCAGCCTGTGTGTCGTGCCCCATAAGTGCCGCCATCACGTTCTGCCCCCCAAGTCCAGCCATCGTATTCTGCCCCTCAAGTTCGTTTCTGTTCCCCCATGGCTCCATTCAGTTCTTTATTGCTGCTGTTGCTCCTCCGTTGCAGTTCTGCGTTGTGTCCACAAGGCGGCGCTGTTGTAGCTCCCATTGCTGTTAATAGGGCTGCAATGCAAAGGGAGATTCAGACTGCTGCTATTAATGTCCTCTATGGTCACTATGGGGTTTAATGGGCGCTATGGGGTTTTATGGGATCATTTGGGGCCTTTATGGGGTCTCTATGGGGTTTAATGGGGCCTTTGGGGCCTTAGGGTGTCCGATGGGGTTTAATGGGGTCTTATGGGATCCCTATGGGGGTTTAATAAGGGCCTATGGGATGTTATGGGGTCCTTATGGGGCTTAATGGGATCTTCTGGGATATTTATGGGGCATGATGTGTGTGTGTGTGTGTGTATGTGTGTGTGTGTGTGTATGTATGTGTGCATATACCCCATAAGACCTCACTGGCCCCCATAGAGACCCCATAGGCCCCATTTGAACCCCATAGGACCCCATAGAGACCCCATAGGCCCTAATTGGAACCCATAGGTCCCATTTGAACCCCATAGGACCCCATAAGACCCATTTGAACTCCATAGGACCCCATAGAGACCCCAGAAGACCCCATAGGCCTCCATTAAACCCAATAGAGAACTGATGTGAGATGTGTGTCTGTGTGTGTGTCTGTATAATGGCCTTATATCCCATAGCTGGATGGAGTTTTGTCCCTATGCTGTTCCTGTTGTGTGTTGGTGCCTTTATGAGCCATCCCTGCCTTATACCCCATATCCATCCTGTTGTTCCTATTGCAGTGCTGATGCCTTTATGAACCATCCCTTATACCCCATATCCATCCTGTTGTTCCTATTGCAGTGCTGATGCCTTTATTAACCATCCCTTATACCCCATATCCATCCTGTTGTTCCTATTGCAGTGCTGATGCCTTTATTAATCCTCCCTGCTTTCCATCCTCACATGCTGCAGGTTGGATTCCTCCACTGAGTCCAGATTGTTGCCGCTCCGCATCCATGTGTGTCAGCTCAGCATCTGTGTGCACAATGAAACACCAGTCACCGATTGGCTGCAGGATCATCCCATTGGCTGCTGGACCCCATTGTGCACCACAGACCCCACTGTGTGCTGTAGGATCATCCCATTGGGTGTAAGATCATCCCATGGGCTGCAGGACCCCATTGTGTGCTGTAGGATCGTCCCATTGTGTGCTGTAGGATCATCTATCTCCATCGTCATCACCTTCATCACCATAATAATGGCCTATTGCTAATTAATAATGCTCCATCACTAATACTACTCCATTGCTAATTAATATTAATACCCTTGTGGCCGCTGAGGGTATTGCAGCTCCCATTAAACCCTATGGTCCCGATTAAACCCTATGGGCTCCATTATAGCGCCGCCTTGTGGCTGTTAATGGTATTGCAGGCCCCCATTATACCCTATGGGCCCCATTAAACCCTATGGGCCCCATTATATCCTATGGGCCCCATTAAACCCTATGGGCTCTATTATAGCGCCACCTTGTGGCCGCTGAGGGTATTGCAGCTCCCATTAAACCCTATGGTCCCGATTAAACCCTATGGGCTCCATTATAGCGCCGCCTTGTGGCTGTTAATGGTATTGCAGACCCCCATTATACCCTATGGGCCCCATTAAACCCTATGGGCCCCATTATATCCTATGGGCCCCATTAAACCCTATGGGCTCTATTATAGCGCACCTTGTGGCCGCTGAGGGTATTGCAGCTCCCATTAAACCCTATGGTCCCGATTAAACCCTATGGGCTCCATTATAGCGCCGCCTTGTGGCTGTTAATGGTATTGCAGGCCCCATTAATCCCTATGGTCCCCATTAAACCCTATGGACCCCATTAAACCCTATGGGCTCCGTTATAGCTCCGCCTTGTGGCTGTTAATGGTATTGCAGCCCCCATTATACCCTATGGGCCCCATTAAACCCTATGGGCCCCATTAAACCCTATGGACCCCATTAAACCCTATGGGCTCCGTTATAGCGCCGCCTTGTGGCTGTTAATGGTATTGCAGGCCCCCATTATACCCTATGGGCCCCATTATACCCTATGGGCCCCATTAAAACCTATGGGCCCCATTATATCCTATGGGCCCCATTATATCCTATGGGCCCCATTAAACCCTATGGGCTTAATTATAGCGCCACCTTGTGGCCGCTGAGGGTATTGCAGCTCCCATTAAACCCTATGGTCCCGATTAAACCCTATGGGCTCCATTATAGCGCCGCCTTGTGGCTGTTAATGGTATTGCAGGCCCCATTAATCCCTATGGTCCCCATTAAACCCTATGGACCCCATTAAACCCTATGGGCTCCGTTATAGCTCCGCCTTGTGGCTGTTAATGGTATTGCAGCCCCCATTATACCCTATGGGCCCCATTAAACCCTATGGACCCCATTAAACCCTATGGGCCCCATTAAACCCTATGGGCTCCATTATAGCGCCACCTTGTGGCTGTTAATGGTATTGCAGGCCCCCTTTATACCCTATGGGCCCCATTAAAACCTATGGTCCCGATTAAACCCTATGGGCTCCATTATAGCGCCGCCTTGTGGCTGTTAATGGTATTGCAGGCCGCCATTATACCCTATGGGCCCCATTAAACCCTATGGGCTCTATTATAGCGCCACCTTGTGGCTATTGAGGGTATTGCAGGCCCCCATTATACCCTAAATTATTTATTTATTTATTATTATTTATTTATTTATTCTATTTTTATTTTATTTTATTTTTATTTTATTTTATATTTATTTTATTTTATTTTTATTTTATTTTATTATTATTTATTATTTATTGAAATAAAACTATATTTTCGGAAATATAAACTAATAAACTAATAAACTAACAACTAATAAAACTATATTGCCGGAAGGGACGCTGCTGCGCATGTCCAAAATGGCGGCGGAAAAGCGGTACTGCGTATGTCCAAAATGGCGTCCTCCAGTTTTGGCGGGATATCCCACAATGCACCCTGGCGGAAGGGACGCTACTGCGCATGTCCAAAATGGCGTCGGAGAAGCGCTACTGCGCATGTCCAAAATGGCGTCCTCCAATTTTGGCGGGATATCCCACAATGCACCGTGGCGGAAGGGACGCTACTGCGCATGTCCAAAATGGCGTCCTCCAATTTTGGCGGGATATCCCACAATGCACCGCGGCAGAAGGGACGCTACTGCGCATGTCCAAAATGGCGGCGGAGAAGCGCTACTGCGCATGTCCAAAATGGCGTCCTCCAATTTTGGCGGGATATCCCACAATGCACCGCGGCGGAAGGGACGCTACTGCGCATGTTCAAAATGGCGGCGGAGAAGCGCTACTGCGCATGTCCAAAATGGCGGCGAAAACAGCGCTACTGCGCATGTCCAGAATGGCGTCCTCCAATTTTGGCGGGATATCCCACAATGCACCGCGGCGGAAGTTACGCTACTGCGCATGTCCAAAATGGCGTCGGAGAAGCGCTACTGCGCATGTCCAAAATGGCGTCCTCCAATTTTGGCGGGATATCCCACAATGCACCGCGGCAGAAGGGACGCTACTGCGCATGTCCAAAATGGCGTCGGAGAAGCGCTACTGCGCATGTCCAAAATGGCGTCCTCCAATTTTGGCTGGATATCCCACAATGCACCGCGGCGGAAGGGACGCTACCGCGCATGTCCAAAATGGCGTCGGAGAAGCGCTACTGCGCATGTCCAAAATGGCGTCCTCCAATTTTGGCGGGATATCCCACAATGCACCGCGGCAGAAGGGACGCTACTGCGCATGTCCAAAATGGCGGCGAATACAGCGCTACTGCGCATGTCCAAAATGGCGTCCTCCAATTTTTTGCGGGATATCCCACAATGCATCGCGGCAGAAGGGACGCTACTGCGCATGTCCAAAATGGCGTCGGAGAAGCGCTACTGCGCATGTCCAAAATGGCGTCCTCCAATTTTGGCGGGATATCCCACAATGCACCGCGGCGGAAGGGACGCTACTGCGCATGTCCAAAATGGCGTCGGAGAAGCGCTACTGCGCATGTCCAAAATGGCGTCCTCCAATTTTGGCGGGATATCCCACAATGCACCGCGGCAGAAGGGACGCTACTGCGCATGTCCAAAATGGCGGCGGAGAAGCGCTACTGCGCATGTCCAAAATGGCGTCCTTCAATTTTGGCGGGATATCCCACAATGCACCGCGGCGGAATAGACGCTACTGCGCATGTCCAAAACGGCGGCGGAAAAGCGCTACTGCGCATGTCCAAAATGGCGGCGGAGAAGCGCTACTGCGCATGTCCAAAATGCCGACCTCCTCCTGCCGCGTTATATCCCACAATGCACCGCGGCAGAAGGGACGCTACTGCGCATGTCCAAAACGGCGGCGGAAAAGCGCTACTGCGCATGTCCAAAATTGCGGCGGAAAAGCGCTACTGCGCATGACCAAAATGGCGACCTCCTATTTTAGCGGCGTTCTCTCCCGCCTTTGGCGCGCCCCGCGGTTTCTCGTCCGTTCTCCCTCAGCCGAACCCCGCGGGAGCCGACAAGGAGCCTCCATCGGCGGAGCGGTTTGTGCGTGGGATCAGGGCAGCCCGTCAGCCGGACGGAGCCGTCCTACGCGGGGTAGAAGCGCAGCGATCGTCGCTGCCCCCGGCCGGGTGAGCTCCCGGGTCCGGTTGGTTCCGGCTGGGGTAGAAAAGCTGCCGGCAGTTCCTGCCCGGGGAACAACAGTCGGACCGTGGAACAGCGTTTGGACGCAGGGAAAAGTCCGGGAGCGTCGCAGCAGGAGCTGCAGGTTGTTGCCTCGTTGCTGTTCTCAGCCATGGCAACGATAACGGTGTGTTCGTGCTGCTGTTCCCATCTATTGCTTATGGCCAGGTACCGTGTATTGCAGTCAGTGCTATCAAAGCGCTTGAAAGAAGGCCTGCAGCTCTGACTCAGTGCAGTGTGAAGCCGGCAGTGTGTGTGACTATGAAATAGATGGTCGTCTATTGTTGGTTTACTTATGATATATAAAATTGCTGCTAATGTCCCCCTATAGCCCCCCATCATCCCATTGCCCCCTATAGCCCTCCATTGCTTAGGAGTGTGGGGGTGAGCCATGGAGTGGGGTGAGTGTTCCCTTCCTTGTGGAGTGGGGTGAGTGATCCCTTCCTTGTGGGGTGGGGTGAGTGTTCCCTTCCTTGTGGGGTGGGGTGAGTGATCCCTTCCTTGTGGGGTGGGGTGAGTGTTCCCTTCCTTGTGGGGTGGGGTGAGTGTTCCCTTCCTTATGGGGTGAGCCATGGAGTGGGGTGAGTGATCCTTTCCTTATTTTAAGGCTGTGTTTTTCTCTTTTTAGTGGATCCTGACCCCATTTCAGGGCTGGCAGCGGCAGGAGCAGCATCTGTACCTGATTGCTTCCTTGGGAGTGTGGGCTGTTTGTCTCTGGAATGAGGTGAGTGATTCCTTTATTTTGGGGCTGGGAGCTCTGTTTTTCTCAGGGGGTTGTGACCATATTTAAGGGGTGCCACCTGCAAGGGACACATATCTCCTTGCAGACTGTTTTCTGTGGGGTGAGCCCCGCTCCTCGGGAAGGGGTGAGTGATTCCTGCCTTATTGCAGGGCTGTGATCTGCCCCTGTTGGGGCTCACAGCTGCATTGGAAGGCTGGCAGCCATGAGGGCAGTATCTCTCCTTGGGGACTGCTTCCTTTGGAGTGTGGGGTGAGCTCTGGGCCTTGGATTGGGGTGAGGGGTTCTTTATGTCAGGGCTGTGCTGCCCTCATTTCTGGGGCAGCCTGACCACATTGCAGTGTCAGCAGCTGTACGGGTGGTGTTTCTCCCTGGAGTTTGCCTCCTGCGGGCTGTGGGTGAGTGTTTGTCTTTGGTTTCTGCTTTGTTTCAGGGCTGTGAGCTCTGCCATTTTTAGGTATCCCGACCACTGCAGTGCCTGCTTGTGCAAAAGGTGCTGCCCTGCACATGTGGGTAGTGCCTTCATTGTTGCATTGTGTCCAACAGGTGCCAGCAGAGCCCTGAGAGATGTGCAGCTCCTGACGAGAACAGCGAGGAACAGAAACCTGCATTGCCTGGAACGCCTCGGAACTCAACTTTGCTGGCCGGGAATTGCCTGCCCAGCAGATAAGAGCAGCACACACTGACTGTGTTGGATCTGTTCCATACTGAGACCCAAGGTAACGTTCCAGAGCTCATTTCTGCACTTCAGTGCTTAATTCTTATTGCAGTGCCCTTCTTGCTGCCCCCAAATGCAGCCATTGCCTTTTGCTGCCCCCAAATGCAGCCATCTCTTTCTGCCCCCCAAGTCCAGCCTGTGTGTCGTGCCCCATAAGTGCCGCCATCACGTTCTGCCCCCCAAGTCCAGCCATCGTATTCTGCCCCTCAAGTTCGTTTCTGTTCCCCCATGGCTCCATTCAGTTCTTTATTGCTGCTGTTGCTCCTCCGTTGCAGTTCTGCGTTGTGTCCACAAGGCGGCGCTGTTGTAGCTCCCATTGCTGTTAATAGGGCTGCAATGCAAAGGGAGATTCAGACTGCTGCTATTAATGTCCTCTATGGTCACTATGGGGTTTAATGGGCGCTATGGGGTTTTATGGGATCATTTGGGGCCTTTATGGGGTCTCTATGGGGTTTAATGGGGCCTTTGGGGCCTTAGGGTGTCCGATGGGGTTTAATGGGGTCTTATGGGATCCCTATGGGGGTTTAATAAGGGCCTATGGGATGTTATGGGGTCCTTATGGGGCTTAATGGGATCTTCTGGGATATTTATGGGGCATGATGTGTGTGTGTGTGTGTGTATGTGTGTGTGTGTGTGTGTGTGTGTGTGTATGTATGTGTGCATATACCCCATAAGACCTCACTGGCCCCCATAGAGACCCCATAGGCCCCATTTGAACCCCATAGGACCCCATAGAGACCCCATAGGCCCTAATTGGAACCCATAGGTCCCATTTGAACCCCATAGGACCCCATAAGACCCATTTGAACTCCATAGGACCCCATAGAGACCCCAGAAGACCCCATAGGCCTCCATTAAACCCAATAGAGAACTGATGTGAGATGTGTGTCTGTGTGTGTGTCTGTATAATGGCCTTATATCCCATAGCTGGATGGAGTTTTGTCCCTATGCTGTTCCTGTTGTGTGTTGGTGCCTTTATGAGCCATCCCTGCCTTATACCCCATATCCATCCTGTTGTTCCTATTGCAGTGCTGATGCCTTTATGAACCATCCCTTATACCCCATATCCATCCTGTTGTTCCTATTGCAGTGCTGATGCCTTTATTAACCATCCCTTATACCCCATATCCATCCTGTTGTTCCTATTGCAGTGCTGATGCCTTTATTAATCCTCCCTGCTTTCCATCCTCACATGCTGCAGGTTGGATTCCTCCACTGAGTCCAGATTGTTGCCGCTCCGCATCCATGTGTGTCAGCTCAGCATCTGTGTGCACAATGAAACACCAGTCACCGATTGGCTGCAGGATCATCCCATTGGCTGCTGGACCCCATTGTGCACCACAGACCCCACTGTGTGCTGTAGGATCATCCCATTGGGTGTAAGATCATCCCATGGGCTGCAGGACCCCATTGTGTGCTGTAGGATCGTCCCATTGTGTGCTGTAGGATCATCTATCTCCATCGTCATCACCTTCATCACCATAATAATGGCCTATTGCTAATTAATAATGCTCCATCACTAATACTACTCCATTGCTAATTAATATTAATACCCTTGTGGCCGCTGAGGGTATTGCAGCTCCCATTAAACCCTATGGTCCCCATTAAACCCTATGGACCCCATTAAACCCTATGGGCTCCGTTATAGCTCCGCCTTGTGGCTGTTAATGGTATTGCAGCCCCCATTATACCCTATGGGCCCCATTAAACCCTATGGGCCCCATTAAACCCTATGGGCCCCATTAAACCCTATGGGCCCCATTAAACCCTATGGGCTCCATTATAGCGCCACCTTGTGGCTGTTAATGGTATTGCAGGCCCCCATTATACCCTATGGGCCCCATTAAACCCTATGGTCCCGATTAAACCCTATGGGCCCCATTAAACCCTATGGGCTCCATTAAACCCTATGGGCTCTATTATAGCGCCACCTTGTGGCTATTGAGGGTATTGCAGGTCCCCATTAACCCAATGGTCTCCATTAAACCTATGAGCCCCATTAAACCCTATGGGCCCATTAACCCTATGGGCTCCATTATAGCGCCGCCTTATGGCTGTTAATGGTATTGCAGGCCCCCATTATACCCTAAATTATTTATTTATTTATTATTATTTATTTATTTATTCTATTTTTATTTTATTTTATTTTTATTTTATTTTATATTTATTTTATTTTATTTTTATTTTATTTTATTATTATTTATTATTTATTGAAATAAAACTATATTTTCGGAAATATAAACTAATAAACTAATAAACTAACAACTAATAAAACTATATTGCCGAAGGGACGCTGCTGCGCATGTCCAAAATGGCGGCGGAAAAGCGGTACTGCGTATGTCCAAACTGGCGTCCTCCAGTTTTGGCGGGATATCCCACAATGCACCCTGGCGGAAGGGACGCTACTGCGCATGTCCAAAATGGCGTCGGAGAAGCGCTACTGCGCATGTCGAAAATGGCGTCCACCAATTTTGGCGGGATATCCCACAATGCACCGCGGCGGAAGGGACGCTACTGCGCATGTCCAAAATGGCGGTGGAGAAGCGCTACTGCGCATGTCCAATATGGCGTCCTTCAATTTTGGCGGGATATCCCACAATGCACCGCGGCGGAAGGGACGCTACTGCGCATGTCCAAAATGGCGTCGGGGAAGCGCTACTGCGCATGTCCAAAATGCCGACCTCCTCCTGCCGCGTTATATCCCACAATGCACCGCGGCAGAAGGGACGCTACTGCGCATGTCCAAAACGGCGGCGGAAAAGCGCTACTGCGCATGTCCAAAATTGCGGCGGAAAAGCGCTACTGCGCATGACCAAAATGGCGACCTCCTATTTTAGCGGCGTTCTCTCCCGCCTTTGGCGCGCCCCGCGGTTTCTCGTTCGTTCTCCCTCAGCCGAACCCCGCGGGAGCCGACAAGGAGCCTCCATCGGCGGAGCGGTTTGTGCGTGGGATCAGGGCAGCCCGTCAGCCGGACGGAGCCGTCCTACGCGGGGTAGAAGCGCAGCGATCGTCGCTGCCCCCGGCCGGGTGAGCTCCCGGGTCCGGTTGGTTCCGGCTGGGGTAGAAAAGCTGCCGGCAGTTCCTGCCCGGGGAACAACAGTCGGACCGTGGAACAGCGTTTGGACGCAGGGAAAAGTCCGGGAGCGTCGCAGCAGGAGCTGCAGGTTGTTGCCTCGTTGCTGTTCTCAGCCATGGCAACGATAACGGTGTGTTCGTGCTGCTGTTCCCATCTATTGCTTATGGCCAGGTACCGTGTATTGCAGTCAGTGCTATCAAAGCGCTTGAAAGAAGGCCTGCAGCTCTGACTCAGTGCAGTGTGAAGCCGGCAGTGTGTGTGACTATGAAATAGATGGTCGTCTATTGTTGGTTTACTTATGATATATAAAATTGCTGCTAATGTCCCCCTATAGCCCCCCATCATCCCATTGCCCCCTATAGCCCTCCATTGCTTAGGAGTGTGGGGGTGAGCCATGGAGTGGGGTGAGTGTTCCCTTCCTTGTGGAGTGGGGTGAGTGATCCCTTCCTTGTGGGGTGGGGTGAGTGTTCCCTTCCTTGTGGGGTGGGGTGAGTGATCCCTTCCTTGTGGGGTGGGGTGAGTGTTCCCTTCCTTGTGGGGTGGGGTGAGTGTTCCCTTCCTTGTGGGGTGGGGTGAGTGTTCCCTTCCTTGTGGGGTGGGGTGAGTGTTCCCTTCCTTGTGGGGTGGGGTGAGTGATTCCTTCCTTGTGGGGTGGGGTGAGTGTTCCCTTCCTTATGGGGTGAGCCATGGAGTGGGGTGAGTGATCCTTTCCTTATTTTAAGGCTGTGTTTTTCTCTTTTTAGTGGATCCTGACCCCATTTCAGGGCTGGCAGCGGCAGGAGCAGCATCTGTACCTGATTGCTTCCTTGGGAGTGTGGGCTGTTTGTCTCTGGAATGAGGTGAGTGATTCCTTTATTTTGGGGCTGGGAGCTCTGTTTTTCTCAGGGGGTTGTGACCATATTTAAGGGGTGCCACCTGCAAGGGACACATATCTCCTTGCAGACTGTTTTCTGTGGGGTGAGCCCCGCTCCTCGGGAAGGGGTGAGTGATTCCTGCCTTATTGCAGGGCTGTGATCTGCCCCTGTTGGGGCTCACAGCTGCATTGGAAGGCTGGCAGCCATGAGGGCAGTATCTCTCCTTGGGGACTGCTTCCTTTGGAGTGTGGGGTGAGCTCTGGGCCTTGGATTGGGGTGAGGGGTTCTTTATGTCAGGGCTGTGCTGCCCTCATTTCTGGGGCAGCCTGACCACATTGCAGTGTCAGCAGCTGTACGGGTGGTGTTTCTCCCTGGAGTTTGCCTCCTGCGGGCTGTGGGTGAGTGTTTGTCTTTGGTTTCTGCTTTGTTTCAGGGCTGTGAGCTCTGCCATTTTTAGGTATCCCGACCACTGCAGTGCCTGCTTGTGCAAAAGGTGCTGCCCTGCACATGTGGGTAGTGCCTTCATTGTTGCTGTATTGTGTCCAACAGGTGCCAGCAGAGCCCTGAGAGATGTGCAGCTCCTGATGAGAACAGCGAGGAACAGAAACCTGCATTGCCTGGAATGGCCCTGAACCAGCTTTGCTGACCGGTAACTCTCAGCCCAGCAGATAAGAGCAGCACACACTGACTGTGTTGGATCTGTTCCATACTGAGACCCAAGATAATGTTCCAGAGCTCATTTCTGCACTTCAGTGCTTAATTCTTATTGCAGTGCCCTTCTTGCTGCCCCCAAATGCAGCCATTGCCTCTTGCCCCCCAAGTGCTGCCATCTCTCTCTGCCCCCCAAGTACAGCCTGTGTGTCGTGCCCCATAAGTGCCGCCATCACATTCTGCCCCCCAAGTTCGTTTCTGTTCCCCCATGGCTCCATTCAGTTCTTTATTGCTGCTGTTGCTCTTCCGTTGCAGTTCTGCGTTGTGTCCACAAGGCGGCGCTGTTGTAGCTCCCATTGCTGTTAATAGGGCTGCAATGCAAAGGGAGATTCAGACTGCTGCTATTAATGTCCTCTATGGTCACTATGGGGTTTAATGGGCGCTATGGGGTTTTATGGGATCATTTGGGGCCTTTATGGGGTCTCTATGGGGTTTAATGGGGCCTTTGGGGCCTTAGGGTGTCCGATGGGGTTTAATGTGGTCTTATGGGATCCCTATGGGGGTTTAATAAGGGCCTATGGGATGTTATGGGGTCCTTATGGGGCTTAATGGGATCTTCTGGGATATTTATGGGCCATGATGTGTGTGTGTGTGTGTGTGTGTGTATGTGTGTGTGTGTGTGTGTGTGCATATACCCCATAAGACCTCACTGGCCCCCATAGAGACCCCATAGGCCCCATTTGAACCCCATAGGACCCCATAGAGACCCCATAAGACCCCATAGGCCTCCATTAAACCCCATAGAGACCTGATGTGAGATGTGTGTCTGTGTGTGTCTGTGTGTGTCTGTGTGTGTCTGTGTGTGTCTGTGTGTGTCTGTGTGTGTCTGTGTGTGTCTGTGTGTGTCTGTGTGTGTCTGTGTGTGTCTGTGTGTGTCTGTGTGTGTCTGTGTGTCTGTGTCTGTCTGTATAATGGCCCTATATCCCATAGCTGGATGGCGTTTTGTCCCTATGCTGTTCCTGTTGTGTGTTGGTGCCTTTATGAGCCATCCCTGCCTTATACCCCATATCCATCCTGTTGTTCCTATTGCAGTGCTGATGCCTTTATTAACCATCCCTTATACCCCATATCCATCCTGTTGTTCCTATTGCAGTGCTGATGCCTTTATTTAATCCTCCCTGCTTTCCATCCTCACATGCTGCAGGTTGGATTCCTCCACTGAGTCCAGATTGTTGCCGCTCCGCATCCATGTGTGTCAGCTCAGCATCTGTGTGCACAATGAAACACCAGTCACCGATTGGCTGCAGGATCATCCCATTGGCTGCTGGACCCCATTGTGCACCACTGACCCCACTGTGTGCTGTAGGATCATCCCATGGGCTGCTGGACCCCACTGTGTGGTGTAGGATCATCCCATGGGCTGCAGGACCCCATTGTGTGCTGTAGGATCATCCCATTGGGTGTAGGATCATCCCATGGGCTGCTGGACCCCATTGTTTGCATTCTGCCACCAGGTGACCCGGCGATGTGAAGTTGTTCTCACTGTCTCATGACACCGTGGGAAATAACTTCAAGTTATGACTGGGGGCCTGAGGAAGAAGGCCAGGAGGTCCCAAGGGTCAGGCTGTGATCATTAGAATAGAAGTCTAAGAGGTCTCCCAGGGGCACAGGCGAATCCAAGGCTCTGCAAAACTAAGATCTCAACTAAGTGTGGGCAGCTTGGGGATAAATACCTTAGAAAATGGAATGGATTGGAGACCATCCAGCTTCTGCCTTGGGAGACTTAACACTTCCTAGGTTAAGCTAGCCTTGAATTGAACCAAAAGTAATAAAAAGTTCCTCAATCATCTGTTGTTCTGGGCTTTTCTGTTATGGTGTTTTCTAAGACTGCTTCTATTTCTTTTTGCTCTGTACGGAGATACTTGAGCCAGTGGTATGGGAATAAAAGCGACAGGATGGGTTTGGCAATTAAACACCTAAAAAGTTTCAATAAAGATCTACAAAAACGTGAGGATTCTCAGTAAAATATCTTTCATTCTGGAAAAGTCAAGGAAATCATGAAACCATAAGGAAGAAGAAAGAAGTTCTGTAACACACTGCGTGTGTGTGTATCTGCGTGTGTGTGTATCTGCGTGTGTGTGTATCTGCGTGTGTGTACATCTGCGTGTGTGTACATCTGCGTGTGTGTACATCTGCGTGTGTGTACATCTGCGTGTGTGTACATCTGCGTGTGTGTACATCTGCGTGTGTGTACATCTGCGTGTGTGTACATCTGCGTGTGTGTACATCTCTGTGTGTGTATGTCATTGTGTGTGTATATCTGTGTGTGAATGTCTGTGTGTGTGTATCTGTGTGCATGTATCTGTGCGTGTATCTGCGTGAGTGTGTGTCTGCGTGAGTGTGTGTCTGCGTGAGTGTGTGTCTGCGTGAGTGTGTATCTGCGTGAGTGTGTATCTGCGTGAGTGTGTATCTGCGTGAGTGTGTATCTGCGTGAGTATGTATCTGCGTGAGTTTATATCTGCGTGTGCTTATATCTGCGTGTGCTTATATCTGCGTGTGCTTATATCTGCATGTATATCTGTGTGTGTGTATATCTGTGCGTGTATATATCTGTGTTTCTATATATCTGTGTATGTATCTGTGTGTGCATGTCTCTGTGTGTGTATCTGTGTGTATATCTGTGTTTGTATCTGTGTCTATATATCTCTGTGTGTATTTCTGTGTTTGAATATATCTGTGTGTGTATGTCTGTGTGTGTATATCTGTGTCTACATATATCTGTGAGTGTATATCTCTGTGTGTGTATATCTGTGGGTATATATCTGTGTCTGTATCTGTGTGTATATAACTGTGTGTTTATATCTGTGTTTGTATATATCTCTGTGTGTATCAGTGTGTGTATGTCTGTATGTGTATAAATCTGTGTGTGTATATCTGTGTCTGTATATATCTTTGTGTGTATATCTGTGTGTGTATATCTGTGTTAATATATATCAGTGTGTGCATGTCTGTGTGTGTATATATCTGTCTGTATATATCTGTGTGTGTGTATATCTGTGTTTGTATATCTATGTATTTATCTCTGTGTGTATCTGTGTGTGTTTATCTGTGTGTCTGTATTTGTGTGTGTGTATATCTGTGTGTCTATATCTGTGTGTGTGTATATATGTGTGTGTGTATATATCTGTGTGTGCATATATCTGTGTGTGTATCTGTGTTTGTATATCTGTGTTTGTATCAGTGTGTTTGTATCTGTGTGTGTATATCTGTGTGAGTATATTTGTGTTTATATCTGTGTGTGTATATAACAGTGTGTGTATATATCTGTGTATGTATTTCTGTGTGTGTGTATCTGTGTGTATGTCTGTGTGTATGTATATCTGTGTATGTATGTCTTTGGGTATATATCTGTGTGTGTGAATATCTGTGTTTCTGTCTGTGCCTGTATATCTGTGTGTGTATATCTGTGTTTGTATATATCTCTGTGTGTATCAGTGTGTGTATGTCTGTGTGTTTATATATGTGTGTCTATATATCTGTGTGTGTTTATCTGTGCCTGTATATTTTTGTGCCTGTATATATCTGTACCTGTATATATCTGTTTGTGTGTATATCTGTGTGTATATATCTGTGTGTGTGTATATCTGCGTGTGTATGTCTGTGTGTGTATATCTGTTTGTGTATATCTGTGTGTGTGTGTATATCTGTGTGTGCATATATATCTGTGTGTGTATATATCTGTTTGTGTGTATATCTCTTTGTGTATGTCTGTGTGTGATTATATCTGTGATTATATCTGTGTGTGTGTATATCTGTGTTTGTATCTGTGTGTATATATTTCTGTGTGTATATATGTGTTTTTATATATCTGTGTGAGTGTATATCTTTGCGTGTATATCTTTGTGTGTATCTGTGTGTGTGTACATCTGTTTGTGTATGTCTGTGTGTGTATGTCTGTGTGTGTATGTCTGTGTGTGTGTATGTCTGTGTGTGTGTATATCTGTGTTTGTATCTGTGTGTATATATTTCTGTGTGTATATATGTGTTTGTATCTGTGTGTGTATATCTGTGTGTATATATCTGTGTGAGTATATCTGTGTGAGTATATTTGAGGTTGTATCTGTGTGTGTATATATCCGAGTTTGTACATATCTGTGTGTATATATCTGTGTGTGTATATCTGTGTCTGTATATATCTTTGTGTGTATACCTGTGTCTGTATATCTTTTTATATATGTGTTTGTATATATCTCTGTGTGTATTAGTGTGTATGTCTGTGTGTGTATATATCTCTCTGTGTGTATATATCTGTGTCTGTATATTTGTGCCTGTATATATCTGTCTGTATTTCTGTGTGTCTGTATTTCTGTGTGTGTATATCCATGATTGTATATATCTCTGTGTGTATCTGTGTGTGTATATCTTTGTGTGTCTATATCTGTGTGAGTATATCTGTGTGAGTATATTTGAGGTTGTATCTGTGTGTGTGTATGTGTGTGTGTATCTGTGTGTGTCTATATCTGTGAGTGTATATATCTGTGTGTGTATATCTGATAAGGAAAATGGTAAAATCCTCAGCCAATATGCTACTCATTTATCCCCTGTACAGCCCCGAACCATGACCCATGTAGGGGTGTTAGACTTTGTGAAATCATAAACAGTAGAGTAAGACAAAAATAGTGCTGACATTGTTATTTAGTAGTTAATAAGTTGGTGATCATGAGACAGATGGAATGGACTGGTCTAGCTTGGATAGCTCGGATGAAAGAAGACCATGAGACAGGTGGAATGGACTGGTCAAGACCGGATAGCTTAGATGAAAGAAGAATAACACGCGAAGCATGAAAACCGGCGCGAACCAGATCCTAAGATGGGAAACAGCATCGAGAAGAAGAACTGATGATCTATTAATAATTAGTCTTAAGAATGGATAAATAAGTGATGTAATGTTTTTCTGATCATATAAATATAGGACCTTCGTATAGCTTGAATGTCATTCACTAGGAGTGACCCGAGCTCTGTATGTCTGTTGTACTGAGCTTGTTAATAAAATCAACACTAGAGTACCCACGAGTTTGAGTCTCTCCCTGGTGTCCCTGTCCGCAACAATATCTGTGTCAGTATATATATGTGTGTGTGTATATAATTGTGTGTATAAATCTGTGTGTGTGTATATCTGTGTGTGTCTGTATCTCTGTGTGTATATCTCTCTGTGTGTGTGTATACCTGTGTGTGTATGTCTGTGTGTGTATATATCTGTGTGTGTACATATCTGTGTGTGTATATCTGTGTTTGTATCTGTGTGTATATATCTGTGTCTGTATATATCTGTGTGTATATATCTTTGTGTGTATATCTGTGTGTGTATATATCTCTGTGTATTAGTGTGTGTATGTCTGTGTATGTATATATCTGTGTGTGTATATATCTGTCTGTAAATATCTGTGTGTGTGTATATCTGTGTTTGTATATCAATGTTTGTATTTATCTCTGTGTGTATATTTCTGTGTCTATATCTGTGTGTGTGTATTTATGTGTGTGTGTATATCTGCATGTGTATATATCTGTGTGTCTATGTCTATGTGTGTATATCTGTGTGTGTATATCTGTGTGTGTATATCTCTGTGTGTATATCTGTGTTTGTATCTGTGTCTATATACCTCTGCGTGTATTTCTGTGTTTGAATATATCTTTGTGTGTATCAGTGTGTGTGTATGTCTTTGTGTGTATATATCTGTATGTGTACATATCTGTGTGTGTATATCTGTGTTTGTATCTGTGTGTTTGTATCGGTGTGTTTGTATCTGTGTGTGTATATCTGTGTGAGTATATTTGTGTTTATATCTGTGTGTGTATATAACAGTGTGTGTATATATCCGTGTATGTATTTCTGTGTGTGTGTATATCTGTGTGTGTGTGTATCTGTGTGTAAGTCTGTCTGTGTGTTTACCTGTGTATGTATGTCTTTGGGTATATATCTGTGTGCGTGAATATCTGTGTTTCTATCTGTGCGTGTATATCTGTGTGTGTATATATATGTGTGTGTGTATATCTGTGTGTGTATATATCTGTGTGTGTATATCTGTGTGTGTATATCTGTGTGTGTATATCTGATTGTGTATATCTGATTGTGTATATCTGATTGTGTATATCTGTTTGTAAATATCTGTGTGTGTATATCTGTGTGTGTATATATCTGTGTGCGTATATATCAGTGTGCGTATATAACTGTGTGCGTATATCTGTGTGTGTTTATCTCTGTGTGTGTATATCTGTGTGTGTATATCTGTGTGTGTATATCTGTGTGTATCTCTGTGTGTATATCTGTGCGTGTATATCCGTGTGTGTATATATCTGTGTGTGTATATGTGTGTGTTTATATATCTGTTTTTATATATCTGTGTGTGTATATCTGTGTGTGTGTATATCTGTGTCTGTACATCTGTTTGTGTATAACTGTGAGTGTATATCTGTGTGTGTATATCTGTGTGAGTATATCTGTGTGTGTATATCTGTGTGTATATATCTGTTTTTGTATATCTATGTGTGTGTACATCTGTGTGTATATATCTGTGTCTGTATATCTGTGTGTGTATATATCTGTGTGTGTATATCTGAGTCTGTATATCTGTGTGTGTATGTCTGTGTGTGTATATCTGTGTGTGTATATATCTGTGTGTGTATATATCTGTGTGTGTATGCCTGTGTATGTCTGTGTGTGTGTATATCTGTGTGTGTGTATGTCTGTGTGTGTATATCTGTGTGTGTATATCTGTTTGTATCTATCTGTGTGTGTATATATCTGTGTGTGTATATAAATGTGTGTATATAAATGTGTGTGTATATCTGTGTGTGTATATCTGTGTGTGTATATATCTGTGTGTGTATATATCTGTGTGTGTATGTCTGTGTGTATGTCTGTGTGTGTGTATATCTGTGCGCGTGTATATCTGTGCGCGTGTATATCTCTGTGCGTGTATATCTCTGTGCGTTTATATCTGTGTGTTTATATCTGTGTGTATCTTTGTGTATATCTGTGCGTGTATATATCTGTCTGTGTGTATATCTGTGCGTGTATAGTTGTGTGTATATATCTGTGTGTGTATCTGTGTGTGTGTATAGTAATACACCCCTCACACCGCATACTCATCCTGTTGTTCCTATTGCAGTGCTGATGCCTTTATTAATCCGCCCTGCACGTTGGATTCCTCCACTGATTCCAGATTGTCGCCGCTCCGCATCCATGTGTGTCAGCTCAGCATCTGTGTGCACAATGAAACACCAGTCACCGATTGGCTGCAGCATCATCTTATTGCCTGCAGGACCCCATTGTGTGCGGTAGGATCATCCCATGCCTGCAGGACCCCATTGTGTGCGGTAGGATCATCTATCTCCATCATCATCACCTCCATCATAATAATAATGGCCAATTGCTAATTAATAATGCTCCGTCAAATACTAATTCCGCTTTAGAGCTAGTAAAGTTCCAGTGCTAATAATAAGACTCCATTGCCAATAAATAAGACTCCATTGCTAATTAGTATCCATTGCCAATAAATGAAACTCCATTGCTAATAAGTAAGAGTCTATTTCCAATAAATAAGAATCCACTGCTAATTAGACTCCTTAGCTAATTACTATGACACCATTACCAATAAATAAGACTCCACTGCCAATAAATAAGACTCCATTGCAAAGGAAGACTATATTGCTAATAAATAAGACTCCATTGCTAATAACTAAGACTGCATTGACAATAATTAAGATTCACTTCCTAATAAATAAGTCTCCATTGGTAATAATGAGATTCCATTGTGAATAAGTAAGGCTCCACTGCCAATTAATGAATATCCATTGCCAAGAAATTGAACTCCATTGCCAATAAATAGAACTCCAAGGCCAATAAATAAGACTCCATTGCTAATTAATAAGACTCCATTGCTAACAATTTAGACTCCTTTGACAACAATTAAGACTCCATTCCTCATTAGACTCCGCTGCCAATAAATAAGACTGCATTGCTTATAATTAAGACTCCATTGCTGATAAATAAGAGTTCATTGCTAATATGTAAGTCTGCATTGCAAATAAATAAGATTCCATTCCTAATAAATAAGACTCGTTTGCTAATACATAAGACTCCATTGTTAATAATTAAGACTCATTTGCTAATAAATTAAGAGGCTATTGCCAATAAATAAGACTCCACTGCTAATAAATAGGACTCCACTGCTAATAAATAAGACTCCACTGCTAATAAATAAGACTCCACTGCTAATAAATAAGACTCCATTGCTAAGTAGAAAGACTCCATAGCTAATAAAGAAAACTCCATTGCCAATAAATAGACTTTATTGCCAAGAAATAAGACTCCATTGCCAATAATAATACTATATTGCCAATGAAAAAGACTACATTGTGAATAATTAAGACACCATTCCCAATAATTAAGAACCTATTACCAATTAATAAGACTCCATTGGCAATAAATAAGACTCCTTTGGTAATATATAAGACTCCATTGCTAATTAGACTCCATTGCTAATAAATAAGAATCCATTGCATATAAATAAGTCTCCATTGCCAATGAATAAGACTCCATTGCTAATAAAGAAGTATCCATTGCCTATAAATGAGACTCAATTACCAGTAAATAAGAGTCCATTGTTAATAAATAAGATTCCATTGCCAATAAATAAGACTATATTGCTAATAAATAATACTCCATTGCTAATTATACTCCTTTGTTACTAAGATTCCATTGCTAATTAATAATGCTGCGTAGCTAATAATAAGACTCCACTGCCCATAAATATAACTCCATATTCAATAAATAAGACTCCATATCCAGTAAATAAGACAACATTTCTAATAAATAAGACTCCATAGCTCATAAATAAGACTCCTTTGCTAATTAGAATCCATTGCCAATAAATAACACTTCACTGCTAATAAATAAGACTCCACTGCCAATGTCTGAGACTCCATTGCTAATACGTAAGACTCCATTGCCAATAAATAAGACTCCATAGCCAATAATTAAGACTCCATAGCCAATAATTAAGACTCCATAGCCAATAATTAAGACTCCATTGCCAATAAATAAGACTCCATTGCCAATAAATAAGACTCCATAGCCAATAAAAAAGTCTGCATTGCTAATAATAAGGCTCCATTGCTAATTAGACTCCGTGGCCAATAAATAAGACCTCACTGCTAATAATTAAGACCCCATCGCCAATAAATGAAACTCCACTGCCAATATTAAAGACTCCATTGCTAATTAGACTCTACTGTCAATAAATAAGACTCCATTGCCAATAATGATACTATATTGCCAATTAATAAGAATCCATTGCTAATAAATAACACTCCATTCCTAATAATTAAGACACCATTGCCAATAATTAAGACTCCATTGCCAATAATTAAGACTCCATTGCCTATAAATAAGACTCCATAGCCAATAGTTAAGACTCCATAGCCAATAAATAAGACTCCACTGCCAATAATAAAGACTCCATTGCTAATTAGACTCTACTGTCAATAAATAAGACTCCATTGCTAATAATAATACTATATTGCCAATTAATAAGACTCCATTGATAATAAATAACATTCCATTCCTAATAATTAAGACACCATTGCCAATAATTAAGACTCCATTGCCAATTAATCGGACCCCATTGATAATACATAAGACTCCATTTCTAATAAATAAGACTCTACTGCCAGTAACTAAGACTCCATTGACAATAAATAAAAGTCTGTTGCTAATTAATAAGACTCCATTGCTAATAAATGAAACACCATTGATAATAACTAAGACTCCATTGCCAATAAGTAAGACTCCATTGACAATAAATAAGACTCCATTGCTAATTAGACTCCACTGCCAATTAATAAGACTCAATTGCTAATTTGCCTGCATTGGTAATAAATAAGACTCCTTTGCCAATAAAAAAGAATCTATTGCCATTAAATAAGACTCCTTTGCCAATAAATAAGACTCCATGGCTAATAAATAAGACTCCATTGCCAATAAATAAGACTCCATTGCTAATTAGACTCCATTGCTAATAATGCAGACTCCATTGCCAATCAATCAGCCTCCATCCATGTTACTCACTCAGTGCCTGCTTGTGTTCCCAGCCCTATTCCTGCAGGTAACAGCATTGTTCACAGTGTGGTACCTGCAGATGTGGGCAGCGCCTTCATTGCCGTGTCGTGTCCAACAGGTGCCAGCAGAGCCCCGAGAGATGCGTGGATCCCGATGAGAACAGCGAGGAACAGAAACCTGCATTGCCTGGAACGCCTCGGAACTCAACTTTGCTGAGCGGGAATTGCCTGCCCTGCAGGTAAGAGCAGCACACACTGACTGTGTTGGATCTGTTCCTTAGTGGGACTTGAGCTCATGAGCCAGAGCTCATTGCTGCACTGCAGTGCTGAATGCTGAGTGCAGTGCCCTTCTTGCTGCCCCCAATGGCAGCTATTGCCTTCTGCCCCACATCTACAGCCTATGCATTGTGCCCCCCAAGTACAGCCTAAGCATTGCACCCCCTAAGTGCCACCTTCCTCTTCTGCTGCCCAAGTCCAGCCATCCTCTTCTGCCCCCGAAGTACAGCCTAAGCGTTGAGACCCCTAAGTGCAGCCATCCTCTTCTGCCCCGCAAGTACAGCCTAAGCGTCGCACCTCTAAAAGCCGCCATCCTCTTCTGCCCCCCAAGTACAGCCTATGCGTTGAGACCCCTAAGTGCTGCCATTCTCTTCTTCCCCACCAAGTACAGCCTATGCATAGCGCCCCCCAAGTACAGCCTATGCATCGCGCCCCCCAATTACAGCCTATGCATCGCGCCCCGCAATTACAGCCTATGCATCGAGCCCCCCAATTACAGCCTATACGTCACGCCCCCTAATTGCTGCCACCCTCTTCTTCCCCCCAAGTACAGCCTAAGCATTGAGACCCCTAATTGCTGCCATCCTGTTCTTCCCCCCAAGTACAGCCTAAGCGTCGCGCCCCCCAAGTGCCACCATCCTCTTTTGCCCCCCAATTACAGCCTATGCGTTGAGACCCCTAAGTGCTGCCATTCTCTTCTGCCCCCCAAGTACAGCCTATGCATTGCGCCCCCCAAGTACAGCCTATGCATCGAGCCCCCCAAGTACAGCCTATGCATCGCGCCCCCTAATTGCTGCCATCCTCTTCTTCCCCCCAAGTACAGCCTAAGCGTTGAGACCCCTAAGTGCTGCCATCCTCTTCTGCACCCCAAGTACAGCCTATGCGTCGCACCTCCAAATGCTGCCATCTTTTTCTGCCCCCCATGTACAGCCTAAGCATTGCGCCCCCCAAGTGCCACCATCCTCTTCTGCCCCCCAAGTACAGCCTAAGCGTTGAGACCCCTAAGTGCAGCCATCCTCTTCTGCCCAACAAGTACAGCCTAAGCGTCGCACCTCTAAAAGCCGCCATCCTCTTCTGCCCCCCAAGTACAGCCTAAGCTTCGCACCTCTAAAAGCCACCATCCTCTTCTGCCCCCCAAGTACAGCCTATGCGTTGAGACCCCTAAGTGCTGCCATTCTCTTCTGCCCCCCAAGTACAGCCTATGCATAGCGCCCCCCCAAGTACAGCCTATGCATCGCGCCCCCCAATTACAGCCTATGCATCGCGCCCCGCAATTACAGCCTATGCATCGAGCCCCCCAAGTACAGCCTATACGTCGCGCCCCCTAATTGCTGCCACCCTCTTCTTCCCCCCAAGTACAGCCTAAGCGTTGAGGCCCCTAATTGCTGCCATCCTGTTCTTCCCCCCAAGTACAGCCTAAGCGTCGCGCCCCCCAAGTGCCACCATCCTCTTTTGCCCCCCAATTACAGCCTATGCGTTGAGACCCCTAAGTGCTGCCATTCTCTTCTGCCCCCCAAGTACAGCCTATGCATCGTGCCCCCCAAGTACAGCCTATGCATTGCGCCCCCCAAGTACAGCCTAAGCATCGCGCCCCGCAATTACAGCCTATGCATCACACCCCCCAAGTATAGCCTAAGCATCGCGCCCCCTAATTGCTGCCATCCTATTCTGCCCCCCAAGTACAGCCTATGCGTTGAGACCCCTAATTGCTGCCATCCTCTTCTTCCCTCCAAGTACAGCCTAAGCGTTGAGACCCCTAAGTGCTGCCATCCTCTTCTGCCCCCCAAGTACAGCCTATGCATTGAGACCCCTAAGTGCTGCCATTCTCTTCTGCCCCCCAAGTACAGCCTATGCATTGCGCCCCCCAAGTACAGCCTAAGCATCGCGCCCCCCAAGTCCAGCCTATATGTTGCGCCCCATAAGTGCCGCCATCACATTCTGCCCCCAGGTCCATCCATCATATTCTGCCCCCCAAGTTCGTTTCTGTTCCCCCGTGGTTCCATTCAGTTCTTTATTGCTGCTGTTGCTCCTCCATTGCAGTTCTGCGTTGTGTCCCCCAGGTTGTTGCTCCCATTGCTGTTAATAGGGCTGCAAAGCAAAGGGAGATTCAGATTGCTGCTGTGAATTTCCTATATGATACCTATAAGGTTTAATGGGGCTTACGGAGTCTTATGGAATCCTATGGGGCCTATGTGGGGTATCTATGGGGTCTAATGTGGGCGTATGGGGTCTTATGATATCATTTGGGGCTTCTATGGGCTCTCTATGGGGTTTAATGGGGCCCTATAGGGTCTTAGGGGATCCTATGGGGCGTATATTAGGTCTCTATGGTGCTTAATGAGGACCTATGGGGTCTAACGGGGTCATATGGGGCATCTATGGGCTTTAATGAGGACCTCTGGGGTCTAAGGGGGTCCTATGGGGTTTATTGGGGATCCGTATGGGGGGTACATAGAGACTATGGGAATTGATGGGGTCCGTAAGGGGTGTAATGGGGAGTTATGGGGTATTAATGGGGTTTGATGTGTGTATATGTGTGTGTGTATATATATATATCCCTTATACCCCATATCCATCCTGTTGTTCCTATTGCAGTGCTGATGCCTTTATTAATCCTCCCTGCTTTCCATCCTCACATGCTGCACGTTGGATTCCTCCACAGAGTCCAGATTGTTGCCGCTCCGCATCCATGTGTGTCAGCTCAGCATCTGTGTGCACAATGAAACACCAGTCACCGATTGGCTGCAGGATCATCTTATTGCCTGCAGGACCCCATTGTGTGCGGTAGGATCATCCCGTGCCTGAAGGACCCCATTGTGTGCGGTAGGATCATCTATCTCCATCATCATCACCTCCATCATAATAATAATGGCCAATTGCTAATTAATAATGCTCCGTCAAATACTAATTCCGCTTTAGAGCTAGTAAAGCTCCAGTGTTAATAATAAGACTCCATTGCCAATAAATAAGAGTCCATTCCCAATAAATAAGACTCCATTGCTAATTAGTATCCATTGCCAATAAATTAAACTCCATTGCTAATAAGTAAGAGTCTATTTCCAATAAATAAGAATCCACTGCTAATTAGACTCCTTAGCTAATTACTATGACTCCATTACCAATAAATAAGACTCCACTGCCAATAAATAAGACTCCATTGCAAAGGAAGACTATATTGCTAATAAATAAGACTCCATTGCTAATAAATAAGACTCCATTGACAATAAATAAGATTCAATTCCTAATCAATAAATCTCCATTGGTAATAATGAGATTCCATTGTGAATAAGTAAGGCTCCACTGCCAATTAATGAGTCTCCATTGCCAAGAAATTGAACTCCATTGCCAATAAATAGAACTCCAAGGCCAATAAATAAGACTCCATTGCTAATTAATAAGACTCCATTGCCAACAATTTAGACTCCTTTGACAACAATTAAGACTCCATTCCTTATTAGACTCCGCTGCCAATAAATAAGACTGCATTGCTTATAATTAAGACTCCATTTCTGATAAATAAGAGTTCATTGCTAATATGTAAGTCTGCATTGCAAATTAATAAGATTCCATTCCTAATAAATAAGACTCGTTTGCTAATAAATTAAGACCCTATTGCCAATAATTAAGACCCTATTGCCAATAATTAAGACTCCATAGCCAATAAATAAGACTCCATTGCCAATAAATAAGACTCCATAGCCAATAAATAAGACTCCATAGCCAATATAAAAGTCTGCATTGCTAATAATAAGGCTCCATTGCTAATTAGACTCCGTTGCGAATAAATAAGACCTCATTGCTAATAATTAAGACCCCATTGCCAATAAATAAGACTCCATTGCCAATAAATGAAACTCCACTGCCATAATAAAGACTCCATTGCTAATTAGACTCTACTGTCAATAAATAAGACTCCATTGCCAATAATAATACTACATTGCCAATTAATAAAACTCCATTGCTAATAAATAACACTCCATTCCTAATAATTAAGACACCATTGCCAATAATTTAGACTCCATTGCCAATTAATCGGACCCCATTGATAATACATAAGACTCCATTTCTAATAAATAAGACTCCACTGCCAATAAATAAGACTCTACTGCCAGTAACTAAGACTGCATTGACAATAAATAAGACTCCATTGCCAATAAATAAGACACCATTGCCAATAATTAAGACTCCATTGCTAATTAGTATCCATTGCCAATAAATTAAACTCCATTGCTAATAAGTAAGAGTCTATTTCCAATAAATAAGAATCCACTGCTAATTAGACTCCTTAGCTAATTACTATGACTCCATTGCCAATAAATAAGACTCCACTGCCAATAAATAAGACTCCATTGCAAAGGAAGACTATATTGCTAATAAATAAGACTCTAATTCTAATAAATAAGACTCCATTGCTAATAACTAAGACTGCATTGACAATAATTAAGATTCACTTCCTAATAAATAAGTCTCCATTGGTAATAATGAGATTCCATGGTGAATAAGTAAGGATCCACTGTCAATTAATGAATCTCTATTGCCAAGAAAGTGAACTCCATTGCCAATAAATAGAACTCCAAGGCCAATAAATAAGACTCCATTGCTAATTAATAAGACTCCATTGCCAACAATTTAGACTCCTTTGACAACAATTAAGACTCCATTCCTTATTAGACTCCACTGCCAATAAATAAGACTGCATTGCTTATAATTAAGACTCCGTTGCTGATAAATAAGAGTTCATTGCTAATATGTAAGTCTGCATTGCAAATAAATAAGATTCCATTCCTAATAAATAAGACTCGTTTGCTAATAAATAAGATTCCATTGCTAATAAAGAAGTATCCATTGCCTATAAATGAGACTCAATTACCAGTAAATAAGAGTCCATTGTTAATAAATAAGATTCCATTGCCAATAAATAAGACTATATTGCTAATAAATAATACTCCATTGCTAATTATACTCCTTTGTTACTAAGATTCCATTGCTAATTAATAATGCTGCGTAGCTAATAATAAGACTCCACTGCCCATAAATATAACTCCATATTCAATAAATAAGACTCCATATCCAGTAAATAAGACAACATTTCTAATAAATAAGACTCCATAGCTCATAAATAAGACTCCTTTGCTAATTAGAATCCATTGCCAATAAATAACACTTCACTGCTAATAAATAAGACTCCACTGCCAATGTCCGAGACTCCATTGCTAATACGTAAGACTCCATAGCCAATAAATAAGACTCCATTGCCAATAATTAAGACTCCATTGCCAATAATTAAGACTCCATTGCCAATAATTAAGACTCCATTGCCAATAATTAAGACTCCATTGCCAATAATTAAGACTCCATAGCCAATAATTAAGACTCCATTGCCAATAATTAAGACTCCATTGCCTATAAATAAGACTCCATAGCCAATAGTTAAGACTCCACTGCCAATAATAAAGACTCCACTGCCAATAATAAAGACTCCACTGCCAATAATAAAGACTCCATTGCTAATTAGACTCTACTGTCAATAAATAAGACTCCATTGCTAATAATAATACTATATTGCCAATTAATAAGACTCCATTGATAATAAATAACATTCCATTCCTAATAATTAAGACACCATTGCCAATAATTAAGACTCCATTGCCAATTAATCGGACCCCATTGATAATACATAAGACTCCATTTCTAATAAATAAGACTCCACTGCCAATAAATAAGACTCTACTGCCAGTAACTAAGACTCCATTGACAATAAATAAAAGTCTGTTGCTAATTAATAAGACACCATTGCTAATAACTAAGACTCCATTGACAATAAGTAAGACTGCATTGACAATAAATAAGACTCCATTGCTAATTAGACTCCACTGCCAATTAATAAGACTCAATTGCTAATTTGCCTGCATTGGTAATAAATAAGACTCCATTGCCAATAAATAAGAATCTATTGCCATTAAATAAGACTCCTTTGCCAATAAATAAGACTCCATGGCTAATAAATAAGACTCCATTGCCAATAAATAAGACTCCATTGCTAATTAGATTCCATTGCTAATAATGCAGACTCCATTGCCAATCAATCAGCCTCCATCCATGTTACTCACTCAGTGCCTGCTTGTGTTCCCAGCCCTATTCCTGCAGGTAACAGCATTGTTCACAGTGTGGTACCTGCAGATGTGGGCAGCGCCTTCATTGCCGTGTCGTGTCCAACAGGTGCCAGCAGAGCCCCGAGAGATGCATGGATCCCGATGAGAACAGCGAGGAACAGAAACCTGCATTGCCTGGAACGCCTCGGAACTCAACTTTGCTGAGCGGGAATTGCCTGCCCTGCAGGTAAGAGCAGCACACACTGACTGTGTTGGATCTGTTCCTTAGTGGGACTTGAGCTCATGAGCCAGAGCTCATTGCTGCACTGCAGTGCTGAATGCTGAGTGCAGTGCCCTTCTTGCTGCCCCCAATGGCAGCCATTGCCTTCTGCCCCACATCTACAGCCTATGCATTGTGCCCCCCAAGTACAGCCTAAGGATTGCACCCCCTAAGTGCCACCTTCCTCTTCTGCTGCCCAAGTCCAGCCATCCTCTTCTACCCCCAAGTACAGCCTATGCATCGCGCCCCCCAATTACAGCCTATGCATCGAGCCCCCCAGTTACAGCCTATGCATCGCGCCCCGCAATTACAGCCTATGCATCGAGCCCCCCAAGTACAGCCTATATGTCGCGCCCCCTAATTGCTGCCATCCTCTTCTTCCCCCAAAGTACAGCCTAAGCGCTGAGACCCCTAATTGCTGCCATCCTGTTCTTCCCCCCAAGTACAGCCTAAGCGTTGCGCCCCCCAAGTGCCACCATCCTCTTCTGCCCCCCAAGTACAGCCTATGCGTTGAGACCCCTAAGTGCTGCCATTCTCTTCTGCCCCCCAAGTACAGCCTAAGCATCGCGCCCCGTAATTGCTGCCATCCTCTTCTGCCCCCCAAGTACAGCCTATGCATCGAGCCCCCCCAAGTACAGCCTATGCATCGCGCCCCCTAATTGCTGCCATCCTCTTCTTCCCCCCAATTACAGCCTATGCATTGCGCCCCCCAAGTACAGCCTATGCATCGAGCCCCCCAAGTACAGCCTATGCATCGCGCCCCCTAATTGCTGCCATCCTCTTCTTCCCCCCAAGTACAGCCTAAGCGTTGAGACCCCTAAGTGCTGCCATCCTCTTCTGCACCCCAAGTACAGCCTATGCGTCGCACCTCCAAATGCTGCCATCTTTTTCTGCCCCCCAAGTACAGCCTAAGCATTGCGCCCCCCCAAGTGCCACCATCCTCTTCTGCCCCCCCAAGTACAGCCTAAGCGCTGAGACCCCTAAGTGCAGCCATCCTCTTCTGCCCCCCAAGTACAGCCTAAGCGTCTCACCTCTAAAAGCCGCCATCCTCTTCTGCCCCCCAAGTACAGCCTAAGCTTCGCACCTCTAAAAGCCGCCATCCTCTTCTGCCCCCCAAGTACAGCCTATGCATAGCGCCCCCCAAGTACAGCCTATGCATCGCGCCCCCCAATTACAGCCTATGCATCGCGCCCCGCAATTACAGCCTATGCATCGAGCCCCCCAAGTACAGCCTATACGTCGCGCCCCCTAATTGCTGCCACCCTCTTCTTCCCCCCAAGTACAGCCTAAGCGTTGAGGCCCCTAATTGCTGCCATCCTGTTCTTCCCCCCAAGTACAGCCTAAGCATCGCGCCCCCGAAGTGCCACCATCCTCTTTTGCCCCCCAATTACAGCCTATGCGTTGAGACCCCTAAGTGCTGCCATTCTCTTCTGCCCCCCAAGTACAGCCTATGCATCGTGCCCCCCAAGTACAGCCTATGCATTGCGCCCCCCAAGTACAGCCTAAGCATCGTGCCCCGCAATTACAGCCTATGCATCGCACCCCCCAAGTACAGCCTAAGCATCGCGCCCCCTAATTGCTGCCATCCTATTCTGCCCCCCAAGTACAGCCTAAGCATCGTGCCCCGCAATTACAGCCTATGCATCACACCCCCCAAGTACAGCCTAAGCATCGCGCCCCCTAATTGCTGCCATCCTATTCTGCCCCCCAAGTACAGCCTATGCGTTGAGACCCCTAATTGCTGCCATCCTCTTCTTCCCTCCAAGTACAGCCTAAGCGTTGAGACCCCTAAGTGCTGCCATCCTCTTCTGCCCCCCAAGTACAGCCTATGCATTGAGACCCCTAAGTGCTGCCATTCTCTTCTGCCCCCCAAGTACAGCCTATGCATTGCGCCCCCCAAGTACAGCCTAAGCATCGCGCCCCCCAAGTCCTGCCTATATGTTGCGCCCCATAAGTGCCGCCATCACATTCTGCCCCCAGGTCCATCCATCATATTCTGCCCCCCAAGTTCGTTTCTGTTCCCCCGTGGTTCCATTCAGTTCTTTATTGCTGCTGTTGCTCCTCCATTGCAGTTCTGCGTTGTGTCCCCCAGGTTGTTGCTCCCATTGCTGTTAATAGGGCTGCAAAGCAAAGGGAGATTCAGATTGCTGCTGTGAATTTCCTATATGATACCTATAAGGTTTAATGGGGCTTACGGAGTCTTATGGAATCCTATGGGGCCTATGTGGGGTATCTATGGGGTCTAATGTGGGCGTATGGGGTCTTATGATATCATTTGGGGCTTCTATGGGCTCTCTATGGGGTTTAATGGGGCCCTATAGGGTCTTAGGGGATCCTATGGGGCGTATATTAGGTCTCTATGGTGCTTAATGAGGACCTATGGGGTCTAACGGGGTCATATGGGGCATCTATGGGCTTTAATGAGGACCTCTGGGGTCTAAGGGGGTCCTATGGGGTTTATTGGGGATCCGTATGGGGGGTACATAGAGACTATGGGAATTGATGGGGTCCGTAAGGGGTGTAATGGGGAGTTATGGGGTATTAATGGGGTTTGATGTGTGTATATGTGTGTGTGTATATATATATATCCCTTATACCCCATATCCATCCTGTTGTTCCTATTGCAGTGCTGATGCCTTTATTAATCCTCCCTGCTTTCCATCCTCACATGCTGCACGTTGGATTCCTCCACTGAGTCCAGATTGTTGCCGCTCCGCATCCATGTGTGTCAGCTCAGCATCTGTGTGCACAATGAAACACCAGTCACCGATTGGCTGCAGGATCATCTTATTGCCTGCAGGACCCCATTGTGTGCGGTAGGATCATCCCGTGCCTGAAGGACCCCATTGTGTGCGGTAGGATCATCTATCTCCATCATCATCACCTCCATCATAATAATAATGGCCAATTGCTAATTAATAATGCTCCGTCAAATACTAATTCCGCTTTAGAGCTAGTAAAGCTCCAGTGTTAATAATAAGACTCCATTGCCAATAAATAAGAGTCCATTCCCAATAAATAAGACTCCATTGCTAATTAGTATCCATTGCCAATAAATTAAACTCCATTGCTAATAAGTAAGAGTCTATTTCCAATAAATAAGAATCCACTGCTAATTAGACTCCTTAGCTAATTACTATGACTCCATTACCAATAAATAAGACTCCACTGCCAATAAATAAGACTCCATTGCAAAGGAAGACTATATTGCTAATAAATAAGACTCCATTGCTAATAAATAAGACTCCATTGACAATAAATAAGATTTAATTCCTAATCAATAAATCTCCATTGGTAATAATGAGATTCCATTGTGAATAAGTAAGGCTCCGCTGCCAATTAATGAGTCTCCATTGCCAAGAAATTGAACTCCATTGCCAATAAATAGAACTCCAAGGCCAATAAATAAGAATCCATTGCTAATTAATAAGACTCCATTGCCAACAATTAAGACTCCATTGCCAATAATAATACTATATTGCCAGTGAAAAAGACTCCATTGTGAATAATTAAGACACCATTCCCAATAATTAAGACCCTATGACCAATAAATAAGACTCCATTGCTAATTAAAAAAATACCATTGCTAATATCGAAGACTCCATTGCCAATAAATAACAATCCATTGCTAAAAAGACTCCATTCCTAATAATTAAGACACCATTGCCAATAAATAAGACACCATTGCCAATAAATAAGACTCCATTGCCAATAAATAAGACTCCATTGCCAATAAATAAGAATCTATTGCCAGTAAATAAGACTCCATTGCCAATAAATAAGACTCCATGGCTAATAAATAAGACTCCATTGCCAATAAATAAGACTCCATTGCTAATCAATCAGCCTCCATCCATGTTACTCACTCAGTGCCTGCTTGTGTTCCCAGCCCTATTCCTGCAGGTAACAGCATTGTTCACAGTGTGGTACCTGCAGATGTGGGCAGCGCCTTCATTGCCATGTCGTGTCCAACAGGTGCCAGCAGAGCCCCGAGAGATGCGCGGCTCCCGATGAGAACAGCGAGGAACAGAAACCTGCATTGCCTGGAACGCCTCAGAACTCAACTTTGCTGGCCGGGATTGCCTGCCCTGCAGGTAAGAGCAGCACACACTGACTGTGTTGGATCTGTTCCTTAGTGGGACTTGAGCTCATGAGCCAGAGCTCATTGCTGCACTGCAGTGCTGAATGCTGAGTGCAGTGCCCTTCTTGCTGCCCCCAATGGCAGCCATTGCCTTCTGCCCCACATCTACAGCCTATGCATTGTGCCCCCCAAGTACAGCCTAAGGATTGCACCCCCTAACTGCCGCCTTCCTCTTCTGCTGCCCAAGTCCAGCCATCCTCTTCTGGACCCCAAGTACAGCCTATGCGTTGAGACCCCTAAGTGCTGCCATCCTCTTCTGCCCCCCAAGTACAGCCTATGCATCACGCCCCCCAAGTACAGCCTATGCATTGTGCCCCCCTAGTACAGCCTATGCATCGAGCCCCCCAAGTACAGCCTATACGTTGCGCCCCCTAATTGCTGCCATCCTCTTCTTCCCCCCAAGTACCGTCTAAGTGTTGAAACCCCTAATTGCTGCCATCCTCTTCTGTCCCCCAAGTACAGCCTATGCGTTGAAACCCCATAAGTGCTGCCATCCTCTTCTGTCTCCCAAGTACAGCCTATGTGTTGAGACCCCTAATTGCTGCCATCCTCTTCTTCCCCCCAAATACAGCCTAAGCGTCGCGCCCCCCAAGTGCCACCATCTTCTTTTGCCCCCCAAGTACAGCCTATGTGTTTAGACCCCTAAGTGCTGCCAGTCTCTTCTGCCCCCCAAGTACAGCCTATGCATTGCGCCCCCCAAGTACAGCCTAAGCATCGCGCCCTGTAATTGCTGCCATCCTCTTCTGCCCCCCAAGTACAGCCTATGCATCGAGCCCCCCAAGTACAGCCTATGTATCGCACCCCCCAAGTACAGCCTATGCATTGAGACCCCTAAGTGCTGCCATTCTCTTCTGCCCCCCAAGTACAGCCTATGCATTGCACCCCCCAAGTACAGCCTATGCATCACACCCCCCAAGTACAGCCTATGCATCAAAGCCCCCAAGTACAGCCTATGCATCGAACCCCCAAGTACAGCCTATGCGTCGCGCCCCCCAAGTACAACCATCTCTTCTTCCCCCCAAGTACAGCCTATGCGTTGAGACTCCTAAATGCTGCCATCCTCTTCTTCCCCCCAAGTACAGCCTATGCGTCGAGACCCCTAATTGCTGCCATCTTCTTCTTCCCTCCAAGTACAGCCTAAGCGTTGCACCCCCCAAGTGCCACCATCCTCTTTTGCCCCCCAAGTACAGCCTATGCGTTGAGACCCCTAAGTGCTGCCATTCTCTTCTGCCCCCCAAGTACAGCCTATGCATCGTGCCCCCCAAGTACAGCCTATGCATCGAGCCCCCAAGTACAGCCTAATCATCGCGCCCCCCAAGTCCAGCCTATATGTTGTGCCCCATAAGTGCCGCTATCACATTCTGCCCCCATGTCCAGCCATCATATTCTGCCCCCCAAGTTCGTTTCTGTTCCCCCGTGGTTCCATTCAGTTCTTTATTGCTGCTGTTGCTCCTCCATTGCAGATCTGCGTTGTGTCCACCAGGTTGTTGCTCTCATTGCTGTTAATAGGGCTGCAAAGCAAAGGGAGATTCAGATTGCTGCTGTCAATGTCCTATATGGTCTCTATAAGGTTCAATGAGGCTTATGGAGTCTTATGGGTCTATGTGGGGTATCTATGGGGTCTAATGTGGGCATATGGGCTCTTATGATATCATTTGGGGCTTCTCTGGGCTCTCTATGGGGTTTAATGGGGCCCTATGGGGTCTTAGGGGATCCTATGGGGTTTATGAACGTTCTTTCCGCATTCATTGCCATTCACTGTCCAATCATTTTCTGCGTGTCTCTCTGTCACAGTTCCCTGCTGCTCCTTGTCCAATCGTTCTTTGTGTTTCAGTCTGTACCCATTCCCTGCCCCTCACTGTCCAACCATTTTCCGTGTCTCATTCTCTCCCCATTCAGTGCCACTCATTGTCCAGTCGTTCTGTCTCATTCTCTCCCCGTTCATTCCACTCAGTGTCCAACCATTCTGTCTGTCCATCCCTGGGCACCCCTCACTGCCCAGCATTTTCTATCAGCGCTCTGCCCACAAATGTCGTAGCTCTCTGCCTCTCATTGTGTACTAATTAGCTGCCTCTTGTTGTAATGACTGTCTGCCTCTTATTCTGGCATCCCTGGTTGCTTCTCGTTGTGTTACCGTTCTTTCCTCTCCTTGTCCAACCATTCCTTGCCACCAGGTACAGTTCTTCTCCCTCACTCATTCTAGCAATTCTCTGCCTCATTTCTCTTCTATTTTGCTGCCTCTCATTGTCATCATTCTCTGCCTCTGACCGTAATCATTCCCTTGTTCTAATTCTCTACTAACTCTGTACCCGATTCCCCCTCCATGAGCTCTCAGCATTGCCACACAGCGTCCCTTACAGCGTCAATCCAGCACGGCTCCTTGCTGTGTAACACCAACGATGCCTCCAGATCTACACACAGCTTCAGTGCCAAACATCAGCTCAGTGTCTCGTCCCAGTGACAGCTCCAACTTCCCATGCCTGCTATTTATCTACAGCATCAGCACAGCATTATAGAATCATAGAATCATAGAATTACTCAGGTTGGAAAAGACCTTGAAGATCATCAGGTCCAACCGCAGCCTAACCAGTAGCCTATCTCTTAAAAAACAACCACAAAACAATACCACAACAACAAACCTCTGCTAAATCATATCCCTGAGTACCACATCCAAGCGGCTCTTAAACACATCCAGGGATGGCGATTCAACCACCTCCTTGGGGAGCCCATTCCAGTACCTAACCACCCTTTCTGTAAAGAAGTTCTTTCTAATATCCAACCTAAACTTGCCCTGGCGTAACTTGAGGCCATTTCCCCTCATCCTGTCACAAGTCAGTAGTGAGAATAGACCTGCCCCACTCTCACTGTAAGAACCTTTCAGGTACTGGAAGACAGCAATAAGGTCTCCCCTCAGCCTCCTCTTCCTCAGGCTAAACAGCCCCAGCTTCCTTAGTCTCTCCTCATAGGGCTGATTCTCCAAGCCCTTAACAAGCCTCGTTGCCCTTCTCTGGACCTGCTCCAGTACCTCCATGTCCTTCTTGTGCTGAGGTGCCCAAAACTGGACACAGTACTCGAGGTGAGGCCTCACCAATGCTGAGTACAGGGGCAGGATGACTTCCTTAGTCCTGCTCTATGGCCCTATGGCGGCCCTATCAGCCTTACGGGTCACTTCAGGAACATCAGTCCTACGGGTCAGTCCAGCAAAGTTCCCCCTTCAGTCCTTGCTGGCCTTCCAACACTAAGTCAACATCACTCCACCGTCTCACTCTCCCTCATTGCCCCACAGTGTCACTCACTCCCATCAACTCTCACATTGTCTCTGCCCCACATTCTCACCCCACACCATCAGTGCAGTCTCAGAGCAAGGCCTTACCTGCTGTAGTGCAGTAATAGAACAGGCAATGCAGCAGCACTGGCAGAGAAGCGCAGTCCAGGAGCACAGCACGGCAGGTAACGGTCACACACAGCAGCTACGAAGGCAGAACAGAGAAGAGGAGCTCCTCAATGTGGGCAGAGCTTCCGGCAGAAGGAGCTGCAACAAAAACATTCTCCCTTCCACTGGCAGCCCTTATATGAGGATTGAGAGGGGGCGGAGCCAGGGTCTGCCCTGCAGCCAATCAGGTGCATTGCCTGCAGCTGTGCTCTGCTGCCATGTCTGCCCCCAATCATGGCTTCCTGCATGACTCAGCATTTCTATTGCAGCACCCCAACGTCCCCCCCGGCATCGCCCCCCGCATCACCCCCTGCATCACCCGCATGTCACCCCCCTGACGGAATCCACGTGCCGTCATTTCTCATCTACTGATGCACCCCCCTTTCTTTACAGGTAGATGTGATTGTTGGCTGGTTATGACTTTAGTATTGTCTATAGTATTGTCTAGTATTGTCTATAGTATTGTCTATACTATAGTATATGTCTTTAGTATTGATTGCAGCTGTTACGTAACAGCCTGATTGTTTACCTGCTGGGGGGCGTGGGCAGCCAGTGAGCACAGGTGGGAGCAGTTCAGGGCTGGAAGCTGATTGGGCCCAGCCTGGCTCCACCCCTCTCCTTGAGCCACATTTAAGGGCTGTGCAGGGCAGGGGGCAGCATCAGCTCCTTGCGGTGCCTCCAAGAGAGCATTCCAATGAGTGTTTGCTCTTTCTTGCTGGATGCCGTATGGGCCTTGTCTCTGCTTGGAGAGCCTTTCCTTTGGGCTGCACAGTGAGTGTTGGGCTTTGCAGTGCGGTAAGAAATTCCTTCTTTATTACTGGGTTTTAGATTTCCACTTTTTGTGGTTCTTGGCTGCGTTTAAGGATGGGAAGAAGGAGCAGCATTTGTGTCTGGAATCCGCTTCCTTTGGAGAGCTGGGTGAGCCATTTCCCATCCTTTCTTTATTTCAGGGCTTTGGGGGTGAAGGAAGCGGGGTGGAACAGGGGGCACAAGTTGGTCTGTCCCATCCTTGGAGCTGTTTAGGCTGCGTGTAGCCTGCTGTGGTGCTTGGTTATTTTAGCCATAGCAGGGGGGTTGGAAGGAGATGATAGTTAATGATCCTTCTCAGCGCAGGCCATCATATGATTCTATGATTATGTATTGCAGAGTATCTCCTACAGCTGTGATTGCTGTGGCACACCGCTCGTCGCTGCAGTTGTCATCATCGTCATCATCTCCATCATCACCATCTTCATCATCTCCATCTGGACGTGGAGCCTTTGGCCGCCATTGTCTGGACTTGGTTGTACAGCGAGTTGGTCATGCATCCTAAGTCCACCCATCCAGTTGGTGTCTTCCTCATTTGGAGCCGAGGATGTTGTGGGCTCGCACGTCAGAGGCCTTGCTGAGTTCCAGCTGGATGATATCAGCAGCTCTTTCTTCCCCTTCCATCCCTGCACCGACACCGTCACAGAAGGCCACCAGGTCGGTCAAGCAGGATTTGCCCTCGGTGAAGCCACGCCGGTTCTCCCACATCACATCCAGCTTCCACGTGCCCTGGCTCTCTTCTAGGAGGATCTGCTCGGTGGTCATTCCCAGCACAGCAGTGAGACTGGCGGGTCAGCAGTTCCCATCATCATCCCTTCTACGCTTCCTAAACAGGAGTGCGATGTTGGCCGTGTTTCTGCTCACCAGGACCGCACCTGACTGCCACCACTTCTCACACAGCACTGAGAGCAGCTCGGTGACTGCAGCACTGAATTACCTCCTCACTCTGTGATGCGTCTCATCAGGATCCACAGAGTCCTGGTTTTCAGGTCCTTAGGACATCTAAAGGTGGATGTCACTCACAGCGCGGGACAAGGAGGGAACCATCAGGGCTGGTGTCGCTTCCTCCATCCCTCCCTCCCAAAGCAAAGGCGAGGGCTGTGTATAATGAGCAGCGATCAGAGAACACAGAGGTAAAAATGTGGTTGAGTACCTCAGCCTTCTACTTGTGTGTTCCCAGCCCTATTGCTGCAGGTAAGAAGCATTATGAACAAGTGTGGTACCTGCAGATCTGGGCAGTGCCTTCATTGCAGTATTGTGTCCAACAGGTGCCAGCAGAGCCCTGAGAGATGCGCGGCTCCCGATGAGAACAGCGAGGAACAGAAATCCGCATTGCCTGGAACCCTGCAGAACCAGCTTTGCTGAGGGGTAACTCTCAGCCCAGCAGGTAAGAGCAGCACACACTGACTGTGTTTTATCTGTTCTATATTGTGACTTAAGGTAGAGTTCCAGAGCTCCTTTCTGCACTTTTGGGGTGCCCTACGGGCTGTCTGCTCTCGTCCTTCTGCATTCTGTTTGCCTTTGCACTCTGTCACTGCTCATGTATTTCCTGCAGTGTTCTCTTTGTTTTCAGTTTTGCTGTTCTTTTCAGCATTCTGTTAGGTTTGTTTTCTGTTTTGGTGTTCTCTCCTGTATTCTCTTGGGTCTTTCCTCCCATATCAGAGTCCCTTGCAGCTTTCTTTAGTGCCTTATATCCCATTCTTTTGTTCACTGCAGCCTTGGAGGCCATGCTCTCCATCTCAGTGGTTCTTGCAGTGCCCTTTTGGGCCTTGTCCCCACATTTATGCTTCTTGCAGTGCCCTTTTGGGCCTTGTGCTCTGTTTTAGTGTTCTTTGCAGTGCCCTTTTGGGCCTTGTCCCCACATTTATGCTTCTTGCAGTGCCCTTTTGGGCCTTGTCCCCACATTTATGCTTCTTGCAGTGCCCTTTTGGGCCTTGTGCTATGTTTTAGTGTTCTTTGCAGTGCCCTTTTGGGCCTTGTGCTTTGTTTTAGTGTTCTTTGCAGTGCCCTTTTGGGCCTTGTCCCCACATTTATGCTTCTTGCAGTGCCCTTTTGGGCCTTGACCTGTTATACTGTTCCTTGCTGTGCCCTTTTGGGCTTTGCCTCCTATCTAGATGTTCCCTGCTGTGCCCTTTTGGGCCTTGCATTCCATCTTGATGTTCCCTGCAATGTTCTCTTGCACCGTGCCCCCCTGTTTAGTGTTCCTGCAGTGTTCTTTTGGTGTTTCCATTTGGCCTCCTGCGCTGCCTTCCCTTTGGCCTCTGTTCTTAGTGTTTCATACCACTCTCTCTTTGCCCTGACTTTCCCTTGTGCTTTCCCTTTGCTGTTCTCTTGTTTTTGCCCTTGTGTTACTGTTGGCTGCTTGCTTTGCTTTTCTTTTTTGGGGGCTTTCTGCTTCCATTTGCCTTTGGCTCTCTGGGATTTGTTGGGAGGCGGCGTTCATGTTAATGTTGACCTGAAGCTGCACCTTAGTGGGAGCTCTAGTGATAATTGCATTTGTCTGCAGAGTATGTGTAAGTAGAACCCTTTGTTTTTGTTTAAGTAACCTTAATTCTAATCCTAGTGCAAAATACCACTTGTAAAGTAACTGCACTTTTAACCTTAGAAATAGCATTACTTCTATCCCTAATAGCATTAATTCTACTGCTCCCTTCCATCACAGTTAGTGTAATGTTCACAGTGTGGTACCTGCAGATGTGGGCAGCGCCTTCATTGCCGTGTCGTGTCCAACAGGTGCCAGCAGAGCCCCGAGAGATGCGCGGCTCCCGATGAGAACAGCGAGGAACAGAAACCTGCATTGCCCGGGACACCGCAGTACCAGCTTTGCTGAGCGGTAACTCTCAGTCCAGCAGGTAAGAGCAGCACACACTGACTGTGTTTTATCTGTTCCATATTGTGACTTAAGGTAGAGTTCCAGAGCTTATTTTTGCAGTTTTGGGTGTCTTATGGGCTGCGTGCTTTTCTCCTTTTGCCTTTTTTCTTGCCTTTGCTCTTTGCTGTTGTTTTGGGTTTTGATGCAGTGTTTTCTTTGCTCTCACTTTTGCTGTTCTGTTCAGCATTCTATGGGCTTTGTTGTTCATTTTGGTGCTCACCGCAGCATTTCCTCCAGCCTTTCATTCCATATTGGAGTTCCAAGTAATTTCCTCTGCTGCCTTGCCCTCCATCTTGATGATCTTTGCAATGTTCTCTTGGGCCATGCCTTGCGTTTCAATGTTCCCTTCAGTGCCCTTTTGGGCCTTGCCCCCCACGTTAATGTTCCTTGCAGCACCCTTTTGGGCCTTACCATCCATCTTGATGTTCCCTGCGCTGTTCTCTTGGACCTCACCTTCCATGTCAGCGTTCATTGCAGCATTGTCTTGGGCCTTGCCCTCCATCTTGATGTTCCCTGCAGCGTTCTTTTGGACTTTGCCATCCATCTTTATGTTCCTTGCAGCATTTTCTTGGGCGTTGCCATGTATCTTGATGTTCCCTGCAGCGTTCTTTTGGACTTTGCCATCCATCTCGATGTTCCCTGCAGCGCCCTTTTGGGCCTCGCCCTTTGTTTTGCAGTTTTCTGCAGCGTTCATTAGGGCTTTGCCCTCTGTTTTAGCGTTCCCTTTGTTCTTGTCTTGGCCTCCTACGCTGCCTTTCCTTTGGACTTTGTTTTTTCTATGACCTACCACAGTCTCTTTGCCCTTGCTTTTGCTTTGGCTTTCTCTTGCCTTTTCTCTTGTTTTTGCCTTACTGTTGGCTGCTTGCTCTGTTTTGCTTTTTTGGGGTTTTTTTGTCTGCTTCTTGCTTGAATTTGCCTTTGTCTCTCTGGGATTTCCTGGCTTATGGCATTCAAGTTAATTTTTATCCGTTTCCCTATTTTAATGGGGGCTCTAGTGGTAATTATAGTAACCTGTAGCGTTTCTGTAAATATAATTGTTAACGCAATATTAAAGATGTCTGTTAAGCTAAATGTAGCCATAAAAATTGATGCCTTGTGTTGTATGTGAATGTTACTTTCATTGTAATCATAGCGTGGAATGGAATTGTTAAACTTAGTGCAAATTTAAACATATAAATAGCATTAATTGTTTCCCTAATGGCGTTCATTGTTTCCCTAATTAGAGCCCCGAGAGATGCGCGGCTCCCAATGAGAACAGCGAGGAACAGAAACCCGCATGTCCGGAACACCGCAGAACCAGCTTTGCAGACCGGTAACTATCAGCGCAGCAGGTAAGGGCAGCACACACTGCCTGTTTTTTATCTGTTCCATATTGCGACTTAAGGTAGAGTTTCAGAGCTTATTTCTGCACTTCGGGGTGTTTTACGGTCTGTCTGTTTTTGTCGTGCTGTGTTGTTTTTGTGTTTGATCTGTGCTGTTTCCCAGCTGTTTCTTGCAGTGTTGTCCTCGCTCTCCATTTTGCCATTGCCCACATCATTCTCTTGTGCCTTGCCTTTCATTTTGGCATCGTTTGCATTGTTTTCTCGCGTTCTATTTCGGCGTTCGCAGCATCATTCTCTCGGGCTTTGCCCTGCATTTTGGCGTTTCCGCGTCGTGCTCTTTGCCTCGCCCTCCATTTTAGCGTTCTCTTCATCATTGTTTTGGGCCTCGCCCTCCATTATGGCGTTCCTTGCATCATTCTGTAGGGCCTTGCCATGCCTTTTGGCATTCATTAAGTCGTTCTCTTGGGCTTCGCCCTCCTTTTCAGCGTTCGCCGCATCATTTTGTAGGGCCTTGTTCTGCATTTTGGCATTTTTTGCATCGTTCTCTTTGGTGCAGGCCTCCATTTTGGAGTTGCCTGCATCATTCTGTAGGGTCTTGTCCTTCATTTTGGCATTTGCTGCCTCGTTCTCTCATCCTTTTAGCTCCTTTTTGGAGTTCTATTCAGCCTTTTTTGGGCTTTGCCCTCTACGTTACCCTTCCTTGCTTTGTTCTGTTTGGTCTCTCGGTGTTGCCTGCAGCCTCGTCTCAGGTCTGATCTGTGCGTCAGCTTCCCCTTGGGTTTTGTGCACGCCTTTGTCTCATGTTTGCCTTTGATGTTTTCTTCTGTCAGGCTTTTGCCTTTTCTTTTGTCTTTGCTTTTTGTTTTGCTAATTGTGAATATAAGGGTAATAAACGTGACCTTTATACATTCACCCCAACCCTAATTTGTTAGCCTGATACGTGGTGTTAATTGTTATTGTCACTGTACAGATATTTGTTTTAAATGTAGAGATTAACTCTGAATCTACTTTGCAATGTGGCACTAAAGTTACATCTTAATGTATTGCTAATAGTTTGTTCCATTGGCTTCAGCCCACGATCTAACTTTGCCATTTTCTTCCTTAGGGCCCTTCTGTTCCCCGGTTGTCGGATGCTTCCTCGTGACGCAGCACTCCATTGCTGCTATGTTGGCGTTTAATAAAGTTTTTCGAGGCCCGATGAGCCATTACGATACTACATCAGCTGCACACAGTAGGATTTACAGTCCTATTTTAGCTTTACACTGACTTAACCTAATTAGTATTAGCTTAGGAATCAATTCACTTCACCCACATTGGCTTTAGCTTTGCATTCAGTCACTTTAATTTAATTAGGTTTACGTTAGGAATCAATTCACTTTACCCACATTAGGTTTTGCTTAGTAGTCACGTAACCACAAGTAAATTGGTTTTTTGCTTTGCAATCTGTTAACCTTATAGTAATTGCTTGTAGTTTTACATTTATTTAACTTTAACCAAATTGGCTTTAGCTTTGCAATCATTTAATCTAAAACTAATCGGTTTTAGCTTTGCAATTATTTAACCTTAATCAAATTGGCTTTAGCTTTGTAATCATTTAACCTTAATCAAATTGGCTTTAGCTTTACAGTTATTTAACTTTAACCAAATTGGCTTTAGGTTTGCAATCATTTAATCTAAAACTAATCGGTTTTAGCTTTGCAATTATTTAACCTTAATCAAATTGGCTTTAGCTTTGTAATCATTTAACCTTAATCAAATTGGCTTTAGCTTTACAGTTATTTAACTTTAACCAAATTGGCTTTAGCTTTGCTATCATTTAATCTTGAAGTAATTGGCTTTAGCTTTACAGTTATTTAACTTTAACCAAATTGGCTTTAGTTTTGCAATCATTTAATCTAAAACTAATTGGCTTTAAATGACTCCAAAGCTAATCTTAAACTAATTGGCTTTAGCTTTGCTGTCATTCGATCTTAAACTAATTGGCTTTAGCTTTGCTATCATTTAACCTTAACCAAATTGGATTAAGGTTTGCTTTCAATTAATATCAGCCAAATTGGCTTTAAATTGGTCTTGCTTCCGGGGCTGGGCGAGCCCATTTGTTTGTTAGTTAGGGCGGACCCAGCCCCGGAACCAACGCCCACGGCCTGGAGGAGCCTAGTTGCTTCCCGGCCACTTTGAGACTCGTGCCCATTTGCGGCCACTCTGAGACTTGCGCTGGTTTTAGCGCCGTGCAGCGGTTTTGACTCAGCCACATTGGCTTTAGCTTTGCAATCAAATAACTTCAATCAAATTGGCTTTAGCTTTGCAATCAATTTAATTCAACCAAATTGGCTTTAGCTTTTCAATCAATTTAATTCAACCTAATTGGCTTTAACTTTGATATCAAATTAATTCAACTAAATTGGCTTTAGCTTTCCAAATTATATCAGCCAAATTGGCTTTAAATTGGTCTTGCTTCCGGGGCTGGGCGAGCCCATTTGTTTGTTAGTTAGGGCGGACCCAGCCCCGGAACCAACGCCCACGGCCTGGAGGAGCCTAGTTGCTTCCCGGCCACTTTGAGACTTGTGCCCATTTGCGGCCACTCTGAGACTTGCGCTGGTTTTAGCGCTGTGCAGCGATTTTGACTGAGCCACATTGGTTTCAGCTTTGTTGTCCATTCATCTCAAACCAATTGGCTTTAGCTTTGCAATCAATTTAATTCAATCAGATTGGCTTTAGCTTTGCAATCAATTTAATTCAACCAAATTGGCTTTAGCTTTGCAATCAATTTAATTCAACCTAATTGGCTTTAACTTTGATATCAAATTAATTTAACTAAATTGGCTCTAGCTTTCCAAATTATATCAGCCAAATTGGCTTTAAATTGGTCTTGCTTCCGGGGCTGGGCGAGCCCATTTGTTTGTTAGTTAGGGCGGACCCAGCCCCGGAACCAACGCCCACGGCCTAGAGGAGCCTAGTTGCTTCCCGGCCACTTTGAGACTCGTGCCCATTTGCGGCCACTCTGAGACTTGCGCTGGTTTTAGCGCTGTGCAGCGATTTTGACTGAGCCACATTGGTTTCAGCTTTGTTGTCCATTCATCTCAAACTAATTGGCTTTAGCTTTGCAATCAATTTAATTCAATCAAATTGGCTTTAGCTTTGCAATCAATTTAATTCAACCAAATTGGCTTTAGCTTTGCAATCAATTTAATTCAACCTAATTGGCTTTAACTTTGATATCAAATTAATTCAACCAAATTGGCTTTAGCTTTCCAAATTATATCAGCCAAATTGGCTTTAAATTGGTCTTGCTTCCGGGGCTGGGCGAGCCCATTTGTTTGTTAGTTAGGGCGGACCCAGCCCCGGAACCAACGCCCACGGCCTAGAGGAGCCTAGTTGCTTCCCGGCCACTTTGAGACTCGTGCCCATTTGCGGCCACTCTGAGACTTGCGCCCCCTTGCGGCCATTATGAGTGTTGTGCTGGTTTTAGCGCTGTGCAGTGATTTTGATTCAATCAAATTGGCTTTTGGTTTGAAATCAATTAACCTCAATCAAATTGGCTTTGATAAAAAATTAATTTAATTCAACCAAATTGGCTTTAGCTTTCCAAATTAAATCAGCCAAATTGGCTTTAAATTGGTCTTGCTTCCGGGGCTGGGCGAGCCCATTTGTTTGTTAGTTAGGGCGGACCCAGCCCCGGAACCAACGCCCACGGCCTGGAGGAGCCTAGTTGCTTCCCGGCCACTTTGAGACTCGTGCCCATTTGCGGCCACTCTGAGACTTGCGCTGGTTTTAGCGCTGTGCAGCGATTTTGACTGAGCCACATTGGTTTCAGCTTTGTTGTCCATTCATCTCAAACTAATTGGCTTTAGCTTTGCAATCAATTTAATTCAATCAAATTGGCTTTAGCTTTGCAATCAATTTAATTCAACCAAATTGGCTTTAGCTTTGCAATCAATTTAATTCAACCTAATTGGCTTTAACTTTGATATCAAATTAATTCAACCAAATTGGCTTTAGCTTTCCAAATTATATCAGCCAAATTGGCTTTAAATTGGTCTTGCTTCCGGGGCTGGGCGAGCCCATTTGTTTGTTAGTTAGGGCGGACCCAGCCCCGGAACCAACGCCCACGGCCTAGAGGAGCCTAGTTGCTTCCCGGCCACTTTGAGACTCGTGCCCATTTGCGGCCACTCTGAGACTTGCGCCCCCTTGCGGCCATTATGAGTGTTGTGCTGGTTTTAGCGCTGTGCAGTGATTTTGATTCAATCAAATTGGCTTTTGGTTTGAAATCAATTAACCTCAATCAAATTGGCTTTGATAAAAAATTAATTTAATTCAACCAAATTGGCTTTAGCTTTCCAAATTAAATCAGCCAAATTGGCTTTAAATTGGTCTTGCTTCCGGGGCTGGGCGAGCCCATTTGTTTGTTAGTTAGGGCGGACCCAGCCCCGGAACCAACGCCCACGGCCTGGAGGAGCCTAGTTGCTTCCCGGCCACTTTGAGACTCGTGCCCATTTGCGGCCACTCTGAGACTTGCGCCCCCTTGCGGCCATTATGAGTGTTGCGCTGGTTTTAGCGCTGTGCAGTGATTTTGATTCAATCAAATTGGCTTTTGGTATGAAATCAATTAACCTCAATCAAATTGGCTTTGATAAAAAAATAATTTAATTCAACCAAATTGGCTTTAGCTTTCCAAATTATATCAGCCAAATTGACTTTAAATTGGTCTTGCTTCCGGGGCTGGGCGAGCCCATTTGTTTGTTAGTTAGGGCGGACCCAGCCCCGGAACCAACGCCCACGGCCTGGAGGAGCCTAGTTGCTTCCCGGCCACTTTGAGACTCGTGCCCATTTGCGGCCACTCTGAGACTCGTGTCCATTTGCGGCCACTCTGAGACTTGCGCCCCCTTGCGGCCATTATGAGAGTTACGCTGGTTTCAGCGTTGTGCTGTTATTTTGTATCAACCAAATTGTGTGTAGCTTTGCTTTGCTTACAGCTGTACTCCACGCACTGTATGGAATATGTGGATGCCCCACCTGTAAACTGCGCTGTGCACCGTACCAACACGAGGATGCTGCGCCTGTGAACCGGGTCGGTCACTGTACTGTATATATGGATGTTGTGATTGTGAATTCCATTGTGCCGTGTACTGAATATGTAGATGCTGCGTCTGAGCTGTGTCGGTCACTGTACTGTATATATGGATGTTGTGATTGTAAGCTGTGTTGTGCCATGTATTAAATATCTGTATGCACACCGTGCTTGTCAACACGCAGTTGTTGCTGTACTGCGATTGTACGGTTGTATGAGCTGCGTCTTGTGGAAATAGAGCTGTAATGAACAGACATTAAAAGAAATAAACAAACATTGCACTGTGTGCTGTGTCTTGCATTGTCACCACCGAATATTGGAGCACGCTCTAAGGTAGGTGTGACAGGTAAGTGTGTGGGATGCTAGAATTAGAAGGGCTGTAAGCAAAGTAGATCAGGTTGTTGTTGAGTTCAGGTTGTAATTAGAAGTTGTTAGTGAACTTAGACTGCTGTTAGTGTATTTGGTCAGGTAGTGAGTGCAGTCAGTGTGTTGGCAGAGTCGGTAAGGCTCTTATATATTTAGGGTTATACTTATATATTTAGGGTTATACTTATATATTTAGGGTTATACTTATATATTTAGGGTTATACTTATATATTTAGGGTTATACTTATATATTTAGGGTTATACTTATATATTTAGGGTTATACTTATATATTTAGGGTTATACTTATATATTTAGGGTTATACTTATATATTTAGGGTTATACTTATATATTTAGGGTTATACTTATATATTTAGGGTTATACTTATATATTTAGGGTTATACTTATATATTTAGGGTTATACTTATATATTTAGGGTTATACTTATATATTTAGGGTTATACTTATATATTTAGGGTTATACTTATATATTTAGGGTTATACTTATATATTTAGGGTTATACTTATATATTTAGGGTTATACTTATATATTTAGGGTTATACTTATATATTTAGGGTTATACTTATATATTTAGGGTTATACTTATATATTTAGGGTTATACTTATATATTTAGGGTTATACTTATATATTTAGGGTTATACTTATATATTTAGGGTTATACTTATATATTTAGGGTTATACTTATATATTTAGGGTTATACTTATATATTTAGGGTTATACTTATATATTTAGGGTTATACTTATATATTTAGGGTTATACTTATATATTTAGGGTTATACTTATATATTTAGGGTTATACTTATATATTTAGGGTTATGCTTATATATTTAGGGTTATGCTTATATATTTAGGGTTATGCTTATATATTTAGGGTTATGCTTATATATTTAGGGTTATGCTTATATATTTAGGGTTATGCTTATATATTTAGGGTTATGCTTATATATTTAGGGTTATGCTTATATATTTAGGGTTATGCTTATATATTTAGGGTTATGCTTATATATTTAGGGTTATGCTTATATATTTAGGGTTATGCTTATATATTTAGGGTTATGCTTATATATTTAGGGTTATGCTTATATATTTAGGGTTATGCTTATATATTTAGGGTTATGCTTATATATTTAGGGTTATGCTTATATATTTAGGGTTATGCTTATATATTTAGGGTTATGCTTATATATTTAGGGTTATGCTTATATATTTAGGGTTATGCTTATATATTTAGGGTTATGCTTATATATTTAGGGTTATGCTTATATATTTAGGGTTATGCTTATATATTTAGGGTTATGCTTATATATTTAGGGTTATGCTTATATATTTAGGGTTATGCTTATATATTTAGGGTTATGCTTATATATTTAGGGTTATGCTTATATATTTAGGGTTATGCTTATATATTTAGGGTTATGCTTATATATTTAGGGTTATGCTTATATATTTAGGGTTATGCTTATATATTTAGGGTTATGCTTATATATTTAGGGTTATGCTTATATATTTAGGGTTATGCTTATATATTTAGGGTTATGCTTATATATTTAGGGTTATGCTTATATATTTAGGGTTATGCTTATATATTTAGGGTTATGCTTATATATTTAGGGTTATGCTTATATATTTAGGGTTATGCTTATATATTTAGGGTTATGCTTATATATTTAGGGTTATGCTTATATATTTAGGGTTATGCTTATATATTTAGGGTTATGCTTATATATTTAGGGTTATGCTTATATATTTAGGGTTATGCTTATATATTTAGGGTTATGCTTATATATTTAGGGTTATGCTTATATATTTAGGGTTATGCTTATATATTTAGGGTTATGCTTATATATTTAGGGTTATGCTTATATATTTAGGGTTATGCTTATATATTTAGGGTTATGCTTATATATTTAGGGTTATGCTTATATATTTAGGGTTATAGTTGCTTATATATTTAGGGTTATGCTTATATATTTAGGGTTATGCTTATATATTTAGGGTTATGCTTATATATTTAGGGTTATGCTTATATATTTAGGGTTATGCTTATATATTTAGGGTTATGCTTATATATTTAGGGTTATGCTTATATATTTAGGGTTATGCTTATATATTTAGGGTTATGCTTATATATTTAGGGTTATGCTTATATATTTAGGGTTATGCTTATATATTTAGGGTTATGCTTATATATTTAGGGTTATGCTTATATATTTAGGGTTATGCTTATATATTTAGGGTTATGCTTATATATTTAGGGTTATGCTTATATATTTAGGGTTATGCTTATATATTTAGGGTTATGCTTATATATTTAGGGTTATGCTTATATATTTAGGTTATTAGGTTGCTTATATATTTAGGGTTATGCTTATATATTTAGGGTTATGCTTATATATTTAGGGTTATGCTTATATATTTAGGGTTATGCTTATATATTTAGGGTTATGCTTATATATTTAGGGTTATGCTTATATATTTAGGGTTATGCTTATATATTTAGGGTTATGCTTATATATTAGGGTTATGCTTATATATTTAGGGTTATGCTTATATATTTAGGGTTATGCTTATATATTTAGGGTTATGCTTATATATTTAGGGTTATGCTTATATATTTAGGGTTATGCTTATATATTTAGGGTTATGCTTATATATTTAGGGTTATGCTTATATATTTAGGGTTATGCTTATATATTTAGGGTTATGCTTATATATTTAGGGTTATGCTTATATATTTAGGGTTATGCTTATATATTTAGGGTTATGCTTATATATTTAGGGTTATGCTTATATATTTAGGGTTATGCTTATATATTTAGGGTTATGCTTATATATTTAGGGTTATGCTTATATATTTAGGGTTATGCTTATATATTTAGGGTTATGCTTATATATTTAGGGTTATGCTTATATATTTAGGGTTATGCTTATATATTTAGGGTTATGCTTATATATTTAGGGTTATGCTTATATATTTAGGGTTATGCTTATATATTTAGGGTTATGCTTATATATTTAGGGTTATGCTTATATATTTAGGGTTATGCTTATATATTTAGGGTTATGCTTATATATTTAGGGTTATGCTTATATATTTAGGGTTATGCTTATATATTTAGGGTTATGCTTATATATTTAGGGTTATGCTTATATATTTAGGGTTATGCTTATATATTTAGGGTTATGCTTATATATTTAGGGTTATGCTTATATATTTAGGGTTATGCTTATATATTTAGGGTTATGCTTATATATTTAGGGTTATGCTTATATATTTAGGGTTATGCTTATATATTTAGGGTTATGCTTATATATTTAGGGTTATGCTTATATATTTAGGGTTATGCTTATATATTTAGGGTTATGCTTATATATTTAGGGTTATGCTTATATATTTAGGGTTATGCTTATATATTTAGGGTTATGCTTATATATTTAGGGTTATGCTTATATTTAGGGTTATGCTTATATATTTAGGGTTATGCTTATATATTTAGGGTTATGCTTATATATTTAGGGTTATGCTTAGATATTTAGGGTTATGCTTATATATTTAGGGTTATGTCTTATATATTTAGGTTATGCTTATATATTTAGGGTAGGTTACGGGCTTAGAATTGTTATGACTTAAATATTAGGGTTTATCGCTATTTATCTTATATATTTAGGGTTAGGGTTAA